>NC_083881.1:2197500-7197500 GCF_032452875.1 Bos javanicus
GCAACTCAAACAAGGGAGTGACGCACTCTGATGTGCCTGTAAAAGGGGACCCTGGCCGCTGCCCGGCAGAAAGTGAGAGCGGGGAGCGGTAGGGCTGGGCCGCGGCAACTGGGACACCGAGAAGCGAGAGGGCCCTTCAGGCTTGGCAGGACCTGGAGGCGGATGGGGTGCAGAGAGCCAGGCGGGCGAGGACAGACTCGGTCGCCAGCTGAGGGAGGGCCTGGAGGCCGAGCCCTGGGTGGGGAGGCCCCGGGGAGGAGCTGGCTCGAGGTGGAAGCAGGGGCTTCGCTGTGGACAAGTGAAATTGAGAAAGGACTCTCCCAGAAGCCAACACCTCTCCAGCCCTAGGAGGTTCCTGGCTGGAGGAAGTCTTGGGGTCCTGCATCCCAGGCCTGGAAACCATGTCTCTCACAGTGATCACTTCTCGCTTCCTTGGATTCAGTTCAGCAACTCAACAGACCAGTGTCGCTAGAATTTTCCCACCAGACTTGGGCCCCCCGTGAGTCTCGTACTCACAAATGTCTTCAGTGGGACCTCAGGCCCAAGGCAGGTCCAGCCTCCTCAGCCCCTATGTCCCCTGTGGTCAGCTCCCAGGCTCCCAGCACAAACGGATAAGGGCCCGGCCCTGTCCAGGGGCTCCCTCCTGCTGCTGCTGCCCTGGTGGCCCTTCACACCACCCGCCGCCACCGCCCTGTGACCTCTCGTTCCCCTCCCCCAGGGTATGGCTCGTCCCCCACTTCCCAGGACTAATTAGGAAATCAGACCTCAAAAGCACTGCGATGACTCCAGATTAGTGTACAAATATTAATCAATTTTATTTGTAGGTGCTCCATGTTGCAGATGAAGTGCTTTGGCCTTCTCAGCATCCTTGTGATGTCACTGGAGGGCCCAGTGGCTTTTCCAAGGTCAAGCCTGCATGGAAGGCCGGGTGGAATGGATCCCAGTCTGGCAGGCCTGTGGGTTGGCACCTGCTGCCGCACCCACAAGCCCCTGCAGGCTCCCGGGCCAGATCAACACGCGGGGCGCCTCTGCTGGGCTCGGGAGGCACCCGCGGCGCGCCTTTTGCAGCCTGGGTAATTGGGCGCGAGAAGCACAAATACTTGGTTCAAACGCTGGGAAGTGGAAAATTTTCTAATCTGTCAGGCAACGTCTCCCTTTCTCCCTTTTACATTTTTTTTCCCCTAACAGGAAAAGACTTTCCATTTGGACTCCTTCCGATGCAGATGTGTGAAGACTCTGGGAGCGACATCTCGGGGACCGAGCATCTTCTATTGATCGGGAAGCACGCGCAGCACCGGGCGGCGGGAAGCCAGCCGCGGGCCCTCAGCGCCCCCTGGGAGCCGGAGCCAGTACTGCGTCGGCGAGGACCGGAAGGCCCATGGGAGGGAGGCAGCAGCGCGTCCTCTCTGCCTGAGAGTGGGGGACACAGACGGGCCCGGCCCTGCCTGCCCATCCTCGGGGGCAAAACACTTCAGCACTCTGGTCTCCCCTTTCCGCACCAGTCAAATTGGGGTAAAGCCAGGGCGCACCCCAGCGTGCTTCAGATTACCTCCTTGACCTTCAGAAAGCATCTCTGTGTGTCCTTGGTGGGCTGAGATTCTCGCGCACAGCGGCTCAGAGGAAGCGAGCAGATCATGAGGGCACAGGGCTTCCTTGTGTTTGGTGATGGACACAGCCACCCTCGGGCCCCTCGGGTCTGAGGAGCAGGTGGCAGAGGCAAGAACAAGGCCCAGGGCCGCGGCTCCGAGTCTAAGCGTCCAGCACGAAGGCTGCCTGGTAGGAGCAAGGAACCCTGCGGTCTTGAGCGTGTGTCTCTGATCTTCCACCGGACAAGCCTCCCCAGTGCCCAGACATCCTACTGGCCGCTCCCCGCAAAGCCCCTCCCCACTGCGGACCCACATCTGGGTCGATACAGACACAGAGAGGAGGGTGGAACAGAGGCGTGCAGCCCAAGGCCAACCTCCACCCCACTGCAGCAGAGTCACGAGCACAGGAGTCCCCAGACACCTTACGCCTGGGCTCCAGTCCACCTCTGCGGTCAGCACACGTGTCATTCTGGGCTTCAGTCTCCTCACCTGTGAACTGGGGACACAGAGCATGAGGTCCTTGGCTCCCCACACCAGTCCTGCAGGTTGGGCTGTGAGAACAAAGATGGACCCATTTTACAGATCAGGAAACTGAGATCCAGGCACAAGAGGTGATTTGCTCAAGGCCTCAGCATGTCAAAGGATTCACAGCAGGGGCCTGGGTCCCAGGCAAAAGGCTTCAACCAAAAGAAGAGTTGAAGGACCAGATGGTTCACTGGGGCCAAGGCCCAGTCACCTCAGAAGCTTTGTTGGGCACGTGACGCCCAGGCCTGGACTGGGTGTGTCCAAAACCTGAGCTGGTTCTGGCCTGGGAACAGAACCCCCTGTGGTCTGAGCACAGAGTGGGCAACTGTGGTCGGCACAGGTCGGTGCAGCCAGCAGAGCACAGTGACAGAGGGGGGGGCCCGTGCTGCCCCGTGAGGGGCGCAGGAGCCAGCAGCTCCCCACCCCGTCCCCCTGCTCCCCTC
This sequence comes from Bos javanicus, assembly GCF_032452875.1. Lineage (NCBI taxonomy): Eukaryota > Metazoa > Chordata > Mammalia > Artiodactyla > Bovidae > Bos > Bos javanicus. The sequence goes on from NC_083881.1 coordinate 2,200,055, forward strand.
GGTGAATGGAAACCCCAGTGCAGATTCTTCTTTTAAAAACCCCAAACAACCCAAAGCGACCACTTGTCTTCTAAACAACATGCTGTGCTGCAGGAGGTGGCAGCGGCAGTGGGAGGGGGGCGGGGGGCAGTGAGTCCACCGTCACGTCAGAGATTACAGTGATTCAGGCCCCAAAAGGCTGCTTTATAAGAAACCATCCGTGTACCAGGATGAGTTAGGGAGCAACTCTTGGGGAATAGACGGGGCTTTTAGAAGTTCACATAAATGACTCTGCCTTCTGTCTCCACGCAGCAGCCACAGCGGGCTGGGGCGGGCTTCTCCATCAGAAGAGGACAGGATGTGCTCAGGCCCCAGGCTCCAGGCCCCGGTGGGTACAGAAGTTAAGACCCCCGAGGGTCAATGAGGACCAGAATTCTCGCCCACAGCTCTGCATGGAGGGGTTCCAGGTTGCAGCAGAGCCATCAAGGCAGAGCCAGTCCCCAGTTCCCAGGGTATCTGGGCTCATGGCCCAGGGTTCCACACACCCACCCTGGCCCATCCACTCTGACGCCCAAACCCCAGGGCCCCCGATGACCACGGAATTATATTGTAACTGGTGTGACGTTTGTGGTTCGGCCTCTGTCTCTCCCAGACCTGGGCTCCCGTACACAGCCCCCTCAGCCTGCTCACTGGTAGAGCCCAAGGGCCCAGTGCACACCTGGCCCCAATGAGCATCTAAGACCCCAAAGGCTGAGGCCCTGCGCCCTCCTCCCTCTGCGTGCCCACCAGCCTTCACAGACCGTGGTCTGTAAAGCCATGGCCCTGCCTTGCAGTCCTCACCAAGGAGCAGGGTTTCCAAGCAACAGGGTCACAGTCGCACTCCCAAAGCACATGCAGACACACACACACGCACGCGCACACATACACGCACACCCGCTGGTTCACTTGTGTCGTGAAATGGTGCCGAGGAACCCGGCCCAGCCCCCTGGTTGCGGTGAGATGTCAGAGCACCCAGAGGACGCATGCACGGAGCCCGGGCCATGCCCAGCCAGCCTCGGGCAGAAGGACATTGTTTCAGGAATGAAGATCTGCCCGCGTGCAACGTCGCCCCCAGGCTGCCGGCCAGCTTGGCTTTCCTGTCCTTCTCTTGTGTCTCTGGGAACCCTGTCAGCGGTTCCCAACCTCCCAGGCAGCTGCAAGCTTCCAGGCCCCCTTGTGAAGAGGTGTGACCCCAAGGGAGGAGGGAGACGCAGCTCCCCAGGGCGCCCTGTCCCCCATCCCACTGTGAACAAGGCTTCGGGGAATCTTCCATGTTTACCTAGAGTCACGTGCCCATTTGGTGGGTTGGGGTCCCCAAAGGATGAGGGGCATCCTCCCAGGGACCACAGAGACCCTTGGCCACCTGGAGAGCTCATTCAAGGGGACCCTGTTTCCTGGAGGCTGGGAGAAAGAGGGCCGTAAGGAAGAAGTCACCATGGCAACACCTTGGAGAACCGAGACTGCTTCCTTTCCCTTCTAGTCAATTAAAGGGCCATTTCCAGGGTGCCTACTATGCGCAAGCCTGGGCTAAGAGTGCTCAGGGCAGGGCTGGGGCTGGAGAGATGGGGAATAATCTGTCCCCCACCCTGAAAGGCTCCTACTCTGCAGAGCATCACACGGCCTCACGCACAACAGACCTGGCCATGGAGTCCTGCATGCAGCAGGCACTCAATGGATGCTTGCTGAATTGAAGATGAAGGGCAGTGAGCATATTAACGCCTATGCACAGAGCATCTCTCATCCCTAAGTTTCCCCAGGGTGAGGATCAGATGTGATGGAAACACTGGCCCAGGTGACAAGACAACTCCAAGCGGGTGAAAAGGCTCCTTTTTAGACCAGGAGTATGCCAGCCCTGGAGAGGTGCCCCCAGAGGCTATGTCCAGACTCCTCGCTATACAGGGGGCAGCAAACACAGGGGTGGAGGGGGAGGTGGACAGGGCAGCCCCCCAAACCCTGTGGGTCTTGGAGCCCGGCTGTGGGCACGGGCACAGGCTTCACCTGGTCTCCGCTTCGCCTGGCTCTGCAGCCTCAGGCCAGTCCCTCCCCCTCTCTGAGCCTCCAGCACCCTGCCGGGCTTGACGTATTTGTTTCCATCCGGGCTGGGGTCCAGCTTCTCTCTGCTGCCCACAGTCACCTTGAGAGCTGCCCTGAGGGTCCCTCTTCCTCTATTCCAGGGTCTCAGAGCTGGTGACGGGGAGGGCGGGGTCAGCCTGGCTGTGCTCAGAGCCGGGTGGTGCCCAGTCTGGACGGTGCACACCCCCTGGACTTCTGCCGGGCCCCTCCCCGGTCCTCGGGTCTGGTGACACGTGACTCAGAAGATGAGGCGGTCGGAGGCCTCACCCATGTGTCCCTGCCAGCAGCAGGGCTTACTTGTCCCCTTCGTGCAGATGCACAGACCCAGAGGTGTTCAGTGTGAACAGTGTCTACTATCAACGAGGCTCTGGGCGTCTCAGTTTGGACTTCAGGGAGCTTCAAAGCGGGGGTTGCCAGTGTAGAGGCAGAAGGATGCCAGGCTGGGACAGGAATACAGCTCTCCCTGCGCAGCAACCCCCTCCTGGTTCAGAAGCGAGCCCCTCTCCGTGCCGGGCCAGGGTGTGCCCCTGCCCGCACCTTCCACCTCCACCATCAACCCCAGCTCTCGGCCACCACCCCCACCTCCTCCAAGCCACTTACACGTCTCCTGCCTGGTCTCCCACGTCCTCTCCTGTCCTCCCAGCTCCCTCTCCACACCAGGCCAGCCCTGCAAGGGCAGCCTCAGCCCCTGCCCCACACTCCCCTGACCATCTGAATTCCAGCATGCTTGCTTCCGTTAATACAGCCTACCTGCCAGGCTCCCTCCCGACCCCAGGGCCTTTGCACGGCTCCTCCTTCTGCCTGGATCACTTTGGCTTCTCTCCACTTGCCCTTCATATCTCAGCCCAGGCTGCCTCCCTGAGCCTGTGGACCTCCAGGTCTGCCTTCTCCCAGGGCTACATGTTCCTCCTTCTCCACACGTGTCCCAAGGGCAATTCCATGTAAGAGTGTGTGGGTTGTGATTCCTGTGCCTTTTTCCCGGAACCCTGTGATAGCTGGGCCTGTGTCCACATTAACCCACCAAGGCAAATCCCCCAACAACAGCAACAGGTGAAATCTGTTAACTCGTTAATAATGAACAGTGAGGTTCTGCTGTGTCTGGAAGGTGGGTGGGGCAGGGCACAGAGCCAGAGGCAGGAGGGGTGGATGGGCGTGAGCAGGGGTGAGGGGGTGAGCCTCTGGAGCTGGACACAGGAGGATGGCAGAGAGAAACCGCAATGGGATCTGAGTGCCGAGGACGCAAACCTGATGGCCAACTGTGTAGAAAATTCAGAGCCGCAAGCCGTGAAGAGGCTGTAGGGAGAGCGGGCGCTTGCCCCCCACCCCCGTCTGCTCACAGGCAGCAGCGCACGGCAGCTCTGGGACCGACAGAGGAGGGGCAGGCAGCAAGGGAAAGGACGGACGTGGGGCCACGTGCAGGTCCGAGAGAGCTCGCAGGAGCCCAGGTGGATGCTGTCAGCCAGAGAGACCATTACCAGGGAGGGGCAGGAGGGAGGACCCGGAGGGAGGCAGGGGAGCTGGGGCTCCAAGAGGGCCTGGGAGGAGAGCCCAGGGGTGGCAGGAGTGAATGGGGATGGAGGCCTGGCCCTGGCGCCAGGGGGCGCCCAGGAGGGTGTCAGCGGGGGCGGGACTTGGGGCTTGACGGGACAGAGATGGGAGGGCCGGGTGGTAGGGAGGCCGGTTTACATGCTCTTGGTGTGAATCAGAGGGTGAGCTGGGAGAAAGGGGGGTTAGTGCAGGCGGAGGTGAGCCCAGACCTGGGGACCCCAGCAGGGACGTCGGAGCCCTGCTCCTGCCGACTAGCAGCCCTGTCTCCAGGTTTGTTTGGGTGGCTCAGGGAGCCAGGCAGGGCTGATGCTTCCCCGGACCCAGAGGAGAAACTTGGAGAGCTCTCCACAGCGTGGGCTGGTCTGCATCAGTTCCCAGGCACAGTCTGGGCAGCACCGTCACAGTGTGGACATGAGGCCCTGCGCAGACACCCGCCGGTCATGACAGCGCTGGCTCAGCTGGGGCCGGGCGTGAGGAATCCGGGCCCCCCCAGGAGGGCAGCCAAGAGGAACGAGGTGGGGGAGGTTGTCCAGCCCCCCAGGAAGCAGCAGTAGAGTCCAGGTCTGCAAACGTTTGGCTTTAACAACACGCTGGCCACTGTGGTTGACCATCCCTGACAGCAAGGGGCTGGGCGCACTGTCTCAGACCTTGAAACTCCTGGGCAGTGGGGAGGATCCCACCATGCCAGTTTCACAGAGGAAGACAAGGAAGCTCAAAGAGGCCGTGTAAATTGCCCCAGATCACACAGCTCGAAGCGACAGGGTTTGCTAGACCCAGCAGCATCCTGAGGGCACAGACACATCCCCACAACCAAGCTGCCTGAGCAGTAGGGCCCACGCTGTCCATCTGAGCCCAAGACTCTGTCCATCCTGACAGCTCTGACGGCTTGGCACCCGGGGAAGCCTATTCTGAGTGAGGTGGGGCCAGCACCATGGACAGTGACTGCGTGGCTCCGTCCCAAGCAGTGGACTAGCCTGAATCTGACCTGGAGGAGGACTGACAGGAGAAGAGGGAGCCAGGATCCTGGGCCAAGCCCATCTCTCCATGTCCCCAAGTTCTCCGGGCTCCCTGAAGGCTGTTTCCACGGAGCATTAAGCTGAGGTCTCATTTCCAAAGAACGCGGGTGCCACTCCCCAGGGCTCCAGAGGCCCAGCGACATTTGGGGAAGGCAGAGGAATGGAGGAGGCAGGCGTCGGGGGAGACACAATCAGGGTCTCATTAACATTTTGATTGCGGTGGTGGCTCCCCTGGTGCCTCGGCCTGGACACACACACACACATTCAATCTGGAAGCGAAGATTGAGCTGGGGAGAGGAGCGCAGAAAAAGAGCAAAACAGACTTATTTTAATAATGCTAAAAATAACCGTGTCAATATTCCCTTCTGTTTGGGGAGGCACAGATCATTTTTTTAATGTACCTTCTGAGCGCTCCTGTCCGTCCTGGTGGTGGGAGCCTGGAGTGCACTCGGGACTCTGCCCTCCAGACCCAAGGCTACTTGTGGGTCTGGGGTCAAGGGCTTGGCTCATCTGTACTGTGGGGACCATACCTCCTCCTCTGTCTGCCTCCCAAGGAATCCAGTCCCGGGGTACACCTCTCACCCCACGGATGGGCAAGCTGAGATCTGAAGAGAATGGAGGACCACACGAGTCTGGAGGAAGCTGGTGTGTCTGCACCCCGGAAAATGGAGGCGGCATCACCCCCTTTAAAGGAAGGAGCTACTTGCATAGCGAGGCTGATGGCCCTGACCCTCCCGCAGCACTGGGGTGCCCGAGTGTGGGTCCAGGCCACCCCTGTGCTGGGAGGAGAAAGCGGAGGGCACTGCAGACAGGCCCAAGGTGCAGGACCCAGCTCTCCCTGCTCACACATCTCCCCTGAGCGGGCAGTCCAGGCAGTCCACTGAGGCAACAACGTCCCCCTCCATACACCTGCCCACGTGGAGTCCAGGGTCTGAGGATGACCATCCCTTCCCCCACCCTGCTTCTCTCCATACCATCCCTAAAGCTTCTGTATCTTGACCCCAGCCTGTACATACCCCTTGACTGGCCCGTGCTTCACCTTGGGGCCCCACCTGCTCTGAGCCCCGCGGGCCACTGACCACAGCAGGGTCTCTCGCCAGCACCTTCCATGTCTCAACCCCACCCCTGGCCTCTCTGAGGTGTAACTGGACGCTGGCACTCCCTGGACCCTCTGCCAGGGTCCTGTGTGTGAGCCTTTCCCCACCAATCATGTGTCTCACCAAGTGAGAGCTTGCCCAGTCCCTGCACTGGGGCTTGGAATGTCAGGTTTCTCTTGATGCTGCCCCTCTGATGCCAGCTCACTCCCTGCTCCCTGCTCATAAGACCCCCAGCAGGACACTCAGGGTCTGCCAAGTTTGCAGCACCCCAATCTTTAAGTTTTTTCCTACTTTCTCTGGACTCACCACACACCAAACCACCAGCTGCTCCCTTAATTCCCTCGTTTCACACTATCTCCGTTCTGCTGCCTTCCTCTGGTCCCCTCTTCCTAGCAGATTCTTATTCAAGCTTCAAGACCCAGCTGAATGCCACCTCCTCTGTGAGGCCTTCTCGGATAGCTCCAGGCTGAGCTGCCCTCTCTCCCTCCAGAAGACCCGGCCAGGTTGCCCACACCGCTGTGAGAACCCTGTTGCCCTGGCTGGTAACAATCAGGTAAGTGTTCTTCCAGCAGCCCAGGAGGGAAACTTGTCTCAGCCACTCAGTGCCTGTGACCTTGGCAACCTCTGCATGCCTCTGTTTCTGTGACCATAACATGGGACTTTCATGTTATGTTACTTTCATGTTAGTATCTCCCTCACAGATACATTTTGAGATTTAAGTGAGCTAATATATGCAGAGGGCTTAAAATACTACCTGGAAGATACTCTGTGTTCAAAAAATGTTCATTACTGTTGCTGTCAGCAGCATCACCATCATCGCCCATTCTTCACCGTCACCACCACCATCACCATTATCATCATTTCCTCTACTGGACTTTCAGTCTCCTTGCAGGCAGACAATAAGTACAAATCGCTGATTCCCTGCGCACTTGACCTGACGCATAGGAGATGCTTACTAAACCTGGCTGGATGATAGCGCAGACCAGCAGGTGGGCAAATGAGTGAATGACTAAAGGAAGGGACAGGTAGGTGGTTGAGTGAATGAACGGATGGGCGTGTGCAAGAAGAGGGCTGGAACGGGTGAGTCAGTGAATGAGTGAGTGAGCTGCTGTAAGGAAGAGCAGATGGAAGCCGAGAAGGTTCCTCCCACACCAGCCCCTGCAGATGCTGAGCTGCCTAGTGACGGCAGGCATCGCAGCATCCCCACAAAGCCATGATATTAAAATTGCTAAAGGCTGTGCTGTCAATATCCGGGGGAGACTGTCTCTGCAGCCATCAGCAGCAGAGGGAGCCTCCCCTCCCCTGGGCATTTGGTGCTGCTGAGATGACCCCTCCCTTCCTAGGCCTCTAGAGGTGCAGTATCCTGCAGATTCTACTTCCCTGGACTGAACAGCCTCAGTCGCCTAGCGGTGTGTCGGGGCCAGGACTGGGACTGGGAGCGCTGGGCGTCCCTCCTTGCCTCTCACCACCCCCGGGGCCGCTCCGTGTGGGTGCCCAGAGCTCCCCACCCCCTGCCCTTCCCCACCTCATCACACTTCGGCACAGCGTCCTTGCCATCCTCCCTCCCAGACGCTGGGCCCCCCGGGGGTTGCCCGGCTCAGCCCTGAGCCCACATGCTGAGCTCCAGTGCACAGTAGGCCCTCATCCATGGGGCTCGCTCCCAGGAAGGGCTGCGCGGTTCAGTCAAGGTCACAGGGAGGGGACGCAGAGCAGGCCAGGAACTTAAGTCTCACCTTCTACGGCCCAGGCCAGGCTTCATGCTCCCCCAGGAGACAAGACCCAGTGGGGAGTCCGGCCTGCTCAAGGTGACAACAGGCGGTGCCCCTGGGCTCATGGGCTGTCCAGGGCAATCTGTGGGGAGGAAGAGGACTGCTTGCTGCCGCCCCACCTTGTTATCCCCCCGTTATCTGTGGGTGAGGACCCTGTTAGAAATAAAATGAAAGTGAAAGTCATTCTGTCGTGTCAGACTCTTTAAGATCCCCTGGACTGTAGTCCATGGAATTCTCCAGGCCAGAACACTGGAGTGGGTAGCCTTTCCCTTCTCCAGGGGATCTTCTCAACCCAGGGATGGAACCCAGGTCTCCCGCATGGCAGGCGTATTCTTTACCAGCTGAGCCACAAGGGAAACCCAAGAACACTGGAGTGAGTAGCCTTTCCCTTCTCCAGCAGATCTTCCCAACCCAGGAATCAAACCGGGGTCTCCTGCTTTGCAGGTGGATTCTTTACCAACTGAGATAGCAGGGAATACGATACATTTAAAAATACTAATTCATTTTTTGAAACTATAAACCCATTATACATTAATACAAGTAGTATGTTTGGATTAAGTATCATATTTCCCCAAACCAGAGAAAAGAAGTGAGAGCAGAGGAATGGCCTTCATGGTTGCAAACCTCTTTTGTGACTGGCTGAGTAGAAGCCACCAGAGTCTCGTTTCCGCTCCAGCCTTCAGCCTGTTGCAATGTGTCACTTTGATTGTAGTTAATGAAGAAAAATCCAAGACCTTAGGGTCCTTGCAAAGATCTCAGTGACCCCCAGAGCTCCCAGCTCACACTCTGAGGACCAGTAATGTCAACAGATCTGGTCTCCCCGGAAAATCCACCCATGCTGACTCCCCAGGAGAAGGAGCCCATCCCACCTTCTGGTCCCTCTGAGCACCTCACCTCTGCTGAGCCTCAGGTTGTTCTTCAAGATTTGTGAGGATTAATTTAAATAAGGTGCAGGTACCTTCTCAGACTCATGCCTGGTCCACAGAAAGGGTTCAGAAAGTGATATGATGGCGGCACCAGGAATCGTGTCTTGCCTATGATCTGCCCAATTCCCACTCCCTGAAGGACCTGCCCTTTCTTCCATGCAGGCCTCCTGGATTGGCCGTACCTCCTCCCCCCTGCCTCCCACACTTGCCTAGATGCCTCCCAAATCCCAAAGCTCACTGCCAAGGTCACCCCTTTCCCAGACCCCAGCCTTCCCCACTTCACCCAACCATCCCCCACCCCTGCCTTGTCTCCGTCACCCCAAGACTAGCAAGGGGAAGGGCCATGTTTCCCCCACAAGCCTCTTATAGTGGACACAGTGATCAAGACCCCAGCTCTGGACTCAGGCAGGCCTGGTTTGGAGGGCTTTGTAGGAGCCTCAACGTTTCCCTCTGTCAAATGGAGATAATGACATCTCCCTGATGGGACCGTGATGACCATTAGAAATAATCCATTCAATTACTCAGCATGCTGAATGCTTCCCATAGGCTGGTGGCCAAGGTGGCCAAAGGACCTGCCTCTGGGATGTGGGTCTGATGGGGGAGGCAGACATCCACCCAATAACCAGAGGGAAGGGTGGGGGTGGGGCCTTCAGAGTAGGCAAGGGAGCCCCTGTAACCCCCTCCCCAACTCACCAGGACCCCAAGGAGGCCCAGGAGCTGGAGGATGGAGGCCTGGGAGGAGGTAGAGGTTTATGATCTGGGAAGAAGGTTACACTGGTGCTCCATGAAGGGGCGAGCCCCCCAACAGTTGGAGCACTTGGAGCAGTTAGAATCAGCCCAGCCTGCAGCTGCAGGTTGAGCGGGCTGGAGGGGCTGGAGAGAGGCCAAGGGGCCTCCAGGAGAGAAGCGGGGATGGGCCAGGCTAGAGTTGGGTAGGGGGGTGCAGAGAGCACAGCCTGAGGCCCATGAGGGCCGCTTGTCAGAACCAGCTCTGCCCTCGGCTGATCAGGGGGTGCTCCGTACATAATTATCAAGGGAATGAATTAGTTCCCTTTAGAAAAAGGCACAATAGCAATGACAGTCATTGTCACTGAGCAGGTGCGCGTATCATTCTACCTGGTAGGAGGAGAAACTCCCCTGCTCTGTCAGTCCCCACCCTGCTGTGCCGGACAGTGGAGCCGGCGGTCTGCATGCCCCAGGCGTGCCCTCAGAGCTGGCCATGCACCTCTAGGAGCCCGGGGTCCCCTAGGCTCTCCCCTAGGCCCCCCAGCTGCCCCTCCAGTCTACCCAGGCCCCCAGGCTCCCCCAGGCCCCCAGGCTCCCCCAGGTCCCCAGGCTCCCTAGGCTCCTCCAGCTTCCTCTCCAATCTCCACCAGGCACCCAGGCTCCCCCAGACCCCCAGCTGCCCCTCCAGTCTACCCAGGCCGCCAGGCTCCTCCAGCTTCCCCTCCAATCTCCCCCAGGCCCCCAGGTTCCCCCAGGCCCCTCACTGCCCCTCCAATCTCCCCCAGGCTCCCCAGACTCCCCAGGCTCTCCCAGCACCCACCCGCCCAGGCTCCATGTCTATACGGGGCGCACCAGCCGACGTGGAGGTCCAGATGGCAGTGTTTGTTCCCATCAGACTGTGAGCCCTGGAGGGAGGAGCTGGGCCTGGCACGCAAGGAGGGGAAGCCAGCGCAGGTCAGCTCTGGGGGTGATGGGGAAGCACCGGGAGACCCAGAGGGGCACAGACCCTGATGTGTCTGCATCTGCGGGTCTGCTCACTCTGCGTGCGCGCCTGTGCAAAAGCAAAGGACCCAAGGTGAGGGACAGCCACCCAGAGTCTGAATTTGCTCAGGACAGTTCTGTCTCCTGAAGATGCTCTGCCTCCCATGAGATGGACCTGAGACATGAGACTGGGGCCCCTGTCCCTGCTGCTGTTCTGGTAGTCTTAGGATTGTCCCACTCATGGACTCATTCATCCATTCATTCTTTCAAAATAGGAGTTTAGGACCCACTCTGTCCCAGATGCTTGCCAGACACCAACTGTGATCTGATGAGGTGGCTGAGCCCTAGCCTCCCCCTCCCAGCCTCCACCTCCAGCCTCCCTCTCCCAGCCTCCACTTCCAGCCTCCCCCTCCCAGCCTCTCTCTCCTAATCTCCACCTCCAGCCTCCACCTCCAGCCTCCCCCTCCCAGCTTCCACCTCCAGCCTCCCACTCCAGCCTCCCCCTCCAGCCTCCCCTTCCCAGCCTCCCCCTCCCAGCCTCTCTCTCCTAATCTTCACCTCCAGCCTCCCACTCCAGCCTCCCCCTCCAGCCTCCCCTTCCCAGCCTCCCCCTCCCAGCCCCCCTCTCCCAGCCTCCCTCTTCTAATCTTCACCTCCAGCCTCCACCTCCAGCCTCCCCCTCCCAGCCTCCCACTCCAGCCTCCCCCTCCAGCCTCCCCTTCCCAGCCTCCCCCTCCCAGCCTCCCTCTCCCAGCCTCCTTCTCCTAATCTTCACCTCCAGCCTCCACTTCCAGCCTCCCCCTTCCAGCCTCCACCTCCAGCCTCCCACTCCAGCCTCCACCTCCAGCCTCCCCTTCCCAGCCTCCCCCTCCCAGCCTCTCTCTCCTAATCTTCACCTCCAGCCTCCCACTCCAGCCTCCCCCTCCAGCCTCCCCTTCCCAGCCTCCCCCTCCCAGCCTCCCTCTCCCAGCCCCCCTCTCCCAGCCTCCCTCTTCTAATCTTCACCTCCAGCCTCCACCTCCAGCCTCCCCCTCCCAGCCTCCCACTCCAGCCTCCACCTCCAGCCTCCCCTTCCCAGCCTCCCTCTCCTAGCCTCCCTCTTCCAGCCTCCCTCTCCTAATCTTCACCTCCAGCCTCCACCTCCCAGCCTCCCCCTCCAGTCTCCCCCTCCCAGCCTCTACCTCCAGCCTCCACCCAACTCCCCCACCCTCCAGCCACATCCCACTCTTCAGTTGGTGACAGTCACCAGCTGGCCCATCCTTAGAGACTTTGCTCAGCTATTACCTTTGCCCAAAGATCTCCTGGAACGTTCTGCTCCAAGAAAACTCACATTGCCCTGGAGACCCAGAGCCCGGGCTCCCTGTCGCAGGTCCGCAGAGAGAATCGCTCCTTCCTTTACCCGCACATCCCCTCAGCCTGCATTTAACCAGGATTTGTTGAGCATCTGCTCCACTTCAGGCTGGGCTCCAAGCCTGAGGCCTCAAAGGTGAGCGAGGCAGCCAGGGGCCAACAGAAGCCCCTCCCAGTACCCACCCCCTGTGCCCACCTGGGCCTCCACTCACACACACAGTCCTGTGAGTGATGCATGTCCTGGGTGCCCCCACTGCACTGCAAACCCAGAGGAAGGATGCATCCTCAGTCAGGGTGTGCCCCAGCCTGGCACATAGTAGGTGATCAGGGAAGGAAGAGGAGAGGGAGGTGGTGGGGAAGGCGCAGGGTGGGAGGCAGCAGCCCTGCCCACTCTGCCCAGGGCTGGTGTCCCTGGCCCGGCTCTGGTTGGCTGCAGCGCCCCGGCCCCTGAGTCGGCACAGGCGTGCGTGCCCATGGATGTCGGGCTGGGGCTGGAGTGCCCGCATGCCAAGCTGGAGCGTCTGCGTCCTCGCCGCCCGCACGGTCCTCACTGCTGCTTCTGAAAATGTCAACTTCTTATCTCGCCAGGATTTTTCCTGACTTGGAGAATTCAATAAAGCAGCTGAGTAACACTTAAAATAATAATGAAGCTCTGTATTCCTGTGACTCCTGGCTGGCTCGGGGAGCCGAGCTGCCTTCCTGCGATGATCAATCTTCATTTTCACACTAGGCTGGACAGCTCTTCTGGGCCGGGTGGGCCCTGCGGGCCCCAGGGAATCAGCAGACGAGGCTCCGGCTCTCTTGCTGCCGTCTGGGTGGCGTGGGCAGGGAGGGCCCCTAGGCTCAGCCCGGGGTGCCTAAGCGCTCCAGCCCCATTACCGCCAAGCACCCCCTAACCACCACCCAGCCCCCTACCACGGCTCTCCTCTGACCTTGCCCAGGCCATTCCCTCCAGCCCAGGCCTTCCCACCTGGAAACTCCTAACCCCCCTTCACGTCCAGCTTAGGGACCAGTCAGCCACCCCCCATTCCCCAGCCTTCGGAAAGTCTAGGCAAGGCTGTTTTGCATGCTGCGGTCCATCTGTGATGCCTGAGGAGGGTGCAGCTGCTGTTCTTCTTGCACACAGATGGTAAACTGAGGTAAGAGGGGCCCTTAGATTTGCTGACTGCGTGTAGGAAGAGTGAAGCAGGGTTCATCGCGGTCACGGGGCCTTCAGTGTCCCCACCCCCTATCCCCCTCGCCTGGAGGTGGACTTCCTTCTGAGACTGGTGGTCTTTCCAGGCCTCCTCTTGGGTGAGACACTGCGCTGTAAGGCAGCCTGTGCAGGGCAGGTCGGGCTTGGCAGGCCCCCCTGCACTTCGACAAGTTCAGTGACCCTGGGGGCCTGCCTGTGTTCATCTGCACACTGGAGCCGTGACAGTCTCACCCAGAATGCTGAGGATGAAGCATGCATATCTGGGGTCGAAACCTCGTGCACCCCGTAAACGCATCAGGACCCTTGCCCTTCCATCCCTCAGAGCGTCTCTCTACACCAGCATGCGTGCGAGCGTGCTCAGTCGCTTCAGTCGTGTCCAACTCTTTGCAACATTATGGACTGTAGTCCACCAGGCTCCTCTGTCCTTGGGATTTTCCAGGCAAGAATACTGGACTGGGTTGCCATGCCTTTCACCAGGGGATAGTCCTGACCTGGGGATTGAGCCCCATCTCCTGTGTCTCCTGCATTGCAGGCGGATTCTTTATCCACTGAGCCACCTGGCAAGCCTCCCACCAGCATATGTGGCTCAAATATACTCCAGGTTGTCAGCAACCTCCTCTTATCAAACGCCTGCAAACTGACCCTGCACTAATGAAAGCTCCTTCACTACCTGGACAACAGCAACGAGCTGCCCCTTCATTGAGTCTGTCTCTGGGAACAAGGCCCTACAGAGAGCACCCAACCTAGAGAGGAGGCTGTTGTGTGCAGAGTCGGGTGGGGGGCTCTGGGCTGGGGGCCCTCTGTCAACCTGAACTCTACCCTAGGCAAGCCTCCTCCACATCCCCTTATCTGGAAAACAGGAAACAGGACCTCATCGGAGAGCCCTCCAAGGTTGCTTTGTTGTCCAAGGAGATGTTAGAGCTTAAAATCCTTCAGAATGATAAGAAGCCTCAGCAATGTGGCTGGTGGGGTCTAACAGAATCACTTTGTCTGGGAGAAGAGAGGCCAGGAGAGGCACCAGCCTCCACTGGGAAAAAGTTCACGGATCAAACTGCAGTGGAGAGAATCAGATGCCCAAGAGGAACGGAACTGACCTGTGGCTTGAAGAGTTGTGCCCCATGGGGAGCCTGCAGGGTCTGGGGTGATGGAGAGATGAGCTAGAATCCGACATCACCCTGGCCAACCAATCTAAAAGCGAACCCATGAGCGGGGAAAAGTGGTCCTTGGATGTCATTTGAAGCCGAGGCTCTGGACTCCTGCCACTACCCCAGCCAAGGACCCCTCAGACAGAGAAGTGCTTACCCCTCCGCCTCCTGCACGGCTGAGCCTCATCACTCAGCCACTCGTCGCTAAGTAATATTACCAGCGATTACACGCGATGCAGGCATGCACTCCGATTATCGCGTCTAATTGGGTCATAATGTTGACAAATGTGTCACTTTGGAAATTCTGACTGCAGAAGGACCCCCAGTGCCCTGCAGCAGGGAACATACTTGGCCCGCCCATCTCCCTCCCCTCCCCCTCAGCCTGCAATTCCATTTCCTGTGAAACACTGGTGGATGGCACCCCATGGGCTCCCTGACCCACCCTACCAGGCAGACTGGAAGGTTTGGCAAAAGCTTGTGTAGTCAGTGAAGGGCCATCAGCCAGAGGGAGGGAAGGAAGGCCTGTCTCTGCGGGCTCCAGGGCTCACTCACCCATCCCCTCTGAAAGTCAAGGGCAGAGAGCTCAAGGTCTGCGGGAGAAGCCCTGCCCACAGTACAGCTGAACAGGGGCAGCAGCAAGGACCCTCCCATCTCAGACACCTGTCTGATGCTCAAACCTGGGCAGCTGGAAGCCCCTCTCTCCTCTCTCTCCGAAAAAGGCAGGTGATACCGGCCCATTTGTAGCAGGAGGGGGCTCTCCGGGGCTTAGGATCCCCGGGGGCAAGGGGAGCAGTTAGGGTCAGGAGAGACCAGAGTGGTGGTTCTCAACTCTCCTGCTGTGCAGTATTGTTACTGTTATTGTTGTTGTTGTTATCAAGTTCTGTACCTCAGAGAACAACTGTACCTGTGAATGCTTTGTGTAAATAAAAATGAAGTGAAGAAGACTCATGCATGGGCCTCCCATCTGGAGGTTCTGACTTACTTGGTCTGCGGTGGACCCTGAGGCTGGGCCTGTCCTAAACTCTTCTCTTGCAATTGTAAGTCATGGGGGTGGGGGGGGGGCGGGGGGGAAGGTGGTGAGACTCACTGTGCCAGGGTCCCTCCAGGATGTGGCCACATGTGCCCCTGTCCAGGGTCCTGAAAGGCTAGGGCTCTCTCGGGACACCTGGCTGGCTCTGCCCCACTTCTTAAAGGCTGCCTCCTCTTCCAGGGCAATGGAAGGGATGCTGTGTCCACAGGGAGACTTGACATGATGTAGCTTGTTCTAACCCCGAGCAAAGTACCAGCAGGGTGGGGCCTTCCAAATACTTGGAGACAGGCCCAAAGACAGGCCCTTTGGAGTCAGAAACTCAGGGGTTCAAATCCCGACTCAACCACTGAAAAGCAAGGGAACCTCTTGAACCTCAGTGTGCCCATCTACAGAATGGGAAGATGACACACGTGCTCCCCAGGCATACCGCACCCCCATGAGGACGGGTAGGAGGGCTCTGCATCTGGGAAGTCTCACTCAGACCCTGGCCATCAACAAACCCCAAGTCCTCTCTTGAGCCCCCCTTGCTCCCTCTTCTAGCAAGGGAGATATTGGAGAAGTGGTTCTAAAAATACTTACCAAGTTAGCAAGCTGTGTGGGTGGCTGGCTGCCGCCTTCATCTGCATTTAAGGCTGGCAGTGCTCCAAGGACCCAGGAGGACTGTCTGGGGGTGGGGTTCAGAAGCACGACTGTCATGAGACCCCCCTCACTTGGCCCTAAGCTTGGGCCCTGCTGGATCATGGCTGGGGGCAGGCAGGAGGGGCTGGTGGCATCAGGACCCTCAAGGCAAGAAACCACAGCCCCCCTCCCACTCCGATGAAGCACAGCCCTGCTTCTGTTTTAATTTGTTGCAATGGTGTGATTAGGAATTGAAGGTGGGGAGAGGGGTCAAGAGACCCCTTTGTGGCTCATTGGAGCAAAAAGCGTTCCTCCATCTAATGAGGAAATCGGCGGCCCTCTTGCTGAGACCCTGTCAGCTCCCACACCCACCTTCTCCACAGCCTTGGGACACTCTGATGGGGAAGGAGGGACGCCCCCCCAGGCCGCGAGGGACGGCGCCCACGATGGCCCATATGGGTCTTCTCCACCCAGCCTGGGGCTTCCAGGACAGCCTCTGAGGTCTGCTCCATCCACCCAGTGTGCTAACAGACATTTGCTCAACTGACACTGACCTCAGGAGGCCCACCCATGTAGCCCTAAAGCCTCACGAGTGTTCGGCTGGTGGGCAAGCCTGGGAGTATGGGTGGGCTGGAGGCCAGGGCTTGGGAGGCCAACTTAGATCAATCCAGGCTTGGTTTGAGCCTCCAAGAGGCCAGGAGTCAAACACTTGAGAACCAGGGGGAGGGGGATCCTAAGAGAGGGTGCAGCTTCTGTACACAGTGGGGCGTGTGTGTACATGTTGGGGCGTGTATGTGTGTGTGTGTGTGTAAATGGTGGGGCGTGTGTGTGTGTATGTAAATGGTGTGTGTGTGTGTGTACATGGTGTGTGTGTGTGTACATGGCAGGGTGTGTGTGTGTACATGGTGGGGCATGTGTGTGTGTAAATGGTGTGTGTGTGTACATGGTGGGGCATGTGTGTATGTGTGTGTGTGTAAAAGGTGGGGCGTGTGTGTGTGTAAATGGTGTATGTGTGTGTGTACACGGTGGGGCATGTGTGTGTGTGTGTGTGTGTACATGGTTGGGTGCGTGTATGTGTGTGTGTGTGAATGATTGTGTGTGTGTAAATGCTGTGTGTGTGTGCATGGTGGGGCATGTGTGTGTGTGTACGTACATGGTGGGGTGTGTGTGTGTGTGTGTACATGGTGTGGGGGGGCGTGTGTGTGGGTGTGGGTGGGTGTGTCAGCGGGGGTGGGGAGTGAGGGCATAGCTTCCCCACACTGGCCGGGCGCTGGGCACTGGGGTGAGGGTGCAGGTCCTACAGGGGGTGAAGGTGTGGACAAGGGGACCCTAGCACCTCCATCTGGCCAGGCCCCTGCTCTGGCCACCCAGAAAGCCAGATGGAGGCGGGAGCCCAGCCCCAGCCCACCTGTCTGCCTCCCCACGAAGCCTCAGGACCGTGAGCCCCTGGCCCAGGCCCCGGGCCCAACCCCCAGCCGCCGGCGGGAGGTCTGAGGTGCCCGCGCAGGTCCGCTCTGGGTGGCTGTGGGAGACAGGGGGCGGCGCCTGCCAGGTCCGCCCTAGGAGCGACCAAGAAGTCCCCGGCGTTGGAGAGAGCATGTCCTGAGGTGAGATTTAATAAGCGGAGGGGGGAGAATAAATTCTATTACACAATTTTATTTCACAGCCTCCCCTGAGTTGAATAGCAATTGCCGATGCAGGGCTTATGTTATAAATAGACGAGATTTCAGGACTAGGAGGCCTGGGGACTGCCTCACCACCCCCTCATTTTGTGGGAAATGCCAGCGCTCCTTCCTTTCTGCCCGAGGGGCTTCGCAACAGCCTCAGAGGGAGGCAGGCAGAGGCGCTGCGCCCTTGGGACCTGCAGGCCATGCGAGGAGGGGGTGGTGCCCTCTAGGAAGCCCCCACATCGTACACCTTCTCGCAGAGGGCCCCTCCCCTCTCTAACCCCCTCCTCTCCTCCTTTCCGCAAACATTTATCGAGTTCCTAAAACCTACCAGGCAATGAGAGAGACACACACATACGTCCTGGCTTTAAGGAGTTTTTGCAGAAGAAGCAAATGACATAGCAACCAGCCTTAGGTGAGGGTCTGAGCAGCGCAGAGCTACAGAAGCTTCCAGATCTTCCTGAAGGTGCCAGGAAAGGCTTCTCCCACGTGAGCTGGACCTGAAGGGTCAGAGGGATGTCACATGGTGGACAGGGCAGGGCAGGGTGCCCCAGGCAATGAGGGGCGTGCGCAAAAGGAGAGCAGGGGCTACTCTGAGCAGGTCCTCACTGAGGGGGTGTGAGGAGAGGAGCCACGAGGGGCCACGGAGGACCTTCTTAACCACAGGGGAAGCTCAGGAGGGTTCAGGGCCCCGTGGAGGAGTGGCAGTGACACGGCAGGCTCTCAACACCGGGCGGAGGGCCGCAGCAGGGCCGGAGCCTGGAGCTGGCCAGAGCTGAGCCCCTCCAGGTGGGTGTGAGAGCGGCACCCGGGGCCCCCGGAAGCTCTGCTCCCCTTCTACCTGACCCTGGGCTCAGCCGTCTCCCCTCTGAACCTAAGGGTCTTCTGCAGGCTCCCCTAGTTTTCAGCCTCACCCAGCCCACAAAGACCCAGGGTCAACAGAATGGGCTCAGATACCTCCCCGCCGACACACACACCATATTCTTCTGTTGCAAATAAATCATTTTAAATAAGTGGGCCATTGGATGAGCCGAGAAATCAGAGTAATTCGGAAATAGCCTCCAACTCCAGCTGTTAGAGCAATAAAATCAGAAACAGCTCGTGTTTTGTTTGGAAATTTACTTTCTGCAAAACATTTTTGTGGTTGTCGTTGTTTTTTCCTAACCTAAGCAGTTCCTCCCATCAGCCTCGTGAGGCAGTGATTCCAGCCCCACCTTGCAGAGGTCAAACACACTTCGGAGGTGCCGGGGTGGGGGTCTGGGGCCAGCGGCAGAGCAGGGGCTAGCATGCTGCTTTCAGGGGCCGGCTCTTCTTGGCAATATTTCTTTGATTTCCAAGTGACCAATGGCAGGATGCAGGACCCCAAGGTGGTCAGAGCCTTAGGAGCGGGCTGCCAGTTCTGGGCTGGGATTCGAGAAGCCCACATTTGGATCTGGCTCTGCTCATGATGTTGGTTGGGCAAGTCACAGGCTTGAGTTCAGAGACTCTCTCCTTCAGCGACAGCCTCTCTGAGCCCTCTCTCAGCTCCTAGCCGGGGTCTGGTGCAAGCCCCGTGATCCAGCCTCAGAGTGTCCCGTTCCAGGCTGGTGTCTCCTTCCATGAAGGTCTGATCTTGTCTCCCCAGTGAGGCTGCACTTTCCCCAAGAACTGTTCTCCTCCTGACCCAGCCCAGTCTCACCAGCAATAGCGCTGCTCCCAGGACCTGCATCGTGATGGTGGCTCAGGGCAGCCCCTTCCCTCCTCCGCCCGCAAAAGGAGGCGTGAGCGAGTTCCGAGTGCTGGCTCCCGCTGGAGTCACGGCAGTGCCCGCCACTCCCCCATCACCCCCAGCCAGGAAGTGGAATCCAGGTGGCAAAGGGGGGTTACGATGAGCCCAGGTGGAAATGACCTACTGTTCCCCAGGAAAGGCTGGGAAAATTGGCAGTATAGAGTCACACCACCCTCGAGGGCTGGGCGGCTGGGAAAGGCAGACGCAGCAGGAGCCTCTGATTTCAGGAGGAGAGGCAGGTGTGCCACTGTCTCCCGACACAAGGCTCGGGAGACAGATGGGGTGGGCGCTGCCTCTCAGCTCCGTCCGTAACTCAGGCGGCTTTCTGGAGCAAGGAGGCGGGAAGGAGGTGACCGGGTCTGGAGGGGAAGCCCTGTGGAGGGGGTGCCCTGGATCAGCCAGGGTTCCTTCAGCCAACACCCTCCCTCCCTGAGAGCAGGTTGGAGGTACATAAATCTGAGCGAGCACAGAGGCTGAGCTCGTGGGGAAGTGTGGTTTGTGCCGAGGAAGACAGGGTCATTATGCTGTTTTACAGCGTGTGACTTTGCTGCCAGTGCAGGAAAGAAGGCAGTTCCATCATCCCCAGAGACACCTCCTCCCTCCCTCCCACCCAAACCCCCTCCCTCCTCTCTGTGTGAGGTGCTCCCGCCCTGATGTGGTAGGAAAAGAGCATCCTCTCTTATTTAAAATGTTGAATAAATGCCTCCAGTGTTTTCCCAGGCAGGGGAAGGCCTGGTGAAAAGGGGGCTGTCCCAAGCAGCCCCTACTCCTGGGCATCTGGGGAGGAGACAGGGAACCTGGTCACCAAACTTGCTCCCCTCTGTGGCTGCAGAATTCAGCACAGGCTCCCGGGTCCCCGCCCCCACATGGTCGTTGAGTCGCTCAGTTACCTCCGACTCTTTGCAACCCCGTGGACTGCAGCACGCCAGGCTTCCCTGTCCTTCACCAACTCCCAGAGTTTGCTCAAACTCACGTCCATTGAGTGGGTGATGCCATCCACCCATCTCGTCCTCTGTCGTCCCCTTCTCCTCCCGCTTTCAATCTTTCCCAGCATCGGGGTCTTTTCCAATGAGTCAGCTCTTCGCATCAGGGGGCCAAAGTGTTGGAGCTTCAGCTTCAGCATCAGTCATTCAATGAATGTTCAGGGTTTATTCTGCATCCTACAAATAGGTGTCACTCTCCTTATTGGGTCACATCATCTGGGAAAGGTGAAGGGGTTTGCAGATGTGATTAAGGTTCCTAGTCAGTTTGTCTTGGGGTTGAGTCAAAGGGAGATTATTGAGGGTGGGCCTGACCTAATTACAGGAGAGCCTTAAGAGGATGCGGTGTTTCCCAAGCTCAGAGGCTCTAAGCAACAGAGACCATCTCTCCTGCCGATCCTGAAGAGGCTAGGCACGCAGAATCCCGCAGCTTCCATGGAGTGACTTCTCCAGTATCACAGGAGCTTGGGAGAGGACCCTGAGCCCCCAAGGAGACGCAGCCTGGTGATGCCAGGATGCACCTGGGGAGGCCCTGAGCAGAGGACCCGGGACTCCCGCCCCACAGAATTGGCGGAGAACAAATGCGTGGTGTGCTGCGTTTCCAGGGCTGCGGTGGTGACTCATGCAGCATGGAACTGGCACGCTTACCTCCCTGGGGGTACAGCCAGACTCTCCCCGGTCTCCTCACAGTCAGGTGCAACCTAATGGAACACGGATGAAGGGCATGTGGCTGCTGGCAGACCTGGCCCATCTGGTGACTCCACGCCGATGCCCTGGCCAAGGAACTTAAGCTGTCTTTCCTGGTGGCTCAGATGGTAAAGAATCCTCCTGCAGTGCAGGAGGCCCAGGTTCAATCCCTGGGTCAGGAAGATCCCCTGGAGAAGGGAATAGCTATCCACTCCAGTATTCTTGCCTGGAGACTTGCACGGACTGAGGAGCCTGGAGGGCTACAGTCCATGGGGTTACAAAGAGTCAGACTTGACTGAGCGTCTACCTTACACACTGGAGGCTGCAGAAGGCAGGGTTCTCCAGGGACACAGAACAGGGATGCAGACATGTGTATCTAAGAGGTTTATCCCCCAAACTGGCTTATGTGCCTGTGGGGACTGGCAGGTCTGAAATCTGCAGGGCAGGTGGGAAGGCGAGAAACTCAGGCAGCTGAGAGGTAGAATTGCACCTTCCTTGGAAAACTTAGTTTTGCCCTTCAGGCCTTCAACTGGTTGGCTGAGGCCTACTCAGATTATCAAGGATAACCCCTGAACTTTCCATCCAGACATGCAAGTATTAATCCCAGATATAAAATATCTCCACAGCAACACGTAAATCGGTGCTTTACTGAATAGCTGATACAAGAGCCTGGCCACACAGGAGACTATCCCAGGCCAAGCATTGAGGGTGGAAGAGGCAGGAGCTGACGGAAGACTGAGCCCCTCCCTGCACTCCCACGTAAAGGGGGAGCCACAGAGGGACCCCACTTAGGATTTGACCTGAGTTGGAAACACATCTCTGTTGTGTAGACCCAGCGTGGCCAGCCCTGTGACAACACACACGAGCCCTGGCCAGGGCTCAGCAGGCTGACCCAGATCGAAGCCCTGGACCAACAGGCACTGTGCACCCTCCACTCACGGCTGAGAGAGGGCAGCAAGACAGACCCTGCTGGGGGCCCAGGATCCCAGCGTCCCAGACACAGCACTCCCGCAGCTCTCCCACTGGTGTCTACACCACACCCTGGCTGCAGGCGTCCATCCACCACCTCAGAGGCCCCTCGCCTGCCCAGGGGTCAGGACTACGGGCCCATTTGTACGTAACTGAAGGCCCCAGCGAGTGAGTCTCAAGTGCCCGGGGGCCACGTGGCAGGGGAGTGCCTTGCACCCAGGACTCCTCAACCTGCTCCAGGGTAAAGGGGTGGTAGAGGCGCAGCTGGGCCTGGGGCGCCTGAGAATGGAGGCCGTGAACTTGCCGGGTGCCCGTGGGGCTGGAGCCATCGGGCGTCAGCACTGGGTGGGTGCTGGTGAGCGTCCCGGCTGCTGTCAGGGGGTGGGCGGTAGGAGACGCTGCCCTGTCCACCTGGGGCTGCTGTCAAGGCTGGCTCCAGGGGCGCCAGTGTCTGGGCGCTTGGCCCCCTGAGCGAGGGTTGCGGCGAACTCACTAACGAACTCACTAACGTGTTTCCCCTTGAGCGACCAGGGGTGCGAAGGAAAGGGTCCACAGGACCCCGGCTCTCTCGGCCCACCTGCCTCCTGGCTCTCTGCTGCACGGGCTCTCTCTCTCTCCCTGTATCTCTTGCCCGCTCCTCCTCTGCCTCACTGCCTTCCTCCCTCTGATCTCAGGCCTGGCAGTGCCCACCAGACCCCACGCTCGGCTCCCAGCGCCCACAGGGAGAGCAGGCAGCAGCTCGGCTTCACGTTCTGTCAGCTGTCTCGCGTCACGTCACACTCCGTCCTGTTGCATCACACTGTGCTGAGCCTGCCACTCTTGTTTCCCTCGGTGGCCTGAGACAGCAGGCCCCGGTCTGAGTGGGCCCAGAGTGAGGCCCTCCCCACCGCCCAGGAAGGCTGCCCAGCAAGCAGGACCCCAGACTCAGTCAGAGTGTAGATCTCGCGGACTCTCCCACCAGGCTTGTTCCCCATGTGACTGTGAGCTCTGGGTGACACCACACCTCCATCCCCTCCGCACCTGCCTCCCCTCCTCAGGCCCGCAGAGGATGAGTCAGCATGGAGTCCCGCCCACCTCGGATTGGATGCCCCGCAGCCCCCCAGACTAGACAGCTCCCCAGGCCCAGAGGGGGACCTGGAGGAGGGGGGCTGGTCCCACCCACCGCCCAGCACCTCCCATCCCTCCCTCAGCCTCACCTCCACCACTTCAGATGCGGCTCTGAATGCAGGGCCACAAGTGGAGCTGCAGGGCACACCACATCCCATCCCGTGGATGACGGATGCAGGCCTGGCCCCATCTGCCCTCTCCCCACAGCTCCCAGGCCCACAGCACAGCACTGGAGCGTCCCTGACCATCCCAGGCCCTTGGGCCACCTTTGTCTTAGCTGTGTCCTCTGCCCACGCTTTCCCCCGCACCCTGACCACTTCAGTCCAATGCCCTGCTTCCTACCTGACCCTCTGGATTCCTTCCAGAACCTTTCAGGAGCCCCTAGGTTGGCTGCCGGCACTGAAGTTGCCTATAACCTCCACTCTCACTGCTCTTGGTGAAGACAGCAGGTCCTCAGCACACCTCAATTCGGTGTCCAGCCCCCAGCTTGGTTCTCACACAGGTGAACTTGTTTAATCATCACAGCCTGCAGGTCTGGCTGGCTGCTGTCACCTTTTATGGCCGAGGAAACTGGGGCTCCTGGGTGCTCGTCTCGGGCGGGGTGTGGCGGCCTGGCTGCAGCATCCCTCTGACTTCACGTACCCCCATCCCTCTCCTCTGCAGCCTGGATCCCTCGTCCCCTGCACCCGCTGCCCAGGACGGGGCTGACCGAGCAGGGGCAAATCCGCCGAGCCTCAAGAACCTCGATGCTCAGGAGCAGCAGGTGTACAGCGTGGGGAACCCCGTCAGGCTCCAGCGAAGCCTAGCCTGAGACCCTCCCCAACCCCCAACCACCATCCCCTCCCTGAGCTCCCAAGCCCAGCCTCTTACCATCACAGTCAAAAAAGCCCCTTGAAACCCTGAAGCCCAGACAAATGTTTATCTTAATAAGCTGCAAACAACAAGATGAGGCCCCGAGTGAGCGCAGAGAGCTGCCGTGGGGACTGGCTTCTCACAGCTATCGATTCCTGAAGCGGAGATGGAGGCGTCAGGGGTCCAGCGGCCAGGCAGGAAGAGGATCCACAGGGCCACTGTGCAGGATGTGGGCCAGGCCCCCGAGCAGTCCCTCGGCCCCCAGGTGCCCCTTGTTTCTCCCAGGGGAGCCAGGCAGGTCAGAGTCAGTCCTGGGCCCAGCAAGGCCTGGTCTGATAGGGTGTGACCCTTCTCCAAAAATGCGTTCTGGCCACTTGTCGCCGTCATGCATAGGGAACTTGCTCCACCTCGGGGCAGAGGAGCCTGGAAACAAAAGGCTTTCCTGCCTTGGGTTCCAATCCTGCTCTGAACTCACCTGCCAGGACATCTCATCTGCCAACCAGGGGTGAGAGGCTCCCCCTGGCAGGGGGCCCACGATGACAGGGAGGGCTGACAGTCGTGTCCCTGTTTGGATGAGTCACGACAAGGCCACGCCTCTCAAGGGGATCCTGGTGCCCAGAGAGGCCACGCTTCCGGGTGCCCACACGAATGCCGACACGAGGGCACAGAGGCCCTGCATGAATGCCACGCCCTCACCAATTACTATCGCCCGCTCCGTGAACATCTGAGTTCAGAGTGCTGCCTTAGCATCTCAGATCTCCAAAAATCCCAGGCAAGCCAACCCCACCCCTAAAAATAGACCTGCTCACTGGAGACAGTTCGATGAGAGGCTGAAAGTTATCCCCCTGGGCGGCAGGATCAGCACAGAGCGGGGGTGTGGACACAGCTCTGGGAAACGGGGCAACGTCCTCACCCTCGCCACGCGCCTGACCCAGGTGCAACAGCGGTGAAAAGCGGCAGCCTGCTCCTGGGTGGCCAGCGTGGGAAGGACGGGGCTGAACCGCTACCCTGTGGCTATTGCCAGGAGCCCAGCTTCCTGCAGGCCATGGGGCGTGTATGTGAGGCATGGCCTGAGACCTGGGGACACCAGTAAACAGTGGCCTCCGGGTGACCCTCAGATCAGGAAGCCAGAATGGGCTCAGGCAGCCCCGGGACTCTTGGCAGGAGGCCCAGGTCCTTTCGTCAGCTTATAGAGGGCTCTCAGGGACCCTTGGATGTGTGTGCGGACCCTCCCCGTGGTCCCCAGACTCAGCAGCCAGGGAAGACCTGAGGATGACGGCCGTGCGGCACCCCAACACCCACTCAGAAGGCACCAGGGATGGGGTCACCCCGTAACTTCCGACCCAAGCCGGGACATGATGAATACTGAAGCTTGGACCAGAGGCCCAAAGGGGACCCCTGGTGACCCTCCAGATGGAGGCGGGACAGCCGCTGTGGCATTAATGTGAGGTCTGCCTCTGTTCCTGGGCTGGTGCCTAGGTTTTTACACAAATACTGGTCAAGTTTATGAGAGGTGTCCACGATTCACCGCACGGCCTTGGCATTTGTCTCAAGAGCGCCCTCCTTGTCCCCGGGGGCCAACACTCCCATGCCCATCGGCATGTATTAGTCACGTTCACACCCACCAGTCTGCCCCACCCACCGAGGAGGGCATCCCTGGGCTGGGAGAGTGAAGGGCCCTGAGTGTGCCGCAAGTGTGACTTTCCCCCCATTGTCATTTGTTTTTCACGACTCTGAGATCCCAGTTAAAGTAACCCTGGGTCGTGCAGTAATAATCAACCACACACCAGTTCCTTTGGGGTTAGCCAGGCTTTTGCAAAACACATTTATCTTATAAAAGGTAACACAGCCAAGTAAGGAAAAATTCAGAAAATAGCAGAATAAAATAAAGCAAGTTTTGCCTGTAACCCACCAGGCAAAGATAACCCTTGTTAATATGTGGGGCCACGTCCTTTCATGATTTTTAATGCACCTTTCTTCAAAGCCATTTTGAACAGGGTGGCGAATGTTTTTTTTTACATTGGTGGAATCATATTGTACTCTGTTACCCATTGGGTTTTTGTTCCCTGCAAGTGTTCTCTGTACACACTCTTAGCAAACATTATTTTTAATGGCTGTAATATTCTTTCAACTGGATAAACCACTGTTTGCTTAAACATTCCCCATGTTCAAATGCTTAGGTTGTTTCTAATTATTTTGCTAAAAATATGTATTTTTGTGTTTTTAGGATGACTTCCTCGGGATAGCATCTGAGAAATTAAGCTGTGGGTCTAAAGGAGCATTTTTAAGTGTGCGATGCTCGTTGCCAAGTGTCTGCTCAGGGGGGCTGGTCCAGCAGGGCCCTGACTGCTCATCTTCGCATCCTCAGCTCACATCGGACGTTACGGTGTCTTAATGTCTGTTCCCCTTTATTAGCAGGAACCGGCACTTTATTTTCATGTACGTTTCCTTTATTACCGGTGAGGGAGGCCTCTTTTCCCGTGTTTGTTTTCCTAATTATATTTAGGCTCCTTGTGAATTGGGTAACCGCGTCCTTGACTGATGAGCTGTTTGAGGTTAGTGCATGTTCTGATCACTTTTTACAGACTCTTTACACACGAACAACATTAACTGTTAGGACGCTGTGTTCCTGAGCATTTGCTTCTCCCTGTTGTACCTGCTCTTCCTTCACTGCCTTTCTCGTGTTCACAGGATGCAGAATTTTCATTTTTATGTAGTTCAACACGTCCTTCCTTGAGCTTGTGAATCTGACGACCGTTCCCTGCTTCAGATGTCCTCCCCTTTTACATTCTGGCAAGCATTCAGGCCTATCTGACTCTAGATCTGCTGATTTCGAGTGTGTGCTTTAACACTGTGGCCTTAAAGTTGGCATTTATCTGGGTTCATAGACCAAGATGGTGAGCTGAGTGTCTGCTTACACCTCCCAGAAGAGGTTGAAAACATAGGCTTTCCTCCCCACCTCGGGCTCCAAAGACCATGATGAGCGAGAGGAGGGGCTTGGAAAACAAGTGAGACGCTGGCACTGGGCCTCCAGGAAGTGTGACTGTCCCCACTGCATTTCTCTCCCAATTTTTTGTTGTTGTTGTACTTACATACATATAACATAAAACCTAACCATCTTAACTATTTCTAAGAGGATAACTCAGAGGTATTAGACATATTCATCACATGCAACCATCCATCTCCATAGATCTCTGCATCTCGTAAAATGGAAACCCTGTACCTGTTAAACCCACATATACCATTTAATACCAGCTCCCCATTCCCTCACCAGTCACTGGTCCCCATCTTTCTACTTCTTATCTCTGTGAATTTGACTCCTCTAGGGACCCCGGAGAAGGCAATGACACCCCACTCAAGCACTCTTGCCTGGAAAATCCCATGGATGGAGGAGCTTGGTGGGCTGCTGTCTATGGGCTCGCACAGAGTCAGACACGACTGAGGAACTTCACTTTCACTTTCACTAGGGACCTTATACAAGTGAAATCACACAGTCCTTGTGCTTTTCTGACTGGTTTATTTCACCAAACATAATGTCTTCAAGGTCCACTCACATTGAAACAGGCATCAGGATTTCTTCCCTTTTTAAGGCTGAATAATATTATGTGGATGGGCCACATTTTCTTAACCCTTCATCTGTGATGACACTTCCATGACCTCTTTGCATTTTTTAATTGTTTTTCCCCTGAACGACCTTTCTTCTCAAGTCATCATTTGTGTTTAAGTCAGAAGTTTCCAACTAAGGGCAGTTTTGGCCCCCCAGGGGACATTTGACAATTTTCAGTCATCACACCTGGGGGAGGAGAGGCTACTGTCCCCTAGGAAATAGAGTCCAGGGAGGGTGCTCACCATTCCACGATGCACTGGCCAGCCCTCTCCCATTCCCCAGGAAAGGATTATTCAGCCCAAAATAGCAACACTGTCAATTAAGAAATCCTGCTTTAAATCAAGGGCTGGCTTCCCTAGATAAATCGGCTAAAATTATGCTAAACAACGATCAAATGTCAGTACGTCTGAGACAGCTAGTTTTCCTGCAATGTCCTTCTCTCTTTCTTTCTTGAACAGAATGTTTATCTGGCACACAATCAGAAGACAGAGATGACACATCCCAGTCCTCCTTGCCACTGGATGCCACCATGAGACTCTAGCCAATGAGATGCAAATATAAGTGTCAAATTTCCCTTCAGGAACCCATTATGAAGGCAGCTGCCACTCACACTTTGCCTCTCCCTTCCGGTATCCTGGAATGCAGATGTGATGGCTGGAGCTGCAGTACCCTTTTTGTACCATGGAGTGGCTTTGGAAATGGAGGCTGTGTTTTGTGAATCCACCAAGACAGAAGGGAGGATACAAGGCCCCTGAGACCTGTGCAGTGCAGGCAGTCCTGGCAAATATGCCTCCAGGCTTTATGAAAAAGGGAGAAATATACTTTTTTCTTATTTAGGCCGCTGCTATTTTGAGTCCTTGTGACTTACCGCTAAACCTAATTGTTGCAAGCAGTGTCACAGGAAATGTTTGTGAAGATTTCTTATGAAATTCCAGCATGAAGTTGGATGGATTATTTAGAATACAATGTGCAGACTGCTTAGCTGATCACTTGGTACATAGAAGGTAACAATCAACTAGCTGAGCTATCGTGAGCCACACTGTGTGGCAGGCAGCATGCCACACACCTTGTACCCAGTATCTTAATCCTCCCAGCAACCCACTAGGAAGGTGTACTTTGGTTGCTGTTACTGATGAGGGAGCAGAAATGCAGATGATTCACAATACACTGGGGTCACAGTGTCAGGGTAGAATAGGCTCCATCCCTGCCTTGTGTCCACTCCATCTCAGTCAACACCGGAGACTCCAGTCAGGAAATATTTAGGATCCAGCAACTATGGACAAAATCCCTTTGCTTGATGATCTTGTTTCATTCTGATTCTGTGAGCTTTTTGTTGTAGCCCAATGAGGCTGCTTCAGCCCCAACCATCACATGTGAATTCCAGGATACATTTTCACACCTGTGGGGTATTTGTTTATGGTGTCCAGGTTGCCATAAGAAGCTGTGGCACAGAGTGGCTGAGTGACCTGTACAGGATCACACAGTAAGTGGCAGAGTTGGGACTCAGATTCAAGCGGGTTTAATATCAGAGTCTGTGTGCTTAGTCACCAAGCTAAACTTAGTCCTGGAAAAGACACCACGGACAGAGACAAGAAGCAGAGAGAACACCAGCTCTGGTCACAGCAGCACTAAGTGGCAGAACGAAATACCCGGCACACACCGACCCACTCGTGAACTCCGCTCACAACAGCGCCATCCCGCAGGTAAGCAAGCTGAGGCTCAGAGAGGCCAGGAGGCCTACTGAAGCCCGCTCAGCACGGCATGGAGAGGCAGCTCTGTGGCCCGGGATGCTGTTCTCTGGCTCTCCTGCCTCCTCCCGAGCTTTGCAGCCGCCTGAATCTGCGTCCTTGCTCTGGAATCCCCACTCTCATCAACAAGTACGTGGCTGCCGGAGCTCACTCAGTGTCTTCCCCTCACCTGCAGGACTCTTCCCTGGCTGGGCCTTCTGCTTTCATCCCTGAAGCACGCACGGAGGTCAAGTGCTATGAGAGCAACTACTCACCGATGCTCCCTGGAGTCCCCATGCCATTGCAGCAGACTCCATGTGGCGGCCCCAGTCGTTACTGTGAAACACAAGACAGTGAGCACATTTCTCACTGATGTGGAAACAGCCGGCACATCTGGTGTTGGGGAAGAGGAGAGAGCACTGTGAATTAGGGTAGGCAGGGAAGGCTTCCTGGAGGAGGTGAGCTTTGACTTTCCAACCTGCAGAGAGGGAGGCAGGTTCCAGGCAGGAGGCTCAGAGGGTCTAAGTCCTGACTCCAGGATCCTGGCTTCCACGGAGCTGATCCAACTTCCTGGCCTCAGGGAATGAGGGGAAGAAGGCCGGGGAAGGTGGGCTCCATCACTCCGGAGTGTGCTGCCAGCTCATTTGGGTAGTTAGGCGCTAAAGAGGGTGTAAAAGTGACTTACGAGCTGAAATCAGGTGTTCGGGCATAAACACGCCAAAGCCCATGATTGATTTGACTGGGTAAATAGCTTTTATAATTGGTATGTTTTTTATTAAATTTTAAAAGCTAGATATTTATGTGAGAACGAGCGTGCCTGTGCCTGGACGGGCCTCGCCTGGCCTCCCTGCTGGCAGAGGCCCGGCACCGGAAAAGGCGTTTCCAGTGGTCCAGCTATCAGGGCCCTAAGGGGCCCCCGGGGAGGACAAGGAGCAGCCCCATTATCCCGGGTACGAGAGTGGCTCACCCACCCAGCCTGGCACTCGCAGTCCATGGGGTTTAGAGGGAGAAGCTGGCGAAGGCGAGGTTTCTGCTTCCCCACTGGGCCCGGGTCAGTCCCTGAAGCACTGAGCAGTGCCTGGCTCCGTCTGCCCTGCAGTGTGGGCCCAGGGCGGGGGCATCAGTGAGCCGAGTGCCAGGGCCCCTGAGACGGCAGGGCCCCCCCCACCCCACCGGCTGCGGGGGCATCACAAGGCCCAGCACAGCCAGGGGGCGCTCACATCCATCCTGAGCCCAGACACGCGCTGCCGGGCGCGGATCAGCCAGAGGCGCGGAGACCACAGGAAGGCGCTGCTCAGGCCTCGGTGTGCTCGTCTGTGAAGTGAGTTGGTGACTATCTACGCAGGGTGTGTCGGGTGGAGTTTCTAAGGCAGACGTCACCCACTCTCCCTCCTGAGAGGTCCTCACATGCTGTCTTCTCCTTTAATATCTGCTGCTGCAACTCAGAAAAGACCCCCAAACCCCAGGTGCGGGAGGACACCTTTCCCCACATAGGGAGAAGGTGTGTTCTGACCTGAGCCCCTGCAGAGCAGAGGGTGTGTAGATGCCTCGTGCCCTTCAAAGCCTCCAGGTGCCATGCTGGGGAGGTCACAGCGGATCAGGGTTCAAGGTCAGGGCTCAGAGTCTCAGAGTGTGACCAGGGTCAGGATTCAGAGTGTGATCAGGGTCAGGGATCAGTGTGTGATCAAGGTCAGGATTCAGAGTGTGATCAGGGTCAGGACTCAGAGTGGGACCAGGGTCAGGGCTCAGAGTGTGACCAGGGTCAGGGCTCAGAGCGGGACCAGGGTCAGGGATCAGTGTGTGACCAGGGTCAGGATTCAGAGTGTGATCAGGGTCAGGATTCAGAGTGGGACCAGGGTCAGGGCTCAGAGTGTGACCAGGTCCAGGATTCAGAGTGTGACCAGGGTCAGGGCTCAGACCAGGACCAGGGTCAGGGCTCAGCATGTGACCAGGCTCAGGGCTTACAGTGTGAGCAGGGTCAGGGCTCAGTGGGACCAGGGTCAGGATTCAGAGTGTGATCAGGGTCAGGGCTCAAAGTATGACCAGGGTCAGGGCTCAGTGTGTGACCAGGGTCAGGATTCAGAGTGTGATCAGGGTCAGGACTCAGAGTGGGACCAGGGTCAGGGCTCAGAGTGTGACCAGGGTCATGGCTCAGAGTGGGACTATGGCCAGGGCTCAGAGTGGGACCAGGGTCAGGGATCAGTGTGTGACCAGGGTCAGGATTCAGAGTGTGACCAGGGTCAGGGATCATTGTGTGATCAAGGTCAGGATTCAGAGTGTGATCAGGGTCAGGGCTCAGAGTGGGACCAGGGTCAGGGCTCAGAGTGTGACCAGGTCCAGGACTCAGAGTGTGACCAGATCCAGGACTCAGAGTGTCACCAGGGTCAGGGCTCAGAGCGGGACCAGGGTCAGGGCTCAGCTAGAATCAGTTCAGGGCCCACCTCCATTTCCCCTATTGCTTCGTTTCCCGTGGAGCCTTTAAAGGACAGGGTGGCTGGAGGCAGGGCTGCCCTATGCAGCTGAGCCTGGGCCAGCCCCCCTGCTCCCAGGCTGTTGCTGTGTGGATGGTCATCTGTTCCAGAGCCCAGCTCCCTCTAAGCCTCAGCAAACTCCCTAAGCCTGGCCTGAGCCTCTGGGGCTCGCAGGAGCTTTTGCCGGCCAGGAAGGAGCCTCCAAGTGCAGCACAGACCAGCCCCCTGCGCCTAACTGTCCCCGGCTGGTATGGGGCAGCCAGAGGGATTTGCCTGCTGAGAGTGGCCCCCAGCCCAGATGGGATGAAGGCATTGCCGCTCAGCCAGACAAGCCTCCTCGCACCGACGATACAGACTTGTTCTCCCTCCCGCATCTGTGCACGCAGGGCCTGCGCTCAGAGCAAAGCCCCAGGCACCAGGCCCGGGGAGGAGGCCCCAAGGCCGAGAGCAGAGAGTGAAGAGCAAGGGTGGTGCTGTGACCCGCACAGCCAGCAGATGGGCAGGGAGACCAGGGCAGGGGTACCCGCCTTCTTTATCCCCAGAACCCCCAACAGGCCCCCGTGTGGGAGGGAGGAATGGACCCCTGACAG
This sequence comes from Bos javanicus, assembly GCF_032452875.1. Classification (NCBI taxonomy): domain Eukaryota; kingdom Metazoa; phylum Chordata; class Mammalia; order Artiodactyla; family Bovidae; genus Bos; species Bos javanicus. The sequence goes on from NC_083881.1 coordinate 2,231,972, forward strand.
CACCCCACACGTCGTCCACATCTTCCTTCTTGGCTGTTTTCTGTCCTGGCAGTTGGGGCAGAAATCTGGCAGGAAGTCACTGTGGCTCTCTCCACTGGCCCTGAGGTCCCCCGAGGAGGGCACAGGCCTGGGGATATGGTCAGGCCAGGTCAAGCACCCAGCGCGTGCCCCAGGGCAGCAGGGCATGCAGAGACCAGGGGGAACAGGAGGCCCTCCTGCCAGGGCACCAGAAAGACGTCCTGCAGGAGGTGGGCTTCCTGCTAGGCCTTAGGGACGGGGCAGGGAGGAATGAGTGGGCAGTCTAGAGAGAGGCAGGTAAGGTCTCAGGGTCAGGATGCCTGGTCTGCGCTTGCCCCTGCGGCTGCTGAGAGGGTTCAGGGTAGCAGTGGCGTGGTCAGACATGGTGCTCCAGAGTGCAGGAGAGAAGACCCCAGGTCTGGAGTCGGGTAAAAGCAGGTGTGGGGTCTGGCGGAGAGGGACAGGCAGGCTTCCACACCACCTGGAGAGGCAGGGCCCGTGTGCCCAGAGACCCAGCGACTGAGAGGGGCAAACACCACAGTTTGGCAATCCCTGCAGTGTAACATCAGACGTCAGTCACCTGACAGCCAGTCTGGAGATTCCTGAGGTTCAGGTAGTAGGAACTGGTGCCACCCACGCGGGCTCATTTTCCATCAACTGCCAGAGAAGTTGAGGCTTTGGGCGACAGGGCAGGGAGTCTGCTGTCCTGTCCAGACTGACTTCTCCCCAGGGTGTGGGGTCCCCAGGGTCGCCTCCCTGGAAGAATGCCTTGTTCCAGTACATCCTGGGCCTGGGCCAGCTCGGTGGGAAGTAGGGGGGCGGTGGGGGAGAGGCATGCCAGGACCTTCTGTGCCAGCCGGGCTGGGGCCAAGCGTACACCTCCAGGAAGACGTTGAAAGGCCAGCTGGGGCTCTGCCAGGAGCCTTGGAGCAGGTGGCAGCCCCTCCCCTGCATCCCGGTGGATGTCAGTGATGGGCAGCTTTTGGAACCGCTGGGAGCTAATAGCTGAGTCTCCTGTTCTAATGCCAGCTCAGGATCGATGGACATGAGAGCTATCTCCGGCGAGATAGGATCGCAGCTGGGGATTAGCGTCACAGATGAGCAGACCTTCTTATGGGATCCCTGGGCCTCCCAGCCTGGGGAGGTGGCAGGGCCCCTCCTGTGGTGTCACTGACCTGCAGCCGAGGGAAATTGCTGGGAGGTGGGAGGGGAGAAGGGGCAGCGATTGCTCCCCGGCTCCCCACCTCCTCCCGCCCCCCCTCCCCGTGTAATCACAGCCCTGTCATTGCCTCCACAAGCCCAGCGGCCCCTCTTCCATCATCGGCCGGCCGTTCAGTGGCATTGGAGTGACTGTACTGCCTTTCTGTCCCCCGGGCCGTCAGCTACAAGGTGAGGCAGTTCCCTGCCCTTCCCTCATCATCCACATCCGCGCCCACCCAGACTTCACGCCATCTGATGCCCAGCAGCTCACCGACAAGCTCACAGCCAGGCCTCCCTGCTTCCGGCCTTGGCGAGGCCGTCCCTCCGTCTAAGCGCCCTGGGCCCTCCTGGAGCTCCTGAACTCAAGCAGCGCCTGAGGCCAGACGTCCTCAGGGTGTGTCTCGTGCCCAGCGCTGCCCCAGGCCCCGGCCTCTCATCTACCCTTGGGTTCCCGGTGATGACAACGCCAAACAGGCATTTCCTGAGGGTGGGCCCTGGGCCAGGGCGACAGTGACAAGCGGCCTGTCCCTAGGGAGCCCAGTCTGGTGGGGAAGACAGAGAGGAGACGCCGGGAGCAGAGAGTGGTAGGGCTGAGCAGGGGAGCCCCCAGACCTGGGTCAGAGTCAGGGACGACCCTTGGAGCTGGGGATGCCCAGACTGAAAGAGCTCAGATGAAAGGGCAAGAGGGGCCTCAGGGGGAGGTTGCAAGGGCCAAGGTCGGTAATAGACGCGCGCCCTCACCGGGTCTGAGCCCTGCAGTCCCAGACACCCCCATCAGGGCCCATGACATTGGATTGAATGGGAACAGAGCTGGGCCGGGGCAGGAAGCCCCCCTGGGTGTGGCGGGCAGCCTCTGACCAACAGGGAGCTGGGAATTTTTCCTCGGCCAGGAACTGTCCCTCACCTGACCGCCAGCGTTTGGATATCTAAAAACAACTGATGCTTTTCCTCTATCTCCCCAGAAGAAAAAATCAGGGGTCCACCTATTCCAGCCACACTGAGGACAAAGTGTCATCAAGACAGAGAAAGGAGCCAGACGGGCTCAGTGGGGTCACCCGGCAGGCGGGGAGGGGGGCGGCCTTTGGGTCAGGCAGGAAACAGAGAAAGGGGGTTTCCTCTGAGCCCGCACAGGGGAGGGGAGACCCCAGAGACAGGGCTGAGCAGGCGAAAGGGAGCCTGCGGCAGCATCGGGCTGAGCCCCTGGAGGAGAGACCCGTGGGGCTGGGGTGGAGAGGAGCAGACGCCGCTGCTGTGAGCCTGGGGGTCAGCGCTGGGAGCAGAGGACTGGGGGCCTTTGGGCGGACACAAGTGAGTGACTTCACTTTCACGGGGCCCAGAACAGGGCTGCCCTGGGGTGGGCATGCAGCTCCCCCCATGTGGGAGGAGAGGGTGGATTCTGAGCCTGCACCACCACCCTCCAGCCTTGCAGCCCAGGCCAGGGCCCTTGCTGTGAGTGGCATTGTGTCCTCCTGAGAGATACATTGAAACCCATGTACATGTGTTTGTGTGTGTGTGTGTACGTGTGTGCACATCTGTGCATGCTTCTGCAGACCATGTCACACACACGCCCCTGCAAAGCCTCCACAGTCGAGGGGCAGAGCGCGGGTCCCCAGGAAGCTCCCCGCTGTCCCGTCAGTGCTGCCCCTACGCCACCCCGTGCCCCCGCCCCAAGCCGCTTCTCCGTCCTCATCTCTATCATCGTGGCCCTTGGAGAAAGTTATATAAAGAGAATCACACAGTTTGTGACCTTTGAGATCGGCTCTCTCTTTTCCCTCAGCCTAATGCCCTGGAGATCCATCCAAGGTTCTCCGTGAACCCAGAGTTCCTTCCCTTTTATTCTGAGGAGTATTCTGTGGTCAGATTCTAGCATGGGGCTTTCTTAATCTCACTTTTTAAAAGAATCCCATGGACGTGGCCTTGAAGGCAGACCAGAAGTCCAGGGTTCTGGAGGGAAGGCTGTGGACACCAGGATGGGCCACCTGGATGGTGTGGGTGGAGGGGGGCTGGGTGGCCCGTGCACAGTCAGGCCCCAGGGCTTGGCCACAGCAGGGATGGGCAGTGTGACCTCACAAGCTCTGACTTTAGGATGCCGGGGGGTGGGGGTTGGAGGGCATGGGGGAATAGGTGGTCGGTCCACAGACCTGGCCTCACCTATTTCCAGAGAACCGAGGGCCTTCTCTGACACCGTGCACACTCCCTCCCTGGACTCTGACAGTTAACAAGAGGCTCCCGTGAGCCAGGAAAAGGTCCTGCCGTCAGGTACCTAGGGGTTCCCAGGGTAGCTAGGGGACAGAGACTTGGAGGCGGGGGTCACTGGTGAACCTCGGAGGGCAGAGCGAGTCTGGGCTCCACTGGGCTGAGGGGCGCTGGCCCAGAAAATGAACACCCTCGGCAGGGTGCAGGGAGGCTGGAGAAGAGTAGCTGAGGGTCCTAGGTTTGCGGACGGGTCTCTGGGCGGTGGGGAGGGCATGGCTCCTTGTCTTCTGTTGTGCTGCTGTTTGAGAACTGACATTACACAGCAGCTGGCAGAGGGAGCAGATGATGTGAACTGATTGCAGATAGGGCAGGGCAGGGGGGAGGGGCTCACAGACAGTCAGAGCCAGTGCCCCCGGCCCGTCCCACTGCCCTGCAGGTCCCACACCCGCCGTACTGACCCTGTGCAGGAAGGGAGGGAGGCTTTGCCCTCGGGTCCCCTGCTCCAGCCACAGCGCTCCCCCCCGCCCCACCCACCCAGCCAGGCTCCTGGGCCTCAGTTTCCCCAACAGTAGAATGGAGGCAACAGCATCAGAATGGTCTCTCAAAGATGCCGGGGGAGACCGATGGGCTGAGCCCACCACCCCCACCAGCCCCGGAGACGCTCAGCACTGCAGCCAGCATGTGACCTGGAGGTTCCAGGAAGGAGGAAGCAGGTTCCTGGGGTATCCAGGCCACCGCCCCTCCCGGGAGCCCAGCCCGTGTGTGCAGCCCCACCGCCCCCGGCTCTGCAGACAGCTTGGCTGGGGCTACAGAGGCCCCGGCAGCCCAGAGTCCCGGGGACCAAGCTCCAGACACACACTGGCATCCGGGTCTGTTTGCTCAGCAGAGAGTCTGTCAGACACACGTTCCCCGGTTCCAGCCCTTTTCGAACCAGATTTATCTGATTTCTCATCTTTATTTTGGCAGAGGTAAAAATGTAATTTCTAATTTAAAATTTAAAAAACCATCACCCTCATCAAAATGCACTCAGCTCAGATGGTGTTTGGGAAATTAACTCCGTCACTCTCACACACACCGGCACATGGCCCAGCAACGGGGACAGCTCTCCCCCTTCGGACTCTCCAGTGCCCCCCAGCTTTCCACGTGAGGTGGCTCTGAACCTCCCTGCGGGCCGGGGGCCTGTGGACTGGGGGCCTGCGGGTGGGGGTCTGCGGGCTGGGGGTCTATAGACTGGGGCCTGTGGGCTGGGGGCCTGCAGACTGGGGGCCTGCAGGTAGGGGCCTGCGGGCTGGGGCCTGTGGGCTGGGGGCCTGCAGACTGGGGACCTGTAGACTGGGGCCTCTGGGCTAGGGGCTGAAGACTGGGGGCCTGCGGGCGGGGGCCTGCGCGCTGGGGGCCTACAGACTGGGGCCTGCGGGCTGGAGCCTGCGGGCTGGGGGCCTGCAGACTGGGGCCTGCGGGCAGGGGCCTGCGCGCTGGGGGCCTGCAGACTGGGGCCTGCGGGCAGGGGCCTGCGCGCTGGGGGCTGAAGACTGGGGCCTGCAGGCTGGGGGCTGTGGACTGGGGCAGGGTCTAGACACCAGAGAGCCAGGTAAAGACAGGCTGGGCTGGCAATGGGAGCAGGACTGGAGGCAGCACCTCACCGCCCCCGACCCAGCCTGCTATGTGACAACCAGCTGGTAGACTCTCCTATCTGGTCTGGATCTGGCTCTCGCTGAGACCCAGATGGCCTCATGAGAGGAGTAGGGGAGGCCAGAGAAGGGCCCAAGCACAAGCTAAAGAATTAGACCAACTAACATTTACCCCAGATAAACCACACACACGCTATGCACTGTGGGGACCACCAGGGGACCTCCCTGACCTTCAGCTTCCTCTTCTGGGAAGGGCTTGGCCTCAGTCTTATTTCAGGCACGGGATGGTGTGTGCCCGGCGCAGCTTACAGTGCGGCTGGTTTTCAGAGGGATTCACCTGATGCACCCACTGTGTAATTCGAGCAGGTTGAGTATCAGTTTATATAACTAGAGAAACTCCACTGAGGGGGTCAGAGGTCGACCTCATCGCATCCTGCATTTGCCAGACAGAGAGGCAGGAGCTAAGAGAGGTTCACAAGTCTCCTAATGGGCCATCCCTGGTGTGCTTTGCAGGATCCCAGACCTGTGCCTGCCCCCCACCACATCCCACAAGAAAGCTTAACCTGGGTGACACTCCCCATGGCACCGTCAGCGGCTGGCACGTGTCACCCTCTCTGTTAGGTGTCATCCTCTTCTCCCTGTTCTGTAGATAGAAAACCTGAGGCTCCAAGAGGTGGGACAGAGCCTCAGTGGGAGGGCCCAGAGGCTGCAGGCACAGCAAACTGGTACCTGTGAGCAAAGGCCAGGCCACAAGGCCAGTATCCTCACTGAAGGGCCAGCAGACGTGCCCGCCCAGGAGAGGGGAGCCTGGACTGTGTTCCCAGCTGACCTATCTTAGGAACAACCTGTTGTGAAATGACTGCGATCTGAACTTCCCTAGAGGAAAACCCATCTTCCCTCAGGGTCTGGAGACCAGCTCTCTGGGGACGGGCCTCCCGGAAAGAACTCACCTCGTGCAGTTTTCTGGTGAGTCACGCATCATGCAGGCTATGGCAATGACAGCCCGATGTGCCATCAGGCCACCCAGTACCATAAGAAACCAGCACGGGGGGCAGCCACATCGCGGAGGAGGAAAAAGCAGTGAACGAGATAGAATGCCCCCATTGCAGGGGCTGGGGCAGGAATGAGGTGGAATTCTGAGTCTAGTATGATATGCCCAGATATCCCCAGGACCATCACCCAAAAGCAGCCTTGGGGTGAGGGCATCCTGACAAGTTCCAGGCAGACCCTTGTTTCTCTCCTCCTATGGTTCTGTCTTAGCCTCTTATGAGGTGCATGTGGGATGGGGGAGGACGTTTACTGTCAAAAGGGCCAACGCAGTCAGGGATGGGCAGGCAGCCATGGAACAAGATGATGACAGGGGCAAGTTGCCATCCAGTCTCCCCAGTATCATGCACGTGGCTGGAATCTTATCTTCCATTCTCCATCGCTTGAGTCAAGCACTGCCCTTGTAGAGCCCATCATTAGCTGTCGCACCCCCTCACTCCCAGAAAAGACCTGGGAGATGTCAAAACATAGCTGCTTCTCCTCCCCACACCAAGGTGAGCCTCAGCGTGGTGCTTGCTAAAGACAATCTCCCCCACCAGTTTGCCAAGATGTCTGCTCCTCAGCCATCTGGCTCAGGCATTAGGAATCCCTGGGAAAGTTGATACATGCGACTTAGAGGGAAGAAGCAAACAGCTGTTGAAGCCCTGCTCTCCATCAAGCATCTGACAAATACCACCCTGTTAACTCCTCATAGTCACTCAGCATGACAGGTGGGGAAATGGGAGTCAAAGTTGTGACAAGGCAAAGACCAGGACTTGAATCCAGTTCTGTCTGTCTCCAAAGAATCACACTCTCCCTGGGGGGACAGTTTGTTGGTCCTTCTGCAGCCCCTTTGATCGAATTCGCTGTCTGATAAATGCGTCAAGCAGAGGATGAGATAAGGACAGGCGATATGGACAGAAAAGGTAGAAAGGACAGCCAGGTGGCTGGGTGGCTGGGCGCTGTCCACAGAGGCGAGGTGCTGAAAAGCTCACTCCTCCACATTGCTGGGAGAGGGTCAGAGAAGATGTCAGTTCAGTCAGTTCAGTCACTCAGTCGTGTCTGACTCTTTGCAACTGCAACATGCCAGGCGTCCCTGTCCATCACCAACTCCCAGAGCTTGCTCAAACCCATGTCCATAGAGTCAGTGATGCCATCCAACCATCCCATTCTCTGTCGTGCCCTTCCTGCCTTCAATCTTGCCCAACATCAGGGTCTTTTCCAATGAGTCAGTTCTTCACATCGGGTGGCCAAAGTATTAGAGCTTCAGCTTCAGCATCAGTCCTTCCAATGACTGTTCAGGACTGATTTCCTTTAGAATGGACTGGTTGGATCTCCTTGGGTCCAAGGGACTCTCAAGAGTCTTCTCCAACACCACAGTTCAAAAGCATAAATTCTTCAGTGCTCAGCTTTCTTTATGGTCCAGATCTCTTGACCTTTGTTGGCCAAATAATGTCTCTGCTTTTTAATATGCTGTCTAGGTTTGTCATAGCTTTTCTTCCAAGGAGCAAGCGTCTTTTAATTTCATGGGGGAGAATATTGTGGTGGTCCCTGAGAATCCCACTTATTCTATCCTGAATGTATGCCTCCCACAGGAAAAGTCGATGTCTCCCAACTTGCTCCAACTCCTTCAATCCCTTTCTTTCTATTGCACTCATTGCATTTCTATTTAGACCTTCTTGACCTCCATCCATTTATATCCACCTCTGGGAGTACCCTCTGTGCACGTATGCCTCATTATAAAAGTCTTACAGCTTTCAGAGGAACAAAGGTCACCCAGGAAGGTAAAACCATGAGAAACTACCCGAGTGAGAACCCAGGGCAGCTGAAGTCAGTGAGTCTGGAAGGACTGAAGATTGGAAGGACTGATATGGTGGCTGAATCTGTGGTAGCTGGGCTGACGTTCAGTTCAGTTCAGTTCAGTCGCTCAGTCATGTCCAAGGGGCTGCAGCATACCATGCTTCCCTTTCCATCACCAACTCCCAGAGCTCACTCAAACTTGTATCCATTGAGTCAGTGATGCCATCCAACCATCTCATCCTCTGTCGTACCCTTCTCCTGCCTTCAATCATTTCCAGCATCAGAAGAAAAGCTGGGATTCAGGTACAACAAGAAGCAGGTGAAGAAACTGGTGTCAACTGAAGCAAGGAAGCTACTCGGCACAAAGTCTGTGACCAAATGGTGATGGCTCTGGCCACTGTGTTGACCTGTGAGCAGGAGGGTAGTGCTCTAGGCTCAAGCAAGGACTGGACCAGGTGAGGGTCATCCCCTGAAAGCCAAGGAAGGCCGTGACTCAGTGATTCCCTCATTCAGCTGTACCTATCCAGTGCTTACTATGTGCAGTCATGATACCACCACCCCCTGGAATCTTCTCCTGACCTTCCCCACTCCCACCAAAGCTGGGGACACCCACGTGTTGCTCGTGTGAACTTCCATCTCCCCCCACACTGGACCACATTCCATGGGGCTGGGACGTGGCTGCCGCCCCTACTTCCGCATCCCCACTGCCTAAAACAATGATCAGCTCCTTGGAATCACTTAATGTTGTTGAACAAATTCATTGACTGAATTGCTATTATTTTCTCATGGAAACGTCAAGCTAGAGAGCTTTGCTGTCAAGTAGCCCAGGTTCAAGATCTGAGCACTTATGCTGTAAGGCTGTGGACTTCAGCCGTGTGCCTCTGCTTCCCCAGCCCTCCAACAGGGACTATGACTCCGAAACACAGACACCTTCTCTTGGGGGCATCACAGGGAGAACAGGAAGCGACAGACTGGAGACAGCTTTACCCAAAGCAAGCAGTCATGCACATTTTATCTCCTTCCAGCTTATTCTCCAGAAAGGAGCCTCTTTGTCATCCCACATCAGAAGGACAGCACCCTGCAGGGCTCAGGAGCTCAAAAGACACGTGGAGGATGATCGCAGTGATTCACACATGGGAGGATGCCTAGGGACCAGCTGGGGCCCTGAAGCGAGTTGAGTCATCTTGGATCCGATTGGAAAAGTATTTGTAGTTGAATTATTGGCCAGGATTGGGTTAAAGTCCCCAAACTGGTCTGAGGCCAACTGAAATGAATTGAAGGAATTGAATTTTGCCAAATCAAAGAAAGGAAATCGAATTCTAGAGAAAGAATTCAATAGAATGGCATTGAAAGGAAACTGACCCAATTTGATTTGGATTGAGTCAAGGTGAAAACTGAAGACAGTTGGATCTGAGGTCTGGGGTTGAACTGAGAGGAAGGACGGGGAAGACTTGGGGGCAGATGACATCACGTGAATTGAGTTGAAGTGACATTTTCAGAACATGTGACTACAGCTTGCGTTCATTTTATCTGGAGTCAGGGTAGACCACCCCAGAGTTGCCCCAGCTGCACTTAGTCTCTGGATTTGGTTGTTTGGAGAGCATTTATGGAGCACCTACTGCACACATCTGCTCGGCTGAGGCCTTGGACATCAGGGGAGTCCAACTTGGCCTGGTGGCTAAGGGGCTCAGGCTCAATAGCCCATTGTGTGCTGAGGACCAGCGGTCTGCCCAGGAGAGCCGCAAACAGGATGGGCCAGGAGGAGCCCTAAGGAGGCTGGCCTCACGAGGGTGCCCTCCTTTGGCACGCGACCTGGAGGGTGCTGTGCACCGTGGCAGGGAGCCACATCTCGGGCCACAGGGACCAGCACCAGGAAGGCTGTGGGGCTGTGGCTCTGACCCTCAGTTTTCTCTTCTGTAAAACATGGACAATAGCTTCCTTGGAGGAGAGTTCCAGAAGATGGGGAAGTCAGAGTTTCTCTTCTCCACTAACAGCCACCTCACTAGCCCCAGATGATAGCTGAATCTCTCCTTTTAGTTCCCCAAAGACACTGTGATTCTGAAGCCTGTGACCACCTGCCCATCTCCTAGAGGCCACAGGCCCAGGCAGAGTGACCACTTCCAGTTCTCAGGGTTCACTTACCTCCTGCGGCTTCTCCACAGAGATCCCGAGTGCCACCAAAAGCCACTTGCCAAGTCTCCTCAGCCCTCCCTGTGTCTCACCTTTCAGGACCTGCAGCCTTCCTGTGGGCTCAGTAACATAAACAGCTCCTCCAGGAAAGCCTCTACTGCGCCCAGGGCTCACACCACCCCAGGGCCAAGCTGTTTTCATCTCTGAGCCCAGGGCTATGCGTAGGGTAGGTGACACGACCCATCTGTGTGGGGTTTTACCCCCCAGTTTGTTCCCATTTTGAAGGCTTCAAGGACCATCTTGAATGATGAGTCTCAGGGCTCCTTCCCCTTCTCAGCATAAGCATAACAGGAATCACCAGAGCACGTGCTGACCCAGAAAGAAGAGCTGAGCTGCTTCTGAGCTTTTTTGCATCGTTTCTCTGTTATTTTTCCCCAAGTTGTGTCAAGTTCAAGGATTCTTAGTCAATTAGTCTAAGAATACGTTGGCCTTGTTGTCAGATTTCTAATAAGCATTTTGTGCACGTGTGGAACTGCAAATGCATGCCTCCTGCCAGGGCCTCCTGAGCCCTCTCAACTCCTGGCGTTGTCTGGATTGGTTTCTATTTTACTGGGAAGGGAGTGAGACAGGCAAGGCTGGAACACACTGCCCTTCCTGGAGGGCAAGGGCTCCTTCAGCCCATCTGCACACAAGGTGGGTTTCGATCTTAGCACTGCCCTGGGGGCTAGTGGGGCCACGGAAGGGCCTCTCCACTCCCATCCCAGCCGTCACTTAGCCACCCTGGGGCAACCTGAGGTCCAAGCCCCGTGTTCAGATCCACATCTCCCACTTAGCTGTCCTACCCTTGCCAGAGGCCTTAACTTCTCTGAGCCTCAGTTTTTACATCGTTAAAGTGGGGATAATAATACCTGCTTCCCAGGGGTGTTGTGTGGATTAAATGAAATGATGAGTGGAAAATGCTTCACATACACAGCAGTGCACGCATCTCATATCAGCAGCTGCTTAACAAACAGTGAGTATTGCTGCTACTTCCAATAATAGTAACGAGGTTGATGACGATACTGGGAGTTTGGGGTTAACAGACGCAAACTCGTGTATATAGGATAAATGAACAAGGACCTACTGTAGAGCACAGAGAATTGTATTCGATATCCTGTAATAAGCCATAATGGAAAAGAACATATATATATATTAATATACATAACTGAGTCACTTTGCTGTATAGCAGAAATTAACACTGAAAGTCAACTGTATATCAGTAAAATTTTTTAAAATAAGAATTGTTAACAGTAATAATACAGCAAATATATTCACGAATCCATCACACTTTTTGCAGGGTAAAGCATACTCTTTAAAATTTTTTTGAAAATTCTAGGAAAATAGAAAGAAAAAATAGACATAAAAAAAGCACCAGTCCATAAAATTCACTCTCAACATCATGGTGCTTGCACACAGGTTTTCCTCCATGTGTAAGATTTTTGTTTGTTTTTCCCTATCGTTTAAACACCTCCTTCTCTTTTAAAAAAAAAGTCTGAACTTTACATCATATGCATTTCTATGTTTTTGCAGATATTCTTATAAGCTCTTTATTTAATAAAGAAATTAAGCCTCTGTCTGTCATATTTGCTGCAAATATATTTCCCAGGCCATATTTTTTTGCCTTTTTATTTGGTGGTTTAATTTTGACATGCAGAAGATTTTCATTTTTATGCAGTCAAATCTGTCCATATTTTCTCTCCTGATTCCTTGTATTAGTTCTAAACTTAGGAAATCTTCCCTCTCCCGAGGCGTGATGAATATTAAATTCTACTTAATTCTCACTTTTCTGGGCCCTGATTTTTTTTTTTTAATATACTTAACGCTAATCCAAAGGGAATTCATCTCCTGAGCGGGTCTAGATGGGGCTGAGCCTGCTGCCATCAACCTTCACAGAGGAGGGGTCTCCTCTCGGCTCCCAAGGCCCCGCAGCACCCTCCCAGGGTCCGCTGCCTTGCCAGCCCCCCGGAGCCTGGCCTCTGCCAACGCTGTGCCCTCCCGGCCCACATCCGCCTGACCAATGGCTGAAATGAGCCCATGGCTGGAAATTTACTTCCAGAGGACAAATGAGCTTGAAATGCTCAAAAGTGAGTCCAAGAGAAAAATGACCTCAAAAGTGGGACAAATTGCTGCTAGTGCGACACGTTTGGTGAACAACATCTTCCAGCAACTCCGTCCTGCGCTCCTGCCTCTGGGCCGGCTCCTGGCCACCCAAGGCACTCCCCTCCCCCAAGGACTCCCATCCCCTTCCCCAGGGCTGCTCCCCCAGGGCTCCCTTCAGGACCTCCCTTTAAGGCTCACAACCCTCCTGGGAGAGGAGGCAGCACCGCCCACACTGCAGATGACAAACCGAGGCCCCAGGGTGCCGCAGGCTCCATGGCCACCCAGGGAAGGAGAGGAGGATGCGACCATGGCCCAGGTGGTGGGGTCTGGAGCTCTGCCAACCTGTGATGCCCCCACCACTGTCCTGCCCTCTGTGGGCCTGAGGAGTGAGGGAGGAGGAGGCAGCTGTGCCGGGCGTGCCCTGGGCCGGGGGTGTGGCATCACAGCCACCACCGTCTTGGGGCACAGGGAACCCGGAGCTTGAGCAGGCCCCAGGCCACCCCGTCTGTTGCCCCCTCCTGCAAGCCCAAGACCAGTGGCTGATCCTCCACGGCCCCGACCCAGCCCTGCGGAGTTTCTGCTCAGAGCGCCGTGGCTCACGGCTCGGCCGCCTGAAACCTGCACTCACACTGCTCAGTTCCGTTCCTCCCGGAGAAGCCCACGTGGGAATCACGGCCAAAGGGAAGAGAAACTGTTCTTCAACAGGAGCAAGAAAGACCCGCTCAGGCTGGAGCGACAGCTTGACTGAAAGAGAGATTCAGGTCAGTCCAGAGGGTCCCCCACCCCAAATGTGAGGCGGCTGAGCCCGGGACAAAGCCAGTGCCATACTGCCGGCTCACTCCTGGGAGGGGAGCAGGAAAGGAGGGGGGCGGGTAAAGAGCCACTGATGCCTGGAGCCCCCCACGGGGGACACGCAGGACCAAGAAATGTGGCAGAAGCCTCCTGATCCACCCCCCCACACACAGGACAAGGGACAGACCTCAGACTCAGTTCACCAGGTCAGGGACTCCTCCAGCAGGCAGGGCAGAGGGAGGAAGCAGCAGCACCCGTCAGGGCATCATCCAGTCTGACCTTGAGGACAGGGTCACACTGGGCAGTGCCACCGCCATTGTGCAAATGGCAAGGCAGGGGCAGAGGAGGTGACAGACTCAGAGCAGGGGGTTGGGGGCTGAGCCTGATGGTCTCCAGCGAGCAGGTGGGCAGTAAGTGGGCGCTGAGACCCGGTTCCGGTTTCTGGAACGAGGCCCTGGCATGGAGACATTCTGGAAAGGACCATAAATCGCCAGGTGCTGACGGATGCAGGCAGGGCGGGGGGACACCTCGCAGCGGCATTCGGATGCCGGCATGTTTATGGGCTTCCGAGATGCTCACCAGGTGGAGAGGGAATGCTCGGCTTATTAATTTCCTAGTTAATCATGCGGGACGTTTGGTAATTAGAGCACTCTCGTCCCTGATCACGCTGGCCAGCCCCAGACTGGGCCATAAGTCACTCCAGTGGTGGGAACAGGTGCCAGGAGCCACAGCCCCCGGACCTGACAACGGGAGGCACTGCTGAGGGGCCATCTCCGACCCCCACCATCTAGAGCCTCACGCATATTGTGCGGGATCCCTGGCTCATCTGAACCTGGAATCAACCAAGTCTCCACCCCCGTGAGTGAACACGTGCGCCTTTTGTCTCAGCACGTGGGTCGTCCTGTGCAGCCAGCAGCCTGGACCGCTCCTGCCAGCGTCAAGGTTGCCGCGTCCCCAGTCACCATGCAGGGTCCCGTGGTGGGGCGGTGGCAGGGGACGCGGGCAGGAGGACACTTCTGGGACTGCGTCTGGTGCTGAGGTCAGGAGAGCAGGAGGCTGGCTTGAGAGGGGAACTCCAGCGCTTGAGCTGTGACCAAGGGAAGGCAGCAGTGTGTGCAGGGACCAGGGGCAGAGGCCAGCGCATGCAAAGGCCTGGGGGCAGAGAAGAGCTTGGGGAGGACTCTCTGATCGGGTCTGGGTGGCATGAGGGCCTACGGGGGACACCACCGCTAAGACATCACCCAAAATGGCCAGTTCTCTCTGCTGGTGCTGCAGCCTCATCTCATTCCCCTGGGCCTCGTCCCCCTGGCCTCCCCAGCACTTCTTACAGGACAGCCAGGAGTCCATCAGATCGTGACTCCCGCCAGTGCAAATCCCCGCCAGGGCTCCCGTGTGCTTCGTGGGCTGCCCACACTCTCCAGGCCTGTGGCCACAGCCAGTCTCCACAGATTCCCCTGCAGCCCCCGCTAGGCCATGCTGGCCGCCCACAGATGTGTCCTGATGCCCCGGGACCACGGCCTCTGCCAGGTGGCATCCTCGCCCCTCCTCTCTGCCAGTCACGGTCATGCTTCAGAGCGTCACTGAGGACCCTCCCCAGGGCAGCACCCCCGACCCTGTGGACCAGGCCGGAGCACTCAGCACCACGTGCCAGTTCTTCCCATGACACGTCCCAGGTGCAGTCTTCCATCTGATCCTGTGACTGTTTGAAGCACATCCATCTCCACACCCCCGAGGCCGGGGGCCTCTCAAGGGAAGAGTCGCCTTTCCTCGTGATGTCCGTGGAACTTCTAGAGCCTGACATAGCATTGGCTGTGTGGTAAGCACACCCCTGTTCACAAACTTGGGAAAGCAGGTTCTCTGTGAATGAATGATATTATTAAGCAAGCTAGAGAAGATTGATTCGGGGTACAATTTAGGGTAGAAAAGGATGGATGGATGAACACCGACATGCACAGAGGCTCTCCTGGAGGGAGATGCTGGGGTCTTTCCAATCTTTTCCTGTGCTTTCCTGTATTTCTGACATCTGAAAAGAAAATATCTATGATCAGAAACCCACAGCAAAGAGTGAGAGGAGAAAGGAACTGCCTGAAGTAACATGGGGACACGGGGCGTGTGTGGGACTAAAGGCAGAGGGGCGGAGCTCTGTGCTCCAGGGAATAAACTGTCCCCATGGGGCGCCGGCCTGGAGCTCCGGTCCCACTGCACGTGCAGACGCGGCTGGACAATCACGTGAGTAGGTGGCGGGCAGTGGGAGCAGGGTTCTCCCTGTTGGAGAAGGGGAGGGGGCTGGGGTGTTCCCCGTGGGGATGGATTGGCACTGGAGACACCAGGATAAGCACCCGTCTAGCTGAATAGAGATACAGGTGGGCACACACAGAAACGTCCACACATGCGTGTGCACCGGGTTGGTGACACACACACGTGTCCTTGCTCTGTTGGCTGAGAGCCTGGAGCAGTGACACCCGGCAGCAGCAGGCACCCCCAGCACCAGATGTTGGCTTCTAACCCCATTCTCCAGGCGGGACTCCTTGGAGGAACAGCTGACTCTGGGATGGAGCAGGGCACACACGCGATGATCCCGGGGCACCTGCTGGGTCAGAAAGAGAGGATCTATTCAACCAAGAGCATCACCAGGGAGCATGTCAAGGTCGACAGGAAGAGCTCCTGGTGGCTGCGGCTGGAACAACTCCAGCAACAGAAATATTGTGGCCAGGGATTATACTCCAAAGAATGAACTAGTTACCCTTGAGCTCATACTGACATAAATACATGATTGGATAAATAAATAAATAAATCTGGACAAATCTCCCACGCCAAAAAATCCTAAATAATGTTTGCAGATACTCTGCCCTCATGGAGGGAGCAGGACCTCCCCTCCCTCTCTCCAGACACGGGCCCTGCACAGTGGCTCCCTTCCAAGGCAAACAGGACAGAGAGGGGGTGGCAGTGACCTTCACTGGAGAGCCTGACAAACACTGCCTTCGCCTGTGACCAAGGTCAACACCCACAGTCAAAAACAGTGTTGACAGCCTGTGCTCGCGATATAATGTAGTGAGAATGGCATTGTTTGTGTTCTTCCTTCTCAAAACACATCACCCCTGTCTAATCATGAGAAAAACATCAGAGAAATTCTACAAAATATCTGACTCCCTCGAAACTGTCAAGGTCATCCAAAACAAAGAAAGTCTGAGAACGTGCCACGGCCAAGAGGGGCCTCAGCGTGGAGCAGGAAACTGAGATTTGAACAAAGACAGAGTTCATTTAATAACAATCTATCAATACTGATTTGTTAGCTGTAGCAAATGCACCACAGTCATGTAAGATGTTATTAATAGCAGGAAACGGGTGTGGGTATATGGGAACTCTCTGTACCATCTCTGAATTTTTTCTATAAATCTAAAACTATCCCACAATGTAAAGTTTATTTTTAAAATCACAGTGAGTTGTATCAACAAAAACAAATCAGAAAAGAACTGGCATCGTTCTAAGAGAAAGAAGAGCAAGATTTGGGGACAGACAGAGACACAGAGGAGAGGCCACGTGATGATGGAGTCAGACAGCGATGGAGCTGCCAACATTGCAGGGCCCCAGAAGCCAGAGGATTCAGGAAGGACCCTTCCCCAGAGGCCTTAGGGGCAGTGCGGCCCTGCCCACAACTTTTGGACTTTTAGCCTCCAGGACTGTAAGAGAATCCACTCCTGTTGCTTTAAGCCACCTGTCTATGGTGATTTGTTGCAGCAGTCCTTCAAGACGCATGCCATGTCCTACCATTTCATTCCTCATTTCACACTCGGAGGAATCAGAAAAGGGGATGCAACTATATTCCTCATTCATGGCTGAAGTACCTGCAGCTCAGAGAGGTTAAGACATGAGCCCAAGAGTGTTCAGCTCACTTCCTCATCCCACTGGCCTGGGGCAGCAGTGTCTGGTCTAAATTCACTATCAGGGAGGTCATGGCACTGTGGCCAGGCAAGGCAGGGCTAAGACCCAGCATGCGGGGTGCAAACCCAGCTCAGCCCATGGCTCAACCAGTCTGGGCCGCTGTAACAAAATACTGTACACTGAGGCCTCAGGCGTCAAGGACTTACTCCACACGGTTGTGAAGCTTGGGGGCTGAGAGGGAGATGCCAGCAGGGTCAGGTCTGGTGAGGACTCGCTCACTGGCTTTCAGACTTCTTGCCGTAGTCTCAGATCATGTGTCTCTTCCTCTTTTCATAAGGACACTAATTCCATACTGGGGCCCCACCCTCGTGACCCCATCTAACCTTAAATGTTTCCCAAAGGAAATGCCTGCCTCCAAACACCATCACACTGGGGATGAGGGCTGCTTGACTGGGGGACACAAACATTCACCTTCCTATGGGCTGTGAGGCTTCAGGCCAGTCTCTGGATCTCGAGTCTCCCCATCTGTGAATCAGTTCCAGCAGCATTGCCTGCTTCGTGGAGATGTTAAACGGTCAATACACGCTAATTACTTGGCAGAGCACCCGTGAAGATCTGTGTTCACCTTCCACTGGTCACCCTGACCACAGCCCCAGGCTCAGTGCCACAAATACCACACGAGTGGGACACCCCCAGCCCTTCTCACACCTCTCCCTGAGGGTCCCCCTTGCTCCTTTCTGAAGCCCAGGCATAGGGTCTGCAGGGCTGTTGACACACCTCCCTGCTGTAGAAACTGCCCCCAAGAACGTGGGTGACTCATCTTCAGGGCACAGTTCACTCCAGCACCCCACTCTGCTGGGGCCAGGTCTCCACCTCCATCCCCCCCGGCCCAGGCCTGGCACTCACCCGCTTCTTCCTGCCAACACTGCTCACAGCCAGCCAGGACTCATCCTTTGGCCACGTCCATTCAGCCAATCGAGAAGCTCTCCCTTAGTGGTGACATGTCACTCATGGGCTAGACCATTTCAAGCCCCAGGAAAGGCAACACCCCTTCTCCATGCACCTCCTCCCCATGTGGCTAGAGCCCCAGCTGTGTGACCTTGGCAGACCGCTTACCCCCTCTGACCCACATCTTTACTGTGAAATGTGAGTGATGACCATGACATCACAGAGCGGCTGCTTGGGTTCCATGAGAGTATCCATGTGAATGCCTTCAACTCAGCGCCTTGCCTAAGAGGTGCTTGAGAAGTGTCATAAATGGATCTTTCCCTCCTTTATGGTGAGTCAAGGGGACATTCTGCAGACAGGCCCCTGCCTTCATCATGGGGCACAGAAGAATCACTGAAAAACATAAAAATCACATTTTTACTGTTATTAAAGTAATAAGCATTGACTGCAAAAATCATAAAATTTTTTTTAAAAAGCTAAGACAATACCTAAAGGAATGATGAAGTGAAAGAAAATTACTGGCAATCTCATCTTTTGGAGCCATTAAAATGTTGGTAAATAGGTTTTTAAGCTTCATGTTCTACATTATTCTTAGAGCTGGAGAGCAGGAGTGATGGGGAGAGAGAGAGAGGATTGTGAGAAGTGGCCCCATTTGGGACACACTGCCTGTGCTCTGTGATCACGTGCAGTACCTCCCGCCATGGACAGCTTTCCACATCAATAAACTCAAGTCCACATCATCTCCGAGCCGCCCGGGAGCCCACGCCACGGACGGGCCATTGTCTCTCTCACCTCCCTCTGCCGCTGCCCCTTTGGTTCATCTCCAGTCCCGCCCTGAACACTGGCTGGTCATTCACAAAGCCCACTGCAAGAGCATCATCACACTCACACCCACAGGCTCACACCCAGTGATTTCATCCACAAAGCCCACTGCAAGAGCATCATCGCACTCACACCCACAGGCTCACACCCAGTGCTTTTGTCATAATCCACCCCTGGGAGGGAATCGCTGGGTCAAAGGGTGTGAGCACTTTAAATCTTCCACGACACAGCCCAAAAAGGCCTTCCAGGAGCCACATGTCAGATGGCATCCCTGCCCTCAGAGTGTGGGGTGCCTGGTCCCCATACATTTCCAGCCCCAGCACCAGCTTCAAGTAGGAGAGGGCAGGGGTGCCATCAGACATGAGGTTTCTGGACCTCAAGGAGCCACTTATCCTCTCCAAATACTCAGGTATTTATTTGTGGGTGCACTTATGCCTGTATGCACATGTGTGTGCACACATGTCCCATGGGCCCGTGTATGTGTATGAGCGTGTGCACAAGCATGAGTGAGCATTGTCTGCTTTCCCCTGAGAGTGTGAACTTCAGGACAGTTATAATTCAGCATTGCTTTTCTTGGCCTCCCCTCCCCCACTTTATTCCCTCAGAAATGAGCTCCAAGTATTTATTAAATAAACCCCGAAATAAAAATGGACAAAGATGTGATTTGGTCAATTCCCCAAGAAACTAAAAACAGCTTAAAGACACTCAGCTGCTACTGCTGCTAAGTCACTTCAGTCGTGTCCGACTCTGTGCGACCCCATAGAGGGCAGCCCACCAGGCTCCCCCGTCCCTGGGACTCTCCAGGCAAGAACACTGGAGTGGGTTGCCATTTCCTTCTCCAATGCATGAAAGGGAAAAGTGAAAGTCAAGTCTCTCAGTCGTATCTGACTCTTAGCGACCCCATGGACTGCAGCCTACCAGGCTTCTCCATCCATAGGATTTTCCAGGCAAAAGTACTGGAGTGGGGTGCCATTGCCTTCTCTGAAAGACACTCAGACTCTGCTCCAATTCTACGTTTAATCAGCCACAGGGTGTCTTTAAGGCTTCCTCTTTCCGTGTTAGAGAAAGGATTGGGAGCGAGGTGAAGGCAGGTGCCTGACCCAACAGGCACAATGGGGGCCAGACCCCGGCTCCCCACCTGTAGACCACAGCCGCCATGGCCCCTGAGTGTCTGTCTCATGGGAAGCTCATCTGGGCTAATGGCTGAGAAAGGATTCTGCGAGGGGACATGCGGGACAAGTCAGCTGCTTTGTTTTCTCTTTCTGCAACCGTGGATGCTGAACTGTGAAGGCCTCCTTAGGACATCCGCTGTTGACAAGAGGGGAGAGTGAGGACGTATGTCACCAAGATGAAGGATCCAGTGCAAAGCTGCCTGTGGAGCTGCGGTCCTCGGGAATCTCGTGATGAAACATTCATGGGCCCCTCTGCCGGCCTCTTCCGAGCATTCTGCTCCAGGAGCTGCCGGTGTGGCGGGCTGTATAACAGTGGCCCTGACCGCAGGCACTAGAGTCTGACGTTACAAACAAGGATCAGGGGTACTCGCACCTGCCCTTTGTAAGAGGCCCCAAGATGGGCAGCCTTGTGCAGCCCAGGCGTCGGCGAAGGTGCCTCAGGACCCAGAGAGGGGTGACTGCGAGTGGCAGTCCCCGCTGCAGGCCAGGTGCTGCTCTGAGCACATCACACGTGCTGGTCACCTGGCCCTCATGATGGCCCCCAACGTGGTCACTACTATTCTTACTTTGGAAGGGGAGAAAGTGAGGCCCAGGTGTGAAGTCCATCACCCTATTATCACAAACCATCGGCCAGAACTTGAGTCCGTGTCCATCTGTGCTGCGGGGGCACATGTTCTTTCTCCATCTGGTCCAGTGGGGCTGCTGGTCATGCGACCCCTTCCCTCATTACAAGGACCCAGGAAGGACTGCTAGTGGCCCCAGCCCTGGCACGGTGGGCAAGTCACATGGCCCAACCAGAGGCGATGAGACGTCTTCACTGAGATGTCTCTCATGGACACGTAGGAGAGGGACTCCCTTCCTTCCAGCATGGACGTGGGCTGAGGACCCATCTCCTGACCAGGCAGTGCCAGTGCTCCTCAGACAGCCTGTCTGTGCCGTGGAAGTGTTAGTCACTCAGTCATGTCCACCTCTTTGTGACCCCATAGAATGTAGCCCGCCAGGCTCCTCTGTCCATGGGATTCTCTGGCAAGAACACTGGAGAGGATTGCCATTTCCTTCTCCATGGGATCTTTCCAACTCAGGGATCGAACCCAGGTCTCCTGCATTGTCGGTAGATTCTCTACCATCTGAGTCACCTGGCCAATCCCTTTCCACGTATGGGGAGAGGGAATTCTGATATTCATGACATCCTGAAAATGTGGAGCATTTACTGTGGTGAAATAAATGGAAGAAAAGGAGCTGCAGGAAGGAGACCAGCTCCCAGCGCACATGGCTGCACAGTGTCCAGGGAAGTAAAGGATCGATCGTGTGCACAGACAGCCACAGGGGCAGGGATGCAGGACAGGGTGGGTGGGGGATCTGGCCAGGCTTCCTTGGAGCAGCTGGATCCTCACCTTCTCACCATGCATGAGGGTGTGCAGTCAGGGGCCAGGACCACACAGAGGCCACAGAACATGGCCCAACCGTGGGGAGCTTACAAAGGGGATAAAGCCGTTACTCTCCAGCCCACTCAGGGCCTCGATTACAAGCTCTGTAGGCCAAGTCTTTGGCATCTGACAGATCAGAATTTGAATCCTGGCTCTACCACTAGCTAGCTGTATGAGGTCAGGAAAGTTAGTTAACCTCTCTGAGTTTGACTTTTTTCATCTGAAAAATGTAAGATAATATCTCCTCCCTCCTAAGGTTGTGGCGATAAAGAAAAGAATTATATAAGTACTCAAAAAATGCTTGCTGTTATCATTGCTATTTTACTGTTGTATTGGGGGTGGTGATGACAGTAATGATTGTGGTGATGATGATGGTGGTAGTGATGATGGTGATGATGGTGGTGGTGATGGTGGTGAAGGTGGTGATGGTGGTGATGATGGTGGTGGTGATTGTGGTGATGATGGTGATGGTGGTGATGGTGGTGGTGGTGATGATGGTGGTGATGGTGATGATGGTGGTGATGGTGATGGTGGTGAAGGTGGTGATGATGGTGGTGGTGATGGTAAAGGTGGTGGTGGTGGTGATGTTGAAGGTGGTGATGGTAGTGATGGTTGTGGTGGTGGTGATGATGGTGGTGGTGATGATGTTGGTGGTGATGATGGTGATGGTGGTGATGGTGGTGATGGTGGTGATGGTGGTGGTGATGATGATTTTGGTGATGTTGGTGATGGTGACAATGGTGGTGATGGTGATGTTGGTGATGGTGACAGTGGTGGTGATGGTGATGTTGGTGATGGTGATGATGGTGGTGGTGATGGTGGTGGTGATGGTGGTGATGATGATGGTGGTCATGGTGGCAGTAGTGATGATGGTGATGATGATGGTGATGGTGATGATTGTGATAATGATGATGGTGATGGTGATGATGGTAGTGATGATGATGGTGATGATGGTGATGGTGGTGATAATGGTGATGATGACAGTGCTGGTGATCATGGTAGTGCTGGTGATGGTGATGATGGTGGTGTTGATAATGGTGGTGATGGTGATAATGGCAGTGATGATGGTAGTGGTGGTGATGGTGGTGACAGTGATGGTGGTGATGGTGATGGTTATGATGGTGATGATGGTGGTGGTGATGGTGATGATGGTGGTGATGATGGTTATCATGGTGATGATGATGATGGTGGTGGTGATGGTGATGATGGTGGTGATGATGGTGATGATGGTGGTGATGATGGTGATGATGGTGGTGATGGTGATGATGGTGATAATGATGACAGTGATGGTGATGGTTGTGATGATGATGATGATGGTGATGGTGATGATGGTAGTGATGATGATGGTGATGATGGTGATGGTGGTGATAATGGTGATGATGACAGTGCTGGTGATCATGGTAGTGCTGGTGATGGTGATGATGGTGGTGTTGACAATGGTGGTGATGGTGATAATGGCGGTGATGATGGTAGTGGTGGTGATGATGATGGTGATGGTAATGATGGTTATGATGGTGTTGATGGTGGTGATGATGATGGTTATGATGGTGATGGTGGTGACAGTGATGGTGGTGATGGTGATGGTTATGATGGTGATGATGGTGGTGGTGATGGTGATGATGGTGGTGATGATGGTGATGATGGTGGTGATGATGGTGGTGATGGTGGTGATGGTGATGATGGTGATAATGATGACAGTGATGGTGATGATTGTGATGATGATGATGATGGTGATGGTGATGATGGTAGTGGTGATAATGGTGATGATTGTGATGATGATGATGATGGTGATGGTGATGACGGTAGTGGTGATAATGGTGGTGATGGTGATGATGGTGGTGATGATGATGGTGGTGATGGTGATGATGGTGGTGATGGTGATGGTAGTGATGGTGGTGATGGTGGTGGTGGTGATGGTTATGATGGTGATGGTGATGAGGACCACATTGATGGATGATACTGTTAGTGTTGATGATGATGATGGTGTTGATAATGATGAAAATCCTCTACAATCCCTGAGGCATGGAGCCCGGTTTTGAAGTTAGGAAGCAGTGAGTCTCTCTCATCATTCTACTCTTGGGTACCATCCCTGAGATCATACTGTTCCCTCTTCTCATGACTCTATAGCTTCTATGTATGAGAGAGAGCTGTCCAGGAGGCTCCTAAAGATGAGTGATTTGAGTTGGGCTGGGAAGCATTCAATCAAATTCCATATCACTGCAGTAAGCTTAAGGTGCACCAGGAAAATGGTAGTCAGGACCTGTGCTCCCATTAAAGGCCTCTGAGCCTAGAATAGGGGAGGGTCTGCAGGAGCCACCTGGCCCTACAATCCTAGGCTAACCTCCTCCCCTGAGGAGACTGGGCCTGCTACCGACACCATGACCCCCAGAGGCAGGCACAGAAGAGAAACCCAGCTAAGGTCATAGATGAAAGAGCTGATGAGTAGGTGGAGGAGCGGTGATGAAGCAAGAAGGACTTGGAGAAGGACTCCAGGTAAGCTCTGAACTTGCCCTTGCCAGTCAAGGCACCCTGGCAATAAAAAATCAGTAACCCCATTTCTTATCATAGCGTCAGAAGTCAGCTCCAACAGGTTTAAGTAAGATCCAGAGCCTATAACACAATAGCCAAAGTGTCCAGAGTTTCCATTGAAAAGTACTCACCACACCAAGAGCAGGATGATCTCAAACCAAGTGATAAAAGATGATCCATAGATGCCATCAGTGAACTGACGGAGAAGTTAGAATTATCAGACACAGAGTTTAAAGCAGCCTTCATGAAATGTTCTAAGAACAATTACAACTTGTGACAAATGAAGAAATAAGAAATGTCAGCAAAGAAATGGAAGATATAAAAAAACTGATTGAAGGTTTAGAACTGGAAAATACGATAGCTGAAATTTTAAAACTCAGTAGACGAACTCAACAGCAGAATGGAGGGAATAGAAGGAAGAATCCATGAACTTCAAGATAGAATAACAGAAATTAGGTTTCCCTGGTGGCTCAAATGATAGAGAATCCACCTGCAATGTAGGAGACCTGGTTTCATTCCCTGGGTCAGTAAGATGCCCTGGAGAAGGAAATGGAGACCCTCTCTAGTATTCTTTCCTGGAGAATTCCATTTACAGAAGAGCCTGGAGGGGTTGAAGAGTCTGACATGACTGAGCAACTAACAGACACACACACCAAATCCGAGCAATATAGAGAAAATGCACCCCCCAAAAAAAGCACTAACAGAACCTCAGGTGTGTGGGGGACTATAACAAAGATTCCTGTCATCAGTGTCCCAGAGAAAGAGTCAGGAGCTGGATAATGTTCCTCAAGAAAGAATGGCTGAAAATCTCCCAAATTAAATGAAACATAAGCATACAGATTCAAGAAGGCAAGAGAGCCCCATATTGGAGAACCAAGGAAATCCACACAAAGATTCATCTTTGTCAGGTTTCTGAAAACCACACAAACAGAAAATCTGGAAAGCAACCAGAGAAAAACAACACTTTACCCAGAGGAGGAAAGCAATTGGAACGACAGTGAATTTCTCATCAGGAATTATGGAGGCTGGAGGGAAGTGAGAAAACATGTTTCAAGTACTGAGATAAAAGAGCTGTCAACCCAGAATCATATATCCAGTGAAAACATCCTTTAAGAGATGGGGAAAATCAAGACATTCTCAGGTAAAGGAAAACAGAGAATTTGTCTTGTGAACAGAACTACTCTTAGAGATGGCAAAGGTGGTTCTCTAGACAGAAGGGAAACAATAAGGCCAAGAATTGTGGAACATCTAAATCCCCACAACCAGAAAGGAAGGATGAACAACAGAAAGAATAAAAATACAGCTAAATGCAATACTTTTTTATGGTTATGCTTGACAGTTGATGCAAATATTGTAGCATTGTCTGAGGTTCTAAGTTTATGTACAGAAAATACTTTATTATATTACAAATAAAAGATGGTAATGAGACATAAAGGGAGGTAAGTTTTCCGCTCTTTGCTTGGACTGGTTAAGTGCCAACACCAGCAGGCTCTGATGAGCTGCATTTGTGTAGTATAACAACCAGAACAGCCCCTAAAATAGCTGCAAAAAGAGATGCACTCAGTTATACTGCAGATAGATCAAAACAGAAGCCTACGAAAAACTTTTCAAGTAACCCACAGGAAGGCAAGAAAAATAAAAGAGATCAAG
The DNA here is from genome assembly GCF_032452875.1 of Bos javanicus. NCBI lineage: Eukaryota > Metazoa > Chordata > Mammalia > Artiodactyla > Bovidae > Bos > Bos javanicus. The sequence goes on from NC_083881.1 coordinate 2,257,334, forward strand.
AAAAATCAGAAAGAACAAATGGAAAACAAAAAATAAAACAGCATCCCTTTTTTAAGACAACATTACCAATACTTACATTATATATAAATGACCTAAATATGCCAATTAAAATACAGAGATTGTCAGAGTAGATTAACCAACATAACTGAACTATATGAAGCCTCCAAGAGACTTACTTCAGATATCAAGATACAGGTGCTGAAAGAAAAGGACAGGAGAAGTTATATCATGCAAACAATAATCAAAATCAAGAGCACTCGTGTTAGTGCTGATACATCAACAATACGTAACAGTCCTAAATGAATAGGAACAACATCTGAGCTGCAAAGTATATGAAGGAAAAGACTGAGAACCTAAGGGAGAAAAAGACTCGTCCACAAGTACAGACCTCAACACTGCTCTCCCAACAACAGCACAACAACCCAGCAGAAAATGAGGACAGAGAAGAATGTAACAACATCCTCGGCAACAGGCTCAAACCAACATCCACTGAACCCTTCACCCAACCACAACAGACACACTTTCTTCTCAAGTGCCGGCAGAACATAACCCAAGATAGGCCATCTCTTGGCCCATAAAACAAACCTCAAAAAATTAAAAAAAATTGGAAGTGTAGTGTAGTCTCCAGCACCAGGGAATCCAATGAGAAATAAATAACAGAAAGGCAACAGGAAAATCTCCAAACACTTAATCCACACATCAGAGTGGAAGTCCAAAGGGAAATAAAAATACATTGAACCAGATAAAAATGAAAGTGCAACATACTGAACTCTGTGGGACACAGCTAAAGCAGCGCGGAGAGGGAATTTTATAGCACTAAGTGTCTACATTAGAAAAGATGAAAAGTTTCGAGTCAATAATAAGCTTCCACCTTGAGAACCCAGAAAAAGGAGACTGAATAAAGTGAAAGCAAGCAGAAGGAAGGACATAATAAAAATAAAAGCAGGAGTCAACAAAATCGAACGCAGAAAAACAACAGAGAAAATCAATGAAATGAAAAGCTAGCTCCTTGAAACGTTCAATAAAATTGACAAACCTCTAAAGTACTCAATGAAGACTCACCTCCTCCTCTTGCCCTCTCAGAGGTAAGCTGGTCCCTGGGCAGCTCTTCACAGTCTTCAGGACACCTCTGTGCCCAGCATCTCATTGAAACATCGGGACAACTCTGGACCATGGACAAAGCACCGATGTCCATCTTAGCAGTGAGGAAATCTAGGAGTGTGCTTTGCTCAAGGTCTCCCAGCGGCAAGGAGCAGGACAGGCTCAGAACAGGGCAGGCTTGGAACTGGGCTGGCTGCTCCTGTCCCCACCCTTGCTCAGTAGACATGGCTGAGTCTGGAGCAGGGCTTCAGGGGGTTGTGCTTCCTCCATAGAGGAGCCCCTGCCTCTGTTCAGGTCGCTGCAGGATTAGCTGAGTGCTTTAGTTTCTTCATCTGTAAAATGAAAATAATGGTCCCTGGATGTTGTGAGAGTCAGTTGAGTTAACAATCTGTTGTTGTTGTTGTTGTTCAGTCACTAGTCGTGTCCGACTCTTTGTGACCCCATGGATTGCAGCACACCAGGCTTCCCTGTCCTTCACTATCTACTGGAGTTTGCGCAAACTCACATCCATTGATTCAGTGATGCCATCCAACCATCTAATCCTCTGTCATTCCCTTCTCCTCCTGCCCTCAGTCTTTCCCAGCATCAGGGTCTTTTCCAATTAGTCGGCTCTTCGCAACAGGTGGCCAAAGTATTGGAGCTTCAGCCTCAGTCCTTTCAATGAATATTCAAGGTTAATTTCCTCTAGGAGTGATATACTATAAAGAAAGCTGAGCGCCAAGGAATTGATGCTTTTGAACTGTGGTGTTGGAGAAGACTCTTGAGAGCCCCTTGGACTCTCAACCAAGGGGTTGGATCTCAAGTAGATCCAACCAGTCCATCCTAAAGGAAATCAGTCCTGGGTGTTCATTGGAAGGACTGATGTTGAAGCTGAAACTCCAATACTTGGGCCACCTGATGCAAAGAGCTGACTCATTTGAAAAGACCCTGACGCTGGGAAAGATTGAAGGCGGGAGGAGAAGAGGACAACAGAGGATGAGATGGTTGGATGGCATCACCGACTCGATGGACATGGGTCTGGGTGGGGTCCAGGAGTTGGTGATGGACTGGAGGCCTGGCGTGCTGCGGTTCATGGGGTCACAAAGAGTCAGACACAAGTGAGCGACTGAACTGAACTGAACGGACATAAAGCACTAAAGTGTCCCTGAGTTATGGCAAGCTCTGTACACATGTTCAGTTACCATTATAGTCATTCCCCCATTTATCCAAGGGGGACACATCCTAAGACCCCTGAAATGAATGCCTGAAACCCTATATGTGTGCACTTTCTTTCTTCCTGTATGAATGGGAGGGTCGTGTATACAGCGTGGACATGCTGGCAAAGGGATGACTCTCCACTCAGGCCAGATGGAGACAGACAGCAGGAGATTTCATCACACTCCTGAGAACAGCACACAATGTAAAATTTACGAAGTGTTTGTTTCTCGAACTTTCCTTTCAATATTTTAGCCTGCAGTTGACCACAGGTAATTGAAATAGAAAGTGAAATGCAGATAAGGGGAGAGTACTGTTCTCAGGAATGTCTGGTCCTGGGCCTTCTGGAGACTAAGCACCCTGGGGAAACTGAGGCAGAAAGCTGCCTGTACACAAGGAGGCCCTTCCAATTCTGCCTGGGTTTAGCCAGAAGGAGGCATTCTGACCCAGCTCTAGGATGGTCCCACCCTCCACGAGCTTCACTTCCATTCCTTCCAGCTTTTGCATTTTCCTTTGATTAACAGTTTTAATAAAGAGGCATAATGTGAGCTTCACAGCAAATATCCGAAGAAGTAGGGGGAGAATGTACAAATAGAATCTCCTGAAGGAACTTGCTAAGGTATCTTGCTAAGCTCCCAGCTGCCCCCAAGGAGATCTAGAGCCCAGAGCCAAGGCCCGAGTGCAGAAGCTGAGACCCGTGAGCTTCCTCGATTCTGGGAGGGCATCATTGCTCTGGATCCCACTTTCGGGCAGCCCTGCAGCCCTCCCCCTACCCACCCAGATCCATCCCAAGACCGTGAGCTGAGCAGCCGGAGGGGAGGAAAGCGGCCAAGAGGGAAGTCTCTCTGCAGATACGCTGGTTCGCTCAGCTGATGCTCGGGAACCTCGCAGGCCTCTGCTCTCCCAGAGCCACCTGTGCTGCAGGGAGCTGAGGACGAGCCAGCTTCAGGGACAGATTCAGCCCAGAGGCCAGAGGGAGGGACCCCAAGGTGGACGCCCGCTCTGGTCCCCAGCCTCAGACATTGCCTGGCCCAGCCCTCCCACCCCTGCAAGTCCTGCTGAGCCCTGATGGCGGTCAGAGGCTAAGCCCTGGCTCTGATCACCGGCTGAGCCCTGGTCCCAGCTGTGAACATACATTCTAAGGCCCGGCCATCTGAGGAATGTGAAGAACCTGCCCAGGACAGTGGAAGGGGCCGTGGATGGCCAGACACAGTCCCCTACCTGTCAGCCACAGTGTGGGATGCTGCAGCCGCGTGACAGGGCCTCGGAGCCCTCTGGAGGACATCGTGTCCGTCATGGAGGCTCATGGCTCATCTGGCCGTAGCCCTCCTGGGACCTGGGATGAGGGGCTGCTCTCTCTGCCCTGCTCCCTACAGCCAAGCCGGTGTGAAAAGTTCAGGAAAAGCTCTTAAAGGAAAATGCCTTTATAATGTCGGGCCTGAAGTAGCACTCCCTTCCCCCCAGTTAATAAGCGGTTGTCCAGATAGTCAGCTCTATTTTGGAAATAAATGTCTGTCAGCGCTCTTCACCTTGCAGCCCAACTCAAGGTCAGCCCTTCGCCTCTGCTCCCCACTGAGGCGGCGCCTGGACACTAGGGTCAGGGAAGGTAAAACCCCAGGGGTCCCAAGCAGTTTGGCAGGCTGGGCAGGCTCTGGGTCCGCCCGGGGCCTGAGAGGGAAACAAGCGGCCGGTGGCCAGACCTGTGGGTCAAGTTCAGCCCCTTCTCTGGACCCAGGACACACGTGTCCCCAGCTGTGGCTCAGGATATCATGCCTAGTGATAGTAATGACCACACAGGAGTCAGCCTGGTGCTGGGCTGTTCACAAAGCGTGTCACCAACAGGCTCTCTCAGTGCTGCTAGGAGGGAGGTCACGGCCAGAGGGACACGGCCACCAAAAACGGAGCACGCACAGTCAGCAGGCCCCCGGAGCTGGCCGGCCCTGGAGACAGGCGTGTAATTAGTCCTGAGCAACAAGCTCGGGTCACAAGGCCGGGGGCAGGTCTGGACCCAGAGCCCGGGTCTAACCAGCATCCTGCTACAAGCCTCCAGAGAAACCTGATTCATGGGACCAGCTTTATTACTTGCAGGGCCCAGTGGAAAATGAAAATACGCTTAAAAATGAAAATGTCAACACGGCCAAAGCAGAGCACTAAACCAAGTGCCTATAGAGGCCTGGTGGTCTAGTAGGGTGATAAAAAATGATGCTTTATTTTGTCAAGTTGAAGATGTCATGGGTTCTAAGACACCATGGTTTTTGTGTGACATTAAGAAAAAACACTGCCAGTTACAACACAGTGCCCCTCGACAGGTCTGCATGGCCATGGCCCCGTCATGCCAATCTATCCCAGTAATCACCATCATCTCTTTGGAGGGGTTTGGTGGTCTCTCCTGCCTTCAGCCGCACTGCTCGGCCTGTGCAAGACATTCATCTTCGTACAAAACAGAGCAATCTCCTCTCTCCGGGCCATAAAGCGCACACGTGTTGCTCTGTATGAAAATATGGAACTGAGGTCATTTCGTCAAGGATGAACATTGGCTTTGCTAATGTAAGAGGGAACCCTGCCACTCTGCTTCTGCTGTAAGTGATGACTCCCATTGCTTGCAGAATCAGAGTGTAAATTTTTCGAAGTGATTTGAAATAACAATTAGACTCAACACAAGCAATGTACCAACAGCACACACACCTCAACTAGAGGGAACGCAGTATGAACAGCTGTGTATCAGCCAGCTGCTGCTTTGTAACAGACCTCTCCAAAAATGAAGAATTGCTTAAACAATATCATTAAAGCAAGGCAGTTGCTTAAAACAGAATTTCGCAACAAGCTTGTGAGTCTGTAGAGTGACATTTGGTTCTTCTGGCCCCAGGAGGTTCATCCATACATGTGAGGTGAGCTTTGAATCAGGTGGGTGGCTCTATGGGCCTAGGTTGAGTCCTCTCCTGTGCTGGGGAGTGAGCTGGCCATGGGCTGGTCTGGAAGGATCATGGCTGGGACCACCTGCCCCCTCTGTGGTCTCATCCCCCACGGGCCAGCCAGGGCAGTCCCAGGGGGAGAGCAGAGCTCACGGACCCTCAGGGCTGTGTGACACACTGGGCTCTACCCCACCCCTGGGACGAGCTGGAGAGCGGCCGTGCTCCTCTCTTCCTTACTCCCCGTGCAGTGACGTCATGCTGGCAGCCATGGTAGGAGAATTTACACCAAGGAAGTTGGCAAATGTCGCAGATCCTGGGGCATGGGGTATCTGGGGGGAATCTGTTATGCCAGCATCCCACTGGCCACATCCCATTGGCCAAAATGAGTCACGAGGTCAAGACCGATCAAGGGATGGGAAACAAATGGGTGACTGGCTCCCCACATTTCGCCTGGAATTTTCCCAACTACAGCACTGAAGGTCCCATGTCTCCAGAGTCCCAGCCCCAGGCCAACCATGAGGACTGGTCACCGTAGGAGCAGACACACTCTCAGGGGAGAAGCAGCGAAGTCACGTTGCCGGGGGAGGGATGGGAGGCACGTTGCAGGCAGGGGAGCTGGGCAGGAAGTCCTGGCATAGCTTCCAGCAATCCCGAGCTGTGGCCAAGTTCGGGTCTGCACGTGAGCAGCCGCATCCTGGAAACATCCCAGGTGACAGCAGCTGTGAGACCTCTGCACCCAAAAGGCGCATCCCCAGTTCGGGGGAGTGGAAGTTTGGGGCACATGCTCACGAGAGTCCTGAGCAGGAAGCTGGGGCTGGGTGCCCGCTGGGAGGAGCAGCCGAGGACTCGGCGGGCGGGCAGTTAGGAGGAGGACGCCTCCAGCCAGGCTCTGAAGAACCGCGCTCTCTCTCCCGACTCCCAGAACAAACAGCCCGCGGCCTCTTCTCTTTCTCCTGGTCAAGTGCGCAGCTCAGATGGCCCTTTTAAGTCCAGCAGGCTGGGGCTGTGCTCAACGTGGAGGGTCAGGGGAGCAGCGTGTGGGATCTCTCTGACTCGGGCACCCCTGGGGGCGACAGGGCCAGAGGTGACAGAGTGTCTGGGCTTCAAAGGCTGCTGCGCTGGGGCGGGAGCAGGCGGAGGGGCGGCCTCGCGCTGACGAGGCAACACCGCAAACAGAGCAGCGTAGCAGCAGGACGACACGGCCGAATGCCAAAGCAAGGTCCAGGCCCCAGGGACACTTGACACATGCGGGGGACAGTGTTGGAACGTAGACCTGGCTCAGGCGGTGCTGTTGGCATCTAGTGGGTGCTGCTAAACTCCCTACAGAGCACGGGGCGGCCCCCACAGAGAAGGGCCACCTGGCACCAAACAGCAGCTGAGCGAAGATGAGGGCCCTGAGCGGGACAGCGCTCCTGGGGAAGGACCATGCCCATCAGGTGACCTGGCCTGAGCCTGCCCGGCCCTCCCCTCATCCCAGCTCCAGGAGGCACAGAGCAGCCCCCGACCCAGGGACACTGCCGCCCCGGCTCCCCAGCCCAAGAGAGCAGGGTTCCCGGAGCCCCAAGAGCCGGCCGAGCAGGCGCTGCCTCTGCGGGAAGCTGTTTGCTATTCTATCCTGGCCCCCAGCACAGCTGGCTCCAGGCCCAGCACATGGGAGAGGGGCTAACCTAATTGCACTAATGGTTTGTAATCAGACGTAAATAGGGTGTTTGTACACACGAGCGCGTGGAGCTGCAGGTGTGGAAGGCAAGTCCCCCGGGCTCCCAAAGGCTCGTGTCGCCTGCCAGCTGAGAAGCCAGGGCCTCCCCAGGCGCCTCTGTCCTGCTAAGTGGCTTAAACCTCCCGGGCCCCCACGCTGGCTGGAGAGGACAGGTGTCAGCAGACCGCCCAGCAGACTTCCAGATTCCCTGGTGCCCCCCAACCCTGTCTGCCATGACTTTCAGGCCCTCCGGTGAGTGACTCAGAGACAGCGAAGCACGCTAGAGCCTGCAGACCCGGACTCGGCTCCCCTGGAGTCACCAGCGCCTGTGGGCACAGCGAGAAACCGTGAGCAGCAGCGTCCCCAGGTGCCCGAGGGTGCTCAGGCTCTGAGCCACCTTGTTGCCACTTAACCAACCCCCCTTGAGTACTCACCACTCCCAGCACCACGCAATCCCGTCATGTCCACGACAGCGCACGTGGGCAGTGTCGTACTATCATCCCCATTCTACCGATGAGGGCACTGGGGCTCAAAGAGTTTCCCATGACCACACAGCTCCCGAGAGGCGAAGGCTGCCGGCCGAGTCCGAGCCTGTGCTCAGGGGAGTGTGACTCATCTTGCTGAGGCAGGCAGATGTCAAGGGAAGCGTGACGAGGTGGTGTTGATTGAGTAGGGCTTTGCAGGATGCGTAGGAGTGGCCAGGTGAGGCTCTGGAGGGTGTTGCCCTTGCAAAGAAAGAGGAGGGGCCTGGTATCTCCTGGGACCATTGATAAACACCGGGTTCTGGACAGTAAGAGAGGAAGGGTGATGTAGATGAGTCTGAAAAGGCAGGTGGGGGCCAGGTTGGGGGTCCACTGTCAGGATCAAGTTACTATTACTATGCTGGGAACTTGTGGCTTGGGTGAGGAGGAATGCAGCCAGGAGGGCTGCATGCAAGAGGCCACACATGTCCGAGCGGACTGGAGAAAGGAGACGGAGGCAGGAAGGAGCCTCCTTGGGGGCCTCGGGAGGCAGTGTGGCCCTTCCCACCCCTTGACTTCAGACTCTCAGCCCAACCAGAAGAGAATGAATGCCAGGTTTAAGCCTCCTGCTGTGAGGCAGCTCTGGGGAACCGACACGACAGACTCCCACGTGGGAATGCTCACCATCCCTAACCCCACACTCCTCCCCTCCCTGGGGCCACCCACGCCCGGCCGTCCCATCTCACTCCTGGGCCCCACGAACCCCTCAGCCAAACGCAACCAACCCCGCCTTTCGGGACTTGGTGCAGACAGTCTGGGAGGCGGTGGTGCTGGTACAGTGGGGTGGTCCCCCCTGCCCACGTGAAGGGAAAGAGCTCCCCACTCATGGCTCCTGCATCCCCACACCAACTCTCTAAGGAGCTCGACACCTACCGAGCCCATTAGCCAGATGGACACCGTGGCAGAAACCACATCTGAACCCAGGTCTGGGTTTCCAAGAAGCATTCCTTCTCTGCTCAGCCCTGCCAGGTGCTGGCGGTGGGGGGGGACTGGACATTTGGGGTGCACCATTTGAGCAGAGAGCAGACGCCTCCCCTACCGATGGCACTCCAAGATATATTTTAGGGGTGGGGCAGCAGGCTGTTGGAGCACAGAGGAAGGGGGGCCCTCTGCCACCTCCACCCACAAGGGTGACCAAGTCACCCGCAGAGCCTGGGTTCTGAGTGGCACACACGTCCTGTATCCCAACTGCCGTGCTCTGCCTCCCTGCCCTTGCCAGGAACCAACTGAGGAGCTGCACTCTGCACAGATTCCCAAGCTCTGCCCTGAGTGGAGACCCTGCTCAACCTTCCCCCTCCCTCAAGCCCTCTAGTCCCTGGCGCCCCCCTTTGCCTTCTCTCGGAGGCTCTGGGTCTCCCTTCCCAGGCTTGGCTGCAGCTCCTTGGTAACCTCCATCCATCCTCGGACAGATACGTAGCCCCACCCAGGATGCCTCAAACCCCACCAGGCACTGGGAACCGAGAGGTGGGACCACACCCACTCTTGGTGACCGTGGAGATACATTGTTAGAAAAACGGGGTGAAGAGCATGTGCAGAGAAGAACGCAAGGAGAGGAATCTGTCCATGATATGCACATATTTAAGAAATGATGGAAGTTCAGAGCAAACACTTGAGGAGGGAAAACTCTGCACCCCGAGAAGGAAACAGACAGGATGGAGGAGCCGGGAGCCAGGGGAGGAAGCGAGAATCTCCCGAACGTGCCAACGTTCTGTGTAATTACACAAGACTGAATTTTCAAAAAACAATCTCTAAAAGCTAAAAGCAAAACAAAACCAATGAAACTAGCAGGGTATCGGATTGGTAGCATAACAACACGGAAAGGAGTCATCTGAAGGGAGTTTAAACCGTTGTTTTACCATCTATTCCCAAGGGTTATACCATGAGGACAGAAAGAATTTCAAAAAGAAAAGTCTGTAACGATTCTCAGTAATCGTATTGTTAATAATAATATTGGCAGTGATATTCTGAAACTATATTTGTATAAAGATGAAATGAATACATAATTATTTTAATGTCACTAGGAACCAAGTCTGTCAATGTGAGGAAAAGGAGAGACAAAGTCGGGAAATTAAACAAAATTCTGTAAGCCTAAATTTGGCTCTTTTTTTATCTTAAAGAAGAAAACTTCATAGCCAAATGAAAGGCTCAGAAACAAAGACCAAACCAGGGATCAAAGTGCCAGAAAACAGCCTCTTGATGTCATCTGTCATTCAAAGGACCTGGAACTCCTTGGAGAAGTGGTCGACCCCAGGGGCTGGGAGACCGTAGGCAGGAGAGCGAGATGCGGTCAGAGAAGCCCTGGGTCATGTGGAAGGACTCAGGGGTCACGACGAAAATGTCTCCACAAGCTGAAGATGGGACAGTTTAAGGATCAATGCAGATTATAGCAGCAACAGATTGAAACACATCAGGTCCAAATCATGAGTTCAAAATGACGGGGGAACCTCACAATTGCCAAGGATACAAGAAACCCAGCTCATTGTTTTGAAAACTAGCAAATAAAGGGAGAGAACCAAGCTTGTCCCCTGACCATCCATATTCTCTAACTGCCCGCCCCAGTAACCAACAGCTAGGAAGCAGACGCACCTCCTCAGTGGCATGGGGGGGATGTACTCCAGCCAAGAGAGGCAGAGGAGTGATGGGTCTCTGTCACCACCGTTCTGAGATTCCCCCATGAACTGATGGATGTAGGCAGCGGCTGTCACTGGCCAAGGCATCACAGAGACAGACGAGCCCCGTGCAGCTTTGGATGGACAGACACCCTACGCTGACGCCAGTTTACAAGAGACACAGGTCAGCTCGGAGGAACAGGAGCAGTGACACCAGGGTGTCCAGGCTGGGAGGCTCCGCAGAAGGGAGACCCAGGGTCCTCGGCAGATAAACTACAGAGAAAAAAGAGAAAGAGAGACAGCTGGGGGCGGGACATCTGTAAGCAGTCTGAGTGATCTCTCCACTGCATATGTGGACCTTCCTTTGAAAGTAATTTTAATAAAAACCATGTAACAAAACGTGTATGCTTTAATCAGAGGAAACTGAGTTCTGAGCGGACCATTAGATAAAATTGAGGAAATATCCGACTTTCCTTTGGGTGGGAGAATGGTGTTGTGGTTGGGCTGTTTGAAGAGCCCTCATCTTTCAGACACACTCTGAAATGTTTATGGATAAAAATGAGTAGCTTTCTGGGTGGTGACATGGAAATGTTCGTAATTTATGACTGTAAGCGAATGTAGCTACAGATTAATCCGTCGAATGTGATCCAATTTGTTTCGTAAAGAAAAGAGCAGAGCTGGATGTCCACATGACACGGTGTGAGAGAAAGATCTGGAAGGACTGCACAGGATGCTGGCCTCCTCTGAGAAGCAGGTAAGCGCCAGGCATCAAAGGAGGAGGGGGCTAGGCTTTCACACTTGACTTTCAGCAGCATTGTGTGTGTGCAGAGCAACCGAGTCACCACCTGGCCACCTCCGTGAGTTAACGGGTGTGGGTACCAATCCGGCCGTCAGCACCGCAGAAAAGACCACGTCCGACGTGTCACCTGCAACCTAGTCCTGCCAGACCTGGATCCGACCAGCTCCAGAGCCAGCCACCTTCCAAGAGCCACAATCAAGGAATCCGACACGCAAAACCCAGAAGGCAGACAAGCCGCAGACAGACAGACAAGTTTCTTCAGCAGCTTCATGGTAGGAGAGACAAAAGAGAGAGGAAAGGAAATCTATAGATTCAAAAATAACTTACTGCCAGAAATTTTGATGCTTAAACCTTATTTGGATCTGGAATCCAATACCCTGTTTTAAAAAATGTGAGACAATGAGGAAATGCGAACACTTGGATGTTTGATACTAAGAAATCGCTGCTATTTTAGGGGTGATGGTGACATCATGATTGTGTTTTAAAAGAATCTTAGGTTTTACAGGCACATATTGAGAGAGGTGGAGATAAAATGAGAGGAAGCCAGGGGTTTGCCTCAAAGCAGTCCGAGCAGTGAGTGGGCGGCGGGGCCAGCCCAGGGGACTCAGGAAGGGCCCCTGGGGTGACGGTCGGGGTGGAGTTCATTACCTTAGTCTGGGCGGGGGACTTTTCCATCATGACCAGTTATTATAACACGATTTATAACAATTAAAAAGAGGAGCGGCTTTGAAGAGCTACGTGGTGTGAAATGCGTCCAACACCTTCCCAGAGTCCCAGTCCTCCCATGCCTGGCCCATGAAGAGCAGATTGTGAACAAGGCTTCCCTGTTCTTCCCAGGCAGGAGCTGCAGCCCTGTCCCCACCCCAACCCCAACCTCTCACACCAGGCAAAAAGTACAGCCAGATAGAGTTGAAGTGACTCTGCTGGACTTCTGGCCCCATGGTCGACCCAGAGCAGGAATCACCTCTCAAGTCCACCCGGCAGGTGGCCCTCTGGCTGCTATGGAGGAGGAAGAGGGCCCGGAGGAGACACCCCGGCTGCTGGGAGCTCGCGTCCATGAGAGAGCTCCCCGCTCTCTGAGCCCAGCCCCTCTGTCGGTCCCCCGTGGGCCCTTGCCTCTCCCCAGCCCCTCATCACTCCACATCGTGCTGTCCACCTGTCCTCCTCCTGCTGGCCTGAGAAGTGTCTGGGAGCTGGGCGGTGCCTAGCACACCACCAGGAAGTCATCTCTGGTTGTACTGGTGACTGCTGGTGCCGGGAGCAGGCAGAGGGTCTTCCAGGTGTGGCGGCCTGGCCACTGTCTTTAGTGGTCCCAGAACACGATGCCCTGGCCCTGTAGAGGCCCAGCTCCCTTCCCCGGGGTTCCTACCCTGCACTGCATGGAGCCCACACGGTCAGGTTGTGCCGGCTCTTGCCTGCAGGGCCCACTGCCCCAGAGGTAGAGCACCACCCCTCCACCCTCTCAACAGCTCTCAGTCTCCAGCTAAATCTCTCTCCATCACTCTCATCTTTGTGCTAAATCCCGCACCTTACGGACCATCCTCACAGGAATCTTCCAATCTGGGGTCTGCTCCTGCGTGGCCCCTCCATCCCTTCTTGAGTCACCCACACTCCACTTCCAGTCCAGACCCTCCGGCTCAGATAATGGCCCAGCCAGTGGAGAATCGCACAGAGGACCACTTCATGAGCTTCCACACCAAAAGCAATCTCCCAGAGTGAGAGCAAGTTGGGCTCACAGGGGATTTCGCTTTTAATTGACTCTACTCCCAGGAGCGGAGTGAAGGATGGCCCTCCAGTCCCCGAGTGCTGGGCACCCAGCCTCTATTAACCCTGCAGAAGTCACACGAAGGCCCATCCCCTGGGGTCACAGGCCCCACTTTACAGATGAGAAAGGTGGGGCTCAGGGAGACGCGGCAGCTCACCAGGTGGGAGACGACTGAGAAAGTGCTCATCGAGCGTGTATGGAGGCGTGTTCTGCAGGGTGGCCCAGCAGGCACCCCGCCCACCCTCCGTCCAAAGCAACACCGTCCACAGCACTTCCTCGAAACGCCCCAGCTGGCGCCCTGGCTTCCTTCTCTGTGCACTCACACTGGGGCTTCTGAATCTTGGAGACCATCGGAGCCTACCTGGTTGTCACACACACGGGGAAACTGAGTCTGGAGAAAAGTGAAGGCCTGGTGCAGGCTCGCTGCTCTGGGTGCCCATCCTCAAGGGACCTTGGACCTCACTTGGGATACCCCCACCTCTTGCCTGGGTTTCAATTTCCCCATCTGTAAAGTGGGTCTGTTAGGCCCACCACACAGCAGGGGGGAGGCCAAGGTGGACTGTGCATGTTTGGAGCCCGGAGCAAAGCTGGGCACGCAGTGGCCATCAGTAAACGAGGTCCCTCCGTCCCCCCTCCCAGGTCAGGCCTGGCTCCTTGGCTCCAAGGATGAAGCCTGGGAAGACGGGGGAGGCCTCACAGGAGAAAAGTCCCACCGCGCAGGGCTTTCAGCCTGAAAGCCTGTCGTGTTCTCTTGCGGAGGACAAGATCTGCTGGGTTATTAAGCACAGAGACCCACAGACTGTAGCCGGGAGATAAGAAAATCTTCCGTCAGAACAACTGTGGGATGGAGTTTTCATCCCTTTTTTCTTTTCTTTTTTTTTTCTGCCTTTTTCTTCTTCCCTCAACTTGGGTATTTTCAAGCTTAGAAGTGACTGCTCTAATCAAACCAAGAGACCAGCAGCAGGAGGTGGATTTGCTCTTGGAAAATGGAAAGTCAAAAACAAAAAAAAAAGGAGGCAGGAAAGGCAGACTGGATGCTTGTTCTAGAAGCAGCATCTCATGTCCCATCTCTGGTTGAATAGAGATGATGCAGTCCCAGCCCCCACGTAGTCAAAAATTTAGAGTGGAGGCGTGGCCCTGCCTCCGGATGCCTGTAATCTGACAGGGAGACAGGGCCACGCCTTCGGGACAGCCCCAGCTTGATGGCAGAAACAAGACACACTCCCCAGATTCCAGTCTGAGAAAGGCATCACGGCAGGGCCCCGGGGTGCCATGGAAGGTCCAACACACCCCTGCAGACCTCAGGCACTCCCGGCCACGTGGATGAGCCCCCGGGGAAACAAAGTCTGGCTGGGTGTCAGGGCCTGCTCCCAGCAGCCCTCGGAGCGGGGCCCTCGGGGGCAGGCTAGCTCCCTCATCCATGCTGCTCCCGGCCCTCACCAAGGGTGCTCACGGAGCATGCCCACAGCCTGAGCCACCTTCTGCAGTGGGAGTGCAGGCAAGGGTGGGGGCGGGGCCTGGACGGCCCCCGTCTGGCTCCAGCCCCGCAGCAGTCCTCTGCCTCCAGCCCGGGGGCCACAGGGAAGGCCCGACCGGAGCCCCTGCCAGAGCATCACCCTGTCTCCTGGGGTTACAGCCCCCCGTACACAGGGGAACGGCAAGCTTTGGCCACCTCGGGTGGAGGCCCAGACTGTGTCTCCCAGAGACACAGCCTGCTTGCTTTTAACCTCAATTCCCTGTGCAGACTCCTGTGCACACAAGCGCCCTCCTGGAAACATTTTCAAATGTGCCCAGTGATCTTCGAGCAGCAGTTCCCCCGAATCTCACCAGGATCTCACATCTCAGAGTCTCCCCACACGCTGCTCCCCAGCCCAGAATGCTTTCCCCTGCTCTCCTTATAGGGTTGCTGGCCCTTTATCCACTTTGAAGTCACTGCATGTCCTTGGCTCCTCTTCCAGGCAGCCCTCCCGGATGACTCCCTCTAGTGTTCCTGTCTCAGACCCTGCTGCTTTCCCTCGACCCTTGAACACTCAGAATCACACCTTGGGTCTGTATGTTTCTTACCACCAACCAGACCAAACAGCAGCTGAAGGAGCACAGGGGTTATCTCTGATTGCACAGGTTCTAGCCCACAGAATGAGACTCATAAACACAGTCAAATGAATGAGAATGCCTCTGACCTCTCTCTGCCCCGGCCCTCTCCCTAACCACACTCCCCGGCATAAGCCCATTGGATGTCTTCTTGTTGACACCCCACCGCTCCCGTGTTGGGGTGGCTTCTTATGTGACAGTGGACACATCAAGGAACGTTTGCCGTCCCTGCACAGCCCTCAGCCAAATCCCCAGATTTGATGTCCTAACCGTGACATCTTCTTTAAACAGCAGCGTTTTCCTCCTAAATCCTCTCTCCAGGAGGCTGCCCTCTCCCCACCTCTTCATAAGCCCCCTGAGAGGCAGAAGGTCAAGGTGCTGTCAGCTAGAAGTGGCACGAACCCAGCTCAATCCCACTTAAGAAAAGGGTGGGTATCAGATTGGTTTCCGTCTGAATGCAGAGAACACTCCAGGGCCCTCAGAAGGGCCGTAACACCGGGGTGTGAATACATGGGATAAAAGAGCCGAGACACCAGCCAGGGACCTGGAGTCTGCGCAGAGATTAGCGACCACAGGAAAAAGCCACCACGCTGAGCAGGGGGAATGAGAGGGGCTGGAGCTTCCAGAGCCGGGGTGCACGCCACGCTCTTTGGGGGACGCTCGCGGGGTGGGTGGGCGGCAGACACTGGAGTCGGAGGAGCCCCCAGTGGTGCCAGCAGAGGGACAGTGAGGAGAAACAGCCCAGCATCTTCCCCCTCGCCAGCCAGTCTCCCTGCTGACTCCCAGGCTGAGCCTCCAGCACGCTCAAGAGGCCGCAGTGTCCACTGCAACCAGTCATGGGCAGGGCAGATCCCCAAGGCAAAAGGGGGTTGTGAGATCCAGCAGCACCTGAGCCCCCAGGGGTCTCCGCATCCTCAGGATAAAGCCCAAACCCTGATCGCACCCCCAGGGTCCCGAGCCCTCCACTCGCGAGCTCAGAGTTCCAGCCACAATGGGCGACCTGCAGCTCATCTCCCTCTGCCCCAGGGCCTTCGCCCTGGCTGCTCCAGGCTCCTGAGCTGTCCCCAGATCCACGTGTTGCCTGAGGGCTCCTCCTCTCAGGGGCCACTGTCCCGAGGCCATCCCTGAGCTGCAGACGGAAAGGCTGCCCTTCCCGACCCTGCACCCTGTGCTCCCAGGGAGGCCCAGCTCTCAGCAGCAACCTGGCTCTGTGTGTGTATGTGGACAAGGGTCTCCCCTTGATGGCCATGAGCCCTGCCGGGCCAGGAGGGTCACTGTTCACAAACCCCTGAAGGTCTGGTGCCAGAAGAGAGGCAGGGCCTGCTGGGGTTGCCCTTGGTTTGGTCTCAGGAAACATCCTCACAACAGGAAGAAAGCAGAGAGGAAGGGAGAGTGTGCCCAGCACCTGTCCTGCCACGTTGGGGGACCAGCAGGCATGACTGTCTGTAGCCTTTTGTTCAGTAATCAGGCTAGACTGTCCCTGTATGGAGTGGTGAAGTCCCCATCATGGGACAGGCAGTGAGCTCCCCATCGTGGGAGGCATCCAAGCTGTGGCCTTAGGCATACCTGGCATGAATGTCCTGGAATATACTCTAAGACTCTCTGGCTCTTGAAGGACCTCTGAGGTCCCGATGGCACAGCTCGGTCACCAGGGACAGGAGGGAGCACAGGAAGAGCAGGTACAGCTGCTCGGCCAGCTCCAGGGGGCCAAGGGCAGAGTCCTCAGGGACAGAGGGTCTGGGACAGGCCATGCAGAACCTCAGGTGTGCGGCACAGACCTGCCAGGAGCCCCAGCAGATGGAGAGGTTGGCTGCGGCCACACCTCCCTGTTCCCCCGGGCCCGCCTCCCACTTCCCCTTGAGGGGGGGCAGCCCCAGAAATGCCCCGCGGTGGCCACCGGCCGCCTTGACAGCAGCAGGCTGAGGCCGTGCGGGGCTGCAGGGAGGTAGCTGGGTCTCCACTGCCACCCAGAGGCTGGCCGTGAGCCAGGCTGCCCGGCACAGGGACAGCCCCAGATCCTGTCCAACCGACCCGGCCCAGGCCCACAGCTGGGAGACAGGTGCACGGAGAGCCCAGCAGTTACCTTCGCAGGCTCAGGGGCTTCAGGTCAGAGCCTGAGGCCAGGGAAGGGTATGGAGCCACCCCAGGGCCCGGTGCACCACGAAGGGCGGCTACAGCCTCAGGACGCGCTACCCACTCACCCCAAGCAACCCGGCAGCTTCTCTACCACATGGGGAGATGGCTGGGATGAGGGGGTCCCCACGGGCGAGTCATCCTCCCCCTGGGCCCCAGCAGACTCGCTTGGGCAGGGCCCGGAGCCTGAGACCCTCTCTACGCTGCCAAAGCCCCGTGCTCTGTCCATTCACCTCCAGTCTGTCATTCACTCCTCCTGCCGGCAACCTGGGCTCTGTGGACAGCTCATCACAGACCCAGCGCTCCGGCCACGGCAGCTCCCGCCCCAACCCCGACCTGCTCTGGGGCCAGGCCCTGCCTGCTTGTCTCAGTTCCCAGTTTTTAAAAAAAGTCATAAAAGCAAAGGCATAAGCCTGTCCTCCAGGCAAGGGCTGGTGGGGTTGGTCTTCCGAGGACAGGTGGGTGGGAAGGAGAGGGTGTGGCCCCTGAGAACACTGGACTGCGGCCTCTCCAGGCCTCCGTGCCCACAGACCTCTAAACTTGCACGTCCCAGCTCTGCCTGCCACTCAGGACCTCAACTCACCCACACACCAGCTGGGGGGCAAGCCCCCAGTGCCCGGGGTGGTGAGTCTCCCCGCCCTGACCAGCACCAGTTTACAGATGAGGACACAGAGGCCCACGGAGGAAAGTGACTTTGCGGTGGCCAAGTCAGAGTCCCCAAAAGCAGCAGCCAGCATGGGGGTGGGGAGGGGAGAGATCCCTGGGACCCCTTGCAACCGCAGGCTCAGCCACGGGGCCATGGGGCTTGGCAGCAGCAGCCACTGCCCATCCGAGGAAACTCCTGCCCAGCTGGGGCTTCACCCGGCCTCTGCCATCTCCAGGCCAGCCTCAGGGCTTCAGAGTACTCTCCCATCTGGTAACGCTGACCCTGGCTTCCCAGGTCGCCAGCCAGGACCGGCCTCCAGGAATCCTCACGTCCCACCACGGACCTCAGCTGTGCCCCAGCCCCTCGGAGCCTGGCCCTGACTGCATAACGATGAAAGCTTCCCGGGAGTCGCTGGGGCCGCCACCCCGCACGCCTCTGGGGCGCTGCTCCAGGTTGCCGCTGCGCCCACATTGCACGTCTGGAGCACCAAGGATGCATACAATGTGACATACGACGTGCTCCCTCCTCCTTCCCGTCTTAGACTCACAAACACAGGGGCTGAGAGGAATCTAAGAAACATCATTAACGCAGGCCCTCCCATACACATCTGTCAGATGGGAAGTCACACTGGAGCTGGATGTGGCAGCCCTTCATCTGGTCCCCAACTTCCCATCAAGCACATTGGCCTCTGGCCTGTGATGGTCCACTCTGTGCTCTGGGCCCCAGGGAGGCCTAGGAACTGGGTTCAAGGCCCAAAAAGAGGACCAGGGCCATAGGATGCAGCATCCACAGATGGAAAGGAAGGGGCAACAGTCTCATTGTGTTCAAGACCATGGCTGGCACTGCAATGACCCTCAGTGGACACTCCTTCCATCCCCACCGCCGCCGCCTTGGGAGGGGTCACATGCTCCCTGAAGAACACAGGAGGAGACTGAGGCTCAGGGTCACTGGGAGACCGAGCACGTGCAGAGCCACGCGGCCAGCGCTCAGTCACAGCGCAAACGCTGTGATCACCAGGCAGGAAATGTCCGCTTTCTTCCTTTTCTTAACTTGTCCTGTTGACACTGCCCAGCTCGGGTAGCCCCCTGTGGTTGACGAGATGACTGCAGGCCGGTGGAAAGACGGGCAAAGGCCCAGAGGGGGCAGTGCGTCCCGTGCCCCCAGGGAGGGTTGGCACTTCAGTTCTCCAAAAATGAGAAAAATCGCAATATTATGAGCCTCCACTGACCACCCCGGCCAGATGGTGGCTGTCTGGGGCCCTGGAGGGGGCAGTGTCCTCAGCCGGGGAGGTTATGCAGACAGACGGCCTCCCGTAGCACTTAAATGACAAGCTCAAAACCGGGCCGGGCATCGGTCCAAATCCGGCCGGGGAGCTGGCATCGGTGGGCCCCGCTCCAGAAGGCGTCCCAGCAGGGCCCCTGCTGGGCCTGCACCACCGGCCAGCTGAACCGCTGCCCTGGGAGGGCCCTGAGCCTGAGCCTTGAGGAAAGGAGAAAGCAGCAGGCCTCGCCCCAGGAAGGAGGGTGGGAGGAGGGGCAGAGGGCAGAGTGAGCAGGACACTCCCAGAACTTACCAAAGCAAGGAGACTTAGGAGCCAATGACTCCAGCCCCTTCGTTTTGATCAGAGAGGGCAACCAGCTTGCCCAAGGTCACAGAGTGATAGGCTGAACACTTAGCCCAGGGTTTTCTGCTGTGCACTTGGCCTATCAAATATCCAATTGCTAATAGCAGAGGAAACATAAAGTTTGAGCACTAGAAAGGTCACAGACCTCATCCATCCACCCACCCATCTATCCATCCATCCACCCACCCACCCATCCATCCATCCACCCACCCACCCACCCACCCACCCATCCATCCATCCATCCACCCACCCACCCATCCATCCATCCATCCACACACCCACCCACCCATCCATCCATCCATCCACCCACCCACCCATCCACCCACACATCCATCCATCCACCCACACATCCATCCATCCACCCACCCACCCACCCATCCATCCATCCATCCACCCATCCACCCACACATCCATCCACCCATCCACCCACACATCCATCCATCCATCCACCCACCCACCCATCCATTCAGCCATCCATCCATCCACTTACCTTCCCACTCATTCATTCATGTCTTACCTACCCACGTCCATTCATCCACTATCCATCCATCCATCCATCCTCCCAACCACCTACCCATCTACCCACCCACACATTTCCTTATCCGTCCATGTATCCTCCCGCCCTCCTCCCATCCACTATTTAGCCACATATCCATCTATACATCTCCATCCACCCGCCCACCCATCCTTTCCCAGATCCACCCATCCAAGGTCATTTGTGAGCACAAACCTGCTTGTTCCCGGTGTGCTGGGAAGGATCGCAGAACCTGGCCTGTCTGCTGCTTACAGTCTGCTCCTGACTCAACTAGAGTCACACGCAACTGGAACAAGACCTCAAACACAGCATGTTCGATTCTGCCCATTATGCCCAGGAAGAAGCAAGGTTGGGCAGGTGGAGACAAGAGGGAACAGAATCACTGTTAAAGTGGTGAAGCCCTCACCAGCCACCCCTGCCCCCGTGGAGCTCCTCACCACGTCCCTGCCCCAGGGCCCTCAGCAGCACTTTCTGAATTCCACACCACCCTCTCACCCAGCAGGGCAGGGGCCCGGGACTTTTTCTTCCTCCCCTACCTGCCCTGCTTGCAGGCAGGGGCGACGAGCACATGCCCTGGGTCCAGGAGCCAGGGACTGGCTGTCAGGCCGTGCTGTCAGTCAGCCTTGCTCCAGGCCCACATCCCAGAGCCTGGAAACGACTCCTCGCCTCTCCAATGACTCAGCCTGTCAACGCCTGATGAGTCACGGCTGCTGGCAAGTAGGGGGCACGCTCCAGCCACCCCCACACCGAGGACTCAGCCCGCCCCGGGCACAGCCTTGAGTGAGCACCTCCCGGCCGGGAAACGAGGCCTGGAGGAGGACACGTCCTGTCCGTGGGTGGGATTCAATGTCAAGCGCTCTGGAGCCCATGCCCGACCCACAAGAAGCTCATCCCCCGGGGCACTTTGATAAATGAGGCCACCGAGGCCCAGGGAAGTGGACTGACTGCCCCAAAGCCACACAGCTCACAAGGGGCCCATCGCAGAGCAGAGCCCACCAGGGCCACCAGGGGAGCTTGTCCATGGTGCCTTTGTTGTCTTCACCATCACTGGGGTATGACTCCAGACGGGACCCCTGCGCCGGCCAAGGGCTTTCCTCTACCATGCCCCTCTCCTGACACCCCACCCCACTTTCACCTCGTCCAGAGACAAGCGACTGTGATCCCAGAAGGCTCAGGGCCGGACACACCCCACAGGCAGCATCGTGGCTCAGACAGAGGAAACAGGGCCAACGCTCAGTCCCCAGGAGGCGAGAGGTGCTGGTGTGGACCCCTTCAGCCCAGGTCACGGTCGCAGGAAGGGGTGGTGCCTTCTCCCTCCCCCGGCCCTGCGTCCATCCTGGCTGGAGGCATCGTGGGCAGAGCCTCCTCTCCCCACCTCCCCTGGCTCCCTCGATCTGTCGTATTATCTGATCTGCAATATCAGTGTTTTAATACTTAAGGAGGATTTGAATTAGCGTAACTGGCCCAAAGTGGAAATAAATTAATGTGAGTGCCTAAGAAGTTTCTCCAGACAATTAGAACCTGGAGTAAATTAAATTAATATCTAATCTTTCCTCTTCTCACTTCGGAGCCGGATTTCCAGATGGTGCCAGGGGAATGGGTGGGTAATGGGGTTCAGGCAGGCGTGGGCAGGCTGCGGTCTGTGTGCAGAGGTGCACCTAGTTGTTAAAACAGCTCTCTAGTAACACCCTGTCCTCAGCCTCCAGGATCCCAGAAGACACGGGAAACAGGCAGGGGGCGGCTCAGCCGTGGCTGGGAAAGGCTGCTAAGTGGCTGGTGCTGTTGCCCAAGTGATGCGGACACCGAACAGGACAGCCACGGGGCCCTGCTGCGAGCCCTCATCCCCTCCGGGGGTGGGGTGGGGGGCGGGTTCCCTACAGCAGCCCCCAGCCCAATACTCGCGTCCACCTCTGACTCGGTCTCCTCCACAACCCCTAATCGAAGATGGCCATGCCCGTCTCACACCTGGAGAAAACTGAGGGCCACCCCAAGGCCACCGAGGGGTAAGGGGCCAGCAGGGGCCCCACCGGGGGGCTCAGCCAGAAGTAGGCAGAGCACCCTGCCTCTGGGGGCATGAGCCCCTGGCAGCCCCTGCAGGTATGTTCCCAGGGCCCTCGGACGCCGGATGGAGGGCTGGACCCGCACTTGGCCCCTCACCCCCAGGTGACCTCAGCACCCCACACACCAAGCGTGGACCAACACGGGCCTCTGGGCTGGGCTGCAGGGACCCACATCAGCATGGATAAAGCACTTTGAACCCAGAAGTTTCTCAGTAACTGCCAAGTCCCTTCCCTTGGGGAGGGAGGAGGGCATGTCCCTTTGTCTCCAGTGCCCAGCTCCCAGGGGCCCTGTTTTTGTGTTCAGTCACTTAAAATCACTGCTAAATGCCCACCACGTGCCAGCCTAACCCTGGGGCTAGGGAGATGGCAAGACCCGTCCCTGGCCTCGGTGAGCTGCTGGGTGGGGGATGGAGGGCACTGGCATCCACCGGGGAAAGTGCCACATGGGGAACGCCCACAGGAGTGAGTGTGAGGAATCGTGAGGATCCCTGGCAGACACCCTGGAGGAGGCGATTCCTGAACTGGGTTTTGACATCAGAGAAAATGAAATAAGATCCCAGCAAACAAGGCGGGCAGCAGTGGGGGTGGGTGGAGTGTGTCCAGCACAGGTCACCGTGAGAGGGCACGCAGTGGGCCCTCCACACGGGTGCTCGGAAGGCGTGAACAAAGCAAACTCAGGGTCATGTGTAACTTTAACAGCTCGGAACACGTCGAATCGTCTTCACAGAGATCGTCTCCATCCTCCACCCAGCATCAGCATCCAGGGGCGGGAGCCGCAGCTCAGCGGTCAGGAGCCTCATTCACAGTCATCGGCTATGCGGCAGGGCCAGGCTTGAAGCCTCGCCACCCCTCCCACAACTGCCTGGTGCTTAATATGCTTGCAAGAGACAGAGCCCAACTCCAAAAGCACCCATCACAAAATCTGGTTTAAAAAAAAAAATGGGCCTAAGACCTGAACAGGCACCTCAGCAAAGAAGACATAGAGATGGCAGATAAGCACATGAAGAGATGCTCCACATTACGTGTCATCAAGGAAATGCAAATTCAAACAGCACTGAGACACTACGACGCCCCGATGAAAACAGTCCAGGCCCAGAGCCCCGACAGCAGCAGATGCAGGAGAGGGTGTGGAGCCGCAGGGAGCCTACCGACGGGTGCTGGGATCCAAGTGGTGCGGCCACTGTGGAAGCCAACTGGCTTCTTACGAAACCAGGGGATCCAACAATGTGCTCCTCGGTCCTTACCCAAAGGAGCTGAAAACGTCTGTCCACACAAAAGCCTATACATGGGTGTTTGTAGCAGCTTTATTCATAATTGCCAAGGTTTGGAAGCAACCAACATGTTCTCTAATAGGTGAGTACATAAAGAAACCAGGAGTATCTTTCCAGACAATAGAATGCTATTCAGCATTAAAAAGAAATGAGCTATCAAGCCATGAAGACATAGAGGACATTTAAACGCATATTACGAAGTGAAAGAATCCCATCTGAAAAGGCTATGTGCTATCTGACTCCAACTCCATGACATTCTGGAAAAGTCAAAACCATGGAGACAGTAAAAAGATCAGTGGTTGCCAGGGGTTAGAGGAGAGAAATGAACTGGCAGAAAGGAGAGGAATTTTAGGGCAGTGGGATTAATCAGGATGATATTATAATGGCAGATACATGTCATTACATATTTGTCCAACCCTTAGAAAGCACAACACCAAGAGTGAACCCCAAAGTAAACCATGGACCTTGGGTGATAACGCCGTGTCAGGGTAAGTTGGGGTTGTTGACATGGGGGAGGTTATGGGAGTCGGGGCTGTGTGGGTCATCTCTCCGCCTTCCCCTGAGTTTCATTGTGAACCTGAAGCTGCTCCAAAGTTCAAGTCTGGTTTTGGTTTTTTCTTTTGTTTTGTTTTGCTGCTCTGGGTCTTCACTGCACTGCGAGGGCTTTCTCCAGGTGCAGCGAGCAGGGGCTCCTCTCTAGCTGTGGTGCTCGGGCTTCTCACTGCAGAGGCGTCTCACGTGGCAGGGCATAGACTGTAGGTGTGCAGGCTTCTTCAGTAACTGTGGCTCGTGGGCTCAGTTGCCCTGCGGCACATGGGATCTTCCCGGACCAGGAATCAAACACGTGTCCCTTGCATTGCCAGGCGGATTCTTAACTACTGGAGCACCAGCTATTGTTGCTCAGTCATTCAGTCGTGTCCGACTCTTTGCAACCCCATGGACTGCAGCACACCAGGCTTCCCTGTCCTCCTCTCTTTCCCAGAGGGTGCTCAAACTCACGTCCTTCGAGTTGATGATGCCATCCAACCATCCTCTGTTGCCCCCTTCTCCTCCTGCCCTCAGTCTTTCCCAAAAGTGTCCAATGTGTTACTGGAGAAGAGCAGAACATTGGGGAAGCCCTCAAGTCTGTTTTTTTTTTTTTAAATAAAACCCTAAGGTTGCCAACCTGGGTATGGGATGTAGGCATGGCTGGACCTCAGGAGTTGGCTTCTTGCTGCCTCTTTGTGCCCACGGAGGTTGATGGGGTGGACGGGGCATCTCCTAACTTGGTCACCCAGGACTCAGGCTTACGGTGCATCACCAGCTGGAGTCCCTTCTCTGGGGTTAGGAAGACGGGGCCAGGGGTGGGTGTAGCAGTGCTTGGGAGACCCAGGGCTGCCCAGAGAGGACACCTCGTGGGAGAAGAGCAGCCCTCGCCTCAGAGAGCAAGGGGTCTTCCCAAGCCCCCATTACTCCCGGGTTGGCCAAGACCCAGCTCGGCGGGAGCCGCCCACCCCGTCTGCCCAGGACTCCGCTATAACTGGAGCACCTTTGGGGGCTCTCCCATCAATGTTTATTTCCAAACATCTGAAGATTTTCTTGTAACTCAGGGCCTGGTCATAACACAAAGAAAGTAAGTATTAAGGAATATTCAATCCATCAAGGGATGAATGAGCAACATGATCTTTAAAAGTTATTAATCATTCATGCAAAGGATTGACTCCAAAAAAGAGGTGGAGAGTCTACCCCGGGATTGTTGAAATCCACAAGCTCCTCCTAGCTACCCACAGCCCCATCTCTGACCTGCGGGCCGGGCTGGCCCGCCGGGCGTGTGGGGCCTGAGACAGCATGGTGAAGGGCGGGGAGCTCTCTTTCATCTCAGCCTCCCTAACCCTCAGCCTCTACAGCAGCTTTTAGATCTCAGTGAAGACTGGGCGCCTTTAACCAGTCTGATTAAAATATAACTGCCCCTCTGAGAAGTAGGCCTGAGACCTCCAGCTCCATAAAGCAAACTGTCCTTGGCAGCCCATGAGATACAGAGTGTGACTGCGGCATCCCTGAACAGGGAAGTCCCTTTGACCCGCTAATCCAGCCCACAGATCCGGACACCAGGCCCAGAGAGGAGCAGACCCTCGCCCATGTCACACAGCAGATGGCACAACTCCATCACGATAACCACACACCTTCCTCCTCGGCTGCCCAGGGAGCAGGACGGGGCGACTGACATACACACGGGGGAGTGAAGGTCCCCTGGGCCCTGATGCTGAACAGCACGTCCGCTCCGTGCAGTGAACAAAGGGGAGACCACATTCAGTTAGGCCAGTGACCAAAGCAGTGAAAAAACACACTCAGAGTTACTTGATTCCCAGAAGAATATGTGAGAAGACGCTTGGCCAAAACACTTGGGCCACCAAGATTTGAGGTCCATCCCTATGGGGGGACACGTGCGTCATACAGGCCAGACCTCCCCTCAGGAACCACAGACTAGTCCAGGACAAGGCTCACCAGGGCCACCCACCAAGCTCCAAGCGTGCTGGGCAGGGCTCAACACCCCCTGAACTGCCCCTTTTGTCCTGCAGCCCTGGCTGGGGAAGGGGGGCAGGGAGCCTCTCTCCAGAGTCTCCTCCTGGTTTTCCCAAAGAGGGAGCCAGGCTTGGCATATTTATCCAATAAAGTGACAAGAACTTTAAATTTTGAGTTTCAGATAGTCAGTGAATATTTTTAGTATAGCCCCAATGTTACATGGGCTATCAGTTCAGTTCAGTCGCTCAGTCATGTCCGACTCTTTGTGACCCCATGGACCGCAGCACGCCAGGCTTCCATGTCCTCCACCAACTCCCGGAGTTTACTCAAACTTATGTCCGTAGAGTCAGTGATGCCATCCAACCATCTCATCCTCTGTCGTCCCCTTCTCCTCCTGCCTTCAATCTTTCCCAGCATCAGGGTCTTTTCAAACGAGTCAGTTCTTTGCATCAGGTGGCCAAAGGATTGGAGTTTCAGCTTCAGCATCAATCCTTCCAATGGACATTCAGGACTGATTTCCTTTAGGATGGACTTGTTGGATCTCCTTGCTGTCCAAGGGACTCTCAAGAGTCTTCTCCAACACCACAGTTCAAAAGCATCTTTTCTTCAGCCCTCAGCTTTCTTTATAGTCCAACTCTCACATCCATACATGACTACTGGAAAAACCATAGCTTTGACTATTCGCAAATTTTTTGACAGTGATGTCTCTTATTTTTAATATGCTGTCTAGGTTGGTTATAGCTTTTCTTCCTAGGAGCAAGCATCTTTTAGTTTCATGGCTGCAGTCACCATCTGCAGTGATTTTGGAGCCCAAGAAAATATGGGCTATACTTAGACTGGAAAATAATTTCTTGACTATCTGAAATTCAAATTTAACTGAGCACCCTACATGTTATCTGATGACCCTCATGGGAGCTCTAGGCTGCTGCGACTCATGCCGGGTTGAGCAGCAGGCCGTGTCCCCGAGGCCCCATCCGTGGGGAGAATGACGACCTGCCTCCCTCACCGCCCCACCCCCACTCCTTGATGCTGACAGCGGAGGCTGCCTCCTTCTCCGCGTGCGGACGTTTCTGTTCAGCCAGCCTCTCCGTCTTCTGCTGTTTGCTCACAGGTGCACATAGTAGATGACAATTATCATCTGTGGGGTTGGATGGATGAGAGTTGGATGCCAGAGGCCAGCTGGCCATGGGGCTGAGACCTGGCCCAGGTGAACTCAGACCTGGGGCTCTGTCCCCTAGCCTGCTTCCCCCCGTCCCGGTTTGGCCACCAGCCCCACCAGTCAGCGGGGCCCTGACCTCTCCTTACTCCCTGTTCCCCTTGTCACGAGCCAGGAGGAGCCCAGCAGGGAAGATGGCTCAGGCACCTCTGTCTCCAGGCCAGCTCCCGTCCCCAAGCTCCCCTCCCCCAGACGCCCTCCCCCAAGCTCACCCTCACCCAGATCCTCAGACACCCCACCCTCCCCTCACCTCTCAACCATCCTCTGACTCCAAGCCTGGAAACGTGGATGCACTGTAGCCCGCCCCCTCTCTCAGGCCAGGGGAGAGGACCCTAGTGGGAGGAGCCTGGGGCAGCAGCCAGCCTGCCCGGGACCCAGGCTCCCATCATGGTGGTCGAACTCCTCTCCTGCCCTGGCAGCTGAGCTCCGGCAAGGACCCAATGCTGGCCTCCCTGCTCGCCACGCTCCAGCAGGTGGACGTCTGGAAGCACCCCTGACGTGTCACTCCTGTCCACCGGCTGCCCCTCAGTAACCGCAGAGCCTGCAGCCCTTCCCGTGAGGCCAAGGGGCCCTTGAGGGGGAGGCTGGTACCTGCCCAGAAGCACAGCCCTCCCGGCACCTGACCCCACGTCCCAGTGATGGCATTTGCTCTACTTCTAACACGATGTCAGGCCTCCCGCTGCCGGGGAGAAAAGTCTCCCATTCTGAGCAGCAGGGCTCTGGTCTCTTGCGGCAGAGTTGAATGCAGCTCTGAAAAAGAGGTAGAAACGATGGGGGGCAGCAGGAGAGGAGAGGCAGGGCAAGCCCGTGGGATCAGGGAGCTGGGCTGGGTGCCAGCAAGACACAGGCTCCCGTCAGCAGAAACTGCCTTTAGGCGCAAAGCAACTGACCAGGAAACTCCACTCGTGAGGGTCCAGGGAGACAGTCCCTTTCTGCTGCCCGGGTGTCGGAGGACGACAGACAGGGCAAAGGCCTGAGCAGCCACTGTGAGTGGGGCCTCCAGCACCTCCTCCCAGAGGAAGGGAGAGGCGCTGTTGGACTGCACCACAGCCCCCCAGGGGAGCAGTGGGAGCCCTGCCCCAGAGCTTGACTGCTGGTGAAGGGCAGGGCAGGCAGTGACCACCACCAGCTCACACTCACCGCGGCCCTCCGGGCTAGAGGGGACCCTGGCTGATTCTCTGACTCCGGGTCTTCAGGTGGATGGAGGGTTCTGGTGGCAAGCTGGTTCCGACAGCACCCTCTCAGCCCCTCTAGGACCCCTCTGAGGTCAGGGTCCATGGGCCATTCCCCAGGCCTGGATGCCCTGTCTGGGTGGCCAACAAGCTCCCCAAGCTTGGCCCTTCCAGGCCTGCGGCCCTGTCTTCAATCGTGTAGGCCATGTGTTGGTTCTACGGCTGCCCACCGAGTCATCCACTGATTAGATCTTGGTTCCCTCTGAAGGTCAGATGCCTCAGACAGGAGCCAGACTTGTCCTGGGGTCTCAGCCATCAAAATCCCGGTGAGGACTGGGCTCTGGGAAGACTTTGGAGTGAGGGGTCAGGGCCTGCTGTGACCGGGACACCTCACGGTTGAACATCAGTGGTCATGACTCAGTCTCCAGCCCAGGGCAGTTGCTCCGGGAGGCCGGCGGGCCCCTGCAGGCCTCACACACTGCTGGGAGGTCACTTGGGCTGCCCTGTCCTCCCACAGGGTCCCGCGGTCCTGCTGGGCCCCTTCACCAAGCCCGCCTTGACCCCAGCCCCTTGGCTGCAGGGCGGGAAGCGACCTTAGGTCGGCCCTGCTATCGCCACCCCCTCACCAACAGCTGGAAGAAAGGAATCAGGGAAGAGGAGGAAGCTGGGACGGCGTACATTTTTTAGAAAGAATCTGCATGTTTGCAACTCCAGCTCCGGAACAACTAACTTCTTGCTGGCATCTGCTCAGAAACTGTGGTCCCAGCTGACAGGCTAATTACCCTGTTCAATGCACTGAGAGCTGGAGAAACAAGGCGGCTGATGAGGGGGCAGTAAGGAGGGGCCCAGGGCCAGCTCCCCCTTGGGGGCCACATGTGCCCTGAAGGAGCCCGAGAGGGGCCCCCAAGGAGGGCTCAGCTTGCACCCGGGCCCTGCTCACCCCCCAGAGATGGGCCAGAGGCTGCCTCCAGCAGCAGAAGTATGGCCTGGGAGGGTGCTCAGCCCATGCTAGGGACCAGGAAGGGGGTGGTTCCTGAGCCCCTAGACAAAGGAGGAGGGTTCCCAGGCCTGACGTTGCTCTGCACAGAACCTTGCAAAAGGCAGGGCTCGGGAGGGAGTCGTGCTCACCATCAGGGGCCCCAGCCCTCCAGCCTCCGCCCAAGCCCCGACCACCTCCATGGCGATGAGGGGTGTGACCGAGATGCTGCCCAGCCTCTGTCTTCCTCTCAGGATGCCTTTCAGCAGCAACAACAGCAGGTAAGGGCCCTGGGACAGAAGGCTGCCCTGGGGACCTGAATTCTGCACTGGAACCGCCCCTTTCTAGGTTGTCTTCCCCAAGGCTGGGGGAGTTTCCTGAAGGCTGCCCTGCCTCCCCAGACCTCCCTCTGCCTGGAAGCAGGCGCTGCCCAGTGGCAGGTGGGACAGAGAGAGGATGGAGGGAGGCCACAGTGGCTGCCCGGCACCTGGACACCTGGGCAGACGGGCCTCCAGGTGAGGGAGGCAGCGAGATTGTGATTCCACAGGCAACTCCTGGTGCTTGACCCGGGGCATCACTCTCTCTCCCACCGCATTCAGCAACAGAGAACAGAGGAAAGTCATCCACAGCAGAGTGATGAAACTGGGATGAGCAATTATCCCAGTGACTCTTTCAGAGCAAAAGCGGAGACGGGGTTTACAAAGGA
Organism: Bos javanicus; assembly: GCF_032452875.1. Classification (NCBI taxonomy): domain Eukaryota; kingdom Metazoa; phylum Chordata; class Mammalia; order Artiodactyla; family Bovidae; genus Bos; species Bos javanicus. Next base: position 2,286,866 of record NC_083881.1, read on the forward strand.
CGTGGAGGGTGCAGAGAGGCTGGGCCTCGGACTGTCTGGTTTTGACGGTGATTTTATGAAGAGCCATGTCAATTTCCACTTAAATCCCCAGCCTGGGATCCCTTCACCAAGGATTCTATTTTAAAATGTTGAAGGCACTATTTCAGGGCAGAAATCAATAAAATGCACTCAGAAAATAGAAAAAGGAGCCTACAGAGCAAAACATCTTCCTGCCTCTTACTAACTGCTATCTTTTTTAACACATCAAGAGCTGCAGGTTTTAGCTTAATTCTGGGGTCTGCAGTCAGTCTACTTAGATATTTTTACGGCCAGAGAGTGCCCACCATCTTATCCCAACCTCCACGACAAGGTGGACAGTCCACAGTCATTCAGGGTTGCATAGCCGGAGTTCCAGCCTCGGGGCTCCCAGTCACCGCTCACAGATCCAAGCCCTGGAATCTGGGTGTACAGTGGCTTAAAAGTCCACCAGGAAGCTACACACAGCTTGAGGAAATGAACAAACAAACCCCCAGTTCTGCCAGCTGGGTGACACCCAAACTACAGGGAGAAGAATAGTCACAGAGCTCTGGTGCCTCTGAGGCAGGGCATGGGAACCACGGGAGGTGGGCAGACGGCAAGGTGGCAGGGTGGGGGAAGTGGGGACCACCCTGACCCCTGCCGGCTCCCAGGTGACCCACGCCCGTCAGGATACGCGCCCTCCTTCCCACCCCACCTCTGGATGCCACCCCTAGCCCGGCTTTGGAGTTTTGCCTTTATCTTCCCCATGGGCCTAGGGTCCTCAGAGGTTTCCCTGACCCCCCGGGGCCTATCCTGAGTCGGAGGAGAGGCAGACCAAGGAGAGGGAGGGAGGCAGCAGGGCAGACAGCATAGCTGAACCAGCCGCCGGGTGCATTCCACGGGCGGCCCCGGGACGGAGCCGGGCCCCTGCAAGGCTGAGGCCCAGGGGCGTCTGGGCAGGTGTGCTGCCAGTAGCCTCCCCCACCCCAAGCCACAGTCTCCTTGGCAGAAATGGAAGCTGGGCCAGGCCAGCACAAGCCCTTCCTATGCTCTGGGATGCCCTCTTGGGCTGTGCTGGGCAGGGGGCTGGAGACCTGGCAGATGCCGGACCAGGGCTCAGCAGACCTCCCCGCCTCTCTGCCCCAGCCTCCCCTGGGAGTCCATCACCCAAACCCAGATGGGGCCTCAGAGCTTCTTCAACCTGGAACTCACCTGGGCCTGAACATGAGGGCCCGTGAGGTCTGCTGCCCCTGTAGAGACAAGCCAGGGGCCCCTCCAGGAGCTCCAGAGCTTCAGCTGAGGTTACCACTTGCCCAATCCCTGTCCTGATGCCAAAGACATCGCACCCACCCCAACCCCATCTCTGCCGGCAGGAAGTAGTGAAAGCTGAGATTCAGAAGCATCCAGAAACCATCAGGTGCCCGTTTGCTGGCAGACCTCCATCACCCTGCAGGGCAGGTGGGAAGGAAGCTGAAGCACGGGGTGGCCGGGTGGGCCATGGAGTAGATGGCGCTCGGCCAGGCAGGAAACGCGTGAGCTTCCCGCCTGAGGCTGGTGTCAGGAGGAGGGTCGTGAGCAGCAGAAACAGAAACCTGGAGCTTCCGAACATCTCAGATGTCTGCCTTGAGGCCGCAACCAAAGAGGCTGCCAGGGTTATAATTATCACAGAAAAGGACAAAGGGAAGCAAACCTTCACGGCAGCTTGCAAGGTGCTGCTGCTCCACTCTCTGCTTCTGGATCAGCTGCAGGGCAGCCACGCCTCTGAGGGCCCATCTCACAGATGACAATTCCAAGACCAGGCAGGAAACGTCACAAGCCTGGATGAGCAGGATTTGAACCCAAACCCCGCCCAACACACACAGCCTCCAGCTGGGACCAGCTCTTCATCACCTCTTTCTTCCATTCCCCCCAAGTCACTCCTCATCAGGGACCCTCATCCCCAACTGGTTCAAGGTCCTCGTAACAGGGAGCGCTTTCCTGACCACCTCCTAGAAACCACTCCACCATTCCCATGCCCTTCACCTGACCTTGCTGTGAGTACCTGCTTCTTAACTGCATAACTGCCCCCAGTAGAACATAATTCTACAAGGGCAGGGACCACATAACTATTGTTCATCTTTGCATTTCATCCCAGGGCTCAGACTTGTGCCGGGCACATAGGAAATTTTCCATAAATGTTTGTGGAATGATGCAGGATTTAATTCATTAATTCAACAATGACTATTGATTACCCACTGAGTGCCTGGCACTAAACTAGCCCTGGGGATAGAGTATTAAACATAGCAGAGCCCTTGCCCCCCAGGAGGTCACGTTCAGGTAGGGAAGACAGATGAACACACACAAGACATCTCAGGTGGAGCTAGCGAGGTCAGGGATGGGAATTAACGTGGTCACAAGGAGACAGATGCCATCTGGCCATGGAGATCCTCAGAGATGCTGTGACCTAACTCAGAGGAGGAAGGAGCCCAGGGAGGATCTGAGGAAGGGTGCTCAAGCCAGACACAGCAGGTGCAAAGACCCTGGGGCAGAAGCAAGATCAGTGTCCAAGGAAACTTGCAAACTAATGTCAGCCCTGCAGAAAACAGAGTTTTCTATGGTGACTGATTATCCCACCAGGGACAGCCCAGCTCAAACAGCCAGCCAGAATCCACGAGGCTCTGGCCCATCTCATTTGTACCCTGGTTGGTCCTCTATGGCAGAGGGCTCTACCTTGGCCCACCCATGCCTAATTCCTTCCTCTGCCCACCCTCATAAACCTAAATACGTCTTCACCCTAACTAAACACTAGCCAACTCCAAAGCCATCCAACCTATGACTTCAGCCCAGCCAGCTGGGTCTTGGTCGCATCGTGCAGGGTCCTCATTGCAGCATACAGACTTTCTAACTGAGGCAGAGCGGCTCAGGAGTGGCAGCACACAGGCTCTGTAGTCTGGCAAGTGGGCTTGGTTGCTCTGCAGCATGTGGGGTCTTAGTTCCCAGACCAGCCTTCTGATTCCTGAATTCTGAAGCCCTGTTGTCCCCTTGGTCAATTTCAAAGGCCCCCAGCTGCCGACTAGCTTTCCCTGCTTTAGAATCAGATAAACCACAGTGCAACCTCACCTCCACCCTGTCCTATCGGGCACCTCGTTCTTCTCCAGCGCCAGGGCCCCGCCCCGTGCAGCGAGGTCGTCAGTGCTGTGATGAGGTTCCAGGTGGGCCGGGCCTGCCTCCTCCCTCCTCACACCGCCGTCGTCTCTCACAGCTGCCATGGCCTGGTTAACGCTGGCACGGGACCTGTCCGTTAAGCAGACTCCTCTTCTTACACATGACGTCCTGGGGCCCAATCCTGGGAACGTGGCCCACACTGTAGGCAGATGACACCCACGGAACCACCTCCTCCAGGAAGCCTCCCTGACGGTGCACCACAGTCCTGGAGCGTCTCATTTCACCCTCACGCCTCTGCGTCATCCCTTTTCATCTGACAGACGGGTGTCCACTACCCGCCATGTGCCCTGCATGTGCTGCGCACTGGATCCAGCCGAGAACAGGTAAGAGAGAGAAAGACTACAACCAGACAGGCAGCACGGTTTGGAATGAGGAACATTTAACGCTACTGGACTGCACTTTCCGGGTGACGTTAGTGATAAAGAGAGAAAGGAAGGAAGATGGCACTAAGTCGTGCTGGCATGAGATCCCATGAACTGTAGCCCGCCAGACTCCTCTGTCCAAGGGATTCTCTAGGCAAGAATACTGGAGTGGGCTGCCATTTCCTGCTCCCAGGGAACTTCCCAACCCAGAGATTGAACCCAGGTCTCCCACATTGCAGGCAGATGCTTTACCGACTGAGTTATGTGGGAAGCCCAACCTATCTGCAATGCAGGAGACATAAGAGATCTGGTTCGATCCCTGGGATGGGAAGATCCCCTGGAAGAGGGCACGGCAACCCACTCCAGTATTCTTGCCTGGAGAATCCCACGGACAGAGGATCCTGGCAGGCCATAGGCCATGCTGTCGCAAAGAGTCAGACATGACTGAGTGACTTAGCGGGCACCACGCACACACATTTTATATGTATTCTGAGGGTCAGGGGCTCCAAGGCCAGAGAGGGGGAACAAGCTGCCCACAGCCACACAGCCCGAAAGCAGCAGGGCCAGAGCTGGGAGCGCTCAGTCCTGTCACTGGTGGAGGGCTTACCTGGCCGCAGCTCTGACCAGGATCAAGTCCCCACCTCCGGCATCTGCCAGGCCCGGCGCGCACCTGTCTCTTCCCCACCTCCAGCCACGCCCCCCAGGGTTTTCTCATCTGAGCCGTAGGGCTTTGTCGGGAGCCAGGCCCCTTCTGTCACCAAGAAAAAGACCAGCGTCCCACTCAGCTGGGTGCATCGTCGGGCTGTCCTGCCTGCATTTATGGGGCATTACCACCCGTTCCTGCAGCCGGCACGAGACACTCTCATGGGCTCTGCCACCTTCCCAGGGAACTGCCGGCGGGCGGAGAACAAGATAAGATATGTAGGGCCTAACTGGCTGTGACCTTTCTTTTTCTCCGAAAACCACTTGCTTAAGAAAAATCTCAGCCGTCATAAATCACCCTCGCTGGGGATTGCGTGGGCCGGCCTGCGGGCTCAGGCGCATTCATCATGGTTTCAGGGACGGTGACAGCCGATCGCACTTGAATTTGCAAACAGAGCCCCTTCCCCTCTGCGACCTCTCTTCCTTTACCTGGAATCCCCATCTCCCAAGGCCACAGCAGGCCTTGTCTGATTTCAAGTGGCTCAGACATCACCTCCTCCAGGAAGCCCGCTCTCCGGCTCCCACCAGGGCTTCCCATGGACCAAAAGCAGCCAGGAGCCCTGCAGCTCCAACCTGGCCAGTCCACCCCGGTTCTACCTGGAGGTGTGGTCCAGGCTGCGGTGCAGTAACAGGGTCACTGGGTCCAATAGTGTCCGGACAGGCTCCCTTCACGTGAAGACTGGCCCAACTGCGTGCTCATCTTGGCTCTGCCCAGTGGGGCATGCCAGCAGGGGTGACGCAGCCCTGGTGTCGGGAAGTCTGTGTCTGCAGGGTCGCCCAACACAAAGGTGGGAACCGTGTGTCTGATCACCCATACGTCCATTTACTTGTCTAGTGAGCACCCACTAGGTGCCGACACCGGGGAGCGAGGGGCGGGCCTGGTCCCTGAGTCCAGTGCCGAAGCGCATCCGTGAGTGAGAACCTGGCTGAGGAAGCAGGCTCCCCGCAGCTCTGCTGGGAAAGCGGCAGGGGACAGCCTGGCTGGCAGCGGAACCGCACAGACAGATGCCCCATGAAGGGGGAAGCGGGGTGGGCCAGGGGGCGAGGAAGAGCCTGGCTTGCCTGTGGAGGCGGCAGAACCAGGAAGGAGCCTCGTGCAGAGAGCGTTTTGTCTCTATTCCAAGAGCAGGGAAGAAACTGCTGGAGTATCTGGTTTTTATTGTTTTGTTTCGTGGGGTTTGGGGGAGGAGGTGTGATCAGCCTCATGATGTGAAATGTGAGAGCCATTTAAGGGTAAAAGGGACAAGACAAGGGGTTGGGTCAGGAGAGCTTCCAGACTCCAGGCTCAGAGGAAGAGCTGCCCTTCCCGAGATGGGGAGAGGGGAGAACAGGGCAGTGGGGCAGCTGTGCCTTGAATTTAGTGGCCCATCTCTCTCCCTCTGGAATTCTGCAGGGACAAGAGTGCCTGGGAGACTCCTCGGGGAGTTCCAACCTCAGGACCCAAGAATCTACCCAAGAATCCACCCCTGACTGCTGGGAACCCTCTGGCAGTCCTGAGGTCGGTCTGGAGCCCGGTGGCCTGAGCCAAGCCAGGGGACCCTAAGACTCCATCCTGACCCCTCCTGACACTCGGACCAGGGACCCAGGTGACAAGCAGGGGACCCAGCATGCAGGACACCCTGGAGGGACAAGTCCTCAGTGAAGCTGCCTTCAGGGCCCAAGACAATTCCAGGCATTTTGCCTGGATCTGTTTGTTGGAATTGTCTTAAATGCCTGCAGCTAGGGCCTTTATGAAATCGGCATGCATATTCATGCAAATCATATGCAAATCACACCACCCCCAGATCAGCTGGAGGAAAATGTCGCTGCCTCATCCTTCCCCCTCGCGGGTGGGAGGAGGGTCAGCTCCAGCAGAGCAGCTGTGAAGACGGAAGTCCAGGAGGGACCTCCCCATCCGCCCTCACACCCCACAGATGGGGAGACCGAGGCCCGAAGGAGGGGTGGACCCGGCATGTCCAGGCAGAGCATTGCAGCATCTCCCAAGCCGGGGCTTCCTCCTTCCCTGAGAGAGCGAGCAAGGCAGGACTGCCAAGCGGGCAAGGCCTAGAATTCTTGATAGAAGGGAGGGGCCTTGGCCGAGGCTCCGAGATGCCTCTGATAAGAAATGGTAATATTTGCTTCTTAAATCAACTCCCTGGGGCCAAAGCCAACAATACCCTCCCCAAATAAAAAGCCAGCTCCAAAAATAAAGCATCCGCCAGCCCCTGCACGGATTAAATGTCATGGCAAAGAAGCGGAGGCATAGGGAATCTTTCTCCGGGGCACCGAGTGCAGGGTGCTGACCGGCCGCACCCCTGCTGTAGGCACCCCTGGAGACTCCCTGGGCCCGACGCCTGCTCCAGGCTGGGCCTGTGTGGACGCTTAATGGCCTTGAGTCTCTTCCCCACAGGCAGGCAGGCAGATCCCAGCAGCCCCACTGTGCAGATGAGGCGCCCGAGGCTTGGGGACATGAAGGGTTCATGGTGCAGGGCTGAGACTGGAACCCGGGTCCCACGGAGGATGTGCGGACCCCCGGGTCTGCCCCTCTGAGTTCCAGAAAGCGTGTGTGCTACGGGCAGGTCCGTGGCCCCTCCAGTGTGGACCCTGGGGGTCCCACGATACACTGACACAGGCCTATAGATGGAACTCAAGCTTCTCCCTGTGCTGGCCGCACGCAGGCCCTCTAAGACCCTCGCCAGGGCAGGGAGCCAAGCGCAGGACTCACAGCCTCATGCAGGCGCCCGTCTGCAAAACGGGGTAGGAGCAGGACTTCCCACACTGGGTGAACATGCAGTTGTGGTGAGTCCAGACATGGAACATTAGTGCTAGAAAGAACCAATCAGGAGGAAGGGCTCGGAAAATTCCAGCGGCTGTGGCAGCCAGCTCCTCTGTGAGTGAGAACAGGAGGCCAGCCAAGCCACCAGCTCTGGCCTCCAAGGCTCCCCTTCCAGGCCCTCCAGGGCCCACGTGGAAGCCCACCCACACACCACCACAACCATCACCACCCCCACCAGCCCCCCTAAACACACACACACACACATACACGCCGGTTCCCAGCTGGCCCCCAGGCACTTCTGGGGACAAAGAGAGACAGAGGCGGGAGGTCTAGGTCAGGCCAGGCTGAGCCCGGACCTCAAGCTGGTCTCCTGCAGGCTCCTCCCTCCGCCCCTGCCCCCACTCCTCCCCCGCCCCTGCCAGTGGACCCCGCTGAAACCACTGTCGCGTCTGCCCTGCCCAGCAGCTCCTCCCTCCCTGAGGTCCACCCAGAGGGGCAAGCCGTCCTGCTGCCACTCACCGATGCCCCCGGGGCCGTCCTGCAGTGGCTGCTGCTTCACGACCGAGGATGGACACACGCTATGTCCAGCAGCCCCCATCCTTGCCTTTGCTCACACTGGTCCTTCGGCCTGCATTGCCCTCTCCCCGTTGACAGAGCAAATGCCTACAGTGCTGAATCCCTGCTGGGTGCCTGGGATGGGGGGCTCCCCACCACGTGCTCCCACACCTGGCCTGCCCTCCCTGCATGAGCTGTCCGGGGATGAGCTGGAGTCTCCTGGAGGTCCACGCCTGGCACCCGGGAGCAGCAATGCCCACGTGGCCATGAGCACAGGCTTTGACCTTCACAGTCCTTCCCCCATGTGCCCATCCAGTGTGGTCACTTCAGGAGCTGCCTGCTACCAGAGGGCAACATGGTGGCACCGCCCAGTCCTGATGATTAATGACCTGCTGGGTCCCCAGGGTTCCCAGAGAGGAGGTCGCCATGGAGGCAGCGAGGCTGCCTGGGAGGAGGGGGAGAATCAGGTTTATGAAATGGTGAGAAGACATCACAGCGGTGGGTCCCCGGAAGGTGTGAGCCCATAGGTCTCGCCACCGGGGCTGGTGTGAGAGGAATCACTCGCCATCTCCGCAGGAAGGCGGCACGGCCAACCCCAGAGCTTCCCGGGGCGGAGAGAAGACAGAGCTGGCAGGTGGACGTGTGGGGACGGGGACAGCAGACGCCTGGGACTCAGACACACACCAGGGCAGGCACTGTCCCCAGACACACGCTCGGCCGAGCCAAGCAGCACACACACACGCATCGGGGGTGCAGAGCTCGGGCTCCGAGCGGGAGGTGGGGAAGGAGGAGGAGGAACAGGTGGGGCCCGGACTCACCCCACCCCCCAAAAGGCCAAGTCGTCTCTGTGCCAGTGGCCAGCCAGGGGCGAAGGGCCACCTCCATGCGATCCTGTGAAGATTCTAGTCTTGCCAAGATGGGGTGATGGGAAAGTGGGGTGAACCCCTGGGAGGAAGGGATAGGAGCACCTGCGTCTTCATTGGGCTGGGAGGGAGCTGGGCTACTCTCAAAGGAGAGGGAGCCAGGATGCCCCCAGAGTGGGGAGGGGCTGGGGCACCCCAGAGGAGAGGGAGCTGGGGTCCCCCCAAAGGAGAGGGAGCCAGGGTGTCCCCAGAGTGGGGAGGGGCTGGGGCACCCCAGAGGAGAGGGAGCTGGGGTGCCCCTTGGAGGAGCTGGGCTGCACATGGACAAGAGGACTGGGCCCCCAGTGGTCCACTCCTGACCCCACAGGTCTCAGAGATGAGGCTGTGGGCACCAGCCAGGCAGCTCTAGCTGGGTCCCTGGGACAGGCAGCCCCCTGGACATGAGGTGGATGAGGGAAGGGCCTGCCAGATCGACAGCAAGGACTCGGGAAAGAGGGTGGTCACAGAGATGGAGCCAGTCTACGCCCCGACCATAGCAGCCCAACCAGCCCCCAGCAGCCCCACTCCCCGCGGAGAACGACTGTTGTTTCACATCCGTGGCCCCTGGGAGGCAGACCCTGAAACACACAGTGTCAGAGAGAGCTGGGTCCACCCATAGCCCCAGGCAGGGCACAAGGCAGAGTGGACTCAGAGGGGCCATCCAGCGGGGGTCTCCAGGGGTGGGCAGCCGGCTCTGCGGGGACCAACCTCATGCTCCGCTGACCGCCAAGTGTACTCCTTGCTGTCCAAACTCAAAAAGCAAAGAAGTGACCGCGGGGCAGGCAGGCGTGGACACCACAGTAGAATGGTCGTAGGTGAGGGTGACACCACGTGCCCCTTCTCAACTGGGGCGAGGACGGGGCCTTGGAAGCCCGGGCATCAGCATCGTCTGACCCCACACTAACGCCCTCCAGCTCCTGTGCCGTCCTTAGTGAGGGTCTTCCCAACTGAGTCTGGCCAGCAGAAGCGTGTCTGCATGTGCTTGCGTGTGAGCGAGCGAGTGTGTGCAGGCCCTCTGGGAAGAGTGGGCACTCCACCATAGACATCAGCGGTGTGTGACACTGTTCAGCGCGGGGGACCCACCGCTCTTACAGGAGCGGGCTTTGGGTCTCCTCAGAGATGAGCAGTCCGGGTTAGTGTGGGGAGGGGCCCACGGGCTTCCGGTGCTCTGGTACGGCCCCACCCAGCCTGCCCACCTCCCCAGGGCTCACGATCCCTCCCTCCTGGTTCACCGCGGGGCTCTGGCACCTGCAGCTCACTTAACAGGAAGCTTCCAAGAGCCATGCAGGAACACGGGAGTCTGGTCTGGCCAGGGGGGTGAATCCGAAGTCATGGGAGGCCTCTCATCCAGTTCACGCCCGCCTCCCCATTTCCGCGGCCCTGCAGCTGCCTGGCCGGTACCGTCTCCTCATGTGTCATCATTCCCACCCCCAGCAGGGCCCGCAAGCCCAGGCTGGCTCCTCCGAGTCGTGACCCGGCCTTGGGACTGGTGGGCAGATCCGAGGGGTGGCCCTCGGCGCCTCTGAGTAACCTGCTGGCAGGGGCAGGTCTGGGGCTCGGGTTCCCCAACACAGGGTGCGGAAACCCCCATGGCAGGGCCGCCCCCCCAACCGCATCATGTCCCGCGAGACGCGGGACCCGCGGCCTGAGAATTTGGCCATCAGCGTTCCTCCGCCTCCTACTAAGCTTCCAAACTCGTTCTGCCCCCGACCACAGGAAATGAGTTTCTCTTCCAGTGCTTCCAAGGAGGCCTCTGACCCTCACTACTCGCCTGAAATTGGTGATTAACAGACCCCAGCCTGTCATTTTCTCTCTTCGGTGCGTCAGCGGCTCTTAGCAACAGCTGCCTGTCTGCTCGTCCTCGAAGCTATATGAGTCTGGCCGGCTCCCGGCCAGGGGCTCGCCCCGCTCCCGCCCCTCCCGCCCCCTCCCGCCCCCTCCCGCTGCCACAGCCCGCTAGCCATCCACACCCCGCCTCCCGCCCCCCCACACCGCACCGCCCCCAGGAGGCCCTGCTGACACGCCCGGAAGCCCCCTCCCTCCCAGCCACTTCCTCGCCTCTTCTGGTCTGGTTCCCTGGAGTGGGAATCCACGCGGGAGAGCGCTCAGAGGAGGGGCTGGGGGTAGGGCCGGAGGAAGCGCCAGACACACACACCTGGCCTGAGCCCTCGGAGCTGGGGTGCCCGCGGCTCCCGCGCTGGCCCCTCTCGGCCGGGAGGCCGGCCTTCTGGGCTGTTGCCCACCTGTTGGCTGGGGGAAGTGATGGGGACAGTTTCCAGGCCAGGGGAGCCTGGCCTCCCAGATGAGGAGGGGACCTGGTCGGGGGAGAGGAGGGCCACCTGTGGGCAGCAGGGCTCTCCACTGCTCAGGGGCCCTGTGAGCGGGGGTGAAGGCGCGAGGGAAGTCTATCACTGCAGCCCTGGAGGGATCCTTCCCCAAAGCCCCCAGGGAGCCAGGACGGAGGTCATGCAAAGGCGTAAAGAGCCGAGCCCAAGACCCCCAAGAAAACGGTTCTGGGGCCACTGACAGAAGGTTCCTGCAGACCCCTCAGGACACAGAGCCTGTTGCCCCCCTGGACTGGCCAGGAGGCTGCCTCAGCAGATGGAAGGAAGGGGTGCCCTTGCCGTCTGCAGAGCGGGGGACCATTCCCCTGGGGATGGGAAGCGAGACACCTGCTGAACCTGGAAGCCAGACCCAGCCTTCCCGAGCCCCCAGGGAAGCTCCTGCCGGGGGGTCTGCACCCTCCTCACCTCGGCTCCCTGGACCAGCCCGCCCTGCACCCCAGATTCTACCAGTGTACTGACACCTGTGAGAGCCAAGGAGGGTAAGTCGCCCAGCCTTCCCTCACCTGGTCAGAAAAATGACCTGAAGTTTTTAATCCCTTCCGAGTGGGAGGAGCCTTCGAGGCCGGAGCCCAAAAGGCAGGGTGGTGATGCTGGGAGGTGACAGAGGAGGGAGCATGGACCCCACAGACGTGCACCACCTCAGGGTGCAGATCCCCACTCCCGCCGCCAGAGAGGCTTCATCTGCCCCACTGGGTGGGACAGTGGCAGGACACCAGCTGCCCCAGGAGCCGTCCTGAGGTGGAGCGAAGCCCGCAGGGGTCGAGCGATGGGGCTGGGGTCTAGCCCCTCATCATTCCCTTCCTCCCCCTGAAGCCCAGCCTCTACGCAGGACCCACAGAGTCCTCGACTCAAGGACAACAGTACTGGAATATGTGCCTGGATCATAGAATAAAGTAATGGGATCGCGGGAACCAAAACGGAGCCCTAGACGCCCAGAATAGAATCACCGCACACTTAGGTCTAACCACGGAGCTGAGTCATAGAACTGCGGAACAGGCCCAGAGGAGGTGCCACTCCGGGGACCCCCGTCTGAGCCCCTCCATTTGCAGTGAGGAGGCGTGCAGGGAGCCACAGGGCTGGGGTTTGGGGATCTCAGAGAAACGGCTGGACTGCGATGGGCTCCCTGCAGTTCCATCCAACAAGTGACTTCTGAGCACCCCGAGGGCTCACCCCCGGGGCCCCAAGCAGGAAAGCGAGAAGGAGGGGGAGACTGTGTTCTGGGACAGCCTGGGGTCCAGCCAGGGCCGCCTCTCAGCAGTACAAACACCTGGCAAGGCAACTGGGGGCCCAGTCACCCCGGGAGGTGGCACGTCCCAGGGTCTTCGTAAACTCATTCTCTGGCCACCTTCGGTTTTGCTTGTTCTGTTATGTGATTCTCTTTTTTATTTTTTATTTCTTCCTTGCAAGATGAGATCAAGGAAAGGTCTTTGAAACAAAATGCAACATTTTTCTTCCGTGACAGATCCTGTATTGATGGGCTCAGCAATGAACCCCACTCTGGGACGTCCCTGTAATTAGTGCTACACGGAGCGGCAACAGACAGGCAGGCATGCTCCTTCTCTGGTTCCAGGGGGCAGCCAGGCACCCCCCCCTTCTCCCGTCCACACCCGCCAGCCCCAACTCCTGCACCTCTGGGCCCAGCGCTCCTGGCTGCTTGAATCACACCTGGTAACCTTGGAGTGGAGCCAGGTCTGAAGGTGAGTCCCAGGCACCAGGACTGCACTTGGGGGTTCAGATCCAGGGCGGAGCCTGGGACACAAGACCTGTATCTCACACCCACCCACGTGGGAGAAGATGGGATTAACTAAACACTAGGCTGGACATTGCTGAGTCCAACCGCCCGATTACAAAGTGGGGCCAGGGAGGGGGAGGAGTTCTCCCAAAGCTCCCAGAGCCGGGAAAAGGGCCAGGATCCTATGCCAGCCATGTGCCCCTCAGCCCCCACCACGCCAGCTCACAGAGAGGGGGGCCAGCTGCAGAGTAGGGCTGGAGGCCTCTCCTCCTGGAGCCGCAGGACTGGAGGTGGACGGGGTGGGGCTACGGCTCTGAGGTTCGAGGCAGGCTGGTGGATGCAGGGTGGCGCTGTCCAAGGGACTGACAGAGTTCGTGTGGCTCTCCTTCCCTCAGTGGTGCTAGTGGTAAAGAACCCGCCTGCCAATGCAGGAGACGCAAGAGATGCGGGCTCGATGCCTGGGTCGACAAGAGCCCCTGGAGAAGGGCATGGCAACCCACTCCAGTATCCCTGCCTGGAGAATCCCATGGACAGAGGAGCCTGGCGGGCTACAGTCCACGGGGTCTCAAAGAGTCCCACAAAGGACACGACTGAAGCAGCTTCCCACTTGCACTCACACTCCCTCCCTCAGCCTGACATCTGGGGACCAGAAACCCCCGTCTGTGCAACCTCCATATTCACAAATGCTTCTCACCACCAAGCTGGCTGTTCTCCGTGACTGTCAAGGCCCAGCTTCAACGTCACTGATCCTCCTCCTCCAGGAAAACTTCGTGGATTGTCCTGAGTGGATGGCTTCCCGGACTTGCTGAGCACAGATTAACCGAGTCTTGTGTTATAATTAGCTATGTCTGGAACGTCCACCTCATCCCTGGGGCCAGACTGTGATCTCTTCAGTGGGGGCGGAGGTAGAGAGAAGGGATCAAGACACAGCCTGTGACCAGGGGCAGTGCTCAGCATGGGGCTTAGATCGGAGCTCAGAGTGTGACCAGGTTCAGGAGCTAGTGACCTCAGCACCTCCTATAGGGGAAACTTCCACAAAACTGGGAGAAAGTTTGGTACAGGCCCTCCCAACAGCCCCCCACCATTGGCTCTGTGTCCACTCGAGGGGCCCTTCCTGCAGGCCCCCCACTTTCAGCCCCTAGTCCCTCCTAGCCCCCTCCGCTGGAGCAGCCTTCTCTGGGGGCCCACAAGAGGAGGAGACAGGAGCTGCCCGCCCCCTCAACACCCCGCCCCTGCCATGCCCCACTGCAAACTCTGACTCCTTTTTTCTCCATCCTGGGGCTTGAATTCAAATAGCCAGCTCGTCAGGATTCTCACAGCACCCTGAGCTGTCTCCAGAGCCACTTGACCAAAGGGAAGAACCCAGCGCCTTGCTCATGGCGGCAGCTGAGGCCCAGAAACTGGGGTCCAGGCCAGACCACCACCCCGAGACCACAGTCTTTGGTTTGCCCATCATCAGAACGGGGCTGACCCAGGCGTCCTGAGAAGGCCAAAGGCGTGGCTCCCCTTCCTGGGGAGTGACCAGTCCATCCCTGGGGCTCTCACCTCCAGCCTGGCCCACCCCACCAGCTTCCAGACCCAGACGGCCCCACTCCTGGGGATCTCACGAGCCCCTCAAACTCAGCCTGTCCACCCCTACAGCTCTTCTGATTCCCCTTGGGGCGACCTTAATAAGAACTGCTTTAGGGGATGCGGAGCATTCAAGACAACAGTGACAAGTGTCCAGGGAGATGCTGGACACACAGCAGGCTCTCGAGACGGGGTCACAGCCTGGCACCCGCTAACTCACTGGAGAGAAGGGGTGCCTGTGGAACCACAAGTCAAGGTGATGGGATCCTAACGGTGGGGCATGAGGCTGGAAGTCTGCGGAGGACAGATCCCAGAACGTGTCCCCGAGAAGTCAGGCCCCGTCTGAGAGGAGATGTGGGGCCCCAGTGGGCTGTGCCACCGGGTCTAAGACTGGGAGCCGCCCCAGCAGCTGTGCCAACATGGACAGGCTCCTGGCGGTGTCCGCCTGTCCCTCCAGGGCCAGCCCTCCCTGCGCTCACCCCCTTACCCCCTCCTTGGGGCTCGGGGCTGACACCCTCCTTGTCCCCTCTCCAGCACACCCTCCTGGCAGGGCCTTTCTGCTTGGGGCCCCTTCTGTCCGGAGCTCTCTGCCCCCTTTCAGAGGGGCTCATGTTTTCACTTTATCAGGGTCTCGGCTCAAAGGCTCCCTCCCTTGAGAGCCACTGCAGCACCCGCCAGGCCAGCAGAGCCACATAGCATCTCTGCCCCTGTGTCTTAGAGCTTCTGGGGGCCAGGTTCCTATTTGCTTTCTGCCTGCATCCCATGGGGTTTGGGAGCAGGGGCTTCCGAACCAGCCTGCCTAGGTTCACAGGACAGCTCCCTGACTTCCCAGCTTCTTTACCCATGAAGTGGAGACTGCATTCTTGTTTCGAGAGTCGTCACCGGGACTGATTGCCTACGTATCCTCAAAGCGCTTGCTTCCCTGGTGGCTCAGATGGTAAAGAATCCGCCTGCAATGCGGGAGGCCTGGGTTCGATCCCTGGGTTGGGAAGATCCCCGAGAGGAGGGCATGGCAACCCACTCCAGTATTCTCACCTAGAGAGTCTGCAAGGACAGAGGAGCCTAGTGGGCTGCAGTCTATGGGGTCTCCAAGAGTCAGACACGACTGAGCAACTCAGCACAGCACAGCACACCCCAGGCTGGGCACAGGGGAAGGGCTGAGCGAAATGGAAAGGACAGTCCTCTCTCTGCTGCAGTGACGGCTGTCAGGGCAGAACAGTGTCTGGTTCCCAGAGTCCCCAGGAACCGTTTCTCAAATGAGTGGACAAACCTGGATTCTCAGAATCCTGAGACCATAAGCCCCAGCTCATGAGGAAAAGCTCCAGCTAGCCACGGGGCAGGAGCCACAGGGCCCCTGGGCCAACTTCGCCCCTGGCAGACACGTCCCAGGCTGCTGCCCTGCCTGAGGGTCCCCAGCTGTCAAAGCAAGTGGGTCAGTGAAAGGGGGAGCTTCTGGGCTGTACCCCCAGCAGTGATGGCAACCAGGACCCATCAGGGGGCCAGCAGCTGAAACCCCGCTGCAACACCATCCTAGCAGCCTCAGGAGACACGGCAACACTCTGGCATTCGAGAGGCGTCTGTGGAGCCTAGAGAGACCACTTCTGCCCAACACGCTGCCTGATACACCTTCCTAATGGGGCCTCAAGCTGTTTAATGTGACGTCTGCTAAAAAGTGATCGGGCCCTAATTTATTCAACTTGTCAGCTTCCATCTGCCACCCACGACTCCAGGCAAGTGTGCCAGGATTTTTGGAAGCAAGAGCAGAGCCTTCTCCCCGCCCCAGGGCAGGTTCCTGGAGGGAGTTTGGGGTGCCTGTTCTCCTCCGGGGGACGCAGAGGCCCAGGCAGGAGGCCAGCCTGGGTTCTGGAGGCAGAGGGACACTGCCAGCTGCGCGGGGACCAGGCTCTGGCTGAGGGGCACAGACAGGGCCTGCCCAGGGTGTGAGGGCAGATGGGCCCTGGCAAGGGGCCCAGAGAGCAACCAGGTCACCCCCTCCCCCTTGACAGGTGGGGAAACCAAGGCCCGGGATGAGAGGTCATAGTGCATGACCCACTCCACCCAGGAGCCTGGAAGCAACATGGCATCTGGCCCCAGAGAACCGGATTCAGGTCCTGACACTCCCGCTCAGTGCGACTGGCACCTCAGCTGGCCACTCAATCTCATCCAGCCTCCTCTGCATCTTAGGACTCCAGTTATCGAGGATCAGAGAGAGTGGGGACCGCAGAGTCCCCGGGCCCAGGGCCCAGCGCGCGCTCTAGAGGCACGTCGCCTCACTGGTTTCAGTGGTTGCTCAGTCAGGTATCTGCGGACAGAGCCAGCTGTGGTCGCTGGGCCATGCACCCCTCTAAGAGACGGTGGCGTCCCATGGTCCGTCCATAGGCCTGGACCCCCGCAGCTGAGCCACAGGGTGTTAGCACACCAGCTGAGGGGGGGAAACCCCTCTGTTTCCTGGGCAGGATGTGCATAATTCCACGAGGTCTCAGCTGCCTCTGATGTGGTCCCACCAGGGTGGGTTTAGGCTGTGTTGCAAAGACAAAGCAAGTGAGATGCTATGGTGAGCCTGTGGGAAGACAAACCTGGAGGGAAAGGGATCTGGGGAAAAGCCATGCAGTCCCTCAGCTGGAAGATCCACCAATAACACTCCCAACCCTTCTGTGCCTTGAATCAGAGTCGCCTCCGCCAGGAAGCCTTCTCAGATACACACCCTCTTCCCAGATACACGCCTCTCATCCCGCTCTGGACTCCCTCAGTGCACTTGCCCCCTATCAGTTCCTCCGTGGGGTTATTTGGAGCTCCACACAGCTGGACGGTGCCTCTGCCCACTGCACAGGCATGTCAATATGTACTGAATGCCCTTCCTTGTCCCTTCCTGTCAAACTCCTACTCATCCCTCAACACCCATTTCCAGAGTCCCCTCTGGGTTCCCATGAGCCCCAGGGCTTCCCCCATCATAGGAAATCCCCCTCTGGGCCGGGGCTGTCCATTGTGGCTCCTCTCTCCCTCCAGGACAGACACGTCCCCTACTCATTGCCTCCTGTCACCAGGTCTATCACACAGGCAGTGGCTAATGGAAGCTCGCTACATGAAGGAAAGGAGGAGGGAGCCCATGGGGCACCTTGGAGCTGCCTCCCTGAGCCTGATCCATGCCCCCCGGAGGTTGGATGAGGGTCTGTCCCCTCCTCAGGAAACAGCGTTAGCCCAGGCCAAGTGGATTGAGGCAGGTCCACTCCAGGCTCCGTGAACCAGCAGGTCAAGGTCACCAGAAACAGAGCTGGGAGGCTGGTATGGGGAGACAGATGGACACCACCAGGGTCTGGAAGGAGCAGGTGACCCCAGGGCCCCAAAGCCATCCCTCCCCTATTTATGAATCACCCCTGTCAGGAGCTGTGGGTTCACTCCAGGAGTCTCCTTGCTCAGAGGGGCCCCCATGTCCATGGGGAGGAACAGAACTAGCAAGCAGCTTTGCCGCTTCCTGTCGTCATGAAAGGAGTGCTCACCTCTGCCCAGACTCGGGGCTGCCTCACTCCGCGGGGCAGGGGTGGGGAGAGGACCCCATGTGATTGTGTGTCTGATATGCGGGCCCACTGGGCACCGAAGTCTGCTATCACAGCGATGTGACCCGCACCCGTTCGCGGTCCCTCGGAGCCTGCGCTTCCCGCACGCATATGGGAGGAGGTTCCTCCCCGGCCCCTGTGGAGGCTAGGAGGAGCTGCTGGGCACAGTGAGCCTGGGCAGGAGCTGCCACCCCCGGGGGACCACTGGCTCTGCCCACCTGCCTCCTGACAGACTTCCCCAGGCACTGAAGACTGGACCACCTGCCCAGCCCTGCTCGAAGCAACAGTGGCCAGCAGGGAGGCCCAGAACCAGCTTCCCCATCTGTGGCTTGGGGCCAAGTTCAGCCCACCTGGTCCCAGCATCCCTGCAGGAGGCCCTGGCACCTTCAGACCCCCTGCTGGCCTCAGGCCAGACACCTCTAGGGGGTGGCTTGGGCTCAGACACCTGCTCCCATGCTCACGACCAGGCTATGAAGCAGGCAGTGAAGTTTAATACCCAGAAAACGGCTTTAAATTGATTGAACTTTATGAGCAGTGCCAGCTCCATAATAATCAGGCCACTGCCTCCCTCTTGCCCTCCCTGCCCTGCCCCCACCCTGCACACGCCTGCATTGTTCTCAGACCTCAGCGCGTCACCCGTCCCCAACGCAGGCCTGGAGGCCACGGAAAGGCCAAGAGGCAGCACGCTGGCAGACGGAGCAGGGCAGTGCCTCCCGGAGGCGGTCGATGCATTCCACTGACCCGTGCCCCGGAAAAGCCGAGAAGGCCTGTCTGCAGTGTGTTTCAGGGCAGACTGGGCATTACCCACTGGGGAGGGACCCAGAAACCCTGGAGCCCTCCGCCAACACACTTCTGGCAAATAGGCCCCAGCAGTGAACTCAGGCCTGACTCCAGTCCTGAGACCGTACCTGTCTGCCTAGAAGGCTGTGGGGACCCCCAGTCAAGTGCCTGGAGGTTTCCACAAGCTGTCTGGAACTCCGGCACTCACGCTGGGCAGTGGGCTGGGGGTCTGCCCTGGCGTCAGGGGCTTGGGCAGGACAGTGGCCATTGAAGACACAGGTGTGGGTGCGCCCACCTGGGCCAGCGGACAGAACAAGGATGCTTGGTCCTCTCTCAGCGTGGGCCCCTCTGAGCTCCTGCTGAGATCTGGGAACCTCCCCTGGAGACAGTACACACAGGAAATCGACAGACGATTTCAGGTGGTCCTGGATGCTCTGAACCATCTGTGAGCCACTCAGATGAGAGCTCCGGAAGGCTGATAGCCCAAGAATTCAGGTTGAGGGTCCCTGGGCTCTGGGCCCTGCGGCCAAGAAAGGGGTTCTTAGGGGCTCAAGAGAGCATGTCCCAGTTGCCGTGGAGCCTACGCTCTGGACCCAGCCTGTGCCTGGCTCGTAGTAGGTCTGCAGTCTGAGGCTGTCGATGCTGCTGTGGTTGAACTGTCTTAGGAGAGGAGAACTGTCTTAGGAGATGGAGGGCAAAGTCCTGGGAAGAGCAGCATTTGGGCCAACAGCAGAAAGGGCAAGCAGAACGAGACAGGCAGGAGCAGCCACGGAGGTGAGGAAGTGCCAAAGGAGAGCAGACGCTGGATCTCGCGCCCACAGGGCACCTGCGAGATCCCCGCCTCCCCACAGCGGGGGATCGAGGAGGCCGCGTCCACTGGGGACTTGAGCCCAACACATCCAGCAGCTGCTCAGTCAGGAAGTCAGACGCCCGGGCACCGGCCTCCTGGGTCAAGGCCTCAGTGCAGGCAGGTCTGCATCGAGAGTGTGGTCTCGGGACTTCCCTGGCGGTCCAGTGGTCAAGACTTCGCCTTTCAATGCACACTGTGAGTGTTCGCCTCCTGGTGGGGGTAGCTAAGATCCCACATGCCTTGGGGCCAAAAAACCAAAACATAAAACAGAAGCAAAGTTGTAACAAATTCAATAAAGACTTTTAAAATGGTCCACATCAAATAATCTTAAAAAAAAAAAAGAGTGGTCTTTATAATCAGGACAGAGCCAGGCTTCCAACTTAGACCTGACATATTGCAGCCCTGCTGCTGAGGCCATCACGCTTGGCCGCCCCACCTCACCACCACCACCCCCGACCTTGCCAAACCTAGTCCATGGTGTGAGTAACCCTTCTCTTCCATAAAAACAGGCTGAGAGGGGCCTCTTGGAGGTATTGGGTAAACTGGTGGGGCCTCCCTGCTTCCACAGGCGAATCCCACCCCTTCCAGGGCCCCTGACCCAGTGGCCACACCCAGGTCAGCACTTGGTCCTGGCAGGGGCTTCTGCCCCAGACCCCTGGCCACCTCTCCTGGCTCTGCTTGGCCAGTGGGCCAGCTGGGCCCCTCCACACTCCTAGGGGATGCTGGCCCCTTCCCTTGCCTTGGTTCTGCCTGGGCACGTCTGGAGCCTCTGCCCGGGGTCGAGCCTGGCTGCCCCTGCCCCATGGCTCCCCTGGCCCCCAGGTGGTAGCGATGGGGCAAGGAAGAGAGCATGACTTTGCACAGGTTCAGCCACCCCTCTGAGTAACTGCATCATCAAACGGTGCGCGAAGAACAATGCCTCCCAAGCACAGACTCCAGGGCACTCCAGGTTGAGACGGGCTCAGACGACGCTGCCTCCCATCTCCTCTCCTGGACAGACGCGTGGGCATAAACCATCTGCTCCAACATGTCTGACCTGGGGACGCCAGCACCCCACACCCCTGTGAGACCACACGGCGCTCGGACTCCTCCTGGGTCAGGGCAGGACCACCCCCCCACTCCGCAACCTGGCACTGAAGGTGTACCCCAGAACCCCGGGCACCGAGCTGCACTGTCAGACCCCAGACACACCTGAGCACGGCAGGGAGGGGCCAGGCCCTGGGCCATGCAGCAGGAGCAGGTTTGCTGTCCCCTCTGTGGTTTTTCCCAGCCCCGCTGGCTAAGCCGACCACACACCCCTCGGGTCCTCAGCACACCCCTTGTCTGTCCCCACTGGACAACCCCCTTGGCCTCAGCAGACCCTCCCCCTCACTGACACTGCCATCCCCTGGGAGGACATTACTTTCCAGGCCACTCGGCTCCAAGGAGGAATCATGTCCCCCAGAAGTGACCGAGAGCACGCGCGGTCCCCGAGGCTGCACCAGGCAGTGACGGGAGAGAATTACAGCCCCTGTTTTATGAGGGCACATAAAGAGCCTGCGTGGTCGGCGCGCCCTGCTGCAGCCACGCGGTCATTAAGAGGGGAGGCCATATTTCTCTCCGTCTCCCCACAGGCCCCACTCCATACGCAGCACAGCCGAGTAATCCATCCAAGCCAGCCCGCCCTCCCAGACGGCACTTGCAAGCAGCTCTGCCCAGAGCAGGGCCCACTTCCCAGACTGACCAGGCAGTACGGGCAGCGGGCAGTGGCGAGGAGGAGGAGGAAACGGCAGGGCAGAGGCTGTTACCTCCATGGTACAGTTGCTGGGAGACTTTGAGGGGAGCCTGAGAATAAGGGCCCCCTAGCAAAACAGATGCCGGGGCTGAATAAGCACTGTGGTCAGCCCTCACCCGCCCCGCACACAGCACTCAAACTGCAGAGTCTCTTGTTCATCCGGTCTTATCTTGTTCTTTACCAACTGAACTATCAGCGAAGCCCCTTACCTTGTTCATCCTTCAGCAAAGCCCAGGGTGTGAGGTGTCACTGCCTCAATGCACGGATGTGGAAAGTGAGGCTCAGACAGGCCAAGAGCAGGCTCAGATCACCCAGCTGGTGCATTCGCACTTAGACTATCTACAGTCTGACTGTCACCCATGCCATGAGTAAGGGACTGGCCAAGCTCAGCAGAGATGTCACCATGGATGCACAAGGTCTCAGAGGCTATAACTCAGGAGTTGAGCAACCCTCAGAAGTGTCCCCTGGAGACAGGATGCTGGACATTTGTCTGCCCATAGATGGAGCCCCACCCAGGAGCAATGACCCCTCCATCCTCCAGGTTGCCCATGTGAAGGCTGGGTGTCCTGGGGGCTTCCAGGGACAAGCATGACCAAGCTGGTACAGTGCAGGGCAAGAAAGTCCCCTCCAAGGGGTCCCATGGAGCCTGCCTCTGACCGACAGTGCATGTTCCAGCGAGGGGGTCCCCCTCTCTGCTTCTCTGCACACAGACACTGCCCTTGCAGGCCACTGAGCCAGGGCATCCACCCACCTTCCC
Source organism: Bos javanicus (assembly GCF_032452875.1). Classification (NCBI taxonomy): domain Eukaryota; kingdom Metazoa; phylum Chordata; class Mammalia; order Artiodactyla; family Bovidae; genus Bos; species Bos javanicus. The sequence goes on from NC_083881.1 coordinate 2,308,704, forward strand.
CCACTAGTCCTGCCCTGGGCCTCCAGCCTCAGAGTAACTGTGCTCACGGAGTCCTAGGAGGGTGCAGGATACTCTGCCTGCCCCAGTGGTCATCCGACCAGAAATCGGTCGCCCAGCATCTCTACACTTGCGACAACCCTCAAGCGACCTGCACATTCAGTGCCACCCTTTGCTGCCCCGGGCATCTTGTCCCCCTCTGAGGCAGCCGGCTCCCAGCCAGCAGCAAGTTCCGGCTTCTGGTGGTGCTGTCCATGGTGCTGACTCGTCTAACCCTGCCTTCTTTCTGAGGCTATCCGGTGGCCGATGTCCACCCTGCCCGGACCACCAGTGAGAGGTGGCGGCCTCCACAATTGCTCCCTGGTGTTCTGGAAGAGGGCTTGGCAGCAGCCACCCTCAAAAGCACTGGAACCTGACCCTCTTTACAGGGTCAAAGAGACGACTCAGAACACAAGACAGGCGATCAGGTGGGGCTTTCATCTCCCTCCTCAGGGGCTCTCACTGCAGAGAGCTGCCTGCTGCCAGCCTGCGTGTCTGACAGATCGATACCCCTTTGAGACTATCAGGGCCTCACGGTTTGATCTTAGAAAGCCTTGTTCTTCTGCAAAAGGATAGCAAGGTCCCTTTCCTTTGCAAAGCCCCAAAGGGAGGCTATGACCACAGCTCTTAGAAGAGGGCATGAAAACACCAGGCCTGGCCCTGGTGGCTCGGACCACATCACACTTGGGGATGGAACCCAGAAGCCCCACCAACAGAACTAGTTAAATCCAAGAGCCTTTTATAAGCACCTTGAACCTGTTATAAAGTCACAACAAATGTAGAGATTCCCAGCTAGGGAAACAGATTCCCTGCAGCTAGGGAAACAGGCTCAGAGAGACTAAGTAACTTAGCAAAAGCCGCACAGTAGTGATTGGAGGACCCAGGGCTTGAACCCAGGCAGCCAGGCTCTTGGTCTGGGTGTCTGTCACACCAGGGATAGGTCAGATCTGGGACCTGGCCCTCCAGCAGCACCCTAGAACGCCTCTGACAAAGCCAGCACCAAAAGGACCTTTGTCTCTCTCAAAGACAGGCTTCCTAGCTCAGGCCTAGAACATCTTTGGTACAGTGGGAAAACTCCTAGCTAAGAGACACCCTCGCCCACTTTCAAGGGCCAGAGTATCAACCCCTGTGGCCAGTGGGCACATTCCTCCTCAGACAGGAATGTGAAGGACTCAATTCTTGAGATGATTCAGCTACAGACAAGGACTCTCTGGGGGCCTCCAACAGGTGACCCCAGGAGTCCCCTGGCAACCATTTGGGGAGAGAAGGGAGCCCAGGAATATGGACACAGGAATGTATGTAGGTCTGAGGGCCACAAGTCACCCCCTATGCTAGGAGAGAAATGCCCTAAGCTCAGGATTTCAAGGTCTGGAACATACTGACTCCGGTGGGACTCCTACTGCAGGCCTGGCAGGGCCGCACCAGGCTGATAGCACTTGAATTCCCAGGAGGCAGTGATTCCCAGCTTACCTGCCCCTCCTTCCCTGCCTCCTCCCACCCAGAGCACAGTTTGAGGAACCTGCTGTGGTAGGGTCTGGGGGCAGAGGCAGCTGATGGGGGATGGGGCTGAAGCACTGAGGGCCTTTCACCTGAGTCCCTCCAGTCCAGTCTGAGGACCAAGGCGCTAGGGAGCTATAGATGACTCAGATCTGCTCCCACAGGACAGAGAAAGGGGCTTCAGGAGTGCATGAGGGAGCTGGGGGCCCAGCATCAGGGCAGGGCACTGGGGAAGGCCGGGGAGGAAGTGGCTGGAAGAGGAGAGCGGCTCCAGAAACCCACACCTTCAGATGCCACCAGGTTGGGAGCAAGCAGCCGCTGGTGGTCTCAGACCAGGGAGGGACGACAGTACAGTGGAGCTTTGAGATGGTAAAGATGGTAAAGGTGAAGATGACTGTGGCTGCGGGTGGAGGGGGCAGACAAGGCTGCAGGCGGGGGACCACTGAGGAAGCCACAGCGGTTGTCCTCATAGAGGAAACTGAGGCAGAGCCCCAGAGGTGGAGGGGAGGGACTGCATGCGTCAGACCACCCACCGGCCCCATGGAGCAAAGCTGTCCCAGAAGGCCTGCTCCACGGACCCCAAGAGGCATCACCCAGTGGGGGGTGCGTGAAGCAGGCTATTGGGAGAAGCCCAGGGGGCCTGCCCAGCAAGGCTCAGGGAGCCTCAGCTCCACGCCTGCTGACCCCTCAACCACGGCTTCTTGCCGCTGTTGCTGTTGTTCAGTCGCTCAGTCATATCTGACTCTTTGCGACCCCATGGACTGCTCCTCACTACCTCCCAGAATTTTCTCAAACTCATGTCCATTGAGTTGACGATGCCATCCAACCATCTCATTCTCTGTTGCCCCTTCTCTCCTGGCTCCTGGGGGCCATCAGCCTAACCACCCTGGCTCCCAAGGAGGTCAGCTGAGGGGTCTAGCCAGCACCCAGCCAGTCTGGTCTCAGCCTGGAGAGCCGGCTGGATGTGGGAAACTTCTCACCCAGAAATACAAATCCGGTTTCCTTCTCTCTGCTCCTATTAACCCCCCGCCCAGCCTCTGTGGCCCAGGAAGAGAACACAGAAGTCTGAGTGAACCCAGGAGGGGCTCAGGATGGGTAGGGTCTACACCCTGCAAAGACCTGGCATCTCTGATGCTGATGTGTGTGTGTGAGTGCCTGGCAGAGCCATGAAGGAATTAATAACATGGGCACACTCTGGGCTGCTTGTTAATTGCATGGGGTTCATTTGTCTTTCCCACACATGCCATCATTTCATCACAAACACAACACTGACGACGATGCCAGACACACTTCTCCGCAGGACTCACTGCCCCTGGACCCCAGGTCCCATTCTGGGCTGTGTCCTGGGTCCCTCTCAGGGGTGAGGAGGCTGAGGGGGAGTTTCACCATCTGGACAGTATTAATACGATTCTCACTTTGCAGCGAGAGCAGACTCCAGAGCCGGTCTGACCACAGGGGCTGTAATCAGGGGGACCTGGGGTCCATGTCACCTGCCCAGCTGCATGACCTTGTGGGGAGGGGGGCTCTGCTTCTCCACCTGTCTCCCTGCAGAAACAGATCAGTGCTGTGCAGAGAATCTTGAAGACGAGGTCTCTGACACCCCGGCCAGGCTTGGCCGGCCACAGCCCCGGTCCAGAGCCATCCCCTGCCTGCCACCCCCCACCCACCCACACGCCCACCTGCCCACCCTGTGCACAGGCCCTGGCTCTGGCCACATGCCCGGAGTGAGCAGGGTGGCCAGGAATAACAGATAATACCATTAGGGGCCAGGATGGCTCTATCCTTCCAGGGGAGAGAAATGAGGTTGTCAGGAGAGGGGCCTGGGGCCGCAGACCATGATTAACGGGACTGGGCGGCCCACATGCTGAGGCAGAAGGTGCCAGCAGATGATTGCTTACAAAATGTACCAATTACCGCCGGGCCTTCTCGCCCACCCCCGCCACCAGGCAAATAAACACATCAGCTGCCAGCCTGTGCCAGCCCAGGCTTGGCGAGGGCCCAGGGGCCGGCAGCCGGGTGGGGAAAGGCTGGAAAGGCCAGCTCGGAGGGTTCAGGAGCCCTTCCTGCCCTTGGCAACAGGAGGGACAGTCAGCTGGCACGGGAGGTGGCCTCTTGGCCCAGGAAATGTTCAAGCAGGTGTGCCTGGGAGAGGCCAGAGGCAAATTCAGGGCCCCTCACCCCACGAACCTCACGGGAAAGGCTGCCCCCAAGACTACGAGGTGGGCTCACGTGCTGTGTACACATGCCAGGCACTGCAAGGCTGCATTCTGGCTCTCCACGGCCACCAACTGTGCTCACATAACAGCGCGTGTTTCTGTACGTGTGATTACGTATGTGTGTATCTGAATCTATGAGTACATGTGTGTGTGCAAATGCATTTTCTGCACCACCAGCCCAGATCCAAGCGTGCAGGTGGGTGAAGGCTAAGTGCAAGCCACAGGGTACCACCCCATCCAACAGGAACTGCAACCAAAGTCAGAGGTCATGACACAAGAGCAGTGGTAACAGCGACAGGCCTGAGCCCTCGACCTCCAGCCAGGCTGCACAGACTGACTCGGGCCCGGGATTCAGTGATGCACAGGCTGGCGTGGCCGCCGTGGACAGGTGGTGCACGCACGCCGGGCTCCCCAAGCCAGGCGTCATCGTGCCAGTCTAAGAGGCTTATCTGCCTCCAGTAGCTGGTCCCCTGCAGACCAGCGCCTGCCACCCCTCATCCCCACCCGATGCAGGCATGCCTGACGGTACCCAGAGGTAGAACTGAATTTACAGCGAGGGAGGCAAGTCACCCCTGGGTCCTGGAGACGGGACATTCATCTTGTCTGACTGTTCTTGGAATGTCAACCATAAATGCCAAGATGAACGAAGAATAAAAGTCTTCCCAGAAATCCTGGGACAGCAGCTCGCCCTGGACGGGTGAGTCCCTGGGGTGTGGGGGAAGGGGCCTCAGAGGAGCAAGGATATTTGAGCCTTGGGTGTTCTTGGCACAGCACCCCTATGGGCAGACAAGGCCCTGCCTGTCCAGGTCCCAGAGACCATGGGACGAGCCATGAGGGGAGGATACTAGCTGCTGACCGTGTGCTAAGACTGCAACTTCTTCCTAAGTCTGACCATTGCAACGGCCAGTGAGCTTGGGGTCTCGTGTTTCTAGTCCTCATTTTCAGATGAGGAATCTAAGTCTCAGAGACGTTAATTCACATATTCAGGCCACAGACCAGGAATCATCAGAACTGAAGCTTGTTCTTTTAACCACGATGATGTCACTATCACAGGGATTATCCAAGCAGTAATAGTGACGTGGGAATAAAGTGCAGTGGGAACTCAGATGTACCAGTCAGCTGCTGCTGCTGCTGCTAAGTCACGTCAGTCGTGTCAAACTCTGTACGACCCCATCGACGGCAGCCCACCAGGCTCCGCCATCCCTGGGATTCTTCAGGCAAGAACACTGGAGTGGGTTGCCATTTCCTTCTCCAATGCGTGAAAGTGAAAAGGGAAAGTGAAGTGCTGCTTTAAAACTATCCCCAAATTAAGTCGCTTAAAACAACAATCAGTCGTTTGTTCACCATCCTGTGAGTGGGCCGTGTGAACAGGACTCCACCGAAGGCCCGTCTCTGCACCACTGACGCTGTCTGGGCTCAGGTGTGCGCGTGCCATCGGCTGGCCACACTCCTGTGTTCCGCATCTGGCTGGCTGTCCACAGGGGAAGTAGAGGTAACTGGTCCGTGTGCTGTTCACCAGCCGGCAGACTAACCCAGGCTCATTCACGTGGTCATCCCTGGCTTCCCAAGAGCTGCATGATACACGCATTCCAAAGCTGAAGCACTTTTCAAGCCTCTTTCAGGTCACGTGTCCCATTGGCCAAAGCAGGTCAAAGAGCCCAAACCATCAAAGGGTGGAAAACTGACTCTGCCTCTCGATGGGAAGACTTTCAAGCTCAGTTGCAAAGGGACAGGGACACAGAAAAGGAGAAACTCCAGGGATATTTGCAGCCTGTCACAATGAAAAAGGCAGCAATTAGCTTTACCCGGGGCAGGGGGTGGGGGGACACTCTGAGAAGGTTCTGGGCAGACCTACAGGAGGAGTAACATCAGCATTCACTGGCATAGCTGGGAAGAGCAAGAACCTGGGCCAGCCCTCAGTTTCAAACCTCACACAAAATAAAGTCACATGGTCCAGGGGTCACTATTCACATTAAAACTGTGAGATGTGAAACCTGAGCAGCTGTACATGGCAGTCCTGCACAAGGTCACCAAGACTCTGTTGATGGCACAAACACTGCCCGTGTGCTAATCCAGCATCTAATCCTGAGAGAGAGATAGGGTGTCTCCCCACACTCATCCAGCCCCAGCACCAAACAGGAGCCTTTCTGGCTGTGCTGTCAGGCCATCTTCCCCTCCGGGCTTGCTCACACTCCACGAGTTGAAGTTAGGGTTTTACAAAGATCCCTGTGGGTGCTGGATGGGCCAGCCCCTAGGCCAACTGTGTCCCAGGGAATCTGCCGCCATCTGCAAGGAGCAGGCAGATCTTCCTCCTGGCATCTCACAGGGGCATCTCCTCCCTCCCTCATCAGGGCAGCTGCGGGCACCGGGCTGCGTGACCAGCAGGCTCCTGGCTCCTCCTCTCACTCCAGCCAGCTTGCTCCAGGCACCCAGATCAACACCTCCGCTGGCCCTTCCTGTGATGCCACGGCCCCACTGTCCACAGCCGACACCCAGCCCCTTGGCTGGCCCCGCCACCTCACCCAAGAAGGGTCAGAGTCAGGTCAGGGATGAGGCTGGGCCTCACATCAGGGTCATTCTGCTCACCTGTGGTACATCCTGCCCACCGCAGGGTGCCCTCCCCAGTCTCCAGGTCACTGCCCGACATGGGGTTTGAAGGATAAAGACGGCTCTGCGCCCCTAGCCCCTTCCCCTCCCCCAGCCCTCCCCCTCCCCCGTCCCTCCCCCTCCCCGCTCCCCCTGCCCCCACGGCATGTATGAGGTGTCTGCTGGCATACTGCACAGGGCGGGTCCCCAGGCGTGGGGCTCCAGTGTGGCTTGGGGTGGGGAAGGGGCTGAGGCGTGATGCTGCTGCAGTCACGGGGGTCACTGGGGTCACTGGGGGTGGGGGAGACTGCAGAGGGATTGCCCTGCTCCTCAGAATCAGAGCACGGGATGGGGGGCGGGATGTGGAGCCAGCCCCCGACTCTGGGTCCCCACACCAGCCGTCCTCGTCAGAGCCTGTGGGGCTGCAGCGCAGACCACCCCTAGGCCCCCAGTGCTTAGGCCGGGTGGGTGAGGGGGGCAGATAACCCAGGGGTGGAGGAGGGAGGGGGCCCGTAGGAGAGGCCAGGCTGGGTGACAGCTGGCGAGGTGAGGGGTGGAACCAGCCCTGACCCAGTATGTGGTCCAGTCTGGGGCCTGAGGGCCAGAGCTGCAGGAAGGGCAGAGGGCCAGACCCCAGGCCGTTGTCTTGGCCCGCCTCCTTCCCTCCCTCCCCACAGGTGCCGGAGGACAAAGAAGCCTCGCGCTAAGCCCCCTCTGGACCCCTAAATCCTGCCTGTGCGTCTGCGCCAACTCCTGCATCCTGCTAATTTGCTGCCAGCCGCCCCCGGGAGCACTCAGCAGTGGCACTCAAATGTTAAGTGAGCCCCAGGCCCACCTCCTTCCAAATGTCACTTTCTGGAGAGGAGCTCCGAGCCTCAGGGCCCAGCCCGCCCCCAGTGACGCAGGCTGCTGCAGAACTGCCCCCCACAGCCCCTTCCCCACCCCAAGTTCCACAGGGCACAGGGTCCCCCAGCCCCCAAGTCCAGGCCCAGGGCTGGGCTTGACGCATGTATCAAGCGCCCTCTGACTCCACCATGACTGTGTTTCAGGTCCACACAGCTCAGCCATAGATGGGACCCGCCAATCCACGCAGCTAAGGAAACGGACCGGCTGGAGGTTCTGTCTTCCCTGCTGTGCTGCTCCCTTCAGAGCATTCTAGAAGGCGGAGCTCTGTCGTCCTGGGGCACTGGCTGACTCCGTGGAGCAGCCCCCAGCCTCACCCCTGCCAGTCTGCAGCAACTCTGAGTGAAAATAAACAGAGCTTTTCTTTGTTACATCACTGAGGCTGGGCCATCCACAGCCTGTGCTGCGAAATCATCCACCAGAGGTAAGAACTGGCTGAAAGGCAACAGGAAGGACCCAAAGTGCTCCCCTTGTGCTCGCCTGCCTTCGATCTCCACATCCAGAAAATGGGTGCAAGAGTAGGTCCTGCTCTACCCTGCTTCTCCCCCTGCAGAGGCTGCAGGAAACGGAGTGTGAAGGCTGCCCTTGAGAAAACACCCCTCCGATGGTCCACGTTGGCACCTGAAACTCCACCACTGCCGCCTTCCTGGGATTACACACTCCCGTCGCCGCTGCACCAAATGCTCGCTGCCCCTTCGGGCCCCCGAAGGAATGACGAGCACCCCCATCACCAACCTACAGAGCCTGCTTCTCAGGGAAGCCAACCAAGGAGCTGGGGAAACAGAAGCAGAGTGGCCAGGACTGCGCACCCAGGAATCCTCAGGGCCCTGCGGCTCTCAGCCACTCTCCAGGGTCTCCCAGGCCATGTCCAGCACCGTGCTCCTTCCAGCCTCAGGAGGCCGTGTGGAAACGCAAGCCCGCCCCAGTTCACCCTCTTGCTTGCTCATTCCTGGGTTTACTTAACACTAAGCACCGCCCCACGCAGGCCCTGGGTGCCAACTCACAAGGTCACACCCACTGCCAGCAGCCCTGTGCCAGGCCAGCGTGTCCCGAGGGGCGAAAGGGGGCCACACCCTGTTCTACACCCTGGGTCCTCAGAGTGGGGCTCAGGGCTCAAGCAGGTTTGTGAAAGTTTGGCTTAATTGTTAAACGCGCAATGAGATGCCACATGACACCCTTTAGGATGGCCAGAATCAAACAACGGATGGTAAGTGCTGGGCAGGAGGTGAAAAGTGGACCCTCACACACAGCTGGTGGGGGTGGAAAATGATGCAGCCGCTTTGGGAAAGCCTGGTAAAGTGGAGTTACCCTGTGACCAGCAATGCCACTCCGAGGTGTATACCCAAGAGAAGCGAAAGCACAGATCCATCCAAACACATGTACACGGATGTTCATAGCAGCCGTATCCACCGCAGACAAAGCTGCAAATGGCCCGAAGGCCCGTCCCCTGATGCTGGTGGAGACGTGGTCCAGCCACACGGTGGGATGTGATTTGGCCATAAAGACAGGACGAAGCCCTGACCCAGGCTACCACGTGGATGGACCTTGACAGCAAGAGGTTCGGTGAGAGGAGCGTACACAGGAGACCACACGCGTGTGACTCCATTTGTAGGAAACGCCCGGAACCGGAAATGCTCAGAGCCGAGGACAGGCTTGTGGCTGCGAAGGGAATGGGGTGGGGATTGAGGGGTGGCGGTGATAAGGTTTCTTAGTGAGGTGACGAAAGTGTTCTAAAAACGGCAGCACGCCTGTGAACATACTTAAAATCGTGAGTTGTGCATTGCAAGTGGACGGATTGTATGGTATGTGAACTATGAAAGTGAAAGTCGCTCAGTCGTGTCCGACTCTTTGCAACCCCGTGGACTATACAGTCCATGGAATTCTCCAGGCCAGGATACTGGAGTGGGTAGCCTTTCCCTTCTCCAAGGGATCTTCCCAACCCAGGAATCAAACCAGGGTCTCCCACATTGCAGGCGGATTCTTTACCAGCTCAGCCACCAGGGAAGCCCAAGAATCCTGAAGTAAGGTAGCCTTTCCCTTCTCCAGGGGATCTTCCCAACCCAGGAATCGAACCAGGTCTCCTGCATTGCAGGCAGATTCTTTACCAGCTGAGCCACCAGAGAAGCCCATAAACTATATCTCATTGTGAACTATATCTCAATAAATTATTTGGGGTTAAAAGTTTTCTTCAGAGTTAACTGGTTTTCCTCACGGGGATCCCTCTGGCCGTCTACGTGACCCACTGTGACTCTGAGGTGGCAGCCCAGTGGGCCCCTCACATTTGACCTCTTCCACATTCCAGACCACCTGACCTGCCTCTTGAGAAACCTGTATGCAGGTCAGGAAGCAACAGTTAGAACTGGACATGGAACAACAGACTAGTTCCAAATAGGAAAAAGAGTACATCAAGGCTGTATATTGTCACCCTGCTTATTTAACTTCTATGCAGAGTACATCATGAGAAATGCTGGGCTGGAGGAAGCACAAGCTGGAATCAAGATTGCCGGGAGAAATATCAATAGCCTCAGATATGCAGATGATACCACCCTAATGGCAGAAAGTGAAGAGGAACTCAAAAGCCTCTTGATGAAGGTGAAAGAGGAGAGTGAAAAAGTTGGCTTAAAGCTCAACATTCAGAAAACGAAGATCATGGCATCCGGTCCCATCACTTCATGGGAAATAGATGGGGAAACAGTGGAAACAGTGGCTAACTTTATTTTTCTGGGCTCCAAAATCACTGCAGATGGTGACTGCAGCCATGAAATTAAAAAGACGCTTACTCTTTGGAAGGAAAGTTATGACCAACCTAGACAGCATATTAAAAAGCAGAGACATTACTTTGCCACCAAAGGTCCGTCTAGTCAAGGCTATGGTTTTTCCAGTGGTCATGTATGGATGTGAGAGTTGGACTGTGAAGAAAGCTGAGCGCCAAAGAATTGAACTGTGGTGTTGGAGAAGACTCTTGAGAATCCCTTGGATGGCAAGGAGATCCAACCAGTCCATCCTAAAGGAGATAAGTCCTGGGTGTTCATTGGAAGGACTGATGCTGAAGCTGAAACACCAATACTTTGGCCACCTGATGCGAAGAGTTGACTCATTTGAAAAGACCCTGATGCTGGGAAAGATTGAGGGCAGGAGGAGAAGGGGACGACAGAGGATGAGATGGTTGGATGGCATCACCGACTCGATAGACATGGGTCTGGGTGGACTCCAGGAGTTGGTGATGGACAGGGAGGCCTGGCGTGCTGAGGTTCATGGGGTTGCAAAGAGTTGGACACAACTGAGCGACTGAACTGAACTGAACTGAACTTCCACACCCAGGCATCTACAGAACCACTTCCCAAAGCTCAGAACCAGGTATCTGAGCTTCAGAAATGGGCTCCAGGCTCCTCAAACAACTCAGGTGGGTCTGCCCCTGAGAAGAGCCCCCTCAGGGAGGTACAAAGGTGCTCATGGGGTGTGGGGTCACCGTGCAAACAGTCACATCCCTGCCACAGCTTCCACCAAAAAAAAGAGACTTTCCAGACGCCCTGCGTGTCAGCGAGGTTTTCTTGGAGACAGTGATGGGTGAGCTGCCTCTGCTGTCACTTGCTCAAAGGTGTCATTCAGTCTTTCCTTGTTGAATTGGTCAAAAAAATAAAATAGTATAATTTTTAAAAGAGGAAAGAAAAAGAACTCTATCTCTCTGCCCCTTTAGGATATTTTTACCATTTTATGATGCTTGTGCTAAGCATTCTAAGTCGCTTCAGTTGTGTCCAACTCTTTGTGACCCCATGGACTGTAGCTTGCCAGGCTCCTCTGTCCACGGGATCCTCTAGCAAAAACACTGGAGTGGGTTGCCGTGCCCTCCTCCAGGGGATCTTCCCCACCCAGGGATCAAGCCCATGTCTCTGAGGTCTCCTGCTTTGGCAGTCGAGTGCTTCACCACTAGGGACACCTGTAAACCCTTGTGAAGCCAGGAGGCAAATTTTGTAGAATTTTGTTTCTTGGCAGACCCTAGGTGGGGGATGAGAACCCCTGGGGCCCTCACTGGGGCAGGGAGGGGCCAGGCCATCAGAGCCAGAACCACCTTGACGACAGCATCCTGGGGCCCAACCGGGAGGAGAAGGCAGAGCGGCAGATGGGGGTAGGGGCGCTTCCTAGCTGATCTCCTTTCCTCCCCCTTTCACGACTGATTTCCGCCTCAATTTGGGTAATTACTCTCCACTCAGCATCATTTCTTTCCTTCATTCAAGGAGGGAGAAAAAAACACACCCCAATCTCTCTGGGGGCAGGACACTCTTTTAGACTCTGGCAGCTGCTCTCTGCACCGGTGGGGCTGGCGGGGAGGGGGTTTCTTCAAAGTCAGGCTGACTTTTGTGTCCCCTGAGAGAAACCCTGTCCTTTCTCACCTGCCCTGGGCTCTTCAGAAGCCCTGGCCTCACATCAGGGTGACATCTGATCCCAGATGCAGGCTGCCTGGTGGGAGGGGATGGTCATGGTCAGGCCTCCCCCTGCCAGGCAGTAGATGACAGACGGGGAGGCCTGGTGTGCTGCAGTCCATGGGGCCGCAGTCAGACACGACTGAGCTACTGAACTGAACTGATCTGGGACGGGGGACGGGCGCACGGTCAAGGCCCCACGGCCGCTCAGTGCTGCCCAAGGCCTCCCCGCGGTGTCAGCTGCTACGTTAGCCCTGAGCCACGTGAGGCCCTGGAGCGGAAGCGGATTCCGCAAAGCCCAGTGCTCAGACGTGGGGAGAGCCAGGCTGGCACCCAAGGGTGCCCTGTGCTCCAGCGCCCACCAGAGGGGGCGGGGCCCCGTCGGAGAGTCTGACCAACCTTTGCCAGGCACTTGTGGGAGGGGGACAGACAGGGGACACAGTGTAGAGTGAGTCCCCGAGGAGCTTCAGGTCTGGTAGCGGGAGGAAGCAGGAGCACCAGCCCGGTGGCTGGAGAGGGAGGACACTGAAGGGTGGAGCGGAGAGCTGGGTGCCCAGAGGCCCTCCCAGGACCACGGGCAGAGCCACGGGCGGGGTTACCAGGTGGACTTGGACCTCCAAGGTGGGAATCAGTGGAAGGGCGGCCAGGTCACAGGGTGGCAGAGGCAGAGGTGTGGGGCTGGGGCGCTGGGCAGAAACCACCAGCCTGAGCCCCCAACTGACTGCCAGCACCCAGCCTCAGCCCAGCCTCCCCTCCTCCAGGAAGCCCTCCTTGACCCCCAGGCTGGAGCAGGCGTCCTGCACTCCTCCGCCCATCCCAGAAGACTCCTGATGCTTCCGGGAGTATTGACTGTCTGTCTGTCTGTCTCTCTGTCTCCTGCTCCAGACAGGGAACTCTGCAGAGCTGTGTTGGTTTCCTAGGACAGTCTGGGTGGGTTCATGTAACAGAAACTCATCCCCACCCAGGCTGGAGACACAAGTCTGGAAACTCAGTGTTAGAAGGCAGACCTCTGAAGCCCTGGGGGAGGGAGGGCCCGTTCCTTCTTCCAGCCCCCTTGGCGTGAAGTCCTGGCTTGAGTCTCCACCTCTTCCCGCAGACTCTATGTCTCCACGGAGCCGACCCTCCTTGGTGTCTGTCTCCAGCCTTCCCTCTTCTGAGAGGTCACCCCACTCCACTATGACCTCACCTTGAATCCATCTGCTGAGACCCCATTTCCTAAAAAAGATCATACCCACAGGGCCGACCATATGAGCAGGGGTCCCCAAACCCCAGGGCCGCAGACCGATCCATCAGTGGCCTGTTGGGAACCGGGCCGCACAGCAGGAAGTGAGCTGTGGGCAAGCAAAGCTTCAGCCGCTCCCCATCGCTCCGCACGCTCACATTACCTCCTGAACCATCCCCTGCACCCCGCCCCATCCGTGAAAAAGTTGTCCTCCACGAAGCCAGTCCCTGGGGCCAAAAAGGCTGAGACCACTGATCCAGAGCACAGTCCTCCAAGTTGTCTGATGACTGACTGTCACACCAACTTCACGGCTCCCACACAGGACAACTCATAATATTTTATGCCAGTCTCCAGTCAACAGGCAGCCTGTTAGAATGAGTCTCCGTTTCCTCAGGGTAAAGGAACAGTTGAGTGGGGTCCTCGACACAGCCCTGGAGGGACGAAACCTCCAGCCCAGGGGTCAGAACGTCCTGCCCCATGTATCTTGGCTGCTCCTTCCCTCAGGGGACCCCCAGATGTGGACCCTGCAGGGAGGCGACTGAAGGTGCAGTCACCAAACAGACTCAAACCTCCCCCCAAACCATGCCAAATGCCAGAGCAGTTGCTGTGATTTATTAATCTGCCAGGATCTTTGCAAGATTTTAATGTGGTATTTGGAGTCTATTTAACTGGGTAACAAAAACACCCAAAGCCAGAAACCGTAAATAATTATCACATCCATCGGGCCTTTCATATGAAGACTGGTACTGGCTTCCCCTCCAAGCTGCTCAATTTTCAACTTTTTCTCTCTCCATTTGGAACAAGCTCCCACTCATCAAAGAAGGAGCCAACCCAGGGGTTTCGGGGAGCACCAAAGAGGAACGCTGCAAGTCTGTGATTAGAATACAAGAGGGAGGATCAAGGTAATTAATTTTTTTAACTTCAAAAAAAATTTTTTTAAGTTTCCCCATCAGCTTCTGCAAAGCCATGTGAATTATATCTGCTTATGTAAATAAAGCTAACGGGTGATAACATTAATTAGCAGAATAAAACTTTTGCTCATCCGGCTGGAGATAGCAGGTAGTTGGGGGAGAGGATTAATTTCTGTTTTAATTGGAAATTTACATGTGCGACAGCTTGGCCTCCATCGGCAAACAATCAGATTCCAGGTCCCTTCAAACGTGTTGGCTTCCAAAAGGGCAAGGGGCCCATCCGCCTTTCAAGGGGGCTCCACTTCAGTTCCCCAGCCAGCGTGGAGTTGGCTGATCAAAGCCTGAGAAGCATCCTGCGTGGGGCTGGCTCCTTCGGGGGTCGGCACCCCAGCCTCCCCCCTCCAGCAGACGGGTCTCCGGGTCCAGGCCTGAGCTGCCACTGGGTGGGACGGTGAAGCGATTAGGGAAGACCCCGCCATGGGGAGGGTCACGTGGAGAGGCCCCCACCCAGGATGCCCAGCCCCTCCAGGAAGGCGTCTGTCGGTGATGAACAAGGTGAGGAAGAAGCTGGCAGGGGGCGGTGGCCTGACCACACTTGCATGAGGAAGCGGGGCCCCCTCAGACTCTACTCACTAAGAGGGCACCTCGCTGGGCCCCCGTGGAGGTAGCCGGTGGGTCCCAGACCCTCCTGTTCTCCACAGGCGAGAGCGCACAGAGGGTGAGACCTCGGCATCAGGGCTTGATCCTAGTGGCTCCGAGACCCCTTCCACCCTGACCTCCCAGGGAAAAGGCTGTTTTCAGGTCGCTTGGAAGCCCTAGGAGGCCAGTCTGGGGGCTATTTGCCTTTGGGGCTCCCGAAGGCACCTCACCCCACAGATGGGGATGGCCCATCTCTCCCGGTGGGGGCAGTGGTTTCTGGGGAAGGACAGCAGTTCGGGTGGTCCTCTCTGAGCTCCCCGTCCAACCGCAAGCCTCCTGTGATGGAGAGTAAAGAGGAGAGTCCTCCTGCCTCCGTCCCTCCTCATCCGGCTCTGGGGGAGACAGCGGCAGGGCCGCCCGCAGCTCTCACATGACGGCTCCTTTCTCTCTTCCAGAAGCTGCTCTCATCTCCACTCCCTGCCAGGCTGCTTCCAGCTTCTCCATCAATAGCTCAGCCACCCAAAACACCTGGAGGAAGCTTTGTAGGAGAGCGTGCAGCCTCCTGAGCTGGGCCGGGAGCCCTTCCCCACGCTCCCCTGACCCTCCTGACTGCCATCCTGAGGCTCCAGAGAGGAGGCTGACCAGAGCTGCAGCCGGTGGAAGCCGGGACACACACAAGGAAGGACTCTGGAACCCCAGGGGGACGATTCCAGGGGTGTGTGGTGTCCAGCCCTGTTCAGACCTCAGATGTAAAGTCACATCCCTGACCACAGAGCCCGGTGGCCTCGGCCTCACATGGCATTCCATCTGATCAGGGCCCACATCACACAGGGGGCCCTGGGAGCACCAAGGAGGAGCCCGAATGGGGAGTGATGGGGCAGACTCGGGAGGACCGGGGGAGGGGAGAAGCAGGCTGCTTGGACTGAGAGTCTGGATGCACACTAAGGAGCTCAGTGGCCCCCGCAGCAGGCAGAGCTGGGGCGGCTACTTTCACTCTCAGCCTGAGAGTTGGGGGCGTCAAGTGGGCCCCCTCTGTATCACAGGGGGACCTGAGGCCCGGAGGGCTCCCTGCTATGGCCTAGGGCACAAGCGAGTGAGGACAACTTGAGGCTTCACTGATAGCTCAGTTGGTAAAGAATGCAAGGCAGGAGACCCTGGTTCGATTCCTGGGTCGGGAAGATCCCCTGGAGAAGGGAAAGGCTACCCACTCCAGTGTTCTGGCCTAGAGAATTTCATGGACTATATAGTTTGCAAAGAGTCGGACACAACTGAGCGACTTTCACTTTCAATTTAGTCCAGTAACTGATGGATGCGAAGATGGATGGACGGACAAAGGAATGCATAAAGAAGATGCGGTACATGTAGACAATGAAACACTACTCAGCCATTAGAAAAGAATAAAATAATGCCATATGCAACAATATGGATGCCCCTCGAGATTATCATACTAAGTGAGGTAAGTCAGAAAGAGAAATATCATATGATATCGCATATATGTGGAATCTAGAATATGACACAATGAACTTGTTTACAAAACAGACTCACAGACACAGGAAACAGTGATTACCCAAGAGAAAAGGGGGTGGGGAGGGATAAATTAGGGATTTGGGATTGGCAGATACAAATCACTATATATAAAATAGATAAACAACAATGTCCTACTGTATATAGTACAGGGAGCTATATTCAGTATCCTGTACTAAACCATAATGGAGAAGAATATGAAAAAGAATATGAATAGATATATGTATGTATAACTAATCACTGTACACCAGAAACTAACACAACACTGTGAATCAACAAGGCTTCAACTGAAAAAAAAGAAAGAGAAAGGAAGAGAGAAGGACAGACGGGTGAGTGGGTGGGTGAGTAAGTGGGTGGGTGTGTGGATGAATGAGTAAGTGGGTGGGTGGGTGGATGAGTAAGTGGGTGGGTGGGTGGGTGGATGAATGAGTAACTGGGTGGGTGGGTGGGCGGATGGGTGGGGAGGCTGTCCCACCCGCACCAGCAGCAGCACCCCCCTCGAGGTCAGCACAGCCAGGCTCTGCCCTTCCCCTGTGCGACCTCGCCCTCACGCAGCCTCTCTCCCTTCAGTTTCCTTACCTGGAGGAAGGACAGCAGCACGGCCTGCCCGCAGGTCCTCAGGAAGCCACAGGCCACAGACAGAGGTAAATGGCACACAGTAGGTGCCTCATAAGCCCGTCTGCCATCTCCAGTCAGTGCTGGCGACACAGACGCCCTCCTGGGGAGCGGCGAAACCTCCAGCCCTGAGCCCATCAGGGGCCTTGGCCCCTCCCTGCCGCCCCCCGGGAAGCAGCATATGTTCGTCGGCACCAGGCTGCTATTTTTGTGCAGTGTGTTCTTTCCAAGAGTGAATGTTCCAGGAGCTCTGACGCCCGGGGACAAGCCAGCCCTGCCCATCACTGCCAGAGGGGAGGGTCCCAGAATCCCAGGAAACAGAGGCTAGAGGGGCTGGGGGAATCCTCTGGCCCTTCACCAGCAAGTGGCCTCTCAGAGAAGGCAGTGAGGGTTCAAGGTCACTCGAAGGTCAAGGACAAGGCCAGTCTGGGAACCCAGTGAGTTCACGCCATGCAGGCTACCCTCAAGCCCATGTTCTGCCCAGGCAGCCTCAATCCACAGCCATGCAGAGCCCGGGCATCCTGAGCCTGGGAGGGGCGAGGAGGACCCCCACCCTCCAATGAGTCTGGGGTCAGATGGGCTCACTAAGCTCAGAGAGAGGCCCAGACCCCCAGTGTGGCCAAAGGTACCTGGGGCTCACAGGGCTCCCCGGGGGTTGGGAGTGGGAGAGAGGGACCTCTCACGGGACAGCATTTGAGGAACCTGGGATCCAGGGCTCCCCTAGGACTGTGGGTGCATCTCCCCCCTGCTGCCCCACCCCGAGCCCTGTGCAGTGCCCCCCGAGGCCTGCTCTCTCCTCCCAGTGAGCCCCCTCTCAATCGTCTGCCTGTCCACAGATCCTGACACCTCGGTCTGTCCATCCCAGTGGGTCCCACCAGGTCCAGGTCACCAGCAGGGCTACTGGGACAGGGCTGCAGCCTCCATGAAAAAAGTACCTGGAGGGGCCCCCAGCTCGAGGCTGGGACTCTGTCTGACGCCTGTGCTGCACCTGCCCTGAGGGACCCAGAGGCTGCCATCTGCCTCCCCCACCCCCTCCAGGGGCCCGGTCACTCCCTCTCAGTAGCGTCCTGTCACAGGCCGAGGCCTCTTTGCCTCCACTCCCCCCTTCATGCTGCTCTGTGGCCCATGAGAAGCCAGAAGATCCTCTAAGAATATCCACCCGAAGCCACCGGGACCCCCATCCCGCTCCTGGGAAAACCTAGGTCCCCGGCGTGGTCAAGACCTCCCTTGATCTTCCCCCAAGTCCCCATTCCTCAGTCCAACCCTAAGACGCCTCCTCTCCCTGAACACAGCAGATCATTCCCACCCCAGGACCTTTGCACAGGCTGCTCCCTGATGGAAGGCTGTTCCTGCACCTTCCCGAGACTGCCTCTGACACACAGCTTCCACCCCAGCACTCCCAGCCATGCAGGTCACCCTCTTTACCACCTGGGCTCATCTCCAAGCCTCCAGCCCTGACTCGGCCTTAACTGAAACCCTGCCTGGGCCACGGGATACTCGGGCAGCTGCCGACAAGCGGCCCCTTGGTCATCCCCCTGCTCTCATGTTTGCATCCAGCTTACCTGGTGCTGCGCCACGTGCAGAGAGCAGGGGTGAGTAACTGCCAGGAGCACTGGACGCACCCGGCTCCCTGGCTGAAGTCAAATAGTACCACGAGAAGGCCTAAGCCCCACTGTGATCCTTGGGGCCTGCCGGCTCCCCGAGGCTAGCCCTGCAACCCCTCTGGCCCCCTACTCGTGCCTGGCACAGGGAAGACACACACCCATCCATGGGACAGAGGTTCTCAGCCACCCAGAAGCTGTCTCCCCTCGCCCCTGCCGCCCCTCACCCCTGCTCGTTCAGGGCCCCTTTCCCTCTGGGCATCCAACCTGGCCCCCCATCAGCAGGATGTGGTGATGAGAGGGCAGTGCCCAGGACAATGCCCAGGAAGCCAGCTCCGGATGGGACAGCCGCCCTGAGAAATGGGCCCTGCAGGGCCTGAGCTACAAACCAGGTGCACGCCTGGGAGGGCCCTGGGGGTCTGAGAGAGCAGGCACGAAGAGGCACCGTGTGGCCCCAAGGAGTGGGGTGGCCAGCCTGGGCACCCCCGGATAGCTCAGCTCCCGCTCTGAGCCTCAGTTTCCTCCTCTTGAAAACAGACTATTGGGGTCCATCTCCTAATGTTTGCTGGAAGATTCTTCTTCCCAGTGACGACTGGGCCATTTTTAGAACCTCTACCTACGCCGGCACTTTACAAACACTTGGACTTAGGAGAAGACCTTGCGGAGGATGTAACTACCCCGGGTTCCCAATGAGAGGACACATCCCGGGAGGCCGCGACCCCCAGGGCCACTGGGTTTCGTGGGTGGATTTGGGTCTGTCCCCGTGTTCCCTGATGCTGCGGCCTTGCCCTGGGCTGTTCCTATTCCCAGCGGGCCTGTCCTCTGTGGTCACCAGGACCCAGGCCCAGGAGGGCCCTCGGAGGGTCATGAAGCCAGAGCTGACACCGGGATGCTGAGGCCACACTCGAGGATGGCCATCAGGGCTGTGTTCTCCCAGGGAAGAGGCAGCTGGCCAAGCTTGTAACTCAAAACAGAGGCCCAGGGCTCTTCCCGAGACCACCACGGTGGTGCCTCCCCCCACTCACAGAGCGCCTGCACAGACGGCTGCTTTCAGCTGAAAGGAGAGCCCCGAGCCTTAGGGACGCTGACTTTGGCTGCCCTTGGCGGGGCCTGGCTGCAGGTGTGCAGCCCGGAGATGCCTGTCACGGTAGCAGGAGTTGGCGCTGCCGCTCTGATCCATGCCCAAGCATCAGCCACTTTGCCTGTCACTGCTTTTGCACCATCTGTGCAAACACCAACACAGAAGAGGCAAACAGCAGCATCTGAGTGTTACCGAGAAGGCAGCTTTGACCTTGTGGCTCCCCTGACAGCATCTTGGGGACCCCTCTCAGGGTTCCACGGACCCCCACTTTCAGAACTGGGGCGCTAAGGTAGAAGCCCCAAGAGGGCAGGCAGACTGTCTGTTCTCCTGGAACAGCGCCCGGCTCGCAGGCTGGGCTCGCGGAGTGAATTATCAGCCCACCGCACACACAAAGCCCAGAGACGATGGCGCGGGGCCCCGCTGCACACCAGCCTGGGCCAGGTCTCCGGGCTCCCTCGGTCACTCGCCCCGTGCAGCCCTGTGCCCAAGGGCCGCTTCCCCAGCTCCTCTCCTGCCCTCAGGCTCGGCGGCAACATCGCATCTCTGTGTCTTCAACAAGTAGGAGCTGCCCCCTCACCCTGGCAGCCCCCATCGCCACCCAGGAGCATCTGCCCGTGTGCCCCAGGGACCTAGGCTCCTGGAAGGCGGGTCAGCCTCTCGTCCATGGTGTCGCCAGAACCCAGAACCCCTTGGCTCTTAGCAGGTCTCAATGAACGTCCACAGGAGGCCCAAGCCCACCACACTGCACTAGGTTAGACTCCAGCCTGCCTGGACAGGACCCTCAGTTTGACCCGGGCCGGCCTCCCCAGTGCTCCTGGGCTCAGTTCTTCATGGGCCTGGCTGACCTGAGCAGGGACCCAGCCTTGAGACTCTTAACCAGCTTGCTCATGAATTCAGAAAACTTGTGATAAAAGTCTCCTGCCTTCCAGGCTCAGAGCCCAGAGCCAGAACTACAATGGACAACAGGCACTGTCCCTTCTTCAGGGGTCCAGGGACCCATGAGGACAGAGCAAAGCACACAGTGTGCCCTGCATTCCCAGCCCGGTCAACCCGCAGGGCCGGGAGGAGAGTGGGTTTGGAGAAGGCAGAGGTGAGCAGGTGATTAGCTCAGCGTGGGATTCAGGGACCCAGGAGGGGGAGGTCTTTGAGGTGGGAACAGGGCCCCCCGCCTGGCAGCGCTGAGGACGAATCAGGGAGGGAGGGGGGGAGGAGGGGACTTCCTGGAGCCTTAAGCTTCCACCGGAGACACCAGCAAAGGGAGCGAGGGTGTCAGTGTCTAAGGGCTCAGTCTGTGAACATGCTCTGTGTTCCGTGCGTGTCTGGGATCAGGGTTCAGACCACGATCAAGGTTAAAGCTCAGTTAGTGCCCAGAATGTGGACTCAGCCTGAGATCACGATGGGTGTTCAATGTGTGGCTAGGATCAGGGCTAAGCCTGTGGTTGGGGAGCAGGGCTCAGTGTGTGGCCAGGATTCAGCTCAGTGTTCAGCCAGGGATCAGCGCTCATTCTCTGCCTGGGTCAAGGCTTGGAAGTGAAGGTCAGCGAGGGTGGCGCGGTACCAAATCCCTGCCAAGCTCTGGCGTCTGTGAGCCGTCACAGCCGTGTCTGCGAAAGGGGGATCCACAGAGCCTGGCTGTCGCTTCTCATGGAAAACCACACTTGTTTTGCCTGGTTTTTTTTTTTTTTCTCCCTTCCCCTACCCTCAGCCCAGCCAGGCAGCAGAGGAAGGTGTAATTAAAAATCAGGTTTGTTAACACGAACACGACGTACATAATATTTAAAACATCCAAGAGCCTTTAACTCGCTACCGACATGCATTTGCTCATTAAGCAGGAATTTTTTTTTTATGGCGACAACACCGCAAATAGCTCTTATTAAAATGCTCAAAACACCATCTGGTCCTTCGCTGAGACTCCAAAGCGTTGCGGAGGTGGCCCCACACGCCTGGAGACCTGGAGATTCCCAGCAGGGATGGGGGCAGGACCGGTTCCAGCTCCCCTCGAGTTCTCTGGGGTCCCAGTCGGCAGTCTCAGATCCCCGCCTCTCTTGGTCCCACACCACCCTCGTCTCACAGGGGCTCGGCGGCCTGGAGACCCTCGCCCAGATGGCGCAGCTAGTAAGGGACACGGCTGGGTGTGAGCCTGAGCCTCTCTGAGGCCGGGGCTCCGTGCAGGAGGCAGGAGGTGAGGAAGGAGCTGGGCCGCCCCAGCAGCGCAAGGACCAGGGGGAGGGGAGGATGGAAGCGGAGAAGCTGGGCCGTCATCGTCAAGCTGCAAGGCATTTAAGAAGGGACACAACCGCCTGGGGCATGAGGCCACTTGATCATGAGCTGACTGTCCACACAGGGTGCCCCAGCATGGAGAGGGCTGCCGGGCCTCTGGATGGCCCTCGGGGTCTGGGACCTGGGTCATGCCTGGCAGGCTCTGCTGAGCGCCCGGGCAGGAGGTTTTGCGCCCTCATCCTACCTGCTGGCTCTCTGGCTCCAGAATGCCTGGGGCCGGGGCACCATTGCCAGGAGAGCCGAGCGTTGCAGGGCCTGCTTGGGGCTGCCCACGTCACAGCAAGCCAGTTGGCGGAGGAGCAGAGAGCCAGGTGAAACCAGCCCAGCCAGGAGTGGGGCCGGCTGCCCGCCCTCTCACCCTTGGGGCCGGTCCCTGCGGCCCTCCTTGGCCTGCTCCCTCCTCCCTCTGCCCTGCCCAGCCGGCCCCTCCAGCCTCCATCAGCCACTAGGCGAGCTCCCGGCTCCAGGCCCCGTGCCGGACTTATAGACAAGAGAGCCACTCCCAACCTTGCCCCCAGGACTCCGCCTTCAGGTGGTGTCTGGAGGGGTGCAGGCCACTGCCTCCCCACCCACACCCACAGCAGACATTGCCAAGCCACCAGGGCGCACGTCTGGCTGCTCTGAGCACTCGCTTCAGGATCTCAACACGTCAGGAGAGCAGGCCTGCACCCACGGGCGGCATCAGCCACAGTGAGGAACCTGCCTGCAATCCCCCCAGGGACGGGGCGGGGTCAGAGCTGAGGGCCGAGGGTGGGGCTCCGACCTGGGCCTGAGGTTCTAGTCCAATGTAGGAAACCTCAGAGCATTTGCTTCCGCCCCACGCACTTGGACACGCAGCACTCAGCCTTGCCAGGAGCAGACAGCCACGGCAGAGCAGATCGCTCAGAGTGAGAACAGTCCTGGGGATCCCAACCTGGACTTCAGGAGGATCCACGGAGGCTTCCTGGAGGAGGTGTGCAAAGTGAGCAAGTGAGACGGGGAGACCGCGTGTGCCAGAGAGGTGGACAGGACAGAGGTGCCGGGTGCCCAGTGCGGAGTGTGGGGGTGAGAGATGAGTCACCGACCCCCCAGGGCCATCGGTAGATGGGGCCCAGGAAGACAGCAGCTGCTCTTCACCTTTGAGCCTCGGTGGGCTCTGAGTTGCTCACCCAGGAGCACAGGCTCAGAGTGGGGAAGACAGACCTGGGTGGGGCTGGTGAGAAGTTCCGGGACCAGTCAGGAGGGAAGGAGGAGACGAGGGAGGAGAGGATGCAGGAAAGGCCACAAAGCCTGTGTCCTGGCCCCCAGCCCCCAGCCCCTCCAAGCAGCAACCTCTGTACCTTCAAGGGGGCCTTATGGACACAGTCCCAGCTGGGCTGGTTCTCAGCTCGGGAGCCTCAGGAGAGCCCTTTATGCCCTCACACCCTCAGTGTCCTCATCAAGAAAATGGGCCTAAAATCACAAAGTTCAGAGAGTTGGGGGGGTGGGTAGAGGGAGTAGGCAGAGAAGGCAAAGGCACCCCACTCCAGTACTCTTGCCTGGAAAATCCCATGGACCGAGGAACTTGGTGGGCTGCAGTCCATGGGGTCAGTAAGAGTCGGACACGACTGAACGACTTCATTTTCACTTTTCACTTTCATGCATTGGAGAAGGAAATGGCAACCCACTCCAGTGTTCTCGCCTGGAGAATCCCAGGGACAGAGGAGCCTAGTGGGCTGCCATCTATGGGGTTGCACAGAGTCGGACCCTACTGAAGTGACTTAGCAGCAGCAGCAGCAGAGGGAGTAGGGGGACTTCAGGAACTTTGAAGATCTTTGTGTTATTTGTGTATAACGACCACAGACACACTCAGACAAAAGGCTGCATACACACGGATGCATGTGCACACACGCATACACGAGCACGCACACGGGCCCACATCTGCACACCCACACACGGGCACAGACACGCAGGCACATGCGCGTTCAGCCTGTGCCCAGCGGTTCTCACGCCCCAGTCTTCACAGGTGTGGCCTCAGGCAGGATTAACAAACATCAGATGCCATACTCTAAGAAAATACCGATCAAATATTCCCGTTAATAAGCTGATTTCAGGCCCAATAAAAATGAAAACGTAGAAACAATGGTCAACACGTGAGACATGCAGAAGCCCTCGGTGCATCCTCTGGGTCCCGGGAGGTGAGCCCCTACAGCCCACAGCTGAGGCCCACCCATCACCTCCCAGATACACCGCCCAGCCCGACCTCCCAGTAGCGAACCTGAACAGGCCGGTCCTGGCGGGCAAGCTCCAGGCTTGGCCTGGGGGGTCGGCGAGCAGGGGTCTCCCTCCTCTGCTCCCTCCCCAAGCAAGAAGTGGCAGTTTTTAGAGTGTCAACTTATTCCCAGCTGTTGTTGCCAAAAAGGGGAAAAAAAAGAAAAAACTCTCCTTGGTTTCAAGGAAACTCACAACAACTTCAGAAAACCACGTGAACATGATGGATGCGTTCACTCCCCTGAATATTCAGCAGAGGCCAGAGGCCCGCGTTGGTCACACGCAGTTTGGAGCTGCTGGAAGTGGGCCGGGTGGGCCGGGGCCCTCGCTGGGGCCTGGCGCTGTTCCCCAGGGGCCAACACCAGGCTTCCTGGAAGGCAGCGTCTTTTCTCTCTCTTTATTCCAAGGAATAATGGCTCTTGACATAAACGACTCCCGCTAGCAATTAGCGGTGATTAATGCAGAACTCGCTGCAGAAGTGGAGGAAGTTCGCCTGGAGGGGGTGGGCGAAGATGGCACATTCATGGGTTTGTGACAAACGCATGTGGAACGGGAGGTGGGTACTCCTGGGGGCTTCCTCCAGAGCTCTTGGGCCTGGGAACCAGCGGAGGCCAGTGTGGCCAGGGACTGATGACCGGGCTGGGGTCAGAGGACACAGGCCCCTTCCAGGAACGCTCGCCCACCACAGACCCAGGTGCCTGGGGCTCCAGGCGGGAGCCCTCAACGGCCAGGGGAGACCAGCTGTCCTGCGGCCGGAGCCCAGCTAAGCTCGGATTCACATCCACCCTGTCCTTCAGTTACAAGCTGACCCCACACGGTGCACCATCCCTCTGTCCCACAGACAGGAGACCAGGGACCAGAGAGGTCAGCGAGCTTGGCTGGCCTCGGCTCAGGGCCATCAGAGGAAGCACGGACACTGAACCAGGAACCTGCTGGTCACTCTGCCCGCCATGGTGGCAGACCTGAGTCTCCCCAGCTGGGAGAGTGGGGGATGATGGGACTGGCCTGGTCTGGGGCTGGGACACTCTGGGGCGGGCCCTGCCCTCTCTCCTTGGGCCACAGGAGCCGGCAGAATGACCTGAGCCTGAATGTCAGAACACCCTGCAAACTTCCGGCCCCCCTGCCCTCATTAACACCACCCCCCCGCCCCGGCCTGTCCCCAGGATCCCCATTAACTCCGTCACGGCGGGGGAGAAGGGATGCTGGCGGTCAGCTCCTCTTCTTAATTTAATTTCAGGGCTCGTTAGCATTCAGTAATTAAAGGCCATGAGAACATTCAACACCCCGGCAACAGCCCAGCACTGGGGCCTCAAACGGGCCTCAGCAGCTCCTGCTGGAGACAGTCCCTGCCCCACAGAGATAAACCAGCCTCAGGCCAAGTGACAGAGTGCCCATTTCACAGATGAGAAGCCTGAGGGCGTACCAAGCCAAGGGACTCCAAGTGCTCCAAGTGCACGCTTCCTCGGCCATTCAAACATCTCAGCCAGTACCAGGCAGGCCCTCCTCCTGCACTGAGCCTGGGTCCCCAGCACACCCATCTGTCTGAGGCCTCTGCCGAGCTGAGCCTGCCGCCGCCACTGGGGTCCCCCCGGCTCCCCAGACGCCCTCCTCTCCAGCCTCCCCATCCCAGAGGATAGAAGCTCCAGCTTTCCCCTGCCCCCACCCAAACTTTGGGCCTCCCTGACACCCCTCCTTCTCTAACCTTCAGGAAATTGCCCTGGAGCCGCACCCCTCTCCCAGGTTCCTCTCCGATTTCCTGCGCGGCTCATCTGGATTATTGCAATTGCCTCCAGCTCTCGTGGGCTTCCCTGGTGCCTTAGATGATAAAGAACCCACTTGAAATGCTGGAGACCTGGGTTCAATATCTGAGTGGGGAAGATCCCCTGGAGGAGGGCATGGCAACCCACTCCAGTGTTCTTGCCTGGAGAATCCCGTGGACAGAGGGGCCTGGTGGGCTAGAGTCCACAGGATCGCAAAGAGTCGGACGCGACTGGGCGACTAACACTTCCACTTTTCAATGCCTCTGCGGTACCCGCGCCCAAATCTATTTTCAACCCATTGCAGCAAAGTGATCCTTCTAGACCAGTGCTTCCCAACCTTTCTTTCATTTTCTGCCCCTCAGCACCTAAGGGGTCTTTCTAGACATGCTTTCCTAGTTTGCCCCCCAAGAAATTTTAAGACCACAGATGAACTGTGCATCTCTGTGTGAGTACTTTATGCATAGCTGTGCTTCAGACATAACAATTAAGATTTCTTCACTGAAATCTTAAGAACCAGATTTAAGAACTACTCCCCAAGAACCAGATTTTCCCCTTGGGGGTGAAATCAACACCACCCCTATGAATGCATGCTTTAAAGAATTAATGAGCTGCTGCCATTGCTCAGATCCAAGCCCACCGTGGAACAAGCCAAAGTTCTGTTAATTCTGTCCTGACCCCACACGAGAAGCCAGCGTCCTTCACCTCCTGGGCTCCCCTCCTCAGAGTCTGCCCCCCACCCTCCTTCCCTGGGGGCTCTGATCAAACCCCTCTCTGGTGCCTTCCTCCCCCACCTGCCTGACACCCCTCGAGCCTCTCAGTAGCCCTGGAAGGCAGCACTCCCAGCCCCACACGCCTAGGGCAGGTGGCAGAGCAGAGAGCCCGTCTAAAAAGGAGCAAGAACAGCTCAGGAACTCCACGGAAAGCAGCAGCAGGCGCCTGAGGACGGGCCGGGAGGATGGCGGACAGGGAGGGCGGCCCACGCCCTGCCCCTGCCACGGGCCCCGCAAAACCTGTCCCCACGAGGCCTGCTCACAGCTCCCGCCTCTCGTTCTACAGGGTCTGGGGCTGGTGACCTAGGCAGTCACACTCCAGGGCTGGTTTAACGCTCTGCTGTCGTCATCCTGCCGTTTTCCTGATTTTGAACAAGGGCCCCTGGTCCCATCTGGCTCTGGGCCTACACAGTCTCACCTGCAGAGGCTGCATCAGTTGGGAGGCGCTAGACCGTGCCGCGGGAGGAAACACCTCCGGATCTTAGGCGCTGGGGCAACGAGGGGCGATTTCTCTCTCGCTGCAGGTGCCTCCGCGACGCAGGACGGTGGAGGAGGCACTGTCTCTGGAGCCACGGGTCATGGGGCAGAGGAAGGAAGGACTCCTGAGGGTCTTGTCCCGGCAGGAAGGCCTCTGGCCCCAAAGAGACGCATGTCACGGTGACCAGGACTCGCTGGCCAGCACTAGTCACAGGCCCCACCTAAACACAGGGGGCTGAGGGAGCGGCCCCCACGCAGGGAAATTGCAGAGGCAGGAGCAGGACACACTGGGTGAAGCGCATACGCCGGGACGGCAGGGAGCCGCTCGGCCAGCCCACGGCCCGCTCCTGAGCCAGGGCCGAGACGGCGGCCCTGACCTGGGCTGGGAGCTCTTCATCAGGCTGGCTCCCGCCAGCGTCCGCCCGGCCCCCTTCATTGTCATTCCAGGCTGAGCACAGGCCGCATCTGAGGGGGAGGGATGCAAAGTGGTCCTCGAAGCAACTCAATTAATCCTCCATCGGAAATTCTAACACGATCAATTTGGGGAGCCGGCCGACATCGCAACACAGTAATTAGGAACAAGTTTCAACTCCCGGCTTCCTTTGAAGATTGTAATTGCAATTAATTAAACATTCACACTGTTCCTCAGAGTCTGTTCCCGAAGAAACTGGAGCAGACGCAGGGGGTGGAGGGACCCTGACCCCTGTTCCCAGCAGTGCACGGATCAAACGGGAGCCCTCTCCTTGGAATATGGAAGGACATGGCGTCTCCAGTCTCCCTGGGAATGCTGTGTTGGCTAGGAGGTTAGAGGGAACCTGCCTCGGGTTCTGAGCTGACACCCTGACTCCTGTCCTCCCCCAGGGACCCCCAGGATGCCCAGCCTCCCTGTTCAGCAAGCTGAGAGCCCCCGGTCACATTCATAACATTCAGAGCAGCCCCCACAAGTAGGTTCTAGGGACAGAGGTCCCACGTGACCACTGACAGGTCACACCCTGCCCTGCATGCTGCTGCACCAGCAGTGATGTGAATGAGCTGGCGAGGCTGCCGGTGCCCCGAGGGAGGGATGTGAAGAGGAGGTGTGCGCTGGGCTCCAGGGTGGAGAGGCAGGACAGAGGAGGAGCAGCCACCCTGGGTTAAGACAAGGGGACAAGGCTAGCTGCCAGAGAGTGCACAGTCCCAGCGGAAATAGCTGGCCTCTGTGGGCTGGCATTGCATGCCAGGCCGACCCAGGGGTCTAAACAATGAGCTCTCCCACCTCCCCTTCAGCGTCTCACCCGGAAGCACCATGACCATGCCCCCACCTACCACTGAGGACCTGAGGCCCTGGATAAGCGCTGACCAAGGGCTGCAGCACTGGGGCATAGAGGACGCAGCTTTCTAAAAGAGGTACGTTGTCTCCCAGAGCCTGGGAGGCAGCCATTACCCACCCCAGTGAGTACCAGGGCCCAATGTCACAGCGGTCAGCCCCTGACACAACACCCACAGTATTCAGTGCAGACCACCAGGCTTGATTCTGAGAATACGGTGGAATCTTCTGGCAAGTCAGAGGGGGTGAAAGGGTCTGCAACATTCAAAAGAAGGTATTGCTCTCCAATTTTCAAAAATAATTGGAAGCATCATTTTTAAGATTTTAGCCCCTCAGCCTAAGACTCGAAAGCCAGTCCAGGATGAAACAGTGAGGCCAGAAGGCAGAGGCACCGCACCTGGGAGATCACGCCTGAGGAAAGCTAGGGCGGAGGGCACAGGGGGCTCTGAGCACCCTAACAGCCAGAGCAAACAGGCCCGGGGAGGCTCCATGGCGCTATCTGCGAGGAGGGCAGCAGGAGACCCTGCGTCCCGAAGGGGCTGCCCAGACGCTCATCCAAGGGGCAAGGAGCAAGAGGTCCTGACGCCTCCCGACTCCCCCACCCACAGGTTTCTGATGCAGGAAGTCTTCCCACCCCCGAATGCCCCGCCCCCTCACTGAGTGGGAGGTCAGGAGACGAATTAGATGATCACCCTTGCCTCACATGAAACAGTAGAGGTCCCACTGTGGCCATTTCTGACCCAAGCTGCTCTCCAATAACAGCGTACTTAATTGGAAGAGAAAATGCGTGATTTAGCAAAAAAAAACGTCAGCCCAAGGGCCACACCCCAGGGCTCACACCTCCTGGCTGTGATGGACATGGGAGCCACCTCCCCAACATCCCTTCCATTCCCCTCAAGCAGATCCACTGTGCTGTTCCTGGCCTTATTCTTAGAATCCAGTCAGGGTAACCCCACCCCTGATCATAGGGATTGGTTCAGGAAACACATGCCTAGGTCAGTCAGTACAGGATACTCTCTGATTTAGGACTAGACACGTGACCCTACTGGACCAATAGGCCATTCAGGGAAGCTTCTTGGGGCTTGAGATGGATCCAGTCTTCCATGAGAGCTCTGGGAAGCCAGTGGCCTCTCTCCTTGTCAGTGGCCAGGGAGACTGAAAAGTCAGGAGGTGCATCAGGCATGGTGCCATCATTAAGGAAGATAGTCTGAGGGCTAGATCCAACCTTGAGCTCCTGGATCAAACCTTACCTGAATCTCAGTTTATTTCTAGATCTTCCAGTTACATGAACCATCCTTTTTAACTTTCTGCCATTTAAGCCTGTTGAAGCCAGGCCTTTTGTGGCTATAATGTGGAGTTCTAGTAACATGCTGGTTTATGCTCTTGAGCACGTCCCTTCCCCTCTCTAGGCCCCAGGGCCCTCTTCCACCCACTGACCTCATGGAACCACAGAGAGGATGAAAAGATGCAGTATACATGAAAGGGCTTTGGGATCCTAGAGTCTTGTGGGGAAGATTCTAGAGTCTTCCCCATAAGGGGAAGGCTATTCATCAATGAGAGTCTCTTCTTGCTCGTTGTGCTCTGGAAGCACCCCCTGCTTCCAGTCCTATGACCTTTGAAGCTTTTATTTTTAATTGCTCAGCCTTTGCACAGTCTGTCCCCTCTGCCTGAAGCCCTCCTCACTCTTCCAGTCTCAAATGTCACCTCCTCCAAGAGGCCCTGTGTTTGAAATGAGACCTGTCCTTACTCATTTTCTTTATAGTACTTACTGCGGTTTTTATTTTTTTTTAATCATGTTTGTTTCTTTAGTAGGTTACTTATTTGGTTACTTATCTTTCTCCCCTAGGTAAGTTCTTCTCAAACTAGAGGTGGTAAAGGGCCACGTTTTTATTTCCAACATGTCACAGGCGAATACTTCCATGCATGCATGCTCAGTCGCTCAGTGGTGTCTGACTCTTTGCGATTAGATTGGACTGTGGCCCACCAGGCTCCTTGCCCATGGGATTCTCCAGGCAAGAGCACTGGAGTAGGCTGCCAAGCCCTCCTCCAGGGGATCTTCTGGACCCAGGGATCGAACCCGCATCTCTTATGTCTCCTGCATTGGTAAGCAGATTCTTTACCACTAGTGCCACCTGGGAAGCCCCAATACTTCCATAAACTACATTAAAAATACATTTCTAGAAAATTTTCTATTTAAGGAATATACTAAATATAAACTCCAAATTCTTATCACACTTTACACTTATAAAGCTACTCTGGCACCTTTTAAAAGTTTCTAAACAGTTCCTCCCCGTGTATGCTGTTTCTGGGTGAAGTGCAGGCTCGGTCCCCGCACCACAAGGGAGGCAGAGCTTAAACACTGGCTTCCCTGTCCCGGAGGCAGGATGGCGGTGCGGCGGTCCCCACACAGTCTCCCAGGGGGCTTCCATCCGCCTGCAGGCCTACCTAGCCGCACAGCATGCCCCCCACTGGCTTCCTTCCCTTCTCTGTCTCACCTCCTCACTCCCCTACCTATGTGTCCAAGGGTCACCTCCCGCATCAGTCACCTGCACCCAAATCCACGTTTAGGGCCTGCTTCTGGGGGAACCCGAACAATTAGTATTCAACACAGGGACACTGATAGAGTCCCTAACGTCATTTCTGTTACCCCATCAGGATTCACACACATGAGGATTGCGGTGTAACCACCATCAGTTCAGTTCAGTTCAGTCGCTCAGTCGTGTCCGACTCTTTGCGACCCCGTGAATCGCAGCACACCAGGCTTTCCTGTCCATCACCAACTCCCGGAGTCCACCCAAACCCATGTCCATCGAGTCGGTGATGCCATCCAGCCATCTCATCCTCTGTCGTCCCCTTCTCCTCCTGCCGCCAATCCCTCCCAGCATCAGAGTCTTTTCCCATGAGCCATACGTCTCTGTAAAATTGGAGAGAGGGCCCACAAGGAGAAAGGGATCTGGAACAGGGTCAGGGGTCTTGAAGGGAGAAGCTGAAGACCCCTCTCGCAGAGCCTGAGCCCCTGTCCTCCAGAGCTGAGCATTTCTTGTCCCTGGTTTTCCTGCACACCAAGCAAGACTTTGGAAAAACCATCTCTGCCCACCACCAGGAAGCTATAAATAACTCCTGGATTAGAAGAAAGGGAGAAAAAAAAAAAGCTCCGATTCCATCTGTACTTGAGTAAGAAGGTGCCCTCCAGCCCCCTGCCTCCAGCCCCCTGCCTCCTGCACACCTGGGATCCAAGCCCCCAACAAGAGGAAGGCTGGGCCTTGGCCGGCAGGTGGCAGGAGAAGGTCACCCGGGTCCTGCGTCCAGCGGCTCTGCCCAGCACCAGGAGCCCACGATAGACTGGCCTCTGCCAGAGCTTCTCAACTACAGAGGGAGACACCCAGGATGGAGGCCAGGCCAGCAACGGCCTCAGCTGATCTCTCAGCCCCATAAGAGGGGTGGGGTGGGAGTGGGGGGCAGGAGGACCCTCTTCTCTGCAGAGCCAGCACAGAGGGCCGCTAGGAAAGCAGCGGCCTGGGAACTGGGCTCCCAGTGTGATGTTTGTGTCCTGGCACCTGTTTCCCCACCACATCCTCCCCGCCCCTCCCCCACCCTGCGCTCCAACTCCTGTGTCCCTTCCCTCCCATCTCTCCATCCATGCCCCACCGCGGACCCTGATGCCCCTCTGTTCCAGAAGACGGGACCCCTGCTGAACTTGCAGTCACATGGGAACCAAGTCGCAGCTGCTCCCGGGAGCGCTGGGACCCAGGGTCCTCACCTGCAGCATGGGGGTGCTAATGCCCACGAAGAGGCTGTGACGGGGTCTCAAAGGGCCATCCACCCCCGACTATCCCAGGTCCTCTCCCTGCCACAGCCGCTCCCGGCCTGGCCAGCCCATCCCGGCTGCCACTCCGACTTCCCGCCTTGATTCATTATCCACTTGGGACAAAGTGGACATCCCACACCACCGCGGACCCGGCCCCCGGGGATCTGCCTGGCACCAGAT
Source organism: Bos javanicus (assembly GCF_032452875.1). NCBI lineage: Eukaryota > Metazoa > Chordata > Mammalia > Artiodactyla > Bovidae > Bos > Bos javanicus. Next base: position 2,340,766 of record NC_083881.1, read on the forward strand.
GCCCGCCCAGGTGTATCTGGCAAAGAGCCTCGGGGCGGGAGAAGCAGAGGCTCTGCACACTTTATTGACAATCTCGGGGCCGCGCTAGCCCAGCCGGGGGGCGCCCCCGCCGGGGGAGGCGGCCTCGGGCCCCGGGAAGGCGCTGCCCGCGGCGGCGGGCACGGGCGCCAGCAGCACCAGGCCGGGCCGGGGGCCAGCGCCCGCGTGCGCGTAGCTCAGCGCCAGCTGCTCCAGGCGCCGCTTGCGCAGCGCCGCCTGCGCCGTGCTGTGCAGGGGCCGCAGCAGCACGGGGGGCGGCGCGCCTGGGCCCCGCAGCAGGAAGTCGAAGCCCGTGCGGTCGTGCGGGTCGTAGAAGAGCGGCCCGCGGGCCGGGTCGGGCCCTGGCGGCCAGGCGAACGGGAAGGGCAGCGTGAAGTCCTCGGTGAGCACGCGGATGGCGAAGTCGTCCTCCTTGCCCAGCTCGCGGTAGGCGCGCCCGATGCCGCGGAAGTGCGCCTCCCACAGCTGCGCGTCCCCGCCGTAGATGTCCGGGAACGGAGGCTCCTGGGGCGCAGCGGGGCCTGCAGGCAGGGATCGCGGAGCGGCCAGGGATAAGCGACTCCCGCAGCCACCCGCGCTGAGCCAGAGAAGCCAAGGCGGGCCACGTGGAGACAGAGAGGGGAGGGGTACCGGAGAGGGAGACTAATTTCCAGGGACAGCGCTAAGGAGCTGTAAGAGGCAGAAAGGCCCGGAGAGGTGTGTTAGAATATAGTCACTACATACTATTTGGGCGGAAAGTTCCAGAAGGGGAAGAGTCTGGATAGCTTGGCGGGGACCACGCAGAGCCTGCTGTGGACCTGGGGTCATCCCCAGAGAGCAGGGGTGACCTGACGACTCTTAGTGGAAAGTCGATCCTGGGCCTGGGCAGAGGATGGACCTCGGGGAAGGGGGAGGGGAGACAGAGCCAGGTGAGGGTGAATTCAAAGGAGGACTCAGCAGGCCGAGCATGGAGGGGCCAGAGCCGGCCTGTGTCAACAGATGGAGGGAGGGGGGAGCCCTGCCTGGGCACAGGGATCAGGGGCCGACCGGCTTGACTGTCTTCACCAGGGAGAAGGATCCGGTTGGAAGCTGGGCTGGTGCTGTGTCTGTGGGACACCCCCCTCCCTCCTCACTCCAGGAGCACATTCCAGGAGAAATGGGGACGTGTCTGATCGCTGGCTCACACATGGATTCCCAGGAGGCAGGGGTCTGGTGAAATCCAAGAGTCTGCTCTCAGATATCACGTGTGTATGGACGCAGCACTGTGCCCCTGGTTGGGGGCCTCTGCACCCATGAGGCCCATCCATCCATGGCCCCAGCCAGCAGCCCAAGCCACCACTCCAAGCCCACACCTTCTGTGAGCTGCTAGGAGAGACCCTTCCCCCCGCTGCCTCCTTGCTTCCTTCAGCAAAGTGCTTAGCTCTGGGGGTCCTGAACTCAACAGTGCAACCATGGGCCCTCCCTAGGTATAGATAAGCCTCTGGGACACAGGACCAACTGGGCAGCTCCTTGGAGACAAGGCAGGACTCAGGGGGAGGGCCTGAGAGGAGGTGATGGATGAACCCATACAAGGCTCTGACCGTGAGTTCTCAGGTCCTCACCCCGCACCCCTGTGAGGGGCGACAGCACTCAGACTGTTTTCCTGGTGAGAATGCAGACCCAGAGAGACCCGCCCTGAACTGATGGCCGCAGGAGCGTTCCACCATGCCACACCCTCCTGCTAGGAGCCCGTGGACAATGACTCCCCTCCCCTTGTAAGTGCCCTGGTGCATCTGCTGTGTGCCAGGCTCCGCCACAGCTGTGTACAACACACACTCGGCTTCTCCTAGGCCAGGGACAGGAGCCAGCAGACCTGGGTAAGAGGTCCTTCCTTCACCTGGGAGAGCCTGGTCTGGGTTCTGGATTCCCTGAGCCTCAGTTTCCCCATCTGAAAAATGGAAACAGTCAAGCCTGTTCTGCCATCCTTGTGGATGAGGTTATGAACTTTTGTGAACCTCTTTGTCAGTGGGAAGTGCCTTCCTAGCTCAGCACCATAGCAGTTGCTTCCAGAGCCACAGACCCAGGTAGGAGAGGCCGTGGACCAGCTCTGAGCAGGGTGTGAGGCCAGAGGGGCTGGCTCAGGGCCCAGTGCACTCAGCACCTTGGACAGCTCTGAGGCAGCCCTGCAGGGGCCTCAGGTTCGATGGGCAGCGTGGAGGTGCCCCCACCCCGGGCAGCCTGTCCTGTCCACCAGGACGCCTCCTCCCTAAAGGCCTCCAGGGTAAGTGGCCGGAGGCACAGCACCACACTGATGTCCACACCACTGGCCCGGCCTCACACTTAGTACCAACAGGCGGGTGGGCTGTGGGGAGAGGCTTTGGGGTGTTGCTATGGGCCAGGGGTGAGGAAAGTTGTGGAGAAGAGGGAAGGGCCCCGGGCTGGGGGTGGGGCAGGAGAGGACTGAACACCCCTGACTGGCATTTAGCCAGCTGGGTCTGGTGTTTGCGGAGCAGACAGGTAAGGGGTGAGGGCTGCCACGCAGACCACAAGGCAGCCAGGGCAGCGATCCGGCAGAGGGGCTGGGGCTCAGCAGAGAGAAGTGCTGGTTCTACATGTGTCTCGAAGATGGAGCCTATAGGCTCTGCCGATGGAGGGGCTGGTGGGGGAAAGGGAGGGGAGCAAAGGGAAGACACACGGTTTCTGGCCTGAGCCACTGGACGAAAGGAAGCCCCATGTACTGAGAGGAGCAACCTGGGACTAGGCTCAAGAGTCTAATTCTGGACCCGAGATGCCTTCAGACAGACTGGGGAAGAGGTGGAGAGCAGAGTTAGCTAGAGTCTGGGCTTGAGGTAGGGGGGCTCCAGGCTGAAGACAGACAGACAGACTCCTGAGCGATGATGGCATTTAAAGTCTGGTGGTCCAGTAGTTAGGACCCATGCTCTCACTGCCGCAGAACTAGACGTGACTGTGAGAATAGAGAGGGAGAAGCCTGAGAAGCCGGCCTGGGCCCCCAGCTTCCCCAGGTCAGGGAGAGGAGGTGGAGCGGCAGTGATGCGAGAGGAGAAGGGGAGCCTGGGGCTCTGGGAGTCAGTGGGGAGGGGGTCCTGAGCCCTGAGCTGCCCCTTCGAATACACTGCATGTAAGCCTCTCAGTCGTGTCTGACTCTGTGCCACCCCATGGACTATACCCACCAGGTTCCTCTGTCCATGGGATTCTCCAGGCTAGAATACTGGAGTGCGTTGCCATGCCCTCCTCCAGGGGATCTTCACAATCCAGCGATCAAACCCGCGTCTCCTATGTCTCCTGCATTGGCAGGTGGGTTCTTTACCACTAGCACCACTTGGGAAGCCCCTGAGCTGCCGATGGGTCACGTCAAAGGGCACCTGAGAACTGACCTCGGGTTCAGCAGTGTGGAGGTCACCCCCGACCCTGACCAGAGCTGCTGTGGCCAAGTCCAGGAAGGAGGGGCTGGGTCCACTGCGTTCCAGAGCAAACGGGAGGGAAAGACGGGGAGGCAGCATGTATAAATAACCTTTTCCAGGATTTTTGCTAAAAATGGGGAGCAGAGAAATAGGGCGGTAGCTACAAGGGAAGTGGGGTCAGGAGACAGGATGTATAGCTGTGTGCTTTTATGTTGGTGAGAAAGATCTCGTAAAGAGAAAATGTCAGAATGCAGGAGAGGACGCTGGAGAGGTGCTGGAGTGATGGCCGTGGGCAGGAGGCCAGGCTGGGCCTCGGCTGGGGAGGGGGTGGTTCATGCAGGGGGCAGGCGGGGGAGCACGGGGCCCGGGGGCCCAGGTGCAGGTGGGCGGCCACCGTGCCCAGAGCCTGTGGGGGTCCTCTTTCTCCGTGAGAGTGGGAGCAAGGCCAGCAGCTGAGTGTGCAGAGGGAGAGGAGGGTGGGCGCTGGGAGCGGAGTTGCGAGGCGGTTGCTGGGAGAGAGGAGGGGCTGGACGGGAGGAGGGATGCCGTGGGACCCTGGCACAGAGCACCCCCTGCAGCTCACCACCAGGAATGTAATGGGAGCATCAGCCTGGTTGAGTTGATCCCCAGCTGTGCAGGTGCCCGCAAGGAGTAGGCAGAGAGCTGGGGCGGGGGGTGCCATCAAACGAGAGCGGGCCCAGGGCAGGAGGGTGTGGTGCGGGTGTGATGATCGAGAGCTGGACGGGGGCGTCGGGGTTGGGGGGACAGGGCGGGGAGGAGGAGGAACCGGCTGCAAACAGCGGACTACTGTTCTGCCCACAGAGTGCTGGAGTCCTGGCCCCCAGATCAGGGTCAGCGCCAGAATGCAGTTTGGATGCTGGCAAGGCACGACCACCGCATGGGTGGCTGGGGGCCACGTTTCTCAGAGGGGCGTCTGGGGGGCTGAGGGGCCAGGAGAAGGGAGAGATCGCCCATGCGATGGCAGCAGATTTCGAGAGAGGGTCAGCGTCCCGGCCCCAAAATCCCCGGGAGGCTAAGAGCCCTCCCCGCGTGGGCAGTGGGTGTGTACCTCCTTCAGTTATTGCTGACCACGTGGCATGTGGGGTCTAGTTCCCTGACCAGGGATAGAACGCACACCCCCTGCATTGGGAGCACAGACTCTTAGCCACTGGTCCCCCAGGGAAGTCCAAGAGTTTGTACTTCTGAGGACCTGGGACTCGCCCTGGGCTTTTAGGGAGGTGGGAGAGGGGGCCGGAGAATGAACTGGAAGGGCTTGGAGGAGTGAGGAGGACCCTGGCCCACGTCCCAGCTCAGGGTCCAGGGGCTGCAGGACAACAGAAAGGAGAACTGTCAGGAGATGGGGTGCTCGCCCCCACCCTGCCCTGCCCTGCTGTGTGACCCTGGGGAAACCCCCCAGGAAGAGGTGGGGGCGCTGCCTTCTCTCCCACATTCTCAGAGCCCAGCTGCCACGAGCACCCACTTCTCCTCCATCCCGACCCCCTCCACATGTCTCACCTGGAGTGGCTACAGGACACGGGGGCAGACCTGCTGGGCTGGGGTCCCCGGAACAGGGGGAAGCCATGTCAGCAGCCTGGGATCAGGCTTGTTTACCTAGCTGCCCAGGAGACTGGGGGAGGGGCCTTCTGGGGAGGAGAGAACCTTGCATTTAAAGTGACCCCACCCGGAAGTGCCCTGGGGCTGGGGGGGAAGGGTCAGCAGGCACAGGGGCCTCTCCCCTGACCCGCCACGGCTCACCTGGCCCTTCTCAGGAGCCGTGGGGACCCTACCCTGGCGCTCGGAGACCTCCATCTTCACCCCAGTGACCTGCCTGGGCTAATCCCTCCCTGCTGGCTCTGAACCTTGGAGCCCGGCAAGGGGCTGGACAGCCTCCAGCTCTCCTCTGGAAGCCCTGGGGAGCGTGTTTTAGTTCCACTAACAAAACGACGGGGGCAGCAGAGGACACAGAGAATTGCCCTGTGTTCCTCAAGCTGGCGAGAGAGGAGCGCACGGCTCCCTCCTATTTATCCCGTGTGAGCCCCCAGCCCAGCTCCTGACGCACAACGGCCAGGTGCTCTGGGCACAGGCACCTGGGGACCAGTTCCTCCATCAGGGAGACCCGGGTCCCGAGTGCCGGTGGCGGCCCTGAGAAGCGGCGACCCAGAGCCCAGGTGGTGCTAGTGGTAAGAGGTAAAGAGTGGTAAAGAGTCCTCCTGCCAATGCAGGGGCCACAAGAGACACGGGCTGGATCCCTGGGTGGGGAAGATCCCCTGAAGTAGGAACTGGCAACCTGCGCCAGTGTTCTTGTCTGGGAAATCCCATGGACAGGGGAGCCTGGCGGGCTACAGTCCATGAGGTCACAAAGAGTCTGGCACAGCTGAGCACACACACAGAGCCCTGCCTGGCACTCCCTGCCTCCCACCCACCAATGTGTCTGGAGCCCCTGGCCAGGAAGGCGCTCTCACGGAGAAAGAGGACCCCGCAGGCTCCGGGCACGGCGGCCGCCCACCTGCACCTGGGCCTGCGGGCCCCGTGCTCCCCGCCTGTTTCCCAGGGTCCTGTGGGACCTTCCACACGGGCCACCAGATGCCAGCTCTCAGGGCGGACGTCGTACCAGCTCAGCCCAGCCCGGTGACCCTGGGCGGCCGCTTGCTATCCGCATGGTGGGGACAACGCAGGAGAAAAACCAGACACAGACCTTCTGCAAATGGTCACTGAACACTGTGGACAAGACAGGCCTGTCAGTAGCCACTCAAGCCCTGCGTCATAGGGTAACCACCAAACCATGGTAACAGAGAGCAACTTCAATAAGTTGGTGCCGGCCAACGGTCCAGGCCCACCTGCCGCCATCCAGCCCATCCCAGGCTCCAGGGCAGGCCAGGCTCCTTCCAGCTGTGGCTCCGCCCCTTGAGGCGTGGTCTCATCCACTGTCTTTCCCATCTCCTTCTCAACCAGGAAGAGGAGGGTGGAGGACCCTCTCCGGCCAACAGTTTCCCTGGTAGCTCAGCTGGTAAAGATTCCTCCTCCAACGCTGGAGACCCCAGTTCGATTCCTGGGTCAGGAAGATCCCCCGGAGAAGGGATAGGCTACCCACTCCCACTCCAGTAGCCTCGGGCTTCCCTGGTAGCTCGGATGGTAAAGAATCTGCCTGCAGTGCAGGAGACCTGGGTTCGATACCTGGGTTGGGAAGATCCCATGGAAGAGGGCATGGCAACGCACTCCACTATTCTTGCCTGGAGAAGCCCAAAAACAGAGGAAACTGGCAGGCCGCAGCCAGAACCTGGTGACCGTGGGGTCGCAAACAGTCGGATACGACTAAGCAACTAAGCACAGAAACTGTACACTTCACTTCTCAAGTGCCAGGGCGAGAATCAAGTCACCTGGTTGCTCTTGGCTGCAAGGGAGGCTGGGGAATGTAGTCGCAGCTGGGCGGCCGGGTGCTCAGCATTGGAAGGGACAGCTGCTGGCCGGCCTGCCTCCACGTTTAGGACAGACCCAGTGTGTGCAGTCCGGTCTCCCCCTGAAGCAAGTTGTATTGCTTCCTAGCGCTGCTTCAACAATCACCACAACATCAGTGGTTTAAAACAGCATCACTGGGTGTAGTCAAGGGCCATGCTACCCCCACGGCTCCCGGGAGAACCGGCCCCTCCCTCTCCCTGCTCCTGGGGGTTGCCCACCCCGCCCAACCCCCACCCCCGCCCCTGTGGGCACACGGCCTCCTCCTCTTGTGTCTGTGATAAAGCTCCCCGTACCCTTCTCTATAAGGATGCACGTGGTTGCTTTAAGGGACCACCCAGATAATCCGGATAATCTCCCCATCAGAGGATTCTTAACTTAATCACAGCCACGAAGCCCTTTTTTTTTGCCATATAAGGTAGCAATTACAGGTTCCAAGGATTGGAACAGAGCTCTCTTTGGGAGGCCATTATTCAGCCTAGCTCCAGGCCCTAAGGAACGATTTGAGGACAGGACTTGACCCCAGGGCATGTGGTAGGGACAGAGGGAGGCGGGTGATTCAGGGTGATTCAGGTTAAGTGGTCATCTCCGGGAGCCGCTGGGGCTCAGCGCCCCCGCGTGAGCCTGTCTGAAGGTGAGGGCCCAGTCACCCACCCACCCTATCAGTCATGAGTTAAGCACTGCTCCCCCGGAGAGGTGATGCCCTGAATCTCCCACCAGCGGCCAGAGAGCCCTTCAGACAAAGAAACATGGGCTGGCATGGAGCTCCGGGGACAGGAAGAGCCCAGCGCATGGGAGTGCGGCAGACCCATAGTTCCCCAGCCCCCGCCTCAGGGAGCTCACAGCCTAACTGCACAGAGGGTAAAGGTCAAATCCATGAAACAGACACCCGTTGGGATAAGGATGAGAGAGGAAACTCTCAGGGACCCGTGGGGTGGCAACGGTAGGGGTGACCCCCAGAGACCATCGCGTGGTCAAGGTCAGCCTCTTGGAGAAATGACACTGACACTGAGAGCCGAGATGGGACGTCACGTAGAGGGAGGGAAGGAGGGTCTGAGGATGGGCCCCTGCAGACACCCTGTGGCGGCAACGAGCACAGTAACCCGGAGATGAGAAACTGCCCGGAGGGGCCAGGTAGCTGCTGAACAGAGAGTCGCGGGAGGGGCACCGAGGGACAGTGGGGGCCTCCTGCAGCCTGGGGTCCCGACCCAAGCGTTTCTGCCTCCTCCATCTCCACAGTCACCTCCCTTCTCAGCAGCTCGGCCCCCCCACCCGCCGGCCCCCCACTGCACAGAGGGAAGGGCAGGGCGAGGGGGCCAGACTGAGTGTGACGTGGGCACAGGCTGCTGGCTGCGGGCAGGGCACCCGTCGAGGAGGAGGGGCGGGCAGGCCCCCGCAGCCCAGGCTCCCCACATAATCCCCTCCTGGCGCTGCACCGCCTCTTGGTTATTTTTAAAATCTCATTTTCAGAAAATGGAGAAGAAAACCTCTTTCTTTGGACTTTTTCCCCCTTTTTTTTCTGTGAAAGATTAGGAGAGGGGTGTGGAGGGAGGAGAGAGCCTGGAAGAGCGGGAGGCACCTCTGGCAGCGCGCCCGCTTGGGGGCCAGGGTCTCTGCTGACTGCCCCCCCCCCACCGCTGCGGCCCTAGAGACACAAGGCGGGACCCCTCCTTGGGCAGCCAGGTCTCAGCTGCTGCCTTTGCCCAGTGGGCGCGTTGTCGGTGCCGACTTTATACTGGAGCACAGCAGGGTGGTGGCTCTGGGTGTCCACCCTCATGGGGTGCAGGGCCTGTGGGGAGAAAGGGCCAACAGAGATCCACCCCCGGGCTGGGAGGCTGGGGGAGGGGCAGGAACTGCCTGGAGCAGGGCCGGGTGGAGGGCAGGGAGGGTTCTAGAGGCGAGGACTGCATGCATGGGCAGAGCCTGGTGAGCCTGGGTGGCTGGCAGGGGCTGACCTCAGGGACCAAGGAACCAGAGGGCCCGTCAGGCAGGTACCCTCACTGATGCCCCACAGGACACTCCACAGGGGAGGACCTCCCTGAGCCAGGAAGGCCTGGAGCCCGGGACTGGACTCCCAGCTCTGCTCCTGAGGCTGGGCCAGCTGTCTGCCAGCCTGCTAAGTTGCTCCCAGCTCTAACCCTATGGACTGAAACCCACCAGGCTCCTCTGTCCATGGGATTCTCCAGGCAAGGAGACTGGAGTGGGTTGCCATTTCCTCCTCCAGGGGATCTTCCCGACGCAGGGGTCGAACCCGCATCTCCTGCACTGGGGTCCCCAAGGGCGAATAGGAGAGTGCGGGATTTTCTTTAGGAAAGCAGGGGTGTGGAGGGGAGGAGGTGACTCCGGGTGAGGACCAGACCGCGCGGGCGGTTATGGCTGCAGGCGCAGAGATGGGCCTTGCAGGGGGAGAGACCGGGCTCAGCTCTTGATGCAGTGGGGATTTACAGCCAAGGAGCAGGGCGGAGGGGGTGGGGGCAGTCAGTGGATGGAAAATACCTAGCAGGAGGTATCAGGAGTAGGGAGAGTCTAGCTAGATCCACCTACCAGGGTTCTCACTGGAGGCAGGCCTGGTGCTCACACCTCACCTGGGAGAGAGCAGAGGATGAGGACCCTGAACAGAGGCAGGGGGCGCGGGGCAGGGGACAAGGAAGGGGGGGTTGTTCTTGCTAGAACTGCACTTCATGAGGAAGAGCAAGGATGGACCCAGGAGAAGGTTCCGGAGCCCGGCTAAAGTTTGGTCCAGCAAAGACTCTTTGTCAAGGGCATTCCAGGAGGAAGGCATTGCAGAGCCTCAGAGGGCTGGCCTGGCTGCGACTGGGAACTGAGGGGGCTGGGGTGGGCATGGAGGGGGACAGAAAGAAGCAGCCTGGGTAGCAGAGCAGGGGCTGGGCTGCTGGGCTCTGGGTCAGGCCGGTCCTCTCTGGGGCAGTAGCAGCAGCCTCCTCCCCAAAGGGTCCAGGCTGGAGCCCGCGAGCCGGAGTGTGCCAGGGGCCTGGGGAGTGGGATGCTGAGGCCCCCTCCCCACCGACTTGCGACTTGCCGTCTGCGCTCAGGAGGGCTGTGGCCCCAGGCGAGCCCATCTCTGCGGGAATGCCCGGCCGGCCCGCCCCTCGGGTCCCCCGCCTCGAGTCCTGCCTGGGCCCGCAGCGCCATCTGCCGGCGGGACGGGAAGGCTCGGGCGGAACTGGCCCGAGGCCCCTGGGGAGGGACGGGTACCCTGTGGAGGCTGGTGCGTGATGGTTCACAGGCCTCGTGCTCACCCTGGAGTGAGCTGTGAGGGCCTGGTTTTGAACCTGGCTCCACTGTTGACTGCTGTGTGACCTCCAGCCAGTTCCTGACCCTCTCTGAGCATCATCCCAATCGCAGGGAGGTGAGCACACCCGGCCTCCAGATTACTATGAAAAGTGGCCATGAGGCTGGGAGCCCACACGCGGCAGAGGTGGTCCCCCCCGGCGCTGAAGGTGCTCCCCAGTTTCTGAGAGGTTCATGGGGAAAGCAGGCAGGCGGCATGACCCAGCCGGGGACCTGCAGCCCTGACATCTCACCGTTTTCAAACATGGTGAAGGGTAGCACGAGATGGACAAGGATCAGACCCCAGGTCTCAGTGTCCCCTGGGGCTGGCACCTGTCCTCACAGGAGGCTCATCCACTCCCACCCTAACATCCAGCCCCCCTTGGACCCTGCAGGAACAGGAGTCCCCCCCGTCCCCAACCTCGCCGCAAGCAGCTCATCCATTGTCCATCTGGGGCTTGCTGGAAAGTTCTGTGGAAAACCTGCCTCCCTGTAATCCAGGTACATTCCAAGAGCCCAGAAGGCCCACTGGGAAGTTCTGGGGCCAGGACCCAGGAACCGACCCCTGCCCCCGGCTCATCCCCTTGGGGGCCGGCCTCTCTCTGTACCCTGCTTTCTCCTCCCTTCTGCCTGGAGCCCTAAGGAGGGGTGGGCAGCTATAGAGAACCCCAACCCAAGGCTTCCCTCTTGGCCCCGATTCCAAATTCCTAAGGGGAGGACCTGCTTGGCCCACCTTGCCCGGTCAGCCTGGTCGATGTCCAGCAATGGCTCACCAAAAAGAAAGAAGCCAAAGGCCCTGACTTGCAGCATTGCCCACGACCATGGTGTAAAGGCTCCCACACGGCTGGTCCCCGGCTGCCCCTGTGATGGATGGCATACAGAGTCTGGCAGAGATGCACGATACCGCCCCGTGACAGACAGAGACACGTAAATAACCTCTAGGACACAGGTGACAGTAAAATAGATGCAATTAGCAAGAAGTGATGGGCTTGGGGCACTTATTACCTCTGTTTATTAGTGTCCCTTCCGTTGTGGGCTTCTAAGGTGGTATTTAACAAGTAACCCTCAACTTGCTGAGCATTTAAGCACTGATCACACAAGTCTGTAGGCCACCAGACAGAGTGGCTACAGGGAGCCACCCTGGAGGCGTGGGGGCCCAGCCCTGAGAAGGGTCACTGTCGACACCTGTTCTGGGAGCTTTGTGGGATCCAGTCTCCCAGGGACCCTCCTTCGTGATTCATGGACCCAGCTTTCAGCAGTCCCTCTCACGGTGCTGAAGGATGGGCGAGGGCGAACCGGGCGACGAACAGGACTGTCCCAAGTGCTCCCATCAGAGTGAGCTGAGCCAAAGGCTTGGGGAAGACCCCATCCCCCAGCTGCCTGGACGAGCAGGACCCTGCCCCCCCTCATTCTCAGCCTCAGGCTCCTCCCCACACAGGGTGCGTATCCAGGAGCCCCATCTCATGGGACATCCTGAAGTTCTGCTGCAGTTAGCCCTGGTGCGGCTGCCCACCGAGTCGGACAGCCATCCTGTGTTGGGCACCCATCTCTTACCAAGCCCCTTTCGAGGAAAAGTGATTCAAGTCTCAGAACCAGCTGGGGAAGGGGCATCATCAGCTCCTGTTTCTAAAGAGGTCACAGCCTCGGAAAGGTCACCTGCCTGGCAGAGCCAGAGAGGCGGGGCTGACCCCCGGAGCAACTGCAACGCCCCCAAGGCCCCCGCGGTAGGCGGTTGCTATCTGTTGACTCTCTGGCTTCCTGCACACGGCCAGGGTCCCACACGTGTGTGTCTCCAGGATGCAGGGGCTGCAGGCACAGCACAGCTGCCAGGACTCCTCGAGATCAGGGCGGGCTGGGCTGGGGGTGGGCCGCCCACCAGCAGGTCCAGACACCAACCATCCGCTGCCTGGGGCCTCCTCGCCCCTCCACACGGGAGGACCCTGGGGCCTCTGGCAGCGGAGTCTGCTGACAAGCGTCCCTGTTGGGAGCCCTGGTCTGTCTTCGGGACCCAGCTCCCCTGTAGCCACGCAATTGGACCAGGGGACAACGAGCAGGCAGCCCACTGCGGACCCACCCAGAGGGCTTCCACCGGGAGGCCATTCAGTCCCAGCTCTGCTGCTTCCGGCATGGAGCACACAGTAAGTTACCCGTTGCTGTGGAACAAACAACCGCAGACTCGGGGACTTAAGACCACGCGTTTACTGCCTTGCTGCCCCTTGGGTCGGGAATCCAGGCAGGCTTTAGCTGGGCCTCCTGCCTCGGGGGGTCTCCAGGGTGCAGCAGCGTGTCAGCCGGATCCACAGGTGTCCAGAAGGAGACACCTAAGAACCAGAGGTGGAGGGGCACGCTGAGGGCATAGGTGTACACGCGCGCGCGCACACACATACACACGGGCTGTGCCCAGGACACAGTGTCCGATTCCACAGCCCTGTCTTTGGCAAGGTGCGGTGGGTGCTGCAAGCATTGTGACCTCAGGGGTGAGGTCAGGGCTGGCTGGGGCGGGGGAGGGGGAGCCCAGAGATAGAGCTGCTCGGCCGGGCATGAGGAGAGAGTGGGCAGTACCTCCAGACTGCACCCCAACATGGACGCGCAGCATTCAGAAAAGCCACACAGCCACGCCAGCACAGGCAGGACCTCCTCAGCCAGGTCCCAGAACCCCAGGTCAGCCCAGTGCCGGGCAGGGGCCCCCTGCAGGGCAGGGCAGCAAGGGGTGGACCCCCAGAGCCTGGGCCTAGGACGGAGGGGTCCTACAGCATGCCAGCAGCCCCCTGGAGTGGGAGTTGGGGGTGGACACTGACCTCACAGCCCTCAATGTGGTGGAGAGGAGGCTGGGGGGCGGCAGGGCGGGGCGATTGGGTGCAGGGAGAGAGGGGGTCTCGAGTTCCAGCATGGCCTTTGCCGTCACATCGCCTGTAGCTGCCGATGCTTGTGGGGACCAGCGATGTGAGATGGCGTGGACAGATGGACAGACAGTGGGCATGCTGTCCCTCTGCTGCCCGGAACCTCCACCTCGTCGAGAGGGCACAGCAGCCTGTTTCCTAAGAGACTTGAGGGATGTGCACAAAGGGGAGGCCCTCTGTGGCCTTTGTCGTCTGGGGTCCCTGCGCCCCAGGTGGGCACAAGGGCAGCTCTGCCTCCTGAGTCCAGCGGCAGGTCGGAAGCTGGCAGGCAGCCTCCCTCTCTGGGTCCCCAGGCCCACGGTTTGCTGCGTGGGGACTGGGGCACGTCGACTCTCCAGGCTGTCCCTGAGGGGGTTCCCAGGTGAGGTTCTTGCCTGTGCTTCCGTGGTCGTATCTCCCTGAGGGAGCCGCCCGACCCGCCTCAGAACACAGCTCTTCTGTTCTGCACCGTCGCTTCTGCCCGCTTGCTCAGGCCGGTCTCCCCTCTGCCGCATCCCGCCTCACGTCTAGGGCGAGAAAACGCTCCCCCTGCAGCTGTCTGCTAACTGCGTTCCTATTCTCCTGTCTTTTAAAATACACTCAATCCTGGTCGCTGTGGGACTGGGAGGCAGGTTTGGGGTGAGACACAGATCTCGCTGGTGGCTGTGGTCAACCCTGCCAAGGCCCCTCCAGGGTGCAGGGGGGGCCAGGCTCGGTGTGAAAGGCTGAGCCCTCCAGGAGCAGCACGGGAGTGGCTGGTTTTCTGAGAGGCCATAGGAAGGAGCGGGCTTCCCAGGTAGCCCTCGTGGGTAAAGAACCCACCTGCCGATGGAGGAGACTTAAGAGGTTCGATCCCTGGGTCAGGAAGATCCCCTGGAGGAGGGCATGGCAACCCACTCCAGTATTCTTGCCTGGAGAATCCCATGGACAGAGGAGCCTGGAGGGCTGCAGTCAATAGGGCCACAGAGAGTCAGCCACAACGGAGAGACTGAGTACGCACATAGGAAGGGGGGCCTTCCAGGAGGGGCGGTGTGTGTACTGAGCCCCAGTGGTCACATCCCTGGGATGCAAGCTTTGGAGTCGGATCCGGTCTGAACGGACGCTCTCCTGCAGAGGCTGTGTGTCCTGGGATGGGTCGCTGAGCCTCTCTGTGTCTCAGCACCTCGTGGGGTTGGTGTGAGGACATGGCACCTGACACAGGCCCATCCTCGTTGGCAGCGGTGGGGGCGCTGGTGAGGTGGGTGGTGGGCCAAGTACAGCCGGGAGAATCCCCTGCTGACCACACAGTCACTGGTCCCCAGAGAGGCAGACGGTGGGGAGGGGCAGAGGGAGCTCAGGCTGGATGTGGCCAGGGAAGGGGAAGGCCCCACACTCCAGGCAGGAAGGCCAGCTGGGAGGGGAGCTGAAGGTAGCAGCTCCAGGTGGCCGGGAGGACGGTCCCACTGTCCAGGGCTGACCTTGGCTCCTCCCAGGAGCACACCCCCAGCAGCATCCACTCACTCGGTCAGTCACTGGGCCTTCGCCCAGGCCCTTCCCTGGGACATGTGGGGGACCCAGAGAGAGATAACCAGCACACCTCCAAGGGGACTGGGAAGGAAAAGGCCCAGGGGTTGGTCAGTGGAGCCACCAGGGTTCCTGTGAGTTCAGCGGGAGCCAAGGAGGGCCATCAGTCATCAGGGAGCCAGGGGACACACCCCCTACTCTAAGATGCGCTGACCATGGCAAGCAGGCTGAAGGCGACTTCATGTGGCCCCCACAAGGGGTCGAGGAGGACGGGGAGGGGAAGGACACACGCTCTGGGCAGACAGAAGAGCGGAGGCCCAAGGTCAGCCAGAAGGGCTCAGACAACTGACCCGGTGTGGAGGCTGCAGAGGACAGACCGCCAGGATCCCAGTGAGCTGGAAGGGCTGGACCCAGAAGAGCCCAGCAGGGCTGATGGCTGCTCTGGACACATCACTCCACTGTTCTTTCCACAAACGTTTGCTGAGTTCCTGCGAGGAGTGCCAGGCATGGTTCCAGGTGTTGGGGACACAGCTGGAAACAAGACATGAAGAGCCCTGTCTCCTGGCTTGCATTCCGGTGGGGGAGACAGCAATAAACACCAGACAGGGCCCAGAGAATCATACAGTGTTACAAGCTGGAAAGGGGCGTGGGAGGAAATCGACCGGTCAGTGTGGGGCGAGGGTCAGATTTTAAAGAAGCTCATAGAGAAAAATACAACTGAGCAAAGAAGTGAAGTGGGGGTGAGGGGCTGAGCCGAGCAGCGCTCTGGAGGGAGGTTTTCACCAGATAGGAACAGCCAGTGCAGAGGTCCTGAGGTA
Source organism: Bos javanicus (assembly GCF_032452875.1). NCBI lineage: Eukaryota > Metazoa > Chordata > Mammalia > Artiodactyla > Bovidae > Bos > Bos javanicus. The sequence goes on from NC_083881.1 coordinate 2,356,129, forward strand.
GAAGTGTGCCGGCGGGTTCAGAAGTAGCGGGAGCCCTCTGCACCTAGGGTGGGTGGAGTGAGCAAGAAAAAGCCAGAAAAAGGGACTTCCCTGGTGCTCCAGAAGTTAAGACTCCGAGCTTCCACCGCAGGGGGCATGGGCTCCATCCCTGGTTGAGGAAATAAGATCCTGAAAGCACCAAAGATCCTGCATGCCACGGGGCATGGCCAAAAAGTGAAAAGTAAATAAATATTTAAGAAAAAAGAAATAGTAGAAGGAAATGAGATGGGGGGGTCATTTTTGTTCTTATTTCTTTTGTTCTTGGTTTGTTTTTTTTAGCTATGTTGTTGTTCAGTAGCTAAAGTATTTCTTATTTAAATGCAGTAAAATTCACCCCTGTTAGTGTCCAGTTCTACAAGTTTTTTCTTAATTAATTCAATTTTCTGGGGGCCATACTGCACGGCATGTGGGATCTTAGTTCCCTGACCAGGGATCGAACCTGCGCCCCCTGCAGTGGAAGTCCCAGTTCTAGACTGGGACTCATCGAGAGTCCCAAACTCTTACAGTGGTGCAGCCACGACCACACACAAGCTATGAAACGGCTCCATGCCCCCCTGCAAATTCCCCGTGCCCCTTCTTGTAATCAATCCTCCAGCAACCCCGCTATCCCCAGAAACTAGTGATCTGTTTTCTGCCTGTATAGTTTCACCTTTTCAGAATGTCACAAAAATGGGACAAGGCCGCACGTCGCTTTGGGGGTCTGGTTTCTTTCACACAGCGTAACGCATGTAAGCCTCCTCCATGTGGCCTCCGTCAGTCACTCCTCTCGTTACCACTGAGTAGTATTGCTGTAGGTCCTGAAATGCAGTTTTTGGTGCATTCACCAGTCGAAGGACATTTGGATTTTTTCTGTTTGGGGTTATTATAAAGCCACGGTAAACATCTGTGTACAGATTCTTGTGTGACGTTGTCATTTCACTTCGGTAAATGCCTGGGAGTAGAACAGCTGAGTTGGATGGTAAATGTAGGTCTTACTTTCCAAGAAAGTACCAAACTACCCTCCACGCTGGGTGTACCATTTTGCATTTCCGTGGGCAATGATGGAAACTCTAGTTACTCTGTCTTCTCACCAGCACTTGGTATTTTCTGGTTTTTCTTTTCTCCATTCAGGTAGATGTGTATTGATATCCCACTGGGGTTTTAATTTATTTCCCCCATGGGGAATGGTGTGGAACAGTTTTTATGGGCTTATTTGCCATCTGCTTTTCTCCTTTTGTGGAATGTCATTTGAATCTTTTTACCTGTATTTTCTTAGGTTGGTTGTGTTTTGTTCGTAAGGTATTTGTATATTTCAGGCACAGTCTTTTATCACGTATGTGATTTGCAAATTACTCCTCCAAGTCCAAAGCTTATCTTTTCATTTGTTGTAGCTGTCTTTCAAAAAGCAGACATTCTTAATTTCGGTGAACTTATTTACCAATTTTTTATTTTATGGATGGTACCTTTGGTGTCATATACGGGACTGCTTTGTGCAACTCAGGATCACAGAGATTTACTCCTAAATGTTCTTCTAAAAGTTTTAGAATTTTAGGCTTTACTTTAAGTCTGTGATCAATTTTGAGTTAGTTTATGTTTGTGAAAGTGATGTCGCTCAGTCGTGTCCGACTCTTTGCGATCCCATGGACTGTAGTCTACCAGGCTTCTCTGTCCATGGGATTCTCCAGGCAAGTGTACTGGAGTGGGTTGCCATTTCCTTCTCTAGGGGACCCTCCTGACCCAGGGATCGAACCCAGGTCTCCTGCATTGCAGGCAGATTCTTTACCCTCTGAGCCACCAGGGAAGCCCTAACCCTATGTTTATAGTGAGATAACTTTATGTTTGCAGTGAGATATAAATTGGGGTTTATTTTTTACATGTGTTTATCCAGTTATTGCAGCACCATTTATTGAAGAGACTGTCCTTTCTTAATTGAATTGCTTTTGTTGCACCTTTACCATAACACACGTGGGTCTTTTTCTAGGCTCTATAGTTTGCTCCATTTGTTTATATTTCTGTGCTTTCATCAATATCACACTGCACTGATTACTGTAACTTTATTACAAACCTCCAAATCAGCAGTGTCAGTGCTCCAATTCTTCTCTCAAAGTTACTTGGCTATCTTCATTCCTTTACTTTTCCATATAAATTTTAGAAACAATTTGTTGGCTACTACAAAAAAAAAATGCTTCTGGGATTTTGATGAAAATTGCATTGAATATTTAGAGAAATTTAGAGAAAATAGACAACAATGTTGAGTCTTCCAATCTGTGAACATGGTGCATCGCTCCATTTATTAAAGTCTTTATGTCTTTCAACAGTATTTTATATTTTACAGTATATAGATCTTACAATTATTTGATACATTTATACCTAAACATCTCATGATTTTTAGTGCTACTGTTTATAGTACCTTTTTATTTTAATTCCCAGTTCATTGCTGGTACCTAGAAATGTGACTGATTTTTGTACGCTGACTTTATATTTGCCAATTTGCCGAATTCACTTTTTTGTTCTGGTAGGGTGTTTTTTAGATTCTTTGGAATTTTCTAGTTAGATAATACCATCCTCTCGGCCTCTCCAGCACCTCCCTCCGTAAACACACGGGGCCATTCAGATGCATACACCCAAGGCCTCTTTTCCCTTTCAGAATCTCCTCCCACATCTCTGAATTCACAAAGAACCAGTCCTACATGACGGTACCTCAGAATTCTGCCCGTGGGGACAGACAGAGGCACCCCACCACCATCCTGCTCTGCAAGTCACAGAGCAGCCAGGCCGCCCTGATGCCCAAGGAGCACACGGCGTTCATCGAGGAAGCCTACAGTGCAGGTGATCCCCGGCCCCGGGACTCGTCCCAGCAGACCCCATCAGTCCCTCCACCTAAGGAAGTCCCGGGAACGAGGGCCAGAGCAAGCCCACCCTCCAGGACCTTGGGGTGTCAAAAGGCATGGATCTAGTGCAGCTTTCAGCAGGGCCTCCTGCGCATCCTCTTTGGCCTCCTCACACCTCCTGAGACACCATCAGAAGCCCCAGATGCCCTCTCTCAGCCCTTCCCTCCACACTCCTCCAACACCTTTCACACCCTAGAACCTCAACTCACACCTGGCCCTCTCACTGGAATGCTTATCCCCTCCTTCAAAGGATGACCTGCCTTAATCCTTGTAGGCAAAGCTAAAATGCCACCCTCTCTGGGAAGCCAGTCCTGACTGCCTTTCTGTCTTAGGATTCATCACCCCTCCACTCTCTGTGTGCCCAGGGCCTTTTAGACAACTTCCCCACAGAAAGTCCGCTGATACTGGGTAGGGCTCTCCTGGGCTGGAGGCTCCTTCAGAACAGAGCCGGGCCCTGACTCCCCTTGGAGCCACGCACATAGTCTTACAATAAATGAACACCACTGAATGTTGGGTGACTGGATGGAGGATGAAGCGGTGAGGAAAGAACAGATGGAGGGATGGAGGGATGAATGCTTAATTTATCAACAGATAAATTAAGGGTGGGTGGATGGGTAGATGAATTTTTAAATGGGTGAATGGTGAGTAGATGGATGGATAGATGGATTTAGGAATGGAAGGTCGGATGGACCGAAGGTGGATAGATGGATAAATTTATTCATGGATGGACTGATGAATGAGCATAAGGATGAGCAGGCAGGTGGGTGGACCGGTGGATTGATGGATAGAAAGACATGGATAAATGGGTGCATGGACAGATCGACGGACACATGGATGACAGACGAATGGGTGAATGAATGGGGGAAAAGGAGTGAACCGATGAATGGATCGAGTACTGCACGAGCGAGCGAGAATGCATTCCCTGCTTGCTTTCTTGCTTCTGATCTTCCCTTGAACCTCAGAAGGACTGGCAGAGCGGTTAGGAGCCCCAGGATCGCCAGCGTGTCCCCAGCCGAGCCCCGCCCCGCCCCACCCAGCCCGTGCCTGCCCTACCCCGCCCGTGCCTGCCCTACCCAGCCCCGCCCCGCCCCGCCCCTGCCCACCCAGCCCACCCCACCCAGCCCACCCCGCCCCGCCCCTCCCCTGCCCGCCCAGCCCTGCGGGTGCACCGTGGCCCCCACAGCGCACCCACCCTCACTCCTTCTACCTCAGCCATCTGCTTCAAGCTGCTCCGGGACCTCAGTGGTTCAGACTCCCTCCACCTGAGATACATCATCAAGAAAATCAAGAACATGGCGCACGGGGCCCCCAACCTGGTGCTAGAAACCATCCACGACTACTTTGTAAACAACCAGCAGGTGGGAGCTGTTAGGGCTCTTCAGGGCGGGCGTGGGGAGGGGAGGGCAGGGCTAGACCCAAAGCAGGTTCAGACCTTGGTTCCTCCGGACAGCAGAGCCATGATTTGGGGCAAGTCAGTCTCCCCATGTGTCCAGCGAGCCAGCAGGGGGTGGGTGGAAACTAGACCAACATGTGTGGATCATCCTCTGAACAGTCTCTATAGACTATCATGATTCTCAGAGATGAGAACGCTGAAACTTAGAGGAGGGAAGTAATTCGCCTAAAGTCACAGGGGAGGGATGATTGGGTGGATGATTAGGGTTAAGCTCTATCTGGATTTTTTAATGAATGGATAGATAAAAGAATAAATGGATGAACTGGTAGAATGCTCTTTAGACCCCCTGGTAGTTACCTGAGGATGGGGACAAGTGTTTATTCATCTGTGTCTGCAGAACCTAGTTCAGGGCTGTTCACAACGGTGTTGCTGCATGGATGACCAAATGTGTCCACTATGCTATCTCCTCGCTGGCCTCTTTACGCGCCGCCCCCTAACTGCTGCTCCCACGGCGACTCCCCACTTAATCAGACCCAACTTGTCCCTGAGCCTGTGTCCACCCTGCCACCCACAGATCTCCACCCGGCACAAGTTCCGGCTCTTCCACGTCCTAGGGGCAGTCATTGGAGCCACTGAGTCCCTGGAGGAGACCTGGGAGAAGTCCTTCATGCAGCTGGCCCTGGAGAACATGACCAGGTCCACGGTGAGTCTCCCCCACCACCCACCCCCAGCAAATAGGCCATTCCACAAAGGCTTCTGAGGTGCAGGCAGCTGCCCCGGGGACCCAAAGGATGCTGGCAATGCCCAGCCTTGTGGCTGACCAAGCGATTCTGCCCATTTTCTCATTTTCTTACCACCAGCCCCTTCAGAGGGACAGCCTCATGCACTCACTTTACAGCAGAGAAAGGTGAGTCTCAGAGAGTTCTTGGCCGGTCTGGGCGTCCCACGCATTCCCCAGGCAGTACCTCAGCCCTTGGCTGCCTGGCTCTGGGTCCCCGCCTATTGAAGACCTCAGGCTTGGACCTGGACCGCACATCCTCCAGCAGGTGGGGCAGGCGCTTCTCTGAGTGCACAAGCTGGTCCAGGACTCACAGGGAGAGCAAGTGCCTCCTGGCGCCTCCATCCTGCATGATGCCCAGCACATGCCTGGCTCCATTTTAGCCTCTGCTGGGTGGTCCTGCATCCTTTCAGTCCAGCTGCTTGGGTCCTTTGCTTCTGGAAGACGCTTCCCTGATTCCCCAGGACATCGTCCCCTGTGTTGCTCTGTACTAGGCTTCAGGAACGCCTGACTCTCAGACCCAGAGCTCTCTATAGTTCCCCATACTCTCATCCCACCTCTCTTTTTCCACCTCTCTGTCCTTCATTCTCCTCTCTGAGGAGCCATCATCTTCCAAATCTTTGACTGCATTTTCTATGCATATCCATGAGCCTTTAACTTTCAAGAGATCTTGGTCTTTGTCCTCAGAAAGTTCCCATTTCATCCTGTTAATAGCTTCACAGATGCAGTGTCTTCTCTTATCTCTCAGGATATTAAAGGGACTGTTTTGCTTCCAGTTTTCTCTCTCTGTTTGGCCTCTCTTTCCTCTGAGTAGCTTTTCTCTGGGTTTCATCAGGTTTGTGGTTGTGGCTATGGTTTTGATCCCTCCCATATGCATGGCCTTCTCTGTGTGGCCATCTGCCTGTGCTTAGGAGCTGCTGAGGTGCTCTGGGCACACAGGTGGGTGATGAGATTGGGGGTCCACCACAGAGTTACAAGGGGAGCCCTCTACTGTCCTCCACGTGTCCCTTGTCCCCATATCAGCACCTCAGTGACGTTCCTCTCGGGCCATCCAGATCTCCCAGGGAAGACCTGATCTGGGGCTCAGCCCCGCGTAGCAGAGTGGAGAACCTGACCCAGGAAGTGTCTGTCCCCTGCACTCGCAGGCCTGGCCTCCCCCGCCAGAGACCCTCAGCCTGGCCTCTCCAGAGACCCTGTGGGTGTGCAGGGTGGGGATCTGGGCGCTTGACTACTTCGCACACACTCCACCCTCTCTCCGGCCTCCCTAGCTGTAAGCATCTGGGAGACACACGCCCCGGGATTTCTATCAGACCATGTGTGGTGTCGGTGGAGGCCGGTTCTCAGCTTGCCCTACCTCCAGCTTAGGGCTCAGCCCAGTTACCTCACCCAGAGGGGTGGCTATCACCCTCAGTAAAAACCTCCTAAATGTAGAGTACTTGAGGTCTTTTCCTGAAAGAGCAAAATCAGATTCAACCCACCATCTTAACAAGAATCCCTCATAATCACCCTTTCAACAAATCATAAATGATATAACGATTTCACTTGATGACTCAGACAGCACTGAGAAAAGCCCTGGGTGTGGCAACACAGCGCCGGACAGTCTGAGGCTGCCCCTCGAGTAGAGCATGGTGGGCCTGGCTGGGGTGCAGGGAGGGTGAGGGGGCTGGCCAGCTGGGCCTCTGCCCCCGAGACGCTGACACTGACTCCTCAGGCCAGAGATCTCGGGACCGAAGCAGAGACTCTGTTTCTGAATCCCTGGTGGTTAAGACTCCAAGGCTATGATGTTGTCTTAAGCTCTCAGGAGTTCCGGAAAGAGGTGACATCGAGTAGAGCCTTCAGGATGCATGTCTAGAGTGTAGGTGTTGGAGCAAGCTTTCAAAATGGACTAGCGTTTGGATAGACAGGATGAGTGGGCACTGTGTTCCAGGTGGGAGACACGGCATATGTGCAAAGGCTCAGCAGCACGGATAATGACGATGGGTTTCTGGACCAGGAAGAGGCCCAGGGATGTGGACATTCACGTGTGATCCTGAGCCCTGGGGACGAGCCTCACCTTCACCCACCCGCTCTGCGTGTCGGGCTTCCTCAGCCTCAGTTTTCCATCCAAAACCTGGGTTGACAGTAGCTGTCTTGCCCACCAAACCAGACCCTGTGTGTGAGATGTCAAGGCTCCATCTGACCACCCACTCTTCCTTTCCGCCCCCCGCCCAGGAGCTGGAGGAGGCCTACCAGGACGCGGCCAGCAACGTGCTGGTGGCCATCTGCAGGCACTCGTGGCAGGTGGTGGCCCGGCACCTGGAGACTGAGGTCCTGTCGGGCGTCTTCCCGCACCGCAGTCTCTTCTACGTGATGGGCATCATGACCTCTGATGGTATGTCCTGCCCGCGGGGCCTGGGCCCAGCCACCCTCTGTCCGCAGGCTAGCAGGGGGCGGGGCAGGCCGTGAAGAGAGCAGGAGGGGGCCGGCAGGGCTGCTGACCTGTGGGACATACTCGGGACTGAGCATCAGCTGCACAACAGGGAAGCCAGCCAGATGGCCCCAAGCTGCGGCCCGGACACCCCCACGGCATCTGTGCTGCCCGTCCCGACGAGGCCACGCTCCTGCCCTTGGCATTTCAGCTGCCCGCCTGGACACAACCAGGGCGGAGCAAGGAGGTTCCAGGAGGAAGGGCTGCCCTGCCGTGGTCCGTTGGTTCCTGGCAGACAGACAGGCCGAGCTCACAGAGACTGTGCAACAGGCCTGGGCACCCAGCTGCACATCGCAGGCCCGGGAGGTCCATATTTCTGTGCCTCCTCCGTAGCTGCTGCCTCTGAGCCACTGGAAGGGCCACCTTGGATAGTGGGGGGTCTCTGAGGACCCCTGGGGAGGACTCATGTGGGGAGGTCTTACCAGGATGAGGCTCAGCTAACACTCTTTGAGTTCCTGTCGTGTGCCCGGCTCTGCCATCACAAGCTCACAGCCTCGCCAGGGAGGCAAACTCCACCTCTCATTCATTCATTCACAAGCATGAGCTGAGCTCACTGCTGCCCAGCTGTGGGGGTACTTCTGCCCTGGTGGCCATCAGGGAGGACTTCCCAGAGGAGGCAGCCAACTCTGAGCCATGCCTTGCATGCCATGAGTAGGGGTTGGAGGAGGAAATGGTGTGAGCACACCCAGGGGCCTTAGGGAGGAGCTAGTCAACAGCCTCAGCCCGAGAGTTGAGGTAGGGGGAGAAATGGATGTGGCGGTTCTGCTGTCTCCAGGGCGACCCAGAGGGGAGGCCTCAGAGGCTGTGCTTGGGAGGAAGGCTGGGAGGAGGCAGGCGTTAGCTTGGCTCGGCTTTGCACCCCTCCCCTGGAGCTGACAGGCTGGGTGGAGGTCCCTCTGTGCCTTGGGTCACCTCTGAGATCCCCCCAGAGCATTCCCTGAAGTGGCCCCTCTTTCTGAGGTTGGGTTTCCAGCCTCAAGCATAAAGGCTTTCCAGCGCCCCAGTGTGCCCTTCCCTGGGCTTTGTTTTCCCACCGTTGAGGAGACCCAAGCACGTCCCAGGGGACCATGCCCAGAGGGAGCCCTCTGTACCACTGTCTGAGCCTGAGGCCCAGAGAGGGAAATTAACCCACCTGAGGTCACACAGGATGGATGGCAGGACCACGACTCCAGCCCAGCGCTCTGGACACCCAAGTCCAGCTCACTATCCTTGGAGCTCACCTCCCCCAAGGAGCCAGACAAACCCAGGACAATGTAGTCCTGACTCAGTCATGTCCAAGGGATGGGGGAGATGGAGCCCAAGACCCAGCCCCAGCCGTGGACATAGGACCTGGCCTCCAGTGACCACCACCTCCACTCTCTCCCTCAGAGACTCTCTTCAAGGAGGGAGAGAAGGCTGGCTGGGAAGAGCAGCTGGCCAAGGTAGGGAAGGAGCCCAGCCACGGGGGCCTTCTGCAGGGATGATGGGGGGCGAGGGTGGGCACCCACTCAGCCCTGGGAGGGTGGAGGAGGCTCAGGATGGGAGGCAGAGGGCGGGCAAGGCTGGTACCGAGGAGCAGCAGGGTCCCTGGGGGTCAGGACGTGAACTTGTCTCTAGACACCTGGCACAGAGCAAGTGTCCAGCGCACACAAGGCCCTTCTCGCCACACAAGGCCCTTCCTGCCCGTCCTGGGATCTGGGTCCATGGCTGAGGGGCCCAGAGAGGATGCAGAGGCCAGACGGGAGAGCAGAGGGGCGAGGAGGAGGGCGGTGGGGACTGAAGTTGTCACAGCGAGGACGGGTGTCACGCTGCTCCCACTCCAACCACACACCACGTGGCTGGGAGAAGGGACGTTGGGCCCTGGCAGGCCTGGATTCCAGTCCAGATTCAGCCAACCACAGCTGTGTGTCCTGGGTGCCTACTTTGCCTCTCTGTACCTTATTTCCTCCTCTATCAAATGGGGGTGAAAGTGCCAACCTCCAGCGCTTGCTGTGAAATGACAGGAAGTGATCTACATGGTGTCTGGCACTGGGCGTGACAGACAGGAAGCCCTCACTCACTGCATTAGTTATTATTATCATATAGTAGCAGCAGAACAGTTGTAATTAAGTAGCATTTAGTGGAAATAACACCGCTAGCAGCAGCAATACAGGTAATTAATAGAAAAATAAGACAGAAAATCACTAAGTACATAGAAGACTTCAACAACATAATTAACCAAATTGATCTAATTGACGTTCTTTTCGAATGTAAATGGAACATTCACCAAGACAGATCGCTTGCTGGGCCATATATCAGGTTTCAATAAATTTAAAAGGACTGAAATCAAACGGAGCACATTCTCTGCCCAGAACGTCAATTAGAGATCAATACCAAAAATATGTCTGGAGAAATTCCAAATATTTGGAAATTAGACAACACTCTTTTAAGTAACCCACAAGCCATAGAAGAAATCACAAGGAAAATTAGAAAATATTTTGAAATGAATGGTAAAGAAAGCACAATATGAAAATTTGGAAATTTGGGGGACTCAACAAAAAACAATGCTTAGAAGAAAATTATATTTGTAGTGCCCATATTAGAAAAGAAAAAAGATAAAATCTATCATCTAAACTCCATTTTAAGGAGCCATTCCCCAAAGTGCAAACTAAGCCCAAAGTAGAAGAAAGAAAATAATAAAAAGTAGAGGAAAAATCAAATTTTTTAAAATGGACAAACAATAGAGAGTGAATAAAACCAAAAGTGGGTTTTTCAAAAATATTAATAAAATGATAAGCTCTTTGATAAGCTGATCAAGAAAATAAAAAATATTCATTATCAGTAAAGGTGGAATATCAGTGAACAACCTTTAAACATCTGGAGAATGTTTGGATAATAAAATATGATTCCAATAAATTAGGCAATTTAGATTGAATAAACAAATTCCCTAGAAAACACAAACCACAGAACTGACAAGAGAAGAAACAGAGGATCTGAGTAGCCCTGGATAAAAGAAATTGGCGTCATATTTTATAAACCTTCCCACAGGCTTCGCTGGTTAATGCTATCACAAGTTAAAGTGTCAGTTGCTCAGTCGTGTCTGACTCTTTGGGACCCCAAGGACTGTAGCCTGCCAGGCTCCTCTGTCCACGGGATTCTCCAGGCAAGAATACTGAAGTTGGTTGCCATTCCCTTCTCCAGAGCATTTTCCCAACCCAGGGATTCAACCTGGGTCTCCTGCTTTGCCGACAGATTCTCTACCGTCTGAGCCACCAGGGAAGCCCATCACAATTTAATGCAGAAATAATACCAACTCTGTCCAAATTCTCTCAGAAAATAGAGGAAGAAGGAACACTCTTGAAACCATCTGATGGAGCCAGCACAACTCCAACACCAAAGCTGGAAGAAAACATTACAAGAAAGCTACAGACCAATATCTTTTATGAGGATGAATTCAAAAATATTTAGCAAAAGATTAGCAAGAAAAATCTGCCTTTTTGTTCACCCGCCTGGAATCTCTAGCATCCCAGCCCTTTGGGGTTTTTACAGAGACCTTGTTAATAGGTGTGATTCACGAAACCGCCGACAGCTGATAATGAAAGTCCACCTGTCACCCTCTCTGAAGGTGCAGATGTGGGTCAGAGTTCCAACCGTCGATCCAGGATGGGTTCTCCTGGCAACTCGCCCTCATCCTGGGTGGAGAGCCAGGGGCTTTCCAGAAGTGGAACCAGGCTTCTTGTGAACAACAAAAGACCTTTACTGCTCTCATCACTTAGGAAAGGGTTTCAGAAGCTCTGTGCCAGAAGAAGATGAAGACCACGTGTATATTTTTATCATAAGTCCCAGCGTCACATTGAGGAAGGCCCTTCACAGAGCAGGAATAGGAGGGAACGATCGTCTGTGGAAGCCCAGCCACTCACACACCTAATGATGAGTGAGTGACGCCTTCCCACTGAGATCAGAATGAGGCAAAGAGGCCCACAGTCTCCACTTTCGGTCAATATTGCACTGAAGTCCTAACCAGGGCAGTAAGCTAAGAGACAGGTGAAAACAGATGTACGGATTACAGTGGAAAATGAAAAACTTTCTTTGCAGACAACATAATTGCATACACAGAAAATCTCAGTTTTTTAAATTCTGGAACTATTAATTACTATTAATTACTAATAATTGAATTTAGCAAGATCTCAGGATATAGAATCAATATGCAAATGTCAACTGAATTTCTGTGTACTAACAATAAACAATTGGAAAATAAACTTCTAAAAAACTATGATGCAGTCACATTTAAAACATGAAAGACTCAGACAAATTTAACAAAATATGGGCAAGATCTTTACAAAACACTGCAAAAAGAAATTAAAACCTAAATAAATGCAGATAAATGATCATGGATAACAAGAGTCAATAATGTTAACATGTCAATTCTAAAAATTGATTTGTGTATTGCCAGTGTGATGCCAACCAACTTCATTATAGAATTAAATAAAATCTATAATTTAAAATTTTATATGGAAATTTCAAAAGACCTAGAATAGCCAGAACAATCTTGGAAAAGAGCATAATTACAAGAATTACACTAGCTGACTTCAAGATTTCCTATATAGCTACAATCAACAAGATAGTGAGAATTGACAGAGATAGAATAGAATCGCCAACATAAAACCACACTTACGTGATCGATTACTTTTTTATTAATGGTACCAAAGCAATTCAATAGGGAAGGTCTTTTAAACAAATGGCTCTGCAACAATCACCTATCTGGGGGGTAAAAAGGAACTTTAATGCCTGCCTCGAACCATTCACAAAAGTTAATTTGAGATGGGCCCAAGGCCTAAATATTAAAAAACAAAAAAGCTTCTTGAGGAAAACACAGGGGCAGGTAAATATTTCTTGGAACCCAGAAATCACTCAGCATAAAAAATTTTTTAAATGGATGAATTGGATTCTATCTGAATTAAAGCTTCTGCTCATCCCACAATACTATGAGGAAAGTGAAAAAGGGGAAATCAGAGACACAAAGAAAATATTCACGAGACATATCTCTGACAAGAGATTGTATCCAGAATAAATGAAGAACTCTTCCAAAAATCAGGGAGAAAAGACTAACAGCCCAACTGCAAAAGTGAACAGATTTAAGTAGGCATGTCACAGAGGAAGGCAGATGAATGACCAAAAGCCAAAGACACAACCGTCAGCATCTTGAATCCTCAGGGAAATGTCAGTTAACATCCGGGAGCAGCCTCTACGCACCCACGGACAGACCTCATAGGAGAAAGAAAGGCTCAGCCAAATGCTGGTGAGGAAGTGCCCGCTGTAGGTGGGATGGGGAAACCTGCTTGGAAAACTGGCATTTTCTTATACAGTTAGGACTCGGGAGTTCTACTTTTAGGTACTAACCCCAGAGGCACGAAACACTCATACACAAAATTACGCACAGAAGCATGTTCCCGGCAGCCTTATTCCTAAGAGCCTCAGACTAGGAACAACCTGTACTAGGCAGACTCATCCCCTCCCAAAGACCTGAAATCAATTACTTACTCACCCACCGAGGAAACTGGAGAAAGGAGAGCGAGTTACACTGAAGCTGAGCAGCAGAAATAACAAAAGTCAGAGCAGAAATAGAGGCGTCAACTTGAACAAGCATGCAACAGCACGGCGAATCTCAAACACACACTGAGGGAAAAACACCAGACACAGGGCTTCCCCGGTGGGTCCGGTGGTTAAGAATGGCTTCGCAATGCAAGGGACATTGGTTTGATCCCTGGTCCGGGAAGATTCCACATGCCTCCTCTCTGGAGCCGGCGAGCCGTAGCTATGGAATGAAGCCCAAGCTCCTAGAGCCCGAGCCCCGCAAGCAGAGAAGCCACTGCAGTGAGAAGCCCGTGAGCCACAATTAAGAGGAGCCCTCAGCTAGAGAAAGCCCACTCACAGCGGCGAAGACTACAGCCGAAAAATGAATCAACACATCTCTTTAAGAAACATCAGACACAGAAAAGCACACATCACACGATTCCAGTCGTACGAAATTCTAGAAGAGGCAAAATTAACCTTATGGCAGGAGAACTAAATCAAACCGGCCTTGTGGGGATGGAGATTAACTAGGAGGGAGCACGAGAGAGCTTTCTGGGGCAGTCAGAAATGGTCCAGATATTGACGGGGTGAGACATTACTTTGCCGACAAAGGTCCGTCTAGTCAAAGCTATGGTTTTTCCAGTAGTCATGTATGGATATGAGAGATGGACCATAAAGCTGAGCGCCGAAGAATTGAAGCTTTTGAATTGTGGTGTTGGAGAAGACTCCTGAGAGTCCCTTGGATTGCAAGGAGAGCCAACAAGTCCATCCTAAAGGAAATCAGTCCTGGATATTCATGGGAAGGACTGATGCTGAAGCTGAAGCTTCAATACTTTGGCCACCTGATCTGAAGAACTGACTGGAAAAGACCCTGATGCTGGGCAAGATTGAAGGCAGGAGGAGAAGGGGGCAACAGAGGATGAGATGGTTGGATGGCATGACATTTAGTTCATGTCCATCGATGACTCGATGGACATGACTTTGAATAAGCTCCGGGAGTTGGTGATGGACAGGGAACCCTGGCATGCTGCAGTCCACAGGGTCACAAAGAGTCGGACACAACTGAGCGACTGAACTGAACTGAGACATACGTACGTTTGTCAAAATTCATTGCACTACACACTGATGATACACGTGTCTCACTGTACGTTAAATAGACCTCAATATTAAAATATTTTCCAAGCAAGAGTACTGGAGTGGGTGCCATTGCCTTCTCCAATTAAAATATTTAAAGCTTTAAAGAAAATTTTGGAAACAGATGTGTTTCAAATTTCAAAATATTTCAAAATATAAAAAGAAATATGGGGCCCGCCTTATATATTCTGTAAACATTCTTAGCAGGGTCTAGGACTGATGCAGAATCAGATAGATGACTATCTCTGCTACAGAAACATGCAGAATTCACACTAATTCCCATAAATAGTGTTGTAGCAGTTTGGGCTCCGCTTTGGCCACCAGATGCTGGTACATGATGCCATGAAAAAAAGAGACACCGAAGGTTTGGGGGAGGGGACAGAAGCCCCTGGTGCTTCTGGAGAAATTAGGAGCTTCTAGGAGGCTGGGGTTCCCTGGGCATTCAGCAGACACCTGTCCTGTGGGCATATGGGAGAGCCACCCAGGTGTTGCTGCACCCTAGCAAATGGACCAGATGTGGGGCACGACTGAGGCAGACAGGTTCCTCTGGATTCTGCCCTGGTGTGCGTGCATGCTGAATTGCTTCAGTCATGTATCTGACTCTCTGCAACCCTATGGACTGTAGCCCATCAACCTCCTCTGTCCATGGGATTCTCCAGGCAAGAAGGTGTAGGTTGCCATGCCCTTCTCCAGGGGATCTTCCCAACCCAGGGATCAAACCCGCATCTCATGCTTCCTGCACTGGTGGGCTGGTTCTCTACCACCAGCACCACTGGGAAGCCCTGGAGGAGTGGAGCTGGCCAATGTGCAGTGAAAGCATTAGTCACTCAGTCACGTCCCACTCTTTGCCACCCCATGGACTGTAGCCCGCCAGGCTCCTCTGTCCATAGGAATTTCCAGGCAAGAGTACTGGAGTGGGTAGTCATTCCCTTCTCTAGGGGATCTTCCCAACCCAGGGATAGAGCTCAGGTCTTCTGCATTGTACGCAGATTCTTTACCATCTGAGCCACGAGGGAAGCCCTAGGCTAGAGCAGTTTCCATTTCCAGGTCCAAGGGTGCATCACCAGAGGGGGTGCAGACAGTCCTGCCTGCAGAGGGCGCCCTTGTCTCCGAGTATGGCCCTGCTACTGCTCCTTTAGGGTAGATCCCAGAAACGGAATTAATTGGGGAAATGGATGCATATAAACTATAAATTTTAGTTACCATTGCCCAAACCTGCACTTTAACGTGATCCAATCACCTCCAAAATGTGATGCTTTTACTATTTCTCAATCTTGGCCAAAATGATACATCATCTTTAATTTCCATTTCTTAAATATTAGTAGGGTTGAGTTTGTATATCTCCATTTTTAACTGGATTGTCATCTTTTTCTTATTGGTTTATAAAGTGCTCTTTATCAATGATATTAACTCTTGGCAACAGATCACAGAAAGAAAAAAAATTCCTGTGTCTTTCAACTTTATGGTGATTTGGCTAAACAAACTTCTTGAAATTCTTATCTTCACATTTACCAATCCTTCTTTTAAGGTATTTGTGTTGGGAGCATAATTAAAAGGAGTCTCTCCATCAGAAAAAAATCTTAGGATCAAAATCTTAGACGACTTCTATTGTGGAAACCAGGAACACTGAAAATAGAGAGGCTGTGTATTTATCATCATAAAATGATGCAATGTTAGGGCTTTTAGGACTTTATGTTTAGAAGGGACTTCTCATTCATTTATTTGATCATTGGTTCATTCATTCCTTCATTCAAAAATACTAAGAGTGTCAACTACTTGTCGGGCACTGTTTTAGGTACTGGGGAGACATCCATGAGGAAACAAGACCAACCTTGCCCCCAGGCACCCACACTCTGGTGCAGCCACCTTGAGGGGACACGCCACTGGGCCTCTATGACAGCTGAGCCCTGGCCCAGCCCTGGGGACATGGTCAGGCTCCTGGTTTCTAGCCCCTCCTTGAGAATCTTCAGGGAGGGGCAGCTTGAAGAATGAGTTTCTCGTCCCCAACAGCGAGCAAACAAGTCAGAGAGCAGGCCCTGGAGCCTCAGGAGACGGAAGCAGGGAGGAGGACGGGGAGTCAGGACCCCAAGCGGTTAGGGGCGGGCCAGGCTGGGGGAGACTCACAAGGTGGAGACAGAGACCCTCTGCCCGCCCACCCATCTGCTTACAGATGGCCATCAAGTCGGTGCCGTTTCTGAACAAGGAAGGGTGGTCCAAGGAGCTGCTGGGGGCACTCACGAGGCCCGACCGGACACAACAGGAGCAGCCCCCGGAGAAGGTGGGCCACCCCCACCCCTGGTGCGCACCGCACAGGCCCAGGGGCTCTGTCCATGGGCCCATGCCCAGCGCAAGCCCCAGGCCCCCGAAAGAAACAGAGGGCGGGGGCCAAGCGGTAGGACTTGCAGCCACACCCTTGACGCTTCACCACCAGGCCAGCGATTGCTGGTCACAAAGCAGAGGGGTGAGGGGGCCTGCACGGGGGAAGTGGCAGCCTGCCCAGTGGACAGGGGTGCAGAGAGGGGGTTCAGGCTCAAGACAGGAAGCTGAACGCTTCCCCAGGCCTTCCTGTTCATCTACTATGGGCTGATGCTTCAAGCCGAAAAGAACGGCACCAACGTCAGGACACACCTGAAAACCCTGCTGGAAACGTCCCACCAGTGGCCCAAGCAGAGGGAGGTAAGGCTGTGGCGGCCACTCAGTGCCAACTGTCTGACCCTGACCACGAGATTAGCCTGAGCCTGGCCACACTCTAGGCCCTGACCTGAGCCCTGACCCTGGTCCCACTCTGAGCCCTGACCCTGGTCCCACTCTGAGCCCTGACCTGGTCACACTCTGAGAGCCCTGACCCTGGTCACACTCTGAATCCTGACCCTGGTCACACTCAGAGCCCTGACCTGGTCACACTCAGAGCCCTGACCTGGTCACACTCTGAGAGCCCTGACCCTGGTCACACTCAGAGCCCTGACCCTGGTCACACTCTGAGCCCTGACCCTGGTCACACTCTGAGCCCTGACCCTGGTCTCACACTGAGCCCTGACCCTGGTCACACTCTGAGCCCTGACCCTGGTCCCACACTGAGCCCTGACCCCCATCACACTCTGAGCCCTGACCCCGGTCCCACTCTGAGCCCTGACCCTGGTCCCACTCCAAGCCCATCACAACTGTGTCCTCTTCCTTGTCACCTGGACCCGCATTCTGCACTCTGGCGCAGGGCTTGAGACCTGGGGGTGGGGAGGCAGCAGTAGCAGGGCTCCACAGAGTCACCTCTCCCCCAACCCTACCCTCGCCTCCAGCCCCCATAAAGAGACGCCCCATAATGCTCGGCTCAGATGTGTGTGTCCTCCCAGCCTGGTGGCAGGCAGGTGCCCTGTGCCCTCTGATAAATTCCCTCCCTTCCTGGGCCTCAGTTTCCATACACCCAGGTGAGGGGTAGGCCGGATCCTACCAGCCCACGTCAGTGAGCCCTGCCCCCCGCCCCCTGCCCCGACAGGGCATCGCGCTCACCGTGGGGCTGGCCGCCACCCGCCACCTGGACCACGTCTGGGCTGTCCTGGAGCAGTTTGGCCGGAGCACGCCCATCAGGTGGAGCCTGAACAGCTTCTCCCCCAAGGTGCTGGCTCTCCGGCCGCTGGAGGCCTGGACTGCAGACAGGGATGCTGGGCCTCCGTGGGGTGGGGGCTCCTGGGGCCAATTAGGGGGAAAGGCTGTGGGCCAGGGCCCCCGGCCTTCGGCCCACCTCTGCAGCAGCGGCGTGGCCCCTACGTCGCACTTTCCCCCTCCTCAATGGTGCTCCCTCTTTCCCACTGGGCTGCAGGGAGCCCAGCTGTGAGGCCAACACAGGATAGCTCCCGCGTGGCTGCCTGCCTGCCGCGTGGTGGTTAGTGGCTCTTTGATCCTGGGCCTCGTCCAAAGCAGGAGACAAGGGCCCGAGGCCAGCCCCGGGGAGCTCCCAAGGCGGAAGCAGTGGCAGCAACCCCAGGAGGCGAGCCAGGATAGGACAGAGGGGGGATGAGTGAGAACCAGGACCACGGCCGAGGTCCGGCCTCCTCCTCCCAGTGCCGCACGTGGCGGGTGGTAGAGCAGCAGCTGGGACCCGAGGCTCAGACCCCCAGAGAGGGTCTAGTCACTGACAGACCGCAGGATCACAGTGTCCTCAGGGGCATCGAGGGCCCCCACTCTCTGGGTCTCACCTGGAGCCAACGTGCCGGGTACCCCATCACTGTCTGTCTAGGTCCAGACACGCCCTCCCAGGCCCCCTACAGCCTGAGGTGGGACAGAAGGGGGCCAGGTCCTGGGCCCCTGGGGAGGGGCCACCCCAAGGCTGGAAGGGTGAGGGGCTTAGATTCTAGCCTGTTCTAGCAGAGACAAGCACCCCCGGGTACACCTCCAAGTGACCCCACGAGACCCAGCCCACTGCCCCTAGGGAGACAGCCCCATCTCCCCTATTTCCTTGTGAGATAAACTGAGGTCCGCCCTGCCTCCAGGACCCCGCTAGTGGCTCGGGTACCTCCCGTCACCAGACCCCCAGGGGAAGGCTCAGCAGGGCCCCCATGCGCCTGACCTGCCCCGCCCCCACCCCACTGTGCCCAGAACTCGGGGGACCTGCGGTGGAAGTGGGCGAGCAGCACCATCCTCCTCGCCTACGGCCAGATGGCAGACAAGGCCAAGGCCCAGATCCTCCCGTGGGTGGACAACATCCTGTCCCGGATGATCTTCTTCTTCCACTACAGCTCCTGGGTACGACCCCCGGCCCACTTCAGAGCCCACCAGAGTGGGGTCAGGATTAGACCTCCCAGGGCCCCGGAGACCACCAGAGCAGGGTCAGGATTAGACCTCCCAGGGCCCGGGAGCCCACCAGAGCGGGGTCAGGATTAGACCTCCCAGGGCCCAGGAGCCCACTAGAGCGGGGTCAGGATTAGACCTCCCAGGGCCCCAGAGCCCACCTCCCCACCCCACCCCAACGTGGGCCTGGCCTCCTCCTCATCCTTCCCACCTAATGCTTCATGGGTTTTCATGAGGATCCCAGCCCTCTGCCTCCCCCCGAAAGCAAGCCCTGGGTTCTCACTTGGGGGAACTGGATGCCCCATGATGACAGCCCCCTGACCCTGCACCCCGGGAACAGTGAGGGGCCAGGCAGCCCTGTGAGGCCACCGCACACTTGATCCTTTGGGCCTGGGGTAGCCGCATATCATGAGAAGCTGGACACTGGGCTTCTTACAGCACTTCCTGATGCTTAAGCATCATCAACTATTCACATTGTTAAAAAAATCACATGGGTCGTCCCCATCCCGGAGCCTGTGCAGCCCCAGCCGGAGTTCTCTGCTGTCTCCCCCATCAGCAGTGGCCCTGCCACCACCTGTGACAGTGGCCCTCCTGCTCTCCCACCCCTCTGGTACTCCCACTCCCCGACCTGCCCCCTTGCTCCACTGTCCGACCCCAGGACGAGACCCTGAAGCAGAGCTTCCTCACGGCCATACCCATGCTGGTGGGGGCCATCAACCGCAACGAGGGTGCCCAAAGCTACGAGTTCTCGCAGGTGTCCGAGCTCCTCGAGTGTCTGATGGTGAGTGCAAGGTCCTTGGGCAGGGGAAGGGCTCCCCAGGGATGGACCAGGCACCCCCCTCAAACAGCAGCACTCACGAGAGACACCAGTGGAAGAGATGGGCCAGCTGGACTTCTAGAGCGTGGACAAGCCCCTCATAGGCTTTCACACCTGGAAGCACATCCACGGCCCTCAAGTGACTCACTCCCTACAGTGACCCTGAGCTGGCCAAGGACATCCACTGCACAGCTGATGTGGCTGAGACCCAGGAAGGCCAGCACCGTCCATCCATTCTGCCAATACTGACCTAGCTTGCACCACCAGTTACTAGGGGTTTGGGCCTCGCAGAACCTGTGGGATAGTGGAGGAAACTCACAAGTGATAAATAATTATGCAGTAGCAAGGAGAAGGCAATGGCACCGCACTCCAATACTCTTGCCTGGAAAATCCCATGGGCGGAGGAGCCTGGTGGGCTGCAGTCCATGGGGTCACGAAGAGTCGTACACGACTGAGCAACTTCACTTTCACTTTTCACTTTCATGCATTGGAGAAGGCAATGGCAACCCACTCCAGTGTTCTTGCCTGGAAAATCCCAGGGACCGGGGAGCCTGGTGGGCTGCCGACTATGGGGTCGTACAGAGTCGGACACGACTGAAGTGACTTAGCAGCAGCAATAACAAAAATAACAGGCGCATTTTCTGAGCCCCTCCTGTGACCCAGACACACTGCTTTGCATGCCTTGCTTCCCACCTAACACAAGGGCAATGTGAATACACGAAGCTCAGAGCAGTTTGGAGGTGTGCCCAGGGTCATGCGAGCTCATGTGTGGGTAGCTAGGATTCAGGCATGATCCATCTGATTCTAAAGTCTATGTTCTAATTGTCTGAGGTGGCAGGGGGATGTGGAGGGTCAGATCACAGAGGCCCCCCTGTGCAGATCCAGAGCAGAAGCAGAATCCTGCAGGTTAGAGGGGTGCTGGGCACCCAGGCCTTTAGGCGGGAAGGAGACTTGGTGTCAGGGGACAGGCCCAGGCATGTGGAAAGACAGCCTTCACCTGGGATTTGCAGCTTCTGATGGAGAAGGAGCCCCAGGACACGCTGTGCACCCCGACTCGCCAGCAGACCATTCGCATCATCTCCAGTCTCTGGTAGGCTCCCCGGCCCCACGCAGTGCCTTGCTCATCATCCACCATCAGCCTCACAGCTCAGGCTTGGCGCCCCTCAGGACAGCGAGGTGGGAGACATCAGGCTTCAAGGCCCTCCTGGGCAGGGCCAGGGACCTGAGCCAGCGCAGGCCACCATGGGAGGCGGCTGGCTGTCTTACAGAGGCCCCCGCCCTCCCTGACTTGTCCCCACAGTAAGCTGAGGCCACAGCTGGACCTGGAGAAGAAATCTCGGCTTCTGTCCATCAGCCTCCGCAGCGTGATGTCCCTGCCGCTGCTGGAGGTCCTGGAGAAACACACCTGCCTCTTTCTGGAGCCGCCCAACATACAGGTTCAAGGCTGGCACCTGCACCCCTTCCGGAGGGGGGCCCCCGGGGAAGAATGTCCAGTCCCACGTACTGCTCTAGGGTTGGGAGGGGGCCGCTGAGGCACCCGCCTCGCACCGTAGGCCAGGGCTGGGGGTGTTTCTTTTAACTGTTCTGAGCCCACCTGTAAAAAGGGGATGATGATCCAAGAGCTAGTGCCACTTAGCACTGAGGCTGAAAGGAAACCCTGGATGTCCCACGTGTGGGGCAAAGCAGCGCTCTGTACATAGAATGGGTGGCCTCCCTGCCTCTTGCCGGCACTGAGAGCGTGCAGCTCAGTGTCACCCACGCCGCTACTGCAGCTGGTCTGGTCCTGCCCGCGCTAGTGGCTGCAAGAAGGAGCTCTGATGTGCGCTCCACGGCCCTGGCCGGCCGCCCACCCTCTCAAGTTCTGTGCAAGGGAAGCCGCACTGCGGGGAGATGCCGGCCATTGCGGGCAGCCGCCACCGGGGGGCGCGTGCAGCCTCAAGCGGCCGCGCCCCGCCAGGCGCCCCGCCCACTGCAAAGGGCAGGCAGCCGGTGCTGAGCACCCGCCGGGCGCCAGGCCCACCCCCATCTGCGTTAGCTCAGCTTCCCAGCAGCGACCCGTCCAGAGAGCGGAGGGAACCAGCTCGGAGAAGTGGAGGTGTCGGGAGGGAGAGGCAGGGCTGATCTCCGCCCCATGCCCCCGGACCAGGCTCTTCAGGCCACCTCCCCAGGCTGAGTCCAGGATGGAGCCGGCAGACAGGCAGCTTGGGTGTGGGTGACAGTGAGGGGCCCCCTAGACCCAGGGCGACACTACTGCAGTGGCTCTCCAGAAGGGGGATGTCTGCCTAGACTCCAACCCTGTGGGAGTCCAGGGTGCCCGGGTTACCACGTGATGACCCCATGGCCAGACCCTCAGCGAGTGCAGCCAGGAGCCAGGCGCGGGGCTGGGGCTTCCTGTTCCTTCTCACCCTGTGTCCACGTCCACCCTGACAGGGGTCTGGCTCCAGCCCAGTTCTCAGGTGACAAAGGTAGGCTCATCGAGCTGAAGTGGCCCCCAGAGAGATGACGGCCAGAGCCACAGGGCTCTCCTCCAGTGGATACTCTCTGTGGCCCTTCCCTCCCTGGGCAAGCCTGACTCGCCAAGCGGCCAAGATTGAGGGTCTCCTGTGTTTGCAGGACCAGTGCAAAATGAAAATGAGGGGCCTTTGTTTAAACCTTTTTTGAGAATTTCAAGATGGCAATGGCAGAGCATTCAAGTAGACACGAGAGCCTTCCGGGCCAGGTCTTGAGCGGATTACACACTCGTGAATCTTCTCGGCCACTGAGAATCCTGTGCCCTGGGGCAGGCCCCAGACCACCCATGCTCCACGGCTGCCCAGTGCGGGTCCTAGGGGGCCCTTCCTGGGCATGATGTGAGCTCGCTGGTGTGCAGTCCATCCTGGGGAGCATGCAGGGAGCGGGCCCCGAGAGGCTGACACACACAGGCCCCCAGGAGGCCTCAACCGTCCCTCTGGCCCTGGGGCTCAGCTGCCCCCTGACCTGCTCCATGCCCCACACAGACCCTCTACAAGGAGACCGCGGGGGCACTGGAGCAGATGCTGCAGACCTTTATCATGCAGAACCCCACAGCTGAGGAGCTGCACTTCCTGCTGTCGGTGAGGGCGCAGGGTAGTGCGGGGAGGGGATGGCGGTGGGGGGGGGGGGGCAGAGGACGCAGGGCCTGAGCCAGGCTTGGGACTGGTCTAGACGAGGGCTGTCCGTCTCTAGAGATCACCGTGGTTTAGGACAAGTGGGGCGGGCAGGTGCAGTGAGCACAGCCTGGTGGCAAGTGGGCCAGGTAGGCCACAGCAAAGCGAGTTGGTGAGGGAAGAGGCCGTGGCCCTGCCCTGGAGGGACCTGCCCTCCTTCCCACTGAGAGAACTGCCCCTGCAGCAGGTTCCCTGCTTTGAGGGCGTCTCCCAAGCCTACCACCCCCACTCCGTCACTGCCCTCCAGAGTCCTTCCCTGATAGGAGGGAGAGAAGCCAACAGAGTCAGGGGAGGCCCAGACAGGGGAGGCTGCCTCTGCTGGGAGGGTGGGGGTCAGGGCCAGCAGGCCTCTGCAGAGGAGGGGCAGAGAGGGCCCTGGGGCAGAGGGCACACAGGAGCAAAGCTGAGCAACCCCAGCGAGCACACTGGGCCGGAATGGAGGGAGGTTCTGCATGGCTGGAGCCTGGGGTGGGCGCAGAGGTGGGGGCAGTGGGTCAGAGTGAGGTTAGGTCAGCAGGGGCCAGGCCATCTCAGGCTCGGGGCCCAGTGGAGCTGAGGGGACTGCTGCAGGGACTGCTGACCTGGGGTGCACAGATGGACGTCAGGGTGGGGTGTGTGAGCCCGGCCAGGAGAAAACGTCACAGGACACAACCGAGTCACAGAGTCTCCCAGCTCTTCATCCTCACGCAGCGTCAGATCGTCCAATCCGTAACAAAGAGGCTCAAATGAGGCTTAAGAAGTGTTCAACCTGTCTCAGTATGCGTTTGTATTTCTTTGTAACTCTGTGCCTTTATGGTGTGCACAGAAAAGCATTGTTCTGGAAAGATATACATTGCAGAGAAACGGGTTAAGAACCTGGCGCCTCAAAAGACTTTCAGCAGGAGGGGCGTGTCAGCTACAAGAGAAAGAATTAACACCTCCTCTTGCTTGGTGGTTCAGACGGTAAATTGTCTGTCTACAATGCGAGAGACCTGGGTTCGATCCCTGGGTTGGGAAGATTCCCTGGAGAAGGAAATAGCAACCCACTCCAGTACTCTTGCCTTGAAAATCCCATGGACGGAGGAGCTTGGTGCAGGCTACTGTCCATGGGGTCGCAAAGAGTCGGGTACGACTGAGCAACTTCACTTTCACTTTCACTTGGGTAGCAACGCTGGCCTGGAGCAGAGGGATTAGCCGAGGCAGTGAAAAGAGAGGAGGAAGGCTGGATAGGGCGAGTGGCGGACCGCGCTTGGGGCTGGAACTGGGAGGGACCTGAGATGAGGGTGTGGCCTGGCCTTGAGTGGGTGTGGCTTAGGGTGCGGTCTGGGCTGGGGGCGGGGCCTGTAGGGAGCTGGGGTCCCAAGCGGCCGCTCCCCTCCCTTCCCCCACCACCTGCAGCACCTGTACGTCTGGCTGGAGTCGGAGAAGGCCCACGAGCGGCAGCGGGCTGTCCACAGCTGCATGGCCCTCCTCAAATTCCTGAGCCACAACTTCTACCTGGACGTGAGTACCATCTCTCCGGCCCGAGGCCCACACCCGCCAAGCCGCCCTTCTCCCCAAGCTGCCAAGGCGCATGGGGTCCCTGCCCCCAGGACAGGCAGGATCCCCGAGTCCCCTGTGGCCTGGCCAGGCACTCCTCCTCCTCACACACAAGGAAACAGCCGGAGTTGGGGGGCCCCAGCTGAAGGCTGAACCCAGGCTCCCTGACGCCTGACTCAGGACACTGGGCTTTTGCCAACGCAGCTTGAAGCCTCAGGCAGGTTATCCACCCTGAGCCTGTCTCTCAGGGCAGTGGGAGGAAAGGAGTCCTCCTCGGAGGGACACAGTGGGCGTCAGATGGGAGACTGTGAGAGTGCCGCCCTGCCCCAGACTAGGGCAGGCAGCTCTGCTCGGAGCAGCCACTGTCCCTCTGCCCTCGTCCATCACCATCCCCATCGTTTCACGGATCACAGCTTAACCGCCATCTGTCACTAATGCCCTTGGGTTGAGTGAACATCAGCACGCATTCAGGAAGTGAGTGGTTCTGCATTTATCAGCCAAAATCAGCATCGATTCCTCAGGGAGACTCACAGGGAGATGAAATTACTTCCTCGGCCTGGTGCCTGACGGGCGTGCCTTTCTAATGAAGGTGGACAGGCAGGCGGGCGGCTGGGAAACGGCCACATTCTGCCAAAGGCAAGCTTCCAGTGTTCCAGGCAAGCTCCAGCACTCCTTTGGTGAGGAGGACCCCTCTGCAGGGGTTCAAAGGGTCTTCCATTTACTCAAAATCAACTTCTGCAACGTAAGACTGATCTGGGAGAGGCAAGTCAGGCACTTGCCTAGGGCACACTTGTGGAGGCACCAAAACACTCTGCAAGAGAGATAAATATTTTAATGGGATGTTTTAAACAAATCAGCAAACGTTGGCCCTTGGGCTGGCCACCTGTTGTGAATA
This sequence comes from Bos javanicus, assembly GCF_032452875.1. Classification (NCBI taxonomy): domain Eukaryota; kingdom Metazoa; phylum Chordata; class Mammalia; order Artiodactyla; family Bovidae; genus Bos; species Bos javanicus. The sequence continues at coordinate 2,381,539 of NC_083881.1, forward strand.
AAGCTTTATTAGAACCAGGGCTGGGATTAGGGTGAGGTGAGTGAGGCAAGGTCATGGATGTGCAAGCTCAGATCCTGTCTTTATTTAAAATTTTGGAACGTTTTCATGACAGATTTTTTAGCATTCACTTTGATTTTGATAAATATTGCATTAAGATAGTTTTCTGTTGTGTCCTGAGCTTTTTTGGCATCCCCTAACATTTTGGCTGGGGAGTTTCCCCAGTGGCTCAGTGGTAAAGAATCTGCCTGCCAATGCAGGAGACACAGGTTCGATCCCTGGGTCAGGAAGACCCCCTGGAGAAGGAAATGGCAACTCACTTCTGTATTCTTGCCTGGGAAATCCCAGGGACAGAAGAGCCTGGCGGGCTCCAGTCCATGGGGTCGCAAAAGAGTAGGACACAACTGAGCAACTAAACAGAAACATTTTGTCCAGACCTGAATCCCGGTCCTGCATAGAGTTTGAAGGGATCCTTTCCGACGCCAGCCGTGCTGGGGTGAGTGCGTGGCTGCTAGGATCTGCATAAGTGGTTCTCTGCACTCTCACTACAGCCCAAAGAGGACTTCAAACGGATTGGGCAGCTGGTGGGCATGCTGGGGATTCTGTGCCAGGACCCGGACAAGACTACCCAGTGCTCCAGCCTGGAAGGGCTGGGCCATCTCTACAAGCTCCTCTTGCACCAGAGAAGTGAGCCTCTGAGGGTCCCCACGGAGGACCTGCTCCCACCACAGCCACAGCCTCAGCCCAACCCATGCCAGCACTCCTGAACCCAACTCCCCCCAGACCTCCCCCAGACCCAGACTCTAACCTCAGCCGTCAGCACAGTCATGGCTTTGTCCCGACCTGCAGACCCACTGACTCCCCACCCTAAACTTGGACCCAGGCATGACCCTGACTTCAGATGACCCCACTGCACCCACTGCAGGTCCCGCCCTAGACCACAAGCCTGCCTTTGCCCACCCTCACCCCTGCCCCATCCCATCCCTGACCAGGAGGAGAAGCTTCACAGGAGCAAGCACCAGCCCCCCAGGAGCCTCCCCAGGCCAGCAAGGAAGGAGCCCTGCTCTGGAGCAGCGGGGACCAGGAGGCTGCTCCCCCCAGCCCCTGGGAGGTGGCACTCTTGAAGGACCACATCTCGCACCCCGGCAGCTCCCAAGTCATCAAGGTCAAAGCCTTTAGAATCCTGGGCAGATCTGGGTGGGGGGATGTGGCCATGCTCTGCTCCGACCCCTACCACTAACCCTCTCCCGGGGCTCCCCCTGGGGCCAGGGTGTGAATATTAAAACCGAGGCCAGGATCTCACCTGCATCTCTGGTGATTAACTAGAGCTTTGGAGGACCATGTCTCCTGGGAACGAGGAGTTGGGGGAGGAGGGGCTGGAGATAGATGCTGGAGTCAGCAGCGCAGGCTTGAGTCCCAGCTCTGTCTCTCACGGCTGTGCAATCTTGAACAAGCTCCTTCTGTCTGAGCCTCAGTCTTCCTCGTGAAATGGGCAGAGTGATGCCAATGAAGTTCCAGCCGCCAGGAATTCCTAATAGACGGCGCTGGCTGGCTAGCTCCCAAGGTGGGCGTCCTCTGAGGCACTGAACAGTGTCCTTCTCGGTGACCCTCTGCAGATACAGCCTCGATTTCCTCACTTGCCTGAGGTTTCTCCCCACCCTCTGAGAGCCAAACCTCCTCCTTTGAAGGCATAGCATGTCTCCCCTCTTCGGCTGTCATCTGACCTCCTACAGGCCCTCCTTAGTCAGTGGCTTGGGGTGTCCAGCAGCTCCCTGGCTCCCTTTCGTCATCTCAGTGAGATCCCGAGTCTCTGGGACCATCCATATCTGTGTGAACTGTGCCTTTTCTGAAGATGAGCGAGGCTGGGACCCCGGGTGTGGGCTGGATGCTGGCATTGACTGGACTGGCCGAGTTTCCTAGAGCCGCATGTTTGGAGTGATCAGTTCATGATGTCTCCTCTATGGTGGCCCCTCTTGCTGTTGAACCTATGACTAATGAAGACCCCTGTATGGGGTGTGCCTGTCAGTCTCCCCATTAGACCTCCAGGCCAGAAGTGGAGTCCCACCTGGGCGCAGCACAGGCTCTGGTGGTAGAACCAGGCTTCAGTAAACACCCATTCAGTGGAGCCAGGTTGAACCGAATGATGAAGGGGCAGTACCTGGCTAGTAGGTGCCCAGTGGGTTTTGAATCCAGCCCTGTCTGAGTCCAGAACTGTGCTCTCTGCAGCTGTAGTGGCTGTCAGCCCACTGAGGCCAATCCGGAAAAGTTTAGCAGGGAAAAACTTAAAGCCCTGGAGCCAGTGCATCAGTTGTCCAGGGCCAGGATGGGGAAACCAGGCAGGGCTTCTGTTTACACCTGAGGACCTGGACTAGGGGAAGAGACAGGGCTGGAGGGAGGGTTCCCAAGGGCCAGCTCAGAGGCGCCCAGGAGTTAAGGGGTCCTGGAGCACTGGGGTTCTCAAGTGGACAGAGTGACTAGGAACATAGGGTTCAGGACCTGGGAAGAGCAGTCTGCCCCACTCTGCATGGCCCCCAGCACACAGGGACGGGGCACTCAGCTCAGCTTCTGAACAGGAAGCAGTGATGGACAGAGCACAGAAAGGGGAGAGGATGGGAGGGTCTGCTGACCAAGGGATGATGGTTCTGAGAAGGTTTGGGCTGGAGAACAGACCTGGGTTCTTGTCCCAAGTCTGTCCTGAATTCCCCATGTGGTCTTGTAAACACTATAACTTCATCACTACCATGAGCCATCTCCACCTTCACCACCACCTCCAACAGCATTCCTGTCACCACCATCCCTACCAACACCACCATCACTAACAGCACCACCACCACTACCATCACCATCACCACCATCATCACCACCACTAACAACACCACCACCACCAGCACTACCATCACCATCACCACTACCATCACCACCACCACCACTAACAGCACCACCATCACTACCATCACCATCACCACCATCATCACCACCACCACTAACAACACCACCACCACCACCACCACCATCATCATCACCACCACCACTACCATCACCATCACCACCATCATCACCACCACCACTAACACCACCACCACCACCACTACCATCACCATCACCACCATCATCACCACCACCACTAACAACACCACCACCACCACCACTAACACCACCACCATCACTACCATCACCATCACTAACAGCAGCACCATCCCCATCCCCATCACCACCACCACCACCATCACTACCACCACCACCACCACCACCGTGACTAACACCACCACCATAACCACAGAACCACCATCACTACCACCATCACTACCATCACCATCACTGCCACCATCACTAACAGCAGCACCATCCCCATCCCCATCCCCACCACCACCACCATCACTACCATCACCATCACTACCATCACCATCACTAACAGCAGCACCATCCCCATCACCATCACCACCACCACCACCACCATGACTAACACCACCACCATAACCACAGAACCACCGTCACTGCCACCTCCAGCTCACATTTTTTCATGCCCTGGGCTAAAATAAAATATTCACAAGTACTTAGCAAACCTGAGATTGTAGTATTCTGGGATTCTGAGAGTCTAACCATCATTCCAGATTGAATTTCTTCAAAAACATTCTAATACTAGAACTTTAACCAAAATTTACCATTTTAGCAAACAATTTTAAATGCAATCTTAAAACAAATGGTCTAACCAGATTTATGTAGTACTCTAATATTCTAACACAAAAAGTTACTTTTAGCTACAAGTATACCTGTATGCCAGTCAAGAAGCAACAGTTAGAACCGGACATGGAACAATGGACTGGTTCCAAATTGGGAAAGGAGTACGTCAAGGCTGTATATTGTCTTCTCTTATTTAACTTATATGCAGAGTACATCTTGTGAAATGTCCGACTGGATGAAGCATAAGCTGGAATCAAGATTGCAGGGATAAATATCAATAATGATATGCAGATGACACCTCCCTTATGGCAGAAAGTGAAGAGGAACTAAAGAGCCTCTTGATGAAAGTGAAAGAGGAGAGTGAAAAAGCTGGCTTAAAGCTCAACATTCAGAAAACTAAGATCATGGCATCCAGTCCCATCACTTCATGGCAAATAGATGGGGAAACAATGGAAATAGTGACAGACTTCCTTTTCTTGGGCTCCAAAGTCACTGCAGATGGTGACTGCAGCCATGAAATTAAAAGATGCTTGCTCCTTGGAAGAAAAGCTATGACAAACCTAGACAGCATATTGTGAAGCAGAGACATTACTTTACCGACAAAGGTCCGTCTAGTCCAAGCTATGGCTTTTCCAGTAGTCACGTATGCATGTGAGAGTTGGACCATAAAGAAAGCTGAAAGTGAAAGTGAAGTCGCTCAGTTGTGTCCAACTCTTTGCCACCCCTGTAGCCTACCACGCTCCTCCGTCCATGGGATTTTCCAGGCAAGAGTACTGGAGTGGGTTGCCATTTCCTTCTCCAGAGGCTCTTCCTGACCCAGGGATCGGACCTGGGTCTCCTGCATTGTAGGCAGACACTTTACCGTCTGAGCCACCAGGGAAGTCCCTAAAGAAAGCTGAGGGCTGAACAATTAATGCTTTTGAACTGTGGTGTTGGAGAAGACTTTGAGAGTCCCTTGAACAGCAAGATCAAACCAATCAATCCTAAAGGAAATCAGTCCTGAATATTCATTGGAAGGACTGATGTTGAAGCTCCAAGACTTTGGCCACGTGATGCAAAGAACTGACTCACTAGAAAAGACCCTGATGCTGGGAAAGATTGAGGGCAGGAGGAGAAGGGGACAACAGAGAATGAGATGTTTGGATGGCATCACCAACTTGATGGACATGAATTTGAGCAAGCTCTGGGAGTTGGTGATGGACAGGGAAGCCTGGCGTGCTGCAGTCCATGGAGTCACAAAGAGTCAGACATGACTGAGAGACTGAGCTGAACTGAACAAATATGCCATTAAAATTATCCTCACCTCCTAATCAATAACTGGTAAACTAACATTCTCACAAACACTACCAAAATTTTAGAACAGTAAGATTCTGTTAATAATAAATATTCTAACATTCATATATTTTTATATCTAATGTACATGCAAACATCCTAACAGACTGTCAGACATCTCAACAAATACTCTGACATGCCCAGGAACATTTTATCATCTGACCATCTTCGTGTTCCGTCAGCCTTCCCAAGTATGACTTCACCACCAGCATTCCGTCTTCCTTTGGTTACCAGTTGCTCAGAGTCAGAGCTGTCCCCGTGGGAAACTTTCTAGAACGATGAAGTGTCTGTATCTGCACTGTACATGTGGCCACTGTCCCTGTGTGACGATTGAGCTCTTGAAATGTAGCAGTGCAGGGAGTGCCCTGGAGGCCCAGAGGTTAGAGCGCAGTGCTTTCTCTGCTGGGCCCCAGGCTCAGTCCCTGGTCAGGGAACTAAGATTCCTCAAGCCGAGCGAGTACAGCCAAAGTAAAAAAAAAAAAGTGGCTGGTGCAGCTGACGAACTGAATTTTAAATTTTGCTTCATTTCCTTTTATGGGCTCACCACGTAGCTTGAGCTACGTACGATTAGTTCCCAATCCTACACCCTAGGCGGTGAACGTGCAGAGTCCTAACCACTGGATCACCAGGGATTCCTTGAATTTTTCGTAATTAAATTTAAACAGCTGGGTATGGCTGGTGGCTACCATATTGAGCAGCACTGCTCTAAGTCTTTCCAGAAGGTTCCACCTGGGCAGTCTCCCTCTTGGAGACTGTGGTCTGAGGCTGTGGAGCAGGGATCCCACCCCCTGACCTTGCATTCCCTGAGAGTACCCTCATCCCTCCAGAGCGGCTCAGGGTCTGGGGTAGGAGGTGACACCCACCCCACTGGACGCCCCCTCCCAGGAGAATGTGGGCAGCAAGCAGAGTCGGGCTCCCTGGCAAGCCCTGCTAGGGCATGGGAGCCCTGGGTTCTGGACCCAGCCTGGCCCTGCCTAGCCCTCCCGGGCGCCGTGAATGAGGGCAGCTCACCTGCCTTCCCAGGCCTGGGGCTTGGTGAAGGTGACCCTGAAGGTCCTTCGAAGATCTGAAGTTGAGTTGCTCTTGATTAAAGCTCTGTGAGGAGGGGAGTAGGGAGTGGCCGCCTGGGCGGAGGCTAACAGATGAGGTGATGACTGGGCAGAGGAAGAGAAAGGTCAAGGCTGGCCAGGTCAGGCGTGCCCCAGAACAGCCCTGAGGCCTAGTGAAGAAGAGCACCATGTCCCCGCCCCTCTGCTGGTCATCACACCCTCTCTTCCTGCCCCTGGGCTGTGGCTGGCTCCGAGAGACGTGCAGGAGAGCACACTGCAAGATGGGTGCTCTTGCTGGGGCCCCAGAGGCATGGGGCTCAGGCATCTGGCAGTGCTTGGAGACTTGGGGAGCCTGGAGCATTGGGATGGGGTATGAGTGCAGCCAAGCAGGCGGGCGCCCAGCACCAGGGACCATGGTGACGGTGCCTCCCTCCCACCGCTACAGGAGGTCATGAAGCATCTCACGATGGCAGAGCTGACCGACCTCATCTGGACGGCCATCGATGGCCTGGGCTCCGCCAGCCCTTTCCGCGTGCAGGCGGCCGCTGACATGCTGCTCACTGCCATCCAGGAGCACGGGGCCAAGCTGGAGACTGTGAGGGTAGTGGGGCCCCCAGAGGGTCCACCATGATGGGGCAGAGGGCAGGGGGGCAGACCCAGCATCAGCACCCAGGGGCTAGAGCCGCGGGTCCCAGGCGGCATCCCCAAGCTTGGGCCTGAGGGGGAGACCCAGGCCCCACCCTCTGATGGGTGAGTGAATGCAGGACAGAAGGGCCCACACAGGTGTCCAGGGCCCTGGGGGGTGTTTGCAGGGTCTGGGGCAGACATGGGCTGATGGAACAGGGATAGGATGGGAGTTGGGGGGAGGAAGGCCCAGCCCAGACCCTCCAGGAGCTCTGGATCTGACTCCAGACTGATGAGGAGGAGCAACGCAGGGCCCTGGGGGCACTCCCAGATAGAAGATGACTGATGTCTCAGGGGGGTGCTCTCGGAGCCTGGCATGAATGGATGAGTAATGAAACCCAAAAGTGGAAGGGGAGGGGCCTGCCAGACATCAGAGCAGCAGGTACCAAAGTGATGACCAGGACACGACGTCATCTGAACATAAGGCAGACGCCCTATGTCCCCCCAGCCCCAAGACGGGCTAGAGGCTCTAGCCCCTGGGTGTGTCTGAACCTTCAGCAATTGGGCAATGTTTGGACAGACTTGGATGACCCCAAATGCTGCACAGATGGTGCTTGTCCCCCAGCCCTGGGGTCCCCTTCTGACTCGTGTCCAGGGCAGAGAAGAGCCTCCCCCGTCAGACCTCCCTCTTAGAGCCCCCAGGGCAGGGCTGTGTGTCCCCCTCAGGAGAGCACTCTACCTGAAGGGGCTCCATGCCCATCAGGGCAGCTCCTCCCTCCCCGTTCAGGCTCCCCGGGGTGGGGTCTGGCCCCCTGCCCAGACCAGCCCTCTCCCCATACTCTTCCTCCCCGCACAGGTTGCCAGCCTGGGCCGGGCCATCCACCTGCAGCTCTGCTCCGTCCGCATTCCCCAAGCCAAGGAAAATGCCCTGCAGGCTATCACCCTGCTGGCCCGGAACCACACCTCTGAGCTGGTGGCCGCCTTCCTGGACTTCTCCATCCCGCTGGACAGGTGCTCAGCCCTCCTTCCCTCCCCACCCCAGTGCCCACCGTCCATCCTCCCCCAGGCAAAGGGCAGGACTTCTGCACCCTGCCTGCCCTCCTGCTTGCCCATGAACAGGGCTGCAAGCCCCGAAGGAGTACTTATCTGTTCATTTACTGTGCCCCTCCTGGGGCCATCCCTGGGGAGGCACCACACACCGTCCCTTCTCTCGGTGACCCCATAAAACACCCCACCCAGCCACCACCACCCATCACCTGGCAGAGAGGGGCCCGGGATCCTGGGTGCTTCCGGCAAGACCCCTGTTAACACCAAACCCTCTCTACCCTTCTTGTTCCTCCAGGGACCCTCACCCTGCCCCCACATCCCAGTGGCACCACAGTCCCCAGGCCCCTGAGCCTGGAGACAGTACTTTATCTCTAAAATCCCAGTTCTGAATCCCAGGTCTTCAGTCTATACCACCTGCTTACCCAGCCACCACGCACCTGCCCTGGGTCACTCCTGGAACCTTGAGGTTGTAGCTCCTGGTCGCCGACACCCTCTCGCTCACTCCCACTGGCTTGATCTTGGGGACGCCAGCATCTTTCGTTCACCCTGATGCCTCAACACCAGGACCTCCTCTCCCATCTCCCTCAGCCTCCCCCTCCCACAGTCGTAGCCTCGGCTCAGCCACCTTCGGTTTCAAGCATCTGTCCCCTGGCCTGACCCCCTCCCGCCTCACTCCATCTGGTACCCACCCCCCGACCAGTGAGCCTCTGCCCTCCGGGACCTCCATGTTCACTGCTCATGGCCCCTCCCCTGTCCTCACCTCCCTCCTTGCCAGCATAGAACCTACCTTCTGGTGTCAAAGGAACCCCCTTGAGCACACCCCAAGCCCTTTGGCCCCTCTGTCACACTCAGCTTGCAAAACTCAACTGGCTCCGTCTGCTTCACACCTGCACCCGTGCAGCAAGTGCCGGAAAGCGTGCCGCCACCCCTAAATTGCCAGCCACGCATCTCCACGGAGCCCTCGGGGCGGCCCAGAAACCACATTTCCCCACCCTCCCCTCCCCTCAGCCCCAGCAGCTCTGCCCCCACCTCACACTCGGCCACCGACCTTGCTTCCAACCCCTGAAAAATCGGAAGCCAGCAGAAGAGAACGCTCACCAGCTCCCAGCTCCCAGGACCCTGTTTTCCAGGAAGATTTCTAATTTTCATGTGGAAGGGACTTTTAGTTTTTATTAGCAATGTCTAGTTTTATTGCATTGTGATCAGAGAATGTCATCAAATATTTCTGGTTTATGTAATTTACTGATCTTTTAAACAATTTTTGTGAATATTCTATGGGCACCTGAAAGGGTGTTTTTTTTTTTTTTTTTTTTCTATTATCAGGTATAGGACTTGCTATAAAGATTTACTTTATCGATTCTGTTGCTTAGGTCTACCTCCTTACTTAACCTGTGTCTATTTGATCTGTCTTGTACTGAGAGTGGTGTGTTAAAGTTTCCTGTTATTAATATGCTTCTATCTATGTATCCTTCCATCTCCTGTGGTTTTTATTAATACTTCATAAGGTTGTCATGTTATTTGGTGTATACATATTCATAAGTGTTACATCTTCTTTATGGATCGTGACTCTCAGCAGTAAAAAGTGCCCTGCCTTGTCACAGTTAATGCCTGAAGGGCTTGAATTCCATTTTGTTACCAGAATCACGTCCCCCACTTCCCTGTTTTTCCCCATTTGCCCAGTATTCATTTGTCTGTGCTTTCATTTAACCCTTCAGAATTCATCTGTTTTAGGTGTCATCGTATATACAGCACACAGTTCCGTCTTGACCTATGATCAGGTTGAAAATCTTTTTATTTTAATAGATGAGCTAAGTCCATTCACGTTTATTGATACGACTGACGTGTCGAATCTCAGTTCTGTCATAATATTTTGTAATGGCCTGTGTTTTATTTGCTACATATTCTTCTATGAGATGCGTATTCTTTGATCTTTGGCTGTTTTTTTATTTAGGAAGAGTTGTAATTTTGTTCTAATTGTTACCTTTGTATCCTCACCTACTTTAGTGTCCTTACTCCCTTGTTAACTTTTTAACGTCTGGCTTAGCCATTTTTGCTGATATCCTGAAACTCCCAGCCACGCCCATGGAACAGCCAGTGAGATTATTCATCCCCATCCAGCTGTGTTTTCATTTGCACAGTGCTTTGTCAAAATTTGCACTGTACTCCTCCCACACTGGTTTCTAGAGAGTACACACACACACCCTAAGTCCTTTGCCAAAGAGTCTAGGCCATCCCTTAGCTTGACAAAGTTAATGCTCTGACAGTTTCCTCAAGAAGGCTCGTGGATTCAGAAAGCCCTAGCTTCTTTTACGTTGAAAGTTGTTTACTTGAAAGGTGGCTTGGCTGAATATAAAATCCTTGGTTCACATTTTCTTTTATTAACTTTTGTTTTTTGGTGGGTTTTTTTTTTTTTTTTTTTTTTGGCCACACCATGCAGAATGCGGGATCCTAGCTCCTGCAAGGATTGAACCCAAGCCCCCTGCTTTGGGAGCATGGAGTCTTAACCACTGGACTGCCCGGGAAGTCTCTAAGTAATTTTTTTTAGTGCTGCTCAGTTGTTGCCTTGCTTTGTTTTTGAAAAGCCCCACGACAGTTGTTTTGTTTGGTTTTGTTTTGTTGTCTTTGTAAGTTATCTTTTGGCCTGGAGACTTTGGAAATTGTTTTCTTTATCTTTGAAATTCAACAATTTTACTAAGAAATGTCTAGATGAGACCATTCTGTGTACATTTTCCCAGGTACCTGATAAGTCTTTTGAATATGTAGATTTAAGTCTCTACGTTTCTAGAAAGTTCTCTAGGTTGTAATTTTTCTCTTCTGGTTTATTGAGACATAATTGGACATACAGCACTGGTTAAGTTTAAGGTGTACAGGATAATGATTTGACTTACATATATCATGAAATGATTACCACAATAATTTAGTGAACATTCATCATCTCATATAGATACAAAAGAAAAAAAAGTATTTTTCCTTGTGATGAGAACTCTTAGCTTTCCTTTCTTTGTAACTTCCACGTATAACACGCAGCGGTGTTCATTAATCATGCTGTACGTGGCACCCCTCGTCTTCTTTATAACTGGAAGTCCTTTTGACCACCTTCATCTGATTCCCCCATCCCCACCCCTCACCTCTGGTCTCTCTTTCTGTGAGTTTGTTTGTTTTGAAGTATACTGCTCTCTGCTAAGGCGCTTCAGTCGTGTCCGACTCTGTGCGACCCCATAGACGGCAGCCCACCAGGCTCCCCCGTCCCTGGGATTCTCCAGGCAAGAACACTGGAGTGGGTTGCCATTTCCTTCTCCAGTGCATGACAGTGAAAAGTGAAAGTGAAGTCGCTCAGTCGTGTCTGACTCTTATCGACCCCATGGACTGCAGCCCACCAGGCTCCTCCGCCCATGGGGTTTTCCAGGCGAGAGTGCTGGAGTGGGTGCCAGTGCCTTCTCCCTGACCTGCCACACTGCGCCAGTTCCTGATGCACAACGTGCTGATTCTGTGCTTCTGTACTTTTCAAAATGCTGTCAGCGTGCAAAGCCATTACCTTATCACTGACTGTATCCCCCACCCTGTACATTCCATCCCCGTGACTTATTTTGTAGCTGAAAGTTTCTGCCTCTTAGTCTCCCTCGCCCACTTCTCTCTTGGTTATAATTTTAAATATTGGTTCCGTCCCATTGTTTTTTTCCTTTTTCAGAGACTCCAGAGATTCACATGCTGTTCTTTCCTTGCCTGTCTTCCATTTCCGCTTCTTTCTCTGTGACCATTAGAGCTTCTCTTAAATTCATCTTTATTGTCTTGGTGGTCTCTCTACTCTTCCTCAATGTTCCTTTCTAAATTTTCACTCGAGTTGTATCTCTCTTGAGGACCTTATAATTTTTATTCACTTCTGAGTTCAGTCAACTGTTTTTTTCCTTTCTTATTAGAGGGTGTTTCTTGGTCCTTTTTGAATTTATAATTCAAGGTGGTTTTTCATGTCTTTAAATGCTTGCTTGAGTATATCAACCTGCAGGAGAGGTGTTGTCTTACACTTTTTTTCTGCATCATGACTATCAGGGGAGGAATTTTCTTATTGGATCTGTGTTTTCTGTTTTCCAGGGAAGGGTTGCAATAACTCTGTGAATCTGTTAATTTTTCTCCTGTTTGTATACAACACTGCTGCTGCTGCTGCTAAGTCACTTCAGTCGTGTCCAACTCTGTGCGACCCCATAGACGGCAGCCCACCAGGCTCCCCCGTCCCTGGGATTCTCTAGGCAAGAACACTGGAGTGGGTTGCCATTTCCTTCTCCAATGCATGAAAGTGAAAAGTGAAAGTGAAGTCGCTCAGTCGTGTCCGACTCTAGCGACCCCATGGACTGCAGCCCACCAGGCTCCTCCGTCCATGGGATTCTCCAGGCAAGAGTACTGGAGTGGGGTGCCATTGCCCTCTCCAATACAAAACACTATTGGAGTGTTTTGTAGGATTTCAAGTTCAATGGCACCCTCTTCTGTCAGCATAACAAAGACCAGATAACTTAGCAGATTTTTAGTTTTGGTGGTAGGTGGGAGGGTTGTGTGTCCTCCACTTTCGGGGGTGCTCTTTTTCTCGTGCAGGTCTGTGAATTTTTCCTATTTCACACCTTTACCTTTCACTAACCGGTTTCAAAGGGTACGTCTTTCTTTTCTGCCCTTTCTTTCCTCCCCAAAGCTGTGTGTCTTGGAGGCTGCCCTTCAGATGAGCATCCTTTGCGGTCCCTTTCCTGGGATCCATGCTTTGGTTTACTTATTCTCCTTCTTTTTGTTGTTTCATAGTCTCAGACTTAAGATGGACCTCGTCTTCCTGAAGATGATTTAGATCAGCTCCGAGCCCTGTGAGCAGCTCCCGTCTCCTCTCCTCTCCAGGGTTTCTCTCGCCCTGCCTTTATCTGCCGCAGAGCTTTGTGGAGGAGCAGGGGTGGGTGAGAGAACGAGGCACTGCGGGCGGGGCTGGCATAGCTCTCTCCTGCTCGCAGCGCCCCTCACGGCACACCGTGGTGTGGAGTAGCTTCACTTTTCTTCTCGCTGTATGGTTTCTCATACATAGAGGGGAGGCGAGGGGACCCCGGCAGCCACTTCTCTCAGCTGCTCAGGTCTATAGATCAGTTTTATGCATAGTGGAATTTATATCTTGTTTCCTCAGTGCTAAGAAGCACATTTTTCACACGTCAACATCTATGCCGTGGAAGCACATTTTATACTGACGGCACCTTCACCTGGGCTGACGGGGGTGGGGGGTTCTCAGTCACCTGGGGGGACTCTCAGCCGGAGACCAGTGCAAATTTTAAAGTCCCTGCTGGAGGGTTTTTGGGGGGGCCACACTGGTGGTGTGAGTTCAGAGCCCTGTGTAGGTTTCGTGGTTCAGATTCTCAGGCGCACCCTCCTTCTTCCCTTCACAGGCTGAGCAAGCACCGGGTCTTCTCGCTATTTCTTCCTGCAGGACAGGCTCTTTATCTTCTCTTGTTTTATCCCGCTCACCGTGTACACACAGCCCATGGGGTCCAGCCTTTATGATGGGGTCCCTATTAGACTCCCATCTTGGATAGCTTCCCTTTCTTAGGAGCACATGAAATAATGGTGGTGTGTCCTAAAAGTATCAACAGAATTGTGTGATTCCTGCCCTTCCAGTATTCTTTTGTTGTCTGTTTTTTTTCCCCCTCAACATTTTGTGTTTAAGATTCATCCCGTTATGTTACACATAGTTGGAGTTCATTCACTTTGAGTTGCTGTGTCTTGTCCCATCTTGGTAAACACCAGTTACCCCTGTAGTGTGGACGGACGTTTGAGTTTGGGTCTGTGCTTAACACTGCTGTGAAGCTGCACATACGTGTGTCCTGAGACACACCCACACTCAATTTCCCTGTGCAGGCATGTCAGTCACCTCAGTTCAGTTCAGTTCAGTTGCTCAGTTGTGTCCAACTCTTTGCGACCCCATGAATCGCAGCACGCCAGGCCTCCCTGTCCATCACCATCTCCGGGAGTTCACTCAAACTCATGTCCATCAAGTCAGTGATGCCATCCAGCCATCTCATCCTCTGTCATCCCCTTTTCCTCCTGACCCCAATCCCTCCCAGTATCAGAGTCTTTTCCAATGAGTCAGCTCTTCTCATGAGGTGGCCAAAGTACTGGAGTTTCAGCTTTAGCATCATTCCTTCCAAAGAACACCCAGGGCTGATCTCCTTCAGAATGGACTGGTTGGATCTCCTTGCAGTCCAAGGGACTCTCAAGAGTCTTCTCCAACACCACAGTTCAAAAGCATCAATTCTTCGGCACTCAGCTTTCTTCACAGTCCAACTCTCACATCCATACATGACCACTGGAAAAACCGTAGCCTTGACTAGACAGACCTTTGTTGGCAAAGTAATGTCTCTGCTTTTCAATATGCTATCTCACGATGCAAGATAGTCCCAACATGTTTAAACCATCTCTCACACCCACAGTATTTTTATGTATGTAGTTCCTGTTACTCCACATCTTCACTGACACTTAACATCAATCTTTTAGCCAACCATCAAACTTTTAGTCAGTCCGGTGAGTGGTATTAATCATATTTCCATGTTAATTTTCAGTTTTCTGATTAAATAATGAGATTGTACATCTTTTCATGCAATTTTTGGCCATTGGGGCATCTTCTTTGCGATGCCTGTTCAAGTATCCTACAGATTTTTCTGTTGGGTTGTCCCTCTTTTTCTTATCAATTTCTAGGAATTCTTTACGTAATCTGGGTACAAGGGCTCTGTTGATTATTATATTACATATCGTCTCCACTTTGCAGTTTTCCTGTCTCTCCCTCACTAGGTCCTTTCATGAAGAGGAGTTCCCAGGTCCATCATTTATTCTCAGACGTTATCTTATAAAAGTTCTAGAGTGTGGGAACTTCCCTGGTGGTGCAGTGGTTAAGACTGCTCTCCCAATTCAGGGGGCCCTCAATCTGTCTTCGAGGAACTACCATCCCACATGTCACATGGCCAGGCAAAAAAAAAGCCCTAGGCCTTGCCTTCCTCATTCATCCCGCCAACCGACCGCCCAGCTGAGGGCCATGTGCAGGGCCCTGCCCTCAGGCTCTCTGCCCGGCACGGCTGCCTGGGCCAGGCCAGCACCCAACGTTCTCATTCCTACAACTTTAGAACGATTCACCTCCCTGAGCCAGAAAGCCTCTCCTTCCTCCTCCTCCCCCGCCCCCTCCTCCTCCTCCTCCTGCGAGGCTGTCCTGGCCATTCGTGGCCCTTTGCCTTTCTCCGTAAACTTCAGAATCATCACCAAGCTTCCTCGTTCTCTTTTTCCTCGCCCACCCTAGGGCGACTGTTTTATTGGACCGGCCCTCGGAGCTGGACCGGGAGTAACCCTTGCTTTGTCACCCTGGCTCACCCACCCTGGCTCTGGGTGTGGCCGGCTTTCTTTAATTTAGTTCTTTAGGTAGAACAGGGATTCTTCTCGGCAATCAGATGCACACCTGGGAGGCCCTCGTCGGGACAGAAGCCGGGGCCCTGGTTACGAGCTGCGCCTGAGGACCAGGCTGCCCGCCCGCACTGGCTCCATCCCCTGCTCACCCACCCAAGGGTCTCCATTCTTCTTCTTTCATTTTATATACTGTGTTTGCATCCAAACACATTCCTAAAACATTTTATTTGCAGTTTCTATAATTTATATAAAGAGCATCACAATGCATATAGTCTTTGAAGACTTTTTTCACTGGCCTTATATTAATGTAGATTTTTAGGTCTAGATTCTCTATCTAACCTAAATCTAGTAACATCAGTTCTTCTTTCTTTAGGATTGTATTGTATGTCTCTTTCCACTTTTTTTTTTTTTAATAGACTTTTTTTTGGAGCTGTTTTAGATTTACAGAAAAATTCAGCAGAAGTTGCAAAGTTCCTATCTACTTCCCTCTCCTGCCAGGCTCTTTTCTTGGTAACATCTTGCCTCAGTGTGGTAGGCTTATTACACTTGATAAACCAATATTGCTATATTATTATTAACAGGTCTATAGTTTACATTACAGCCCGCTCTTGGGGATGTACATTCTATGGGACAAATGTGCAATGACAGGTATTGACTATTATAGTATCAAACAGAATAGCTTCGTGGCCCCCGCCCCCTGTGCTGTCTGTTCATCCCTCCCTCCTCTAAACCCCTGGCAACCTCTGATCCTTTGACAGTCTCCATGGTTTTGCCTTCCCCAGGATGTCATAGAGCTGGAATCATCCCGTGTAGCCTTTTTAGGTTAGCTTCTGTCACTTTCTGATAAGCTTTCAGGTTCTTCTATGTCTTCATGTCAACCACTCTCACCCCCTAGGAGCTCTTTCTCATTTCTTTTTTGTTGGGGGCGGTGTGAAACGATCCCCACAGTAAGTCTAGTCGTCATCATTCCTAGTTACAGATCTCTGTCCTTGTGACGAGAACTTGTAACGTGGCAGAAGCTGGAAATACGCAGGACAATGCTGACCGTTGCAGTCGCCCTGCACTGTGTTACGTCCCTGTGGTTTATTTCCCCATTTCGCGTACCTCCGACTCCTCACGTCTAGCAGCCCCCAGCCTGTTCTCTGTAGAGAGGAGCTTGGGTTTTGTTTCTTTGGGTTGGATTTTGGTTTCATTTAGATTCCATGTATAAGCAAGATCATGTGGTATTGGTCTTCCTGTCTCTGATTTATTTCACTGAACATAATACCCTCAAGGCTGATATGTGTTATCTCAAATGGCAAGATCTCCTTCTTTGTTACGGCCGAATGATATTTCATTTTATGCACACACATACACACACACACACATATAGGGTTTCCCAGGTGGCTCAGTGGAAGAGAATCTGCCTGTCGATGCAGGAGACGTGGGTTCGATCCCTGGTCAGGGAAGATCCCCTGGAGAAGGAAATAGCAACGCTCTCCGGTATCATTGCCTGGGTAATCCCATGGCAGAGGAGTTTGGCAGGCTACAGTCCAGGGGGTTGCAAAAGACTTGGACATGACTTAGCATCTGAACAACAACAGCCTGCGTGTGTCTGTTGACGGGCAATTATTTCTTCTCCATGTCTTGGCAATTATAAATAATGCTGCTATGAACATGGGGGCTCACATATCTTTTCAAATTAGTGTTTTCATATTCTTCATATAAATTCGCATAAGTGAGGCCATGTGGTGGTCTGATTTTTAGCGCTTTGATGAATCTTCATACTATTTTCCATAATGGCTGCACCAATTTACATTTCCACCAATAGAGTGTGAGGGTTCTATTTCCTCCACATCCTGGCCAGCACTCATTATTCCCCGCCGCCTTGATAACAGGTGTGAGCTGACAGCTCACTGTGGTTTTGATTCCCGTGTCCTTGATGATGAGAGACGCAGAGCATCTTTTCGTGGACCTGTTGGCCATCCGTATACCTTCTTTGGAAAAGTGTCTGTTCAAATCCTCTGCCCATTTTTTAATTGGACGGCGTGGGGAGCTTTTGTTTATTTTTGAAATTGAGTTGTGTGTGTGTTTCATATGTTTTGGATATTAAAACCCATTTTCATAAGTATGACTGGCAAATATTTCCTCCTGTTTACTATGTCGCCTTTCATCTTGCTGATGGTTTCCATTGTCGGGCAGAAGCGTTTCAGTTCGATGCCGTCGCTTGTTGATTCTTGCTTTTGTTCTCTCTGCTTTTGGTGTCAGATCCAAAAACTGATTGCCAAGACTGACGTCAAAAGCTTACCGCCTATGTTTTCTCCTAGGCGTTACACAGTTTCAGGTCTTACATGCAAGTCTTCAATCATTTAGAGTTAATTTTTGTATTTGGGGTAAGATAGAGGTCTGATTTTATTATTTTGCCTGAAGCTGCCCGGTTTTCCCAACACCATTCGTTGAAAAGACTGTCTTTCCCTGTTGTATGTTCTTAGTTCCTTTGTCGTAAATTAGTTGAGCACGTCTGTGTGGGCTTATTTCTGGGCTGGGAACGCTTCCTTAACGTGGCTTCCAGGCCCACACTTGCCTGACCCTCCCTATACCTCCCCAGCTGTTACTGCTCAGCCTCCTGGCTGCTCCCTCCTGTCGCCTGACTTCTTAGCTCGGGGATTGAAGGGCTGACCTCAGGCCTCATCTCCACTTACACTCCTTCCCTGATGGCCACACCCCAAGACCAGGCAGAAAGGCCATGGGACTAGACACACCTGACCTCCAATACCAGCTCCCGGTTATGAGGCAGGGCCCTGATCAGGGCACACCTTATCTCTAGTCCTCAGTTTCCTCACATGCAAAATGGGCACAAGGACTCTGCAAAGCCCTACACACACCAGTGATGGCCCCTAAGTTGGCCCAGGTCAGGCCCCAGGGAGCTGGTGGCCCCCAGCAAACCCAGGCCTAGAAGGAAACGTCCACTGTATGGCAAGCCCTACAGGCTGCGCGGGAACAGGCCCTGTGAGGAGGCCCAGAGGCAGGAGAGGAGGGAAGGCAGGCAGGTGCTGGAGGTCAGAGGGCAGGGGTCAGAGGGTGATAGCTTTGGGTATCAGTTAGACTTATCCTGACTGTACTTAGGCGCCATGGAGGGTGACAGAGTCTGCCACTGGGATGAGAGGGGCCTGAAAGAGGGAAGACCGGGGACCACGGGCCAGGGCAGCCAGCCCCACCTCTGCTGCAGCCCCCGGGCCGCACACACCGCTGTCCAGGCCCCAGCCCTCACGCCCCTCCCCCATCTCACCCACCCATCCTGCCAGGGTTCAGCTCAGGACCAGCCTGGCTTCCTCCCAGGCACCCCACTGCAGGCACCTGAGCCCTGAGCACGGTGGCCGCTGCTGTGACCTAGGCTGGGCAGGCCGGAGTCTCAGTGCCGCCCTCACACCACCCTTTGCCTGCAGCCACGCCTTCCGATTGTGGAGGGCCCTGGGTGCCGAGCAACCCGTGAGCCACCTGGTGCTGGCTGTGCTGCTGGGCTGGCTGCAGAAGCGGCCCCTGCCCACTAGGACCAGCGGCAGCAGCCCCCAGCCCAAGAAGGCCTACCTGCGCTCCCTGGCCGTGAGTCCCTGCCCCACCACCCCAGGTGCCATCCCAGCTGCCTTCTCGAGTGTGTTCAGTCACACATGGGTGTGAGGCACCCACCACGTGTGCCAGGCCCCAGGGAGGGGGAGCCCCATACTCAGGCTGTGAAAGCCCTGGCCTGCCCAGCCTGGCCTGGACAAGGGGGCCTCCGAGGTGGCCCCAGCCAGGAGCTGACCCTGGGTCCAGGCCCAGCTCCCCACTTCCCGACCGAGGGCCCTGGACCCCTCCCGCCAGGTGTAGGCAGTGAGGAAGGGCATGGAGAGATTCGTGAATCTGCCCCCATAATAGGGTTCTGGAGGAATCTTGTAGGCTGCCTCCAGCGGCTCCCACCCTCCTGTAGAAGTCCACACCCACTCCCCACCCCACCCCCTAGCTTTCCCCACAAGCCTAGACCCTGCTTGCACAGCCCCCGGAGCAGGAGGCTTGTTTCCTAACATGCCTCACCTGGGCTGGACTCTGACAGGGCTGCAGCTGTGCCCCAGCCCTGTTTGATCCAGGGCTGAGAACCCACTTGCACCCCCTAGCCCCCTGAGCAGTGGGCAGAGCCTCCTAGGCAAGCTGCTGCCCCCAGCCGAGGGGTGTGACAGCCACACTCGGTGCTCGGGGAAGCCCACCCTGTCTCCATGCCAGCCCTCCATCAGCCTGGCCCCTCAACACCCCCAGACCCAGAACCTCCCTGTTGGAGACCAGACTCAGCATGGGGTCAGCAGGGCGGCCTTCCTGGGTCCCGCCCTCCTCTTGTCATCCCCCCCACCTTGAGAATATTCTGGACCCAAGGCCCCTCTCCAGGTGTGGGAGGCCCTGGGGCTGCTGTCTGGTAGCTCCCCCTTCCAGGACCGTGTGTCCCCCACCCAGCATTCATTCACGGGCATGTGCCAGGCTCTGTGTTGGGGGCATTGCAGGGAGCACAGCCCACGGGGTGGAGGGGCCAGGCACGAGGCAATGACTGAGGGCGGAGGGCAGAGCAGACGGGGATGGTGGGCTGGAGGACCCACCTGCAGGGCCAGCAATGGGAGGGAGCGGGCGGGGAGCATGCAGGGTCCAGAGAGCACGCCGCGACCCCCAGAGGTACGTCTCACACGGGACTTGGCTGTGGTCCCGGAGACAGCAGGCAGGCACAGGGAGGTGAGGTCGGCAGTGGGTTTTGTGGGAAGCCCGGCCCCTCAGCGTCCCCTGCCACCCCCGCAGGCCATGAACACGCTGCACGAGCTGCAGTTCGCCTGCGAGTTCAAGCAGGCTGTGCAGGAGGCCTTTCCCGAGCTGCTCCTGGCCCTCCTCTCCCAGACGCACTACCTCCTGGAGCTGAACCTGCCCGAGGAGCCCCAGCCCGGCAAGGAGGCCCAGGAGACCGCCCTGTTCGGCCCCCAGAGGTAAGGCCCGGGCCCCAGAGAGGCGGTGTGCGGGCTTCCCAGGGCTGAAGGACAGAGCTCCATCACCAGGCAGCTTAGAGCCGCAGGCGGGTATTCTCGCGCAGTGCCAGAGGCTGGCGCTCCAGATCCAAGGTTGGCAGAGCCGCACTCCTCCGAAACCTGCAGGGGAGGCTCCTTCCCGCCTCCTGGGTGCTCCCGGCTTGTAGACGGCCTCCTCCAGTTTCTGCCTCCAGCTTCACCGTGTATCTCTTGTCTCGATTGCTGTCTTCTTATGAGGACGTCAGTCCTGGTGAACTAGGGCCACCCTGACCTCTTCGTAACTTGATTCCATTTGCAAAGACCCAAATGAGGTTATGTTCCTGGGTACCTTGGATGGTTTCTGGGGACACAGTTGGATCCCCAACAGATGTGATTCCAAACACGGCTGCCTCCAGCAGTCAGCGTGGAGGGCAGGTGGGTGTCCCGCTTCCTTGGACTGTGGGTGCCTGGCAGCCAGGATGCCCAGTGGCAGCTGGCCCACAGGGACTCCCGGGGCCGGCACAGTGCACCGGATCTTACCCACATGTGGTCCCTGCGGGGATTCTGAGACGAATATTGCCTTCCCCTTTGACGGATGAGGAAACAGGCTCGGAGCGAGCCAGAGGCTTCCCCAAGCCACACAGAGTGTCTGTGTGCTGCCGACCTAGAGCCCATAGAATGGCAGGGGTGTCTGCCCAGCGACCACTTGGCCCTGCAGGCAGATGCCCACCAGATGCTGTTGCACAGGGTGCTCGACCCTGACACCTTCTGGCTCTGAGGTCGGGGACAGTTGTCAGCCTCCCCCACGCCCGCACCTTGACCATGTGGACAGGACTCGTGCGGGAGGGTCCATGCCCCACGCCTCGCTCGGGTGGTGGCACTGGCTGGCCGCCTGGCCTTCCCCTGCACGAGGGTGCATCTTGAGAAATCCATTAAGCGAGTCTTTAAAAACCGCTGGGGCTGACTCTTTTCATTTGTTTATATTACGATGTGCTTCACACAATTTGTCAGTTTGAACAGCTCTCCCCAAGGCACATCACTGAAAAAAAAAATGTCACTTCTCTCATATTGCTTCTGAATTCGAATGTGCATAAAGTTCTTTTTTATTCAAATCAACCATACAAAATGCATGAATCTTCCCTAATAAGCTAATAAAACGTTCTCCTCCCCGAAATAGGAGGGTTAGGAGAAAGCTCTGATGAACCGCCTCCACCCATCAGCTTCCCTCCCCTGCCCCCATGGCGCCAGCCTCCACCTGTTCCTCCCCTGCCCCCTCCTTACTGCCCTCCACCCCAGGTCAGATCAGGCCTCACCTGTGCTTGGAACCCTCCCTTCCTCTTCCCCTTCTTTTAACTCCAAGAAGGGCTGAATCCTTCCAGCAGTCCAGTGGCCCTGCATCTGGCTCCCCATCACCTCCAGAACCTCATTTCCTGCCACACATCGTCATCCTCTACATGAACCTTCTGCTCCAGCCTCAGCGTCTTCCTGCCGTTCCTCGGAGCCCATGCTCCTGCCTCAGGGCCTTTGCACTTGCTGTGCCCTCTTCCTGGGACGTTCTTCCTGACGGCCTCACCTCCTGTGGCTCCCAGCCACCTCCTTACAACAGCAGTCCTGCTCCTCACTGTTATGTTCTCCCATCTACAGCTGTCATCTGTGCCCCGTATGATGGAGGCTCTGGGGAGCAGGGACGTCTGTCTGTCTCATGTAGGGCTCTCCCCCGGAGAGCAAGGGTGTCTGTCATCTCACTGGGGAGTCAGGGGCCTTCTGCTCAGAGCCAGCTGTACCAAGATGCTCCAGCAGCATCAGCCCTCCCCTTCCATCTCTCGGGTCTTGGCTTCTCTCTGGGCTGATTCTTCTGAAGAGAAGGGTGGGGGTCCAGCAACCACAGAACAGACCGGCACCCTGGTCTCAGTCCCTCGGCTTTGATGGGCCCAGCTTAGCTCACACACTCACCCCTGAACCAATCGCCTTGGCCACAGGGGCAGGTGGGACTCCTACTAAGCAGGTCTGGGTCCACACCCTCCCTGGAGCTAGGATGGGACCTGGGCCCCCTTCCCCAGAGGACAGCTACAGTACTGGTACCATCCCCAGGGACCCGGGAGTGGGGCAGGCCAGTCAGCAGTGATGCTGGCCAGCCGTCAAGGACATTGAGGAGGTCTGCAGCCGCTCCCAGGCCTCAGAGGGCGGGAGAGGCCTCAGAGTGTAAGCGGAGCACTGCAGTCCCAAGTCTGACGCCTGGAGGATGCAGAGGATCGAGGGAGCTGGGTGCCAAGGAGGAATCTGGGCGCAGCTGTTGAGAGGCCCACTGGCCTGTGGTTGCCCCCGAGAGCACTGGGGGGAGGGGTTGCAGCCGTACCTCTGACAGCCATGCAAGACTCAAGGCAGAGTCAGGCTAGTCCTGGGCCTCTGAGGTTCCTGGCATCCTGCTGAGCTGGGCTGGCCCCTGGGACCAACAAGTGAGGGTTTGGTTCCACTTCCTGCCAGGACACAAGCACCCATTCCAGCCCTGACTGTGGGACCCTCCCCTTCCTGTGCATCTCTGATGAGCAGAACCCCTTTCTTGTAGAGACATTTCCTGCTTTGGTCAGTTCTCAGCAAGCTCCTTCTCAAGTCGATGTCCATCCCACCCTACGAAGGACTTCTCATTCCTCTTGTTTCATCCATTATGGGCTGAGTCTCTTTAACTCTAACGGAGCATCTCATTTCTCCTCATTCCAAAGACATGCCCATCAACCACTTAGAGGTATAAGCCAACATATTTCCCTTTTTGCCCTGGCTGCCAGGAAGCTTGTAAATAAAGTTCAGTTCAGTTCAGTCGCTCAGACGTGTCCGACCCTTTGAGACTCCATGGACTGCAGCAGGCCAGGCTTCCCTGTCCTTCACCAACTCCCAGAGCTTGCTCAAACTCATGTCCATCAAGTCAGTGATGCCATCCAACCATCTCATCCTCGTCAGGCCCTTCTCCGGCCTTCAATCTTTCCCAGCATCAGGGTCTTTTTCAATGAGTCAATTCTTCGCATCAGGTGGCCAAAGTATTGGAGCTTCAGCTTCAGCATCAGTCCTTCCAATGAATATTCAGGACTGAATTCCTTTAGGATGGACTGGTTTGATCTCCTTGTAGTCCAAGGGACTCTCTTGAGAGTATATGAAGTTACTGTTGAGTAATCTCTCACTGTGACACAAGGTGCTTCCTTTTGTTTCTTACTTCCTGATTAGTCTTCTTTTCAACTTAAAGCTTTAAGTTTAATTTAAAGCTCTTTTATTTAAAACTGTATTCGCAGCCCTAGGTTTTGGCAGTTGACAAGTAACAAATCAGCAATGAATAATAACATGCTGTGTGCCACCTGGATCTGAGATCCAAGATCGCCTCCTAACCCTGCTGTGAGCGCTCCAGGCTGGTCGCTCATCTCACAGCCTTGGTTTCTTCTTCTGTGGGAGGGGCTGGTCCCTCCCTAGGTGTTGGGAGGGTCAGGAGCAACAGAGGACTGGGCAGCCTCTATGCTAGGGCGACCCTGGGTGAGCGGCCGACACTCTGGGCCTCAGTTGAGGGTTGGAAGTCAGGACCCCAGCCCACCTGTCTTCTCTTGGATTTGTCCAGTTGGGGTGCTGTGGTCTCGGGCCCTGGGGGCCCCCTGACTCCTCAGACTCGCGGTGAGTTGTGACATCACAGGGAGTGAGCTGGGATCCCTGAGCAGGGAGGGATGGATGGGGAGGTGCTATGCCCCAGCCTGGAGTCCCCACAGTCCTGCTCGGACCCGCCTCCTTTCCTGCCCTCAGCCTTGGCCGCCCTCCCGCTCTGAGGTCGAAAAGAAGAAAGGATTAACAGACCGTGGATCATTCGGTCGAAACTTGCTAAGTGTACTGGGGGCCCCACTCTTACTAATGAATACAGACGGTGTGTGCTGTGCCCCTGAGCGTGCTGTCAGCAGGGAGGCATCCATGTGCTCAGGAGCTCAGCCCCATGGAAATGCAGACAGGGTCCGGTGACGGCCCGGTGACGATGCCTGGAGAGGGCCACGAGGTGAGGCAGAGCCTCGCAGGGGAAGACACAGGGGTGCCCCTACCTGTGGGTCTCTGAGGACCGGCTCTGAGCACAGATCTGAAAGATGGTTAGAGGTCACTGTGTGGGGAAGGAAGAGTGGACAGCCTTCCAGGCAGGGGGACCCCAAAGTGGAGAGACAGGAAGGAGGGGACCCTGAAGCGGGGGGAGCCATGGGGGCTCCATGCCGAGGGAGTGACAAGACCTGGTCGGCACTGGAGAGACGTGGAAGCGTGAGGAGACCCCACACTGCCTCCGGAGGCTCACGTCCGGCGGCGGGGCTCCAGCTGGAGAGGAAAAGTCCCGCCCCAGTCCCTCATCAGCCTGGGGACGCGTCCCAGGGTGCTGACGCACAGGAAGCCCCAGCTCCGGGCGGACCCTGCAGGCTCCCCACCTCCGCACCTTGCCCTCCAGGCCCCGCCTTATCTTCAGGGCCCTCTGCCCCCGGCCTCCCAGGGCGAAGCAGGAAGGGAGGGGAGTCCTGCGCGGCTGGCCTTGGACCCCAGGGGCTCTGCCGTCTGCTGGTCACGGGGCTGCGTGGGTTTCAGGTGACACAGGTCCTGGTGCAAGGCCAGGGGTCCCCACAAGGGAGGTCATTCACCCCGAGAATCAGCAAGGGAGCCCCAAGGACGCCCTGGTGCGGCTGTGGGGCACAGTGACCCCACGGTGCCCCGGGACCAGAAGATTCCAAGAGTCCTCACAGAGCAGACAAAATGCCACTCCACCCGGAGCCCCCTTCCCCCAAAGCCGTTGTCACTCCGGCTGAGACCAGTGACCCCGAAAACTCAGCCACTTCTCGGTGGCACGGCTTGGGGCGAGAGGACAGGCTCGCTGACATTTGTGCGGGCACCACCGGGGACTCACGGAGTGGCATTTCATCCCTTCACATCGAGTTTTGCAAATCTGATCAGAGTGGCTGGCCCCTGGTCAGAGCTGACAGCCTCGCTCCGGGGGCCGCTCACAGGTCCAGGGGGAGCCACCAGGCACGGGGTGGCTGGGCGGGGAGACAGACCAGAGAGCTATTCCTGGGCCCTCGGCCCTGCAGGGCCTGGGGCAGCCCTGGGCCTGTGGCTCGACAGCACCGCGCAGGCGTGGAGCCCGGAGCCTGGCTGGACTCTGCTTCTGCGGGCCCTGGCCGGGCTGTGTGAGCAGGACAGGGCCCCCGGGCAGCACAGTCCCTGACCCACAGGCGGTCTCACCCTGCTGCAGTCTGGCACACTGTCTTGAGCCCACACAAACACGCCGCCAGCGGAACCCGGTTTCCCGCATCTTCAGGGTCCCAGCACTCTCTGGGCTCCCGTAATGCCACACCCCCAGCTGCCCTCCCACCCCGTCCACTCCCCCTGCATTCTCAGTCCCACATCCAAATAGCACAGTCTGTCAAGGCTCAGTCAGACCCCCTCCACCCTGCAACTTGGGGAATCACTGGTCCCCTGGTATCTCTACTTCTCTCTCAAGCCCTGTCCTCTCAGCTTCAGCCCTGAAAAGCCAGCTGCAGGCATCTCCCACTGACCATGCGCCTAGCCTATCTGGAGCTTCCCCCTGGAACCACCCCCATCCCAGGACAGCCCCTGCCCATCCTACACCCCAACATTTCTGCTGAAGGAGGGCAGGAGCAAGCTGCCCCAGGGAGGCTTGGTGCTGCCAGGCCCGGAGCAGGGACAGAAGCCAGGAGGCACCTTTCCACCCAGGGCAGGTGGGCACTCTCCCCGGGGCCGAGGCTGCCCAGTGACCCCTCTGCTCCCCAGCAGCACGTCACTGGAGGCGCTGAAAAGCCTGCTGTCCACCACCAGGCACTGGCAGGACTTCGCCTACATGGAGCTGCAGGGCGCCTGGGACCTCTTTGCCACCATCCACACCTACCCACAGGGCGTGGGCCTCCTCGCCAGGTAGGGGCGGGGTGGGGCCAGGGGAAGGGGCCCGTCCTGGGTCAGCCCTGCCCAGGAGGCTGGGCTACGGACTGCAGCGACCCCCAGGACCTGCCATGAGCACAGCCCCAAGGACTCACACGTGTGCACACAGGGTGCCAGGGTACGGATGGCGCGGCTCACTGGCACACCCTGGGAGCCTAGAATGCAGACCTCTTGCCCGACGCCTAGCCCCCATCTTGGCCGGAGGCTCCTAGGGGACTAGGGCCAGGTCCACTCCTCTGTCCATCCCACGCTTGGCCCACGCCAGTGGGTGCAGAAGGAGCAGGAGAAGGTCAGACAGAGGCGTGCCCACTCCGCTCAGCAACACTTCTGGCCACCAGGCCCCTGGGTGGGTGGTGGCAGGAGGGTGGCCAGGGGCTGTGCCCACGAGCCTGCCCGCCTTCACCCTGCGCCCAGGGCCATGGTGCAGAACCAGTGCAGGCAGATCAAGGCGCTGACCTTCCAGCTGCTGCCCAACCTGCAGAGCCGGGAGGAGCGGGAGCGGAAGGCGGCCATCATCATCTTCACGGAGGTGGGGGCCTGCACCCGTCTCCAGCTGAACCCATCAGGACCTCCCTTGACCAACAGATTCCTCACACCTCGCCTTCCCACTCCCAGCTCCTCGGGGCCCATGGTCGGGGGCCCCTGGTTTAGGCCCCTCTCCACCTGCATCCTGGGGGACCGTCTCTCTCCTCCCTAGTCCTGATGTCTTGGGGTCTCACCCCTGGAACAGTGAAGCTGAGAGGGCAATGGCTGGAGCCAGACAGGCACTGGGTATACCGGGCCCT
Source organism: Bos javanicus (assembly GCF_032452875.1). Taxonomy (NCBI): domain Eukaryota; kingdom Metazoa; phylum Chordata; class Mammalia; order Artiodactyla; family Bovidae; genus Bos; species Bos javanicus. The sequence goes on from NC_083881.1 coordinate 2,408,407, forward strand.
GGGGCTGAGAGATGGGCCATGGCCAGACAGGTGGGGGCCTTTGTCATTTCCACAATGGACAGAGCCTGGTGTGACTCCACACACCACCCCTGTAGTGAATCTGGCTCTCCCTCCATGGGGCTGGGTCTCCAGGTGCCCTATGAGCCAGGCTGCATTGAGTATGTTGTTCCCAGCTTCGCTGTGTGACCTCAGACAAGGCCCTTTCCCCCTCTGGGCCCGTTTCCCCAGTTATGCACTGAAGGATTGAAGCAGCTTGGCACTGGGTTTCAAACACTCATTAACCAAGATACCCAGAGAGGGGCAGGTCAGCCACCCTCCCCGAGCCCCAGCCCTGGTCCTAGAGTCCAGATCCCACAGACACAGGCCCCCTACGAGAGGCTGCCAAGCCTGACCCGCCTGCCCGGGGGCTCCCAGTTCCTCTACAGCCCCACCCTGCTGGAGGTGCTCCCCAAAGAGGCCGCCCTGTCCGTGCTGGTGCGAAGCCTCAGGGACCCCAGCCCCGAGATCCGCGTGCTGAGCCTACAGGGCCTAGGGAACATTCTTTTCCACCCGGAGAAGGTAAGCGGGTGCGGGAGCGGTGGTAGACGCCCCGGAGAGCGGCCGGGTGCACAGGGCTTTTGTGTCGTTGCCGTTAGAAATCTGCCCTCCTGGTCCAGTCGGTGGTCGGACCCGCATCCCAGCACCCAGGTGGTGCTCAGAGAGGGTTTGTGCTGTTAAGTGACTCACTGGCTGAAAACAGATCTAATATTGTAGAACCAGACAGAGTTTAGGAACCCAATGAAGCTGCCGAAAACTTGTTTGAAAGTTGCAAAACCAGCCTAGCTTGCACAAGGAGTCCCTGATAAGGTCTTTGATGGTAGAAACTGTTCATTTGCTGACATGTCACTTCCTGACAGTTCATCCAGACAGTTCACACTGCACCCAAGAGGAGCAGAAAGAACTTGTGGAAAAGGAACTTAGCTTTTCCTTTTTAAAGTAATGTAAAGCTGGGAAATGGTCATTGCCACTTAGAAGGTCTGGGGTCATCACTGGTGCACCCACCTCCCTGCGACGTGAGATGCCAGTGACTTCAGTGGTACCCACCCAACCAAATTTGTCTTGTCTAGCCCCCAAGACCCCTCTGACCCCTGGGGAAGCCAGGAATAGGGGCAAAGGCAGGGTAGGGCGGAGGAAAGGAAAGTTGGTCTCCAGGACTTGGCGGGGGGCCCTCTGGCCAGAAAGGGGACAGACAGGAAGGCCCTGGCAGCCGACTGACATGGGTTAGTGCTCCCCTGACCCCAGGAGGACCGCAGGGTCTCAGAGAAAGGAACCCTGTCCCGTCTGTCCACAACTCCCAGGGGACAGACCAGGGCTAGGAGCACATCTCCCCAGACAGCAGAGCCAGGGCGAGATGGAGTGGGGTGGGTACAGCGTGGGTGCCCAGGCATGGATGGGGGTCTGGGAAGGGGCCGCAGAGGGAGCCAGCCCCGGCTCACACGGCCCACCGGCACCCGCCCCCGCAGGGAAGCCTGCTCCGCGGACAGCTGCCGCCCTTCCTCAACGGCTTCTTCCAGAGCAGCGGGCAGGTGCTGGTGCGCGTCATGGGCACCGTGTCGGACGTGCTGCACCGTCTGGGCGCACACAGCACGGAGGCCCAGGGCCTCAGCATTGCCATCAACGCCCGCTCCTTCTTCGATGACGTGAGTGCGCCCGGGAGGGGCGGGCACCCCATCTCGTGGCCCTCCAGCGCCTCCCCTGGCTCCCTTCCTCGAAGGCCGCTGTCCCACTGGGGCAGGGAGGTGGAGGGGCAGGGCAGCTCCCCGGGTGTGTGGCGTGTGTGGCACAGGTGGGCTGGCCAGGGGCTGCCGCTGGCACTCGCCCTGCACCTTCAGCTGAACGCCAACCTTCATCTCAGCCCCATGTGTCCCCACCCTCCTGACTCATGAGCCCCTGTGGATAACAGATTCTCCTTCAGGGCAAGTCAGAGGGATAAGCCTGCCCTCCCAAGTCAGCATCCGTGACACCTGGGTTGTCAGGATGCGACCATAGGCATGAGAGAGGAATGAGTGTAGGTCCCTGAGGATGGCTGTGACCCTCCCCAGGAGCTGGCGGAGGTGGGAAGCACAGCCCTGCCCCGAGAGGTGTGTGAGGGGGGAGGCGCAGCCCTGCCCAGAGCCCTGTCTGAGGGGGGAAGCCGAGTCCTGCCCCAGAGCCCTGGCTGAGGGGGGAGGCTGAGTCCTTCCAAGAGCCCTGTCTGAGGGGGAGGTGCAGCCCTGCCCTGAGCCCTGTCTGAGGCGGGAGGCCGAGTCCTGCCCAGAGCCCTGTCTGAGGGGGGAGGCCGAGTCCTGCCCAGAGTCCTGTCTGAGGGGGGAGGCCGAGTCCTGCCCAGAGTCTTGTCTGAGGGGGGAGGCCGAGTCCTGCCTCAGAGCCTGTCTGAGGGGGAGGTGCATCCCTGCCCCAGAGCCTGTCTGAGGGGGGAGGCCGAGTCCTGCCCCAGAGCCTGTCTGAGGGGGGAGGCTGAGTCCTTCCAAGAGCCCTGTCTGAGGGGGAGGTGCATCCCTGCCCCAGAGCCTGTCTGAGGGGGGAGGCCGAGTCCTGCCCCAGAGCCTGTCTGAGGGGGGAGGCTGAGGTCTGTTCCTGGAGTCTGGAGCCCCGATGAAGGAGTCCTGCTGAGGGTACTGGGCCACACGTCCCGCCTGAGTGGAGGGTCCCAAGGAGGGTCTGGCTGGGCTCCAAGCCTCTTGTCTTGCAGGAGCGGGACGGGGTCCGGGCGGCGGCCATGGCCCTGTTCGGGGACCTGGTGGCGTCGGTGGCAGGCCGGCAGCTGGGCGGGCTGCGAGCCCAGGTGCACCAGAGCATGCTGCCCGTGCTCCTGCGCCTGAAGGACCCCTGCCCCGCCGTCGTCACGGTCAGTGCCTGCGCCGGGCCTTCGCCTTGGCGGGGCTGGGGCCCCACGGCGGGCAGGGTGCTGCTGAGAGCCAGGGACACCCCCTGGGCCGCGGGGCCAGCCCCTCCCTGGGTTCCTGCTCCTCCCTGTGTGCACACACGTGCCCATGTGTGGCTGTGCATCTGTGGTCAGGACACCGTCTGTCCTGCTCACTGCTGTGTCTCCAGCGCCAGGCATGTCCTCGGGTGCAGGTGGTTCATTGAACTTGAAATATGGGCTGAGCCCTGCGTGTGCCAGCCAGTGCCCCGCACCGGGCCATTAAGAATTGCTCAGCCTTCCTGCAGCTCCCGGCCACTGGGGGGATAAACAAGCAGCCAGTTTCTAAGCGGATAGGGACTGAACACTGCCTTCAGTCCAGCGGGGCCGTGGTGCTGGCCAGGGAGGCGGGTGGGCTCAGGGTGCAGCCTGAAGACAGCGGGAAGGAGCCGGGGAACCCAGGAGGGCTGCGCCTGCTGCAGCTTCCTCAGAGCCACCACCCACGCCCGGCCCTCCCTGCCGTCCCGCAGCAGGCCAAGTTCGCCTTCTACCGCTGCTCCGTGCTGCTCCGGTGGCGGCTGCAGCACACCCTCTTCTGCACGCTGGCCTGGGAGAAGGGCCTCAGCGCCCGCCACTTCCTCTGGAACTGCCTGGTGAGGGCCCGCAGCGGGGAGGGGACGGGAGGCTGGCCGCCAGGTCCCTGGGGCCGGCCAGCTCTGGCCCCAGTGAGTGACAGAGACGTGCTCCCCAGATGAGCCACAGCCAGGAGGAGTTCGGCATCCACTTGGCGCAGGCCCTCAGCTACCTGCACAGCCGGCACAACCACATCAAGACCTGGGCGGCACTCTTCATAGGTGAGCAGGGTGGGGGGCCAGGCTCAGGGACCCCCAGGCCTGCCCTGCCTGAGCACCCTGACCCTCACCCTCACCCATTCCTCCACTGCAGCTGGAACGTGGGTTCCGCTGGCAAGCGAGGAGAGGGGCAAGTGAGGGGGTCTCAGGGGTTCAGTTCTTTGGGCTGGGCCCTTCTATGTCTGGCCCTGTCTTTCCAGCGGTCCCTCACACAGGAGAACTCCTTCCCTATGCCAGGGAGGGGGAGAGGGAGCAAGGGAAGAGGGGAGAGGTTCGGCAGCCCCCTCCCACTAGCCAGCATGCTCCTCGTCTGTCACACAGGTTATACCATCTGCTACCACCCCCGGGCCGTGTCCCAGATGGTCAGTGACGTGGACACAAAGCTGCTGTTCTGCAGTAAGGGATCATCCTTACTCCATCCACCCCTATCCGTGTCAGCAGGGAGCACGGGCCCCCAAACACAGTGGGCAGGGCAGGGAAAGGGAGTGCCCAGGCCTGGAAGGCCGAGGAGGTGGGGTCTGGGTGCCCAACTGCCCCTACCCCATGTGGGAAGGAGGGTGCTACTCCACCAGGGCTGTGGGCAGACAGGGCGTGGAGGGTACCTCTGATTCGTCCCTCCTTTCCTGGAGCTTTTGAGGATCTCAAAAAGAGCCCTGAACCCAGCATCCGAGACTTCGCCAGCAGGCAGGCCTCCTTCCTTCAGAAGATGGCAGCCAGACCGCGGTGACCTCCAGCTGTCATCCGCCCCGCCCCCCCGTCCCCCTCCCCCGTGCCCACCACACCGCGCAGCCCTGCCCTGTCTGCACAGAGCTTGGCTACATGACATTTTTCCATTTGAAAGAAAGATCTAGATTCAACAAAGAAGCGTCACACCTCTGCGCTCCCTGCCCACCATCCCATGGGCCCCCCAGAGACACTGGCAGGCCAGGGGGTGGGCACAGACGGTGTGTCCCCCAGAGACAAACTGTGAAGTCTGGGCAGGGACTCCCACTTGTGGCCACCAGGTGGCTTCCCGGTGACTGGAGCCCAAACCACGGCCCGCCGATGTCCTGGGTGCTGAGTGGGCACTCCCAAGGCATCCATGGCCCTCGGGGCTCACGGCTGAGTGGAGTCACCCACCATGGCGCCCCCGCAGGCTTCAGTCTGTCTCCGGCTTAGAGCTCCGTGGTCACTGGGAGGCTGATGGTGGGGAAGAGGTCCCTTGGCTGGTCTCCCTCTGCCCAGGGGACTCGAAGTCACCCTCCACCCCGTCTCTAGCCTCCTGAGCCCCGTCAGGGCTGGCACCTGGGGTTGGCAGCAGAACCGGCCTGGCTCAGTCAGATCTTCCAGGTGGGCTTGGCCCACCCTGAATGACTGAGGTGAGGGTCTCAACACTCTGAGCCTCAGCTGTCCCATCTGTAAAATGAGTAGTAAAACCTTCCTCCAAGACTCCTTGGAAGGTTGAGTCCAGAAGAGGTCCCCAGACTCCGAGGGAGCCCCTGAAGACCCACCTGAGCTTCGGCGGGTCTTTCCCCTCCCAGCCTTGGTTTTCCCACTTGCGCAATGGTGGGGGTGGCCCCTTCCCTCGCCTGAGAGAGCCTCCCTGCTAGAGTCCTCCCTAGGGTCTCCCCCAGCTGGCCACTCTCCAGCAGGAGGTCCAGCCCCGCCCAGCCTACCCCCTGCCTTTCCCCCCACGCGCCCTCCCAGGCCCTCCCGACGTGGCCCAGGCAGAGCTTCTACCCAGAGAGCTCTCCCCACATCCCCTGCCTTGGGACCGCCACGTGACCTGGCCCTCGAGGGCCTGCCAAACAAGGCCCCCCACCCCTCGTCAGGCTGTCCCACCATTCCCCATAGACTGTGAGCCCCTCAGGACAGGCCTGGGGTTGCACCCAGGAGGCCCCACAACTTGGATGGTGGGTTGAAAAAAATACAGCAACTGCAGACTCACTGGTGTTGTTCAATATGACCGGGGAGAGGAGTAAAAGACCCTGGGCAGAGCTGGGCCCCTGCCCGCCCGTCTGCGAGTCTCTGAATGGCACCACTTGAGGAGGGGCTCTGGGTGGGTTTGGCTTTTCACAGCTCCCAATTTTGTCCACAGGCCCCTGTGGATGCCCTCCACCCCACTTCTGCTACAACCCCTGGGTGGGAAGAGGGTCCCCTGAGCCCAGCTCGGGGGGGATGCCATCTCCCCTAAAAGGGAGGCTTTCCTGGTTCCCCACAGTGGGCAGTGGGCAGTGGGGCCTTCTGCACGTCCCCCTGCCCCACCCCAGTTCATCCTGCCCCTGGGAAGTCTGGTCTTAGTAAAAGTCTGGAGCTGGGTAGGCCTGGGCCCCAGAGGCTTCTGCAGCCAATGGTGACTGGATAAACCCCCAGGGGGAACCGAGACAGGTGAAGCCTGAAGTTGAGGGAGCACAGGCCTTACCAGCAGGGTGGAAGGCTCTAGACCCGGGCACACAAGAGGTGCCCCAATAACCAGCAGCAACAGTTGACTGCCAGGCTGGCCACAGCAGGCCAGGGGCGGGAGACAGGGCCTGAGACCTGGTGGGTGGGCCACCATCCCACCCGGGAAGGTGCGGCCAACCTGCCCCAGGGAGGGGCTGGCCCCCAGCTCTGCGAGAGCAGAACTGCTCACGGAGCAGGGCAACATCTGTGCCCTCCAGCAGGCCCAGCCCCCAACACACTCTGACCTTTCACCCCAGGAACCCCGGGGTCACCCTCCACCCCTCCAGCTTCCCCTCCCCGCTCCGGGGTGAGGAGTCGGCGTGTCCCTCCACCCCAAGCCCAGTGGGCACCATCACCCCCTCCCTTCTCTGGGCTTCTAAGACTGAAGTCAGGACACTTAGTAGGGGGCAGGATGAGGAAGCCACCCCGCCGGACACATGGCCCAGAATAATTACCAAGTGACCCATCCTGTCCCGCACGGGGGCAATGCCAGTGACCCGGCCCCCAACACAGCAACAGGGCAACTGGGCAGAGCCCACTCGGGCCTCAGCCCCTGATGTGTTTGATCTGGGACGGCCCCACCCTGAGGCAGGGAGTGCAGGGACCCAGCGTGGACGCCAGGGGGCGGCCAAGCACAGCCGGCAGGAGGGGACGCGCCCCGCAGCATCCCTGGGTCCCGCCAGCCCCCCAAGGCCGCCCACACCCCGTTCTCCAGGCACACACAGCCACAGGGTCTGGTTTTATTGCCTTCGAGTGTCCAGAACACCTGACTGCCCCAGACCCAATAATTTAAGGTGCCAAGAACAGGTCAGGGTGAGGGGCCACAGACAAGGGGCTGGGCCCAGTGGTTAAAAAATACACCAGCCCCCAAACAAACCGGCCAGGAAGGAGAGCTGCCCGGAGGCGGTGTGGGCAGGGCATTAACAGGACAGCCAGGGACATAGGGCAGGGAGATTGGGGGGGGGATTAAGCCTCAGAGGGACAGTGAGGGCTCAGGGCACAGAGAGACAGACACGCGGGCAAAGACCAAAGGAAGACTGGACCAGACAGCGGTGCACGCACATGCACACGTGTGCATGCACACACACACACACCTGCTGGGTGGACAGAGGGAGGGAGCAGAGACAGAAGACATCCGCGAGGGGTGTGGGGGCAGGTGTGCCAGGGGGCTGGGAGCAAAGGGCAGAGGGCGGCCCGTGGCGGGAGCCCTGCTGAGCCCGCGCCGGGTGCCCAGGGCCTGAGCTACATGATGCAGCACTTGGTCTTGTGCGCGTGGGGGTCCTTGAACCGCAGTCTCTGCTTCGGCCGGTATTTTTCCAGGTAGGTGAGCTGTTTGCTGTTGATGGCTCCGCGCCGCTTCCTGGGCAGACGGGACCGGGGTGGGGGTCAGGTAGGACCCAGGCTCGGCCGCCCACCCTGCCCCAGAGCTGCAGGCCCCAGAGGCGAGAGGGGCTGGAGTGGGTCCCCGTGACCCACAGAGCCCTCCCACCTCTGGGCCTTTGCCCGGCCTGTTCCTTCCGCCAGAATCACTGTCACTGCAGCCACCGCCGCTGACGTTCAGGTCACCTGGCTATCGCTCCTCCAGGCTGACCGCCTCACCTCCCCAACCCCAAGGTCCCCACCCTCCAAGGCCCGCGTGTTTACCTGGGTACCACCACCCACCCCCCGAAAGCAGAGCCCATGGGGATTGGAGCCTGGCATGCCGGCTGGCTGGGAGGGAGAGGAGAGGAGACAGGAGGTGGTCCTCAGGTGCCTGGGTGTGGGGGTACCTAGCACTGCCCACCAGGCACTTCCAGAGGTCCCCACCGCCCGAGACCTCGGACGTGGCTGTGGACTGGCACTGGTCAATGATGCGTGGGCCGGGGAGGAGCAAGCCTGTGCTGCTCTGAGTCACCAGGTTGGGCCCAGCCCCCAGTCACAGGCCTGGAACTAGGGAACCGCAGGCTCAGGTACGTGGGGCAGAGGTGACGGTGAAGGCCTGGCCCTTACCCTGGGGCCGCCTCAGATCTGTGCCAAGGCACAGAGCTGCACACAGGCTCACGGAGAGAAACCGTGTGCCTGGTGTGTGTGCACACGTGCCAGGGTCCCGAGGAGGCCAGAGCTCCTGCGGGCACACGCAGGGCTGGCCGCCTGACTGGTAAACAAGCCTGCCTCTGGGAGAAAGAGATGGCTGTGCCCTGGGAACTGTCGTCGGGGGAGCAGCACAAGAAGACACCCAGGCACGGACGGTGCACGAGTCTCACACATACACACTCACAATGGGTGGGCTGGGGGCGGGCTCAGGTCTTCTGTGCCCACCCCACTGTCCCTGCTGCCACCCCGGGACCCTGCTCCACCAGGGCTCCTTTCCTGGGGGCAGCAGCAGACAGGAGCCCCCTCCCCCCAAGGAGAGGAGGTTGGGAGACCTCCATGGGGGCTGAGAATGGGGCGCAGAGGGCCCAGGGGCCAGGGCTTCAGAAGGGCAGTCCTGAAAGATCCTGGGGTGTCGGCTGTCCCGGGGGGGTTGGGGCAGCTGGGGCAGGTGGCACGGGGGGGCTCCTTTCACTGCTGGGCTGGGTTGGATGGCTTCTGGGGGTTCCTCCTCTCCCAAGAGCTGAGGGGAGTGACACCCCACGTCAGGAGTGCTGGAGGCTTAAAGAGGTGTCTGCCCCAGCTCCCTGTGTCAAAGATGGGTTTGGACCGGCCTGTTACTCAGCACCGCAGGGCCAGTGCGGACTGATGCACCCCAGGCTGAAGGAGCCATGGGCCCCAGAGAGGGGACCAGCCAGGCACTGTGTGTAGCCTCTCCTCACTCTCTGCTCCCAGTCTGGGGAGCAGACCACACACAGGGACCCGTCCTCAGTCGGGGCTAGGCAGCCTGAGGGGTACGCTGGTACCACAGGAGGCTGCCCTGAACTGGGGAAGGCCTCAGAGGATGGCACGGGGCCAGGGGTCAGGAGTGCCTCCTGGCGGGGCCCTGGGCCCCTGCGGGGTAGGGAGGGAAGGATAAGGACCCCCTGCACCCACCAGCACCCTTCCCCACCAGCCACTCACTGTCGGATGAACTGGATGGCGTCCTCATACTTCATCCCGCTCTCGATGAGGGCCAGCGCCACGAGGACGGGAGCCCTGGGCGGACGGCAGGGCCAGGTCACCCAGGCCCGGGCACCCACGCCCTCCCCGACGCCTTCCCCCTCGGGGCCTGGGGCGGCCCAGGCTTCCCCAGTGGCGCTCCCGCCCCATGGAGGGCACAGGCTCCGCCTGCACCTGCTGTGTGGCCCCAGGTGGGCAAGGCCACCTCTGTGCCTCAGGCTCCTCATGTATAAACGTGTAAGTGGGAGGGCTGAAGGAGGGAGAGCAAAGTGCTGGGCTCGGGTCTGCCCGTGGATGAGAGCTTGACTCTCGGTTACGAACCACATTCACAATTCCCATGACTAGCTGGCAGGTGTGGGGTCTTTGTGTCTGGGGAGGGGCAGGGCTGTCAGCTCCTTCCCGCACAAAGTCCCGGCCACAGCAGCGGGGAGCAGGGTCAGACTTTGGGAAGAACTTCTGCCCCCCAACCCCCAGAAGGAAGTCACATGATGTGGGCTCAGCACCCACGCCTGACGGCAAGCCAGGCCAAGAGGTCCCCAAGTTCAAGCCAGCTGCCCTGCCCCACTGGCTCACCGCCCCAGGCCAGCCACGCAGTGCACAGCCACGCAGCTGCCGGGGTCATCACAGAACTTGTTCTTCAGCAGGCTCAGCCAGTCCTCCACCACTTTGCCAGGCGGGGGTGCCCCATCATCAAACGGCCAGTCCTGCAGGAGGCAGCAGCCCGTGAGGAACCCCAACTTGAAGGTGGGGTGAGAGCTGGGGCCCAGGCCAGCCTGCCCATGGGCGCTCTGACAAGCAAGGAGGATATCGGGAGCCCCCCGAAGGGTGACGGTCGGGGCACAGGCCCCAGAGAGCACCCCCCCCTGCAAGGCTCCTCCCATCGTCTCCTCCAGGAAGCCTTCCCAGAACACGCTGCTCTTTTTGGGGGGCAGCCCCGGGAGCCCTTCTCCCCTCTCGTCAGTCCACGCTGTGGTTCTAAACTCACCCAGCCTGAGCCGTTCTGGGCCCACAGACCCAAGAGGCCTGGTCCATGAATGTGGCTGACACAGGCCTGTCTATGTTCCCAGCCCCCAGCACAGCGGCACAGAGCAGGCCGGCCTGAGGCTGGAGACCGTGCACTTCCCACGGAGCACATTCACGCGGGGCAGAGGGGCCGCCCCAGAATCAGCACTGCTTGGCACCAGGGGTGCATCCATGTGTCCACCGAGGCCAGGCACCCAGGCATCTGATCCTGTTCCCAGACTCCAGATTCAGCACCCCTGGAGGGGCCCTGGAGGACAAGGGTCTGCCTGGCAACTGTGTGTCTAACCCAAAGCCCTTCCTGCCGCAGGGGAGGCGTGGGAAAGCGCTGACCCCTGTGCTCCGGGCTACTTTACAGCGTTCACCTGGAGCCCTTCAGGCACCCCGCTCTAGACGGGAGGACCCCGGGTCGTTCAGCGGGGAAGGGACAGGCCTGTCCATCCCAAGGCTCCGGCGCCTCTCACCACCTTCGTCACCGTCACCTGGCTCAGGGGCCTCCCCACAGGGCAGGTACCACGTGGCCCATCCCACGGGGCCTGCTGCCTGGACGCCGGTCCCCACTACCAGGGACCAAGGAAACCGCCCAAGGGTCCCTCCCCACAGCCTCGGGAGAGCCTCCCCAGGGACCCGCCAGGTGCACCCAGCCCACCCCCTGGGAGGCGCCCGCTGCCTGGCGACAAGGACCAGACGCCCAGCGCGGTGAGACAGCGCCGACGCTCTAGAGATGCAGCCTGCGCAAAGACACTGCGGGGCAGCCGGGCGCACAGCAAGGCCACACACACCTGCCTCCCCGCCCGGGCCCAGCCATCCCCCACGCTGCCGCACGCAGCCCTCACCACAACCGTGATGCCGTCCTTCTCCAGCGGGGCCTTGTCGTAGGTCACCTCACACACGCGCACCACGGTGGTGGCCCCGTACTTCTTCAGGTCCTGGCAGGGAGGGAGGAGGGAGAGGCGGCTGGGTGGGGGACCCCACGGCCCTCAACGGGACACAAAGGTGGGGCCCAGCGTGAATCGCCAGCGGCTCAGGGACCTGCAGGGGTGGGACAGCTCTTCCTGATGCTTCTGGGGCGAGTGTCCCTGGGCTCACCCCGTGGCAGGCAGAGTGACCCACCCACCCGCATCACCACTGAGGCGACACAGCTGGGAGCCCAACTTCCAGCACAATCTCCCTCCTCTCGGATGCTTGGGACCCCAGAGCACACCAGCAACTTCCAGACCAAGCTCCTGGGTCCCCAGGCAGGGCAAGGACACCAGAGCCCACACGTGAGCCCCCACGTGGTCCTGCTCTGAGCAGCCCTCCCAGCCCAGGCTGCAGGGACAGGTCCACCCAGGGGCAGAGCCAGACCCCAGACCCCGCACGGGGGCCTTCAAGTCTCAGGGGAGGGGCACCTCGGGGCGGGGAGGGTGGGCACCTGCCCAGAGGGCGCCCAGGAGGGAGCCAAGCCCCATACACCAGTGGGGAAGGCCCAAGCTACCCGGGGAAAGGTCAAGGCAGTTCACAGCCAGCGCAGGGATATTTATACGCCGGGGTGGGGGCGTTCTGCTGCATGGGGTCCACGTGCACCCACCCCCACCTGCTCCCGGCAGCTATTTTAGGAGCAGTGAGGAATCAGTCGCTGGACCTTGCTCATCATGCGACAGGGACACTGGACACAGAGAGGAGAGCACAGAGCTATTCTGAGAATGCAGGGAGCAGGGGGCGGGGCAGGGGCAGGGGCAGGGGTGGGGCAGGGGCGGGGCATGGGTGGGGCAGGAGCAGTGCAGGGGGCGGAGCAGGGCTCTGAGCCAAAGGGGCACCAAAGATTCCTCTGGGCCTGAAGCCGAGGGTGCTGCCCCCCAGACCAGGCTGGGTCCAGACCTCATGACAGAATGAGTGCTGACACCTGTCCCACTCTGAGCCCTGACCCCGGTCACACACTGAGCCCTGACCCTAGTCCCACTCTGACCCTGAGCCTGGTCCCACTCTGAGCCCCGAGCCTGGTCCCACTCTGAGCCCTGAGCCCGGTCCCACACTGAGCCCTGACCCTGGTCCCATTCTGAGCCGAGCCTGGTCTCACTCTGAGCCCTGACCCTGGTCCCACACTGGGCCCTAAGCCTGGTCCCACACTGACCCCTGACCCTGGTCACACTCTGGGCCCTGACCCTGGTCCCACACTGGGCCCTGACCCTGGTCCCACACTGACCCCTGACCCTGGTCCCACACTGGGCCCTGACCCTGGTCCCACACTGGCCCCTGACCCTGGTCCCACACTGGCCCCTGACCCTGGTCACACTCTGGGCCCTGACCCTGGTCCCACACTGGGCCCTGACCCTGGTCCCACACTGACCCCTGACCCTAGTCCCATACTGACCCCTGACCCTGGTCCCACACTGGGCCCTGACCCTGGTCCCACATTGACCCCTGACCCTGGTCCCACATGGGGCCCCTGACCCTGGTCCCACACTGACCCCTGACCCTGGTCACACTCTGGGCCCTGACCCTGGTCCCACACTGGGCCCTGACCCTGGTCCCACATTGACCCCTGACCCTGGTCCCACACTGGGCCCTGACCCTGGTCCCACATTGACCCCTGACCCTGGTCACACTCTGGGCCCTGACCCTGGTCCCACACTGGGCCCTGACCCTGGTCCCACTCTGAGCCCTGACCCTGGTCACACTCTGGGCCCTGTCACACCCTGAGCCCTGACACTGGTCCCACTCTGAACCCTGACCCTGGCCACACTCTGAGCCCTGAGCCTGGTCACACTGAGCCCTGACCCTGCTCACACTGAGCCCTGACCCTGCTCACACTCTGACTCCTGACACTGGTCACACTCTGAGCCCTGACCCCAATCATGGGCCATGAAGGGGGACAGCCCTCCTCCACAGGGTCCCCTGTGGACTCAATGTCTAGAGTCCAGGTCTCCCGACGGCAGGGTGCCCACTGCCTCCCTCCATAGTCTAGCGTCTACACAGTTGCTGAAGTCCTCCTGTGTCCAGGCCCCTGTTCAACCATAAGGAGCACTCAGAGAGGCTTATATCTTGTTGCAGAGGGAATGGCTGGAGGTCTGAGGTCACAAAAGGCGCAGCACACAGTCACAGGCTCTGTAAACAGCAAGGAGCACTGCAGAGGCCAGTCTCCTCCAGGAGCCCCGCGGAGAACGGCAGGCTCTGCAAACATTTGGTTCCGTCTGCCGGGGCCACGAGCAGCAGACAGTTCAACAGCTGGCTCTCGGGGTACAGTGGTCACTCTCTTCTATGACTGGCTTGGACTGCTGCCCAGCCCTTCCTCACACAGATACCTGTGCTGAGAGCTCCCAGCCGGGTTCCAACCCAAGGAGTCCCTGGAGCCCATGGGCTTCCCGCAGCCTGGGCTGGCTGTGGAGCTGGCCTTCATGCCCTGTCCCCGCTCTGCTTTCTCCAGGCTGTTTAAGCAGCCGGTCCTCTCCTGGGGGGACCACCACCCCCCTCTCCTCCTGCTCAGCCTCTGTACAGAGGCCAGATGGCCATCAAAGGGCTCGGGACCGCACCAGACACAGGGACGTCTTGAGGAAGCGAGACCTGTCTCACCTCCTACCTCCGCACCTGTCTCTGCTCATGCGGCACGGGTCCCACTGCCCACCCCACTGACCCCCACAGCCCTCAGACCCCAGCCCCACACACACCCTCGTGTGCCACTCCCAGGGGGCCTGTCATCCCAAGCTCTCCTCTCACTCGCAGGCCCCCAGCCTGGCCATGAGGCGTGCCGGATGCTCACCTCGATGAAGCTGCTGAGGGTGGCATTGGTGGGGTTGTGCGTGATGAGGAAGCGCATGTTCTTGTAGCTGACCTCCACAGGGGCCGGCCGGTTCATCCGCGCCATAGCTGCTGCCCGCAGATGGGGCTGGGGATGTGAACGCAATAAGGGCCCACCACCCCCCAGAACCTGAGGGGCACGAGATCCCTGTGCTTGTCCAAGAGAAAGAAAATGCTTAAAAAAAAAAAAAAAAAAAAACCTGCCTCCCAGACCCCGCACAAATATTGTGCAAATACTTGGGTGGGGGGAGGATGCTGCCCGGATCACGGGTGGATGATTAAAAAAAGAAAACCCAACACTTTACAACACAGAAAGAACAAAAGAACCCCCAGAAGTAAAACGGGCCGAGTCCAAGCTCCTGCCTCTCAAGGCTGGAGGATTACTAGGGGGCAAAAGCAGAAATAACCACCACCAAAAACCTCAGCAAAAAAAACTTTAAAAAGCCCAAAGTGAATCCGGCTGCCGAAGCCGTGGCCAGCGTTGCGCCTGTTGCCGGGGACACCCCCCTCGGCATCGGTGGACGGCTAGAGGGCCACTCTGCTCCAAGGCCCCAGACGCCAAGGATTTAAAGGCAGAACGAACTTGAAACTGAACCAACGGGGCCGCCGTGGGGTGGGGATGGCAGGCAGCGGCCGCAGGCGGACAGCGGGCGGCAGTGACGCGGGGCCTCCGTCACGTTACCCCATTGGGGTACGGCAAGTCCTGGAACGGGGCGGGGGGCTCAGGCCGCAGAGCCAGCCCCGGGCCAGGTGGCGGGGGCCATGAGCGGGCGAGGGCAATGGTGAGGCCGGAGGCGTGGGGGCCTCAGCAGCGGGCGCGGTGCGGATGCTGGGCGCGGCAGTATTCAGGGCTGCCCCCCGAGGGCCTCTCCATAAATCCCAGGCTGGTCAGCGGCAGGCAGCATCTGGGGAGGGGGGAGAAGGCAATGAAAAGGGGTCCCGGCCCGTGCCCCTCCCTCACCGGGCCTCGGTTTCCCCCTCAGGGAAACCACGAGTGTGCTGAACCCCGACACACAATTTCAAGGCATTTGTGATGACAGAGCCACCCCTCGAAGCCCGGGCCCCTCCACAACGCCCCGCCCCCGCCATCAGACGGTCAGCCCCCTCCTCCGTGGAATTCTGGCCTCTGCGGAGTCTCTGAGCCCAGATCACTCTGGAGCACCCCCGGTCCTCGGGGGAAGGGGCTCCGGCACAGAGGCCACGGTGACAGAGCACAGTGGGGGGTGGGGGCGGCGTGGCAGCACCCCCCACAGACACGAGCCACCTCACACGTCTATCAAGGGCTCCCCCATGGAAACCGGAGGCTCTGGTCAGCCTCTGCCCCGGGCCACTGTCCACCACTCACCCACAGGGCTGACCACAAGATGGAAGCAAACAAGCCACTGCCCCCCAGGAGCTCAAAGAAGCAGGGACAGCCCACAGGAGCCTGCAGGCCGGGGCTGGCCGCCAGGTGCTTGCCAAGGTGGTGACCACACAGGTGCCGGGACTGGGGTCTCACCATGACAGGGCCTCAAGGAGGGGCATGGCTGGGCCCCAGAGATGGCCGCCAAGCACCTCCAGGCCTGTCTCTCCCTCTCTAGGCCCCAAAAGCCCAGGGCCAGGGGCCCCAACAGGAGCAATGAGCCCCACTCCCACCCCCACGCACAGGCTGGGAGACCTTGAGCACGTCACTAGCCTCGGTTTCCCCATCTGCAAACTGAGGGGCCAGAGAAGATGCCCCCAATGCCCTTCTGGCACAACCCAGTGGTCAGCAGACCCCTCCAGCCACTGGGCTCAGCCTGGCCCCGCTGTCAGAATCCACACCTGCTTACCGGGCAGGTCCTTCATCCACCCAGCCAACACCTCTTACCTCTGCCCCGCCCAGCACCCCCTTCCCCAGCTGCCCACCAGGCCGGCTGGGCCCCTGGAGCCTCAGCCAGGGTGCAGACCGGGCCTGCAGCTGGGACCCAGACACAGTGGGGTGGGGGCAGCGGGCGGCTCCACAGATGCTCCAGGCTCACACTCTGCCCCGCCCGGTTCAGGAAGGTTACGTGGGGGTCCCCAGGGAGGAGGTCAAAGGCAGGAAGAAGGGACCGCGCACCATCCCAGAGCGCGCTTCCACTCCGAGTGCAGGCAAGGAAAGAGCCAGCCGCCAGGCGCCCTGAACAGCACGTGAGAACCTGCCCTCCTGGGGCTGCGGGAGGTCCCCGGGCATGCCTGTTTACAGAGGGAAGGGAGGGAAGGGGCCCTGGGAAGCCATAGGACGACAGGCCTCTCCCGAGGGCCCAACCCGCCACCTCCCAACCTTCTGGACACCTGGGGAGACCCTGTGGGCAAGGGCAGACGGCCTGGCTCTCCTGCCAGCGTCCCTGGAGAGCCACCCCACAGTCCTACCCATGTGAAACCTGTCACCTGCAGGCAGGGGCCCAGGGTCAGGCTGGCTGGGGGCAGGGGTCAGGGCCCTAGATGGAATGGGGTCAGGGTCTGGGCTGAGGCTGGACCAAGATCACGGCCCAGCTGGGCTGGGGTCTTGCCAGACACCCGACTTGTCTCCTCAACGTCTAGGGCCCCACCCCCAGGTGAGAGGGAAACAGTGAAAGCCCCCTTGCTGCCCCCAGGCTGTCCCACCAGGCTCAACCAGGCCTGCGGCCTCCCCCTGTGGCAGAGCCCCTCTTCCTAACCACACCAGCCCCACTGTGAGGTCACCGAGCAGGCCCCCAGGCAGGGCTGAGCCAAGTCCACCAGCCGGTACCCCTCACACCCACCCTCACCTCCACCCCGGGACACAGGAGCCCTCCTGGAAGCACGAGGCCCCTCCCTCTGCCTTCCCACCACCAGCCCCACACGGCTGTCCTGGGGCCCCAGCTGCCCAGCACGAGGCTCTGAGCTCTCTGCTATGTCCCTGACAGTCCTCCTTTCCAGACCCATTAGGAGAGGGCCCCGCCTGGCCCCTGTTCGCAGACAAGTAAACAGGCCAGGGCGGGCTGGGGGACCTTCCAGGGCCCTGAGCAGGCCAGGCCCGGGAAGAGCTCCCCATGGGAGTTCCCAGCCTCAAGTTCCAGTGGCACAGCTGACCGAGGAGCTGGAGTTTGACTCCAGAGGGCTTCCAGAGTGCCAGCCTCCGTGGACCCGGGACCCTGTCTGACATGGGGGAAGGCTGCAGGGCCAGGGTTCATTGGGGTCCCAGGAGAGCTAAGCGGGGGGTGTGTGGGAGCACCGTGCGCAGGATCGGGCTGGGAGGGCGCGGGTGGGGCGGTGGGCGGCGACCCCCTGTCCCGCAGCACGCACCGTAGGGTGGGTGCGGGAGGGGCTCGTTCTGAGGGCACGGCTTCCTCCCCAGGGCGGGGCTGGGGTCCTCCCGGCACGCCCCCCGCCCTCGCGCCCCGGCTCACCGGCGGGCAAGCGTCCTGCCGCTGCCTCCATTCGCGTGGGGCCGGGCAGGGCCGGGGCGCGGCGGCCGAGACTCAGTGCGCGGGGCGCGCCGGCCTCCCCGCGGACGCCCGGCGGCCGGGCTGCGGGGGGGCTATTTATAGCGCCCGGGCATCACGTGGGCGTCGTGGCCGTGACCAGCGGGCGACCCTGCTGGTAGTGACTCCCACACCTGCCGCCTAAATATAACCACAGGCCAGCCCGCACGCCGGGGCAAACAAAGAGGGCCGGGCCGGGAGAGGAAGCGCCGGCGGAGGAAGGGGAAACGCAAGGGCGGGGGCGCTGCCCGCGCACCCCGCCTTCCTCCCGCCGTGCCCTGAACCCTCCAGCGGCTCCCCCAGCAGGGAGCCGGCGCTGCCCCAGGTCAGGAGGAGCTCAGCTGGAGCCGGGGCCCTGGCGGGGACCTCGGTGCAGGTCCGGATGGCGAGCTACGGAAAGGAGGGTGCCTCGTGGCCCGGGTGGGCTCCAGAAGCTGACGCCCACAGGATGAAGGATGGTGACCGACACCTGGTCTGGCCCTGCTCAGAGCCCTGCCCAGCTCTCCAGCCTCAAACCCCAGGACCTCTCTACTTCCTGAGCACCTACTGTGTGACCGACCCTGCTGTCCCTCACTGAACCCTCGACACACCCCTGGGGGTGCTGCCATCACTCCCTCCCCCCCAACCCCCCAGTATGCAGGTGGGGAAACTGAGGCAGGGGGACACTCGAGGAGGCAGTCATCACCTAGGGAGGGTCTCCACCTCCCGCTCATCCTCCAGTGCTCAGTGCACATGTCCCCTCCCCAGGAGGCGCTCTGTGATGGGAAACCCTCCCCTGGGCCCAGGCCTGAACCCCCAGCAGGGTGCTGGCTTCACCTCCCGGAAGCACCAGCTCAGGAGTACACGCGCTCCCCAGACTGTGAGCCCCAAGAGCGCGCAGCCGGGCACCACAGGCAACCATGTACCTGCCCTGGCCAGCCCAGGGGCCCACAGAAGGGGGTGGAGCAGGGTGGGTAGAGCCCCCAGCACACAGGGTCCCCAGAGGCCCTGCCTCGCTGGGAACCCGGCTCTGAGCCCAGCTCCCAGCCAGCCAGCCTGGCCCCTGCAATCATCGGTCAGTGCCGCAGGGGCGGGGTGGGAGGAACTGGCCGGGGGCCCAGCCCAGAGCAGGGCCGGGTCCCAGGCTCTCCCCACACACATACCCAGAGTGTCAGCCAGGCCCGGGAACCCGCGCTCCCCCACCCCTGCCAGGCGAGCAGGCAGAGGCAAGGAGAGGACAGCCGTGTCCAGGGCAGAAAGGCCGACCAGAGCCCCGCCCCAGCCAAGCCAGGCCCCTGCCACCAGCTCAGGAGCCCCAGGGCAAGGGCTCCTCCACCCAGAACCAAGGTGGGCTTGGCCCAGGACACCCATCCAGTGCTCTTAGGGCCCAGCTTCCAGCAGCCTCTTCCTAAAGGCCAGCTCTGGGCACTCAGGGCCCCACCAGTCTCGCACCTGGATGACTTCCTGAGAGCTTGTCCCCTCAGACACCGTGCTGGATGCTGCATGCCATGAGCAAAGCCCATCAGCCACACTCTATTAATAAAATAGCAGCTCAGAGGGGTCGAGGGACTTAACCTGAGTCACACCGCCGACAAGCAGAAGAACCAAAGTTGGGCTGAGTTTTGCTGACCCCCGGAGACCCTGACCCTCTGGAGAGAGGACCCCTGGGCAAGCTGCTCTCATGCCACGCCACACTGCATCCCCATCCATACAAGCTGAGAGGTCCCATCAGCTTTGTGGACCTACACCCAGGACCCAGAGCCCACCAGACTGCTGAGCCCGCAAACCAGCACCCCTGTCCCCCCCCTCACTGGGGGCACCCGCTCTGGCCAGGCCTGGGGGGCACCTGCTGGCCTGGCACCATCCCAAGCCCTTCGGAGAAGTCTATTTTTATCAGGGCAGGAGCCGTTCCTGGAATCCTCCCAGACAATCCCAAGTCTACTTGCTGCCTGGGGGAGGGGAGGGGACCCAACAGGCCGAGCCCACGCCCACCCCCGGGGAATCTCCCCAGAGCCCCCCACTCCTGCGCCCACAGCACCAAGGGTCCAGCCCCCTCACTGACCAAGTTCGGCCACCTGCCCTCCCTGCAGCCACAAACCCTTCAGAGCAGTTTCCCCACCCCCCGGGGAACGTGTGTCCGGAAGGAGGGGCTCAACTCCACCCGCCTCCTCCGCACAGGACCTGGCACCAGGAGGCCCCCCACTTGTTGTGGAAGGAACAAATGACCCAACGTCCTGGGCAGAGCTCCAGATCTGGGCACCATCCAGAAACCATCACGGGATCGCAGCCCCTGAAGTCCAGAGGAACCTCAGAGGTCACCCACGCCAGCTCATCACCAGCTTGCACACCTCTGGTGACGGGGGGCTCGCTGCTCTTTGGTGGCACCTTCCACGCTGGGCAGCTCCCCGAGTTATGCGTCCGCCCCCTCTAGGGCCTCCTGGATGGGGCCCAGCAGGAGGCACCCTGCAGAGCAGAATAAGCCAGCACAGCAGGCGCTGTGGAGGGCAGAATTGGAGGATCGGGTGGTCAGGGAAGGCTTCCTGGAAGAACTGGCCGGGGAGGGCGACAGGCAAGCTCACCATCAGGGCTTGACCAGCCGCCCCGACTCCGTGCGGCCTGGGGCTGTCACTTGCTCTCTCTGGAGCTTGAGACCTCCTCTGTAAGTGGTGACACTGCCAGGAGGGGAAGCCACTTTCCAGTGGTGCCAGCTCCAAGCCGGTCAAGAGGCGCCCAGGCTCTGACCTGGAAGCAGAGCTGTTAGGAGCAGGCTTGAGTTTCCACCCGGGGAAGGCACCTGTTCTCTGCCAGGATCTGGGGATGAGAAGAGGGCTGCAAACACAGTGCCCCCAGACGCTGCACAGGGCTGCCCTCACCACACCGGGTTTAATGGTGCCTCCGGGACGTGGTGCAAGCTTGTCAACCCAAGTGGCCGGCACCCACATGCCATCAGCCCCCAGCATGGCCCAGGCGGGCCACAGCACCACTGTGGACTCAGGAGCAGGTGGGTGGGTGTGGGTGAGGCTGCTGGGCCCCAGCCTGGCCGTCACCAGTGGTGGGCACGGAGCAGGCAGCCAGGTGACTCAGACCAGGCACCTCAGGTCTTCTGAACCCCGTGGCCACCCCGAGTCCACCAGGCCCACCCAAAGCCTCCCTGGTCTCAATGGCACCACCAGGCAGGCACCCAGGTGAGGGGTTTGGCCTCCCCACAGCCGGGCTCCCGGGGCCCTGGCCCTCCCCACCTTGGCCTCAGCTGGCCTGGCCTCACCGTGCGGGGCCTGGAGCCTCCCCTGAAGGGCCCAGTGTGAGAGGAGAGGGCAGGGGATGGACAGAGGGCCGACCTGCCCACAGGGTCTGGGGTTGAGCCCGACGCTGTCTGGGACCACCTGCCCCTGGGGGCCCCAGCTCCTCATCGGATAAAGGTATGACAAGCCCTGCCCGGCCGGGTCAAGGGCGCATGGGCACTAATGGCTGGAAAACGGGGCCTCTGTGGCCAGCAGGCAGCAGCTCCAACGAGGGGACAGGGCAGCAGGGAAGCAGGACTGCCAGGAGCCCTGCAGGAGTCACCTCTGCCCACCACGGCACCGGCCTCCACTGGAGCCAGCCCCGTCTCCCACGTGCTGGTCAGCTCTTCCTGCGGGGGCTCACGGCAGGGGTACGTGCAGGGTCAGTGGCGCGTGTAAGGGGCGGCTCCAGCTGCCCAGGCAGGCTGCCTGTGCCGCCACATGGTGACACGCTGGCCGCAGCTCATCCCGGTGGCCCGCACGCAGGGGACTGCAGCCCGGGGCTGCCTGCCGCTGCCTGAAGCCCTACTGTTCGCCCGCCACTGACCAGGACCCCTCCCCCACCTGAGGCCTCAGCCCTGGCTCTGAGCCCAGTCTGGCCCCCGGGTCCTGCCTGCAGCCTCCCCTACTCCCACCCTGGACCTCAGGACTCCTCCAAGAGGGACAGGGGAGCCAGCATCCGTTCATTCATTCATTCACCCAAGTCACAAACGTTCACTGAGCATCTCCCTCCACTGCCGGGTGCTAGGCTGAGCTTGGGGGACACAAGGAAGAAGTCACCAGTAGATGCAAAAAGCCTGCCCTGCCCTCTCCTGCCCCACCCCCGCCCCGATGGGGCGTCTGGCCACCCCTCTGCACCCCAACCCCCACCCTGAGAAACCACCTCCCAGACTGCCCAGCACAGGTGGGCTGGATAATACGGTGGCTGCCCAGAGGGGCTGGGAGTGCCCCCCCAACCCTGTGCAGCTGGCATTACTGAGCCTGGGGTCACCGCAAAGAGACCTCACTCCCCCAGTGCCTGTTTCCCAGGCTGTCACCTGCAGGGTTAGAATGTGGCATTTTCACAGTGCCACCTGTCACTGGGCTACCAGGTCCCACCTGGACCACACCGGCCAACGGCCCAGCCGCCCCTCCCCTGGCTTCCCCCAGGGGAGCACCACCCCCCTGCAACTGCCCCCTTGCCTCCGGGGGTGGACACTGGGGGGGGTCAAAAGTGAGCAAACCTCCACAACCCCAGGTGGGGTGGGGGTCGGTGGCAGGACATACAACCAGCTAATAGACTGAGTTAGAAAGAACACTGGTCGGGGGGTGAGGGGGTAGACACAAGGTCTCTCAGGACGTGGCCTTTGGGCAGAGACTCAGGACGCACATGCACTGCACAGGTCCCCGAGAGGGGTCACATCAGACCCCCTTGAGCCCCGCGAGAACAGCATGCCCCGTCTAGCACTGCTTGCCAGTCCAGGACCTGCCCACCACCACCATCGCCATCGCCTTCACCCTACACACGCCCCACCTGAGGTGGAAGACTGAGTGCCCCGTTCCACATGGAGGCCAGACGGAGACGCAGAGCAGAGCTGTCTGAGACCCGGGTTCCTTCTCTTCGCCCCAGTGAGTCTCGGGAACCTCACGGCTGGGAGCCCGGGCCCGGGGGCGTGCTAACACAGACGAGGCCTTCAGTGCAGCCGCAACAGTGGCCCAGCAGCAAGCATCAGCGTCAGCAGCTCCGCGTCCTCAACTCAGAGCCCAGCAGCTCTCGGGCTCAACACAGTTAGCACCAACCCCTCAGGGGGTTATTAAAACCCAAGGTAATAAGGGCTGACAGTCTAAGCTGCCACCCGTTAACAGTAAACATTAACGATGGTAGTTACCGCTTGTTGAGAACCTGCTTTCTGAGGAAGCCCTAAGATAGCTGGAGTCAAAGGCCAGGAGGTCCTCACTTCCGGGCTGGGGGTTCCTCCTCCCTGATCCATTTGGTACAAGGGGGCTGGATGAGGCCCAGCTGGTCACTGTGAGGCTGAGACCAAATCCGCATTAACGGCCGCACCAACCACGGTGGGTGCACGCGGGTCAGGCTGTCGCCAGCCCCAGAGCACCCCCTAGGGCACCTGCTGACCGGGTGACCCCAGACAGCCCCCTTCACCCCGGCTGGCAAGGACTGCCACCTCCTTTCACTCGCCAGCATGGTGACACGTGACCAACCACGTGGCCACTGTGTCGTGACCCTTGTCTAACAAGAGAGGACATGGGTGCAGGGGGTCTTGGTCACTACCCAAGGGGCAGAAGAACCAGGCTGTACACCACCCCCCCCATGCAGCTGGCCCTGGGGCCCTGCTCTGCACCGTGACCCTGTCCCTCTGCCGACTGTGTGACCAGCAGTCCCGCTCACCCTCACCCTGTACCACTGAGACAGGGGTGCCACGCCCCAGAGGCCCAGGGCGCACAGCAACATCACAGAGCCTGGAAGGACAAGGCCCGCCTCGCCCCATTGGACGGAGGAAACCACTGAGGCTCCCCGCTGAGCCACAAGCATGAGCAGGAAGGCCTGGGGATCCCGGGGGCCCCGTGCTCTCTTGGGCTCTGCCCCCACAGTGCCCACATCCCAGTCTCCACCCACCTGAGCCTGCCGGGAGCCCCAGACACTCACTCGCTGTCCCGCACGTCCTGAGTCCTGGAGCCCTGCAGAGGCCGCGCCCCCAGCCCAGCTTTATCCCCGGCCTGGCCTCCCGCCCTCCCCACGTCAAAGGCCCTGGGACCGCCCGCCAGCCCAGGAGGCGGGGGCTCAGGCAGGGGCAGCCCGGGAAGGATCCGGGCTCCCAGGGCAGTCCCGGCGGCCAAGCAGGGAGGCGGGGTGGGCCAGGACACAAGTCAGAGTTCACGGCGGGCACCCCGGTCTCGGTCTCGGGAAGAGGGCAGGAGAGCCCCTCCCCTGTGGGCCAGGCTCTGGGGCCCACTGGGGGGCAGGACAGTCCCCAGGGCCCTGTAACTGCCGGCAGGCAGAGCTGAAGGAGACAGGCGGGGCAGGTGGGCGGCAGCAGAGCCAGCGGGGAGGGGTCAGAGGCCCAGCCCGGGCCTGTGGCTGGCAGGGTGGGCGCTCCCAGACACAGCCTGGGGGCTTCCCAGGTCTCTGGCCTGGCTCCCCACTGCCTGCTGTGGGCTGGAAAGGGGCCCCCGGGGCCCTTTCCTTGCAGAGGGGAGCTCGCTGCAACTTCAGAGAAACAGCCCAGCCCTCTGCAGTCTGCCCCCCACCTAAGAAGTCCCCCAGGAACCCCCGAGCCTACTCAGGGAGCAGCCAGGTTTGCCCAGAGCCCCCTCTGAGCTCAGTGCAGTTCCTCCTGTTGTCCTGTTTCCTCCGCAAGGAAGTGGGGGAGAAAGCCCACAGGCAGGCTAGCCCACCCACCCAGGCCTGGGAGCCGAGCCCACAAAAGCACTAGGGAAGTGGGAACCCCCGCCCGCGGGGGAAGGGCTGTTCCTGCTTCCCAGGGTCAGGGTCACTCGCCCCTCCCCCACCAGGATGTTGCCCCAGTCGCGGTGACATCAGGAGGGTGGAACCCACAGGGCTGGGGTGGGGTGTGCATTTCAGGCTCACCCAGCCCCTAGCCCTGTACTTCTTGGGGGCAGAGGGAGGCCACGCTCTGCTTGTACCCCGCCCGGTGAGCAATGGGGGCAGTTCCTACCCTCTGCCATGCATTCAGCCACCCATAACCTCCCCCTCCCTGCCCCATCGCTAGGTCCCCTCTGGTCCCCACCGGCCACCACCCCAGACGGAGGCCCTTCACCAAGGGCCTGTCACCCAGGTTCAGCCCATCGTGACTACCCAGTGCCTCAGCCAACCCCCAAAGCCCTCTTCAGCAACCCCCCAGCCCTCTGGCCTGACGCTGCCTGGGTCCCCCACACAGACATGGGGTGTCCACTGTTCTGGGCCCAGGCCTCCCACCCCCCTGGGGACCCTGGCATCTGTATTCACACAGGCAGCTGGGCTGACCTGGGCGGCTGGGAGCGGTGTTCTGTAGGTCCTGCCAGGCCCCCAGACTCTCTGCTTGGAGAGCCCCTAGCCCCGGGGGGAGGGGGGTCTGGTTGTCTGGGATGCAGAGCCCATCATGCTGGGATTCTAGACAGGAGGAAAAGAACTTCAAGCCTGCCCCGCGCTCGGAGTTAGACCTGCACCCACAGCCCTGGCACGCTCCCCCTGGGCCCCATGGGGCTGGCACCGACTCCTGGCACCATGCCACCCCGTTTCCAAGGCCCCTAAAGGCCGATGCCCAGAATGGGCCTGGCCTCCGGGAAGGGCATAGAGTTTCACGGATCCACTTGACACTGATGCCCCAGAGAGGCCCTGGCACCATCCCCCCCACCGCCCCCCCGCACCGCCCCCCGCCAGCGCAAGCCCCTGCCAGGAACACGGAGCCCCAAGGAGGCCCCTGATCCTGGCCTCCCGAGAGCTGAGCGCTCCCCAGGCAGAGCCCTAGCCCCTCCTGTTTCATGAGCACATCACTGGGACCCTCAACAGGCAGATCTGGGACCCCTGGGCTCCCACGCTGGGGCCTCAGAGAACAGGGGTGGGAGCCGGGGCCTCACAGACGGTCCATGTGGCCTAACAAGCCTCACTGCCCGAGAGGAGGCCGCCCTCGCCCGCCAGGATCAGCTGGAGACCCCACAGGGGTCCTCAGCCGGCAAGGGGACAAGGCCTGCATGGGTGCCTACGGCGCAGAAGTCCTCCCCCCGTGGCTGCTGAGTGCCCTGGGCCCATCTCCTCCCCTCTCTGGGCCTTCTGAGCCAGCAGCCAGGCACAGGATGAGAAAACAGAACTGCACCACATAAGTGCCCACAGAGCGGCCATGCAGCCTGCCGGGCGGGGGTGGGGTGCGCACACACGATTGGGTTCCAGCAAAGCCCACCCTGCAGGATGGATCCTGATCAAGCTGGGCGATGGCCCCCAGCCCCTCTCTGTGGAGAAGTAGCTATGGCTAACTTCTGGGGACAGTGAGGGGACAGGGTCCCTGAGGGTGGGCAGGAGAGCCTGAGGAGAGGAGAGGGGCTGTGAGCAGCAGCCAGCACGCGGCAGGCGCTCCCCCTCCCAAGGGAGAGCAGGGTCGGCCGCCCCCAGTACCCTCAGGCAGGGCCGCCAGTCCCCTGTGCCCACCCGAACCCTCTGCACCCACCAGGGAGGTCGGGAGCTGAGCTGGCCCCTCCTCCTCCAGGACCCCAACAGCAGGGTGCCAGGGACCTTGGGGGCCCAGGGGTGAGGGACCTTGGAGCATCAGGGTGTGATGGTCACTTCTGTCCACTCCCACACCCAGGAGCCTGGCCAGAGCAGGACCCCCTGCCTGGGTCACAAGACAGGAGCCTGCAGCCCAGCTGAACCCAGATCCATGGGCCCCCCCAGCACCCCCAGGCCACCCTCAGCCACTGCCCAGCTCACCCCTTCTCTTACCTCCCATGCACATCCCGACCCTGGACCCAGGGTCCATCCCCATAAAGGGGGAGAAGGCCGGAGGCCCCTTCCACGTACTGGCCCCACATGGGGCCCTTGTCGCGGGGCCCTCCCCACATCCATCCCCAAACTGGTGCTGGAAGGCACCCAGCCCCTCATCATCTGAATCAGGAAACCGAGGCTCAGGCCTTGCAGGGCAGCTCTGAGGGGCTGAGCCAGCATTCCCGGCCAGCCCAGGGCGGGCATTTCTGTGTATTTTCTCCTCCAACCAGGCCCCGGAGGAGAAACTGGGGCCCAGCCTCCACAGATGTCGGGGCTCCAGGAGGCCTCGTCACCCGGAGCCTGCCCAGTCCCCCCCCACCCCACCCCCGCCCTGTGCCCGGAGCACAAGGCCGCTGGGGGTCAGGCGGGCAGGAAGGGGGCGCGAGATCACGGAGGTGGCCAGGGCCACTGGCCAAGGCCCTGGTGGACGCACGTCAGAGGGGCCTGCAGGAACCGCGGGAAAGAGCGCTGACCTGGCCTCAGGAGGCCACGTCCAAAATAACCAGCCCTCAGCCAGGCGCACGTAGGCCTCTCAGCCTGGGCACTGCCAAGCTGGGTGCAGAAGGTCATGGCTATTTCTGGGCCGGGCTGGCAGCGAGATGCAGCCCCCCAGTGCCCCCAAAGAGCTGGTGCAAGAGGGGCGGCCGAGGCAGGTCCCAGCCGCAGGATGCGTGGCCTCTATCTGGGGCGGGGGTCCTGCCGGGGGACCCCACGCTGCCCCCTTCCAAAAAGCCCATTGGCATCATCAGCATGTCCAGGTCACATTGGTCTCATCGGGCGGTTCTGGGCCTTCTCAGCCACGAATCCCTGTGCTAGGCCCTTGGCCGCACAAAGCGCCACAACCGCCCACAGCACGCGGGGGCTCTGTGCTCCGCTCTCCAGCAGCTCCGACTTCAAGTGCACAGGGGAGGCTTTGACTGTGGCAGGAACCCCCTGTGCCCACACGGGCACCCCCTGCCCTGCCGGGCCACATCCCCAGAAACACCTCGTCACACAGCCTCCAGCCTGGGGCTCCGCCTGCCTCATGCAGGTCAACACCACCACCCCCATAACTTTGCAGGTGCCAATGGTCATCTGACCAATGGGAACCTGGGGCCCAGAGAGGATGTGAGGCCCTGAGGTGCAGTCTCACTCGAACTCCCAGGCCAGGCAGGTTCTCCGTGGGCCGAGGGGAAGGGGACGGTTCCCTTTCATCACCCCAGACCCAGGCTTCTGTCCACAGAGCCTGCCCCTCCCAGCAGAGCATGAGCTTGGGAGCCTGCCCCGGTTCCCACCCTGGCTTCCCCACTGCAAGCTGTGTGCTTCTGGGCACATCTCTCAGCCTCGCTGTGCCTCAGTTTGTTCATCTGTGAAACGGGTTCACTGGAAGCTCATCCCGCATGGAGGTGCCGCTGGCTGTTCTCCTGGGTCTGGAAGGATGATCCCCTCCAGAGCAGCCTTGCCTGAGTCCCTGGATGCTCCCACTGCACTGGGCACCCACGGGGGCTCTGATGGGACTCTGGGATCCCCGGGAGGGTCCACATTCAGGGTCCTAATTCTCCCAGTGGGTTCCTTGGACACCTGAGGGGACTTCTTCCTGCAGTGTGTCTCAGAGCCCTCATTTCTCTACACACAGGGCTATCTGATGGCGGGCAGTCAGCAGCGCATTTCCAGAACTTTTCTGAAGCCAGGCACTAGCAACGAGGCGCTTCCCAGAACCCACCTCGGCAACAGCAGGCTAGGCCAGAGAAGGGCCCCAGCCGCGAGGGTCCGAGGGCCTCCAGGTCTGGTACCCTCCTCCTGCTCGCCTGTGTGTCTGGGAGCATCTCTCTGAGCCTGGGCCCTGTCTGTGAGGATGGACGATGAAGACTGCGGGCAGGGCTTTGAGGGGTGCGGCGGGCGGGCCACACTGGCAGTCACTGTGTGGCCATCACGGCAGGGCGAGGGCCGAGCACGCACTCCTCCCCTCCCCCGTGTCCCCACCTGGGCCATGCCATGGCGACAGTGACCTGAGGGTGGCAGGATTAGCTCCTGGATGCAGGGGTCCCCTGCCACGAGAACGGCCCGGATACCCAGCCAGGGAGGGCAACTGGAAGCCTCCAGCCGAGGGGAGCTCAGCGCCACCCCCCAACAGCCCCGCCAACCCCAGCAGTGCGGCTTCCCCAGACAGAAGGCAGCAGAGGCCGGCACCGCATGTCCGGGGCAGCCAGGCGTCAGGACCCGGGCGCCTGTACCCCCAGCTTAAGCACCTGCTCAGCTCCCAGAGAGGGAGCGGGGACCCATGGGGACAGAGGACCTGTGGGAAACCCTCTTCTCCGGGGCTGAGCCTCCTGCGGGGCTGAGGTGCCTTCCAGCCTGGGGTCTGCACCAGGCCCCCGGCTCCCTTGAGGGGCTCTGGGCATGGCTGCGGGCCGCCTCAGCCACACCACCCCTCCCTGCCCAGCGGCTGACTTCAGCCCCTCTCTCTGAACCACACAGCACAGCCTCACAGCCTCCAGGAGGGGCTGGGGGCAGAGGCCAGGGGAGCTGGCCTGAGGGTGGCCCCCAGGGCCCAGGGACTTGTCTCCACCTGGCAGCATCATGCCAGCCGTTCCCTCCGTCAGAGGAAGCAGCGGCCTGCAAGCCTCCTCCAGAGAGCCAGGCCAGGACTCAGAGGGGACGCTGCCGGCCAGCACCTTGGAGGCCGGGAGGCCCCTGGCGACACCTTCTCCACGCCGGGCATGGATGCTCAGAGTCAGACAACCAAGTCCTGCTGTACAGCACGGGGAACTCTACTCAATATCCTGTGCCAAACCATAAAGCAAAAGAACACAACAGAGAACACGGATGCGGCGGGCTTCCCTTGTGGCTCAGTGGGTAAAGAATCTGCCTGCAATGCAAGAGACCCAGCTTCGATCCCTGGGTTGGGACGATCCCCTGGAGAATGGAATGGCTACCCACCCCAGTATTCCGGCCTGGAGACTTCCACGACAAAGGAGCCTTGCAGACTACAGTCCACGGGGTTGCAGAGTTGGACATGACCGAGTGACTAAAGAATACATACATACGTATAAGAGCCACTTTGCTGTACAGGAGAAATTAACACAACACAGTAAATCAATTCAGTAAAAATGCCCAGGGCCAGATGGGTGTGAGTGCCGGGCAGCCGCTCCTCACCAGACCCAACAAGGCCGATGTAAAAAGAAATATATGCGCAGAGACAGACCAGGCAGGGGGCACACTTCAGAGGCCCCCAAGCAGGTGCCCTCTTTGCTCCATCTAACCCCTTGGCGACACTGAACCCCTGCAGGGGACCTGGGGGGCAGAGCACAGCGGGGGCTGCCCAAGTGCCCGCCCGGCTCTGTGCCCAAGCCCCTGGGGCACCCTGCCGCCTGGGCTCTGGGACCAAAGCGGGGGAGGCACCAACAGATCCCAAACAGAGAACACAGGCCCCACGCCGCGGGGGGACAGGGGTCCCGGAGCCGGGGAGGGGCCTTTGTGTGCAGGCATCGACCTGCCCCGAGGCCATCAGTCCCCTATCTGCTCAGACCAGGGGCAAGGATGCCTACCTGTGGTCCCGCACCTGCTGGGCCCGGCGTCCCGACAGCGAGCAGGTGCTGCTTCACTTTCTTCTGCAAGAGCGGACCGAGCCCCTGCCTGCTGAAGCCCTGGGCCAGAGCTGGGTTAATCCTATTTGCCAGACTAACTGTGAGCCTGCTCAAGCCAGGCTGTGTAGGGCAGGGGAGCCGTTTAAATTTATTTTTTTTTAATGGAGATAAAATTCACCTAACGTGATGTTCCTCCTTTTAGCTATCTGGAAGTGCATGCTTCGGTGTTTTTTTTAGTACATTGAGTGTCGTGTAGTCATCACCACCACCAATTCCAGAACATTTCCATCACGCCCTAAAGGTACACCCCGCCTGTCAGCAGGCACTGCCCATCCCCCTGCCCCAGGCCTTGGCAACAGTGAATCTGCTCTCTATCTCGATGGATTTGCCTGTTCTGGACGTCTTACACAAACGGAGTAAATCACGTATGGTCCTTCACGTCGGGGTCCCTTCACTCCGGATAACGCCCCCCAGGCTCACCCACACTGTCAGGTAGACCAGGACGCTGAGTGATGTCCGCAGTGTGGAGAGAGGACGTCTGGGTCGTGTCCAGGCCTGGTCTCACTTCACCCACAGGGACTGAGCTGCAGCACGTTGCCAGGGAGCAGGGCTGCACGGGAGGGTCCGGGTGGCACGGGGGCCACATGTGGCAGTGTCTGGTCAGCTCCTTCCCAGGCCCACCAGGCTGCCCAGGTCCCGGGCAGGTCCCGGGGGGACAGAGGCCCCAGCGGCTGGGTGTGAGGGAAGGGGCCTCCAGGGTTCCAGGCGGGACAGGGCTGGCCTTCAAGGAAGGGGAAGGTCGGTCAAAGCCTTTTTAGAAGTTAAAAACATAACTGCCACACAAGTAGTGACCACGGGTCTGAGACCTATTCCACCTGTGATGGGACTGGCAGGCGGCAGTGCTGGTTCAGAGGAGAATCCCTCGATTCCAAGCGTTAAAACCAGAGAGGAGGAGACAGACGGGAGGTGTTCGACAGGGCAACGCCACCATCCGTGCCAGACAAAGCGGCATGTCCAGGCGACTCCCCCACATCCAGGGCAGGTACAGACGTCCCGAGAAAGCTGGACGGCACCCAACAGACACAGAAGGACACACCATCCCCCTTCTGCCTTAAGAGATCCAAACGGGCGAACGGGGGTGGGTGTCTGGGCGGAGGGCACGGCCTGAGCAGAGGCCTCAAGGCAGGCAAGGGCGGGGTCCCCAGGGCGGGCAGGCTTGAGATGGGCACTGGTTCTCGGAGTCACCAGAGGGATGAGGGGGTCTCTGTGATCACAGATCCAGGCATGTCACAGAGCCAAGCGTGAGTTGAGGGTGAAGCAGTGGAAACTCCCCAGAATCCCCGGTCGGGGGCGAGAGGACTGCCACAGGCGGTGAGCTGGCAGCACCTGAGCCCAGTAACTGAGGCCACCTGAGGTGACCCGGAATCTGGGGAGCATCTACCCAGAGCCAGTCCCCCGCTGGCATCCCAGGGCTCCCACGCCACCCCCACTCCCTACGTGGTGAAAGCTGAATCAGTCCTGTCCGCCTCAGCCGAATCACGCCGAGGGAAACACAGCATGCTTACGGCTGGAAGGAAGGCCCCCGCCGTTTCCTTCCTCCTCTTCTCCAGCCTCACCTGTGTGCTGCCTGGAGGCGACTCTCTGCAGCCCCATGGACTGTAGCCTACCAGCCTCCTCTGTCCATGGGATTCTCCAGGCAAGAATACTGGAGTGGTTGCCATTTCCTTCTCCAGGGGATTTTCCCGACCCAGGGATCAAACCACGTCTCCTGGGTTGCCTGCACTGCAGGCGAATTCTTTACCAGCTAAGGCCTCGGGGAAGCCCACCTCAACTGCCCTCCCGCTATTACTGGATCACACCCTCAGATCCTGCCTCTGGCTCTCTGCGCCCACTGTGAGTCTGTCCCCGCGCCATCCTGCACCACCACCAGGCCTCTGTCTGTGGGTGCCACTTCCCCAGGACTCCCTCCTGGCCCTCCTGCACCTCTGCAAGTCCCACCTCCTTGGAAGCCCACTCACCTGCTCGCAAGCTCTCGCTGAGCTCCTACGGGTGCCCTGGCTGTGCTGTGGACCCAAGGGCACTCTCAGGGAGCAAAGCTCAGTTCCTCGCACAACAGTGAGTTCGGCCACAGCAGCCGGGGGGTGACCCTAGAGGCCAGACGCCCCCAGAGCACAGCCCTAGCACAACGAGACAAGAAGAGAGGCCCTCAGCTGCCAAGGAGCCCCCGCAGCTGGACTCCCAACACACTGAGAAGCCCCCATCTCTGACCCAGCTTCCACCCAGGCCCCTCACCGAAGGGCAGGGGCCTGGAGCCCCGCTTCACAGGCCATCACAGAGCGCACCGCACCCAGGAAGACACAGTCTGGGGCTCTCGGCTCAGTGTTCCCCAGCACCCGTCAAGGCTTCTCCCATTTCAGAAACCTCTCAACAAGCAGCAGAGAACCCAGCCTCAGCCTCTGCCGCCTCCCCAACTCCTGGACGTGCGCGCCGCCAATGTCTCTTAAAGACAGCACCCCTCCTTCCCCTCCCGTGTTCTGCTGGACTCAGTGTCTCGTTACGAGGCAGTGGGGCAAGGCCAGCGCTGCTCAGACCTGGGTCAGCCGCACTCCACCTCTGGGAGGCACCCACATCCTCAGGGCGGCTGCAAGGCTGGGTCACAGACTAGCAGGCCTAGCATGAAGTAGGTGCTCGGGAAGAAGGGTCAGGGACCCTCCTGGGCCAGGCCCGCGGCTGCCTGTCCTCGGCCCATGGATGCCCCTGGACCATCCACCCTGGCCCAGGGCTGGCTGGTGGCCACGCCTCCCGGCAGCGGGTCCTGCATCCCAGATCCGCCCGAAGCCCTGGTTCTCACGCTCGCTTCCTCAGGGTAGGGAGTGGGGGCAGGGCACAACACGCTCACCCAGGCCCTGAAACCCCAGCCCCCTCTCTGGGAGCCTGTGCCCACAAGGACCCGGGGCCAGAGCCTTTCACTGGGAGGGGGGGGTGGGGGAGAGGGACAGGGGAGCACAAGGCGGGAGACAAGGAAGAGGGGGTGAGAGGAGGGCAGGAGGCCGGGGGGGATGCTCCCTCGCCTCCTCAGGGCTGGCCAGACAGGGGCGTCTGACCCTGAGCCCACCAGGGTCCTTCTGAAAACAGGAGGCCAGGCAGGAGCAAGGCAGCCAAGAACACAGGACACGAGGGGTCAGCGTCCGTCCTGAAGCCGGGCAGGCCTGGCAGTGTCCGTGGGAACAGGGCCCGGGCTCGGCCGGCCACACTCGGGCCAGTCAGTGGGCATCAGGGCCGCGGCAAAGGCTGGGGCAGCTGGGCATTTCCCGAGCGGCAGGAGCCCAGGCCCCGATCCTGCCCCAGCCATGTCCAGACCTACAGGCTGATCTGGGGCAGGGGGTGTCTCGTGGGGGCCCTGGGGAAGGCTGGAGGCGCGGCGAGGGGAGAGAGAAAGGGTCGGCAAGTCACAATCACCCCTATCGTCACCATCCACGCCCCCAGACCCCGCCGGCGCTCTCCCCGTCTCCTACCTCCCCTCGGCCCCAGCCCCTTCGTGGCCACTTCCGCCCACAGCCTTCTCCCCGCCCCGCTTAGCCACCTCCTCCCTGACCCTCAGCTGGCACCAAGTGTCTCCCTCTGGGTTAGGGGCTCCTCCTCCAGCTCCCTGGACCCCCACCACCCCTAACCGCACTCAGCCCAGCCCACCCAGGGCAGAGGCCACAGTGGCATCGTGCGTGTGTGGAGACCATGATTTTGTGGGCTGTGGCCACACTGGACCTCAGGTTGGGGACAGGGGCGGCGGACGAGGTGGACAGACGGCTGGACACTATGATGAGTGGCTCAGTCTGCACTCCAGCACGCATGCCCCGCAGGCTCTGCCCAGCTCCGTCCTCCACGCTCCCTGCCCCCCACACCCCACTCGGGGACCCCCAGCCGCTGGCTGTCCTCACAGGCCTGGGGGCCCCTCGGGACGGCCCTTCCGGTGACTTCCTGCCAGGGAAGCTGGGGGGAGGGGTAAACAAGGCCTCCAGATGGCTTCCTGCGGGCTGCCCTCGAGCGTGGGAACGGGCCAGCCCCGGGGCAATGGAGGAGGGGAGGGCTGCGCCCTCAACAGAGCACCTTCTGCCCCCTCTCCCCGGACGCCCCCTCTGACACCTCCCGACACGCGCAACTCCATCTAGGGAGCGGGACAGGCCCCACCCGCGGGCCAGAAGCAGGGCTTCCTGCCCACCATGGCCTTTCCTTATCAAGCCTGCCCTCCTGCAGAGGCAGGGACCCCCGCCTCATCTGAGAGGCAGGGGACACTGAGGCCAGGGAGGAGAGGGTCTCCCAGGGCACAGTGAGTCAGTGGCTGGGCGGAGGCGGGTCAGCCCCCACCTCAGCACACACCTGGAGGCTCCTCATCTGTAAACAGGGGGACGACAGTCCAGCTCCAGGCCCCTCGACAAGGACGGCACAGCCCCGGCTCGGGAGGCACCGGTGACAGCCTGTCTGGCCCCCACACCGGGGTCCTTGGTTCTGGGAGACAGGGCAGCGACAGCCACCGCCACCCAGCTGACCAGAGGATGATGGCTGCGCCTGGACTCGCGCCCCTCCAGCCCACAGCGGCCTCACGACGGCCACTGAGGAGATGCTCTTAACTCAGGCCCTGAGTCCCGGGGAGCCACCCTTGCCCAGCTCCCCTCCAGCCGCTTTGATGACCACATCCTTCAAGCCCAGGTGGGATACCATTTCCTCTCAGAAGGCCTCCCTGATTTCCCGTCCCCACACAACCTCAAAGTCTGGGGGACGCACGCTGCAGGAAGGTGACAGCTGTCCCCTGCAGGTCCTCCTGTTCACCCGTGGTCCCTTCCAAGGTCAGGACCACCTCTCTCTGCCCTCTCCCATCCCCCACGGGGCCAATACAGGCCTGGCAGCCCCTCGAGGGGCACATGAAGGCAGGAGTAGGGGGCCTGTAACCTGCACCCCCTACCCCGCTACACAGCAGCCAAGCTGGTGGTGACAAGGCAAGAGGGATGCACCTGGGGAGAGGAGGCTATCACGGGGGTGCTGATTCACAAAAGGGTCCGTCCAGGCCCAGGACCCAGGCCCCCGGGTGCCACCAGGAGAGAGGCCCGCAGTCAGCGGCGAGGGAGATTTCAAGTGAATAACTGCACGTTACTCAGCAGCCTGTTCCTGTGTAATCCAGCACAGGCCCAGCAGCCTGGTGCTCGGAGCGGTTATGAACCTCCTGGGCGGTCTGATTTTTCATGAGGAGCCCCATCATAAGGAGCACCACCAAGTCTGTGCTGAACACTAACACGGAGCATGGTTAGGGTGACGCTCCACCCCCGACGTGAGCTCCTGGGGCGGGCAGTACCGTCAAGGTAGGGCCCCAGGACCTTTCTGCCCACGCCCTGCACAGGGTCAGGCCCAAGAGCACAACTTGACAGGTGAATGGAGGCCCCCAGACGGCCCCTTCCGAGGCCACAGCCTTGGAGACTTAAAGGGCTGGTCTGCGGGCGGTCACACGGGGCAGATGCATGGTTGCAAGTGGGTCGTTTGGCTCAGGTGGCTCCGGCTAAACCGCCAAGGCCACCAGCTTTGTCCTGACCCCCATCCAGTCTGCGGTGGGATCCAGGGTCTACTCCGAGCTCCCCATTCTCTAGACAAGAAAACTGAGGCCCAGGAAAGGCAGGGGCTGGCCCAGGGTCACCCAGAAGCCCAGCAGAGCTGGGGCCATGGCTCTGGGCTCCCTAGGGCCGTGTGGAGGGGACAGCGAGGTCTTGGTGGGAAGTCCCGGGCACCCTCAGGCACCCCCTGAGCTCCTCGTGGCAATTCCCAGCAGATGCGCCGGTGGGCAGCCGGCCAGAGAGAAGTGAAGGCCAGGAGAAGGCCCAGCAGCTGACCCCGTGGGGAGATGAAAGCGGAGGGAATGTTTGGCTTGGCAGGGCCCGGTCTAAGCAAGGGAGGAGGAGGGCCGCCATGGCTTCAGCAGACGATACCCAGGGATGCCAGCGGGTGCAGCAGAAAGGCGCATGGCTGGGGGCAGGCGCAGGGCTGGCAGCAGGTAAACCCGCTGCAGGAGGCCGCCGCGGAGCTCCGGGTGGGGTGGCGGGGAATCCTTCTGGCCCTCCCACGCCTCTTCCAGGAAGCCTGAGTCACAGGAGGGCCCCGGGGCCCAGAGAGCGGCCAGGAGCACCAGTCCCATGGGAAGGGGACAGGGCAGGGCCGCCCGCCTCCTCCAGCTGGGCCAGCCCCGGCTTCGGGGTCTGTGTGGCGACTGAGGCCATGGGAACAGGCTCAGGCCGCTCCCAGGAGGGGCTGGGGGGATGGAGGAGCTGGTGACAGCGGGTCAGAGCCCCGCTTCCACAGGAGGGGAACTGAGACTCCAGAGGAGAAAAGTTGGCTCAGAGCCAGACAGTTAATGACCTGTTATCAACCAAGGGGGGCTCTGGTCAGGCAGGCCTGGGTGCCGGGGAGACCCACAGCCATGCGCATCGACCTCCTGGCTGAGCCCCGTTCCAGCACATCAGCTCCCCGCCTTGCACCAGAGACCATCCCACCACCCTGCTCTAGAATACTCCATGGCTCCCGCCGCCCCTTCCCTCAGAATCTGAGTCAGGAAATGGAGCCAGGGCACAAGGCAGCCCAACCTTCCAGCTACCCGCACCCGCCACGCTGCTTCCTGCCTGGGGGGCGGGGGGGTGCACGCACAGAGCGCCAAGCATCTGGGGGCACCGCACCCATTGACAACCTCAGATCTGATCTTGGCCCCTCATTTGCGGGCACAGGATGGAAACCCAGGGCCGTGACATCCACCCCTGGATTCATCCAGGACTCAGCTCCAGGCAGGCACACAGTAAGTGCACAATAAAGGCGGTGGCCGGGAAGACCCAGGATAGAGAGCGGGTTCATGGCTCAGAGGCCCGAGAAGGGGAGACAGCGGGAGGAGCCACGCCGGGCTCAGGTCTGACCGCTGGTCGAGTTCCTCCTGCTGTGCCTCCCAGAGGCTGCAATGGCCGAGAACAGCAGAACCCCCGGCCAGTCATCCTGGAGGATCGCCACCTTCTAGAAATGACCGCTCTGGTCTCTGCAAGGCTCGAGCCGCCTCCCTGCCCGCCGAGGCCTCGGGTACTGCGGCTCGGTGCTCACGTCCAGTGTACACACCACGTGCCTTGTGAGGGCCGGCAGGGGACTCTCACTCCTAACAGAGGCCGGGGAGGGGCCGGACCCCAGGCCAGGCCGGACAGGGCCACTAGGCCGTGGAGGCGTCACTGTGACAAGTCCTGGGCCTGGCCGTGGCTTCCCCCCACCCCTGGCCTGGGCGGCCCTTCCAGATTCCCAACAGGAACCCTTTCCAGGCACCCAGAGGGACTCGCGGCACCAGGCCAGAAGTGGCCTTAGACAGAGGGGCTCCCCTTCCTGCGCCACCACTGCCTGGAGCCCCTGTGACCTCAGGAAGTGAAAAGCCTCAGTGAACTTTGGCCTCTCACTGCAGGGCGGGCAGACGACGACTCCCGTTGCTAGCGGACAGACCAGGACGGATGGAAGGGGCCTGGCACTAAGCGGGCACCGACACACCCGAGGCTCGGCTTCCTTACCTGGAAGGGAGCCACCAACCCTGCCCCCCGGAGTCCCGGAGACAGGAGACGCTCTGGCCCTGGGGACATGGACAGAGTCTTGTTCCAGAGAAACGGACCTGCCCTCATTCCCTCCAGCCTTTGAAGGGCCCCCGGGCCTGGTGTCCTGGCCAGGAAAACGGCAGGGTAGAGGGAAAACAGCAGGCCAAGCCCTGCACCCTCCAGCCAGCCCAGCAGCACACCCCACAAGCCACCCAAACACCCAGCCCTGAAGGTCGGGTGCATGAGAGCAGGGCCACATGTGTCCTCTGGCCCTCGGTGCCCGCAGTGTGGCCCCTGGGCGTGTGCATTGTGGGTATACACAGCCCCATCGGCCACTTGGTATCACTCTCCCAAGTGAGAGAAGTGTATGGTGAGGCGGGGGACCTGAGGCGGGCTTGGGGGTCCACCATGCCCAAGACAGGACAGCCACGCCAGCTCCTCCTAAGGCTGCCCTCTGCCCCTCACCAGCCCCCAGCCCAGCTCCACTTCTTCCTGGCACTGTCGCCACCTGCAGGTGTGGGCAGTGCCACCTGATTGCCAGTTCCACGGGGCCGGGGCCAGGTCTGCCCTGATAACAGCTTATCAAGGCCCAGCACACAGTAGGTGCTCAAGCGTTGGTGACTCTGTGAGACGGGCACGCCACCTTGTGGCTCCACTGAGGACCACCACCAGACAGACCGGGGCACCATCACCCACCCCTCAGTCCAGCACCGCGCGGGGCACAGACTGCGTGGCAAGCACTGCGGGGCTGTTGGCAGAGGCCAGCTCCCCAAGGGGACAGTGGGGGGCATTGTCTCTTCTTGAATACCTGCAGTGAGGGAGGCCTGGGTGGCTGTGGAGAGACCCTCAAGCCCACCTCCGGCCCCCTTTACTCCACACAGCAGCCTGTCGGGCAGGGCCACCAGCACCCACTTCACAAGGGGGAAAACAAAGGCCCTAGTGAGGGGCTGGACATGACTCTACCTCTCTGGGCCTTTGTTTTCCTCATCTGAGAAGCGGGGTTAATAACCCCATGGACAGATCTGAGGAGGTCACTGAGGCAAGGCGCCCACACAGAGCTGCAGAGGTAGGGTCCCCGTCCAGGCAAGGCCACAGGCACCCTGTGTCCACTGACCCCCCTCTAGTCCACAGCCCTACACGGCTGCGGCCAGGGACCAAGGACCCACTGGAGTCTACACACCACCAATGCTAAGCTCCCAGGCACTACTCACCACCACCTGCTGGGCTGACCACAGAGCCCACCAGCCAGCAGGGGAGGCTCACTGCCTGCCCGCTGGCCAGGGCCAGAGTGCCCAGCACACTGTGACCTCTGGCCTGGACCCCACTCACCACCCTCCACCCGGGGAAGGCCAGGCCCAGGGCGACAGCTGCTCTGCAGTCATGGAGCTGACATGCCACCCACCCCAGCTCCACCGGCCACCAGCTAGCTGCCCTGGAGAACACAGGAGCGTGTCCCCGAGCCGCTTGGCCAAGGCTGGGACCTGCTCTAAGCTGGGGTACTGATTGGACAAATGAACCGCTGCCGGGCTACCAGCGCCCACGCGATCTGAGAGCCGGGGCTTGCTCAGGTCCCTGGGACCTGGAGCTCAACCTGGGCGCCATACGCGGGG
This sequence comes from Bos javanicus, assembly GCF_032452875.1. NCBI lineage: Eukaryota > Metazoa > Chordata > Mammalia > Artiodactyla > Bovidae > Bos > Bos javanicus. The sequence continues at coordinate 2,447,394 of NC_083881.1, forward strand.
CCGGGAAGCCCGTGGTGTTTGTGGCGGGCAGGGGCGCTAGAGACCAAGTGCCCCCAAACTGTGCGGAGGAGCAAACTGAGCAGGGGGCTGGGGGACGGCACGTGATCCCCAGTGCTGCTTGGGGCACAGGGACTCCAGATGAGGGTCTCCCGCCCCCAGGATCGGGAGCAGGGACCAAGCCTCCCAGCCCGGTGTTCACCGCCGGCCACGCGGGGGAAGCGGCGGGCGGCGCCCCGAGCCGGCCCCCCACCCTACCCCGGGCTGAGAGCTGCACGTGGCAGGCGCCGGGCCCTCACTCGCGCCGCCTAGGCCGCGGGGCGCGGGGTCCCGGCCCCCCAGGAGGCGGCCCGCCCCCGGCCCGCGCGCCCCGCCGCGCGCCCGCACCGCGCGCGCCCCCGCCCGGGCGGGCGCGAGGAGACTGACCTGGCGGTCCGGGCGCCGGCTCCACGGGCGGAGGGCTCGGGGCGCGCGTGCGCGTGCACGAGGGCCCCGGCACGCGCAGGCGCGGCCCCGCTCCGGGCGCGCGAGGCCCGACCCGCTGGGTCACGTGGGCGGCACGGCCCAATGGGAGAGCTCCCCACCCGGGGGGCACCCGCGGGCGCGCGCGCACGGGCCCCGGAGCCCCGCCCGGGCGAGAAGGGGCGTGGCCGTGGGCTCGGAGCGCGGTCCTGTCTCCCTAGCAAGCCGGCTGCTGCAGGACGGCGGGGCGGTTAGTGGGAGGGGGGCGACTCGACCCCGAGGTGATGCCGAGGTCGAGAGATGGAGTCCGGCGTCCCAGGCTTCCAGGAAACTTCTGGAGTCCTGGACTTTCCCCTGTGTCATTTGGGGCTGAGCCCCACGCTCACAGGCCGGTTGCCCGGAAGACGGGGCACGAAAAAGCAGTCACCCCGCCTGAGGCTTGGGGTCAGACCGGGTCTCGAGGCCTCCAGGCTGCCTCTAATGCATGCAGCGGGCTGGGACCCCCAGGAGATCTTAAGGTGCCCCCTAGGGGACTGGTGGGAAGTCCCCTTCTGGATCAGCCCTTCCTAGAGAGCTCACGGCTCCACCAGTGGTAACAAACGGAGGCGACCCAGCACAGAGAGGGGAAGGAGACGTGGGCGTGGAACCGGCTGGAGGTCTCCTCGGGACCTCACACTCTCCCCACCGTGTCCCCCACACCAGTCCATGGACCCGCAGCCCAGCCAAATGCCCAGCCTCTCCTCGCAGACCCTGGTCCTGCCTCCATTCCCCAAGAGGATGCCCTCCTACCACCCACCCACCCGCAGCAACACCTGGACCCCGGGACCCCCGAAAGACAAGAGTGAGCACCCATCTTTCTGTACAGAGTCCTGCAGGGCGGCTGCTGGGCCACCTGACCCGGCACAGCCTCCCTCCTCCAGCCTCCCTCCCCGCCCCCATCACTGCCACAGCCTGACATCTGCGTGCAGCTCCGCCCAGAGGGCAGGGTCCATCCACCGCAGGGCCCTTGCACTCGCTGTTCTTTCTGCCTGGGAAGTCTTGGCCCCAGACCATCCCTGGGGTGCTGTCTTTCACATGTGGCCCCTCTCAGCTGTTGCCTCCTCTGAGAACTCAGTCTCTGCTGACCTCCCCGTCACTCAGCCCCACAGTGCCTCAAGCTCTGCCAGAAAGTCCCCCTGGGCAGCTGGTCCAGGCCTGCCATAAGAACCGCAGAGCTGGGGCTCCTGGTCCTTGGTGCCTTCGGGCAGGGAGCAACGGGAAGACCGTGTTGTCGGGAGAGGCAACATCTGGCTGTATTCCAGCTGGGAAGTCCTGGGAGCCCTCCACTGCAGTGAGAGCTGGCCACCCACTAAGGCAGCCCATTTCCCATAGCACTGTGGGACTTTAGGGTCCATTTCAACTATTGATTTTCCTTTTAATGTTTATCTTGACCTCACCAGAGCACCTGCATCCCGCAGGTTTCATAGGCTTCCTCCCCTCCTGTCCCAAGTCTCAGGGGGGTTTGCCCCCAATGCCGTTTGTGTGGAGCCGTGGGTATGGCTTGTGGGCTCCCAGGCTGGGGTCCCTCTCACCTCCATGTTCCTGGCATCAGTGTGGGACCCTGAGGAGGAGGATCCCGGAGTTTGACTGCCCAGATGTCCGCTGAACACCGGCCTCTTGCGAGGCACTTACGCCGTCTGTCCAGCCAAGCCCGCACCTTGCCCTGCAGCAGAGGGACTGCCACCCTCATTCTGCAGGTGAGGAAGTCGAAGCTCAGTAAGGCAGAGCTGTGGGAATTCCCTGGAGGTCCAGTGGTCGGGGGCTTCGTTGGTAGCTCAGTCAGTAAAGAATCTGCCTGCAGTGCAGGAGACCCAGGTTCGAGCACTGGGTGGGGAAGATCCCCTGGAGGAGGAAATGGCAACCCACTCCAGTATCCTTGCCTGGAAAATCTCACAGACAGAAGAGCCTGATGGGCTATAGTGCATGGGGTCGCAAGGGTCGGACGTGACAAAGCGACTAAAGCACCACCACCCAGGGGTCAGGACTTGGCCCTTTCACTGTCAGGGCCAGGGTTCAATCCTGGCTTCGTGATGTGGCCAAAATAAAGGCAGAGCCGAGATTCAGGCTCAGGTCCAGGGAAACCAGAGCTGGCACCAGTACTATGAGTGGAATGGGCGAGGCTAGAAGGGAGACAGAGCTGAACATGATTTGCAGGTGACTTTGTAGTAGGGAGTGTTGGCTCAGAACTGAGCTCCTTTACATGGGAACGGGGCCACAGAGGTGACAGGTGAGGGAGGGAGAGGCAGAGTTGAAATCTCAGCCTGAACTCCTAATGCCCAAATCCTCCCTGGGATTGAGGGTCCCACACTATCTACCCCCAGTCACTGGACCTGCCCCCCCCCAACCAGCATGGCTGCCAGCTGGGGTGGAGGACCTGAAGAGGAACTGGGTTAGGACAGGAGAGGGGCCCCCGGGGCTGCAGGATTAGCAGATTAGCTCCAAGGAGGACAAAGAGGAGGTCAGTGCTAAGTGGATTTCCAGAAAGCAGCCTCCAGCCCAGCAGGCCTGGCCCCAGAGGAGGCAGGGCCCTGAGGAGGGGCTGGCAGCCAGCTGTGGTCAGTGGGCAGCCCCCACCAGTGGACAGATCACACGTCTTAACCTCTTCATTCCTCCGTCCCCTCATCTGTGATGGGGTCAGAGGGACAGCTCCATCTCTACAGATGAGGCTGGATGCTGGCTTGCTGCTCCTGGCACTGAGCAGGTGCTAAGTGCCTGGAGCACATGTACAGGCATGTACATGTTCTTAGGACTCTCCTTCCAGAATCATCTTCAGGCCCCAGCGTCAAATATGAGCAAAGAAAAAAAAAGAGCTTCTTGGGGTTTTTGTTTGTTTATTTGGCTGTGTCGCACAGCGTGTGGGATCTTAGTTCCCTGATCAGGGCTCAAACCCTGGTCCGATCTGCATGGTCCTGCATGGTCCATGATCTGCATGTCCCCAGCAGTGGAAGCGCAGAGTCCCAACCACTGGACAGCCAGGGAAGTCCCAAAGAGCTTCTGGTTGAACATTAGGCCAGGTAGATGCAAACACTGGGTGCAAGGTGCAGGACGAGAAGAGTAACTTCGGGACTGGCCTCTGGTGGCCGCATCACACCCACTTTAGCCCCCAGAGGCAGTGCCGCGTCCCGAGTCCAGTGGGACTCTCCCCCCACCCCGGACGGTGCCCCACCCCCAGTGTGCACACCCAGGACAGCCCTCTCCTGGGGTCCTCCCAAGCCTCCTTCCTGCAGACAGACCATCCCCGGGGTGTCCAGAACACCCGCGAGGCCCCGGAGGCACCGAGAGATCTCTATGAGGCCCCTGTGTGACGGCTCTCCCACCCTCACCTGGGGCCAGCCTAGTGACCCTCCTGCACCCAGGTCCTCACCGTGGGCTCTGCTGTTCCGAATATGAAGACGAAGCCAGACTTGGAGAACAGGGCCTTGAGGGTTTGTGTCTCTCGTTCCCAGATTTCCAATAACACAGTCAAGTTGCTTAAATGATAAGACATTTTTGGGGGGAGAAAAATTAATGTTTTATTTCTGTTTACAGTAGTATAATATACTACTTAGTATAAATTATAAATAACTTATGAGAAAAGAGAAGACATCCCTTATATCCAGAAAATAAAACATTAAAGATCTATTGTTTTAGTCACTCTTTGTGATCCCATGGCCTGTGGCCCACCAGGCTCCAAACAACGCAACGTTTAAATGGGCTTCCCTTGTGGCTGAGCTGGTAAAGAATCTGTCTGCAATGCTGAAGCCTGGGTTCGATCCCTGGGTCGGGAAGATCCCCTGGAGAAAGGAAAGGCTACCCACTCTGGTATTCTGGCCTGGAGAATTCCATGGACTGTATAGTCCATGGGGTCGTAGAGAGTCGGACACGACTGAGCACAGCTCAGCTGTAAAGAAAGCTGAGCATCAAAGAACTGATGCTTTTGAACTGTGGTGTTGGAGAAGACTCTTGAGAATTCCTTGGACTGCAAGGAGATCCAACCAGTCAATCCTAAAGGAAATCAGTCCTGGGTGTTCATTGGAAGAACTGATGCTAAAGCTGAAACTCCAGTATTTTGGCCACCTGGTGCGAAAAGCTGACTCATTGGAAAAGACCCTGATGCTGGGAAAGACTGAAGGCAGGAGGAGAAGGGGATGACAGAGGATGAGATGGTTGGATGGCATCACCGACTCAATGGATGTGAGTTTGAGCAAGCTCCGGGAGTTGGTGATGGACAGGGAAGCCTGGCGTGCTGTGGTCCATGGGGTCGCAAAGAGTCAGACACGTGTGAAACAGTCACCTCAAGCTTAGTAGCTTGAAACAGCAAAGACCACTTGTGCTCTCTGGGCGTCTGTGGGGCAGGAGTTCCGACACTTAGCTGAGCCGTTCTGGGCGAGGCTCTCTGGGGAGGGGCACTGTGGCCGCCATCATCTGCAGGCCCACCTGGGGTACTTGGCGACCTCCGGGTCAGTCCCTAGAGTCCCAGGGCACCTGGTCAAGCCCACCTCCTAGCTTTTGCACAAGCTGTACCCTCCGTCGGAGAAGGTGCAGCAGAGAACCAGTGGCCAGAAGACCCAGTCCGCTAGGGGTCTCAGCAGTGAGGAGGCCCAGACACCCATCTCATGGACTCCTCCAGCGCCGGCCCAGAACAGGCATCAGGCGCACCTCGTGGGCGCCCCCTCGTGGTGCCTGTGGGCACAGCCAGCTGCTCTGGAGTGGGACCTGGCAGCTTGAGCTCAGCCCAGGGGTTTTTGTGCTCTAGTGTCCCCGACACGACATAGCATATTAAAAAGCGGAGACATAACTTTGCCAACAAAGGTCCATCTAGTCAAGCTGTGGTTTTTTCAGTAGTCATGTGTGAATGTGAGAGCTGGACCATAAAGAAAGCTGAGCGCCGAAGACTTGATGCTTTTGAACTGTGGTGTTGGCAAGACTCTTGAGAGTCCCTTGGACTGCAAAGAGATCCAACCAGTCCATCCTAAAGGAAATCAGTCCTGAATATTCATTGGAAGAACTGATGCTGAAGCTGAAACGCCAATACTGATGCGAAGAACTGAAAAGTCCTTGGAAAAGACCCTGACGCTGGGAAAGATTGAAGGTCGGAGGAGAAGCGGATGACAGAGGATAAAATGCTTGGATGGCATCACCGACTCAATGGACATGAGTTTGAGCAAGCTCCGGGAGTTGGTGATGGACAGGGAGGCCTGGTGTGCTATAGTCCATGGGGTCACAAAGAGTCAGACACAACTGACCGACTGAACTGACTGACTGACTGGCTGTTCCTGAGGGTAGTGCTTATGAACTGGAGGCCTAGTTTCATTTCATGCTGGGCTCTGGAAATTATGTCTCTGGTCCTGCCCAGCCCCTCCACTCCGCCCTGGAGACCTGGGACTCCAGAGAGATGGCAGCAATGAAATGTGCTGGCAGGAACCCCACCACTCAGTTCAAAATGAGGCACAGAGGGGCCAGACCACACACCCAGGGGCTGGCGCTGAGCCTCTGCACCCCCAGGGAGGGACTGGGATGGGAAGAGCAGGACGCCACCTTGGCCGAGGCCCACTGGCAGCCCTGCGAAGCTTCTGCACAACCCTGGGGCGGTCTTTCATCCCAGTTCTTCAGGGTCCCTGATGTATCTGAGTCTGTCCCCACCAGCCCTGTGGGCCACGGACAGGTCTCTGTGTCCTCTCTACCCCAGGGGCCAGAAGGCCAGCCTGGTATAGGCATCGGGAAAGTGAAAGAGTTGGTCGCTCAGTGTCTGAGCATCAGAACCCCTGCCACACGAAGCGCCAGCAGTCACCCAAGAGGGCCTGCCCTTTCACCCTGGCACGGTGGGAAACGCCTGGCTCAATGTATTGCCCCCCTCAGCAACTGAGGCCCAGAGTGGCTAGAGCTGGGAGCCCACTCGGGTGCAGTCCACGGTCAGGGGGCTTCAGCGGGCCCCGAAAGGGTCACTGCACCCCCACAGGAGTCAGCACACAAGAGACGGGGGCACAGTGCCTGTGGAAGGCAGGATGGCAGTCTCTGCTGAGACTGTGTCAGGAGGCTTCCTGGAGCAGGAGACATCCCCCAGAGCCCTGAAGTGGGAGGGCAGGTTTGTCCGGGTCAGGATGGGGGCTTCAAAGGCCTGGGGAGGAAGACCACCAGCAAGCCAGCAGTGACAGCTGGGGGGCCTGCAGCAAGACCGCCAGCTGCATCTCAGTAAACTCACCCCCAATGTGGGACACCCCGAGGGTTGGTCCCCCAGTTTCCCGCCCTCAACACAGGGCTCAAAGGGCGGAGCTCCTGACAGTCTGGGGTGAGCGGCTCAGGGAATGGGATGGTGCAGAGAGAGTCCAAGGGACCCCAGGAGACCCAGAGGACGGCGGGGCAGCTGGCCGGCCATCCAGGAAGTCAGAGGTGGGTAAGAGTGGGGTGGTGGCCCCAGGGCGGTGGGAACTGTCCAGCCAGGTCTCCACAAGCCTGGCCTGTCCTGACCTGCAGAGTGAGTCCCCCGGGGGAGCCTCTGGGGGACAGAGGGCAGCCTAGGAACAGGTAGCCCCGTGTCAGAGTCATGGGGTCCCCAACAGTGACACTTCCCATGAGACAGCAGGTCCGAGCCAAGCGAACCTGATGAGTGCGAGGGTCCTGAACCCTTCCACACACAGGACGAAGCCTGCATGAATCCAGGGGCTGTAGGGGGCCACCCTCAGGGCTCCCCGAGCCTGAAGACGCCCACCGTCCACATTCGGGTGTGTGTCTTCTCCCTGGCCCCCGCCTCCGTCCTCAGAGTGAGCGATTCAGGAGTGTGAGCCCAGCCCAAGGGCCGGGAGAGCTTCGGTGCCTTGTGGGCCGTGGCCACCAGGGGGCAGCACGACTCCCCGACTGTCTGCAGCTCCCTGGGGCAACTCTCTCAGAGCCCCAGGACACGGGGGTGGCGGGGGGAGACCCCCACTACTCATTACAGACTCCATCTTGGGCTGCTGACGGCTGCGCAGGAGGCTCTGTGGGGTGGCTGGCACCCCAGGAAGCTGCCAGTGCTGAAAGTATGGCCTAGCAATGTGGTGAGCTCCCCGCCACGAGACCGCCCAAATAGATACCCCATGCTGAACCTCTCTGAGGCTCCCAGCTAGAGAGTGCAAACCGCAGAGCCCTCACTGACCCTGGAGCTGCCCACCGCTCAAGAGTCTGCACCCGCACCATCACTTAGCAGGAGAGCCCACAGGGACATCAGCTGGGCTCCCTGGGCGGCAGGAAGGGCCACCCTCAGCCGGCCCCGGTCAGTCCACCCCCGCCCCCACCCGCAGGTGGTGCCACAGGCCCAGCCCTCCAAGGGTGGAGACACTCGGGGTCTAGGCGACTTGAGGAGGCTGCGCGGGGTCCCCCGGGTAGGCAGGGCAGGTGCAAAGGCACACGGGTGCAGAAGTGCGGGGCAGGTTGGGGACATGAGGCAGCTGGCACATCGGGACTGGGGCGCACTGTCAGATGTGCCCAGACGCCTCGGACGCCAGGTCACGTGCCCGGGCTCTGCAGCGCAGGATGTCCTTCCTGGGCTCGGCAGGGGCTCGTGAGGCATGGTCAGAACAGCGGCTGGCATCTTCTGATGTCACATCCCGGGCCCTGGCCAAGCACATTTCCTGCTGCATCTCCTATCCCCCACTTAACAGAGGAGAAAACCGAGCCTCAGAGAGCGGCAGGAACATGCCTGGCAACAGAGGAACCAAGGCACCCCAGATCCCCAACGCCGATGCTCATTTAGCCACCCACTTGCCAGGGTGTTGAAGACACACCCAGATGCACCCTGGGAGAGATGGGGACAGAGTCAGGGTGAGGTCCCAGGGCGGGGAGGAACCGAGTGGGTTCATTATGGGATGTGGGGGTGGGGAGACTCACACATCCCTTTGAGACTTAGAGAAGAACCGTCAAAAGTAGACCCCACTCTTGGTAAGGCGGTGAACGCCTCATTCTTGGAGGTGACCCTCTGGAGGCTCCTCTGAAAGCAGAGGGGGAGGAGATGCCCCCCATGGGGGAAACCAGCCTGCTGTCCCGGGCACAGCAGCATCTGAAATGCCTTTTGGGAGATGCCCCCTGTGGGGGGAGACCAGCCTGCTGTCCCAGGCACAGCAACATCTGAAACTCCTTTTGGGGAATTTTCTTCGGCACGATTTATGAGGGACAGGAAGGACCAGGCGCCACCCAGCTCCACCCTGCCTGTGCCCAGACACGGCATTTGGCAGTGGGCGCCCTCAGCTGGCTCTGGGCCCAGGGGGAGGGGCTGCCCGCCAGTAGATGGAACCCCCTCCCCCCGGGTGCTGGCGGAGGAAACTGACCAGTACAGCGTGGTGCTCATCATTTCTTTAGCGGCGGATTTCTTTCTGCAAATAAAACTCCCCAGGAAGCTCAAGTTATCTCTCCGAATCTATTCATGGCTCAGCAAACTTTAGTAGAACACCTGCTGCGTGCCAGGTCAGTGCCAGGAGGAGACGGTGATGGGGGACGATGCCGGACGGCTGGGCGGGCACCAGCTGAGGGCAGGCCCTCCACGCAAAAAAAAACCAGCCCTCATGCTCCCACATGTCCTGGGGGAGGCAGGGACTGTGAACATGCCTGGGTCTCAGGCGGGAAACGCATGCCGGCGCGAACAGTGACTGCAGAGAAGAATCGGTGCGATGAAGGAACTCTGGGGTGATGCCCAGGTATGCGCCCCAAAGGCCGAGCCCAGGGACTCAGACCAAACCCGGCTTCCAGCGGCTGTCCCACGCAGGTGGTCTATCACATGGTCAGAGGATAAACACAACGCGGTCCACCCCGCCGCGGAACATTCTTCACCATCGGAAGGAGCGAGGCCTGACACAGGCGACCACGGGCGTGGATCCTGAAAGCCTCACGCTCAGTGAGAGAGGCCAGATGCCAAGGACCACGTGTCCTTCCTTGTACAAACAGGGTCCAGAACAAGCCAATCCACAGACGCAGACAGGACGGGAGTGGCCGCTGGGGCTGGGAGCTGGGAGTGCCTGCTTCATGGGTACAACGCTTCTTTTGGGGGGTGGTGCAGACTGTCTGGATTTATTCTAAACAGAGGTGATGGTTGCGTGACACTGTGTATCAAACACCATGGAATTACACACTTCAACATGGTTAATTTTCTGTTCGGTGAATTTTTCCTGAATAAAAGCAGGTGGACACTGTGGACCAGGTGGAGGAGGTGAAAGTGGTCAGAGAGCCCCTCCCAGGCTCGCGGCGGGGGCGGCCACCGTCCCACCACTTGACACCAGCCATGGCCATGACACCGAGGTCAGCCCTGGGACCCTGAGCAGGGTGACCGGGGCACTTCCAGCTGAAGTGTTTAAGAACCAGCGAGCCTCCCACTGGATCCCGACGCCTCCCACTGGGGACCACGGTGTCTTCATGTGACGGCGGAGCCTCTGTCGCCCTCCAGGTGGGTCCCCAGGCCCCCAGGAAGCAGGAGCCATGCCCCACCTCCCCTGATGTGGTGTGAGTGGGAGACGCACCTTCAGCAGCCGGGCCCCTGGGAGTCGGGGCTGTGCGTGGCTGCAGCTGGGCCCAGCCTCCACTGACCTCTCATCCACTCTGGGTAGGGCACATCTGGGCAGGCCCTTGATGAAGCCAGGGGTGAGCCAGTGCAGGGAACTTGAGGGAACACCAGAGCCAAGGCCCTGAGGCAGACGTGTGCCCAGTGTGGTCAGGGAGGGGCAGGGAGCCAGCAGGGGGCAGCCCAGAGGCCACTGCAGTGAGAGGCCACAGCCCCTGGGGCTGTCACTCTAAAGGAATGGGAGCCCTGTGTCGTTCTGAACAGGGAATGGCAGGGTTGGATTTAAGCTCTGGGAAGATGCTCTGGGCTTTGTGGGAAACAGGCACTTGGAGCAGCAAGTGATAGAAACCAGCATGACACGGGCTTCCCCAGGAAGGAAAGTTAACTCACCTAACAGGAAATAAGAAGGGAAGCCGAGCTCCCAGCACACATGGATCAGGGCTCCCGCTGTGCTTCTCTGAGATTCTTCCCTGCCCTCATTCTCGGGTGGGGCACCCCCCTCGTGGTCACAAAAAGGCTGCCTGCTTCTCCAGCAGCAGGAGAAAGCCCAGAACCTCCAAGGCTGCCCAACCCTGAACCAACCACTGGCTAGGAGGGAGGGCAGGTGATCTGTGATTGGTCAGAGGGTTGCACTGTGAAAACCCCTGACCCAGCCACACAGAAAGGCCCTGGGAGCTCAGAGCCTCAGGAGTCTATCCAGCTCTGGCTCTGCTCCGCCACCCGCCATGGCTCCCCATTCCTGCAGGGCAGAGCCCAAACTCGTGAGCATACCTCCCACCTATATTCCTAGATTATTTTATCCCTATGAGGATCCTGGAAAGTCAATACAACTATTCTCTTCCCTCTAGGGGGTGAGGAAACTGAGGCACAGAGAGGTTAGGTAACATGCCCCAGGCCACAGAGCAGGTAAATGAGGGAGCCAGGAAGCTGGCCCACAGCTTCCTACTCTACCTACTTTCTGGCCACCCCTTCCTTGGATGGTCACAGCCCGGCATCCTCTCTCTGTTAGTGACGCCTTTCCCGCCACCTCCTCGGTCTTCCCAGACAGCCAGTTCACATGTCACCTCCTCCAAGAAGTCTACCTGGGCTCCACTTCTGAGGCAGTAGGGACCTAGGAGCCTGGGACCAGAACTCAGCTTTGTCTCTGGCCAGCTGGGTAATCTGAGCCTCTGAGAACTCACCTACGCAGCAGGGATGGTGACAGAGCTGGGACACTGTGTGAAGGGTGCCCTGAAGCCCCCTGTGCCCCCCTCCAACCCTTGTCTCTGGTCAGAGTAAGCTCAAGGCCTCCCTCCTGCACCTGGAGTTTCTGCTGACAGCCCAGTGTAAACACAGGGAGGCTCAGGAGAAGTGTCAGCCAGCCTTAAACAAACCTGCTCGGCAGGCCGGAGACAAGGAGCAGGCTGGCGGGCGGCAGGGGCTCTGGCTGGAAGGATTGAAGGATTTAAACAGGATTTGATTTACAAAAAGGAAAAAATAATTATCTGCAAGGTTGCAGACAAAGTCTGTTCTTCAATAGATGGAGGGATGCAGGGATGGAGGAAGGGGTGGGTAGATGGATGGATGGAAGGAAGGGAAGAGATCACACCGTCCTGAGACTAACCTCAGGCAGTAGCTAAGCGTCAGCCAGAGTCTAGGATGAAAACTGAAAGCTAAGAGGGCTGCCAGTCAGGCATCAGCTCTAACCAGCATCTCAGTGTGCTGGCAGGAGCCAAGGTTGGCCTCATGACAGTCACCCCTGGTGCACGTTAGGATCCTGGGGCACCTCGTAAAATGCTGGTGCCCGGGCGCCTACCCAGGCCACTGAAGCCAGCCTTTCCAAACTCCCAGGTGATTCTGCTACACACCTGCATACGCCACCCCTCACGGCCACGAGCCGAACCTCAAAACACATCTGTTTTCTCACATGCTCCCCCAGCACCAAACACTGCTGCCCTCTTTGTGCAGAGGGGAAAACTGGGGCCAGGCAGGCCCAGTGACTGACCGCAGGTGAGAGGCAGAAGGACGAGGCTTGGAGCTCAAAGCTGTCATCCCCAAATGTCCCCAGCACCTCATCTGAGGCCCAGCCCTCCGTCTCTCCAACATCCTGGCGGACCAGGCGGGGGACAGAAATCAGCCCCAGGAGGAGGGTCCCCAGGCTCGGGACAGAGGCGCTCCACAGCACGACCCCAGCCTGTCCTGGATCTGACTCTCTGACTCTCAGTGTGACCCCCGGGGTGGCTCCTCATCTGCAGAGAGGCCAGACTACACCCAACTCTAACCCGCTCAGGGCCTCGGACCTCTGACGGCTCCGACAGACCCTCACGACACACATAGACGGTTTCACATACAAATTCTGGGCGTTCATGGATCCACTGAAACCACCCAGGACCCTAGACTCAGAACCCTGAATCAGAGGATTCAACCAGAAGAACAGAAGATTCTAAGAGCTTCCTCTTACAGAACGTGTATTTGAATTACCTGATTGCCCACCTGCTCCGTCAGGTGCCTGGGGGAGACAGAGGCTAGGCCGATGGCCCACACCTAGAGGCCCTGCCTGTGGTCTGAGGCCACTTCCCCACCCATGCCATGCCCAGCCTGCCCCCTCCCCAAACCACCACAGGCGGGACAGAGCAGCCATCGCTTCTAGACATGGGGCCCGCTGGAGCCCAGCTCCCGTCTTGCTCCCGCCCCAGGTGAGGGAGGCCCCACCCAGAACTGACCGTCAGCTCTGACCTCACGAGTGGGGTCTCTCCTCCCTCCCCACTAGGAGGGCCCACCTTAGCCTCTGTGCTGCCCAGGACCCACTATGGCTGCGGTTGGGGAGGGGCTCTCCACGGAGCCCCCGGGCTCTGCCCAGCCCCTATGGCTTGGGGCAGGGGAAGTGGACGGGGGTCTCTGGTCTCCTCTCCCAGGGCCTCTGGGGCAGCTAGCCCCCATCTGCTTTTCCTGTAGTGAGGTCTACCTGTAAGTTTTTCGCACAGAACATTCTGTAGCTCACGGTGCTGGGGGACAGCGGCATTGCATCAGCTCCCAGCTCCCTTCTCACCCAGGGTTGGGTGGGGGGGAGTGACAGTTCTGTCACCCAAGGGTCCTGACGCTGCGAGTCTCCGAGGCCCTGCCTTCCCAGTGGCCTTCCTGTCCCCAGTCATCAGAGAAGAGCCCGGGGGTGTGACTCCTGAATCAGGCTGCTTCCCATCCAGCCCTGCCCCGTGGTGACTGGTACTCCCCCTTGCTTCTTTCAGCCACAGGGCGGGGAGGGGGCTTTTATCTGCCATAGATGCATTCCTAACTGCTTCACTTTGATTACGGGTCCTTGTGAGGAAGCCCACCTAGGCCCGGAAGCCGGTCTGGGCTCCGTCCATGCAAGAGATGCTGCCACTGCTGTGGCCACCACCGTGACGGTCAGTCACCACCATCATCACCATCACCGTCATCATCACCATCCCTGTCGTTATCACCATCCCCGTGGCCACCACCGCGACGGTCAGTCACCACCATCATCACCATCACCGTCATTATCACCATCCCCGTCATTATCACCATCCCCGTGGCCACCACCGCGATGGTCAGTCACCACCATCATCACCATCACCACCATCATCACCATCACCGTCATTATCACCATCCCCGTCGTGTCCACCTGCGTCCGTGGCTGTAGACCAGCCTCCCCGCCAGAGCGCGCACTCTCACACCCCCCAGCAGAGAAGGGCCTGACATGGAGGGTCTGGGACAAGTACCCAGGATGGACACTGAGCTCGTGTCCTGAGAGCAGGTCAGGCAGGAGCCAGAGCCTGGAGGCTCCTCGTTGGAAGGAAAGCAGGGCGCGGGCCAGGCATTCAGTTCAACCCTCGTTCCCTCCCCTGACTTGCCCAAGGTCACCCAGGAGGAGACGGGAACCAGATGCTCAGCCATCAGAAAACACCCTTGACCATGGGCAGGCGTCCTGACAGCCTGGAACCAGGCCTTGGCCCCCACCCTGCCTGACTCTCTCACTCTTTCCTCAAACTTCAACCCACGCCCAGCCCCTCCCGCCCGTCTAAACACCTTCGAGGTCTGGCCTCTGTCCTCCTGACATGGCTTGTAAGCAGGAAGTAGCCAGCAGGTCCTCCCAGGCGCTAGACACCCGCAGCTCCACGGGAAGGAAGGGGAGGGCTTGGAAGGGGCCTTGCTTAGGACCCAGCGCCCTCCCCCCACTCCCCATCAGAAAGTGAAACCTCCCTGGGACGGGCGCAGGGAGGCAGGGTGCAGAGGTCACAGGGACAGCTGTGGTGTGTGCTCAGGTGGTGGGTGGCATGTAAGCGGGATGGGTGCCCTGACTACTGACCCCCGCCAGTGAACGAGCCTGGTCCCACACTGAGTCCTGACCCTGGTCACACACGAACGTTGATCCTCTTCGCAGACTGAGACCTCACCTGTCACACAATGAGCCCCAGCTCTGGTCATCACTGAGCCCTGACCCTGGTCCCACCCTGAGCCCTGACCTGCATAGCCCTATGAGATGGCAGCGAGGGGCTCGCAGCTCCTCACCACAGGCGAGCAGGCTGAGGCTCAGGCCGCGGAGCCCCAGCCCTGGCTCCCGCAGCTGGTCCGCCGCGGAGCCCGGATCCGAGCCCAAGTCCTGGACTCTGAGTCTGGCACTGTTGTCTCCGACCCACCAGAGCTCCCCAGGGCCTGGCCAGGGCCCTGCGGGGGCCACACAAGAGAGATGGCAGCCTCTCCTGGGCAAGTGCCCTGAGGCCAGGGGCAGAGAGGGTGTGCCCAGCGCTGACAGAGGGCTAGGGCTGGCAGGGTTAGAGGGCCAAGCTCCCCTGGAGGCTCTGAGAAGACAGCTTAGGACAGAGCGATTGGGGGGGGAGTGACTCCTTAGTGGGAGATGACTCACTGCGCCCCCTCAGCAAGGCCAGGGGTCCTGGTGGGGCAGGGAGCAGACACCCCACCCCCAGGGCAGACCCCCACCCGCGCCAGGTCAGTTCTCTGCAAAATGCAGGCGGCAGTCATGGCTGTTCCTGTGAACACTTTGGGCCACGTGCTTCTGGCTCCAACTTTAGAAAGACAGTGAACACACACACTCTCTATGACATGACACCGCCGTGGGGTCTGGGGCTGTCCCTACACAAGCACGCTGAGATCCTCGAGCAGCAGGAAGGGTCAGGGTCACTCCGAGCAGGACCCTCTCAGACCCTGGTCCCGTCTGCTGGTCACAGCTGAGGGGCTCTGAGTCAGACTGGCCCACGAGTTCGCCCGTCTCCGAGCAGACTGGTCTCCAGGCCCTTGAGCGGGGGCTGTGAGGACTGTCCCGCTAGCGCCTCTGTCCGGCTGCCTGGTGGCCACTGTCCGCCCACGCCCTGGCGCCCCACCCCCAGGGCCCTCCCCACTCACCAACCCAGAGAACTGGCACCAACTTTCCGGAAAGCCACTGTCCTGGCCAAAAGAAACAGCGTCCCTCCTCCCGTTCCCACCAGCTGCCCGCTCCCCAGGGCAGTGGGCAGTTGTGGGGGGGCCCCGTGGGCAAGGACCCTGCCATCCTCCCACCACCCTCAGCCGGGCTTTGTCCCTGCTGCCCAGGTGGACAGACCAACGCCAGGGAGGAGGCAGGCTGGGATGTGTCCAGGGCACCCTCAAGAGGCAGGGCCCAACCCCAGCTCCCACCACCCACCATACCCCATCAATGGCAAGGAGGGGCTCGGTGCAGAGAAATGTGGGGGTCACCCCCACTGAGTGCCTGGTTCAAATCCTGGCTCCACCTGCCGTTAGCCAGGTGGTCTCAGGCCCCTGCCTTCTCGGAGTCTGTTTCCTTGCCTATAAGAGGGAAGGACAGTACTGACTGTACATCCCACCCCACCCCAACCCCTTCACTGACCAGAGACGGCCGCCCGGCCCCTGGAGGAGAGGTTGGGGTGGGGGGCCGGTCAGCAAGAACAAGAGGAAGCTGCAGTGGAAGGGGAGGGGTCAGCCACCAGGAGGAGCACCCTGTTTATAAGAGGGGTGCAAAGCACCCTGGAAGGCCCCCTGGGGAAGCCGGGAAAGGCAAGAAAGGGGGCCAAGTGCCTTGTGATGGAGCCAGGCCAGCCTGCCCACCCATTTTTCAAATGAATGGGCATTTGCATTTATTGATCTCCTACTATATACCTTCACATATACTGAGCATCAGAGAGAAAGAAACAAGTAAAATTCTGGCCTCATCTAGGGGAGCTAAACATCCAGATAGAGACCGAGTTGATGCGGGAATCCAGACAAACAACCCAGGCCCCAAGTGCCCTCATTACCCTGGGGCTGAGAGAAGCCAGCCAAGGCAGGCTTCACGGAAGAGGTGGCCTCAACGCTAGGGAGGATCTGGACCTAGAGAGACATTGAGAGAACAGTGTGGGCAAAGAGCTCGCCGCTGCTGCCCCCCACCGCCCCTGACAAGACAGTGAGGAGAGGCCCCTCTCTGTCTCAGGGCAGGGGGTGGAGCCTGGGAGGGCCTGGCCTTGAATTTTTGACCCCAGGCTCTTTGATGGGACAACATCTCTGTTGTTGCAGTTCGGAATCAGAATCCTAGGATGGGTGATGTTTGGGGTCTGGGGTCTCTGCCCCCCTCCCCAGCGGCCGTCGGTGCTCCTGCCTGCCCAGCGCTGATACCACGCAGCAGCTGGAACGTGCCCGCCCGGGCTCTCTTCTGACCCCTCACAGGGACGGGAAGCTCACCGCCATCCGTGGGGGACGGTGGACGGGACGGTGGACGGGGCTGCTGCAGGGGCCCTCCCCTCGCGGCCCTGCTCCCACTCCAGGGCGGGCGAGCAGAGCGCCAGCGTCCAGGGCCACCCTCTAAGTCCTGCGAGCCGGCAGAGACAGACACAGCATGCCGGTCCCACGAGGCCGCCCGGAGGCCGGGAAGGGCCGAAATAGAAAGCAGGTCCCAAGGCCCTGCGGGGGATGTGGCCGGCTCTTGACCCGAGGCGGCCGGTCCTGCGCTGCCGCGGGAGCCAGCGCTCAGCCCAGCCCGGGGCTGCCTTGGTGGACGGGGCTGAGGACAGGGCCCTGGGCTTGGGAGAGGCCTGGAACCCGCACTCCCCGGCCTGTTCCCGGGATGTAGGGAACTCTCCAGTGTGCCCGGTGGATGGTTCCAGAAGCTTCCTCAGAGGACACAGACCCGCTCAGCAGCGCATTTCAGACCTGGCCGGCTGCCTGGGCTCAAGCCCCATCTCTGCCCCTTCCCAGCTGTGTGACCTTGGCCATGGACTCCTCTCCATCAGACAAGGATGGTGACAAGGGGGCCTCAAGGAGGGGCTGGGGAACACAGAAGTGCTCCGCCCGTGCTGGCATGTCGGAAGTTCCAGATACACGGCAGCCGCTACGGTTGGGTGTCCTCACCACTGCTTGAGTGACTGACCCCCTAGACCTGTCTTCAAGCCTCAGGTAGTGATCCAGCAGTGGTCAGTGTGGTGACTGCTGGCATGTGCCGTATCCCAGTGTGCGGGACTTAACGGGGGACAGGCAGAGCCCCCCAGCGCGTCCCCAGGCCACCACGGACCAGGGTTCACACCAGCACTAGCCCCACCAGAGCCCCTCCCAGCTGGGGCCAAGTGTCCTGAGGGGGCCGTGGGGGAGGGAGCGGGGCTCCAGCTCCAGAGAGACCCCCTCCCACCCTCTCCCATGTCCCCGGTAGCCCCTGCATCGAACAGACCCAGAGCACCTGCCTCTTCCTCCAGCCCAGGCGTCAGCATCTTCTGGGGGTGGGAGCTCCCTGGTCCCCACCTTGCCTCCCTGGGGCCACTGTGTGAACCTGGGGGAGGCCAGGGGAGGCCGCCTCTCCCTGCGGGGGTGGGGGAAGAAATGGGCCAATCCTCAGGTGCGGGCTGGAAGGGACACGCGGGCAGCTCCCACATACAGCGGCAGCCCAGCCTCGTCCGCTTGTCCCCCTGCAGCCTCCCCCAGTGTGCCCCTGGGCCCACTTCCATCCCACCCCTGCGCTTGTATCTCAGGACTGGCCCAAGAGCTAGGGCTGCCGCACGGGGGTCCAGGTCTGCTTCCCGCCAGTGCCTGCAGCAATCCATTCTCTGCGAGGGTCTCTGTCACTCTCTGGGCCTCAGTTTCTGCACCTGTAAAAGTCGAAAGCGGCCCAAGATGAGCTCCGAAGGGCTCTGGGTAACAGCGGGGCCTGGAAGAGTAGCTCAGGGAACCAAGGGGGCCGGGGGCGGTGGTCCCCACGCCTCAGAGCGCGTTCCCATCCTCACCGTGCTCCAGGCCCTGCTCGGTGCCCTGGACGTGTCCCAGTTCCACCCGTCCAGCCCTAGCAGCCCTGCGCTACTTAGGACACGGGCTGGGGGAAGTGGGGCATCTCAGACACCGCCTCCTCACCCCTGTCACCCCCTGAGAGCCCGCCCGGGCTTCTCCAGCTCCCCACCGGCGGCTGTGGGCCTGGGGCGTCCCCACCCGCGTCCCACATGTGGAGGCAGGAGTGGGTGCTTCCTGAGAGGAGAGGGACCTGGCCTGGGGCCTTCCACAGGCCTTAGTGTCCCCGCCTAGTGGGGGACACCAAAGGTCAGAGCCCGAAGTGAGGGGTCCAACCGGGCTTGAAGCCAGGGCTGCCCAAGCGACCCCAACCCAGACACACACATGCACCCACACAGCACCCCCAAGGCCCCACATGGGCCTCCCCTGTGGGTGCTGGGACCTGCCTGGGAGTCCGGAGCACAGGAGCGGGTGTGAGGCCCTCGACCTCTTAGGAAGGGTCACCTGCCCAGCCCCAGCCACCCCCGTCTTCTCGGGATCACCCCTGCCCAGCTGGCCTGCTCCCCTCCCCGCAGGCGCCCTGGCCCCACCCCAAAGGTCCTCCGGTGGGTCCTCCTGTGGGTCCTCCCGTGGCCTGGGGTGAGGGAACAGAGGTGCGGTCTGGCGCGACAGGCCCCGAGGTGCTGACAGTAGCGGCCTGGCTGTCACCCTGTGTCCCCCACCAGACCTTCCGCCCCTGGGCTGCTCAACTGCTTCTGCGACCTCGTCCCTCAGAGCAGCGGGTCCCCGGGGGTCATGAGCCCTAAGACACCATTGCAGAAGCTTACGATCCAGCCGCGAGGGTGAGGGGGCTTCTCTGAGCTTGGGGGTGGGTCTCTTCACTAGGCTGGACTTCGAGGGGCAGTCACACATGAAACTGTTCCCATCCCATCCACCAGAAGGGGTCTCGACCCCTGACCCAGGCGACATGTGACCTCTGACCCAGACACAGACAGCCTGGCCTTGAGCCAGGAGGTGACAAGGGTGAGCTCATCCCTGTGTACTCACCTCCACTGAGGGCCTCAGGGGGTCACCCCAAGCTTCGAGGGCTCTGGCACCCCCACCCCAGAACCCCAGGGTCCTACAGAAGAGAGCTCCCCGAAGTAAAGGGTGCGCCCCGGCCATCCACAGCGTCCGCTCCGCTCAGAGACCCTCCCCGAGGTTTCCTGGGGAAGCAGCCTGCCCAGGCCCGGGGGAGCCCCGCCACCCTCAGCGCGGGCACGAGCCCTGGCCAGCCCGGCCGGTGACTCAGCGGCAGTTGGCCATCTCCAGCTCATAAAATCTGCCCCTCGGATGGCTCAGCCCTCCTGCACCCCCCACAGCCTGGCTGGCTCCAGAGTGCCCCCCCACCTGCTCCCACACAGAAACAGCCCTGAGTCTGCACTGCCCCAAGCAGACCCAGGCTGCCCCTGCCTTGCCAGCCAGGAGCCAGCACCACCCCCTGGGCAAGGGACTTGGATGGGCCAGGGGCTCCCACCTCCCTCTGGCCCTCAGACATGACCGTGTTCCAAGGAGACCATTGCGGTCTGCAGGCTCAGCCCTGCTTTAGTGGGGAGCCTGATTGAGGGTGGCAAGGAAACTGCTCCAAGGACCACCCTCCCCCAGAATCTTCCATAGCTCCCTGCTGCCCTCGGAGTCAAGGGCCCCATTCTGGTCCCCAGAGGGGCAGCCGTGACCCAGTGTGGAAGTCCTCCGCTCACTCCCAGCTTCATGGCTCACCCGGCCCTCCACTCACGGGGACCCTGGCAGGCAGGTCCTGCCCCCCAAGGGCCCACCCAGGCTGTCCGCCTCCCGTCACCCCTGCCTCTGCCGGTGTGGGCTGCCCTCCTGACCACAGCAGGCCCCCTCCCGCTGGTGCGCTGCAGCATGTCCCCCACCAGATGCAGGCGCGGGGACCAGAGCCAGTCGCAGGCCTGTGAGCCCAGCGCCCCGCCCACAGCCAGCTCAGTGGGTGCTTAGCCAAGGGGTCTGGGTGGGTAGGGGACAGGAGAACAGAGGAGGCGCTCAGCATGTCACAGACTTGGCCCTGAGCCCTTCCTGGCCTTGACCCTGAAAGCCTGACCCCAGCCCGGCCCCCAGCCCCCTCCCTGCCCAGGGCATCTGTCTGGGGGAGGCCCCTCCCAAGGAAAGGCCACCCCACCCCCCGGCCCTCAGCACACTCGGGACTTTCACACAACCCAACCCTGCATCTCTACAGCACCCACAGGGGTCGAGCCGAGGCACACACGGCCCCAGGCTGGTGCCGGCCACACAGACACACTCAGGCATGCGTGTGCCCCCACGAAGCCACATCTGCCCCCGGAACACACGCGCGTGGACACACAGAGACCCGGACAGCGAGTGTTGGAGCCCTTGGTCACGGTCACAGGCGCCAGGGGGTCAGAAGGGCAGACAGCGCTGGGGAGAGGGCGGAGGCAGACCCGCGCAGGGCAGTTGGGATGGCCGGGGGCACGACCCTGCCTCTGTCCCCCAAACAGAAAAGCCCATCTGTGTGAGCCCCGCCACAGCACACGCGGTACCTGTGGGTGCCAGCTGTGCTCCCCAGGCCGGACACCGGGGGCAGGGAGCCAGGGCTGCTGCTGCCCTCCCTGCCCTTCCCAGGTGATGCAGCTGCCACGCTGCCCCCTGCCTCAGTCTCCTCCCTTGTCTGGCCCAAGGCTCCCTCCCCCAGGGCCCTGGGATCAGGCTCCTCAGGATGCTGGCGGGGGCGGAAAAGTAGCCCGCCCCGCCCCGCCCCGCCCCCACCGCTGCCTTGCCCAAAAGGAGCCCCGAGCAGAGCCTGACGTCAGGCCCCAGGAAGGTGCGGTCGGTCGGGCTGCACAGCCCGAGTAAGTGGCCCGAGGAGCTGCAGCGAGAGGCCAGCTCCTCTGCTAGACGGAGACGGTGCGGTGAGTCCCCCTCAGGCAGGCGGGGCCTCCCCTCCCTGAGATGAGGTGGTCAGTGCAGGGTCCTCACACCCCAGGCAGGCAGAGGGGCAGCGGGGGAGAAAGACTGGGAGGGAGAGAGCTCAGAGCTGGCAAGGGGTTTTGAGGTCCTGCCCTGCAGGGAGCCATTGTACAGACGGGAAAACTGAGGGCGAAGGTAAAGGTGTTGCAGCTGCCAGGCTGGGTGAGGGTTGGGAAGGGGAGCACCCGAGAGCTTGAGGGGCACCCCTGCTGCCCTGAGCCCCTCTGGTTCGATGCCCTCCTCTGGAACTTTCTTTCTTCCTTCCTTCCTTGCTTCAGCGCTCTCATGGTCATCTACTGGGAGCCTCGATTTCCCCATCTGGGTGGCCCCAGGGGCCGGGCCAAGGAAGGGGTCGGGGGACCCCAGAGGCCCTGGACAAGCCCTGGGACCGTGGCCACTGCAGTCCCCCCGCTGGGGCAGGGCTGAGCTTGAGGGACCTGTGGGGACAGGCTCCACACAGGGTGTGCCCCCCGCCCAGCCCGGCCCTGCCCTCCCCTTGGAGGGCCGGAGAAACTGAGGCCCGGGGCCCGCCCTGCCCCCAGCGCAGACCTTGCAGCTGGCACTGCCCCCGCCTGGCTCGCCGGCTGCGCCTGCCCTGAGAAGGCAGCAGGAACAGGGTCCCGAGGGGGGAGGGCCGGTTGGGAACTGGCCGGTGGCCAGGGCGCTGGGCAGGGCGGACGAGGAGCAGCTGTGCGTCCCGGGGCAGCACTGGGAACCGAAGGGACTGGGCTGGTGGCAGCGTGCACAGCCCTTGGATGGGCGGCTGGGGCTGCCCGGCGGCCCCCATAGTCTTCCGCCAACATATACTCACTCTCAGCCAGAGGGTCGCCAGGACACCCCATCCCCTCACATCTGCGTGGCCGCGGACAAGTGGCCGCCCCTCTCTGAGCCTCGGGAACAGCAGAGGTTGCTGTTTCCAAGGCCTGGCGTGTGGGGGAGGGAACCCGACGTGTCCTGAGCACCTGTTGGGAGCCTGTCCGCGGGTGACCTGATGCGATGAGGTGTGCATGCCCATCTTACAGATAAGGAAACTGAGGCTTGAAGAGCCCTGCGGGGCTCTCAAATCATCTGCTGGTTTCTTTAGCCACAGCCCAGGCCCTGGCCCTCACGGCGCTGCCAGTCCAGTAGGGGAAAAGCAAGAAACAAATAAATTTGAAGCTGTCGGGTGATGAGAGGGCTGCGAGGGAAAGAAAGCAGGTGGAAGGTGAAGGTGTGCAGGTGGCTGGGTGGTCCGGGAGGGCCTTCCGGAGGAGGTGGCACTGGGGCCTGAAGCACCCTGGGGGTGCCAAGCCTGCTCTGCCTGCCGGCTCTCAGCACCCGCTCCGTGGTGCTCTGAGCACAGGAGCCTGCTCCCACCTCAAGGCCTTTGCACCTGCTGTTCTCATCCCACCGCCCAGAACGCTATCTCCCCAGGTCCTCCTGAGGCCCCTCCTGCTCCTGACCAGTCACTCTCTAGCCTCCTCCCCCCACCCCGCCCCTGGCTGTGAGCCCCACAAGCTGGAACCAGATCTGCCTGAGGCCCTCCAGGACCCCAGCACCAGGTTCAAGGCCAGGTCTGATGCCTCTGAAACGTGTGTTTCTCGCAGTTCCCCTGACCTTGCCACTGAGCTGTGTGGCCTGGGGCAAGCTGCCAGAGCCCTGGACCTCTGAGCCCCTGGCACAGTGGGCCCTGGGGAACCTCCAGCAGCATGCAGCAGGTGCAGGGCAGAGTTCAAAGCCCAGCTTCTCCACGCCCAGCTGGGTGACCCCAGATGGGCCACCTAACCTCTCTGTGCCTCAGCTTCCTAACAGGCAAAATGAGGCCAGCAAAACCAATGTGGGGGCATCTGGTAGGAGTCGTGAGACCCTGGAAAGGGTCATCTCAGAGACAACCCATGAACTGTGGGGTTACGGCTCTGCCCCAGTAGAGGGGTGTCGGGAGCCCAGGAGGGTGTTGTGGGTGCCAGGAGCCTTCAGCAGGTGATGCAGGCAGAAGTGGTATGCCAGGTCGAGGGATTAGGCAGAGGCCAGGCGGGTGCAGCCACGGATCCTGTCCCACCGCCCCAGGGAGGCTGGCCTGGGGTAGACAGGCAGGTGCTACACCTCTTTCAGCATCAGGATGAAGTGAGGGGTGAACCAGGGTGGCAGGGAGGGCTGTCTGACATGCAGCAGGACCCCCATGAGTGGCGATGCCTGGGGCCACCTGGCCCAGAGAAACTTGCATTTCCATTAGGGCCAAGACCTCAGCCAAGGGCTCTCAGACGGTGGGGTGTGAGGATGAGTCGGGCGTGCTGGAGCCAGGTGCCCAGCGCCCAGCCACCCCAGGTGACCCTGTCCCTGAGCTGGGTGGAGGGAGCCCTGACCAGGATGAGGACCTTGATTCCAGCTGGTGCCCCCTGGGACCTTCTAGACAACCCAGAGCTAGTCTGGCCCCCTTGGGGCCTCGGTAAGGGCCCAGCCGTCCCTGGATGGAAGAAGCAGATGCTCAGACTAGCCAAAAACAGCAGGCCATGTTCTCAAGCAGATGCCATGAAACCAAGAATAATCAGCAAAATAAACAGGCAGGTGGTTCCTCCAGTAAGGGCTATTTTGGCCTTGGGAGGTTGTGAGGGTCACCCTGTCGGGGGCAGAGGCATGTCCAGGTTACTGCGTGTACCCAGAATACAATTGCGCACGGACCCCAGGTCCAGAGACGCCCACCCCACTCTCATCCCACTCCTGCTGGGCCGGGAGCCAGTGGACCTGGCTTTGATTTCCCGCTCCGTCAGTTTCACGCTGTGTGTCCTAGGGCATGACACTCACCTCTCTGGGCCCCCACGTCCTTGTCTATAAAACCCAGGACTGCCACGTGGGTGCAGAGTGTCTGAGGGCGACTGGCCCGTAGCTGGCGTTCCAGGCACCTTGGTGGGGAAGGCTGGGCCTGTCCTCCACACCGCCCCTCCTGGCTCCAGGTGTGGGAGCTGCAGAAAGGACAAGGGATCTTGGGTCACATGCCCAGGCAGCTACCTGTTGCCCGGGGCCGAGGCCAGGGCCCCTGGCTGCCCTGGCCCCATATGTGGCAGGGCGGGAGGCAGCCAGGCTGTGGGCTTGGCATCTGCCAGGCAGCTGGGCGGCTAGAGGACACGCAGGGACAGCAGCATGGATTCAAGAGAAACCGAGACGAGGTCGGGACGGACCCCCACCTGGGACACTGGTGAGAGGTCAGAGAGGCTCGGGCCCCCCTCAAGTTTCTGGGCAGTTACTGGCACCCTGAGCCTCTGGGTCTTGGCCTGTGTTTCTGGACACACAGCAAAGACGCAAAAGCTGTGAGAGGCAGCAGCGGGCACGACCCCCCGTCAGTGCCCTGGGCGTGGGCACTTGGGGTGACGGTCAGGCTGGATAGAAAGGGAGCCCCAGGAGGGGACAGGGTCAGGTAACTTAGGAAAAGATGCTTATTCCCTGGGAGCTTCACAAAGGCTCTGAGGGGCTGTGCACTGAGCACGTGGGGTGACCCGGGCCTCTCCCCAGAATGGGCAGGCAGGCCCAGGTGGACCGCCATTCAGGTGGGAGCCCAGGGGTCTCCAGCACAGCCACTGTCGTCATTACGCATCTTCCACGCAGGGGCGCCTGAAGCTGTGTATCCACCCAGCACCCCCAGCGGTCCTGACGACGCTATTTGTTGGATGCTCACCTGTCCCTTTAAAACACCAGTCCCAGAATCACAGGTGAAGGACTGAGGCTCTGGGACTTGAACCAAACACCACTGATGCGCGCCAAGGGCCGGGGGAGGGAGAATGACGGGGACCCACGGGCCCGACGGTCAGGGGGGCTGGGTGGGCTTCCTGGAGGAGGTGTTAACCCTGCTGGGAAGACTGATGGTAGTGAAGGCGGAGCTGAGAGCAGAAGCCGGTTCAGGTGCTGCGACACTGAGCGGGCTGCACAGGGGCTCGGCCAGCCAGGGAGGGCCCCGAACGCCTGGGTGAGAAAGGGGCCTCACTCTGCTGGCCCTGCAGACTCCCGCAGGGGTTCACTCAGCCAGAGAGAAAGATGGGTGCTGCTCTGTGCCCAGCCGTCCTGGGCGCTGGAGGAACCGGCCCACCTGAATTGCTTGCAGTCAGGACAGTGGGACAGTCCTGGGCTGGAAGGAGCCGGGGAAGAACACCCAGGAGAGTCAGCCGAGGAGGAGAGAGAAAGCCTCCTGAGGAGCTGGGGCCTGGAGGAGGCCCTGGAAGTGTCAGGAAAACTGCAGGGGCGGGAGATGGGGCGGCGTGGGAAGGGCACGGAGGTGGGGGGTGCCTGAGGCGTCCTCCTTCAGTTGAGGTGCAAGGAGATGGGGGGACGGGGTTCCCCTAGCTTTGCTCAGAACCTCAGGCTTTTCCCAGGAAGGACCCCTGCCCCCACAGCCACATCTCTGTAGGCTAGTTGTGGCCAGATGCCTGGGGGTAGGGGCATATCAGGGAGGAAAGGACGACCTTCACCCCCCATGCCTCCCCAGAGGCTCTAAGGGCTCAGACCTGTACGCCCAGAGGGGGAAGGGGAGCAGAGCACCCCACCCGCTCCCTGCCCCACCTCTCCACACCTGCACCAGGGGCTCAGTCTCAGAGAAGGCCCACAACAGCCCTGAGAGGCAGCGTAATGCAGCCGTTTCAGTCCCCACATCACAAGAGAAGAGACTGAGGCTCAGAGAGAACCCCTGCAGGGCCAGAACCCTCACCCAAGGCCCTGCAGGGCTGTGAGGGGCATGGGGGCCCGGGAGGGAGGCCTGCAAGGTCGCCTCTGGCCAGAAGCCTGCCTCCCCCTAAGCTGTATCTGAGCACCCAGGCTCTTTGCAGTGTTCAGCCTCGGTTTCCTCTGCGTAAGTAGAGCAGGCCAGGAGCCAGTGGGTGAGGAGATACCACCACCAGCACCCACTCTGCCTGGGAACAGATGCCACGCACCCACTTGGAAGCTGCAGAAAGAAGGTGCTGCAGCTACATCACTGCGGGCAGGGAGGCGGAGGCTCAGAGAGGCTAATCAACACCGGGGCGACTGGTGGTGAGTGGGGACCGGCCCACAGCCCACACCTCCTCCACTGGTTACTCTTCTTGTTGTTCAGTTGCTCAGTCGCGCCCGACTCTGCAAACTTGTGAACTGCAGCACACCAGGTTTCCCTGTACCTTCACTATCTCCTGGAGTTTGCTCAAACTCGTGTCCATTGAGTCAGTGATGCCGTCCAACCGTCTCATCCTCTGTCGTCCCCTTCTCCTCCTGCCCTCCTGCTGAGTACCGTTACTGTTCATTTATTCCTGCGGTGCCCACCCACCTGCCCACCCCCAGCTGTCTAGCACCAGCTGTGACATCGCATGCCAGGTGTGGACAAAGGGGTGAGGGGCCGTGGCGGAGAGAGAGTGAGACAGCCTGAGCCTGGAGGCTGGCAGGAGTGTGGGGTGGGGTGAGGCGGGGCTGATGCTGAGCCTGTGGTGGGTGCAGGGGGCGCTCGGCTCAGGGCTCGGGGGTCCGCCGGAAAAACTCTTACTTGACCAAAGTGGATTCAGGGGGTATGAGGCCCGTCCCGTGGCGCCTCAAGGAGGACGGGGAGCTGAGGCAATGGAGACCAGGGGCGCAGAGACGGAGTGTCCTCCCTGAGACCTTGCGGGGCAGGGGCTGCTTAGCCCAGACACTCCCAGCCTGGCCCCTTCCCAGCCCCAGACCGGGGAGGGCCCCAGGCCGTGGGTTCGTGGGGCCACAGCTGGTCCACCGCCACAGGGTCCAGGGTCTCACCATTCGAGTTCCTCATCTTACAAAGCAAAAGCGATGCTCAGTAGGTGCCCCAGAGAGTGGTCACTGCGTGTTCTCACCGTGAGAGGTGCATGCCGGAGGTGGGTGAGTGGGCTGGCACGGTGGGGGTCAGATCACACAGAGACAGGCAGACTCGGCAGCGGGCAAAGAGGAGGAGCTGAGGGTGTAGGAAGCCAGGGCCGACGGCCCAGGCTGCAGCCGTGACCCGGGCTCCACGGGACAGATGCGCAGGTTCCTGGTGTTGCCGGACGGAGCTCCGTGTGTGAGCAGGGTCTGTGCCCAGGGTGGGGCCCAAATGCCGCTCAGACTCTCGCACCTACGCATCAGCATGTGCTTGACGGACGCCCTCCATCCCCACCTGCCTGCCTCTGCAGCCCCGGGCCCGCCGTCCCGGCCCGTGGCCTGCAGCGAGCTGCTGGCCTGCGTGCGAGCTGTCCCTGGGGGCTGTCCCGGGTGGGCGGGCTCCCCGGGGCCGGCGTCACCCTGCAACTGTCTCCCAGAGGAAGCGCCCTGGGATGTTTATCTGTCTCGGACCGTGACACGGACACAGACCCTGTGCAGACACATCGGCTAACTGAAAGCACGTGGAGGGGAAGTCAAAAACCGGTCTGCCGCGTGTCCGGGCCAGCTGCGCACTGCCCGGGTCTTGGCAGGGCTTCGGGCTTTTCCCAGGAGAGGAGGGACACGTTGGGGGCACCGCTCTTCTTCCTGGGGTCCTGGAGCCCCCGTGTCCTGGGGATGAGGCCCACAGCCCCACGGCCCAGCCTGGTGACCTCCCCTCACTGCCCACTCGTGCCTACAGTCTCTCCCTGCCCCAGACGTCCTTCTCACTCCCCAACTCCCGGAGCTGCCTGCCAATGGGCTGACACATCCAAGGGCCCTGTGTGTCTGGGGCTGGGGACCCCAGGCAGAGGACAGTCCTCCCAGAGTGCCCCATGAGTGGAGGCCTGGGCCCACTCGTGCCAGAGGGGACCCGAGGGGCCAGCCACGGTCCTGGGCAGCATCAGACTCTTTCCAGACGCCTCCGAGGATCAGCAGATGCCCAGGGCCAGGGTCCCAGAGGCGGAGGTTCAGCTGGTGCCACCTTCTCAGAGTGGAGGATAAAGGTGGCCTGCCGGGCCAGTGCCTCCCTCCAGGCTGGGTTGGGACCTGAGCCTTGGCTAGCAAGCACTTCCCTGCCCTGCCCACCCGCTCCGGGCTGGGCTTTCAGTCCCCAGTCCCCCGGCAGGCTGGACTTCCGCTGGATGGAAGCTGCCAGAAGGAGCCTGCTGCCCAAGGACAGGTAGTAGCCGGCCAGGGGAGTGGGCAGCGGGCGGGCTGTTCACGCAGATGCCTCACTTCCCTTGGTCACCACGATGGGGGCGTCTTCCCTCCCCCTATAGTTGGGGAGGCACACTCTACCGGGGACCTCCCCTGTGTCCCCCTCTCCTCCCTGTTTCTCCCCAAAGCCTTCTCCTTTCTCCTGAAAAAGCCAGAAATGTCCTTATTTGGAGGATCAGCCCGGTCCAGGGTGGGGGTGAGAGCCTGTTAACCCTTCATTTATAAACAAAGGGATAAATCTCAGCAAGTTAAACAGCTCAGCAGGAACATAAACAGAGTGGGCGGCTGCAGCCCCCCACCCACCCCCAAGCCCGAGTCTAGGCCAGCAGGCCAGGATTGCGGCGTTTATTTAACTCACGCCCTGCTGCTGCTGCTGCTGGGACCTGGCTCCAGGCTCCAGCCGCAGCAAGCTGCCCCACGTGAGTCTCCGAGACAGCAAAGGTGGCCGTCTCTCCGGGCTGGGAAGAATCCGGGGCGGCCAGGGGCTGACTCTCAGCTCCCCCAATCCCAGGCCCTTGGGCAAAAGACCCATCTGAGGACCCTCACCCAGGGCACTGACCTGGTGCCAGCCATGGAGGAGGTGAGAACGGTTGGGTGGCCCGGAGGACAGGGGCCAGGATGCACGGGCGTGGGGACTTGGGGCTGGGCCAGCCATGGGCACAGCTCTCACGGAGCAGAACTTTCCTTTGTTTGGTACCCACCAGTGTGATGCTCTGCTTCCCCGGTGGCTCAGATGGTAAAGAATCCGCCTGCAATGCGGGACACCTGGGTTCGATCTTGGGCTGGGCAGATCCACTGGGGAAGGGAATGGCAACCCACTCTAGTATTCTTGCCTGGAGAATCCCATGGACGGAGGAGCCTGGCGGGCTACAGCCCATGGGATCCCAGAGAGTGGGACACAACTGAGCGACTTTGACTCACTCACTCAGTGACGCACTGAGGACTGCTGTGCTCAGTTAACCCTCCCAGAAGCTCTGCAGTCCCAGTGATATAGACTGGGGACTCATCATGAGGCACAGAGAGGTTAAGTGACTTAGCTAAAGTTGCACAGCGATTGAGGGAGGAACTGGTCTGGAGACAAGCCTCACACAGCACACACACTTGGCCTTCCTATTACCTGTTGCCACACTGGCCGCCTTTGTCGTGTCTCAGTCCTGGTGACAGTCTTGCAAGGCTTTTCATCTCCCGTGACAGTGAGGAGCAGGTTCAGAGCAGCTAAAGCTCCATGCTTCAGAGGAGCAGGTTTAGCATGCGGCTAAAGCTCCATGCTGGCAATTGCCAGGGCCAGGCCAGGCAGAGGTACCACGACAGAAATGTTGGGGTGCTGGGTGGGCAGCCGAGCCAGGTGGGGTCCAGCCTCCGGGCAGGGCTCCAATAACCCCAGGGTAACCCGATCTCCTTCCTTCCAGTCCGGGGGAGCACTGGCCACCGTCATGCCCTCCACATCTCCCGCGGGGCCCTCGGCCGGGGCAGCCCCCAATGCCACAGCGGCGGCAGCGGCGGCGTGGACCAATGTCAGCCTGCCGGAGATGCCCCTGTTCCACCGGTTTGCCCAGCTGGACGAGCAGCTGCACGCCAGCTTCCCGGGCCTGTGGCTGGCGCTGATGGCAGCGCACGGCGTCATCTTCCTGGCAGGGATGGTGCTCAACGGGCTGGCGCTCTATGTCTTCGGCTGCCGCACCCGGGCCAAGACGCCGTCGGTCGTCTATACCATCAACCTGGTGGTGACCGACCTGCTGGTGGGCCTGTCCCTGCCCACGCGCTTCGCCGTCTTCTACGGCGCCCGCGGCTGCCTGCGCTGCGCCCTGCCGCACGTCTTCGGCTACTTCCTCAACATGCACTGCTCCATCCTCTTCCTCAGCTGCATCTGCGTGGATCGCTACCTGGCCATCGTGCGGCCCGGCAGCTCCCGCCGCTGGCGCCAGCCGGCCTGCGCCAGGGCCGTGTGTGCCTTCGTGTGGCTGGCCGCCGGCGCCGTGACCCTGTCCGTGCTGGGCGTGACGACCGCCGGCGGCCCCTGCTGCCGCATCTTCGCGCTGACCGTCCTGGAGTTCCTGCTGCCGCTGCTAGTCATCAGCGTGTTCACCGGGCGCATCGTGTGCGCGCTGTCGCGGCCCGGCCTGCTGCACCAGGGCCGCCAGCGCCGCGTGCGGGCCATGCAGCTGCTGCTCACCGTGCTGGTCATCTTCCTCGTGTGCTTCACACCCTTCCATGCTCGCCAGGTGGCCGTGGCTCTGTGGCCCGGCATGCCACACCACGCCAGCCTCGTGGCCTATCATGTGGCTGTGACCCTCAGCAGCCTCAACAGCTGCATGGACCCCATCGTCTACTGCTTCGTCACCAGCAGCTTCCAGGCCACTGTCCGTGGCCTCTGTGGCCGGCATGGAGCAGAGTGCGAGCCCAACAGCTGTGACGTGGTCAGCGTCCACAAGAGCTCCAAGGGCTCAGCCCACCATCACATCCTCAGGGCCAGAGCTCAGGCCGTCACACAGGCCCTGCCTAACGGGCCTGACGCTTAGTCAGCAGGACACTGCAAGGGGGCCAAAGGTCTGGACTGAGCTGGGCAGGCCAGGTCGGGGATAGCACAGATACATGCTCTACTAGAGTGGCAGATTGGGTTCATCTTGATCGATTGATGATGGCTGCCCAGTGCTCTGACTGGACATAGGGTCAAAGGCCACTGTGCTGTGATTGACTGGCAATGTCTGCCACGGGCTCTAGAGAGGACATGGCGGACTGAATGCTGGTTATTTGCCATCCCTAGGGTATATGTCGGAGAAGGCAATGGCACCCCACTCCAGTACTCTTGCCTGGAAAATCCCATGGATGGAGGAGCCTGGTAGGCTGCAGTCCATGTGGTCACTGAGGGTCGGACATGACTGAGGGACTTCACTTTCACTTTTCACTTTCATGCATTGGAGAAGAAAATGGCAACGCACTCCAGTGTTCTTGCC
Organism: Bos javanicus; assembly: GCF_032452875.1. Lineage (NCBI taxonomy): Eukaryota > Metazoa > Chordata > Mammalia > Artiodactyla > Bovidae > Bos > Bos javanicus. The sequence continues at coordinate 2,478,585 of NC_083881.1, forward strand.
TGGAGAATCCCAGGGACGGGGGAGCTTGGTGGGCTGCCATCTATGGGGTCGCACAGAGTCAGACACGACTGAAGTGACTTAGCAGCAGCAGCAGCAGGGTATATGTTGTGTCCACTGAAGACCCACAGGGGGAGCCAGAAGCTGGCTTCCTACTTGGATCATTCTACCCCCAGAAAGGGTTCCTGCAAAACAGGGACAGAGACTTTTAAGGTACTAGGAATTTCAAAGCGGGTTTAAAAGGTGACCTGAAGAGGTCCTCTCCCCACCTGTCCCCCGTCATCTCCCTGCCCCACAGAGACAGAACAGCTAAAACAGAAAGGAAAAGGGACACAAGTGTTACGTGAGCAGACGAGAGGGGTTCACATCTGCAGGGCCCACACTTGAGGTGCCCGTGAGTCACTCAGGAAGACGGGCTGGCCCCGCGGGGCGCGCCGCTGTGAGCCCCCTGCTATCTGGGCTGACACTTGCGTCCTACAAAGGAGACGCTATTTTCTACCCCACTCCGGGGGAGGCGCTGAGTGGCACACGCAGGTGCCCTGGCTGGGCGATAGGCAAGTCAGAATCAAAAGCCAGCCCCACCTCTTCCAGCGCCCCCGTGCCTGCCCCATGGACACAGCTCACATCTTCCCAAAGCCCCCCCGCTCCAGGGACTGTCTCGGAAGACCCTGCCTGCAGGCCCAGGAGGGCAGTAGACTCCCAGCCCCATCCTGTGGACGCGAAACCAGGGACAAAGACAGAGTTAAACGCGGGCCTGCTGGCCTAAGGCCACGTCTGGCCACGCACAGAGCCCTTGTTCTCCCTCTTGTCTGGCTCATCATGCCTCCCTGCCTTTCCTGCATGCATGCATACTAAGTCGCCTCAGTCATCTCCGACTGTTTGCAACTCCATGGACTGTAGCCCGCCAGGCTCTTCTGTCCAAGGGATTCTCCAGGCAAGAATACTGGCGTGGCCATGCCCTCCTCCAGGGGATCTTCCTGGCCCAGGGATCGAACCAGCGTCTCTTAAGTCTCCTGCATTGCCAGGAGGGTTCTTTGCCACTAATGCCACCTGGGAAGCCCCTCCCTTTCCTGAGAAGGGAGTATTTCTCTGACTTGGTCCACTGGTCGCCTCCTCTGAGCTGGACTCCAGGATCGCCTCCATATGCCTTCTGTTGAATGTTCAAGCTCCCATGAGCCCTCTCTAGACTGCTGTTTCAGGGGAGGATGGCTATTTTGAGAGAGGAGCTCTGAGTTTCCCAGGCACCTCTAGCCACCAGGCTCCACCCTCACACACGGCCACCAGTGAAACAGGTGAGACAGAATTTGGCCCCAGATTTGCCCCTTGTCTGCAAAGTCCTACGGGATCAGTGGCTCCAGGCAGAGTCCCCTGTCCCCCAAGATCAGGGCCCTGGTGCGAGGCCTGGATGGGAAGCAAGAGGACCATTTATATCCCCATATATCAGATGGGAAAACTGAGGCTTAGGGAGGGAAAGGACCTTTCCAGAGTTATAGAGTGAGTACTCAGGCCAGACTGCGCGGCCAGCAGGATCAGCTGGAGCCCCGCGGGGCCAGGGCCTGTGACCCCAGGACCTTGTGGGAAGGCTAGGGTGGGGGTGCTGGAGCCTGGGGGGATCCAGGGCCTGCTCAGTGGGGTGGTAGGGGTGCTGGGCACAGATGCTCAAGAAGCAAAGGGGTATGGTTGTTAGCATTAGCACCAACATCCTTGGCCCTTCCTGTGTGCTGGAACAGTGTGGAGCCTCCCCCCACCTCCCAGCTCAGAGCAGGCCCGTGACTCCCCAGGGACCCAGGGCTGCACGGGGCACGGGAGGGGCCTGGGTCTTGGAAAAGGAGGACACGGGAGTGGGCTGTCTGTTCTGCAAAGCCTGTGGTGACAGCGATGCTGGCCCCAGGGAGGGGCACTAATGGTGGGTCCAGGCAGGGAGGCTCCGACAGCTCTGTCTCTGCCAGGCCTGCAAGCTGGCATCTGGGCAGTCACACGGCAGAGGAGGGAAGGTCCGTGCCCAGTGCTTGCCCCAGCCCAGCACCACCTGTGGCCCTTCCTCCAGGGTCAGAGTCCTGATCGATGTCAGGTTCTCACTTTAATTCATACTAGAGAGTAAACGGCTGAAACTAGGTGACTTTTGCGCTTCGGGGTGGAGGGGTTGCAATTCTTCTGGGACAATCCCTGCCTCTAGGAGGAGGGGGCTCTCGGCAGACACTGATTGGGTACCTACTGGGTCCCGGGTCTGTCCCACCCCGCTTCACACGCATTGTCACGCTAGTCCCCACCACGTGTGGAGGTAAGAGCCCAGGGCAGAACTGGGATCCAGATTAGGGGTGGCCAAGCCCCCTCCCCTTGTCCCACATGTGAAATGCCACCGTCCGGCCTGGGCTCCTCGGGGACTGGAAGACCGTGGGGACGCAGGAGGCCAGGGCCCCAGACGAGCCTTCCACCGCCCTAAGAGTAGTCTGATGGTCTCGTGCAGAACCCTCGCTCACTGGCCTCAGTTTCCCCTACTCTCCACTTCTCCCCCTCCCCTCCTTGGGCTTTCAGCTGGTGGGCAGGGGGCTGGGGGCGAGAGGTTCACCGCATACGACTTTGTCTGAGCCCCCCCCACTTCCTCAGACACTTGCTCCCTCCTCCTGACGGCTGGCTCCCTCCCACTACAGTGTCCTCCACGGGACACAGGCTCCGGCCGCCGCCAGAGGCCAGACTTGTTCCCACGAGGGCTGGGTGTGAAGCCTCCGCACCGTCCTCTACACGGCCTCCCTTCCCAGATTTCTGAGAAGCCCAAGTGACGTGAGGTGGCCTGTGTATTTATATCTGATGTAAACAGTCTCCTCAACGAGGCTTCCTCATCCTGAATTAAAACTGTTTATTCAAATCCGTGCCCTTGACTCAGCGCCCTGGCTGGCAGGCAGGGGTCGCCAAGAGGCACTGAGCCAGGTGGGGGCCCCCGCGTGCCCCCAGTATTGTCACTCTCCTGTGGCTGGGTGGTGGTGGTGATGGGGTCGTGGCTTTGCCATCGCTGCTGGGGGCAGATGCCAGGGCCTCGCTAAAGGATGAGGTCGGAGGGGACACAGGTGGTACGGTGTGGGCAGCGTGTGGCGCGGTAGCTGTGTGCCACCCTGGCACACACAGACCAGCCGGGTGAGCGTCCTCACTCCACCTTTGCCCACGCTCTGCCTGCCCAGGGACAGAACGCGGACCTGGGCAGGTTAGCCAGACTGTCCACAGCATCCGACCAGATCCCTGAAGGCACGAGGTTTGCGGGAGGGGAGGGGTCGGTGGGTCAACAACGAGGGAGGGGCTGTGTTGCTGCTCCCAGAGCGAATTTACAAAGCAAGTGCCTCCGAACCTCCCCCAAAGCCTGGGTGTTCACCCCCATCTCCCAGAGAGGGAAACTGAGGCTCCGGGCGTCCAGGAGGGGGCTCGAACGTGAGCTCCAGGTTCACATGCAGCCCAGGAAGCAAGGGTGAGGAGGGCACTGCCTGGGTGGGGTCGTCACTCTCGCTGTCTGGCACCCTCGGAGGCCGGAGGCGTCTAGAGGTAAATATTAGGGTCTGTTTAGATTAAGCTCCATTAATAGCAGGAAATGTCCCTGGGCGCCCGCCCCAGCTTCCTGGAGGCCTCTGGTGCTTGAGCAGAGGCGGGGGCCTGCAGAAATGGGTGTCCCACCGATGTCCTGGCTTACACCCTGTCCTCTCCGAGTCCCTCCGGAGGCTCAGTGTCCACCCGCCCCCGCTGCCCTCCCCTCCTCAAGCCCCGGGTAGGGGAGCTCAGGCAGCCGTGGGTGTGAGGGGGATCCCTGAATGAGCTGAAGACACCCATGGGCTGGTCACCCCCCAACATCCTCCCACCCGTGGGGCAGGCCTCATGCCCCAAGGATCTGTGTTCCCAGTTCACGAGAAAACTGAGGCTGGGTGATGGAGTGGGGGCAGTCCAAGGCTATCCAATGCCACCTTAAAAACGGAGCTAGAACTCCCCACCTGGATCTGCGTGACCCTGGGGCTGGGGCCCACCACCACCTCCTGAACCCCTGAGAGGAGCCAGGAAAGCTGTGGGCCAGGGAGGCGGACCCAGTCAGCAGAGTGCCAGCAAACAGGAGGGCGCCCTGATGCTGGGGGAGGGGCTCCCTGTGCTCAGGGGCTGGGCAGGCCTGAGGAAATGTTCCTGCCTCCCTGCCACCAGCCTCGGGCCCTGCTGTCTCCCTGGCTTGCCCATCACCCCTGCCCCCGCCGGCTCCACTCGCAGGAGGAGGGCACAGGGCTTGCCCACGGCCTCCTTGGGGCACCTGTTCCCTTCCTGGTCTCAGTCTCCACAGGCCATTGCCCTGCCAGTCTGCCTAGGACCAACCCCGACTGTCCTCCTTGTGGGTCCCTCCCCCAGGCCCCCAGGGCCAGCACCCATCCCGCTGCAGGACAGACCACAGGGCCCAGCTGTGCCCTCCAGAGTGGCTGGCTGCCCACCAGCACCCTTAGTCCCTTGCTGAGCCCTCGGGAACTGAACTCCCCCACCCCCGTTTCATCCTGGTTCCCCAGATAAGGCCAATGCTGTGCACTTCACAGGGCCCAAGGGAGCCTGCAGCCTAGGGGAAGAGCTGGGTGGTGGGAGCTCAGAGCCCCCTACCACACCACATGGGACCAGCCAAGTAGATGCAGCCTGGAGGGCTTCTTGGACGAGGAGATGCTCAAGGTTCTTCCCTCCTGGTCCTCACCTGGCCGGCCTGGCTTCCAGCTCTCCAAGGTGGGCCTCTGTTGAGGTTGGGGTTTTGGGGAAGTTTTCAAGTATCAAGTGCCTGACAGGTTGGCAGGGCCAGGGCCTTTCAGCCCCATGTCACAAAAGAAGAAACTGAGGTCCAGCGGGTGTGTGGACAGAAGCCCATGCACTGGAACCACACACACTCATCCCAGCCCAGCTCACCCGTGAGTCTGCTGACTCTGGGACTCCTCCAAGCCCCGGCTCTGCCCCCTATAACAGGAACCTACTCCCCAGACCACAGGTGCCCCAGAACTGAGACCGGAGACAGCTCTCACCGGGCTTGAGACAAGGCCTAGGAGTCCCTCCAGGTCCCCTTGCCCACTCCAGGCCCCAGTTTCCTTGTCTGTCATCCAGAGCTCAGAACAAATGGCGCCCGGGGTGTTAGACCCTCAGCTCCCAGGTCAGAAAGGACTGAAGTGGGAGATGCTCCGTGTCTCTGAACTAGCCTGAGGCTCTGCTCGCCCTGCCCTGCAGCTCCTCATCTTCTCGGGGCCCAGTCTTGGGCAGAGAGGTGACCTCATGAGGCCTGGGATCCCCAGTCACCCACCAGGGGCACCCCATGGCAGAGTGGGGGCTCCTAATGGGGTCCAGATGGAAGTAGGGGTGAGGCGTGACCTCAGTGTGCTGAACCTTCACATCCAGAGGCCATGGGGGTGAAATGCACCTGTGTACCCCAGGGCCTGGCCACCATTGGCCTGGGGACCTGCTCCGTGGAGGAGTTCCGGGGCCTGCGAGGGTCTGCCTGGCCCACCCACCCCCATGGGCGCCACTCCCAGTGGCCTGCTGGGGACTGAGGGTCAGGTTCTAGGGCCCGGGGTGCGGTCCAGGGCTCTGAACCCTGCTCCACCATTTCTCCAGAGCAAAGCTGTGGGGTGCAGCTTCTGGGACCTTGATGCCCGAGGCTGACGGGGTGGGTGCCACAGCCCAACCCCAGGGCAGGGGTAACATGGTGTCCCACCTGCGTCAGGCTGCTTGGCCACACCTGCTTCTCCAGCCACAGGCAAGACACAATGTCCATGAGCCTCAGTTTCCTTCCCTTCTACCAAAGGGTGTGTGTGTGTGTGTGTGTGTGTAATATGTGTGTGTGCATTAGTGTGTGTCTGTGTGCGTCTGGATGTGTGTGTCTGTGAATGCATGTTGTGCCCATCTGTTTTGTCTATGTGTACGTGTGTGTGTGTGTGTGTACTCTGTGTGTGTTTTGGGTGTCTGTGTACCTGTGTAAATGTACACGTGTGTTATGTCCATGTGTTTTGTCCATGTATACATATGTACTTGTGTATGTGTGTCCATTGTGCGTCTGTGTGTATATGTACACGTGTGTGCATTGTTGTGTCTGTATGCACGTATGTGTGTATCTGTGTGAATGTAGACGTGTGTTGTGTCCATATTTTTGTCTATATATACATATGTAAGTGTGAATGTGCATTGTGTGTGTGTAATATGTATGTATCTCTTCCCACAGTACTCAGCAGTCAATAATTAGTGATTAAACTGAGCCAAGGGCTTCCTTTCTGGCTCAGCTGGTAAAGAATCCGCCTGCAATGCAGGAGTCTTGGGTTTGATCCCCGGGTTGGGAAGATCCCCTGGAGAAGGGAAAGGCTACCCACTCCAGTATTCTGGCCTCAAGAATTCCATGGACAGTATAGTCCATGGGGTCCCAAAGAGTCAGACATGACTGAGTGACTTTCACTTTCACGGGAAAAGAAATAATGAAGACCTTTTGGGGCTTCCCTGGTGACTCAGTAAAGAATCTGCCTGCAATGCGGAAGACCTGGCTTCCATCCCTGGGTTGGGAAGGTCCCCTGGAGGAGGGCATGGCAACCCACTCCGGTTTTCTTGCCTGGAGAATCCCCATGGACAGAGGAGGCTGGTGGGCTACAGTCCGTGGGGTTGCAAAGAGTCGGACACAACTGAGCGACTAAGCACAGCACAAACCAAGCTAATGCAGGAAATGGGGCTTCCCTGAGGAAGACCCCAGCACATCCACTCATTTCCCTCCATTCCTTCACAGCGTCCCCTACCTTCCTGTGCCAGCTGTGACCTGAGGGCCTCCCTCCCAACAGGACCCCTGCCCTCCCCTTCCACACGCATGTGTGCATGTGCACACACACGCGTGCACACACTGGTCACAGGGACTGAGACTCCTCCATCCTCTCATCCCTCTGGGTTAAGCCCTGTCTTTGACATTCTGGCCTCAGGCAGGCAGGACCCCTGGGTTCTCGGAGCTGCCAATGATCTCAGCCGACTGCCTCCCAGGCTGGCCCCAGCCCCTCGGGCCGATTCCCTGGGAAGGCCGGTTGGATGGAGGCGTCTGGAGGCTGCGGCCACCAGGTGGCACTGCTGGCCCGGGAGAGGCACCCGAGGTGTCTGCCGTCCGCCGGGACCCTGGCCGGCTGGGACCTCCTGATCGTCTCTACCATCTGATCCTTGAAGGGCAACCCTGGAAGGCTGCCTGGAGGAGCTGCAGCTCCCTTATCCTCCGGGGAGAAGACTGACACTGCCCCAGGAAGCCCCTGACCCCTTCAACTATTCAAGGCAGCCCCTCATTCCAGCCAGGAGGGAGGCTGGGCGGGGCGGTCGTGGACGGGGAGGAGCGGAAGTGAGCCAGACCCTCTTGGTGGGCTTGGAACAAGGTCGACGACTCCATGACACATGGGGATGCTGGCATCTATGGGCAGCTAGGGCTCCCCTGAGACCCTGCCTCCTCCTCCAGCATGCGATCCAGGGAAGCTGAGAGCTCCTCAAGGCCATATGCGGTTCCCCAGGTCAAGAACCTCATTCACTGTCTCATGAGCCCAGAGAGGGTCAGACAGCTGCTCTGAGTCACACAGCCTGGCAGTTGAGCAGGAGAAGAGAATCGTAACCAAGGGCTGGGCTGTCCAGACAAGCAGCACTGGGCATGTCTAAGCATAGTGCTGCCACCAGCCCCAAAGCCAGGCAGGGAGGAAGCAGGATGGACACACAGGTGGATGCTAGGGAGCGTGCCCTGGGTCTGAGTCTCTGCCTGGTCAGGCAGAGGGGACAGGCCTTGTACTGGACACAGAGCGCAGTGACCCTAGGCCCTGGCCTGACAGCCGGGTTGTGCCACTGCCCGTGCCCCCACCTGCCTGCGGCCCCTCGGGGCAGGCAGCCGCCCCCTCCCAAGCTCACTGAGGAGGGCAGCCCGACCCCCAGGGGTGGCTCAGGGTCTGGGTTCCTGGAGACAAGATGTCAGGTGGACTAGCCTCTCCCGACATGCCTCATCGCGCTCTGGAGGAAGCTACAGTCAGGGTTCCCGGGGCCGAGACCATTGGCAAGCCTCACGGAACAAGGGCCGGCCTATCCCTCCCTCGGACATACGTCCGTGTATTCCCTTTTATTCTCCTGCCTCCAGGACCGTCACCCATTTCCAGAGCCCCTCGGGTTTCCCCGAATACCAGGCCTTTGCTGAACCAGGGAGATGAAAACAACCCTGGAACCCTGAATCCTAACTCTTTATCCCAGAACCCCCACATCTTCCCTGCACCCCTTCTCCTTCACTGCCATGGCTCCAGAACCTTTGTCCGCTCCCTCCTCCCTGCCTGTGGCCTCTGCCCACCCCAGCCTTTCACGGGAGTAGCCTCAGGCCTCAGTGCCTGCCAAGGACTCAAAGGGAATGAGAAGTGAGGGGCCAGGTGAGGGAGGCGAGAGAGGGAAGTCTGTGGGCCTGAAAAGCCGGCTTCTGGCTGGAGCACCAAGCCCTGGGCCTCCTGAGAAAATCCACCTTGCCTGGTGCCCCTGGTGGCTGCAGGAGACACACACAGGATCCCTGCACTGCTCTTAGGATGGGAGGGGCCCTCCAGAGACAAGCTAGACCCCACAGAGGGGATGCTGGAAGCGAGGAAGGGTGTTCAGAGGCCACGAGTGAGAGCCAGCCCACAAGATGCAAGGAGAGAAGGGAATGGACAGTGGGGTGGTCAGGGGCCCACCCAGCCCTGAGCCAGACACACAGTGAACTCTCCAGAAAGATCCGTGCTTGGAGGGGTCAGGATCAAATCCCAGATCCAGCCCTTGGTTGCTGTGTGACCTTTGCGCAGGCGAGTTGGTCTCTCTGAGCCTCATCGGTAAAGTGGTCATACTCACTTGAACTTCTCAGGTTGTTGGGATGAAAATGCAGGGAAGGGGACGAGAGGTTCAACCGACCTCCACTCTCAGGTTGATGGGAACAGTCCGTCAATGAGTCATTCCACGGGCACTTAGTGAGCACGTACTGTGCTGCCTGGCGTGGGGTGGACGAAGCCACGGTCCAAGGAGCCCACCGCCTGCTCCAGGTGGCGAGGTCCTGGCAGAGACCACAGCTGCCCTCCAGGGAGCTGGGGAGGCTCACCAGAGAAAAGGAGGCTTCTCTGGGTTTTGAGGGATGCATAGGCATTTGACCCTCAGAGAAGCAGCTGAGGGCAGCAGAGCCTCAGAGGGGTCGGGCAGACACACCATCGTGGGAAACACGGGGTCAGAGGCCAGCGGCCTGGCGGGAGGCCCTCAGGCAGGTCACCCTCCTCCCCGGCCTCAATTCCCTCGTCTGTAAAATGAGGGGAGGAGCGCCGTCTTGAGATACGGCTATGGAAAGGGACAGGCGAATGCTGCTGTTCCCTGTTTAATTTTCCATGTTCTTTTTTGAGGCCAGGGTTATTTCTGTGCACACTTGGCTATTTCCAGGCCAGAGCTCGCCCTTTCCCACAAATGATCCCCGCTTCCCAGGCTGCGGTAGGAGGGCTTCCGGGCAGGAGGACAACGAGGGAGCCGCAAGGGGCAGAAACGGAATCCCCCTGCCAACAGACCCCCGCCCCCCTGCGATGGGCAGGAGCCCAGGGTGCCCGGAACCCAGTCTGAGAGCCCTGGGCACTCAGTTCCAGATCCAAGCCCATGCTTTCCAGCTGCAGGGGGTCCGAGGCCCACAGGATGTCAGGGGGGGACGAGAGGAGTGACCAGCACCACGTGCGGCATCACCACCACCCCCACCCTCCCAGAAACTAGCCCGCCGTTGGCCATCCCCAACCCAGAGGACAGGCCCGGGGCGTCGACAGCTGGAGGGCAGGTGGGCAAGAAGGGAATGTGGGGGCCCTCCCTGCCCTCCAGCCAGGCTCTGTGCCTGTGACCAAGGCGCCTGGGCACCCTGGGCAGCCGCCCCCAGCCTCTGCAAAGCCCGCATCCTCACCGCCTCTCCCCACCTCAGGAGCCTGCAGGACGGGGCATCCACCCCAGTGGTCCACAGGCCCTGCCTCCACGTGGTGCGGCATAGGATGGGGGGTAGGAAAGACCAGGGCCCCAAGGGAAGGAGGAGGCCAGGAAAGGCCTGTGGGCATGAGAAGAGGGTGGGAGGCCAGGGAGGAGGCAAAGGTCAGCTGGAGATGGACAGTCTACTGGAAGCGGGGACCAAGAGCCCTTATACCAATTGGGGGGGTGGTCACCGCCCCAGGCTCTTGCAGGGACCCCAAGGCCCAGCCGGCTCGACTAGTGATGTCTGCCATGGAGCTGGGGCTGGGGACAGGTGTCTGCTCAGAACACTCTGGCCCCTGGACCCTCAGAAGCTTAGTGTTTGAGAGTCTTCAGGTCCAAGAGCTCTGAGTCTGTGGAACTGTGAAGTGAAGTGAAGTCGTTCAGTCATGTCCAACTCTTTGCAACCCCGTGGACTGTAGCCTACTATGCTCCTCCATGGGATTTTCCAGGCAAGAGTACTGGAGTGGGTTGCCATTTCCTTCTCCAGAGGATTGAACCCAGGTCTCCCACACTGTAGGCAGACGCTTTACCGAGTCACCAGGGAAGCCGCTGTGGAACTGTAGGATTTGCCAATTCTGGAACCTCAGGCAGGAAGGTTATCTGCAGGCCTCTCCTATGCTCAAAAAGCCTGGAGAGATCTCCTGCTTCCTGCCAACCCCACCCTGGCCCAGCCTGGCCCCGCCCTGGGAATTGGGCAGGCCAGGGGCCGTGGGCAATGGGGGACAGAGCACGGCCAGGACCCTGCAAAGAGGAGCTCAGACCCCAGCTTCAGCCCGAATGTCCGTCAACAGGGGAGCAGTTAAACAGCCACTTGGTGGAATATTATTCAACCATGAAAAGGAACGAGGCTCTGACACACACCACTGCTTGGATGGACCTGGGAAACACGCTGCCTGCAAGCGGCCAGACGCACACAGCAATCATCCTGTGTGACGCCGTTTATAGGAAATGTCCAGAACAGGCAGACCCACAGAGACAAACAGGAGATTAGTGACTGCCAGGGCCTAAGGGCTGGGAATGGGGAGGGACTGCTGAATGGATCCAGGGCTTCCCTGTGGGGTGATGGGGCACTCTGGACCCAGAGGGAAGGGGTGGTTGCCCAACATTGTGAATGTGCCAGACACCACTGAATTGTACACTTTAACATGGTGATTTTATGTTGTGTGAATTTCACTTCATTTTAAAAAAAAAACACTATTAAAAACTCCTTATCTGAGAAGCAGGGAGAGCAACACCCTACAAGACCGTTGACAGGATTAACCAAAAGTACCATCTGTACCTTGTGTGATCCGCCCAGCACTGCCTGAAAGCAAGCCCAGCGCTCAGCCAGGAGGGCTGGGGTGAGTCAGCATAGGGAAGTGTAACCTCCCTGCTGGCCCCAGAGTCTCCAGGGAGACTCCAAAGGACCCCAGACAGTGGTTGGGGGACCTCACCTACTTGTGCATCTCCCACCATCCCTGCCATTCCCGTTGGGACCCCAGCAGCACACGGGAAGGGGGCTGGGTACCCCCAGAAGAGTCTGCATGTGACCTGGGGGCCACCCAGGCCCACCTGTCTCCATGGGCCTGCAGGCAAGGGCCAGCTAAGTGCTCCCCGTGCAGGTCCCAGGACTGGCCAACCACCCTGGCCCCACGAAGGCAGCTGGGCAGGCCCGGGGCCTCGGCTGGCCTCTGGCCCTAGAAAAGTCAGTCTGTCTCCTAGAGCTGCTGCACCAAATGATGACACAATCGGCGGCTTAAAACAACTCCGTCTATTCTCTCCGGCTTCTGGAGGCCAGGAGTCCCGAGATCAGCGGGCTGGTTGCCTCCGGAGGCTCCAGGGGGCAATCCCTTGGCCTTCCAGCCCCTCCTGTCCCTTCCAGCCAGCAGAGCTCCCAGGCCCACGCTGTCTCTCCCCCAACCCCGTCCTTGCCCCCCGGCCCCGGGGTCCATTGCTTCCAGGCACATGTCTCCTGTTGCTCCCCCAGCAGACTGGTGCTCCCTGAGGGCAGGTCTACAGGGAAGTGCTCCATCATCCCAGTGCTGGCTTATGGTGCTCCCACCCCGGTGCCTTCGGCCCAGCCTTGGCAAAGCCTTCCTGTCTTCCCAGGCCTCGGCCGTGCCAGCCACTCAAATAAATTAATGTTCCCATCACCGCTGACTCACAGATAAGAACACAGAAGACCCTGCCAATGGCTGCCCACCCCTGGCCCTTCCTCTGCTGGGGACAGTGCCATGAGCCCGAGGAGCCGCCAGCCGCCCACATCGAGGCCACCTTGGTGTCCTTCCTAATAGAGTTTGGGGGCTTGGCGATCTTGCTCCAGCTCTTCGAGGAGGGCGGGACCCCCCACCTCATCTCACAAAAGAGGAAACCCAGGCTGGCACCCACCCTAGGGAGGGAAGCTTCAGCTCAGACTCCAGGCCTGGTAGGACCTGGAGGACTTGCCATGGCTCCCCATATTAGAACACCCCAGCGGGATGTTGGGAACTCAGGGACCCTATGTTCCAGAAGTCTGTCCTCCGAGCCAAGGGGACCTCAGAAACTCTGTGGTCCAGGAGCCAGACCACACAGAGAACTCAAGAGAGCAGCAGACGGAGAGTCCTCAGCCCTGCACAGCCCCTGGGCGGGCCTGGGTCAGCAGCCCTTCTTGAGCTAGGCGGGTTCGTGAGCCAGTCAAGACAAGCTGCTGAGCTTTCACCAGCAGGGAAGGCGAGACAGGGAAAGCAGAGGGCAGGGAGGGGTGTCTGAAGTCAGACATCACTGACAGAGCAGTGGATGAACAGGGAGAGGGAGCGGCTGGAAGACAGGAGCGATGCTATCAGGGCTGCTGAAATGTTAATTACAGACCTCTCCACCTCTCCCAGATCCGAGGGTGCCCTTTATCTGCCAGTCGTCTCACCTCTGCTCTTCCCAGGCAAGCCTTGCCAGGAGAGGGCACAGGGTGGGGACCGCCTCCTAGTTCACAGAGAGCAAACAGGCACGGTACCCATGTAGGCTTTCCTTGTAGCTTAGAGTCCACCTGCAGTGCAAGAGACCTGGGTTCCATCCCTGGGTTGGGAAGATCAGGGATGGCATTCTTGCCTGGAGAGTACTCTGGACAGAGGAGCCTGGCGGGCCACAGTCCAGGGGGTCACAGAGTCAGACGTGACTAAGCTACTAACACTTTCGCTGTTCCTCCTGTTTGACAGAGGAAGACACCGAGGCTTTGGCAGGTGGAGTCACTGTCTGGGGCTCTTTCGTTGCAGAGTCTGAATCCAGGACTGTGGGACCCCACCTCCGCCCTGCCTCCAAGAGCAGACTCCCATCCCCTGCGTCTCTGCTGCCTGGTTAATCAGCTCCGTCAGGGGCCTGCTACTCCCACCAGGGTTAGGGCAGAGCTTCTAAAGAGGATCAGGGTGCTCCCTGCTCCATCAGCAGAGGCAGGGTCCCATCCTGCATCTGCCTCCCCTGCAGGATGACCTTGGGCATGCTGCCTAACCTCTCTGAGCTGTTTCCTAGTCTGTAAATGGGCTGTTAAGAGGATTTATTTCCTGAATAAATAAGAGATAATACAAAAAAAGGAACAAAGCCTGCTACACAGGACACCCTTAATAAGTGTCAGCTGCTGGCAGTGTCTCATGAGTGTTTGTTTAAGGCTGGAAAATCCAGGAACGTCACAGGATCAGATGTGACCCCAATGGGGGGGTGTTTCAGGGCTGTGACAGCAGTCAAGGGAAGGGAAAGCTTGCAAAGGCCTGAAGCCCATGTCAAGGCCCCTCACCGGCTGCTCTGTCACTGCTGGCTAAGGGGATTATGGGGCCCTCGGGATGGATCTTATCGGATCAAGTGCTGCCCTCCACTCAGGGGAATTTAGAATGAGTTCTCATTTTTGCTTGGCACAGCCTGTCTCCCAGCACAGCGTGACACCCTGCCATTCCCCCAGAACCTTGGCTCTGAGCACCACCACAGCCCAACGGCCCCCTCTTCCATCAAGCCCTGATGCTGTGAACAGAAATACAGGCTAACTCATAGCCTCCACTTGCCGCTCATCCTGAACCAGTCCCCTGGCTTCACCCTTCAGACCATCATGCCTACCCAGGTCCTGGGCCACAGGGACCCAGTGAGGCTTAGCAGGACCCTATGGGGCCCTGCATGGGCTTCCCTGGTGGCTCAGACAGTAAAGAATCTGCCTGCATTGTAGGAGACCTGGGTTCCATTCCTGGGTAGGGAAGATCCCTGGAGGAGGGTATGACAGCCCACTTGAGTATCCTTGCCTGAAGAATTCTACGGACAGAGGAGCCTGGCGAGCTACAGTCCATGGGGTCGCAAAGAGTCAGACATGACTGAGTGACTCACACACACACACAGGGCCCTGCAGGACCCAAAAGCCTTTCTGTGTCCCTTAGGCTTCATTCAGCCCCCTAGGAACCTTCCCTGCATTCCAAGGAACTGATTCAAAGTTGTCAATCAGGAAAGGGACAGAGTCCTTTGGACTGCAAGATCAAACCAGTCAATCCTGAAGGAGATCAGTCCTGGATATTCACTGGAAGGACTGATGCTGAAGCTGAAACTCCAATACTTTGGCCACCTGATACGAAGAACTGACTCATTGGAAAAGACCCTGATGCTGGGAAAGATTGAAGGCAGGAGGAGAAGGGGACGACAGAGGATGAGATGGCATCACCGGCTCAATGGACATGAGTTTGAGCAAGCTCTGGGAGTTGGTGATGCACAGGGAAGCCTGGCCCAACTCTCACATCTGTACATGACTACTAGAAAAAGCATAGCTTTGACTGTACGGACCTTGTTGGCAAATTGAGGTCTCTGCTTTTTACTGTGCTGTCTAGGTTTATCATAACTTCTCTTCCAAGGAGCAAGTGTCTTTTAATTTCATGGCTACCATTCACAGTGATTTTGTAGTCCAACAAAATAAAGTCTATCATTGCTTCCACTTTTTCTCCTTCTATTTGCCATGAACTGATGTCCATCCTAAAGGAAATCAGTCCTGAATATTCATTGGAAGGACTATGCTAAAGCTGAAACTCCAATACTTTGGCCACCAATTCGAAAAACTGACTTATTTGAAAAGACCCTGATGCTGGGAAAGATTGAAGGTGGGAGGAGAAGGGGACAACAGAGGATGAGGTGGTTGGATGACATCACCGACTCAAGGGACATGGAGTTTGAGTAAGCTCTGGGAGTTGGTGATGGACAGGGCAGCCTGGCGTGCTGCAGTCCACGGAGTTGCAAAGAGTCGGACACGACTGAGTGACTGAACTGAACTGAACGGAACTGATGGGACTGGATGCCATGATCTGCTTTTTCACTCTCATCTTTCACCCTCCATGAAGAGGCTACGGAGTTCCTCTTCACTTTCTGCCATGAGAGGGCTTGCATATCTGAGGTTGTTGATATTTCTCCCAGCAAACTTGATCCCCTTGCTTAGCCCTGCAATAAACCTTTCTCTGCTGTAAACTCCAGTGTCTGGGTCTGTTAATGAAGCTAAATCCGGTGCCCAGCTTCACAGGCACAGGAGGACAAGCCTGTGGGGCCCTCTCCCCTCCCCTAAACTTCTAGCTCTCCTACCCACACCCACACCCCAGCTGCAGCGAAGCCCCATCCCAGGTCAAACGTTGTTCTCCACTGAATGGTGAATCCATTCTCCTCCACTATTTTTTCCCAAAGGATCAGCCTGGCAAGACATCTCAGGATAGGGGAATGGAAATGGAAGAGCCTGAGATACTTGAAACTGTAAGCAAAAATCCCAGGGGGAGGGCGGGGTGGGGGGAGGGTAAGCAGGCAGGGCCTGGACCCACCAGGATGCAGCTTCGAGTCCCCGACGTGAAACATCAACTCTAGAACTTTAGGGGGAGACGAAGTCCTGGAGAGTAACCCCACCTCCTCGTCCAGCTCACCTGCCGCCCAGGTCCGGACTTAGATTTCGGCTCCTCCCCACCACCCCCCACCGACGCGCCCCAACTAATTCTCAGTGAGCCGATAAAAGAGGAAGGCATTAGGAAAAGCCAACGCCACCTTTATTTCTGAGTCCGCGCATACTGGAGAGGGTCCTCGGGCGTACGGCCACAGTAGGCTCCCTCTCGATCCTCCCCAGGACGCGGCAAAAAAGCCTAACCCCCGAGGGTCCACTGACCTCGGCGGCCTTAAAGAACAGTTCAGAAACCCCGCCGCCCGCGGGCAAGGGTCCCTTGGCTGAGCATGCGCAGAGGGCGCGCCGCCCGTAGAAGGGGGTCCTGGGCTGGGCATGCGCAGAGGGTGCGCCGCCCGTAGTTAGTGGGGCGGGGTTGGGGCGGGGGTCCCGGGTTGGGCATGCGCAGAGGGCGCGCCACCTGCGGTCCCGGCTCCGAGGCTGGGCATGCGCAGAGGGCGCACCGCCTGCGGGAGGGAGCTTGCGCACAAGAATCAGTCTGGGGGCGGCAAAGAGAGGCGGGAGGTGCTGGCAACCAGGAGCAGCACCCGGGAGAGCGCCCTCTACGTGCAAGAACTTCCCGAGTGGAGGGGACGGTCCCTTGGCCCCCCAACACCAGCCTCCTGGCCATCCTGGCAGAGGGTCTTGCCTCCTGCGGGCCACAGCTACCCACGTCTCCCCCTTTCTGCTCCTGCCTTCCTGTCCAATCTCGGCCCCACACTTGCCCCTTCCGAGGACTCTCCCAGGAGCCAAGCCGATGTTTTCGATCAGAGCACACCAACCCGGCTCAGTCCTTCCAAGACCGACATCCCCAGTCCGCTCCAGGGGGCTTGCCTGCTCGACCCTGCCCTAGCCTCCAGCTCCTCTCCATGCCCAGTAGTGGAGCTTTGGCCACAGGACCTTTGCACTGGTTGCTCTGCCCCACCACTCCCCTTCCTGATCCCACCCACTTCTCCATGCTTCTTTCAGTTATCTATGATCCATCCCTCTGCTGTTTCCTTCCTACTGCCAGCCAAGTATCTCCCCAAAGGACTGAGTTACTGACTCGGTCATGTCTGACTCTTTGTGACCCCATGCACTGTAGCCCGGCAGGCTCCTCTGTCCATGGGATTTCCCAGGCAAAAATACTGGAGTGGGTTGCCATTTCTTTCTCCAGGGGATCTTCCTGACCCAGGGATCAAACCCAGGTCTCCCACATTGCAGGCAGGTTCTTTACCTCCTGAGCCACAAGAGAAGCCCAAAGGGCTGAAGACAGTCACAATTTTGCATTTATTCTCTGTGCAAGTCACTAGTGTCTGCCCCCAAACTGTCACCTTCAGGATTGCAGGGCTTTCTCTCCTTCCCAGGTCAGTACCCAGTGCCCATCATAGCACCTGGCACCTAGTAGGTGCTCAATAAATATTCGGGGGTGAGGACGGAAGGGAAAGGAAGGAGGGGGAACCCCAAGGGTGGGCATTGTGGGGTCCTTGGAGGACCCTGAGTGCTTATTCTGAAGGAGGATGAACAAGAAAGCGTGAGGGAGTGAACTGGGGAAGCAGGGTGGGGCTTACATGCTGGGAGCAGAGTTCAGCTCAGGTGAGAGGAGGACTCACAGCAGAAATGAGGAGCGGCCCGAAACTTCCATCATGTGGTCACAGGTAGCTCTCACACGTGAGCTCGCTGAATTCTCACCCTGGCCCACAAGAGAGGTGTCCCCATGCCCCCAATTCACAGAGGAACAAGCGGAGGCCAGGGAGGTGAAGTGCCTCATTCGGGCCCCACGTGATGAGGTGCTGCTGACCCCACCTCTGCTGCCGCACTTCCTGGGGCAGGGGCCTGGGCTGACAGGCAGCTGGCCTCCTGGACTGCTTGCGTGTTCCCTGAGAGCCCCAGCCGTCTTGTGGGGGTTAACCCTGACGCACCCCCAGACCCGGGTGCCGTGGACACTCCTCAGGAGCTCCAGGAGGGAGCTGGTGCTAGCCCTCCCCGCCCCAGAGGCCCTCGCCTCTTCACAGCTGCTGGGGGCCGCCCTGGCCCAGCGCCCACCAGCGTGTGAAGTGCTTCCCGAGGGAGTCCTTAGGGAAGCCCCCGCCCGCCGCCTGCCTCGGAGTGCATCAAGAAAGAGGCCTTCCTTCCGGGCTCATCCACCAGGGCCACCAGGGTCAGGCCTCGGGTCACCCTCCAGCCGCGACAGGAAGCCTCCCATTAATCTGGAGTCGGGATAGACGGGGCCAGCAGACTGACCCAGCCAGCTGGGGACACCAGCTGTCTGGACTGAAACCAGCTTGTGCTGCTCTGTGACCTGCCTGCTGGACACGCGACAGGGCCCAGACCTGGTGCCATCTGGGACTCGTCGTTACAAGTCCGTCCTTGCATGCGCTACCTGGGCTGCCATGGAGGCGGCAGAGCCAGCCACGACTCTCCACACAGTGGTCTCCATTGGCCTCCCTGCCTCCGCTCCAGCCCCTGCAGCCCCTCCTCCACACCTGTGCTGTCCAGGACTGTGGCCACCAGCCTCAGGTGGCTACTGAGTTTTTGTGGTTCAGATGGTAAAGAATCTGCCTGCAAAGAATCTGCCTGCAATGCAGGAGACCCAGGTTCAATCCCTGGATCAGGAAGATCCCCTAGAGAAGGAAATGGTTACCCACTCCAATATTCTTGCCTGGAGAATCCCATGGACAGAGGTGCCTGGTAGGCTACAGTCCATGGGGTCACAAAGAGTCAGACATGACTGAGCAACTAACACTTCAGTCTGACATGAGATGTGCTATAAGTGTGAGAAAAATAATGTAAAACATCTCAATGATTTTTATTTATATTAACTAAAATATATTACTTAAATAAATTGCATGATTACCTTTTTATAGCATGACTATTAGAAAATTTAAAGTTGCTTATGTGTCTGGCATGCAATTCCTATTGGAGACCATTGTCCACACCACCAACAGAGGGAACTTTCCAAATCTAAATCAATCTCTGACTGAAAAGGACTCAGAGAAAGTCCTTCACACTCAGTGTGGACTTTTCCTGTGACTCAGTGTTGTTCTAACTGCTAACCCCACCTTCCATCTGCCCCAGCTGTGCCACAGCCGCACCCACCTACGGGCCCAGCATGAGCCGTTCCTTCCTGGGTAATGCCCTTCTTGGATCTCTGCTCCCCTTTGTATGAGTGTCGCCCCTTCCTTGACACTTCCCTGACAAGCTCTCTTGTCCAGTCCACTCCAGCAGCCCCTGCCACACCCCCTGGACTGGGCTCAAAGAGGTGGGTACCCAGTGCCAAGGTCAGGCTGAAGAACTCACCTCTGAGTCTCGGTTTGCTCATCTGTAAAATGGGAGCAAAGGAATGTGTCCCCCACGCCCCTTCACAAGCCAAGGCACAGCTTAGAGAGAGTGTGCTCGGATACTTGATTGGGGCCCAAGCACATAATAGGTGCTTGGGAAACTTTGGTCAGAGGAGTTAAAGTCAGGAAACCAGTGAGGCAGTGGGTAAGTAACATGAGCTCAGTCGTGTCTGACTCTTTGCGACTCCACGGATTGTAGCCCACCAGCCTCCTCTGTCCATGGGATTCTCCAGGCACAAATACTGGAGTGGGTTGCCATTTCCTCCTCCAGGGGATCTTCCCGACCCAGGGATCAAACCTCAGTCTCCGGCACTGGCAGGTGGGTTCTTTACAATGGAGCCACCTGGGAAGCCCACAATGAGCCAGCCACCCTCCCAAATGGAGCCAGGAATTTTCTCAAACTTCCCAAGTCCTGCACTGGGCTCCCTGGGTGGCGGGGGGTGGGGTGGGTGGAGCAGATCCCAGGGTGCCTCCCAGCTGCCCTTCCAGCCAGGATCTCAGAGGTAAGCCCGGAACCCGGCTTTCCTCCAGTGGCTGAGTACGGATCTTAAGTTGTTTTTTGTTTTGTCGAGTGATGGGCTTTTTAATGTTAATGCAGTCGCCCACACTTATCGGAGGCGCGCATCTGCCAGATGTTAACCTAGACAATCATAACTACCTCCCTGGGTTGGTTTGCTGGGCTGCCTAACCCAAGCCGCAGGGCTCCAGGAGGGGCGGCTGAAAAGGCAACTTTTATTGTCTCAGGGCTCTGAAGGCGGAAGTCTGAGATCAAGGCAGGCTCCTCCTGTTGCCTGAGGGAGGTTCGGTTCCAGGTCCCCCTCCTCGGCTTGTAGACGGTGCATAAAGAAAAGTTACTCAGTCCTGTCGACTCTGCAACCCCATGGACTGTAGCCTGCCAGGCTCCTCTGTCCATGGGGTTTTCCAGGCAAGAATACTGGAGTGGGTTGCCATTTCCTTCTCCAGAGACGGTGCATAGCTGTGGGCGAATTTCCCCTGCTTAGAGGGATGCTGGTCAGATTGGATTAGGGTTGCCCTACCTGACTTTAACGTGACAGCTTCTGTGAAGGCCCCATCCCCAAACTAGGTCCCACTCTGAGGTCCTAGGGGTTAGGATTTGGACATATGAATTTGGGGGCACAATTCAACCCATAACACCCCCAAAAGGGAAGACCCATACCCCACAATCCAGAGGAGGTGGTTAGGAAGGGGGCCGGGACCCCTCGCAGTGGGCAGTGGTGTCACTTGCAGGAAGGGAGGCCCGGGAGAAGGTGGCTCCCAGCCTGTGGGCGAATCAAGTTCACCAGGGCAGTTGTCACAGTCAAATTTCAAAATCTGGGCCCTTGCAACAACCTCCTCCTCCTCGACTAATTGGCCATGGGCCCCCGGGCGGGTATCGATGTCTCTCCTCCAGGTCCAGGGCAGTCGTTCCCACAGACCGCCAGGGTCCCGCCCTGCCCAGGGAGCAGCCTGGGCCGCCCAACCTCGGGGCTGGGGTGCTGCTCTCCTCCCTTCGGTGTGCCTGTCTGTAGAATGGGCTGTGATGAGGATTGAGGACCAGGAAAGGCTGCAGTGAGGGTCCTGAGGAGCTTTGGGGAAGCAGGCAGCTGGAAACCCCACTGTGGACTGTGGTCTCAACTCTACTGAGCTCAGGCGGTCTCCCTAATACTCAGAAAAACTCTGCAGACTGCCAGACCAGCAGTGGTTGTTAGCGGTGACCAGGCTCAGAGAGGAGGCCTGGACCCCGGGCCTGGACTGTGGAGTCACACCCCCAGGAAAGCCTCTCCAGGAGGCCCCTCACTGTGTGTCCTGAGCTGGCCCAAGCCTGGCATTGCTCCTGCTCGTGCGCTCTGGTGGTGGAGAGGAAAGCCTTGGTGAGCCAGGTGGACGGAGGGGAGAGTGTGGGCAGGGCCGGGTGGCATCGCAGCAGAAGAAACAGCATGTGTGATTGGGAGTGTGGCTGACCACTGACCACCGTTCAGGGCAGCTTCCTGGTGCAGAGCAGCCCCGCACCCCATCCCACCCCTGGCTCCAGGCTTCCCAGGGGCCTGTTCAGTCTTGAGCAGGCCTGTTCCCTCTGTTGGAATGCTTTTCCCTGTCTTGTCTGTTAATGGAGACCACCTCACCACCTGGCTCAGCAGCACTCACACGGGGCGGCCTCCCTGAGCCCTGGTCATAGTTTCACGAGCAGCAGCAAGCTCTGGCCCTGCCCTTGCCCCACCCTACAACCCTGCCCCATTGCACAGGTGAGGAAACCGAGGCACAGAGAGCCCAGTCAGGCACAGGCGGTAGCCAAGAGCCCCCATCAACTCAGCCAGGGGCCCATGACCTTCCTCTGTGAGTCTCACCCCCCCCCACTGGTTCTTCATTCACAGATGAGTTAATCCTGCCTGGCTACCCGCCCCCCACCCCCGGGAGGGTTGTCGGGCCAGGGGGCCTCGTGGGGGTGGGATCAGGCAGCAGAAGAGGGGAGACAGAGAGAGGGCGCGGGCGAGCAGGGAGAGGACGGGCGTGTGAGCCGGTGTGCAGAGGGAGGGGGCAGGCACTCCCCGCGGGTGCGGCCTCCAGGCGGGCTCTGTGCATGCGGACGCACATGTGCCCACGTCAGGAGTGTGCACGTGTGTGTGAGCATGTTCACTGTGGGGTCTGAGGCTAGAGTGTGTTTCATGTGGCGTGGATCCCCGTCAGGTGCCGGGGTCCCCCCACCCCCGGGAGGCATCAGAGAATCGAAGGCCCCCGAATACCTGCGCTAGTGCCCTGTGCCACCACCCACGGGCACCCCGAGGCACAGGGCGGGACGCCCGCTGTCTGGCTTCAGGCAGGTGGAGGCGGCTGGGGCGCGGGGACATCTGCATCTGAGAGCAGCCTGCGCCCTTTGGCTCCAACCCCAGAACTGGGGTGCCGAGCCTCTCGGGGGCCGGGCCCTGGGCCTGCGCTCAGAGCCGCCAAACCAAGGCCCTCTCCCCGGGCTTCTGTGAGGCGGTTCACGGCCTCAAGTGGCAGATACGGAAATCGAGGCCCCGAGCAACAAGGTGACCTGTCTGGGTCCAGATGGGGCTGTCCACGTCCCGGGCAGGGCTCCGACGACACGGCTGCCTCCGGGTCTGTGCGGGCCCTGGGCCGCCCCCAGGCTCACCTGGACTCACCCACCAGGCTGGCGGACTTGAGGCTTTACCTGGCTCCTCAAACCTCACTCGTCCCCTCTGGAGGCTAAGGAGGGCATCCCAAGGACCCGCACCCCTCGTGGGCACAGCTGGCTGTAAAAGTCCCCGCTCCTAGAGGCAGCCAGTGGGGAGGGTGGCCCTGGAGGGCTCCCCAGGCGTGGGGCTCTGGCAGGGCCAAACCAACCCAGCAGGTTGGGCAGGAACTGGGTGGGCCTGGTCCTGTCCCTGTACCCAACCCATGCAGGATGAGCGTGACCTTATTCCTGGCCTGGAGGATAGGCCTGGGGCCGTGGACAGACGTCAGCGCTCTGCCATCACCTGCGTGGGGCCGAGCCACCGTGCTGCTCGCAAACTCTCTTCCACGTCCTTTGGTGGCACTCAGGACGTGGCCCCAGGTTGTGGGGTGGCGCTCACCCCAGCAGGCGACGAATGGGCTTAGCACGGAGTAAACGGTCAGCAAAGGCTGGCTGTGGTTACTTCAGGCTCAGTGATGCTACATCCTTGAAAGCGACGAGCCCACCAGCATGAGGTGCCTGGTGGGTGCTGGGCAGGACCCGTCAGCCCCCCTTGCCCAGTCACCTCTGAATTCAGACCTGCCCCTGGCCCCCTGACAGCCCGGCCGCCACCCCAGAGCCCCGCTCACACCAGCGGCCCTCGGGTAGCGTGGGGATGCACAAGCCAGGCTGTGGGAAGGGGCCCGAGAAGCTGGTGGCCTGGAATAGGGGTGGGGGCAGGCCGACTGGGAGGGAGCGCGCAGGACAGGACCTGGTCCTGCTGTGCTCGGGAAAGCTCTGTGGCGGTGGGGATGAAGCGGGCCAGAGTAGGGGTCAGAGCCACGGTCTGGGCAGGCTGCAGCCTGGGCCAGCGTGCCAGGGTCCCCCTCCCAGTCCTGCACACCCCTGCACAGATGACACAAGCGAAGGGGGAGGTCCCCAGGCCTGGGTCTGCACACTCGGGGCGGGTGTGAGGGAGGCCTCGAGGCTGCAAGGACCCGGCCAGTGAACCGAGCACCCAGAGACGATGCCCAGGCCCAACAGGCGTCCCAGGCCCCCGCTACGTGTCCCTTGCTGACGGTGGCCCTCCCAAGGTTGTGTGTGGCCTTGGCCACTCTGCCGCCCTGGGCCTCCACCCACCCTCCCTCCTTCGCCCTTCCGCCCCTTCCCACCCCTTCCCAGCAGCCTTCCTGGTCAGCCTCACACACCTTCATTCCTTCCCATTGTCTGCTGCCTCAGGCCCACCCACTGTGTGCAAACTCCAGGGCGGGGAGCACCCAACAGAGCTACCATTCTCTCACTTGGCGACCCGGCTGGGGCCACCTCTGAGCCAGCGAGGCTGCCTGTCCCAACAGGGCTACTCTGAACCTCGCCCTCTGAGCCCCCGGCCCTCTCTGTCCACAGCCGGGGCCCCGGCTCTGACACTGGCCAAGCACTCTCCTCAGCAGCCAGATTCCTTTGCTCTGAGCCGAGCAGCCCCCAAGCCTTTGCTCAAGCAGTGGCCTCTGCCTGGAATGCCCTCCTGCCCCCACCCTTGAAAGAACCAGCAGTCAGAGCTTTCTCCAGGAAGCCCGGAGTCCCGAGAGAAACACGTCACTGGTCCTCTCTGGGCCCCAGAGTACCTGGTTCGATGTAGAGCTGGCTAAGCCACTGGGACACGGACCGGGTCGGGGACTACAGCTAAGCGACAGTGGAGCCGAAAGCAGTAGAGCCATGCCGGGCACAGAGCAGAGGAGTCTTCCTCTTTTTTATAATAGTCAGGTCTTTTTTTTGATTGAGTATGGTTGGTTTACTATGAATGCTGTGTTAGTTTCGGGTATTCAGTGAACCAGTTTTACATATACAGATATCCACTCTTTTTTAGATTTGAGTGGAGGCCTCTCAGGCTTCCCTCATAGCTCAGTTGGTAAAGAATCCACCTGCAATGCAGGAGACCCGGGTTCGATTCCTGGGTCAGGAAGATCCCCTGGAGAAGGAAATGGCAACCCACTCCAGTATTCTTGCCTGGAGAATCTCATGGACACAGGAACCTGGTGGGCTACAGTCCATGGGGTCGCAAGAGTCGGACACAATAAATGAAAGAGAGAAGAAGCTGAATGGAGCTGAACTGTGCAGAGAAGACCCGGCAACCCTGAGTCCACCCCAGAGTTGCAGCAGCCGCGTCAGCCTCAAGGCACCAGCCCCACGCTGAGTCCCACAGTGGTCACTGATCCCGCCTGGAGACTCGTCCTAAAGCTAGTACCTGACTGAGCCCTGATCCATGCTGAACTCTGATCCTCATCACACGCGAAGCTTTGATCCCACTCACGGGCTGAATGCTGGCCTTGCCCGTGGACTGAATCCTGACCCTGCTCACTCACTGAGCCGTAATCCTTGTTCACACTCTGAGAACCTTGGTCAGACATCAAATCCTAACCCTGCTTATACATTCAGTCCTGATCTCTTACCCTGGCTCTAGTTTTACCCACTGAACCCTGCCGTCTTTGCCGCTGACCACCCCTGTCCCTGTTTCCTGAGTCAGATCCCCTTTGCCTCCGGTCTGCTCCCTCCTTTCCGGGCAGCCTGGAGAAAGGGGTCTCTGCTCGGTTCCACCCCAGCCCCCAGCTCTGAGCTCAGATCAGAGGGTGGTCTCCAGACCTGCAGATTCAGGAAGGGCCAAAGAGCCCCCGACCCCGACCCCACCGGCCCAGGTGGCATGACTCAGCCACCCCCTCTGCTCCCTGCCCCCAAGAAGGCTGCCAGAGGGGTGACCCCAGAACCTTGGCCCCAACACTCAGAGCTTCTTGGAGATGGGGGAGCTCAGGAGACGCCATGGAGAACAGGCGCCTGGCACAGACACCCGGGCAAGTGGGCTCACCACTCTTGGCAGCCCGTGAGCTTGGGTCTGGACCCCAAAATTCCCCGGCAACTTCTCTCAGGCCCTCTGACCACATGGTCAGACAGCACCTGCCCTGCGGGGGGTAGCCACCAAACGGGGCTACCGCCCTGTCCCCCACATTCCTGCCTCCACGCCACACATGGCGACCCAGTCCCATTTCCAGCCCCTCGTCGCCTTTGCCCTCTATCATCCTTTAAAGAAGTGAGAAGACCGGGAGTTCCCTGGTGGCCTGGGGGTTAGCATTCTGGGCCAGGGGCCTGGGTTCAATCAGGGAACTGGGGCCCTGCACACGCACAGCAAAGTCAAAAATGAATAAAGGAACCACCATTTGCAAAGCACCTACCGTGGCAGGCTACAATCCATGGGGTCGCAAGAGTCGGGTACAACTCAGCCACTAAACCACCAGCACCAGCACCAGCACCGCCACCCCTGCTGTACGCTTGGGTGAGAGCAGGGCTCAGCACTGACCAGACCTCAGCAAGGCTCCCTGGCTGCTCCGCACCAGAGCCTGGGCAGGGAGTGAGGTCCTAGCGCCCCACTGACCAGGAGAGAAAACTGGGGCTCGAGGAGGCTTATTGACAGACTCACCGCGGGTGGCGACTTCACTCTGCATGTCCTGGCCGGGCCACCTGTCAATCCTGTGGCTCTGAGGTATGTCCAGCCACTGCTCCCTCATTGCCACGGGCAGCTCTCCCCTGCACTCACTCAGGAGCCCCCTTTAGTCCCCTTGCCCTGCCTCTGCCCTAAGGACCTTTTAAAATGTTAAGTTTGTGTGCTCCCCTCTGCCCAGACCCTCCTGACTCCCACACCCACTCAGGGGGCCTTTGTGATCACCCAGACAGCGGCAGCCCCTCCCTGGCCGCCTTCCTCAGCTTTCTTGTCCTCTATAGAATTTACAACCATGGGCTGTCTCCCCACCAGAATATAAGTCCCCTGAGAGTGAGGACTTAGTCTGTTTGCATCACACAGGCTCAGTGAGACCCCGGCATTGTGTGGACAATCTGTTCTGTTTGCTGAATGAGTGGCCGTGTGAACTGGTGGACGTGAGGATGTGTGAATGGACTCGGGAGCTTTAGAACTGGGAGGGGGCCCCACTTAGCTAGCTTCTAGAGGGTGTGCTGGTTTCCACCTGGCCTGGGAGGGGATGAGCTCCTCTGTGGCCCCGGCCTGCACTCCCCCGACGCCGGGCCCCTGTGAGCAGGGCCAGGACCTGCCCGGTGCCCACACGTTCTCTTGTCGGCCGTGCTGTGGTGCAGTGGCCACGTGTGCGTTCGTGCCAGCCCGAGGCAGGGACTAAACCCGGGCCTTCAGCAGTGAAAGCACCAGATCCTAACCACTGGACCACCAAGAATTTCCCAGCCCAGCTTTATTTTTGCTGCCTGCTGAGAAAGGTAAGGATGACTCTGCACTGGGGTGGTCTTAGAGGGCTTCCTGGAGGAGGCAAGCATGGAAAGGCAGACCCAAGGAGGAAGGAGGGCACTGCTGATAGAAGGAACAGAGGCAGGAGGAGCGAGTAGACCCAGAGGACTGAGGGGGCTGCTGACCGTGCGGGGGTGAGGGTGGGAGTTCCACCTGAGGACCGTGACCTGGCTGAAGCACCTCAGAGATCCGCCCTGCCCTTGTTGACATCAGCAGGCGCAGCCCACGCCAGAGGCCCTAGGTCGGGGCAGTCCCACGCATCACCTGCTTTTCACCCTTCACTCCGACAAGTCCTGCCAGACACCCCACCCTCCACCCGCCGTGGGTGGCCGGTTCCTACTTCCTCTTCAGGTGACCTGGTCATCTGGTTCACAGCTGAGCTGAAGGGACGCTGACTGTCCCTCACCGTCCTGACAAGTGGACTTGAGACGCTGAGCAAGGCTGCAGCCCCTCCCTACCCTGGCAGCCTGGGGGCTCTCTGCTCCATGACCTTGGGGAAAGGACACCAGGACTCAGAGTTCAAATCCCAGCCCGCTTGCCCTGCCACCTTAACTCTCTGTGCCTCTGCCCCCTCTTCTTTCAGACGGGGACACTAACGTCGAGCACAGGGCTGCTGTGGGCATGAGGTGACCCCGACCTGGCTGAGCCCCCGCTCGTGTCCAGTCTAGCATGGTTTCCGCCGTTCATCACCTCTGGGCTCCAGGTATTAGCACTGAACCCGTGCACCCAGTTTACAGATGGAGAAGCAGAGACTGGTTCATACCTGACACTGACTGACTACACAATTTGGGGGCCCCTGGGTACCATGAAAAATAAAATCCCTTTGTTCACAAGTGGCGGCAGAGTGTTAAACCAAGTGCGGGGCCCTTCTGAGCATAGGGCTCAGGTGAAGCTGGCAAGGAAGGGGTAAAGTTGGGACTGGAACCCAGACGGGCTGGCGCCCACCTGTCCCACATGAGGGCTCCTGGGTTCCTGTCCGCCAGGCTGTCTTTTACCTGGGGCTCCGGCAGGGACTACAGGCCCCCCAAGGGATCTGACAGGAGGAATCCCTTAATAAGGGCACGGGTCATTCCCTAGGCCCCAATGGGGAAGGGAATTGAGAGGCTGGTGTTCCAGCCATGGTGTGTATGTGTCTGTGTGTGCTCACCCAGGACACAGAGGCAAGAGGGTGGCCTGGAAAGTGCCTAAACTTCCAATAAGATGCGTCTTGGACCCTGGGTGTCCATATGACCTGTGTATAGCTCTGTGACTTTGAGTGGACACATGGCCACGGGTCACCCACTGACCAGACAGCATATGACTCCTGGCAATTGTCTGACCAGGTGATTGTATGACTCCAGGTAGCCCTGTGACCCCAAGAAGCTACATGATCCCAGATGGCCATAAGAACCCCACGCAGCCTTATGGCCATGGGAGACTCGATGATGCTGGGCAGCCTTTGGGTCCATGTAGCTGTATGATTTCAGGCAGTCACATGACCCTGAGAAACCCTGTGACCTCAAGAAGCTATATGACCTTGGAGAGCTATATGACCCACTTGGCAGTACAGTCCTGGGAAGCTGGATGACTTCGAGAGGCTGTGTGACCCTGGGTGTCTATAGGATCTCAGTGGCTGTATGACCCTGGGCAGCCATACAGCCCTCAGTGGCCATGTGACCCTAGGAAGCCTGTGACTATGGGCAGCCTTGTGATCCCACGCACCTCTATGACCTCAGGGAGCCTGCTGCTCTCTAGCCAACTCCAGCACCTGGAGGTCCCGCATGGATTCGTCCCCCTTGGGGCTGGGCTAGGCACTGTCTTCTCAGGTCCTGGGATCCGTCGTGGGCGTTTGGGGGCTCTGCCCCTCTGAAGATCTGGAACCTCTAGGGCATGGGCCCACCGACTTGCATCCCTATAAGTCTGCACCCCACGCCCTGGGGCGCCCAGCCTCTGCGTTTCACCTCTGGGCTCACAGAGATGAGGTTTCTCCCAGGGTCACGCAGGGAAGTGGCAGAGGGGGGAATGCCTGCCCCTGTGTGCCCTGCTCTGGAGGGAGGGCAGCTGTCAGGTGGACAGCTGCCAGCCACCACCCCAAGAACCCAGCCTGGCTCAGAGCAGGTGCTCAGAAATACGTGGTGATAAATGAGCACACTAATTGAGATCCTGGGACTCTGTAAATGAGTTTGTTTTTAAAACTGTTTGTTGCTTAAAAAAACAAAGAGAGAGGAGGCATCCAGTAAGTACGTCCAGCTGGCGCTCGTTTGTCTCAGGAGAGAGCTCCTTGCCTCCTTCCCTAAAGAGAGCTGGCGAGGCAGGCAAGGGGCTGGGCGCACAGTAGGACCTCAATTAATGAGCAGCCTCATTGTCTCAATCACAGTGAAATGTGAGCCATACTAGGCCATGCAGTTCCGGGAGCACCAGCTCCCTTCCCGGTCCAGCCCCTGGAAAGTGCTCCTCAGGCACGGAGACGCTGCTCACTCGCACTAATGGACACTGGCTCATTCGTTTCTCATAACAGCCCTGGGAGGCAGGAACTGCCACTCTTACCTCCTGGAAGCTAAGAATACCCAGGTCCAGGGGACTGAGGGGACCTGCCTGAGGTCAGACAGCTGGGCAGCAGCACGACCAGGGTTCAGCTCAGGCTGACTGGCTGACTCCTAGGTGTGGTCTTGACTGTCACCCTCTCCAGGTAAGGTATGAAAGTGTTTGTGTTCATTTGGTTAGGACTCTTTGCGACCCCATGGACTGTAGCCCGCCAGGCTCCTCTGTCCATGGGATTTCCCAGGCAAGAATACTGCAGTGGGTTGCCATTTCCTTCTTCAGGGGATCTTCCTGACCCAAGGATTGAACTCTTGTCTCTTGTGTCTCCTGCATTGGCAGATGGATTCTTTACCATTAACGCCACCTGGGGAGTTCCTCTCCAGGTAAGGTCCCCTCCATTTCACACACTCAGGCTCATTTATAATGAGGTCAAAATTCAACCCCAGGTCCTGCGACCCTCTGAGCCTGTCTGCCCATCACCCCTCCACTTCTCAAACCCTGACCTGCCCCCAAACCTTGCCCTTCCTTCTACCTCTCCCAGGCCTGCGCTCCCCTCCTAGCACCAGGATCAGGGATGCTAAACATCACAGAGGGGAGTTCCCTGGCTGTGCAATGGTTGGAACTCCACGCTGCCACTGCCAACAGTGCACGTTCAATCCCTGGTTGGGAAACGAAGATCTTGCAAGTTTCATGGCATGGCCAAAGAAAAGGGATCACATGGGCCCCATACCCTCTGCTGCAGGTGCCCTGAACCAAGTGGGTCCCAAGATCAAGATGAACACTCCTACCCCGTATAGGCCTGTGACCGTGGGAAACACAGAGTGGTGGGTCATAACAAGTACCCTGTCAAGTACCTCAGCAAGTACCCTGTCAAGGTTGGCTCATGTTGTTTCAGGGGTCTGTGGACACCCCCTCCCCAGAGTCTCTGCATGGGCCCTAATTAAAAAATTCCTTTTCTCTGTCTTCTCTGTCACTCTCTCCATCCAAATATGTCTGCAGCCCTACTGTGTGCAGGCTCTGGGATGTATCCGTGAACCTTGCCCGGTACCCATCCCTTGGCCAGGGCTCACAGACCACTAGAGAGGCAGACAATGCCAGTTACAGCTGCGAATGATTGGTGAAGGGGCAGAGTGCCTCAGAGCTCATGGGAAGGAGGCACTCATTCCTCCAAGGCAGGGCATCTAGGAAGGCTTCCCAGAGGAGGTGGTTCCAGGCAAACCTCCAGAAACGGTCATGGTTAAAGTTTTCTGTTCTTAGGCCCCGGGGGTTCCACGGATGAGAGGGGCATAGCCCTGCTCCAGCGGCCGCCGGGTGAGCGGGGGAGAGGGCAGGGTTCCACAGGCAGTACTGGGGACACTGTCAGGCCCTGGGCTCCCCGCAGGTGTCCTTGCAGGTCAGCGTGCTCCCAAATGAGGACACAGGGCTGGCTCCGCCACTTGTGTAAGCACATACAGAGCGGCGGCCAAGCGGGGAGGCAGGCGTGGGGCCCTTCTGAGCACGGGGCGGGCCCTTGCAACCTCCCGGGTGCACACCTGTGACGGGTAGGTGCCCACGCACATCCTTATCTAGAGCCAGGCCGGCTGAGCCCAGGCCAAGAGGGCTGGTGCCCGCTCTGTCCTCACAGGACTGTGGTCCACTCATTCAAGAGGGGGAAGGAGAGTCCGGGTGGGTGGGATCCCCGTTGGCCCCGTTCCCAGGTCACCCTGGGGAGCTGGATGCCGTGGCCATGGGCTGTAGACACACCACCCAGCCCGTCTTGGGCAGCTTGGGCTGCTACTGCGAGGCCACACACGGGCTGGCTTCCGCAGCAGACACCTGTCTCCCCCAGTTCTGGATGCTGTGGTCTGAGATGAGGGTCCTGGGGGCCCTCCCCCTGGCTGTGCCCTCACACTGCCTTCCTTGCTGCACGCATGCGGCGAGGGCAGGAGCCGGCTCTCACGTGTCTTCTCACAAGGGCACTAGTCCCACGAGAAGGGCTCTACCCCGTGACCTGACGAGTTCTTTTCAATATTTATTTATCTGGGGGCTTCCCTGGTGGCTCTGTAGTAAAGAATCCACCTGCCAATGCAGGAGACACAGGTCCAATCCCCGATCTGGGAAGATTCCACGTGGCACAGAGCAACTAAGCCCGTGCGCCACAACTACTGAACCTGCCATAGAGAGCCCAGGAGCCACAATTCCTGAGTCCACACGCTGCAACCACTGAAGCTCGTGTGTCCTAGAGCCAGTGGTCTGCAACAAGAGAAGCCCGAGAACTGCAACTACAGAGTAGCCCCGCTCGCCACAACTGGAGGAAAGCACTCACAGCAACAAAGACCCAACACAGCCACAGATAAAATACTTATTTCTAAAAAAATTTATTTGGCTGCACTGGGGCGTCATTGCAGAGTACAGGATCTTCAGCTGCAGCATGCGGGATCTAGTTCTCTGCCCAGGGAAGGAATCCCCTCCACTGGGAGTGGGGAGTCCTAACCACTGGACCAGTAAGGAAGTCCCACTCCCCGTGACCCGTCTTCAAATATCATCCCGCTGAGGCTAGGGCTTCACGATGAATTCTGAAGGGACACAAACACACAGTCCACAACACCTGACTTGGTGGTGGCTCCTGGATGAGGACCCGGCTGGTTAGGCTAGATCGGAGTGCTGGCAGAGTGGCTCTGCCCGTGGCCCTCATGCACATGTGTGCCCAGGTACACACGTACACAGGCATACTCGCACACGTAGAGCGTTGGGCCCGTGCACACTGGGGGCCATGCTTTTCCTTAACTTTGTTCTCCGTCTAATCTCTCTGTGGAGCTCCGGATTACAGAGGCGATTGCGTTTATTTACTCTTGCAGAAACAGTCATGGAGAGCCTGCTCTAGGTCAGATCCTGTGCTGGGCTCCGTGGCCACAGCACTAGTAAGGTGCTATCGGTCCGTTGCTATCAGTCCGTCGTGCGCCGTGCTTTGTGGCTCAGTCGCGTCTGGCTCTGTGCGGCCCTAAGGGCCATAGCCATCAGGCTCCTCTGTCCATGGGATTCTCCAGGCAAGAATACTGGAGTGGGTTGCCACACCCTCCTCCAGGGGATCTTCCTGGTCCAGGGTTCGAACCTGTGTCTGTTATGTCTCCTGCATTGGCAGGTGGGTTCTTTACCACTAGCGCCACCTGGGACTATCTCACAAGTTTTGCATCCATCCTGTGGTGGATGGCCATCTGTTTCCCATTCCACCATGGGATCCTTAAGGATAGACAGTACATCTTGCTGCCAGCTCTGGTCCTAGCACCTGGCATGGTACACGGCACATGGCGGGCACTCAGTAATTACCTGCTGAATGAATGAAAATAAAGAAGATTCAGTAAACACCAGCATTTAGGGAATAATTAAACAAAGTTATTAAGTCCTTAGGATGTTCTTACTGTATCGAGTTTCTGCTTTTTAAATTTTTTGGCCATGGCACACGGCATGTGGGATCTTAGTTCCCTGATTGGGAACTATGTCCCTTGCGGTGGAATTGCGGATTCTTAACCACAGGATCTCCAGGGAAGTTCAAGTATTTTTAAAGAAGCATTATTTGGAATTCCCTGGTGGTCCAGTGGTTAAGAATTCTTTTGTCAATGCAGGAGACAGGGGTTTGATCGCTGGTCTGGAAAGATCCCACATACCGCGAGGCAACTAAGCTATGCTCCGCGACTACTGGGCCTGAGCTCTGGAGCCCATGTTCCTCAGCAAGAGAAACCATCACAATGAGAAGCCCTCAAAAAGCAACTGGAAAGCAGCCCCTACTCGTCACAGCTTGAGAAAAGCCTGCACAGTGATGAAGACCTACCCTGTGTTAGTCACTCAGTCGTGTCCGACTCGTTGTGACCCCATGGACTGTAGCCCACCAGGCTCCTTGGTCCATAGAATTCTCCAGGCAAGAATACTGGAATGGGTTGCCATTTCCTTCTCCAAAGACCTACTGTAGCCAAAATTAAATAAATAGCATTTTTGAATCCTCAAGATGACTTGTGAGTTGGGTATTGTCAGAAGTCTCATTTGCAGATGACTCTGACGTGAAATAAGGTGCCCGTGCAGCTGGAGGACATGCAGGACATGCAGCTGGAGTTGCTTCCACCTCCATCTTCTGACCATAGGAGCCAAAACCCGGCAGGGAAGGATAGATAGACAGTGGTGAGCACCCTCAATGTGTCAGGGGCAACTTTGGGTTCTTACTACATACACGCCAGATATTCTTATTAACTCTTCATTGAAGCATCACATGCACCCTGAAGAGTTCACACATGATGAATGCACAGCTGGAGAAAATTCCATAAACTGAATACATCCATGTAACCAGCACCCAGATCGGGAAACAGAACCTCATCAGCTCCCCAGATATTCCCTCCATGTCCCGGCTCTGGCACTCTCCCCTCCAAGATTAACCACTATCCTGACTTCTACCACCATTTGTACACTTCTACTGATTTATCCACATAGAATTCTGTAAGCTTTAGGGTCTGTTTTTTTTTTCTTCTTCTTAAAGTCGTGTGTAAGTGTGGCTCAGTGGTAAAGAATCTGCATGCCAATACAGGAGATGCAGGTTTGATCCCTGGGTTGGGAAGATTCCCTGGAGTAGGAAATGGCAACACACTCCCTTAAAATTAAAAAAAAAAAAAGAAAAAATATTGTGTGTGAGAGTCACCCATATTGTCTATTGTTACAGATTATTCATTGTCATTGCATTGTATGAATATGTTGCAATTCATACATCCATTCTATGATTGATAAGCATTTGGGTAATTTTCACTTTCTGTTTATTACAAACAGTGCTGCTATGCACAAAAACAGGATCACAGAAAGTACGCATCAAGGAGGTCACAGGTTTGACATAGAATCCAGTACTTCTAAGCAGATTCCCAAGGTGGCTACACCAATTTGCATCCCCACCAAGTAGGGTTATGAGAGTTCCAGTTGCTCCACTTCCCTGCCAACACTTAATATTGTCAGATTTCTCCATTTTTCCTGCTCTGTAGGCTGTGCTGTACACTTTATTTCTCAATCCTTTCAGCAACTCCATGAGAAGGATTTTGTGATCTCTACGTTACAGATGAGGACACCCAGGTTCTGAGAGGTGAAGTAATTTCTCCAGCACCACTTAAACCCTGGCACTGGCACAGGGCTGTCTGACCTCAGCCCAATTTACCATCCGTTTCTCAAGCTGCCTCCTCCGACCTTGTCCCCAGGGGTTCCCAGAAGTCCCATCCTAGGGACTATAGCCACTCTGCTTCTTGGGTGATACCGGACTGGTGCCCCTGGCATGGGTCGGTCTGCGAGTAGGAGGCCCCCTGGTCCAGGTCCTCTCTAGCCCTCTTTCCAGGCCTGGAAAGGCTGGAAAGGGCAGGGGGTGGGCAGCGGGGGGGCACACTTAGCGTGGGGGTTGGGGGTGGTATGGGGCTGGGAAGAAGGCCCAGGGCAGGTAGGGGAAACCGAGGGGAGGGTTTTGCTGTCGCACCTGGTGGCGGAACCCATCTCACCCGTCAGGCCGGGGGATGGAGGGAGAGTGGGATGGGAGGAGGCTGTCTGCAGAGGGACCAGGCTGGTGGCGGGCCGCGAGGCTCTTAGGACCCTCTTCCAGGAGGCGTTAGCGGAGAGGCAGGACCGGGGTGAACCGGGGAGGGGCGAGGGTGGCAGGTTCTCCCTCCCGCGGCTACCGAGGGGCACCTGCGCGGCCAGAGTCTGGGGTCACGGCTCCCGGTTAGGGTCTGCACTCAAGTCTGGAGAAGCTGGGCTGGGGGCGAACGGCAGACCCTCGCCAGAGGCCGGAGGCGGGATGCGGCTGGGGCGGGGCCGGTCCGGGGCGGGGCGTGACGGTGGGTGGGGCCCGGGGAGACCAATAGGCGTGCGCGGCTCGGGCCCCGCCCCGCCCCCCGCGGCGGCTGCTGCATAGTCATGAGCTCGGGCGGCGCTGCGTCAGCGGAAGCGGCGCGCGGCGGCTGTTTCCGACCTGATAAAGCGGCGTTGTCCCCGCGCGCTGGCCGCATCCTCGTAAGCGCTCCGTTCGCGGCCGCGTCTCTCGCTGACTGACCGCCCGGCCGGCCAGCTGAGGAGCAGCCGCCGCCGGGCCCTGCCGCCGCCGCCGCCCCCGGAGCGCCGCGCCCCCCGCCGCCCCCCCCCCGCCCGGCCCGGCCGCCCCGCCGCGCCGCCGCCCCGCGGCCCCGGCCGGAGGAGACAGGTGAGCGGCTGACCCGCTGCCCCGACCCCGCCGCACCTGGGTTCCCGGCACCTGCCGCTGCCGGCCCCCGCGTGGCCCCGGCCTCGAGCTCCGGGGCCGGCTCCCGGCCCGCTCCGGCATCCCTTCCCCGGGGAGGAGGCCCCCCACGCCACGGCCGAGAGCCTGCTCCCGCCCGCACAGCCGCCCCGGGCTTCGGCCCCTTCCCTTCTCTGCCCGGGGTGCACCTGCCCGTCCTCGTCTCCGTCCCCTCCCACCCCCGCCCCAGCCTCCTGGAGCATCTCGGGCCCCTCCCCGCGGGGTGCGCCTTCCCCTGGACCCTGCCCCGGCCGCAGTCCTCGGCATCCCCCACCCCAGTCTTCTCGGGTTACTCTACCCGCAGGAAGCCTGGCGCTTCGGCCACCTCGGTCCCGACCCTGCCCCGCGCCCTCGGCCTGACGTCGCCAACTTCTGAGTTCAGCCACTGTTCCCTCTGCTTGAAACCCTCCTGTCCCCTGTGGCCTCGCAGGACGGCCACACTCGGGGCTGCCCCTGTGTTTTGTTTGTTTTACCTGCACCGTCCTCTGGTCTGCCCCTTTGAAGACACCTCCGTTCCCGCAGCCAAGCTGTGCCTGGGGAAGAGGGGCCAATGCCTCGGTACACCCAGGTCCCCAGCCCCTGCCCTGCAGAAGTCCCCGCACGTTTGTCTGCATCTCTGCACCGCTCTCCCTTTCCCGTGCCGGCTCGCCTCCCAGAGCTCTTGAACTTAACCCGTTCCTCCCCAGGGTGTGTTGCTCTTGACTGGGCTG
This sequence comes from Bos javanicus, assembly GCF_032452875.1. Taxonomy (NCBI): domain Eukaryota; kingdom Metazoa; phylum Chordata; class Mammalia; order Artiodactyla; family Bovidae; genus Bos; species Bos javanicus. The sequence continues at coordinate 2,514,713 of NC_083881.1, forward strand.
CGGGGGAACACCTTCCAGCAAAGGGCTTTTTCAGAGGAGGTATGTCAAAATGGGAGGGGTGGTGGTTTGAAAAAAAGCACAGCCTCCCAGTTAATCATTCCTAGTGATGGGGGCGGGGGTACACACTTGATCTCCTAGGGAGTGTGAGTTTTTTTTTTTTCCTTTCCGAATGGGGGCACTGAGCGATCCAACCCCATCGGTTTCCTCATCTGACTCCAGCCAAAAGGGGCCTGGTCGCTCCTGGTTTGGGGGGGCATCTCCTAGCCTGAGGCCTGGGAAGGGATGAGGGTTTAGAAAATGAGTGATCGAAGCCATAGTTGTGGGGTCAAATGATTGTCAGAATCGAAGCCTGCTCCTGGGAAAAGCCAGGTCGATCTTCCGGCATTCTGTGAGTGTGCTCTGCACTTCAGTGGTAGGGTAAGGGGGAATCTTTCAGCTCTTATATTTTGCGCCTGTAGTAGGAGAAAAAGGAAGACGATAAAAAGCTGGAGGATTGGTGTATTACCCTGATGCGGTGTATTAAATGGCAGGGCATCCAAAAGAGTGACCCTAGCCGCCTTTAAAAATGAATACTTTTCCTCAGTTTTCTAGTGGATCTGAATTATGTATTCAAAGAAACAGTAAGAGTTTATTGAATGCTCAAGAGGTTTTGCAGAATCCACTTAAAGGTGGGGAGAGGCAGCGGCTGTGGCCTGGAGCTGTGTAGGTCCCAGGTGGGAAGATCCTTGCGGCTGCAGAATGCTGGGGCTTCTGGAGTGGCGGGGAGGGAGGAGTCGGTTGTCTTAAAAATCTGGAATTTCAGTCCCGTTCGCGCTAATTGATAAATCATGGGCAGCAGCTGTAAAGGAAAGTAGGGGCTAGTTTGAGACGCATTTGAAATGCATATTAGGCCCTGAGTGGAGGATATGTGTGGCCTGGATGTCCCCCCGGGGAGGCTGCCCAGGGGCTCCGGGCCTGTGAGAGTGGGCCTGCTTCCCTGGCTGAGATGTGTGCTGCAGCCTCGGCCCGTGCCGCATCGGAAAAGCAGAGCAGAGATTGGACTGGGCGATCTCGAAGGTGCCTGGCAGTTTTTTGTTTTTTTTTTTTTAAACATCCTGGGGCTCTTCCCTGCCCTCAGCGCTGCTTGCTGGAGGTCGGGCAGGGGCGGGAGGAGCCTGGCAACAGGACCCTGGCCTCTCGGAGCTGGGAGAGCCCGCCCTGCAGGTCTGCGGGGGAGGAGGGGCTGCGGCAACGGCCGCTTGCTCCCCCATCCCCAGTGGAGAGAGCACACACAGGCATTTTCGCCCGCGTTCAGGCTGCTTGGTGTTGGGTTGGTTTTATCCGTGTTGTCAGAGGGACGGTGGGGAGGAGAGTGGACGGACTCGCTGGGGTCTGGGCTTTGCTGGCGTGTCCTGACGGCGGTGCCCGTTGGTCCCCGTCCCTCGTCTGCACCCTCTTGGCCTCCCCTGCTCGTCCTGTGGGGTCCAGCAGCCCAGCCCTGTGTAGCCGGCAGGGGTGGTTCGTGACTTAACAGCCTGTGGGCCTGGCACGGAGTAAGGGTGACTGGTGAGCGCAGTAGGTGGCAGACAACCCCAAATTGCAGTGCCCTCCCCGGGAACACCCCTGGCAGAGCCGTGTCTGTAATTTGTGGAGCCAGAACGCGCTGGAAGCCGAGTTCCCGCTGAGGACAGGCCAGGGTGCTGCTCCACGCTTGCTTCCTCTGGTTTCCCAGATTTTCTTTTTTTTTAATCACAACATAATTCCGCTGATGAAGAGACACTCAGCGAAACCCCATTAGGAGGGTTGCCTTCATCTCCAAGCCAGGAAACCTGAGAGCATTTTAGCGCTGCAGAGAATCTGACCAGAGGGGAAAAGCCTCCCAGAGGAAGAGCGGCCATAGAGAAAGGAGGTGGGAGAGGACCCCCGGGCAGGGGCTCCCAGGCCAGGCCCACCGCCCCTCCCCCACCCCTGCCCGCACAAGGTCCCCTTGTTTAGATTAGCTTAGTTATCCCACCAAAATCAATGAACAAGGATCTTTTTAATGTGGAAGTTTCAAAATGTGCTTCGAGTGGCTTTTTTTTTTTTTAAGAGTATTAAATGCTAACCCTTGTGAAGTAAGGCACTTCCAGCTAACTCTGAGATTGTGGACATTTGAACGTGTGCGCAAAGGAAGCTTCCCTGCCTGCATTCAGACCAGACCACACGGCCGTCATTTTCAACCCCCTGCCACTTAGGTAGTGGTGACCCTGGAAACGTTCCCTGGGGGCCTCATAGTATTTGTGAAGCTGCTGCTTGGCAAGTGACTTTCAGAGGAAGCATTTTAAGAAGATTAAGAGCTGCAGGCTTGCAGGGCAGCAGTGTGATTCCTGCTATTTTCAGGGCACCGACAGTGTTCCCCTCACACCCGGGTCGGCAGTAGCGCCGAGACACAGCCCGGACACTCGACGCGGATGTGACGCCCCGAAGTGCGGACGGTGGTCTGTCTGGGTCCTCTGTTGAGCTTGCTCATCTTGGGGTAAGCACGCTGCTGCTGCTAGAGATGGTGGGAAAGGAAACAGGTCCTCAGGGTTGGAGAGAAGGGCTCTGAGTTCTCTTCTGCTAGTTTGAAACCTCAAGCAAAGACAGGTCGCCAGAGTCCATAGCTGGACCTGCAGGGAGCCCCCAAATGAGGGTGTGCACTGTGCCAGGCATTTGCCCCCAAGTGCAGGGTGGGGTGCTGGCTGTCCCAAAGTGGGACCCCCCTCACCCCCCCCACAGCTGGAGGGTTTGCAGAGCCTTTTCGAGTCCCTGGGCAAGGCTGCCCTGGCCTCACTTCCCCACTCTGCTGGCCCTGCGCCCAGGTGAGGGAGGCTTTGTTCCACCTGGGCCGATGTTGTTTGCCTCCTCCCAAACCTGTTGCAGGATTTCACTGGCAGTGAGGGAAGCCGCATTCCTGAACCAGTGCCCGAGAGGCTCTTTATTGTGCTGCCTTCAAGAAGTACCTTCCAGCCTAGGATTCTCTGTCAGCTGGTTTGCAGTTTTTGGAGTTTGCTGAAGGGTCTCTCCTGGGGCTTCACCCTTGAATCCTGGAGCTCGTTGAATTAGTTGGTGACCAAATTCTTCCCACTGGAAAGAAAGGAAGGTCTTGAGCGCAAAATCCATAACAGACCCTTAGATAAAGAGGGATTGGAAGAGAGTGGATTCGGGTCCAGATGTCATGGTTGATGAGATTTTACATACAGATTTTCCTGTACAGTTTTAGACAGACAACATTTTACTCACCATTTTAGGAAAACACATTTATCCAAAAGAGGAGGTGATTTTTGGTTTGGAAAGAGGAGTGTTTTTCCATCAGTTATTTTGAGGGGAGGGGTTTGGGGATGAACTTGGGATGTGGACGCTGGGGGGATGGTGAGGGGGGAACCAGCCGAGGGGCTGGAAGGCAGCCCTCTCATCATTGCGATCACCTGTTAAGTTAGGAGTGCTTCAGAGCGACATTCCCTTAAAGCAGAGATCTTCAGACTTTCTTGCCCCTGTTCTGTGAAATAACAAAAACTGTGGACACATTTTTAAGTTGCCATCTAGACTTTTTCACTTAAAATAACACTCTAATGATCTGATAGCCCACCCTCACCCTTTGCAAAAAGGAGCAGACTGTTTTTAACAGTTTTAACACACGTGTCTTTTCTTCCTCATCTTGTGTGCTTGCTTCATGTTTCCTTGTGGAATTTTAATATCATGCACTTTTATACTTGAAAGCCTTTTATTGATCGTTCTTCACACTTCTCTGTCACCAGAGTATACCTAAACTGCAGTTTAAAACATTTCTGTGATTGTGAAGCTGTGTTAATCCAGAAGAAATTTTTTAAAAGTATTTATTTATTTATGACTGCCTCTGTACACAGGCTCGGTGCTGTTTCTTTATGGCTGTGGTGAACATGCCCAGTAGTTGGGGCACATGGGCCCAGTTGCCTCACGGCATGTGGGATCTTAGTTCCCTGACTAGGGATTGAACTCACACCCCCTACACCAGGAGGCGGATTCCCGATCACCAGGCAGGTCTCCCAGGAGAGATTTTCATCACTGTAAATATCAGTACAGAATTGATCACAGAAGCAGAAATGTATTGCTGGTCTTGATAATTACTTGATAACTGCACATAGGCAGAATGTGTCTTAAAGAGCTGGCTGGGTCCCTTTAAAGTGCCTCCATTAAAGTAATTATCCCCCTGTCCTTGATGCCGGTACCCCCCACTCACAACAGGGACTGAGGAAGGCAGAATGTGAAGGTGACCTTGGTAGCGAGGAGTTGGGTAGGGGGGTGGGGGCCAGTAGACTTGACCACCGGCCGTGTCACAGACAGGATAACCCCGAGGATCTGTGAACTCAGAGTCTCCCACACCCGAGAACCCCGAGGGTGCTTGGCGTTTGCACACGGGCTGTAGAGTGCTGCTCTGTCACGGGGCCGGGCTTGGTGGGTGGAGCAGCAGGCTGTTGTTAGATGGTGGCTTCTGTGCTCCTCTGCGTGTGCTGGGGTGTTTGGGGTTTCCTAGATGGACTGTGTTAAAGGGCACAGGACGGTGCATCTCGTACACGAGTGTGTTTTGGTTAGTGGCAATGCATTTTTATTCGGTTGGGTTAAAATGCAAGCCTGTGAACCAGTGCTGTGAGTTAAAGAGGTTTTTGTTCCCCCTGGGGGAATCCATCAGCCTACTCTGCCCAGCTCCGTTCTCGGGCCCAGGAAGAGTGTCCGCAGGGAGGAGAGTGTGCCCGCTGCTGGTCTCCAGGGCGAGGGCCCCTGGGCTGGGGGTGCAGAGGAGCCTGGCAGGTCGGGGTTTGGGAAGCAGGGCCTCACCCTAAGAAGCGGGTGGCACTGGCGTCAGTTTCCATACCTTCCTCAGAGCCACTTGAAGTCCGGGCTGGCCTTCTCCTAGGTGAGCCAGAGATGCCCTCGAAACGTGAACATGTACTGTGTTTAGCCTAAAAGCCGGTTGAGGTTAGATATGACAGCGAGTTTAGAAATTCGGCAGACTGCTCTGCCTTCCCGCCCTGGCCCGGAACAGGCTTTGGCTGGAGGCTGTAGAACGTCGTGTTGTGGGGCAGTCTGTGACATAGGGGAGGTTCCAAGTGACAGGGGGCTCTGCTGCTGGTGCTCGTGCTGGGCAGGAGGGCTGGCTGCTCTCCCAGCTCTGTGGACCCCGGTCATGTGGGTCAGCCTGCCGTCGTCCTGTCCCGCCGTTAGCAATCCGCTTAGGAATGCTTCGCCTTGGACTTGGGCAACATGTGTCCTCAGAGCGTGAGGCCGAGCCTTGGTTTCTCGAGATAAGGGAAGGTAGGAGCGAGGCATGGCCCCATCCGAGGGTCCTGGGGTGCATCCCAGGGGTGAGGTGGTGGGCCAGGCTGTGCCGCCTCCCCCGCCCTGTGGAGACCCCTGTGCCCAGATCCACGTTCACATCTTCATGGCCGTTTGGGCCTCAGTACTAAAGGATTAGGGCCCCTGCCGTAGGGGCTTAGAGAGAGGCCTGGGCTGCTCGCGGGAAACCAGGATGTCCAGGTGACCCCACACCGAGGGGTTCGGCATGCCTGTCCTGCTCGGGGACGTGGGGTGCTGGCGTCACCGGCGGGCTTCCTCGCATCACTTACAGTAAAAGCCGGCAGCTGGAAGCCTGGCCTTCACACCCTGGACACCACCACCCTCTGCCGGAGGGAGCCGGGCCTTCCAGGGCTGCCCCCCGCCCCCGAATGTCCATTGCAGGCAGCCGTGACTCGGTCAGGGGTGGGGGGGTTGTGGGGTTGAGGCCAGCATGTCCTTGGATTTGCCAGCATGGGGCTCAGCAAACCTCGTGGGACAGTGCAGCTGAGAGAGGGCTCAGTGCTGTTTAAAACACGTCGAGCTGGCTCATCCTCGAATTATTCAGATGTTGAAAGTGTTCTCAATTCTTAAGAGGATCGGGAGGGGCCCTGTACCGCCGTCTGCAGCAGAGACACGGTAGCGCCTCGTGCTGGTGCCGGCCCCGGCTGGGTGACCTTGGCCCAGAAGCTGCCCACAGTTCGGCGCTCCAGCCCCTGTGTTAGGGCCTGGGGAGCATAATGTGGGTTTGTTCCTGGCACTTAGCAGGCCCTGAGGGCTGGGTCTCCTGGGCAGAGCACTCGGCTCCTCCTCTAACCATGTGGCCAGGGCTGTGTTATGTGTAACAGAAAGGAGAAGGGGGCACACACAGAGAGGTCAAGCAACCTACCCCGAGCCACACAGTAAGTGGCCAAGCCCGCAAGCTCACCTTGGACCTCACCGATGAGGGTGCTGGGCCCAAGGTCTTGGGTCTCCCGCATGGCATTATGAGCCCTGGGATGCAGGAAGCCTCCACCCATATGAATATACGTGTTTCTGGAAGTCTGGGGAACGTGACTTTCTCTCTCATGCTGTGACAGCGTTTGGAAAACATCAGTACATTTTCACAGGGCGAAATGCTTGTCGTTCACCAAATGCAGGTGAGGGTGGGGACTGCTTTGCCAGCGGGTGAACAGCAGTGGTGACTCCGATGCTGTGAACAGGAGAGGAGGCAGGAGCAGCGTGGGGGCAGGTGGGCTGGCCGCTGCCGGCCAGGTCTCAGAGACGGGCTGACTCTTAGTCCTTGGTTAGTCCCTGGGCATAGGAACCGCCTGTGCGGAGAGGCTGTGCACGGATAAGAGCCAGTGGAAGGTGGTGGTTTGTGGTTGTGAAGGTCAGATAGGCCTTTGGTTCTGCCTCAAGCGGCAGGGAGCACCCGGAGCACCGGCTGGTTTCCACACCACTTGGGGAAAGTTTACCAGTTTTAATGTGGATTTCCTCGTGGCCCCTTAGAACCTGTCCATTTGGGGATTATTACTGTCCACCCAGCTCAGCCAGGGCTTGGAGCCCTTTAGCAGATGTGGCCTGGGGTCTCAGGCCTGCCCCGTGGCAGGCCGGCTCCATGAGAGAGGGCTGGAGGACTGCTCCTGCCGCTCTGCCAACCCTGTTGGCTTTTGGCAGGAGTCCTCTATGCTGTTGACTTAAGTGACCTGGGCAGGGGCAGCTGTAAGGCCACCACGGACCCTCAGCGAGGCCATCCGCGCTGAGCCTGGGGGGCTCTCCTTGGTAGTCCTGATGAACAGGGGTCACCGGGTGGCAGCGATGTGCCCAGGTGCCGCCCATCCTCTGAGTATTTGTGGGTGCTCACAGCCCCTGGAAGGGCCTCGGGCGTCTTTATCAGGCGCCTGTATGTGGGGACCGTGGGCAGGTTCTGTGCGAGGTGCCACCTAAAATTCGGAGGTAACTTCCGAATTTGCCAAGCACTCTTGCACGGGAGGGTGCTGTCCCCACTTTATGGATGAGGAAACAGGCCCAGAGAGCTTAAGGAGTCCACGTGGAGTTCTGTCTTTTGAGTGCCTCTGCTGGAAAGTGTACTAGGGACAGCGGGAAATGCAAAAGCAGCTCTCATCTGAGCCGAGAGGCGAGAGCTGAAGGGGAGCACACAGACGAGGGGACGCAGTGCTGGCCGAGCGCTCCAGGGAGCCGTCATCACCTTCACCCGAGCCCGTTCAGGAGGGCTTCTCGGAAGCGGAGGCTCTTACGGCTGGCTCAGGAAGAGAAAGAGCCCGACTGTCCGGGCATGAGAACGCTGCTGTGGCCTTGCGTGGTGGAAGTGGAGTGGGCCTCCAGCTTCACTTTAATTAGTGACGACCTGCCCGGGTTGCCACAGAGACATGCCGGGGGAGGAGGCCCCGCCAAGCCTTCATGGCTCTGTGCCGTGCCCACCACGGCGTGGCCCGTGGAGAGGAGCTGCCTTCAGCACGTGCACAGCGAGGCGCGTGGACTGGCCATGGACTGCCCGAGCCCCCTGCCCTGGTCAGTGTGCCCCTCCCGCTCACCCAGCCGCTCTCCTGGCCTGGTTTCCCAGCTGCCCTCCTCAGGGTCTCCACGTGCTCGCACTGTGGTGGGCCTCCCCCCAACCCCACCCAGGCGTTCAGGAGACGGGCTCAAGTTGAGGCTGCTCGGTGAGTTCCTGCCCCCGCGTCCCCAAGGGAAGGTGTCTGCTCTGTCTCTCTGCCCTGGATCCCCTCTTGCAGCCACAGGTCGGGGACTGGGCGGGGCTCCATCAGGCCCAGCCCTGGCTCAGGGCCCGGCCGCTAATACTCACAGCTCCTGATAACATTTCAACTTAAAACAGCCTTTCAGTGGCTAGCCTCATTTTTCACATGAGAAGTCCGTCTATTTAGGGACTGGCCATGGCTCCCCTAACTGAGAACCCCAAGCTCCCAGTTCAGCACAGCCCTTCTGAAAGCCCGGTGAGGGATGGTCACAGGAGTGAGTGGCTTGTTCCCCAACTGGCTGACGTGAGGGAGCAGGATGATGTCTCGGGTTACCCTTATCATCTGAGGCTCGGGAGGGCTGGGGCTGTGTGCTCATGGGCTTAGGGAGTTAACGTCTTCCGTTTGGCGGGTAGGGGGGTGCGGTTCACATCTGAGAACAGCTCAACTACTCAGGAGATGTAGTTAGATACTGTTCCCCGGGCCCTTCAGCGAGGGGCTGGAGCAGAGGCTGCAGTAGGGGGTGGCGTCCAGGGAGGCCCCTGGGTCCAGCTGGCTCATCACCGACCGCACGCCACGCTGTCCCCACGACAGGCGTTCTGGAATGGTGGCTGGTCACTGGGGGCACTAGTGCTGACTCGTGCCTTCACTGGAGAAGCTCCCCCGGGGCTCCATGGGTCCTGACCGGGACCGGCAGGGCCCCTGTGTCCTGCCCGCCTGGCAGGCCGAGCCTGCCCCCCATCCCCCTGCTGCTCCCGGAGACGGGCCCTTCACGACTGGCTCCCAAGGGAGCTGCCCTCACGCTGGGCACAGGCCGACAAAGGGCGGTGACAGTAGGCAAAGGCAGATAGGTAGTGGTAGCTTTGTAGTGGGCGTTTGGGACCTGTGTCCGGTGACCCCGACCTGACCGTTCACCCGTGTTTTAAAGGGCGGAGGCAGGCCTGTGCCTGTTGGCCTGGTGGAATGCCTTGCCGCGGCAGGGTGCAGGGGAGACCCAAAGGTGCTGGCCCATGGGCCCAGGGCCCTGGTCAGAGTTTGGCCTGGCTGAGTCTTATTTTTACCACAATCTGGTCTTAAGCCCCAAACCAGGATTTTTCAACCTTTTTTTCAAACCGTTCTTTTTTTTTTTTTTTGCACATTTCCACCCCAGGAAGATCTTGTCTGGATTCACACTTTTTTTTTTAATTGCAAGACTTTTATGCATGCAGTATTCCTTTCCCAGCATAACTGCCTTCTCCTGACACCCCTGAAAGTTAAGTCCCAAGGGATCCCACAAGGCCCACTGCCGGGCACCTTTGCGGTTCCATCTCATACTCTGGAGCAAGCACTGTGTGTTTCTTCTATGTTGTAGATGCGACACTGGTAGGTGAGTCGCTCTTTTACATTAAACAGGGCCTGCATGTTCGGTTTACATGGAGTTGCCGTTAGGCTCCGTTTTCTATTTTTTTTTTTTATGCTCCGTTTTCCTAACGCTGACCAGAGTGGCCACACGCCTGGGAGCCCAGTGCCGGGTTCTGATGTCTCAGGTGGACTCCGGGTCCTGAGGGCACCCGGACGACCCAGATTTGCCTACACTTCCTGCTTACTGTCTTGCTTCCGAGGGTCAGTTTGAAGGCTGAAGTGTTTTGTCTTGACGTGATGATCAGTTGACCAAGCATTTCAGACTCCCTCCTTCGTACTTGTGTGGAGGTCGCAGGGGTTGCCAGCTCCGATGCCCTGGGGTGATGGCAGGTGGGTGGTCTGGCTGCATCTGTCTCATCCTGCTGGTGGTGGGGAGCAGGTGGCATCCACAGGCAGAGCCAGGGAGTTGGGTCCCTATGGGGGGGCAGGCGGGGCTCAGGGACACAGCAGTGGGGGTGACATCCCACCTCGGGCCTGGCCACCGCTGGGAGCCTTCCACTCATGGGCCCAGGGGCACCGGGAGAAGCAAGCAGTCCACGTGAGGGGAAGAGTCTGTTGGAGATAGGGTGGCCTTCCACGGAGGGGCCTGGTCAAGCTGCAGTGACGGGTCAGCGTGGGCGCCTGCCTGTGGGACCAGCTTCCTGCCGCCTGCTGTCCTAGTGGGAGCTGACAGCTGTGGGTTTATGGTGGCTTGGGTTCTGGACAGCGTCCTGAGCAGCCCAAGTCTAGTGGGTTTGGGGTTTAGGCCCCTTATGCACAGGTCCCATCCCCCTTCCCCAGCGCTGCAGGCGGGCTCCGTCCCTCATATGCAGGGCAGCCTTGGAACAACTTGAGGGCAGCTTGAGCCCCGTGATGCGTATGCGCCAGGCTAATGTGTGTGTGCCAGGCTGATGCATGTGCGCCAGGGTGATGCTTGTGCGCCGGGCTGATGCGTGTACGCTGGGGCTGATGTGTGCACGGGGCTGCTGCGTGTGCACGGGGCTGATGCGTGTGCTCTGGGCTGATGCGTGTGTGCCAGGGCTGATGCGTGTGCTCTGGGCTGATGCGTGTGCGCTGGGGTGATGCGTGTGTACCAGGGTGATGCTTGTGCCCCGGGCTGATGCGTGTGTGCTCTGGGCTGATGCGTGTGCGCCAGGGTGATGGATGTGCGCTGGGCTGATGCGTGTGCGCTGGCGGCACGGTGAGAGGCTGGATGAGGGAAGAAAGCCTGGCCTGGGTTAGCTCTGAACTGGGGGTGCAGCACCTGGCAGACGGCCTGGAGCCGGGCGCGGAAGGAAGAGCCAGACTGTGTCTGAGGGAGACAGCGATGCCCAGACTCCTCGTTTGAAGTCGGCGTACAGATCAGATTATAGTGTTATCTGGAGTACGGCTTGTGTTTGGTTATGAAACGTGAGACCTGTGTTTTGCTGACCTGTTTTTTTCCTCACTCATCCCTCCCCAGCTCTGTCCTGGGTTACTTTTCCAAATGAATGAGCTAATACAACATACGGAAGGTTCAAAACAAGCTCATTATCACCCTAGCAAGCCAACTATATAACATTTACTCAGGACTCCTCTACAGACATCAAGGCTTGCTGGGCTGACTTTATTTCATTTGATAGGATGACAGTCGTTTTACTTACAGTGGTTTGTACTTTTGTCTGTTCCTTTAGGATCGACTCTAGTAATGGTGGTTTGATCTTTCTGCTGTCAGCACGTCTGTGTGTCTCATAAATGCCCAGCTCCGTAACAATCAGGGCTGGCCCCTGTTGGTTTCTGTTTCATCTGCCTTTTGTTTGTTTCTGCCTAAATTGCTCAACTGCATTCTAAAGGAAATTACAAAAGGAAGGACTGACCTTAAAAAGTTATGAGAAGATGATGTAACAGCCATATCCCAGCAACAATGCCCCTGACCGGTTGAGTAACTGTATGTACGCCCTGCTCCCTGTTCCCCAGCCAGGGTGGTTCTCTATCCAGTTGGGTCATGGATCTTCTGAGACTGCTGAACGCTATGGACCTCCTTCTCACAAAAATGTGGAAACACCATCTTACTTGTGTGTTAGGGGGTACTCACAGCTCTCCTGGCACCCCTAGGATGTGGGCCAAAAGGCCCTGTCTGGAGCCAGGTTAAGGACCCGCCAGGTGGGCTGCCTGCTCTGTCTCCTGGAGTGGCTAGCTCTGGCCTTGGGCTGGAGATCAGCCCCCAGGTGATGGCTGGTGGTGTTTCCCAGCTGCCGTGACGAGTCGAGCAGTGACCGCCCGTTGGACTCAGGCATCCATCCTGGGCCCTGGAGAGCCTGGAAGCTGTGGGCAGAGCGCCTGCCGGGGATGCTGTCGTGCCCGTGACGTTAGGATGCTCCAGTTCACTTTGTGGGGAATGTAGGGTAGTTAAAATTAGCAGCGAGAGCCTCCGAGAGTCAAGGTTGTCCAAGAGCGTTGAGCAATGTCACATTGAGATCAGGCTCGGGGTGGCGGGTGGAATTCCCAGCCAAGCCGCAGTGGAAGGGTCAGGCCTGCAGCTGCAGCTCTCACGGGCCCTGGCGTCGGCCCCGAGAGGGTCTCGAGAGGGGCATGGGGTTAGATCTCTGCCTGTGCTGCCCCTGATGTGGTTACCCTAGAGCCAGATGTGTGCATGGTTTGGGGAGTGGGCCCCCTGCACCTGCAGGTTCCCTGTACATGGAGCCCAGGGCGGCCGCACTGCAGTTCCGTGGTGTAAGGACTTGAGGGCCTGTGGGCGGTCCTGGGTAGAGCAGTGTGCCCTGCCTTTCGTGTGCGTATTAAGCAATGTGTATAGCATTGTTTATCTAAGTGCATAGTGTGACATGCTATAGCACACGTAATTACACATATGTAACGTGTATGACCGGAGAAGGCAATGGCACCCCACTCCAGTACTATTGCCTGGAGAATCCCATGGACGGAGGAGCCTGGTGGGCTGCAGTCCATGGGGTCGCTAAGAATCAGACATGACTGAGGGACTTCACTTTCACTTTTCACTTTCATGCATTGGAGAAGGCAATGGCACCCCACTCCAGTGTTCTTGCCTGGAGAATCCCAGGGACGGGGAGCCTGGTGGGCTGCCTCCATGGGGTCACACAGAGTCAGACACGACTGAAGTGACTTAGCAGCAGTAGCAGCAGCAATGTGTATGACAGTCTACTATCGTAATGTGTATTTTATTTCAAGTTCCTTGGAGGATGTCTAGGGTTCTAGTTGCCCCACCAGCTCCTTTTCATTGATGACATGAGGGACAGGGTGTTTCTTAGGACCGTGATGGAGGGTCTGAAGCTACAGTGCCAGGCGTCCGCTGGGCCTGCTTGGCGGGCTCCCGATTCAGAGGAGTGAGGGGCGGCCTCCTCTGCTCTGACAGAACAGGAGGGCCTGGGGTGTTCTCCAGCCTTCCCCATGGGCCTCCTCCAGGCCCCCTCTGCAGAGGGACCCCTCTGGTCTCTGGCACGCAGCCACTTATTTCCTCTCGAGACCGGCCATGTGATCCTTTCCAGCCCAGCTCCTCTCAGCTGGGCAAACCCGGAGTCCCCCCCGCCGCTTACAGCGCCGCCTCTTCATACTCTTCAGATGAAGAGCACACAGCCGTCCCTGATCATTCTCAGCAATCTGCTACCCCGTCTGCAGCCCTGAAGATTAGAATCCCGTCCTCACGGGAAGCCATGAGGCACATCACGTCTCTGTGACTTTATGCTCCACTCTGATGCTTGTCTGTCCTGTGTGAAAGGTGAAGTAGAGGTCGTTTTGAACTAAAGACTTTTGATCGGGCCAGGTTGCAATTTCCGCCTGGAAAGGAACCAGCCCGCCCCGTGCCTGGCCCTCGCCTCCCGCCCGGCCTACCCTGTGAGCTGCCAGTCTCCGACTGCCTGACCCCTGCTTTTGGCGGAGGGTTCCCACGAAAAAGCAAGACCAGGATGGGGCTCTGGCCTCTCCCCGCCAGTGTCCGTTGGTTTCCCAGCCCAGCAGTGACACTGTTGACAGGCTCACAACAGCGCTGGGACGCAGTATCGCCGGCCGGGCTGCTGTTTGTCCCCCTGAGAGCCCAGCAGTCACCATCCTGCAGCTTCTGGGCAAGCGACCTAGTGCCTCAGTTTTCACATCTGCAAACTGGGGCTAAGAACGTTTACTGCATGGGACTGTTGCAAGGACGGAGCGAGCTCGCACACACAAAGCGCCATGAACAGTAGTTGGCACCCAGGAGGTCCGCTCAGAGTTTCAGCTGCCGTTACGCACCCACACGAAGCATGAGAATGCAGCACTAGGGAGGGGCTTGGCGGCTCCCGGGAGGGAGGGATGCGCTCCGGCAGGAGAGGACCTCCCAGGCCCGTGCACACCCGGGTCGGGGCAGGAGTGTGTGTCGTCATGCAGGGCAAAGCCAGCACCGCCAAGTGTGGGGCCGTGTGGCTGGGCAGGAGTCTGGCGGGGGCCGGCAGCTGGGCTGGCCCGGCGCGTTTGGCTGCGCGTCCTGGCTGGGGCTGTGGACTCAGGCGGTGTGTGAACAGAAGCGTGCGCAGGTGGCCGAGCCGCTGTCTGCTGTGTCCCCCGTGCTGGGCCACGAGCATGGGGTCAGGTCTGTGAGCGCGGTAGGGAGTGGGGCAGTGTGCCGACCGAGGGGCTCGTCCCGCCTGGGATCCTGCAGGCAGCAGCCAGCTGGTGCTCAGAGGCGCCCAGGCTGCTGCCAGCCTGACTCCCTGGCCCAGCGTGAGTCCGCTGCAGCCCTCGGGGAGGGTGGTGCAGTGAGTCGCACAGTGAGCCTTTTATGGTCTGAAGTTTTTTCTCTTTTTTTTTTTTGGTGGGGGTGCCCACAAGCGCCTGGCATGTGGGATCCCTGACCAGGCATTGAACCCACACCCCCCGCAGTGGAGGCACTGGGGAAGTTCCCCAAAGTGTTTTCTTGACAGACTTAACCAGATGCCCCAAAGAATAACTTCTTTAACCAAATACATAATTTTTCTATTTGTAGTTAACTGCCTTTAATTGGCTGTTGCGCCAGCCCGGCCATCCTTCCACTCCCAAGGATGTTCCGTGCACCCCGGGAGACATTGGGAAATGCAGGCGCCCCATGAAGGGTTCTCCAGGGGGCCAGCCCTGGGGAGCTCAGCGGGCCTTGCAGGAGGGTGGTTCCGGGGGCGGTGCGCAGCCGGCTTTCCTGGCCCTGCTGGATGCGGGCTCCCTTGTGCAAACACCGCCGAGCCTCCAGGTGACCTCACCTGTCAGTCGCCAGGGCAGCTGAGTCATGACACTGTAAATTATATCCGCCAGGGCAGGTTTGTAGCTGCGGTTATGTCTTCTCCCTGTTAAAATTAGTCTCGAGGAGAGAGTAAGGTGGTGTGCTGAGTTTCTCGCTCATCATTTACAGGCTTCCCACAGGCCCTGCAGGCCTTTGTCCTTTGATAGTGGTGCCCTCGGTGTGCGGTTCTGAACGGGATCAGAGCTGCTGGCCATGGGGGAGGAGGGACAGTGCCCGCAGCCTGGAGCAGCAGCGGCTGGCCCAGGTCGGGCAGCAGCCCTGGGTCCCTGTCCGCCCTGTGCCTCTCTGCTGTTCTCAGTGTCCAGGGACGGATGCTGACCCCACGAGGGGCACCCCACCCCTGGCGGCTGGCCAGGAGGTGCCTTCACAGGGCTAGCCGCACCCTGCTGTGAGTGCTCTGTGAAAGGCAATTGGTTCTGTTTGCTGGGGGCAGGTGTGCGCATGGGGAAGACAGCAGTGTCAAGGCAGGACTGCTGCTAAGGGGACAGCGGGGTCTCGCGGGGACAGTGGGCAGGAAACAGGTCCGCTGCAGATTCGTGCAGTCACTGCATTGCGCCCGATGGGGAAGCACTTGCTTGGGAACGGTGACTTATTCTGGAAAGGCTCTAAGCTGGTCTAGGAGTCTGTAAAGGTGCAGTAAGGTGCGTTTGCAGCTCGCATGCTTTTGTGTCCTGCTGTGGTCTGTTTCCAGTGAGTGCCCATGGGGGCTGCCCCCCACCCCAGCCTAGGAGCTCCCCGGGAGTGCAGAGGGGCGCTTGCCACTAGCCTCTGCGGGTCCTCCATGTCTGTGCCCAAGCCCCATCTTTCTGGCCCAGAGTTGAAAACCAGAGGGGCCATGAGCTCAGACTCCTGCCTCCCTGGGCTGGGAGGGGGCACAGCCCAGGGGCTCCCAAAGGGCCGAAGCCAAGCTGGGCTCCCTTGTGCCTTTGAGGCAGCGTTCATTCAGGAGAAACCCAGAAGGAGGGCCCCCCGGGTCTCCCCACCCGCCTTCCCCCACGTGACACCCCCACCCCTTCAGGCGGCCTTGGGTGTGTCCTGCCTGAGACGCTGTGGACACCCAGCTTGTGGACTGACGTCAGGGGCTGAAAAGCCCCCTCACTGGTTCTAGAAGTGTTGCTCAAACTCAAGATCGAGCGTCTTCAGACACCGTTTTGGGAAGACAGAAATGTCACAACTACAGACTCTCTGGGCTCCGTCAGGCGGGCCTCAGGGAGTGTGTGCAAGCCCGTGCGCTTGGTGCTGCTCCTCTGCCTCTGCAGCGGTCAGTGCCAGCCTCTGTCTCGGCCTTCCCCGTGTGCCCGTCCTGGGGAGCGCCGTCAGTGAACGTGGGTGCAGAGGGCACCAAGGGGACGCAGGCTGGCAGGACGGAGTGGGAGGCCGGCGGCTCCGTGGGCTTCACGGCCTGGAAGCGAGTCCTCTGAAGTGGGTCCTTGTGCACCACACCGAGATGTGGGTCTGGGCCGCACAGTGGGCCCATCGCCCTGGATGGGGCAGTCAGCGATGCTGGAGTGAAGGATGGACGGACATGGGAACCGCCTGTGCTGCAGCCCCGGCAGGGCCGGCCGTGCGTGAGGCTGTGGCTCTGAGCTCACAGTGATAGGTGGGTCCCTGACTTGGGAAGGTCTGTTGAGATGTTGGGGTGTCGGGCATGGCCCCAGCGGCTGCTGTTGCAGAAGCCATCGGGCCAAGGTCCCACGGGTGGGGTAGGCGGGGACCCACGGTCCTTTCTCCCTTGCTGGACCCCCAGGGATGGTGAGCTTGTGCTTGGAGGCAGCCTCCTGGGGTGGGGGACACCCGCTGTGGAGCCAGGCTGACCCTGAGTCCCGCTTACCGCCCTCTTTCTGGTTCTGCCTCTCCGGTCACCTGTTCTCTGCAGTCGTCCTGGTGGGAGGGTCAGTGCGCAGGGTGGACACCCCGGATGGCTGCAGCTGAAAGGGTGCTGACTCTCTCCCCTGTGAGGCCCCTGGGGACAGAGATGAGCCCCTGGGCCTGGGCGGGGGCCGCGCCCAGGAGGACCTGCTGGAGGGAGCAAGAAGCTTCCTGAGTCTCGGCGTCTTCACAGGACTCGGACGAGCACAGGCCAACTTGGCGTTGGATTACGCTTTTATCCCCCAGGAGAGAAACCAAATAAACAGAATAGAGTTACTTCGGGCCCCTGGCCAAACGAGGCATATTTTGGATCTGGTGACCTTTTCCTTTGGGTCACTAATCACTGGAGAAGGTTTTGACCGTATTCCATTTCAGAATAGGAAGAACAGCTTATTTTTCAGAGTGGCAAATAAGGAAAAGAATGAAAGTATCTCGGAGTCTCTGTTTCCAGAGGCTCCCCCGGGAGGAACATTTTTATAGACACCACACGTCCTCGCCAGCCCTGGCCAACTTTCCGTCCCGGCGTGCCGGGGTGTTCTGTGAGCCGGCCAGCGCCTGGGAGGCCGGCACCTGCCCACGTCCCTGCAGCCTGCCGGCCACATGGGGGCCCTGCGCTGGGCCGCCCAGCTCTCCTGGGATCTTCGTAGATCACGAACCTCAGCATTTTCACAACTGCCCTGTAGAAAGTCACTGTCATCACTGAGTCCCAGAGCTCTTGTGGCCATAGTCAAAGCCGGGGATGGGGTGTGACGTCAGCCCTCGTCGAGGCCACAGGAGGCGCCCCACCACCGCTCTCCTCGGCCGTGGTACCTGGCGCAGGTGCAGGCAGCACGTGCGTGACCGTACAGCGGAGGTGCTGCCTTGCGTGGACACGTGTGCCGGGCGAGGGCTGGGCGCCGACCGCCAAGCGTCGTGGCCTTTCCTCCTGGCTGCCTTGACCTTGCGCTGCCGCCAGGGTTGTAACTGAGTGTGAGTCCCTGTCTGCGTCGCCACCTCTCACTGTGCCTTTAAGCTACGGAGAGGTCGCCCGGGAGGATCCCTGTGGCTGAGCACCGAGGGGACGAAGCCCTCTTTGGTCGGGGCCAGGGATTGCCCTAAATGCCTCGGCAGACTCAGAGCTGGCATCGACCCGGCAGTTCTGGGGAACCCGAGACCTTCTCGGCGTCCTCGTTTGTCTCTCCTGCTGCTGCCTCTCCCGTGTGTCCCGGGGTGCCAGTCCTAGGACGCTGCACAAGAAGCCCGAGGGGGCCCAGAATCCGGGGCTGGCGGGGGATGGGGTGACTTAGACCTCAGCCTGCTCAGAGGGGACTGCTGCTTGCTTCTCAAGGGGGTAAGCACTCAGTGCCCCCAGCTCTTCTCAGCACGGAGACTCATGGTGTCCTTGGGGGTCCTGGGCTTGGCTCCCTACCCCCACAAGGCTCTGCATACAACTCAGGATATTGGAGGGTCATTTGGTGGTGAGGTTTTGGGGTTTGGATGTAGCAAACTGTAAAATAACAGAGCTTGGGCGGCTTATCGATGGTGCACAGTATTGGCTGCCTGGTGCTGGGCCCACGCGGAGCCAGCTCGCGCCGCCGGGGCTGCCCTGCCAGGCTGGGCGAGGCCATCCGGACTGGGGTGGAGGCCGCTCATTCCCGCCTCACCCAGCCTGTGCCACTTGCAGGGAGCCCTGGGGCCTGAGGAGGTGTGGAGACTAGTGCCGGCCCCACAGCTGCGCCCGCGTGTCCGGCTCCAGCCACAGGTCCCAGGCTGCGCAGTTTGCGCCACGCCGTGGGTCTGTCCTGGCCGAGACAGGCGAGCACGTGGGTCAGGCACAGCCCCTCCTGCGGGCCGGTGTCGTGTGGGTGTCCCTGTGAGGGCTGGGGAAGGGACAGGATGGTCATGGTGGAACGGGGGAGCCCCTGCCCTGTGGCAGCCACGGCTAAGACCTCTAGCCCTGTCGCACGCGGCTCCTGGCAGGCGGGCAGCGTGGACACAGGCTCCCTCCTGGTCTTGGCCAGGTCCCTCCCCTCCAGGCACCTGAAAGCGGGGGTGGAGGGTCAGAGGGAGCCCCGTGGCCAGCTGGCGAGTTGCCCGCCCCGCTCTCCTGTTTTCTGAGCCCACTCCTCCTCAAGGGTCATCCCAGGGTCATCCTAGCGGCGGGCAGGTACCGGACAGGGGAGGTGTGGTCAGCCGCTCCGTGCCTGCCTTTACAGAGAGGGGCTTCACTTGGTTCTGATAACCAAGTAGAATCCGTAAGCTAAATTTATGCTTTTACAATAACTTTATCACTTTTAGTGACAACCCTGGGTCAAAATCCTCGTAAAGCTAACGGTGTAGTCGTTGTTAGAGCACCCTCTTGTTCTGGGCTGTTCACGCCCAGAGTAGAGCCTGTCCAGTAGCTCAGATTCTCAGGGAGCTAGCTGGTTCCCGGTGTTGGGTGGTTGGGGTCCTTATGATTGAGTACCTGCCCAGCGCATCCCTTGCCACACACGTGGCGGGGGTTTCCAGAACTGTCCTCACGGCCCGGAGGCCTGCGCTGCTGCGGTGTAACCCCCTCTCCAGGGGGGGCCGTGGGCGGAGGCTGCGCACGTGCTTCAGGCCTGGCACCCACGTCTCCGCTCCGTTTCCCACCTTGAGGTCGGAAGCTCAGCTGCTTCCAGGGTGTTTGGACTCACGGATGCTGACCCCCTGTATCTATGCAGAGCCTGCCGTGCTCTATCTTGGAAGCGTGGCGTCCCAGGAGCCAGGATGTCGGGGTCCAGGTCTGGGGGACCCTGGGTGAGTCTTCTTCCCCACCGGGTTCGGGGAACCCTTCTGCTCGAGCTGCCCGCTTGCCAGCAAGGCTCTCGTATCCCCTTGCGGGCCCCTTGTCCCCTGGGCGGCAGCTGCTGTTGTGACTTGGCGTCCCATCCCCGCTGAGTGGCACGCTGACGTACTAGGCGTAAAGCTGCCCAGATGAAGTCAGGGTGAGGGGCAGTCTGGAGCCGGTCACGGGCCTGGCTGTCGGGGTGCTGACTGACCAGGTCCCTGGGTGTCACCTCTTGGCCCACCGTCCCCCTGCTGCCTGCATCTGGTCACCAGGAGACTCACCTGTCTGTCAAGAAATTAAGTTTAAATCAGATTTGAGCAGTAATGCTCCTTATTCGCTTTCCTCCCAACCATCATCTTAAAATCTCCTTTTAATTAACTCCGTTTCCAGTTCCTTCTGCCTGCTGGGTTGTTTGCTTGAGCGCCTGGCACTGCACCCCTGATCAGGAGCCACGGTCCTGCCCTCCTGTGCCCTGCGGCCCAGGATGGGTGGGCAGGGGCCCTGGGGCCTGGGGACCCAGGGCAAGGCGGCTTGCTCCCCTCCAGCTGCTGCTGTTCCTTCTTTTTTTCCGTTGTAAAACTGCTTCTTTGGGAGCTTTCACTTCTCATGTAGGCAAGTCCCAAGCTAATATTTATCCTGTGAAGTATCTTAAAAATGCTGGAGGGCAAGTTATTTGCAGAGAGCTTTATCAGTCTTTGAAAGAGAGTCATTGTTACATTGATAAACTGAGGCACTGCTTACAATAGGCAGATTGTGTTTGAACTTGCAACCTTTAATGCAACAGTTAGTTTTTGTTAACACACGGAATGGTGTTGGCTGTTCTGGTAAAGAGGTCTTTCTCCTTGTGTTTTTGTTTGTCACGGGCATGCACTGGGAGGGGGAGACCTGGCGCCCAGCGCTGGTTTTGTAATACATTCAGGTGTTACTCGTTTTATGATTGGCAGGCTTTTCAGGAACGCGGACTTTGTACGTGGAGCCCTCGGTTTTTATGAGTCGTCCCTTTAAAAGTGGAGGTGCTGCCTTTCAGAGGGAAAGCTGCCTCACCATGCAGTCTTCAAAGACTCAGCAGTGTGCATGAAATAAAAAATGATAGGAGTAACAAGAATGTGCAGAAGGTGGTATTATTTATGTGTGGTCAGGAGGTTTCAGGTCTAAAGGGAAACACTCTGATGATGAACTAAGAACTTTCCTGAGGCCATTACTTTTCAGTGGAAGGAGTGGCTTCCTGGGTCTTCGCTGGAGCCTGCTTCCCTACACGGCAGCCCCTCTCGACTCTGAGCGTCCGGGTAGGAGGTGGGGAAGTCCTCTGGGGGTGGGAGGATGTCCAGGGCCTTAGCACCAAGCACCCTCGAGTTCATGCCCCTGCCTCCTGCCCAGGGGTCTGGGGTGGAGGTGAGTGCTGCGGCTTCTGTACAGGGACAGACGTGGGGACTCTCGTGTGGCTCTGGTGAGAAGCAGGTCCAGAGGTGAGTTAGGCCTCAGTGACCCGGGGCTGGGAGCCTAGGCCAGTGGGGGCAGAGGGGCCTTAGGCAGGCTGTGCTGGGGCTGGAGGCCAGGATGTGGGGATGTGTGCCGGCACGGGTGCTCCTTGGAGGGGCCCGAGGACGGGCGCCCGGGGGGCGGTGCCTCTGCCCTGGAGAGACCTCAGTCGGACCAGGCACTTCCTCCTGGGTCAGCTGACTCCCTCCAGCTGCTGACTCGCTGTTCCTCCGCGGCCTCAGAGCTTCCCTCTCTGTCCCTCCTTTCTGACTCACGCCTGCACTGTGCACGGAGCTGCCTGTGGCATGAGTGGGGCCGAGAGCCCATCTTCCCGCTGTCCTCACTGCGGCCACACAGACACCCACCCTGTCCATGCCCCAGAGTCCCTGTGGGTGCTGGCTGAATTGTTTGGGGGACGCACTGAGTTTCTGCAGGGGAAACAATCCCATTTCTGGCCATCGTGACTCTCCAGGCCATTTTCTAGGTGTGCCTCCCACTGCTGTCCTCTCCAGAACTTTTTCTTCTCCCCCAACAGAAACTCTGAACCCCTTACATTTACTTATTTTTTTCAGAGGAATTCCAACTTTTTCATTTTTGTCCTTTTATACAAAACCAAGAAGAAGAAATAGAACTGCAGAAGTAGTTAATTGGTAGAACACACGTTCACAGAAATCTGGATAGGAAGACAAGCTTATTTACAATGAGGAAACACATTTTTTTGTTGTTACTTAAAAAAAAAAATCATGTATCTCTGGCTGCAGTGGGTCTTCGCTGCTGTGCGAGGCCCCCTCTGGTTACCCAGGCTTCTCGTCACAGCGGCTTTTCTTGCTGTGACTTGTGGGCTCGGTCGCTTAGCTTGTGGGATCTTCCCAGACCAGGGATCGAACCTGTGTCCCCTACATTGGTAGGTGGGCTTCCCTGGTAGCGTAGACGGTAAAGAATCTACCTGCAATGGAGGAGACTCGGGTTTGATCCCTGGATCAGAAAGGTCCCCAGGAGAAGGGAATGGCCACCCACTCCAGTACTCTTGCCTGGGAAATTCCCATGGACAGAGGAGCCTGGAGGGCTACAGGCCGTGAGGTCGCAAGGGAGTCAGACACAACTGAGCAACTGACACTTTCAACACTTTTCGTAACCGCTGGACCACCAGGGAAGGCCCTTTACATTTATTTTTAATGCATCTGGAAACCCATCGTCACTGGTAAGTTTCTGTGGTCAGTGCTGTATGTTCATAAATTTACACTTTGGAGCCACCCAGCCCTTCCTTTAGTGCTTACGTGGCTGGCAGGTGCCTGGGGACCCTGGGCCTCCTTTCCGACTCAGACTCCATTTCCTGGTGCTGTGGTTTTGTCTGGAGGCAGCATCCTTCTGCTGGCTCACAGACTGTAATCCAGTTCTGGGTTGTTGGGGGGTGGAGGGGGCAGCACTTAGTCCTGGGTGATGTCAGCACTCATGGGTTAATGAGTGGGAGAGAAAGGTGCTTGTTGGTGTTTGCAGCTGAGAAACTTGAACTTGGGCTTTGGCCTGGGGAGTCCAGCGCCATCTGGACCTCAGGAGGGGCAAGGTGCTAGACAAGCATGAGAGCTGCTTAACCCCAGGTGAATCTGTTTCAGACCTTGCAGGACTTTTCTGTCTTGTTGCTCGTGGCCTGGAGAAAAGAGGGTTGATCACTGACTCCTCCTGACTCCCAGGGCATTGTGCCTGGGAGTGGAGGCTGGCCATGTGTACCCCTGAGTGCAGTGCATTGTGGGAGAATCCGTGATGAACGAAGCAGGTGGTGGTGCAGCTCGGGACAGGTGCCTGACATCAGTCCAGCGGGGAGAAGGCTAAATAAATAAAGCAGCAGAGCGAAATCCAGGCTCCAGGAGGGGCGACAGGTGCTGTCGGTGAAAAGCTCTGTGACTGTGCTTGGAAACCGGAGTAGCCGCTGAGGAAGGGCCTCCCGGCGACACAGGACAGAGGGGTAGCGCTCATGTACTGGACTGTTTGGGAGGGACCTGCTGCGTTCTGGTGGGTGACTGAACGGTCTGCAGTTACTTTATTGCTGAAGACAGATTGGGAAGAGCTTCTGAGCTGGTCCTTGGTGATCAGCTCTGAGTCTTTTAGTGGACCTGTCAGGAGCTGAGTCCACAGCTGGCTTTGCAGACCTGCCTCCCCAACCCTTCAACCCCATCCAACTCTCTTGGGCTGCCTGGCCTTGCACGCCTCTGTCAGCACTCTGAAGCATCTGAGGTTCAGCTTCATTGTAGAACAGTCCTGAATGTCATTCCACATATCAGGCTCTGACGTGAAGTTTGGATAGGGAAACTGAATTAGGAAATGACTCTGGGTCATATAGATGCACTAACAGTATGTATATCATGGTGAATCCTCAGAATGCCTCTCTCTCCGCATTCAGAGTTGTTGTTTAGTCGCTCGGTCGTGTCCAACTCTCTTGCGACCTCACGGACTGTAGCCCACCAGGCTCTTCTGTCCATGAGATTTCCCAAGCAAGGATACTGGAGTGGGTTGCCATTTCCTCCTCCAGGGGATTTTTCTAACCCAGGATTGAACCCGCATCTCCTGCATGAAGGGGTCGACAGAGGAGACGACCAAGGATGAGATGGTTGGATGGCATCACCAACTCGATGGACGTGAGTTTGAGCACGCTCTGGGAGTTGGTGATGGACAGGGAAGCCTGGCGTGCCGCAGTCCATGGGGTCGCAAAGAGTCAGACATGACTGAGTGGCTGAACTGAACTCATGCATTGGCAGGCAGGTTCTTTATCTTTATGGCTGAGCCACCAGAAAGCTCCTCTCTACATCCATACCTTAAAAAAAAACTTTATGGGACCATTATGTGTAGTTGATTTATAATGTACCTTCTGTGCCTATTATTAGGCACATTTCCACGTCAACAGGTAATCCCACACCGTGGAGTTTGTGTCAGAATCTGTCTTCCTTTACATGAGCAGGTTGCTCAGTGGTGTTGATCCGCAGACTGTACAGGTTTTGCTTTCCAAAGAGCAGAATTGCAGGATCAAAGGGTATTTACATTCTGAGGCTTTCCACATCTACCGAGATGACTGCAGTTGTGGGAAATCGTTGCTGACGGAGTCAGGATGGCCGGGATTAATCCCACAGGTGATTGTGCCACTTGCTGTGAGCGCGTCAGCCCCGATGACCCCAGGAAGGCGCTGGCCCTGAGTCGCAGACTTCTCCAGACAGCGGGAGGATTCAGGTACCAAAGCGGGCTTCTTCATCACAGACCCTCAGGGGCCCTCAGGTTAAGGAGTTGCTCAAGACAGAGGACAGATTCCTGAGCTGATAGTCTGGTTGATGCCCTCTGGGAGGATCCCTCCCCCTCCTCCTCGGGTGATGTCCTGTTTGCTCAGCCTGAGCTCAGAGGGGAGCGGGCCCTCCCCTATGCCCGCCTGCAGTGGGGCTCCCCAGCGCCCTAGGACCACACCCTCCTCCTGGTAAAACGACCAGAGGCGACTGAGACAGTGGGAAGGCTTAGGGAGGGCGGAAAGGCTTCACAGGGTCTGCAGTGTGCTTCTAGACCACGGTCTTGGTTGCTCAGCAGCGCCTGGCAGTCCTGTAAATGGTGCAGAGATGACTCATCCCCTGTGTGGCACGCTGACCTTCAGCTGACTTCAGGTGTGTGTGTGTTGGGGGTGGGGGGGCGGGCGGTGACTGCAGAATGCTGCAGAATGTTTTTGCTGGTTATCTTATGGTCTTAGTAAGAATGACTGTAACCCCAGACTAAAGCTGTGTGTGTTCCCTTCATTCACCAAAATGTTTACCTTTTAAGAGAACTAGTTTTGATTTGAACATTCCTCAAATATATTTCATACTTCTTCACTTTAAAAACATTTGGCCGTTTTGTGTTTACTTGACACATGGACCGTAATTCAAATAATTGCGTGTTGTTCGGCAGTTGGGTGGCTTCCAGAACTTCTGCCTGAGAGGGGACCCTGGACGCTGCTTTGACCTGATACAAGTGCCCTCAGAAGGTTTCATTACAGCTCTGCAGTCTTCAGCGGTAGCCCCTAATTATACCCTTGTCCTTGAGGTCTGTTTCTGTATTTTTTTCTTTTCTTGGCTGTTCCTTGAGGTTTATGGGATCTTAGTTCCCCCACCAGGGACTGAACGCAGCCTCACAGCAGTGAAAGTGCAGAGTTCTAACCAGTGGACCACCAGGGAACTCCTTGTTCTCGGTTGTATGTATGTAAAGTGAGGAATCTTTGTTTTCATGTTTTTTAAATAATGTTTGGTTGTTAACGCATCCCCTTCAGCTGCTTGCCTGTCTCTAACACACTGCAGATGACAGAGTCTGCGTTTGTTGGTACCTGGCCCTGTACCTTAGATGAAATGAGGAGTTTGGGGAAATGCTAGTCTCTTCTGGAACTGTTGGCAGTGGCTGGCTGCCCACTCGGCCTTCAGGTTGATCCTGAAGCTCAGTTTTCCTTGGCCAGTTGGGCACAAGCAGTGTGGTTTAAAAGCTTGTTGCTGTTTCCATAGCAGCCAATGCTTCATCCTGACCCCAGTGGCTGAAGTGGCAAATTGATGCTAGAAACATTTACAAGAAGAGGAAGGCAAAAAACCTCTCAGAGATTTTTAATTAGAAAACAAACAAACCTACTCACCTGACGTGCAAATGAAGAACCGTGTAAAGGTCACAGGTGAGAAGTCAGGTGAGCAGGTCTTTGTTTTCAGCAGAAGGTAAAAGTCGTGGAGAATGTTTTCTCTGGGGACAGAGTAGTTTGTCCTTGTTTCGGGGCCATTTCCTCTGACACGAGCGTTCAGAGTTTTCCTTCGAGTGTGGGTAGCAGTTTCCTTTAGCAGAGAGTGAAGGCAGCTGCTGCTTGAGAACAGCTTGGTGTCCATCCTGATGCCCTGGGAGCTGGGGGGAGGGGGCGCACTGGGTCTTCTGCTGTGCTCGGGGGTGCTCTAGTTGCGGCGAGCAGGGGCCACCTATCGTTGCGGTGCACGTGTTTCTCTTGTTGCGGAGCACAGGCCCTCGGCACCCGGCCTTTGGTAGTTGCATCACATGGGCTCAGTAGTTCATGCTTTCAGGCTTCCTTGCCCCGTGGCCTGTGAAATCTTCCCAGACCAGGTATCGAAGCCCTGTCCCCTACATTGGCCGATGGATTCTCACCCACTGTACCACCGGGGAAGTCCAGATGGCGTGCGCTTCGACGTGATCCGGTGCCGTCACGAGCCGTCACTGGCGTTTGCCAGGTTTGCTTCCGCATGCCGTCTGCGTGTTTGACCTGATGCTGTGCTTCAGGTGGGTCAGCGACTGCTTCCGCAGGGCTGAGGGCAGTGGCAGCATTGTTGACCTGACGCTGTGCTTCAGGTGGGTCAGCGACTGCTTCCGCAGGGCTGAGGGCAGGGGCAGCGTGGAGCTGTGCGGGCTCGCAGGGGGCTCCGCACACCCGCATCAGAGCAGACCGGCCCCTGCCCGAGGTGGGCCGGTGGAGGGGAGCTGAGCCTTCTGCGCTCCCCCTCGTCCTGCTGTACGCTCCCTTCCTAAGAGATGACTTTTAGAAAGTAGTTCTTAAATAGAGTGTATTTTGAGATTAAGTTGCAGTATGCCAGTTTACAGGCATTTAAAAAAACATCTCTAGGAGGGTGCGCCGTCTCCTGTCCTGAGGATGCACGAGAGGGGCCACATCCCTGCGTCCCTGCCGTGATGGCTGTGACCCAGCCTCCCAGGGGAGTGGGCAGCCTGGCCCAGGCTGGGTGCCCTTGACGGGGAGATCTCGGGCACTGTCTGGGGAGGGATGAGGGACCAGGGGGCCGGGCCGGGCCAGGCCGGGGAGTCACAGAAAAGCCGCCCAGGAGAAGCGCGCTGGAGTGCCTGGGCCCGCGGCTCCTGTACGTTGCTGGGATACTAATCCATTGAGAAACACTTTAATTAGACTGGCTTGTTACAGTGTAGCAATATTTTCATCCCCTCGCTCCCTGGGGCCCCTTTCCAGATTTCCTTTGATTCAGTCTGCATACTCGGAGTATTTGACACACGCAGTCACATGCCTCCTTACTCCCCCGCCCCCTCTGCCTGCAAGTTCCCAGCAAGCCAATCAGAAGGCGCCTCCGACATGGTGTTCAGTGTCTGAAGTGCTCTCAGCCAGGTCTCATGGCACAGAACACACACAGGCGAGGTTACGAAGTCAGACCAGTCATTTCTACCTAGAGGGGCAGTGGGTTGTCGGCCAGGTGCCTGTGGCCAGCGGCTCCCACCTGGGGCGAGCAGGCCTGCAGACTCTCAGGCCCTTCCCCAGAGCTGTGGTTCTGTGGCGCAGCAGAGCCCTGAAGTCTGCATTTTTAAATATGCTGCCTTGGCCTTCCTGGTTCACACAGATTCAGTGCGTCGGTCCATTCGGCTCCCATAACAGGACACCACGTGGGGAAGTCCAAGGCTTGCTGCTTTTCTGCCTTAGGGGGCAGAAACCACTGGTCCTGGCACTGTTTCCATAGTTGTGCCTTTCCAGAACACCCTGTTGTTGGGAATCTGGTAACGTAGCCGTCTCAGATTGGCTTCTTTCAGCGAATTAATGTGCATTTAAGGTTCCTCCATGGCTTTTCATGGTGTGATGGCTCGTTTCTTTTTAGTGCTGGTTACTATTTCATTGATGTGCCACAGATTGGCGATTCACCTACTGAAGGACATCTTGGTTGTTTCCAGGTCTCGGCCATTGTGGATAAAGCTGCTGTATAGCATCCACGTGCAGGTTTTTTATGGATAAGTTTTCCGCTCCTTTGGGCAAATACCAGGGAACATGATTGCTGCATCGCATGCTAAGAGTATATTTAGTTTTGTAAAAAGCCACCAAACTGTCCTCCAAAGTGGCCGCACCACTCTGTCCCCACGCAGTGAGTGCGGTTCCGGCCGCTCCACGTTTTCGCCTGTGTGGGTGCTCTGGGCCTGGGCCGTTCTAACAGGTGTGGGGGGCTGTCTCACTGCTGTTTGAATTTGCGTTTCCCTGATGACAGGCGCTGGATGCGGAGCATCTTTTGCTGTGCTCAGCTGCCTCCTCTGTTTTCTCTGGTGAGCTGTCTGCTCGGGTCTTTGGCCCACCTGTATAACTGAGTTGTTCATTTCCTCACCGTCAGCTTTGCTTTGGATAGCATCCTTTATCGCTGTGTCTTTTACAATATTTTCTCCCAGTCTGGGGCCTGTCTCATTCTCTTGATACAGCATTGATTTTATGTTGGCAATCAGTGGCATTTCTGATGCTTTGAAGGATGTAACTTTGTAAGCAGCTTTTTACCAGAATGTCATCCGCATTTGTATTAGGGTCCTCTGACTTTGCTTGGTTCCGTCTTATGCCTGTTTCCCCTGGTGCAGCAGCTGGCCTTCTCTGGCGCACAGCCGTCTGCCCGGTGTCGCCGGCTTCGCTGCTGCCCTCGGGCAGTCGCCTTTGTTGTGCGTGTCTGGAGGGAGGGCACAGCGGGCTGATGGTAGTGGGGGGGGCTGTGCTTTGGTTGAGTGGGTTATCTGAGGCTAATAGTGGACGACGTCTTACGAAAACGTTAGCAGTTCTGATGAGTTTTTCCAGGGTAGAGATGCCCGTCTTAGATGGTGAGTGTACAAATCAAACAGCCCTTGCCACAAACCAGACACCACAAAGCATGGGCTGCTCGTCCCCGTGCCTGTAACGCTGTGTGTGCACGCGCGTATGCGTGGGGCCAAGACAGGAGCCACGGCGCCTGAACCCCCCTCCAGCCGTCCTCCGGCACATGTTGGTCCCTGACCTTCAAGATCGTATTCCCATCGAATCCTGTGACTTGCATAGACTCTGAACTGCCTGTCAAAAAATTATGCTTCAGTTAAGTTTTTGATGACGTGAAGTTTACAGCCAGCTTTTCCACACAGCAGATTGTAGGAAGTCACGTGTTTTGGCATCAGTTACCCTGAAATTAGAAGCAGGACAATAGAGGAAGTTGTTGATTGGAACAATTGTAGTTTCACTTGTCTCGGTGCATCTGCGAATCACAACCAGGTCGTCGTCAGGGAGGCTCCAGAGGGAGGCCTGACTTCAGAGTCGCTCTGGGCTCTGAAGATCCTAGTGGAACAGGTCACAACGGAAGCCTCTCCGCTCCTTCGAGCAAGTCAGGAGGAGGTTTTCGGGAGGCAGCAGCCTAGTCGTCCTCGGATTGCTTCAGTGTGTTGTCACACTTTAGCTCGGGCCTTTTACATCAGGTGTTTCAGAGGAAAGCATTTTCATGGTTTTAGATGTTGTAATTAACAGCTCCAGCCTTTCTAGAAGATAGCTTCCTTAAAGCAGTTTGCTTGCTGTACGAGTACTTCACGGCACTGCATTACGGGAGTGAATCTGGCTTGACGGTGTCCGATTGTCCCCCTAAATGGAGAGACACCCTCCCCACTCACACCTTCCTTTTCTCCTCAAAGCCGCTCTCCTTCCATCTTCTTGTAGAGCAGAGCCCTGAGGAGAAGGGGCCCTCGCAGTAGAGTTGGGGGGGTGGGGAGGGGACAGAGGTCAGAGCCCAGGAAGGGGTCAGTTCATGCCGCCTGGGTCCCTGCTCCGTGTCCTGTGCAGGTGCTGTGCATGATTCAGACTGAGGGGACCCCGAGTCCCAGCCTCCATTGAGCTGGGGACTTGACGCATCTTGGTGCTGCTTAGACTTGCTGTGAGGGGACCCCGAGTCCCAGCCTCCATCGAGCTGGGGACTTGACGCATCTTGGTGCTGCTTAGACTTCTGTCAGTCTGGTCATAGCCTCCTCACCCCACCCATTCGCACTCAGACAGTTAGAGAACCAGGTTATCAAGTTAAAATACAAAACCATGAGTGAGCCTTCAGTGGATGGGAAAGGACCCACGTGGACCCGCCAGGGTGTTGGAAATGTCCTCCCTGTTGACATAGATTAGTCAAAACTGATTGAGTGGTACCTTTTCACTGTGTGTGAGTACCTAAGGAAGTGAGCAAGCCCTGGTACCATTCACGTGCACAGCCAACCACGTGGAAGGTATAAGGCAAGGGAAAATCGCATCCGCAGGGGCCACAGAAAAGGTGAAATCACTAGGAAGAAACTTCACAAGAAATGTGCAAAACTGTAGGAGGAACGTGTTGAAATTCTCCCGAAAGGCACTGGGTTTGGACTCGGATATACAGAGACAGCCCTAAGGGTGGCAGTTCTCCTTCAGCTAATTTATAAAATCAGTGAAATATGGGTAAAAATACTGACATTTCCCTCCAGAGCTAGTCAGACTCTTAAAGGTCATTTGCTTATAGAGTTCTTGCAAATAAACATGCCGGAGTGGGTCGAGATTCTGGGAGGAGAAGCGCAAGAGGGAAGGCGTGTCCCCAGCACAGGACCCGCTGGTGGCTCTGTGCCTGCAGAGCCTTTGCTGGGCTCGCTGGATGGAAGTGCAGACAGAGTCCATGTGGGGAGAGGGAGGCGCAATCTCCGAGTGCTGGGGTGGGCTCGTAAATAAATGATGCAGAAGCAACCAAACGGCCACTGGGAAGGTGGGATGCTGCAGGAAGTGGGGGGCAGGCCTTCTGCCCTGAAGCCTGGGTCCTTCCTGCTGCCCCCCCGAAGGGGCATCAGGGCCGGATCTGGAGGGTGGGTGAACCCCTGACAGGCCACAGCACCAGCCCAACCCCAGCAGGCCCCCCTTTAGGGAAGACTGTGCACACGGCCGTGGTTGAGGTCTGGCTGCACAGTCCCTGGGCTGCCTGATTGGCCAGCAGGACGCCCCGTGTGAGGCAGGCTCTGCTGACCAGTTAGGTGGCCACGCCTGCCCCTGACCATGAGGGAGACGGCAGGTGGCTGGACCCTCTGCCTGGAAGAGTCCTGGGAGGGGAGGTGCCACCACCGCCACCACTAGGGGCTCCCCCCGCAACTTTCTTTCCAGAGGCCATGACTGCGCCATTCTTAGACGTTTGGTGAGGACCCCAGATGTAAGGAGGGTCTCTGGTGTGGAGACTCGCTCTGCACCGCAGAGGGGGTGCGCCGGCACTGGCCTGGTGGTCTGACGGCAGGCGGCTTTCCTAAGGGCGTCAGGCCCTTCGCTCCCCCACGCGCAGCCTCTGCCTCCTGGGCTTCCTGGCCATCTCTAGCTGATTCCACAGCCCCTTAGGCAGGTGCAGCCCTGGGCCTGGGGTTGGATCCCACAGCCTGAACGTGACCGAGGCCAGGTGGCTGGCTGGGCTTCCTTCACTGCCCTTTGGCGGCTCTTACCTGCTCTTGGAAAATAAGTGCCTGGAAACGCCACCTCCTGTGGTCGGGGTGGCTGACTGGGAGGGGACAGCTCACACCCCTTCCCACTTAAAAGCCTGACCCTAGACTCCTCCTCAGGGAACCAGTGTCCTGACCTCCCTCTGTTTCCTCTTCTGCTTTGGGCAGAGGCTGCGTAAGAAAACAAAGGGGAAGGAAGTGCAGTTGAGTTTGTAAGTTCTGGGCTGGCTGGTTGACTGGTTCACAGTGTGATAAGGGTTTCAGCATTTTTAAGAGCACTTTTCCTCTTGTTTAATAATAACCCTAGGAAATAGTCGCTCTCTGTTGTGCGGCACCCTGGGGCTGCAGTATGCTAAGCCCATCGCTGGACTCTCCCCAAAGCATGATACCAACCCCTGTCTCCAGTCATGAGACCCAGAAACATCCCCAGGCATCGCCCAGTGCCCCCGGGGCTGAGACTCACAGCCTTAAAGTAATCCTAGTGCACTTACTGCAGAGCCTCATTGCCTCAGTGTCAGCTATTGCTGAAATGACTCTTCACTCTCCGACACGCAGCTGTTGTTCAGTTGCCAAGTTGTGTCCAACTCTTGGCGACGCCATGGATTGCCGCGCGCCAGGCCTCCCTGTCCCTCACTGTCTGCCAGAGCTGGCTCAATTCATGCCCATTGAGTCGGTGATGCCCTTGAACCATGTCATCCTTTGTCATCTCCTTCTCCTGCCCTCAGGATCAGAATCTGTTCCAGGGAGTTGATTCTTCGCATCAGGTGGCCAAAATGTTGGATATCTGGTCAAGATCATTCCTTCCAGTGAATAGTCAGGGTTGGTTTCCTTTAGGATTGATGGCTAAGGGACTCTCAAGAGTCTTCTCCAGCACCACAGTTCGAAAGCATCAATTCTTCAGTGCTCAGCCTTCTTTATGGTCCAACTTTTAACATCCGTACATGGCTACTGGGAAAACCATAGCTGACTAGATGGACCTTTGTCGGCAAAGTGCTGTCTCTGCTTTTTAACACGCTGTCTAGGGTTGTCACAGCTTTATTTCCAAGGTGCAAGTGTCTTTTAATTTCATGGCTGCAGCACAGTCCACAGTGATTTTGGAGCCCAAGAAGATAAAATCTTCCACTGTTTCCACTTTTTCCCCATTTATTTGTCATGAAGTGACAGATGCCATGATTTTCATTTTCTGAATGTTGAGTTTTAAGCCAGCTTTTTTACTCTCGTCTTTCACTCTCATCAACAGGCTCTTTAGTTCTTCTTCACTTTTTGCCATTAGAGTGGTATCATCTGCATATCTGAGGTTGTTGATATTTCCCCTGGCAGTCTTAATTCCAGTTTGTGCTTCAACCAGCCCAGCATTTCTCGTGATGGTAGCTCAGATGGTAAAGAATCTGCCTGCCATGTAGGAGACCTGGGTTTGATCCTTGGGTTGGGAAGATCCCCTGGAGAAGGGAATGGCTGCCCACTCCAGTATTCTTGCCTGGAGAATTCCACGGACAGAGGAGCCTGGTAGGCTGTAGTCCATGGAGTCACAACTGAATGACTTTCACTTTCAACTCGCAGAGTTTCATTTCAACCTGACTTTGAGGATAGATACACAGTGGGACCAGGGGCGAGGGGACAGAACTGATGGGTTTGAAGATGATAATTAAGTCCTTAGGGTCTCAGAGAAAACTGGTTACTGTCCTTCTTGCCAAGAGTTCAGCTGATCGGGATGGAATGAGACAGTGCTGCTAAGGGCTCACGCTGGGTGCTTTACTGTCCTTCTTGCCAAGAGTTCAGCTGCTCGGGATGGAGTGAGAGAGTGCTGCTAAGGGCTCGCGCTGGGTGCTTAGCGCTGTTCCGCTTACATTGTATACATGAGAAGTGTCATGATAACATGTTTTTTAAAAAGGATTGGAGAAAGGTGACAGTTTGGAAACGCTGGTCTTATAGAGACGACTGACTGTCTGGAGAGGACACTTGTGAGTTGGGTAGAAGTCGCAGGCGAAGGCTGCCGATGTGGACTTGTAGTGAAGTGGAAGGCTTAAGAAGCAGATTCATTGGTCGGATCCCTTGGACCCATGATTGCCCGAGAAGTTTTGGTGGCAGGAAAGAGAGCAGGAGAAAGCCTCAGTTTGGCGGAAGAGTGAGGCAGGGGCTCTGAACCCCCAGGGTCAGCAGCTCAGCTTTGCCAGCAGCTGGGCCAGGGACCCCCTATCACCTCCAAGGCTCCCTGAGAAGGGGGCTCAGTGAAGACTACCCCTCAACTTCTGGTCCTTTCTGGGGTGAAAAGTAGGAGCTAGATGTCTTGGATTAAGTGAATATTAAGCAGAAATATTTTTATTTAAAACAATTGAAGTTTTTTTGTAAGATATCCACCCACCGACCCACCTTAACATAAAGTCACTTGTGTGATGTCAGGTCCCTTCAGCTTGAATGGAGGCCCCCGTCCAGAGAGCAGGGATGTAAGCGCATCCTTGTCTGGCCTTTCACGGGGGAGAGGCGAGGGGGACGACTCTAGGCAGGTTCTCGGCAGTCGGCACTTGCTCCTGGCATGTGCGTCCAGGTGGAAACTGGTCACTGGTACCAGGAAGGTGGGAATGCAGGACCAGGGCCCGGGTTTCAGCGCCCCCTGGAGTGCGCCTCCACGTGGTGGTCAGCGTCTGGCCCTTTGGGGCCCAGTGCCCGCGGTCGGTCCCTGGCCTGGCCGAGGAGCAGAAACGGAGAGCTCTTTCCGTGCGCTTTTCTCTCGTCCCATCTCCTGTTGTTGTCCCTTCTCTATCCTCCCCCAGGACCAATTCCGTACTGGAAAACGTTGTTTCTCCGGGGACTGGATTTGTGTTCTCCGCAGGTGATTCTGTCCCCTGCTCAGAGAACCGAGGGCCCCGGGCGGGCCCGGATGGCGGGTGGGGGCGGGCGGCCCCGGCCCGTGTGACCAGCTCTCGCTCCCTTGCAGATCGCCCAGTCGCTCGATGGGGCGCGCCGGCGGCCTGCGTCCGTGTGTCACCTGCCCGCCTCTCAGCAGCAAGGAACGGAGCTTCAGCACCTCTTCAGTAATGATGATGAAACTGGTATTAACTGAATGGCATTTATGGATTTTTAACTCTAATTCACAGTAAGCCAGAAAGCCATATGTTCAATCCAACCAAAAATCATTCTGTTTTGCTGCGTGTCTCATCCGATTGTGAGAAGTTTCAAGATACCTGTTTGTACAAAGAGGAATATAAGTGTTACTTGCCGGAGGAGCACAGCTGAAGCAGAAAGCGAAGACGTCTTAATTTATCCTTAAAGATATATGATAGAATTATTTATTTAGATAGAGTAAAGAGATATATATATATTTTTGGTGGTGATGAAAATGGCTCCGCAGAATGCCGATGCAGAATCTATGCAAGTTCAGGAGCTCCCGGTGCCCCTGCCAGACCTCCAGAAGCCGGGGAGGGCAGAGGCAGAGACGCGGGATGAGACCATCAGCGAGGGCTCCATCGACCGCATCCCCGTGCGCCTGTGGGTGATGCACGGGGCCGTGATGTTCGGCAGGGAGTTCTGTTACGCCATGGAGACGGCACTGGTCACGCCAGTCCTGTTACAGATCGGTAAGTGCCACCCGCGTCCCGGGCTGAGCAGCGCACGCGGGTGCGTGTGGGCACACGGGCTGACCACGTCCCCAGTCTCCCCTCGCGGCAGCCTCCTCTAATGGGCTTTCCTCCTGTGTCGGCAGGGGCAGGGCGGGTGGGGGTGGTCCTCCAGACATGCACGTGGGGTCGGAGGCCCCAGCCAGGTGGGTACTGGGTGTCCGGGCGCATTGGCCTTCTGAACCTCTGACCTGGCACACCCTCGCCTCCCACGAGGTGCCACTTGCCCAGCCCTGGGACCCCTACCCGCAGTGTGGCCCTCAAACTGTGTCATCCTGGCCGAGCCCATGAGCCCCCACCCCCACCCCCAGTGTGGCCCCCAGCTGTGTCATCCTGGCCGAGCCTGCGAGCCCCCAGCCCCACTGTTTTTCCGTAGAGTGAGGTAAATCGCAGGTCAGGTCGGGAGGCCGGGCACCTGCTCAGAACAAGGCCTCGCTGTAGAAAACACTGAAGAATTCTGTTTTCTTTATTTTCATCTTGTTATTGACTTAAATAGGAGTTTATTGTGGAAGTTAGGTGCCTGAATGATGGGTATTTCCAGAAATACTGAGATTCTCAAAGATACACTCTGAAAACACTGTCATCCCTTCCACATTACCGCGGGAAATGTCTCAGGCCCTAAAAAAACATGGTCAGAATGTTTAATTTTCCTCATTGTCTAAGAAAGTCTTAAAATCTCTAAGCTCCCAACTTTGTAAGAGATCTGGGTAAGGAGCCAAATTATTCAGAAGCGTGCTTCATTCTAGAATTCCACATGTGTGCTGTAAAATATTTTAAAACTGATTTATTTTGGCTATACCTGGAATATGTCTCTCTCTGAACATGACGGCGTGATTCTTGTTCAGAGAGTACACACTCAGGCCTGCCTGGCGCCGGCCCCTGCAGGGCGGTGGGCAGGGGCTGGTGCGGGTCCCAGCTCAGCAGGTGCCACGCCTGCCCGCACTGCGTCATCAGGCCCGTGACTGAAGGGGCAGGCTGGTCACTGTCTGCATTTGCGTCCCTGCGCTCCTGCCTGCTTTCCCTGTGACACCCCGGGTGTCTGCCTGTCTCATCTTTCATAACGTAAGGCTGGAGGGACGGCCCACACCTGGACGAGTCGAGACCCTCTCCTGGGGAGCTGGGGGCCCTGGGGTGTGAACCACGTGGGCCGCGCTCTGTCCTCCATCTGCATGTGGGCCATCCCTGCACTCACCCCGCTCTGCCTCCTCGGTGGCCGCAGGCTCCAGGCCACTGGGGACAGATGGAACACCACGTCTGGCGGTCCCCACACGGCCTCGTTCTGGTGCTGCGAGCCAGCGAGGGACCAGCCCAGCAAGAGCTGCCTTGCTGGGAGGAGAGCTGGGGTGAGATTCCGGCCCCTGCAGGACCTGGGAAGACCTCTCGGGGGGAGAGGGCGGGAGTGCGGGGTGAGTCTTGGAGCCCATTTCTGGCCAGACCCTGGGCGGGCCGTGTGCGGTGGCATGGAAGCTTACCAAGCGTGTATTTCGCGCCTCTGACACGCCAGGGTGTGGGTTCATGGTTGAGGTCATCACGAAAGCAGTGTGCCCAGACTCAGGGGATCAGAGCCAGGTCCCATGGTAACTTCCATGATCTCTCACGGTTTAGGCTCTGATTTCTGAGGAGCAGGTTGGTAGCAGGAGTGCAGGTTTGGGGGCGTTTCCGTGGTGACGGGTCACGTGTACGGTGGCCCAGCGCCCTGGTGCTCACGCAGCCCCTGGCACTTGCGCTGTGCAGGCTCTGCGTCTCAGTTTCCACACAGCTTACATTTCGCCGTGTGGTTCTGAGTGTGTACGTGTTACCCGAGACTTGGTCCATTTTAGACATCCAGGATAATGCACATTCTAACTTTTCTGTATAATGCCTAGGCTAGGCATTAATTAACTAACAGGATAATGCATATTCTAACTTTCCTGTATAATGCCTAGGCTAGGCATTAACTGCAGCTTCTAAAAGTTGCAAGTGTGTCTGTTCCATGTGACCATACACCAGTGATGATGAGAAGCAGGACGATTGTCATCACAGTTACTGTGACAGGACGACCCATAGGGGATGAAGGTGACCCTTGTCACTGACCCTAGACATGGCACAGGAGAGCAGGACTCTGGCAGAAGCTGTTTCCATGGGCTAAAGGAGCGGAGCTTAACGAGAGTTGTTCTGAGATGGGCTTAGATAGGAGCCAGACAGTAAGGCCTGATCCTTTTCTCAAGGTTGTACTTGAATTTCACTCTGAATTTCAGTTCAGTTCAGTTGTATCCGACTCTGCGACCCCATGGACTGCAGCACGCCAGGCTTCCCTGTCCATCACCAACTCCCAGAGCTTGC
Organism: Bos javanicus; assembly: GCF_032452875.1. Lineage (NCBI taxonomy): Eukaryota > Metazoa > Chordata > Mammalia > Artiodactyla > Bovidae > Bos > Bos javanicus. The sequence continues at coordinate 2,551,619 of NC_083881.1, forward strand.
TCAAACCCATGTCCATTGAGTCGGTGATGCCATCCAACCATCTCATCCTCTGTCCTCCCCTTTTCCTCCTGCCTTCAATCTTTCCCAGCATCAGGGTCTTTTCCAGTGAGTCAGTTCTTTGCATCAGGTGGCCAAAGTATTGGAGTTTGAGTTTCAGCATCAGTCCTTTCAATGAGTATTCGGACTGATTTCCTTTAGGATGGACTGGTTTGATCTCCTTGCAGTCCGAGGGACTCTCAAGACTCTTCTCCAACACCACAGTTAAAAGCATCAATTCTTTGGTGCTCAGCTTTCTTATAGTGCAACTCTCACATCCATACATGACCACTGGGAAAACCACAGACGGACCTAGGGGCAGTGTAGTGGTCAGAGTGGTCTGTCACACCCAGAAGTACAATGTTTATTGAATTTTGTATATTAATAATTATTAAAGCTGAAACGGGGATTTCCCTGGTGATCCAATGGCTAAGACTCCAAGCTGCCAATGCAGGGGACTAGGGTTCGATCCCTGGTCAGGGAACTAGATCTCACATCCCTTAACGAGAAGTTTAAATGCTAGAACTAAAGATCTGGCATGGCACAATGAAAACTGAAGATCCTGCATGCTGCGACTAAGACCCAGCACAGCCAAATACATCCATACGTATGTGTGTGTGTGTGTGTGTACGTGTTGTATATGTGTATAAGTGTCTGTGTGTATGTTATATATGTACATATGTGTATGTGTGTATATGTTTATGTACACATGTGTATGTGTGTGTATGCTGTGTTATGTATGTACATACGTGTATGTGTGTTGTGTGTGTACATATGTGTATATGTATGTGTGTAAGAGTGTGTGTGTATGTAGCTGAAGCTGTTGTCTCCGTGTGTGCAGCTGGATCCACCTGATAGCTGTCTGCAGGTGTACGCTCCACCACCTTCCATCGTCCCAGGAGGCTCCCTGGCGGCCCGTCGCATGAGTGCTCCTTTGTGGTGGGGGTCGCCTCTGTCGTGATCATGCCCTGTCTGAAGTTTGTATGAGCAGAATCATGCAGTAGGTGGTCTGGTTTCTGCCGTGCTTCAGGGGTTGGTTCGTCCATCCTGCTGCACTACGTGGTCCACTGAGTGGACACCCCCTTTCCCCTGTTTGTTCACCAGCTCAGAACGTCTGCATCGTTTCCATCTCAGGGCTATTTTAAATACAGCTGCTTTGAGTCTGTGTGGACTCATGTTTCGTTTCCCATGAGTGGAGACCTAGGAGTGGGGCGGGCAGTCCCACGTGAGCACAGGTTCACTTCACAAGCAGAGACCATTTCGACCGTTCCCCGTTAGGGTTAGTGTCCTTGAGAACACTTGCATTCCTCTGACAAATAGCGATGGTAAGCATCTATCCTTATGCCTGTTGGGCATTCGTGTATCTTAGGTGGAGTGCGTGCTCGGATTTTTTGCTCATATGTGGTTTGTCTGATTAATGAGTTGTGAGGGTTCTTTATTAAAAAGTCCTTTATCAGATACGTCTGCTCTGGGGCATCCAGTTCTGTCCTGGGGTGATCGACTTGCTCATCACTTGTGTGGTGAGTCCATCACAGGGCCGGGCTCTCATGGTCAGCCTGTGTGTGTCCTCCCCACCTGGCAGACTCCGAGGAGCCACCTGAAGTGCCGTCTTCCCATCACTGTTCTGCACGATCTCCCCTGTCCCCACAGTTTCAGACGCTCACCAGTGCCGCAGGCCCAGGGGAGGCTCAGTGAGTGAGTGAGGGAGGAGAGAATGGGTGACGCAGCTTAGATGCCTGATGTGTCCGTGCACCTTCGTCAAAGCCCAGCTCCTGGTTTCCTGCCTTCCAGAGTCGGTCCCCAACGGCCGGCCCCCACCCAGGCTCCTGGGGCCTCTGGACCCACTGATGCGCGCAACACAGAAGGCCCGTGGGATTCCCCAGGGAGCCAGTCAGCGCCCACCCCAGCGGAGCCATGTGCTTTGCCTCTCGTTCCAGCCACACGTGTTTGCTCTGTGAACGACCGGGCCTGTCTCCAGTGGAGACAAGGGCGCAGGTAAATACTGTGGACACAGCGCTGGGCACCCTCCCACCAGCAGGCTTTTTTCTGGTGGCAACGTGAGGAAGCAGAGGCTGGGAGGGCTGGCCCACCCGTCTTGGGGGAGCCCACCAGGGGCATGTGGGTTGTGTTTAAACCTTGAAGCATCTGGCCTGAGTTTCAGCTTCAACATCCCAGCCTTTCTGGTTTGGTCCGATGGCCGTCCATGAACAGAGCTCGTTGCCCTGTCTGCTGGGGGCTGTGTTCCGCTCAGATCCCCAGCCCTCTGCCTGGCCCCTCACCTGACATCGCACGTCTGCTGCGTTGAGGACCTGGGGAACAATGGCTGGAAGGTGGAGTGCCTTCCCCACCACGGCTGCGGCCTGAGCTTTCACATGGGCCCAGGAAGTCGACTCTAACCTAAATACTGATGCCAGCCCTCAGTCCTCAGAGTACCTTGTCACCTCACCGCCCCGAGGTGGGTGCAGGCTGAGGGCTGCCCAGGCCGCGGGAACCTGGGAAGAGGTGGTGGTTTCTAAGCCAGGCATGTGCTCCTCAAGCTCCACGCCTGCCTGCCACGGCCGCCGGCCTGTGAGAGGAGCTGATTCCAGAGACACCTGCAATTATGAGGAGAGTTATTCCAGCCAAATAGAAAATACAGATTCTAGAAAAGCCACTGCCCTTCAGCATGCCACAAAATTACCATGTCAGTCCTCGATGGGTGGCCGCAGGTTGGGACGCCCGCCACTGGGGAGTACTGAGCAGTGAGGGTGTGGGGGACGTGTCCAGAAGCAGGTGGAAGGAGCCTGCTGGCAGGGGAGGTGAGCTCTGGCCCCGCTCTGAGAGGCCTCGCACTCAAGCTGTTAGGGCCTTGGGGGTCAGAACTCAGACCCCGTGGTGCCTGTTCACTCCTGTCCACCTCCCCGAGGAAGGGCTCGCGTTCTCAGTGGGAAGCTTACCCCTCCTGCTGTGGCCTGGAAGGCAGCTGGGCCTGGCCCATTGCATTCCTGGGTTTGGGGAACTAAAAACTTATAATTCCAGTACTTTGGTTTGTTTCTTAAATTCGGTTTGTCACGTGAGCCGGATTGTCGATAGTCCTGGTTGTCATTCTCAGCTGTGCGTTTCTGTTTCTTTCACACGAACTCGAGTCTTGGGGCTTTGCTGTTTGGTTGCAAGTTGTCTCCTGTGATCCTCAGCTAGTGGCAGGTGTGTTGACATATAGCCCTGGCAGGGCTTGTCTGCTTCCAGCTCTGGGTGATGGAGCTGTTCTGTCTTCGTATCTTCTTATGAAGGGGGTTAGAGGACAGGGTCTCTGCCCGACCCCTCCTCCCTCCTCTCTCTGATCCTGGACCCACTGACCCTGGTGGCTGCTTGGCCACCTGCCCTGTGGGGGGTGTAATAGAAAGTCAGATCACCACCCTGTTTTGTAAAGACGTGAATAATTTTGAAAAGTGCAGTTTACATCGCAGCACCGTGAGCCGTCTGTGTGTGTTTGCTGGCCCTGGAGTCCAGGGCGCCCCGCCATCAAGGACACCTCAGCGCTGGTCCGCAGGGCCCTGCCGCGGGGGCTCCGCTGCAGGAAGGCCTTGCCTGGCCAGGCCGGGACCTGCGGTGAGGGCCCCTGACCCCGCATGAGCACATCTTCCTGCTGGCGCCTCTAGACCAGCAGCAGAGCCGCCCCTCGGCGCTGGAAGGGCAACACTGAGCCAGCAGGCCTTGGGGACAGCGGCAGGGGGCAGGCGGGTGTGGCCGGGCCAGCCGCCCCTCCTGGTCCCACTGGCCGGGCCGCAGAGGGGGCAGAAGGGCGGTGCGGGCAGGTGGCGCCCACCCCTTCGGGAAGGTGCAGGGCAGCAGCCCTGAGACTGCAGCTCCAGGAGCTCAGGAAGAACGTGGCGCAGGCCTGGGGCAGCCACTGGTTCTCCGTCCTCCTTTGCAGAGGAGGGGCTTTAAAAACCGGGCCTCTGCTTTCTTGGACCCAAAGCACTTTCACCAGGTTCAGGACTCAGAGGTCAGGGAAGTGAGACTTCCGTCCGTCTCCTGTCCTCAGCACCTGGTTCTGTCCCTGGAGGAGCAGGTTTCATGAGCCTCCTTCTGGATGTCTCCCACACGTGTGACATGTGAGACACGGTGTCCCCACCAGAAGCAGAGAGCGTCCTAGACAGACGAGAACCCAGGTCCAGGTCAGGGCAGAAAGCCCGTCGGTCTCTCCAGGCTCTTGCATCCTCTTGTGGGCTTGCCCACCTTGGCTCCGACCTTGGGGCTGGCCCAGGTGCCTTCAGCCTCACCATCGCCCCTCCATACCCGTCTAAGAGGCCCCATCTCTTACACCCTAGATCCCCACACCGTTAGTCAAACATCTCAGCTTCTGGAGGGGACCTTTAAAGATACGTATGTTCTTAGGCTTTAGGCTCAAGGTGAAATCACTCAGTTGTGTCTGACTCTTTGCTACCCCATGAACTGTAGCCTACCAGGCTCCTCTCTCCATGGAGTTTTCCAGGCAAGGGTACTGGTGTGGGTTGCCACTTCCTTCTCCAGGGGATCTTTCCCACCAGGGATCGAACCTGGGTCTCCCGCATTGCAGGCACACGCTTTACCATCTGAGGCACCTGGGAAGCCAAGGAGGGAAGAGTAGCCGCTAAAAACTGTTGCTTTGTTAGTGCCAAGTGGGGTTCTGGTAAGTAAGACCCACAAGCTTGCAGCCAAACAGAGGGTGAGAATGTGACATGCAGGGGGCAGGGGCCCATGGGCCCCGCCAGGAGTAGCAGCATCCGTGCCTGCTTCCTGCAGGGCCGGTGGTCTGGGGGCTGAGGAGAGGCTGCCCAGGAACTCCTGCAGACCAACGCCTGGTGCGAGCCTGGCACTGCAGGTAGGTGCCCATGGTTTGCACGCCGTGTGCGTGTGCACATGCATGTGTATGTGTGCACACATGTGTGATGTGTGCATGTGCTGTGTGTGCACTCAGGTGCACCAGACGAGCCTGGCCTCAGTCAGGGCCAAGTGGGAACGAGGGGTCACTGTCAGAGGAGAGTCTGGGGATAGCGTGCCCAGAGCCAGAGCAGACCCCGTGAAGCTCCGGAGCCCTCCGGGACTGATGCGGTCTGGTCCCACACAGCTTTTCCCTTGGGAAGGGGACGTCTGCCCCCCCGCCCCCCACTGTTTCCCTCTTCGTTCCGGAAACACCCTTGAAGGAAAAGGAAAGTCCTAGAAGGGTGTCCTGTGGCCTCTCAGCTGACGGACGCCAGTTTCTCTCCTGATGGAAGCTGGGGGGCGGGGCTGTGCTGTCCCAGCGTGACCAAGTGCTTGGTACGTTTATTTATGGGCGAGCTTAGGTTTAATCTTGTCTGTCTCATTCAGGAGGGGTGAAACGTTGTTCATTTCGTGTATGTCTGTCTTTTTGTTTTTTAAAAAGCACTCTTCCCGCTTTCAGTCCTAACTTAATGTGAATCAGAATTCCAAGGATGTGATGTGTCAGAACTGGAGCCTCACCTTTTCCTCCTGTGGGAAAATCCTGCCCTTTAGCAGCTGGCCTTAAAGAAAACACGCGAGCTCGAGGTGCCGTGAGCGCTGGTCACTGTCCTCCGCTCCCTGGATCGTGGAGGGAAGTGGACAGCGAGGCCAGCACCTGCGGAGCGGAGTGGGGCCCTGACCCCCTGTAATCCAGCCCCCTGCCCGCCCCCAGGAACTCAGTGCCTGTCTCTAAAGCCCTGTGCCTTCTGGTGCCACTGACTCAGGCTAGCGCTTGACACCCATCGGGCGGCGCCCAGGAGCACACACACCTTGGGTGAGAATTGAGTGCTGTGGGCTCATGCCGTATCCAAAGTGAGGAGCGTGCATGCTGAGTGCCTGCCTGCTGGATGGGCTCGAGCGGAGGCGCGCCTTGGAGCACACGCGCGTGCCCTGCACCCTTCTCGAGCGGGCGTGGATGCTGCCGCAGGTGGCCGGTCATGAGTTCCTTTGGCGTGAGGCCTCCCACGTGGCCCTCCAGCAGCTGCTGTCACACCTCGTGCTCCCCCAGTTCAGATGCGCTTCCTAGGAATTCCCTTTGTGTATAGTGACCCCTCAGGCCTTCTGCAGGGGGCACTCCTGGTTGGTTTTCCTGTTTTGTCAAAGAGCTGGCAGCTCGCTGCCCTCAGTCTCCTTTGTAACACCCAATTCCTAAGGCACCCCTGTCTGGTTCTTGCGGGTCACCTGGCACTCTTTGCACAAAGCTGCGTCACTTAAGGGCTATTTCGGAGAATCAGGCTGCTGCGTCACCAAAAGAGGGACAGCTGAAGGAGGCCAGAGACCTTGTCCCTGGAGGCCAGGAAAAGGGGCAAGTGGTGGAGGCTGGAGTGGTGGTTCTGGGGACTCGCGGGGAGGACACCCCGCCCAGCCTGTGTCACTGCGTTGGCTGCCGAGACGACGCCCACAGGCCCTCCTGCCCCTGGGCAGGAGGCTTTCAGGCTGGCGGCCGCTGCTCTTCAGCGCGTGGGCGCCTCCCCTCTGCGGGCCTTCGGTCCTGGGCTGAGGGCGGCCCAGAGCACGTGCGCTTAAATTCTGCCTTGGTGCTTCCATTGATCTTTAGCAGCGAAAACCCCACCAGGCTTGGCCATCCTCCTCCGGGCGGTGGAGCGGTCTTTGTGTTGCTTCTAATCTGACAGTTGTTTTCGCCTCTGTGGAAGCTGATGCTGTGCAGACCTGGAGAATTTTATCAGAGCCGGTCTCAAGATGGGTTTCCCTGAGACCTGTCCGCCATTTCTGGGCTTACACTTGGTCTGCAGGCCCGGAGGGCAGGGTCCCCCGGTGTTGGGGGCGGGGTCCCCAGGCTGCCCTGGGTTGGGTCGCACACCCAGGAAGAGAGCACTGGGCTCCAGGCCCTCGTCCACCCCAACCCCAGAGCGCCATCGGGGGAGGGGCGGGCGTGCCCACAGGGCTAGGCGCCGAGGAGGATGGTGAGTGGATGAGATGGGCCTTCACCGGCGTCTGTGCGAGTGAAACAGTCCAGACACAGAAGGATGAGCGCTGTGTGATTGCACCTCCGCTTGGGACCCAGGAGGAGGATGGGGGCTGGGGGAGGGGCCCGGGAGGGCTTCAAGGGGGACAGAGTTTCAGTTTCACAGGTGAAGGTTCTGTGGGGACAGCAAGGGACATGTGCCTGAAGTCACTGAACCACACACCTCAAAGCGGTTAGAGAGGCAACTTTTACACGATGGATATTTTACCCCCACTTATTAAATGTGGGAAAAAATTGGACGGGCTATTCTATCCAACTGAAAACTGGATTTCCTGCTGACGAGAGACTGAGGAAGCCTGAAGGGTGACACATGGCCTGGGCTGGGAGGTGGCGGAGGGCCCACGCTCACCCGCGGAGGGGAGGTCCAGACACATGCGCGTGTCCGTGCCTGGGGGCCCTGACGTGACACCCACCCGGGCTGGGGGACCCTTGCAGTCCCCTCAGAGCCCCAGCAGCATGCTGGAAGGACAGGCAGGAGTCGTCAGAATCTCCTGGAGTTTGATGAAATAATTGAAGAACTGTTGTGCAGGACTGTTTTGTTTGGATTGGGAAGTCTGGATTTCCTTGTGTTTCAGATCATTGTATTTTAGAGACAATGCAACGTCAGCCGCAGTCGTTTTTCCCAAGGAATTCCATGCCTATTTTTCTTTCATCAAACGCTTATTGAGCACCTACCCGCCAGGTGCCGGGCACTGTGCCAGGTGCCTGGGCGGGGTGAGCAGCCAAGGCTCCTGCTTCGACGGGGCCAAGCACGTGCAGGGACTGAGCATGTAGGGGTCCCTGTGAGGTGACGGCACCTGCGCTTCAAGGACCGAAGGGTCCCAGGTCCGGGAGGCCTGGAGGGGGTCACCGGTCCCGCATACCAGCTCTGAGCTCGCGGGGCCTGGGGTCAAGGCTGTGGTTTATGGTTTGGAGAAGGAAGAACAGTCGGAATCCAGGCCACTGCCCTCTCCGTTGAAGGCGAGCGTGGGGATGGCGGAAACAGGACAGGAGGCAACAGCCGGGCACAGAGAGGAGGGGCGGAGGCTTGTTGGGGAGGTGGCCCTGGGCCTCCTGGTTGCCGAGCACACAGGGGTCATCGAGTGGAGGTGAATCATTGCCACATTCCAGCCTGTGGCGTGGCAGGGAGGGGCAGAGGGAAGTGTGGCCTGTCAGGGGAGCCGTGACTAAGTGAATGGCACAAGCTTGGTGCCAAGTCCTGTTTGGGAAGCTCTGATCCTGGTGGGCCAGATCACAGAAGGCCTTAGATGCCACTCCAAGGAGGCGATTTCCAGAGAAATCTGAGTAATTCTGTCCTTTGCCAATATTGCACACATGAGCCTTAGTAAAGCAAGAATGGAGCAATTATGTTGCTCCATTAGGTAAGTAATCTCAGAGACAATTTAAAATATATGGGAGGATGTGCGTAGGTTATGTGCAGATACCTACCGTCTGTATCAGGGACTTGAGCACCTGTGAAAATGCTCAGGGTTCTGGGGCCAGCCTTCTGTGCACACTGAGGGCTGAGTGTGCACTTGGGTGAAAGGACAGAAAATGCTGTCAGTTATTCCTGCAGGAAGTGATCATGTCTCTTTGTAACGAAAGCCAGAAAGAAGTCAAATCAACTTTACCAGAGCATTACAAGTATGTTGGAATGATAAGGAACCGGAAAGCCGGGGTTCGGGGTGACCTGTCCTCTGTGGGTCCCTTCTCAGGGGAGCCCAGCCCTCGGGCCTCCTGCTGCTCGTCACAGCAGGGCTCTCCAGGGAATCACTGTAAATGTTTAGTGTTTCTCTTAAACCTGCAACAAGATTATAATCACGGACAGGAATTTTTTTAATGGTAAATTTTGGAACAAACGCTCTCTTTGTGGTTAAAGCAGTCAGTGTAGAGGGTGTCCACCCGCAAGACACGTCCCAGATGGTGGTAGTTCTGTCATTAAAAAGCCAGCTGTTTAAACCCCGTGCAGAACGCGTACATGTGTAAATGGCGGGAACGGCGTGCGGATAGGGTTTGTCCTCGGGGGCAGCGTAGGTGGTTTTCCCTGTTGAATTGGAGAGAGCACGTGAGTGTGTCTTACAGCTTGTAAGCTTCAGGGAAGCATCACAGAAAGGAACTTGAAGGAACTGCCAGCCCTCGTGAGGACTTGGGAATGGTGGTGTTAGTACTTTATCTGCAAACCTGGAAAAGTGGTTCCCACCCAGGAGGTGTAGCTCATACTGCAAAACTAGGCAGAAACTGAAACCCTGAGTCTCGCTCCGAGGCAGTGAGGCTGGACGCCTGCCTGCTGGGCTGTTGACCGCGGCTGGAAGAGCCCTACCCTGGGCAGGAGAGATGGAGGCAGCTGGCACAGGCTCGGCTCAGGGCTGGGGGCGGCGGCACCGATTCTAGCAAGAGTCAGGCTTTATCAGTTACAACCAAATTACATGTCCTCAAATTCCCTCTAGATGTTCATGTGTGTCTCTTTTGCTGTCGTTTATTACTGGCACAGTCAGTGGGAGTCTCTCCCTGCTCTGATCGATGCCTGTGCATCTCCATGTGGGCCCCAGGCTCTGCCTTGGCTAAGACCCCGACCCTGAGCACCTCCCTTCCCTCCACTCCTGGGGCTCTGCTGCCCGGAGCGCTCCACTGCAGGCCTGGCTGGAGCCCTGGGTCCCCACGTCCTCCCGGCAGTCTCTCAGACTGTGAAATTCCTTTCCTTCACCTTCGTCGTGCTAGAGTGTGACCGAAAAGCGGGAGTTAACCAGAGCCAGACAGGAAACGCAGCCCGAGTAGACGCAGCCGCCGCCTGGGGAACGCTTCCCCGGGCGCCCGCCCCTGTAATCGGACACTTATGGCAGATACATGGGGCCTCACGTGCAGCTCATGCAGTTTAATCGTTTCACTGAAGTGAACAGGGTAGACGTCTCACACTGTGGATTTCTCCGTGTGGGGTGGTGGCCAGCGGTGTGGCCCCATGGGTCAGGCCCAGCCTCGCCTCAGGTCTGGTGAGCAGAGTGCAGGGGCGCAGGTCACTGGCATCGCCGGAGGTGGGCACCCCCCCCCGCCCCCGCCGCCGCCACTTGCGGGGGCACCGTGGCCCCTGTCCTCAGGGAGAGCCGCCCAGCACAAGGAGAGCACACTCCCTTTAACCCCAAGCTCCAAGGTCAGCATGCAGGGTGGCCACTGCAGGCGGGCTCGGAAGCCCCAAGAGTCGGCTTCCGGGAGAACGGCTCACCGCGGAGCCTGGCATGGGGGCCGGGCCGGGCTGCCGCCTTCCCCCATTGGGGCTCTGGGCCCTGCCATGCGAGCAGAGTGTGGTGAGACAGTGGCTGTGGCCTGTGGGGGAGACCGTGCCTGAGGCAAGCAGTCTAGGCCCAGAGTTGGACAGAGCAGCACTCTGCCTGACCACCGAGGTGGGCAGCGTGGAGAGAGGCGAGGCTGGGCACAGAAGCTTGGTGTCAAACAGACCATGAGCAAGACTCGCGGGCTGCTCCAGGGGCCTGGCCATCTCCTCTGAGCCCTGGACGGGTCTGCTCTGCACCACAGGAGTTGGGGCTCAGGGAGGAAGGTGACTTGCCCAGGGCTCCATGGCCAGAAAGCGTAGAATCAGGGTTTGAGCCTCTCCTTTTCTTCTGGCTGGGCCAGACTGGAGGCTGCCGTGAACTAGGAGAGAGCTAGGTGTTCCCTGCTCTTAGAAACGAGATGTGTGGACCCCACAGTAACCATGCCAGCAGCAGCTGGTCCAGTGACCTGATCCTCCCACCAGCCTGGAGATGGCGTTACCTTGCAGATTCTTGCAGGGGAGGCAGCCCCCTGCGGCCCTGCCAGCTGTGCTGGCTGCAGCTGTGAGAAAGGGAGCCCTGGTCAGCGGGTTTCAAAAGTGCTCAAGATCTCTCTTGGTTAAAGTGGTGCAACCTTTTGTATGAATTCCATTTTTAAAGTTTGCAGACAGCCTGCTAGTTTTCCCGTCGTGTTTTCAGGAGGCAGACTGCAAAGGCCCTGCTGGCTGCAGCCTGGGGCGTGCCTGAGCTGGCTCCCAAACTTCCAGGACTCCTTGGGGCCCTTGGCTGAGCACATCCACTATTTAAAAGTTAATTACACACTTACAGTTGAATTGTGTTGACAGGAAGGTAGCACACACGCGTGCCTTCCTGCCTACTCGTCTGCACTTCACTGTCCTCGGCCCTTGGGCGATCCTGGCGCGTTGTGTCTGAGCTCCTGGTTCATTGACATCATGTAGGTGTTGTGCCGTTGGCCGAGGCAGTGGAAGTCTGCTGGCGCCCCCAGGAGTCCCCATGCCCCCCACAGCTCCACTTGTTAAAACCAAAGCACTGTGAATCACAGCATATAGGGTGGTGCCTGGGGTCCCTCCCCAGTTCAGATCATGGACTCTCAGGGCTGGGAGAGACCTTGGCTGCCAGCACGTCCAGGCCTCATATAGACACCAGCCTGAGTCGGGGCCGAGTGGCCACCATGAGGCTCGGGGCAGACTTGATGCCCCGACCGTGACCTGGGCACTGTGGCCTGGTGCAGCATCTGTGCCAGAGCTGGGATGGGTGGGCGGCAGAGAGCGGCCAGTGCGCCTGTCTGCAGGGAGCCGCGCTCCTGGGAGCTGCCTGGAGGAGAGGCGCCCGCAGCCAGGCCCCAGGGCCCCCGGAGGGGTGCCCACTGGTTTCCCAGAGGCCAGTGTCCGGTCCTGTCCGGCCAGGAGCACCCTGCTGGGCTGTGGAGGCCTCTCCTGGTCCAGCAGAGGACCAGTGCCCCCGCAGGGTGTTGGGCAACCCCCGTGTGGGGCTGCCAGTCCATTCCTGGGGAACCAGGCCCGGCCTCAGGGCCGACACGAGGGGCTGGAGGATGTTTATTTTTACCAGAGGACCGTTAAGAACGTTCCGTTACTTAAGTAATGGTGCCTTCAGTATGTTTGAATCGTGCTGTCGCCAAGCGGTTACCTCCCTCCGGAACAGCTCCTTCTTTACCACGGTCCCCCCGCAGGGAGCACGTCCCCCGCATACAGAGCACATACGCCCAAACTGGACAGAAGCGGCCACGCCACACGGCCCTCCCCCGGCACTGATGGGACTGGCCCTGCGTGGCCCGGGCTCCGGGCCCTGCACCTTCAGGCACCTGTCCCGGCGCTTCCACGCTGTGATGAGGGGCGTTTTGTTCAGTCCTGGGCTCCCAGGGCCCAGCCCGTCGCACCTGGAGACACCAGGGCTTGCTGGCCCAAGGGGGAGGCCCCAGAAGAGGCGCCTGAGCTACTTGCTTCTTTGTCCTCCCCTTTCTCCCTGCCTCCCTGGGGCTCTAGAAGACTCCTTGCAGCTCTGTGGTCCTCCCTCCAGCTGGAGGAGGTGTTGCCTGGTGCAGACCCTCCCAGCGGGGGCCCTCTCCCAGCACCCTGCCTCCAGCCTGTGCCCCGGGTCTCGTGTGTGTTCAGAGGCAGGACTGTTGCTCTTTCACACCTGTACCCCTCACCAGGGCCACTTGGTGACGGCTCCCCACGGGGCTGGTAGATCCTTCCGAGGTCACCCCAGGCTGCTGAGCAGTTCCCACGGAGAGCGGGTTCTCATGGCTTTGGTGTTATCGTGAAGTTTTTGTCTGACAATACAAGCGTATCTTGATGAGGAAGGCTTTGTCTATTGAGAGAAAGAATGAAGTTCCTATTCCCATTTCAGATCTTTTGTTAAACAATTTATAGGCCGTTTTCCCGGTACCCTGGCCCCCTCCCCCCAGAAGAACCAGTTTATCAAAAAAGCGGTTGTGTTGAATGGGAGGCCGCGCGTGACCAAGCGTGGCCGCAGTCGCCCGTGACCTCACTCAGCCCTCGGCGAGCCACGACGCCCCCGGCGTTTCCTGTGAACCGGCAGCCTTCCTGGTCCCACCATTGTTGTTCGCTTTTGCCTGGAAGAAAACAAAAATTATTTACTACGCACCGGTGCTGTGTGTGTTTAGAGCCTTGCTGGGAAATGCCACGTCCGGCTGTCCCAGCGGCAGCCGCGCCAGGGACAGATGGGGGCCGGCCCAGGGCTGTGTTCTCAGGCTTGTCGCTGCCCCGGAGACGTGATGGGACATGTTCATCTTTGTTGCCCCCGTGTTTAAACGAAGACATGTCCCTGCTGTGGTCAGCGCTGGGCTCACCCAGCCCTCCCCAACCCCTGACTCGGCTGCTGGGGACTCGCACCCCCTCTGTGACTTTCAGGGGAATTGGGGACAGAGCCGGGACACGGATCCCACCGATGGTCCATGTGGCCCCTGGGCTCTCCAGCCTGACCAGCTCCTGGCCCAGCCGCCTCTGCAAGGAGGCCTCCCTGGGGTTGGCCTGGGGGTCCCGTGCAGGGTGGGGAGGAGGCGGGGGCTTTGGGGGAATGGTCCTGGTGCTCAGAGTTGAGCCAGGCACACGCTCTGCCCTCGTGGGGCTTCAGCCAAGCCTGCTGAATGCGGGCCTGCTGAATGCGGGCCGGCTGGGCTGGCAGGCAGGCGGCCTGGTGACCTGCGAGGGCAGTTTTGGGGGAGCCGAAGGGGGGATCCAGGCTGCCATGGGTGGAGGGGGACGGGAGGTGGGGAGGGAGGTGACCGTGACAGCCTCGCCAGAGGAGACGCAGGCCGGCTGCCATGGCAGCCGCGGGATGGGCACGAGGTGGTGCTGGCAGAGGCGGAGCCAAGGGGTGGCGGGGCTGGGGCCCCTGACTCCAGGGTGGTCTCCCCTTCCCCTCGGGTCGTGAGCCGGCAGGCCCTGCTCAAGCCCCGGGAACCAGCCGAGCAGGCGGTCCGTGCTCACCCACGGCCACTCCTGCGGGGCCAGGGCTCTGGGCGGCTGATGCTGCATGGCAGTGGTTTCCCTGGGCGAGCAGGACGTGGGTTTGGGGCGAATTGCTGAGCAGCACCCAGCTTGACAAGCTTCCCGGGATTCGCTTTCAGTTGCGTGACCCCTTTCAGAAAGGCTTGACAGAACTCCCCAGGTCATATCCCTGAAGCCCCACAGCCCCGTGCTGTCCCACAGGCCCACGTCTGAGGGACGGACGCACCCACAGAGGGAGCACAGGCCCCCGAGAGCCCTGCTCCCAAAGACCGCCTTGCGTGGACTTCACACTGAGCACAGCTCGCCACAGAGGCGTTGACCCAGAGTCCTGCATGCGGCAGAAATATCCCTGAGGGACAAAAGGAGGACAACTGTGGTCAACTGTCATCAGCAGACCTCTAGGACATGCTGAAGAAGCTGAAGGCGGTTCTTCAGGCCAAAGGGAAGTGATATCCCGTGACCCTGGGATCCCGAGGAGGAAGGAAGGAAGGGTATGGGGATGGTAAGACAGGCAGGTAAGAAGAAAGACAGTTTCGTCTTGGTTCCTTTAGAATGAGTGATTGTTCAGAGCTCCCTGCAGAGCGGGTGTATTGAGTCTGCAGACGTAACGTATGTGCCTCTTCAGCATAGACGGACCTGAGGTGGATGGGCACAGACAGGTGCCGGGGTCTCACCAGAGGGGAGCAGTCTCCACTCAGGCTGAAGGTGAATGTAGTAGTCTCTAGAGCTGCTGCTGCTGCCAAGTCACTTCAGTCGTGTCTGACTCTGTGCAACCCCATGGACGGCAGCCCACCAGGCTCCCCCATCCCTGGGATTCTCCAGGCAAGAACACTGCAGTGGGTTGCCATTTCCTTCTCCAGTGCACGAAAGTGAAAAGTGAAAGTGAAGTCGCTCAGACCCTCAGCGACCCTATGGACTGTAGCCTTCCAGGCTCCTCCATCCATGAGATTCTCCAGGCAAGAGTACTGGAGTGGGGTGCCATTGCCTTCTCCGAGTCTCTAGAGCAGCCACTGCCAAATAATGCTGAAACGCTAGTGTGCGGATCACCACGGAACGTGAAGGAGGACTTGAGTCACCAAGAGAAGGCAGGAGCAGGAGGGACAGAGCCGCCTGGAGAGGCAGCCAACAGCAGGCGGTGGAGTGGCGGGCCCAGCATTGCCCCACGACAGCCGCTGTCAGCAGGCGGGGCTGAGCACACCACAGGAGGAGACTCGGGAGACTGGACCGAACAGCAGGACCCACCCACTGGCTCCAGAAATACTGTGATCCAGAGGGATTGAGGGTGAAAAGGTGGGGACAGGAAGCCTGAGTCGGCTGGGGCGGTGCCAACCCAGATATAGGGGACTTCAGGTGGACGGAGCTTCGCCCGAGGGGCAGAGGACTGCTCTGGCTGGGAGGGGCGGCTCCAGAGTGAGGCGCCTGTGTCCTGGGGTCAGAGCCGTGAGACACCCTCTTCCTGCACTGACACAGACCCGGAAGGCAGACTCCAGACACCACAGCCACACTGCGTCCAGGGCAGGGGTGGGCAGGCGGTCGTTGTCGCGGCCGCAGGGCGTGTTCCCCTCAGGGTTCTGCCCGGAGCCAGGCTGGGAGGTGAGAGTCGCCAGGTGTGGAGTCTGGAATGTCTCCTGGTGCCTGAAGCGGGAAGGTCAGGCGCCCAGGGGAGACGGCAGGCACGTGCATACGTGCCTGTGAGTGTGCATGCGTGCTGCAGCTCTGCACACAGCCCGTCGCTAGGCTAGTCAGTGTTCAGTAGTAAAGTTGTGACATTTGAAAAAGCCCAGCGAGAGAGACTGTGTCCCCCAGGGAAAGGATGCTCTCCTTTGTCTCTGAAGCTGACCATGGGCTCCCAGGAGTGGTGCGGGGAGGGAGTCGTTCCTGAGAAGCCTGCTCTCCACGCCGCCCTCTTGAGGGTGGGCAATGTCGGCCCAGCCCTGCCCTCCCCTGTGCCGGACCCTGATAGTGAGCATCAAGGACCCAGGCCCGCTGCATAGACCCCAGTGCGTCAGTGGAGCACGCTCAACAAGCTCCCCATTTCCTGAACCAGCAGCTCATCCTGCTGACTTAGAAATAGGAGTGCAGTTCACCCTTCCTAAGGTTCTGGAAAGGTCGAGGCCGACACCTCGAATTCTAGGCTGAACGCGTCAATATTTTAATGGGCACGCTAGCAACAGTTTGAAAGGTGCTTCCCTCCTCCTTTGAAAATGATTTCCTCCTCCTACACAGTTTATTTTTCTTGGTAGTTCAGCACAGTATTCCGTTCCTCAGCGCCCTTGGCGGTGTAAAACACTCGCTGACCAAGGCGCTGGCGTGCCAGAGCACTTTGTGTTTTTTTAAGTCGGCTCTTTACTGAAGCTGAAACACAGAGGTGCGTGACCCGCGTCCCCCAGCTGGTGAGCTGTCCCCAGGGACCCCCGTCCAGGTCAAGGTCAGAACACACCAGCCTGAAGCCGCCGTCTGTCCCCACCCACAAAGGGCGACCACACACCTGGGCCCGCCAGTGGAGGCTGCTTCCGCCCTGTGTCTCTGGCATGAATAGAACCCACGGGGTGTGCGGGATGTGGCCGAGGTGCATCCTGGGCATAAGCGGGCCGGACCCGTCTCTGTCCCAGGGATGGCGGGCCTCGGGGTTGTGTCACCAGGCACAACCGGGCATGGAGGGTGGGGCTGGGCAGGGTCCGTGCTTACACGTGGAAACCAGGCAGCCCTGGGTTTAAATGCTGGGGCTTCTGCTTTTGTGCTCTGTAAACGCAGGGTAGATCACCTGACCTCTCTGAACTTCAGATTGCCCGTCTGTGGAACGGGCATGGTCATCCCTGCCTCTGGGCGGGTGGGAAGGTTAGGTACCAGACCCCCTGGCTCCAGCTGGACACACATGAAGGTGTCCCCTCTCATCGCCCTCAGTAGCCGCTTGGAAGCCCACTGCTGGGGCCGTTTAGCGCACCAGTGGTGCAAGGTCCCTCTGTAGGGCCCTGGTGATAGATTTTGGCCAGTGAGGCCCAGGGTCCCAAGATTATGGGTCCTCTACTCTCTGAAGCTACAGCTCCCTGCCGTATGCCGTGTTCTGGACTGATGTGGGCCCGGTCCCTGAGGGTGGCATTGAGCAGCAACCCTGAAACCCCAGGCCCCGATCAGCGCCAGTGGAGTGAGAGGGCCTCACCCTCATGCCATCACCCCCACGGGTGCCAGCTGCGTGGGCCTGACACCACATTCTCTACACGTGCACGGCAGCCTGGGCCCGCTGGGTCTGGGTGCTGCTCCAAAGGCTCTGTGCGCCCCCGGGGCCGGCTCCACAGCCCAGGTCTGGCCTTGGGCCAGTTGATGCTTCCCAGGTGGGCTTTGGTTGGTTTCAGACTCTTGGCCTTGTGGGGGGATGCCTGCCCGAGGGGTCTCCAGCCGGCACGTGCTGCCAGCCACCTGCCTGCCGGAGGGTGACGGCGGTGTGCGTTGCAGGCCTCCCGGAGCAGTACTACAGCCTCACCTGGTTCCTAAGCCCCATCCTCGGCCTCATCTTCACGCCCCTCATCGGTTCCGCGAGCGACCGCTGCACCCTGAGCTGGGGCCGCCGGCGGCCTTTCATCCTGGCGCTCTGCGTGGGTGTGCTCTTCGGAGTGGCGCTGTTCCTCAACGGCTCTGCCATCGGTGAGTGTCCTGCCCCAGGGTCGGGGGGGCATGGAGCCGGGCTCCACCCGGCATGCAGGTATGAGGAGCCCAGACCACCAATCCTGGCTGGGGCTGCTGGCGGGCGTCCTTGGCCCCCGGGCGGTGGCCAGGCCGCGGGCCCCACGTGGGAATGCCGTGGGAACCTGTTCTCAGGGAGCGCTTCCTGTTGTGACCCGTTTGTTTTTAATGCATATCTGACACCACGTCCTGTTTCCAGCGTTATTTCAGAAATTATCTTTTCTTTTTTTTTTTTCTCCTTTTCTCAGACTTGGTATTGAAAATGTCCAGACCTAGTTTGCTGCTTGTTTTTTTGGTTCACATATTCGGGGTTTGTTTTGCTTCTTTCTGTTGTTTTGTTTTCAGTTAAAGCAGCTATTTGTGGGAAAATACCTTTTGTCTTGAGAGAACCCATCAGAAATGTGAAAAAGCAAAAGTCTTATTTTCTGGCGACAGCTAAACAGAAGCTTAACCTGTGTCCTGATGCAGGTGAACTTGCCCGCGTCCACGTCAGTCCTCGGGCAGTCACAGACGCTGGGAGGCTCAGGAAGGGAGGTGGCCAAAGAGGTCCTTGTGCAGCAGAGCCTCGCTCAGCTCCTCCAGGGCCCGCGCGTGCTGGCAGGGTGGGCGCAGTCCTAGGCTTGTAGGGGGTGCAAGAGGGGCCTGCCTGAGCTGTGCACCATGCCCCCCGACCAAAGCTGGCTGTCCCTGGGTCAGGAGTCCACAGGCTGCTACCCTCCAGGCACCCGCAGGCTCGGTTCAGAGGGAACACTGGTCTTTGCGGGGACCTGTCTTTGGGGGTGGCCCCAGCCCACTGTGGCCCACACACAGAATTTGGAGCTCCTGCCCCTCACCCTGGTGCCATGTCTCTCCCTGTACCTGTGTCTCTCCTGGTCAGAAGCCCCTTTCCTGGCCCTTGTGTGGAGCACAGCTGTCTGGGAACCCGCATTTGCAGAGTTGTGGGGGGTCCCAGGCCCCGCAGCACCTCTGTGCCCGGAGTGCTCCTCATCCAGTACAACTGGCAGCAGCTCAGCCTTCAGGGAGCAGGCTGGTCTCCGGGTTCGGGGGCAGACTCACCTGAGGCAGGTGTGTGACTACGGCTCATAACCCGCTTCAGAGCAGCGGGAGAGACGAAGCCCACCTCCCGTGTGGAGAGGCTGCGCCCAGGAGCGCAGAGTCCCCCGAGGCAGCCGTGGGGGGCGCTGAGCTGCTGCTCCTCTGTGCCCCTGCAGGCCTGGCCCTCGGCGATGTCCCCACCCGGCAGCCCATCGGCATCGTCCTCACTGTGCTGGGGGTGGTGGTCCTGGATTTCAGCGCTGACGCCACGGAGGGGCCCATCCGTGCGTACCTGCTGGACGTGGTGGACAGCGAGGAGCAGGACATGGCCCTCAACATCCACGCCTTCTCTGCTGGTGAGCGGCCCTGCCCCGGCTCTGAGCCCCTCCCCTGGGTCGTCGAGCCTGGGGAGGCTGCTTCGTGGCCTCCGAGCGGCTTCGTGTCGACCCTGGTGGCTGAGGCAGCAGGCAGGGACGCAGCAGGGCCGAGTGACCGGTCTGAGGTGGGGGGCGCGCGAGGTTGCTGGCCCGAGGCCAGGGCCCCATGCTGCCGCCCCCTCCATTCGGGCAGCTTTCCCATCCAATGGGAATGTGAGCTCCGGGGACGGTGGGCAGTGGGGAGAGAGTCCCGGGCGGCCGCCAGTTTCCCTCCTAATTCAGGAAGCAGGAAGCTGTCAGGTCGGGATTCCAAGCCTGGGCTCAGCTGTCGTGCCTCGTCCCTGCTCCTCCCGTTCTCTGAGTGCCCCTGGAAGCGCCCTTGGTGGGGGCAGTTGGGAACACCCGTCTGGGCTCCCCGCCCTGTGGCCCGTGCCCCTCCTCTGCTCATGTCTGCGCCGTCCCCTCCCATCCCCAGGCCTCGGCGGGGCCATCGGCTACGTGCTGGGCGGGCTGGACTGGACCCAGACCTTCCTGGGCTCCTGGTTCCGGACGCAGAACCAGGTGCTGTTCTTCTTCGCGGCCATCATCTTCACGGTGTCCGTGGCCCTGCACCTGTCCAGCATCGAGGAGGAGCAGTACAGCCCCCAGCAGGAGCGTGGCGGGGACCCAGCCAGTGCACCAGCCTCCGGCCCCCGCGCCTGCGTGCTGGACGGCAGCGTTCTGTTCCCAGACGAGGTGCAGTCGGAGCATGAGCTGGCCCTGGACTTCCTGGACGAGGGCCTGGTGCGCAGCAAGAGCGATTCGGTGCTGCACGTGCCGGAGGCTGCACTGGGCCTGGAGCCCGAGCTCTTCCTGCAGGACATCGAGCCCTCCATCTTCCACGATGCCTCCTGCCCCAGCACCCCCCGCAGCACCAGCCAGGAGCACGCCCCCGCCCGGCCGCCCCGCCGGCCCCTGCCACTCCGTGCACCCGCCGGCGAGGATGAGACCCTGCTGGAGGAGCCCCTGAGCACCGCCAGGCTCCCGAACGGGGGTAGCGCGGGGCTGCGGGACGGCCCGGGCACCTGCGCCTACAGCCGGGCCGCCCTGAAGGCCCCGGCCACGGCAGGCCCCGCCCGCCGGCGCCGGCACGTGTTCCGCCGGCAGGCCTCCAGCACCTTCTCCTACTACGGCAAGATCGGCTCCCACCGCTACCGCCACCGGCGCGCCAACGCCGTGGTGCTCATCAAGCCCTCACGCAGCATGAGTGACCTCTACGACCTGCAGGCGCGGCCCCGGCAGCACCGCCGCCGCCACCAGAGTGGGGCCACCACGTCCAGTGGGGACTCAGAGAGCGAGGAGGGCGAGGGCGAGACCACCGTGCGGCTGCTCTGGCTGTCCATGCTGAAGATGCCCCCCGAGCTGGTGCGTCTCTGCCTCTGCCACCTGCTCACCTGGTTCTCCGTCATCGCCGAGGCCGTGTTCTACACCGACTTCATGGGCCAGGTCATCTTCGAAGGGGACCCCAAGGTGAGTGCCTGGGAGCGTGGGTGACAGCCAGCCCAGATGCGCCCCTGTTGAGAACGTGGTCGGGGTCCTCGTGTATGAGTGCGAGAGGGCAACTGGGCCTGGGTCCGTGGTGAGCAAACCATGCCCCACCCCAGGCTTTGTAAGTGCGGGAACACCAGGGAGCTGGAGGCATGCGGGCCAGCTCTCTCCATGCACAGGTGGCCCCAGAACCTGCAGGTTGAAGCAGCTTTCTGTTGTTGCTGGTGCCCAGGCCACGTGGGTGTGGCTTCTAGGCCTCAGGGCGTCCGCGGGTTCACACCTGTGCTCGTGGCCCAGAGTGGCACCAGGAGGTCCAAGGTGGTCACAGTTCAAGCCTCCCTGCCCCACGCGGACTGCCAGGCTGAGGCCTCCCCGCCCCACGCAGGCCGCCAGGCCGAGGCCTCCCTTCCCCATGCAGGCCCCCAGGCCGAGGCCTCCCTGCCCCACATGGCCCACCAGGCCGCTCCGTGTAGCCACTGGGCTCCCGGAGGCCAGAGGCGGGAGCGGCAGGCGTCCTAGGCCCAGCTAGCGGAGCAGGGCTGGGAGAGAGTACAGAGGGTCCGCCACAAGCAGCGGCCTGGGCCGTGACTGCTGCTCCCCACACTGCCACAGTTGAGATGCATCAGTGATTTCGGTGTAAATGACCCCTCTACCTGGAGGCGCAGCACGCCGGCCCCACCCCCTGAACCCTCGTCTTGCGTCTGAACAGGCTCCATCCAACTCGACGGCGTGGCAGGCCTACAGCGCGGGCGTGAAGATGGGTTGCTGGGGCCTGGTCATCTACGCAGCCACCGGTGCCACCTGTTCAGGTAAGCGGCCCCCAGCCATGTGAGCCGAGCACCTGGACTCGCTCCGTGACCCGAAAGACCGACAGGCGTCCTGCTCCGTGGGCCGCAGGCCCTGCCCCGCCGGGGCCGGCCCCGAAGACCGACAGGCGTCCTGCTCCGTGGGCCGCAGGCCCTGCCCCGCCGGGGCCGCCCCGAAGACCGACAGGTGTCCTGCTCCGTGGGCCGCAGGCCCTGCCCCGCCGGGGCCGGCCTCAGGGGCAGCAGGAGCTGCTCGCACCGTGGCTGAGAAGGCAGCGCTGTAAGCCCTCAGCTGTCCTCCACGCAGACGCCTGCCGGCTCCCAGGGAGGGCCTGCGGGCTCAGGGCGATGGCAGCGCTGCAGCAGCTGTGCTCTGAGCCGGAAGGGCAGGCGTCCGGGCTCTGCCTGAGTGCACGCAGTGTGTCTGGGGCCTGCTGGAGGTCGGGGTGGCTGAGGAGACAAGCAGCCTTCCTTGGGGTCCACTGTGCCCTGGAGAACAGAGAGTGGGAGTGACAGGCTTCAGGCTCAGGAGTGGTGCGCACGTGTGCCTCCCGGGAATGGGGCAGAGCCGCGGTTACAGGCCTCTGGCTGATCCTGGCCTGGACCCTGCTCAGTCTCTACCTGAGGATGATGGGATAACAGCCGGTGACCACGGACAGCCAGCCTGACGGTCACAGTGCTGCCTGCTTTACTACAGGACTTCTCAGGAGAGCTGGGTCAGAAAGCCTGACCCAGAGGGGTGGGGACTTGCGAGGAAAACCAGCCACAACTCAGTCCCTGAGGCAGGGCAGGGCCCAAGGCCAGAGAGGACCCTGAGTGGGCCTAGACTGGCGGAAGGGTCGGAAGGCCTGGCTCTGCAAGGTAGGGAGTCCCACGGGGCTGCGGGATAGAACCAGGTTACAGGTCTGGAACCACTAGGGTCAACCTCCTTTTGAAGTGTGGAGCCCCTGGTGGTGGATTGGGGCATGGTGAGCTGGGGGTCCATCCAGGGGCTGTGCGTGGTGGCCAGGGAGTGAAAGGCGAGGGGCGTCCCGTCCCTGTTCCTGAGCCAGGCTGAGTGCAGTGGAGGCCGGGGAGCAAGCAGGCCGTGTGCCTTCTGGTCACCACGCGGCCTCTCTCTGCAGCCCTGCTACAGAAGTACCTGGACAGCTACGACCTGAGCATCAGGGTCGTCTACGTGCTGGGCACGCTGGGCTTCTCCCTGGGCACGGCTGTGATGGCCATGTTCGCCAACGTCTACGTGGCCATGATCATGATCAGCACCATGGGCGTCGTCTCCATGAGCATCTCCTACTGCCCCTATGCCCTGCTCGGGCAGTACCACGACATCAGAGAGGTGGGTGGGCGGGCGCTGGAGGGGAGGCCCCAGCACGAGCTCGCCAGCTGTGGGCGGCTCTGCAGCTCTCACTGGCGCTTTCTGCGTGGAGCATTCTTGCCCACGTCTTCCCTTGCACTCATGCCCTCACCTGTGGTCTGCCTGGGATAGAGGGTGTGTGTGTGGTCTAAGGTCGATCAGAACTTTATGGTGCCCCCAAGTAAGGATGGTCACGTGACTGGTGTCCTGTTCCCCTCCCCCGACACTGCCAAGCCACAGACATGGGTGGGGGTCTGGCTGGGGGATGTCTGTTTTCTCTTCCATGGCTCTGTCTGTCCGCTCACAGTGGCTACACTGTCTTAAGTAGTTTTACAAGAAGACCTGAATGAAACCTGGTAGTGTTAAGTTCTCCAGCTTGGTTTTTCAACATTGTTAATTAGTTACCTTGACCATTTCCTTTTTATTTAAACATTAGAATCAGCTTCTGGACTTTTTTTTTTTTTTAATTGGAAACACATTGATTATATGGATCAATTTGGAGAGAGTTAAAACTTTGTAGTATTGAGCCTTTATAATATTCTCTAAATATGGTATATTGTATTAATTGTCATAGCATATTTATAGAGTCTTCCAGGCTTTCTGCACACACAGTCACATCCTCCATGGGTAATGAGTTTCATTTCTTCCTTTCTAATTCTTAAGGGTTTTATTTATTTTCCTTGCCTTTCTGCAGTGGCTGGAAACCCCAGTACCGTGTTCAGTATAAGGGTGGGGGGCACACAGAGCCAGGCGAGCGGGTGTGCAGCTGCTGAGGGAGGCAGTTCTGCCTCAGACCCGGGGCATGCCGGTGCGTGGCTTTCCTGTCTGGCCCGTGCCCTCACGCCGTGCCTGCCTCTCTTGCAGTACGTGCATCACAGCCCCGGGACCTCCAAGCGTGGCTTCGGCATCGACTGCGCCATCCTGTCCTGCCAGGTCTACATCTCCCAGATCCTGGTGGCCTCCGCCCTGGGCAGCGTGGTCGACGCGGTGGGGACCGTGCGTGTCATCCCCATGGTGGCCTCCGTGGGCTCTTTCCTGGGCTTCCTGACAGCCGCCTTCCTGGTCATCTACCCAGAGGTGTCCGAAGAGGCCAAGGAAGAGCAGAAGGGCCTGTCTTCCCAGCCGCTGGGCGAAGGCGCGAGCAGCAGCGCTGAGAAGCCCACGGTGCTGAAGCTGTCCCGGAAGGAGGCCCCGCAGGGGCTCGTCGAGACCGAGTCGATGGTCTGAGCCGCGCCGCACACACATTCCAGGGCTGCGGGGAGGCGGGGGTGGCGCCCGGCAGGCCGGCTGCCGTGGCCTTGGCGGCCGCGCGCACCAGAGCCCTTCACCGACCCTGGTGGAGGCTCAGTAGCTGTAGGGTAGGTTTGCGCCAGTAGGTGAAAACACCTCATTAATTACTTTTTCCACAATTAAAAAGAATCATTTTTTTTTAATCGAAAAAATCTTTTAATTTCAACTGTCTCTTTTGTTCTGCAGGTATATTATTCTGCACGTTTTAAAATTATAAACCAAATTTACCATATAGAGAAGTGATTTAGAAAAAACAAGATTTTTGCATTTCTAAAGTTACAATTGAAAGCAAAAAAGTATCTGATGTATTTTGCTATATCTTATCTGAATTCTTCAGATAACGGTTGTGTAGTCAGTGACTAAAACACTTTTTATCACATTTTTTCCCTGTGGATGCCTACAGGTATTTGGACGTTCTGTCAGATCTCGTCACATTTTGTTGGTGCTGCAGCTATTGGAGAGTATTTTTCTCTATGATTATTTTAGAAAAAAAAATTTTGTCTTTATTTTCCAAAACTGTGGTTTTCTTGAAGAACACATCTCCTGCTTTCCTGTTTGACACATTGTACCTGGGCGGCGGGCCTCAGTAGCTGCGACACCAAAGCTGGGAGGAGGCTGGGCCCCCGGGACACTGGTAGGGAGGCCCGCTGGGCCGGGCCGGGCCGGGCCGCCCGCCGGGGCAGCCCTGAAGCTGGCAGAGCTGTCCCCGCACCCGCCCGCATCTGTGCCCGCCCCCTGCCCATCGTCTTGTCCGAAGCTCCGGGAGCCGCTGTGACTCTCTCACTGCACTTTGTCTTTGAACCATCTGTGGACCATGGGGGCAGGACTCCCGGCGTGGCACTGCCACCCGCGCCCGCCGCCAGGCCCACACGCCAGACACTCCGCGCCCATCTGACCTCTGCGTCTGCTCACCGCTGCCGGCCGCCAGAGTCAGGACCACCCCGCCGTGAAGAAAGCGGGTCTTGGCCAGGGACGGTCCGCCCCACAGGTTGGCTCAGCGCGGCGTTTCCGGTTTCAGCGCAGAACCAAACTTGCACCCCGGGGAAGCACGGTCGTCACATGCTGCAGCTGTTTGGAAATGCTTTTCAAACCACAATCTCTTTCTAAGTAAGCAGTTTCTGCTTTTCTTCTTTGGGACGGTCAGTCTTAAGTCCGCTGATCTCAGGAGAAAGAGGGAGGCCTCCCACACATCGCCCAGATAAAGTGAGAGGACTGTAACTCTTCGCTGCCTCAAGTCGCTATGTTTTTAAATAAAGTACTTTAAAACGCATGAGAGTCATGCTGCAATATGATCATTCTAAAGCAAATATATATATATATATAGATATATATTTCAAGATGAAACTACGCAGTTTTTAAATAAACTACTTGAATTTCCTTGTGTTGAGAGGAACAGCCGTGCTCCGTGTCCTTGCCCGGCCTCTGGCCCGTCCCGCCTCCGTCGCTGGCGGCACTGTGCAGGTTGCAGTTTGTTCCTGAGGAGCAGCGGTGCCTGTGCGTTCTGGATACAGCCGCAAGCCACGTGTCCTCCCCTGGAAGCCCAGGGTCACGGAGAACCGACTGGGAACTGGGAGCGTTTTCAACGTGCATCACGGCTGGAGAAGGGCCTTGGGGATCCTGTGCCCAGACGGGCAAATCCTTCCCACTCCTGAGCCCGCCATCCGGTCTGTGCTTCTCCCCTCGCCCCCCCGGCAGGTACCCGGCAGAGCACTTTGATGCCGTTCGATGGCCTTCGTGGCTTTAGGATGGAAAGTCCTCCTCCTGTGACTCTCTAGATCGCAGCCTCTGTTTAGCTGCTCTGCTCCTCAAGGGGGTCTCCTGACAGCTAGAAAACGGGGGAGGGCAGTGAGCTGAGAATGTAGGGGTGTTGGGGAGAGCCCGAGTCAAGCTCTGTGATGAACCGGCCGGAAGGGCTGCACCCCCCGGGCCCACCCTGTCCACAGCCCGGCCGGGGCTTGCTGTGTAGGAGCAAGCGGGGCCCCAGGGATGCCAGCCTTAAACCTGGTCTGGAACAGCGAAGACACGGAAGGACAAGAACAGCCCTGGAACGTGCTCGGGGCGGAGGCCCGCTGGGGAGAGGCGTCTGTCGACGGCTGATGCAGGAGCGAGTGTGTGCGCGGCCGTCTCGACTCCTGCAGGCCGCCAGGCCTTATGCCTGTTGTGACCACAGTGGATCTGGGAGGGCGGGTACCTCGTGGCCCGGGTCAGGAGTGAGCAGTCGTGGAGCCGGCCTCCAGCCCTCGAGGTGGTGAGCTTTGTGGGGGGGTTGTGGAGTGAGTGAGTTTGCCTCAGCCCCATCCCCGCAGCGAGGCTATTCCCAGGTTGCACTGACTCGAGGCTCTAGCGTCACCTTGTGTCTTAAGCGGAGCGGGCTGTCCACGTGGTGGTGGCCGGCCGTGGCTGGGGGCCGTGGTTGGTTCCTAACACTGTACCTCAGGTAGCCGTGGGGGCCGCTGGCGGGCCACTCCAAGGAGCGCGGCTGTGGCCCCTCATTGAAAGGTCCTCTGTCTGGTCTCCAGCCCAGGTGACCAGTGGGTGGTGCCGGGGTGGGCTGGCCGGGTAGCCGATGCTGGAGTCGAGCCTGGAGTTGGCCTCGTGGGCCCTGGGGTCATGGGCACCGGTCAGGACTGGGTGCTGTGAGCAGAGCTTGGTAGGGATTTGGCTGGTTGCTGGGTCATATCGATGGACTTCCCAGATAGGGTGGCGTGGATCTGATCCGCGTCTTTGGTTCCCTAAAAAGTCAGCTCATTGAAGACAGGCAGCACCCTGTCCCCACCTTGCCGGCAGTCCGTGTTGGCGATGTTTCTGGGTGTGGGAGGGCTGGCGGTGGGGTGCCCTTGCCGCTCCCCACTGTCTCTTGTGGGGGGCAGGCAATGGCTGGGCCCTAAGAAGGTCATTGGCTCCAAGTAGTCCTCAGGTGTGTTTCTTAAAGGCGTGAGCATGTGGGGAAGTAGCTGTCTGCCCCCCAGAACCCCAAAGTCGAGCCTCTGAAGGGGCTGCCTGTGTGGTGTGTCTGAAGAACACTCCAGAAGGGCCTAGCCGTTCCCTCCTATGACCAAGGGTGTGGGCTACCAGCACCACAGACAGCCGCTTGGAGCGAGTCTGTCAAACGCCACATTCATTGGACACAGAGCACCTTCGAGCTGTTGGCTCACACCTGAGCCTCCATCTACCTTGGCCACCCCCGCCCTGCGCACAGGTGAGGACCCTCCTGGAATGTTGCCACCGGCGACAGACGCGCGACTGTTCATGCTCCATCTGCAAGCGGCTGCTGCTCAGACTCCTCATCCGTCTTCTGCCTGCTCCCGGGCCTGGGGGCTCAGGCCGGCCTGACGGGGCTGCTGGGGGCCATTTCCTGAGCGCAGCTGCCCAGGGAGTGGTGTCCCCGACGCGGCCCTCAAGCGCGCAGCACGTCGGGGCCTCCGTCACCACCTCCTTGTGGGGAGCCGGCCCTGCCGTCCTGGCCGCTCGCCCAGCCTGTCCCCGGTGTGGCCGCCTCTGCTGGGCCCTCCCCGGCGTCCGGGGGCACGGCTCCGTGTGCTGTGGACCAGGACTGTGTCTGTAGTGGAATGACCTGATTATTGGAAATGCCTCTTGTTACCAGAGGAACTCCCCAGGCGTCTCGGAACAGGACTTATTTAGTTCCATTGTGAACTGGCCACAGGACAACGTTTTTTTATCAACTTATTAAGTTGGAGCACTATAATAGCTCTTGCTGATTTTAGCAGTGATATAAATGTGTGTTAAACACATAACGTTTTATGAGAAAAAGGGATTATAAAGAGTAGTATCGCACATTACTGAATTTTATATCAGGTGGGCACAAGTGGCCTGGTGTTTGTGTGTCTCAGCGCCGAGCCCCCGGTCTCGCGGCTGCTCCCGGGGGCTGTGGCTGCATGGCACTGTCTGCCCCCCTCCCCCCCACGCACAAGGTCCTATCTGTAACGTGCTGACCTCCTGGTGTAGACCGGGCTCCCCCTGCGTCTGTTTCACTCTGTTACTCTGTGGTTGAAGCTTAATAAATCTTTCCCTGCCAGATGCCAGTGTGGGTGTCTCTGCCGTGTTCCCAGAGCCCCTCCCTTCGCCCCTGAGGGCCCAGTGCGGGAAGGGCCTGCCAGTGGGTGTGGCTCCTGGGGTGGTGCTCACAGGCCTTCCCAGCTCCCAGCCTGGGGCCCGTGTCTGAGTCCCCAGCATCCCCAGGGCCCCTGCCTCACCTGACTCCGGTGTGGGCTCCGGCTGAGCCAGCAGGGGATGAGGCCCACCTGGCATCCGGTGACCTGGTACAGCCCTTTCAGGCCAGACCCCGGGCTGGGCAAATGTCTGGCAGCCCTTCCTTCCCAAGGCCTGTCCTGGTGGGTGGGTGGTGGGGTCCTGACTTCCAGGAAAGAGGGGAGCTCGGGAGCCACCCAGGTTACCACTCGCCAGCCAGAGGGGCCAGGCTGCCATCAGTCATGAGATGGGTACCACAGGGCCTGGCTGGGGCTGCAGGCAGCTGCCAGTCACCGCCACCCTGACTTGGCAGTGGGGGCAGTGGGAGGAGGCGGGAGGGGGCTTGCCCAAGGTCATACAGGTGGTGAGATGTGATGCTCGAGGGGCTGATTTGATCAAAAGGGTCTGCTTGACCTGCACGGGGAGGAGAGCGTGCATGCGTGCTAGGTCGTGTCTGACTCTTTGCAACCCTCTGGACCGATGCAACTCACCAGGCTCTCTGTCCATGGGACTCTCCAGGCTACGAAGACTGGAGTGGATTGCCATTCCCTTCTCCAGGGGATCTTCCCACCCTAGGGATCAAACCTTCATCTCTCATTTCTCCTGCACTGGCAGGCGGGTTCTTTACCGCTAGCCTCACACGGGAAGCCCAGTGGGGAGCAGGGTGGCCCTTAATTGGGGTCCAGCAGAAGCCGGCCCCAGGATGGGGGATGGAAGAAGGGGGTCGGCTCGCGCGCGTCGGGGAGTGGGTGTGGTCACCAAGGGGCCTATCAGGGCGACCCATCCTGGTCATCAAGGGGATGGAGGCTGGGAGGCCCCGGGGCCTAGTCCTGCGCTGTGCCATGAGCGCCCCGCGGGCGAACCCGAGCACACCTCCCGGTCGGAGGGACCAAAGGGCTCCTGGGGACTAGAGGGGACCACGCATCGCGCCTCCTGCGGCTGCGCCGGCCGCGAGAGGCGGGCCCTCCCTGCGGGGCGGAGCTTGGAGTCCGGGCGCCGGCCTCGTCCCCTTCGCGGCCGAGC
The DNA here is from genome assembly GCF_032452875.1 of Bos javanicus. Lineage (NCBI taxonomy): Eukaryota > Metazoa > Chordata > Mammalia > Artiodactyla > Bovidae > Bos > Bos javanicus. Next base: position 2,580,684 of record NC_083881.1, read on the forward strand.
GAGTTAGCAGCGCCCTCTGGCGTCCGCCCGGGGTGATCAGGGCCCGCGAGAAAGGGGCGGGCCGGGGGCGGCGCCGCACATCCTCACAGGGCCTCCCGCCCCGGGGGCCGCACCAGGCTCCGGCAGGAGGGTGCGCAGGCTCCAGGGGTATGTCACCGAAAACGAAAGCCCCGGACCCCGTCTCAACCCGCAAGCCTCCACATCTGTCCCACCGCTGTTAGTGCAGAATCAATGTTTTGTTTGGGTTTTACAATTGAACCACCCCACGTAGAGTATGGGCTTCCTTGGTGGCTCAGAGGTTAAACCATCTGCCCGCAATGCAGGAGACCTGGGTTCGATCCCTGGCTCGGGAAGATCCCCGGCTCGGGAAGATCCCCTGGAGAAGGAAATGGAAAACCACTCCAGTATTCTTGGCTGGAGAATCCCATGGATGGAGGAAGCTGGTGGGCTACAGTCCACGAGGTCCCTAAGAGTCGGACACGACTGAGCGACTTCACTTTCACGTAGTTTGCAATCTACATTTTTTGTTTAGCAAAATATTTGATCATCTTTCTTATTAGCACAGATTGGTCTACTACATTCCTTTAACAATATGAACAGAAGTTTTTGTGTGGGGTGTTGTTTTAAATTTTATTGGAAAATCAGAAAAAATTGTATTTATATTTTGTTCATCTTGTCTATTATCACCTGTCTGTAACTTATCTGTCATTGTAAAAATCCACTGATTTGTGTTTCTGGTAGGTATGCCTTAGGATTTTCCTGGGAGTGAGGGAAGAAAAAATTATTAGTGAAAAGAGTTGAATTCTTAGTGGGAAATCTCACATTTGGCTTCAAACTCTACAGAGAACACACTGGCATTAATTATAAACCTTTTATCTGCTTCCCATTTGCACAGTTCTGTTTGCATCATTCTGTTTACATCATGCTTGGTTCTGCCAACAAAATTGGGAGATTGTATAATTATATATGTTATATAATTATATATATATAATTATATATATTTGGCTGCACAGCACAGCATGTGAGATCCCCCACCAGGGATTAAACCTGTGCCCCCAGCAGTAGAAGCACAGAGTCCTAATCCCTGGATTGCCAAGGAAGTCTCTGTATAATAATTTTTAGGTCAAGAAACTGAGCTCTGAGATACTAGAAGGTGGACACACAGTGTCTCTCCCAGGTGCTCAGAAACGATAGACACGCACACAGACGCACTCAGAGACGCGGCAGGACTTCCAGAGGCCCACGGGCTACGAGGGAGCCCGGAAGGGCATGCAGCGGTGTCTCTGTGCTTTTCATCTGTGTTTCCTTAGATGTTAAGCATCTTTTCCTGTGTTTGCAATTTATGTTATCTTCTTTGGTGAAATCTCTAACCTAGTTTTTTGTCCTATTTTTTGGTTGTTTTCCTTGTTACTTTTGACTTCTCAGGATAGAATTCCTTTATCTGACATATATTTCGTAAAGATTTTCCTCCCAATCTGTAAGAGAAAGAAGTCTGCCTTATTTCTGATTTCAGAGTGAAAGCACTGCCTTCACCATGAAGTACAATGTTGGTGGGCTTTAGCTGCTCTTTATCCAGCTGAAGAAGCTTCCTTCTATTCCTAGTTTGCTGAGAGTTCTTAACATGAATGGATATTGAATCATGTAGATATTGTTTCTAAATCTATTGAGATGAACTTGTGTTTTCTCTTTTTGCATTTGTTAAGATGGTGAATTACATCAACTGATCTTGAATATTAAGCCAACTTTGCATTCTTGTGCTGAATTTCCTTGATCATAAGGTAATGTCCTCTTTATGTACTGCTAGATTTAATTTTCTAAACTTTTTAAAAAGATTTTAATGTTTATGAGGGAAATTGGTATTTTTTTTTTGTAATATCTGTTTTTTTGTAGCCAGGTAATATTAGTCTTATTAATGCAACAGGAAGCATTCAACTCTTCTATTTTCATGAAAAGAATGAGCAAATTTGTATTATTTATTCCTTTGTCATTCTTTCCTGTCATTTTTAAAATTACAGATTAAATTTCTTTATCGTAAATAAGTCTATTCAGGCATCTGTTTCTTCTTAAATTTGTCATGCTTGTTTAGATCTTTTGCATAAATTGTCCATTCCATCTAAGTTTGATGCCAAGTTTACTGGCATCAAATTCAAAATATTCCCTAATTCTTTAACATCTGTAGAATCAGTAGTGATTTTCTTGTTTTTTCTTTTTTTTAAGTGGGTGAATTTACACAGTGACATGAACAGGTCCAGTGTTCTATGAACGTTCTAATATATGCCTACTCCTAATACTCAATCTCCATGAAACGGTTTCTTCAGATAATTCTCTCAATGCCTTCCAGCTTACCGCCAATCCCCACTGATACGCATTCAGTTATCATGACTGCTTTTGTCTGGTTTGAACTTCATGTAAATGAAAATAGCAGCCTTTGTGTCAACTTGGCCCAGCATGTTTTGGAGAATCAAACACACTGCTGTTCAATTCCGTTGTTGTTGTTGTTGTTGTTTTTACTGCTGTGTAGAATTCCATTCTGCAGCTATATTACATCCATTCTCCAGCTGATGGGTGTTTCCAGCATAGGGCTATTACACATAAAGATGCTACGGAGATTCTCATGAGTCTCTGCGTAGACACGTTTTGCTTTATCTTGGGTAAAAAGCTAAGTGTGGCACTGTGGAGTCGTAGGGTGGGTGTGTGTCTAAAAGAAACTAACAGCTCGCCAGTAGTTGGCTGTTTTTATCCAGTTATCAATGGACACTCCATCTGCTCCACGTCCTCATCTTTACTTGCTGTTGTGAATCTTTAACATTAGCCATTCTCAAGTATACAAGTGTTATTTCAATGTGGCTTGACACTCCTGATGACTCATGATTTGAAGCCTCTTTTCAAACTGGCCATTGATATGCCTTCTTTGGTGAAGAACCTTTTGTCCATTTTTAAAACTCTCTTTGTATTGACTTGTAGGAGCACTTGATATACTTTGGGGGAAGTCTTTGTCGGACATAACACTGTCAGTCTTTTCACCTCATCTGTGGTTTCTCTTTTCGTTTAATGGCGTATTTTGATGAAGTCTAATACATTAATTTCTTCTTTTGTATTTAGCACTTTTTGTATTGTTTCTTAAAAAAAATCTTTATCTATACCAAGGTTGCAGAGATATTTTAATATTTTTAAAATTGAAGTAGTTGGTTTATAATGTGTTAATTTCTGCTGTACAGGAAAGTGATTGAGTTACACGCATATATACTTTCTTTTTTTATCTTTTCTGTTATGTTTACCATTGGATATTGACTGTAGTTCTCTGTGCTGTACAGCTGGACCTTGTCTATCCATTCTGTCCGTGAAAGCTTACACCTGCCAACCCCAGCCTCCGCTCCCATTTCTCCCCAACCCCCGTACCTGCCACCAGTCTGTTCTGTGTGTCCTTGAGTATGTTTCTGTCTCATGGATAGGTTCATCTGCCGTATTTTAGAGTCCACAAGTCAGTCCGTCATATGGTGTGTCTTTCTCCAACCTACTTCACTCAGTATGCTAAGCTCTAGTTGCATCCACGTTGCTGTAAATGGCGTCATTTCGTTCTTTTAGTGGTTGGATAGTATTCCATCGTGTATACGTGCCACATCTTTGTCTACTCTGTTGATGGACATTCAGGTTGTCTCCATGTCCGACTGTTGTGTATACTGCCACTATGAACAAGGGTACATTTATGTTTTTTTTTTAAATATTTGGCTGCGTCAGGTCTCAGCTGTGGCTCATGGGCTTAGCTGCTCTGTGGCATGTGGGATCTTAGTTCCCCGACCAGAGATCAAATCCATATCCCCCGCATTGCAAAGTGGCTTCTTAACCAGTAGACCACCAGGGAAGTCCTGCATGTATCTTTTTGAATTATAGTTTTCTCTGGAAATATGCCCAGGAGTGGGATGGCTGGATCATACAGTGATTCTGTTTAGTTCTTTAAGGGGCCTTCATGCTGTTTTCCACAGTGGCTGCACCAACTTACACCCCCACCAGCAGTGTGGGAGGGCTCCCCTTCCTCCACACCCTCGCCAGCATTTATTTGTAGACTTTTGAATGATGTCCATTCTGACTGCTGTAAGTTGCTACCTCATTGTCACTCTGATTTGAATTTCTCTGATAATTTGTGATGTTGAGCAGTCCTGTACTATTTTAAAGAAGCCCCCCCACAAGTTAACATTGGCTAAAGTACAGAAACTGGAAGCAGTGTTAGTACATGAGAATTTATTCCTGATGAGGTGAAAATACCTGGCTGCATGTGGATGGGAATTCAGTAATTTATGTGGATTTCTGACGGGCTTTTACTCTGGTTTTTCATATGTGTACAAAGCCAGAATTCCACCTTCAGCCCTCTGCTGCTGGTCTCGTCTTCCCCCTAGAAGTCAGGGGAACACACCTTCCCCAGAAGGACGGACTGGGACGATTCAGCCACCTGGCTCTTCTCTGCACCACAGTCTCAAAACAATCCAGAACATGATCAGATCTTCCAGACTATTTGGGTTCTGTGCGACCCAGCCAGAGGCTGGGCCACAGCTCTCAACCGGGAGTCATTGCAGACGCCTCGGAAGCCTGGCTGTGTCCTGGGGGCCTGACAGAGACCTCGCTCACAAGGTCTGGCAGGATGTCTAACCGGGTTCCCCAAACCCAGGGCAGAGGGCGTGGCAGCCAGCCTCCTGTGGCGGAGCGCTCCGTGCGTCCACAGGGGACAGCTGGGGCCCTGACGCAGTGCTCCCTCCACGCCCAGCAGCCAAGCCGAAACAGGGACGAAAGCTCAGTGTTACAGTAAAATTGTACAAAAGGTCTTTTGCTAGTATGATTATCTTCAGTTAAATAATAAGGCACTGTCTACATATACACTACACTCTGTGCACCCAGGATCCGGATGCAGCAGAAATGGACACGTGTGTCCGGTAAGGGTTTGTTTGTACTGTTTTAGATAGAATGTTGATCTTTGGTATAAGAAGCGTCTCTTTTCATTATAAGAACACTGCATTTGTTAAAAAGAAAAAACACAGAGCCTGTCTCAGCCCCGTGCAGACAGCCTCACCCCAGTGCTGTCCCCTCCCTGGGCAGGCTCTGCCACCTGCCCTGACAGGCAACAGCAAGGGCAGGTGCAAACCCACTCAACCGCAACATGGTCATTTAAAAGCAGCCCTTCTCGTGAGCTTTGCTGGAAACAAGAGGTCAGCGTGCGGCCGCCGGGCTCCTGTAAGCCTGGTGTCTGGTGAGTGAGTGAGGGAAGTGGGCGGGAAAGCATGGCCAGAGACCAGCGGTCTGCAGCTCATGGGTGCTTTGGCTCAACGGCTCCCGGCTGGCCTGGTGCTGGCCCAGGGCATAGATTCTGGAACCATCCAGACAGCACGGGAGGGCTTCTCGGCAGAGGCTGCCTGAGAAACCCCACCCCTTGCCGAAACGGTCCAGTTTCATCAGCCAACGTCCAGGAGGGGAAGTGTGACAATGGCGGTCAGAGAGCCCAGGAGGCCCTGCAGTGGGCCGCCCCCAACGCCGGGTGGACGGCCCCATCCGGCTCGGACTGCCTCCCCTGGGAAGCACCAGCAGCTGGCCGAAAGCGCGTCCCTGGCTCACAGGGCACACACCCCCTCGGTCACTCGACCTTCCAGATGGCGATCTTCCCCTCCTCAGGGCCGGCGCCGCTCAGCACGTATCTGTCCTCCGCGGAGCACAGTGTCTTCACCGTGTCCGCGTGGGCCACCAGCTCCTTCTCCACCGTCCTCCTCTCCGCATCCATCACATAGATCTTCCCCTTCAGCTGCCCCTGCGACAGCCCCGTGGTGCCTACCCAGATCTGCCAGGAGAAGCGGGCATCGCATGTGTAGCCCAGCTGGGAGGCGTGTGGGGCCCCTGGGCAGGCAGCAAGGGGCACCCCCAGGCCCGCAGCCTCTCACCTGCTTCTTCACCCTGATCATGCAGTTGATCTCAGAGCAGTCCTGGAGGTGGATCCTCTGCGGGGGCTGGGCTAGGTCCTGCAGGCTCCAGACACAGACATCGGGGTACCCAGCACAGGCCGCCCAGAGCTGCTCCTGCTAAAGTGAAACGGGTCAGGGCGAGCACAGTGGCAGTCCCAGGGCTCAGGGGCACTAGCCCAGCCCAACGCGCCAGAGTACCTCAGGCATGAGCTGGAATCCCAGGAAGGAGGTGCCTGTCTCTTTAAAGCTCCCAGTGATCTTCAGCCTTTGACAAGAAGATCCATTCATGTTCACCATCAGGATGCTGTCTCCAGTGCCTGCAGGACCGAAGAGCAGGATGAGGGGTGGGCACAGTGAACGTGAAGCACAGGGACGAAAGGGCCGTGAGGGATCGGGGTGACCGGCAGACCACGGCCCCTTCCCCACATCTGAGTGCGGCATGAGACACTCTAACTGTAGCCTCCATGTTACAGGCCTAGACAGCATGTTAAAAAGCAGAGACATTACTTTGCCAACAAAGGTCCATCCAGTCAAAGCTATGGTTTTTCCAGTGGTCATGTATGGATGTGAGAGTTGGACTATAAAGAAAGCTGAGCACAGAAAAATTGATGCTTTTGAACTCTGGTGTTGAAGAAGACTCTTGAGAGTCCCTTGGACTGCAAGGAGAGCCAACCAGTCCTTCCTAAAGGAAATCAGTCCTGAATATTCACTGGAAGGACTGATGCTGAAGCTGAAACTCCAATACTTTGGCCACCCGATGAGAAGAACTGACTCACTGGAAAAGACCCTGATGCTGGGAAAGATTGACAGCGGGAGGAGAAGGGGATAACAGAGGATGAGATGGTTGGATGGCATCACTGACTCGATGGACATGAGTTTGAGCAAACTCTAGGAGTTGGTGATGGACAGGGAGGCCTGGCGGGCTGCAGTCCACAGGGTCGCAGAGTCGGACATGACTGAGTGGCTGAACTGAACCTCCACATGGTGCTTTCTCGTCTTCCCTCAGAGACCCTTGGGCGGTTAGCACTACCGACGAGGAAGTGGGTGGAATTCCTCCTGCCATGGTTATTTGCAGCCACGCCATGTGCTACCCCCGTAGGTAAAGATCAGAGCTCTAGGTAATGGTTCCCAGCCTTGTGGGACACATCTCTCTGTTGAAGCTCCTCTCTGCTTCTATTAATCACTCAAGCAAACCAAGTCTCCACATCATGAGAGCTACAGGTCATCAAAATTATCCAGCAGCGACGTCATCAGATCAAGGCTCCAGGGGAGACGGAGTCAGGTTCAAGATAAGGTGAGGAGCTGCAGGGCTGTCCTCTCGGGGTTTTTACTGCCTGCTCCCTCTGCCTCCCACCCTTCATGAAGCCACAGGGACAGGAGGACGCAGCCCCGCCCCACGGGCAGCACCATCTGGTTGCAGAGGGACGAGGTGCAAGCCCCCAAAACGGCTCCGGCTTCCTGTCACAGTGGGTGGACTCCAACTCCTGAGGACTTGGCAGTGCTCAGGACTCGGGAGCTCAGCTGGGTTCTCAGTCACAGGAGGCGAGAGCCTCTCCTTCCTGCCCGAGACCTAATAGAAACCCCAACATCCCTCTAGGAAGGCTTTCATCCCGAGATGCCATCGTCCACTCGGCCTAATTAAGAAGGTCCTTTCAGATGCTTCAACTTGTTAGGAATGCCAGGGCAGCAGGACATCCTGCCAAGAGGTGCTAATGCCCCCAGGGACCCCCCTGCTTAGTGCCAACCAGCACGCTCACTGCCCACCAACACTGCAGAGGGCAGCAGGCAGACTTCACAGCCACCCAGCCTGTGTGAGCGTGCAGGGGCCTGCTGCACATGGAGCAGGGGGTGGGGCCACAGATGCGGGTGAACTGATCACCGGCCTCAAGGTGCCCAGCCCATCAGGGCCGCTTTCTGGGGTAACTGTCAGTGACCTTCACAGTCACTGACGCTCCGAGGCCCACATTCTGCCTCTAGCATCTCCCAGCTGCCAGCCTGCTCTCCAGGGGAAAGATGATGGCATTTCCACTTCACTTTTCAGAGGAGCAGAGAGACTGAGGTGCCAGGGACCAGCCCAAAGTGACCAGTCTTGTGTGACGACCCCAGATCTGACACTGAATGCACACAGAGGCTGCAGCCTGGACTACACATGTCTCTCCCAGTGCCCACCTCCGACCACAGGGAGCAGGACCGGGTCACTCCCTCCCAGTAACCGCTGGAGCCGCGTCCTGTAAGGGGCGCTCAGGCCTGCGGGGGGTGGTGGTGCTACAGCAGATGCAGACTTAGGGGAGGCGCAGAGGGTCCGCGACACTGGCCAGACCAGAGAGGGAAGGCGGGGCCCCCAGGCCCGCCTCACCCGGGCCTGTGGGGGAGTCAGAGGCGTCGCCCGGCCCCTCCACACTCACACCCTTTCAGGCTGTACCTCGGTGCCCACAGACCGCATCGGCTGAGTGATCGAGGTTTTAGCTTGTTAACCTTGCTTAAAGACTTGGAACAGCACCTCACAGGAAACACTGCTCTTTACCCAAAGAAACCCTGCTTTTCTCTTGTGCTTTTCTCATTGTTAAATAGGAAAACTACTTACTGTACTCATTAACTTGAAAACTATGAGGAATTCCACCCTGAAAACGAGGTTTTCTATCCTTATTCTAATCTGTTATATCCCTCCCCATATTTAACAGGGACCTTTTAGTCCCAAATGCATCCATGAATGGACACACACACGTCTGACAGTCACCGGAGACCAACCAAAGCTGAAGGAAATAGTCTTGGGAAGAACAAAACTCAGTGAGCAGCACAGTTCCGGGGGTTCCCCTCAATTCAAGAAAGTAAGCCGCAAGCAAGATCAGCACAAAGCCCTTCACACCCAAGCACACTATTCCGAGTCCTGCAAACCAGAGACAGGACCCTAAAAGCAGCCACTGACCCCAGACGTACTCTGTTCCGCAGAACAGTGGGAATGACGGCCGACTGCTCATCAGGAGCAAGAAGAGCTGCGAGACGATGGAACGGCATTTCTAATGTGCAGGGAAACTACACCTGGACTCCGTTTACAGCAGACACAGGTCACTGGAAATCCTAAGGCTAAGAGGCAGTGTGATGCAAGACAGAAACCTGAATTTTAAGAAGAGACGAAGCTTACCAGAAATGATAAATATATGGACAAAAATAAATTTTTTTATTAATTTTTTTGCAAGACTATTGAGAACTTATGCAAAGTTTTCTAAAATATGAAGTTTATCACAATCATAGCAACAAAATATGGCATTTAACAACAACAGGAAGGGGAAAGAAAGGTAAATGGAATTAATTCTACTGCTGTGCACTGTGTCCATTAAACATGAAGTGGTGTAATAGTTATTGAAGGTATGTAGTGAGAAGTTAAGGTTGCATATTGAAATCCTTAGAGCCAGTGCTAAAAAGTAGAACAAAGCCTAAAACACTAAAGAGACAATAAAGAAGATTAAATTGAATATTAAAAGCCCAAAAGGAGACAGGTAAGGAGTAACAAAAGAAGTACAGATGGGAAAATGGAGGGGAAAAAAAAAAAGGGTTACACCCAGCCATGACACAACTGGGCAGCTTCACTTTCACTTTTCATTTTCATGCATTGGAGAAGGAAATGGCAACCCACTCAGTGTTCTTGCCTGGAGAATCCCAGGGACGGGGGAGTCTGGTGGGCTGCCGTATATGGGGTCGCACAGAGTCGGACACGACTGAAGCAACAGTCCATGAGTCATCAGGGGAAACGCAACCAAAGTCACAGTGAGATACCACTTCACACCCACGAGGACAGTTATAATAAAAAATAGAGGTTTGGTGAGGACAGGGAGGAACTGGAAGCCTCATATACCACTGGTGGGGATATAAAATGACGTGGCAGCTTCAGAAAAGAGGACAGTTTCTCAGGTGGTGAAACATGGTTAACCCAGGTCCACCCACGGGGGGACCAGTACCCGAGCTGTAGCATCCACACAGTGGAACGAACGCACTGTCGCTCCTCAAACACCGTGGATCAGTTCAGTTCAGTTCGGTTCAGTCCTGTCCGACTCTTTGGGACCCCATGAATCGCAGCACGCCAGGCCTCCCTGTCCATCACCAACTCCTGGAGTTCACTCAAACTGATGATGAACCCTAAAAACATCACCTTGCCTGTCCTGAGCAGATGAAAAGAGCGCACGCTGTAGAGCCCATCTGCAGCAAGTTCAGGAACCGGGAAAACAAACCCACGGGAGAATTCAGAACAGGCGTTTCCCTGGAGAGGGGCTCGGCGGGACCAGCGGCCCTGGTGGAAGCGTTCTGTGCCTCCCGTGTCAGGTGTTACGTGGTGTGCGCTTTCAACACACGGTGAACTACACACACACTGCATCTCATCACGGGTAAAACAAGCTTCGATTTAAAAAGTATCCATGACCACGATCCGTGGTATCTGGCACACGCTAGCGAAGCCTTCAAAGTGCAGGCCACCTTTGTGCTGTGACGTCCGTAAATACAGAAGCCACGCCTCAGGCGTCTGCACCTCCCCATCACAACCCGCCCCCCTCGGCGAAGTGCCTGCTTAGGACCACACACAGAGGATGGGGCCAGGAGGGCTGCGGGAGGAGCGGCCATGGCCCCAAGGGCTCAGGCCATGGCCCCAAGGGCTCAGCGAGAGCAGGAGGGAGGCGCACTGGGAGGGGAGGGGCACCGGGAGGAGGAGGGGGCGCAGGGAGGGGGTGGGGGCAGAAGGAGGGGGAGGGGCACGGGAGGAGGAGGGAGCACAGGGAGGGGAGGGGCAAGGGAGGGGTGGGGCACTGGGAGGAGGAGGGCAGAGGGAGGGAGGCAGCAGGAAGGGGAGGGGCACGGGAGGGGGTGGGGCAGCAGAAGGAGGAGGGGACACAGGGAGGGGAGGGGCAGCGAGAGGGGGCGGGGCAGCGGGAGGGGAGGGGCACTGGGAGGGGGAGGGGCAGCGGGAGGGGGAGGGGTCACAGGGAGGGGAGGGGGACTGGGAAGGGGAGGGGCACGGGAGTGGGTGGGGCAGCGGGCAGCTGCACACTCCGGAGGGATGTGGGGACCAGATGCCCAAAGAAGGAACCTGCATTATGAAGCCCCAGTTGGAATGCGAAGCGGAAGAAAGGGCCTGGCCTCTTCCTGGCCTAGCGGGGGCAGGGGCCAGGGCCGGGGCACTTACAGCACCAGAGGCGGCCGCCGTGCAGTCTGATGGCCGAGAGCCCTCCACCGGGCACCTGGAACCTGCCGGTCACCCGCAGGGAGCTTGCGTTCCACGCCAGGACAGTCCCGTCAGCGCTGCACGAGTACACGGTGCTGAGGGGTGAACACACACACACACTCAACTGCGGCCCCAAGGAGACCACATGACGGTGATGATGACGCTGATGATGGAAAGTTGGCCCTTCCATCCAGAAAGAACAAAGCTGCCACCAGGCACAGCACCCACGACCCGCCCAAGGGGACGTCAGGGTGGTGGGCGTAAGCTCAGTGCCCACGCCTGCCCCCAGCACCGCCCAGTATGGTTCGCCATCCCTCCATCAGGGACTGTGAGCAGAACCTCACTAAAATCTACCTCCCCCAGCAAGGGGCCAGAAACCCAGTGCTCCCTGCACCCCTGCACACGTGAGGTCAAGGGTCAGCAGGGCTCAGGGACTGGCAGCTGCAGGGGGCGGGCTCAGCTAGTGCTGTGTGTGCCCTTCACCTTCTGATGGCGTGTCACCTTCAACTGAGGACACATGGCACCCCTGAAACTCGGGGGACAGGAGGGTGGGGGTGGCTCCAAGGGAGCCATCAAAAAGGAACCATGGTCACTGTGTCCACTTGCTCCCAGGCCACAGCGGGAAGCGGGCTCCGCCTCAGTGCCCCCACCCCTCACCTGCTGTGTGCCAGGCCCTGATCCAGGCCCAGGCCACAGCGAGAGGACAGATGGGGGCTGCCCTCAGGGCCTGACGATCTCAGTGAAGTAAGGACAGTGAGGAATGAGGTGAGGTTCAACAGCTGACGGGCTGAACTGTGGTCCCGAAGAAAGATATGTTGATGCCCTTACCCTCCCACACTTCAAATGCCACCTTAGTTCACAGCAGCGTCTTCACAGAAGTAGTTAAATGACGCTAACAGGGTGGATCCTAATCCAGCTACTGACCAGCGTCCTGATAAGAAGGGCACAGCTGGACACAGGCACAAGGGGGTCCCATGCGAAAACGGAGGACTTTGGTGATGCCTCCACAGGCCAAGGACAGCAGGCCAACCCCAGAGCCAGGGAATGGGCCGGGAGGCCAGGGGCCCGCTGTGTGCCCACCATGCTCACCCCGGAGGGCATCTTCTCTGACCATGTCTTCAGATCACTTCTCTGTATCCACAACCAGAGCCACACAGGGATGTCCCCTGGCTCGCCTGCCAGACCTGCTTCGCTCCACCTGCCCAGCCCAGGCCCTGCCAGCCGTCACCCACGGCCACCAGGACCCTGCCGTCTGGGACCCCGACCCGCCCACGAGCCAGGCAGCGCCCCACCCAGTAAAGCCCGCTGCACCTGGGCGCCTGCACCCCGTCCTGCACAGCCAGGCCCGTGACACTGGAGCGGTGGTCGGTGAGCTGCTTGTTGCAGGACATGCTGTGGACATTGATGATGTAGATGACCGAGTCCTCCGAGCCGACCCACACCTGGCTATGCTCCGCCATCACCATGCAGTTCTGTCGGGCCAAGGAGACAGCAGCGCGGTCAGCGGCTCGTGTGTCCTGCGCTGAGCTGCTGCTCCTGGGGACCCACAGGCTCAGGTTCCCGCTGGCCTCAGGTCACACCACTGTCACGCGATCAACACGTCATCACTGATGTGCGTTTCTGTTTAAGGACACCTTTGATCCTTGAACGACACAGGTCCAAACTGCGTCCACACCTTCTCCATAAGGCTCTTCAGCTCTACACTACGGCACCATTTTAAACAGCAAAATCACACACACACACAAAGCACAAAAACGAGAAAGACGTGGTGCTAAATAGGCCGTGACAAGGACACCTGTGCACAGTCTGAGCTGACCCCAGAGGCAAAGTCGCCTCACCCGACCTCGGATAGACCCTGCACTCAGCTCCCGGGCCCTGGCCACGAGCACGACGGGACAACCACGAAAGCTCCATCAGCGTTGGTTCTGGGGCCACAAACCAAGGAGCGATGAGGCAAATCTGCAAACAGTGATGACTGACTGCACACTAGCAAGAAACGAAACCGCCGGCGCTCCTGCTGCTGAGACAGCGCTCAGGGATGCCGGCGTGGCAAGAATGACAACAGCCATCTGTAGAGTTTCCGAAATTAGAAATTAAGGGCCAAAACGCTGAAGAGTTATAAAAGCCACGTAAACGTGTGAACCCTAAGTGTGTCTGCTGGTACATCTCAACCAACCCGACTGCCTCCCTAAAAATTTCCTGAGCTGGTGTCGGACTTCATGACGCTAGCAACTTTTTACTGAAACTGAACAGATGTCTCAGGTTTTCAAACACAAGAATAACAGTTACATCATGTTGGAGGGGCTGAGGCTAGATCTAATACAGTAAATCATTATCAATGGTGGTTACTGTCACTTTATCTAGTGGTTACCATTACTTATCTGGTGTTTAACTTTTACTTATCGTTGCCACATGAAAGAGCTTATAAAAACTGATAGTTTCAATTTTACCAATAAGTATTCTCGAAAGATGCTACTTTGCTAATTTCAGAATTATTTTAAAAAGCCCTTTCTTTTGTGGCATCTACCAGAGGATTATTATAATTTTAGTAAAATGTCTTTCTTTAGTGGCCCAAGGATATCTCAGATAAACCACTTTGAACGTCAAATTTCAGAGAAAGCAGCATTTTCTAGAGATAATTGCCCAAGTTACTGCCTTGTCAAATGATACAAAATGTCCCTGTGAAACTAGTGGGAAGATATTTTCACATAATTTGTTAACTTTCTGCTTTAATTAAATGTTGAGTTCAGTCGCTCAGTCGTGTCCGACTCTTTGTGACCCCATGAATCGCAGCACGCCAGGCCTCCCTGTCCATCACCAACTCCCGGAGTTCACTCAGACTCACGTCCATCGAGTCAGTGATGCCATCCAGCCATCTCATCCTCTGTCGTCCCCTTCTCCTGCCCCCAATCCCTCCCAGCATCAGAGTCTTTTCCAATGAGTCAACTTTTCGCATGAGGTGGCCAAAGTACTGGAGTTTCAGCTTTAGCATCATTCCTTCCAAAGAAATCCCAGGGCTCATCTCCTTCAGAATGGACTGGTTGGATCTCCTTGCAGCCCAAGGGACTCTGAAGAGTCTTCTCCAACACCACAGTAATGTTACCTGGCCTAATTGGTGATCAATAGAGATTGATACAAAGTGCAATTTGATTTCATTTTCAGGAGGATTTTAAAGTTATTCTGTTATTAAACAGTCTTTGAAATATTTGTAACTAAGAACTTGTAACAGGAAAAAATTAAATTTTAGAGTAAGAATGATGTCCTTAATTTTTCCTTCTTGTTTTTTGTTTGATCTAAAGCATTATTAGACTTGTATAAATATTTTGCTCTAATGTGTCTTGGATCCCGTTCCTTTATCATCCGAAGCTCATTACTTGAATGTGGAGGGGGATGGTTTTTAGCAGCTTTAAGAATGATCCCCACCCTTTGGCAACATGGACTTGAATCACAGTGTTTCTGTCTCACCCCAGTTTTGGAAGCATAGACCGTGCCACAGATTGTCCCCTTGTTTTTAGATGATGGAACGTGACCATCAAAGTGGAGATAAGCTGAACACTTAGGTATGCAGACTTCACTTCACCTTGCTTTTCACATGGAAAAAAAAAAGTTGTTTCATGTTAAAGGAGTTGGCGTGAAAATTCTCCTAGCAAGACCCCTTGGGACAGTGGCTTCTTTTGTACCCTCTGAGGGTCTTGAACAGGATGAAGCCCACCAGAGAGCAGGTGTGACAGCATTTTGAACAGCAGGGTAGTGTCACCAAAGACACTCGAACCCCACCAGAAAGAAAGCACCGATCACCCCTCTCCTGGAAACACCAGAATTCACAAGGCCCGTTCCTGGTGTGGTTGTGTTAGGCCCTGGGGAATGTGGGTGACATCACACAGAAACAGATGATTTTCAAAGAGCCGTGAGGGACCTTGAGAAACCTCCAAAAACCAGTGGGCTGATCCTGGTAGCACTGACGGCTACAGACCTAACACTGACCCTGGGTTTCTAGGGGGTGGGGTGAGGTGGTTTTTTGCATGAAATTAAAAGACACTTGCTCCTTGGAAGAAAAGCTATGACCAACCTAGATAGCATATTAAAAAGCAGAGACATTACTTTGCCAACTAAGGTCTGTCTATTCAAAGCTATGGTTTTTCCAGTGGTCGTGTATGGATGTGAGAGTTGGACTATAAAGAAAGCTGAGTGCTGAAGATGCTTTTGAACTGTGGTGTTGGAGAAGATGTTTGACAGTCCCTTGGACTGCAAGGAGATCCAACCAGTCCATCCTAAAGGAAATCAGTCCTAAATATTCATTGGAAGGACTGATGCTGAAGCTGAAACTCCAATACTTTGGCCACCTGATATGAAGAACTGACTCATCTGAAAAGACCCTGATACTGGGAAAGATTGAAGGCAGGAGGAGAAGGGGACGACAGAGGATGAGATGGTTGGATGGTATCACCGACTCAACGGACATGAGTTTTAGTAAACTCCGGGAGTTGGTGACGGACAGGGAAGCCTGGAGTGCTAAAGTCCATGGGGTCACAAAGAGTCGGACTCGACTGAGCGACTGACCTGGACTGAACTTTCTTTTAATACAGTAAAGTTGACTAAGTTATCAGTCTAAAAGCTCAAACAATTGAGGTTTCTTAACCACGCGATAACTGTAATATGATGCAAATTTTATTTAAGTGGTTCTCAGTCTCAACCCCAAATATGTTAAAATAATTCCAGTGTCCACTTTTGGTGACTGGAAATGGAAATGTGAAAATACCACCCTGCCCTTGACGGGACTGAAACCCAGTTTTATAATAGTTTTCAGAGTGTGGGAGTGGTTAAATCCATTATCTGCTCACTTAAATAAGACTATTTAAGTGAAAGACAGAACAGGTTTACATTCAATTTAAAAGCTCGAGATAAATGAAAACCCCTCAGGCTTCCTTGGTGGCTCAGTGATAAAGACTCTGCCTGCGAATGCAGGAGACACAGGTTCGATCCCTGATCCGGGAAAATCCCACATGCTGTGGAGCGGCTAAGCCCATGTGCCACAACTGCTGAGCCTGTGCCCTGGTGCCCGGGAATCACAGCTCCTGAAGCCTCAGTGTTCTAGAACCCGTGCTCCCCAACAGGAGAAGCCACTGCAGTGAGAAGCACCGAGACTAGAGAGCGGCCCCTGCTCACCACACCTACAAAAAAGCCCGCACAGCGACAGAGACACACACAGCCCAAAGCAGACAGACAGAAACACAAAGCTCTCAAAAAAGGAAAGCCCTGACCCCAACTCAACAGGACTCAGTGATCACGCCGTGGGGTTCAAGCATCGCTGCCTATGCAGGTGGACATGTTCGCGACTTAACCCAGAAGCTGATGAAAACTGTCCACACTGGACAGCACACTTTACTCACCAGCTTAGAAGTGCCCACTCTAAAGCAGTGCTGGTGAATCGTCCAGGAGGAAGCGTCAAATACGATCACCTTGCCCTCGTTCAGTGCGCACCATAATTTGGGATGAGCATCCTCCACTTTTTCTGCTGGGTCAAGATGCCCTGAAGAGGAAAGCAACCCGACATGTTGAAAGAAAACCCCCCTGCTGCATCAGCACGGGATTCGTGATTTGTGCCAAGACTCAGGTCCTGCTCAGTGCCAGGTGCCACCCTGGGTGCCCAGGCTCCAAAGGTGAGCACAGCCTGAACCGCCAAGCCCCTTGGAGCTCAGCGTTGCGGACCGGCTGGTTCAGCCAGAGAAGAACACACACAGAGCCCTCCCCCAGGCAGGATGGCAGGAGGCCTGAGCATTCTCTTGGGGGCAGTGCTTCAGGCAGTGGGGAGGGGGCTCAGGGACAGAGGGAGGGTCTATGGCTCCCCCGCAACGAGCACAGCGGGCTCCTGCTGTCTCCACGTGGCCACCGCACTGAGCACCACTGGTCTTTCCCGTCGTGGCCGCTCTGACTCCAGAAGATTTTGCTTTTTCACTTGTGGTTTGTCTGCATGTCCCTGGCGCTCATGAGGCTGCTGGCTTTAGTCGGGTGTCTGGATCTCCTCCGTGGGGAAGTGTTTAGGCCTCCTGCCCGCTTCTGAATCGGGCTCTTACTCTCCTTGACTTGTACCCGCCCTTTAAATACCACCGACTTCAAACATCCCAAGTCAAGTCTATCCTCTTACGGACATCCTTTCCAAGTCTGCGACCATCACTTTCACGCACTTGAAAGTTTCTTTAAAAAATCCTTTATATGGTCAAATTCGCCAACCTGTTCCTTTACGGCCCGTAGTTTTTACGTGCTTTGTGACTTGTTTCCTTATCTTAAGGTCACGATTATCATCTATATTATCATCTCCAGGCTTCATTTGCTTATGTTTGCTTTTGCCTTTCATGTTCAGATCTTCATCCTTGGAGCTGATGGCTATGTGTGATCTGAGGTGTGCTTAAGCTCCATCTTCTCCACATGGACCCACAGTGTCCCAGCACCTCCTACAATGGAGACTGTCTTTCCCCCACCCCTGCTCTAGCACCACCTCAGTCCTAGTCCAAGAAGTGTGAATCTGCCAGTCTTTCTGGGGTGTTCATGCCTTGGTCTCCTGGCCCTGTTGGGGTGATCTGCCCACTGAGATGCTGTCTGCAGTCCCCCAGAGCCTGAGATGCTCCAAAGCCAGGCTCAGTGCCCGGGTCCTGGCTCCCTGGCTCCCAGAGTTCTCGGAGGGGTTGACTGGTGTTCCCCTGGTCCCTGACCAGTGGGAACAGCCAGCCGTGTCATCAGACGTGCGCATCAGCCCAGGAGGGGCCGTCATCCCATCCCAGTGACAACAAGCTCGCCCCGACCAAAGATGTGCGTGCAGGGGCTTTATCCGCTGGACGTGAGGACGGCGAGGCTGAATGGGGACTCAGCCATGCACGGCCCCTTGCGGCCTCCGAGTCCACAGAGCAGCTGCACCTGGTCACCCAGAGTTCTGCCTCCAATGGCAGAAAACCCCCTGGGCCTGTCCACCCTCATCCTTCCACTGCCCTTCCACTTCAGTGCTGACCTTGAACACAAGTCTCAGCTCCCAGATTGCTGAAAAGAACAGCAGCGACACAAACATGGCCCTGCTGGACAGCTAGGGAGCCGTAACCAGTGTCCCGTGATGAAGCACAATGGAAAAGAACATGAAGAAGGATGTGTATACGCGTTGACTGGATCACCTCGCCACACAGCAGAAATGAACACAATGCTGTAAATCAGGTAGACGTCAATAAAGCCACAAAACCCCGCAGCCACACAGCCGGGCTCGGCCTCACCTGGGGTGTAGAGCAGCACGTCGACGGCTCGTGGGGTGGTCTCCCCCTCCGAGGGGTTGATCTTGTGTTTCAGGGTTTCCGAGGTCGTCTTCGGAATGGCCATGGGCACTGAAACGCAGACACGTGGGGGTCAGGTCCCCAGACTCCAAGACATACTCACACACGCTGCTTCCCTTAGGATATTAGTCCCAGGGTAAAGCCGGGATTTGCGAAGATGAAGCTCTCTTTAAACTGGACATAAGTAAAGCCAAGCGTTTCCGGCCAGAGGGTGAGTGTCTGCCAAGGTCTCACACTGCCTGTCATCTAAACACAGCTGTCAGGCTAAATGATCTAACACTCAGCTGTTAGGGATGCTCCAGCAGGGAGAAGCCCTTGAATACTTCATCAATCCAAGCCACGAGCAGCTTCTCACGCTGGCCCGTGGCGCTGCTGCCACGGGGGAGTCCTGTGCACTGCAAAAGCTTCAGCAGCACTCCGGGCCTCACCTGGTCAGTGCCAGTAACAACGCCCGCCCCCTACCCCCTGACACACACACGACAGGTATCTCCAGTGCTTGCCAAGTGCCTCCCTCCAGGGACGGGGTGCAAACTTCAGAAAGTTTCATTTTTAGACCTTCCATCACGAATGGCCCACAAGCTATCACTGAAGCCCGGGATCACGTATCGCTGCCTCGTTACGCTTCACACAGAGCAAACGGTCCTTGATTGGGAACAAGGGATCCGGAACCCTGAGCTTGGGGGACTGCCCCTGCAGTGTGGGATCAAGAGTGAGTGTCACGTGCTGGGTCCCTCCGTGGAGACTGCGGACGCGGTGTCCAGAGTGAGAAGCCTTTTCTGCAAACTCTTGACAAAGATCGGGCTTGAGCATGGAGTGGTCGCCACAGCTCGAGTATAGTGTGTACGTGATTTGGGTCCTAATTAAGGGGGAGAAAAAACCCTGCCATCAACATCTGGCTCCAGGACTGTTGACAAGAGCTCCTCCGAGTCCCTCCAGCAACTGGAGCATCCTGGCTGCTCCCCGAGAGTGGGGTCCTGGGATGTGGCAGCAGTTGGGGGGTGGGTTCCAGGGATACAGGAGAGGGGCTCCTGGCACCAGGAAGCACCAGTGATGTCACGGTTAGTGAAAGACACGGCAAAGAGCAAATCGCCCTGAGGGCAATGAACACAAAACCGGGGTTTGTTTCCACTTATTCTGGGATGACATTTTAAACAGACTCTTCCTGGCTATTGACTCAAGAGGAATAAAAACATGTCCAAACAAAAACTTGTACAGGAAATATTCATAGACGTGCTGTGTGCAACAGGCAGGAAGCAGGGAACCTCAAACGGTCAATGGAGGGAGGGATAAACTATACTGTATCCACCCAGCGGAGTACATTCAGCCACAAGAGGGATGAAGCAGTGACCCTGCCACACGGACGCACCCTGGAGTGCGACACCACATGAAGGACGCCAGACACGCGGGACAGCTACTGCTGTGAGCTCACGTGTAGGACGAGCTCTGACTAGGCAGAAACGGGGCATAGCCCCAGCGACAGGAAGTAGGTTCAGGGTTGCTCAGCAGCTGAGAGGCAGCTGCGAAATGTATGGGGCTTCTCACTGGGGTGAGGAAAATGTTTGAAACCCACTGTGCCCACGGCTGTAAAGCTCTGGATACACTCAAACCAGTAAGGTGTACGCTGTGAAAGAGAATGGTGTGTGAACTATATCTCAATAAGACTGCTACGTTTTTTAAAATGCATACAAGCAAAACTAGTTGTCATCCAAAAAACATCCCTACAGGACTTCCCTGGTGGTACAGTGGATAGGAATGCAGGGGTCACAGGCTCAATCCCTGGTCAGGACTATCCCATGTGTCCCAGAGCACCTAAGCCTGGGAGCCACAGCTACTGAGCCTGCGCGCTGCAGCTACTGAAGCCCGCACGCCCTAGGGCCTGCGCTGCACAGAGACGCCACCACCGAGAAGCCCGCCCGCCGCAGCAGTCGTCCCTGCTCGCCACAACTGGAGAACACCCGCACCGCAGCAAAGACCCAGCACGGCAAAATAATTTTTTAAAAATCCCTACAACGTGCTCATCTGTGTTTCATGAATTAGCTTCACGGGGTGGGGTTAATCGAGCACGTGTGACTTCCCGCACGCAGCAAGGCTGATAGAGTAAGTGGTCCTCTATAGTCTCTGCTTCTTTACGCAAAGCGCAGGACAGCTGCTTTTAGGAGATCATTAAAAGTGGACACAAAACAGAAGTAGCTAAAAATGTGGCATAAACCTATTCTTATCTTCTCACTATTTCCTGGACTTGAAAAATCTTCTAAAAATAAAAACCTGAGCTAACCACTGACCTCTATGGCTTCAGAGAATTCCTAGGGGCAAGGAACTGACCGAATCAAGGGGGGAAAGTGAGACGGCCGTCGGGGGTCTCCCCACGCCTGAGCGGTGCGGTCCAGCAGTCAAGGACAACCACGCACGGGGGTCCCTGCGGCTCTGCAGCGGGCGTGTCTGATCACAGAGCTCCAGAGACTGCGACGGCGATTCTGTGAGCCACTCAACGGAAACCCCGTTGTGGTGTCATTGGTAATTCAGATTCAGGACCAACACCGAACGGGGTAAAGTGGACTGTTACTCAGACAGTGAAATGCTGAGGTGCCTCAGTGTGCGTCCTGAGGAGCAGAGAGCTCCAGGGGATGGCCAAGTGAGAAAACGAAAGACGCAGAGGGCGGTGTGGTGTTCAAAAGGGAAAAGTGCAGAATAAAGAAGTTCGAGACATGTGGGTTGGTTCCAACTGATAAGACAAAAGGCAACCAGATAAAAACCTTACTTTCATTCTTCATCCTATCAAAGTAGGACAACTTGGAGGCCGCATAGATGGCTCCCGGTGACTGCAGCGTGCCGACGACCGCGTCCATCAAGAGAATGTGGGTCAGCGCCTGCTGTACGTACTGGGGGTCCTGTGGGAGGCACAGTCATCTCAGCACAGCGTCTCTGAAATCATGGCCCGCTAAGACTCTGTCCCATTACACACAGCAATGCTTTTAAAAATGTGTGGTTTTCAAAGCCACCTGCAGAGTTTAAACTTGGATTTCATGTCACATACTTATGCTCTCTTAGTTGAGACAAATACTGGTTGTCTCCACCCCTTCCTCAAAATAGTTGGATTAATCCTCCCACTTACTAGCCTATGAAATTACCCAGCCCATAAAAGCTAACAACCGAAGAACTGATGCTCTTGAACTGTGGTGTTAGAGAAGACTCTTGAGAGTCCCTTGGACCACAAGGAGATGAAACCAGTCAATCCTCAAGGAAATCAATCCTGAATATTCATTGGAAGGACTGATGCTGAAGCTAACGTGCCAATACCTTGGTCACCCAATGTGAAGAGCCAGCTGGAAAAGACCCTGATGCTGGGAAAGATAGACGGTGGGAGGAGAAGGGCATAACAGAGGATGAGGTGATTGGATGGCATCATTTGACTCAACGCACATGAGTTTGAGCAAACTCCGGGAGACAGTGATGACAGGGAAGCCTGGTGTGCTGCGGTCCACGGGGCTGCAAAGAGTCAGACACAACTTGCCAACTGAACAACAACAACTCACTACCAACAAAGCGAGTGGAGGGGATGGAATTCCAGCTGAGCTACTTCAAATCCTGAAAGATGATGCTGTGAAAGTGCTGCACTCAGTATGCCAGCAAATATGGAAAACTCAGCAATGGCCACAGGACTGGAAAAGGTCAGTTTTCATTCCAATCCCAAAGAAAAGCAATACCAAAGAATGCTCAAACTACCACAAAATTGCACTCATTTCACATGCTAGCAAAGTAATGCTCAAAATTCTCTAAGGCAGGCTTCAACAGTACATGAACCGTGAACTTCCAGATGTTCAAGCTGGATTTAGAAAAGCCAGAGGAACCAGAGATCAAATTGCCAACATTTGTTGGATCATCAAAAAAGGAAGAGAGTTCCAGAAAAACATCTGCTTTATTGACTATGCCAAAGCCTTTGACTGTGTGGATCACAACAAACTGTGGAAAATTCTTAAAGAGATGGGAATACCAGACCACCTCACCTGCCTCTTGATCTGTATGCAGGTCAAGAAGCAACAGTTAGAACTGGACATGGAACAACAGACTGCTTCCAAATTGGCAAAGGAGTACATCAAGGCTGTGTATTGTCACCCTGCTTATTTAACTTATATGCAGAGTACATCATGAGAAATGCTGGGCTGGATGAAGCACAAGCTGGAATCAAGATTGCCAGGAGAAATATCAATAACCTCAGATATGCAGATGACACCACCCATATGGCAGAAAGCGAAGAACTAAAAAGCCTCTTGATGAAAGTGAAAGAAGAGAGTGAAAAAGTTGGTTTAAAACTCAACATTCAGAAAACTAAGATCATGGCATCTAGTCCTATCACTTCATGGGAAATAGATGGGCAAACAGTGGAAATGGTGACAGACTTTAATTTTGGGGGCTCCAAAATCACTGTAGATGGTGACTGCAGCTGTGAAATTGAGAGATACTTGCTCCTTGGTAGAAAAGTTATGACCCACCTAGACAGCATATTAAAAAGCAGAGACATTACTTTGCCAACAAAGATCCGTCTAGTCAAGGCTATGGTTTTTCCAGTGGTCATGTATGGATGTGAGAGTTGGACAATAAAGAAAAGTTGGACAATAAAGAAAGCAATTGATGCTTTTGAACTGTGGTGTTGGGGGAAATTCTTGAGAGTCCCTTGGACAACAAGGAGATCCAACCAGTCCATCCTAAAGGAAATCAGTCCTGAATATTCATTGGAACGACTGATGGGAAGCTCCAATACTGTGGCCACCTGATGCGAAGAAGTGACTCACTGGGAAAGACCCTGATGCTGGGAAAGATTGAAGGCAGGAGGAGAAAGGGACGACAGAGGATGAGATGGCTGGATGGCATTGCTGACTCGATGGACACGGGTTTGCGTAAACTCCGGGAGCTGGTGATGGACAGGGAGGCCCAGCGTGCTGCAGCTCCTGTGCGGCCATCCCGGGCGCCTGCAGCCGTGGTCCACTTTGTTGCTGTTGTTCGGTCGCTCAGTCTTGTCCACTCTTCGCGACCCCATGGGCTGCAGCCCACCAGCCTCCTCTGTCCATGGAATTTTCCAGGCAAGAATACTGCAGTGGGTTACCATTTCCTTCTCCAAGCTTCCCGGCCCAGGGATCAAACCCACATCTCCTGCATTGGCAGGCAGTTTTCACCATGGAGCTACCTGCGTTGTGCTAAATAACCAAGTGGGCGTAAAATCAGAGAGTCCAAAAGTCACAGAACATTGGAATCTTAGGACCTAGTCCTCCCTTTCCTATTTTAAACAGAAGCCTCCTTCCATTTCCTTGATCTCAGGCTCTTCCAGGGACAGAACGTCCATCACAGAGGGCAGCTCTTCCACCCCTGGACGTACGTTCCCCTCAAGTTTGCCCCTGGGTGGGCTGCCGCCCCGACCTGCGTCTCCCCGGTGACCAGTGAGCTGCAGCTCTCGAGAACCTTAGAAACTGCTCCCCATATGAGTTCCCAATTTGGACCCTTTGCTCACTCTGTTGTGGGTTTCCTGTCTCATCTTGCCATTCGGACAAGACAAACATTGCCCCTCATGTCTTACCTCTGTCCAGGGTACCCTTCGTGACTAGGAAATCTTAACTTGCTGCAATCAAAGCCATCAGTCTGGCCCAAAGTCAGTGAAGCTACAAAATCCCCTGGGATTTTAAACACAGCCCTGTGGAAAGGACCTAATACACCCCCACCCAGAACCCTGATCCCGGAAAGGGAAAGAGGTGAGAGTCGAGCTCACGCCTGCCAGAGTCCAGCCCCGACGCTGCCCTCCCGGGTGCCACCTGGAGCAGAGGAGGCGGAATGCAGAGGCCAAGCCCAGGTCCACACATACCGCCCCGCGGGCTGGCCCGTGTTTGCCCCCAGGGCCTCGCACCGAGTCACGCAGAGCACAGCCTCCTCAGCGCCTCTGACGAGACGCTGTGCCTGGGCCCTGTGCTAAGCATCACCGAGAGACGGGAGCCGCGGGTGAGAACGGACCTTGTGGTCGTCGGCCAGCTTCCTCCCGGCCCACATCTCCTTCACCATCAGGTGCCAGAGGTCACACTCCGTCTTTAGGTTAGCTTCAAAGACTTCTTTCTTGGACGTCGTTTTGATTTTTAAAGTGGGAATTCTCAGGAGCAGAAAAGTGGCCATGGTGCTTCTGACATCCTGCAGAGGCAGCGAGAGAGGAGGGAAAGTGAAATGACGGCCTGGGGTGAACAGCAGCTGCGAGTGGGGCGGGCCCACGGCTGGCGGCCCTAGGCCTGGCCTCACCTCTATGTTCCTGAAGGTGGAGATCTCCACGTAGCCTGGCCGCCCCTCCGTGAGAAGGAACAGGCGCTTCTGGGTCATGGCGATCTTGCCCACCCCGCGATTTGTCTTGACGGAGCGCGACAGCTTGTACACACACTCACTTTTGTCCAGCTGCTCCATCACCGACAAAGGCAGGCTGACCTCCTGCGCCTCTGCTTCTGCCTCCTTCCAGCAGTTGTAGAAATCTTTGAATGTTTCTGGGTCAATCTGTTTCTCGTGTCCTTAGTTTCATAAAGATAAAAAGAGGTTCTTAAAGCCACGCACACCAGGACGCTGCGCATTACCCACAGGAGGCAGCAGGTGGCGCAAGCACCCAAGTCTACCTGAACGGGACCCACCTGGGAAAGAGTCCCCGTCTCACCCAGTTCCCCGGGTGGGCACCTGATCTGGGCTGAGTCTGTCTGTCCTCCTAGCCCCTACCTAGGCAGGCAGTCTCAGTGCCTCCCGGGGCGCCGGGTGGGGACCCTGGGACAAGGATAGAGTGCTGTGTCACCTCTGGAACTGGTGGGCAGCCATCCTGGGGCCAGTCCGAGGGTGTAGCTGGCACTACAGATCCTCGGACCCTCCCGCAGTGCTGGATCAAGCCTGGCCTGAAGCCTTGATCTTTATCTCCGTACTCTAGTTACATGAACAAATGCATCATTATTTCTAAGCATGATGATCTTAATTGATTCAGTAACCTTCCCAAACGTCCAGTATTCAGGGGCTCTAGAGCTGGAGAAAGACCCAAGTCCAAACTCCAGCTTCACTGATATTCCGCAGTGTGATCACAGGCAAGATACGGAGCGAACCTGCTTCCCTATCTATAACACGGAGCTGGGACCACCCCCAGCTCCCACTCAGCTGCTGCGAAAAATGGCTCGTCTGAATCCTGACGCTTCCCCGTGTCTGGCTCCTGTGGCTCTATTCCGTGTCGTGGACCCGTCTGCCCTCCATCCTTAGCGGGCCCCTCACACCCTGCACAGGGAGTGCCTCCCAGCAGGCCTGCTTCACTTCATTCCCAGGGTGAGGCTCCCCGTGTTCATGAGGCCGACTCCTCCAAGGTCAGGCCCCTCCTCCGGTCACGCTCTAGCCTCCCAGCACAGTGACAACGTGCGGTAACATGCCTCTGTACACACTGGTCTGCAGTGCCCAGACCAGAAAACTCCTACCCATCCTTCAAAACCCAGATACAGGGCCCATGGGCAGCCTTCCTGGACAAGGCGGTCATCCTGGCTGGACACCCCCCGAGCTGGCATGCTCTTTCCTCACAGCATCTAATAACACTTCCTGTGCTCTACCCTCCACACAGGCCCAACCACCGTGGGACCCTGTCACAGGGAGTCTGAGGCCTGGAAGAAAAAGCCCTGCTGGCTGGTGGGCAGGTGCCAGGCAGATGGCCCCACCAACGCTGTGCTGCTCTATGTGTTCGTGGGTCTGTATGATCCGCTGGGCTCCTGCTCCTCATGCAGGAACCTTCCCATCCCAGCCATGGGTCCCCATGTCAGAGGGAGGGATCATCACACCGTGAGTAGGTCCCCCAGGACCGATGTCACCAAGCTTCCCCAGACCCTCCACCTCTCTCGGCCAGCTGCTGGGTCCGTCAGCAGGTAAAGCCCCCACCCATGAGGCTTTCTGGAAGGCAAAGGTGGCTCAGACAGTAAAGAATCCACCTTCAGTGTAGGAGACCCAGGTTTGATCCCTGGGTCGGGAAGATCCCCTGGAGGAGGGCATGGCAACCCACTCCAGCATTCTGGCCTGGAGAATCCCATAGACAAAGGAGCCTGGCGGGCTCCACAACTGAGTGACCCCCACACACACGAGGCTCTCCCTGGCTGGCAGGGTGCCCCCGGCCGCGGGCATCCTCCTACCTACAGTCAGCGCCTCGAACAGCCGGTGTATGATGACGGTGTCCTTCACGATGCCCGACTCCTGCACCCTCTTCACGAAATCGTCCAGCTGCATGTGCTTCTTGGGCAGCTCGAAGTTCTTGACGCGGTCGTCGGCCTTGGGGACGTCTGCGGGCCTGTCCATGACCTCGCTGATGAGCCGGCGCAGCTCAGGCATGCGCTCAGCCTGCGTGCGCTCGGGTGCCGACAGGGACTCCACGGTCGTCTGGACGAGGTCGGTGGGGAAGACACGCACATCGGTCTTGTACAGGCTCTGGAAGTCCAGCAGAGCATCCAGCAGCTGGCCCTGCATCAGCTGCACCAGCCCCCTCAGGTAGAAGTACCTGGCCAGCAGCACCGAGTTCTCGGGGGCCAGCGAGCCCATGGCTTTACTCAGCTGGGCCACGCAGTCCGCGTAGAATGCCTGCACGCACTGGGCCACCAGCGGGAAGTGGATTTCTGGGATCTTGAAGGTGTGCGTCGACTTGGGGGGCACGTCCAGAACTGGGGGTGAAGGGGAAGTGAGTGGTAAGCGCAGACCTTAGAGGCAACGCGCCTTCCCGCCCCAGCACTCTGCGGTTTCTGGGCCCTGGGTACAGCATGGAGCAGGAACCAGGTATATCTTCCAGGAAGTTCCACGAACCCCGTGCTGAGGGGGGCCCCAGCGGCCTCCCGTGGCACCCTGAGAGTACGGCATTATTTTATTTGCTAAAACTGCTGATGGCTAAATTGAAACACGTGATGCTGAGTCTTCACTGGAGGATTAAGCTAATGACCTAGGCTGAGCCGTAGCTGCCGGGCAGGCAGGCCCTGTTAAGCAGCCGCTTCTTTTACCTCAGCAGCAGCTCCGTGCGTGGGTGCTGTTGCCACGCTCATCTCACAGGTGCGGGGGCCGAGGTTTCCACTGGTCCCCCGCACCAGCCGCTGCACGTCACGCCTAACCAGCTGTGTGTCACACCAGTGCCTTCCACAACCTCACCCCCAGGGCTCCCAGGCAGCGCCAGTGGACAAGGCCAGGCCACAGGACGTAGCTCACCCCAAGGAGGTGGGGTCTCAGTGACAAAGCCTGGAGGATGGTGGAGGAGCCTGGGGGAGGGGCAGAGGGAGCGGAACATCTGCCTACAGCGCGCGGGCCCAGTGCAGAGCGCGGAGCCCCACGATGCTCTACGAGAGAGGGCGTGCAGGCCCTGAGAGGCAGAGCAACCTGCCCAGGGTCACACAGCCGGCAGCAGCTGCACGGGGGACTCAGACCCACCAGGGCCCTCCAGAAGCTTGGTCGTTTGCACACACAGCCCCTCCTGGCATCGAGGACATGCTCCTCCCTCAGCCTCTGGCTCTCGGCAATGCACAGGAGACGCCGGCTGGTACCTGGTGCCTCCACCCACAGCACCGTCTCCCCACCACTTCTCCATCCACTGAGGATAGGCAGAGACCCCTCCCTGGGGCTGCGAGGAGAAGCCCCAAGCACCCACAAGCAGCATCACACGTGACCGGCTTCGCTGCGGCTCACATGGGAAGGACACGTGGGCTCACACACGTCCAAACGGGTTTTACAGCAACTGACCAGCAAGGGGACCCTAAGCAGATGCTCTGCACGTGGGTGGGGATGCAGCCGCTGCCTCCCACGGCACGCCCCTCCCCCAGCGTCCACCTCCTGAGACCACAGCGCTGCTCCCCACCCCCACGGCACGGCCCTGCCCGTCACCACCCCGACCATGTCACCACACTGAACATCTCGACCAACCCCCACCGGTGTTACGCATTTCTATTGTCGGCCTTCCTCCCCGTCCATGGGGGCGGGGGCAATGGCTGCCTGTGTACCCCAACACCTAGGAAGGTCGGCAATCACTGGAGGCTTAATAGTCGCTGCACCTCGTTAGACACTGACACACGTAAACATGTGTCTCCTAGGCACATATGCATATACACGCACACCCACACATGTACGACAGACGTGAAAACCGTGAACAGCTGTGGTCTTCAGCAGTTGGGAACCAGGTGATGGAACACGCAGACAAGAAATCATTTTCTATAATGAACATAGTTTGCAAAATAAATATTCTAAAAATATTTCAAATAATCAAACTACTAGAACCTCCCCACTGCCCCCCCCCCCCCAAAAAAAAGCCCATTCCCTTCTCCTGGAATGAGCTGACTTCTTCCAGCAACTGGCGGCGTTAGAATCACGTGACTGGGAAAGGTCACGGAAGGGGCGTGGCCGGCCCACCTGTGTGGCCGCTCCCATACTCCGTGGTCTGGATCTTCCGAAGCGACGAGTTCCGGGGCGGCAGCTCAGGCACCGTGATGTCCTGCAGGTTGGGCATGCTGACCACCATGCGCCGGTGGACCGTGTGCGAGGCCGAGGACTTCCGGCTGGCCATCTTCTCGATCGTGGGTCTCCTTGGACTCAGGAGCATCCCGTTTATCCTGGATGGAAAATCCCAACATCTGACATGTACAATAATGATCCAAGAACAGGCTCAACTGGGCATTTTCCCAAGTGTGGTGACCAGTGTCCAGTATCCCCCTGTCAAGGGAGAAGTGGCGGGAGCTTGCCTGGCTCTCCCTTGTGTAGTGAAGGCTGAGTGCAGGCCACGCCCCCCAGGAGAGGTCTCACACACAGGATAAACGAGGGCCTCGTTAACAGTGATGCATGTTTGAGGAGTTCAGGAAAAGCAACACAGAGGAGGCAGGAAACGGCGAAGATGTAGGGAGAGCGTGAGAAGGAAGACAGGGAAAGAACAGCCCGAACGCAGACCCAGAGCTGCACTGTGGGCACTTCAGTGTCCCCACCCACCAGAAACAGGGCTGCATGGGAGCCAGGCCCGCCAGCCAGCTCCCTCACGTCGAAATGTCAGACTCCTCTGATTTGATTTATCGTTCATCCATCCAGAGACAGACCCCAAGGGAGCGGCGCATCCTTCAGAACCTAACATGCACACCTGTCCTCCTCGGACTGCGTGTGGAGGTCCATCTGGGCAAAGGCGTCCATCCTTCTGCTGAGCCGGGCCTTGAGGAAGGCGTGAAACATGTATGTATCCAGGACCTGGAAGAGACCCCGAGGGGCGGTCACTGCGCCTGCTCCACTGTCCTTCCCCGACCCACCGAGGCCTCTGGCCAGCACCTCTAGACCCAAGTTCCCAACACAGGCAGCTTTCTTAGTTCATCAGAATCTAAAGTAAGATCCTCCTCAATCCCTCACCAACCAACCTCAAAGAATCACTCTTTACGTTTGAAAAATCACAAAATATTCGAAAGCCCAAACCACCCTGCCCCCCAGGACAACAGCAGCTGAGTCATCAATTCTGGGATCTCCTGGGGATGGCAGCCTCCCCCACATGCCCACCTCACAGCCAGCCCACCCATCCACAGACTCACACAGAACCACCTCCCAGTCAGCTCCCAGGGAGAGCGGACATGGCCCAGCCCAGGGAAGGAGGCGGTGATGGGAAGGGCATGGAATTGTGCGGGCTGATAGGATGCGTCCAGATCCAGGCTGAGGAAGGGGCTACCGGGCCCGGGCCTTGGTCGCAACTCAGCACACTCTACACTTAAGGTGGGTGCACTGAGTTACACGTATATCACTCTAAAAAGCCAATTAAGAAAATAAGAGCTGGGCAAAGGATCAGCAGGACCCAGGCTCAAACTTCTAGAAAAGCTAAAACACAGAATACAGTACTAACAGATGATGGAAACCCTGATGTGAAAAGTATCTGAAGCACAGAAGAGTGCAAAGGATGGAGTATACACACGCACACACGCCCGTGCGCCTCTCACCTGTTTATAAAACTGCTGGTCCCCCAGAGCTCTTGTTTTGAGAAACTCTTCACTATTGAACACTCTGTGTTCATAATTCAAGTGGTTCTTCACTTCCCTGATGAAGAAAGACAGTCTAACTGTTGAAATGTTTTTGAACACATGAACAACACATTGCTGTTAGCAGAAAAACGATGGCAAGAAATACACAGTTTGAAAAGCCCTGTCTGCACAAGGATTATTGAGCCCCGAGGGTTTGGGTATAACCTGTGGTCAGGCTATCCTGCCACTTCAATATAGCTTTCTTCCAACTGGAATGAAGCTCTGGGGGCGGGCAGGAGGGAAGGGGTCTGTCTTGAGCCCCTTAGCTCCTTATTCAAAGGCAGAAGATGCGATCGTCCATAATTGTTCATTACTAATAAGACTGAGTTCAGGGTGGTGACACAGGAAGGGCAGACAGACCCTGGGTATTAGCCCAGCTTGGCTGCCAGCTGGACCCCCACCAGCCACCTCCAAATCTGCATTCCGTGGGGACTTGGCCACACGACGCCCCAGATCTCACGTGATAGCTACCAACAGAATCAATAACCGCACAGAACGTATACAGGACACAGCATGTTCAATGTTTTCCTTCTCCTGTGAGGACAGACATGACTTCATCTAGGGGAAGTCAACTTTTAGAATCATACTGTGCCTTTTTAATGAACTGAACTCAGCAAGCTTCCACGTTCATGCTCAGTTGTGTCCAACTGTGAACCCGTGAACTGTAGCCCACCGGGCTCCTCTGTCCATGGGGATTCTCCAGGCAACAACACTGGAGTGGGCTGCCGTTTCCTACTCCAGGGGATCTTCCCGACCCAGGGACTGAAGCCTTGCGTGTCCCTTACGTCTCCTGTGTTGGCAGGCAGGTTCTTTACCACTAGTGCCCCTGGGAAGTCACATTAAAAGAACAAAAGGAAGACGTTTCTACGACCACACAAATTATAGTGCCTTAAGCAGAGAGCTAATGCAACCCATCTATAATGTAACATCCCCTTTTTCCCTAATAGATTATTTGCTTTATGTAAGGAAAGACGGCTAAAAAATACAACCATTAAAATGTCGAATCACACAGTGTTGTCAAGTCGGCCAGCTCTGGTCTAAACCCTTCCCAGGCTGGGTCCGTCCAGATCAGAAGAATACCTGGAGCTGCCACCCTCCCTGCCACACGACCCGAGGGTGGGAGGAGGAGCAGGGGGTGAGGCAGGGGAGAGAGGCTGCAAGACAAAGCAGAGAAGAGAGAGTTGGAAGGAAAAAAAGGCTTGAAGGCTTTCCTACCGATAACTTCGCCACACAGTTAACGTGAATGTCGGCATGGATCTATCGGACCTCCCTTAAAGCACTGCACATCTAGGCCAGAACAACCACTGGACCCTGCTCTACATCCCAGGGCAGCAAACACGCTGCCCCGTCCGCTTGACCGACTGGGCTCAGAGCTGGGTCCCAGCAACACACAACGGACTCCGATGCTGGAGGTGACAGCAATGCAGGGAAAGAAGAAAAGCTTCTAACAGGGGCCAGTCCTGGGTGCTAACCAGCCTGGGCTCTCCTTCGGGTGGGCTGCAATCCCGAAACAATCCATTTGTCCCTCAACCCGGGGCCGACCGCCCAAAGTGGTCCTTTGCAGGAGAGAGGAGTGGGTGGGAAGGCCCCGGGCAGGGCCGACACACTCCCAGGGATCCTCCTGGGTGCAGGGGTCTCTCCCGCGTCAGTCCTGGATTTCAGTTCCTGAGCTCTGGGGCTGCAGCCGGCGTGGAACTGGGAGCAGGCTGGGGACCGGGTGACGACCTTGGAGGGGCTTTAAATACCTGAAGATGCTGACGAGCAGCTGCAGGGTCATCTGCTGGATCTGGCAGTTGAGCTGCTGCTGCCAGGCCCGCCTGGAGGCCCGGCCCTCGTTCACGTCTGTGCTGGCGCAGAGGTGAGCCAGGTCCAGCTCGTGGTGCAGCTGAAGGCTCTGGACCCTGGAAAGGAACAGAGGAACAGTGACCACAGCTCAGCCCACAGCACATGACCACAGCTCATGGGCAGGAGAGAGAATCCTCCAGGGAGAGCTCAACTGACCTTCCTAGGATGCTCGGAACACCTATCGATACCGGAGAGGGGATGTCATTAAAAACACATTCCGGTTGAGAGTCTATTCACGTCCCAACACAAACAGCTCATTAGCGCGGAACCCACAAAGGCCTTGTCTTTGGACAGGTGTTTTTGTCCAAGCTGAGTCATCCCGTCCCTCTTTTAAACACTCCCTCTTCCACAACGGCCGAAGGGTTCCCAGTGGGCCTGGGCGGGAAGGCCCTGCCCTGGAAGGTGCGGGGGCTCGAGGTGTGGCTACTCGTTCGGGGGCGGTTCTCGGGGATGGGGGCTCTCAGAGGTCTTCATCACACAGGACCCCCACCTCCCCAGCACCAGCCACGGCTGCACTTCTACACGAAACCCTGGACACCAAGGAGAGAGTCGGAGGCTTTAAATATGCAAATAAACCCACGTGACACGTGTCTAGAGATCCGGCGGGGCAAGGGGACACGGCAAACACACACTCTGCTCAAAGCGAGGAAGACAGCATGCACAGGGCGGCCAGGCACAGGGGCGTCTTCCCACCAAATACGGTGGGTGTGTGCTCACGCACCTGGCCCCCGAGAGGAGGCCCACGGCCATGGCTTGGATGACGGTCCCAGGGTCCTTCACAGACATGCCACCAACCACGCACAGGTTAGTTCACGTTTATAAACAGCCCCTCGTGGTGAGCCTGAGATGCCACATCCCACCTCTGGGGGTCTGACCAAGCAAGAACCCTGGGAATGTTCTAGAATTCTCACAGTAACACGTGGGCAGAGGCGAGATCTCATCTTATTGGATATGCTCCACCCAAGCAAACACTTGAGAAGCTTCGTCAAACGCTGGCCAAGATCAGTCCTCAAAAATCGGGGAATGCGGACTTTGCTTATCAGAAACCCAGACGGTGAGGAATGTGGGTTTCGCCTTCTGAGTTCATACAGGGAGACACTCCACCGGGCCACCTGGCCGGGCCCCGTGAGCACGACCCAGCAGCCACGCAGGCCTCCACACCCGCAGCCCAGGCTCTGGGTGCTGTAAGACTGTTTACGATGGGAGGACCACTGATAAAGGTGGCACTCCCATCGACTCTGCGGAGACCATCCAGGGAGAGGGAATAACCAATGCCAAGATGTGACAGGCTGAACGATTTGTTCCCCAAATTCCCATGTCGGAGTCCTGACCCCCAACACCTCACAGCGTGACTATGTTTGGAGTTGGGGCCTTCAAAGAGGCAATTAAGTTAAAATGAATAAATTAAAATTGAAAAAAAAAAAATAAATAAAAATTACCTGTAATAAAAAAAAAAAAAAACGAGGTCATGAGGCTGGACCTACTCCAATATGACGGGTGTCCTCATAAGGGGAGATTAAAACACGACGCCCCCAGGGGCATGACCACGTGAGGACACAGGGAGGAACTAGCCCTACTGGCTGACCTTGAACCTTGAACTTCCAGCCTCCAGGACTGGGAGGCAGTAGATATCTGTTCTTAGGAGGTGTTTGTTACAGCAGCCCCTGCTGACGGATACACAGTACAAGGCACAGATGAGAACAGCCAAGTTAGGGAGCCAGCGGAGGACCACCCGCTCCCTCCCCTGCTCTCAGGCCTCGGCTCTGCCTGTGTCTGACCTCCCAACAGCAGCCAAGATAAAGGGGGCCAGTGAGCACAGATGGGAGACGGCCAGTAGCAGCTGCCACGCTCACCCCTGCCCCTCGCCCTGCAAGGGTCCGCCCACGAGTTCCACACCCGGCCTGTCTGCGGTCCACACCTGGGCTGGAATACAAAAGCAGGATCTCTCCCACCACCACCTTATTAGGTTCCAAAGAGGGGAACGTCCCTCTGCAGGACCCCCCCGAGGGGGCCCGGCTCTGTCCTCGCCCGCCCTGGATCCACCTTCATCCTGGCATAAGTAGTGACCACACCTCCCCTCACTAGCCCCCGAAGACACTCGTGGGGGGGCCCCTCGCTGCCACGCCTCTCCCACCACGACAGAGGCCATGGGACCTGCGGAGCCTCACCAGTTATCACCTGCCCTCTTTGGGAAAAGCGTGTCAGGTCTGAGCTCAGCCAGTAAGGTTTAGTCACAGAGATGGCCACAACACAGTTATGGAAAAATAACAGCACTAAGAGAGAGCTCTGTGGGGGAGGAGGGGCGGGGGCAAAAGGGGAAGACAGCTGCCCGCCCAGGGAAGGGCAGGGGGTCACGGCCGTCAGGGTCCCCCAGCTGACAGTCCTCGGGGCGGGGGCCGTGTCGGCTTGCTCACTATACAATACTCTGCCCGACGCACTGGACACACATCTGGTGAGTGAATGGATGAAGGAATGAGGGAATGAAGGAGAAAGGACCTCAGAGACCATGAGTCCAGAAGGGGGCTGGGAGGTGTTCCGGGGCTGTGACTGTCCCCTGGTTCAGGGGCCACTCAGTGTTTAGACAGTATCAGAATAAAGACAACCAACTTTTATATTTAAGCATTCACAAATAATTTCTAAACTATTAAATACATTTTAAAAAAAAGTAAAAAAGTAAAAGTGTTAGTTGCTCAGTCGTGTCCGACTCTTTGCAACCCCTTAGACTGTAGCCTGCCAGGTTCCTCTGTCCATGGAATTCTCCAGGCAAGAATACTGGAATAGGAAGTCATTCCCTTCTCCAGGGGATCTTTCCCACCCAGGGATGGAACCCAGCATTGCAGGCAGATTCTTTACTGTTGAGACACCAGGGAAGCCCCATTAAA
Organism: Bos javanicus; assembly: GCF_032452875.1. Lineage (NCBI taxonomy): Eukaryota > Metazoa > Chordata > Mammalia > Artiodactyla > Bovidae > Bos > Bos javanicus. The sequence continues at coordinate 2,615,913 of NC_083881.1, forward strand.
TACATAAGCCATCTGTTAATACAAGGTTGGAAAAGATACTCAAACGTGGCAAGTACAAACCTGAGCAAGACCTTCCCAAACACAGACGATCTCTCCCCTTACCTCTGAATGAACGTCTGTGCGGCCAGGAGAGGGATGTCGGGAACGTCAACCTCTTCATCGTTGGAGTAGGTGATGTTCCCACTGTCGATGTTTATCAGAATTAAACCATCAGCTTCCTATAAAATAAGTTTGTAAAGATCAAAGGAAGAATCTGAATTTGTATACATCTTTGAAAACACAAAGCTACATTTTGCATTCACTAAGATCAAATCATCATTAATTAAATTATTGTATATTTAATATGCATACAAAGCCTTATATTGTCTGCTCCAAAATGCAATGCATACCATGAGCAGGTTAATAAGCTAAGGTGATTAAACATGCCTTGAGTCAAGATTCCAACACAGGAGGTCAGGCCTCCCCCCGCCCTGGTACAAACACTCTGGGGACCACTTCAGGGAGCCTGGAGAGGACATTCCAGAGCTCCAGCCAGAGCACCCTGACATTCAACACTCAGGGTGCCTGCTGGGCTGCCCAGCTAGCTCCCCAGCCCCAAGGACCACAGCACAGGTGGGCCCTGGGCTCAGGGAGCAACACACTCAAGCGTTCTTGAGACATGTGTGTGGCTTACTCGTGAAGTCTTATCTGTGACGGAACATACAAATATTGAGTCACACACCTAAGTTCGGCACTTCAACTGTCCCGGGAACACGCCGCCAAACTCTCCCTGGCTTTCCTGCCAGGCCGGCCTCTCAGCGCGTGTTCCGTGTCACATGGAGTATGCAGAAACACGTGCCCCAGAGCAGAGAACTACGCTGGAGGGGACAGGCTTCCTCAGGGTGAGAACACCCAGCTTTTACAAGGACCCTGTCCACATGCCCAGCACCATCAAGAAAACATCCAAACCCCAAAGGTGTTCAGTCAAGACCTGCTGCCTTGCCCTGACGCCTCCCGGGAAGGCAGCCGCTAGGAGGACTTCCTTCACGACTGCAGACCAGAGTCAAGTGCCTGTGCCTGCAAGCGTCCCTCCTGAAGGGACCTAACGAAGGCGGTTTTTCCCCTGACGACTAAAAAAAGAAACCCAGTTTTAACTCCAGAGCATTCCTATTTTTTCCTCATTTGCAAGAGTGACGTTTTTCCGTTCTTTCCAGGAGGTCTGAATGGCCTTTTCCCAGCGTGTTTGTCCCCGGTGAGTGAGTCACCGAGTCTGCCAAGAACACAGACATGCCGGCTCCGCCCCCAGGAGGGGCACTGGGCTCAGCTGCGCTGTGCTGCGACCGCCAGGAAGACCCGGACGACCTCCGAGGACAGAGCGGGGCGCGCGGCAACCCACTCCTCTCGGGTTCTGCGCACACTGAGACATTTTTGAAATAGCAAACACAACACTGTAAATCAACTACATGTTAATTAAAATTAAAATGAAACAGTTACATGAGAACCCACCCTGGACCAACTACCAGTAAGCACAAGAAAAAGACCTCCACGACGCCAGTCATCCAAACCGGCCAGCAGGAGGCTGAAGCAGAAAGGCCGGTGACACGCGCTGGGGGAGGCAGGAAGCCGGAGCCCTCCCCGTGCTGGAGGGACAGTGGGCCGGGTAGCTGCGGAGGGCAACAGCCTGGACATCTCTCCAGTGGCGAAACAGTCCTAGCACTGGGCCCTGCGATTTCGCCCCCAGCTGTGTACCAAGGTAAACAAATGAACGCATGTCCACACGAAGACCTGTACGTGTGTTCACAGCCGCGCCGTTCACAACAGTCAAAGCATAGAAACATCCGCAAACGTCCTCAACTCATGAATGGATAAACAACTGTGGTCTCCTCATTCAGGGCAACCCTACTGGGCAATAAAAATAAAGCGCTGCTACATGGATGAGCCTCAAAAACACACCACTAAGTTAAAGCAGCACAGAGCAGGCAGCGGTGGCCAGGGTCTGGGGGGTACGGTTGTGGTGGGGTGGCTGCTGACACAGGCAGGGTTTCTCTGTGGGCTGACCGAAAAGTCTAAAATTAGTCACCACAGCTCCACCAAGTTACTAAAAGCCATTGAGTTGTACATTTTAGTCCAGGAAACTCTGAGGTATGTAAATAGTATCTGAAAAGAAAACCATTTTAAGAAAACCCAATCTGCTCTTACTGGTGGCGATGTCCACGGCCTGAGCTCCAGTTTGAAATGCATCCCGTTGGCACAGCAGCAAAAACAGCTGCTCTTATGAAGCACCTACTGTGTGCCCCGATGCGGCCTGACGCTGCAGCCAGCAGCGTCCCATCAGGACCCAGGTCTGCCCCCGAGCGAGTAAATGCCACTGGATTCAGCAAGGCCCACAGACCCCTCGGACACCAAGCATGCACCTTCATTCATCTAGGAAGTAAGTTCACAGTACTAATGAACAGCAGAGGCTTAATCAATAAAAGTGAAAATGGAAAATACGGAACAGCATCATGGTGGCTTCCATCCACCAAGTCCAGTACCCTGCCAGGAGGGACAGGGGACATTCCTGAGCCAGAACCCTGCCAGGAGGAACGGGAGATATTCCTGAGCCAGAACCCTGCCAGGAGGAATAGGGGACATTCCTGAGCCAGAAACCTGTCAGGAGGAATGGGAGATATTCCTGAGCCAGAACCCTGGCCATGACGGGGGGGATATTCCTGAGCCAGAACCCTGCCAGGAGGCTGCAGCCGTGCCCACTTCACAGATGAGGAGACTGAGGCTTAGCAAAGGCCAGTAAGCCACTCAGGGTCGCATAACTAGTACGCAGCAGAGGTGACCTCGACTCTGACGCCTGCCCTCACCTCCCTGCAAACCTGAGACACGGTGTCAGGTGTGACGCTCAGAGCGCGGGCCCTGAGCACACCCCGAGGACAAAGAGGGCACGCCGGTGCCCTGTGCTGGAGCTGCCCCAGTCCTCTGTGCCCGCCCTCGCCGCCCAGCAGCTCCCCACGCGTCCTCTCAAAGTCGCGTGACCCAGCGCTCTGAATCCAGCAGCAGGTGCTCACCTTGCTGACCTCCTCAAAGTGGTCGAGGTGGCAGCCCATGAGGAAGGAGGTCGGCGCCATGAGGAAGTCCAGCATCTGTCCAGACAGGATGGGCACAAAGGTGTGCTGCCACTGCAGCGGGTGCAGGTAGGCCATGAAGCACTCGGCCACAAGCGTCAGCAGAGCCCAGCTGGACGAGAAGAAGACGACGCGCTGCTCCGTCAGGAGGCAGCTGAGGATCTGGGGGGCAGGCGGGGGACAGCACAAGCCTGAAGCGTCGTGAGGGTGCCACCCAGGGAGGCCGGACGCAGGGCAGCTCCCCGCTGGCTCCCCCGATCCGTTGGCCAGAACCCAGACCACCCTGACCCCAACAGTGTGCTCTGCGGTGAAAGTTGGTTTTAAGCAAAAAAAGGCAGAACCTCTCTTTGACGTCCCGTTAGGTCAGTTAGCATGAGGTGCTCACAGGTGTGGAGGGCGCATACCTGTAGCACCTTCTCAGGTCTGAAGCACAGCAAGGGCAGGTGAAGGTCCAGGTCGATGAGGGGGCTTTCGGGATCCACTCTCGAGGGAAACACGATCTGTAGTGGTTTCATGTTAAATATCTGCAACAACCAGTTTCCATCATTGGCTCAGGGAGCTGCTTCCAGCAGAGGCCGAAAGGCACTGAAATTCACCATTTGGGCTCAGAAAGCATCTGAGTTAGAAGACACTTTTGAAGACTCATGTTGTCACCTCCAATGTCACAGAAATAAAACCATCTAGAGATAAACAGAACTCCCAGGAACGTTTCATGACAAATTGAGGACCTAACATCTTTTGGGAATACCAGACCAACCACCTGACCTGCCTCCTGAGAAATCTGTATGCAGGTCAAGAAGCAACAGTTAGAACTGGACATGGAACAACAGACTGGTTCCAAATAGGAAAAAGAGTACGTCAAGGCTGTATATTGTCACCCTGCTTATTTAACTTATACGCAGAGTGCGTCATGAGAAACACTGGGCTGGAAGAAGCACAAGCTGGAATCAAGATTGCCAGGAGAAATATCAATAACCTCAGATATGCAGATGACACCACCCTTATGGCAGAAAGTGAAGGACTGAAGTGTTGGGACCAGCCCAACAATGAATCGACCTGAGGGAGCGGTGCCACAGAAGAATAAGGAAAACAAGACTCAGAAATAAGGTGGGGATCAGGGGGCTGATGCCCCTCGCAGGCAAAAGCCCAGATCCTAATACTTGCGTGCTTTTTATTGCTAACATCTACTTCCTTGTAGGTGCTCTAGAGATATCTGTTTTTTACAATCTCAGATCGGGAATAAAGACATACAACGTACAGTCCTCAATATCAAACCTTCAGGCCTTTCATGACTCTGTTTAGCCCCTCAGCTACTGACAACCTTTCTCAGCAACTCCCTCAAGGCTCCAGTAAGGAGAAGAGTCACTAACGGTTTTCCATCAGTCGCATCAGTAATTCAACATCTCGTTTTCAAGATGTTTTTCTACGATGTACTTTTTATTGCTCCCAGCCCTTTGCTTGGGCGCTATGAGAAAGTAGTTCTTATTTTTCAAAGAAGCCCTGTTAATTACAGCACAGGCCTATGCATAGCATATTCCCTACACTAAAGAGCCTCTTGATGAAAGTGAAAGAGAAGAGTGAAAAGTTGACTTAAAACTCAATATTCAGGGACTCCCCTGGTGGTCCAGTGGCTAAGACTCTGAGCTCTCAATGCTGAGGCCCTTGGTTTGATCCCTGGTGGGGGAACTAGATCCCACATGCCACAAAAGACCCTGTGCAGCCAAAAAAAAACAACAAAACTCAACATTCAGAAAACTAAGATCATGGCATCTGGTCCCATCATTTCATGGCAAATAGATGGGGAAACAGTGGAAACAGTGACAGACTTTATTTTTTGGAGCTCCAAAATCACTGCAGCCACAAAATTGAGAGACAATTGCTCCATGGAAGAAAATCTATGACCAACCTAGACAGCATATTAAAAAGCAGAGACATTACTTTGCCAACAAAGGTCTGTCTAGTCAAAGCTGTGGTTTTTCCAATAGTCATGTATGGGGGTGAGAGATGGACTATAAAGAAAGCTGAGTGCAGAAGAATTGATGCTTTTGAACTGTGGTATTGAAGAAGACTCTTCAGAGCCCCTTGGACTGCAGGGAGATCCAACCAGTCCATTCTAAAGGAAATCAGTCCTGAACATTCACTGGAAGGACTGATGCCGAAGCTGAAACTCCAACACTTTGGCTACCTGATGTGAAGAACTGACTCATTCGAAAAGACCCTGTTGCTGGGAAAGATTGAAGGTGGGAGGGGAAGGGGATGACAGAGGATGAGATGGTTGGATGGCATCACCAACTCAATGGACATGAGTTTGAGGAAGCTCCAGAGTTGGTGATGGACAGGGAGGCCTGGCGTGATGCAGTCCATGGGGTCCAAAGAGTTAGACACAACTGAGCGACTGAATTGAACTGAATGTCTTTCTCACCCAGACTCCCTTAAACTCTTTAAACAGCAAATTGTTCATTGACAAAACAAAGATAAACTGCCTCCCAAATATCCAGTTTGATTAGCACAAATTCTTAATCGAGCATGTTCAAACCAATCTTAACCAGTATACATTATTTGTGGTTACTACTTACTATATATTTGCTTATATTTGCAATTTAACAAAGTTCCTTGCAAGCGTGCTAAGTCACTTTAGTCATGCCCGACTCTGCAACCCCATGGACTACAGCCCACCAGGCTCCTCTGTCCGTGGGATTTCCCAGGTAAGAATACTGGAGTGTGTTGCCAAGTTCTCCTCCAGGGGGTCTTTCTAACCCAGGGATTCAACCTGAGTCTCCCATGGCTCCTGCACCACAGGTGGGTTCTTTACCACCGAGCCACCGGGGACTCCCCAGAGCTCCTTAAAGATACAGAATTCAAAAAAATTTTAAGGACACTTTATCTTAGTAAATGATATTATTTTAAAATGATGCTTCAAATTCAAATCCCACATTCACAAGATGCTTATTATGTGTTAAAGGTTGAAGCAGAAGGCAGATGTGAAGGAGGAAGACAGGGTCCCTCTGAAGAGGTGGAGAGCTGGGAACAGCAGGGTTAAGCCTGCCCTGGCCTCAGGCACACAGGCACACTCAGCAAGGGCTCTTACATGGGCAGATGGGGTGTCTGACACTGGTTTGCAGTGGGTTCTGGAAAACACTGCTTAATCAGCTCCTGCATCAGATGAAACTGACCTCTTAGGTTTCTTCACAAGTTAACAGCCACAGTTCTACAACTCGAACTACAACAGATGATGGCCACCACACCAACTGGGACCCCACAGCTAATTAGACTTGTTAGTGGAGGAGCCCAGGGACAAGTCTGATCCAAACGTAGCCCATGACAAACCACGAGCCCCAGCACGCAGGCCCTGACTCAGCACTGCTGGTGATGCCAGAACATCCTTTCGTTCACTCACTGAACAGTGCTCTGCGGGGCAGCGGCCAAGTGCTGGAAATGCAGCTCTGAGCACGGCCTCTGTGCTCCTGTGGCCCAGAGTCTGATGGAGGAAGTGGATGTTAAACAGAAAACAGGCACACTCAAGCCCACACTGCCGCTGTGCTGAGCTCTGCAGGAGAGCGAGAGGCCGTGCTGGACAGTGTGAGAGGGGCAGCGCTGAGACCTGGCACCCGAGCCAGGCCTGAGAGAGCGGCAGGAGCTGGAGGGGGGCCAGCACGTGCGAAGGTCCTGTGCAAGGGACGACAGGGGCCCGGTGCAGCTGGACGACAGCAAGCCAGGACTTCATGGCACAGACGGAGCCGGATGGTAACACGGAGAGGCAGGGCTGGGTGCAGGGGCCAGGGAGAAACCAGTGAGGGGTCTTAAGTCCAAAAGGAAAGTACAGAGTTTAAGGATCTCTCTATCCACTGAGCAGAGGACAGGCTGAATGCAAGGTCAGGACTGGAAGTGGAGGGTTTTTCCGGTGCTTCAGTGGTTAAGAATCCACTGTCAATGGGACATGGGTTCAGTCCCTGGTCTGGGAAGATTCCATATGCCACGGGGCAACGAAAACCCACGCATCACAACTGCCAAGCCTGTGCTCTGGAGCCCAGGAGCCACAAGTACCGAGCCTGAGCGCCGCGAGCCCACGCTCCACAACAAGGCCATGCACGGCAACTCTGCCGACCGCAACTAAAGCCCGCCTGCAGCAACGAGACCCAGCACAACCAAAAACAGACACGAACATAAATAAAAACTTTAAAAAACAAATGAAGTGGACAGGCCAGTGGTTCCCTAAGTCGTGCAGGTGGGAGAAGCTGGTGGCCCAGAACCGCGGCGGCAGTGGAAGCAGGGGAACTGCAAAGAGCTGCTGGAGGTGGACCCAGGTGTGACTGAGAGGTGGACGTGGGGCAAAGAGGCGTCCAGAAGATGCCCGCGAACCCGCCCCAAAACAACTTCCCCAGGAAGCTTTCCCACTCCAGGTGGTAGAAATGTAGGAACAAAGTATTAGTTACTCCAAGAGTCGAAGATACAGAAAACTGGTGTTAAGTACTATTTACACATGACCTATGCTCAGAGGCAGACTACTACAAATTAGTAACCCTAACACTGTTCTGAACTCAGGGAGTTTGGTTCACTGCTGTAGCAGGGCCTCAGTGTGCAGGGGTTGAGTTTCTAGAACAAGAACATAAACTATGTTCTTGTTTATGTTTATGTAAAGAAAGTACCAGTCATCCACATAGTAAAGGTGACTGCCTGATACAGAAATCCAACAAGCGTTCCCCACAAGGGTTCTGAGACTGGAACCTAGACAGACAGACATCCTGCCTGCCTTGCGCCGGGAAATGTACTTGGTGGGATGTCCCTCGCAAGCAGACTGCTGGGTTTAGGGTAATACAAAAATGTATATACTTTAATAATAAATAATAATCACAAATATCCTAATAATTTCTCAACTGTCCATAATAATCAAAACATAGAAAAAACAAGATGTATAAGTAAAATCTTCCAGAAGGAACTACCAGAGTGAAATTAACATTTACTATGTACTTCAAGACATTTATTTAATACATGTTTGTTTTCAAAAAAAGGAAGCATCCCGCAGTTAAATTAGTTTGGAAATCGTTGACTCAAACAGGTTTCATCACACAGCTTAGCAGTCTGGCATGTTTCACAGAGCCCGGTTTGGGAACCCTTGTCTATCAATTAAATAACACAAGGGCACTATGAATAACAAAAAAAACCAAACCACTTGCTTTTTACTAACTACACTGGACAAGAAAAAACATCAATAAATTAAATATAAACCTCATATTCAAGACCAAAAAAAAAGGGGGGGGGGATTTGTAATGTAAGTAAATTTGATGTGTTTTCTGAATAGCCAGTAATGAATTAACATGTTAACCACCAAAGGGGCCTATTACTAGCTCAATATCTGTTAATCATGAGCCACTCAGCAAAACTCAGGCCTAAATATTTGACTTTAAACTGAAATTTTATTTTTAAATTTTTAGAAGACAAATTTTCTAATTTACTTCTAGTTTCCTAACCTTTGGACACAACGCATAAAATGCTTCTGTAAGGAACTTGAGAAGCAAAATTTAAACAAAGCTAGAACTTAAAAGCATTTAAAAGAGTAAGCCATCTTCACTGATGTGGTACCTATATATAATGGACTACTACTCAGCCATAAAAACAGAATGAAATAATGTGCTCTGCAGCAACATGAATGTAACTAGAGATCATCAGACTAAGTCAGAAAGAGAGAGACAAACACCATATGGTATCAGTTACATGTGAAACCTAAAATATGACACAAATGAAGCTATCGTGACAGAGACAGACTCACGGATGTAAGAACAGACTGGTGGATGCGAAAGGGGAGTGACTGGGGAGGGCTGGAGTGGGAGTTTGGGACTATCAGATGCTAACTATCAGATACAGAATGGATAAACAGGATCCAACAGTACAGCATAGAGAACTATATTCACTATCCTATGATAAATCAGAATGGAAGAGGATATAAAGAATGTATACATATGTATAACTGAATCACTTTGCTATATAGCAGAAATTAACACATTGTAAATCAACTATATGTCAATTAAAAATAAATAAACCATCTTCATCATCTTACTTTTACTATTTGCAAAGAAAAAAAACAAAACAAGATAATTCGGATTTCATTACCAAATGGAGTGGTCCAGGTGGTGGGCTAGGTATTAAAGATAGTTTTGCAGCAAAATCTTTTATGTGATTGTCAACTTCAAAATCTTTACAGAACTTCAGATGAGTCAATAAACTGAAATTGAAAGAAAAATCAAATCACAAAATAAATACAAGCATCCAAACATCGTCTTCTGCGTTGCTAATCAGAGCTGAAATCTCTGCTCCAGGAGTTGCAGGACTTCTCACCACCAGGGGAGTCCTCTGGGTGTGGGAGCCCAGAAGCCCGGCTGCCCAGGGTGCAGACTCACCAGGAGAGACAGTCCTTGAGGGCGTTGTAATAGGGGAACCTGGAGACCACGCACACCGCGAAGGGCACGAAGCAGCCGGCCGCGCTCCCGCCCGGCCCCAGCGCCTCCCAGTGCGTCCTGCCGTTGTAGAAGCAGTACTCATCCTGGAGAAAAGCAACCGCACCGTCACTTCCCGTCAAACCCTGGCAAATCCCGGTCTCCATCGTCAATGGTGCCTGCATCTCCAGAGAGAAGCCTGGACGGGGGCTGGACAGCACATCTGGCTGGTCCCGCCTGCGTCACCGCCTCACGAGAGAGAGCACCAACCTTTCCACCAGCACTGACGGAGCCCGTGCGGAGCTCGCTCTGAGTGAGGTGCTGGGGCTACAGAGACAGTAAGACTGGACCCTGCCTGGGAGAAGCTTGCTGCCTTCAGTGAGAGGGGTGCACAGTCAGAATACAGTGAGACACAAGAAGGGGGCCCCACTTAGGCAAAAGGCCATATTCAAGAGGGCTGGGAGCCAGGTGGGCATCGTGGACTGAGGAGGGGGCAGGAGAGGCCTCGGCCCATGATGGGGGGATGTCCGCCAGAAAAGAACACAGCAGCGGGATTCCTAAAGGCACAGCTCTCTGCACAGCTCACAAAGGGCACAATATCGGAGGGCCCACCATGTGTGTGGAGAAAACATAATTCCAAAAGATACATGCCCTCCAAGGTCCACAGCAGCACTGTTTACAGTAGCCAGGACACGGAAACAAGCTGTGTCCCTCGACAGATGAACGGAGGAAGAAGAGGCGGTGAATATGCACAGTGGAATATCACTCAGCCATAAAAAAGAATGGAATAATGGCATTTGCAGTAACATGGATGGATCTAGAGGTTATCGCACTAAGCGAAGTAAGCCAGAGAAAGACAAATATCATGTGACACTGCTTCTATGTAGGATCTAAAATGATGAGACACTGAACTCATTTACAAACAGAAATAAATTCACAGAAGACAAATTTATGGTGACCCAAAGGGTAAAGGGGGAGGGATAAGTTAGGATTTGTGGATTAAAATATATATACTTCTACATATAAAATAAACAGCAAGGACCTGCTGTATAGCACAGGGAACTTTACTCAACCTCTTATAATAACCTATAAAGGAAAAGATCTTAAAAACTGTATGTATATATACATATATAACTGAATCACTTTGCCACACACTGAAACTAATACAATATTGTAAATCAACTATATTTCAATAAAAAAAATTTTTTTAACTATGTAAAAAATATCAGGGACCTCTCATCTGGGCCTTAGGGGAGTATTCTTCAGGGTTGGAAGTAGGCAGCCGATTACCCTGTACATTCCAGTCCATCATGGTCCCTACAAACTCCCCAAGGCCAGCTGGGTCATACACAGTGGCCCTGCCCAGAAAACACCCCCCAAATGCTTGATGGCTGAGTCATCTTCTCAAAACCTAAGCCCAGGCACCTGACACATGGCAAAACAACCCCAAGTTCCCTCAGCTGAGGAGTGGAGGAGCAGGATGTGGTTTATATACACCGTGGAATATCCCACAGCCGTGCAAAGGAGGGAAGCCCTGACATGTGCTCCAACATGGATGAGCTCTGAAGACATCACACTAAGTGGGAAAAAGCCAGATACAGAAGGACGCGTGTCGCATGGTTCCACCGACATGCAATGTCCAGAGCAGGCAAAGCCACAGAGGCAGAGAGCAGACGAGCAGTGGCCCAGGCTGGGGCAGCAGGGACTGGCGAGTGCTGCCAGTGAGACCCCGCCACCTTCTGGGGTGACACACATGTCCCGGAGCTAGACGGTGGGGATGGTGGCTCTGCACGGCGAACGTACTGGATGCCATTGAACTACACGTTTTTAACGGTTAAAATGGTGATTGCCACGTAGTGTGTACTTCACTGCAAAATAACCCCACAACCTAGACCCGGCTTCAGAAGGAAGCTGTGTGAACCACGTACGTGCAGGGGCCGGTAGTACTGCGCCACCACGCCGTAGGTTCTGTTGCCGCAGATGTCGGTCAGCACCAGAAAGTGGACACAGTCCTCTCTGGGCTCAGAGGCCACACACAAGCCCCCTGTAGGCAGAGAAAAGGAAGAAGGAGCTTTACTCCAGCCATGTGGGGTCTGCCCTGAGGCCTGGGCTAACCATAAGCTACAGGACATGTGCCCCCCACCTCACGGTCACATGTGGCTCTTTGATGGCCAGTCATGCTAACTCCTCCAGCCGTGCAGCGCCTTCCTCAGTGCCCCACCCCCCACAGCAGCAGTGTCTCTGCGGGTGCTCTGTGCTCTGAAGCCTTCGTGAAGGGTCAGGGGGACAGGACCCCAGGCAGAACCTTCAGGCTGCACCTGGAGTAGAGACTGGGTCCCAAGCCCAGCGGGGAACGGGTGTCCCTGCCTCTGCCGGTTTTAATCCTGAAGACCAGGAAACCCCATCAACTTCTTGGCAGAGCCTCCAGACAGGCCCTTCTGTCAAGTCCTCTGACCCAAGTTCTCTACAACCGGGGAGAAAGTGAAGCCAGAACAGAAGCCCGCTCATCAGCAGGAACTGGCTCATGGAGGAAAAGGCCGGCCCATGCGTACCTGGGAAGCATAGTTGCGGCAGAGCAAGCAGGTCCACGCCGTTGGGGATGTTCACGTCCTCGGGGTCTGGGCCCCTGGGGCCACCGGGGACGCCCTTCCCCAGCTCCACTCTGGGCCTCTCTCTCTTCTTCCGGAAGGAGCGCTTCCTGTTCTTACCCGGTGTCGTGCAGTTCGAGGCAGCCGGCTGACTGTCCTCCTTCATGACAAAAGGAGGCACGAAGACCGACAGCACCTCTGGATCCAGAAAAGACGGGCCCTTGACTCCCTTCCTCTGGGCAACCTGGGGCAGGTGGAAATGAGAGTCAGCACCGAGGCCCTGTTGCTGTCCAGCCCTCATGGGAGCATCCATGGCCTGTCTTCTGGCCTCTCCAGCCCCCAAACCCCAGGCGAGTTCAGCAGCTTGTGCCTGGCTTTTCCCACCAGCAGCTCAAGATGATAAGACCTGCTTTTAGGGACTCTCAGGCGAGCAACAGACCCTCTCAGAGCCTGGTCGTTCAGCTGCTGACAGGGACACCAAACTGGTCCCTCGGCTCCAAGGCTCCGGCACCACGATAGAGACCAGAGTTCAGATCCCAGCACTATGAGAACCACAGCAGATTACTTGGCCCCTCTGAGCTTCCCTTTCAAGAGGTGAGTTCAGGGACTAAGAGAAGGGACCCAGTTCAAGTGCTCAACCCCCGTGGACCCCCAGGAAGCTCCTGAGCCCCCTCAGAGGCTGGTACAGAGGGTGAGCCCCGAGAAGGGCTCTGCATCTTATCAGATCAGATCCACACAGACACATTTACTGACATGTGCCTGATGCCTGCTCCTTGGAAGAAAAGCTATGACAAACCTAGACAGCATATTAAAAGCAAATATATCACTTTGCTGACAAAGGTCCATAGAGTCAAAGCTATGCTTTTTCCAGTAGGATGCTTTTTTCCAGTAGTATCCGGGTATGGATGTGAGAGTTGGACTATAAAGAAGACTGAGTGCCAAAGAATTGATGCTTTCAAACTGTGGTGCTGGAGAAGACTCTTGAGAGTCCCTTGGACCGCAAGGATATCAAACCAGTCAATCCCAAAGGAAATAAACCCTGAATGTTCATTGGAAGGACTGATGCTAAAGCTGAAGCTCTAATACTTTGGCCACCTGATGCAAAGAACTGACTCATTAAGAAAAGACCCTGATGCTGGGAAAGATTGAAGGCAGGAGGAGAAGGGGACGACAGAGGATGAGATGGTTGGATGGCATCACTGACTCAATGGTCATGAGTATGAGCAAGCTCCAGGAGATAGTGAAGGACAGGGTAGCCTGGCGTGCTGCAGACCATGGGCTCACCAAGAGTCGGACATGAACTGAACAACAAGACTGCCATGCCAGCCGGCCCAGCACGCGTGCTGCTTGTGTCGCCTCTGACGTAGAGGGACGCGAAGGGGAGTGAGGGAGGCCCTGCTGGACACAGAGAGCAGCTGCCTCCTCCCCCATCTGCATGGCCATCCCAGCATCCACAAAAGGGGCTCTTTTAGCCTCAATTCTTTTCAGCTCTAACTTGCTCCAAGATTCTGTTAAGCTTTTATCTTTTCACCCTTCCCCCATATAACATAAGGCATCTTCTAACTCTTTCCTATCAAACTAAATACCTAAGGGAGTTCTTTCTGGTGAGTTACGACTAAACAAACACAGGCACCAGGTTGATGTCAGATCTTCCAAGGAAGGCATATGAACCTCAGTCTGTGAGTGAGGAGGAGGGGGTGCTGAGCCAGCTAAAGATAGCCAAGTTTAAAACAGGACTCTCTGGGTATAAAAGGTAGGGAAGGAAAGAGGTGGCCTGGGGCACGGTGGGGAGTGGGTATCCTAGGGCCTTTGAGGGAGCCTAGAAATGGCATGAGGAAGAACACCACTGTCACCAGAAAAATGTGACCTTGATTGGCAAAGAAGAACAGCCAGCAACAACATTTCAGTAAGAATCAGAGGTATAACAGGGGACACCTAGACTTCAAAGGACTTCTATAATAACAGCATTTTCAGTCAGGAAATACACTCTGAGCTCAACAGGCTCATGTTCATGAGATGTAATCTGAATTCAGATAAAGTTTGCTTATTCTTAGGGGGAAAAGTTAATGCCAAGGACCAGTAGGTCCTTGATCAGTAGGAACCAAGACCAAACATGGGAAATCCTTACTGTATAATTTAAAATCTTCGTGTATGAAAGGAAACCTTGTCTTCACACACGTGAAACCTTCTCTAAAACCTTCCTATCAAACTCCAGCAGTTTAGACCAATCCACTATGAACACGTGCTGGTCTACTTCCTCCTTGTGTGAGATGCTGCATCCACAGAGACTGGGCAGCGCCTCCCCTCAGGGTGCAACAGCTCCTGGAGCAGATCACAGTCCACAGCCAGAGGAACAGACAGGCCCTCTCCACACGGCACGAGACAGCTTTTGTTGTCGTCGTCGTTAGAAAAGTGAAAGTGAAAGTTGCTCAGTCGTGTCTGACTCTTTGCCACCCCAGGGACTATACAGTCCATGGAATTTTCCAGGCCAGAATACTGGAGTGGGTTGCCATGCCCTTCTCCAGGGTATTGTCCCGACCCAGGGATCGAACCTGCACCTCTTACGTCTTGCGCATTGGCAAGCTGGTTCTTCACCACTAGCACCGCCTGGGAAGCCAGACCTAAAAAAAGGTCTCTGTTTCTACTCATTACCATCCTCACTACGTACTCCATGCAGGGATCCCACAGTGCACGTATCCCGGGTCAGACAGGCCCCGCACTGCTTGTGCACCCAGGCAGCAGCCGGCCTGCTTCCAAAGCCAGGGTGCCCAAGCTGCTCATGTCTCAGTCATGCTCAAGTCCTCAGTCGCCTCGATACACGCGCCTGTCACAATGCTGTGCTTCTTCCTGCTCTTTGCTCTGCAGGACAGTGCCCAGCTCATGCTTCAGCCCCCCTCCTCACCAGCGACTGCTCTTCTCTCACACTCACTGGAGGGGGCCTTTCCTCATCCTGCAGCCAGGGCCGCACGCCCCCTCCGGCCTCACGCCTGGCTCACCACCTCCTGGAATGTCACCATCCAGAGTCCACCTCCCCTCTCACAGCACCCCCAGAGCGTTGCTGCCGACACAGTGGTCCTGTGTCACCCTCAGAAGGGTGGGGCGGGGATGTGCTGCCCTCCTCTTTCTGGCCCCACGGTCAGCACACAGGATGGCCCTGTGGGGGTGCTGTTCATCCAGTCCCCTGGCACTCGTGATCTCTGGAGGCGTGCTCAGTCTGCACGGAAAATTATGCTCAAGCCCGTGAACTCCCACTAGTTCCCTTCAGTCAGTGAAAGTCATGTGGCCACAACGCAGCCAACCTGGACTTGGCCGTTCCTCACACATCTGTCTTTGTTGTCCCCAAAATGGAAATCCCTGTTGTCTTCTCTGATTAGATAAGCAATACAGTCTCATTTAAAAAAAAATAGTAACAATAACAATAGGAAGGGAATGCCTCCCCCACAATCCCACGCCTCTAAAGCCATGCTCCACATCGCATGGGACACAGGCTGATCCTTTCCTAAACGTATAAACGATTTTTCATAAACGCAATCACCATATTTAAATGACTTCATTAGCCTTTCCCCATGTAACCATACAGTGTGCTGACTCCCCTGTTGACACTTTGTGCTAAGTCCTGTCTCTTTGTGACCCCACAGACTGGAGCCTACCAAGCTCCTCTGTCCATGCGCGTCTCCAGGCAAGAGCACTGGAGTGGGCTGCATGCCCTCCTCCAGGGAATCTGCTCGACCCAGGGATCAAGCCCGCATCTGTTACGTCTCCTGCACTGGCAGGTGGGATCTTTAGCACCAGCGCCACCAGGGAAGCCCATGTGGACCCTTTGGGGTGTCCCACTGTGGACAGTTTAGCATTGCTTTTGCCCAGTCCCCTTCTGACAGACAGCTGGGCTGCTCTCAAGTCTGCATCACGCTAAACAACGGGCAGTTACCTGTACATGCTCGGGCATCCCCGACTCTGTAATTACACTAAACTCCTGAAAGTTCAACCTTTGACCCCAAAGGGTTCATGTTACTCTCTGATACATATTGCAACCGCCCTTCACCGCCCCAGCCCCAGGAGGAAGACGAGGTCCTTTTTCACAGACTCCACCCAGGGTAGTTTCCTGCTCTCGTCTCCCAGACAAGAACTTACTAAAAAGTAAAAACCACAACACTCTAAATTCGTTAGATGATATAAAGGCATTGATTTTCACTACGGGACTGGCTGTCATTTGTGAAATAAAACAGAAATAGAGTTGTTGTTTTTTTTAATGCTCCAGGAAAGTCTAACACAGTCACCAGTAGCCGCATCTGACTACTTAAATTAATTAAAATTAAGTGAAATATAAAATTTGGTTCCTCAGTGGCACTAGCCACACTTCAGGCAGCCAGTAGCCACCTGCGGCCAGTGGCTACCACACTGTGTGGTGAAGGTGAACAGTACTGGTTGTCATCATCTAGAAAGTTCTGTCAGATGGTGCTGCTCTAGAAATTGAAAGCCAGAAGGCTTACCTCTAAAAAAAAAAAACACATAAAAATGTGCTTCCATACACAAGATTTACGCCAGTCACCTACACTATGAAAGGGGCTCTGAGCACTTTTCCATCATCCTGTGACAGATTTATGATGGATGCCTTCGCATCTCTGCGTCTAGTCTCCATAGCAACCAATGAGTGGAGGGAAATGTAACTGACCACAATAACTCACTAGGGATTGAACTGTATGCTTGAATTCTTTGTCACTAACCTCAATAAAACAAACAGCACCCTATCTAAGGAATAAATAAAACAAAAAGTTAGGACACTACACTAGCCTAACATCAAACTGGTCCTGGCTCATATCTCTGGGTTTCTGTTTTCATGTGTCACCAAATAGGAATGACTGAATCAGAGACAAACGATGATTTTTAAGAAGTAAAACCTAAACCTCATTTAAAAGACTTGGAAAACAGTGGAAACAGTGGCAGACTTTATTTTTGGGGGGCTCCAAAATCACTGCAGGTGGTGACTGCAGCCATGATATGAAAAGATGCTTACTCCTTGGAAGGAAAGTTATGACCAACCTAGACGGCATATTAAAAAGCAGAGATGTTACTTTGCCAACAAAGGTCCATCTAGTCAAAGCTGTGGTTTTTCCAGTAGTCATGTTTGGACGTGAGAGTTGGACTATAAAGAAAGCTGAGTGGTGAAGAATTGATGCTTTTGAACTGTGGTGTTGGAGAAGACTCTTGAGAGTCCCTTGGACTGCAAGGAGATCCAACCAGTCCATCCTAAAGGAAATCAGTTCTGAATATTCATTGGAAGGACTGATGTTGAAGCTGAAACTCCAATACTTTGGCCACCTGATGTGAAGAGCTGACTCATTTGAAAAAACCCTATGCTGGGATAGATTGAGGGCAGGAGGAGAAGGGGACGACAGAGGATGAGATGGTTGGATGGCATCACCAACTCGGCGGACATAGGTTGGAGTAAGCTCTGGGAGTTGGTGATGGACAGGGAGGCCTCGTGTGCTGCAGTCCACGGTGTTGCAAAGAGTCGGACACGACTGAGCAAGTGAACTGAACTGAAAAGACTTGAACATTCAAAATAATATAACAGCTGAAAATAGAACTGAATGAATGATATCCTACGTTCGGTTACCTGTAACATTAATGTTGGTCTTAGAAGGAGGATGTTACTCCATCCCACCACAATGCTTTTTCTCCTGCTCCTTCAACCACTGTTCCTTCCACCGTCTGCCCAAGCCCTAACAGAAGCAAAGTATAAAAAGAGGATGAAGACTCAAATGCAGAATGGCCGACTGCCCACTTGCCTTGGGAAACGCTGTAGTCTGTTTAGCTCAGGAAAGTACCACTGTAACTACTCCAGTTGATTCATCCCTTCACATCATGGCAACTAAGAGACAGTGTTGTAATCACTAGAGACACAAGACAGCCTAACTGCAGAGAAGACCACAACCGAAACCAGGTCATTTCCCGTCAGAAGAAAAAGGGGGGAATGCCACTTGGCACTGAGAGGCAGGGAGATGGCTTGACTCAATCCACAAGGGTCAGAGGACACAATAGATCAAAGAGGGACCCAGACTGAGAGGGTTGACAGAGAGGAGGAGGGAAATGCAGAAATCGTGGAAATTGGCCTTATATAAAGCCAAGGAGTAGAGACCACTAAGCCATTACCAGACATATATCAGGATCATTTTACAACATTTAGTGCCTCTGGGTAATGTCCATTCAACCCGGCTGCCTTAAATACTCAAATGCCTTTCTCTGCCTTTCCTTAATGTCATCTGGAACCAGAGGAAAGGATCTGCTGGCGTAAGGGCAGCAGGGTCAGGGACTCTGAACACACCGGGCATCGCCACTACCAAGAGAAAAATGACAGCGTCACAGGCATCTGGGACAAGGGGGAGGGCCGCAGACCCACTCCAGAGAGAGCCAGGGCTCCGGAACTAAGAAAAAGTGAGAACACAGGGAAGAAACAAGAATGTCCCAAGCTGCCGTCCCAGAGAAAGGGATAGGAGCTTGACACTTCGGCTACCAGGGTGCAGAGCGGAGAACAGGGGGAGGCGGATTGTAAAGTGTTTTACAGAGAAAAACAGCTCCTTTCATCGCTTACCATCTAAATGCAAAATACATTAAGGCGGTCCTTAAATCTACCAAAAACATCCTTATGACCTGCCTAGAAGAGCCCCGGCACCTAGGAGACACAGAATCTGTGGAATGAGTAAAATCACTTAACAGCGGACAAAGATTTGGTCCTGGACGCCTCGGAAGTGCAGGCGGCCCGGCCGCGTCTCCACCTGGCCCAGATGGGCGTCCTGAGACGGAGAAGCCGAGCGGCCAAAGCGCTTAAGAAGCAGGCCGACGGACGCGCGCTGTCTCCAGCTGGCTCTCCGCGGTGCGCCTGCACCGGGTCCCGCCGGAGCTGTCTTCCGGAAGGAGGGGAGCGGGCGGGAGCCCCTAGCCCGCAGCCGCTCACGACTCCACCGCGGCTGGGGGGCCGGCCGGCAGCTGCTCCCACACCGGCGGCTTGAGGCGGCCGCCGCGCCGGACCTGGGCGCAGCGCCCCAGCCCCGCGGACGCCTGGGGCTCCGTGCGCACAGGCCCGTCGCCGCTGCCCCGCCCCGCCCGCGCCGTGACCGCGCCGCGCCCTCACCTGCTCCGAGCAGCGAAGGCTGTCCCGAGGGGCCCCCAGCAGCGCGCACAGCTCCAGCAACCCCGAGGGCAGCGCCGGGTGATGCGGCGCGGCCTCCGCCATGGCTGCCCCGCCGCCGCGGCCGAGGCCGACTGGGCACACCGGGCTCGGGCGCCTCGGGCCACCCGGCCCGGACTTCGGGCCGCAACCCCGCCCGCCGCTCTGCCCAGCACCCGCGCTAGCGGCAGCCGGCTGGTCCTCGGACATCGCTGTCCGCTGGGCGGGGCGCGGGGCGGGGCCAGGTGTGGGGGCGTGGCCTGGAGAGGCGGGGAGGGGAGGTCGGGGCCTATCGGAAAGGGGCGGGGCCTGGAGAGGCGGGGCAGGGAGGTTGGAGCCTATCGGAGCGGGGCGGGGCCTGGAGAGGCGAAGCGGGCAGGGCGGGGCCTGTCGGAGAGGGGCGGGGCCTGCGGGACTGGCCCGGGGCCGGGCGCGCGAGCTAGTCATTTCCTAAACGGCTCCGCGGGCTCCCGCGCGTGCGCGGCGTCTGCGAGCCCAGCTCCCCAATCCGTCAGCCTATCCTCTCCCAGCCGGCCGCCTCCGCTCCCGGGAAACCCGGAAGGGGTGGCGGGGTCGCCAGGTGGGCTCGGACCAGCCCACGCCGAGGGTGCGGGAGTCTCCTGCAAGTCCCTGAGCCCAACCCTGGAAGGAGTAAAAGGCCAGGGCCCCCTCGTGCCGCCGCCGACTCCAGGAAGCCCTCCTGCAAGCAGGGCCGTGGAGTTGGCCTGGCCGGGCGTTGGATGGCAGGAAAGGCCAGCGAGCCAAGGGCGCCCGGTTAATAACTTTGCCTGCTTAACCTAAGGCTGCCCAAATCCGCTATGAGATTGAGTAAAATTCAGCAGGAAAGGGGGCGGGGTGGGCGGTGCTAGAATAGAATCCGGGGAGCGCAGGACTGAGGAGAGTCGGTGGATGGACAGAGTTCTTCCCCTACCAGCTGCAGGCCTGGCTTGTTCCCGTAGACCGTGAGCCTCCCCAGCCACAGGCTGAGGCCAAGAGGCTGGTTTCGGTGCCCGGTCACTGGCACAGAACTCGGGGGGGACACAGGCCCCAGTCCTATTTTTGCCTCCCAGCAGACCTTGGACAGCATCTGTAAAACCGGGTGGGAAATGATGGCAAAGGAACTTTTCTAGTTCTAATAATATATGATTCTTAAAAAAAAAAAAAAAACCTGAAATGCTTAATAATAATGTCAAACAATAACAACAAAGCAAGGTCAAAATCAAAACAGGGTTGGGGTGGGGTGGATCCGGAGGCCAAAGGATTCCTTCAACGTTTCCAGCCTGGTGAGGCCCCACCAGCTGCAGCCTGACTCACTCGGGATTTGTGTTTCACTGTTAAGTCATCTAAGATCATGAGTCAGATCTGGCGGCTGCCCGACATCCCTGGCCTTCATTGGTAAGCCGTGACGGGTAATGGCAGCCACTGACTTTAAAGGAAAGACCGATTTTGCTCACACTGGTCTGGCTCTCTCCACTGTGTTGGGGTTGCTGGAGGCCTCAGCGGAGGGCAGGGTGGAGTCTGTCACCTGAGAACGTGCAGTCCTCAGGAGGCCCACAGACGCTGCTGGAGGTGTGCACAGCAGAGCCGTGGGCGTGCAGGGACCTGGGCTGGCGTCTGCCCCGAGTGAGCTGTGTGAGCTTGAGGTCGCATTCCTCGCCGCCCCAGCCTTGGCTTCCTGTGTGTTCACACGCTGCCGGGTGTGGCCAGGACTCAGGAGGTAAACACGAGGCAGCGATCTCGGTGGGAACCTGGTGAGGTTCACACAGGCGCAGGTGTCCCTTTTCCTTCTGCAGGTGGAAGGGTTTAAGGAGGGGAGCTTAAGAAAGTCCTGCCGGGCTGTGGACGGGGCTATGCAATTCCCCCTTTTCTAGGGCCTTCCTTTCCTCATCATTAGCATTGGAGAAGGGACCAGGTGACCTTGAAAGGACTCCTAGCACCTCACTCTTGCTTTCTGATGAGCCCCTGTTGCTCATTCCCTAGGGACTTCCTAGTGCCTGCAGTAAGATTTGCCCCATTCTTGAGAGTGCTGATAGACTGGAGATAGAAATGGACGTAGCCAGCAATCGAAATCGCCAGTGCGTGAAAGGGTCACTTAGAGGCTGACATCCAGATGAGGGAAGAAGGGAGCAGCTGAGCCCAGCTGACAAGCTCACAGCCGGGGTGGGTATCACATCAGAGTCAAGGTGAGAACTTGAGTTCTTTAAGTTGATGAGTTAAAGAACTTGCTGGCACAGTACCTGCCTGGCAACAGTCTTTCAGAAATAGTTTCCTCTCCCTCCCCTTCAGCCTGTGTAATTTGTTTACCGTTCGGCCTGGCTCTCAGGATTACTGTGCAGATCAAGTGGGAAAACAGGTATGAAAATGCTTCTGACGCAGAAATAGGAGGCACGCATACACTGTGAATTTACTAAATGACGCTAAGTTGTTTGGCCACCTCATGCCAAGAGTTGACTCATTGGAAAAGACCCTGATGCTGGGAGGGATTGGGGGCAGGAGGAGAAGGGGACGACAGAGGATGAGATGGCTGGATGGCATCACTGACTCGATGGACATGAGTCTGAGTGAACTCCGGGAGTTGGTGATGGACAGGGAGGCCCGGTGTGCTGCAGTTCATGGGGTCGCAAAGAGTCGGACACGACTGAGTGACTGAACTGAACTGAAGTTGTTTACCTTGAAATGGTTAATTTTCTGGAATGGAATTTGGATTCCATAAGTTATTTTTTAATAGTATTTATAAGGAGTGCAGTCTATCAACACTTCTTTGGGCATTTTTGTAAGGATTATATGTGAACCGTGAACTTCCTGATGTTCAAGCTGGTTTTAGAAAAGGCAGAGGAACCACATATCAAATTGCCAACATCCGCTGGATCATGGAAAAAGCAAGAGAGTTCCAGAAAAACATCTATCTCTGCTTTATTGACTGTGCCATAGCCTTTGACTGTGTGGATCACAATAAACTATGGGAAATTCCGAAAGAGATGGGAATACCAGACCACCTGACCTGCCTCTTGAGAAATCTGTATGCAGGTCAGGAAGCAACAGTCAGAACTGGACACGGAACAACAGACTGGTTCCAAATAGGAAAAGGAGTACATCAAGGCTGTATATTATCACCCTGCGTATTTAACTTCTATGCAGAGTACATCATGAGAAACGCTGGGCTGGAAGAAGCAGAAGCTGGAATCAAGATTGCCAGGAGAACTATCAATAACCTCAGATATGCAGATGACACCACCCTTATGGCAGAAAGTGAAGAGGAACTCAAAAGCCTCTTGATGAAAGTGAAAGAGGAGAGTGGAAAAGTTGGCTTAAAGCTCAACATTCAGAAAACAAAGATCATGGCATCCGGTCCCATCACTTCATGGGAATTAGATGGGGAAACAGTGGAAACAGTGTCAGACTTTATTTTTTTAGGCTCCAAATCACTGCAGATGGTGACTGCAGCCATGAAATTAAAAGACGCTTACTCCTTGGAAGGAAAGTTATGACCAACCTAGATAGCATATTCAAAAGCAGAGACATTACTTTGCCAACAAAGGTCCGTCTAGTCAAGGCTATGGTTTTTCCAGTGGTCATGTATGGATGTGAGAGTTGGACTGTGAAGAAGGCTGAGTGCCGAAGAATTGATGCTTTTGAACTGTGGTGTTGGAGAAGACTCTTGAGAGTCCCTTGGAGTGCAAGGAGATCCAACCAGTCCATTCTGAAGGAGATCAGGCCTGGGATTTCTTTGGAGGGAATGATGCTAAAGCTGAAACTCCAGTACTTTGGCCACCTCATGTGAAGAGTTGACTCACTGGAAAAGACTCTGATGCTGGGAGGGATTGGGGGCAGGAGGAGAAGGGGACGACAGAGGATGAGATGGCTGGATGGCATCACTGACTCGATGGATGTGAGTCTGAGTGAACTCCGGGAGTTAGTGACGGACAGGGAGGCCTGGCGTGCTGCAATTCATGGGGTCTTGAAGAGTTGGACACAACTGAGCGACTGAACTGAACTGAACTGAACCATTCTTTTGAAAAAATATAGGAAATGGTGGGGGAGCTTCATAGCATTGGATTTAGCAGTGCTTTGCATCTGATCTCAAAAACACAGGCAATGAAATAAAAGTAGATGATTTCATCAAAACTAAACAGTTTTGGTGCAACAGAGGGCAATGTGGAAAAAGCAAAAAGACCATCCACAGAATAAGAGAAAATGTTTGCAAATCATATATTATCAGATACATGATTAATAGGGATTAATAGTCCATAGCTCAACAACAAAACAACGCAATTTTTTTAAATGTATAAAGGATTGAATAGATGTTTCACCAAAGAAGATATACAAAAAGTACAGGAATATGTGTTCACTAAGCACTAGAGAAATGTAAATCAAACCCCACCTCACACACACTAGGATAGCTACTATTAAAAAATAAAATAAAAAGGACTACTGTTGGCCACGGTGTGGATAAATTGGAACCCTTGTACCTTGTTGGTAGGAATGTAAAATGGTGCAGTCACTGTGGAAAATGGTATGGCTGTTTCTCAAGAAATTAAACGTAGAATTGCCATTTGATCCAGCAGTTCAGCTCCTGGATAGCCGTGCAAAATAACTGAAAGCCAGGACTCAAGTGTTTGTGCTCCCATGTTTTTAACAGCATTTTTAGAATAGCCAGAAGGTAATAACCCAAACATCCATCAGTGGATGGATGGATAAACAGATATGCTTTTACTTTGAATGAAAAAGCTGTGACCTCACTCTCCCACATCTCCCCAGCTGGTTTAGTGCCCAGATGCACAGCTTTCTCGACTGTTTCCTTTGCTGCTTCAGAGCCAAATGTGATAGGGTGTAATATCTTCGTATGTAGATATAAATATGCAAATGTAACCAGTTTATTGAGGACTTGGTGGTTGATATGAAAGCGAAATGGTCTCCAATGAAAAAACCTTGCCGTAACAACCACAGACATAGGGGAAAAACAAGTCTGGTCTGGCAAACACTGGTAGACATTCTGAAGGCAACATCCCTCTGTCCCTTGAAGAAGGGAGAAAGTAGGTGATCAGTGATCAGTGATCAGTAGGAACGGTCTTGTCCACACGACAGCATGTGGGCATTGTCACTGTTCGGGCAGGCCAGCCATCACTCACCCCTGGATTAAACGTCCACCCTGGGGGCTCGCTCCAGCCCCGCCTCTGCCTGTGCCCCTCCTGTGCTCCCCAGATTCGCCCACATTCCCCCCAGATGCGTGGTACTTTCAGGCTTCCCTGCAGGCTACCTGACCTGCCCCTGCCCTACCCCACCTCCTCCCACTCGTGCAGGAAGACCACACGGGGAACAGGCAGGCGGCGGGCAGAGGAGCCTCCGGGACAGAAGACGTTGGCAGGCCTGTGGACATCGAATGGGACACTCTGCAGGCCGCTTGTGTGTGTGGGGCGGGGAGGTCTGGGCCCTTTCTTCCCTCTCCTGTGGCAGAAAGGATGGGAGAATGTAACACAGCCAGAGAGGGCAGTTATGATAGACGGCACGTAGGCTCAGGTAGAGGGCGTCAGGTGATGCCCACATCACGGAGAGATGTGAGGTGATGGGGTCACAGCAGACAGCGCAGGTGCTGCTGGTCGTCAGGGTAACCATGCTGCAGGAAGGGCCCCCTTGCCCAGTGAGCCTGCCCTGCCCAAGCAGCGCGTTCCTGCCCAACCAGCCATACCCCATCATTAAACTTTGCTTCCTCTTTAAAAAACTAATGAATAAGAGGAAGCCGTGTGCTGGGAATGCAGACCGCCCAGGCCCACATGGAGACTGCCCAGTCTGCCCTCAGCATCTCGCGGGATTTTGCAGAGTGCACACAGTCTTCATGTTGGCTGCAGGAAAGGACTCCATGGAACGTTTCAACAAACCCTTCTGCCGGGCCCCTCCCTGAGCTGTGGAGGGCCGGGCGTTGGCCGAACCCAGGCAGCTGTGGTCCTACAGGCACCCTGGGCGACCTAAGCCAGGCTTCAAAATCACTGGGCTGATGCTACATTCTGTCAGTTGCAAAATGGAAGTAACAGCCTTCCCTCCTACAAATAAAAACCTTTAGCTCTGCTCAACAAACATTTATGCCAACCGTATGCTGACCGCTGCCATGCGCAACAACTTTGGCTGGTAGCAGAGCTGAAGAGTCCCTTGGACTGCAAGGAGATACAACCAGTCCATCCTAAAGGAAATCAACCCTGAATGTTCACTGGAAGGACTGATGCTGAAGCTCCAATACTTTGGCCACCTGATGCAAAGAGCTGACTCATTGAAAAACTCTGATGCTGGGAAGGATTGAGGGTCGGAGGATAAGGGGACAACAAAGAATGAGATGGTTGGATGGCATCACCGACTCAAAGGATATGAATCTGAGCAAACTCT
Organism: Bos javanicus; assembly: GCF_032452875.1. NCBI lineage: Eukaryota > Metazoa > Chordata > Mammalia > Artiodactyla > Bovidae > Bos > Bos javanicus. The sequence continues at coordinate 2,641,570 of NC_083881.1, forward strand.
GGGAGATAATGGAGGACAGAGGAGCCTTAGGGACTGAACCACAACCAAGAGCTGAATTAGAATCTGCCCTGACATGGATCCTGCCCAGTGCTCATGGCCGGATGACCCCGGGCACGCTGTTCTTACCCTGTCTTATCAGTTCCCAGTGCCCAGCTCTGTGTCTGGCACAAAGTGCTAGGTGCACAAGGAGTAGTTGACAAAAGCATAAGGTTCCGCTGACCACTGATCAGCGTCCACCTGCACCACGGGGTGACGTTTAGCAGTGATTCACTGACCCAGTAGTGAGTAAAAAGAACAGTCACAGGAAAATAGACACTATGATGTCATTTAATAAGCGTGGACAACACACACACACATATAAGGAAACCCTGGAGAGCCGAGTGTGGTGACCGCAACCTCAGCGCAGGGACAGGCTGGGTCTGTGCTCCTTCAGTGGGTGGGGCTGGGGGTGTCTGTATGAGGATGGATGGACGTGTCCTTTGTAAACACCTTATCAGGAAAAAAAAGAGAAAGTCGATGGTTTCATCTATTTCTGGAACTCTATTGTGTTTAACATAATACAATTACAGTAAAGATACTTCCCTAAATTCAATCACCAAGAAACTACCCCAGCCCCCTGGTGTCTGAGGAGGTGGCCTGGAGCTAGGGAAACGCTGAGATAGGACAGATGCAAGACAAAACGAGTGACCTCTAAAAGAGGCAGGGAAGACAGTCCGCTGCCTCCGGGGCTGTCTCGGGGCCCCAGCGGGCTGGCAGCCCAGGGGATGTCTACTCTGAAACCAGACCGCCCCCCAAGAAGTGTCTCCCTTAAAGAAAATTCTAGGCAGGAAAGGATGGTAGAAGGAAGACCCGGGAACCCGTGGCCCCGGTGCCAGGAGCCTGCGTAGACGCCTGTGGCTGCAGAGCCGGAGCCGCTGTGCGGAGCTGCCCGGGAGGCGTGGGCTCAGGGCCTGCACGGCTGGGTGATGGCACTTGTCCTCCGCTGCGCGAAGGCAGACAGGAAGCTGCGGTCCGGCCGCCACTGTGCGCTCGGAGGGGAAGGTGACAGATGTGAGAGCTGCCTTAACTCATCCGGACTAGGAATCAAGACAAATAAAAATAGATAGCTGACAGTAAATGGGTGGGAAAAGAGAAGTCAGGTACCAGCCCACTCGGGGGCCCCAGAGGGAAGCCCAAGGTCACTCAAGGTGGTCTCCCACTGCACCTGCTGTCCCCACCGCCCTGGAATGCACGCCCCCCTCCTTTCTCTCCGATAACTCTGACTTACCTTTCATTGGCTCAGATATCTCCTCTTCCAGGAAGCCCTCCCTCCCTGCTTTCTGCACCCAGGCTGGGTCGACGGCCCTCCCCACCCAGTTACTTCTCTTGAAATCTCATCGGGTCCCTCTGACCATAAGGCTCATCTGCCCTGTGCCTGCCCTCGGGCTCCAACCTTGGAACCAGCCTGACCTCTCGGTTAATTTTGGCTCCAGGGCCTCAGGTCAGCCCCTGCTCACGAGGGAACTTCTCCTGAGACAGGGTCCTGCCCAGCACCCATCAGATTGAAAGGGTACCTGCACTGGACCCATGACCAGCCTCAGCGTCCATCCTTCGCTAACTGTGAGGGTGATGGCCATGCCAACCCCGAGAGGCTGGGGTGAGGGCAAAGAGGACCCTTGGGAAATGCTGATGCCCTGCGCCACTCTGCCCCAGATTCTCCCCTCCTTGGGACCCCCAGCACGCTGCAGAGCCTTGCTGGGTTAGAGGGAGGCGAGAGACCACCCACAGCAATGGTGCACCAATGGCCTCTGATTACACACCTAACTGATGCTTTATGTGCACAGGTGTGTTTTCTTATCCATCACCCCTACCGCCCATGACCAGTGTCACCTCATTTGGCAGATAGGACCCACGGTCCGGCAAGGTAAGCCGCTTACCCTCGAGCACACAGCAGTCCTCGTGGGGAGGCAGATGTCCCTGGGTGGGTCAGCTGTGAAAGCCCAGACCCCTGCGGGGGGCAGACCTGCCCTATGCAGACCCCTCTGCAAATGGTGCTTGCTTGGAAGTTATTAGGGCCTCACACTCTGGAGCGTTGTCATTAGAAAGGGTTTTCAGACCACTTGGCCAAACTCACTCAACTCTTACTTCCCAGGTCAGTGAGAGTTCAAACCTGGAAGCACCCACTTCCCGTCACAAGGACAGATTCCTGAGAGAGGAGTTAGTCCATGGAGGCTCTTAAGGAGCCTGCGCAGGGACGCGCTCTCCCACCAGCCCGGAGGGTGGTCCTGCGCCCACTAGAGGGAAGGACGCCTTCTCCAGGGGTGCCGGCTTGCCCAGCCTCATGGGGCAGTTCCAGCCTCATCATAGAAGCCTCCCTCTCCCCAGGGAAGCTCGGGTCATCTCCGAGCTCCATCCTGCTTCACCTCCAAACCCCAAGCCAGGCTGAGCCCACGGGCGGGAGGGGCAGTGGCCTGAGGCCCAGCTGCTGCCCAGTCCCCTCTGTCTCAGCTGGCATTTCCTGGTGTGCATGCGTGTGTGCGTGTCTGTGGGTGTGTGTGTGAGCTCGGGGGTGTTGACAGCCACCTGGTGGAGGGTGGCCAGGGCGAGGAAGGACCCGGGCCCTGAGTCTCCCTGGCCCTGGCACCCGCCCACCAGGGTGGCCCACTGAGACATCCTTTCCAAGCACCTGGAGCCCTTCCAGGAACTACACACAGGTCTTCACGGAAGGAAGGAGCCGCTCCCACATCTAGGAATGTTCCCCACTGGAGAGTCAGGGGGAGGGCCGGTGTGATATCAGCCTCAAATGAAGGCCTGGGGAGAGTCAGCCGAGGGCGGGTTCATTTAAAATGTCACTGCCTGAGATGCGGCCCTTGCCCCACTGCAGGTTCCTTTTGGGGAGCTCCTTCCCGGGCCAGGCCCTGGAGAGGGAGGGAGGTGCGGCCGCAGTGCCCAGCCGCCTGCCCCTCACCCGCCTCTGGCCCCAGAGGGGTCCCTCAAGCAGGTCCTGCTGTTCTTGCTGCAAAAATTCCTCAGTAGCTGCTGCCCACCCCAGGCCAGGCCCTGGACCGGGTCCTGGAACCAGAGAGGAGCAGAGGCCTCCAGGCCAGGACGTGGAGCCCCAGGGGGTCAGGAGAGGGCACCGCCTGGCAGGTCTGCCTCCTGCTGCTCCGTTCCGATGCGGTGCCCACACACCGCCCTGCCCTTGTCCCTCTGCCCACGCTCGCTGGTACTTGGCGCTGGGCTTTTCTAGTTCTGTGCTGCCCAGATTAAAGGACACCAGCCACACGTGGGCCGGCACCGCCTCGGGCAGTGGTGAAGGGAGCTGCTCCCGAGTTCAAAGTCAGCACTGGAGAAGAATGTTGAGCACCTCCTTATTAATCTGTACATTGATCCCAGCTGAAATGGTAATACCTTAGATAAGTTGAGTTAAATGAATGAACTATTAAAATGAATGTCATCTGTTTCTTTTCAGTGTGTTTAACGCGGCTGTAGGGTTATGTCTGTGGTTGGCATTCTGTTTCTCTTGCGCCGCAGCCCTAATCTGTAATGATCCTTGAAAAGGAAGTTCGGAAGACAAATTCATCCGTGCACATAACACTGATACTAATTGACGGGACGGAGAATGCAATGGCAAGCCACACCAGGACTCTTGCCTGGAAAATCCCATGGACGGAGGAGCCTGGTAGGCTGAAGTCCATGGGGTCACTGAAGGTCGGACACGACTGAGCGACTTCACTTTCACTTTTCACTTTCATGCTTTGGAGAAGGAAATGGCAACCCACTCCAGTGTTCTTGCCTAGAGAATCTCAGGGACGGCAGAGCCTGGTGGGCTGCTGTCTATGGGGTCACACAGAGTCGGACACGACTGAAGCGACTTAGCAGCAGCAGCAGCAGCAGCAGCAGCATGTGTCAGGAACACAGACACAGCCAGCTGGGTTCCTACGCTCCAGAACCTCCCTAGAGGGCCAGGTACCTAACCGAGGTGACGTGCCAAGGCAGTGGGGGCCCAGGACTCAGACTCACATCTCGGGGGCTGCTCCACATACTTGCCCCCAAGCGTGCTGAAGTCTTGCTCAGTGTGGGTGTCTGCTTTTCCTTCTTGGAGACGGGCCAGCACGGGGCAAGGGCCCTCTATGCCTCTCCCTTCCTGTCTTGTGCCTCTGTGTTTCTCTTTAAGTCCAACAGGGTGGTCATCTCAGTGGCTGACGGGGACCCTGAGCTGGGGTGGGTGAGGCATGTTCCCAGGGCCAGCTCCCCACGGCATCTTGGGCCATGGACCGGAACCTCATCCCCCCAAACAGAAAAGCGGGAGGAGGGATTCTAAAGATGGCGCCTACAGTTTAGCGTGCACTGTGGCGGATTTCTTACAATCATTTCGAACCTATTTTTATTGAGCGCTTTATAAAGACATGTAAATGAAGGTGCCGAGTCAACATGCAATTCTGCTCTTTCCCTTAAGGTGAAGTCTTTATTTAGACTAAAATTCGTTTATGAAAAATAAGCTCTTCTTGAATAGACCAAGTTCCTCTCATGCCGTGATATCTCCCCAAGTCTGTTTAACCCCCAAGCCAGTCAGAAAGGCCATCTTGTCGCATCACCATGCTGGCTGCCATTGGCGACAGATCCCGAGTCCTGGAGGACGGTTTTTCGGAAAGGAAAGCGTCTCACTTCCACTCTGAGTTTTGCCACCTTATCATGAAAGCAGAGCATCCATGCCCTGGTTACACTTCCTGGCTCATTCAGACCTGACAGATGCTCAACTGTATTCTAATTGGGAAAAATTAGGGAGAAATATGTAAATTATATATATATATGGGCTTCCCAGGCGGCTCAGTGGTAAAGAATCCACCAGATTCAAGAGACGTGGGTTTGATCCCTGGGTGGGGAAGATCCCCTGAAGGAGGAAATGGGAACCCACTCTAGTATTCTCACCTGGGGAATCCCATGGACAGAGGAGCTGGTGGGCTACAGTTCATAGGGTTGCAAAGAATTGGACAGACATGACTGAGTGACTGAGCCTGCATTTATTAATATATATACACGTAAGCAATATATTTATCATATATATGAGATAAACAAGGTATCACAACTTGCAAAACAGCAGAACTCCTATTTTTGTTTATTTTAATTGAAGTAAAACAAAATTTTAACTTTGTTTAACTTAAAGTTGATAAGTGACTGAGTTATGTATGTATACATTCTCTTTCACATTCTTCTCCACTATGGCTTATCAGTCTGTTGAATACTGCTCCCCACACTGTGCAGCAGGAACTTGTTGCCCACCCATTCTCTGTGTTAATAGTCTGCATCTGCTAACCCCAGGCTCCGAGTCCCCCCTTCTCCCTCGCTCCCCCTTGGCAACCACAAGCTGCTCACAGAGTTCTTTTTTAAACACTGGTGTTTGAAGTGATATCTGCAGATCGATAACCGTACCCCTTGTCATTTTAGAATTATCTACGTCCTTTATTACTGAATCCACACCACACTCCGCCAGATAAGAGCGAATGTCCCTTTGGTTGTTGGGGTTTTTTTTTTGGCCATGCCCCATGGCATGTGGGATCTTATTTCACCTCCTCCTGTAGACCCCACTTGGTGCTCTGGGCCAAGATCCTCACCAGGCCTACTTGATAAAACCCAGGCAGGGAGAAGCCCCATGGGCAGCGGAGCTGGGAGTCCATCGGAGGCCCAGGGAGCCCTCCAGTGCAGCAGAATGAAGAGCTGACTGCTGCTGCCAAAGCCTGGTGTCTCCTGCCCGCCACCACCTCAGCTCAGAGCATCTGTGTTTACCTGGCCTTTGGGCAGGGGCCCCACCTGCCCCCAGCCATGGTTACTGGTGACCACCCCAGGCTGAGCTCCTCACCCAGCCTGGCCAGGTGGAGCCCCTGAGGACAGGACCCAGCTTGGGGGCCTTGGCCTGACCTCACCTGCCATCCTGAGTCAACACTGTAGCCCCAGGGAGCCTGGCGGGCCCCTCGTGGCCAGCTTCCACACACACAGCCATGCACTGGCAGACGGCCGAGCCCCGCCGCCTCCTGTGGGGGGGGGGGGGGGGGTGCATGGGGGTGGCGCTCCAGCTCCTTCGTCTCTCTGGGCCCCTCCTCTGCCCCGGCCCCCCCGGTTGCTCTCCCCGGGGCAGCACACAATGGGTCGTCATTCACTTCTCTGCTCAGGGGGATTTGCTGCTGCAGCCCCGTTAGCATGGCGCTCCAGCCCCCGCAGGCTGGCTTGTTCAGTCTCAGCCCCTGCCCACCCCCACCTCCCACTGAACTAGACTGGCTTCAGTAGCAGCAAATTCTCCAGGTCCTTCTAAGCCATCGTTCCATCCCTCCTCTGCCACCCAGGGCTCAGAGGTGTGGCTCCTGGGGGCACTTTTGCAGAGAGGTTTGGGCTGCGAAGGCGGGCGTCCTGCAGACCTTCCTTCTCTTGGTGGCCGAGCAGCCCTGCTGCTCTATGTCCTGGGCCTTCCAAGCCTTTGCTGTGGTTTTGGGGCAGTGAGGCACTTCCTTCTTTGCTTTCAGAGCCATCTTCATGAAAAAGGGGTCATTTTAAAAACCTATTTTAATTTTTTCCTGATATTCAGATAACTGTTCCTTATATTTGGCTCATGATTACAGGTAATAAAGTGCCATTTTGACAATGATGTCTACTTTATAAAACCATAAGACACTGTTGATCGCTCTAATATTCCTCTTCCCTTCTTCCTTACTAACAGAACCTTTACAGGTGTACACTATAGTGAGTCACAATTACTGGGGATGGCAAAGTGCCCAGCCAGTAAAAGGAAACTTCCCAGCCTTCTGTGAAAAGAGTGAGTGAGGAGCCATTGGGCACAGCTTCTAGGAAGGCTCTTATGCACTACCCTGTTTCTTCCTGTTCCCCCAGAGCTGGGATGTGGTGGCTGGATCTCTAGCAGCTACTTTGCATGACAAGGTGATATAATGGCAGAGCAGAAAGCTGGAAGGCACCTGGGTATCTGGTAACTGTGGCATTCTACACCAACCCTGGACTGTGCAGTTCCAGGGTTTTCTAACATGAGAGAGCTTTTATCTTGCATAAACCATTGTTATTTGAGGTTTTCTGACATGTGTTGCCTAATCTATTCCTGACGGCTATGGAAGCTATCACTCTTATCTTTATTTTATAGAAAACAGTACTGAGGACCTAGTTTGGGCCAGTTTCCAAGCTGGGATGTGTGTGAAAAGTTGAAGTGCTAGTCACTGAGTCGTGTCCAGCTCCTGGCGACCCCATAGACTATGGCCTGTCAGGGTTGTCCGTGGAATTCTTCAGGCAAGAGTATGGGAGTAGGCAGCTGGGATCGTGACATCTGTTGTCTCATTCGTGCTCACAGTCATTCTACGAGGCAGGAGCCACTACTCCAGCGGAGAGGCTCAGAGACTGAGCTCAGAGAGGTAAGGGGACCGGCCAGTAGAGAGCCAGGGCAGAGCGGCAGCTCTCCGGCCCTGGCCCCTTCCGGCTCTGGCCCAGATCCCATTTGGAATGAGTAGTTTTCTGACCCATCCCCTGCAAAGCCACAGTATTGAGGGCTTGTCTGTTCACCATGGTCATGAATCCTCTTTCTGGATTCGCTTGAACCCTTTGGAACTCAGCCTCTCCGCCTGTAAAGTGAGGTTGGGGGTGGGGCCGGTGTCAGATGCCCTCCTGGCTTCCACCTCTGGGGTTCCAGCACAATATTCTGGGACTTCCTGCTGGTTTGGTTTGGTTTGAACCCTCCCCTTTCCAGAAAGGGACAACTCCAGAAGTGCTAGCTGACAACCTGTCCAGGCAGGGAGGAAAATTTTTCTGTAGTTTGAGAACCTTCTGGGTCAGACAGGAGCCCGTGGAAGCGAAAGAGGAAGCATCCGTCTGTTTACCTCCCTCTGGTGACATCACGCTTCCTTGCTTTGTTGCAGAACCTGCAGGCCAGGGACCCGCCCATCCCCTGGGAGCACCTCGCTCAGCTGCTGCTCCGAAAGGGCTCACGTAGGGCGCTGGCCTGTGCTCCAGAAACAGGAAATGCTAGTGTGGAGCTGGAGGTCCTCTCGTGGAGGTCTTTTCTCTTTAAAGCAGCTCTGGCTACTCTTGGGGACAGTTCCTGGAGTTCAGGCTCCATTAACCCGGGCCTCTCGCAGGCAGGCTCTTAGTGCAGTCAGGGGGAGCGAGTCTGGAGGGAAGGGTCTGGGAGGCCTTGGAGGAACACAGAAGGGACAGGTCCTGGCCCCAGCTTTGCACTTACAACCCGAGGGACCCCACTCAGGTCACTGGCTTCTTAGAACTGCACTTCCCACCAGGATGTGGAAACAGGAGAGAGTGGTAAAGTGAGTGGACCCGAACCCCCAGGGGGCTCCAGTGATGGTCTTGGGGCCACCAATGGCCAGCCACATAGCCTTGGGCAAGTCACAGCCTCAGTTTCTCCATCTGTCTAATGAGCAGGTTGGACCAGCTTGGGTCATGGTGAAAACTGGACACAATGAACTTGAAGCTCTAAAAGTGTACATGCTCTGTCTATCTAAAATAGTATCTAAAGTAGATCAAAATCAGTAGTCTGCAGAGACACGTGGACACGTAGTGAATGGAGGCAGGCGGGGCAAATGCAGAATTCCACAGAGGATGGGAGGCTGGGCGCTGAGTCAGACGCTCACTCATCTCTACTTACTGGGTGCCCACTCGGTGCTGGGCACGTACTGTGTGCCAGGCCTGCCTAGTCCCTGGAGAGGATGGCGACAGATGAGAAGGACACAGTCTCCTCTCTCACGGATCTTTTTTCCTAGCGGCTAGAGGCCAACGGCACCCCACTCCAGTACTTTTGCCTAGAAAATCCCATGGATGGAGGAGCCTGGTGGGCTGCAGTCTATGGGGTTGCGAAGAGTCGGACACGAGTGAGCAACTTCACTTTCACTTTTCACTTTCATGCATTGGAGAAGGAAATGGCAACCCACTCCAGTGTTCTTGCCTGGAGAATCCCAGGGACAGCAGAGCCTGGTGGGCTGCTGTCTATGGGGTCGCAGAGTTGGACACGACTGAAGCGATTTCGCAGATTTAGCAGTAGCAGCAGAGGCCAACAATAAGACAAATACAGCAATGGAATAGTCTCAGTTTGTATCAAGGGCTGGGATGCAGTGGAAAGTGGGAGGGGACCCCTGAGTAGGGGACCCTTGAGCTGAAATGCAGACGATGAGAAGGGGGCAGCCAGGAGAAGACATAAGAAGGGGGCTACTGGAGGAGGAAACTGCTGGGCAGAGACGCTGATGGGGCTGGGAGGGTGGGTGGGGGGTGCTGGGTCCTGCATGGCTGACCAGGGCAGTGAGCGTGGACAATGGGACCAGCTGATGCAAGGCCTCTCCAGGCAGGGTGGGGGGCTAAGTTTAATCTGAGTGCAGCGGAAAAAATGGGTGGTTTTCAGCCAGCAGAGCAACATGGGTCTGGTCACGGCCTCTTCCAGCTGCTGGTCCTGGGCTGGGCTCTCCTTAACCTCTCTGCACCTCCATTTCCTCTTTTGTAAGTGGAGACTGATCCTCATCACTACTTCACAAGCCTTTAGCGGTCGTTCCCGGGAGGAACGTGTGGACAGCTGTGTAAGCTCATGCGTGTGCACAGGGCCTTCCACAGAATAAGGGCTCGATAAATGTCAGCGTGGCTGTTTATTTAAATGACTGAAAAACCTTTGACACTCCTCCCGTTGAGGGGTCTGCACCCCCTCTTGAATCTAGCTGTTTGGCAAGTACTCTGACCGATGCAGCAGAGGTCACAGTGCATGACCCCTGAGGCTGGGTCACCAGGGGCCCCGCAGCTTCTGTCCGGTTCCTGAGTACCGGAGCCCATCACCCACTTCCCCTCACAGCACTCCCCCTTGGAACCCAGCCGCCACGCTGGGAGGAAACCCAAGCTCCAAGGGGAGCCACAGGAGAGGACAGTCCAGCTGAGTCCAGTCTCTGGGTCACCTGAGCCGGCACGGACCAGCCTGCAGCCGCCTGGGTCACCCCCCATCACTGGCGTCGTCCCAGCCGAGGCCCCAGCTGAGGCCCTGGGCTTCGTAGAGCAGAAACAAGCCATCCCACTGAGCTCTGTCCAAAGTCTCAACCCCTAGGCCCCAAGAGGACCAGGGCGTGGGGTGGGTTGGCATGGCTTTCTGCACACACAGCCGGGGACTGTGGTTGTATCAGCTGCCCCACCCCCTCATCTCCGGGCCTCCCCGGCCCACTCCATCTTCCTGTGAGCACCCACAGGAGCTGCCTTTAATACTCATTTTGGCTTAATCATAAATGATCTAGATTTGTGGTTTGATAACTTGTTTTTAAACAGTACAATTCTTTGTTTCAAATGAAAGCTCGGGTAAATCCCAGTGGAGCTCAGGTGGGGAGGCCAAAGCAAGCTTCCCTGGTCCTATCTTGCTTCGCAGCCTTGGGACAGCAGAGGGACTGGGGGGCCCCAAGAACACAGGTCTCCCTGGTCTGGGCCCCTGGGACTGCTCACGTCTCTCCTGAAATAGCTGATGACAACGGCCAGAGTCATCGTGGTAGTGGCAGCTGTCCTGTCTGTCACTACTATTTCCTGCCCAGACTCTCTCTGGTTTGCAATCTGTCCCAGGTGTCCCAGGACACAGGCTGGCCCAGCCATCTACTCCTCCGGTTATTTGCCCACGAGGAGCCCACTCATGGGGTTTTCTAGAATTCAGGGAAGTGGTGTAGAGGGTGGGTTGAGTCTAGGCCTAAGCACGCAGAGGGGACTCAGTGGGGCCAAACAAAAGAAAGTTCTCAGGACACAGTAGGTGCTTAATGTGTGCTCAGTCACTCAGTTACGTTGAACAACTCTTCTGCGACCCCAAGGACTGTAGCCCACCAGGCTCCTCTGCCCGTAGAGTTCTCCAGGCAAGAATACTAGAGTGGGTTGCCATTTCCTCCTCCAGGGGATCTTCCCGACCCAGAGATCAAACCCTACTCTCCTGCACTGGCAGGCAGATTGCTAATCACTGAGCCCCCAGGGAAGCCCAGGTGCATAATGAAGATTCGGAAGTCACACGTTCCTTGGGAATCAGGACACCCCGGTTCCGGCCGGACTGTGCCTGCAGGTGCCCCACAGGGAATGACACCCCAGTGCCTGCTGATCCTGAAGCTGGTGGCCGCGGCCAGAGGTGCTGGTTCTACTGACCTTTGGGTGGTGCGGGCAGGGCCCTTCCCTGCCCAGCCCAGCTTCCTCCTCGGTCTGGGCAGGGGGGTCACGTGCTCTGACACCGGTGCGTGTCGGTGACCAGCCTTCATCCTGACTCTGGCCACAGCCAAGGTCATGGGCCTCTCGAGGGGATGGGGCCCTGGTCTGGATCCATACATGCCTGCAGGAAGGCCCAAGGTCAAGCAGGAAACGGCCTCCTGTGAGGCCTGGGCCAGCAGCCACTCTAGCCTCTCACAGGCCTGAAATCTAAAGAAAGGCGAGAAGCTCCTATAAGCAGAGACCCTCCCAGAAGTTCCTGGTTTCTAAGTCATGGCTCATCTGCTTATGGTTCTCTAAACCAGCGGTTCTCAACTGGGGAAATTTTGTCCCCAGGGGATGTTTGGTAATTTCTGGAAACACTTGTCACAACTGGGAAGTGGGGGTGCTTCTGGTATCCAGTAGAGGCCAGGGGTGACGCTGGATATCCTACAATGTACATGACAGCCCCTCCACAGCAAAGAATTCTCCAGCTCCAAATTTCAGTAGCATCAAGGTTAAGAAGTCCAAACCCAAGGATCTCAACCAAATCCTGTCCACAAAGAGACCTTTGTCCCCCCAGAGCTGCCCCATAGGCCACATAACAATAGCTCCGCCTGCCCTTAAGTCAGCACTGTCCTACCTTTTACAGAAACAGCTTCACTATGGATCTTGTTTTACATTCTCATCACCCATATCCATCTCTAGACAATATATTTTAATCCTTCCTTTTTGAAATACTTGTCTTTCCTTTTATTGACTGTTTTTTAGGATAATTGATTCTCTCCCTTTCATCTTCCACAGCTTACCAATCAGGGTTTTTGTTTACTATCACTATGAACACATGGATTTACACACATTGAAAGTTTTAATCGACTGCAATTACTGCCCTTTTCCAGGCTCACCCTGACCCATCTTTGTCCAGTAGACAGCCCTGCAGGCTGAATCCTTCCTACGGGACCCTAGTCTTTGGCAGGTTTTTCTCTTTCTGGTGTGTCAAGATGGTCCAGGCACATCTTGTGTATTTCCTACCCTAGCCCTGGAACCAATCATTTCTCCAAGAAGCCCTGGTTTATTTTTGTAGGAAATTGTATTTGAAGACCATACTGTGGATTCCCAGGATTCTAATTTCTGCTGGGTTACTTTTGTTTTTTTATTTTACGTTGTTTTTTTTTTTTTCCATAGACAGAATTAGGAAATATACCAATATTTCTTTAAATATAAAATGCCGGACTTCCCTGGCGGTCCAGTGGTTAACAATCTGCCTTGCACGCACGGGACAAACTGATACTTCAGTGAAAAACTGAGGCCTCCAGCATTTTGACTTAAAGTCATTTACATTACACCCCTTATCACTTGTCTTCTACATTCAGAATTCTGGCTCTTCAGTTCAGTTCAGTTCAGTTCAGTCACTCAGTCGTGTCCGACTCTCTGCGACCCCATGAATCGCAGCACACCGGGCCTCCCTGTCATCATCAACTCCTGGAGCTGATGTCCATCGATGTCCAACTCATGTCCATCGAGTCAGTGATGCCATCCAGCCATCTCATCCTCTGTCGTCCCCTTCTCCTCCTGCCCCCAATCCCTCCCAGCATCAGAGTCTTTTCCAGTGAGTTAACTCTTGGCATGACGTGGCCAAAGTACTGGAGTTTCAGCTTTAGCATCAGTCCTTCCAAAGAACACCCAGGGCTGATCTCCTTCAGAATGGACTGGTTGGATCTCCTTGCAGGCCAAGGGACTCTCAAGAGTCTTCTCCAACACCACAGTTCAAAAGCATCAATTCTTCGGCACTCAGCTTTCTTCACAGTCCAACTCTCACATCCATACATGATCACTGGAAAAACCATAGCCTTGACTAGACGGACCTTTGTTGGCAAAGTAATGTCTCTGCTTTTGAATATGCTGTCTAGGTTGGTCATAACTTTCCTTCCAAGGAGTAAGCGTCTTTTAATTTCATGGCTGCAGTCACCATCTGCAGTGATTTTGGAGCCCCCAAAAATAAAGTCTGACACTGTTTCCACTGTTTCCCCATCTAATTCCCATGAAGTGATGGGACCGGATGCCATGATCTTCGTTTTCTGAATGTTGAGCTTTAAGCCAACTTTTTCACTCTCCTCTTTCACTTTCATCAAGAGGCTTTTTAGTTTCTCTTCACTTTCTGCCATAAGGGTGGTGTCATCTGCATATCTGAGGTTATTGATATTTCTCCCGGCAATCTTGATTCCAGCTTGTGCTTCTTCCAGCCCAGCGTTTCTCATGATGTACTCTGCATAGAAGTTAAATAAGCAGGGTGACAATATACAGCCTTGACGTACTCCTTTTCCTATTTGGAACCAGTCTGTTGTTCCATGTCCAGTTCTAACTGTTGCTTCCTGACCTGCATACAGGTTTCTCAAGAGGCAGGTCAGGTGTAAATACAAATATAAAATCAAATATATAAATATACGCTATGTCACAGTTATTTATCTGTTCTATCCCCCACCCACACGCTCAACAGTCTTGGATGATGATACTAATATCACCAGCACAAATACGGTTGCTGAAACAATGACATTTCCCCGTGTTCTCCCTTTTCTGCTCCCTCCCTCCACGCCTCCTGCCTCTCCTGGGTCGAGGCGGTCAGGTGCTGCTCTCTGTTCACCCAGCCTTGGTCTACATCCGCTGCCCGAAACTCAGCCTCTGATAGAACCCTCAGGACCCTGAGACTGTGGTTCTAACTGAAGGAAAGTTACACGGCTCAAAATAGCCTGGAGCTAAAACTCCCTTCCGGGTCCTCCCCACCATTCTATGCAAAACAAAGAACTCTCTCACCCAAAGAAAAAAATGGACATTAAGTTTGATTACGCCCAGCTCCCAGTTGGTCCCAGCCTCTGCAGATCTCCAGAGTTCCTTGCCCCAGCCGTTTAAGAGATAACTACTCCGAACAACCTTAGAGAAGAACAGGCCCCCAGTAGATTTCCACATACATGCCGATATATACTTACTCTTTTCTTGGGTTAGTGCAGCAGCTCACTAATCTGACTGCTGCCCCTTCTCGCCTCATTAAAGGTGAACTGTTCCTGTAAAGTGCCGGTCTTGTTCTTTTTCTGAACCTCGCCTTCTCTAGCTCCCTTACCCTACAATAATATTTCCTAATTTCTTACAGGTTGCCCATTGCCTGTGACTCTTATGCTTGAAAGTCTGTTTTGCCAGCTATACAGTATTCAGCTCATGTGTTCCTTCTCGAGTGTTCAGTGTGTTTCTCTACATGTTCTGGCAGAAAGCATTGCTATGGCAAAGTCTGAGGACAATTGAATTTTCATTTGTTCATAAGTCCCTTGCTCTCTGGACCTAGATTCCAGAAGGATTCTTCTTCTTTACAGCTTGACAATTTTCCTAGGGCATAGCTTGGTGTTGGTTACTCTGGCTGGAGATTCTCAAATACGTGGTAAGCTCTTTAAACACGTAGTTCCGAACCTTCCTAGTTCAGGAAGGTTTTCTGGAATTACGGTGGGAGTGTCTGTCTGTCCCTTTCCACGACTGTCTTCCCTGGGGACTTCTAATATTCAAGTGTTTGATCTTCTTTGCCAAACTTCAGTAGACAAGGGGTTAGCTTTCTCTCAAACACTTCTCGTCTGTATCTTTGTATCTCTCTCACTTAAAAAATGTTTCTCCCATTCACTTTTTAAATTTCTCTTAAGACTTTATCTACTGTGTTCTTTCTAGTGTTGTCTTTATTTCTGAAATTCTTTTTCCTTTGTTTTAAGTCTCCCCTGAATTCTCTTTGTGTCTTGGTTTTTCCCATTTCTGATTTATATTGTTCTTTCCTGCCTTTTATTATTTCCTCAACATCTTTTAGCTCATTTTGGATAGATGGCTACTTTTTTGCTTTCCTCATGTTACATGGCAGAGAAGGCAATGGCACCCCACTCCAGTACTTTTGCCTGGAAAATCCCATGGACAGAGGAGCCTGGTAGGCTGCAGTCCATGGGGTCGCTAGAGTCGGACATGACTGAGCAACTTCACTTTCACTTTTCACTTTCATGCATTGGAGAAGGAAATGGCAACCCACTCCAGTGTTCTTGCCTGGAGAATCCTGGGGACGGGGGAGCCTGGTGGGCTGCCGTCTATGGAGTCGCACAGAGTCGGACACGACTGAGGCGACTTAGCAGCAGCAGCATGTTACACAGAGTATTTTCAGATTCTGCAAACCTAGTACAATTTTTATCTATTGTGTTTTCCTGGAATTCTAAGAAGGATTATTTACTAGGGATATTGCTACTGCTAAGTCACTTCAGTCGTGTCCGACTAGGGATATTATCCTGTCCTTAATTGTCTTTTTTAAAAATAACTCTAGAGACTTCCTGGAAGTACAGGTTTGATCCCTGGATGGGAAACTAAGATCCCACACCTCGAGGCCAAAAAATAATAATAATTTTTAAAAAGTGTTAAACCCTGTGTGGGATTTATCTCAGTGCTTTCGTCTTGCTTATACTTGTGTGATCTTAGTTGTTTGTTAAGCTTTTAAGCTATTTGGCCCAGGATAGCTCCCTCTCCAGCCTGGAGTCTTCAAGACGTGTCACATGGCATCTGGAAATGTGGCCCCCCACTCTCTGAGATTGCTGAGCTTTGCTCCCCTCCCTCTCCTTTGCTTGTTCCTTCTCCTTCTTGTCTCTGGTCCCTGTCCTGCTCAATTTGACTTTGTTTCAGCAGCTTCCTGTCAGTGTGGACCCCGACCTGGAGGGCGCCCCGGCAGTTCTGAGGGTTCGAGGGGGCCCAGCCCCCATACCTCCCTGCAGTCCTTTCCACCTGCCTTCAGACGGGTGAGGCCCCTTGTGGTTCAAGCGCCTGTCCTCAGATGGCTCCCTATGCTGCAGGTGACCATGGGCATGGCAGGGGGTCGTTTGGGGCTCACCTGCTCTCAGGCCCTTCAGCTGCCCACTCATGTCCTCCTTCCTCCCACTTGGATATAGAGACCTGACATGCAGATCTGGTCTCCTTTGGAAAAACCTGGTCAACTCACCTCCCAGGCTGCCCCAGGCTGGGGTGGGTGGTGAAACTGCAGATAGGTAAACTGAGATCAGAGGGGCCAGAGCCCCCTTTCCTGGGTAGAACCTGAAAACCCTAGAATTATTCCCACCTACTTGTAATCTGGGCCTTAGAAAGCATCACTACGAACAAAGCTAGTGGAGGTGATGGAATTCCAATTGAGCTATTTCAAATCCTGAAAGATGATGCTGTGAAAGTGCTGCACTCAATATACCAGCAAATTTGGAAAACTCAGCAGTGCCCACAGGACTGGAAAAGGTCAGTTTTCATTCCAATCCCAAAGAAAGGCAATGCCAAAGAATGCTCAAACTACCGCACAATTGCACTCATCTCACACGCTAGTAAAGTAATGCTCAAAATTCTCCAAGCCAGGCTTCGGCAATACGTGAACCGTGAACTTCCTGATGTTCAAGCTGGTTTTAGAAAAGGCAGAGGAACCAGAGATCAAATTGCCAACATCTGCTGGATCATGGAAAAAGCAAGAAAGTTCCAGAAAAACATCTATTTCTGCTTTATTGACTATGCCAAAGCCTTTGACTGTGTGTATCACAATAAACTGTGGGAAATTCTGAAAGAGATAGGAATACCAGACCACCTGACCTGCCTCTTGAGAAATCTGTATGCAGGTCAGGAAGCAACAGTTAGAACTGGACATGGAACAACAGACTGGTTCCAAATAGGAAAAGGAGTACGTCAAGGCTGTATATTGTCACCCTGCTTATTTAACTTACATGCAGAGTACATCATGAGAAACGCTGGGCTGGAAGAAGCACAAGCTGGAATCAAGATTGCCGGGAGAAATATCAGTAACCTCAGATATGCAGATGACACCACCCTTATGGCAGAAAGTGAAGAGGAACTAAAAAGCCTCTGATGAAAGTGAAAGAGGAGAGTGGAAAAGTTGGCTTAAAGCTCAACATTCAGAAAACAAAGATCATGGCATCCGGTCCCATCATTTCATGGGAATTAGATGGGGAAACAGTGTCAGACTTTATTTTTGGGGGCTCCAAAATCACTGCAGATGGTGACTGCAGCCATGAAATTAAAAGACGCTTACTCCTTGGAAGGAAAGTTATGACCAACCTAGATAGCATATTCAAAAGCAGAGACATTACTTTGCCAACAAAGGTCCGTCTAGTCAAGGCTATGGTTTTTCCAGTGATCACGTATGGATGTGAGAGTTGGACTGTGAAGAAAGCTGAGTGCCGAAGAATTGATGCTTTTGAACTGTGGTGTTGGAGAAGACTCTTGAGAGTCCCTTGGACTGCAAGGAGATCCAACCAGTCCATTCTGAAGGAGATCAGCCCTGGGATTTCTTTGGAGGGAATGATGCTGAAGCTGAAACTCCAGTACTTTGGCCACCTCATGTGAAGAGTTGACTCATTGGAAAAGACTCTGATGCTGGAGGGATTGGGGGCAGGAGGAGAAGGGGACGACAGAGGATGAGATGGCTGGATGGCATCACTGACTCGATGGACGTGAGTCTCAGTGAACTCCGGGAGTTGGTGATGGACAGGGAGGCCTGGCGTGCTGCTGCAATTCATGGGGTCACGAAGAGTCGGACATGACTGAGCGACTGAACCGAACTGAACTGAACTTGTAATCTGGGGCTCAGGAGGAATTCTTTGGCCAAGTCTGTTTGTAAACACTATTCTTTTGGGGGTTTTCTAGCTAATTATTTGTCCAGTTCAGATGCCTCTGCCATTTATACCCCCTGATCGCCCTGCAGGGATGATCAACCAGGTGCCAGGCTCAGAGAGTGGAGCAACTTGCCAAGGACCCTCAGTTGGCGTGAGGCCAGGAGGACTCTGCCTCCAGAGATGACATCGTGGGCTGTGAAAGCGCCTGCAGCACGTCTAACACCGAGTGGGCCAAGAGGCTCCCCTCACTTACTGAGCTCCTACTGTGCGCCTGGCACTGGGCCAGGATGGAGGTGGGGGAGGCGCCTGATTCTCCCAGTAACTCAGACTGTACTGCCCCTCCCTACTGAATCTGCACTCAGACCCCTCATCCACCTGCCACTGCCCAAGTTAGGCTCTGTGCCCTCTCTCCCTGGACCATCAAAGCACCCCCCCATTCAATATCCATGCAGGCTTCCCACCCCCAATAAGAACAGGACTGGCCCCTCAGAGAGGGGATCGGGCCCCTCAGGAGCAGTGCCTGGGCTGTCCCTTGTCACCCCCGTCTCTCTGGCCACATCTGAGTCGGTGCTATAAATGGGCTGATATTCTTGAGATATTAACCACCGCGGGTTTCCCCAGACTTCCTGCACCCACGAGCCTTCCCGGATCTGCTACAGCTGGGGTGAGTGTTCAAGGTTCCCAGCCTGGGGAAGGGATGACAGAGCCACTCACAGGGAGATGAAGAGCTGAAGCAGGGCCGCTTCTCACCTCCAGGCTCAGCAGGGCCCCATAGATGAGGCGTGTGTGCGCCAGGCTCCACACCCGCCCCCTGGGATGCTCAGGCAGAGGCAGGGCCAGCTCGCCCTGCCCTGCCCCCAGCCAAGTCCCTGGTGACAGCACTGCAGAAAACCCGGAGGAAACTAAGGGCAGAGGGGAAGCTGGGCCTTCACTCCAGGCCTGAGTCACGTCTGTATCTGGGCGCTTCCCGGGCAGCCCAGGTGGTAAAGAATCCATCTGACAAAGCAGGAGACCCAGGTTCCATTCCTGTGTCAGGAAGATCCCCTGGAGGAAGAGATGGCAGCCCACTCCAGTGTTCTTGCCTGGAGAATCCCATGGTCGGAGGAGCCTGGTGGGCTACAGTCCATGGGGTTGCAAAGAGTCACGACTCAGTCACACGACTGAGCGACTGAACAACATCACCATGACAGAGCACAGGTCCCCAGGGCCAGGAGCGGCATAGCAGGGGCAACCCCACAGGGGTTCCGAGGTCCAGCCCCGAGTGCACGGCCAGAGGTGTGCACCTGTGCCCAGAGGTGACCAGAACAGGGCCATCTCCGCATTTGTCAGCCAGGACAGGTGTGATCCAGACAGGTGAGACGTCTGGGCAGACCCCATGGCCTGCCCCTGGGGCAGAGTCTAGGACACAGCAGTGGCCCCAGAGGGACTAAGACAAGCACCAAAGTCAGGAACCACCCACGTGGCGTCCAGCCCCAGAGCTTTCCCCAGAAATATCTGCAGAACTGGAAACCCCACTAACGACCACGGAGGATGGGCTGCCTCTGTCCGACATATCGGGGAGCCTGGCGACTTGCCAGGATCACCCAGCAAGAAAATGGGGGCGCTGGGGTCTGACCTGGGGATTCTCTGATCCAGGAGCCCAGCTTCCGCCACGTGTCCACTGAGCACCGCCCCCCGGCCCAGCCTGCCTCCTGGCTGGTCCAGATGTGGCCTCATGGTCTGGGCAGGCCACAGGGGCACTGGGGTCAGACCAAGGTGTCTGATGCCACTTGGGAAGGGAGCCGGGTGGAACTGAGGTTGCGGGCTGCAGGGCTCAGCTTCCAGAGTTTTGAGGAGAGACCCTCCCCAAAACTGGAACAGGAAGAGACTCTCAAACCAGTTCCCCAGGGTCTGGCCTGACCCAGTTGTTGGCACTCCTGACCTGAGCCAGGCTGAGCCAGGTTTGACTTCCTGCTAGATGGGAGAGGCCCTAGGGCTACCTGGGCCCCTCACACTCTAAATTCAAGCCCAAGAAGCTTCCAGGGGTGGCTCATTCATTCCACAAATTCTGTGTGTGCATCAGCTGTGAGGGGGCCTTCCCAGGGTGAGGGTGCGGTGGAGAGCAGACTGAGGAGGGTCCCGCCCTGGTTGGGGAGACGGATGACCAGAGAGACTCGGCATTAACGCTCACAGTTGGGAGGATGTTTATACTAAGTCTTGTGACTGTCACAGCACAGTAAGGCGGTGCATTCCTATCCCCTCTCAGCAGCTGGTAGATGAGGCCCCCAAGTGTGGGAGTTCCTGGTTCACATAGCACCAGTACAGCTGGTACACGGCTCTTACGGCCTGCCTGCTGTGTCCCCTAAAGTGAACGTCATTCAGGCAGGTCTACTCTTTGGACCCCATGGGCTATACAGTCCATGGAATTTTCCAGAACACTGGAGTGGGTAGCCATTCCCTTCTCCAGGGGATATTCCCAACCCAGGGATAGAACCCAGGTCTCCCACATTGCAGGCAGATTCTTTACCAGTTGAGTCACCTGGGAAGCCCCTAAAGTCTGTGCCAAAAGTTTTGTGTCCCTTAAGTTCTGTGCCAAAACCCTAAGCCCCATGGAATGGAATGAGGACCTGGGACTTTGGGGAGGTCATAGGTCAGGAAGGCGGGGCCTCCACCAAAGAGGAGGAGGAGCTAGCCTGTCTGCACACCTAGAAGGGGCTCACCAAACCCGGCCATGAGGGCAGCCTGGCTGTGGGCTGCTTGTACCCAGGACCGGGCAAAATAAACATTGTTGCTTAAGCCGCCAAGTCTGTGGCATTCTGTTACAGCAGCAGTGGCGGAGCCAGCCTATGGTCCCGGGAGGTGTGAACCAGAGTTTGTGAAAAATACGTAAAATAACAATGTGTTAGATGGTGACACATGCAGAGCAGAAAAGTAAAGCAGCAGAGAGGAGTCTGTCTGTGTGTGCACATGTAAGTGTGTACATATTTGTATCTGTGTGTACGTGTATGTGTGTCTGTGTGTACACATATGCCTGCTTGTATGTGCGTGTGTGTATACATATGTGTCTGCCTGTGTATGTGCCCGTATGTACATCTGTGTGTATCTGGCAGTGTGTGTGCATGTGTGTCTGTGTGTGTGCATTTATATCTTGTGTATGTGTATACATATGTGGCTGCCTGTGTGCACATGTGTGTGTGTGTGTGCACATGCGTGTTCACAGACCTGTTGGCCAGTTTGGTTGAGGGATTTAGGAACTTGATCTCGGGGCTGGCACTGGCCCTCTGGGGACGCTCCCTCGTGACCCTGCTCATGCCTGGGGTCTCCCCCAGACCCTGGGGGCAGACTCTGCACCTTATTCATTTCTGGGCTCTTACATGCCTGGCGAGGGCACCTCACAAGCTCTCCATCAGCCTCATGCTGGAGGGGTTGCCCCCTCCCCGACAGTGGGGACTGGTGCAAACGAGCATCCGTAGGGCACCTGCCACTCGGGGACGTTGTGTTTGGGGCCTTGGGGGCATCTCATTCAATCACCCTGAGAACCCGGGGAACCTCACCCAGCGGCCTGCCAGATGGGGAAGTGGGGTAACGTGACCGAGGTTGCAGAGAGCAGGCTTCCGCTCAACAGCCACCCCTCCCAGACCTGGGCATGCGGACCTGGCAGCCGGCCACCTTCTTGTGCTGTGGCACAAGAGCCAGGGCTGCAGGGAGCCCACTCCTTCATTCATTCACTCATTCATTCTCCCGAGGGGCGCACCCTGAGCCCAGAGGGAGCAGACAGTGTCTCTGGGACACAATCGGACCCCAGGCCAGCTTCTGCATCTGTGACTGGGGGCCCAGAATGCCCCCTGGGAAAGCTGGCCTGGGGTTGGGGCTGCACTGGGTCCTCCCCTTCCCCTGGCGCAATCATAACCACATAGCCCCCAGCTGGCGCTTTCACAGCCTGGGGGAAGGCCTTGACCCCTCCCTCCTGTCCTGGGTCTGCAGGGGAGCCTTGGACCACCCCTCACCCTCCCTGCAGGCCTGGGTGGGGGGCTGGCAGCCCACTGCCTCTGAAGAGGAGATGCCCGACAGCAGAAGCAGGTGCCCTCGGATGGGCAAAGTTGGGAGGGTCTCAGAATGGGGAACCACAGCCCAGAGGAGGCCAGTATGTCACCCACACACCCCAGACTCACCCTGACAGCTGGGCTTCGCTCCGGGGCAGATGGGACTGTGCCTTGGTGCACTGGGCCAGGAGATCTGCCATGTGGTAGCACCTCCTGCCCCCTGTCTAAATGACACCCACCAGGGAGGTTCCTGGGGGCCTTCTGCTTTGAGATACCCCTGGCAAGGCAGCCATAGGCTTCCTAGGTGGCCTAACAGTAAAGAATCCACATGCCAATGCAGGAGATGCAGGAGACGCAGGTTCGGTCCCTGGGTCAGGAAGATCCCCTGGAGGAGGAAATGGCAACCCACTCCAGAATTCTTGCCTGGGAAATCCCACGGACAGAGGAGAGTCAGACACGACCGGGCGACTGAGCACGCACACACAGGCGGCACGCCATGACGTATTGTCGGATGAGGTGACGTCATACCAGAGCCCCTCTCTATATATGAATGTTTGTTTTTTCTGTTGCCATCCCCTCCAGATTTGACAATGCCCAGCACATAGTAGGTCCTCAATAAATGTGGATAAACTCTGAATGGATAAATAAATGAACAAAGGATTTTTACCACTGGGTGGCAGTGGGATTATAAGCGATTTTTTTTTTTTTGCTTTAAAGTATTTTTTGCAAAAATTATATAGAATTTCTAACGTGAGAAAAAATGCAGTTATTGCAAAACCTGCACAGCTGGTGTGGCCACAGGGAAATGAAGGGGCTTTTGGCTGAAAGCAGTCCTGCAACCTAGGGCCACAATGACTAATGTGACCTCCACACGTGGCTTGGATGTGGACAGAGCCCAGAAAGGACCAAGCAGTGGGGAGCTGGGGTGGGGCTTCTCCTTTCTCGTCTCTCTCTCTCATTTCCTCTCTGGTTATCACATCGCTGGGCAATCAGTGCAACTCAGGAAGGAAAGCAGGATGGTGGTGCAGCTGGTCACAGTGGTGTTGGGCTATGGGGTACGAGAGATGCAGGGGTCCAGGCAGCTCATTTTACCTCCAGGAGCTTCCTCAGTTTTTCCACCTGTAGAATGGGGTGAAGGCATGGACCTCTGGCTTTTATGAGGAGTGCTGGCTCCCCTCCTGCGCTTAGTACTCACCATGTCCTCAGAGCGGCCCCGTTTCCTTCCCTTTTTCCTGCCCCGCTGCTCACAGGGTTAAGCAAGACTTTGCTGGTTCTTGTTTGCCGGCTGCAAGATCAAACCCTGTAGCAGCTGGCACCTAAAATAGGCCGTTGCTGAAGCTGGCCCTATGAGCAGAGGAGAGGAGCATCCCAAGGAGCGAGGGTCTTCGGCCAGGAACGGGGCTCATCCCTCAGCCTGGGGCCGAGTCTCAGCTCTGTCACTTAGCAGTGGGCACTGCACCCTCTGAAAGTGGCACAGCAGGGCCCGCCTCCCAGTGCTTTTGACAGGGCTCACTCTTCCGACGGGGGCCGCACCCAGAGGACCCTCTGTCCCCAGTCCTTCCCTGCCACGCAGAGCAGCAGCTCTGCCCCCAGCCTCTGCCTCTGGGGCCCTGCCCCCTTGTCCTCCACCCCTTTCCAGAAGGCCCTGAGCCGGCCCGGAGCAAAGCTGGGGCTGTGCTCTTCTCTCAAAGCTGAAATCAAAGGCTTGAATCGTGGGAGCATCTATGTTACTTGGAGAGTCAGGGCCCATCTCCATGTTAAACTGCTCTGAGCCTTTTCTGTGCCAAATATCCTACAGCGTGACTCTGCTGTGATATCATTGTAGGTAAGCCTCACCTTACAGAGGAGACCAGGTTTATCGCACAGTCAGCACAGAGTCTGGCTCCTAATAGACTTTGAAAAACATTTGTTGAATTGGTAGATGGATGAATGATGGATGATGGATGGACAGAAATGTGGATGAACGGATAGATGAGTGGATGAAAGGTGAGTGGATGAGTGGCCAGATGGGTGGTGAATAGCTCGGGGGATGGAGGAGTGGGTAGTCAGGTGGATGGGTGGGTGATGAATGGATAGGCAGATAGGTAAGTGGGTAGATGGGTGGACGGGTGGGTGAACAGGTGGGCGGAGAGAAGGTGGATGGGCGGATGATGGATGAGTCGGTAGATGGATGGGTAGGGATAGGTGACTTGGTGGATGGAGGGGTAGATGGGTGGACGGCTGAGAGTTGCCTCTATGAGCTTGTCAGTGGCAGAGCTGGCAAGGGTCTGACTTCAAGGGCAGACCCTTCCTACTCGTCTGGAGTCTGTCACTGAATCTACGTCAGCAACTCGCACACGTTTACCCCTCCACTGAGTCCCAGCACCCTCTGTATAAGGATATGTTTAGTTTCTCCTTCTGGACGTTTCGGGACAGGACCAGTTTCATGGATGTGCAATGCGCCCAGTCACACTGGGTCCACCCCCACAGCTCGTCTGCTGTCACCATCATGAAATCATTGATAATTTTTCCTTTAAGCTCATGTTTCACGAGTGAAGTGTGGCGGGACGGTGGAAGGGGCACAGGAGCAGGGGAAGCCCAGGCAGGACACGTATTTCTGGTGCCCTGCGTGCACACGGCGTCTGAGCACAGAGCTCTGGTGGACGCACCCTCTGCCCATCCACCCACTCGTCTCCAGCATCCGTCCATCCTCGCACCCTCCTGACCACCGTCCACCCGTCCACCTATGAGCAGAACGAGCGCCTGCCAACTGAAACGGTGAGTGAGTTCTATGCACTGCTCTCCTGGTGAAAACGAAATACATCTGCACACACAAACAAATACAAACGGTGTAATTTTGATGAGCCCACGTACAAGCTAAACACTTCACAACACAGTGTGCATAGCACAACACAGTGTGCATAGCGCAACACAGACGAACAGCAAAAAACGCGAAACTTTGTTTTACTAGTATTATTAATTTTATTGGTGTTTATTCAAAATGCCAATGATGTCAGTTTTTAACTTTTCTTTACTTAGAACAGCACTAAATAGCAAATTTAAAACATCCCGACAAGTCAGGAGGAATAAAAGGGAATGGATGAGGCCCCCCAGAGGGCGGGGACCCTGGGTTTGGCCCTCCTGGGGCGCGGGCGGACCCGGCCCCCATCTTGCCCAGGACAGCAGGTGAGGGTCCAGTTGGAAGGGCTTGAGGAGGGCCAGCTCTTGGACTCGCACCTTGTACCGAGACCTGCCGCCCCAAGACCGGCCCGCACAAGGGAAGGGACCAACTGCTCTCTCCAGCTCTGGGAAGCCCGGCCCCGCCTCCCCGCCCCCGCCTGCCCTTCCTACGGTGGGACGC
The DNA here is from genome assembly GCF_032452875.1 of Bos javanicus. Classification (NCBI taxonomy): domain Eukaryota; kingdom Metazoa; phylum Chordata; class Mammalia; order Artiodactyla; family Bovidae; genus Bos; species Bos javanicus. The sequence continues at coordinate 2,666,760 of NC_083881.1, forward strand.
TGCGCCCCCTGGTGGGGATGGGGAGAAGAGCCAGGCTGCGTGAACCTGGGGGTCGTTCAGCTCTGAGCCCCACAGCCCAGATTTCTGGCCCCTCTGACCCTGCCATCCCGCTTCTAGGAAAGCATCTCCACAGGCACACGGGCCGCATGATGGAGATGACATGTGTGCACGATTATCATAGAATGAATAAGCAGAGTCAGGTCAGCACAATGGAAATAACGCCATGCCACGCAGGGGCACTGGGGGTCTTGGCTCCTGTCCCCAGCAGTGCCCCCTGGACGACGATTCCTGGGGACGCGGGGGTGGGAATTGGGGGGGAGATGCCAGGCGGAGGGCTCTCAGGGGATGTTCCAGGAGGGGACTCCGGAGAGTGATACTCATAACCCTGGGGATGAGTTACACCCGCCTCCCCGCCACCCCCCCCACCGCCCCCCACCCCCCACCGCCCAAGGCCCGGGAGGAGGGCTTTGATCTCCCTTACCTCTCGGTCATTGCCCCAAGGTCAGAGCTCCAAGTAACGGCCCAGGGCAGCCCTGGGGACTCTCCCACTCTGCTGGTGAGAGGCTTGGTTCACCGTTCCCAGCCTCAGGAAAAGTCAGCCTAAGATGGGCTTTTGAAACCCATGGATCTTTTTTTCATTATTATTGAAGCAAAATATACATAACACAAAAAAGTGACAGTCGCTCAGTCGTGTCCAACTCTTTGCGACCCATGGACTATACAGTCCATGGAATTCTCCAGGCCAGAATACTGGAGTGGGTAGCCATTCCCTTCTCCAGGGGATCTTCCCAACCCAGGGATCAAACCCAGGTCTCCCGCACTGCAGTTGGATTCTTTTCCAGCTGAGCCACAAGGGAAGCCGGCATAACACAACTGTACAGTATGTCTCAGTATCCATCTCAATGGCATTAAGTACATTCACATTGTTACTGTAAAAAGGCTATCCACTTTGCTGTGCAGCCCTCATCATATCGTCCTCCAGAAACTTCCCATCTTCCTAAACTGAAACTCTGTCCCCATGAAGCACCAACTCCTCAGCCCCACCTTGTCCCGCCCCCTGGCCCCCATCATCCCGCTTTCTGTCTCCGTGAACAAGACTACATTGGGTCCCTTATGTAAGTGGGATCCTACAGCATTTGGCCTTTTGTGACCGGCTTATCTCACTGAGCATACTGCCCTCAAGGTTCATCCAGGCTGTAGCATCTGCCAGAACTTCTTTTTTAAAGGCTGAATATTAATATCTTCTAGTGTGTGTGGATCCCTGTTACTCATCCGCTCATTGGTCTGTGTGTGGACCCTCTTTGCTTATCCATTCATTGGCCTGTGGGTAAATAGGTTGTCTCCCCTTTGGGCCATTGAGAATAACGACGCTGTGAACAGCTGCACAGACATTTGATTGAGTCCCCGCTTTTAATGATTTTGGGTGTATACTCAGAAAGGAGGTCTGTAGATCTACATTTAGTTTTTTGAAGAATTCCCATACTGTTTTCCACGGTGAAGCCAAGGGATATGGAGGGCTTCATAGACAGAGCAGCTCTCCTGGATCCTCGCAGGAGGGGAGGGGGACTGTCCCCTGCCCGGCTGGGCTCAGCTGGTCAGAGGTCATCTGTAGGGATGAGGACCGTGAGCATGGACTTGGCATCACACAGATCCTGGTGCACAGCTCTGCCACTTGGAACCAGGAGCTCCGTGGATCTGGTTCTCTGGCCTTGCACAGCTCTGGGAGATTTAAGCAAGCCGGTGTGTGCAGGGGCCCAGCCGGCTCCCTCACTGCCGAGGACCAGAGCTGTTGCTGATTTTGTTGAATCTCCTTCAAAATTCAGCCAGCCAGACAAAACCAATACTCACAAAGCAGGTTAACAATAAACTGACCACATGGGACACCTCTGAGGGCATATAAACCAAGTCATGGGATATGAGGCCACTGTCTCCAGCGACATCTCCAGCTCTGTGAACCAAGAAGATGCAAAGGCTGTGGCAGGATACAGGTCCTCAAATCAAACATGAAATCCTAACCTTTGCCGGGCAGCTCTGTGACACAGCACACTGGCCTGGAGTTTCAGGGGGTTCAAACCTAGTTGAGCACTTCTAGGTGTGAGCCCTTAAGCTTTTCTCCTCCTCTGTACGTGCGTGCACGCCAAGTTACTTCAATCATGTCCGATTCTTTGCTGCCCTACGGACTGTATGTAGCCTTCCAGGCTCCTCTGTCCATGGGATTTCCCAGGCAAGAAGACTGGCATTGGTTGCCATTTCCTTCTCCAGGGGATCTTCCCGACCCAGAGATCAAACCCAGGTCTCCTGTGGTTCCCACGCTGCAGGTGGATTCTTTACCACCGAGCCACTGGAGAAGCCCCATTCTCTGTAAATTGGAGCCAATAGCAGCCACCTAAGGGGCCGTCATCAGAGAAGGCAATGGCAACCCTACTCCAGTACTCTTGCCTGGAAAACCCCATGTACAGAGGAGCCTGGTGGGCTGCAGTCCATGGGGTCACGAAGAGTCGGACATGACTGAGCGACTTCACTTTCACTTTTCTCTTTCATGCATTGGAGAAGGAAAATGGCAACCCACTCCAGTGTTCTTGCCTAGAGAATCCCAGGGACGGCGGAGACTGGTGGGCTGCCGTCTAGGCAGTTGCACAGAGTCGGGCACGATTGAAGCGACTTAGCAGCAGCAGCAGCAAGGGGCTGTCATGAAGGTTAAATGAGGAGACGCAAGTGACCGATGAGCTTGAAGCCCACCTCTGCATCAGGGCTTAAGCCCTGGGCCTGGTATGACCCCATCTGGCCTCTCCAGGCTCCTAGCTGACCCCATTCCCCCCAGTGCCTCAGCCCCAGGGCATCAGGGCTTCTGTGATGACCCCCGAACATCTCTAGCATCTTCACTCACCTACTCTGCCTCCTTGGCTCTCCCCAATTTGACCCCCAATCTTCTCACATGTGAACTAGTCTCCCCAACCTCCACACCTTCACTTACTGTAACAAGTCCAATTGTGTCTCCTCCCCGCTAAAGGTACCCCCTGGTACCTTGAATGTGACCTTATTGGGAAGTAGGATCTTTGCAGATGATGGGTTACAATCCATGGGGCCACAGAGAGTCTGACATGATGGAACCACCGAGCACGCACATGCACAGATGGAATAAGGAGGACCCTATAAGGTGGATTCAGAGAAGGCAATGGCACCCCACTCCAGTACTCTTGCCTGGAAAATCCCATGGATGGAGGAGCCTGGTAGGCTGCAGTCCATGGGGTTGCTAGGAGTCGGACACAACTGAGTGACTTCACTTTCACTTTTCACTTTCATGCATTGGAGAAGGAAACGGCAACCCACTCCAGTATTCTTTCCTGGAGAATCCCAGGGATGGGGGAGCCTGGTAGGCTGCCGTCTATGGGGTCGCACAGAATCGGACACGACTGAAGCGACTTAGCAGCAGCAGCAGCATAAGGTGGATTTGTCCTTATAAGGGGGATTTGGACACAGGCACACGTGGAGAAAAGAGAAGGTGGAGTAACGGCTCCAAGGCAGGAACTCCAAGAGCCGCTGGCAGCAGGCAGGAGCCGGGAGGAGGCAAGGAAGGATCATCTCCCAGAGCCTTCAGAGGGAACACAGTCAACATTTGATTTCACACAACCAGTTTCTGTTGCCCTAAGCCACCTGGTTTGTGGTATTTTGAGGGCAACCCGAGGTGGGCAGCTCCCTTACCCAGTCCCCTCCATAGCATCACCACCCTCCAATATGTCCCCCTTCCCGGCTAGTTCCAAAACCTACTCCTTCCTCCAAGAAGCCTCCCCTGAGCACCTTCACTCCTCCTCCTCTGTTGCTGTTTCTGCAAGTGACTGCCCCCACAGCGCTTTGTTTGCAGCGTCTTCCCCTAGAGTGAAATGCGCTCGGAGACCTGTTTGAAGGGTTTCAGAATAGGCTTCCTTTCTGGAAGAGGTGACCCTGAACAGGGATTTGACGGATGAGTAAGAGTTTACTAATGGGAGAGACGACAGCTGTGTGCCAGTCGCTGAGTACACTTACTTAGCCGTGTAGTCATCCAACCAGCATACTGAGTGACTTCTGCACTGACTTGTTCACCAGAGTGTGGCCCCAGAAGCAGGACAGCACCTCATTTATTTCTGGCTGCACTGACCCTCACTCTCCAGGAGCTCCTAGCAGGCCTGGGTCGGCCTGAGTTCATGCCCAGCCCAGGGATGTGACTTGGGGGGGGCCTTGGGATGGGCACATTTGGCAAGAGGAAGGGAGGGCAGATGGTTTCCTAGCTGGCACTAGTGGTAAAGAATCCTCCTGCCAATGCAGGAGATGTAAGAGATGTAGGTTCAATCCCTGGGTTGGGAAGATCCCTGTAGGAAGAAATGGCAACCCACTCCAGTATTCTTGCCTGGAGAATCCCATGGACAGAGGAGCCTGGTGGGCTACTGTCCCTAGGGTCGCAAAGAGTTGAACACGACTGAAGAGACTTAGCACACAGGGAAGGCAGAGGGACTCAGAGCTTCCTGGGGAAGCAAAAACAGGAACCCTCGTATCAGCTGGGGCATCAGTCCTGATTCCAAATCCAGGCTCTGCCACTTTCCAACTGAGTGAGCTGGCGGCTCTAAGGCCTGCTTCTTACCTACGAAGTGAGGACATCTGGCCAAGGTCGTCATTCATTGGTGAAAACCTTCTGCAGTAAAGAGCACCAGCCACCAGGGGACGCCGGTCCCTGCTGCATCAGGAGAGACTGGAGACTGGAGAGCTATGGGGGTGGAGACCGCAACAGTTACGGTTTGGGGGTGGGGAGGGCATGGGAGGCTGGAAACTGGTTTGGAGTCAGGCGGTCACTGCGCTGCCCAAGGCCCATCCCCCTTGCCACATGTGGACAGGTCCCAGTTGAGCTCTGGGGTGCCGCTGGCCTCAGGACCAGGCCCTGCGCACAGTGCTGGGAGAGGCCAGGGTCTGCCTCCGGGAGGTCCCCGTCGGGGCCATCATCTCCCAGGGCCACAGGCCGCGGGCTCTGATGGTAACAACACCTCGTGCTCTGCAGAGCTGCCCACGTGCAGACACACGCCTAACTCACCACAGCCACCCGGCAGCCCGTGGGGGCAGTTATTCTCGCTTGTACCCATGAGGAACCGAGACACAGAGAGGTGTGGGAGCTTGCCTGAGATCGCGCAGTAAGGGGCAGAGTTGGGGTGAGCACACAGGTGGTGTGGCAGCACCCACACGCTCCCCGTCCTGCCTTATGCCCCGTAGGAGCGGCCTGGCTTCGAGGACAGGTGCTGATGATGGGCAAGGAGGTGAGGAGGACAGGAAAGGCGTTCCATCAGAGGAAACCACATGAATGGAGGCCCAGAGGCATGAAAAAGTGGGCAGAGGCACAGGGCGTTCAGAATTGCTGCCCCAGGGGGAGGCTCCGGAGGGGCGGGCAGAGGCTGCTAGTCACGGAGAACCGCTGGCGGGCTGAACACAAGGGGGTATATAGGCCAGGGCTGGGCTTGGAACCTTTCTGTGGCCTAGGGTTGGAGAGGGACTGGAGGGGGCCAGAGGGGAGACAGGAGGACCAGCGAAAAGGCCAGTGCCATCCCGGTCAGGGGCAGAGAAGCCTCTGGACCCTTCAGCTGCCGTCAGCAGGCTCCTTGGTCAGGCCTCTCTTGGTGACCGGCGACAGAGGTCGGCCAAAGACAACTTAGTGAAAGGCCGCAGGGGGACCTCCAGGGGCAGCAGGCAATGGCCCTGGGCACAAGATCAGGGCGCAGAATGCGTGGGGACCCTCTCGTCTACGGATCCCGCCCTCTCCTCCCCAGCAGGAGCTGCGGCTCCTCCAGGGGGCCGGCTGTCAACTCCACCAGGCACCATCTCTCCTCAGTTAGTGCAGGAAGTCAGCTGGGTGGTTTGTGCAGAATCCAGAATCCATCTTCTTTTCAAGGTAAAAAAAAAAAAAAAAAAAATCTGCCAGAGCAGCAGGCAAGCGGAAGCCAAAGAATAAATAATGGTCTTTCGTCATCTGAGCCACAGATGGAGAGGGAAGGGGGCAGTCTCCACATGAGGCCCCCACCTCACCAGAGCCAAGGGCACCAGCTGGGGGGACAGGGCGGGACAGAGGGCAGACTCCCAGGTGCCAGGGTGAGGGAGGGGCTTCCCTTGCTGGGCCCAAGCCGAGGCCTGCTCTGACCCAGCACCCCAGTATCTCCAAACTGTCAATGGTTAGGCCTGCACAAGGGTCCCCACTCGGCCGTCAGGGGGCGTAGTATCCGTTTGCTAGGAGAGTGCAGCTCCAGGTGGGTGGGGAGCGGGACCCTGGTCTGGATTTCACAGGCCGCCCCGCCCTGGCCACCCGCTTCCTGCACAAGAACCAAGGAGAGCGTCTCAGGACCCAGACGGTGCGCCTGGGGCTGAGCGGTGGGCCCTGGTGGGGGCTGCTGTCATTGTTAGCGCTGACAGGGATGGGGACCCGGGGCCAGGGGAGGGCGGCTGTGCAGGGAGCGCTGGGTATGGGGAGGCTGTGGGAGGCCAGGTGAGAACCTGGGGTGCCCCGGGCCTCCCCAGATGAACTTGGCCTGGGAGGGGCCTGGCAGCCGGGAGCTGGACTCCTGTGGCCCTACTGTGTGCAGCCCACGTCCGCCCGGCTTCACGGGCCCCCACCTGCCTCATTCCGCCTCGTTCCCAGACGTTCCTGGGAAGGGAGGAGGAAGGGAGGCAGTGGGGTGGGCCGGGAGCTGCCTGTTCTCAGAGTTCCACTGGGAAGACCCGGAAACTGGGGCAGAAGGAGGGCGGGAGGGCACGAGAGGCCCCCATGCAGAAGAAGGGGAGGAGAGCAGGAGGGGCTGGGGAGGGGAGAGGGAGGGGCTGGGGAGGAGAGCAGGGGGAGGGGCAGGGCAGGAAAGCAGGGGGAGGGGCTGGGGGAGGGGCTGGGGAGGAGAGCAGGGGGAGGGGTTGGGGAGGGACTGGGGTGGAGAGCAGGAGGAGGGGCGGGGAAGGGCTGGGGGAGGGGCTGGGGAAGGACTGGGGCGGGGCTGGGGAGGAGAGCATGGGGAGGGGCTGGGGGAAGGGCTAGGGAGGAGAGCAGGGGGAAGGGCTGGGGAGGGGAGCAGGGGGAGGGATTGGGGAGGAGAGCATGGGGAGGGGCTGGGGATCGGAGTAGGGAGAGGGGCTGGGGGAGGGGCTGGGGAGGGGCTGGGGAGGGGTGGGAGGAACTGGGGAGGGGCTGGGGGAGGGCTGGGGGAGGGGCGGGGGAGGGGTGGGGGAGGGGCGGGGGAGGGGTGGGGGAGGGGAAGGGGATGGACTGGGGAGGAGATGGGGAAGGGCTGGGGAGGAGATGGGAAGGGGCTGGGGAGGGGAAGGGAGAGGGGAAGGCGGAGGGAAGGGGGGAGGGGAAGGAGGTCTGCACCCGGGGCTCTGCCCGCTCAGCCCCCGCACTGGGGGGCCCCAGCTTCTTCACAGGTCCCTCATCCCTCCTGGAGCAGGGCTGCTGCTGGACTGGAGTCACTCCCAGTCCCCCTGTGGAGCCTCCAACCCCTCACAGTGTTACCCCATCTGGCTGAGGAGGCAACTGCGGCTCCAGGGGGGTAGCCTGGGGGGGCACACCCCTTGTCACCCACCCCCTGTCCAGGTGAGGCACCCACATTTCTGGGCCCAGGGTCACACTGGGCCTCAGAGTCACTGGCTGGGGCTTGGGAGGAGCCTCCAGGGACAGCAGGAGGGAGGTCCTGGCCGTGGGGGGCAAAATGGGAAATGACACTGCCCTGTGTGCCTGTGTGTGCGTGCATGTGTGCATGTGTATACATGTGTGTACATGTGGGTGTGTGTATACATGTACGCATGTACGTTTGTGTACATGTGCGCGCACATGTGAGGACCTGTGTGTGTTTGTGTACATGTGTGTTTGTGTACATGTGGGGGGGTGTACGAGTGTGTGTGGCAGGGTGGGGAGGTGGGGCAGGGACCCTCCTGGCTCAGTCCCACCTTCGGTCTGCCAGTTCTTTCCACACACACACACTGACCCACTCCCACCTCAAAAAACAGACTCCAGCCCACGTTCTGGGTCCCCTGATCATCACCCCAAGGGCCCTCCCCAGGACCCTAGCTTCACACTGGCCTGGGGCTCCCACCCATGCTGCCCAAATGAGGCTTGTAGTGGGTTGAAGAGTGTGCCCCCACAATTCATGATCACCCAGAACCACAGCATGTGACTGTATGTGGAAACAGCCTTGGCAGATGTCAGTGGTTAAGGTGAGGTCAGATCGGGTGGGGCGGGAGCTGGATCCAGGGACTGGTGTCCTTCTAAGAAGAGGAGGGACAGAGACCCAGGAGGAGGCCACGTGAGGACAGAGGCAGAGACTCGAGTGAGGTGGCCTCAGCCACGCGACATGGGGAGCCACCAGAGCAGGGAGGGGCAGGGAGGACCGTGCCCTGGAAGCTTCCGGAGAGAACTGGGTCCTGCTGGCACCTTGATTTCAGATTCCTGCCTCCAAAGGATGAATTTCTGGGTTTTCAAGTCCATGTCAGGCATTCGTTCAGCAGCCCCAGGACAGACACAGGGCTCATCCCTCTCCCATCTCCTCAGCCCTGGTACTCTGGCCAGGGGGATGGATCTGGGTAGTGGGGCGCCCAGGAGACCCCACTCAGACCTCCAACTGTGGGTGGCAGACCGGGAAGGCCTGCCCTCTCTGAACCCTGGCGCTCCATTCAAGCCACACCCCGTCTCCTCTAGGCTCCTGGGCCTCAGAGATGAGCCCAGCGGGTGCGGGTGCGGAGACTTTTGTGTGGCCACGTGGCTCAAGGTCTCCCCGATGGCGATGCCCTCCCCTCCTCCGCCCTGAACACTGAGATTCAGGGAGGGGAGGGCTGCTCAGGGTGCTCCCCTAATTAACCCTGCTGGGATGTCTGCTTCCCAGAGAACCTGGGCTGGATACTGCATTGTTACCCCCATATTACAGACCCCAAAACTGAGGCTCAGACAGGGGGAGCGGCATGCCCAGCCCCCAAAGCCGCCCTCTCCCTCTCCCTGGGCTGGGCCGGTGGGGAGTGAGAGCAAGAGGTCTTTGCCCCCAGCCCGGCTCACCCCCATCCAAGCAGCTCCAAGGCTCCCACCCCCGCAGGCAGCTCCCCCAGCTGCAGCCTGGTTGCCATGGTGTCGGAGGAGGAGCAGATTCCTGAACGGAATCCAGAACTTCACCCCAGCCCCTCCTTCCTCACTCCCTTCTCCAACATCAAAGCCTCCTTCTGTCAGCTGAGGCCTGGCTACTTCCTCCCCAAGCAGCCAGGGAGCACAGGAGGTCAAGGAGGCAGAGGGTCCCGGATGTGAGTCACAGGACTCCGGCCCAGCCCCTTCCCGGAGCAAGGGCTCCAGACCCCCACCCCCAACCTCCCCACTGGACCGGCCTGACTCCCCATCACCGCTCACAGGGAAGAGTCCTGGGCAGTTTGCAGGCCAGGAGGGCTCCTTACAGCCTCTGTGCCTGCAGTTCCCTCCACCTGCAATGCCCTTCCTCGTCCTGGCTTCCCTGAGTCCAGAGGCTCCCGCTGCCTCCCACACCCGCCTTCATCACAGCCATTCCCTTGCTGCACTTGGACGCGACGCTCCCATGGGATTGGGAGGTCTTAGGGATACAAACTTCCATGTCGGCCTTTTCCTGAACCTCCAGCCCCTGGGCCAGGCAGATGCTCAGTGAAGACGCAAGGTGGGAAAGGAGGGAGGGAGGCAGGAAAGAGGGAGGGGAGACGGGAGCTGTACGTCCTTCAGGCCACCCTCCCCCGTTCACACGGACTCACCCAGGCGGGCTGCTCCTGCTCATCACCCAGGCAGGCTGCTCCTGCTCACCGCTGCCCCTCACACTTGCCAGCACAGATCTCACCCCTCTGTGGCCGACGACAGCTTCCTCCCCGGTCCCGGCTCACTGGGCTCTGTTCCCTGAGGATCCAGAGTGGAATCAACAGGTTATAGACTGTCACCATGGTTGGATGGCATCACCGACTCGATGGACCTGAGTCTGGGCAAGCTCTGGGAGTTGGTGACGGACAGGGCTGCAGGCCATGGGGTCGTGAAGAGTCTGACACGACTGAGCCACTGAACGGAGCTGAGACCGCCGCTGGGTTCAGGAGGCTTCTGTAAACGCACACATTCATCAACACCTCGAGACTTGAAGCACAAGCAGGCCTGCTACTTCCAAGCCCATCATAGGTCACAGGCGGGCTGAAGGTGGGAAAAGGAAGTAAAAGATGGGTATTTATCAAGGTCTGAGCCGGGTCTCAGCCCCCGCAACCACCCTGGCAGTTAGTTTGAGGAGTTGCAGATGAAGAGATCAAGGGTCAGGGAGGCAAGGTCACTGGCCACGAGCAGACTCTGCGCCAGCCACCTGGAGAGGAGGAGCAGGTTATGCCCAGAAGCCCTCGGCAGTGGGGCCGGCCAGCTGGGACACAGGCAGCGCTGAGAGGGACACATGGGCCAAGGCAAAGGGTGTTACGTGTGCACCTCGGAGCCCCTCTTGCAAGCTGGACCCATCTCAAGTGGGGAGCAGAACTGGTCAGACCCATCGGTCTCCCCAGACTTTCCACTGAAGACAAGTAGGTCCAGCAGAAGTCACCTCTGAAGACAGAATGGGAACCAGGGTTGGGAGGAAAGAACAGTGTGTAGCACTCACTTTGCACAGTTCTGTGACTATCCGAATTTTACCGAGAATGTCATTATTATTACTGAAAAGAAAAAGTGAAAGTGTTAGTCACTCAGTCGTGTCCAACCCTTTGCGACCTCATGGACTGTAGCCTGCCAGGCTCCTCTGTCCATGGGATTCTCCAGGCAAGAATACTGAAGTGGGTCACTATTCCCTTCTCTAGGGGATCTTCCCCACCCAGGGATTGAACCCAGGTTTCCTGCACTGCAGGCAGATTCTTTACTGTCTGAGCCACCAGGGATCAGAAGAAAATGAACATCCGATGACCCCGAGGTGCTTCTGCACCTTGAGACAGTCATGGCAAAGCCCCAGAGAGGCTGCCTCCCCCGGCCCTCCACCTCCTGTGGATGCATCCCACAAGCTAGGCCCCAGACCCAAAGGCGGCCATGCATTCATGCCTTCCATCATTCATTCTCTCACAACTCTGTGTTAGGCCCGTGCCCCCCGAAAGTCGCTAGTCTAATGGGGAGACAAGCACAAGGACCACACACCACAGAACAAGGCAACTGGTTCTGATGAATGTGGTGCAGGAGTGTGCCTGTGGGGGCAGACAGGGAGGGCTGCACAGAGGAGACAGCTTTGAGTGCACACCTCACAGGATCAGCGATCTTGAGCGTGAGGACCTGGGCTCTGGGCCGGCCGGTGCGGAGCCCCAGCAGAGCTCGCCCCCTTCCTTCAGGCTCCACACACTCCTGGCCGCCTGCACCTTCTGCCTCATCTGTTTGGAGCCAGCTCACTGGGGAGTTTTCCATACCCGCAGGCCTGTGTCTGCTACCAATTAGGAGGCGAGGTAATTACACCGTGATTACAGACATGCTCTTCCACTTCTTAATGAGCTATGTGGGCTTAGGCAGAAAGGTCTCTGCTGTCTGAAACTCGGGGACCACGCAAAGCTGCAAGGCCCGTGTGCTAGCCCAGGGGAGTGGTTTTCCAACTGCTTTCAACTCCCTTGAAACAGATGAAACCGAAGAAAACCAAGCTATTTGGGTTGGGGTGGGGAGGTTGAAGGGGGCCCTGGGAGAAGGATCCAGGGTCCCCTTTGCTCTGTAGCTGTGGATCCTGGGGAGACGGGGGCTGAGACTGGTCCTGGGGGTGGGACCAGGGTGGCCAGGACAGGGGGAGAGTGCTGGGGAGAGGGTCCACCGCCCACGTCTCCCAGCTGGCACACACAAGGACTTCAGGATCTTCAGAACTGTGTGCTCGTGCCCACGTGTCTGGCCCAGTTAGCTCATCTTTCACAGCAAGCAGTGAGTCTATACAAATAGAAATAGAAATATGACCTTGAAAGATGTCATAAAGGACTTCAACCTTTTAATAACTCCACAGTTTCCTTTCTTAAATTTAGAGGGATGTTTAAGGGAAAATGTCTCTTCTATAGAAGGAATATTTATATGAATTCAACAATTCTATGAACTCCCTTTTCTTTTTCTTCTGTTCAAGTCAAGTAAAATTAGATTAAAAATAGAATCCAAGATATGAGTCTTCTGGTTTTATAAAATCATTTCCACCCATCTGTCCCTTACTCACCCTTCTGGTTTTTGTGTATTTGTGGAGTTGTTCAAAATGATGTTCATCTAATGTTAATGGGTCTTTTTTTTTTTTTTTTGGCCCCACGCAGCACTCGGGGTACTAGCTCCCTGACAAGGGGTCAAAGCCAGGCCCGCTGCAGTGGAAATAAGGAGTCTTAAGCACTGGGCCCCCAAGGAAGTCCCTTCTAATGGTTATTTTCAGCTGGTTGGATTTGGGTTGGTTTTTTATTTCTGTTTTGGGGATTTACAGCATGTTTTGAATTCTTTATAATGAACAAGTGTCACTTATTTTTTAATATGACTTTTTTTTCCTTAAAAAGAGAGATGGGAAGGAAACTTATCAAACTTGTCAGCCAGAATTAGTAGTGGAAACTGAGTACCGAGATGACGAGATGATGGATGATTGCTATTTCTCCCCTTTAATTTCTAAAAGAAAACAACTTACTTTTAAAATAGGGAAAAAAGAAATCATGGGCACTGTGAAACAAGACCAGTGGCAGACCACTTGGCAATGATCTCTTCATATTTACTGAACAACTTGATGCCAGGTTCCAACGTTTACTGTCTCTCTATTTAGGTTTTTGGTTACTCGGTAAAACGTCCTCATACACTCTCCTTGCAATTATATATGCCGCCACTAGTTGGCAGTAGGCATATCAGTATTCTGGAAGGTGTGTGTTTTGTCCGTGTCTCAGATAAGAAGGCATCTATTACAGTTCGACTTTTTTGAGAATTTCTTTACAATTGATAGCCCAATTGAGGCCACTCAATTTCTTGTCTTCCTCAAATAAATACTTCAGACACAAGTCAAGTTCAGTTCAGTTCAGTTCAGTCGCTCAGTCGTGTCCAACTCTTTGTGACCCCATGAATCGCAGCACTCCAGGCCTCCCTGTCCATCACCAACTCCTGGAGTTTACTCAAACCCATGTCCATCGAGTGGGTGATGCCATCCAGCCATCTCATCCTCTGTCGTCCCCTTCTCCTCCTGCCCCCAATCCCTCCCAGCATCAGGGTCTTTTCCAATGAGTCAACTCTTGGCATGAGGTGGCCAAAGTATTGGAATTTCAGCTTTAGCATCAGTCCTTCCAGTGAACACCCAGGACTGATCTCCTTTAGGATGGACTGGTTGGATCTCCTTGCAGTCCAAGGGAGTCTCAGACACAAGTCAAACAAGTGATTAAAACAAGCAAACGTGACGCCTATTACACATGAGACAGGGTAGCCTCCAGGTAAAGCACCCAGCTCTGGAAGCAGACAGATCTCAGTCCAAACCCTGGATTCATCACTCACTGGCTTCATCATCTTAGTCAAACTACCTCAGCTCTTTTGGCCTCAGCATCCTCATTTAAATGCTGGGAATTTAACAAGCCCACATCACAGGATTGTTGTAGGAGTTGAGTGATGTGGTGTAAGCAAAGGATTCAGGAAATAGTTCTTATTATTCCTGCTGTAAGTCCATCTAGAAAACTCCTGCTCAGCCTTGAGGACCCAGCTGAAACCCCTCCTCCTCAGTGAAGCCTCTGTTAACCTCCTGGCAGCAATTAGTTGCTGGCTCCTCTAATCCTATATCCTAATCCTTAACTTTAGGGTGCCAGTTTTTTCTTTATATCTCTTGAGGGTATGTTATCAGGTGAGTGAAAATGTAAGATTTTACATCTTAATCTTGGGTCATGGAATAACCCGAGGACTTGGACTCTAGAGCCCACGTTCTAGTCCCGGCCTCCCTGACCCAGGGCTGTGACCTCGAGTTCCCTCTGTAAGCAGTTGTTTGTCCATCTACAAAACATCTCCTGGGGGTTCTAAGGCTCAGATGAGGTAATCAATATGGAAAGATTTGGAGACAGAAAAACTGCTGTACACATGGTGATTGCCAATGTCCAAGTAAGGGCCGTGGGGTCAGAGCCTTGTCGGTTATTCTGAACAAACAAACAGCAACACACACACAGCACATATATACACACACATTCGCACAGTACACACATACACACAACACACGCATCGCATGTATGCACACAGCACACATGCACACAATGCACACGTCGCGTGTATATACACATAGCACACACACATACGTGCATGCACGCACACAGGCATGAGCAGGTCTCTTAAGCCAAAGCAACTTGAACTGCCCTTGGAAGCTGCCCAAACCAACCTTAAGCACAAGCCGTCCACGCCCAGTGCTTGGTGCTAGCTTGAGGGCTAGCCAGGCTCCGCTAGGTTGTCTTCTTTGAACCACACATGGTTATCATCACCTCGTATGTCAGCATTTGGCGCTTGCTTCCACCCCAAGACTTAAAAGAAGCCTTTACAGAGCTCAACAGGTGAGCGACGGGGAACAAAGAACCTTCCACCGAGGCTGCCTAAGTGGGGCTGGAAGGTCACGCGCTGGTCCGCCACCTGCGGTCCGGAGTGACAGGGGGACCCTCTGTCTGTCTCTCCCTCCCTCCCTCTGTCTTTCTCCCTCCTTCTCCCTCCGTCTCCTTCCCTCTCTCTCCATCTCTGTCTCTCTCCGTCTGTCTCTCCTCTCTCTCTGCACCCGCGCCTGCAAGAGCTGGAAAGCCAGGCCTGGCTCAGGGCCACTCCAGGTGACCAGCCAGGGCCCCGCCGCTCTCCCTTGTGAGCGGAGCTGCTCAGCACCCAGGCTGGCTGTGCACTTAACAGACACTGCCTGAGCGCCCACTGTCTGTCAGCCCTGCTCGGCCCTGGGGGCACAGACTGGATGCTCAGGGTGGTGGAGGCCTGAGGAAGCAATGGAAAAGAAACAGATGTGGGGACCTCCCTGGTGATCCAGTGGCTGAGACTCCGTGCTCCCCATGCAGGGGGCTCAGGTTCGACCCTAAGACCCAACACAGCCAAATAAATAAACATTAAAGAAAAAAAATGTGTGGGCTGCCCTCTCCGGCCAGGCACTGTGGTGTTGCTCTCAACATTGGACTTAATTCCTGCACCAGCCTGTGAGGTATTTAAAGGTAAGAGGCAAAGTGTTAGTCGCTCAGTCATGTCCAGCTCTTTGTGACCTGCCAAAACTGTGGCCTGCCAAGCTCCTCTGTCCCTGGAATTCTCCAGGCAAGAATATTGGAGTGAGTTGCCATTCCCTTCTCCAGGGAATTCTTCCCAATCCAGGGATGGAACCCAGGTCTCCTGCATTACAGGCCGATTCTTTACCATCTGAGCCACCAGGGAAGCCCAAGAGGTATTTACTTACTTAAATAGGTTCCACCAAATCTACCAGCTTAAGATACAAACAAAGCTATTTTAATATTCAAATTATTCTCTCAGCAGCACCTCCCACACCAACAGAAAGGCCATCATTTTTCTGTCTGTCTTTCTCCATCTTTGCCTCTGTCATTGTCTCCCCGTCCAATCCAGCAATCCCACTTCTGGGTCAAAAGAAGTGAAAGCCGAGTCTCAAAGCTACAGGCACCCCTGTGCTCGCAGCAGCATTATCCACAGACACCCAAAGGTGAGACAACACGAATGTCCGTGGCTCACAGAAGTGGGCCACACGGAGGAATATGACTAAGCCTTTAAAAGCAGGGGAATGCTGGCACTGGACGAGCCTTGAGGTCACTGTCCTCAGTGAGATGAGTCAGTCACCCAAGGACTGACACTTGTGATCCAACTTATGTGAGATCCCTAGAGCAGACAAATTCATGGAGTCGGGAAAGAGGATGGGGCTGCTGGGAGTAGTATGGGTGGGGAGCCAGTGTTTAATGAAGACAGAGCTTCAGTGTGGGAAGATGGAAGAGTTCTGGAGGTGGAGGCTGGTGCCTGCTGCACGAGGTGAGTGCACTCAGCGCTGCGGAGCTGTGCGCTTAAAATGGTGAAAATGGCAAATTCTATGTCATTTGCATTTTACCACAATTAAAGCAACAACAGCCATGGTGGTCTCTGTCGGTGTGGAGGGTCTGTGGCCGTGGGTGTGGGAAGAGGCCCCTGAGGAGTTCTGGACGGTTCCAAGTGATCTAGCCCTGGGGTCTTCCATCACAGCCTTATCTCCTAACTGAGTCACAGTTATCTCAGGGTCCCCAGCCTGTGTGTGTTGACTGACTAACCGACTGACTGGTTGCATAGTGCACTCCCCGCCAGGGAGCCTCCGGAATAGTCCAGACCCTGGGCAGCTCTGCAACCCAGGCCCCCTGCCAAGACGGAAGTGCCAAACAATAGCCCTCAAGAGGCCTCCCTGCAGCCAGCCGGATTTGCACCTCCATGGATAAAGCAGGCTTCCTCCGAAGGAAGTGATACTCGAGGGAGGGGAGCACAGCTTCCGCTGGAGCGAGCTGGAGAGAGGGGCCCAGAAGGACAGGCAGGAGGGTGGGGAATCCTGGATGCCCACTACCCCTGGCCCTGAGCACCACAGGCCGCAGCGGGCAGCTCCTCCCCAGCGTGCTAAGGACACCCTCGTCCTGTGAAGCGCTGACTTTTTTGAGCCTGAAGGTCAGAGTCAGCACAGGAGGGTTGGGGGACGTGCGCAGCCCCCCATTGAGGGCTGTGTGGCCCCACGGCCCCAGCTGCACCCTCTCTCCCCTTGAAGGGGACAGGCGTCACCCTGCAATCACTGTGCATCTAGGCGCTGCCACCCCAAATCGCCCAGACCCAGGGCTGCCCTCTTGCACCTCTTCCTTCTCTACGGCGAAAACAGACAAAAATAAACAGAGACAGAAAAAGAAACAGCCATGAATCCCAAGGTGGGGTGGCTGACGGAGGTGATTATTCCCCCGCCTCCCCTCCCCTCAGCGTTCTGAATCAATTGAGAGCCTGAGTCGGGAGGTGGAGAGGGACCGAATCTGTTGTTGGAAAGCAGAAGTTCTGACTCAGAACCAGATGGGTCCCTGTGTTCCAGGTAACCACCCGGGAAGGAGCCAGGAGTCCTGCTGCCTGGAGGGGCAGAAGTGGGGTGGGTTCACACCCCAAGAGTGGAGTTGCCGGCCTCCATGGACCCCTCGGAGGGGAGAGGCTACCTGGGTAACAGGTGCAAGAAAGGAGCTGGAGCGTTCGGGGACCTGAGGTCTGGAGGGGGGCTGGGGCAGGAAGAGGGGGTCACTGAGCTGGCAGGGAACTGCTGGGCGTGCTGGGGGTTCAGGAGACATGCACCGATGGAGGGAGAAGGTGCCTCAGTGAGGTCAAGGGATGCTGACAGAGGGGAGGCCGGCCCGGCCCACAGCAACCTAGTGACCGAGGGTGGCTGTGGCCAGAAGCTCAGGACAGGGTGACCTTCCCTCTGGCCTTCACTACCACTGGGGGCCTCCCAAGAGGGCTCCCAGCAGACAGCCTTCACCTTCTGCCTGGAGGAAGAAAAAGGGGAGAGGTCAGGAAGGGGAGCTGAGAGAGGGCAGGGGGCGAGGAAGGGAGGAGGGAGACAGCCAGGAATTTACAAAGGAAGGGGAACAGTTGGAGCAGGGAGAGGGTGGGGCTGGAGCCCCTGTACAGCTGCCCCCCCTCACCCCTTGCACAGAGCTGCCTGGAGATGCACCCTCACCCCCCACCCCCCAGGAGCACGCCTTCTGTGCAGACAGGCAGAGGAGAGGCAGGGCAGGCAGATCTGTGCCTGGCGGACCCTGGGGTGGGGGGTGGGGGGGCTGCTGCTGGGGGAGGGGGACACTGAACCCCTCCCTCCTGCAGGTGTGGAGCAGCCCTCTTGCTTCCCGCCCTGCCCCCTCCCCATCCATGGTGGTGGTGGTGGTTTAGTGGCTAAGTCGTGTCTGTAGCCTGCCAGGCTCCTCTGTCCGTGGGATTCTCCAGGCGTCAGATCATTGTCCCCGTGTGCAGGGGGCTGAAGTGTGTCTCCCCACAGATACGTTCAAGTCCTAACCACCCCTCAGTCCCCGTGAACATGGAAAAAGCCTGTGTCTGTTAAGGATCTTGAGATGGTCCTGTATTTAGGGTGAAACTTCGATCCAGCGACGGGTGTCCCTGTGGGAAGAGGCAGGATGCAGACCCAGAGGGAGGAAGACCTGTGAAGACGGGGAAGAGGCTGGGGTGACGCAGGCCAGGAGCCCACCCTGGAGCCTGAGTCCCGAGCCCGAGCATGCTGCGCACACTTGGTCTTGGATTCTGGCCTCCAGGTCAGCGGCAGGACACAGTTCTCAGGGTTCGTTACAGCAGCTTTGAGGATGGATACTCCTGGACTCCCAGGCCCATTCCTGTCACCAGGCTACGAACAAGTGACAGAATGCAGGTGTCCCTGACCCCGCTTTCAGCTCCCTTCCTTGCACCCTGCACGGGACAGAAGCTGGCCCAGGCTGGTGCAGCTGCAGCCAAGCCAGCCGTGAGCCGGACTGCCCCAGCTTCCTCGCCTCTGCAGACCTGCCCACCTCGAGGGGAAGCAATCTTGGTGAAAGTGCTGTCTGCGGTCGGTCGCGGTCAGAGCCAGGAGGAAGTGGGGAGATGACCCGGGCTTCGCAGCCCTGCAGGGAGTGTCTCTTTGCACCTAAACCCACAACTACACTTCTCCCAACAGAGGGGAACTTGCTGCCTTGCCCCCGGGGCTCACTATGACTGGTCCCAGTGTCGTCTCCAAGGCTAGGGTTTTCGGAGCAGGTTCCCATGGACATAGGAGCCAGGTGGGCTACAGTTTCATAGGGTTGCACAGAGCTGGACACGACTGAAGCAACTGAACATGCACAAAGAGAAAACAATCCTTCCTGGGTGTCTCCCTCTGTTCTGCTTCCAGCAAGTTCTGAGTGCTGAGTGAGAACCTTTCGATCCCTGGGCTTGGACTTGGCCGTGGGCTCCCCACTACTGGGTCCTGGGTTCCAGGAGGCTCTGGTTGGCTGCCGCACCCACTCTTGGTGCCCGGAGGTGGTCCTCACCAGACCCTCTTCCAGTTCCACTCCCGAGACCCTTCCCCACCCTTGCCCCTGCTCTGTCTCTGGGTCAGGTGGGGCGGCCTAGGGGAGGGATGTGGACATGTGCAGGCCCTTGGGCTCCAACTTCAGGGTCATTCTCAACCCCCTGCTCCAGACCTTGCTATCCGATCAGTCTCCATGTGCTGTGGAAGGGGCCCATGGGTGCTTCTCAGGTTTGGGTTTTGTCTGCTTGGGGGCCACGTTTCCAGCAGATGGGGTCACAGGTCATGCACACAGAAGCGGGGTTCGCTTTTCCCACGTTCTCTCACCCGTGTTTGCACAAGGAGCCGACTGGGCCTTGGGAGGCTGCACCTTCCCCCAACCTCTGTCTCATCTCACTCTGGCAGCTCAAGCAGGACTCAGGCTTGGAGAAGGGTGAAGGGGGAGACCACCAAGTAGGGCCTGGGCTGGCCTGTGGGCTCCAGGAGAGCCACTTGTGAAGGGATAGGCGACCTGATGCAGAGCAAGTCACTGCCGCGGGGCACCGTGTCCACAGTGCCGTCCAGCTGACTCTCACCCTAGCATTCTCTCTCCATCCCCTTAGAGTGTGTGCTACAGCCTCGGGGTCTGCCAGGCTGGACTTCAGCATTCCCAGACAGCTGGACCCTCCATCCGCAGTGGCATGTGGTTCAGGAAGTCCTCCCAACACACAAGAGAACTTCAGAGGTGAGTTTGTACCAGTACATCAGTCAGGTTGCTTTGACCCCTTAGTGACAGTCAAGGGCTTACGCTCTAGAGCAGGGCGGGCTTGCCTCAGCTCCTTCTTCCCTTTCCTTCCAGCTGGATGAGCCTGGGGATTTAACACCTCTTAGCACCCTTTCTCATCTTTAAAAAGAAAATAATTGTGGTTCCTCCTCCTAAATCCATTGCAAAGAGTGAGATAATACATGTGAAGGGCCTCTTGGAGTTCCCAGAACATGCTATATATTCTGTAGGAAAATGATTATTATTGTTAGAATGAAGGGCAGGTCTATGGAGCCCCAGAAGTTTGAATATATTGGGGCCTTTGATTCAAATATACAGATTTTTTTCACCTCCGTGGAAAGTAGATGAAAGTAGGGGATTGATGGGCTTGAAAATGGAATCTTGGAGATAAACTAACGGGACCGATGTTTTTGTATGGCGAATCCCCGCCCTTGTGGATGACACAAAATCCCATCACTAAAACCTACCTTGCCCATCAGTGCAAATCTCGTCCCTGTTGCTTCTTCCTCTTCTGTCACTCTGGGACAGTAAATGCACACTTTCAAGGGATTTCACAGGCGCCCACTGTTTATTCTTATGCCGCTGAAACGTCACCTCTGCTTTGTGCAGAAGTCCCCTGGACGTGAGCACGAGATGGGGCAGCATGTGGAGGGTTTGGTCTCCCAGGTGGTCCGCTCTCTGGGCTGGCAAATTCCAGCCTGGCTTCCTCTGCTGTTGTCACGGAGTTGCGGTTGCCATGGCGTCTGTGTGTGCGGGAGACAACTCTGCATCCCTCCAGCTTCTGGAACACTCATCCTGAGCCTTGAATCAGGTGGTGGGATGTCTGTGTGCAGAGAAAAAGAAGGAGGCGTGGCGTGTGGGAGGGAGTCGATCTGGGCCCTGCACCTGTGTTAGTGGAGCTGCAGAAGGAGGGGCGATGCCTCTGAACCGGGAGAGACGCATGGAGGCGGAGGCCGCACTGGGCAGGGGGGCTGCAAGGCACGCTGGGAGCTTCTGCTGCACAGGCCGGCGGGGCTGGGGAGCCAGGCCGAGGCCCCCTCTCTGGTTTCTGTGGTTCTCTGCTGCTCCTGCCTTGACAGCCACTTCCGACTACTGTCCCAAAGTCACTCTAAGTGCAGCCCCCTGATTGAACATGTGCCCCTAATAAATAGAGGAATAAACATTTAACGAGCTGCCTGCGATGCTCTTGTCTCCGAGTTTTACCCAGCTGGCTTGTTCTTAATATTTTGTACTTTGCTCAAAAGACTTATTTGAGAGAAGGCTTTCCTGACCGCTGATCGGTCCCCGCCAGAGTCCTTTGCCATTTCTTATGGCACTTTGTAGCATCTGAAACCACCTGCATAAGCTCCAGTAGCGCCTGTGTGGCATGTGTGTGGATATCTCCATGACTAGCTCTTTGTAGACACTAATAACATTGGGTGAATAGAGTAGTGAACTGGCATGTTCTGCAATCACAGTAGGTTTCCGGGCAGGTCCCTCGGAAAGAGATTTCTCTATGGCCACGTGGCCCTGGGAGAGTCACCTACCTGCCTTCCTAGCCTGTAGAATGGGGACAGTGTAACTACTCAGTAAGGCGGCTCTAAAGCACCCACGAGGGCCCCCGCACAGCGCTCCCCAGCCCCCTCGCCTTGTCTGGAGGAAGCCGGGCTCCAGTGTGGCTCAGCTCCAGAGGCATCACGCACACACCCAGGGATGGAGCAGGGAGTGGAGCCAAGGGCGTGAGTGAGGAGGGCCTTGGTGGTCACTGCGGGCAGCAGGGACGGCCTTGTCTGTGTCGGGGGAGCGGGGAGGCCATCAGGACGAGCCTGCCCGTGGGTTCCCTGCTCTCCCTCCTGGCCTGGTCTGCTCATTGCGTGTCTCAGGTCGCCAGGACCAGCGCCCTACTCTGGCTGCCAAGGGGCTGGGACCAGGATGGGACACAGGAACGCCAGGAGGCTGAGGAGAGCACGGAACCTTTGGGCCTGGCTTCTCCAGAGCCAGGAGGGGCACTCAGGGGCCCCCGTCTCCTCCCAGGGCTCCTGCTGCCAAAAGCGGCCTTCTCACCCCAGGTTTCCTACACCTGCTCCTTCCTCTTGGTCTATCTGCCCCTTCTGCCTCAGGGTTGCTCGCTGTGGAGCCTCTGAACTCTGCTCCCACTACTAGCGCCAGCGCTGTTTCCATATCTCCAGCCTCAGCTCCTGGGACAGACCAGCCGGCCTGCTTGGACAGCTCTAGGTACAGCAAGCTGGCGGCATGGCCACCCCACGGGCTTGTCTCCGAGTGTGAGCTGCCCACCCTGAGCTGCTCTCGCAAGCTGGGGCTTTGACAGGCACCGCAATGGGTGTGCCTGTGAATCCTCTCTACTCTCCCGATGCACACTCAGCGCCTCGCTCTCCCATGGCAGCCTCGGCCTCCCCACTTCCGCATGCACCTCGGCTCGTGGGTTGCCTCCTGCCCAGAATGCTCGCCACTCTGTCATCTCAGCTCAGAGACCACCTCCTCCACGGAGTCCTCCCAGATCGCCACAGTCAAATGTCACGGCTCCCTTTTTAGACCACTAAATCCCTTTGTCCCACGTTGATACTTTGACTTGTTTGTCATCCTGAGTGCAGTAGACAGTGATAATCCTCCAAAGAGGTCCGTGTCCTAATCCCTGGGCATGTGGAGATGTGGCCTTACATGAACGAAGTGCCTCTGCTGATGAGAGTAAGCTACAGACCATGAGGAGGGAAGATCACCCTGGATTATCCGGGTGGCCCAGTGTCATCACAAGGGTCTTTATAAGAGGGAGGTTAGAGGGTCAGTCAGCAAAGGAGATGTGATCAGAAGCAGAGTCTGGAGCGATGCATTTGGAAGATGGAAGAAGAGTCCATCAGTCAAGGACTGCAGGCAGCCTCTGGAAGCCGGAAAGCCAAGGAATCAGAATCTCCTCTGCAGCCTTTAGAAGGAACCAGCATCTTTAGAAGGAACCAGCATCTTTAGAAGGAACCAGCATCTTGATTTTAGCCCTCCGGGACTCATATCAGACATCTGACCTCCAGACCTGTAAGAGAATGAATTTGTGATTCTCTAAGCCACTAAATGCGTGGTCCTTTGTTATGGCAACTGTAAGAAATGAATATAATCAGCACATGTGGGATTGTTCCTTTACTAGAATGTCAGCATCTTATGGAGAGACTGTGTCTTATGCATCTTTGCACATCCATGGCCATATTTGAAAACACCTGTTTATGACTGCACAGCTCTACCAGTTCCTGACTGTGTCGATCATCCATCCATTACCCTCCCTCGACCCCTCCCTGGGCTTCTCCCCCGAGAGGAAGTGTTTCCTAGAGGAGAGGAAGGTTTTTCTCCCCTGGAGCACCTGCATCACTCTGACCCTCCAGATATTTTTTATAATAAAACAAAGCTCGGGGCTCTTACGCAATACGACTCACATATTTGTCAGGAAACGTTATGAAACTTCAAGGAAATGTCTTGTTTCAATAAAGCCACTTTGGCCTCTGCTCCTGGGCGGCTGATGAAGTTTGAGATCTGGCCAGAAAGATAAAATCCAAACTTCTGTGGCTCTTGTGTAAGGCCAGGCAGTCTGGGCCTGTCCTCCTCCGCCCCGTCAGCAGCTTCCCCTGCCATGTAGCCTCAGTCTGGTCCAGCCCAGCACCGGATGCCCTGAACACCAGGAAGGTGCCAAGCTTAGGAATTGAAGCAAGTGTTCCTCCAGCCTGGAGAGCACCTTTCTCAGCCCGGCCAGGCACTGCTCCTCCTGGAAGCTGTAATGTAGTCTGCATAGGCCCTAGGAAGCGTCCTTCTGCATGTAGACATCACCCAGTGGTGGCTCCAAGCGGAGGCTGAGAAGTTTACGGGATGAGCCACGCTGTTGCCCTGTGGAGGGGCAGAGGGTGAGCCCTCCCTCCTGCGGGGGACAGCACAGAGCCGCCTTTAAGGTGGTGGCTCCTCTGTCTCGCCCCGGCCACACTGGGCCGGCTAAGCAATTTGCAGGACCCAGGGCAAAAGGAAGGCAGGAAACCTCTCTCCCCTTCCCATGGGCCATCACCCCAACCCTCACAGGAGGTACCCTCAGCACGGGGACACATTTGGTACTTAGAGCAGAGGGGGATCCTGTGGTACTGCCAGCTGAGAGCAGGGACAGCCACCGCCGTGCCCCACCCTTGGGGGTGGGGGCCGGAAGGATGTGGCTGGACTGGGCCCTGGGCACTCAGAGGCAGGGAGGTGCCTGGGGAAGCGTGGGGCCCAGGGCGGGGGGAGTGGGCAGGGATGAGCCTCTCCCCTGGAGCCTGCTTTGTTATCCCTGCACCTCACTTACAAAACACAGGTTCAAAGATAAAATTATTGAGAATTCAGCACGGTGACTGCAGAGCCTTGAACCCCAGGCATGAATCCCCCTTCGGTGCACACGGCCCTCTGGGACTGCACCGGTCACACGCCCGGGAAGCCAGCCCTCCAGCCAGCCTTCTGCCCGGATAGGGTGGGCCTGGGCCGGGCCACCCACCTCCTGGGGCCGTGGCCCTGCCCATCGGTCAGGGTGGTAGCGCCAGGCCAGTGGCCAGGCCCCTGTGGCGCTCTGTGAGGGCTCGTCCACGCGCTCCAGGAGGTCACTGTTTGCTCGGGCCTCTTTGGCTCCAGGGGAACAACCAGGGAGTCTGAGGTCCTGCTGGAAACACTTCTCTTATCCCCACCCAGTCTGACCGGATTCCATCCCGCCCCTCGAACCACACCCTCCAGACCTGCAGGAACAGTGAGGCCACAGTGGCAGCCGGTGTGGAGCGCGCTCTAGAGGGCCCTTCCCCCAGATGGAGGCACTGGAGGTTCCCAGTCACGCAGCCAGGAGCGGCAAAGCCGTCAGACCTGCCCAGTTCTGCGCTCCAGGCCCTCCCTGCTCGGGCCAGCGAGGTCACAGCACAGCCTCTTCTCGCTGCAGCGACTGCTGCTAGTCCTTCCTGTGCCTGTGCACCCGGCCGCTCGATTTTCATTAATTGGACCACACGCTTCTGAATAGCGAACCTGTCTCCGCGGCACTGGGACTTCCGAGGTGCTTCCTCCCAGGACTGTGGGGTCCCGGGCCCCTGCTCACACTGCTGCTGGCCTTTGGTTTGCAGTGACGTTTCCCCCCTTTTCTCTTCTGCTGTATTTCCATGTGTTTATTAAATTTGTTCACAGTGGCGCTTGTATTTTGAAGTCCGGTTGGTCATTTCCGCCTCCAGGCGTGCAGACGAGGGGGGGACCCCCCGGTGCTCCTGTGACCCCTCTCTCGGGACCTACCCGTCTCCTGCTCAGAGTTACCCTGATCCTCACTGATGGCAGAGTCTGCCAGACCCAGAGCTCCAGGAAGCACGTGTTCCTTATCTCTTTCCTCCCAGCCTCTGCTTTGTCTTAAAAGAGGGATATATATAAGACTAATGTATTCTCCAGGTCAAAATGCTTGGTGGATTGAATCAATGTTAGAGGAGCAGTGGCAAAGAGGGTGGATTCGGAGCCGGGCCTGGCAACTAAAAAAATTGTCACAGCCTAAAAGTCGTGGGCTTCCTCTGTGGCTCAGACTGTAAAGAATCTGCCTGCAATGCAGGAGACCCAGGTTCGATCCCTGGGTCTGGAAGATCCCCTGGAGAAGGAAATAGCAACCCACTCCAGTATTCTTATCTGGAGAATCCCAAGGACAGAGGAGCCTGGTGGGCTACATACAGTCCATGGGGTCACAAAGAGACAGATATGACTGGGCAGCTAACAAAAGTTGAGAGTTAATGTTTTATTTGGTGGGAGTTTTTAGGACTTCGAGTCTGGGAGACAGCATCTCAAATGACCCCGAGAGAACTGCTCAGAGGAGGCGGGGGAGGAGTCAATTTACATAGAAGTTTGCAGCAAAGGGCAGGGTGTCTGAACATCAAAAGTATTTTGTGAATTAAAGAAAACCAGATATCTCAAGTTGAGGAATTTAGTGCTTTTCTACGTATGGGAAGATGCAAGAGTCTAGGCTCAGTGAAATCGGTCTTCCCTGATGGCTGAGGTGGTAAAGAATCCGCCTGCAATGCAGGAGACCTGGGTTTGATCCCTGGGTTGGGAACATCCCCTGGAGGAGGAAATGGCAACCCTCTCCAGTATGCTTGCCTGGAGAATTCCATGGACAGAGGAGCCTGGCGGATTACAGTCCATGTGATCACAAAGATCTGGACATGAATGAGTGGCTAACATTCACACAAGCATACGCATCTCGGCTACCTGGGGCCAGTATCCTGTGTTTTGACATCCTGAGTTCCTCAGGGCTCACCGTAGGGAGTGGCTACAGCCCGAGAGCTGGCTGTCAGATAGCGCAGGTATTCTCTTTCCAGAGTGCCCTTTGGGCTCAGGAATTCACATCTGGAGGGCTGGAGTCACTGATGACTGTCACGTCCTTGTCTACGGATATGGCAGGAAATAGCTCCTTTTCACAACTGCCTGGGTTCAAACCCTGGCTCAGGCACTTCTGAGCGCTGGGCCCTGCAGCCAGCTGCCCTCTCTGGTCCTCAGTGTCCTCATCTGTAAAATGGGGGTTATAGTACTAACTATTAATATCTCATAGGCCAAAAAAAAAAAAAAAAAAATTGGAGAAGGAAATGGCAACCCCCTCCAGTATTCTTGCCTGGAGAATCCCACGGACAGAGGAGCCTTTCGGGCTACAGTCCATGGGGTCACAAGAGTCAGACACGACTGAGTAACTTTCACTTCACTTCACTAGGCCAAAAATGGGTTAAGATTGCTAAAGTGCTTAGAATAGGGCAGGGCACACGTTAACGCTATCCAAGCAGTTGCTAAATCAGTGACACTTTCCTCTTTCCCTCCTGAGTTCAAGACCAAGTGAGAAAGACACTGGAGATTCAAATAGCAGGTTTATTATGAATAACACTGAACATGAGTAGAAGGCTTGACTCACGGCCACCATTATATACCCTGGTACGAATTACACTTGGTCACGCCCCAGGCTTCCCAGGACCTGTCCTATAACCCTGCATCGTCCACTCCTCCGTCTCCTGTGACCAGAGGGCAGGGTGGGCCAGGCAGAGAAGGAGAGTGGGAAGCAAGCCTGCTCAAGGCAGCGGCCAGTCTCCTCGCTCCTCGCTCAATGGGAAAGGCTGCGGAGAGGCCAGAGTTGCCCCAGCCCTTGTTTCAAATGCCCGGATGAAGGGCGGAGGGTAGGAGGCAGACGGTCGGGGAGTTTTCCCATTTGCCAAGGACCAGTCATGGCTGTCATTTGTCAAACGCCTTCTGTGCACCTCATGTGATCTTGCTCCCTCCTCATAACTGTCTTAAAAAGAAAGTTCCACTAATTTTTCATGGGACTCAGAAACCTTAGGTGACTGTCCAAGGTCACACAGTTAAGAAGCAGCGAAAAAAAAAAAAAAAGAAGCAGCGGAGACAAGATGCATTCTTCCCCTTTGCCAGGCTGGCTGACTCTGGCTCCCCGGACAGTTGCGCACGGCTGGTTAGCTATGGTTCTAGGGGAGGTAGTGGCTTCAGTAACTGGTACCCCCCGGCAGCAAGGACTGTCTATTTCCTTGGGAGAATCTGCCTGGGCACTGACGCTTTGTGAGGCATGAGGTGGGTGCAGGTGACGGTTTTATCTACTGCCGTCGTGCCTTAGGCATGTCTGGGCACAGACTGATGGGAGGGGTGCTCGTAGGGCCCTGAGGGGCTCCTGAGAGGCAGAGTCCCCCACTGAGTTGACCAGACTGAGTCACAGAAGCCTTTCTGACTTTGAGATCTGGACACGGAGTGACTGTCGCTGTCCTAAGGAAGCAGGAGGAAGAGTGAGGCAAAGAATGAGAACCCTGAGTCTGCCAAGAGACACAGCGACTTGCCAGGTGGCCAAGCTTGGTGAGGGCTCGCTGTGCAGGGGGCCTGAGAGGGAGCTGATTCTGGTCATCTGGGCACAGGCAACAGAAAGGGACTCTGGATGACTTTAGTGCAAAAGGAGTGTACTGGACGGATACAGATTAGCCCTCATGTCAGGGGACGATGCAGAGACCCAGGCCAGGAACCACACTGGCCCTGGGGAATCCAGGTGGGTGACCACCTAGGGATGAAGACAGCGGGATGGATGAGAAAAGATTCTGGGGGTAAAAGAGACAGAGACTGGTAATGGGTTGGGTGGAGGGAACTGGGGCAGAGGGAGGAGTTGAGGATGCAGGACAGAGGCTGTGAAGAGAGGCTGTTCCAGGAGCAAGGACCACCTGGTGCGAGAGGAGGGCTTCCTTTTGGGATACGTCGAGTTTGATATGCCCCTTGGCCTCTCAGCTAGGCATTCTGGCCAAGAGCCTGGTCCAAGGTGTCGATATGAGGGTCACCCTGCAGGGTGACCATGGAGGCTGAGTGAGAACCCACAAGGAGCCACAGAATGGAGGGGGAGGGGCTGGGCCGAGGACCGCGCCGCTAGGAGCGGCTCCCGCCTGCCCCATCCCACCAGCTGGTGCCCCTGGGGTCCGCACAGGCCTTGGGCACTGCAGGTGGCGGACTTCCTTGTCCTTCCACGGCCTAGCGTCTCACACCTGGCAGGTGTTCAATGAATGTTTGTAGCTCAGTTTAACAGTTGGAAGGAGAGCTGGAAGCAGAAGTTGCCCCAGGTTTGACAGGCCTCAAGGATGACACAGAAGGCGGCGTCTCAGTGGTGCCTGGGGTCCTCGGAGGTCACAGCTTCTGCTTCCTGACCCTTCAAGGCAAATGACCAAGCTTATGTGAACGGGAGCCCTTGACTTGGGTATCGGTGCCCAGAGAGGAGACAATGGATGACACATCCCTCCAGCTCCAAAGCCTCTGTTCTCTTGAGGAATGCAAACAAATCCCCATATTTAAATACAGGCCACCCACTTGCATCAAAGTGGGTGGATCCCCTGGGAGATAAGTACACACGGTTCTGCCTGGGTTTACATCAAAGTCCTTCCCACAATCCCTCATTCACGGCCGCGTTGGCCTGCCACGGTCCTAATTCAGCATCCTTTGTTCCAGATGCCCGTGTCAAGGTTGCCTTCTCATGGGCCGATTTGGGGCTCTGGTCTAATCTGCATAAGACCTCAGCTGGTTTGTAACATCAAGTGCCTCGTGATTTGTTTGTCCTCGAAATCTGCCCGCTGCCGCAAGTCAGTCTGGTGGAGGTGTGGGAATTTTCTTAGAGCATTGTTTTCAAGCAGGCAAAATGGCTTATTTATGGAGCACTCACTGCCGGCTTTGTGATTTGTGTGAGAACAAGGCTGTCCTTGCCCCCGGAGAGCTCCCTGTGGGGGACTGCTAATGCCTGTCACAGACTAAATGTCACCCTTTTGTGAATTCACAGGATTTCAGAGCTCAAGGCCTCCCCCCCTCCCCACCGCCCTGGAGCTCACGGAAGTCCATGGACAGAGCGGGGCTGAGGGACCGCTGGGCGGGAGAAGCAGCTGGCGGCTCCCATGCTGTGCTCTTTCCTGCAAAGCACGGGGAATCCGCGTTGACATCCCCAGGGTGCTGCCTCCAAGGTCCCAGCTGTTTTTCTGTCCCCGAGGCATAGGTGGCATCTCCACCCAGCTGAGTCACCAGGGTTTTTTCCAGGTGGAGATGGTAATTACCAACCCAGGCCAGCCTGGATGTCCTCAGCCCCTAGTGGAGGCATCTCTGGGTTGCCAAACGAGTCTCTCCGTGTCAAAATGTATCTTCAGAGCCCATTTGTAGGTGGTCAGAGTCCTGGGCGCTGTGGATGAATCACAAACTATGGACACAGTAAAGCAAAAATGATGATTGCTAACATAGCATTCCTGTGTCCATCCAACAGGAATTTTAGGTGCCTCCTATCAGAGGGCTTCCCTCATAGCTCAGTCAGCAAAGAATCTGCCTGCAATGCAGGAGACCTGGGTTTGATTCCTGGGTCGGGAAGATCAACCCAGGGGGAAGATCCCTTGGAGAAGGAAATGGCACCCCACTCCAGTATCTTTGCTTGGAAAATCCCATGGACAGAGGAGCCTGGTGGGCTACAATCCATGGGGTCGCAAGAGTCGGACACAACTTAATGACTAAACCGCCACCTATCAGAGGATGTCATGCAAGCGAGAGGTACCATGAGGAAGCCAGGAGTTCTTTCCCACGCACATGTGGTCCACTCGTTACAACACCCCTCGGAGGCGGCTGGGACAACGGTCTCCATTGTGAAGACAGAGGAACTCCCTTTTCTTTTTAGGAAGTTCAAGTCACTTTGTTTCTCCTCCTAAGGAGTTTACAGCTTAGGCAAGTTGAGAAATACAAAGTCAGAGCACCTAAGTTCAGTCATTCAGGAAACACTGGGTTCAGCATGAAGTGATCCCTGTTCTTGGTTGGGTTTTGCCCATTTCTCTTATCCCCCTCGTGTCTCTGGTGCTAATTTGCTGATGCCCTCAGGGAGCCACGGACCTTGCCCGGCCTCAGCCTCTGCTCAGAGTGACCTCACTACCAGCTATACTATTGACAAGGAGGCTGTAAGAACCAGGGGATGGCGTTTGTGGTATGCATCTTCCGAGGGTGGGGGCAGGCCTTTCTCCTGTTACTTAGCTTTCGCTCTGATACTTGTGAATACCTTCCAACCCCGCTGCTGAAGTGTGTGCAGGGCCTGTAGGTTGTCACGCACATTCATTATCCATTGAAGGTTAGAGAATACCACTGACTTTGGCTTGATAACTTTACAGAAAAAGCCGTTATCGCTGTCACAGTTAAATGCAAGAGCACAAAGCTGGAGCCGATGAAAAGGAAAAGAGCCTCAACCAAAGGATAAATGACATTTCAGGAAAAGCAGAAGCGGTAGATGCGAAGACCCGTTGTAATTCAAAGCAGCAACATGTCCGATGACTTTTAGGTGGTTTCAGGTTAGAAAGGGGCAAGTACACGCCCAGCCACATGGGGGGCCCTGTGGCAGGAGCAGATTTGACCTTGGGCAGTCTCGCAACCTCTCTGTGCCTGTTCTCTCCTCCATAAACCAGGATAATAATAACATCTAACTTGAAAGTGATGATAAGAGATTATGGATTCATATGCCTAGTATCTAACAGATGCTTAAAACTGTAGCATGATTATTAAGAGGCTCACTAAGAGAAAGCAAAAAGTGGGTACAGAATTGACAGGTGCTTAGAATTAATTTTGTTTTGTCAGACTAAAAAGAAGCTTTGTTTTTTACATCCTCGTGTTATTTGTTTCCAAATCCTGACAATATCATCTCATCAGATGGAACAGCGTATACACAGAGAGTGGTGTGCTACCAAGTGTTCAGCTACAGGCTCCTGGGAAGGGGAGAACCCTGACTGGCAGGGTTTGCCAGTTTTCACGGTGTAACTATTCCCACCATGGCCGAATTCAAGTTTCCAGTGTAGTGTCAGGAGACGATAACTAAATGCAACGTGGGTTCCCACAGGGGACCCTGGAACAGAAAAATGGAGAAAACAAAGGAAGTCTGAATGATTATGGACTTCAGTTAATAACAATGCA
This sequence comes from Bos javanicus, assembly GCF_032452875.1. Lineage (NCBI taxonomy): Eukaryota > Metazoa > Chordata > Mammalia > Artiodactyla > Bovidae > Bos > Bos javanicus. The sequence continues at coordinate 2,697,939 of NC_083881.1, forward strand.
TCAGTGCTGGTTAACGAATTACGACAAATATACTAATGTAAGATGCTAATAACAGGGGAAACTGGGCGCAGGACGTATGGGAACTCTGTTCTATTGTTCTGTAAATCTAAAACTGTTCTAAAAATCAGACCCGAAGAAGAAACGATGTCAAAAGACACTTTGGGAAGAGACAGTAGTGTTAATATTTATTTTTAATTGAGGGCTTGCTGTGTGTCCGTAATTTTACATGCTGACTCTGGCTCACGTAAGGGAGGCGTGAGCAGCACATCCCCAAAACTGAAAGAGGAACGGCAGGCTGGTCAGCAGTGAGCTGTCTCCTAGGCTGGGCCTGCTTCCCTCTCTGTTGGAAGCCAGGGCTATATCCTGGGAGACAGCCACCCGCCTGGGGAAGAGGGGACCACAGTCCCCGGACCATGTGAAATGTGGGCAGTGCGTGTCCTGAGGGGCAAGCGGGGTCTTATGACCAGAGGAGAGGGGTGAGGAGGAACGGTTGCTGTTCTGCCTGCTCACAGCCCTTCCCTTCGCACCACCTCTAGGTCTGGTTTGAGCGAGGCTGCTTGCTCTCCGTTCCGTGGTGGGCATGGGACCTGGCAAAGCCTGGCCAGCCAGACCCATTGAGACTTGGGTTGAAACTACAGGAAAAGGGGCTGACTCTCCTCCAGAGTTTGCTGAGGGGACAGGAGGGGACCACTTTGCTATTACAACAGAAAACCTATGTGAGACCAGAACCTGGAGCTGCAAGGCGTAGTCAGGCCTCGTCACCCTGAAGCTGCAGTTTCAGGACCTGAAGTGAGTCGGGTCCCTCTTTTTTTCATGAAAAAGTATAATTCAATGTCTTTTAGTGCCTTCAGAGTTGTGCGATCATCTCCCCATCTCAGTGTGGTATTCACAATGGTTCACAAAGAGGTTGAAGAATACTTTGCCATATTCCATCATTTCTGGTACTCTAACTGTGTAGATGTGTGTATATGCAGATATCACACATGTTGAACAGATGCAGAAGCACCGCATATCAAAAGAGATACCAATTGTTTATACTGGTGACTGGAAGAACAGGAAAAATGTACATATTCTTTTTTGGATTCTTTGCCATTACACGTTATTACAAGATATTGAATATAGTGTTTGGTGCTATACAGTAGGTCTTGTTGTTTATTTTATATACAGTAGTATATGTCTATTAATTGGGCTTCCTAGGTGGCACAGGGGAAAAGAATTTGCCTGCCAATGCAGGAAACACAAGAGATGTGGGTTGGATCCCTCAGTCAGGATGATCCCCTCGAGTAAGAAATGGCAGCCCACTCCAGTATTCTTGCCTGGAGAATCCCATGGACAGAGGAGACTGGTGGGCTACAGTCCATGGGGTTGCAAAGAGTCAGATATGACTGAGCATGCACACGCATTTATCTGTTAATCACTTATTTCTAATAATTTATTTTTGTTGCATTTTACAAAAGTATCAGTTCACATGGATTGGAAGAAAAAAAAGCTGATCTTTTACTTGAGGTAGTTTTCCCAAACTATTGCTCTGGATCACTGAGAATTAGCATAAGTCAAGATCTTGATGGAAATGGAAAATATGAGCATGGAGCTGGGAACTCAGTGCCTGAGAGCAGCTTCAGAGCCACACAAGCTGGTTTGGGTCCTGTGTCTGTCACTTACTTGCTGGGTAGACTTGAGCTGGGTAGCCGTCCCCTTCTAGCCTCAGTTTATTCATCTATAAAATGCACTTACTGGGATGTAGCCAAGGTGGTTGTGAGAATTAAATGAGATGATAGATAGCCTGGGAGCAGAATTTCCCAGGAAACATGGCCCCCTTTCTTCTGTGAGGCTGGTGAGGGGCAGTAGCTGGGGCATGGGAGCTCTGGACACTCTGATTTGAGCTTTAACTGCCAATTCTGGGCCAAAGGGCTATCTCAGGTCAGGAGGGGCAAGGGGTTGTCCCTGGCCTGGACCTGTTCAGCACCGTACAGGGGAAGGGTGTCCCCTCTGTGTGTGTGTGTGTGTGTGTGTGTGTGTGTGTGTGTGTGCCGTGGGGGTGGGGGTTGGGAAGTGAGCAGGGGGCCCAGGCCTGAGAGCAGACCTGTGTCCGCTGCTGCACGCAGGGTCCCTTCACGTTCACTAACAGGGGAGGCTGAGGGTGTGGAGTGGAGGCGGCGCCTGGAAGAGGTCCCGCTAGAGCTCCTTGTATCAGAGGAACCAGGAACAGCCTGAGGGTGGGGTGGGGCGGGTGATCTGTATGAGCAGGGGGTCATACAGTTAGCAAGTCCCCTAACTTCAGCTGGGGACACTCCTCCCATCTGGGATGAATTGCTCCCAGATGCTCACAGGAGACACGTGCCCACTGCAGGCACTGCTGGGGGGCGTGACCCTTTCTCCTCACCCTAGTGGTCGAGAAGAACCCCACATGCCTACTTCCTACATTAAATTCCCTAGGGAAGTGAAACCTCTAACATGTAGTGAAACATGCGTACACTGTCTAGGCGTCCCGTGAGCCCAAAAGTTTCCTGGCAGGAGAGCCACACCCTGTGGTGGGGGCCCATCTCGTCTCTACTTCGGTCAGAGTGTGGAGGACGGACTCTGCCTTCTGGCCACTCGTGCTGCCTCTCCTTTGGCCTGCTTCCCCTTGGGACATCTTTCCTAGGGATACCCCCGACCCTTTCCTTCTGGTCTTGCAGTCGCCTCCCCTCCCCATTTTACAGATGAAGAGGTTGAGGCAAAGAGGTTGAGCGGCTACTTTAGGACCACTGGGTAGTCATGTGGGGGAGCTGGAATTTGAACCCAGGTTTCCTGGCCTCGTCTCTTCTTCCCCTGCTTCCTGCTGCCTGGTCCCTGAGTAGTCTCCGATCCTTGGCACTCCAGGGCCAGGCCCACAGCTCCCAGGGGCACATCTTAATGGGCCTAGTGGTGGGCCAGGCACCTGTCTTCCGGGTCCCACTTTTTGTCACCGCAGCCTCTTTAGGCAGATGGCAGGCTGGTCAATGCCACGAAGTGGGCAGAAATCTGGGACTCGGTCATCAGCTTGCGTGCTCTTGTTACCGTGCATCCACCTTCTGACCTTAAATCTGTTTCTGCTTCCCTGTGGTGAGCGAGTCCCTCCTGGGGGCAAGCCCCCTCCAGATGAGAGAACCGAGGGGCTTCTCCAGGGAGACCTGCTCCGAGGGTCGGTGCAGCTGCTCTGCCACCACACAGGAAGCCCTTACTGAAAGCTTCCCACACAAGGTCAGCGCTTGGCCCATCTGGCGCAGTGCAGAAAGGGAGAAGCCAAATGGCGTTCTGTATTTTGTTTTTTGTACAGGGCCGAGTGCAGCAGAGGCTCGCGGGGAGAGGGAGGAGCACAGACTTCACAGTTGGACAGATTGGGGCTTTGAATTCCAGCCGTGCTGTTTGTCTGATGGCTTCGCTTTTTTTCTGAGCCACAGTTTTCACATCAATAAAATGGGGATGATGATCACAGCATCCATGGGGCAGAGTTGCTAGGAGGTTTGGAGAGTGTCTACAGGATCTGACTCACAGAGCCCAAGTACAGTTGACCTTTGGCAACACTATGCTCTGTGGGGTCCTTTGGGTATCCTGTCTGTGATCAAGATTGGTAATCTGTACATTGATGCTGCAGCTAAGCAAGAACACTTGCTGAGGGTATACAATGCCAAGCACTTTGCTGAATGTTTTACGGGATGGTCCATTTGCTCCCCATCCTTTGTAAGCCCCGGTTACAGAGGAGTGAGGCTCAGAGATGCTATGCAACCTACGGCATCAGACGCTGGTGAACTTGAGCCTGGGTCAGCTCTGTTGTTCCTCCATCTCCAGAGGTTGAGCACTTAGGCACCGCAGGTATGCTCCAGGGATAAGAAGGGTCTGTTAGACAGTGCGTTCCTCACTATTTACCTTCCTCCTTTTGTACCTCTTTGCCCTTCTTATTTGCATTGCTTCTTCCTCTCACCCTTTCCCTATTTTCTTTCTTTATTAAGTGAGAGTTAAACATCAAGTTCAAACATATCATGATCAAGTTGAGGAAACAAAGTATCAGTTGTCTATGGCTGTGTAACAAAATGAGAGACTTAAAACCACAATCTTTTATTTTATTGGCTTATAACTGTCTGGCTAGGCAGTCTGGGTGCAGCTGGAAGTTCTAGGTTTCTCTGGGTCTCAGGTGGCTGTAGTTGTCAGACAGCTTCTCTGGGGCTGGGTGGCCCAGTGCAGCGTCATTCATCTTCCTGGTGGTTGGCAGCCTGTTGGCCTGGGTGCCTCAGTCACCACTCAGTAGGCACACTTGGGCTTAAGACAGTGAAAACTGCACGGCCCCTTGAGGCTTCAGCTCAGAAATCATACATCACCTGTGACACATTTTAGTGGTCAAAGCAAGTTAACAAGATCGGTCCAAATGCGTGCATGCTCAGTCGCTTGTCGTGTCCGACTCTTTGCGACCCTATGGATTGTATCTTGCTGTGCTCCTCTGTCCAAGGGATTCTCCAGGTAAGAATACTGGAATGGGTTGCCATGCCTTCCTCCAGTGGATCTTCCTGACCCAGGGATCGAACCCGTGTCTCTTATGTCTCCTACATCGGTAGGCGGGTTCTTTACCACTAGTACCACCTGAAAAAGTAGATTCCACTTCTTTCAGGGAGAAGTATAAAAAATTTGGTGCCCATTTTTAGTCTACACACTAAGCACAATCCCCCAAAGATATCATTAATATAACTCCTTTTTGTCCTTCAGTCCTCTTCTATTCTCATTCCATCCTTATACTTCTGAAAATAATTCCTTACTTCACACCATGCAAAGCTTCATTCACCACTCAACAAATATTTTATTATGTGCCAGGGTCCCAGAAGTGAACAAAACAAATCCGCTCTAGAGAATCTACTATTCTAGTGGAGGGAGGAGACAATGCAGAAATAAGCAAGCACACACTGTAGGGCTGTGATGTCCAAAGCACAGAGCACATGAGGCGGTGGAGCCTGTGTGTCAAAGGGTGGGGGGTGGTGGGTGGTTCCTATTACAGAGAGAGAGGGTTGACATCTAATGAGGTGACATCTGAGCCTAAAGGAAGTGAGGGAGTAAGATCCAAGCAGAGGGGAAGATTTCCAAGTAGAGCAAACAGCCAGTGCAAAGGCCCTGGGGCTAACATCAAGAGACACCATTTCTTAAGATCTTAAATGTAGTTTTAAAAAAACCTTACATATTCACGAAAGAACGATAAAAGGAAACGTTTAAAAATTGCAGAACTCTTGCTAAGCGAAAGCATTTTATTCTACCTGATTTAGTGATAACGGGATTACAGCTTCTCAGAAGGGAACAGAGGGTCACCTCTCTGAGCTTCAGGGAGTTCACCTTTCAAAAGGAGAACTGTGTGCCTATCCCGCCTCTCGCCTTGTGGCGGGGATCAAAGGGACACTATGAAAAATGAAAGTTGCTCTGCTTCTGGTTTCGTTTCCTACCGCAAGGGTGCCCGTGATTTTTTTTTTTTAAAGAACACAAATCAGATATCACTTCCGCTTAAAATCTTCCAAAGGATCCCTGCTGCCTAAAGTATAGGAGATCCAGGTACCTGAGCAAGATTGCGAGGCTCCTAGCCATCTGCATTTCTTACCCAGCACCCCCACCCCGCCACTCCACTCCCCCGTCGTACTCCTGGCAAAACCTGCTCTCATCGCAGCTGCCTCCCTGCCATCCCCTCGTGAGTCTCAAGCCTCAGCCCCTCGGGGACCCGCGCCATCGGGGTTCCGGGCCCAGGTCAGCGCCCCGCGGGTGCTCAGGCAGAGGTCCACCTTCCAAGATCAAACCTGGGTCAGCCCAGCACTAGCTCTGACGCCCCTGAACCCGCTCCCTCTCTGCAAAGGGTCACCAGTAGGGTGGGCGTGAAGCCTGGAGGGGACCCGGGCCGGCGCGGGCACACAGCGGGGCTCCACACCCGTGCCTCGGCCCCTGGGGACCGGCTGTGGGGCTGCCGACCGGGGGAGCGGTGCCTCCAGAAGGGCTGCGTCTGGGGCTCCGGGCAGGGAAAGGGTGCGAGGGCTCCCCCGTAGTCCCCTCAACTCCGTCGGCCCAGAGCTGCTGCCTCGGGGCGTCCGCTTGGCCGGGTGCCGCTCCCGCCCCCAGCGAGGGCTTCCCCCGGGGCTGCCGTTCGGGGCCGCAGCCACGCCCGCGGCCGCCCGCAGCCCGGCTCCGGCGTCTCCCCAGCGCGAGCCCGGTGGGTCGAGCCCGGCCGCGCGCTGGGCATGCGCGGGCCGCGGCGCGCATGCGCGGTACTCCCGGGAGGCGGAAGCTCGGGGCAGGGACGCGGCCGAGCGCGCGCAGCGGCGGGGGTGGGGCGGGGGCGCGCCTCAGCCGGCCGCCGCGCACGCGCGGCCCGCGCCGACGCAGCACGGCCCCGAGGGCGCGAGCCCGCCGCCGCCGCCGCCGCCGCCGGGCCGGGACCGCTGTGCGCCCGCGGCGTGAGGCGTGGGAGGGAGCGCGGCCCGTCAGCCGCGGCGCCGCCCGGTCGTCGTCCGCTTTCGCCTGCCGGCACCGCCGCGGTCGGAGTGAGTGAGGGGCCCGGGCCGGGGCCGGGGCGTGGGGCCGACTCGCGGAGCTGCTGGTTGGCAGGGCGGCGGCCCCAGGGCTGAGGGGCCGAGCGGGGCCGGACCGCCCTGTCCCGGCGGCGGGTGCGGCGGGGACAGGCCCCTCCCGCGCCGGCCAAGGCCCCGGGAGGCAGGGGCGTGAGGGAAGCCGGGGCGCCCCGGCCGGCCGAGGGGTGCGGGGCCCGGACAGTCTGAGGGTCTCCAGGCCAGGGGCTGGTGGGGGAGGCCGGGGGCTCCGGGAAGCATGGGCTCTGGGGGGGCGCAAGGAGGCCGGGGGTCCGCGGGCTCGAGAGTCCGAGGGTCTGGAGGCCGTGCGGGCTCGGGAAGGGAGGCCGGCTGGCCTGTGCCGGAGCGGGCCGAGGGCCTCCACAACAAAAGGGCCGGGAGAGGACTCGGCCGGGGCCGGGCCGGGGCCGGGCCGGGCGGGCCTCGAGCCCGCGTGCGGGGCGGCCGGCCGCCCGCGGCCCCGCGGCCCGCGCTCAAGTTTTCTGCCGCCCGGAGCTTTTCCGGCGGCCGCCGTAGACCTGGCCGGACTCGCTGCGCTTCCCAAGTTTCCTCCTCTTCCCGCCCCAGCCCCCAACTCCGCTGCGAGCTGGCTCTGTCTCTGTCTCTCTCTCCGGGTCCTTCCCTAGCACCTCTTTCTTCCTCAGAGGAGGATGGATGTGTGTGTGTGTGTACGTGTACGCTGCTATTAATACTTAGTTTTATTTGACTGTAGCATTTTGTAGCTTAATGCACTAAGGGTAAAGGTTTTTTCCTGTTGTTGATGTTGTTTTTTGAGCCATTTCAGCAGTCTTCTCGTTCAGTTAGCCTGCAGCTGGGTTTTTGGCAGTGAGACTAACATAATAGTAATATTGTGGTAATATGGGAACCGCTTGAAATACGGTCAAGTTGAAGGCTGTGTCAGAGTTTGAGAATCTGCACTTATCTGAATCTGCACGACCATCATTGGGATTCTTACTTAGGATGTAAACTTCTTCGTGGTTGGAAAAACAGGCCATCACTGTTCGAGATGAAATACCAGAGCCTCACCCTTAAAACTTTTTGTCAAACGGGTAATGAAAATAAGTCTCTTCTTTGAAATGACGCAGCCAAGCCCTCAGGTTAGTCGTCCTGTCTTTTGACAACCTCTGAAAAGCGGGAGGAAAGTATGTGGATGACGTGATTTAAGGTTCACAGTAAGTTAGCATTCAGCTTACTTTGTTGAGCTGTAGTCTGGATAATATTTTGGTCCAATTGTGCTGTTCAGTTAATTTTTAAAACCCTGTAGTATTTAAACACATGAAACTTTGAAAGGAAGTTTGTGTTTCAACTTTCAATTCATAAAAATACTGTCTCAGTATCTTTATGAGTATATGGTTTCATGTTTTTGGCTGTCTTCGGAGGGGAAAAGCTAGGCAAGTTTACCATTAGCATCTTCTGAACACTCATGTACTAAAGATAAATATTATAGATTCTTCTCTGGAGAATTTTTCAGGTCATTATCAAATAATCCAGTTTAATGATGAGCACCGAAAAATACTGTTTAAAACACATGTTCCATTTTAAACGCGCCCGCACATAACACTTAAGGAAAGGACTAAACAGAAGGACTTGTACATCATTCAGAGGTGATGCATTGAGGAGCAAGTGCTTGGCTAAATAAAGACCCTGCATCCAAAACTTAGTATTTATGAAGCTGAGGCCGTGGGTCCCCGAAAGTGAGTCATGAAGTGTTAGATCAGGAGTGATGTTCCACTAGTGTAATGGTCTAAAGTGTCTGGGAAAGGTGGGAGTTAGGAGTAGCAGTAAGGATCATGAAAATGTTATTAGTGAGTAGTGAAAGTCGCTCAGTTGCGACCCCACGGGCTATACAGCCCATGGAATTCTCCAGGCCAGAACACTGGAGTGGTGGCCTTTTCCTTCTCTAGGGGATCTTCCCTACCCAGGGATCGAACCCCAGTCTTCTGCATTGTGGGTGGATTCTTTACCCCCTGAGCCACAAGGGAAGCCCAAGAACACTGGAATGGGTAGCCTGTCCTTTCTCCAGCAGATCTTCTTGATCCAGGAATCGCACCAAGGTCTTCTGCATTGCAAGTGGATTCTTTACCAACTGAGCTATCAGGGAAGCCCAGTTTAGTTTTTAACGAAACTCATTTCTGTAACGCTGTGTCCTTTGTTGGAAAGTACAGACATTAATGTTCCAATTCTCAAAACTAGGTTCTTCAGCTAGATAACTTTTCTTACTAGAAGGTTGGCAAAATTGTCTAAATAACAAAATTGTATTGTTAAAGCCTACCCTTTTAAGAGAAATACTGGTGAGTTCCCTCAGAAGAAACTACTCTGTTGTATTTTGTGATACATATGTAGTCTGTGATGTAATAAAGTGGTATGGATAGTAAAAGAAAACTTTGAAAGTTACTGTCTTTGCATGTTATTTTGAATTAGGGAGGTGGGATCTTAGCTCATATCTCTAAAGGTTTTATGGAAACCTTTTTTCATGTACTTTGAGGTGTCTTAATTTTCAAAAAAATAATTAAATATTGTTTTAAGGATAACAAAAGATGCAATTGAAGTAGCTAATACAATATATAAATCTTTAACTTTTAAAATAAAACATTTTCAGTTTAGATATATTTTCATTTAGAATAAATCTGGTTTTAAATTTCAGTGGCATGAAAAGTTCTATTATTTTTTATTACTGTAGCTTTATAGTATAGTCTGAAGTCAGGAAGCCTGATTCCTCCAACTCTGTTTTTCTTTCTCAAGATTGCTTTGGCTACTTGAGGTCTTTTGTATTTCCATACAGATTTTTAGAATTTTTGTTGTTATTTTTGTTCTAGATCTGCAAAAAATGCCATTGGTAAAACGTTCTGTTATTTTTATCATATTTGTGAAATGAGGTGTTTTTTTTTTTTTTTTTCTGGCTAGTAAATCAGAAAAATTTAGTTTCTGAAGTACTTTACTTTGCCTTAATGCTCTAGTTTAAGAACATATTTTCATTAGTTTTCCCCTTACTAAAATCCCTTAAATAATTAGCAAGAAATTACTGTAGGAATCTTTGAGAATTTTCAATGCCATCTGTATAGATTATTTAAAATGTTCGCGTAAGAAAGTTTGGGCAAAGCAAATGGCCTTACTTGAGTCGATAGTACTAAGCTCCAAGAAGTTTATGTACGCACAGAAAGCTTCAGATGCTGCATTGCTCACCCGTCCTCAGAAGGACCCTGGGTGAGGGAGGTGGGGGGAGAGCAGGTGTGGGTCCCCTTGGGCCACCTGTGTTTTTCTCGCTCACCCAGCCACGTTCAGGAGTTAGGGATTTTTTCCCCCTTCTTTTCAGTGTTTGCTGCTGCTGCTGTGTTGCTTCAGCCGTGTCCAACTCTGTGTGACCCCATAGACGGTAGCCCACCAGGCTCCCCCATCCCTAGGATTCTCCAGGCAAGAAAACTGGAGTGGGTTGCCATTTCCTTCTCCAATGCGTGAAAGTGAAGTCCCTCAGTCATGTCTGACTCTTCGAGACCCCATGGACTGAAGCCTACCAGGCTCCTCCGTCCATGGAATTTTCCAGGCAAGAGTACTGGAGTGGGGTGCCGTTGCCTTCTCCATTTTCAGTGTTTACTAGTGGATTTATTTGAGTCTTTTATTGCTTTTTCTCTCTACTGACATTTTGGCAGATTTTTTTTTTTCCCCTTTTTTTCATGACTACCAAAAGACAACTCAATGCAAGAGAAATGAAATTCATGTCTACCAGTTTCTGGTATTAATTTCTAGGAATTCTGCCAAATCTTACCATTTAGAATTACACAAGTGTGTTTCTGATTGGAAATCTGTAGAGGAACCCCCTCTGTTCATAGCTATAACAATTGCATTTTTTTTTTTTTTGATTAGGCTCAATGATGGAAATAAAATTCAGATGCACAAATACAGTTACAATTTCAGTTTAAATAGAATTTTTAGGGAGTTGCCTAGTGGTCTAGTGGTTAGGACTCCATGCTTTCACTGCAGAATACCTGGGTTCAGTCCCTGGTCAGGGAACTAAGATACTGCAAGCTACATGGTGTGGCCAAAAAAAAAAAAAAAGGAATATTTTAGCAAAACTGTTAAGTCTAGTGTGCTTTGCGTAAACACTAATGAAGTGATTTATAGACAGAAGTAGGAAGTGTTTCCCCAAGTGGCACCGTCGCCACTCTTCAGCAGTTGGAAACCTCAGAGGGAAACGCTAGTGGCATCACCACAAGGACATGAAGGACGTGCAGGCTTTTGCTTACACACTTTGCATTTAACTGAAGCTGCCCTACCTAAATCTTACTTACATACCTTGCCGTGTACTGTAAACTCATTTTTCAGATCCAGAAGAATGACTTAAGTTATATATTTGAATATTATCCAGTGAGAGGGGAAGAACATCGCTGGGCACCTGGTGGGTGCCCATGTTGTTGGTGGGTGTCACTGCCTTTTTATAGATGAGTTAAGTACTGGAGAAGCTCTGCCCTGTAAGCTGCACGTGTTAGACACCGTGTGCCAGGGCAGAGCCAAGTGCTGTAGTGCTCTATCTGCTTTATTCCTTGAGAAAACTAGAGCGGTACTTGGGTCTGCAGCTTCCTTTTGCAGATGAAACAGTGGAAGCCTAGAGGTACAGTCGCTCATTGTGGGTCTTCAGCCCACAGGGGTGGACCCAGCTTGGCTGGACCTGGGGGACCGCAGTGTGAGCTCCTGACAGCCTGCGTGCAGCCTCCCTGGTGGGAAGAGCAGCAGCCAGTAAAACTCTAACCCGGTCTCCTGCGGTGGGAGTAAATAGAGTGCTAGTGTAATGACCACGTCTGGGAAAGTCTAGGTAATTATATTTTCACTTGAACCTGACACTTTGGATTATGAAGTGCTCATCTGGTTAACATAGTGTAAGTAACCATTTTGATGAATATACCAAGATTGTTTCATTATTTGACATCTGTTTAGAATCAGGTAGATAAAATGTATAATGCATGATGCAGTGACCGATCCTTCTTATTTATCAAGGGATGTGCGTTAGTAACCTCCACGTTTACAGTTTTTTCATTGGTGACTTTTTTTGAAGGGTGGGTGTTGTTTGAAGACAGTTTTGTGGGAAGCAAGGGGTATGTAAGGGAAAAACAAATTGCACATTTCTCACACAGGTATGAGCCCCTTGTGGTAATCCTGGTATTTATAATCTCTGACACACTGCTGCTCTATAAATGTTTCTGAAATTAATGTGCTCATTCTCACCAACTTAGAATTTTCCATTCTTCTTTTAAGAGTCGGCACATACTCTGCTCCTTTATTTGGGGCCTGTGAACCAAAACCAAGGGTTAGAAGAACCTAAGCTTTCCTGTCTGTGGGCTCTCTGTGCCTGGAATCTCCTTTCTGCCTCCACTGTCTATACTGAAAGTCCTGTAGCTTGGATTCTGCTGTGAACCGTGGTGCTTGTGTCTACTGGTAACCAAAGCACCGTGTAATTGTCTTTGCTGGCCTGAAGGAAGAGCTTACAGTTGTACACATTATATATATTTAGTGGCTTGTGTGTCTTCTCATGAGAATTTAAGCACCATGAAGGCAGACACTTGGTTTTTCACACTGTTGGGTCACCAGTGCCCAGCACAATATTTATTGAGAAGAACTGAAACTTGTTAATAGTTGTGTGTGTGTGTTGGTCACTCAGTTGTGTCCCACTCTTTGCGACCCCATGGACTGTACCTTGCCAGGCTTCTCTGTGCATGGAATTCTCCAGTCAAGAATGCTGGCGTGGGTTGCCATTCGGTTCTCCAGGGGATCTTCCCATCCTAGGGATCAAACCTGGGTCCTCCACATTGCAGGCATATTCTTCACCACTGAGCCACCTGGGTTGGAGGACAGCTATTACATCAGCCAGTCATCTGTGGCTTTGCTTGCCTTGGTGAAGGACCTCCCTTTAAAACCATGTAAAACTCGATACTAGGGAAGAATTGGATTATCTTTGTTTCACTTCCGTCTGCTTTATTTTAGATTACTGCTATCATCATACTTGGACTAGGGAAAACATACTGCTGTTCCCCTTTACGTTTTTGAAGTGTTCTTTTATAGAAACTGATCCTGTATTAATTGATCTTGTGTTCATTAGGAGGCATCCTAAATTCTGCAGGCATAGAAGACTACTCAAGGTGACACAGAATGAGTGGGGTTTATAAAAGCTCCTTGATTACTGGTCCAGAAGCTCTAGTGTGTCTTTTACTAATCAGCTGGATTCATTGGCTGCCGTACAAGAGTTTTACATTATGCCCTGAAACCATTTTTAAAAACCCATTTCCTGTTGCTGCCTGCCAGTTATATAGTATGCCAGCTTTTGCTTGCCATGACAGGTCCCTTACCTTTCGGTCATTTGGGGTGTCAGCATTTGGATAGCAGAGAGTAGTTTGTTCTGCTTCATCGAGTTCCCCCTTAGTCCCGCTGTACCGTGGGGGGAAACACACACTTGCAGGGTCTGGGGAGCTCCAGGTTGTTGGCAGTGCTTCTCAGGGTCGTCCCAGGTCAGAAGTGCAGAGGCTCCAGCCTGATTTCTGACCCACTGACTCCGGCTCTGGGGGCAGGGCCGGCTGTCAGTTCCAGCTTGCTGTGCTTTCGGTGCGTGCTGTTTGTGAACCACTGCCTTAGAGGGCTTAAGAGAAACACAAGTTGTAGCAGGCAAACATAAGCCATAAATGGCAGAGGTATGTATGAGTATGGTCTCTTTGACCTCTTTAGATTTGCTAACAAGGTTGTTTTCCGAACAGTACTCTTAAATATGTTTTTGGAGTCTTGAGAAGACCTCATAGTTCCTTTTGTGTAGAGATTTTGAAGGTTTTCTGCTGAGCCCACTCAGTTCTTTTGAATCCTGGTGTGGATTTTAAATGAACAATCTCGTGTTGCAGTAGCAGTTTGTATGGCTCCTGGACTTGTGGCTTTTGGCAAATAGCAGGGGAGTGTGTGCATGCATGCATATAGCAGGGGAGTGTGTGCATGTGAGTGTGAAGGCTCACGTTCCTTGGTGGTTTTGTTTTGGTGCTGAAGAATTGGCTAGCTTTTGCTAGAATCAGGGTGATTGCCAAGTCTTGGGGTGACTGATGAAGTGGTATTGTGTGAATTGATTCTATGCCTAGCATTACATTTGTACCTGAATTTCATGAATTTGGTTTTGCCTCTCTTTTTTCTTGAGAGGCAGCCTGAGTAAAAGTTAGTGTACCACCGTGGGATCGACCCTGGGCCTTGTGCAGAGTTAGATGCATGTGTTGGTAAATAGCATATTGTCAGCCTGGGAACAAGGATTCTCTGTTGTCTTTTCTCGTGCTACGTGGTCGGTCAGTAATTGTGTAATGATGGGAGGAGGGTACCTCCTGCTGGGGTCCTGGGAGGAGTCAGTCACCCAGACTAAACCAAGTAGCTCTGTTGTGGGGGCTTTGTGGGAAGGGGGTCTGTAACTGTGAAAGTTGTTACAGAGGTAGAGAAGCACTTATCAAAGGCGATGGAATTAAATGTAGTCTCAGAACACTGAGGAGGTTGTTTGCGTGTGAGTTCTGTCCCCTCCCTGATCTTTCAGTCAGCTGTGCAGCTCCATGAAGGCAAAAATAATAGAAATGAGCTGGTGGAGAGAGCTCTTTGGAACAATCTCTGTCTCCTTAAAATTGGCCAAGTGAAATTAAAGTTCTCGTTAGTAGTCTCCCATTAATGTGACTCTGGTTAAATGTACAGCTGCCCGCTCCTGGGTGTCCGAGGGGTTGGGACCAGGACCTTCCTTGGATACCAGGTTCCTTGGGTGCTCAAGTCCCGTATATACAACTGTGCACACCGTCCTGTGTACTTTATAAACGTCTCTAGATGACTTACAGTACCTGGCACAGTGGAATGCTGTGTAAATTGCTGCCAGTGCGGCAAGTTCAAGTTTCCCTGTTTGGAACTTTCTGGGCTTTTCCCCAGTGTTTTCAGCCTCACATGGAGGACCTGAGGTTGTGGAGAGCTGACTGCCCTTGGCATGCCTGGCTAAGAGCAGCTTCTCAGTGGGTGTCCGTGGATGGCCCTCCTGGGCCCCTGAGCAGCCTCCCCTCTGATGACAGCGTGGGCTCCTGCCGGCTCCCCTACCCGCCTCTCCTGGTGGCTTCTGCAGTATTACCGCCTTGTGGTTTTAAACAGCCTTTTCCTGGTTATAATGAGGTTACACATCTTTCTATAAATTTACCGGCCATTTGGATTCACTGTTTTGTGAAGTGCCTGTATTTTATATTAGTTTTAAAAAATTTATTCATAGACTTTTTTATATGTTCAGGACACAGGTCCTTTGTTGGTTATATATTTTTCCACTTTCTCTCCCCACTTTGTCGTGCAGTTTCACTGACACAGTGGGTTTTCTTTCTTTTTTTCTTTTTGTCTTTTGAATGAAGAGAAGTTCTTTTTACTTTTATTTTTTGGCCGCACCACACGACTTGTGGAATCTTAGTTCCCCGACCAGGACTTGAACCCTGGCCTTTGGCATTGAAATCGCAGAGTCCTAACTACTGGACTGCTGGGAAAGTCCTCAGACATTCTTAAGTTTATTGTGGTTAAGTTTATTACTGGGAATTATACTTAATTCCCAGTGATCAAGTTAAAATGTGAGTTTTCAATTTTATTTTAAAAACTTTGTGGAAGTTTTCAGACATATGCAAAAACAATGTTGTAATGAACTCTCCATGTTCATTACCACGTTTAATGATGGTCTTCATTAAGATTGTTAACTCGATCGGTGGTACTGGTTTACATTTAAAAGACATGAAGGAACTTGCTTTGAACACATATGCTTATGTTGGCCAGATATCATGGCTCTTGCTGAAATGTGACATAACAATTTATGACACATTTCTTTTGGAACAGAAAGGGATCAAGTGTCAGTGTACAGCTTTTTAAAGTTGGTGATGCTCAGAGGCATCTAATAGTCCTAACCAGCTGGGTGTTAAGCAAGGCCGTGGATCTCTCCACAGCTTCAGAACCTGGGGTGGAATGGCCCTTCCTTCTTTCTTCCCTCCCTCCCTTTCTCTCTTTCTTTCTGTTTTTCTTGTACTTGAGTCAAAATACACGTCGCTTGCTTTGCAGTGTTCGTTTAATGCTCCCGATAGCAGTGTGTCTTTTTTTTTTTAAAACTTAGTCATTAGGATGGAGAAGCAGCATGAAGCTTTAATAGAGCAAAACTCATCAGAGAAACGTGCTTAGTATGTTAGTCCTTTTCAGGAGATGCTTTTGTTAAACATTGAAGAGATAGAGAAGAACATGTGTGAGGTGTGAGTAAGCTGTGGACCAAGAGTGCTCTGACCTCCCAGAGAAAGGTGCCCGAGGCCACAGAGGTGCCGGCCGCTCTGGGGGAAGAGGCCGAGGCAGGAACATGTAAGCTCTGAGGGCATCTAGGCTTCTGTCTGTGCCCAGGACTCGGCCCTGCTGTTGTGGTGCGAAAGCAGTCGTGAACTCTGGGCAAAGGGGTGAATGGTCTGTGTTCCAGTACAGTTTTATTTCTGGACCCTGAAATTTGAATTTCATGTAATTTCACATGCAACAAAATGTTATTACTCTTTTTTTAAAATTTAAGTTTACTTTTGGCTGTGTTGGGTTTTTGTTGCTGTGCAGGTTTTTCTGTTGTAGAGTGTGGGCTCTAGAGAACAGGCTCAGTGATGTGACTCCCGGGCTCTAGGGTGCAGGTTCAGTGGTTGTCACTCCTGGGCTTAGTTGCTCTGAGGTATGTGGGATCTTCCTGAATCAGGGATTGAACCCCCGTCTCCTGCATTGGCAGGAGGATTCTTTACCACTTAGCTACTACGGAAGCCCGTTATTATTTTAATAATTTATTTAATCATACGCAGTTAAAAACCGTTCTTAACTCATGGGCCGTACAAAAACAAACGATGCAACCACCCTGGTTTAGAGAAGAAAGCTAGCCTGGCAGCTGTGGGCCAGCTGCAACAATGGAGAATCCCCTCCCGCCCTGAGCCCACCTGTTCCCTACCACGGCCCCCTCTTACTTTGTAAGCCTGTGTAGCCGTCTTCCTTCAGCCTCCTGAGCTACCACCTCCTTCTTCAAGCCCTGCTACCACTGTTATTTTACTCACCTTTATTTTCTTTGTCACTTGACTGTGACAGAAGATCTGAGAGCAAAACGTTCACTACTGTATCCCCAACATTTAAAACAGCGGTCACTGAATGAATATTGCATTTATCATTTCTTTGTGTCAGTTTTGTTTGTGTTGAACTCTCTACTAGGGAATCACACTGCATTTGTTTTTCTGCGACTGGCCTTCTTTCCGCTCAGCACTGTGGTTAAGACCTGTTGGAGGGCTGTCCGTGGTCAGTGTTGGTTCACTTTCTCTGTTGTGTAATGTGGTCTCCAGTTGATGGGCATTTGGATTGTTTCCAGCCTCTACTGCCCACGTGCGTGGATGTCTCGCCTGCCCACGTGGGGTGTGATGCCGGTTCTGGCTGGCCAGCCTTCAGCTTGCCTGCTTCCTGCCAGATTGCTCTCAGGGTACCCTGCCAACTCTCATCCCACTGATGCAGGGAGGTGACTCCTGGCTGCTCTGCATTCTTGCCAGTGCGCTGTAGTTGATTCTGCCTTCTTCAGTTTTGCCGTTCTGGTAGTTATGTAATAGTATCTGTTTGTGGCTTTACATTGAATTTCTCTTTGTACTAATTAGGTTAATAATCTTTTAATATATTGGTTATATCTCTTTCTTATGAAGAGAAGACATTGGCCTGATTTTCTTCTTACGTTTTTCTTATTGACTAGTAGCTGTTTTACATGTGTGGATTACTGTCCTTTGTCACTGTAAGTTGTGAATATATTTTTCCAGTTTGTGTTTTATCCTTTTGAGATGTCTTGGAACTAAGGTTCTTAATTTTAACATCGTTGATTCTATCAGTCTTTTTCTTTATGATTAGTTTTTTTGTCTTATTTAAGGAATTTTTCTTTACTGAAGGATTACAGTTTGATATGAGATATTTTTATTATTTATTCATAAAGCATGTATTGTTCCATTCAGTAAATATGTTTGATATTTAGGTGTTTTTTCTTTTTTTTTTTGGCCATGCCACACGTCTTGTGGGATGTTAGCTCCTCCACCAAGGGTGCAGCCGAGGCCCTTGGCAGTGAAGGTGCCAAGTCCTAGCTGCTGGACCACCAGGGAAGTCCCTGTGTTTTCTGACTTCCATAAAGATTCCTTTGATAACTTATAATTTATTTTAGTGTTTGATAAATTCCAAATGAATGACTATTCTTTGATGTACCTTGCTGTGATTTATTTCTAAAATGGGACTGTAGTAAGAAAATGTGTTCTGTATGGAACCATGTCTTTGAAATTAATGTTATCTTTAATAGATCCATGTGTGCACTCAGTTGCTTCAATCATGTCTGACTCTTGGTGACCCCGTGGATTGTAGCCCCCAGGCCCCTCTGTCCATGGGGTTCTCCAGGCAAGAACACTTGCGTGGTTGCCATGCCCTCCTCCAGGGGGGTCTTCCCCACCCAGGGGTCGAACCTGTGTCTCCTGTCTCCCACTCACGCCACCTGGGAAGCCCAAAATCCTAGTTCAGTTTGGCTGTATCTTGACCCTAACTCTCAAAGTTCTGGACACTTAGGTACATCTCACTTTTGAAAACTCTGGAAACACTTGTTTTATTTCCAGCCTGAAGTCGAGGTGTTAGTACACGGTAGCAGCTCTTGGACTCTGAAGCTTGAGGACAGGTGACTGCCTCGACTGCCAGTTTGTTTCAGCTTAGCCGAGCGGCGGGGGTTCACGCTGTGCCTGCAGCTGCTTCCTTTCAGTGGCATTTGTTAATTAAGCTGTTTAATTTTACCTTCTCAAGACTGAAAGAAAGAAAAGGAAGAAAATTTTAGTTTGTGGTTATAGCAGGGTCTTTTAGCCAAGTGCTTACTTTGGGTATTCATTTCATTTTTGTTTACAAAAAGTAGCATTGACTTGAAAAGTATCAAAATTAAATACTAGGTCAGAAGTTAAATTTTATTCCTCCCCTAATGTCTCAGGTATTGGCAGCTGAGAGGTTTAGGCATCATGGTTTGTGTAGAGAGGCAGCTCTTTTAGCAGGAGTCTCTCATCTGGGAAGCAGAAGGCCTGGGTTCAAATGTTACCCCTATGCCTTTTGTCCTGTGACTTTTGACTAGTTGTTTAGTTTGTCAGAGTCTCAGTTTCAGATAGCCCTTATCTATAAAGTCTAGTGTCTATAATCTCTGCCTTTGCGGGTATGTGTGCGGCTACTTTGTAAAGTGAGGCAAATGTCAAGTGCCAGGATCAGGGTCTTTTTCAGACTTACATAGTGCTGGATCACTACAGGCCTAGCCTTTCCACTCACATGTTTCCCTGGCTGCTTCTTGAACGGGTCAGTTGAACTCATTTGTTTGTTTAGCATTTGTGAACCCCTGCCTGTGCCTTGTGCAGCACTGAGCCCTGGTGATGCAGGTGGGTGGCGTGGGGCGGGCTCAGGTCAGCGATGGGCACGGCCGGTGCTCCGAGGGCCGAGGATGCGGCCCCAGTGCCGGTGAGGCTCCGGTGTCGGCAGACTTTCTGTTCAAGGCCAGGCAGTGGATGCCTCAGGCTTTGCAGGCCACAGATGGCCTGCCACATATTTCTTGAATTTTCCTCTTACAAAGGTCAAAAATACATTCTTAGCGCAGGGACCTTACAAAACCTGGCTGTGGACCAGATGCATTGGCCTCTGCAGGTGTCTGAAAGGATCTGTAGGAGTTCAGTGGAAAGTGGGAAGCAGGAGCGCCCTGTGCAGAGGCGTGGAGGTGTGAGGGCCGCAGGGGTGGAGTGGGCTGTTCCTGTCAGATCTGGAGCTCAGCACGGGCTGGGGAGGAGGGCGGTGAGCTTGGTGTGGAAGGCAGGATGTTTGCACTTGCTTCTGATCCAGAGCAGATGTGTGGGGCGGGAGGAGGCTGGGACGGGATGAGCGCTGTGGCCCTACAGAGATGTGCTCTGGAGGGGAGGCAGGAAGCAGGCGCTTGTCACTCAGGAAATGGCTGCCCAGCTGGCTCACTTGGAGGGGAACCGGCGGAGGGCAGGGTTCAGTTTCAGTCTGCGCTCCTTTGATCATATAATGATGTGGTACAAATAAGTGAGGAAAGCCTCGATCGAGGGTGCAGCTGAGTAGCTGGAAAGAAGGGGGTGATTTGAAGTCGTTTTCTGAGTTAATCTCTGGGTCCCGACCAGGCGCATGGCGTGGCCGGGCGGCAAGAGGGGTCCCAGGTAACTCTCCTGAGGTGACCCGCTCATGAAGCTCTGTTTGCTCTGAAATACGAGCAGCCGCGGTAGCTTTGAGGAGGAAACATTCTTTCCTGGGTCCATGAGCCCCAGAAATTAAGTTGTAAGCAGAATTGTGTGTTTTTCCCTGCAGAAAGAACTTCAGGGCTCTTGGATTACTAAGGAGGAGCCCAGCACCCAGGGGAGCCACTTCTTAATAGATTGTATACATCTGGCGCTCCTCAAAGGTTTAGGCTAATCATCCGAATCATGGTTTTACTTTCCATGTAATACATCGCAAACTGCCAGGTAAACCCCAAATGCATGCAGTCCCATTAGACTCCATATAGAGCCATCTCAACTGGCTGTTAGAATGTTCCCCCACCTCTCCTCTCCTCCAGAGACGGACAGCAAGACATGTATTTGGTACATAGGAGGCCGACCAGGTGTGTGGGACTCTGACAGGCACAGAATGTTTTCAGCACGCTGTTGTAAGGTGGGCAGAGCTGAAGTTTACAGTTAGGCTTCTCTTCATAGTCACATGCCTGTGAGAGGTGGGCACGTGTCCCTTTTAAGTAGGATTTGCCATTACCAAAATTGAGGGTAGTTTCTACCTAGGAATGTGTGACCTCAGGCCCAGCTAAACTGCGGCAGCCTCATCAGGCAGGAGGTGCCGGGGTGCAGAGGTGACTTCCTGGGAGCTGTGCGTGGCCCTGGCCTTTCCTCTGGTGAAGTTCACCCTTTACTGTGTGAAGCCTAATTATCGTTAGACAAGTTAATTATTTCTGTCATGACTAGGGAGTTCAAGAAATTACTGCTTTTAGGGATACGATATATGTTGCAACCACATGTGGTATAATTTACTACAAAACTAGAAAATCAGAATTTCTGCTCCTAAGTGAAGATGTCTCCAAAAGTGTGCCACACTTGACACCTGTCCTGATGTTTTCCTTTGGAACTTGAATAAAGATCAGGAGTCATGCTGGGAGATAGCTCATTTTTAGAATCAGAATTTTAAAATATTTTGACAGGTTGTAATGAAGTGCTAAAATCATTAAGGTAAAATTAAAATTTATTAGGAATAAATGTAAAATGGTAGACTTAAATCAAAAAGAAAATCAACGGAGAAGGTTGAGGGTGGGTGAAATATGTCCTAACTGTTCCTGTGTGCAGAAGACGGGGTGGTGGAGGATGTTGGTTGACTAAAACCGGGATTGTCAAGCTTTTATGTGAATGGGCACATGAGAAATAGTTTAGGTTTTCCAGACTAATAGACAAAATCAAGGATATTATGTAAATACTTCTATAACAAGAGAGAACACAGAATTTTTTTCTTGGACAGAATCCAAATTGTAACTGAGCATGATTTTTTATGATATCGGTCCCCTGATGAGAGAATGGGATTCTCTTTCAGGGGCGGAAGTGGAGCGGAGGGTAACACTTTTTTAAATTGAGTTTTAAAGCTAGTGCTGCCTGTCATCAGAGTCAGTCACACATGTTTGTCTCCTAATGCTGATCTAACAAGGAGGTATTTCATCTTTGAAAATGTCTTTATGCCGATCGGTGCTCTCAGATCCTGATACCGTGCAGGAGTATATCATTTTAATTGAGCATATTCATTACTTGGAAGGCATTTATAGAATTCTCTTAGATTCTTCTTGATATTTGCCTTTTAGCGTGTTGTCGTATTGCAGATTAATCACTTCCGGTTGATGGTTGGAAGGGGGGGCCTCAACTGCATAGTTAAATGGATTTTGAAATATGTAAATTTTCATTATACTTGCATCAAGGTTCAAAAAATGCTGCTGGAACTGTAGCTTAAACTCAGAAAATATATCTGCTGTGAATTTGTGTGGGAATGGAAATCTCACTTCTCATAACTTCTGGTAGCTTGGGGAGTGTGTAAAGAAGCGTGGTGTTCCTTGTGATTCAGATGTTGGCTGTCATTGAAATGACTTTACTGCAGTAGAAGGGCCTCATATAAGCAGCCTTGGAATTTTAGGTTGGGTTCATTAAGAAATGTTATCAAGTCTTTTGTGCATGCTAAATAGCTTCAGTTGTGTCCAACTCTGCGACCCCATGGCCTGTAGCCTGCCAGGCTTCTCTCTTCGTGGGATTCTCCAGGCAAGAATACTGGAGTGGGTTGCCATGCCCTCCTCCAGGGGATCTTCCTGATGGAGACATAACCTGTCTCTTAGGTTTCCTGCATTAGCAGGTGAGTTCTTTACCACTAGCGCCACCTGGGAAGCCCTTAGCCAGTCTTTAGTTAAAGCTAATTTCATTGACTACAGTGTTCAGTAATAGTAGTAGTCGACAGAGGGTCTCTTTCAGAGCAATTTCAGTCATGCTTCTGAGGTCAGCAAGTCACAACAAAACCTACCCCAAACTGCTAAACTGCTGTGTGGAAGGACAAGTCAGACTCTTTCAGTGAACTTTGCTGTTGATGCTGCTGGTTCAGCAACACACAAGAGATTAGAAAACTTTGCACAGGGTACCTGCAGATGAAGAACCCAGTGAATAACTGTAGTTGAAATAACCATGTTTAAATGCTTTAAACATCCTAACGTTTTCACGATCTTTGTAAATTTGTCCAGCCAGCCCTTTTCCTGCTTCCCATGTACTTTCAGTCAGCATTTGTATTCTGCTTCAGGTAATACTAAATTTAGTGTTTTGTCCAGTTCTTTGAAAATATTCTCCCTTGTAGTCCACATACATTGTTCTTGGAAGCCAGTTCCTCAGGACCATCGACTCCTTGAGTAACATTTGTTGACAAGCAGCCAAGGAAAGCCCCCAGAGTTGTTTGCCTTGTTCTGTGACTGACTGTTGATGCTGTTTCCTGCACCCTCAACTCTGAGCATCTGTTCTTACTGATAGTCCTGAGCAGGTTTTTCCTCAACACATTTCTCTGGCCGTGCGAACATCGGTGTAAACCGAGGAGCCATCTAGGATTGTGAGCAGAGGCGTAGTGTGTCTGACTGAGATGCCGAGTCACCTACTGTGTTGAGAACAACCGCTGGGGTGGCTGGGGCAGGCGCAGGGGTCCTCTGTTCCGCGCTTTTCCTGCTCGGGTGAGTGATGACGGCAGCTCAGGTCGGCATAGTGCTGGGGGCCATGGCACCAGGGGCAGTTTCTGGGCATGTTCTGCAGGAAAAGCCGACACGATTGGGTGGGGAGTGTGGGAGGAAGGGTCAGGGGTAGTGTCCACTGTTTGTGGCCTTGGCCGTTGGAAGGCAGGGCTCATAAACGTGGAGGACTGCACAGGAGGTTCGTGAGGGAAGATCAGGCCTGAGCTCTGTTGGGCATTTTGAGCAGTTCCCTTGGGCAACCTTTCGCTTCTTTGAGCAGGCTTGCAGCTGGTCCCAGATCCAGTATATCTGTCAGGGTTTGGTCAGGAACTCAGAAGCCACTATAGACGTTTTCTCAACAGGAATTAGAATCCATCACTTGTGTTGGAAGGGCTGGCAGGGTCAAAGGTCAGGGAAGCAGCCCTCACACTGAGTGCGTCCCCGGGTTCCTCTGGGCTCAGCGGTGATATGGACAGTTGGTGCTGCTGCCACTGAACTCAGTGTGTTGAGGCAGGTGGTTCTTGGAGTCTCTCTCTGGGGCAGCTGAAATTCTCTTTGGAACGTACCTGAGGTCTTGGCTGCCATATCAACCTGCAGCTATGCTCCTGCCCACAGCTGCCTCTGGGGAGTACTTTTCTCCTTCATCTTATCAGTCTTGCAAGAGTTTCCTCCAGCCCTGAATTGGGGCAGGAAGCAGTTCTGGCTTCTCTGTGGTGCTGGGATGCAGGGTGACAGCAGTCAGTCCAGGATGACAGCCAGGCAGCAGGTCTGAGCGAGAAACACACATTGTAGAGCTGTTGGCAGGAGACAGCACTTCTGTTCAGCTTGCCTGAGAGGTAAGCTCGGCCAGGAGGAGAAAGGACAGCACCTTGGGGGCTCTAGAATGGACTGGTTAGAGTGAGCAGGAGCCATCTGAGCACTGAGAAGAAAGTGGGGCAGTCTGTTGGTGGTGTTGTGAGTGTTGGTTTTTCAGAACTTAGTAACTTCGCCTCTTATTTCCTGTTACTGTGTTCACTTAGTGCTTAGTACAGATGGATGGCAAACCCTGTGTTCAGCCCTGGCGCAGATGCCCGAGACATGGCATGCCTACCTGTGAGCAGCGCCACCGTGCAGTATTAGAGTATTTTTGGCTAGAAAATTAGTTTGAAGCGTAAAGAAGCTTTTGTTTGCCCAGATGATTTTCATAATATATTCACATTCTTTATATATTTTTGGTTTTTAGAAAGTTGGTTCTGACCTTTTTTTTTTTTTTTTTTTTTAAGAATACAGGTTCCAGCTTGCCTAAGTATGAAACTGTTGGTAGACTGAGCTTAGAGGAAGGGCGATGCACATGAAGAGGTTGTGTATTTTGGACATTGGAGACCTTCACAGTTAACTCACATTATTGCAGTGTTGTGGGTTAAGAAACAGTGGGTTTGGGCCTTATTTAACACTTAGCATCAAAAAGACCAATTCTCCTCCAGGGGTGCAGCCTATATGTTCGATTTGAGCCAACTAGAATTTGTCAGTGTCGTGTTGAATGTTACTGAGCTTTAGGAAGAATTCTCTGTCGTGGTTGCTTTGGAAAGCCCAGATCTTGTTCATTGTTTTAACAGTAAATTATCTGGTTACTTTGGGAAAGCAGAATAGCACCATCAGTTTTAAGAGTGCTGGTAAGCTAGTTTTGAGCTTCCCTTGTGGCTCAAACGGTAAAGAACCTGCCTGAAGTGTAGGAGACCCAGGTTTGATCCCTGGGTCGGGAAGATCCCCTGGAGAAGGGAATGGCAACCCACGCCTGTATTCTTGCCTGGAGAATCCCACTGACAGAGGAACCTGGTGGGCTACAGTCCATGGGGTGGCAAAAGTCAGACACGACTGAGTGACTAACACTTTCAAGCCAGCTAACGCTTGAATCCTGATTGCTCCCTTGCTTGCTGTGTGACCTGGAGAATTTAATTCGTTAAGACTTAGCTTTCTTATGTGTAAAATGGGAACACTGATAGTAACCAGTTAGGACTGTGAGGAGCTGGTACTTGCAAAATGCTCAGGAGAAAGGCTGAAACTAACTGTATGATGATCAGGCTTGATTCTGAGGCTTAGTGAGAGGTGGGTGTCAGAAAGCTGGCCAGGTTGGATTGTGCGTTGAAATGAGAACAAGATGAGCAGGGTGGTAGAAGGAAATATTTTACCTGTTATTGAAACGTAGGTTTAGAGTGTGTGACTGGTGGAAAATTTTAGTTCACATTGTTAGAAAGGGAAAGGGGTTCAGAGTATCCCAGGTGTCTGTTTATACCCATCTTAAAACACCTGTTCGTGCCAGAAAGGTGTAGCTTATCCACCTTACAGCCATCTTCAGGGACCTGGTAGTATATTTTATTATATAATGAGGCAAGTTTAGTTTCTCTTTATCTGTCTGGAGCAAAAGATTTTACTTATGCGTTTTAATTATACAGCTTGGGAAATGTTTGATTTTCTGCTCTTATTGAACTAGTTCAATTTTTATGCTTATATTTTATCAGTTTTGTATGTTTGCTAAGATGCAGAGCTTCATATTCTTAATAAAGATAGATTAGCTCACGGGATAAATAGGAGTGCGGGCACACAGCGGGCGCTGAGTCGCTCACTACTAACATGACAAGTGAACAGCCCTCCGGTGATAAAATGGAATGTTGTTACCTACTTGAATTCTCCTTACAATGAAACAAAGAGCAGTTGTAAAGCACTCAAAAGTCAGTGCATCCATTCATTTATTCATGCATTGTCACTCAGGCATCAAGCATATGTTTATTGATTAAGTGCTCTAGGTGTTTGATACAGTGTATATTATCGGGGTATACAGTGGGGAACAAAAACCAGACCTGGGGAGTAACTGGGATGTTTTGCCTTTCACAGCAAGGAGAAGAAAGACAGTTGCAGGAGACTTGCATTTTAATGAATGATGTTTTCAGGTTTGTACTCCTTTAATAGAAAAGAAGCACGCCCCCCCCCCCCCCCCCCCCCCCCCCCCCCCGCAAAAAAAAAAAAAAAAAGCAGAGAGCTTCTAAAGAGCACATGGGTTTTTTTACCTCTTGCAACCAGCTGGAGTCAGAACTTCACTCTGGCTTTATTTAATAGTGCGTAGGTCCTGAGGCTGTAGAGTTGAAGGAGGCTGTCTTGCTCCTAGAATCTCGTATTTGAGTGGAGGGAGGGGCCGACACATGGGGTCGGATTTGACATCCACACTAGTGGGTGACCCCTTGTGGCTCAGATGGTAAAAGGGTCAGGAAGATCCCCTGGAGAAGGGAATGCCAACCCACTCCAGTATCCTTGCCTGGACAATTCCATGGACAGAGGACCCTGGCAGGCTACAGTCCATCAGACTGTAGAGAAATCAGACACGACTGAGTGACTAACACACACGTGTTAAACCAGAAGCTACACCCCAAGGGTGCTTGGGTGCAGAACCGTGTCTCTGCTGTTCACTGATGTGTGCTCCAGTGCCTGGTGCTGTGCACGGCACGTCAGTGACTCCAGAGGCCCCTCTGGTGAGTGACAGGACTGGGGGAGCGCAAGAGAGGGGCGTGGCCCCCTCCAGACACGCTCCTGTTCAGTGCGGGCAGGAAGGCCCCGGTGGACGGACTGCCGGTGGCACAGAGGTGTGAGGGAGGGCGCACGTGCTCTGTAAACTGAAGTAGCTTAACTTCGCCCGAATGTAGCCTTCTTCAGAGACACCGATGAAAGATGTTAGACTCTGGAGAGTTAGACTGGGCTTGATCCAGAAGGGTCTCAGGCCCTAAATACAGGAAGCACGTTCCCACTTCAGGTCGACACTTCATATTACACGGCACACGCCGTGTCAGAAAAGCTCCATTGTGTCTTGGGGTCCCATTCTGTTAGTGGTAGCTGGAGTACTGAAATTCTGTGAGCCACTGGTGAACTTTTCATCTTTGGGGGAAGATGAGGATATAGGATAAATAATTGTTTTCTCAGGAATAAAAATAGTCTAAACTCTTGAAGGACAGGAGTCTTCTATTTCTATGTCTTGATTTCTAGTTCCCTGGAGGAATGCCAGGTGTGTTGAGTAGATTCTCAGTATGTGAATAAACGAAGAACACCCTTGGCTCTTGTGCGCACTGTTGTAGCGAGCGTTGTGGTGGGTTCTGGAAGGTGACAGCTGAGAGATGGCCTTTGGCAGGTCTCCAGGTGAGCGCGGGGCAGAGGAGCGTGGGTCACTGACGACAGGACGAGGGTGAGTGCTGTGGACAGACCACAGGGAGTGCGAGGGGTCATCGCCCCCCTCGGAGCACTCAGCCCCCGGGTTCTTAGTTCTCTTTATACCTGCTGCTTATTTCCACATCCTCTGTGGCAGCCTTTTAGTAAACCTTCCACAGAGTCAGGCACACGGACTCTTCATGTCCTCTTTCTGGGCTCGGCTTCCTGGAGGTCTCTGTTCTCCCGTGTTCTCAGCTGGCTGTTCTCGTGCCTTCCCTGCAGCGTTGCCCCGGTCGTCCTTTGCTCTTGCCCTTCGGCTTCTCTCCAGGGTTGGGTTTCATGTTTGGGGTACCCTTTGTCTTCGTCTTCCTTGACTGACTTCTTTGTCTTGGTCGACCACTGCGTCCAGAGGTGAACCACTTGAGAAGGATGATCGGGGTCTTGGGCGGGGCCGGGCCGCCTCCCACCTTCCCTCCTCCTGAGCCTCTCTGCTCCGACTGTCCTCCTCTCCTGGCCCACAGGAGCTCCTGTTCTGGAAGCTCCTTCCACCGTCAGGTCCTTGCTGAAGCTCCTGTTCTCCTGTGATTGCCTCCTACTTCGTTATGCTTACATTTTGGGGGAGGACCTTCTCCAGTGGCCTCCTGAGGTAGGACGCTTGGGGCAGAAGGTTAGGGCGTGAGCGTGATTGAGGAGGGTGATTAAGGTGTGGCTGGTGTGGAGTTCTGTTGGCATCGCTCTGATCCATTGCTTCCTGTGTTCCATGTTACTGGTTTTCAGTTCAGAAGCTTATTCTAATTTCTTATTCAATGTAACTTTTTCCCCTCCCATCTTTAGAAGCTTGTAGGAATTTAAAAATTCGGCCAGCTCTTTTAAAATGCCATGAAGTGTGGGTTTCTTTCCATCTACTGTTCTGCTCATTCACTGGGGACCTTCATTCTGGTAACTTCATTCCTCAGTTCTGGGAAAAGTTTTTCAAGTGATTGTGCTGATGCTTTTCTCCTTTCTGTTTCCTTGTTCTTTTTTTCTGGAAGTGTTGTTATCCACGAAACTATCTTGGCTGATGTATTTTTCTTATTCTTTCTCTCTAGTATACTTCTGTCCCACCGTCCTTCCCTTTCTTCCTTCATTTTTTTATCCTGCTCTCAGGGAGATGTCTTGAATTTAACTTAACCTTCTTTTTAGTTTTTTGCTTCTGTGTTCATGTTCTTGAATATTCATGAGTATCCTATTTTTGTTTATTGATTGCAGCATCTTCTTACCTCTAGGTTTTTGATTGTAGAGTTTCTGTTTCTCTCAAGTATTTCCTTACCTCCCAATCCTCCAGAACCCTTTCCTTCTGTTTGCCATGGGGAGGGCCTTTTGACTTTTACATCAGGGTATTAGGGGTGGACGATTTGTTGGGGGATCCCCAGTGTATTTTCAGGTCTTTCTTCTTGGTCTGATTATATTCCCCAAGAATATTCTCTAGTCTCTTTCATGTGGAATTCTGACTACAGAAATCTGGGGGCTGGGTGGGTGTGTGAGGGGTGGGGAGCGCGAGGACCCACCGTTGAGTTTTGTATGGTGATGAAGTCCCCCTGTGTGTAGTCCAGCTGGGCAGGGGGCCTTCAGTTGAGAGCCACTCTGCTTTTCCTGGGAGTGGCCATCAGGGATGGGGCAGCACTCGGACGCCTGGGGCTGAGCTTCTGGCTGCGGCTTGAGCAGACTTGCTGCTCCCTGTGGCCAGGCCCTGGAGAAGGCAATGGCAACCGACCCCAGTACTCTTGCCTGGAAAATCCCATGGACAGAGGAGCCTGGTGGGCCAAAGTCCATGGGGTCGCTAAGAGTCGGATAAGACTGAGTGACCTCACTTTCACTTTTTACTTTCATGCATTGGAGAAGGACATGGCAACCCGCTCCAGTGTTCTTGCCTGGAGAATCCCAGGGACGGTGGAGCCTGGTGGGCTGCTGTCTATGGGGTCACACAGAGTTGGACACGACTGAAGCGACTTAGCAGCAGTAGCAGTGGCCAGGCCCTGTCCTGCCCGCCCCGGTGCTGCCTGCTCTGAGCCTTCTGGGACACCCCTGTGGAAGTGGAATCGGGTCTTAGTTTTTCCACTGCTGGCTTAGAACCTGGCTTTCTTGGCCTGCTGAGTCATTTACTATGCTTCCAAACTTTCATAGTTTCTGTTTCCTCCAAGTTTTTTTTTTTTTTCCGTTTTTAAAAAATTTGTTTTCGTCTTTATCTTCCGTGTGAGAAGCTTTTCTCACAGGCTCCAGAATTCTCTTTTTGCCCTGTCAGTTCTGCCTGAGCTGTGTTTTGTTATTCAATTTTTTTTTTAATACCTCTTTAGTATAATTTTAGTGGGAGAGGGTGAAGTAGATGTATATATTGTTGGTGATCTTTCCCTGAGCTTACTAGCTAACTCTGTGTCATATTAATGCATGCTTGTTGATACGTTTTAGTAGTCTCCAGGTTTTCACATGTATTTTCTTGACTGAAATGTAGGTTTGAAGACAGGGACTTGATGGCGTGTTTTTACCCTCATGTGTCGTAGGTGATGAGACTGGCTCTGAGAGGGGTGAACACAGTGGCTCTTTGAAAAAGTGGTGGAGAGGTGGTTTTGTAAATGCATGTTGTCTTTCCTTGTCAGGTTCTCGGTGACTGCTATGGAAAGAGGAAGGAGAAAGGAGGAGTGTTTGTAAGTCATCGTGCGACTTCCTCACGGAGTTTTGGTGGCCTTCTGAACTGTGAGTCTGATTCTCTTGCTACACTTGTGTCTTGGTGTTTTGTTTTGTTTTGATTTTTCTTTCCCCTGTCATAGGGTTTTTTTGACACACAGTGGAAACAAACAAGAGGTAGTGAATTTTGCAGAGAAGGTGGGAGGAAAAATAGAAGTCATTTAGTCCCTTCTATATGTGTACCTTCTGTACTTTATATACCTTTTTGTATATATGGTTAACAACTACAATAACATCACATGGTTTAGAATAGGGCCAACTCTTTGCAAACCCATGAACTGTAGCCCACCAGGCTCCTCTGTCCATGGGATTCTCCAGGTAAGAATACCGGAGTGGGTTGCCATGCCCTCCTCCAGGGGATCTTCCTGATCCAGGGATCGAACCCATGTCTCTTATGTCTCCTGCAAGTTCTTTAGCACTAGCGTCACTTGGGAAGCCCGGGATGGGGTCTGGTACCTTATAATACCAGGATATGCCTGCTGATAGGTCCTCTCCCCTCTCACATTTGCGTCACTGAGGGACAGTGAGGCTACAGGTCCCAGTGCAGAGCTGGGATGCACACTGTGTCTGACTCAGCCTGTGCCCTGTCCTCTGATACCTGGTTCTCAGGGGCTCTGGATTCAGATGGCAGCTTAGCTACTTACGCTTTACTAACTGCCTACACCTGGCTTTCCCATCCAGCAGGGCGTGATGATAGCCCTTCCCCAGGCACAGGAGGTGAGAGGTATGTGACGTGCTCACAGATGTCAGCAGTGGTCACTCCCTGGGAGGGAAGCTGGGCCCGAGAAACTGGGCTCTTTATGATGTGGCCGTTTTTAGCTGTGGGGTTTGTTTCATGCCCCACAGTGGGGAAGTGGTGGAGTTGAGGTTCTATCCCAGTTTGTCTGATGTCTGAGGACTGCTCTCTGGTGAGTCTGGTGGTGAATTGAGGACAGGCAGCCGGAGAAAATGAATGTGTGTCTCCTGGGGTGCTGGCGTTGGTCAGCACTCTGTTGTACCAATATGTTGTGTTGGTAAAAGCCTCATGAACTTGATGGATTCAGACCTCATGACAGTTTATAACTGTGTTGAATTTCACTTTGGCCAGTGTCCTTGTGTTGGATGTCCAGGTGGCAGGGCCCTGGTTAAAGTTTTTCCACTTCCTTCTGAGGGTCGGTTCACTTTCCTGCTTTGTTCCCTTTTCCCCCAAGCAGCTTCTGTCTCTACAGAGGCTAGGTATTAGGGAAGGGAAATTATGTCATGCAGTTTCAATTTCCGAGCAAGGCCCGGAAGTCTTAGTCCTGTTTTTCCAATTCGCCCCGCTCTTTACTGGCTGTGGGAGGAGCCTGGGCTGCGTGCTGTGATGGTGTTGCAGGTCATGAGGTCACAGCCCAGCTCTTTGCATCCCCCTCCATCCAGATGATACGTTTGTTCCTGTGACTGTAACGTCCACTTGTGTGCAAATCTGTTTCTGAGAGTCTTGGAAATAAAAAATTTATTTCACTTCTGCATCTTTTGTTTGATTCATAGGTGGTTTGTACTAAATGCTGAATGAAGGAACGTTTAATGCTTGCCACAAAATAACTTCTTTTAGTAGATCCAAATAAGGCAGAATATCAAGTGTAGCTTTTCAGCAACATTAGAGCTTAAAAATACCTCATCTTGGTACAGGTTCAGCACAGGGGACAATATTTACATGAGGGGGCAATATTTAGTAGAAGGCACTCAGAATTCTTCTTGAAATACGATGGAGCGGAAGAAAGGCCTGGCGGGAGGGCAGTGAGACGTCAGGCAGGCCCCTGATGAGCCAGGGGCCTCTTCCCCAGCTCATTGGAGCTT
Organism: Bos javanicus; assembly: GCF_032452875.1. Taxonomy (NCBI): domain Eukaryota; kingdom Metazoa; phylum Chordata; class Mammalia; order Artiodactyla; family Bovidae; genus Bos; species Bos javanicus. The sequence goes on from NC_083881.1 coordinate 2,729,496, forward strand.
TTAGCACCAGGACTGCTGATAATCTACTGATTCTGGCTTGTCTCCTCCCCACCAGTATTTGAAAATACTTAAGCCCAGAAAGATAACCGTCTAACTGGTGTTCCTCCAGACAGATGGTCAGACAGTAGGAGTCCGTCTTGCCTCCCCCAAAGTCAGCCTGGAGCTGCGATGCTAAGAGCCAGACCCCCATCCCCCTGAGTGTGCCATCGTGAGCTCCTGGTCCTCCTGGGCCCTGCAGAGCAGCTCTGCTTCTGGAGCTGCTTTGCCAGAGTTGGTTCTTGGTTCTTGTTTGATTTGGTGTGTGTGTTGGAGGGCAGGAACTTGGGATGGAGGTGTTTTGCAACCTTAATTCTAGGAAGGTGCAGAAAAGTTTTGGAGGAGTTGAATCACTGAAATATGTGTGGAGATCATTTTCAGGGTTAACGTTTGTGGGAAGGTGGTAGACAGGAAGGAAGGCTGCCTCAAGACCCTCTGAAGACCCCCATTTTGTTAATAAAGATGTCTTTTAAGCATCAGGACAAGTGAGTACAACTAAGATAGATTGGACTCTGAGTTCTTGGGGCCGTTTACTCAGAAAACCTGTTTTTTAGTGTCTGGAATTCCAGATGTCGTCCTGAGACTTCCCTAGGTGCTAAGCAGGATGGACATGGTTCGTGTTCTTGTGTGACACCGGTTTTGTTGGGGTGCTGACCTCTGCCGTGGGGAGAGAGTGTGCAGAGAGCGCGGGGGTCCGTGCTCACAGGCCCGGGACCAGCCTGGTCGGCACAGGCCCCCAGGGGCTGCAGTGCCCACGTGGACCCCGGAGGATGAGAGTGTGTGGCCCAGCACACAAGTGTTCAAGGAGCGAAAACGTCTCATGCAAAGGCCCAGGCGAGAGAGCTTGGTCTTTGCGGATATGTGAGTGTAGCTTACTTAGAGCAGTGATTGCAGGTGTTGACAGGTGAAGTGTGCGCAGGTGAGGCTGGAGGGTAGTCAGCAGCCTGACTGTGAAGGAGGGTGCGGAACCCAGGTAAGGAGCTGGAGCTTTATCCTGAGGGCTGTGGGGAAGGACGGCAGGGTGGATTTTTGTTAATTCATGTAATTACCAAGATGGTAGCAGGCGAGATCATGCTGGAAGCAGTGGTTCCCTAGCCTCCCCAGCCCCCAGCTCCACTCTGCATCACCCCCCTTTGTAACTGTCTTCCCTTGTGGACTTTCTGGAAGTTACCTCCGAGACGCCGCATTCCATGTGGAACCGTGTCATCTGCGGCTTCAGCGTTGGGTGGTTTGTTCGTTTTCTGATGTGGGGTGTGTGACTGAGCCTAGTGGTGCTGTGCGGAGCACGGGAGAGTGCCTTCCCAGAGGGGCCTGCAGGAGGATAGGAATGGCTGGCTGTAGCAGGGGTGGGTGCTCGAGGGAAGAAAGTGCACAGAGGTGGAGCTGGACGGTGTGGAGACTGCACCCTTCAGAGATGGAAGCAGGCTTCATGGGAAATGTGGCATTCTGATTGTTTAACATTTGTTATACATTTTTAATGTCCCCAAATCTGAGCCTAGGAGACACCAGAACTCCTGAATCCAAGTGATAATCTGAAACTGTTGATTTTGTGTATTGACTCATGGGGAAAAAATCCTTATAGAACACCTGTCACAAAAACTTAATACAGTTGGCATCTGTCTGGCTGTACAGAGCAGTCAGTGGAGCCAGGCTGTGCTATTGAGCTGCTCTGGTTGTCAGGCATGAACAGGGCATTTAAGAAGCTGCTCCGTGTTTGGCTTCACCAGGGCGTGTGGGCATCAGAGAGGTTGGAGATATCGCCAAGGTGTGTGAGCACCAGTCCCACCTGTGTGGCATAGTCGTAGCATCCTGGAGGGAAGGAAGCGTTCATGACGAGGCCATGCAAGACCCAGGGTGGTTAGATTGGAGCCTTTTGAAAGAAGTATCACTGCATTTGAAGTGCTGAGGCAAAATCTTGACAAATAAGGTCCACAAAGACTCTCAGTGATTGCCAGCTCCAGGGCAGCTCTTCTGAAAATGCCTGGCGGTTCTCGTGTATGATCAGGACCCTGCGTTGAGTTCAGTGGGTCCTCTGCGTGCACGTTACCTGCTGTGTGAGGCCTCAGTTTAATGCTCATACCTCTGTGAAGAGTGTGTCTTTATGTTTCCAGTCTTACATTGTGATTCAGAAATTTGGGTGAAGGAAATAGTCATAATCATAATAGCTGCCATTTATGTGTCAGTCATTGTGTCAGATTAGTATTTAATTGTTTATAATAGTTCAGTAAGGTAGCACTTACTGTTCCCATTTTATAGAGAAACTGGACTTGGAGACATTAAGAAACTTTTTGCCCAAGGTTTCATATGGTGGTCATCAAGTTTTCAAGTTCCCATGCCCTGATGGTCCTGCGGTGGGTCTTGCTTTCGTAGCGGAGAGTCGCAGACCCTTCCCTAAGCGCTGCGCCTCCTTTCTGTGCTGTCAGCCACGCATCGACCGTGGTGCGTGTTTTCGGCGTGTCTGTGTCGCCTGTGCTGACCTGCATCACCGCTGTTTGTACAGAGCTCTGCAGGTGGTTCATAGTCCGGGGTTCCCGGCTCAGACTGAGCAGAGAGGTGGTTTCATCAAATACTGGGAAAACTAGGGAAATGGGTCCGTTCCTATCCCTAGAAGTGGGGAGACAACTTTTCCTGTGGAAATTTTTATAGACTTTGGTCTGCTGCTGCTGCTGCTTCTGCTAAGTCGCTTCAGTCGTGTCCGACTCTGTGCGACCCCATAGATGGCAGCCTACCAGGCTCCCCTGTCCCTGGGATTCTCCAGGCAAGAATACTGGAGTGGGTTGCCATGTCCTTCTCCAATGCATGAAAATGAAAAATGAAAGGGAAGTCGCTCAGTCATGTCCGACTCTTAGCGACCCCATGGACTTGGGCCCAACAGGCTCCCCCGTCCCTGGGATTTTCCAGGCAAGAACACTGGAGTGGGGTGCCATTGCCTTCTCTGAGACTTTGGTCTACTCCTCATGAATTCTGAAGTCAAAGTATACAAACTCCTCAGCATTTCTTCTTTAATTGTCTATTAGAAAGGGTAGACGGAGAAGGCATTGGCACCCCACTCCAGCACTCTTGGCTGGAAAATCCCATGGACGGAGGAGCCTGGTGGGCTGCAGTCCATGGGGTCGCTAAGAGTTGGACACGACTGAGCGACTTGACTTTCACTTTTCACTTTCATGCATTGGAGAAGGAAATGGCAACCCACTCCAGTGTTCTTTCTTGACTGGAGAATCCCAGGGACGGGGGAGCCTGGTGGGCTGCCACCTATGGGGTTGCACAGAGTCAGACACGACTGAAGTGACTTAGCATCAGCAGCAGAAAGGGTAGATGTCTCTTAAAAGAACATTTGCAGCAAGGTGGATGAACTTGGGAAGTATTATGCTAAATGAAATAAGTCAAAGAAAGACAAGTGCTGTATGTTATTACTTATATGTGAAACCTAAAAGTACAACACACTAGTGAATATGGCAACAAAAAAAGCAGACTTACAGAGAACAAGCTGGTGGTTACCACTGGAGAGAGAGGGTATTGGGGAGGGACAGTTGAGGGCTAGGGGTGTAAGAGGTACAAACTATTAGGTATAAAGTAAGTTGCAAAATGAGCAATATAGCCAGTGCTTTATAATAACTATAAATGGAGCATAACCTTTAAAAATTGTGAATCACTGTATTGTACACCTGTAACTTAGATAATATTGTACAGCAACTATACTTCAGTTTTTTTAAAAAGTTCTATTTTTTGACCATACGACATGTGGGCTCTTTGTTCCCCAACTAGGGATTGAAGCTGCACTCCCTGCTTGGCACGCACGAGTCTTAACTGGTGGACAACCAGGGAAGTCCCTATAATTCAGTTTTAAAGAAAAGATCTCAGTGAAAATTTCAATTGAAAATATGGCCAAAAGGTTTGAGTAGGTATTTCGTTCATTTCATAGGATAAGAATAAGCACACAGAAAGATGCTCAGCACCGTTACTCACTGGGGAAGGGCAGACAGCAACTACGTTGAGGTGCCACTGCAACGCAGTTAGAGTGGTTAACAGTAAAACTAGACGGCACGAGGTGACAGTGTCCAGTGACAAAGATGTGAAACAGGACTCTTGCCTTGCTGGTGGGAATGCAAAGTATAACCACTTTGGAAAATAATTTGGCAGTTTCTTATAAAGTTGAATATATACTTATCATACAATCCAGTAATCCTATTTTGAGGTATTTATCCAAGAGAAATGAAAATTTATGTCCGTGTGCCTGAATGTTTATAGCAGCTTTATTCATAATCGTTTAAAATGGAAAACAACTTGAATGCCCATCAGCTGGAAAACGGATGAGCAGATTGGGGTCCACCCCTGCAGTGGAATCCTATCCAGCAGCAGCAACAGGAAGGAACTAACTACCAACATAGGAGCAAAGTGGTGCGTCTCCAAAGCATTCTGCCCGTTGAGAACATGAAGCGCTCGTGTTGCTGGGGTTCCATTGATGTAACATTCTGGTTAAGGCAGAGCTCTGAGAGCAGAGATGAGGTGAGTGGCTGCCTGGGGCTGCCAGAGAGAGACTTGTTTTCCGGGGACATGAGGACACTCCTCTGGGCGACAGAAAGCGGCCGTTCCTCCGCCTGGCGGTGGCCACGCCACAGAGGACGTTCGTCAGAGCTCCTGAGCCGGAGGTTTTCCTGTATGGAAATTATACCCCAGGCTTCAAAGATAGGTGACTTCTGTGTGTATACACACAGATACTGTACGCACTTGAGCTCAGGTTTTCTTTCAGGCTGGATTAAACTTTATTTTTCTGGACAAGGTATCCTGGAAGTTTAAGTGAAGTAGATTTTAGCCATAGACACAGCTTCTGAAACCATGTAACCTGAAGTCCTTGGCTGAGTTTTGTATGCTAAAGCCTTTGTATGTAGTTTCTCTTCATGTAACAGGATTGTATATTACAGATGTGTAATTAGCATAAGTTAAAAGTGTTTTAAAAGTTAAATTATTTTAGGGGATTTCAAGTTCTTGTAGCTCTGGAGAAAAATAGTTTTACCAGTGTTTACAATTAATAAATAATGTTTTCTCTGGTTAATGAGACAAATTTATGTAGTCTTCAGCTGTTTTGTTCGGTCAGCTGTAATTGTAGGATACAGGTATATTTTACACTGCTAGAAATACCAAGAATGCACACAGAAAATGATACACATAGGCTTCGTTGAGCTTAAGACTTGCAATTGAAGTACAGTTTTTAGAAGCACGCAGAAGAGTTGCTTGTTACTGCTCTGTGGTGCTTTCTGATGTCCTCCAGAGCAGTTATTCAGCACTTTTTCCCAGTAGGCCCTTGTTTATGTATAGAGTGGGGAGGGAAATTAAAGTGGAAGTTTGTGTGTGAGGGTTTTAATTTTTATTTACAAATCAAAATTTGTTTGATTTTGGAAAGTAAGAAGGCCACTATTTTAAATGATGACTTCATGGTTTTATGATGGGAGGTGCCGCTCTGTGTGGTCACAGCAGAGTCAGTGGTACAGCGGAGCGGGCTTCTGCCCCTTGTTGCACGTGCCCCTCTGTGTCTGCGGCCCTCCTTGCTCTCCCCTGGACACGTGAAGCTTCCCACCGTGTGTGTCCAGCCCCGCTCACCGCAGCTCCCGCCTGCCGCCCTCTGTACAGTGAGCACATGGCCCAGATCCGCTAGTGACCTCTTGGCAGCACACTGAGAGACAGAGAAGAGAGTGGAGTTGTCCTGCTTACTTTTTGCTGTCTGGCTCCATCCTTGTGTCTTCCTCTGGACCCCGCGGTAACTTAATCCTGGTCCAGAGGCCGAGGAGAAGGCTGGGGTGTTTGCTTCAGTTGCTGGCATTTCCAGGTGCTGTGGGGCTCCTGTTGCATGAGCTCGGGGATGGTTTGCAGGGTGTTTGCTTTGATTTGGCTCGTGTTGTTGCTGCACACGTTTGGGGTGTACCATGCAGTGTCTCCTGAGAGGTTTTGGTATGATTTGCTTAAAGTTACTGTATATGCAGAATAGGAAAAAAATAGTGGATTATACACTTAAAAAATATGTAACTGTGTTTATTTTCCTATGTATTTCAAAGGATACTTACAGGTCTTCTTAAACAATGTACTGAAAGTCATCAGACTCACTTTTAGCCTTTCTGGGTGACTTGGGATCTGCAGTGTGAACACTTGTCGCCTTCAGTGTGCGGTAGCACGGCTTTTGCCTTTCTGTCTGCGGTAAACCTGTTTCTCTCCCTCGGATTCCAGTGTTCTGGTTTGCTGGGCCTCCCTGTGCTATGGGCGCGTGAACTGGGCTCAACAGCAAAGTGACAGTGGTCTGCGCTGGGCTGACTGCCTCAGAAACCCTCCAGCGCCCTTTCTAGTTTGCTGCTCCTTGGGTTTTGGTTTTTAATTGTTTAAAATTGCAGTATAGTTGCTTTACAGTGTTTCAAGTGTACAGTGTGTTTTGTTTTTATAGATGAAAAAATTTTTTTCTTTTATAGAAAAGTTATAAGATGTAGTAGTATAGGGAACTCCTGAATATGGCACTTCACCTAGATTCACCAGATGTTAAACTAACGTTCTGTTGCCTTTGCCTGCAGGCCCTCCCCAACCCTGTTTTCCTCTTCTCTCCCTTCCCCCACCCCACCCTCTCTTTCTGTCTTTCCAGGTACGTGCACACGTGTATTTACTGTGAGAGTAGGTTGCAGCGCTCACTCCCTTTACCACTTAGATACTGCGATGAGTCGGGACTGGGGAGACAGAGACTTGGGAGGGCACAAACAAAACCTTGTGTGCACCAGGAGAAAGGAGCAGTGGCCCCACAGGAGACTGAGCCAGCCTTGCCTGTGAGTGTTCCGGAGTCTCCGGTGGAGGCGTGGGTCCACAGTACCTGCCGCGGGGCCAGGGACACTGACTGCAGCAGGCCTGGCAGGTACAGGGTGCTGGCATAGGCCCTTTTTTAGGAGGTCACCGTTACCTCTGCCAAAGCCGGGCTATAGGGAGGGAACAGCCCCACCCGTCAGCAGAAGATTAAAGATTTACTGAGCATGGACTTGTCCACCAGAGCAAGACCCAGTTTTCCCCACAACTAGTCCCTCCCATCCGGAAGCTTCCACCAGCCCCTTATCCTCATCCATCAGAGGGCAGACACAATGAAAACCACAATCACAGATAACTGACCAAACTGATCACGTGGACCACAGCCTTGTCCAACTCAGTGAAACTGTGAGCCGTGTCACGTGGGCGCCCAAGATGGATGGATTGTGGTGGAGAGTTCTGCCAAAACGTGGTCCACTGGAGAAGGGAATGGCAAACCACTTCAGCCTTCTTGCCTTGAGAACCCCATGAACAGTATGAAAAGAACAGAATGACCACGATGTAATTCATGGAATTATCAAATTACCAAATTTACAAAAGTTAACATTGCCTTTGCAGCCCATACACTTACCAAAATGTAGACACCATTGTCATTTTCTTGTTGAACCCAAGTTTTTGTGCCTGACACACACGGAGGCCAAACAAACTAAAATGCTGGAATTTGAAGGAGAGAAAAGTTATTGCAGGGCCAAGCAAGGAGAATGCTCAAAAGACCTGAATCCTGGGTGGTTCTTGGGGCAAAATTCCAGGGGAGAAGGCGACTGCAGGGTGTGTGGCCCTCCTCTCATTGGCTGGCGAGAGGTAACAGGTTGTGTTCAAGGAATCTCAATCATCAGTCTTCCGCTTCCATGCAGTTTGGGTTCTGCTCAGCCTGAAGTTACAGTCCTCCACCTGGGTGGGGCCCTTAGTTGCTGTAGAAGACCTGTGTCAGATGTTACGTGTTATCTACCCTTTGAGGAGGAACCAGGACCCTGCTTTATTCACACACTGATCTTTCTACTGCTCCTCCTCTAGTTCTGCATTCCCCTAATTAGTAACTGTTTGAATCTGCCCTTTGCAACTCAGGGAAGGTTTTGGAGGCTGAAACAAGAAATGGAGGACACAGCAAGGCTTTATAGTGCCTGGGAAGGGTCCCAGGGCCCCAGAAAGTTCCTTCATGCCCCTCCATGGTCACAGTCCCTGCCCCAACCACTCGCTGCTCCCCTCCCCCCATAACTTCTGTGTTCCTTCCACTTCAGGTCACTTTTGCCTGTTCTAGGAGCTCATGTCAGCAGAGTGGTACGCTGCGTATAACTGTGAAAGGTGATTTTTAGCCCCATGTAGTAGAGATTCATCTATATTGCTGTGTGGTTGGTTCCTCTCTGTTGCTGAGTATAGTGTTCCCTTGCAAGAGTCTATCCTGTTTTGTCTATCCATTCTTTCTCCATCAGTTCAGTTCTGTTGCTCACTTGTGTCTGACTCTTTGTGACCCCATGGACTGCAGCACGCCAGGCTTCCTTGTCCATCACCAACTCCCAGAGTTTGTACTCAGACTCATGTCCATTGAGTCGGTGATGTCATCCAGCCATCTCATCCTCTGTCTTCCCCTTCTCCTCCCACCTCCACCTTCAATCTTTCCCAGCATTAGGGTCTTTTAATTTTTTTTTTTTTTTTTAGGGTCTTTTCAAATGAGTCACTTCCTCGAATCAGGTGACCAGAGTATTGGAGTTTCTGCTTCAGCATCAGTCCTTCCAATGAATATTCAGGACTGATTTCCTTTAGGATGGACTGGTTGAATCTCCTTGCACTCTAAAGGACTCTCAAGAGTCTTCTCCAACACCACAGTTCAAAAGCATCAATTCTTCGGTGCTCAGCTTTCTTTATAGTCCAACTCTCACATCCATACATGACCACTGGAAAAACCATAGCTTTGACTAGATGGATCTTTGTTGACAAAGTAATGTCTCTGCTTTTTAATATGCTGTCTAGGTTGGTCATAACTTTTCTTCCAAGGAGCAAGAGTCTTTTAACTTCATGGCTGTAGTCACCATCTGCAATGATTTTGGAGCCAAAAAAAAATAAAGTCTGTTATTATTTCCATTGTTTCCCCGTCTGTTTGCCATGAAGTGATGGGACCAGATGCCATGATCTTCATTTTTTGAATGTTGAGTTTTAAGTCAACTTTTTCACTCTCCTCTTTCACTTTCATTAAGAGGCTCTTTAGTTCCTCTTTGCTTTTGGCCACAAGGGTGGTGTCATCTGCATATCTGAGGTTACTGATATTTCTCCCGGCAATCTTGATTGCAGCTTGAGCTTCATCCAGTCCAGCATCTTGCATAATGTACTCTTTCCATACAAGTTAAATAAGCAGGGTGACAGTATACAGCATTGATGTGCTCCTAGCTACTGACTTTACTATCTACAGAATCTCAGGCAATTTCCATTTTGACAGAGGGAAGCTTGTTCTTTTTTTTGGTTTAATTTCCATTTTGTTTTGTTACTGTACTGATATGGGATATTTGGTGTATTCTGCATTGTGTTTCATGCAAAATAGCTTTTCCTGCCTGACTTAACACATGCTGTGTTGTTTGTCCTGAACATAACCGTTAATCCCAGCTCCTTCAAGCAGAGGTCATTTTCTTCCCGCCACTTGCCCATCCGTCAGCGATGTGTTAGTGTAGTGAGCAGTGAGTGTATCGGGGCCTGGTGAATGAGCGTGAGAAGGGAGATGCCTGAGATCTTCATTGGCCAGCAGAGTGCCCAGCACCTGCGTGACCCCAGTCCTGTACTCTGCACCGCTGAAGGAGAGGTTTTCCCCCAGTCTTGCAGATGATTGGTTGAAAATTTGGAATCATTTTTGGCTCTTCTTACAATTTTTGATGTACATTTGAGTAACAATGTCGCCCTTAAAAAATATCTTTGTTAGTTTATGAAATTGAGATTAGTACAGCGTAAATACTGATTTTTCATTATGTGAGCCTTATGAAGTGACGCGTCATAAGATGGAGTGTGTGCCTACTGCGTAGCTTCTGCCTGCTGGTGACAGTAGTTTTGAAATAGAAAAGCTTGATAGAATAGTGGTGTTTGGGTGTATGTATGACATTTTCTCATAACCTCTGTATCACAGTAGACATATCCTGGAACAGACTCATTCTTTAGATTTAAATGGGAAAGATTGGGGGGTCTTCCAGTGGTAGTTTTCTTCTGGACCTGCAGCATTGATGCAGGCTGCCTGTTGCGTTTACGTGGAAACTCTGTCACGCGAGTGTACGTTCCTCGGTTCTTTGTCTGGTCACAACAAAGATTTGGAGCTCTCAGGTCTTGGACAAACCGTGTTATAGCTCTTAGGCAAATCAGTGTTACAGCTCTATTTTATTTAGAAGATAGCAGGAGAGAGAGAGAGAGAGAGAAAGAGAGTGCACGCACGCGGGAGAGAGTCCGTGAGAAGGCGCTTTGGCTCCTCCTTTTATATGTTTTTTCCTCCACCTGGGCCTGCCCTATGCAAATTGGGCTTAGCCAGGAGTGCTGTTTGTTCTGCCTGAAGTCTTCACTCTGGTCCTCGGACCTTCCTTTGACCTTCCTTGTCTTTTAGCCACCGCCATTTTGGACTCCTTTTCCCTATTCTACCTACCTAACACTCTTGATCCTAAATTGATCCTCTTTTGGTAGCTGAGGGCAAGTGAGACTTGGTCAGTCTTGGAGCTGCATTTTCACTGTTCAAAGCTGAACTTCACTGCCTTGTATGTCAGTAACAGGGATATTTAACATGTTTGAGAAAACGGATCACATATGTGCTTAATTTTGTCATAATTTATAAAAGATTTAAAAAATTACTAAAAATGTACTTGTTCTCTTGAGTGTGACTTTTAATCTTCAGAGTAAATCTTTAGTTTGGGCTTCCCTTGTGGCTCAGCTGGTAAAGAATCCTCCTGCAATGCAGGAGACCTGGGTTCAATCCCTGGGTTGGGAAGATTCCCTGGAGAAGGGAATGGCTGCCCACTCCAGTTTTCTGGCCTGGAGAATTCCATGGACTGTATAGTCCATGGGTCGCAAAGAGTCGGACACGACTGAGCAACTTTGACTTGACCTGACTTAGGTGCGAAGTTCAGCATAAACTTGCACTCATTGGGCACTGAGGAGTTTTCCATGTGACGCATACTTCTAGATGGCTGAAGAAAACGTATCTGCCTTTCTTTTTTATCCCAACCCCACCGGTTCCCCAGACCTTACTTTTATTCAGGTAAGAAGATGGGAAAGGGAGCAGGGTGTAGCTTTTCTTGCAGGATATTCTGATTGTGAAAGTGGTGTCAGTTCTTAAGTGGATTTTATCTGGAAGAGGGTAGAAAGCATGGTGTTTGCATGGCATTTGTGCAGTGATCATGATGGTGGTGTTACTCCAGGACACGTTGCGGCTGCTGTCGGGAGCTTTCCCAGACGGCAGAGCAGAGTGGTTTCCTTAGCTGTGCAGCAGACGCCAAGGGTGCCTTCTTTTTGCAGTGCCTGACTCTGTAAAGGAGACAAAAATGGGTTTACTGTGGATTGTGATAGATGTACAGAGAGGAGATTGTGTACAGAAAGGAGACTTGGGTTTCTTAGACAACTGGGAGAGTGAGGTGGAGATTGACTAAGTTTGTGGAATGAGATTGTCCTGAGTATAGTTTTCAGCAGAAGAAAGAATTTCAGTCAGCAACTGTGTGTAGAGATCATATTGTAGCAAGTATAGGTGGTAACTTCGAGGTCACATGGAAAGAGCTGTAAATGCCCTGGAAATCTTGGGACTAGGAATGTGTAATTACATTTTACAGGAAACGCTGCAGGTGGTGATGCTGTTATTTTTGTGTTCTCTTTTGTTCTTGTTAGATGAATTCATACTTCTATTTTTTACTTAAAGATAATATTTGATTTCCATTTAAGGCTTGGGACATATACATTAGGAAATTCCTGTACTCTGAGTTCTTAGGTGGTAATTCAAGGATCCCAGTGAGAGGACTGTGCTTTAAGCCACCTGTAATCATATCCAGACTGTGTATGTAGAGCAAAAAATAAATGCATGTTCTTTCATAAATTCTTTAAGTGCATTTTATACAGACATATTTATTTCATAACTTTTTTTTTTTAAAGCAAAATCAGATTTGGAGTTACTTACAGGCACAACTCGGAGAAGGCGATGGCACCCCACTCCAATACTCTTGATTGGAAAATCCCATGGACGGAGGAGCCTGGTGGGCTGCAGTCCATGGGGTTGCTGAGGGTCGGACACAACTGAGCGACTTCACTTTCACTTTTCACTTTCATGCACTGGAGAAGGACACGGCAACCCACTCCAGTGTTCTTGCCTGGAGAATCCCAGGGACGGGGTATCCTCGTGGGCTGCCATCTACGGGGTCACACAGAGTCGGACATGACTGAAGCGACTTAGCAGCAGCAAAGGCACAACTGAAGTAATTAAAATCTCCCCAGGAAATAACTATAGAAGTATGCAGTAATGATTATAAAAAGAAAATTTAAAGTATTTTTGCAGATTTTTGGCCCTTCTTCTCCCAATCGCATAATGGGAAGCAAAATAGATTTTTTTTAAATGTGTAAATTTGATATATATATTTTAAGTAACTGTTTTATTATAGGAGACCCGTGTTCCTATGTTTTATAATTAGATCTCATGTTTCCCCTACAGTCAGAACTCGAATGTCTTCAATTGTTCTTGTTAGATACCTTTTCATCTGTTTCTGATGTTTAGCTTTCTGCTTTTGAGTGAACCACTTAATATTAGTTAAAGATGTGTGCACAGGGCATATTCCCAAAGAAGAATAAGCTGTATAATGGCTTTATTTAACTGAAGAAATTTCTTCTCTAAAAGATGATCTTTCTAGGAAGTTTTTTTAAAATGTTCTCTAGAATATCTTATGGATTGAAGAGCTGTAGGTAAAGGTAAAATGTTTAAATCATTTTTTAGATTTAAAACTTGCGTGGGACTTATGTTGAAAATTTTATACAGTGTTCAGTATGCACGTTAAACACTTTTACGCTGGGCTTCTTTCACTGAGCATGATGTTTTCTGATTTCGTCCACGTTGTAGCCTGTGTCAGTACCTTCCTTTCATTGCCGAGTGATGTGCGGCAGGAAAGACACGTTTGCTTGTAGGTTGTTAGCTTGCCAAAGCCTCTCATGCTTCTCTGACCCCTGGCGGCAGTTTTCTGTGGATGCTGAGCCAGGGTTCTCAGCCTCCTCCTTGTTCACAGGATTGGCAGATAAACACCAAAGTTCAAAGGAGCTGCAGGAGACCCGCTCAGCTTTGTGGTTCTTCGCCCTCTGAAGTCTTAGCCCCCCTTGTTCTCACTCCCCAGCATCTCTCTGATTACTGTACTTTATGCACTTTTCCTGTTTTTCTAGGGGACACACTGTTGCACCTCCCTTGGATTCAGACATCTCAAAAAAAGGGGGAAGGAGGAATCTTTGAATAAGTGAGTTGTTACAGACTCTCCTCTCCTGTGAAGCCGTCATGCTCTGCCCATGTGGCTTGTGAATTTGAGCGGTTGCTGTTCTTATTCCAGCTCTTAGGACCTAAATAAGAAGGGTTTCTGCTGTTTCTTAAGAGGTGCAAATAGCCTTAAGCAAGCATGGATTTTGCTTACTCATTTTTAGGGCTTGCCTCCTCCTTTCAAGGTCAGACATTAATGAATTCAGGAGTTTGTTGGTTCAGTGTAAAAAATGGCATCGCAACTGTTTCCAGAAAATAGATATGCTTTTACAGTTTAGTTACTGTGATTCTCATGTTTAAAAAGAAGTATTGAATCCTTTTATTGTTCTCAGAGGGAACTTTTAAAGTCGAGTGACTGTACTTAACACGCCTTGGGCAGAAATGTTTCTAGTTTCACGAAGCTCTAGGTGATTGCGCTAGATGTGGGGAGCCTTGGGATTATGGCGGGTGGGCCAGTGGGCGGAAGTGGAGTGTGGGAATGGGAAGGTGTGGGCAGGACTCTGGTAAGGCATTTCTAAGGGACCCCAAAACTCTCAGTCATCAAGATAAGTGATGTTTTAGCAGTATTTTTAGAAGTCAAGAATCAATGCAAAAGGTCCCTGATGGATAGAACCAAACTTTTCATGAAGACAGGGTCATTATTACTCATTTTTCCTTTTGCCCCAGCACTGCTCCTTGTTCTGTCTTAACTTCTACTTACTTTGAGTTTAATTTGCTAATGCTTTTTCTCATTTAAGGTAAAAAAAAAACCCAGACAACTCATGTTTTCGCCCTTTAAATATAAATGCTTAAAGTTAAAAAGTTCCTCTGTATACTCTTTCAACTCCATCCTAAAGATTTTGATCTTCTGTTTTTAATTGTCAATCCTGTGCTGAACATTTTTTCAATTTCTCTTTTGATGTGTTGTTTGACTGTGTATTATTTAGAAAAATAATGGGAATTTTACTAGATATCATTTCTTTAAAATAGTTATTTTTTGTGTTAATTTATTATTTTTATTACTTAAAATATATATCTTGAAAATCCTTGCAGTTTAGAACTGGGAATTACCTTAATTCTCGATAGAACATGTTCGTTTTTTAAAAAAATTAATGAGTATTTTCGGTATCAATGAAAAATTTTCAGCAAACACCGTTTTTTTAAACACATGTATGTAGTCACTCATCTTTATTTGCTCATTCCCCTTCTGTCAGCATGGAGGCAGTTCCCAGTTGTTTGAGTTTTTCAGATAAACCTCTGAATTGTTTAAGCCTCGAATGGCACAGGAAGTTCACTGGGGGTTTCCCCAACCAGCCTGCCGGGGGCGTGCTTACTGGGACCTGTGTGTCTGTCCTCTGAGAGCTCTCAGCTCCCTGGGGACCCGGGCTCTGTCCTAGGCATTCTTGGGTTCCTGGCGATTCTTAAGTCACTGTGCCAGCCCAGAAGATGCAAAGGAATGCCCTGATGATGTCAAAGCCCTTTATGTGATGGTATTTAATTCTCCTAACAGCTGTGAATGGTAGATGCCATTTTAAAGTTCGTTTAACTGATGAGAAAACCAAGTCAAAGAGAAGTTAAAAAAGAAAAACAGTGCCCCAGGTCACATATCTGCTGTGTGGCAAGGTCAGAATTCAAGGAATATTTCAAACAAACTGAATGGACAGCTTGGGGCTTTCAGGCTTAAGGAGATGGAAAGGTGACTGTCTTGGCTTTGGAGTCACGTGTGGCCTTACTTTTACAAAGTCTCATCGGATCCTCTGTCCTGCACCTCTGTAAGCCCGTTTCCTCGTTCTTGCAAATGGCAACACTAGTGGTGATCCCAGGTTTTCTTCAGGGGTATTTTGTGAGCCGCGCAAAGCCCGCGTCCCGTGCCGCACCAGTGTCAGCACTGCTGGGCCTGTCTCCAGCCTGGTCCAGGATAGGCTGTTGTCTCTCTTTTTCCTTCCTCTTGCGCTTCAGGCTCGTTCTAATGTCTCCATACTTTCCCCCTTGTCCATACTGCTGCTGCTAAGTCGTTTCAGTCGTGTCCGACCCTGTGCGACCCCATGGACTGCAGCCCACCAGGCTCCTCCGTCCATGGGATTTTCCAGGCAAGAGTACTGGAGTGGGGTGCCATTGCCTTCTCCGTCGACAGGTAGACGTAATTGTGTCACGTTTGCGGATTTGTTGTAAAACGTGAGATGCGTTCTTTTAAAGTGGTTTTAACATTTTAAGTTTTTTATTGGGATAGGCAAAAAATACAGAACATAAAATTTGCCATCTTAGCTGTTTTTAAGTGTGCGGGTCAGTGGTGTTAAGTGTATGAACATCTTGTGAAACAGATCTCTAGGCTTATCTTGCAAATCTGAAGCTCTGTACCCCTTTTCCCCTCTTCCCCGCTTCCTGGTAGTCACTGTTCTACTTTCTGTTCCTATGAGCTTGGCTACTTTAGGTGCCTCGCATGAGTGGAAGCATACAGCACGCACACAGGCCCTGTGCTCATGTCCCAGGTCACAGGGTTTCCTTCCTTTCAGAGGCTGAGTGATGCACCGCTGTAATCACACTGCACTTCTGCGTCCCGCCATCGATGAACACGGCGGGTGCTTCCTGCTTCTTGACTGTTGTGGATACTTTCTGTGAACAGAGGGGTGCGGTCTCTTCAGGACCCTGCCTTCAGTTCTTTTGGATGTAGGGCTCCCCATGTGGAGCTGCTCGATCATGTGGTAGTTCTAGTTTTGACTCCTTTGAAGAACCTCCATTCTTTTCTGTAGCAGTTTCACCATTTACGTTCCCACTGATGTATGCAAGAGTTTCTGTCTCTCCACATCTCTGCCAACACTTGTTATTTTCATATTTTTTAAAAAAAATAGTAATAATCATCCTGATAAGGGTGGCGTTGGTTTTAATAACTTTTAAAAAACTGAAGTATGGTTGATTTATAATGTGCCAATCTCTACTGTACAGAGAAGTGACTCAGTTACACACATACATACATTCTTTTTTTAGTAGTCTCTTCCATTATGGTTTACATGGGATATTGAAGATAGTTCTGTGTGCTGTACACTAGGACCTTGTTTATCATTCTAAATGTAACAGTCTGCATCTGCCAACCCAGACCCCCCGCGGCTCCTCCCTCTCCCCTTCCTTCTGGCAACCACAAGTCTCTTCCCTGTGAGCCTTTTCTTTAGTAGATGGTTCATTTGTGCCATATGTCAGGCTCCACGTGGAAGGGGTATCGTGTGGTATTTGTCTTTCTCTTTCTGACTTCACTTGGTATGGTCATCTCTAGTTGCATCCATGTTGCTGCAAATGGCATTGTTTCTTTCTTTTTTATGGCTGAGTTTAATAACTTTTTAATGATAAAAAATTTTAGGTAGAATTGAAAAAGTGACTCTCTATGCTTCTGCTGAGTTGGAATAGTGTCTGTTGACACCAGTGTGACAAGACCAGAGGCATGGAGGCGGGAGATGGACAAAGGAAGCCAGCCACTGTGCAGCTGTGTTTGGACGGAGAGAAGCCTCAGTGGTGCCTCTTACTCAGTATGACTGGAGGAGGGACTGGATCCGTGCTGGGTGCTTCTGTTGGATTACACTGTAGAAACTCCTTCTTTTTCCAGGCCACTGTGAGGGATAATTTAAAATGTCAGTGGTTGATGTGTCCCTCTTTATAGCTGAGGAATGTAGGTTGTAGAAGAGGCTCATTTACCACCAGGGGTCCCCCTGGCCCCAGCGCCCCCTTTAGCTACAGCCGTCTGCTCACAACCTGCAGCCGCACGGCCTGGTTTCTAACCAGACGCCAGAGGTTCTCTTGGGCTCTTTCTGCTTCAGTTACCTAATTCGGGAGCCAGTGCTTTGATACTGTCACTGTTTGCTAAATAAGGTGAGTGGTCAAACTATGGATAAATTGGATTTGTAGGGTAAAAAATACATGGTGATGAAATGATGAGGTGATTTGGATATGCATATGCCTGTTCAATAAAAGTTTCACAGTTGAACAGTTTCAACATTTTAACTACTTGATTGCCTTTGATTATTTGTGTCTTTTTGGTCAGCATACACAAAAACTGCCCTCTACTTCATAACATGTTAAATATATTTAGGTCGAAAATTTCGGTTCGGTGAATGTCTTCTCTCACCCTGTGTTACTGTGCCTCTGCTGCCCATTGTATTTTGAAAAACTATAGCAGCATCTTCTCACACATTGCAGGGTCCTTTTTTTCCCTCATAAACTCTCAACTGATTCTTAACCTGGAATTTAGTGCTGATGTTTGATGTGGGAAAATAAATAAGGAATGGCTATGAACTAGTGTCTCTGGGAACTCTCTAGTTCAGAATTATTTAGATTAATAATAGGTTCAGGGCTTTCTGCCCTTTTAGAAGACATTTTCCCTCTGTCTCATCTCTTGAGTGTGGGTTCATCCATTAGGATGGGTGGGTGTCTCCTGGTGGTTTGGATGCGTCTCTCAGGTACCAGCTGCAGGCTCAGCATCTCGTCTGAGTGTGTTCTGGGCAGGATTGCTGACACCAGGGACCACTGTGGGGTGCTGTGTCGGGGAGAGAGAGGCCTGTCTGTCTTGTGTTCTGCCCCCAGGCACATTTCTTCTCCTCCTGCTTGTCCCTTTGGTCTTCACCGTGACCCAGTAGTCATCCTCCGGAGGCCAGGTGGGGCCTGCCTCCCGCCCCTCTCTGGAACGCTTTGCAGCCTCTGCAGGTAGCATCCCTGGGGTAGTGATTGAAGGGTGTGGTCTGGCTGGTATCCGAGAGCTGGTGCTATCCCAGCCCCACCCAGCTAGCCTGATGTTAGGTATGTACTTCCTTTCTCTGCTCCTCAGTTTGTTCACGTGTCACTTGTGGATTTAAACATCACCTACATCATTGGTTGTGTTAATTGAGAAAATAGGTGTAAAGCACTTAGCCAGTTGGGCTCCCCAGATGGCACAGTGGTAATGAATCCACCTGCCAGTACAGGAGACGCCAGAGAAGCGGGTTCAATCCCTGGGTCAGGAAGGTCCCTTGGAGAAGGAAATGACAACCCACTCCAGTATTCTTGTCTGGAAAATTCCATGGACAGAGGAGCCTGGTGGACTACAGTCCATGAGATCATAGAGAGCTGGACATGACTGAGCAACTGAGCACGCATGCACACTGAGCAGATCGGCAGGGAACACAGACTGTGGGCCTAGCTGCCGAGTTTGATTTCCAGCTCTGCTCCTAGAAGCCCTGTGACCTGGAACAAGTTATCTCTCTGTGCTCCAGTTTCTTCATCTGTGCAGTGGAGGTGATAGAGTCTGCCTCGTGGGAGTGGTTTTTAATAACTAAATAAGTCAGTATTTTAAAAGTACTTGGAACTGGGCTTGGTGCATAGTAGGCATTAACTTGGCATCCTTATTATCATATTTTCATTACTATTCGTGTTGCTGCTCTGCTGTTTTGTGACTGACATTTTCACGCTTCAGTAAGTGATAGTCGTTGTCCTTGTTTTTCAGGTGAACACACTGAGGTTCAGGATGGTGAAATGACTCTTTCTTTGTCCCACGGGTAGAACTGGGGCTCCTTTGCATCTTCCAGTGGCAAGTCAGTGCCTTCCTCAACTTCCCCAGAGCTCCTCCAGAGTATCGGAAGGGAGGTATGGTAATTGTCATGAAACTTGGCTGGGAAAACAAGTAATACCAGTACCATCACCTTTTGGAGTATGTTGTGTTTTGAGACCTATTGTCTGTTTGTCTTCAGAAGGTAATTATATCCATTGTTAAGACTAAGTTTCTTTAGTTCTTACCAAGTCATAATTTTTATTGATATTAAAACTTTAAGAAAAAATTTTTTCTGTGTTTGTGATGGAGACAGTGAGTCACAGTGACATTGAACAGATAATTCTCTGAGTCTGAATGGAAGTAAGCTTAGAACAGGCACCCAACTGACGGAAGTTGGGTATATTGTACTTATCAGTCGCTAATGGACGTACCATGTGGTAAAAGTGTTGATTTTATTTAAATCTGTAACTTTTGATTAATGAGGCATAAAGAAAGGCAAGAGAAGATAAATTTTGAATTGTGTGTATAATGTGAATTACATTATATGTTTTTACAAATTCTTCTTGTTGGTTGACATAAAACCATTTACCAGTGCTTTACTCTTCTAAGAAGTACTGCCGAGGAGTTTTGGTCTAACCTAAGGCAAACTGTGGAAACTGTGAGAAGTGTATGAGAACTTGAACGTCAGGGTTGCATCTTTGTGAGCTGTTGTTGTGACGTTTGTAAGCTGTTTGTTTCTTAATAGTTCTTTCCCAGTGACTTTCTTTTCTTTCTTATTTTAAAGATTGTTTATTTCTTAAAAATTTTTTTTAAATCTTTTTTTGGCTGCACCATGGGTCATGTGGAATCTTGGTTCCCTGACCAGGATTGGACAATAACGCCCCCTCCCCGGCATGGAAAGAGCAGAGTCTTAACCACTGGGCCATCAGGGAAGTCACCCCTGGTGACTTTCTTATTTCAGGCCAGGTTTCTGTAGGGAAGCCAGAGTGGGCAGACCTACACAGTATGTGAAGTGTTCTTTTGCTCACTAACTTTGTTTATAGCATTCTTTGCTAGCCTTCCAGTGGTTTTATCTAATCTTACACACTAGTATCATTTGGTTCTATTAACATCTGCAGTGGAAGTTCTGTTCGGAGTATCAGAATACTTCAGTTGTGTGGTTTATTTTTTATGTCAGATGGGGAAGGACATTTCCATATGGTTTTCCTAAAATTCATATCAGTTTTTCTTTTTCCATTCTTATTGGGAGGAAAAGCAAGGTTTGCAACAAGTATGATGCACGTATTCATTCTGTGGATATTTTTCAAACCCCTGTGCTGGGTCTTGGAGGTGAAGCAGTGCCCAGGACCAAGGCTGGCCATGCTGTCACGGAGCTTAGTGTTGGGCTCTGACACCTAGAACCTAGACTGCCCCTCTGCCATCTCCTCCTTACCTACGGGGTGAGAAGGTGTGGAGTGTGGCCTATACATTGTACTGACCGTATTAGCAGTGAGGCCCTGGGGACAGTGCACAGACTCAGTGATGTCCTTCCCCCTGTGGAGAGCACGTTGTGGTGGGGTAGCTGGGCAGGGGACAAAGGGCAGGAACAAGTCACGGGGGGCTGTAGGAGGTGTGTATGCTTTGGGGCAGATGGAACTGGAGTTAAGAGTATGGCTGTGGACTTTTAGACGAGGTGAGTGGAGTGAGTAACATTTGAGCCTTGTGGTTATCTGAGACAGGAGTGTCCCACCTAGAGGGACAGGCCGTGTAAAAGCCCTGAGGTCGTGCACGCCTGGTGTGGGCTCAAGGCAGAGTGGAGGTCAGTGTGGTTGGAGCTGAGAAGACCCTGGCGGTGGGCTTGGTGAGGACCCCAGGTGTGGGTGGGAGGGCAGCCTTCAGGGTTTTGAAGACCATGCTCAGTGTGTAGGCTACCTGCTTGGGGATCTGGAGAACTTTTGGTGAGTTTTAGCAAAGGAGTGAGAGAAGGCAATGGCACCCCACTCCAGTACTCTTGCCTGGCAAATCCCATGGATGGAGGAGCCTGGTGGGCTGCAGTCCATGGGGTTGCTAGGAGTCGGACACGACTGAGCGACTTCACTTTGACTTTTCACTTTCATGCATTGGAGAAGGAAATGGCAACCCACTCCAGTGTTCTTGCCTGGAGAATCCCAGGGACGGTGGAGCCATAAGACGACTGAAGCAATTTAGCAGCAGCAGCAGCAAAGGAGTGAAATGGTGTGCTTGATTGTTTTGAAAGGAAGGGTCAGTTGCAGCTGCTGGGTTGAGAGTGGAGTATGGGGCAGCCGGATTGGAGATGGGGGAGCGGGGTTGGCCTGTGGCTTTGACCCGTGTGCAGGTCGGCAGCAGACATAGGGCAGTGGGCAGGGAGAGGTCACGGCCCAGGTATAGTTTTAAGGCAAGGATAATGGGTTTTGCTGATGGATTGCTTTGATCCTCAGAGACAGAGGAGTCGGGGTGACTAAGGCTTGGGGCCTGAGCAAATAGTAATCTTTCTTGTAAATTTTAATTAAGAGTTTACTTGTTAAGTGGACTTACACTTAACTAGTTGTTCTTAGCTGGACAGATACTACAAAGAAGTTGTTTTAAATATCAAAGAACTTTCTGTATTAACATGTAGAATTTCATAAATAAATAAATCAGAGCTTAAAGGGATTGCTTACTTTTTTCACTTCTGTTGTCATGAACTATAGGCCTTTCCTGTTCTTTTCAAGATGTCACTGATTGGGAGTTTAAAAGCAGGAGTTGTTTTAATGTTTAGCAAAAAGAAAACAGGAGTAGACATATCACCAACCTGGCTAGGACTCGTCCTTTTTCAGCTCTTCGGCCTGAGGCAGGTCCACCTGGACCTCAGGATCCCCTTCTGTAGACACGGGGGAGGAAATGCTTTGTTGGGGTTGTGTTCAGGATTGAAGTCAGGCGTTTCCTGTGAGAGCAGCTGGCACAGGCCTGACTCACAGGTGCTGCCCTGCTGTTCCCAGAGCACCTGCAGCCTTCTCTGCTTTCATACCCTCGGCTTTTTCTTTTTCTTTTCAGCAGCCCTGAGGCTGCTGAGAACTTCCCTTGTAGCTCAGTTGGTCTGCCTGCAAGACAGGAGACCCTGGTTCAGTTCTTGGCTTTGGAAAATCCCCTGGAGGAAGAAATGGCAACCCACTCCAGTATTCTTGCCTGGAGAATTCCATGGACAGAGGAGCCTGGCAGGCTACAAGTCCATGGGGTCTCAGAGTTGGACACAACTTAGCGACTGACCCACCACCACCAGAGGCGCTGAACTTCCTTGTAGCTGCTGCTTCGTCAGGCTGCCTCTGGTCCTGTCCTGGAGAAGTTTTGCTTCTCTGTATCTTTCCAGCTTTTAGACCTTGCACCCCAGAAGGTGACATTCGGATACTGAAATAAAGTATCAGTTAGCTTGGTTGGAGGGAGAGAAAGCCGCTGCCGCTGGTTGTCTCATCTGGACCATAGGCTCCCCCCTCACGCCCTCTCTCCCTGGGCGCCATGTCCGCCCGCCCCCCCCCCGGCTCTGGACAGCTGCCGCCTCGCCTTCTGGGCTGTGGGTGGAGACCCTGTTCCTGGACGGCGGGTGGGCTTAGTGGCCATGCCTCTGCCTGGTTGAAAGGCCCTGTCTTTACTCATCTTTTGAAGCAGTGGTGGCACTGTTTTTGCTTCGATGTGAAAATTAGATGTGATCAGTATCTGCTGTGTGGAATACAATTGGTGACAAGGAAAGGTAGCTTTGAGTTGTTTTTGACATTTTTGAGAATCTTACGTTCCAAGAGAGACTCCCAGTTTGCTCGGGCCATTTGTAGTCTGTTGGTTGATGGTTCAGATTAAGCCCTGAGCCCTGCTTGTGGGGCTGAACCGGACGCCCAGATACCTGGGATGTGCCTCGACGCACCCGTGGCGGCAGTGGGCCTTTCTGTCCTCGGCTCGCCTCAGTAGCGGGGCAGGCTGGGCTGGTTTTCAGGACAAACCCCGGATCTGTCCGCCTCTTTCTTCTGCTCTCTTTCTGGCTAGCTTGCTTGTGTTTCCTGGAGCCCCCTTTCTTCCCACTGTTGCTTGAGTTCAGAGTTTTCTGTGGTAAATGATAGTTTTCACTGTGGAGTAGGGGCAGTCACTTGAGTTAGGCCTGCAGTTAGGAGCCTGAAGGTAAAGCCTGCAGACAGAGCAGCATCTCGAGCTGTTGAAGCCCAGCACCCGGCCCTGAGGCATCCCTGGACACAGCCTTTGTTCAGTAACCCCGCCACCCCCAGAAGTTAGTGAAGTCATAAGATCCTGTTCACAGTTAAGTAGAGTACTTGTCTTTTTATTAGCCTGTGGGGTTGTCTACTAACAAAATTACCCATATATTAAGAGGGCTAAACTGTGCTCAGGCAAGGTTCTAGGAGCCTAGTTACTTATTATCTTCCTGCTAAGATAATATTATCTCACTGCTCAGATACTAAGTGTGGCATGTGTTCAAATAGCTGGCTTTTTTAGATGACCTTAATTATCTCTCAGTTTGAATGAAGAAAGTAAGTAGCTTTGCATTTTTAAAGAAAGTTGCTCTTACAGGTTATTAGAGTGTTTTTCTCTCCTGCTTGTTCAGTATGAGTTTACCATTATATTTTAAAGCTAAAAAAAGAAATGCATCTTGGATCCCTCAATATTCCATTAAACTAATTTTGAAAGTACCTAGCAACCTCACATTCTTGTTTTTATGTGTTTTCTAGATAGTTTTTATAAATTTACAAACTTACTTTTCAAGTATCAATCTGAAGAAATACCTTAATCTCACATATATTTGGGTTCCTATGGACATAGTTTTTACAGACTTGTTTTAGTGTTGATCAGGATTTTATTTTCAGAATTATTCTTACTTCATTAAGGTAATTATTTTTAACTGTAAGGTCAGAATTAGGCTGGTAAAATGCCAGAAGCACTACTTTGAAAACAAAAATGGTTTGCACAGGCACCTACAGACCTGATCTGGGTCAGACTTGATTTGCAGCTTACCCAGTTTTAGAATCGCCTGTCAGTTCTGTAAACAGAAGTCAGCCAGATGAATTGAACAGAAGGGTGAGATTAGCATATTAATAAGGCGCAGGCTCCCGGCTGCCCGGGGCTCCTCCCTCTGTCCCTCCTCCTTCTGTCCCCTCCTCCCCGCCCTCTCGCCCTCCTTCCCTGAATGAATCTAGGAACAGAGATCCTTGGGGTCACGTTACTTGCTGGTTTCTTTCTGTTTAGGAGCTTAATCCGGCCAGGACGGTCTGTGTTTCAGATTGCAGAAGCTTGAGAAGATTCTGTAACTGAGAGGCATTCTTCAAGCTGCTGGAAAATATTACAGAAGGAACACCTCCTAAATTTTGCCTCAAGCTCTGAAAAAAGGAGCGCAGAGGGGAAGCTTAGTCTTGAATGTGGATCGAAGCAAGTCCAGTGGGAGTGATGAGCCGGGACTTGGTGTGCGGACTCCTGGCATGGTCTCTCTAGGACCGAGCTTATGTTGTTGGGAGTGGCGGGCCGAGGGGCCCTGGAACCCCAGGCGCTGTCTATGGAGAAGAGCGGCTGTAGTCCGTTTCCAGTGTGTTGGGCTAAAGGTATAAATAACTTAAAGATCTGTTCAGTTTAAGTTTTATTTAGATACATGCTTTTGCACTAAAAAGGTGGATAAGAGTTTATCAGGACTTATTTCAAATAGATTTACAGTTAAATTTAAGGAAAAATGGAAATGATTTGTTATGGGTTTGCAACTATTGCATAAAACCATTTAGAGAGCATTTCAAATAGTAAATAAAATTGTTTTTATGAAAATGCATTTAAGTGAGTAAAATATTTTTTTTTCTATAGCCTGTCCTATGTCTCTTAAAGTTTCATGTTTTATTTTGAGTTTTAATTAAGATGTCCTCATTCATTCTTCCATGTGGAAGTTTTTAAAGGATAGAGACTAATTTTTAGTTTAAACAGGACTATAGGAAAAGGAATAACATAGATTTTCCTATTTCAAAAATTGGTTTCCTTTACTCACTGTAAAGATTGTATATTTATTTGGAAACTCCTTGTTGTTGCAAGGTGGGCTTGTCTCTAAGGATTGGCAGGGCTGTGAATAACTAGCTTTCCCTTGTAATGTGGTTAGAGGCTTCAGTTATATAAAAATCAAAACACAAAATGTAGCATTTCATTGTAACACGTGTTTGAGGAACACGTTTAGAAGTTTAAGAATGCATATAATTCACATATGAATAAGACCAAAATGGGTACGCTGCTTTACTTTACTAGTGAATATTTTATTATTGAAAAAAAAAATCTAAATATCTTACTAGAAGTATGAACTTTGGAAGAGATTATAGTGTTTTTGCTTGTCCCAGAGCAATCGATTGCAGGCAGTTATTTTTCCATTATGTTTGCTGACTGCAGAGTAAATAAATAGAGGTGTTTTTATTGGAATATCATTCTGATAGAGGTGGGCTGTGGGTGTGAGAAAAGAGCTCACCTATACACAAGAGGGAAAAGGTAGAGAGGGTGTTGAGGTCAGGTCCGCCTGCCTGTAGGGCTGGAACAGGCATCTTCTCAGGTGGATCATTGCAGAGCAGGTTTTAACAGCGCGGGGGGCGGGGGCGGTGGGGGGGTTGTGCCCTGTCCACTCCTGGGACCGAGTCCAGGGCCCCGTGGGTATCAGCGCGAAGGCGCGGTCTCAGGACAGGCCACTCTGCCTTCTCTCCTTACTCTCTCACCCGTAGGTGTTCATCCCGATTATTTTTTGCTGTGTGATACAGACAGCAGTGTTCCTATGCAGGAATTGGCTGCATTGGTTATTTTCAAGTGTAAAATCACTACTTTTAGATAGAGACAGACCTCAAACCCAGAGACTGTGTATCCAAAGCTCGGTCTGCAGTTGGATGTCCTGAAGCTCACACTGGCTCTGATCGGTCACATTAACTTCATAGAACAGCCATGGCCAGATATAAGATGGGTGAGATCCTTACTAGAACAGGCTAAAAGTAGTAGGACCCATATTCGTGTACTTTGACCTGAAACCTTTATCCTTAAAAGAGTCTGGAGTCTTTTCTGTAATAACATTATTGTACTGATGAAGTTAATGTTAGGGAACCCGCCTTAGATTGCACCCAAGGAAGAGTGTATTTTAACATGTTTTAACATATTTAAGAAGACGTTGTTATAAATTGTATTCAACTATGTCATAATTTCCTACGCTTGAAGACAGTTTGAATTCAGACTATTGAAGTAAGTGTAAATGTTTACAGTGCCGTGTAATTGGCTGCAAGGCTACTAAGCACAGAAAGTCCTCCTTGGAAAGTTCTTTGATTCGCTCAGTGTGTGCATTGTTTGTTTTGTCTTTTTGAAAGACTAGGAAGGATTGAGAGGTGTCAGATTTGGTTGTCAGGAACAAATGTGCTGTTGATTCCCCCCCACCCCTGTCTTTCAGTGGGAGATTGAAATTGAATATACTATTAATAGTTCCTTTGTGTGATTCTGGATCCTGTGGTTAAAATCATGTTTTTTCTATATCAGTATTTTAAACATCCATCTGTCCATCTCTGGGAATAACGCTTCTTCTCTTCTGTGTCTCAGAGTCCAGGGGTCAGCTGTCTCTTGATATCTACATGTTTTTCATAAGCATCTGATACCAGCCGCAGAGGAACTTCTTATTTGTTGCCACTGAAATCAGTTCCTCCCCAGATCCTCTGTCTAATAAACGTGTCAAAGCTCCGTCCACTCAGTTCATCATGCCACCAGACCCAGGGTGCCTCTCTGATACCTTCCTCCGTGTATAATGGATCCATCTTTTTATCCTGACGGTTCCTCACCTTCCCCCGCTCTGGGCTGTGGAAGTTGCTTCCTGTCTGTCTTCCTATGTCCTCACATGTTCAGCCTTCACATACCCGCTGGAGGGATTTTGTAGAAACATAAATCTGGTGATATTATTAAAACTGCCTGGTGGCTTCTCTCTAGAATGAGGTGAAGCTGCAGCCCCTTCACCTGGCCTGCAGGGCGCCTCGTCTGGCTCTGCCCTCGTCTCCAGCTCTGGGCCATTGGCCGCTCATCCCTGTTGACTGTTCAGCGCCCAGGACACCCAGAGTCTTTGCTCTCGTGCCTCCTGCACCTGCCATTGCCTCTTCTCTCACCCCTCTGCCCAGCCAGCTCCAGCCTGCCCTCAGGTCTCCGCTAAACCAGCTTCTCTCTGATGCTGCCTCCTGAGTCTTTGCTTCCGTCTTGTGTTTACTGTTATCGATCATAGTGTATTGCACTTGTTTGATCTTTTTGCTGGCTGGTAAACTTCACAAAGTCAGGGGTTGTGTCAAGTTTCTTTGTGCTTGGCAAGTAATTGGCATACATAAATATTACCTAATGAATGAGCAAATTCTATGTAGAGTCAGCTAATCCACTTGCCTTAGAAGTTGCTCAACAAAAGCAGTGAATTGGTCTCTGCGTTTCCTCTTGTAGCAGCACACGTGCTGCATTCTAGTTCTCTCAACAGATGGGTCTGGGTCGGCTCCCAGGGTCTGATGGTTGCTCTGGGAATTACCTCCTGATCCTCTGCCATGCCTGTGGGACCACAGCCATGTGGTCTGACAGCTTGAGGAGCTAATTGACTTGTGGGGGAGATAGGTTAAAAGTATATTTTTATATAACTGTATAAACCATTTTATAGTTACAGTGTAACTATCTAGATATCTGCATGTTTACAGTCAAAGAAATCAGGTGCTTTCCAGAGGACACCTGAGTTTCTGAGTGCCCAGCACAGGGAGCAGTGCCCCCATGTAGCAGCCCCCAGTGCACATTGACCGCAGTGGGTCCCGTCCACCCTGCACATGCAGGAGGCCCTGCCCGCCTCTCCTCTGCTCTCTCTTCCCCTCCCCAGCTCCTGCAGGCCCCAGCCTCTCAGCTCTGTGCGCACCTAGCTTTCTGAGAGGCCCCTGCTGGGCTGGCCTTGTTGGCCTCTTGTGCTGTTGCTGTTCCTGCTGGAACTTTCCTTCTTCACCCGTGATGCCTTCAGGCCTCTGCTCCGCGTGTGGCCCTCTGTCTCTCGCTGGGCCCTGCCCTCACACAGGGTGAGAGCTGGTGACTCACACAGCTCTGCCTAGTTGCTTGTCTCCTGTTCCCTGGTTCTTGCAGCCAGGCTCAGGTCTCGTTATTTTTTGATTCTCCATGGTGGGACATATTAACAGCACTCAGCAGTTGTTTGCTTAGTGAAAAAGAAACCTGAACTGGTAGAGTCTGGGGCATCTTTGATTCCAGCTGAGAGCGTGGGGAGGGTCTTCCGTGCTGTAGGGATCGCACACAGAGGCACTGAGAATGATGTGGGCGTGTTCTGGAGAGCCTGGGCTTCTCCACTGACGGTAGTTTGAGCTGGTAGTTTGAGCTGCGCAAGGCCATTGGAGGGGGTGAGGAGGGAAGCCTTGCCCTGCACCATGTTTCTCTGAGGGCTCTCCTTGCTAATTCTCTGCCCACCTCTGAAGCCCAGGACTCCGTGGCCGGGCCTCGGGCCTTGTCGCCTCCTCCCCAGGCACCGTCCTCCCCTTACCCCACCCTACGGGAGGCACACATCGTCTGCCTCTGCCCCCTCACCCTCGGGCGCCATCCGCCAGTTCTTTGAACTCCTCCTCAGGTGTGGATGCGAGTCCCCCTCCTGGGACACGTCTCCGGTCACAGTTCCCTCTGTGAAGCCCCAGCCACCCGGCTCCGATTCCCTGAGTGTCTCCCTGGTGCTGGTCCCTTTCCTCGCTTCGTAGGGACTTCACTGTGTAAGTGTTGGTGCAGTTGTTTGTGTCCCCCGCAGGGAGCAGGTGTGTCTGGTGTATGGGTTTATGGTAAACCAGGAACATGACAGTAACAGGTTTCTGCTGCTGCAGGGAGGGCAGGGAGGGAGGGGACGGTGAGGAGCAGGGGTGCGTTCCGTGTCCAGGATTCTGATGTCGTGGCCGGAGCATCGCCGTGAACCCTCTTCACTCCTGTTTAGAGTCCTGTTGGCACTGCTTCCCTCACCCACAGGGCTGGTCCAGTGGGGATTCAGACCCTTCACTCATCCTCATTGTGTTTGGGGAAGGGGCCGCTTGTTCTTCCCAGGATTTTCTCCACACGTGGCTCTAGAGCTTTAGCAGGACATGGGGTTTTGGCTTAGATACGCCCTTCTCGGCAAGGTGGGGAAAGTGTGTGCCCCGGTTTATCTGTTTAACACTCACCACCCCCAGCCCTGCCAGTTCTCCTGGTTTGGGCAGTAAGACATGAGTGTACCCCCTTGACCACCTTGTGTGAAATGGGACCCTCCTGCTACTCCCCTGCTTGCCCTTTCACTCTCCTCACCAGAGCATGCTCCCCTGCCCCCCTGCGGTGAAATGCACACCTAGGAGGGAACCGGTCTGTCCTGCTCTCGGCCTCCTCCTCGCTCAGGAGGTCAGGAGCCTCCTGGGCAGGTGACTGTCTGCCTGCAGCAGCCGAGGTCTGCGTGGCCAGAAGCCTTGAGAAAGGTGGTGCAGAGTTTTTGAAAACTAAATAACTACTGAGTTCTTTCTAGTGGCTTTATGGTTAGTGATACTGATCTTTAAAAATAGTGTTTACAATTAATTTTTAAATAATACTTGTTATAGCGGTCATTAGCCACATGTGTGAGACAGAGTGTGTGTGTGTGTGTGTGTGTGTGTGTGTGTGTGCAGCTCTCCTAACTAGACTGAATGCTCTTCAGGTTAGAGTTATGGCTTTTTAAATCCATACTAGAGGAGAAGGCAATGGCAACCCACTCCAGTACTCTTGCCTGGAAAATCCCATGGACAGAGGACCCTGGTAGGCTGCAGTCCATGGGGTCGCACAGAGTCAGACACGACTGAAGCGACTTAGCAGCAGCAGCAGAAGTTGGCTCAGTAAATGTTTGTGCAGAACCCGTTACTCTCAGGGAAGTGTGTCCCCTGCGTTTGCCCACAGGGGCCCGGCAGGAACAAGTGGCCGGGGCAGCTGGCTGTGAGAGAGCAGGCAGGAGCAGCAGCCCCCTGCGGCTGGCTCTCGGCAGAGCCTGCATGGGGGCGTGGGGGTGGCAGCGACGGAGGGTGAGGACGGCTGCTCGGCTGTGTGCTGCTGTGTTGCCAGGCAGCGCTGCGGCCTGCTAGTGACCGAGTTGTCAAGCAAGGGTGCGGACTCAGCACACCTGGGCGGCAGGCCTTGCTGAGCAAAGGCTTGGCCTCTGCAGCTCTCCTGCCTGGTTGAGCCCTGTTCACCAGGCCTGTGGGCTTCGGCAAATTGCTTCTCTCTTCCCACATCCAGAAAGTGGGGAATAGAAGGTTATTAAGAGGATTAAATGATTTAATTTTTAAGTGCATAGAACAGTCCTGGCATAAATGCGGCATGAATAATAATTGAAGTAAACCTCTGAGCCCTGGCCCCTGTCTCATGAGTGACCTTTACAATAGCATGTTTCAAATCAGACAGTCGAGATCAATCTCTGCATGTTATGACAGTCGCTCTTCATTTGTGAACAGCAGGTCAGCTCTAGACGGGGAGTGCTCGCCTCATGCTGTTTAGATTTGCCCAGTGCTGCGCCGCCCCCCCGCGCCCCCCCTCAACACCCCTCCCCACCCCCCCCCCCCCCCCCCCGCCGCCGTGGGAGAGAGCGCACCAGCGGGAGTGTTTTCCCCAGGCAGGTTCACTCCTCTTCCTTAGGAGTGCAGCTGGGAAATCTGTTTGTGTTTTAGACGGCTTAGAGAACCCGCATCACGATGTCCGAGGCGTGTGTCAGGCCCCCTTTCCCCAGCCTGCGAGCAGCTGTGGTGGCCCTCCCCTCATCCCGCTTCCAGAGGAAACGTCCACAAGTCCCGGCTCCCTGGTTCCCTCCTGTAACAGGAGGCATGAAGTGCCTCCTTCATCTGGCTTGTTGTTCCCAGTAACAAATACCAAGCGGAATTGATCTTTTCCTTCCTGCCCAGCCCCTCCACCAACAGGTCTGCCCCTCTTATGTTCCTTATCTCGGTGGAATGCTATCGCCTTCCCACTTAGCTGCCCAAGCCAGAAGAATGGCCACTGTCTCCTTCAGTCTTAGAAATGCAGTTTGATCAATCCTGTCCTCTTGGATTTTTTTTATAGCTTTCAAATCTTTGGTCTCAGGCCATAGTCAGTCCTGTCTGGGTTATAACAGAAGCCTTCAGATTGGTCCGAACAGACTTGAATGCCTGCCCAGGTGCAAATCCTAACAGCGGCCAGGCTCTGAACCTGCCTCTGCAACCTGGCCTTGTCCTGCTCCCCTGCTGATTGAATTTGAAGCCTCTCTGGCCCCGTGTTGGCTCCCGGGGCGCTCTCGCCACACCAGCCACCTTGTCTTTTGTCAGGTTTAGGTTTTGATGCCCGCTCTCAGGACCCCAGCTTGGAACTCACCTTGTGTAGGAACCCCGACCGTGTCCCAGGTCTGAGCTGGACCTTTCCTTTCCCTGGCCTCTCCCCAGCACCGTGTGCTCAGTGCACTTGTCTGTGGTGGCTTTTCTCAGAGGACCTCTCGTCAGGGGTTCCTGGAAGAGTGCATTACATGTAGGGCCAGGGAAGGCCGAGTTCGTAGGTGGAAAGTACCTGATACACTAAATAAAATTAGAAGGTAGTTCAGTGCTTTTGATGCAAGCAACCTAGCTGACTGAACTTGCCTAGGGATCGCATGGTGATACTGGTTGGCGTGGGGTCCATTTGGGCAGGGGCTTGCACACCCTCTGTGTGCTGTGCTGAGGCTCTGTGGCTCGCCCCTGGACCGGCTGGGATCTGGTGTGGAAGTGAGCATGCACACTCGCAGCTGTGTGACTTGGGCAGTTGCCTAACCTCTGTGCCTTAGTGACCACACATGTAAGTGAGGTGACTGATGGGCACCACTGTGTAGGGCTGCCGTGCGAAAGAGACAAGTCAACTGTGTGAGAGGGGCGATCGGGTCATGGCGGTCCTGCTGTGTGAAGGACTCTTTGAGGGAATCTTTTCCTAAACAGGCGAAGCTTTTTGATGCTGTATGTGGTGTATTAGACGTGAACTTAGAAGTGCTGAAGGAATAATTTAATGTATGTTTTCTACATTGATTTTGATCATCTGCTTTGATGAATTCTACTTTAATTTACATCATTAAGTATTTTAATTATAAAATAATACAGAAAAACATTTTAACCATGTTTCTTTCATCTGGAAGATTTAGTGACAAAGAAGTGTTTGAGAAAGTCTGTCATGTTTAATGTGTTCAGTGGTAATTGGGAGTCACCTGGCTCCAGGGCGACAGGCTCAGCGTTGCTGTTCCCAGGAGACCTGCGGGGGGTTGTGTCGTGTGGCACGGGTTCACCCAGGCACCCATTCTGTCCAGCGCTCCAGCCAGCCACACTGCCGTCCGTTCTTTTCATCCCAGTAGCTGCTTATGGAATGCCACTGGCAACGTTGGGGAGATGGCCCTCCTCCTGTCGTGTGACTCCACCATGGCCAGTCGACACCAGAGAAGTTGTGGCAGACGTGTGCCTGCGACAGGAAGTGCAGTTCACAGGCTTTCTCCCTGACAGTCCTGTGCAGGCTGGGGTCTTGCTTCACACAACATTCTCCCTGTCATTCGTGATCCGTCGTATACATTCGGTGCTTGCCAGTGTTGTTGGGACGCAGTGGTGAAGAGCTGTGTGTCCGTGCCTGCTGAGAGCAGTGGACTGTGTCACTGAGCTTTAGGATTTTAGGGGCAGAGAATGTCGTTAGGCCACTTGATGGGCCCCCACAGCGTACCTGAACTGAAAGAGTTTTTCAGAGCTTCAGTCTCAGACAGTCACAACCCAACCACTGAGTAGCTTTGTGTTCCTGGACTATGGTGACTTTTATTTTAGACTTTATACCTGCTAATGGAGCTAGGACTGTGCGCCTCTAACAGTTGTGGTGAAAATGAAATTAAATGAGACTCTGTGTTTATGCCTTGCATGTAGAGCCACTCAGTAAGTGGCAATTTCAATTGTTTGTAATGAATGTTGGTACTGGCTAGACTGTTAATCTTAGAGCTAGGTTTCATGTGTCAGTTTTAAGGAAAAATGAATTTTGCAGCCACGTGTAAAAATTTGTGCTTATAAGTATCTTTGCGTTTTTTGGCGATAGTGTCCCATATTTTTCAATAGAGTCTTAAAGACATCTGTCTTGAGTATGCGTACATGTGTATATGTAGGGCCATATATCATAAATGCAGTTAAAAACTCCTTTCATAAAAAGATGGTAAATGAGTATTTTCATATTTGCAAACATCACATATTTTAGTTGTTTTTCAAAATAGCACATTCATGTGCCAGTAAGAGAGTGGCAGAGGCAGAAATGCAGATATCGAGAACAGTTGGCATTTATAAAATGTGTCCATGTGAATTGCTTCTGTGCTGGATTTGTGACTGTGGCTCGAGCAATTAATTTTAACTAGTGTGCTTTGGCACTGCATGTTTCTTTTGGTCAGTTGTTGGATAAGAGTCTTCTGACAAACCTTTTTTGTTCTCATATTTGTAAATAAAGATGTGTAATTGAAGTTACAGCATCCATACAGTAAAGTACATAAATCCTACATAGCCTGGCCCAGGTTTTCTGCCCCCTTCCGAATCCGTGTTGGAAGGTTATCAGCTCCCCGCAGCCTCCCTTCTGGCCCCTTGCAGTCGGTGCCCCCGGAAAGGAAACCTGAGTTGATTTCTGTCACCACGACAGGTCACAGTTAAAATATAAACAAATAGGTTACCATACTCTGAATGCTTTTAATTTTCAATCTGAAATACATGTATCTTATCAGCACTCTATTAATTTGGATTTTACATATATGTTATATTTTGCCATTCTTGATTTCCTTAGGATTTTTTTTTTTAAGTCTCCAATATTCAGTTACTTTTAAGGTTTCTAACTAATTAGGGATCTTAGAAATTAAGTACACAGTATGGCAAAAACTTTAACTACCTGGTGGAAATAACTTGGTAGAACTCTAATCGAACATACGTGAAGTTACAGGAAAAATAGCCAACTCTAGGAATGTTGACTTTGCTTTTGAGCCAGACGTTCTGGATTTGCAGCCAAAAGAACTTAGTAAAGGTAGGTGTCTTTTATGTCTTATTGACTTAAGTGAAGAAAATAATTGTGACAGGAACAGATGTCACTGAGGAAGTGACATGGCAAAAAGTTTGCATTAGAGAAGCACTCAGGTGTTTCATGACATTGAAATTACAAAGAATAAAATGTAGAAGGAAGGTGACCCAAACTTAGGAAGGCATGTGAGATTTGTCCAGGCACTGGAAAGATGTATCTTTAACAGTGCAAAGAAGGAGGCAAGCATTCTGGTTGTCGTTTTATGTCCCACACTTCCAGGTGAAGGAAGAATCACTGCTGCATACGTTAGTTGAACATACACCGTATCACTTGTCTGTTGCTGAAAACAAGACTTCTGACACGTGATGGCTTCAGATGATGTGAGCTTTTTGTTGTGTTCAGGTCTGCAGTCTGGGCAGGGCTCAGCAGGGCCGGCTCGTCTCTACTGTATGGTGTTGTCTGCGGCAGCACAGCTGGGAGCCCGTGGGTCTTTCGAGGGGGCTCTGTCTCAGTTTTCCAGAGGTGATGCCGCCCATCAGTGGGAAGCTCAGTGGAGCTGTGGTTCTTGGAGCTCTGATCTTGGGTTGCTTGAACTTCTGTCTAGTGTGGTGGTGGACTTTGTGAGTGAGCATCCCAGGGCCACCGTGGGAACCTCGGTTCCTTCTTTCCTTTTTTTTTTTTGGTGTTGCCTTTAATGACCTAGCTTAGGGTGTATCTTAGCCTAGTCTTAAGCCAGTTCAAGTTTGAGGGGAAGGAACATAGACTGTGCCTCTTGAAAGAGGCGTCAGAGTCACATTGGAAGAAGAGCACTGGGAAAGGGGAGAGTTTGAAAATACACAGTGTAACACACTGACATAATACCAAGTTCCGTTCAGTCCAGTCGCTCACTTGTGTCCGACTCTTTGTGACCCCATGGACTGCAGCACGCTAGGCTTCCCTGTCCATCACCAACTCCCAGAGCTTGCTCAAACTCATGTCCATTGAGTCAGTGATGCCATCCAACCATCTCATCCTCTGTCGTCCCCTTCTCCTCCTGCCTTCAATCTTTCCCAGCATCAGGGTCTTTTCCAATGAGTCAGTTCTTCGCATTAGGTGGCCAAAGTACTAGAGTTTCATATATATCCTTCCATGTTACAATATCAAACATTTAAATAATGTTAGCTTCTCTGTCTAGTAAAATCACTGTGGGACATTTAGGATACCCAGGTTAGTCATTTTATGAGAAAACAAACCCCAATCATGGATGAAAGAACAAAATTAAGGAGAAAACTTTCACACTTGTCTAGGTTGTTTAAGGATTTACTTTAGGGTTATTATCAAATTCTTAAAACTTTTCAAGCTAGTTGATGTCATTAATTAAAAAAAAAATTTAGCTGTAGCAATTTGCGTTCTTCACTTCTCATAATTTGGCAAGCGTCTCCAGCTTTATTAAAGGGCCAGCTCATCACAAGCTTACTGAGAGTACTCCCTTGGTGGGATCTTAGTATGTATAGTGAATGTAAGCCAGGCAGCTCCGGAGTAAGACTTGTTGTGGTCCTCGTCCTTTTCTTTCTTTTTCTAATGTGCTGTCTCACAGAGCATTCATACTGGATTGTGCAATGAGCCTTGGGGTCAGTGCCAAGGCTTGTCAGCTCCTGTGTCCTCACACCTACCTGCCTTGGGATTGCCTTGGTTCTCCCAAGAAAGAAGTTAGTGTGTGAGTGAAAGGGAGTCCTGAAGCTGGAAGGTCGGCAGCCACCACTGACAGGCCGTCCGCTTTCCCGTTTCCTAGTCCAGCGGGCGCTGGCCTCTTGCTGCCCCAGGCAGCCTGGTGCCTGAGCGGGGACTCGACTGATGGTGGCCCACAGACTGGGGCTCTGCTGGGACTGTCCACAGTGTAGGACCAAGTACGGGCAGAATCTGGCACAGGCGTCTGGAAACCATAGCAACTGGATGGTAGTTTTACGTTCGCTGACTCTAATGATAGAAGTTTTGTTCTTGGCTTTTGTATGTCTTCTATTTTTAAATTTCATTTTTCTAGAAATTCCTCTCCATTGTATTTTACAAAGTATGGTTTGTGACAGGTTGGAAATGAAAACAAAGCTGGTCATTTACCACTGATGGTTTGAAGAATAGGGGTCTAAATTACACAAGTAAACCAACTTTAAAAACCTTTTCATTTCCTCTTTGATAGTTTTTTGAAAAAGATATTCAAAAGATATTAACCAGTTACAGGTGCCTGTAACAGGTTAATCTTGAAAAGGTCAAAAAAATGCAGCCAGCCACAGATTGCAGAGGGCTGCAGCTACAAACTCCAGTTGGAGCCCACCTCTCTGGTGAAGGAGGGTGAAGGCTCTTCTCACTTAGAGACAGAGAGTTGGCAGCCCCAGTTGTATGTCTTCAGCCATGGGCCAAAACCAAGTAGAGAACCACACAAACAGCAGAGAATTCTCTTAATTGTTTGGAAGCAGAGGAGTCAGTATAGCAGAGAACAGCACTTGGGACTTCTCTTTCCATAGTGGACTCTGTCCCACAGACTGACCAACCCACATGCCAGGCTGTCTGAATCCTCAGTCCTGCAGAAAGACAGATAGGAACACCACCAGTAAGGGTGGGTGGTGGTGAACAGACTTGCACATGGAACTGTCCAGAAAGGTCGAGGAAGGCTTGATAAGGTGGAGGTGTTGGCCAATTTGAGAGTTTATAGCACAAATGGAATTTTGACAAGCAAGTCAAAGCTTGAATTGATAAAGCAGAACCACATTCTTCATGGAAAGCAGCTTCTATCATGGTGACATCACAACGGTTTATCCTCCAAAAAACTTTAGACCTACTTTTTAGAGGTTTAGGATTTTGCCATTGAGTTTTGGCCACAGGGGTATCTGGATTGTGCATTGTTTCTGGTTTAGCGCCTCCCTGACACGCTCCCTATCACGCATCTTGCTGACCCAGGAGCAGCGTAGGGTAAGGGTGCCAGCCCTCGTGCAGGGAAAGTCCGTGTGTAACTTGTGCTCAGCCCCCTGTGTGAGGGCTCCTCTGCACCTGCGGTTCCACTTCTGGGGATTCAGCCAACCAGGGATTGTGTAGGTCTGTAGTGTTTATTTACTATTGAAAAAGATCTGCATAGAAGTGGACCTGGGCAGTTCAAACTTGCCTTATTAAAGGGTCAACTGTAGTGATTTTTTACCACTAGTGTATCATTTCTTCTGACCACTCCAAAGATGGCATGTTTCTTTTCAGGAAGCAATTGATACTATATTTATTCATCCTTACTGTCTAATTTGGGGAGCAAAATAGATCACTAAAATAAAAGATTTTGAAAATAGGCAGTAAAATTAACACCTTTTGCTTTCCTATGAGATATTTCTGACAGATTTAGAGTCTGTGATTTAAAGGGGGTGGTGGTGTTACATTGTTTATAGATAACAGCAAGTTTTGAACAGAAGTGAAATAAGGTTCCCAGACTTGAAGTAATTTGTTTAACAAATATTTATTATGCTGCTGTGAATCAGGTGCTGCTCTGGGTGGAGGTGGGGGGAGTGGCGGGAGGGGGCTGGTGGTGGGAAAGAGTGATTATCCAGGTGCAGGTCTCAGGTCTCCTCAGGCTCACCTGCACACAACACGTCATAGGGAGAGAGCAAAGAACAGTGTTGTTACATTAGTGTATCAGTAAAATCCGTTTTAACCAGTAGATTTCAAATATTGTACACTGATAAAACTTATTTTCTTCTCCAGAATATGACAGATACCTAGCATCTAGCAAAAGAATGGCTGCTGCTTACCTTGACCCAAACTTGAATCACACGCCGAGTTCAAGTACCAAGACTCACCTGGGAACTGGTGTGGAGCGTTCTCCTGGGGCCATGGAGCGAGTATTAAAGGTGTTTCATTATTTTGAAAGCAACAGTGAGCCAACCACTTGGGCCAGTATTATCAGGCATGGAGATGCAACCGACGTCAGGGTGAGTATGTTTTCCTGGGATACACCCTCAGTGTGTGTTTAGGTTAAATGTTAATGGCACACACCGAAAAGGCAGGGTAATAATTGTTATTCCAATATATCAGCGATGCTAGCTTTTCTCTGTAGTACTTACTGAGTTAATATGTGACTGACTAGAGTTTTAATTTATGTAAAATTTCTTAGAAAAATAACTGCATCATATATAATGCCATTGACTTGTTTTTCTTTCCTGTTTTTTAGAAAATTTTTGAAGTATGTAAGGAAACAAAACAATTAAAATAGCCTCTAATTCTGTTAAAATAAATTGTTTTCTAGAAAGTGTAATTTTGAATCTCTTTGCACGATTCCAGACAGGACAGATTCTTAAAAAACAAATGTCTCCTGTATACACACGCCTGACGAGGTTCTGGGGATGTGAAAGACCCTGCCTGGATGGCCTCCAGTCTGTTGCGGGTGGGTCCCGTGGGCCAGGCCCGCGGGGCGTCACTGCATGTGAACGTGGGAGTCGCTGGACGAGCTCCCTCCGGGCGCTGGTGAGAGTGGGTGGTGAAGAGCTGTGGGGCAGCACTGCGTAGGCAGAGGTGGCTGAGAGGAAGGAGTGATCACCAGACTCAGAAAACCAAGTTCGGAATGCAAGCTGTCAGGATGTTTATTTGATCCAGTGTTGAGGAAGCCCCTCCTCCCTGCTGCTCCTCTGCTTAGTCCATATTCATCTTTAAGGAGGACAAGCATCCAGTGAGGAGGACCATCAGATATACTCCTTCCCTTTTAACGAGATTAATTTACTACTCGTTAACTTACACGCCTTAACTATTTTTAAGTACAACAAAGGAAGTGGTAGAACTTAGACTTAAGGCTATATATTACATATAAACTATATGTAATATTGTTACATCTATGGTACTGTAATACTGACTATTCAAATGGATTATTAAAAGAGTCATTCACTTAGGATTGAAATAGGCGTCACTATCTACCCATGTGCTGTACTTGAAATAGTCTCTTTTCACAAACTTTTTACGATACTTGCTGACTTGTTCTAGTTTATCTATAGCTCTGTTTCATATTTAACCTTATAAGTGCAATCTCTGGAGAGGAAACCTTGTACATGTAACGTCTATGGGAAGGCTGTTAGGGCATTTTGTAGTTGTATAAATTTCAGATACAAGAGAGGAAATTCTTTAAACCATTGCATCAACCTTAATAGATTTCAGAGTATTGTGCAGGAGGGGAGCCTTTCAAAGGTTATGAATTTCCCAAGACATTTAGGAGATGTTAAGAGTTTCTTATATCAGGAGTTTCACTTTGGGAAGGCTCCGTGACAGATGTGCTGTGGTTTTAATATGCGTGCTACACATGAGAGGATTTATACCGTGGAAAGAACCAGTGATCACTGGGCACGTGTCGGCCTTCAGCCAGTGTTAGAACCTTACCAGCATCAAAACATTCGTATTGTGAAGAAAAATTTAAATCAGATAGAAACACATAAGTTATGAGAACATATTTCTCAGACTTCTGTGAAGATCAATATTAGCAAATCTATGAGGCCAAAGAGCAAGTTGTTCTACTTCATAGTAATTGATCAGTGTTTAGAATTTAGCAAGTCTTAGCAGTTGGTGATTGATTTTCAGCATGAGGCAGAGAAACCTCGATTGGCATGGATTGACCCCAGCCCTCCCCGGGAATAGCATGAAATCCACATGATACTGGATCAATGTGATGGCAGGTGGGAATTACTCATAACCCACTTTTATCTAGTGCTGTAACATCTGAAAATGCAGGATTTTCATGTAAATTAAGATGGATCTGAAGGCCAACCATTTTCTGAAAGGAGATAGCTTATCGTTATCTAGAGTTGCTTAGTAATTAGATTGAGTCTCAGACCCTGTCGTTGCACTGCCCAATGTGGAAGCTGTATGCCACTACTGAATACTTAAGTGTAGCTAGTCTGACTTGATGTTTTCTAAGTGTATTGGAAAGGACTGAAGCTGAAACTGCAATACTTTGGCCACCTGATGCGAAGAGCCGACTCAGTAGAGAAAGACCATGATGCTGGGAAAGATTGAAGGCAGGAGGAGAAGGGGGCAGCAGAGGATGAGATGGTTAGATTGCATCAGTGACTCAATGGACATGAGTTTGTACAAGTTCTGGGAGATAGTGAAGGACAGGGGAGCCTGGTGTGCTGCAGTCCATGGGGTGACAGAGAGTTGGACACAACTTAGCGACTGAACAGCAACAACAAAGTAAAAATAAACCCTAGATTTCAGAGATTTAATATGAAAAAGGAATGTAAAATATCTCATCAGTAATCTGTTAGTTTTGTTCTTGGCATACTAGGTTAAAGGAAATGTATCATTAAAATTAAATTCACTTGTACCTTTTTGCAGTTTTTTAATGTGGCCATTAGAAATTTTTAAATGGTGTACGTGGCCTGCGTTATGTCCCTGCTGGACAGCTATGCTCTGTAGAAAGTAGTTTTCTGAGAGGCTGCTTAACTCAGGAGAACCAAAACCTCTGCAGATTCCTTTTTACCAGGAAAACTCAGGATTCTTGTTATAATTCATTACAGAGGTTTTCAGTTCTTTAATTAACAAATTTTACTCCTATTACATATATGTGCTAATTACACACTAATAATATAGTGGTTGCTGACAGGATTCACAGGCCTCCCCTGTGAATAGGTGGAGTGTATAGAGCAGCCGCAGTAGGAGAACTGTGCTCATTGAAGGGCTGTGGACATCACAGGCCTGGGCCTCGTGGCCTTGACACTCCGGGCTGTCACCAGCCACGTGTGCAGCTCCTGGGTGTGAGGAGGTGGGGTCTGTGAGATGGGCACACGGGCACGCTCCGTCTCCATAACCAGCCTCGCCTGTGGCCATGTGCCGCCAACATTAGGTGCAAGTTGTAAATGCAGTCATGATTCCTAAGCAGGGGTACAGGCTCGTGTGTCCTGCCCGAGTAATCAGTAGCTCATGGTCACAAACATCACTTCTCTTGACCATAGGCTAGTGTCAGCGCCATGTTCCAGGCAGCTCTGGAGATAAGTTTGGGGTCAGTGCAGAAGAGCCAAGGTTAGTGTATGGAGAAGATCCAGATTCTACCAGAGAAGTCTCCTACTTAGGAAGAAGGGCGATGTTTACATCAGACTGTTACCAGCGATGCCAGATGCAGGGTAGCACTGAAACAGGGTCTTCAGAGGCCCTGGGGGACACACCTTGTGTCTCTGAAGTCTAAACCAGGTACATTGTCAGCCACCAACATGCGGGATGAAGGTGTCTATAAGAGCGATAAGGACGTGGAAAGTTCATTCTGTAGGCTGTCTTTGAAAACTCAAGTAAATGACATATTGGAGCGCAAAGAGATGTGGACCTGGAAGGAAGTCCTGTAGTGAATGCCAGAGGCTGGCCCAGGCCCAACCTGCCAGCCCCTTCTGGCCTCTTAGGTCTTTGTCAGTCCTTACAGCCGTGGCCGTGGTTCCATCCTGCACTCTGCTTAGTCCACACGGCACCCCGTTCTGGTTGGTCTCATCTTCAGTTGAAGACCTGACACTCCCACACTGTGTCTCTGCCTCTCTTCTCTGTCTTCACTTTTCTTCTCCAGAAGAGCCATCCAGTGCTTCAGATGAAGGGTTTCCCCTTCTTTTAGGTAAGTAGGCCCTGTGCAGCGTCTTTCACTGCTTTTGCTCACACCCAGCGTCCAGTATGTTAGCTTGTCCTGTCCATGTTGTCTTTATATGTACCTGGAACCCACACCTCCCAGGGCCTCCCCTGCACACCTTTCTTGGAGCCCTGCGGTCTCCTGCTCGCCTTCCCCGTTGTCCCTGCCCCGTCTATTCACAGCCCGGCCACCTGAGCCATCCTGTTCACACGAGAGCCAGAGCACATCACTCCTCCACTCGGAGCCTTCCACACCGTCCTCTCTGGAGTGAACGCCAGCCCTGCAGGAGCCCCGCCTGCTCCTCTCCCGCTGTGCCTTGTGGCCTTCTGTCCTGGCACCACCCCTTTTACTTCCTGCTTCCTGTCTTTCTCTCACGTGCCGGTCTTCAGTCTTCTCGTCAGTAATCTGCTCAAAAGTCCCAGGAGCTCCCTGTTCTTCAGGGGCCCCCAGGGACCTACGGGATTGGCTCCTTGTCACCTGTCCCGGACCTTCCAGAACACAGCACATCCTTGCTGATGCTTGTCTTAGTTCAGTGACAGCCACTTCAGATTTGTGATCTGCACAGCTGGACAGTCACACACTTGTGTTAGTTCAGTCCCTGAGTTTGTGGCCATTTGTTATGGCAGCAACGAGGAACCAAGGGTGACTGTAGATCATGAAAACAGAAGTGCCTGCTTTGTCCTGAGGACCGTTAGGAGGGCCCCGCGTCTGCTGCTGGACCAAGGGCAGGAGATGTGCTGCCTTCTCCAGAGCAGGGCTGGATTTCTGCATCTTGTTTTGCTGAGTGATGATAGGTTCTGACCTGTACAGGTGTGGTCAGAGAAGATGGTAGGAACCTGTTGGTTTCCTGAATGTGAAGAGCACCTGAAGGAGAGCGCACTGAGAACAGTGACCGCTGGACATAATAAAAGACATGTCGTCCTGATGAGTGTACTTGGCTGTTCATAGGAATGATGAGATGGGCAGTGTTGAGAATTATGCTCATGGCCTCAGATGTCTCCTCTAATAAACAGTGAAATGCTTCAGGTTATCCATGAGGAGAGAGCTGAACGCATCAGATACCCCTTTTGTCTTGTTCCCTGCCTTACCTTCTTCACAGACGGATTCTCTTGCTCCGTTGTTCATTGTCACGTCCTTCTGCTCAGCTCTTGACTTTCAAGGGTCAGGCTCACATCCTGCCATCGTTGCATCGCTGGCACCAGACCAGAGCACCTAGCTCTCTAGGTGATCACTGAATGAGTAGGGCAGGGGCACACATCATGAGTAAATGGACGCGAAGGACAGAGCTGCACGAGTGCTCTCCACCCAAGGAAGGAGAGGGTCACTTCCTTTCAGAGCACTGTCTAAATGATAAGTGGCCAAGTTGAACCAAGCAAATCCTAACAGGAACTTCCAGAAAAAACAGAATGACAGCTTCATCTCACTAGTTAGTAACCT
This sequence comes from Bos javanicus, assembly GCF_032452875.1. Taxonomy (NCBI): domain Eukaryota; kingdom Metazoa; phylum Chordata; class Mammalia; order Artiodactyla; family Bovidae; genus Bos; species Bos javanicus. The sequence goes on from NC_083881.1 coordinate 2,772,360, forward strand.
TGGAAATTAAAATTTTAACAACAAAACACCCCCCCCACCCAACCCTGCCAATCTTGGTCCATCAAATTGATAAACTTTTTTTTTTTTTTTAAGTTTTTCAGTGTTCTCTTTTTCTCTCTCTCAGTATCATTTGCTATTAGGAGGAGACACTGTTTAGGTTAGATTCATAATACAATACACTTACAGAATTACAGAAAAAGTCTCCATATATGACTCAAAGGAGTGTAATTCCTTATATAAATGGAAATGATTAAAAGCCACAGGACCTAGCAAAGATGTTCACTGTTGTAAAGGAAAAAAAACAAAAGAAGGGAAATTTTACAGAGTCTCTTTGAAGGAAGTGGTGGTTAAATAATAACGCTGTTTGCTGATTGTGCGCTACAAATTCAGCCCGCTTACGGAAGTGGTTATAGCTTCAGGTGCCACTGCCATTTTCCCTACCTTCTGCTTCCAGTTTCCAAACCTCATAAGGATGGTACTGTGTCTGCCTTCCTCAGAACCCCACATCTGCAAGAATGTTCAGACCAAGTAGCTATCAGTGAATCCTTATTAAATGAGTGAGTGACTAGAAATGCCCTGAGTTAGCCTACTTAATAAGAGTATACTGATCCTACCCTGTGATTAATCAGTTAACATGCTTTCCTGAACTCCAGACCCATATAACCAAGTGCTTACTGGGCATTTCTACTTGGATATTCTAAAAAGCTGAATCCATCGAAATGTACTTGTCATTTTGCCGTCCTGTTTCCAAACCGCTTCACATGAGTTTGTGTTTCACTGAATGACATAAACATCTTATCTATCTGAGGCAGAATGCATTAATCTCCTTTTCTTTTATCCTCGTGTTGGATATCTTCTCAAGGTCACCAAATCTTGGTTATTCTACCTACAAAATATTTTTAAAGTACATTTATTTCTATCCATTTTTGTGTCTACTCCCCTTATTCAAACCACCACTTTTTCCCCTTAAAATGCTGCAATTATTTTTATTAGGTGTCCTTAACTTTATTTTTTAGCTATTTCTCCTCTCTAGAGCCAGAATGATTTTTACTGGGACGACCCAGAGGGAGGGTATGGGGAAGGAAGAGGGAGGAGGGTTCAGGATGGGGAACACAGGTATACCTGTGGTGGATTCATTTCAATATTTGGGAAAACTACTACAATATTGTAAAGTTTAAAAATAAAATTAAAAAAAAAAAGGAAAAATAAAATGTGTACCTGGGCATTTCTCTTCCTCTTGCTTCTCTGGCAGAATCTGTCTCTTCTCTCATTTTCACACTACACCCTTGCCTTCCTGAATTTCTTTTTTCTTTTTCTTTTTTTATCAAAGGATAATTGCTTTACAGAATTTTCCTGTTTTCTGTCAAACCTTGACATGAATCAGCCATTGGTATACATATATCCCCTCCCTTTTGAACCTCCTTCCCACCTCCCTCCCCACCCCACCCCTCTAGGTTGATACAGAGTCCCTGTTTGAGTTTCCCCGAGCCATACAGCAAATTCCCATTGGCTGTCTATTTTACATATGGTAATGTAAGTTTCCATGTTACTCTTTCCATACATCTCACCCTCTCCTCCTCTCTCTCCATGTCTGTAAGTCTGTTCTCTATGTCTGTATCTCCATTGCTGAGTCTCCCTGTAAATAAATTCTTCAGTACCATTTTTCTAGATTCTGTATATGTGCGTTAGAAAATGATATTTATCTTTCTCTTTCTGACTCACTTCACTCTGTATAATAGGTTCTAGGTTCATCTACCTCATCAGAACTGACTCAAATGCATTCCTTTTTATATGACCCACTTTCTAGAGTAACAGAAATAAAAACAAAAGTAAACAAGTGGGACCTGATTAAACTTAAAAGCTTTTGTCCAGCAAAGGAAACTATAAGCAAGGTGAAAAGACAACCCTCAGAATGGGAGAAAATAATAGCAAATGAAACAACTGACAAAGGATTAATTTCCAAAATGCACATATATAACTCAATGCTAGAAAACAAACAACCCAATCAAAAAGTGGGAAAAAAACCTAAACAGACATTTCTCCAAAGAAGACATACAAATGGCTAACAAACACATGAAAAGATGCTCAACATTGCTCATTGTTAGAGACATGCAAAGCAAAACCACAATAGGTGTCACCTCACACCAGTCAGAATGGCCCTCATCAAAAAGTCTACAAGCAACAAATGCTGGAGAGGGTGTGGAGAAAAGGGAACGCTCATGCACTGTTGGTGGGAATGTAAATTAATACAGCCACTATGGAAGATGGTATGGAGATTCCTTAAAAAACTAGGAATAAAACCACCATATGACCCAGCAATCCCACTCCTAGGCATATACCTGAGGAAACCAAAATGGAAAGAGACACATGTATCCCATTGTTCATTGCAGCACTATTTATAAAAGCTAGAACACGGAAGCAACCTGGATGTCTGTTGACAGACGAATTGATAAGCATTTTAAGATCAGTGTTGGCGTAAGATGAAGCACAGTCTGTAATGTTGTCAGTTGTAGTTGGTGTAGTGTTGTTGGTGTGCAGCTTGGCTGTACTTATCAAAATATCACACTGTCACTAGCTCTTGACCCCGTGCATCTGTTTCTAAGCAGCATTTGTACATGTGTGTGGCCACAGCTGGAAGGGTGCTTGTGGCAGGGTTACCTGCACTTCCATCCCCATTTTGCCCCAAAACAGGGAAGCTAAAAAAGAAAATAACCCTTCCCCAGTAGTAAAATGGCTGAATTGCTGTGTTCGTGATGAGATGTGAGCACCATGCAGACACTGGCTTCTTTTATTTTCAAATTTGGGAAGAACCCTGTGAATATCTAACATGAGAATTCAGTCAGGAAAATTTATGTGTTTCCAAGGCCTGGGCTGTGATATAAATGAGTCAACAGAGGCTACAGAGTAGCTAAGTATTGTTCTGTGTATTGTAGGACTAGTTTATCATGAGCCTTTAAAGCCAGGCTGAGAAATTTAATTTGGATCCGATGAGTGGCATATTAAAAGCCCTCATCCTGTCAGTGCTCCAGAGACAGTCCCTTTCCTAAAGATACGTATTCCAGAAATCATACACACATATACTGACGTATGTGAGTGTGTTGTGGATATGGTGGTGTTGGAGTATTTAGTTCTCAAGTTGTTCAGTTATCCAGACCGAATCGTTGGTTCTCAGAATTACTTATTTAGTTACTGAGTACTTACGTGCATTCAGCATCAAATATTTAAGTACTTCCTATACTCACAGTCTTGGCTGCTATCCCTATGGAATGAGAAGTGACATTTCTGAGAGTCCTGGAGAATGAGAAGTAGAACCGAAATCAATATGGAAGCATAATGGAAAGCAAAAAGTGAAATAAAAGGAAATGTCTGTGTTTATTGCTCTTTTTTTTTTTAGTGGAGAGTGAAATTGCTAACTGTAGGATCAGGTTTAGGTACCAGATCCTACAGTCTGGGGACTCTGGGTACACAAGCCTAGGCTTAAAATTATTGTGGTGTCTTTTGGCAGTGTGATCAAGTGAACTGACGGAAATACTGTCTGTTCCATTAAGACTTCAAGACTAGGAACCTACTTTCCCCCCTAGTCAGCACCACATTTTTTGGATCAAATCCCTGTAATTTACACCGCTTCTCTGCAGGTGGGCTCCAGTGTGTGTGCATGAGTCAGAGACATGAGGGTAACCTGTGCGAGACGTCACCAGGGCAGACACCCAGGGAAGGTGGGGTTCCTCCTGGGGTGTCAACGGCAAGCATGAGTGTGAGGAATGGTTTGCACCCTGCCTTAACCCCCCTGCATCTGGGTGTGGAGGGATCGCCCAACCAGGAGCACAGCAACAGGACGAGAGGCGCAGGTGTGGTGCGGAGCCCTCGCAGGAGCAGGGCTGCTCTGGAGCTGTTGCCGCTGGGGGACGTAGAGTCGAGGGGCGACGGCCGGGTGACGAGAGTCGGTGTGCTCTCGGTAGTGAGCTGGCAGAGCAGCAGCAGGAGACAAAGGCACTTTTGTGGGAGCTTGAAAGAGGCGCCAGCTCCTGTCTTTTGCCCCCCAGGGATTTGGATGTTGGCAAGGAGAGGCTGCACAAGTCGCCTTTCAGAGAATTAGCAGAAAAAGATGTCCCTTCTGTAGACAGAGCTCACACCCCAGAGCACAGGTTTGCAGGCGAGCTTGGGGCTGGATCTGGGTTCTGTCCTCCCAGTTCCCCAAGTGCCCCTCAGGATGCCCTCTAGTAGTGCTCAGCCTGCACTGAATTCTCAGCGGCCCTGAATCCAGAAGCCAGAGGGATGCTTTATGCTCATCCCAGTCCCCCTTCCCTGGTGGCTCAGCTGGTACAGAATCCGCTTGCAATGCAGGAGCCCCCGGTTCGATTCCTGGATCGGGAAGATCCCCTGGAGAAGGGATAGGCTACCCACTCCAGTATTCTGGCCTGGAGAATTCCTTGGAACATATGGTCCATGGAGTCGCAAGGAGTCGGATGCGATTTTCACTTTCAGTCCCCCTGCTTGAGTTCTGTAGGCTATAGATCCAGTGAGAGTTCTTCTTCTTCTGAAGCTGTGGATGGCTCTTCAGCAGGGTCCTTTCTCTTCATCTTCCCCCCTCCCGTCCTGGGCTGCATACACAGCCTTGTGCTGGGGACTGAGGAGTCCACGAGGGCAGTCGGCAGGTGTGGGAACACGGCGCACACCCTGTCCGTGGTGTGGACTCCCTAGGTCCCTGACAATTTTGTATACAGGACATGTTATTGTTTATCTCTTCTTTGGGGTAGGGTTGGGAACACCCTTAATTGTTTTATCAACAGCATTGTGTCACAGAAAAGAAATACTAGTGTGTGCAGAACTTTTACATTGTAAGTTATATGATAACTTCAGTTAATTGCTAATTGTTAGAAACCAGTGCTTTCTCTAGTAGACAGTACTGATTTTTCTTAATAGACATTTTCTTGTTAATATCCGCATCATTTAAGAAAACTTATTAATGGCCTAAAAGATTGAGCAGAGTGCAGTGGACTGTGATTCACACGCCCTCATGGAAGGACGGGGTGTGGTTTCCATCGTATTCCCAAGTGGGTCTGCCCACGTGTGCTGCCCACTTACAGACGTGTACACACGACTGCCACAGCTTGGGATAAATGCCATCTTCTCTAGGGAGCGTTCTCTGATGCCCTCCTTCAGAGGTTGCCCCTCATCTCCTCTGAACTCATGGACATACATGTTGGAAGCATTAGGTTGGGGGCTCTTGGAGATTGTTGTATATTAACCAGTAGAGAGCAGATGGTTAGCCTCAGCTTGAGGTAGCTTCTTATGTGTCATCAATGTTATCAGAAATATGACTTTAGTTATGTATTCCTAAATATGTATTTAAAAAAACAAATGATACTAAGGTTGCAGCTTGTTCTCAGCAATACTTTGGTTTGGAAAGTATAACCCTCCCCAGGTCTCATTCTTAGGAAGCCCCCCAAGGGGTGGCCCATGTGGGTGGATGAGTTGGGGTGATGCAGTGGTGGAGCTGCAGAAGTCAGTAAAGAAAGGGGCAGTGCCTCTTCTTGTGGTTTAAAAACACTTTTCTGTGTTCATAAAAATACTGTGTGTGAAAAAAGATTCCTAAGTAAAATTAAGTGATGTATTTAAATTGATGCTCTTTTTTTACCAAAGATTTCTGATGATTAACTGAAAGAAATGAACATTGCATTAATTTCTAGCATGCAGTTTTTGTTTATAACAGTCATTTCTGTGGGGGGTATGTTTTAGGGCATCATTCAGAAGATAGTGGACAGTCACAAAGTAAAGCACGTGGCCTGCTATGGATTTCGCCTGAGTCACCTGCGGTCAGAGGAGGTTCACTGGCTCCATTTGGATATGGGTGTCTCCAATGTGAGGGAGAAGTATGAACTTGCCCACCCACCAGAGGAGTGGAAGTAAGATTACAAACCTACTTTGGGGCGACTCGGACGTGGTTTGTGTTGCATATAGAAGCACACATGAGAGGATGGTTATCTGTGTTTAATTTTCTCACTGATGGTCCCTGGGACTCCCGTACACATAGAGGTGGCCGGTACTTGTTAGCCAGCGCTCCCTTCTGCACTTCTGTGTAGCCTGTCTTCGGGCACCCCTGGCATGGGCTTGCTTGAGCCGTCTCCTTGCTTTCGTTATTCTGTGACGGTCTTTTGCCCTCACCCTCCTCTTGCCAGTGCTGCTCTGTCCAGCCTCTGCTCTGAGCACTGCCCACTCTGCCTCTGTATCCAGCCTCTCAGTGTTCAGCCTCTGCTCTGAGCACTGCCCGGGTCCTAGTGCTTCTACTTCCTGTGCTGCTGGCACCCTTCTGTGCCTGGAAGTGACCACACCTGATTACCGTATTAATGTGCTGCAGAGCTCACTCTGTCATGCCCAGTGATCGCAGCTCACCTGAAAGAGTCAGTGTCTGTGTGATGTTCACATACAACATGGATGCTGGAAAGTGAAGTCATACTGACTTCAATGAAACTAAAATCATTCGAAGTGAAATAAAAGAAGTCCCTATAATTGTCCTTTCCCTGGTTCTCTCCTAATAATTTTTTTTCACTTTTCAGTAAACCATGGTGTTTGTAGGAAATTGTGTACCTAAAACACTTAAGGTTTGAGGGAAGTATAAGGGAGCTCTTCCACAGGAGCCCCTGTTTTTACAGATAGTGCTACAGAAATAAAGATGATTATAGCATAAAGAGGGCATTCAAATGTCAGGAACTTTCACTTCAAGGATCTAAATAGATGAGACATTTAAAAAGAAAAACATTTTTAGGTGAGTAAATCTTTAGTTGAATAAAAATACTATCCCAATTACAGCTTATCAGAGAAATATAATTTTCAAATTTGTCAACTAGCTGGAACTGACCTAACAAAATAGTCTGTAAGAATATAGTTTGGTTACTTTTCAACAATGGCTGAAAAAGATTTGATCTCCATCTATTTGGTCAGTTAATTAAACAAGTGTTTAAAAACTAAGAATATCTAAAAGTTACCTGAACATATCTCTAGGTATTTTTAATTAAAACAATTCTGTTAAAAAAATAAAAAAATAAATAAAACAATTCTGTTAATGTCCTGAATTTATGAGACATGTCAGAGGCAGCCTTCATTATAGCAGTAGTCTTAGTCCTCAGTAAATTGTTGAATGCAGATCCTGGGGTATCTAAGCTTTGTTTTCATTCTTTTAAGCCAGCTTATTTAACCTTAATAATAAGGATGTAGGCACTGTTTTATTCAGTGGAGCCTGGATCCTCATAAGTAAGGAAAATTTGACTGACCCTCCTCGAATGAGGGGTGGTGAAGATGATGACGTTGGTGTGTTGTCACCATCGAGTGGCTGTTAGGAGCCAGGCACTGTGCCAGCTGTGTGCTGTTATAATTCGTAAACTCTGTATTTCATTTACCCAAACCCGAGGAGGTAAAGACTTGTTATCCTTATTTTGTAGATGAAGACAGAGGCACAACAAAATGGATTTAAATTGCATTCACATAGTTTGTGGCACAGGTTCCATTTGGATTTAGCCATCTGACTTCACAGTGTGGGTTTTTAGAATCAGCATGCCCATCTCAATGGGAATAATGTGATCTTCAAAACTGAGAGTGTAGCTGGGCTTCTGAGATGAGTGAAGGTGCACAGGTTGTCAGTGGAGGTGCTGAAAGAAGAAGATGTGATCAGAGGTACCAGTGATACGTGTGTGATAGCTTCAGGAGGGTGAGGATTAATACAAACTGTTCTAACATATTAGTGGGAATAGGAGGCTGTTAAAATAATCAAGCAGACTTGAAAAAGAACAAAACAGAAGTTCTGGAAGTCATTGGATAGATAAAGCAGCAGATTAGACATAGCTGAACAATTAGTAAACAGGAAGATGGAGCTGAGAAAACTTGCCCAAAACATAGCACAGAGATGAACAGATGGAAATTATGAAAGCAGATTTATGTAACATGAAGAATGAGAAGGTCAACCGTTTTCTAACAGGAAGTCTGAAGAAGAGAATAAAAAGAATGAGGAAGAGGAAATAATCTGAAGGGAAAATAGCTGAGAACTTTCTAGAATCAGTGAGTGACATCAGTCCTTAAATGTAGGATTAACAGAAAAATCTCAAATTGGGTAAATCTAAATGCATACTTTGACAGATTATAGCAAAATAGTGTTGTATAAAAGAAAATGAAAGGATGTCAAAAACAAGCAGAGAAAAATTAGACTTCTCACAGCATCATCGATGCCAAGAAAATGGTGGTATAATATGTTCAAAGTGGTGAGGAAATGTAACTGGCAGTCTAGATTTGTTTGCACAGTTAAATTACCTCAAGAACAGATATCAGTGAGCACTGGCTTCATGAAGGAGAACTAATGATAACAGATTTTTTTATACTAAAAAAGTAGAGCTCAGTACTGGGTGCAGGTTGGAACAGGGGTGATAGAGCAAAGCTTTGTCAGCTAAATGTGAGGAACTGGAACGGCCCTTGGGCAAGTAGATAGTAGAGAGATGTGGGGGTCAAAAAGAAGGAAAGAAACAGAAGCGTGGGGAAGCAAGATGGATAGAAATCACAAGTGAGATGCACAGATGCTAACGGTGAATGATTGTCAGAGGTTACTGCTGCTGCTGCTAAGTCGCTTCAGTCGTGTCCGACTGTGCGACCCCATAGACAGCAGCCCACCAGGCTCCTCTGTCCATGGGATTCTCCAGGCAAGAACACTGGAGTGGGTTGCCATTTCCTCCTCCAATGCATGAAAGTGAAAAGTCAAAGTGAAGTCGCTCAGTCGTGTCCGACTCCTAGTGACCCCGTGGACTGCAGCCCACCAGGTTCCTCCATCCATGGGATTTAGAGTGGATTAAAACATAAAATCAAGCTATCTGCTGTTCACATGATGTATCCAGACAGTGACGTTCAAACATTTTTCTCTGACTTGGAGGAAACCACGTGTTTTGCCGTGAGATCTAGCACACGTGTATGCCTGTGTGTGTGTCTCAGAGCTGTTTATGTGTCCTGGACCCACACATTTCACCAAACTATACTCAGCGCTGTTATTTACGCTGAGGTCTAAAGGCTTTCTCTGCAGTGTTCTGTTTTGTTCTACGTTAGTAAAATGAATTAATAAATGAATAGTGAAAAGAATTTTCCTGCCTTCTAATGAGCCCTGACTTTCAATTTGAAAAACTCACATAAAACTTGAGTATAAATATACCAGGCAAATAATAACCAGGAAAAAAAGATCAGTATTGTGCTGTTAACACCCTGTGAAATAAATTTTCAGGCAAAGAAGCTTTATTATGGATATAGAGGGCAACCACGTAACAGTAAATGCTCATTTCACCAATAATTTAATAAGTATAGAAATAGATGTAGCTCTTAAACTTATAAACTCCTCAAAATATATAAAGCAGAAGCAGTCTTAAAGGAATAAGACTTACCTTTTTAATAATTAAAGGGAAGAACACAAACAATAGTAAGTAAACAGTAGTTTTTAAGTTATGTATTTAACTGTTTTTTCTAATATAGAAATACAGGATCCTGCATGTAACTGTGTATTAAGCAACTTAAAAACATGTTTCTAAGTAATTTATGGTTCAAAGGAAAAGGCCCAGCCTCCTGACGGCCTGGCTTTGATGGGCTCTGCCCCTTCACTGTCCAGTCTGCCCTCTGCAGAACCTCCTGGCTACAGCCAGTCGCTTAGTCCTGTCTAAGTACAGCCACCCCTCAGTGTCTGTGGGTTCCCTGGTTCCACAACCAGGGAACCAGGCTTCAACCAACTACAGTTCCAAAATTCTGGGTGTGAGGGTGGCGGGGGGAGGGCGGATTCCAGAAAGTTCCAAAAAGCAAAACTTGAACTTGTTGTGCCAGCAGCTGGTTACGTAGCACTTACACTGTATATTGCATTGTAAATAATCCCGATGCTCTCAGTGTGTGAGGGTTTGTGCCACGTTGTGCAGCTTTCGTGCACAGACTGTACCATTTCACACGAGCATTTCAGGCTCTCGGTGTCTGTGGGGTTCTGCAGCCAAGCCCCTGTGGATACCAAGCGTGCTTTCTTCACTCAGCCTCCTGGATACCAGACTCTCTTCTGGTGAAGGTTTTCCTTCTGCTTCATTGACCGTCACTGTCTTCTCCTGCTGACCTTGATATTTGGGGCTGCTCCACTGACCTCTTCCTAGCCTCCCTAGACCTGCCTTTGGCATTAAATTCACACTTTACTTGGATAAACTCAGGAAACCAATGGACAGGTTACTACAATAACCCAGGAAAAAGTCAGAGAAGATGATGGACCAGGAGAGTAGTACTTGGAGGAGCGAGAAGCAGCTGTACCGAGATACATTATAAGGTTGAGCTCACAGAATTTGTGAACAAATCTTTTAAAATGTAAACATCCAAAGAAATGTGTAAACCATTCCCGCTCAGAAACTTCCAGGAGCTACCCCCCCACCCCCTCCCCCAGCCCCCACTCACCTGGAGCTCACTCCAAGTTTGTGGTTACCTCTTGGTCTTTTCTCTACCTCTTGCTCCCCTACCTTCACTCGAGCAGCTGTGGTCTCTTTGAAGTTTCAGTTTTCATAGGTACTCGGGTTGGGGTCTCATTTGATGGTCTCTTCTCTGTTGCCTGCCTTCTTGTTGAACAGAATAGCTCTTATCTCATTTCTCTCTCTGCCTTTTAATTTTCCAACTTTGCACTTGCTCAACCTTGGCCACACTGGCTCTTCAACACGCCAAGCGGATTGTCCCTAGTGCCTTTGAACTTGATGGTCAACTGCTGTATATGCTGCTCTGCTGTTCCTGGCACGGCTTGGCCCTCCCCTCGTTAGGGCAGGTGCTCCACTGTCGCGTCCTCCCAGGGCCTTCTCCAGCCTTTCTGTCTGCAGAGCCCACTGCCTGCCTGGGACAGTCTTTCTCCCTCAGGGCCTCCATCGTATTCACTGCTCTACTGCTGGGTTCTGGTCATGCCTGGGACAAAGTAGGCACCCGGTAAAATACAGTTTAAGTGGAAGTGAATCAATGATAATGAAATTACCAACTAGGAACCAAATAGTACTACTTAGTAACAGTCTTCTCATATTAGCTTGCTGCTTATTGGGCGTCAGACGTTGTGTGAGAGGCTTGATAACCTGCCCATGGTCACACAGCTTAAATGGGTGGCAGAGTGGAAACTGGCTTCGTGCACCAGCTCTTCTCCCTGCCTGTGTTAGGTGTGTGACTACAGGAGACAGAGCATGGAGATCTCTTCTCTCAGTCCATGAGGGCGGCTGCAGCTCTGGCTTTAGTTCTGAGCAGGGTGTGAACCCTGAAACGAAAGTGCCAGGACTCATCAGAATAACGACGTTAGTTTCTACTCCTATGAGGTTTTTTAGCATAGATTTTTGTTTTTCGCACTACCTGCTATAGGATCTATTCATATTGTTAAGTAAACCTGAGATCTAAGCTTGTTTAATTGAGTCTTCAGTTCTTCAGATACCTCTGTAAGCACCTACAGCACACATTTGGTAGTAACTGTCTCAGGCAGGGTGGCCCTACAGAGTTGTCATGACATGTCATCGGGGAAGGGAAGGGCTGGTTTCATACATGGCTGTCCTCATAGAAAGAGGAACCACAGAATTAGATCCTGCCTTGAACAATACACAGAAATCCCCCTGAGGTGGATCAAGTTTTTAAAAAAGTTTAATGAAACATACAGTGAATGTGTCTTTAATGGGGCATATAGTGAATGTGTCTTTGGTCCTAGAGCAGGAAGATTTTCTTAATCCCCCAAAAACGTTCACTCTTAAAAGACGAGAATAGCAAATTTGCCCTTTATGAGATGAAAGCATTCTGTATATCAAAAGATGTATTTTTAGAAAGTGCAGAAAGGACAATTCCTCAGTGTTCCGGTGGTTTAGCTGCTTTTACTGCTGAGGGTCTGGGTTCAATCCCTGGTCGGGGAACTAAGATCCCACAAGTTATGAGGTGTGGCCAAAAGGAAAAATGCAGAAACAAGTTGCAACTCGTGTAATTGACAGAAGATGGTGTCAGGAGTTCTGCTGATAAATATAAGGATTGTAAATTCCTCAACAAATGGGCAAGAAACATGAAGGTATTTTCATAAAAGGGTAGACAGGTTTGACCTGTCATCACAGGAAGACACTGTCAGCTTCCTTAGTGCTCAGGGAGGTATGAATCTGGACCAGTAGATTCCATCTACACTGTCTGGTTAACAAAAAGTATTAATAAGTTGTCCAACAGTATTAATAGTGGGAAAGGTTAAGGATCTGATGATGATACTGAAACACCAGTCTGGGTGCCCAGCGCACTGTGAAGCCAAACAAACTGAAACGTCAAAGAGTTTGGAGCAGAGGAAGGCGCATTGAGGGCGATGCAAGGAGATGGGTGGCTCAAGCCTTTAAAACCCCAAGCTCTATGAGAGCTTTCCGCAAAGCCATTTTCTAGGAAAAGTGAGGGAGGGGCAGGGCTAGCTGCTGCAAACTGCGTGGTGTCAGATCCTTTGTTCCTGAGGTCAGGTCGTGGCCAGGTAACAATGCTCCTGTGAATCTCCACCAGATGAATGTTATTCTCTGTTCTGACAAGAAAGGGCCAGGTCCCCAGGCACAGCTTTCCCTCTCCGAGGTCCAGTTCTGGCTAAGAAGAGGTGAGCCCAGCTGGTGGCTCCCTCAGGGCCAGGCCCCCACACCTTGCCCAGCTGTCATCACTGAGGGAGCCAGGTGCCCAGGACCCAAAGGGCCTTCAGGCTCCTCTGGCCACCCAAACAGGCAGGGAGGGGCAGGTCCTGCAGACTACATGCTATGCAGGCTGCTGCTACCATTAGGTCGCGGAGGCAGGGATGGGGGAGAGGGTCGCTGCCACCTCAAGGCCTGGGCCCGGCCGGTGGGTGTCCTTGATGAGGACTCTGGAATCCTGCAGGACACAGCCTGTGGCCTGCCCCCTGGGCCCCCTAGCTCACCATCTGGGCTGACCAGTGGCTGAGCGGGACCACTAATGGTCGCTCACTGACCTTTGGTCACCTGGGCCGGGGCCACTGAAGCACTGACCGATGGCTGAGCTGGACCTCTCGAGGTCGCTCACTGACTGTTGGTCTCCTGGGCCGGGTCCCACTGAAGCACTGACCATTGGCTGAGCGGGACCCCTTGAGGTCGCTCACTGATGTTTGGTCACCTGGGCAGGGGCCCACTGAAGCCCTGACCATTGGCTGAACTGGACCTCTCGAGGTCACTCACTGACCGTTGCTTGCCTGGGAAGAGGCCACGTAGTACCAACCAAAGGCTGAGTGGGACCACTAACAGTCACTAACTAACGGTTGGTCACCTGGGCAGGGGTCCCTGAAGCACGGACTGATGGCTGAGCTGGACTATAAAGGTCGCTCACTGACCGTTGGACGCCTGGAGAGGCGTCCCTGAAGCACGGACCGATGGCTGAGCGGGGCCAGTAACCGCTGCCTGAGAGCGGGTGCAGAGTAGCATCAGGCACCACAGCTGTGTGCTCAGGGCTGCTTGTGGCTGCGCTCTTTCCAATTCAGGATCTTGCCTGCAGCTTAGCCTCCGCATGACATGGCCTCGGTCCTGCTGTTCCACTTCAGGTTCTGTCCTTGAGAGACTTGCGTTTCTATACTAGGCTGGAGACCCGAGGACGTTCATGGAATAGCCAGTGACAGAATATTCACAGTGGAGTGTTGCGCTAGTCAGAACGAGGAAAGCATCGCGACCTGGAACTCTGGACGAAACTTAGCCAGGTGATGGTGTGTGACAGAAGGCGGTCCCGGGGCAGCGTTGTGGGTGCAACTAAATACTGTTGAATTCCACACTTTAAAGTGGCTGCTTTGGGGGAAGTTAGGGATGCCATGTGGCTTGTGAGAGCTTATTTCCCCGACCAGGGATTGAACCTGGACCCTGGCAGTGAAAGGCCCGAGTCCTAACCACTGGGCCACCAGGGAATTCCCTGAAATGGTTGCTTTTTATGTGAATTTTACTTCAGTTAAAAAAACAAAAAGTAAGCCCCAGAGGATGACATACAGCATCATACACAAGTAAAAAGCAAAATAAACATAAAAGAATGTTGTTGGGAAAACATGAGGTGGGTGAGACAATATGGGGCATGTCGATACAGGGTCAGGAGGAGATGGTCAGTCCAGGGCTTCTGCGGGGACCGTGCCAGCCTCCAGCCTCGTGAGGGCCCTCAGGAGCCTGTGTGGAGCCTGGGTCTGTGGCAGAGCCCACAGCCCCTGTGCTGCACGCAGCCTGCTTCCTTCACAGTCTGCTCGCCTGTGCCCAGGGTCCTGGGAGATGCCGGCTGAGTCGGTGGTGGTTGCCAGGCTCTGGAGTCAGCCAGAGAAGTTCGAATACAATGCCCTTCCTAGTTTGTCGTGTAGCCAAAAGTGCCATGCAGTTTTGAGAGCTTTACCCCAAACAGATTTAAACTTTAAAGTTTCGTACCTAGATAATGGAATTCTAGCTAGCTAAATTTTGGTGTTCTGAAAGCACTTACACCGAGTGGTCGGACTTCTGAGCAGGTTAATCAGATATAAAGGGCCTGGTCCTTTTGGTGTGGGATTCAGGGCTTTGAGAGCCAGGCCTGAGAGGAGGCTCTGTTGGCTTTTGAGAGAGAACTGTGGGGCTTCTGCAGAGTGAGTGAAAAAGAAAGTCCTTTTCTTTGTTATCAGATGTGGTTCACATTCTCCTGTTCACGGCCGATGAACAGCTCGATCTGCAGACATGATTCTTTTTTCAGACCTTTTGCAGGAGGAGGAAAAAAAGTCTTTTATTTAGATGAAAGGTATCTTTTTTTCATAGATGACAAAAGAAAATGACTAATGATAGCTGAGGAAGTTTTAGATTGTATTTTGATAGTTTCCTGTTTTATCTTGAAATGACATTATCTGTGCATATACCTTAATTTGAAAGGCTAGTCTTTCATTATGACACTGAACTCAACAAGAGTTCTTTAGAATATTTAAATCAGTAAGACAGTAAATAGAGGAACATTCTGACAAGTTTGGAAGTGACATCTTTTAAAAAAACAGGATGGACTTCCGGATTTGCTGATTGATTAATTAAACGTTTACTGGATACTTCTGCACCAAAGCACAAAAATGAACAGATTTCTGGCTGGTCTGTGGCTACAAAAAGCTGATGTTCGTTGACCAGGCTGGTTTAAAACTGGCTCTGGTGGGTATTTTGTTAACACATCTACAGGACAGTCTGTCTTAAAGTTTGTGAGAATTTATTTATATTCTCAACGTGTTATCAAAAAGTTGCAAAAACAGTACACAGAAATCCTGTGTACCCTTCAGCCCTCCTCCCCTAAATGTTAAAACCTTAGTTAAGTACAGTTCAGTTATTGAAACCAGGACCTTAACATTGCTGCCGTAGTACTAACTGACCCAAGACGTCACAGGGTCCAGGGTGCCCGTCTTCCAGCCTGGGATCCCATCAGAGCATCGTGCACCTGCGTGTCCCGTCGCCTTGGCTCTTCTCCTGTCTGCGGCAGGTCCTCAGGCTGCCTCTGTCTGTCGTGACCTTGGCCCTTTTGAAGTGCATTGGCTGGTGGTTGTGCTGTGTTCTTCAGTTTGGGTTTGTTCCCATGATTATATTGAGCTTAAGCATTTGGGGAAGAGCACCACAGTCAAGCTGTTGTTTTCACTTAGCATTTTATCAGTGAGTCTTTGATGATGATAAGATTCATTTTACTGGTGGCTTTAACTTGGATCATTTGATTTAAGGTGGTGGCCAGGTTTCTCTGCTAGAAGGTTGTTTTCCCCCCTCTTTGTAATTAAGTAATATCTTCTGAGGAAATACAGAGACTCTGCAGTTTCTCATTGTATTTTCGCCCACTCAACATCATTGATTCTTTTTTGCAGTATTATTAGTGTAATTTTTGCCAAATGGTGAATTTCTATTTCTATCCTCCCTTCTAGGCTTTTAAAATTGAAAGTTTGTGTAAGAAGAGCTGTCCACACCCCACTGTTTCCAAGGGTCATCTGTGTAGTTTCCTGAAATTGTACTTTTGTTTATTTCACTACACACAGTCTGACTAGCTGAGCCTTCTCAGTATTAGGGTTATCTGAATATTCATCCAACTCAACTTTCAAAAACATTTCCTACTCTTCCCCATCATTAGTTCATTAGTGAACTAATGGGTATCTTGGGGAACTTGTGGGTATCTTGGTGCTCACAGTTGGAGATAAGACTGAAGAAGTTAGGTGTTGGCAGCGTCAATGGTAATGTATTAACTTAGGCGACAGAGGATGAGATGGTTGGATGGCGTCACCGAGTCAATGAACTTGAGTTTGAGCAAACTACAGGAGATAGTGAAGGACAGGGAAGCCTGGCGAGCTACAGTTCATGGGGCCGCAAAGGATCAGACACGATTTCAGTGACTGAACAATAACAATTACTTAGAAGCAGAAGCCAAAGGATAGTCTTATCTGGGGCATGTTGTAGTTAGCCGCTGTTCAGAAATCATGGAGTGGCCTAGAGCAGGGACGTGGAAATGTTTATCAGGACACAGCCAGGCTCTTAGAATAGTAGTGGAAGTTTCACTATGAGGAAGATGGAGAGTTTCCTGGAGGAGAAAGGAGAGAGGATGCCGGCACGGCTGGGCCGGGACGCAGTGGGCGCCAGGTATGGGGTTTAAGGACTGGGGTGAGGTGACTGGACTGGAATTGAACTCAGACTTGAGCGGAGTTCCAGTAGGGCTGTGAGGGAGGAAATGCTAGATTGTAGTGGGTTGAAGCAGGGAACACGAAACCCCATCACAATCTAGAGACCTTGCCCAACCCCACAAGCAAGACCCAACCCACGTACACTCCTCTGTGTTCTAAGCATAGGTGTCTTCTCTTAGGTTCACGCTGCCTCTGGGCCTTCAGGCGTGTTTCTGCTGAAGTGGAATCCCAGGGCTGCCTGTTAACAGCTGTGGGACCTTGACTATTACCGGATGTCCTCAAAGTCTGTTCTCCCCCATCTAGGAAGATGGGGTGAACTGGACACCTGGTCACTATTACTGGTCCCTTCCCGGCCTCCTTGTGGCCCTGTTGTCTGCTCTTCACAGCCCCGCCTGGCTGGGCACCAGGTCTCTGCTGTTACTGCTCTGGCCACAGTGCCCCTGGGCCCCCTTTCCCACCAGGACGAGCCCCGGTTTGTGACGAGCAGGGTCCTGTGTGGTCTGCCCGCCTCTGTTGCCCCCTCCCTGCAGCCCTTTTACTCACAGGGGCTGCGGCTGCATTCCTCCAGGCAGCCTCTGGCCGCGGGGCATTTACTTGTTTTCTTCCTGCCCTTACTGCCCTGATTCCTTCCTGCCTTCCTTTAGATCTGTGTTCAGGTGTCCTGAGTCAGCCTGCTTCCCTGGCTGCCTTTACAGGATGTTGCTCATCATCTGTTACTCCCCTTACCTTGCTTTTGTCTTTATCACATTACCACCTCAGAGATACTAATGTATCTGCTGTCTGGCTGCCACCACAAAAATAGAAATTTTCTGAAGGCTGGTACTTCCTGCCTGTTTTATTCACCAGTGTCTTCCCAGACTCTGGAATTGCATCTGTGGATGACTGGTGCCGAAATATTTGTTGAGTAATGGCTAATACGGTGGATCAGCCGTTGAGACGGCTGTGATGTGTGCAGTGACAGCCCTTTCACTTCTCCCAGCATCCTGACGAGGGCTTCCCTGTCGGCTCAGTTGGTAAAGAATCCATCCACCTGCAGTGCAGGAGACGCCAGTTCAATCCCTGGGTCGGGCAGATCCACCAGAGAAGGGAACGGTTGCCCACTCCAGTGGCCTGGAGAATTCCATGGGCTGTGTATAGTCCATGGGGTCGCACAGAGTCGGGTGAGGAAATTGAGGCGCAGAGAAGTGATGGCAGACAGCGAACAAGGAGTGGAACCAGAACCCAGGTGCAGGTGGTCTTGATGCAGAGCTTTCTTTCTGCTTCTCCTGGGGGTTATTGCTGATGAGAAGAGGTCATCTGGTTAAAATGCTTGTCATGACTTCTGTGACATCCCGAGTAGTCCCTGAACGTTATTTGCTATCATCATCATCGTCGTCGGGATGATGTTAAAAGCCTGGACATGTAGCCAGGCTGCCAGTTTTTTTTTTTTTTTTCCTTTAATCATTAAACTGGGGCAATGTTAATACCAAAGCCTCCTGCAGCCTGTTGATCCTGGAGCTTCCAGCCTGGAAACTGGCTGCCTACTGCTTATTCTTGCTGAGTGTCATCCTCCTACTCTGTTGAATATGAATAATTACGCTCTTGTTCTCTGATTATTATGTCGATTAAGAGAAACGGTGCCTATAAGGTGCATGCTAAGTCCTAAACTCAAAATGAAATTATTCTGCTTCTGTCAACAGTTGTCCAATGAGAATGCCTGCAGAAAGTTATTGAACTCCTGAGATTCAAAGTACAATGGAACTTTATTGTTTGACAGTTGTATATTTTAATAAGATAGACCCTTGAAAATCTCAGCAAAACTTGTGTATGTGTACCTTGCATTGAACCACCCTTAACTGAACCAAAAGAATTGTATCGATTCCTTTGTGTTCTTTTCCTCATGAGCTTAATACAATTTTAAAAGATCAATTTATGAAATTTTTAGAAAAAAAATCTCTGTAACTTTTGTGTAAGCAGATATTTTATAAACAAAACACTAAAAGAATTTCCTGAAAAGAAAAAGATAAATAGGACTGCATAAAAACAAGATACCATTAAAATTAGAAGATTGAAAAAATAGGTTTTTAAATTATCGTTAAAATAGTGAAAGGCAAGCTATAGAGTGGGAGAAGATATGTCTTCACTAAGTCTAACAAAGGCCTCACATCCAAAATTTGTAAAGAATACCTACCAATCAGTGGGGTGGGGGCAGACAGACAGCTTGGCAGGAACAAAGGACAAAAGGCCTAACAGACACTTCACTAAAGAAGATAACCAAAATGGCCGGCTGCCAGGGACATGCCCGTTCTTGTTATTACTGACTGAAACCAGGGTGCGCTCTTGCAGTGAACATCAGGGCCACTAACACGGAAAGACTGGACATGCGGGGAGAGGTGAGGGATGCGGAACCTGAGCGCCTGTGCGGCTCCCGCGAGTGGAAGTGGAGCGCACTGCTACAGCCCTGCAGCTTGTTTTCCGTCGTGTCTGCTCTGCACAGCATGTGTGTTGTGGTCCAGTGATGTGTTGCTGGTGTACCCCCAGCAGAGATGCGTACGTGCCTGCGAGAGTGCATACGGGTGGACACACACGTACATACAGAATGAGGTACAGAGACAGCGCTCTGGTGAAATTTGTTTTGGTCATTCTCGAGGTTTGGCTTCGTGAGCAAAATTGCTTTTTTAGAGGACTATAAAAAGTGTTCATAGCATTATTCCTCATAGCCCCGAGGTGGAAAGTGCTCAGCAGCCTTCAGGGTAGCGTGGATGAGTCACTGGGGTGTGCTGCACAGTGCAGGGCTGGCGTGCTGCCGTGAGCAGGAGACGGAGCAGTCTCCTGAAGGGAGCAGACACATCCTGTGTGACTCCAGGCAGGGAGAGCTCGCCTTCAGGCGCAGAGCGTGGTGCTGCCCCCCGGGCGGTGGGGCTGGAGGGACTTCGGGCGCCCTCTGGGTATCTCGTCAGGTTCTGTCTCCTGCGGGAACCTCGGGCTGTAGCACACTCACATGCACATTTTATTTTTTTATTTTTTGCAGCAAAAGGAAACATTTACAGATTATATTTAAACTTATTTTTAGAGTAATATTTCAGTAATTGGCAGTGCCATACTCAATATTGTTTGGACTGTGAAAAAGAAATGACCTATTTCTAATTGTTTTCCTTTGTTAATTATTTTTTAGATATGAATTGAGAATTCGTTATTTGCCAAAAGGATTTCTAAACCAGTTTACTGAAGACAAGCCAACTTTGAATTTCTTCTATCAACAGGTATAGAAGAGTGCTTTAATACATTTTTTTCCTTTGTTTCTTTGAATCCTGTTTATTTCGTGGTTTTGTTTTAGAACTAGATTAAGCCTAACATTTGGGAGAATATAAATTTGTCACTGTATGGCAGTGAGATTCTTATACCTCATAAGAAATTAGGAGTTTTGTTACTTTGTGAATTTTTGTATACTTGGGCAAATCTTAAGACTTATTTTAAGTAGAAACAGTAAGTCCTAAGTGATACAACCTTTGCTCTGTCTTTAATTCAAGTATAATTATGGTGCCTGAATATCAAGAAACTTGTCAGATGTTTATCCAGAGCCAGCTGTCCCCATTATAATTTCAGTAGCAGTTTGTGTAAAACCAGAAGTGACTTTTTAAACTAAAAGTAGCTTTCTTACTGCCCATAAGTGTAGAATACATACGCGTGGTGTAAATTCTGAATCCCCTGTAAGGTTTTAGTTAGGCAGTAAATACGCGTGGCGTAAACTCTGAATTCTCCGTCTAGGGGGCTTCCTGTGAGCAGTTGCTTTGTGTTTGGTCCTATGCTGTTGGCAAGCCCAAGTGACGTGACGTCCCTTGGAGGGGGTGCTGGCACAGGGGAGGTGTCGAGTCCAGGCGGCTCCCTTGCCAGATGTCGTCTAAGGAACTTTGTAGCTGAGGAAGAGATGAGCTTTATAAAACACAGTACATTGAAATCTGTGCTAAAGTGGTTTGAAAGGAAATGGGCGAGAGAGCCGGGACCACACCGTGTAAGGAGAGGTTTTAGGTTCTCTCCTGCAGATTGTTGGGAGTATTTATAGAATTTAAGTAAGGAATGTCTTGATCGGAATTTTTTTTTTTTTTAAATAAGCCCACCCCAATATGGTGGCAGTACTCGGGGTGGATTGGATCTTAAAAAGGCTGCAAGCAGGTTGGGGGCTCTTTAGCTATTTAGGCAAGAAGTTAGAAAGTTGGGAGGTAGAACGGTGTGGTAGTAAGCAGATTTAGTGGGTGGATTTGATGGACTCAGAGACTGAACAAACTGGAGCAGGAAAGTAAGAAGGAAGAGGCTGATGGGTTTAGATAGGCGACATACTTCTGTTCTTCTCTCTTGTAGATGATTTGAATCACTGGTGTAATTTCTTTGAAAAATTAATCCACCCACTGAAGGCATCTGTGACTGCTTCAGTGACATTGATTCCAGGATGCCTGAGACGGGCCTAAATAGCTCTCAGTTATTCCTTTTTATAATTTCTAGGCTAACCTGAAAGTCAGCAATGTTTTTGTTCCTTTCACACTGTTACTAGGTTGTCCTAGTTTTTCCTTTCAGAAGCCTTTGCTTCTGTGTATATGATTAAAAGCTAGCACCCGCGCCGGCCTATCCCAGATTTTCCCTTACTGATGGGACGTGTCTCAGTGCAGTCTCTGTGACTCAGGTGAGTGGTCCCTGTAAAGCCCGAGGGGTGTGAGGCGTCTTGGAGGTGTGCCGTGCCGGTCATACATGTCACAGCTCCATGATGCCAGGTGCCTCCATGAGTTTCTTCACGGGGTATATGACACCTCCTGAAGAGAGTCTTTATGTTGATGAAATGAGACCCTACTGTCTGCCACCCTGGAGTTCCGGTCTGTAGACAGGACCCAGCTTTGAGGACTCAGCACATCACGCACGAGTCCCGATCTGAGTGTGCGCAACTTGCTGTGGGATGGGACACACCTCGTCCTGCCCGTATGCTCCGCATGCACACCTTCCCGCCCCGCCACCCCCCTCTGCTTTCATCCATTCCTAGAGTTTCTCTTCAGCCTGAGGTGAAGTGAAGTCGCTCAGTCATGTCCAACTCTTTGCGACCCCATGGACTATGCAGCCCGTGGAATTCTCCAGGCCAGAATACTGGAGTGTGGGTGGCCTTTCTCTTCTCCAGGGGATCTTCCTAACCCAGGGATTGAACCCAGGTCTTCTGCATTGTGGGCGGGTTCTTTACCAGCTGAGCCACAGGGAAGCCCAAGAACACTGGAGTGGGTAGTGTATGCCTTCTCCAGCCAATCTTCCTGACCCAGGTGTTGAATTGGGGTCTCCCGCATTGCAGGCGGATTCTTTACCAACTGAGCCACAGGATAGCTCAGTTGGTAAAGAATCCTCCTGCAGTGCTGGAGGCCTGGTTTCGATCCCTGGGTTGGGAAGATCCCCTGGAGAAGGGAACGGCTACCCACTCCGGTATTCTGCCCTGGAGAATTCCATGGACTGTATAGTCCATGGGATCACAAAGAGTTGGACACGACTGAGCGACTTTCACTTTCATCCTAATAATTAGTCTAGTCCCAGGTGGCTCAGATGGTAAAGAATCTGCCTGCAATGCAGGAGACCTGAGTTCAGTCCCTGGGTCGGGAAGATCCTGAGAATTCTTTTGTTTCATGTATGCTTTTATAATGTCCTACCAAGTACCTGTGATTTACAGGAAAATAGAAGCTAATGCCCCTTTCCTGTGTTGATGGCCGGTGTTACTGCTCATCTCGGCCCGTGGATCAGGCTTAACTGATGCTACGTGGGGCTAGGTAGATGTGCCGAAATTACCAAGATGGAAGAAAAAAGAAAAACGCTATGATTTGTCGGAACTAATGAATTGGCAAGAATACCAAGAGCTTTAAATAGATTCAGATTTGTATGTGACACCATTGACATTGACAGTTTTGTAAGTTAAGTTGCATACTGGCAGTTTCATAAGATTGGAACTAATAATTCCACTTCGGAGGATTCATTCTAAAGAAATAAGATGCACCTGTGTGCGTATGTGCAAGGGTGCTCATGGGCACATGTCAGTAACAAACAGGAAATTGGGACCGTTGTGTGAGCTGTGCTGACTCTTATTCACAGTGGCGTGTTTTCTTGCATGTGTTTTATGAACCTGGTATTTTGTTGAACTTCACATGTGGGAATCTTTAGGGTCTACACTGGGAAATAGTGAACACTTCTGAGTGTTTTTTGTTATTGTGTTTTAAAAGAATTCAGTTTATTTCAGTTCAGTTCATTCGCTCAGTCATGCCTGACTCTTTCTGACCCCATGGACTGCAGCACACCAGCCCTCTCTGTCCATCCCAGAGCTTACTCAGACTCATGTCCATTGAGTCGGTGATGCCATCCAACCATCTCATCCTCTGTCATCCTCTTCTCCTCCAGCCTTCAATCTTTCCCAGCATCAGGGTCTTTTCAAATGAGTCAGTTCTTCACATCAGGTGGCCAAATTATTGGTGTTTCAGCTTCAACATCATCCTTCCAGTGAGTATTTAGGACTGATCTCCTATAGGGTGGATTGGTTGGATCTCTTTACTGTCCAAGGGACTCTCAAGAGTCTTCTCCAACACCAGAGTTCAAAAGCATCAGTGCTTTGGCATTCCACTTTCTTTATAGTCCAACTCTCACATCCATGCGTGACCATTGGAAAAACCATAGCCTTGACTAGATGGCCCTTTGTTTGCAAAGTAATGTCTCTGCTTTTTAATATGCTGTCTAGTTTGGTCATGGCTTTTCTTCCAAGGAGCAAGCATCTCTTAATTTCATGGCTGCAGTCACCATCTGCAGTGATTTTGGAGCCCCCCAAAATAAAGTCTGTCACTGTTTCCACTGTTTCCCTATCTATTTACCATGAAGTGATGGGACCAGATGCCATGATCTTAGTTTTCTGAAAGCTGAGCTTTAAGCTAACTTTTTCACTCTCCTCTTTCACTTTCATCAAGAGGCTTTTTAGTTCTTCTTCACTTTGTGCCATAAGGGTGGTGTCATCTGGATATCTCAGGTTATTGATATTTCTCCTGGCAATCTTGATTCCAGCTTGTGCTTCATCCAGCCCAGCGTTTCTCGTGATGTACTCTGCATATAAGTTAAATAAGCAGGGTGACAATATACAGGCTTGACGAACTCCTTTCCTGATTTGGAACTAGTCTGTTGTTCCATGTCCAGTTCTAACGATTGCTTCCTGACCTGCATACAGGTTTCTCAAGAGGCAGGTCAGGTGGTCTGGTTTTTCTTTATCATTTATTATTATTTTGGCTCTTTTATCAGAATAGAAAGAAAAGAATTATGTTAAGATTTTCTCTGTATCAGTTCCATCCCATGAAAGAGAAAGAAAGCTTATAATAAACTACTGTAATTTTATTATTCCTGTTTTGAAGCCTTGCCCAAGCCCCTGCTCATCACGCCCCTTATTTTGGGTGGAGTCGTGAGGAAAGCGACGTGTCAGTGAACGTAGAGTGCCGCTTTCCTGGTGGGAGATCAGTCTGTGGATGCACACGGTTACATTTAAAGATGTCCTAAACGTGACTACAAGTGAGACATATCACAAATGAGCCACTGTGTGCTTTGACCCATTTTAGAACATTCTGAAAGATATTAATCAGCACACTCTAAAAATAAACTAGAATCTTGTTATAACCCTGTTCACTGTAGAGCAGGAGTCTGAAAAAATAAGTTTTCTTGGCTGCATGGCATGGCATATGGGATCTTAGTTGCCCGACCAGGGGTCAAGCTCGTGCCCCTGCGCTGGAAGTGTGGATGCCGAACCCCGCCAGAGATTCTCTGATTTTTTTATTGTTTATTCCTAAACAAATAATTTTTTGATGCCAAAGCTGATGACTTATTATAAAGCACGAAAGTATGTTTTGCCTTGAATTTGAGTTTTTCCTTTGCCACATAACATTTTATTCTTCTTTATCTCTCTGACTTGTTAAAAGTGTATTTGACTGGCAACCTTTTGCAAATTGTGGTGGCCATTAGTTTGAAGGGCCATGTCCCTGTTCGGTCAAGAAGTTGTTATATTAACTAGGTTTGTATCAACAATGCTGATGTCATGTCGGACCCATTTGGCACCGCTGACACCTTGAGCTTCTGAGATGCCTGCGTCTGTTGTCACTGTTTCTTCCTACAAGTATGTTAAGATTTAAAATGAGTGTATCCATTTAGTGGCTCTTAGAAAACATTAAAGGTAACAGAACTCGTGGCTTATTTGGCAAGAAGAGTTGCAGTGGGAAGCTTTATGGTAATTTTATGGTTTAGAACCTAAACTGCAGAAAGGTGTGAGGGGCCAAGACACACTTGTTTTGTTGATCAACCTTTCTGATATTTTTACTCCAATTTTTAGTTTTTACACATTTTTATTCAGATAATTATCAGAAATGATTTTGTTAACTGTACTTTCTTGGCTGTAAAGCTTTCTGTCAGTTAAAACATTTTGAAATGGCAGCTGCAAGTGGGAAATTTTATTTTAAAACGTGAAATGTTCAATGTGGCAATTATCAGCTGTCCTGTTCCAGAAAGAAGTTAAAATTAAATAGAAGTCTAAGTCTGACTCATTAGAAGATATATTTTCTGTACGTCTTTAAGTAGATTTAATAACGTACATTTTTTCCCTGTTTTTCCACTCCTGTTTTTGGTGATTAACAAAGTTTTATCGTTGTCGTTAGGTAAACTCTGTCATGCTTATATTGGGTTGGCCAAAAGGTTCATTTGGTTTTTTCCATAAGATGGCTCTAGTAGCACTTAGTAGTGTTTAACTTCATTCAAAAAAGTTTTGTTATGTTATATGTGACAGCTATCATATCAGCATGCATTTAAAAAAAGATAACCAAATTGGTGAATTTTTGTGTACCCATTTTAATATTGAATATAGAAGAAAAAACAACATTTTCAGCATGTTATGCTTTATTATTTCAAGAAAGGTAAAAATGCAACTGAAGTGCAGAAAAAAATTTGTTCAGTGTCTGGAGAAGATGCTGTGGCTGATTGAACGTGTCACAAGTGGCTTGTGAAGTTTCTTGCTGGAGGTTTCTCGCTGGACAGTGCTCCACGGTCGAGTAGACCAGTTGAAGTTGATGGTGATTAAATCAAGACATTATTTGAGAGCAATCAATGTTATACCACATGGGAGTTAGCTAGCATACTCAAAATATCCAAATCAAGCATTTAAAGTCAGTTGTACCAGCTCAGTTACGTTCATCACTTTGTGTTCGGGTTCGTTCGGGTTCCACATAAATTAAGCAAAAGTAACCTCCTTGACCGTATTTCCACGTGCAGTTCTCTCCGTGTAATGAAAGTGTTCCATTTTTAAAACAAATTGTGATGGGTGATGAAAAGTAGACACTGTACAATAATGTGGAATGGACAAGATCATGGGGCATGCGCAGTGAAACATCATCAACCACACTAAAGGCCAGTCTTCATCTAAAGAAGGTGATGTTTTATATATGGTGGAATTAGAAGGGAGTCTTCTATTATGGGCTTCTTCTAGAAAACCAAATAATTAATTCCAACAAGTACTACTCCTAGTTAGACCAACTGAAAGCAGCATTGGACAAAAAGCAACCAGAATTAGTCAACAGAAAATGCATAATCTTCCATCAGGGTAACACAAGACTGCGTGTTTCTTAATGACCAGGCAAAAACTGTTACAACTTGGCTGGAAGTTCTCATTCATCTGCCGTATTCACCAGACATTGCATTTCCATTGATTTCCATTTATTTCAGTCTTTACAAAATTCCCTTATTGGAAAAAATTTTAATTCCCTGAAAGACTGTAAAAGGCACCTGGAACAGTTCTTTGCACAAAAAGGTAAAAAGTTTTGGGAAGATGGAATTATGAAGGTGCTTGAAAAACGGCACAAGTTTGTGAAATAAAAGGGTGAATATGCTGTTCAATGAAGTTCTTGGTGAGAATGAAAATGTGTCTTTTAGTTTTAGTTTAAAACTCAAGCACTTTTTTGGCCAACCCAATACTATTCAACCCATATTTTTTTGTGTATCTTCTCTATATAAGACTTTACAAATAGGAAGCAGAAATGATTATTCGATCAGTCACTCTTCCTTGCTGGTATTTTTAGCTTGCCTTTAAACGACTACCTATTATTTAATAAATGCTATGTGAAATGACTTAGTGAGTTGTTGAAAAAGCATTTGACTTATAAGATAGCATAATTCTTTATATATTTTTTAAGCTTATGTATTGAAGAGAAAGATCAAAGAATTTGTTTTAGTTGAGAACTGCCTTTGAGTTCCTTTGTACGCAGACTCTCCACCCTTCGAACTGGAAGAACACAGGGAGGAGTGCTTGACGGTCGAGCCAACTTGGCTGACGACCTGGGATCTCTCAGGTGGCGTAGCCTATGAATGGTGATGTGCAGCAGGCAGTGATGGTTCTCTGCACGTTGGTCTGCCCTCGGCCCCATCTTCTTTACACACGCCACTGAGGACTTTCAGGTCTGTGTGATAAATTCATGTAGCTGACAAAGCATTCAGAAGAGACCAAAATAAGACCAAAAAAAATCTCATGAGGTAGCCAAAGCATTGATGTGGCGCATGAAATAAATCATGGAGTAATTTAGGATTAGATGGAGAAGGCAATGGCACCCCACTCCAGTACTCTTGCCTGGAAAATCCCATGGACGGAGGAGCCTGGTAGGCTGCAATCCATGGGGTCGCTAAGAGTCGGACACGACTGAGCGACTTCACTTTCACTTTTCACTTTCATGCATTGGAGAAGGAAATGGCAACCCACTCCAGTGTTCTTGCCTGGAGAATCCCAGGGACGGGGGAGCCTGGTGGGCTGCCGTCCATGGGGTCGCACAGAGGCGGACACGACTGAAGTGACTTAGCATAGCATAGGATTAGAATTTTTTATTAGTAATGTGAGAGGTTTTTATAGTAAAACCTGTGCTTAATAAGATGAAAAAGCTCATGAATGTAAATATAATACTTGCCCACAGAAGGAAGTCCAGATACATCCTGTTTTTTAAGTAGGAAATTGACATCAACATGGAAACAATTTAATACAGTAAACAACTTTGAAAGGTCTTTGCTTGGAAAAAACTTGCAAATTTGCTGGATTTGGAGTTCGTAAACAGTAGTAATCCGTGGTATAAGAGGAGAACACGATGGAAAGCAAGGGGTAAGATGGAGTAGGAGATCGTGTGAAGCCATTGTGTTAGACTCTGGGCTACCGGGGCGATGCGCTGTGGTCCTCACTGGTCATTAATCTTCCTTCTGGTGGAGAATGTCTGCACTTTCTCAGAGTTCACAAGGAGGTGTAGGTACACACTGCAGCTTGAGTAGTGAGGGTCAGTGGATGGGTTTTGAGTTTTAACTTTAATGCTTGCTGTGTGGCCTTGAGTACATTAATTTTGAGTAATTAAGTTTTCTGGTCTTCATGTATAAAATAGGACCAAAGCCTGTCTTAAGAAAGAGTCATTGTACAGACTACAAATAATGAATCTAAAACAGCGTACTACCTAGCCCCTGAATATAACACAGTACGTCTGCTGTCACCGTCAGTCTTCTTAGGCCCTTTCTAAGGCTCTAAATTGGGGATTATAGTACTGTCCTGCTCACAGTGATGCTCTGAAGATTAAATGAGAGTCATACGTAAGTCTATCTGACGTGGCAATGAGTATCTTTACTCGAAGCAAGTATATATCACACACATGTAAATCTTCAATGAATTGCACTTATTTCACAAAAGAAAGCAATGAATTCTGCCGGTAGTTAGTAGGAGATGAAAGTTAGTCAAGAAATGCTTTGTAAAGAAATGAGCACTGAGTGTTAAAAACCCTACGTCTTGCAGAAAATTTCACGAGCACACAGCATCAGGTTGTGATGTGCACAGTGGTTCAGAGAACACACCCTCTGGAGCTGGGGAAGGGGGAGGCTCTTCTGAGATGGCTCATTCCACGTGGATCAGCACGCCTTGCAGAGAACACAGACTCAAACGGACCTCAGGCCGTGGGCACGCAGCTCTCAGTCAAGAGCAGTAGGTCATTGCTGTAGGAAAAACAACTCTCAGAAGTTTCAAGTCATGTTTGTACATAAAGGGGTTTTCCATAAAGATGGTTGAAGTAATTTTCCCTCTGTTTTTTTTCCAACTAATCTGAGTGTGCTTTTGATGAATGAATAAAACATGTGATTACACTTTCCCACCTTTGAATAGCGTTTGAAAGTCCTAGTAATTTATCTTAAGGCAGTTTTGTAACCGTGTGTTTTCTTCAGCGTGCAGTTGATGCTCTGCTGTGGTTGCTTCCAGGTCTGCACCAAACCGTAAACTGAGAGCCCAGTGAACACATCGCTCTGAACAACTGTGGTGTCTCTCTAACTCACATAGATACTGTTTTTATCTCTTCATTTTTTTGTGTTCAGTAATAAAACTCTTTATGAATTCAGACTTATTTTTTGCTGTATAGAAGAAGCCAGCTGAAGTGTAAATAGAGTGATTCTAGAATCAAAGCTTTTTACTTACTTTAGTGAGATGTTGAGTAATTCCATTTCCATTGATTCATTCCATTGAATCATAGTAGGCATCATTAAGTGCCTGCTATGTATAAGGAACAGAAGTGATCAATGCTTGTAACTCTTTCATGGAAAATAGCATTCACACACAGAGGTATCCACATCCCAGTTTGATGACTTTATTCTTTCATTCATGGGTTCTGTCTTCAGTCAGTCAGTATTTCTCGACTACCCAGGTGTGGGTGCTAAGGCAGAAAACAGAGCAGAGGTTTCAGAAGAAATGGTGTTTAGATCAGAGCCAGGTGGCTGCCTGCTGCTGGTTGAGCGGGCCTCGCTCCCGTCCTGGGAGAAGGCGTGAGTAGGTGAGCACAGCCGCCCCTCAGGTTCTAGGTGCTGGAGCTTTAAAGAGAAGACTTTCATTTTATCTTTAAGAAAGGGATGTGGCAGGTTGACTGGAGAAAATACGCATCTGTGTGTTGCCAAGCTTCATGGGCAGGCATCGCAGAGCTTCCAGGCAGTTTCTGGTGCCATTTGAGGTCTGTCATCATGAATTTAAAGCCAAACACACAGCAGGGCTTCTCTAGTTGCTCAGCAGTAAGTGTGCAGAGGGAGAGGGCGGTGGGCTTCAGTGTTTGCTGTTTTTACCAAGCAGTTAAAGTGAAGGGGTAAGGGAGATTGGGGAGCTGGGGGTCTTCTCAAGGGGACTTATCATGATGAATTGTCAGTACGAAGTGGACGGAGTAGTTAACTGGGGAGTAGAAATCTTTTGAGCAGGTGAACTGACAGGCTGGGTAGCAGTCGTAGAGGAAGAGGATCTTTGGAATTTTTCCTAGAGCAGAGATCAGCACTCTTTTTTTTCTGGAAAGGGCCAGAGGTGAATGTTTTAGGATTGAGGCTCAAGAGGCAAAGTGGAGGGTATCCTGAAATACTTGTGTAACGAGACAAGACTGATTTACACTGAGTTCTGTACTGGTGATATTCATAATTTAATAATGGAGTGCAGTTTTTTGTAAGATAGGCCTACTAACGAGAAGAACGAGTTCCTTGTGAGGGGAGAAGTAACATTTCACTTAACTGAGGTTCAAAATGAGTGCTCTCTGCCATCAAAGTCAGTTGCAGATGTTGGTCTCCTGATGCTCGTCTGTGAGATTTTACGTGTCTCATCTTTGAAAATACTTTCACACTGATAAGCACCCTCAGATACTGACCTCAGTCCCTCATAGTCATTGCTCGGAAGACAGCTGTCACTTTCTGTTAGAGCCTTCTCTTTATGTCCCACTTCAAGCACCAGGTTCACGAGTTACAGTTGATGGTTAGGTGGAAGCATGTCAGTTGCAGGATTCAATGGATTTTGAAACAGTGTCAGATTTCCTTGCTCCTGTGTTGAGGTCCAGAAATGCTGCTGGGGCTGCGTCTGAGTTCAGAAAATTTGAACACAAGTTTGCATGGAAAGGGACCTTCAACAGCATGAGGGGGTACAGAGAACCGCTTGATGTTCCGTGATTCGGATGACGTTCAAGTGCTCATGGGTGATAAAAGTTCTTCATAATAGAAGACTGACTCACTGTTCTCTGACATTGCTCATTGTACACCCAGCATCAGGGATCATTATGGACACAGTGCGTATGAAGTGTGGGGACGATGCCCGCACACATTTACTAGGTCTGCAGCATACTCTTACAGTGACACTGTTGTACCCATTCCTTTCTGTTGTAGGTGAAGAGCGATTATATGTTAGAGATCGCTGACCAAGTGGACCAGGACATTGCACTGAAGTTGGGTTGTCTAGAAATACGGTAAGAAGATGACTAGACATCAAGGTCTTTATTCAGCAATGTTTTCCTTTATTTCTAGGTATTTTCCTTTTCCTCGTAAAGATTATCAATAAAATACTGAATAAAAACTTTGGTAAAATTTAAGAATATTCTGAATTAGGTTAAGTTGCTAATTCTAGAATCTTTTAAGATGATATTTCATGATAGTTAGAATGGAATGATAAGAGCACAAGTGTGTAAGCAAGTCTAAGGCTGAGCTCCCCAGGAGAACTTTTTGTGATGAAGGAAGTGTCTGAGATCCCCGTGCCAGCCACTAGCTGAGGCGGACACTGAGTACTCAGACGTGCAGCTTTACTGCTTTAAACTTGAACGTGAACCATCACCTGCGTCTAATGGCTACCATTGTGGGGAATGGGAAGCTGAGAATGCATTTCTTATTTCTGTTAGCATTTGTCATGTATTCTGTGCCACCATTTTAAACTTTGAATAAAAGAATATTTCTACCTTTGTCAGCTATGATTTTAATTAAAATTTACCCCAGGCTGCCAGTTTAAGATGAGTTGGTTAAATTACCTAAAACTTGATTATGTGTACTCAAAACAGTGATACTTTTCCCAGGAGATCCCTGTTTTTTATATTGTATAAAGTTATGAAATAACAGTTCCTGTAAGACCCACAGATCATTAAGTATAAGTGTCAGCAGCTTCATGAACGTTTGTTTTCAACCTTAATTATATATCCCAGGGGCGGCGGAGGGGGTGGGGGGCGTCTCTCACTGGTCTCCTTTACAGTTTTCTCTTGGAAAGCGAACTTGGACCCTTTCCTTCAGTGTGTTAGCTGATTGCTGCTGCCTAATGGAGGACGAGTAATGTGGAGACTCAAGTCTATTGTTTCCTGGTAGTTTACTGTCAGAATGTTTGTGACTGAGCTGCGCAGTAGTTTTTAGTCATTTAACATCGCAGACGCTCTCCACACAGATCTGTGAGTGTCTCTCTTCTCTGCTTCAGGCGATCGTACTGGGAGATGCGCGGCAACGCCCTGGAAAAGAAGTCTAACTACGAAGTGCTGGAGTAAGTGTGGCGTTAGGTCTGCCCGTGCATGTTCAGAGCTGAGTCGTTTTTCAGACTTAGATTTTACTACTTTATCTTTACTTAAAAAAAAATCTATTATTGAATTCTTGATGACATTAATCATTAATTGGGTTAGCGAACATTAAATTTGTTGATAAATGTCTTAAGACTTGTTAACAAGTCTTTGGCTTGTTAACACGTAAATAATAAACTTTTCTGTCTCTGTAGATTTAACCATATTGGGATGGAGTTTCACTTCTAATTTATACTGAATTATTATTTATAGTCTCTAAGTTTATTAAGTTTGTTTTTCTTTTTTGCTTAGTTAAAATATGGGAGTTATTTGTTGCTCGTGTATCAGAGTATTTAGGATAACTGAACGTTTTTCCAGTAGTGAAATTAGTGGGCATTAGACTGTTAGATTGTTTAAAATGCATAACGGACAAAGTGGGGCTTATGTCTTGGGAAGCTGAAAGTTCTACAAATTGTCTGTTGATAATTAATTCAGCAAAAGTTTTTGGTATTTGTTATTTCCAGTTTTATTTTCATTAGCGATGGTGCAGCTTTTTGCCAGCACCTTTTCCTGCCATATTATTACTGAAATTCTTGTGCTGTTTGGAGGATGTTACTGCAGTGAAGTGAAAGGCTGTCCATAAGACTTGACATGGCAGGTCAGCCAAGCTGTGTCACACTGTGAAAATGTAATCTGCCATCATTTTGGAAACAAGGTTTTACAGGGGAGATATGCTCATTTAAAATAAAAGTAGCAGTGAATGTTTGGGGAACTAGTCTTGAGCAGATAGAACCCTGTGAGATGATAGCTTGTGGTAGTAGCTGGGATAGTTATCTTGCAGTGCCTTTTTTGTATCAGTTGTGACAAATGAGTTAGCACCCCGAGCAGTTTGTCTTGTTTTAGTTGGAATTCATCACTTGACTTCTGAACCTAATATATTAACATAGTGTACTAAATATTTGTGGTTGTGTGTTTATGGATACACATGTCCCATATGTTCTGCCTCTTAACAAATTAAATAAGGACAGATAAGGATTGTGCTGTTTATTTCTTCAAGCTTTTCATGCCAGCCATTTTGTGTTCTGTATCTGACAGTGACTTTGGGGGGCTGGACTGTCTCGATCTGCTTCCTGAAGCCCCCAGGTGGCTGCTGAGGGGGCTCCAGCGGCGGTGGGGATGGGGGCTTCCGGTGAGAGCCAGGGCGTGAGTGGCACAACTGGACGTCCCGGTGCCTGCTCAGCCCTGGCGCCGCATCCCCGCCTGTGGCTGCCTTCCGCCCCCAGCTCTGTGGGGTGTCAGGAGGAGCCCTGCGGCCTGCTTGTGTCACTGTGTTGGCTGGACTCTGTCTTGTAGCTCAGCCTGTCTTCTAATAAAAGGACCCTTTTTCTTAAAGCACATTTTTTAGAATTTCTTTTTTAATGTGTCTTTGGAGGTGAAATTCTGCTTTTATCATCTTGTCATTTCCTTTATTTTGCCTTGTTCTTGGAGGGTAGCTTTACTCTATTCACAGTTCAGTTGCTCAGTCGTGTCAAACTGTTTGGAACCCCATGGACTGCAGCATGCCAGGCTTCCTTGACCATCACCAACTCCTGGAGCTTGCTAAAACTTTTGTCCATCCAGTCAGTGATACCATCCAACCATCTCATCCTCTGTCATCCCCTTCTCCTCCCCCCTTCAGTCTTTCCCAGCATCATGGTTTTTTCAAATGAGTCAGTTCTTCGCATCAGGTGGCCAAAGTATTAAGAGTTTCAGCTTCAGCATCAGTCCTTCCAATGAATATTCAGGACTGATTTCCTTTAGGATGGACTAGTTGGATCTCCTTGCAGTCGAAGGGACTCTCAAAAGTCTTCTCCAGCACCACAGTTTAAAAGCATCAATTCTTCAGCACTCCGCTTTCTGTATAGTCCAACTCTCACATCCATACGTGACCACTGGAAAAACCACAGCTTTGACTATATGGCCCTTTGTTGGCAAAGTAATGTCTCTGCTTTTTAATATGCTCTGTAAGTGGGTCATAACTTTTCTTCCAGGGAGCAAGCGTCTTTTAATTTCATGGCTGCCATCACCATCTGCCGTGAATTTGGAGCCCCCCAAAATAAATTCTGTCATTGTTTCCATTGTTTCCCCATCTATTTGCCATGAAGTGATGGGACCAGATGCCATGATCTTAGTTTTCTGAATGTTGAGTTTTAAGCCAACTTTTTCACTCTCCTCTTTCACTTTCATCAAGAGGCTTTTTAGTTCTCCTTCACTTTCTGCTATAAGGGTGGTGTCATCTGCATGTCTGAGGTTATTGATATTTCTCCTGGCAATCTTGATTCCAGCTTGTGCTTCATCCAGTCCAGCATTTCTCATGATGGTACTCTGCATATAAGTTAAATAAGCAGGGTGACAGTATACAGGCTTGACATGCTCCTTTCCCAATTTGGAAGCAGTCTGTTGTTCCCTGTCCAGTTCTAACTGTTGTTTCTTGACCTTCATACAGATTTCTTAGGAGGCAGGTCAGGTGGTCTCTTGAAGAATTTTCCACAGCCACAGAGTCAAAGGCTTTGGCAGAGTCAATAAAGCAGATGTTTTTCTGGAACTCTCTTGCTTTTTCAATGATCCAGTGGATGTTGGCAATTTTATCTCTGGTTCCTCTGGCTTTTCTAAATCCAACTTGAACATGTGGAAGTTCATGGTTCACGTATTGCTGAAGCCTGGCTTGGAGAATTTTGAGCATTACTTTACTAGCATGTGAGATGAGTGCAATTGTGTGGTAGTTTGAGCATTCTTTGGCATTGCCTTTCTTTGAGTTTGGAAGAAAACTGACCTTTTCCAGGCCTGTGGCCACGGCTGTTTTCCAAATTTGCCGGGATGTTGAGTGCAGGCCTTTCACAGCGTCATCACTCTGTTTGCAACTCTAGTCTAACTGTGGTCTTTCCTCTGTTCTGTCTTCTGCTGCGGCCGTTGAAAGGCCCGTGCAAGGCTGTGGTCACGGTGAGGCCGGGGGTGGTGCTCTGTGCTCGCTGAGGCAGTCCTGCCCGGGGATGGGTAGCCAGGCATCTGGCCGGTCGGCACCGTCCTTTCTACTGTGTTTGTTAGTAGCCTGGAGCCACTTAGAAGTGTGAATGTTTTTTCTTGGTATGGAAAAGAATTATACAGGAGTGCAGAATGTTACTTGTTCTTTATTAGTTTATTCTGGGTTCTGTTTTTCCTTACCCATAAGGAGAAAAACTGAAATAGTCCATATAGCTTCTTGGTTTCTGCCAGAAAATTTATGGACAATCTCAGTAATTTATAACATAGTGAACCTTCAACTTTACCACATTTCAAAATAGCTATTTTCAATTATGCAAAAAAAATCAGCCCAACTTTGGAGAGTGGGAAATGTAAAACTTTCTGTACTTTTTCTTTAAATCATCCAGAGAGTTAATCAGTGTTTTTTTCTATGTCTTTCCCACTCTGGAAGAACCATGGTGCCTTTTCTGTAGGCAGAGGGGAACCCCAGCTCCCAACCCCAAAACTTGGCCTCCTGGGGTCTCACAGTGCAAGGGCGCATTCTGGAGTGCACACAGATGGTTCTTTTACTTATGTCTCTTATAAATCACAGACAGGAGTCAGATGGGATGTGTTAAGAAAAATGTTTTGTTATCTAGCTGAAAAATGGCATTGCTAACGATGACAGATGAAACCAAAATAAGCTAATAATACAGTGTTAGAATTATGGTTCCTAATGTAACATTGTAGAAGGAAGACTTACGTACCGATGATTCTTCTCCACAGTACAGAATTGTACTGTGCAAGTATTTTAAGTAAATCATGTAACTTTTCAGTTCTGCTCATTTCCTTATGAAGTGGTTTGCTCTTTAAAGAAAGGTGTCTTGCTGTAGTTGTTGGTGTGACTGTCTCTCCTCTGTTAGAGTAAGCTGTGTTGATGTAGGGAGCTCCTGGTGTTTCTGGCACTTTGCAGAATATTAGATATTCTGTTGCTATTTCCTCAGTGAATTGATTTAAAATTAGCTGAGGTTGATTCTAATGGTGCGTTGCTTTCATTTCTTTTTTAATTGTCCTTCTTGTCATTGGTGATCTAATGCTTTCTTTAGTTGGCTGTGATAATATATTGATGAAGGGAAAGCTCACAGATTTGGCATGAATTGATTGACAGTGGCTTAACCAGGATAGAAGGTTATTTCTCTTTGTGCCAGGCAATCAGTGTTCCTTATCACCAGGGCGCCAGGCCCCTTGAATCTTGCCAGCCATCCATCATCCATAGATGCCACCTGGTAGCCTAGGGTGAGAGGTTTGTTAGGAAGCAACGACAGTTTCTCCTAAACTTAGAGAATTTTAACATTTATCCATTTGTAAAAGACTGTAAGGTATCGTTTTAGAGGTTAAGGGACCTTAGTAGTATTCTTAATGATACTCAATTCTTGAGAGTTTGGGGATGAGGATAAGATAGGGATACTGTATGATAATCTGCATTACAGTTATATTTTAAAGTTGATTTTGGTTTGCTTTTTTGCCTGAGCTTTAAATCTAAGAGGAATGATGCCCACGAAGTATTAATTAAAGCAACAGACAAGGTCTGAATCTTCTCAGAAGTAGTGCCAAAGGAGAAACAAATTAATTCCTTGACATGAGAATTCATTTATAATAAGCTTAATGGCTTCCCTCATAGCTCAGTCGGTAAAGAATCTGCCTGCAATGCAGGAGACCCCGGTTCGCTCCCTGGGTCGGGAAGAACCCCTGGAGAAGGGAAAGGCTACCGACTCCAGTGTTCTGGCCTGGAGAATTCCACGGACTATACAGTCCACGGGGATGCAAAGAGTTGGATACGACTGAGCGACTTTCAATTTCACTTTCACTTAATATGTGTGAATAAGGTTTTTCCAGCCTTGGGCCTCCCAAAGCTGGCCCTGGCCTTCCTCGTCTCCATGCATCAGCCTTCCCCGTCCCCATGCATCAGCCTTCCCCTATCACCTTTTCCTGAGCACTGCTTTGCATCCAGAGCACCTCCCGAGTCTGCTGTCCACTCACCCACCTGCCTGTGTCCCCGGTTCTTCCCCATTCCGCTCGCGGCAGCATTAGGTCACACCTGCCTCTGCTCAAGACCACGGCTGGTCAGGCACGTAGACCAGACTCTCACCAGACAGCAGGGGCAACCGTGGTATTTCCAGAGGAGAGGAAGCTGCCCCCATAGGGTTCTAGGTCCCTAACACCTCCTCGTTCCTCTCAGCACCACTGTTGTCAGTAGGAGTTAGTGGGCCCCATGTTACATGTAGTCATGTAAGGTCGACAGGCATTAAGTCACAGCCCTTAAGATCCACCAGGCATTAAGATCCATCCTTCTGCAAAGCCGAAATTCCAGGGCAGAACTCTCTGCATAAAGCAAGTCCCTGACAAGGGAAACAGGGAAGAAAATGCTCTGTGGTGTTAGTTTATCTTTTATGTGCTTATTTTGCCACTTCCCATAGTGATTAGCTCCAAAATCCTTAGAATGCTAAGTTCCTGTCTTGTTAGGAGGCAGCAAGAGAGGGAAGAACTTGGGTGGACACTTTCCCCTTGTTCATATCTGAGAAGATAAGAAGGGGAAGTTATAAGCAAGAGTGATTAGAAGAATGGCAAGCCAAGAGTTATGTGAATTTGCTGATTAGTAAAACCAGTAAACAGTGTGTCATGGGAGCTGAGCAAGGATTTTGTAAGGATATGCTAAACATCGTCATCGCCATCATCGTCATAGAATAATAAAAGGATATGAGATCTGAGACCAGGACTTAGCAAGGAGTTCGCTGGTTTAGGTTCTAACTAGTAGAGTGTGAAATAGGGGATTAAAATGTTTGGATATGCAGTCAACCACATAAATTCTGACTTGTTTTCTGTGGTTTTGTTTGTAGTACCTGCTCACTTATAGTTAAGGGTGAAGTCATCCTTGTTTTATTTTTTTATATTTTATATTCATTTTATTTTTTTAATGTAAAAGATACTTATATTTCACTTTTGTCCATGATCCTTTTATATCTTCTATGTCTCCTGATCATCTTTCATGTCCAGAGGCTTTGCTTTATCTTACTAGCGTGATTGCCACCTAGTGGCCAAAAAGCCTGGCTCACTTATATCCAAAGTATCAATAAGTAGAAACTTTGTTGTTGCTCAGTTGTGTCAGACTTTTTGTGACCCTATGGGACTGCATCTGGCTCCTCTGTCCTTCACTGTCTCCCAGAGTTTGCTCAGATTCATATGCCATCTGTGATGCCATCCCATCATCTCATCCTCTGTCGTCCCCTTCTCCTTTAGCCTTCAAGTCTTTCCCGTGAGAAGGATCCATTCTCTCACCTGTTTTCTCGGTCAGAATGCCGTGAGGCACTTGTTATTAATGGTTGGTTTTGTAGCCTGATCTAAAGAAAATCACTGGGACTTCCAACATGTCCTCACGTTCAGTTTTTTGACCTTAGGCCAATCACTTAATTTCTCTTTTTGTTTTGCTTTCTGTGTGAAACTTAGATTTTAAACATTGACTAATGTTTATTTTTAAGGATCATCAGATTTTAGGATTAATCTAAGGTAATTTAAGCATCCCTGGTATAACTCAAATCTTTTTCTAATCAGGCCAGCCTACTTTCTGTATAAATATAGCATTATCCAGCTGGAATTGAGGTTTATAAGGCTAACTTTCAAAGAGTGTTCAAAAAACTGCAGTTTATTTACACATTGTAAAAGAGGCAATATTTAGAGGGTTTGTAATAGTTAAGGGTTACAAAAACATTTTCTGCCTAAACCAACTTGTCTCAATGTTTTCTGCACACATCTAGAAAATTACTTGTCCCAAGTGTTCCATGACTATGCCAGTCATTTGGAGCTTTAATATATGTATTTCCTTCTTGAATAATGTGTGGAAGGATAAATAAACTTCTTTTATGTTCTTGCAACAGTGTCATTATATGTACTGATTTGGTGGTATTATTTGTTAATTCACTTCTTTCTGTATTTCAGGAAAGATGTTGGTTTGAAGCGGTTTTTCCCTAGGAGTTTACTGGATTCAGTCAAGGTAATTAGCATCGTCTTTATCATACTCAGATGACCGTGTTAGGCAGATACCTCCCCCGTGCCACGTGCTCTTCCCTCTTACCTGTAAAAGTCTGAACATAAGAAGCTGACAGTTACTCTAGTCGTATTCATGGGAAGTAGACTTTTAAAGGTGGAGCTTTCTCCCAGAAAACCGTGGTTTTGTGTCTTGATTGTGTGTGCACTCAGTACAAAACCAGGAGCGTTGTGTTCACAGTGGTGAATGCATCACCTCAGTCTTCACAGTCTCAGTTTCAACTCAGAGAAGTAAAGCAGCAGCACGTGCAGAGCCACAGGTGCTGCTGTGTGTGTGTGCGTGCTTGCTTGCGTAGACGTGCACTCTGAAGGTCTGTCTTCTCTTGACTGGGAGACGCTCCTTCCTGTTAGTAACTTCTTGCAGAATGCCAGCTCCTGCCTCTGTTTGCAGCTCCCACCGCAGGGGAGGGGACATCGGGAATATGATGTGTGGCTCTCCAGCCCTTCCAGAACACGGTCGAGTGCATTGTGAGAATAGAGCTTTGTGTCAAGTTAGAGTCCAGCTCAGAGGAGCTCTGCCATTTCTTAGCCTCATGATTTGGGACCTGGTTTCTTATTTCCACAACAAAGGAAATAGGGTAGGTAGGATTGCTGTGGCTTTTTAGCACATCAGTGTGTGTGTGTGTGTGCATGTGTGTGTGTGTGTTAGTCGCTCAGTTGTGTCTGACTTTGTGACCCCATGGACTATAGCCTGCCAGGCTCCTCTGTCCATGGGATTTCCCAGGCGTGAATACTAGAGTGGGTTGCCATTTCCTCCTCCAGGGAGTCTTCCTGACCCAAGGGTCACACACACATAACACAAGCACCTGTCGCAGTCTAATTTATAAACTCTGGAACTGTGGCTGTTGCTGCTGTGACTTTGTGTCACAGAGGTCACCTTCCACGCTGGAGCAGCCGTGTGGACACCATCCCGTCCACTGACGCCCAAGCACAGTGGTTCAGAAGCTGGCTCTGGAGCTGGCCTGCGTTGGTGAAGGTTCTGACCTGACACCTTGAGTCGCATGGGGCTCAGTTTGATCTGTAGCTTGAGGCCCTAGCATGGGCACAGAAGCTTGCCCTGTGCACCCGTCTGCCCTTTGCTGGGTGGACTGGAGGGGAGGTGCTCACGAATGTAAGACACTGTTCTTCAGGGCGTCTGCCCCGTCACTGGACAGAATCTCGCATGGCCCAGTGCAGCCTTAGAAAGCAGGAAGGGGTGTGAAGGTGGCTGGGTCACGTTGGTAGGCCCTCCAGTGGCCATGTGTGCATCCCGGGGCGGCCTCAGAATCGTGCAGAGTCTGGTCAGAGCTGTGTGCAGGGAAGCAGTTACCCCAAGAGGCATGGCTGCTGGCATTTGGGAGTTCAAGAAGTTATCCTGCTTTTAAAATGGGTCCTCATACTCAAAATAGGCCACCCCAGGTGCCGGCCTCAGGCGCTGCGATACACGTGTAGCTGAGGTGAGAGACCCCCGTGACACACCTTGCTTGTTTCTTCCAGACTAACCTATAGAATGGCCTGATCAGTTAATATTTGGTTCTCCAAGAGCCACTTTGTCTTCTGTGCTTTTCCCCTTCATATCTGGATTTCTAGAAGATCCTTTGTAGTTAATGCTGACCCTGAAGTGTCAAAAGTTTACCTTATATTTGATGGAACGAGGCCTGGCGTGCTGCGATTCGTGGGGTTGCAAAGAGTCAGACACGACTGAGCGACTGAACTGAAAGCTATGATTGATTGATTGATGGCAAATAGGATTGGGGTGTATGTGCCTGATTATTAAAATTAATTTATAAGATATTTAAAACTTCTCTCTCTTTGATCTTAGTGCCAGAGGCACGTTTTTAAAAACACCGGACCAGTAAAACTAAGTCAGTCGCAACATGAGGGAACTAACTGTCTACGAAATTGTAATTATTACTCTTCACAAGTATCAGGGAGCTGTGACAGCTGTGGGGGCGGGGGGTGTGCGTAAGTGTGGCGTGGGGTCTGGGAGCAGTGGGGCATCCGTGGGCAGACGGGAGCGTCTCAGAGAGGACCTCCTGGCAGCACTGCTTTCGTGTCTAACAGCTGCGTCAGTGTCGTGTGAGTTGTTTTCTTCAGGGCATGGGGTGGGGCGGTCGATGGGAATTCTGCACTGTCTTTACAGCTCTTCTGTAAATCTAAAATTATGTCACAAATAAAAGAGCCAGATTTCAGCTTATTTGAGTATAATTCACAGTAGAAATCTCATTTCAGGATTAGAAATGTTACGAGATCCACAGTTAAGTATTTGTACTTCAGAGTAATAGAGTGATTTCCTATGCCCCTCCCAGGAGCATTTAAGTTACTCATCATTCCCGTTCCAGTGGTGAGCACAGAAGTACCCGGCTCAGCACTCACTCAGCCTCTGAGTCCTGGCCTCTGCACGGAGAGTGCCCCCTTGGTCTAGACCCCTGTAAGGAGGCTGGAAAGGAGGCATGCTTTAGACACACGCACGTGTGCACACACACACACACGCACGTGGAGGCTGGAAAGGAGGCATTCTTCAGACATACACACGCACGCACGCACACACATGGAAGCTGGAAAGGAGGCATGCTTTAGTGACCCACACGTACACACACTGGAATATGATCAGCTGTAAAAAGAAGGAAATCTTGCCATTTGCAATAACATGGATGGTCCTTAAGAATGTTGTACTCAGTGAAGTCAGACGGAGAAAGTTATATGAAAAGAAAAAGAAAAAACATCAAGCTCCTAGATACAGAGAACAGGTGGTGGGACATGGGGGGAGTGCGATGGGTGCAGGGGTCACCAGGTGCAGACTTTCAGTTACAAGTGAGTCCCGAGGACGTGATGTAAAGCACGCTGACTGTTACTAGCACTGTGTCGCATACTTCAAAGTTGCTGGGAAGCAGGTCTTAAAGGTGCTCATCACAAGAAAAAAAAAGCGTAACAGTGTGAGATGGTGTTAACCAGACATTGTGGCAGTCGGTTCACAGTGCTGATGTGTGCAAGTACTGAATCGTTATGCTGTACACCTGAAGCTAATACAGCCTTGTATGTCAGTTACAACTCAATTTAGAAAAACACACTTGACACGCACTTGTTAACAGACCTAGAGTTGGCATCTGGGAGAGGGGGAGATAACGTAACTCCTCGATTCATGTTTCTTAGTGTATTTTTCTTTTCTGGCATATTTTCTTTAGGATTATATTAACCTTTTCATCCAGGAGGCCCTCAGAGGCCATTGTTCTACTAAGAGCAGCATCTGATAAATGTTGTTCAGAAGGCTGAATAGCAACAATTTCTGATGCTTCATCCTAGTAATACTGCCTTCTCTTTGTGTATGGACTTGTTGAAAACCAACTAGCTGTCACTGACAGATGCCTTGTTTCAAACACAGAGAGGATATTGAAACCCTGTAAATAGGGAGGTATATTTATTAATATCAAGAGATTCTAGGGAGTCAGTTTTTGTAAAACTTTTTCCTCACTGAAAAAGAAGGAAAGAACTGATGCTTTCTAAGACATCCTTCTTAGAAATGAATCTGGGGCTCCTCTCAGACAGCAAGCGTTTTCTAGTTCCTGCCCAGCACTGGTGCTGTATGTGAGATCTCTTGGTCCTCTTGGGTGGCCTCACTGAAGCAGAGACCCTGAGAAAGCTTAGGTACTCCTGACCAGGCGCCCCTCTTGGCTGGCGGGAAGCCAGGGTGTGGCCCTGTGTCCCAGGAAGCTAGCCCGAGCCGGCACGCCAGCTTGTGCAGCCGCTGCTCGCCATTGTGCCTCCCTGCACCTTCGCCTGGCGGCATGCGTGCACAGCGAGCCAAAGCGAGGGCTGGGGTGGGCGCTCAGTAAGCATGCTGCGCTTCCCCCAGGTTCAGCTGGGCGAGCAGATCCGTAAACTATAGCTCGGACTGTCTGCTAACACTGCATAATTACTACTTTCAAACATCTTTGCTCAGTTACTCGGAAGTTTT
This sequence comes from Bos javanicus, assembly GCF_032452875.1. Taxonomy (NCBI): domain Eukaryota; kingdom Metazoa; phylum Chordata; class Mammalia; order Artiodactyla; family Bovidae; genus Bos; species Bos javanicus. Next base: position 2,815,348 of record NC_083881.1, read on the forward strand.
CTAGCAGGTTCAGTGATCAGGTGTGCTGTTAGTTGACCCCATGCGTGTCCCGTGGCTGAGGGTTTTGGAAAAGAGGACAAGCCATCGACTGGACTCTGTTTGGTGTGGGGCAGATGACTTCACCCCTGCTCGCCAGGGGCAGCGCACGGCCCTTTGTGTCTCTGACATGGGGACACTGCAGCGGAAGTGGCGAGGGGGCGGAGCCGAAGAGGTTGGGCACCTCGAGGGACGTCGGGGTGCAGAGCCAATCAGCACAGTCTTGTTGGCCCGGCCAGTGGGGAGGGAGGTTCTCTTGGCGGCCCATCAGGTTTCAGGTGTCATGGAGATCTCAGGTGGGTGAGTGTGATCCTCCAGAGGAGAGTCAGAGACTGTTTGCACAGCCTCGAGTTAGAACGGTGGTTGGACGCCATCTCAGCCATGGTGAGAGCGGCCCTTTGCAGGCCCTGGGTTTGTGGCCCAGAGCTTGGATGGGTCTTCCCCAAAATGCACTTCCTGGATTTTTTTTGCAGAGCGTCCACGACTGACCACTCACATTCTAGGCAACATCTGAGATTCAGTCCTTGCTGCCCTGGAACTCACTATGCTTCTCCTTGGTTTAGCCTCTGTGGCCTCTTCAGATTGCCTGGGATCCCATCCCTGGCTTGCCTGTCTGAGCCCCGGCCCTGGCTACAGCTAGCTGTCGGCCTCCTGTGCAGGCTTCCACCCACGCAGCTCTCCCGCGGCCGCTTTACCTGTGGGAGCACCTCGGCCCCATGCGCCCAGGACAGACGTGCCGACCCACCCTGCCTCCCTCATGCGTGCCCCCCGCGTGAGGCCCGCCTCCTGTGCGCTCCTGTGACTGTGTCTCCACCACGCCGGGCTGTCTTATTTTCACATGTGTGTGTGTGTGTGCCCCGACATGGGGTCCTCTGCACACTTCCGCACGGAGCCTCCTCATTGCTAGGTCTTCACCTAGTTCTTTCATTATTCCCAAAGGATAATCTCTCAAAGGCTGTAGTTGTAAGGTATTTGATTTCTGTTACCAGACTGCTTCAGAAAGGACGTGTCGACTGCCCGGGAAGTGTGGGGTGTGTGAGGGCTGTCATCCCCCTCCTCTGCCGACCGCAGGAACCCCCGATTCCGATGAGCCAGAGCTGAACTGTATACTTTAAAATAGTTGAAAGTGAAGTGTTAGTCAGTCGTGTCCGACTCTTTGCAACCCCATGGACTGTAGCCCACCAGGCTCCTCTGACCATGGGATTCTTTAGGCAAGAATACTGGAGTGGGTTGCCATTTTCTTCTCCAGGAGATCTTCCCGACCCAGGGATTGAACCTGGATCTCCTGCATTGCAGGCAGATTTTTTTTAACCATCTGAGCCACCAGATGGTGTATTATATGTTGTGTGTATTTTACTATAATTATTTTTTTAAAAAGGACCAGACTCTGATAAATAATGATGTTTGGTGAATGCAGGTGGTATTACGTGGTGCTGGGGAAGAGATGTTCCTGGGTGTTGGGGGTTACTGCTGTGGTCTTCACTTACTGTTGACTCTGAAAAGATGTTTGTGGTTTTATCACACAGGCCAAAACACTAAGAAAATTGATCCAACAAACATTTAGACAGTTTGCCAACCTTAACAGGGAAGAAAGTATTCTGAAGTTCTTTGAGATCCTCTCCCCGGTGTACAGATTTGATAAAGAATGCTTCAAGTGTGCCCTTGGTGTAAGTATGGGGATTTGCAGTAGGGGACTCGGTGGAATCTCTTTGTCTTTTCCATGAATACCTCAGTTTCTGATTGGGATCTAATTTGTCCCGTGTTTAACACGAGAATATTGTACCACTCTACAGTGGGAGAACAATACAAAAAGAAAATATGTCAACGTCAGACTAAAACAGTCCTTTTTTAATAGCTTGCCTGTGTTCATATTTAGATTTATTTTAATCCCATCCCAGTGATTCGTTGATTAACTGTTCTCTCAGGGCTAGTTTACCTACGCAGATAATCTTCCCAAAGAAACTGTTGGCTTGAGGCTCACCGGAATGAGCTCAGTCTGTCTGTCTCTGCTCAGGCTCAGCAGATGCTGCACCATGGAGTTGTACATGCATGTGTGCACGCTCAGTCGTGTCCAACGCTTTGTGCCTGGACTGTAGCCCACCAGGCTCCTCTGTCGTGGGATTCTCCAGACAAGAATCCTGGAGCTGCAGGGGATCTTCCCACCCCAGGGACCGAGCCCCTTTGTGTCGTGTCTCCTGCCGTGGCAGGCAGGTTCTCCACCACCATTGCCGCCAGGAAGGCCTGGCGTTGGGCACGTTCTGTGTTATTTGATGACAGAGATGAGTAGAAGCTTGTCTGGCCCCTGCTTTGGTCCTTTAATGTTTCAGTGGTTCTTCATCTAAAATACCTTTTTTTCCTCCTGGTGCCTTTGCCGTCACCTGTTTCACCTTCAAGTCAAGCTGGATTATTTCAGTAGAGCTGGCGATTGGCCCCGAGGAAGGAATCAGTTACCTCACAGACAAGGGCTGCAATGTAAGTGTGCTTCACCTCGGCAGGAAGGGGCTGGCACTTGTGTCCTGAGAGGAGGCGGCCCTGAGCAGGCCGAGAGTCTTGAGTAAATGCGTGGGATTTGGCCCTGCAGACTGACGGCTGTCATGAAATGCTTGAGGGTGGGGACTGATGGGCACGTTGTGTCTGCATGAGAAGAAAAGCCCACTCCTCTTGGGAAATGAGCTGGTGGTGTGTCCTTGTGGGAAGGGTCCTTTAGATGCCCGCTGTCTCCCCAGCACCAAAACCCTCAGAAGAACCCCAGAACAGGTCAGAGACGTTCCTTGCTCATGGTGTGTTGGGAGTGGGCATGGGTCCCTCTCTCTGAGAGAAGCAGGGCAGAATGCTCCCTGAGACCGAGACTGTCACCCGGAGAGTCAGGTCAGGGGCTCCCTCCCTCCTCTGCGTGTCTTCACGCTGGGGCACGGCGCCCCCTTGTCCAGCCCCTGAAGGTCGAGCACCCCTCTGCCTCCAGGAGCACAGAGGGCAGACACACCCCTGACCGTGAGGTGAGCAGGCGGCCCTGGCAGGTCCACACCAGCTCCTCAGAGTGAGAAAGGCCCCCTCCTCCTGGGCGAGGTGGACAGTCAGGCTCCCCAGACACCCTGTCAGCGGGGTGGGGTGGGGACCACGGAGATTACACGGGATAGTGCACGAGTGTCTGGCATCTGTGGTCAAATGTTTGCCTTTTCTTCCCAAAGCCCACACACCTGGCCGACTTCAACCAAGTGCAGACTATCCAGTATTCAAACAGTGAAGACAAGGACAGGAAAGGGACGCTGCAGCTGAAGATCGCAGGAGCGCCCGAGGTAAGGGGGATAAAGGAGATAGCCTCTGCTCATGCTGTGTCTGTTCAGTCCTGTCTGACTGTGTGACCCTATGGCCCGTAGCCCACCAGGCTCCTCTGTCGATGGGATTCTCCAGGCAGGAATACTGGAGTGGGTTGCCATATCCTGAAACAATCATTATTTCTAAACTAGCCCTTTATTGAAAGGATTGTTTCAGGATATAGATGAAGTTTTCATGGATCATCAGAATCTCAGCTCTCTCTTACGTAATGAGCATCACATAACAGATGTGTGTGTGTGTGCTCAGTCGCTCAGTCACGTCCGACTCTTTGCAACCCCACGGATTGTAGCTCGCCAGGCTTCTCTGTCCATGGTGATTCTCCAGGCAAGGATACTGGAGTGCGTTGTCATTTCCTCCTCAAGGGGATCTTCCCGAGGGCTCAAATTTGTGTTTCCTTCTTGGCAGGCAGATTCTTTACTGCTGAGCCTCCTAGGAAGCCCTGCATAACAAATTATTGTTGTTTAGTCGCTAAGTTGTGTCCAACTCTTTGTGACCCCATGGGCTGCAGCATGCCAGGCTTCTCTGTCCTGCACTGTCTCGCAGAGTTTGCTTGAATCCATGTCCATTGAGTTGGTGATGCCATCCAACCATCTCATCCGCTGCTGCCCTCTTCTTTTTTTGCCTTAATCTTTCCCAGCATCAGGGTCTTTTCCAGTGAGTCAGTTCTTTGCATCAGGTGGCCAAAGTGTTGGAGCTTCAGCATCAGTCCTTCTAATGAATATTCAGGGTTGATTTTCTTTAGATTTCACTGATTGATTTGATCTTGCTGTCCAAGGGACTCAAGAGTCTGTTCCAGCACCATAGTTCAAATGCATCGATTCACTTAAAAACTAATGTAGTCTTTCTGTGGAAAAACTAGAATATCATGAATTACCAAGAAAATCAACCTCTTAAAATTATATACATTCTGTAAACTGTGCTACTGTCTTATTTCCTGGATGGTGTTATATGTGATGTTCACTGTGGGGGGGGTGGGAGCAGCGCACACAGGGTTACTTCTGCATGAAGCCCATTTGGGGCGCTGCCCTGGCCCCACTCTCACCCCTAGGCTCTGTGCTGCTGCCGCCCCTGCTAGGGCAGGTTTGTTCTCGAGGCTTCTCTCATCTCATTCTTGCTCCTCCTGCTTTGGAATCCTGGCATTTCTCAGGCTCTGGGCAGTACATTTGAGTCTCAGAATTATACCACTGATGCCATGAAATATTGAAACCTTCAGATTTCCTGAAAATCTCTCAGAAATTTCCTGTCTGCACCATGATTTTCAGGCTGTCCTCCTTTCTGTTTGCTGCCCTCAAACAATACTTGGGATGACTCAGGTGAGCTGAGTTGTTCCTTTAGAAGGAAGTTATGAAGACTATGTGAGTTAGGACGTAATTGTGTTTGAAAGTAAAAATACCACTCTGATTATCTCCTGGATAACATTTAATGACAGGTCTTTTAGGAAATGTATCATAATTGTGTGTTTTGCCTTGAAAAAAGTGATTTCTAAGCTCTTAGGTAGAGCATGCTCTGCATGCTCAAAATAATGAAATTCCACTAATTTTCTCTAAGGTTAGAAAAATTATGATGGATGGTTGATAAAAGTCTACTCCACACTTGTCTAGTTTCTAAAAGAAGCCATAATTGAGCTTACTAATTTTCTAAATTCTTAATTAGAGTATGCCTAAGGAGCCAGACCTTCTGTAGGAAACATTTTTTTTCCCCCACCTCTTTGTTCTAGAAAGTGACTCTAAGCGATTTAAGTGTCTTTTTCTTTTTTGTCTGGCTTTGCCTTCTGTCACATATTCTAGGAATAAGATCCTTAAATACCACCCTCTCTTCTCACTGAGACCTGATGACAGATCTCGTCTCACTCCCACTCTCCTCTGGGCTCAAGTGCTTCTCGATCTGATGTCACGGCACAGCTGGCCCTCTGAGGAGCGGAAGGAACAATGACCGCTCTCTCTGGCTCTTCTCCCCTGTCCAGCCCCTGACGGTCACGGCCCCGTCCCTGACCATCGCCGAGAACATGGCCGACCTGATCGACGGGTACTGCCGCCTGGTGCACGGGGCCACGCAGTCCTTCATCATCCGGCCCCAGAAAGGTGAGCCGCCCCTGCCCTAGCCTTCCGCGCCGCCACCAGGCTCGCCCGCAGCCCGAGCCCGTCCTTCAGGCCACTCTGAACGTGAAGAGTGAACAAATAATTCAGCCCAGCAAATCTGTATTCCTGCTTTTCTAGGGCAGCGACTCAGCTCACAGCCTACGAGCTGGGTTTGGACAGAGCTTAAAGGACACATGGTTTGTGTTCAGACCCTTTTGATTTGAGCGACAGCCTTAAAGTATTGTCTCAGTTACCATTAGTGTTTTTTAAATAAACTTTTGGGATTATGTTCAAGGGATTTTTTTTTAAGCCCCTATAACTCATATAGATAAAGTCTCCTATTTGTTAAAGCTCTCAAAAGCTTAGAGCAGTCAGAGAACAAACTCGGTCTGAAGCATGATGTCTTGAATCCTCGGAACGGGGCTGAGTCTCTGTAGCCTTTTGCAAAGGGTTAAGACACAGTGTTTCTGAGGGTCTGGATTTCTGAAACAAAGCAGGAAAAAACCAGGCTTTGGAATTACATTGACCGATGGGTTCACATCATGAGCGCGTGCCATCTGCTAAGTACTTAGCTTCCTGCGCCTCAGTTCCGTCCAGGAAGGCGAGAAGAGTGGTACTTGCTTCTGTGGTCTCTGCGGGAAGCAGGATGGGAATGGCCTCCATTGGAGGTGGCTCAGGGCACCCACAGTGTCACACACTTCAAAGATTCTGCTTGTTCCCATGTGATCATGACGCACTGGATGAGCCTGGGCTTGGGGACTTCTCATCCTTAAGGAGGAGCAGTACCTGCTTTGTAGCGTGGGAGGTGGGTCCGTGTCCACAGTTGCCCCCATCAGGCTGCCGCTCTGGGCAGGCAGACACAAGATCCTTGCCAGCACACCCCCACCCCGTGGGAAGGACGATCAGAGGAGGAGTCGGGGAGACATGAGGGATGCAGATGAGGCCCTGCACTCCTGGTGTAGACATTGCAGAGTCGTGCTGCCCAGCGGTCCAGTTCTCTGTGCTGACAGCAGGTGGAGGGCGTGGGGGTGGGGGATGAAGCAGAGGCATCGCTGGAATCTTTGTTTAAACCTTTGTTAGTGTCAGGATGTCATACTAAAGCCATCAGCCAAAAGGCCAGTAAGTGCATGAATTCCAGGACATGAATAATCTGGCAGAACTGTTTCTTTCCACCATGATCAAACCAATAAAATCTATTTATTTATTTTCCCCCTAAAATGGAGTGTGTGTTATGATAGCTTTTTTAAATGTGAAATACAGTAGTGAAGTTGCTTTTAGAAATATCTAAAGGCTCCTTTCATTTAAAATTTTTGCATTCATGAGCTCTTGAGTTTTCATTTTGTGCTTCATTTAAATGAAGGTATATACCTTGCAAGCATTGTTTAAATGTTTTGGGAAAGTTGCTTCACATAAAGATAGTATTCTGTTAAAAATGTTAAATGTACTATAGCACCTATCTTCTTTTTGGTAAATAATTGTTTTATTTCACCCTAATTTGCCAAAATATTGTTCATCAATTTGTTGGTATATGAAAAAATAACATTCAGACATTAGGCGTTAAATGTTTGAGGCTTTAACATCTTCTTGGGTTGGTTTTTAGTTGACTTTTTTCCCCTGTTGGAAGAAACATTTTGATATCAAATCTCTTGAAATGCGACACATTAAATTCTTCATTCATATGAAGACAGCATAAATGAAATCGCTTCTCATAAAAACGTAGTGGGTCCGAGGCTTTTATCAATTTTATGTGGTCTTTATAGATGATTAAGCCTGATAATTTACTTTATTCTAAATCACAGCATATGTGCTTGTGACTATTTTATAATAGATTCCTAAAGTTAAGTTATATTGCCTAATTGAAATAATATTTATTTTTTTTAAATAATATTTAAAGTCAAATGTTTTTAATGGATTATAATTAGAAATATGTGGACAGGAGCATATGTACACTTTCTAATTTAGTTTCTTAAAATTTCAAATAAGTGTAAAATATGTTTCTACAACTCTGATGCACCATTTTCCTGGTACACGCGTTAAGGAACAGTTGCATACATACCCGTCTGTTCTCTCTAGGTTATGAGCTGCTTCATGGTAAGCAACACGCATGTGTTTGTGAGTGTAACAGTTCTAAGTGACGTCTCAGTTCTACACGTGAGCGCTGCTCTGCCCAGGTGCACTTTGTTAGCTCTGTGATCCACCATAATTGCTTCAATTTAGAAAGTGCTTTTATAGGTGGTATCACTGGGGCAGAAAACTGTAATAAGAGTCAGAAGCCATGTGCCCGAACCAGCTTCTATCAGAGTTGCTCTGTTACCCCGGACCTTCTTGTGGGGCCTTACCTAACTTATCCTTTAATTTAGAGAAAACTCAGTGGCAGTTTTTCAATTTTTAGTTAAATTCTCCTCAGAGGAAAGAATTGTGCAAATTAGGGTCATAATTTCACATTACCAAGACAAGAGTAACCCTTTTCCCAGGCAGCCAGGGGACTGGTGGGAAATTAACCTGGCTTTACCACCAGGTTAATCCAGATAAGAGAGGTTAAACCAGGGGCTCCGTGCTTCCTGGTTCACTAAGGACAGCTGGGGAACGCGTCTCCCCAGCCCCTGAGCAAGTCCTGAGCTCCCCTGTGATGCCCCGGCCGGAGCCCAGCCGTCATCGTGGGGGTCGGCCCTTGTGTAGGGGCCCCAGCACCTCCCCCAGCTGCGTCCCTGGGCCTCCTCAGGCTCTGAGGCTGCTGGCCCCTCGGCTGCCCGGGACCCACGTTCCTCTGGCAGCTACAGAGCCGGTGGGTTTGTTTCCTTTGAATTTCTGTGTTCCCTGTATAGATTTTGGAGTAGCCAAACCTATGCAGGGTGTTCAGTCTTTGTAAAGAATGTTGGCTTTGATTATGAAAAATTCTTTCTTCTCTAACGTCTCCTGGGAAGAACAGCTTTCTTCTGTTTATCCCTTAGCCTGGTTTTGAGAGGCAGTGCCTTTCCTGTAGTCTGCACCTGCAGACAGCATGTTTGTCATAAATACTGAAAATAAAGCTGTGTTAACCCATCACAGGCATATAACAGCTGCGTTTAAAGGATTATTGCTAAAATTCTGGGATAGGACTCATCTTCTTTGGTTTCTACATACAGTCTTTTCCAAAGGAATCTCATCTCTCTCTTTTCATTTTTTTCCACAGAAGGTGAACGGGCTTTGCCATCGATACCAAAGTAAGTACCACTCTCTGTGCCTTGTTAGTCCGTTGCATTAGAGACTGAAAGTCTCCATGCTTTATTTTACATTTGCCTGAGTAATGAAATTTCTACATGTATGATTAGGAAATCAGAAAGCAAGTATTTCCAGAAAGAAATCAGTTGTAAATCATCTAAAGTATTTAGGTTTTTTGTTGTTGTTGTTGTTGTTTTAATTCATTTATTTTTTATTGAAGGATAATTGCTTTACAAGTATTTAGGTTTAGTCAGAAGTGTAAAGTGAATCTTCCCTTGAAGTTCAGTAAGAAGCTCAAGAATAGTAGTGATAACAGGAGAGGGGTCTGTTGTCAGATGGTTACTATATAGGCAACGGCAGTCTGCACAGAGACCTGAAAGTCAGTACCATTCTGGCTATTTTACAAGTGAGAAAATTAAAGATATGCAACTTAGGTTAATTTTAAAACATGTTTGTGTCACGGATTTCATAGTAGATACTTTAATCTGTAAAAGTGAAGAAGGCCCGAGCTTCTCTGTCCTCAGCCAGCGTGCTAGGGATTGGGGAGCACATGAAAGGCACCACGCTCACAGTCAGGTATGCAGCTGGGTGCCGAGAGCTCAGAGGGAGGGACTTGAGGAGACGCCCCTGGCGCTGCACAGGGGCTAAGGGAGCAGAGCCTGGGCGCCTCTGACCTGTCACTCCCTCTCCTCCACTGCCAGTCCCTCCCTTTCTGCTTCCGAACTGTCAGGCCCATGCACTTCACCTGCCCACCACCCTCCCCGGTTGTTAGCTGTTAGCACCTGTCTGGGCTCTACTAGCAGACGCCTGTGTCGGGGTCCCCTGGACCACTTCGTGCAGGGATTCTCTAGAAGGAATGCCCAGGACTCGGCATATAAAGGCTCTCATGGTTGCGATGCATGACAGCCCAGGGAGAGTGCGACGGCCTGGTGTTCAGAGGGGCCGGGCAGCCCCGGGGGCCCTCTCTCAGGGGCGCAGGCAGGACACATGGAGAGTGGTCTCCCAGGGAAGCTCGTGAGAGACTCAGCGCCCCCCCTTTACGTGGGCCTGGTCCCGTGTGCACCCTGTGCTTGGCGTGTGCCCAGATTCCAGTCTCCCAAACGGAAGGCAAGAGCTCAGCATGGGCCATATGATTTGCACCATTGGCCTCAGGACAGGGAGCTGTCCTGATTAGTAGGGATGGTGGCAGCCCTCCTCGACACCAGCCAGGGGCTAGCCTCAGAGGACAGCGCCACAGACCCCTGGCTCCCATCCTCTGCATGCCTTTGCCTGTCTTCTCTGCAGCATCGGGAGGGAGCTTTCCTCTCAAAGTCCTGTGTGGATGCTGCTGCTCTTGGATAAATGCCCATATCCTTCAGCCGTCTGGGGAGAGGCTGTGCGGCCTCTCCAGCCTTGCTTCTGCTCCCACACTCAAGCTTCAGCCACACTGAATGCCCTTCGGCTCCTGGAGCCCACGTCCCTCCTTCAGCAGGGCCCTGCTCAGGTCTCACCCTGCATCACTTCATCTGAAAACCCCCCATCACTCCAGTCCTGGAAGCAGCCCTGTGTTTTTCCGTAACTTATCTGAGTAACAGTCACCTCTCTGCTGCTCTCACTCTTGGGCTTCACTGATGGCCGGGGTCAGGGGGCCTGTAGGCCTGACACGGGACAGTAGGTGGCACCCAGTAGGTACACAGTTGCTGAGCAGGCAAGTGGTGGGGGGGTGAGACCATTTCTCTCAGCTTTTAGGCATTGTTTCACAAACCCAACAACATTTAATAGATATGTATTAATGTTATGAATTAATGGATATTAACTAATTAAAATTATTGTTTATTAATTATAAAATCAGGCAAGAAATTCGTGCTCATAATATTTTCAGTTGTAGAAAGTCTTTGAGAGATGACTGTGGATTAAATGCACAGGAATTGTAAATATAGACGTAAAAGTGAGGAGTAAGGGAGTAGATTAGAAGTGCTAACAGATACTAGAAAGGAGCAGAATTTCCACAAATCACAGAGCGGCAGACGTGTTGTTACCACTGATCAGAGAGGTGTTTGTGAGCAGGTTGATTCAGAAAAGTGCCCCAGCCGACAGCAGAGGACGACGCAACATGCTGTCTGTGGGACAGAGGCAGAGGACCGTGGCCTGTGTATTAGGAACGTGCACCTGTGACCTCCCAATAAATGCAGTTGAGAGGGAATTACGATCAGTCAGGTGGCTGCAGTGGAAGAGGAGCTGGTGGTTTGTTAGAACACTCTGGTTAAACTTTTATTATAGACATACCATTTCAAACGTGTAGCAAATTCAGTAAAAGAACTGATGTGTATGGCTTTGTGCTGTAAACCTTCCCCGGTCACTCAGTGGGTAAAGAATCCACCTGCAATACAGAAGACCCAGGTTCAATCCTTGGGCCAGGAAGATCCCCTGGAGAAGGGAATGGCTACCCACTCCAGTATTCTTGCCTGGAGAACCCCATGGACAGCGGAGTCTGGTGGACTGCTGTCCGTGGGGTCGCAGAGAGTGACACAACTGAGCGACTAACACTTTCTAGAGGTTGTGCAGTTGCACATTGAATATTTCTAGTTCTCAGAAGGGATATATTAAGCTCCAAGACTTCCAATATAAATTCTGTTTACTAAGGAAAATTCCTGTTCAGTATTTCTAGAGTAAATATTTATGTATCAGAAAAAAAGTTTTCTTTTATGAAAAGAGCAAAATAATTTTGACACCTGAAGACTGTAGGGTTCCTTTTTCCTCTCTGTTTTATGCTTTTTCGAAAAGTTTGAATTGAACTATACTTGGATTTTTTTTTAATGTGCTTAAAACCTTTGACCAAAATATGATTTTATGTGGATGTGTGTGTAAAACACTACCATTGTTGAGCCATTTCATGAAATGAATAACCAGATGTGTTAACCTTACCTGTGTCAGTCTGTAAATAATGACAGTATGTGTCACCATCCTGCCTGCTCTTGATCACGCTCTAAACGGCAGCAGGGCCAGTGCCGTGTCCAGAGGACTCCTCAGTCGCGGGCGTCTCCCCTCGGCAGCCCAGCATCTGAAGTGATTCAGGCCATGCGCACCACGCTCAGCAGTGTTGTGGCTCAGCGTTCCTTCCCTCGTCGGCCTGCACTTCTGGTCTTTAAAACGTTAAAGCAGGCTTTAAGGACCTCGGGTGATAGAATCTGGTATTTCACAAAGTCCCCCTCTGGACTGTGCCGTCTCCCTGGGAGAGGGCACAGCCGTCCTGGTTCTGGGCAGCTGGCGTGCATGTGAATGCCAGCAGCGTGGTCTGGAGAGTGGGGCGCTCACGCTTTGCACCTCTGTTCCAGGCTGGCCAACAGCGAGAAGCAGGGCGTGCGCACCCATGCGGTCTCCGTGTCAGGTAAGAGGCCACATGGGCGGCAGCAGGGTGCCCACAGCGGTGGGAGGGGGCCCCGTGTGTCTGACCTCTGCTCATTCTTATGAGGATTATGTCTTTCTAGGCTAGATTATGAATGTTAAAGATTAAAGTTATTTAATTTTTAAAACTTAAAAGTAACTTTAAAATTTGTATAATTTTACAGTAGTAGATTACTCACAAATTACTTAGAATTCCAAGTTATGTTTCAGTTTTAATGCCATGTTAATTGTAGAGTGAAAATGTTTGCTTTCGAAGCTGCCATTATAATTTATGCTTGCAGTTCAAAAATTAACATAATATGCTTTGTGTATTTATTATTTTTTGAAGTTCAAGAGATGTGGAATATTTATAAACAGCTTTTTTTGTTAACAAGTAACATAAAATGGTGTTTGAATATTGCTTTTTAAAAGATACAGTTAAGATATTGACATAAGCAGTATCTTAACTATTTACTGGTGTGATGAGCATGGTGTGCTTTCTCTGATATGTTTCTCAAAATACATGTGCCTTTTCCCCCCCATTTAAAAATGTAGAAAATAGAGGAAAGGTGGGAAAAAGCATCTTCTATGGACCCAGGTTTGGCATCTTAAAATACACATGCTAAACGTGTGTATATACATGTATATATACACATGTATATCCATATGCACACATATATAGTATGTTCTCATCTATGTCACATTTCTAAAATAACAGATTCCTAAAACTCTACTGTCTGACAGTCTGACTTAGAAGAAGTCTAATTCTTGTTAGTTTAATTTACCTTGAGTGAATTTTTACCTAAAATTTAGTTTTGTGCATTTGCCTAGTTGATGACTGAATTATTTGTTAATGTTCCAGCATACAAATATAATCGCTTATTTTTTTTATCATCCGTAAACATCCCACAGCCCCCTTCTCAAGAAATATTTGTGTTGGTATTCATGCTTTTGTGCTTAGCAGAGGTCCTCTAGTGAGGAACCTCGTGGGGCAGGGGTGTAGGGGGAGCCCTGCGGCTCAGGAGTCAACCCCTTCCCGATGTGGGGGGAGGCCTGTTCAGTGCCGGAGCTTGTGCTGCCGGGCGGTGCCGGACGCCGGCAGCCTCCCCTCAGCCCAGGGTGACGCACGGGGGCTGAGTAGCTTGGCATCTCCAGTCTGTGGTGGCGCAGGAGATTTGGCAGGCAGGGAGCAGGCCCTTCGGGGTCGTGATCTAGTTGGAGAGAGACGCCACCGCCCACCCGAGTGGCCTGGTGGCGGAGAACTTGTCAGCATCAGAGGGTGTTTTGTACCGTGCTCCACAGAAGAGGAGCTATCCAGCCAGCGCTGAGTCATTCCTAAGCGCTCCAGTCGTCCCCCGCTGGACTGGAAGCGAGCCTGGGCGGCCAGCTGGGAGGCACCGGTGGTCCTCACTGACCTGGGCGCCCCTGTGCTCTGCAGGCGCTCTGTGCGATGCTGAGCTGACACACCCTGCCAAGCTCATCACAACTCCGGGTTGCGACAAAACACGACAGGCCTCACGGAAGCTTCGGGTCTCATTTCTTCCATTTCGTAATGTCCTCAGCGTTTTTCCACAGCTGCCCGTTAAGACACTTGTGGGTGTCACCTCTCCCAGCACCCCCGTCCTGATCCGCCTTCACTGTCCTCCCCAGGCACCCTGGACTGGAGTTCACGCTGCAGCCCCTTCTCTACAGCAGCTCTCAGGATACTCCCCCCTTTACTGAATGTAGGTAGGCGATTCCCTTGGCAGAATCTTTCCTCAGCTTGGCCCCGAGGCTTCCCAACGTCTCTGCGCAGCCCGCCCCCGTCCTCCATACAGGTCTTCACACAGTTCTGTCGAGCATCTGGCCCCTCTGTTCACCTCCTTCCCCCTGTAGTTCTGCTCAGACTGCTCCACCGGCCAGCACAGCCTTTTCATCATCACACGTCAAAATCTTTCCATTCTTCAGAGTCAGTGATGCTGTTCCACACGTGGCCACCACTTTGGTGGTTCACGGAACCACCAAACCTTCATTCACAGGCCACAAAGAACGTTCCATGTCCCATGAATATTTAGTGACTGGATGTACCTCTTAGATTCCTGTCACTCCTCCGTCACCCCGCTCATGACTTGCTCCCTTCCATGGAGTTGGACTCACGGCGTGCAAAGACTCTTGAACACGCCATCCCAGCAGTATGGCTGGCCAAGAGCTGCGCCTTGCACTTAGCTCTTAAGCTGTTAAGGTGACACCTAGATGACCAAGACTTCTGCCAAACCTCAAGATTCTTTTTTATCTGGTAGCCTGGAAACCACGCGGGTGTGCTGTGGTTAACCTCAGCCACCCGCAGACTCAGTGGAGCGCCACGCCGGTCCCCCACGCCACAAGCCGATCTGTCTCCAGGATGGTGTGGTGGTGGCTGAGGCTCAGCCTGACTGTGGCCAGCAGTCATGACCTGCTTTTCTGTCATAGTCTATCCTGTCCCACCCCAGCAAACCCCTGCAAGGTGGCTATTAGTCCAGTCTTAGAAAGTCCATCATCAGGTGCTGCTCAGTGCCTGCTCTGTGCTAGGCCTTGTTCCAGATGCTGGGGTGCACTGGTGGACGGAGCCAGCTTGCTCCTGTGCGGACCTGATGTTCTGTGCAGGAGACAGAGACGCTGGATGGAAATCAAGCAGGCAGATGCAGAGTGAGGGTAGAGGTCCAGGGACGTCCCTCTGAGCAGTTGACTGAATACAGTGAGACTTGGGGCCTGCGGACACTGGGACAGTGAGCGCCAGGCCCTACAGTGGAAGCTTGGCAAACTCAGCACCAGCCAGAGAGCTGAGAGGCCGGGGCAGGGCAGGCAAGGGCACACCCAGCAGAGAGGTGACAGCTCTCTCCTTATTAGGCACTCAAGGTGCTGTGCATAGCATTAGACATTACCTTGTTAATCCTTGTGACGACCTCCCAGGTCTTTATCGTCTCCCCATTTCACAGACAGGAGGAAAGACAGAGAGGGCTTGTTCAGTGTCACACAGCTTGAAAACGATGGAGCAAGGACTGAACTCAGGTCGTTATTGCCCTCTAGGTTATGTTGCCTTTCAGTAATAATTTAAGGGAGATGATCCCAAGTACAGATGAAGAATCAGCTGGGAAGATGGAGAAAGTGGGACTGCCTGATTCCCCTATTTTTTATACAGTCACAACTGAGAAGCTCTTCCCTAGTCTTTAAGGCTGGCTTCAAATGCCACCCCCTCCTGAAGCCCTCCCTGCCTACTCCAGGACCCTCCTTCCTCAGAGTTGTCTCGCCTGCCATACATGCCACTATTGTGGATAATCTTTAAATAGATACGAGCTTAGAAACCTTCTTATCCCCTAGACCACAACTCCATCATAGACAAAGACATGTTCTATTTGTCGTTCCTGTCTAGGACAGAGTGCTCAGGGATTGTTTTTAGGTGAATCGGCTGCCTGAGCAAGGTGCGGAGATTGGTGCTAGGGCTTGGAGGACTGCACTTTGGTGGGGGGACAGGGAGAAAGGCAGGGACCCTCAGAGTGGATAGTGGCCTCGAGAGCTGCTGGGCTCACAGACTCCCCAAGTGCTGGTCATGATGAACCCTTCTGCATGCACCCCTAGGCAGTTTGGGGCAAGGGGTCCAGAGGCCAGCCAGTGGGAAGGCTGAAGTCTGGATGTCAGCAAACAGTCCCCAGCTCATGATCACGGGTTCCAGGCCCTCCTGCGTATCTCTTTGTGAGGAAGTAGAGTTTCAGACCATCCTCAGTAGGGTCCAGTTTCAGTCCATGTTGAACATACGCAGTCTTGTTTCTGAGAGCTGGAGTTTCTAACGTTAGTTTGAGATGAGCCAGTTTACAGTCCATGTCCAGTATATGCAGTCTTGTCTCTGAGATCTAGAGTTTTGCTCTAATGTAAGTGTGAGATGAGCCAGTTTACAGTCCATGTCCAGTATATGCAGTCTTGTCTCTGAGATCTAGAGTTTCGCTCTAATGTAAGCGTGAGATGAGCTGGTTTATGGAAATAGCCCCCAGAATAGAGCATTTCCCTGGGCACCTTCTCAGAGGGCCTAGAGTCAACTTTTCTAGCCTATGTGTATGATTTTAGGAACCGTGTTTCTTCTGGAGCACAGTTAGCAGTACATGGAAAGGCCTTCGCTTGTCCTAAGGGGTCTGTGTGTGTCAGAGGGGCACCTGGAGTAGGTGGGGGGCTTGAGCAATGTTTGTGTGGATGAAGATTCCCCGGAATGCAGGTGCTTTGTTCACTGAATGAAGCTGAATTTTAAATATTCCAAAGGCAGAAACTTTGGTTTTCGGTTGTTTTTTGTGTTTCAAGATTCTGTTTGTCTGTTTTAAATAACCAGGCCTCTAGTGAAGCAGTGGGACCTTAAGTGTAACAGAAATGCTGATGACCTGTGACAACCACTTCACTGTGCCCATGGCTCCTGTCACATGTCTGGGTTGTGGTAACGGGGTTGGAGATCAGAAGACTGTATTCTCTCTTCTGTGTCTGTCACCACAACCAAGGCCATGACCTTTTCCTTTTGTTAGAAATGTTTGGTTTGATTGTCTCTGCTGAGCCCTTGGTGGTGAACACATGTATCACTCTGTAGTGATACTTTGCAATGGGATGTTTATTATAAATTAAAAAAAAATTTTTTTTGCTTTGTAACCGATTCTTCTGGTTTAGTTGTTAACCTTGCAGCATCATTCTAGCTATTTAAAATTACACATAGTGACTAAAAATTATCCTAAACTAAAAGTTGACAAATGTCATTTGCATTAAGCTGCTTCGTTACAAATACTAAAGCAGCTACTTAATATATGTAGAAGTAGTTTGTGAAGTTCTGTAAAATATTAGGTGGTATGTGGGTTGGTGTTCAGCTGCTAAGTCATGTCTGACTCTTTGCGACCCCATGAACTGCAGCACGCCTGGCTTCCCTGCCCTCCACCGTCTCCCAGAGTTTGTTCAAATTCATGTCCATTGAGTCAGTGATGCTATCTTTAATAATTGCGTTTTTTTCTCCTTTTTTCTCACTGTCTCTGAAGCACTAAGCCTGCAATTCATTCATTGCGCTGCCACTGCTTTGTAAATACAAGTAGTTACTTAGCTATGAGTGAGGCTCAGAGATTATGCACACTCACAAGCATTGTCTTGTTTAAGCCTCAGGACAGTCTTCCTCCTTTTCCCACTTCACAGGTGAGCTAGGGTGGTGAGGTGTGGCTCACGTAGCTAGCCAAAGCAGAGAGTCTGGTGGAAACCCAGATCTGGGCTCTGAAACCCACTGTCTTCTCATCAAATCACACCGAGATGTTGGAAGGCAGGAGGTGTCGATGTGAGAAGGGAGGAGAATTTTCCTGGAAGAGTCTGAGTCCGATTTCAGGGTGGTTTTTCTTCCATTTATCAGGAATAGCAATAGCATAGTGTTGACTCATTTCTGACTGTTCTGTTGGAATCCAAATATCTGCCCTACCTTCAAGTTTGAATGAGTTTTTTTCATCTGGTTTACAGCCTAGTTTCACTTTTGGTAACTGATTTAGAAGGCAGTCTCCATCTATACTGAAAGCTTGATTTTAAGTGAAAGCTTTCAGGAATTGTTTAAGTGCCCTAATTTAGAGTACTGTCGCCTAGTACAGGGGTCCCCAAGCCCCCGGGCTGCGGACCAGTCCTGGTCCTTGGGTCCTCAGCTTGTTAGGAACCAGGAAAAGGTGAGCCGCAGGCAAGGGAGCCAGGCTTCACCTTCTGCCCCCCTTCACTCAAATGACCGCCTGAGTCACCCCCTACCTTTGAGTCATAGAAATACCGTCTCCCTTAAATCTAGTTCTTGTTGCCAAAAAAGTTGGAGATTGCTGGCCTATTACCTGTGAGGCTAATTTTTGTAAATTATGTGTCTTATGACATAATTTAATCAAACTAATGCAACTGATGGTTTTTATGTGCACTGGTGGCTTACCTGGTAAAGAATCCGCCTGCAGTGAGGGAGACCTGGGTTCAATCCCTGGGTTGGGAAGATCCCCTGGAGAAGGGAATGGCTACCCACTCCAGTATTCTGTCCTGGAGACTTCCACGGACAGAAGTCCATGGGGTCACAGAGTCGGACATGACTGAGCGACTTTCATTCACCCACTCATGTGGTAAGTATTGGGGGTTTGACTTATTCACAGTACTTGTCTTACTGGAAATGCTTCTGATTCCGACAGTCATAACTAGAGTCCTGCGGTCAGTGTGGGGTTAGGAGAGACGTTTAGAGGTCTCTGGCTGGGTGGGGGCAGGGTGATTGATCGTGTTGTACCTGAATGAGGAAGTCATGATCGGCAGAATACCTTTGCCCCCACCCCCCACCCCCTGTGCTGTCTCCTTCCTCCCAGGACCTCTCCTTGCACCATTGTTACAGCATCTGGACTCTCCCTCCTCGCACCATTGTTACAGCGTTTGGACTCCCTTTGCCTCTCTTGAGATTTGAGGCTGCTGCCTGATTGCAGCCCTCTCCTCTCTGGCTTCTACAGGAGTCCCATGGGTTCTGAACTACCCACAGCGTGTGTTGTAGGCTAATGCCCTGAAGAAGCACCCAGAGCCAGGCTGGTTTCCTGCTCCTCAGCTGCAGGCTGGAGATGGGCAGACACATGTAGGACCCCCCGCGGGGACACTTTCAGATGAAAAAGAATCCGAATGAGATCGGAGCAATCATGAGTGCAACAGAAATTTACAGAGGATATTTACTCGGGTAAACTTCCAGGCCACAGATCTGTCCTCAGGCCCTGTGGACGCAGTTTCCAGAGTAGAGTGTGCCCTGCTGCTCCTTGTTGGCCCCACTCAGTGAGGGGCTGTGTGCTGCTGCTTCCTCAAGAGCACTCTGACCTGTATGTTCCAAGCTCTGGCCTGTAGGAAAGCGTCCCTCGTGGTGGCCAGGGTTTGGGAGTATTTGGCTGATGAGCCATCTTATTCTCCTTGCTCCTGAGAAATCTGTATGCAGGTCAAGAAGCAACAGTTAGAACTGGACATGGAATAACAGACAGCTTCCAAATCGGGAAAGGAGTACGTCAAGCCTGTATATTGTCACCCTGCTTATTTAACTTATATGCAGAGTACATCATGCGAGATGCCAGGCTGGATGAAGCACAAGCTGGAATCAAGATTGCCAGGAGAAATATCAATAACCTCAGATACCCAGATGACACCACCCTTATGGTGGTGAAAGCAAAGAACGAAAGAGCCTCTTGATGATAGTGAAAGAGGAGAGTGAAAAGTTGCATTAAAACTCAATATTTGGAAAACTAAGATCATGGCATCCAGTCCCATCACCTCATGGCAAATAGATGGGGAAACAATTGAAACAGTGACAGACTTTATTTCGGGGGCTCCAAAATCACTACATATGGTGACTGCAGCCTTGGAAGAAAAGCTGTGACCAACCTAAGTAGCATATTAAAAAACAGAGACATTACTTTACCAACAAAGGTCCGTCTAGTCAAGGCTATGGTTTTTCCAGTAGTCATGTATGGATGTGAAAGTTGGACTATAAAGAAAGCTGAGCACCAAAGAATTGATGCTTTTGAACTGTAGTGTTGGAGAAGACTTGTGAGAATCCCTTGGACTGCAAGGAGAGCCAACCAGTCCATCCTAAAGGAGATTGGTCCTGAATATTCATTGGAAGGACTGATGCTGAAGCTGAAACTCCAATGCTTTGGCCACCTGATGGTGAAGAACCGACTCATTGGAAGAGATCCTGATACTGGGAAAGATGGAAGGCAGGAGGAGAAGGGGAACAGAGGATGAGATGGATGGATGGCATCACCGATGCGATGGACGTGAGTTTGAGCAAGCTCCGGGAGTTGGTGATGGACAGGGAATCCTGGCCTGCTGCAATCCATGGGGTTGCAAAGAATCAGACATGACTAAGCGACTGAACTGAACTGAATGAATAAACTTTGATAATCTTAAAATTTATTATTATTAATACAAGAAGCCCAAGTATTATCGTATTAAATATAAAAACAGATATTGTCCAAAGACCCAATTTTGGGGATTGGTTGTTTTTTTCTTTTTTTCATTCATAGAGAAAAATTTTAAAGGAAGGCTTGAAACTTTTAAAATATAAATTCCGGAATTTGACCTCATGGCTTTCTAGTCATGTGTCATGGATGCATAATAATTGTGGGATTTATTAAAAATCAAACTGCATGATATAAAATGTATATGATATTTTTACATGCAAGGGATCATGTGAATGAATGGATATTGTTGTGCTTTTGAATTTTTAGCTTCTTAACTCTTTATCCTGGGAATTTCCAAATATAATACAGAAGTAGAGAGAGTAGAACGAGGTAGTGAATCTCCAGATACTCATCACCCAGATTCAGTAACTAAAATCCAGTCACTTCATCCCTGCCTCCACCCTCTTATTCCTCATTGATTGTCTTCCCTCATAGCTCAGTTGGTAAAGAGTCTGCCTGCAACGCAGGAGACCTGGATTCGATCCCTGGGTTGGGAAGATCCCCTGGAGAAGGAAATGGCAACCTACTCCAATATTCTTGCCTGGAGAGTCCCATGGACAGAGGAGCCTGACAGACTATAGTCCATGGACTCGCAGAGTCGGACAAGACTTAGAGACTAAACCACCGCCTCTGATTGTCTTAAAGCACCTCTAAGGCATAGTCATCTGTAAGTGTTTCTAGAAGATGAAGACTTTTTAAAAGCAGTTTTATTATACTGTAAGAAAGCTAACAGTAATTCCTTAACGCCAACTGTCATTCCGTGTTGCGATTCCTTAGTTTTAAGGCCTTGTCACTCTTGGTGGTGTCCAGTTGGGGGTCAGACAGGCGGTGCTGGATGAGCTTGGCTGTGTACCCCTGCAGTCTCTGTGCACTGTCTGTATGTATCTGTGGAGGAAATCACGTCCCTCACACCGCGCCCCACGCCCTGAGTCTGGCCGATTGCAGTTCTGTGACGCTGTGCTGAGCAGGTCGCTCTCTGGCCCCTGTATTCCTGAATTTCCTGTACTCTGGTCGTTAAGGTTGAGAGGAGTTTGGTCAGGGAGTTGGGTATGGGCTGAGGGAGGCAGGTGGGCAGATCTCAAGGACTCACGTTGTTGAGATCACAACACACCCTGCGGAAATGTGACCAAATTGTTTCCATTCTTCTCATTTCCGCTCCTCAATGTGGACTGATGGCAGCAAGCTGCCGCCATCCTCATCCTGACCCTGCCCTCCCCGGGCCCGCCCCTGGAGTCCTCACCTTTGTTGACGGGAGCCTGTGGAGCTGCGGCTTCTCCGTCACGTGGTGTCGCCCGTGCATATCAGAGGGTGGGGCCGCCCTTGTACTGACCCCACTGCCACGTGTCCGCTGTTGCCCTCACCGCATCGCAGTTGTCACGTCTCCAGCTCCAGGAGGGCTGGCATGTGTCTCGTTCATCCAGCAAGTGCCTGATAGAGAGTTGACTTTCAAGAGAGTTTTCAGTACGTGAATGACAGTGAATGAGGAGCGGATGCTGGTAGACGGAGGGCTTCGGAGCCTTGTGTTCAGATACCCTGGCTCCAGTTTTTTATGTGAAAGCAGTTTATTTGAGGTGTACACTTAAGGTCTGTGTCTTTGCTGATGGTTTGGGGGAAAGTGCTGATAAAGCTCTTTTACAAATCAAGAGCTGCTAGTTCTCTGCACTGTTCTCTTTGCAGTTGAACGTTAGCTGCTCACGAGAGCCTGTGTCCATCGGTCTCTGTTGCTTGTGCCGTCGTGTGTCAGCTTTATTCTTCGTAAAGGCATCTATACCTTTGCTCGCTCCGCTGGCTTTGTGGATCTGGCTGACCTCTTCATGTCTTGCTTAAAGTTTCAGTATCTAGTGCTACTCTTTCTTAAGAGAGAAAACCGCATTTTAAAATACTAATGTCTCTCAAGTCAATTATATTAAGAAATCAAGTGTACCAGTAGTCACATAAAAGCATTGCAACTTTGTACTTGTCTTTATAGCTATGCCTTACAATGTAACATAAGTTTTCTCTGGTATTGAAATAATGTGTTTCTGTTTTTCTCTTCCCTCCTCCTGCCTCTGTATAAGGAGTCAGTCACTGCCAACCTAAGGTTAAGAAGGCTAGGCGCTTCCTCCCCTTGGTCTTCTGTGCCCACGAACCTTCTTCTGCGGGTACTGCACTCAGCTTTTGCACAGGCTCTCCTCTTAACCACAGCTGATTACAGCGGCCAGGCGGCAGCCTAATGATGCTTATAGATGGTGCCTGCCCCGGGGTCAGTGTAGTGCTGCCCGGCAGGGGCTGTGGGCTGGGGTTCAAGGTGACTGTCTGTGGGCCGTCCTGATAGAAGACTCTGTTTGCCTGTTCGCTGGTGTTTAAATGCATGACAGGGCGAGGAGTCTCTTCCTGTGTGATCTCAGTGTTTTCCCAAAGGGGCTGGCAGGTACCACACCTTTGCCTCGTGGGTGTCCTAACACAGCATGTGAGTGATGAAGGAGGATGGTGCCAGTGAGCCCCGGGGTCTCCTCGCCTGTTTCGTGGGCAGATATTCAGGGATGCTGCAGAGGACGGGCAGCCAGGGCCCCGGAAGCGTTATCTAGGAGAAGGAGATGGTGAGGGTGTAGCAACCTGGACGGTTCTTCTGCAGACGCTGTGTAGATGTGAGTGGAAGTGCATCGGCAGAGCCCCAGGAGGAGCGGCCGGAGCCCCGGGGCTCCCTGCGGAGGCCTTCTGAGGGCTGTTCCCTGCGCACACACTAATGACCCGCGGTTCCCATTTCTGTCCAAGAGGATGCACGTTCCTTTGAGGATAGTAGACTTGTCTTTAACATTTAATGGTGAGAAGCAATCAAATTAGCTTTGCTTAATGCGGCAGAAATGCACCTAAACTGCTGTTTTCCTGGGTAATGTGAGGAGGCTTCACACTTGCACTAATGCCCTCAAGTCAAGTAAACATGCTGGCTCCTCCATCCTGCAGTCTTTCTTTTACCTTCTGAATTAGACTGGGGTGGGGGTGGTTTTTGTGTTTTCCTTACACTTTGATTTGCTTGTCATTTTAATAGTGTTTTCCCTTCTCTCCCCCTCCCTTCCTCTCTCTCCTCCCTTCCCCTTTCCCTTCCTCTCCCTTTCTTTGCATGCCACCCGGATCCACAGATGAAATTAGTGGGGACGGTAATATTTATTTTCACGTTTGTGTTACTAATGTGAGATGATTATTTATGGATATAAATACCACTCAGTTTTTAATGAAAGGCAAAATGTGGCTTAGATCCAACAGAGCATGTGTGAAACCAGTGATGGTGTGAACTGGTGATCTCTTTAGAGTTGCTCAGGGCTTCAACTGAAGAAGGGTCACCGTCGGCTTCTTTACCACGTCTCACTGGTAAACTTGAGCTGTGCATGTTCATAGAGAATTTTAGGGATCTCATTATTAGAACTAAAGGTAAAGGGAAATTGTCAAAACTGTTTGATTCCTCAGTAAATGGGAGAGGGTCACACACTTTGCCACATTCGTGTGTATAGTTGGGAGTGGCGTGGCAGGAAGGACAGGAGGAAAAGTATTTCTAAGAGTCACAGAGACTGAAGCAGCTGCGGAACTGTCTGCAGCGGTTGTTTTTTCAGGCAGTCGAGGACACCATAAACTAGAAAGTTAAGAGTCACGTGCAGTGTCTTGTTTTCATTTCCCTTGTGTGCTGCCTGCATGAAGCTTTGTACTCTTTTATAATAAGGAGTGAGATTTTATAAACTAAAATTAAGGGGGATTACACTTTTCCTCACTATTCAATGAGAAAAATGCTTTGACTGAAGCTTCCGTCTGTGCTCCTGTCTGTTGGGTTGGTGACGTGATCCTTATGGGCAAAGTGCTTGCAGCGAAAGGTCTGAGCTACGTGTGACGGGGAGGGTGTCTGCCTCCCGGGCCTTGCAGCCAGAAGCTCTGCGCTCTGTGTCCCGGCTAATTGCTTGGTGGTGGCTGGCTGGAAGCTCCTCCGTGGAGGGTTCCCTGTGTGTCTGCCCTTTATCTGTGTGACTGCCGAGTCCCCCAGCAGGGATTCCGAGTGTAGCTAGGTGTTGTCTTCACTGGTGAGCAGAGGGGTGAGAGACTGACTGTCCAGGGCTGCTGGATGGGCGGCAGGGCCCAGGCTCCAGCCTCGCCAGCTCACCAGTTGGGTGACCTGCAGCAAAGCACTTGCCCCCTGGAGGCTTCATGTGTAGAGGCCTCGGTGGTGGTTTGAGGATTACTGTGAAAACATACAAATTTAAACAGATGAGTACAAGCAAGTGGTTATTACCACGTTGTTTATCTAAAGAAAACTTTTTGGTGCACTTTCCCCACATTTGGATTTCCCAGTACTATGAATCAGGGTGAGTATTATCCTCATTTTACAGGTGAATCTGCTGAGCCCTAAGGGTTTAATCCCTGAGTCTAAGGCAGGGATCCACAAACTAAGGCCCAAAGTCCAATTATAGCCCACCCCTGTTTTTGTATTGCTCCTTGAGCTAAAAAGGATTATTATGTATTTTTTTATTATGTATTTTTAAATGGTTGAGAGGAAAATCAAAGAATGTGGCATCAAAACTATGTGAAATTCAGATTTCCGTGTCCATCAGTAAGTTTCATCGAAACACAGTCATACCTTCGGTCATGACCAGTCTGCTCACCCCTGCAATTTAAGCGGCAGAGTTAAGTGGTTGCAGTGGAGACTGTGAGCAGCAAGTCTAAAATACCTACTCTCTGACCTTGTACAGAAAAAGTGTGCCGACCCTGGTGCAGGTCACAGCGCTGGTTAACGTCACAGAGCAAAGCAGCACCCTTCCTGGCTTCCTGAAGGCCCTCCTCCCCCGGCCCCCACCCCCTCCGCCTGCTGTCCGTGCAGCCTCCAAGGCTGACCGCAGGTTCGCCTGTCCAGGTGGTGTGAGGAGCTGTGATCGCTCAGTCGCACTGCACTGCTGGGCAGTGGCGTCCCCCTGCACGCGCTGCTCTGGGGGCGGTGCGTCCTCAGGCCCCCTGAGGGCAACAGGCCCGGCCGGTGTAAGTGGGGACAGACTCGCACCGCCCGCCCCCTTCCCCACCAGGGGACTGAGGGCACCCGGGAGGTTGGTGGGCTGCAGATCCTGGTCCAGTTCTGATATTTACATCCAAGTGTCCGCTGCCCCGTCCCTCCTGCTCTCCAGACTGGCCCTTCCCAGGGCCTCCAGACGCATCAGGCCTTTGGGTGACAGAGCAGAACCCGTGTGCGTGTCCAGGTTTCTGGAGCGACTTTACTAGGTCTCGCTCACCATCTTTGAGAATGAGAACTCGATACTTTTCTTTCCTCATTTCAGTTGTCAGTTTCTGTCCTTTTAACATGTCTTCACATCATTTTTATTTTACCACATACTGTGAAAACAAACACTGTAAATTACAGTGTTATCCAGGGTTTCAGAGGTCACCATTTTTCAAAGTATTTATTTTGAAATATTCAACTCATGGTCTGAAAAACCTTTCAGATTACAGTGTTACCCATGGTTTCAGAGGCCTCCATTTTTCAGAGTGTTCATTTTGAAATATTCAACTCATGGTCTGAAATTGTCTCCCAAGTACACAGACCCACAAAAGCCTACCTGGGCACAGCCCTGGAACAAAAGCTGGACCCACATTGGGGGTGAAGTCCCCAAGCACACTTAGGGGAGCGCGCTGAGGTCTCAAGACGCAGGGGGTCTGGTCTCACAAGACGAAGCCCCCATAAATGCGGAAGGTGACAAAGAGCAGAGCTTGGAACGCAGTGGCCCGGGCGCCCTCCTACAGGGCCCCTCCAGGGCCTCTGGGGGCCTCAGGTTCCAGCCTGGGAAACAGGATGATGAGAGCAGGACCCACCATGTACGATTTTCCCGAGGTTAAGCAATGGTGCGTGTATTGTTTGTGATGGTGTCTGGCAGGTGCCCAGGTCTCCGTTAGCCGTGGCCACCATGATTAAGTGGAGCACACTCAGCTCTTCCCTTCATTTGTATCGAGATCTTTCAACCTGCCTCCTTTTCCCTTATGTTTTCCTCCTACCGTATTTGGGGGCCAGATGGTTTCAGAGTGGACTCCAGTTGTTCAGGGACCGTTGAGTATGAAAAAGTACCTCTCATATCAGTGTCGTACTAGCCCATCATCCTAAAAACCAGGAAAGAAAAATGGAAAGTAGAACCAAATCCATATCAAGAGTTCTTGGGGAAATCCGCCAAGTATCTCACTTGAAAAGCCCTACATAGAAGGTCACGGTAAACCTTTGTAGGTGCATGTGCCTTCACCAATGTTGGCCCTGCCCCGTGAGAACCAGCCTGAGAAGAACACAGCAGCGAGAGCTCCCTGTTCACCTGGTGTCACAGTATCCACACCCACATTCATCACGAGTGATGCCCGGGTGTTTTGGATAATCCCCAGAGCTTTTTTTGTAGCATTCACATCACACCAAGACACAAAAACTGCAGACTCTTTCTTGTGATGGTGTAAACAAAAGTGTATGCAGCTTGTTTTTTTCCCAAATCAGTTTTGTGTGCCAGCCTGATGTATGAGCCTTCTTCTTTCTCCCTGAGAGCAGTTCAGAGGTTGTCTGTTTGCCGAGGGTTTTATAAAAAGAGGCAGTCCTGGGAGCCGCTGCAGCCCCACCCAGAGGGCTCCTGCCAGGGAGGCCTCAGAAGCAGAGGGCACCAAGGAGATCGCAGCCCTCAGTCACCCGTCGTCTTCAGGGCCCACCGCAGCTTGATGTGTGTCTCTGTGATCCTCATGACAATCCCCGCAGGCAGACATGTTCTCATCGGACACGTGAGGGCACCGCTGAAGCACAGACAGGGCTGTGGGCGCCTGCATGCAGCTCTGCCTGGCCTGGCCCCGCCGCCTCAGGCTTGCAGCCCCCCTTGCGTGCCTGGAGTGCACGCCTTGTTTCTGTTCAGTGAGCGCTTGCCCGGCACCTCCCCAGTGCCAGCTCTGGTTTGCAGTCTGAGAACAGGACAGTGGATGAGCTGCAGCAGGGCCCGCTGCCCGGGGGCTCCGCTCCCAAGATCCAGAGGACCAGCAGAGAGCTGGTAGTGACAGGCCCTGAGCAGAGCACGTTGGGCAGCGCGACTGAGAGTGGCTGGGGGCCAGGAGGGGTCTCTGAGCAGACGGCAGACACTGTTCTTTAGGGAAACAAAGGACAGGCAGACAGTGGCCCCAGCGGCCCTGGGAAGCCCGCTGAGTCCTGGGCCCCTGACATCTTAGTGGAGCCAAGAGCCCAGGGCAGGGGCTGACGATGACTCCAGGGCAGCTGTGGTAACAGGGCGGCTGGGGGGGGAGGCACAGCCAGAGTTCTGGGCAGTTTTGCAGCAGAATCCAGCCTCCTCAGGGTCAGCTGATGTGTGTTGCCCCTGAGCGGGGTGGGTGTGTGGTGTATGTGAAAGAGGACCGTGGGGGTGGTCTGTGGGTGCAGGAGATCAAGTCGCCACACTGCCGACAGTGTGGACAGTTGAGGTCCGCCTGTGTGGCCTTAGCCTGACACGGTCCCCCACTTAGTCCTCTTCCTCACCCCAGCCTTGGCGGCACACTCTGTCCCCAAATTTCATTTCGCAGTTTCCGCTCAGCCACCTTACCCAAAAGCAAGGCTGTGGACCTAGAAACCACCACCACTCCTGGTATCCACTGAGAACAGGATAGGAGAGAGAAATGTAGGAATGTAAGGTGTGGGATAGATTAAATAATTTTTTTCTTTAATCCTGAAAGTAGTAATATTTATAAACACATAAGAATAATATAAATTATCCACCTGTCATACAGGGCTTAGGAATAGGTCACATTTGCCAAATACCTAAAGGAATGCCTGTTTATGGACTTTATGTTCTGCCAGTTGAATTTGTTGTTACTTGAATTACTTTTAATGATGATGACAAATTGAGAAATGAATTCTTCGAACTACTTTTACATTTGATCTCAGTTGTCAGCATAGCAGTATGCAGAATAGTTGATGTTCTAGTGACTATAAACAGTATATAGTCTCTATTGTCTTTGGTTTCTATAATTTTAATATCTGAATGAAGTAATAATGGAAGCACAGAAGAGAGAACTTTTAATTCTTTAGAACTTATAGCCTCTCCTGGCCCAGCAGCTTAAACCCTGTGCACAGAGCTACTCAAGGTTTTCCTCTTTCCAGTACGAGAAAAACATAGAAGACCCGAGTGATTTTCCAGTGTAATTATTATCCAAGTGAGTTCGTGTTTACCTCAAAAGGAGTTTTCCCACCATTAATATGGAAATGGGTCGTTAAGTTCCTGTATTACTGAGAGGAATTGGTGGAAGCATTGGAACTTACACCAGAGAAGAACTCGGTTTCTATGCTATTCTGATTTTATTATTTTTGACACATCTTTTACCCTTTTGACATGAATAGACACTGTTCAAATATCTGAGTGAAAAGTTACAAGAGCAATTCCTGGGTTGCTTTCACCCTGAACAGATAAAGTAAGGTATCTCAAACGTCCACATGCCATTTTGTTTTCCGAAGAACATGGAGAATATGCTGTGAGGTCTGGTTGCGAATGAAGTCTGAGCTGTGCTTGGAGAAGCCCCAGCAGACGGCGGTGGGGCTCTACACGTGTGCTGGGTGTAGGGAGGCGGGCTTCACGGTCAGCCCAGCTGCTCGGTGCGTTTGAGTCGTGCACACAGTCGTTTCCTGTCTTCTGTTTTCCACAAGGGTTTTCTGTGTCAGTCTGTGTGCTCTCTGAGGAACAAGTCTGTGTATTATGACATGGTGGACCATGATGTCACCTTTATTTCCATAAATGACTCATGTGTGCACAAAAATTGAGTCATAGTGTTGTAAGAATATGTCAGCATAGCAGGGGATGCAGGCAGATCATTTTGCCTTCTCAAATTAGTTCAAGGCCAGGGGGTCGGAGATTTAACCTCCTCCAACATACATGTTTCCTGTCCTACAGAAACGGACGATTATGCCGAGATCATAGATGAAGAGGACACTTACACCATGCCCTCCAGTGAGTAGCTTTTGGTTTTGCTCCTGTTCAGATTTGACAGAGTTTTAAATATCTTGTGTTTAAATGTTTTAGATGTTTATTGTCCTTTTAATAGCTTATTGAGTTCATAGTAGAAATACTCTCTGCAGCCTTCCGTGCCCACTGCCAGGTCAGAAGCCTGAAACTCAAATATCTATCGTAAGTCAGTTCAGTTATGGGGATTTTGTAATCTTATGTTCTTGCTCTGTGATAATATATGACCTTTAATGATTAAAGCATTTCCTGTCTGTAGGAAATTAGTATTTAAACACACACACACATACAGTTCTTTGAATGCACACCTTTTAATGAATCACATTTCCCCTCTGAGGTTTCATTTCTTATTGCCCTTGACTAAGCAATTACAAAGAGCTTCCTGCGTCCAGTCCTTCCAGCTTGGGGTGGGAGGTGTGGGGAGAGCAGGATTCCTCGCCGCCCCTCGCCCCGCAGCAGCCCGGCAGTGTCACCCTCTGTTTCTCTGCCATGCGGCATGCTGGTGAGGAGAGCCTGGGAGCCCCAGCTCTCCAGGTGGGGTGTATATAGTCCCAGCTCTGGAAAATTTCAAGGGCGTGTCTCAATTAAAAAAAAAAGTTAACCCTACCTGTTAAAGAGGCCTGACTAGGAGTCCTCATTAAGCCTTCAAGGCCTAATAATTCAGCATCTAATATCCTGGTTTTAGTAAAGCTCTGTGTGTTTGTAAAATGTTTCAGGTGCTTTACCCTGTTATATAAATATTTTGAAAGTTGTTCTCAATAGATTTCCTACACATGTTGAGATATACCAAAATAGAGAGAAATAGCCCAGTCCAACTCAACCCTGTGGGTATCCTGAGGGGAAAAAGGTGGGGGTGGGGAGGCTGAACTTCTTTCTAAGGGCTCCTGGGTTGGTGATTTGAAACGGAGGCAAGAGTTGAGACTTAAATGGGTTTACTGTGACTCACGGTAGCAATTTGGAGAAATGTTTAAATTTTGGTTTCAAGGTTTGGTTAGCCACTTAGTCTTTTGTACATTCTTGCAGACTATCCAAATTTTTATTAGTATATTATTCATAGTTGAGTAGTAGATGTCCAACATGATAACTTTTATCTAAACCCCAGAAAAACGGGTTATGGTATAAGGAGTTTGTGGGATAGAAATGCAAAGCCTTGCGTATCGCATCGCGTTAGCTTGAGGATATTGTGTTGTCACTCGTGTTTGGTCCTCTTTTTTAACTCCTGTTAGTAGTCAAAATATTTGACGAAGTAAATATTGAAATGTACTCTCCAAGTTTGTTGTTGTTAACCTGATTGCTATTAGTTATTTCTAAGCAAGGTCTTCACTTTTTTTCTCTCTTAATTGCTATACAGAAAGCTATGGAATAGATGAAGGTAACAGGATTCCTTTAAAATAACTGCATTTGCTTGCAATTGCAACCCATGGAATGATACGGGATGTCTCAGTTTCCAGTTAACTTTTATTTTTAAACTTTTTCATTGGTTTACTCATGCTGTTAAATCAATGGAACTACCAGCTAAAGTGATTTTAAAGAGGAAAATGACCATCTAAAATTTGGGTTGAATTTTCCATGTGATTTCTAATTTGACAAATTAGAAGAAATCAAAATACCAAGCAGGTCATTGGATTAGAATCATCACCTAGGTCCCCAGTGGGTAGTTTCTTTCCATGTGCCTCCAAATAATTGGATTTGTATAAATCATGATAATTGATTACATTAATTTGAGGCTGATGCTGTCAAAAATATAAAATACTCGTAATCTATTATGTGATACATTCAACCTTGTTCCCAAATTTTCTGACTTAAAGCTGGTCCTAGAAGCTACCTCTTTAAACTCGTTTAGCTCTGTGAATAATATAGATAGGATTATAATGAAGTGGAACACTCTTAAACTTTTAAAAAACAAACTTATTCATGCCACAATTTTTTCCTTCCATGTCTACAGACTTTAGTTACTTGTGAAATAATTGCTTTAAATAACCATTTTTTAGACTTCATATATTAATACCTGAACTAATAGTATATATTAATCAAACATATATAAACTTAAAGTTGGAGCAATTATTTAGCAGACTATTGAATTAATCAACTGAATCAGACATTCAAAAATATGAAAAAAAAACCCTACCTTGTATAAAACTCATCATTTTGATAATTTAAGCAGTGCCGTAACAGTTACATAAATTCCTTTTAAAATACTCGTTTAAGAGAATTCCACTCTGTTTAAAGCATTTTCATAGAATGATGTGCCACCAGTGAAATTCTTACTCATCGATGGTGATGAAATGTGTCCCATGTTTTCTGCACTGGGAATGTTGCACTGAAGTGTCTTCTGGTGTGTGGATCGTGTTTTGCAGCCAGGGACTACGAGATTCAGAGAGAAAGAATAGAACTCGGCCGGTGCATCGGAGAGGGCCAGTTTGGAGACGTGCACCAGGGCACCTACACGAGCCCGGTAGGTCCTGTCGGGCGGCTCCCTGCCGTGCCTGCTCCGCCTCCTGCATGGCCTGCTCCTGTCTATCCTCATGAGGCCCTGCTTCTTCAGGGTATTTGCCATTGTCCTCTGCAAGGCTTATCATATACGTCAATTCACTTGCTATGTTCAGAAACCCAAACTGGCAAAATTAGCTCCTGAGAGCTGGGTCTGTCTTTTATTCGTTCTAATCTTTCATTCAGCCTCTGTCATCAGTAACAGTTCTATAGCCCTCTGCCCACATGCTGCCCCGAAATCTCAGGCTTAGCATCCATCTGAAGCCATGCATCTTTAGAGGGCAGTGCTTCTTTTGCATTTCTTTACTGTCTTAAGAAAGCACCATGTTCAATATTTGAGTGTGAATTGACAGGAGTGACTAATCTATGGTCTTACAAAAGTTTCTGTTGTTTTTCAGTTCTCTTGTAAAAATGGGCATTTTGTATCTTTTCTGAAATATATCAGTCAGCCTTAGGTTCACACAGAGGTAGAAGTCATGGTTCTGGTCCTAGAAGTTTGCCGTCTCAAATTCGGAGCAGCGTGGTGTGTCACTGGAGACTGTCAGAAGGCCCCAAGCTCAGGCGTTCAGCAGACAGACCTCTCCTCTGGGGGCCTGGCGACTGCTCCCTCCAGGGTGGTCCTGCCACATGGGCACACTTCCCTCAGGGTTGGAGAGGGACTGCGGTCCCCCGAGTCTGTGTTACAGTCTTGTGGCCATTTATGTCACTCTTGCTTGAGAGCATGTCCTAGAATCACAGTGTGCAGTTAGCATGAAATCTAAAACAAATTAATGCAATTGAGGGTACTTTTAAGATATGCAAAAAAAAAAAAAAGACACACCCTGGCCATGACTTGTAAGTGAGCCTTTCCATTTAAAAGAATAATATTCAAAGTGTTTGTTAATTCCACAAATATTTATTGAACACATACTATGAATCAGGTTGCTGTTCTAATGAGGTGGTTTTTTTTTTTTTTTTGAGGGTGGTGAACAGGGCACCTGAAATAAGAGAAATAGATGGTTCTGGAAGGGACCACCCAAAGCCAAGGATAGGATAAACACATACATTTCCAGTTAAAATCTTCCCTGGTGTTTTTTGAATTGATTTGCGTGAAGTGACCTCTTATTTCTTGCTTTTCTTTTGAACTTGGATGAGGAAGTTCAGCTTCTTTGGCTCC
Source organism: Bos javanicus (assembly GCF_032452875.1). NCBI lineage: Eukaryota > Metazoa > Chordata > Mammalia > Artiodactyla > Bovidae > Bos > Bos javanicus. Next base: position 2,847,938 of record NC_083881.1, read on the forward strand.
CAGGGTGACGTGTTTTCTAGGTTTCTCGCCACCCCCTGCACCTTGGCGTGTCGCCCCTCTCCCTGACCTCTCGGTGTGGAGGGGCTGGGGGGTGCCGTCTTCACACCCTTTTCTCCCTGTGGGGTTTGTCTAGCCTGTGCTTCCAACACTGTCTGAACTGTGGCTGCCTCCAGGACCCGTCCCTGCCCCACCCAGTGCTGACGCCCACTCCCCAGTGTGACTCGCTGTCCCAACCACATCTCAAGCCCGTCACATTCAGAGCTGGGCTTCTGGTCAGCTTCAGAGACCCCAGCTTGCCCTCTCCTGCCCAGCCTGGCATCCTCTCCCCCGTTACCCCCCAGCCCTCCACATCCACACCTCCCCTCACCTCCCTGGAGTGTTCCTTCCTGGCCAAGGTCAACAGGGCCCTCCTCTGCCCAGACCCTGCCCCGGGACGGGGAGCTCTCACTCAGGGTAGAAGCCACAGGGCCACCCCTGCCCCTCCAGCAGGTCTTTGCTCTTGTCCCCCCTCCGCTCTCTCTCCAGGAGCTTACCTTCTAACCTCTGCGACGTCTCAGCGTCTCGTTCATGGTGTCTGTCTGCATCCTCCGCTGGGACATCAGCTGGCGGTGCACAGGGTTGCCGGCCCTTGTTCCGGTGCAGCCTGAGCCCCTGCAGGAGTCCCGGAGGCACCATGGGTGAGGGGGGTGGGTGTTTGTGGGACATGAGTCACCTGCAGCATTTCACTTGCATGTCTGCTTTCTGGGGATTTTCTACAGGGGATTTTAAGTGTTCCTCCCACTGTTAAGATTTTATAGTTCTGATTCTGTCTGATCCAGAATCCACAGAGTTGCAGAATAAACTGCCTTTCCTAAACGTGCCCACTGATTAACACAGAGACCTCTTGTTCCATGTGTCCCCATCACAGGAGAATCCAGCTTTGGCAGTTGCAATTAAAACATGTAAAAACTGTACTTCGGACAGTGTGAGAGAGAAGTTCCTTCAAGAAGCCTGTAAGTTTCTAGACATTTCTGTGGGACTCCATTTTGACTTTCTGTCTGTGAAATCCAAACGGTCTCTGAAGAAGTAAGAAAAACAATGTTTTTTACTTTTATGAGGCAGCTACATTTATTCTGTTGCCATGCAGTTCATACCTGTATTTGTTGAGGCTCATGGGTACAGAGTTCTCCAGGGCAGCTGTCACATTTGGGGTGTGAAGGCAGATTGACTAACTGCCCCTTCATCCCCTGGCACTTTGTACCGTAACTATCTCCACTCTGGGCTTGGGCAGACGTAGTGATGCCCGCAGGTCCAGGAGTTGGATGGTGAGCAGGACAGACAGTCCCTGCAGGATGGAACCCGAGGATGAGTGGGGAGCAGGGCCCAGACCATCCTGAGGGCCCGCTGTAGAGTCAGGTCCTCTCCTGAGGACAGCCCTGTGGAAAGCAGGCCCTGGTCCTGCCTGTGTGCACCTGTTGGCTCCTTCCCGCCTGCCTCTGGCTGGGTCCTTCATCCTGCTTCCACTGGGCTTGTTCCTCCCGACCAGCAGAGTTGAAGGGTCTCTCGTTCAGAGGCTTTGTCACGGGAGCCTGGTCTTTCCCTTCCCAAGTGTCCATAATTAAATACACGATGCCTCTCTCTCCCTCTAGACTGTAAGTCCCAGTGGGGACAGGGACCGTGTTTGTTTTGCTCACGGCTCAGCCCCAGAGCCAACACAGGGCTTAACTCACAGAAGGTGGTTGTAGCTTTTGGTTGCATGAATGAATCTTGGTGTCTTTCATCACATGTACATGGAATTTCAATAAATATTTACCACCCAGCAGCCCAATAAGTGATAAGTCATGGAATAAACCAGATGGTCACTTCATCAGTCAAGTCAGAGCAAGTCCTGATCCTGTTCTTTGATCTTTGACTGGAGTATGAGACAGGGCCTGGCGATGACTTCCATCTCAACTAGTGTGCTTCTTTAGGGCGTCGAGGCTGAGAAAACATAGACTGTGTATCAGCCATCATTACCTAACAGCCTATGTGCTTTTCCTTTGGTGGTAAAGTGCATTATATATTTTCAAAATTGCACATTTTTAAAAATTGCTTACCTTTCTCTAAAATTTTTGCGAGTAGGTATTGTGATTTTTGTAAGACTTTGGAATCATTATTACAAAAATCAATTTTAGCATTTTGTAAGCAGTCAGGTCAAACTAACCTTGTTCTTTCTGAAAGGCTGTAATTTCAGAGAAACATGCTACAGGCAGTATACCTAAAATTCTGTAGGGCTTTGACAGGCTGTACATGTAAGTGTGGCAGCGTGGACTAGATCGGGTCATTAAACTCTTTCTATAAAGCACCACGTACCAAATATCCTGGGCTCTGCAGGCCAGGTGGTCCCTGTCGAGGCTGCTCAGCTCTGCCGTCAGAGTGTGGAAGAGCCACAAACAACTCAAAAAGGAGCGAGCAAGACTGTTGCAGTGACTCTGGTTTGTGGAAGCCAGCAGCCACCCTGGCCCGCGCTCCTGGCCCTGGGTGAGTCAGACTGCTGCGCCTGGCAGGCTTCAGTCCCGCGGATAGAGTTTCCTGGCGGCCGCCGTCTCCTCTTAGCCCTGCTCTGTGCAGTGTTCTTAATGATTACCCCGAGGAAATAGAAAAGCTTGTTAACTATATGTTAAGGGTAGCACAAAACTGAAAGAGATGGTAAGTCAATTGAAAATAAGAGTAAATGTGCCGGGTTCCTGAACGTCTGTCCCAGGCCATCACGCTGCACTGAAGTGATGAGCTGTGCTGACGAGGTGGCTGTCAGCAGTACATTGTGGGTTTTGCACCAGGTATTGATGTGTGTGGTGTTTTTTGTTTGTTTCTCTGGTTTAAACTAACAGGTCCTATTTTGGGGGTGTGTGGGAAAAATTGAGGGGAGAATACCTTAAGGGTTTGAGTTCTCTTAAGTGAGGGTGTGGTCAGTCTGCAAGAAGAGCCAGTGTGGTCCTTGGGTGCAATGGCAGGATATATATATCTATATCTATATATATATAGATATAGATATATAGATCTATATATATATAGATATACAGTCTTCCATATCTACAAGTTTTACATCCACAGATTCAACCAACTGTGGGTTGAAAATATTGAGAAGAATTCCAGAAAGTCCCAAAAGCAAAACCTGGCTGTGCTGTGCTCTGGCGCCTGTACACACGGTGTTTACGTTGCATTAGGTGTTACAGGAGGCACAGTGCATGGAGGCTGTGCACAGGCTACATGCAAATACTCCGCTGTTTTCAGAAGCGCTTGAGCGTCCTCAGATTTTGCTTCCCCTCCAGGGGTCCTGGGACCCATCCCCTGTGGATATGGAGGGTCAGCTGTGTGGTGTGCAGAGTGAAAGCAGAGAGGCCTGTCTTCCCCAGATGGAGCCGGCACTGAGCTGCAGTCCACACTGGGCTCCGTACTAGAGTGGGTATGACGAGACAGTTTCTCCTGCTCTGTTGCTCGTGTCCTTGCTTGGCAGCATAAAAGTCAACCCTGAATTGGTCCCCAAAGTTAAAAAAAAATTTTTTTTCATTTTAGTAGGCTGTGAAATCCAGGTGCTTTGGAGGGACCACTGCACTAGGTTGCCTGTCAGGTTGCTTCCAGGTTTGAGGTTCTATAGTTCTAGGAATGTTGTCCTGCGTCTCAGTCATTCTAGCGTGCTGTGCAGGTGACTTCCTTAACCTGATGTTAGAAATGTGTACATGCTTAAAAATAGGTCCCCACATCTCGGTATGTGTACCTGTGCAGGGCCCTCTTGGTCATCCTAGGCTCAGCAAAGCAGTCACACTCACGTGACGGCCACAGGCCACGTCTGGCGTCAGACTTTCTGAGAGGAGTTCAGGCCTGGAAGCCACATGCTGGCATTTCCCCACAGGGAAGTCCTTACAGTGGTCCAGGAACTGCTTACTTAGCCCTGATAGTGCTGGGAGGTGATGCGGCCACAGCGATGGATGCCAGAGCCTCTCGGGTCAAGGAGAAATCCTCTCAAAGCCACTGGCATGGACTCTGGGGCCCTGCAGGGGACGCCCAGCGGCACTCACACTGAGGAAAGCGCCTGCTGCCCCACCAGCAATTTACCAATCAGGTGGTTTTACCATGAAGGGTATTTCTTAGAAAATGAATCACACATTCCAGCTCGGTCAGCTTTCCAGAGGAAAACCTGGAAAGTTAGCCTCAGGTCAGATTTGTCCCTGGAAAAGAAGAGGAGGTTTTCTCAGCCAGTGAAAAGCATTGAGTCCTAACCACTGGACCCCCAGCGAACTCCCGTTAGCCCCGAGTCTTAGCTGAACTCGTCTTCAGGAAACTGAAAGATCTTCAAAACAATGACGGTGGACACCTGTTTCTCCCCAGTAACGATGCGTCAGTTTGACCACCCTCACATTGTGAAGCTGATCGGAGTCATCACAGAGAACCCGGTCTGGATCATCATGGAGCTGTGCACACTCGGAGAGGTACCCGCCCCCCACCTGCTGCGCCTGCACCTGCAAGGGAGTGCATGACATACACTCTCACAGTATATAAGAGTGTCTGTGTGTGTGCGTATACTAGTGCACACTCGGAGAGGTACCCGCCCCCATCTGCCGCGCCTGCACCCGCAGGAAAGTGGGTGACATACACTCTCACAGTATACACAGGAGAGTGTATGTGTGCGTATACGTAGTATAGTAGTATGGTGTAATAGTGTAGTCACTCAGTTGTGTCCGACTCTTTGTGACCCTGTGGACTATAGCCCACCAGGCTCCTGTGTCCATGGGATTCTCTAGGCAAGAATACTGGAGTAGATTGCCATTTCCTTCTCCAGGGGATCTTCCCGACCCAGGGGTCGAACCCAGGTCTCCCACATCACAGGCAGATGCTTTACCCTCTGAGCCACCAGGGAAGCCAAGGGTCTCCCCTGGTGGCTCAGACAGTAAAGCGTATGCCTTCGATGCGGGAGACCCGGCTTCGATTCCTGGGTCGGGAAGATCCCCTGGAGAAGGAAATGGCAATCCAGCACTCTTGCCTGGAAAATCCTGTGGATGGAGGAGCCTGATAGGCTACAGACCATGGGGTCGCAAAGAGTCAGACATGACTGAACGACTTCATTTTCACTTTCACTATAGTGGTATAGTGTCCTCATTAAGTTCCCAAGTAGTCCCCTAGCTCAGTGCAGGCAGCAGGGTCTTCCCACCCCAAAGCTTTGTCAGGACAGGAAGCAGCAGGTAACCAAGAGGTTCTCTTTATTCCCTCTCTCTTGCTGTTGCCTAAAGAACACACCCACTGATTTGAGTGTGAAAAAAACAATGTTAGTGGAGTTTGGGTAAATGAGTGCTGAATTTAGGTAAATCAGAACTATTGCTTCATCTTTGGGGGAATTCACTTTGCAGTGTCTTTCAGACCAACTAACGTGAGTCCCGGTTTCTTAAAACGTAGTAGAGCGTGAGCAGATGTCCTTATTTGACTTCCTCCAGGACGCAGACGCTCCTTGGTGTGTCACCACCCCCTGGACGCGGGGCCCCACCCAGGCCACTGAGTCACAGATGGGCGGGCCGGCTGGGCCCCACCCTCTGTCCGTCTCCAGGCTGCTCCCTGGGCCCTGCTTGGGGTAAACCTTCCAGATGTCTGCACGTGACGTTGGTGCTGAAATCTACTAGTTTAACCATCTAACACATTGTGCACATTACTTGTTTCTGGAAGGACACCAGGCAGTTTTGCTTTTAGTGAGAATCAGGGTTTTAGTTTCCGGGAATCAGAGATGGCCTGGGCCCGTCGTCCTCTCACGATGGTGTCGGCCCTGCCTTCTGGGAACAGGGCGCTGCTGGTGGCCCCCCTGATCTCCTCCCCAGCTCTGATGACAGCTCTGTGAGGCTCTAAGAAGAAACTGTGGCTAACATTAGATGGTCTAAAAGACACTGCAAAGTGAAGTCCCCCAAAGGTGAAACAGTGGTTCTGATTTACCTAAATTCAGCATTCATTTACCCAAACCTCTCTAACATTGCTTCTTTCACTCTCAAATCACTGGGCATGTTCTTTAGGCAACAGCAAGAGAGGGGAAAAAAATAACCACTTGGTCACCTGCCACTTCCAGTCCTGACAAAGCTTTCTGGTGAAGGAAATATCTTAAGGCCTCTAGGATTTCTCTTCTTCCTTTCCTACACCTTTCCAAATAAAATGGAGTGTTTACATAGTAAATTGTTTTGTTCACATTATTTTTCTGCTTTTGTTTTTGGAGAATTTGCTAATTCTTCTGGCTTAGATCATTAGTAATGCTAGAAGGAAATGGCAACCCACTCCAGTATTCTTGCCTGGAAAATCCCATGGACGGAGGAACCTGGTTGGCTACTGTCCATGGGGTCGCAAAGAGTCAGACACGACTGAGCGACTTCACTTCACTTCACTTTAGGTGTAGGGAGATTGTGTAGGATTGGAGTTCATCTCCCTTCTTTGCTATATTAGCATTTAGCCGAATTAGTCCTGTTGGTCATAGTATGGACCCGTAAGCCTAGTGCTTAAACACCTGTAAACACGTAACCATTTTACCCTTCTTCATCCAAGATTCCCTGGCGGCGAAGGGGGGACTTCTTGCCTCCCCTTTGTCCTCATACCCTTGTGCTCAGGTCGGCCTGGGGCGTGGGGTGTTCTGGGGAGGTGGGCTGACCGTGGTTGTGGAGGAGGCTTGTTTTGTAACTAGATTTTTTTTTTGTTCTCCGGCTCTCATTATCTGGTGGTATTTTATACCACAGCTTTATTCATTCCCTGGAACCATCTTTCTGTATTTTTCCAGAAATGTGTCTGTAATCATGAGGACTCTAATTTTTGCAATTGGATCTCAAATGAAGAATAAATTAGGCATGATTTCTGAGATGATGTGTCTCTTTCATTATGCCTGTTTTTTTGGGTTTTTTTTCTTTTCTTTTAGGATAGAATTGAAGGCATTCTCATAAAAACGCATTTGGACCTTTCCAGATCATTGTTGAATGTAGCTCTTCTGCTGTTGATTTTTAGTCTCTGACACTAATTATTTTTCTTGTTCCTTTTGGTCATTGTTGAAAAAGCTGCGGTCGTTTCTGCAAGTAAGGAAGTACAGTTTGGATCTAGCGTCTTTGATCCTATATGCCTATCAGCTTAGTACAGCCCTTGCGTATCTGGAGAGTAAAAGATTTGTACACAGGTGAGACCAGTCATGAAGCTGGTGAGCTGCCTCTGAGTGGGGGGGTGGGCGGAAGGAGGTTCTTATGGTGCCTGAGACCCTTTGCCCCTCTTGACTCCTACACAGACGGTGCTGAAAGTCCTGCTGTGTAGTGCCATGGCATGGGACTCATGGAGTTGAGGGGTTTTCCTCACATGGAGTTGGAAGCACATGACTGGTTCCTTCCACAAATACTGTTGACAGCCTCTATGTGGCACTGTGGACCTAAAACATATTGTCATGGAACTTTCTAGGACACCATAGCGTCATAAGTAACATCTGTTGGCCTTGTGCAGAATTTCTGTTCTTAATCTGGGTCTCTCATTTGAGTACAAGTGAAAGCCCTTACAGTTCATTTGCCTAGTATTTTTTGTTGGAAGTGTTCTGAAGATCATTTTAATTGTATTTAATGAGATTTGTTAGTAACAGTAGGGTTACACACCCTGCCCTGTACTGTCCATCAGTTATTGCAGTGGGCAGTGTGATTGTATGAAAAGTAGTAAGTGGTTTCATTATTTGAGAGTTTTCTTTGCCATTATTCAGGATACTAATCACCATATTATTGAGTGAGTAAATATCTGCCAAAAGGAATATATTTGAAGTAAAACAATAAAAGCATCTCTCTCTTTCAATGTATAATAAAGTTCCTGTTTGTATTATATATAAGCTGTCTTTCAGAGTACCTATGTGTCTTTATATAACATAGATCAATTTGTGGGGTTTTCCTCTCATATTAAAATTTATTGTTCCACATTCTTCCTTATCAGGGACATTGCTGCTCGGAACGTTCTGGTGTCCTCAAATGATTGCGTAAAATTAGGAGACTTTGGATTATCCCGATATATGGAAGATAGTACTTACTATAAAGGTAAGAAACCAGAGCGACAAGTAGGAAGTATGTTCAGTGATTTTTAGCTCTTAAAAAAAGTACCTTTTAATGTGCTCGGCTGAGCTTTGACGTAGGTGTGTAGTCAGGTCCGTGGAGCAACGACAGCCTTTTCGGTGAAGGCGCTAGAGCAATTGGTCATCCCTGGGCAAGAAACGGCCCGCAACCTACACTCACTCTCCATTAACTCAGACCCATAATAGACTAGTTACAAGACCTAAGACTGTGAGACTTTTAGGAAGAAAAATAGAGGCAAATATTTTGAATCTAGGGCCAGGCGAAGAGTCCCTGGATTTGACACCAAAAACATGCATAAAAGGGAAAAAATAATAACTTGTTCCTCATCAGAAGTTAAAACCTTTTGTTCTGCAAAAGACCTGGGCAGATGGATGGAAAGACCACCAGTTACAGAGTGGGAGGAGATGTTTGCTAACCACATCCCCAACAAAAGACTGTTACCTGGGCTACAGAAAGAACGCTCAAAACTCACAGGTGAAAAGGGAAAGAACACAGGTAGAAAAGGGGCAAAAGATATGAAGAGAGATTCCTCCGCAGGCTATTCAGGTGGCACAGGGCACGTTACCCCTGGGGAAGTGCAGAGTGAGCCACTGGGGGTGTTGGGCACACCTGTTGGGGCGTCCATGGTCATAGTAGTGGTAACATGGAATGCTGGCAGACATGGAGAAGGCAAGGCGAGTTACTTGTGAATTGTTTGTGAGGGTGTTAAATGTCAAATGATACACCCACTCTGGAAAAGAGTTTTGCAGATTCTTAAAAAACTGAACATGCACTCTCATTTGACCTAGAAAGAGACACCCAGCCATCTCACCCAGAGAAAGGAAAGCCCACATTTACACAAAACTGGTGTTTGTTCATTGCAGCTTTATCTCTAGTTGCTGACAGCTGGGATCAACTCAGATGTCCAGCCCCCGACCTTCTGCCTGGTAGACACAGCTCGCCACCTCCCAGTGGAGGGGTGGGCACCCTGGCTCAGTGAACACAGTTCCTCCCAGCCTTCCTACAGAGCTCCAATCTACTGACTCTAGAGACTTCCATCCTTTAGTTTTTGAGCTGAAATTTAGCTGATGTGATTTTTTTCTTTAATTTTGCCAATCTCAGAATCAGATTGACTTGGTTCTTCAAGTTATTATTAATTTTCATATTCTTAGTACTTGAGCTAAGGTTTGGACTGTTAAGTCTGTTGGCTGTGAGCTCTTGGCTGCATCCTGCCCTGCTCCCTGCCTCCCCACATCACCCAAGTGACTAGCATTGAAAGGAAGGGAAAAGTGGTTCTCCCAAAGACCCCATAGTGGAAATCTCAGGTGGCTCTAACTGTGAGGTCCCTAAGCAGATAACAGGGAGGTTTTACTTTCTCAAATTAATCTTCCAGCTTCCAAAGGAAAATTGCCTATTAAATGGATGGCTCCTGAGTCAATCAATTTTCGACGTTTTACCTCAGCTAGTGACGTGTGGATGTTTGGTGAGTATTTGAGAACTTCTGTGGTTAAAATTACAGTTCGTATGTTCTACGGAATAAACTTCGTGCTGTCTGGTCAGAGTCGGAAGTTGGTCTGCCCTTCCCTGCCCGACCCCCACCATCACACGCCGTCCTCACCCATCTAGCGCGGACCTCTTCCTCCCTCATGGGGTAAGCTCTTTGCTCCCTTCCCTCCTCTCTGCAGCCTTCTGTGTGGCGTTACTTTTACGTGAGTGATGTAAACGGTTGACCTGCCCGTCGGGTGACGTGATGGCCCCCAAATCCGGCGTGTCTGAAACTGACTGCCTTTCACCTCTCTCTGGAGTCTGACCTCCTTCCCAGCTTGTCTCAAGGCTTGAAAGCTTGTCCTTCGCGTCCTGTAGCGCTGCTGCTCCGATGTCCCCCCTGCCAGCCCCGGTGGTCCCTGCCGCCCCCCTCCTGCCCTCTGTGTCCCTGCAGAGCCCCCAGGCATGCGTGCGTGTGGCTGACGTTCATCCTGCAGCACTTCTTCCCTCTTCCCAGCCACATTTTTAAATGACTCACCTTTTTGGTGTGGATGATGCTCCGTCTCCGCCCTACTTTCCAGACACCTCATCCTGACATCCTTTCCTCCCATTGAAACTGGTTCTGACCTTCAGGGTCACCTGACTGTCCCCTTTCCACGTGTGCGGCAGGTGTGCCACCCCGACGTGGGCTCCCTTTCTCCGCTCTCCCTGCGCCTCCTCTCTCAGTCACAACACTCCCACGTCGATCCTGTGTGTGGTCCTCTGTGCGTATTTCCTCTGCTGGATTTCAGACAGCTTCCCAGGAGATGATCTGTTAAGTTTATGCACCTTCTTCTTCCTGTAAATAAAAACGACTTTATGTTTCTCAAGTATGTGTTCTCATTTTTTTCTTCTGCTTCCTTGCTGTTGCCTTTCAACAACCATTTAGTGCCTTAACCCATATTAGGTGAAAGAAGGGATTCAGTCAGGCAGGAGACGGTGCCCTGAGATTGGAGAAGGGGCTGCAGTCCAGTTGGCTTCAGATCTAAGACCTCACTGTCTGCTTTGCGACCCATGGAGCAGGTTGCTTAACGTCTCAAGGGAATTCCTCATTTCGGGGCCTGAGATGCCTATTTGTTTTTTGTTTTTCTTCACATTTCTGGAACTAGGATTTGTGATGCATCAGTGGCACCTCACAGTTGGTGTCACTCGGGGTGTTTATGTGGTTACTCGCATGCACGTGTGTAGACTTGGTTTTGTTCATATCAGTGCTACTTTCTTATCTGAATGAGTTTAAAAGAGCTCTTTGGTAAGAGTAAAATAATTCTAAGAGGTAACAAAGGATCGCATTATAATTTAGTTGGCAGCATATTCCCTCCTTTTCTGGTAATATAATAATGCATCTTAAAATCCATAGCATCTTAGATTTCATAAACAACAGTTTTTAAAAAGATGTAAGGTGTGAGGATTAAGGATGATGTAAATTTCAAAGAAGGGTTCCAGACACGCATTGAAGTCTCAAGAAATGATACCCGGTGTTGTCATTAGTAGTGATATTGTCATAATTACTGGTGAGAAAAAAAACAGAAGTAAGGCAGTTTTTTTGAGGGGGGCGGTCATACACTGTTCAAAATCCTTGGCTTTTGGCTAATTTCAGATCTAATTCACATTGACGTGAAGTTGTGCCTTCCTGTCTGAGGCACACACCAGCTTAGGTGCTGAAGATGCCGAAAGACAGTCACAGCCCCTCTGCCCCTGCCCTGGCAACAGGTGTACAGGCCACGCTTGTGGTGGGGCAGACGGGAGTTTCCAGGGTCAGGGGTGGCGGGCAGGGCGAGGAACTCACAAAGGCACCTGCAAGAGGAGAGCTGTGATGAAGATGATGAGCAGTGTTGAATCTAGAGAGTTCAGCACCAGCAGAAGCTCCAAGGGGCGTGTTCTCAGGCACATCTGCCTGGCCAGTGCGCCAAGTGATGGGGCCTTGAGAGGAATCTGAGAGTCTGAACGCGTTAAGACTTGAACTGTAGGGTTTTCTCTGTCAGGCCTCAGGTCAGCTGCTGTGGTTGTGAGCAGGTTGGACTAAAGTGGAGGGAAATCTAAAATGCATTCAGCCTCTTTAAATTGGTTCACTGAGGTATGCTGTGAAATACCACTGTAGCTGGGGGGCGGTGTGTCTTCTAGTGTAGATTTTTTTAGAGAGATAAACCTCTTACAAACCTCTTTTTTTTCTTGATAATACTGTTTCATCATTCCCATCCTACTAAACTAACGTTCCCGTTTCTGTTTGATAGCAGAGCTAACTGAACGCTGCTTTACTTGGCCCGTGTGCCAGCTCTGAAGTCACTCCTGAAACATGGGAACTGCCCTCCTCCTGCTAAGTTCACGGCTGTGTTTTTGCTCCTGCCCCACAGGTGTGTGTATGTGGGAAATCCTGATGCATGGCGTGAAGCCCTTTCAAGGCGTGAAGAACAATGACGTGATCGGGCGCATCGAGAACGGGGAGAGACTGCCCATGCCTCCCAACTGCCCTCCCACTCTCTACAGCCTCATGACCAAGTGCTGGGCGTACGACCCCAGCCGGCGGCCCCGCTTCACTGAGCTCAAGGCTCAGCTCAGGTAGGAGTGGGGTAGGGGGCCGGGCTGGGGCAGGGGTGGGGGCAGGCCTTGGCCGCCTCTCCCTGGCAGATCCTCTTCTCAGTACATCTTGGGCAAGCATGATTACGTTACTGATTTGTGTTTATTTACACCTCGTTAGTCTTAAGCACGTGTCTTAGAGTCTTTCTAAAGTTGAGAAGGTGATCAGATCTCCCTGGCCTGACTGCTCGGCACCGCTCCTGGGTCCTTCCTGACCTGGTCCCCGCTCAGCTCTTCATCTCTCTGCACACACTCCGCTTTCCGCTCTAGCCGCACCCCGCCCCTGACCGCCTGGACCTCCCGCATTGTTCTCTGCCTTTCTTTCCACCCCCTGCACCCCCATTGCCCCCGGGGTGCCCCTCTTCAGTCTTCACAGCCCAGCTCAGGTGTCGCCTCCCTAATCCCACCCACCCCCAAAAGAGACAGGCCCACCCGTGTGGTGTCCTCTCAGAGCTTGTGTTATCTACCGTAGCTCAGACGCCCACCTTGCCCGCTCCGGGGCTGCCTCCTGCGGCCCCTGCTCTGTGCCAGGCGCCGCTAGACCCAAGCCTACAGCAGCCCCGTCCCCGGGGGGAGCACACGGCGCTCCTCAGTGTGCTGAGTGTCCGGAGGGGCTGTGCAGAGCTGACCGTCCACTGGGCAGCCTTCGTGCAGCTTACGCATTCCTGTAGCCCCGAGGCAGAGCTTAGGACCAGTACCTCATCCGTGCTCAGGAAGCAGTTGTTGAATTAAGTCTAGATTGAGGCTTAATACTTGAGTCAGCAGGACACTTTAATATAACACATAAGCCAGCCAGCCAGTACCATGGGTTAATGTGCCAAATCACCTGCCTCCTATTTGGGGTACTCCCTGATCTTAGGTAAGTTTCTTTATTTGCTGTATTTCAGTCTTTTTTCATAAAACTCACTGAATGTCAGGGTGCAGAATCCCGGGCAGCTCCTGTAGCCTGCCCTCACCACCAGGGCTTGAACCCTCCAGCCTGGCTCAGTACAGGCGGCTCAACACAGAAAATGATTCCAGGAGGGGGCAGCAGGGCCTGGGTGCGAGGTGGAAGCCAGTTGTCCAGTCGGCAGCTGTTGTGCTGTGTCTCCTCGTTCTAGGCTAGGCTCTGTGGGGCCAGAGGGAGCATGCACAGTCCTGACCCCGGATCTTGAAGTCCGGCGGAGGCGGGGGCCGATGTCCTTGGCCGCACCGTGACTCCCGCGACGCCCACCACCCGCCCACCTCCGTCCTGCTGCAGGGCCTCTCTGTGATGGCCCCTCAGGTCTCTTGAGACAGCTTTCTCCAGGCTGAAAGTCTCCATACGGTTCAGCTATATGCACTGCCAGTGTTGGGGCCCACTTTGAAACATGCTGTATTTCATGATTTGCTCCTACATGTGTTTGGTTCCTTGTTGACCTTTCCTCAGAGTTTGACAGTTTCTGTCCCTGAACCTCTCCACTTTGATGCTGGACTCCGCGGCGCATCCTTCCCCGTCATTCAGGGTATCGACCAACTTCTCCTCATCCCCTGAGCCCCTTCTGGGTTCATTGTCTTAACCCCCTGTGGCTTTGCTCCCAGCTGCATCTGCCGTTGGCTTCTATTCTACCTTTTCTCACCGGCCCCAGGCCTGGGCTCCCCGCTGCAGGGCACTGTGTATCCTGGAGCACAGCTGCTGTGGCTTCTCCTGCCTGGCTCTTGCCCATGCCTTCTGTGGGTCATGGTGGGGCCTTTGTCTCCACCAGCATCGGGAAGCCATCAGTAATTCCCTGCCTGCCTGCGCACACCAGCTGACCAGCTAGGGAATCCTCACCTCCGTGTCTACAGACCTACTCCCCTCGCCCCGCACGCCTCACCCGTCAGTCTTACCCGAGCTCCCTGCTTAGGACAGCTTTCAGTGGGTTCCTGCCACCCCGTCAGGTAGAGGCTTCCAGAGTAGCAGTTGGGGCTCCTCGAGTCTCAGCCGGTGCCCTCCTGCCCTTTCTCACACCGGGGCCATGCTAACCCACGTCTCCGCCTGGAAGGCACCTGCCCGCACCTGCCGAGATGGGCCCTGGCATCCTCCTCGGCCTCCTCCCTGCTCTGCCTGCAGGCTGCCCGGAGTTCTGGCTGCTTCTGGCCATGCTCGCCCTGCGCAGCCCCAGGCGGCCGTGGCCCGGTCCAGCCAGCTGCCCCAACACTGGGCACCACGTGGCTGGGCCAGTGCTGGTCACTGGGCAGGAGGACCAGACACTTTTCCTGCCCTCGAGGAGCTCACAGTCTAGTACGTCTCATCCCCTACTAGACTGAAGCTCCTTGAGGACAGGGATCGTCATACTCACCTTGGTGTCGCCCAACCCCCAGGCCAGGCTCTGGGACCCAGTGAGGACCACACAGCCGCCGAGCCCATGCTCGGCACACAGCAGTGCTGACGTGGCCGGAGGATGGCATGAAGGTGGGGTAGCTCCCCAGAGCGTCCCGGGTGAGGGTTGAGGGCGAAGCGCAAGTATTTTATACGCACACACATGCACGTGTATAAAAACATCAGGTCTCAGTTTATAGATGTTTTCTTGTGAACAGGTAGCACAGGTCCTTGAGTATTAGTTTATCCTGTTTGTTTTGTATTAGTCAGAAATGAAACTTAACTTTGTATTTGGAACATGTGGAATATGGCTACCAAATAAGCCAAATAAAATACAACTTTGTAACATAATAGCTTGCCTGGATAGCTATATGTAACAATGAATCACAAAAAAATAGAATCTTGGTGACTTTTCTGAAAGTTTTATTATATGCAAGATTCAGAGAAAATAATAAATTTTGGGTAATGCTTATCCCAGGTCACTTAAAAATGTTCCCCAATCCCATTCTCCTTGTCTGCCGTAAGAGAAACACTGCAGACAGACTCGGGTTCTCGGGGGCTCCTCTCCTCTGGGAAAGGACTGCTGCTTGTTTTCACTGTGTCCTAAGTTAAGAACAGTGGCTCTCAGAGACTCTTGTTGGCAGAGGGGACCTACTGGGATGGCTCAGCTCTGACCGAAAGGCTGGTCTTCCTCCTGTCCTGGGTCCTTGTTCGTAAATGTGCCTCACTGAGGAGAATGAGATCCAACTCTCAGCAGCCTGTTGGCAAGTGTAAGAAATCCCTCAGTAGGACATTTCTCATAGTGTATGCCCTAGCACTTCGCACTGTGTTCCTGACAAGTTATAAGAGTGCACTGAATATTCTTTGAGTGAAGGAATCATTTAGTCCCTTGCTGGTTCAGTTCATCATGTGGCGGATGCTGTGCCAAGGAGACCACATAAACCTCGGGTGTATTTTCCCCTTTGGAGGTTATGTTCAAAGTTAGCATAGTGAGCAGTGCTCTGTGTGACTTAAGACATCTGTGCTTCCTTATAGGAAGAGATTGTCAGCTTTATCGCAGGAAAGCATTTAACGCGTGGCTTCTTAATCCCTTTTCGACAAATGAATGCAATAAATAAAGTTATCCATTTAAATTTTGTACCTTAATTTTTGTTATTTAAAAAATTTTTTGTTGACATGCAAAGATGCGAACTTAGAGACATGCCAAGAAGTAAACTTATTGAATTCTCATAAATTGGGCACAGTAACCAGAACAAGAAAACAGCACTGCCTGCACCCCAGAAACCCACTAGAGACCTCTTTCCAATTAGCGCCCCCTCCGAGGGTAACCGCTCACCATCGATTGGTTCTGCCTGTTTTGAGCTTTACGTAAATGCTGTCATTCAGTGTGTACTTCTTTGTTTATGACTTATTTTTGCACAAGACTTAGTTTGAGATCACCGTGTTATTTAGCTGGTTGTACCTCATTCTCGTTGCTGTATGTGCACCAATTATGACTACCGTAGTTTCTCTCTTCTACTACTTTGCATCTTGGAGCTTTGAGACACAGACAGCATCAAGACTGCTGCTGTGTGGACATAGCAGACGTGTCTTTGGGGAGCACATATGCACAAGTGCCTGGTGGGTGCATGTTCACGCATCCGCGTGCGTGCAGGCTGTAGCTTTATGTACCGACAGCGCCTGTTTTTCTAAGTGGATGTGCCTGTGCAGCATCCCCAGCAGTGATGAAACCTCCTGTTGCTCCAGCCGTGGTTTCTTTGAACCTTTGGGAATTGATCCTTGTTTCTAAGCATGTCACTTTCACGTGTGAAGGGTAGGTTAAACAAACAAATATAAGTGGTATGTAAACAATTTACCTGATCTTTTCGATCCTAAAGAACACTGCCCTAGTAAGTGTCTGCCGGGAAGGCTCCCCAGTCCCTGGGCGCTTCAGGAAGCCCGGTAAACCGACACTGTGTTCACTGGGAGCAGGTCTCCATCCTCTGCAGTCACCTGTAGAAATCACAGCGTTGAAAACCAGTGTGGACTGAGTGCCATCAACTCTCACACAGTACTTCAGCTGAACCCTCATGGTCCTTGGAGGTGTGGATGATGTTGTCATCATCAGTTTACAAGTGGGGAAATGGAAACAGGCCAGGTGGCTGACTGACCGCGGGTCATGACCTGGGATTCAAGGCAAGTCCACCTGAGTCTGGGGCACAGGCTGTCAACTGTCACGCTCTGCACTTTGATCTGAGACCCAGCTAAAGTCAGTAAGCTCCCTGGCTATGATTATGACTGGTGGGCAAACTCTTAACACTGTTTAGTTTAAAAGGAAAAAGAAGAAAGAAAAACACTGTTACACGGAATGCCTGCAGCTGGTTTTCTTAAATTTGCTTGAGTGTCAGAGAAAGTCCCGCAGAACAAAGGCAGCGTCTCTGGCTTAGGCACAGGGGCCCCCCCCAAGGACTTTGAAGGGTGGCATAGTTCCCATGGGCCATCACTGTTGTGCTGTTGCGTCTTGCGTGTGCTGCGCTTGGCTGCTGTGGCCCTCTGTGGTCCCCGAGTCCGTGGGAGCAGTGCTGTCAGTTTCCGTGAGGGTGAGTCTCCGGGGGCCCTGTGGCAGCTGGAGGCAGCCGCCCGGTGTGCGTCAGCCGGGGCCTGCGCTTGCCTGCTGGGTCCTCATCCCGTGTCCGCAACACATAGCCTTGTCTTCAGCTTGGGTCTGGGGCAGTGCTGGCTGTTGTGTGTTTGTTGTTATAACTTGATATTGTCGTGTTTGCTTCTTAACTTTATTATACAAAACTGGCCTTCGAGAAATCTGTTTGACCTGGAGGAGGGCATGGCAACCCACTCCAGTATTCTTGCCTAGAGAATCCCCATAGACAGAGGAGCCTGGGGGGCTACAGTCCATGGGGTCACAAAGAGTTGGACACATCTGAAGCGACAGCACACATGCATGACCTTGGGCGAGTGACTTAGACTCCCTGGAAGAGTGGAATCAGGAGTCCTACTATACTCCAGATCTAAATAAAGTCATCTAAAATGCATTTAGTTTTCATACTTGTGGTGGGCACACATACTTGGTAAGTAATAGTAAAAACAAAGCTTCATCTGAACATCCACAGGGGACCTGAAAGTCTTGGGCACAGAAAATGATCAGTTGCTGTTTTAAAAAACATAATTATTCACATTTAAAAGTGGTAGCTATTGTTGTCCAGATACCAAAATGCAAGGCACATCTTTTTGACGTTTTGTAGATGTCTTATGGACGTCTTCTACAGGCGTAATTTTTTTTTAAATCCTTTCTGATTCTTCATTTATCCTAAAATGTGAACTCTAGATTAAAAACTCTAGGTTTGACTAATAACATGAGATTACTTGTGCTTCTTCAGTGTATTTTTCAGGTGGTTTTGTATCTGCTCCCAAAATTCCTCTCAAAGGTGGTGTCTGAATTCCCCCTTAGTCATCATACCAGCGTCTTCCTTCTCGTTGCCATCTTGCTGGTCTCGATCTTATCTAGAAGAGTAGCCTGTTTTTCAATTATTCCTGTATTTACAGTGTAAAGTGTCTGGGGCCTTAGCCTTCCCAGTAATAAAAAATAAATAGTAAATATAAACTTAATAGGAACTTAATGTACAATTTAAACTGTTTTCCATGAAAAATTAATCATACCTGTTCCTTCCCTGTGGGGACCCCATACCCTGATGTTCAGACCTTTACAGGTGTGGCTTTGCTTTACCTTCAGCTCCGCAGCTTGGTTTTGCATGAAGTAAACAAATTTCTGGTGAGATTTGAACTTAAATTTCATAAAAGTTAACCCTTTGTGTTTACGTGGCTTCACAGACCATTTACCTTGCTGATCTCACAATAATTCTCAAGGATGAGATACCGTTGCCCTTTTCACTCAGGGCTCAAAATACCCTGTGACTTGCCTGGATCATGCAACCAACACAGGATGGTGCAAGACCCAAGCCCTCTTCTCCCCAGCCCAGGACCAGTGTCCTGGTCTCTACCCTGGGGTGGCCCCTCTCCACTAGGGGGGTCGCTGGCTGCCCCGCCCCTGCACTCCTCCTCACTCTGTTGGCTTCCCCGCCTGGTCTTGTTTGTAAGAGAACTTCGGATGAAGCTCCCCGCGCAGCTGGAATCCACACGTTTACCCGTTACTATCCGAAGGCCGCCCCTGGTGCCCACAGCGAAATCCTCACACTCTCGGGGCAGCTGCCGTCACCCCTCCCTTCACCCCTGTTTCTGGCACAGTTCTCTTCTCTCTGTTCCTAATTCCCTTTCCCCGAATGCCGTCTTCAGGGTTCTCCCTGAAAACCTGGAGAAGGAATGGAGCAGACATGGACATATGCCCTCCTGTCTGGACAGTGGAGGACCAGTGGCTGCAGGTTAAGGGGGCAGGCAGGTGAGGTGGGTGCAGGGGCTCTGGGACCAGTGGGAGCAGCGCTGGCTCCTTGTGGGTCCCGGGTCCCCGGGCACCTCACCTAGACTGGAGGACGCAGCAGCCCCTGGGGCACCCAGTCCGTTCTCGGTGAAGGGGGCTGGTGCTGCAAAGCCACGGGCTTACCTTCTGCAACTCTTCCTCTTGTTTAACGCCCCCCCCTCCCAAACTTGCAATTTAGAAATACCATTTGTGTCAGACTTTAGTGATTGCTCTAAGTATTACACTGTACATCTTTAACTTTTCACCATCTTGTTGTTCAGTCACTCAGTTCAGCTCAGTCGCTCAGTCATGTCTGACTCTGTGACCCCGTGGACTGCAGCACGCCAGGTTTCCCTGGCCTTTGCCGTCTCCTGGAGCTTGCTCAAACTCTTGTCCGTTGGTTGGTGATGCTGTCTACTTAGACTTAATCTTTGTATTTCACTTGAAATTACCGCTTCAATTCTTTCTGCTCTGGATGTCATATATATTCATATTTGTTAGTAATCTCATAAGATTCCACTTTGTGTTTTAAATAGCATTTCAAGGAAAGTAAGGGGGAAATCGAGTGAAGAGGAACTAAAAAGCCTTTTGATGAAAGTGAAAGAGGAGACTGAAAAAGTTGGCTCAAAGAAATGAATTCAGAAAACGAATATCATGGCATCTGGTCCCATCACTTCATGGGAAATAGATGGGGAAACAGTGGAAACAGTGTCAGACTTTATTTTTTGGGGCTCCAAAATCACTGCAGACAGTGACTGCAGCCATGAAATTAAAAGACGCTTACTCCTTGGAAGGAAAGTTATGACCAACCTAGATAGCATATTCAAAAGCAGAGACATTGCCAACAAAGGTCCATCTAGTCAAGGCTATGGTTTTTCCAGTAGTCATGTATGGATGTGAGAGTTGGACTGTGAAGAAAGCTGAGCACTGAGGAATTGATGCTTTTGAACTGTGGTATTGATGCTTTTGAACTGTGGTGTTGGAGAAGACTCTTGAGAATCCCTTGGACTGCAAGGAGATCCAACCAGTCCATCCTAAAGGAGATCAGTCCTGGGTGTTCACTGGAAGGACTGATGCTAAAGCTGAAACTCCAATACTTTGGCCACCTCATGCGAAGAGTTGATTCACTGTGGGCAGGAGGAGAAGGGGATGACAGAGGATGAGATGGCTGGATGGCATCACCGACTCAATGGACGTGAGTTTGAGTGAACTCTGGGAGTTGGTGATGGACAGGAAGGCCTGGCGTGCTGCAATTCATGGGGTCGCAAAGAGTCAGACACGACTGAGTAACTGAACTGAACTGAAGGGGGAAATCTTATATTTAACTCCAAACAGTGCTCTTTGTTCTTCCCTAAAGACCTTTCTTGAATTACCTATCGAAGAACTTCTTTAGCATTTCTTGTGGTATGAACCTGTTGGTTAATTTGGAGTGGTGGTTTTTTTTTTAATCTGAAAATGAATTGAGGTTCATTTCACTGTATACAGAACTCTGAACCGATGGCATTTTTCCTTTTTTTTTTTCCTTTCACCACCTTAAAGCTTTCTTTCACTATCTTCCAAGGAAAAGTCACTGGTCTTTCAAATTATTCTTCAACTTATGTCATGTGTCATTTTTTTTCTGGCTGCTTCCATGATCTGCTCTTTATTTTTGGTTTTCACCAGTTTATAACTAGGATGTGCTTGGGTGTGGTTTATTCACTGTATTTGGGCTTCACTGAACCTCTTGAGTCTGTAAATGTGTCATTTCTTCAGCTGTTTTTTTCTGTTCCATTTTCTCTCTACTTTTAAAACTCTGATTCTGTGTATGTTAAATCTTTTGATAGCGTCCTTCAACAGAGTCCAGAGACTCTGTTCTTTCTCTCTTTTCCCCCAGTCTTTCTCTAAGTCCCTCAGACCGGATAAATTTTGTTGATATATTTATCCTTAGTCTCCCTGACTCTCCTCTCATCTCCATCCTACTGATCATCCGGTCCCATGGAGATTTTATTTCAGATATTCTGGTTTTCGTTATGAAATTCTCATTTGACTCTTTTTTATAGTTTCTATTTCTCTGTTGACATTTCCTATCTTTTCATTAACTATGAACGAATTTTCCTATATGTCCTTGAAAATAACAGCTCTTTGAAGTCCTTGCTTGCTAATTCCAATTTCTGAGTCACCATTGGAGTCAGCTTCCTTTAGATTTCTTTTCCTCTTGGACTGGGTTACATTTTAGTGTGTGTTTGTGTATCACGTGGTTTTAGATTATGCCCTGGACTTGTGGCTGATAAGTTGTGGCAACTCCGGATTCAGTGTCATTCCTCTGAAGACCAGTTGGTTGGTTGACTTAGCAGGCAGCTAACTAGGCAGGTCTCAATTGCAAGCTCTCTCCATTCTATGAGCTCCAGTCTCAGTTCCGCTGAGTTCAGTCTCAGCTGGGCCGCCTGGAGCCTGCCCTATATGTGCATGGTACAAGGGTCAGCAAGTGATTCAGGCAGAATTTATACTCAGAATTTGAAGTACCCCCTCCCTGGCTGTCTTCTTCCTGGCATTTCCCCCCTCATTTTCCACCAGCTGTGGTGACCCAAACTCAGTCCTCTGGTTCTTCAAACCACTAGGATGGCTGCCGGTTCTTTGGCCAGCGGCCATCATCATGGGCCTCACCCGGTGCCATTCTTTCCTCCTAGCGTCCCTCCCCCCAGACCTGACTGCTCAGTGCTGTCTCAGGTCCTAGGTGTTGTCTAGGTTCTCTCTTCTGACCTAGTCTCTGCAAGAGGAGGGGTCACGTAGGAGCTTCTCCAACTTGCCCAAAATACCAGAGAGGTTACCATTTTAAAGTAAGATTTCTAGTAGAAATAACTTTTAAAAATTTTGAGACGTGTGACACAGTAGCCAAGCAGAAGTGCATAACTTCCTGAAGTTTGAGACACATAGTAAGTAGAGCGAAATGCAGATTTTGTGTTCGTGAAACGAGATGCTGGGTCTGCTGTGTGTGTTTATAAGAGAAGGAGAGGAGAACCCCGTGCTGCAGAGGTTACTGTGGCTGCAGAGACACCATCCCACAATCCCAGCCTCGTCTCAGGCCTCCAGACTTGTTTTCTGCAAAGATCCCCAGGCGGGGGTGGGGGGAGTGCTTGTTGAAAGGTCAATTCCATTCCTTTGTGGTGAGGCAGTGTTGGGTAATTATAAGAGATCATGTTTCAAAACTGGTATTCCCATGAACTTGCTAAAACAAGCCATTTCCCTCTTGGCTTTTTTTTTTTTCCCCTTCGGTTTCTTGGTGCTCTTTCTCTGGGTATTTTCCAGATTAGCCTAAGTAGCTATGAATCCAGACTGATTTTCTATCCAAAGCAAATTTTGTGATGTCATCATAAAATCATTATATTTAGGTGATCAAAGTGCAATCTTTTTTTTTTTTTTAAGTTATTTAAGCATAGAAGAAATGTGGTTTCAAAGGAAAGAATAGCAGTGTAATCGCTATCAGGAAGAACACTGTAGAAATGAAATAGATTTAAAAAAAAAAAAAAACAAGGCATGTAAAGATACAGAACTAGATAGCATTTACTGAAATGCCCTACTGGCTTCCTTCCCCTGCTTTCTCTCTCCATCCTAACAGTGAATGGGATGGGCAGCGTCGTTGTTCTTTATGTACGAGGACACAAGTTGAGATGCCCTGGCTGCCTGTGGTTACCCAGCTCCCAGCTCTGTCCCTTCTGCTGGGATGGTGGGAGCAGCTGGTCCCCCTCAGGACCGGTCACCCTGTCCACTCGAAAGCTCGCGCTGGAGATTTGCTTTAGTATCTCCGCTTCGTGGTGGGAACGAAGTAGCTGTCAGACCTCTTTCTTGCTCTCCATGAAAATACCTTAGACGTGAAGTCACATCCTGGGAAAGCGCTCCACGGCAGCTTGCGGAGCCTGGGAGGCCAGGCTCGCAGGGGTGCTGCCCGGAGTCAGAGCGTGCTTTCACATGTTCACGTCCTTTTACTCTGAGCCGGCGACTGGTTTGACTTTTTTTCCTAAAGTGAGGAAAGTAAAAACAAAACTCACGTTAAATAGTTTTTTCCCTCTCTTCCCAATTCTCTTCCTAGATAAGGCTCGTGGATAAAACGAAGAATGATTATCACATGCTCTAATGTTTGTTAAATGAGAAGTCTTACTATCTTCTATTGCTTTATCTCTCGGCGGGTTTGAGACTTAGAAACCACCGTCCCAGGAAGAACCATGTGGGCTCCTTGCCAGTTCACATTAGGCAGCTAAAAGCTCTCAAATGGAATGTATTGCTACTAAAAATATTTGTAGTTTGGGAAAATATGTTTAAATTTGACCTCCTTGACACTGTGCGCATTCCAGTTTTTTTGCTCTGGGTTCCGCAGCGACTGTAAAGAGAAAAGCTCAGAAATGTCTTCATGGGCACTCTTACTCCATCTATGGAAGAGTCTTTCCCTTGTAAAACCAGATTCTTTATGAGTTATTTATATTCTGAGCTGCTCTAAGCAACAAATTACTTCTTCTCAGAAACACTTTGACATGTTATCTTGGTTACGAGGCCACCTGGTTACCCTGCGTTCCTGTCCAGTGTAGCGGGTGGTGAAGGATTGAGAAGGAGGACTCAGAAGGGAGTCAGTGGGTCAGAGAAGAGGGGCACCGTGAGTGTGGGTGCAAGGGTCGGGGTGGGGGGGCCCGAGGGGTCTCCCGACGGCAAGGGCCTCCCACGACCCATTTGGAGGTGTTTGTGGGGAGGCAGTCACCTTCAGGTCACGGTGACCCAGTCCAGAAGACAGACGTAGAGTGCCTTCATGGGGCTGTTTGAAGTAGAGTTCCCATTGCCTTTAAAAATATGTCACACTTGGCCTTCTCACAGCTTGCCTTATTTTAACAATTTGAGGAAGTTAGAAATAAGGACAGTTTGGTTTGCTTTTGTTTTTTGCTTGATTTTTTTGTTTTGATTTTTGGGACTTTTCAGCTGTTTAAAACTACAGAAATTTTGGAAATTCTGATTTGGAGTCTGTTACTTATTTTGAGGGTCAAGTGATTGAGAGCAGGGTGCTCGTGATCAGAGGGGGCACTCTCTCATGCCGGTGGACCCCTGCTCCCGTTGGCCTGCCCGTGTCCCCTGTGAGGCGTGGGCCTGAGGCGCACCGTCTCCCTCGATGGCCCACGCGCACACTCGGCCCGTGCTGGCTTCAGTGCCCACCGTCCCGTCGTCACTGCAACAGTGTGATCCAGGGTCTGTGCTCATTCTGGGCGCGTGGGAACGGGGAGTTCTCAGTGCAGCAGGGGCCACAGCCTCTCAGACAGGCATACACGGCGCATTTTGACCCGTGAATCGTGGGATCTTAGCCAGGTCCCCACGGTCTTGGCTCTCGGGCACAGCGGCCTCGAGGGTGCCACCGGTCCTTCCCTGTCGTTTAAAAGTTTAGTGTTGTTTTCTCAGCCACGATCGTCTACATGGAGTGGGAAGGAAACCGAAATCATATTTTGAAGAGGGGATGAGCTCTTCTGACTAAATTTCGCTTTTCTCTAAGTGTTGATGTGGTCATTGAGGAAAACATTCCCTTCCCTTTAAAAAAAAAAAACCTCCCATGTGTAGTGAGGGCTTGCTGACTCAGGGCGGCCGGGAGATGGATTGTGCATCTTCTCCTGCTGTAGCTGTGTGAGAAGCAGCCTGCCCTCACCTCGGGCAGGGCAGCCAGAGCCTCTTCTGCAAACAGGCGAGCGATTCCCAGATTAGAAGGGGAGGCTCTGGGGCAGCTGACTTCACCTTCTCACGGACGCCTCCCTGGGAGGCTGGGGCTGAAGCAGCCTCCATATGCAGCTGCAGGGTGGCTGGTGGGGGCCGCTGTCTGCGCCCGGAGGACCGAGGTCCCTGCCGCCCGGGGCCGGGGTGGTGGGGTGGGGGTGGGGGGCCGGCGCCTGGGCTCCGAGCCCTGAGCTGCCTGGCGGGTGAGCAGCCGCGAGACCCGGTGCTGAGCTGCGTGTGCAAAGGCAGAAGGAATTTCAGAAGAGTTTCCTTTCTTCCTGACGAGACGAAGTGCTGGTTAAAGTGAAAGCTGGCAGGAAGGTTGTCCGGGCTGTTTGGGGCGTGTCTCCTACAGCGCTGATGTGGTGCCTCCGTGGGGCTTGCTCGGGGAAGCAGTCCCGCTGAAGGGAGCTGGACGTCTAGACCGTCCATCCTGGCTCCGCTCTGGTTTTTCAGCTTCTCCCTTCCCAGCCAGCTGTCCTTCCTTACCTGGGCTGTGGCTGTAAGCGGACCTGCCCTTTGCATCCAGGCTTCTCTGGAGTCCTTTTGGGAAGCTGGAAACCCGATCCTCTCTCCCTTTCTCATTGGGGCTCCTGGCGGCAGGGCGGGTCCCGAGTGTTCAGCTCCTGGCAGCAGCTCCCTCACACCCTGTGTTGTCTCCCCAGCACAATCCTGGAGGAAGAGAAGGTCCAGCAAGAAGAGCGCATGAGGATGGAGTCCAGAAGGCAGGTCACCGCGTCCTGGGACTCTGGAGGGTCCGACGAAGCGCCACCCAAGGTAGCGAGGCCCCCACCCCACCTTGGCATTCCTCCTGCTGACTCTTGAGGGTTTGGTGTAGGCAGCTGCGTGCTATCTGTGGAGAAAACCAAACAGCAGGTTATTCTAAGAGTCAGCACTGCAACTTTGGTTTCTTATTTGCTTCTCTGAGTACCACCCTCCTGTGCACTCATTTTCCTAATCTGTGCTGCAGCCTCCAGCTGTTTGAAGCCACGGATGATTGGATTAGATGTGACCTCCCAGCTCCCTGACCACCCGCCCCCCGCCCTCATCGTCAGGCTGAAGTGAGCATGCCTGGCTCAGGGGTTTCTCTTTGCAGAAGTTGGGGACCTAAGCCGTAAATGCTTTGCAGTTTGCTTTGTTTTGAGAGGAGTCTGCTTCCACCTGACCTTGTCCCTTGGGGTTTGGTTTTCTTCTGCTGAGAACCTGGAGCACATTTTCTGCCCTTTTCTCGCCTGTGGCCAGCAGCTGGGTTGTCTGTGGAGCAGGCAGCGCGTTGCATCCGCTTGTTGAGGTCGGTCAGCAGCATCCCGGCCCTGTCCTCCATCCTCCCGGCCTGCAGCCGGTGACCAGGCCTTCGCGCTGCACAGCCATGCTGGGGCTGGGAGGCCCTCGATCGTTCCCCTCAGGTCAGGATTTTTTGTCCTCCTTTTGCCGTGGACAGAATGGTGTTTTCACACACCAGCTTGTTTGCAGAGAATAATACAGCTCAGATCATTTTCTGGACAGTATACATAAAAGGCTTTTTTGCAGTTAATGGCGAACTGCTATTTGACATTTGATGAGCTAAAAATATATTAACAGAACTCTGACAGTTCATTCCCTTTTTGAAAAGTGTTCAGAAATCTGTTTTAACACAATGTGCTAGTAAATATTGTACCTATTTTTTTTCTTGGTCATTGTTTTAAACTGTGTAACAGGAAATATTATTACACATTTACAGTGAATGCAGGTTATTGACCAAGTTCTTCAGAACTTTAGAGGTGAAGGGTTCTGTAGTCTGGCTTCCTCCACCAATGGGAGAACTGAGGCCCAGGGAAGGAGGGCCACATGCTTTATTCTGAGGGGTCCCTCTGAGGCAGTTAGTGACGAGACCAGAAAATTTCTGTCTCTCCTCATTTAGCAACAACAGGTACCCACCAGAAAGCTATAAACCCCAGCTCCTGCGGCCTCCACAGGCCTCCTGCATGTATAGAGGTTTGCCTGTTTTCTCAGCCACAGCTGTGGAATGGTTCGGCACTGGAGAGCCTCGGAGTTCATTTCTCAGGCCCGGAAATCAAGTGGATCTACTCACAAGTGGCTCAGATGACCGAGCAGGTTCCCTGCTTGTTCCCGGCCTCACTCTCTTCATCTGTGAAGTGGGGGTACTAGTGTTCCCTGCCTCTTAGGGGTGTCGTGACGACCAGATGAGATTGTGTGTTCTCAGCACGTGTTTTGGTTCCAGAAGTGTGAGGAACTCTGTGTGGATGGTGATGAGCACAAACAATACAGCAGTCCCCGAAAACTCACAGAATTGAAGAACCTTTTCCACCTAAACGTGATTTTGTATCTCAATCTCTGTGATTTTTAATAATTTTCACGTGACTTGAGTTTTGAAAGCTCGGCTAGTAAATAAGTTCTTGGGCAGAGGTGGAGGCAGTTTGGCTTCCTTGTATTACAGAATAAAGGTGAAGCCAGCTTAAAATTTTAAATAGCCTCACATTTCTTTCTTTAGGACATTTTCAAAGTGTATATTTTGAGGCTCTTTTCTGTAATCAGAAATTGTTCTAGCCTTTAACACGGGTCAGCAGACTGCCCCACTGCCTGTTTGCTGTTGATGAAAATTTATTCTGTTGTGTGGACTTACCCCTTCCCTTGTGTTTGTTCATGACTAGGTCCCCCTACACAGTGAACCTAAGTGGTCCAGTTACTGTGTGGCTCAAAAAGATTAAAAAACTACTCTATGGGAATTCCCTGGCAATCCAGTGGTTAGGACCTGGCGTGTTCAATCCCTGGTCAGAGAACTAAGATCCCACAAGCTTTCTTCCATTCATGAGTTGTCTTTTCACTTTTTTAACCTCGTTATTTATAATGCGAAAGTTCTTAATTCTGACCAAGTTCAATTTATCTTTTTTTCATTTGTTGACTAGCTTTTGGTGTCCATTGCCTAACCCGGGGTCACAAAGGGCTTCCCTTGTGGCTCAGTTGGTAAAGAATCCACCTGCAACACAGGAGACCTGCGTTCAGTCCCTGGGTTGGGAAGATCCCCTGGAGAAGGGAAAGGCTACTCACTCCAGTATTCTGGCCTGGAGAATTCCATGGACTGTTTAGTCCATGGGGTCACAAAGCCTCGTGATTAGCGACTTTCACTTTAGGGTCACAAAGATTTACTCCTGAGCCTTCTTTTTTGAAGAGTTTTATCGTTTTAGCTCTTAGGTTTAGAGATATGATCCATTAGAATGAATTTCTGTGTATGTTGTGTAGACAGGATCCAGCTTCATTTTCACATGTGGTATCCTGATGTCCAGCATTATTTGTTGAGAAGACTGTTACCCCCAATGAAATGTCTTCACACCCTATATCATTCTTTCCAACTAAGCTCTTATATAAAATTGTTCTTTTCTGTTCTTTTTAACAAAAGGCAGATTCACCAAAACAATCAGAACACTATTCATATGATGCTCTGTTGATCTGTCCACAGCCCAGCAGACCTGGTTACCCCAGTCCGAGGTCCAGTGAAGGATTCTACCCCAGCCCGCAGCACACGGTGCAGACCAATCACTACCAGGTATGCGTCCACGCCAGGTGCCAGCCGCGCTCTTTCGTTCTTCACATTCAGAGTGGGGAGTACGCTATACACGCTGATGTTGATAGGTTGACATGTATATCTTTGTCATCAAACAGATGAACAATTCTCTGCCAAGCGCCAGGTTTCCTCACCTTGATAAGAACAGTGATAAGGCATTTCCCGCAGGCCTTTTTGCCTTGATCCTTTGCCATTTGATCCTTTCACGTGGTTAGGAGTTATATAGAAAAACTGCCTTAGATGGTTTGAAATCTCTTTGTTGTGAAAATTCCTAAAAGTTCTCTGGCAGTAATATATCCCTTCTGACTGAAACATAGTAACTGATAATAGCATTTCATGTTTAGTAAAATATTTTTTGATTAAAATATTCAAATAAACTGTGAGAGCTGTCTATATAAGTTATTTAAAAGTTTACTGAGTGTCATCAGTATGGAATTTTGATATAAATCAGCACCTAGAGATCTTCACTGAAGGGTGTATTGATGTTTGGAAATGTAGACTTGACTGCACTTTATCTCATTAAAAAGTTGCTGACAGTCCTGCCATCCAGAAGCAGCCTGATGAGTTAGGGAAGCAAAAGGAGAGAGATTCCTTTCTCTCTCCTTCTTTTGACTGAGCGAGAACCGTACAGAGAAACGCCTCCTACTTCCTTCTGCCTTGCCGTTTTTCTCCACATCCAACTAAACACTCTTTTTCTGCCTGCGCCATCACTGTCAGCCTGTGCAGCCGTGTCTCTCCCACCACCTGCCCTGGTTCATGAGAGGACAGGCCTGCGGGGGTCTTGTTTCTTCTTCGCTGGGGGCGTCACGGTGAGCTGGGCAGGAAGGGGCCTATAGAGCGACAGCTTAGCCGTGTTTCTGGCCTCCTGTTGCTTCTGCATCCGAGGATGGTCTGCGCTCAGCATTGTAAGAAGTGTGCAAAGTAGAGAATGTGTGCTTTCCTAGTGTACATTTGCACTGGCTGTCTAAGCTAACAGATGACCTTTCTTGAGGCCATAGTTGAGAGTCCATTTCCTTGCTTTACTGGCTTTTAGAGGTACCTGCACTTCTGACTCATGACCCCCCTTCTTCCATCATCCAAACCCCAGTATCTCCCTGACCATTCTTCAGTAGTCACACCCCCTTTTCTTTTCCCTTCTGCTTCCCACTTGCATTTTAGGGACCTTATGATCTCCTTGGGTCCACTGGGGTAGTCCAGAGCAACCTCCCCGTCCCAGGAGTCCTGACTTACAATCACGTCTGTGCGATCCCTTTGCCGAGTAAGGTGTTGACAGGTCCCAGGGATCAGGCCTTGGACATCAGGCCTTTGGGGAGCCGTTTCTCCGCTGCCACACTGTCCTCTGCAGTCTTGGTTACTTCCTGTCACCTGGAAGCCGGACCATGCAGAAGCCACACTGTGTCAGAGCGTGACCTAGCCGCTTCGCTCATCCGCAGGTCTCTGGCTACCCTGGCCCACATGGAGTCACAGCCGTGGCTGGCAGCATCTACCCAGGTCAGGCATCTCTCTTGGACCAAACAGATTCGTGGAATCACAGACCACAGGAGATATCCATGTGGCAGCCCAGCGTGGAGGTAAATTGGACGTCCTTGGGCTTTGCCTTGTTAATTGATGAGGCTGTACCCAAGGCACCTTTCATTCTGAATCCTAAGATTTCTCGGTTTAGATGATTCTAAGATCAGATGTTCTCTGGGTCTGTGAATCTTTTTAACTAAAAAATAAAGAGATGCTACCATCATTAGTCCATTCATTTGAAAAAACAGAGCCCTACATGAGGCCAGTGGACAGACAGAGCCTCCAGCTCAGCCACCCATGTTAATTTTTACTAAGTTTTCCTGGTGAAACCAAGAACCACTCCTGTAGTGTTAAAAAACACTTCTTTAAATCCAAGAACGTCTGTAGCTGTCTGCTGTTCATGTTCTTTCCCTTGGAGTAAACATGCCTTACACTCATAACATGCGTGTGTCACGTTTAACCCTCCTCCCACTGTTTTACTTCCAGATCGTTTCCACTTTTTTTGCTCTATTTAATGAAGCGTTCTGTGCACACATCTTGGATTACTTCTTTAAAATATATCCCTGCAAGAGAACAGTTGTATACCTGTTAAAGTTGTGTCAGCCACGTTAACCTGAAGCCCAAGGAAAAGCGGCTCCCACAAGCAGAGCATGAGAGCCTATTTCCCCCACCCTTGCTGCTCTGCTTAATTTTTTTTGGGAAGACATACAGAGAAAAAGTAAGAGCACCGTACGTGGACGCCTGAGAGTGACCCTCCTCACTGCCCCTTCCCCACCCCCAGGACTCGGCGGCGCTGGACCTGCGTGGCCTCGGGCAGGCGCTGCCCACACACCTGATGGAGGAGCGGCTGATCCGGCAGCAGCAGGAGATGGAGGAGGACCAGCGCTGGCTGGAGAAGGAGGAGAGGTTTCTGGTAACTGACGCACGCGCGATGCTTCCACTCCTCGAGCCCCGGGGCACCCGCTGTCCCGCCAGATGGCAGGAGGGTCCATCTTGTCCAGAGCAGGAGCGTTGGTGCCCTCAGACTTGTAGTAGTGGGTTGTTTGCTTGTTTGCTTTTCCCAACTGACTTTTTCCAGGTAAATTTCTAGGACATCAGCAGTGGCATTGCGGTCTCAGACATAGAACCGTTTCTGTGGTTTTGCATGGCTGCCATGCTCACACAGAAACGACTCCCGCTAAAGCGGCCGCTTGCACACAAGACACTGCCTCTCGCCACTGCAGGCCGGTGGCTAGACGGGCAGGCCCCAGGCTTGCCTTCCTGGGTCCTCGAGTTCACGGTCTGAGGGGCACAGCCCTCCGCCCACACACCTCTGGGGTTCCTGGCAGGAAGCATCTTCCTAGGACAGCTCTTGCCAGCAGCGCCTCAGAAGTCCCTGGGGACAGAGGAGTGGTGACAGCGGTCTCTGTGTGTCACGGGGGCCTCAGTCTCCCAAGCCCTCCCCTGTCAGCCCTCCTTCCTGAAGTAGCGGAAGAGAAGGATGGCTGGATGGAGCAGGACTCGGGGAGCCTTCACACAGCCCCACATCCGGGGGTCCAGGGCTGGTCCCCTGGGCCGTAAACATCCCCTGGGGCCTCTCATCACCCTCTGTGCTGAGGGACAGGACACCATCGATGAGGGGGATACAGCCGTGTTCAGGACTCTGGGAGTCCTTCAGGCACAGAAACACTTAAATCAACAGCCAGTTGTTTATAAGACAGATAGCCTATTTGCCCTCATTGATTTGTATTTTAAAAGTGACTGTCACAAACTCTCCAGATTAAGCTGAATGTATTGCAGTACCGGTGTCTGGTCTGTGGTTGCTCCTGGGGGCTGAGGAAGGCCAAGGCTGTGAGCTGCTCTGAGCCGGGGTAGCCGGGGGCACTGTGTGGAGCTGGGTGCATGTGGTGCCCAGGCGCACACAGATTGGGGTTTCAAGGCGGACAGGCCCAGGAGGCGTGCTCAGCCTCGTGAAGAGCTGGTCTGTGGGGAAGCTGGATGCCTAAGCCCAGCTCCACTGTCTGAGTGATGGCAGGTGTCCGGGAGCAAGACTGGAGACTCTGCCGGCTGTCAGCTGTTGGGTCTGTTCCTTCTAACTGAGATTTTACATACCACAGACATGCAGATCCTAGGTGTACAGTTGGATGAGTTTTGATAAATGTGTAAGTCCGCATACCCTCCTCTCCGTACGTAGAGCTTTTCTGTCAGTCCAGTAGCCTCCAACTCGTGTTCAAGACACATTAGTGAGCCGTGTAACCTGCGCCACGGGGCTCCAGTCAGTGCCGCGTCCTGTGACAGGCGTGGTGTCCTGGTCCCCTGAACTCATGACACTTGCGCCGTTTGTTCCTGACCCTCATTCCTCCCGTACAGCCTCGGAATCTCCTCTAAGTCCAGCTCTTGCCTCACTAAATCATTGCCTGTTCATTCAGAGTTCCCCTCACTGGCAGCTTGGTGTCTCATTCTCACTGACTGTTGTTTTAGTCACTCAGTCGTGTCCGACTCTTGTGACCCCATGGACTGTAGCCCGCCAGGCTCCTCTGTCCGTGGGATTTTCCAGGTGAGAATACTGGAGCGGGTTGCCATTTCCTTGAGGGGATCTTCCCGACCCAGGGATCGAACCTAGGTTTCCTGCATTGCAGGCAGATCTTTACCATCTGAGTCATTCTTAGTTATTATTTTTGTATATGAATATGCATTGAGTTTTAGGAAGTTACCTTGTATATAACAATATTTATCACATGAAATCTTTTTGACTGACTTCCTTGGGCTGTCTGAATGCACCATTGTCACTTTTTAAAAACATTTTTTCCCTTTATTTTCAGTTATGTATCTCATATTGCCTGAAGCATCTGTTGCCAACTTTGGTGTTAAATAAGTCCTTGCCTGCTTTTCTTGCTTTTATTTTTAAAGTTAACGTCTATAATATAATGTTGGCTTTATATTTCAAAAAATAACTTTTAAAAACCTTTTAAAAGGTTTAACATGATGAAGTGTGTGAAGCATTTTGCTTGGTTTTATGCTGGAATCACATTCCAGAGAGGAGTCCCCAGTAAGTCATGGTTGACATCCTTTTAAGGTCCTGGTTTATCTTGTTTGTGATGTTTCATTAGAGTTTCCTGTTGATCTTCATAAGCAAGAATGGTTTATCATTGTCACTGTTACGGTTTCAAGATCAAAACAGTGTTGGTGCCATGAGACAAGTTGCCTAACCGCCGCCGCATCAGCTTTGGGTCAGGTAGCGGGGTAGGGGCGGGGGCGCTGAGAGCAAGCAAGTCGTCAGCCTGGGTGACTGGTGGGCGAGGCGCAGCCCCACCCACCGGGGAGCAAGGTGAGGAGGTGGGAGAATGAATGCCACGCCTGGCCCCTCTGCAGTCCTGTCCCCTCCCAGCTGTGTCTCCTGCCCCAGCCGTGGTGATGTTTCTAAAACTTGGCTCTGATCCTGTCCTTCTCTGACTCAGAGTCTGCTGGTGGCCACCAGTGGGTGACCGCCCGGGGCCCTCCATCCTTCCTGCCGTCCGGGCCTACCCCCCAGGTCAGCCCCCGATTGTGGCAGAGAGGACGGAGCCGGGGAGGCGTGCAGGGCTGGCCTAGCAGCTGCAGAGCGTTCCGGGGCAAGGGCACACTGAGCGCAGGAGCCTAGACTTGGGGTCAGCCGGATGAGGGCTGAGAGTCCCAGTTGTTGTGACCCACATAGCTGTTTACCGCTTTACGCTTTAACGTATTCATCTGTGAAGTAGCTACAATGTCCTCTGTAAAGGGCACTTTTCTGTTGGGTGGAATTGAGGATTAAGCATGTAACCTGTGAACAGTGGAGAGGGGGGAAGTACACCGTTAATCTCTCCAAGGGCTTTTCTCTCTATCAGCCGGGAGGCGGTGCTGCTGAGAGTCTGGACTGTGCACCTCAACCAGAATACCTGCAGGCCGCTCCCAACCTTTTTTTTTTTTTTCTAAACCATTATAGACCTGATACTCTAGTGAAATAAAAAGCAGTTACTAGAAAAAAGGAAAATTTTTTAAAGATACAGAAAGTTTTATTTTGAGCTCCAAAAGACCCAAAAATTACTATTTAGATTGCTGTAGAAATTTCCGAAGATGCTCGTCCTCTTGCTTCTGTCTCATAACGCCCTGGTACCAACAAGTCTTTTCTGACCCACCCTGGTCCTCGGTCTGTGCCGGGTGCAGAGCTGCCATGCCATTCCGGGGTCAGCTTGCATCCTGGTGGAGGAGTCACCTTCTTCTTTGAACACTTAACATTGCTTTGTCAGTAGTGATTCCCAGATTCTTTTCTAATAGATCAGAATCAGCAGCTGTTTATGGAAGCATCCAATTTTAGGCCCTACCTCGTTGTGTGAGGTGACTTTTTATCGAGCACTTTGGAGAGTCGCGCATCCCTCAGGTCCCTCCCCCTCTGTTGGCACACATTTGTCAGGGTGGCAGGCTCTTGCCTAGAGCACAGGGCCGCGACCTACAGTGGAATCTTGGTGGCATGTCCCCACCTCCTTCTCTGATGTCATGCAGCCTGTGCAGTTTCTGAGATGGCTCCACGGCGGTGGAAGCTGTCCTGCAAACTGGCAGGAGAGAGCCAGCAGCCTTGATCAGAGCCTCAGCGCGCTGGGCGGTCCTGCTTTCCTCTTGGGTGCTGCTTTCAAAGAGAAAAGCTTTGCTCCCTGTTTGTTTTGCTTGCTGTGTGCACGGTCATTCTCTAATGCAGGGCTGTGCTGAAGGCAGGGTTTTAACTTTAAAATGAGAACGTTTTGAGTATATAAAAGCTGCTTTGTGTTCTGAGAAAGGAAATGAATGTTGGAGCTGTTTTCCCCCTCGTGGCAGAGTCAGCTAGCGGGAGTGAAAGATAAGCATCAGGACGGGGTCACAGGGTCCCAGACAGGACTCTGCTCCCACCCAGGACACAGCCCTCCGTGTTTCCTCCATGGTCCAGGTCTGAAGACAGGGTGGTGCACGGGGAGAGGACTTCAAGTTGGAAGCCTTCCTTCAGCACATATTTGCTAAACATCTCATATGTGCCCATTTCTGTGCCAGTTCGTTCAGTTGTGTCCAACTCTTGCATCCCCATGGACTGCAGCACACCAGGCTTCCCTGTCCATCACCAACTCCCAGAGCTTGCTCAGACTGATGTCCATCAAGTCGGTGATGCCATCCAACCATCTCATGCTCTGTTGTCCCCTTCTCCTCCTGCCCTCAATCTTTCCCAGCATCAGGGTCTTTTCCAAGGAGTCACTTCTTCACATCAGGTGGCTAAAGTATTGGGGTTTCAGCTTCAACATCAGTCCTTCCAATGAATATTCAGGACTGATTTCCTTTAAGATTGACTGGTTGAATCTCTTTGCAGTCCAAGGGACTCTCAAAAGCATCAATTCGTCAGTGCTCAGGTTTCATTGTAGTTCAACTCTCACATCCATACATGACTACTGGAAAAACCATTTCTGTGCCAGACACTTACTTAGTCCTTGTAATAATCATACTGGTGAACTGGATCAGGAGAAGTGAAGCCCCTTGTCCATGGCAGCTTAGCACCTGTGTGGTGAGAAGAAGCAGGCGTTGTGCCACGTAGGGAAGGGGTGGGGGAGTCCCAACAGGTGGCACTTCGCTTGTTGACTGGCCGCGGGTTTTCAGTGAAGTCCAGCGGTGCTGGGGCACAGGGCCTCATGGACAGAGGCAGGCGCGGGACAGAGATGCAACCTGGTGGCTGACACATTCTGCTTTTCGCATGTTCAAACCCTGTGGCTCAGTAACTCAGCTGTCAGAAACATGTGCCCAGGAAGTGCTCAGGAATTTAGTCAAAGGTTTGTACACAGAGCTGTTCACCCAGAGCCTGTTCATGCACGTGAAATTTTGAAAACGGCCCAAATGTTCAGCAAACAGCAGGTGAGCCGTTTTATTGTGCTTCACACATACGTGGCAGTCTCAGTGCTTTGCCAGCACTACCTCGCTTAATCTTGACGAGGATTGGGGTGGTATGCAGCGAGTGGTGTCACCTACTACCCGTGTTACAGATGAAGAGGTTGAGGCCCAGGTCTCACAGCTCGAGAGCGCAGGGGCCTGACCCAAGTCCCACACCCTACATAAATACATTGCTCTGCTTTGGTGGCATTTTCTACTCTGAGGACAGTGGAGCTTGAGTACTTTTTTTCCTTTGAGAGTGAATTTGTACATCAGATGGCTAGTGCCAGCACCCAGGCTGCTTCCACCTTGTTCTGTGTGTGACAACATTCACACTCTGGAATACTGTGCAACATTTCCCATGTTTGCCAGTTTCCGCTGTGTGATGTCATATGAAGGCTACGAAATTATATGACATGGTTTCACTTTTGAAAACACATCTAAGTAAAGCGAGAGACCAAGCTCATCTCTCTGTCACCACCTCTAACAGGCGCCTGTGGCTAGTGTCCTCAGCACCTGGCCCTCATCAGGACGTTCTTTCCTTTACAAGAGTCGTTTTTCCTGTGTCATCTCTGCCAAATACAGGGTTTCTGAAAGAGACGGTGCACTGACGGAGACCAAGAAATGAGTGGTCAGCCTGGAGAGGGCAAGGGGAACGTACCTTGAGATGGGCTTCGGCCAGTGTGCCTGGCACAGAGGGGCAGGTGTCGGCGTGTCTGCCTGTGGGCTGCTTGAAACCCGCACCGTGGTGGGGCAGGCTGGGGCCACTCCGTGGCGTTGTTTCCGTGAGGAGGAAACCCGCCAGGCCCCACACCCTCACAGCGTGTGGCCTACTTTGTTTAGTCTTCTGTTAGTGACATTCACCCACTCTTACTAAGTCGAGATTCCTCTGTCTGGTTTCGAATTCTGGGTGCACCATGCGGTGGGGGGTACCCGTCACCGGACCATTTGCTGGTTTGGCAAGACAGCCAAGTAGGAATAAGCCTCCACCTGCCGGGAAGACGTCATCGGTGCCTGCTCCCGGGGCAGGGGTTTCTCGGGAAAGAAAGCGTGCTGCTAGGAAGAGAGGTGAGACCCACATCTTCGTGTGTCACGTGGGGCGGGGCGCAGGCCAGTTCTGTTAGCTGTGCACACGTGCAGAGAAGGGGGCTCTGCTGGGCCCGCTGACTTGCACTTGTCACCCATGGGCTTTGAGAGTCTTTCTGAAACTCTGGAACTTTCAACTCTTCAAGACGCTTAGTACAGAAGTACATCAGTGGTTTTCAAGCCGAAAATGAAACTGTGTGGTTTGCTCTTGTTTCTCCAGAAACCTGACGTGCGGCTCTCTCGAGGCAGCATCGACAGGGAGGACGGAGGTCCTCAGGGCCTGGTAAGCAGCTGCCTGCATCCTTGTCAGGACTGGGACCTCTTTGTGTCTTGGGGTGTCCACGCTTTTTAGTATTTGTCATACAGAACACAGTGACTCGTTCCGTAACTGAAACCGGCATTCCAGCCAAGGTTATTAAAACATACAGTACACAGAATTTCTCCCCATCACTAACACAGTCTTTTCAGTAGTAAGCTGAAATACTGAAATACGTGCACACGTTAACTGTTACTACAAGTTGTCATCTGGCCAAATTTGTATACTCTTATTTTGTGTTTTATAAAAGTTTCCACAGTCAGAGAAAATTTGTTCAATCAGGAAATTTTTCTCCTGGATGTTGTAGGAGAAAATGCCTGAAATTCTCTTTGAAGACCTAGCTTCTTATTATTCTAAATACATTTAAAGCCTGCTAGAAATATTCCCTGTTCTTTAGGGGAGAGTAGTTAAAATTATTTTATTAGGATTTCCATCAATGGATATCTGGTTAAAATAAATTAAGAGAAAAATAATAATAAAAGAAAAAACTTAAATTCCCAGTAAAAAAGGGAAACTGCCACTTGCTGGGTAATGGAATTAAGGAGATAAATTTCCACCCTAATAAGGCTTTTGGGTATATATAAACCACTTCATTTCTAGACACATGCCTGCCTACATACATACACACATGTGTGCATACATATGTAAAAACATACATACATGAGACCAGGTTGTCAGCCAGCTGGAGAATGCATAGTTTTCCCTAGTCTGTGCTATAAAATCCAGCTCCCCTAAGACCTGGCCCCTGGAAGATGTGGCCAGTCACCAGCATGTGAGGGTTTGGCCTTTCCCATCACACACACGTGTGCACACGCACACACACACACTGGGCTCTACAGAGTGTTTGGTGTTCACACACACACACACACACACACACACACACAGTGGGCTCTACGGACAGAATGTTGGGGTTCTTTAGTCCACATGTGCAAAATCACACAGTCCCCCATTTAACATCTCCACACACAGGGCTCCTTCCTTATGTTGAAAAGATGACACACATCTGAAAGCATTTTTCTCTAAGATCAGAAACACGACGAGGATGCTTACTTTCCTCACGTTTATTCAACATAGTATTGGAAGTCCTAGCCACAGCAACCAGACAGGAAAAAGCAATAAA
Organism: Bos javanicus; assembly: GCF_032452875.1. Classification (NCBI taxonomy): domain Eukaryota; kingdom Metazoa; phylum Chordata; class Mammalia; order Artiodactyla; family Bovidae; genus Bos; species Bos javanicus. The sequence goes on from NC_083881.1 coordinate 2,886,003, forward strand.
AGGAATTCAGGTCAGTAAAACTGTCACTGTTTGCAGATGACATGATACTATACACAGAAAATCCTAAAAATGCCACCAGAAAGCTATTAGAACTCATCAATGAATTCAGTAGAGTTACAGGATACAAAATTAACATAGAGAAATCTGTTGCATTTCTATACACTAAGAATGAACTATCTGAAAGAAAAATTAGGGAAATAATCCCATTTACCACCACATCAAAAAGAATAAGATACCTAGGGATAAACTTAACGTAAGGAGACAAAAGACGTGTACTTTGAACACTAGGATGCTGATGGAAGAAACTGAAGACAATACAAATGGCTGAAAAGACCCGCTGTGGGTTTGGACTGGAAGAAGTGATGCGGCTAAAATGACCAGTGCAGCCCCTGTCAAGACACTAATGGTGTTGTTAGCAGACCCAGGACAGATACATTTAAAACATGTATGGAAACACAAATGACCCTGAGTAGCCAAAACAGCCTTGGGGAAGAACAGAGCTGAAGGAAGCACCCTTCTTGGCTTCAGACTATACTGCAAAGCTGCAGTAATCAAAACAGTAAGGTCCTGGCACAAAGACAGACACGTAGGTCAGTGGAATAGAACAGAGTACCCTGAAATAAAGCCCCATACTGTGATCAGGTCGTCTTCAAAACAGGGAGTGTTCAGTGACCTGGCGGGAGCTGCTGCGGTCCTGGGTGAGGAGCAGTTGTGGCTCTGTGTGCTGTCTCCTGATCCTTGTGTTTTAAAGAAGTGGGTCTCTGCTCAGTAAAAAGGAAAGCACCTTAAAATACTTGTATTGTAGCCAGTTTATTGTTTTAGAGTAACCAAGGCAAGTCTCTCTTCAAAAGTAGGGTAGGGTTCTGAACATACTTCTTTTCATTCAGTCAGCCTAGGATAGGTGGCTCTGATCGCAGCTGTAGGCACGGCGGTCTAGACGAGGGCTGGTTGTCTGTGCGCCTGCCTGGGGTGGTCTGGCTTCCTGGCTTGGCCTCTGGCTAGTGCAGAGCAGAGGGCGTGTCACCCCAGTTCCTTCAGGCGATAGTGACAACATAGATGTCCCAGTGCTGTGAAACCTCTTCTCGTTGCTGTCCCCAATAGCTCCCCTTCTTGTGATGGGGTGGGGCGCGGGGGGCCGTGCATCCAGACGCAGACACAGATTTCACACTCCTGTAGGCCAACTGGAGACGTCTGTGGACATAATTTCTTTAAAGAAATGCTGAAATTGTGACCACCTTGACCCCACACCCCCTGGATGTTAGGTGCAACCGTCTCGTTAGCCTTTGAACCCAGTGTTTAGCTCAGGCGTCCTGGACGGGGCGGCTATTGCCTTGTGGCGCAGCACCCTACTGCACTGACCCCGTGTCTTTTTTCCCCACAGACTGGAAACCAGCACATATATCAGCCTGTGGGCAAACCAGGTAAGTTAAGAAATGGATTGCGCATCACACAGTTTGTGTAATTTGAAGGGAGTGTAGTTTCTTAGCTTTGGAATGCCTCGTGATGTGTTCATGCTTCTCCCGCTGCAGACCACAGCATGTGTGATGTTTACCAAATTCAGCCCACGCCTGAAGTACTGGAAAACAGGAGTTACAGCTCTAATGCGCCAGAAACACCCCACCCCCACCCCTGCAGGGGGCCCTCTCTCAGACTAGCGCCTGTTGTAATAACTCCGTTTATTTGGGAGTCGTTTCCATCCTTTCCATTAACGGACGTTACTCAATGGGGCTCATTCCTTTACCAGATCCTGCAGCACCACCAAAGAAGCCGCCGCGTCCCGGAGCCCCCGGGCACCTGGGCAGCCTGGCCAGCCTCGGCAGCCCTGGGGACAGTTACAACGAGGGCGTCAAGGTGAGCAGCTTTCATCCCAGGTGCCGACCCTGCAGTGATGTGCGGTGGGGTGGGGGGCTCCTCCATCAGCTCCAGACCCCGCTCGGAGTCAGGACCAGCCTCACTGGGAACTCTTTTTCTGTGTTCTCTCACGTGATAGTCCAGGGCCTCAGTCAGACCCTATCTCAAGAGTGTTTTCTTATCAGACAGGATGTTTCTTTGAGGTAAAGTGCTAGGATACCTTCTGATGGTACAGAGGAGTTGAGCCAGACACCTGGGGGACGCGAGACCTTGAGCAGGCACAGTGTCTCCAAGTCCGTCCACGTGGCTTGGGGCGGCGGGGGAGTGGGGTGTGGGTTTCGATCCTTCCCCGACCGGAACCACAACTGTGTATGCCCAGCAGCGTGTGCTGCTTCTGCAGCTGCCTGCTGTGTGCCCACTCAAGCAGAGGGGCACCTCCACTCCCCATTAGGTCAGTTATCTCTCAGAATATATCTCTAAAATCAAGGTGGTGTGTTGACTGGTATTTTTTCCTTCTTCATGGTGCCTAGAAAAAGGTACATATTAGAACCCAGTAGCTGTGATCAATCCTGATAAGCTGTGTTTCATTGACAACCACCATTTATTGAGTGCCAACTGCTGTGGCAGAACTTGTCCTGTGTAGTTTAAAGCTCACATCAGCCTCACGGGATCGGTGGTCTTACTGTTTTTCTCAGCTTTCACGTGAGACACCCTGGTTCCCAGAGGTTAAAGGGCATTTCAAAGGTACAGCCTCCCTATAGCTGACCCAGCATTTAGCTGCAGACCTGACTTTCCATCCACATGCTGTGTGCTGCCTCTCCAGGTTTACACCAGAAGCCAAGGGGCTGATTTCCTCATAGAGGCAGGAGAGTCAGAGAGGTTGTCCAGGCAGAGAAAACGTCATGTCCAGGCGCGCATCTGCCTGCAGCCTAGAGGCTGCTCTCTCGGACCACCCTGGCCCCTGCAGGGGCAGTGTGGAGGTTAGCATGGGCCCAGAGGCACCCCTGTCCAAGGACAGGTCACCAGCTCCCAGAAACCAGAGTGCTGGTCCTGGGGACGGCCCGGGGCTTGGCTTCCCCAGCTGCCAGGCCTCCGGGCCCATAACTCCGCTAGCAGCACAGAGGAACAGAAAAGGACAAACCCTTTCCTGATGTGGTTTATTTACATAAATTTTAAAAACGAAGAGAGAAATTGGGTTAGGGAAATTTTTTCATTCTCATAAGCAAAAGAAGAAAATTTCAAAATGGCCTGTATTGCAGTGAAAAACCAACTTTAAAAGTAGATCAGACACCAGCTTAGACCTCTGACCTGTGTTCATTTTTAACATGTGGACTAACATTATGAATAAATATAATGGGGAAACAACCTTGTTACAGGGTATATATAGGATACTGAACAAGTAGAAGTCTTTGTGGAAAGAGTGTGCTTACTTAAAATACACTCTGATTGATAAGTGTGAAGTATTTATCTCTATTATCAAATCCAGTGTGAAAGAAGCTCTCTCTTTAATACAGAAATGCTTACCTTTACCTGGTATAACTGGTATTCATCCAAATAATAGCCAGAAACCAGTCTCAGTTTCTGCTTGGTGGCTTTACATTTCGGCTCTGAATTACCAAAGTCTTCCAGGATGACCCCTCCCACCGCGAGTGGTTGGATTACCTGTGTCTCTGTGGGTTGGTGGTGTGTCCTAACCTTCTTCCAGGGGCCTCCAAGTGGTCAAGCTCAAGAAAATAGGAGGCCAGTGTCAGCTGTCTGCAAAGCAAGCTGGTGCTGTGGGAGGGTCCCCGGGAGTGGCCCCTGGCAGTGTGATGACAGTGCTGCCCTCACAAGAGCTGGGCAAAGGATGAACACAAAGGAACGAGCTTTGAACAGAGTAGGACGGACCGCCCTCTCCTCCAGGAGTCCAGTCGTGGTTCTTTGTCGGAGCCCCGGCTGCCACACCTGAGGAAGCCCCCCTCTCCATCCTGATTGATGCCCTTTGAGCCGGCTCTCCCGCCACATTCAGCATCTCAGTGCCAACGCTTCTGCTCTCGGAAGTGATGCTGTTACTAACAACTTCCCCCTTTCCCGCGCACACAGCGTGGAGGATTGGACCTCAGAATTTAGGATTCTGCTGAATTTCTATACCAAAGGGTATAGAATTCAGACAGTTCTAAAGAAAAGTCAAGAAATCCATATTTCTCTCAGTTAACTTTGTCGGTCATATTACAGTAGAATAGCTCTAAAGCTATAGAGAAAAGAAAACATTAAATAAAATTTCTAGACTTAAAATAAAGGAAGAACCCAGCCATAAGAACTGGTTCAAATGAGGGGTATTTTTTGTTCGTTTGTTTTTAAATGAAGCTCCTGGTATCTTTAAATACAGCCCCCAGTCGGGCATCTCTGTCACAGCGGGACGGCTGGGTCGAAGCCTGTTTCCGAGGATGTCGGGTGTCAGGGGCGCTCAGGGACTGAGGGTGTGCCGTTCCTCCTGAACCTCAGGAGTCCAGCGGGCAGTGTTGTGTGAACACAGCATAGATACGCCTCTTTCTTTATAGAAGACCCCCAATTCTGTGGATCCTTGCACGGCTGCCGGATTGTCACGCTCGGGCTTTGCATGTTGTTTTCCTCATTTATTCATGAAAGCAAGCATGGTGCATGGCAGGCCCCTACTGAGTACGCGGGTGCCCTGAACAGACCGCCCGGCGGCTGCGCTTGGCTGGCCCACGAGCCAAGCAACAGGCGGAAACCTGCTCCTCTTGTTCTGCTCGTGTGTTTTTACGGGGGTTTTGTCTGCTGCCTTTATTAATACTGTTTTTCTTTTTTCCCTCTCTCTGACAAATTCCTTTAACTTGTCCTCACCTTCCGTTCGACAATAGCCATGGAGGGTAAGCACATGGTGTCTGCGTGTCTGTCCAGCTCTCCGTCACACCCTGCTCTGCATGCTCATCTGGACCAGGAGGCGGGAAGCCCGGGGAGGACGCGTTCGCTTGGTTTGCCCCCAAAGCAGCACGTGTGTTTGCCGCAGAGTGACCACGAGCATCTGTGCAGTGGTGGAGCACTCCTTCGCTTTCTGTCCCGGGGTCAGAGATGGCTGAGTGCTGGCAGCAGGTCCACACGGGCGAGTGCTGCTGCTGCCCCTCGGTCTCGTCAGGATAGACGCGTGCTGTCCTTCCGTGCCTGGGCGGCCGGTTTGACTTTTAACGCACTGGCGGTTCCTCCGGGGCCTCAGCGCAGCCTTCAGGGCTCGGGTTGTCTTGGGTAGCACTTGCTGAAGCCTGTGTGCCCATGCCCTGTGGTGGGCACCTTCACATGTGCTCCTTCGTTTCACCCCCATCTCGACTGTGGGTGAGGGAACAGGGGCCCCCCACAAAGCAACACCCGCACAGCTCCCGCTGCAGCAGCGCTCAGCACACAGAGGTTGTCCGTTTAAAGGAGACTTGCACTTGTCCACATGTGATAACCATAAGTCCTCAGAGAGGCGTGGGGTTCCCGGGTTCTTCCTCTTCTGGTGAATGATTTTGGGGGTTCAGGGTAGTGAATCACCTCTCTGAATGAACTGGGGCTTTGAGTACAATGCGTGCGATTCCCTCTCATTTCCTTTAACTGAGCTCAAAGTTAGAAAAAGTTGTGCCTTAGTCATTTGTCACTTGGATGAACTGCTTTCCATCATCCTCAGACTGAAGTGTGTCCCCTAAGACAAGATCCCTTAAGTGATCTGCTCTGATCTCTCTTAAAGACCCTTCCTAGCCGCATTGCGGTGATACGTTGCCATCTGCTGGACGAGGGAAAGATAACTGGCTTCTGTATTGGCAGCTTCAGCCCCAGGAGATCAGCCCCCCTCCCACGGCCAACCTGGACCGGTCCAACGACAGGGTGTATGAGAACGTGACAGGCCTGGTGAGAGCGGTCATCGAGATGTCCAGCAAGATTCAGCCTGCCCCGCCGGAGGAGTATGTCCCCATGGTGAAGGTGAGCTAAGCCCCGTCACGCGCACGGCTGCGGTCCCTGCGGCCCTCAGGCCAATCCATCCCGCCGCTTCAGAAGGCCCGTGCCGCGCGGTGACCACTGCTGTTCCCGACCTCGGTCCCGGAGCATCCTGTGCAGAGGAGTCATCAACAGCGGCTGCTGGTTCAGGGGGTCTCGGGTGAGAACAGCGGCAGGAGAACGCCGACAGTCTGGTGCCGCCATGGCAGGGCAGGTGGTTACGTTTTAAAGGGCCAGACAGGTAATCCGGGGAGACCCTGCTTTCAGCTCTGTAGGGCGTTCACCTAGAAGTGGAATTGCTGGATTGTGTGGTCATTCTGTTCCCGATTTATCTTTTTTGGAGAAATGTCTGTTCAAGTCCTTTGTTCATTTTTTAACAGGATTATTCCTTTTTCTGTAGAGTTCCAGGATTGAACAACCTTTTTAGTGTACCAGTGAGCCATCTCTGGAACAGCTGTTTTTAAACCCCAGTGTGGAATAGCTGCTCGGAAGTCGTGCTATTTTGTGGGCAGCCCAGTTAATCCATTCTGGCTGAGTTTGTAGCCTACTCCCATAGCAACTGTAGCCAGCGTTCTTAAGGGTTAACTTGCAGGAACCACAGGCATTTTTTTTTCCCTAAATACTAATAAACTCAACTGTATACAAAAGCAGCCAGGATTTGGTACATAATAAAGCTTTTTAGGGTGATTTTATAGAAGCTGCATCTTACGCTGTGTGATACTTCTTGTCGGTTGATCGAGCGGTAATAAGCAGCCTGTCCTCACTGGTCTCACCATGCTGCGGGCATAACCTAGCACCTGAGTCCTTCCGTAGTTGACCCCGTGGCGTCATACCACCTTTGATTATACTTGATCCCTTTAAACCCTGAGTGGCCAGGGGAGGGCTGTTGTGCCCCGTGTGCACAGTGGACGAAGCCCCGGGGTCAGCGAGGCCCCCACAGCTGGTGCCACCTGGCATTTGCTCCCACGTGTAGCAGCAGCCACAGCGTTCCCGGCTGGCCCCTGAGGCTGCGGAAAGCACCGGGGAGGGAAGAGAGTCTCTCTGCACACGCGGCCCGCTTTCCCTGCCTGAGCCCCTGTTCCCCGGACAGGACAGCAGTGGGTGTCCAGAGATCTGAATCTGCCTCATAACGAGATCAGGCTCAGGACTGTGGAAAAGAAATACAGAAATTTCCCCCAAAGTATTGAAAAGGAAATGAAAGTCCTGTCGCTGGAAGGAGACACCGTCACGGCTGGCGTGGAGCTGCCTGGTGTGCATCCTAACGCTGGTGTGGTCTCCTGTCTGTTAGGAAGTCGGCCTGGCCCTGAGGACGCTGTTGGCCACGGTGGATGAGACCATTCCTGTTCTGCCCGCCAGCACCCACCGAGAGGTAGGGCCTCATCCAGGGGGCAGCGTGTGGGCCCTGGGGGGCTGTGGTGACTGCTCTGCAGGGCGTGACCTTCTGGCCAGCGCCCCAGTCAGGGACTCTGAGGACCACCCGTCCATCCTGGGGGCCGCGATGGGTGACTGGCGCCCACGCCCTGAAGAACGGGCCATCCTGAGGGCGGGTAGGAGCAGGGGTGCAGGACTGCGGGCCCCGTGGAGTCCTCGGGAGCACAGACGGAGCAGCGGGCTGGGCGGAGTTTCCTCGAGTTCCTCTGTGAGCGGTCCTGGATTCCCACTGAAAGCCGCGATATAAAACCTGTGACCAGTAAATAAGTAGCGTCTGGGGACCCGCACCTGGCCCTGCTCACTTCCCATGCCTCGCCGGCCCTGTCTCCTGTGTCCACTTTTCTGCTTTCTGTCTGGGGGCCCATGGTCTGTCCTTCAGCCCAGCAGGCCTTGTTTTTGTTTTGTTAGTTTTTTTCTTTACTTTTTATTTTGAAATGATTTCAGACTTACAGAAAGTTTCCAGAACAGCACCAGGAGTTTTCAGGTCCCCCCGCCCCAGTCTCCCCGTTGGGCCACGTTTGCAGTCTCTGTGTGTCTGCTCGCTGGCGTCTGCCTCTCTGGGGCCCCCTGGGAGGGGCTGTGTCGCCCCCCTGCTTGTGGTGTTTCCGCTCGCCTTTCCTGACGGCGGGGCTGTTCTCTTACTCGGTACGGTTGCCACGACTGGGGTTTCACACCTACTGCCAGGCTCGCGTTCTGGCTCCTCCCTCTGGTGGGCGACAGCCCAGGGCTCGCGGGGCCCCTGACCCCAACGTGTCTGTGTGCTTCTCCTGGGCCAGCTGCTCAGGCACTCGCTGTCCCCCATGACGGGACCAGGCCTCAGGGCTGGGGGTCCCCCCTCCCCCCTGCATCCCCTCGGGAGGCCATGTCCCAGGCAGGTGTCAGGACGTGCGGGGCAGCTGGGCACAGCTCCTGCGCGGGTCTTCTGTACGTGACATCGATTCCCTTGCACGACACCACTTAATATCATTTTGGAAAATGGTTCTGACCGGTTGTCACCGTGTAGATTTATGTTTCTCTCCAGTTAGATTAGCTCTTTTGTCTGCTTTATTAGAACTTTAATTGGTTTTCTACAGTGAGCAAGAATTCTGCATCAGAATGAGGAAACTCCAGGTACCAGAAGTGAGGAAACAGTAGCCTGCCAGGCTCCTCTGTCCCTGGGATTCTCTAGGCAAGGATATTGGACTGGATGGCCATTCCCTTCTCCCGGGGATCTTCCCCACCCAGGGATCGAACCCGGGTCTCCTGCATTGCAGGCAGATTCTTTACCGCCTGAGCGCCTGGGGAGGCCCCACATGACCAGGTCTGACCGCAGCCGTAGCTGCCAGGCCTGCCACGGCCCCGCCCTGTCGCTGGCTCTCCTGTGCACAGCTCCCTGCCTCCTGCTCTCCTGCTTCCTCTCCCGCCTTCCCACCCGTCTGCCTGGCCGGGTCCCTCTGGACCCAGTGTTAGCATTTATCTACTTCTCCTGCCGGGGATCCTGGAGGCCACCCCCCGTCCCCTGCCCCCAGTCCTGACTCCCCGGTGAGACCCCTGGATTTCAGAACTTCCCTGCTTTCAACCTTGCTTGCCCCCCACCCCCACAGCTCTTCTCTGCTGCCTTGAGTGTGACCACCCCAAGCTGCCCGCCAGTGTGAGTTCACAGACACCTTTTCTCCACGGCAATTCTCCCGACACCTACAGGTCCCGATGTTTCAGAGCCGCCCCTCTGCTGTCGGTGGGCGCCCCCCGAGCCCTGGGCACCGGCTCTCTGCGGGAGTCTGCCCCTACCGCACGTTCTTCCTGCGGCGTCAGTGGGACCAGTGTGCACCCTCCACCCTGCCCAGCATGAACCACACATGCACGTGCACACACACGCACGCACACGCGCACAGACAGCCTGCTGTCCCATCTCGGGTCAGGCCTTGCTTCTCCTCCTCATGGCCTCGCCCCTCTTCCCTGAGGAGCCACAGCTTCTCTCAGCTGCTTACGCTGCCTCCGAGCTCTCCCCACCTCGGTTCAGTCCCTTCACGCACCAGCGCCCCTTCTGGGTTACGGCATTCCCCCTCCTGAAACCCCTTGGGCCTCCCCCTGCTGCGTTGCGCAGGAGCACGGTGAGTGGGGGGCCGTGAGCCCTTCACGGTGGAAGCCAGCAAGCGGGTGCAGTCCCGGCCGGCTGAGGGGCGCGCCCCCCGAGGCGTCTCTGTTGCTCTTCAGAGCTGGGACCTGCTCTTCTCCGGGTCCGTCTCTGTGGGGTGGTTTCTCTCATCGTCCCTGTGTCCACAGCTCCGGGGGCCTTGTACACAGGAAGTGCTCGCTGACTGTTTAAAGAGCAGGTGGATAGATCACTGCGACCCCCACTTCGCCCTCTGATCTGTTCGGAAGGGTCTGGAGTTGACATCCAAGTGGGGCGGGCCTCCTGACACCCTTGAACCACCTCCCGGGGAGCAGAGGAAAGTCCCGCGGCAGGTGCAGTAGAGGCATGCAGGCCTGGCGGCGGAGACCCGGTTCTGTCTCGTTTCCAGGGAAGAAGGAGTCTCTTTCTTAGGAGGCACCTAAGAAGAGCTCCTGAGACCCCTGAGCAGTGGCCACAGGCAGCTCTCCTGACCCTCTTGTCCTTGCAGATCGAGATGGCCCAGAAGCTGCTGAACTCCGACCTGGGGGAGCTCATCAACAAGATGAAACTGGCCCAGCAGTACGTCATGACCAGCCTGCAGCAGGAGTACAAGAAGCAGATGCTGACGGCCGCGCACGCGCTGGCCGTGGACGCCAAGAACCTGCTCGACGTCATCGACCAGGCCAGACTGAAGGCCCTGGGGCAGCCGAGGCCGCACTGAGCACGACCCGCCCTTGCCCCACCCGCCACGAGGCCACCCGGCCGGTGCAGGCACACCCAGCGCCAACGTTTTGACTGACGGCTGCTTGGAAATCTCACATAAGTTAAACTGCGTTTTGATTTGGGTTGTTGTTGTTTCAGCTCTTTAATCATGGTGTTCAGAAAAGTCCGGGATCCACAGTGCAGCATTTTTCTGAGAGTAAAAGTTGTATGTGAGAAGCTCTTAAAGAACGATGAAGGATAGGCTGTGCTCACGTCAGGATACGCTTTCGTGGAAATGGCCGAGGCGGTGACACGCTGATTCCTGAACTGGCCAGACCTCGCTTTGGAAGAAGAGGAGGAAGCGGAGGGTTCCAGGAACCACGGGGCTGAGAAGCCCTTTGCCAACCGCAGACTTGCTATCCAGACTGGAGTTTTGTCGTCAGAACGCTCTCCAGTTGCAATATGCTAATACCACTTTACAGAGGAAGGATATAAAAGCTATATTTTGAAGACTTGAGTCATTTCAGAAAAAAAAACTACCCTCTCCTCCTTCCTGCCTTTTACTTTCATGTGGGTGTGTGAAACATTTGGTTGGAAACTAGCTGTAGAACACACTAAAAACTTTTGTCTTTTTTCACCAGAATAATGTGCCAGTTTTTTGTAGCGATGTTATTTCTCTTGGAAGCAGAAATGCTTTGTACCAGAGCACCTCCAAACTGCATTGAGAAGAAGTTCTGGAACCATCCCTGTTTTCCATTTTTATATAATTTATAAAGAAAGATTAAAGCCATGTTGACTATTTTACAGCCACTGGAGTTAACTAACCCTTCATCATGTCTGTCTTCCCAGGAGAGAATCGGGTGAAACAGACTTGGTTTCCCTTTGATGTCCAGTTTTACCATCCATTCTGTTACATAATTTTTAAAAATACACCCTCCCTTTAGTTTGTTGGGGGATATAAATTATTCTCAGGAAGAATATAATGAACTGTACAGTTACTTTGACCTATTAAAAAGGTGTTGCCAGTAAAGTTCTTGGTGTAATATCCTTTCTTTTGGTTCTGTTCCTTCAGATCGTTTGAAATTTCTCAGATAACTTGTCAGATCAAGTAATATACAGGCAAGCTCCCAAAAATTATTCATTTCTTTTACTCTCTGTCCTCTTGACAAGTCAGGAACACCACTCAGAAGAATGGCCCAGCCTAAGTTAAGCTTTTCCTCCATCTTCATGGTGAAACGGGAAATCAAGCTCTGCAGGCTGGCCGTGCCTACCACCTGTTTAGCACTGTCGGGAATCTCGCTCTCTCAAGGGGACCGTCAGCATGAGGCCCCAGGCCCAGCCTCATCTCCTGGAGCCTTTGGGCTGCCAGACTGGGGTTTGTAGTGCTGGGGACCCCAGGGGAGAAGGCAGAGCCCAGTGCGGGGACCCGAGGGCCCGGCAAGCAGGTGGACGCAGGTCCCTGGGGTGTGGCAGGTCCCCGGGGCTCGGCCCCTCCCTCTGGGCTGCAGGGCGTCCTCCGCACCTGGAAGGAAGGTCAGGGATGTTGCCCGCCCGAGTCTCTTTCGGGATCTTGAGTCCGCACGTCCTCATGTTTAAGCTGGTGATTGTAAGGTTGAATACAACACGCCGGGGTGGTCCTGCCTGCATCTCGGGTTCAGCGGCGGGGCTGTGAGCCCGGCCACAGCGCTTGTCCTGCGCCTCCTGGCCTGAGTGTTCATCCCTCCAGCACCACGAGCTGCAGGTGAGTCTGGAGAGGTTCTGTCGGTCAGGAGATCCATCTTGTTTGTGAGAGTGGGTGGAGACAGACTGTGGATGTGTTGGGCGCCTGCTCGGGGCCCTGAGGTTAGAAGGCCTGTCCTGGGACTCAGCCTCACTGTGCTGCAGGCAACGGCTGCCTGACCAGGCAGCTTGATGCTGGTCCACACTGGGCGGGAGAAGCAGTGAGGGAAGTGAGTACGCACCTGCTCACAACCTCACCTCTTTCTCCAAATGCATGTGTTTTAACGCTATTTTAATTAAAGAGTAATTTAGACGGAGAAAAGGGCACAAATACATTGAGGTTATTGAATTCTTCACAAAGGAGCACGCTGGTGTCACCGACACTGAGACTCAGGAGCAGGACAGCACCCCGAAGTCCCAGGGCCCCCCCCAGCCACTGCCTCTACAGAGCGGTTACAGCCCCCCGTTTTCGGTTCGACTTTTCTCAGACATAACCGCGCACTGTCAGCCCGCTGAGGGAATAGGTGGAGCGCTGTCTTCAGACGAGCACGTCCAGCCCCCCGGGCAGCCGGTCCCCACACCCCCGAGGCAGCGGCTGGCCAGGTCTCCCGCACCGGAGAGCTGGTCTTGCCCTGCATGTAGCTTCTGGAACTGCTGCTCACACCCTTCGGTCTCTGGCTTCTTTCCTCAGAACCGTGATTTAGGATACTCCTGTCGCTGCTCATCAGGGTTCGTTCTGTTTCTGATGATGCTTCGTGGTCTGACAGCCTCGCAGCTAGTTCACCTGTTCACCTATTGGTGGAGGAGACATCTGAGTTGTTTTCAGTTCCCAGTTCTTTGTTTGGCTGCGCCACGCGGCATGTGAGGGCAGAGTTCCCCGACCAGGATGGAACGCGTGCCCTGTGCGTCGGGAGCGTGGAGTCCTGACCTGTGGACCACCGGGAAAGCCCCGGTCTCTGGTTACTGTGAATGAAGCCGCCGTGGCCGTTTGCATACAAACACATGTCTTTTCACTTCTCGTGGGCAGACGACTGTGAGTGAAACCTCTGGAACTTAGGCTAAGTGTGAACTTGATTAAGAGCTGCCAGTCTGTTTACCGTGTAGAAACCGTTTTCCACCCCAGCCAGATACATGCAAGGCTTCCTGTGTTCCATCTCCTTTTAGTTTGTGTTCATGTACGATAATGTCAAGCAGGCTCTTCCTATACTTAACTGGCTGTTTATATATCTTTCCTGGGAAGAAGTATCTGCTCGGATATTTTGCCCTGTTTAAAATCAGGCCGTTTGTCCTTTTGCCCTTGGGCAGTAGGGCTTCACGGGTGTCCTGGATACTCGTCTCTTAGATTCTTGTGCCCACACATTTTCTCCCAGTCTGGGACATGGCTGTTTACTTTCTTAACTATACGCCGGTGTCAACTTACCCAAAAATTTGGTGAAAGAATGGTTGTCGTTGGAACTATATTGACTTTATAGGTTAGTTTGAGGAGAATTTTGTCTTCAAAAAATGTGAACTTAATATGTCTGTTTCTTTAAATCTTTGATTTCAGTAACGCGTTGCTATTTTCAGTGTGAATAGAGATCTTAAATACCTTTCGTTAGTGTATTCCTGTTCTATGTTTCTGATGTTGTTGTTTCAAAATGTTCTTATTCTTACTTAACATGGGTGTGCACGTCGTGTTTTCTGTTCCCTTTTTTAATTGAAGTATAGTTGATTCACATTGTTTCACACACAGGTTGTTATTGTTGAGTCACGAAGTTGTGTCAGACTCTTTTTTGACCCCATGGACTGTAGCCTGTCAGGCTTCTCTGTCCATGGGATTTTCCAGGCAAGAATACTGCAGAAGGTTGCCGCTTCCTCCTCCAGGGGGACTTTCTGACCCAGGGATCAAAGCCACGTCTCCTGTGTTGGCCGGCAGATTCTTTATCACTATATATGTATTCTTTTTCAGATTCTTTTTCATCACAGGTTACTACAAGATACTGAGTATAACTAAGATAACAGTGGGTCCTTGTTGTCTTATCTATTCTTATGTATGAGAATCCCAGGGACGGGGAGCCTGGTGGGCTGCCGTCTGTGGGGTCGCACAGAGTCGGACACGACTGCAGCAGCAGCAGCAGCAGCAGCAGCAGCAGTGTGTCTCTATTAACCCCAGACTCCTAACTTATCTCCCCTCTGGTGACCGTAAATTTGTTTTCTAAGTCTGTGAGTCTGTTGCTTTGTAAATAAGTCCATTTGTATCACTTTGGGGGACCCCACATGTAAGCGATGTTACACGGTGTTTGTCCTTCCCGGTCTGACTTAGCTCACTTAGAGTGATCATCTCTAGGCCCATCCACGTGGCGGCAGATGGACTTTTCAGTTGTCGGTGGCTCGGCTCACAGATGCGCAGTCATTCACCCTGTATCCTCGGTGGGCCAGCTCTTTCCTGCTGCCGCACGCCTGCCCCCGCCTGGAATGGTACTTCCCCTCAGACCAGAGAGCGGGCACCCTCAGAGGAGGCGGGCTCAGCTCAGCCTCTCTGTGCGGGGTCCCATCGGTGGGGCTGACTGCCATGTTCCGAGCCCAGGTCTGACCAGGTTTGTGTACCACCGACGAGGGCTGTACATCTGTTAAAGCTTTTAAATCATACTTGACATTAGTTTGTTATTTTGCTGAATTTGACAATAAAAACAGACAATCGTTTTTTAGGTTCTTTTCCCCTCTGGAGGAAGGACGGTCTTTCGATTTACCCAAACATTTTTAGGCGTTGACTTGTTTTTAGAAATTCATCTCTCTCTTTTTTTTTTTTAATTACACAAGTGTATGAGTGGTGCATGTACACTGAAGAAAATGAGAAAATTTGGCCAAATCAAAATATGTTTAATTGCCTCAAGGTCAGGAACAAAACAAAGATGCCACTTTCATGACTTTGGTCAACCTGGGGCTAGAAGTTCCAGCCAGAGTGGTTGGGCAAGAAAGGAAATACAGGGCGTCCAGGCTGGAGAGAGGGAAGCCACTCCAGCTCTCAGGTGATGTAGACACAGAACATCCTGAAAGGCCCGCAGGGACTGGAGACAGTAAATTCAGCAAATGGATAATCCACGCGCGCTGTGTCCACATGGTGGGGTGTTATCAGCCATAGAAAGAGAAGAAGCACGACATGGGCAGACCCAGAACACATCAGGTTGGGAAAGAAGCCAGACAGGAGGCCACAGAGGTTCCATGTGACTGTGTGATTCGTAAGGAAGAGCAATTTGGGACTCTTCCTATGATTGAGTTAAAGGTATTGATACGGATCTATCACCCTGGACTGTGGGGCTGGACCCGATGTAATTCAGGGGCCCTTACGAGAGGGAGGGTTTGTCTACAGAAGGCGCAAAGCCAGTGTGACAGCGAAAGCGGGAACTGGAGTGGGGCACCCACAGGCATCCTGGGCGACTCTGGAAGCTGCAAGAGCTGAGCGAATTCTCCCCTGAGCCTCCAGAAGGGGCCCTGCTGGCCTGGCCTGCATTCCCGCAGGACCAAGCGCAAACTGCTGGCTTGCGCTGTCGGAGAAAGCCTGTGGTGGTCTAAGCCAGCAGCACCTGGGGTCTAAGGTGCATGGGCTGCTGTTCAGTCACTAAATTGTGTCTGACTCTGCAACCCCATGGACTGCAGCACACCAGGCTTCCCTCTCCTTCACTATCTCCTGGAGTTTGCTCAAACTCATGTCCATTGAGTTGATGGTGCCATCTAACCATCTCATCCTGTGTCGACCCCTTCTCCTTCTGCCCTCAATCTTTCCCAGCATTGAGTATTTTTTTTTTCAATGAGTATTCAGGGTTGATTTCCTTTTGGATTGACTAGTTTGATCTCCTTGCAGTCCAAGGGACTCTCAAGACTCACGTGGACATCACTAGGTGGTCAGTATTGAAATCAGATTGATTATATTCTTTGCGGCCAAAGATGCAGAAGCTCTATACAGTCAGCAAAAACAATATCTGGAGCTGACTGTGACTCATATCATGAGCTCCTAATTGCAAAATTCAGGCTTAAATTGAAAAAAGTAGGGAAAAACACTATACCATTCAGATATGACCTAAATCAAATCCCTTATGACTGTACAGTGGAGGTGATGAATAGAGTTGCCCTTGGACGAGTGCAGCCCAGCTCCTCCCTGCTGCACCTTCTCCAGGCCCGGGCCCCAAAGGACCAAACCTCCCCATCCCCAAGCCCTCACCTCCCCAGGGATCCCCTAGGGGCACTCAGATACTCTCAAAAGAGACCTCACTTCCATCCTTCGTCTTCCCATCTCGCCCTCAGCTGGAGTCACAGCCCTCCAACAACTCGCCCCAACAAGGGAGGGGGCTCCTGGCAAATCGCCCCTCCCGCAAGAAGCCTCATAATGGAAGAATAAGTCAACCTCCCTGGGTCTCAGCCAGGCCACCTCCACCGCCTGGCTTCCTGCTCGGACCCCGGCTTGTCGGTTTCCCAACCTTGGGAAGTAATCTGGAGAAGACGGCTAATGAGTCACTTCCCAGGAAGTTATGAGACGTCTGCTGCCAGAGTGAGTCACCGGAAACGAGGTGGGGGAGTCGGGGGGTGACCCCCAAACGCACACGCGCAGTCACTGAAAACCCAGTGCCAGCTGTGAGGGCATGAGTGGGTCACTGTGAGCGCGTGAGCGGTGCCTGTGCCTTCTGCTGTGATGTCTCTTTTGCGCTGTCTTCTCTGCTCCTGATGGAACATTTTATTGGAATTCAAAGTCCCAAATCTTTTTTTTTTTTTTTTTTTAGCTCTTTAAGGTCAAAAATCATTGATTTTTCTGTTTACTTATTCTTCCATTACTTTCAGATATTACTCAGCTACAAAATTCCTACTTGGAATCTTAGTTTTTTGAACTCCATGTCAAGTCTTTCCCAGTCTTGCTCTGAATGACTTCCCAGGACCTTCCCTTCTGGTGGTCCTGAGATGCTGTCGTTCAAGGCCACGGAGACTGCCGTTGCCTCCCTCTCTCCTCTGCCTGCCCCTGCCTGATGGACCCGGCTGCCCGGCTCTGAGGGGTCTTTCTCTAAGACAACCCTCAGGGGCAGGTGTCTCAGGGGACAAGGGTCATCTTGGAGCCTGTGGGGCTCCACCCCTGCCCCTGTTGTTGGGGTCCCTTGGGATTGGGGGTGGATCTGGAGAGGGCAGCATCATATCCAGTGCACACCGCTCAAAGGTGGGGGGCTTCACCTCCTGTGACCCCAGGACACGTCAGACGTGGCCAGACTTAGGTCCCTGTTCCTCTTGGCAAGAGCAAGCCAGGCCCGGCCTTATCAAGACTGTGGACCCAGGACAGCCCTGCCCCCAAGCTCACCCGGCCCAGATTCTACTCTCAGGGATGGAAGCTCTGCTTTGCAGCTGCTTGATCCACATGCAAGCAGGAATGGCCCTGACACTTGCCACACCGGGTCTTATTAGTAACAGACCCTGAATAAGAAATGATGGGAATCCCTGGCTCCTTGGGCTGAAAGAGACCCGAGTGCTCAGGCTGGTTCACTCAGCATCGTTTTCCCTCACGAAGGCCAGAGAGACTCCAGAGCTGGGCCAAGCTGCTCCCAGCCCCTGGATGGTGCCCTTGCTGGACGTCCTGGGCGTGTGACGGGCGAGGGGCTCCGGGTGCTGGACCCGCCTTCACCTCCATCACAGTCGCACCTGGAAACCAACGATGGGCACATCACCCTAGAGATAAAAAGGGCCCTCAGGACGCCAAGGGTCAAGTTATGGTCAGTGCCAGGAGGCAGGCACACGAGGCCACACGCTCCACGACTCCATCCACACACCTGCTCCACAAGGCTGGACCCAGAGGGCAGAGTAGCGGTTGCGGGGCTGGAGCGGGTGTTGCTGAGCACAGGGTTCCCGTCTGGGGTGCTGACAGAGTTCTGGGCCTAGACAGAGTGATGGGAGCACAACGTGATGAGTGGACTTAATGCCGCCGAACGTGTACTTTGAAGCGGTAGCTGTTACATTATGTGCATTGTGTGTTCCGTGCACTTTACCACAGTAAGCAAAAGAGAGCAAGTGCGGGGGACTGAGGCTCACGGTCGCGGGTGTCCCGTAGGGATTCACCTGGGAACCGACCCGTCTGCGTGGCCCAGACCGGGCCCCTTCTCTGTCCACCACCATCTTGGAAGCGCTGGGCACAGCTGTCCCAGCCCTGTCCGGTCCTGTGGATAAAGTTGGAGGCAGAAACCTAGCAGTTAAATTTCCCGGATGTGGGTCGTCATAACACTCAAGTGCCCTCTTCGCATTTTGTGTGGGAGACACGGACCACAGTCCCTTCCAGCAGTGACGTGGGAATGGCTCGGAAGCCTGCATCTTGTGCATGTGGCTCCCGCGTTTCCTGACCCGGGGAGCCTTGTGCAGTGTCTCCAGGGCATCGTTAGTCTGTGTCCCAAAACCTGGATGAACCACAGTCTCTGAGCTGGGGGATAGCGCTCTGAAGGCCCCTTCCCGAGGCTCCCCTTCCCCAGACGCTTCTCCCTGTGAAGAAGGAAAGCCCCTCACCAGCCCAGGTCCACCCCAGGCCTGGACTTGAACTCAGAAGACTGTTCACCACCAGGCCAGGACTGGGGGCCCTGGGATCCAGACTCTGACGTGTCCGGGTGCCCTGAATCCGGGGCGGTGGTGGAGTGGGGCTGGGGAGGGGTGACCTGGACTGTTGTCCTGGTGGCCCCAACATGCCCTGAGGGGCATCTCATGAAAGCAAAGCAAAGACATTGATAAGGAGTGTAAATGCCAAAAACGCCTTTGCAGATGTTTGTCAGCAATTCTCTTTTTTTGCTAACCTGAGGACTCATCTCAGTTGGCATGTCCTTAGGTGGAAAGAGAAGCCCCTTCACAGAGCTGGGACAGTCTGTGATTAAGCTGGAGTATTTTCTGGAACTATCCCAGTTTTCAAGATCCACTGAGTAAAACCCACATAAGATGTCTGCACAGTCTCTTTCATCGTGAATGAGCATTAGTCCGTGAGGTAGCTAAAACCAATTTATTAAATCATTTCAAGAACTTCTCTAATTTTGATCAATCCTCATCTCGTTTCATTGTCTCCAACCTTCCTATTTCCCATTTCCAACAGCAAAAAGAAAACACAGCACGTGAGCTGGTAAACTGACTGTTTTCAAGCAGTACATGCCTTTCTCTTTCTTTACATTCGTAAGAAAATCTGATCGTGATGTTTGACAAAATAAATGGATTTATTTCTGGTTTTTATACTCGATCCTCAATCTCAAAAGCCAAACAAACACATATCAGTATACACGTTCACACACATTTACCTGAAGAATGCCATGCTTCCTGTCAAGCTCCTTGCCTCATAAGTGCCTTATCATGCTAGGTACACGTCACATGGTATTATTATAAATTAAATAATATTAAAGAGCATATTGGGCTTCCCAAGTGGTGCTGGTGGTGAAGAAGCCACTGCCAGTGCAGGAGACATAAGAGACAGAGGTTTGATCCCTGGGCCGGGAGGAAGGCATGGCAGCCCCACTCCACTCCAGCATTATCCACAAATCCACTCCAATATCCACAAAGAGCATATTGATCCATTTTCTTTCTCCGGAAACACATAAAATAGATACATTAATTATATTAGACCTTTATCAGTTTAATTTTGACTACTCTTAGTAATCTGTCTTACAAAATGCATTCCTTAATTTCATCCTCGGTGGGTTCTGTAATATTCCTGGAAACACGTATTAGCATTTGAATTGTGAAACGACGAAGTCACCTTCTGACAGCAGCCTGCCTCTTTGGCCAACAGATCTAACAAGGAGGATGGGCTCTACCAATCAGATTCTACAGCAAATTTTTGCATAAAATGAATACACTAAATCTCCAGCTCTGAGTTTGACAAAAAAATTTATTTAAAGAAGTGACAAAAATTGTTTAATTAAAAAACATTTTATTGGCAAAAGTGTAAATGAATGAACAGTATTGTATGCCCCTCAAACCTTGAGTTGAACTTGGTGCCTCTAAGAGAAAGAACAGTCATCTTCTGCCTGGGCCATGTCACCTGAATGACTGTCACTTTATAACCAGTGTTGAAGTTACTGGCGTGAGTCACCTAACCTTGTTCTTTTTTCCGGGTATCTCCCTCTGGCTCTTCTAACTCATGTTCAGTTATATATAAAATCTGAGGGCATTCTCTGGGAGTCCAGTGATCAGGACTCCGGGCTTTCACTGCCGAGAGCCCGGGTTCAGTCCCTGGTCAGGGAACTAAGATCCAGCAAGCCGCATGGTGTGGCCAAAAAATATGGAATCAGTTTGTCAGGTTCCCATTTTTAAAAAGCCCCTTGGGGGTTTGAGTTAGCTTTCATGGTGGAACCTCACTCAGGCAGTGCACAGCTCCACACCAGCTGGCGGCCAGCTGAGCCAGCTCCGCTTGGCCCGGAGGCTGCTCGGCCACCCAGGGGCCAGGACGAGGAGCAATCCTGGGCACGTGGTGGGGCGGGGGTCAAGCTCCGGGCCGAACCCCACAGCCGCACCTCAGGCCTCTTAGGACAGCTCTGCTGACATCCTGGTGGCCTAAGCGGGTCACGTGGTTGAGCCTGGCCTCCACGGAGCGAGAAACACGCCGTCCCGTGGGAGAAGGTCCGGGAGTGCAGACTTTGGTCGGTGTCAGGGCCCGCCAGGCCTTTCGTGCAGCCTCTGCTGACAGAGTCGTAAAGGCCCCCGTGAAAGCCAGGTGCTTTCCAGCCCGGGGCTTTCCTCACCCTGAGGGCAGAGCTCACTGAAGGGCCAGCCGGGGACCGTCACGCAGAACTGTCGCGGGGAGGTCGCTACTCGACTTCAGCATGTCACCTGTGAGGGGTCAGGGCCGCCACGCTGCTGAGAGAGCACTCTCCACTCGCACCACTGACATGGACAGTGTCAGCACTGACCGCTCCAGAAACGAGCCTCGTCTCAGTCGGGCCAGCAGTCCTTCCTGGGTCCTGGAGCTATTCCCAAGGGAAGCCCCATTCGTTGCTTTAAAAGACGTGTTTCCATCAGGAGTGCGCTTTTCATGGCTAAGAAATACTCCTCCAAATGTATGATATACTTGTGTTTTGATCGGTTGTGAACTGATAATTGTGATGATCAATAAATCCAGAAGAATTGTGTGTGTGTGTTTTTTAACACTTAGAGCCTCACAGGAACTAAAAAAAATTCAACATTTCAATTAATATACATGTTTGTGTTGTAGAGAAGTATGTCGTAGAGTGAGCCATATGACTCTCAAATGGTAGAGATGATTTCTGTGGGTAACAAAGATGTGGCGGGTCTGAGCGATGAAGAGGTTCCTCGTGTGCTGTTTGTAACGTATCGTGGTGAATGTCAAATCGATATGGTATTCATATCCCATCTGGTTACATTTAAAAGTGATACGACAGTTTTATTTTTAAGTGTCAATATTTACAGTATGCCAGAAATTGTATTCTTTGTAGCTATTTAAACTTATGCACTCTTTTAGGTGTCAACTTAATGTGTGAAGGGGATAAAACATATTTTAAATGACTTTAGGGAGTATGTGAACAAAACTGGGGACCAGTGCGTCAGTGAACCTCATGGTCAGAGGAGACCAGGAGACGGGCTACGGACCCCTCGGCGGGACAGCCCCTCCACGGCTGCTGTCAAGGATCAGATGAAGCCGCTTAGTTCAAGTTTGGCCTGAGGACTGAAGGAGGAGATACACGTGGTGCCAAGAACAGACCCTGGGGCCGGAGGAAGCTCGCAAGGCCGGGAGGTGAACAACAGATCTTCACTCAGCTCTGCTTTCTCACGAAAGGCAGAACGAGACTCTTCTCCTCAACTCGAGAGCCCAGCAAGAAGGTGGATTGAGTCCCCGACCTCTGTACTGCGTCCAGACGTGCCCCAGTTCTGGTCGGCCGGTGTGCACGGCCGTGGAGAGAGGAGGACACAGGGGCCCTCTGGTGGGTGCCGGGGGACGGACCATGACAGAGCGCCCACTGGCATTCCAGGCCCCACAGTAGGAACAAAATCGGTGTCCTCTCGCCATTGACCACACCAGCCCAGGAGGTCCCAATGGGGATGCCACGCTAATCCCACCAGGTTCAGGGTCCATGAGGCTCCACCTACGGCCTCTTCAGAGAAGACAGGCCATCTAGCTTCACCAGGATGACCTTCAGGAGACAGAAACCCGAGCACGGCTTGAAAGTGAAGGTGTTAGTAACTCAATCGTGTCTCCTTGCAACCCCATGAACTGTCGCCCACTGGGCTCCTCTGTCCATGGGATTCTCCAGGCAACAATACTGGAGTGGGTTGCCATTCCCTTCTCCAGGGGAATTTCCCAACGCAGGGATCGAACCCGGGTCTCCTGCATTGGCAGGCAGATTCTTTACCAATTCTTTACATTGACAAAGAGCCTGGTTCTAGTCAGAAGCAGAGGTGAGGTTCTAGATGTGGGCAGAAGACAAGCATGTGGGCCTGTGACTTCCTCCAGCGTGAACACCCAGATTTACCTCTGGGCTCACTTTTCCTAACTCCCTCAAACCAGG
Source organism: Bos javanicus (assembly GCF_032452875.1). NCBI lineage: Eukaryota > Metazoa > Chordata > Mammalia > Artiodactyla > Bovidae > Bos > Bos javanicus. The sequence goes on from NC_083881.1 coordinate 2,908,266, forward strand.
CTAAGAGCAGCATGAGGGCAAGCGGTAAGGGTGGTCAGGATGGCCCCACGCAGAGCAGGGTGGAGGGCTGAGGGATGTTCCCAAGGAGGCAGGCCACACCCGGCTGTGTCTTTACCCCCACCAGCAACAGGATGGCATGTGAAGCTTTTCACGCTTTGAAAAGTGTGACGGCTGGATGAGGGCAGGCCCAGGGGCCTAGGGGGCCAATGTCAACAGGTAGGCCAGGAGTTCTCTGATGTTGAAGAGCTGACTTCTTCAGTCATAGAGATGGGTTGGCCAGTGATAGAGAAAAATGTCTCATATGAAACATTAAGGGAATTCCCTAGCGGTCCAGTGGTTAGCACACAGTCACTGCTGGGGGCTTGGATTTGCTCCCTAGTCTGGGGACAGACCACAAGCCGTGCGGTGTGGCCAAAAAAAAAAAGAAAGAAAATCTTTATCTACCCCATGAAAACAGCCTCCTGTGTTGCTGTGTCCGACTCTTTGTGACCCCATGGACTGCAGCACGCCAGGCTTCCCTGTCCTTCACCACCTCCCGGAGTTTGCTCAGACTCATGTCCATCGAGTCAGTGAGGCCATCCAACTTCACTGTACTGTCTTACAAAGTTGTTATTATTTCACCTTCCATGTGAGTCTGGAATGTCCCTGGAATTGAGTTGCGATGCATTTTTCCTTGTGGATCCCTAACTGTCCCAGCGCCGTTTATGAGAAAGCCATGGTCGCCCAGTGCTCCGTGGTGCCCGCTTCCTCATCAGTCAAGCCTGCTCACGTGCGGCTGCTCTCTGTCTTCTCCCATCCGTCTCTGTTGACAGGGCAGTGCCACTCTGTCTTAAGCACTACGGCTTCATAGTAAGTCCTGACCTGAGAGAGCAAACCCTGCCACCTGGTTCTTCTTCTCAAGAGTGACGCGGCTGTTTTTGCCCTTAGTGTTTCCATACAAATTGCGAAATAAGCTTGTCAAGGCCCGTCCCCTGCCCCCACCCCAACAGCAACAACAGGAACAGCCCACTGGGATTGCGGTGAATGTACAGATCGGTTTGGGGACAAGTGACATCTTTACGTTAGTGAGTCTAGGAAATGCTGTCTTTCTCTATTTATTTAGGTCTTACTAAATGTCTCAGTCACGTTTTACTGATTTCTGATGTATTTTGCACATCTTTTATTACATGAATTCCCAGATTTTTTGATGTTTCATTCTGCTTACATTTAATTTTAAAAATTGCCCCCAGTACATAGAATTGTGGTTAATCTAAAAATACTGACCTTACAGCCAAAAACCTTGGTGAATGAGATAGTTCATCAGTAGATTATTTCGAAGAAACATCACACTAAAGGATAAGAATGAGAGTCTAAAGCTGTGTTGAGTTAAAAATGTATAGTTGTTAGCACTTTATGTGCTTTAATGTTTGCTAAATGGCTTCTCCCTATAGGAAAAATAGCTTGTATTTGTTTCTTTTGACTCCAGGAAACGCTACAGGTTGCATACACCACATCCGTGTTCACCCCCAAGGTCTTGGGAGAACATGCATCAGAAGTTGCAGCAGAAATGAGTCGTTGGCCTGGTGGGGACACGGTGGTCCTGTCCAGACACCTGGGCTGTCCTCAGGCTGGGGCCAAGGGAGGCAGAGCCACCCACACCTGGCAGGTGGGACCCGGGCTCCTTCAGAGAGGACCTGGATCTTGCATTATGTTGAAGGGGTGTCAAGTAAGTGTGCCTGCTGGAAGGTGGAGATCAGTGGACATCAGCGAAGATCAATGTCCATGTCAAAAATGCAGCAGCTTAAGGAGAGACCGTTCATAAAGCCAAAAGGACTCACCTTGTCTGGGGAAGCAGAATGTGAGCTCACAGAGGGCAGAATGTGACGTGCAAGCCCTCTACCCACTAGGCACCAGGCCGTCAGACCCCCAGAGCGTGGTGGTGGCAGGTCAGAAACAGGCCCTCAGCATGTCACCATGACACCAAGTGGTCACCTCCATGGTCTTCCTGCTGGTTCACCTCCAGGCTTTGTGGGGTGGACAGAGCTGAGGGCTCTGGAAGGCTCCCGTTGCCCAACCCTCTTGTCTCTGGTCAGACAACGAGGCTATCTTTCGGCCGCTTCTGTTACCCTCCTAATAAAGGTGGCAGTCGGGAGAATACAGCCTGCACAGTGTACTAAGTAGCCGCGCGACACTTTGGGATGTCACGTATAAAGACATGCCAAACATCACCTGGGTCGCTGAGCAGCTCAGCTACTAACTTAGTTCTTCCGGGAGAGCATGGCATCCCCGTGGCGTTTCAGCTCTTTTCAGATGATCAGCAGTTTGCACTCGATGGGTAATCCCATAAGACACCCAATGGGTCTGTTTAGTATTTCAGTGACAGATGAAGGAAACCAACAAATAAACAGGTAGAGCTCTGCCAGTGCATGTATGTTCCAGGTATTTTTTTTCCCGATAGTCCTTGATGGTAGGGATGGAACTGGCTACTTGAGCAGCGGGGAACGGGGGTTACAGAGAATGGGGGTGACAGGGTTGGTAGTTGACCTACAGCCCCCATCCTTGAACCTGAGGGGGACCACACAGGTGACATGCACACAGCTTCCGGGAAAATGACCTTGCTTGGGAGTTTGGCTTGTACTGTAACTCCCCAGAAAGTACTTTCAAACATCTTAGAAACTGTTTTTTTAGAGGTTTAAGTCTGGGACCTGACTTCTCCAGGCAGGAAAGAGACATTTCTTGCAAGATGCACTGGCATTAATCTAATTCTGTCCTACGGTATCTGTGTGTGTTTGCAGGGGTGGGCTTCTAGCACACAAGAGTGTTTGTATTATTAACCTTTTTGCTTTGAGATTATTGTAGATTCACGTGCAGCTAAGTAAGAAATAAAATGGAGAGATCCCAGGTACCCTTTATCCATCTCCCCAAGGATAATAGCTTGCAAAACTACTGTACAATATCACAGCCAGCATATTAACCTTGACAAAGTCAAGATGCAGAACTTTTCGACCACCAGAAGGGTTCTTCATGGCACCGTTTCATAACCCAGCATCTTCCCTACCACCCGTCCCTTTTCAGCTCCTAGCAACCACTAATCTGTTCTTCATTTCTGTTATTCTGTCATTTCAGGAGTGGCATATAAAAGCAATCATACAACATGTAAGCTTTTGGGATTGGCTTTTTCTCCCTCTACATAATTCTCGAGAGTCCTCCAAATGGTTGTGCATCATTTGCTCCTTTTTACTGCTCAAGAGTGTTCCATGGTGTGGACCAACCACAGTTAGTTTAGCCATTCATCCGCTGAAGGACATCTGGGTTGTTCCCAGTTTTAGGTTATACAAATAAAGCTGCTATAAATCTTCATATTACAGGTTTATGTTGTAAACACGAGTGGTCACGTCTCCGGGAGAAATGCCCAGGAGTTTGACTTGCTGGGTCATGTGGGAGCCGTATGTTTGATTTTTGAGAAACTGCCAGACTACTTTCCCTGAAGACTCTACCATTGGACTTTCCCACCAGCAAAGCAGGACTGATCCAGTTTCTCCAGGTTCTCCTTAGCTTTGTCGCCGTCACTGTTTTTTAATTCCGGCCATTCTGATAGGTGCACGCTGTTCTCCTATTGTGGTTTGAATCCCAATTTTTCTAGTGGTCGGTGATGTTGAGCCTCTTTTCGCGTGACTGTATGCACGGGCATCGCCTCTGTCGTGAGCATCTCTCCGTTTCTATCGCCCATGTTCCACGTGGATTGTTTGCTCCTCTACAGTGGAATTTTGAGAGTTCTTTCTATTTCTAGATCCTACCCTTTGTCAGATGTGCGCTGTGCAAGTATTTCCTCCTACTCTATAGCTTCTCTTTTTATGCTTTTAACAGAGGCTTTCATAGAGCTTTAATTTTGATGAAATCTAGGGTATCCACAGTTGTTTTTATGGATTGTCCCTAAGAACTGTTTGGCTAGCCATAGAGCCCAAAGATTTTATCTCTCCATTATTTTTAAAGTTTTATAGCTTTATGTTTACATTTAAATCCTTCCTCTCACTTTGAGTGAGTTTTTTCGTGTCAGTGGCATCCTGGCTGCTCTTTCCTCATTACGTGGAGGAGCAGACATGCTCCGCAGTAAAGTTGTGTCTCCTGGACACAGATTAGGTCATAGATTAGGAAGCCCAGACTTCCGAGTTCCAGGGGATGACAGCTGGCAGTGGGTGCTGCAAGGAGGTGGCCCTGCTCATTTGTGTATGCAGGATTCTTGACTTAGCCTCTGTTGAGTGCATAAATGACAAAAGTGTTTATGTATTCACACTAACTGGTTTCCGTTTAATGTCGGGTTAGTGTGATGAAATTGCTTAGGAGTGTAAGCACATTTTTCCTGAAATGAAAAAATGTGTTTCATTTGTTCCTGAAATGTTTCATTTGTTCATTTTCCCCCCAAATGAAACAAATGTGTTTCACTTATTCCTGAAAGGATAGGATTCAGGGAAATCCCTAGAATCAAAACTCAACACTGCATTCAACGCTCTGAGAAGGGCCGCAGCCAGTGCGCCTAGTCAGTGTTGCTTAACTCGGTGCTTCCCAGTTTATGTAACCTCCTAACCCCTCATTTATCACAGCAGAACATGTTTTTGGAAACTGTTTTATTTCAGTGCCCACGCTTTAGTCTTGAAGAGACAAAGGAACCCTGCATTGAGCGCCTATGGGCCTGATGACCACAGCAGCAAGCCTGGTGTTTACTGAGTGTGTTTTGCTTCCCTGCGGGGTTACTGCTCCAGATCCAGTGACTCCCACATGCAGACCTGGGGGATCCCTGGCTGTGACTACAGCCCTGCAGGTCTAGCCAGGCAGAGGGATCCATATAGGATTCAAGTATGTAGGGAGCAGTGAATTACATCAGGGAGAAAGACTGGGCCCCAGAAGACCCGCGAATCCACCCTGTGTGGTCAACACCCAAATGTTGGATGAAGACCTGGAGGAACAGAGATGGGCCTAGAAGCGTTTCACACACAGCTGAGTGGACTGGACTAAGTGGGTTAAGTAAACTCACTCCTCAGGGGAGAGGCAGAAGGCAGAGGGGCCTGGATTTTTTTTTCCCGTGGATGGTGAATACTGGCGTACTGGGGACACAGGAGAAAGAGCTGGGAGGAGGAGATAGGAGAGGGACGTGGCTTCACGAGGTAGGCCTGAAACTAGTGGGACACAAGGATAGAGAAAGCAGCTGGATGCCCGCCACCCGGAGAGGTGGGCAAGGGGGTCCCCTCGAGGGGGAGTGGGAGTGGTGGGCAGACTTGCGCACTCTCTGCAGAGAAGGGCTCAGGAGACCTGGTCTGGCTGGACTTTCAGAGGAGCCCTTGCAACAAAGTTACCGAACACAAGGGATCAAAGAAGCGGAAGGCAGAGCTCAAAGGAAGGGAGGCCGCAATTGTAGCAGAGTGGTGAGGCCTAGGAAGCTGAAAATAGTGCGGTGGGAACTCGAGGGAGCCGGGCAGAACCGAGCAGTACTAGGCGTGAAGGGTTCCTAACTAGAGTGACAACATTTATGATTATGATTTTTAAATGTCTTTATAGTGGAGAAGGCAATGGCACCCCACTCCAGTACTCTTGCCTGGCAAACCCCATGGACGGAGGAGCCTGGTAGGCTGCAGTCCATGGGGTCGCTAAGAGTCGGAAACGACTGAGAGACTTCACTTTCACTTTTCGCTTTCATGCATTGGAGAAGGAAATGGCAACCCACTCCAGTGTTCTTGCCTGGAGAATCCCAGGGACGGGGGAGCCTGATGGGCTGCTGTCTATGAGGTCACACAGAGTTGGACACGACTGAAGAGACTTAGCAGCAGCAGCAGTGAAATATAGCAAAGGCACAGAAAAGTATATACAAATAAATGGGCAGCTTAAGAGACTTGCATAATGAGCAGTGCTGTCAGGGGCAGGGCGGCTTCAGCCCACAGCCCCAGGCCTCTGGTGGTCTCAGCACCCCTACCCCTAGAAGGACCCCCGTTCTAACGCTTAGGTAACCACCTTTTCCTTACTTCAGCGTTTTGCTGCTCAATGATGCTTCCCTGAACGATGTAGTTCGATTTGCCTAGTTTTAGAACTTTCATAAATGGACTCATGCAGTATCTTTTCTGGCTTCTTTCACTCAACCTTGGAGAGATTCATCCACTTTGTCCTACTTCGATGAAGGGTGTTCATTTCCATCGCTAGATTCCACCCGGTGAGCAAACATCACCTGTTTTAAGGCTGATGGCACATCTGGGTGGTACCCAGTCCCACCCTGGCGTGCCTTCTTACCCAGGCTACCTGGGCTCCTAAACACACATTCAGCTGAGCGAGTAGCTGCCTAGGGTCACCGTGGATTTGTGTTTCCACAGCATGACGGTCAGGTGGAGAGGTGGTCTGGGTCCCTATGAGGATGCGGGTGGTGGACAGAGGATTAGACAGGGAAGAATGGACACCTCTGAGGCTGATGCCATGGGACCCCTTCATTCATATCAATTATTTGGTGAAGATGGAAGCCCTTTTAAGTTTCTTTCTGGAGGACAGGTGGATTCTCTTGCATTTATTTAAGAATGTCCTTGAGCATTGCAGAGAGAGAAACAAACCTATTGGATGCTTGCAGGCAGAACTCCTGTTCATCTTTGTACCATCCTAGGCCAGCGGAACACACGGTCACAGGCACTGGGTGTCAGATAATACTTGCTTACCCAAGGAAGAAAGGAGCAGGCAAGTATGTTAAAACGATGACAAGCAATTTCGGATTGTATTTCACCTTCCGGTTTCTAATCCCTCATCAAGCAGGGGAGAAAGGTGTTGACCTATGGCTGGCCTGCCTGGAAATGGCTCCGAAAAGCAGAAACTGGATGCAGGGGTTTGGCTGGAGGGAGAACGTTTCTGCACGAGGGGGGCGAACACAGAGATGTACGGGGGAGCACGAGGGGGTCCGATATAGGGTCCCAAGTAAAGGAACAGGGGAGGCCCCGAAGGCTGGAATGAGGAGTTACAGTTTGATCTGATCACTGATAGCGGCTAAAATTGACCAAAACCTGAAGCTCTTTACAGGAATTCTCTAGGTAGGTTCTTCGCCGGGAGGTGGCGGTGTGGTAGTGTGCTAGGACCCGGGCGCGTTCAAGTTCAAGCTCCGGGTCCGGAGGAACCTTCGCGACATTCACATTTCCTTTATTGCATAAAAGAGCCCAGCTGCGATGCCGGGGCGCCGGGGTGCGGGCGGCACCGCGTCCACACGGGGCCCCAGCTCGCCCGGCGCGGCGGGGGCTCGGAACGGGGAAGGGTCGGCTCGCGCGCGCCGGGGAGGGGAGGGCTGTGTTTTCTTTTCTTTCTTCCCGGTCTCGGCAGCGGGGGTGGGGGGGGCAGCGCCGCGCCGCCCGCTCCGCCCAGTCGGAGAAGACGTCGCGCTTCTGAGTGGCTGCAGGGCACCCCCCCGGCCCCGCGTGCGCCCCTGCTGCGGGACCTCGCGCCACCCTCGCCGGCGCCCGCCCAGGCCGCCGCGCCCGCCGCCCGCCTCGGCTGCCGCGCGGGCCCCGCCCTCCCGCTCCCGTGCCCCGCCCCCGCCGCGCGGGCCCCGCCCCTCCCGCACCTCCTCCTCTCCCGCCCCGCCCCCGGCCGCTCCCTCGCCCCGCCCCTCCCCCTCCCCTCCCCTCCTCTCCCCTCCCCTCCCCTCCCCTCCCCTCCCCTCCCCCTCCCCCGCCCGCCCGCCCGCCCGCCCGCCGCCGCCGCCGCCGCCGCCGCCGCCGCCTCCGCCCGCCGCCCCCTCCGCCCGCCGCCCCGGCCGCGTCGGGTAAACCTGTTTGGCGGCCGCGCCGGGGCGGATCGTGCGGCCGGCGGCTCCCTCGCGGCTCGCGGCGTCGGGGCCCGTGGCGCGCGCGCGGCCGCCCCTCGGCCCCGGAGCCCCTCGGCGGCGCCACCATGTACTCGGGAGCCGGCCCCGGTGAGTCCGCGCGCTCCTCCCCGCGGCGGTTGGCGGGCCGGGCGCGAGCGCGGCGCGGGCGGGCGGGGGACCGCGGGCCGGGGGATCGGGGAGCCCGGGGGTCGCGGGGGGCTGCCGGCCGTCCCCTCGGCCCCAGGGCGGACGCGCGGCCCCGGCCTCCTCCTCGGGCCCGAGTCGTCGGGGCGCCCCGCGCGGCCTGGGCCCTTCCCGCGCCTCGTCTCCGCCGCGGCCCGGCGGGCTGGGACCGGGCCGGAGCGCGGACTGGGCCGGGCGGCCCGCGTGTAGGCCCGAGGCCCGGGCGCCCGCCTGCCCGGCTTCCTGCGCCCGGCGCCCGGGCCCCTGCACCGCGCGGGGCCGGCGGGGCCGAGGCCGGGGCCGCGCTCGAAGCGCCCGGGGGCGGAGAGGCCCCGGCCGGGGGCGCCGAACTCGGGGTGCGGGCGGCGCGGGGAGGAGCGCGGCCGCTGGGCGCAGACCGAGCCGCGGCGAGCCTGGAGCGCTCTCAGTTTCGTTTTTCTTTTTGCCAGCACTTCTGCGGCCCCTTCTCCGAAGGAAAGTCTGGAAATGCTGAATTTTGGCCACTTCTTGCTGGTAGTTAGGACCGCGGACAGAGAGAGATAGGAAGGCGCCCTAAAACCCTAAACCTGCGCGCGTCTCATTTTCATTCCAGACACACAGGCTCCTTATTCAAGTGTTAATTGCCTTTTACAATTAACTAGAGGAAGGTGAGGAGATGTGCTGATTTCCTTAGCGTATTTTCTCACTAGCCGGCCTCCCTTTCTTTAGAAAAGTTCTGAAAAACTTAGAGCAGTAACACATCTTTTAAAGAACTTTTTTGGGGGCGATTAACTTTGCTGAGCCAAGAAAATGGTCAAATGTTGTTAAGCTTTTTCCCTTCTCCCGCCAGGCACGTGGCTTCTAAATTTCCCGCTGGCCCTGCCACTTGGACAGGGCATATCCTGTCCCCTTTGTCCACCAGGCTCCAGCGGGCTGCAGGCCCTGCCGGCTCGGTCCTGCCTTTTGTGGGTCCTGGCCCTCCCAAGCCTCCTGCTGCTGGGGCTTTGGCGGGACCCCTTCAGACTCTTCTGATCCATTTGGATCCCTTAACACTTTCTATTTACAAACAGTCCTGTGCCTTGTGAATACTCACTGTCCTGTTTTCTGATGTCACTTAGTTAGAAAGCTTCTCCAAGGCTGAGCCAGAGCAACTTTTAAATTGCTCTCAGCAATTTGATAGAAGAATGGTTTTAACTGTAATGGTTTTAACTGTAATCTGGAAGGTGACTCAGCCCTGGTGGGGAAAGGCCCAGGGCTCCAGTCACAGTCCTGGGGGCAGACAGACTTGGCTTCTTAGAACCCTGGGTGGGCAGCACCCATCCATGATGTGGCAGGGTAGTCCCCACACCTGGGTGAGTGTGAATCTCCCCGCCCATCCCTCTGAAGGAACCCAGCAAGTCTTAGCCACTACACTGAACATTTTTTCAGATTTTCAATGCAAAAGTTGGAGGCCCAGAAAAGTGAAGAACCTTGGGGAAGGTCAAGCTTTTGTGTTGTGTCTGACGTTAACTGATCCACTGGACAGCTTGCTAAGTTGCTGGTGGTCATTTTGAAGATGGACAGCAGAAGCACAGAGAGGCGATGAGGCTTTCAAAGGTCAGCCAGCCAGCGAGCAGGAGGACGATGTGTGTGATTCCAAGCAGACTCTCCATACACTCCCTTTAGAGAAGTGGCTCTGGGTTTTTTTGACCTTGACCCCCCCAAGAAGAAACACCTGTTACATGTAGACTGGACCCAGTGCTCGGGTGTTAGAGTATAATTGAAACATGAGCTTCAGGAAGAACCGCTCGCCAGTGCTGTGTGCTCTGCACTGGGATATTTTCTTGTCTATTTTATTTTCCAAAAAGCTTTAGTTCTCTGCATCTCTAGGCTCGTTCCGGGTTCTCCATGGCTCTTGAAAGAATCTTGCTCTGATGTGGGCCTGTGCATCGTGGCCTGGTGGGGAGGGGGCCTCTCATTCACTGTTCGCAGATAAACCTGCTCTGAAATCAGACAGCTTTGGTTGAAAAAATAAATGAGTCTATAGGATAGTTCTTAGCCAGTGAACGGCAGGATGGGAATGAACCCAAATTTCAGGCTCTACAAGCATGCCGTAATTATAAGGCTGTGATGCAGTTCAGTTTTATTCTACACACTCAGGCTTTTAATTTTATTTAAGAAGGATATTTGGAATAGAGTCTCTTCGGTGAAACTCTTTTTAATGTATTTCCTAATTTAGAATAATAAAAAGACATTTGAACTGGATTGTAGAAAAACTTACAAATAGTTTTGCTACTTCCCATTTTAATACCCTTATTAAGTGACTAAGTAAATTAACTTAAAAAATAGAGTCTTGTTATGGACTGTGTTATGTCTGTTAGGAAATGCTATTATGTATGTGAATTGGTATCTGGACTCTTAAAGTTAGGTAGTTACTATTAGTTTTTTGTTTTTGTTTATTTTTTAATTATTCAAAAGAGTTAGTGGTTTAGGATGGGTGGATTCTCCAGTGACCCTGAACTTTCATAGATGAACAATTTTTCCCCCCCCAAACCGCTTAGCGACCTTAAAAGGAATCTCAGTATTGCCTCCTGAAGGGGGCTTGTTGGTCCGTTTTTTCACTGTGCTCAGACTTCTGTGGGTTACATTCCTCACAGACCTGCTACAGAGTAACTTCTGCCACATGGAAGTCTTGTTGCAAAGTTGTCTGAACAGGATTGTGACTTTAAGAATGAGGGACTCTCACTGTGGTTTCTAGAGTCATTTCACTCCTCCTGCACCCTGCTGCTTCTCTCCCCCAACCCCAGTCATCTCAGAGAAGATCTGGGCCAGTCTCCCAGTAACCCTGCACCTTTGCCGAATAGCAGACGGCGCTTCGCCCTGGGGAGCTGCTGCAGGGCATGGCTGGCTAGCCGTCCAGTTTCCCTTGATGGCTCTGTTAAACCTTGAAGAAGGATTTAAAGTTAAGTGTGAAAGGAAAAAAAAAATGTGAAAGGTTCAGCTCCTAAAACTTATGCAGTTCAGAAGAATATTATTTCCTGTAACTTCAAGTTTGTGTCAGAGTTTTTAAAATGCCAGGAGGGTTTATTCTTTATAATCTGTTATGCAACACTACGGCAGAGTCCCAGTCTGATAAAATATATTTTTGTTTTGTGAATTGCTATCATGAACACTCAAAATGTATCGCTTTACTTTTAAAACAGTATCTATTGTGAAATAATCTAAGTACACAGAAGTAGAGTGACTGGTATCATATGCTCCCATTTATCCATCACCAGCCTCAGCAAATATCAAGATTTTCCACATTTGCTTCACATCTTCCCTTTCCCCCCTTTTCTCTGTGGAGATAGTCTAAAGTGGATTCCAGCCCTGTGGTTTCACCCTGAATGCTTAAGTACCGTGTCTGAAGGATGGGGGCATTTAAAACTCAATGCTGTTGCCACACTTAACAGTCCATAATCAATTTCTCTCATTATCTCAGAAGTGTGTTTACTTCCTGGTTGTTTTGGATCCTGAATTTTATTAAAAGTTCACACATGAATTTGGTTTTACGCCTTTGAGGATCTTTAGAGTCTCCCGCTACCCTCCACCCCACTGACTTGTAAGATCTCTTCTTCAGAGGATGACTTGTAAGATCTCTTCTTCAGAGGGTGTGTATCTTTTCCCCGTTTCCTTTAATTGTTTCTAGAAAGAAGCCAGCTGTTCAAGGTTCCTGGGCTTCCTTGGGAAAGGCTGATGAGACCCAGCCGCTTGTGACTTTAATTCAGACACACTTATCTTCAGCGACATTTTGGGGCCGGCCACTTGGCATCTTCAGCATTCATTGTGGTAGAGCCCACTTTTTACGCGGGGCTGTTTCCGCAGAAGGGCCGTGGGGTGAAGAGGGGAAGCGCTGCCTGTGCTGCAGCTTCGCTCCTCCTCATCCCCAGGAGGAGGGAAGGACCAGCCGGCTGTGTGGAGAGAACCACACGGCGAGTTTGCTCGCGTCGAGATTGAGGTTCTGGGCGGCTGAGGCGGTGCTGGAGGTGGAGGACGGGGTCTTGGGCTCAGGTGGACACGAGTTCATAGACTGGCCCACAGCCTGGGCTCGGTAAGTGGGACCTGGCGCCCTGGGGAGGGGGGTGCAGCCCGGCGCCCACCCGAAGGCTTTTCTCCACCTCTGCCCCTGAAAGTGAAAGTGAAAGTCTCTCATCGTGTCAGGCTCTTTGTGACCCCATGGACTATGCAATCCATGGAATTCTCTAGGCCAGAATCCTGGAGTGGAAAGCCTTTCCTTTCTCCAGGGGATCTTCCCAACCCTGGGATTGAACCCAGGTCTCCCATATTGCAGGCAGATTCTTTACTAGCTGAGCCACAGGGAAGCCCCGAAGACCCAGGAAATTACATTTTGCAGATGTCCCAGCTGCTTGTTTTTTAGAAGGAGCTGGAGACCCATTGGTGCTGGGGGTCGGGGCGGGAGAGGATGTTGAGGTGAGCCTGGAGCAGCCCCCACGGAGCACCTTCACTGGGGATCAGCCCTGGGGAGGAGCCCAGGACTGAAACACACCTTGGAGGTCAGCCTCCAGAGAGTGGGATTGCGGGCCGGGTGGGTGGGGCTTTGGGTGTGTGTCTAGGTGAGGGTGTGGGTGTGCTAAAGGGGCCTGTATGATGGACCATAAGCAGTTAAGTGTACCTGTGGTTCCCTGCCTGGTAAAGCTTAAAGGTCTGATTGAATGACAACCTCGCCTTTCATTAACTGTAGTTATGGTTCATATTGCTGAGGCTGCAGCTTAGAATTGGGGCAGAAGGAGGCTTCTATAGGTTGTTACTGGGGACTCCAGTGAATTCGCAGTGAAAATTGTTATGTATCCATCTTTAAGAACCCATAGCAACAAACAAACAGAACTGTGGCCGGGTTAAAACCAGCCACGTTAGGAATCCAGGTACTTTCTACCCGACTCTGTCTCATTGTATCTGAATCCTTCTTGTCTCTCGGAGCCTCCTGCCTCCCAGGCAGTCTCCCAAGGGGCATTGTTTTGGGGGTTTTTCAAGTTACTTCTCGGTGTTTCAGCTCTGAGCTCTAGTTCTTAGAGAGTTGCACATAAAAGGTCAAAATACTGAGGTTCATAGGTCAGAGTCATTTGAGATGTTCTGTCGGCTTTGACTCAAAGTAAAACAGTACAGCCTCTGAGAGTCGGTTCTCACAATGGCACGTTCATGTCGATGGAAGAGCTTGAGCCCGGCCGGCCATTCATGTGGTCGAGGGCTGGGTGGGGGCCTTTGTTTGTGTGTGAACTGGGGGTGGGGAGGCCCCTGCACTGGAAACTTGCTAAGCCCCTTCTCAGGCCCCCTGGCTCAGCCTTGCTTTAACTGAGCTTATGCAGGACGAGAAGGTGGCAGGGTGTTTGGCGTGACCAGGGTGCTTTGTGGCTGGGGCTCTGGGGGGCGCCTCCCTCTGAGTCTCAGAGTCTGGCTGATGCTCCTGACTCAGCAGCGCCCGTGTTTTTAGGGCCCTCGCCGCTGCTCTCGTGGGCCGTGGGCCCGTCCACGCGGCCGGCCGAGCAGGGCCAGGGAAAATGGAGGCCTTCTCCCGGCCTTGCAGGTGGTGGCATCATCTGCTTTTTGTAGGAACAAAGGAGCAACAGAAGTACAAGAAAGAAGTGGAAAGAAAGCAAAGGAAGACGCTGAGCGGTGAAGAGCACAACTTTGGACAAAACCCAGGCCGTCGGCGCATCTGCTGGGAGCTTCTGGGAGCTAGGTGTCGTTGTGACGCAAGCCCAGAGCACGGGTCCAGGTCAGGCCGACCTCACTCGAGTCCTGGCTCCAGGACTGGGCGCGTGCTCAGCTTCCCTGGACCTCAGTCTCCTCCTCGTGCCGGGAAAGCGCCTGACGGTGGAGGTGTTCTGGTTGGGGAGAGGACGCGGGAGGTGCCTCCTAGTTATTGCGGTCCCCACGCCGCGGTCACTTTATCCTCGGGTCTCCTCTGCACACAGTGGCTTCTCCCACTCTTGTTCCACCCAGTGACCGCTCCTCTCCGTGACCCTCCTGGCTGACCTCTGGGTCTTTACTTCGCAAGCCCTAAGAGCCACATCACTGATAAATGCCGCAGGTGCCGGGTGGCCACAGCTGCTTTGGAGGCTTAGTACCGGGGAAGTGGAAGGTTAGCCCTGATGCTCGAAGCTCATGTCCCTGGCAGAGTCATTCGGAGCAGACCCAGCTGTGCAGTGAAGCCTCTGCAGACAGGACTGGGCAGTGGATGGGCACGGCCAGTGGGGTGACGCTGAGGGAGCTCCAGGCTCTGTCTGCAGGTGGTGAGCTAGTGAGTCAGGGGACGCCGCTCTGCTCGCAGCCGGGACCAGGGGACATTGCTGGGACCTTTGGTTCCCTCTGCGTGCTGCCGCCCCAACAAGTTGCGGCTTGTTAAATGTGAACGTGTGTGGCTCAGTCCACGAACCTCACATTAGACTTGGAGGGCATCTCAGGGCCAAGACTGGTAATTACAACTTAGCCTTGAGCTGGAGGCGTCGCAGGCTTTTGCGGGTGAATGGCAGGAGCTCATGTGAGGGGGAATGGAGACGCAAAGCAAGTCATGCACAAAAACGGTGGTTGTGAAGTGTGTCTGGGGCCCCTGCCTGGTGCGCTGCGCGGGGCCCTGTGGCACGGTGGCCAGTGCAGCTGCACTGAGAAGGCATCTTGGAGCAACCTGGGCCAGAAGAAGGGGAGAGACGAAAGTCAGGCTGAGCTCGGAGCCTTTGGGGGGACGTGGAGCCCAAGAGCGGCTGGACAGAGTTTTTTCAGTGATGGCTGTGGGCTGGTGGAATCAGGGAGGCGGCCCTGAGGGGCTTGCACGGGGATGTTGAGCTGGGGTCAGCTGGAACGTGTGGGGAGGAGCCTGTGTGCCACCCCGCCCGCACCCAGGGGCAGCCCTGTCTCCCCAGGAGCCCTGGTCCCCATCCTGCCTCTTGGCTCGATACAGACCCCAGGCGTCTCAGGTCATTTCCAGCAGGCCAGAAGATTCCCGTGAGAGAAGGGGGTCTGTCTTCGCCTCCCCCGCCCCCTCCCGTAACCCCTGGTTGCCAGTGTCCCGCACCACCTGCTCAGTGTCCAGATCTGTTCACAGTTGGTTGAACTGGGATCCAGGTGAGGCCCACATGTGACTGGCTGATGCGTCTCTTTGGTATCAGCTTCAGGGGAGAGCTTCATTGACATGAAACTCGTGTACCTCTGTTGCTTAGTCGCTCAGTCGTGTCCGACTCTTTGTGACCCCAAGGACTGCAGCCCGCCAGGCTCCTCTGTCCATGAGATTTCCCAGGCAAGAATACTGGAGTGGGTTGCCACGTCCTCCTCCAGGGGATCTTCCCGACCCAGGGATCGAACCCATGTCCCCTGCGTTGGTAGGCAGATTCTTCACCACTGCGCCGCCTGGGAAGCTCAGTATAAAACGCAGGCTGTTTTATTTAGCACATTCAGACTTGTGCAGCCATCACCACAATCTGAGGATGTTTTTGTCTCCTGTCCCCAAAGAAAGGCTGTACGCGTTAGCTGTTGTTCCTCACTCCCCTACCCCCGGCCCTAAACAGTCACACTCTCAGTCTCTAGTCTTCGCCTTCCTCTTCCCCAGTGCTTACTATTGCTGGGGTGAAGACACTGGCTCATGTGTGGTATCTTGACTCGCCGACTGGACTTGGCTGATGGGGTCTCCTTGGTGTAATTCAGTGTGTTTGTCCTGTGTGAATTTCCTGCAAGTTAGTGGTCAGATCCAAAGGCAGGTTCTACTTTTTTTGGGTTCTGGTGCTTTCTTTTTAGCGTGAATACTACCTGCTGTTGATTGTTAATCGTTAGGTTCCATTAATTCATTAGAGTTGGTACAACGCTGATGCTCTGTTTCCACAACAAAAGCTTCCCTGGCTGGCTGGCCGATCAGGTTGGCTCTGTCTTAAGGCAGAGAAGAGAGCAGCATGAATGAAGGCAGGGCAGCCTGCGGAGAAGAGAGGTGGTCCGGGTAGGTGGGCACTGGGTGTGACGTCAGAGGTTTGGGGGGGTGATGCTGTGGGTACCTAAGAGTGAGCTGAGCGTAGGGCTCTTTTGTTCTGTAGGCTCTGGGGCCCCTCTGGGAGCATTTGGCGGTTGTGTTGCAGGAAGGGGGTCTAGCCTGGTGGCAGGAGTCTTCGTCTGTGTCTGGTGGGGTCGTGGTCAGGTTCCCTGCTGGTGGCAGGGCAGTGCTGAGCAGGGCAGTGTGTATCTGGGGCGTGGCGAGGGCTGAAGACCACGCCCCCAGCTGACCTGCTGGCCTCTCAGTGCTGACCCCAGGGAGGAAGGAGCAGCAGGGGTCAGTTTTCTTTTACAGATACGCTAAATTTAAGGCGATTCTAAGAAATCCGGGAGATAAAAATCTGTGGCCTTCACTTTGCATCTTTATATAGCACCCAGTGCTATGGTGGGGGTCTTGTCCGGATGTCAGCTCCCTTTGCTTGCTGCCCAGGACGTCTTGGTTATCTTTTGTCTCTTTCTGGTGTCTACTGTAGTCTGCTTTCTTTTTACTCAATAAATCCTTATTGCAGTCAACTCTTGATTGTTCAAAAGTTAAACCTGTTGAATTGAAACTTGTGTACGCTCTGAAAACTCTGCCCGCAGCCCACCCTGGTGCTCTGCATCTGGAGTGGAGGGTGACCTCGCAGGGATGCTGTCGAGCTGTGTGGAGGGAAGTGGGTCACGGGGGCCACTTGCCAGTTGATTTGCTTAAATAGACAGTGGAAGCGGACATCCGCGCAAAGGTAGACATGTAGCCTCTCAGAGGCAGGTGCTGGGTGGTCTTCCCTCCATGCCCCAACCTCTCCGCTCACCTCTGGTGATTAAGCCGGCTCCCAGTGTCGTGAGGGTCTCTGACGCTGAGCCACGCTGACCTGGCCAGTAGAGGCGAGGCAGTCGAGGTAACTTCCTCCCTCCTGGCTTCCTTAGATCTTGTCCAAAGCTGTGCCCTCAGGAGATAGGCCTGGAAGGTGCCCAGTTAGAAGCTCTGTGGGCACGTGGAGTGGGAGCCTGAGGAGGCACCCGCGCCTGGTTTTAGCCCAGTGTCTTCACGTGTAAACCAGGGCCGAGTGCCTCCCTTGCTGTGAGGGTGGAGTGCGTTAGGGCCTGTTCACGCCCAGGGCAGGGCTGGGCAGAGCTGGGCAGGTGTGGGATGTGGGTGGAGCTGTGGTTTCACCAGGTATGGGGTCCTGTGATGCAGGGCTGGTGAGCCACCTTCTCTCAGTGACGGGATTCTAGAGGTGCGTTAAGGAAAAGCGCATGTCTGGGTGAAAATTCTCCGAGAACTAGTGCTGTGAAGTAAATAGAAAAGATTGTGAGAAATTTGGTTGTAAAGCTACAGGAGCTCTGGGTGACATTTTCTTTTTTTTTTGTCTTTTGTCTTTAGAAGAAAAAGAAAGAACTGGCTTGGCTTTTTAAGGGATTTGAGTCTCATTTCAGCAGGAGGTATCTCACCTGAGATGGTGGTAGTCCTGGATGCTGGAGCATTGTGGCAAGAAAGGGGCTGAGCCCAGTCTGGGCTTATCACAGGAGGAGGGGGCGCCCAGATGGGTTTATCAGCGTCCACCACGGGAGCAGTGGGTAAGGGTGGTGCCCGCCCGGGTGGCCTGCAGGTTGACATCCCTGTGAGACGAGGCACACCCCGCTGAGCTATCTGATGGTTTCTGGTGTTTCAGCAAGCACTTATTTGAAGAGAAGTTTCTATTTTTTTTTGCGTGTTTTTCTGAAGTAAGATATTTTTAAGTCCGTGTTGTAGAGTGATGGCTGTTGATGAACTTTGCAGAGTTGCTTTCTGGGGTGGGGGTGGTGGTTCTCAGACTGGTGCTGCAGGGTGCTGGCTTGGCCTCCCCGCTCCAGGCCCCCTGGTCCCCTGCTCTGCACGCTCAGCACAGCTAGGAAGGCCTTCCCTTGCCTTAGCTTGGGGACGGGCCTGCAGCCCTTGTCCTCGGCTCTTTCTGTTGCTTGTGTGGTCTGTCCCAAGTGTGTCTGAATGTTAACAAAGGCAGAGAAAAAAGATCATCAGTGTTTCAGAGAGGCCGTGTTTTTCAGGATGTCACAGGCTCTTTTTTGATTGAGAGGAGACGCACAGAACATGAGTGACGTCTGGTGCATTCAGCGTTAGGCACGCATCGCCTCTGTCTGGTTCCAAAGCATTCCCGTCACCCCAAAAGGAAACTCTGCCCATTAAGCGGTCCCTCCCCGTTCCCCACTCCCTCCAGCCCCGGGGACCACCAGGCCTCACTGCCTGTGGATCTGCCTCCGCTGGATATTTCACGTAAGTGGAGTCATGAAGCACGTGACCTTCTGCGGCTCTTCCCCGAGCGTTTTCAGGGCTCGTGTCTCTGTGTCCACGCTTCGTGGCTGACCGGTCCCTTACGTGCTGTATCACAGTTTGTTTACCCATTCATCTGTGATCGATGGGCGTTTGGGTGGTTTCTGCCTCCTGGCTGTCGTGGCTACTGCTGCTGTGAACGTTCGCCTATGGGTTGGTGTGTGGCATATGTCTTCATTTCTCCTGGGCGCCTACCGGGAGTGGAATTGCTGGGTTTTACTCTGTGACTTTGAGAGGAACTGATGCACTGTTTCCATGGAGTGGTTTCGGGTTCTCTGCATCCTCACCAACACCGATTATTGTCATCACAGCCTCTTAGAAAGTGAAGTTAGTAGTGTAATATATCACGTCTGGCATATTTTATTACTTACCAAAGTAGAAAAAAATATTAGATTTAGGTGCATTTTGCCCAGATCTACCTAATAGCTGTAAGGTACATCCATTTTTTCGTGCTAGAGTTTAGAGGATGTTTGGAACCTGGACAACTAGATGAACGCAGTAAAGCTTCATAATGTAACAGGGTGGCAGAGCAGGTAAGGGTCCAGTACCCAGCTCCAGCCTGGAGCTGGAGTCAAAAGTGCTCACCTTCTGGGTACATACTGAGTGCCAGCTGTGTGCTGGGCGTCTTGCCCGGTGCCCAGGGAACAGTGCTGGGTGCAAACCGCGGCGCTCCTGCGTACCCCCACCCCCAGCTCACTGAGTCAGGAACACAGAGGAGCATCACCCAGTCACCAGAGATCCCTGGGGACGGTGGGAGGAGGGTACATTCCAGAGGGAACGTGATGGGCAGCCTGGCCTGTGGAGGGGTGGTGGCAGGAGACAGGGCCGGGGCAGAGGCTGCCCTGAGCACAGAGGTTTTCATGCAGAACGTTGGGGGCAAGCGTGAGAGACGCACAGCTGCCATGTGTGTTTCCTGGGAGCCCCTGGCTGCTGGTGGAAAACGGGGGGAGGGGGCTTGAAGATGCCCAAGACTGGCATGCTGGAGAGGCTCTGAGGGTGGCCGGCGGAGCACGTGGGGGTCAGGAGGCAGGTGGTCCGGAAGATGCCTGATTGCTTTGGGGCTTGGCTGGGCGGTGAGGCGGTACACCAGTAGAGGTGGGCAGATTTAAGTTGAGTCTGCAGGCTTTGAGAAAAAATTTTGTGTATTTTTTTATTGGATTATAATTTTGAGAAAAAGTTTTAAAAGACTTTTTAATAAGGAAGAATTCAAATATTCAGAGGAGTAGAGACCACAGGAGGCCCGTGTCTCGGCACTCCGCCTGGCTGTGCGCTCAGCCTGGCATCAGCCCCGCCCGGCTCCCCTCCCTCGTTACCAGAAGCCTGGTGTCAGTGCGTTTGTCGGTATTCATTTACTGAGAGGCAGTGTCAGACTTAGGAAAGGAGCCAGAGATGCAGAAGTCCCACACCAGCGTCCCCGGTGTTACCCTTTTGTAGCGTTCGTGCGAGCGCTGTTACCAAAGTGGGGAAACTAGCTTCGGTCCGCTGCTGCGAGCTCGCCTGAAGGTCTTCCTCAGGCTTGGGGTCAGATGACTGCCCGCTTCCTGGCCAGCCCTTGGGCAGCCGGGGGCCGGCCTCGTTTGCCGTCCCGGCCCCTCACGCCTCTGCACTTGAGAAGGCTGGAGCCCCTCTCTGCCCCGTCTTTTGTGCCCTCCCCGTGGGCGCTCTCTCAGGCTGCGCTGTGTCTTCTCAGCTCACCCCCGCTGTTTTCTGGTGGCTTCCCTTCTGCACCTGCAGGACACTCCAGCCTCTGTTGTGGTTTTCCTGCCCCGCTTCTCAGTGGACATGGGATGTACATGTACTCACACGCCTGTACATACACATAGCTGTTTCTCTGTGTGTGCATCACAAACTGCATTCTCGCTGGCATTGCTGGTTTCAGTCTCGTGTCTCTGGGTTTACTCTAGCTGTCCTCTTTCCTTATTTACAGCTTCTTCATCAGATAGTTGGGTCTTCATCAGATAGTGAGAAGTCTAGGTCTCATTGCCCCCAGTGTATTTGCTCATTTGTTCAGGCTGAGCAGACATGGAAAGTAGTTTCAGAATTGCTGCCCGCCCCCGGGGAGAGACAAGCTGCTACCTGGAGAGCCGGTCTGCGTGTGGCCGCTCACTGTCTGGCCGGGGGCACTCGGTCAGTCCTCCTCCTGAGTTCTCTCTCTGCGCTCTTCTAGTAAATGAGAGATTCCATTTAGGGGCTTTCCTGGTCGTCCAGTGGTTAAGACTCCAGGCTTTCACTGCTGAAGGTGTGGGTTCAATCCCTGATCAGGGGACAAGATCCACAGGCCACACAGTGTGGCCAAAAAGGGAATGAACTGGGCAGGCTCAGGGACCCCACTGTTGTAGGCGCTGCACTCGGAACCATCAGCGTGGTGACTGGGTGCCGCAGGTGGCCGCCGGGAGGGCCGGCCGTCCCCCGGGGAGGCGGAGGCGCTGCAGGAACAGCGAGGAGCCCGCACGCCGCCCGCTCACTGGCTCGCGTGGACCCCGAGGGCCAGGGCGGCCTTCCTAGGCCAGGAGCGGCAGCACGCCCCCAGCAGGGCCCGCGCCCCGCCCCACCCGGGTCTGCCTCGGAGCTTTCTTACTGTTGGGAGGTGACCACAGGCGCTGCTGCCTTTTGGTTCTGTTTTGTTTTTTTTTTTAATTATTTTATCTTTCATGATAAAAGGAATACATGCTTATTTCAGAGAATTTAGAAGATACTGAAACAAAAAGAGAAAAAAAATGCACGGGTAACGACCCTTGGAAGAAGTAGTGAATGTGTTTGCTTCCAGACGTTTTTTCCTGTACATACATAGATAGCTGGGGGCAGCCTACACTTAAAATTTTGCGTTTTCCCTTTTCACATAATACCATGAGCGCTTCCGAGGGCCGTTTACATTTGTTGGAGGGTGTTTACAGTGATGTTTAAAAGATGACGGCAGGCGCTCGTGTGGGGCGGCGGCCTCCAGGGGCAGCCGCAGCTTGGTTCCTGTGGCTGCGTGCCCCCCGGCTGTGGGACCATCCTCACCACCGTCTCCCCTAGGGCGCCGTGCCAGCACTTCTGCAGAGACTTGGCAACGGTCCGGCGGGTCGGGGAGCTCGGGCACTCCGTGGCTGCAGGCCCCTCACCGTCCTGACACGCACTCGGAGCACACACCTCTCCTTCACCGTCCCCAGTGAAGTGCCGAGGGACGGCCGGGAGTCCCGTCTCTCGCCAACTGGAAGCTGCCAGAGGGCAGGACCACGTCTCCTGGCTGCATCCTCAGTGCTGTTGCTGGGAAGCAGGTCATTGGGGTCTGTCTGGTGGATGGGTGTGTGTGTTGGAGACAGGCGGCTTAGCAGAAACGAAGTACAGGCTCTTAGCCGTGCCTACCCTCTGTGGTTAATTACAGACACCCCGTGTGTCAGGTGGGCTCCGGGACCCCTGTGAGTCCCCCTTAGTGGGCACTGGGCCCCAAGGCTGAGAGCTGCTCCACTCCCCCAGGCCCTCCTCTCCTCAGGGGAGCCCCCCAGGAAGCGAGCAGGGCCCCTGCAGCTGTGTCCCAGTTCGCGGCATCTCGTTACTTCTGGTGCCTGTAAAATGGGGGTGATAACTATGTATTCACGTAGAATGATGTAGCAGAACATTTGCGACATACTGTATTATATTTTGTATGTAATAGAGAGATTTAGTTCCAGCAAGTGTGGATTATGCATACTTACTCATAATTATCAACGTCATATAATTGTTTCCTTACGTGTGCTCAATGTGCCCGATTGTTACAGAGATCACATTTAACAGCCGTTTTATTGTGATGGTAAAATGAGTTAACATGCAGAAGTGCCTGCTGGTGCCTGGGATGTGCTCAACGCATGTTACTTCTTATTACCGCGATGATTTTTTGTTTAGTTGCTAAGTCGTGTCTGATTCTTTGTGATCCCATTGAGTGTCACCCGCCAGGCTCCTCTGTCCATGGGGTTTCCCAGGCAGGAATACTGGAGTGGGCTGGTGATGCTGGCGGGTGGAAGAAATGTTGCAGCTTCTTTGAGGAACGTGCCCTTCTTAGGGGAATTTGAAAGTGACACTTAGAGATCCGCTTGTGCCAACGCTGCCTGGGGCTGCTGAGGGCTGCATGAGGTGGGTATGGCTGAGGAGGTGATGGGGTGGGCGGGAGGCTCCTCTCTGACCTGGACCCCAGGGGTGGATAAGTTGGACAGGGCTTGGTCACGGGGGTGCCTGTGCAAAGACACAGACCACCCAGTGCAGACCCCCAGAGCTCCCCC
The DNA here is from genome assembly GCF_032452875.1 of Bos javanicus. NCBI lineage: Eukaryota > Metazoa > Chordata > Mammalia > Artiodactyla > Bovidae > Bos > Bos javanicus. Next base: position 2,930,785 of record NC_083881.1, read on the forward strand.
CACTGCCCTGGTGAGCCCCACATCGCCGCACGTCCATCAGTCCATGGGGTCGTCCGTTATGTTCCAGAAAGACTCGTCCACTGGGGGCGAGCTTCGATTTGGAGATTAGAGATTGCAAATCGGTATGGACAAGTGGTGTAGCCCGTGTCTCAGGAAGCGCCCTCTGGGGCCGGGAGCAGGTGCTCCTGTGCCTCTGCCTGGCTTTCCCGTCCTGGGCCCCAGTTGTTCGCTTGGACATTGTCAAAGCCATTTCTAAACAAAGCCCAGGAGAAGCAAAGCAGACCCGTTAGTGCTGCAACTCAATAGTGTGTTTTAATTTGAAGCAGACCTCCTTGTGGACGGCGGCCGTGGTGCACGAAAGGGGAGTGTCTCGGCGTGTCACCAAGCTGTGTGGGGAGCTGGAAACCGACCCTTGCAAGAAGCTCACCCCTTTTTCTAAATAAGCAAGACTGCTTCTACTCTAAGCGTGTTAAAGTTTCACCCAACCTGTGTTTACCTCCCCAAAACGTGCTGCGCTCCACAGAAAGGACTGTTCTAGCGTGACGCGTGGTGCCCTTGTACCTGGTGCCGGCATGCCAGCTGCCGCTCCACTAGTGGAGGGGTCCCCGCTGTTGGTCTCGGTTCTTGGATGGTGTTTCTGCCGCTGCTCAGACGGTTGTTTCAGGGTCGTGCAAGGTGGGCCGTGTGCTTGGCGGCCCCCCGCCGGGGCCCAGGGCGGCACTGAAGGCCAGCTGTGGGGCCTGGGGACCCGGGTAGGTAGCTGGTGGAGGCTGAGCCCTGCTTGGCCACTCCTGGGCCGCCAGGACCTGAGTGCTGCGTGGTGGCCTGTCACCGTCCACTTTATTGCATTTTTGTTTATTTTAAAAGTGGTTTGTTTTCAGTGTTTGGCCAGTCGATACCTGTATCCTTACCACTGAGAGTGCCGTTCACAGCATGATCACAGGACTCAGGAAGCAGTTAATGGTGGACTGTGCTGAAAGCTATGAATGAGCGAATGGTGCTGGCCTGCAGGGAGTGGCCACAGGTCTGTGTGAGGAGGCGCTGTGAGAATCGCACCCGTGACGCGGCTTCAGCTGCCAGGTATGGACTGTGCAGTGCGGGAGGTCAGCCAGGTGAGTGCTGGCTGCAGCAGCTCGGTGGGCATCCTGCCAGCCGAGTACCGGGCACTTGGGTGCTTTTCGGGTGTGGACTCGACCCTAGTGGGACCTGTTAGCCGCCCCCACTGTTCTAGAGGAGAGGGAACAGAGGCACAAAAGTGCAGGCAGGGCACACGGTGGGAGGCGCCGGCCCCGGATTCGGGTCTGGGCAGCTCCCTGCAGGCCTAGGGCCTTGACCCCGAGGGCCCTGACAGGTGGCGAGGGCCCCGGGGTTGACGAGCACCCGGGAAGGCAGCCGCCTGGCTTCACTGTAATTACGTGGATGTGCAGGAGGCTGTAAGGGCGTTCCGTGTAGTAGGGCAGACTTCATTACACAGTAAAAGGGGGAAATGGACTTAGCTTAGGTGGGTCTGCCTTTTCCAGTATTTTGATTAAAGAGCAGTTGGTTGGTTTGGGGGGTGGGGAGTGGAGGCGTGCTGTTTGGATTAGTGGATGCCGACTTGTGTTTTGCTTTCTTTGAAACCGTGGATTTCTGACTCTGGGCCGCGGTGCCCTGGTTTGCCCCAGAGGGAATCTCCGTTAACCACCCTTTACTGACATCTCAGGCTGTTTCTTTTTTCCTCGCACTGCCCCTGCTGCTCACCAGTCATTTTCACGTGCTTTGGTGGAGGGTGATGACCAGGATGGGGTGATGGGGGAGAGGCCTTGTGAAAGCCCAGCTCCTGGATCTCGGCGCCTGTTTCCCCCACTTTTTACATCAGAACGAAGAGGACTATGCCTGGTGAGCCCCAGGGGCCCAGGTGCTGCTGCTCCCCTTGGCCTGCAAGACGGGCGCCACCCTTGGTATGTGTCATCTTAACGGGCCACTGTGCTGAGACCCGGTTCCACCGTGGGGCATGTTAGTGCAGAAGGTTGGGGGAGAGGGTGTGGGTTGATCTGAGGAACAGAAGGGCAGGCTCTGGCCCTTCTGAGAGTCCGAAGGGGCCTTCCCCTCTCCTCTGTGGTCTTGTGACCCATGGGGATCCCGAGCCTGGTGAGGAGCGCACTCCAGCCAGTGACCCTCCCATCTAGGTGCCCGTTGGGGATGCTGTTTGCTCCCTGAAAGTGGTGAAGAGAACCTGTTTGCTCCGATCTTGTCCTGGTGAAATGTTGTGTATTTTGAAGTGGATGGTGTTTGTCTTTGACTTGCTGCTGCTGCTAAGTTGCTTCAGTCATGTCCGACTCTGTGCAACCCCATAGACAGCAGCCCACCAGGCTCCCCTGTCCCTGGGATTCTCCAGGCAAGAATACTGGAGTGGGTTGCCATTTCCTTCTCCAATGCATGAAGGTGAAAAGTGAAAGTGAAGTCGCTCAGTCCTGTCCGACTCTGAGCGACCCCATGGACTGCAGCCGATCGGGCTCCTCCGTCCATGGGATTTTCCAGACAAGAGTGCTGGAGTGGGGTGCCATCGCCTTCTCCGGTCTTTGACTTGAGCACTTGATAAATAGTTGTTTAAACTGAAATAACTGGATACACTTGGAAGTAACGTGATGATTTGCCAAACCTCAAAAAAAAAAAAAAAAAGACAGGAAGTGTGCACACTGCATGCATTTCTATTACCGGATCCTGAGAGTTCATTGCCCACACAGACCGGTGCCCACCTTCCCTCTGGCCCAGGCTGTTGGCACTGGGAGAAACCTAGCAGGGTTCATCCAACGACGTTTGTAAGTCGGTTAACCATTGAGGCCTCTCGTGTATCATTCCAGTTCCTCTGGAACATGCGTGGACGGCGTACTTTTTTGTTTACTGGTGGTTGGTTCTGTGTTTACTCGGGTGACACTTTCTGTGTCCATTTCCCGTCTTGGTGGGTGATTTCCCAGAGAAGGGCTGTGGAGTGCTCAGCGCTCACATCAGCAAGACGCAGCACCGGTGGGGAAGCCGTCTCTGGGCGACGGTGCAGGTGGTGGGAGAGTGCAGCCGCCCCCGCTGGTCAGACCATGCAGCTTCCAGTGTTGCCCTTCTCCGCCTCTGCTGGGAGCCAGATCACACGTGGCCTGTCTGCAGTGCCTCCGTCTACACGGAGTCTCCGCTGTGTCACTGCCATGTGCTGCCCTTGGCTTTATTCCTGGAGAAGTGCAGGGTGGAGCCACCCGGGGGACAAGCCACACCCATAGAATGATCTGCTCAGGCCGTTCTGAAACCTTTTTGTTTCAGGACCTCTTTATATTCTCAACCTACCGGAGAGCCAAAAGACCCTTTGTTTACATGGGTTAGAGCCACCATTACTGTATAAGATATTAAAATTGAGGGCCTTAATTGATGGGCTGTAATGACCAACATTTAATGTATTGTGCTGAGAAGAAATCCGATATGTATTAATATATTTTTATGAAAGCATTGTTTAAAACTAAAAAAAAGAATGAGGAGTAGTATTGTTTCAGGCTTTTGTAAATCTCCTTTAGATTTAGCTTGATAAAAGCAGCAGTTAGTTTGTGGTTTGTGTCTGCTGGGATGTGTTGTTTGGTTGAAGTATATGAAGAAAATCTGGCCTCACACTGATGTGTGGCTGGAAGGCAGGAGTGTTAGTGGTCTTCACAGGTGGTTTGCCACCACGCCAGAATGCAACAAGTTGTAGTTTCTTAAAAGCTAGTTGTCCTGCAGGGTCCAAAACTGGGCCAGGTGAAGCTGTCTGTAGCCGGTGGCCATGTGGCATCCGCCTTGTCACTGGAGGACATCGGGTCTCAAACACGCGGCCCCCAGACACAGGGAGGGGCCGTGCTCAGGGACATCACACCTCTGCTGCGCTCGCCACAGACCCCTAAGTGTTTGGGGGCTTTACGCTCACGGTGGCCAGCACATGTTTTCCACAATTCTAGTTTTCACTTTGAAGTTTGAATTTTATTATTGTAGCAAATACTGGCAACTATTTTCCTGGAGGGACAGGTCCAGTTTTGAGAAAGCATCTGCCCAGCTCCCAGCTCCAGTCTCTGAGGAGAAAGGGGTCAGCCCACAGCTCGCCCTGGTGTGGTCACTCTTCCTCGAGATCCTGTTGTTCTTAGGGAGCAAGCGTTTCCTGTTTCTCTCTCAGAGTGAAAAGGCCTGAGTCAGCACTTGGTGAGGCACCTACTGCTCCTTTCAGCACATCGCCAGGTTAACCGCCTCCCCGCACCTCTCACCGGGAGCGTCTCTGCTGGGGGACCGGTGACAGTCCAGGTGGGGCGCTGCAGCTGTCCCTGCCAGCAGAGAGGGCGTATGACAGCTCAGAATTTGAGGGACAGAGCTTTAACCCCAGGAAGCCCCTCAGAAGGTCTTAGGGACCCCCCAGGAGTGCCCATGAGCACTCGGGGAGAACTGCTGAGTCAGGAGAAGCCCGCGTTGCGTGGTCTCAGCCTCCCGAACCGTCTTATCCCTGAGCGTGTAGAGAGATGTTCCACTTTGATGAAGTGGTTTCACGACTTACAAGCATGTTTTCATAAAACTGCCCAAGAAGTCAGTCTGATTTGGAGTCTGAGTTCTTGTCTGTGTGGCCAGCTGGGACTGCAGCAGGGGTCTGGGGCTGGGACAGAGCTGGATGGCCTGTTCCGTGGAGCTGATGTGGGTGGGAGGCCGCAGGAGTGACCGTCTCCGGCGTGGAAGGACACGGGTCATCCGTTGGTTCTTGGTGAAGGAGCGTGACTCTCCCTCAGGTCTCAGAGCTCTTTGTGAAAATAGGCAGCTCCTGTGAGCGGTGTCCTTAGTTCTCTGAATTCTGCTTGTGCTTTCTGAGCAGGTGTTCATGAAAGTTGTCTGTTATGAAAGCCCCTGTGTTTGCCAGCAGGTGCTGATGGTTTTTCCGACGCCCTGAGTACACGTTGCGTTTGGGTGTCCATCTGAGAGAGATTGTCAGTCTGGAAGTGCTTCTGTTCCCGGCTGGCATGCAGACTGAGTTTAAAGCGTTTCTGTGGGCCTGGACGAAGAGCCTCCCGCTTCCTGCCACCGGTCTGCTTGCTCTTCATCACCTCTGTGTTTAAAAGTAAAGGATATTCGTAGGTGCAGACAAATGCGGTTCGACTCCACTTAAACGAGAATAGTCAAGTTCATAGAGTCAGAAAGTACACTGGTAGATGCTGGCTGGGGGAGGTGGGACGTGAGTGTTTGATGGGGACAGAGTTTCGGTTTGGGAAGATGGAAAACTCCAGAGACGCGTGAGGGTGAGAGTTGTACCACCATGTGGACGTCCTGGGCACCACGGCCAGCTGCTGTGCGCTTAGATATGGTTAGAATAGTATGTTTCAAATTATGCGACTTTTACCACAATTAAAAAAAATTTTAAAAATATGCTTCGCAAAAAAAGAAAAAATGCTTTTCCATTAAAAAAAGCATGGTGTGTTTCCCCTCCCTCCTCAGGAAGCCGCCCGAGGTGCCCGGCCGGTGTCCTGGCGTGCGGCCCATTGCCTCGCTGCGTCTCACAGTGGTGGTTGCAGGCTTCTGCTCGTGGCTTCTGACCTGCCCCAGGAGAAAATGGGCGTGAACGCTGCGACCTACATAGAGGACGCATTGTAATTGATTGCTGACCAGTGGGCAGCCGCTCCGAGTGCATGAAAATTGCTGGTGAAGAGTTAATGCTGACGCACTGCCGCCTTGTCACAAGCCTGGCCCAGGGACAAGGGCAGGAACCTCGCTCTCGGTGGCCGAGGTCAGCACTGCCCCCTCCCCCAGCCACCCTCTGGGCTCCGGGTGGGGGCACCTGCTCTGGCCTGTCCCAGATGCCCAAGAGAGAGTGGACCAGAGCAGAGGGTTCCTGCTCTTAGGGAGCTTGCGATCTTGGAGGCAGATGGGTGAGCAGTCAGCGGGTAAAGGGTACGGGCTCATGGTCAGGAAAGAGCTCCAGACAGCAAGTCCCCGCGGGAGCCGGGAATGGCAGGTGCCCTGCTGGCGCAGTCCTGTGGGCCTGTGGCCAGGGCCCTGCTGTGGTCACACTGCTCTCTTGGACAGAACCAAAGGTTGCCGGCTATTTATGGAACTCGGTCTAACCCCTGGAGCGGCATCAGGATTGGGATGTCGCCCGGACCACCTGGCTGCTGGCTGCCCGCTGCTGGCGCAACCTCCCACCCCTCCTCCCGGCCCGGCACCTCCCCTCCACCACCGCCACCCCTGGAGCTGCCCCGCCTGCCCCCGGTCTCTGTGGTCTCAGTGTTGGTCCCGGCCCCCTTGCCTGTGGATGGAAATTCCTTCTTTTCAGGATCTGCTCAAAGCAGGTTTCCTATGAAACCCTGCCGAAACCATGAAACCTGGTTGGAATGTCCCGGTCTCCCGCACAGCCCACTGGCAGCCGGCTTGTTTCCCAGTGTTTGTCCCTTCCCGTCATGTCAGCCGTGACTTTGTAGGCCCGTCTCCCCCACGATGTGACTGGCCAGCCTGTCAGGGAGCCCGTGATCCTGCTGAGCTGGTCGATGGGGTCTGGAGGGGTCGGTCCCAGGAGGTGGTGCAGGTGGGGCGTGGAGGGAGGCCCAGTGCAGCGCGAGGCGCCAGGTGGACAAGAGGGGCAGAGTGCTGGACGCGGGCACAAGCCTGGTGCTGAGTGTGGCTTCACGGTCTGCATCTTGGCCACGCTGGTCCTGCGTGGGGGACCCTCCTTGAGGCCGTAAAGGCACCTGTTGAGGCGTCCAGGCCTTCAGGATGCTCTGCTCTCTGATTCTGCGGGTGACCCTGGGGTCACTCTGGAGCAGTAAACCTCGCTCCTGCTCCCGTCCTGCCCCTTTAGTGTTTAGGACGCCTGGCGTTTTAGGGCTGGTAGATGGCGGGCTGAGAGTGCAGGACCTGCTGGTTTTCCTGGCACCCGTGCCTGCCTGGGTAGCTGTGAGCCACTCCGCTTGGTGAGGTTTCTGAGTGACCCTGTGTACCACCGGCCGTGACCTGCCCTCCGCCCGCACCGCACCGCGCCCAGCCTGCGGGCAGCCAGCCAGGCCCAAGCCACTCCCGGGAGAGGGATGGAGGCCGTGTGTTGGGGTTTCCACTGACGACCGTGGGGACGACAATGAGAGGGGCTGCGGCTGTGTGCCCAGGGGTGAACGGGGCGGGCCCCGGAGGGGGCTGCAGGGAGGCAGGAGGCGGAGTCAGTATCATGAAAGAAACGGCTGAAAACCTGTGTTCTGACTGGCTATCTCTGTCCTATATGACACGGATATTCAAAGAGACAACAGGCTCGTTTTCTCAAGATGCAGCTGCAGAGCCCCGGGTTAGCACTGTGCTTTCACCTGTGGCTGTTGAAGATCTGAAGAACCTGCCAGAGCTGACGACCCTGCGGTGAGCGTGTCTCCACCAAAGACCCCGGAGCGGGGTGCTGCTCCTCTCCATGGGGCTCGGAGCTCGGTGCCGAGAAAATGCGCGTGTGTGTGTTATAAAGTATATATGACATAACATTTACCATTTTAAAGTGTATTGTTCGGGGCATTAACTGCAGTCAGAGTGTCTGCAAACCGTTGCCTCTCGCCTGGGTCCAGGACGTTCGCATCACCCCGAGCAGAAGCGCTGTGCCCACAGCCCGTTCCGTGGTCCTCCAGCTGCTGGCAGCTGCTCCTCGGCCTTCTGTCTCAGGGTGTGTGCCTGAGTGGCCGTTCCATAGGAGTGGAACCAGCCGAGAGCTGGACTTCAGCATCTGGCTTCCTTCTAGGGTTCATCCAGGTTGTAGCAGGTGTCAGGCTTCATTCCTCCTTATGGCTGAACAGTATTTCACTAGGAATGGACCACCTTTTGTTCTATCCACTCATTTGTTGATGGAGATTTGGTGTTATTTCCAAACGTTACATTTTTTAATCATGTGATTCTTAGTTTGCCGTGCCTCTAAGCCTTGCCATCCGTAAGTGTGCGTGGCTCCCCTCGGGGGCTCGCCCTGCGCGGGGCCGGGAGACTGCTACCACCGGTCCCTGTTCTGAGCCTTGCCCTCCGTAAGCGTGCGTGGCTCCCCTCGGGGGCTCGCCTTGCCCGGGGCCGGGAGACTGCTGCCACCGGTCCCTGTTCTGAGCCTTGCCGTCTGTAAGCGTGCGTGGCTCCCCTCGGGGGCTCGCCCTGCGCGGGGCCGGGAGACTGCTGCCACCGGTCCCTGTTCTGAGCCTTGCCGTCCGTAAGCGTGCGTGGCTCCCCTCGGGCGCTCGCCCTGCGCGGGGCCGGGAGAGTGCTGCCACTGGTCCCTGTTTGCTCCGCGGGGGGGGGTGGGCAGCTGCAGGTGCCTCCTGGTGGGCCCCCGAGCCCCTCCTCGGGGACTGGGAGCTGCCTGGTCCTTCAGGCTAATTAAAACGCGGCTCATGTTCTTCAGTGTTGTTCCTCTGTGTATTGCCAGGGGCAGTTGTAACCTTATTTTCAGTAAACCTTTCTGGGCTGTAAGGTGTGTGTTTGCTTTTGTTTTGTTGCTCGTACCGCTCGGCATGTGGGATCTTAATTCCCTTACGAGGGGTCAGACCCATGGCCCCTGCAGCAGAACCGCGGGGCCTTAAACACTGGGCCGCCAGGCAGGTTGCAGCTGTAAGGTTTAAGTCAAACTCCGTGAGCATGACTAAGCTATAAGCACGAAAAAGCAACATATTCTGCCTAATTTGTTTATCATATTGGTCATAGTTAGTATATTTCAAGACCTGAAGGCCGGGGGTGCTAAACAGTGGGGAGAACAGTGACTTTTGACACTTGGCCGAGGACCTCCGCGGGCCTGGAGGTCTCCCTGGCCCGAGGGCTCCTAGCATGCCCACTCCCGCTCTGCTTCTGGGCCAGCCGGAGGCCTCTGAGCAGGCTTGCGGCTTCCACCCCCTCCAGAAAGGTTCCCGTCGTTTAGCTTCACCGGCTGCATTGGTCACTCATCTGCCTGCTCACGCCTGCGGGCAGCTAACCCTGAGCCTGGACCGTGTGTAAGGTTGCTGTCGGCTGGTCCCAGGGTTCCCGCTGGCCTGGTGGCTCCAGCACCACCATGTCACCCCAGGAAGGTCAGGGCAGGCTGTGCCCCTGAGGTGGGCGGGACCCCAGGTGCAGGCCATCAGACCCCCCTGCACGGCTCCGCGTGGAGACAGTTTGGCAAAACTGCCCTGAGCGAAGGTCTGCCCTGCGCTAGGACGCGCGGGTCCATTTGTGTGAAATGCCCTCGTAGGTGGAAGGCTGAGGTAGAGCCCATCAGTGGCCCCCAGGGGACAAGGGTAGGCGGGGCGGGAGGAGGCTGCTTGATGGGCGTGTGGCTTCTTCTTGGGGTGATGGAAGTGTTCTGGGAATGCGTGGTGGTGGTTGCAGAACATTGTGGATGTGCTAAAAGCGGTAAATTGTACATTTTAAATGGTTAGGATGGTAAACTTTATGTTGCATGAATTTTGGTGTGGTTAAAAAACAAACCCCACCTTGATCATTTCGTGCACATTTATGACCCCAGATTTCCATATGTGGCCTTGAGCGCGAAAGCACCAGCACACTTGGCCTTGAAGGGTGCCTTTTTGATTCCTGACCAGCCAAAATGACATTTGGGGTTCCACCGTAAGTTCAGAGGGGTTCACCAGGATGCAGGAGACCCCGACCTTGCCTTGGCCAAGCTGCGGCCTGGCGTGGATGGGAGAATGCTGTGGTTGTGTCATTTCAGGACGGGAGCCAGCACTCCGCACCTCGCACCGTCCACGGTCCAAGCCATGGGCCAGTGTCATTCAGCTTTTTTCAGTCTTCTGAAAAACGCAGAAACATATTTATAGTATGCTTTAAATTGTGAGCCTCTTTCTCTTATAGAAGAATTGATTAAAGAGACCCAACAGTCCTGTTTGATTTTCAACAAATTTACTCCTAGTTAATTATCCTGACTCAGAAAGACCGCGCCTCTCCAGGATGCCAGCATTTAGAAGTGAGGTCTCAGGTGTCTGGTCATGCAGATTGGGGGGGTTCCGATTTCTGTCATTTGGTGAGTTTGCTTTTACGTGTCCCCTCAGGGAGTTGTGTTGGCCCCAAGTGTGGGGATTACAGACGAATTAGTGCTCGGTTGAATTGGATTCAGCCGTGAGTATCAGCCACAGGAGCCTTGCTAAAGTGTGCAAGGAAATTTTATTTCTAAAGCTAAAGCTTATTTAGTCTTTTCAGATGCTCTTCTTGGTATAAGGACATTCTGGGATCTGTTTGGTAATAGCATTGTGATGCTTGCTATTCAACATGTGCTTTGTTTTATCAACATTCAAGTAACATTTCTTTTCGAAGTGTTGCGATTATAAGTTAAAACAAACATCGGAGTATTCTTATAATAAAATCTGAGTTGAAACGCTTGGTTTCTAAATCTGTCACTAAGAAAGGAAGTATTCTTTTGCTGCATTACCATGGCAGTGTTGTAGACATGACCCTGTAGGTTACCAGCCTGAGAATATTTTGATATATAACAAGAAACCATGTTTTATAGCAAAAAAAAGATATAAAGAGAGGCTGAAGTTTTTCCTTCGTAATGTTTATTTTTAACCTCTGTTTTACTCTATTAAAAAGACTCGTGTTCATAGTAGAAAGCGCAGTGACAGTAGAAGGGTGTATTGTTAGTTGGGGCACTTGAAGCCCTAAAGAGACCCCAGCATCACGGCTCCTGCAGGAATCCAAGCCTGTGTGTGAATTTCCAGGGGCATGTGGGCTTCCCGCTCTGTCCCGGGGGCCAGGCTCAGTGTGTCTCTACTCGGGGCAGACGAGGGGCCTGGAGGGGAGGTCCATGGAGTTCCCAGGGGTCCACCCACAGCTGACCTCCTGCCTACACACACCTAACCCTCTGCTGTCTGCACAGACCGTGTGGCTGGGCAGCATATGCCCACATGCCAGAGAGGAGCAGGCAGCCAGGCTGTGGCAGACAGCCAGCAGACTCTGCCATGGTGAGGGAGCGAGAAGGAAATGAGACTCTACGTGAGCTGGTACATCAGGCCACTCCGGTCCTTCAGCCTGCTCTCCGCCACGTGTTGCCCTGAGTGCTGGGTGTGCCTCGTGCAGGGAGGACTCACGTGGAGCATGCCAGGCTGCGGATGCTGTAGAGGCCGCTTGAGCGGGAGCGGGTGGCGGAGCAGACAGTCCGCTGTTTCTAGTCAGGCGGTCAACAGTGTCCTCTCTTAAGAAGGAGAGAGCTAAACAAAGACCTGCAAGAGTGAGCAAGCCACAGGGATCACTGAGGAGAGAGGGTTTCCAACAGACGTGACGGGTGCAAAGGCCCGGGGGCAGGAGCCTGTGGGGCAAAGAGGGGAGAGGCCAGGGCAGCCACAGGCCAGCCCCTCTGGTTGAAGTGGGGGCCGTTGGGGCTTTGAGCAGCCGCACTGTTGGCCCTCCAGTCTGCAGCTGCTGCTTGGACACGGAGGGGGCCTGTTAGGACTTGTAGGGCCATCCACCGGGAGATGACGCATGACGGCTGGGACCAGCGTGCCAGCAGCAGGGATGGTGAAGCTGAAGGCGTCTGCACGGTGCAGGTATGAGAGTGGAGGCTTCAGTCGTGGGCCAGATGTGAGGGGCAGAGACGGGGCACCAGCCCTCTGGCCTGGCCTCGCGACTGAGGTGAGGACGTGGGCTGGGGGTGGGTGTTTGTTAGTCATGCAGGGTTCTGGTGACCCTGCCAAGCGGGTTCAGAGGGCTTGGGGGAGGGCCAGCAGAAGTTCCTGGGGAGGGCGGGGTGGGCAGGTGCCGTCAGAGTCCAGGGGCCCGTCCGAGCAGAGGTGTTGCGAGGGCAGCAGGGGGCTCGGGCCGCATGGACCAGGGAGGGGCCTGGCGGAGGTCAGAGTGCTGGCGGCCGCATGGCCAGCCGTGGTCGCAGGGTGTGCTGTGGATGGACAGGGGGCCTGCGGGGCCTCAGGGGCCAGAGCAGCAGCAGGGAGGCAGGGAGGGGAGTGGGTGGAGAGCGCAGGGCTGTCGGGGGGTGGGGGCGGCCTGACTGGAGAGGGAGGTGAGAAACTGGGGGAGATGAGCCCGTGGGGCCAGCTAGTGGGCCGCGGGAGCGGGCAGTGGGCGCCAGAGACTGTTTCTGCCCCTGCCGTCTGTTGGGGCTCACTGAGAACATCCTGAGCATCCTTCTTTAGAGGATGTTTCTCTGAGGCACGTCTGTAGGCTCAGGGCCATCCTCCGTTGATCTTCCTCTTCTCTGGCCGTCTGCTTGCCTCATCGCTGGTCTGTGTCTCTCCAGTGTCTTGCCTTTTATCTGTCTTGTTTAAGATGGGAGTGGGCACAGTGTGAGCTGGTGGGGGCGGGGGCGGGGGGTCATGGCTCCGAGAGGAGGAGGGCTGGGGGAGCACCCCGACTGTGGCCACTGGTCTGCGGGCTGGGGGTTGGGTGGTCCCGGTGAGCCTCCCCACTGCCCCGTCTTATCCTGATGGCAGGCAAGGGGCACAGCCTGGGCTGGGGGTGCTGTTGGAGCCCCCTCCTGATGGCAGTTATTCCCTCTGAGGAACCAGGAGCTGGGGGCAGGTTGGGGGCAGGGCGGAGGTGCCCGGATGTGGGCAGGCGTGGGCCGTGGGTGTGCACAGAGGGGTCCTGGGAGGCTGGCGGCCACAAGGGGACCCTGGGACCAACTGACACGTGGTTTCTGTCCCCCCGCCCCAGGCCCGGTCAGGCCGGCGTTGCTTCAGCATCGGTCCTGGGCGGTAGGGACCCGCTTTCTGGGAGCTCACTGTGCCCTGGAGACGTCCTTCCTGGGTGCAGCCTCCCGGCCTTGCTTGCCTGGCAGAGGGGGCCCTCCTAGCGCCAGCTGTCTGTGCCGCCCACTGCTGTCCCGTGTCCCGATCAGGAAGGTGGCCGTCAGAGGACCCCCTTGGCTCCACGTGTGCTTGAAGACCTGCACAACCCCACGGATCTGAGGCGCGGGAGGTGCTGCTTGGAAGTCAGTGCTTGCCCCAGCGTCTGGTGCCGCAGATTCACCGGGTGGGGTCTAGACTGGGCACGGTGCGGGGGTCTCTGCTCTGCAAGGCCTCGGCTGTGGGGGGCAGTGCGGCGGCTCCTCACCAGGCTCCGGGGGGCCCGGTCCCCAGGGCCAGGACTGTCTGGGGACCTCCCCTCTCACATCTGGCTCCTGGGCCGGAGGGCTGACCTCCGCCTGGCTGCCCATGAGGGGCCTCTCCCCTGGACAGTGCATCAGGAGGAAGTGTCTGGATAGCCAACCTTTCCAGAGGGGGCGGGAGATGCCTGGACACCCGACCTTTCCAGAGGGGGCGGGAGCTGCCCGGCCGTGGTGACCCGGCTTGTCGTCCCGGTATCGTTTCCGCTTCACTCCTCACAGCCAGCCCGGACACACAGGCTGGGAACATGGACCCCACCTGTACGTGCGGAGGGACTTGGCTGTTTTAAAACAGCTAGTGTGTTGTCCTTCCGAAAGCTGCAGGCTTAAGCGGCGGCCTCGTGGTTGGCTGTGTTATCGGCGATGGCCGTCGCATGCCGGGAATTCCTCAGTGATGGGGAGGCGCGCGGGGGGGGGGGGCCTGGTCCCTGTGCTGAATGGCAGCAGGAACGCCTCGCCCTCCCAGACGGCCCGGCCCCCGCAGTCCTGCTTTGCTGTGAGGTGCCTGCCCGCCAGGCCCTGGGAGCAGCCCCTGCCGGGCTCAGCGGGGCTCCTCGCAGAGGCTCAGGCTGCTGGCCTCTGCAGCGTCATCACGGGAGACGCCCCCCGAAAGCTGAACGAGGGGATGTTGCCCAGATCTTTTAGACACTGTGGTGTGTGCCATGGGGGACTGAACACAGCTCCTCCATCACGACAAGGCCGGGTGGCGGCTGTTGCTGAGGGCAGGACTAATTAATTGAAATACCTTTCAAGTCTGATCATACCTGCTCCTCTTTTGTACCTTACGGGTGGTGCCTGTTTGTGAGTTAACTTCCCCAATCAGCAGGCGCTCACCTGTCGGGATGTAGTGGGTCCCTGCAGGCTTGTTTCCAGCAACGCTGCCGCGTTTTTAGTTCTAACGGCGTCTGTAGATTCCGTCTTGACTCGGTGTTGGTGGCCGTGTCACCTCGTGGGGCAGTTCTGTGTGTGTTTGCGGTGACACTGTGTGTTTCCTTGTCTTTCGTTGCCGCACCTCCCAGCTCTGTTCATATGGTGATTGCGGGCCTCGAGCTTTGGCTCTATCCTCAGAAGAGATGCTTTGCTGTGGGACTGTTCAGCAGGCTTTTTATTAAATGATTGTTACCGGGTCCAGGAAGTCCCACATGCTAAGTTGGAAGGCGCTTTTGTCTGTTTTGTTTGTTTTTATTTTCTAAATTGTGAGAAGATCTCGTTTTCAAACGAGTAAAAAGTTAAAATAAGCCGTCTGCGTATGTGCCACCCAGTTCATCAAAGTAGCTCTTAAACGGTGTGAAGCGCTGGGGCCGCCTCTGTGTGTGTCAAACATCTCAGTTGGGGGCTGCTGCCCAGACCTTCTGGGCCGTGTGACCTCAGCACCCCGAAGCCGCCGATTCCCCGGGGAGAGGCAGCCCCGTGGCCGCACAGCTGTGAGTCTCCGTGCTCCTGGCTGACTGGGGTCTTCATTGTCAGCGGGGGTGTGAAGCCTCAGAATCACGCAGTCTTTTCCCTCAAACCCCAGTGCGTCTCCCTTCTAGCTGCGGGGCCCTGATCGTTCACTTCAACCCATGCCATCTATAAAAGGGAGCCGGCGGTGGGGCGCTTCAATGAATTGTTAATTCCGGTTGAGAAAGGGAATCCAGTCCACTGTCGCACATCACGTGGCCGGTGTTCAGTAGGCAGCTCCTTCAGACAGGGTTCGCTCGTCAGTGGGAGTACGGACGTCGTGACAGGGTGCTGAGCTATGGCTCAGGTCCAGTAGCTGTCACCCGGCATCTGCACGCAGGTCCGACAGCCTGCATCAGCCTGTGGGACGACAGGCAGCTCGGCGTGCGAAAAGCTCAAGTGCCGCGAAGGACGGACCTGGACTTGGACACACAGCGCGGGAGAAACATCCCAAGGGGAGAGGCGACCTGGGTGTGCCGGCGGAGCAGACGTGCAGTGGTGGGAGGTGTGCAGCCAGGGGGCTTGTGAGCCCTGGAGGTCTGTCTGCAGGGCTTCCGGTTCCAGGGGAGGAAGCAAGGAGCGGCTCACGAGAGGGTGAGGAGCAGAGCAGAGAGTCCACATGCTCTCGGCAGAGAGTGAGGAAGGGCTGGGCCGCGTGGTGGGTAAAGCAACCTAAAAAGGCAGTAGGTTGAAGAGGAAGGAATGTGAAATCACCCCACGTAGAGGTTTCAGTGGTGTTTGGTGTCATGCTTGATTAGAGGGAACTGTGTGTAACGTCACACCTCTGGGGACCAAGCCAAAATTCTGACCTGCCGAGTTCTGCTGCCTTGGTTCCAAGATAGTTCTTTTTGGTGCAGTGACTTCAGAACATCTGGCCATCACCCCTGCAGTCGCCTTCCAGGTAGGGATGGCGGGTCAGATGTGGACAGCCTGGAGTTCATCCCTCCCCTGGTGTGGCCGCGTCGGGTGGCTGAGCCGCGCCGTGGGCACTTGGGGCTGTCCCTTCTTGTTCGTCTTCCTCCTCCTCCTGTGCTGGGCCTCGCAGAACAGTTGACTTGGTGGTGCAGCCTGAGCATCCAGGGCCACCTGTCAGTTCCCCAGATGGGCCGGTGGCCTGGCACCTTGGTTCTGAGTGATGGGCGTGTGTCAGCAGGCAAGGGGGCGGTGCTGACTGCTGGGTGGCAGAAACAGGCGTTGACTCCTTTCAAGGCAGCAAGGCTGAGACCTCACTCAGAAGCCCTATGGGACACAACTGAAGCTTTTCATTCTCGATGCCATTTTTTCCTTCCTGGTGCTTTTTCTCTTAACATTCATCAGGCCTCACCGGGAGTGCTGAGAGATCGGGTTTTCGTGGCTTTGCATTATCTGGAGGTGTGTGGATGCTCCAAAATTGAAGTTAAGGCTTGATGTCAGGAGGCAGTTCCCAGGGAAGAGGCCCTGGCGCAGAAGCTGGTCAGCAGCCAGGCCCTCAGTGGGGTGGGAGGAGGGGCGGGGCGGGGACCGGCCCCTCAGCACTGCTGCTCACCTGTGTGTTTGCAGAAAGCAGTGCCACCCGTGGGCTGCCACCCGCCGGCCGTGTCGCCGTCCAGCAGGCTGAGCGCTTCTCTTGGACCCAGCCCCTCCACGCCCCACCCCGCCCCGTACAGGTCATGGTCCCCAGGGCAGGCCTGCGGCGTGGGGATCCCCCGGTGCCACACGCAGACCTCAGATGATTTAGCCTCTGCGGCTGGAGAAGGGGGATCCCGGCCTGAGTCAGCAGAGCGCTGAGCAGGGAGCAGGCCTGCCCCGGGAGCTGCGAGCCACGTTCGCAGATGGGTAGTACCAGCTTCTGAGAGGCTTTTTTCTCATGTGCGGTTCCAGTATGGGTTCCGTATCTGGGCTGGAAAACCCAGACTGTGGCCTTAATCTTGTGTTTCAGATAACATGTGCGCAGGCAGCTTTGGGGCCCGGACGCCCCGGTTCCCACCCTGCCCCGGACAGTGGGTGTCCTTTGGCAGCTCCCCAGGCACTGCTCCCACCTGGGGTCCTGCCAGCCTCCTGGCTGCAGAGTGAGGCAGTGGTGGCCTGTCTTCCAGATGACGGAGCCGGGCACTTGCTGCCTGCCGTGGGCAAGGGGCTCCACCTGCCCGTCTCCCTCTGTCCATCTGTAAAACACAGATGGAAATCTTAACGGCCTGCCGCAAATTCTGAATTAGGGAAGTTTAGAATCAATGTGGACATCTATCAGATGGGGGTAATGATTGCCTACATCTTGTAATCAGTATTTTTCCAATAATAGATATAATGCATTAATGTACAAAATACAGAGGCGTGAAGACCAATCATAGTATGGCCGCTAGGGAATTATCACTGTTAGTATTTTATGATCCTTCCATAAGTTTTGGTGTTCGTACCCCTGGGGTGTGTGTATGCGTGTGTGTGTGCGTAAATAGAGGGCAAATGCAGTTTATTACATCAGACACTGTTTTGGAACTTTCTCCCACTTGGGTGTTGTTCCAGGTAACAATCGTAGATGAGTGTGACAGGAAATTACCGTAGTGGTGTTTTACGTCATTGTCAATTTTATGGTTTTGATTCTATGATAAATGCTCTTAGGTATAGACTTCCCTGGTGGCTCAGAGAGTAAAGCGTCTGCCTGCGATGCGGGAGACCGGGGTTTGATCCCTGGGTTGGGAAGATCCCCTGGAGAAGGAAATGGCAACCCGCTCCAGAACTCTTGTCTGGGAAATCCCACGGACAGAGGAGGCTGATGGGCTACAGTCGACAGGGTCACAAAGAGCCGGACACGACTGAGTGACTTCACTTTCACTTTCATGAGTATTTTAGAATAAGTACCTAGATGTTGAGTTACTAGATCAAAAGGCACATGATTTTAAAAGATTTCTGAGACAGTCCTTCAAAATCACCGAGTTTGGATGACAGTGGTTTTTTCGCCCAAGTGCTAATAAATGCCAGATGGGCAAAAAATTACAGTTTTGTTTGTTTTTGTGTTTCTTTGACTAAAGGCTGAATATATTTTTCTATGCTTTTTGGCTGCTAGAGTTTTCTGTACACACTGTCCATTCATAGATGCTGCCCATTTTCCAGTTAGTCTTTAATCCTTAGAAATTTAAATTCTGTATCCAGGTTTATGCCTTCCCTGGTGACTCAGTGGTAAAGAACCCACCTGCCAAGCAGGAGACTCAGGTTTGATCCTTGGGTCGGGAAGATCCCCAAGAGTCGGACATGACTCAGCCACTAAGCAACAATCCAGGTTTATATTTTTAGGTTTGTGAATTTATCATGTCTAAATTTTGTGAGTCTATCCAGTGATTCCCTCATAGCTCAGTCGGTAAAGAGTCTGCCTGCATTGCAGGAGACCCAGGATTGATTCCTGGGTTGGGAAGATCCCCTGGAGAAGGAAATGGCAACATACTCCAGTATTCTCGCCTGGAGAATCCCATGGACAGAGGAGCCTGGCAGGCTACAGCCCGTGGGGTTGCAAGTCTGACATGACTTAGCGAATAAACTACCTACCTACCTATCTAGTGATTCAGTTCAGTTCAGTCGCTCAGTCATGTCCGACTCTTTGCGACCCCATGAATCGCAGCACGCCAGGCCTCCCTGTCCATCACCAACTCCCGGAGTTCACCCAGACCCACGTCCATCGAGTCAGTGATGCCATCCAGCCACCTCATCCTCTGTCGTCCCCTTCTCCTCCTGCCCCCAATCCCTCCCAGCATCAGAGTCTTTTCCAATGAGTCAACTCTTCGCATGAGGTGACCAAAGTACTGGAGTTTCAGCTTTAGCATCATTCCTTCCAAAGAAATCCCAGGGCTGGTCTCCTTCAGAATGGACTGGTTGGATCTCCTTGCAGTCCAAGGGACTCTCAAGAGTCTTCTCCAACACCGCAGTTCAAAAGCATCAATTCTTCGGCGCTCAGCTTTCTTCACAGTCCATACATGACCACTGGAAAAACTATAGCCTTGACTAGACGGACCTTTGTTGGCAAAGTAATGTCTCTGCTTTTGAATATGCTATCTAGGTTGGTCATAACTTTCCTTCCAAGGAGTAAGCATCTTTTAATTTCATGGCTGCAGTCACCATCTGCAGTGATTTTGGAGCCCAAAAAAATAAAGTCTGACACTGTTTCCACTGTTTCCCCATCTATTTCCCATGAAGTGATGGGACCAGATGCCATGATCTTTGTCTTCTGAATGTTGAGTTTTAAGCCAACTTTTTCACTCTCCTCTTTCACCTTCATCAAGAGGCTTTTTAGTTCCTCTTCACTTTCTGCCATAAGGGTGGTGTCATCTGCATATCTGAGGTTATTGATATTTCTCCTGGCAGTCTTGATTCCAGCTTGTGCTTCTTCCAGTCCAGCGTTTCTCATGATGTACTCTGCATATAAGTTAAATAAGCAGGGTGACAATATACAGCCTTGAGGTACTCCTTTTCCTATTTGGAACCAGTCTGTTCCATGTCCAGTTCTAACTGTTGCTTCCTGACCTGCATACAAATTTCTCAAGAGGCAGGTCAGGTGGTCTGGTATTGCCATCTCTTTCAGAATTTTCCACAGTTTATTGTGATCCACACAGTCAAAGGCTTTGGCATAGTCAATAAAGCAAAAATAGATGTTTTTCTGTGATTAGAGAAATCGAAAAAATTTCATGTAGTCAAGCTTGCCTCTTGTGATCTCTGTCTCTCATCCTATAATTATAAAAGGTTATTCAATTTTAATATATGTCTTCAGATGTTTTTGTTTCACTTACAGATGTCTGTTTACAGTTGGTACCCATTTGGAACTTATTTTTAAAAATGTGTAGAAGCTTGCCTACGTTTTTTAACATCCAGGAAGCTGTTCTTGTCCTCCTGTCCACCTCGTGGACGTGCCACCTCCGCCCGCCCTGACCTGTCCTGGTGGCCTGCTTACAGCCTCTCTGTGCGTCCCCACCTGCCCTCCTTCTGAGGGCGACCGCCCAAGAACAGGGCCGTCAGGGTGCTCGGGAGACGCCCGGCGCGGGGGGCGCTGCACTCGGGAAGGGCCACGAGCACTGTGCATGGCCAGCTCACACATGTCGTGTGGTTCACACTCACCTGCTGTCGCAGGGGCGCCCGAGGCAGCACGCGGCACACCTGCTGTCTCGGGGGCCCGAGGCAGCACGCGGTGACAGTAGCAAGACCCGTGTCCGAGACCCGGCTTTGCCTTTTGTCACCCTCTGTCGCCTCGTTTCCCGTCTGTGCACCGGGGTTCTGCTCGCCTCCCCCGTGAGGCCCGGAGGGGACCCAGCGTCTGTGCCTGGGCCCCGCTGTGGCCATGGCTCCTGAGTCACTGTGGGGGCTTCGCGTGATGATATGCACGTTGCAGAGAAGTCGCGTGCTCCTTTCGGTGCTGAGAGGTGTTCTGAACTAGGACGGAGTGGTCAGTATGGAAGGGCAGGAAGCTGCGTTTTCTGAGCTTTCCCAGCTGCTTTACAGGGACGGTTGATTAGGTTCTTGTATGCTGCAGGGGATGAGAAGGATTTAGGTTCTTCGGAGAGAAAGACTTTCCCAAAGCATGAGAGGTGCCACATGGACTCCTCTGTGGGGGGCTCAGCGGGACCACTTGGGGTCAGCATGCAGCCTGTGACCTGGAGACGCCTGGTGTCAGAGCGGGTGGCTGTGAGGAGGACGTGCCGCGGTGCTTGGTCATCCCTGGCCTATGGAAGTGAGACGGGCAGGCTGCTGGCCGGAGATGGAATGATAATCTTCACCCTCATGAAGGCCTCGTGTTTTTGCTCCAAAACACTTGACATCGAGTTATGGATCCATAAAGGCATCTCTACTAAGAGTTAGTGCTGCTGCTGCTGCTGAGTCGCTTCAGTCGTGTCCGGCTCTGTGCGACCGCATAGACGGCAGCCCACCAGGCTCCCCCGTCCCTGGGATTCTCCAGGCAAGAACGCTGGAGTGGATTGCCATTTCCTTCTCCAATGTATGAAAGTGAAAAGTGAAAGTGAAGTCACTCAGTCGTGTCTGACTCTTCGAGACCCCATGGACTGCAGCCCACCAGGCTCCTCCGCTCATGGTATTTTCCAGGCAAGAGTACTGGAGTGGGGTGCCGTTGTATATTCCCCTTTTCACCTGATCATTCGTTTGTTCATTTATTCATTGAACAGTTGCAGCAAGCCAGACGTAGTCTCTGCCCTGGTGATGCCAACATTGGTGGGAGAGGCAGTTACCAATCAGAGGATCACTGAGTGAATGTAAAATCAGAACTAGTCAGTGCTGCAGAGAAGTGTGTGGGAGAAAGGCACAGATAAGCCAGTGTTCACGTTTTTGTGGATTTTTATGTAAAGAGCGTCTAAATGTTCTGACAAGCGCTTGAAAGAGCCGCTCGTCCACGCTACTGTCATAGCGGTCGTTTGGGGGGTGTTTCCATGGGAGGTAATTTACATTTTACAGGTGTTTCTTTAATCCTTCTTTGTATTTATTAGGGTATTTCTAACGTTGCTGAGTAGTGACAGATGGTGAATCAGAGGGGACAGTTTTAACTTAAGAGGGAAAGTTTATTAAAATAATTATGAGGGGAAAAACGTTTTCTTCTTACCGATCACAGAGGTGGTTTTGGGGACCATTCGTCAAAGAAGACTGTTTTAGATGCTGGTTGGAGTTTCAGGCTAAACCACACTAAAACCCACTGCCTCTTGCGTTCTCCGAGTCTGCCGCAGACACAGAGGTGGTGGTCGGCGCGGGTACGAGGCAGCTGGCTGCTCGTCCTGTGGGCACCCCGAGCGCCCGTCTAGCTTGTGGCCCGCGGGACCTGCCCTCACCTGGACGCAGCTGCCTGTTGTCGGCTCTCTGCTCAGGCTGCCTGCGGGGCCCTCTCTTTGGGCTTCACCAGGAACCAGGCTGAGACAGGTGGGGATTTCCCCCGGGGGAGGAGGAAGTGAAGGGCTTACAGGAACTGTGGCCGTGCGAGGCTGACACATTTCCAGAGAACTGCCCTGTGCCCACGCTGGCTGCCTTTCTTGGGGGCTGTCCCCACCCCGTCTCTGGTCTGGGGAGGCCACCCAGGGGGTCGCCAGGCTCTGCCCAGCTGCCCTTCCTCCTCATCCAGGCAGATGCTGACCAGACCTGCCCGAGGGAGGGAGGAGGAAGTGAAGGTGTGGGCGGCCAGGGTTGGGCCGGGGTAGGACCTGTGGGCCTGGGGGTATCGGGTGGAGGCCTGACAGTCAGCCTCTCCACCACGTGGTGTCCGTGGAGCCTCCCCCATGCCCCAGGCTGCTGCTCACCATCTGCTCAGAACCCTGGTGGCACCAGACGCTCCTGGTTTCCATGCTGCTGGGGGTGATTCCTCCCTCCAGCGACCGGGGCCAGGTTCTCCCTGCCCCGAGTGTCCCCTTTCCTTCATGCCCCCAGGCCTAGGGGGCACGAGCTGCCTCTGAGTCTGGAGGTGTCTGGCCACAGCCTGGATCCCACCCTGCAGGGCGCCCGCTGGGTTTCTGTGCTCCCAGTGGGTGCGGGCGCCCGGGTCTGGGCCTGTGGTCCTGTAGACGGTGTGTGTTTGACTTGCCCTCCAGACGACAGTGTTCTGTCTGCGTTCTCAGAGCTTCGTCCCGAGGCCACTTCCACTCACTCCACCAAGAAAGCTGATGTGATGGTGTGACGCGGCTCAGCTCAGGCGACTGCAGGAGACCAGCCCGTGTGGGCAGGAGGTGGATTGCCCGGCGGCAGCCGCATGCCCTGGTTTTAGGGGAGAGTGCTGGTCTGACAGCCTCTGCCTTCTGGCCTGTGCCCTCGATGAGGCCTGGTGCGGGGGACGCACAGACCCTGGCGGTGGTCCTGCGTGGCCACTGCCTGACGAGGGACCCTACACGTCGCTCATTCCACGCCTCCGTGTCCTCCTTACAGTGACGTCCAGAAGCACAGAGGAGCTGATGTCCACCCCAGCTTGGCCCCAGGCACGGCATGGGAGGACTCAGTAGCTCTGAGCTGCTTTTATCACTTTCTCTTGCCCTCATGGTTTCTGGCTGTGATACCCAATATAACGAGCACAGAATTCTAAAAGGAAGGTAGAGGATGCGTGACTTTGAATACTAATGCTCATTTTGAGATTCTGGAAAGAGCTTTACGATGGCTTCCTGGTGTTTAGGTGGCAGCTCTTTAATCCCAGCCCCACTGAAACACGGGTACCGGTGGGCTGGGCTTGTGTCCTGGAGGAGGGCCCTGCCCCCCAGCCTCCCACAAGGCTGTGACCAAGCGCAGGGAGCACAGAACAGCCAGTGAGTACAGCCCGAAACCTCGGTCCCCCTGCCAGTAGCCGAAGCTGCTTCGTTTAAGAGCCAGGATGTTCATTTGGTTATTGACTCTAATTTAGACCTTTCTTAAGGAACATTTCAGTCACCCGGGAGTGAACAGTCAGGCAGATCTTCTTGCTTTTGAAGGTCAGCTAACTCATAATAAGACGAGGCGGCAGGAACACCATGTGTGAGGGCGGGGCGGTGCAGGCAGCGCTGAGCCTCTTCTGGGAAGCCCTGGTGCCCGCCGCCTGATTGGTACTTCCTGTTTCCAGCCTTTCCCTAGACCAGCCCCCAGACCCGTCTCAACGTCACAGCCCCAGCACTTGCCCAGAGCCCCTCACTGTCCATGACTCAGAGCAGGGAGGTGGGAGGGGGGCTACTTTCTTTCTGTGACTCTAAGGTGACTCATGGCTCCAAGTTCTGTGATTTATTTCAAGTCGTGTGTGGTCAGGGATGCTGTTCTCAGCCTGATGGTGTTGGCTGGCCCCTGTTTGTAGCAGCAGACACCCCGTGAAGGCTGGAGTGAGGCTGCTGCGGGCCGTCTTCTCCCCATCAGATTCCAGGTCCAGTGCCTGACCTAGTGTAGTTTGCAGTTTTTGGAAAATTCAGTTCCACGGACTTAAGTACTTGGAAAACGGCAGAAATGAAGAGCTTCTCTGAATGGTTGTGCTTGTCACCCTGCTCCCCAGGACACTTGCCTTGCTCTCGTGGCCCTGGGTGAGCTGCGGGCAGAGCCTCCAGGCCCTGGGGCGCTGCTGTCAGGCCTTATCAGAATGTCTGATTTCCAATTCCCGACTCTGCCGTATGGTAGGCGGCCTGTGTGATGAGCAGAAGCCTGGAGAGCCTGTTGTCATGGCAGCGGGTACATCGTGAGCTCACATCACATCAGGGATGGGTGATCACGGGGCAGCCATGGAGACAGAGGCCCCGTCGGCCCGTAGGGCTGTTCCCGGCGGAGGAACGTCAGACCTGCCCGCCCTCCACGCCACCGCAGAAACCGCAGAGGCTTTGTGACGTAGCAGCCACCAAAACATCCTCTTCTCTGCTCAGAGACGAGGCCACCCTGTCCCCTTAGAGCAGGTGCTTCCCCGGAGTCTGTGGTCAGGAGCCCCTTTGTCAGCCTGGTGACACGTGTGATGAGTCCCTTTCCAGGGTAACGGTTTTTTAAGGCAAAAGCAGCGCACGTAGGATGACACAGGACACTGGTTGTATCGAAAGGTTTATCAGAACACCGGAAGCGACACCTAACACGTCACCACGTTTAATCACAGGCCCAGCAGCAGGTCGGAGCGCACCCGGCTTTGAAGTAGCACTGTGACTGCTGCCACGTGACCGGCCAGCCTGCCTTTTCTGCTCGTCTGGGCGCACAGTCAGACCTCAGCAGGTGGCGGCTGTGATCGTGCTGCAAATGCTGACCGAGGGACCTCAGGGAGGCCGGAGGCGGTGCATGGCTGCTCTCCCTAAAGGGCTTGAGGTGGCGCGGCCTGGGGCAGAGCGCCCGTGCTCTTCTGGCAACAAGGCTGTGTCCAGGTCCCAGCTTGCCTGTTAGTCACCTTTCGGCACAATAGGTGATTGAAGTGTTCTTGTATTTTTCTACATCTTCTGTAATAAGTGTGTGTGTTGATAATCAGAGGGAAGACTACAGTACGGGAAGGATTCACCCAGTCCACCCACGTCTGCCATCACGGGCAGAGAAACGCGGCGGCTGCTTGAATGGAAATGATGCCGCACAGGGGCGTCCTGTGCTCTCGTCAGGAAAGGACCCCGCCGCCAGTCATCTGAGTGTTTGCAAGGAGGCAGACTTCCTTCTCCCGGATGGGGGCGGGGGCAGATCTTAGCTGACTGTGAGGTTGCCCGGTCGCTGTGCCCCCCGCAGGCTCTCCCTGGGCGGTGGGAAGAGCTCTGCTCCAGCCCATGCTGGTCCATGAAGTCAGTGGGCTCTGGGCACCTCCTCGGGCCTGTGACCCCGGCCCCCAGCTCCGGGTGGGGGTTGGGACCAGTGAAGCATTCCTGAGGGCTGGGGTGGGTCTGCCAGGAGGTGGTGAGGCGGCAGAGGTCCCTCGCCCTGCTCTGGGACCCTCCTCTAAACTCTGCGACAGCCCGGACCCTGGGGGCGGGTTTCTGTGGGAGGCCCAGCGTGGTGACAGGCTTGCTCCCTCGGGATCTGGGGAGAGCTCTCTGGTCTCTGTGACCCGGTTACTCACACAGGAAGTCGATTACTCACTAACTACACGCTTCCCTTTCACTGATTGAGCTGTGGCTCTAAAAATGGAGGCCTGAGACGCGCGCTGGACCGTCAGCGGCCTTGCAGCACACTCCGGGTGCCCGCTTTGTCCCTGATGCTGACCCCTGCCCACCGCACCCTGGTCAGGAGTGGACACTGCAGGCTGAGTCACCCACATGGCGGGGCTATGTTGGCAGCTTGCCCGCTGTGACAGCTGGTGCTCCTGGATAAGAACAGAGGACTCGCCCTCCTGGCCCCAAACGTGTGGCCCGTGCGGAGGCGAGCAGATCATTCCAGACCAAACCATCCGACTGGTTGCCGGATGGGAGATGTGCTGTGCGCTTGGCCTGGGGTCGGCGAGGGGCGTGGGCTAGGGTGTCTGCCGGCAGCTTCACAGGGGGGTGAAGCTGCATTTCTCCACGAAGAGTGGAGGAGGTTTGAGAGAGGCTGGGAGCTGGGGACTTGTGTGCCCGGCTGGCATGGCAGGGCCCTCTTAGATGGAGATTGGCAGCGGGTGCCCTCTTGGGTGGCCAGAGCCGTGGCCACCTGGCTTAACGCTAGCTCGGTGGTGTCTCCTCCAGGAAGTCTGCCCAGGTGCCTGCTCCTCTCGGGCTGTTCCTTGGGCTTCCATTTATATGGATGTTTGGTGGTGCCCACTCCTGGAGCCCTGGGCAAGAAGGTCGACCAGGGAGTTTGTGCTCCAGGGGGTGGGGGGCTGTGTCCTCTTCTCATCTGTTCTCTCTGGTTGCGGCCCCCGTTCCTGCTGTGGCCGTGGAGGGCAGACTTCGCAGAGCTCACCTGGGTGAGGCTGCGCTGGCTTCTCAGCTCCCCCGGGTCAGATGCTGCCCATGCCCACGCGTCCCTCCTTCGGGGAGGTCGGCTGGCACCCCCTCCACCTCTCGAGCGTTGCTAGTGGATCCTCCTGCCTGTTTGGCGGTTTACACGTGGGACTCTGCGCCTCAGAACAATAGACCCATGGTGTCCTCGAGGGCCGAGGCTGTGCGGCTTTCACGTCCCTTGGCACGAGGGTTTCCTTCCCGAAGGTGCAAACACAGGTCCGCACCTGTTCCCTCAGCTCAGGGTTTACCCTGGGAGTTTATATTCCATACGCCTCCCCACGAATTGTCTGTGTTTTGGTTACTGAAGGCTCGAGGTGGGTAAGAAATGCCTTGCCCCGTTGCTTTTATTAATACAGGTTAGCAGCGCACACTGGCTCCTTGCTTCATGGCTTCTCGCGTCCAGGTGGTGGGTGTTGGGGCTGTAGGAGTGCTAAGCTCAGCCTGAGAGGGGGCGCAGGCCGGCCATGTGCCGGTGGCTGAGCTGTGGGGTGAGGCAGGGGGCAGCCTGGGCGTGCGTGGTGTGGGCACATCGGCTGTGTCGCTGTCCTGGCCTCGGATGGCTTCAGGGTTCCTAGGCGACCCCTTTACTGCGCAGCTGAGAGGCAAAGTCAGGAACCGCGAATTATCAGGGACCTACTGTGGAGCACAGGGGCCTGTACTCAGTGCTATATAATGACCTCTGTCCATGGGGATTCTCCAGGCAAGAACACTGGAGTGGGGACTCCCCTGAACCGGCCAGTGCTGAGGACACAGGCTTGATCCCTGGCCAGGGAAGAGTCCACAGGCCACGGAGCAACGAAGCCCATGCTTCAGCTTCGTTGGGGAAAAGATTCTGAAAAAGGGTAGATATGTTTTTTTATATGGCTTTTTTTGATGGCTCAGGTGGTAAAGAATCTGCCCGCAATGCGGGAGACCTGGGTTCGATCCCTGGGTTGGGAAGATCCCTGAAGGAGGGCATTGCAACCCATTCCAGTATTCTTTTTTTTTTAATCGTAGGTGTCTGTTTAATTTTATTTGTGACTGTGCTGGGTCTTTACTGCTATGTGGGCTTTCTCAGGTTGCAGCCAGTGGAGGCTGCTTTTCGCTGCAGTGCTCAGGCTTCTCCTTTTGGTGGCCTCTCTCGTTGCAGAGCACAGGCTCTGGGTGGGTGGGCTCAGTGGCTGCAGCACGGGCTTCGTTGCTCCCTGGCCTGTGGACTCTTCCCTGGCCAGGGATCAAGCCTGTGTCCTCAGCACTGGCCGGTCCAGGGGAGTCCCCACTTCAGTGTTCTTGCCTGGAGAAGTGTGTGTGTGTGTGTGTGTGTGTGTGTGTATAAAGGACTGAATTGCTGCACTGTATACCTGAAACTTACATGATCTTGTAAATCAACTATACTTCAGTTAAAAATAATTTTTTTAATTAAAAAAAACTGAAAGCGATTGGTAAGCTGGGACTCCCTTCCCTGAGGGTTGTGCTCTGGTTCCTGAAGTGCCCCGGGGCCAGATTTCTGTGGCTCTGTGGCTGGGCCTTGCCTGGGACACAAAGGTTTAACCTTGACTCCACACTCACCAGGTTCCTCTCCCCGGATAGAAGTCCACCTGAGAACGGGGGTCTCGTGCCCGTGGGCACTCAGTGCGGAGGGCGGAGAGTCTGTCTGTCCCCAGGGAGCTAGTGGGGGCCACTCCTTGGCATGGTGGGGACCCTCAGTGCGAGGGTCCGTGACCTGCTGAGTGTGGAGAAGTAGGCACAGTGATGCGCTGGGTGACCCGCACTCGGACGTGCTCCCGGGAGGTGGCACGCGGGCCCTGTTCACCCTGTGCCCCCCGTCTCTGGGTCCTGGCACGCTGCGGCATGTGGGGCACACAGGCAGCTTGTTGCAGGGATGGGCTGTTGTGAAAGGCTGTGAGTGTGTCATCTGTGAAGTGACACTGGCCCATTGCAGAGACCGGAAGGTCTCCAGGTGGTTTGACTCAGAAAGATTTAATAACCCTTAGAGTATGTTTGTTTTCTCATAGAAAGAAACCCAAATAGAAAACAAGTAATTCAAGGACTCTCTGAGTTTTTTTATGTCAGAAATACAGTAAGAATAGCTTCTGTTATTTTTTGTAGAGTGTTTTTGTTTCCTGTGAACGTCAATAGGGACTGAACTACATGGAATTTTTTTTTTTTTAATGAGGACTTTTTTGAAGCAAAGATATTTGAGTGAAAATGAAAGGTATTCTGTTATTGGAAATTTTTTTCATTGTTTTTTTTTCCCCCCCTAAAACCACAGCTTGAATTTTATTAATGGAATTACTGAAAATTTGAGTTGAGATGAAGTTTCTTTTATTTATTTATTAACTATCAGAGAAGGCAATGGTACCTCACTCCAGTACTCTTGCCTGGAAAATCCCATAGACAGAGGAGCCTGTAAGGCTGCAGTCCATGGGGTCGCTGAGGGTCAGACATGACTGAGCAACTTCACTCTCACTTTTCACTTTCATGCGTTGGAGAAGGAAATGGCAACCCACTCCAGTGTTCTTGCCTGGAGAATCCCAGGGACGGGGCAGCCTGGTGGGCTGCCGTCTATGGGGTCACACAGAGTCGGATATGACTTAGGTGACGTAGTAGTAGTGTGGCGAGTGGGAGCACTCCTAAATTAATGCATTTAAGGGTCATGGAGGAGGGACACCACCATGAAGATCTTGGTCCCTTTAACGACCCTCTGGCCTTGTCTCCTTTGTTAATAATTCACATTGCTTCGTCTTTAATCTCTCATCTGTAAAGAAAGAACCAAAATATACATAGCAACTATGGTAATCAGAGAGGTATATAATGTGTTTTTTTTTTTTTTTAATTTTGGTGTATATGCTGCGTTTTTAAGTCATGAGCTGGCTTACTGTTGAGATGCCCCCTTTGTGGGGAGGTGGTCTTGGTCTGTGGTAGAGAAGGGGGTGATGAGCCTTGGCTTCCAGGCTGAGAGATGGCAGGTGTAGTCGAGTGCCGTGCTGACCCAAGCACAGCTGTCGGAAGCCCCTGGGAGAGGGGCGTCGTGGAGGAAGTGGTCCTTGGGATGTGGCATCACGGCATGTGCGTGAGTGTTGGTGTTGGGAGGCTTGGCTTTGTTGACTCGGTGTTGCGAACCCCCTCCTGCGTGACTCTGGTGGCCCGTCGCAGAGGACGCTGGCGAGCCTTCTCCGCCTGAGTTGGGCCTCCCCTGGTGTGAGTGCGGGGGTGGATCCGGTGTGTCTGGGCTCCTGTGCGTCAGGCGCTCTCAGACCAGATCCTCCAGCTGCTCGTGGTCCGGCTGGGGAGGCCAAGGGCCAAGGATACTGAGCACGCGTAGCAGACTCCTCTTGGAAATGGGACTCAGTGAGCTGCACACAGGCGCTGTGGGACTGAGCGAGCTGCTCAGGGCTCGTGGGCAGAGCTGGTGCATGCAGGGCTCGGAGGCGTGAGCTGGCTCTTGGGGGCGGGGCAGGAGATGAGCCTGAGGCACCAATGCCTCAGTGTTGGGGCTGCGTGCTGGGGGCCAGAGAAGTGTCTGCACAGGGTGAGGGGGCCCCTGGATGACATGTCACCACCAGGATGACACGGGAACCCAAGCTGAGGCAGAGAGAGTGAAGTTGCTCAGTCGTGTCTGCCTCTGCAACCCCATGGACTATAGCCTACCAGGTTCCTCCATCTATGGAATTCTCCAGGCAAGAATACCGGAGTGGGCTGCCATTTCCTTCTCCAGGAGATCTTCCCAACCCAGGGATTGAACCCGGTTCTCCTGCATTCTATGCAGGCACTTTACCGTCTGAGCCGAGGTGGATAGGAAAGGAGGCATTCAAGGGAAAAGCAGATGAAATTGATAGCACTGTTGAGCAGTCGGACGTGGAAAATGTGTGGGAAGGGTCTTGACAGCAGGCCGCAGCTCACTCACTGATGGAGGCTCAGGCCTGGGGAGGGTCTGAACTGCGAGGAGCCTGTCATCCTAAGTAGTGAGGAGGGCCGAGCGTGGTGTGCGGGAGGAAGGCACTGTGCAGTGTCGAGGCCGCCAGGGACGAGGAGCGGCGCGGCCCAGGGGGGCCTCGAGCCTGGTGCTTGGGGGGCTCTGCGACCAGGTGGACCCGGGCGGGAGTGGGAAGAGCTCCAGGAGGAGGTGGCACCGTGGAGAGGGCGGGAGGGCGTGCCTGCAGGGCTGCGGGCTGGCCCTGGGCGGGAGGCGGCGGGCAGCCGGGCCCTGGGTCACGGGCGTCCTCTTTGTGTTCCAGCGCTCGCACCTCCTGCTCCGCCACCGCCACCCATCCAAGGATATGCCTTCAAGCCTCCACCCAGACCCGACTTCGGGACCTCCGGGAGAACAATCAAGTTACAGGCCAACTTCTTTGAAATGGACATTCCAAAAATTGACATCTATCACTATGAGTTGGATATCAAGCCAGAGAAATGCCCGAGGAGAGTTAACAGGTATTCTGTTTTGTCTGTCTTTTAAGAGGAATCCACCCTTCAGCTCTCAGCAGATCCCTTGGGTCCTCTTTCCCTCGGGGGAGCTTCCATTGTGTTCTTTGCTCTTTAACGTGCTCGTGTTGAGATACAGTGAGTGCACGCCGTCGGTGTGCAGCTCAGTGAGGGTTCACCCCGGGAGGCTGCCCCGCGCCCCCCCCTCCGCCCCCTACAGCATTCTGGCGTCTGCCCCTGGAGGCGCCCGGCCCGCGAGAGAGCCGCCTTCACCCTGCTTCTCTCACTCAGCGGGCTGTGAGCCTGATCTGTGGCTCTGTGTGAGTTAAGACCTTCTTGCTCTTGCTGCAGAGGAATGTGTAGTGAAGCGATTATTTCATCGTTCATTTACTCGTTCTTCCATTCGGTGCTCTGGCGCTCTGCTGTGATGAATGAAGCTCCCGGGAACATGCTCGTTCAAGCCTTTCTTGTGGACGTGCTTTCGCTTCTCTTGGATGAATACCTGGGGTGGAGTAGGTGGGTCAGAGGTAGTGCAGCTTTCGCTGCATGGGACGCGATTGCGCCGTCTCCGCTCCTGGCAGCTGTGAGGCTCTGCTGCTCCACCTGCCGCCGTCAGCGCTCAGCTGTTAGTCCTTGTGACTGTTGCTATTCCAGTGAGGGTGTAATGGTTTCTTCAGTTCAGTTTGGTCGCTCAGTCGTGTCCGACTCTTTGCGACCCCACGGACTGCAGCACGCCAGGCCTCCTTGTCCATCACCAACTTATTGTGGTTTAGTTTCCATTTCTTGATAACCAATGAACTGAGCACCTTTTCATGTGTTATTTTTTAGTAAAATATCTGTTGAGGTCTTCCCCCTATTTTATGGGTGGTATTTGTCTTGTTACTGATTTGTGGGCCTTTAACTAGTGTGTTCCAGGTTTGAGTCTATACTGGAAACGCTCTCACCTGGGCGAGGCTTATTTTCCTTTTGTCTAGTTACTGATTTGTGGGCCTTTGACTAGTGTGTTCCAGGTTTGAGTCTGTACTGGAAACACTCTCACCTGGGCGAGGCTTACTTTCCTTTTCACTTTCTGTTTCAGTTTCTTTCGCTGTCCAGTTGCTAAGTCGTGTCCAACCCTTTGCAGCCCCGTGAACTGCAGCAGCACATCAGGCTCCCCGGTCCTTCACTGTCTCTTAGAGTTTGCTTGGGGATACGCACCCACTGAGTCGGTGATGCCATCCAACCATCTCATCCTCTGTTGCCCCCTTCTCCTCCTGCCTTCAGTCCTCCCTGGCATCAGGGTCTTTTCCAATGAGTTGGCTCTTCTCATCAGGTGGCCAGAGTATCAGAGCTTCAGCATCAGTCCTTCCAATAAATATTCAGGGTTGATTTCCTTTAGGATTGACTGGTTTGGTCTCCTTGCAGTCCAAGGGACTCTCAAGAGTCTTCTACAGAAACAATTTGAGAGCATCAGTTCTTTGGCACTCAGCCTTCTTTATTGTCCAACTCCCACAATCATACATGACTACTGGAAAAATCATTGCTTTGACTCTACTAATCACTGTCGGCAAGGTGATGTCTGTGCTTTTTAATACACTGCCTAGGTTTGTCATAGCTTTCCTTCCGAGGAGCAAGCCTCTTTTAATTTCATGGCTGCAGTCACCATCCACAGTGATTTTTGAAGCCCAAGAAAATAAAGTCTGTCACTGCTTCCACTTTTTCCCCCATCTTATTTGCCATGAAAGGAGGGGACCGGATGCCATGATCTTAAGTTGAGTTTTAAGCCAGCTTTTTCACTCTCCTCTTTCACCCTCAAGAGGCTCCTTAGTTCCTCTTCACTTTCTGCCATTAGAGTGGTATCATCTGCATATCTAAGGTTATTTGGTATTTCTCTCAGCAGTCTTGATTCCAGCTTGTGATTCATCTACCCCAGCATTTCACATAATGTCCTCTGCATATAAGTTAAACAGTGGCAGTGTACGGGCTTGTCATACTCCTCTTCCAACTGGTTCCCATTTTGAACCAGTTCCATGTAAGATCCTAATTGTTGCTTTTTGACTTGCATATAGATCTCTCAGGAGACAAATAAGGTGGTTTGGTATTCCCATCTCTAAAAACTTTCCAGTTTGTTGTGATCCACACAGCCAAAGGCTTTAGAGTAGTCAGTGAAGCAGAAGTAGACATGAGAGGTGTAGTAAACAGGATTCAAACCTGCCCTGGGAGAACCCCAAAGGATTTCCAGTCCATTTATCCTTGTGCAAACCTGCCAGTGATGAATACTCCCAGCATTTTTTAAAATCTGAAAATATGCTTACTTTCTCCTCGTTTTTGAAAGATTTTTGCTGGATGTAGAATTTTAAACTGGCAGTTTCCCTCCAGTACCTTAAATTAGATGTTATTACATTGACTTTTGGGCTTCCCTGGTGGCTCAGATGGTAAAGAATCTGCCTGCAGTGCAGGAAACCTGAGTTTGATCCCTGGGTTGGGAAGATCCCCTGGAGGAGGGCATGGCAACCCAGTCTAGTATTCTTGCCTGGAGAAGCCCCATGGACAGAGGAGCCTGGTGGGCTACAGTCCATGGGGTCTCAAAGAGTCGGACACGACTGAGGGACTGAGCATTGTCTTTTACTCCTCATTGTTTCTGATGAAACCTCAGGGATTTGTTTTGTTCTCTGTTTTTAATTGTAGTTCCCCAGTGTGTATCTGCCTCCTTCCTCCAAATACTTTCTATTTAATTTTGCTTTTTAGCAATTTGACTGTGACCTACCTAGGTGGAGTTTTCTTTGTATTTTTCCTTCTTGGGATCCTTTAGTTTTTTACATTTGTATGCTTGTGTCTTTCATGTTGTTTGGGTGAAATACTGGCTGTCATTTCTTTAACTATTTCTCCTGTTCAGTTTCCTGTTCTCCTACCAGGATTGCAGCTCTGTGTGTGTTAGACCATGTGATACTGTAACAGTTCCCCTTCTTTTCTCGGTTTGGGTAACCTTCATTGATCTCTCTTTAACATCACTTTATTCCTCCCCTCCTCTTTTTTGGTAATACCGGTCTTCTGTGGTAACCGTCCAGTACATTTGTTTCATTTATATACTGTACTTTTTGGTCCTAGGATTCCCATTTGGTTCTTTTTCATAGTTTACTTTCTCTGCTATTTCTCATCTGGTCTTTCTCATCCTTTTTCTGGATGACTTTGAATGTATTTGTAGTGATAGCATATTTATTATAGTAGCTCGTGTCTGCTAATCACAACATATGGGTCATCACAGGGGTTGTTTCTATTGGCAGGTTTTCCCTTAGATTACACGGCACCTCTCTTTGCTTACTCACTTGGATCGTGGATTTTTGTTCACTGAACATCATGTATTTGCTATTTTCTCTGGTACCCAGCTGCACAGATTCCTACCTCTTCTGCTCCTGTCTCCTCAGGACGAGACGGCTGCTGTCTATGCTCCTGTCTCATGCTGTGGTTTGGAAATTACTCCCGGCAGTGAACGTGTGATTCCCTGCCCCACTAGGCACAGTCCTAAACCGCCGGGTTTCCAGGGCCACAAGTGCTCCTCACGTTTTCACTAGTTTTGTAGGATGGGAGGAAAAGTCTTCGTACTTCGTCACGGTCAGAAACAGCATTCTGAGTTGCAGTTTGAGAAGTCAGATTGGTTACCTGGTTTGTGCTGGTACCCTATAAAGTACTCTTGGCTCTAAGTTTTTTCCTGACGAGTCTTTGTAAGAGAAAGAATGCTTGGGGGTTGTTTTCCTTTATCTGTAAAACTTAACAGTTGGATGCACTCAATGTGGCCGGTACACATTGGTTCACTTTTTAGAAAGTGACTTGGTGTACATGTTAAAATAAAAATAGTACACACCCTTTGACCCACCAATTCTATTTCTGTGTATTTATCCCCAAAAGACATGTCTCCAAAGAAACAATACTTGACAGTTATATGAGGTCCTTTAAATATGTGCTTACTAAGAAATGTGTGTGTAAACAGAATTTTGGGCACGACTGGTTGAGACGGCTTTGTTTACTAAAGGTCTTCTGGATCTTGAACGTGCCTTACATGCTTTGAGACGCTCCGTGAACGGGCTTGTCTGATTTTGAGTCTCCTTGGGACAGAATCCTGTGAGAATCTGTGATTTGGATATACTCTTAGAGCCGGAACGAAGGCGTGGAAAAGCACGTTTCCTGAACTTTGGATTGGTGTGGCAGCAGTGGGCTCTTATTATGCCATCAACCACAGTTTACAGGAAGCTTTCTTTTATGAAAATAGGCATGACTAAGGTTTTGTCATCTGGCAGCAGAAAAAGGCTGATGGTGATTAAAATGGGATGCTTTTACCTGACTGTACTCCCACAGACCTGTTGTCGTTATGACTGCAAGGTTCTGAAGTTGCCCCATGTCTGGAAATTGCCTTGAGTCAAGCAGGAAGTAGCCCAGATGAGTCTCAAGCTGCATTTTGTGGCCAGGCCCGCCCAGGTGCTGCGAGTGTGCCGTGCGGCTCCCCTGGGTTTAGAGCCACCTGGGAGTTGCTGCCTAACTTCCATGTATGTGCCTTCAGCGTTCATTTTGCTGGTAATTCTGACGGACCTTGGCTCAGGTTCAATCTCAAAATTGTAATCAATCATAACGTCAGAAGTAAAGTTTTTGTATTAGAAGAACCCACGACATGCTAGCACTTTGACATAGTCCCTCTCTCCAACCATGCTACCATTGTGAAACCTCCACTGTGCCAGTGGGCTACTGTGGGGGCTGAGGGAGACGCGGCTCGTGTCCCCAGTGGGCAAGTGGACAGTGGCAAGGCTGCGCTGAAAGACGGGAGCCCGAAGTGGGAGGGAGTCAGACGCATGAGGTCCGTGCCGCAGGCTGTCTCCCAGACTGACGCCGTTCAGGGAGTCCTCAGAATCCCATGTGCTTCCACGCTGCAGTCTGTGTTAAAGCACGTGTCAGTTCTGAGTTCCCGAAACTTGTGCAGTGCACACAGTAGATAGTTAACATCCAACCCTGAGGCTTCATGCAGCCCTGGGAGGAAAATGCCATCTACGCACGTTCTGATGAGTCATCATGAATACTAGCCCAGTGCGCCCTCATCCCTGGCAGCACAGTCACCGTCCTGAGTGGTGCTGTGGGAGGGGGTTCAGTATAAGGCAGGGCCCTTCAGGAGGCTTCCAGTGTCACTGTGGCTGCAGCTGGGCGCCGGCAGCAGCCAGTGCCCAGGGCTGGTCCAGGCCATGCAGGCCTTTCCGCCAGCACCGGAAACCTTGCCAGGAGGTCAGAATTAGTACTTCCGTTCTCAGACGCACAGGATGGGTGGCTTGAAGGAAGAAGGTGTGCTCCTGATCTCTGACTGTCCCTTCCCTCTTACTCCTCTTGAGCCTGGTCAAGTGGCTCCTGAAGAACACGGAGCAGGAGCTCAGTCTGTGCAGGGGAAGCGTGGGCGGTGCAGCCTGGCCGTGCGGTTTGCAGCCTGCTGCTCATGGGAGGAGATGTGCACCCGTCCAGACTTCTCAGAAGGTGGCTTAGTGCCCCATATACCTTTGACTCACCAATTCTGCTTCTAAGTGTTTATCCCAAAGAGATGTGTACAAGCACATCTAATATTGTCATGGCAAAAAGAGAGGGAAAAGAAATCATTTCAAATCACCCACTGGGGATGGTTAAATAAACACACCGTAGAACACTGTGAAACCACGGACAGCAGGGAAATGGAGCTTCACAGCATGAATCCCACACCTGGAAACGGACAGCCATGTGGTTTGTCGTATTACGGTACAGAACGTGGTACAGCGGCGTTTCTGTCTCTCGGCTCGGTGCCCCTTTGTGTACGTAACGACAAGGGAAGGTCTTACACACATCCTGGGACAACAGCGAGCTCCAGAGCCATGTGTTTAAAAAAACAATACGTTGTTTGTTTTCTTTTTTTTTAATGTACCAATGTATTTATAGAAAATGCGTAGGTTTGAAGATAATAAGGTTGCTTCCGAGAAGAGAACTGAAGTAGAGGTGGTCTGGGCAGACTTAGAGCATTATCCATATTTGAAATTCACAATGAGAAGGTGTTAATGCAAAAATCTGTGTAATTAGAAATTAACCAAAGAATACATTAGAAGTGTTTAGCGACATGTATTTCTGTACCTGGGAGTTTGTATCGCTCTCAGCCTTCCTCACCTGTTTCACTCATCAGCCCTGAAGTCACATGTGTGTCTCCTGTCTCAGCGAGCCTTTCTGTTTTGTTAGGTCGCTTCATGCGTGCTCTGTCCTGTCTCTTGCTCCTTCTCTCAGAGGTGAAATGTCTGCATCTATGGCTCATTTTCTGGGTCCTCGAGCCTCTCCTGAGTTCAGCTTGTCTGTTCCTCCCTGCCTTAATCCTTCGTTATTTCCAAATACACTTTACAGTTTATTAAATCTTGTCAGATAAAAATTAGCCCCTCTGGATTTTTATTGAGATTGAAAGAGTGAATTTGTTTGGGAAATTGAATATTCCTGTCCATGAATATGGTTTGTCGGTTGGTGGTTTTGTTTTTAAACATCTTACAGTGTTTTCAGCGCCCCAATAAAAGAATCGTGTATGCCCCTCGGAACTAGCTGTCCCCTGTCCCTCATGCCCTGCACACTTGACTGTGGTGAAGTCCGCTCTTCATTGTAATAGATCATGCTCCCTTTAGGGAGGACCACATTGGTTTGACTGATTTACTCCAATCCTGGGGGAGAGAGGAGCCATGAAGGGTGGGGCTTTCTCTTATTTTGTTCTGTATCTGTGTTTATAAGTGAGGTTGTCCCATAATTGCCTCGTCGTGTTTAAGAGAAAAGTTGGGGGTTGTGCCCTCTTAATTCTGTTCACAATAAACTTGAATTCGGTTGGGTGATTTGTTCTTTGAATGTGGGTGGAACGTCCCAATAGAGCCATCTGGACCTTGAGTTGATGGTGAAGTCTTGACCAAGAAGATGGGGTCCTCGAAGCTTGGGGAGCAGTGGTCTAGAGACAGCGTGGAGGAAGCGGCCGCCTTGTCGTGGGTGGCCCAGGGTAGTCTGTGGAGCGGCAGGGGAGATTGCACCCCGGCTGCTGGTCGGGGCGGTGGGATGGGGTCAGAGTGGCACCAGCTGTCCTGGTGGCTTCATACCTTCCGGGCTAGGCTCTCTCGGTGGGTGTCAGAGGCTTGGTGCGTTCCTCGTGAAGCCAGCGAAGCAGAGGCAGAGGCTTACAGCAAAGCTGAGCTCCGGTGCGCCTCCCCGTCCTCTGCCCTTGACAGAGTCAGGAGGTGGGCGTGCAGTGATGCTGTGCCGGGTGTGCAGAGAGGCTGGTGGGTGGACAGGTAGGCGAAGCAGGGCGAGGTGGGGTCACAGCCCGTTTGGTCCTCAAACCTCACAGCAGAACAGCTGCTTCGTGCCCACCAGGTTCCTGCTGCCCGAGGAGCTCACCGCCCCAGAATCTCTGTCGCTTACAACAGCAAACCTCCATGTCAGGTTCAGGGTTTTTGTTCCAGAGCCCAGACTGAAAAGGCAGCAGTACCCAAAGCGTGTTCTGCTGCGGGTCACAGAAGCGCGAGGCCAGGCCGCGCCGGCCACCAGTGTCCGTGGGCCGGGGTGCTCTGTCAGAGGGCAGGGCCCTCAGCCTCAGGACGGGGCGCACTGTCTGCTGGATGTGCATGCACAGTGAGGTCGTGGAAGGGGTTCTCCTGTGTTTGAGCCTCAGGGTGAGTGAGTGTAAACCACCCAAGGGTCTAGTTTGGTTTCTTGTAGAAGTAAGTTGAAAGTCAGGTTATTAAAACAAGCCACAGGGCTTATCAAAATTGCTTAAAAACCATTGTCAAAAGAATGTCATCCTTGTATGCCCTTTGCCTGGTTTTATTGACGTTTTGCTCCTATTCTGTCTTGTTTCAGGGAAATAGTGGAACATATGGTTCAGCACTTTAAAACACAGATCTTTGGGGATCGGAAACCAGTGTTTGACGGAAGGAAGAATCTCTACACAGCGATGCCCCTTCCGATCGGGAGGGATAAGGTGAGCTCATGGAGGCGGGTTGGATGGATCAGTGTGTGAGAGGTCAAGCCTGTTGTCCCTCTCGTCACATGCCGAGTCACTTCCCCCAGGGGCAGAGAGCCCCCAGCGGTCGTGTGCTTCATGGTAGGGTCCGAGGACGCCACCTTCTGTGGGCTGTGGTTTGCAGCGGCAGAGGGTGACATCATCTGAGTCCAGAGAGAGAAACTGAGAACATCCCGAAACCATGAAACTTTTAAATGTGAACCACACACGTGTGCGCATGCTCCAGGCCAACCCCAGATAGGAGCCTGCATCATGGGGTGGGTGTGTGAAGACCTAGAGAGAAGTGTGTTCGTGCAGGTGTAGACGAGTGCGATGTTGGCAGCAAAAGCAAGTGGTCACTCGGCTGTAACCAGCGATTCGTCCAAAGTGATACCACGATTCATCAACCTGGGAGTCGAGGTTGAATTAATATGTCACCTCTCCTTATTGTCTTTATCCTTGCTGTGGCTTTATTTAAAAAGCGGTAACCCTTCTGCCTAGCAGCTGCCACTTCTTGGCACGTCTTCCAATCACTGGGCTGCCCTGCTTTGATGATAGGTGTTGTTTGTAAGAGAGGAAGACCAAAGAAGGCGTGGAAATCATTTTTACATGTACTGGGGGGCAGGAGGGGGAGAAGGACATCAAAACACAAACAAGTAATTGAACAATTATCCCAATAAGAATGTAAAAGCTGATTCCCTTAAGGAATGACCTATACAGTTAGCCTCTTACCAAGAGAGTCCCTGAGAAGAAAAATAGCTCAGAGCTTAGAGGATCTGAGATCTGAGGCTACTGCCTGTGACTTGCAAGTTCTCTGCAGACAGAACATTGTGGTTTTGCTTTTGCATTTTAATGATAATCTTAAAATGACTAAGCTCCTCTATTGGGCTGGATGGCCAGCAGGGCCGATTGTTTCAGCTCCCAGCAGCATGGCTAGAAATTGTGGTGCTCTGATAGGAGGCCTCCGTTAGGGCCGAGGCTGGGCGGGGCAGTGATGAGGACCCCTGAGATAACAACCTGCCTCTCACCAGCCCTGCCTGGTTCTGGGGACCTGATGCCAGCCAGTCAGCTGAGCAGAACCATCTCTTGCAAATGAACATGCTCTCTGCCTTTGAAATGGGGCTTCCCTCGTGCTCAAGTGGGAAGGAATCTGCCTGCAATGTAGGGGACCCGAATTCTATCCCTGGAGAAGGGAATGGGTGGACCCATGCCAGTCTTCTTGCCTAGAGAATTCCATGCAATACATTCCATTTACAGTGTATTAGTTATAAAGTTTTGCGTCTAATTTGCACATTTGTTTTTCTTTAAGTTGTATAAGAAAGAAAAGCCTAAGGAGTTTACTCACAGTGTTGTCTGTTCGTATTTATAATTAGGGACTGGGGGGCCTGAGGAATATTTTCCTTGAGAAGGGATGGGGGAGGATGTGTGGTGGTCAGAGCTGAGACACGTCGTTGTCGACGTCGACACGGGCGCGGGGTGGTAGTGGGTGTGGGCCAAGTGCCTTCCTGTCCCTGAGTAGTGGTGGGGCCTCGGGTGAGCTGTCTCTCCTGCCACCCTGTAAAATGGAAGGTGGTGTGCTTGTGCCCCTGCCAGTGAGCGAATGCTCCCTGAGACGGCATCTCCGCTCTTCGTGTTTCCCCCATAGCCCTGGGGCCTCTGTTAAGTGCTGGTTCTGGTTCCGGATCTGCGGTGTCTTCAGCTTTAAGCAGCTCTCCTGAGTGATGCCCACCCAGGGCAGGGAGGGGCGTCAGGGTTTAAAGTACTTAGTTACAGCGCTGGGGACATAGCACATACTTAGCAGCTGCTAACAGTGACGGTTGCAGGTCTGAGGGTTTGCTTCTGTCGTCTTAACCGCTGCTCGTGTGGGGTGTCCGGTACCCACAGCAGCACTTTGGGCATCTCACCAGGTTTTGGTGGGCACTTTGCATGTGCGTGCACTCGTGTCCGAGTCTTTGCGACCCCATGGACTGTACCGCCAGGCTCCTCTGTCCATAGGATTCTCCAGGCGAGAAGACTGGAGTGGGTTGCCATTTCCTCCTCCAGGGGGTCTTCCTGACCCAGGGATCGAAGCCGCGTCTCCTGTGTTGGTAGGCCGATTCTTCACCATTGAGCCACTTGGTGTCTCCTAGCTTGAAGCCCACCCATCTTCATCCTTTCCTCAAGCGGGCTTAGAGAACCTGACCACAG
This sequence comes from Bos javanicus, assembly GCF_032452875.1. Taxonomy (NCBI): domain Eukaryota; kingdom Metazoa; phylum Chordata; class Mammalia; order Artiodactyla; family Bovidae; genus Bos; species Bos javanicus. The sequence goes on from NC_083881.1 coordinate 2,971,202, forward strand.
CCTCAGGGTCTGGTTTGGGTGGAGTCTCCAGATTCCAGAGCCCTCCTTCCAGTCACCTGTAATGTCTGTCACATATTTGCAAGGTGCAGAAATTAATCTCTTCTTCCGTTTGGGAGCTCACGTGAGATGCTGCCCTTTTCTATTCCCATACGTTCACATCTTGAAGCAGTGTCGTCTTTTTTTTTTTCCCCTTTTATGTGTGCTTTTTTTCCCATACACTACTTTTTTTTGCATCACAGGCACTTGTGTAGTAAGAGGAAATCCTTTAATGTCCCCAGTTGCCCCTGGGGTGCGGCTGCCTGGGGTGTCCACACCATGCCTGGGTCCTGGACCCCTGGCGGGCAGCTGTTGTCCTCCACTCCTCATCTCTCTTGCCAGCCCTCCCTCCTCCGTGCCAACCCCGTGCTGGCTGAAAGCCCCTGCATGCCAGGTCCACCTTCCCTTCTCCGTGCAGGAGACTGAGGAGCTGTCTGGGCTGCTCGCCGTGCAGGTGTTGCTCCTGGCTTGTCGTCAGCAGGGATGCGATGTGAGTTGCGGCCAGGAGCGTGTTCGCTTGTTGCCCGTGGTGCCCTCCCTGCGGGTCTGTGGACATCTGGGTGAGCAGAGCCCGTGGCGAGCAGTGCTCCCGGCCCTCTCTGCTGCTCCCTCCAGCCACACAGCGGCTCCAGGCGGGACTCTGCTCTGTCACCCCGGTGATGCTCAGACAGGAAGGACCCAGCGTGTGACTTGCGTCTGTCTGCAGAGGTCGGCCCTCGGGGCCATCTCCCGTTTTCCAGGCCTGCTGTGATGCCTCTGCTGACGCTGCCCATGGTGAAAAGGTGGCAGGGGACGTCTTCCTGGTCACGGCTCCTGTGCGCTGGCGTCCTCGTGCGCTGACGTCCTCGTGTGCACGGCGTCTGTGACGCCGGGGGCCGCCCGCTGTCCTGCGTTAGAGACGATATCCCAGAGGAGCCGGCTGCAGAGGGCGGCCGCTTGAGGCGTGTCCGACGGAGAATGTCGCAGAGCCTGGAGCTTCTTCCTTTCCCTTTTTGCCGGGGACTGAGAGGAGGCTGGTCTGGACTCTACTTGAAAACAGGAGGACCTCTTCCTGAAGGGAAACGCCCCACCGAATCCCCACTTGGTGGGATTATGGAGGCATTTCTGAAGAATGACGTTAACAGGCATCTAATTTAGCACCGGTTCCCGAGCACAGCGGGCGTGACGTGCCCTCTGGAGTCAGTGTGTGAGGGGAGCGGGTGTGAGTCCCCGCCGCCTCCTGGCTGCGCTCTGCGGCCGCACTCACGCCTCCCCCACGCCTCCCCGGCTGCCCCCACAGCCCCCGTCCTGACGACTCCGGTTAAGCTGGTGCTCTCTTGACGGCTTTTGCCGGCTATGTGTGCACCCTTAACATGTCCTCTGTCTTGAGACGAATCTTCCGTCACTGCCCTCTGTGGCCAGCTTCTGTTGAGTGTTAGGTGCTTGAAATCCATCCCCTGGGAAGAACGGGCTCCTTTCTCACGCTCTGCTGATCCTTGGATGGAGCCCGGGCCGTGTCTGATTTGGGGCCTGCATGCGTCCTAGGCATGCAGGGCTCCACATGGTCTGGGTGCTGCTCTGGGGTGTCTCAGAGGGATAGCGGTGTAAGAGGCAGTGCTCCCTGAGGGCGGGGGGTGAGTGGGGGGTAGTGCAGGCGTTGGGGGCGGGGGCATGAGAGTGAGAGTGAGCCCCCCGAGGGCGGGGGTGAGTGAGGGTAGTGCAGGCGTTGGGGGCGGGGGCATGAGAGTGAGAGTGAGCCCCCCCAGCCATCGGCAGGGCCTTTGACACTGGCCCCCGTCTGCCCTTTCGTGGTGGTGGTTGAAGCTGCTTTCTCTGCCTTCTTGGCCCTGGTGATGCTGGTCCCGTGGCACCTCTGTGCACGGGTGGACACGGACAGCCCTGCAGCAGTGTTGCGGCCTGTTTGCCCGAGGTCGAGCCTGGGGTATGATGTCCCTGCTGTCCACATCCTCCACTGAGTGGCTGTGGTCTCCCCGCGTCGTACTGGTGACAAGTCTAATCCGACAGAAAGGTTGGAAACGTCCGTCCATCTCGATCATTGTTAGTGTCTTGCTCTGTTTTGTCTCGAGTCTGTTCTGAGAAGGCTCATGCTCATGACTTATTCACTGTAAAACTAGCTTATGGACTCGGAGACCCAGGAAACAGGAACCCCCCACCCCAGATCCTCTGCAGTCTTCTCAGTCCCACCCGAGAAAGAATAACTGCCCAGGACCCCCAGAGAGCTGCCCACACCCCCTTCCTCCGTCCCAAGAGCAGCCTTGTTTGTGCCTGCGTCCCGCTTTCCCCGTCCTGGGGTTTCCTCCTTGTGGAAGCCGCCCAGCCCCCAGCAGTGCTGGCCCCTGGCTCCGGCCGCCACTGTGTCTCTGCTCAGGCTTGGGAGGTCGGGGCCTCCGGGTGGGGGGCACGCCCGTCCCTGTGCCCTTGGGTGGAGGACTGGCTGAGTCTCGCTGACCTCGGGGGCTCTGGAAGCCAGCTGGCCCCAGGAGGGGTGCGGAGCCTTCCACATGCAGACCCACCACCCCCAAGCCAGGCCTGAGCTCAGGGTCTCCCTCTCCGCCCTGTGGAGGAGCTGAGCAGGGCTGAGTGGGGAAACTTGTACGGAAACTGTGCTCTGCTGGCTTGGCCACGGGGAGGCGCCTTTCAGGGCCGTGGAAGCTCCCCACTCTGGCTTCCTCAGAAGAAAGCTTGAGTAGCCGTGTGCTCGGGTCCCCTCCCAGGTGGAGCTGGAGGTCACGCTGCCGGGAGAAGGGAAGGACCGCATCTTCAAGGTGTCCATCAAGTGGGTGTCCTGCGTGAGCTTACAGGCGTTACACGATGCACTTTCGGGGCGGCTGCCCAGCGTCCCCTTCGAGACGATCCAGGCCCTGGACGTGGTCATGAGGCATCTGCCGTCCATGAGGTGAGGACCGCCTGTGGGGTGGGGGCCGGAGGAGCAGGAGGGTCTGCCTCCAATGCCTCCGTTTCCTGAGAACGTGAATCTGCTCTCCCAGGATGCTCTGGGCCTGGGGGTCAGGGTGGTGGCACACACGGGTTTATAGGACGAGAGCAGCAGCAGTGCCTGTCAGGAAAACGCACTGGCGGAGTCTCAGTCGGGCACACACAGTCCCACCGGGGAAAGAAGAGCTGCCCAGGACCCCCAGGAGCTGCACTCACCCCCTTCCTGTGTCCCAAGACAGGCACACACACTCCCTGACTCCGGGCGCGTGGTCACTCCACCCGGCACATGAGCTAGGTCCCGTCTCTTGGTCGCCCGTGCACCCGTGTTCCAGCGCTGTGCTCAGCTGGCCTGCGCCACGTGGGGGAGCCTTTGAGGGCCTTGGGGGTTTCCCACTTTGGCTCTGTCCTCTGGTGTTTTTCCCCCACTTATCACGGCATTTGAACCTGCTGGGACACTTGGACGGCTCGTAATTGACCACACAGAGGCTCGAGTTGCACAGGTGCCCGTGTGGAAGCTTGGGCTTCTCCTGGGGTCGCCTCTTCCTTCCACATGCGTCCCGCACAGTGGGACCTCAGGAACTGTGTGAATGATTAAGTATAAGAAAGAACACTTGAAACTGAAATGAACCTCCAAACTGCGCTTTCCCAACCCTGACCAGAACTCTGAGATGTGAGTGTAAGAGGAGGCGCCTTGAAGAGCCGGGTGGGTTTTCACAGGGGGCCCTGCTGTTCTGCAGACAGAGCAGGCTGTCCGTTAGGACAGGGGTCCCCACCACCCCCAAATGTAGTCTGTCACTGCTCGGAACTGTTGCTGGGGGAGAAGGTAGGTAGGTGAAAGTAAAACAAAAACGACACCTAAGGGTTGTTGCCAAAGTGTCAAATCCATTTTTTAAGTGAGCAGCAGGAAGTGCTGTGATTGTTCCCCACCCCCCGAATCCCTCTGAATTAATCACCATTACCTTTATCATCAGGAAGAAAGTCTTTGGGAAAAGTGGAGAAAGAGGCAGGATGAGCACATCTGAGGGGAGGTCGAGAGCGGGCTGCATGTCCTGGGTGGTGGCTTCGTCTACAGGCAGCAGGGTCTTCCCTTGGGGACTCTCAGCCATACTGCAGCTGCTGACTGCTGCCCTGAGAGTGTGGGGGCCTCTAGCTCTGAGCCCTGGCGGGAACTGGCCCTGGGAGGGGTGTGGATCCTTCCACACGTAGACCCATCATCCCCAAGCGAGGTCTGAGTTCAGCGTCTCCCTCTCCGCCCTGTGGAGGAGCTGAGCTGAGGGAACGGGCGTGGCCCGGGGGCTTGGTCTACGAGAGATCCTTGGCCTCAGCGCCAGACTCCCTGAGGCCCGGGCAGGGCCTGTCCAGCTGGCCGACCGTGGCCACCTGCACTAGCACCCCAGCCCACTCCGCCCAAGAAAGGTGTGATGTGCTGGCTGCAGACAAGGCGCCGAGGTGGGAGGGTCCTGTGGGAAACGGGAGGCAGGACCAGGCCACGTGCCCTCAGCTCTCAGGGGGACGTTCTCCCGCGTGTCCTCCACATGTTGGCCATCCTCAGGGTGTGTGCCCGCCAGCCCCCCTAGACGAGGCTCCTGTTCCAGGTACACCCCCGTGGGCCGCTCCTTCTTCACGGCATCTGAGGGCTGCTCCAACCCACTGGGCGGGGGCCGAGAGGTGTGGTTTGGCTTCCATCAGTCCGTCCGGCCTTCTCTCTGGAAGATGATGCTGAATATCGATGGTAAGCAGAGCCCCGGTGCCAGGGTGGGGTTCAGGAGCAGGGCCCCTGGGGCCAGTTCTGCATGCACCTGCTCGTGAGCAAGGGCAGCAGCGCTGAGGCTTGACCGTCAGAGCCTCTGCAGGGTCCCTTCCCCAGACAGTGGCTCGGTGCTGCGGGGGCTCCCAGCTGCCCTTGTGTTGGATAAACTTCAGCGAGATGGAGGCCAGGAGGTGGTCAGAAACTGCCAGAAAACCCACGACTTGTGGCTGTAAAGCCCAGTTTTACTCTCAGAGGTGACCTTAGCCTCTGTCAGCCCCTAGCGCTGCCCTGGCTAGAGTGGGCAGTGGCAGTCCGTGCCCCAGCGCGAGTCCCCACTGCCACACCCCCGTGCCGAGTCTGCTCCATGGTCAGGGGGTGCGGAGGCCAGGTGCCCTCCTGCCTGGCCCGGGGCTCGGCTGTGGAAGGGGCTGCACCAGGCAGACCCCGTCATGTCTGTGCTCTTCTCTTCCCGCCCACAGTCTCGGCAACAGCGTTCTATAAGGCACAGCCAGTCATTGAGTTTGTTTGTGAAGTCTTGGATTTTAAAAGTATTGAAGAACAACAGAAACCTCTGACAGATTCCCAAAGGGTCAAGTTTACCAAAGAAATCAAAGGTAAGCAGCTGCCTGCCTTAGACCCGAGGGGCACACGGCCAAGGGGGCCCACATTTCTCCTTGGAGGCAGGGTCAGTCAACGTCAGACTCGTCAACACAGGGACAGGGTGGCCCGTGATGTCTGAGCGCGGAGCAGCCCAGGGCAGCAGCACGACTTAACCAGCGTCTCAGACGTTCCAGAACATTGGCTCCTCTCTACTTGGGGTGTCTGTACGCATCAAGCTTGGTCTCCACTCAAGGAAGTGCAGTCCAGGGCACCGTGGTCGGGCTGGGCCCTCCTGCCCGCCATCTGGTTGCTGAAATGCCCCGGAGCCTGGCCGTCAGCACCTGTGCTTCCCGGGGGTGTACAGAAGCCAGCAGCAGGGCTTTCTGCTAAAAATAGCCCCTCAGGAAGCACAGAAGGCCATGGGCGCGGACGCCACGCTCTCAGCAGAGCCCACGTCGTCCACTGTCTCTGAGCACAGTCCTCGGGCTTCGCCACCCCTGGGCCGGGGGCACCCCTGCGTGTGAGACAGCCCAGCCCCAGGCCCTGTGGGTCTGCGGGTGATGGTACCCTGAAATCCAGTGGTCTGTCAGTGGGGTGTGGTGACAGGCCAGGCCGAGTCTTGATGCTGAAGCCCAGCTGCTCTGTGTCCTCAGGTCTAAAGGTGGAGATAACGCACTGCGGGCAGATGAAGAGGAAGTACCGCGTGTGCAACGTGACCCGGAGGCCGGCCAGCCACCAGACGTGAGTGCCCCCAGCTCCCCCTAGCCACCGCACGCGAGTCCCCCCAGGCTCCCCCCCAGCTCCCCCTAGCCACCACACGCGAGTCCCCCCAGGCTCCCCCCAGCCACCAGACATAAGTGACCGTCCCTTCAGACTCCCCCCAGCCCCGGCCTCCTCTGTCACTCACAAGTCCAGACTCTGCATGGTGACTTCTGGAAGTGCGCCTTTGGCTTAGTCGATCCATACTTCACATCGTGGGATGAAATTATGAAATCCCACCTGTTGGAGGCAGTAGCGGGGATGAGATTGGATGTGGTGGGGTGGGTGGGGACTCCCCGGGGTGGCTGGGGACTCCCCGGGGTGGGTGGGGACTCCCCATCAGTTTTCCTGAATGTCACCAGTGCGACAAGGGCTGTGTGGGCTCACTGTCCAGTCCTCTGCAGTGAGCAGGGGCCGGGCAGGGTGGTGGGCGCGAGTGGACACTGCCTGGACTCGGCCTCTGCAGGGTGCCCTGTCACAGCACAGGCAGGCAGGGTCCCCGTCGAGGTAGCAGGCATCCTGGCCACACGGGGGCCCTGCTGTCTAAGCTGTGTGGCCCCCTCACCCCACCTGGGGCCTCCTGGCTCTAGTGGGGACTTGTTAGTTTATTTCGTGGTCATTCCAGGAGAAGCACCTGGTGTGTCGCTGGGCACTGGTTATAGCAGGGCACCCAGGGCCTCGTGCAGCAGGTGGCCAGGGTGAGCCTGTGTCCTGGTCCCCGTGCCCGGCACCCTTGGCCCCAGCCCAGCCTGTGTGACCGCAGAGGCCCAAGCAGACGCTGCTTATCCCTTTTGCCGTCCTGTCTGGAAGGTCTCAGATTGTCTGGGGCGGGCTCATGGAGCACGCAGCCTGTGAACAACTTTCAGAGTCGGTGCGAGGCGGGCTGGAATGCACACAGGCCGTTCTTCCTGGCTTTGTCTTTGTCCGGATCCTTTCCAAGTCCCCTAGATGTAGGTGTCTCTTGTGATTACTGCATATCGTGAGTGGGGGGGTATTTTTCCCTTTCTGACTCTGGAGATAAAACAAAAGTTTGGGACTTGGGTATGTTCCCAATGACCCAGAGGGCATGGTGTGGTTTTGACTGCTTTGGGTGGCCCTCCATCTCCTCCATCCCTGAGAAAGCAGACCCAGGAAGGCTGCGTGAGCAGGTGCGTGGGGCCCGCGGCGGGCTCCGGGCCTGAGCCGTCTCTCTCCCCTAGGTTCCCGCTGCAGCAGGAGAGCGGGCAGACGGTGGAGTGCACGGTGGCCCAGTACTTCAAGGACAGGCACAAGCTGGTTCTGCGCTACCCCCACCTCCCATGTTTACAAGTCGGACAGGAGCAGAAACACACCTACCTTCCCCTGGAGGCAAGCCCCCGCCCTCTGTCTCTGTGTGCTGGGCCCAAACTTTGTGACTCCCGCCACTGTGGGACCTCAGGCAGGTTCACAGACGTGGTCTAGCCTGTTTTCGCATTAATAATAAGATGGGTTTGGTAATTCATAGGATTTGTGTGAAGGTCAAGATCATGTGTATGTGTGCCCAGAAGACCCCTGGGACAGGAAGTGTAAAATCCACTACTTTGGATTTTGGAGTTTGAAGAATAATCACCCGGGAAAAGATCAAATACTGAAATGGAGATCCGAGTTCTAACTATTTTCTGTTAGTGTTCTAAATTCTCAGTGCTTGTCCGGTTGCTTGAACATCTGGGCCATGGTTGGGTTTTTCCCGTCTGTGTCCAGAAGGTAGACAGCTTCCCTTCCCAGGAAGCTCTGCTAACGCTCCTGTCTGCGGACTGGGCCCACACAGCCGTGCTGAAGCCCCAGGCCCGCCCGCCCTGCAGCTGTGTCGCTTTCCCTGCGCAGTCCCCGGGCTCTGTCTGTGTTACACCGGGTTTCCTTCGGGGGTTCTGCTGTGGACCGGAGGGCCTCCTCGGGGCTGCCGTTCCTGGTGGATCTCAGGAACCAATCCCCGCCCCCGCCCCACCAGTGTCTGTGCTCAGCCCAGACCCGCCCGCCCCCCGGCCCCTGCTGACCCCAGCTCCCGTGTCTCCTCGCAGGTCTGCAACATAGTGGCAGGACAGAGATGCATAAAAAAGCTGACCGACAATCAGACCTCAACCATGATCAGAGCGACGGCCAGGTCGGCCCCCGACCGGCAGGAAGAGATTAGCAAGCTGGTGAGCGTCCCATCGTGGGTGCCGGCCTCGGGTGGGGACGGGGTCCCCGGGCATGGCACCCCGGTGCTCTGGACAGACGCGGCTTCTGGAAGGAAGCAAAGATCGGCCCCCGACCCTGAGCCTCTTCTCTCTTCCCTTTCAAGATGAGAAGTGCCAGTTTCAATACAGATCCATACGTTCGTGAATTTGGAATCATGGTGAAAGACGAGATGACAGACGTGACCGGACGGGTCCTCCAGCCGCCCTCCATCCTCTACGGGGGCAGGGTAGGTGGTGCGCTGGGCGGGGCTGCTCTGCGGTGCTGGGGGTGTGTGCCGAATGCTGACGGTGAAGCAAGAGCGTCCAGCCCCCTTCCCCGCCCCTGGAGGTGCAGACCATGGTCAAGGAAGAGTTCTAACCCCCTTCCCCGCCCCCAGAGGCGTCGACCACGGTCAAGGTAGAGTCCTTCCTGCTCCTGTGTGAACCTGTAACAGCTGTTGGGCTTCGTAGAGGACTGGTTTCCTTGAACCTTTAAAGTTTCCTGAGTCCCCCTTTTGCTTTTCTAAAGGTAAACTTTATTACCCCACCAGACTTTTAAAGCCATCGTTCTTTGTGTGAGGGGGATGCGGTCAGTGATAAATTGTCCACGAGTTCCCTGCTGCCTCTCTGCTTTCTAACTGTTGTTGGGGTGGTATTTGGGCACAAGTACCTCAGTTTAGTTAATGCAAATGTTTGACCTCTGGCTCTGGTCAGTATGGTCCTGACCCTTGAGCCCCTTAGGGCTCCTGAGAAATTATTCTTTTCTCCTGGGCTTTTCTCCAGCAAGGTGGTGGGTAGGCGGGGGGAGGTGGAGCGCAACTTCAAAGGTCACAACTTTGGGAATTCCCTGGTGGTCCAGTGGTTGGGACTGGATACTTTCACTGCCGGGACCTGGGTTTAATCCCTGGTCAGGGAACTGAGATCCTACACACTACGTGGCCCCCAAAAAGGAAGAAAACGCAGAAGTCATGGTGCTTGTCCATCAGGGAGCACCGTGGGAGCCTGCGTCCGCCCGACCTGACTGCTCCACCGGGGGGGCGGGGCATGTAGCAGGCTTTCATTTTGTTTTGTTTGCGGGTTTTTCCCTTTCTTATTTTAAAATGCAAGTTGTATTTATGAAAATGTTTAAAAGTTCAAAAAATGCAAAGAATTATAGGGGAAAATACCTCTTTTTTCCCCACATCCCAGCTGATCTCCCAGGAGGCAGTTCTCTTTGTAAAATCACCCTAGGGATTATCCATGTGTTTTTTTTACTCTTTCTTGTGTGCATAGCAACGTATTAAATACCCTTCTATACCTTGCCCCTTTTAACTTACTGTTTTCTCTCAGATCACAAGGAGGTCTTGGAGTGCGTATGACACGTGGCTCCCTCATTGTTCTAGAGTGTTGCTAGGTAGTCCCCTGTGGGGGGTACGCCCCCTGGGCTGTGGGTGTTTGGGGCTGCTCCCTGCTCTCTCCAGGAGGCCTCCTGGCTTCTCCTCAGCACCCTTGTGTGCCTGGGAGCCCAGACACTGCACCCAGGGTACCTTCCTACCTTCCTGCAGCCCAGTAGGGAGGCGAGTTCCCCTTTGCCTGCCAGAAGGAGTGAGTCCTGGTAAAGCCAGGACTGCAGGTCCTGCGTCTTTAGTGAAGGCAGGAGGCGTCTAGAGAACAAAACAGCTCTTTAACCTTGCAGGAATGTTAGAATCCTAAGGATTCAAAGTTTCTCATGCTTCTAAATGAACAAATTTTCCAAATCTCTTAACCATTATAGTGGGAGCAAACAAGTCTCATCACGGGCCCTACCCATTGTCCTGTCAGACAAAACATTAAATGTCCCCCAGCAACATTCGCTGATGTCTGGGGTCTGACAACAGCCCACCATGGTGGTGGCTCTCTCTCTTACAGAAGGAGGCTGGCCAGAGTAGGGTGCTAGTTTAGAAAAAAATATGAAACAAAAACATTCATTTCTGTAATGTTTGACTTTTACTGTATACTTGTATTACTTTAATAAGAAAAATAAAGTGTTTTCCATTAGAAAAACGGAGTAAATGAGCACAACTCAGACACACTTGAGTCCCGCAGGGCCTTAGGCCCACAGGCTCTGCTCCCTCCAGCGGCCCTTCCTCCCGGTCCCTCGAACTCCAGCATCACTTGGAGGCAGCTAACAGATTCCTTAGGTGACAGTCAGTGTTGAGCCCTGGTCCTTTCTGGTGGAGAGATGACAGAATCAAGCAGACGCATCATCTGTTGTTTCTGTTCTCAAATGGGAGTAGCTTGAACAACGGCAGGCAGTGGGGAGCGGGGCACAGGGGGCTGTGACTCGGTCCCCACTGGCTTGTCCGCCCCCAGGCACGGGGCTGGGAGAAGCGCCCTGCTTCTGTGCCCTTCCCTGGCTGCCCTGGCTGGTCCTGGAGGAGGGAAAATCCTTGTTTCTGAGACAGAAGGCCTTCCTGTTCCTCCTGGCTACCTGTGAGGGTGGGTGGGGCTCTGGGCCCTCCCCGCTCCCCCTCCCGCCCCTCCATCCCTCTGCCCATTTTCCAGCCACCCTCCGCCCAGCTCACCTCCCCCATCCCACCTCTCCGTCCCTCCGTCCTTGGTCTGTGCATCCGTCCAGCCCTCCTGTGAGCACTGGTGGCCCCCGCAGGCCCCCACAGCGCAGACTGCTCAGCGCTGGAGGCTGCACACAGGCTCGGTCCTCAGCCTCAGGAGGCGCCCTCTGCTTGGGGACCAGCCACAGCGAGGACAGTGACAAAATCCAGGGTTAGAGGACTGTTTTCTTCTCACTCTGAACGTCTCGCCATTTGCAGAATAAGGCGATTGCCACCCCAGTCCAGGGCGTGTGGGACATGAGGAACAAGCAGTTCCACACGGGCATTGAGATCAAGGTGTGGGCCATCGCCTGCTTCGCCCCCCAGCGCCAGTGCACGGAGGTGCACCTCAAGTAAGGCTGCCGGCCGGGCCCGTGGTCCTGGGGGGCCGTGGGGAGGCCTGCTCCGAGGGGCTGGGGCAGGTCAGGCTCTCCGGGGAGGGCGGGGCTTGGCAGAGGGCGTTGCTCGGGGTGGGCCGTCAGGAAGGGGGAGCTTTGCTTCTCAGACTTGTGGGAGTGAGTGTGCAGAGGTGCAGCAGGTTATGTGAGAAACAAAACAGTGAATGACGGCAAGTGTACGGTGAGCATGCACCCTGTGGTCTGTAGAGTCCAGGGGGTTCTCCAGGCCAGAATGCTAGAGTGGGTAGCCATTCTCTTCTCCAGGGGATCTTCCCCACCCGGGAATAGAACTGGGGTCTCCCGCATTGCAGGCAGGTTCTTTACCAGCTGAGCCACCAGGGAAGCCCAAATATACTGGAGTGGGAACCTCTTTCTTCTCCAGTGGATCTTCCCTACCCAGGAATTGAACCTGGGTCTCCCATATTGCAGGCGGATTCTTTAGCAGCCAAGCCCGATAAGTGTACCAACTAGAGGCAAAGAAGAAAATTGTATTTACTGAACTAGCACTGTTTTTAAAAGCACTTTAGATTCACATTTCTATATCAGACCAACCTGACGCAGTGTCAGACACTTTGAAAGCAGCACCATAAACATGGAGTTTGGTTGCTCATGCTTCTGCAAGCAGCCAAGACCTAACAGGGAACAGAAGGTGCCTCCCACCTCCCTTGGGCGGGAGCAGGAGGGGCCCACGGAGCAGGGAGTCGCCGGTGGGCGTCTGAGTGGGCCTTGGTCCCAGGGAGCTGCGTCTCTCGGTGCTCTGGAGAGCTGGCATGAGGGACAGAGCCCTTTCTCCCACACCGCCGGCAGAGAGAGCGGGGCGAGTGGGGTGTACAGTCTGACCTCAGGCTGCCTCCCCCGCTCCTGTCTGGGGCCCTTGTGTCATTCTCCTGGCGCCAGATGGCCCCAGGGCAGGTGCACCCGTGGGCGTAGACGCAGAGACGCGCTCATGGGTTTCTTTAACTGCACTAACAGAGGTTGGGTGCTAACTGGCTGGGGTGGGTTGGCGTATCCTTGCTTCATTGTAAAAGGCTGGGATGTTTCTATCCCTGCACTTAAAATAGAAGCTGTGGATCTGTCTCCCCAGCCCCGCCTGTAACAGGCGCAGCTGCTGGTGCTACTCTTAACTGTGGGCTGTCTTGTTTGCTCCCATGACCATGTCATCCGAGTCCAAGCTGTGTGCATGGGATAAACCAGGGGAATCCAAAGGGATAGTCAGTTCATGGCTCTCCTTGCCCTGACAGTGCTCGGCGTCTGTGGGCAAGTGGGCGGCAGCTGTTTGTGCCCGACTGTGAAAGAACAGCCCTGTCGCTGCCTGGGAGGGTCACAGCTGGTGGGGGTGGCGGGGCCACGATGTGGCATCTCCTGTTACATCGTGACTTTTCAGGCACCTGTGTACTGAGCACATGGGCAGCCTCTGTGCGTTGTCTTGTTGAAACAGCCACGTCTCAGGCTTCAGCAGGGACTCAGAGCTCAGTGAAAATGGCTTGGGGTCTGGATCTGTTAACACTGCCCTTTCTTGGGGCCTCTGGTGGGTCTGGATCATTGGCATTCTGGGTTCTTCTTCATGTAACGACCTTGCTCCTCCAGGTCCTTCACGGAGCAGCTCAGAAAGATCTCGAGAGACGCGGGCATGCCCATCCAGGGCCAGCCGTGCTTCTGTAAATATGCCCAGGGGGCAGACAGTGTGGAGCCCATGTTCCGGCACTTGAAAAACACGTACGCTGGCCTGCAGCTGGTGGTGGTCATCCTGCCGGGGAAGACCCCCGTTTATGGTAGGTCTTGGTGCCGCCCCAGCCCCGGCCCTACGGATGCGTGGTGAGGCCTCCGCCACACCCAGGAGGAGCCTGTGTCTGAGCGAGACCAGGTGGTGTCTGATTGTGGCCACACATGTGCCCAGGGTCACTTTGGCAGTGTTATCTGAGGCCCCGGTTCCCCGAGATGGGCATCCTGAGGGGGTGCGGGATGCGGCAGGCGTGCGGTTACCTTGTCTGCTGCCGACACAGACTTCGACTGGATGAGAAATGGTCACGTGATGTGCACGCAGTAATCCCCTCAGGGGGGAAGGGGCAGTCCTCTTGTGAGCCGTGCCATCTCAGAATCCTCTGGGATTTGATCAGAGTCCTTTCTGCCAGAAGGCCGGTTGCACTTCCACCTGGCTCAGAGTTTCCAAGCCCTGGGATGGAGTCCCAGGCGCTGGTGGGGAAAGCTCCCGGGTGTAGACAAGCGATGGTGAGACGGGGAAGTGGGTGCATGTGCAGACGTCTGCTGGAAGCCCGGTGGGAACCGGAGGCCCTGTGCAGGAGGTGTGTGGGCACCACGGGGCAGAGGCAAGAGAGGCGCGGTTGACTCACTGACTGGCTTCCCCGTCTCCTATGGGCTCTGCATCCAGGAGCGGGAGGAAGCCCAGGTGACTCTTCTCGCAGGGTCTCCCGTCTCTGCTGGCCTGTCTAGGGAGCAGTTGCCCACTCGCTTCACAAGAGAACCCAGAATGGAGGGGAGTGTAGGCCTGGAGAGCGCTTTGGCATCAAGTTTCTATGGCCAGGGACTGAGGATTCACGGGTTTATATTTTTAACTACTCGAGCATTTGCTTGCTGTTTCGAGTGCCTGGGTTCCAACCTGGCCCTGTGCACACTGCCCTGTCAGCCTGGAGAAGTTGCAGAAATGCCCCTGACTGAGAGCGGGCCTCCCTGAGCCAATGGGGGACGCCCTGCAGCTGGCACAGAGTTGGGTCCGGGCTTGGCCGCGTGTGCGGCAGGCGCGCGGGGTGGGCAGAGGAGCGCCAGGGAGCCGTGCTGAGCACCCCGTTCTCTCGGCAGCCGAGGTCAAGCGTGTGGGAGACACGGTGCTGGGCATGGCCACGCAGTGTGTGCAGATGAAGAACGTGCAGAGGACCACGCCGCAGACCCTGTCCAACCTCTGTCTGAAAATCAACGTCAAACTGGGCGGCGTGAACAACATCCTGCTGCCGCAGGGGAGGTGAGGCCCGCCCTCCGCCATGCATGGGGCAGCTGTGGTGACGCCTTGGGCAGGGCGGTGCCGAGGCGGCTCTGCTCAGCTATGCCGAGCGCTGTCCCGGGCTTGGCAGGCGCAGGAAGTGAGTAGGACGAGGGTCTTGGCTGCTCCTGGTCTCGGGGTCCAGGTCCCCTGAGGACCGGTGCCAGCCCAAGGAGAAGGGCTTTCTGACCCCATCCAGAGGTGGGTCCCGCACGTGAGGTGTGGCAGCTGTGTGGCCAGTGCCATGTAGACAGGAGGGCCACACCAGCGCCCCAGGTGCCCGACGGTCAGCTCCAGGACAGGGGGCTTCCAGAGCAGGAGGTGGCGCTGTTGGCCCCAGGCCAGGGCGGGGCACTGGGGGCTGAGCAGCCGTGATACAGTGGAAGGGGGCCCAGAGCGTGAGGGCCTCACGGGGGAGGTGACACGGTGCAGACTGGGCACTGGGGGCAGGGCTGTGTGGACACCGGGAGCAGCCTGCTCCAGAGGGTGCAGGCCATGTAGGGCAGCCTGCCTGCCGGGAACGTGGCGGTCATTCTGCTCAGAGACTGAGGGGCGAGCCTGTGGGGGCCTGGCACTCGCTCCAGGGGAACACAGCCGTGGGGGGAGGCTCACAAGTGCAGGTGTAGCCCCGCTGACCTTGTTCTGAAAGGCGACCCCAGCTCTGGCCCGCCGGCATTGTCCCAGGAGAGCTGCTGGTGGGAGCTAGGCCGGGGGCACCCAGAGCCGTGAGTGGAAGAGGAGTCTAGATTGGCCCACCCTGGGCTGTGGGAGCGATGAGGTGACGCCAGCTGAGGCAGGGGTGCAGGGGCGGGTTGGGGGGAGCCTGTGCTGGAGAGCCTTGTTCAGGGCCCCTCACGTGCGGGTGGTATTAGAGCTTCTGGGCTGGAGAGCACCGCAGGGTGCAGTGTAGACAGGAAGGACGGCCAAGCCTGGGCCCTGCGGGGTTCAGGGTTGGAAGGTCGTGGAGGGAAGGGGAGCCCGTGCGTGGCCGCCACATGGCACCGACCAGCCAGGTGTGACAAGGTGTGAGGCTCTCGGCCACAGGGCTGGGGGACGTGTGCAGGTTGCAGGTGACCTTGCAGAGAGCAGTCCTGTTGCCATGGCAGCACGAGGCCCCGTCTGGAGGCAGGAGACGGGCTCAGCTAATCCCAGAGCTCTGCCACAAGGCGAGCCGGGGAGCCGGGGGCAGAGTGGACTGTCCAGTGGCTGGTGTGGTTGTGCCGGTTCAAGGTGTGAGTCAGAACTGCGTGTGTGGGTGCACCCGGGACCCATCAGAGGAGGGGGAGGGCAAGAGGAAGAGCAGTGGGTACCTGGGGGGCTCAGCACAGGGCACCTGGGCAGCACGTGAGTCCGGGAGGAGAGAAGGATGAGGCATCAAGAAGGCTCCCGGTCGCACAGCCGGTGAGGCTGGGACCCGCCAGCTGTTGGAGAACCAGGCCCCCAACACCGCCTCTTTGGGGAGGTGACTGCTGGAGTGTGGCCAGCATTTAGAAGACCCTGGGAGAACAGCCTAGCTCCTTGCTTCCCTACTGGGACACATTCATCCCCCGAGAATATGTGGCTATGTCTGGAGACATTGGGGTGTTGGGTAGAGAGCAATGCGTCTGCCAGGCGCCCTGCAGTGTGGCCGCAGGTCCAAGGTTGGCTGCAGACTGTGGACTCTATGGACACGATTATCTTGGAAACATTCAGTCATCTCCCCGAGGAGAACCCTCCTGTCCCTGGTCCCGGCCTCAGCGGCCGTCCACACCTGACCACCCTGGTGCAGTGTACCACCTCCTGCAGCCTCTCCCGCTCCGGGTCGCTCTGAAGCAGGTCTCACCCTGAGCCTCTTTGTCCCCACAAGGTGTTCTCTGTCTGTGCCAGAGAGATGAGGAGTCTTTACAAGCAGAGCCCCAGAGTAGCGCTGGTGCCCGTGTCCTGAGAGGTCCGGGTGGCGTCCCCGAGCCGCGGCCCCTGACACTCGCTTCCCCCGCAGGCCTCCGGTGTTCCAGCAGCCCGTCATCTTTCTGGGGGCAGATGTCACTCACCCCCCCGCCGGGGACGGGAAGAAGCCGTCCATTGCTGCCGTGAGTATCGCTTCCCACGTCCCTCTGTCCATGTGTGTTCCTGCCTGCCCAGCATCTCTGTGATTGATTAGCGATGAAAGCGCAGTGGCTCGGCCCAGTGCAGCCCTGTGCCCAGCACGCTGACTGGGTCCCGCTGGTTGGCACCTGCAGGCAACTGCTTTCAGGCCGGCGTTCCTGGGGGACACTCCTCACTGCTGGTGCTGGGAGTCTTAGGGTGTCGCGTGTGGCTGTGCACCTGGCTTGGGGAAAACAACGTGCTTAGTAGAGTTTTGCACGCTGTCAGGCTCTCCAGGGGCCACCTCTGAGCTGATGTAATTCAGCCCCATCCGATACAAGCAGAAGAGGGGTTCTGAACAGTCGTGAGTTTTTTATTAGGTCCCTTGGGCAAACTTACATTCTTGGGGACGCATTCACATACCCCAGGGCCGCACACACAGACGCCGCGTAAAGGTGGTGGGCTTGCCCGTGACGGGCCCTCGGCACCTGCTGACCCCACCACCCGCAGGTCGTGGGCAGCATGGACGCCCACCCAAACCGCTACTGTGCCACCGTGCGCGTGCAGCAGCACCGGCAGGAGATCATCCAGGACCTGGCGGCCATGGTGCGCGAGCTGCTCATCCAGTTCTACAAGTCCACGCGCTTCAAGCCCACCCGCATCATCTTCTACCGCGACGGCGTCTCCGAGGGGCAGTTCCAGCAGGTGGGCGCCACCACGCTTCCTCCGCCCTGCTCTCCGTCCCTCTGCAGGAAGGCGTCTCGCATTTCTGTTCTGCCCCCAGGTTTATCTGGTCACTGTGTGGTAGGCGTGGGGGGTGCGGGGTGGTCAGGACCCTGCGGCAGGAGGGGAGGAGAGGCGGGGGCAGGGGCCAGAGTCGAGCGAGGCCAGTCCAGCAGGTTCGGTTCAGCACGCACCAGACAGGGCCTGTTCCGGCTCCACGCTTTGCCTCCTAGGCTGTGGGGAGTCTGGGCTGGGGGACTCGTTCTGGGGACCAACTCTTCAGGGGAGGGGAGAGGAGAGACAGGGGCCAGTATCCTTGTACCCTAACCCCTGGTGCTACTCAGAGGATGGTAGGCATCACAGCAGGTTTCAAGGTGGGAATGCTTCTATTTTCAGTTCATTTCAGTCAATGAGTCAAGTCTGACTCTCTGCAACCCCATGGATTGCAGCACACCAGGCTTCCCTGTCCGTCACCAACTCCCTGAGCTTGCTCAAACTGATGTCCATCAAGTCAGTGATGCCATCCAACCATCTCACCCTCTGTCATCCCCTTCTCCTCCTGCATTCAACCTTTCCCAGCATTAGGGTCTTTTCCAAAGAGTTAGTTCTTCGCATCAGGTGGCCAAAGTATTGGAGCTTCAGCATCAGTCCTTCCAATGGATATTCAGGCCTGATTTCTTTTTAGGACTGACTTGTTGGTTCTCCTTGCAGTCCAAGGGACTCTCAAGAGTCTTCTCCAGCACCACAGTTCAAAAGCATCAATTCTTCGGCATTCAGCTTTCTTTATGGTCCAACGCTCACATCCATACATGACTACTGGAAAAACCATAGCTTTGACTAGACAGATCTTTGTTGGCAAAGTAACAGCTCTGCTTTTTAATATGCTGCCTAGGTTGGTCATAGCTTTTCTTCTAAGGAGCAAGCATCTTTTAATTTCATGGCTGCAGTCACCATCTGCAGTGATTTTGGAGCCCCCAAAATAAAGTTTGTCACTGTTTCCATTGTTTCCCCTTCTCTCCGCCATGAAGTGATGGGACTGGAAGCCATGATATTTGATTTTTGAATGTTGAGTCTTAAGCCAGCTTTTTCACTCTCTTCTTTCACTTTCATCAAGAGGCCCTTCAGTTCCTCTTTGGTTTCTGCCAAAAGCGTGGTGTCATCTGCATATCTGAGGTTATTGATATTTCTCCCGGAAATCTTGATTCCAGCTTGTGCTTCATCCAGCCCAGCGTTTCTCATGATGTACTCTGCATTATAAGTTAAATAAGCAGGGTGACAATATACAGCCTTGACATATTCCTTTTCCTATTTGGGACCAGTCTCTTGGTCCATGTCCAGTTCTAACTGTTGGTTCCTGACCTGCATACAGATTACTCAGGAGACAGGTCAGGTGGTCTGGTATTCCCATCTCTTTCAGAATTTTCCACAGTTTATTGTGATCCACATAGTCAAAGGCTTTGGTATAGTCAATAAAGCAGAAATAGATGTTTTTCTGAACTCTCTTGCTTTTTCGATGATCCAGCGGATATTGGCAATTTGATCTCTGGTTCCTCTGCCTTTTCTAAAACCAGCTTGAACATCTGGAAGTTCACGGTTCATGTATCGCTGAAGCCTGGCTTGGAGAAGTTTGAGCATTACTTTGCTAGTGTGTGAGGTGAATGCAATTGTGCAGTTGAACATTCTTTAGTATTGCCTTTCTTTGGGATTGGAATGAAAACTGACCTTTTCCCGTCCTGTGGCCACTGCCGAGTTTTCCAAATTTGCTGTCATATTGAATCCAGCACTTTCACAGCATCATCTTTTAGGATTTGAAATAGCTCAGCTGGAATTCCGTCACCTCCACTAGCTTTGTTCGTAGTGATGCTTCCTAAGGCCCACTTGACTTCGCACTCCAGGATGTCTGGCTCTAGGTGAGTGATCATACCATTGTGGTTATCTGGGTCATGAAGATCTTTTTGTACAGTTCTTCTGTGTATTCTTGCCACCTCTTCTTAGTATCTTCTGCTTCTGCTAGGTCCATACCATTTCTATTCTTTATTGTGCCAATCTTTGCATGAAGTGTTCCCTTGGTATCTCTAATTTTCTTGAAGAGATCTCTAGTCTTTTCCATTCTGTTGTTTTCCTCTATTTCTTTGCATTGATCGCTGAGGAAGGCTTTCTTATCTCTCTTTTCTATTCTTTGGAACTCTGCATTCAGAAGGGTACATCTTTCCTTTTCTCCTTTGCCTTTAACTTATCTTCTACTCCTAGCTATTTGTAAGGCCTCCTCAGACAGCCATTTTGCCTTTTTGCATTTCTTTTTCTTGGGGGTGGTGTTGATCACGGCCTCCTGTACAATGTCACAAACTTCCATCCATCGTTCTTCAGGCACTCTTATCAGATCTAATCCCTTGAATCTATTTATCACTTCCACTGATTTAGGTCATACCTGAATGGTCTGGTGGTTTTCCCTACTTTCTTCAATTTAAGTCTGAATTTGGCAATAAGGAGTTCATGATCTGAGCTACAGTCAGCTCCTGGTCTTGTTTTTGCTGACTTAATAGAGCTTCTCCATCTTCAGCTGCAAAGAATATAATCAGTCTGATTTTGGTATTGACCATCTGGTGATGTCCATGCGTAGAGTTGTCTCTTGTTTGTTGGAAGAGGGTATTTAGTATGACCAGAGCATTCTCTTGGCAAAACTCTGTTAGCCTTTGCCCTGCTTCATTTTGTACTCCAAGGCAAAAGTTGCCTATTACTCTAGGTATATCTTGACTTCCTACTTTTGCATTCCAGTCCCCTGTGACGAAAAGGACATCTTTTTTTGGTGTTAGTTCTCAAAGATCTTGTAGGTCATCTCATAACTGTTCAATTTCAGCTTCTTCAACATTCATGATTGGGGCATAGACTTGGATTACTGTGATGTTGAATGATTTGCCTTGGAAACGAACAGAAATCATTGTGTCATTTTTGAGAGTACATCCGAGTACTGCATTTTGGACTCTTTTGTTGACTATGAGGGCTACTCCATTTCTGCTAAGGGGTTCTTGCCCGCAGTAGTAGATATAATGGTCATCTGAGTTAAATTCGCCCATTCCAGCCCATCTTAGTTCGCTGATTCCTAGAATGTCGACGTTCATTCTTGCCATCTCCTGTTTGATCACTTCCAATGTGCCTTGATTCATGGACCTAACATTCCAGGTTCCTATGCAATATTGTTCTTTACAGCATCGGACTTTACTTCCATCAGCAGCACATCCACAACTGGGTATTGTTCTGCTTTGGCTCTGTCTCTTCATTCTTTCTGGAGTTATTTCTCCACTGATCTCCAGTAGCATATTGGGCACCTACCAACCTGGGGAGGTAATCTTTCAGTGTCCTATCTTTTTACCTTTTCATACTGTTCATGGGGTTCTCAAAGCAAGAATACTGAAGTGGTTTGCCATTCCCTTCTGCAGTGGACCACATTCTGTCAGAACTCTTCACCATGACCTGTCCAGCTTGGGTGGCCCCACACGGCATGGCTCATAGTTTCATTGAGGTAGACAAGGCTGTGGTCCATGTGATCAGTTCAGTTAGTTTTTCATGATTGTGGTTTTCATTCTGCCTGCCCTCTGATGAAGGATAAGAGGCTTATGGAAGCTTCCTGATGTGAGAAACTGACTGTGGGGAAAAACTCTGATTTTAAACCTGAGGAAACTGGGGATCAGACAGGTTTTGTGGCTTTGATAGCCACAGGCTTGCTTAGTGGTGGAGCTGGGTTTTGGACTCGGCTCAGCACCTAGGCTAGTAGAGTTTGTTTGCTTGTGTGTCTTTAAGTAGATTCTCTCCAATCCAGAAATAAGTTGTTGGATTGATTGGTTTGTGTGTGTGTTTCCCATCATGCCTTCAAGTCCACTGTGGATGGTAGCACTTAGAACATTCCAGACACCATGCTCTGCTTGTTTATGCATTATCTAACCTAAGCCATTTAACCACGAAACCTGGGAGCCATTTGCTCCATGATAGAAGTGAAGAAACAGGCTCAAAGAGACAGAATCACAACAGCTAACAGCAAGCTAGTGGAGCTATAAGACTTAAATATGTATCAAACGTACATGTGGTAAAGGGAGTCATTTTAAGGTAACAAGAGGCCCCAAAATGTAGCAGTCCTCAAGCATGTCCTGCTTCCTTTCCTCAGGTTCTGCACCACGAGTTACTGGCCATCCGTGAGGCGTGCATTAAGCTAGAGAAGGACTACCAGCCAGGCATCACGTTCATCGTGGTCCAGAAGAGACACCACACGCGGCTCTTCTGCACTGACAAGAACGAGCGGGTGAGCGTCCCTGGGCCCCCCATCCAGCCTGCCGCACCGAGGGCCTGGTGACACGGGCGTCCCGGGCTCGTGGGGACCGGCCACAGGCACTGGAGCAGGGTTCTCCTCAGCTTGGGGAACAGTTGGAACCTATGAACCCCACAGGTTGGGATGCGTCTAGGGGGGTGACTTTTATCCCATATAGAAATGACCAAAGGTGAAGCTGCAGAGCCGGTGAGCAGCTGTGGTCCTAGACAGCGTGGCTTAAAGGATGAGGTAGAATGTGGGGAGGTGGGAGCCCTCAGGGCAGCTGGGGTGAGCAGCTGTGGTCGTAGACAGCGTGGCGTAAAGGATGAGGTAGGATGTGGGGAAGTGGGAGCCCTCAGGGCAGCTGGGGTGCTCCTGGAAGGGGGCCTGGGACCTCTCCAGGGATCTAGTCTGGAGGAGCATCCAGACTCCCTTACGCTACCTGGCTTCTCCAGAGTAAGAACCGTGTGCGAGCAGGAGGCTCGAGACTTAAAGATGCGACTGCTGAGAATTGTCCACAGCTGGGGAGAGATAGGATTCCTTAGATTAAAACACTGTTCCTATTCCTAACAGGAGAATAAAAGTAAATCCATACCTAGACACATTGTCCTAAAGCTGCATGGTGTCCAAGTAGCTGCATAAGATAAAAGACCTCCCGGAAGGGAAGGACATTAGGTCAGGCTGCCCACAGCAGGGCTGGACACTGGGGGTTGGTGTCCACGTGGAGCAGTCCCCTGAGGCCACCTGGCACCACAGTGCTGAACATGCTTCTGGCCTAAATGAAAGACATAATGCAAATTGAGAGTTAGTGGTGAGGAAAAGGGACGGATGGTCTCCTGAGAAGATGCAACTGCTCTAAGCGCGGATTGATCTCATGCCATGGCCTAAAAATATGTAAAGGTTAAAAGGTGAAGCTCAACGGGCAGAATTTCAGCGAGAAATTGACAAACACACCACTAGAGAGGTCTGTGTTAACAGACCACTGTCAGAAAGTGAGAGAGGTACAAGTTAGTAAAGACTGAAAATGGGAAGAGTGGAGGAAACGAGCTGGGGCAGACAGAGCCCTGCCTGTGGTGGCCGAGCTCACGCCCAGAGCTGAAGCACGAGCTGGCCTCAGGCGGTCTCAGAAGATGGCCAGACCTCACCCTTCTACAAACCACATTTTCCGTTACACAGTTTTAAATCCGTAGTAGAAAAAAGCATAAGAAAGCTTAAATTTTTCAATTGATTATAAGGAGCACATGCACTAAAAAGGTGAAGAGAATAATCAATTGTGAAATGATCAGAAATGAACGAAAAGGAGAATTTCATATCAAACCCTGTGCAGTGCAGCTAACGCAGCACTTATGGGTGAGAGTATAGACACAGCTGCTGTGTTGTAAAACTAGAAAGACAGCCATCAGTAAGTCTGAAGCCGCAGGAAGGATGTCAGCCCCAGGGGTCGAGGCACAGCTGAGGAGCTGGTGTGTGCAGCCCCCCTGCCACCTCAGCCTGCAGACCTCTCTTGCCAGGAGTCAGAGGGATCAAAGTCAGCTTTTTCCTGCACCCCACTTTCTCGAAATAGAAAATAGTGAACTAGAAAATGAATCGCCCATAGCACAGATTAACACAAGTGAGGCATACTTCGCTGAAGATTATATAAACCAATCAAGATTGAACAAAAGAGAGAATACTTGTGATGATGTTGGGAGCAGAGAGGGGGTGTTATTTGAATCATACTGGATAACAGCTTCATGATAGTACGTTGGAAAACAGGAGAAACAGATGCAAATACTCAGTTGTAGAACGACTTCAGTTACCAGAATCAGCTGAGGAGGACAGTCCCAGTCATCATCCCAAAGGCATCGGGCCCAGAGAGTTTTACGGGCAAACTGTACCAAGGCGTCACGAGTAAACCATCTTAATGTGTGGCACAGGCTGGGGAAAAAAGAGAAACTACTTGGCTTATTTGATGAAGTTCGTCCAGAGGTTTTTATAGGCAAGTTTTAATAAACCTTCAGAGAATAATCTTCTAGAAAGAATTTCAGAGGACAGAAAAAGTCTGGGGGATTCACATTAGGAGGTTAGCCTGATAAAATCACCAAACGTTGTCCAGGATGTGGGTGCAATGGTGAGGAGCACAGGGTCTGGAGCCAGAAACCCTGGCTCCAGTCCATCCCTGCAGCTTCCGGCTGCTTGACCACAAGCTGTCAGCGCCTCTGCCTGGACTGCCTCGTGAGAGTGCTGGGAGGGTGGCTGATCTGACACACAGCACTCAGCACAAGGTCAGTGCATCGTTAGGCCGAGGATTCTCCTGCCCTTTGGACAGGAGTGGAGACGGATAGCCAACTTGGAGCACAGTTTGGCAGTTCTAGAGATCTACCCTGGAGAAACCCACATGCTAGCATTCAGGGGGACATGTGTAAGAATATTCTGGCAGTGTTGTTTATAATAGTAACAAATCTACCTGCTAACAGAAGAGTTTGTGGTGTGTTTATATACTGGCATTTACATACCAATGAAAAGTAGTAAAAAAACAAAACAGTAATAAACATTATCTGCCAAATGACTGTTTCTCAAAAGTGCAATGTGGAACAAACACAGCAAGTAGCAAAATGCATAGGATACATGTATACAGGTTTTAAATGTGCAAAGTAACACAGTATAATGCTAATGGAGGCTCAAATATGTAACAAAAAGTGAGAGCTTGTGTGGGAGTAGTGAAGTCTAGATTTGAGACTGCAGCATTGAAGGGGGTGCAGAGGTAGGCACTCTTCTCAGATATTTCCTTTCTTTTTCACGTGTCTCTGAGGCATCGTGCACACATTCAGCAAGTGCTTGCAGAAGGTACACAGGGGTTATATGGGCGATTTTCTCTTGTATGTGATGTCTCTGCTTTTTAATATGCTGTCTAGGTTGGTCATAGCTTTTCTTCCAAGGAGCAAGTGTCTTTTAATTACATGGCTTCAGTCACCATCTGCAGTGATTTTGGAGCCCCCCAAAATAAAGTCTCTTACTGTTTCCATTGTTTCCCCATCTATTTCCCATGAAGTGATGGGACCAGATGCCATGATCTTCATTTTCTGAATGTTGAGCTATAGTCCTGAGCAAATGCATAGTCCAGCTTAAGGCCTTAGGAATAGACAACAGTGTGGCTGAGTCTTGTTTGCTTGCTTGCATCACTTTGCCGTCCCCAGCCGCATCTAATGGGCTCTTGTGTTGCTCAAGGTTGGGAAAAGCGGAAACATTCCAGCAGGCACAACCGTGGACACGAAAATCACCCACCCAACTGAGTTTGACTTCTACCTGTGTAGTCATGCTGGCATCCAGGTGAGGACAGGGGGTGGACAGTCTCAGTGTGTCTGAGACGTCATGCATGCATTCAGCAAACGCTTGCAGAGCACAGGCCATGTGCCAGGCACTCGAGTGGGCACTGGGGACGTGGTGGTCAGCAGTGAGCCTGGGGCTCCGGCAGTCCTGAGGGGAGGCCGGCGGGTGATCACTGGACCATGGGGGCTCAGCACCATGTGGTGCTATCAGGGGGCAGGAGAGATGAGGTCCAGTGGCGAGGGCAAAGGCCTGGCAGGCTCGACGGGACCAGGGGCGTCCCTGTGTGCCAGGGCTCGGCGAGCACTCGGGGGTCAGGGGACTAACTGAGGGGTGGGGTCGGCCTCACATGCCCACCTCACAGGTGAACAGCAGGGCCACATGGGCATGCCTTGTCCCTCCCAGTTAAGAGACCCGCAGCCTGCCAGGAGCCATCCTGGGGGAGCGGTGCCCTGTGCGGCCATGCCTGCTATCAGCACTGTGCCACCCCGATGCGAGGCTGTGCCCTGTGGGAGGGGGGCTCCTGGAGGAAGGGCTGAAGTCCCCTCCTGAGGGATCTGATCTAAACTCGGAGGATCACTGTGGACTCCGTACTTTGGACATTCCATGGGAACCACACACTGCCAAGGCCCTGGAACAGGGCATGGCCAACTGGCCGTGGGTGCGTCCAGCCTGCAGCCTGTCGGCACAGCCGAAGGCTGAGTGGGTTGTACATCTTTAAAGCGTTGTTGAAAAGGAGGAAGAGGAGTGTGGCTCAGAGAATGCGGAGACTCCCGTGGTGTTTCCTGTGGCAGCTTCCATGTCCGGCGGGCACCTCGCCCATACCGGCCACCCGGTGTCCATCACCATCTCTTTCCTGGCCTTCCGCCTCCGGGTGGTTCTCCGGCCCTCCACGGCCTCCAGTTCGGTTGCAACCAGCCTTCCCCCTTGCTTTCCTGCACAGGCCCTCTCCACTGAGGGGATCTGGCTTCTGAGACAATTCTGTGACAGGACGAGCCTCTGGGGCCCAGCCCCGCCCTGTCCTCAGCACAGCCTCTGACGCTGATGCCCCGCTGCCCGTGGGCCCCGTGACCACCCCGGGTTAAAAGTGGGTGCAGACTGTGGCTCCTCAGAGGACAAGCAGGCCTGACTCCCACTAGCTCTGGGAGCCTGAGCACAGACGGTGGAGGCAGCAGCACCCGAGTGGGGGCGTCAGGAAGGACCAGCCGGCTGGGTCATGTGGCAGCCGGAGAAAGCCCTTCCCCCTGCTGACCGGCCATGGGTGCCCTGCCAGGCAGGGCAGCGGCCCTCGGGCACCCCCACTTTGCGGGGGAGGAAGAGGGTAGGTGACCAGCCTACCTCCTTCAGTTTCAAATGTTTCCAGACTACACACACTGCACAAAATAAATACATGATCAAACTCCTATTTAAAAGGCAATAATGTATAACTTATTAGAGATTTTTTTCTTGTCTCTATAAATGAAACATCGTAGAGAACCTAAGGTATACAAATATTGTTCTC
The DNA here is from genome assembly GCF_032452875.1 of Bos javanicus. Lineage (NCBI taxonomy): Eukaryota > Metazoa > Chordata > Mammalia > Artiodactyla > Bovidae > Bos > Bos javanicus. Next base: position 2,997,312 of record NC_083881.1, read on the forward strand.
AGAACAGCTTCTTCTGTATTTTTGTCTTTCCTATGATTTCCTATGCACAAGTGAATATGTGTGTGGTCTGTATTTTACCAGTAGGCGGTCATTTGATGATACACTGTAAGTAATAGAAACCTCTTCTCGTCACCGTGCGTCCTCCGTGACGCTTGCGCTGCAGGCGGAAGCACGGCTTCTCAGCACACCTGGGCAGGTGAGTCCTGGCCCCTCTGGTCTGTGTCTGCCTCTCACCCTCTGACCTGCTTTCAGGGAACAAGCAGGCCCTCGCACTACCACGTGCTCTGGGATGACAATCGCTTCTCTTCCGACGAGCTGCAGATCCTCACCTACCAGCTGTGTCACACCTACGTGCGCTGCACACGCTCCGTGTCCATCCCGGCGCCGGCATACTACGCTCACCTGGTGGCCTTCCGGGCCAGGTACCACCTGGTGGACAAGGAGCACGACAGGTGGGTGGCATGCCTCTCCTGCCAGGCTCGTTTCCGCAACAGGCTTCGGCAGCTGCTTTTCCAGAGTGGGACACGGGGTCCCCAGTGGCTGGAGCCGATTGTTACGCAGACACCCAAAAGCCAGCATCTTCGCCGCCACTCGCTAGCTGTGTGGCCGTCTTGCCAGAGGGCTGGTGTGTGGTCCTCACTTAGCTATCAGTGTGCTGCCTCGTGATGCATTAAAGGCTGCACTTTCTCTCTCTCTCTCTACCCCCCACCCCCGCAGTGCTGAAGGAAGCCATACCTCTGGGCAGAGTAACGGACGAGACCATCAAGCGCTGGCGAAGGCGGTGCAGGTCCACCAGGACACGCTGCGCACCATGTACTTTGCTTGACATGTTCAGTGTTTCCAACTGTGTACCGAGTAGGATTCACATGAGACCAGCTACACTCAGACCAACAAACGCCCAGCCCTTCCATGACAGCCAGCATCGAACATGACACGTCATCCATTTTAGTAGATTCTCCATTTTCCAGAATGCCTTCCGTCCCAGATTTCAAACTTGGATTTTGAACTGCAGACCTGTATGAGACCCCCATTGTCGTAGGAAATATGGTTTGCCAAAATCTTATAAGCTGCTTACTGAAATAGAGTCCCGTGTTTCCTAAAAATCTCCTAAAACCAGTCTATGAACTCAGGGCTTTAAAACATTTTTAATTTATTTGGTCATTCAATTTACTTATTTTTAACACATGATTCTCTATGAAATTGATGGGCTCAAACTAGCTGTGAACATTCTACAAGAGTGAAAGCAACACAAAACACGTTGTGGTTTTAAAGCCTTGAACATTCTGACGTTGTCACTAAAGTTTATTTCAGAATGATGCCGGCGTGCTCCTGATCTGGCTCCCACCAGCTGTCCGGGACCCAAGGGCAGGGGCCAGGCGAGACGCCCGGGGTCTCTCATTCTGCCACCGGCCGCCTTCCGCTCAGCTCGAAGGAGGGCGCGGTGGCAGAAGATGGGCCGTGTGTGTTTATAACATTTACAGGTCCAGAGAGATTGGCAGACAAGTGCCATTTTAATAAAAAAATTATTTAAAAAAAAGAAAAAAGACAACATGCCGACAGTCTAATCATAAGAGCTGTCCTATAGGACTGTGACATTTATTTTCCAAAGTTTCTAAAGAATACGGGTCTGTGGTGATAAATACAGTACAATCCTTTTTCACTGTTATGTCTTTAATGTAAGAGAAAAAATATATATATCTGGTTTGCAGTATTAATGTGGTAGATAGATGCTGTTTTTCATTTTATTGACTACGGGGTGCTTCTTGTGATCTGTTCAGCATATCAAGAGAGTTCTGGAGCCCTGACCACCCCTTGTGGTTCTCAGTGCTGAAGTGCAGGAGTATGCGGTTGACTCTGAGTGCCCGCGGCCCGCCCCTGAGTGCTGAGTGCCCAGCCTGGACCCTCCGGGGGCCTGGGTGTGCTCCCAGCAGTCGCTCCCCCTCCCCCACCCCCTCCCCCTCCCCCCGTGTGTCACTCAGCTGATTAAGCACAAATGGAATGTATGTGTCCTTCCACTCCCGGAACGAGTCCGTGCAGCAGCGTGCACCTCTCTGGGTGTGGTTTGTTAGCCAAGCGTCATAGGATCTATGCACTGAAACTAGAGAAGGCTGTTGGCGGTGGCCCTCTGCCGGACGCGAGGCCAGTGGTCTGTGCAGGAGCGCTGCCCTCCGGGGGTGGCGGGAGAGGCAGGCCCTTCTGCTAGGATTTGCGTCCTGGCCCCAGACGTGGTTTCGCCAATCGAGAGCCGTCGCACTAAGAGTAGTGTTGTGGGCGGCTCGACGAGCTCCGCTGCGCTAAGTTGGCTTTCTGTCCTCGCAGGCAGCTGTCACAGAAACCAAATCCACGATCAGTACAGAGTCCAAGGAGACGAGCCTTCCCCTAGCGCTGCGTCCTGTCTATAGGTTTCCTCGGGCCCTGCGATGGCCCCGTCCATCCAGGCCTGACACTGACCTCTGGCGCTGGGGTGTCTCCTGCTGGGCTGAGCGCCTGCCTCCGTCTTGTGCAGGGGCTCTGAGGGGCCAGGAGGGGTGGGGACACACCGTGGGGGACGCTTGGCCTGGATTTTGGGGGCAGCGACAAAGGGATGACTATTTGTATCAGTATAGCTCAGAGTGGTGTGTGTGTGTGTGTGTGCGTGAACGCACACGTGTGTGCACATGTGGGTGTCTTATTAATGGCATTAGTCTCTTCTTGCTGTATCTTTTTTTTTTCTTTTTAAATGACAGAAGCCTCTGCTTAAAGAAATGTTGCAATTCCCTGTCATTTTATTATCAAGTGGCACTTTCTCCTATTCCGAGGGACACCAGTAAAGTACACTCTTGACTTAAATTACTGGGAGCATTCAAGCAAAGGAGGGTATCTTTTCACTAAAATATTTTTAAAGTCTTCAATGAGGTTAGTTTTCAGCCATGTTCAGTATCATGTAGAACTGTGTCTCTCCAAGGTATGTTTTACCACTTGCAACAGGATCTCGGGAGGTCGGGGCGGCGGTGGTAAAAAAAAAACTCAGTTTCCCGCACTCGCTGCCGAGTCAGAGCCTCCAGGGCGGGTGGCTGGGCATTGAGTTTGTCACCATCAGCTAGGGGCTTGGGCTGCCTGGAGTCTGAGAACTTCTGATCTAGAACCTTCTGGAGAGGAAGCTCCCCCAGGCACCCCTTCTGGCAGTGCAGGAAGACGTCTTCCTGAGCTAATGCGTTGGGGAACACTACAGGCTGGCAGAAAATGAGACCTAAATTCTTAAAAAAAAAAAATCATTTTGAAGAAAAGTTTTCTTTCTAGAGGGCCAAAGTACTTTGAGAAGGGTACTTTTTACAGCCCTAGGCTTGTTTTATGAAGTTTTTACTAAAGAGCATTCGTAAACCAGACGTCTCCAGCTGGGGTAGCTATATACCTTGGTGCATGTCTGATGGCTCAGAATTCAAATGGCTGTAGTTACAGTTGCTCAGGTAAAGAACTGTTTCCCCAAATTCCTACCAATCCTCCCATTATTAAGATAAGTTCTGAGTCAGCGTGAAACCTCAGAGTACAGTAGAGTGAGTTCAAGCCCTGCTCACATGGAAGCCGAGAGGGGCCCCTGCCTGCCTGAGCAGGTCATGCCCACCCAACCCAGAGTGACCTCGAGGCCGCCCCGAGAGGGGCTCCGGGCACCTCCGGGCTCCGCCCATGTTTGAAGGGTTTCCTGAGGTCCGTGCAGGTTGCAGAGGTGTCCGCTCGCTGGCTTTGCCCCACCCCACTGTTAAGGAAGGTGTGCCTTGCTTTAAGCAGACTGAATGTGAAAATTGTGATGTAGAAATCTGGATTCATTTGCAAGGAAAACTGGGATTTATCTCATCTCTTTAGAAGAAGTGTCTGAATTAGATTCTTATCCTGGTACTCTTCCTAATGTATTTGGTAACATTCACCTGAAGAAAAGTTAATGTAGTCCCCTCCCTTCACCACTTCCTAGTCTGTTCGACGGGCTCTCGCCCTGATTGCTAAGTGATGAAAGAAACCCAGGGAGCGATGTGGGTCGCCATGAGGAGAGCCCTCTGGCCCTGCTGAGATGCCATCCTGCTGCTGGAGTACTTCCTTTGATAAGCTCAGATGTCCCCGGTTCAGATAGATTTTGTAAAAACTGGGCATACCTGTACCTTTAGAAAGGGATTGTTTGGGTTTTGGTTTTCTGTTTCAAAAAGTCTTCACAGATACACTTGATACTACATTTTAGGGTCTGCCTCTTCTTTTCAAGATTGTGTTGCTTTTCGGTAGCATTCTCACACTCCGTGCATGGGTGTTTGCACCCTGGAACCACGAGACATCCCTGGCCACTTTGTGGCCTTCCCCGGGAGGGCCTGGTCAGAGGTCGAGTGATCTCTGTGTGCTGTGTGAAGTTGGCCGCAGTCAGTGCTGTGACTGATGTTTACCCCAGCGTGTGCTCCTTAAAAGAGACAATTCAAGTTCAGTTACTACAGCAGGGTTGTGGGGGGTGGGTATTGATATATATTGTACGTTACTGTTATTGTTGTTAAATGCAAATGTTGCTATTTATTTTTTTTTTCCTTTCTGCTCTGGTTTGATTTGCCTGATAATGGATATTCCCGTGCATGTGGTACCTGGTGAATATGATAGAAATTATTTCCCCTAACTTTTATAAATTACCTGATGTTTACCTTCGAGTTTGCTGGATGATTTATTTTTGAAAGCCACAAATGTAATTTTTCTGGATGAATTGTTTTTCTTATATATGCAGCGGTGTAATTTTGCATTGATCTGCAGGGTGATTTAAATTTTATTTTTACAAGGCAGTTTTTCAGGCAGATTATATATTTGATACAATACGTTAAGGGTAGGCCAGCCAAGCGTCCTGCAGCGGGGAGACCAGACTGCCTCGAGGAGGCCTCTGGAGGCCGGGGCGGCTTCTCTCGGCCGCTCGGTGCCAGGCAAGCGCTCGGCTTGCTTCATGGAGCCGTCCCTCGGGATCTGACGGAATCCTTGAGTGGGACTTTGATCTGTTGGACAGTTCAAAGGATTTTTTCATGGGCATTTTCCTACACCTAAGGCAGTTCCATTAGGAGGAGCTTTAGAAGCTGACATAATCCAGACAGTGGACAATCCCAGTGGCCCGGACAAGCCATAGAATTTCCCTGTGACCTCTAACTCATCTCTCACGCTCATGAGAAAAGGAATGTACAAATAAATAGAAACTTCCTCAGTGCTCATACACCTCACTTTCAGAATGCAGATACCTTATTTATATTTAAAGCCCTCCCCCAAAGCAACCAAGACTATTCTCTCCAGCTGCCGTGCCAGCAGTCGCGGCTGCAGTGACGTTTCTCAGTGTAGACACCGTGCACGTGTGACTATGTAATAGGGCTGTCCGTGTTACACACACATGCTGACTTTTTGTAAGGAAAATTTTCAACTCAAAATAATTGCACTGATTTTTTGACAGCTTCCTTTTTATTATGTCCAACTTTGCATCTGCTGTACTTGTTTGAAATGATTGTAAATAGACTTAGGATAGCAGAAATGGTGTGAGACAACGCGTTGCTTTGTTCAGTGACTCTGCCATGTTTTCCAGTGTTACGTGTTAGAGCTGTGTGGGCTGCCCGCTGCCCTGCCCCCTCTGCAGCCGTGTCTTTGTGTGCGTGTGTGTGTGCGTGTGTGTGTGTGTGTGCGCACATACGTGTTGACCATTCATGAAGGACAAGTTAGCCTCTTCGCCGTCTTTTTCTGGAAGGAAGTTTGTGGTCTATCGGAAGGAGAGTGTGCTCCCTCCTTGCGGTCTGAAGATTTAATTCTAAGAGGATTAGTTGTAAATCCCTTGAATACTTCTGGTCTGTTTAATTCCTTGTTATTTGCCATGACTCCCTAAAGCATTTGCTTCTACCTCCGTCCAGCATTTGACAGCTTGGAGAGGAAGTGTCTGAACGGCCAATGTTATTAGCGAGTCACAGTCCCCTTGCTTCTCTTTGGTCAGCCGTCATTTGAAAGCCATGAGGTCGCTGTTGTGTCAGAACTGTCATCTGTGGCTTAATCTGTAGATGCCAGGCAGACCTGGACCCCAGTGCTGTCCGTTCCTCCAGGCCTCGTGCGTTGGCCAGGTGAGAAGTGTGGGCTCTAGCCCAGCATGTGATTCTACTTGTGGGCGGGCTCCCCAGTAGCAGACACACAGAGGAGCTTTCACACCCACGCAGCCAGTCACCTGAGTGTGTGTTCCCGTCACGTTGACGCCATCTCGGTGCCCTCATTTAACGCTTTTTTTTGGATGTTTTGCCATTTTGTTGTCTAAAGTGAATGTATTGGCTTAGCCATATCACTACAGAAGGTGGTTTCTCATAAGTACCTTTTAGTATAAAAATAAGTAAATTAACGCAGATAAAGGCTACCTCTGAATTCTTAACAGGTTCATGTTTGCTTTTAAGCTTAGCTGTCCACACTGAAAATAGCCAAAATGTTGCCTGAAAAAACAGAATCGTGAACACCTCTCTGTTCAGTTCTGGCTTGAACATTGCGTGCCATACTGTGACCCCCGGGCAGTCCCCTCCCCGCACCCGGCTGTCCGGGTGGACCAGGGACTCCTCAGGGCTGCCCGGCTCCGACGTGCTGGGACTCTCGGTGGCCGGCAGGAAGGAAGCGAGAGGGCCCTTCTGCGTCGCCCTCGGGTGCAGGGCCGTGGACGGCGGGACCTGGAAGGGACCCGCTGTCCTGGCATTTCCCTGTCCTATCTGATGTAAGGAAGCACTTTTTCTTTCCTGCTTTATTTATGAATGGGTTGAAAGTGGCTCCTTCTCTCTTCTCCCTTTTTGTACACTCTATAAAATCACAAAGGTGCTTAAACACCAACTCTCGTGCAAATAGTTCTTTTACAGTAGCTGCATGGTTTCAAAATGCAGTGCAGGTGTCAGTGACCTCTGACTTGGGAACCCTTGAGTGCTGTCACTCCATACTTTAAAATGAGCCAAGGTTCAAAAGCAAAATGTTCTGTTCAAATCCAAGGCCGTTTGTTGAGAGGAGCACAGGGGCCAGGGCAGCAGCATCCTGAATGGGCGGCGGTTCCCGCTGCCGGTGCCCCGGACCGGACGCCCCCTGCGGGGCGGCTGGCCTGGGAGAGCTTGACATCCCGTGTGATTTACCACTTTGCCGTCAGAAATGTGCTGTGCCCACACGCTGCTGTGGGATTATCAGGCTCACCCTCTGCTCCTTTGCATCTTTTCTTTAGGTTCCTCGTGTTCTCATCTTCAGAAGGTGAGCATTTGCTCCTAAGTCTGGAGGGACAGGCGTCTGGGTGGGAGGGGGTGGCTCCGAGCTCCTCTGGATGCACCTCAACCTTGACTTTGCCCCAGAGAGGTTCCAGGGGCACCATTAGGAGGAAGCCCTTGCCTTTAACGCCACATGCTGTGCTATAATTCCCAGAGCGCCAAGTGCCCTTTGCAGTCTTAAGAATGTGCAGTTCTGCAGTCGCGCTGTCCTACAGGCAGACCACCCCAAGGGGCATGGGCGTGGGGGGTGCCTATGGGGGTGCCCGCCGCGTCCACTGACCCACTTTAGCCCAGTGGTTGCTGGGCTCTTCAGTGACTCGGTTTGCAGCCAGAATCGCAGGCAGGGTTTTCCAGTGGCCCCCTGGGGTCCCAGCATGGGTCTGCTCCCTCCTCACCACTTTTGCGCTCATGAAAGGTCACTAAAGATGAGGGAACTGAAGGAGATTATTGGTGCTTTTGTTCACATGTTTCTGTCTTACTGGTTGATGTGAGAAATGCAGTGTGTTAGACCTTAGATGGCCCTGGTGGTGTGACTGAGGGTTGAGTCCTCACCTTCAGACAGTCAGAGGAGGCTAGTTACAACTTGCTTGGAACTAGTTACAACTTTCTAGTTACAACTTCCTTGGATGTGAGTAGTTCAGAGTTAAAGCTAAAACACCAAATACTGACTACCCCCCCCCCCCCCCGCCATGTGTCTCTGGGAACTTCGTTCGTGTTCAGGCCAACCTCATTCAGTACTTCTGGAATCTTCAAGGTCCTCAGACCTGGGAGTCGATCTCAGGATCAACTTGACAGAACTGGGTGCGTGTAGGGAGCGCTGGGTTCCTCTGGGCTCCGGAGATGCTGGCAACAACCCTAGGTGTGGGTGAGGGCAGCCCCTCGCCCAGCAGGCAGGTGGTGCCCAGGCCTCCCTGGCCTCTGGTGGTGCCAAGTGGAGCACGTTCTGGAGACCCCATCTCAGCCTCTGTGCCTTTCACGTCCAGTCCTCGGGGTCCTTTCGGAATTGCATCAGGCTGCGTTGTTGGAAGGAAGCTGGCCCTCTGCCCTAGAAGCTGCTTCTGCTCCTTGGCTCCCACGGACGGCCCCGTGCAGGAACCACTGGGTTCTGGCTGGGGGCTCCTTCCAGGCCCTGAGCACATCTGTCCACAGCACCTCTCTGTCAGTCAGGCGCTGACCGTGACCGCCAGCCAACCTGGGGGTTTTGTTCTCACAGTCACTCGTCGAGAATGTTGAGTGTTAACGGAACGAGACTGTTTTCAGGAAGGAACTGGAGCTGGCATTGTGTCTTTGTGAAATGCGTGTGAAGACTCGGAGGCCGGGTGCCGGAGCGCTCATTGTGGTGGTTTGTAACGTGGGGGAGTGGTGTCACCTGGAGCCGTGCATGCAGGACTCAGGCTCTGCCGCCTCGAAGATGTAGGTTTTGGCTCTGACTTTTCCAAGCCAGGTATTGAGTTGAGCAGATTTCTTGGCTGATGGTCCAGTTAAAAGCCACCCTTCTCTGTCAGTGGATGGTTTTAAGTAGGGGAAATGACCCAATGTTATTTAAACTTAAAAGGCCTTCTTGGTGGCCATTCTTGGTCCTTCCCTCTCCCCTCACTCTCCCTCCTGAAAGGCAGAGGCGCCAGCCGGCATGGGGGCTGGACAGCAATGACTTTGGGTTCCTCTTCAAAGCCGGATACACATGTGACTAGAATCCTGGGAAGTCTGCAGTTTAGCACTAACTGAAAGTTGCCTCCTGAGTTTGATCGTGGATTTTAAATGTAGTTGTTCAAGATATCAACTCATGTTTTGTAATTATAGAGGCAAATGAGTTTTTACTTTTTAAAGAGTTTTAAGGGAATAATTGTGAGTTTCTGTGCAGCAAAGTGGCTAATTACTCATTAAACATAAGAATGTAGTGTCTAAATCCAGATTTTTTCTTACCTCTGGTACACTTTAGATTGCTTACCTAGTATGTATTGAGGGGTTTTTGACCCTGAGTTTTATCAACTTTTCTAGTTTTATTTTATTTTTATAAAATAATTGAAAAAACCAAAAATGAATTCAAAAGTTCCATAGGTAGATCTTTCCCCTTAATTTCCCCCCATGCAAAAAAAAAAAAAAAAAATTTTAGAAAGACATTTTGAATCAAAATGTATTATGACCATGTAAAGTTTACTGTTTTCTAAGAAGCTGAGCAGCTAAAGGGCCTCATTCCAGGTGGTACTGTGTGTGCCGTCTGCGAACGCGGTTGCCTGTGTGGTGGGTCCACGTGGCAGTGTCTGTGCTTGGTGTAGAGACCGTGCAGTGCTGTTGTGTAAATGGACAGTTCCTGTATAAACTAGTGTTTATATGCATTGGCCTCTGTATAACTTTTCATTTGCTACATGAATTGTAAAATTAAATATGAAATTATAATACCTGCTAAATACGATTCTGAGGCTTCCTGTCCTTGTCTTTTAGTTTAATACCATTCTGTGTGTTTTGAGGATGTTCCATGCTTGCATGATGCTAGGTGGTAACGCCACTTTAAATTAAGCCTTAATCAGATATTAAATTTGTAAGTTTCAGAGTATGCAAAAATACTAGGCAGAATGAGTTTAAACTGTTCAGATCAAGATGCTATATCTTAATTCAGCAAGTCTTTTCTCCGGAGTTACAAAGGGAAACTTTCACTGATACAGCGCTCGCTCGCTCTCTGGTCTGGCTGCTGCCATTGCTTGATGAAAATGGACCATTGTGCATTTCTGTGGCAGTCAGTCAAAGACCTGTTCTGAAAGTCTTGAGACTTTGTCAGGGTTATTTTTAAATGTTTGATTTTTTTTTTTTTCCCTCCAGTTTGAGATGTTTTTATGGCTGATGGAGAGTATGATTTGGGTATAAATCTTTGCAGACCTGCTCATGTTCTAAGCTTTCTTCAGGTAGTGCCACCTGTCATTGTTTCTGCTTACGATTAAATGGGTTTTTGTTTTTGTAAAAGCATCTTAAATTTAGACATAAAATGGAGGGGACCCAGCTTTCTTTACAATGTGGATCTACCTCAGTTAAACAGTTGGGTGCTATTTACTAAGCCTGTCAAACTAAATTGGAAAAAGTAACAAAACAGTGAAATATATAACTCCACACAAAGCTTGAAAACATAATTTCCGTTTATTTAATAATATTTTTATTTATTTTGTGCCTTTCGTGTTTAATCCTAATACATTGAAAAAATCAGTATGAAATTAAATATTTTATATTGTACATGGGGAGAAAAAGCCCAATTGGCCATGGAATCTGAGAGATCACCCCAGCTAACTACTAACACATATTGGAATCCCAACTGCCCTCTTGTGAAAAGAAAAAAATTATGCCCAAGAGCAAATATGACGTTTTACAAGCAAATTTCAGACTCTTCTATGCATGTATTTGTAGCTATCACTTCATTTTCTGTGCCAATGAAGGGGCGGCCAAAACAACTCACACACTCTTGTCCTTGCTTCTCTCATCGCGCAGGCCCCCACCCCCGCCCCGGGCGTATTTTATAAGTTCATTTCATAAGCAACGGATGGACTGTTGTCGACTGAGTCTCTCCCGACCTCCTGGTGGGGGTGCTGATAGCCATCGACCGAGGAAGGGAGAGCCCTTGGCTGTGGGGGAGGGGAGCAGGGGTGCTGTGCAGCACCCCAGGATTTCTGTGAGTTAGGAAAGCTTTCTGGCAGGTGAGAAAATAAGATAGGAGATCGATGACTTTCCATGCTTTTATATTTGGCAGTTTACAAGTCTAGACTTTTCCTACTATGGCAATCTTTTTTAATTCTTTGGAGGTAACACAATATTTTGGAGTCTTAAGAATTTGATTTTATACCAATAAGAAATAAAAATTAGGGATCTTTCCTGTAGTATATAGTTTTACTATTTTAAAGAGATCTCTGAATTTTACAAGAGAACCAACATTCCTTAGTGGCAAAACTCTGAAGGTTGATTTGGGAGGCTTTTTGCTGCAGGATCTCAAAAAAATTGGGATGATTCTAGTTAAATGTTTTTTAATTTTTAAACTTCCATCAGGTCAATACGTAAGCTATATTTTGTAAAGAGTAAATCATCCTTTAGTATGCTGCATGTAAAGATCAGCGTTGTTGCACTTTCTCAATAATAATAAATGCCCTACAATTGGCTCATCAGTAAGCATTTTGTTTTTTACCTAACAAGAGTACTTTGGGGCAGGTGATTAAATTTATATAGGTACCTCAAGAAAAAGAACCTGAATATGCTGCATTTTGTTTCTTTAGCTTGTATATGTAGCATTTTGTTCTGCTCTTATTTTTTTGTTTAGATATATGCTTTTTGGACCCCAACAGGCTGTTGAAGAGATCTTAAAGTTACTCTTGTAGGGTTACAGTATCTACAGTATCCTTTTTTTTTTTTTTTTTTTTTAACTTACTGCAATATCTGGTTCAAAGGTTGCCCACCAGGAGATTAATACTTTACCCAAATACACCTGAGAAAAAGGATACCATGTTTATAAGCAGACAATAATGTTTCTAATCCTTTCTGTTCATGCTGCTTTCTTACTTTTCTCCATATCACCAAGAGGTTGGATGACTTACTTCTAAGGTCAGACTTAAACATCATGGCATCTTAATGTTTTCAACACAGACCTCACAAACTCGCCATTGAGTAAAGTAGCATGACCCTAAAGGTGTTGCTGGCGCTAAGCAGCCGCGTCCATCCGGGCTCTGAAGAGCCGGTCTCGACACTTCTGTGTTCCCAGCACTCACCCTAAACTGAACAGACGGGGAGTGGTCTTAATTGACAAAGACTAAACTGGTGAAGAAAGCTAAAGGCTGAGACACTGAGCATCTATGGTGGTGTTTAAGCTTAGCTGGGTCCTTTCGAGTTTGTTTTACAGCTTACTAGGTTAAGTAGTTTGCACTATTTTTGCAATAAATCCATGGAAAACCTAACAGTTATTTGTTTTGTTTCTTATTGTGTGTATATAAACTAATACTAAAAAGTTTGGCATAGTGTTTTTTTCACCTTACATAACCTTTAACATGCACAGAATGCTGTAAATCTGATAAAATATGATGTGAATGATATTTTATAAAGTTATTTTGTATGGTGTCAATTTTGTTTTGCCTCATACTATGTCAGCAAAAAAAAAAAAATAAAATTCCTTGTATTTACAGCTGCCTCTCCCAAAGACCTTCTGTTACTCATGTGTTTATTTGGGGGTTTCCATCCACACAGGTTAAGATTCCAGGCCTCTGAGGTAGAAGCACCCCTTGGGTGACACAAGTCTAGGGCCTTATTTTATACGTTGGGCCCCTTGAGAACTGGGAGTCTGGGGATAAACCTAGGATTGAACCGGATGGAACAAATGTGGTATCCAGGATGAGGTGGGTGTTCCTCCTCTAGCAGCCGTGAGAAAGGGTGAAGTGAAAAGTCATTCAGCTAAACCCCAGTCAAGTGTGAACCCCTGAGCTCCATGCTTTGTGGGATACAGCTGACCGAATCTGGGGCCTGAGCCTGGTGGGTCACTCACCCTCTGCTCGGTGGCCTCCCTCTGGGCTGTCTGACTTCTGTCTGTACTGGAGAGAATATGTCGTGTTGAGAGATAAGGAAGGTAGGAATAAGAAAACAGGAAACTAGCTGAGAATCCCTAGGACAGACACTGAGCTAAAGCAGGCCAAAGTTTGTGTTTTAAAGCTATTTTTTTATTTTTAAGAACAATTAAATAATATGCGTTCACTATAGAGAATGTAAAAATTCAGATAAACATAGAAATGTTAAATTAACAGTAATCACAACACAAAATCACAACCACACAAAACCTGTACCAAATATTTATAGGGCTTTATTTCTAACAAAATGGGAAATAAGAAAAAGTTTTTCAGATTTTTAAAAAGGAAAAAAAAACAGGGGGAGGGGCAAAGAACAGGAGCAACCCAAGTTGCGCAGTATCCATTCACCTGTGGAGTGGATAAACAAATGGTACATCCATACAAAGAAATCCTACTCAGCAGTAAAAAGGAATGGACTGCTGATACTGCAAGTGCACTACGCTAAAATAAAAAGTCCGATTCAAAGCCTATATACTATATGATTCCATTTATACGACATACGTGCTGGAAAGATGAGTGGGCAAACCATGGTCTGTGGGTGCAATGTGGCCTGCTATGTTCTTGTATGGCATATAAACTAATACTATTGACTTTTACATTCTTAAGTGGTTGTAAAGAAGTCAAAAGATTCCATGAACCATGAAAATCATACAAAATTTAAATCTCAGTGTCCATAAGTTTTCTCAAGTACAGGCACGCTCATTCCTTTATGTGCTGTCTGTGGCTGCTTTTGAACTAGTAAGAGTTGTCTAGCAGTGAGAGATTCTGTAGCCCTTCCAGAAAAAGTCTGGGACTCCCTCTGCCAGGGCGTAGGAGGGGAGCACTGGGCCTCAGTGGCGGCGGTTACATGCTTGCCTCTGTGAGCGCTCAGGATTGCACGCTGGGGCTTCCCCGGGGGCTCAGTGCTAAAGCATTCACCTGCCAATGCAGGGGACACAGGTTTGACCCCCGGTCCAGGAGGATCCCACATGCCCATGTGCCACGACCATTGAGCCTTTGCTAGAGCCCGGGAGCCACAACTACTGAAGCCCCAACAGCCCAGAGCCCGTGCCCCGCAACAGAAGAAGCCACTGCAGTGACTAGTCCACGCACCGCAGCTACAGACTAGCGCCCCCGTTCGCCACGACTAGAGAAACGAAGACCCAGCACAGCCAAAAATAAATAAAATTATTTTTTTTTAAACCTGTACATTTAAAAAGTAGATTTTAAAATATTTTAATAAAATTTAAAAACAAGAGGGACAGAAAACAGGAGCGACTGCCTGGGGATAAGGGAAGGAACGAACTTCAGGGGGATACAGAGGAACATCTGGAGGGACGGAATTGTTCTGTATATATTGACTGCTGACACAACCAACAGAATGGACATTAAAGGATGATTTTACTGGATGAAAATTCAAACTCAGTTTTAAAAAAAGACTGAAAAGACATGAGCTAAAATATACCTTAAGTGAATAGAAATAGGGCTTATGGTTTTCTCTTGTGGATAGTAAAAACAATTACTATGAAGGAATAGTAAAAATGATGGAGATCTTCAATAATACAGAATGCTTTGTAATTCTTTTAAGAAAGACATGCTTAGGCAGAGGTAATATTTCTTAGTGTATTTCATTTAATAATGTGATATGAAATTTTTCTCCAGGAATAGAAGTATTAGAAAGTGCTTATTTTTGGACTTCAGTGGTTAAGACTGCATGCAGGCTTCCACTGCAGAAGGCTCAGGTTTGATCCCTGGTTGGGGAACTAAGATCCCACATGTTGGCCAGCCAACGCAGGAGACCCAGGTTCGGTCACTGGGGAATGATTCCACAAGGCTCGGGGCAACTAACCCTGTAAGCCATAGCTACTGAGCCCATATGCACCTAGAGCCCTGCTCTGCAAACAGAGAAGTCACCACAATGAGAAGCCCACAGACCGCAATAGGAGTAGGCCCCTCTGGCCACAACCAGAGAAATCCTAAGCACAGCAACAAAGACTCAGGGCAGCCAAAACTACATTAATTAAAAAAATAGTAATAGAGGGTTCTAAAACTAGTTCCATAGAACAGTTTACTATAAAAATATGTACAGATTTTAAATCAGAACTACAATGAGGTATCATCTCACACGGATCAGAAAAAGTCTACAAACAATAAATGCTGGAGAGAGTGTGGAGAAAAGGGAACCCTCTTACACTGTTGGTGGGAATGAAAACTGATATAGCCACTATGCAGAATAGTATGGAGATTCCTTAAAAAACTAGGACTAAAACTACCATATGACCCAGCAATCCCACTATTGGGCATATATGCTGAGGGAACCATAACTGACATACAGCCCAACGCTCACTGCAGCACTACTTACGATAGATAGGACACAGCAGCAACCTAGATGTCCACCGGCAGATGAATGGATAAACAAGCTGTAGTACATACACACAATGGAGTATTGCTCAGCTATAAAAAGGAACGCATTTGACTCAGTTTCAATGAGGTGGACAAACCTAGAGCCTATTATACAGAGTGAAGTAAGTCAGAAAAAGATAAATATTGTACATTAACACATAGATAAGGAATCTAGAAAGACAGTACTGAAGAACCAGTCTACAGGGCAGCAATGGAGACGCAGACACACACAAGAGACTTGGACACAGCGGAGGAGGGAGAAGGTGGGATGATTTGAGAGAGTAGCACTGAAACATATACGTTACCATATGTAAAACAGATAGCCAGCGGGGATTTTCGGTATGTCACAGGAAATCCAAAGCTGGTGTTCTGGGATAACCTAGAGGGGTGCGATAGGGAGGGAGGTGGAAGGGAGGTTTAAGAGGGAGGGAACATATGTATACCTGATTCATCTTGATGTATGGCAGAAACCATCACAATACTGTAAAGTAATCTCCAATTAAAAATAAAATGCAAAAAAAAATACAGCTTTTAATCAAGAAAAATTTATTTTACAGTTTAAAAAAATGCAGTATTTGGATGAATACAAAGTCAGATTGTCTTGAAATACAAAAATCCTACCTACAGACTACATATTTAGCTAAAACAGGATCTAGCTGTTTACAAGAACTAATTTCAAAATATACATATGTGAGTCGACACAACTGGTATTTTACAAGTTCTTGAAAATCTATCTTCAAACTAGAAAGTTAAGCAGAGTCCCTCTTCCTCTGGAGCTCAGCGCTGCAGACGGGCTGTGCCTTCCAGTACGCAGGCTGTTGGCAGTCCCCTCCCACTCCAGCAGCAGTGTGGGCTTGGGGAAGAGAGGCTGCTATCTGGGTTCCTTTCCTGTTGGCTATTTATGGCAGAGGTGCATTATGCTCCGTCTCAGCCAGGGAAGAACATAACGTAAGTGAAGTCTCTGAAGGGTGGACAGACTAACGCTTGCTTCACAGCCAAGGTGCTAATCCAGGAGGGTCCTCACCAGGCTCATCTTTGGGGTCAGGATTCCGCTTCGTCATCATCAGTCTCATCGTTGTTATTCTCCTCCTCCTCCTCTTCTCTCTTCTCTTTAAGCATTTTCAGATATTTACTAGCTAAAATCTTCTTTGGTAATATATCTTAAAAACATAAAGCTAACATCAGCAATGCAAATTTCAAAACGTGCTAGTCCCTGCTATGACCTCTAAAACAGGTTCCAAGACGAGACAAATTTCAGACTACACTTCTGGGGTGAAATAGCAGGAAACTAGCACTGCCTCCTGACTAATGCTAAATACCTGTTTCTATTTCACTGATTGCAAACTATGTTCTTCTCTGTGCTGGTAACTACTGGAAGCAACCCTGTCCAACCCACCTGACAAAGTGCTGGCCCCGAGGATCACCTTAAGCTCTTTTTGTTCCACAACAACAATGATGAGTTTCTGTTTCCCCATCCAAATAAGGAGGAGTCTGAGGGGTGGGCCTGCCCGGCTTGCCCAGACACCCTGTGCAGGTTGCCAACTTAATTCGTGCTCTAGGTAAACCGCATTACAAACATACTCAAATAGACAAAACTAAACCTCTGGTCCTGTGCCAGGTAAACTGTGGCACCTGGAAAAAGCACCAAAATGTCTACTCCAGTGAAAGCAGAAAATAAGCGGAGGAAAAGCTGTAATTACTATTTTTTAACCAAAATATTTCAAAAGCAAAGTACCTGCAAGAAACTGAAAAGTTTCCGACTCTTCTGCAGTATTTGATAAGTCACTATAGGTGAGTGCTTTCTTTTCTTTTCCACTGCCATGTCTGTAGGAATAGGTGGCGAGATATTGAACAAAGAGTTCCTAAAAGTGAAAAAGTAAAATTAAAGGTGTGCTTTGAAAACCTACCACAGACCTCACTTTTTAATTACATTAAGTTTAGATGATTGCAGATTATCCTGGTTCATCAAATTATAAGAGAAATAAATGGAGAAAGGAGAAATATGAGGTCAGGAAGAGAGTAAGACTGAATTAAAGTTGGCAGGAAAACAGAGATTTCCTAAAAGTTTATTTTAGATTTCTAACTTACAAAAAATATATAAATATAACAATAAATCATAACTGTTTAATGCCCAACCTCTACAGTTAAAGAGGGGCAAGAGACCATTCAAAAATTCTCTGCGCTCAGGAACACACATTGTGTATAAATGTACATTGTGTAGGGTGGTCCCCCTACAACCCTAAGTCAACAACCTGAAGGTAAAAAATGATCAATTTCCTGTTCTACCCAGATACCTTCCCTAAGGCAACCACCTGAAATGAGCCTCTCTGTTTTTAGATCCATCTAATTGAGTTTTAGTAAGGGATTAAAGAAGTAATTGCAAAACTCTTAACTCCTTAATATCTACAGAATGAAATGGAACAAATATCCCAAAACTACTCAATTTCCTACTTCCTTTAGCTCCAGCTTTGACCAACATACCCTTGGGACACTATCTACCCAACTAACAGGGCTGGAAAATGGATTCCAAGGAAAGTTAAAGACTGAAGCAGAAACCTGGCCAAGGGTTAAAAACAGGAAGGTTCTGGCCTACCTAGACCAAATCAAGAGACAATTATTTGGGCCTAAAACTTTAATTCTGGCCCAGGGTCCCAATAGTCAAAGCTATGGTTTTTCCACTAGTCATGTATGGACCATAAAGAAAGCTGAGCATCGAAGAGTTGATGCTTTCCAACTGTGGTGTTGGAGAAGGCTCTTGAGAGTCCCTTACTGCACAGCAAGAAGGTCTAACCAGTCGAACGTAAAGGAAATCGACCCTGAATATTCACTGGAAGGACTGATGCTAAAGATGAAGCTCCAATACTTTGGTCACCTGAGACGAAGAGCCGACTCTATTACAAAAGACCCTGATACTGGGAAAGACTGAAGGCAGAAGAAGGGGACGACAGAGGACGAGATGGCTGGATGGCATCGCCGACTCAACTACAGGGGACAGAGAAGGCTGGGGTCCCGCAGCCCACGCGGTCGCCAAGAGTCGGACACGACTCGTGGACTGTACAACAACTGGGCCCAGGAGACTCGGGACAGCGTGGGCAAGCGGCCAGGCCCGGCCGCACCTCCTGAGGAAGCCCTCTCCCTGAACTGTTTAAGGAGCTGGGGCCCAAAGCCACGAAAAAGACCGGAAGCGACAAAAGGAGGGGCGGTGGGGCCCCTAGTTCAGTGACGCTAGAGGAGGGGACATCAAAAACCGCCTACGCGCCAAAGCCTAGACCTCCCCCACGCGAGGGACGGCGGGAACGGGGTGGGCGTGGCGACAAGGGCGCGAAGGACGGCGGGAGCGGAAAGAGCGGGCGGCCAGGCGCGCGAAGGAGGGCGGGAGCGGAAAGAGCGGGCGGCTGGGCGCGCGAAGGAGGGCGGGAGCGGCACCGGGGGGCGGGGCGAAGGTCGCGCGCGGGAGCTGGGGCGCGCGCGATAGAAGAGGGGCGTAAGGCGGCCCTCAAAAGAAAAGGGGCCGCAGCGCAGGGGCCCGAAATGGACACGGCAGGGCGCAGGGCCCGGCGGGCGGGGCGGGGCGCAACGGTTTCGGGCGGCACCACCGCCGTCCCCGGTTCCTCAACTCCTCCCTGCGCGTCCCGCCTCACCGTGGCCTTGGCGGTGAGCACCAGCGCCTCCTGGTTGATGCTGGACACTTCGGGGGAGCTCTTCATGATGACCCGGATGCGGGACAGGGGCAGCGACACCAACCGCTGCTCCCCGCACTTATCCTTGCCCACGACCATGTCCGCCATCTCTGCGCCCCGCCCCCGCGGCGGCGGCGGCAGCCCCTACCAGCCGCAAGGTGGCCGGCCTACACGGTCGGTGTAGGAGAGCGACGTCCCACTGCCCCGTGGGAGTTGTAGTGTTGTGTGGTGCGGCGGCGGGGGCGGACTACAAATCCCGTGATGCCGCGCTCCCCCCGCGGCTGTGCGCGCGGAGCGAAAAATGCTACCCGAAGTTCAGGCGGGGCGGGGGCGGCCGTGGGTGGGGAGTTCGGCCTTGGGAAGAAATTCCGTGAAGGAAAACAGCGTGAAAAGAGAGAAACTGGGGCAAAAAGGGAGAAGGCTGGGCAGTGAGGAGAGAAAACTGCCCTACTGATTAGAAAGCGCTCTACCGGGAAAAAGAGCCGCAAGGCAAAGGCCCTGAGGGAGGACCCTTTTAAGAAGGGTAAAATGACCGCTCTGTGGGCAGGTGTGCTAGGTGAAGTCCGAGAGGTAGCCAGGGGCTAGGCCCTGTTGGATTTTACTCTAAGAAAAATGGGAAGTGCTTGAAAGATATCAGAGGGATGATGGGATGTGTCTTAAGTTTCAGAAAGATGCCTCTGACTTCTGAACGTGAATAGACCAGAGAGGAGTCACAAGGATAGATTGTAAAGGTGGAAGCAAAGAGATTGTAGAATTGAAGGTGATTGCAAGTGAGGAGTTGGATGCTAGTGTGACTGAAGGTGTCATGAGTTAGGAATGGTAGGAAATAGCCACGGGCTAGATTAGACAGCAGGGACGGCATTGGCACCCCACTCCAGTACTCTTGCCTGGAAAATCCCATGGACGGAGGAACCTGGTAGGCTGCAGTCCATGGGGTCGCTAAGAGTCGGACACGACTGAGCAACTTCACTTTACCTTTTCAGTTTCATGCATTGGAGAAGGAAATGGCAACCCACTCCAGTGTTCTTGCCTGGAGAATCCCAGGGACGGGGGAGCCTGGTGGGCTGCCATCTATGGGGTCGCACAGAGTTGGACACGACTGAAGCGACTTAGCAGCAGCAGCAGATCAGGTAGAGTCTTGTAAATCATGGAATTCTTTCCAGAAGAGTTGGGAGGCCCCACTTAAATTTTGCAAGGAATATTCAGGTGGCCATATGTGAATAGGCCACAGAGGAGTGAGAATGGAAGAGTGCAGGTAAGCTGTTACAGGGATGAAGAGAGGTGGTGGAAATAGTAGATTATAGTAGATTTGGGGGACCTAATTTGAAGATAGAGCCAACAGGTAATCTCTGGAAATTCAATTAACTATCAAGAAGAAAAAAGATTTTATTCAAGCCAGAGGATTATAACGGAGAAGCAGATTCTCAGAAAACTCTGAGAGCCCTTAATACCTATTAGAAGTCAAAGGCATAGTAGGTACATTTTCAAGACAGAGAATTGTACATCAAAATGACATACTGATGTTTTACAGAGTTCACCAAGGATACACAACCCAGGTAAGCATGTGCAAAGCAAGTCACATGACCCCCTAAAGAGCTGAGAAAGCACAGTGTTCTTAGAAGAAGTTCCATTGCTAGCATCAAAAGAAAGGGGAAAAAAAGAGTTGATCTTCACAGTTGAGCAGGCATTCCTGCCTTTGAGGAGCTGTGGTGAATATGTAATGCAGGTACACACTGCACATCAGGGAGAGAAGGAGGAGGCCCAACAGAATTAAAAATTTAATTGTTTCCTTGTCTTGCCATAAAATGCAAATTCTACTTCATCATGGTCTTGCTAAGTGAAAGGATGGTGGTGAAAGGATTGCGTTAAAGGATGGTGGTGCTGTTTACTGATCTGGGGAAGCCTGCAGGAGGAGCACATTTGGCAGGGGTGTGGTTTAGAGCAAATTAAGTCTCAGTTTCGTTGAAACACTAGTGGCAGTGTTGACTGGCCGGTTGGCTATTCCAGCCCGGAGTTCAGGCTGGACCAGTGAAATACAGACCACCATTGTCCAGGTGGTAATTAAAACCAAGGACCTGAATGAATGTACCTGGGAGGAGAGTGTAGATAGAGTACAAAGATCTGAGGACCATAACCTGGGTTACCCCAACATTTTGAGATGAAAAAAAGATTCAGCAAAGGAAACTTGAAAGTGGCCATTGAGCAAAAGAAAAACCAACGGATTATGTATCCGTAAAGCCAAGTGAAAAATACTGTTTCAACGGGATTGAATACTGCTGGGAGGTGGAATAAGACTTGTCTTTCCACTCACAACAAAGGACTCTCTCCAAATCACTGTTTCCTTATTTGCAAAGATGAGACAGGAGAAGCGTACTCATCTTGGGTTAAAAGGTGTGAACATGCCTGGTGCGTAAAGATCAAAGCCATCCTCCCACCCATCCAGCACTACCTCCCTCTCAGGTCAGCCGTGAGCGTCAAAGGAGCTGAGAAGGAGGAAGTGCTTTGCCAACGGTGCAGCACTCTGCAGAAGCCTACACTACTGTGTGAATTTTCCGTGTTCCTGCTACAAGGTCCTTTCACCCCAAATCAAATTTGATTCCAAAATTCACATGAAAGGGGTCCGGAAGATTAAAAGTATACCTTGTTTAACCTTTTTGATTCAATTCTGCCTATCACTTAGGCAATGGTTACAAAATATAAAATGTGTACTCGCAGAGCGTTTTTCTGCAAATTTTCGTCGGCTCTGAAAACCACTGCCCTTCAGTCTTAATGAGAGGAGCCGAAGCCAGAGAACACAGATGCCCCAGATTACTGACGTCTGCAGTGCCAGAAGTCTTCACATCTCCCTTCAGCCGTGATGACCCAGCCGCCTTAGCACCTACTGTGTGCTTTGTGTCTAGAAGGAAAAAGCCAAGAACACAAGGACAGTGTCATCTTCACCACTGTGACCTCAGGTCTTGGGCAAGAGCCCCCAGTGCATGGCAGGCCCTTCTAGGCACAGAGGAAAGCTACAGGCAGTGAGCAAGACAGCTCTAGTCCCTGTTCTCACAGGGCATAGTTTCAGGTACAAGGAACATAAAAGTAACATCCCCTGTGGTAAATGCTATGAGAGTGATGGTATGGCGTGTCTGAGAAATGAAACTTAAGGTCAGACTTTTATGTTTATTTGTTTGGCTGCTCCCCATCCTAACTGGGGCCCTAGTTCCCAAACAAGGGATCCAACTCGGGGCCCCTGCTTTGGGTGGGCGGAGCCTTAGCCTCTGGACCACCAGCAGAGTCCCTAAGGTCAGATCTGGAGGCAGGAATGGAGCACTCTGACACGATAGCCTGTGGGAAAACACCTGAGCCGGAAGACGCCTTGGCAGATTTGAGGAACAAAAAGGCCAGTGTGGCTGGAGCTTAGCAAGTGAGGCAGAGAGTGCAGGAGACATGGTGAGCCAGGCAGGTGGGACCCACTCCAGTGGGCAGGTGAGAAGCTTGGCTTGCTTTCTGAGAATAGTGGAGAGCCTGAAGAGTCCTGAAGCTAGGGAGCAGACCCACCTTAAAAGCTCATCCTGATTGCCAAGGGGTGACTGACTGGCACCAAGCCCTGTGCCAAGCAGAGGCGGAGGCGCTGTTTCAGTCTGCAGGATTCAGCTCCAAGCCAAAGGAAAGCCTTCTCTCTGCAAACAGGCTACCCACAAGGGTCCTTGGTCCACACAGGAAGCAGACAGGCATCATTTTTAAGTTTTGTTTCTCTAGCAGGTTATTGTTTGTTAATCAGGTCTCAAGGAGAAAGAGGATTTCAGCATATTTGAGAGCAGGATGGGTTAAGTTTAGGAAGGAGGGTGGCAAGCATCTGGAGGATGAAGAGAGCCAGAATAATTCAAGGAGAAAAGGAGGGTGAGAAGCTCAGGTTGTGGAATTGGCAGGACACGTTGCTGTATTTGGCCATTTTGAGAAGTAAGGAGTGGGGCAAAGACAGAGATCTGCAGAAAGAGGGAATGTGCCCAGCATTTGTAAAAAAGGAAACAAGCTTGGAACCTAAGAGTGGGAGAAGGAAAGGATCTGTGATCCTCAGAACTTCCCTGCACGAGAAGCAGCACATGAGTTAGCAGATCATTCTGTTGTCGGTGCTCTCGTTCACCATGTATCCTCACAGCCTCTCAGGTGTGCCCGCTGCTTCTGCTGCCTCCCCACTGCACCTGCACCTGTACCCTGGGCACTAGGTAACTACGCTCCCCAGAACCCCCCACCAGCTGGCTTCTGGGAGACCCAGGTGAGAGGGTGCAGCACGGATGGAGGAGGAAGCATCGTTTATGGTTGTGTGAAGGTGTTGGCAGAAGGCAGGGATTTGGGGTGGGCGGTGGTTACAGGGAGTCACCTGCGCTGTGCATAGTGGGGTGGGGTTCCACTCTGTGGCAGCACCTCAGGCAGTCTATGGGGGAGTGTGGGCCCGGCCCCCAGCCAGGAGCAGCAGCAGCTTCCTCATCTCCAAGCTTCATCTCAGCGGTAGCTCCCTCATGCTCCAGCATATGCCCTTCCACACCCTCAAAGTCATTTCTCGGCTTTAAATCCCTCTCTGTCTGGAATATCTGAAGAAGTTTCTGCTTTCCTGATTGAACATTGAGACATACGTAGTTGGTACGGGAAACAGACCCACAGAAATGGGGATCTGGAGCTGATGATATGATTGTGCTAGAGCAGAGATGACCTCCCTGGCAGCAGGCACTGGCCAAACAGTCACTTAGGCCGTCACCTGCCACTGCCCCAAGGCAGTGGAGCCTTGTGAGATGCGCTTTTCCTGAGATGGGGGGATTTCAGAAAGAAAGTTGGAAGCTCTGACTGTAAACTCTCAGAACAAGCCCTCAGCCTTTCCTGATCTTTTGTAGCCTCAGGGCTGATGGGGCTAAAGGTCAGACCTGCCTATAGTCTTACCTGAGACATAATTACCACAGAAGTTGAAGTAAGTTCACCTGGGCTTTTCTGTGAAGTTAGGCTGTTTATTGGGAAGAGTGGGGTCCTGAGGCTTAGAAAAGGACAGTAGGGAGGATACTAGCAAAGCTTTAACCACCCCCACCCCTCTGAGCCTCTGTCAGAGCAAACAGCCCCTCTGCCTGCCTGGGCTCACTCCCCCCTCATCCCCGAAGTCCTCTTAATGAGCCCACTGTGCTTACCTGGAGCAGGGATGCTGAGCCTTCTCAGGACACGCCTCTCATTAATAACAGTCCGTAATTGGAGTCAGATCCCAGCGTGCCCCAGGATGCATCAGCAAAGGCCAGAGATGTTGACACAACGAAAGAATTGCAGCATACTCACTGCTTTTATCATTGGAAACTTAAGGAGTGTGTGGGGAATGGATTCTAATGACATCAGTCCAGGTGGACAGAGCTTAATGTAATAGCTTAATTTAACAGCTTTGTCTGTTAAATCAATGTAATTTGATTGATCAGTTACATCAATGTAACCGATTTACCAGAGAGTCTGGATTCAGAAGAGATTGACAAACCACTTCAGTCTTCTTGCCTTGAGAACCCCATGAACAGTATGAAAGGGCAGAAAATTATGACACTGAAAGATGAACTCCCCAGGTCGCTGCTGCTGCTGCTACTGCTGCTAAGTCGCTTCAGTCATGTCTGACTCTGTGCGACCCCACCAGGCTCTGCCGTCCCTGGGATTCTCCAGGCAAGAACACTGGAGTGGGTTGCCATTTCCTTCTCCAATGCGTGAAAGTGAAAAGTGAAAGTGAAGTCGTTCAGTCATGTCTGACTCTTAGCGACCCCGTGGACTGCGGCCCACCAGGCTCCTCCGTCCATGGGATTTTCCAGGCAAGGCGCCCAATATGCTACTGGAGAAGAGTGGAGAAATAACTCCAGAGAGAATGAAGAGACAGACCCGAAGCAAAAACAACCCCCAGTTGTGGAAGTGACTGGTGATGGAAGTAAAGTCTGATGCTGTAAAGAGCAATACTGCATAGGAACCTGGAATGTTAGGTCCATGAATCAAGGTAAATTGAAAGTGGTCCAAGAGATGGAGATGGCAAGAGTTACCATCAACATTTCAGGAATCAGTGAACTAAAATGGACCGAAAT
Source organism: Bos javanicus (assembly GCF_032452875.1). NCBI lineage: Eukaryota > Metazoa > Chordata > Mammalia > Artiodactyla > Bovidae > Bos > Bos javanicus. The sequence continues at coordinate 3,022,271 of NC_083881.1, forward strand.
GATGAATTTAATTCAGATGACCATTATAATCTACTACTGTGGGCAAGAATTCTTTGGAACAAATGAAGTAACCCTTATAGTCAATAAGAGTCTGAAATGCAGACTTGGGTGCAGTCTCAAAAATGACACAATGATCTCTGCGTCCAAGGCAAACCATTCAATATCACAGTAATTCAAGTCTATGCCCCAATCACTAATGCCAAAGAAGCTGAAGTTGAATGTTCTGTGATGACCTACAAGCCCTTCTAGAACTAACACCAAAAAAGATGTCCTTTTCATCATAGGGGAGTGGAGAATGTAAAAGTAGGAAGTCAAGATATACCTAGAATAACAGGCAAGTTTTGCCTTGGAGTACAAAATGAAGCAAGGCAAAGGCTAACAGAGTTTTGCCAAGAGAATACACTGGTCATAACAAACACCCTCTTCCAACAACACAAGAGATGACTCTACACATGGACATCACCAGATGGTCAATACCAAAATCAGATTGATTATATTCTTTGCAGCTGAAGATGGAGAAGCTCTATACAGTCAGCAAAAACAAGACTGGGAGCTGACTATGGCTCAGATTATGAACTCCTTATTGCCAAATTCAGTCGTGAAGAAAGTAGGGAAAACCACTAGATCATTCAGGTATGACCTAAATCAAATCCCTTATGATTGTACAGTGGAAGTGATAAACAGATACAAAGGATTAGATCTGATAGAGTGCCTGAAGAACTATGGACAGAGGTTTGTGACATTGTACAGGAGGCAGTGATCAAGACCATTCCCAAGTAAAAGAAATGCAAAAAGGCAAAATGGTTGTCTGAGGAGGCCTTACAAATAGCTGAGAATAGAAGAGAAGCTAAAGGCAAAGGAGAAAAGGAAAGATGTACCCATCTGAATGCAGAGTTCCAAAGAATAGAAAGGAGAGAAAAGAAAGCCTTCCTCAGTGATCAATGCAAAGAAATAGAGAAAAACAACAGAATGGGAAAGACTAGAGATCTCTTCAAGAAAAAGAGTTACCAAGAGAACATTTCATGCAAAGATGGGCACAATAAAGAACAGAAATGGCATGGACCTAACAGAAGGAGATTATTAAGAAGAGGTGGCAAGAATACACAGAAGAACTTCTACAAAAAAGATCTTCATGACCCAGATAACCACAATGGTGTGATCACTGACCTAGAGCCAGACATCCTGGAGTGTGAAGTCAAGTGGGCCTTAGAAGCATCACTATGAACAAAGCTAGTGGAGGTGACAGAATTCCAGCTGAGCTATTTCACATTCTCAAAGATGATGCTGTGAAAGTGCTGCACTCAATATGCCACCAAATTTGGCAAACTCAGCAGTGGCCACAGGACTGGAAAAGGTCAGTTTTCATTCCAATCCCAAAGAAAGGCAGTGCCAAAGAATGCTCAACTGCACAATTGCATTCACCTCACACGCTATCAAAATAATGCTCAAACTTCTCCAAGCAAGGCTCCAACAGTATGTGAACTGAGAACTTCCAGATGTTCAAGCTGAATTTAGAAAAGGCAGAGGAACCAAAGATCAAATTGCCAACATCCGTTGGATCATTGAAAAAGCAAAAGAGTTCCAGAAAAACATCTTCTGCTTTATTGACTATGCCAAAGTCTTTGTGTGGATCACAATAAACCGTGGAAAATTCTTCAAGAGATGGGAATACCAGACCACCTGACCTGCCTTCTGAAAATCTGTATGCAGGTCAAGAAGCAACAGTAAGAACTGGAAATAGAAAAATGGACTGATTCCAAATTGGGAAAGGAGTATGTCAAGGCTCTATATTGTCACCCTGCTTATTTAACTTATATGCAGAGTACATCATGTGAGATGCTGGACTGGATGAAGCTCGAGATGGAATCAAAATATCAGTAACCTCAGATATGCAGATGACACCACCCTTATGGCAGAAGCGAAGAGGAACTGAAGAGTCTCTTGATGAAAGTGAAAGAGGAGAGTGGCTTAGAACCAACATTCAAAAAAACAAAGATTATGGCATCTGGTCCCATCACTTCATGGCAAATAGATGGGAAAACAATGGAAACAGTGACAGACTTTATTTTCTTGGCTCCAAAATCACTGCAGGTGGTGACTGCAGCCATGAAATTAAAAGACACCTGCACCTTGGAAGAAAAGCTATGACCAACGTAGACAGCATATTAAAAAGCAGAGACGTTATTTTGCCGACAAAGATCTGTCTAGTCAAAGCTGTGGTTTTTCCAAAGTCATGTATGGATGTGAGAGTTCACTTAGTTCAATTCAGTCGCTCACTGGTGTCTGACTCTTTGTGACCCCATGGACTGCAGCATGCCAGGCTTCCCTTTCCATCACCAACTCCTGGAGTTTACTCGAACTGCCAGAGATGGACCATCAAGAAAGCTGTCACCGAAAAACTGATGCTTTTGAACTGGTGTTGGAGAAGACTCTTTTTTTTTTTTTTTTGGAGAAGACTCTTGAGACTGCAAAGAGATCAAACCAGTCATTCCTAAAGGGAATCAGTCCTGAGTATTTATTGGAAGGACTGATGCTGAAGCTCCAATATTTTGGCCACCTGATGCAAAGAACTGACTCATTGGAAAAGACTCTGATACTGGGAAAGATTGAAGGCAGGAGTGTTGCCCTAAAGGTCCAGGAGCAAGCGATGAGAATGAAAACAGAACACGACATCTGGCGCAATGGGTCAGGGGACCTGCAGCCTCTATTGGACTGAGGTGCAGAGTCCACTCTGAGTCCAGCTTTTATTCCTAATTGCAGACTACAAAAGTTTCTTTGATCCATCTTTCCCAAGACACTACACTGACATAGTCCAGATCTCCTTGTTTTTACCCCAGGCTGTTGCCTTCTAGTCTTGGGAACAGTCAGCAAGTGTGTAGGCAGTGTTCATACCTAACGCCAACCCGGTGTTCCAAGGTCCATACTTTCATGATCCCAGTCATACTCCCTTCTAGGTCTGGCCTTGGGGTTTGTAACAAGTCTATTAGTCTAAGAAAAATATGAAAAATAACCATCAAATCATGCTGTTTTTCCAGGTGCTATTTCTATGTAATTTCTCAAGGCTGTGAAAGTACATTATTAGAAATTCCCACTACACAGGAGGAGAAGGGGATGACAGAGGAAGAGATTGTTGGATGGCATCACTGACTCAATGGACATGCGTTTGAGTAAGCTCCAGGAGTTGGTGAAGGACAGGGAAGCCTGGCATGCTGCAGTCCATGGGTTTGCAAAGAGTTGGACATGACTGGATGACTGAACTGAACTGGACTCAGTGTGTATTCACTCCAACAGCTGGGAGGGGCTTGATCACTTTGCTTAGCTAAGCTGGAGGCTCTCTGACCTTAAAAGACTTCTTGAACCTCGTCTGAGTGTGCTTTTTTGACCCCTTCACCAGATAACCCCACAGATCTATGGCAGGGTGTCTGGGGGCAGATCCCAGGAAGAGAATCCTAGCACAGACTCTAAGGGGCAAGGAGCAAAGATACAGCTGCTGAAAATAACTATTCTCCATTTGAACAACGGCTCCAGATCTGCTGCTGGACACTGATAGAGACCAAATACCAGACCCCACTAGAGTATGTGAGCTGAGCTGCGTGCCTCACTGCACTGTCCAGGGGATGTTGATGAGGACAATGATGCCAGCCTTGAGCACATCTCTGGAGCACAAGGAAGTCACATGAACGTGTGGCTGAGACTCCAGGACACCTCCTCTGCCCCCCAAGCCCCCCACTCCCACAGCGATGGCCTCAGGAGATTCTCTGCGGGCAGAAGAGTGCCAACCTAGGACCCAGGTAAAAGACTGCTTTGTAAACGTGCTGGCACCAGGCACACTGGGAATGCTACACCAAGCAGCTTCACCCAGTGTGCCTGAAAGGTAGAGGTGAAGGGGCTCCTCTAGAAGGCCACCTGTCTGGGCAGAGAGAAACCAAAGGTCAGGATCCACACCAGTTCAGGGGCAGCAGCTAACAGATTGACAGGTGCTCTGGGACCTTGGAAAGAACAAGATTGGAGACTTACAGACAAAAGGGTCTGGGGAAGGGGTTTGTGGGTGAACTTGCCAGAATGAGGAGAGGTGTGAAGGTAAGTGTAGCCTGTATGCATGCCCACCTAAGGGCCCCTACATGGGAGGCTTCTGGTAAACAAGTGGCAAGGTGCCTCACTTGTGCGCGTCAGATGTTCCCTGTCTGCAGCCACTCTGGCGTTGCCCAGTGCTTGCTCCGTTGAGCTTACATATAGTGGCCATGGCCCCATCTGGAGCTGATGCAGGAAGGATATCATTATGGACCTTCCGTTTTTCTGCTCTGTCATTCTTGGAATGTTGGTTTTAGTCTTCATGTTCATTGCCTCATAGTTCCAAAAGGGCTGCTGCTGTTGCAGACTTCACTGCATTAGACAGGAATACGGGGAAAGGGCCACAAGCAAAAGGCTCTTTCCTCATTAGGTCTCAAGCCTTTGTCTTTTTCCAAAGGAAGAGAAGATCTCCTTAGGGGTCTTCTTCTTCAATCTATTTGTCAGAATTGATTCACACTGAGACCAATTACTGTCTGAAGAGAAGGAGGCTGCTAGGATTGCTTTATACCAATTAAGATTTAACCCCTAGGGCTATCTTCCTGTGATCAAAGGATATCTGATCCCCACTGACAAAAATTGAGGGACTTGGGAGGTGAGGTTTGAGGCAAAGAATGATTGTAGATTAGAGAACAACCAGTATCTGCCAAAGTTGGCAACATTTAAAATTCTGGAGATTTCACTTGTACATCTATCTCGAAGAGTGGGAAAGTCAGGGGACATGACCCCACGTTGCTTCTCGGCAGAGTTGGTGGCTGTCATTAGATGAGTCACATGCTCTTGGGTTTGCCACAGTTCCCACCACTCTCTATCACTCACCTGTCTGCTTTATCATCTCCACTGCCTGCTTGATTCCTGGGAGCATTTGCCTTTGTGATCCCAGACTCAGGACATTGTTTTAGAGCCATCTGTTTGTGCATGTCTTTCTCCCACTGGACTGGCACAGTGTTTGGCTTGTAAGATGTAAATAAGGTGGAAAAGAAAGAAGCCCTTCCTAATAAGCCAAGCTATCACTATCACGTTGCATGAGAGAAGTGGTAAGGCTTTCCCATCACAAGGACCTAAATTACTAAATTACTAGCTCCCCCAGTCTGCCTGTCATGTTCCTCCCCTGTAAGCTAAGGGTGATCACACCTGCTCCCCGAGCATCACTGAGATGTCTGATATACAGAAAAGCTTGTATAATATAAACCTTATATTCGTAAAAAGCCCCAGGCAAACAAACAAACAAACAAACAAACATAGAAGTTCCCTGGGCCTTCTCCAAGAAGGAGGAAAACCGAAGTTGAAATAAATTTGGAATGGGATTAGGCAGGAAGATTTTTTTAGAGCTGAAACTACATCTTATTTTGCTTTGCATGGCTGAAAGTGCTTAATAAATATTGAATAAAGATAATAATGATCACTTAGCTCAATAGAATATAATTATACAAATTGTAAAAATATAATTATGCCAGGCTGTCATTACAGATAATGGCCTGAATACAGGGCTAATGTGGGCAAACCAGAGCCCACCATGGTGACGGTTGCCAGCAGGCAGGCAGCTTGCAGAGCTGCTCCAGAGATTCCTGTGGGGAGCGGAGGGGAGGGGGCTGGCGTCTGGTGGTGGGGGGTGGGGAGCAGTCTGGGCCCAGAGGAGAGGCTGGCAGTCCAGCATAGAGTAGTGGGAAGTCATCAGAGAGTTTCCAGCAGGAAAGTGACAAGAGCTGACATATACTTTTTTGGGGATAAAATTTTTATTATGGCAAAATATAAAATTTACCTTTTGAACCTTTTTTAAGTGTACAGTTCAGTAGCATTAAGTGCATTCACCCTGTTGTGTAGCCGTCATCACCATCCATTTTCAGGACCTTTTCATCTTCCTGAAAAAAACTCTGTCCCCATCAAACACACACTCGCCACCCCGTCTCCCTTCAGCCCCTGCCCGCACCATGCTACTTTCTGTCTCTATGATCAAGCCTACACAAGGTCCCTTATATAAGTGGAATAACACAGCATTTGTCCTGTTGAGACTGGCTTAGTTCACTGAGCATAATGACCTCAAGACCCATCCATGTCAGAACTTCCCTCCTTTTTAAGACTGAGTAATATTCCATTGCATGGATGGAATTTGGTTTATCTGTCCAAGGGTGCCTGGGTGGATTTCACCTTTTGACTGTTGTAAATAATGCTGCTATGAGCATGGGTGTTCAAATATCAGTTCCAGTCTCTGTTTTTAACTCTTGAGTACCGAGAAGTCAAGTTGCTGGCTGTTGTTGTTTAGTCACTAAGTCATGTCTGACTCTTTCTGACCCTGTGGACTGCAGCACACCAGGCTTCCCTGTCCTTCACTGTCTCCTGGAGTTGCTCAAATTCATGTGCATTGAGCCACTGATGCTGTCTAACCATCTCATCCTCTGCTGCCCACTTCTTTTGTCTTCAATCTTTGCTAGCATTAGGGTCTTTTCCAATGAGTTGGCTCTTGGCAATGAATGGCGAAAGTATTGGAGCTTCGGCTTTAGCATCAGATGTGGGTGGGGAAGAGAAAAGGAATCAAGAATGATTCCTTGATTGTGGATTAGAGCAAATGGTGGTGCCTGTTTCTGGGATGGAAAGAATGGAGAAGGGACAGGTTTGGAGGCAGGAATGTCCAGAGTTCCCTTGAGAGCACAGATACCTGGGAGACAGCCAGCAGGAAAGAATGGCAGCCACACCATGGACACCCAGGCTTGGGGCCCAGGGGAGACTGCAGGGCTTGGAGGAGGAATGAGTCTCAGGACTGGGTGGGTGACCTGTGGAGCCTGGAGACTGGCTGGGCAGTGAAGGTAAGAGAGTAGCTAGAGAAGAGAGGTCCAGGGAGTCAGCCCACCTGGTTATTTCATGCTTGGGGCCTGGAGGAGGAGGAGCTAGCAAAGGTGGCTGTAAGCTCCTGGGGAGATTATGCCCAAGCATGGAAATCTCAGCAAACCCAGGGGCTGGAGTGCACCCAGAGCTGGTGCCCTGCGGCTGCAGGAGGAGCCCATAAAATAATTTTTATTTATTTACTTTTCCGTTTATTTTTGGCCGTGCTGGGTCTTCGCTGTGGTGTGTGGCCTTTTCTGTAATTGCGGCAAGCAGGGGTTACTCTCTATTGCAGTGCACGGGCTTCTCATTGCTGTGGCTTCTCTTGTTGCTGAGCTCAGGCTCTAGGGCCTGTGGGTCCAGTAGTTGCAGCTCCCAGGCTCTCAAGCACAGGCTTAATAGTTGTGGCTCATGGGCTTAGTAGCTCCACGGCATGTGGGATCTTCCCAGACCAGGGATTGAACCCATGTCTCCTGCATTGGCAGGTGGATTCTTTACCACTGAGCCACCAGGGAAGCCCCCTGTCAGTGTGTTTAATTCATCTCTGTTTTCCCAGCGCCCAATATGGAGTCTGGAATGTGGATCTCTAGACAGACAGAAGAAGGGGTAATTTTAAGATTGTGTTTTTCATTACTGTTCTGTACCCTGATCCTGTACAATATGTGTGATTATTAAGAATAGCAAAAGATTTTAAAACACCCAGAGAAGTGGAAGTGGAATAAACATTGGCTTAGAATTGATAACAAAATGGCAAAAGCAAAATGCCTTCACACATGTATTGGATAGGGTGGAGGGGTGCCCTTGGTGAGCAGCACTGGGCCAGGGGCCGAGGATGCCGCTCTGCACGGAGAGGCACGGCCGTGGTCTCCAGTGTTGGAGAGAGTGTACAGTCACTGCTGCCCCCCCGCCTCCCGCTGCTGCTGCTGAGTTGCATGGTACAGACTCTTTGGAGAACAGGTTGGCAGTTCTTAAAAAGTTATTACACGTGACCCAGCAGTTCCAGTCCCAATATTTACCCAAAGAAACGAATGCTTATGTCCACACAGATGATTGTCCCTGAATGTCCGTACCAGCTTTACTCATAATGACTAAAGATGGAAACACCCCAAATGTCCACGAACAGATGGAGTGTAACAAATGGTGGCACGTCCATGCAAGGGACTCAGCAACAAACAAAGAACCGCTAAGACACGCAGCAACCTGGACGAGTCTCGAAAGCATTATGCGGAAGAAAAGAAGCCAGACGCAGAAGGGGACATGCTGCATGCCTCCACCTATCTGAGATTCCAGGCCCGGCAAAGTGAATTTACGCTGACAGAAAACAGACCCTCAGTGGCCTGCCAGGGTGTGGATGGGGCTGACCGCAGGAGGCACGGTGGAAAGGAACTGTAATTTGATTGTGATGGTTGGTTATAAGGGTGTATACATTTGCCAAAATTCATTAAACTGCACACTTAAAATGGATGCCTTTTATCATATGAAATTATATCTTGATGAAGTTGGTTTTTTAAAAAAGGAAAGACTCTTATGGAGCCAGTGTGGGCAGAAGATGTAATTCAAGCAACGGCAGCTGTGTACACAGTCATGAACTGTGGTCAGGGTCCTGAGAAAAGTGCACCCCACAGAGGGAGCCCCAAAAAGCAAGAGGCTGAGACACCACACTTGGGGGAGGCAAAGTGAGTTTCACAGTAGGGATGACTCTGACCCAGAACTCGGCATCCTTCCTTTTTTTTGGCCATGTGTCACGCCGCACTGGATCTTAGTGCCTGACCCGGGATTGAAACTGTGCCCCCTGCAGTGGCAGCGCCGCACCTTAACCACTGGACCGCCAGCAAGTCCCACTCAGCATCCTTCTGGTCATCATCACAGGTAATCTTTTTCTTTCTCAAAAGCAACACTTCCTGAGTTTAGAGGAAAATGAGAGGAGGACCCACCCTGCTACCTCACACAGATCTTGGCCGCTGCCCCTCCAGACCTTCTGCCTGGAGCTGGGCCTTGAGGCAGAACGGAAAGGAGTTCCCCAGCTGCCTAGAGAGGGAAAGGCAAACTGGGCAGAAGGAACAGCCTATGTGAAGGCAGGGTGTGAAGTGTACTCCAGGCAGAAGCTCCACTAGGAGCCATGCTCCCGAGGCTGCCTGGGCTAAAGCCCACATTGGAGAGGACAGGTCAGGCTCTCAGCTGCGGTTGGGGCTGTAAAGAGGGAGTGGCCAGGACCCGAATTCCTGATGGTGGGAGGTGGGGAGGGGATGGAAAGGGGTTCAGGGTCTCGCTTTGATGTGGAAATCTTACCATCATCCCCATGGGTCCGTGCCCTCCCTCGGGCGTACAGAATTTACCTCTTGATTCACAAACCACAAAACTCTTCATTCCACCCATCAGCAATTAGGCTTAGAAATAATTGGGGGAATCATGTCCCCCAGGGCACTCATGTGTTGCCCACATGGCCTGATTCCTCTCCAGGCGGGCCTGCTGTCTCTGGGTCACTAACACCCCTATTGTCTCTCTCCTTTTTGTGTCTCTCAAGTGCAAGAAAGACCCAGCACTTTCCTGGGTCTGGGTTATGGGCAAGCTGGAAACAGCATGGCTTGTTTTGCTGGTGGGCCCTAGGTAGGCCAGAAGGAGACAGCTGGGGATCTGTCCTGCTGAGAGCTCGTGTGAGGTGGGGGGATTTCTCCTTCAGTGAGGGTTGCATGGAGCTTTCAGTCACTCACAGATCAGCCTGCACTGCGAACCTTCTACCCCAGCTCCTGGGAACTGAGCTCAGCCCAGCGGGAGGGATTTGCAAAGCTCTTGACCTCAGACCTAGAAACTTGCTCCAGGATCTGAATGCCTTTCAGTGCAGCGTTCTCAGGGGCCCTAGCCCTTCCTGACCCCACCAGTGGCCTCTGGGAGCACTTTTGAAAAATTTTTTTAATTAATTCATTTTTGGCCACACAGCTTATGTAATCTTAGTTCCCCCACCAGGGATTGAACCCAGGCCCCTGGCAGTGAAAGCCCAGAGTCTTAACCACTGGACTTCCAGGTAATTATCCAGGAATGCTTTTTGTCCTGCTGCTCATTTGGGTGCTCAGTTTTATTATTCCCCAGGAAGGAGTTTTTTGGAGAAGGAAATGGTAACTCACTCCAGTATTCTTGCCTGGAGAATTCCATGGACAGAGGAGCCTGGCAGGCTACAGTCCATGGAGTCCCAAAGAGTTGGACATGACTGAGCGACTATCACTCAGGGAGGGGTTTGCTGGTCTGTGAGGCAAGGGGCAGGTTGCTCTGGCTCTCTGCCCACTCCACCCCCCAGCCATAAAAGAACAGCCCCCACTGAAGCCTGGTATGAGGACATAGAGAGTCAGCCCCAGTGCCTGGCACAGAGCAGGCGGTAGATAAATATTTTACATTTTGCCCTGTGATTAAGCAGCTGAGTGTTTGCATATGTCCTGGTTTGTATAGAAGGTCCTGGTTTACATCTTTTGAGTCAGAGTGGTAATTAACAACTCCCCCCCCATCTCTCAAAAGTGTCCTAACTAGGCTGAAAAACAATATTGTTACCATTGCATGAGCCAACCACCTTGATCCTTTCTCATCTCAGAAGGAAAAGGAAGAGAGCTTGCTTTATGTCATTGTATAGACTGGAAGTGAGCCAGCATCCCACAGAGAGGGGTTCCAGATAGGTAGATGGCTTTCAGAGCTGGGCTGGGGTGCTAGAGGACACACCAATCAAGTTTACATTCCTTATGAGGCAAGATGCTTAAGCCTTTAGGGTAATCCTTGCTTTTTTTCCTTTTTAAAGAAGTCTTTTGAACAATATATATACATATATATATTGTATACATTGTAACAATATATATAATATATATTTTGTATAATATATAGTATATATTGTAACAATATATATACATATATAGTGTATATTGTAACTATATATATATAATGTGTATATTGTAACTATATATATATTTGGTAAGAATATCTCTCTTGGGACTCCTGTGCCTTAGTTTCAAGCAACAAGCAAACATGCAGGGAACTCCAGCTAACATGGTGAGCACGCTCAGGAAAAGCCAGTCGGGGGTAGAGGCGGCACTGTTGCCCCCTTAAGAGTTAGGAGGGCCATGTCAGCATCTCGGGCACCTGTGTCATCAGGTTTGCCCATCTTCCCTTGGGGTCTGAAGGAGGCCTGAGCCCCAACACAGGGGATGTGAACGCCATGAGATGGCACAGAACTCCCTTCAGCCTAGAATCGTGTCGGCTCAGTGTGGTCACCCTGTGGGAGGTCCTGCTGATCAGAGGCTCTCAGGGTGATTTTCAGAGGGTTTCATTAATAAGGATGATGAGATGAAGCAGTGGTTCCTTAATGAGCAAGGCTTCCATAGAAAGGCTCTCAGACACACCTCGGGGGTTCAACTGCTCCGACTTACTGAATGGCTCTCTTGTGTTTGTATCTGAGGCCTCCAAAGGCCTTTGATCCAAGAACTCTGCCCCTGGAAATGTCTCTAAGGAAATCACTTGAAGTTTTGAAGGATCACTGTGCACAAAGATGTTCATAACAGTATGGTTTATGACAGTGACAGTGGGACAGTTCAGCTGTCCAGTGATAGGTATTGGGTTAAGCACGCTGTGGTGTAGCCTTGACAGCTTCAAGTACTGTCATGCCCTCCACTACCTCTTCCCATTAATCTGGCTGAATTTGTTTTTAGGTGGGGTATGGGGGAGAAAATGGAATTATTAATGTCAGAAATAAAAACTTCATGTGAAGTTTTTAGAAATGATGTGTACCCATAACTGGCAATAGCATGGGAAATGCTTTTGTTAAACAAGAGCAAGGCTATGACATCATATACACACTGTGATCATAACCAGGTTGGCTGGAAACTTGGGGCAGAAAAAGCTTTGGGGAAAAAATTTTCCATGATTATCCCCAAATTTCTGCATGAGTTCAATATTATTGAATTGTTAGGTAGTTAGAATAGGAAAAAGGAGTCCAGAATGGCAGTGGCTAAAAGACAAGGAAGGGAGAAGCCCGTGAAAATAGAACAAAGGAAGGTCCAAGGGCCCGAGTGAGGACCTCAGGTAAAGCAAACAGCTCTCCTGGCCAGCCCAGTTTGCATAGGGCAGGCCCAGGGGGAGGAAAAACATAAAAAGAGGAGCCAAAATTGGGCCGGGGACCTCTTTTCTCTTCTCTCTTTTGGGTCGACATGCCCTCATGCCTCGAGGATGTATTTTCCTTTACTTTCTAAATGGAGCTGTAATACTGGTCTGTCCGAGGGCCATAACACTGGTCTGTCTGAGGGCTGTAATCCTGGTCCGTCCGTCGATTCAAATTTTTATTGCAACAAGACAGAACCGAGGAAAATTACAAACTCCCCTGACAGAATTAACCGGACATATTAAAATTCTTTACTGCTATATATCACGGAGAACTATATTCAACATCCTATGATAAACCACAGTAGAAAAGAATGGTAAAAATGTGTATATATATATATATATATATGACTGAATCACTTTGCTGCACAGCAGTAATTAGCACAACATTGTAAACCAACTCTACTTCAGTTTAAAAAAATAATAAAAATTTGCACATTTATAGTCATGTAATAGAAACTTCTAGTAATTTTGCATCATGGCTTTGAAAATGTCTTTAAAAGACAAATGAAATATGTTCAGTAAATGAAAAAAAAAAGAATATGTCTTTAAATTAAAACACACATGAGACAAAATTATGTATGGTGGTGATGAAAATGTGACAAGGGGTTCGCAGGAGCCTTGTCGCCTTGTGAGTTCCTGAGGACCAACAGCCCAGGATTTGCTAATTCAGTGACTTAAAAAACTACCTCCAGTAACGAGTGTCAACTCTTGTTATAGCTTCCCAGGTGGCTCAGTGGTAAAAAGTCCACCTGCTAATGTAGGAGACTCAGGTTCAATCCCTGGGTTGGGAAGATCCCCCTAGAGAAGGAAGTGGCGACCTACTCCAATGTTCTTGCCTGAGAAATCCCATGGACAGAGGAACCTGGTGGGCTACAGTCCACAGGATCGAAAAAGAATCGGACGTGACTGAGTGACTAAACAAAAACAGTATCACAAAGCAAACAAAGCAGTTGTGCTCTAGCGGTGAGGTTGCCAAGCCCTACTCCAGGGCCCTTCTGTGAAATGGTGACGTCCCTCGACCGCCACGTGGGATCCACTCGCCGACCCTGCAGCTGGCCGTGCCCCACCACATCCCTGGCGTGTTCCTGAACTCTGTTGCCTCTCTGTGTCCTCACCTGTAAAATGAGATTCACACGTCCCTAGTGGAGAGACAGCTGTGTAACCCCTACCCTCCAGGTGCCCAGCTCTTACCTGTGCTCAGCTGATGTGTCCCCTCCAGAAAGATGACCCTCTCTCTCTCACCAGCCCTGGGGACATGAAGGCACGGACACCTTGCCTGGAATCACGTGACACAGAACAGGCGGGATTAGGATTCAAATTCAGGGCTCCCTGACTCTGAAGACGGTTCCTTCTGCTAGGTGAGTCTTCTTGTTCTTTCTGCATCTTTTTTGGACTCACTCACAAGCTACAGTCTGTGTAAGTTGGCTCCTGGAACACCCCCTTCTCTTTTCTGAACTGCAGCCGTAAGGCCCACACCTTCACTGAGGAAAGTTTAGAAATTAAAAAAGGTTTTCTATATCCCTCCACTACCCCAGCCCCATGATTTTCACTTGTGTGAATTCTCTCCCAAGTGTTTACCACGTGCACATGTATTTTATGTGTTGCCTTCTTGCGCTTTGCCCAATTCAGCATCCTGCATGTTTGCTTGATATTAAAGTATTTCTCTTGCTCCTTTGGGACTTCCTCGTGGCTCAGATGGTAAAGAATCTTCCTGCAATACAGGAGACCTGGGTTCAGTCCCTGGTGGGGAAGATCCCCTGGAGAAGGGAATGGCTACCCATTCCAGTACTCTTGCCTGGAGAATTCTCTGGATAGAGGAACCTGGCAGGCTAGAGTTCATGGGGTTGCAAAGAGTCGGACACAACTGAGCACACACACACAGAAGTAGAGATCAGGGAAGAAACAGCTTTTAAAGCTGAAACTGTTTCTTTCAATCAACAATCATGTGAAAAATCCCAGGGCCACAGTGCCTGAGAACATTCTTCTTTGAGTTACTAAATTGATCCACCCAAGGCTGCCTTCAGAAACCATCTTCTCCCATCTTATGAACTACCTGCGTTTTAGTGAGAAACCCTTCATTATCGAGACAGAAGAACACAGGGTCCAGGCTTAGCTATGAATTTTCTGTGGAAATAACACTTTTTTTTTAGTGCTCTCTCTTGAATCTCTATTGAAGATATTGACTGAAGTAGATTTATTTCAGGAGTGGAAAAATAAGAGCATAAATCCACCCAGACCCAGGCTCTGGAGAGCTGCCGCCCAGCTGCTCCAGGAGGATGCAGGGCTGTCTGGGCATCAGGAGGCGCCTCTGGATAGAAGTGGATGTGTCTGCTGTATGTCTACTAGTTGTTCCTTACACGATGTGATCGACTGAACTATGACCTCCAGAGAGACTGCTGCCCGATCCTGGGAACCTGTAAATACATAAGCCTGTGTGGCAAAGGGGAACTCTCACTGCAGATTAAGTCAGGCTTGCTCATCAACTGATATTAACATAGGGAGATTATCTGATATTAACCATGTGCCCAATGTAATCACAAGGGTCTTTAAAGGTGGAAGGAGGGCTCACGAGGCAGACCTCAGAGGGTTCAATTCAGTTCCACTCACTGTAGTCAAGCATGTGTGTGATAAAGTCAGTCACACGAATTTTGTGGTTTCCCAGTGCATATAAAAATTGTTTATACTGTAAAAGCCTATTAAGTGTACAGTAGTATTATGTCAAAAAGGGTACATATCTCAGTTTAGAAATGCTTTATTGCTGCTGCTGCTGCTGCTGCTAAGTCGCTTCAGTCGTGTCCGACTCTGTGCGACCCCATAGACGGCAGCCCACCAGGCTCCGCCATCCCTGGGATTCTCCAGGCAAGAACACTGGAGTGGGTTGCCATTTCCTTCTCCAGTGCATGAAAGTGAAAAGTGAAAGTGAAGTCGCTTAGTCGTGTCTGACTCTTAGCGACCCCATGGACTGCAGCCCACCAGGCTCCTCAAAAAGTGCTAAATATCATTCGAGTCTTCAGCAAGTCATCATCTGTTTTGCTGGTGCAGCTCACTGACCATGGTACTGGTGGCTGAAGGTTGGGGTGCCTGTGACCATTTTTTCCAACAAGACAGCAAAGAAGTTTGCTGCACTGATTGACTCTTCCTTTCACAAACAAGTTCTCTGTAGCAGGCAATGCTGCTTGAAGACTTTTACCCATAGTAGAGGTTCTTTCAAAACTGGAGCCAGTCCTCTCAAACCCTGCCATTGATTTATCAACTAAGTCTATGTCATATTCTAAATTCTTTGTTATCATTTCAATATCTCACTAAGTTAGCTGTCTTGTATGGGAGCAATTCGTGGTGCCCCAAAACAGTTATGGTCATAACGCCAAAGATCACTGATTGCAATCATAGTGAATGTAGTAATAATGAAGAAGCTCAAAATATTTGGGGAATTACCAAAATGGGACACAGAGATACAAAGTGAGAAAATGCTGTTGGAAAAATGGTGCCAATAGACTTGCTCTATGCAGGGTTGCCACAGACCTTCAATCTGTAAAAAAAGAAAAAAAAAAAGCAACATTTGCAAAGCATAATAAAGAGAAGCACACACACAAAAAGAAGTGTGCCTGTCAAGATCATAGAGGCAAGCTGAATGGTGTTTGCCAGCTGTGATGACCTTGAGGGGTGGGATTGGGGGCAGCCTCAAGAGGGTGGGGATATATATATATAATTATGACTGATTCAACGGACATGAATTTGAGCAAACTCCTGGAGATAGTGAAGGACAGGGAAGCCTGGAGTACTGCAGTCCATGATGTCACAAAGAGTCAGACAAGACTCTGACTGAACAACAGCAAATGATTGATTCACGTTGTTGTACGGTGAAAACCAACATAACAGTATAAAGCAATTATCCTGCAAAAAAAAAAAAAAAAAAGAATGGTGTTTGCCAGGGTAGGAGGCATGGGAAGTTAGTGTTTAATGAGTATGGAGTTTCAGGGTTGCAAGATGAAAAGAGTTGGGAGCTGGATGGTGGTGATGGCTGTACAACACTGAATATACCCAGTGCCTCGGAGCTGCACATTTAGAAATGGTTATATACTAAAAACTACTGACCTGCACACTTTAAAATGGTGCATTTTATTTCTTTATTTGCTGTCCTCCACAGCATGTGGGATCTTAGTTTCTGACTAGGGGCTGAGCCCCCTTTAATGGAAGTATGGTGTCCCAACTACTTGATCACTAGGAAAGTCCCACTACATTTTATTTATGTGAATCATAGCTCAATTTTTTTTTTCTTAAAAAAAAGGGGGTCTGAGACAACAATCCCTTTTTCCTGTCTCTGGGTTTGCTATATAAGGATGTGATGCCTAGTGTTGCTGCAGCCATCTTGCAACCACAAGGGACACTGGTCTTGCAGACAGAAGCCAAGCACAAAAATGGGAGGCCCCTGAAATACTGACCTACACCCAACTTTTGTAATGTGATGTGGAGGTCCCGACTGTCAAAGCCGGTTGTAGGCTCTTCTGTTCCTTATAGCAGGGAGGATCCCTCCACAGAGTCCTGAGCACACCGTGCACCGCCAGGGGTCTCTCCCACCTCAGGAGCAAGTCTCACTGCCAGGGGCTGGGAGGAAGCAACATGCTCTCCTTGTTTTGCTCCTGCTGTGTCTCCTCTGTTGTTCCTCTTCCATCCACACCTTTACCCACCTTGAAGACAACACT
The DNA here is from genome assembly GCF_032452875.1 of Bos javanicus. Taxonomy (NCBI): domain Eukaryota; kingdom Metazoa; phylum Chordata; class Mammalia; order Artiodactyla; family Bovidae; genus Bos; species Bos javanicus. Next base: position 3,038,998 of record NC_083881.1, read on the forward strand.
GCCTTCTTGGTTGGCCTTTCTGGGGCCCAGGAATAGAGCTGACTAAGTGTCCCTCTCCCCCTTCCTGGGAGCATGGCCTGGGCCTGATTTGTTAGGCCTCCTTGCAGAGACTGGCTCAGGCCCTGGCACTTAACTTGTCCCCAGGAATTGCTTATTAAGAGCCCTAGTCAACATGCGCGTGATGAGATGAACTCAACCTTGTCAGCAGGTGGGAGAAGTTTGAGCCGGAGCATCTACTCCTCAGGCCTTAAGGGATTTTATCCCTGTGCTGCCCCCCTGAGTTCACAGAAGCAGCAGGGCAGCTCAGACTCAGTGGAGCCTTGAGCCCAAGGTACACAGCTGCTAGCGGGCAAACTGGGTTCAGACACAGCTCTTGCCAACTCTTGCCGACTCTGAGCTCTGCAAAATGAAAGTGACAGTACCTGCTATGCCGCGTGCATTCGTCCCTGCACGCTGAGCTCTGCTGTCCCTCTTCTGCTCTCCCTACAGCGCGGTGAGGCTGTGGTGTCAACTCCATCATACAGACCAGGAAATGGGGTCCCAGGAGAGTCAAAGTCACCCAGCAGGTAGGTGGCAGCGCCCAGCACTAGAGGCTGGTTGGGGCTCCAGAACTGCTGCCGTCCCCACCTGAAGAGTCCTGGCTCAGGACCTGGGACCTTCAGAGCCTGAGTGGGGGCTTACCACCAGGCCGCATGACGGGGGTGGGTTGTTGGCCAATCCTACGCTCTGGCCTCACTGAGGATTCGGGGGTGACTCGTGTTGACCTTACTGTTTGCTAACTGTAGGCTGACATGACATCTCTGGTCTTTGAAACCCGACAGACCTGGGCTCTGCCTCTAACCAGCTCTGGGGTGGGCCCTGGACACACTGCTTTGGGTCTCAGGGTGCAGCCTCCTGGAGGTGAGGATGATGGGTACATACAGGGTGCTGCGAGGGTCAGGAGTCAACAGGGACAGCCCCAAACCAGCTCCCTGATGGTGGCTGTCATCTTGTCACCAAATCTCTTCCTCCCCTCAGGGCTGGTATCTGCTTATTCCCTGTGCTGGGCTGGACAATGGGCCCCAAAGATGCCCCAATTCCCCCAGAATCCACAAATATGCTATTTTACACAACAAGAGGGACTTTGCAGACATGATAAAGTTACAGACCATACGTTGGAGAGATTATCCAGGATTATCCAGATGGGCCCATTGTAATCATGCTGAGCCCTTAAAAGAGGAGGAGGAAGGCAAAGAGTGTGGGAGAATTAGGAGGACAGAAAAGAGGCAGAAGCTTGCAAGAGGGAGACTGAGCCAGGCACTGCTGGCTTTGCTGATGGAGGAAGCAGCCTCGGGCCTGGCCGACAGCCAGCAAGGAAACGAGGCCTCAGTCCTACCATCGCGAGGAGCTGGATTCTGCCAACAAGCCGAATGAGCCAGGAAAGTGGATTCCACCTTGGAACCTACTGGACTTCCAACTACTGTGAACTGCGAGCTAATACATCCGTTCTGTTTTAAGCCCATAAACGTGTGGTCATTTGTTATGGGAGCAGTAGAAAATGAGGCCCTCCCCCACCTCCTTTTCCACTGGGGATGAGGGTCGGCCCTCATCTCGGCCTTGAGTTGGTTCACAGCATGGGACTCCCACCCCTGCTGCCCTGGATCAGCGTGTATGCTCACTCTCCATGGTCTCCAGCTGGAAGACAGGCCAGCAGGACCATGGAGCCCTACAGAGGCCAGGCTCCCTTGGCTTTGTGCCCAAAACAAAGCTCTAGATATGAGTGTACTTAAAAGTCAAGTGCTGACCCACTTTTTCCTGACTGCTCTGGCTCAGACAGGTCCCTCTGAAAGGAAATTCACTTCCAGTACACACTGTTCCCAGGACTGACATCACCCACCTCAGCTGGGAGGAGCAGCAATACTTACGAGAGCTCTCAGGGGCTTGTGTCCAACATCTGATAATGTAGCAAAGTCCTGCAAAAAGCTGTTGCTTTTTTTTTTTAAACTGCGTCAGCCTGGTGATGGCAGGGCTGGGAGTTTGGCCTGAGTTAGAATCTCCAGCAAAGAGAAATGCGTGTGGTGTTTGATCCCCAGCACTCCAGCCCTCCTGCACAAACCCCTGGGAGACCACAACTGTGGTCTGGCCTGGCTTCTGGCAGAAGTGACTACCCTTGCAGCCTGGCAGGGGGCTGCTTCAACGGTAGACAGCCTACTCTGGGAGACTGAGCCTTCCCAGTGACCACATGTCTCTGAGCAGGTTCTGGGTTCTATCCAGGGTGGCTCTGCTGGTTCCCTATCAGAGGCTGGCACTGGTGCTGGGATCCAGAGATGCACCAGCTAAGGTCAGGGAGAGGATGTGGACTTTGCAGTTGGCCGGCCCTCTGCTCACTACCTGGGGACCTGACAGTGAGCCTCAGGTGCCCCATCTGTAAAATGGGACTTATGTTAGTTTCTTAAGTTTAACAAATTACCACAAACTTGGTTGCTTAAACAACATGTTTTTTTCCTTAAAAGTTCTGGAGGACAGAAGTCCTGAAATCGGAGTGTTGACAGGGCTACGCTCCTCTGGGAGGTTCTAAGGGAGAATCATTCCTTGCTTTTTCCTGCTTTTACAAGCGCCTGCATTCCTTGGCTCACAGCCCTTTCCTCCATCTTCAAGGCCAACAATATTGGGTCCTCTCTCTGACCTCTGTTTTCATCATCACAGCTTCTGTGACTCTGACCCTCCCGGCTCCTTTTATAATGACTGTGATTCCATCAGGCCCATGCTGTCTAGTCTCCATCACAAGATTCTTAATTGAAGGACATCTGCAGAGTCTCTTCAGCTGTATAAAGCCACCTGCTCAGGAATTCTGGGAATTATGGTGTTGACACTTCTGATACCACTGTGCTGCCTCCCACAGGGATGATCACGCACATTTTGAAGATTGTGAGGGGGGAGGGTTCATGACACATGGTCTACTAATTTGTTGGGATACCTTTTCTTAGTCCCCATTCACAAGTGGGAAGATCCCACTCTGAGTCTGGACTCCATGCCCTGGTTCTGTGTCCCAGGGCACATGGTGAACTGTTAACGCCTGTTCCCCTCCTGGGTTTTTAAGTCCCACCCTTCATCCAACCTCAGTCTTGTTTCTTCTGTCTCTGATCAAAAGAGTTATCTTGTTTTTTTTGTGCACTATTATTTTTATTCGTCGTTCAGTCACTAAGTCGTGTCCGACTCTTTGCAACCCCATGGACTGCAGCCGGGCAGCCTTCCCTGTCCTTCACTATCTCCCGGAGTTTGCTCAAAATCATGTCCATTGAGTTGGTGATGCCATCCAAGCATCTCAGTCTCTATTGTCCCCTTCTCCTCCTGCCCTTAGTCTTTCCTGGTATCAGGGTCTTTTCCGAAGAGCTTTGTCTTTGCATCAGGTGGCCTAAGTATTAGAGCTTCAGCATCAGTCCTTCCAATGAATATTATGGTTTGATTTCCTTTGGAATTGCCTGGTTTGATCTCCTTGCTGTCCAAGGGACTCTCAAGAGTCTTCTCTAGCACTACAGTTCGAAAGCATCAGTTCTTCACTGCTCAGCCTTCTTTATGGTCCAACTCTCACATCCGTATATGGAGAAACCGTAGCTTTGACTTTACAGACCTTTGTTGGCAAAGTGATATCTCTGCTTTTTAATGCACTGTGCACTATTGTATATATATAAAATAAGAAACATATATATAACTTAAAAAATTAAAAATAGAAATTATTGTCCCTGTTCAGGTGCCAAATATATGTGGCACCTATATATATGCCTAAGCCTATTGGCTCTAAGAATTACAAATATTTTCTTTTTCATTGACTTATCATTAAAGTTACTATTGGTACACAATTGACTAAAACCTTATAAATGTTAAAGTTGATAACTATTAAATTAATATAAAGGTAAATTTTATTGGAAATTTCTTATCAAAATAAATATTTTAAAGTTATTTTATGAACCTACAAATATTTATTGTTGCTTGAATGGGAGAGGTTATGCACCAATCATATCTCTAGTTTTATCTTCTGTATGTAAGTGTGAACTTTGTTCACATAAATGCATATGGGGATAGAGAAAATTGTTATAGCAGTGTCTTTCAATTCTCCACACTTTTGCAACAAAAATCAGGTGGTGATATAAGATGTCAAATCATTTTGAGTGATTTTCAGCTAACAACAGCTTTGATTTTGCTGAAAGAAAATAACTGAAACTATTAATTTGCAAAATGATTTGTTACCAGTAGTTAGAATCATTCATGTTCTTAATTTCTGGAAAGTGAAAGTGAAAGTCACTCAGTCCTGTCCGACTCTGTGATCCCATGGACTAGTCCATGGAATTCTCCAGGGCTGAATACTGGAGTGGGTAGCCTTTCCCTTCTCCAGGGATCTTCCCGACCCAGGAATCGAACCCAGGTCTCCCACATTACAGGTAGATTCTTTAGCAGCTGAGACACAAGGAAAGCCCAAGAATACTGGAGTGAGTAGCCTATCCCTTTTCCAGCAGATCTGCCCAACCCAGGAATTGAAACAGGGTCCTGCATTGCAGGTGGATTCTTTCCCAACTGAGCTATCAGGGAAGCCCAAAATTAATTTGGATATAAGATGTAGGGGAGGTCTAATTCCAGGGCAGTAATACCAAGAATTGGCACATGACTCTTAAATATACTTGTTCCTGTTTAGCTTAGAGGCACTTCGTTCAACCCAACATGCTCAGAAGAGGCTGGGAAAATGGAATTATTATTACTTCCAGTTCGCTTCTGCCAAGCTAAAAAAAATTAGTATAAATATACAATATCCAGTGATATTTAGGGAAACGTTAATGAAAATAATTGTCTAATGAGTCTGAATAACAGTCATGAAAATTTTCTTAAAGTGAAAGTACATATACCTAAAGGTAACATTGACCTGTCAAAAGCAAATGAAATCTTTTTTTTTTTTTTTCAAAAGGAAACTTTCGATTTCTTATCTCATTGAAATCATATAAAGTATGCAACTGAGTTACAGACTGAGCTGCAGGAAATTGTAAGTACTCATGAATCCTTTCTCATATCCGAGAATGGTAAAAACAGAGAAGCTACATAGAAGGCTGGTTTTCCCCAGCATGCTTTTTTACATATCGCAAGAATTCTAATTGTAAGGAAAAATTCTCCAGAACTTAGAAATCAGGTAGGGAGATGACTGTGTCCTGCTGAGTATTTTGCAGGGCTAGGCTGGTGGTGTAATTTGGGGCTTTTTTAAAGTTGTAAGGGTGGGTGTTATATTTTAGAAAACTGATAATGATGCAAGATTCTTGAGCGATAGCAAAGCAAGTGAATGCTGTCTTATAGAGATGCAAATGAGAAGATTACAATCCAAGCCTCACAGCTTTATTTTGTATTCATTTTACAGTCTTATTCCTGTGTTATTTCTTTCAGAGAATAATACATTCACTTCTCTCTCTCATATCCTTTCTTTTGGAAATGGTTTTATTAGCCTGCTGTTTCCTTTATTACGGAGTTAAGTTTGATGTGGGTTCATTTTATATGTTTGTTATCAATTTTATTGAATACATTATTGCATACCTAAAATGTATCCATTTTATCCACAGAATTCAGCTAGGTTTGATAAATGTATATACCCATATAACCATGCCATAAAGTATCAACCCAACCACCATCAACCCGAAGTCCCTTACCTCTTCCCAGTCAGCTCCAATCTGGGCCCCAGGCAACACTTAATTAGATCTGCCTTTTCTAGAGTCTCATATAAATGAAGTCATGTACTCTTCTACATCAAACTTTGTTACCAGCACCTCTAGGGGAGTATCACAGCACATCTAGGGGAGTATCACACTGAATAGGAATATTCAGTGCTCTGTAGTATTCCAGATTTCCTACTGAGGAACTTGGGCTCATTTCCTCTTTGTAAGAATTACGAATGAAGTGCTGTAAACACTCCCAGACATATATTTCTGTTCCTCTTCCCAAGAGGGGGATTGCTGGGCTATACATTGCATGGACATGCAGAGTGGAAAATGCCAAACCTTATTCCAAAGCATTTATCCCACGTGATGCTCCCATTAAATCTTCTGTTGTGTGGAGGGCCCCAGTGGGGAACCTGGAATGGGAGGTCCTTTCCATGAGCACACGCAGGTGGGGAGCCAGGAGCTCACGCACAGCTTTGTGGGTTAGTCCCCCTACCCAGCTCTCTCCTTTTCAGTCCCTGTCTCTTCAACCCAGTGAACCTACTGGTCTTCGAGTGACCACTCCCCATGCCACAGACCAGACCTGGGCTCCCGACACAAAGCCCAGGTGGTTGCAGAGCTGACATCACTTGCTTCTCTTCTGTCAGGACACAGTCCTGAGCCGGCTGTGTTCCAATGCCTGAAATCCATTTTCTTCTTCCTCCCAGTTTTGTAGTTGTTCACAGTTGGAGGGTCAGTATGGATGCTGTTCTTCTCCCTATGTATGTTATTCACCTTTTGAACATTATACTTTTATATAATTTTAAGGTAGATACATAGTTAAAGCATGGATGGGGCTTTGTCATGAAAAACGTGGGTGAAATTACTATCTCTTTTGATATTATCTGCAGTTTCTCCCTTGGCTCTTACAGATGCTTCCTTAGGTGGGTAAGGAGATTCTATGCTCCACTGCAAATGGACTCTAAAGTGGATCAGTTTTTTTTTTTTTTTTAAGTTTTTTTTTCATGTGGACCATTTAAAAAGTCTTTATTGAATCTGTTACAATATTGCTTCTGTTTTATGTTTTGGTTTTATGGCTTCGAGGCATGTGGGATCTAAGCTCTCTGACCAGCAATCAAACCCACACCCCTTGCACTGGAAAGTAAAGTTTTAACCACTGGACCATCAGAGAAGTCCCTCAAGTGGATCAATTTTAGGAAAGACTGTGGACACTGGGATTTTTGATGGAGGAACTGAGTTTCCTAGAGCAATGAGACCGTGCATACAGTTCTTAGAATAGTGTCTGTCATATGTTGAGGGCTTAATAAAAGATAACTGTTATTAGGTCAATACAATAAAGGAGGTGAGTTTACACTGAAGCCTGCCTCCTTCATAGTAGCTACTTGATCCCTTGAGGTCCCTGGGATCCTTATGTTATCCTTGCCACTGCAAGGTTCTGACTGTGAGTGGGTCAGATAGGTGAATAGGGTAGAAAGTCTTAGGACAGAGAGATGCAGAGAGGGGGTTGAGGAAGCTCCAAGGACACAGGAACCCACTCTGTTTGGGGAGTTGGGTAGCTTTGTAGAGGATGAAGGACTGAAATGCAGATTCGAAGAGTGAGCAGAAATTTGCCAGATGGGCATGGTAGGGGAGAGAAAGGGAAGAGTGTCTGCAAAGTCGGAGGCATGGGAAGAATGAGGCTCAGAAAACGGCAGCAGTTCAGCCAGGCTCAACCACAGCAAGAGTGGGGTGGCAGCAGCAGGGGAGGCTGGACTGGCAGGCAGGGAGCAATTTTTAAAACAACTTCGTTGAACTGTAAGTTACACGGCACACAGCTCACCCATTTGAAGAGTACAAAGCACTGGCTTTTAGTATGTTCCGAGTTGCCTGCAATTTTTGAAGCCCTTGTACATCCTATTGAAGGTGGCTTTCTTGGGGCATCCTGAAGTGTCTTTTGGGGGTTGTGTGGGTGCATGAAGTCTAGGGGAAGCTGGAGAAGCAGTGGGTCCAGGCAGGAAAGAAAACAGGCAGCAGTCCTTGTGTGGGGCAAGGCCAAGCTCCATCAGGTTTCCTGTGGATTGTGAGGGAAGCAGAGGACGACCCCGTAGAGCCCCCCACCACAGACCACGTTCCTATAACCTGGGGCCATGTCTTAATAGTCAAAGCAAAGGGAACCATGAAATGCCTGAGTATGACCCTGGACCAGGCTGAGGCTCCCAGAAGCCCTGCCTTCCTGACATACCACAAGGAGGCCAAGTGCCCACAGCTGATTTGAGAAGTGCACTGAAATGAACACTTTTAAAGAAGTTCTGAGCTTTCTTGTCAGAGGTGGTACTTTTTTTTTTTAATTTTTTTTTCTTTTTTTATTATTATTTTTTTAAATTTTATTTTATTTTTAAACTTTACATAATTGTATTAGTTTTGCCAAATATCAAAATGAATCCATCACAGGTATATATGTGCTCCCCATCCTGAACCCTCCTCCCTCCTCCCTCCCCATACCATCCCTCTGGGTCATCCCAGTGCACTAGCCCCAAGCATCCAGTATCGTGCATCGAACCTGGACTGGCATCTCGTTTCATACATGATATTTTACATGTTTCAATGCCATTCTCCCAAATCTTCCCACCCTCTCCCTCTCCCACAGAGTCCATAAGACTGTTCCATACATCAGTGTCTCTTTTGTTGTCTCGTACACAGGGTTATTGTTATCATCTTTCTAAATTCCATATATATGCGTTAATATACTGTATTGGTGTTTTTCCTTCTGGCTTACTTCACTCTGTATAATAGGCTCCAGTTTCATCCACCTCATTAGAACTGATTCAAATGAATTCTTTTTAATGGCTGAGTAATACTCCATTGTGTATATGTACCACAGCTTTCTTATCCATTCATCTGCTGATGGACATCTAGGTTGCTTCCATGTCCTGGCTATCATAAACAGTGCTGCGATGAACACTGGGGTACATGTGTCTCTTTCCCTTCTGGTTTCCTCAGTGTGTATGCCCAGCAGTGGGATTGCTGGATCATAAGGCAGTTCTATTTCCAGTTTTTTAAGGAATCTCCACACTGTTCTCCATAGTGGCTGTACTAGTTTGCATTCCCACCAACAGTGTAAGAGGGTTCCCTTTTCTCCACACCCTCTCCAACATTTATTATTTGTAGACTTTTGGATCGCAGCCATTCTAACTGGTGTGAAATGGTACCTCAGAGTGGTCTTGATTTGCATTTCTCTGATAATGAGTGATGTTGAGCATCTTTTCATGTGTTTGTTAGCCATCTGTATGTCTTCTTTGGAGAAATGTCTATTTAGTTCTTTGGCCCATTTTTTGATTGGGTTGTTTATTTTTCTGGAATTGAGCTGTAGGAGTTGCTTGTATATTTTTGAGATTAGTTGTTTGTCAGTTGCTTCATTTGCTATTATTTTCTCCCATTCTGAAGGCTGTCTTTTCACCTTGCTAATAGTTTCCTTTGATGTGCAGAAGCTTTTAAGGTTAATTAGGTCCCATTTGTTTATTTTTGCTTTTATTTCCAGTATTCTGGGAGGTGGGTCATAGAGGATCCTGCTGTGATGTATGTCAGAGAGTGTTTTGCCTATGTTCTCCTCTAGGAGTTTTATAGTTTCTGGTCTTATGTTTAGATCTTTAATCCATTTTGAGTTTATTTTTGTGTATGGTGTTAGAAAGTGTTCTAGTTTCATTCTTTTACAAGTGGTTGACCAGTTTTCCCAGCACCACTTGTTAAAGAGAAGAGGTGGTACTTTTTTAAATGGAGGAGAAAGAGTCTCCAGTCTAATGTCAGGAGTGGAACACAGCTCAGAGATCCACGGAGGCTGATTTTGACCAAGCAGCTTGTGTGGAATGGTTTTTTTGAGCTGCCCCAGTGATGGGATGGAAGGATGAGAGGAAACAGGTCTGCATGAACGTACTGGCTGTTCTTCCTCTTCCCAAGCCACAGGAGTAGCTGCCTTCCAAACCTGGCAGTGTTTTCACAAACACTCATCACAAGGCCACACCTCCAGTGTTCTCATTCAGCACCTTTGAGTCAGGCCAGGAAATCGTGGTGCATTTTTAACTGCTTGGACTTTTTTGGGAACTCTCTGTGTGATGATTTTTAAACAACTACAAACTTAATTTTCAAGTACAGTATAAATACTTTATTTTCCTAAACTGTTTTACAGTAAGTGGCTGCCCAACATGCCTAGCTTAGTGTGGATTTTCCACAAACAAGGGCCTTCTGTTGTAGTCCACCACACAGCAATCCAAACCGGGAAATTAGTACATTATTACCGCCTGATCCTCAAAGCTCCATTCAGGTTTCACTAGCTGTTCCATTTTTGTTTTTTTTTTAAAGCAAAATGATCAAGTCCAGGGTCACAAGTGACCTTTAGTTGTCCTGTCTCGTCAGTCTTCTTTAATCTGGAACAGCTCCTCAGTCTTTCCATGATTTGCATGAACTGGACACCTGCTTTTGAAGACTGCAGACTAGTTACATTGTAACATGTCCCAAATTTTGGTTTCTTTCTTGTTTCTTAACAATGAAATCCCAGTTGTGCATCTTTGGCAGGAATATCACAGAACCGGTGCTTTGTCCTCTTGGTTACATCCTATCAGGTTGGGGGCGTGATGTAGATATGTCCGGTTACCATGGACTCAGTTTGGTCCAAATCCTTAAAAAAATTTTTTTGTAGATATAATATTGACATGTAACACTGTATAAATTTTAGGTGCACAACAAGTTGATTTGATACATTTCTATGTAAAAATAAGATAACCAGCTTAGTGTTAGCTAACACCTTCATCATTTCTTATTGGTGGTGAGTGCATTGAAGATCTGGTCTCTTGGGAATTTTGAGTATTGTTCACTATAGTCATGATGCTGTGCCCTAGATCCCCACTTCAGTTCAGTTCAGTCACTCAGTCGTGTCCGACTCTTTGCGACCCCATGAACCACAGCATGCCAGGCCTCTCTGTCCATCACCAACTCCCAGAATCTACCCAAACTCATGTCCATTGAAATGGTGATATCATCCAACTATCTCATGCTTTGTCGTCCCCTTCTCCTCCTGCCTTCAATCTTTCCCAGCATCAGGGTCTTTTCAAATGAGTCAGTTCTTTGCGTGAGGTGGCCGAAGTATTGGAGTTTCAGCTTCAACATCAGTCCTTCCAATGAACACCCAGGACTGATCTCCTTTAGGATGGACTGGTTGGATCTCCTGGTAGTCCAAGGGACTCTCAAGAGTCTTCTCCAACACCAAGTTCAAAAGCATCAATTCTTCAGAAAGTGCTCGGCTTTCTTTATAGTCCAACTCTCACATCCATACGTGACTACTGGAAAAACCATAGTCTTGACTAGATGAAGCTTTGTTGGCAAAGTAATGTCTCTGCTTTTTAATACGCTAACATATTAAAAATTGCTAGCAAATTAAAAATTGCTAGGTTGGTCATAGCTTTTCTTCGAAGGAGCAAGCGTCTTTTAATTTCATGGCTGCAGTCACCATCTGCAGTGATTTTGGAGCCCCCCAAAATAAAGTTTCTCACTGTTTCCACTGTTTCTCCATTTGCCATGAAGTGATGGGACTGGATGCCATGATCTTAGTTTTCTGAATGTTGAGCTTTAAGCCAACTTTTTCACTCTCCTCTTTCACTTTCATCAAGAGGCTCTTTAGTTTTTCACTTTCTGTCATAAGGGTGGTGTCATCTGCATATCGGAGGTTATCGATATTTCTCCCCCCTTACTCATCTTCTGAAAGTTTTGTACCCTTTGGCCAAATCTCTCCTTTTCTCATACCTGCCAGCCCCTGGTAACCACTATTCTATTTTGCTTTTTGGGGGGTGATCTGAATCTTCTTTCTCTGTTTTAGAAAAAGGGAAGAAATGACAAAAGTATGGGTAATTGAGATTTTAAAAAACCCTTCTACTTAATTAGTTATTTGAATTATCTATGTTATTTGAATAATTCAAATAAATCCTGTATTGAGTTGGCAGATACTGTCTCGGTCTTTCCTTTTAAAAATTAGCTTCAATACTGTAATATTTGGCACAAATGATATAAAGAATAACATAACTCGAATTGTAGTAACTTGATATGTAATATACAACATATATTTCCAATTGAATTATTTATTATTTTATATGTAGCATATAAAGCATATTATACAGTAAGTTTAAGTCTCAAGAATTGTCACTGCCCATTTAGCCAATTCTTTCTTGTAAATTCCTTCCTAACTTCAGTCTACGCTGAATTTGCCCAGGACTGACTGACCCAGGCTCACCCTGACAAAGTGACAAAAACTCAGGTCTTGGAGGCAGTTGTTGAGGCCATCCTCAACAATTCAGCAGTTCAGACCAGACACAACCTTTTACGTTCCTAAAGCAGCTACTTAGCTTGTTCCGGCATCTGGTGGTCAAACGTGGGATTGCAGCTACTCATACGTTGTTAATGCTTCTTGAGATTTTTCTTTTCTGTTTTGAATATTTTTCCTGGTTTAAACTTAACTTTGAAATGTAAAATCCATTTTTAAAAAATTTGGATATACTAAAACTTATAGTTACATGTTTTCTCTCTCTGTATGTCCCCACTATGCACCAGTGAGAACTCTTTTTAAGTACTGGCTGCTCACATTTATAATCTTTCAGTCTTTGATAGAGCTTCTTGGGGTGTGTATGTGTGTATGTATGTGTGTTTGGGGATGTTTTTCTTTCATTAATTCTAAAATTTTGTTGCTAATATATAGTAGGCACTGAGATTGATGCTGGTAGGAAATAGAATGGTAAATTAAGCCAGTGCTTCTGATTATACTCTATGAAACAGGAAACCTCTTTATTAAACGTTAAAGGGAGGAAACCTAATATTGTAAGTAATATTTAGTGACCACCTGTTATCTGCTAGATGAACACATTACTTCCCAGAAAATGTCACAGCACATGTGCATCGTTCAAAATGCACTAAATAGTAAATTACAATCATTACTAGGCTGTTAGGTAATCATTTTTGAGATACTTGTGGATTTAAACTCACAGGTGAAAGTCTGATGAAGAACAGGTTATTTATGTGATCTTAAAGTATCTTCAGAGAAGGCAATGGCACCCCACTCCAGTACTCCTGCCTGGAAAACCCCATGGGTGAAGGAGCCTGGTAGGCTGTGGTCCATGGGGTCGCTGAGGGTCGGACACGACTGAGTGACTTCACTTTCACTTTTCACTTTCATGCATTGGAGAAGGAAATGGCAACCCACTCCTGTGTTCTTGCCTGGAGAATCCCAGGGACGGGTGGGCTGACGTCTATGGGGTCACACAGAGTCGGACACGACTTAAGTGACTTAGCAGCAGCAGCAGCAAAGTATCTTCAGAAGATCCACAAGTTACTTACTTATTACAATAAAAAAAAGAGTAACTTTTATAGTGGAGAAACTTGACCCACTGCACAGTAGCCAAATGTTCAGAGTTAACATCACAAACAAGACAGTCCAACCTCATGTGCCTTCTGAGGTGATACACTAAGGGCTCATGTCACTTCTGTGGTCTGTTTTGCAAAAAACACATAGCTTGAATCTAATCATGAGAAAACGTTAGACAGACTCAGAATGAGGAACGTTCTACAAAATAACTGGACAATATTCTTCCAACATATTAAAGTCATGAAAGACAAAGATTTGAGAAACTGTTCCAGATAAAAGGAAAGTAAAAGTGAAAAAGGTAACCCAAAAAGGTAACAAGTTCTTTGATGACAAAGAACTGGTGTCTTTAAAAAAGATTTTTGAAATCAATGTGTTTTGAATAATTTTGAAATCAATGTATGTATGCTTTCTAAAGGAGGAAAAATATGGCAAAGTTAAAGGAAGAAAAAGCATTTATCACCCACACATCTGTCACAGACCAAGGCTGCCTGGGGAGACTGAGAGGAGTGTCATTTCATGGTGCAGGGATGTGCTAGGTGGACGGCATTCTGAACTGAAAGAAACAATACAGAAAAGACAAGAATCGTGCAAAGGCCCATCTCAGGGAAAAATAAGATAGCAGTGGTCTGCTTTGAGGTCGGGTGGCTGGAACTAGAAAACTGAGATGCATAGGTGGCGGCAGGACTTCGCAGGAGGGGGACCACTACTCTCTCCCACACGCCAGGGTCCGCAGATCCTAGCACGCGGCTCGGGAGTGAAGAAGGAAGTGCAGGCGAGGGCCGTTCCCGCCCAGTCGGGTCTCCTCACAGCGAAACCCCCACCTTCACACAGCCGGGCCTCCTCACACCCCGCCCCCTTGAGGCGGTTGACGCACTTGGGCTCGGTTTCCAGGGCAACCAGAGACGGGCCTCCGTCTTTCCGCTCGCCCTTGTGCGTCACTTCCGGCCACTAGCCGCCAGTCCCCGGGGACCTGGTGGGGGGGAGGGGGGGGAGGGCCCTATTGGGACAGCCTTCGTTCCTCTGGGGCGTCGTGGTGGGGAGTGGCGTTAGTCGAAATGATTTTTCGGTTCTGCGGCGGGGAGGCAGGCGGAGCTTAGTTTCAGTCTCCCAGCCAATCGCTTTCAAATCCGCTCCCTGAGCGCCGCGGGAAAATGGACGTCTAGTCGCCGCCAGGCCTAGAGCAGAAGAACTCGCACCGAGGCGGCCGGGGGCGGGATCCGGCGCTCCGGGGTTTCCGGGTAGCCGGATGAGCGGGGGCGGGGCATCAGGGGGCGGGGCAGGCGAGCGAAGGCGTTGATTGGCCGCTTCGTAGCCTGCGGGGTAGCCGCCTGGACTCCTGCGGCCGGCTTGGGCGTTTCATTCACTCACTCACTGAATGGATTGGTTCATTTGGCCTTCCCTGAGAGGACGGCGAGTCTGAGTTTGTGCTAGGCGCTGGGGGTTCAGTGAGGAGTCGATCTCCAGGACTCCAGGATTTGGTTGACAGTCTGCGGAATCCCCTCCTTTCTTCCTGTGCCACCTTAATCGCCTCTCTCCACCTAAAGCCTGGTGTGATGGGCTTCTTGGATAGGGAGGCGCCACCCGGCCTCGCTCAACTCCAGGGACTTTCCCTGAAGGGTCCCCATCCCTGAAGGCAGTCTCTGAGCAGTGGAAGGTGTAAGGTGGAGCCCTGGTTAACCTCTCAGTTACTGAGCCACGTCCATTACTTTACATTCACCTCTGAAAAAAACCGCTCAGTCGTGTCCGGCTCTTTGCAACTCCATGGACTGTGCCTGCCAGGCTGCTCTGTGCGTGGAATCCTTCAGGTCGAGAGTAGTAGAGTGGGTTGCCCTGAAAACAAAATATAGTTATTTTCCGGGGGTGGGGGTAGGGGGTGGGGGTAGGTTTGTGAGGTTTAAAATGACCTTTGCTGCTTAGTTTGGGTTTGAATCCCAGCTTTGTCCCTGATTAGCCTGTGTGACTCTGGGCCACTGAAGAGGCCTCTGTCCAGCACTGGGTGATACTCAAGTCTGGCTAATTTTTTTTTTTTTTAATTGAAGTATAGTTGATTCACAATGCTATGTAAATTACTGCTCTAGAGCCAACTGATTCAGTTTTATATATACACACACGCTCCCCTGGTGGCTCAGAGGGTAAAGCCTGCAATGCAGAAGACCTGGGTTCCCTGGGTCAGGAAGATCCCCTGGAGAAGGAAATGGCAACCCACTCCAGTATTCTTGCCTGGAGAATTCTGTGGATGGAGGAGCCTGGTAGGCTACAGTCCACAGGGTCGCAAAGAGTTGGACACGACTGAGCAACTTCACTTCATATATACACACACAGATTCTTTTTATAAAATATTCTTTTCCATTATGTTTTACAATAGGATATTGAATATAATTCACTGTGCTATACTGTAGGGCCTTGTTGTTCATCCATTCTGTATTTAAAAGTTTAAATCGGCTAACCCTAACCTCCCATTCCATTTCTTCTCCAACCCCCTGTCATTGTGCTTCACTTTGTATGATAATCTCTGGTTGTGTCTCTGTTGCTGCAAAGGGCATTATTTCTTTTTATGCCTGAGTAATATTCCGTTGTATATATGTACCATGTCTTCTTTATCCATTCCTTTGTTGATGGATGTTAAGTTGTTTCCATGTCTTGGCTATGGTGAATAGTGCTGCTGGGAGCATGGGGGTGTGAGAGCTGGACTGTGAAGAGGCTGAGCGCCAAAGAATTGATGCTGTTGAACTGTGGTGTTGGAGAAGACTCTTGAGAGTCCCTTGGACTGCAAGGAGATCCAACCAGTCCATTCTGAAGGAGATCAGCCCTGGGATTTCTTTGGAAGGAATGATGCTAAAGCTGAAACTCCAGTACTTTGGCCACCTCATGCGAAGAGTTGACTCATTGGAAAAGACTCTGATGCTGGGAGGGATTGGGGGCAGGAGGAGAAGGGGACGACAGAGGATGAGATGGCTGGATGGCATCACTGACTCGATGGACGTGAGTCTCAGTGAACTCCGGGAGTTGGTGATGGACAGGGAGGCCTGGCGTGCTGCAACTCATGGGGTTGCAAAGAGTCGGACACGACTGAGCGACTGATCTGATCTGATGAGCATGGGGGTCCATGGATCTTTGAATTTTGGTTTTGTCTGGATATATGCCCAGGAGTGGGATTGCTGGGTCAATCATATGTTAATTCTAGTTTTAGTTTCCTAAGGACCCTCCATACTGTTTTCCACAGTGGCTGCACCATCATACATTCCCACCTACAATGTAGGAGGGTTCCCAAGGCTGGCTAATTCTAAGGTGAAGAATTTAGTAAATCCAAACCAAAATTTTGGCTCCAGGTGTATAGCATCCTCTTCAGCTGACATATTAGTAATAAAATTGACTTGTAAATATCCATTGTCTGATTCTTTTGTCTTATTTATCAATCGTTCCACACTCAGAAAGAGGAAAAAGAAGTGTTACTGCTTAGTCTCCGCATTAGAACAACCGACCTTATAGAGCTATTGTGGGGTTATATGAGAAATTTGTACCAAGTGCATTGTACTTTCTCTGCTGGGTAAATGGTGGCTACCCTGACTGTGTTATTTCGATGGAGTAGATGTGGAAGTCCCACTCAAGTGGCTGATTGTTCATGGTGCTAAATAAACAAACATCCTCTTTCATGGTCTGGGCCCTAGGAAACCCAGGTGAGACATGGCCCTATGGACAAATATTTGAGTGGACTGTATGGCAGAAGAGAGCCCTACAACTTAGAAAGGAGTAAGGAAACCTGGCACCCGACTCCAGTACTTTTGCCTGGAAAATCCCATGGATGGAGGAGCCTGGTAGGCTGTGCAGTCCATGGGGTTGCTAAGAGTCGGACACGACTGAGCGACTTCGCTTTCACTTTTCACTTTCATGCATTGGAGAAGGAAATGGCAACCCACTTCAGTGTTCTTGCCTGGAGAATCCCAGGGACGGGGCAGCCTGGTGGGCTGCCCTCTCTAGGGTCGCACAGAGTCAGACACGACTGAAGTGACTTAGCATAGCATTTAGCAAGGAAACCTTTATCACACTATCGGTGGATCAGAAAACCTGAGAGATGATGGGCTTTGCGAAAGTGGGATGATCACATCACCTGACCAGAACGCTTTTAGCCAGGACAATAGCATAAACTGGGATTGTCCTAGGCAAATCAGGATATATGGTCACCCTATCCTAAGGCCATACAAGTAGCACATGAGAGAACTGGGACGGAACTTAGATCTATCCCACTCCTGAGAGTGACCTTATGACATGATCACTCCCATTTTGTAGGTGAAGACACTGATGTTATATAGGTAGTAGTAAGTAATGGAGTTTGTGCTCTGATCTTTGCTTTTGACGGGTTTCAGAGGTAATTCTTGGAGAAGGCAATGGCACCCCACTCCAGTACTCTTGCCTGGAAAATCCCATGGACAGAGGAGCCTGGTAGGCTGCAGTCCATGGGGTCGCTGAGAGTTGGACACGACTCAGTGACTTCACTTTACCTTTTCACTTTCATGCATTGGAGAAGGAAATGGCAACCCACTCCAGTGTTCTTGCCTGGAGAATCCCAGGGACGGTGGAGCCTGGTGGGCTGCCGTCTATGGGGTCGCACAGAGTCGGACATGACTGAAGTGACTTAGCAGCAGCAGCAGCAGCAGCAGAGGTAATTCTCAACTCCACCAAGCCTCACTGGGCATTGGTCTTCATCTTTGAGACCTTGTGACTGGATATTTCAGGGAAGCAGACTTGCCTCATTTGAGAACTTTCTAACAGGGCTCTGTATCATTGCATGAAACTTTCCACCCCATTAGGACTTCTGTTTCAAAGCCTTTGACTGTGTGGGTCAATACCAGACCACCTGATCTGCCTCCTGAGAAATCTGTATGCAGGTCAAGAAGCAACAGTTAGAACCAAACATGGAACAATGGACTGGTTCCAAATTGGGAAAGGAGTATGGCAAGGCTGCATATTGTCACCTGCTTATTTAACTTATACGCAGAGTACATCATGGGAAATGCCGGGCTGGATGAAGCACAAGCTGGAATCAGGATTGCCGGGAGAAATATCAATAACCTCAGATATGCAGATGACACCACCCTTATGGCCGAAAGTGAAGAGGAACTAAGAGCCTCTTGATAAAGGTGAATGAGGAGAGTGAAAAAGTTGGCTTAAAACTCAACATTCAAAAAACTAAGATCATGGCATCCGGTCCCATCACTTCATGGCAAATAGATGGGGAAACAGTGGCTGGCTTTATTTTCTTGGGCTCCAAAACCACTGCAGATGGTGACTGCAGCTATGAAATTAAAAGACACTTGCTCCTTGGAAGGAAAATTATGACCAACCTAGACAGCATATTAAAAAGCAGAGATTACTGTTGACAAAGATCCATCTAGTCAAAGCTGTGGTTTTTCTAGTAGTCATGTATGGATGTGAGAGTTGGACCATCAAGAAAGCTGAGTTGATGCTTTTGAACTGTGGTGTTAGAGAAGACTCTTGAGAGTCCCTTGGACTACCAGGAGATCCAACCAGTCCATCCTAAAGGAGATCAGTCCTGGGTGTTCATTGGAAGGACTGATGCTGAAGCTGAAGCTCCAATACTTTGGCCACCTAATACGAAGAACTGATTGATTGGAAAAGATCCTGATGCTGGGAAAGATAGAAGGCAAGAGGAGAAGGGGACAACAGAGGATGAGATGGTTGGAATGGTTGGATGGCATCACCGATTTGATGGACATGAGTTTGAACAAGCTCTGGGAGTTGGTGATGGACAGGGAAGCCTGGCATGCTGCAGTGTATGGGGTTGCATATAGTTAGACATGACTGAGCGACTGAACTGAACTGAGGACTTCTGTGGAGGGGCTCTGGTGTGGCTGGTGAGGTTGCACTTGATGATTTCAGATGATCCTTCCAATCCAACTTTTAAGAGTCTAAAACTCCTTGAGAGCAGATTTGGTGTATTCTTTGAACTCTCAACGTTCAGAGGAAATGCTCAGGAAATGTTAAAACGGTGTAAGGACTATAACTGCAGAAGCAGGATATACCTGAAACAAGTCTAGGCACCTCCATTTGATGGCTGGGGTGCTGTGGCAAGCCTTTACAGTCTCTGAACTTTGGTTTTCTCATAAAAATGCAGAATAGTTTCCTCCCTCCCTCACAGATTTGATAGGACAATAAAATTAATGTGAGTACATCGAAAACAGAAACACTGTACTAAAATAGCAATGTTTCCTCTTGCCAGCATTCAATCTTGCTTTCCAAATTGCTTCTCTTATCCATTTATAGATAGAATGAGAACAGAGAAGGACTATGGGAAGAGCACAGATAATAGTCAGACAGCCTCAGATTTGAATCCTAAACATTACCAGCCACTTGTGTGCCAAGTAGAGTGTTCTTTCTGGACCTCAATGCTAAGAATAGCTACCTGGCATGGATTTTTTTTTTTTTTTTAAAGGAAAGGAAAGTGAAGTCGCTCAGTCATGTCCGACTCTTTGCGACCCCATGGAGTGTAGCCTACCAAGCTCCTCTGTCCATGGGATTTTCCAGGCAATAGTAACTGGAGTGGATTGCCATTTCCTTCTCCAGGCTGGCATGGATCTTATGAAGACATTGTGTGCTAAACATGGATTTCTATTCCTGGCACATAGACCTCCAATAAAAGGTGGCCTCTTTTAATGTCTGTTTTCTGTGTTCTATAACTGTCAACTTATGCTCTCAGGGCCAAGAGGAAGCCACTCTGGGTAGCTTTACGCAGGGTCCTGGAAACGTACTCTCAGCCTCTGGGCGCCTGTGTTGAAAATCCTTCCTGGCTGGTGTGCAGGAAATACACTCCACGGGTTTTGCCCTGAAGATGTGTTCTGTTTATAATTCATTCCCGCTCCTTGGAAAACAATTCAATAGAATGCAATTGGTTTTCCACTAGCCCAGGGCAGGGATGAGGAATAGCATATTATTATTTTTTAAAAATATATAAATAATAAGTCATAAAACAGCACTGGGCACACAGCAGAGTCAATAAATGCTTGTTTGGGTAAAGTAAAGTGATGGCTCTGTTATTCCATGGCTGCTGTACTGGCTGAACTATTTCTGTCCTCCATTACAGTTTTTTTTTTTTTTTTGTTAAATGAAAAATAAACACATGCATACAGTAAAAAATTCAAACACAAAAAAACACAAGGGAAAGAAGGTCTCCCTCATCCTCTTTTCTCTCAAACCTACAAATTGTAGGTTTGAGAGAATTTCTTGTGTATTTTTCAATTATGCTATGCACATTCCAACCTACGTATGTAAACTCCTTTTAAAGTTTTGTTTATTTTTTAACCTAGAAGGGTTTAAGTTCTTAAGTGGCTTCTGCCCTACCTAGACAGCTGTGTGCAGCAACTATGACAGCCGTTCCACACCCGGGGGCTTATTCCGAGCCCTTGACCGGACCTCTAGAGTCTGGAGTGGTTTTCCCAGGAGCGGTGGGGACCAGGCATCTGCCCTCGGGCAGTCTGCTCCAGGCTCCGGCTCTGACCTCCTCATCCCCGCCCAGCCCCTGTGTGTGACCAAGCAGTTAAGTCAGGCCCGGGAGGCACCCTGAATCGTCTCCCAGACAGTAAAAGGGGAACTTATTCTCGCCCCAAGGTAGCTCTAAGCATCGCTACCACGCCTGCTGGTGCTTGATCCCCGGAGCGACTGGAAGCCCGGCTCGGCGCGGGCGCTGGGATCGTGATCCGGTAGGGGCTTTGCAGGGGCGTGGGCTGCAAAGGGCAGAAAATTTGAGCTGCGCGCCCTGAGAGCGGGGAAAGGGGCGCAGAGGCAGGACTTGGCGCTTCCTTTTGGGTGCGCGGCCCCAGGAGCCACAGTTCTCCTCTCCGTCACAGCTGCTCCCCTCCCGCCCTTCTCCCTTCGTCTCCCTCCCCTCCCTGCCCCCGGCGACCACCTCACTCCTCCTCCCCTCCCCCGGCCGTCCCCCTCGCCCCTCCCTCGCGGGGCCCGCGTCGCCCCTAAAACCTGGCGCGGGCCTCCGGGCCCGGGACCGGCTTCGCGCATGCGCAGGGGCGGCGCCGGCCCGGCCGCCAGTCGGAAGCTCCAGCTCCGAGCCCGGGGAGCGGCCGCAGAGGCTGTCCGGCCCCGCCGCCCTTCCCGCTGTTGGCACCTGCTCCGGGCCCGGGGCCCCGGCTGCGTAAGTGCAAGAAGGGGGTGCCCCTGGGCAGGGGACCGGGCCGGCCTCGGGAGGGCTGTCCGTGGGTCACGGCGCGCGCTGGGGCGCCGGGCAGCGTGTTTCCTGCGGAGGGGCTCGACTCCGCCCGCACCTGCCGCGGCCACCTGCCCCGGCCCGGTGGCCCGGCCTCCCCCGTCCGCGCCCGCGCCCGTCCCGCCCCGGCCCGCACCTGCCGCCTCTCGGGCCCGGCCCAGCCTCCCCTCCGCGGGCGCCGGCCGTCCCCGGCCCCTCCCCGGCCCCCGGCCCCCGGCCCCGACAGGGGGTCTGCGGACGCGGCTGGGACCGCCTGGCTCTCGGTTTCCTCTCTTCCTCTATCTCCTCTGGGTTCTAAGTGGCTCAGATCCCCCGCGGCGGCGTCAGGCACAGTCTCCCGCGGTTGAGCTCCCGAAATTGTCAAGTCCAGCTTCACTCGGCCGAGTCTCGGAAATGCAGAGCCGGTGCCCGCCTGGGTCTCCGCCCCCAATCCATCTGCCCCGCGCGAACGCCTTTCCACGCTGAGTGTGCTGGTGTCAGGGTGGGGTGCTTGTGGATTCCACTTGTTCTTACAGAGGGATCCACAGTGCCGAACGCAGGCTCGGGTTAGTTAAAAATGAGCAGAAGGCTGTGACCTCCTCCTCCGTCTTGTCTGCTCCTCCCCACCCAGTTTAAAGGCAACTGGCGATTTTGAAAAGGTAGTTACAGTCTCTTCCTAGTCCGGCCCAGCTAGTGTTCCCTAGTATGAAATAACAGCACTAGAGACATGATGCTGGAGACCCAGGAATCTTGCAGTCCTTAAAGATCCCTTGGCCAGGTTTTTTCTTAAATTGTAGGGCTGTCCAGTGGAATAGAGGGAAAAATAGTTAAGAAATATTTTATCAAGTAACAGCTTTATTGAGAGAATGTGAATACGGTAAAGTCCACCCATTTAAATTGTACACTTAAGTGGTTTTCAGTGTATTCCCAGTTGTGCAACCATTATTAATCCAGACCATTTTCATCACTTCAAATAGAAATTCCATACCCGTTGTCAGTCTCCCCTCCTGCACCCGCGACAGCCACAAACTTACTCTCTGTCTCCAAGGAGTTGCATATTTGGGGCATTTCATGTAAATAGAATCATGCAATTTGTGGTCTTTTGTGCCTGGCTTCTTTAACTCAGCATAATGTTTTCAGGGTTCACCCATGTTGTAGCAATGTTAGTACTGTTTATGGCTGAGTAGTATTCTGTTATACGGATAGACTGCATTTTGTTTATCCGTTTATCAGGTGATAGAAGTCTCTCTTGTTTCCACTTTTTGGCTATTATGAATAATACTGCCATGAATGTTCGTGTACTACTTTTTGTGTGGACGTGTATTTTCAAATCTCTTTGGTATATACCTAGGAGTGGAACTGCTGTTTATATGGCAACTCTATGTTTAACTTTTTGAGGAAATACCAAGTTGGAGAAATATATTCTTTTTTAAAATAAATATTTATTTATTTGGCTGCACTGGGTCTTAGTTGCCGCATGTGGAGTCCTAGATCTTCCTTGCAGCATGATCTATAGTTACAGTGTGGAGCTCTTGGTTGCGGCATGTGGGATCTAATTCCCCAACCAGGGATCAGACCCAGGCTCCCTGCATTGGGAGTGCAGAGTCATAGCTACTGGACCACCGGGGAGTCCCTGAAGAAATATATTCTTAATGTTTTAATATTCGTATTAGATTAGTCTCAGACTAATTGGTGATGGACAGGGAAGCTCGGCGTGCTGCAGTCCATGGGGTCGCAAAGAGTCGGACACGACTGAGCGACTGGACTGAACTGGAGTCTCAGACACCAGAGCTGACTCAATGCCAGGGCTCATTTCATTAGATTCTTTCTCCCTTGAAGAAACCAGTGGAAAAACATGGACTGTGCAGCCAGTTTGCCACTTACAGATGAGGAGACCTTGAGCAAATGACTGAGCCTGGTTCTTATCTGTAAGGCTGAAGATAGGAATGCTTGTTTCTTGATTGTTGGGGAGTCTGAATATGATCTGATAGATTGTAAAGTGCCTAGTGCAATTTCCTATTCCCACCTTATATGAGACAAATTTATTCCAGTGTTAGTTGCATATTTTGAATCTGTGGCAAAGGTGAACAAGAACTTTGCTGATAGTGAGCTCCTTCAGGGAAAACGTTCGTCAGTTTTTATTTTTGCCCAGATAGTATGATGGAAAACTGGTGCCAACTACTCTCGCTATTGTTTTATAAAAGCAAGAGTGTTTGGGAGTTTTTTGGTGGTCCAGTGGTTAAGGCTGGGTGCTTTCACTGCCCTGGCCCAGGTTCAGTTTCAGGTTGGGGAACTAAGATCCTACAAAGTCGTGTGGTTTGGCCATTTTGGGGAAAAAAAAAAATCAGAACTTTTTTTTTTGGTTGCAGCCCGAGGCAAATGGGATCTTAGTTCCATAACCAGGGATCAAACCCACACCCCCTGCCTTGGAAGCGAGGAGTCTTAACTACTGGATCGCTAGGGAAGTCCCCTGACTCTCCCCAAAAAAGGATGTTTTAACAGCAAAAAAATGAGAAAGTTCATAACCTAAGAATGTGCTTAGTCGCTCAGTCATGTCCGACTCTTTGCGACCCCAAGGACTACAGCCCACCAGGCTCCTCTGTCCATAGGATTCTCCAGGCAAGAATACTGGAGTGGGTTGCCATTTTCTTCTCCAAATCTAAGAATAAATAACAATAATAGTTAACATTCATAAGACACATACTAAGTTTAGTTTTATGGAACACTTAAACATTATTTGTATTTTTCTCATTTTACCTCAGACCAGAGAAATTGAACACCTCCTATCCTCAAACTGTGTCTGAGATCCACAGGCCACCTGTCTTCAGGCAGATCTACACCTGTAACTCATGTGCCTTTTTTGTGCAGCAACTTCTTTGCTCATAGAAGCAGGGTGTTTTGGGATCAGCAGAATCATCTCCTGATAGAGGAGAAGAGCTGGGGCCAGGCCCCGAAACTAGCCAACGTGCTGAGATCCACTCTGTAAGCTTTTTGAAGTTGGATCTTCTTCCTTTTTTAAAAAAATTTTATTTATTTTGAGTTGAAGGATAATTGCTTTACAATATTGTGTTGGTTTCTGCCATACATCAATATGAATCAGCCACAGGTATAGATGTCCCCTCCCTCTTGAACCTCCCTCCCCATAGGATCTTCTTCCTTTTTTAACTCTTCTGTGAAACGTTGGACGTTTATGTACAGTTTAAAGAAGGGCAAGACGAGCACCCGTGGGTCTGCCATCCAGCTTAAGAGACAGAACACCACTGCTACTTCTGCAGCCCTGCGGCTTCGCTTTCAAATTGCATCCTCTTTGCACCCAAGTAACCACTGTCCACATTTATCTTTTTCTTTATAATTTTACCATATGTGTAAACAACACATTGTTTAGTGTTGCCTGCTAAACTTTACATAAGTGGAATGGTATTGCCTGTATTAATCCATAACCTGCTTTGTTTGCCCATCATGTTTTTGAGACTCATCTTTGTTCCTCTAGGTCGTTCATTTTCACTGTTCGAAGTATTCTGTTGTGTTAAAAGACCACACTTTAGTTACCCAGCCTCCTAACAGTGGACAGCTTTGTTTTCTCCAGGTCTTGCTTCTATAAACCTGCCCACCACATGCCAGAGTTCCTTTAGCAAGGCAGTTGCCGGGCCCGGGACGTACCAGTCTACACGCCCACCTGTCAAATAGGAGTTACCTTTGCATCTACATCTATATCTACATCTTTGCAAATATGGTGGTTTTTATACTTAAAACATTTTGTCTGTATACCCATGTTTATAATAGTATTATTCATAGTAGCCCAAGTTAGGAACAACCCAAATGACTTTCAATGAATGAATAAATAAACTGTGTTATATACCTTTATACATAAATGTATATACTATTCCAGGGAATATTATTCAGCATTAAATAAGGACATTCTGATACATGCTACAACACAGATGAACCTTGAAGACATTGTGCTAAGTGAAATGAGCCAGTCACAGCACGGTTCCACTGAGGTGACGTGCCTAGAACGGTCTGACTCATACAGACAGGACGTAGATGGTGGGACTGGGACTGGGGTTGAAGGGATGGGAATTAGTGTTTAATGGGGACAGAGCTTCAGTTGGCAAAGGTGAACACATTCAGGAGATGGGTGCATAACAGTGTGAATGTTGAGAGAGCTTGTGGACCCTTTGCCCAGTTTCCCTTAATGGTACCGTCCTGCAGAGGATGAGATGGTTGATTGGCATCATTGACTCAATGGACACGAATCTGAGCAAACCAGGAGATAGTGAACGACTTGGAAGTTGGGCGTGCTGCAGTCCATGGGGTGGAAAGAGTCACACACGACCTCGCGACTGAACAACAACCTCCATCTTGCAAAGTTACAGTACAGTATTGAAACCAGAGTACTGACTCACTAATCCGTTGAGGTTTGTCTTATTATCCACATTTTTATTCACGATTAAACTGGGGCTTAGAGAAGCACACAGGCTTGTCTGGGTCACTGACATGGCTAGTGTGGAGTTGGGGTGGCACGGGGATTCAGATTTCCAGGCAGTGGTATTAAGATGCTCTGTGGATGGGGCAGCATTCATCTGCTTGTTTGACCATTCATTTAACAAACATTTATTAACTCCTATGGGCCAGATGCTTTCGTACGGGTTATCTAACTGAATTCCTCAACAGCACTGAGAATCAGGTAATATTGCTTTCTTTCTTCCTCTTTTAAAAAAATAATTACTGGAGGATAGTTGATGCTGTTTTCTTTTTATATCTGTCAAAATTGGCACAGCAAGGTTATAAAAACTCTCCCAAGGAAACTCGGTTTATGAAATGAGGGATGGTAACGGTGTGTAGTTCCTCCTTCTGTCGCACACTGTGCTTGGCACTTTGCAGTTTGCACCCTTCCTTAATCCAGATATCTTCTTAGAAGGCAAGTTTTATATTCCCCCCATTAGTTTTCAGCTCAGGAGCTCAGGTGGCCTGGAGTAGAGTCCTGCTCTTCTGATTCCACTGCGAAATCCTCATGATTTCTGCTGAGAGGCTGAGGAAGCAATTCCTTCCTTCCTTCATTTATTCACCCTTCTTTGAGCACTGACTCCACACCCATGTCTGCTGAGGTACTGGGAATGGAAAACCTGAGAGGCTCCTTTTAAACTGCAGGGGCTCCAAGCTTGCTCTAGGAGCAGGGTACTGTGGTAAGAACTATAGTAGCGGCACGCAGAACCCCCGAGGACAAACGGTACCTCGCCGCTTGGCTTGGGGCTCGGCCGGTCTTCCAGCTGGGGGACGCGGGCATCCCCGCGTGCCGGAGTGGGAGGCAGCCTGCAAAACCCGTGCGCAGCCTCAGAACCCCTTCTTCTCTCTGGGCAGGGTCTTCACCATGAGCGTCCCTGACTACATGCAGTGCGCCGAGGACCACCAGACTCTCCTCGTGGTGGTCCAGCCCGTGGGGATCGTCTCGGAGGAGAACTTCTTCAGGATCTACAAGAGGATCTCGTCGGTGAGCCAGATCAGCGTGCGCGACTCGCAGCGCGCGCTCTACATCCGCTACCGGCACCACTACCCGCCCGAAAACAGCGAATGGGGCGACTTCCAGACCCACCGCAAGGTTGTGGGCCTCATCACCATCACCGATTGCTTCTCGGCCAAGGACTGGCCGCAGACCTTCGAGAAGTTCCACGTGCAGAAGGAAATCTATGGCTCCACGCTGTATGACTCGCGCCTCTTCGTGTTCGGGCTGCAAGGGGAGATCGCGGAGCAGCCGCGTACCGACGTGGCCTTCTACCCCAGCTACGAGGACTGCGCGACGGTGGAGAAGCGCATCGAGGACTTCGTGGAGTCGCTGTTCATCGTGCTCGAGTCCAAGCGCCTGGACAGGGCCACGGACAAGTCCGGGGACAAGATCCCGCTCCTCTGTGTCCCCTTCGAGAAGAAGGACTTCGTGGGGCTGGACACAGACAGTAGGTAAGTCAGCCTGGAGCCCAGGCTCCAGAAAGGGAGGAGCAAGTGGGAGGGTTCCCTGCAATGGTGGCGGGGGAAGGGTGCAGTCCACTGGGTTTCAGACTTTCTAAAATTGAGTGGGACAGACTTTGGTTGGGGGAGATCCTTTTAGGGTTAGTGTGACACTTAACTCTCCCTTTTTAGCCCAGACCCCCCGGTGGGACCCCTGGAGTGGCTGTCCAGAGGGTAGCCACTGTCACTAGGACAGTAGAGGAGGCTGAGCTGAGATGAGATGGGCTGAGGGTAAAAGGCAGGACAGGTGCTGAGACAGTCTGGGAAGAAGAATGTGGACTTAGTGTTTTTTTTTTAATTGCACGTCAAAATGATAATGTTTTACATATATGAGATCAAACAAAGACCATTATTAAAATCAGTTGCAAGTGTTTGTTTTTTACCTTTTTAAATGTGGCAGCTGGAAAGCTTCATTCATGTGGCTTGCATCTTATTCCTATTGGACAGCGCTGCCCCAGGACGCGTTGTGAAGACTGTTATTCAGCCTCACCCCTTCTGTGTGTAGAGTGGGTGCTGAGCCCCAGAGGCAGCAGAACTCCAGCCTGCTGGGCTGGAGCTGGGCCCATGCCTCCTGCCTCCCAGGCCAGGCCCCTCCTCCTGCCAGATGCCCTGGCGCCAGGTCCCCCACTTAGAATATCAGAACCACTGCAGAGACTCCTAAAAGAGCTCCTGGTGCAGAGGACAGCGTGTTCATGGTCTCTGCGTCACAGGGTTCACTCGGTCCTCATGTTAGCCCTGTGCTGCAGTCATCAGAATTGCAGATGAGCTCTGCGGGGTCCCTGCTTGCCCTCTGCTCCATTTCCCCGCGATGCTCCCACAGAAGAGAGCAGAGATGTGGTCCCCTCACTGGCAGGAGCACTGCCGCCTGGGGCGCTGAGCCTCTCCCGTCCTCTGCAGAGCTCACGTGCTGGTCCCGCAGGCGAGGATGGAGGGCATGGTGTGGGCGCCGCCGTGTCCACTGCAGAGTAGGTGCTCAGGGTTTCCTGAACTCACGGAGGTCGAACCCGACTTTCTGGTTGTTGATAAGTTAGAGGAAAAGATGTCAGAGAGCCAAGTGAAGAAGTCCAGGCCAGCTCTGCGGGGAGAGGCCCAGAGGCCCTGGGCCGCCCCTGGAGGTGGTGCCTGGCAGGGTCTGGAGGGGCCTCCCTCCCGCACCCGGACTCGTTGTGTGGCCTCAGGAAGGTCAGGGCGTGTCACACCCACAGCTGTACTTGCTGCTCGCATGACCCTGTTGTCACCATGCCCGCCCTGCCCTCCTGCTCCTTGTGCCCAGGTGGCAAGGTTTACGAGCCCGGGCACCACCAAGGGGCAGAGCTGCCTGCACCAGACCCTCCAGATCCACCAGACCCTCCAGACCCTCCAGATCCAGCAGACCCACTCAGACCCACCAGACCCACCAGACCCACTCAGAGCCACTCAGACCCACCAGACCCACTCAGACCCACTCAGACCCACCAGACCCACTCAGACCCACTCAGACCCTCCAGACCCACTCAGACCCACTCAGACCCACCAGACCCACTCAGACCCACCAGACCCACTCAGATCAGACCCACTCAGACCCACTCAGACCCACCAGACCTACCCAGACCCACCAGACCCACTCAGACCCACTCAGACCCACCAGACCCACCAGACCCACTCAGACCCACTCAGACCCACCAGACCCACCAGACCCACTCAGACCCACCCAGACCCACTCAAACCCACCAAACCCACTCAGATCAGACCCACTCAGACCCACTCAGACCCACCAGACCCACTCAGACCCACCCAGACCCACCCAGACCCACCAGACCCACTCAGATCCACTCAGATCAGACCCACTCAGACCCACTCAGACCTATCAGACCCACTAAGATCCACTCAGACCCTCTCAGATCCACTCAGATCCACTCAGATCAGACTCACTCAGACCCACTCAGACCCACCCAGACCCACCAGACCCACTCAGATCCACTCAGACCTACCAGACCCACTCAGACCCACCAGACCCACTCAGACCCACTCAGACCCACCAGACCCACTCAGACCTACCAGACCCACTCAGACCCACTAAGATCCACTCAGACCCACCAGGCCCACTCAGACCCACCAGACCCACTCAGACCCACCAAACCCACTCAGATCAGACCCACTCAGACCCACTCAGACCCACCAGACCCACCCAGACCCACCAGACCCACTCAGACCCACCCAGACCCACCCAGACCCACCAGACCCACTCAGATCCACCAGACCCACCAGACCCACTCAGACCCACCCAGACCCACCAGACCCACTCAGACCCACCCAGACCTACCAGACCCACTCAGACCCATTCAGACCCACTCAGCCCCACTCAGACCCACCAGACCCACTCAGACCCACTCAGACCTACCAGACCCACTCAGACCCACTAAGATCCACTCAGATGCACTCAGATCAGACCCACTCAGACCCTCCAGACCCACTCAGACCCACCAGATCCACTCAGACTCACTCAGATCTACTCAGGCCCACCAGACCCACTCGGACCCAACCAGACCCACCCAGACCCACTCACATCTACTCAGACCCACTCAGGCCTACCAGACCACTCAGACCCACTCAGACCCACTCAGATCTACTCAGACCCACTCAGACCCACCAGACCAGCTCAGACCCACTTAGATCCATTCAGACCCACCAGACCTACTCCGGCCAGCCCCTCAACTCACCTGTCACCTCCTACTGAGCCCCAGGTGTCAGGTGGGGTCTGTGCCGAGGTAATGGTCCCTGACAAGGTGGGCCCGTGCGTGTACCTGCATTCCCCAAATCTTAGTGCCTGTGGCAACAGCAGGACAGACTCGTGGGTGAGCAACCAAAGCTGAGGGCCCCGACCCCTCGACCGCTGCCTTCTCCTTGTCACACGAGGCCCCAAGGGACATTTTTGATCATCAACTTCTTGAGGTTGTGGACCCAAAGGTCTGCAGGCCGAAATGTTGAGAATGCCTGTTTTGCCTCTTGGGATCTCTGCTCACAGTCTGGCGGGAGGAACTCGATTCAGGACACGTGCTTGGCACATGGTGGCCAATCCTGTCCCAAGGTGTTTACCCAGAGCCTCCGTGTGCCGGAAAGTCAGCAGCGAACGAAACCTCCCTCCCTCCCGGTGGGCCCATTCGGCTCTCACTGCCCCCATGAACACTCAGCCATCGTGTGGACTCCGGTGAGATCATGACGCCAGCGACCTCAGCGGAAGCGTTTGCCTCCAGGGTCACTGTGTGTCCCTTGTCGCCACCACGGGTCTCAGTTGTCTCATTTTCAAGACAGTGATTCAGTTCAGGAACAGAGCCTAGAGCCACAGTGTCTCCCGCAGCTCCCGGTAGGAGTGACAGGAAGAGCCCAGCCTGAAAGGGGATCGCATTTGTAGCTCGGGAGGAAATGTCCAAATGTAGGTGGAGTTTTGGTCTGAAGCACGGACCTCTCTGACCACGTGGACGGGCTCCGCGGCAGGTGCCTCCAGCCGCAGGCCCAGCCTTCCCCAGAGCCGAGGGAGGGAGGGAGCGGGGGCGTTTACCGTCCGTCCACACGTGCCCCGGCCTCATCAGAGCCCATGTCGGTTCTTGAACGTGCTGTCAAAGTTGTTTTTGTTCTGGTGTGTTTCTAATTTTCGCTGTTCCTCTTTCTTTTCTTTTCCTTTGTTTTTTTTCTCTCATACCGCCCTGTGAGTGTGTTGTTGGGTCTGAAAAGGTAGGCTGTGCACGGGTTGCCCTGGAAATAGCCAGACTCCCCCTCTGCTGCCGCCTCACCGCCTGATCGCTTTAGAAAACTGAAACCTAACTGCTGCCTTGATCCATGTCTCATCCTGGTCATCGTTTTATTTTTGAATTCTTTTTGCTTTTTTAGCACATAACCCACTGGCCTTCGATAGCTGTCCAAATTCTTGCTTTGGGGAACCTGTTTGGTCTCACATTTGGTGACAAATGAGCACTTTAATTTTTTTTTGTTTTTGTTTTTTTTGTTTGAGGAAGTGAGATGCTAGTTGATTTAAGTGGCTGCAAGGGGTTTTTCCTGGAATATTTTAACTTGGAAAGACAAAGTCTGCTGCACCTTGCTTGACCCTGGCTTTCAAACAAACGTGCCAGGCACGCGATTCTTGGCTGTCGCTGTGTATGCATGACGGTGCTTACTGGCCAGCGGTTGCCGGTGAAGACACGCCCGCCTTGGACGAAGCTGGCCGTGGAGGGATGCTGCTGGAGGGAGCAGTCACCAGGTCTTCTTTCACGCTCACGTTGCTTGTGCCATTTACTTTGTCCCAGTGACTTTCTGTCATAAAAGGGCAGAGGCTAGTCTGCTAAAGGGCATTTACCTTTATAAGGGCAGTTTTCCTGGGGATCGGGGAAATATGCCCTTCTCCTAAATCGCTAGCTGCTTTGGATCTGATGGGCACAAGGACCTGTACAGGTGACCATGGCTTCCTCTCTGCTTTAGCCAGGTCTGTGGTTTAGCTTAGCATACGGACAGGCCCTACCTGTACCAGCCTTTACTTTTAACCCATGTCGGTAAGAAATAGCTGGTTGTGTATTTGTTGAGGCTCACGGCCACCCCTGATGGGCATGTCATTAACTGGTGGTGGTAGACCCCCAGCACACACAGTCAGCCGTGAAGGGAGATGCCTTGGCTGATTGGGGACCTTGCATTCTTGCCCTGGTCATCTCATCTCCTGGGGAGGGGTTTTGCTGCCATCGCTGTGCTGGCCAGGAGGCTTTGTTTCTCCTTCAAGGGTCTGGTCCAAATGTGGACACTTTCATTTTTTGTTGACTTTGTCTCACTTGAGAAAGGCCAGATTCCTGAAAGGGTCCAACCCATCCTGGGGTCGGGGGGCTGCAAAACAGAAGGAAGTGTGGTAAGGACAGGTCGAGGGCGTGTGGTTGGGAAACGCAGGGTGGGATCCTGTGATGGCTGGGCAGTGCCCTGGACGCAGGGCCTTTCCTGTGGCTCGCAGGGCCCGGGGATGGCAGTGACTGAAGCCTTGCCTCGATTCCTGCACTCTCACCTGCTCACTGGTGGATGTGTCCACTAACCAGGGACTCTCCCAGACCATGGACCCTTCAAAGTTCAGACCGTGGGAGAACCATGAGTCTTTTTTCCTGGGCCTCCTATAAGAGACTCAAGTGCCTTCCTACGTGGCTGGTGCCAGGGAACACGTCCCTTTTCAGGGAGCACCCTTTGGAGGACTGTGACTCAGCACATACTTGCTCTGAGCTGGCTGGGTCCGGGTCCCTTGGAACCAGAGCTGAAATATACTTTGAGATAGAAATGGCAGGACTGATGACAGCGCAGGGGTCGGGTGAGGGACAGGGGAAGTCAAATATGACATCAGGGTTTTGACTCAGACAGCTGGGCGTGTCCTGGGGCTGTTAGCTAAAATGGAAGTTTGAGACCGTTACTGAAACTGGGAGTACCTGCTGGTGGTTGGGTTCCAGAGTAAGTGGTAAATGTGTTTTTCAGAAGCCAGTCAACATTCAAGTGATGGTTTCAAAGAGCCTGGGGCTCAGGTGACGGAGCTGGGCTCGAGGCGTGCATCGGGGGTTGTCAGTTTCAGCGTGTGCTCAAAACCGTGAATGGGGGGAGCGCGTCCAGAGAGTGTAGACTGAAGGTCCAGGGCTGAGACAAGGTTGGAGGGTCAAGGGTCATGGAGGTTTTGTGTGGTGGGCTTCCCTGGTGGCTCAGCTGGTAAAGAATCTGTCTGCAATGTGGGAGATCTGGGTTCAGTCCCTGGGTTGGGAAGATGCTCTAGAGAAGGGAACGGCTACCCACTCCAGTATTCTGGCCTGGAGAATTCTGTGGACTGTATAGTCCATGGGGTCACAAAGTCAGACATGGTTGAGCGACTTTCACTTTCACTTTCTTTTTGCGGTGTTTGGGGTTTTAGTAGCAGCTGCCATTTACCCTTAGGGCCTGGGAGGTGGGGCAGCCTCTTAAAAAAGTCAGAAGGGAAAGACAGATGTGCATCTTAGGAAGATGCTGTGGCAGCAGATGGAGGAAGCTGGAGCTGGAGTGGCATGGGAGGGCGGAGAAGGTGGGTCACGCTCACCCTTGAGGTGGGGGGGAAGGCCTGGAGAGGTGTAGAGCCCCCGGCGGGTTCAGTGGACACGAGCAGTTCACACCAGGGATCTGATGACAGAAAGGATGCATGCTGGGAGGAGGGGCTGCCGTGCGGAAAGATTGTGGGTAGTTCCGGAATAGTCTTTCCTCTCAAAATAGGCTTAAACCCAGATCTCCTAAGAACACTGATAGTTACTATGGAGGAAGCAGTTCTTTTTTGATCCTACTGTGGTGGATACAAAGATGAATAAGACAGTCTGTCCCAGAGGCTTGATACTTGTTAGGGGGAGTATGCCAGTTTAAAAGGGGAGAAGGGCGGGTGTGGGAAGCTAGCAAGGTTCTATGTCAGGCACTCCCCCGCCCCCATATTCCATTCACGCCACATGGATGCCATCTGAGGTGGGGGTGGCAGCCCCCTTTTGCAGAGTGTGGAGCATTCTCAGAGAGGTGAAGCCACCAGCTCAGCATCACAGGGCTAGTGAATGCTAGAGCCGGATTCAGGCCTTTTCAGCCCGCAGGGTGTGCTCTCTCTCCTAATCCTGTTACCTCCCTGTTGTGTCTGGAGGGTCAAGTGGACCAGTTTGAGCCTCTCAGAGAAAGCCTCAGGCTTGGGGGCCGCAGGTCTGTCTCACGGAGCTCAGCCGTGTCTGATGGTTGGGCAGCACCTGTGTGCTTTGCACCCCAGAGCGAGTGTTGGCCCCGCTCCTCCGGTGGTGACATGCTTGCAGAGGACGCACAGGTGCAGTCATCCTTCGATCATTCTCAGTGTGTGGTGGAAGCTGTCCAGGCCTCCCTTGATCAGCTGTCCTCAACAGAACCTAACTCTTCTGCAGGGTAGGCTGGGGCTCTCTTTATGGAGCGAGGGTTTAATATCCAGTGTTAGCATAAAAGAGTTCAGATGGAGAAAACCGGCGTTAACTATTGATGTTCAGATTTCGCAAGGTGAGATTCAGCGTCAGTTAATGGCCCGTGCAGCATCTGAAATCCAGTACAGAACTCTGCCTTTCTCATGTTCTAGTTAGAGCTGTCCGTGGACAGAGGAGCCTGGCAGGCTGCAGTCCACGAGGTCGCGCAGAGTCAGACACGACTAAAGCGGCTTAGCACGCACAGGGTAGAGTTGTCTACTTTGGAACTTCAGCTCCACCAAAGGGGCGTCTGCCAGTGTGTTGATGTGATTGCATTTACACAGTGCATGTAATCGAGGCTTTTTCAGCCCCTAATATTCTAGTCCAGAATCATGGGCTGTAGCGGTCACTTAATTATGCAAATACTTGTAAGACTACATAATACCAAAAGCAATAAGAGATTACCTTCATCAGAGTTCCTTTGGGTTTTAGTTGCAAAGTGTGGTTGAGCAACTCTGGTTTCTCTTTGGATTTGAATATGTAGTTTCTTTGCAAGTAAATTGGACTTTGAATTAGAATGTACCACGAGCCATGTAAGTAGTACCCAGATCACACAAATACGACACATTTTCTTCCTCTTTCTGATCAGAAGTAATGGGAATCACTCAGTGTGTACTGAGTTGACTTGGCCTCAGTGTTCAGTGTGGTGTGAGCGTCTCCTTGGCAGTGTTTATAGCTGTGTTAGGTGCCTCCAGAAAGGAAGCATCTCGCTTTATCTGGGGAGGCCGGCAGCTCTGTGGCTGTGCTTTAGTCATGATTGATTTGAGGCCTTTATGACTGAGGGCTTATTGGGTTGTTATTAATTTTTCTATCAATCCTCAATTCCAGTTCCTTTAGCCCTAGTGTTAATAACTCGTTAAGAATAAGGAAATAACATGAGTCGGTCTTTGGAGTATTTAGAGCATATTCACATTTTTGCCTAAGGTCTGTTGCTCATGGCTTTAAAAGTCACCATTAGTTTTAAAATTTACAACAAATTACAACCTGTTTTGAATGTTTGCATTTTGCATTGACTTTACATTTATTTGCTGCTGTGGCCTCATGTGGTTTTCTTTGTCATACTGTTTGCCCGTATGTTTTGTTTTTCCATATCCATGAGCGGTGGCCACACAGTGTAACAATGCTAATAATGTGTTTGTAAGAACTCTGAACTTCCAGAGAGACTTAAAAAAAACCAAACCTGACATAATTTTCAAATGATCCATGAAGAAAGAAAGGATCCATGCCTTTTTGGAAGGAGAATTTATTGTAAATTCTGCCAAAATTGGCGTAAAATATTTTGGTTGCCCACAGCATAGCTGACTAGAAATAGAATTCCTTTCTGTGTTTCCCACTGTCTTTTCAAAGGATTATGAACAGGATTGCTTGTAATCTCGAGATGGCCCAGTCTTGGGGCGCACAGCACCCCAAGAGTGAAATAATTTATGTCCGTCTATGCTAGAATTTTATGGCATTTTGGAGACTTTCTCCCAAATATTAGGATTCATTCTATTTTTATATAATTCAAAATATTTTATATTGTTGTGTTGCATCATATAACCTTTATATGAAATACCATAAACATATTTAGATGACTTCTTTTTGCAAAAATCGTGTATTTTCAAAGCCAGCTCTTTCTGATCGCAATGACTGCACCGTTTATTTTTGAAACTGTCCTGGGCTATATTTTGCTACAGCAGACGTGCACCTTTGTAAGTTTCGGAGATGTAATGATTTACTTTGTTTAGAGAGGTAAGACAGGATGCTTTAAAGCAAATTTTAGTCTAACAGGAAAGGAGTAAAGTCTCTTAAGAAAAAGTGTAATTCAGAATCTGTTGAGTCAGTGTCGTGGTTGGGTCTGTAAGCTGCCGCGTGTTAGGAGCCCAGTCATGTGAGCAGAGGAGGCGAATGTGCCTTTGCAGGCTGCATCCTTTTCTGTTTAGAACAGGAGACACCACGGGGAATGGGCCATGCGCTGCCCACCTTTGGGAGGGAGAGGCCCCACAGGTGCAGAGGCTGGAGGCAGGGAAGGCTTCCTTGAGAAACTGAGTCAGAATGAGCCCTATGGCCAGTGGGTAGTAGCTTGGCAGAAGAACCAGGCCCCTGGGAAGCTCGGGAGGGCAGGGGGCAGGGGAGGGGGGCTGGAGCTGTACTGGGGAGCCTTGCAAGGCTTTGAAGTTGGGGGGGGACCTAACCAGACGCATGCTTTGGTGAGGCCCCTCTAGGGGTGGGTGTGTGTATGTCACAGGCACGGAGGTGAGGCCCCTCTGGGGGTGTGTGTGTGTGTGTGTGTGTGTGTGTGTGTGTATAGCAGGGTGGAGGTGAGGCCCCTCTAGGGGTGGGTGTGTGTGTGTAGCAGGGTGGAGGTGAGGGTGCTCCTGTGTGTGTGTGTGTGTGTGTGTGTAGCAGGGTGGAGGTGAGGCCCCTCTAGGCGGTGTGTGTGTGTGTGTGTGTGTGTGTGTAGCAGGGTGGAGGTGAGGCCCCTCTAGGCGGTGTGTGTGTGTGTGTGTGTGTGTGTGTGTGTGTGTGTGTGTAGCAGGGTGGAGGTGAGGGTGCTCCTGTGTGTGTGTGTGTGTGTTGCGGTGGAGGGGGCGTGTGAGGGTGGAGGTGAGGGTGCTCCGGAGCGGGAGGGGCGTAGGTGTACTGCCCTCCTTGGGGAGGCCTGTCCACGGGGGCTGTCCTGGCAGAAAGGCGGGGGTCAGGCTCACGTTCCTCTTCTCTCCTCTGCCTTATGTGGTGATCTTAGTTCAGCCAATGTTGGGAACAGAAAAGCTCCATTCCAGAGTTAGAGAGGACGGGGTTTAAGTTTGTCCTGGGATCTGTACATTCATTTAGCCAGAAGCCTCACATCTTTTGGATTAACATAGGGGTTTTTAGTTCTTGATCAGATTGCTTTCTTGGCGAGAGGAAATTTAATATAGCTGCTGTTTTGCTTGAAAAGAAATCTTTAAAGAAATTTAATATTCAAAAGAACAGGAATATTTAAAATGAAGAAGTGAGATATTGGTATGGTTTCTCTGGTTTCCGAGTTGATATAGAGTTAGAAGCTGTTGCATTATTTAGTAGCACATCCTTGCCAATATTTAAAGAGCTGTTAGCGAGTGTTCTGGGTCCCACCACTCAAAGCAGCATTAAAGCTTGCTCTGAACTCGTGCAGATAAAGGTTTGCAAAAGCCAAACAGTTGGCTTGTAATATGCAGCACAGCTCTCTCTATAAAATAATAATAGGTTTGAAGTTAAGAACGTGGAAGATAATTGATTTTTTTAAAAGGCCGAAACAAACTTTCTTGTGCTAATGTTGTGATTGGAAAATTTGAAAAGGAAAAGCCCCCTCTAATATTATCCACAGGAAATACATGAACTCTCTTGCACTTAGAAAATAACTTGGCTTATATTACTGACAATGATGGTGGCTGGCTTTCAACCGTAGAGCCTAAAGTTGCCTTCTTAGCGCTTTCTTTAGTGAGAGAGTTGAATAGTGCTTAGCCAGCGTGCTTTTGGGGCCGAATCCGGGCGTTGGCAGTGATACATTTCCGTTCACCTCACCTTTCAGACATTACAAGAAGCGGTGCCAGGGCCGCATGCGGAAGCACGTGGGGGACTTGTGCCTGCAGGCCGGGATGCTGCAGGACTCCCTGGTTCATTACCACATGTCGGTGGAGCTGCTGCGCTCGGTGAATGACTTCCTGTGGCTTGGAGGTAAGAGGACCTGGTGAAGATGATCACATACACCATGGTAGCAACTGCTATTTGGGAAAAGAGAAAACCTTGGAAAAATGGCTCTAAAAACATAGGGTGAGGGCAGGGAAGCTGTCCACTGAGCTGACTGCAGTGGGGAATCTTCGGGGTGACCGCCTCACCTTTCCACTCGCCCTTTCCCACGCGCGGCTGCATTTCCGTCCTGCTGGATCCAGGATGGAAACTCTCCCTAAGATGCACTGAACTTGCTTGTTGCTTTGTTTTTTTTACTTTTTATTTATTTATTCTTTAAAACTTCCTTGGTGGCTCAGTGGTAAAGAGTCCTCCTGCCAGTGTAGGAGTTGCAGGAGACATGGGTTCTATCCCGGGGGCGGGAAGATCCCCTGGAGAAGGAAGTGGCAACCCACTCCAGTATTCTTGCCTGGAGAACCCCAGGGACAGAGGGGCCTGGTGGGCTATAGTCCATGGGGTCGCAAAGAGTCAGACACGACTGAGTGACTAAACGACAGTTTTTTAAAGCACATCTTGCCCTCCGCTTAGAATGCCACTCCCCACGTTAGTCATCTCTTACACTCATTCTTCAAAACCTCATCTGTCAGCTGATGAATAGATGAACAAAATGCGGTGCTTGGATATAGTGGAACACCGTTCAGACATAAACACCAGTGAGATAGTGTACCACCACAACACGGACGAACCCTGATAACATCATGTCGAGTAAAGGGAGCCATACACAAAAGGCTGCACAGTGTATGACTCTGATGACCTGGAATGTCTGCACAGGCAGACCTAGAGGCAGAGAGCAGATGACTGGTTGCCTGGGCCAGGAGCGGGGGAGGCGGGGGAGGTGGGAGATGGGGATGGGGAGGGTCTGCCAACGGGAGTGGGCTTTCTCTTCAGGAGATGGAAAGATTCTGGGATTAGGCAGGGCAAGCGTTGCACAGCAGTGAACGCACAGAACTGCTGAATCGTACGCTTTTGACTGGGGGAATTGTATCTCAACTAAAAAAACTTTAAAAGCTGCTTCAAAGGACAGCCTCTTCTGACCCCTCCATGCAGTGGGTGCAGTGGGTCTTGTACAGAATCCCGTCTGCATGGAGTTTACTTTCCATGCTGGGGCTGCCTGTTAGCATGTTTTTGTCCTTCAGGGACTGTCTCCTGCAGGCGGGAGTGGGAGGCGTGGTCTGTATGTGTCCATCAGCTAGCGAGTTGTAGGTGTTCCGCAAATGCTTGTTAAATGAGTGCAGTGCCAGTGAGGACTGATACAGGGCTCTTTCCTGGAAGAGGCCAGCAGTTCAGAGGGCCCGTCAGCCACTTACAGTAAACACAAGTCAGAGGGAAGCTGTGAAGTTCTTCAATAGAAGATTAGCGGCGTCCCATAGGACACACGTGGAGAAGGGAATGGCAACCCACTCCAGTATTCTTGCCTGGAGAATCCCATGGGCGGAGGAGCCTGGCGGGCTACAGTCCATATAGGGTCGCACAGAGTTGGATGACTGAGCAACTAACACAGGGATAGAACACACTAAATGTAAATTTTAAAATGGACTTGAATTTTGTAATTTGGCTTCTTAAAGGAGATAGGGAAAGAGAAGGAAGAGATGGGGAAAAAATGAGAAACTGGTAGAGGACTAAGCAGGAGGGATGGTGAATGGGAGTCTTCCTGTCTCCTTGAAGGAGAGGTCTGTAACGAGTTGTTCCGGGCTGGTGGAGTAGGGCTGCAGCTTAGGCACTCGCCCCCGGAGAACGCCACTGGGCCCCCGACCCACCTGGTGAGCACGGCCGGTTGGGTTCCGTGAAGGCGGTGTGAGTAGGGGGACCGCCACTGTGGCCTTTTTCATTCTGGGTCCCTCAGAAACACACAGGGGGGTGTCCCAGGGACCCCAGGACGTGTGACGTCACAGCAGATCGACCACAGAAGCAGGTGTGAGAATCCAGCACACTTGTCTCCAGTCAGACATTAAAGAATTTGTAAAAAATGCAAAACAGTGTCACCCTTCCAGCATGCAGTTTTGTTTTGAAACATAGTTATTGTTCATTGAAATTTAGCACGTAACGGGCTTATTCTTTTCTAAAAGGTTTGAACACATAAATATTTAAATCTTTTTCTAGTTTTATTTTCAAACACGGTAATTATCTGTAGATGTAACCTGCAGAAAAAAAGCATCCAGGAGTTCTGAGACCAAAAAGTTTGAGAACCTCCGAGCTGCTGGATAAAGACGCTCACTGCACAGGACTTGTGGGGCGAGTGGCCCAGCCCAGGTTGTTGGGGTGTGACCTCCAGCGGTGGAAGGTGGGCACGTCACAGCGGCCCCGACTGCCTCCGAGGAGGAGATGCGTGCAGGTGTTTGCTGCAGATGGGTCGGTGCTGTCAGGGTCAGGGATGCGGAGAGGTGTTCTTCTGCTCCTGCGGTACGGTCCACTGGTACGGTTTCAAGGATCCTTTTGGCGCGGGGCACTTCC
Organism: Bos javanicus; assembly: GCF_032452875.1. Classification (NCBI taxonomy): domain Eukaryota; kingdom Metazoa; phylum Chordata; class Mammalia; order Artiodactyla; family Bovidae; genus Bos; species Bos javanicus. The sequence continues at coordinate 3,079,384 of NC_083881.1, forward strand.
TGCTCCATCCATCTGCAGTGTCGTCCTCCAGCACAGCGCTTGCCACACAGTGTGAGCCGGACTGCTGGTTAAAGGAATGAATGAACACCTGTTTGGCTTGTGTTCAGCCCCTCAGTGAGACCTTGAGCTTCACGAGAACTTTCTGTGCTGCCAGCCTCGACGCCAGACGTGATAGGGGCCCTGGTCCTGTTTGTAACAAAACCAGTCATCTGTAGGTTTGACCTATGTTTTGGGGAAACTGGCATTTTCCACATCATCAAATTGCTCACATCATTCTTAGGGTAATTTTTAGCTAACGATGGGCTGCTAACTTTATTAACCAAACCCTTTGTTTAATGCCCAGCTGCCCTGGAAGGGTTGTGTTCGGCCTCTGTCATCTATCACTACCCTGGTGGAACTGGCGGTAAAGCTGGAGCTCGCAGGTTCCCGGGGAGCGCCCTTCCTGCAGAAGCGGCCAACAGACATCGTCCAGGTGAGCTCCGCTCCTGCCCTGTGCTGGGCCCTGTCACCGTCCTTAAGCAGGAGCAATCCACTCCGGTCCCCTCTGAGTGAAGCCTGCCTGCTGTTTGAATAAAGAGTAGAATCTGTTGAGTCAGAAATCCTGCACATGAGACCTTGTCTTCTGATCCTGTTAAAATATGTATTGATCTTATTGAGTCTTACTGAATGATATTAATGGATTGCGATGATGGGTTGATTTCTGGAGCAGCCGCATGAAATTTCATGGTAGACCGACTTTGAAGTTCTGTGTCTGGGTCCTTGTCATAGTTTCTGGCTATTTGGTGAAGGGAGTCCTCGATATCAATTTTAACAGCCAACTGAGGGACCAGGGGCTGTTTTTTTTTTTTTTTCCTGGTTGATGGAGTTCTCTTAATCAGTGAAGTTTGATTTGCTGATGTTTTGTTAGCATCTAGAGAGAGTAAAAAATCGTCTTTGGAGGAGCAGACCCCCAGACGCTTGTTCTGTGAACTTGACCCTTCTGACTCCTAGTGAATGAATTTGCAATAAACATTGAGGATGTAGTTGTGCTACCTCACAGGTCACGAAGATAGTAACAGAATGCAGAGGTCAAGGCTATACATAAAGCTACTAGGCGTTTTTTGATCCGTGAAATTTTTATAAAATTTTTTTTTAACCCCCAAAGAGAAACCCCATGACAGCTGATGAGTATTGGAAGGGAAATGTCTTACATTTCTTTTTCCCCTCAGTTTTACCATTTTCCCCGACACCAGCAAAGACTGTGGAGACCACCTTTATGAGTCAGTCTGTGTAGCCACTTGGTCTGAATTCTGTGTCAAAATGCTTAGATAAAGCTCTGATGGCTCTCGAAGATGTTTTATCGTCCTTCACCAGACCGTTCTTAATGGGTCTAGTGGGGTCTCAGTTACTAGAGAGGAGGGTAAAGCAGGTGAAGTGATGAAATCTGAGGTCTAGAAGGCCTCTGCTCCCCACTTGCCTGTGTTCCGGTTCTGACCGGAGACGCCTCTGGTCGGTGCTCACCACCTATGTTTTTCCCGTGTTGTTATAACTGCTGCCTCTGTGACAAGATTTCGGCATTTCAACCAGTGGCCCAGTGCTTAAATCTCCAACCCAGGGGACAGCTGTCTTCTCTTCTCTGTGGAGAGTCTGCTCTCTCTCTGGGGACGCCTTTTGTTTTATTATTTCCCTGAGATTTAAAGAGAAAATGTGGTACGACTGTGCCACTTGCGTGACTAGTGAGATTCCAGAGACCTTTTAGGGTAATGTTTCAGTCTCTCTTACTGCTGAATAAAGGTAAAAAAAATGTTTTAAACCTGAAAAGTGCTCTGTCTGCAGTAGAGAAAAGTCTTTATTTAGCCCTGCGTGGTGTGCAGCACTTGAGAACTTTTTATTGTTGGAGGCAGTCCGAGGAGATCACCCAGTGAGGCTCGGATGAGAGCAGAAAAGCCACACTGCCCTTGTTTAGACAGGAGATGGTCTCACCGCCTTTCAGGTAGTAAAGGGCCCAGAGCTGTGCACGGATTTGATATCATGAGCATGCATGTCCATGCTGCTTCATCTTGGTTACAGATTTCAAGATTACTCAGTTTGTAGCCCCATCTTACACCAGGAGTTTACGGATCTACTCTTTGAGATGAAGATGAGACAGTGTGATTGTTTAACATTCTTCCTTGAATTCTGTCTCAGGTTCCTTCTTCACCAGCAAAGCAGCGAAAATACAGATGTCATTTAATGCCGATGTGACCTGGAGCCAGTTTAATCTCTGTGCCTCAGTTTCCCTGCCTGTGAGATGGGGGAGATGATAGTTGTATCTCCCTCAGCGGGTCCTTGTGAGTCTGAATGAGACACGAGACACGTGCAAAGGACCTGCCAGTCCGAGCCAGTCCTGGATGAATGTTGGGCTGTTATATATCAGGAGTATTATTGTTGATTGTCAAGTAGTTTTAAGGCTTGGTGATATGAATCCATGAATAAAGTTAAAAGATTCTAGACATCTCAGATCCGCTTTATGTACTTTTCAAGATTTCACCTGAGAAAAGGGATTTTTTCCCCCCCTTAAAATTGAGTTTAGTTTCAAAATGCATTCTGTAGTCCCTCTTTTCACTTTAATTCTCCTTCTGTTGCCTTTTTTTTTTTTTTTGACAAAACTTCACTTTCTTGTATTCAGAGTTTAGAGGCCACTCATTGTTTTTCTGGAGACTTGTCCCTTTAAGCCTATAATTAATGGACAAAACTTGCTTTAAGCCTATAATTAATGGACAAAACTTGCTTTATTAAAAAATCAATAGGACATTGTACAATCAGTCCAAAAGGAAATGCTTATTGACTTACAAATATTCCTCCTTTTTGGACTAGCTTAAATTACTAACAGCAAGCATCATCACCAAAACAGCCAGGAATCATTTGGCACCTCCCCCCAGCCAGGCTGTGCTAACTGCTTCCTGAGGTTTTACCCCATAGCAGGTATTTGAAGGTAGTTATCAGTAACTCCTTTTTGCAGGCGAGGGACTGAGGTTTAAGCAGATTTGGTCACTTGGTCCGAATCACGCCGCTCTCAGGGGCAGACTCGCGGCTGGAACCAGGCTGGGCGACCACAGTGTGCGTCTCAGTTGCTCCTCTAATCCGCCTCCCATTGACTGGCTTCCCAAACTGCAGTGTGTTCATAAATGACTGGCTTTAGTGATCTCAGCCTGATGAGGCTTCAAAGAAGAGAGACCTGTGAGAACACGAGACGGAGCAGCATAGATTAAAATTGTGTATTTTCCCAAATGTCTTATTCTCAGCTAATGACCTAAAAAGTTAGGAATTTTTAACTCTGTAAGCACGAAAAAGTAAACATTGCAAGTGAATACAGTGCAAAAGAGAAGTGGGCTTTTGAACATGCAGACCTACCATTCGTTTTTCTTTAGTGAGGCTTGTTGAAAGGAAAAGTTCTGTTCAGTTCAGTTCAGTCAGTCAGGTCCAACTCTTTGCGACCCCATGAATCGCAGCACATCAGGTCTCCCTGTCCATCACCATCTCCCAGAGTTCACTCAGACTCACGTCCATCGAGTCAGTGATGCCATCCAGCCATCTCATCCTCTGTCGTCCCCTTCTCCTCCTGCCCCCAATCCCTCCCAGCATCAGAGTCTTTTCCAATGAGTCAACTCTTCGCATGAGGTGGCCAAAGTACTGGAGTTTCAGCTTCAGCATCATTCCCTCCAAAGAAATCCCAGGGCTGATCTCCTTCAGAATGGACTGGTTGGATCTCCTTGCAGTCCAAGGGACTCTCAAGAGTCTTCTCCAACACCACAGTTCAAAAGCATCAATTCTTTGGCGCTCAGCCTTCTTCACAGTCCAACTCTCACATCCATACATGACCACTGGAAAAACCATAGCCTTGACTAGACGGACCTTTGTTGGCAAAATAATGTCTCTGCTTTTGAATATGCTATCTAGGTTGGTCATAACTTTCCTTCCAAGGAGTAAGCGTCTTTTAATTTCATGGCTGCAGTCACCATCTGCAGTGATTTTGGAGCCTAAAAAAATAAAGTCTGACACTGTTTCCACTGTTTCCCCATCTATTTCCCATGAAGTGATGGGACCGGATGCCATGATCTTCGTTTTCTGAATGTTGAGCTTTAAGCCAACTTTTTCACTCTCCTCTTTCACTTTCATCAAGAGGCTTTTTAGTTCCTCTTCACTTTCTGCCATAAGGGTGGTGTCATCTGCATATCTGACGTTATTGATATTTCTTCCAGCAATCTTGATTCCAGCTAGTGAGGCTTGTTGAAAGGAAAAGTTGTAAAGACTGAATTGGTTTTATGTAGTCTGTAGTATGGAAGAAAGGATTAAACCACTGAGTGTTGAGGGAAAGTTAAATTTTTATTGTTTTCTCTCCTTATGATGAATATGCAAGATGGTTTTTTTTTTATGGCTTAAGTATATTTCCTCATTTGTGAAATTTGAAGAATGTTATTTACCCTGTCTGACTGAGTCAGACACCTTGTACTAAGCACCCAAGAGATGTTCAGTAAAAACTTGCTGTCACAATGACAGATCATTTAGAAGGATCAACTGCATTACTGATGAATATTCACTGTGTATATACTTTATATGAATGTGACTTAAAGTGACAAGGATTCAGTTACTTCTTTTTTTAGTGCAGTAGGAAGTTTTGATGAAATGAGTGCCTTCCTTTAGCTAGGGACTAGCTAAATTGTCTAAAGCTGAAGAACTTGAAGATTATTTGTGCAGAACATACATTTTTGACACCTCATAATCCACATTGCTGTGTGATCATCCACTGCTGCTGCTAAGGCGCTTCAGTCGTGTCCGACTCCGTGTGACCACATAGACGGCAGCCACCAGGCTCCCCGTCCCTGGGATTCTCCAGGCAAGGACACTGGAGTGGGCTGCCATTTCCTTCTCCAGTGCATGAAAGTGAAAAGTGAAAGTGAAGTCGCTCAGTTGTGTCTGACTCTTCGCGACCCCATGGACTGCAGCCCACCAGGCTCCTCCGTCAATGGGATTTTCCAGGCAAGAGTACTGGAGTGGGGAAGTCGCTCACTAGAATCTCTTAATTGCTAGGAATTTGACCTCAGGCATTGACCCTTAGAAAAATCATTATTGATTACTTTCAGAGAATAAGCTTAATTCTTTGGTAGTTAAAATTTTGATTTTTTTCCTGTACGCTTAATAGGTTTTAAGTAATCAAAATGTTGATTTGACATCTGTCATTTTTCTTTTATAGAGAGAATAAAAGTAGAGCTCATAGTGTTTTAATATATAAATAAATGTTTGATTTATTTCAACAAAATTGTATGATTTGTAGCCACTCCTTGGGAGTGGCTTGGATGGTAAACAATCTGCCTGCAATGCAGGAGATCCAGGTTCAATCCTTTAGTCAGGAAGATCTCCTGGAGACGGGAATGGTAACCCACTCCAGTCTTCTTGTCTGGAGAATTCCATGGGCAGAGGATTCTGCTGGGTTGTAGTCCATGGAGTCGCAAAGAGTCAGACGTAACTGAGCGACTTTCACTATACTGCTGCTACTCTTTGGGAAGTGTTTTGCCAGACACTTAGATTACCAGCTTGTGGAAGCATGCAGACCTGCCTTTCATGAGTACAGAGCTGGTACAGCCAGCACAGGACGCGAGGACGCGCAGAGCTTTACAGCTGACCGCTGGAAGGGCGGACCTGGGTCTCAGCCAGCACGGGACGTGCAGAGCTTTACAGCTGACCGCTGGAAGGGCGGGCCTGGGTCTCAGCCAGCACGGGACGCGAGGACGCGCAGAGCTTTACAGCTGACTGCTGGACGGACGGGCCTGGGTCTCAGTCTCCCCGCCTGTAAGGTGAAGAGGCCGGACTGGATTCCTTCTTCTTCGAAGATCAGTTTCCACGAGCCTGTGTCTTTTGTTTATGTTCAGGAATGTTAACAATTTTAGATTAAGTACTGAATTCCAGTCCCTCCCCTGAAGCAGAATTCAGTGTGTGCTCTTAGTATCTAAGCTTTTAGTTATAGGCTCTGCGTCTCCTATTTTTGAAAACCTTTTATTAATCCTTTATTGTGCAGAAAGCCTTTCGGGCCATAGGTGGCGCTGCTGCACCTTTAAAAAGTCTTCACTTTCCTGTCTGGAAGATTTAAGTGACAGTCCTTTAATCTGACTTTGTTTAGTGCTTCAGGATAGCACATTGTCCACTATGTCTGGTTACCTGGAAGAATTATTCTAGTTATTTATACCTTATTTTTATTCTGTCATCTCAGTGTGCAAATTTCAGGCTTGCTGTGCAAACAATGGCAAAATTGGACTTTTCTTCCAATATTAGAAACCAGTGAGCCACGACTTTATAAAACAAGTGGTCCCTGGGAGCACCTTAAAGCAGAAAAATGTGTTGAGCTCCCCGAGTATTGAACCTGCTGCTGTGCGTTTATCAGTGGGAGGTGATTTGGTTGGTGTAGGAGGGAGGGTAGTTTTTTGACTTGGGTTGAATTCACATGCTACCCCTTTAGCCATGCCAACTTGAGTCAGTTCTTTCTGAGTTTCCCCCTTGTGTGTAAAATAGAGATGCTCCTGCCTGCTTTGTAGAATGGTGAGAGTTAGAAGTTATGTGAAGTGTTTAGCATGGTGGTTCTCTCAAAAGAGCACAGACCCTTAGCTCTTGTTGTATGAAGCCATCATTTTACAGTCTTTAGCAATTACGAAGGAATTAAAACAGGGAAAGCTGGTTTTATGATGAAAGATCCAATTAAGAAATGGGTAAAATATTTGAAGAAGGTCAGTAGTTCCTGTACTCATACTTTAGCAGCAGCATCGGAATGAGGCCGCTGTACAGTCACCCTGAACATTAAGCCGCGCCATTTTTGGCTAATTAATTCATGCTGGGGCTCCGGTGGACCCAGTAATTACACTCCTGTTTTCTCCACCAGCCAACTGAGAGATGGGGCGAAAGTGTAGGGGGTGGAGGAAATGTCCTCTTAGTTACTGATAAGGCCTCATTCTCCGTGCACTTCAGGGCTTCGGGGAAACGGGTGTCTTAATAGTGTGTCCTGGGGCTGGAGAGGCCGCTTCGGGTCACAGCGGGCGCTCGCGAGGGGACCTGGCCCCGCCGTGCTCAGGGCCGTCACGTCATGGAGCTGAGCATCTTGGGCGCTTCCCGAGCGTGGCCAGCACCTGGGCAAAGGAAGGTTTCCCGTGTCCCCCTTGTCTCCCAAACTCCCCGAGCCCACTCCTCGGCCCGTTTGTGTGAGGAGGGCTGGCCGTGGATCAGAGGTCGGGAGTGTGGAGGGCGAAGCCCATGGGGTCACGAAACAGTTGGATCCAGCTCAGCACGTACGCGCGGCACGCTTCACAGGCACCGCTTGTTGAGCACCCGCTACCTGCTTTTCTAAGCATTTTACAGACGCTACTTTAATTCTTTAATCCTCACAACAAACAAGTGGGGTGGGGTGGATTATGATCCCAATTTTACAGATGTGGGGATTGAGGCACAGAGAGCCAGGGTAAGTGATTTGACCAAGGTCACAGAGCTGGTAAGCGGCAGAGCTGGGACTCAAACCCCGGCAGTCTGGCTCCAGGCTCTCAGCGTTCAGCCCGTCCGTGGATCTGTACATGCGCCTGTCCATCAGCCAGCCTGGAAACAGTGGGAAAGGGAGAGTTACACGGGCGTTCACAGCTGCGTCTCAGCCAGGTCCATGCACCGTGACCCTCATTTTTCGTGGTCTAAGCAGCAGGTCTGTTCGAGTTTGGTTAATGTGAAACCTGTCCATTGGGGGTGGATGATGCTGATAATATAATTCCTGAGCACACTGAGGTACCCCTGGAGCTCTGGCTGGACGATGTCCTGTTTCTCATTGTGATTTCTTCAGACAGTGCCAATTATTATCTCCACACCCCCTCACACATGGACATAAGATGAGAAGCTTCTGAGTAGCCCAGATAATCAGTTAGCAGAGCCCACCAATCAGAAGACTGTCATGTACCTGGAAGTGGGCTTAATGAAAGGAAAGAGCTTCCAGGGAGTCCAGTTAAAGTCCAGCTGGTAGAAAGCAGTCCATTTTTTTGTGCTTGAGCTTCTTCTTTGAAAAGATTGGATTAGATGAATTAGCTTAAAAGACAGAAAAGGGTCATTTCAGGTGGTACATTCACACCAGTAAGAAGTGGTGGTTGACCGCCTGGGTGAGTCATGAGATAAAAAGATTTTTACAAACTTCATAAAACAGCCTGAAAAGCTCTGCAGTCTCAGTGCGGTTAGCATGGGACCCCGTTCATCCCTGGACGCCCTGAGGGGTTGAGTAATTGATGATTGTGATAATGACTCTGAGGCATCAAAAAAAAAAAGGTCTCCTATTTAAAGGATGTGGCACAGGGTATTATATTTGATCAGAGTTTTCACTGAACAGGACATTTTTAGCACCATGTTGAAATCCCAAACTCCCCGAGGTTCCCCGCAGCCAGTACCCTCTCGGTGCAGACCTGGTGGCACTTGTTGGGGGCTGCGATGGAGCAGCTCCCCTGGCTCCCCGTCCGTCCGTCAGTCCATCTGCCCCGAAGGCTTTCTCATCCCCACCTGCCTTGTAGGGCTGCCCTGACAGTCACACGTGTTGGCGGTCAAGTGTTGTGTTTGGTGTATAGTCAGTGTCAACGATAGAAAGCACCTGTTTCTTATTATAATGGTGGCTTCTGGATTGCAGTGATTTTTAGTCTGCATTTAAAAATAAAGATTGCAATACACAAAGTGGCTATTAAGTAGTGTCCTGGGAGCTGTTCTCTGTGTGGACAGTTGAATACATGTGCTATTTCAGTACAACTATGTTATTGGGACACAGCTTTGTGAATCTTGTTAATGTGTTTAAAAACTGTCAGAGCTGATGATGGGCAGAATTCTTGGATCCAGTGCCTCTTAGGGTGTGACTCGCCATCGTGAGAAATTGCGTTCTATGGAGAAGGCTAACTGGGTCTCATTGATATTTGGATGATTCAGCAGATGATCAAGGCTTTCAAAGCCTTCTTGATAATTAATGAAGTTAACAGTTTCGTGTTGTAGACTAACTACAGAGCTGCCTTCTAGAAATTGGAAATCCTCAACTTGTGAAGTGTCCAGTAATTCAGAGTGTGTGTGTGTGTGTGTGTGTGTGTGTGTGTGTGTGATGTCAGCAAAGGAGAAATAAGTTCCATGTAGCCATCTGATACCTTTCTCTTCCAGACCAAGGTGTGGGCATTTATTTACACAAATAAATTGGTAGTTCACTTTCACATCTGTCATTTGGCCGATTTGAGGGAATAAATTGTCATGCTTGTTTCAGAAGAGTCGGGGAGCGTGCGGTTAGAAAGCGGGGCGGGAGGCAGACAGGGAGGTACGTTACAGTTTGTGCAGGGTATGAGAACCAGTAGCGTTCCTTTTTTCCTTCTAAAGCATAAAGGCATTGAATTGTAACATACTGTTACTCAGAATTGTTTTTCTGATCAGATACAAGTGTCTCAGATTTTTCGAGGGCATGTGAATTATGAAATGTGATTTAGTAGTTATCTTTAAAAGTGGCTTTGTTTTTCAGATAAAAGGTCATAATTTGTTCTTTCTTCCAGGGGCCCAGGAAGTCCTCATTGACCCAGGTACATGATCTATGTGCTTAGTCTCTCGGTAATTTTTTTTAAAGTGCTTGTTTCGTGGTGGTGTGAATGAATGGTTTCAGTTTCTGGATTGTGATCTTTGGAACGTGCTGATTTAAGTAACTTTAAATCAGTACAGTTACAAATGTGATTGCTGTTTGTTCCTTGTTTGATGGGGCACCCTATTGATTGATGTTGTCTGTCTGGGAGGGAAGCCCTTCCTCCAGCATGGTTAAGTGAATGATTTGCAGTGTGCCTTTAAAATCCTCTGAATGCCCTGAGCATGCCTGTCCAGTTAATTTTGAAGTCGTGATTCTGCTCTGATTCTGTGGCTTACGCTCCTCTCAGTGTGAATTTGAACTCTCTGTTGCATTTTGTGTGTGTATTAACAGGGAAAGACATTGTGCATTTTTTTTTTTTGCAGAGGTGGGTTTTTCTTTCCTCTCTTAATGTCTTCTTTAATTAATATAGCAAAAGTCTCTTTTATTGCAGTGCATAATTATTTCAAAATGAGATCTATTATTTTCTGGCTTAATTGGAAACGATGAACAAAGAGTCATTAAAAAAAAAAAAAAAGAAAGAAAACCCTCCCATCCTTTGAAGGCTAGAAATCAGGGGGTCATGCTTACACGTGCTTTGTGGCCAGCACACCTTCCCTCATCTCATTGCGTATCTTGCTTCTGAGATGAAAGTGCTTCAGGTTTGTTGATCTTTGTTTTAACATTTGTGTTGCATTCTTCCTCTAGGCTGATGTTCCCTGATGGAGTTTGTGGAAGTGTTTCCCTTCCTATGTGTAGGAAGGGAAGCAAATGTTTTGTGGTGTTTTCAGGAGACCCAAGGTGCTGATGAGAAAGCAGCTGAGGTTGGGCTCTGTAGCTGAAGGACACTCCTGCACCTCCTGGCTGAAATCGATGAACAATGAAATCAGTGTTAGATGTGTTGGTGTTTGACCAGTAGAAGTTATCGAGGCCACACCGGCTAGTTTTGCCTGACAGGAAGTCCTGGATTCACTTGTGGGAGAACCGGATGCTTTACTAGGTAGAAAGAGCTTAGCGATGTCAGAAAAATCAGTCACACGTTGAGATTAAAGGAACAATGTCATGTGTTTTACTTCTGCAACTTTTCAAGATAAGGTGGTATCAGGTTGAAACTCAGTCTTGAGTGCTGAGAGTGAAGTGGGGGTGTTTCTGTGGGCGCTGTTGTTCAGGCACATGTCAGGGTCCCGTGGGAGAGCTTGAGGCTGGCCGAAGAGCCGGGGTCTGGTGTCCCCAGGGCGCCCTCTGTCTTGGTTCCAGGCAAGAAGGACGCAGCCTGGGCCTCTCCTCCCCAGAAAGAGCGAGGAGAGATTGAGATTCTGCAGCAACTGCCACCCCCTCACGCTCCAGGCCACTCCAGTTCACCAGGAACCTTCTAGCCTCTGCTTGCGGGGCCTTTGTCCAGGGCTGGCTGCGCCCTCTCTTCACGCGCCAGCATCTCCTGTCTCAGACGTTAGGCTCATCTCTTCTGCCCGCTAAACCCTGGCACACGTGTGGGTGGGAAGCCTGCTGGTGGGGAGCCTTGCCCTGACTCTGCCTCTCGACGGCTGGTGTTCTCTTGTTTGGCTCCACAGAAAACCCAGCCTGAAACTGAATCACTGTCTTTTAATTTTTGAGCTTTCAATGGGTGAGTTATTTGAAGCAAACTGTCTCAGGGTTTTTGCTGCCCTCTTTCCGCACAGACATTTCACGGGCTGGAAGGAGCAGTTTGACAGCCCCTGGTTACTGGCTCCGGTGCTTGTTTGGTGGGGCGCACCAACACGAGCAAACCAGGCTTCTCCTCCAGCCATTTCTCACCACTCAGCTTCCGAGCCCTTGATGGGCATTTGAAGCAGAATGCTTCGTGGGGTCACACTGTTATTTCTTGTCATTTCTGAGTGTTTTGTGAACGTTCAGCCCCTATTTCCAGTGAAATGATTTTCTGTCCAATTCAGTTAACTCAAATTTGCTTTTCCCATATTCATGTTGACGGGAGTTTCTTCCTCCTGTAATAAAAGTGAGCAGTTTGCACTTACAATGTCAGAGTACTGGTCCAAGGGGCTTTTTTACTCTTAACAGTTTTCCTACAGTTCACCCATTAAAACATACAGAGGCTCCACTGTATGCCCGAGTGGTGTGTCACCCTCAGTCTTGGAACTTTTCATCACCCCAGTCACCCCCCACTTTCCCTGACCTCCTGTGCCCCACGCAGCAGCTCTTCTCTCTGGATTTGCCTGTTCTAGACACTTCAGAGAAGGCAATGGTACCCCACTCCAGTACTCTTGCCTGGGAAATCCCATGGACAGAGGAGCCTGGTGGGCTGCAGTCCATGGGGTCGCTAAGAGTCAGACACAACTGAGCGACTTCACTTTCACTTTTCACTTTCACTTTTCACTTTCATGCATTGGAGAAGGACGTGGCAACCCACTCCAGTGTTCTTGCCTGGAGAATCCCAGGGACGGGGGAGCCTGGTGGGCTGCCATCTGTGGGGTTGCACAGAGTCGGACACGACTGAAGCGACTTAGCAGCAGTAGCAGCAGCAGACATTTCGTGTAAATGGAATCCTACAACTGTAGTCTTTTGTGACTAACGTCCTTAGCTTGGCATAACGTCTGCAATGTCCATGTTGTAGCACGAGTCAGTACTTCGTGTTTTGATTTTGCTGAATGACATTTCACCTTACAGATAGACTTTTGGGTTGTTTCTCCTTTTTGGCTGTTAAGGAGTAATGGTGCTATGAACATTCATGTATAATTTTTTACGTGGACATGTTTGCAGTTCTCGTACGTGCCTGGGAAGTAGAAGTACTGGGTCATGGGGTAGCTAAATGTTTTAACTATTTGAGAAACTGCCAGATTGTTTTCCAAGGTGGTTGTGTTAGTTAACAATCTTAGCAGCCGTGTGTGAGAGTTTCAGTTTCTCTATCCTCATCAATGCTTGTTATTATCTTTCCTCTTTTTTTTTCCAGTTCTATAACTTTATTTGACAATTACTGGTTAGTTTTCATCCACAGTAATCATCTGTAGCCTTTTGAGGATGGTGACAGATACGTAGGTAGCCAGCATACAGAGCTCTTGTGGTGAGTCTTCGTATGTCTTCTGACAACCTCACACAGCATGGGGCGTTCCTTGATCTTTGGCCCAGCAGCTTTGTTGGTTCTGGTGTCAGCGCACATGCCTGGAGCTCCCACCTCCTCCATGACAAATTGCAGGATTCCTTTGAATACCCGAGGGGCACGCTTCTCGAAAGCCCCTCTGTGGAAGCTCTTGTGAAGGTTGATAGTGTATTTTCTGGTCATCACCTTGTTGATGGTGGACGGAGCTTTCTTGCCACCCTTCTTGGCGGGAGCCACCTAAACCCAGGCGACAAGGAGGCTGCGAGTGGAGTGCGACAAACCCAAGTCCAGTCCTCTCTCCTGGCCAGCTTCGTGCAACCGTCCCCGGGGCTCTTGGAGTCCCAAGTCTGGTGTTGTTATCTTTCTGATTATAGCTATTCTTATTAGTGTTAAGTGGATTCTCCTTGTACTTTTTTTTTTTTTTTGGCTTGTTTAAAATGTAAATGTGATTTTCATTTGTATTTGTAAATATTTGTGTACATTTAGTAATGGTTAAAATATCATTAGTTTGCCATATTAGATGTATATGTATATGGAGTATAGTTGATTTGCCATGCTGTGTTAGTTTCAGGTATACAGCGGAGTGAATCAGTTATACATATACTACATAAAGTCTGCTGTTTTTTTAGATTCTTTTCCCATAATAGGCCGTTATGGAGTGCAGTTCCCTGTGCTGTACAGTAGGTCTGTATTAGTTATCTGTTTTGTTCTACTTCTGTTTTGGGAACAAGTTCACTTGCACCCTTTTTTAGGTTCCGTATATAAGCTGCTGGTGCTGCTGCTAAGTCGCTTCAGTCGAGTCCGACTCTGTGCAACCCCATAGACGGCAGCCCACCAGGCTCCACCGTCCCTGGGATTCTCCAGGCAAGAACACTGGAGTGGGTTGCCATTTCCTTCTCCAATGCGTGAAAGTGAAAAGTGAAAGTGAAGTCGCTCAGTCGTGTCCGACTCTGTGCGACCCCATGGACTGCAGCCCACCAGGCTCCTCCGTCCGTGGGGTTTCCCAGGCGAGAGCACTGGAGTGGGTGCCACGCCTCCTCCGCCGTATGTGAGCAGTGCCCTTTATTCGTCTCTCTCGTGCCTCACTCACTCAGTGTGGGAATGCCCAGGTCCATCAGTGTCGCTGCAGGCGGTCTGGTCTTTTTTATGGCTGAGTGATACTCTGCTGTATGTGTACCACAGTCTTCTTTATCCATTTCTCCATTGATGGGCACTTAGGTTGCTTCCATGTCCTGGCTATTGTAAACTGTGCTGCAGTGAACATCGCAGGGCATGCATCTTTTTGAATTATAATTTTCTTCATCCTTGTAGTTTTGATTTGATTTCCTTTACAGCTAATGGTACCAAACGTCTTTTCATTGTGCTTGTTGGCCATTTGTACATTTTGCTTGAAAAACGTCTTTTCAGAGCCTTTATTTTTTTTTCTAAAACATTTGTTTGTTTCTTTATTTGGCTGCTCAGGGTCTTAGTTGTGGCATGAGGCTCCTTGTTGCAGCGTGTGGGATCTAGCTCTGGCCAGGGAATGAACTGGGCCCCCTGCATAAAGAACAGGGAGTCTTAGCCACTGGGCCACCAGGGAAGTCCCAGATCCTTTATTTTTGGTTGGGTTATTTGTCTTTTTATTATTGAGTTGTAAGACTTCCTTTTATGTTGTAGATGCAAGTTCCTTATCAGACAGTTTGCAAAAATTTTCTCCTGTTCTGTGTGTTGTTCTTCCATTTTCTTGATGGTGTCCTTTGAAGCATAGAAGTTTTAAATTTTGATGCAGTCCACTTTATCTAAATTTTTTTTGTTGCTTGTGCTCTCAGTGTCATATCTAAGATCTGAGCTATTTTATGTGAACTTTATATTTAAAGCAGTTTAATTCTTACAGCGGATCTAGGAGAGAGGCACTGAGAGAGTGGGGCTGCGGGAGCCCAGACCCACACGTTTGTCTCCGGAGCCTGTTCTCTTGGCCACCGTCCTCTGTTACTTTCTATGCTGCTGCTGCTGCTAAGTTGCTTCAGTCGTGTCCGACTCTGTGCGACCCCATAGACGGCAGCCCATCAGGCTCCCCCGTCCCTGGGATTCTCCAGGCAAGAACACTGGAGTGGGTTGCCATTTCCTTCTCCAATGCATGAAAGTGAAAAGTGAAAGTGAAGTTGCTCAGTCGTATCCGACTCTTAGCGACCCCGACTCTTAGCGACCCCGACTCTTAGCGACCCCACGGACGGCAGCCCACCAGGCTCCTCCGTCCATGGGATTTTCCAGGCAAGAGTACTGGGGTGGGGTGCCATTGCCTTCTCTGGTTACTTTCTATAGGACTAGTTAATTAAGGTCTTTACTTCTTTGAGTTCTTATTAAATTTTTTTCCTCATTAGGCACCTCATCTCTTCATTTACCTTGCAGAGCTTGGTGTAGTTTTATTTTAGGTCTAATGTAGGTGGAAGCATTGCTATCAGTTAATTTTTGTACTACCCTCCCGTGATAATTGTTGCTAATTGACCTAATAAAGTCCTACTTAAGTCTTTTCTGGTCATTACACCAGAAGCAGAGGCGTAGTATAGAACACTTGAAGAAAGTATTTGATTTTATTTTGCTAACCAGTGAATAAAACCTCAGTGTTGACGTAGATTATAAATTTCCCAGAATAGGGTCCCTGTCTCCCTCGTGTTGCATTTTGTTTGGTCACGATGTGTCTGGATGGCGCCGTTGTCCAGCAGATGAGTTAGAGCGTGGTGCTCGTGAACCATGGTAATGGTGGAATTCTGACAACGGCATCTGCTGTTTCTTTCCCAAGGAGAATCGGAATGTAGAGACACTGCTCAGATCTGTTTCAAAAGCCTGGACTTTTGAGAAGAGTTCCACAAGCCATAGAAAGATACTGTCACTAATTTTAAGTCTATCTTAGACACATTATGGTTACATAGCAGAGTAAATTTATTAACTAGATTTTACAAGAGAAGTATACTATTGATTATTTGTTTTAATTAAAATATTCTGCCTTGGATAAAGTAATTAGTGCTCATGAGTGAACAAGAATAAGTTTGCTTTTATATCTGACATGGGGGCAGGCTTCCTCCATATATATACATGTTTTTATCTGTTTTTCAGAATATTTTTATAGCTTTTCAACTATGTTCTAACTTTAGAATTGTATTTAAGAAAATTATCACTGTGTGTGGTGCAGTGTGCACTGAGTTTATCCTGTCTTATGCACAGAATTCCACCATCTCCTGGGTAAAGATTTTCCTCTCATTATATTGAGTTAATGTCATACTTATAGGAACTGTGATTTCTAGGCCTTGCTCTCCATGCTTTTGAAGTTGGCTATCAAATATGACTTTCCCTTTGTTTCTTGGGTTTTCATTGTTCAATTAGAATTTTTGAAGATGAATGTATTTTAATATTTTGTACAGATTTCCCTAGAAACTTGATGTGTTTTCAGTTTATGAAAACTTAAATATACTCTTGTTTTTATTTTTTTAATTTAATTTTACTTTTAGCCACACTGCATGGCTTGTGGGATCTTGGTTCCCCAACCAGAGATTGAACCCAGGCCCCTGCCCTGAGAGTACCAGCGAGTCACTAAATCCTCGCCACTGGGTTGCCAGGCGATTTCCTACTCGTTTTTAAGTAGTTACTTTTCACTAGGTGTTTGTTTCTCTTTATAATAAAGAGTTTTCATTTATTTTGAAATTCATTTATTTTTAATTGAAGGATGATCGCTTCACAGTACTGTTGGCCTCTGCCATAGACTAACATGAGATGGCCACGGGCATACACACGTCCCTCCGTCCTGGACCTCCTCCCACCTCCCACCCTTCCTGCCCCTCTAGGCGTTAGACAGCCCCAGTTTGGGTTCCCTGAGTCATACTGAAAGCCCCCACTGGTTATCTCTTTTACCTATGGTAGCCTACAGGCGTCCGTGGTGCTCTCAGCGAGACGCGCCCTCCCCTCCCCCAGCCTGGGTCCACGAGTCTCTGCTGCGTCTCTACTGCTGCCCTGTAAGTAGATTCCTAGGTTGCCCTGTGAGAAAAGGTAGCATATTACATATGCCTTTTACACTTGGCTTTTTTTGGTTTTATTTTTAAATTTTATTTTACTGTGTCTGTTTTTACCATCTTTTTACGGACTGGAAATCAGTCCGTATCAGCTTGCGGACATCATCCTGCTTCCCTCCAGGGGATCTTCCTGACCCAGGGGTTGAACCTGGGTCTCCTGCACTGCAGGCAGATTCCATGGGGGCCACCCGGGAAGCCGCGTTCATTTTCTCTACATGTTCTTATCTGTTTTACTGTGTTGTATTTACCCAGCCTTCTAATGTGGACATTTTGGTTGTTTCCATACTCTGTAAATTACAGAGGACACTGTAGTGAATAAGCTCGTACGTGTGTGTTTTTGTGTTGTTGGAGTTGTGTCTTTGCGTAAATTCCTGCATAGGGCATCACTGGATCAAAAGGTAAGTATGTATGGCCTTCTGTTCAGTTTTGCCAAACTCTTCTCCGTCAGGGTCACACCGTTTGCCTTCTCAGGGGCTGTGCGTGAGAATGCCTTTCAGCACAAGCTCACTTGCAGAGCCTGGTGTTAGGCGTCTGCGTTTTTGCCAATTAGACAGTTGAGAGATTGTATCTCTTACTATTAGTGAATTTGAATTTATTTTTAATGTTTAAGGGCTATTTCTATGTTTTTTTTTAAATGAATCATCTGCTCATATCTTTTGCTCATTTTGTTCTTCTGGATTTTTAGATTTTTTTTTTTCTCTCAATTTTTATGGCCTGTTTATATATTAGGGATATTAGCCCTTGGTGATATATGTTGAAAATACTTTTCTCTTTGGTTGCTTCTGTTTTGGCTTTGTTTATAGTATTTTCCCTGTGTTTTTAAGTAATTGAGTTTATTAATTTTTAAAATTGCCTTTGGATTTGAATCATATTTGGGCTTCCCTGGTAGCTCAGCTGGTAAAGAATCTGCCTACAATGCAGGAGACCGTGGTTTGGTTCCTGGGTCGGGAAGATCCCCTGGAGAAGGGGTAGACTACCCACTCCAGTATTCTTGGGCTTTCCTGGTAGCTCAGACAGTAGATAATCCGCCTGCCATGTGAAAGACCTGGGTTCCATCCCTGGGTTGGAAAGATCCCTGGGTTGGGAAGATGCCTAGGCTGGGACAATCCCCTGGAAGCATCCTTAGAGGGCCTTTCCTTAATTCAGGTTTTAGATGAACTTACCCAAGGTTTTTGAGCTTCTTTTATGCTCTTCTGTTGTGATTTAGATCCTAGAGCATTTGGAGTGTGTTCTTGTGTTTGGTGTGAGGTGTGGGTCTGGCTGTATCTTCCCCAGTTTGGAGTGTGTTCTTGTGTTTGGCATGAGGTGTGGGTCTACTGTATCTTCCCCCAGTTTGGAGTTTGTTCTTGTGTTTGGTGTGAGGTGTGGGTCTGGCTGTATCTTCCCCAGTTTGGAGTGTGTTCTTGTGTTTGGCGTGAGGTGTGGGTCTGGCTGTATCTCCCCCAGTTTGGAGTGTGCTCTTGTGTTTGGCGTGAGGTGTGGGTCTGGCTGCATCTCCCCCAGTTTGGAGTGTGTTCTTGTGTTTGGTGTGAGGTGTGGGTCTGGCTGCGTCTCCCCCAGTGGCCTTGCGGCTGTCCCAGTGCTGTGTACTGACAAGTCCGTCTTTGCCCCGGTCACTGGTACCGGAGGAGTTTATCCCACACTTGTCCTGGTTAACATCAGACTCTCCAGCTGCCCTGTCTTCCTGCTGTTCCCCAGCAGGTCAGGGCCGGTGGTGCCCATGTGGCAGGGCTTGTCTCCTCATTAGGGAGCAGATGCACGTGAGCTCACGTCGTGCCAGCCTGCTGGTCGTTGCTGGCATCGCCGTCACACTGGTACCTGCCTGATCCAGGCCCTTGTTGTTTTTGTGGTTTTGCCTTTCTCTCTCTGCTGCTTCGCCAGGCTCTGCTTTATTCCCTCTGTTCCTGCTTCTCTTTGTCTGTCGAGTTTCCACCTTGGGCCTCCTGTACGCTCTTGCCTGTCCTAGGAACACAGTGACTCTCTCTTGACTGAATGATTAAACAGTTGTTGGGTTGATACTTGAGAGCCCTTGTGATGATTCCCCCCCAACTTTCCCATCCTTCTTAACTGCGCCCTCTCCTTTCCTTTGCTGTCGCCTGGGTCTTAGCCTGCCTGTGGCACTGATTTTCCTGTCTGTAGACTCTGTGTTTCACAGGTTCACAATAATGTTACATGTGGGCTGTCAAAACTTTATAGATGTCAAGAAAGATCAAACCCATTGGATACCAGTATTTTTAGAGGGTGTTATTCTTCTATTGAGTGAAATTAAATCTTCGGCCTCACTAAGCTCTCCCGTGAGCTGTGTTCTTTTTATGTTCCTACAGATTATATTTTTTTGGTTGCTGCGTATGCCTTTTCCCCCAGCCTCACTCCTGGAGTTCAGTAAATCATTAAAGTTGAAGTAAAAGTCTCTCAGTCGTGTCTGACTCTTTGCAACTTCATGGACTATGTAGTCCATGGGATTCTCCAGGCAAGAATACTGGAGTGGGTAGCCTATCTCTTCTCCAGGGGATCTTCCCAACCCAGGGATCAAACTGGGGTCTCCTGCCTTGCAGGCAGATTCTTTACCAGCTGAGCCACCAGGGAAGCCCAAGAGTACTGGAGTGGGTAGCCTATCCCTTCTCCAGGGGATTTTCCTGACCCAGGAATTGAACCGGGGTCTTCTGCATTGCAGGCAGATTCTTTACCAGCTGAGCTACCAGGGAAGCCCCTAAATCATTAAGGGAACCCTCATTATCAGTGGTTCCCCCCCTTTTTTTTAAAGGATAGGGGGACCGTTTGCTCCTTCTCCCTTGTTGGGAGCTTCTTGATGAGGTGAGTTTCCATAGGAGGAATGAAGACCCACCTCGTGCGGACCCCCACTCATCCCCTTCCTTTCTTCAAGGGAAAAGGGTCAAATTTGACAATGTAAAGACAAATGGTTAGAGCTGATGAGATGAAGACGACGACCTGTCACCTATGAAGTATTACTCCACACCAGAACGCAGAGTGCCGTGACCGTGAGGAGCACATGCTGCAGGCTGAGCGCGGCAGCGAGAAGCGCAGGCCCGAGCCCACGCCCTGCGCTGGGGAGACGGCTCTGTGGTCTGCAGAGCTCGGCCTCTCCAGGACCGTTTCCTGTCCTGCAGAAACAGGGCTCACTAGGAGTCCCCCTTCGTAGACTTGCTGTGGCTTGTAAAAGAGGACGCGCGTGGACACCCCCACACAGGTCCTGATTCCTCGTAAGTGCAGAATGACACAGGTTTCACTGGACGGAATCATGACCACCCACGGTGGCCCCTCAGGGCTCCGAGGGTGCTGCGTGCTTTGGAGGTGGACTTCTCAACTCTGCAAGGCCCAGGGTCGTGTCATTGGGCCTTGCTGATTTGAATCTGTTCTTTAGAAAGTACAGATTTTAGGTTTTTTTTCATGTGTGCATGCCCTCTTATTATTTATAGTTCTGCCCTCTCATCTCTTGCTGGGATTTTCACAAAATCTGTAGAAACACGAAATCTGAGGCCACCTGCCTCCTCCTGTCCCTTGTGTTTCTTTCTCCCCCGGTTGAAGGGACCTCTGTATAGGGAATGTTCTTTGTTATTCTTTTCCTGGAATCTCTCTCTCCGTCTGCCCATCTTTCACCTGTCCTTCTATCGCTTACTCTTCCGTCTTGTTCCCAAAAGCATCAGAGGCAGCTTACAGAATACCAGAATACCAGATGAGCTGGTGAGAAACGGGGCCCGGTTTAGACAGCAAGGCGAGGAGATGAGCTTGCGTGAGGGGTGCGGGCCGTGTGAGGCGCACGCCTTTGCCCTGTGAGCTCCGAGATCGACAGCAAGCGTGTGCCTGAGGCCCCCAGCAGAAACACGAGGGAGACAGGATGCTCGCTGTCCGTGAAATAAACAAGGGGCTTAGGAGAAGCCAGCTTTTCCTGCTCTGAGGCTTAGGAGAATAATTTTTGCATGTTCTCTGAAATCAAAGAGTATTTCACCTTTCTTTTTTTGTCAGAGTTCTCTGGGTCGTTGGTTACATTCTATAAATGGAAATGTCCCCAGAACTCTTCCCCCTGTGTGTGTGATGGCTAGGGAATTAGGTGGTTCTGCTTATTGACAGGGCTCGGCCAGAAATAGAAAAGGACAGCCTCGGAAAGGATGTCAGTATTTGCAAGTTATGTTTTCTTTTCGGTGCTCAGTTCAGGGAACATTTTCACCTAGTTTATCTCCGTTTGAGGGCGCAGTGTGGCCTCTCATAGCATTAAGAGCTTTAGTGCTCGGAGACGGTGCACGCTGACTGCATTGCCATAGACAACTGAGCTAGCTATTGTAGATGTGTTACTTTTATATAAAGCATTTCATGTTCTTTAATAAAAAGTTTCAACAGGGAGGAAGGCTTTATTCTGAATTAATTACCATGGAATACAATGCTTTGACTATTTAGACTATTAAAGGGAAGGTGAAAGCGGTGAAGACTTTTAAAAACGGTGTCATTATTTAAATTTCAGTCAGGACTTTTCAAGCTTTATCTTATCTGTGCCCGTCTTTTAAAGTAATAAAGCAACAAGACGGAAGGAGCGAAAGGTTATTTCTTGTCTTCCCCTCGGTGTGCAGGTGCGCTCACTACCAACGGCATCAACGCAGACACCAGCACGGAGATTGGACGGGCGAAGAACTGCCTGAGCCCCGAGGACATCATTGAGAAGTACAAGGAGGCCATCTCCTACTACAGCAAGGTGAAGCCTCCCGCAGGCCCTTTATGTAGCCGCGCTGCTTTAGGCAGGGTCCCTGGTGTGCACGGGCAGTGCTGCCACGGGGTCTTCCAGTTAGTGGTCTCTGTAAGTACTCCTGCGTCGTTCCCGGGTGCATAATACCATATGCCTGAGAATGGGTTTTGTTGATTGAAAATGCTGTATATTTAATTTAGTGTCTGAGAAAAGGGGGGAAAGAGGCTACCATAGCCCCACTACTCAAGATAACATCTCAGTATCTATTTTTTGTCCTTTTTTGCCAGTGTATATTATCTGTATCATAAAAATGGTGAGATTCTGTATTTATTTACTGTGTAGAGACGTACATTTTTCATTTGGCATATTATGTGTGTTTCTACATTATCGAATTTTCTGTGACATGGTTTTTAATCAGCTGTATAGCAGTCCATCTTGTGGATACACCATTTTTTTCTTTACTTTGGACTGAAGAAAAGTTTAAATTTTAAATACATTTAACTGAAATACTGGAAAAGGGCCTGGGGTTGTACAGAAGAGTGATAGCGAGTGAGAAGTGAATGTCCCCTGCTTCCCTCCCCTTATTCCCTAAGAGTAGCAACTGTTAACAACTGGCGCCCTCCAGGTGGCGCTAGTGGTAAGGAACCCACCTGCCAATGCAGGAGACAGAAGAGACTCAGGTCTGATCCCTGGGTCGGGAAGATCCCCTGGAGAAGGAAATGGCAACCCACTCCAGTATTCTTCCCTAGAGAATCGGATGGACAGAGCAGCCTGACGGGTTATAGTCCGTGGGGTTGCCAGAGTCAGACACGACTGAAGTGACTGAGCACAGCACATATCCCTTTCATGACCTTTATGCCTGTGAAATATACGTGTGCATGTACACGTATATGAGAAATAAATGCCTATACCTATGCATAGTATATGTATGTATATATGTTTTATTTACAAAAATGAGACCATGCTATATAATTTCTTCTGCAGCTTGCTTCGTGCACTCAGCCATATATCATAGATAGCCTCCCATTTCAGGCCTGCTTGATCCTTTCAAACAGAGACTCTTTCCAGTATGTGGGTGTAGTCATTTCTGCATCAGTTCCTTTTGTGGAGAAGGTCATGAGTAAGACACCTGCAGCAGGGCCAAGGGCCTCCCCCTCAGCGTTCCCGGCTCACCCTGACTTACCCAGTTACCAGTGGATGGACACTTAGGTTTTCTCACTTTCTCACTCTTAGGAAAAATGCTTGACTGAACATTCTTAGTCTTGTCCAATAGATTCTTGTGTTCTTGTGTGTTCTTGTGTTCCTTTAGTTAAGATTTCTGGAAGTTTAGTCACTGGATCGGAGAAGGCAATGGCACCCCACTCCAGTACTCTTGCTTGGAAAATCCCATGGACGGAGGATCCTGGCAGGCTGCAGTCCAGGGGTTGCTAAGAGTCGGACACGACTGAGGGACTTCACTTTCACTTTTCACTTTCATGCACTGGAGAAGGAAATGGCAACCCACTCCAGTGTTCTTGCCTGGAGAATCCCAGGGATGGGGGAGCCTGGTGGGCTGCCTTCTATGGGGTCGCACAGAGTCGGACACGACTGAAGTGACTTAGCAGTCACTGGATATGACATTTACATATATCATTGGTTACTTTCAAGTTACTCTCCAAATTTGTTCTCCAACAGGGGATGAAAAGATGGAGAATTACTCATTTAACCAGTTCTCTATTACTGAGTATTGTATACAGCCTGGACAACACCCGAAACATAGGGAACTCGAGGGCAAACTATAACAGTAAGGACTTTATAGCCAATAATGTCTTAGGTCTTGTTTACAAAGTGTCAGCAGATTGCCAGGAAAGCTCTGTAAGAGAGTATTCTAAGACAGTACCAAAGAGAAAACCCATCAGGAAAAGATTCACTGTATTAAAAACGGTTTGACCACAACCTAAATGAAAAACCACTTAAACAAAATGCAAGCAACATCAAGAAAAAGATCTGCGATGTGTGTCCATGACAGACACGAAGCTAACACCCACAGTTTACGAAGAGCTGTAGCAAAGCAGTAAGAAATGCTCCCTGATTTAAATGTGTGCAAAGGACAGGATGGTGGTAGTCTGTGGTGCTGGGCCTTCTCTGATGCAGCGGGATTTCCACCTTGGTTTTGGAGTCAGGCAGACCTGAGTTCACATCCTGCTAGCTTTGTGACCTGGGGCAAGATACTGTACTTTTGGGGGGCCCCATTTCCTTTATCTGTAAATAAGCTTAGTATTTATTTTAGGGTTTTGTATTAGAAGTGAATGAGATAATTCCCTCCTGTATTTCTAAAAGTATCAATCGCATGCTGCTGCTGCTAAGTCGCTTCAGTTGTGTTCTACTCTGTGCGACCCCATAGACGGCAGCCCACCAGGCTCCTCTGTCCCTGGGATTCTCCAGGCAAGAACACTGAAGTGGGTTGCCGTTTCCTTCTCCAATGCATGAAAGTGAAAAGTGAAAGTGAAGTCGCTCAGTCGTGTCCGACTCTTCACGACCCCATGGACTGCAGCCCACCAAGCTCCTCCATCCGTGTGATTTTCCAGGCAAGAGTACTAGAGTGGGTTGCATAGTTCTGTGTTTACTGCTGGTGCCTTGGTAGGTGGTTACTAGGGAATCAACAGTGAAAAACAGGGGCATGTCCCCTCAGCAGAGAGCTTATGTCCCAGGACGATGCTTGTAAGCCCAGGTATGGAGCAGACTTCTGGGAAGTGTCCTGTTTGTTATGACTGAGTGTAAATCTCATGGTAATATTTAAAATGTCGTTGTTGTGCTCAATCATGTCTGACTCTTTGAGCCCCCATGGGCTGTAGCCCCTCCCCAGGCTCCTCTGTCCACGGAATTCTCCAGGCAAGAATACTGGAGTGGGTTGCCATTTACTTCTCCAGGGGATCTTCCCAACCAAGGGATTGAACCTACATCTCTTGCATCGCATGCATTGGCAGGCAGATTCTTTAGCATTGTGCCTCCTGAGAAACCAGTGTTCAAAATATGTAACTATAATCAAAATATGTGAAAAAACCCTGAGATGACCTTTTTTCCCTTCAGTAGTTTTCTTAAGAGTTTTGTAGGAAGGGAAATAATTTTATTTCAATGGAAACAAGTCCCTGTTAGATTCTGTTGTGTTGTTAAATGGTCTATAAAACTGATATAATTTTTATATCCGTATTAATAGTTAGGTAAGCACAGTTCCTGCTTGTGCCGTCTTTGGTAAATTACCTGTAACTTATCACAGGTTCTGTGCGTGTTATGTCTTAGAAATGAGGATGTAGTGGAGGCCTGCTCCTTCTGGCACAGTAATTTCTTTTTCTACCTTTTACAAATAATTTTAGTAAGGAGCACGAGCAACTGTGTGTTTCTGCTTCTTAATAATCCATAAGTGGGCAGACTGCATTTTTGTGAGTGGTTATACCAGGCAGGTCTTGGGGTCTCAGCTGACACTCGTTGGGGGTGGCCAACTCCGTGGCATGTTTGATGCCTTTCTGGGTGTGGACAGGGGTCTCCTGGCCTCAGGTTCTCTCCAGGCACCAGGATACATGGCTTTATTCACCTCAGGAAGCCTCTTCCCCAGCTGCAAGAAGTCTTCAGAAAACTTATTTGAAAAGTGCTCCAGCTCAGGACCACCAGGAAAGAGAAAAAAAGGGTAGAAGGACAGGAAGCAAGGTGGGTTCACACTGGGCCTTGGGAAGAGGGGGGCACAGGAGGGGGCCTGGCCCCCACAGTGTCCCAGTGGCCAAGGGCAGCTCTCCTGGCCAGGTGCCACCTTAGGCAGAACCGGAAGAGCTGGAGGTGAGGCTGGAGGAGGACCATTACTGAGCAGCAGCCGAGGTCCGTCTGCCTCCTCTGGTCACGTGTCTTCACTTGCTCTTCCTCTCAAGGCCTGAGAAGCAGGAACAAGTAACTCAGGGAGACAAGTAGACACACATCCAGCGCGCTGAGCGGACAGACACAGTGACACAGGGAGCCAGGACTTCTGCGACAGAGGACGTGAGCTGACAGCTCCTGCCTCAAAGCTGCAGCTGTGAGAGAGCCTAAGAGCACAGGAGCCAAGCGGAAATGAGCAGTGGAGTCTCCATGCACAGTGTTTTGAAATTCTGTAAAATAGCCAGCTAGTGTTGGTTGTATTACTCGAAGGAATGCTGACATATGTATATGTGCGTTTATAGGCTCACTCAATCCCTCCAGCCTCTTTTGCCCCCAGGAGTTGGGATAGCCTTTCTCAAGCACAAACTTGGCTGGGCTGTGCTGTGGGTCCTCGCGCTGGGGAGGTGCTGCTCAATGTCACCGAGTCCCCGGGTGCAGCCTGCACGACGCGACAGAAACCTCTCTCTTCTCTTTTGACCCTACAGTATAAGAACGCTGGGGTGATTGAGTTAGAAGCGTGTGTCAAGGCCGTCCGTGTCCTCGCCATTCAGAAGCGCAGCATGGAAGCGTCGGAATTTCTCCAGAACGCGGTTTACATTAACCTTCGGCAGGTGGGTGTGTGTCCGCCTCCACGTGGAGGGCTTAGCGCAGTTCTCCTGGAGCTTTTTCACAAGTCCGTCTGGTTTTGCTGTGCTAGGATTCAGCGTGGTCAAGACCCTGGAGTTAGAACTTGAAACCCTGATAAAGGGAGCTGTTTTACTTCTTTATATTATGGTCTTTTACTTTCAAAATTCAAAATTTTGTTCTTTCAAAACTTTTTTTTTGATTGGAGAGAGAACTGTGCCGTTAACAGCTTTGCAGCCTTGGCCAAGCTTTGATGCCTCTTTTTTGGTCACTTGACGCGATTGCAGTTGTGACCCTGTCTGGGTTGTTCATGTTATAAAATATGAAGTGTGTGAAAGGACTTCATACAGCTCGTTGTACACTGCAGGCCTCCCACACGTATGACCTGGCTCTGGGTGTGTTGTTGTACACCGCAGGCCTCCCACACGTATGACCTGGCTCTGGGTGTGTCGTTGTACACCGCAGGCCTCCCACACGTATGACCTGGATCTGGGTGTGTTTTTAATGAGATAGGATCACCAGAATGTTTAGTTGCAGATTGCTAATGCAAAACCCCCAAATCAATAATGCAGCTAAACATCTATGGTCTTTCTAGTCCACTGTGGATTTTTATGGCCAGAGCCGCCAAGACGGAAAAGTGAAGCAGTTTGCTTAGGGGCCCACGGCTAGGGTGAGGACCCAGGTGGCTGTCCTCGAGCAGATCTCGCGCAGCCCGGCACTGTGCTCCGGGCACGCCTAGAGGTGGGGGGCAGAACCTGCTCTCACTGTGCCGACACTTCGTGGCAAAGGTGGATGCTCACCAGGTGAAGAACTTGGAGTTTATCCTAACAACAGTGGGTTTCAACAGAAAGGCCTTAAAAGCGCAGGGATGATGGGACCCCCACCTTTGTCTGGAGCAGGGTGAGCGTGGTGGGGGAGACCAGCCTGGAGCTCTTGAGGGGATGTAGGGGATGTAGGTGGCTGCACTGGAGTGTGGTGGGGTGGTCAATGGGAAAAAGTCAACAGATTGAAGATGTGTTTCGGTGAAAGGAAGGAATTAGTGACCTATGTGAGGGCCAGACGGAGTACTGCCCAGGTTTCTGGCTTGATTAGTCAGGTAAGTGATGGCCATGCTGTGTTCAGAGAAGAGACTCTGCAGAGGGAGTTTGGGGGGCAAGCTGATGGAGTCAGGTGTGTAATTAAAAGGCTTAAACATGTGGGTCTGGGGGACTCAGGTGAGACAGAGGGGAGTCAGGGAGGGAAGGGAGAGAGACTTCAACATCATTTTGCATTCTGAACATGTAAGAGAACGGCAGGCCTCTGTCACAGAGGCTTAGCACGTTAATGTTTTGCCATATTGACTGCAG
This sequence comes from Bos javanicus, assembly GCF_032452875.1. NCBI lineage: Eukaryota > Metazoa > Chordata > Mammalia > Artiodactyla > Bovidae > Bos > Bos javanicus. Next base: position 3,106,676 of record NC_083881.1, read on the forward strand.
AGCTTCTTAATTTTTAAATAGAAATAAAATAGAAACAAAGCCGTGGAGTTAATGAACGTTTTAGAGTTGATATGTATTCTGCTCATGTGTATTTTGATACCTCACATATTTATAACTACAATCTATAAAACGTTGAATATTTTAGTATAAGAGTTAAGCACAGGGACTGGGAATACACATGGCTGGGACCTGAGTCTGGGTTTTGTCCCCCGAGTGAATTACTCAGCCTCTCTGTCCCTTCTCAGAAAAGCTTGAGGTTTCTGGTAAAGACGGGCAGGAAAAGCGAAAACCCACCGCTTGATGGGGAAGGGTGGAAGCTAGCGGTCGGCAGCACCGGCAGATGAACGGACGTCTGGGTTGGGTGACCACTCACCGCGGTTTCTGGGTGACTGTGGGGCGTGAGCCCTGGGCCGGGCAGTGCGTTTGTAGGGATGAGCAGGCGTGATTCCTGGCTCTGAGGTTGCCGTCCAGGGAGCAGCCCTGGGCACACACAGCCCCAGTGGGACAGCTCAGGGTGCAGTCCTGGGACCTGTGCTGAGGGCAAGATGAGGGCTCTCCCGAGGGGTCTCCCTGTGAAGAGAGGAAATGACCCATCCACAGCAGCCGAAGAGCCCCCGAGCAGGGTGCCAGGTGCAAAGGCATGACTGGGCTCGAGCTTGGAGCTTGGGGAGCCAGAAGTCCCTCTGTGGCCTGAGTGACCTTCTTTCTGAAGCACAGTAGGTGGAAAAGATGCTTAAAAGGCAGACTGATCGTAGGTCATGAGCGAAAGTAAAGATGCGTAGATCCGTCAGGCAGGCACGAAGGAACCCTAAGGGTGTGTGGACCCAGCTGGGGCATCGTGCTGGAGGACAGGGTCGTGGGCTTGTGCATGGACCCCGCTTTGCACTTACAGCAGAATCCCTCCGTATCTCTGTATTTTCATCTGTAAAATGATGGGATGGCAAACTCATGGTGACCTGAAGGAGCAGTTTGGCTCACACACTCTGTGTCCAGCCCTGTCCAGCGTCATCGTGCAGAGCTGCTCAGCAGCCACCCTTACACACTGCGGCTGGAGGCGGTGGAGGGACGTCTGTCATGTCTGGTGGAGGAGGGGATGGGTGGTTTTGAATGGACACTGAGAGCAGGCTGCAGAGCTTCAGGCAGGCTGGTCGAGGGTCGGCTGTGGGGAGCACTTGGCAGACTTTGTGTCTTAAGACTTGCTTGCCCTTATGGACCAGAGTTGCCTTTGCAAATTCATGTTGAACATTTGGGCTCTCGGCGAGGCTCTTCCCACAAGTGGGTATAACACAGCGTGTTTTATAAGGTAACGTGCTTTTGTTTAGCATGTAGAAATTTGCACCTGCTGGGAACAGCCCTCCTCTATGGGCCTGGTCTTCGTAGAACACTAGGGGTCAGCAGAGCCGTGCGGAGGGCCAGCGGCCGGCCTTGCGGTGGCGGGTGTGGGCCTGTGGAGCTCTCCCCGGCTCGCCGCTTTGCTGGAGTTGGCTCATCTCCGTGTGTGGTTGCCTGATGAGCAGACAGCACAGTGGTGAGTTCTGGTGAGACTTTACAATGACAGTGGCAAACAGGAGCGGCCTGGGTTTTCCTGAACCAGGGTGAGCTTTTGGTTCTCGATCAGGTGTCTCCTCCTGATGGGTCAGTCCTGCGACTCCTATTGCCTGATGTGGACACTCTGAAAAGAACCGAGAGGGCATTATTGCAGGTGCCTTCTGCCTGAAGAAGCCCCATGCAGATGCGAAAACTGAAAATCCGTTTGGGTCTGCTGGTGTTGGGAAGGGTTTCTGCGTGTTCCAGGAGGGTTCTAGGCAGGATCCCTCTTTGTGAGCAGGAGCGTGGATCCACCTGTCTTGTCTTCAGTTGTTTACGGGAGTGGTTCATGGGCATTAGCATCGACAAAGAGCTGCGCGCTTGGAGTCTGAGAGCTGGCTACAGACTTGTGTAGCGGCCCTGTAGGCCTCACCTGCAGGTGTTCAGGGCGAAGGGAGAGAGGAGTGTGAGCCTTGCAGCCAGAGTCAGGTTCCAATTGCTGTTTCCTCTTCGTGTGACCCTGGACTGGGAGGTGGCCTCCTTTAGCCTGTTTGTGAATCTGTAAAATGGGTATGACTATATTCACTTCTTCCTGGATATACTGTGAATTGTCAATGGGATTATAACACATGTAGAGCACTTCCCACCGCTGGGCGCTTAGGAAGCGTTCACTGTCTGCCCACCGGTGATGTGTCAGAGCAGGAAGGGCTGCTCCTGTTTGTGGAGGACCCACTAGCAGACTCTTGACTAGGCTGTGAATTTGGTTATTTCCTTCAGTTCTTGTAGCCGCTTGTGCTAAGTGTGTTTATTCTCATCGCTGGAAGAGGAGCCTCAGAGTAAAGAAGACTTGGTCATCTGTCCCAAGTCAGATCATAATTTCAGGTGCAGGGGCCTCGGTAAAGTGTGCTCATTTGGCTTTTCCCTTCCCTCCATTCTGTACTGGAGGCCAGGCACCAGGCTTGTCGCCTAAGAATATTCCATAGGTTTTATTTATATTCCATAGGGTTCCTGTGCTGCTCGAGCACAATGTCCATAGGGGGACATGGGTACCAATGGATAAACGTGAAAACAAATGAGCACTAACCGTCGTCAGTTCTGCAGAGAAAAAGAGCATACCTTGCCCTGCGGGGCTGGGGAACTTTCTAGTTGGGGCTGCTCTGGTGTTAATCTTAGTAAAACAAGTTCTGTTACCAGACAAAGACAGAAGGACAAAGCCTGTGTTACCAGAGCAGACTTTGGTAGCTGTCACTCCGGCCTCTAGAGCAGGGGCTCAGTAGTTGTGGCTAATGGGCTCAGCTGCTCTGTGGCATGTGGGATCTTCCTGGACCAGGGATTGAACTCGTGTCTCCTGCATTGGCAGGTGGATTCTTCACCGCTGAGTTACCAGGGAGGCCCCCGAACCCTTTTAGAGAGGAGGAAATAAAGGCCAGGAGTTTGCATGCAGGCCTTGGCAGTGCCACCACTGGTCTTCTTCAAACCTAGTTTGCTGTGGCTGCAAAGTCCAGGCTCTGTGAACTGCATCCTGTAGCTTCTTCCAAACAACCCGATGACTGAAGATAATTTTCTTCATTAGTAAGAAACCTAAGTGACCACAAGAGAAAGAGGTGGTAAGGAATTGTTTGGAAAACTAGCGAGAAGCCCAGTCCCTTCCAGCCGTGGGAGCTTGCTCCCGGACCAGTGACACTCATCCCGGCACCTCCTGCGGGCCTGATGTTCAGGAACGACTGAGCCGTTTGAGAACATTTCAGCTTGTGACACTGTTGATTAGAACCTGTGGCCTCTTGGTCCCTGGTTAATTTTCTCTTCAAAGCCATTTGCATTTTCTGCGGGCTACTCCGCTCAGATGTAAGAATAGACTCTTTAAAGTTCTTGATGCAGTTTCTTAATGAGGCTGTTGCTAAGGAAACCTAGCAAAAACCCAGTAGATATGCACATAATAATGGTAACCTCGGAACTTTGTCGATTTAAGCTCAGAATCAGAGGGGTGGGAGGCTCAGGAAAGGCTTTCTGAGACAGAAGGGGGCCAGTGTAAGGATGCAGCTCAGGTTAGACGGAACAGCTCCGTCCCAGCCAGCAGGGCGCCTGGCCTCAGGACGTGTGTGCGGTCCTCACAGAGAAAGGAGGGCTTGCATGGGGAGGGAGGAAAGTCAGGGTCTTTGTTGGAGAAGGTGAAGAGAGAGGGAGCCAGAGTTTCTGCTTGAACAGGAGTTAGGAATATGGCTTGAGGTCCTCATATTTGGGGGAGAGGAGTTTTGTGGGGACCTGAGGAGGAGGGAGTCTGTCTTGGAGGGAAGTCCACACACTGGAGAAACGGGCAGGACTGGGGGCCCTGCCGGGTGAGCTGCCTGCAGGCTGGGGCGCGGGCTGCCTCCATCCTTACACTGGAACCCCAGGCCTCGGTTTGCAGGCCGGAGCAGTGACGAGACGGGGAGACGGCTGGTGGGAAAGGAAAGCAGAGAGCAGTGCCCCGGGGCTGTGCTTGCTATGTTCAGCACCACCAGGCCTGAGCCGCCGGGGGTCTGGGAGGGTGCTCGACGGGAGAAGGAGGGGTCGCACTTTCCCACGCGGGACGCACAGCAGCTGTGTACCCCACAGGCCCTCTGGCTCCTGCAGCTCGCCATCTTTCTTCTTGCTTCAGCCGCCGGGGTCCTCCGAGCTGCGTCTGCCGTCGCCTCTGTTAATTACCCCTGCTTCACCTGGCCCTCGTTTCATCTAAATATTAAGTCCCCATTTTCTCCTCACCTTCATTTTTGTCTTTTTGTCATTATTGTTGCTAAATTGTGTTTAAAAAAATTGATTTATATCCTTTTTGAGAATGAGGCCCAAAGTAAAGAAATGTGTGCACAGACTCTCACAGACACTTACTGCTGTGAAAAGCTCTGAGCTGTTTACCTAGTGGTTACACTGCTGGCTTGTCGTCGTGCTTAAGAAACGGAGGCTGTCATCACTCCATCACAGGGTGGCTGGGTTAGGTGGTGCTTAGGTTAGGTCGTGGATGAAAGAAAACTTCTTGTAAGCCGTGCAGGCCAAAGTTGGTGTGGTTATTATTCACATTTCATTTTCTTTTTCTCTGGTTCTATATATTTTGTGTTTTGAGAAGTTATGTGTTTTAAAATTCCTGCACAAATTCCAGTGTCTTTCCCTTTCTTTTTCTCTTTCCTTTCGCTGCGTCTTATGTTCTAAGTAGTAGATGCCTTTGTCCCAGAGAATATGGGCCTTCTTAGCAAGAGGACAGGGTGAGCGTGGAGACGTGGGGTGCAGAGAAGGCCTTGGCACTTCCGCATGGAGCCGCGTCTGTGCCTCTGCCTCCTACCGCGTCAGCGCGCTGACGCGGCTTCCCCTTGCCTTCATGTTTCATCGGGTCACTGTTTTATGAAAAATTGTCTGTTTCCCTTTTTCACCTGGAAGGCTCTCTAATGTGCTCTTTCCTTCCCTCCGATGCCTCAGCTCTCTGAGGAGGAGAAGATCCAGCGCTACAGCATCCTCTCCGAGCTCTACGAGTTGATCGGGTTCCACCGCAAGTCCGCCTTCTTCAAGCGCGTGGCTGCCATGCAGTGCGTGGCCCCAAGCATCTCGGAGCCTGGCTGGAGAGCCTGCTACAAGCTGCTCCTGGAGACACTTCCTGGCTACAGCCTGTCACTGGACCCACAGGACTTCAACAAAGGTACCGGAGCCGAGAGTTACTTCACCCCAATTAATGCGGGATGAAAAATTAAGCAGACCTGCTGTTTGTCTTGGATGGTGTTGGTGGTCAGGCTCATACTGTGGGTCGGGTAATTTTGAACCTGAACTCGGCCCCTGGCTTTGGTCCCGGCCATTGGTGGCGTGTTAAGTGCCAGGGGTTGGGTAGAACTGGAGGTCAGTTGCGAGCAGGCGTGTCTTGGTTCTTGCTTTGTGCTGGACACTGTGCCACGTGTCGAGGACACTCAGCCATGTCTGATTTCATCCAGTGGCACTTTCTTCCAGATCTTTCACTATCTCACCCAAACAGAAATCACAACAGATGCTTTTCACCTGCCCTGTCACCTGCTCTTCCTCTGATTCCTTTTTCCTCTGTGTTCCCCCAAGAGGTGAGGTGGACTCGAAGGTTTGCGAGCGCGTGTGTCATGGTTGGCACTTTTGGATGGACCCTGAGTTCTGGATGCGTTGATGCGAGCCTGTGGTTTCAGCCCAGTGTGTCTCTTTGGCAGTGGAAACCTCAGGGTGGCGGCAGTCACCCCCACACTGTGGGCCCCTGACTGGCCTCCCAGGGCTGCTTCGACTCCCTCCACCGTGGTCACAGACTGTCCTTGGCCTGCCAGAGCCCCGAGACTGTGTGGTGTTGAACTGAATGTCATCTTGGAGCCCGAGGCTTGAAGGGACCCACAGCCAGAAGCCAGAACCTCCCTGTGGGGCCTGTCCCTGCTGACGGCCCCCTTGGCTGGCCCTCTGTGTGACCCGGTGCCCTGGGCTCTGAGCCTGTCGCCTCCTGGGCTGGGGCCGGGGGTGGGTGTGCGCTGAGACGGGGCCTGTGTGATGGAGGAGCCTCAAGTGATTCCGAGAAGGCCGATCTGGCTCCTCCTCTCTCCTTACAGATGGGGGACCGGGGTGGGCCCTGCTTGGTGGTCTTTGTGCTGGGGGCTGTCCTCACCCGTGGAGTCAGGAACGGGATGCTGAGAGGGGGCTGTGGGTCCTGGTGGCCCGGGAACCCCTTTCGTGTGCTTGTGGGAGGCTTCAGTACAGAGGGCAGGGGCTCTCCAGCGACTCCTGCTGTGATCCCTGCACATCCCTGCAGGCTGACTGTGGAGTGAGCACGCCCTGGGCTGCGTGCGGCGGCCGCTGTGGGCTCCCCCCTCCCTCCCTCCTCTGGACGCCCCTCTGCCCTCACCTGCCGGGCATCCTGCAGGTCTCCACTGAGTGTCCCCGTCGTCCCACACCTACACACAGTCCCTCTATTTTCCTCGTCACTGACTCCTGTTCCTCTTTTGCCGCGTTTCCCGTGAATTTAAGTACATTAAGACAGTGGGCAGTGGTTTAGCACCCACCTCCCTCCCTAGGGTGTGTGCCCGTGAGGACGGAGACCTTGCCCCTCCCAGCGTCCCCCCGCAGATGTCCCCGCAAACACGCGCACGGAGGGCACACAACTGGTGAGCGGCTTCCGTGACGTGTGCTTGTCGCCATCTATTGAGCAGAGTTTGTTTCTTGATCTTAATTTTTAAATCACTTGAACAAAACGTGTTTCTTTTGAAAAATGAAACAAACAAGCACACCTCCCTGTATTTGGTGCTTTTTACCTAGCCTTCTATTAATATTTTGGGAGGGGACATTCACCATCATTTTGTGAAAGAGGTTGGGGAGGTGAGGTAAGAGATTGAATAAAGTAAAAATGATAAAAATCAGCTGGCTGTATTTTTTTTTTATAAGAAATAAGTTACTTTAAATCCCATCTTCACTGTTGCTCTGGGCCACTTTAAACATTTCTCAGAGAATTAAGTGGAAATCTACTAACACCCTATACTTGCGAATAAAAGGGAGATTGTCTTTATTCTCAGCACCTGAAATGTTTTTCTGTTTCTTGAAGATTTTCCTTGGCTGGTATGAAAGTTGAGATAGGAACACAGAAGGGCACTGTGTATATTTGTCAGCTTAACAGCCTGCTTATTATCACTTTAATCTTATTTGTCTTCTGTGTACGAAGATTTTTTTGATCATACCTTCTGCTTAGCCTTTTCCTGAACGAGGGATTAAATTTTCCCCAGGAACTCTTAGGAAAGAGAGTGGCATATGAGTTTGCCTTAAAAGGCCGTAGTTGATGTAATAAACTCTCATATTGGTGAAATTTTTGAATACAAGAATGTTGAAAATTTTATCATTGGCTCATATGCTGCAAGTCTGACTTAAGGATAAAAAGATTCAGATTTTTATAGGAGCAATTTGAATTGCATAGAAATTATGACGTATGCTATTTGGTGTTAAGAAAACTTATGCTCTTATCATAATTGCCTATGGTGGGAATTGGATCCTTATCTATTAAAAGAAAATGTACAAAGTGATATGTGCCCCATTATTGACATGATGTGCTAGAGGCGGGTTAAGTTGGGTCATTTGTAAATCCGGGCTGGGTTAGTCGTGACGTGGATTTCAGCCTCTTCATCCTTTTCAGAATCTCTTTTGCATCAGCCTGTGGTCTCTGGTAACGTGGAAACACCGAGCGGGCTTGTCCTTCTCTCCTTCCCTCTTGTTGTTTGAAAGGTTTTCTGTAAGATGGAGTGGTAGGATATCAAGGTTTTTGTGTGTGGGTACGTCTGCTCTGCTCTAAGAATCTCAATAATTATTGTTATTCAGCAACTTAAAAATTATTATGAAATAATTAAAATATACACAAATTAGAATAGTACAATGAGCCCATCACCCATATTTTAAAATAATTAGATTTGGCCATATCTGCTTTATTCATACCTTTCTTTTTCTTTTAAGAATTTGTTCTTAAATATTTCTTTGTCGAAATATTTTTACAGCAAATCCTAGAAATCATGTCCTTTTAGCCTATATACTTAAGTAGGCATGTATGAAACACAGGCTTTCATCAGGCTTTCAACTTGACCCACGAGCCTGTTAAGTGCCAGCTGTGTGTCAGGCCTCTTACTGGGGTACCTGGATGAATACAGCGCCATCCTGGCTCCCGAGAAAGTTATGGACTGATGAAGGAAACCAAGACACGAACTTTAGGCACTCAGTGTACCTGCCAGAGAGCGCCCGTGGGACAAGATCGTGCAGGATTTGGTGGAAATCCACAGAAGGGGCCGGTCAGCCCTGTAGGCAGGGCTGTGGGGCTAGGACAGGGCGTGTCCTTTGCTCAGAGTCCTAAGTCTCACCCCAGCCTTTCTGCTACCCCCCAGGCTCCCTGCACACACAACGCTGGGTGGCGACTGATTGTGATTCCTGTCCCTACATCTTCTTCATGAAGAAGTTTAAGGTGGAAAATATTTAAAAGCACTGACTGTTGCCAAAAGGGACACAAATAATTATCTCTGAAATCTTGTGTTTTTTTTTTTTTTTTTATTTTAAACTTTTTGTTTTACATTGAAACAATGTAAAACATTAACAGATTAACGGGCTTCCCAGGTGGCTCACTGATAAAGAATCTGCCTGCCAGTGCAGGAGACCTGAGTTTGATCCCAGGGTCAGGAAGATCCCCTGGAGGAGGAAATGGCAACCCACTCCAGTATTCTTGCCAGGAGAACCCTATGGACAGAGGAGCCTGGCAGGCTACAGTCCATGGGGTCACAGAGTCGGACACGACTGAGTGACTGAGCATGCGTGCACGCGTAGGCAGTTGACAGTGTTGAGATAGTTTCGGGTGAACAGCATAGGAACTCAGCTGTACGTTAACTCCTGGGAACCTAAAGAGATGCTTTTTGATGGCTGTGCAACCGATTTCTTCCACCTCTAATTTCAGATACACTAAGTTATTTTGGAGGGAGCGGGCACAGTTTGTTGGTAACCATTCTTTTCTCATTTAGCTTTCCACTTTTCTGTTTTTACACTTTAGAGAAATGTGATTTTTAAATTTTATGTGTTTGGTTGTTGTTAATTAAGGCTCGTCAAATATTAGTATTTTCTTGGGGGAATAAAGTATGCTATAACTCAAATACATACCACTGAAAATATAATCTTTTGTGCTAACCTTATTATAAGTATTTCAGAATGGGTTGTTTTAGAGATTGTGTGTCTTTGTGGTGGCTCCCGAGGGGCCCTGGCGCTGCCCTGTGGCCCGTGCGCCTCGAGGCCCGCTCTGATGTCCCTTGGCTTCCCTCGTAGGCACGCACCGAGGCTGGGCTGCCGTCCAGATGCGTCTGCTGCACGAGCTGGTGTACGCGTCCCGGAGAATGGGGAACCCTGCCCTCTCTGTCAGGCACCTGTCCTTCCTGCTGCAGACTATGCTGGACTTCTTGTCAGACCAAGGTGAGTGGGCTCAGACTCCGGTTGTTTCCCAGGAGAGGGGGACGGGGCCGTCTTGGTGCCAGCCCCGTCGGCACCAGCTCGGGAGATGGGGTGGGCGGTATCCCCGGCTCTCCTCGTCTTCTGGGCCCGCTCCTCCCTGAGCACCTCTCACCGCCCCATGCTGCTGCTCTTTTTGCCGCGCTTGGCCTCTGGCATGGCCTCCCCTCGCCTTTTCCCGCGCCTTGTGAAACGTAAACATCAGAGTGTAACATTTACATGGAGAAGCGCACGATTCACAAGAACTCTGCTCAGTGAGTTTTCACAAAGTGACCATGTGGTACCTGGCACCCAGATGGGACACATGCCTGGAGCCCAGTGCCCCTCTGTGCCCCTCTGGTCGCTTCTCACCTTCTGGGCAGCATCTTTCCAGACTCCTGGGGGATTGTGGGTATCTTTGCCCACAGGTCAGGGCAGCTTTCTTCTTAGTCCTTTCCTCCAGCATCTTTTCATCTTACATGCTTCCTGGGGGTCACATGTGTTTTGGGTTTTGCGTGCAGTCATCTATCTCCAGCCCGGGTCCCACCCTGTCGCTGTCCCCAGGGAGTTGGTCCTGCCTGGAGTCAGTCCCCAGGGAGTCATCATTGTCTGCCACTGCACTGTCCTCTGTCCCAGGGGCTCCAGCGAGGCCTCAGGCGGCTCAGTTACTCAGTCTCTGCCAGCATCCCAGCGTCCTCACCTCCTTACAGAGAGTGGGGATGCTCCATGGGCACGCGGGGTGTGGGTGTCCTTCCCTCGGCTCCTGGAGCTGTGTCTCCCAGGTCCTGAGAGCGCTCAGCATGCTCGGTGCTGTTTGTGCGTTTCTCCGCGTGGGGTAGCTCTCGATTTCCGTTTAGGACTTCAGGCGGCCCGAGGGGTCCCTGTGGACAGCCGCCCCTCGGGGCGTCCGTGGTCTCTGGTTGAGTGTTGTCCGTGGGTTGCGTGTATCGCTGTGCTGTGGTGGGCTCGGCGGTATGGAGTGCCTGCACGTGGCCTCTCTGAAGTGGGAGGAGGAGGAGAGGCCGAGGCAGGGCCCTGGGGTCCTGGAGGCTGACGTGGGCTGGCTGGGCCTCTCCGTTGCTCGCGGGGGTGATGTTTTGCTTGTTAAGGGCGCTGCTCCCCTGCCACTGGGCCCCTGCGGCTTCTGGAGCCTCCCGGGCCGGCAGCTCTGAAGACGTGTTGCCTGGCGCAGCCCTCAGGCTGAGCGGACCTTGCTCTCAGCCTCAGGGTTCTGAGCGGCCCCGGGACCAGGCCCCTCTCCCGCTCGTCCCGGTTCACTCGGTACCCTGCCCCCACAGTGCCCAGGGCGGTGGACGGTCTCCCACGCCGGGGGACCGTGAGCCGCGCTGTGTGGCCCCTGCGCTTTCCCTGAGCTGGCGGGTCTCTGTTCTCGCCCCTCCCCATCGCCCCGCCCCTCTCCTGTCAGCAAACTCCCCTGCGTCTGCGCTTCCCCTGGGCCGCCTTCTCACGTTCTGTCCTGTCCTGGGGGAACCGTCCTCCTGCAGTTGGTCTCCCCTTGTGTGCGGCCTTTGTCGCCGATCCCCAGGAGAGGAGGAGGTTGCTGACCATTTGAGGTCATGTTAATCAGTGATCTAAAGATGCTGGTCCAGGGCAGAGAAGCTCAGGACATTTGACCCCGGTGAACAGACTGCCACCTCCTGAGGCCTGTGGGTAGTGGTGTTAGACACGGCCTGAAGTCAGAGCGCCACGGGTTCTTCCCACTCAGCTGAACTCTAATTACCATGACCTCAGATCAGCAATTAAACTCTTTCTGAACCTTCATTTTCTCATTTGTACAACTCAGGTGCTAGAAACTGTGGGGTAGTTTTTTTACTGTTTTAATGGTAGATATTTTAATTGATTGGGTGACCTTCTAGAGTGCACATGGCACCATCCACTGAGTTGATAATTAGCATTTCTAAAGATCACTGTGTTGAAATGGAATACGGGATGGAGGACTGGCCTCCTCCTTGTGTGTGGACCTGTCTGGGTGTTTACAGGTAGAGACGGCACAATCTGGGGTTCTCCCCCCGCCCCGCCCCTCACGGGTCCCCCTCCAGTCTGTGCTAGTGTTCCTGAACTCATAGGAGGAGTTCTGGGGCCAATGGTTCTTCTTTTTTAATGACAAATTTTATTCCAAAGTGTCCCTAATAGTACCAGAGACATTGATGTAGAGTTTGAATATTGTTTCAGGTAAAGTGAGGGTGCATACAAGTAGTATTTGTAATTAATATATTTTCAGATAATGTGATTTTAAATGTCTGTGTTAAAGATGTAATGAATGTTAATGAACTTGTTTATAAAATGAACAAACTCATAGACACAGAAAACAGCCTATGATTACCAAAAGGGAAAGAAAATGGGGATAAAGTTGATGAACTAGATAAACAACCAGGTCCTACCATATAAATAGCACAGGGTACTATATTCAATATCTTATAATAAACTATAATGAAAAAGAAAAGAATATAATAAATGTTAATAAATAAATGTCTTACTGTCTTATCTGTTTCGAAAGGTTTGTATGTTCCCGATTTACAGGGTTTTTTATTTTTTCCTTAAGAAGAACCACTTTGAGTAATAAACAGAACTCCATTTATAACATAATAAACATTCTGTGAATTTCTTCACAGTCCAAAGGACAAAACCTCTGACTTTGTTAGAATTTACATTTAACCTTAAATATGCTAAAATCCATCCATGTCAGCTTTGAAATTTTAATCTTACCTGATACTATGAGATAGGTCAATGCTCAATGGGTGGTCAGATCCCTAAATTTTGCTGTTCAGTCACTTTTCTCGATCTTGCTCTCTGATTCTGTACGTTAGCGTGTTCAGTGCATCTGTAATAAACTTTTAAGATGAAGGGGAATTTCTTGCTCATTGTTTGCCTGAAACCCTGGCTTGTGTTCCTCTTTTTAAACAAAAACATGCTCCAAAAATCCACCCAAGTTCAATCCTTTAAGGATCGTCTTTGCTGGTGGATCCACAGTATAGGTCGTCCAAGGCGCGTACTCTGGGCGGTGCTGGGACCAGGGGTTGACGTGAGGAGCGTGGGATGTGGGAGGATGCTGTGGTTACGGCCCAGAGGAGTCCCTGTAAGTAAGGATGTAGGAGTATCTCAGAGGACTGGCAGTTCTTTTCAGAGGTGGAAGGGTGGTTTGGGTAGTGTTCCATGAAAAAGATGACCTTGACCTTGAGGAGCAAATTGGTGTTTGCCAGCGGCGATGGCACCCCACTCCAGTACTCTTGCCTAGAAAATCCCATGGATGGAGGAGCCTGGTGGGCTGCAGTCCGTGGGGTCGTGAAGAGTCAGACACAACTGAGCAACTTCCCTTTCACTTTTCACTTTTCATGCATTGGAGAAGGAAATGGCAACCCACTCCAGTGTTCTTGCCTGGAGAATCCCAGGGACGGGGGAGCTTTGTGGGCTGCCATCTCTGGGATCGCACAGAGTCGGACACGACTGAAGCGACTTAGCAGCAGCAGCAGCAGTGCAGACTGAGCAGAAGGAGTAGCTTCAGGTAGGAGGACTTTCTCCAGTTCTGGTGGAATTAGGATGTTGGGCTTTTTTGGGGAATGTAGGACACGGTGGTTTGGGTGATTCTGTTGCCTGGGATTCTGGGGAGGAAAGTGGGTCATGAGCAGTCGTGCCTCGTGCCCCTGCAGTTCTGCTCTTAGGCACATGCTCCCGAGGTTTGGAAACACGTCTACACAGAGACAAGTGGGCACAGTGGTATCATCCCTCGGAGCCAAAGAGTGGGAACCGTCCGTTGATGCCCATTGACTAGCGGATGAAGGAAGCGTGGTGTGTCCACCTGGGTTTCTCGTCCTCCTCCTCTCCCTCGTGCTTCCCCACTTCCTGCTTTCCTTCTTCCCTTTGGCTGACACGTGCTCACCCTCCACAGCTCAGTGTGGCCACCACTTCTTGATGCCTTAAGACTAGCTCGCCTTCCTTCAGAGTGTCCTCACTGGAGTCGTGTGTGCCCAGCCACCGAGCACGTGTGCCCACTGTATTTCAATCACTTACTGACCTGGCAAGCTCCCCACCCAGGCTGTGGGGTTTACAGATGGCTCAGACAGTGAAGAATCTGCCGGTAATGCGGTCCCTGGGTGGGGAAGATCCCCTGGAGAAGGGCACGGCAACCCATTCCAGTATTCTTGCCTGGAGCATTCCATGGACAGAGGAGCCTGGTGGGCTATAGTCCATGGGGTCGAAAAGAGTTGGACACAGCTGAGCAACTAACACACACCACACAGGCTGCGGGCTCTCCGAAGGTAGGTATATGTCTGACTTGCTCTTTCTCTCGTCTCTAGTGGCTTGTACTGGCATCCATATATGGCTGAATGCATTACTGATGCACTTTTTTAAATGCGTAATTTTTTAAAAGGGAAAAACAATAATAAATGCTTTTCCTTTAAAAAAAAAAAACTGTTGAGACTTAATTTGAAGACCGCACAATTCATCCATTTAAAACGTGCACTTCAGCTTTTCTGTGTATTCACAGACGTGCACCCATCGTCATGGTCAATTTTAAAACATCTCATCACGTCGAAAAGAAGCCCTGTTAGTGGTTGTTTTAGCCCCTGGGGCTCGTGAGTGGCGTACTTCAGTGCTCACAGCCTGTTGAATGTGTTAAAAATAAACACTTTCATTTGCGTTCTTTCTCTTTTGGGTTGATTTTTGCTGTCATGGGGAATGCTGTGGTGAGCGTCTTCAGCTCTTTGAGCAGGAGAGAGAGTTTGTCAGGGGAGGGTGATTGGGTCCGCCGTCCTGAGCGTTTGCATCGCTGTTGAGGCGTGTCAGGGTTGCCTCCTGAGAGCTCTGCCCGCATTGTGCCGCCGGTGGCACTGTGCCAATTGAGCGTGTAGACGGCGTTGCCTCACTGTTTTAATTTCTGTTTTCTGGGCAACTTGCGAGGTTGGACGTTCGCTTCGTGTGCCCGTTTACTAATTGTATCTCTTTTATGCAAGGCTCTTTTACAGCCCTGTCGCTTGCCTCATTTGCTTCTCATTTCTTGGGAGGCAGGTGGTGTCCAGCCGCTGTGCCGAGGTCTGTAACGCTTTGAGATGCTAATTAAGCCCTTTGCCTAAGGTCTCCCAGGTACTCAGGGCAAAGCCACACCCGGAAGCCAGCTCTTAGCTGCGGTCCAGGGGATGGCATCTGTGGCACATTGCCCTGTGCTGTAACGCACCGGGGTGGTGGACGCCTCCCGAGAGTGCTCCGCCTGTTTCTGAGGTAAAGCCGAGAGCAGTGGGCCGGTCTGCTGTGAGCGCTTTATGAATCTCCGTGGCATAGGATGAAGCTTGAAACTGTTGCTGAACTTTGAGAACATCTGACATCACAGAGGATCAGCTCAGCCTACCATGTGCGAGTTTAACAGTGAGTGTAAAGCTCACAGCATGTGACCCTCACTGGCCGTCCTTTGGTTTCTTGAACATGTCAAGGTTTTCATTTTTGTTTTTTTCCCCTGTCTCAGGACATCGCTCTCTTACCTGTCTTTTACATGGCCAGCCTTCCTGCCTTGGGTTCCAGGTGGGTCTGTGCTGGGACCTCCCCATCCCCACCATCTGTCACTTCCTGGTCATGTCCTGACTTTTCCTCAAGGTGGGCAGTTTCTATGGCTGACCCTCTAGTTCCCTTTCTGATAAATCCTCTCCAGGAGAGTCGGGTCCCTCAGGGCAGCAAGGCTGAGTTATGGGTGAGGGGCTGAGCTGCCGGGAAGAGGGAAAGTGAAAGTGAAGTCGCTCAGTCGTGTCTGACTCTTTGTGATCCCATGGACTGTAGCTTACCAGGTTCTACCATCCATGGGATTTTCCAGGCAAGAATACTGGAATGAGTTGCCATTTCCTTCTCCAGGAGATCTTCCCAACCCAGGGACTGAACCTGGGTCTCCCGCATTGTAGGCAGACACTTTACCGTCTGAGCCACCAGGGAAGTCCCTGGGAAGAGGGGGGTTTCCTCTTTACCCCTGGGAGGTGTCATTTGGGTTTTGTAGGAAGGAACAAGGCGGCTAAATGCAGCTGCTGTTCAGTTGCTCCATCATGTCTGACTCTTTGTGATCCCGTGGACTGCAGCCTGCCTGGCTTCCCTGTCCTTCACCATCTCCCAGAGCTTGCTCAAACTCATGTCCATTGAGTTGGTGATGCCATCCAACCATCTCACCCTCTGTCGCCCGCTCTTGCCCTGCATCTTTGCCAGCCTCAGGGCCTTTTCCAATGAGTCCGCTCTTTGCGTCATTCGGGTCAGTATAGCTCAATACAGCACTGTGCTGCTCAGATTACCAGGGGTGCCCCCACAGAGGCACACTGTGGGGTTGGGGGTTACCAGCTCTTTCCTGCAGGCCCTGCTTCCTCTGCGCCCCCCACGAGGCTGCCATGTTTTTCTCCTGAGCCCCAAGTACCTGGGGGCCTGGAGATGGGGGAGAAGTCCTTCCCAGGTGCTGCTCCAGGCAGCCCTCCTTCAATTCCCAGCTCCGTGCCTGGGGCGCGCCCCTCTGGTTATGGTCAGTGATGCCCCGGGGTCACTTCTCCTGCTCCGGGCTTTCCCTGTCCTGCGGCCATCCTCTGCCACTGTCTGCGTCCTGGTGGCTTTGTCCTTCCCATGGAGGTCAGCCGCACCATCCTTCTCTTCTCTGTCCATGCCTCTTGCTAGGGAGCCCTCAGGCCCCGGGCTTCAGGAGCTCTCTGGAGATGAGCGCCGACCTCGGAGCAGGAGGCAGGCAGGCTGTGTCTCAGACAGAGACACAGGCCGGAAATGGCCTCACTGAGACCATGCTCCCACCAACAGTGTCTACTTGTCAAAGCCCGTTTCCCGCAGAGCACACTGGCCTCTGTGTAAAAGGCAGGCTCCCGGGCCACAGTGGGGCCCTGGAACCGGCCCCGTAAATTCTGCGGTAACTGTTGGCTGAGCGTCATCTTCTTTCAGGGTGTATCTCCCACAAGTTGTTGTTTTAGCCTCTCGGTCGTGTTCGACTCTTCGCGACCCCGTGGACAGTATAGCTCGCTCGCCAGGGCCGTCTGTCTGTGGGATTTCCCAGACAAGAATACTGGAGTGGACTGCCATTTCCTTCTCCAAGCGTTATTTTCTTTCAAAATATATTTCCCACAAAGGCTAAGCCTTATTTGAACCAAATAGCCAAATCCACACCCAAGGACAAAGGTTGTAATTTTTGTATTGTTCCGGCGACAGATATTCTCAGTTTCCTGCTTTCCATTCCTGACATGTTCATTCTCTTGCGTGTTCCCCCAGATGGTATATATGGTTTCTTCGGGGGTTTTGGGTTAATATGCTCCATTTTTCACCTGGGTGGAGGAGATGGGAGGCAGAGCACATGAATTGTTATGTCACCGAGGCCTGGTGGGAGCTCTTCAATAAAGGGCTGTAATTTGTTTCCATTGCAGTTTATGCAGTCCCTTTTGTTTGTTCAGAAATGGGCAGAAGGAGTTGAACAAAATCCCAGAAGAAATGAAGAGAAGCTTCTGACTTCATTTTAGTTGTGTGTTGAAGAGATAAATGCTGTGGAGGGCAGCATAATAAGTACCTGCTAATAAAATGCATTTTCAGTAGGAAAAAACCACACGTGTGAAATAATGAGGTGAAGAAAAACTATCAGTATGTCAAAAGCCCAAATATATTAGTGCATTTTTACTAGTTATGGGAAAAATACTAATTTGCCAAGTTTTAGGCGAAGCAAGATAGAACGTCCTGGGGTGGTGTTGAGAAGGGCCTTCTGTACCTTCTCAAAGCATTTTACTCCCGTGGGGTGTGGTGGTCTGCACGGTGCGTGCTCTCCAGCAGTGGAGTGCAGGCCTGCTTCCCCATCACCTGCCCCCCGTCTGCTGCATGAAGCGCCAGCGTGCACTCTCCGGGGCAGGCTGCCATCCTGGTCGGGGATGTGGCGACACATTCTACGGCATCTCTTTGCCTCTCAAGTCGCTCTCTCTCTTCTGTCTTCTACTCGGATCGTAAGGTGATCTTCCCAAAACTGATGTTTATCCGTAGCGATCCACGTGTAAAGGCGGGACAGCTGGAATGGAGACTTTTTACCCCCCCAGGCCCCAGCCTAGCACAAGTCTGGCTCACAGGGGCTCAGTACCTGCTGGGTAAAGGGAATTGCTTGTTTTCTCTGCGTTGTGTCCTCATTAGGAAAGTGAGGATCACGTCTGCCTTGCTCTGCTGGTTTAGGCGGTGGAGACATGTTTATAAAAGCCTGAAACGTAATATATGCGCAGTACATCATAATTGTTATCACTTGTGTTGATTTGTTTCTGACTTCTGAAGTGTTTCAACATATGCAGGTCTTAAACTGGGAAACCATCCAGTTTACTGTCTTGAGGATTGTATGTGTATCGTCCATGGGGTAGTTGAGCGGCCTTGGACGAGATGCTGGTGTCCCTGGCCTGGACCGCTCTGTGTGTAGGATGGGGATAGTACAGCCTTGTGTCCGCAAGGGGCACAGTGCAGAGAGACATCTGGGTCAAGATCCTTGGGTTGAGGCAGACCTGGGTTTGCCTCCTGTGTCTTCTGTTGATTAAATGTAACCTTTGACAATTTACTTACATTACTAAGTAATGTAATTACATTACATTACTTTCAGTTGTAAGATTAAGAAGATAATGTCTGATTAGCTGGAGGATTATCAGAAATAATGTGCAGCAGCCACTTGGCTTCCTGCCTGCAGTAGTAGAAGCTTGATAAACATTAACCTTGTCCCTTACTTCACCTACTTGAGAAGTCGATGTTTCTCCCCATAAGGCTGTACTGTTCTTTCCAGCTTAAAGACCTTTGGGTGGATCTTATCAGGAGTTTTAGCAGCGGGGTAACCTGTTAAAGTATGGAGAAAGCAATGGTACCCAACTCCAGTACTCTTGCCTGAAAAATCCCATGGATGGAGGAGCCTGGTAGGCTGCAGTCCATGGGGTTGCTAAGAGTTGGACACAACTGAGCGACTTCACTTTGACTTTTCACTTTCATGCATTGGAGAAGGAAATGGCAACCCACTCCAGTGTTCTTGCCTGGAGAATCCCAGGGACAGGGGAGCCTGATGGGCTGCCCTCTATGGGGTCGCACAGAGTCGGACACGACTGAAGCAACTTAGCAGCAGCAGCAACCTGTTAAAGGTATAAAGAGAGAATTTCTCTGCAGGATTTTCATAGTTAGATGGAGACAGACGGGGGAGCCTTTGTCTCTGGCTGTGTTACGTTGGGGGTTTGAGGCTATGCTGAGGCTGCGGTGTTGGATGGTGCCCACATGTGCTCCCAGCTGATGACCAAGCCTGGCCAGCTGTGGCCCCAGCACACCGGCGAGTCTGTGTTCCTCTCTGGTGTCCCGGTGTCCACAGCTCTCTTACATGTCGGTCATGCTTCATGCATGTAGGGGGATAATGTTAGTGGCACTTGGGAAGGTATAGAGGTCAAGGGGCCTATTGATCCTGAATCTCAAGGCTCTGCTGTCAGTCTGAATAACTCCTCTCCCCAGGGGGAGAAAGGACAGATCTGTGGGTGAGGGGAGGAGGGTGGTCTTTGTCGTGCTGTAGATGGATTCAGAGGAAGTAAGACGACTGCCCAGAGGCAATTCCCTGGTGATCCAGTGGGTAGGACTCGATGTTTTCACTGCCATGGTCCAGGTTCGATCCCTGGCTGGGGAACCAAGATCCCACAAGCCGTACTGGGGAGGGATGCTCAGCTCTGGCTGGGCTTTCTCACTCGTGGAGAGGAGCCTGGATGGGCGGGCGTGGCAGCAGAGGGAGTGGCAGGAGCAGAAGCAGCTCCACACCTGCTCTCAGGCTGACTTCATTCATCTCTCAGGCGGGAACAATTCAGGGATGGATTGAGACCCTCCATACCCAGCAGAGTGCCTGCGCTACCAGAAGGCAATTGTATCAACTCCTTCCTTGTTGCTTAGCTCAGGCTCCCTTTGTTCACATATTGTGGATTTTGGCCACCTGATGCGAAGAGCTGACTGATTGGAAAAGACCCTGATGCTGGGAAAGATTGAGGGCGGGAGGACAAGGGGATGACAGAGGATGAGATGGTTGGATGGCATCACCGACTCGATGGACATGAGTCTGAGCAAACTCCAGGAGATGTGAAGGACAGGGAAGCCTGGCGTGCTGCAGTCCATGGGGTCGCGACGAGTCGGGCACGACTTAGCGACTCAGCAGCTAGTGAGACAAGTTACTGTGTCACCAGCAGCACCCTGCGTTTGGCAGCTGACCGCGTGTCTGGTGCTCACGGCTCCTCCTGGGACCACTGAGGAAGTGGGCGCACACATGCCAGCAGGAGGCGGGGCAGAGGAGGTCCCGAGGTGGGTGTGTGAGGCTCCGACCCACCCTCCCGCTCCGATGGCTCCTGCATCCCTGGTGGCCCAGTCCTCAGTCTGAGCTCTGAGTTCTGCTTTCCAGGCGGGGGCGTCCTCACCTTCTCGTGAGCCTGTGCTCACGTGTTGCAATCCTGCACTCCCAAAGCTCAGTTGATTCATTTTCTCACTCTCTCAGCCAGTGTTTGTTTGTTTCTTTAGAGTGTCTGCCTCTTCCATCTTTGCTCAGTTTCAGCACCTTCCGGGTGCGGACGCGATGAGCAGGCCTTGCCCTGACGCAGGTTTCTTGGTCCTGAGTGTGCGGCGGTCGTGTGCACCTTCTGTATTCTGTGCCCTACGGGGAGGAGTTGCCTAATCCTCACAGTTTCCCACAAGGGTAGCTGCTGGGCTTGGGCTTATTTTACAGTGAGGAGATGGATACATAGGAGGGAGCTTATCCACGGCCATGCCTCCCTGAAGGCGCCCCATCTGCCCTGATCTCGGAAGCACACAGGGTCGGGCCCGGTTCGTACCCGGATGGGAGGAAGTGGGCTAATATGCCTGAGGGCTGCTTGCTGTGTGGTGTTTGGAGAAACCGGGGTTTGGACCCTGGCTGTGGGCTCTGGAGTCCATGCTGTTGTTTGCTGGCCTCAGCTGTCACCTGTTGGCTGAGTGCGCTGGGTGACTGATGACCTTGTTGGAGGTGACCCACCAGAGCCTGCGTGGGGGCATGTCAGAGACCACACTTCTCGTTTGTTTCTGCACCAAGGGCATCTCTGAGCCCAGAAGCAGTTGTCATTTGCTTGAAAGACAAAGATGGGATGAGATAGGAAATGTCAGGCTCAACTTACTCAGTTTCTCCTTCATTTTATCGCCAGCTCATTGCTTTGCTGCTCAGCCCTAAGAAAATGCATGAGAAGATTTCCATTGCCGGTGTCAGTGTGGGTTGGGCCTTGGCCTGGAAAAAGCCTCTCCTTGGGGCTTCATCCTGATGGGATGGACCCTCAGGCCCACTTCCCTGTGTCCTGGGGCTGAGGGCGGGCAGGAAAGCAGAGGAGTTGGGCGTTTTGCAGACACTCCTGGTGCAGAGTCCCCATTCCCTCGTTTCCCTTGTTTTCCCCTTCCCGCCTCTGCCGTCAGCTCCGCGTCAGCTCTCTGCTGCAGAGCGGACAGTGGGGTGGCCCGCAGCAGCCGGGACTGGGGCCTCCTGCACTGTGGTGCATCGGACACGTTAGGAGTGTCTGCAAAACGAAGTCTTCTGTTATGTTGTACCTGTGATCATATGTCATAAAATCCAAAAGGTTTTTTCTTTTTTTAGTTTCAGTGCTGGGATACAGAAGTGCGTTTGTTTCACACACTGCCCTTGGGGAAGAAACTGGAGCAGCTGGAAAAGAAACTTTCAGCTTAAAAACACTGTGTTCCCCCAAAAGTGATTATTTGAGTTGCGAAAAACAAGGTTTTTAAAAACTAGAAATGACAAAGTGGATCAAAGAAGGCGTACATTTGAAAGGTTCTGTGAAGATTTGTGGTGAGGCTTTAAAAGTTAAGCTCTCGGCGTACTTGTTTGCAAACTAACGTTTTGCTCCTGGTTTCACAAGTTGCACATCCGCTCCTGAGCTCTGAGCTTGTTTCCAGGTGAAGGCTGGTGTGTCCTTCGAATGGCGTGGGGGCGTCCGTTGCATCAGTCGTCTCCCTGAGGGTGTTGCCGTTTTCTTACTCTCGGAGACGTGAGGCTTGCTGGAGTCCTTCTCATGTCCTTCCATCTCTCCTCTGTCCTGTGTGTTGCCTGGAGGCGTTCCTTAGCTGTTCTAAATGCTTGACACTCTCTCCCATGGGATTCCTCTTCCCCCTTCCACCATCATTTCCCTGGTTCAGACTTTTATTTTTTAAAAATTTGGAATGTTTATTTGTTTATTTCTTTTACATCTCTTATTGTTTGGCCTGTACTTTAAGTCAGTTTTTAAAAACTGGAAATATCATTGATTTACAATGCTGTGCTAATTTCTGCTGTATAGCAAAGTGACTCAGTTATACATAGACATACATTTTAAAAATGTTCTTTTCATCATGATTTATCATAGGATATTGATTATAGTTTTCTGTGCTTTGAAGTGGGACCTTGTTGGTTCTCCAGTCTCTAAATAAAGGCTAGACTCTCAACACCTGTTTCTTGGATCGGCTCCTAACATCGTGTCCTGTCCCTTACTCTGCTCTTGATCCACTCTTCGCACTGAAGCCAGAATTTTCTCCTTGAAACGCAAACTAAATCACGCCCTTCTCTTCCTTAGAACCTGCAGTGACTGCCCGTCCCGTCTAGTAAAGGCCCAGCTCCATCTCAAGGATGCTCAGGGTTTGACTCAGGCCATCTTTTCAGCCTAATTTCATACTTTCTTCATCTACGTTATCTGTATTTCATATATTTTGGACCTTTAAAATCAATTTTTTTTTCATGTTCTTTTATGGTAGCTTGCTCGGTCCTTGTACTTTTCCTGTTTCCAATGTTATTAAGAGAGTAATAATTCCTTCCTCTTCATCTCTTCATTACTTTACCTGATTCTCAATTAAGCACTGTTTCATTATGTCCTAAGATTAATTTCATCACTTGGTTCCCTCACTAGATTACTGGTTCCTTGGGGATCAGACCATGTCTTGCTTACTCACCTTTCATCATTTTGGACAATGTTTTTTACCAAGAAGATAGCCGACAAATACGAATTGAATTAATTTAACGTTACCTTTCCCAAATTATTTCTTTGTATGTGTTCACTGAGACCCCACCAGGCATTGGAGGAGGCTGAGGATTTAGGAGATCTCATGGTCCTTGAAGGTGAGGGGGCCCAGCTGAGCGCTTTAAGGGAGGGCTTTTCCTTTCATAGGGCAGAGACTTGGTCTTTGTTAAAGGCACGTTGAATGAAATATGAAGTAGTTTTGGAAGGAAGGGAGATGGCTGAGCAGCTGATGGCTGATGACAAGTGAGAGCCTGCTGGGGAGGTAGAAGCACTCTGACCCAGATTAAGACCTTTCTAAGCTTCAGTTTGCTCATCTGTGAAGCCGGGAGAACAGTGGCGTCTCTTCCATGAGGTGCCGGGATGATTTAATGAGGTCACACGTGCGGGCTGCTGGCACAGTGCCTGCTGGACGGGGAGGCCTCATTCAGTGTCGCTTGCTGCACTGCTGTGGTTTCTGAGCATTTCCGAGAGCGGCAGCGGCCCTGGGAAGGGCTGTCGATGTCCTTACAGAAACCCCTCTGTCGGGGCGGGGACCCTCAGCACGCCTTCCTCCACTGCCGTCTTAGGGTGCTGTGTTCTTCACTGCTAGGGAACGTCGGTGAACGGGCGCTGACTTTCCTTCACAAGGCTCTCTGGAAACTCAAAGTAGTTTTGGAATTTTTTTGGCCATGCTGTGCGTCAGGAGAGATTTTAGTTCCCCTATTAGGGATCAAAGCCATGTTCCCTGCATTAGGAGCACAGAGTCTTAACCACTGGACCGCCAGGGAAGTCCCAGAATAACTTTTACTATACAAATAGTATATGCTTCTTTTAGAAATCTTGAAAGATATAAACAGAAAGGAAAAATTGTATATAGCCCTACATGGGCAAATACACACACCATTAATATTTTATGTATTTCTTTTGTATTGTTTTCTATTTTTTTAAAATTTGGATTGATCTTTGAAGTTACAATTTTCCAAAAATATTATTTTGAATCCTGACTTTCTGTATATCATAAAATATTTTTCATGCTGCAGATTCTTTATAAATGCCATTTTTAATGATTGCGTACATTGCATTATGTTTTTGCACCATAGCTTATCTAACCGTTACCTCATAATTGGCTGTGAGTTTCTTGCTAATCATTTATTAAGTCTCGATTCTTAAGATCATCCTCCCTTCTGGGAGTTATGTTGAGATCTCTAGAGATATTTACACATTTTCTAGGTAGTGTTTTAAATGGCTGGTTATGTAACAAGTTGACGGCTTCCCATCATTGCCTTTCGTTTTGGTAGAACATGTTTATAAATTTGAAAACAACGAGGGAAAATATTTGGTCTCTGGTGTACTTGAATGATTGCTTCTCAGGTCCTCCAACCCGTCACCACGTAAATTAAGTGAAAAGCAAGTAGAGAGGACTGCTGACGGGAAGCAGTTACCGTGGCTCAGCGCGAGTTGGTCTGAGTCAGTCAGCCTCACGTCACGGAGAGGCTTGTTTTCTCGGTGCACGACAGGACTTACTCTGCACTGCTGGCTTGGCGGATCATTAGTCTTGGTAGTGGCGGCACATGAGTGTCGCGGCCTTCGTGGTTGGACCATGGTGCTTCCTGGATGTGTCTGTG
Source organism: Bos javanicus (assembly GCF_032452875.1). NCBI lineage: Eukaryota > Metazoa > Chordata > Mammalia > Artiodactyla > Bovidae > Bos > Bos javanicus. The sequence goes on from NC_083881.1 coordinate 3,130,794, forward strand.
GGGTGAGGGAAAGCCAAGTTCATTTTTCTTGGTTGTAAGATGCTTCACTGGCTGGATATCACGTTTCATGATACCTGTGTGTTCTCTGTAATGTCACTTACTGAGGCCGTCTGGGCAGGCTGTCTTTCTTGGGCTCAGAAGACCCCTGGACCTCTCTCATCCCATGTTTGCCTCGTGCTCAGTGACCCTGACCTCCACCTGGACTCCGCAGCCCTTCTTCTTGGTCCCAGGCTTGAATCCCGCATCTTCTGCAGCTCCTAGGTCCTCTCTGACATCAAATCCCTTTTACTCTAAGTCAGAGATAATAAATAGATTAATTAGATTGTGGCATCCTTGGTCGTGTCTAAACATCTCTATCTCCAGGACCTTTAACTGTGCCCGGCGCACAATGTTACTTTTTTCCTTGATTTTTAAAAATTGTGGTAAGATAAACATAAGATTTGCCATTCTGTCTTTGTTTAATATTTACTTTTGTTTATTTATTGATTTGGCTGCGCCGGGTCTTCATTGCGGCCTGCAGGATCCTCAGTTGCAGCCTGTAGGATCCTCAACTGTGGCCTGTGGGATCTGGTTCCCAGCCAGGGAATGAAGCTGTGCCCCTTGCATGGAGTCTCAGCCAGTAGACCACCAGGGAAGCCCCTGAGTGTACGATTCATTGGCGTTGAGGGCATTCATCATGTTGTGCAGTCATCACCACTCTCTACTTCTGGAACTTTTCTTTTTTATCAAACAGACCCACTCCAGTACTCTTGCCTGAAAAATCCCATGGACGGAGGAGCCTGGTAGGCTGCAGTCCATGGGGTCTCTGAGGGTCGGACACTACTGAGCGACTTCACTTTCACTTTTCACTTTCATGCATTGGAGGAGGAAATGGCAACCCACTCCAGTGTTCTTGCCTAGAGAATCCCAGGGATGGGGGAGCCTGGTGGGCTGCCGTCTGTGGGGTCGCACAGAGTTGGACACGACTGAAGCGACTTAGCAGCAGCAGCAGCAGCAGCAGCCGCCCTGGACCCACTAAACATATTTCCGATCTCTGCTACCAGCTCCTGGTAACCTCTGCTCTGCTGTCTGTCTATGGATTTGACCATTCTCGGTACCTTCTGTAAGTAGAATCATAGGTATTTTTCTTTTTGTGACTGGCTATTTCCCTTATCGTATTGTTCTTAAGGCACATCTTTGTTGGAGCACAGATCGGAATGTTCCTCCTGTATGAGGCTGAGTCATGTTCCATTTTATGTACGTAGCGCATTTTGTTTATTTGTCCATCGACAGACCCTTGGGTTGTTTCTGCTTCTGGGCGGCTGTGAACAGCGCTGCTGTGAGCATGCTGTGCGGCTGTCCGCCTGAGTCCTTTCTTCTGGGTGGGTCCCTGGAGTGGAGCTGCTGGGTCCCATAGAAACTCAAGGCTTAGCTATTTGAGGGGCCCCACACTGTTTTCCGCAGTGGCTGCTTCATTTGGCATCCCACCAGCAGTGCACGAGGGTCCTACAGTGGTCTTCAGCATCACTCCATCATGTTTCTCTTTATGAACCAAAGAGAAGGCAAGTAATGCCCAGAGTCATCGTTAAGGGTGTTTTCTGAGTGAATGGAGAGAAGCTGCGATGTTAGCCTGTTAGCACCACCTTGCGTGGGTGTCAGAGTGTGGTGGGGGTGCTGGGGGGCAGGTGGTCCCCTGGCCACGGTGGGAGGGGGTGAAGCGCTTGGTGATCGTTGCTGCTTAGGAAGCTGGCAGGCCACCTCCGTGTCTGTGGCTGCTTCTGAGTCAGCACAGCGAAGACGACAGAGCTGGCGCCACGTGGAGGCCCTGGAATCGATCCTGAAAGCGTCGTTCAGACTGTTTCAGGCCACGTCTGTGCTTTTCCTCTGTATTCTCCCCTCTCCCCCACCTTCCTTCATCAGTTTTCTTAACTCAGATTTGGAAGAAAAGATACACTGGCTTGGCCAAAAAGTTTTTCCATAACATGTTACCGATTTTCCATATTATGGAAAAACCAGAACGAACTTTGTGGCCAATCCAATACTTCTTTCTCTTCTCTGCCTGTTTATAGTATCGTAACTGACCCAATGCACACATAGTTGTCTCGGATCATTTCTTAGGAGAGACCAGAACAATCAAAGTGTGAAGTCCCGATGTGCTGGTTTTCATGTCAGTGTTGAGTCCTGAAATGGCAAATGGCCTGTGGCCAGAAGTCTTGATGATAGTATTTTCTACTCCTGTAAGGAACAGTCTGGTTAGGTGATAACTAGGCTTTTATTAAAAATGTTCTGTTCGGATGATTTCTTCAGTTTCTCGGATGGAAAAAGCTCTCAAGTGTATCAGTTGCTCCAGTTTGGCCGACGTGATCGTTGGATGTTCTGGTTGGAGCTGAGCAAGACCCGCTGATGCTGCTGCATGCTGGCGTCGCCCAGACTCACACGCTGCACACCTGCCTCCCAGAGTGGTGGTGCTGGGGGGGCAGTCTTTGGGAGGCGACTGGTTTAGATTAGGTCAAGGGGGGGCCCTTCCTCCCTCTGTGCCCATGCACCTGAGGAAGGGCCAGGTGAGGCCGTGATGAGAAGTGGATGTCTGCAAACCAGGAACTGGTACCTTGATCTTGGGCCTCCCAGTGTCCAGAACTGTGAGAAGTAAATGTTGACTGTTCAAGTTAGGATCAATGGTGCTTTGTCACGGCAGCCAGAGTAGGCTAAGATGGTTGATTTTTAGTGACATTCATTAAGGACTTGTCACATCCCAGTGGCCCTGTCGTGTGGTTAGGAGGACTTTGGATTGATCCCAGGCTTCCTCGCGGCTTGGCATGTGGAACGGAGGTGAGCAGCCACCGTGGCCTTGACTTTCTGTGTCTGCCTCAGTAACACTGGGTCTCTGTTGTCAGGCCTGATCTGTGGGGACAGGAAGACTCAGCCAACTGGGGTTGAATCTCAAATCTGTTCCTGTCTGTATGACCTGGAGCAAATCATTTTACTGCATCAAGCTCATTAAATGTTTTTACCATGAAATAATTTCAATATAGTAGTGTAAAGAACAATTAAATGAATTTCCATGTAACAGTCTCCCAGATTCAGAAGTATCAAGATTTTTATATATTTACTTCATCTCTGGGCTTCCCTGGTGGCTCAGCTGGCAAAGAATCTGCTCACAATGCAGGAGACCTCTGTTCGATCCCTGGGTTGGGAAGATCCCCTGGAGAAGGAACGGCTACCCACTCCAGTATTCTGGCCTGGAGAATTCCATGGACTGTACAGTCCATGGGGTCACAGAGTGTCAGACACGACTGAGTGACTTTCAGTTTCTTCATCTCTGACTTTTCCTATTTGTTGAATTATTTTAAAGAAAAATCCCAGAGGCATCATTCCATTTCAAACCTTCATGCTTTAGTATGCATTGCTAAAAAAAACCGGACGTTTTCTAATAGAATCACAATGTTAATGTTATACCCCAATATTAATAATTATTTTTGGTAGCATTTAACACCAATCCACAATCAAATTTCCTAGATTGTCCCTGAGTTCATTTTTATCACCTTTCAAAAGGAGATGATAATGCCCAGACCCTCCCTCCAGGGCAGGAACTTTGTTTGTGGGAGGGTGTCTCATGCCTGTTTTGGGTGGCGAGGATTTGGAGTTCTGCTGTATACGCCAGGGCCTCACCTCTGAGGGGCCTAGTGTAGGATCTGGCCCAAAGCATGTGCTCTGTGCATGGAATCGTCCTAGTGATGCACGTGTTTCCTGGCGCTTTGTGCTAAGAACAGCGCTGGCCCGTGGACCGTAGCGTGGACGTGCAGGCTGCCTCAGCAGATCTGAGCTTGCTCTGTCATTCTCAATCTCTGAGGTTTCTACAGTTCTTCCCCTGGACACGAAGCCTCCTTTTCTGCCCAGCAACCATGTGTTCATCCTCTGTTGTCAGTTGTGAAGTTTCTACAGCAGATGTCATGTGTCTCTGAGGAACCGTGTCCCGGAGGGGGCCCCACATTGCAGATGCACATGAAGTTATGTGACAGTCCGTGTTCCTGGAAGCCAGCCCCATTCTCCCTGCTGCAGCCGTGTTGCCTTACCAGTGCAGATCACTTCAGGGAGAGTTAGCTGGAAAGCTCATGAGTTAGTGGTGTCCCTGTAGCCCCTGTTCTGCTCCAGAGGCAGGTGGCTGCCCGTCTGTCATCTCTAGAGAACAATAGGATTTTCCCTGACGGAGGAGAAGGCAAATGCACGTGGCTGGAGTCATGGGCTCGGCTGGAGAGCAGGGGTCTATAGAGACCGAGGGAAATAAGTGAACATGTGTTCACCCTTTACCTGGCTTCCACAGCCGGCCTGATACCCCACGTGGAAATCCTGCCCAGAAGAAGTGCCCAAAAGGAGAGGCCAAGACACAGACAGGGGAGGTTCCCAGCCAGAGACCCTGCAGTGAGGCCCACGGCCGTGCACATCCCCACTGTGTCTGTCCTGTTAACTGCAGCCAGCCAGCAGGACACCTGGGTACCATTCCTCCTTGGGTGACTTTGCAGGAGGCATTGAGCGTCACTCTCAGGTTCATACCTGTCTTATTTCAGCAGGGCTTACTGGGAGAGCATAGCAACACCTAATCAGGTGCCTAACCCATGAGTGCTCTGCCCAACGTAATGCAAGTTAGGTCACTTAAGTGCTCTTAGTGGGAGCCTTTTGGGAGATTCTGTTGTTCAGTTGCCAAGTCATGTCCAACTCTTTGCGACCCCATGGACTGCAGCACACCAGGCTTCCCTGTCCTTCACTCCCTCCTGGAGTCTGCTCAGACTCACGTTCATCGAGTTGGTGATGCCATCCAACTGTCTCATCCTGTCGTCCCCTTCTCATCCTGCCCTCAGTCTTTCCCAGCATCAAGGTCTTTTCCAGTGAGTTGACTTTTCACATCAAGTGGCCAAAGTGCTGGAACTTCAGCTTCAGCATCAGTCCCTCCAGTGAATATTCAGGACTGATTTCCTTTAGGATTGACTGGTTGGTTCTCCTTGCAGTCCAAGGGACTTCTTCTGCAACACCACTGTTCAAAAGCATCAGTTCTTCGTTGCTCAGCCTTCTTTATGGTCCAACTCTCACATCCATACATGACTACAGGAAAAACCATAGCTTTGACTACACGGACTTTTGTTGGTTAAGTGATGTCTCTGCTTTTTAGTACACTGTCTTGGGAGATTTACTGCCTGTAAATTGAAGATGATTTGATTGTTTAAAGAATTTTGTTTGTGCTGCAGATTGGCATTACTGTATTATATCCAGGCTGATTCTGGTTGCTTTCCTGTCTTCCTGCTCCCTAAGGAATGATGCTTAGACTCAGAAAACCCCTTAACCCACTAATACACATGCCTGAGAACTGGGCTGTCCCTTTCTGGCCGTTGTTTTGTGCAGTCTCTGGTCTGGGAGCTTGTGGCTTCCCTGTGCGGCCCCGCGTGCTCTGTGCCAGCCTCCCGTGCCCGCAGGCCCCGTGACGGTGGTCACAGTGTCAGTGTTCCTCCGCATACAGCCTTGCGTCCACCAGCCTCTGTTTGTAATCCGTTATCTCGTTTCCCTCTTGGTCATTCTGTAGATGGCAGGACAGGGCTCCCGCTCAGGTGCTCACCCCACAGACGCGGAGGAACCAGACCGAGTCCTGGAACCCGGCCTCACTGCCCGGCCCGAAGCTCCACCCCTGTGCTGTGCTCCCCTGTTCCCCCCGAGTCCTCCACCCTCCCTGCCAGCCGGGACAGGAAGCAGGCAGGCGTGGACCTCTGAGTGTGGGAGTGAGGATGCCACAGGCTGAGGGGCAAACACGGGACTTTTTTTTAATATAATTTTATTTATGTATTTCTTTACTTTTGGTTCTTCTGAGTCTTCGTTGCTGCTCAAGCTTTTCTCTAGCTGTGGCGAGTGGGGGCTACTCTCTGGTTGCGGTGTGCAGGCTTCTCTTTGCGGTGGCTTCTCCTGTTGCAGAGCAGGGCTCTTGGACTTGTGGGCTCAGTAGAGGTGGTGCCCAGGCTCTGGAGCACAGGCTCAGAAGTTGGGGTGCACAGGCTCAGTTGCTCTGAGGCATGTGGAATCTTCCCAATCCAGAAATCAAACCCATGTCCTCTGAATTGGCAGGCAGTCTCTTTACCACTGAGCCACCAGGGAAGTCCCAAACTTGGGATTTTTGACATGGCCTTGACTTCCCTGGTGGCTCAGATGGTAAAGCGTCTGTCTACAATGTGGGAGACCTGGGTTTGATCCCTGGGTCGGGAAGATCCCCTGGAGAAGGAAATGGCAATCCACTCCAGTACTGCTGCTGAGTCACTTCAGTCGTGTCTGACTCTGTGCGACCCCATAGACGGCAGCCCACCAAGATGCCCTGTCCCTGGGATTCTCCAGGCAAGAACAGGCAAGAACTGTTGCCTAGAAAATCCATGGACAGAGGAGCCTGGTAGGCTACAGTCCATGGGGTCGCAGAGTTGGACACGACTGAGCGGCTTCACTTCACTTCATTTGGGCTCAGTTTTCTCATTTGCAAAATGGGAACAGCGGTGCCTGCCTTCCGAGCTACCACGGGTTTTCCAGCAGGAAGCACTCTCGAGCTCCGAGGTGTCACAGAGTCTGTGAGCTTGTGTCTGGAGCCCCTTGTGGGTGACAAGCAAACTTCCTCTATTACCTGCATCCTCCCCTCCTCCCTCCTAGTGAAAGGCATGGGGGTGAGGTGTGGAAAACCACAAAGCTTGTCTCAAAAAGCTTTACTTTTAAATAAAAATATTGATTTGTAATTATTTGCTTAAGTATCTGTTATACAGACGGACTGTGCACTCCTTGGGGACAGACCCTGGCATTTTGCTTGGTACCTAGTAATTGCTGGAAAAATATTTGTTAAGTAATAAAATGTACCAATTCTCTAGTCCTGCCTGCCCACCCATCGACTTTCTTGAAATTTGATAAGGTTTTATTCTCTTGGAAAATGAAATCTCCTAGGAGATGGTAGCTTAATTTCCTTTTTATCCACAGACCCTTATGTGGAGCAGCCACCAGTGATTATTTAAACAAATTGAATAAAGCTTCTGGATTCTTTTTGTCTCTTGTGGTCGCTGCCCCTTTATTTCTGTCAGAAGATTGGACTTATTGGACTGTCAAGTATTGGGTTAAGAATTTTATTTTTGCTCAAAAAAATAGAGCAAAAAAAAAAATCACTCTCTCCTCCTTTTTCTTTGGTTTAATTAACCTTTATTTTTATTTTCTCATCAGAAAAAAAGGATGTGACACAGAGCCTGGAGAACTATACCTCCAAGTGTCCCGGGACCATGGAACTCCTCACCCTCCCAGACGGGCTCACGCTGCCCCCAGTGCCCTTCACCAAGCTGCCCATCGTCAGGTAGGACAAGCTGGCCGGAGCGCAGGAGGCGAGCTCGCTCCTAGCGCCTGCTTTGTTCTGAGCAGGGATGTAGATCTGCAGCAGGGTTCCCGTTTGTGGCTGCTTATGTACTTGGTTTGTTGTCTCGTGAAGTCTCAGCTGCTGCCTGTGAAGCGTGTTTCATAGATGAGAGTCAGACCAGGGCCATCACAGAACAGCTGTCGCCATGTTCCTTTCCACTGGCAGAGCCACTCTGGCCTGTGTCTGCCTGGTTCCGCAGCCAAGCCATGGCCTTTCTGCGTGATGGAGACAGACCAGGCCTCGTGGCACTTACCCGTGTCCGGGTGCCACTGTGCACCCCGGCACACAGGCCTCAGAGCGCCTCCACTCCCTTGCTTTGTGGGGCTCACAGGACTGTCCATGGCTGCTCTGTCTCCCAACTGGCTGCAAGCCCTTCCTTATTCCTGCGGACCCCCAGCCCCATACACCCTCATGAAAATGCTGAGCAGGCCGATTGTATGGCAGGTTTCATTTCTGTGCTCAGCTCCGCCTCCTGCTTACAGGGCCTTTCCCTCCCTTGCTCTGGCTGGCGGCATTCAGTCATCTTCCAAGATTTAGTTTAAAGATTATCTCTTCCATAAAACCTTTTCCCTGAGCCCCTCAGATAGAAATAATTACACCTTCTGGATAATTACCAATTGTTTCAGTGGCAAAGAGCAGAAAACCTAGTAGTGGATAGGAAATAAGAGGTTATTTTTTTTTATTTATTAAGAAGTTGGAAACAGGTGGCTTCTCTGTAATGCTGTCTTTACCTCATGATGACCAAACGGCTGTTGCAGGTCCAGATGACACATCTACATCCAGGATAGGATAAAGGAAGAAGGGCCAGGGCGGGGGCACCTATCTTTTGTTTACTAGCATAGCAAAAATGATCTTGACAGACTCACAGTGGACTTCTGCCCCAGTGTCCTTGACCAGGATTGCATCTTCTGGCCACTGCTGGTTGTAAGAGAGGTTGAGGAAATAGGGTTTAACTCTCCCAATCTCTGTAATGCAGGTCGGGAAGGGAGAAGGGGACAGAGTGGTGCTGGGTTAGCCAGCCAGGAGCATCTTCCATGTCCTCTTCCATTTCATTTATGGAATGTGATTATACACCTTCGCTCTGTCTGCAAGCTCCCTAGAGAGACCTTTGTTTTTGCAACCCTTAGGTGCTCGTGTGTGTTGAGCGAATGAACGGATCCAGCCATCAGGATTCTTTGTAAGCAGTCCTCAGAACATCTGACCCAGATTGTCTTAGGCACAGGGGGGTTTATGGCACATATACCTACAGAATCCAGGAGAGGGATTCAGGCAGGGCTGGAGCCAGGCGTCAGACAGTCTCACCAGCACCTGCCTCTTTCCCCTCTCAGCTCTGCCCTCTGCAGCCAGGCTTTAGTCTCAGGTTCTTGGTAGCATCAGGCTGGCAGCTGCGGCTCCCCGTCCTGCAGTGGCTGGGAGAAGAGAAGGTGCTGCCTGTGGAAGGAAGATAAAGCTTCCTTCTCCTGGGAGCTTCCACAGACACCCCTGCTCTCCGGCACTTCTGCTGAGTCATGGGCTCAGATCCGAGTCCCTGCTCCTAGTCCCACATTGGCCGTTTCCTGCAAGAGCCCTGCTTCCTTTTGATGGAGTTGAAGTTAAGATCTGGGTGCTGTGTGTGCGCCTCACTGTCGGGTTGCTGCTGCTCACGGTGGACAGAGCTGGGCAGCGTCTATTTATAGACACACGTTGCTCACCGCGTGTTCATGCCCATGGTCATTTCTGCATGTCTCTGTGTACTGGAAGCTGAGTTCATACTGATACCTAAACTCCAATTCCACCCAGCACCTAGGGGTCCTTCTAGTATCTGTAAGCCCTTCTCAGACAGGGGAAACCTGTCTCCCATTCACCTCAATCTGGTTGCTCATTTGGTCAGTTCCCTACTGTACTGGTTACCATGGCTACCATGTTGCCCTCCCTCCCCTGGGGAGCTCTGCCCCAGCCCCGTGGGCCCCATCACCCGACTTGGGCAGCTTTGACTGTTGCCCATCTGTGCAGAGATAGCCAGGAGATTCTCAGGTATGTCTCCCCTGTAAATAAGGTTGAGGAATTGAAAACCGAGAGAAAAGGTAAGCGGAGTTGTCCCATGGCTTTCTTACCAACATATTTTCTGTCATTTTCCTAATGAGTGTCCCACCTCTACTTTGCATCATCCTTATTAGCCACAGTATCCTGAGGTATCAGCTTTTAAAATACCAAACGTTTCCAAACGGAATCCCTCAAAATAATTCTTGTTCTGAAAGCGTCATCCCTGGACTTCTGCTTTACTGTTGGCCGCTCCATAGACCAAATACAATGTTATTAGTTTCACAGCAGTTTATGCTGAATGAGTTATGCTTTAGGTCACGTGCCTTGAGTGACTTTTTCTGGGTACATTTTATGGGCAGACATTTGATGCTGGACTTTGAGTTACGAATGAATGCTATGGCTGGCTTGTTGGGTTTCTTTTCTGTCTGACCATGCCCTCGGAATCCCTCTGCAGTTTTTAAAAGCCTTTCATGTGATCTGAGGTTTCTGTGCTTGAGTCGATGATTACTAGGATGACAGGTGACACCTCGTTTTTAGGTGGTGACAGTGGCACCGAGTAGAAAGCTATCTGTGTTGCGAGGAGATGGTGTCGTTTATCGGTGAGCACGCACAGACATGAGTCCATGCTGCCGGTCCAGGTTCAGCAGGGTGCTCGCAGCGGCGCTGGGCCCGGCGCTTCGTTCCCGTGCCTCCGCCCGCGGCTGTTGTCCTTCTTGCAGGGACTCGGCTCTCTGAGCCTGTAGGCGCGTGCTGTTTTAGGGAGGGAGGAGCAGGGCTCTTGTGCGCCTGCCGTGTGTCGGGTGTTGTCACAGGTGCTTTGTCTTGTTGTTTGGTCGTTCAGTCGTGTCCAGCTCTTTGCAACCCCATGGACTGTAGCCCGCCAGGCTCCTCTGTCTCTGGGATTTCCCAGGAGTGAGTTGCCATGCATATCAACTCAGTTTTCAGAGTGAAGGTTTGAAGGTCTCCGCTTTAGACCACTCTCCCTTCTCTGCCCGAGTTTGGAATCAGCAGAAAGAAACATCTGTCTCAGGTGGACGGTGGAGCCCGTGCCCAGTGTGACTCAGGGCTGCCCAGATGTTCCCCAGCCTCTGACAGAGCCCTAGGGCCGGCCCCATCCCGTCGCGCCAAGAGCCAGGCAGAATCCCTGCTCTCGCTCGGCAGGCAGGCCGCAGAAGGGCCTGAGCGGCGCACACGCTGGTTCTCCTGCCAGATCTGCCCTCTCCCTTAGGAGGGGTGAGGGGAGGGTGAGGTTGGGACCCTACCCTAGGCTGTCCCTCCTCCAGGAAGCATGGAGCCCGGGGGCACGTCCACGGGACCTCCTCGACAGCGTCGTCAGGTACTGATCATCTTTCCTGTTTTGGGTGAGAGGCTGGAGATCCGGGGTGAAGCCCTCCTTGCTGTTGCCCAGCTGGTGGGTCCTTCACTGCGCTCAGGTCTGTGGCTGTTGCAGGCGCGTCCCCCCCGGGCTGGATGCAGTGGGCGTGAGACGCTCATCGGTCGTGGCACCTCGGCCAGCGTGAGGACTTGCACAGCACAGCACAGCCGGGTTTTTTGTGCACAGAGGGCTGGGATTTGCCGCTGTTGGTGATAAACTGCTTAGCCTTGAGGATACGGCTTTGAAAGATTTGGAAGCTGAGTTGGAAATCCAGCTTTTGGGAGTTTATTCATTCAACATTCACTGAGAGGTCCGCATTGGTGTGTTGCACCAGCGCTGGACTCGAGACAAATGAGGCCCTGGGTGCCCCGTCCTCGGAAAGCTCACGGCCGAACAAACAGAAAACTGAGCGATTCTGATCCTGTACGAGAAAAGCACGCGGGAGGGGCTTGCAAAGGCGAGGAGGCAGAGAAAGTGCAGGATAGAGGCCTTTCTTGAAGAGCTGAGGCGGGTGAGCACCGCCTCTGCCTCGAGTCGTGGTGGGAACAGGTGAGGATCACACGTGTGACCTGGCCCTCCCCAGGGCCAGGCTCAGGAGCCGTCGGTGATGGCCGGAGTGGTGGGGGTGCTCGTGTGCAGGACAGGGTCACAGTGGAGGCCGGGAGAGCTGAGAAAGGTGTGATGTCGTGGATTCTCTGAGGCGGTCTCTAGTTTATAGACACACACACACACAGACATATATACGTAGTCAGCACAGATTAGCCTGTGCCGTGGCAGAAACATGGCCCCTAGAATCTCAGAGAGATCAGCCCTCAGCACGGCCCAGGTTGACGTCTCCTTCTCGTGGTGTCTGATGCAGATCGGGCAGGTAGCTTTCCAGGGTGGCTGACCTCCCTGAGGTCACTCAGCGATCCAGGCGCGTCCGTCTGCTCGTGTCCGGCCCCCAGGACTGCCTTGAGGAGGAGGCGGGGCGCCCCTGGGAGTGCTTTGTCTCCCAGGGACCCGCGTGGCTTCCCCTCCCGACCCTCCAGCCTTTCCTCCTGCAGAGGGGCTGTGGGTGGGGAGGGGCTCAGGGCCCCCCAACCTTCTGACCCACCCTCTGCCCCTCACCGTGCCTTCAGTCTCGCTGTCTTGCCCCCTGTCCCTCCCAAGGGCGGCCAGCGTGCCGGAACTGCAGGACGTGCTGTGTGCTCCTGGCCCGTTTCCAGCTGTGGGCGTCGGTCAACATGCTTCCTCTCCCCTGTGTCGGTTTCCTAGTTGAGGACTTGGAGGTGATGGTGATAGCACCGTGGCTCAGGAAGCGGAGGAGGTTTAGTTGGGATGGCGCGTGGGCAGCAGTGGGCACGGGCCTGAGGTCTGGCTCTGTGGACCGTGGGCCTTCAGTCCAGGCTGACTGGCATCACTAGCAGACATCCACAGCTGGAAAAGCGGTTTAGTGAGGCGCAGACTGTGCAAATGCAGAACCGGATGTGCACGTAAGCAGAGCCGACAGGGCTGCCGCCCTTCGCCCGAGGAAGGAAGGAGGGAGCAGCTTCTGCAGAGCAGTGGGAGTGGACCCGCCGCGCCTCCCCGAATCCTCTCAGTGGTTCGTGTGACAGCCCAGGAGCCTGAGCGCAGGGAAGGCAGGCCCGCGGCTGGTGGGTGCCGCCGTCCCAGTGGAGCAGGCCGAGGGCCAGGCTCCGTCTGCCCACAGACGTCCTCTCTCCCGGGACTGTCTGGGGCTGGGGGGCGAGTTGTGCTGCCTTCTCTGCCGTGTCCTGCAAAGCTGAGTGCTTTTCCTCCCCTCAGTGTATCTGCTGTTTGATTTATTGTCCGTGTAACACCAGATATTTGGTCGTATTTACGCTGAAGCCAAGCTAACAAGGCAGTTGAAGTATTTTTGTTCCCTTTGAAATAACAGGCGTGTGAAACTGCTGGACCTTCCTGCCAGCCTCCGGCCGCAGAAGATGAAGAGCTCGCTGGGCCCAAGCGTGTCGGCCAAGAGCCCCTTCATCTACTCCCCGATCATCGCCCACAGCCGCGGGGAGGAGCGCAGCAAGAAGATAGGTAGGCGGGCCGCCGGGCTTCCGGGCCGTGTTCAGCCACCCGACCCCGGGGGCTTGTCTGGACTTGAGATCGTGAGACTTGATGTGGTTCACGTGAGCCCGTGGGATATACCCTCACTCAGGTGTATTCCGCTTGCTGGCTTTGTCTGACCACTGCCTATAGGTCTGCCTTTTTAGTATCTATTTCATAAAAGGAGGTTTTGTGAAAGTTCTAGAAGCCAGAAGACCTCTGTTATTCAAGACTTAGGTCAATTACAAAGGAGAGGTACTTGGAGATCAGGGTGATTTTCCAAGCCTGGAGTGACTTCTGAATCATCCACGGAGATTAAAGGTCGTCTTTGTTCAGGACTGAATGGGCATAAGGGCGTCCCATCACTGTCCCGTTTGAAGGCTGGCAGTGCTCGTTTTGTGTCTCGCTGACGGTCGTTGCCTCTCCTGAGAGGCCTGGCGGCTCTGCAAGGCGCCGTGGCATTGTGTCTTGGGGGTGGGTGGGGCGGGGCAACTCACTGCTGAGGATCCTCACGGGCTTCTCTGTGCACTCAGCCTCCTGCCGTGTCCCAGGACACGGCCCCCTTGCTTTACTGTCCCCGTGACCCCCAGAGCTCTCCTGTGCCACCCCGTGCCTCCGTGCCCTCCCCCAAGCTGGCCGTGCCGCAGGCCTCATTCCTCACCGCTCCCCCTCCTTGGACCCTGCGCACTTGGGGATTGTGGTGCCTGCGAGTCGCAGTGACAAAGCTGCAGGGCTGAGAGGCGGGTCACTGGTTGGTCATTGCTGACTGTGTCCGAGAAGTTTCAGTGGAAGACCCGCAAAGCTTGTGCAACTCAGTGCTGGCTTCTCTGTCTTCCTTTTTTCTTCTTTTTGCACCCTGGCGTCCTGGCTTCTCGAGGCTCTTCTCTGCAGGGTGCAGCAGTCCGAGTGCGCTCACCCACCACTCACATCCGGAGCTGACCCTGCCCGCCGCACGCTGTCTGCCTTTCCGCTCACCTCCTCCCACCTTTCTGCCCCTGCTCTGTGGCCCCAGCCACACGACCACTCGCTGTTTTTTGAATGTGACCTCTTGTTCCAGTCTCAGGGCTCTGCTCTGGCTGAGTGACCGACTGCAGCAGTCTCCTGGCTCTTAGGGGAGCAGGGCCCCACCCAGCTGGCACTTGTGGTGCGAATATGAATCTTTGATGTTCTAGTTCTAGTCTGTGATTCTGAGAGACAGCTCTGGCCTCCTGACTGCTCCTCTGCCCTGGAGAAGATGCCAGAGAGGCTGGGAGCAAGGGGTGGGTGGACCTCGTGGTTGAGCAGTGGTGGAGCTGGTCCTGGGCATCTCCCGCACATGCCAGCGAGCAGTGCCCATCTGCCAGGGGACGCCCCCTTTGATCTCTTGGAGATGGGGGGCTTGGGTCCTGTTCACATCAGAGTCTCAGGGGTCTCTCAATGGTGGGGAGGCCACTTTCCAGGCCCCTTCCCCCGGGTGGACCTGGGCCCATCATTACAGAGTTAACAAGGTTTGTCTCCTGGACATTGTAGGAGTCTCTGGCTGTTCTTTTTGGGTCTCGTTCAGTTCAGTTCAGTCACTCAGTCGTGTCCAACTCTTTGTGACCCCATGGACTGCAGTACGCCAGGCTTCCCTATCCATCACCAACTCCCAGAGCCTACTCAAACTCACGTCCATCGAATCAGTCATGCTATCCAACCATCTTAGCCTCTGTCGTCCCCTTCTCGTCCTGCCTTCAGTCTTCCCCAGCATCAGGGTCTTTTCGAATGAGTCAGTTGGCCACACTGTGGCCAAAGTATTGGCGTTTCAGCTTCAGCATCAGTCCCTCCAATCAACACCCAGAACTGATCTCCTTTAGGATGGACTGGTTGGATCTACTTGCAGTCCAAGGGACTCTCAAGAGTCTTATCCAACACCATAGTTCAAAAGCATCAATTCTTTGGTGTTCAGCTTTCTTTAGGGTCCATCTCTCACATCCATACATGACCACTGGAAAAACCATAGCCTTGACTAGATGGACCTTTGTTGACAAAGTAATGTCTCTGCTTTTTAATATGTTGTCTAGGTTGCTCATAGCTTTTCTTCCAAGGAGCAAGCGTCTTTTAATTTCATGGCTGCAGTCACCATGTGCAGTGATTTTGGAGCCCCCAAAAATAAAGTCTCTCACTGTTTCCACTGTTTCTCCATCTATTTGCCATGAAGTGATGGGCCAGATGCCATGATCTTAGTTTTCTGAATGTTGAGTTTTAAGCCAGACTTTTAACTCTTCTCTTTCACTTTCATCAAGAGGCTCTTCAGTTCCTTTTGCTTTCTTCCATAAGGGTGGTGCCATCTGTATATCTGAGGTTATTGATATTGATATTGATATAGGGTTGATGGTAAGTTTTCTCCCTAAAGGACGTTTTAGGAAACTTTTACAGAAGCTTGTGTACAGAAGCTTCTTAAGGTGATCTGGGGGACTGGAGACATGAGACTCCTTCTGAGGACCAGCAGCATGATCTGTGGGGCCTCATGCAGAAGGAAGATGTGGGGCCCCTTTGTTCAAACATTAGGAAGACTCTGGAGACAGAGAAGGCCCTAAACAGAACGTGGGCCCCCCTGAGTCGGGCGCCATATGGCTGCTAGGTCCCAGCCCTCGAAGCTGGCGTTTCCTCCTTTCCTCTCTAATCTTTAGAAACTGCTGAGGCTTCCTTTTATGAAAAGAGTACTCTGTACTTGCTGCAGAGGGTTTTCACCTCATCCAGTGATGCAGGTGTCATGTTCCCAATTTATCGATGAGAAAATTAAGATTGAGTGAATGTACATTGCTGCCCTAGGTCGGGAAGGAAGTGGCAGAGCTCAGGCTTTGTCCATGGTTTATGACTCAAAGCCCAGAGATATTTTCCTTTATTTATTTTTTATTTTTTTGGCCACACTGCGTGGCTTATGGGATCTCAGTTCCCCGACCAGGGATTGAACCCACACCCCTGGCAGTGAACTGTGGAGTCCTAACCACTGGACTGCCAGGGAATTCCCAGGGATTTCCTGGGAATTTTCCAGGAAAAAAAAAAAAGTTTTTCCTTGAAGACAGTGAGAAGTTACTCTGAGCTGGGGATAAATTCAGTGGATGATGCAGGATTTTTTCCTGGATATAACAGAAACTTCAGCCAAAATGCATGTTATTTGTTGGAGACCCATGGGTAGGAAAGTGTAATTTATATTCCGTGGCTTCTAATACCTTTCTGGCAATTGACTCAGCAGCAAGTACCTGCCTGCAGGTTTGAAGAATCACATGTCTTTAACCCAAAATCCCCATCTCTATAAATGAATCTCTGTCTGTAACTGGGGGGAGTTATCACAGTGAGGACACAGAGTATTAGAGGGGAAGAAACCCTGGGGGCCGCTCCTGGGACCATTTTCCGCGCTAACGTGGAGTAATTTACCAGTCTTTCCATCTAAACTCCACGCGCAGTGATGGCTGCGCACCTCCTGAGCGTGAGCACAGAGAGGTGACGGGTTTTGTGCCAGGACTTGGCATGGCCAGGCTTCGTGCCCAAGGTTGGCAGCTGCCTGGGAGGATGGACAGGCGGGAGCCGTCCCATGGCCTCGGTCAGTTGCCTGGCCTCCCCGGGCTGCAGTTGCGCTCTCTGCAGGGAGGGGACGCTAGAAGCCCACTGCACGGCCTCCTCAGGGGTTGAGGGAGCCGCTAACACCACAGCATCCAGTGCTGTTCACTCAAGGCTCTGAGCAGCGTCGTGTGCGCTGTCCAAGGTGCTGGGGGTACAGTGAGAAATCAGGAGTGCCCTCTGCCAGATGGGTCCAGCCAGCATGGTGGAAAGAGATGAGCTTGTCGACAGAAGCCCCCGAAAGAGGCTGTTAGTCCACAGCTGAGACCTGCCCGGGGGCCGTGTAGCACTGTAGGGGGGCCTGAGACAGAGGGCTGTTTAATAGCCTCCAGGGCTGGTCCTTTCCGAGGTTTCTGGGACAGACTGTAGCATGTCCTCTGGCACGCTAAGACCCGGGAAGGAGATGATCTCTTGTCAGACATTAAAACTGTTCCTCTAATAAAGATTTATCTTAGGTTTACCTTTAGCAACTCTGACTGTGTGAGTATAAACGATTCCTTTCAGCGCCCCAGGAAAATGAATTTTAAAATGATGGTCATTTGACCATGACAGAGAAGACAAACAGCTCCTTCACTATCAGGCAGCAACCTGTTAAAACAAATGACGTTTTCCTCGGCTGTGAGGAAGGGCTGGGTGCTGACCGCTGAGGCAGTGATGTGCTCGGGGTGCTGCTGAAGGCGGGTTGGGAGCCCTGTGCCCTGCAGCAGGAGTTCTCAGCCTGAGGCGGCTGAGGAGAGCTGGGTTTCTGGAGCCAGCGGGGAATAGCAGTGTGAGAGCAGCCAAGTCTGTGGGGCCAGGCAGACGGGAGGTGGGCCCGGCGGCCTCATTTGTCAGGGCCGTGAATGATGGATGGTTCAGCCTGTCTGTGTCCTTGTTGGTGGATGAGGATGATCTGTGCCCTGCTGACCACTGCACCGTGTTGTTAAGACCGCATACAGGCACCTGCTTGCACAGGCATTTTAAAAGCCAGCTCGCCTGGTGGGCTGCTTCTTCACTGCGTGCAGTTTCAGGATGCCACAGGTTTGGCGCAGCCTCTCTTAGTCTCTGTGCGAGGGCCTGGTGCAAAGTGTTTGGGGGAAAATGGTGTCTTTATGAAAGCCTATGAAGCTGAAGAATGCTGGTCAGTAAATCTTAGTGTCTACTCTAGGAGAAGGCCTTTATCCACCACTGTCCATTCTAGACACTTCTCTGAGTTTAGAGACCTGGCTTGAATCCCTGCCACACCACTTCCTGGCTGTGTGATTCCCAGCACATTTGTTAACCTGCATGGACCTTGGTCCCTGCCTTGTAACAATGGGATTGTGGTACCTCCCTCACCAGGGCATGATGGGGAGTCAGAGACAGCCTTCCAAGGGCTGGACAGTGGCTCCTGCCCTCTAGCTCGCTTGGTTGTCAAGTCCCTTCTGAATTGCCCCGTGGAGTATCTCAAAGGGAGGAGAGGGCAGTGGAGTGGGGGTGGGGACTGCACACAGATGACCACCGACTTTGTGGCTTAAAGAGCACAAATGCATTTTTCTCACTGTTTGCATCACGAGTGCAGCCTGTGTTAGCGTGGGCCTCTGCTCAGGGTCTTGCAGGCTGAGATCCAGGTCTCAGCTGGGGCTGTGTTCTCATCGGGAGGCTCGACTGGGCAGGGTCTGTTTCTCAGCTCCCTCGGGTTCTTGGTTCCTTGGGATTGTGGGGCTGAGGTCCCCGTCCACCTGCTGGGTGTCACCTGGACCGCTTTCAGGTCATCACGGCTGCTCTCAGACCCTGGCCACCAGGCCTCCTCCACACACCTGCTCACGTGTTGAGTCTTCTCACTCAGGGTGAGCAGGTTCCCTTCCAGGGCTCTTCTGAGAAGACCAGGTTCTCCTGGGATAATCTCCCTTGGGTTAACTCAAAGCCCACTGCTTTGAAGGCTTGGGGGCCCTCGTCACATATGAAAACCTCCTCCCCCTTTGTTACAGAACATAACCGATCCTTGTGTTCACACTTGGGGAAGAGGATTAGACAGCATATACACCAGGGGTCAGGGGTCCTGGGGGTCATCTCAGAATTCTACTTCCTGTACGTGCTGAGCTGCAGCTGGCCCGGGAGTGGTCAGGGAGGAGGCGCCACCGTCTGGTCTCACAGACTTCAGGAGGGGAGAGAGGAACCACGCTCTGTGCCACTTAGAGTTGGCCACGGTGCCGTCTTCCTGAGTGCCAGCCTCTGGGCCTGAGAAGGCCTGTGTGACGAGTGGTGGCGCTCCACCGGGAGCTGTGCCGTCCGGTTACTGCCAGGTTCGGGAAGCTGCGTTTGGCACCAGCAAGAGAAGCATCAGTCACAGGCCGTCCAGGTGGCAGTGACAACGGGCTCGGCTTTGGAGAAAGCCAGCAGCAGCGTAGCTTTAAACTGCGTCTCTCAAGATGGCCATGATGCCACTGCTTCGTTGGGAAGTAGCCAGAGGAGTGATCTGAAGCCACGGGAAGCATGCAAGAACACCAGCTAACACATGGACTCCTCTGTGTGTGTGTATTTCTAGATTTCCAGTGGGTTCAAGGAGACGTGTGTGAAGTGCAGCTGATGGTGTATAACCCGATGCCGTTCGAGCTCCGAGTTGAAAACATGGTGCGTATCACCACTCACTTGCCCCTTTTGGCTAAACATTAGTTCACTATTGATACGTGTTTCTTAGTATTTGAGTCATACTTCTTATGATATCTGTCTGTTTTTAAGATTTGTTTTGCCAAAGATTATAATCTTTTTGTGAATGAAGACCGCATCCTGCATTCCCGTGTGTTTAGTGCTCGGTCCTCAGTACGTCTGTGAATCAGTGAACAAAAGATATCTCAGATTTGAATACACACAGACCTGAGTTGACTGAATGAAATATTTGAAATAATCATGTTGAAATTCATATGAGATTAGCGAGGTTACAAAGTCTGTAGTGTGCCCCCCACTCAACCTCACTGCTGCTTCACTGCTCAAGATGACAAGATGACCAAGGCCTCTTTATTTATAAGGGAATAAACGACTGCAGCACTAATGTGAAATCTGCCTCGGGTTTGAAATCAGGTGTTCAGGCTGTGTGTCTGTGCACAGTGTTAAGTACCCCCTCTGCAATGGTGTCTGCTGAAACTCCTCCCCTAGTTCCGCAGTCGGGGAAAGGAGGTTTGTGTGGTTCTCCTCGCTGGACCTTGTGTTCCCAGAGGAGGAGAGCCCTGCATGTACTAGGTGGATCCCAGTCCTGCAAGTCTTCTCTGTGCTTAATCATTGTGTGGGACCCCTTTGTTACTTCCCTGTGTTATGTGAAGGGTGCTGTTAGCCAGGTGATGCTTTCCTCTTGGGTTTTATGACTCGTGTTCAGAGCTTGCCGAGCGCCTAGGCCACGTGTCAGGCCAGGCCTCTGCCCCGTGGTCAGGGTGCAGGAGGGGCTGTGGGACCCACATGGAGGGTCAGGGAGGCTCCGCTGAGGACACAGGATGAGTGGGAGCTTGCAGGCAGACTGGTAGTTACTTAAGATGATGTTTGGGCCTCTGGCATGAGGCATGGTTTTTCCACGTTCCTTGGAGCTCTTAGAAATTCAGCTGAGTATTGAGTGGGCAACCTGAGGTCCCCCCATATGAGAGCCACCTATTAGGATGAGCATTCCCTCCTTCTCCTTTTGCACAAGAACATGCCAGCCTTGGGGCTTAGCTCTTGGTCAGGCCTTGCAGTGGCTTTGTCTCCTGGCCTAAGCCAGGAATAACATTGAGAGTTGTTCAGAGAATTTTCCCTAAAGTGGTTAAAGTATCATATGCCTATTGTTTCTTATACATTTTTTTTTTAGGTTTAATTTTAACTGGTTGAAAAGTAATAGCTGCATGTGGGACTTCCCTGGTGGTCCAGTGGTTAAGAATTTGCCTTGCAATGCAGGGGATATAGGTTCAATCCCTGGTCAGGAAACGAAGATGCCAACTAAGTCCCTGCTCCACAACTGGAGTCCATGTGCCACAACAAAGTCCTGACACACACAGATAAATTAATTTTAAAAAGTAATATGTACTTTTATCAAAAAATGAGGAAGAACAAAGAATAAAATTTACCACTAGGAGATAGCCCACAAATCATGTTCAGAATTAAAGAATCACATTACGAAATGTTTCAAGCGTGGGAAACGGCACAGGGAAGAGCCGCACCTCATGCATGCACCGTCACGTTTAAAAGAAGTCAAATGTGAGTGTGTTTGGCCTGGGGACAAGAGCCACCTAATTGTTTCTCCGCTTCCATTCTTGGCCACCTTGTTGTCTGTTTCTCACGTAGTTAGATCATTTCAAGCTCCTGCCCAGACTCTGGGCGCAGGTGTGCTCTTTGTCACTAAGGGAGCCTTGCTTCTGGGTGCTTTCTGTAGACAGAAACAGTGTGCATGCATGCACACATGGGCACGTGCTCACGCGTACCTACCACATGCATCCACACGTGTGTTTACATACATGTATGGAAACTCTGGGCACAGGTGTGCTCTTTGTCACTAAGGGAGCCTTGCTTCTGGGTGCTTTCCGCAGACAGAGTTAGAAACAGTGGGCATGCACGCACACATGGGCACGTGCTCACGCGTACCTACCACATGCATCTGCACGTGTGTGTACATACATGTACGTGTGCCCAAGTGCGCACACACACAGATGCAGACTTCACAGTTCCCGAGCTTGCAGTCATCCCTTCAGGTCCGCTCCATCTCCCGAGGGCTCTCCTCGCCTCCCCCGTGAGAACGTGGCTCAGGGCAGCACCAGCGTCCCCTCACCTGCCCGCTCCTGGGATGGACCGCGGCACCCCCTCCTTCATGTAGGTCTTCTTTGCCCCTTTGCCGTCTTCTGCAGGCTTCAGGGCAGGACTCTCACACCTCTCGGTAGGCTTACTCCAACATAGGGGGTGTTTTTGATCCCTTGTTAATGGTACTTAAAAAAAAGTATTTCTTTTTTTCTTTATTTGGCTATGCTACGTCTTAGTTTCGGAATGTGGGATCTAGTTCCTTGACCAGGGATCGAACCTGGGTCCCCTTCATTCTGAGTCTTAGCCACCGGACCAGCAGAGAAGCTCCCTGTTCGTGGTATTTTTACTGTTTTGTTTTGTCATATGCTTATTGCTTGGTTATGGAGACACTTCTGCTTTGTAAATGCTGACTTTGTTACCGGGCTAAATGCTGTTGTTAGTTCAGGTTTCCTCGTAGGCACCACAGGCTTTTCTGCAGCTTTTGCATGTAGCTGATTGTCTCCATGCTGTTTCTTCTCTTGGCTGTTGTGCTGGCCGGGGCCTCCGTCACAGTGCCGAGGAGAGGGCCCGAGCGCTGGGAGGCCCTGCAGTCACGGGTGGCTCCCAGAGGCCACACAGCCTGTCTCCTCCACCATCAAGTGTAGGGCCCGGCTCTTAGAGAGATGGACTGATGGTTCACAGACGCACTGGAAGAAGATTCACTGATTCGCTTCCATGTGTCATATTCTTTTCATTTGTTTGTAAGCAGGATATTTTATTTGTTCTTTCTGTTTATGTTCCAACTTGGTAAAACAGCAGAGCAGCACACACATTCATACTGTGTCAAGCAGGGCTAGTATTACAGATGGAATTGTTCAGGCGCCCCTGGGGCTGCCCCTTTCAAGACTGTTTTGTAACCACGCTTCTAGGCCATCATTTGTTCACGTCACTAAGGGGTCCTTGTCTTCTGAGTCCCGGGCGTTCCTGCTGGCTGGGCGGGGGCTTTGGGTCAGGGTGGGGGCCGCGCTCACGTGTCTCCTGCTGCCCGCCGCAGGGGCTGCTCACGAGTGGAGTGGAGTTCGAGTCTCTCCCCGCGGCACTGTCCCTCCCGGCCGAGTCTGGTCTTTACCCGGTGACGCTCGTCGGGGTCCCGCAGACGACGGGGACGATCACTGTGAACGGTAAGGACAGCGCCTTTCTGGCTGTGGTTCTGGGGGCCTCGGACTCCTGTGCCACCACGGACAGTTCGCCGCAGACGAACCGCGCAGAGGGCGCAGGATGTGGGGTCAGCTGCTGTGCACTGGTCTGTCTTTCCCGGACCACAGGCGCGCTCCGAGTTTCTCCCCCTGGGGCTACGGCCCCGCCACCCTTCTCTCCTCTCCTTCCATCTCTGCCTACTGCCTCGGGCAGTCCGTCTGTCTACTGTCCCGTCCAGACCCCTCTCCTGGACCTGCCACTCTCCTTGGCTGTCTCCAGGGCGCATCACATTCCGTGTGTCCCCACCCCCCATCCCCACGTTGCCCCTGCCCCATGGTCCCATCCCAGGGACCCAGGACCCAGGCCCCGTCCCCGGACAGGCACCAGGGGTCATCCTGGACTGCTCCTGTCTCCCCCTCACTCCCCTGCGTTACTGCCCGTGTCGTCAACACCCTCTGCCCCTCCGCCCTCTCTAGGGTTTGTCACCGAAGCATCAGTACTGGTCTTTCTGCCCTTATTCTTCCTGTGGTGCGGCCTCGTGACCTCTCCGCAGTGCAGGCCCCTGGGCTAGAAGTGGTCCTGCCTTCACTGGGCTCCCCGCCAGGGCTCCCTATCTCACTCTGGCTGTGTCGCGGGGCCCTGCACATCTGGGCAGGTGTAGAGGGCTCCCATCCTGGGCACGCGCCCTGCTTCTTGCCCCCTGCTCGTGCTGTCCCTCTGCTGGGGGGCCTTGAGGCTCGGCTCAGGTGCCCCTGTGGTGCCCGCCTGGCCTTGCCCTCGTTCCACTGTGGCAGCCCCTCCTTCATGTCACGCCCACCATGGCCTGTGGGCCCACTCCTTGCCAGCCGCATCCGGCTTTCTTGGCTGGATCCTCACACCTGGCACGTAGCAGGTCTTCAGTACCCATTTGGTGGCTGAAAGTCAACATTCACTGGGAAAGGAATCTGTTTAAAAGGCGGCTTTGAAGGACCATACTTTTTTTTTTTTTTTTTTATATTTTTTCTTTATAAGCCACCTTTTAAACAGATTCCTTTCCCAGTGAATGTTGACTTTCAGCCACCAAATGGGTACTGAAGACCTGCTACGTGCCAGGTGTGAGGATATATTATTGAAGGACCATACTTTAAAAAGAAGGAAATGTGGGTGCTATGAATTGGAGCTCTTTTAAGTCGAGGGGCTGTATCAGGGCCCTGTTTGTCCCCACGGTACCTCTTGCTTCTTGTTGAGTATGTAAACGTTTAATATGGATGCAGAGAAGTTGCCACCCTAGGTACTTACCATCAAGTGTTACTTGATTTTGTTACACTGTGAATGTTGTTTATAATAATTACCTTAAATTTCAAAAGCCATTTCCAAGCTTTGCTTAAACAATTTCAAGTGCTTATCTAACCTGAGGAGTGTTTCTTAAATGAAAATTTTGCTAATCTTAAATTACAGTGTTTGTACACATTGAGCAGATTTGCCACATCACGTAACAGTTATGATAACAATGATTGACTCTTGAACTTTCATCTCTCAACACAAGATTTTGAATCACTTTCTTTCAAATACTTATTAACTCCCATTATGTCCTAGAAAGGAGTACAAGCTCTCCTTTTCATTTTAGGGATGGATAAATTTGAAAAGCAAATTAGTGAAGGGATAAGACACTGATTGTGAACTTGTGTGACGTTTATGGTTTGTGCACCATTGGTTGGATGCAACCTGCCTTGGGCCCAACTCTCACCTCCGCTCGGGGACACGAGGCTGTGGACTTGAGCTCGGGAGCCGTGGGCCCACCGGGCAGCTGATGGGCCCTGAATCTCAACTCAGGTCAGAGGGGACCCTGCGCCCCTGTCACCCGTGGGGCCCCCTTGGGCGTGAGCTATGAAGCCCTTCCAGGGGGTGAACCTTGGCCTTTCGTCCCCAGGCTACCACACCACGGTGTTTGGTGTCTTCAGCGACTGTCTGCTGGACAGCCTCCCGGGAATCAAGACCAGTGGCTCCACAGTGGAGGTCATCCCTGCGCTGCCCCGCCTGCAGATCAGCACGTCTCTGCCCAGGTAGCGCCCGCGGGCACTGGCCCTGCTCGCCGACCCCAGGGCCCCTGGGAGTCCTGTGCTGCGCCCTGTGGCCGGAGCCTGGGAGCCGGAGTTACCCTCGCGACCTCCAACCTCACGGCCAGAGTGTTAGTGTATCCAGGGGACCAACAGGCAGCGCTCTGCTTGCGGCAAACTGGAGCAGAGTTGAGGCGTTTCTTACTAAGATCAGAACAAAATGTGAAATTAGCCTTTGGAAACGTCATTTTTATGAGAAACAGTTGAGGCTTAAGAGAATTTAAGAAGTCTTATCTTCTAAAATAAAAACAGTCCTTTTTTTTTTTCTCTAGCATTATAGGAAAGGATAAAGAAGGAAGAGAAATCTCAGAGGGAATGACTTAATGCTTTCTGGTGTTTCCACTGTTTGCTCACTGAACAATATATGTATGTTTAGATCATACTGCATTTCATTTAGTATCATAGATTTCTCTTTGCATAAATACATAACATAAGCTAAAAGTTTTCTGTTTTAATTGCTTAAAAAAGTACGTCATGAAGCCATCTCAGAATCACATCCCCATTCATTTCCCTGCTGTTGGGATTTGGGACTGTCTCAGTTTTTGCTCATACAGATAATGCTTTATTGTTTATCCCTTGGGCTGTCTTTCTAAATGTGTCACGGCATTTTCTGGGATGTTTGGAAGGCTCAGTCGCCTACTCAGTGGGCCCCTCCTCAGTGCCAGCCTCGCCCACCTCCCCCGCACCCCCAGCCTGAGCCCGGCGTGTGGGACGCGGTCTTCGCGACCGCCTGCTCTGTGTGCTGCCCGCCTTCTGCTTCCTCCCTGCTCTTTCCCCGCCGTGCCAGGGGCCAGCACCCTCTCTGCTTGTGTCAGCTGGGTTTCAGTTTTTCCAAATACCTTCCCTGCAAATCCAGATGGACTACAGTTCTCACTTGAGGAGGACTCTGTGATGAAATGTGGAAAGACGTCACTTACAGTGAGGACTGGAGTCAATTATCCTTACTTGACAGAGAAAATTTATTTCTTGACTCACAAACAGCTCTAAAGATATAAAATGCCAAGGAGTTCACGTTGATCCTCTATGCTGTTGTTTTTGGAGAACGGGCTTTGGATGTGCTTTTTGACTCCATCTGCCACACGCGCCTCCCCCGTTGATGGCTGGCATTTGTCCCCTTTCTGTCTCCAGAGCCTCCTCCCTGTGGTCACAGTGACCTCCTGGCCTGGAAGTGGCTTTGCCTCTTGCATTGGGAAGGGGACACCAGGGTGATGAGTGCTGTGGGCTGAGTGACGGTCAGTAGGACTCAGGCCAGAGTTTCAGACCAGGGCTGCAGTGCTGCAACCTCAGAGGTGCGTTGGGCAAGCCTCGGGGTCTCTGGCTGTACCCCGCGTGGTCCAGGGCCCCGCCTAGCCGGTGCCGAGGGCCCGCCAGCTGCCCCTGCTCCTGTCAGGGGTTTGCCAGCATCGCTCGTTGATTTTACTGGGATGTGGAGGCTGCTGTCTGTGCTTTCCACTTGTCTTTTCCTGCAGCTCCCACGTTATCATTTCAAAGGGTTCATTTGAGTTTTCTCCTTCAGTCTGTGGATTTTCCCAGGGCATTTCTGAGATTTAAAAATTTTTTGAGCAAGCAGCACGCTCAGGGATCATTTGAATTAATTCATTGTTTCACCTTTGCCCTCACCATGATGCAACAGTTAGTCTTACGGTTCATACACACATGAGCCAGTAAGGCCAGTGAGAGCCATCATGTGACCCAGGGCCGTCTGTGTGTGGACAGTGCTCAGTGTGTAGCAACTCGCCCTGGAGTTCCTGGTTGCTGGGCACCAATTCCACGCTGAAGCCACGGCTCCCTAGTCTGTGTGTCTGGAGTGCTTAAGTGTGGTGATGTGCATGACTCTAAAATGCCATCAATTTTTTTTCTGTTTTTCTAAAATTGATCATAATTCTTACTCTTATTTTAGGTCCGCACATTCATTACAGCCTTCCTCTGGTGATGAAATATCTACTAACGTGTCTGTGCAGCTTTACAATGGGGAAACCCAGCAGCTTGTTGTGAGACTGGAGAACATTGGGATGGAGCCACTGGAGAAACTGGAAGTGACCTCAAAAATCCTCACCACCAAAGGTAGGGGCTTGTCGTAGGTTTGACTGCAGAAATGTGTATTTGCAGAAGAGACACCTTGCTTTTTTTTAAAATACGCACACCATTTGTATCGAGGTGAGCAGATTAACAGTATTGTGGTAGTTTCAGGTGAGCACCCGAGGCGCGCAGCCACAGCTGCACCTGTGTCCGCTCTCCCCAGACTCCCCTTCCATCCAGGCTGGCACTGAACGCTGAGCAGTTTCCCGTGCTGAATACAGTCGGTCTCTGTTGGCTATCCACTTTAAATGTAGCAGTGTGTTCACGACCTTCCCAAAGTCCTAACTATCCCTCCCTCGCACCAGCAACCATAAGTTCATTTTGTAAGTCTGTGAGTCATAAGAGACCCTATAGATAACCAGCGTCCCGAAAGTCTAAAAACCTCTCCCACTTTTAATTTGACACCTCTGTAAAGCTGTTATCTTAAGTGTGCATGAAGAGCTCACAGAGGAAGGTGACGGAGTGCAGAACACACCTCTGTATCGCCTGTGCTCTTTACACCGATCAGGTGCTCAGCAGGCGTGTCCTGGAATGAGCGAGCAAAGAAGAGCACGTGCAGGCTTGGAAGAGTACTATCTGGGACCCGTCCTCCCAGCCCAGTGCCTGCTGTGGGTTCAGCACTCAGAGCCTGTGCACCCCTCTTCCAGTGATGCCGTTCCTAGTTCTAAGGCACACGTAGCTCGGGCTCACAAGACTGTGTTACATTTTGGATTCAGCATTTGCTCACTGTTTATCCTTCACATGCCTCAGCTCCCTCCTGGGTGAGCAGGGGAGGTGGTCCTGACATGTTCTAGGAGCAGAGGGAGGCCGCAGAGGGTGGTCAGTGAGGTGAGTGAGCAGTACTGGTCGAAGGGGGATACGCTGTGTAGGAGGAGGGCTGGGCGTTGAGAGTAGTAAGTGGAAATAAGATCAGCTCATCTAACGAAGTTAGAGAAATTGCACCGTCCGCGGAGACCAAAGACGAGCACAGCACAGGGAGAGCAAGCTGGTGGGACTCCGTGTTCAGCTGCTTTTGACTTAGGAGCCAGGTGAGCAGGTGTCCCCTGGGAGCCTGGGCACACCTGGCCCGTTGAGAGCGGTGCCCCGGCTCTGGCGGTGAGCCTGTCCTCTCCGAGAGCGTCTCCAGGGTCCGATGCTGGGCGGGGGGCTTCAGAACTGCTGTTCCAGAGGCCAGTGGCGCCGTCACCCTGGGGGAGTAGCAGCTGCCCCACGGGCCCTCTGCTCCAGGCCATCGTCGTCATTTTATCCACGGTGCGGGCGGGGGAGGGGGAGAAATCTGCATTTCCCCGATGACCAGCGACGCTGAACGCCTCTGCTGTGGTCCTCCTCTGAGAGTCCACTCTTGTGCCGGCCCTCTGTCCTTTTCCCCAGTGGGTGTTCTGCCTTCTCTGTCTCTGTGTCTGTCTGTCTGCCCCTCTCTCCTGGCCCGCAGGCCGTCTCTGATCCTGAGTTTGAGTTCTGAGCTGGAACCCTGCGGTGTGAGTGCCTGCTCCTGCCCATGGCTGCCATCCCCCTCTCTGCTGGGCCTGCCCATGGCTGCTGTGCCTGCCCGTGGCTGCTGTCCCCTCCCCACTGCGCCCGCCCGTGGCTGCTGTCTCCTCCCCCTGCCTGTGGCTGCCGTCCCCTCTCCACGCGCCCGCCCGTGGCTGCCGTCCCCTCTCCACGCGCCCGCCCGTGGCTGCCGTCCCCTCTCCGTGCGCCCGCCTGTGGCTGCTGTCCCCTCCCGCTGTGACCGCCCATGGCTGCCGTCTCCTCCCCCTGCCTGTGGCTGCCGTCCCCTCTCCACGCGCCCGCCCGTGGCTGCCGTCCCCTCCTGCTGTGCCTGCCCGTGGCTGCCGTCCCCTCTCTGCTGCGCCCGCCCGTGGCTGCCATCCCCTCTCCATGCGCCCGCCTGTGGCTGCTGTCCCCTCCCGCTGTGCCCGCCTGTGGCTGCCGTCCCCTCTCTGCTGTGCCCACCCGTGGCTGCCGTCCCCTCCCCCTGCCCGTGGCTGCCGTCCCCTCCCCCCGCCCGTGGCTGCCGTCCCCTCTCTGCTGTGCCCGCCCGTGGCTGCCATCCCCTCCCCGCCACGCCCGCCTGTGGCTGCCGTCCCTTCCCTGCCGTGCTTGCCCGTGGCTGCCGTCCCCTGTCCGTGCGCCCGCAGGTGCCTGGAGCTCTTCGTGGCAGCGCGGCTCTCCTAGTCCCTTTTTCGCTTTTGTGTCTCGGAGTCTTTGGAATTTTGGATGATCCTACCTTAATCTCATCCTTTCTTCCCTTTCTTTCCTCTTTTCAGGAGCAGGCACTTACGGATTAGGTAGAAAATGCCTCCCTGACATGAAATACCTTCATCTGGTATTCTGAATTTAATTAGTTGGTTATAGGAGTTGGTGGGTATTTGAACAAGTGCGCTAGTATTGAATGACAGAAAATTGCAGAGTATATAATGGTAAAAATGTTCACATCTCCTGTAATTTTCCTTGGCTTCACAGCTTAGCCACTAGAAGATATCTTCCTTTTCTCAAATAAACCTAAACAGTCACCACATGTCCATTATTCATTGCAACCTGCTTCTCTCAGAAGCTCAGCTCCCCTCGTTTCTCCTTTGTGAACCCCTGGCGTCCGTGGCTCCGCAGGCCCCACATCGCCGGCTTCTGCCCCAAGCTTCAGTTTTTGTCACTTCTTCCCTTAAGCTCTCGTCACGTTTGTTGTCAGGAGCTAGTTTCAGCTTCTTGGATGTTGGTGCTGTCCGTGAACTTGAGGATAAACCCCCTCCTGTGCCTGGAAGCCGACCTGCTCACTTCTGTTCCCGCCTTTGCCTTCCTCCACGGGGTGACTGGGGTCCCCTTGTCTCAGAGGCTCCGGGAGACTTCTGAGGAGCCCTTCCACTCCATGGTTTTGCTCCTGCTGCGCTGGTCTCCCTCCAGCCAGCTGAGGGTCTCTCAAAGACAGCCAGTGTGTCTCCCCTTTAGTTCCAGGCCGGGTTCATGGGCAGTGCTCAGTCCTAGGGACTGTCCACGGAGAGCGACATGGTCGCTCAGTTGTGTCCGACTCTGTGTGACCCCATGGACTGTAGCCCACCAGGCTCCTCTGTCCATGGGATTCTCCAGGCAAGAATGCTGGAGTGGGTTGCCATTTCCTCCTCCAGGGGATCTTCCTGACCCAGGGATCAAACCCGCATATCCTGCTTTGGCAGGTGGATTCTTTACCTGCTGAGCCATTGGGGAAGCCCTGTTTAGGGAAAAAAAAATTCTCACCACAGTGGGTATAGAGGGGACATGTGGTCGGTTGGCTGGTTGTGTCTGAGAGGGGTTTTCTCCTTTCCAGGGTGGGTCTTGATGGGACCGAGCCAGTCTCGCTTGTCGGGTCGGGGGTCATGGGGGTGGAAGCGTGGGAATTGCCGTCAGGCCCCTCTCTATCCTTCTGTGCGCTTCTGCCCGTGCTCTCCTTTCACACCATCTCCCGGAAGCGCCATCAGCAGCTCAGTTGTCTCAGCGCTGCCTTTCTCGGGTCCCGCTTTCGGGGCTGCCCTGCCTGCGGTGTTCCTATGTTTTCCAACCCTTCTGGAGCTTACTCTCTGTATCAGCCATCCCCTCCCTCCCCAGCCTTTCACTCTAAAAATATTCAGGCAAATGGAGAAGTGGAGAGACTCTTACAGTGAACACTGCAAACCCGCTGTCTAGGTTCTGTAACATTTGACTGTATTTGATTTATCACGTCTGTCCAGCTTCCTGTCCATCCCTGATCTGTCTCGTTTTATTGTATCGTTCAAAATAAGTTGCAGATTACTGTGATTTTACCCACTGATCCTGTCGTGTGCATGTCATTAGGGTTCAGTGTTTGAACTCAGCTGAATGGTATTAATACTTCAGGTAGTTTTTTTTCTTTTTTTTCGTCATTAAATAATCACGACACTCATAAGAGGTCTTTTTTGGGGTAGGATGCTGGAGTCCCATCTTTCCCAGGGTTCCCGACTTTCCTTTGGAAAAAAGTATTAGGGGTGAAATACACAAGTCTTATGTTACCATTTGCTAAATTTTGACAAATACACATCTCCCCCAACTATTGTCAAGGTACATATATCACGGACCGTTGTCTTCCCCTCAGAAAGCCCTTTCCTGGCCCCTTGCCTGCTCAGCCCCAGGGCAGGCACTTACCTGGCCGGCCCCCGGCCGGTGCTTACCAACGCAGATGCCGGAGGGCGGGGACACTGGGGGATCCCGGCAGAATCAGGGAGGTTCCTCCGGTGCTGGGTCCACCCGACACCATCAGCATCACTGCTGGCCCAGCTCTCAGTTCGGTCTCTTGGAGGGCAGGGGGGCAATTACTATGACCCTCATTCTGTGGATGGGGAGGGAGTCTGGATCACACAGCTGGTTCCGTCCTGTGTGTTTCCAAATGGCCATTTGAACCAACGTTTGCAATTGAGAAATGTCAGCTGTCGTTCCTTTTTAATTCTCATCGTAAGCTGCCACACATTTACACGTGGAATTAAAGTAATGAAAATAAACCATCTGCTTCCAAGATACACAGAGGGAGGAACTCCTGTCCCTACACTCTCTGGCACCAACAAGCTGTCAGCACCAGTGAGTGACATAACATAAAAGGGAGGGCGGGAAAGTGTCCTAAACTGGAACCTCCATTTTACTGGAACTCCTCCACAGGGAGCTAAACGCTCCCTCTCCCAGTCCTGTGCTAGGTCCTGACAGCAATAGTAATTTTCACTATTTAGCACTACCGCACGCCAGCTGAGTGGTAGTAATACTTCAGGTTTTTTTTTTCTCTCTCTCTCACATTAAATAATTGTGACTCTCATAAGAGGTCTTTTTCGGGGTAGGATGCCGGCCTCCCAGGGGTCCCAGCTGTCATCTGGGTGCTTGTGGCGCACGTGTGTCCTCCGATCACACACTCCTGACATGGGGCCGAGCATTGACCATCCATCCCAGCACGACAAGGATTACTGCCCACGTCATGTCTGATTCTAATTGCAGTCTGTTTGTGAGCAAGTCTTTATTTGTAGGTGATTAAAGAGGCACGCTTCTGCCTTGACTTAAGCAATCATAAATTTCATTATAATTAAGCCTAAATTAAGAATGAGTTGTATTTGCTTTTCTGCAGATATTCTGAGATTCGTGTCAGCATGTCTACAAACATAGATACACACGTACCTGAGTATATAAATACACATACGCATCCCTTAATTTCTTTACTCTTCTGGTTTAATTTTTTGACAAGAAGCAGCGACTCCACGTTGGTGTGCTGAGCAGTTCATGGCTGTTTTGACTGAGGGGCGTCCCTGCTGCTCTCTCGTGTCGTGAGTGTAGCGGCCGAGTCTCTGTAATTAGAAGGTCCTCAGACGTGGAAGGTCAGCACAGTAATGGCTCCTCTGTTACTGTCACTGTCAAATAACCCATTTCACGTGACTGCACAGAGCTAAACTCTAGCATTAAAATAATGACTGTTATTTCTGAAACTATTTAAATTCCACCAGGGAGAACATTAGTGATACACGCTCCACTCTTGATTTACGTTTATCTCGTTTCTGCTGACAGCTTATCGTTGCGTAGGGTTTTGAAAAGCCCCCCGGACATTCCATTTTGTAGTCCAGTAATGAAGGGAAGGAGATCCAACCAGTCCATCCTAAAGGAGATCAGTCCTGGGTGTTCAGAACTTGGAAGGACTGATGTTGAAGCTGAAACTCCAATACTTTGGCCACCTGATGCGAAGAGCTGACTCACTTGAAAAAACCCTGATGCTGGGAAAGATTGAGGGCAGGAGAAGGGGACGACAGAGGATGAGATGGTTGGATGGCATCACCGACTCAATGGACGTGGATTTGGGTGGACTCCGGGAGTTGGTGATAGACAGGGAGGCCTGGAGTGCTGCGGTTCACGGGGTTGCAAAGAGTCGGACACGACTGAGCGACTGAACTGAACTGAATGAAGGGAAGAACCAGAAAGGCCCACCTTTGAGGCATAAAAGCTCATCAAACCCGACAGGGAAGCAGCTCAGCTTCGTGTACTGCTGCAGCTAGGAGGGTGGTGCGTGCACTGTGGCCCTCTGTGTCGTTACTGAGGTGTAAACATCTTGGTGGTTTGGCTGCAGAACGTGAATACGCCGTTCCCTGTGAGTGGGCCTGCTGTTGTGTGAACACGTCTCTCTTAGGACATGGAACTTAATGCAGAAACTGGCAGCTCAGTCAGCACCCTTTCTGAGGGCACCCTAAGCTTGCAGGCAGTGGGGGCTGAGGGTGTGGCAGGGCCTCAGCATCTTGGCCGGTACTGGCGTTTCAGAGAGAAGTTGGTCCGATTTGCTGTGGCTGGTGGAGAGGCGTTAGCGCACACGGCTGTAGTCCTGGGGCCTGGGATCCGGGCTTCCAGCACCCGGGGCCCACATGGAGGGGTTGTCCATGCTGGCTCCAGCTCTCCTGGTGTCTCTTACTCCCTTCCATCCTGAATTAATCTACGAGATAGAAAAGTAAAGACAAAGACTGCCTTAGCCCGGTTGACACACACTGTAGACTGTGCGTGACTGGGTCGTGGAGAGGACCTCGCTCCCACTAGTGCCTTGGGGGGACGCAGTCATTTGCATTGTGGAGTCAGGTGCAGGCCAAAATCCCAGAGACGAATACGTTCCAGCAGGCGGCTAGAGTTTCAGGACTGGAGGTCACGTCAGTTTGTAACTTAAATCAGTGTTTTCCAGAATAGGCTGCATACTCAAAAGTAAAACAGTTGCTGGCAAGTGTATAGAGTCTGTGTGTTCTGTACATTGCTCTGTAGTAGGAGGGTGCTCTTGAGAACAGAGTGCAGTGTTCTTGTCCAGGGTGGTGCTCACAGACGCAGGTGACGGCCTTGCCGCAGCCGCGATTCTGGAGTTTTCTGGCGCTTTGATCCATCACATTTTACAGGGTCTGCATCTTCCCTTGCTGTTGAAGATGCACTGGATTTTCCTGGGGGATTTCTGGGTCTCAGGCTGCCTCTGTCACATGAGCATTATCACCTTTGTTGCTGTCATTGTAGAAAAACTGTACGGCGACTTCTTGAGCTGGAAACTGGAAGACACCCTTGCCCAGTTCCCTTTGCAACCTGGAAAGGTGGCCACCTTCACCATCAGCATCAAAGTGAAGCTGGACTTCTCCTGCCAGGAGAATCTCCTCCAAGACCTCAGCGATGGTAAGCTCTCCCCGACCCTAATTAGCACGTGGCGGCCCCCAGACACATGGCAGCGATCCCCGTCCCCCCAGCCCTGCTGTTGTGTCTCTGCCTCGTGCTTGTCATGCATCAACTCAAGCAGCATGAGACTTCTCCCGGGCACGCACTTAGTGAGTGAGTTACCGTGGACGTGGAAAGTAATAAAAGTACTTTTTAGTTGAATGGTTTCTTAATTTGCACTCTCTGCCATTTTGTGCTCATTTGCCAGGAGGTCATCCTGAATTAGTGGAATATAGGAATCACTGCGTTTTTTTTTTCCAAGTATAACTGCTGTGATCCCTTAGACATATAATTAGCTGTGATTATAAAGTTCTCCTTCAAAGTCTGGTGATTTCTATAAAGAGATGGAGTGTGGAGAAAATGGAGCTTATTTTTGTCATAACATGAGGACTAGCTGATTAGGGGTAAGACTGGGTAGATTAATTGTGTCAGTTTATGAAGCATGGGGGCATCATGGGGTGTATCTGCTCAGGCTGCCAGAGAGAGCACCACAGCTGGCGTGGCTGCCGCACGCGCTTGTCTCCTCGCGGTGCTGGGGGTCGGGGTCCAGGGGCCAGCGTGGCTGGGCTCCGTGAGAGCCTCCTTCCTGGCTTGCAGATGGTGCCTCCTCACCGTGTCCTTCCTTGGCAGAGAGTGAGCGAGCCCGGTGTCTCTTCCCCTGCCCACAGGGATGCCAGTTTTCTCAGACTAAGGCCCCACCCTGTGGCTCATTCGCCTTTCATCACCTCCTCAGGCCCAGCTTCAATTTTAGTCACACTGGAGGTTGGGGCTTCAACACATGGATTTGGGGGCCACTGCCAGTCCAAGGGTGGTGTTGGAGACAGTCACTGGATCCTGTTGCTAGCACTTAGGAACTATGTGACTTTGACTTCTCTCTCCTCAGCCTCCTAACTTATGAGATGACAGTAATCTCCCATTTGTGCAGTTGCTGGAGGATGTTCCCTTCACCTGGAATGTGGTGAGGGGTCAACAAGTGTTAGTTATATCATACCCCCTCTCCCCACTTATGGGTTTACAGTATTACAAGGCACGTAACCACCTCTCATTAGGGACAGACACTCCACCGGGCTCTTGGAAAGCAGAGATGAATTCGTGATGGCCTGCCCCCTGGACAGCAGTAACAACGGCCGCCTGATGCAAAGAGCCGACTCACTGGAAAAAGACCCCAGTGCTGGGAAAGATTAAGGGCAGGAAGAGAAGGGGCAACAGAGGGTGAGATGGTTGTATGGCGTCACTAACTCAGTGGACGTGAGTTTGGGCAAACTCTGGGAGATAGTGAAGGACAGGGGAGCCTGGCGTGCTGCAGTCCATGGGGTTCCAAGAGTCAGACACAACTTAGCAACTGACCAACAACACACTAAGTCCGTGACACACTCATGACGTGTTCTCTCCTGCACTCTCTGGAGTATACCTATTAAAATTTTAAAATGTTAATGAAGATTGAAAAGTAAGTTTACTGTTGGACACACAAAAAACGGAAAATACTGTGTAGATTTAACAATACACAAGGACTTAAAAATGTCGGGTGAAATGGATACTTTCTCTCTGTAAATGACTTTATGCCGCTGGACTGCATCTTTCTGTAAGTAGACAGAGACTTCCTTTCCCCAAGAAGGGAGTTTGGCAGAGTCAGTGGTGCCCAGCACCTATCCTGGGAAGGCTTGATGAGCTGTCATCCCCAGGGGTGTGTCCAGGCAA
Organism: Bos javanicus; assembly: GCF_032452875.1. NCBI lineage: Eukaryota > Metazoa > Chordata > Mammalia > Artiodactyla > Bovidae > Bos > Bos javanicus. The sequence goes on from NC_083881.1 coordinate 3,166,171, forward strand.
GTGGACGTCCAGCTGAGGCCCTTGGATGTGAGAGCTGAGGGAGCGGATGGTGACCGTGCTGCTGCTCACTTGGGGTGGGGTGCCCCTGGGAGCGAGAGAGCACAGACCCTTCGGGTGGAAACCAAAGCTGCTTCCGTTTTGGTGGCTCTTTGACTTTATGTGTTCAGCCTTTAGCTACAGAATTCTGGAGGACTGCCTCTGCCCTCCTAAGCTGAAAGTAAAGTTGCAGCTTGGGATTTATAGTCTGAAAATACCTTCTTCTCACTTTTAAAATAAAACCAAGTGGAAGAGAACTGGAGTTAGGATCACCCACTGGTCCCTCGGCGTAAGGCTGTCTGGTTTCCGGTCGGTTAGGTGAAGCACAGGTGTGCACTGGAGCATGGCTGTCACCAACGAGATGCCCTCTTTATTTATTTTTGTACTGATGTGTATTTATTTTTGTGATGCAGCGTCATGGTTTATGGGCATTTATATTAACAGTAGAACAGAATTAGAATATAGTTTTTATTGTGTGTTAAAGTAATCTACTTTTACACAAATTTGTGTTAACGTATCTAGTGGTCTGGCAAATACAGTATTTGAAGTGAGATGCCCTCTCCATGGTCTCCCCAGGTGGCACAGTGATAAAGAATCTGCCTGCTAATGCAGGAGATGCAGGAGATGTGGGCTCAGTCCCTGGGTAAGGAAGATCCCCTGGAGGAGGAAATGGCAACCCACTCCAGTACTCTTGCCTGGAGAATCCCATGGGCAGAGGAGCCTGGGAGATGCCCCACGGGCGGTGCTTGGTCTGGCAGTTTCAGAACCTCTAGCTGGGGTTCTGCATTGGCTTTTCAGGCAGGCTCTCACATTAGCTGTGGTTTCTAAATCTATATGCTGTTTCATAAACTTGCAGAGGGACTTCCCCGCTGTCCAGTGGCTGAGACTCCAAGCTCCCAGTGCAGGAGGCCCAGGTTTGATCCCTGGTCAGAGAACTAGATCCCACATGCTGCAAAACGAAAGATGCTGCATGCTGCAACTAAGACCTGGAGCAGCCAAATAAACAAATATTTTAAAAACAACAAAAACCTGCAGCAGTAAATGCAGCTGCCATGCAGAGCAGGACACGGGACCCAGTGTGGGCTGTAGACACGTGGCAGAGAATTAATATTTGTTGAGCATTGTTAGATATTGCATGTCAGATCTGGACCAGCCACTTTATTTGCATTATTTCTATTTAGTCTTCCCAACACCTCTATAAAGTAGATGATTCCATTTTGTTTAAAAAAAAAAAAGTGGGAGGATTGTTCTCCATTAGAGGAGGTGGAAGAGATCTAACACTCAGATGCTATCTATGTGCAATTCCTAATTGTGTCCTGGATTAAAAATAGACTCTGAAGACGTTTTTGGGCCTCAGCATTCTGGCCGAGGTGAGAGAGAAGCCCTGATCTTGGCACTTGTTCTGTGCAGCCGAGAAAGCACGGCACCTCCTGCCCCGCTAGTCTCGACAATGCCCCTCAGGGAGGAGGCCTGGCTGACTTGGTCTCTCTGGGCACTGAACTGCTGCCTTCAGGGAGGGTGAGCTGGGTAGAGTTAGTGCGTCCAATCTCAGTGTGTACTGCGGCTTCTCTGCTGGGTCCCTGGGCCTCCACAGAGGCCCTCTCCTGTGTGCGTGATGGTCTAAATTAGTGTTCTTTGGGGAGAAGACAGCAGAAAACTCTTATTCTGCCAGGATAGTGAAACCACTCTCTGCAAGAGCAAGTTTAAACTGTCTTCAGTGATTGCTGTGGCGGACATAGGATTGATCCTGGTATTCTGAAACTGTGTGTTAATGTAGAATCAAGTTAACGATCCGTTCTGTGGTAATCTAATTCTAGCACCTGACTCTGCTGCTGAATGCGGATTCTCAGGTGGAAGAGGTAACTGATGTAAGGTGACAGAGATGAAGTAAAAACCCGTGGTCTAGAATTTAAATAAAAGGTAGCAGGAAGAAATGATGGGGTGTGTAAAGATCCATCCATCTGCCATATCTACTCCAAGGCCTAGACACCCAGCAGCTCGGCCGCAGTGGGCCTCCTGACGCCCGCGTCCCGGTGTTGAGAGAAGCCTGGGCTTCCTGGAGAAGTGGCCCCGTCCAGGGCTGGGGCAGGAAGTGTCTGTGGTGAGGTGGTCTGGGAATATCCTCCGGAGCCTGCAGCAGGGAAGCTGTCAGAGCAAAGGTGCTAAGGAGGACCCGACGTGAAGAGGCTGCTGCCGGCAGTCCAGGCTTCCGCGGGCTGATGCCTGCACTTCAGTCAGGGCTTCTGAGTGCTTCCGGAGAGGGTCTCCCGCCTCAGAGTGATGGGGAGAGCGATGTCGTCCTGAAAGTGACAGGTAATGAGCATGTGTTCCGCCTCTCCGTTCAAACGTACGGTCGGACGGCCTGAGAGTTGATGACGGCAGTCTCTTCACAGAAGCATCCAGCCAGCGCTTGAGAAGGGCGGGTAGAATTAGAAGCCCGCCACTTTGCAGTTCCTAACCAATTTTGGGTCGAGACCATGAGCATCCTCACAGCAAAATAAGAGACAGGCAGGCGTTATGTTCCTCCTGATGGGAGAACACACGCCGCCTGTGAGTTCGTGTCGCCCCACATCACACCTGAGACTGGCGAGCACGCCCGGCTCTCCCTGCCGATTCACGAGAACTCGGCCGACAGAGAAAACCTGAGGCTCCTCCGGTTCAGACGATGGTCAGCTCTGCAGGCAGCCTGGTTCCGTCAGCACGTCGATGCGAGGAAAGAAGGGGAGGCAGTCCTGGAGAGGGGCGCTGGGGACACGGCTGTCGGCAGGTTGTTCTGAGCCTGCCGCACTGTTTCCCTGGTGTCTGTCCCTCCTCCGTCTGCCTGCTGAGCCCCACTTCTCCTGCCCGCCTCACGGCCCGCGTGTCCCTATGGCACCTCCAGATGCTGCCGCGGCTTCTCCCACACTGTGTCCCTTCACGTCTCTCTACTCCCAGCGCCCAGCGCAGGGCCCGCCTCAGGGAAGATCCCAGAAACGACTTCGCTGAGGGATGAAAGGCATGCTGTGGAGTGAGACGGCGCAGGCCTGACCCTGTGTTCAGGGAGGGGGGTGTGGCCTGGCAGGGCGGCCAGGCGCTGGGACGGCCTGATGGCCTGACTCGGGGTGAGCCGGGCGGGTGGGTGGGGCTGGAGGCTCAGGACAAGGAGGGGGTTTAGGTCGGGATGGTAGGTTTGGTGGCTGTGGAAGGCCTGAAACTCAGGGAACTAGCTCAGACTCTGTTGGCGAGTCCCTGAAAGTTCTCTGAGCAAAGGCTGGTGTGATGGAGACTGGAAAGAAGGTGGGTGGGTGGCTTGGTGCCGAGAGTCTCCTGGTGCAGCAGGTGGCAGGTGTGAGGGCTCGAGGGTGCAGCACGTAGACGTGAAGCAAGAGAGTGCAGCAGGTGGGCGGGCGGCAGGGAAGGATTTGTCTCTACCTAGCGTGTCCGACAGTCACTGGGGGCCTGGGGTGTTTGCAGCATGGGGTTGAGGAGCTGGCCCAGCATTTGGTGAGCTGTTAGAATTTGTTCTTGCCTGAAATGTATAGTTTGTTAAACTAAGACAAAATCTGCCTGTGGTGTAAGTTCGAATCATTTCAGTTCTTTGTACAGAGTTGGAGATTTGGGTTAAAAAAAAGAAGGCATGTTTACCTTCAGCATTTCATTACGTTTGCATCTTCACAGTTTGAAGATTCGGCCTCTGACCGTTGCTAGGGAGTGGTTTTCTTTGCAGCCCTTGTATGGAACCCTGTGTGTTCCCATCCTTAAGCTGTCCCTCCCCGAGGACTGTACCTGAGACCTGGTGGCATCGAGCCCGCCTGCCCTGGTCTGCTGCTCTCCGCAAAAGCAGATACTCGTTCTGGGAAGATGCAGTCTCACTTTTTAAAGTTCACTTTTAAAGTCATCTTGAATTACCCAGAAATCAAATACCAGTTGTAATCTTAATACCAAGAGATTTCTTGTTTTCTTAATTCCTAGATGCCTGAGGCTTTCATAAAGGTGTGATTTTCTTTTTACTTTTTTAGAAGATGTTCTTAACTTGGATTTTTTCTGAGGCTACAGAGTATGGAGGCTGGAAGCTGTACTGTGTCTCTCCCCTATTCCCCCTCACCTGCCCCCCGCCCTACCCCGTCTCCCCTTCCCCACGTGAGAGCATGTGATGGAGGTGCTGGCCGCTCTCCCTAAAACCCCAGGAAGGAGCTGGACGGTGGCCTCGGAGCCTGGGCTCTGTGCCCATAGCCTCTGGTCCCCGGGGCCACTCCGGCTCCCTGCTGCCACAGTCGTCTGCATTTCTGGTCTCGCTCACTACAGCGCCCCCAGACTGAGACGGGGCCAGGGCCATCTTTGTCTTTAATTCTAAAGTCTGCTCCCGGCCTGGAGGTCTCCTCCCTCTTGCTTCTCTGCCTCGCTCTCCGTCCGTTCCATGTGCTGCCTCTTCCCTTCTGTCTTGACCTTCACAGAGCAGAGTCGCTTGGAGCTCTATCCAGCGTCCTCTCCTTCCTTTCCAAGTGTGCTCTCTTGCCTCTGCTCAGATGGCTTTAGTGACCATCAACCCCACCCCACTGCACCGCCAGACCTCTTCTCTGCACTCCTGGTCTGACTGTGGGCTCCGAGGGCTCTGTTTCTGGGGGAGATGGGGCGGGTGAGGCCAGGGGGAGGCTTGCTTGGCAGTTGCCATTCCCCTCCCCCAGCCGTGGGGGTTTGCACCCCTGCCCTGCACTCTACTCTGTGCTGTTCCCCCGCAGACGAAGGCCTTGATCCCGTGGGGACAGGGAAGGGGCTGCTGTGGGGCAGTGGCTCTGGCCCCCTCCCCGCCAGCCCCAGTGGGTGTCCTCAGGTCCTTGCCCTGGTGGAAGATCATACGTGGTGTGCATGGCAGCCCTTGGGGCTTCCTGCTCCCCTCGCCCATGCCAGGCCTTCGCAGGCACTTGCAGTGTCCCGCTGAACCTGTGAACTGGTGGCCCACAGAGGCACCTGTGCTGGGATCCTGCTTTTCTCTGGAGGTGCCTGCCCACAGATTTCAGGTTAGTTTTCTCTAGCACTTCATTTCTCTCATCAGTTCAGGACAAGTAATTTCCAGCTTGTCAAGTGTCTTCCTGTCTTCAGGATGGAAGCGATGTTTCCCCCCCCCTCCCCCCCAAGCTCTCAACATCTCCAAGCTGTAATCAGAAGCCCACACCCTTTCAATCAGGTCTCCATTGATTTTCAGGTTGTGTTGGTCATTTGTCAGACTACACGCTGTTTTTGTTGTGTGTTCATCAGGTTCTCTGCTTTTGTTCTCAAGGAAAAGGTTAACGGTGCAGCAGATAGCTGGCCCCTCGTTATGTTCAGCTGGTGTTGCCCACCAGCCTTCTGACTCATAAGCCGTCATCTCACAGCTCGATGGCTCAGCCGAGGGAAAGGTCAGGCTGCTTCTGCTTCCTGGAGCTCCGGGGGCACCTCTGAGTGAGACAGAGAGCTGGGCTCTTGCCCCCGCCGTCTCATAACCTGGGGGTCCCCTGGTCCTCTGGTCCCTGTGAGCCCGCAAGAGGGACAGCTGACTCAGGTCTGAACTCAGGTTGGAAAATAACTCTCTGAACCACCAGGAGAGGACGAAATCCAGGTGTTTGTCATTCATCAGCAACAGGTGATCCTCCTGCGGGCACTGGGGCTGAGGTCTTCTGGAACATTTGCTCACGTGACCACCATGGTGGTGGTGGTGATTCTCAGGAGACAGATTGGGTGTTCAGGAAAGGTGATTGAAGAGGATTTTTCCCCTTGAAAGATGAAAGAGGTTACCTCCGTGGATCCCTGCAGGCTGGCGTGCTGTGAGCTCACGACCGCACCAAGGCTTGTCAGTTCTGTGTTCTCAGTCTCTTCAGCTCATCTCTCCACGCCCACCATCAGCGCTCTGCTTCAGGCTCTGGTCACTGATCATCTGGACCTTGTTGGGAGCCTTCTGAGTGGTCTCCCAGCAGCTCACTCTGCCCTCTCTTCGCTGTTGTCCATGGTTTCCCTGCAGTCCTTTCTCCGAGTGGAACCTGTCCACGTCCCACTCCTGTCCCGCACCTTCCAAGGGCCCTCACCACCAGGACGGTGGGCGTGGTCCTGCCCTGGCTGCCTGTTTGGTCTCCTTGCCCACCTATCTCTTCTCCATCATTCGGTTTGTTTGCCAGAAACACTGAATTACTTATGTTTCTGACTTGCCATGTCTCCTTAGGCCTACTGCCTTTAGTGTAGACCAGAGAGGGAGTCTGGAGAAGGCAATGGCACCCCACTCCAATACTCTTGCCAGGAAAATCCCATGGACGGAAGAGCCTGGTAGGCTGTAGTCCATGGGGTCGCGAAGAGTCAGACACAACTGAGTGACTTCGCTTTCACTTTTCACTTTCATGCATTGGAGAAGGAAATGGCAACCCACTCCAGTGTTCTTGCCTGGAGAATCCCAGGGATGGGGGAGCCTGGTGGGCTGCCGTCTATGGGGTCACACAGAGTCGGACGCGACTGAAGTGACTTAGCAGCAGTAGCAACAGAGAGGGGGTCAAACCCTGTTGCATGTTGGAATCAGCTGGGGATCTTTAAAAGCTCTGCCTGGCTCATGCTCTGCTGCTGCTGCTGCTGCTGCGTCACTTCAGTCATGTCCGACTCTGTGCAACCCCATAGATGGCAGCCCACCAGGCTCCCCCATGCCTGGGATTTTCCAGGCAAGAGTACTGGAGTGGGTTGCCATTGCCTTCTCCGGCTCCTGCTGTAGACCTCATGATTTCATAGGCATAGAGTGTGACCCGGGCCTCAGGATGTTGTAAAGTGTCCCAAATGGTTCATGTAAACATCCAAGTTTGGGAACCATTGACAGAGACTCTCTTTCTTCCAGAAAAACTTACTCATTCTCCAGGTCAAGTGTTGTGTTCCCCCTCTCAATTTTTGGAAGAGTCTGAGGCGGATTGGTGTTAATTTTTTAAATGTTTGGTAGAATTCATCTGTAAAACCATTTTAATTATCTGCTTTAGTTTTTGAGGGAATCGTGTGTGTGTATGTGTATATATATATGTATATATATACAAGGGACTCATAAGTACTTGAATGGGAGTGGATATTATGGAATGTTTGACATTATAGAAGTGTAACAAAGTACTAGCATTCTGTTCTAATCAGAATACTAGTAATACATGGATCACAGGGAATAACAGGATGAGGTGGTTGGATGGCATCACCGACTTAGTGGACATGAGTTTGAGCAAGCTCCGGGAGATGGTGATGGGCAGGGAAGCCTGGCGTGCTGTAGTCCATGGGGTTGCAGAGAATCAGACACAACTGAGAGACTGAACTGTTCTAATTAAGTAACAAGACTTAACTTCTTTCTTGGTTTTTATAATGCAGTGTGTAGTTGAGTAAAGTAAGCAATTATGGCGTGTATTTTCCCCTCCACAAGTATTTCTGGAGTGTCTGTTCCATGCACAGGCACACCTTGGAGACACTGTGGATTCAGTTCCAGACAACCGCAAAAAGTGAACACTGCGCATGGTGGGTCACAGGGTTGTTTGTGTCTCGGTTCTTATAAAAGTTATGTGTATACTGTGTTCTGTTCAGTGTGCAGTAGCATTGTGTCTGAGAAAATAATGCACATGACTTAGTTAAAGATGCTTTGTTGCTAAAAAATGCCAAAACAGCTATAATAGTAACATCAAATATCACTGATCAAAGATATAATAACAGATATAGCATAATAATATTGAAAAAGTTGGAAATACCGTGAGGAATACCGAAATGCAAGACAGACATGAAGTGAGAAAATGCTGCTGGAAAAATGTTCCCAGCAGGGTTTCCACAAACCTTGAGTTTGTAAAAAGTGCAGTCTCTGTGAAGTGCAGTAGACTGAGGTGTGTCTGTGCTCTGCTGCTCTCGGGATGGTCCTGAGATGTAAAACGAGATGTAGCCCCTGCCCACAAGGAGTCTCGCATCCCGGGCAGTGCTGTCTGTCAGAAGTCTGTGCTGGGGGAACTCCAGGAGGGTGACCAGGGGTCATGTGTGGCTTTGGTCGGCTGTGATGGGGACAGTGCGTCTAAAGATCCCAAGTGTTATTTGATTTTAATCACCTTGTTAATCACTCTGTTAAGACTGCACAGGTCTGATGAGAGAGACAGGTGGTTTCACATGTAAATGAAAAATTGCAGCTTTGCTAAGTGCTGGACAGGAGAGGTACCTGCTGCTATGACAGGAAGGGGGGCAAGACTTGTCTGCAGAGGTGATGATGGAGGCAAAACTCACAGGATGAGCAGGACCTGAGGGCATGAGAGGAGGAGGGCTGGGAAAATAGTTTTTCATGCATGTGTAAAAACTGTGGCAGAAAGCAAGTTTTGGGAACTTTATTTTTGAAAAGTGTGTGTGTGTGTGGTGAGAGAGAGAATTCTTACAGCTATTCCACAAGAGAATTTGTATTAACAACCGATTTATTGGGGAGAAAAGGTTGCAGGGGATGATGCTAGGGTGAACCTTTCCTTTTGATAATTCCTAAAACTAATGTTCTGACTTGAAGCCATCAGCTTTGTGATTTCTGTGGTGTGGCTAACTCTTTAATGAAGAAATAATGACTTTCCCGATCTTCCAGGGTTGTGCGGTGCTTGAGGACTGCTGTGAAGAGGGCTCAGACATTCAGGCTGTAATTTGAATTTCTTGTTTTTAGAAGAACAGCATGTGTCATTATTTGGCCTGGGACTACTGCTCTCTCTTTATCATCTTGTGGAAAAGGCATTCTATTTCCAAATTGGCAGTACTCTGGTTTGGTTTTTTCTGAATCTTATCCTAAAATAACATGCCAATTGAGCTATTTCTGAGGCTTTCTTCAGAGAATTGATGTTCATTTATTCGTGTTTCTAAGTAGGAATGGAATAATACATGTAAACAAGGTATGAAAGATGTGTTAGACCAGAGCAAAAACGTGAGTGCAGCGCTTATGAGCACTGTTGAGAGCACTGCTGTTGATCAGTTATCAGTGTTGATCTTTGCCGAGGTTGGGGGCAGGGGCTTGGCAGGGCCTGGGCTCTGCCGCTGTGTCCAGTGCTCCTTGAGGCGATTGGTTCCGGACAGAGAAAGAAGGCTGAGTGCTGAAGAACTGATGCTTTCGAACTGTGGTGCTAGAGAAGTCTCTTGAGAGGCCCTTGGACTGCAAGGAGATCCAACCAGTCCATCCTAAAGGAAATCAGTCCTGGGTGTTCATTGGAAGGACTGACGCTGAAGCTGAAACTCCAGTACTTTGGTCACCTGATGCGAAGAGCTGACTCATTAAAAATACCCTAATACTCGGAAATTTGAAGGCAGGAGGAGAAGGGGGCGACAGAGGATGAGATGGTTGGATGGCATCACCGACTTGATGGATGTGAGTTTGAGCACACTCTGGGAGATGGTAAAGGACAGGGAAGCTGGGCGTGCTGCAGTCCATGGGGTCCCAAAGAGTCAGACACAATTTAGTGACTGAACAAGAGAAAGAGAACACACCTGGAATTTGAACACGTCCTCATGTGTCTTAACATTTTTCTTTTTTTATTGAAGTCTAGTTGATTTACAGTGTTAATTTCTGCTATATAGCAAAGTGATTCAGTTATACATATATATTCATACTCTTTTCCGTCATGGTTTATCATGGGATATTGATGATAGTTCCCTGTGCTATACAGCATGCCCACTAGTCTCTCCATCCTTCACTTCTTTGAAGATTTCCTTTTTTTTTTCTTTTATTTTTTAACTTTACAATATTGTATTGTTTTGCCATATATCAACATGAATCCACCACAGGTAGACACGTGTTCCCCATCCTGAACCCTCCTCCCTCCTCCCTCCCCGTACCATCCCTCTGAGTCGTCCCAGTGCACCAGCCCCAAGCATCCAGTATCATTCATCGAACATGGACTGGCGACTCGTTTCATATATGATATTATTCATGTTTCAATGCCCTTCTCCCAAATCATCCCACCCTATCCCTCTCCCACAGAGTCCACAAGACTGTTATATATAGCAGTGTCTCTTTTGCTGTCTCGTATACAGGGTTATTGTTACCATCTTTCTAAATTCCATATATATGCGTTAGTATACTGCATTGGTGTTTTTCTTTCTGGCTTGCTTCACTCTGTATAATAGGCTCCAGTTTCATCCACCTCATTAGAACTGATTCAAATGTATTCTTTTTAATGGCTGAGTAATGCTCCATTGTGTATAGGTGGCACTTTCAGGCTCCCATTTCAGAGCTCTGTTACCAGGGGTGACTGGTGTCCTTATCTTTGAATAGGCATCATCTGCTGTGGTATCACCTGATTCTTTTCCCCCTTAACCATCTTTAGAAGGGGAGAAACTCAGTAATGTCCTGAAGCTAACAGGACTGTCCAGTGGTTTAAAAGTCCACTGAAGTTCATTTCCTGTGTGGCCTGTGACTCAAATGGTGTCACTTTTCAGCAAAGGCAAGCATCCTCTTCAACGGGCTTCCAAACGTGATCTCCTAGGATACTGGCTCTTGCAGCATGTCAGACACCTGGTCTGCCGTGAAGAGGTGTGGATTCGCGCTTCACCTTGGAGGTGACAGCCAGTCGTTGCAGTGAGGGTGCACCTCGTATCCACTGCACTGTGGATCTGTACCTGTGTTTCTTCTCTTACCTGGGACCCTGGAAGCAGATCTTGCTCCCGGATTTCAGGGCTGCAGCTTCAAAGGACTTTGTGTGATGCTGCCTCGTTCACAGCAGATGCTGAGAGGTGGGGTGACTGTGCTGAGAATAGGCTGACTTGACTCCAGCCCAGCGTTCAGATGTCTGTGCACACGTGTCCTTTATTACATGTTCACTGTCTCAGTCACAGTGTTCAGACATCTATGTGCACATGCAATCTATTACATGTTCACTGTCTCAGTTGCTCTGCTTGTTTTATGACCGTCAGAACTCCCCTGATTGTATACTTGAAGTGTCTGCAGGTTATGATACGTTAGTCGTGTCTCAGTAACTATGTTAAGATGAGATGCTCTGGCACTGGGTGAGGGCACCTGGAATGAGAGCCTGTGGAGGAAGGAGAGGCCGTTGGTGGGCCGAGAGCAGTGAGCGCCGACGGGGCCCCTCGGGAGGGGCGCCACCCCCTGCTCTAGAGAGGCAGAAGGCCAGCGCCATCAGAGGCGTGGGCGTGGGCCGACGGCTGTTGCCTTGTGGACAGTATAGAAAGGCCACTGTTTCTACATGAATTATTCTTCCTAAGCATATCCCAAAGTTTCTGAATGAATGAACACACCACTTTCTCTGTGAAGATTGAGGCCGAGTGTTGCCTGATTCCTGAGCCAAATGTTTCTCCCGCTTCGGTTTTCCTGAGGATGTTTTATGATCACCAGATGGGCTTTTTGGCACCCATGGGCTTTATGAATAATTTAAAAAGCATCTTCAAAATACATTCCACCTGCAACAGCGTGCCCTGACAAGCTCCCACCAGGAGACGGCCATCTCCTTTGGCCTTTGTAGATGTATATTATCCTGCTTTAGTTTATTTTGCACACCTGGCATCAGTGAGAAAAATGTGCATTCAGCCTTTGGCATTAGTGTCTCTTTCAAAAGTATACAAAAATGGACACATTCCCTGAGCGGTCCTCCCCACCCCCTGCTGGAGACAGATGCTAAGCCACTGTGAGAGGCCTCCCAGGAGGTGCTGTGTAGGTTTTGGCCACAGAGCAGCCTGGCTGGGAGGTTTTCTGGAAGCTCACGGGAGGGTGGAAGTGTGCTGCTTGTCCGGCTGTGCTGGGTCTTCACGAATCCGACAGTCCTGACTTCTAGTTCTCGCCACACTGCTGATGAACTGCTAAGTTATTTATCTTCTCAGGCTCGCCAGTCCCTCATCTACAGAGCCAATAAGATCATGCCCACCCCACCTCGTGGAGCGTGGGGAGCAGTCAGTGCCGTGTCTAAAGTACCCGGTGCCGCGCCGAGACACAGGAGACATGCAGCCACCAGCCCCTCTTGGGGTAGCGTTTCTATCATGAGTGTGCTGTTTCTCCCCACCACACGCATCCCACTTCCAGCTGTCATCTCTCCCAGTTGTCACCGTGCTTGGATACAGCCGGCTTCGAGAGACATGTTACTATTTTAGCATGTTAGACTGTATTTCTGAATTGCCCACAGAGATGCTCTTAATAGAAAAATTGAGCACTATAAACAGTAACTCTGAAGTTCTCTCTAAACGCTCAGTTTGATTCACGATGATCTACCAGGCTCGTCCCATTCTTAAATACCCTCTGTCCTCATAAATCTGCCCAGCTCTGCGGCGGTCTTCCCACGAGGCTGCCTTCGTCTGTTAGTAACTTTTTTTGGTCTTGTCTTCCCATGAGTTGTCATTCCCGTCTGTTCTCTGTTCTATTTGCGGTAGCCTGGGTTGGCAGGAACACTGGCCGATAGCGGCTGAGCAGAGCTTCCTCTCTGTTCGCACCCGCCCGGCTGGGAGCGGCCCCTCCTTGCTCACCCAACTCCATCCAGCTTCTTGCTGCCCTCTCTTGCCTCCTCTCTGGCCCTGTCCCCACGCAGGCGAAGGGCTTCTCTGCCACCTTCCTGAGGGCCAGCTTCTGCCTCCCGTCCTAACTGCTGACCTCTGTCCCCATTTATCATTTATATGTCTCTTGTCTTTTCCATTCTTGATTGGATCAGGGGGCAGAATATTTTAGTCTATGGAGAGTAGCTTTCCTAGTGTATATTTCTTCTGAGCTTGAAGATTACAGGTTTCTGAGGTTTCCCTGAGGTTTTGAGGTCTTTGTCAGAAAAGGAGGCAAATTTCAGGTCTAATTTTTAGCCTTTTTGGCTCAGGGCTGACATCTCAGAGCCCTTCAGTGCCACTTCTCACCAGTTCCCTTGCATTGGATCCCATTTTTGAATCAAGCACGCTGAGGTTGCAGGGTGCTGTGGCTTGCTCAGTCTCTGTGTGGTGGGAATGGTGGGTGCAGGAAGGCCCCAGCCTGTGTCCTGAGAGCCTGTGGCTTCGGGAAGAACCTCCCTGCCTGCCCCGCCCTTCCTAGATCAAGTCTCAGAAAGACTCTTCGAGACCCTGCCAGTGTCTCATGTCCGTCCTTTGGATCTGCTGCTGCTGATGAAAGGGCTCTGCCTCTCACCACGGCTGCATCAGGGCCACCCCCGGAACCACCTGGGGTGGAGAGGGAGCTGCTCTACGAGGAAGCACAAAACAGGCGCTCTGCTCAGGACGTTGTCCGCTGCAGCACGGAGCCCTTGGACCCTGCAGAAAGGGCGTGTGCAGTGTGGTAACGGGTGTGAAACAGGGCAGACAAGAACCCCAGTCCTTTGGGAGCTAGCCGCCTGTGCGTCACTAGCGATGGAAACTTTCCCAGTGAGGGGTGAGGTGTGCTGTACCCCAGGCTGTGTGTGGGGGAGCAAGGGGATGGCATTTAAATCCATTGGGCACCTCTCTTAACTCAGCAGGGACGACTGAGGTTGTCCCTTGGGGGCTCCCTGACAGGCCCCACTGGACCTAGTGTCTAGAGGCTCAAGAGTGTGGAGTTTGTGTTTTGCAAATGTCTGTGTTCATGATACTGCTACCATTCATAGCAGGCACTGTGGCGTAGTGGAGGGCTTTATAGATTATCCCCATGGTGCTGGGGGAAGGAGAAGAAGGAGAGAAAAAGCTCTTTCAAACCTCACGACTTTGGATTGACTTTTGCAAATGGGTCTTTGCACAGGGACACAGGACGAAACTTCAGTTAATGGAGAATCGAGTCGAGTACTGAATGTGACTTTGGGATGATGGAGTTTTCGTTGACCGTGGTGTGTAAACTGCCGAATTTGACCTGTGATTTTTTTCATTTACTAAATGTTCTGCTGTGGGTTTGTGACTTGCTGGAGCCTTTGCAGCTGCTGTGGGGGCATGGTAGTGAAATTGAGAAGAGCCTGGTCCTCAAGGAGTTTAGGTCATGTAAGGGATCTCGGGCATGCATATTGATTGTTGTAATAATCATAATAGCTATTTTTGTTGCATGTTCGCCAGGTCCCAGCCTCGTGACAGACGTTTCATGTTTTCTGGCCCGTCCGAGTCCTCCAGGCCCTGCCTTGCAGCCAGTCTTCCCAGACACAGGGCCGTCTGGGGTTAGGGCAGTACTGGCGTGCTGAGGAAGGAGCACTGTCCGCCAGGGCAGCTGGGGACGCATGATGACAAAGTGGGGTGTTAGGATCCACGGAGATGGTGGTCAGAGGCACACAGAGTGAGGAGGAGATGCAGGGCAGGGCACGGCCGACAGGGAACGTGTTTTGGCAGAAGAACCGCCCAAGTCCGGCTGCACGTACGAATCTGGTGGAAGCTGGGTCTAGTCCTGGGGGCTGCGGTGTTTCCTTTCTGTGCTTCGCTCAGCATGTCGCCCTCTGGGGTCCCCACCCAGAGCTTCCAGGGCCCACTCCCCTCTGGAGCTGCAGGAAGTCCTTGTTTCCCCACCATGTCCAGGGAGTGTGAACGGCTCTCCTTGGACTGTCAGCCCCTCTATCCATTCTCCAGGAGCCGAAGGTGCCTTTGGGGAAGGCTGATGCCTGGATTGTGGACAGGAGCTCTTCCCGGTCTTGTTAGCCCTCCAGTACCTTGAAGAGATTTGAAAGCAGCTGTGTCCATGCCCTCTAGGGGTTCTCAGTGGCTGGGTTGGTATGACTGGTCTACCTGCTGTGATCAGGAGGCTCTCCTGAAGTGCATTCGGTCCCTGTTGAGTCTGAGCTGCTTGTGGGGTTCGTGCTCCCCTGCTCGCTGGTTGGATGACACGTTGGCGCCCGGCTTGCTTGTCACTGAGTTTCGGTATACTGCTCTGCCGCTCTGTCGACTTTCTGTTGGGATCCTGAGCGATTCATGAACTGTTCTGCAGCCACTTCCTGAAATTGTGTCTTGGGTCTGCTTCTTCTCTGCTTAATACAAATCATTTAAAAACTAGCTTTTCATGGTGATGCTCCCAGCAAACGTTTCTTCACAACTGGCAGTCTGATTTAGAAGTGCCTCTAGTTGATAACTGAGTCAGTTTTTTGGGGGGCACAGAAGATACTTATCTGCACTGCTGTTAGTGTTTATGGTCTGGAAATGAGGGTGGGTGGCATTTTTCTTCAGCCTCGTGTGGCCATCGTGCTGTGCAGAGGGCCTTCGGGTAGCTCAGGGAGTCCGGGAGGGGCATGACCTGACTGACATTTCTGTGGACTGACTGCTGTGGGGGCACATGGACGGGCAACGTGATGGGCAGCCAAGGAGGCCTCCTCGGCTGTCCTGGAGGGAGGCGGTGGGACCCGGACTCAGGTGGTAGCCTTGAAGGCCGTTTCAGGAAGCACCTTGAGAGCTAACAAGACTTCCAGGAGGATGGGATGCAGGTGTGAGACCAAGGACTTGGTGGCGAGTCCTGGGTTAGGCTGACAGGTGATATCAGGGACTCGGAGAGACAGCCGGTGGTGGGTGCTCTACAGGGGTTCACACAATTCTGTGACCCAGTAGTGGCTCCTGGGACTGGGAGAGGAGGTGGCTTGCAGACTGAGTTAGGGGGCTGGGTGAATCCAGCCTCAGGAATGGAGGCTGCAGGAGCGGCTCATGCAGGCCGGTGATGGTGGGGGGCGTCGTCTAAGCACAGGCAGCCGGGCTGGGGCGGGCAGTGACGAGGGGCCGGGTGGTGGAAAGGCATCCAGCCCTTCTCAGAGGCGGCCTGTCCTCGGCTTTGATCTGTAGCGGCTTGTGACGCGTGCACGGCAGACTCACCAGGTGGCTGGCCTTAACACGAGACGGAGAGGCAAGAACACACCGGAGCACTGCTCCAGATGCTAGTGATCTTTGAATAAAATCTCCTACATTAAAAAAAAGAAATCGAATCTATCTCCAACTCACGATTCTCTCTTCCTCTTTTCAGACGGCATCAGCGTGAGCGGCTTTCCGCTGTGCAGCCCCTTCCGCCAGGTGGTCAGGCCCCGGGTGGAGAGCAAGCCCGTGAACGCGGCTGAGGGCGGCCGGCCTGGGGAGCCGGGCCACGTGAAGGTGAGTCGGGCCCGGCAGCCCGCCGAGGCGCTCGGCGCTCCCGGCTTCTCCTGCGCTTTTTGGCAGCAAAGTTTGCATGTTTTTCAGAAAGGAGAGAAAAGACGTGTTTGCCGACAGATGTGTGTTTGTGGGAAGCTGGTGTTTCTCCTTCCCTGTGAGGTTCGGGAGCCTCGAGGGCCTTGTTTGGTGCTGCTGCTGACGCGGGCTTCCTGAAGCTTCGAGAATGTGTGGGTTGAATGGAGGACTGTCCTGACGGAAGTAGGACATGGCCTGCCTTTTTCTTGTTCACTTGAAAACTGTATCTGTTGAGTCACTATTCTCAGTTCAGGTGTTTATCACAGAAACGCTTCTTAATCCTGAGGCAGCTCTTTCCGCTCGTTGGTTTGTGGGCAACAAGGGAGGCAGAGGGAACACTCCTTACGGAGCAGGTGTTTGCACGAAGGCGCCGGGGGCAGAGACGAGCGGCCTCCTGAGTGCGGAGAGAGTCAGGGCCACGCGCGCGGCGTCATGCCGTCAGCGTCTGGGGGCGCGGTGCATGCGCCTGCGCAGGGAGAACGTGTGGATCCCAGGCACCAGCGTCTCCGCGGCTATGACCCGGGTGCAGGCGCAGCGTCAGCCACAGTGATGTCAGGCAGGCCGCGTGCAGGCCCAGCCTCTCGGAGCGCTGCTCTCACTCTCCACGTCTAACAGGGGCGGTGCCTGGCTCAACCTGTCAGAGGAGCTTGGCCGCACTGGCCATGAGTCAGCGGGTCAACAGAACGTGAGCCACGGGGGCTGCTCCTGATGAAACGAGCCCACGCTGGAAGGGCCCTGAGGCCGCCTGCCCTGAAGCTGCGGCGAGTGGGGGGGTGGGGACCACGCCCGCCTGGGTGACAGTGGGTGCGTTTGTGGGTGAAGGGCTCAGGAGCTGGAATAGGGGGAGTCTCTCCACTCAGGGCCCAGCACGGAGGAGGAGGGAGGCTGGTCCGGCCGGGGTCCCTTGTCACTTAGACCCTCGCTCAGAAGCTTGAGGGCTGTGCTCGGGCTCTCATGCCGGCCACATGCCCTGGGATATGGGAAGAAGATCCCAGCGGAGGGAGCAAAGGCACGGAGATCCACAGGCGCGGGAGGCATGGGACCAGGGGGCGTTGGGTGCTCTTGGTGGGCGGGGCTGTCGGCAGGGAGCCATGGAGGGGAAGCTGGAAAGGGCTTCCTCCCAGGGTCCCGGGTGTCTCTTCCCTGCTGTTTTGTGATGACTGCCGCAGTCTCCCTCCTCCCGGGTCAGGCCCCTCAGTGTCGTTCCATTTACCTCTGCCGTTGGCTGTGTGCCCCACTCACTTCCATCTGCCGTCGGTGGCGGCTGTGGCGTGATTGTCTTTTACCCACATC
The DNA here is from genome assembly GCF_032452875.1 of Bos javanicus. Classification (NCBI taxonomy): domain Eukaryota; kingdom Metazoa; phylum Chordata; class Mammalia; order Artiodactyla; family Bovidae; genus Bos; species Bos javanicus. The sequence goes on from NC_083881.1 coordinate 3,183,529, forward strand.
ACACACGTGGCTCTTCAAGCTGTCGGTGTGCTGACTCGCGGGAGCCTTCTTGATGAGAGGGGGCCTTCTTGATGAGAGGGAGCCGCCTGGCTTGTCCAAGGTCTGTGCTAGGCGCGGGGTGCGGTGAGTCCAAACTGTGGAATGTTGCACCTGTCCCCGGTGGTCCAGATGTGCCCCCATGAGGTTCGGCGGGGCAGAGGTGTCCGTGGGTATTCTGTGCTTCTGGGGCCGTCGTGCGGGGGTCTCCTGGCACTGCTGAGCCTGTTGCATCCTCCTCCCCAAAGCAAGGACAGCTTTAATTGTGAACACGCTCAACGTGTAAAATCCTTGCTGAGGAACAGTGTAGTCATGGAAACAAGTCGTTCAGTGACAGCGGCTTCTGGGGAGCCCCTCTGGAAGTGGGAAGAGAGAACATGTGTTTCCTCAGACTCCCTCAGAGAGTCGCTTCCCGCTCAGCCACTCCATGCCCGTCCACCAGCCCGAAGGATCCCTCGGATTGGAAGCAGATGGCGTGGAGTGGCTGCATGCGAGATGTCAGGTTGCTGTAAGCCAGACTTCTCAGCGTGGCCTCTCTGACCCTTGGCTGCTCCGTCTTCAGGGCAGCAGCTGGGTCCATGGGCAGCTCCCGGGGGAGCCAGTGATGCCAGCCTCTGCCCGGGCGGTGAGGGTCTGAGCTGACGATGCTGGCACTCCCACCCCTGCCTGCAGGCCGCCCCCTGAAAACCGCCGAGCCCCAGTCCCCTCACCTGCAGCTGGGGAGAAAATCCTTTCTCATGAGGCTGTTAGTGAAGATCCGGTGAAACCACCTTGGGCAGGTGTTTAATTAAAAGCAGTGCATAGATTGGGGAGGAGGGACAGAACTGGGGGCTGCCTGGACGGGTGAGTCAAGGGGCCTGGTAAAGGTGTTTCCTGGTTACAGAGCGGGCGGAGCCAGGATGTGTCGCCCACCCTCCTGGACCCTGCCTGTCTGTGTCCTGCCGTGTGGATGTACCGGTTTGGCCATCGCCTCCTGCGCCTGTCTTGTCAAAAGGACAGGTTGTGACTGTGTCCACTAATACAGGCCTGTGAGCACAAAACTCAGAGGAACCTTCGAAATTAAGTAGTTAATCTTAAATCCAGCAAGACTGTTCTCAGTAGCTGTTTAGGTTGTCTGTGAACAGAGAGCTTTACTTCTTCCTTTCCAGGCAAGATAGCATTCCTTTTCCTGCTTTATCGTACTAACCATGTGGATGATTGTAGAGATAAACCATTCAGTCTTTCATCATTAAGTGTGATGTTAGCTGTAGCTTTTTCATACACACCCTTTATCATATTAAGGAAGTTCCCTACAACCATTGCAATAAACATGCAAAAAATTATAGCTAATAAACCAGTGAGGAAGATAGAAGTTGAATACAAAATAATATTTAATTAGTTCAAAAGAAGGAATAAAGAGAGGGCAAAGGAAGCAAAGGAAAATGGGACAGAAAACAAACAGCCCTTGAGCCACATCAGTAATAAACTTAACCACATCAGTAAGCAGATGAAAGTAAGTGGTCTAAATACTCTAATTGTGGGTAGAGAGCATCAGATTGGATAAAAAACCAGGACCCACCTCCAGCTGTCTCCAAGTAATGAATTTTAAATATAAAGACAAAAATAGGTTGAAACTAAATGGCTGGAAAAAGATACCATTCTTACACCAATCTTGTGGCATTATGGGGAACAGAGAAAAGTAAACTTCAGAGCAAAGAATATTACCAAGGATAAAAGGTCTTTTCATTATGATGAAGGGCTCAATTTTTCAAGAAAGTTTAAGCCATAAATATTTATATACCTAATAACAGAGCTTCAAGATACAGGAGGCAAAAACTGATAGAATTGTAAGAAGAAATTAATCTAGAGCGTTCAATATCCTTCAATTATTGATAGAACAAGTAGACAGAAATGAGTAAAGATAGAGAAGATTTGAAGTATACCGTCAATCCGTTTGACCCAGCTGACATTTACAGAACACTCACCAGTTGAGTACAGAATATCTGTTCCCTCCGAGTGTACAGGGAACAGTTGCCAAAGCCCACCACACTGGGCTGCGATGGCTGGATTCTGTGTGCCAACTCTGCTAGGCCAAGGGGCCTGGTGGTTTGGTCAAACGTGAGTCTCGATGTGGCTGTAAAGGAATTTTGGAGATGTGACTAATATTTACAACCAGTTGATTTTAAATAAGAGACTATCCTTAATAGTATGAGTAGGCCTCATCCAACCAGTTGAAATTGTTGTTGTTCAGCCGCTAAGTTGTGTCTGACTCTTTGTGACCCCATGGACTGCAGCACACCAGGCTGCTCTGACTTCCAGACAAGGAATACTGCCTCAAGGCTTGACATAGTTCCTGAGTGAATTTGCAGCCTGCCCTGCACATCTCCAACTTGCCAGCCACCACAATCACAGTGGCCAGTTCCTTAAAGTAAACCTCTGTGTCCAGATGTACACACCAGAGCTGCCCACACCAGTGCCCCGTTGGTTTGTGGTTCTGTGTCTTCAGAGAGCCCTGACTGATACACAGAGGGCCACAGAGCAAATCTCAATAAATATACAAGGAGTCTCATTTTATAAATTATACCCTGACAGTAATAAAATTAAATTAGAAACCAGTAACAAAAAGTCTTCAAAAAGCCCTCAGACATTTGGAAACAAAATGACACACAAATAACCCATGGGCCAAAGAATAAATAAAAAGTTAGAAAGGGTTCTGAAATGAGTGAAAATGAAAGCACAACATATCATCTGTGAGAGGGCACTGAAGCAGTGTTTCTGGAGAAATTTATAGTACTTAATGCTTGTGGTGGAACAGAAGCCTGGCCTTCAATCAGTAAGCCTCAGCCTCAACCAGAAGAAAGCAGAAAAATTGCGGAAGTTAAACCTAAAGTAGAAAAGGAAATAATAAAGACCCACAAACCCCCTACAGCCCAGTTTGTACTCACAGGCGAAAGCTGGGTGTGCTTTCCCCTGAGGTCAGCCACGTCGGCCACTTCCAGGTGGGCCCGCCGATTCTGCCCTGTTGGTGCTGGCTCTTTGATTAGAGGGTCTCTCTCAGTTCCTTTGCTTCCCTGGTGGCTCAGAGGTTAAAGCGTCTGCCTACAATGTGGGAGACCTGGGTTCGATCCCTGGGTTGGGAAGATTCCCCTGGAGAAGGAAATGGCAACCCACTCCAGTATTCTTGCCTGGAGAATCCCATAGACGGAGGAGCCTGGTAGGTAGCCTTTGATTCCTGGCACTGTCTCCAGTTCTCTTCCAGGGCCGAGTTCTGATGTCACCCTCTCTCCCAAGCCTTTCAAGGGTGCTGGTGCTCAGTCACTGCCGAGTGGTGTCCGACTCTTTGGAACCCCATGGACTATAGCCTGCCAGGCTCCTCTGTCCATGGGATTTCCCAGGCCAGAATATCGGAGTGAGTAGCCATTCCCTTCTCCAAGGGATTTTCCCGACCCAGGGATTGAACCAGCATCTCCTGCTTGGCAGGCAGATTCTTCACCGCCGAGCCACCTGGGAAGCCACTGGCCCTGTGCTAATACCCCCGGGTTCCCTGTAACTGTGAGCTCCTTGTGGCCGTGCGTCCTTTGGGAGACCTTTCTGGATCCAGATATTTCAGAAAGCGAGGTCACATGTCCCCTCTCCATAGGAATCCTCTCTCTCCGTCAGTGAGGCAAAGCAGGGCAGTACAGTAAGTCTCTTCTCTCTTAGGGTAAAGTTTGAAATTCTTTAGAAGCCTGACAACATTCTGTCTTATATCCTGTGAAATATTTTATTTTACTTTAGCCTTTATAGTAAAGAACAATAGGATGTTTGTGAAGTTCTCATGTACTTTTATGTTTTAATAATGGTATTTATAAATGGACTGACCAGAGAATCTGCTAAGAAAACTTAAGAGAAATGTATTCAAGAAAAAAACACAAAAAACCTATGTCATGCAACAGCATCTTTTCTTAATCAGTCTGTATTACGAGTGGAAATGGTCTCATGAGCCTTTTGGTGCCTGTGGGCAGCAGAGGATGGTTCTTGTTAGCCCAGAAAACAAAGTGTGTTAAACCGTTTCTTCACGGATTGTTTATTAGTACATGCCCAAGGATGGCAAGCAGGCGCGGGCCCAGGCTGCAGACTATGTTGGCCAGAGAGGCTTGGCACGTGGCAGCAGAGAGCTTTCAAACAGCGTTTACAGTTACTCCTCTTATGCAACTTCACAGTATTTGTGTGGGAATTACTGAACAGCCCAGAAAGATTAAACAACACGCCCAAGGTCAAGCAGTTTCAAAGTAGAAGCTAAAATTCAAACCCAGTTATGGCTAAATCCCAAAGCTTGTACTGCTCCCACAATATCGTGCCTCCTCTCTATGTATGCTTTGTAAGTTTCCAAACTTATTATGGGATACGAAACAGCCTCTATTGATTCAAGGCATATTTATAGAGCAGTGAATATGAGCTTTTGCCTATCTGACCCTCACTTTTCAATCTGTAAAACGCAGATAATAAGCCTTCCTCCTGGGCTGTTGTAGGGAGGAAAGTGTCTGCTATTAGCCTGGTAGATAAGAAGAGCTTACAGAATGGCAAATCCAATCCAGTTCCAAATTATTTCTAATCTTTCCCAGGAACAGTTAAGGGAGGCAGTTTAAACTCTACAAAGTTTAACCATAAAAGTGTCAAAAAGAATCCTTTAATCTGCTCAACAATTTCAAAACTTAGTAAGAAACGGAGCAGAAGTGGAGAGGCCTCTGCTTGTGGAATTCTAAACAGATGTCACGGAGAGGGGCCAGAAGAGCGTGCCTCGAAGTCCATGAGATGGTGAAGGCCCTCGTCCACCAGGGAGACCCCTGTTGCTCTGAGCCCCCGTCACACTTCATCCCCTGTCTCCATCCAACAGGCCCCTGGCGAGGAACAGTTCAGTGCCAGGTTCGGAAAGCTGGGGCTCTAACGGAGCAGGACGATGTCCTGGAGTGTATCTTCTGTCAGAGGAGACGGCCGGTCAGCTTGTGAGACGTGCGGGGAGGTCGAGGAGGGAAGAGGACCCCCGGCCGTCTGTAGGAGACGCTCGCACACAGACTGTGTCCGATGGTTTTCCGCACTGAGGCGGGCAGGGCACGACTTAGAACATCACCAGCGGCTGCCAAAGTCCTGAACTATCTATGCGCCAAGTTTTTTTTTTCCCATTGCTGCACGCTCTCTTATTAGTTCCTAATAAATCAGGAACTACGTTTGACCCCAGCAGGGCCTTCAGCACTGGATCCCACACCGCGGCTGCTTCCGAATCACCTGGCGGCTTATTGGGATGCGGTGCCGAACCCCCCTCAGGTTCTGACTCAGCAGGTCCTGGTCAGCACCTGGAGGGAGTTTCTAACAGATTCTCAGCTGCTGCTGCTGCTGGCGGTGGGGAGCACACTTTGAGGACCACTGCTGTTAGGCATGAGATGTTTTCAGTTTAGCTTTTTTTTTTACGCCTGCAGGACTGGACTGTAGGCAGTTGTGGACCTGTCTGATGTGCCTCGTGACCTGGGATTAGCTCACAGCCTGGCACATGGGAAGCTGGCTGATGTGAAGTCGCTGAGTCATGTCCGGCTCTTTGCGACCCCATGGACTGTAGCCTACCAGACTCCTCCATCCATGGGATTTTCCAGGCAAGAGTACTGGAGTGGGCTGCCATCTCCTTCTCCAGGGGATCTTCCCGACCCAGGGATCAAACCCACGTCTCTCCCTCGTTGTGCAGGCAGGCGCTTCACCGCCTGAGCCACCCGGGGAAGCTGGCTAAGGGGCTCACTTCCAAGTGCCTTGTGGACTGATTGTAGCACCTGGACTCCCGAAACGGCGTTTTCACAGACATTTGTGGTGAAATCTTAACATAAAATACAATTAAAATTAAAGCTGGGCATCCACATGCTTATTTGGGGAAAGTCAAGGAACACCGGTCTAGGAATCCATAAACCCGGATGCAGCCCAGGCCCTTCTAGGGGATGAGACGGACCATGGTGGCGCCTTGTGGGGTTCTCGGAAGCCCCCCAGCCTGTGAGCTCCTGGTCGTCGTGAGAGAGCCTGATGGTTCACCGGCAGGACCCCTGAATTCCCAGGGAGACAGTGGAAGAAAAGGTGTACTTCCATTGTATTCTTGCCAAACAGGAAGGTTGAGTTAGATCGGCTTTTCAAAAGGACTGACAGAAAGCCAATGTGTTTGCTTTTGGTAAGGAAATGGGGAACTTCAGACCACAGACAGTGCGAGAGTCATTTCACAAAATGTACTGTCATACACATTTAGGTGATCTCATTAGTCCCTAAAAACCCAAAACTGTTTAAAGAGCAGACACATTAAACAAAAAAATTCTGCCCCTTCTCCCCACCTGGAAACATCTACACTATTAAAACAAGCAAAATGGGGAGAAGATTATTTTGGCATCAAACAGCCGTGGAATGGACAGTGTTGTCAGCATTGTGGGTGGGTTACTTCCTGTAGTCTGTGAAATGGAGATAATCCTTCCTCTCTCAGCGGGCTTCTGAGGGTGAAGCAGGTCACAGAACCCAGTGTGGAGACCCCCCAGCTCCCTCTGCCCTCTGGCTGGCACTTGCCCCTGTCAGCTCATCATCGCTGGGTGGCGTTGTTGGCAGTTGGCTTGTCTGTCATCCCACATGACCCAGGAAGGCAGAAAATGCTCATCTTTCTTTATCCACGCTCTGCAGAATATCTAGCACATGCTGGGTGCCCAGCTGCTGACTGTTAGACTAGGAGAGTCACAGAAGGCTTGTGGAGGAGGCAGGCAAAAGGAGGAGCCTTGTTCTAGAGTGGGGAAATGGCGTTTGGAGCTGAGGGACCAGCCTAGACAAAAGCAAGGAGGCATAAGCTTCTTTTACATATTTGGAGCAATTCTGTTCCAATATGGCAATAAAAGATGAGCTGGGAGAAGGTTAGCGGAGACCACACGGTGCCCAGTCCTGAGTGCCTCTGGAAAGATCCAGCCTGCTTAATGGGGGCAATAGCAGCCACTTTGAGACCATAAGGGAGGAGCAACAGTATCACTGTGACCTACCCCAACCCAAAATTGTTGGTAGCAAAACCTGCATGTGTGGGGTTTTCTTCTTAGCTCTGTCAGGAAGTCAGTGTGTGGAGAGTTAGCTGATGTACGTCTCAGAATAGGTATAGAGAGTGTGTGTGTGTATGTATGTATGTATGTGTGTGTGTGTGTGTGTGTGTGTGTATATATATATATATATATGACAAAGAAAATCATTGCTTTATAAATAATAGTCCCTGAAGAAAATTGTGAGAAAAGGAAGCAACAAAGAAAGTATACAACTAAATATTAGGATAGTTATCAGCTGCTATAGAACAGGCCTTGAGTGACTTTAAAAGCAGTTCCATGATGTAGAGGACAATTATTTCACCTTTCTGACCCTTCTATTCCCATTTTTGTTGAGAGTTTAAAAAAAATCAGGAATGGATATTAGATTTTCTCAAATGCTTTTTGTATGTCCTGTGTGATGAATGTATGATTTTTCTTTTTTAGTTTGTTAATGAAGTGGTTTATACTGACGGATTTTAGAATGTTAAACCAGCCCTGCATTCTTGGAATAAACCCCACCTAGTCTTGCTGTAGCATCCTCTTTAGTCGTGAAACATATGAAGCATCCTTAAGAATAAATCTGGCAGAAGCTGTGTGTGGAGGACCTGTGCCCTGCATTAGCTCATAAGAGATGGTGGAGGTCCGACATATGGCAGTGGGGGCACGTGGTGGAAAGGTGCCTGGGTTTCAGAGGCTCCTGCGGGGATATCGGTGCTGCTCTGTGGTAAGAATCAGTGTTGAGAGTGTGAGGTGACACCTCACCGTCAGTGGGCTAAAACTCACTGCTGAGTAGAGTGGCGATGGCCTGAGCCCACCTTGCGTTTCCCCTTGCGACTAGAGAAGACTCCTTGTATCAGTACTTTAGCAGTATCACAGAGGCGTTGATCATGCGTCTCATGTTTTTTTTAAATCGGTTGATAATCCTCGCTTGATTCAAAAACATCATTAAAGTTTTATGAAATGATTTTCTGTGTCTATTATAACTTCTACTTTTATCAAGTGGCCTTCTCCTGCAAAGTAGCACTTTGGCTCAACTGCTGGGCCTACTCAATTATCCAGAAATACAAAGCCTGCTAGAAAAACAGAAACAAATGCTTTTTTTCCCCCTTTGATTTCTAATTCCGCAGCAAGAAATTGTTTAAAAACTTCAAATGGTGAGAAATTAGGGTTGTTTTCACTCTTCTTTTTTGAGACCCGTTATGGTCTTGGGTTTTTATTGATTCAGTGTGTTTTGATCCCTTAAAATCGTTTTTCTCGTTGCTCCACTTGTCATGGGTTTGGCCAGTGACAGCATTCTTGTGCCCTTTTGACATGACTCGTTAATCGTTGAAAGATGGATTGCTCTTTGTTACAAGCAGTTCCCCAGAGCTGGGGAATCGGACTTTCTTCTTGGGGAAGATGATTTTCTTCTTGGGGAAGATGAAGCCGGGGGAGTTGTGACACTGTGAGGTTGAGCTGCTGGGCGGCAGTGGAGGGGGTGCTTGTATCCCTGACTCTGTGCCCAGGGGGCTCCCCCTGGCCAGTCTGTGCTTTGCTAGAGTGCTGAGTCATCACTGCTCCAGCCTGAATTCGCTCTCTCGTTTGGACCCTGCTTCCACCATGCTCCTCATTATTCCCTTAACGTGCAAGTGTCTGGAACGTGATTTCTCTGTGGCAAGCTTGCCCGATGCTGAGATCGATGTCTGCCTTCTGGTGCTGCACTGGATGCCACAGGGGAAGACAGAGGAGGCAGGGCGTGTTTCTGGCCCTCCAAGAGCCGGCAGCATGGTGGGACACGCAGGTCCCCAGAAAGCGGGCCAGATCCGGGGAGGAGAGGAGAGCCGTATTGGCCGAGGGTGGTGTCAGCTCTTGGAGGTTCCAGATCAAAACCCTGAGGTCGAGGGGCGTGCATTTCGGATGTTAATTAAATTAAATTGGACGAAGTGGAAAGAGTAGGGGTTTTGGAGTCTTAAAGCCGGTTTGGGCCCGGGTCTTGCTCCTGATGCTGTGATCTTAGACATACTGCTTTCCTCTCTGTTTCTTTAAACTTCAGTGGGGGAGTTATCATATCATTTCCCCTCTCTTTTTTTCCCACCTGGTGTAGTTTTGAGAATGATGTGATGTGAGAGAACTTTGAGTTTAAGGTCTCACCAAGTGTAGTTAGTTGTTAATTTCTTTGTTATAGATACACATTTCATTGGGCTGCAGAGAAGCAGTGGTTAGGAGCATGGCCTTTAGCTCTGTAACTTACGAGCTATGCCACCCAGGGCAGGTGACTTAGCCTCTCTGAGCCTTTTTCGTCTCCTCTACAAAAGGGGGACAACTAGCGCCAGTCTGGAGGACGACTGTGAGTTAAACGGAGAGCAGCACTTAGACACAGGATGTGCTCAGCTCACTCTCACCGCTCTGAAGCTCACCGGCAGCTCTGCCCATAGGCAGCCTCCTCCCTTTGCCCACCTCACCTCTCTGTAATTCCATTTTATTTAAAACCTCTCCCAGAGGAGAGCACCCATGCTTGCTCTGCTGGGCGACTCTCGGTCCCTGGAGCCCTAAAGGCTGCTCCTCACCAGCGGGGTATCTCTGAGCAGCACGGCCCAGGACACCTGTTTGCATTTCACTGCAAGTTAGCTTAACTGCAGGAGAAATTTGGACTTGCCTGTGGAAGCAATAGAGCACCCCAGGGTTTTGGTGTGCTCTGACAGCAGGGACAAATCAGCTCCCTGACATTTCCAGACACCTTGGAGAGCAGTGGAGAAAAGGTCCTGTCTTTGAAGGTCGTTCCTGTCGTCGTCTCCCTGGGGAACCTCTAGCTGCCAGGTCGTGGGGAGTCGTTAAGCGCCAGTGGAAGACTGATTCAGCAAAGGCGTCGCGGCATGCTTCGCGCAGAGGCACTCTTGACATCTTGCCGAGAAGCCATAGCCCGTCAGCACCATATCTCCGTTTGAAATGGGGAAACTGAGGCGCAGAGCACTCGCTTCCTGACAGTTAATAGAGCCGGCAGTGGCTTGTCTGAGTCTGCAGTCTCACCCGTGGCCTTCCCTCAGTGCCCCCCGCCCCCCAGCTCTGGCGGTGTGGAGGGTGTGGTGCAGGGTTAGGTGTGTGGCCTCTGGCCCTCCCCCGGACCCCGAGCACCACTGTGGACCCGCACGAGGCTGTCATTCCCCTGGAGCCTCACCCCATCCCTAGCTGCTGCCCTTTTCTCTCCTCTTCCCCTTGGACACACTCCTGAGTGGGAGTCAGACGAAACGAGGAAAAAATGTCGCCAGCATCAAAATGACTCGGTTAAAGTATGACCGTGTTTTCACATTAAATATCAAGACCTGTCAGACCAAACGCATAAGCGATGAGTTACAGCGTTGGAGATGAGAACTGTCCCGGGTGTCAGAGATGCTCTGTGACAGTGTCCGCAGTGGGCACTGAACAGCTGAATGGAAACTGACTCCAGTGTCAAGTATCAATTGAGTTCTCAGGAGAAGCCAACCGGTGGGTGGCGTCCGTGCAGGAATCCTGGAGCAGTTCTGTTCCCTGTCAGGCCAGATGGGTGGTCAGCAGTGTTTACCCGGGAACTGGGGGCAGGAGCCTGGTGAAATCCAGTCCTCGGGTCTCCTCCACTTTGTGACCACTCCTCCGTCTCCCCTTGTTTTTCACGACCTTGACACTTTTAAGAAGTGCTGGCCAGCTGTTTTGTAGGCTGTTCCTTCATCTGGGCTCCTTTGATCTTTTTCTTACAATGAGACAGACCTGACTTGGCCTTCTCATTGCCCCTGTCAGTGTTGCTGACTTTGATCGCCTGACTGGTGTAGTGTTTGCCAGAGTAGAGTCTGCATACTCAGGAGCAAGTCCCCAGGTGCAGCCCATGATCAGGGGGTGGGGTCGGGGAAGGGAGGGTGGGAATTAAGCTTGGGCTTCTGTTGAGGGAGGAGCTAGAAATGATCTGGAGTCCATGCCTCAGTGCTGGGTGCGTCATTGAAATGTAGTTTTCTGGGGGGAATAACCAAAATCTCCATTAGAAAGTCACTTTGGAATGCATTTTCAGGTTTGAGATTGTTGAGCCAGGGAGTTAAGATAGCGTTGTTAAGAAAGTTTTCTCCAAGTAGCTCAAGAATGGAGTCTGTGTGACATGGGCTGAGACCTATCTTTCCCCAGCAGAATACTGGGTGTCTCCCTGCTCGATTTAAAAAGCCATTTCTGGGAAGCCTGGGAAAAATACTAAGTAGTGGCCGCTAGTTACTCACGTTAGGGAAAATGGTTAATAATAGCCCCCTGTGTGGCAAAGCTTCCATTGAACACCCTGCGTCTTGCTTCTAGTACCTCCAGTGAACCTGGCTCGTCCGTTTTGCAAGGGCTGAGGCCATGTTCCACATGAACACATGAAGGCTTCAGTCTTCTGGACCCTCTTTCCCGGGCTTGGCGACATCTCTGGCCTGCTTGGCCTGCGTTGCCTGGGTCTGGGTTTGCAATCACAGCCCATTAAGGGAGCTGTGTGAAAGCCTGGGGTGGGAAACAAGCACAGCTGGCTTAGAGTCTTTTGATTAACCACAGCTTAAGGTGTAACATTTCTGAAGGGGACCAGGGGTATCTGGTCAGATGCCTGCTGTGTGTGGGCAGAGGTGGAAGGCTCAGGCTGGGGGTGATTTCCTCCTGGGGGGAGGTGGTGCGAGAGAGTAGGTTCAGACCCCGGCGCTCTCCCCGGTAGGCCTGTGCTCTTTGCACTGTGCCTGGGGCTGTGAGCCCAGTGCAGAGCCTTGGAGTTTGTTCCTCATGCGTGCTGCCTATCACAAAAGTAATGAAGCTCCTTGTAGGAGAAATCTGGAAAGTTAAGGACCGTGTAGAGGAGAAGGGCAGGGTGGGCCCCGCCGTCTCTCTACGCAGAGCTGAGGGCTGTGGTCACTGTGCTGCCCTTCCCTCTAGTGTCTCTCTGTTTCCTCTCACGTAGGTGAGGTCAGACCTTGCGGACAACTTAGTCTTCTGCCCATTGCACTGAAAATCGATCATACACTTTTCTCATTGCACGAAAGACTTTCTTGCAAGCTTATTTTTAAGTCACTGCCCGACAGAACTGCACCATGATTCACAGCTTGACTCTGCTGGTTTGACGCTCGGGTTGCTAGTTTGTCACAACGGTCACACTTTGGCAGCAGCAGCTAATCTCATGGAATAGTGTGCCGGCAGAGCCTCGTGAGCAGGAGTTATGGACCGGCTCTTACTTCAGGGCCGTCCTCCCTGTGCAGCTGGGGAGCAAGGGTGGCAGGAGCAAAATGGCCCATTCTTCCTGTTTCCTCTCACATGCCAGGCATGTGTCAGGCTGTTTACGAGGCTACGGAAAAGCCCAAGGGTAGATGATTCTTACTGAGGGTAGAGGAGGGGATTGAAAACCAGTTCTCGTGTGTGTGTGTGGTGGGTTCTGGATACAGTTGGGGAGTTGCCATGTGGCAGATGGAGATGGTGCGTCACCCCCCCCCCCAATAGTGACAGTTGGCAAGGACAGATTTCAGAGGGTGTTTGGGTGGCTAGAGGGCTGCCTGCTGGACATCCAGGTGGACGTGGTTTATTAAAGGAGTAAATTTCAACTGCAGCTCCAGGGGAGCTTCGGGCTGGTGAAGTCAGTCAGGGATGACCAGCCTGTGGATAGAGGCTGAATTGTGCTGATTCCTTGGGATGAATGAGAGACGTGAAGAGGAGCAAAGGTGGGTCCCTTTGCTGGGGACACCAGCATTTAAGGGCGTCAGGAAAGTGAATCGAGACTCGAAGGATAAACACATTTTTCTGGGGTTAAAGGAGTCATGGTACTTTTCCTGTTGTATGGTTTTCACTCCTTCATTGTAAATTAATTGACTGTAGATACTTGGACTGACCTGTGCGTCTTTTTTTTTTTTTGTAAACACGGTTCTATTTTGGTTACTATAGCTTTTTAATATAGTTTGAAACAAGGAAATATGGTCCTTCCACATCTGGTCTTGAGATTGCTTGGCCATTTTGGGCTCCACACAGATTTTAGGGTGTTTTGTATGTGTTTTACTTTGTAATAAAATACTGCTTAAGAATTAGGTCATTTTAGTTATTTTAAAATAGGAACATGGCTCGAAAATGAGCACTGCTGTTGCCAGTCACACAACCTGTGTCAGACTGGGGGGAATTTTCTCCCAGTCCTTCCTCCCATATATTGCTTTTTAAAGAGCCTGTAGCCCCATGAAATAGAAAAAGAGCCACCTATTGAATGCTGGGGGTTCTTACAGAGGGGGCTCTCTCAGCTGCCGTCTGATGTCGCACCAGACTTGGGCGCTGCTTCTGTTCGCTGCCGTCCTGCTGCTTCCATGTGGTGGTGCTGTTGCCGCCACCGCTCAGGAGATGGAGTCCTCGGCCGTTTCTCCAGGCCGGGCAGGAGCAGGAAGGGTCCAGCCTTGTCACAGCGTTAAGAGCAGGGCCAGGTCAAGGTGGTCCTGATTGCCAACAGGATGTGCTTTTAGAATTTGAAATTTCTTACAGTCAGCTCTCAGGAGTCAATAGTCAAGAGGTACAAGGGTTTGTCCTGCCAGTTCCTGATGGTATTTATTGAGAACGAGATGAAAGTGCTCTGACTGCACGGGGGGTTGAGGATGCATTTACCAAAATGACATTTTTCAGGGGATCAGTGTACACTAAATCTTTTAGAAATGACCATGAAGGCAGAGCCATGCAGTTTGAGAATTAGCAGACCTTAGTGCATTAGTAGTGACGCTGTTTTCTGTCTGTTGAATAACAGCTTGGGCAAGTAGCCATTTTCAGAAATATTTGTGAAATTGAATCTAAAGTAGTGGGCAGTTATTTTTGGAAGCCAGTCTTTCTAAGCCGTATTCTTTTGATTTAGCTGAAATGTGTAGAAAATAGATTGGCAGTCTTCTGAAACACTCACCTGCTTCCACCCGGAGACTATAATTTAATATTTTTTGATATATGCATGCACTAGAAACCTAGAGAGTACAATTTCCAGCTTCCAGAACAGAAAGGAAGTTCACGCTAAAGCCAGATTGCCTGCTTGTGTGGGGCTTCGCCCACCAGCACTGGGCTTCTGATGGCGACGTGGAGAAAGGGTTCCGGGCTGCAGGCCTGTGGTGTCGAGGCACAGAGGCTTCCCTGAAACTGGACTGGGAAAGTCCGCACCCAGATTGAGGGAGTGGCCAGGAAGCAAGCCATGGCCCAGCACCACGGGCATGTAAAGAGTTAATTACAGGAAGTCAGTGCTTCACTGCAATCTGCAAGAAGCAACCAAGTCAGGTCTAAAACTGCTTTGTAGAGATTCAGCCAGAGACAATGAACTTTCCACATGAGATCATTTCTGCAGAGGATGAGCACAGTCAGAGACCACAGACTATAAGAGGAGACAGACTGTCATGAAGGGGAATCTACAGGTGCAACAGATTGGGAGAATCTGTGCCTCAAGACCCAGAAATAATAGGATAGACTGAAAGCAACTTTTAAATAGGCCTGTTGGAAATGAGCTGGATGGAAGCAGAAGAAATGAAGCCACAAGTATGAAACTAAAGCAGGCAGATTTGCAAAAGAACCAAATGGATATTATGAAAATTTTAAAATTAAAGAAACTGAACTATTGAAGTAAAAAAGAATTAAAAGCATAGAGCAGATGGGTTAAAGAGAGGACTAGATGCAATTGAAGAATGAGGAGAGGATAAGTGAATTAGAAGATAGAGCTTAAGGAACTTCCCAGAATGTGTCTCCATAAGACAGATGGAAAATGTGAAGGAGGAGTTCAGTTCAGTTCAGTCGCTCAGTCGTGACCGACTCTTTGCGACCCCAAAATCACAGCACGCCAGGCCTCCCTGTCCATCACCAACTCCTGGAGTTCACTCAGACTCATGTCCATCGAGTCAGTGACGCCATCCAGCCATCTCATCCTCTGTCATCCCCTTCTCCTCTTGCCCCCAATCCCTCCCAGCATCAGAGTCTTTTCCAATGAGTCAACTCTTCTCATGAGGTGGCCAAAGTACTGGAGTTTCAGCTTTAGCATCTGGCAACCCACTCCAGTACTCTTGCCTGAGAATCCCATGGATGCAGGAGCCTGGTGGGCTGCAGTCCATGGGGTCGCTAAGAGTCGGACAGGACTGAGCGACTTCACTTTCACTTTTCACTTTCATGCATTGGAGAAGGAAATGGCAACCCACTCCAGTGTTCTTGCCTGGAGAATCCCAGGGATGGCAGAGCCTGGTGGGCTGCCGTCTATGGGGTCACACAGAGTCGGACACGACTGAAGCGACTTAGCAGCAGCAGCTTCCAAAGAAATCCCAGGGCTGATCTCCTTTAGAATGGACTGGTTGGATCTCCTTGCAGTCCAAGGGACTCTCAAGAGTCTTCTCCAACACCACAGTTCAAGAGTATCAATTCTTTGGTGCTCAGCCTTCTTCACAGTCCAACTCTCACATCCATACATGACCACTAGAAAAACCATAGCCTTGACTAGATGGACCTTTGTTGGCAAAGTAATGTCTCTGCTTTTGAATATGCTATCTAGGTTGGTCATAACTTTCCTTCCAAGGAGTAAGTGTCTTTTAATTTCATGGCTGCAGTCACCATCTGTAGTGATTTTGGAGCCCCCCAAAATAAAGTCTGACACTGTTTCCACTGTTTCCCCATCTATTTCCCATGAAGTGATGGGACTGGATGCCATGATCTTAGTTTTTTGAGTGTTGAGCTTTAAGCCAACTTTTTCACTCTCCACTTTCACTTTCATCAAGAGGCTTTTTAGTTCCTCTTCTCTTTCTGCCATAAGGGTGGTGTCATCTGCATATCTGAGGTTATTGATATTTCTCCCGGCAATCTTGATTCCAGCTCGTGTTTCTTCCAGCCCAGCGTTTCTCATGATGTACTCTGCATATAAGTTAAATAAGCAGGGTGACGATATACAGCCTTGACATACTCCTTTTCCTATTTGGAACCAGTCTGTTGAGAAAAGAGGAGTTAGGAGGGTCTAATATATGTCTGGGCTTCCCTGGTGGCTCAGACAGTAAAGTGTCTGCCTGCAATGCGGGAGACCCAGGTTCGATTCCTGGGTCAGGAAGATCCCCTGGAGAAGGAAATGGTAATCCACTCCAGCACTCTTGCCTGGAAAATCCCATGGCCGGAGGAGCCTGATAGGCTACAGTCCATGGGGTCGCAAAGAGTCAGACACGACTGAGCGACTTCACAGAATGCATAGAATATATGTCTAATAGGAGTTCCAGAAATAGTGAACAGGGAAAAATTCTGGAGAGAAAAGTATTCAGAGATTATGAATGATAGCTTAAGAAACAATGAACCCTTAATTGAATGAGTACATCAAGTTTTTAGTTTTCAAGTTTAATGAGAATGATAAATCCTCAGATCCAAGAAGCTTAACAAACCCCAATCAGAATAAAGACAGAGAGCGGCACATCATAATCAAATTGCTGTGAACAGGTTGTATTGAGGGAAACCTTTAAAGCATCCAGAGAAAAAGCATACACTCTATGGAAACAAAAGGAATGATTATAGACATTAGGTAATGTACTTAATGTAGACATCAAGTAATGGTTGTCAGAAAAGAATGCAGCCAGATACCGTGGAATGCTGTCTTTCACTTGGCAAAAGAAAATAACTGTCAACTTAGGATTTTATATCCAGCAAAAATATCCTCAAAGAAAGAAGATGAAATAAAGATCTAGGGGCAAATGTCCAGAGAGTTCATCTCTATTCAAGACTTGGTCTGCAAGAGTGCTTAAAGGAAGTGCTTCAGGTGGAAGATATCAAGGATTCCTGTCTTGAAATGTGTTGAAACGAGTTAGGAATGTGGGTAAATTAAAATGCTTATTCTTAGAAATTTGAAAACTTTGTTAGAAAATTAATCATATTGTAAGCAAAAACACCTGTTTTATGGTTTCAAAAGATATAAAAAATTATGACAGAGTAGAAGGGAGAAATGGAAATATATGGTGTTAAATTCTTAAACTGTATATACAAATGCATAATGATAATATTTGAACATAGATTATGGTGAGTCCATAGATTGGAAATGAAGAAGTAAAGCTCTTTATTTCCCTGGAACATTTTTATGTACATAGAAAGCCCTAAGGAATTTACAGATAGTACACTAGAACTGTTAATTTAGCTGCATAATAGGATACAGGTCAATATAAAAAAGTCAATTTTATTTCTATATAGTACTAGACATTTAGAAAGTGAAATAAAAAATGCCATACCATTTACAGAAACAACCTAAAAATCATATACTTACGAATGATGTAAGAAAAGATGTGTAAGAACCGTGCGTTGAAATTTACAAGAATTTCTTTCAGAAAAATACTCAAATAAATAAAGATATTGAGTTGTACATATTCCTGGGTTCAGTTCAGTTTAGTCGCACAGTCGTGTCCAACTCTTTGCGACCCAATGGACTGCAGCACGCCAGGTCTCCCTGTCCATCACCAACTCCTGGAGTTTACCCAAACTCATGTCCACTGAGTCAGTGAGGCCATCCAACCATCTCATCCTCTGTTGTTCCCTTCTCCTCCTGCCCCCAATCCCTCCCAGCATCAGGGTCTTTTCAAATGAGTCAGCTCTTCACATGAGGTGGCCAAAGTATTGGAGTTTCAGCTTCAGCATGAGTCCTTCCAATGAACACCCAGGACTGATCTCCTTTAGGATGGACTGGTTGGATCTCCTTGCAGTCCAAGGGACTCTCAAGAGTCTTCTCCAACACCACAGTTCAAAAGCATCAATTTTTCTGCGCTCAGCCTTCTTCACAGTCCAACTCTCACATCCATACATGACCATTAGAAAAACCATAGCCTTGACTAGATGGACGTTTGTTGGCAAAGTAATGTCTCTGCTTATTCCTGAGTAGTAATACCGAATATTAAGATGACGGTTCTTTCCAAATTGATCCTTAAATTCCAGCAGGCTTATTTTATCAAGAAATTAATAACTTGATTCTAAAATTTATGTGGAAGTGCATTGGACCTGACACACCCCAGACAGCAAAGCCACAGCAATCAAGACAGTGTGGTGTTGGCATAAGATTAAGCAGACAGATTAATGGGAACAAAATACGGAGTCTAGCAATAGACCTGTATATACATAAATTCAGTTGATTTTGGACACATGTGCCAGGGTAATTGAAAGGGGGAAATGATGACCTTTTTCAACAAATGATACTTGAAACAGTTAATTAACCCATATAGTAGCTCAGCTGGTAAAGAATCCGCTTGCAATGCAGGAGACCCTGGTTTGATTCCTGGGTCAGGAAGATTCACTGGAGAAGGGATAGTCTGCCCACTCCAGTATCCTTGGGCTTCCCTTGTGGCTCAGCTGGTAAAGAATCTGCAATTGCAAGGAAGATTCACTGGAGAAGGGATAGTCTGCCCACTCCAGTATCCTTGGGCTTCCCTTGTGGCTCAGCTGGTAAAGAATCTGCTTGCAATGCGGGAGACTTGGGTTTGATCCCTGGGTTGAGAAGATCCCTTGGAGAAGGGAAAGGCTACCCACTCCAGTATTCTGGCCAGAAGAATTCCTTGGACTATATAGTCCATGGGGTCGCAAAGAGTCAGACACGACTGAGTGACTTTCACTTTCACATGCCGAAAAGCAACTTTGAGACTTAGACCCCAAAGATAGAAAAGTTGAATCGAACTGGATCATAGATCTGGAATATAAATGGTAAAGTGGTAAGGTTTATCAAAGAAAACATCAGAGAAAATCTTTGATCTTGGGGTGTGCAAAAATTTCTCAGCACAAAGCGTGAAATGTGAAGGACAAAATGATAAGTTAGACTTCACAAAAATTGAAAATTCCTACCCTTCTAAAATCACTTTTATGGAAATGAAAACAGAAGCTTTATCCTTGGAGTTAAGTATTTGTAAAACATAACATCTGTTAAAGCACTTGTGTCCAGAATATATTAAACAAGCAAGACTCTTCAACTCAACAATAAGGAGACGAAGAACCTGATTTTAAAATAGGAAAGAAACTGAGCAGCTAATGCGTCAGAGAAGATGCATGGATGGCGGATCCTCATGTGGAGGCCCTGGGACCGTGTGCCCGGTAGGGAGATGCAGACCAGCGCTGTGCTGGGCACACTGTCGCCTGTTAGAGGCCAAGGTGGGGACCAGTGACCACTCCCAGTGCTGGTGAGGGTCCTGGCGGGGGAGCTGGGGCTCTCCACCCTTATTAGTGAGAATGTTAAACTGTATGCCTGCTTTGGAGGGCTCTCTAACCATTTCTTACAAGGTTACCTTTGTGACACGGGAGTTCTAGATATTTTCCCTCGAAAAGTGAAAACATGGGTTCACGTAGAGACTTGGCTGGGTTTAGAGCAGCTTCATTCATAATAACCCCAAACTGGAAAAAAATACCCAAATGTCTGTGACCAGATAAATGAGGGAACAAACCATGATATATCCATACAGTGGACCATCACGTGGCTGTAAAATGATATAAACTGCCGATAGTCCCAGCAAGACAGGTGAATCTCAGAAACATTCCAAACACAAGAATGCACGTGTGTGAGTAAGGAATTCAGGAGTGTGTAAAGCTAAACTGTCACGACAGGAGGCAGCACGGAGACCATGGGCTGGACAGGCACTGGTGTTGCCAGGAGGCGAGGACTCAGAGGGGACCTGGAAATATTCTACGTGTGAATTGTGCTGGTAGTCACACCAGCAGTTTCATTTATTAAAGCTGTTGTTCTGTCTGCTTAATGTGGCAGCGTTTTATTGCCCGTTAATTGACTCATTGGAAAAGACTCTGATGCTGGGAGGGATTGGGGGCAGGAGGAGAAGGGGACGACAGAGGATGAGATGGTTGGATGGCATCACTGACTCGATGGACTTGAGTCTGAGTGAACTCCGGGAGTTTGTGATAGACAGGGAGGCCTGGCGTGCTGCGATTCATGGGGTTGCAAAGAGTCGGACACGACTGAGCGACTGAACTGAACTGAATTCTTCTCAGTAAAATTAATTAAAACAACTTTCCTGCGCTCAGAGAAGTCCTCTTTGACTTGGTTCTCTCCCCATTCATCCCGCTGATGTGTTCAGTAGTGCCCTGCGTTTTTATTTATGGAATCACTCAGCTCCCAGTGAGTTGTAATTGCCTCCTTCCCTGCCTCCCACATCAGGCTTCCAACTTCTTGAGAGCAGGAATGACTTTTGTGCACTCGCCTCCAGAGCACAGCCCAGCAGTGCCTGGCGCCGCCGCTCGCCGCCGCTCGCTGCCTGGTTTAAGTGTGTGTTTAGTCTCATAGTTGCAGTTTATTGATTACCTCCCGTGTGCCAGTGATGGTACTAAATGCCTTTCACTTATTATTTCTGACCTTTAGTAAATGTCTGCTGTGCACACGAAGAATCCTTAATACCTTCCAGAAATTATAGTCTCATAGTCTACTAGAAGTTACAGTTGCATGGTCTCACACTGAGAAGTGATAAGTGTGTCTCACAAAAAGGCTGAAGCTCAGTCAGTTCAGTTGCTCAGTTGTGTCCAACTCTTTGCAACTCCATGGACTGCAGCATGCCAGGCTTCCCTGTCCATCACCAACTCCCGGAGCCTGCTCAAACTCACGTCCATCGAGTCTGTGATGCCATCCAACCATCTCATCCTCTGTCGTCCACTTCTTCTCCTGCCTTCTATGTTTCTCAGCATCAGGATCTTTTCTAGTGAGTCAAGTCTTTGCATCGGGTGGCCAAAGTGTTGGAGTTTCAGCTTCAGCATCAGTCTTTTCAATGAATGAACACCCAGGACTGATTTCCTTTAGAATTGACTGGTTTTATCTCCTTACAGTCCAAGGGACTCTCAAGAGTCTTCTTCAACACCATAGTTCAAAAGCATCAATTCTTTGGTGCTCAGCTATTATAGTCCAACTCTCACATCCATACATGACTACTGGAAAAACCATAGCTTTGACTAGATGGACCTTTGTTGGCAAAGTAGTGACTCTGCTTTTTAATACGCTGCCTAGGTTGGTCATAGCTTTTCTTCCAAGGAGCAAGCGTCTTTTAATTTCATGGCTGCAGTCACCATGTGCAGTGATTTTGGAGCCCCCAAAAATAAAGTCTGTCACTGTTTCCATTGTTTCCCCATCTATTTGCCATGAAGTGATGGGACTGGATGCCATGATCTTAGTTTTTTGAATGTTGAGTTTTACCAGCTTTTTCACTCTCCTCTTTCATCATCAAGAGGCTCTTCAGTTCCTCTTTGCTTTCTGCCATAAAGGTGGTATCATCTGCATATCTGAGGTTATTGATATTTCTCCCAGCAATCTTGATTCCAGCTTGTGCTTCATCTAGCCCGGCATTTCACATGATATACTCTGCATATAAGTTAAATAAGCAAGGTGACAATATACAGCCTTGATACATTCCTTTCCGATTTGGAGCCAGTCCATTGTTCCAAGCATGTCCAGTTCTTACTGTTGCTTCTTGACCTGCATACAGATTTCTCAGGAGGCAGATAAGGTGGTCTGGCATTCCCATTTCTTTAAGAATTTTCCACAGTTTATTGTGATCCACACAGTCAAAGGCTTTGACAGAGTCAATAAAGCAGAAGTAGATGTTTTTCTGGAACTCTCTTGCTTTTTCTGTGGTCCAACAGATGTTGACAATTTGATCTCTGGTTCCTCTGCCTTTTCTAAATCCATCTTGAACATCTGAAAGTTCTGAGTTCAAGTACTGTTGAAGCCTCGCTGGAGAATTTTATATATTACTTTGCTACTGTGTGAGATGAGTGCTGTTGTGTGTTAGTTTGAGCATTCTTTGGCATTGCCTTTCTTTGGGATTGGAATGAGAACTGACCTTTTCCAGTCCTGTGGCCACTGCTGAGTTTTCCAAATTTGCTGGCATATTGAGTGCAGCACTTTCACAACATCATCTTTTAGGATTTGAAATACCTCAGCTGGAATTCCATCACTTCCACTCGCTTTGTTCGTAGTGATGCTTCCTAAGGCCCACTTGACTTCAAACTCCAGGAGGTCTGGCTCTAGGTCAGTGATCACACCATCATGGTTATCTGGGTCATTAAGATCTTTTTTGTATAGTTCTTCTGTGTATTCTTGCCACCACTTCTTCATATCTTGTGCTTCTGTTAGATCCATACTGTTTCTGTCCTTTATTGTGCCCATCTTTGCATGAAATGTCCCCTTGGTATCTCTGATTTTCTTGACGAGATCTCTAGTCTTTCCCATTCTATTGTTTGCCTCTATTTCTTTGCATTGATCACTGAGGATGGCTTTCTTATCTCTCCTTCCTATTCTTTGGAACTCTGCATTCAAATGGATATATCTTTCCTTTTCTCCTTTGCTTTTCACTTCTCTTCATTCTCAGCTATCTGTAAGGCCTCCTCAGAGAGCCATTTTGCTTTTCTGCATTTTTTTTCTCTTGGAGATGGTCTTGATCCCTGTCTCCTGTACAGTGTCATGAACCTCCATCCATAGTTCATCAGGCACTCTGTCTATCAGATCTAGTCCCTTGAATTATCTATTTGTCACTTCCACTGTATAATCATACAGGATTTGATTTAGGTCATATCTGAAAGGTCTAGTGGTTTTCCCCACTTTCTTCAATTTCTGTCTGAATTTGGCAAAAGGAGTTCATGATCTAAGCCGCAGTTAGCTCCCAGTCTTGTTTTTTCTGACTTTTATAGAGCTTCTTCATCTTTGGCTGCAAAAAATATAATCAATCTGATTTCTGTATTGACCATCTGGTGATGTCCACGTGTAGAGTCTGTTTGGGCGATGGATTTAAAGTAGGAGATATGCTGGAACCTCCTTTCATCAGAGGCCAAACTGACATTTAAGTTGAGCAATATTCAGATCAGATCAGATCAGATCAGTCACTCAGTCGTGTCCGACTCTTTGCGACCCCATGAATCGCAGCACGCCAGGCCTCCCTGTCCATCACCAACTCCTGGAGTTCACTGAAACTCACGTCCATGGAGTCGGTGATGCCATCCAGCCATCTCATCCTCTGTCGTCCCCTTCTCCTCCTGCCCCCAATCCCTCCCAGCATCAGAGTCTTTTCCAATGAGTCAACTCTTCGCATGAGGTGGCCAAAATACTGGAGTTTCAGCTTCAGCATCATTCCTTCCAAAGAAATCCCAGGGCTGATCTCCTTCAGAATGGACTGGTTGGATCTCCTTGCAGTCCAAGGGACTCTCAAAAGTCTTCTCCAACACCACAGTTCAAAAGCATCAATTCTTCAGCGCTCAGCTTTCTTCACAGTCCAACTCTCACATCCATACATGACCACTAGAAAAACCATAGCCTTGACTAGATGAACCTTTGTTGGCAAAGTAATGTCTCTGCTTTTGAATATGCTATCTAGGTTGGTCATAACTTTCCTTCCAAGGAGTAAGCATCTTTTAATTTCATGGCTGCAGTCACCATCTGCAGTGATTTTGGAGCCCAGAAAAATAAAGTCTGACATTGTTTCCACTGTTTCCCCATCTATTTCCCATGAAGTGATAGGACCAGATGCCATGATCTTCGTTTTCTTTAAGCCAACTTTTTCACTCTCCACTTTCACTTTCATCAAGAGGCTTTTTAGTTCCTCTTCACTTTCTGCCATAAGGGTAGTGTCATCTGCATATCTGAGGTTATTGATATTTCTCCCGGCAATCTTGATTCCAGCTTGAGCAACATTACTGCTTGCTTAATTGCATAAGGAATGAATTAATTATGCTATGTAAGTGTAAAACCTATCGTGACAACTCTGTTGCCAATTTGCTTGCTCCGTTCCTCTCAAGGAAAAGAAAAAACACCTTACTGTCAGCATAATAGAAATCCATGATTCAAACACCAGTTGCTTTGGAAACTGTTAGATAAACTCCCTCTGGCGTCCCTTTGTTGACTGATTTTTCTGCTAGTTGTGTGTGCTTTTTCCACGACTCAAGAAAAGTGGGTATCTACTGGGAAGTGTGTTGGGTGGACCCTGCGATTTGGTGATTGAAACCAGACAACACCAGAATTATTACTGCTGCATTTTTCTTCTTCTATTAAATATTGCATTCTAAAGAGATTTTAAAATATCACAGACTTTAGATTACAGTCAAAAACAACCCCTAGCAGCATTAGACAACAGTTTGACAGTTACTCCAAAAACTAAACATAAATCATCGTGTGACCCAGCAGCCCTGCCCCCAGGAATATGCCCAAGAGAACTGGAAGCATGTGTCCACACACAGACTTGTCCATGGATGTTCACCGCAGCATTGTTCATGGTAGCCGAGTAGTGGAGACAACCCAGATGTCCTTTAGCTGATGAGCAGAGGACTGGACTGTTGGGCATCCGTAAGATGGAATGTTACTCAGCCGTAAGAGAAGTTCTGATGCATACTGTGATGTCATGAGTCTTCAACATATTTGCTCAGTGAGAGAAGTCAATGCCCAAATGTCACATGCCGTCTGATTTCATTTATAGGAGATGTCCAGGCTCTGCAAGTCCTTAGAGATGGCAGGCGTGTGGCCGCCAGGGGTTTGGGGCAGGGAGGGGGAGCTTGGACCGGTCACTTACTGGGTAGAGGATCTCTTCTGGGGGTGATGATGGTACCCTGAAGTTAGGTAGTGCTGACGGTGGCACGTTCTGTGAATCCACTAAGAGCGGCTGGATTGTCCGGCACTTCTGAAGGGTGGTCGTGTGTCATCTGAATTACATCTCAGTTTAAAAAAATCCTCGCGTTAAACCTTTTCTCCCCTCTCTCTTCTCGCCCACTGTTGCATGCCCCCAACATCTTCTGAATGGTAATTACAGCGGTGGGCTGCGTTACCATGTCATCTGCTGCGCCAGGTGCTTCATAGCTGTATTTCACTAATGCACCCCCTAACTCCCCATCACGGGTGCTCATCCTCTCAGAAGCCCAGAGATGCCGAATCCCTTACAGTGTCACATGAGTAAGCGACAGAGCCAGGGTCTGAAGCGTGTTATCTCCCCCAGCCCCCTATTCTGTCTCAGTCAGACATTTCTTCCTGGTGTATGTTCTCAGCGAGGGTAGCTGAGGTTAAGCCCTGATCTGTAGACACACTGTGGACCAGGGCTAGCCAGTGCTGCGGGACCGGCAGGTGTCCCACTGCAGCTGAGCAGGAGACTGGAAGGCTTATGTTCTGATGATGGTGCTTCAATCTGTGATAAGACAGGAGAGGTCTAAATAGGAGGTGGCTTTAATCCAAGTGTTCTAGTTTGTGGTTCTCCCGATACATCTGTTTCCTCCCTGCTCCCTTCCTTCTGCGATTGTGAAGTATTCATCAGAAGTCTTATTAGTTAGTTGGTGGCGTATGCAGGTCAGTATAAGTGTAATAAAACTGCAGACTCCGTAGAATGTCACGTTGTCTTTGCTTGTCCAGGGCGGGCGGTGACTTCTCAGTCTGTCTGTCTCCACAGCTGCTGTCTCGCATGTTAGGACCCCACGATGTTTGGCTGTAACGATTGTGAGCCTTTTCCTTGTCCCTCTGGCCCATTCACTGCCCTGCTGCCAGCGGGCATTGTGGTTTGGAGGCAGTGGTCAGACTGTTGTACCCAGCCACTTCATAGCTGTTGACCTTGGTCTATAGTGTCAATCTCCCCGAACCTCAGTTCAGTTGTCTGCAGAATTGGGAGTGGTAGTGCTTTCCTTGTCCATCTTTAAAGGGTGTTGGTTGTGACAACAGCAGGCGCTGACTTTGTTGCCTGCTTGCTGTGGGCTGGAGACTTCCTAAACTCATGGAGAACAGTTAGCATGGCGTTTAGCTAAGTGCCCAGAAAATGTCAACTGCTGTTATTATTATTGTATCTCTTATAAAACTAAAATCCAATTAGGGGACTCTTTTCTTAAATCTCCTTCCATTGTCTGCCAGAGACAGTTCAGACGAGCATCGAGGTCTTTGTAAATCTGACGTGATTCTGGCGTTATGTGCTGCGGCCGTCTTCTCCTCTCTCCTCCATGGAATCCTCCTCATCTCGGAGCGCTCCACTGTGTTCCGCAGACGGACTCACACGTCCAGGCCCAGCCCAGTGGCACTTCCTCGGCCTGCCCTTCCTTTCCTGAGCAAGGAAACACTTCTTCCTTGGTTCCTCCCACAGCACCCATTGCCCTGAATCCCCATTATTTGTCTACTTGTCCTTGAAGGTAGCTCAACTTTTCCCTGAGTTCAAGCCCTTTCCACACAGCACCTGCAGCAGCTGTCATTTCTGTTAATTTTCAGCCCTTCCCGCTCAGCCAGGCTCCTCTCGGAGACGAGACCTGCCGTTCTGTACCTTTGATCCTCGGGTCGGCGGGGCCGTGGTCCACACCCGATCCTCACGTCTAATGTGTCATCAGGTGTGGCTACTGCTCCTGCATCAGGACACGGCGCAGGTGATGTCCCAGCTGGTTCCTGTGGCTCCCGGGGCCCCTCTGCCCCCCCAGGGGTGGCCAGGGTCAGGAGTGCGTGTGAGGGGCATTGTAGCGGGTGGGAGAGCCTTTGTGGCAGGGACCTCTGCTTGCTCGCGTGCTGTGACTCTGTGGTTACTTTGCTGCCTGCCTCTTTATGGTCCTCACTGTTAAATAACTCTTATATGATTTTATAGGCCCAGCTGTCAGCATAGATAATCACCGTCACCTTCAGTGACTTGTAAGTAAAGGTTTTTAGATCTGTTCCTCCAGAGGGATTAATCTTCAGTAGCTGTCTACTTAATTTCATACGTACATATATATGAATATATACGTGCATAGAGTAGCGCGTCACTGTTTTCAGTGGGTGGATGAATAAGTGGATAATGTCACAGCATTTATGTGGTGTTTTTCTTTGAAAGGTATGCCCTCCCTCCCATACTGCCACCTGTCTGTTTACGTCTGCTGCTAGTGACGCCGCTGTATTTGTTCCTGTAACATTTACGTGTAGGAATATTACCTGCCTTCCCAGGTGGCTCAGTGGTACAGAACCCGCCTGCCAATGCAGGAGATGCAGGAGACACAGGTTCCATCCCTGGGTCAGGAAGATCCCCTGGAGGAGGGCATGGCAACCCCACTCCAGTATTCCAGCCTGGAGAACCCCATGGGCAGAGGAGCCTGGTGGGCTGCACAGAGTGGGGCACGACTGAGCACGCATGCATGAGCTATGAGCAGAATGCTGCGACTGAGGAGGGGTCTTGACTGAATACCTGGAAGTGCCCAGATGACCCGCCGATGGCTTCTCCCTCCCTGCTTGAGGTCCCGAGGGGGCTGTGGGAGAATGAGGGTCCCTTTGAAGCCGTGGGAAGGCCCTAAGCCGCAGGATTGGCCTCTGGTAAACAGGCTTGGGTTCCTTCCCTCTGTGGCCTTGTTCTTGTATACTTCCACCATTATGTCCTTTGCTGCTGCCTCTGTTGCTCTGCTGAAAAGATCCGAAGTGCTGGTCTTCGCACCCGTTCGCCATGATGGACATGCACCCACGGGGGCGGGCTCCCACAGAGGGGCGGGCTCCCACAGAGGGATGGGCGGCCCCGTCCGCCTCAGACCAGGGGCCCTTGGAGTTGTTGGAGTCGGCGCTGCGCAGAGGGCTCATGGACAGCCGCTGTCTGTCCTTGGAGCGGAGTCATTCCTCCTTGCGGCGTCTCACTCTCATGCCGTGCTCCTCCTAAAGCCAGGACAGTGGACTGAGGCCAGGAGAGGAGGTGCTGCCCGCGGGGCCAGTGTGCCGAGGACCCAGCCCAGGGCCCCCGGGGGTCTGTCCTGCTTTGCCCCTGCCCCGAAGGAGGCAGCTGAGACCTGGACTGGCGTGTGGTTGGTTGAGTGGCCTGTCTTTTGTCTCGAGCGGGAGGGGGAGAGAGGGCAGGTTTTGGACTCACACCAGCTTGAACAGCAACTGTTGCAGTTGGGGGATTTCGGATGAATGGCTCTCTGGAAGGTTCACCTGTTGAGTGTGGGTGATGGCAGCTAACGGCTGAGTGGAGAGGGGCGTGGAAGTGCGTCCAGCCCAGGAGTTGCACCTGCAGACACCCTGAGGCCTGGTGCACAGAAGCAGCTGGTGCAGACGAGTCCATGGCTCAGGATGGGTCTGAGCCAGAGATGAGAGGCCCAGCGGGGGGCACAGGCGGAGAAATGGACGCCTGCTCGGAGTGTGACCTGCGGGGGTGCTGGGCCGTGCTGGGTTCTGCCCCAGCAGTGTCTGAGGCATGGGGTGACGGGGAGGGGTTCACGGAAGAGGGAGAAGAGGAAGCAGGAGGAAGGGAGGGCCACAGGGACCAAGGGGCATCAAACCAGAGAAACTTGGATCGACTGCAGGGAGGTCGAGGGGGGAGAGTGTGGACAGTGTCCCCTGAACCTGGCCACCTGGGAGCTGTGGATGACCTCAGGAGGCGAGGGGGAGGCTTTGGTAGTGGCTGTGGGCGGGAGCAGCCTCTGATGGGCTGCAGAGCTCTGGGGTGAAGGGGCAGCTCGTGGAGTCGCTTCACGAAGTCCGGCTGTAACACTCATGAAAGGCGAGTCAGGGCTGAGAAGCAGGTCTCACGCACCTCCTGTCCCCGAGCCGCCAGGCAGCAAACACGTCCCCCGCATCTCACGCACAGAATGAGGGACATGATGGTTTCCTCTTTCTCAGTTCTGCATGTCGTCACTCATGATTCAAGTTAGCAGCTCTTTTATTATTTGAGACAATTTTATTAGGTGAGATAGTTTCAGTTTCTCAGAAAACATTTTTATTAATGCTTCCGGGATCTTCTTTTAAACATGATTTCTGAGTTCTCTTTTCATAAGCCTCTTCTTGGACCCGAGCCAACAGGCTCTTGGCTTAACCTTTCCGTTCCTTGATGCCTGAACTGGTACTTGTACTCTGAGCTCTGTCTCCTTCCCCGCCTCCTTCTCCCTCTACTGTTGATTTTCCCTTTAAAATGCAGTTTGCTGAAACAGAGGCAGTGGGTTCGTGGACAGTGTTGGTGTGTTATATAAGAGGAGTGAGACTGATATGATTTTAGGACTTGGTTCCCACTGGCGTGGGCTTCTGGATGAGGCCTCGGCACAGCTCTGTCAGCCCCTCTGGCCCTGCTGCCTGGGCCCCTCCATGTCTTACCGGAGTCATTCATTCAGCACTGCAGCCGTTCATGTGGCGGGTCATTCAGCCCCGCGGCGGCATCATCAGGCTTGGATCTGATTCTCCGTATCTGTGAACAGCAACAGTAGCGTCCAGGAACCTGACACCCCATCCCTGTTCTGTGGCCGGCAGCGGCTACCTACTTGACGGAGTGTTCCCGAGTGCAGGCACTGGAAAGAGGCTGCTGCTGCTGCTGCTAAGTCGCTTCAGTCGTGTCTGACTCTGTGCAATCCCATAGACGGCAGCCCGCCAGGTTCCGCCATCCCTGGGATTCTCCAGGCAAGAACACTGGAGTGGGTTGCCATTTCCTTCTCCAATGCATGAAAGTGAAGAGTGAAAGTGAAGTTGCTCAGTCGTGTCCGACTCTTAGCGACCCCATGGACTTCAGCCTACCAGGCTCCTCTGTCCATGGGATTTTCCAAGCAGGAGTACTGGAGTGGGGTGCCACTGCCTTCTCTGGGAAAGAGGCTAGTCCGTCTCTTTAAGGAGCTCACAGCCCAAGTTAGGCGCTGGACTGATTTGATTTTGCTGCTCATTGTGAAGTTGACCCACCTGGTGTGCAGCGGGGAGGCCGGACCTGTTGAGAGTCCTGGGTGCGGAGTGGCTGCAGCCCCACTGGGCACGGGGCTCCTTCCTCGTCCTGAAGCCCTGCCTCCCTGCAGGGAGCAGGCGGCTTTGCTTAGTGTGGAGCATGTTCCTAAAAACAAGAATTGAGTTTATAAATTGCGCTACAATATATGTAACATAAGATTGACCATCTCAGTCACTTATAAGTGTGCAGTTCTGAAGCTTGAAGTGCGTTCACGTGTTGTTCCCGCATCACCCCGTCCAGCCCCAGAGCTGCATGTTTAGACTCTGCTCTCCTCCCACAGCTGAATTATTTTGAAGTGCTGGCCGGGCTCCATAGCGTTTATTGATTGTTCTTCCTTCATTCGTTAAATATTTATTGAACGCCTACTGTGTCTTATGCCCCGGGCTTAGTCCTGGGAAGACAAAGCATGGACCAGTACTGTCTCTGTGGAACTCAGAAGGGTTTGTGTTTCGTGCACAAGTCACTCTTGTCTGACTCTTGCAACGCCATGGACTGTAGACCGCCAGGCTTCTCTGTCCATGGGATTCTCCAGGCAAGAATAGTGGAGTGAGTTGCCATTTCCTCCTCCAGGAGATCTTCCTGACCCAGGAATCAAACCCACCGTCCCCTGCGTCTCCTGCATTGGCAGGCAGATTCTTTACCACTAGTGCCACCTGGGAAGCGTCTCTGGACCTTGGACTAAGACGGAGCCTAGGTATACACACCGGACACAGGCTGGGTTGGAGTGCATGGAGAAGCTTTCCGGGCCGCTCACACAGCGTGTGAGCACCAGAGAGGACTGGGAATTGCAGACCCGTCTTGGGAAGTGCTGAGGCATTTAGTGCAGCTGGCCCCCAGGGTGCGCCGTGGAGCGCCAGTGCACTGAGTGGGGGCAGGTGAGGCTGGAGGCAGGTGACAGACTGGGCCTCCTGCCTGCTTCATTTGGGTCTTTCCTGTAGCATCAAACTGAATATTTTAATCACTGCCAGTTTCACATGGGCCCTGTAGGTACAGTAGAGAGCAGTGAACAGTCTGTACTCAGCCGCAGGCCATGAGCTCGAGGTGGGTGGGATGTCCGTCCGTCGGTGGGGCCGGCGTGGTGATGGAGGGCTGGTGGGCAGTGCTGTGCAGAGCAGGGACGTGGCGGCATGGAGGGCAGCCTCTGCAGGGAGAGATGCCTTGGGACTCCATGCCACCGGAGCCCCGGGCTGGCCTTGGGAGGCTGTTACGTATTGGGAGTCAGGCTTCCTGGGTTGGCATCTCTGTGTGGCGGGTTGCTCTGGGCCCCTCGTGGCCTGTTCAGCTGGACTCACGCCCGAATCCGCCTGCTCCCTCCCTCTGCCCACCAGCCATGCTTCTCTTGGGTCTGGAGTTTGAGCCCTTTGTCAAGCTTCTGTTGAGGCCACGTGACGTCACTGAAGGACCAGTTGGGTCTGGAGCAGCAGGTCAGGGGTGGGTCCTGTGCTCCCCGCCAGCTGTATCGTCAGGCAGAGCTGCCTCACCTCCTGGAGCTGCAGCTGCTGTGTCTGTGAAATGAGGATGAGATTTACCCTGAGCGTGTGCAGAGGAGAGACCGTGCTTGCGAGGTCATGGAGCACAGCCAGGGCCCCAAGACGTAGACAGTTCTTTTTTCTGTGTCACGAGAGGGGAGAGTAGGGCAGGGGCCAGGCCTGCTTGCTCCTGATGAGGTCCTTCCAGGCTCCAGGGAGTTCTGGGGGTCCTCAGTTTTTAGCTCTGACTTCCCAGCAAGTCACTACCTCCTCCAGGTCTCAACATCCTCACCTGTAAAATGGGATGATAGCTACGTATGTGGTATCCACTCACAGCCAGTGATTTACACCCCAGACACGTTAAAAAGGGCACATCCTGAGCGCTCAGTGAGTGAGGGCTGCTTCTAACTTGTTTTTGCAGCGACAGGACTTGCTCTTGTCTCAGCCCTCAGGGTGGTCTGGTCTCCTGGCAGCCGCGCCCCATCTTGACTAGTGAATGGGGCAGCAGCTTCTAGAAAAGAGGCCGGGAGCCAGGGCGACGCACAGTGTTGCAGTTCCTCGGTCTCGCCACATGGGGCCACCCTTTCTCAGTGACGGCGGAGCTGCTCCGCTGTCCGTGGGCTCCCAGACCCCAAGAGGATGCTTTCAGAAATAGTACCAAGAGTTTGATTGGGGTTTTCATGTAACACTTGGTTTTCTTTGGTGTTGCCGAGTGAGGGACCTGATTTCCTTCTGAAGCTGAGCGGCTCGGATGAGATTCAGAGCTTCTGGTGTCACCCGTGGGTTTCTGCTCCCTCTCACCGGCAGTCCTAATGAGCTCTCCCTGTGGACGCTGGAGGGAGGCAGAGCTGTGCAGGGGAGGCACCTGCTGATCCTGTGTTAACCAGCGGGGGTGGGGAACTGGCTCCCCCCTGGCTCCCTGCCTCCTGGCCCCTGCCTGCTGGGAGGGCAGCTCCTCTGAGGGCAGGGACTCACTGACTCACTCCAGTGCCCCTGAGAGTAGGTGTCCTTCAATATTCATTGGATACTTAATCAGTGCATCTGGGGAAGTTATTCGGCCTTCCTGAGGGCTGGTTGTTGAGCTGCAAGCCCACATGAAGTGGGTCCTTGCTTCTGAGCTCAGGGGCACAGTACATGGAACACAGCCGGGGGGAGAGGGGTCCCGGGCTCCCTCATTCCGAGCCCCAGTGCTTTTCATCTCTCCACAGTTTTCCTCGTTTAGGCCATGAGCAAAGGCATTGCCTGGTTGAACTTGCAACGTGGTGGCTCTCAGATAAGTTATTTTCAGGGTTTGCAAGTATCTCCCAAAATAGCGAGATGTCTTTTTCTTGTTGTCATTATTAGAACACAGCCCCTTTTCCTGTTGGGCATTGCCAATCAATCTGGCAACTGTTGCAAGAACCAAATTATACACTCAATTGGTTTAGCTTGCCTGCTTTTTTGGGCAGTGATTGACACTCAGGGGTCACATGTCAGTAGATTCACAGATGTTTATCTTTTTGACTGAAGGATCACTGATTAAAACAAATGGGACTGGACTCTCCTTATAGTTGTTGTTATTTCCCAGGATCTAACAGGCAGACGTGAGCAGGACAGTCGCCTGCAGGCTCCCCAGGTTGCTGGGTGGGTCCTCTGTGGATCTGTTTCTCTTGTTCTGAGTGTTCATGTAATAGCTGTTCAAAAGACACTTAATTTATTTTAAGTTAAATAAATTAAAAAAAAAAAGAATTTTAGTTCAGTCTCTACCAAGCACAGGGATTTTTATTCCTGTGGTTTGTGAGCGGTGGCCACGGGCTCTCTGGTCGTGTCCAGTGACTGCAGCTGAGGTTCTTCCTGACGTCAGTCACCCACAGGTCCTGCTGCCAGAGCCTCCAACTTAGAGACTGCTGGCAGGAAAGGGGGTCTTCTCTTTTTTGGAGCTTTTTACCCTCGACTCAACAGCCCCAGTTTGGAAACCCATCAGATCTCTTGCCCTTGTGTTTACCACTGAGAACTTTTTGCCCTTTCGAATGGTAGCACCCAGGTCTATGGTCCAAGGAGTGAGCCCTTTCATCGTGAGATATTTGTTGAGCATCAGTCAGGTGTCAGGGGTCGTAATGAAAGAGCTTCCTCCCGCAGGGAGCACACGGTCCAGCAGGGAGAGACGCATCAATACCACGTCCTGCTGGCACAGAGGTCTCGCAGCCCAGCTCCGTGTTGTGCCAGCCTCCCACCAGGAGCTGTGGAGCCCACGGGAGGGGCGAGGCCACTTCTACCGGGGAGTTGTGATGAGCGAACAAACACTCCATGAGTGTTTAACTCACATAACAAATACTCAACTGAGTGCCGTCTCTGGGCCTGCCAGGTGCTGGATCACAGGGTGTAATGACATGGTCCTTCTCTCATGGGATTTATAATCTGTACACACAGCCCTCTGATTCAAATAATGGAACAAAAGCTATGAAGAAAAGGAATGCGGTTCTTTGAGGTCATAGACTGACCTGGACTGCAAGGGTGTCGGAGGAGACTTCCTGGGGAGCTGCAGAGATCCGAAGGACTGGGAGCTGGCAGGGGGAGGTGGGTGGTGAGCATTGAAAGTAGAGGAAACTGGGAAGCGTGGTAGTCAGAGGAGCCTGGGCATGCAGGCTTGGGGTGTGGTGAGGTTTGGTGTTTGTTGTCAGGGGAGCAGGAAGCCTTTGGAGGATTGCAGGTGGGGAGGGGAAGAGAGGTGTGAGATGTTAGATCTTCACCCCGGTCCCCCTTGGGCAGCGGTGTTGAAGCGGGGGCTGGCGTGGAAACAGGCCAGTCAGATCACTGTCACACTAGTCCAAGAGAAACACGGCGATGGCTTGGATCAGATGACGGCATAGAGCCAGAGAGCGCTGGGTGGATCTCGGAGCTATTTGGAGATGGAGAAGGCTGGTACTCCGTGGTAGAGGACGTGGAGAAAGGCAATGGGGTTTCTGCCACAGGCGTTTGGATCGACAGTGGAGTCGCAGCCGAGCAGGAAAGTGTGGGACAGGAAAGGAGTTCTCTTCCTTGGCAGGGGCAGAGGGGGCCTGGTCACAGGTTCATGCTCACATTTGGGGCATGTAGGTGCCTTTGAAATAGCCAAGCCAAGCAGACAGCTGTGTAAACAGATCTGGGGCTCGGAGGCAGTGTTTGAGCTGACTCTTGAGAAAGGGGCTGGCTGGTCTCCAGGTGAGCAGTGGAGAAGGACATTCAGGGCAGCCCAGCGTGGAGGGTGTGCCGGCTCTGGTGTGATGGGGTTGTGATGGTTATCGCGGCTCAGGGAGCGGGGTGTGTAGCGGAAGACAGGAATAGAGAGGTGTGGTGCTGGGCAGGTCGAGGAGAACCTTTTATGTGACGAAGGAAGTTTGGACGTCATCCTGATGTCTGTCAGCAGCTATTGAAAGGGATTTAGTTCTGCATATTATGATCAGATTTGCACTTTAGAAAAACCACTGTGCCAGGAAAGGGGAGGATGGATGGATGAGTCATTCCTGTCATTGATTCATTCATTCGTCCACCAGGGCCACATACTACACGCCCGTGCTGAGCTCTGCGTCAGATGCTGGGGGGACAGAGGTCAGTAAGGCCGAGAGGGTGTTTTCAAGGGCTGACTGTCGGGGAAGAGAGTCCTGGAAACACAGTGGTACTTGGTCATCGTAAGGACGCACATGTACACAAAATTATTGGCAGTGTGGAACACGGGAACTCATCTAGACTCTGCTTAGAGAAGCTTTCTAAGATGAAATAAGAGAGTTTTAAATGAATTGGAGAGGAAATAGGTGGTCACAGAAGCTGCATTCAAAACGGAAGGAAGAGAGAACAAAGTGATGGAGGAAAGAAGTAGCAGAGTGTGTTAGGAAATCCCCTAGAAATCAGAGAGCACAGCGAGAGCAGTGAGATGTGGGTGGAGACTCAAGGGAGAAATGTGCCCGGGTCAGAGGAGGGGCCGTGTGGGACGAGCTCTGCGCTTGGCAGGGTCACCCTGACGTCTGTGGGGACCAGGACGTGCAGGTTGTGAGAGGACAGCCCCCCTGTTGGGAGAGGTGGTGAGGACTCTTCACCACGCAGAGCAGCCCTCAGAGGGGTGAAGGGCGGCTGTGAAAACCCACCGCCCCACAGCCGTCTCAGCACCCCAGCCCCCTCTCCCAGGCCCTTAAACGCGAGGTGCCTGGGGTTTGATTCCTCAGAGGGTGAAGGGCGGCCGTGAAAACCCACCGCCCCACAGCCGTCTCAGCACCCCAGCCCCCTCTCCCAGGCCCTTAAACGCCAGGTGCCTGGGGTTTGATCGCCGCCCAGTTGGTTTATACCTTTCGGTCTCTGTCTTGATGGTTTCGTCTCCTCTTCTGGTTCCAGTTACCACCTGCAGCTACAGGTAATTTTGGGGGCCAGCTCCTTTGACCTGGCTCATGTCCACCCCAGTGAACTCTTGGGCTTCATTTTTTCTCATCTAAAAATGAGGGCAGCAACAATAATATTGATAAATTCACATAAGGTCATGTGATGCTTGAGGTAATGGGATGGAGAGCTTGGCAGTGGTGCCTGGTACTACCCGCCCGCCCCCGCCTGGGCTCATCTTCCTCATCACGAACAGCCCGGCGTGCGTGTGGCATGTCACGGCTTGGTGGGCTCTCCTGCTTCCTCCTCTCATCCTATGGGGTTTAGATACTGTTATACATGTGTGCGTGCATGTGAAGTCACTCAGTCGTGTCTGACTCTTTGTGACCCCGTGGACTGTAGTCCGCCAGGCTCCTCTGTCTCTGGGATTCTCCAGGGAAGCATACTGGAGTGGGTTTCCATTTCCTTCTCCAGGGGATCTTCCTGATTCAGGGATTGAACCTGTGTCTCTCGCGTCTTCTGCATTGGCAGGTGGGTTCTTTACCACTAGCGCCACCTGGGCAGCCCCCATTGTGCATACATACCTGCTTATATACATGCATACTTACGTGTGTCCGGTATAATACATATGTGTGCATATGCATGCACGTGTGTGTGATATAGCATCCTTTCATAGGTTTCTTAGGCCTCCCGGGGTTCATACTTGTGCTTCACACACTGGGTCAAGTTGAGCAAAAACTTGGCTGAGATGAGCAGGGAATTAATAAACGTTTGCCAGGCACCTTGGAAGAAGATGGTTGAGATACATTTTAATCAACATGGCAACCCAGTGTGTAGATATTTTATTTTGTCCCCACTTCACAAATAAGCAATGTGAAGCCAGGCACTAATCTGAGAGAGTAATATTCTTAATCCTATTTAAGAGCCTCAGGAGTCTGCAGTTGTTGTTAACCTTCCTGGTCTGTTTGGGATCGGCTGGCCGTCTGGGATTCGCTCACCTTGTCAGGGGCCCCAGCTCGTCTTCGAGGGCTCCTTTGCTCTCAGGAGTGGAATAATAATAATAGTAATTCCTGCCTCTTGGGGAGTGTTTTCATATATATTACTTATTCAGCTTCATCAGACAACTGGTTTAGCTCAGCCAAGTACAGATCGAAAATGTAAGAGACTTACCTGTGCCCTTTTTCTGTTTTGGAGATCACGAATTTAACAAGAAAACCACTGCCACACAGGTCAGCTGCTTCAGAAAACATAACCAAGAGAATGTGGCTATAAATATTATCTGTAGATCAACAAGTTGCAGTCCTCATAAAGCATGAAAGCTTTATGCTTCTAAAACATAGGAAGACCGAGTCCACAGTGAGAACAGCCCCGTTCACAGCTGTTCATTCTGCTGTTCGTCTCAGGCTCAGGACTGTGAACGTGCCGGTTCCCAGAACCTTCCCAGGCCTCCTGTTGCAAGGTGAGCATAAGTACTGTTGGATGCGAGTCTCTAAGTGAGGCTCCTGGAGTTTTCTCTAAATTGCCACAAGATCATTGGAAGGCACAGGCCTGCAAGGAGAGCCATTTGGAGGAACCCCGCGAGGGAGGTGGGGTGGCAGGTGCCCTGTGCATGTGCTGTCCTGAGCCGTCTTGTGGGTGGTTTGTGGCACTGCGGTACGTTGAAACGACCCTGGGCGGTATGACGGAGATGCTGAATGGACCATCCTCAAGTTTGTTCCCAGGTAGTGAGGTCCTGACACTCACTGGGGCTTCTTTTCTCTGGCCACAGAAAGCTTGCTGCAGCAGAGAACGCAGGGTGAGCGGGCAGAGTCCTGGATCCAGGTGCGACAGTCACGTGGCAGTGTGCTGGGTGGCTGTGCGTGGTGGAAGGACAGCACCGTGACCCGGGGTGGCACTCTTATTAGACGGCCGGCAGGGCTGCCTGAGCTGGCATCCCGGAGCCCCCAGAGCGGTCTGAGTGCGCCCCTCCTCCTGCGCACCCTGCCCTGTACCTGCCGCTCGCGTGTATGACTGCTGATATACCTCCCTGTGGGCTGGGCTTTCGCCACCTTGTTCGTTGCGTGCCCTGGGACCCGAGCCAGCACTCGGCACAGGGCACTCTCTCAGTAAATACTCGCTGATGAACGGAACGGACGCGCAGCTGCTCTTCTTCGGTGTCGAGCGTGCTATACGAGAGGCTGCGTGCACCTCCTCCTGCAGCCCTGCAGCCCGGGGCTGGGCACAGGGTGCGTGTCCGGGCCAGGCGGCCTGTGCTTTTCCTGGGTGATGGCGTCACTGTGCACGTTCCAGCCTCTCTATCCTCTTCTGAGAATGAACTCACTGTGGCTTGAGAATCAAGTGAAGTGATACGTATAAAACGCTTTTTAAAAGCAGGAAGCACCGTTGGTGATTGAGTTGTGTCTGTCTGTCTGTCTCATCGATCATTGTAATTATGCTCATTTAGGCCAGAGCCTGAGAGGGATGCTCACACTTAAGATAAAAATAACTGCAATAATGTTGGTAAGTTGGGCTTTATTCTTTGATTTCCCATCTTCCTGCCATGAAGTTATCCAGCTATAAATAAATATTATGACTCTTTTATGACAAAGGAATTGAAATGCGCTGTTTCTCTGACACAGCCAACTTATCTCAACAGCGTCAACCCAGTCAACTCCGGGCCGCGTCTAGTTATTGATCATGCTCTGCTGTCTCAGGCTTGGAATAAGGCATCATCATGAGCCGTGAACGCACGCCTGTGTGCCAAAACCATACGTGATATGTGCTGCCCCACTAAGGGGAAGAACCCACTGCATGTACAGCGAGCAAGACGGACCGCACTGTGGCTGGAGCAGGGGAGGGAGGCTGATGTGGGAGGTTCTTGCCGGTGGAGCGCTTATGCGGCGTTGGGTTTTCTGCTTAGGTTCCTGCTTGACTGGGTAGGAAGGAGTAAGGAAGTAGTAGCTGTCTATTGTTGACACGGCATGGACCCCAAAAAGGGAGACAGGAAGGCAGTCAATCAGAAAGAAAAGAAGTGCGTGTTTGAGTAGACACGGAAGGGAACTAGTCCTTACGGAGCACCTGTGTTACCTGACGGCTAATTTCACATACTTTAGTGCATTTAGATACCAAAATTATACTGCAGAATGAGTGCTCTTCCCCCGGTTTTAATCCTCTAAGAAAACTGAGGCATGTAGCTGTTAAGAACTTGCCCAAGGTGATGGAGATGATGAATGACAGGGCAGGTCTTTTCAGAGCCTGCTGTGTGATGAGCTATAAGGAAGCTGCTTTGTGATTATCTGTCATAAAGTATAAGAGACAGAGTAACGTAGAAGAGGCTGGCAGGATCCATATTATCAAGGTGGAGGTAACATTTAAAAGCTGAATTAATGATTAAATATCACAGTGTAGGTCTTAAGAGAAAAGTCTTAAATAGAGTTGGTTTCTAGGAGCTTCTTTTTTAATGGGGATCCTTTCATTGGCTTGAATACCAGTTGAGGGGGAAAGCGGGTACTGTGTACACCCTCGTGAGCACTCCGCCCCGCCCCTCCTGCACTCACGGCGCCTGGTGACACCTATTCTAGGAGGCTGAGTGTAGAGTTTAGTCCTGCACCAAACCCCTGGAGCCCGCCCTGGGAGGAGTGCGCAGATAGGTGCCTGCTGCGGTGAACGGCATACCTGTGTCGTGGCCCACGCAGCTGCCCTGCATGGTCAGCGTGGTGCGATGCAGAGAAGGGATTTAGGAAGTCTAGGACGTAGAAGAATTGAGTAGCTGGTGAAGAATTTGCTAAGTGTATCCTCATAAATTCCTTAAATATGTAACATTTCCAAATGATTTTTTTTTGAAGAAAGTTGGTTTTGAAAATTCAACTAGTGTATTGAGCATTTAGCAGTTTGTTAATTGGATACCAGGGCCTTTTATAGACTTGTCCCATTTAAGGGAATCAGTACTGAATTTAGGTAAAGGTTGAGCAAAGGAGAGCCAGGAAAGATGGACTTGCAGACAGGGAGTTGGTGTGGAATTCCAGGCTTGGTCAGGTCCTGCTTTGATTCATCCTTGTCAGGAAAAGAGCTTCGGTAAGAACAGAAAAGAAAAAAACAATTGAAAGGAGAAAAGCAGAATTACCACTATGAGTTAAAATAAAGATCAACATAAAAAAAAGTACTAAACAGTTAGTTGTGTTTTGGGCCGTGAAGTTTCAATGGTGGCAAGGATTTTAGCACAGTGCAGAAAAAAAGAATAAAATAAACCCAGATAAAACATTACCAAAGCAAATCCTGCTGGGTATAAAAGGAATAAAAAGTCATGACCAAGTAGACTTTGTCTTAAAAATACAAGGACGGTTCCATGTCAGAAAATCTCTCAATGTTATGGGCCATACTAGCAGATTAATTGAGGGAAAAAGTATGTAAATAGATACAGAAAATTCAATAAAATCCAACATATATTTCTAACAGCCGTTAGTAAAATAAGACTTCAAGGGAGCATTGTTAGGTTAATAAAAGGTATCTATGAGAAATGCATAAGAAACTGCAGAACTTTCGACGCGTTACCTGTGTGTGTTCATCGCTTCTTCGTTTGGCGGCCTCGGGTCGTGGTTCCAGCACGTGGGGTCGTTTCTATTGTGCTGCCGGGCTCTCTGGCCGTGGCGCGGGCTCGAGCGGTGGTGCGCGGGCTCGGGAGTTGTGCCATGTGGACCTGTTTGCTCCTAGGCGTGTGGGATCTTAATTCCCCAGCCAGGGGTTGAACCTCTGCTCCCTGCATTGCAGGGCAGATTCGCAACCACTGCACCACCGACAAAATCCCTTGGCACATTACCTTTAAGTCAAAGTCGGGAATGAGACAGGGCTGTCTGCTGTCAGCGCTTCCGCTGGAGATTGTCTCAATGCTGATGCATAAGGAAACGTAAAGCACGAGATCCTAGTTCGTATTAGAACGGAAGAAACAAAACTGTCTTTATTTGTGGATGATCAGATCATTTATAAGGAAAATTCAAGAGAACCTGCAGACATCTGCTAGAATTGACGAGTATTCAATAAGCTTTCTTGATTCAGGATTAAAAAAATTAATAGCATATCTATGAAAATTAGAAAATGCAATTTAAATTATTCCCATTCATGAGATCCATAGATACTCCAACGTACTTAGAAAAAAAAAATCTGACAATGTAAGTGTGATCTTTATGAAGAGGATTACAAACCTCAGAAGCAGACCTGGTGAAATCCTGAACTATTTTCCATGTTTGTGGTTGGGAAGACTCAGTGTTGTGAAGATGTCAACTCAATCCCAGGTTTATCTGTGAGTCACATATCACTCCTAACAGAATTCCAAAAGGAGTTTTCAGATCAGCCTGACAAGCTAATGTTAGAATTTCTAATGAAAGGAGAATGAGCCAGGAATATCCAGGGCAGCTGAAAAATGTGAGCAAGTCAAGGAATCTTGCCCTGTAAAGTATTAAGGCTTATGAAACAAGAGTAATTAAAACATCTGATAAATGTACAGAAACAGACACATTTTGTAAAAGGGAACAGAAGGGTCCACATCAGACCCCCCACAGGTATCGGGAAATCTGACAGCCCCAATCTCATTAATTCTAGGATGTATCTTTGTGTTGTCTCTGAAATACACATTCATCTTACAACACATGTTTTATAATTGTTGTCAGCCAGATGGCAGACCTAACATAGTTTTATAAAAATGTCCTGATGAGAATTTTAGAGTTGATGGGCTATGGAATGATGGGGGTCATCGTACATCAATGGGAGAAAGTCAGAACCTTTTCAAAAATGATATGGAACATTTGATCAGACATGTGGAGCAAAAAGAGAATTGGAATACGACAGACAAAATTGGTACCAGACAGTTAAGCACACAGAGAGGGAGGTGTGACCAGCACGCATCACCAACAGAGGACTGGTACCCAGCCTGGACGGGGGATGTTCATGGATGTGGGAATCAGTAAGAAGTTAAGAGAATGGTCTGTGTGCGGAGTGGGGTGGGGTGGGGGAGCTGGCACTTCCTGGGGGAGGAATGGTATTACCAGAGCCTTCTGGGAGCTGCTGGAAGCACAGCTGGGCAGGGCTGTGGGCACCCAGCCCCACTGGGCTGGGTGGCCAGACCCTAGCCTCTCCTCCCGCTGTGCCTGGGTTTCCTGTCTTTCCTTCTTTGGCGGAGCCCGGCCAGAGAGAAGGGTCCTAGGGATTCGGCCCAAGGGTCGGAGGAAGCAGACCCAGCACCTTCTGCGCTGCGGTATCTCAGACAGCTTCCCCACACCTCTGTGAGGCAGACCCTGTGTCTCCTGGGAGAGGAGACCGAGGCTTACGCACCAGGTAAGTGAGACCTGCTGGGCTGAGAGCCCGCACGTGGGTCCCCGTCTGCGGGCAGATGTGGGGCAGGGCCCTCAGGGCCAGAGCTCCGCGCGGGGCGCCCGCTGCTCTTCCACGGCTGTGGTGCATGTCCGTGCGCCTCTTTGTGATATCTCTTCCTTCCTGCGTGTGTTCTATTGCCTGTCTCCTTTAGGACTGCAGCTGGAATGTGGTTTCATCTCTTTTCTGACTGCTGGGATGGTGGAGGAATCGTGATGGTTGGCACGGAGGGCAGGCAGCTGCGTGGCGGTGCCACTCTGTGCCCGTGTCCCGGGGCAGGATGGGCTGCGGTGACTCCCTCATTCGTTTCCCAGGCAGCTGCCCCCGCTCTGGTCATCAGGCTGTGGGGACGCAGAGCTGCGGGGACGTGGTCCCTGTCTTCTGTGTGAGTAGGGGAGAGAGGGGCACATAGGAGGAAAACTCCTGAGCTGTGTGCCCCCAGATGCTGGGCATCTTTCTCTCCTGCTCTGATTTATTCCATAGATCTCTGGTAGGCATCTCATGATGTCTTTTCATAAATGAAGAAATGAAGTTTTGGAGAGACTAATTTATTTATGCAAGTCAACTAACAATGTGGCTGAGCTGAAATGCAAGCCTGCAGCTCTCCGGTTCTGAGCTCCCTGCACCTACGTGGAAAATAACCCATATTTTAGGAAGAGCGTGGGTGAGATGTCCCTCCAGGTAGAAGTAGCAGAAATCAGGGAAGACTGTGCAGACATGGCCTCTGAACCTGGCATGGAGCAAGGGCGGGGATGGGCACCCCTTCTCAGGAGCTGCTGTCCACCCCGGCCTGCCCCCACTTCACGTGGGGTCACTGTAGGGGCGGCCCTCCTGGTGAGCGGGACCTGTGGGGCCCGCTGGGGAGCCGCCCGCTCACGAGGCGCTGGGGCAGTGGCTCCAGTCAGTTGTGAAGCTGGACCCTCTTTGTGCTCTGGGGTCTGGCTTTACGGAACGTTACAGTGACAGCCGAAGGGCAAGTGTCGTGTATTCTATTGTGCTCCTCCGGCGTTCACTTCTCGGCACACTGGAGGAAGAAAATGAAAGCTCGTTGTGTTCGTGTGTGAGCCTGTGCACGAGACGCAGTGTTTCTGAGGACACGTCTTCAAATGCAATCGTGTGGAGCTATTTTTAGGCATCCCTTCTCCCAACAGTGCTGTTTAAAGATTCAGCTCAGGCTGCTAATAGGTATATTTATAACCATCCTGTCGACTGGCCCAGCGTGAATGCTGCTGCAGATGATGCTATTCCTGGAGACGGTTGCCATAGTTACCATTAACCCTTTTGCCTTGGAAGAGTCTCCCGGTCGGTATGCTTTGCTCCCCCTGGGTGCTCAGCAGCGTTTGAATGCATCCACGTGCTCTGAAATGGAGACAAAAACGGAGTGCACTTTATGCTTAAGCAGTGAATAAACTCGATGAATGAATGGGAGCGCGAGTGATCGATATTAGCGGCTCCTCCCTTGCCCTTAAAAAAAAGCAGCCCAATAAAGTTGGTTTTGTAGCCATTGCTGAGCACCAGGGTGTTAAAATCATCTTCTAAATGTGAATATGGACTCTCACATGAGGAGAAAGAAGCCTCAGTGCCTTAAGACCCATCTTTCCTGCTTCGCTACCTGTGATTTCTCCGGCTTTGCAACTTACCCATTTAAACAATGCAAGCATCTCTTTATTAATACTCATTCATTAACTGGAACACCA
The DNA here is from genome assembly GCF_032452875.1 of Bos javanicus. NCBI lineage: Eukaryota > Metazoa > Chordata > Mammalia > Artiodactyla > Bovidae > Bos > Bos javanicus. The sequence goes on from NC_083881.1 coordinate 3,227,019, forward strand.
CAATGACAAGCCCTAAAACTGGCGTTGCTTGGGATGTAATTTCAGTCCTGATTTGCCTGGAAGGATTCATCTGTCACTGAGTTCAAAGGAAGCAGAGACATAATCAGATAAGTAGACTTATTCCCACGCCACCCCCATTTTAAGCAACCCTCATTGTGCTGTGTTAGAAATGGGGTTGGTTCTCCTACCCACAGGTAGCTTAGAGTTGGAAGAGGAAGCAAGCAATTAATTACTCTGGAGTGAAGAACAAAATCAGCGTTACAGAAAGAGCAGAAGTGCTCTATAGAAACATAAAAGTTGCCACGTGGGCCGAGCCTCGGGTATTAACGGTGATCAGGATGGGTGGGGTGGAGTCTAGGCTGAGGGGAATGTGTGGCCGCGCTCGGCCTACGGGGGCAGAGACTGTAGCACGAGCCGGTCCTTGGAGGCAGTCTAGTGGGCGCTGAGGCTGGAAGGATCCCACGGGCTGGACCAAGGCGGACAAAGAGTGCCAAGCTGAGGAATTACCTGTGACTAAGGGGAAAAACTGACTTGGTCTGTCTCCTGCTTTATGAAGGCAGCTATGTGAATATTGTGGCAGGATTCTGGAGGCAGAAAGATAGTGGGCGCTGCAGTATTGCTGGGGGGATTCTGAGATGCATTGAATTTTTTTTTAAATTGGTATGTAAGAGCGTCGTTTAGTCAAAGCGAATTGTCTTTCACGTTTCTGTGCTCTGGTTAAACGCCAGGCATTGTTGGGGAGCAAGGTGTTAAGCAGACATGAACATACACACACCAGCAGAAAAATAGAGGTGATCCTGCTAATTAGAACTCGTGACTTAATTGCAAGATGTGTCCCTCTGGAGGGAACTGGTTCGGTGCAGTGGCCTTTGGAAGCCTGGGATGAGATGCTTGTGGCTCTAGTAGGAGGACCAGTGCTGGTAGCTGGGATGTCGGAATTCCAGGCCGTGCTGTTTGGCTTTCATTTGCTTGGATAAAATGGAGAAAGAACAGCTCTGGGTTCCACGAGTGGTCCACGTGAGAGGACGGGTCTGCTTCCAGGAGGTCCTCTGTGCCCACCTCCCCACCTGCCCAGCGCTGAGTTGGTTACCTGTCCCTGCCTGTGAGTGCCCCCTGCGATGCTGCCTCTATCAGGCACGGTCCTGACCCTTGGCGGTCCCGCTGTCGTCCTCCCCAGACACTTCCTGGCCTCCTCTCCCAGTGCCCCGCCATCAGGCTCTGAGCTCCTGCGGGGCTGGAACTGATCTGAGGATCTTGGCTTATAATGGGTGCCGAGAGTGCTGAATGAATGAACAGATGAAAATGAAGTTAAGAAATCATTGATTTTTTTTCCTTTGGTGGAGTGGGTTTTTTAAAACATTAGTAACTACTTGAGATACACCAAAAAGATACCGAGAATAATACAATGAGCTATCCTACATCTGCCATCCAGCTTCTAAGGGGTAGTCCACCCTTTTGATGCCTTTGAACTCTTATATACAAGGACCCAACCAGAGCCGCGCACCCCCGTCCTCCCAGGCAGGGAGAAGCACAGTCCCACGCAGGTACCATCCACTCTCGGTGGGCTTGCACTCTAGGTAGTGAGGTCCACAGATACACGGATGCTTACTGGGGTCCACAGTCCAGTGAAAATACAAACAGTCTTTATTGTGAAAAACCCCTTGGTTTAAATTCTCGTTCCTGAGTGCCAGAGGCCACCCGTCACAGTGGCTCCGAGCCCAATGCCCTCCTGGGAAACAATCGGAAGGCCCTCCTCGCGGGGCTCTGCCCGGTCACCACCTCTGCCCTGCAGTCACCCTGCTCTGGAGTCTCATGCCGTCGGTCATCTGGTCTGTGAGCTTTACGTAAATTACGTCATAAAACCTGCACTTTTTCCAGAATCTGACTCATTCATTCTACTGTTGATGGGCCTTCGGGTTATTTCCTGTTCAGGACTATTATGTAAGAGTGCAGGATGGATGTTCTTGGGTCTTTTTGCTTCACATATTTACATGTTTTTGCTGGACATTAACCTCAGAGTGGAAATACTGGATCCTAAGCCCCGTAGCTGTTTTTAGGAGAAAATTGTTAGGAGCTCAGTGTAGTCAAGGTGAAACTTTTACTACAACACAGGGCGATACCTACCATCTTGGGAGGGTGTTAAGAAAAGTGTCACGGAGTCGGAATGGGCCTTACGTCTGGGTGGGAGGGTGCCAGGAAGGGCGAGGCTGGACCACCCCGGCAGAGGGAACGGGGCCACCGGCACCCGCCGGTCCTTGACTTGTTGTCCTCCCCAGGACCTCTGGGCCTGTTGGAGTCACGGGACTGGGATGCTCGAGCTGCGCTGGCCTTTGCTTCCGGAGCCCTTCCTCTGGCTGCCCTCTCTAGGACGCATGCAGTGTGGGCGTCTGTGCCTGTCTCCTGTCCCCAGGCGTCCTGTGTGGCTGCTCCCAGGCTGTGATGCCATCGAGGAGTGAGCCTGCCGGGCACCGACTGGGGTCTGCGCCTCCAGCCAGTGCGCCTGGCCCGTGACCTCGGCTACCGCCGTCGCCACCCACCTGGGTCGGGCTTGACTGCTGCTGAGCCTGAAGCCAGACCTCCTCTCTCCCCTCCTTTTTCCTGCGAATTTTTTTTTTTTTTTGGTGTGTTTTATAACCACTTGTCTCTTTCTCATTAAGGCATAGCACGCTGGCTACATTCCTGTCAGTCTGAATTTCTGCTGGTTTAGACCCTGAGCAGACAGGGCGGGATGCGCTTATTGTTCTGAGCTCCTGTTCCCATTTGGGGGCAGCGTCGGCCCAGGGGGAGAAGCCGGCCCCTCGCCCTCTGAAATCAGCGCGGCCTGAACTGAAGGTCACCATTAATTCCAGCAAGTGCAGAGAGGGGCGTGGAGGTGCACCGAGAGAACGTCGGGCCGATCACAGAGCGGGCAGAGGCAGCTCCTTGAAAGGGCCTTAGGGTGTGCTGCGCCCTTCTGGCCTCTCCCAAGCTTTCTTAAAATAGCAGAGAGAGGCTGTGTGTCCAAGCGGAGAAACGGCGCCTCCCGCATCGATCTTTGCTGCCCAAGCGTCAGCTGCTGTTTGAATCATTGCCTCTGTGGTATGGCAGTGACATTGCCACGTGCGTGCCAACACTCAGGGAGACCCCGCGTGATATGCTTAAAGCCCAAATTCCAGAATCAGACACACATGGATTTGGAAGTCAACTTACTTACCATCTTGGACAAAATACGTAGTGTCAGCCTCCGTTTTTCCTGTTCAGGGTAGAGCTGCCAGTACCTGCTTCACAGGCTGAGTGAGACGCAGCACTGAGGCAGGTTCTCTCCAGATGTCACGGGGCACGACTCCTCTGAGGGGCTGTGCCCAGCGGGCGGGAGACGCCGGTCGGGGGTGGGTGGGGCCGAGGCTGGAGACCTGCATCTCTCACTGCAGATCCTGTGCTCAGGGCGTGGCGTGGCCTGGGGGGAGGCACAGGCACGTCTGTGTGCAGTAGGTGCCCAGCAAGTGTCCCGATGCACCTGGATCCGAGGGTGTGCCCTGCACACACCCGCACAGCCACAACCAGGATCCGAGTGTGGACCGTGCGCCCTGCACTGCCAACCCCGGATCTGAGGGTGGCCCTGGTGCTCCCCAGCGGCCCCTTCCTGGCCGTCGCTGTGCTTCCTGCCGCTGGTCATGCTCCCTTTCACCTGCGCCCTGGGGTCCAATCTCCCTTCTAGACTTAGCTCAGATACTACTTCTTCCTGAAGCCTTGACCACTGTTCCTCCTCCTCCCCCACCTCCCCTGGAGTTCCTCCCAGGCCCTCAGCTCTAAGTTCCTGGAGTCCAGGATTAGGGCTCTCGATCCTTCTGGTCGTTTCCAGGGTGTCTCACCAGTCCTTGCCCGCAGGTCCCAAGCACGAGGTGTGCAGTAGGGAGTGTGATGGAGCCGTGCGGGACGCTGAGCAGCCCCCTGCCCACCCGGCAGGCAGCCCGATCCGCCCAGTCCTCCCCGTGGGCCCCTCTGGCCACTTGGTTTTGTGCTCCTGCTCAGTCCTGTCCGACTCTTTGTGACCCCATGGAATGTAGCCCGCCAGGCTTCTCTGTCTTTGGGATTTCCCAGGCAAGAATACTGGAGTGGGGTGCCATTTCCTCCTCCAGGGGATCTTCCCGACCCCGGGATCGAACCTGCGTCTCATGTTCTCCTGCATTGCAGGCAGGTTCTTTACCCATTGAGCCGTCAGGGAAGCCTCAGGGCTTTTTCTGGGGGGAACCTGATTTTCCCAGACCAGGTCCCTCTGTCTATTCTCCCTTCCAACCCTGCCCCCCAGGCCCCCCAGTACCAACTCCCCTTCTTTTAGGGCCCGGTGGGCGTCCCTGCCTTCCTCTCCACGTTACAGAAACCTCACAGGAAGGCGGGGAACGTGGCCTGTCTCCCCCTTCCCCCACAGTAGTTGATCGTCTTCCTGGTTGAAATCTCATAGCGCATCCCTTTTGTTTTATTGTCGTGGTGGGTCTCTCTAAGACAGCTGCTTCTGCCACTCGTAAGCCCTTGCTTGCCCGTGAAAGCTCCTCCCCACCTTCCAGACCCTGCCCGCCCGCCCTCCCCTCTCCCCGGCTCCCAGTGCAGTGGCTGGAGTCCCGTCCGTGTGTGCCTGTACAGATGCGTTTTCTTTGAAGAAGCCGCAGATTGTGCTCTACAGTAGTTGTACCGTTTTAATTCCCACCAGCAACATAAAAGCGTTCCGGTTTCTCCACACCCCCGTTGGCGTTTGTTATTTGTTGTTTCTAGTACAGCCATCCCAGTAGGTGTGAAGCTGTATCTCACTGCGGTTATAATTTCCCTCATGACCAACAGTATTGATCATCTTTTCATGGACTTACATCTTCTTTGGAGAAATAGTTATTTAAGTCCTTTGGCCATTTTTTTTAGTTGGGTTGTCTTTGTTTTTGAGTTCTTCATATATTCTAAGCATGAAACCCTTATCACCTATGATTTTCAAATATTTCCTCCCATTCTGTAGGTGGTCTTTCTGCTTTCTTGATTTAAGTCCTTCGATGCACAAGAGTTTTTATTTTTATTAATTTTGCTTATACTTTTGGTGTGGAATCTGACGCCACTGCCAAATTCCAGGTCAGGAGATGCTGCTGAGCACGTGTGCAGAGGCCAGTGGTTACCTGTGACTCCTGGAATATGTGGCTGCAGAGGACCATGTGGGCAGCTGAGTCTGGGCGACTCAGCCTCTAGACCGTTTCCTGAAGACGTCTGTGAAGGAGCAGGTCTCGGGTCTCATTTGCTGTGAGAAGACGTAGTCTGTTGGCCAGGAGACAAAGCTGGCTAGGAGGAAGGGCATGCGGTCTCCACTGCAGGGACTGAAATCCCACGTAGCTCCAGCCCTTGTGAGCTCCGAGGCGCTCCGAGGCCCAGGGCAAAGCACTTGACCCACGGAGCTTGACTTCTTCAATATGTAGTCAGAGGTTCGCACGATTTCCTTTCCGTCCTCAGGGCGTTGTTCAGAGGCTGGAAGAGCTCTGTGTGTCTGTAAGGAGGCCTGCTAAGCAGCTCAGTGCTGGGCAGATGGTGATTCTGTGAAAACCCAGAGCAGTTTTTAGTGGCGACGTCTCAATATAGCTTGTGTAGTATATATAGTTCGGAATAATGTTTCAGTGGGCAGTTTGGCAGCCCTGTGTGAGTCAAACCCTCCACAAAGTCCATATTCTACTACCCAGTACTTCTAATACACCCTAAGGAGGGAAAAAATCTAATACGCAAAAGGCTTTGCATGCAAAGAGGGTTATTTATAACAAAGGAAAAATTGGAAACAATCTGAGTGTGGTATAACAGAGGATTGATTAATTGAATTATTGAACAGCTTTATAATGGAAGAATGGGCAGCCACTAAAAAAAGCTGTAAAGTACATTATAAAATATTTTTACAGTGTAATTTCAGTTTATTAAAAATCTATGCATAGAAAAAAAAGACTAAAAGGCTGCATGTGGAATTCATGGCTATTACCTTAGTGATGGAATAATAGGCCATTTAAATTTTCTGTCTTATTTTATCCTATTTTAATGATGAACGTTTATGGGGCTCCACCAGCCAGGGCAGACCAGCCCTCCCGCCGGAGCCCCTCAGACTCCAGGCCTGCCCCACCAGTGTCCTCCTCAGCTCTTTTGGGCTTTGACTCCCTGTGGTGAGGGCCCCTCCCTTGGTGCCCAGCTCGCTGGGCTCAGCCATCCCACACCCAGCCTCCCCTCCTCATGGTGCCTGCCATGCCCACCTCACCCAATAATGCCAGGACTAAATTGCTCAGAGGGAGATGGGAGGCCAACTGTTGCTGTTGCTCATGAAACTGATGTATGTAGAGGACTGGAATGAGATTTAGTGGTGACTTGGGACTAAGGATGGAGGAGTTTGCCTTCTGTTAACTGAAAAGCCCGTGAAAATTCACTTCATTGGCAGAGCGACGGCGATCTCCATGGAGAGGTCTTCTTAACAGGGAGCTGTGGGTTCAATCCCTGGGTTGATCCCCTGGAGATCATCCCCCTCCAAGATCCCCTGGAGAAGGAAATGGCAACCCAATCCAGTATGCATGCCTGGAGAATCCCATGGACGGAGGAGCCTGGCGGGCTACGGGTCCATGGGGCAGCAAAGAGTTGGACACGACCAGAGCGACTTAGCACGACGGCTGTGCGATTGCCCGCTTTCAGAACCAGCTGGCCCCCGAGTGCAGAGTTCACGGGGCAGCGTGGACTCATCATCAGGAGGACTTGTTGGGGCAGTGGACAGGCGGAAAGAGTGATGGATTTCAGACCTGTCTGCAAGGCTGCGCGCCCGTGCCTTGGCTAACTCCCGTTGGCCCCTTCGGCAGGTCACCCCGTCTCCGCGAGCCTCCGTGTCCTCCTGTGGACAGTGGTCTGGGTGCTGTGACGGGTGTGGTGCCCGCGGTCCCTGCCTCAGAATGGTTCTGAGGATCCGCAGCACGTGTCCACGGCTTCAGTTGGTGCTGGCTCCCTCCTTTCATTGCCTTCGGAGAGGATGAACTTGCCTCCCCCGACTTTCCAGCTTGTCTTCTTTTGGGTGCAGGGGCTGGGGCTTGTGGTGAGAGCTGCTGTAGGGCGAGGGCGGAGGCTGCCCTTCCCTGAGATGCTGCCTCGGCTCCCTCGGCTCAGAGGCTGCCGGCCCGCGGCCCTGTCTCTGGCGTGAAGCTGAACAACCTCAGGCCCTTGTGCGCCGTTTCCTGCACCCCAGCCGCCCGGCCTGGGTGGGGTTGGGTGGCACAAGGCGGAATCCCCCTGAAGACCCAGCCGTCTCCTTTTGGATTGCATGCTGACTAACACTGGAGCTGGGAGTGGTTTCCCTGAAAACTTCTGTGTGTGTGTGTGTGTTTCCCTTTTTCAAAGTAAATGAAGCCATCTTTAGGCTGTCTCAGTATCAAGCCTAATCTTGACTGAACTGAGCTTCTGTGATCGGAAGTAAGCCATGACTGAGGACCACAAAAGAGTGAGGGGAGTGCTTCCTACCTTTGCTCTTGACGAAAACAAATTAAACAAACTGTGAAGGCTTATGTTTTCTGCACATCGTGGTCTGTCTCATCTTTCTTTTTGGCTGAAAAGCCAATTTAGATCTCCACTGTGAATCATTTTAGTGAGTCGGGTAGATGCTGTCTTTGTTGGTTTATTACTCACCCTGCAAAAGGTGCAGCGTTGCCCACACGTTTTTAAAGGTGAGTTTGGGCTTTAGCATCTGTGACTTCCGGCTAATCCAGACCAACTGCCTTATGTCATATTCGGGGCCTTCATTTTCGACAAGACCCTGGTGGAGCAACAGACGTAAAAATCTGTAAACTTGTTATTCAGTTGCTGTGTCGTGTCTGACCCTTTGTGACCCTGTGGACTGCAGCATGCCAGGCTTCCCTGTCCTTCACTATCTCCTGGAGTTTGCTCAGGTTCATGTCCATTGAATTGATGATGTGATGGATCACAGCCTTTTTGTGGTGAAGGGGCTTGCATAACTCAATGGAGTTATGAGCCACGCTGTGCAGGGCCACCCAAGATGGACAGGTCATGGTGGAGGACGCTGATGAAACTCCACCGGAGGAGGGAGTGGCAGAGCACTCCAGTACTCTTGCTTCGAGAACCCCATGAACAGGATGAAAGGCAAAAACAAACAAACAAACAAAAAACCCTAAAAACCTTGGACTTTTACTATCATAATTTTAGACTTTTTCTGGTTTATGTGTGGGAGTGATACTTGTGGATGTGGTATGTCTCTCTCTAATGGGATCGCTTTTGCCATCAAGCATGTATCTCTCTTAAATGTTTACTGATCAAAGGAAATGATTTCTGGAATATACATATTTTTTATCATCAGTGAAACCTATGGCTTACATAAAAAGTACCCCACATTGTTAAAAAAGCTCTTTAAATGGAGGCTTAAAGATTCTCGGTTATTCACCTCTTTAGGTATTTATTGAGCGCCTGCTGTATGCCAGGTCCTAGTCTGCCTGCCTGGCATGTGGCCAAGCATAGAGCGTGGCCTCTGCCTCCGGGGGCTCGCTGTCTAATTGGAGAGAGCTGTGCGGTGGTGAGCCCTGTCGGGTAGGCAGGTCGCTATGGAACTGAGATTTTTCCTTCCAGTAGCTAACTCACTGAGAATCATTTTAGTTCTGCTTCTTCGCTTTGTACTGTATGTGGTGGTGTGTGTGCATGCGCACCACGCATTTCATTTGTGTGCTTGTTGGTTTTAAATCCACAAATGCGTACGTGTTGAGCCTCGGTCCATCTCGCCGGGCAGCCAGCCACCCTGACTCACCGTGCCCTCAAGGAGCTTCTGTGTAGCCTCTCGTTTGTTCTGAAGAAACACCTCTGACATCTGCTTTGAGAAAAGCAGCATACTAAATGGTCTTTTTTTTTTTTTTTGGCCTAGGACCGTCTTTCATTCTGTTGCAAAGGGGCGTCTCTGTTCAGTGGTTTCCGAGTAGAGGACTGGTGGCCCAGATGCACTTGCTAGGGAGGAGGCCCCAACGTGGCTGTGGAAGAAGGTGGGCTCTGCTCCAGACTCGGCGCTCTGCCCACCTACACGGACCAGGGCTCCCACCCGGCCCATGGGCCCCGGGGTGCGGAGCTGGTCCCTGATGCTGCAGGGCTCCCCTGCGTCCCGGCGGGTGTCAGGCTGAGAGGCGAGCTTTGGCCAAGTTCGCCAGGCTGGGCCACTTCTCTTCGCTGCTTCTGCTCTGGCTAAATACATTGTCCTGATTGAATGTTGCTTTTTCATTTAAAATACCACTGCTGGAGTTCCGATGAGAAAGCTATGATGTCAACAAATAATGTCATTTAATTTTAGGATCATCATCCTTCCTGTGTTCCACCACAGACTGAATTGAACCCTATCTTAGAGCTTTTATTTATCACAGAATGTCCTGTTTTGACGACTGTCTGATCAGCAAGGGGCGCTGGTGTTCCCTGAGAGACCCCCTCTTCCTGCAGGCTGGGGCTAGATCACTTCATTTGCTTGTCTGGAGCTGGCACCTCGAGAGTCCAGTGCTGAGGTGGGCCCTTAAGTGGCTGCCTGTCTGGTGGCTGCGGGCCTTCTCATGCTGGAGATGCCCCCTGTGGCCCCCTGGGGCCCCTTTTCTGTGAGCCGCCTTCTTGCACCTGCTGTCTGCTGGCCTCTCTCCTCTTCCCAGCCAACGGCCTCGAGTCCTCCTGACGGGCTCTCTTAAATCTCCTTCACTGCGGTGTAAGTTATATGCAATACAGTGCTGGTTTAGTTGTCCGGAGGATGGCTTATGACAGGTGTACACATTTCTGCCACCCCAGCCCCAAAGCTATGGTTTTCCCAGGAGTCATGTATGGATGTGAGAGTTGGACTACAAAGAAGGCTGAGCGCTGAAGAATTGATGCTTTTGAACTGTGTTGTTGGAGAAGACTCTTGAGAGTCCTTGGACTGCAAGGAGATAAAACCAGTCTATCCTAAAGGAAATCAGTCCTGAATATTCATTGGAAGGACTGATGCTGAAGCTGAAACTCCAATACTTTGGCCACCTGATGTGAAGAACTGACTCATTGGAAAACACCCTGATGCTGGGAAAGATTGAGGGCAGGAGGAGAAGGGGACGACAGAGAATGAGATGGTTGGATGGCATCACCGACTCAATGGAGATAAGTTTGCACAAGTTCCGGGAGTTGGTGATGGACAGGGAGGCCTGGCCTGCTGCAGTCCATGGGGTCGCAGAGTCGGACACGACTGAGGGACTGAACTCAACTGAGCCCTTTCCCACCACTCCTAGCCCTCCTCCTCTGACCGCTGTCATTCTGTGTAACCCCAGGTTAGATTGGCCTTCTCTGGAGCTCCGTATGCACGAGCGATGACCTTTCTCAAACCTGTTTGGACCCTCACGTCTCTGCTCCAGTCCTGGAGGTGGGGTTCTTGGTGTTTCTTGCTGGGTCTCCTGAGCTGCCCCCTCACCTGTGCTCCCCGCACGGCCTCTAGGGGGAGCTTCATCCCCAGCAACGCAGCCTTGTGTCCTCTCTCTGGACCCTCTGGGCAGCTGCCTGTTCAGCCTCGGGGGGCGCGGCGTCCCCTGCACTCTCCGTGGTCCCACCCCTGTGTCAGCATCCTTCCCGGCCTCCTGCCCGCCCCTGCCCTGGTCTGGAAGCAGCAGAGGGCTTGTTGTCACCTAAGATGAGAACAGCAGGCTCAGGGGTGAGCTAAGGCCAGCCTGCTGGGCAGCGGCGAGGCCTCACAGTTTCATCCGGAGCTGCCTGCAGTGCACTTTTGCCCTAAGAATGGCAGGATTCAAACCTGAGGATTCTGAACATCCTCCCTTCCAGCTCTGCAAAACACAAAACTGTGTGTTCCCTAGAGCCAGACAACAGGGACGCTTTTCTCCAGGAGGTCGTCCACCCTGTGCACAGCAGGCTTCGGCCTTCCCTAGAGCCAGACAACAGGGACGCTTTTCTCCAAGAGGTCGTCCACCCTGTGGACAGCAGGCTTCAGCCTCCGCAAGTGCGCGGGGCACGAGGCAGAGGGGATGGTGTCCCACTGAGACGCCCAGCCCTGACCCCCAGTCCTGTGACGTGCTCCCTCACACGGCAGAGGAGTGTGCAGTGTGGTGAGGTTAGGGAGCCCGCAATGGGTGGGTTGTCTGGGACTGTCTGGCTGGGCCCAGGACGACTGTCAAAGGGTCCTTATCAGAGGGAGGCCGGGCCATGGAAACAGGAGGTTGGGGTGATGCCGAGAAGGGGCCCTGAGCCAAGGAGCACAGCTGGCTCTGGGAACGGCCAGGAGCCAGAGTGCCCTGAAGCTCCTGGAAGAACCTGCCCTGCCAGCACCTTGAGCCCAGGACTGGCGACCTCCACGAGTTTTAGCAGGTGTGTTTCGAGCCACTGAGTTTGTGGTTGTCTGCCACAGCCGTCCCGGGATCTAACACAGGGCAGGTGCTGCTCCTGTGCAGACGTGGAAAGAGCCGTCACGGTCTGCGGCCGCTTCCCTCTGCCCCTGCGGGAGTGGCGTCCCGGGCCACGGTGCTTCAGCCAAGGTGCAGCATGCAGGCTGACCCCAGGTGGCGGCTTGCCTCCCCAAAGACACGAGGGAGGGGAAAAGGAGGGGGAAAGAGGGGCACAGGGGGAGGGCCTGCAGCAGGACAGGAGCCACAGTCTCTGTGACGCGGTCACCCACAGCCCGTCCCCTCTACCATGCTGTGCCACATCCTGGGGATCTGAGCTCTGGGAGGTGGGGTCACGGAGCCACCGGGATAGTCTCACCAGGGGCTCTCTCGCTGATGGAGGACCTTGTCTTGTTTATGGCTGTAGCCCTGCTGGGAGGAGCTCAGAGGGTATGGAGGAGGCCTCGGTGAGTGTTGGCAGGAGCGAAGCCATTGGTTTCCCATCAGAAAACTTACAGACGAGACTACAGGAAGAGTGGCACGAGGCTTGGCCTTTGGTGATAGCTTCAGCGTGCCCACAAATAGAACATGGGAGAAAACCGGGTCGACTCCCTGGACTCCATTCTGTGCTGCTGTTGCTGCTCTGCTGGGCCCTCTGCCTCTTCCTGGGCCACGGCGACACGTCCCACTGTGGGCCGCTGCCCGCCTTTGCTCAGGCCCGGCCAGCCCAGCTCTCCCTGCCAGGGTCCCCTCCTTCCGGGAGGGTCTGACTGCGGCTTCCGCAGCCTGTGGGTCACCACGTCCTCGCGATCTGCCCATCCTCTCCTCTGTGCCTGTGTCTCGACACCATCTGTGTTCCAAGGTCCTGCAACTCTGGAGCCCCACCGTGCCCACAAAAAGTGAAGTGAAGGGCAAGTTGCTCGTTCATGTCCGACTCTTTGCGTCCAGGCCAGAATACTGGAGTGGGTGGCCTGTGCCTTCTCCAGCGGATCTTCCCAACTCAAGAATCGAACCAGGGTCTCCCGCATTGTGGGCAGATTCTTTACCAGCTGAGCCACAAGGGAAGCTCTGTGCCCGCAAAGGCGCGATGCACAGCTTTCTCCTCACTGGTGGCTCCCCGACGCCCTGGGGACGGCCCGCCCCTTCTCGACCGCGCGGTGCCATGTAGACCCCGTCCAGGTTGCCACGTGTCGGTCTCATCCCCGGACTTTAACAGTCTGCCCTCGGCGTGTTCAGAACGCTGAGGGTGTTTGTTGTGCGTCATCAGTTTTGATTGCGTGAATGAAGAGGACGAATGATCGAGTGGTGAAAGCAAAGCATTAATAGTGCAGTGAAGCTGGTGGGACCGAAAATCTTAAAGGCGAGGTCTACTTAACATGCCTTTCTGGGAGAGGCTCTCTGTATTGTATTAATTGACTCAGAAGCTTGCGAATCAGGGCAGTGCTAACGATCTCTTTTTCCGGTCACTGAAGACAGGAGCTGGCGGTGTCGCCGCGCTGTTCATCACAAGCTCAGGTCCGGCTGGCCTCGTTGTCCTGGTAAATGAAGAAAAGGAGTCACACCGTGGTTTGAGTTGCAGGGAGCGTTGGAGCCCAAGTTTGCCTGATTTCTGTTTCGTGGGTGTGGATGGAAGTTGCCCAGTTCAGGGTGGGGCCATGCCGACTCCTCTCGCGGAACCTGTGGTCCCACCCAGACCAGCGCCAAACTTCCACGTGCTGCAGACCTGGGGTTTCCTCGAGAAACATCCGTGGTGATCGTCACCCCCCTCCCAGTGTTTGCTGAGCACTTGCTACATGAAACTAGGAGCCCGAGTAAGACGCGCGTCACGGGGTTGAGTCCTGCAGGTGCTGAGGTGGGTGTGGGCAGAGGCACAGGTGGAGCTGGCAGGGCAGGCACGTAATTCTGCAGGTGCCCAGGCGAGAGGAGGGGGAGTTCCCTTCCGGCTTAAACTAATCTGCAAGGACGTGACATGTGGGAGGCCTCGTGGCAGGAGGTGGAAGTTTGGAGTCAACGTGTGTGTGTGCACGCCTGCTCAGTCGTGTCCAGTTCTTTGTGACCCCATGGACTGTAGCCCGCCAGGCTTCTCTGTCCATGGAATTCTCCAGGCAAGAATACTGGAGTAGATAGCCATTTCCTCCTATAAGGCATCCTGGGGTGAACTCACGTGCCTTAGGTCTCCTGCACTGGTAGGCAGATTCTTTAGCACTGAGCCACCTGGGAAGTCCCTTTGGAATCAAAAGACCTGGCTAAACTCCTGGCTTCATCTCTCAGCTGAGTGCCCCTGAAGAAGTTACTGATGTCTTCTCACTGCACTTTCTTAGCCTCTAAGCTGGGAATATTCGTGTCAGCTGAGATGTGTCTGTGTGGTGACCGAATGATGTCACTGAATGATGTCTGAGGGGATTGCATTCACGTAGATGATGTTGCTGGAGCTGGAGACCAGAGGAACGTGGGGGGGCACCGCACTTGAAGAAGGAGGGATGTGCCAGGCAGCCACGGGGCGGGGGACGGGGCTGGTCTGGGCTGGGGCGGCTGAGAGTGTGCAGAGTGGCCTAGGCTGGGTGGCGGGACGCAGGTGGAGGGGGGCCTGGGAGGAGCCATTCTCGGGGTGATCCTGAATGGACTCTGGTTTTGCTTCATCATGTGTTGCATCTTGTTTGGCCGATTCATCCTCCTGATGAGTCTTCTCAGGCTGCGGATAAAATTAGCTTCGGTTTCCTGAACTAAATTCCAAACCACAGGCCTCCTGCCATGTGCTGGCTGGCTACAGGCTGAGGTGCTGGCAGGGGGTGGGGGCTGGCCTCCTTCCCCACCCCCCCGCCCCCCCCCCCGGCCCCCCTCGCCCGGCCGCTGAGCCCTTGCCCCCTGATGTGTGCTTTGGCTCCTTGCCTGTCTCTTCCAACACAGCTGTGGCCTGGGGTCTCCCGGAGCCCCTTAAACTTCAGGCGGCTTTGGCGTGACTACACCCGGAAGGGGCCTGTCTCAGTTAAGACTCTTGATCATCGTTGGCAGAATCGCTCAAGCCGTCCTAAGCGCAAGAGGGCGTGCACTGGGGGAGAGGCTGGGTGGCCCCCGGAACCCAGGGCAGGTCCACTGTGGAGCCAGGCTGCCGCTGGGACCGGGCGGAAAGGCCCCGCGGGCCCGGCTCCCGCCATTGGTCTCCTGGTGGTCTCTCATCCCTCCTTGATTTTTCTCCTTTCACCGTCTCCTCAGCGTCTCTAAATGCGTGGTCCCTGCAGTAGCCATCTGCCACGGCCCCAGGTGGTACGGCAGCTCCAGCTGACCGTAGCCTCTGCCCCGACCCCATACTTCAAGGAGGAAGTGTCTTCTGGGCTCAGCGTCTCTTTGCTGTCCTCCCCCGGCCCTGCCGCCTGGGCCCATGGGGCGAAAGTCCGATAGTGACGACCCGGCTCCTGGTGGTGTTGCCCGTTAGTGATAGGAGCACGGGTTCCCAAGAAAGGGGTGATTGGGGCTGGGCAGACAGTTATCAATGAAGGGCGTGGAGATGATGGACTCCTCGCCCGCCCAGCTGGGACCCCAGGACCCCTCTGGGGCTGTAACAGTTGTGTGAAGTGAACACTGGTTCACTTCAGACTCACTCATGGCGTCCGGCGTCGGGTGCTGGCTGGATTCTGAGGGTGCAGTGTGTGCGTTTCTCTGCCACTCTCCAGAAGGCCGGGGGAGAGCTGGCTCTCCCTGTCCTGAAGCTTGGTTTCCATTCCAGCTTGAACTTCGTGTCCTGTACCCGCTCCTGGCTCCTCTGTGGACCCTTGAGCCCTCGGGGTTCTGCTTCTGGGGAGAGGAGGGCACCCCAGTGCACTGCAGAGGGCTTCACCCCCGCGAACCTCAGTGCCTGATTGCTGAAGCAAGATTAATGGTAACCATCTCATGGGATTTTTTTTGAGAAAGTAGGTTTTTGTGAATTTTGAAAGCTCGGAAATTATCATGCAGATGGGATTTCAAATTACCAGTGATTTCTGGAAAGTAATGTGCTTGGAGCACAGGAGGTGAGTTACCAGTGCACCGTGGGTCTTTGCAGGTCTTATGTTTGGGAGGGTTCTCTTTCTCCCCGTGCAGACAATGCCCATTTGACGTTGTGTTTCTTAGCACAAGTCTTAAGTGCAGAATCAGAGTCTAGTTTCCAAATTCCTCTGAAGAGAGAAGGGCTCAAGCCTGCCTTTGCTGCTCGCTCAGGCCTGTGAAGCAGCGTGTTGGAGGCTGTTTCGCTTCCTGTAGGGTTAGGTTTTCGCCGCTTGGTGCACAGTAAAGCTGCCATCCTGCTCTGGCCATGTGCCCAGCGCACTGTGTGCATCATCGCGACCTGTCCTGACACTGGCAATGTGCAAGAACACGTTGTCATCCCCCTTTACAGACGAGGTAACTGGTCCGAGTGAGAAAAAAGGACGTGTGTGGGGTAAGTTAGCAAGACTCTCAGACTCCAAAGATCCCCTCCCCCGCGGTGCCGCACTCCTCTGGGTGCAGAACGAGGGCGCAGGGCGGCTTCTCTGCATGGGGACTCTGGCAGCGCCTGAGTGACATGCGACAGCCCGAGCCCCGCCCACTCGGCACCCCCCTCGGCCTGTCTCATCTCCGGGGCTCCCCAGGAGCCGTTAAGGATACTTGGAAGCCGTGGCGGTCTTCCCCTCCCTGCCCACCAGCCCGCACGGTTCCTGTCCTAGGAGACCGAGTCCACGCCGGCCAGCCCTGCCCTGAGGGCCATCACACTTGTCAGCTGTCGCCAGAAGGGTGCACCCCACATCTGAGCACAGCCTGGGGTAGCTTACCCTCACAGTCACAGCAGGCGTTTACTGTCTTTAAAGAACAATAGCGTCATGAATCAATTTTAGAGCCTGAGAGAGAGCTGCGGCTGGGTGTAATGGCTCCCAAATTTGTAAATTGCAGCCATCAGCGTCAATGAAATAATGACAGCACCAAAGCAGTGACTCACCCCTCCCTCATGTTCTGTACGCTTCCTACCTCCTCTCAAAGGAGGAAAAATGGGCCTTTAGTTGAGTGCTCAACTGGATTGTTCTGAAAGCATCACAAGAAGAGAACATGTCACGTGTAGACCAGCCTGCCCCAAGGGAGTGACGATCGCTTTTAGGCGTGAATTTCCTGCCTCCGAGAGTCGGCCACAGTGTCTCCCGAGAGGTGCAGAATGCACCCTCTACACTTCGCTCTGTGGCTGGCGTGGTCTTCCTAAAAGGCAGATGGGGTAGGACTTCCCCGCTCTCAGCCCTTCTGTAGTCCTCGTGGCCTCTGGGATAGAAGCCCACCCTTGCCTCGCACAGCAGGCATGCGTTCTGCCCCTGCCTCTTCACCCCATCCACCGCCAACTCACGCTGTCTTGTCACCTGTCTTGACCTGGTGCCCCCTGCTGCTCTGCTCGGGACCACCTTACCCACCTCATGCACCCCGGGGCTCCTTCAGGCTCCAGCTCGGGTCCTCACTTCCCTGCGCTCTGTCCTTGCCCCTCATAGCATTCATAGTCTCATTTCCTGAGGGTCTCCCAGATGGTGCTAAAGAACCCATCTGTCAGTGCAGCACACATAAGAGATGTGAGTTCAATCCCTGGGTCGGGAAGATCCCCTAGAGGAGGGCATGGCAACCCCCTCCAGTATTCTCGCTGGAGAGTCCCATGGACAGAGGAGCCTGGTGGGCTACAGTCTTTGGGGTCCCACAGAGTCAGACATGACTGAAGAGACTTAGAACACACGCACTCAAGTTTCTTGAACACCCGCTCTGTGCCCAGAGGGGTGCCTTGTAGATGTGTCCAGATACTGCCTCATCCAGCAGCTCGCCCCCACCCCGAGGGTGTTCTCTGCAGGGGAATGTGGGAGTAGGGATGGGGCAGCGCACCCACGTCCCATGGCCCGGAAAGGTGGGGCTGGCTTTTAAACCATGTCCGTGTGGTTTCCACGTTGGTGCTTTCCTCCTCGCTACAGTTGCGTTTGTAAGATGAGTAACTCGTGCCTTCCTGCGCTGTGCGCACACTTCCTGTTGCTACAGTTAGCACGCCGCCATGTTGTAATCTCCTTTCAGATCGGTGCCCCGGGTTAGAGTGTGAGCTTCCTGCGATCAGGGACAGCCTCGTCATTCGTCTCTTTCCCTCCACTCCTAGCACGTGTCTAGCTCCACGGAGGCGGTCAAAAGGCTCGTGGCTGAACGTAACCGAGCATGTTGTGCGATGGTTGTTACCTCTTGCTCTTTAAGCCCTGTGTGTACGGTCACCTCGCCTGGAAAACAGTCTTATGTCTGGGTCGTCAGCAGTCCTCCCTGGTCTTCTTGCCTCTTCCCTACTTCTACCTCCTTCCTGTTTCAGAAACTTCTTCTGTGTCCCCAGGTTTCTGGGGAACTGGTGATGGACATGGTTCTCCATGCCCCTTCCGTGTGCCTTCTCGCCTGGGCCTCTTATTTCTCTCCTAATCACGACGCTTCACTGCTTTCTTCCTCCTTGGTCTTTCAGTCTTAAATGTAATGACCCAGAGCTTAGAAGCAATTATGAAAGGATTATATCGGTGATGGATGGTCCCGTTGTGATCGCAGCCTGTGCTGGATTGAAGATCTTACTGTGAAGTGCCACAAACGACTACATTAATGTCATCTTCTTGGTCAAGCTTAACTCAGATTTTTGTCAATGGGAGTAGTCAAATTAATGACACTATGATAACAGATTTCTACTTCAGGGTGCGGGGCCCCAAAGTCCCATGTGTTTTCTGCAGTGTCAGCTGCTGGTGTTCAAAATATCTTCTTTTGGAAAGGTTTTTTTTTAATCTTTTTCATCCTTTGAAACCCAATGCCAGGCATATTTTGGACACCCAGAGTTGACTGGCTTGCTGGGTACATGACTTGGGGTAGCGTTCAGGTTACTCCACGTGCAGTCACGGGGGCATCCTTCCGCCGCTGTGCTGGGCCTGGCAACGGGACATGAGCAGGAGTGAAGCACAGCCCTTGCTCCAAAGGGGGATGCGTTCTGCGGGCCCGTGGATGAGTTAGCAGCAGTACCTGCTGAGGACTGCGAGGGTGCTGTCTGAGGGCACCAAGGGCTGCTGAGCTTGGGGCAGGTCAGGGAAGGAATGTCAAAAGTGATGATCACACCTGGAGACTTCAGGGTGGGCCTGTGGTCCGTATGCCCAAATCAGCCAGTTTGCAGACAGACCAGAAATTGTGGATGTGGTGGAAAATATGGACAGTGGCCTCCTGAGGGTCTCTGGGGTGGGGTCTGGGTTTAAGCACATTCAAGGGTAGAAATCGGTCAGGATGAAAACAGCACCTACATTACTGATCAAGTTGGAAATGGAGGTTTGGCTCAGTCCTACCCACCATGTGGCCTTGCAAAGCCACCCCTGCCCTGAGTTGAACTTATCCCCAAGGCCTCCCCCAGGGGCCCTGCCTCTTCTTGATGACTTATGGCAGAGGATATAAATGTGTACCTCCTACCATCGGAGCTCCTGGGGACTGGTGGGGTCTGTGCCGAGCTGGGCAGCCTTCCTCCTCTGCTCGCCGCCCACAGGGCTTGGCCAGTACACCTCTGTGGAACCGCCTCCACCACCTCTAGGTGGGATGACTTGTCTGAAGACGGCTAACACGCAAGGAAGTTGCTTCCAGGTTGAGGATGGAGAAGAGATAGACCTTCCCAGCTGCAGGCTCTCTGAGAAAGCGGTGAACACACGTGTTGGGCTGGCTCAGCTGTGGACCCTGGCCGCCTGGAGAACCCCCATTGCCAAGCTTGCCGCCCTCCCCACGTCCAGCCTCTGCGCAGTGGTCCTCTCTGCAGGCACACCCTGAACCAGGATTCCCAGCCCCGCCCGTCCTCAAAGGCCTGCCTTCCACGCACCAGCTCCTGGTGTCTTCCGGCCATCCCTCTGGAAGTGCCCTCCCCTTTGTCCTGTGCGGCCAAAGGTGGGCGTCAGCCTCTACCTGACACAGAGCGCACTGCCCGCGATGCTGCTGCTGGCCTCTTTATTCCTGAGACCAAGCTCCTCCTGGCAGGGACCACGTGCTGTGTCTCCATGGGTCATACTCAGCACCGGGCCATGGTGCAGCCTCTCCTGCCCTCCTCTCTGCTCCTCGGGTGACACTGGGCTTCCTCCCTGCTTGCAGCAGCTGCGTGTAAAACGTGTACTGGCTGCTCAGTAAATATTGCATGAATAAATGGCTAGTGCGTACTAAGTCAGTGAGCGAAAAATGATATGGAACGGTAGAGATTTTTATTAGATAATCAACGAAAGAGGACCTTTGACACCGAGGGTGTGTCTAAGCTTTAGCCCAAGCTTTAGCAGAGTGGAGTGGTAAAGAGAAGGCTTTAGAGTCAGATGGCTCCTCAGGGGCACAGTGGTAAAGAACCCGCCTGCCAGTGCAGGAGACGCAAGAGATGCTGGTTCAGTCCCTGGGTCAGGAAGATCCCCTGGAGGAGGAAATGGCAACCTACTCCAATATCCTTGCCTGGGAAACCCCATGGACAGAGGAGCCGGGCAGACTGCTGTCCATGGGCTTGCAAAGAGTCAGACGGGGGATCGGCCGCGGCTCATAGCTGCTGGGGGGTGGGGGGTCCCCGAGGCAGGATGTCTGTGCCTGCGAGTGGGAGCGTGGGGTCCCAGCTGCTCCCCAGGCTCACAGTTCCTGATGTGAGGACCAGGACAGCCCAGGCCTGCTGAGAGGGTCCCGGGTGCTGTGTGAGGGCGTCTCGACCAGGCCCGGCGTGAAGCGGAGAGTGGCAGCTACGCAACATCCAGAATTCTCCAGTCCCTCGTGCCTTCGGATGGAAACGGCCGGAGCTCCCTGTGGCCACACCAGTTTTATTACTTCTCTGTCTGTAAAAACGGGCAGCTCGAGGAAGGGGAGCGCTGCCCAGCTGTGACTGTTTCATGAAACAGCCCCGTGTCCTCCGCGCCCCCCGCCCCCTGCAGGAGGCAGCTTATTTAAGCGTCCCCTCGATGGTGCGTCCTGCGAGCACGGGAAAGCGTGCTCCCTCCCAGCCGCTCGAAGTCATAACTGCATGGAGGAGCTCGGTCCGCTTGCTCACTCTGCATCCGCCCATCAAACGGGTCACTCCTGGGACAGAGCGCCTTGGCCTTTGTTCTTACTGGGGCGCCACAGATGCTGCTGTCGGTCTCCTTCCTCCTCTTTCTGTTTTCGCTGCTGTTTGGAAGAGAGTCTCCGTGCTGTCCTCGTCAGCATGTCTATGACCTTTGGGGAGTTCCTGCTGTCCTGAGAGTGTGTGAGCGCGGCTGGTGAGGTGCATCTTGGGCCCAGGCCCGCCTCCCTCCCCTGCTCATTAGGTCAGTTCTGTGCTGCTAAGGGCCTGCGGCTCCCAGGTGCCGTCTTGGGGTGGGCAGGGGGGCGGGCTGTGCTCTAGGTGCCCCCCTCAATCCCCAGAGTCCCCAAGGCGGCAGCGAGGCAGGGATGCAAATGGGGCTCGGCCCTGGACCCCAGCCCGGCCTGGGGCGGACGGCCCAAGAGGAGGCGGGGTGGCCTCGGTGGAGGTGGGCACCTCTGGCTTGCAGACCTGTCTGGTGCCCAGCTCCCCGCCGTGTGCCGGACTGAGAGGAGGTCGGCGGTTACCTTGTTCATGGGCGCTGGCACAGGGCAAGCCGGGCCAGGCTTCCCGAGGATGCACTGTCCTCAGGGCCCCATGGCCCACGTCTGGGGGCTGGGGGAGGAGCTGAGAGGCCCTCGGGGAGGCAACAGGAGCCTTGCCTTTGTTCTGGAGGCTGTTTCTGTTTGATCTGAGCAGCAGACTTTAAAAAAGATTCATCCTCACAAAGCCTGCGTTCTGCTCGGTGACTGACTTTTCGCTGCTTTCTGTCGCTCCTTCCCTCCACTCCTGCTTCCAAGGGGAGGTGAGGTACGCGCTCTTGCGTGTCCCGTGTCTGCTGTCATGGGCAGCTCAGTCCTCGGGGGACGCCGCCTGCTGGCTCTCTGTCCCTGGGGAGCTGGGCCTCATGGGGGTCTTGGTCTCAGATCGCGTCCCGTCTGGCTATTCCGGGCCAGCTCGGTGGCTGAGACGGGCTGGAGGGCGGAGGTGGGATGGGGAAGGCCACGGAGAGAAGGGAGACTGGGAGGGACTGTCGAGCTGGCGTCTGGCAGGAGCTTGGCGCGCTTAGCAGGCGGGCGATGGGGGAGCAGGTCCCAGGAGGGGGCAGGAGGTTGGTGTGGGGGCAGATGCGGACAGAGTGTCAGGAGCGTGTCCATGCGTGGCTGTCTGTCTCTGCCGAGCTTGTCTCTCTCTCAAGCGTTGGTATGTCCTCTCTGTAAGTGAGGAAGCCAAATCATCCCAAAGAAGGAAGGGCTTGTGCCAAGAACAGGAAGGATTGGGCCGGTGGGCGTGGGAATCAGGCCCAGGAACGGGACGGGGCAGCGGATCCAGTACTGTTAGAGAAGAGCTGCCCGTCGAGAGTAGGTGGCCAGTGCGCTCGTCAGATCACCACGTCTTCAGAGCGTTGATGACACGCCAGGCACCGTTTCAGCACAGCCTTGATGCAGAGTCTCTGGGTGAGCCTCGTCCCTCTTTGCGTAGCTCGTCCTTGTCTCCTCCCGTCCTGCCGGGTGCTGCTTGCGTGTTCCTGCTGTGACCTATCAGAGTGTCCGTCTGTGTGTGACTGTCCCCTAGGTGGTGCGTGTCTCAAGGGGCCTGGGTCTAAGTCCCCTTAGTTCCGGATGCTCCCCAGGCTGCTCAGGGCCCCCTTCCGGGGACCCACTTGTCCTTTGTCTCTCTTGGAAACTCCTCGGGCTTTGAGGCCTGGCTCCACGGGGACATTCGGGTCCTTTCTCTGCCGAGCCCTGCGCCCGCGTGACTTCCAGCTTTGGCCTTGCACTTGAGTTAGGCCGTCCATCTCTCGTTTGCAGAGCTGCCTTCGCCGGACGATTTCACTCCCGTGTCTCCAGCTCGATAACGGTGCTCGGTATGTGGGAGACGTGCTCCGTAAACGCTGAAAGATAAGCACACAGAGCAGAAGGACGGTTCGGAGCCCGAGTGCAGCAAGGCAAGCGGTTGGATGCTTTGTTCCGAGAGCGCGTCCACGTGCGGAGAAGCACGGGTCTCTGTGGCCGAGGCGTCAGGGGCCGGTGTGCACCGCACCCCTCCCCCGGACGGGAGGCGCGGGCGGCAGGAACCTTGCTGACCCTGCACTTGGCTGCCCCGGTTGAGTCCTGGTTCTGTCGCTTACTCGGCAGGCCGAGTTGCCTTCGGGAGCTCCAGGACCTTCATCTGTGGAGAAGGAGTTGCCGCGCACGTCTCCCCGCGGCGCGCTGGGCTCCAGGCGCCGTCCGTGGTGGTGTGCCGGCCAGCCTTGGTGCTCCTGGCAGGTCCGGGGGCGACGCTTTGCGTCAGACTTTCTCAGCAGCAGCCCTGCTGACTGTCTCTTCCGGGGGGTAGTGGGGGCATCCTGGCTCCCGCCCTCAGCCCTGACGGCCCAACGTCCCCTGGGGACGGCCCCAGCCCCACTGGGTCCTCTCCTGCGTCCTCCGCAGGTCCCTGGGGTGGGTCCCAGTACTAGTCCTGGTCTGTGGAGCGGGAGATGGAGGCGCAGGGAGGTGCTATTGAGAAAGCTTCCGCAGAAGGGCTCCCGAGGACGCTTCTTGCAGCTCCTCCCACTCTTCTGCTGCTGGGCTGGCCCCCTGCCTGCCCCACCACCCCGGGGCTCGGCCACGCCCTGCTGCCAGGGGCCTGGCCTGTAGCTTTGTCTCGTCTCTCCCTGGCTCTCTGCCCCCCTTGCCGGGGTGGCGCTCCATCCCGGCAAGTCACACACAGTCCCAGCTCCTGGGACGCGTCCAGCACAGTCACTCTGTGAAAGGAGGCGCTGCCGTCCAGCCCAGGCTGTCTCTGCAGGCCAACATCGGGGCACAGAGGCCCAGGGCTTTGCCGGTGGTGTCAGGGGCAACCCTGCCCGGCGCCCTGCGTCCACACCCGCACCCCCGTGTCGCAGCCGCCCCCTAAATGGCAGCTCTGCTTCCCATCTCTAGTTCCTCTCCTTCCAGCCTCCCGTCTGTGAAGTAGGCAGGAAAAAACCCCCAAACCCACCCAAGCTTGCGTGTTTGAAAGACAATGAAGCAGGAAAAAGGACGAGACACAGGGCCCCCACTTGGTCTTGACTTCCTAGTGTGGGAGCGTTCCAGGCAGGCCTGGTCCTCTGCCCCGTCTGCAGCCGGGGCTTTGGTGGGCTCATCCACCCACCGCTTTGGAGGGAGTGGGGGTAAGACGTGGGCTGCCAGGAGGGGCCGTTCGAGGCCCAGGTCAGCAGGGAGCCCGCGCCGGGCCGCTTGGTGGTCTGTGTAGACGTGGACTCCCGGAGGGAGGGCAGGCCTGGCGAGGCTGCCCCAGGGGCGGGACGCGCTGGGGTCATGGCCGACCGTGTGGAGCAGGCCTCCTGAGGACGCGGCGTCCAGCCCTGCGCGGTGAGCAGGCGGGGCTGGCCTCCCAGGTCCGTGCAGCTTTAGCTCTTCCCTCTGAAGCCTGGTCACTGGCTGCTGGGCTGGTTCTGCAGGTGAAGTCCTGAGCTGGTGAGGAGGGTGGGCAAGGCTGGGCCCGACGGCACCCAGACCCCCTTCTCAGGGAGCGAGAAAGACACGGGTCAGCTGCCACACGGACTGGGGGGCACGCTCCTTGCACAGACTTGGTGGGTGCGGGAGGCAGGCTGTGCAGGGTCTGGGCGTGGCTTGTGTGTTGCTGACGGGAGACAAAGGTGAGCAGGGGGACGTTTGGAACAGCTTATTGTCTCCATGATGAAAGCACCCGACAGATGCTGCACCAGGCGAGGTAATAAGCATTATCTACACACCACCTAATTGTTCCCTGATAATCTCGAGGCAAATGTTGTAATCCCATTTAACAGATTAGGGAAATAAGGCTTAGGAGTTTAAGTAATTTGCCCAAGTTCTCACAGCTACTAAGTGGCAGAGCCAAGAATTTTTTTTTTTTGCTCTAAATCCCTTAGCTTGTATGTTCCTATACAAGTCCCAGAACGTGGAAAGTACAGAAGTATGTTGCAAAGTCAGCATTGTTTCCAGCAGCCAGATAGGATCACACGTCGGGTATTTGCTCTTTGTCAGTGTGGCCACCCCCGCCCACTGCCCGGCTTTGCTGAAAGGCCGCTCGCTGGTGGTCACTTTGGGTCGTGGATGGTGGGATGGGGGGAGGGCATGCTCGTGATGCTGCTGGGGGCCATGGGGGGTTGGATGGGGCAAGGCAGGCTCATGATACTGCAGGGGAGCTCAGCCTCTCGGAGGGCGCGCATGGAGATGGGGGTGAGCAAGGAGACGGGGGTGCTCTGGCTGGCCGGGCCCCGCAGAAAAGCTGGCGCGGGGACTGTGGTCTGCCGGTCCCTGCCGCAGGCTTGTGCTCCCGAGTGGTGTGCCCGGGATTATTGTGGTAAGGAGGGCACTTGCCAGGGCCGGGGCCTGGCAGGGGGCCTGTTCCGGATCTGGCACAGGGCCCCTCGTGGGTCGCAGGGCCCCTCGTGGGGCTGGCAGGAGGCAGATCTGTGAGACAGGGTAGGCCAGACCCCGGAAGGCCTTGAAAGCCACGCTGGGTGGTCAGCCTCTGTCCCAAGGCTGCGGGGGGTCGCTGACCGCCGAGATGAGACTGCTGGGCTGAGTTCCCCTGTTCCCGGGCTGAGAACATGTTTAATCCTCCATTATTTTTGTGACTGAGCCACAGCGGGCGGGACGGCAGATCAGAACTCTTTGAAGCTGGCTTCAGAGGCCCCCGCGCCGCGCTTGACTGCTGACTGCCCCGCGTCTTTCATCTTCGCTCTCATCTGGATCAGGGCAGTTAATTGTCTCCCCCAATATTAGCTCTACCCGTGACTTTGTAATGAAGCTTCCCATCACGTTCCATGGAGAGCCTTCTGGTTTCCGCAGGAGATGCCCCTATAGTAATATTTTGGCGCCCAAAAGCAGAGTCACTGCCCAGACGCAAGCGACACTGAGGGGCCCCGTGAGCAAACTTGGCGAGGACTCGGGTGGGCTGCCTGCCTCTGTCCCAAGCTAGGCGCCGGGGCTCCTCCAGCCCACTCGGCCTCGTGTGTCCATCTTGCTGGCGCGTCTTCTGTGGTTGTCCAGCCTCGGGGTCGTGAAGCCACGGGGCTGTCCCATGTGATGGGTGCCGGCGCGTGGACAGACCTCGCAGGGCGGCGGGGGTGAGCGACAGGAGAGGGGCGCCCGGAGTGGAGGGCCGAGGGCGGGGGCCGGGCGCCAGGCCTGGCCTTCCCTAAGAAGCGTGTCGGCGCCCACCTGGCCTTTCAGCCTCCGTGACTTAGCCTTGTGTGTTCTCGCTTCACACTTTCTCCCTCTGTCCCGTGTCTTTTGTCCAGCCTTGCAGACTGGCTCAGCTTCTCGGGTTCTGAGACTCCATCCTGGCCACACTGGGCGTGCTGGCGTCTCTGGGCAAACCCGCACCATCCCGGCTCCCAGAGGCGAGCAGGTTAACGGGTTGCACAGGGAGGTTTTGTATCCACACAACCTGCCCACAGCCTGCGGGGCCTGCCCCCCACGAGCAGATGGCCTGGGGACCACCTTGAGAGCCGAGCTGGGCCCGTGTGAGGCCTGGCTGTGGGTCCCTGTGGGGGACCATCTACCACGCCTTGTTCTGAGTGGACCAGACCCCTGGGGGTGGTGCTGAGACAGGGCTGGGAGAGATGCTCTGGGGGCGGGGATGGTGACTGGGCTTCAGAAGCTGGGCAGTCCCACTTGGGATTAGCTGTTTTAATCTTTAAAGAAAGCCACCTTGACTCAAGCAGGGTGAATTGTGTCTGCTCGGGCGCACTTCCTGTACCGCAGCCTTGCGTGTCTCAGTTTGGGTGCATCCGGGGTTAGGGCACAGCTAAGTCTCACTGCATCCTTTAATCTGAAAGAGGAGGGGAGCTCTCATGGCCCGCCAGGTCATCGTGGGTGGAAACAGGAGCCTGAGGGTCGTCCCTGTGATGGCTTCCTCTGTGCCTCCTCCCTCCAGCCTTCTGGAAGCTGCAGCCTTGTGGGGAGGGAGCTGTGATGCAGTAGCTTTAGGAGGGAGCTCTGGCAGCACTTTGAAAAAGATACGTTTAATTTTTAACAATGAATCAGAGGGACTAAAGGCAGTTCATTGACAGCCAGGCGGGGCTCCCAGGTGGAGGGCGCCGTCAACTCCCTGTTGCCCAGGGCAGGCTCTCCTCTCCTCTCCTCCACCGCGAGGCCTCGTGGTGGGGGACGTGCCCACCTCCTCTCTAAGCCGACGGGGAACAGTAGAGAGATGTGTGCTTCAGATCAGAGCAGAGGTGTCGCCCGGTGAAATCACAGCCCCGTGCTCTCCTGCGTGCGTGTGCGTCTGTGGGGAGCTCGGCTGTGAGCCCGCTGCACTGCCTGGCACTTTGGTTCAAGGGACCCGGTGATTCTCACTCACAGCAGAAAGACCTGCTGCCTAGAAGAGGAAGGATGGTTTACCTTCAAAGGCTTTCTCAGGACATTGAAGATAGAGGTTGTAATTTATATTTGGTGGTGTAGTCAAGTGGGTTTCATACTTTAAAAAGGTCTAAATAGCAGCATCCTTTCTGTAAACAAAATCATGCAGAGGGAACCCGAGGTGTGGCTAGCACAACTGGTGTTGCCCCCTAGAGGTGAGCGTGTGGGCTGCGTGGGGTAGGGGGGGGTCCCCTCACATTCTGAGGCTGCGCCAGCAAACCCCGAGCAAGGGGAGCCCCAGCTTCTCGAAGTCACGGCCTCAAAGAGAAGCAAGGCTCAGTCTCTCCCTGTCTCTCTGTCCGCATTTCGTGGGGGACGAGTAATACTTCTGTTACCTTATCCATTTAGGACTTTTAATGGACAGTTTTACATTTACAGAGGTTTGTTTTCTTTATAACAGCATAACATGTTTATTATAGAAGATGCTAAACATATAAAAATTTTGGGGGAAAGCTCAACCGTGGTTCTACTGCCCGGATCAATCACTTTTTTTTTTTTTTAATTAAACTTTTTATGTTGAGACATTTGTAGACCCATGTGCAGTTGTGAGGAATGATACAAAGAGACCCCTGCATCCTTTACCCAGTCTCCCCCAGGGGTGACCTCTCGCTGAGCTAGGGCAGCATCACAGCCTGGACAGTGCCGTGGTGCCGTCTGGAGGCTGCAGACCACCGCCCCAGGAACCGCCCTTGGTGTCCTCTTAGAGCCGCACCCCCGGCTTCTCCTTCAGCCCTAGCATCCCCTAGTCTGTCTCCAGTTCTGTATTTTTTCAAGAGTGTTATGTAAATACACCATACACGCCTTTTGGACTGATGTTTTACACTCGCGCGGCTCTCTGCCGAGTCATCCGGGTTGCTGGGCTCACTCCTTTTCGTGGCTGACGGTTGTTCCTCAGGACACATGCTGCAGTGTTAGTTTAGCCGCTCACCCACTGAAGGACAGGTAGGTGTTTACGGTTTGGGGCTCTTGTGAATAAAGTTTGTAAAAAACAAATTTCATGTACAAGTGTGAGCGTAGGTCCTCATTACTCTGGAGTGAGCAGTTGCTGGAGAATATGGCAGTGGCCTCTTCTTGTTTTCTCAGCCCCCTCAAATTCTTTAGTAAAATAACACACATGCACAGAAATTAATTATACATCATTAAGCATATGTGGAAATTTCCATCCTTGTTGATAATCAAAGTTAACAAATTATCGCTTGTGTCTATGGAGGGGCGTCCAGGTGGTGCTAGTGGTAAAGAATCCTCCTACCTAAGAGACACAGGTTCTATCTCTGGGTCGGGAAGATCCCCTGGAGGAGGGCATGGCAACCCACCCCAGTATTCTTGCCTGGAGAAGCCCATGGACAGAGGGGCCTGGTGGGCTCTAGGGTCACAAGGAGTCGGACACGACTGAGCGACTTAGCACATGCACGCACACAGTGTCTGTGGAACCCGCTCCGTGCCAGGTGCTGAGCTTTGCATATGTTATTGTTCATCTTCACACTAGCCCGTGAGTGGATTGCAGTCACCCCTGATTTACAGCTGGGAGACCCAAACTTGAAAAGGTCAACCTAGGCGCCCAAGTTTGCCTGGGTAATGTTAGAGCAAGGATTTTCACTCTGCCTGCCTGAGGCTAGATTCTCAAAAACAAGGAGGAAATCCCCCAAATTAGCAAAGATATAGACTTAAGAATCTCAGGAATGTCAGGAATCTCTCTGGGATCTAGCATTCAATTCCTGATCCCCTAGCCTTAGAAAATTATCTTAACTATGGAATCGATTTATTTAATGCACAAAGATCTTCTTTGCAAACTTACTTACTTATAATAAGGAAAAAATTGGAAACTAAATGATGAACAATAGAGGAACCGTTGCATAAACTCTGGTACATCCATAAAATGGAGTATTATTCAACCACTAAAACTGTTATGTATATATAGCGTTTATAAAAACTTGGGGAACTGTTTATGTTATATGGAATAAAAAGTAGCAATATTCAAAAAATAAATATGCATTACAATCTCTCCAAGAAAGAAAGATGCAAAGAAAGATAACCGGAAGTTCAGTTCAGTCGCTGAATCGCGTCCAACTCTTTGCAACCCCATGGACTGTAGCACGCCAGGCTTCCCTGTCCATCACCAACTCCCGGAGCTTGCTCAAACTCACGTCCATTGAGTCAGTGATGCCATTCAACCATCTCACCCTCTGTTGTCCCTTTCTTCTCTCGTCTTCAGTCTTTCCCAGCATCAGGGTGTTTTCCAATGAGTCAGTTCTTCACATCAGATGGCCAAAGTATTGGAGTTTCAGCTTCAGCATCAGTCCTTCCAATGAATATTTAGGACTGATTTCCTTTAGGATGGACTGGTTGAATCTCACTGCTGTCCAAGGGACTCCCAAGAGTCTTCTCCAACACCACAGTTCAAAAGCATCAATTCTTCAGCGCTCAGCTTTCTTTATGGTCCTGCTCTCACATCCATACATAACTACTGGAAAAACAGCCTTAACTAGACGGACCTTTGTTGGCAAAGTAATGTCTCTGCTTTTTAATATGCTGTCTAGGTTGGTCATAGCTTTTTTCCCTAGGAGCAAGCATCTTTTAATTTCATGGCTGCAGTCACCATCTGCAGTGATTTAGGAGCCCAAGAAAAGAAAATCTGTCACTGTTTCCGGCAGTGGGCTCTTTAGTTTACCAGCAAAAAAACTGGCAATATTTTCCAGAATGGCTGCACCATTTTATATTCCCCCAAGTAGCTCATTGGTAAAGAATCCACCTGCAATGGAGGAAACCCTGGTTCAATCTCTGGGTCGGGAAGATCCCCTGGAGGAGGGATAGACTACCCACTCCAGTGTTCTTATCTGGAGAATTCCATGGACGGAGGAGCCTGACGGGTCGCAAAGAGTCGGACATGACTGAGCCACTAACACTTCGACTTCACTCTCAGCAAGCTCTGAGTGATCCAGTGTCTCCTCTCCTCTTCAACATTTGATTCCATCTCTGTTTTTATTCTCTTTTCCACACACCGTTGTAACAGTCACAGCCACCATTGAACCAGTGCCTGTCATAGGACAAAATGCTATTCTGAGTTTTTCATTAGAGTAACTCCTAGGGAAGGTTTACTTTCCCCCTTGAATACGCGTGGAATCTGAAGATCAGACGAGTTGGGAAGTTGGACCAAGCCTGCGCCGCTCATAGCTGGGAGAGGTCAGATGTGAGCCCTGCCTGTCTGATGCCAGGGGCCCTATGCTTCCCGTTTACCAAGCTGTAGATGTTTTGTACCCTGGCTTCTTCAGTCAGTGATCATACCTTTCAGTCAGCATCATTGTCGATGTACTTTCAGTGGCTCTATGATATTCCATTGCACAGTGTTACCAGGATATTCTAATTATTTTCCCAAGTGTTAGACATTTAGGTACTACCATTTTCACTAATTTTTTAAATTGAAATGTAACTGGTTTACAATGCTGTGTTAGCTTCTGGTGTATGGCAGCGTGAATCGGTTGTGCGTGTGTTTGGTGTGTGTGCATCCTATTTCAGATTCTTTTCCATTACAGGTTATTATGAGATACACGGTCGGACCATGTTGTTTATGTTTTTTATATATAGTAATGTGTATCTGTTAATCCCCAATTCCTGGTTTATCCTCCCACACTTTCTTCTTTGGTAGCCGTAAGTTTATCAAAGTTATTACCTTTAATAAGTTGCCATTCATTGTTAACTTAATACACACTGTTGTGATAAACATTTATCTCCTTGGAAAGATTTTGTCTGAATTCCAGATCCTGTTCTTAAGAGAGGTTCCCAGAAGTAGAATTGCTTTGTCGAGCGGTGTGAACAGCGGAAGTCCCTTGTTGCTGGCCGTCAAATTGCTCTCCCGCAGGGCTGGCCCAGCTCATCAGCACCGGCTGTGCCGGCGGGCTGTCCGCCTCCCTCCACACTCCACAGCAGCGGACTTTGTCGTTGTTCTGACCTCAAACAAACGTGAACTTGGCTGAAACACATTTTGACCTGCACTCATGTGATCTCAAACCGAATCAGACCATTTTGATTTCTTTTGTTTAACAAATCCATTCTTTTTTTTTTTTCCCTTTTAGTAATCTTTTGCAAAACCTTTATTTCTAGCAGAAAAGTTAATTTGAACGTCAGGCTGGAAAGATATGAAGTTAATAACAGTTTGTCAGGGACTGGCCTACTCAAAGCTGTGCGTTCAAGTAGAGGAGTTTATAATTCTTAGCTTCTTAGCCCCTCTCTTTGTGTCTCTGTCATCACCTTAATGTTAATTAGGTTGTTAAAATGCATTAAATTATCAAGCCGTGGTGGCACTCTCCTCTTGGTCTCTCCTGTCTTCATTATTTGGCAAATCAGAGCATTCTCTCTCTGCTAGCGTCCTCGGGGCGTCTTGTCCCCACCCAGGCTGGGACTGAGACTCCACTAAAGCTCCCCCCCATTGGGGAGGACGAAGAAGCATTGGTTCATTCAGCGTGTCTTTCGTCTCCAGAACACACACTGCTGTGTCATGCAACGTGTTGGGTTCTTTCTTCCTCTGAATTCGGAGGAAAAGGTTGCTGCTGGGCCCCGGCCATAAGAACATGTAATCTTCACATGGCTGCTGGGTCTGATGACAGACACGGGAGGCTTTTGTGTGGGCTGGATAAAAATTCACATTTCAGATGAGGAAATGTGTCACCAGATTGTAAGGCTTTTCCTTCCACCCACTGGCATCCTTGTCTGGTTAAGCATCCGCAGTTTTGTTTAGTCCCCACCTTGTGAGGACGTGCTGTGTGTTAGAGAAGGCGGGGCCTCAAGAAGTGCCAGGTGACCCCCGGGGAGAGGCCGAGCTCTTGCTGGACCTGGTCAGTTCAGTAAGTGCCGTAAGAAACCCTGGTGGAGCTCCTCCTCTGGCCAGGCTCGGCTTGGAGGACGAGGATGGAGAGGAGCACTGGGGTGTGCCTGGACTGTGGCGGGGTGGTGGGGCAGCTAGTCTGGCCAGTCTGATGACCGTCTATGACCTTGACCATTCAAGATGTTTGTAATGGGCGGCTTTGTGTTTGTTTTCATTATCACAGGGACTGAACACATGCGTGTGACCATCTTTCCCCAACCAAAAAAATAAAAGGCGGGGGTGACCCCATGAAGGCGTTTTCCCTGCTTTGTGTCTTTTATGGAATTTCTTGTAGCGGCATCAAGTGTACAGGTCTGGATGTGTTGATTTAACTCTTCACCTTGACTCTTCCCGAGTGAGCACACAGTAAGGCAGACGAGGGCAGACGGTCTTCTTTGAGGAGGGCACCCATCCGGGATTTGAAGGAGGGGGTGATGTGGGGGCGGGTGGAAGGGGAGAGCAGCGGCGGTGGAGGGGTGTGTCCTGGGGGAGGTGGGCGGGTCTGTCTGCTGGCGGACCTTCTCTGAGAAGCCCCCAATCGCACTTGCAGAGCCAGCACGGGCCTTCCTGGAGGAAGCGGCTTCCTGGCTGGTGCACATGGGGTCTGGGATCTAACCGAGGACGCAGTGGGCCATCTCAGCACCTTCTCCGTAGCCCAACATGAGGACCGCAGGAGGTACTGGTCAAGAAGCATCTTGAACTTTCTGGCTTGGTGCCTGTTTTCTTCTCTTGTGGACCCTTGGGGCTCTTTGCAGCGTCGATAGTCACACGCCCGTGACTTGTCTGTCTCTGGTCACGCACCCTCGCTGGCCCTGTCTTCCAAATCCTACATTTGTTTTAGTGATTCTAATAGGTATGTGCTTTTAATCTGTCATTTCCCAGTTACTGATAAGTGTTAAACACCTTTTCATTTGCTTATTTACTGCCAGTATGTCTTCTTTGGCAAGGGGTAGGTTACTTATTTTCATATTTTTGAGTTTTAAGAGTTTTTTTTTTAAATATACTTTGGACACAAAATCTTTACCAGATTTGTGCTTTACAAATACCACCTTCCTTCTGTTATTTGGTGTTTTAATTTTCTTGTGTCTTTTAAAGATGAGAAATCTAATATATTGATGGAGTAAAATTTACCGATTTTTTTTTCTTTTATGGATCATGATTTGGGGGTTGTATTCAACAAGTTCAGTCGCTAAGTCATGTCCAACTCTTTGTGACCCTATGGGCTGCAACCTTTGCCCAATCCAAGGTAATAAATATTTTCTCTCCTGTTCCCTTCTGAAACTTTCATGGTTCTAGGTTTTACATTAGCTCCATTATTAATTTTGGTTTTATTTTTTTCTTATGGTGCAAGGTATATGGTAGATGATTGATTGTTACACAGATGTCCGGTTGCTCCAGCAGTGTCTGTTGAAGAGGCTTCTCTTTTCCCGTCGGTCTGCCTGTACACTTTTGTTGAGAAGCAGTTGGCCAGTGTGCATAATCGATTTCTGGACGCTCTTCTGTTGATCTCAGCGTCTCTTTCACCATGTGTCTTGATCGTAGCAGCTTTGTAGTAAATCTGGAAATCAGGTAGCATGAGTCTTCCAACTTCTTTCTCAACACGCTTTTCTATTCTCATCGCTTTGCTTTTCTATATTATTTTTAGAATCGACTCATTGATTCCTCCCAAGGATCCTGCTGGAATTGTGACTGGGATTGCAGGCATCTATAGATAAATTTAGGGAAAACCAATGTCTTTTCCTATACGGAGTCTGTCAGTGAAAAAGGATTCTGCTTTTCCCATTGAATCGCCTTGTTGTTTTCTAAAAACACGATGAATTTGAATCTGGCTCCGTCACTTAGTAACAATACTGGCTTAGAAAAGCTGCACCATCCAAGTCTCAATTTCTTCATCTGTCAGTTGGAGAGCAAAAAGCCTTACCTTTTAGGATGGTTGTGAGGTTTGAGTGGGA
This sequence comes from Bos javanicus, assembly GCF_032452875.1. Taxonomy (NCBI): domain Eukaryota; kingdom Metazoa; phylum Chordata; class Mammalia; order Artiodactyla; family Bovidae; genus Bos; species Bos javanicus. The sequence continues at coordinate 3,260,612 of NC_083881.1, forward strand.
TAATACAGGCACGGCGGCTGGTGCGGAAGCCGTGTGCTGGGAGCTGCTCTAGGGCAGAAGTGCCGTTCACGTTTCTCCAATGTATTTGCCAACGAGGCCCGTCATTTTTCGTCCTCATCACAGTTACCAGTTGTTTTGATTATTCACAGAAAAATTCACGTACCTTTGAGCCATCATTATGTACATACGTATGTGTGTATTATGGATGTGTCTGTGTATGTACGATGCGTGTATTGTTCATGTGTGTGTGTGTATGAGGCATGTATGTAAGTACACATGTGAGGCTCATGTATATGTGTGCTTGTAGTCTATGCATGTGTGTGTATGATGTATGCATTAGGTACGTATATGTATTTTGTACGTATGCACGTGTGTATGTATGTATGGTTTTTAAAATGTAAGGTCAGTGCTGGCAATAGTAAGTGGAGACTGGTATATGAACATGTTTCTGTTGACAGTGTAAGTTGATACAGTCTCTTAAGGCGGCCGTGTGTCATTGCGTATATAATTCGTGCTGTGATAACCATTCTGTCTCTAGCCTGTATCTTCATATAATTCAAGAACAAGGGAAAAGGAAGATGTTGTTCCAGGCTTTACCTGTATTGTCAAATATGAGAACAACTTGAATGCCCACTGACAGGGAACATTTTTGGTGGCTTATGGTCCATTTAAGTAATGGTGTATGACGTGGGCATTAGAAGGTATGTATGTGTGAGTTACCTAGGTTCACTGAGATTGTGTCCATTTATGAACTGTGTGCATGTGGACACGGCCCAAAGGGGGCTGCCTGCAGGAGGGATTAGTGAGGCCATCTCAGACCTCTTTGCTGAGTCCAGTGCTCCGCCCACGTCTACCAGATGCCCCAACCCCAGCCCTTCAAGGTGGATAAGGAGGAACGGAGGCGAATAAGAGGAGTAGATGGAGGCCTTCGGTTGTTACTGTGCCCAGACTGTGTGGGCCATGGACCCTGATGATGAGGTCTGACTTTGAGTTCTGGCCCCTCTGCATGGTGCTAGCCTGGGTGGTGCTGATAGGACAGCAAGATTGGGCTGAAGTTTCATTTCTTCTTTACGGTGAAGTCATTCTGCTGTTATGCTCACATTCTTTGAAAGTCAGGTGAGCACAGTGCCTCTAGGAGGGGAGTGGGGTGCTCTTTGTTACAGGCAGACCTGTGTTCAGAGCTTGGGGCTGGAGGGCACGTTCCACGTGTGCCGGGTCTGGACTTGGCAGTGGCCAGTTGGCTTGAGAACTTAGAAAGTGATTTTGGTTTTTTTTTTGCCATCATTTTAAAATCTCGTTTTCCTTCTAGTATTTTAAAAATCCTTAACATATTGTGAATGCAAGGGAAATTCAAGGATGAGTTACTTAATATAGTAACACAGATAAAATAATCATATTTGCATTGACAGTGGAAAGGTTCATGCATAATTCAGGTAGTTAATACTTGCTGATTTAATTTATTAGGCAATGTGAAATCACTGCACCCAATGAAGCATCATTATTTGTTATGAATGAGGATTGAACAAGTGTCCAGAGCAGTGTTGTTTGTGGTAAACTGATTAGGCTTTGATGGCTGCCTGCAAAATACAAATGGACTAATTAAGCTGTTTTGATTTAAGAATTTCATAAAACAGGTGATTATCCAGTCTTGTTTTATCCACCAGCCCGTTTCCATTAGGAGGTCAGCTGAGTTTGAATTGTTCTTTTGAATGAGGAATATTGTTGATGGAAATGTCCTTGAGAGTGAAAATTATTTAATTCACAATTCTGTACAATCTCCCAGTGAAAGTGTCCCTCACTTGTTAGGTTCGTCACTCGCGCTCCTGCTCAGCGGGCTTGGCCGAGGTGTGCAGCGACCACAGCACCTCCTGTGCTCCCCGAGGGGGTTTGATCATGTGCCCGTGCCTTCTGGGAGCATTTGGTGTCCGTGACCAGGGCTGCCTGCGAGCACAGCGCATGGCCTGTGTGCCCTCACTTGCGCTGTCTCTCTCGCCGAGAAAGACGTCCGTCCTCTCTCCATGCCCCGAGACACCACCGTTTCTTTCTTAAATGACTCAAATGCCATTCCTCTGTGAAGCCTTGCCTCCTTCCAGGCAGCTCTGTTCTGTGACCGAGTGCCAAGTGCAGCACTGGAGGCGTAAGGATGAGTCTCTTGTAATCCTTGCTTGCAGGGAGCTGAGACATCGAAGGAGGCTGACAGTTCCCATACAAGGTAGTGCGTGCACACACACACGCGCACGCACGCACATGCAGAGCTTCGGTCAGTGCCAGGTACAGGCAACCAAAACAATAAATGAAGAGTGCGTAAACCCACATCTTATTAGCCTGACGAGAAAGCCCTTTCCTACGTGTGCACGAGCATGCCTTCTGAGACATGTATCTCCCTGGTTCTGCTACTTGGTCCATGTGATCCATGCCTCCTTCCTCTTCCTACAATCCTTTAAAGCTTTGAAGATGGCGTCTCAGCTTCCCTGGAATTCCCTCCCTCCTTTGTGTCCACTCTTGCTGTTATCACATGGGTTCAGCTGCTCACGATTCTGTCCTTTCTCTGCATGGGCTCCCATTGGTCTGTGTCCGTTGCATCTGTGTATTGAAAGAACAAAGAACTTTTTCATTTTATACTTGCCTCCTTTAATGCACTTGGACTGTCCATTTACTTACCCCGTGACCTTAGCAAAGACATACTCTTCTCTGGATTTTCATCTGCAGATTTAAGCAGTTGGAAAGGATGCCTCCACATTGCCTTCTAGCTCTTCCCTCTGCTCACACTTACCCCATGGCCACACCCTGTCCCCAGCTCAGTGGACTGCTGATGGCAGTTCTCCCATGGAACGCGGGAGATAGCAGATGGGTGGTCTATTGCCAAGAGCCAGGTTTACTATTAACAAAACTTAGCAGGTTGAATAAGAAGAAAAAGGTCTTTGCTAAGCTACTGCTTTTCTCTGAATGACGCCTACATTCTGTTGAAAGGATCTGTGACTAAAATGCTTCATGGAGAGGAAATACATTTACACTCTGCAGGGTTCCTCTCACCTGTCCTTGTAGATACGTATTCCCCAAACTCCCACCTGGAGCCATGCAGCAGGTGCCTGTCACCAGGCAGCTTGGGTTTCCTGTGCAGGGGCCTTTCTTTCTCCAATGTCTTCTTACAAGTGCTCCACGGAGATGGCAGAGCATCCCGTTGCCCGGGGAGCCTGTGCTGGAAGTCATCAGAGGTCGTGAGCCCCCATCACCACTCCCTTAGGGTCTGTATTCCCTGTGTTGGGATCAGGGAGTTTTGATCTCTGTCTCTGTTTTCATATTAAAAGCAAAACAAAATGGCTGTTTTAGATGTTGGTTTTAGCAGCTATACATAGTAGGTCTGAAGTAAATCTTGGGTAGTTTAGTTGAGAATTACATCGTACACATAATTACTGATTCATCCCCCGTACCTTGACCATTTCAGAATAAAAACATTCTGGTGGTCGGTGTTCTGTGACAGCCTAGAGGGCTGCGGGGGTCAGAGCAAGGGGATTCACGCTGTTGCATGGCAGAAACCAGCACAACATTGTAAAGCAGTTATCCTCCACTTAAACTTTAAAAATTCCAGTGGTAATTTTCTCATGGAGGCTGCCTGATTTTGGAAACTCATGGGTCTCGCCTCCCCCATGTCCGTTCAGCTCAGCCCCTGCAGGTAAGCACGTGCCCTTTGCGCTGACGGCGAGGACTCACACTGAACACGGCGCATCCCTCCACTGAGGAGCCCACAGCCATCGGGGCCACGCCTGCCTCTCTGGTCGGTCCTTGCCAGCGCTCCCACGGCTTCAGAAGCGGTCCCGGCAGGCTGCCGCCTTGCTGCCTCTCTAGTCTGTCCTCGCCAGCACTCTCATGGCTTCAGAAGCGGTCCCGGCAGGCCGCCGCCTTGCTTGCTGTTCCCATCCCCTCCCCTGTTTGTCAGGAGCTGCACTTCATCAGCAACGGTCGGGCCTTGGTTGACAGTGAATCTAAACCAAGAGCAAGTGTTTAGGAACAAGAGGAGTCCTGGATTCCCGGGGAAAGGCACGGATCACGAATGGTTTTGACCGATGGCAGACACACCACAAACACAGTCACACGCTGTGTGCCGAGTGCAGTGGTGGCGGGGGTCAGACGTGTCTCGGGAAAGGAGATGCTCAGGCGGAGCGCGCAGGAGATGAGCAGGTACGAGGGGGAAGGGGACCCGCGAGCTGCAGGTGTCCTCAGCTGTCACCTGCTCTGCCGTCATTGTTTTAGAGACCTGGAAGCCCGCCCCCACCCCAAAAGGCAGGGCTCTGATGGGCCCCTGCCAGCCCAGTGACACACAGGGGACTCTGTTTCTGCCTTGCCACCTGTACCCACTGTCTCTCCATGAATGCTCTCATTTTACACGTGCTTTCTCGATTTGATAAGGAGCCACAAGCAATAAAAAAGCAGGACAAGTAATCAAATGGCAAAGGCTATTAATTCAAGATGTCTTAACCATTCGTATAGCACCTCCTTCTTCTTATCACAGAGGGACAGTATCTGACTGCTGAAATCATGAACCATTGCCTTGGCGCAAAGGTGTGCTCGTTAGGAGAGAGAGACAACAGTCACGTGAACTAACAGTTTGATTCCGTCCCCCGTGTGGGGAAGACGTGCTGGCACTTTACATGCCGGGGCAGAGCTCTCAGGGGTCCCGTGGGTAGGGGTCTTTACAGCCCTATAGAGAGGGGGGCGTCTTCTAGGTACCAGCAGGCACATCTAGACCGTGAAACTGTCCCTCCATACTCAGCTCCCTGCAGGTCAGCATGTGCTCTCTACACTGACCGCGAGAAATCGCACAGGTTCCAAACCAGTCCCACGGAAACACTTTGGGTGTAGCCTGTTACCAAAACACACAGACTGGTGTTTGCAAGTCTGCAGGACAAGAATCTCCGGCTTCTCCCCCGTCACGGCTTCCTGCCATCCGCTCAGCCCTCTGGCGTCCAGGCCTCTAGAACGTGAGCACCAACATCTCTGTGATCTCTCGTGTTTCCCTTTGCTGAGACCCTGTGCTGAGCACGGGGGACGCTGCCAGGTCGGACATGGCACTTGGCCTCCCGGAGCCCGGCAGGCCGCGTGCAGAGCCCTCTGCCCCCGTAGCCTGTCGGCCCACGTCTTGTTTCTCTGAGCCCTCACTCTCCATCAGCTCAAAAATGTCTTCTTGTCCCTCCATGTTTTTCCACTCTCTTTTTTTTTCCAGTAGAATTGAGATCTGCAACTCATACAGAATCCTAGGTGTGTATCAATAAATGTCACTGAGTGAAACAGGAGAAAGTGAAAGCAATGCCAGCCGTTTCACGCACCCCGTTATTGTGCAAACGCGATGACATGCTGTTTTTCAGGAAGGGGCGGCGGGGTGTCGTGTGTAACTGGCCTAGGAGTTTGTCACTCCTGCCAGATGCGTCAGTTGGGTTGGGACAGCGGGCTGTTTGATGATGTCGTGGAGAGGCCTGCTGTTGGGGATGTGCAAAGCCACAGAACCGTCCTAGAGGAATGTCTGCTGAATCACAGGGAGGCGGTGTAGACAGCGGCGACTGCATGGAGAAACGGGAGTTCATCACCCCAGGATCAGCCTCGCTGAAGGGCTGCCGTTTCACCGCCATTTCTCTTCGAAGGAGAGGAGGGTTTTGGCTGGTAGAGGAGAGGGACGTGGCATTAAGGAGGCTCAGGGGCAGGAGTGAGCTCAGGGTGTGGGGGTGCGCCCTGAGGCAGGGTGAGCGAGGCTGACCCCGAGGAGCCCAGTGACATCCCAACCCCAGGCTGCCTCCTTTTACCAAGATGTCAGTGAACCCTTCAAAAGCAGCAGTGGTTTTAGTTCCTGTTAGTTCAGGAAATGGCAACCCACTCCAGTGTTCTTGCCTAGAGAATCCCAGGGACGGGGGAGCCTGGTGGGCTGCCGTCTATGGGGTCGCACAGAGTCGAACACGACTGAAGCGACTTAGCAGCAGCAGTTCAGCATCCCACTGAGAGAACTCTTTCCCGAAGAAAGCGTGCGCTGAGGGGTCCGAATACTATTTAGGCATCTTTTTTTTGTTCAGTATCAAAATCTGAGTGTCCTTTCTTGCCACTCTGCTTGTTCTGTGCTCCCGTCCGCTCAGCGAACACTTTCCTGGGCCGCTTAGGCCGGTGGGGTAGCTTCCCAGGGTTGGTGCCACTGTCACCGACGCATGAGGGGTCTGTAGGAATTTCCCAGATGGACGTGCGAGGTGAGTGCCTGAGGAGCAGAGGGCCTCACGTGTGAAAGAGTGCAAGTCACAAATGCCACGTGTGGTGACGTGAAGGTACCCTGTAATGACCAAGCACCTGGGCATACGTGACGCTGAGTTAGGAAGCACAGTGAGTACCACTGCATGCCGGGCACCATTTTGAGTGTTCCTTGAGCACCACTGTGTACCAGGCACCCACAGGTGTGTGTTGGGGACGTGGCAGTGAACAGATGAGGTCCGTGTCCCCAGGGGGCTCGGCGCTTGCTGCACAACACGGCTCTTGGCCAGCGCCCTCTTCCCCACCCTCCCGTGCAGGCCCCTGGCCAGCGCCCTCTTCCCAGCCCTCCCATGCAGGCTCCTGGTCTAGTCGCTCTGCTTCTCTTGCTTTGGGCTGAGAGCTCCTGCTTCCTCTGCCCTCCCCATGCCACCTGATCCTTGATAACCCAGCTCACACACCTGTCTTCCCAGACCCGATGGCTTTCTTGTGGGTTTTGAAATCCTCCAGTGGCTCCCCAGTGCCTACAGGTCTGTTTCTCAGTTCCGGCTTCCCATTAGATCCGAATCATCTGAGGGTATTCAAAAGAAATGCCTGAGTGCCATGCTGGGCTGGCCAAGTCAGAACCTGAGGTCGGGTCTGTCCCGTCTCCCCAGGCAGTTTTAATGTGAGTGACAAACGCTGGCCTGTTCCGTCTGATCTCTCCCTCCATAAGCCCCGTTTCTCAGACTGGCTGAACATTTGCATCACCTGGTGACCTATAAACTTGCCGATGCGGGGAGCTTCCTGTAAATTCTGATTCGGTTGATTGGGAATGTGGCCCGCGCATTGATTTTTTTCTGAAGGCCCTCCAGGTGAAATGCCAGCTTCTGACATGATGGAGCGATTGATGGCAGGCCTGCCCTTCTCTGGTAAACCACGAGAAAATTGGGGGAAAATAATTGAAACGATAGTTGTCAGGCCACGGAAAGAAAACAAGCAGCATGGCGCTGTGTGATCCCCGAGAGAAGAGAAACGAGCGCGGTGAGCCCCGTGATCGCCGTGCCTTTCTGCCAGGGTGTGCGGGCAGAAGGAACCGGGCTGGAGCCCCCAGGGGGTGTGAGCTGGGTGATGCCAAGGGCACACGCGTGCCTGGGAGGCGGTCACAGTGAGCGCTGCGGCCTCTGCAGATGCAGCTGCCTTCATGTAGACGGTCACACCTCGGGACTCAGGCCAGCCTGGCTCCAGGGGAGAGGCGGCTCTAGACTCGCCCTGAAAGAGCTGAGAAACAAGCCTGGAAGGGGCACGCCGAGCCCTGGGGCCCTTAACCACTAGAGGAAAGCAGCTCCAACACGCTTAAATGGAAGACAGGAAATCCAGACATCGGACGACTCGAAGCCCGCCGACCCTTGAAAAGAAGGAGGAACACGGGAACGATCACATGGAGAAAAGAGTCCGTTCATTGAAACAGACTTGGCCACAGTCATGGTGTGAGGGTGTTGGCACACCGGTATTAGAACTGTGCTCAAGGATTTAATGAAAAGTAGAAACAGAATGAGGAAAGAAAGGGCAAATGGGAACGTTTGTTGCTTAAAATACAACTGGAGTTGTTTTTGGAATAAATGAAGTATATAACTTAATATGTTTGCCCAATGAAAGACAAAAATTTGGTCAACCAAAGGAAGATATATGAATGTGAAAAGATAAAGAAGATCATCAATTCTCAGAGTAACTAAAGGCAAACCACAGTGAGGCGGTTCTGCAGGCCCACTGCCCGGACGGCCAGGGCAGAGTGGAGGACACGGCACCCGCGGGTGGCCGGTGACAGCGTAAGGCAGCCCGGCCACTTTGCAGGGCGGATGGCCGTTTCTTTGCAAGTTAAGCCTATAGTTCCCAACCAAGGAAGCAATTTTCTTACTTGGTTCTTACCCAAGAAACATGAAAACCTGTATCTCTGCAAGACTTATACACGAATGTTCATTGCAACTTTGTTCAGAATAGCCCCAAGCTGGAAATAATCCCTGTGTCCAACAACAGGTAAATCAATGGTTGTAGGTTCGTGGAGTGCTCCTGGCAATAACAAGGAACAAACCATGACGTACTTCAAAACAGAAATGGATTTCAAAACGTTATGCTGCCAGACACGGAAAGTGCATACTGTGTGATTCTCTTTGTGTGAGTTCTAGAATAACCAGGCTCATCTGGGACGACAGAAAGCGAATCTGTTTTCCTGAGGGCTGGGAGACTGGGGCAGACTGACAGGGCAGAAAGGAGCTGCAGGAGGTGGGGTGACGGACAAGCTTTATCTCTTTTGCTGTGTCAGTTATCTGGCTATTCATTTGTCAAAACTCTTTGAACTTGACACTTAAATGGGTATATAATTTATCTTACAGAAATTTTTGCTTTGCTACTGTAGATTGGGAAAGATCGAGGGCAGGAGGAGAAAGGGGCAACAGAGGATGGGATGCCTCAAAGGACCCGAGTTTGAGCAAACTCCGGGAGACAGTGAAGGACAGGGAAGCCTGGCATGCTGCAGTCCATGGGGTCGCAAAGAGTCGGACAGGACTTAGCGACTGCTCAACCACAGCAACTGTAGGTTTAAAAAATGACACCACCGCCACCACAAAACCCTCCAGAAGTTTTCAGTCCATAGCAGAGTCTGAGAACTGCCGCCTCTTCAGGCCCTTTGTAATTTGGCCTCTGCCTGCTTCTTCATCTCAGTTCCTCCCTCTTTCTCTGTCACTCTTTCTGCTCAGGCTGGAAGCCCACAGGGAATTACATCAGTTCAGTTGCTCAGTCGTGTCCGACGCTTTGTGACCACATGAATCACAGCACGCCAGTCCTCCCTGTCCATCACCAACTCCTGCAGTTCACTCAAACTCATGTCCATCGAGTCGGTGATGCCATCCAGCCATCTCATGCTCTGTCGTCCCCTTCTCCTCCTGTCTCCAATCCCTCCCAGCATCAGGGTCTTTTCCAATGAGTCAACTCTTTGCATGAGGTGGCCAAAGTACTGGAGTTTCAGCTACAGCATCAGTCTTTCCAAAGAACACCCAGAACTGATCTCCTTTAGGGTGGACTGTTTGGATCTCCTTGCAGTCCAAGGGACTCTCAAGAGTCTTCTCCAACACCACAGTTCAAAAGCATCAATTCTTCGGCGCTGAGCTTTCTTCACAGTCCAACTCCCACATCCATACATGACCACTGGAAAAACCATAGCCTTGACTAGGCGGACCTTTGTTGGCAAAGTAATATCTCTGCTTTTGAATATGCTATCTAGGTTGGTCATAACTTTCCTTCCAAGGAGTAAGAGTCTTTTAATTTCATGGCTGCAGTCACCATCTGCTGTGATTTTGGAGCCCCCCAAAATAAAGTCTGACACTGTTTCCTCTGTTTCCCCATCTATTTCCCATGAAGTGATGGGACCAGATGCCATGATCTTCGTTTTCTGAATGTTGAGCTTTAAGCCAACTTTTTCACTCTCCTCTTTCACTTTCATCAAGAGGCTTTTTAGTTCCTCTTTACTTTCTGCCATAAGGGTGGTGTCATCTGCATATCTGAGGTTATTGATATTTCTTCCGGCAATCTTGATTCCAGCTTGTGCTTCCTCCAGCCCAGCTTTTCTCATAATGTACTCTGCATATAAGTTAAATAAGCAGGGTGACAATATACAGCCTCGACGTACTCCTTTTCCTATTTGGAACCAGTCTGTTGTTCCGTGTCCAGTTCTAACTATTGCTTCCTGACCTGCATATAGGTTTCTCAAGAGGCAGATCAGGTGGTCTGGTATTCCCATCTCTTTCAGAATGTTCCACAGTTTATTGTGATCCACACAGTCGAAGGCTTTGGCATAGTCAATAAAGCAGAAATAGATGTTTTTCTGGAACATCTCTTGCTTTTTCCGTGATCCAGTGGATGTTGGCATTTTGATCTCTGGTTCTTCTGCCTTTTCTAAAACCAGCTTGAACATCTGGAAGTTCTCGGTTCACATATTGCTGAAGCCTGGCTTGGAGAATTTTGAGCATTACTTTACTAGCATGTGAGATGAGTGCAATTGTGCGGTAGTTTGAGCATTCTTTGGGATTGGAATGAAAACTGACCTTTTCCAGTCCTGTGGCCACTGCTGAGTTTTCCAAATTTGCTGGCATGTTGAGCGCAACACTTCCACAGCATCATCTTTCAGGATTTGAGATAGCTCAACTGAATTCCATCACTTCCACTAGCTTTGTTCGTAGTGATGCCTGGGTTTCAGCTGTGGCCCTGCCCTCCCTTAACGGGTCGTGTGACCTCTGGGCTTTTTCTTCTGCATGCTGGGCCTCGGTTTCCACGTTCATCACCCCTGTCTTCCCCAGCAGCTCGGGGGACTGCTCCCTGAGTCCATTCCTCTCCTGCCCTTTGTGGCCTTGCCTCCCCAGGGCACTGAGGTCCCGCGTCCCTGCTCGGAGCCGAGGGATGAGGGGGGCTGTGCGCCACCCTTACTGCCAGAGTCGCCTCCTGCTGGAGGTGCTGGTGCGGCCCAGTAGGCGGGGTGTGACTCACGTGTCTTATGAGCTTGGGACGAAGGCCGGGCACCCAGCAGGGCAAGGAGAGAAGGGGTGCAGTAGCTGTGAGGCGTGAAGGGAGTCCCCTTCCACACCCCCGTGAGGAGTCAGTCGTGGGGGGCTCTCAGTCCGCCCACACCCATCTTCCAGCCTGAGGGCGTCTTCTCCGGTGTCCTTAGTTAGAAGGTGGGCTCACCTCATCCCCTCGTCTGGATCCAGCCCTGGATTGAATGTAAAAACAGTCCCCTAGTTCCTGTTACTTCTCATTAAAATCCCACCATTGTTTTGAGAAGGGCCACTGACTCTCTGGAATTCCAAGCCAGCCAGCTAGAGTATCGTTAAAGTGTTAGTTGCTCAGTCGTGTCTGACTCCGAGACCCCATGGACTGTAGCCCGCCAGGCTCCTCTGTCCACAGGATTCTCCAGACAAGAATACTGGAGTGGGTTGCCATGCCCTCCTCCAGGGGATCTTCCAGAGTCAGACGTGACTGACACACACGCCAGAGTGCTAACTACATTCACATCGTCGTCTTGGTGATAACGGCTTTTCGCTTCTCTTGGTGAAGTAGCATGACGCTGACTCGGCGCGGCTGTCTGGAGGACAGGAGTCAGGGCCCCAGTGGGCCTGGCCCCCAGTGGCCGCGTCCTCGCACGGTGGTCTCATCTCCCCAGAGGCTTCCTTTCGTCAGGCGGGAGGAGTCCCACCCCGTGGCAGCAGAGGGAGCAGAGGCTTGTTGACCCCCGTCCCCCCTTTACCATCCTTTGCTCACGGCTGCCCCGCAGGCGGGGCCCTCCCCGCCACAGGAGCCTGGAGCTGGAGCGGGGCTTTGGTCTGGCCCACGGCGCTGTCTGCCGCGGGCTCCTTGCGCCCCTGGCCGCCGCCTTTCTCTCCTCGCTGTGCTGGTGGCGGTAACCAGAGGCAGGGACTCAAGTGAGGCAGGAGATCAGTGCCTCGGTGGCGGCTTGGTTCTCTTTCTGGGGGTGAAGGTCTCTGCCCTCATTCCACATCTGTTTTGTTTTTAACATAATGATGCTTTGTGATGACTTACTGACTGTTCGCTAATCCCGGCTTAATGTTTTCAGCTGACCCAGAATGTTACTCCTTTGTAATTTATATTATTTAGCTATTCTTAACCTTGAGAGTGAAGCGTCTTAGGTAAGTGTAATTAGAAATGCATATTTAGCACACAAGGAGTAATTTTCTTTATGCAGCTGTGCATTTGGGGAAAAAAAAACCCATCTGCGGGACTCTAAGGTTTCCATTTATAATAGAGATTTATTCTCCCAGAGGCCAGGAAGCCATAATCCTCCGAAAGCTCTTAATATCAATGCCGAAGGTAGTCCTCCCATTCATTCATTTATTCAGTGAGCGATGATTGAACCACTCTGTCTGACAGAGTGCCAGGCTGCCAGCCAGCCCCGGGGGCACCGCTGTGCCTGGAGGGACTCCCAGGGGAGCGACCTGACATTTAAGTGGGTGATAATGACTTCCCACAGCGGTGCCGCGGCTGTCTATGCCGGACGTTGGAGCGGGGCGGGTGTGGGATTCAGTCCTGCCTTGGACAGGCTTTGGAACTGGCCAGACGGATCCCTGTCAAGGTGCAGTTTCTTCATGGGAGCGTGGGCAGCTCTGGAGGCCAGCGGTCTTGGGAGGCGAGGTCTTGAGAGTCAGTGGCTGCGTGTGCAGCCGCGTCCCGGTCTGTTGTGACTCGTTCCTGCCGTCTTGGTTCCACCGCTGCGGCTTGCCTGCCTGGGGGCCCTGCTTGCCTCGACTGGCTTCTTCCCGTCTCGCCTGCCTTCATGCAGCCGGGCTCACATTCACAACGGGATGGGGCAGCCTGGCTTCTTGTCTCCAGCCTCTTCCGGAGCAGCCTGGCCTTCTCCTCGAGCTCTCGGCAGGGCAGTGCCCAGCCCGGGGCGGGGCTCAGTGAGTGTCCATGGACTGTCGAGGTGGCAGCTCTCCCTGGCCTGCCAAGAAGCCGTGGAAGGACAGGGCCGTTGGGCTGTCTTCACGTGTGTGACGGGGTCTGAGAGGAGCCCGGCCAGCACCCTGCCTGCACCATCTAAGTTTGGAGCAGCTGAGGTGCGTGCCGGAGGGGCCTGGTTTGCTCACCTACCTGGAACAGCTGGGTGGGAGGGCTGGCCTCGCCGTGGCTGCGTGGGCTCCCCCAGCGCCTCCCCGTGGACTTAGCATGTCCATGCAGTCAAGGACCTAACCGAAGTCCACTGTTCTCCTCCGAGGGACAGCTCTGAGACTTGGGTGAGCTGGCAGGGCCTGTGGAGGACAGGGGGTGGGTAGGGCGCACACAGCCCATCCTCCCCCGACTCACCAGTTAGGGAGGCTGGCCTCTGCTCCCCGACTGCAGGGGTGGCTCCCAGAGTGTGATCTCCGGACCAGTAGCGTCAGCATCCTGGGGTCTTCTCAGAAAGGCAGATTCTCAAGCCCCACCTGGACCCACAAAGCAGAAACACCAGTGTGGGCCAGCCCTCTGGTTAAATGAGCTCTCCAGGTGACTCTGATGAGCGCAAGGGCGGAGTTCCTGTGTCAGGGGACGTGCTGGAGGAGACAGGCTATCAAATTCAACTGGAGGCCCCCATGTTGGTCTCTCAGGCCTCCGAGTGTCCAGTGGGGGTCAGGGTAGCTGGTGTTTTCTGTGTGAAGCAGGGCCTGGAACCAGGTGGGAGGGGAGTCCTTGGGGAAGGTCCTTCGTGTGGAAGTTGAAGAATGGAGAACCAGTTCTCTCTAGAAGGCGGTGGGGAGCATGCCGCTTGCTCCTCCTCGAGCCTCCCCTCACCTGCAAAATGGGGCTAATCAGCTCTTCTCTGAAGGGTTTTGAGGTTTAAACTACACCATGAAGAGAGAAAATGGAATTCAATATATAATAGTAGATGGCCATTAAAATGCAGTCTTAGGTTCTTATCCTCTCTTCCTATTGGCCAGGATGTTCGGGAGGATCTCAGAAAGACGAGAGCAGATTACAGACCAGAAGAAGAAATTCTGAGTGCCAGAGTCAGTCTTGGCTGTTGGGGACAGAAGGCCAACCTGGGGGGCTCACAAAAGCGCCCCTGAGTCTCAGCTGCTCAGCCTTTGTCCTGAGGGTGGAGCTGCTGAAGTCTGGGCAGGACAGGAGGCTCTCGTGTTGGCCTGTTATACCCACCGAGCTGGAAAAGCACTCGGTAAAGCAGCCGGTGAATTGATTCCCCTTGTGAAGATGAAGGGTGGAGGTCCCCAGAGAGGTGGAGTTTACCAGGGTCACTCGCTCCAAGGGCAGAGAAGTACCACTGCCGGCCAAGCAGGCAGAAAGTTTGTTTTCTCTTTAAAAGAGAGGAGTCTGCTGGAGTGAGAAAGAGGCAGAGGCCACAGGCTAGAAGAGTCGTTGAATAACTGAAGGCACCAGCAGAAGTAAATCGGGAGCAGCCGAGCTCCAGAGAAGTCAGGGCCTTGTGAGGTGCCGGCTTTGCAAGTGGTCAGTGTCTCGCGTCCCGAGTAGCCTCGTGGTGCTTCGGCCGCCCCTGAGTGTTTCCTTTCTGGAGGAAAGCCGTTAGTGGTGTGTCAGCTGTGTGAGGAAGTGAGATCCGTGTGTCTGGCCCTGGTTAACAGACCAGGGGGCCCCAGGCCTGTCGCAGAGGCCACACGCGGCGAAGGTGAGCCCAACTGTGGTGACCGTGGTGCCACACCGGGGCTGGAACGCTGTTGGCGCAGATGAGAGGCAGACCTGACGTCGGATGGAGTCGCCATGCACTAGGCGCTGGGCCAGCAGGCTTGGGGTGGACTCCGGGGCTTCGTCCTGTTCCCCCACACCCGTGTAACCCCGTCCCAGGAGACTGAGGGTGGGGCTTGGGGCGCCCTGCCCCTGTGGGTCCACGGCTGTGGGGGGCAGGCCCCGGGAGCGAGGGTGAGGGCGGAGGCTGCCTGCTGCCGAGGAGGAGGCCGTCCTGTCCCCAGCTGTGACAGGGAACAGTCTGGTCACGCGGGTCTGACAGTCAGCGCAGATACTGGCATACTGCCTCTCCTGCCGAAACCTCCGCCCGCCTCTCTCTCTCCTTTGTCTGTGTTGTCCTCACACTGCCCTGACCACTGCCACGCGTGGTGCTGGGCGTTCTTGAGCGAGCACAGGCCGCTTCCTCTGGCGGGCTGCTGTGCGGCCTGCCGCACGCTCACTGTAGCCACTCACCTAGAGGGCCGTGCGCCCGAGCAGTGCCAGCGTCTGTCCAGCGTTCACCGGAGGCGTTCTCCATGCACACTCTTGGCGACACTGACATAGTGCCTGCTGGAAACACAGATTCGTGCCACCGTGAGATATGCACCTACTGGGATGACTTAGCTTAAAAAAGCTCAACAACACGCACGATGCTGGTGATGATGCAGAGCAACTGGAACTCCCTTACCTTATTGGTGGGAGTCTAACACCTAATTTGGAAAACTGCAGATTCTTAGTAAATTAAACAGATGTTTGCCATAATGACCCAGTAATTTCACCCTTAGGTATTTATCCAAGAGAAAAGCAAATATTCACACATTCACAAAAAAAGACTTGCACAAGAGTTTGTTTATAGCAGCTTGATTTTTTAATGTGCTCAAATTGAAAACAGCTCAATGTCTATGGATTGGAGATGGGATAGATTGTGGTACGAGAGAGGTGTGTATGTGTAGCTGTCACATATGTCCTGTACACATAATAACATGGATGAATCCCACAAACATTATGTTGCGCTCAGGAAGCCAGCTATCATGAGAGCATGCTGGATGAGTCCACATATGTAAAGAAGGCGCAAATCTAATCTGTGGTGGAACTTTCCGGAAAAGTGGTTGTCCACAGGAGTGTGTGTCTGATTAGCAGGGGCTCCAGGGGAACTTTCTCATTTGGTGGAAGTGTTCCATATCTTTATTAGGCTGACAGTTACACGGGGAGTCGTTGAATTGTATACTTAGCTATATTCTTTCACTTTAAGTAACGTTTTAGTCAGTCCAGTTGCTCAGTCGTGTCCGACTCTTTGCAACCCCATGAATCCCAGCACGCCAGGCCTCCCTGTCCATCACCAACTCCTGGAGTTCACCCAGACTCAGGTCCATCGAGTCAGTGATGCCATCCAGCCATCTCATCCTCTGTTGTCCCCTTCTCCTCCTGCCCCCAATCCCTCCCAGCGTCAGAGTCTTTTCCAATGAGTCAACTCTTCACATGAGGTGGCCAAAGTACTGGAGTTTCAGCTTTAGCATCATTCCTTCCAAAGAAATCCCAGGGCTGATCTCCTTCAGAATGGACTGGTTGGATCTCTTTGCAGTCCAAGGGACTCTCAAGAGTCTTCTCCAACACCACAGTTCAAAAGCATCAATTCTTCGGTGCTCCTCACACCAAAAAGGAAACATTAACAGATAATCAAACTCTAATAGGTAGATTTGCTTTTTACAGTGGCATATATTAGCAGTTACGAAACTCTCTCTGTGTATTTCGTGTGTGAGCAGTTGAGTAAATATATTGAGAATGATGAAAGTTAGGTCTCTCACATTAGAGAGCGTTGTTACAGATGTGGGAAGGGGAAATGGGAATGAATTTTGTGGTATCAATTTGAAACTTGAGCTATCACCCTGAACTTCCTGTCCTGTTTGTGTTTATTTCTGTATCTTTGTCCATATATGTACTTATATCCATATCTGTCTATGGTGAGATGCCAGTATTTGTGTGTATGTGTATACAGACACAGGTGTGCACATATGAATGTACATATTTTTCAGGTTTGTTCACTGAAAAAGCCTTGAAGCAAGCATCTTAGTAGTAATGAGTGATGTTGTTAGAAAATTGTCAATGAATGCAAAACTAGTGCGTGAAAATTTAATGAGGAATAAGGTGTTTATCAACTCTCAAAGCATCTCCACACTAATTACTTGTTAATTACTAAGGAAAAACAGGCATGGTACAAAGGAGAAGCCTTGCAGACACCATATTGTCATTATCTATCTATCTGTCTCTCTATATATGGAAGAGAGAGAATTAAAATATATGGCAAAACCGTCACAATATTGTAAATTATCCTCTGATTTAAAAATAACATTAAAAAATAATGGGAGAAACTGTGAGCAGTCTTTAAATTGGGTAATGGGGTGATGTCTTGTACTTTCAAATTTTGTGTCACTTTGAAATAATATTGAAGTGAAAAGTTTAAAAGATAGACCTTAAAGTCATAGAAGAAAATGGGGGAGAATTATATTTTATGACCGTGGAGTGTGGAGAGGGTATCTAATCATGATTCAGGAACCATGAACAATGGGCAAGAGATGTAAGGTAAAAGATTGATGCATTAACTGCAAAAAATTAAACATTTCTTCCAAGCAAAGAACATCCTGTACTAAGTCGCTTCAGTTGTGTCTGACTCTCTGTGATCCTATGGACTGTAGCCCTCCAGGCTCTTCTGTCCATGGGATTCTCCAGGCAAGAATACCAGAGTGGGTTGCCGTTTCCTTCTCCAAAAGAGCATCCTAAATAAATCCAAAGACACTGTCCCACTATGAAAAAATATTTGCAGCTTGTATCACAGGTAAGGAGTAAATATATTGATAATGATGAAAGTTAGGTAAATATATTGAGAATGATGAAAGTTAGTTAATAATCTCCTAGATATGTGGAAGAAAAAAACTGACAGGTCAGTTTAAAAAAATGGTAAAACGATGTGAACCTGTATTTCACATCAGAAAAAGATGAATTGGCTCCTTTTTTTGGTACCGGAAATCAGATTTTTGACATAGCCTTTTAACAGTCCCCAGACACATCCCTCGGAGAAGGCAATGGCACTCCACTCCAGTCCTCTTGCCTGGAAAATCCCATGGACGGAGGAGCCTGGTAGGCTGCAGTCCATGGGGTCGCTAAGAGTCAGACATGACTGAGCGACTTCACTTTCACTTTTCACTTTCATGCATTGGAGAAGGAAATGGCAACCCACTCCAATGTTCTTGCCTGGAGAATCCCAGGGACGGGGGAGCCTGGTGGGCTGACGTCTATGGGGTCACATAGAGTCGGACACGACTGAAGCGACTTAGCAGCAGCAGCAGACACATCCCTCTCCATCTAGACCTCCTGTCCTAAGCCTTCTCAGACCCTAAGGTACTTCGGGGCCTCTTGAATAGAAGCTGTTCTAATGGCTGGTACTGCTAAGATCCATTCCTGCATTATTGTGGATGTACCATTTAATTTGTAGTCACTTGGCATTTTTAAGGCATAATTAACGCTGAAGAAAGACTTTGGCCAGAAGTGCTAATTAACTGGAAAGTGATGGTAATGCTTTCATTTGTGTGTTTCATCGACCTTAAGTTAACAGTAGGACTGGCCTCCTGGGGTATGAACCTCAGCTGGGCCCTGAGGTCCTTGGCTTATTAAGTGAATAACATCACGGCTGTTAATCTTGTGTCATATCACAGAAATAGGGAAGAGGCGAACCTGTGGCAACAGGTCCATCTGAGGTCTTTAAAAATCAGAGATCAATTTCTTAGACATATAAATTAGTTAGGGTGTTTCTCAGGCTGATTGTTTTTCTTTGGCTCTGGCCTTAGTTAAATTAGAAGTCATGGAACATTAGATTAGCATTACGAAATGAACAGTAACGATTCACATGAGAATGGTGGGAAGACTCAGATTTTACAGATGTGTGTACCGAGGACTGGAGAAGGAACGTGACTTTTCCAAGGTCGTGTGAGGTTCTAAGAGTGAATCGAAACCTTGCTTCTTGACGCTGGCTCCGGCCAGAACCTGGGATTCCTGAGGCTCCATGCTCATCCTCGGACACGGGTGGCGCTCCATCAGCGTGCCCCGCACGATGGCCTTGGAGTCCTCTCTTTGAGTGTCTGCAAGTGATCACCTGAGATCAGGATCAGTTTCTAGAATCCCCTTTATTGAGTGTAATTTGCATTCTGTAAATGCAGCCATACTAACTATATAAAAGTTTTATAAAATGTAAAAAAGTTTTATAAGAACCGTATAAAAAGCTCAGTCGTGTCTGACTCTTGGCAACCCCATGGACTGTCGCCCTCCAGGCTCCTCCATCCATAGGATTCTTGAGGCAAGAATACTGGAGTGGGTTGCCATTTCCTTATCCAGGGGGTCTTCTAGACCCAGGGATCTTACCAGGGTCTCCCGCACTGCAGGCAAGACTCTCTACCGTCTGAGCTACCAGGGAAGTCCATCAAGATACAGAATATTCTTACTGGCGCAAGCTTCCCTGACCTCTTTATAGCCAGTCCTCTCCTGCCCCGCAGCCCCGGAGACGCTGATCTGCTTTTTGTCCTAAAGAGTAACCTTTTCTAGCATCTCCCATACATGCAAGCCTACAGTATGTACTCTTTTCTTTCTGGCCTCTTTCACTCAGAATGATGATTTGGAGATTTTCTCGTGCTGTGTCTGTCAGTAGTTGGCTCCATTTCGTTGCTCAGCAGTATTCCATAAAATTTGTTCATCTAGTCACCTACCTCCTGTTGGACA
This sequence comes from Bos javanicus, assembly GCF_032452875.1. Taxonomy (NCBI): domain Eukaryota; kingdom Metazoa; phylum Chordata; class Mammalia; order Artiodactyla; family Bovidae; genus Bos; species Bos javanicus. Next base: position 3,279,821 of record NC_083881.1, read on the forward strand.
TTGAGACTACATTAAACTTGTACTATGAATAAAGTTCCCAGGGACATTTACACATATGTTCTTGGTATGGATATATGTTTTTATTTTTCTTGGTAGGAGTTTCATTATTGAATAATTTATTAACTCTATACTTAAGTTTATGAGGAATTGCCATTTTGTTTTCCAAAGTGATTGTAAATTTTACCTTAACCACTAGCAATTTCTGAGAGTTCTAGTAGATAATTTAGGATTTTTTTTTTTGTGGATACATGACTGTGTCATCTATGAAAAGACAGTTTTATTTCTTCCTTTCTGACATACATGATTTTAATTTCATGCTTTATTGGCTTCCCTAGGATCTCTATTACATTGTTGATTGAAGTAATGACAGCTATGTCCTTGCCTTACTCTAGATTTTAGAGGCAAAACATTGTTTAAGATTAAGTTGGTTTTAACTGCAAGTTTTTCACGGGTGCACTTTGTGGATTGAAGCCGTTCCTTTTTATGCCTATTTTGCTGAGATTTTTAAAGAAATCATAAATTGGTTTTGAATTTTTTCAATTGCATTCTTTGGAGCTATTGAGATAATCATATGGCTCTTCTGTTTTGTCTGTTAATGGTCTGTTAATATGGTGAATGACATTGATTGATTTCTAATGTTAAACCAAACCTTCGATTGTTAAGTTTACTTGATCATGATGTATTACTCATTTTAAATATTACTGTATTTGACTCAGTAATAATTGACGATTTTTACATCTAAATTCACGAGGAATATAGGCCTGTGCTTTCTTTGTAAGCTCTTTGCTTTTAGCATTTGGATAATACTGGCCTCATAAAAAGAATGGGAACTTTTTCTCCCTTTTTTCCTGAATGTGTTTGTATAAACTGGTGTTGTATCTAAAATTAGGTTTTGATAGAATTCAGCTGGGAAGCCATCTGAGTTTGGGGTTTCTTTTAGGAGGGTGTGTAATTTATAAATCTCATGCTCACTTATAAATCCCGTGTTAATTTATGAATCCTGTCTTCAGTTGGCAGGCGGCTCTTTGAGTCTCCTTCTCGTTGGTTCCATTCGGTAACGTGCGCCCGTCACCTGAGTTGCTCAGTCTGTTGGCGTGAAGTTGCTTTCCCTGTTTCTTTATCGTCCCTTCATGTGCCTGTGCTCTGCGCTGATGGGCATTTTCATTCCTGACATCAGTAACCAGTTTCTCAGTTCTTGTTTCCTTGATCAGCCTAACTTAGAGGGTTGTCGCTTTAATTGGTACTTTCATGAAATGAGTTTTAGTTTGATTGACTTTTTCTTTCATCATTTGTCCAATTTCTATTTAATAATCGCCCAATCCTCTCTTCCTTGCTGGGTTGTGGTCTCTTCTTCTACAACTCTACTCTAGACACACACCGTCCTCTTTTCTCCTGTATCCTCGTATATCCAGGGCCCTTCTCTGTGACATAGTGTAGCACAGCTTTCTTAGGGGTCTGGGGCTTGTGTCTTTGGCTAGACCTGAGCCCACAGGGATGGCGTCGTGTCTTCTGCCACAGTCCCTCACACTAGTGCACACCCATCCAGGGTGAGTGAGTGAGTGGGTGGAAGGATGGGTGAGCACTGCTCTGGGCAGTCCCGTACACGGAAGACCGTGGGCTGTGCAGCCGTGCAGCTCTGCGCCTGAGCCTGGGCCCGTGGCCTCGGCCACTCACTGAGCTGCTCATTTATGCTGGACTCTCCTTGGAGGGCTCTTCATGTTAGAGCCCGTGTGTGAGGCTCAGGTAGCACAGCATCTGGCACTTAGTAGGTGCTCAGTAAAAGGCAGCTCTTGAAAGACCTTTCATTTCAGCTCAAATAACAAATTATTATACAGCTAGAAAAGAAATACTTTTTCTGTAATTCTTTGTCCATTTCTGATTTGTATAATAAATCTTCCCTGAAATTGAGACCGTCACGTGTCTGAAGAAGGAGAAGTCTTACGGCATTGTGGTGCATTGTCTCCCCTTACATTCTCATTGAAATAAAGCTTGGGCATCCCATGTCTTTTCCCTTATCAGCCCACATTATGGCTTTATTAAAATACTCTACTTTTATGGAGCTGAGAAGGCATTTTTTTAAATCAAGGAAGGAAGGCAGTAGTATGCAATAATTTCACAGAATCTTTTCTGTGTTTTCATAAATTACATATTTTCCCCCATAATTATATCTTTTGCTTGCTTTTCTACAGAGTAAGGAAATAGCCAATTCCAAGAAAATAGAAATACAGTTCCTTCTTTGCTATCTGGTACTTGTTGGTTACCTCTCTATGTGTAGTTTTTGCTTATTTCCCAGGTGGTTTCTACTATATCACTCCCTGGGGACAACTTGTAAATTTACTTTAAAGAACAGAAAATCCAGCATGAATTTTTTTTTATTCCTTCACAGATTTTGGCTTTTCAAGGCCATTGTTGAGAATCTGTTGATTTCCTTGACCCGCATGCCTGCATTTGCAGAGGCTGCCGTGAATATAGTGGGTGGTGGGTTGGCGGTTCATTTATCAGTTAATTTACTCAGACATCCGTTGACTCGACACCGAGCTCTCTGAGGTCAGGGACCCTCCTGTATTCACTGTTCTAAGCACAGGTCCGGGCGCTCAGAAAGTACCCAGGAAGTGATTGGAAAGATGAATGAAAGGAGAGGCCAAACAGATGGAAGTCTGTTGGATTAAAAAAGTCATTACAGAAAGGATTGTTGGGATGTGTGTATGAGGGGGTCTCACCTTCTCCTGACACGGGTTTTCAAAAGTTTAGCTTATAAACTTGGCCGTCCTTTTGAGATTACAGTGCAGTGCTGTATGCTGTGGAAAAAGAATTTCGGATTGTGGTGAGACCACAATATGATGCCTGAGTATTTTTTTTTTTTTAATCTGTATTTTGTTGAGTCCTTTTAAAGTAAGGCAGTACAGCCATCTTACTGGAAACGGGGCGGGGTGGGGCCGTGAAGGAGGAGCAACATTTATACAGGTTCAGAGAATCAGTAGCACCAAAGTTCAGAGGAGCCTGTAAACACGTCCACCTTGAAGAGTGGTGGGAGATGAGTTGGAACAATGAGCTTTTAAAATGGGGCTGAAGGACTTGAGTAGGCATTTTCCCAATGATATGCAAATGGCCAGTAAGCATATAAAAAGATGCTCAACACCGTTAGTCATTAGGGAAATGCAGATCAAAACCAAAATGAGATACCACTTCACCCACATTACGATGGTGATTATTAAAAACAACCCATCAACCAGGAAAAAATAAGTATTGCTGAGGATGTGGAGAAATTGGAATCCCTATGCACGGCTGTTAGGGATGTAAACTAGTTCTGTCGCAGTGGGACGTGGTATGGTGGTTCTTTAAAGAGGTTAGATACAGGATTTCTTCTGATCCAGCAGTTCCACTTCTGGGGGATACACCCAAAGGAATTGAAAGCAGAGATTCAGACGGGTGTGTGCATACGCACGTCCACAGCAGCGTTAGTCACGATAGCCAATAAGTGAAGGCAACCCGAGTGTCTGTTGGCGAGTGAATGGATGAACAGAACGTGGCACATCCATTCAGTGGAATATTATTCACTTTAAAAAGGAATTATTTTCTGAAACGACACTGCTGAACCGTGGAAACACTAGTCGCAACAGGACAAAAGAGCTGCGATTCCACCTCCATGAGGCCTCTAGAGCAGCCAGATTCGTGGAGACAGGAGAACAGTGGCTGCCAGAGGCCGGGCAGGGCGCAGGAGGGATTTTTGTGTGGTGTGTGTAGCGTTTCAGTTTGGGAAGATGAAAGAGTTCTGGAAATGGATGGTGGTGATGTTTATACAACAATGGGGAAGTGCCTAATGCCAAATAACTGTACACTAAACAATGGCTAAAATGGTAAGTTTTATGTGTATTTTACCACGCTACAAAAAATGTTAAATGGCATTAGAATCCATTTCCCCTTTCTTCCTATTTTAAGCCACGTTGTCTTCAGGTATCGAGTGGTCAGGGTGCAGAGGGAGAAAGGAGTCTATTTAACGAGTGCCTGCTTGAGCTTATACTTCACTTTCTCACTGAGTCTTCATTAAAATCCAGTGAGATAGGTGTTAATTACTAGCCCCATTTAACAGTTGAGAAACTGAGGCTGAGTGGTGGGATAACACACTCAAGATCTCACTTAGCCAGAGCATCAAGCCAAGCTTAACTGGCCTCCCTCCCTGCTCCCTACCCGCTGTACCAGGCTGCTTGTCTCTGGGATTTTTGTCCGTGTCTTTCCCAGAGGAGATCCGTCCTCCAGCTGGGATGGCGCCTGACAGCACGCACATATGGTGGTTTTCTTTCATTTTAAGCACTTTCGTAGCTGTGCCTGCCTTTCCTTTGGAGAGGAGGAATGGGTCAATGAAAGCAGTTGCTGCTGCTGCTAAGTCACTTCAGTCATGTCCGACTCTTCGCGACCCCATGGACTGCAGCCCACCAGGCTCTTCCGTTCATGGGATTTTCCAGGCAAGAGTACTGGAGTGGGTTGCCATTGCCTGAGGGCTAAGCGCTGTGTCTCGCATGGACAGCTTATTGAGTCGTGACTGGTGGAGCACCGGGAGGAGGCCAGGCGGGTGGGCCTATCCTGCGGTTGGGACCCGTGGCTTCCCGCAGCTCTCGCGGGTGGGCATGTGCTCGAATCCCCACCCTGAACACGTGGCTTTGAGGCCCCATCAGCACTGTCAGCCCCGACAGCGCTCCCAGCTCACCCTCCCTCTTTCTTTTCTGGGAAATGCCCGTACTAGGGTCATCGGAGCCCAGCCAGTCTCCAGATGTGGTGGACACTTTCTCAGGCCCTGTTTACCTGGCTTGGCTGCAGCAGTGGGTATTCCATCGCTTCTCCCCAAAGCTCTGCCCTCCTTGGGTTTCCACGACCCCAGCCGTTTGTCTCTTGGTGTGTTATCTCTGGAATTATTCCTAATCCAAGGTCCCCATGATTGATGGCTATGTTTGCTTCTTAAGAGTTTTATTAGTCAACTTCTTATGTGAAGGAGCATCTGATAAATATTTCAGCTGTGCTGGCCGCCTGTGGTCTCTGTTGCATATTCTTCTTTGGTTTTGTCATTTATTTTGTTGTGCAGCCCTTTAAAAATGTAAAAGGCTGTTCTCAGCTCCAGGGCACGCAGAGCCAGGCTGCAGGCCAGGTGTGGCCCATGGGCCGCAGTGTGCTGTTGCCTGTTTTAGGACCTTACTGGGGAAGGCTGAGTCATTTTAGTGAGGAGCTGAGCTGGGGTTGAGATTTCCTGTTGCCATGGTTACTGTTGGTGCGGCACAGGCTCTGGATCGTGCTGGGGGAGGGGGAGGAAAGTGGTAGGGGCTGCTGAGGTTCCAGGCATTTTTCCCATAAAGGTCCTCTCTCCTCGGCCCTGAGCCCTCCCTGTCTGCCAGCACCTGGACGGAGGTCTCTGCACACCTTCCTTCCTACCCTAGGGGCTTCCTCCTGGGGGCCTGCAGGAGCAGAGGGGCACGCTGTTGTCCTCCCGCTGCCGCCATCCCTGGTTGGAGCTGCACCCCGCATCGCGGGCGGCGTGGGCTCTCGGAGTCCCTGGCCCTCTCCCTGTAGCACCAGCCTCTGCCTGGTCTAGAGGTGGGCGCTCTGAACGGGCTTCCCGCTCTGTCTCTCGTGGCGTCGCTCTAGGATCCTGGCCCTCCTGTCCTCGCCTCACTAGGATGGATATTTACCCCTGCCTGTGTGCCCTTGGCATTGGTCACCCCTCCTCCAGAAGCTAAAGATTTTGCTTTGGAGGAGAGAAGGGTGTGGATGGGGGCGGGATGGGGCCAAGGGGTTGGAGCTGGGGTTTTCGTTTCGTGTTTTTCCCCTGGTGGCTGCTGACCACATCCTCCAGGCCTGTACTACCCAGGGAGGCTCCCCTGCACCTCTGCCCCTGCCAGTCCCCCAGGGGAGGTCCTTGGAGAAGAGCCTGGCATGGGCGGGAACTGTCGTCACATCTGGAGGATGTCCACTATCTGTAGAGCCCCTCCTCAGCCCTCAGAAGTTCATGGACTGACTGACTTCGTGAACTGACTCCTTGCCGGCTTGTGTGGGGGCCGGCTCTGCCCCTGGTCGGGTGTCCCCACCATGTCCCTCCTGGAAGGAACTTGTTCCTGCTTGGCCTTCTGGCTCTATGGCTGCCCCATGACCTTATCTGCATGAGTCTGGGGCTCATCAGCCTTACTCACTGTTAGCCTAGGAGCCATGCTCCAGCTCCCTCATGGAAGCCCCCACCCACCCCCACAACCTGATCTGTGTGTTTAAATGATGCTGACTGAAATGCACTTGTCTCTCTGAAATGCTAGATCCCATCACAGAATCATCCTCGAGTTTCTCTCCATTCGTGTTTGCAGGCTGAGAATCGTGCATGTTGTTAGCTGCGGGGCATTGTTGGAGGAAAGATGGTACCAGGGTCAGGTGCCAGTGGCCACCCTGGTGGAGCTGCCCAGTGCCCATTGCTTCACCAGCCGGGGTCACCTTCCCCTCACCTGAGGGAGGCCGGCCACGTGGCTGGATGGTGGTCGGCTCAGGGAGTAGTAAGTGACCTTTTTTTTTTTTCCTTTCCGTCTTTTTAGACCCTGGAAGCTGTCCTGAACTTCAAATACTCCGGAGGCCCAGGCCACGTTGAAGGGTATTACAGGAACCTGGCCCTGGGGCTGCACGTGGAGGTGGAGCCGTCTGTGTTCTTCACGCGGGTCAGCACCCTGCCGGCCACCAGGTACGTGCACCTCAGCTCTTGGCCAGCCTTGCTCTCGCGGCTGACGGCGCTGCACCCACAGTTCTGGCCGTGGTGTTCGTCTTGGTCCCACCGCCCAGAGTGCCAGGGTGGTCAGCCTCCCCGGGTCTTCATCAGACGAACAGGCAGTGCAGGGAAATGCCTCTTCGGGGAGACGGGGTGGGCGGGCTTCCCTCTTGGCCCATGCTGTGGTGATCGCGTCCTCCCTGCAGCGTGCTTGCTTGTCGTCGTGGAGGCCCGCTCCTTGTCCCGAGCCCAGGCCTCACTCCGGTCCGGTGCAGGTGTCCATTAGCAGGGACTCGGTACATGGCTCTGTGCCTTGGACGCTCCTGGAGGAGTCCAGCCTGTCTCTGTCCCACTGTCCTCCTAGGAGGACTGTGCAGGGCCCGGCCATCCAGCATCTCGGCCCGCGCTTCCTGGAGTCCCCAGCCATTGGGAGGGTGGGCCGTGCTGCCCAGAGCGCCCTGCCTGGGGAGGCTTTTCCTCCTGCTTGGTTCTCCCGGACTAGCCTTCCTTCAGGGAGGAAGAAATCAGTTTGTCTCCTTCAGATCCATTAGAGGCCAGAGGTACTAGAGGTTGTTCCTCCCTTAGGTGAGAGAATGACAGTTTCTCACTCCAAACTTTGACCTGTGTGACCTGGGAATAGTGCTGGGTGGGGCTGCAGACACCTGGAGACCCTGTGGGGTTGGATTCCTGCCCAGGTGGTGAGCAGCCTTCGGAAGGCAGGTCCTGACCCCCCGGGTGGTTCCACATCCCGCTGTCCAGGGACACCTTACCTCTCCGGTAGCATGGACTGGCCTAGTGGTACTTATGCTTAATGGAGTTAAGGCTGTCTTTACCTGTCCGTCCTTGACCATGAGGGGAGAGACCGTTATGTACAGCAGCCCCCTTCACCCGTGGGCTCTGTCGTTCACAGAGTATAACGGGGGGATGTTAATGTCGATAGAAAACTCTCTTTAGAGTGATACAGCGCTCCCCCGCCAAAAGTAAGTGCAGTTTGAGTTCATAGGAAAGACTGCTTTTCTCCCAGCCCCGGGGAATGGCCTCAGTGAGAATCAATGGCTGAGCTTGAGCTTTTCAGCATCTCATTTCATCATCTATCACTTTTTCAATCCACAGAGTAATGGTCTCTCTTGCCAGCGCTCGCCTCTGTTTTGAATTTGTAAAAGGCATCAAAGCACTTGCCGGCAGGGAGCTTTGGCCGGGACGCCTGCCAGATGCTGTTCGAGTTTCTCAGGCCCTTCCCGTGTGTTCAGTCCGCTCCACCATCACCCTGGCGTGCACCTCTTTCTCGTCCCCTCATCTCCTGCTGCCACCGCTCACATAATTAGGTCTGAGAAGCAGCGCAGATTGTCACCAAGTTGGATTCGTTCCCCCCTGTTGCTCTCTGGCTTCCATGTCATGGCCCCTGCAGCTCCTAATGACAATTTAAGATGAGAAGCATTGCTGCCTTGTGGTTTGGTGCGGAGCACTGGAAGAGCTGCTGGTGGGCTGACGTGCTGTTTGGCTCCTGGTCGCCGGCCTCACTCTCTTCCTTTTGGCCTACGTGTTTCTTTTCCCTGCTCTTGGGTTGATGTGGGTTGACGTTTGATTTCCTCTAATCCCTCTCCTTTCTTGCTCAGTCTCACTGAGCTCTGATCCTGTGGCTTGAGGTTTGCCATCCTCCCTTAGGACTCTAGAAATACTCCCTTGCCTCCAGCCTGCTCCTGTGTCGTCTCGTAAAGACAAATGTTCCCACATCACTGTCTGGCTTGAAGACTTTCCCAGTGCATACTGGACAGAGTTCAGAGTGCCCGCTCTGATATTTATGCTCCAGTTTCTGTAGAGATCTGGATAAACCGTTGGCCTGAAATACAGCAGAATTATCATTCATTTTATCTATACTCTGTTCCGGTTGACATGACACGGTTTTCTGTGGACTCTGGTTTTCATCTCGCTCCCAGGTGAGAATTGTCTTGTCGTCTCGGGCCGTTTTAGAGTCAGGCATCCCCAGCGATGGCCAGGCGCCACACATTTGCATCACAAGTGAGGCCCAGAGAAGGCCTGTGGTTTTCCCAGTCTCACAGCTTGCCCGTGACAGACTGGCTTCCAGATACCCTGACTGCAAGGTGCTGCAGACACAGATGCACAGCTAGATGACCGAATCCATGTTAGCTGGAGCCTTTATGGGCATTCAAGCTGACTTTGATGCAAAAGGAAGCTATACATTCATCAAAAGACAGCCTTATTGCTGGCATAAAGACTCACGTAACCCTGTTCTGAAACCAGAATACCAAAGGTTATCACATCTCGCTCCTGGGCTCCTCTCATCAGCGGTGGTGGTATAGCCGCTCAGTTATCACATCTCGCTCCTGGGCTCCTCTCATCAGCGGCGGTGGTATAGCCGCTCAGTTATCACATCTCGCTCCTGGGCTCCTCTCATCAGCGGCGGTGGTATAGCCGCTCAGTTATCACATCTCGCTCCTGGGCTCCTCTCATCAGCGGCGGTGGTATAGCCGCTCAGTTATCACATCTCGCTCCTGGGCTCCTCTCGTCAGCGGCGGTGGTATAGCCGCTCAGTTATCACATCTCGCTCCTGGGCTCCTCTCGTCAGCGGCGGTGGTATAGCCGCTCAGTTATCACATCTCGCTCCTGGGCTCCTCTCGTCAGCGGCGGTGGTATAGCCGCTCAGTTATCACATCTCGCTCCTGGGCTCCTCTCGTCAGCGGCGGTGGTATAGTCGCTCAGTTGCGTCCAGCTCTTGTGGTCCCATAGACTGTAGCTTGCCAGGCTCCTCCGTCCATGGAGTTCTCTAGGCAAGAATACTGGGGTGGGTTGCCATTCCCTACTCCAGAGGACCTTCCCCACCCAGAGATAGAAACCAGGTCTCCTGCATTGCAGGCAGACTCTTTACCAGCTGAGCCACCAGTGCCCCTCTCATTAATACTGATGATTTATGCCGTTTTTCTCATTGGTAGTTTTTTACTGATAGAGTTCTAGAAGTCAGGGTAGGGAAATCCCATTTATTCAGGACCCACCCTATTCCTAGTCATGCCCTCAGTCCACTGTGCAGTGTCCCATTTAAACTCCCGAGAACCCTTTGAAGTCAGTGTTGCTGTATGCAGATGTTAAATAACTCACCCCAGGTTGCACATTAATGAACAAAAGAGATGCATTTGAATGTTGGTCTTCTCTCCAGCAAAACCCATGCTTCCCATCACAGTGCTCTGAAGTGGGCTTCCAGAAGCCTGGGCCCCCCTTACCCACTCTGTCTGTGGAAGTGTCTCTGGATCTCTCCCAGCCTCAGCCCTCTGTCCCCACTGCTGTGGTCACCAGCTCTGCCCCTTCATGGGGGATGAAAGAATGAAAGTGAACAGTGGAGGGGCCAGTGTTTTCCCGGAGCCAAAGCACAGCATAGATGGCAGGTGGAATTCTCTTTGCCTTTTTTTTTTTTTTTTTAAACCATCCTCCTTCAGGGGTGTACCTGGGTTTCAGCTAACTTTTATTTAGGAGATCAATTACCTTTGAGATTCGCTTTTTACACTGAGCCGCCTGCTAATGTTGTTGGGGACGGACTGAAATGGATGGGGCCACCCTGCCTTCCCCTCCTCAGGAGCAATTTCTTCCCAGACCGTCAGGATAAATGATCCAATCTTACACATCGCTGCTCTGAGCTCTGTGGGAAATGCACTCCCCTGAGCCAGGATGTAAGGTGTGGGAGTTATTACATTATTAACAGAAATCACACAGCCTGACGCACCACGGTGCTTCTCCCCGGCCAGTTAGAAAAATCCCATTTCCCCCCATGGGGTGGGACTGTTCCACGCCGTGGGCGGCCCGTGCTCACAGACATGTAATAAAGGCACTTTCAGTGCTAGATTTTATCACGGTCGATCTTTCCCAGGTTGCTGTGTTGATTTGAATGGGTTTTTAATTTAACAAGAATTAGGATTTTAACAAGCGCAGGATTCAGAACCCAGTGTACCTGCCTCCGATTTCAGATTCTGATTCTCCCACTCATCTGCTCTGTGGTCCTGAGCAAGTCATTTCCTATTTCTTTAGTCATCAGTTTTCCTTCACTTGGTCTTGACGAGCACATCATTTCCTCTGTGCTTTACTGTCTGGTTTGTGCTCGTAACAGACCACGTGTAACAGGGACAAGAAGAGAACCATGAAGGCCATATGTTAAGAGGGGCACAAAAATGACTGAACATCAGGAAGACTCTTGTGCCTCAAAACCCAGGGCTGCTCTTTGCCCCGCGCCCCTGCCCCAGGGTTGCCTCTCCTTCTGTTCCACTCACAGAGCCCCCAGTTGGAAGGAGATGAATGACTTACTGCATTTGCTTCATCCTCTCCTGCTCCTGTCGGTGTTATTCACTGAAGTGACGAGCACACTTCTCATCCTCTTTGCAGGTGTTAAATAGTGTAGATCCGTACAGGCAGGAGCTGCGACCCCCCACCCCCACCCCCAACGCCGGCCGTGGCAGGAGCCGCTGGACATGTCATCTAGGTTGACGTGGCAGTGAGCTTCCTCTGGTCCCCAGTGTCGTCACTGAGGGGCTGTCCAGGCCATGAATCACCCCTCATTGTTCTGTTCCCACTCACAGCTGTACCTCAAAGGGTCCTATTTTATGTCTTAATTGTATACATTATTAAATTATTACTGTCGATTATTTTAATTTTGTTTTGAACCATTATATTATTGAATGTTATGTCTCAACATTCATTTTAAAACACTATCAATATTCTTTGCTTAAAGACAGATTTAAAGATTGTTTCTATTTAACAGGTAACTTACAACTACTTGACATGAGTTTGAGCAAACTCATGGAGATAGTGAAGGACAGGGAAGCCTGGGCGTGCTGCAGTCCATGGGGTTCACCAAGAGTCAGCCACAGCTTAGCAAGTATGGTTTATAAACATCAATTAAAAAGGCCCATGTCATACCTGCTTTAGGGATTGAGTGTATGTTAAAAGGTAGTTTGTCTGTCATCAATAACTGGCCAGAGCTGTTTGTGACCTTCCACTTGGAATTTTTGCATTTGGCATTTTCAGAGTTTTAATCATCATAATGTCAAATGCCAATCCCACGAACCATGATTTCAGGTTGTCGTTCGTAAGCACGTTTCCGCCCTTTATGAGTTGGGCTTGTGTTCGTTCCAGAGAATGAGAGGCTGGCTGTGCCCAGAGAATGAGAGGCTGGCTGTGCCCAGAGAATGAGAGGCTGACTGTGCCCAGAGAATGAGAGGCTGACTGTGCCCAGAGAATGAGAGGCTGGCTGTGCCCTCGCTGTCAGGCTGCGTCACCTTTTTGCCTTGGGTTTGGGGCCCAGGTGTCCCAGCGTTCGTTTTCATGCCCCTCTTAACGTGTGGGCTTTGTGGTTCTTCTCCTGTTCCTGTGGTCCGTTACGAACGCACAGCAGATGCTGTAATGGAGTAGAGAGCGTGTGTGTCAAGACCACAGCGATGCTGAGCGCTGGGCCCTGGTGAGGTGCAGCAGCCGTGGGGCTGAGCCGCCAGCCTGCAGAGCCCGTCTCCAGCACCCCTGTGCTCTCGCTGCCTGCACGCCCGAGCGTTATGGAAGCGACGTTTGGATACCGCTCAGCTCACCCACTTAAGCTGTGTAATTCTGTGTTTTGGGTTTAGTCGCGGAGTTGTTCAGCCATCACCACCGTCTGATTTTAGAGCTTTTCATTCTCCCAGCAGAAGCCCCGTGCCCGTCAGCAGTGCCTCCTGTCTCCCTCCTCCCTGCCACCCCGCACCACCTCAGTCTACTTTCTGTCTCAGTAGCTTGGCCTGTTTTACCAATTTATAAAACGTGACTGGCTCTCTTCACTTAGCATCGCGTTGTCCAGGTTCATCCACAAGCAGGCCTCAGTATGTCATTTGTTTTTATGTGGGACAGCATTTCATTGTGCGGATGTGTGGCATTTCATTTTCCGTTCATTAGTCCTGGGTTGGTTCCACCTTTTGGCTGGTGGGAATGATGCTGCTATGATCATTCATGTACCAGTTTTTGTGTGGGCTTGCATTTTCATTTCTCTTGGGTATCCCTCAGAGTGGAATTACCAGATCATATGGTAACTGTTTAACCATTTAGGGAGTTGCCCGACTGTTTTCCTGCTCGGCTGTGCCACTGCGCGTTCCCAACAGCAGGGTACGAAGGTTCCAGTTTTCTGCACGTCCTTGCCAACGCTGGTTATCCCGTGTCTTTTTGATTCTCACCATTTCAAAATTTTTTCCTTTTACTACAGGGAACATCTTAAAACTTACTAACTAAAAGCTCAGAAACAGAGGCTCTTCAGTAATGTGCAATCTCAGGGCCCTCCTGAGATCCTCCCCAGGGGCCGGGTTGCGTGTCAGCCGACCACAGGGAAATGTTCCCGTGTTTCCACCGGTCACCAGATCTGTCCTTTCCACTTCAGTAGCCCTGGACTGACTCAGGCGTATCACCTGTCTCCCTCAGGCCAGCCTCCTCTCCCTTTTCTGGGATAGTTGCAACAGCCTTTCAGAGTCTCTCTGCTTTCAGTTTCTCCCTTTCCACCTCTTTCTCCAGGCGATGCTGAAGTGTTCATTCCAAAACATAGGCACGAGTCTGTCCCTTCCTCAGGGCATGAGTCCCCTTTGGGAAAGGGGACATCACATCACTGTTTGGGAAACTTGGTTCTAATGGACAGTAAATCTACTATCAGAGTCTTCAGCAAGATTTGGAAGCTCCGTAATCTGTGTGGCAGGAGTGAAGGTGAGATCATATCATCAGAAAAACATTCCGATGATTTGTTCTGTTTTGGGGTCACTTTAGATTGAAGGTCTCCCTTGTGGCTCAGCTGGTTAAGAATCCACCTGCAATGCAGGAGACCTGGTTTCGATCCCTGGTTTGGGAAGATCCCCTGGAGAAGGGAAAGACTACCCACTCCAGTATTCTGGCCTGGAGAATTCCATGGACTCTACAGTTCATAGGGTCACAGCGTCGGACATGACTGAGCGACTTTCACATTAGATTGAATAAGCTTCCTGGCTTTCTTAAGACTTACAAGAAAGCTCTCCATCCTCTCCACCCATATGGACAGAAGAGCCCGGTGGGCTACAGTCCATGGGGTCACAAAGCATTGGACACGACTGAGCACACACATATATGGTCTCTAACGAAGAGGAACTAAAGAGCCTCTTGATGAAAGAGAAAGAGGAGAGTGAAAAAGTTGGCTTAAAACTCAACATTCAGAAAACTAAGATCATGGCATCACTTCATGGCAAATAGATGGGGAAACAATGGAAGCAGTGAGAGACTTTATTATTGGGGGCTCCAAAATCACTACAGATGGTGACTGCAGCCATGAAATTAAAAGACGCTTGCTCCTTGGAGGAAAGCTATGACCAACCTAGACAGCACATTAAAAAGCAGAAACATTACTTTGCCAACAAAGGTCTGTCTAGTCAAAGCTGTGGTTTTTCCAGTAGTCATGTATGGATGTGAGAGTTGGACTATAAAAAAAGCTGACTGCCGAAGAATTGATGCTTTTGAACTGTGGTGTTGGAGAAGACTCTTGAGAGTCCCTTGGATTGCAAGGAAATCAGTCCTGAATATTCATTGGAAGTACTGATGATGAAGGTGAAACTCCAATATTTTGCCCACCTGATGGCGAAGAACCGACTCATTGGAAAAGACTCTGATGTGGAAAAGGTTGAAGGCAGGAGGAGAAGGGGATGACAGAGGATAAGATGATTGGATGGCATCACTAACTCAATGGACATGAGTTTGAGTAAGCTCTGGGAGTTGGTGATGGATAGAGAGGCCTGGCGTGCTGCAGTCCATGGGGTCACAAAGAGTAGGACACGATTGAGCGACTAAACTAACTAACTGCCTGTTATCAATCAGTCTTTCCTGAAAAATTAGTAGCCAGTTTCAGGACGGAGAAAGAGAAGTGTCAGTCTTTCAGTCGTGTCCAGCTCCTGACAGCTCCTGCCAGGTTCCTCTGTCCACGTGGGTTTGGCCAAAGGTCTGCGTGGCTATCACTACCAGGCTGGCTGTGTCTTCACTCACATACTGCACCCCTAGGATCGATGGAATGGTGACGTGTGGACCCTGGAGGCCTAGAAGAGTTCAGCCAGACTTGGGGAGAAAGCACCACTTAACTTTCTGGGCGTGGGGCCATGTTTTTAGACAGACTCAGACCTTGGCATAGGAGTTTCTCCTGTTCACTTTTTGCTGAGTCAGTATCGAATCATTAGCTGGGATTGTGTTGCTGGCAGGGTTGTGTGTGTTTCCTCTTGCTGCCCCACTGACTGCAACCAAGTTAATCACAGTCACCACCCCTCCTGTTTATGCAGTATTCTGCTTGTACTTTTACAAAGTTCCTTCATTTTTCTTCTTTTTGTTGTCATTGTTTTTTTCTGTTGAAGCCTCTTAATAATTCCACGACATAGGCATTCTTGTCTTTACTGAGGAAACCGAGGTTCAGAGAAATTAAATGACTTACTTAAGATATTCCACCCTTTAAGTGACCAAACTGGATGCTGATAAGAAATCTTCAGACTCTGAATTTCTCCTCCTGCACCAAGTGTGCTGTTCACTCAGGCTGCTTTCAGGTGACTTCTTGCCGAAGACTTTTTTCCTTTTGCTTTCTTAAAGTTTAGCTTGGTTAGGATGTTTCTGGATATAGAAAATTAAAAATTTATACGGCTTGGGGTTTGTTGAGCTTCCTGAATCTGTACATTGATGTGTTGTGTTTTTTTTTTGGCCAAATCTGGGGAATTTTCAGCCATAATTTTTTCAAAAACTGTGCGTTTTGTTTTGTTTCATCTCAAACTCCTATGACATGACTTTTAGAGATTTTCTTCTCTCATAGGACTGTTTTTATCCCCTTTTTTCCCTCCAGTGTTTCCATTGGATATATTATTAATCTATCTTCAAGTATGCTTGTTTAATTCCTTTGTGGTTCAAAAAAATGTTTGCGTGATTTTTATTCTTTCAAAGTCGCTAGAGATGTTTCCCTGCATGGCCTAGAAATGGTTTAATTTGGTAAATGTTGGGTATAACCTGACAAGTGTGGATATCCTGCCATTTTGATGGTGGAATGTTCGCTAAGTATCAGGTACTTGCTGTTTATTCTGTATCCTTTCTTATTCCACAGCAGATCATCCCCTCAGTTCCTCAGGTAATTCACCACCTGGTGAAACTTTCAGTTCAGGTTTTTCCTCAGGTTTCTCCTTGCTTTTTCTTTGCATCTCCTGTTTCTTTGCTGAGATTTTATCTTTTCATTTGTTTCGAGTGTGTCTGCCCTTACTTTGCAGAACATGGTTAAAGTCTTCTTGTGATAAGACTGTCATCTTGAAGTTGTAGTCTATTGATTTTTATTTTCCATTGCAATTGGCTTTTTCCCGGGTTCTTCCTATGCTGCGTGATTGCTGTGAGATGTTGGGGCCCTGCTTGCGTCCTGAAGGGAACGTGGGTATTTTTGTTTTGGTGGGTGGTCTGCACCACGGCTCTGTGGCATCTGCTGTGGACCGGGCTGCACTGCTGGTTTCTGAGTCTGCGGTGCTCCTTGGGCCATCCCGTGGGTGCCTTCCTGGAGCTCAGTTACTGGAGCCCATGGCTTGCCGCTCAGGATCTGTCCCTCCATGCTCGTTCCACAGAGAGCCCAGGTCAAGTACCACTTCAGCAAGCCACTGTCTTCCCCTCTGTCCTTTCTACAGTCTCCCCAGCACTGTCCAGGGGCCTGCCTTCCCTGTCTCTCCACAGCAAAGCCAGGGTTTGAGTTCCCTGCTGTGTGTCTGTGTATGGGACTGTTGGTCAGAGGACAGAGAGGGGGAATCAAAGTGATGGGGACTGGCCCTGTGCTTGTGGGACTGGCCGCTTGGGTCCCTTGGTGTCCTGGTCTTGAATGACTCCCGTCATGGTGCTGTTTCATAGAGGTACTGCCTGGGGGCTGGGGGCTGGGAGAAAGGAGAAAAAAGAACAAGCCCAGAGGACCTCCTCTCCCACCCTTTCATGATGTTCAGAGGAACTTGGATTTCAGATCTCCTTCCCAAATCCACCTTCTATAATTTACTTTTCAGACCATTAGATAGCTGCTGCCTGCCTTGTATGTAGGATTTATAGTTGGATTCAGTAGGGGTGACAGGGGATGGGTTATTTGTGCTTACTCCATCTTTTCCAGAGTAAGAACTCCTCATGTTTTAAAAAGCATAAACCAATTCATGTCAGTCATCCGCTCAGGTCCAGTCAAGTCATCCTGAACGTTTTACACGACCTTTACTCTGGCATTAACTTTGCACCTCTCTGCTCTTGGCTCATTCTGTCCGTTGATTCCACCCTGCTCTAAGATTCGGCCTTAACTGCCTTCTCTGGAAAGCACTCCTCCAAGACCTTCAGACGATCGCCTTCTTACTGTGTGGGTCTGAAGTGAAATGCTATTTCAGAGAGGCCCTCCTTCGCCCTTACCTCTGAGGTCAGTTGTTGTCTCTATTTATGATTTCAGGTTGCTGTTCAGTTGCTAAGTCGTGTCTGACTCGTGCGACCCCATGGGCTGTCACCTGCCATTCTCCTCTGTCTGTGGGATTTCCCGGGTGAGAGTGCTGTTCGTAGCTCGGTCGGTGGAGTCTGCCGGCAGTGCAGGAGACCCGGGTTCAACCCCTGGGTCGGGAAGATCCCCTGGAGAAGGGAATGGCCACACACTCCAGTGTTCTTGCCTGGAGAATCCCACGGACAGAGGAGCCTGGTGGGCTACAGTCTATGGGGTTGCAAGAGTCGGACACGACTGAGCGACTAAGCACACACCCAGCACAATACTGGAGTGGGTTTTCATTTCCTTCTCCAGGGGACCTTTCTGACCCAGGGATCAAACACACATTTCCTGCATTGGCATGCAGGTTCTTTACCACTGAGCCACCTGGGAAGCCCAAGATTTCAGGAGATGCACTTAATTAAAAAAAAAAAATTGTTATCATGCGTGTCTTGTTCTCTGCCTCAAGTCCTAGCCCACGTCCCACACTAGCCATCTCTGTGGCAGCCAGATTTATGCAGGGTGACTTGACGGCACCTCAGCTTCACTCTGCTGGGTAGCTCTTGATTTCTGGAATGTTCTGAGGGTCTTCTCTGAGGCTGAAGCATGGGTGCTCACCCTGCCCAGGGCCTGCAGCGAGTGTGGGGTGTTGACTCTTTGCAGGGAAGCCTGAGCTGGGCGGTGGGGGCTGCTCGACAAGTAACCCCTGTCCTCCGCTGACCTGCTCCCCTCGGTGTCCCCTCCCCAGACGCCCACTCCCACCCCACCCTCTTCTCAGTCTCAGCTTCCTGGGCAGTGGGCGCCCAGGCTGAGGCAACATTCTAAGTGACTTTAAAAAGATCTCTTAGAAAACACGTTAAGTGTAAGCAACATGTACAGAAAGGCTAAAGCAGAGACATCACTTTGCCAACAAAGGTGCGTCTAGTCAAAGCTCTGGTTTTCCCTGTAGTCATGTATGAATGTGAGGGTTGGACTATAAAGAAGGCTGAGTGCCAAAGAATTGACGTTTTCGAACTTTGGTGCTGGAAAAGAAGACTCTTGAGAGTCCCTTGGACTGCACGGAGATCCAACCAGTCAGTCGTAAAGGAAATCAGTCCTGAATACTCATTGGAAGGACTGATGCTGAAGCTGAAGCTATAATACTTTGGCCACCTGATGCGAAGAGCCGACTCATTGGAAAAGACCCTGATCTGGGAAAGACTGAGGGCAAGAGGAGAAGTGGGTGACAGAGGATGAGATGATTGGATGGCATCACTGACTCAGTGGACCTGAGTTTGAGCACACTCGGGGAGATGGTGAAGGACAGGGAAGCCTGGAGTGCTGCAGTCCATAGGATCACAGAGTTGGACATGACTTAGCTACTGAATGACAGCAAAGGGGATAATCACCAACCACACAGGTTTGTCAAAGCTTTACATTTTGCTGTATTTGCTTCTGTTTTTCTAATTTAAAGAAAGAAAAATGAAACTGTTAAAGCTGTGCATGCTCCTCTGTGACCCTATTCTCTTTCTCCCTCACGGAGAGTGACTACTACCATCCAGTTGACTATTATCAGCAGTACCGAGTAATTTTAAGTATTTTAAACTTGATATAAACGTATACTGTAATTACCTCCTGCCATGAACTGTTCGCTCAGCCTTGTTAACGTGAGACCTAGCCTGCAGTGAGGTATGGAGTTCTTAATTCATCCTCACTTACATATGTATATGCTTCCAGTGTGTGGCTGTTACAGATTTACTTACTGTTACTTTACATTCGTGGATCTGCTTCTGGGTTGGTTTTCCTTCCCTGATGTGTTTATCTCTCCTCCACTGCTGTGGGCCTTCATTATTACAGCTTTATGGCAGTTCTTGATATCTGGCTGGTCAGATCCCTTCCAAAACCTTTCTCGATGTTTCACATGTTCTCGGCCTTTGATCTTATATATGGATTTTAGAAGCAGTGTATCAAGTTTGACCAAAACCAGAACTCTGTTGAGATTTTTTACTGAGTTGCATTAAATTTGTATAAACCAGGAAAGAAGTGTGTGCGTGCTCAGTTGCTTTAGTTGCGTCTGATTCTTTGTGACCCTGTGAACTGTAGCCTGCCAGTCTGTGCCATCCATGGGATTTTGCAGGCAAGACTACTGGAATGGAAAAGGAATGAGTCCTTTAAAAATACCAAGCTTTCCTACTCTTGAACATAAAACATCTCTTTAATGTCATTCCATAAAACTTTAGAATTTTTTCCATTAATGTCCTGTATACATTTTGTTAGAGTTACCCCTAGGTGCATTGCTATTGTGGATATATTTTTAAAAAAATGTATTCTATTATTGTTTTTAGTTGATATATAGGAATACTATTATTGATTTTGTGTGTGGATATATGTCTTAAATCTGTATTCAGCAACCTTTTTGAACCCATTTTTCCTTATTTTATGAAATATGACTAAATTTTTTTTCACTTTTAATTCCCCTTATCTTTCCAGGCTTACTCCCCCTCATAAGAATTTGGGGTCCGTGAAAGCGGAGACCCTGCTTCTCTTGTTGATTTCCATATCCCAAGTGCTTAGAATAGCACCTTACATGGGACAGGGACTCAGTAGGTATTTATATGAATTAAAAAGTAGAGCCGTCCTTCTCGTGGACAGTGGAAATGGTGCATCCTCAGTCTGTAGACGTGGCCGCGCCCGTGTTGCTCGCTGTGTGGGCCGTGCTGCTCTTTCCGCCTGGCAGCCTCATCCGGCCCTCGACTGCACTTCAGCTTCCTCTCAGCTGCTGGGCCTTTGCTGCCCAACCCCTCTCCCCGTGCCCTGACCAGGCAGATGGATCTAAAGCTCTGCTCTGATCTCAGTTCTTCCAGGTAGCTTTCCTGGGCTTCCTTGTACTCCAGAAAGATGGATTCAGAAAAATGAACAGCAAACCAACAAACAAAGGAAAAATAAAACCAAAAAGCACACAAGAGTTAACAGTGAATTATACACTCAAGCCCCAGGTTAAAGCTTAAGAGAATCATCCACAGTGATACAGGAAGATACACAGAGTAAGTGACATGATGGTGGAGCACAGCACTGTGGCAGTTTGGGAAAGGGAATTAATTTATGAGTAAAAGATAGAAAACGAAGATCCACCAACATCTCTTACTGCCAACTTAGGAGGAACAGAAACCCTGGATCAAGCCGCCCCCGCAATCAGACACTGAGTCAGAAAAAAATAGAGGCCAAAAAAAGTGTTATATTCTGACATCCATCATTTCTGTGCAGTTATATCTAACAACTATATTCTACAAGTGAAAACAACACAGATTTGAGTCTTGTCTTTTCTGCTTAAAAAGAAAAATAATCACTTGAGTTTTCCACCTCTGATAAATGTTTTATGAATTCCCCTTTCTGATGAAAGATTTTGCTGTGATTAAAGATTTCATGAAGTTATGACAAGGGTGGAATAGATCTTCATTCTCGAAAGCGCAATTTTCCTGTGGGCTGAGTGAAGAGCCCTCTCGTAGGCAGCTGTCAGAGCTCATGAACATTTTTCCAAGTGCTGCACCTCTGGGAGGACATCCCCACCCACAGAACCCACAACCAACCGCAGCCACGTCGGGTGACATCTCCTGGTGCACGGCTGGATGATCCAGCCGCTGCTGCCCTTCTTCCCGTGAGAGTAGCTGCACGCAGTTGGTGTGTGTTTTGAAAATGTGGTGTTTCACCCGTGCCAGGTGACCTTTGAGTGATGCCAGTCTCTGTGTGTGTGTGTGTGAACCGCTGGTCAAGTCACGGCGCCCTCGCCACCTCAGTTCCCTTCTCTGGGAAGGACGGAGGTCGCGGCCTGGACAGGAACACGCGTCTTGGTCTGCTGTGAGCTCTGCAGGATTTCCAGCTCCAGGTGTGGACGGTCTCAGCCACCCGCCAGCATCTCTTGCCATCTCCTGAGCCGCCCTCCCCTCTCCCCTCAGTGGGTCTCGGGAGGACGACCTCCCTGGGCTCTTGTACGAGATAACCACGTGCGGGCAGCCCGGCACCTGTGGCTGTGCGTCCTGTCTCCCCTTCACTTAACCACCAGCGAAACCTTACATCACCACACTTGGAGAAGCACCTCTGAGAGTTCCGATGCCCTTTGGAAGGTCACATGTTGAAGAAAGGCTCAGCTGAAAATGACCCGGAGCACAGATCCTTTTCCGAGTCTTCTCTTTTTTTCCTTCTGTGAAAATCCAGCTGCCCTTTTCCTCCAGGAGGGAGAACGGCCCAGCCTCTGTTGCTGGCTACCCTATCTGCTCCTGTCTCGGGCCTGGGTGTCCCGGATTCCATGAGCGGATGCTTCTCGATCAGCTGTCACACGCCAGCTGTGACACTTGGCATTTGAGATGCTGTGTTAGTTTTAAGCAAGCATTCGACCATAACGGGGCCCTGACAAATGGAAGCCAACACAAACCGCAGCGTGCGTGGCTGGACTTCTCTTTTACGCATGTAGCTAGTGAGCATGTACCGTCATTTCCCAGACCCCCAGGCCCCACCTGACCCCCCCCATAACATGGTGATTGTCCCCATTGTCCCCGAAAGCCCTGAGCTTTCTGGGTCCTGCTCCTCCCTGAGTGGGAAGGAAGCGAGTCAGTAGACGAAAGGGAGACATCATCCCCTTCCAGGGCTCGTCATCTTATTTGGGATGGGAAGTCTCTAGAAGCCGATTACTTGGTGGACCTTCATCCAGTGGCCACCCCCCTCGGGGCCTAGGGTGGTCGGCACCTGGTTTCTGCAGCTTTACCATCTGTAGTAGTGAAAGCCGGAAGGTTTCAGGTGGGTGGTGAGTGACCTCATGGTGTCATCCACAGTTCTGGAGGGACTGAGGGACGGTCCCCGTGAGGACTCTTGGTCAATGTGTGTGCAGCGTGGACATGGTTCTCTGTGGACATGGCTCTCTGTGTACCCCTGCTCAGTACCCAACCTGGCACCCACAGAAATCCCGGACCATGACGCTGTGGTTGTTTATTGACCACCACCATATGCCGAGTGCTTTCCCGTTGGGTCAGGCGTCCTGGTGGTCATGTGTGAGGCTTGGAGAACTCAAGGTCCCTTCCCAAGGTCACCTGATGTGTAAAGGGCACAGGTGGGTTATAGGCATGTGCCCCAGGATCAAGGAGGCCTCCTGTGCAGACCCACTGTGTAGAATTCACAGTCAGTTCAGAATGAGTCTTCTCCGTAAGCCTTTGTGTCTGGGGGGCACGACGTTTTGATAAACCGCACCTCTGACGTGCCCCAGAACCGTCAGATCTTTGGGGAGGGGAGGCAGAGTCACTGTGCTCTTTGTCAGAAGATGCTGACCTGGGCTCTGTCTCTCGCCGCAGCACCCGGCAATGCCACCTGCTCCTGGACGTCTTCAACGCCATGGAGCACGAGCTGAGCGTCCGCGCCCGGAGCGACGAGGAGCTCATCCTGCACGCAGGCGAGTGCCAGCGGTAAGTGTCCCCCAGGCCCCCGGCCCTGCTGTCACCACCCGTGGGGGAGCAGAGTCAGGCTGGCCCCTGAGACCCTGGGGCTGGGCAGTCTGGTCCCCCTCTCAGAGACACTGTGGTCCTTATTCAGGTTCAGGGAAAGGACGGGAGTGGTCGTAAGGTCAAGGGAGAGCCGGCCGATGTCCATCAAGCACCATGTCTAAGGACACCCAGACTCTGGGCAAGACCTTTCACTTTCAAATCCTTAGGAGAGCTGTATCGGGGGCACTGGGTGTCGATCTCAGGGATGTATATCAGCATCACTGGGAAGCTCCTCGGAGGACTTAATGCTGCAGCAGCCAGGCCAGGCTCAGGCCTTTGGGAGAGAGGCACCGCCACCCAAGCTCAGCCCACGGAGGCCAGTTTCTTACAAAAGTAAATGTGCACATACTCCACCTAGCTATCCCAACGCTAGTTGTTCAAGAAAAGTTAAAAAAATATATATATATATATGTTTACAAAAGACCTGTAAAGAATGTCCCAAGCCAAAAGCTAGAAAGAGCTTGGGTGTCCATATCCTTGGAGCAGGACTACCCAATGGTGGCATTTCCCTGGTGCAATATTACTCAGCAGGCAAAACCAGCGCACTCCTGACACAGCACCACAGTCGGGGTCAGGAAGCTCATGCTGAGCGCAGGTGCCTGACCCAGCATGGTTCCAGGCATCTGAGACCCCGGGACCAGCAAGACTCTGCTAAGATGACGGTAAAAGCAGAGCGTTGCTTCCGGAGAAGACAGGGTGGGCTTTGACCAGGAAGGGGCGCAGGGCATAGTCTGGGTGATGGTCGTGTTGTGTGACTCGATATTTGGGTGTGGGTTACACAGGTGTTTTGCCATTGTTAAGATTTAGCCAATGTGCACTTAAGATTTGTGCGTCCCACCGTTAAGTTGGTTTTGTATCAAAAGGAAAACTGTCGGCACGCGTGGAACTCTGTTGCTCGGAGGACTTGGGTGGTGTCTCGCGATAGCTGCGCTAGTCTCGGGAATGCCTAAAAAGTTAGATTCCCGGCAGAGGGCTGGGCAGGCGGACGGGGTGAGCTGATCGGAGTGAAGTGTTAGTTACGGGATATGTCATACAATGGGTGGAGAATGTTCTCTGAGGAATTCTTTCAACTCATAAGAAAACACTGGGAAGAAACGAGCAAACGAACGAGCAGCGGAGCCTGACGCTCCTCATCCCACCTCCCTTCCTCTTCCTCCTGTGGGGGTCTCCGTGTCTCCAGGACGTGGCATTGTCATGCCGCCCTTCACTACCGCGTCATCGTGTTTATTTACGGCCCCAGGAAGCACTGTTTTCAGAGGCGTCTGTTGATGACGTAAGTGGTTGCGCGTCGTGTATCTCTTTCTGTGTGCCCTTTAGTTGCTCTCGACAGCGTCATGCTTTGGAGCTGAGGTCCCGCCCTCCGACGGGTCCCGCCCTCCGACGGCGCCTTGTGCCCGGTTCCCACGAGCGCCCGTTCAACCATCTCGTGCTGATCCACACAAGGTCGCTCCCAGGGTGCGGCCGTCTGATGCCCCTATTGATGACCCAGGAATGCCCAGTCGTGTTCGCCGTCCGGGGCTGGTAGTCGGGAGGGCTTTACCGCCTAACCCTCGGGAGGAAGGACCTGCCCCGCCCGACAGCTCCTGTTCTCAGGGGTTCTTGCCGTGTGGCTGCGTGCGGGGACCAGGTGCTGCTGTGTGGAGGCTGTGGCGGTGAATGCTCTGGCTCTGGGGCGTAAGTACAGCTCTTTCCTGGGGCGCTGCCCCATCCTTGGGGTCAAGGCCACCAGCAGCCGCCTGGGCCACGTGCTGGTCTCCAAGTGGGGCAGGAGACCGTCTGCCTCGTCTAGACCTTTAGATACGACCTGAGATCCCAGAGGGCACCATTCAGGTCGTCTCATGACACCAATAATAAGATCTGCTTTTAAAAAATGTACAGATCGCCTAGCCTGTTCTAAGGTTGACTCATGCCTGGCGGCGCCGGAAGTCTCAGCACTGTTAACGAGCCCATTCACAAACCAGCACAGTTCCTTCTTGTGCTTCCGGCTTCTTCCTTGTTAAGCTTTGTGCTTAAGTCCTCATTTCTCAATGCTCCTAACTCACACATTCTTTATTCATTCATAAAATATTCATTCAATAAATATCAGTGCTTCCAGAACATGCTCCATGGAGCCTGCATCGGGATGAGTAAGTCAGGACCCTCCCTGGCCGGGGAATGATGACAGCTTGGCGAGGGTCTCGGGCAGCCGGGCTGTTTGGGGGTGGGGTACAGCCAAGCTCACGATGCCCTGTCTGTCTGGGGAGTCAGCTTGCCCCGGACCCACCAGCCCATGGGCGTCCTGTGTTGGCGGGACGCAGGAGTCCCCGTGCCTCCTCTCTAGAACTCTCCAGCCTTGCCTGGTTCTGACACGTGCTCCGTCTCCGTGGAGGGGTCCCGGGCCATTGGTCTGATGGAGCTGGTCTGGGGGAGGAAGCAGTGGTGGGTGGACCTTGCCTGGCAGCCGTGGGACACCCTGAGACTGAGCTGCGGTCCTCGTCCCTCCAGGCTATATCTCCTCGGAGCCCCATACTCCCCCCATCCTCTGGAGTCCTGAGCTCAACCCCCGCCAGGCTCTTCCTGCGTCGTGCAGAGCCAGCTCCAGCACAGCTCAGCGTCCTCGGGCACTGACACATGCTGCCCTTGGACAGGCTCGGCCACCCTGGGGTGGGCAGGGCAGGCCACCCGCCCCCCAGCGGTGAGCGGTCCTCAGACTCTGGTGTGATCGTTGAGCGTGGCACAGCCTCCCCTTCAGCAAGAAGCTGCCCCTGAAAGCCGCGTAGCCGTGAGGCTGCCCTTGGTGGAGCCCTGGCATCCTGGGGCACCTGGGGCATTGCACAGGAGAGGGGCCAGCTCTAGTTGGGCTGTGGGGGTGCCTGGGTCTCTCCCTTCTGGGTAGGAAGGTGTGCCCAGGACAAGCGTAACGTGTCCTCTGGAGTGCGGAGAGCAGTGTCCGAGCCCCGGCTGTTTGGAGCAGTTTCGGTGCTCTGTCCTCTTAGTACCCTCTCGCGAGAATGTCTGTCCACGGGTTACAGACAAGCAGGCTGAATCAGATCAGAGGGGACTCAGGTCTGCCTGACCGTGGCCGAGCGCTAGGATGGCTGCAGGAGTAAGGGAGCGGGTGTTGTCCCTGTGTCCTCCTTCTCTCTGTGCAGCCTGAGGCAAGCCGTGAGCAGCACTGATCCACTGTCCCGTCCAGGCGGGGAGGAGGGCCGGGGAGGGGCCATCTGGGCTCCGACTTCCAGGGTGTTCAGGGATTCAAGCGTTTCCTGAGTGTCCGGTGAGGGGCATGAGGGACTGCCTCATAGGCTGAATATTTGAGCTTCTAAACTGGAAATAACACTCTTAATCCCTGTATTTCTTAGAGAGATCTCTTTTCATCGTGTCATTTAAAAGACAGCATTCTAGCAAACGGATGGAGCAAGTACCTTTCACCTTCCTCATCTCTTCCTGGGAAAGGTCCTTTGGAAATCAGTGACTCATCTCTGGTTCTGTGGCCTGGTTGATACATTAATTCTGTAATTAAGGGCCATTTGTTCACCTCACTTCCGCCTGACACGATTTGTGATGCTTGGTCTGCACCGATTCCATTTCCTGGGGCTCCACGCGATCGGTCATGACCTTGAGAGTGTCCTCAGGACTTGGAGCTAGGTAGGTGCCTGTAGTAACGTTCACTTCTCCCTGAGGGGTGTTGGAAAGAGGATCCCACTTTCTCAGGCACTCCTGCCTTCTGTCCTCACGCTCAGGGCTCAGGCGCTGCGCTTGTTTCTGCCTCCTGTGAGCGCGGTCACGGCCCTGCTGTTGGTGGAAGCTGCAGCCCAGAGCTTCCCAGTTGACCTCTCCTCGGAGTCACCTACTCCTCTTTACGCTGTATCCCCAGGCCTGGGCGTCCCTCCGCCTCCAGTTTCAAAAGATGGCCAGAAACCATGGAACGCTTTCTGACTGAAACATCGTAAACTTCCTTAAGAAAATACGGTGTCCCCAGCAGCAAATTTACTGGAAGAATTAAGATATGATAATTATTGTGTTTTTGTTTAATTATCAAACCATTAAAATTAAATTTCATGACAACCCTCGTTTACTCATAAATCTATTTACCATGGCAGATGTTTTCTCAGCTCCCTCCCCAACCCCCCATCTCGTCCCACCCTCCCTTGCAGGGAACCTCCGCCTGCTCAGCAGCCCGGCATCGGCTGGTCTGGGCATCGCCTCCCTGGGGGCCCCACCGCTGTGTCTCTGGGAACAGATGAGCCCGTCACATGTCTGGACAGCACACCACGTGGGTCCTAGAGCGGCTTTCCTGCCAAAGGGGCGGAAGAAGCCCAGCAGGGTCCCCTGGGCCACTTCAGTGATGGAGCTGCAGGGAAGGGGCGTGTCCTTATTCTTTCTTTTAGTGGGAAACTTTCCTGTGGACACTTTGAACATATGCAGAAGGTGGCCATAAGAGGACCTCTCACCCTGCTTCTACACCAGGGACTCATGGGCAGTCTTCCCTGTCTCTCCCTCATCAGCTTCCCCATGTTCTTGTGTTATTTTGAAGCAGATTCAAGGCAACCTCTTATTTCATCTGTAAACATTTTAATTGTCAGCACTGGAGCGCTTTTTAAAATCCTAACTGCAATGACTTGGACTGTGAAGAAAGCTGCGTGCCGAAGAATTGATGCTTTTGAACTGTGGTGTTGGAGAAGACTCTTGAGAGTCCCTTGGACTGCAAGGAGATCCAACCAGTCCATTCTGAAGGAGATCAGTCCTGGGATTTCTTTGGAAGGAATGATGCTAAAGCTGAAACTCCAGTACTTTGGCCACCTCATGCGAGGAGTTGACTCATTGGAAAAGACTCTGATGCTGGGCGGGATTGGGGGCAGGAGGAGAAGGGGACGACAGAGGATGAGATGGCTGGATGGCACCACTGACTCAATGGACGTGAGTTTGGGTGAACTCCTTGAGATGGTGATGGACAGGGAGGCCTGGCGTGCTGGGATTCATGGGGTCGCAAAGAGTCGGACACGACTGAGTGACTCAACTGAACTGAACTGAATGCCATACCATGTTTTAAAATGAACATCGTCAACCTTGGAGCCTTTTTTAAAAAACGTAACTGCAGTGCCGCCCCATGTTTAAAGACAAACAGTTCCTTCATACGAATGCGTACATTTCTAGTGACCTTGGTGTCATTTGCTTTTTAAACCTGCAATCAGAATTCATGAGGTCCATTAGCGTCCAGTCCGTTTTGAGTCTGTAGGTCCCTGTGCACCTCTCTCTCTCAGTGTCCATGGGCCACATCAGGGCCCCCAGGTGGGGACGTGGCCGCTTGGGTGCCTCTGGTGGTGGTGACCTTGCTCCTGTGACTGACTTCTTTTTCTTTATTCCTCATTAAATCGGTAGTAAGCTCTAGAGGTTTCATCATATTGCGTGATTTTTATTTTTTTGCAAAGAATCTCCATCAGAAGGCATTGGTGTCTGGCTTATCTGCTTTCTGTGATGGAACCATTATTATTAGATCTTTTCCTCTTATCTCACCTTGCACCCCACACGCATGCCTTTTCATCCCCAGCAGATCAGTCAACATTAAGAAAACTCACTGACTCTTTTTCATAAGCTCAGGATGAAACACATAAGCATTTTCTGTCTGGGGTTTGGAAAATGACCAGATGAAGCAGTGCAGCGTTTTCTGTGTCTGTGTCTCTGTGCTCTAAGTCACCCCGCTCGTCGGATAATTAAGGCTCAGCAGCTGCTCAGGCAGACACATCGGGGGAACGCTGGTGCCGTTTGGGGCTCTCAGCGGCCCGGCGGGATGGGGAAGCCTTGCTGCCGCCTCTGGGAGCTGGCGTGGCCCTGGACCTGAGTGGCTCGGGGTCTGGCAGGACCAGGCTGCAGCCCCCAGGGGCGAGGCAGCGTCCTGGATGTCCACGGGAGCTGACGGGAGTAGAGGGAGTCTGGATCAGCCGGAGCAGCGTCTGTGTGTGTTTGCCGTACTCTGTGCTGCCCCCTCCAAAACCAGTGGAAGCTGGTCACTGTTTGTGTTTTTCCAGGGCAAGGCTTATTTTTCCCATCCGATTAACAGCTCACTGGAGCTTAGGATGGGAGAGGTGGGTGTTTCCTGTGCTCAAGTGCGGAGGGAGGTGGGAGTGAACTCGTCTGGGCCGGAACTTAGTGGACCTTGGATGCCAGGGTGGAAGGAAATGAGTCTTAGTACATTTTTAACGATGGACACATTTGAAGATGTCTGTGTCATTTGGGCTTTCCAGTTTTAACCTGCAGGACAAATGACAGCTTTACTGCTGGCTCAAAATCCTCCTGTGTGAGTCACGGTCAAAGCCACATCTGTCCTTGGAGGGGAAGGGATGCTCACAAGAGAATTCAAGGCACGAGAGTGTCAGATTGACCTTTTAGGAAGTATCTGGAAGAGGTGGTGGCTGGTGAGAGTCTGGGTGTGGGCAGGTGTCTGAGCTAGGGTTTGCACCAGGTCGTAGGAGGCCTGCTGCCGTGAGCACCCCCAACCCTCCGCCCTCTGCCGGCTCCATGGGTGGTTCTGCCTGTGAGTCGAGAGCTTCCGTCCTCTCCAGGCACTAGAGATGCAGGTGTTACAGGACAATGGCTCAGAGAACCCAGAGGGTGTTGGGAGGGAAAGGCCAGTCAGTGACTAGACAATCAAATAGGTCAAGGGCAAGGCTGAATGCTAGACCAGTGCAGAGCGGGCACCAGAGGAGGGTCAGAGCAGCCAACGGGAACCCGAGAGGTGGGGGGGAGTTGGGTCACAGGGCAAAGGCTGCGAGTCTCTCAGTTGAATGTAAAGAGAAGAGCACGTGCGCACGCCGTCTGTGCCCCCACCCCCCAGACCGGCTCCTCACCGGGGGCTGTTTTATTTGTTTCCTGCTTGCTGCCGTGTGTTCTGTGGGTGTGGACCAAGGTAGAAGGAAGTGTATCTATCACTGCAAAGTCCCCTGGGCTCCCCTGTTCATCCCTCCCTCCCCGCTGACCCCTGGTAACCACTGGTCCTCTTCCTGCCTCCTTAGTTTTGCCTCTTCCAGAAGGTCACAGAGTGGGGAGCATACAGGATGTCGCCTTTTTGAGCTGACCTCTGTTGTTTAGTGACAACGCGCTGAAGGTTCTTCCTCCACGTGTTTTCATGGCTTGATAGCTCATTTCTTTTTAGCACTGAGTGTCCATGAGCAGGGTTTTGTGTGGACATAAGTTTTCAGCTCCTTTGGGTGGATACCAAGAAGCATGACTGATGAGCATATACGGTTAAGAGTGTTTATTTTTGCCAGAATTGTCGTGCATTTTTAAAAGCCAAAAACAAAGCACCCCTTTCTGCCTCTTTCATCACCCAGTTCCCAATTGATATTCTATAGAAGAAGGGAAAAAAAGAGAAAGAGGAAGTGCTGGAGGGAAACAGCACAGGGCCTGGCGGGGGCTTGGGGCGCCCTGCTGTGTTTGGGAGGGCCCCTCTGGACCCAGCCTGCGCATCTGCTCCTCATCCTGGGAGCTTCGGGCTTCCCTGCCCCCCTGCTGCTTCTCCACGTGTCCTCTGCATCTCGTGTGGTGACAGCCCTATTCCCTGGCACGTCTGTCTGCCCTGGGAGCCACCTCTGGGCGGGGGTCACGTTCTCATTGTCACCCTGCTGGCTCCCCGCCTAGGGCCTAGGAACTGAATTGGATCACTTTCTGTATCATTCAGTTTAGGCTGTTTCTCTGCAGTAACAAAAGACCTCGAATCTTAGTTGTTTAGTAAACAGAAAGGTTTGTTCCTGGTTCAGGTTCTGTGAGCACCACAGTTTAGCTTTGCTCCATTTTGCTTTCACTCGTGAGCCATGTGCTGGTTTGGAGGAGAGAAATAGGGAAAGGGACAGGCCACACAGCAGCTGGGGAGCTCTCTGCTTGGATGTGGCCCGTGTCTCTTCTGCATATTGCGTTAGTCAAGCGAGTCACAGGACAGCCTGGAGTCAAAGAGGGATTGGTGGGCAGTGCTGCAGGAAGGGCGCTGAGATGTGGACGGGGCTGCGGTCCAAGTATGTCCTCGGTGTCTAAGGGGAATGACCGCGCTTCTTTGTCTTCATCTTTGATTTTTGCTGTCTGTAAAAGATGGCTGCTTTTGTCCCATATGAACGTATAACGTGACAGTTGACTCTGCATTCTTTTGTTCTCCACATCGTTTCAGAAGGTGTTACCAGAATCCCCATCATGTCCTAAGCGCCACACTGGTGCCTTGCGGGAAGGGGCACACAGACATACCCACGCTGCCTGGCGTGATGCGCATGTGTGCTCGGCGTGGAAATAAACCCCTGGTTGTCTCAGTCGGGCTTAACTGGGCAGCTGTGGTCAGACTCAGGCCACTGGCTGAGAGCCCAGCCTCTGCGCTCAGGCTTCGGGAACACGGGGACCAGAAAGGGATGGGTGTGTGAAACCTGGCGGGCGCTGGGCATCACACTGCCAGCCTTACACACTTGCTTATGGAGCCGCAGCAGCCTGCAGTGAGGGCACCCCGAGTCCATCTGATAAAGAGGGGGCTGAAACCATGGCCGCCCTGTCCCCCATTGGAGAAGTTCGGGCAGGTAGGGCCAGAGGCCTCGCATGTCCTGCCCCACGCGCAGGCGTCCAGTGAGGACTGGATGCGGGGCACCTGGTGTCTGGTCTGCTGCTCTGGCGTCACCTGGCACGACCTCGCCCCGTGTTCAGCTCCCCTCTAGGACGAGATGGTCAAGCCAGGGCCCGCATCCCTCTGCCCTGGAACCCTCGCCTCGTAATGCGGAGCCTGGCCTGGAGGGAGCGCTTCTGTGTACTGGCCAGAGTCAGCCTCTTATTAGCATCCTGTTCAGTTCATTCGTTTTTTGTTTTTTTTTTTTCTTTCTCCTAGAATTGATATGTTCCAGGGACCTTTTTCTCTTTAAAAATGTCCATCCAGGATAACTCAGGCTGTCGTGCTGGGAGGCCCCCAGGACACTGGGCAGCCTTGCTTCCTTCGTGGCTGTGTGACAGTGGTTAGGTTAGAGGAAATTTTTTCATTTCCAATTAATCATTTTCCGTGAACCTGTTCTGCATTCGGCACGCAGCAGGCTCCCTGCTTAGCATGTAGCTGCCTCGCTCCCCCCTGGACTCCTCTCTCTTTTCTGTAAGTGATTGCATTGTTTGTGTTTGCACCGTGTGTTTTGGAGATGCTTCTGGAAGAAGGAGCAGAGATTCTGGTTGCTGAATGCTAATGGACACCTTGTGAGGGGCAGGGGGCACAGCTCCTGGAGATCAGGAGGCCAAGCTGCTTTGCTCTGGGAACCTTTGTTTTTGATGAGTAGTTCTGACAATAAAAAATCTGTGGAGGCACTGTCTCTGCTAAACGGGACCTGAGGCCCGCCTTGTTAGCTCATGTTCCGCAGCTCTGGACCTGAGAGGCGTGTGCCTGTCCCGGTCTGTTCAGAGGAGACGGAGCGCGGAGGACCTGATGTCTCTCCAGGTGTTTTGCCCGAGAAAAGCAATTTTCCACAGTATCACGTGGGGGAGATCTGCAAACTCAGGGAGCAGAACAGGCTAGCATTGGCAGCTGCAGAAGGCGTGTTTCAGACCACACAGGAGTGTTCTTAACTGCCCTTTGTACAGGCCCTGTGCCGGGTGCTGAGGGTCTGCAGACGAAAAAGCCGTATGCTCTGAGCAACTGAACTGAACTGAGAGTCACAGGGGGTGCAGGAGGGAGCCCTCCAGGGAACAAAGACAGACAGACTGACAGTCCTGTCTCCTGGGCAGCTCAGTGCAGATGGAGCCTGCAGTGAGGGGTGTGGAGCAGAGGCTGTGAGCGCCCCGCCCTGCGCCGCTGGGATCAGCATAACCCAAAGCGTTCTGTGCTCCGTCCTGGGGAGGAAGCCCGTCACTGTTCGGATAGTGTCATGGACGGCTTTCCTCTGCCTCCTTCTCTGAGTCATCTTCTCAAGTGCGCCTATTAATAGCACTAGGGGCAGAGTTCCTTGGTAGAAGTGTCTAAGTATTTTAGGGAAATTAAAAATCTAGCCTCTGTCAAACATTGTTTTTCCCCAGAATTTGCTGAGTGCCTGAAGTTACACAGTCTTGCCTTGTTTGGTTTTTTTCCCCTTATTTAATCTCTTAGTGTTTTCTTAAATACTCTTAGTATTCTTTTGGAGATGCAGTTCTTCTGAGTATTTGTAATGATTGTTGTGAAAAATACCTCTTAACAAACTTTGGAACCTGGAAGTTGGAAGGGGGCACTCTGAGATCCTCAGAGCCCTGACCCCTCCACACAGGTGGGGACCGGGAGGCCTCCGAGAAGGCACCGTGGCCTCTCCGCGGTCTCACCGCCACCTGCAGGGAGAGACAGGCGGGCTCCCGCCTCTAGGTCCCAGGGCCCCGGGTTCCTGACGGGCGTGGAGCCGGGGTGTCTGACAGAGAGAGAGTGCCACAGAGTCAAGTGTGGGCTGGTGCTCCGCCCTCTCCCCGGGGAACGGATTTCTCCCTTCTGTCCTCCTGGGGAGCGTGTCCGCCCTCCCAGGCTGGTCCAGACATTCTCTCTGCTGGAGGCTGGCCGACCCTCGAGACACCTCCTCCTCCTCTGTGTCCTGCGGTTCTCAGCACCAGGCCGCTGTTACACTCCACTGCTCCGGGACCAGGTCCGTGGGTGTCTCTCCCCAGCAGGTGGCGACTCTGGGGGCCACGCCTTCCTCGTCGTCCCTCTTCCCCCAGGGCCCAGTTCAGGACCAGGTGGTTAACAAGGGTGGGGGGTAGAGACGTCCATGTTCCAGTCCCCGGGACCTGGACACGTGTTTGCTTATGTGGCGGAAGGAACTCTGCGGATGTGTTGCATTAAAGACCCTGAGATGGGGAGATGACCTCGGTGTCTTTGGGCCGCCATAATGAAGTACAGCAGGCCAGAGGGCTTGGAAACAATAGAAGTTTCTCGTAGTCCTGGAGGCTGAGGTCTGAGCTCAGCTGTTGGTCCGGGGGTTTGCACCCAGGCCTCTGTGCCTCCGCTGCCTGCCCTTGCCCTGCACCTGGAGCTTCCAGGTGCTCCTGTCGGTCCTTACGTTGCTGGAGGGGGCGCCTTACCAAGTGGGCTTTGGGGGCACTGGTCAGAGTCAGCTTTTGTCCCATGTCCTCCTTGTCCCGGGGAGGGCAGGACTCCCTGTGGTCCATGGTGAGCATCTGGAGGAATGGGTCCTAGTCCTGTGGGTGCCCCCCCTCCCATGTCCGATCTCCTCCCTGAAGTGCCAGCGTGTCTGTGAACATCAAGGCACCACGTGCTGCAGCCTCAATGCAGGGCCGTTTGAGATCCTGTAACAAAGAGCACTGAAAGCTTCCGAGCCAGGGAGCGAGTGCCTCCTGGGAAGCTGTCCGGATGAAAATAAATCTCAACTGCAGAGTGAGGGCGAGCACAAGGGTGTTTATGTCTGTGTTATTTTTAGAAACCGGAATGTCCGACAGTAGGGCGTGATTAGTGAATTACGGTACGTTTGTATAATTGACAGTCATGCAGCCATCACAGATTGTGTTTCTGTAGAATTTGTAATGCTGAGCTCCGTTGTCACAATGAGGATTGTGATGCCAGCAGACTCGGGCAGGGGAGACAGGCTCCCTAGATGAGCGTGAAGGCAGCGCCCTGCCTGGAGTGGGAGGCCCTGGGGCCTGGCTCTGCGAGGCTGGGACGTCCCTGAGCTGCTGCTGAGACCCGGGCTTGGGAGGGGGCCGGGCCAGGTTCTTGCCAAGGCTCTTGGGCCATCCACAGCTCACAGCCGTCCAGGGCTGTGGGCCCTCCGGCCCTGGTCACTGTCCCTGACCCCCTGGCTCTGTGTCTGCCTGCTCACCACAGGGTGGACACTCATCGATGCCTCCAGAGGCTGGGAGGATCTGGAGTCCGTGACCTGGGATCAGGAGTGAGCACCCCCCGCCAGGCCCAGTCCTGCCATGCGGACAGTGTCCACTGCTTCACGGGTGGAGGTGGTGGGGCGTAAGCTGGGGTCTGTAATGTGACACACGGAGCGTGCAGATCAACGGACAGACGTGAGACCGGCTCGTAAGGCCACGTGACTGGAGGGAACTGCTGCAGTGCTCACAGGAAGAGAATCGCGGGGGAATCTTCTGTGTTTCTTGTTTTTATGTGCACTTGGTATTATTATTTGAAATATGTACAGGTTTTTTTTTTTTTTTTTTTTTTTGCGTTTCGTGGCCAGGTGTGTTTCAGCTTTCTGAAGCCGTGGTGTTCACCTGTCCGTGTTTCTTGTTCTGTGTGTCCATTTGGATGTGCTCTTTGCCCACAAGGAGTGCAGTGTCATCTCTGGGGACACGGTGGCCTCATCTTTCTCTGGGGTGGATTTGGACTTGACACTTTGGAACCTCACCTCATCTCCCGTTGCCGACCTGGGCACCTCCCAGAGTTCGCTGTCCCTCCAGGGCCCCCTGTACCGAGGGAGTCTTTGTTAGAGGTGCAGACGGCCTGTTCCCGACCACAAAAGAAAATCAAGTGAGAAGCATCTTTGGGGTCAGTGCTCCCTTGAGGGAAGGCTGCAGTGCTGAGATGATCACTGGGTGCAGCTGTCGAGCTCGCTTTTTCACTGCACTTATTCCCTCTTGGCAGCTGTAGAGTCCTTTTCAGTTACTTGTGCTCAGCCACCAAAGCCGCCTCCAGCATCCCAGTAAGAGTGTTGACCGGCTTCCTGTGTGTCATCTCCTGAGGCGACGAGGATGGGTTAGCTGACGGGCGGCTCCCAGCAGCCCCTTTGGGGCATGTAGGTAGCTTTCTTGAGTGGTCTCCGGGCAGCCCTCCAGCTGGTGGCTGGCACCCTGCCTCACCTTTGGCTGCTGCACTGGCCTTTGGGTTACCCTCTGTCTCCAGCTTTCTTCCCAGACAGAGTGCTCGTCTTTAGGCTCCTTCCTTCTGTTGACTTCACAGGACGCTCCTCCACGCAGTCTGCCCTCCCATCTCAGGATCGCATGTAGATATGCCATTGGCTTCCCACTTGAAATACTTGAAGCAAGCCTCTCCGCCTGTGCAGGGAAGTCTAAACACCTTCGTGTGCTCACAGACTCTCCGCCTTCCTTCCCTCCTGCTGGTAGGGGTGGGTTGAGGCCAGATGTTGGGTGGCGGGGTGGAAGGGTCCCCCGGCTTTGTCTCTCACATCGTCTTCCTTGATTCGTTCCTCGTTGGGTTGGAAGAGGAGAACTTGCCAGATGGGCAGGGCCGTGGACGCAGATGCTCAGAGGGCAGAGTGTGAAGTGGGAACGTGAACGTAAATGTCACGTGTTGTTTCCGCTGCCGCTGCCCTTGGGTGGCTGTGGAGTGGGGCCCTGGAGCCTCTGACCGCAGGTGACAGAGCCAGTGCTGCGGCAGCCCTGCGGGCCTACGCCTGATCAATGCCTGCGCGGCTCAGAAAGCCCGCGGGCCTGTGCCTGACTCAGTGCCTGCGCGGCTCAGAAAGCCCGCGGGCCTGTGCCTGACTCAGTGCCCGCGCGGCTCAGAAAGCCCGCGGGCCTGTGCCTGACTCAGTGCCCGCGCGGCTCAGAAAGCCCGTGGGCCTGCGCCTGACTCAGTGCCCGCGCGGCTCAGAAAGCCGATAAGGCGAAGATACGTTGAAAAGACGCAGGAAGAGAGGTGGGCTTCCTGAACCCCTGTGGGTCTTTGGGGATTTGAAAACAGAATTCAGCCTTGCGGAAGATCGATTCAGCTAGAAAAATCTTTCAGGGATTTTTATTGGCTTCATGTTGAAAATGCCACAACCATTAAAATATGAAAAGGAGAAAGTCCTTAACAATGTGGAATTGGCAACTAGGTGCAAAAAAGAAATTCCAGAAAGAAAATGATAAAGCGGGAGCCAGGCCCCCACCTCACACCGCCTGAGCAGAGCAAAGCTGCCCACCTTGATCCAGTGGTTCCTCCACGGAAATCCTATGAGAACAGCAAAAAGGGCCGGTCATTTCACACAGTCCGCTTTCACGGGAAGGCCCTTAGATGCTTGATCACTTGAGACATGAAGTGTTACCTCACAGTACATTTTGGAGCCAAAGGAGAAATAAAACAGTTGAGCAAAGTATGTCTCCCAGACTGACCTCTCCTCCCTCCCTGCAGCCTCTTTTTAAAAGCTTTGTGTTTTATATCGGAGTATAGCCCGCTAACAGTCATGTGGTAGTTTCAGGTGAACAACAGAGACTCAGCCATGCAAATCCATGCAGCCATTCTCCCCCGAACTCCCCTCCCACCCAGGCTGCCCAGCAGCATCGAGCAGAGTTCCCTGTGCTCTACAGCACGACCTTATCGGTTGTCCATTGTAAATGTCACGCTGAGTACATGTTCATCGCAGACTCCCTCACTGTCCCTTCCCCTCGTCCTTCTCCCCTCACCCCTGGAACCGTAAGTTCATTCTCTAAAGTCTGTTAGTTTCTTTCTGCTTTTTTCGTGCACTTGTACCATTTCTGTTTGGATTCCACGTATGAGGGGTGTCATTCGGTATACCTCCTCCTCTGCCTGACATCACTCAGTGCGCGCTCTTTTGCATTCTTTTCCGTTACGGTTTATCATAGAATACTGACTGCGGCTCCCTGTGCTGTGCAGTCGGACCTTGTCGTTTATCCATCCTGTATATGATAGTTTGCACCTGCTCGTCTCAAACTTCCACTCCTTCCCTGCCCCCTGCCCTTGGCAACCTCCAGCCTCTGGATACAGGTGAGGAGGAGAATCCCCTTTTCTCAGGGTCCCAGGACAGAGGCCAATAAAACATGGTCTCTACACTCAGAGGACTGGGAGAGGGAGATGGACAGGCGGACAGGTGACTGCCGCGCTGTGCTCACTGCTCTCTTTGGGGGACATATCCCGGAAGCTGGAGGATGAGCCCAGCCTGGAAGGAGGCCTGGCAGAGGTGCCGCCGGGGCTGGGTACCGAGCGTGGACGGCTCTCACAGCTCGGTGCAGCTCGGCGGGCAGCGGGGAGGGACGTGCCGGGGGCCAGGCAGGAGCATCCACAGGGGCAGGGGGCGAGCAGGATGCCTGGGGGTGCCGCGGGGACCCTCACGAGCCTCCCAGGCCCCTTGCTGGGCAGGCCTGCCCCGTCCACACTGGGCCTGTGGGTGGGATGGGGAGAGGCCCCTACCCTGAGGCTGGTGTGCATGCCCACGGCTGTCCGTCCATCCCACGTCACCCCAACCGTGTGGGGTGGCCCCTGGCCAGCCCAGTGCTCACACGTTCTGATTCCACATCCATCTGATCACATCTAATAACTGTTCATGTGGTACCGCCAACATGCTTTCAAATCCTAAACCCTAGGACCATGAAGAAACCTCTTAAGTTTAGAGGGGGTGACAACGATGCCCCAAGAGGCAGGGTCACAGCGAGGGGCGGGCTGTGGGTGGTGGCTGCTGCACGGACTCCACCTCTGTGGGGAGCTGGGAGGAGACAGGAGACAGGAGGCAGGAGGGGGCTGGCCATCTGCGGCTGGCCCACAGGGGCCTGCAGGACGTGGCCCGTG
This sequence comes from Bos javanicus, assembly GCF_032452875.1. Classification (NCBI taxonomy): domain Eukaryota; kingdom Metazoa; phylum Chordata; class Mammalia; order Artiodactyla; family Bovidae; genus Bos; species Bos javanicus. The sequence continues at coordinate 3,317,959 of NC_083881.1, forward strand.
CGGCGTGATCATCTGACTTGTCGAGAGATTCAGAAACTCGACTGAATATCCAAAATGTTCCTGTATTTGAAACAGTGACTTGAGATTTTTTAAGAGGAGGCAGGCCAGATGTGTCTGTGAGCTGGGCGAGGCCGGCCAGCCCTCTGCGGACTCCCGGGCGGGTCTCTTGGTTGGCATGCGACCTCCTTGGTGGATCCGCCCTGGCACTGGGTCTCATTACTGACCGGAAGTCTCTCATCTGAACAGCTCTTCCAGCCGAGCTTTTCTTAACTCATCTCCTCTCCACCTCTCTCTGCATCGACACAAATTACTGGACAGTGAAATGGGAAAGAAACTGAAGCTAAAATTTATTTTAATTGGGGAACTTCTGCCATTATCCCTTCCAACCACCATTATCATCTTCATCATCTTCCTTTTACAGTTTCATGCCGTGCAAACCTCATAGTGCCAGATGGGAGGAAATGAAGCATCATGATGAAACGGGAAAATAAATAAAAATGCGAATGAATCAGACGATGCCCAAGGAGAGCCCGGACTCAGAGGAGCTGCCGGCCTGTGTTCAGGCAAGCCGGGGAGCCGTGCCCAGCTGTGCCGTGGCACATGGCCAGTGGGGACGTGGCAGGATCACACTCCAGCCAGGCCCCCCATGCCCAGGGCAGGGGACACAGTTCCCTTGTTGCCCAGGAGGCCACACTGCCCAGAGGGAGTGTGGGCACCTTGGCAAGGCCACAACTTGGCAAGGCTGCCCTAGCCTTATAGCTCCAGGGAGCCTCTCCCTCCAGGCTGTAGGGTGCTTTAGGCACTTGCTCCCAAGCCACATCCCTGGAGGCCGCCTCCCAGCAGAGGAGTCAGGCTGAAGGAGTTGGGGACAGGGCCGAGGCTGTGGCTGCCCCCATGCACACACTGCAGCGTGTTCACGGCAAGTGAAAGGGCCCTGGGGAGGCGCTTCCCATCCCCATGCTCACCAGGAGATGACAGACATGGGCCTCCCATCACTGGCTTTCTGGCAGGCCCAGCCACTCGGCAGGAGAACAGCTGATGAGAACATCCCTGTGGGCCTCGCCCCAGGAGCAGTGCAGCAGGGTGCAGAGGCCAGCACAGTGCCTGGGGTGGGGTACAGTGGGGTGTGCTATCAGTGTGTCCCCAGGGAGGGGCGGGGCATCCCCGTGCCCCTCAGCCCTTCTTACGGCTGCCAGCTGAGACAGGGCAGGCCTGGGACCCCCCATGATGGGACCCCAGGGATAGAGACCTGGCAGGTGAAGATCATCAGGCTGGTAGTCCCAGCTGTGGCCGACTAGGACTACCTCAGTGACAGTCACAGGGCAGAGCAGCCAGGCAGACAGCAGACGTGGGCAGAATGAGGCTCTGCAGTGCCAGGCTCGACTCTGGCCACCTGGGCTCAGGGCCCGGGTGTCTCTGCCCTACCTGGGCTCAGAGCCCGGGTGTCTCTGCCCCACCTGGGCTCAGGGCCTGGGTTTGTCATACACTCAGCAAACAACAACAAAAGACTACAGAGAAATACCCATTTAAATCACTACTAGTTTCTCATCATAAACTGTGGAAGCCAGAACCCATGCTGAACAATACTTTTAAAGTACAGAGAGGGAAGAGCTGTCAGCTGAAGTTCTTATAGCCAGTGAAAACATCCTTCAGGATGAAGGCGAAATAAAAACATTTCGATGAAGGAAAACTAAGAAACTGCCACCTCTTCTTCAAGAAATGCTTCAGCAAGTTCTTCAGGTTAAAGGCAGACAGAGCCAGGTGGAACTGGTTATTCAGGTAAAAGTGAGCACCACCAGAAATCCTAAACACTTGGGCAAACATTACGTACTTTTTTCTCTTCTTTCTTTTAAATACATAGGAATTCTTTTTAAAAAATTTAAAAATATGTGGTTAACAATGTGTATGAGTTTAATATGTTTGACAAGAACAGCAGAAAGAATAGAGGTGGGGCAAGTGAAGCCACGTGAGTTCATTTTATATGAAATGATATGATCTTTTAAGTAGATTATAAAAAATTAAAATTATATTTTAATCCCTTAGGTTACACTAAAAAATGTAAAGGAATGTAGGTAAAATGTCAACAGGTCAATTTAACTTACATATGTGGTGTGTGCATATATATATAGAGAGAAAACACAAGAGAAAGATAATAGCCAGAGACTGTTACAAGAGACAAAAAAGCAAAATTCAAGTGTATTTGGTCTAGAAGGGATGCAGTTTATGTAGGTGGGCTCAAATGAATGAACTTGAAAGCCTCCCCTGCAAACAGTGCGCTTACATTACCGTAGTGGAGTGGTTGTATAACTATCGCTCAGTCCAGTTCAGTCGCTCAGTCGTGTCCGACTCTTTGTGACCCCATGAATCGCAGCACGCCAGGCCTCCCTGTCCATCACCAACTCCCGGAGTTCACTCAGACCCACGTCCATTGAGTCAGTGAGTCCATCCAGCCATCTCATCCTCTATCATCCCCTTCTTCTCCTGCCCCCAATCCCTCCCAGCATCAGAGTCTTTTCCAATGAGTCAACTCTTCGCATGAGGTGGCCAAAGTACTGGAGTTTCAGCTTCAGCATCATTCCTTCCAAAGAAATCCCAGGGCTGATCTCCTTCAGAATGGACTGGTTGGATCTCCTTGCAGTCCAAGGGACTCTCAAGAGTCTTCTCTAACACCACAGTTCAAAAGCATCAATTCTTCGGTGCTCAGCTTTCTTCACAGTCCAACTCTCACATCCATACATGACCACTGGAAAAACCATAGCCTTGACTAGACGAACCTTTGTTGGCAAAGTAATGTCTCTGCTTTTCAATATTCTATCTAGGTTGGTCATAACTTTCCTTGCAAGGAGTAAGTGTCTTTTAATTTCATGGCTGCAGTCACCATCTGCAGTGATTTTGGAGGCCCCAAAAATAAAGTCTGACACTGTTTCCACTGTTTCCCCATCTATTTCCCATGAAGTGATGGGACCAGATGCCCTGATCTTCATTTTCTGAATGTTGGGTTTTAAGCCAACTTTTTCACTCTCCTCTTAAATACCCTTCAAGATGGAGTATTACCAAAGATAAAGAAGGAAGTCCGTGATGACGAAGCAGTCAGTCCATGAGCAGGGCATTGTCATCGTAAGTGTGTGGGTGTGTAATAACAGAGCTTCAAAGTACACAAGACAAAACCTACCTTCAACTGGAAGTGGTTACAGATAATTCCATAGTCATAACTGGGCATTTTAAGATCTTTCAGAAGTGATGAAAGTATTAAACCAAAAAACAAAAAAATTTAGTAAAGAAGTGAGTGGCACAGAGCTATCCACCACCTAACTGTATTTAGAGGACACTGCAGCAAACAGCTTCAGCATACACACCCTTTCCAAGTGTACAGCTGCGTTCACCAAGGTGAACTGTATGTTGGGCCGCAGAAGCAAGACATGGTATATTCGAAATGACTGAAATCACACAGAGAATCTGTGTGTATTAGACTCTAGTTAATGGTATATGTGTCAAGGTTTTTAGGGGAAAGTATACTGATGTTTGCAATTTACTTTAAAATGCATGAACAGAACATGAATTAATAGGTGGGTAAATACATAAATATGTTAATGATATGCAATAAAACAAATATAGCTAACTATTAATAGTAGGTGGTGGGTTTACCAGTCCTTATTGTAAAATTTTTTAACTTTACTATATGTTTGAAAATGTTCATAGTAACAATGGGAAAAAAATTCCATTATTTTTTAAATGGAAGTCTCAGAATACTTAAGACACCACTGTACATTGTAAATATCTTAGAGGGGGAATTGGCTATGTATTCAGTAATATTTCCCCAACTTATCCATCCCAGGAAACCCCCCACCCCATACCCTTTTAAGGAAGATCTCAAGGAAACAGAAATCCAAGAATCTATTGGTATAGCAGAATGGACCCAACCAAAATTTGCATCAGATAGCCCTGATCCGAGGTGGCTCAGTGGTGAAGACCTGGCCTGCCAGTGCAGGAGACGTGAGTTCAGTCCCTGGGTCCGGAAGATCCCCCAGAGAAGGAAATGGGAACCCACTCCAGTATCCTTGCCTGGGGAATTCCATGGACAGAGGAGCCTGGTGGGCTATAGTCCCCGTAGTTGCAAAAGGGTCAGACACGACTTAGCGACTAAACAACAGCAACAACACGATAAGACGTTTATTCTAATCTCTCTGATTCCTCGCTGTGCAATTCCTGTATCTTTCTGTTCCAGCACCTGTAGAATGGGGCCGATAGTTGCATCTGCTTGAGGGATTATTTGGGGATTAAATGGGACCAGAGGTGTGGAAACCCTCCCTCAGTGTCTGGCATCTTGTCGGCAGTGGGTAATTGCTAGTGACGGCCTCCTTCCCCCCTGACCCGGGAGCGGCGTGCCTGGAGCTCTGCCTCTCTGCCCCGTCTTTGGCAGCGCTGTTGTAATAGATGGGCCAGGGGCAAGGAGGAGGAACCGCGAGCGCTTCTCAGTGCGTTCCAGTGTCCCGACGGCCAGGCAGCTTCCGTGTCACCAAGAGTGGTTCCAGCACAAGGGGAGAGGCGGGTGCGTGGGCTAGGCTTTGCTGTGGGAGAGCCCGTAGGATCTTGCATGGAAAAGGCAGGCCTGGCAGAGAAGGGTTTTCACACCCTGCATGAGCAAATGGACAGAAATGAGTTTGTGATTAGATTGCAGGCTCTCCAAGCCCCCCTTGGCACCTCACCAGCCAGCGTGTTGTGGGGAAGCATGGTGACGTCATTACTGGGACATTGGTACCACAGGCCCCAGAGGAGACGAGCCATGTGCGACTCAGGTCGCCCCAGATATTCTGATGCTTCGGACTGAATTAAAGGGGAAGCCACCATTTTCATAAAGCACCGTGTACTCAGGCCCGTCAGCACCCCAGTAGCATGTACCGGGTGATGACGTGGATCTGGCGCCGTGAGAGGCACCGGGCAAAACCATGACAGGTGTTTCTCAGCCTGGGCCGGGGGCAGAGGCGTGAGAACAGCAGAGCAACGAGGGTAACACACCCCAAACCGCTCTCGCTTTAAACTATGTGTTGTCTTGTCCTTCTTGAAAAAGAGAATAAAGTGCTGATTATTCCCCTTAAAAGCCTTCCTCAAAGGACACAATGTTTCACCAACGAAATGGGTAGGTTCTGGGGCTCTGATTTCAGCACAGTGACCACAGTGAAGAGTACTCGATCACACACTTGAGGTCTGCTGAGAGGGCAGGTCTGAAATAGTCTCATTACACCAAAAACAACAAAAAAAGCACAGGCCAACACAATATTGTAAAGCAAATATCCTCCAGTAAAAAATTAGAAATATGTTAAAAAATATTTATTAAACCATTATGTAGATTCCAAAAGAGAAAAAACGTGTGTGAAGAGATGGACATGGAGTAACTTGATTGTAGCAATCATTCCACAGTGTATACATGTATCAAAACTTCCCACTGTACACTTTATGTAGATACAGCTTTTACTTGTTAGTTCCACCTCAGTAGTGTGTGTGTGTGTGTGTGTGCGTGTGTGTGCGTGCGCGCACGTGCTGACTGGTGTCTGACTCTGTGTGACCCCATGGACTGTAGCCCACCAGGCTCCTCTGTCCCTGAGATTCTCCAGGCAAGAATACTGGAGTGGGTTGCCATTTCCTCCTCCAGGGATCTTCCTCTGCTGCCTCCATAAAGGTGGAGGGAAAAAAGGACAGAGGGAAGAGCAAGCTGAGTCTTGTCAGTTCATGATTATTCCCCCCAGCTGAAGGGTGATGTCACCAAGTCCAGCATGGTGAAGGACGAGTCCAGAGTGGGACTGCTGGTTTCACAGCTGGAAACTAGCACTGAAACCAAATCTACTGCTTAAAGACAGGCAGCTTCCCAAGACAGTCAGCAGGCCAAGGGCTGGGGGCCAACCATTAACAGCTGGCTGCAAACCCAGGGAGGCTGGTTTTACCACGTGGTGGCTGGCTGCAAGGTCACACTCCAAGTCTGCACCAAAGGGCTCTGACAGCACAGAAGAGGGGCACAGGCAGACCATCTAAGGCCCAGAGCATTAATACCGACTCATCAATCCTTTCAACGGCAATGCAGTTGGACAGAAATGAGCCCTGGGAGCTCTTCGGGCCGAGTGGCAAGAGAGACCCTGCATCCCCGATGCGGCACCTATTAAGCCATCAGGGAGGGAGCTGGTCCCACCACTCAGAGGCCCCACTGCAAAAACTCCTTCATCAGGCTCGCCCGAAACTGTGCTTTAACAAAGCGCATTCTTTCCTGATTTCCTTCTCTCTGAGGAATGAGGAGCAGGAAGTGAGCCGTGCCTTCAGGCTTAGAATCAGGGACACACTGTGTGTTTTCTCTCTAGTCCACAACTTCAGCTGGTACCGAATTCACACTCGAATGGCTCCTGCTTTTTGTTTCGCACCCCTAGGCCTAAAGCCCTGCTCTGTTACTCTCCAGATGTGTGACTAGTAAGTGTGCCACCGTGTGCCCGGCACCGTGCCAGGGGCTCTGCACCCAGCGACCCATCCTGTCTGCACCCAAGTCCCACGAGATCATTCTTTTCTTCTTGCTGCAGAAGCAGCAGCACCTCGGGGGGTTGCAGTGACTTACCATGCCAAACGTCGGTGACAAGAGCATGGAAGGCTTGAGTCGAGCAAGCACAACCCGACCCCACGCGATGAGCTTCCACAGGCGCCCAGCAGCGGGCTTACGTGAGGACTCTCCCCGGAAACAGAGAACCAAGAGCATGCTAAGGAAGCACAGCAGGGGCGGGGGGACAACATGCCAAGAAAATGGAACAAGAGGAAATAGAGTCGTGAACGTTCAGGGGTGCCTGCATCGAGGACAGGGCAGGCAAGGACACTGGACAGGGACTGAGGGCCGCTGGGACAGTGGACGTGCAGGGCGATGGCACACGTAAGAGCCTCACCTCTGCTGTTAACTGAGCATTTCCCGGGAACCAGGCCCCGTGCCAAGAGCGTCGGATATAAGAGCAGCGTTGTCGGCCCTGACAAGTACACTCTGTTGTTAACCATGCTTCGGATGCGAAGTGGAAGGCTGAGAGGGCCCGCTTCTTCCCTGTGGGTAGTTCCCCAGGTCGTTTGGTCGCCCGCATGTTCCCCCATCACCTCATTGAGCACCTGGAGTCGAGGGCAGGTCTGAGGTCTCCTGACTCCCCTCTCGCTCCTCCTGCTGCCTGGCACCAGGGAAGGCGCTGGAGAGGGCAGGTGAGGCCTGCTGTCTGTTGCAGGGCCAGGACAGATCGTGTGGGACCCCAGGGCCCCAGCGTCCCTGCACCAGAACCTGCAGGCTGGCCTGGCTCAGAGGTGCAGCCTCGTGGGGCGGGAGCGTGGGCCCCCCACCCCAGGAGGAGAGCGCCTCGCCTTCAGGCTGGCACAGGCCGGGCGGGGCAAGGTGTGCCACATCACTGTAGAATCATCTCATCTTCTAACCAGACCAGTGATGGTGTGGGGGGGCTTCAGAGCTAAGAGAGCCGGAGAAAGGGGGAGGGGGGATGCAGGGGCACTTCTGGAGGGCCCCTCTGAGGGCGAGGGGAGGTGGCAACACGAGCCCGCCTCCTTGGGGACAGACTCGCCCCAGCCCAGGGTGCTGGTGCGCTCCAGACACAGGTTGTCCTGTAACATCGCTCAGTCAACAGGGTCCCCCCCCAGGAGCTAAAATAGCCCAGGCAATTAGTTCCAACAGCAACCAACACCTCTGTCTGCAGGAACCAGAGTTGCCATAGAAACAGCACAGCTCAGGAGGTGAGTGGACAGGGAAGGCTGGGCCCCTCCACCTGCGAGGCCCCCGGGGGTGCGGGCCATCTGGGGGCTGGACTCGGGGGCAGGAGGGGACTAAGGCTGTCTGACGGATGCTTCCGCCAGACCCCTGCCCAGGTGAACCGCACGCACCTAACGCTTTAGCCTCTAGATTGGCCTGTCCCTGTCGAACCGAGTGAGGGGATGGTGCGAGGCAGCAAAGGGACCCCTGGAGGCTGGCAGCTGGGGTCACGGCCTCCCCCACAGCGACCACGCAGACCCCGCCATGGTTCCTCAGGAGCAAACAGGTGTCATGTGCCCGCAGGCCACGCCACCGGTGGCCTCTGCTCAGGGGGAGGATGAAGCCGGGCTGGCAGCCGCTCCTCAGGGCAGCTCAGTCCCGGGGAGGCAGCCCCCTCACTCGCTCACTCTCCAGGCCGGACGGAGCGGCCGGAGACCCGGCCGGACAGGCCCTGCACACCTCTCTGCTCCTCGCGGGCTGAAGCGTCTGCAGACAGAGCCCTCCTGGCGCCCGGGGCCCCCGCCAGCTGTCTCAGCCCATTGTCTCTGGCTGTCCCTTCCAAAGGCCCTGTGGTCCAGTCAAAGGGACCTGCTTTTTCAACTGAACCTGTCATTTCCCCCAGTTTTCCAGCTCCACTGGGTTGGACGGACGCCCTTGTGGGGCTGGAGCGGGCCTGTGGTGGCCACAGATCCCCTCAGGCCAGGGTGGGGATCAGTGAAGGAGCTGCAGGCAGGCAGGGACCCAGTGCAGGGAGAGCAGAGCAGATGTGAAGAAGGCGACTGGGGCGGGGTGCCCGAGGCAGGGGGCAGAGAGGGGCCGTCACAGGCCCCCACACCTCCCAGGTTCCAGAAGCCTCCTCATGACACCCTTTTCCTGACCGTAAACCTCATACTTTTTTTTTTTTTGGCCACAACACTGGACATGTGGGATCTTTGTTCCCTGACCAGGGATCGAACCCGTGCCCCCTGGAGTGGATGCGTGGAGTTCTCACCACTGGACAGCCCGGGAAGCCCCCAACCTCGTGCTTCTTGAGCCAGTGTGAGTGTGTCTTTGCAGCGTGCCTGTAGTCCTGCGGGTGAACGTTTCCATCTGTGTTAACCACGGTGCCTTATCTCCATGTTCCCCCCATCGTCTCCACGTGGTGAAAGCCGGCCAGTGCAGGAGTCCGTGCTCAGATGCCCCCACGGGGCTCTCTCTCGGAGCCCAGGGTCCCTGCCTACACCCGTGTCCAGGCCTCTCTGCTGCTGTGTGTCTTGTCTTGTCTCCTAGACACAGGCTTTGCAGGGACAGGGCCAACTCCCGATGAGTGTCTGACACCCGATAGCACCCAGCACCTCACAGTTTTCAGTTCAGTCCGTTGGAAGGAAAGGGACGTGTACCCCTTCTTGGAAAGGGTTGCTCCCATCAGAGACACACGGGTTCTGAGGAGCCCACGCCTGCAAAGAGGGCCAGTTCACACGGCCACAGATGCGGTTCTGAATGGGAGCCACTACTCGGCACACGGACCCACCTTCAGGGAAGGGGGAGACTGGAGGGGGACCATTGTCACCCCCTGAGGACGCACCGACTCCCCTCTGCAAGGACATACTGCCCTAGGAGCATGTGCCTGACGGAAAAGACGAGCAGACTCCAGACAACCCGCTAGCCAGTGCCCCGAGGGGCCAGACGCCCGTCTGAGAGGTGGAGGAGCATCCTCCCGCGGAGGCACCTTCTGGGTGGGCGACCAGGGGTTGGGGGCCTTGAGAGGAGAAAGACAGCCCATGGCTGGGGATCAGGAAAGGCTTAGGGGAGCGGCGGCCTTGGCACTGGACCCTGAAGCTCAGTGCTCGGCCGCTGTGGGAGAGGGCACGGGCATCCCAGGGAGATCAGCTGGCCATCTCTCAACGGTTATGCTTGGAACAAACTGCCCTGAGTGTCAGGGAGTCAGAGCTGGGCCTGCCAGGCACGCTCACACCCCACGGTGGCGCAGAGGTTGGCTGAGGCCCCTGGGCGCTGCCCGCAGGCCTTTCCTGCTGCGGGGGTCAGGGTGGCCAACCCTAACTGTGCTTGCGGCTGGGAACGAGGACCAGCCAGCCATGCTGTGGTCCTGGAAGCCCCTGTCCCGGCCTGGGGGTGTCACTGTGCACAGGCCTCGTGGCTGGGCCTGTTGGTGTGCAGGGTCCCCTGTGAAGGCCCAGGGCTGCCCTTGGAGCAGCTTCCTGGCTCCCACACCCTCACACGTCCAGGGCCCTAGCTCTGGGGTCGCCTCAGACCCAGGCTGTGTGCTCAGCCGTCCCCAGCCCTTTCTTTCCTTCTGAATCCTATCGCCGCTCTTCGGTGCTCCTGTGACGCTTGACAGATTCTCTGTGAATAAAGGGAAAAAATTGCAGCATAAATCATCCGGAGAGTAGCATTTTCTAATTTGGATGGGAGGCAAAACAACTCCGGATGGTTTTTTCCTCCTTCGTTTTCAGCAGGGTTTCTCTGTCGGGCCCTCGTCGTCTGCCGTGGAGCTGTAAGTCACAGTCCTGTTTCCAGGGGGAGGCAGGTTTGATTCCTCATCCTCGTGTTCGCGTTTCCCCTCCTCCCCCACTTCCTGGGACTTGTCATCCTTAATGACTCCGTGACAAGAGGCGACGGTCGGAGCCTCAGTCTTATCAGCGTGGGTGGACAAGTGACAGAGATCACAGCGCCTTCCGTGGGTGGCCTGGCCCGAGGCCGTTGGAGGCGGTTCTGGTTTCGCCGCCAACGGGACCGTCCGAGTTCACTGCCCCACCGGGACGAGCAGGCTCGGGCCCTGAGGCTCAGGCTGGGCTCTGTGCAGCCTCCTGGAAGCTGGGGCTCAGGCGCGTTTAGTCTGTGCAGAGAGGAGGGTGCGCTTGTTCCCTTCCGGCTGTGCCGGGCTGAAGGCGGGGTCCGGGGGCCCCGCCGCCTGAGCCGCGGGTGTGAGCCAGACCGTCGGAGGGGCGGCCGACCTTTCCGGGGCTCCAGGTGGGAACAGTGTTTGGGAGCTGCAGTTGTGACTGTCAGCCCAGCCATTCCCCCCCGGTGCCCCTCACTCTCCTGGTCTGTGAAGTGGGGTGTGTTGGAGGCAAAGCTGTCCGGTGTGACTGGCGGCCAGTACCTGGCAGTTATGACTGAAATCCTCGCCTTCAGGTCAGAAGGCCGAGCCCTTCAAGTCGCAGTGGCCTCCCGTCACCCCATGCTTGAAATTGTAGACGTGGAGTTGGAGTCGCCTCCTGGCTCTTGCCCTCACCCCCACGGGGTGTGCATGGTGAGGGGCAGGACCGCGGGCTCGCTTGCTGCGAGGGGCAGTGGAGCCATGGAGGGAGCATGGGCTGATCCTGCCAGAGCCTCGGTTTCCGCATCTGTGAAAGGGGCACGTTAGCGAGGCAGTGGGGGTGCTGCCGTGTCCACGATGGCTTTATCTCACGTAACCCTGTGTGGCCCCCCTGCTCCTCCTTCCTGTGCAGGCCCCCCGCGGAGGTCGGGGTCTCCCAGGGACAGCCAGTTTCTGTGGTGGGTTGGAAAGGAAGCCCAAGTTCCCTCCTCCGTGGGGCCTAACACCGGAGGGCCTCTCCCTGGACCTGATGGGTCTAGAGGGGCTGAAATTGCCTTTGAATGTTCATCTCGGCACTGTTACCTTTTTGTCCTTTTGACGTCTTGACTGGAAGGAGAGAGATTATAAATAGCTCTCATCCGTTGCCTTAAAGGCCTGGGCTGCGTTTGCCGCTTGAATGCAAAGCGGGAGCTGTTTCCGAAGCCTCGGTCTAGCCACTAGCTGCCTGTTCCCCACTGTGTCCCCCGCCAGCATCCATCCGGCCTGCTGTGGCCGAGGCTGCTGCGGAGCACTTTGGGAGCGCGCCTAACCGAGTCCTGCACTCGTGAACGCCGATTCTGGGGCGGCTCCTGCCCTGGCCCATCCTGGGGGTCGGAGCGGAAGGCAAACTTGGGTCTGGGCAGCAGGCTCTGTGCGGCCAGCCCCCCGTAAGTACGACCTCTCCCCTGCATCCACAACATCCAGGTGGTCCCAGAGATGAGGGAAACGAAGGTGTACCCCTTACCTGCCACCCACACCCGAAGTGTTTGTCTTTGTCGTCCGTGCGTCCTGGAGAGGTGTGCGTGGACACACGGGGCCCGCTCACGGCACTGTTCACGCCCACGGCTGAGTCGAGGACTGTCCCAGGGCTGGGGAAAGCCTCACCCACCAGGAGGTGGTGGTTACCCCGTTTTACAGGTGAGTATGCTGAGGTTTAGACCCTCGAGGAGGTCAGAGTGCGTGGACTGGAGACGAGGCTGGGAAGGCAGCGAGGGGGTCCCAGAGCCTGGTCCCCAGCTCAGCCCACTTGCAGACGTGCCCTGCTGAACTGAGCAGCCTAGCTGGGGCTGTGGTTACAGCAATAGCCCCCTCCGCCTCCCATGCCCGGGTGCCAGGCTGTAGCTTTGTGTTCCTGGAGTTCCAGGCCACCTGCCGAAGCCCAGTTGCAGAAGAGGAGCAGAATTATGCAGGGCTGTAGGGACCCACAAATCTGGAAGAGAAGCAGGCAGCCTAATGCTCTGTAAGGAGAGAGGCAGGGGCTGCTGGAGGCGTGGGGAGGGCCGAGCGGCCTTTCTTTGTTTTTCCCCCTCAGATGTGAGACCAGCACTGTGTCTGAGGCTGGCCGTGTTATGAAGTTACTTGGAGGCCCCTATCTCAGCTCACGTCCCTGGACGTCCTGCTGTGTTCTGGGGGCTCTAGGTTTTAGGCTCGGGCAGTACTGGCAGGTGGTTCCGCCATGTGGATGGGCTTGGGCTTGGCATCACTGCTTCTGAGAGCGGGTCACGTTTTCCTGTTCTCTTGCGCGGCAGGTGTGACTTTGTTTTGGACACTGCAGACTCTGACTCTGTTCTTTATGGGCCTCTGGAGAGAGCTGATGTTTTGTTCTGGCAGGCAGCCTGTCCAGTGAGGCTCCCTGTGTAAACCCTGCCTCGCCTTCCTGGGCTGGGCGCCGAGATCTCCGCTCCTCCAGCTCAATCCCCCAAGCCTGCGCTCCGCTGGTCTGGGTCTGTCCAGTGTGACCTGCTAAACCGTTAACAGCTCACCCTGGGTGGTAGCGCTCGCCAACTTCTGTGGTGCAAATACCTCCCCGTGGCCAGATTCCAGGTCCCAGTGTGATCTCAGGGGACACGGGGGCAGCGCAGCCAGCAGTCCCCCTGGGCCCCTCAGGGTCAGGCCAGGATGCTTGTGTCTGTGCTCAGAGCCCCAGCCAGGCAGCCTGGCTTCTGCCCCGGCGGCCAGTGTTGTCCTGTGCAGCCTCGGCTCAGGGCCGAGCAGAACCTGAGACTCAGCTGTGGCGCTGAGGGGTCAGGTCCCAGTTCTGTTCTCGAAGCCTCTGCTCTGTTGAGCTAGGGGGTCCCATTCTCTGGCCCCTCCCCTCTGAGGTTGCCCCCCGATGCGTACTCTGCCTCCTCCAGGGACCCCTTTTCCTGCACAGAAAGACGGCATCCCCGTTGGAGTCGGGCCCACGGTGCTGCTGCCTGGCGGTCCATACAGTGGCCGCGGCCGTTCTGGGGAGGAGGCGGGCGGGGCGGCCCCCACCCCACAGTGGCCCCCTGCCATGCCCTCCCTCCACGCGGCGTCCTGCTCTGCCTGCAGCACCCCCCGTGCCACCGCGCCCCCGCGGGGCCCTTGGGGGCTGCCCCTGTTGCCAGTCCAGACTTCTCCTCGCAGTCAGTGGGCCGAGCAGGCTGGTACGTGAGGGCCCAGGGGTCTGGGCGTGATTTCAGCCTTCGGTCTCACCCCCCTGGGCTCCTCATCCTCATCGCATCATTCAGGTTCTCAGAGGCAGTTTTTAGTAACTCATTCAGCAAACTCTTGTGGAGCACCTAAGTTCTAGGTCTATGAGAGACGTGAGACAGCTTTCTCCCTCTGTGAATTCATGGTGGTGTGTGTGTGTGTAACAGGCATGTGTGTCTGTGTGTGTGTATAACAGGCATGTGAACCAAGCAGGGTCATGAGTGTGCTTAACCGTTAGATAGCAGGCACAGGGGTCAGGGGTCGGGGTAGGGAGGGTGCACTTCTCGTGGGGAGGAGGGGGAGCAGGTCAGAGTGGGCGTCACGGAGCTGGGCCCTGGGCTCTGGGCTCTGGGCTAAGCCGCAGCAGGCCCCGGGGCAGGGGGGTTGGTGAACCAGTGACGGTGCGTGGGCCTGGACCGTGGGGCCCTGCACACCCTCCTGAGGAGCTCGCATGCTCTGTGCCCCCCCGGTGCCCTCTGCTCCCTGTGGCCCGATCAGCACCAGGGGGTGCTGTCCCTGGCGGGGTGTGTCTCCAGGAAGCCGTCCTGCCTGGAGAGCATCCTGGCTGCTCAGCATGAGGCCCGAGACCTTTTAAACATCAGTGACTCACCCCGATGTTGCCCTCTGTGTCCTCATTTTTACAGCAAGAAAAGGCTGCAAAAGGCCAGATCGTTTCCTGGGATGGCCCCGACATGGGCAGAGGTGGGGCGCGAGCCCGGTTCTCTGTGTCTCCGAGGCCCGAGGGCCCTGTCGGCCCCCTGCACTGACTCGGGGGGTGAGAGGCTGGCCACCCCGCAGTGCTCTTCCCAAGCTGGACACATGCGCGGAAATCTGAACTCCTTCCTTTCCTGTTTGCTCTCCTCATCGCGTCTAGGAAGTAGGGCATTCAGATCAGGATCGATGAAACGTGTCATTAGGTGTAAAAGCACCTTTTTGCTAATGGCAGCTGGCTTAGTAATGACTGAGGCGTTTTGTTAGGAAAACGGAGATGTTTCACTGCCTTAAAATCAATCAGCTCCTGGCCCCCTCGGGGAGGTGGCGCTTCAGCCACATGAAAGGCTTTTGGGTGACTCCCAGTTGGGCCTGCGTTTTCTTCCAGGGAGGCGAGGACCGGCAGGCTGTGTCTGTCCCTGAGCACTGCCAGGTGGGGAGGTCTCTTTTCCAGGGTGGCTGCGGGGAGCACAGGGGCCCCAGGGGAGGCGGGCCGAGGGTGAGCTTAGCCGGGGGAGGCTGGGGTGCGGAGAGCGGTGTGCAGTGTGGGCACAGACTGGGAACGGCAAGATCGTTGTGGTGCTGGCGGCAGGAGGCGGGGGGGGGCCCCCACGAGAGCAAGCCACAGAAACAGGTGTGGTCCGCAGTGCCCGGACAGGCCACGGAGAAATCCACGCCAAGGCCTTCCGTGGTGTCGGGGCGGCGGGGGCACTGTCTTGCTGTCGGCTTTGGCGCAGTCACGTGAAGAGGTTAATCAGAAGAGCTGGTTGTTGACATAATGAGGGCTCATGTGGGTGTCTCTGGAGTGAAGGCCTGGGCCCCCACTTTCTCCCTGCTCCAGCATCACCCCGACTTTACTAGGTTGAAGCTCACGGGCTGCCACCCTCGCCCCCTGACCGTGGCATCCCTCACGAGCCCGGGGGCGGCTGGGGAGCCTCAGTTTCCCCGCCACAGCAGACAGGAGCGACAGCGCTGTGCTCGGGCTGCCTGGGGTCAAGTGGGAGTGAGGGCTCAGCTCAGCTCAGCTCATCAGGTGGCCTGAGGGTAGTGCCCGGCCCAGGAGAGGGCCAGCGCGTGGTAGGGATTGCTGCCCAGCACCTGGGCCTCAGAAAGAGTTTTGACCTTCCGCAGACGTACTCCAGTTTTTGCTTCGTCAAGGAGTCTCCCCTGATGATATCTCAGTGTCTGTACACGCGTTGTGTGTGTGCACTATCTGTTGGTGCTGTTTGCCCATACATGATAACTAGGCAGTCTCCAATTTGTAAATCCCTCTGGGAATCCCGTGCCCTAGACCTTCCGCTGTTCTGATGGCAAGTGTGGTTTGCATTTGGGCCACCACACTAGCCTCTGATCAGGTCTCTTCCCTGTCTCCAGCACCGCCCCCCTCCCTACCCCTCCCCTGGCTGCTGCCTTCCTTCTGGTAAACCTCCTTGGCCCCTTTGTCTAAAGAAATCTCTGGAAGCTCTAGGAAACCACTAGGCAGGACATCAAGGGTCGAATCCACTTTTCTTAGACTTCGTCAGCGCTCACCACCCCCACTTCCAGTTCTGTTTTCCGGATAAGCTGCAGCCCTTCAGAACCACGGCCACTGACATATACCGAGATCCGAGTCCTGCACATGGGGTGCGGGGGGCTGAGGGGAGGCCGGGGTAGAGTGACGTCATCAGGTCGTCAAAACTAGAGCCGGGGAGCCGGCAGAGTCGGTCCACACAGCCTGCTGCCCAGGCCTGGAGGGCAGGGGAAGAGGGTCACGGGCCTGGGGTGTGGGGAGACAGGGAGGGAGACATGCTGGAGGGGAGCAGCTGGGAGCTGGCCTGCATCTGGTTTGGGGTGCCCGGCAGAAAGAATCGTGTAATAATAGCGATGCGAGAACTAGGATTTCTGAAAGACTTTCTTATGAAGAATACGCTGTCCAGATTAATCCACAAATCACCTCTTGTAGCCCAGTCACGTGCTCATACAGGTGACAAACCGGAGGGTTACAGCGTTCAGGACACTCCCTGGGGGCTACCCCGCCTGCTGGCCGGAGAGCAGAGCCCAGCAGAGACACTCCCCGGGGCTACCCCGCCTGCTGGCCGGAG
Source organism: Bos javanicus (assembly GCF_032452875.1). NCBI lineage: Eukaryota > Metazoa > Chordata > Mammalia > Artiodactyla > Bovidae > Bos > Bos javanicus. Next base: position 3,334,271 of record NC_083881.1, read on the forward strand.
AGCAGAGCCCAGCAGAGACACTCCCCGGGGGCTACCCCGCCTGCTGGCCGGAGAGCAGAGCCCAGCAGAGGAGGCTCGCAGCCATCGGGACCCCACTGTGGGGACTGGTTGGCATCTGCCGGGCACCCGTGAGCCTTCCTGGACAGGGTGTGAGGGGAGAAGGCTGGGCTCCACGGGCACAGGGCTGCGTCCCCCTGCCTCCCAGAGTGCCTTCCCTCCATCCTCTGCGGCCATGTGTGCGCCGCCGAGGGAGCCCCAGGTTCCTCTTCTGTAGGATTCGGACGCTGACAGAGATAACGTTTATCAGCAGGCTGGTTGTGAGAATTAGAGAGAGGTGATTGTTGAGAACCCCGCAGACAGCCTGCCCTCAGGAAGGTCTCAGTGGTGAGGAGACCCCCCGCCAGGCCCTGCCTGAGCCCCTCCCTTCCGTGTTCCCCAGCTTAGGGAAGGGCAGGCACACACCCTGTAGAAGGCAGGGTATCTGCATCCCGACGCAGAAGGACTCCTGGTCCACAGACACCAGTTGCACATGGTCTTGAAGGTTCAGCTCCACTTAACAGGGGCATTTTTATCAAAGGGAGCTTTTATTTCCCCGGAGGCTAATTGAAGACTGTTGGCCTTCAGCAAACGCAGTGAATTTCATTTACCTTTGAGACTGGCGGGGTACCAGGGTCCTCGCACCGCGCTCTGATGGCTGTAGCTGTCTGATCCATCTGTAACCGTTCCACAGAAGCTATTTCAGGGCTCTCTACCTGCTGGTTCTCGTGCTTCTGATTAGCTTGATGAGGGAAACTGCCGTGGTCTGTCTTAAATCCAGATGTCAAAACACTTCCATGGATTTCTCCCGAGTTCTTTCTTCAGCAGCATGCCAGGGGAAAGTCTGCCAGAGATGGGTTTGTTTCCCTCTTGCTCTTCGCCTCCCTAGAGGTGGGGCTGGGCCTGCGAGCTCTGCACCGCTGTTGGCCAAGTGGGTTTCGACCACCCCCCGCCTCTGCCGCAGCCTGTACGCCTTGTCCGACCCGCATGAGGCCCCGGGGAAGCCTGCCTTCTCCCTTCGGGCTCTTGGACCGAGGCCCTGGGCTTTTGCTTCCAGGCAGCATCCCTGCCAGGTGTCACCTGGGCGGGAGGTGCAGCGCCTCCCCTGCGGATGCTCTGCGCACACAGGGGGCCCCTGGCCGCCAGCCCCACCGCTCTGCCTCAGTTTCCCCATCCGCTCTGTGAAGGCAGTGAGGCCGCTGGAAGGGTGGCGTGTGTGCCAAGAGCAAGCTCTCAGTAAAGTTCTCCCTCTGGGGCTTCCTTCTCCTTTGTCTCCTCTGGTGTTTAAAACAATGTCCCTCTCTTCTTAAAACACACTTCTGATCTCGCTTTCTGCATGGGTCCACCTGCCCAGCAGAGCAGGGGATGTCCCCCGTGAGCCTCCGTGGGATGGCTCTGCTTACCCCTCCAGCCGCATCCCTGGAGCAGCCGGCCCGGTGTCCAGGAAGCAGAGTTGGGAGGGTTCACGCTCTACCACGTCACGCCCTGTGCCACGTGTGACAGTCTGAGGACCCAGGAAGCTCCCTCCTCACCGCCTGACTCCCAGCCTGAGCAGCCTCAGGGACGTGGGCAGCGCTGGGCGCCCCCTCTCTAGGCCACGCTGCACTGAGGTCCTCGGGTCCTAACCCTTGGCACACTCACCGCAGCCCTCCCAGCCCATCTCCCCCTGGTCTACTCTCCCCCAGGATCCTGCAGCTCCCGGGGAGGGGCCCTGCTTCAGGTTCACCTGCCTCCCTGCATGCCGAGCAGGGCGTGGGTCCCACAATGTGCTGGCTGCTCTCTGAGCACCATTGTCCCGGTGTGGCTGGTCCCACATCTGCCCTGGGTCTGACCCGGGCAGCACCCCGCTGAACCCCAAGGCTGCCCTCAGCATGTTCTGTCCTTGCACCCCGGGTGGAGCCGCGGGGTAAGGCGACGAGGGGGCAACGGCGAGCATCCCGTCAGCGCGGGTCCCTTGGGCACAGACGCCGACCCGCAGCGGCCGTGCAGGACCCTGACGTGGTCGGGATGACGGGGCTGCCGACCAGGACCCCGCCGGTGCCCTCGCCCTTAGGTTCAGGTGCGTCCTCTGCACGGGTGATGGGAGAGAAGCGGGCACCCGACGGGGACGCTGCTGCTTCAGCAGTCCCTCCCTGGCCAGCACGTCACTCCGGAGGACTCAGAGGAGCCCGAGAGGGTGTCATGCGCCTGCTTTTCACTTAAGGCTGTGTGGTGGCCATGGCCCGGCTGAGCCCACAGAGGCTGCCGCCCTAATCCAGCTCCCTGGGGTTTTCCCAGCCCATGTGGGCTGGGCACGGGCCGTGGGGAGAAGCCGGGACTTGCAAGCAGCTCGTTTCCTTTTCCAGTTGGCAGCGGGCAGGCACAAACCCTGAGGGTGCCCTGCGGCCGGGTCCTCACTGGGGTTAACGCGTGTCCCCTCCCAGGAAGCCCCAGGCCCCTCTCACAGCTTCCCAGGGTGGGGGCTCCCAGTGGGTGACCCGTCACAGGCACCCCTGGTGCAGAAGGCAGAGGTGGGCAGAAACCAGGCCTTTCAGACTTCTGGGAAAGCATCTGATTGGTCTTTTGATCTCAGTATAGACCTCCCCAGAGTTGTCAGGAGCGTTGGAGGAAACCCCAAGCTCACCCTTAGAGACCCAGAGGTCCAGGGGACTGCTGACATGGCTCCTGGCGCTCACCAGAGAGGGGGCCTTGCCTGGGGCGAGCTCGCACCGAGCTGGGGGCACAGTGGGCTCTGTGAGCAGGGCAGCGCAGGGAGTGGAGAGAGGGGGTACGGGAAGCTGGGCCAGCACTGGGGGGCCTCTGGGAGCGGGGGGCCGTGAAGGACGCGGGCTGAGGACGCAGTGGCTTGCTTGCACATTGGTCTTGGGGGAACGTTCTCTGTGATCACAGGAGAGTGAAAAGAATAAATAAAATACCAACGCCTAGCATTTATCTTACATTTTAGTTTTCATAAAATGTCTCTATAAACGCTTTCCTGTTTGGACCTCAATCCATTCTAGCAACGTTTTTTTAACCACCCCCCAGAGTAATTGCTATAATTTTGAGCATTAATGATATGCCAAGTGGTCCGTGTTCCCCACAATCCTGACTGACCCCAGCCTCACGTGCTCATTTCACACGTGAAGAAGCGGAGGCCTGGAGACACCGGTCTAACCTGCCTCTGGCCGCCAAGCTCCCAGGTGACCAAGGTGGGCTTAGAATCCAGCTCTGGGCAGCTGCAGAGCCTTAGCTCCTCCGTCCACACAGTCTTCCGTCCTGGAGGAGGCTCTTCAGTCAGTGACCCGCCCTGGGCCCCACGTCCCGTCAAGAGCAGAGTTAGGCTTGAATGCCCCGCCTGCTGGGGAGTTCATCCCTCCCCTTCCCTCTGCATGGCAGGGATCCGGCGGGCCAGCCAGCCCTGCTTAGATGGAAGGCTCCTCCTGGAGAAGGCCCAGCAGAGAGAAATCAATTAAAGGCGACCCCGGGAGGCAGGGATCCAGGCCTCACTCTGCTTCCTGCGGGTTGTGGGGGGCAGCCGGCGGCTCGATGGCATTAAGAGTAAATCTCACTTTATTAAGCGCTGTCTTCTGAGCGGAGGACACTACTTACAGGCCCCCAAGTAGTCGTTCATCTGCAGAAATGCAAGGAAAGGGGGTTGTGCTTCCACCGAAACGTTGGCTGAGACGGAAGGAGGTGCTGCTGACACATGAGGCTGGTGTCTCTGGACGTGAGACGTGTCACTTCGTTTGTGGTCCTCTAATACAGGATAAACACGTATCAGTTTTACGCAGGAGGTGTCGGGTTCACGGAAGGACTCGGAGGCTGCATGTCTGGCTGTGGTGGAAGCAGCCATGGGCTAGAGGGGGCTCAGCAGAGTCCAGCTGCCCTCAGGGAGGAGGTGGACAGGGCGCTGGGGATATCAGGGCGTGGTGACAGAGGGAGGTATCCCAGCCAGCCTGGAAGGTGGGTGGGAGGCAGAGAGACTGGGTCTTGGGGGTGCCTTGGAGTCAGGGTTCCCTGGAGGAAGTTGTGAGAACTGGCCAGGGCAGCCTTTGAGCCTTTTGAGGGCCCTGGGAGAGCAGGTCCTCGTGGGTAAGAGGTCTGTTCTCCCTCAGCTCACCCCTCTGGAAGGCAGGTGCCGGGCCCTGGGGTCCCCTCGTGGATGGCCAGGGAGCACGTGCACAGGGGGAGTGTGACGGGCGCCACGTGGGCCTCTGGTCCTGTCCTCCTGCAGAACTGGCTGGCCCCTTGCCCGCGATCACACCATGCGGTCACTCTTTGGAGAAGCTGTCTCCGTAGCAAGAGGCCGTGGCTGCCTGGCAGCCCCTCGAGCCCCCAGCCTGGCCTTGGCTGAACTCACAGAAAGCCCATCAAGAGGTGGGTGGGCCCTTAACCACCTCCAGCTCGCAGGTGAGGAACTGGAGACCCAGACAAACGGAGCACCCCGAGACAGAGTGAAGGGGGCTGGGACCTGTCAGACGCTGGCGTCGGCTCAGCCTTCCCCCTATGAGTGGACCCCCGCCTGGGTGGGGGCAGCGAGAGCGGGGGCCCTGGCCCCCGGGTGCCCGCCGTGTCTGAGCTTCCCCGACCCTGTCCAGTGCCTGGCACTTAGCTACATCTGCCAGGTGTGTGCCTGGAGCTTGTGGGGCAGGGACACCTCTACGGACCCCCATCTCCATGCTCGCCTGCTGCGGGACCCCCAGGCCGGGTTAGGAGTCCTCTGCCCTGTCAGCTGTCCCTGTGGCCTTGGGCAGGTGGTGGGTATGAGGATGGCGGGAGACGGTGACGGTGAGGCACGTGCCGGGTGCCCGTGGGTGCTGCCAGTCTCACGTTTGGCGTGATCCCCGATGGCGCTTTGATTCTTATAATACAGTGTATCTTCTCTTCAATTAAAAATGATAACAAGGAAGCTTTCTTTGAAACCATAACTGGTCTACGAGGCTTAACGAGAAAATGATCGTCTTGGGTGTGAGCCAGGAGTCAGGTTGATGCCATTTTCCTGTCTGCCCCAAGTTCTTCTCATTGAGGATGAATGACTCCGGAAGGCCAGCCTCCTCCCTTCCACTTGGCTAGTACTTCATTATAAACCAGAGACTAGGCTGGTGTTCTGCATAGTCAAACAGACTCCCGAAGGATGCACTACATAAATTTAGAATACCGTCTTATAACTATCAATTATCTCCCAATGAAAGTTCAATTTAATTATACATGGATAGTCCTTCTAAATCCGACTCCTTGATTTGTATTTAAATGTCATCATTATGACTTCCCTGGCGAGGTTATCAGCTGTTCAAAGGCTGAATCATATGATACGGTATTTTTTTTTTTTTTTAAACCACCACTTTTTTTTATAGACTCTTCAGAAATCACAGCACCTTTTTTTAGTGCCAACTCTTAACTATTATTGTCACATTTGGCCATAAAATTAAACATGAAAATTGGCATTCCATAGTAGTATTAGTTTTATTTCCCTCCGACTCGGCAAAGATGAACAGACTCAAATAGCGGTGGGGACTGTCTGGAGCGGAGGCTGCAGAATGCACTGGGGTGCTGGGCCAGTATCAGAACCGCATTCAGGTCTGAAGCTCTTGCGTGAGCGGCTCAGGTCACTTCTTAACTGCCTGGCCCCTCAGCCTCCCTGCCTCCACGTATGGGATGCTGCGTGTGCCCAGGCCTGGCTTCCAGCCCCTTCCTGGAGGACATGAAGGACGGTGGTGAGGCTCAGGGCCGTGCCCAACGTCCAGGTCGACAGAGATGTAGAGTAGTCTTCGGGTCGTAGAGTTGCCATCCTGGCTCCAGGATTCTAGGCTAGGTGCCCCCTAGGCGAGTCACTCAACTTCTGGTACCTCGATTCCATCATCTGTGCAGAAGGAGGGTGCTGCCTTTGAGACATTCGCTGCATGGTGTGCCCTGGGGCTGCTGGAGGGGGAGCGATGTTGTAAATTTGGGGAGTGGGGTGGCCTGTGGCTGGCGGGCTCTGCAGTCACCAGGTCTGTGTCTTCCACCAGCTCTGAAAACCAGAGGAGCAAAGATCATTTCCTTTTAGGTCCTTGGCCTAAGCAAGGGAGAGCCAGAGAAAGCAAAAATCAGGGCGGCTCCGTCTGAGCACAGGCTCCCAGTGGGGCTGCCAGCTCTGTGCCTTTGGGCAGGTGGCTTTCGCTCACAGAGCTTCATCGCATCTGTGAAAGGAAGCATATCACAGCATCCTTAGGCTGCTGTCATAAAAAGATGAATACGTATTGAAAACACCTAGCCCAGGCTGGGCACGTGGTAAGCGTTTGTTGCATTTCATTTTTCCTCTTCTCCTCTTTTGTGGGCACACCTGGCTGTGCATTTCTTAAGGGTGGTGGTGGGTGATGTAATGTGATGCTTAGGCTCAGTCCGAAATTGTTTGAAAGAGCCCACCCCTCCTGCCCCACTGGCCCAGGCAGTCACAAATATAATCCCAGTGGTCAGTATGCATTCTGATCTATTCTGATCACAAGTCTTCTGAGAGCGGGCCTCTCTTTCCACTTTGCATTTGGCCAGAAGAGAGCCGGGTGTCGGGATGTGTCCACACCCACCTGCCAGGTAACAGTTACTGGTTCCTTTTGAGTTACCAGATGAGGAGACTGAGTTTGGCCCCTTTAGTGAAACTTAGGATGTATTCTGACCTTTGGTTTGAAGAGAGCACTAGTTTGCTTCAGGCCATCTTGGAAGTGAGGGAGTAGGAAGCAGTTCTACTCGGTAGGCATTTGAGGCGCTCCAGCTATACCCACAGGGGAGAAAGAGACGACTGGGCAATTCCTGAAGAAGTGTTCAGCCTCAGGAGTAGTTCAGACCTGCAGACTGAAACATCAGCGAAGCAGCAGCTTGCCTCTTACTGGCATAGATTTGAAACTCGATCATCATCAGTATCGGCCAGGATGCAGAGAGGGCCGCCCGCATCCCGCCCCCGGCTCTGTTGAGGGCACGTGCTCGGGGAGAACCTCCTTGAGAAGGGACTTGTTCCCTGCCTCTGGGCCTAAAAGGCTTTCATACCCCCACATCAGTAGTTCCACCTCTAGAGGTGTACTCTCACAGCCGTAAATGCAGCGAGGAAATTTAAGCAGAAAGATGGTGGTTATGTCTTTTTTTTTCACCAATATTTTTTTTTAAAGAATGCAAAATACCTGAAAAGTATGAAAAATAGGGGAGCTGGTAAAATTATGATACAGCCGTGTGATAGAATCTTCTGCAGACTGATCTTCAACAGTGTGGAGTTGTTCATCTCATATTAACAGAATAAAGCGAGCCTTAAAATTGTGTGTATGTGTGTATGCATATATTTAACACTTTTATGACTTACACATACACTTATGTAATGATTTGTTACATTAAAATAGGAACACTTAGGGAAAAAAGACTATAGAATCCATATATCAATCATAAGGGTATAAGATTCTGAGTACTTTTCCTTTTGCATGCTATTCTCTGTTTTCTAGCTTTTTGCAGTAAGCGTATCTACTTTTGTAATCAGAAAAGAATGGTAAAAGGGTAATTTTTTGAACGTGGTCCTTGCCCTGAAGTGCACTGTTTCTGTGCTTACGCTGAATTGCCCCTAACTCTGGCGGCCGACCCTTAATCGTCACGCTCTCAGCCAAATGCTGCACATTGACCAGTGTCCCAGTAATTCTTTCCAAGCGCTCGAGGCCTCTTCCTTAGGTTTACTTGGCTGTTTATACGCCCTGAATACCAGCTCCTGCTTGTTAAAGACAGAAATCACCAAAGGCCCATTAGTGCCTGCTGGAGTTCAGGCGAATATTTCGGCCACTGCACAGACTATGAATTAAAAGAAAATGCCTGCTGTTATCTGTTGACTGGCAGTCATCTTGAGGGCCTGACACGAAGGAGCTGCCCTTTCTCCCCTTCTCTCTACGTCCCTTCATGTAGCACATTTTTGTTGAGTACCTACTCTGTGCCTGACTTTGTGCTAACAGGTAGGATTTCAAACGTCAGTGAGACCCAGCCAGCTCCCGGCTGTGTGCATGTCAGGACCGTGGGCAAGGGAGGGGAGGCAGCAGGCGGTTAGAGCCTGACCGCCTCCTACGGACCAGGTGTGTCTCACCAGGAGACACAGCTGAACGTGGATGCAGGTATGGGGCAGGCAGCAGTGGCCTGGGTATTGCCGTTCAGTCGCTCAGTCATGTCTGACTCTGTCACTCCGTGGACTGCAGCACAACAGGCTTCCCGTCCTTCACTGTCTTCCAGAGTTTGCTCACTCATGTCCACTGAGTCGATGATGCCATCCAAGCATCTCATCCTCTGCAGCCCCCTTCTCCTGCTGTCAGTCTTGCAGAGCATCAGGGTCTTTTCCAGTGAGTCAGCTCTTCGCATCAGGTGGCCAAAGTATTGGAGTTTCAGGTTCAGCATCAGTGCTTCCAATGCATATTCAGGGTTGATTTCCTTTAGGGTATTAGGGAGGATCTTAACTCACTGTTCATTTCTTCTTTGAACTCGTTCCTGCAGTGTGTCAGGCAGGCACAACTCTGGGCCCGGGAACACTGCTAAATAAGACAAGAGCATCTCTGCCCTCAGGGAGCCGAATTCTGATAGGATTGATAGACAGCTCACAAATCCAGAAGTAAATATTTGCAGCTCGTGGTACATGGTGTAGCAGAAATAGATTGAATACCGCCCTGGAGAAGGTGAGGGCGGGTGAGAGAGAAAGCTGCTGTGGAGAGGTGGTCTAGGAAGGCCTTTCTGAAGGTCTGATCTAAAGGATGAAAGACTCCAGCCGTGCCACGGGTCAGGTGAAGAGCATTCCCACATGGGGAGCTGTGGCACAGAGGCTGAGTCACGGGATGGAAATTGCCCTAGGGTTAAGAGTGTGGGCACCCAGGGTGTGAGACTTGGCAGAAACTTGAAGGTGGGGGGGATCCTGGGCGCAGGGGCTGCAAGTGGGCAGGTGGGGTGCTTTGCGGCTGGTGGGGTGCCATGTGGCTGGTGGGGCGCAGCATGTGGCTGGCTGGGTGCGGCATGTGTGAACAAGCCAGTCTGGCGGAGGATGAAGTTTGAGGTGACAGGCAGGGCTCTGTGTTGAGTCTGCAGTTCCCACTGGGCTCTGGGTCCTCAGGGCTGAGTAATTGCCAGCCTGCTCTGCGATTTTCCCTTTGGTTCCTGTCCGCTTTATCCTTTTCCAGAATCCAGATTTCTTTCTGGGGTTGGACTCTCTGACTCTGTCTTTCGTGCTAAACTGTGTTGAACCAGCTCTGAAGCCAATGCTCCCCTGGGAATCAATTATTTCATTTTCTTGGAGCGACTCCATTATGAATTACTAACGATAACGATTCATTCTCCTGTTTCACGCTGGCATGTGCTGATTCCCCGAGAGCCCGCAGAAGAAATTGCCGTCCTGATTCACCCTCTGCTGTGTTTCCCCTTCTCTTAGAATGGCCATTCAAGTGGACAAGTTCAACTTTGAGAGTTTCCCAGAATCCCCTGCGGATAAGGGGCAGTTTGCAAATTCCAAACATCTGGAGGAGGAGAGGCAGGAAGCCCGAGGCCTGGAGATCAACAGCAAGCTGGACATCCACTGGACCATCATATCCTTTTCCCAGACCCGAGGAGCCCAGAGGGGTCAGCTAGTGAGTGCTGGGCACAGGTAACTCAGGAGTGGCCTGGCAGGGAGATCTGGACAGAGAGCAGACATTTTCTCACCTCTCACCGTGTCCAGGGCCCCAGGAGGGAAGATGAGGAAGGGCCTGCTTGGGGCGGGGGCTGCTCTTGGCTTGGGTCGCCTGTTTCTTGTCAGCATTCAGATCTGTGATAGTGACAAGTACTAACGGCTACCTGCCATGGCTGGGCTGGAGGGCTTCCACTCACTGATGGTCGAATACAGGATGCGGTTGTCAGGGAAACTGAAATTGGGTTGAACAGCTTAGCCAGGCGTAGAGATGCCATTTTGAAAAACCTGGGATGGGAGCAGTTTAGGAGGCTGTGTTACAAAGGTCAGTTTCATAAAACAGCTGGCCCTGCGAGCTTCAGAGCAATGCTTGGCTCATGGTTGACACCCAGTTGGATGAGTGGGAATCTGGAGGAACCCCAGGTTCCCTAGGTTCTGTGTTTCTTCAGCAGTCTTCACCGAGTGCCTGCTTTGGGTCAGGTGTACGGTGAGCCACCTGAGAGGTGGAGATGCAGAGATGAGGCCTCACATGGTTGCGTGGTCTTGAAAGGGGTGGAAGTGCTCTGAGGATTAGATGCACGGCAAATCCCATGGACAGAGGAGCCTGGTGTGCTGCGGTACGTGGGATGGCAAGAGTTGGACACGACGTAGGGACTCAACAGCAACAACAGGGACAGAGCATTGGGCCAAGTGCTTCATCAGAGGAGCTGCTGGGGGCAGCGCAGTCAGGGAAGGCTTCACAGAGGAGGTGACGTTAGCGTGGACTTTTTAAAGATAAGTAGAAGCTTGTCAAGGGGAAAAGGGTGGAAAGTGCCCTGCAGTGCTCAGGATGCGAGAGGATGGTTCTCCTAGAGCGTCTTCCCAGGAAGAGGCAACTCTGAGGGGACTGTCTGTTATTTATCGGTATCTCATTCACATGCTGATTCTGTGGAAATGGGATGGCTGCGGCCTGTCATGTGGTCTCGAATCATTCCAGACCATCTTCCTGGTTTCTGGAAACATCCTCGGGCTACAGGAGGCACGGTTTCCAGGACGGAGGCCACTTCCTTCACGCCAGCTCACGTGAATTTGAGCTTGGGAGACCAGACCTCTGTCTCCAAGGAGCTTGCGAAAAAGCACTGCAGATGGATGGCTTGGGAACCAGACGCTAAAAATAGAGCGTCCAGGGATTCATGGAGGGAACCGGGTGCACGTCGTGGGGTTAGGCGTTTGTCTCCTGTGGAGAGAGAAGTGAAACAGCCGGGACCACGGCGTCACCCTTCCCGAGGTGCCCTGCATCTCAGCAGAGTTGGGGTCAGTCAGCTGGCGTGTTTGAGTGAGCAGGGCCAACTCAGCCTGAGTCCAGCCAAGGACCTGCTTGGGCGGGGTGGCCAGAGCAGTGCTCACCTGCCCACCAGGGGGCCCTGAAAGCGCTCCTGACCCCTTGAGGGGATGGAGGCGCAGGGAGGAAGGAGGCGGTCAGCGGTCAGCTCTCGTGTCTGCGTCCTGACGCTGGAGCCAGGAGAGGCCCCCCCTGTGTTGTGGAGGCTCCACGCCTCCTGTGTGGGGTCCTCGTGGGGTCCCCATGTGAGCAGGGGGGCCCTGCTCCTTCTCAGAGCCTTAGCTTCCCCCAGGAGCTGCTGCAGAGCCTGGCCCACTGGGCTGGGGGTGATCCAGTTTGCACCCGGGGAGGAGGGCGCAGTGTGCTTGGGGGACCCAGAGGGAAGGGGGTCTCATCACGGAACCCACAGAGACTGGGCCTTGCTGGGAGCAAGGACATACAGCAGCACCTGTGAGCGTGGCTTCCTGGGTGCTGACCCGGGGGCCCACCTGGTCCTGGATGCCCACCCCCCAGCTCCCAGGGCACGTCTCACCCGTCTTGCTGATGCAGCTGCCTCCGCGTTCCTGCGGAGAAACAAGGGGAGCTGGTACTGAACCGTCAGCCCCACTCGAGCCTGTGGCCCTTGCCTCCTAGTAGGATTATGGTGACCATCAAAACACTCACATTGTTTTATTGAAAACGTACAGAAATGTTTTGGGGTTTCTCTCCTTTCAGCCCTGATTCTTTAAAGAAGCTGACTTCCCTATTTTGCGTTTTGATTAATAATTCATGCAAGCAAATCCTTATTGGATGCCCACCAGGTGCCAGGCACACCCGTCTCCTAGCTTTACTGATTGGAAGCCCGTCCCCACAGGGGATTCGAGTGACGAGAATTAACACTGTGGACATCTCTTCCCTCTGCGCTCCCCTCCTGTCTGGTAATGACATCTGGCATGGGACGAAGAGCAGACTTTCGCTATTGTAAACCTAAATCCAAGCAGATGGGAAGACCAAAGATGGAATTGCCTAATTATTTCATTATGCATTTTGATATTTTCTCAATATTTAGACTTCATAAAAAAGTCGAGCCTAATTTGACACCCATCCACGGTGATAAAAATGGTCCGTATATAAGCCTGTACGGCTGGATAGACGCGTTTTAAAGGAAACTGGCTCTCGCGGTAGGTGTGTGCACACCTGTCTAGAGAATACCTGCTATACCCAGAAGAGCCCAGGGGACTCTGGGAGCTCGCTCTCTGCACGCGGCTCACCGTCTGTGTGCCTTGTTTCTGCGCCTGGGGGCGGGCAGACGCAGAGGTGGGCGCTCAAGGCGCAGCCCTCGTGGGGTAAGACGGAGCTTTCCTGTGGTGGGACTGACCTGCCTCGATGTTCCAGACCCGCCGTGCACTGTGGACCCGAGTTGCCCCCTGCGGCAGGTTGTACAGAGCGCAGGCTGGAGCAGCGGGTCGCCCGGGCGGTGCTGAGGTGCTGGCCTGCCTGCCGGCCTTTCTCCTGCTCCCCTACTCCCCTCCCCGCCCCCAAAGGCAAAGGTCGAGCTCTGGGGCCGCCTCCTCTGTGTCCTGCCCCCAGCAGCCTGGGCGCCTGGGCTCCCGAAGGCCGTGAGACGGGGTAGGGGGTGGAGAGTAGGCGTTGTCCGTCCCACCCAGGAAACCGCAGCCCTGCTTCCTCTGACCGCACCCTTGCTTTGTGAAACACGCAGGGCAGGCGTCAGTGCTGATTTTTTTTTTTAATTTTTGTTGAAGTCTAGTTGATCTATAATGTCACGTTTAATCTCTGTAGGTTAATCTCTCAATCACTTTGCTGTAGAGCAGAGTGACTCAGGTATATCCATATATACATTTTTTCTTGTATCTTTGGCATTCTGGTTTATCCCAGGACACCGCATACAGTTCCCTGTGGTGAACAGGAGGACCTTCTTGTTCATCCATTCTCTCTGTGTGATAGTTTGCATCTTCCAGCCCCAAACTCCATCCCCCCCCCGACCCACCCCGGGTGCTGCAGGTCCAGGCAGGCTTTCCCACATGGAGCCTGGAGCCTGCTAACTGGCCAAGAGCCAGCACGGCTCAAGGGTCCCCGCAGGCTGCCTGGGGCGTCGTTGGGAGACCGCCCTCTGCAGGGATAGGGTGGCCTCATGCGGAGCAGGGGGTGGGGGGCAGTCGGCCATCGGGGCCGTGAGCACCAGGGGCTTCTCGGTGTTTTCAGCCCTGAAGCTCCCTGGTTCAGCGGTTCACGCGCTGGCCCTGGGCCCGGGCAAGTGAGCTAACATTGAATACTGCTCTTTTAGATTTATGATCCCGCTCTCTCTTCTGAAACCCTGTGTATCATTTCCGTTATTACCTGCGCTGTGCAAACCACCACGTGCGCGGCTCCCGTGTGTCGAGTTTCTTGGTGTGTGGTCCACGGGGCTGGGGAAGGGACACTGGGCAGCGGGGCAGACGCCGACCAGCGGGCGCTGCCGCGCAGCTCGCCCGCCCCCTCCCCCGGGCCTCCGTGTAGCCTCTCTGCTCCCCTTTCCTCCTCATTTGGTGACGGTGGTGATGGCAGCCCAGGGCGGACATGTGCTCTGGGGCGCTGCTGGGATCAGTCCTAACCATTATATCCGCCCTTCTGATCCCCTGGGAAAGTGAAAGCGTTGGTTGCTCAGTCATGTCCGATTTCTCTGTGACCCCGTGGACTGTAGCCCACTAGCCTCCTCTGTCCATGGATTCTCCAGGCAAGAATATTCGAGTGGGTTGCCATTTCCTCCTCTAGGGGATCTTCTTCATCCAGGGCTTGAACCCGGGTCTCCCGCGTTGCAGCCAGACCTGATCCCTACCTGGTGCTGGACAGGATACTAGCATTTTTCTTACAACCTACAAGCTGGGTAGTACCTACCCCTTTTAAAAAATAGATACTTATTCTGGAAGTTGAATAACTCTCCTGACATGTGTCCCGGAGCTGGATGGCCAGGATCCGAGACCTCACGTTCTTTCCTGTTGCCTGAGGTCAGCCTGAAGTGACGGCCCACCCTCGAGGCACAGCCGTGCTTCCTGACCCTGGAAGGTGTCAGCACAGCTGAGCCCCCGCTTCCTGCTCTCCTCGGGGCCCGGCCCCAGGTGAGGCTCCTCCCAGACGGAGGGCGCTGGGCCGGGCCTCCCCAACGGCCGGCTCCTGGCATCCCTGCCTTCATGTCTGTGGGGGTGCCTGAATGGGGTCAGGTCCCCCAGAATGTCTAGTTTGAGAGCTTTGGAAGCTGACTGTATCTTCCTTCACTCTCCATGTGGCATTCGGAGGAGGAGAGACAAGCGTCACGCAGGTGCAGGTGGGGGTCACCCTTTATGATTGGCCTCCCATGTCTGCTCTTCTCCAGGACCCTCTCTGCCGCCTCTCCCATCAAGCTCCAGCTGGAACCGCCCCCCTCTGGGCCCCTGCAACCCTCAGTGCTCAACTCCTGTTTGGGATAGTGCTTCCAGAGCACAGGAAAGTTTCTCCTCCCAAGACTGTCTCCCAGGCCCGGCTGTGCTGTTCTTGAGGTCAGGTCCTGTCAGCAGCTGTCCCCTGATGACCTCCGCCTGCTGGGGTTTGTGCCAAGTGCTGGGACACTGCGGTGAGCAAGAACTCAGCCTGGAGTGGACTCTGCCTGATGGAGCCCGGGCGTGTGCTCCCTGCCCACCCCGGTGCCATGTGTAATCCTTAGCACTGAGGGATGGAAACCATTTGGTGAATGGATGGTTTCTGTTTCATTGATGGAGCTGAAGAGCCACCAGCTTGCTTGCATGACGCCGAGTGCCGTGAACGTAGGAAGGGAGTTTGCAGCCAGCGTGACTCGTCTAGCTGAAGCCTGGCTCCCTTTCCAGGGGCAGCGCTGCACAGACAGTCTGCAAGGGAGGCAGCTGCGGGAGGCGCTTGGGGCGAGCTCGGTGTCAGCACCCCTTCTCATTTTCCTGTTTTTGTTGCAAACCTCCCTTCGGAGAGCATTTCAGGGTTGGTGAGATGCCTACTGACCTAGCAGAATCCAAGCCCGGGTAGGTTTTCTGACAAGACCTGGGTGCCTGCTCCGCTGATCCCCACGAGGCTGGTGGCCTGGACCATCTGGGCTGGGTCTCTGCCAGGTGGGCTGATAAGCATGTGTCTTCCGCCTTCTGTCTAGAGGCTATTTGTAACCATCTGGCTGCTTGAGGGTGAGGCAGAGGCTCAAGGAGCCCAGTGACAAACTGGGCTTTAGGTGCCTAAGAATCAGTAGCAGGCGAGGGGCTGGAATGCCTCTGTGGGATTCTCAGGGTACATAGGCTTAAGTAATGGGAAGCAGAGGTGTATGGAGCAGGGTCATGCGCCCAGAGGGGCTGTCTTCTCGGGGCTGGCCCCAGGCCATGCCACTGACGGTGGCCATGTTTGGTCACCCTCTATAAATCCCAGAAGTGGCTTTGACATTTGTCATCAGTTTTTACTAGTCCGTCCTAAAGGAAATTAACCCTGAATATTCATTGCAAGGACTGATGTTGAAGCTCCAATACTTTGGCCATCTGATGTGAAGAGCCAACTCATTGGAAAAGACCCTGATGCTGGGAATGGTTGAAGACAGAAGGGGACGACAGAGGATGAGATGGTTGGATGGCATCACTGACTCAGTGGACATGAATTTGAGCAAACTCCAGGAGATAGTGGAGGAGAGAGGATTCTGGTGTGTCGCAGTCCATGGGGTCGAAGAGTCAGACATGACGTAGCGACTGAACAACAACAGTCACACCCCTGTACGGCTCGAAGCACAACGTCTTCAGTGTAGTCGGTCATCACCAGGACAGGTGACCTGGCACACAGCCATCCTCAGCTTCTCAATTTCCAATACAGTGTTCCCACCAGTGAGGAAAACTTGTCAATATGTGAGCCCTCCTTACTTTAAAGACAGAGGCAGATGAGACTTGCCTGGTGGTCCAGCGGCTAAGACTCTGAATGCCCAAAGCAAGGGGCCCAGGTTCAATCCCTGGTCAGGGAACTAGATCCCACATGACGCAAGTGAAGATCTCGCATGCTGCAGCTAAGACCCAGTGCAGCCAAATACATAAAGTATTTATGATAAATAAAGACACAGGAAGGTTAAGCTGTTTGCGCTGATTTGCCTGAGATAGCCCCTCAGCCTCCCTGATTGACTCCTAGCTAACTCTCACAGACGCTTTTATCAGAGCTCTGTCTTCTCATCACCCAAGAGAAATTAGGTATTTTTAGATAAGACTCCTTTAAAACAGTGCACTAGGTTTTCCTACTAGTCACGTTAGGAGAGACAGTTTTATCTAAATGGATTCTAAAACAGGCAGCTCCTGTCCTCAGCGCAGCCGATTCCTTGATCGTCTTCAGTCAAGTGCGGGCTTGCATCATGTCTCTGTCCTAAGGGAATCGGTGTTTATGGCTGTGGGTGATCACGGCTTCAGAGGCTTGATCCTCGTTGTGGGGACGCTGGGCCAGCCAGAGAAAAGCACCGCTCCTGACCTTCCTTTGAGGCTGTAAAGTTGCCCTGGCTGCTTAGCCTTCAGCGGACAGCGGGAGGGATGGGGCAGGGACACGTGTTTGATCCTTGACACCTCCCACTTCCAATCTGGATATGCACGCCTTGAAGTTACTTTGAAAGGAACCAGGGTTAGGCGCAGGGAGAGAGTGCACGGATGTGAGGTTTGGCCGGCTGAGAGAGTGGGGAAGGGCTCCGGCCCCGGAGTGCACAGAAGAGTTCCCCGAGTGTGCGTGAGCGGGCACACGAATCCACGCGCCCTGTGCTCACGTGATTGGCCACCTGTTGGGCTTGTGCACGTTCTGTGTGCTTGTGGCGTGACAATGATTGTGAGCATCTAATAGCATAAAATTACTTACGGAGCTTACGTAATAGCTAATACCTGTATGGCCCTCACTAGACGCCAGCACCGTTCTGAGCAGTTTACATAGATTTACCCAATTTTTACAAAACCCCAGTGAAGCGGTCTTTATCCGCATTCCACAGATGAGAGAACCTTGGTCCTGTGAGGTGACCTACCTTGTGCCGGGTCACCTGGCTACTAAGTGGCGGAGCTGGGACTCGTGCCTGGCCGTCTGGCTCCAGAGTCTGCGCTCTCGCCAGCTCTGTGCTGGGAAGAAGAACAGAAGGCGCCTGGTCTCTGCCACGACGGCCTCCATCTTCCGGATGAAGCTGGAGAGACGAGCATCCCTCGGGCACGCTGCTGGCTGCAGGGCTCCCTCCTTTTTGCCAACCCTCTGCCCCGAGACTCCCCTTTCCTCGCCCAGCAAGACCGCGGCCCTGAATCACTTTCAGACTCTCCCCAGCAGTTCGTGGGCCATCCAGGGAGCTGAGCCCAGACACCACCAGCGCCCCTGCTGGGACAACACCCGGCATCAGCATTCTCAAAGTTCGCGATGCAAATTGGAAAACAAAGTCATGGGAAAGAGGCTCATTAATCACCTAGAGCAGTCTTTCCATTAGCGTAATCCCTAGTTATGACAATTTGCTAATTCATTGGAGCTGCAGTGTGGCGGCTAAGTCCCTGCACCTGTGGGTGTCTCTCCAGAGCAGGTGCGTGGGGCACAGGCAGCGTGTCTTCCTGGGATGGGGCGAGGTGCAGGCCTGCTTTCCACGGGGCTCCCCACCCTGGGATCCTCATCTCAGAGCTAGTGTGGGGATGCCTACGTCAGCTGCTCTTGAGGGCTGGTCTCCGTGGACCACGTGTGACAGCCAGGTGTTCAGAGTCCGGTGCTTCCCTCTCTTGGGAGAGACCCAGGCCTCCACCCGCTGGCTGCACCTTCCCCACGGGAGGAGCTGATGGAATGAACAGTTGTTTTTCTAAAGTGTCAGACTGGCTCGTGGTAAACTTCAGTCCCATACGCACAGGCAGGATCTCAAAAACTGCTCTGTGGTTTTGAGGCATCCTCTGCAGCCTGTGCCCAAATGTTTCACGCTAATGGGCTGGCAGAAAATGAGAGGGAAGATATTTTATTAAGTTTCTGCACCTTCCTTGCCTCTGGATCTGTTTTTCCAAGATTTGACCGCAAATTTCCATTGTCCCTGGGCTTCTCTGGTGGCTCCAAGGTGAAGAATCCACTTGCTAATGCAGGAGACGCAGGAGACACAAGTTCAGTCCCTGGATTGGGAGGATCCCCTAAAGAAGAAAGTGGCAACCCCTCCCCCACAGTATCCTTACCTGGAAAAGTACCATGGACAGAGGAGCCTGGTGGGCAGCAGTCCATGGGGTCGCAGAGAGTCAGACAGGACTTAGTGACAAAACACACGCACATCCATGGTTCCCATGACACACAGAAGGTTAACCAAGACAACATGTGTGGAGACATTTGTAAGCAAAACAGTTCTGCACAGGTATAGACTAGGTGTAATTAATAATGATGCGTCACTAACAGTCCTAAGATATGATCCTTGTGTGATAGACGGGGTTTCTTAAAGTAGGGAAGACCTCACCTTGGTCAGTCTTCTCATCCCCAGCAGCTCCTGCAGCCCACATCATAGGTGTTGACGTGCTGGCGTGGATCCAGGCCCTCCCACTGGCAGGAAGGCTCTTGGGGGCACTCGTACCCCCACGGGTGCAAGCACAGTGTCCATTCATAGCGGTCTGGCTGGGGTGATGGCTAGAGTGGAGATGGATTCTAGAGGATGTCCCAGATGACATGAAGTTCAAGCTTGAGATGGGTGGTGGTCACCAGGAGGCCAAGGCCGAAGAGGGTTCCAGGCTGGGGGGTGCGGGAGTCAGGGCCCCGAGGCAGCAAACAGCCCGTCTGTTGTCACCGGTCCCAGTGGTTTGGTTTGGCTGGTGCACACCGAGTCCTCCAAGTCTGCGGGGGAGAGATCAGCCTGGGAAGACTTGCGGAGAAGTTGTGTAGCCTCCATGGGAGCTGGGATTTTATCCCTAGGGTGCTTGAAGGGCTTCCGGCTAGGGGCACTGTGGTTGCACTCGGTTTAGGAGGCTGGAATGACCACACCCCCTGTCTCTGCCCCCTGGTTTGGCATGGGATGTCCATGACGTCCCTGCTGCAGGATCGTACCCCCCGGTCCTGGAAGTGAGGCGGGAGGGCCTGTGAGGCCAGGGTGTACAGGTCCTGCTTCTCGGTTCTCGGCCAGGCCGCTGAAGGGTGTGGAGTTGAAGTGGAGAACCCGCCAGCGTTGGGGTTCCCGTTGGGCTACGGGCTGCCTGACCCCATCTACGCTCTGTGGGTTTACTGGGGAACCAGCGCGGGGGCCCCACTCTGAGCCTGGTGTGTGAGGGACGCGGGACAAGGCCTCTCAGAGCCAGGGAATCACCCTTCCCAAGTGATGGTGTCTTGGTTGTTCCTCGTTTTCTGGTTTTGAAGCATGTAAGCCTTTCTCTTCTAGCAGATTTTAGGCTTGAAGAAGGGACTGGGAGATGCTACCATCGGAGAGCTGGGCTGAGTCACTTCTGCCACCTCCATGCCATCTCTCTGTCCCCAAAGAGCCGTGTCCTCTGCCTCTCGCCAGTAGGGGAGGGCCGCGAGGTGCAGGCCGGCGTTCAGTGCGGAGCTCCCTAACCCGAGGGTGCAGCAGTGAGCGGTCATAAGCTGTGGCCCAGGGTCGTCGTCACTTAAAGCCACTGTATCACTCCTGGAGAAGCTCTCGTCCAGTTGACTTTTACAGCCTCCCAGCCCTGCGGCTCTGAATTAGGGACTTGGAGACGGGAAGCCTGGCCTTGGCCCCAGGCGCTCACCGCAGCCTTGTCCGGGAACAGTTGTGGCCATAAATACCCATGGCCCGGAGTGGCCGGTGCTACCTGGGGAGTTAGGCAGGGAGCCCAGCGCTGAGCAGTGGCCCGCGGGCTTCCTGCTGGTGCTCGAAGCTGGCCGCTTTGGGGCTGCCTGCTCATCAGCCTGGCAAGTTTGAGTACAGGGTAGCAGTGGAAGTTTAAACTGAGCCAGGGCCAGCCTGGGCCTCTTGGCTCCCCGCCTCTGAGACGTGAGTGAACTGAGATGGCTCCAGGGAACTCAGCTGTGGCTGAGGCAGGAAGCTGCAGGCTCAGAGGGCACTGTGAAGAGGCCATGTGGCTCCTTGGAAGAGCCAGAAGTCGCCTGTGGGAGGCCTCAGAGGCAGAATGAACGTGTGTTGGGTGAACTGAGCAGGGTGCTTGGGGTTTCTTATGTTCCACGTGCACAGGGTTTGTTGATGGGTTTGTGCTCGTGGGTGTGGCTGGGAGACTTGGAAAGCCTGACTGGCACCAGCAGTGGCCTACAGTCCCCCTGCTGCAGGAGTAGATCGTGGGGACAAGAAAACATCCACTGACTTGGAATCTTAATTGCAGTCTCCCAAGTGACTGTTGCTGTTTTAGTCGCTAAGTTGTGTCCAACTCTTTTGTGACCCCATGCACCATAGCCTGCCAGGCTCTTTCATACATGGAATTCTCCAGGCAAGAATACTGGAGTGGGTTGCCATGCTCTTCTCCAGGGGATCTTCCTGATCCAGGGATTGAACCTGCCTATCCTGTATTGCAGGCAGAGTCTTCACCAGGGAGCCAGAGGGGAAGCCCTTCCCAGGTGACTGCTGCTGCTAAGTCGCTTCAGTAGTGTCCGACTCTGTGCGACCCCATAGACGGCAGCCAACCAGGCTCCGCCGTCCCTGGGATTCCCCAGGCAAGAACGCTGGAGTGGGTTGCCCTTTCCTTCTCCAGTGCATGAAAGTGAAAAGTGAAAGTGAAGTCGCTCAGTCGTGTCGGACTCTTCGCGACCGCGGCTTAAAGGGAAGTCAGGCTCTTCAGCACCATGAACAGTGCCCTCTGTGTGGGAGGAAGGCGGCTGGCTGGCCACGCTCCTGCTGGGAGCAGACAGGGTCCTGGCCCTGTGCACTGGTGTCCTCATTTATCAAGTGGGAGTCACAGGTCCCTGCTTCCAGTTTACTGTGAGGAGTCCGTGCAGTGTTTATAGCAAAGTATCTGAAAGTGGGAGCCGTATCATGGACTCCAGGGTGGGATGGACTCAATCCTGCCACTTCCTAGCTGTGTTCTCTTTTCTCCTTATCCCCATGGGCCTGAGGTTTGTTTGTTTGTTTGTTTGCTTAAATCTCTGAGATGGAAATAATAGTCCCTGTCTTATACCCACCACATTCTCAGGTTTTAATTTGAAAATAGCAAGTATTTTTAAACTGAGAAGATCCATGCTAAACAGTTAGCGCTGGGTCTCCCTCATGGGACTCACTTTGGAAATGCTCTCTTTGCAGCAGTAGTAGTGATGGGAATTACCGTCCATCATCATCATTCTTTTCTGACCTCTTGCCCTGAACGCCAGAGTCCGGGTATTTAAGAAAGAGCAGCCACTGCCACATCCACCGTCCTCACTATAGCATTGTCATCCGGGCTGTGAGAGTGGCTGATTAGGGTCTCGGTAGCCAGGGTTGTGTTCTTGTGTCCAGGCTCAGACACAAGGCTGTTTTGGTGGCTTATGGGGCCGAAGGGGAGGGGGATGCCCATGCAGGTAATTGGCTTTATTAGCTCAGCTGTATAATTTTATGGCTCATGTCCGAGAGCAAATTAATACAGAAATATGCTATTAGAGTGGCTTCCAAAGCCCCAGTGCCACTTGGCAACTTTGATTACTCACTCGCTCACTCGCTCTTCTAACTGATCATTTCAGAGCTCTGCATCCTGGCTGTGCTCGTCAGGCACTATTTCTGTTCTTCAAGCGCCATGTGTGATCATCCTCAAAAGCCTGCCATGATTTTTTTTTTTTTTAAACAAGAGGCAGTAAGCTGCCATATTCTGAAGTCTTAATTTCATATAAGTGAAAATAACCCCCAGAGAGTCAGGAAAGAAGACAGGAAAAAGCGAGCACACACACGTGGCCCCTGCACCACCTACCTGGGGTGCTGACTCATGCCAGCGTGCATTTAGTCCTCAGTGTTCATGGAGCAGCCACGGTGACTGGGGCACTGGTCCAGACACCACTAGGAGGGCTCTGCCCTTTCATGGCTGACAGGCCAGGGGTGGAGCCAGACAGCAGGAGACACACACATCTGGTGGGGTCGCTGAGGGTCTCTGGAGCAGAGGCAGCTCAGGGAAGCCTTCCTGGAGGAGGTGAGGTCTGAGAAGAGAGTTAAAGGATGAGTATAGTGAGGAGGCAGAAAAGGGCAGGGAGCAGCATTTCCAGGCAAAGAGCATAGAATGTGCAGACTGGAGTTCCAAGAAAGCACATGGTGTTTTGGAAGAAAGGAAACAGGGTCAAGGTAGCCAGAGAAGGGCCTGGGTGGAGGTGGCAGGCCTGGAGAGGTAGGCAGGGGCTCCTGCGTGCCCTGGGCTCCGACAGCTTGGCCCGAGCTCCTGTCTCAGACCCCCTGCCGTGTGTGGCTAGCTGGCCCTCTTGGGCCCTGGCAGGAGGGACCCCGGAACTCTGGTCTCCGTTCCCTCCGGGCCTTGGCGCCCCTTGCTGCCCGCCCCGGCCTGTTTTGCTCCGCCAGCCTGGCTCCATCCTGGCACGGCTGTCCTCCGGCTGGACAGGCGCAGTGGCCTGTTCCTGCGTTGTCGTCCTCCTTGGAGTGTGAGCCTCCCGAGTTTCAGGCTCATGTGCGGTCATTTCAGCGTGCTCAGTGCTTCTCACCACGCCTCGCTCGCTTCAGACACACTCGGTGTGTTCGTTGAGTGCCGTTAACTTGCTAAAGGAGGAAAGTAACAGGATTCTCCCCACTTTCCCGGTCACTAGAGAGTGTCAGAGCTATAGTCTTCCCTTTTGATTGGGGCTTAAATGCTGCGGCTTTCATTTATGTAGGAAAAGGGAAAGCAGTTTACAGCTGTGTTTCTGAGGACCACACGGGCTGTTTAATATTAGCACCTTGGAGACATCTATTTTCTGCACTTCTAAACCCAATTTCTTCATCCACTGATACTTGCTGAGAGGCAGTATGACTTCCTCAATTATGAACTTGCCTGAGTGAGCACGTTCGTAAGAATATGTGTAATTACATCAAGATGTATAACGCGACAGACGTGGAAGCAGCATGAAACCGACACGTGTAGAGAAACACGTTGGGCTGTATTGAACAGTGAGCCATAGTTTGCACGCTCTTTAGGAAAAACAACCTTCCCTCTTCTTTATTTCCCCCAGCAAGAACGGCTGCTGGATTGAACCTATCTGGGTGGATTTCCCTTCTTCACACAACAGCTCAATTTATCAGATTTGGTGGTGGAGAGCGGGGGGAGAGGCCCTTGACACATCTACATACCTGTTTCCCACATATCTGACCAACCCTTGAGAGGAGGAGGCCGTTCAACCACTGTGTAGGGTTTCCTGTCTGTCAAGAAACTTGTAGAACTTCTCCTCCGGGCCCTGGGCTTGGCGATCACAGAGTTTTCCTTAACGACGCTCACCCATCTCTGAAGCGCACGGGCGAGGCGAGTGTGGAGGGCCTCCTGAACCAGCTGGTCTTGGAGCACCTGCAGCTGGCTCCTCTGCTGTGGGGTGAGTACTGCCCGTCACCTCTGGGTGTGCGCGCTCCTTCGTTCAGAACTCACGGGCTCGCGTTTGGTGCTGCTGTGTGCTGAGGTCTTCAGGGAACTGGGCAGGGAGGTCTGTGTCTCTCCCGAGCTTGGTCTGCGGGTGTCCGGTCAGCACAGCCTTATGGCCGGGCTGCTGCCCTCTGAGCTCAGGTGTGGTGACAGTGCGGATCCCCTTGCTGCAGAACCCGCATCCTCCGTGGTGCACTTATGGTGTCTGCATGGATGTGACTTCTGCAGACACTTGTGCTCCTCGAGTGATGAGTGAAGACGTGGTGGGCAGGAGCGAGGGGGTGGTTCCTCCTGGCTCCTGGATGAGCTGAGTTTGTTTGGTAAACGCCGTAACTTACCCCGGTACTTGGCCCGAGAGAGCGCTGGAAGGTGGCGCTTAGAGCAAGGTGTTTGAACGCTTGTTGCCTGTCACACCTGCAACGTTCACCCCAGTCTGTGCCTTCCTAAATAGCAGTGGAAATTTTTGTTGAGAAACAAGCTCAAATGTAGAATTGTTGTTGAAATGAGAGTCTGTATTATTCTCTGGAAATGATCCCGACATGTAATCTGTGCTGGGTCAGATGCAGACAATCATGGATGTGCCTTCTTTCTCTGCTTTAACCCAGAAACTGTTGTGAGTCAGTAGCTGGTCTTTCCTCCAGTTAATTCATTAGTTCGACCTCCTGGTTTTGCACTGTAGAGACACAGGAGAATTACCCCAGGGGCTGGAGGAGAAAGACAGACCTCTCCCCCTGAGGTTCCCTTACTGGTCTTCAGTTTGTGAGAACCCCTCGAGCTGCCCGGGACTGCCCACTCTCCTGGGCTCCCCACTCCCATGGGTGAAGGTTGTTGGGGGTCCGGTGAGCAGTGCCGACGTGGCAGCTGTGAGTGGACTGAGCCTGACACCCGGGGGCTCCTTCCTCGGAATCTGCCTGCCTCGCTGGTCCAGCCCAAGTGAGAGGAGGTGGATGGTTGTTTCTGCAGAACGTGTCTCAGTTTGCACCTCTCAGGGTGTCCCTCACTTTCCTAGCTCAGAAAACTTTGTCTCTCGGCGACCTGCGCTCAGACAGCGACTTCCACCGGATACGCTGGCCGAGGAGGGTCGGACACCCAGCCCTCCTGCCCCCGGGGCTGGGCAGGCCCCAGGAATCCAGCCCTAGGAAACAGTGACACAAAGTGTGTACACAGGCATCGAGTCAGTCAAAAGAAGGGAGTGCTCCAAGGCACCGGCCGATGGGGAGTGAGCCCCGTGGGGTCAGACTCCTTCCGGAGATGGGGTGGGGGGCACCCTGCTGGGTTTGCGCTGGTCTCCCTATAGGTGTTTTCCTTGTCGTGTGTCATGTGCACACCAGTGCCGGTATTAAGGATTGTATCCTGGAGGAGATGCATGAGTTGTTACACCACAGGACCAGGACTCAAAGGCGTTTCCTCCAGGAGGTCTCGTGGGCCCAGCACCTTCAGGCCCCCAGCAGCATTCAGTGCGGCCTGGGTCTTGTCTCCGAGGGTCCACACGCCCCAGAAACACCGCGTGATATCTCTCTGTTCCGTGTCATGATTAATTTAACTGTCGCCACATCTGGCAGTTTCCAGGGAACATCCGTCTGCATGCATTTTTCTCTGATTTTCCTCAGCTTGCTCGTTTTGGAGTTATGAAGTCAAAAGACGTGGGATTTTTAAGGCTTTTGGGCTGTTTCGTGGAGTGGACGTGTGACTCTTGACCGTTGATGGTGCCGTGGGCGTTGTGGGAGCCCGAGTTTTTGCGGTGACTTTCCCACCCCGTAGAGCGTAGTTCCAGGTCAGGGGCCGAGAGGTGAGACCATGAGTTTTGTCTGCCCACCTGCTGCCTCGGGCTGGCCTCCCTGGCCCACCGTCTGTCTGCACTGGGCTGGGGCTTCATCCCTGGCCCCAGTGCACACCACCTGCCCCGTCCCTGTCACCTGTGCCGTAGAGCCAACATCTCAGGGTCACTGGCTCCTTTCCGCATCGCTCAGGCTGTCCTGGTTTTTCAGAGGCAAGGTTCCTTACCCTGGAATCTTGACCTTCCCATTCATTCGCTTCACAAAAGCAATATATTCTTGTTATAGAAAAGCAGGGCAAATCAGAAAAATTCAATGGAGAAAAATTATCTTTTTCCACTCTTGCGCCCCCAAAACCAGTCTCGATTTCGTCTCATTTTTGTGCCTTTCTAAGTCTTTCTGCTGTCCCCCAGTTCACATTTTGTTCGCCGAGATGATCATACCGCTCTTGTACTCTGTGTCCTTTTTTTTTTAATACTTGAGAAAACAAGTATTTCTCACGTTATGAGCACGTCTTACACTTGCCGTTCAGGTCCTCGTTATCCTTTCATCACGTTGATGCAGGCTGATTTACTGCTCGTCCTGGTGTCTGGGAGCCTCTGCTCTTTGGAGGTGTTTGCTGTTACGTAAGTTGCTCGCACCGGCTGCGCACAGAGCCTTTCTGTGTCTCGGGGCCACGGCCCCCGTGGGAAGGCCCTGACATGACTCCTGCCCTGCGGGCCGGTGCCAGAGACCACAGCGCCTGTGCCAGCACTGCCGCTCACCGGGCCGCTGATGGGGCCCACCGGGACTGATGTCATGTGGGGGTCCCGGAGGAGAGGAAGCCAGGTTCTGGGCTGGCTCCAAGACTGTGTGCGTTCCTTCTGCAGAGCGTCTCAGGGCAAGGTGGGACAGAGGGCAGGGCAGAGCCCCGGCAGGGCTGGGGAGGGGCCTGGGGCAGGACCCCTACTCAGCTGCCTCCTGTCTCTGTTCGTCTGGGAGCAGAACCGCGGGCTGGGGGAGGCTACATTCCCACAAGGGTGGGAGCCTGGCAGAGCCTAGCAGGCCTCCTGACGGCCTGAGTCGAGGGCCGGTCCAGCTGTTTCCATGGATACCGGGTGGTGGTGACTAGCAGACCAAGCAGTTTCTCACACTGATTTGACTGTCCCACGGCGCTGCCCCGTCTCCCTCCCCAGCTGACAGCACTGTCCTCGTCCCGGCCTCTCAGATGCACAGCGCCTGGTCTGCGCCGGCGAGCCCTGGTCAGGTGTCGGCTACACCGTGGACAGCATGCTTTCAGTGCACATCCTCCAGATAATCGCCGAGCAGACCCCCGCCCCACTGCTGAGCTGTGATGTGCAGGAAGCTCTTGTGGGCACGAGGGCAATGCCTGTCTGGGAGACAGTGGCCAGGTGGTGCCTTGTGTGGGGTCACCCACTGCTGTGCCCCAGAGAACCACATACCCTCATATTGGGGAACAAGACGCTGTGCCTAAACTCTCTATGCAGTTTGTCTGACCCGTGCAAGTCTTCAGGTCATAATTACCATCCCCCTGTTACAAATTGGGTGCTAGTTTTAGCAGGTCTTGTAAGGTCTTCATAGAACCGTTCAGCTTCAGCTTCTTGCGCGTTACTGGTTGGGTCTTAGACTTGGATTATGCCTTGGAAATGAACAGAGATCATTCTTTCGTTTTTGAGATTGCACCCAAGTACTGCATTTTGGACTCTTTTGTTGACTATCAGGGCTATTCCATTTCTTCTAAGGGATTCTTGCCCACAGTAGTAGGTATAATGGTTATCTGAGTTAAATTCTCTTCTTCTCAGAGCTATTTGTAAGGCCTCCTCAGACAGCCATTTTGCTTTTTTGCATTTCTTTTTCCTGGGGATGGTCTTGATCGCTGCCTCCTGTACAGTGTCACGAACCTCTGTCCATAGTTCATCAGGCACTCTGTCTATCAGATCTGGTTCCTTAAATCTATTTGTCACTTCCACTATATAATCATAAGGGATTTGATTTAGGTCATACCTGAATGATTTAGTGGTTTTCCTCACTTTCTTCAATTTAAATCTGAATTTGGCAATAAGGAGTTCATGATCTGAGCCACAGTCAGCTCCTGGTCTTGTTTTTGCTGACTGTATACAGCTTCTCTATCTTTGGCTGCACAGAATATAATCAGTCTGATTTCGGTGTTGGCCATCTGGTGATGTCCACGTGTAGAGTCTTCTCTTGTGTTGTTGGAAGAGGGTGTTTGTTATGACCAGTGCGTTCTCTTGGCAAAACTCTATTAGCCTTTGCCCTGCTTCATTCTGTACTCCAAGGCCAAATTCCAATCACAAAGAAAGGAAATGCCAAAGAATGCTCTAACTACCACACAATTGCACTCATCTCACATGGTAGTAAAGTAATGCTCAAAATTCTCCAGCCAGGCTTCAGCAATACATGAACCGTGAACTTTCAGACGTTCAAGCTGGTTTTAGAAAAGGCAGAGGAACCAGAGATCAAATTGCCAAAATCCGCTGGATCATCAAAAAAGCAAGAGAGGTCCAGAAAAATATCCATTTCTGCTTTATTCACTATGCTAAAGCCTTTGACTGTGTGGATCACAATAAACTGTGGAAAATTCTGAAGGAGATGGGAATACCAGACCACCTGACCAGCCTCTTGAGAAACTTGTACGCAGGTCAGGAAGCAACAGTTAGAACTGGACAGGGAACAACAGACTGGTTCCAAATAGGAAAAGGAGTACGTCAAGGCTGTATATTGTCACCCTGCTTATTTAACTTATATGCAGTGTACATCATGAGAAACGCTGGGCTGGATGAAGCACAAGCTGGAATCAAGATTGCTGGGAGAAACATCAATAACCTCAGATATGCAGATGACATGACCCTTATGGCAGAAAGTGAAGAAGAACTAAAGAGCCTCTTGATGAAAGTGAAAGAGGAGAGTGAAAAAATTGGCTTAAAGCTCAACATTCAGAAAACTAATATCATGGCATCTGGTCCCATCACTTCATGGCAAATAGATGGGGAAGCAGTGGAAACAGTTTTTTTTCAGTTATTTTTATGGGCTCCAAAATCACTGCAGATAGAGACTATGGCCATGAAATTAAAAGACGCTTGTTCCTTGGAAGAAAAGCTATGACCCACCTAGACAGCATATTAAAAAGCAGAGTCATTAGTTTGCCAACAAAGGTCCGTCTAGTCAAAGCTATGGTTTTTTCAGTAGTCATGTGTGAATGTGAGAGTTGGACCATAAAGAAAGCTGAGCACTGAAGAATTGAAGCTTTTGAACTGTGGTATTGGAGAAAACTCTTGAGAGTCCCTTGGACTGCAAGGAGATCCAACCAGTCCATCCTAAGGGAGATCAGTCCTGAATATTCATTGGAAGGACTGATACTGAAGCTGAAACTCTGATACTTTGGCCACCTGGTGCAAATAATTGACTCATTGGAAAAGACGCTGATCCTGGGAAAGATTGAAGGCAGGAGGAGAAGGGGACGGCAGAGGATAAGATGGTGGGATGACATCACCAACTTGATGGACGTGAGTTTGAGCAAGCTGCGGGAGTTGGTGATGGATAGGGAAGCCTGGCGTGCTGCAGTCCTTGGGGTTGCAAAGAGTCAGACATGACTGAGCGACCGAACTGAACTGTTACAAATTAGGAAACAGACTTGTGGGGTGTTTGTTGCATGAAGTTACAGGGAATACACAGATTCTTGGATGGGTGGATCCATCCATCTGCACCCAGGTGCTGGGGACCCAGAGGTAAATTAGACTTGATCCCTGCCACTGCTGGTCTGATGCAGGTAGAGGATCCCAGGTCGGTTGACAGACCATCCCCACGCAGCCTGGTGTGCTTGCCAGCTGTCCTGGAAGCAGCAGCCAGAGGCAGCCCTGGACCCTGACACCTGCAGTCACCTGTCTCAAAGGAGTGCGCTTGGGACGAAGCACAGCCCACAGCCCTGACGAGGCTCACAGGCCTCCCTGGGGACAGAACCACTGCAGGGTGCTGTGGGTTCGTCGTGTCTGAATGTTGCTTCGTCTGCCTCAGTGGCCCCTCGTGCATTGTCCACCTCCGCCCAGGAGTCTGGACCCAGGCGCTCCAGGCAGCCAGCCTGTCCTGTGCCAGAACTCCGGCTGCTCCCGCCCTCCCGGGGCTCTCGGGGAGACGCATCCCAAGTCCTGCAGAACGTCCTCTCATCGAGCTGGTACCTGGAGGCCTCAGTGGGGGATCGTCAGTTTGTTTATGTCATGAGATTCGTGGGCGAAAGGCCACTCTTGTGTCTTTGGACACACACGGCTGTGTGTGGCCCAGGCTTCCCTGGCAGCTGAGCTGCCCGCTGACCTCCATCTCCTTAGCTTAGCGATGTTGAGGTAGCTTAGTGATGGTGCTGGGCTGTGCGTTCTCCCCCACAGCCCACGTCTCCAAAGAGCTGTGCCTGGGAAGAGTGCCAGCACTCAGGCCCCCTGACCAGGCCAGGTGTATACGGCCAGGTTAACCAGACTTTGGTGAGTCCCAGATGCCGGAAACCCAGATATGATCCTTGGGTTGGGGAGATTCCCCTGGAGAAGGAAATGACCACCCACTCCAGTATTGTTGCCTGGAGAATCCCTTGGGCAGAGGAGCCTGGGGGGCTGTAGTCCCTGGGGTCACGCAGAGTCAGACCTGATGAAGCGCTTGTCAGCAGCAACAGAGGCTGACGGGCTGAGGACCCCTCCCCGAGGCTGGGCAGTGGCAAGTGGTCATCTGGTCTGAAGCCCGGCTGGCCCGGGGGTGGGTGCAGGGAAGCCAAGGGGCTGAGTCATTGTCTCTTTGGCCCCTTTGCCAAATATAATTATGTAAATTGATTTTTAAAAGGGGAGAAAATTTATAAAAGAAGATAAAACATCCAGAGTGTGTGTACCTCCCTGGGTACCTTGGGAGAACTTTCTGCCACTCTCCTTTCTTTCTTAATGACACAGGCTGGGTCTCCTTCCATATGGAGATACTCACACATGTAGCTGGAGCTGCAACAGTCTTTTTAATGGCAGGCAAGATGTATGTAATTTATTTACTCTGTATCTTTTGATGGACCTTTAGCATCTTTTGCTATTATCAACATTGTTGCAACAAATATCCTTACAAGTAGCCTAGTGCTCCCAGGAGTGAGTCAACCTGGAAATTACTCTTTTAAATTTAGCAATCTCTTAAAAAAAAAAAAAACCTTATATTTTTATATCATACTTAGAAAGACTTTCCTCATTTAGCTTATATTTAAAAAAAAATCTAATACTTTCATGGACTCAGTTGTTTTAACATTGAAATCTTTTATCTATCTGGAATTTTTTAAGGCATGAGTAGTGAGGCATGGAGCCACCTTTTCTTTTTCCGGAAAACTGGCTAGTTATCCACAAGTTACTTAATGAATAATTTGTCTTCTCCTTGGAGAAGGAAATGGCAATCCACTCTGGTATTATTGCCTGGAAAATCCCATGGATGGAGGAGCCTGGTAGGCTACAGTCCATGGGGTCGCAAAGAGTCGGACGCGACTGAGCGACTTCACTTTTTTCTTTCTTCATAAATAAGCAATGCCATTTTCACATATGCGTAGGAAAATCTTTGAATTCTCTTCCATTAACCTGTCTGTCCACTAGCCAGTGCCACCCTTGTGCGTGTAAGTTCACAGTGTACTTGAATATTGGCTTGGGTAATCCTCTTCCGTCTTTTTCTTGCATTTGTTCCTTTGTTTATTTAAATATTGTGGCGAGAAAACACATAATACAAATTTGCCATCTTAATCTTCCTTAAGGGTGCCGTTAAGGCTAGTGTTAATTGTATTTTTGTTATTATGCCAAAGATCTGTAGAATTTTTTCGTTTTGTAAAATCAACCCTATACCCGTTGAACATCTTTCATATGTATTTTTCTGACTTCGGTAAGAGCTTACGTAGCTCACTTTTTAAAAAAGAAAATTTCTGTAGGTCTTTAACTGCCTTTTTGAGGTTTTTTTCCCCCCTATTTTTGCTTTTTTTATATAATTTTGCTTCCTCTTTTTTTTTTTTCTTGATTGAGCAAGCTAACACATGATCTACTTTCTTCATTAATTATATCCGCTGTCTCTTTTCTAATTCAATAATTCTTCTATCTTTACTAATTTTTTTTCTGCCTGATTTGAGCTTATATTATTTTCCCCTCACTTACTGGGTTGGACATCATTCATTTAAAATTTCCTATTATTAGTCTAGTTTTATGGGGCTATGAATTTTCCTATGATTCTATTTCCTATGATTTCCATTTCTGCTTCCTGTAGTATGGCTCTAACCATATTCTGGTATTAAAATTTCTCATATTGGGTATTTTCAGGCATCCTTTGATTTTAGTTTGCTTCATCTTCATCTTTATCTGAGCCTTTTTGTCTTCTCCTTTTGTTGTGAATTTGTAGTGTAACAGCACTGCGATCAGTTTAATACTATTCTCACCTCTTAGAATTTACTGAGATTTCTTTGTGGATAGTTTTTTGTGTCTGACTACTCCATGGACATGTAAAAGGAAGGCTTATTCCTTGTTTTAAGTGTGTTGAGTTGAAATGTGTCACCCGGCTCTACCTTACCAATTTGCTTAGGGTTTTAAGATCCTTCCTTATTTGATCTCACTTGGACTTTGAGAAGTGAATTACAATTACTGCTAACATGGATCGTCTTCACCCTGATGGCCTTCTGTCCATCAATGTAATTCTGTCCTGTAATATGTGCAGGATGAAAGCTGATGGGCTTTAGTGCATAGAAGTCATAATTCTTCTGACTTTGTTGTGCCTTTTACCATTTTAAGTGTCTTTGTCTGTCTCCTCTAATGTTTTTGCCCTTTATTCAATCTGGTATGATCCTATAATTCCCATCCTTGCTTTGTTTTTGTTTGGTTGATGTATCTTTGCCTCTTGTTTTGGTTTAAACATTTGAGAATTACTTTTTTCCCCCCATGTGGTTCTCTTAGATCAAGCATCGAGCTGAGTTTTGTTTGTGATCTAACTTCAGTGTCTTTTTGATTAATAAGTGAATTTAGACCACTTACATTCTTTGATATGGCACATGTGTTTGGTCTTAACTGTCATAGATTCTGTTATGCTTTATTTTCTAGTAGTAGTTACTCATCTTGACTTTTGTGATCTGTGTCTTCTTGGTTTTGTTTTGTGTGATGATTTTTTTTTCTTCCTCTCCAAGCTCTCTTCTCTTGTTTCCCCATTCCCCCATCACGTTCTAAGGCCATGCCTGCCTTATTTTTCTCCACAGTTCTTATTATTCTCTGAAAGTTCATTACCAATGCAGGTTCCCCCCCCACCTTGTCTCTCCACCCCTGCTGGAGTATAAGCTCCAGAGAGAGAGCCTGGTCTTTGCCACACTCTCAGAACCTGAAACGGTTGCTGGGACGTTTCAGTGACGGCGGAACGTATCAGCTGGGTAAATATTTGCTGAAGGAATTAATAATGTAACCTTCACAGTCTATCTCAGAAGCAGATAGTGTTATTTTTGTGCTTTAGGGGGACGGAAATGCAAAGCATCTGCGGGGTCATTCAGCCAGTGAGTGGCAGAGTGAAGGCTGGAGCTCAGTCGCTGTGACTCCAGAGTCCATGTTTTCCCCACTTTTATGCCTCCTGGAATCATGATGAGCTGGTGACCTACAGCTGGATTTCACACCTAGGTCTACTGACTTCTAGCCAGAATTTCCTTAGGCTTTTAGAAGTAAAAGTAAGGAAAAAGAAAAAAAGGAGGGAGCAATTGTGTTATTTTTGACAGCCTGCAGAAAACTTGCAAGCACAGTGGTTAGAATTGTTTTCTGAGCTGCTTTAGAGTCCGTGGCTGGCTTGGTGCACCGTCATCCCAAACTCTGCATTTCCTACGCACGAGGAGTGTCCTTTGTTCCTGAAGGTTCCGGGTGGGGCTCAGAGCCACGGCCGCCTTCAGTCAGCATGTCTCTAGTCTCCAGCGGGCTGGGACAGTTCCTCAGGCTTTGCCTTTTTTTGTTTAACCTTGGTGCTTCCCTATATCACCAACCAGCCACGTGTGGATGCCCCCCACCTGGGTCCATGTGACGTGTCCTCATGGTTAGAGTCAGTGCCCGCGTCCCTGGCAGGGGTCACACCTCTCAGATGACCCATGAGCTCTGTTGTCCCGCCTTGCAAGGTGTTGGCCGCCTTGCTCCGCTGACAGGGCGCTGCCCACTGGCGTTCCCTCCTCTCAGGCTCCTTTATAATCACTAAGCATTCTGTGGGAAGGTGCTTTGAAACTTCGTAAACACCAACTACTCATCATACTACTCTTTGTCCCTTTACTCTGCATGGAGTCACCCTCCTCTACTTTACTACTCAGTGGATTAAGCATGTTACCATCATTATTCATTCTGACGCCCCGTGGGCACTCTGTCGGGCTGATTCCTGTTCCTGTCGACACGTCTCCATCATCCTCTGAACACGCCCTTGCTTCCTGGCACCAGGGGTCCCAGGTTCGCTGTCGGGTACTGCTCTGACAGCATACATTTTCCCCAGAGGCCTCAATTCCCGTGAGTGAAGACCAGTGTTTAGAAACCGAGATGCAGACAGGAGAATAGCTGTCTGTCCCAGGGAGTTGCTACTCCCCAGCCTTCTCGGAGGGCAGAGCCCAGGGTACGCATGGACACGTAAGGGCAGACTTGCCCATGCACGCTCAGTGTCTCCTGTCTGTACCGACGGCCACCAGATCACCCTGACACTCTCATTCCAGTCCAGCACAGCAAGGCCCCTTCTGGTCTGTCCCCTTTCCCCGCTTCCTGGGCGACGAGCAGTTGGCGTCCATTCTCTCTTGTGGAAATGCCAACCCGCCAGTGCCCCCGCTGCAACCAGGTTCCCACCTCTGCCCCAGCCCTGCCCCCCTCTCAGCGTCTCAACTTCTTGACCTGCATGGGCGGATCCCAGTGGGGTGGAGATGCCCTCCACACCCCCCGGCCCCCCGTTCCCCCTGCCCTGGGCCCCTCCCTGCTGCCCATGCCACCCTTCACCCACCCCGTCTCTGCTCCCCTTCCCCCCACCCCGTGGGGGGCTCTCAGCTAGCAGCTTCCCCGCATCCCAGCTCCGTCTCTTGCCGATGGCCCAGCCTCCTCCCTCCCCTTCCCCTGTGCCCCTTCTGCTGCTCCTCAATCACTGCCTTCTGTGCTGCTGCCCAAGGTGTCCTACTGGCAGTGGTCCTCCCTGCCTCAGGTTGTCCTGCCAGCCCCTGTCACCAGGGACAGCGCCGCAAGGCCAGCATTTGGGTTGCAGACTCCTCCTGGACTCACGTGGCTTCCTTGTGTCGTGCAGAGCACCCAAGGCTGCTGCCCATCCGGAGGGGCTGTCACGCCCACTGCCCTGGTGGCCCTGCCTTTCCTCCTCCAAGGCCCAGGTCCCCTGTGGCCCTGCCCCCATGCGGCCTGGCCCCATCGCCTCCCCTGCGCCGGCCATCCTCAGCACAGTCGCAGTGAGCGCCGGCCCGTATGGGTGCCCCGTGCTCTGTCCGTCGGCCGTGCCAGCTTCGCGCCCTCGGGCCAGCGGTGCCTCCATATTCTTCTTAAGTTGCCCCCGTCTCGCCATCTGAGGTGGAAGCCCTTTGAGTACAGACACAGGATCAGCCTCTTATTTCCCCGGCTTCACTGGGGAAGATGCTGAAGAGTGTATATGCCTGGTTTTCAGTCTGCAAGATGCTCACAGGTCCATGTGGCCTCAGAGCCTGGAAGACGCCCTGTGGGGGAGATGGCCCGGTCGTGCCGGCTCACAGAGGACAGCTGGGGGCGTGCGGCCAGGAGGGCGCCTTGCCCGAGGTCTCCCTCCCAGGACACCGAGCCTAGGCCTCTGACTCCCTCTGTGCTGCTGCCCTGAGACCTGGAACCCGGCGTCAGGTCAGTGATGGAAGTGCGGGCAGCTTTCGGGGGCGTGAGGAGGGGCCTGTGCCAGGATCTGGGCCCAGTTCCCCCAAGAAGAGCAGGCACTGGTCAGGAGGCTTGAGCCGTCTTCTTGAGCAGCCAGGGAGGGGCTGCAGGGGGAGTGGGGTGAGACCAGGGGCATCCGCTTCTCCTCAGCCTTGGTTCCAGCTCACTCACCTCCACTTCCGGGTGGACTTGGGAGGCAGCTGCCCTGGGCTGGAGTCCTGGCTTCATGACCCCAGTGACTGTCTTGACCTAAGGCCTGGGAGATGGCCGTGAGGCTCAGCAGTCAACCAATAATAAACGTGAGCCTGCTCCACAAGGAGTCTCTTAGGGCACTCAGGCCTGCCCCTGAGTAGTTAAAATTCCAGCCCTGTGCCCCTGCCCCGCCCAGACTGCCTGGGCAGACGGGTGACCCAGGCGGGACCAGCATTTGAACCCCCAGTGGCAGGCAGTGCCGACCCCTAGGCCCTCGATGCCTGAGTCCTGGCCGGGAACCGCTGGGCTTTCTGGCCATCCCGGGGCGTGTCGCCGTTGCCCCAAATCCCAGCTTCTATTTCCAGCCCTCCACAGGGAGAAGGCTGCTCACTGCCCGCGCCGGCAGGCCCTCCGTGTCTCACCAGTGGGTGCGTATTTTTAGCTGCAGCATTCAGAGCAAGGCTGCCAGTGAGACGGTGCGTGCGGGGTGCATGTGGTGGTGCTGGTGATGGAGGGGTGCCTCCGCCTTCCCCACGTGGGCAAGTCTGCCATCTCAGCCTTTCTCAAAGGCCAAAGCATCTTTTCTAGACGTGGCAGGGAAGGCCCGGCCAGTGTGGGCCTGCTGCCGGAGGCTTGGGCGAGGGAGCAGTAGGATGCCCGAGTGGGGAGCTGGCGCCTGGTCCTGCCCATGGGCACAGCAGCTCAGCCACCTCCCCACCACCAGAAGGAGGGGCCTCACTGGCCATCTGGCCCCACCTGGGAGCTGGCCCCAGACGTCCGGGGGCAGCAGCCCAGAGGCTGCTGGGGTGGCCGAAGGGGAGCCTGGTCAGTTACAGCACAGCCAACACCCGGGGACTGTGCCGGGTTCCTGCAGGGGGGTCGTCTGCAGAGGGAAGCACCCCCCACCCCTGCAGGGGACTGCGGGGGCGCTGCTCCTGTCGCACTGGGGGGTGGCAGGGCTGGCTCCGGTCTTGTTTTCCCCAGCCTGGCGGGGCACTCCGCCTGAGGCCCACCCTCCCTGGCTGCAGCGGGATCCAGGCTGTATGGTGGCCCCTCTCCGTCTGCTCACTCCTCCCTCGTTCATTTCTTCACAGGGAGCCATGTCCTTGGCAAGTTCGTTGGCTCTCCAGGTGCTGAGCCAAGCCCCAGACTCTGCAGGAGCCGAAAGGGGCCTTGGGAAGCATCTCATGTATTTGTTCTCCCACTTGGCATTAAGTTTAACCAATTCCTGTTGGCTTTTTCTCGTGGAGAAGATGAGCCAAATGACCTTCCATGCGTATTTTTGGAAGTACCTGCTGAGATAAAGGCCCAGGCCTCGGGTGGGGTTTCTGGTTTCCCAATCAGAGGAGGGGCCCTGGGGCTGTGCCACCGGCTTCCGTGCCAGGACGTGGGGGTGGGCCCCTAGCAGCCCATCCCTGCTCAGTGGTGTCTCAGCCTAGACCAGACGGACTTAGGCCTGCTAAGCACAAGGCCGAGCAGGGGCAAAGGGCCACAGTGCGCGTGTTTGCGTCTCAGGAGGCCCGAGGGACGTGGTGGGGCTGTGCAGAGCTTGGGTCTTCCTGATGGAGGTGTGGCCAGGAGGCCGGGGCGGGAGGGGGCAGGCACTGGCCTTCCCCTTGCCCTCGAGGCCTGGCCTTTGGGGCATGCTCAGGGGCACAGGCATCTCCATTTGGTGCGTGGAGAAACAGCTCACAGTTCTGACCACTCACCCAAGATTGAGCATCTGGAAGTTAGGCTGGGTCAGGGCCCCGGGCTCGCCATCCCAGGGCTCCTTGTGCCCCTGAGATCAGCCAGCAGAGGGACAGACGTGCCTTTTCCTGGTTCAGGGACAGCTGCGTGCCCTACACTGACGGCCTCCACGGCCTCGCCCAGAGCTGCCCTCTGGCCCCTGTGAACAGCTGAGCAGACGGGTCCCGACAGGAGGGGCGGCCTGACTGGGTCTCCTTCAAGTCGCCCAGGGTGGTGGTGTCCGAGCCGAGCCCCCTGCAGCCCAGGCTGGGAGGGGCGCATGTCTGGACGCAGAAGCTCTGGCTTTAGTCGCGGGCCCGAGTGACTGTGGATTGGTGATTCTGCCCGAGTGCTCACTCCCTCCTCCCCTGACAGTCCTTCCCTTGGGTGGACGGCAGCTGGAGTGACGGACCACGTGCACGGCCATGACCGTGGAGACGCCCTCGGTGGGGAGCCCAAGGGAGGTGGGTGTGGACGGGTCCGCTCCCTCGGGGTCCTGTGTTCGCAGAAGTAGAGCTGGTCTTCCTCCTGTGGTCTGTCCCTCTCGCTCAGCCGCCACCAGACAGGGCTACTGGCTCCCCTCGATTTTACCCTCCGTTTCTGTGTCTCACCCACGTTATTTGAAATGTGCTAAATAAGCACTGAACAGATGCTTAAGGGAGAGTGTTTGAAATTAAGCTATTTAATTTCTTAGGAAGGAAAGGAGGTCTGGAAGCAAATGTGGGTCAGCTCAAGCTGCAATGCTAAGAGGTTTGGGGGGTGAAATATCTCCTTCCCATTGGAGGCATGGACAAAGGAAGCCATCCTTTAAAAGGCTCTGGCTTCAGGGCCACTTTGAAGCCAGACCTTGAGCCTGACAAGGCAGCTTCAAAGACTCCGCTGCTGACCTTTTCCAGGCGGCTCCTGACAACATCCTTCTCCCCGAGACCTTGGCCAGTGCTTCGTCACCGGACGGTTGATCGAGTCCAGCAGCTGGAAAAAACAAGCCGAGCGACCTTCGCTCTCGGAGATGTCAGTTTTCTCAGAGGGTCGGCCCCATGGCTCGAAACGCCTTTCCCCAGCCTCCCTTGGTGGTGGGAGATGTTCAGATCCTGGTGGAACAGAGAAATGCAGGGCAGCGTGCTGTCTGCCGGAACCACAGCAGAAGCCGCATGCCCGGGTCCTCCTCCTCAGGTCCGAGGCGTCTCCTCACAGAACCGCAGTCTCTGGGTCTAAATGGACCATGGTCCCGGTTTGTGGGGCTGAGCGGGAGGGTAATGGACACAGTGTGTCCCCGGCCTCTGTCTAGCCGGGGTGTGTGGTGCACGTTACCTTCTCAGCAGTAGGAGCTGATCAGACTCACGGATCGGCTGAGCTTGGCCATTGTGTCGAGGGCTGCTGGATCCTCTGTGTTCCCCTTTGCAGACAGCTGACCGCTTCCTGCAGGTGTTTCTTCCCTGTCCACCCAAAGCGCACTCTTTCTAGTGGAGGAAGCCCTGTTTTTTGAGGGTGGGGCAAAGTTCATCACAACAAGGCACCAAGGGCAGGATGGCAAGGCAGACGTGATCGCTGTGCTTTGTCACAGAGGGGAGCCGGGCCAGAGACTCGGAGCACCGGCCACAGTCCCCCCCCTGCAGGTTCCGCAGCTCGTCCCCTGTCTAGGTTGGATGGGCAGCGGCAGCCGCTCCAGGCACGCGTGGAAGCCCGTTCCTCCTGACGGCGTATGTGGCCCTGATGGAACGTCCATGAGTTCAGCCATGGGAAGGTGCCAGAGAGCCACTTCCTGCCAGCCTGTGAGATGCCTGCTCAGCCAGGGCCACACGGTTCCTGGGATCTGCAGGCTGCATTGTCTGCTTATTTCAGCCTTGTCAAGAAGCAGCTGTGTTCAGGGGCCCAGTGGGGGCAGGAACCCTCGACTCTGCCAGAGGCCTGGAGAGAGGCCGCCCTGGGGTGGGGGGAAGGGACCAGTCAGCACCTGCTTCCTGGGCACACACCGTGAACCCCGCTGAGGGCCTGGAACGGGGGTCCGGGAGGCTGGCTGGTAGGAGATGCTGAGGGCAGTGTAGCCTGGCCTGGTGGAAGGACCTGGGCCTCGGGTGTCCTGAGCCTGGGTCCTGGCTTATCCGAGGACCTTGAGCATGTCGTGAGGACTGTTGAAACCACCCTGTGCTCGGGGCTCGGGACACGGCATCAGAGAGGCTCAGAGCCTGGTTTCAGGGAGCGCTTGCCACCACCCGCCCTGCCCCACCACCACCCGTGGCCCTCAGTGGCATGACAGCATTGAGGCGGTGTGGCAAGCAGGGAGCAGGGTGGGCAGGCAGTAGCGGTGGGTTTCCTGGGGAGGGGCCGGAGGAGGTGGCGTGGGCAGAGATAAGAGGAGGTGGGGGCTGTGCGAGCCTGCGGATGCTGTGTGTCAGGGTGGGGCTCTCCATGGGGCCGAGTGCCTGGAGCCCAGACGGTGAGGGGCAGCTGAGTCGGGCGAGCACCAGCTCCTGTGGCCTTGGCAGGGGGGCGGGGCGGATTGTTATCCCTTTCCAACCTTGGCTAAGTCCCCAGTCCAGCGAGTGATGAGGCATCTAGAGAGTCCAGATGCGTGTGTTTCACAACAGGAAGACGCGGGGGCCCCACCTGTGGCCTGTGCTCTTTGTGAGACAGGAGGGGAGATCGAGTCATGGGACTAGGGGCACCGTGGATGCTGGAGGGCTGAGGTGTAGGGAGGCGTCTAGCTGTGGTCCTGGGCACAGGAGCTTGGCCGCAGTCAGAGCTCATTAGACACATGCTGAGTTAGTGCAGGAGGAGGCCAGGAGGGATGCGGTCAACCAAGGGGCAGATTCGGTTCCCAGATGAAATAGGGAAGGGGGAGGGAGGCGGTCACCCTGGAGCAGAGGCTGGTCGGTGCCACGCCCGACAGACAGACGGAAGCTTCTCTGTCCATCCACCCACGCTTCCGGAGAGTATGGGCTGGGCCCCGTGGGACGGGGGAGCAGGTGGGGCCTGGAGCAGAGGATTGTTCCGGGACTGCGTTTCTGGCTGGGGTGGGGGAGGGTACTGTGGCCCTTGCGCAATTCTATTCCCCGTCCCCCGCCCCTCGCCAACCTGAAACCCGGGGGAGGACATGGATGGGTCGCACAGCCTTGTCGGGGAGGCCTGGGCGATAGCTGGGAGCGAGACCGCCCTTGGTCGTCTCCTTCTCAGACACAGAAGCTGCCCGGCCGCCATTAGGAGGAAGCGTGCATTTGCCCTGCTTCCCGAAGCTGTGGTGCGTGGTCAGCTACACGCCTTTTCTGTTTCTGGAAGCACAAACTATTATGCAGAAATCCAGCCTTGCTTAGTAAGCACCAGAAAGCCCCAAGTTTACTAGATGTCTCGGGGTCACGGGGTCCCCGGGGTCATGGGGTCACGGGGCAGGCGAGCAACCCTGATGGCTGCTCCTGCGTTGGGCACACAGGACGGGGTGCCACGCCAGGGAGGGGGCGGTTGCAGGCCCCTGTGAGCCCTGAGCTGGGGTGCAGGGCTCAGACCACACAGCTGCCTGGGCCTCCAGGGCTTGGATTCAAGTCAGTGCTCCCCCTTGAGTGGTGGCTTGGGCCAGGGCTTGGGGGATGGGGCAGGGGGCCCTGAAGTTCTCATGGGGTGCTGAGAACAGGGCACCCCTGGCGCCCTGAGAGAAGAGGCTGAAAGTAGCCATGGGATTGCAACGTGCAAAGCAGGAGGAGAGGTTTCTAGGAGACAGTGGGGTGAGCAGGGCCGAGGGGCGGTGCCTGCAAGGTGCTGACCCGCGTCCAAGACCCCAAAGACCACCCCCACGCCTTCTCCAACCCCGACGACCATGCCATGCCTTCTCCAACCCCAGCGACCACCCCCATGCCTTCTCCAACCCCGACGACCTCCCCCCACACCTTGCCTCCTGCGGACAGCACCCGCGTCTTCCTGCTCTTCTGTGAGCACACAGCGCCTCCTGTCAGACCCCCCGCCTGCTGGGTTCCGGAGCACCCCACTGCCCCGCTTCCCCTCAGAGACACACACCCCCCTGGAGAGCAGAGGGTGGCCGAATCTCGTCTGTGTCCCCACACCGGGCACAGCGCCGGAGCTGTGACAGGCGCCCGGAGACCATCTGAACGGAAGATGGGGGCACGAGCAGACCACGGGGCGTCTGAATGGACGGACGTGTGAGTGTGGACGCGTGTTCCCTGCTACCTGGTCCGGTCCTGCCGGTCTCTCCCTCGGTCTCCTCCCCCTCCCTCAGTCAGTCCTTTCGGGCCGGTGCCGGCTTGTGACTCGGGGAGAAATCGCTTCTGCAAGCAAGCCTGTCTCGTTTACAAGTGGAGCCAGTGCTCAGATCGTTAGTGCCGCTGCTCTTGAGAAAAGCTGGGGAGTCGTTTGCTCGCTGCCCCTGCCCCCCAGTCTGGTGCCTTTGCTGTTGGCCTGCGTTCCAGGGGAGCCTGGGGAGGGCTGGTGGCATCTGCACAGCGTCTCCTGCCAGAGCTCAGGCGCCTCCTGGTCGGGGGCGGCGGGAGGCAGCGCCCACGGCCCTCTGCGGTCGTCTCTGGGGGCGCCGGTGGCCCCGGGAGAGCTGGCGCTGATCCTAGGGTGTCCCAGGTGGAGGTGGGGGTTGGAGGAGGTGCATCAAGATGAGGCTCCAGGCACACAGCTGCCCGCAGGTGAGACCCCCAGCCCCATGTGCAGCCTTGCCCAGTGTCCGCAGCCCTTCCTACGGACCCCTGCCCCCAAAGCCCGGATCCTCGTGATGGGAGAGTGTGGTGGAGAGGGCTCCCGGAGTGAGAGGGCGCATCAGACTGAGAAGCGGAGGGGCCTGCACTGGGCTGTCACTCCTCCAGCAGGGCCTTGTTTCATCTCCGATGTGACCCAGGGAGGCGGGGAGAGCAGTCCACTCTGCACGTGGAGGGACCGAGGGACGGGGACTCGAGGAGCTGGGCTCGAGGTCAGAGGCGCATCTGGGCTCCCACCGAGCACACGGCCCCCCAGTCCCCTGGTTCTGCAGGAGGCTGCGCTGCCAGGGCCTGGTGACGGGCCGGGGATACTGGGCGGTCACCTCAGGGACTCGCCCGTCTCCCAGGCTGTGGAAACCGTGCATCCGACGGTGGCCCCAGGCACAGGGTCAGGCTGGCCTTCCAGGAGGAGGCTGCTGTTTTCCGGGCAGCTTCCCAATGCCCGCACCTGACGGAGCTTCCTGGGTCCAGGCCCCAGGCGGGCCACTTGAGACTCACCAGAAGAGCTTATAGGAGGGCGTTCCTGACCCCTGTAGCATAAGCATCCTTACGTAGAGGCTCAGGAGTGGGGCCCAAGTCCGCACATCTAACAGGCAGCCAATGCAACAGTTCCCAGGAGCCGAGCCCCTCCTGTCCTGGGTCTCACGCAACCTGTGGCTTTGGGGATGCCACTGCTGTGTGAAGCTGCTGAATCCGAAGCTCAGGGAAGTGACATGACTTGGTGAGGCGCTGGAGCCAGGACGCAGGCGCCATCAGGGCCCAGAGCCGAGCGCCAGGCACCCCGTGACCCAAAGGGCTGCGCGGTCACAGCCTGAGGTTCTCAGCAGGAGACCGGAAGGCCCGAACGAGAGCCAGTACCGAGCGGCTTCAGCATCCCGGTTCAGGACCTTTGGGCCTGATTATTTATTTGCCCTTCGATCTGCAGCCTAGCTCCTGGTTACAGGGTCACCAGGTAGGCCTGGTCGTCTTTCCGGCGTTTTTGTGGAGGAGGCAGTCTCCTGCCTCTTGGGGACGTGAACAAATAGAGGTTTAATAATTGACGCTTGCATCTCAGGAGCACCGAGCCAGCTGCATCTGCAGGGGATTGATCGCCCCACGGAAGGAGTGGGCATCCCACCCAGAGCCCGGGGGCCCTGCTGGCTCAGGCTTCAGGCTGGCAGGAGGGGCGAGGTTGGTGTGACTTACGGGGGCGGGGGTGCTGATGTGTCCTTGGTGCCCACTCTGTGGGGCTCGATCAAG
This sequence comes from Bos javanicus, assembly GCF_032452875.1. Classification (NCBI taxonomy): domain Eukaryota; kingdom Metazoa; phylum Chordata; class Mammalia; order Artiodactyla; family Bovidae; genus Bos; species Bos javanicus. The sequence continues at coordinate 3,377,247 of NC_083881.1, forward strand.
ACCCAGCCCCGCTAGCCAGTGTTCTGAGAGGTCTGAGCAGGGGAGGATGGAGGGAGGAGGTCATCAGAGCCGCCCTGTGCCCACCTGACCGAGTGCCGGCCTCGAGCCGAGCCCTGCTTGTGAAGGAGCTGCCGCCCTCACTGGGCTCTCATCCCACCAGGGCTCAGAGAGGCCACACTCCCTCCCCAGAGCCGCACGCTGCACTTGACTCCAGGTGCCTGGCTGGGCCCCCCTTACCAGGGCATGCTGGACACCGGACACCGTGCCTGGGGCTCCCACACATCCTCCCACCCGCCCCAGCAGCAAAGGAGACCCTCCATGAGCAGCCCCACCCAGGTACAGGGCGCAGGCCAGGCCGTGCGGGACCCCAGCCAGGCCTGCGCACGCCGAGCTCTTAGCGCCCTTCCAGCACCAGAAGCGTTGTGAACGGCGGCATCTGCGACCTAGGGCTCCGGGGAGCAGAGCTGGCCCTTTGAGCCTGACTCAGAGAGAGCGAGATGATTTCGGTTCTTGATGTTCCACAGCCGTCAGGGGAGTGGAGGGATTTTTCATGTGTTGGAAGAGCTCAGCCGACAGAGACTTCTGAGCACAGTGAGCCTCTCAAAACCCTCCGATGCGTCTCCTTCCCCAGAATGCTCGAAGACACAGCACAGCCAAATGTGTGCGTTTCCCTGGTTTTCTTGTTTTAACTGCAGTGAGACCATTTGCTCTGAAAATTAAAACTAAACAAAAATATTAAACAAAACCCCAAATAACATTTACATATTTTGCATATTCGATGTGTAAGTTATATGTAATCAGTCTATGTGAGGTTTACCTATAATTATAATAATTGGATGCTATATGCAATATTAAAATATTAAACATCCCCATATTTATTTAGAAGTAGAGATAACAAACCCAGAGCGAGGCCCCAGCCTCCCGTTTGAGGTCACCCCTGTGGGGCTCTCTCACTCTGCCCCTGTGCTCCCTAACTACAGGAGACCGCGTTCCTGTCTCCAGGAAGGGCCCCTGCACACCTGCGTTCCCACTCGGGGGGTGGGGCGCCGTTGGCGGGTGCTGAGCCTGGGGCTCGCTGACCACACAGGCTGTGACCGGCAGGCCTTCCCTGGATAGAGGCGGCACCTCGAGGTGCTGACGGGACGGAGTGTCAGCTCGGGACCATCCATGAAAACCTAGGTGGTGGGACGGAGCTTCAGGACAGAGGGGACATACGTATACTTCCTGCTGATTCACGTGGATGCGCGGCTGGAACCAACACGGTATTGCAAAGCAGTTATCCTCCAATTAAAAAGAAATTTTTAAAAAGAATTGTCCATGAGATGCCTAGATCAGGACCATTCCCAGGAAAGAAGCTGCAGAGAATGTTTTGGAGCTAAGAACACGTGTGGCCTGTTGAGCTGCTGGCACGGACGCTCGGCAGGTGGCAGTGGGCAGGGGTCTGCGGACAGCCATGTCTCTGCTGCCTCAGAGGGGCCCCGCCCCACCGCTGGGTCCACCCGCATTTTGAAGGATTGTGGCCCAGCCTGTTCAGTGAAGGGTGATGAACTCATCTTCTCGTCTCATTAATCAAAACCACAGACCTGCCAGCCAGAGCTGCTGCCAGCGTGCGGTAACTGGTGTCACTGCGCAGAGCGGTGTGTGCTCTAGCTGCGGGGAGGAGGCATGCTGTTTTCTTAGGTTTGTGCTGCCCGATGCGGGGCAACCATATGATTTCCAGTGGGCTGTTTGAATGTTGAAAATCATCACCATTAATCCTATCAGTGCCTCCGGGAACACTCCTAGCTGGGAGCAGCCACTAGCTAGGAGCTGGGCCTTGGGGGTCGCTGGGGAAGGACCCAGGATGCAGAGAGAAAACTGTCAGAGGCTCAGGCAGTAGGCAGTCACCCTCCTGGAGATACACGACCACGACTGTGCTCACTCGTACATCAGGTTGTTGAACACCATGTACCATAGCGTATAACCAAGCCTGTGTTATCTATTTAATATGGCAAATAATGCAGCCGTATTATACAGTCAGAACAGTTCCGAGGCCGTTCCCTCACGATTATGAAGACGTTCTTAACGAGGAGTGTAACGGAGTTGCAGACCCGATCAGAGCAGTGTGCGAGGAGGCGGTGCGCCATGCTCCTCCCCTCCCCTCCCTGCTCCCTGGCGCGCTTCTCCCACAGCTGAGCAAACAGGGCCAGCCGAGCCGAGGGCTCCTGGTCAGCGTGCAGCTCTGCCCATGACGGGAGCTGCGTCCTGGGCACAGCTGGGCGTCGTCCGCTTCCCACATGCGCTGTGCTCCGTGAGGGGTCTCGGGCCTCAGGAGAGCTGTCTTTTCCTTGGGTATCTGGACAAGCATAGAGGAGAGAGGCCCTCCAGGAATCTCCTGCCCGAGATGGGCTCTGGGGACCAGTGGGCAGGGGCAGGTGTGCCCTGCAGTCACCTGGATCGAAAGTTATGGATGGAGCAGAGGCCTGATCCAACGTGATCACGTTCAGTGTTGGATGTCCATGGAGCCCCCTGCCTTGAGCAGACCTGCCTCCAGCTGAGACACGTGGTCAGTCTGGACCTTCAGGCTGCGTGGGGCCGAAGTTGCCTCACCAGAGAGGGAGATGTACGTGCTGAGCCAAGGCAAGGCTGCTTCAGAAAAGGAGACAGCTCAGGACATGGTTGGCCTGGAGCACAGGCCCCGGGGTCTGGAGTCTCTCTTCTGAAACCCGCTAATTCATCTAAGCCTGTAGATCTCTATTTCAGGGCCTTGGAGATATAGAAGCACACATACACATTTATATGGAGAGGGCTGAGTCTGTGCATTTCTTGTGTCTTTGTATAGAGGGATCCAACTTTAGACGTGCATTCGTATGTGGATGTTGCATGGATACATGTACGTGTGTGTGTAGTCTATGCAGCGTATCCTGGTTCTCACATCAGTGGAGGGTTTTCTTCTCCAGTTTATTTACCAGGTCATCCATCCGTGTGTCATTGCCCCTCTGGTGCGTGTGGCTCTGTGTGCACACGTGCACGCGTGTTTCACTCACCTATCATCATGAGCTGTGACACGGGCTTCAGGTCAGGGAGGCCAGATGACGACGTTTCCTGGGCAGGTGGGTGGGTGGCTATGGAGTGAGTTCCACGCCCGTCCTCCTATGACGCCCGCACGGTGCTTCAGCGCTGCTGGTGGGTGGGCTAGCAGGGTCTGCCTGGTGCCCCAGGGGCCCAGCTGTCTGAGTGAGGCTGTCAGCTGCCACATTCCCATTGCCTGTCTCTGTTCGCAGCCCCCTCCCTCAAAGCCTGCTGAGAAAGCCCTTTCCATTGAGCGATGCCCACCAGCTTCCCAGCGAGGCCCTGCAGAGCGTCTGAAATTCTCCATCAGGGACCTTGCTCTGTCCCTGGAGACCAAAGTCCAGGCCCCAGCGTCCCAGGGCCCCTGCTCAGCAACAGGAGTCCCCTGCTGTGGGTCAGGAGGGGTGGTGGTCCTTGGTGCTGGAGGGTCTTGAAGGTGCTCGTCTCCCCAGGCCTTCCAAGGGGCACATGGATGCTCAGCCTCGTCCCCGGGCGCGTCCGAGGCTGTTGTTTCTGTTTCTCGTGTTTGTCTGGAAGGGTGATGCAGGGCTGAGCGAGCGTGCTCGCTGGGCGCAGGGCCCGTGTGTCTGTGTGCGTCCTCTGGATGGAATGGATAGATTGACCCCATTTCCCCGCCAGGATGAACGCGGTCCCGTCCTTTCCTCGCTCGGCACTTCCGGGCGATGACGGAAGAGTGTGTGTAGTGCGTGTGCTTCCCCTTCTCAGAAATCACTTCTTTTTTTCTGTTCACCGTGAGTCACAGTCGGCTTTCTTGGCAGAAGCCTTGTCTTTGGAACACGGGCGTGCTCCTGCGGGCCCTCCCTGGCCCACTCTGAGCGGTCTGCAGCATCGTCCTTCCCGGCTGGGGACTTGTCCTCCTGTGTGCCCACAGTGATGGGGTTTGGGGGCCCCGTGGGGCTGGGACAGCGGCGGGTCCGGATCCTGGCACAGAGTCACCTCTTGATGGGTAATCGTTGAATGGATGATTGAAGGAATGAATGTTTTGATTGACTTGACCAGATAGTTTCAATCACTTCTTAATGAATTTGGAGAATCAATCTGTCTGATTAAAAAAAGGATGCCGATTTGATGTTGTGTTGGATTCACAGACCGCACCGTGTGATCAGAACCCTGACTGGTGGTGCCCACCCCCGGCCTCCCCGGCCCGAAGGGCAGGCGGCCTTGGCAGCCTGGAGCGCTGAGTAGCAGCGGAGCTGAGAAGCTGCCGTGCAGGTGCGGCCCCGAGCCGGTCCCTGGGGCTTGGTCCCCTCGAGTTCTCAGACATCTGAACACAGCAGCCGGCTTCCAGCGTGTCTGAAGTCCTGTTTCTTACCCAGAGTAACTAGAACTCAGTGAAATGGTTACATTTTCTTTCCAAGACCATTAGGTGCGTGCGCGCGAGAGTTCATTTCTTTTTTAAAAATTAATTAGCTTTTGACTACACTGGTTGTTTAATGGACTTCCCTGGTAGCTCAGACGGTAAAGCGTCTGCCTACAATGCGGAAGACCTGGGTTCGATTCCTGGGTTGGGAAGATCCTCTGGAGAAGGAAATGGCACCCCAATCCAGTACTCTTGCCTGGAAAATCCCATGGACAGAGCAGCATGGTAGGCTACAGTCCATAGGGTCGCAAAGAGTCGGACACGACCGAGTGACGTCACTCACTCACTCACGCTGGGTCTTCGCTGCTATGCGTGGGCTTTCTCTAGTGGTGGTGAGCAGGGAGGGGCTGCTCTAGTTGCGACGCTCAGGCTTCTCTTCGTGGCGCCTTCTCCTGGTGCAGATTCTGGAACACACGGGCTCAGTAGTTGTGGCACATGGGTTTGGTTGCTCCACGGCATGTGGGATCTTAGTTCCCAGACCAGGGATCGAACCCATGTCCCCTGCATTGGTAGGTGGACTGTTAACCTCTGGACCACCAGGGATATCCCCAAGAGCTAATTTCCTTAAATGTTTTGTAAATATCTTCATTTTCACTCTTTTCCCACAAAGATGGATTCATTGCACTTGCTTTGCTGATCTTGGATGTGGCTTAGCTTGTCCCACCAGAGTCGTGGGGACCTGAGGTTTGCAGGCTGGTGAGGACTGCGGGTGGGGCTGGAGCTGGGCCGTTGGTTGGAAATACAGCAGAAGAGACTAGCAAATAGCATCCAGGTCATCACCCTCCCGCACAGCTGGCTGCTGTCATGGGGTGAGACTAGGAGCTCCGTCCAGTCTAGGGCTGGTGGTTGGCTTCTGTGGGGGGCCCAGGTCCATATCCCTTCCTTCCAGGCCTCCACTGGTCTTCTCCAGCTTCAGGCCTTGCAGACTTTGCTGAACTCTCCTTGTGACTCTGGGGGCCCAGCTCAGCCACTTCCTCCAGGTCTCTCTGTTGCCTGGGTCCCAGGTAGGTGATGCTCCTGGTTGCCACAACCCTGCCCTGCCTCTCCCTGCCTTCCCTGCTTGCGCTTGGAGCTGCCGCCGCCTCCAGGAAGCCTTCCGCGTCCCCTGTCCTTGATTTGCCCTTGTCCTAGCATTCCTTCCCCCGGGATGAGACTCAGGGGCTGACTCAGCTTCCCACAGGCCAGGCCACGAGCCCCTGAACATGGGGACCAAATCTGTGATGGACAGAGGCTGCAGGTCGTATCTTGTAGTCTGAGGTGTGGCTTCTGCAGCAGAAAGCCCAAAATAATGGGTGAGATAAAGTTGAGACGTCTCTGTCACACGGAAGCTGGTGGCAGGCAGATCCAGGGTGGTGTGACGTGCCCGGTGCCAGGGGCCTGGATCTCCCCGTGCCCCCACCACCACCCAACTAGCTGTAGCCAAGAATTTCAAAGGAAGGAGGAAGGAGGGGGAGGAGCACTGGCGGGCCCCGTCGGGAGGCTTCCTGGAGTCTGCACAGATCCCCTCTCTTTACGTCGCACCAGCCAATATTTAGTTTTAGTCCCAGTGCCCCTCCTGCCCGCAGCTGCCAGTCCCAGGGCTGGGGGTGGCTGGACCGGCCAGGAACACCTGGCACAGCCGGCCCCGCCCATCCTGCCAAACACCTGTCTCTTGCCCTCCCGGGCCTCATTGTCCTCATCTGTAAAACAAAGAGTGTGCTCACGCTCACCTGCTGGGTTTCAGGGCGTTAGATTGGACACGCCTGTCCTGGGGCCTGGACACTAGATTGCAGAGCATCGCCCAGTGACTAGCACACGGTTCCAGAGCAGAGAGACAGCGCTCTGAAGCCCATCGCCCCCAGGGCAGGGAGGAGGTGGTGATGCCTGCCGCGCTGCGCTGCGAGGTCCCGGCTGCACCCCCCGCCCCCTTGCCAGGGTCAGCCCTGCGCCCCGAGCCCTCCCCTGCTAGTCTCCTCCCGCCTCCCTGAGCTTCAGGACCTGTGATCATAGCCCTGGGCAAGAAAGCAAGAGAAAGCGTTGACTCCGCTGACCGCTGTGATGGAGCACCTGCCGATTGTGTTTATTTGTCGGGGCTGCAGCGAGGCTGTGTTCGTGGGGGCGGGTACCGGCTCTGGCAGGAGGGGGTGGGGGTCCACTCTGCCCTCCAGTGCCCCCTTCTCACTGTGGGTGGGGCAGGCAGGGGGAGGCCTGGCTGGAGGGCTCCTCCTAGGACAGAGCTGGACAGGAGCAGCTTATAAAGCATCTTGCCCCAGGCAGGATGCCCACCCTGGTGGGAGCACTTAAAATGGAGAAGGCGGCGCAGCCCCAAGGCCAAGAAGGAGCGGGATTTCAGCAGCCCGGAAAGTACCTACCCCCCAGCTGTCCAGGTTTCAGACAATCTTTTAAACGCACAGCATGGAGCTTGGGGTTTAGAAGACCCCCAGGAAGTGGTGGTTGCATTTGATTTCATCTGTGAGCGTCTGGGCTCTGGATGAAGTTGATCTGTGTTTCCCTGACCCTCCTGCTTCCCAGGTGGCGCCAATGGTAAAGAACCCGCCTGCCAGTGCAGGAGACTTAAGAGACTCGAGTTTAGTCCCTGGGTCAGGAAGATCCCCCTGGAGGAGGGCATGGCCATCCACTCCAGTATTGCCTGGAGAATCCCATGGGCAGAGGAGCCTGGCGGGCTACAGTCCATGAGGTCACAAAGACTGGGACACGACTGAAGTGACTTAGCACGCACGCCCATGACACCCTGCTCACCAGGGTGACCCCAGGATCCCACGCTGGATGAGGATGCTGGCATGTCAACCATGCCTCTGGGTAAGAGGCTGAGGGGATGAGGGCTCTGGACTGTGGGTGGTAGAGGAAGGCACTGCTGTCCCCCAGGCTCACCAGGGGCCTATCTCCAAACTACAGGCCTAGAGAACCCCCGCGATGCCCCCAGGACCTGCCTAGTCGGGAGCACAGCCAGCAGCCGGAGGGAGACTGGTTCCCAGCTCATGTTCCCTGCGCTCCCGGTCAGAGCAGGAGGTGGCCAGGGGTCCTTCCGCAGGAAGCAGGGTGTCAGCAGGGCCTAGATGACCCCTACACGACCTGGCCGAGGTCACCCAGGAACGGTGGTTGCTATGAATTCTTGCCCCAAGGGCCCTTCTGGCCCAAGACCAACGGCAAATGAGGGTCGTTGTCAGCTCCCTGCTGGCTCCCCCGCTTGCCTCGGGCCTGCAGGCTCGCACCAGGAGGGCCCTTGGGGATTCCTGGGTTGGCTGGCAGCACCTGGGCCCCTCTGGCATTCCTGGGGAGCTGTGCCAGGTTGGCCCAGCAATTGTAAAAAGCTGCATTCAGCTTTGCCTCAGTGCCATGACTACCACGTCATGTGCCGTTAAAGCACCTGGTAAATGATGACCAACATTCACTCAATTATTCATTCAGCAAATATTTATCTGTGCTCTTTGCCAAGCCCTGGGTGTGTAGTGTGCCGGGTCCCATGGCATTTCCAGGCCCCTGGCCTGAGGTCCTCCAGGTGCGGGGTCAGGGCTGGGGACCACTCCCGGGGCCTTGCCGTGTGCACGTGCCTGGGGCTCAGGCGGCCAGGCCAGCTGAGCTTCGTCTCCCTTGCCTTCGGTAGGAAGCAGACCCTGCTGGGGCGGCAGAGTAATTGTTAAGAGCCCCACTTCCTTCGGTGCCTGCGTCTCAGAAAGCAGAGCCCGTTGGAGCCAGCACAGGGCAGGCTGTGGAAGCTGCGGGTCCTGGGAGGGAGAGGCCACCAGTTTTTACCCCATGTCCCCAGGCCTGGCCGGGGGCTGCCCTTCCCGTCTTAGGAAGGCACCTTCATTCCCCTGGGAATACTCCTTCCTTCCTCCTAACTGTGTTAACTAAATTGGGGAGACACCTAGCAGAGCCGGCAGCTTCCTGGAGGAAGTGGCATTTCAGGGGTGCCCTGAAGGAGCAAGGGGTGCAGAGAACACTTGAGGGGTGCAGCTGACTTCAGGGGTGTGGGGTGAGGGTCCTCCGACGCCACTGTCCAGCAGACACACGAGGCTCCTGTCGGCTCAGGGCCTTGGTCTGCTCACTGACCACTCTCCCAGTGTCAGCCCTTGTCGCCTGCGGTGGTGGCCCGTCTGGTTCCCTCTCTCGGTGTGGACGTCACTTGTTGAGAGCTGTCCCTGGCCCCCGGGGGTGATCGGGACACACCCCACCCAGACCCTGCTCTTGCTGTACCCACTGCTCAGCCGGGTGTCCCACGGGGGCAGGACCATGACGTTCACGTCCTCTAAGTATATCCCCAACCCCTGGAGCAGTATCAGGCATGTGGCAGGCATTCCATGTTTGCTGGACGTACAGAGGAGCCAGACCCCGAGGCTTTACCTGTGGGATTCGCAGGGACCCAGGCAGACAAAGATGGCAGAACGTCTTTAGGCCAAGATAACAGCGTGAGCAGAGACCACTGTGGGCCACCCCTCTTGTGGTGCATTAGGTGTTATTTGGTAGGTGATGGTACCACACAGGCCTCCTGTTATGGTCAATCAGCCCCCGGAGAACGTGGCTGTGTGTATTCTCACCAGCCTGGTGTCGGCTCCCAGTCGCTACAAGGCTGGCTGACCCGGGGCTGCAGCTGCTCGCCCGCCTGCCCACCAGCTGACAAAGGCCCTGAGCTCCCCTTAGCAGGGCTGGAAAGAGGGAGGGGTAAGAGGACGGAAATCGAAGTTCAAGCTCCCAGGCAGCCCCTGGATGTCCAGCCTCATCTACAAGAGCCGTCTGTCCAAGGCAGCTGTAAACGTGCGTTTGAGGGCCGAGACTGTCCAGCGGGCTCTAGCGGGGCAGCCGCCCCGAGGCACAGGTCACTGTGGCTGCCGAGGGCCGGGGGATGTGTCTGTCATCATGGCCAACAGCCTGGTTCTGGGGTACCGCAGCCCCCGGAAGGAAATAGGCTGACGGGACGCCGGCCCCGGGAGGCTCCGAGGCCCCAGGCCCAGCAGCAGTGGGGAAAGGACGCTCTTCCCCGTGGCATCTCCGAGCAGCCGGCGGGAGGGCGTCTCGCCCGGCACAGGCCCTTGGGCTCGGTCCCCAGGGCTGCCCCGCATGCTCACGTGCCTAGTTGCCCGTCCCTGTCTGTCCCTGCCCGCTGAGCCAGTGTTTGGGGGCTGAGCGGGGCAGAGGTGGACCCTGTGCTCACAACCTCCCGGCCCACAGGGCAGAAAAGCCCCCAAGTACCTAGGATGTCAGCCAACCAAGGTAAGGTCTGAATCGGGGAGCAGGTCGAGCCCATGCGAGGCCCCAGACACCGTGTGTGGGGCGGGGGTTTGGGCGGGGCCTGGGGTGGCTGCACGCAAGGAGCAGTCCCACGTCCCACGTCCCACCCCGGCCCGCCGTCTGGAGACGGTGACGGGACCCCTTCTTCCCCTGCCCAGCCAGGGGCTGTCTCGGGGCTCCGTGCGTGTGGAGTGTGATCCAGCCCTTCCCGCGGTCACCGTGCACTCCATCGTGGCGATAATAAGGACCACGATCTGGCCGGCAAGCTTGAACGGCCTTTCTGTTCCATACAGATGTGTTGTCTTGGGCTTTAAAGCTTATAAAGTATTTTTTTTTTCTGTTCACTTTCTTGCTGGTTCCCCATCCAAACCCCGCTGTTGGGAGACCCTCGGGGTCTCGCCGTGAACCGTCATCCAAGTCTCACAGCTGAACCTGGACTTGAACCTAGATCTCTGGGCTCCAAGTCCTCATCATTGTTTTTCTTTCTACGAGGAAAAAAAAAAAAAATTACAGAAGGAGAAGGCGTTCCTGTCAGACTTTCTGACTCCCTGGAGGTGGTGCGGCCCCATCACAGCTTCCTGTTCTCAACAACAGGAGCAAACATTCGGGGTTTAGACGATCGTCTTCTCTAGTTTACAAAATAAAACACCTCCATGTAGAAGCGCCTTCCTCAAAGAGCATTTGTTCCTTCTCAGAACAAGTCACACGTGTGCTGAGATTTCCAAGCCTTGGTCTCTCCTGGGGAATTCATCAGAATGTTCCAGGCCTCCGGGAAGCCCTGCTTGTTTATCTCCCGGCGTCCGGACCAGTTGGGAGTTTGCGGTCCTTAGCTGAGTTGTCCGTCCCGCGGTCTGCAGCACCTGTGGGAGTGATGGGAAGCTCTGGGATCAGGTGGGCTGGGCCCCGGGCTGGCCCGAGCCCCCTGTCCTCCACGTCTGTCTGCCAGAGGCGCCTGGCGGGCTCTGGGACGTCTGGACTTGCGGAGGCTCCCAGGAGCAGGTGCACAGCCAGCCCAGGGGTCAGCACCAGAACAGTGTCCTCCAGAGTCGGAGAAGGGTGAGCGATTCTTTGTCCAGGCGCCCGTCCCTTCCCTTGGTGAGAAGTACCATTTGTCCAAAAATAAGTACAGATTGTCCAAGTGGCTGGCAATCAGGCCGCCCCGCCGCCCCGCTGGAGCCTGGGGAATGGGGTTAATTCTCGAGCGTCACCAGGCTTCTTCTGCTGTCTACTGAGCCCCGTCCTCCCTGTCACTGCTTCTGTAGGCTTTCTAGGGAAACTCTCATCGTATTTTTAATCTTCAGCTTCGCCTCTTGTGTCTCAGCAAACCAAGTGGCTTGGATCCTCTCCATCCCACTCTGACAGTTCTTATCAATCTCCTCCTTAATTAAAGACGGCAGATTCGGCTTCTGTGCCTCTTACCTGCCATCAGCTGGGGCCCGATCAGGTACAGCAGTGGGGACTGGCCTCTCGTGCTGCCGCGACGGCCGCCGTCCCCGGGGCTACGAGGTGGGATGGGTGAGTGGGTGGATACACACGGAAAGACAGACAGACAGCGCTCCCAAAGCATCGGCCCACAGGAGAGGGCGGGTGATAAGGACGCGTGCTACCCAGCCGTGGTGAGCAGGGCCAGGACAGGCCTGCAGGATTTCGCTCAGTGCTTTTCAGAATTTATTAGCTAGATGCAGCGTATCTGCAGCCCAACAGATAAAACAAATGAAGGGCAGCTAAGCTCTGGTTCTAGGCTGTGAGGAGGCCAGAGAGGCCGATCGGGTGGGTGAAGTCTTGCCCCCCCCCACCCCAGTTTAAAAAAAAATTAGTGCTTGGGACTACCCTGATGGTCCAGTGGCTAGAACTCCATGCTTCTGAGGCAGGGGGCCCCAGGTTTTGTCCCTGGTTGGGGAACTAGAGCCCCACGTGCCCCAAGTAAGACTTGGTGCAGCCAAAGAAATAAATTTTAAAAATTGGTGCTCTAGTGGGTGTAGGGCTCTGAGAGGGGAGACGGGTGCTTATGGGTCTTGTTCACAGCAGCAAACCCCCATCCGCAGAAGAGCCTGAACACCACCGGGCGGACGGCAGGCTTCCCCTCAGAGGGGCACCTTCTTCTTAAACTCTTCCCCTCAGCCTTCAGTCACCCTGTGCAAGTGAGTCACCCCAGCAGTGAGAACCCACAGCACCCGGCATGGAAACGCCCCAGTTTGAGGACTGCTGGGGGCCCGGACCCCCGTGGAGCCGGCCTCACCTAGTAGTACCTCTCCTCCGGCCTGTGACCGACCTCGTCAGAGCGTCACATCTTCAGACAGGGACACTCACGGCCGAGCCCATGTGTCTCAGGTGTGACCCGGTTTGAGTTTCTGTTGCACAGACCGCTGGGGAGGCCTGCGTGTGTGGAACTGGTCACACCAAGGACGGGTGGGGAAACATGCCACTCTGCAGCCTGTGGACCTGCGCCCACATTCAGGCTGTTCTGCCCGAGCCCTGGGTCAGCCAGACCAGCAGACCCCTCTGGGTCCCACTCCCTCGGCTGGAAGCAGCGGCGACGGTAGTACCTGCTGCTCCAGGCAGTCCCCGGGGCGAAGAGTCACAGAGCTCAGGGGTTCCCGGCACGGGCCAGGTGGCTGACAGGTCCCCACATGTGGCCCTGTCTTCATAAAGGAGCCACCCCGCACACTCAGTGTGCACAGCGCTTAGTGAGCGCACACACAGTCCTTGGTCACAGACTCTTGGCCCAGTTATTCCCCAAGGAGCCCTCCACTGTCCCTGGGACGTTTCCCTGGATATGAGTGTGCAGCATGGATTTTCCCAGGTTTCTGCTACCTGTAGATGCCGGTGTACCAGGAGAGGAGTAATGCCTCTTTGTGGGAGGTTCTGCTTCATAGGAAGAGAATTATTTGCTCTGCTGGGCACACACGTGGCCGACCTCTGCAGCTGAGCAGCTCGTTCTGTGCCAGAGGGGTGGAGGTCTGAGTTGGGAAGGGGAGGGGTCAGCTGCCTGTCCGGGAGTGCACCATGCTCAGCACAGAAGGAGAATTCTCTGAAGAAGGTAACTGCCAGTGGCAGAATCTTGAAAGCTAAGGAGAAGTCAGCTGGGGCAGGGGAGCTTCCAGAAGATTCTCTACTCAGGGTATCACCAGGCTAAAACCGGGGTGTTTCTTGGGTGGAATTCTTCCCTGAAGGCCCTGGAAAAAGTCCACTTCCATGCTCTTTCTTATTGTTGGCAGAATTCAGGTCCTTATGGCCATAGGACTGAGGTCCCTGGATCCTTGCTGGCAGTCAGCAGGGGTGACTATCAGCTCCTAAGGCTGCTCCCCGTTGGTTGATATGTGTCCCCTCCATCCCAAGCCTGCAGTGGCATAGAGAATCCTTTTCACTCTCCTCTGACGTCCTCTTCTGAGCACAGCTGGAGAAAATTCTCTGCATTAAAGGGTTCCCCAGTTAGGTCAGGCCCACTTTGAACATCTGCCTTTTACCAGATGGGCCTTCCCTGATGGCTCAGTTGGTAAAGAATCCACCTGCAATGCAGGAGACCCCGGTTCGATTCCTGGGTCAGGAAGATCCCCTGGAGAAGGGATAGGCTCCCCATTCTAGCATTCTTGGGCTTCCCTTATGGCTCAGCTGGTAAAGAATCTGCCTGCAATGCAGGAGACCTGGGTTTGATCCCTGGATTGGGAAGATCCCCCTGGAGAAGGGAATGGCTACCCATTCCAGTATTCTGGCCTGGAGGATTCCATGGACTGTATAGTCCATGGGGTCACAAAGAGTTGGACACGACTGACGACTTTCACTTTTCACCAGATGACGTAACATAATCACAGCAGTGATAGCGTCACATTCACGGGGTTCTGCCCACACGCAAGAGGAGATTATATAGGCGTGGAGGGAGAAAGGGCAGCTGATCCGACCTGGAGGCCAGCCTGCTTCCTAGAGGAGGCTGCCCTGGGCAGAGTTGTGAACACTGAACAGAGTTCCAAGCAGGGAACAGACCCTCTCTTCGCTCACTCTGGTGGGCCTCAGGAGCCTTCCCCTAGAGCATTAGGGCCACCCTTAGCCTAGACCTCAAGTCCTTGGTGAATCCAAGGACCAAGGAATATCGTCATAAATGTTTGAGGTCAGAGTCCCAGGCCCCGCCTGGCCTCCTGCCCACCACATCTGACCAGCAGTGGCCCCCGGGTGGGCACGGCAGGTCTCGCTGGCTGCTCACAGCCCAGAATTCCGAGCCCCTCCTCTCTCTGTGTCGCACGTGCCCATCAGACTTGGAGCCCAGTGGCAGTCGGATAGTACCATGTACATGCTGCTGGTTTCACAGAAGGCCAAAGAAGAAAGAGGCTATTTTGCACTTAGATTAGAAAATGCGTCCAGGAGGCAGCAGAGTCCATCTTGAGAGACCAGGAGTCTGGCAGGGCAGTGACAGCTTTGCCCCAGAAGCTCTCGAGCCCAGTGACCCCACCCTCACCCCTTTCATAACCTGTTACTGGTGGGGATGCCCATGACAGCCTGATGGAAGGGTGCCAGGGATGGGGGGAAGTGTAGCCAGTATGGCCAGGGCCTTTGTCAGAAACCTGTGCAGCATGCAGAGCTGTCACAGAGGCTTCTGCAGGCGAGCTGAGCACGGGCCCCGGGGCCACACCACCTGTGCCAAGACCCCTCCAGCAAATGATGTCTGTCACTCAACTGCATTGCAAGCTGCTTTGCATAAAAATGAGCCTGTTTAAAGCACTTCCTCTGTCCCGCCAGCCCCTCGTCTGGTGGCTGTCATCTGAGGGCTCCTGGTGGGTGAGAATCCCTGCCGTGAGGGCATGGGTGATAGGTGGGGGGTGCTGTGCATGGAGAGGCATGGGATGTGGTGTGCCCACAGGCTGCAGGGGTCCCAGAGGGGGTGTGGCTGAGCATGGGCACAAATCCAGGGTTATGCAGTTCCCTATGGAGAGCAGAATTAAAGGTAATCATTCAAATTGAGGTGATCTGTGTGTGTGTGTGTGTGTTCACAGGTGGTGTGCATACATGTGAGTGGGCGTGCGTGTGCATGTGCCTTTCTTCCTATAGCCCCTGTTAGGATTGAGTAGGAAGAAAGCCTACTTTCAGAAGTGGTTCTTCTGACTCATGTCTGCATCCGTCTCTGATCACTTCCTGTAAATTGTACTTATGGGATCGCTCTAGCACCTGCCACCTTTTCCCATTTTCTGTGGAGTGGCCCCAGAGCCTCACCTATTGAGCCTGGGCCATCCCGATCATCAGCCCCTCCCTGCCATGTGCGTGGGAACCTTTCTCTGGGCTCCCAGGACCCAGACCTCCCACCATCACCATCACCTTCTCACCCTGATACGCAGCTGACTCCCACATCCGTGAGACTTCCAGGTAAGATCAGGTCTGAGCAGGTGCCTGGCCCTTAGAGGAAGCTCAGAAGATATTTCGGTAATGAATGCACCTCCCATCTGACCCTCAGGTCCACCCTCCTGCCCCAGGGCTTGGCGTCCGGCCCCCTTAGCTCTCACAGCTGCCCTGTCCTCCTGGGCACAGGGACAGCCCTCCCCCAGGCCCCTGCCCTCCCGGCAGGGAGGACACCCTGGCTCCAGCCGCTCCCCCCTTCTCTGCAGGCAGGTGGCCTGAGCTACCCTCCCCCCTTCGTCCCCAGAGCCTGGCACAGTGCTTGCACCATGGGTACTTGGGCCGGGGAGTGACCGGAGCCCTTCAGCTTGAGACCTCCTTGTCTAGAGCTGCAGCTGCCCGGGTCAGGGGCCAGTGGCCCCCTAGGACCCTCCACGGGGCGTGTGTCGCCAGCCCTGTCCTGCAGAGCAGCGGGCTGAAAACAAGCCGGGAAACTTCATCTCCTGGGGGTGGAAGTGACGTTTTCCTCAGAACTTCCTATGGAAATGAAATCTCCATTTTTATTGGGAACGGTAATTGATCCCATAGGGATTGGGGCAGCAATTCTCAGGTCCGAGTCGCTGAGGGGACCCATGCAGCCCCTCCCGGGTCCCACTGCTCGGCCTCCACGGCCATGGCCATCCTGCGAGCAGCGCTGCTCTGAGCGATGCTGGCTGGGACAGCAGCCTCGAGGGGCTCGGTGCCGCCCACAACAGCAGCGCCCCGCCCCGTCCCTCGCTGTCTCGGGGCAATCTCGCCTCTGGTCCTTCGGAGACCTGGGCCCTCGGTGACATCTTCCCAGTCCCTTCTCTGTTAGACTCCTCTCTGGTCTGGGTACAGGACGCTCCATGTGTGCGAGGCCCCCTGCCTCAGAGGGCCTGCCTGCAAGAGGTTGGTGCCCACCTGTCTGCGTCTTCCTGTTTCACCCTGATGGGGAAAACAGACCACTGTCTCTCTGGCTTGCTTCTCCCTGATGACTGGCAAGCTTGGGGATCTCCTCTGTTGACCCCATAGACCCCTCCCCTTGAATCCCCTGGTGCGCCCTCTGCCCCTCCGCCTGGGAGATGCTGTGTCTTTTTCTCACCCACCTGCAGGAAGTCATAACCTGGGCAGAAGAGCCGATTGTCCGCCGAGCAAGCCGTGGGTACAGCTTCCTCGTCTCCTGTTTCCTGTGACTTTGTGCCTTTGCCATAAAGAGTCCCTTCCTTTTCCTGCAGTTCAGCGTCCTCTGAGGAATGTCTCCCCCACTTCCTATTTTATCCATGTTCTTTTCGTTTCCTTCTTCATTTAGAATGTTAATCTATCTGGAATTTATTTGCGCACGTAGAACGAGGTGGATCCTGGCCTGTCGTCCTAGAGATGTTTAGTCAGTTATGCCAGAGCCAATTTACTTTGAAAACCACACTTTCTCCTCTGAATTAGCATGCCATCTATGTAATATATTTAGTTCCCGTGTAAACATGGATCTGCTTCTGGATTCTCTGATCTGTGATGTTGAAAACATTTGTCTGCTTCTGCACTCGCACCGTGCCCTTTAGATTAAGTCTTAACATCTGGCAACGCAAGCCCCCTGCTGCTTTTGCTGTTCTTCTTTTACACTTTTCTTAGTTGTATTAATTAGAAGGACATTTTTGTCCAGTTAAAAGTTACATTCTAATTAGAAATGTAACAAATTCATATATGTATATATATTCAAATATGTAAAATATTTTCTTTAAAAATAGTTCTTACAATTTCATTTTCTTCTATCTCAAGAGCTGTTTATTTGGGGAGAGATCTTCTAAATCTTTTCTGTGAAGTCACTTTGGGCGTTTATTAATGTAATCCTGATTTTTCTCCCCTTTAAAGTGCTGTGGTGAGCTAGGCTGATTGATTTCTTGGTGCGAGCCATCCTGAGGATAAACCGTTCTTGGTCATGGTGAGCAGTTCTGTGACGTACTGATGTGTTTGGCTCATAGTTTATCTCTATTCTTTGCATCTCTTGTCATAAGTGGAACTTATCTGCAGTTGTCTTTGAAATGCTGTCTCCAGATGTCACCTCTGCACGCCGACGAGGTGGTCCCCGTCTCGGGGAGGGGGGCGCCCCCCAGGAGCAGTGCACCGTTAGGGAGTAAGTGCTGCGGTTGAGATGTGTGTGAGGGGCTGAGAGGGGAAAGGCAGTCTGGGGGGCTGTGCCCGAGGAGGGCAGGGTGTTGACATAGGAGCTGATCCTTTTCGAACGACTGAATCGGTGCCAAGTGGCGGGCAGCCGGTACCGGGCCCCCGGGACGGTCCAGAGGGTGGCCGGGTAAGGAACGCGAGCAGGGCACGGGGTGGTCCTCGTGATCTGCGTGTGGAGAGGACGTGAGCCTCAGGTCAGCTGCGTGACCTTGAGCAAGTGACTTACCACCCCTGCACCCCAATCTCGTCCCTGACACAGTGGTAACACGTGCCTTCTATGCTGAAAATGCGAGGACCCCGGGACCCCAGGGGCCGGCCATCTGAAGACGGGAGACTTGGGCTGGGGCCGCTGTTTCTCCCGCACCCGCCCTCCCACAGCTTCCTCCCTACTTTATCGGAGGGAAGATAAAGCCAGTTGGCAGCCTGACTTTGGAGCTGCCCCAGGCCGAGTAGGGGAGCCACCCATGGCAGCCGGAGCACGCGGGCCTTGGGGGCAGGGGTGGCCCGCCCGAGCCCCCGCAGACGCCCTGCTGATGCTCCTGAGGCTGCGCCCGCAGTCTGTCCGCCATGGGCATCCTTCCAGGCATCTCAGGACAGGAGCTCCCACTGTTCTCAGCGACCAGCCCTTCCTTCTAGGCCAGCTAGCAGGGCTCAGGGGGAAGAGGAGTTTGGATTCAGATGTGGATTCAGTCTAGCTCTGCCACCTGTTAGCAGCAAACCCAAGAAAAGTGAGTGTTCTGAGCCTCCGTCTCGCGTCTGCCTGGACCGAGACATGAGAACCCAGCCTGGGTGTCAGCTCCGCTCCTAGTGAGACTCCAAAGTCAGCTTTTGTTGCTGTTTTAGTCACTCAGCCGTGTCTGACTCTGCAACCCCTTGGACTGTAGGCCACTGGGCTCTCTGTCCATAGGGTTCTCCAGAAGAGAACACTGGAGTAGGTTGCCGTTTCCTATTCCAGGGGATCTTCCTGACTCAGGAATTGAACCCAGTCTCCTGCATTGGCGCGTGGATTCTTTACCACTGAGCCACCTGGGAAGCTGCTAATGTTGACTTGCCCAAGGTCAAATAGGTGTGAAATCTCACCTGCGTGAGTCACCAGCACACAGGCCCGCTAAGCCTCCTCCCTCGCTCCTCCGGCCAGCAGGGAGAGGGGCTCGTGCTGGTCCCGTTTCACAGGTCAGAACAGCAATGGAGGTGACCCTGGGGGCAGAGCTCCCTTAGGGATGCAGACGGCAGGCTCTGGTTCGTGTGTTCTTCGGCTCGCAGAGCAGCACGCCTGCCGTGGGCCTCAGGCTGCATTGCCCTTGTGCCCTGTTCACAGGCTCCTCCGCCTGTCCCCCCGACACTGGGCCCACTGACCCCTCGCCTGCTGGCCGCTGCGCCTTTGTCCTTGGTGTCTGCTGAGCTCCGCCCATCACTCTTCACCTCTTCCCAGGATGGCCTCTCTCCTCGTGGGCACACCTGTGTCTGTTTCATCACTCTCCTCCCTGGGAGTTTCCGGAGGCAGCGGACAGTCACACGGGTGCCTCGGCCCGTCTGCATGGCTCTCACCCGTCTTTCCAGTTGCCCACTGACTCCACTCAGGGCAGGTGTGCTCAGGTGCCAGGTGTACCCGTGGGAACATTGGCTGTGGGAGCACTCAGGGGGACTTGGGGAGGGGGCGGGGTGTGGGGAGGCGGGAGGGGCTGGCAGGATGCTCGGCGGTATCTGCTCGGGGAAGCCGCGGTCAGCCTCTGGGCTGGCCGTAGGTGTGGGGTTGATTATCTGTGGCTGTGCGGTGGAGTGAGCGTAATCATATCGGCTCCTGGTGTGTGCTGGGCACGCTTGTGGTCTCGGATGTGATGCTAGTGGGGGCAGGGCTGCTGCCCCCTCGGGCTTGGAACGGCAGGTGGGCAGGTTTGCGGAGGACCCCGGGTGCCGGCGGGTGAACCCAGGCTTGGCCAAGACAGAGGAAGGGCGTCACGGTGGGCAGGGACAGAATGTAGGGCAGCTGCCCCGGTTCGTCCCCAGCGAGATCTCCACCCAGCCGCCCACGTGCCGGTGTGTTT
Source organism: Bos javanicus (assembly GCF_032452875.1). Classification (NCBI taxonomy): domain Eukaryota; kingdom Metazoa; phylum Chordata; class Mammalia; order Artiodactyla; family Bovidae; genus Bos; species Bos javanicus. The sequence goes on from NC_083881.1 coordinate 3,396,474, forward strand.
CAGGGCCCACCTCCCTCTGAGGCAGCCTGTTGCCTGGGGCATTCGGGGCGTCGGGTGCTGCTGCTCGGCGGCTGCCCTGACGCTGCCGGCCTGTCGTCAACGCTGGCAGGATGGCCTCGCTCCCGGCACTGCGCCCGTTTAGTCCAAATGCTGCCGACGCGGCAACCCAGGGCAAAGTGCTGAGTCCGTCTTTGGGCGAGGCTGTACTGCAAAGTACATTTTAGCAGCAGCTTCTGTACAAGTCGAGCTAACAACTTTTTTTGCTCTGGGGGTACATGCTAAGTGGGACAAGATAAATGGATTATCCGAGCTTTGCGTTCGTCTCCCTCTAGGGGGTTATCAAGTTAGATGTTTTTAGGGATGAGATATTATAGTCTCTAGAGAGATATCCTTGTTTTGAACTAGGTTGGGTACAAGAACTCAGGGTCTAAGTCAAGCACATCCCCTCCTTGGCAAAGAGAAGTGAAAACCTACGAAGGACCAGCCAGACCTGGGTGTGAGTTGTAACAGAAGCTGAAAGTGGAAACGACCAAGCTAGGTGTTCCCCAGCTGGGGTCTCGGCGACTCGGGATCTACCCTTTGATGGCACGTTGCTCAGACATTGAAAGGAATGGAGTGCCGAGATGTGCTGAAATGTGGGTGCGTGTTTAACATATCACGTGAGGTGAAAGAAGCCAGACGTTAAAAGCTACACACCATCCGATTCCATTTGTTTGAGGCATCTGGAGCAGGTAAATCTATAGAGACGGGAAGTAGATCAGTGGTTGTTGGGGGCGAGGGGGTGGGTGAGACAGCCCCTAGGTGCAGGGTTCCTGCTTAGTGGGCGACCTGCTCTGACTGAGGTGGTGGTGATGGGTGCACACTGTGAACGTGCTGGAAGCTCTGGATTATATACCTTAAGGCAGCACGCTATGCTGTGTATGAGGTACATCTCAAAGATGTTAAAAAATAGTAAGCTTTTTAAAAAACCAGGCAGAACCCTGCCTCAGCCACCCTCAGGCTCTGCGACCTTAGCTAAGCTCCTTAAGCTTTCTGCCTCTTGCCCTCTCCTGTGTTAAATGAGACTCATGACACCCACCTGTGCAGAGGGACGTCCCATCCCACCAAGACAGAGCCACCCAACCCGTGCCAGCACGTCCCCCACCCCGCCATTCTACACTGCCCACCATCAGAGGCTTTCTGGGGCATCAGACAGAGAGCCCTGGGAGACGGGAGCCCTGCTGGGCACTTCACACACCCTGCAGAGCCCATTTCAGTCTCTGGAACACTCTCTCTCCAAGCCTCTGCACGGCCTGGAGTTCTCAAATACCCAGGAAAGAAGGCAGCATGAGCACCCCCATCAGATCCACATCCCCCAGACCTGCAGACACTCCCAAGGGAACGCACGTCTCAGTCTCGGGGCATCTGCCCTTTATCTGGGCTGAAAGCCAGGGCCCCGCCCACCTGGCAAGGCCTGGGAAGTTCAGTGAGAATAAGAGAGCTTAAAGGAGGCAGGCAGAGAGCTTGATCTGGTTTTCACCAACTGCCCAAGTGGGTGCCCCATTAGGAGGTGCCTCTGGACCCCTAACGTGACAAGCCCTCCCCAGCCGGGGTGGGGGCCTATGGTGGCGTGTGATGAGTGATTTGAAAGTCCCATCGGGAGACACGCTGGGAGCATTACTGCTCCAGACAGCAGAGAAAACTGGCTGCAGACCCAGCTCTTCCGTGGTCCAGCCAGTGGGGGCTGGCCGGGCCCCTGGCTGGTTGAACTTCAGGCTCCAACCCTGCTGGAGGCGTGTGAGCCGAGGGCTGGAGCCGCTGCTGCCCCCATGGGCTCATGTGCTCTGTTTGCAGACCCGGGCGCTCTGGGGACTGGCGCACGGGCACTTCCTGGCTTCACAGAGCAAACTCACAGACCATCCAGACCACACATTTGGATGGCATTCCCTTCAGATCGTTGCCAAGGTGACCGAGATATAGATCCCCACTGTGGAGCATCCCACCACTGGCTGAGCACACAGCCAGGCGAGGAGGGGAGCCCTGCCCTGCACCCCCACCCCACACCCACCCCCTCCTCCAGCTGCTTATCTGGCCTCCCAGAGACACGACTTCTAAATGTGAGGCTTAATTATCTGATGGCAAATCAAACCCTCCATGACTTTTATGCTGTGTTCTTTCCCCGAGAATAACTGTGCACTGAACTTTTCATCTCAACGGTAAACCCCTCCCTCACACGGCGGCCGGGAGCCAGCCCCCACTGCGAGTCATCTGCACACGGGTCCCCACGGGTCCATTCATTTGATTCGTTTGTTCGACACACATTAAATACCTACTGCATGCCAGGGATAGAGCAGGGAGCACGGTGGCACCATCCCACCCTCCAGCGCCCACTTTCTATCAGTCAGTTCAGTTGCTCAGTAGTGTCTGACTCTGTGACCCCATGGACTGCAGCACGCCAGGCCTCCCTGTCCATCACCAACTCCCGAAGCTTACTGAAACTCATGTCCATCGCATCAGTGATGCCATCCAACCATCTCATCCTCTGTTGTCCCCTTCTCTTCCTGCCTTCAATCTCTCCCAGCATCATGGTCTTTTCAAGTGAGTCAGTTCTTCTCATCGGGTGGCCAAAGTATTGGAGCTTCAGCATCAATCCTTCCAATGAAGAGTCAGGGCTGATTTCCTTTAGGATGGGCTGGTTGGACCGCCTTGCTGTCCAAGGAACTCTCACTTTCTGTAGGGGAGACAAGTGTCTGGTAGTGGCTGGAGACAGGGAGGGCAGGGAAGGCCTTGCCGAGGGGGCCACATCAGCAAAGACCCCCAGGAAGGTGGGCCAAGCCAGGGAGTATTAAGGAGGGACACTCGAGGCCAAGGAAGGGGCAGGGCCAAGGGTCTAGGGGGAAACAGCCGACCATGTACAGGAGCTAGCAGGGGACCCCAGGGCCCGAGCAGAGTGACAGGGGTTGGGGAGAGGGCAGGCCACCAGGGGGTGTCCGGGGATGTGTTAGCTTTTGGGCTTCTGCTGTAGTACCACAGTTTTCCTTCAACAAATCTCTAAGAGAAGAAGAAGGGCCTTGGGAGCAGGTGCTGAGAAAGCTCAGCCGGCAGGTGCTGAGGGCCTACTGTGTGCGTCAGGCTAGGGCCTCCGCGTGCGGGAGAGCTCAGATGCTTCTGGGAGGGAGAAAGAAATCGAGAGACAGTGAAACGGCACGCGGGCCCCGGGAGCCCAGAGAGGGTCACTGGGAAGGCCTTTCAGCAGGTCCTCTCGGCTGCAAGGGTGGAGGTCATGTGGATTAAAGGAGAGGGTTTTCCCAGAAGTCCTGTGTAGGGATGGGAGCTCCAGAAGGCCCTGGGGCACGTTCCTGCCAGTTGGTGCTGACCACCCAGTCCACGGACAGCAAGGCAGGGTTACGAGAGGATGGAGGTGACGAGTGACATGTGTAAGGCCCCTCGGTTCGTGGCAGTGCATGTGGCAGAGGGTGCTGGGTGCTTGGGGCTGTGCCTTGATGGCGTTCTGTGGCCAGCACTCTGCCAGTCAGTAAACATCTGACGAGTGACCGAGCCCCAGCCGTGGAGCTCCCGGGCCTTCAGAGGCCGCCTGGCCCCCCACTTCTGTGCCAGTCCCTGCAGGAGGTCTGGCAGCTGCTTTAGGGAGGTGCTCACGGGAGCCCCGCCCCTCCCTGGGGCCCTTGTCCAGGGGCTCAGAGTAGGGGATGGAGACTGGGTGGAGTTGCCATGGTGATGACGGAACAAGGGGCAGGTTCTGACAGAGCCCCTGAGAGTGGGCAGAAAGTGCCATTGTGGGGACATGGCCCCTTTCGGAAGCCAGTGAAGGGGGTGGTTCTGGCAGGTTGTGACTTAGCGCTTGATACATGAGGTTATGGGGATTACACTTGTCTGCACGCAGAGCCAGGGGGAGGCCAAGAAGTGGCTCTCCAGGGAATTTCCTGGCGATCCTGTGGTTGGGTTGGTGCTCTCACTGCCGGGGCCCAGGTTCAACTCCTGGTCAGGGGACTAAGATCCTGCAAGCCATGGAGTGCAGCCAAAAAAAAAAAACCAAGTCTTTCCAAAGGAGAGCCAAGCCTTCCTTCCTGGGAACTTGTGACTCTGACTGTATGTGGCCAAAGGGGGTTTCTGTAGGTGTGAGTTAAGGGACTTGAGGTTATCCCAGATAACATGCATGCATGCATGCTAAATTGCTTTAGTCGTGTCCAACTCTTCGTGACCCTGTGGACTATAGCCCGCCAGGCTCCTCTGTCCATGGGATTCTCCAGGCAAGAAAACTGGAGTGGGTTTCCTTGTCCTCCTCCAGGGGATCTTCCTGACCCAGGGATTGAACCTGCATTTCCTGTCTCCTGCATTGGCAGGCGGGTTCTTTACCACTAGCGCCATCTGGGAAGCCTGTCCCAGATAACACGCATGGGCCCTAAATGCAGCAGCGTGTTGTTATAGGAGGGAGGCCGAAAAAGGGTCAACGCACAGGAGAGAAGGCCGTGTGACCCCAGAGGCAGAGGCTGGAGCAATGCAGCTACAAGCCAGAGAAAGCCAGCAGCCAGCAAGGCTGGGAGGACGAGGAACAGAGTCTCCCAGGGCTCTGACGGGAGTGCGGCTCTGCCAGCACCTCGGTTCAGCCCAGCGATGCTGATTTCAGACTTCTGGCTCCTGAGCGGTAGGAGAATAGATGGCTGTGGTTTTCAGCCACTCAGTTTGCGGTAATTTGTTAAAGCAGCCCAGGAACCTCTTCCAAGCAGCACTGCTTGGATCCCATTGTGTGTTCCCATACTGGCTTATTGAAGTGATGGCCAGCATCCAGAGTTTAGAAGATAACCATTTGGAGCAGTGGCTCACAGTCTCCAGTGGATTGAAGTCAATTATACCCTTGTATCCGGAGCCAGTCCCTGCAAAGCACAGATCCCGATGTAGCCACACCTCGGGCAGCACCCTCCACGCCTCCCCAGCACCCCCTCCTTTAAGAAGGCAGACACAGAAGCAATCAGAAGCATCTGTCACTATCGTTCCGGCTCTCATCTTCTCCCAGCTTAGCTGCTGTACCCTCGCCCAGCCCCCACATCTTCAGAAGCTTCTCTTTAGGACGATAAGGTCATATTTCTAAATCCTAGATCCAATTAAAAGTGTCTGTTTCCATGCAAGATTGGTATATCAATTGTATTTCTATACACTAGCAATGAACACACATAAAATTAAGAGCACAACTCCATCTACATTGGCAGAACAAAGGAATAAACCTAAGAAGTATATATGCTGAAAATTACAAAATATCCTTGAAAGAAATTAAAATGTTTAAAAACGTAACTAATTAGAAATCTTTTGTTCGTGGATCAGATGACTTAATTTTGTTAAGATCAATCCTCCCCAAACTGATCTACAGATTCAATACAATCCTTAGCAGAATTCCAGCTGGTCTCTTGGCAGAAATTGGCAAGCTGAGCCTAGAATTCAAATTCAAGGGACCCAGAATAGCCAAAATAATACTGAAGGGAAAAAAAAAGGAATAAAGTTGGATGACTCACACTTCCTAATTTCAAACTTATTGTGAAGTCATACCTATTTATTGAAGAAAATCCATGTGTAAGTGGACACGTTCAAGTCAAACCCGTGTTATTCAAGAGTCGGCTATGTATTCAACGCATTGCTGGGACAACTGGATATCCATATGCAAAAGAATGAAGCTGGACCCCTTCTTTACGCCATATGTCAAAATTAAGTCCAAATGAATCAAATACCTAAAAATAAAAGCTAAAACTACAAAGCACTTAGAAGAAATCATAGGGATAGATCCTCATGGCCTTGGACTTGCCACCCTTTCCCCAGACAGGATACCACTGTTATTGTCCATCAACAAAAGGATAACTTGCACTTCATTGAATGCAAGTCGCAGTCACAGTACGAGGCCACTTGTCCCCTGCTAGGATGATGTGGGGAGCTGGAACCACGCACTCGGCTAGTATGAATGTAAAACGGTGCAGCTGCTTTAGAAAGTTAAATGTAAGCGTCCTATATGACCCAGCAGTTCCACTCTGAGATGCATATATACCCAAGAGAACTGAAAACTTGTTCACACAAACACTTGTACACAAATGTTCATGGCAGCATCTTCATAGCAGCCAAGCAGTGGAGATAGCACAAGCGTCCGTCAACTGACGAACAGATAAGTGTGAGTCATCCACGTTGTGGAATGTTACTCGGCTGAGAAAAGGAACTGGGGGTTCCTGATCCATGCTGCTGCTGCATGGGTGAGCCTCGAGAACATCGTGCTAATGAAAGAAGCCAGACACACGAGCTCACCTACTGGCTGATTGCTTTCACGTGAGATGTCCAGAACAGGCACATCTATAGAGACAGAAGTAGATGAGTGTTGCCCGGCCGGGAGGTGGGGGTGGGGGACAGTGTGGGGAGTGACTGAGTCACCCAGCTCCTGAACGTGCGCCCCAGAATAAGGGTCCGGGGGCTGGGACAGACCTCCCAGGTGACTGGGGCGGGCTCCACTCCCTGAGCCGCAGCACCGCTGGGTGACCTGCATGCGCCCCCCACCCCCCAGCGCAGAGCTGGGCTCTTGAGCCCCTGGAGAAGCCCAGGGCTCTGCTCGCAGACTGACTTTGTGAACAGCACCGGGAGCAGGCCAGCAAGGAGAGGGAGCGTCCTGAGCAGGCCTCCTCCCCACTCCATCTCTGCTTGTGCTGAGAACCAGTCTCCTACTGATGCCGGCGGAGCCCCTCCGCCTCCTCCTGCGTTGGCTTTGCTTAGTGACTGTTCACCACAGCTGGTGACCCCGAGCATCACACGCTGGGGTCCCTGTCCCTTCCCACTGCTGTTCGGCAGAGGGGGGTCTCAGGCTGGTAATTGGTTTGTGCTTGGCTGGTTTTCAATTCCAAAGCTCTGCCTCCCACCTCTCTCGTCTCCCCGGCCGGTCTTGCATCGTGATCCTGATGGCTTCCCAACACTCCAGCTGTGTACTCAGGGTTTCAGGTTAGCCTTGGGCTCTTTGTCAGATAATTGAAAAGGATGCTTTCAGATGCTAAGTGGTGGCTCTAAGTGCTCATCAAAGTGTCCGCTTGCTGATGACTTCACCTCTCCCACCGCCCCCACCGCACTCCTACCCTGCGTTGATTACAGATCCCATCAGCTGCACTGCCTGGCAATTAAGCCCTGTGAGCCCCAGGGGAGAGCTGTGTCTGAATCATGGAAGCTCAGGCTGGAAGGGTCCCTGGGGGCTGTCTGGCCAGCTCCCCCATCTTCCTGGTAGCGCTCTGAGATCTCCGTGTCCAGGTGTCTCACTGAAGCGCCTGCGGAGAGGGCCCTGGTGACACAGGGTGGCACCTGGCTCTTACAGCTCATCAGCAGTGGCCTTTCTTCCTCCAGAGGTGTCTGGTGGATGGGTCCTGTACACGATGCAGGCGCGGCAAAGCAGAGTGGGCTCTGCGCTGGAGCAGGACAGCTGGGCCTGTCCCTCTTTCACCGTGGCCTCTGGGGACCTGGACAAGACCCTGAGTCCTGGGTGTAGAGTCCAACACGGAGCAAAGAATCCTCTCTCGTGCCTGTCCCTGCTGCTGCTGCTGCTAAGTCGCTTTAGTTGTGTCTGACTCTGTGCGACCCCATAGACGGCAGCCCACCAGGCTCCTCTGTCCCTGATATTCTCCAGGCAAGAACACTGGAGTGGGTTGCCATTTCCTTCTCCAGTGCCTGTCCCTAGAGGATCTGATATCTCCCCAAGAACCCAGTGCATTATTTCTTCCCAGGGCTCCGAGAGTCCTAAGGGAGTTAGGGTCGAGACGTGCCCAGCACACAGTAGGGCCTGCACGAACCCTGGTTCCTGTCTTTCGCTCCCTGACTGTCCTTCCCCAGGCTTAAGAAAGGAACGATAGGCTTTCTTGGTTGTGGGCCTGCTCTCAGGTCCTCTCCATGACAGACACGGCGATCGTCACATGAACAGATTTAACGTGTGATGAAGTCCCAGTGGTCGCTGCTGCTCGTTTGGGACTCGAGGCTGCAGGTAGTGTGCGGGTCCTTATTTAGCACCCGTCCCTGCTGGACCTGGTGATGTGCACAAGCGCGTCCTCTGCTGTGCGGCCGTGGACCCAACAGAAGTGACAGGGTGAGCACGGTCTGTGGGCCACGGGCCAGGAACAGGGCTGGAGAGGACGGCTGGGTCACTGTCCTGCTCCTGGGGGTGCATGATCGCCAGGCAGGGTTCACACCTGGGTTCCTAGAGCTTGCCCCCCAGGGGTGCCTGGCGTGAAGAGCTGTGTTAGGGATGCTGCCCGGTCCCCCAGGTGGCCAGGGTCACCACTTGGCCTGGGTCCCCTCTTCTCCCAGACGCCTGTCCGACAGCCACGTTGGGCAGCCCTCCTGAGTCATGCGATAGTTTGGAGCCTCCTTGGACGGCGCGAACCCCGTGGCAGTCATGTGGTGCACGCTGGGGGTGGTAAGGAGGGCAGCATGGGCTGTGCACAGTGCCCAGTGCCAGGGGGGCAAGATGGGGTCCCAGACCAGTCTGTGAGCTCCTGGGCGCCCCTCCAGAGGGTGGGCTCCCAGTCTCCATGGCTGCATGAGGAGCTCACGGCCCCTCCCCTTGGCTGCTGCCTCCCTAAACAAGCTGACCGTCCGCTGGGGGACAGCCGTAGAATGACGGGCTTGGCCACAGAAGGGGCAGGCTGGGCGGGAGCCAGCCCCCCCCACCCCCGCTGGGTGTGGGGTGCCCTGCAGAGGGGAGCACACCTCCATGGGCGTGGTCGGGATGGAGCAGAGTCAGGGTTTCCTTTCGAAAGCTCCTCTGACTTGGAACCAACTCTGGGCCAGGCGTGTCACCCTCCATGAGATGGCCCCTCTGTACAGGGGCCCCAGAGCCATCACCTCACTTACCGAGGAGGTGGGGATCATGTCTCATTTAAGAGGGCAGGAAACGGAGGCTCGGAGAAGTTAAGCGTCTCTCCCAGGGTACACTGCCTAGTAAGTGGCCCAGGCTGGTTTTGAACGTGGCTCCTTTGCACCTGGCTGCCTTGGCCCCTGGCTGGATGAGCAGCTCCCTTCACAGCCAGACCCAGTGAGTCACTTGGCCAGCAAGCCTGGCCCTTGGCTCTGAGACTGCCCCACCGGCAGCCAGCTCCTGTCCCCTGACACACGGCAGCCCGAGGAAGCCCTTTGTCATTCTGCTTCCCTGTGAATGATGGTTCCGTTCACCTGCTGTCAGCTCTGGGCAAACAGGATTTAAAGTCCAGCCGAGCAGTGTGCTTTGCCCCAGAGGTGGCACAGGCCCAGGCCTGGACGTCAGCTCCACAGGGCACCGTGCTGCGGGAGGTGGGTGCCCAGACCTGGACCCGCTGAGCCCAGCGCCACCCGAGGGGGCGCTGACCTGCTGAACATTGGCTCCTCCCGGGGCTGGACGGGGGCGTCTTCACAGAAGCGGGGCCCTGTGGTCAGGCCCCAGCTGTCTCTCAAGCCCCAAGTCCGGGTTCCTACTAACAGGCTGCGTGTGTTCCTGTATGCGTGTACGTGTGTGTGTGTGCACACGCAGACTGCAGGGGGCCTGTGTGTGGGTGTGTGTGCTTGTGTGTGTGTGTAGTGTGTGTGTGTGCACACGCAGACTGCAGGGGGCCTGTGTGTGGGGTGTGTGTGTGGGGGTGGGTATGTGTGTGTACACAGGTTGAGGGGGCCTGTGTGTGGGGGTGTGTGTGTGGGTGTGTGTGCTTGTGTGTATGTGTGGTGTATGTATGTGTACACGCAGGCTGCAGGGGGCCTGTGTGTGTGGGGGTGTGTGTGGGGTGTGTGTGTGTGCTTGTGTGGGTGTGTGTACACGCAGGCTGCAGGGGGCCTGTGGCTGGCCAGTGGAGGACCAACGGGGCGGTCTGAGACCCCTTCTTGCAAGGCGTGAGGTTGCCCCCTCCAAGCCCCTCGTCCGTCCCTGGCAGTGCGGGCTGCCCCCGGGTGCTGTGGACACGTGGGGCCGTGTGGTCTGTTGGTCACCCCGCCTCTGTGCACTGGATGCCGGCGCCCCTCCCCCAGGCGTGATGACCAGACTGTCTCCAGACCTCATCCTGGGTCCCGGGGTTGGGGGGCAGAGTCACCCCTCGTCTAGAACCCTTGCTTTGTGCTCTGAGCGCCAGTCCCGGGGTGGGGACCGCCCTCGTCCCCTGCGGCGAGTGTGGGCCCCTGGGTCTGCGCCCCCCACCCCTCCACCACGTGGCACCTCTCGCTGGAGAACAAAGCCAGCCTCCCAGTGTCATTTATTCTCCGGTCACAGTTTTGAAAACCTAGGCGGTCGATTCGGAACGCCTGAATTTGATTAGCGGAGCCGAGCTCTCTGGCGTCAGCATTTGCAGAGCACTTGGGCTCCCAGTTCAAACAGGGCTAACCTTATCTTTGGGAAAATAGAGTGTGTTTGAGGCCTGATCACAGGCATTAAAGCCATTAATTAGTAATGAGATTCAATTTCCCGGTGTCCTTGCCCGTGTGTGTCCCGATGCAGAGATGGTGCTGCGAGCGTTTTCTGCAGATGCATGGACAAACACCTGCTGTCCCAGTTCAGTGGCCACACGTCGTAACGTTCCCCAGCCCGGCCAGGCCCCACGTAACCCCATTACTGAGAAAGATGAGCCCCGGCCGGGCGGGGCGGAGGGAGGAAGCAGGAGAGGCCCTCCTTAATGAGATTAGCGATGTCAGTGTTCCAGTCGAGGCCTGTTAATAAAATGGATGAGAGCTCACTCAATGAGGCTCCCTTTCCACTCTCCTGCGTTAACACAGTTGTCTCTCTCTTGGTTTTGCTAACCTCTGCCTCCTGCCCCCGCCTACCTCCCTCTGGTTCAGGGTCAAAGGCGTGCTTACCTTTTATCCCAGCCCAGGACCCCAGAGAACTGGTAGCCAGGAGCACGTGCTGCGTCCAGCCAGACTGGAAGGCCACGTGGATGAGGGACAGTGGGAGGTGTGGGTGTCCAGGCCGATGAGCCCCAGCACTGCCCACCCCCCCCACCGGCCGGGTGAGCTTCAGCATTGTTTTGACTCACCCCCCGCCTCCAGCTCCGGCCGCCGAGGCTGGACAGGAAGATACCGATCACTCAGATGTGTTTCCAGGTTGTGTGAGATGATGGACACACAGATTGGGGCCTCTAGGAAGTCTGCAGGGAGACGCACAGCCCCTCCCGTTCTGAAGTGTGGCTGAGCTGGGCTGAAATTCAAGCATCGCGGGCGAAGGAGGCCAAGTCACAACAGATGCCTGAGGGCAGGGCAGACGCGGGCCTGTGGACCAGACAGCCTGGGAGGCGGGCGGCGGGCCTGTGGCCTCGCCCGGGTCAGCGCGGCTCGGGGTGGCGCCGCGCACCTGCGTCCTGCCCAGGCTCTGCGTTCCCATCTGTGGGTCCACCCGCCAGGCGCCCACCTGGAGGGGAGGCCGCAGGGGCTGTGGCGCATGAGTGCCAAGCGCGCTGTGCTTGCCCCGCCGGGAGCTGCAGGCCTCTTGTTCCTGGCACGTTTTTTTTTTTTTTAATCATCTCACGACGTTTGGATGAATGTCTGTGCCGACGGTCTTCGCTGCACTGTCCTCTTAACTCCCAGGAGGTATTTGCATCTTAGCGTCCAGCCAGTTTCTCACGTCAGAGAGACCTGAGTGTATGTGCTTCGGCTCTTCTAAAACAAGGCCCTTTTCATTGGGACTTTTCTTCCAAACCCTCCGGTCTGACCGGGACACTGTCGGCAGAGGGGCCCCGGGTCTGGTTGTGTCCCCTGAGAGCCCTGGGGTTGGCACAGCCAGAGAGCAGGCAGCCTGGCTGTGACTGGTGGGGTCGTCTGCTCAGACAGGTGGTGGGCCGACCGTGTGCTGGGCGAGGCCGTGGGCCCTAGGGCCGGTGGTGCGACGCTGCCCTGGTTTCCTGCCGTCTCTTCCCACCCACTCTCTGCCGGGTCTGTTCTTTCCCTGGAAAGGAAGGTGGGGAGCAGACGGAGTCCAGACCCAGGCTGGGGTGTCCGCAGCCATCACCCCTGTGTGTGATGGCCACCCCAGAAAGAACCTGTTTCCACGAACTCCAGGGACCCCGGTACATGGAGGCATCAGGACCCTTGACCACAGACCTCACAGATGGGCTGGATTTTGGTCACTCGTCTGGCTGGGGTCCACGCTGCCCCAGCCTCTCCAAGCCTCAGTCTGCTCCCATGAGGGAGGGGTCCTTGTAGGTCTGTGTGGGACGGGAGTGGGAGAGTGTAAAGCCTGCACCCCCAGAGCAGGCAGCCCTGGGGGAGCAGTGTGTGACATGGTATGTGGTCCTGGCCATTCCCTGCATGGGGGTGGCTGTGGGGAAGTGCCCTGGGGGGTCCCCGGCCCCTCTGAGGGCCGGTCTGTGCCGGGGGCGGCGCTGCCTGCTGACCAGCGAGCCCAGCAGGTGCTGGGAGCGGGAGGCCCTGGACCAGGACTCCTGGCTGCTCCCTCCCTGGCGGCCGGCATCTCCGCCCGGCCTGACGGTTAACAGTTCTGACAGGCCAGGCTATTTTTAGAAACCTGTTCCCACATCTTTTCCCTGTGGGAAAAGGAAAGCAAGTTAAAATTTCAAATTAACCCACCAGCCCACCCTCCTGCAGCACACACTCACTCACAGTGGCCGCTTGGGGCGCGGGCTGTGCAGGAGGGGCTGGGGGGCGTCTGTGGAGGGTCCTCTGCACACCAGGCTCTGTGAGGGGCGCTTACGTCTGAGATGGGGGTGTGGGGGGGAAGCCGACATCACAGAGGGACCCAGCAGAGACCCCGTCGGGGACGGGGGCAGCTTGTTGGGGTCACCCCGCCAGGAGGGCCAGGCCCGGCACCCCGTGTCATACCTGGGGGTGGGCTGGCGACAGAGGGGTGCCTCGCGGGGGTGGGGGTGAGTGCCCGGCAGGTGGTCCCCCCCTCACTTCCCAGCTGCCCTCTCTGCCTCCCAGTGCTCTTCTGCTCCCAACTAAGGTGGTGCTGGCAGTTGTCCTGGAGCGACGCAGCGTGTCACCCCCCCACCCCTGTTACCAGGCAACCTGAGGCCCAGCCACGCAGTCACAGGTCACTCCAAGTCACACCTCTCAGCAGCTTTCCCATGGGGCCTGGCCGATACACAGTGGTCCCTGGGCAGAAGCTGGCCCAGGTGCCAGTGGGCAGGGACACTTGGCCCAAGGCTTGAAATACTAACGGGGTTGATTTGAAAAATAAAAAGGACATTAAGCAGTCACTAGTTTTAAAAATATTAACCTGATAAAGGTTTTAGTATTGGAAAAAAAAAAAAACCCTGATCCTGGGAAAGACTGAAGGCAGAAAGGAGAAGAGGGCGTCAGAGGATGAGATGGTTAGATAGCATCACTGACTCCATGGACATGCTGCTGCTGCTAAGTCGCTTCAGTCGTGTCCGACTCTGTGCGACCCCAGAGACAGCAGCCCACCAGGCTCCCCCATCCCTGGGATTCTCCAGGCCAGAACACTGGAGTGGGTTGCCATTTCCTTCTCCAATGCATGAAAGTGAAAAGTGAAAGGAAAGTCGCTCAGTCGTGTCTGACTCTTAGCGACCCCATGGACTGCAGCCTACCAGGCTCGTCTGTCTCCATGGACATGAGTTTGAACAAACTCTGAGAGATGGCGATGGACAGGGAAGCCTGGAATTCTGCAGTCCACGGCATCGCAGAGTTGGACGTGACTGGGCAACTGAACAACGACAACTGATAAAGATTTAGGAAAAAACTTAAACATATATCACTGTCTTTGACTTGCTCATTTACAATGACATTTCCGGCAAGGCCCCTTCCTGTTTTGGGGGTTGGCAGTGAGACGCCCCCTGGGCAGAAGTCAGCTCGGAACCAAGGTCCTCATCCTCAGAGCGGGCCCAGCAGCCGTCCTTCCAGGCTGTGATGAGAGCAAAGATGCTCCTGTCTGCCACGGGCCTGGCGGGGCCCAGCCAGTGTAGGCACCCCCGACCGCCCCCACTGTCTGCTTGGGCCTCGGCATAGATGGAAAGCAGCTCAGTCACCCTGAACCGGAGTTTTCCTCCTCCAGTTTAAACTAAGCAGTGACTAGACGTTCCCCCAGGCAAAGGCTGTACTCCTCATCCGTCACCTGGGTGTTGTTCATGGAAGAGGCCTGGCCTTCCTGGTAGTAAAGCAAGCCCCTCACGCCCTGGCTGACTCAGTTTCCGGAGGTTTAGCAGCTTTGTCGGACGTCTGGTTAACACACAGTAAACTCAGCATATCCAAAGGGTACGACCTGATACATCTGGACGAATGTGTACCCTGGTGAAGGGCTTCCCAGGTGACCCAAGGTAAAGAACCTGCCTGCCAACAAAGGAGACGCAGGAGACGCGGGTTTGATCCCTCGGTTGGGAAGATCCCCTGGAGCAGGGCATGGCACCCCACTCTGGTGTTCTTGCCTGGGGAATCCCGTGGACAGAGGAGCCTGGCGGGCTGCAGTCCACGGTGTCGCAAAGAGTGGGACGCGAGTAAGTGACTGAGCATGCATACCCTGGGCCAGGCATACCCTGATAAAGCCTTCTCCACCCAAGCTTCCTCTTGCCCTGCAGTAACACCCTCTTTCTGGCCCCAGCGCCGCCCCGCGCCCAGCACCAGTCGGCTTTCCGTCAGCGTACGTTAGTCTGTCTCTCTGGCCCCGGCGCCGCCCCGTGCCCAGCACCAGTCGGCTTTCCGTCAGCGTACGTTAGTCTGTCTCTCTGGCCCCGGCGCCGCCCCGTGCCCAGCACCAGTCGGCTTTCCGTCAGCGTACGTTAGTCTGTCTCTCTGGCCCCGCGCCGCCCGTGCCCAGCACCAGTCGGCTTCCGTCAGCGTCGTTAGTCTGTCTCTCTGGCCCCGGCGCCGCCCCGTGCCCAGCACCAGTCGGCTTCCGTCAGCGTACGTTAGTCTGTCTCTCTGGCCCCGCGCGCCCGTGCCCAGCACCAGTCGGCTTTCCGTCAGCGTACGTTAGTCTGTCTCTCTGGCCCCGGCGCCGCCCCGTGCCCAGCACCAGTCGGCTTTCCGTCAGCGTACGTTAGTCTGTCTCTCTGGCCCCGGCGCCGCCCCGTGCCCAGCACCAGTCGGCTTTCCGTCAGCGTACGTTAGTCTGTCTCTCTGGCCCCGGCGCCGCCCCGTGCCCAGCACCAGTCGGCTTTCCGTCAGCATAGGTTAGTCTGTCTCTCTGGCCCCGGCACCGCCCCACGCCCAGCACCAGTCGGCTTTCCGTCAGCGTAGGTTAGTTTTGTATCAGTGGGCTCTTGGACTGTGTACTCTCCTGTGACCGGCTTCTTCCATTTGGAATGACCGTTTTGAGATGCCTTCCTGTTGTGCATTCAGCAGTCTGCCCCTTCCCGTTGCCAGGCGGCACCCCGTTGCCAGGCGGCGCCCCGTCAGAGGTGCCCACCTTGTACTCCTCACCCGCTCCCTCCAGAGACACTTGGCTTCTTCCAGCTTGGGGCCGTTAGAAAGCAGCACAGCCGTTCGTGTAAAAGTCTTTGCACGGAGGTGCACATTCGTTTCTTTGGCATCACTCTCTAGGCGTGGCATCTTTGGGTCCCGTGGTAGATGTTTGTTCCTCTTCCTGACATCGCCCCTCTCATTCCTGATACCCATCACTTGCATGCGCTCGTTTTTCCTGATCAGGGCGGCTGGAGGTTTACTAATTCTACTGAGCTTCCCAAAGAACCGGCTTTTGGTTTCATTGATTTTCTCTATTGATTTTCTGTTTTCCATTTCATTGATTCCCACTTTGCTGTTTATTTCCTTCCTTTTTTAAAAAACATCAGATTTAATCTGTTCTTCTGTTGCTAATTTCTTAGTGTAGAAGCTGAAATCATAAATTTGAGATTTTCCCTCTCCTCTAGTAGATGTTTAGTGCCATAAATTCCCCAGGAAGCATTACTTTATTGGCATCTCACAGATCTCGATACGTTTTCATTTTCACTCAGCTCAAAATAATTTCTAATTTCCCATTTAATTTCTTTTCTGACCAGAGGGTTATTTGGAAGTGTATTGTCTAGTTTCTAAATATTTGGGGATTTTCCAGATCTCTTTCTGTTATTAAATGCTAATATAATACCATCGTTGTCAGAATGTGCTTGGTATGACGATCTTTGTAAGCTTCCGGTTGAGAGTGTGGTCTGTGTTGATGAATGTCTTGTACACTTGAAAGAGACGTGCTCTACAGTCCCGCCCTGCAAGCGTTAACCAGGCAGGTCGTTTGACAGGATTGTTCAAGTCTTTTATGTCCTGACTGATTTTCTGTTTGCTTGTTGTTATTATTGAGAGTAAGAAATGCACACCCCAAAACTGTGTTTTGCCATTTCTTTTGGTTGCTCTATCAGATTTAGCTTCACAAATCTTGAACTTCCGTTACTATATATACATAGCCATTTAGGATTCTTGGGTCATTTTGATGAACTGATTGCTTTATCATTATGAAATAACATTCAAAACTTCACAATGTCACTTGTGCTGATGTTAATATAGCCATGCCAGGCACTTTTGCATTAGTGATTGCCTGATATACCTGTTCCCATACTTGCAATTTTAATGTTTCTTTATAAAGTGCATTTCTTTTTAGCAACATATGGTCAGATCCTGTTTAGTTTTATTTTGCTTTTATCCTGACGACGTCTGCCTTTTATTTGGGTCCATTTAATGTTAACATTTGATGTGATTGTTAAGTTTATCTCTGTCTTTAAGTCTATGATATTCTCTTTTCTGTCTGTTCCAACTGTTCTTTGTTCCATTTTCCTATTTTACTGCCTTCTTCCTTTGGACTTGTTAAGTATTTTTATAATTCCATTTTTAAAAATAGCCTTTATTCTTTACAATAGTTTTGGGCTCACAGCAGCCTTGAGTGGACAGTACAGAGAGCTCCTGTTCGCCTGCTGCCCTGCCGCCTCCCCGTTGGCAGCATCCCCACCAGAGTGGACGTGCAGGCTCGCCATCAGTGAGCCTACCTTATTGAGTGTTACCCAGAATCTACAGTTTACATTAGGATTCATTTCTGGTGTGGTTCCTTCTATGAATTTTGACAAATGTAAGCATATGTGCAGCGTTAAGAGTATTGTGCAGAATAATTTCGGTGCCTAAAAACCTTCAGTGCTCCACCTCTTCATCTCCCCAAGGTCCCTGACAACCACTGATCTTTTCACAGTCTCTGCAGTTCTGCCTTTTCCAAAATGCATATAGTTGGAATCATACAGTATGTAACATTTTCAGTTTGGCTTCTTTCACTTAGTAATATTCATTTAAAGTTCCCCCGTGTCTTTTCATGGCATGACAGCTCTTTTTTTTTTTTTTGTAGTTTTGAATAATATTCCATTGTCTGGATGTACCATGGTGTATTCATCCATTCACTCACTAAAGGGCATCTTGGTTACTTCCAAGTTTTGCATTTGTGAATAAAGCATCTGTATGCAGGTTTTCTTTGGACATAAGTTTTCAGATGATCTGGGTAAATAGCAAAGGGCATGATTATTGGATCATATGGAAAGAGTTTGGTTTTGTAAGAAATCCCCAAACTGTCTTTGCAAATGCTTGTTCCCTTTTGCACACCCATCAGCAATGAGTGAGAGTTCCAGTTGCTCCTTACTACCATCATCTGCTGTTGTCAGTGCTTTAGAATTTGGGTGTTTAGAATACAGGTGAGTAGTTGTATCTTATTTTAAACTACAGTTCCCTAATTACATATGATGTTGAGCATCTCTTTATAAAATGCTTATTTGCCATAAGTTATCTTTTTTTGGTGAGGTGTGAATTCAGGTCTTCAGCACATTTTTTGAGTTGTTTTCTTATCACTGAGTTTTAAGAGTTCTTTGTATGTTTTAGATAACACTCTTCTACCAGACATGTGTTTTGCAAATACTTCCTCCCAGGCTTGTCTTCTTATTCCCTTGATGAGTGTCTTCTTATTCCCTTGATGGTGTCTTCTGCAGAGAGGAGTTTTTAATTTTAATTCTTTCCACCTTACCAATTCTTTACTTTATGGATAGTGCCTTTGATGTATTTGAAAACTCATCACTATACCAAGGTCATGTAGACTTTTCTCTTAGATTATCTCCTAGACATTGTATACTTTGCTCTTTACGCTTACGTGACCCATTTTAATCCAGTTTCTGTGATGGGTGTGAGGTCTAGATGCGTTTTTAATTTTTCCGTCCGCGGACGTCTTGTCGTTCCAACACAGTTTGTTGAAGACGTTGTCATGTTCCCGCTGTCTCACTTTTGTTTCTTTATCAAGGGTTGTTGGATTGTATTACCTGGCTCTGCCTCTGGGCTCTCGTTGCGTTGATCTGTTTGCCTGTTCTTTTACCAATGCTGCACTGTCGTAACCACTGTGCCTTTTAGGAAGTCTCGAAGTCAGCTCGTCTCAGCTCTTCACCTCTGATCGTTCCTGTCAGTGCAGCATTGGCTGCTCTGCTGTTTGGGTTGGGCGGTTTAATTGCGCCACTCCAGATGAACTTTAGAAGCTGTTTGCCAGTGTCCATAAAGTCACCTTCTGGGGTTTTGATTTTGATTTAAGTGACTATAAATAAGGTTGGGAAAAACTGACATCTTGACAATATTGAGTCTATTCACAAGCATGGAATATCTCTTTCTATATTTTAATTATTTCTTTGATTACTTTCATCAGAGTTTGCTTGATTTCCTCACATATCTTAAACATATTTTGTTAGATTTTTACCTAAGTATTTCATTTTGGGGGGAGCTAACTACCTTTAAAAAAAGTACTCATTTATGTGTTTGGCTGCACTGGCTCCTTGCTGTGGCCTGCGGGGTCTTCCCTCCTTGCTGTGGCCTGCGGGGTCTTCCCTCCTTGCTGTGGCCTGCGGGGTTTCCCTCCTTGCTGCGGCCTGCAGGGTCTTTACTTGCAGCACGTGGCCTCTTCGCTGTCAGGCGTGGGGTCGGGCTCCCTGACCAAGAATGGAGCCCAGGCAACCTGCCTTTGGAGCATGGAGCCTTGGCCACTGGGCCATCAGGAAAGTCCCGTTGATTGATGTTGTGTATTTATTATCCCTCGTATCGTTCAGCCTAGCTATAATTACTTAGTTGCAAGAGGATTTTTAGTTAGCTTTTTGTGTTTTCTACATAGACAATCATGTCATCTGTGAACAAAGACAATTTATCTTCCTTTTGGCTAAAACTATGACTTTTTTTTTTTTTAACTGTATTACGTTAGTGCCTGTTTTAAGTTTATACATTTTTAAGTTAAAGTGACATTGTAAACTTGATGTTTATACCTTCTTCTCCCCGAGTGCTATCACTGTTATCATGCATCTTATTTGTGTGAAAATTATAAACCACAAAAAACATCTTTATTATTTTATAGAGTTTTCAACAAGAACAAAACCTTATATATTCACCCATGTAGTCACCATTTCCTGTGCCTTTGTTTCTTCTTACCTGCGTCTCCTGCTGCTGCCGCCAAGTCACTCAGTCACGTCCGACTCTGTGAGACCCCATAGACTGCAGCCCACCAGGCTCCCCCGTCCCTGGGATTCTCCAGGCAAGAGCGCTGGAGTGGGGTGCCATCGCCTTCTCCGCCTGTGTCTTCATCTGGTGTTGTTTTCTTTGTACCCGAAAGACTTTATTTTCACCTTTCTGAAAATGCAGGTCTGTTTCTGCTAAATTCTTTCTGCTTTTGTAATTCTGAAAAAGTCTTTATTTCACTTTATTTTTGCGAAGAGCTGTTTTCAGCCTGGTTTCAAATCCTGGTCAGTGGTTCTGCACCCCACCCTGCCAACACTTACACAGTCTCTGTACGTGTTTCTGATGAGAAACCACTGTCATTCTTCCCTTCGTTCCTCTGTGAGCGATATTTGCTCTCTGGCTGCTCTAGGGATTGTCTTCATCATCACTGGGCTTGATGGTAGTGTGCCCTGCTGTAGTTTACTTCTTGTGTTTGGGGTTTGTTTAGCTTCTTGGACCTTGGAGTTTATAGTTGTGTTTTTTTAATCAATTTTGGGGGGGAAATGGCCGTTATTTCTCAGTTATTTTTTTCTGTGTCTCTCCACGCTCCTCTCCTTCAGGGCACTCCAACTGCAGGTGGGTCTGGCCACTTGAAATTTTCTAAGAACTCAACTATATTCTTCCTGTAAAGTTTTTAATCTGCATATTTTATTTTGGATCTTTTGTATTGCTGTGTCTTCAAGTACACTTATTTTTCCTTCTGCAGTGTAGTCTGCTATTAACCCCATCCCACTTATTTCTATCTCAAATACCATACAATTCATTGATAGAAGTTTGGATCGAGTCTTTTTTGTACCTTCCCTGTCATTGCTTAACTTTTTGAACACCTGAGATTATTACAGTTGCTTTAATGTTCTCATTTGCTAAGTCAGTGTTACTTCTAGACCTGTTTTGATTGTTGGCTTTTTTCCCCTCCTCATCGTGAGTCATATTTTTCTGTTTCTTTGAATGCCTAGTAATCTTCCATTGGATGGCAGACATGATCAATTTTGCCTTGTTGGGTGCTGGATATAAATATGCTCGAGATTCTGGGACACAGTTCTATTGCTTAGAAAAGGTTATGTCATTTTGGTTTTTGCTTTCAAGATCTTTTAAGCAAGACCAGAGCATCTTTTAGTCTAGAGCAAATTCTTTCCCACTGCAGAGCTAAGAGCTTTCCAGCTAGGCCACCACTTTCTGAATTCTGATGTTCTTTCGTCTTGCTGGTGGGAGCGGGTTCTGTGCCTGGGTCTGTGTGAGCAGCAACTTCTCCCTGCGACCCCGCAGGTGGCCCTCCCCAGCCCTGCCTATGTGCCAGATGGTGCTGACTCCTGTGGGACCCCTCTGGGTCTCCAAGGTCTCCCTCTCTTCTCCTGGCTCTCTTTTCTCCAGCGTTCTCTCCTATAAGCTCTGGTGGCCTTCACCTCCCTGGACTCAGAGGTCCAGCCACTCACCTCACAGAGCCTTTGGGCTCCCCCTAAGCTCCCCATTCCCTGTGTCATGACCCAGAAATGTCTCAAGGCAGGAAGCTGACGTACTGTGGGCTCACGTCATCTCTCAGGGGTCACTGTACCTTGTTGCATAACGACCAGTATGTTGAAACCCATGGTTTTGAGTCTTCTGCCCAGGCTCTGCTGTGCTGTGCTGCAGTGAGCTCCACTCAGTTCAGTTCAGTTCAGTTCAGTCGCTCAGTCGTGTCTGACTCTTTGCGACCCCATGAATCGCAGCATGCCAGGCCTCCCTGTCCATCACCAACTCCCGGAGTTCAGTCAGACTCACGTCCATCGAGTCAGTGAGTCCATCCAGACATCTCATCCTCTGTTGTCCCCTTCTCCTCCTGCCCCCAATCCCTCCCAGCATCAGAGTCTTTTCCAATGAGTCAACTCTTCGCAGGAGGTGGCCAAAGTACTGGAGTTTCAGCTTTAGCATCATTCCTTCCAAAGAAATCCCAGGGCTGATCTCCTTCAGAATGGACTGGTTGGATCTCCTTGCAGTCCAAGGGACTCTCAAGAGTCTTCTCCAACACCACAGTTCAAAAGCATCAACTCTTCGGTGCTCAGCCTTCTTCACAGTCCAACTCTCACATCCATACATGACCACAGGAAAAACCATAGCCTTGACTAGATGGACCTTTGTTGGCAAAGTAATGTCTCTGCTTTTGAATATGCTATCTAGGTTGGTCATAACTTTCCTTCCAAGGAGTAAGCGTCTTTTAATTTCATGGCTGCAGTCACCATCTGCAGTGATTTTGGAGCCCAGAAAAATAAAGTCTGACACTGTTTCCACTGTTTCCCCATCTATTTCCCATGAAGTGATGGGACTGGATGCCATGATCTTCGTTTTCTGAATGTTGAGCTTTAAGCCAACTTTTTCACTCTCCACTTTCACTTTCATCAGAGGCTTTTGAGTTCCTCTTCACTTTCTGCCATAAGGGTCATGTCATCTGCATATCTGAGGTTATTGATATTTCTCCCGGCAATCTTGATTCCAGCTTGTGTTTCTTCCAGCCCAGTGTTTCTCATGATGTACTCTACATGTAAGTTAAATAAGCAGGATGACAATATACAGCCTTGACGTCCTCCTTTTCCTATTTGGAACCAGTCTGTTGTTCCGTGTCCAGTTCTGACTGTTGCTTCCGGACTTGTCCCCACTATTCCTGGGCTGGAATGAAAGTCTCTTTCACCCTAGTTGTTTCCATGTGGTTCCGTTTCACCAAAGTGCACGTTAGTTTGCAAGCAGTCTCTGGCAAGCATGAGTAACTTACTTGTTACTGTCAAGGAGAAAGTCATTCATTTGTTCATTTGCTCATTCAGGAAATGCTGGCCTGGCCCCCGCAAGGCTGGGAGGAGAACACGGGAGTAAACCAGGCACAGCTGTGGGGCTTTTGGGGAGCCGGGTCCAAGGGCTTCTAATAGCTCCCTTGGGGAAGCCTCCATCCTTCATCCAGCTGACAGTCACTAAGTGCCTGGCGTGTGCCAGGCCGTCTCGGCACAGCCCCAGGGAGCACGCAGGCCGAGTGCTAGGTATGTGGTCCTAAAGTGACCACTGAACGCTGAGACCGGAATCCAGAGAACAGATAATGTGCTGGTTTTGACCACGAGGTAGAAAGAGGACCCTTCCCAGAAAAGGTAGCCATGGAACTGAACTTTGAGAGATTATCAAGGCGGGAGCCACAGCATTTGGGGCTCCAAGACGAGGCTGGCAGGGGCGCTCCATACGGGGTTCACAGGCAGGCTAGGGGTGTGGAGCTGCGGGAGACGCAGAGGGTTTAAGGCACATCAGATCTGTGCTATCATTTGATAAGGATTCAAAGGCATGATGGACTTTTGGTTTTATTGCCAAAACCAAATCATTTTGGGTTTCCCTGAAGGAACTTCATGGTGGTTTCTGAAGTAAAATTTCTAATTACTTCTGTTGGCGTGGGAGCATATTCTACACCAGACTTTTGAAGGTTGCACCACCCGGGCCTTTCCGTGACACACATGCGTGCCTTTCCCCGCGTGCATGCATGCACACGGGCAGACCACTGGAGGGGCAGGCGGGCCCACCTAGCAGAAGTGCCCCTGGAGGCCAGGTCCAGGGAGGAATCACAGGCAGAGAGCCTGGCTGCTGCATGGGCAGCTTTCTGATCAGGTGATCGATCTGGTGACTAAGGTCCTGTTTCCTGAGTGCGTTGTCACGCATCCTCATTCTACAAACAGGGCATGCTGCCATCCTTACCTCTGTGCCACCTGCCCTTTCCGGTTAGCCCACCTCTCCTTGGGCCGCAGGGGACAGACTGGTTGGCACTGTGTTGTGAAAAATGGGGTGATGTCAGTGGGCAGTTGAGCTCCCCTGCTGGCCCCGGGGAGCAGGCTCTGCCCATGCCCCTGGGTGGTCGTCTGGCAGCACCAGGCCTGGCATTCACGTGCTTACAGCCTCGTAGGGTAGAGAACACGCCACCTGAGAGCCAAGGACATACACCTGGATCCTGAGTGCCGCCAGAACTAACCGTAGTCCCGATGGGTCTGCCCAGCATGGTCTTCTCATCCTTGGTAAGGCAGTGGCCAGGCTGGTGGCCAACACCCAAGTCCTCTGAGAGTGCCTGGTGAGGTTAGGGGTAGAGCACTGTGACTTGAGGGGCAGGGACTGGGGCGGCCACATGTCGGGTGCATGCCCCGAGTCACAGTTGCAGGGAGGAGTTAAGAAGGGAGCTGCCTTTGAGTGGGCCCCAGAAAGTGAAAGTCAAAGTTGCTCAGTCGTGTCCGACTCTTTGCGACCCCATGGACTATACAGTCCATGGAATTCTCCAGGCCAGAATACTGGAGTGGGTAGCCTTTCCCTTCTCCAGGACATCTTCCCAACCCAGGGATCAAACCCAGGTCTCCAGCATAGCTGGCGGATTCTTTACCAGCTGAGCCACCAGGGAAGCCCAAGAATACTGGAGTGGGTAGCCTATCTCTTCTCCAGTGGATCTTCCCGACCCAGGAATCAAACCAGGACCCCAGCAACAGACTTAAATTCAGTGACCTAAATGGAGAGGACGTTCTGCGTGGGCCCCACCATGTGGAGCTCCAGGTGCCAGGGCCAGAAGGACAGATAGCTGTAGAGGGTAGGACAGAGAGCTTGGTCCTGACCAGGGGCTTCACGTGGCCCCACATGGGGGCAGGGGGACCCAGCTGTGCTCACAGTCGGCTGAGGCCAGGCCTCCCTGCCCAGGGTGACCCCTGCCCCTGCCCATGCCCCCTCCCTCCAGGGTGTGACCCCAGCCCTCGAACTCCCTGCCCCTGTGACAGCACCTGCTCATTCCCAGTCTTGGTGCCCAGCCTGGGCCAAAGGCTCGCTTCTCAGTTTCTGGGAAAAGCAAATTTATCAGCTCGTGAAAAGGGGAAATGTTTACAGGAAAGGAAGGCACAAAACGAATGAATAATTGTAGCCCCGTTCTCGGTCCCCAGAGACCAATATTCTAGGCTCTTGCTTTTATTAGGAAAGTGAGCCAGAGTGAGCCCCACTAGGGAACTGGGAGCCGCCTCCTGCTGTGTCCCTCCCTGAGTAGGATGCTGAGTGTGGAGAGCTCGGGAGTTCAGCCCCAGGCTGGCGGCTGCCAGCACGCCTCTGGGCCACTCTGCCCATGGGTGGCATGAAGGCCCTGCTGGCCCCCGAATCACAGCCTTCAGCCTGCTTCTTCACCAGCGTCACCTTGATATTGCACAGTGCCATTGGGTCACTTCCCTCGAGCCCCGCAGACTTTCTTGTTAACAGCAAGTTCTCCGTGGCTCCCTGGGCCCCCGAGTGGGTGCAGTGATGATGGAAGGGATGGGGTTGGGCTTGAGCAGCTGAGGTCCCTTCCCAGCTCTGTCCCTCACCCGTCAGTTAAGTGAATTCCCCTCACCTTACCGGGCCCTGAGTGGGAACCGTCGTCTCAATAATTAATGGTGACGAGCTACTCTGGGGGTGACAGAAGACACCGTTCCTGCAGTAAGTGTGCTGAAGCTCGTCCCCGCCTGTTTCTGGCCGGGTCATGAAGGACACAGTGCCGTCCTGGGGTGGGCACGGCTGGGGCCCGGGAGGCGGTAGCACCCCTTGCTGATGGCCCCGGGGGGCGGTGGCGGCCAGCTGGATGGTGACATCGAAGGTCACACTGGGTGAGCCGTGTGCAGATAGAGCCACCTGTTGTGCACACACGTGTGTACTTGTACGTGAATGCAGCCCCAAGGCTGGCTGCTTTCCCAGCACCCCCCCACACCCAGTCCAGGCCACCAGCATCCTGCTTCCCCGGGGCCCATTTCGGGGCCCCCACCTCTCCTCTCTGTCACCACCACATCTCTCTTCACGCAGTCCGGGAGACCCTCTGCACCCGCGCCCTCCGGCTCTCTCTCCTCTGCCAAAACCCCAGTCACTGCCCATCTCCCTCCAGCTCCCCCGGCCATGAGGGCCACCTCTCCCCCTCCTCTGTCCTGCCCGCCCAGGCGAGCCCTCGCTTGCCCGTCCACCAGCCTGGGAAGCTGTGCTCACACCCCACACCTGCCCACCCCCCACCGCCTTTCCAGCCAGCCCACGTCTCTCCCACCCCCGCCCCATTTCCTTCCCCCACCAGCCCCTCAGCACCGTGTGGTGTGCCAGTCGAGTGCTTCTGCCTTCCGCACGAGAGCCCGGCTTCGGGAAAGCAGGCCGCCCCTTAGCACCGTGTGGTGTGCCAGTCGAGTGCTTCTGCCTTCCGCACGAGAGCCCGGCTTCGGGAAAGCAGGCCGCCCCTCAGCACCGTGTGGTGTGCCAGTCGAGTGCTTCTGCCTTCCGCACGAGAGCCCGGCTTCGGGAAAGCAGGCCGCCCCTCAGCACCGTGTGGTGTGCCAGTCGAGTGCTTCTGCCTTCCGCACGAGAGCCCGGCTTCGGGAAAGCAGGCCCCTGTTTGCCTATTTTATTTCTTTGTAGAAATCTGTCTTCTTTCTAGAAGGATGCCTGACACGTAGGAGGAGCTGGTGAAGGGTTATTGGAAGAAGGAATGCAGTAACCAGCCGGTTGGTTTCAGGCAGCAGGGGTGCGTGGCCAAAGGCCCACAGAGAGGGCAGGCATCCAGCCCAGTGGGTGTGACGGGCACCTGGGGGACGCTGGCATGGCTGGGCATGGAAAGGGCAGCATGGGGCAGGGGTCTATGTGAGCGGGAGGCCACTGCTCCATCAATGCCGAGGCCCTTCTGCGGTGGCCCTCCCCAACCCCGCCTCATTTTCCACGATGGGCTGCCTCCATCTGCTGCTTTGCCCAGTACCAGGGGGCGATTGAACCTTAGGACGAGCTCCTCCATTGTAGCCAGGGCCTCTGGCTTCCCTGGGGAAGCTTCATCTCCACATACTGTAATTCTAATGATCCCAGTTAGCACTAGTGTTTACTCTGGATTTTCGTTAAAAACCTACTGAAGCCACCGGCATGTGGAAAGACAGAGGCAAGAAAACCCGGGTATGCCAGGCGTTGGTCTGGCGGGACTGACCTGACCATGCTGCCTGCCAGGTGGGCACGGCGCTTGGTGCTGCGGAGGGAGCCAGGCCTCCCTGTCCCCGTGCGTGCAGACCTGCCCTGGCCGTGCCCACCTGTGCTCGTGCACGTGGGCCATTTGGCTTGATTCACGGTCACTCCCCATTTGGACCCCAGGAGATTCTGTAGGCAGGCTACATACAGGCCCCAGAGATTGGCAGGACGGATCGACAGCCACTGGCCACGTGTAGCAGCGGGCGCCCCTGCCGTCCCTGCAGGCCGGGCTGCAGTAGAATCACGCTCCCACCGACGGTGCGGCCATCGGCCGCCGAGTCGTCTCACTGCCCGTCCCACCTGGGCAGCTGTACGGATCCCTGCCGAGGGGCGTGTTCTCTGAGCCCCCGCTCTGAGCAGGCGCGGGGGCTGCGGGACCTGTGTCCCAGGACACACCTGACCCGGATGTGGGTGCTGTGCAGGGGCGGTTGGGGGGCGGCATGTGCACACGTCACGGCTGTCCTGGGGTCCGAATCAGGAGACGTGTGTCCTCGGCCGCCGCTCCTGCAGGGTTTGCTTTGAGCCAGTCACTGCGCCCCCCAGGGGCAGTGGGTGCAGGCGGCCAGCGGGGCTCCTCACAGCTGCACGATCCAGTCCTCAGTGGCCTGGGCAGAGTCTTCTGTCCGTGTACCTTTTTTATTTGAAAGTGTGCACTTAGGTCCCTGTTTCGGAAGAGTGGGCACACAAGGATGGCTGCCGGGCGTCCGCTGAAGTTGGTTACATCCTGCCCCAGGCAGGGCCTAGGGGCTCTGAGGCTCAGAGGAAGGGTGCTGGAAAGCCCCGGGACCAGCGGGGCCCCTGACTTCAGCACCCGCTGCGGCTCCAGCATGACCCACTTCCACTGGCCACACTGGACTGGGGCCCACCCTGAGGAGCCCCTTTTAGTTTAATCACCTCTTTAAGGGCCAGCTCTCCAAATAACTTCCCTAGTGGGCATCCTGAGTGGCTCAGATGGTGAACAATCCGCCTGCAATGCAGGAAAACTGGGTTCCATCCCTGGGTGGCGAAGATCCCCTGGAGAAGGGAATGGCCACCCACTCCAGTATTCTTGCCTGGAGAATCCCATGGACAGAGGAGCCTGGTGGGCTACAGTCCACAGGGTCGCACAGAGCCAGACACAATTGAGTGACTTAACACTTTCAACACTCCAAATGCAGTCATGTTCTGAGCTGCAGATGGTAGCGTTTTAGTAAATGAATCTGACAACTTAGCCCCAGCTTTAGACATGACATACACTAGTGTCCATATAATACACGTGCTCACAAAGAAGTTAGGCGTAGCAGCAATCCCATAATCCAGAAGTGGTGACCATGAGCAAAGAGGCTTATCATCGTTTACATTAGCTCTTGTGTACATCTTTTATAAAAACGAGATGTAACGGGAAACAAAGGTGTATAACTATCCTTCTTCTTCACGCACACAGTCAAGTGTCTTTCCGTAGCAGCTGTACATCTACAACATGATGTTTCGTGACTGCATAGCGCTCTTTCATACGCTAACCTATGTAATGTGTGTTTCCTAATCTATGTAGCCTGTCCCCTCCATTTTTGGACCGTAGGCAGTTTCCGGTCTCTTCGTGTTATAATCCAAATGCACCCACATCAGTAACCTCCTTGAAGTGAAATCACCCACTCATTGTGTCTGTTTCTCGAGGCTGTTTGCTACTTATTTTGAGATTGCCCTGCATACACACTATAGCGTCTAGATGCTAACCAGCCGTGTCTGTAAATATCCATTTCCCTTGACGCTTGCCAGCAGTGGCTCATATTTTCCTTAGAAACCAGTGCCAGTCCACTGGGTCAGCACAGAAAAGCACGGCCTCCTCTCTGCTTTCTCTGCCTGCTGCCCGGGCTTGGCTTCTCGCCACGTGGGCATCAGCTTTCTGTGCTTCTCCTTGGACGCAGCCCCGGCATGTCTGCTGGGTTCCTGCCTCTGTTCGGAGTGTGGGCCCGGCCAGCTCCCACCCCCTTCCCATCTCTGCCCTCGGCTCCTGCGTCTCCTGCGTCTGGTAGCTTCTCCCTGCCCTCCCACCTTCTTCTGCCCAAACCCCTCACCTGGGTCCGTCTCTGTCTCAGGCTTCGTCTGCTGGCGCCTTGCTTTTCTCCCTGCGTGGAGCTGACCGACCACCTGCTTCAGAACACGTGGCTGGAGCGAGGAAAGCGGGGCTTTGCGATCAGACGGGGCAGGTGGTGTGCTCCCAGAGCCTTGGAGGCTGCCCGCCACCTGTGATCTGAGGGATCGCCCTTCCCACCTGGCACGGCTGTTGTGAGCAGTGAGACAGGGGTTGTGTGAAGGCCGTGGTCATCACCGTGGGCCTCGCAGCCTCAGGAGGGGGCAGCAGCAGGTACAGCGCTGTGACTGTCAGTGGGCTTGTGCCCGGGCTCGCAGTCATGTGGGGGGCACACACAGGTCCTGACTCGTGTAGGGAGTCAGGACCTGTGACGAAACTATAGCAGCGAGCTCATGGACGCCCAGACCAGTGATCCCCTCTGGAGAACAGACGCTCACAGGGGATGCGATGTGGGCCTGGCTTTTCCCTTGAGGAAGGTGCTTGGGAGGAGCCAGGTTCGGACGCTGGTGCAGGCAGACCCCAGCCCTGAGACCCCGCTGTGGTCTTCTCTGGTGGGGAGCTTGGAATTGGAGACCCTAAGGGCAAATACCTTGGGCTGAGTGCGTTTTCAGGGACTAGCTTGCACGTCCCCACACGATGCCAGGTTAGCACGTCACAGAGAAGGAATCAGAAGTGCCCCAAAGTGGCCTGACCCCTCCGAAGTCCAGGGGGCGGTAAGCCTGAGAGCCCTGATGTGAGTGGGTATCTGATATCAGAGACCTTGGTGCAGGGGTCAGTGCCTGTGTTTTGAGGGAAGGCTGCAGACAGGGCCGCAGTGTTCATTTGCAGAAAAGCAGTCTGTCACCTTGGGGGCTTATGAGCATACAGCCGTCATGCTCACCCTGGGGATGGAGGCTTAGAGGTGGGCAGGGGCCTCTGGGCGCTGCAGAGGACCGGTCCCAGCATGGTGGGGCAGGGCCTTAGGACTCTGGCTGTCTCTGTTCCCAGGTTGGGGCGGAGCTGAGAGGCCACCCGCCCAGGAACAAGTCTCCGCCCCCACAAGGCAGGGAAGCTCCTCCTCCTCCCCGTGGCTGTTCCTTGATATTTGGGGCCAAGAGGGGTTGGCAGGTCCCCTTGGGGCCTTGTGAAAAGGGGGAAAAAAGAAAAACACCCCACTATTGAGTCGCTTTGTGTGTTAGCTGTTGTGTCTATGAAAATTGTTCCATGATTATTTTTGTACTTGTAGCCCTTTTGGGGATAAAGAGTTCTGCGTCCTTAAAGGGGCCACTGCCAGTTTCCAAGCTCCGGATCGGGTGCCAGAGAACCTGGCTGAGTGAGTCTCCCACTCCCAGCCCCACCGAGGTCCCTGATGGGAGGGGTGCCAGGGGCATGTGGTCTGGGTGCATTGTCCTCGCCCTGTGGGTGCAAACCCGCTTGTGGGAGAGGGACTCTCTTGGGTGTAACTCACGAGCAGAGTGGAGTGGGCCTTGCATTCCGAGAACACGGGTTTCGCACACCCACGCCTGCTGCTCTTGCTTTCAGCCTCCAGAGTCTCCCCTGACTTAGCATGTGGGGCCTGCCCTTATCCCCGGACCCCGGCTCCGTAGCCTGTCCGAGGGACTTCAGAACCCGCCTTCTCTTGTCAGCCCTCGATGGGGACTCTGAGCTGTGCACGGATCTTGGACCCGCCTTCATTCTCCTTCCTGTCTTCTCCTCTTAACTCAGTCTCTTTCCCTCACCTCTCCTCCTCCTGCTTGGGCCCAACCATCCTTCAAGACACTGGCCGCTAACCACTCGGGGCCCCAGGCTATCTCAAGGATCAGATGGAAACTTTGCACAATCTGTCCAGGAAGGCACAGACTCGCATAAGTCCACACCGCATGCCTGTCCTTCCAGGGGGGCGGCCAGGACCCTGTGGAGGTGGGCTGAGCTTTCAGAGCCCCCACCCGCCGTAGACTCTCCCCAGCTCTGCCTGGTCCTCCCTCCTCCTGCCCCCAGAACTCCAGCATCTACCCAGACCTCTTCTGAGCATGGTCTGTAAGCAAGGAACAATAGGGTGGAGGACAGACGAACCAGCCAGGGGCAGGGAGGGCTGGCAGGGTGCCTGGACGTGGGGTGAGACCCTCCCCTCAGCTCTGGGCAGCCCAGAGAAGTGCTCAGTATTCCTCCGGGGGAGCCCAATATCTGCTGACTGAGACTGACCACAGAATGCCTTTAATGACCACTGGTCTTGTGGTGCTGAAGACCCGCTGTGTGCCAGGTGCTAGGCCTGAGCGGGGAGAGAAGACAGAAGCCCTGGAGGGGCAGCGTCTCATGGGGTGGGGTCGGGGTGGGGTGGGGTGGCAGAGACATGCAGCCGTGGGACCAGAACACACACACTTTCCGCCCCGCATTGGCGTCTCCTTCACCCCGAGGCACTTGGAACCCACTGGCGGGATCTGACGCCCAAAGCCCACCTGGGTGAGGGGACTCAGATCCCCTGGGCCTGACTGGGTCAGATCCGGCCGTCCTTCCCTTGGTCCGCACAGAACCCCCGGGGACGAGGGCTCCCCCATGATGGTGGCTGTGGGACTGATGTGTCTAGGCATTCACACTCTGGAAGTGCACTCGCTGGAGGGATAAGCAACTCGGCTGAGTGGGTATCCAACCTGGTGCTGGGAAAGCAGGGGCAGCCGCCCCAAGACAAGGGCTGTGCTGGAGCCTAGTGTGAGGTGCGGCCAGGGGCGTGGGCTGTGGGCGTCCTCCCTGGGGCCTCCCCAGGGCCCTCCCTCTGCAATGGGCTCTGTCCTGCTCTCACTGCCATCTCCCATCCCCGCCTCCCTCCAGGATAGCTCTCAATGGCACAGACGCTGTGACCCCCGTCCTCCTCCTTTGCAGCCGCAGCTGCAGTGAGTGCTCCCACCCGCTCCTCCCCGCCCAGGCCCTCTTGAGCCCCCTCCTTCCCCTCGCTCACCTCCTGGGGCCCCAGCCCCGTCACCATCAATCACATCGTCCTCCTCACGCCTTGTCCACTCGGCTCCTGGGACACGTTTCTCTCTGGGGTCACGCTGTCCAGTCCTCTGCCATCTCTCCTCATCCCCGACCTCCAGGTGTCCCGGGGTCCCTGGGCTCTGACCTGCGCCCGGATTCCCATCCAGTGCAGCTCTGCTTCCACCGCTGCCCTCAGCTCCTTTCTTAATGTGGAGACGTGGCTTATGTGTCACAGGGTTTGCCCCTCTGGTCCTGGTGTCTTCACAGAGCCACGCAGCCAGCACCGAGGTCTCGTTTCGGAGCAGTCTCCTGGCCCCAGCACGAAAGTCCGTACCCACTAGTTGTCACTCCCTGCCTGCCCCTGGGGCCCCTGGCGACCACCCATCTGCTTCCTCTCTCCCCATCTGCCTGTTCTGGACAGTCCGTATCAGTGCATCGCACGGCACGTAGCTTTGCACCCATCTCTCATGGAGTGCAGTGTTTCCGAGGTGCTTGCGTACGAGGACACGTGTCTGTGTCCACGCCTGTCCTCAGCCCCTCACACACCTCCCTGGGTGTCTAAGGGGCCCTGTGGCTCACCACGCCCAAATCACGTTATGCTTACTCCAGACTCCCAAGTGGCCCCCTCCCTAAGCAGCTCACGGGGTGGCTCAGGCTCCAGCCCTGGGTGCCTTCCACACCAGCGATGCGCTCACGAAGCCTCCAGAACACCATAGGGTCTGACTGCACCTTCCATCACTGCCGCCGCTCCATCGCTCTCCAGTCACTCGCGGGAGCCCCCTGACTGGCTCAGCTCCCATCCCGCACTGCCGGCTCCTGCAGCCCCGGTGAGCCCGCAAGGCCAGGGTCCCCTGTGTTTTCCATCTCACCTGATGGAAGGACCACACCCTTCTGCCTGGTCCCTGGAGCCTCCGTACCCACTCTCCCTTTTCCAGCACCCTTTCTCCGGGTGTCTGTCTGTACGTCCAGCCCCTGCTCACAGACAACGTCCCTGACAGCCAGTGTGTATCAGCCTCCCACCCTGCCCTCCTCCTCCACTCCTCAGGTCTGCCCGCCCGGCCAGCTGAGTCGTGCGTGCGTGTGTGTGTGTGTGTGTGTGTGTGTGTGTGTGTGTTCACTTGTCTGCTGCTTTCCTGTGGGCTCAGTGAGAACACCTGAGCCGGGTGAACAGATGGACGGAAGGACAGACCTAAAGGGCTCTCTGCAGGGGAAGATGGACCACAGCTTTCCCCAGGTCCTGTTTCTCTAGGACTAGATAAAGGCATTTCAATAGAGAGTCGTTTTCCTAGATGAGTCCACGGTATGTCTCATTCTTCCAGAAGGCCAGGCCTTAGTGTGGTTTTGGTGAAAGGCCCCGAGCCGTGCGTTCAGACAGAGCCACGCTTTAACCCCAGCGCTGCCCGAGGGTACAATCACATCACTTAGCCTCTCCGAGCCTGGGTATTTTTCTTTCTCTTAACCCTCACTTACTAGGCTACTGAGAAGACAGAGAATCATTTGAAACGTGCCTGCTGCTGTATCTGCATCCGGCTAGTGTCAAGCCAAGTCCCTCAGTAAATACTCCTCTCTGTCCTGTTTGATGAGAGAACGTAGAAGTTTCCACCAGCCCTGTTACTAAGACCTGTCCACTTCCAGGAAGCCGGGTGGTGGTGTGGCTAGTGGTGGGCTCAGGGTTCCACCCCGGCTGTGCAGCCCTGTGACCCCTGGAGCCTGGGCCTGAGTTTCCACCCTCACTTTCCAGGTGAGTTGCAGCGAAGAGGGGCTGCCCAAGGCTTCTGGCCCCATGGAGCCTGGCCTGACTGGCTCACCCGCTTCCTAAGCAAACAGGCGCTGCTTGGAAGGAGGTGGTGGTGATGATGATGAAATTGTTCTGGAGAACAAACTGTTTCCAGCGTCCTGATTTGCATTCCGGCTCCTGACATGCTCATTACAGCCTTTCTTCGGGGGTCTCTAAAGCAGCAGCTCTCCCTCCAGCCAGCCTCGAGGCGGGGGCGGGCTGCCCTGTGTGTAGCAGCGGGCACCACCGAGGTACAGTCAGCTGTGATCCAGCCTGTTCAGACTTGGGCCACCCCCTGACCGGCGTGTGTGAGGGTGTGGCCAGGAGCCCCCGGTCCCCTGCGGAGGGCCGTCTGTGCTCCTTACGGCTTTGTGTGCTGCGGAGCGTGTCAGTCAGGAATCTGCATCTGAACTTGGTACCAGAGCCGGGGGGCGGGGGCTGCGTAGGGAGGGGGGACAGCAGAGGTGCAGGGACAAGGCAGGCAGCCAGACCGGGCATGAGGGGCGCTGGAGCTGGGAACAGGCACGGCAACCCACTCCAGCGTTCCTGCCCAGAGAATCCCACGGGCAGAGGAACCTACAGACCATGGGGTTGCGCAGAGTCGGACATGACTGAAGCGGCTGAGCACGCACCCCGGATGCAGAGGGAGGGGACCGCCCGGCCCCAGTGCTCACACCGTACCCTGTCCCAGCCCCGGACTCCGAGGGCCATGCTGGCAAACCTGGGCTCGGGCTCCCAGCCACGACGGAGGTGTGTGTGTCAGGCTAGGAGGGTGAAGCGCCTTCCGTCCTGGCTGGCCAGCCTGGTTTAGAGCTGCTGAACATCTGGCCCCGGGGGAGGCAGTCCCCACCTGTGCTCCTGCCCTGAGCCCAGCTGGCAGTGTGGCGGACCCAGCCTGGCGGGTCTCTTCCCCAGCCCTTGGCAGCAAAGGCCTCGGCAGCCTGCCCCCACATGTCAGAAGCCTTGGACCCCTGTCCAGGGTGCTGCTCTGGGGCCAAAATGGCTTTCCTGTTAATTAAGCAGACAACACAGCATGCAGTCAGCATCCACGTTGCTTTTAAACATTCCCTTTTTCTCCTGGAAGCAGTGCTGTGCTGGCCCAGAGAGGTACGGGCTGCCTCTCACATGACGGTAGGAGGCTGATCGGTCAAACCAGGAGGGCGCAAGGGTGGGGCAGAGAGGCTGAATAATCACCCCGTCCTCTCCAGCTCAGCGATTCAAGGTCCCCACACCTGCTCCTTCACAAGCTTCTCCGAGCCGGGCATCACCTCCTCTGTGCTTCTCCGAAAACCACCCCAAGCCCTCCCTCCAGGGACCCTCGCCCTGCACACCTCTCTCTCTGCCCTCACCCCTACACTGCCCTGACCCCCAGCCTGGGAGCTGCACTCACCCCCCAACACTCACCCCATCCTCGGGGCCTCTCTTTGAAGCGGGGGTGGAGTGGCGTTGCTGGAGGTGGGAGTGAAAAGGAGCATCTGGTGGCGTCTGCAGGGTCCATCTGACGCCACGTGGGGCAGCCGGGGGCCTGGTCTGCTGTGTGCACTGGGGCAGAATGGGGGGCCTGGAAGGAGCTTGGCGTCGGGGCCAGGTTTCAGAGGGGAGGGGGCACGGGCTCACAGCCCAGAGGAGGCGGTTCTGGGAGGAAAGGGCAGCTGTAACGCTGTCTGGGGGTCAGGTGAGGATGGAGAGCTTGGCCTGGAGCCCAGGTCAGACTTCTCAGAGGGGCGAGGAGTCTGATGGGTCGCCAGGACTAAGTCAAGTTGTCCCAGGCACAAGCACAGGTGTGGGGCAGCCCAGGTGATACCGAGCCTTTCCTTAACTTCCCTGGGCTTCAGCCTTCTCATCCATAAAACGGCAACACTGATACCTTCTCTGCAGCAGGGGGGCGGGGTGCTGGGGGCACAAGGGTTAAAAGAGTCTCTGACCAGTGCCCACCCCAGCAGCAGTGAGCGGTGAACCCACCGTCTTACAACCCAGAGTGTTGTCACACTAGAAGGAACTCTAGGGTGCCTGGCACATGCCCCGGGGACTTCCAGAACCCAGTGAGCCCTGCAGCGCCCCCACCCCCTGATGAATCCCCAGGGCTCCAGGGTTCCCCAGCCATCAGGGCTGAGTGAACTCATCTCCCAAGATGTTTCCTGGCCTCTGGCCCTTTAGACAGTTCGCTGAGCCAGAAGGACAGGGAGCTCCTTGTCTCTGGGCTTTGGGGCTGGGGGGCTACGAGTCCGCAGACCTGCTGGAGTTCCTGGCCTGTTCAGGGCTGAGGGGCTTGGCCTCTGACTGTGGGCGTGGCCCGAGAGATGCCATCGAACATCTATGGGGAGGCAAGGCTCTGGGTCACGTGGGAAGAAGTGGGGGGCTGCTGGGGGTGGAGGGGAGGTGAAAGAGGCAGAGGGTTTGTTTCATGGATGTGGCAGGGGCAGGCGGGGCAGCGGCAGCACAGGGTTAGGGCTAGGGCTTAGGATTTAGGTTTACGGTTAGGCTTAGGGTTTAGGTTAGGGTTAGGGGTTGGGTTTAGGGGTTGGGGTTGGGTTTAGGGTTAGGTTTAGGCTTAGGGTTGGGTTTAGGGTTAGGGGTTAGGGTTGGGTTTAGGGTTAGGGGTTGGGGTTAGGGTTAAGGTTGGGGTTAGGGTTAGGGTTTAGGGTTAGGGTTTGGGTTACAGTTATGGGTTGGGGTTAGGGTTAGGGGTTAGGGTTATTTGAGGTTAGGGGTTAGTGTCAGGGTTAGGCATTAGGTTTGGGGTTAGGGTTAGGGGTTAGGATTTGTCGTTGGGGATTGGGGTTGGGTGTTAGGGTTAGTGTTGGGGATTATGATTAGGGCTTATGGTTTGGGGTTTTGGGTTAGGGGTTAGGGTTAGGATTAGGGGTTAGGGTTTAGGATTTGGATTATGGTTTGGTCAGCCTCCGCAGCCTCTCCTCAGGTCTTGGCTGGACCCCATGGCTGTCGTGTACCATTCACATGCTCCAGCACAGAGACACAGGCTTTAGATCCCCATCGGCATGGGTTTGAACCCAGGCCTGGAGTATCGAGGCCTCCACACCTTTGGTGTGGTTTGGGTGAGATTTAGGCCACAGATGCCACGGGCCTGGTGATGAGCTGTTAGGGGGAATGCAAGTGACCCGGGTTTCTTTTGTACCAGCCTTCGGGTGCCGGGCCCACTCACTGAGCCACGAACATGGCGTTCCCCAAGCTCAGCCAGGGCTCTCAGATGGGCCTTCTGGCTCCTAGACCAGAGACCCCACCCCACCAGGACACCGGGGTCTGATAGTCCCCGAGGGTGGACAGGGGTCACGTGCACCCCCCAGAGCTCGGTGCCCTAATGACATCATGCTGCCGTCCCCCCAGCTCCCCAGGGAAGAGGTGGCCCCACACACCGCTGCCTGTCTCCTGAGCCCCGTGGGAGGACCCAGTGGCCCTGGGCAGGTGGCGGCCCTGGCGCTCCCGCTGCTGCAGGACGTTGGTGGGGTGGGGGGCGGGTCACTGTGTGTCCTGAGCATTTGCTGGGGACACAGGAGCAGGCGGATCCCTCCTGGCCTCGCTCAGCGTTTGCCGGCAGGTCATGAAGGCTGCAGAGACATGGCCTGGTTTCACAGGGGGTCTGGTGAGGTCACACGGGCCTGGCCTCGCCCCAGCTCTGCTGCACCCCATCTGTGGACCCCGCAACGGGGTCCAGGGAGGTGACCGTGTTCCGGGGAGTGGTGGAGGCCCAGTTCTCCAGGGTCATCCACGAGCCCCTGCATCTCTGGGGACTTTTTGTCTTTAATTTTTCATTTTCAGTTAATGAGAAACCACTGGGCAAACAACAGTGCGGCCCGCGTCAGCTTCCAACTGTGGCTCGACCCCGTTTACAGGAGAGGAGGGTGGACGCAGCCCCTGAGCCAAGAGGCCTGCTCATAGGGGTCCCCAGCCAAGGGGGTTTCGTCCTCTGCAAACTTAAATGCAGGCCCTGAGGCTGGGGGTCAGGGGGACAGGCCTGCTGTTTTCTGTAGCAGAGCCAGATATGCGGAAGTCACCACCAAAAAAGATGGGAGGTGCCGTGACCCGGAAGAGATTTAAGAGCTCACCCGTTCCATCAACTGGCACTGAGGGGCTGCCGGGGGGTCTGAGCAGGGACTGAGGGCCTGGAGCCTCCCCACTGGGGGCTACGGAGCCCTGGTGACCTTGGAGGAGCTCACGCCCTGCTTGGTGCTGAGAAAGAAGCAGTCGCAGCTCAGAGCTTTAAGCTCAGAGACAGACAGGGCCAGGAATTGGCGGTGGGGTTGTGGGGGGAGCGGCGGGCAGGAGCTTTAGGGGCTCCTTGCTCTATTGGGGCAGGTGCAGGAGGGCTTCTCAGAGGAGGGAGCAAGGGCACAGAGGCCCGCAGGGAGAGGGGGAAACCTTCTTGGCTGTGGGGCCTCTGGGGACGCCGAGTGCATCAGAGAAGCCAGCAGTCCTTCCAGAGTGGCGCAAGGCCCGTCTGGGAGCAGAGGGCCACGAGTCAGCCGTGGGCCCCTGGGCAAGGGTCTTCTCTTCCGGCTCAGGGCTCCCCAGGCGGCCCCGGAGCCTTTCACAGCGCACCGTGCCGGACAGGGGTGCGGCCTGGCCCCCGCTCCTCCTCTGCACACAGAGGGCCCGGCCGGTAGGAGAGGCGGTGGCCCCCGGACACCTGTCCTCCGCCGGGCGTGGCTCCAGTGGAGGGGGCACGGAGGGCAGCAGACGGGAGCTGGCGTGGGCCCCTGGGATCTGGGCCCCTTGGAGCCGGTTGGCCCGCAGTCATTTTCAGGGGGCCTGCCTTAGTCCAAGAAAGCCTGGACCCTCATGTGTGTGAGCCCCCCGGAGCCTCTGGGATGCTCAGGGCCCCGCCTGAGAAGCCAGGCCAGGGCTTCCGTCCACAGGGTCGCCTCTGGTGAGGGTGCTTAGGCCCAGCACAAGGTCCTCGCCACGTGGACAGCCGGCCGGGCCCATCGTCTGCAGGCTGGTCTGCTCTGGAGTCTCCCTGCCCTGTTTGACCCCTGTGCCCTGGGTCGGGACAGGAGCAGTGGGTTTGTGCAGGCCTCACCCCCACCCCCACCCCCAACACACACACACTGAGAGCTCCACCAAGGGGCTTTCTGCGGTGCTGCCCGCCCTGGCTTGGGCAGAGGGTCCGGGGGGGTCCCTTTTACCGCCTCCTCCTGAGCCCTTAGCCCACCTGCCAAAGGGCTGGTGGCCAAGTCTTGGCAGGGCAGTGCCCTGGGGGCTCAACGGGTGCCCCTTCTCATGGCCAGGAGTGGCCCAACCCCGATCCCAGTGGTTCTCTTGTGGTAGGTTCTCTTGTGGCCTGTGTCCTTCCCGAATGATCTGTGTGCTCTGGGACGCTACGTGTCTATGGGAGGCTTTGGCTGTCACTGCTTAAAGAGTCCGCTTGACATGATAAATGTTGATCGAGCACCAGGCAGGGGTCAGGCCCTGGGCCGTGTGCAAAAAGGCTGAGACTGGGGCTGGGGAGTGTGGGGGGACAGTCCTGGCACAGCAACTAGATGCCAAGTGAGCCCACATGCCACCCTGGCTCAGTAGAGAGAATGGTCTGAAGTGGACCTGGAGGGCTGAGCCCAGGCCTGGGCACCATGAAGCCTGTCTTGAAGCCATCCGGTTCATTCCTCCCATGTAGTATATAGATGAGCAAGCAGAGGCTCAGAGAAGTTAAGTGATTTCCCTAAGGTCACATGGCAAGCCATAGGCAGGCCTTGTTCATTCATCAGTTCAGTGACTGAACCCTGAGCCCTGCCTTCAAAAAGCTCACCTTCAATGAGCTTCAAATCAATGAGACATCGTGTCAACGGAAAACCCTGGCATGAGGCTATACATGATATAGCCTAGTGCAAAGCTGGGTGTGGTTCAGGAAGTCTTCCTGGAGAGAGTGCTGCTCGACCTGAGTTTTGGAAAGGGCCAGAGGAGCTGGCAAGGCAGAGAGTATCGGGGGTCCTGTGAGGAGGTGATGGATGGCAGGAGGGGTGTCACAGGGCGCTGGGGAAGGGCAAGCAGAGGAGGAGCGGCAGGCGGCCTTCAGCTTGGTCTAGAAAACTCCCAAGGCCATCAAGCCTGTATCGACACCCTTTTCATCTTCTCAGTGGAAACCCTTTCTCTTCTTGGCTGTCTCCCCCTCCCCCTCCGACCCTCTGGACTGACCCAGGAATCCAGAGACCTGGCTTCTAGGCCTGGCCCCACTATCAGACAGCAGAAGGTCTGCAAATCCTGCGGAGACCCAAGGTGCCCGGGCCCTGCTGGGCACCGGGGGACGGAGGGAAGCGTGCGTACGTTTTTGTGCAGGCAGGACTCCAGGTAGATGCCGAGTGCTGAGCGCAGCACAGGTGAGGCTGAGCTGGGCAGGCAGACAGGGCAGCTTTAACAGCCTGTGCAAAGGCCCAGTGGCATGAAACCAGCTGCACAGCCCCTTCCCATGCCCGCTGGGATGACCCCCGCCCTCCAGCCCTCAGCTCTCTCATCTGGGAAGGAAGGTCTTAGATTCCTCCCTATCCTCCTGGCGCCAGCAGCCACCTGTGCAGTCTGACCCTGCAGGGGAGATGGTCCGGGGCTGGGGTGACCTTGTGTGGGGAGGACCAGGCTGGACGCAGAGCCACGGGAGCCGTGGAGGGGCCTGCCTGGGTGGCAGTGATCGCTGCTTTATTGAGAAAGTCTTGAGAGAAGATGAAAAACGAGAGATTGAAAAGGTAGAGACTCTGCTCGGGGACAGCGGAGTCGTTTTAAATTCTCTGCTGTCCTCAGAATGATGTCTTTGCATAATGCCACCAGCCAGCAGGCACAGCATTCATTCCTTTGTCCTGTTGTTTCCCCTGGTTTATCGTCGGTTGAGGTGCTTGTCCAGAAAGAGAAGGTTGAAGGCAGAGGACTTAATGGAGGCCCTGTCTCCAGCCTGCAGTGGTGGTGTTCACTGTGCAAAAGGCAGTTCTGTTCCAGAGAGGAAGGGACGGGCCCCCCGGATTCCAGGACCCACCCAGCATCGGATTCGAAGCCCGGCCCTGGGTGCACTGGCTCAGTACGGGTCCCAGCGTCCCTTCTGAAAGGAGACGGTTTGGATAGACGAGCCCTGGAAGGCCTGG
Source organism: Bos javanicus (assembly GCF_032452875.1). Taxonomy (NCBI): domain Eukaryota; kingdom Metazoa; phylum Chordata; class Mammalia; order Artiodactyla; family Bovidae; genus Bos; species Bos javanicus. Next base: position 3,436,741 of record NC_083881.1, read on the forward strand.
AAGCTGCACAGCTATAACAAACAGCCCCAAATTTCAGGGGCCCAACACAGCAGCCTTACTTTATGTCTGGTGGTGTGGGTGGTGGGGTCTGTCTGGGGCTCATGCGGGGCGGGGCGGGGGGGGGGGGGTCCCTGGCCCCGCCCACCCGTGGCCCCGCCCACCACACCGCTGTCCTTATCCTGTGGCTCCTCCCCGGACCTGGCTCAATATCTTTAGTTCTGTCACTCGGCCGAGCAGAGACTGCAGGAGGGATGAGTTTGTGGGCTAGCTTTGCAGGGCGTGTGTCATTGTACCCCTTACTACCCCCTGGCCCCTACGCAGGCCCGCGTCCTTGCCTGCTGTGGGCGCTGCGCCCTGGGGGAAAGGGACTGGTTTGGTGAGCACCCAGCCAGCCTCCGCCCGCCAGAAAGTCTCAAGGGCAAGTGTTCCTTGAGGGAAGGGCCAGCCCAGCAGGCCCCCAGGCGGACGGGGCCAGTGGGCAGGGCCTTGAGCCCCCCGGAGGCTGGGGCGCGCTGCCAGGGAGGAGACAGAGGGCCGGCCCGCAGCGCAGCACCCTCCAGCAAGACCCTGCCCCGAACGCAGGCTCTTCACCCACCCGGCCTTGAGCTGCGGGCACTGCTGCCTGTGGTCCCCGCCGTTTCCCCTCAAGCCTGTTGGGCACGTCTCTGCCCCTGTTTGGAGCTCAGCCATCTCCCGGCTCACCTGTGGTCCCCGCCGTCACCCCTCGAGCCCTTCGGGCATGTCTCTGCCCCGGGTTGGAGCTCAGCCGAGACGGCTCACCCATGGTCCCCACCGTCACCCCTCGAGCCTTGTTGGGCACGTCTCTGCCCCTGTTTGGAGCTCAGCCGTCTCCCGGCTCCGCACCCCAGCCCTCTGGCTGCATCAGGGGAGGCAGAAGCTCTGGCTCTCCCGAAACCAGGACGTGGTCTGAGCTCTGCCACCCTGCTCGCCTGGCCCAACAGCCCGGGGAAACCACGGGCAAGGGGACCCCTGACCCGGTGGGTGGTGTGGGCCGAGCGTGTTTCTCCCCGTCACTGAGGCAGGTTCACAGGGTCCCCAGCAGCCACGGTCCACGTGGGCCACGCCGCCTGGGGCTCCCCACCAACCGGCCCTTGCGCGGACGTGTTCAGGAAGCCTGAGAACATCTCCACGAGCCAGCTCCCAGCCTCAAGCGTCCCCCTCCAACTCCAGCTCGCCTTAATTTTAATTTAATTCCCTTTAATCTTTAATGAAAAGTTGTAAAAGTAAATTATTTACCCAAGAGAGCCAAACGGCTCCTCAGGAGCTGTTCTCAACTGGAGGGTAATTACACGTGCGGGTCTGGAGCGGTCTCCCTCCCCGGGTGCTGGGGAGGAGGCATTCTGGTTTATGAACTAATTAGCTACCTCAGTGACTGTTAAAAACACACGACGTTTGGCGCCTTGAGAGCAGGGCCCTGGGCTCACGCGGTGCCCACCTTGATGAGCGCCCAAGGGCAGGACGAGCCCGTGACCCTGGGGCCCGGGCAGCCCGAGCTGAGCTCCTGGGAGCAGCCCTGCCCCTGATGCATCCCTCCCATCACATCGCCCTGCCTGAGCCCCACACAGCGGACAGAAGGACCCACCCTCTTTCCCTCAGGGAGGGAGGCTGAGGGCCGGGTAGGTGCAGGGGGACTGCGTGGTTTCACACGTCCTCCCCAGATGCCACTGCCTGTTTCTGTGTAAGATCCTCTCCCAGAACACCGTCACCCCCACCTGCAGGGCATTTCTGCGCTTCTAACCTCTTTCACCAACTCTTTCAGGAAAGGAGCAAAACAACATTGGAAACTTCTGGACTAAGGGAAACCATATCTGTCCTGTTGGTCAAGACTTGGAGGAGTGGGCATGCTAGGAGAGGCTGTGTGTGCGTGCATGCGTGTGCGTGTGAGCTGAAATGTAGGTGCTGAGGGCCCACATGGTACCCTAGGTCAATACACTCTTGTCTCTGAGCTTCCTAATAGCCACAGAGAGTAGGTCAGTGACTTGGCTCTCATTGGTACCCAGGGAAGACTTACTGCCTTGGTTGTGTACAGAGCAACTTGCTACATTTGCAGTAGACGAAGTTCACCACTTTTTACTGCATTGTTGGAAATTACAGGGTTTTCTGCTAGGTCTGCCTGTGCTTTCTCCCAAGAAGAGCTGGTGTTGAGGAGGGTGAAGCAAAACTCACTGGCCAGGGGCTTTGCCTTGGTTCTCAGCCCACGTCCCAAGGCTCAGCTATTGTTCTTTTCTCATTTGAGGGTTTTTTTTTTTCTCTTTTTTTGCACTTCATTTAAAGGGTGACAAAGCTTGATTAATTCTCAAACCTAGCCTGGCCTGAATCAAATTTGGCTCTAAAATCTAGGCCCATCCAAGATTTATGTCAACTAGAAAAATGTGTGTGCCTTGTGAAATTTGAAATTCAAATACATCTTAGCTGAAGCCCATTTGGTAGATTGTTGAGAACCTGACTCTCTCCGGCTCCTCTCGGGCCTTCCCCTCACTCATTCCTCCTGTGTCTCTAAAGATTCTGTTGTGTCCAGAATCAGACCGTAAGTCTGCTTAGCCATCCAGTTTTGTCAAAGAAACCAAAACCCCAGAAAGAAAGGTGAGCCTGGAACAGCATCCTTGTTGGGAGTCTGGGCTCCAGGGGAAGAACAGGCCTCCACCACTGACTGTGGGAGCCAGGCCCTAAGGAAGGAATGAGCGGACCATTAGATGAGTCAGTTGAACACGAAATCCACGAGCCCCCCTCTTCGCCACTGAAAAGTGACTTGCCTCTGACCTTGGGGCCTGCTGATGTTTTCTGTGTCTCCTTCGGCCCCCAGGGGAACATGCTGTGTAGGCTCCACCCAGAGTCCCACCCTGCCCATTGTCCACGCCTCAGAGTGCCCATGGTCCTGGACACACACACACACTCACGCACACGCCAGAACAGACCTAGGAAGCGCAACTCCAGGGAGCCGCCAGGCAGGTCTTTTCTTTTGAAAAGTCCACAGTGGTTTAGAACTGCCAGACTGTTCGCAGCCATTTGGCAAGTGTCTCTCAAGTGCCAGGAGCGTCTGCCCACCCCTAGCCTTCACACCCACCCGCTCCGTGGACCGTATGGAGAGACGCCGTGGACACTGCAGGGCCAGCCTGCCCGCTGGCCTGTCCCTGACTTGCCATCCTCAGGCTCCAGTCTCCACCCAGCCCTCCTCTTGGTTCTGGAGCCCCTGCTCCCAGCTGCCTTTCTGGAGTCCGGGTCCTGACACGCTGTGCTGGCCTTGGATCTGCCAAGCCCTCTGTCCTTTGCCGTGCTTACAGGGAGAGGGGCCCAGTCTACATCCCAGCCCTCAGCCTGGCCCCAGGCCCCAGAGGATGAGTGGGGTTAAGGGATTGGAATTCCAGAAGGTTCCCAGCCAGGGAGATGAGTGAATAAGACCAGAAAGAAGGCCTTTGCAAACCTGTGTTTGGGTCAGAGGGCAGAGACGCACATCCACCCTGCGGACCATGAGGGCCACAGCAGCCTGGCCAGGTACGGTTTTGGCAGGAGATGCCACTGTGCCATGTGCTGGGATGGCTGGACAGAAAAGGTGGGTGGGGCAAGTGCCGGGAGCAACGTGGAGAATCTGAACACTGCGGGTCATGCCACTGCCGCACAGCACAGCCTGGTGATCCCTCAGCTGGTTAAATGCCAGCCCCCCCCCCAACTCCAACCGGCAATTCCGCTCCGAGGTGTGTGCCCTCGAGGACCGGAGAACTGTGTCCACACTGACACTGTCCTCGAGCGTCCGCAGCGGCATTGTTCACAATAGACAAGGGCGGAGGCACCCGGGTGCCCATTCACAAACACATGGACGACCAGCTGTGGTGTGTCCACGATGAGAAGGAGCAAGGCATAGACGCCCACAGACTGAGCCCCAACAGCATCACACTCGGGGAGAGAGGCCTGCTCTTAAAGACCAAATATGTGTGGTTATGGGGGCTTCCCTGGTGGCTCAGACAGTAAAGAATCTGCCTGCAATGCAGGAGACCCAGGTTTGATCCCTGGGTCGGGAAGATCACCTGGAGAAGGGAGTGGTTCCCCACTCTGGTGCGACAGTCCATAGAACTGGGGTGTTCTGTAGAACTGGAAGCTTGAATCCTGGTTGTTCGGGGGTGGGGGACAGGTGGGATGGAGAAGGGGTAGGGGGTTGCTTTTGGAGGTGATGAAAACACTCTCATGTTGCCTGTAGTGGTGGTTGCTCAGATCTGGTAATAGATGAAAAGCCATGGAATTGTGCACTTCAGTGGGTGAGCTGTGGTTTGTGAACTAAATCTCAATAAAGCTGTATGAAAAATAACGCATGCTCTGGCCATCAGGGTTCCTGAGGGAGCTGAGTGCTCAGCTGTGTACCTGGATGGCCACGGGCCTCTCCCCACCGGGACAGGGTGCCCTGTAAGTGAGGCCGTGTCCATGCCACCTGGTGGGCTTGGACTGGGGACTGCGTGAGATGATGAAACCTTAGGACAGTGGCCAGGGTGCTCTCAGGAGCTCCTGTCATCCCCAAGAACGGTAATGGTGAGATGAGAGGCGGGCAGTGCCTGTGGGGGGAGGTGGGGAGGGAGAGGGGCCTGGGTGCAAAGGCCGAGCCCGGACACCCCCTCCCCTCGGGCCCTGCCCCTGCTGCTAGGCTGCTCTGAGCCAGGAACCCTCTGCAGTGAGTGTTGTGCCCCATGTCTCCTGGGCACCAGGAAGGCCAGCTCCCTCCAGGCAGAGTGCAGCAGAGGCTGCATTCGGTGAGGCTGGGCGGGGGTCTAAAACTGGCCCCACCTGGGGAAGCAGAGCTCTTCCCACCCCTCCTGGGAGAGAGGGGAAGCCGAGGCAGAAAGACCTGGCCCCCGCCCCTGGGTGGCAGACCCTCCGTCAGGGCCCTGGCAGCCCCGTCTCCTCTCTACACCTCAGCACCCCTGCTCAAAACCCGTGGAAACCACGCCTGTGCCCTGTGCCCTGTGCCCTCCAGGAGCCCGTGAAGCTGCTGGGGGAGGCTTCTTGGCCTTGGGTGAGGCTTTGGATGAGGGGGCAGGGGGACAACATCGTGCTCACTCTGCCTCCAGGTGTAGCCTCGGGGTGCAGGTAGCTCCCCGATCCTCCGCGCGCTCTCCCCGTGTGAACCCCGCCCCGCATCCCCACAGTGGCCGCCCTTGGCTGGCACTGGCCAGCTGCTTTTCTCCCCGTGCCTCCCTCGTCGGAGTGGGCCCCGCAGGCCCTTCCCTCCTCTCGCCTTCTATTTATAGCCGTGTTCCTGCCAGAGCCTGGCGACGTGCTGTAGCATAAACTCGGCAGCCGCTTCGGGAGGGATCCTGGGCCGGATAGAATGAAGTCCGTGATGCTGGCTGGTATTAAAAGTGAAGGAGAAGCAGGCTGGGGGCGGCGGGAGGAGATGGACTGCGGCCCGATTTAATGCTCCAAGGGAAGAGGCTAATCCGCTCCCAGGAGGTTTCTTACAACATGAGCTGCTCCTGCACGAAGAATCTCCTCCACAAAAGCCTGGTGTGCGAGTCAGGATCAGAGCTGGGAGGCAGCAGCTTGGTTCTGAGGTCCCTTCTACGGGACATTCAAGGGGCTGGCCCAGTGTCTTTGAGCTCCAGGGGGGTCCAAGGGTCCTTTGAGCCCCTTGAGAGGGATTTGAGCCTCTTGAGAGTCCCTTGGACTGCAAGGAGATCCAACCAGTCCATCCTAAAGGAAATCAGTCCTGAATATTCATTGGAAGGACTGATGCTGAAGCTGAAGCTCCAATACCTGATGTGAAGAACTGACTCATTTGAAAAGACCCTGATGCTGGGAAAAATTGAAGGCGGGAGGAGAAGGGGACGACAGAGGATGAGATGGTTGGATGGCATCACTGACTCAGTGGACATGGGTTTGGGTGGACTCCGGGAGTTGGTAATGGACAGGGAGGCCTGGTGTGCTTCCGTCCATGCGGTCGCAAAGAGTCAGACACGACTGAGCGACTAAACTGAGCTGAACTGACCCCAGCCCCAAAGCCCACTCATCCACTCTCTGATTCATCCATTGATTTGGTCAACAAAGATGAAATAGAAGGGCGCCTGCCCAGCCCAGGTGCTGGGGCAAGAAGAGAGGAACACAGACAGTGAACAAACAGGTGGGCAAACAAGGGAACTTGAGAGAAGATGCCGAGGGCCAGGAGATGCAGCATGAGGGAGTGCTGGGCAGGACGGCGCTGTGCTGCGCGGATAGAGGCCGCCTCTCCCAGGGGGGCCCAGGTGCAGAGACCCTGGGGCCGGGCTGGGCTGGGCCTGCAGGACTGGGGTGGAGAGGCAGTGTGATTGGAAACACAGGGAGGGGGGAACCTGGCTTAGGGCCGAGCAGGGCCCTGGAGACCAGTGTCAGTGGCCACCCTGTGGTCAAAGCTCCCTTTTATTCTGAGTGTCTTCTACCTCCCCGGCCACACAGCCTCCCTGGGCTCTCTTCCTGCCCCTCCTGCCCTTACAAGGACCTTGGAGATGATGACATCGGACTCCCGGATGCTCCGAGCTACTTGGCTTCTCAGGGTCCTTGCCATGTTGGGGAACAGCCTGCTCAGGCTCCAGGGGGTAGGGCATGGACATCTTTGGGGGTGTCACTCTGTCTCCCACACCCCCACTTGGGTGGCACAGGCCCAGGGTTCCGGGGGTCTCTCAGGAAGAAGGCTGAGTTCTGTGTGTCCCACCCACCGCTCCCAAGGAACCCCCAGGTCGAGGTCTCTGGTGCATGGCTCCCCCACAGCCTGAGGGTCAGGAGACAGGCCTCCAGGCCGGGACACCCCTCCTGACCTCTCTAGGGGGCCCCCTCCCTGGGGCTGGGACCCTCCGGGTTCTGCATGTGGCCCGCTGGCAGGTAGGCTGTGGTCTGCGGCCCTCCTGCACACAGCGGCCCAGGAGAGGCTGGCAGGACTGGGTCCCGGGCGCTCTCTGTGCATTGCGTCGGCGCCGCGCTGGCTCACCTGCCCCCATCCGCATTCATCGCCAGCCGAGGTGAGGAAGGGCCTGGAAGAGCTGTATGAATGCCAGTTGTCCCTGTGGGCTGGAGATTAAAGCCGGTCCGGGACCTGGCCCGCCCGCACAGTCTCCGCCGCCCAGGGTGGGTGTGGGCGCCGGTGATGATCCGGCAGGGTGGCCATGCGCCCCAGCCCCACTGCTTTCAGGTTTCTGGTTCTCACAAAACCTCTGTAAAGTAGACTTTCCTCTTACCTCCTAAAGAAGAGGACGCCGGGGCCCAGGGAGGGCGAGTGGGAGGACTCGGGAGAAGCTGCTCAGCTCCTCCCTCCTCTGCCTGTTTTCAGGACACTCGTCCCTCTGACCTCCCAGCCTGTGCCTTGTGCCCAGGCCAGAGAGCAGTCCTCCGGCCGGCCTGCTCGGGGGTCACAGCTTGGCCTCTCCCGTCTGCCTGCCCGACCCCCCCACCCCACGCAGCCCCTTGTTCCCTGTCCCCTGCCCGACAGTGCTCAGCCTGCTCCGTGACCCCAGGCCTCCCCCCAGCTGCTGGCACGTCTCCCTGGTGCCCCCAGGGCCAGCCCAGCCCTCACGGGGGCCTCTAGGCAGGTCACCCTGCAGGTGACTCCATAAAGGCCCACCTGGCCCGGCCCCTCCCTGGTCCTTGGCCTGCACATGGTCCCCTCCAGGTCCAAGTCCCTCTCCTGGCTGCTTGCCACCTGCAGGAGCCCCTGGGGGTCAGGGCCAGAGCTTAGCTCTTCCAGCCGGGGGCATCTAGGAGGCCCCCCGGGACCCCCCAGCCTGCAGGTCAGGAGAGCAGGCGCTGGGCCCTGCAGGTGTCCCGCCCCAGGCTGGCACAGCGCAGGCGGCAGCCGTGGCGGGTGGAGGAGCCCGTGAACAGGGGAGGCGGGCAGGGGGCGGACGGGGCCCTGACGCTCTGGCGCCCTGTTTCCCTGCAGACGTGCTGGTGGACGGACAGCCCTGTGACTGCCAGGCGGCGGCCTGCCGGGTGGGCGACCCGGTGCGCCTGGAGGTGCGGCTGACCAACCGGAGCCCGCGCAGCGTGGGCCCCTTTGCCCTCAGCGTGGTGCCCTTCCAGGACCACCAGAATGGCGTGCACAGCTATGACCTGCGCCATGCCGTGTCCTTCGTGGGCTCCGGCACCTTCTACCTGGACAAGGTGCGTGGGGCCCTCCCCCGGGGCGGCAGACGCAGAGGGTCCGCATTGACCCTCGTCCGCCTGACTCTCCTGGAGACCCCAGACAGTTCACGCCTCCATACGCGAGTCCCGGGAGCAGGGCCACGATGGCGAGGCGGGGCTGTTGAGGAGCTGGGGTGGGGCATCCAGGGCACCATTGGCCTGCCCGCTGTGGGCAGCTCCCCCTTGCTCAGCAGTCACTGTGCCCAGAGGAGCAGATGAGGTCACGAGGCACGGTCCTCCCGCTCCGCTCACGGGTGGACAGGCGTCTTTGGCCCCAAACACTCCCCAGCTCACTGACCCCCAGGCAGCCCAGAGAGGGAAGTGCTGTCAGCTCCTTCCCGGGACAGGAGCTGAGGCGCAGAGACGTTCAGGGACTTGCCGGGGGCAGCACCGCAGAGAAGCCCTGGAGGGTCATGGAGCCAGGCCTGGGGGCCCTCCCCCACCCCCACACCCGGTCGGCCCCGGGTCTACCCGGGCTTCAGGGGCCCCGTGGCTCCCGGTCGGCCCCGGGTCTCCCCAGGCTTTGGGCCCCATGGCTCCTGGCTCTCACCTCCACCTCCTCTCTCAGGTTCAGCCGTCGGGCCAGGCGGCCTGCCTCGGGGCGCTCCTCTTCCTCTACACGGGCGACTTCTTCCTCCACATCCGGTTCCACGAGGACGGCCCCAGCAAGGAGCTGCCCCCATCCTGGTTCTGCCTGCCCAGCGTGCACGTGCGCGCCCTGGAGGCGCAAGCCTGAGCACCCCGCCCCGTCCTGGTTCCCTGATCCTGCAGGAAGAGACAACCAGAGGCCCCCCTCCCCGGGGATGGGGCCACGGCCGCTGCCGTGACACCCATCCCCTCCTTCCGGCCACCCGGCCCCCAGCCCACAGCCCCCACATCTGCCCGCCGCGTCCTCTCTGGACTCGCAGGGGCCCCTGCACGCAGCAGCCTCGCCCCTTCCCACCCTGCCCGTTGGGGCCCCCCTGCGAGCTTGGGCTAAGGCAGATGCTGACCCAGACCCCAGAGTGTGGCCCATCCACCCAGCCCAGGCCTGGGGTCCCTGCACCTGTTCCCGTGACCTGGGGTTCACAACCTAGCCGGTAGGAAGAGAAGGCAAGCATGAGTGAGGGACCCTTCCCGGGCGGGTCTGGGGAGCCTCCCCTGGCCCCCTCGGCCCTTGGAATCCCCCGAGGGCTGGCTCTTCTCCTGGGGACCCCGAGGCAGCAGAGCTGGGAGAGACGGCACCGTGGGTGACACCGGGAGTTTCCTGCTGCCCCCGGGGAGCGGACACCCCTGCGTCAGCTGTCCTGGGCCCTGGGCTGGTTCCAGGCCGGGCTCAGGGGTGTGGCCTGTGTGTGTCTGTGTATCAGTGACAGATTCTCCAATAAAGGGCCTGCCTTGCTTCTCTGCTGGTCACCTGCATCCTTGCCTCTGCTTGTCCAGTGCGGTCAGGCGGCTGCCCCCTCAGCTCATCAGCCCCCAGCTCAGGTAGGGATTCCTGCAACCCCCCACGGCACACATGGCCAGTGGCCAGCAGGGTTGGAGCCATGTCCATCTGTCCCTGTGAACCCCAGCCCCTCCCCAAGCATGTTCTCGTCTCTCTGTAAACACCGTCTCGAGTCCCGACACTGTGGCCCCCAGCCCCCAGGATGGCTCTGGCCTCCCCAGCCTTTCACTTCCTCTCCTGAGATACACATGGGCTTCCCTGGTAGCTCAGCTGGTAGAGAATCCACCTGCAATGCGGGAGACCTGGTTCAATCCCTGGATTGGGAAGATCCCCTGGAGAAGGGAAAGGCTACCCACTCCAGTATTCGGGCCTGGAGAATTCCATGGATTGTATAGTCCATGGGGTCACAAAGAGTTAGACAGGACTGAGCGACTCAGCACACACCTGAAATACACACACACTTGGGAAGGTGTTTGGGGGTGACACTGGCCTCCAGAAGTCGAGGTGAAGCTTGGAGGTGGGTGTCCTGTAACCAGCCTTGGACCCACCCCCGCTGTGACGGTTGCCTTCACAACCTACTCCCCCTCACAGCTCCCGGGGTCACCCAGCGCCCCCACCCTGGGCACCTGCCCCCTGCCTGCAGCCCTCACTCCAGGTGGGCTCCAAGCCCCTACCCCCGTCCAGGCACCCTCAGGCAGGCCTTGTCCAGCAAACTGCCCGTCCTGAGCAGTGTCCTGGGGCCCAAGAGAGGGTGAGGGTCCCAAGGCACAGAGTGGGGCTAGGGAGAAGCCAGAGGTGTCTGAGGCTCCCAGGTCTCCCCGTTTCCTCACGGCAGCAGGGCCATGGCTGACCCACTCATGGAGCAGAGCGGGAGGTGCAGGGAGCAGGCCGTCGTGGGCCTGGGGCGTGAGGCCGCTGGAAGCCCCGAGATTTCAGAGATGGGCACCCCTTCTCGGGGACTGGTGCACCCTGGCTAGAAAACCTCTCAAGCAGAGCTACAGGCTCAGGGCAGCAGAGAGCTCCTGGGCCTACCTCCATGGGCTGCACGTGTCTCCTGGTCAGCGCCTCCCAGAGCCAGGTGTGGCGGGGACCCGGCCCTGCTGGGCAGTCCCCGAACACTCTGGGCCCCTGGGCGCTGCCTCATGCAGACGGGGAGACTGATACACACACACTTGGGAAGGTGTTTGGGGTGACACTGGCCTCCAGAAGTCGAGGTGAAGCTTGGAGGTGGGAGTCCTGTAACCAGCCTTGGATCCACCCCCCGTGACGGTTGCCTTCGCCTACTCTGGGGGACGGAGCTCAGGGCCACGGGTGGCCTGAGCCGGGTCTCAGTCTGTCTCTCTGGCGGGATCACCGGTGGAGAAGGCGGGAACTCGCAGCTCTATCTCAGGGCCTAAGCCCGCACCTCATGGGCCAGGCTGCCCCTGGTGGTTTTGCAGGCGGCTTGTCGTCTGCCAGGAGCTGGGCTGAGCGCGGGCATCCTGTCTTGCCCTGAGCGGGGCTGAGCTGCCCTGCGGTGGCAGGGAGGAAGCACTGGTGCAAACGCAGAGCTGCCGCGAGGCCCGTGGCGCCCGTTCCCCCCACTGCACCGGCCTCCACCCTCTTGGGCCTTGCTGCCGCGAGGCCCGTGGCGCCCGTTCCCCCCACTGCACCGGCCTCCACCCTCTTGGGCCTTGCTTTTCCTGAGGCCTGCCCAGGGCACGCAGCTGGCTGCTTGTACAGGCCGGCCCAGGGAGGGGCTTCGCTTGAGGGCCCCGGGGCACACAAGCGCGTCTGGGAGGTGGGGGACCCCCAAGGGGGAATGAGGGGTCAGGGCAGGGACAAGCCAGTGCAGAAGGACCTGCGGGTCCCCAGGGCTGACATCCCCAAGGAGCCTGGGGGCAGTGAGAAGGCGGCCTCCGCCCCGGCCCGCCCCCAGCGGCATGAGCTGGCCAGTGTGTGTCCATCCTGCAGGGGGTCATCCCTGAACACCACCCGTCCTCAGTTGTGAACAGATCAGACACTGGCCTTGGGAGCCCTGGGAGCACTGGGAACTCCAGGGAACCTTGGGGGCCAAGAGTGGGGACTTGCCACAGCCATTTTCCAGGATCAGCTGAGTGTGACGTAGTAGACACTGGGTCTCTGCCCTCAGCCTCCGATACAGCTCTTTCACCCCCTTGGAATTTCTTGGATGACAGGAGCAACTTTTGTTCTGAAGAGGCTGCTCTGGATGGGCTCCTGGGTGGCTTCAGCGTGGTCACGAGAAAGGCCTAGTGAGACCAGAAACTTGGACCTTCCTGTCCCACCCCCACTGTCCAGGAGGGGAGAAGGGGCTAGAGGGTAAGTTAATTGATCAAGCCTGCAAGATGGAGCCCTCTTAGAACGCCCTCCACGGTGGGTGTGGAGAGCTTCCTGGTCGGTGAACACGTCCACGAGCCAGAGGCCGTCCGTGCCAGCTCCACAGGGACAGAAGTGCCTGCACCCGGAACCCTCCCAGACCTCGCCCTGGGCGCCTCCTCATCTGTATCCTTTGTAATGTCACTTATAATCAACTGGTCGACATAAGTTACGTGTTTTCCTGAATTCTCTGGGCTGTTCTAGCAGACTGTCAAACCTGAAGAGGGTCATGGGAACCGTGAGTGTTTTCTAGTTTCCCAAACAAATACAGCAGTTATCAGAGAAGTTACCGGATGCTCCAAGAGAGAAGTCGCAAGGCTTCCTGGAGGAGTGGGTGCTGGAACGAACCCAGGCACCCCGAAGGGTGACCCAGCTGAGGCCTGTGTCGCGAATGCCTCCCACGGTGGAGGAGGTGAACTGAGTCGAGCCTGAGGGCAGCCCTGCGTGGACCGTGAATATCTGGAGCTCCGTCATGGGGCCAGCAGGAGCCAGGGAAGCGTGTAGAGCAGGGGTGGGGCGTTTTTGTGGCTGGGGCGTTCCAGCTGTGTGGCTGAGGCAGCAGACCCAGGTGCTGCCGTCTGGACGATGCATCCTGGTTCTCAGGTCCCAGACTGCCGGCTCCCGGGCCCTGCAGTGCTACAGCTTCCGTGTCTGGACCCCTCCTCCCTCCGAGGGCCAGAGGCGGCTAAGCCAGGAATAGCCCGTGTCCTTTTCATCCCATCAGCTAAGCCGGCTTAGCCTTGCCCTCCTGACATTTGGTCCCTTCAGGCAGGACAGGCCTGCAACGACCCTAAAATCACCCCACCGTCAGACTCTGTCATCCGAAATTCACCGAGCAGAGTCTGGGTCCACGGGAAGATGCCCCAGGTACTGAACTCTGACTCAGCCATTTGTCAACTCTGTGACCTCAGACACGTCACTTTGGACTCGATTTTTTTTTTTTCCATCTGAATAAATGGAGATGAAAATACTTATTTCATGGGAACTTTCATGTTAAGAGTTCTATTTGATCTCCAACCTTTCTACACGTGAGAGCAACTCCTTGTGAATACTGGTTCCCACTTCGCCCCCCTCCCGTTGCCTGCATGTCCTCCCGTCCACACCCTGGCGTGTGCCCGGAATCGCAGAGCTGAGCATGTGAGTTCACTGTCCTCCACTAGGCCTCTGCACGGGTTCATTGATGAGGTGAAGTGAGAGAACACGAGGCAGGCGTTTCTAATGCAGGTGCTCACCTGGGAAAGGGGTTCCCTAGCAAAGGAGTGAGCTCCATGACTGTGTAGTCCAGTGAAAGCCGCAAGTGTGGGTGGTTTCACACAATGCAGTCGTTGTTTGAGGTCTCTGAGGTCTGAAGAGCCAGCCTGGTCCCAGTAAGCAGGAAGAGGCTGAGCTATGCCTGTCAACCCCTGGTTCCTGGGGCCTCTGAACAGTGACTTAAGGGATTAAGACAGATGATAGGGAAAGATCAAAAGAGGGTGTCACCATGATGGAGCAGAGGCCCAGACCAAGCTCCTATTGAAAACAACTGAAAACGGTGGTAATTGTGTAAAAACATGTTTGCGAGTGCACCCACAAGCTGGCAGGAAAGTAAGAGATACTCAGCCTGGTACCTGTGTGTAGGCAGAATCCAAAAAGGCTAGTGATGAACTGACGCCAACTTTCATTTGGAGGGTTTTAGCCAAAGCAGGAGCATCAGTTTTTGCAGCCTCATGAAACAGGAAGGAGGAAGACAAACCCCAGAGCCCACCAGGCAAGAAATCTAATAGAAGACCACTCCCCAGTAATTTGGGAGCCCTACCAAACTCAGAGAATGGAAATGAAACTGTCCTGACTCAACCCGTTGATTCCATCCCAAATTGGCCCTCTGAGGCACAGTCCTGGGAGGCCACCCCCAAACTTCAAGTTGTTCATTAATTTGAAAATGATCCTAGATATGTACACACATCAGACATCTTACAGAAGAGAATGTATCCTTTCTGGAGGAATCTACTCTTGTCCCAAATCTCTGAGGATTTCTACAAGGAACATGAATAATTCAGAGTTATAAAAGAAAGAAAGTCATTAAATATACAAGGAAACAATGCATCATGTGTGAGCGCCAGAAGAAATAAAAGCAGCAAACTCAGGCCTGAAGAGGGATAGGATATTGGATTTATCAGACACAGGCTACAAAATAAGTATGCTTTATATGTTATGAGAAATGAAAAAGAAGATTATAATGGGTCTAGAACATCATAAAATAATAATCAAATGGACCACCTCCTATACTTGAAAAAGAGAGCTGAAATTAAATACTTAACGAATAGGTTGGAGAGTATATTAAACCCAGCTTGGGGCAGAGCTAGTAAATGAAAGAGCTGAAGACGTTATAAGTGCAGCCCAGAAAGAACAAAAAATATGAAAGAGACTTAAGGAAGCACAGCAGACAGAGTGAGACACCTTCATATACATCTAATCAAGTTCCTAGAGAAGTGGTTGCAGAGGATGGAGAAAAGTCAGTATTTGAAAGCTTAATGACTGAGAACTTCTCAGAACTGATAAAGACACAAGTCCACATGTGTAACAAGCCCAATAAATTCCAAGTCGCATAACATTTTAAAGATGTAATAGACATATAATGATACAGTTTCAAAGACCAGATGCAAAGGGATGATTTAAAAGGAGCTAGAAAGACAAAGACAAATTGCCTTCAGAGAAGTGGCAATTTGATTGACAACTGAGTTCTCATCAGCAAAAACAAAGTCCAGAAGTCAGTGGTATAGAGAATGAGAATGCGCTGAGTGGTACAAGTATTTTTCAACAGGTGAAATGATTATACTTTCAACAAAAATAGGGTTTTCCACTACTGAAACCTCACAACAGGAATTCTGAAGAATGAATCTCAAGCAGAAAGAAATTGATGCCAGATAGAAAGTCAGAGACACAAGAAAGAAGGAACAACGGATTGAGGGGCACACGTGGGGATAAATCTAAATCAGACATTCACTGTATGATAATGATTAAAACAATTGACATGTATAGAAAAATAACAGGTTTTGGTAAGGGGATGATTGGAATCAATGTTTTCTAAAAATTGCTTTAATTTCAATTATAAAGATTCAGGAGGAGGATAAAGATGTTGAGTAACATAGACTTAGGCTTTGGTGCTGGGTTTATGGAAGTTTCAATTTCTGGGATCAGCATTAAGAGAATGAGAAATAGTACGAACAACTTCTAAACAAGTTTCTCCAAAAAAATTGAATAAGGAAAACTAATTATTCAATCAAAAAGAAGAAGGAAAAGAAAAAGGACCAAAGAAATAAATAGAAATGACAGAACAAATAAAATGGCAATCATAATGATACTACTGTCCCCCCATATTACAGTTGAAAAACATGGGGCACAGAGCAGTAAAGTAACACCTAGAAGTGGTTATAAAATAAGTTATAGAAGTAAACATATCAGTACTTGGAATAAACTAAATATCCCAGATAAAAGACTAGATATAAAACCCACAAATTCATGTTTATGATGTTTACAAGAGACACTAAAACATAAGGATATAGTAGGTTGGAATAAAATATTGGAAAAAATGTAGCAGCAAAAATCCTAATAAACTGTGAGTCTAAAGTAAAAAATAAAGTACTTCAAGTGATAAGAATAATAACCTCATGATGACAAGAGTAATAACATCAGGATACCTATAATAACTCCAGTTATGTGTGCAACCAATAACACAACTTTAAATCCACAAAGAAAACCAGGTAGAACCGCAAGGAGACACGGACAAATCTCACAGTAACTCAAGGACGGAGAAGACAGAAATTGTTAAAGATATAAAGGGTTTGTAAAACTCCATCATTCAATTTGATTTAATGCATTTACACTGAATACTCAGCAGCCTAGAAAAATACATCAAGCACATGCAAGATTTGCTTTATGGCCGTGTAAATAGTTGAATCAAGATTGCCGGGAGAAGAATCAGCAACCTCAGACATGTAAATGGTACCACTCTAATGGCAGAAAGTGAAGAACTAAAGAGTCTCTTGATGAGGCTGAAAGAGGAGAGTGAAAAAGCTGGTTTAAAAGTCAACATTCAGAAAACGAAGGACGGAAGCCTGGCGTGTTGCAGCCCGGGGGGTCGCAAAGAGCTGGACACAACTGAACAGTAACACATAGTCGGAGGACTGTTACCATAGGGATGCGTTATCTGAACCCCGTATACCTAAGTTAGAAATGTATCACCAAAAGATAATTATAAAGCTCTCATGTAGCTGAAATTTAGTAAATACCTCTAGATACCTCAGAGTTGAGAGAAGAAATCGCCATGGAAAGTAGGAGATACTGAAATTGAACAGCAACAAAAGTATATCAGAACTTGTATGACGCAGATAAATCAGTATTTAGAGGAATGTTTTATAAACTTAAATGCTTATATTCAAAAGAGAAAAGTGTGAAAGTTAATGAACAAAGCACCATCTCTAGGAGCTAAAAGAGATGGCAGAGGAGATCAAAGAAAACAGAAGAATATAATAAAGATAAGATCATAACTTAATAAAATAAGAAAGAGAGCCACAATAGCAAAAAGCCAAAGGTTGTTTCTTGAAAAGGCTAATAAAATTGAGAAAACTCTGAGTAGATTAATAAAGGAAAAAGAAAAGGCACAAATAGCCACATTACAAATAAAGAGGGAACATCAGATCTTATAACAATAGAATATTGTTGAGGAATAAGAGGAAATTATGGTGACATTCATAACAATAAGCTTGAAAGTATAAATGAAATATAAAATTTCCAATAAATATAATACAAATTAAAATCTCTGGTAATAAATAGGATGAATAATCCTAAAACCATTAAAGAAATCAAATCCATTGTTAAAAATCTTAAAAACTTTTCAAAAATAAAATTCCAGGTCCAGATGGTTTTTACCAGTGAATTCTAATTCAAGGAACAAAAAACTCCAGTGCCACACAAAATATTTATGAACATGGCAAAAGATGGTAAAGCACTCAGATATATTTTATGAGGCTGGTATAACCTTGATATCAAAATCTAACAAATATAGCATAAGAAAAGAAAATTTTAGGCTAAATCCTACATCAATGTAGATGCAAAAATTTGAATCTAAATGTTAGCAAACAGATTCAGTAACGTGTAAAAGAAGACCACGATCAAGCTGTATTCATCCAGAGAATGCAAGGTTGGTTTTACATTGGAAAAGATATTAGTGAATCCACCACACTAGTAAATTAAAGAAGAAAAAGCATATAATTCTTATAGACATGGGGAAAGTCTTTGATAAGAGTCAACATCCTTTTATGACTTAAAAAAAAAAAAAACAACCCGATCGGCGCTTTGCCACTTGTACCCGAGTTCTAGATCTTCACCATGTCGGAGACTGCTCCTGCTGCTCCCGCTGCCGCACCTCCTGCGGAGAAGACCCCAGTCAAGAAGAAGGCTGCCAAAAAGCCGGCTGGGGCGCGCCGGAAGGCCTCCGGGCGCCCGGTGTCTGAGCTCATCACCAAGGCTGTCGCCGCCTCCAAGGAACGCAGCGGCGTGTCTTTAGCTGCGCTCAAGAAGGCACTGGCGGCCGCCGGCTACGATGTGGAGAAGAACAACAGCCGCATCAAGCTGGGTCTCAAGAGCTTGGTGAGCAAAGGCACCCTGGTGCAGACTAAGGGCACTGGGGCTTCTGGTTCTTTCAAGCTCAACAAGAAGGCAGCCACCGGGGAGGCCAAGCCCAAGGCGAAGAAGGCGGGTGCGGCCAAGCCCAATTTAGAAAAAAATAAAAAAAATAGAAAAACCAACCCTCCCACAAAAGCCTCTTAGTAATCTAGGTCTAGAAGAGTTTCTTTAACCTAATAAAAGGATATCTATAAAGAATATATATAGAGCAAACATTATTCTTAATGTTGAAATGTAGGCACTCTCTTTAAGATGGAGAACACAACAAGGGGTCTCATTATCCCCACTTCCATTCAACATTGTATAACCAGTCCATGCCAACACGGAAACTTAGGTAGGAGAGCAAATAAAAGGCATAAGAGCTGGAAACAAAGAAACAAAACTGTCATTATTTGCACATTTTATCATCAGTTATACTTAAAAGTTCCATCTAGTCAAGGCTATGGTTTTTCCAGAGGTCATGTATGGATGTGAGAGTTGGACTGTGAAGAAGGCTGAGCGCTGAAGAATTGATGCTTTTGAAGTGTGGTGTTGGAGAAGACTCTTGAGAGTCCCTTGGACTGCAAGGAGATCCAACCAGTCCATTCTGAAGATCAGCCCTGGGATTTCTTTGGAAGGAATGATGCTAAAGCTGAAACTCCAGTACTTTGGCCACCTCATGCGAAGAGTTGACTCATTGGAAAAGACCCTGATGCTGGGAGGGATTGGGTGCAGGAGGAGAACGGGACGACAGAGGATGAGATGGCTGGATGGCATCACCGACTCAATGGACATGGGTTTGTGTAAACTCTGGGAGTTGGTGATGGACAGGGAGGCCTGGCGTGCTGCGATTCATGAGGTCGCAAAGAGTCAGACACGACTGAGCGACTGAACTGAACTGATACTTAAATCCTAGAGAATCTTCAGGTTTATTAGAATTAATAAGTGCTCAGCAATGTTGGGGCTTCCCTGGTGGCTCAGAGGGTAAAGTGTCTGCCTGCAATGCAGGAGACCCGGGTTCGATCCCTGGGTTGGGAAGATCCCCTGGAGAAGGAAATGGCAACCCACTCCAGTACTCTTACCTGGAAAATCCCATGGACAGAGGAACCTGGTGGGTGTGTGTAGTCCATGGATCACCAAGAGTTGGACACAACTGAGCGACTTCACTTTCACTTTCTTTAGCAATGTTGTTGGATACAAAATCAGTATAGAAAATCCACAGCATTTTGTGCCACAACCAAAACCATCTAGAAAATAGTTGTAAACATTACCTTTTATAGAACTACAAAAAGTATAAAGAATTCATGGTAGGCAGAATAACGAGATTCCAAATATGTCCATGTCCTGATTCCTAGAACCTGTGAGAATGATGGGTTCATGGCAAAGAGTAATTATGGGTACAGAGAAAGTTGCTGATAGCTTGACTTTAGGGAGATTATTCTGGATTATCCATGTGGGTCCAGTTTATTCACAAGGTTCCTTAAAAGGGAAAGAGGGAAACAAAAGAAAACTCAAGAGATGGCAGTGTGAGAAGAATTTAGCCTGAAGTTGCCGGCTTTGAAGATGTAGGAAGGGGCCTTGAGCCTCAACCTCGAGAAGCTGGAAAAGGCTTCTCCACTAGCCTAGTGGAAACAGATTCTCCACTAGCGCTTTCGCTCACAAGGACGAAGCCCTGGGCACATCTTGACTTTTGCCCAGAGAGACTCATTTTGGACTCTGACTTCAAGAACTCCAAGATAAGCAACTTGTGCTATTTAAGCCACCAAGTTTGCAGTAACTTGTTACAGAAACAAAAGGAAAATAGAATCCAGGAATAAATCTTTTCTCTAATGTGCAAGACCATTATGGAGAATGTTATAAAAAATTTATGGGAAGACATTAAAGGAGATCTAAATAAATAGTTGGAAGACTCTCTCATAAAGATGTAAATTCTCACTAAATTGATCTATCAGTTCAACACAACACCAATAAAAATCTTAACAGTTTTTAGTGAAGCTTGGCAAACTGACTCTAAAATTCGTATATAAAACGCAAAGGCCCAATAATAGCCAACATACTCTTAAAGAATAAGTCAAAATGTATCATAATGTTAAACAAGTACACAATGTGGAATAGAAAAATGGACCAAAGGAAAGTCCAGGAACAGAGGCATGCATATAGGGACATGTGACGTGTGAAATATTGCTGTCACGTATCAGTGGAAGAGGGTGGACTTTTCCCTAAATGGTCTCAGAAAGTAAGCGAGTAGCCATAGGGAAAGAGATATTGGGCCCTAGTACACACCACACAAAAAAACCTACTGTAGGTTAAGACCTAAATGTAAAAGGCAAAGTGTAAAACATTTACAAGATATTAAAGATATCTTCTGATCCCAGGGTAGGGATAGATGTCCTAAATAAGACACAAGAAGCACAAGCCATAAAAAATGATAAATGTCACTGTATTAAAACTAAGAATTTCTTTTCATCAAAAGATACCTAAAGAAGATGGAAAGACAAGTCACAAACTAGGAGAAACTTGAGGAGAGTCTCCCACTGTTATACAGTTATTTAGCCTAGAAATAATGTAGGTCACTCATGCTCAGAATCCATAGAAAAGAACAAGTCAGTGACTGAAGATGTGTGGCCTGTCCCTTATAGTGAGGAGAGTATGAGCAGCAGAAGCTTCTTCCACTCCTAGTGAGGTTGAACTGGTCATCTGCCGTGACCCAGTGACTTAACTGCCAGGTACATACCACAGTGAATACACACATGGCGTGTGTAATGTGAGCTGGGCGCCAGAACAGTTGTTCATAGCAGGGGGGAAAAAAGGACATCAGCTCACATTCCATAGAAAGGATGGAATGTGCAGATCCATTTTAGCATATCTGTATAGCAGAATAATGTACAATGATGAATATGCAACAATGTGGATCCATTTCCAAAACATAACATTGATGGGAGAAAGCGGCCAACAGAAAAGCACATGCAATATGATTCCAATTACATGAAGTCCCCAAAGCAAAAAGTTGTTGTTGTTTTTTTTTTTTTAAAGCAATAAGGATAAGCAAATGAGTTACTTATACAAAATTTAGCATAGATTCCCTGTGGAGCTGAGAAAAAGGATGGGATTTGAGAGGGAAAATTGGACTCTGGGAATCAAATGATGTTCCATTTATTCACCTGGGTAGTGAGAACTTAGTTCTGTGCTTCTCTCTAAAAATTGAGATGTTCAATTCAGGCCCAGGTGACGAGAACTGTCAAAGACATGGCTTTTGGTTAAAAAAAAAGAAAGAAAGAAAGAAAGCTCCTTTGGCGCAGATTCAGCAAACCAATAAAGAAATTCTTTCCTTCTTCCACCTTTAGAATTCGGTTTGCCATTTCAAACCTGCTGATTAATCACAGTGTGTTCCTGGCAGCTGCCCAGGCCAGCTCCTCTGAAAATAGGTGAAGTGGAAGCCCTAGGGCAGGAGCACCTTCAGCACCACGGACAGCAACCCACTGTTGGCCCTTCAGAGACCAGCTGCAAAGGGATTCAGAGAATTGCCTAAGGGCAGAGGCTTTCACAGTCTTGGCCCAAGCCACCAGCAGGCAGAGGATGAAACAGAACCCATGTCTCCTGATACCTGATCCACTCTATGTTCCATTGCTCCTGGCTTTGGCTAAATGGACTGGAACTCCTCCCTAAACCAGGAAGTCACTAGGAGACTTCCACGTGTAAGTCTTCCACATGGAAAGCTTGGGCTTTGCAGTGAGTGTCAGCAGGGTTGAGATCTGGACTCTGCCCCCACCCTCTGAGTGCTCTCGGAAGTCTCTGCCCCTCGCCAAGCCTCAGTGTCAATCATATCCACTCCCCACAGAGTTGCTGTGAGAATTCAATAATATTAGATCTTGTGCTCTGGTACACAATTAAAACCAAGAAAATTCCCTTTCCCTCAGTGTATTTCAAACAGGGGAAAAAAAATCCTTTGGAACATTTAAAAGAAGCTGAAACAATTAGAGTCTGTTTTAGAAATAAACCCCACAAAATTTCCGTATAAAATGTTGGCATTTGCTAACAGATATTAAGGTTCCTTTGGATGTCCTAGTTCTGGTCACTCTGGTTCATTTCAGCCCCCTGATCATTGCCTACTGTGTCTATACTCTGCTATGCCAAGAGATACTCAGAGAAGGGCATGACGATATGCTCACAAAATGTCCCAGGGCTAAGGGTCCTCGACCACACAGTCCTTCCGCACAACGAACCTGAAGGGTGATATATTGTTCTTTTAATTAGTCACTGGATTCCATTTGCTAGGATTTGATTTAGAAATTTTCATCTATATTCGTAAGTGCCGTTGGTCTACAATTTCTCTTTTGTTGTCGCTGTTCAGTCACTAAGTCATGTCTGACTCTGCGACCCCATGGACTGCAGCACGCCAGGCTTCCCTGTCCATCACCATCTCCCGGAGCTTGCTCAAACTCATGTCCATCACGTCGGTGACGCCATCCAACCATCTCCTCCTCTGTCATCCCCTTCTTCCCCTGCTTTCAATCTTTCCCAGCACCAGGGTCTTTTCTAATGAGTTGACTCTTCACCTTATTTTGTATTAAAAGATATTCTAGATGCACAGAATGAATAAGGGAATTTCTCTTCTATCCTTTTCCATGGCCCCAAATAGTTTAAACAGTATTAAAATGATTAGTTCTTTAGAAATTAGATAAAATTCAGCGGTAAGCCTGTCTGATTCTGCAGTCTTTTCACTGACAGATCTCCAATCACCTTCTAATCTCTTCTATGGTAATTGGTCTATTAAAATTTTCCATTTTTTCTTGGACTGATTTTGGTAATTTACTTTTACTAGGAAATCATCCATTTCCCTGAGGTTTTCAATTTGTTATCACAGAGTTGCATATAATATTCTCTCATAATTATTTTTATCTCCCCTGTATCTGTAGTTATATTGGTATGTCTGCCTTCTCATTCCTAATCTTGTCTAATTTTACTCTCTCTCTCCATTCTCCATAATTGGACTCACGAGGGTTTTTTTTCCTATTTTATTAGCCATTTCAAAGAACAAGGTTTTACATTTATATATTCTTCCCACTATTTAAAAATGTTTTCTATTTCATCAATTTCAGGTCTTAACCTTATGAATTCCCTTTTTATTGATTCTTTTGTTGTTTCTTTTCCTAATTGCTTGAAACAAGCACTAAAAATGATGCCATGTTTAGTCTTTGCCCCTCTAATGGAAGTATGTCAGGCTGTGTGTTTCTAAGCTGTGTTAACTTTAGCATGTATGTATATATACATACATACGTACATATTTGATGTGGACTGTTTTAAAAGTCTTTATTGAATTTGTTCCAATATTGCTTCTGTTTTTTGTTTGTTTTGGTGGCAAGGCATGTGGGATCTTAGCTGCCCGACCAGCGATCGAACCCACACGCCCTCCATTGGAACGTGAAACCTTCACCACTAATAAGGGAGCCAAACACACTTTGTTTGCAAATGTAAAACAGTCCTGCATAACTCTCGGATTGAAGAGGAAAATCAAAAGAGAAATTACATACTATCTGGGAAAAGAAACAAGGAAAAAAATGTTGGAACATATACTAGGGACTTCCCTGGCGGTCCAGGGGTTAAGATTTCACCTTGCAATGCACGGCTTCCCTGGTGGCTCAGACGGTGAAGAATCCACCTGCAACGCAGGAGACCCAGGTTCAGTCCCTGGGTCGGAAGTTCTCCTGGAGAAGGGCATGGCAAGCCACTCCTGTATTCTTGCCTGGAGACTCTGGTAAGTCACTCCAGTGTTCTTGCTTGGAGAATCCCATGGACAGAGGAATCTGGTAGGCTATACAGTCCATGGGGTCACAGAGTCAGACACGATTGAGTGACTAACACTTTCCCTCTATTGAATATGGCTGGAGCATGAGGCCTGTGAAAACTTCACTCTTATGTTCTTTAATCTGATAATATTTTCTTGTGAGCCTATTATATCCTGATTTTCTTCAGTGACCTTTGGGCACATAAACAGGGATTCACTATTTGATTTAAAATGTATATATATATATATATATATACATATATATAAATGTATAAAACTGCATGTTATATATCCATTCACAGTTATTATTTGCATTATTCAATTCTGTTATTACTTTGTTGTTTTTTAATTTTAAATATACATAAAAGCAGAGAGATAACACATAAAAGCATCCATCACCAAGATTCAATAGCTGTACATTTTGCTATGTTTGTTTTTACTGCGGTATTTAGAATTAAATTATAGGCTTCATTTCACCCCTAGACACTAGTTTGCCTCTTCCCTACTTAACCATGAAACTGTTGCTGTACCTGAGAAAATAACGATGATGTTCTATAATATAGAACTCCATCCATAGTCAAATTTCCCTAATTGTCCCTAAAATGACTTTTAAAAACCTGATTTGTTCAAACTAGGTTCGAGTCAATGGCCATGCAATATATTTGATTGCCTCGTAACTTCCAATTGCTTCCTAATTTCTAACACTCTTGTCCATTTCTCACAAAAAGGTGCAGTTTTTTCTCACTATGATTTTACCTGTCTCAGGTTCTCCTTCCTTTACTAGTAGGTTTCACTTGGATAAGTAGTTGTTTGTTGTTGTTTTTAAATACAGGCTTATGACCGCATAGCACTTCACTGTATAACATTCTAACGTATCATATACAATTATTTTAAACCATGTTGAAATTAATATCTGCCAGTCCTACTTGATACTTTGTTTTCATCTGCTTTATCCTTGTAGATGTTTTCCCAGAAATGGATCTTATCTTTTAATATTTATTTGGCTGTGTAGAGTCTCCCTTGCATCATGCGGGATCTTTCATTGTGGCACGTGTACTCAGTTGCTGTGTGGGACGTGGGATCCTAGTTCACGACCCGGGATCCAGCCTGCACGTTGCAAGCCAGATTCTAAACCACTGGACCACCAGGGAGGTCCCTCTCAGCAATTTATTTTAAATATATAAAATATTACTTTGTTTCAAGTGTGTTTCTAATAAACAGCTGACAACTGGCCTGCCTTCCTGTTGCGTGTTGAACCCAGTGTGATAGGGTCTATCCTTCCACGGGAGAACTCGATGCTTTCCACTGAAGCTCCGAACACTTACATATATAATGTAGCTCCTGTGAGATGCTGTTGTTGATTATTTTGTATCATTGTTTCTACCTCACTTTTGATGACTTGATCAAGTTGCTGTTCCTTCCATC
The DNA here is from genome assembly GCF_032452875.1 of Bos javanicus. Lineage (NCBI taxonomy): Eukaryota > Metazoa > Chordata > Mammalia > Artiodactyla > Bovidae > Bos > Bos javanicus. Next base: position 3,461,550 of record NC_083881.1, read on the forward strand.
TTCCCCTTTCTTAATCTGGAAGTCCCCACGTAGGCCCTTTTCTCACGTGTCTCCCCCAGATTCATATGTTGAAGCAGTCACTCTCAGAGTAGCTGTTTTGGGGATGGAGCTTCTTGGGGGTAATTAAGGTTAAATGATGTCATAAGGATGGGTCCCAGATCCAGGAGGATTAGTGCCCTTCTAGGAAGAGACACCAGAACTCTCTCTCTCTCTCCTGCCCCTCCTTCCAGCACTGCCCAAAGAAGAGGTCATGTGAGTACCCAGCAAGATGGCAGCCGTCGCAAACCGAGAGGCAAGACTTCAGAACAAAACCTGTCTTGCAGGCCCCTTGATCCTGGACTTCCAGCCTCCAGAAACAAGTATGTGTTGTGCAAGCCTGTGGCAAGACTGGTATTTTGTTATGCTCACCCAAGCGGATAGACCCTAAGATTCCTTCCATTGCGTTGATGGTTCCGTTTCCCACATCTCTCTGCTTTGAAAATAAGACACCAACTATTCCACACAATAAGATGTTCTATTTTTCTGCTAATTATTCCCCCTCAGTCTAAGAAGATGACCCTTCCAGACATCTTTTATTTTCTTCCTTTCCCCTTCCCCTCCAAGATGAGATCCTTGCAAAGTTTATCATTTGCGCCCCCCCTCCCCCGGCCATAACTCATAGCTACTGCTGAGCTATGACTTTTGTAAATAGACTATCATTAGAATTTTTCCTCCCAGTACAGACCTTCAATTTCAGGAACCCTTACTTAGCACTTAGATGGCACAGTCTGAGACAGGTCTATCCTGATTCATTTTTGTTTAATTTACCCACATATCAAGGTCTGCTGCTCACTGTCTTTCCCTTTTCATTTTTCTTCATTCTCTGGGCTCTGTCCTGTCTCTTTTATTTCCAGATTTGAGTCTTCTCTTGAGTCTTTTTTTTTTTTTTTCTCAGAAGGGGCAGGGAATAGAGGAGAATTTGGAAAGTGTCATCGCAGAATCTTCCTTCGGCTTCACAGGTGAGCGGGAACTTACCTGGGAACAGGATGCTCAGGCGAAGGTCTATGCTGGGCATGAAAGTGGACAGAAGTCCACTGGCGTGGCCTCCAGATGTGATAGAGGAGGTTTCTGGGCAGAAGCCTCTGGGACCGTGGTGAGATCTGCCAGGTTCCCTCTCCCTGTCAGGGATCATGGGAGCCTAGGGCAGGCGAGTGTCTGCCAGCCTGGGTCTCAGTGGACCAGTGCGAAGAGCTACTGTCAACTCAACATGAGCAGGATGAGCCTTTGTGATCTGAATGACTGATTTTGTTTTTCATTTAAAAATTGTTCTGGTACTGATGTGTCTTAGTCAGCTCAGGCTGCTGTAAGGAAATACCGCAGACGGTGAGGGTGACACCAGACACTTAGCCCCCACAGCTCTGGAGGCTGGGGAGCCCAGGTCAGCGCCTGGCAGGGGCCCTCTTCCTGGTTTGCAGATGGCCCGTTCTCATCCTGTCCTCACGTGGCCGAGGCGGCCATAGGGGAGGTGGTTTCTGGTCTCCTCCTCTTTCTATAGGAACTCTAATCCCGTTGGGGGCCCCACTCCTGGGACCTCATCTAAACCTGTTACCCCCCACAAATGCCCCACAACCAAGTGCCATCACGCTGGGGGTTAGGGTTTCAGCAAATGAATCTGGTGGGAGGGTCACAAGCACTCAGTCCATAACTTGCTGGATAACCCACCCCATCTGACTCATTCAGAAGCCATTTGGATATGGGATGCTCTCACTCTCCAGGTATAATTCTCTCCCTCCTGTCGGGCTCTGGCCCCTCCCCCCACCTCTCCCACCCAGGTGGTATGATTTTTCTTTATCAGCAAAATACCCCCATGTTTGTCTGTGTCCCCCAGGAAGCAGATGTTGCAATGCAACTAATTACACAAGAAATTTACTAGGGAGGACGCTTAAGTGAGGGGTTTCTCAAGTGGCTCAGTGGTAAAGAATCCGCCTGCCAATGCAGGAGACACAGGAGATGAGGGTTTGATCCCTGGGTCGGGAAGATCCTCTGGAGGAGGAAATGGCAACTCACTCCAGTATTCTTGCCTGGAGAATCCCACGGGCAGAGGAGCCTGGCGGGCACAGTCCAGGGGATGCAGAGTCGACATGACTGAATACGCACAGTGCTCAGTCACTTTGAGAGGAAACGGGGAGGGAGCTGGGAGAGCCATCATACCGTGGTCCCACTTAAGTGAAAGAGAGAGGGAAGGAAGGATGGCAGGTGGAAACCGAATACTCAGTCAAATCCTGCTGCCAAAGATGCCTGCTCAGAAAAGGCAGATGGACAGGAGATGAAGCAAGGCCTGGCCCCAGAGTCTGGCCTGACCCTTCTCCCGATGCTCTCCATAACGGCTGAGACGCCTGCCGTGCAGGCCAGACCACGGGTCAGTATGGCCAAGCACGGCTGCACAGGGGAGGGCGCAGGGTGGGTGCGCTGAGCTGTAGACAGCACTGTGGATGCGGGATCAGAGGTGAGCACGTACACGGCGCCTTGGGCTGTGACGTGTAAGCTTCCTGACCGCACCTCTGTGCCTCCAGGGCCTGGACCAGGAACCGGCCGAGTAGATGCTTAACAGACACTTGTGTCAAGAAAGAATGAACACCGGTAGCTCTATTCTGGCCTCAGATTCTAAAATGAAGTCTGGGAGAGAGACAGAGACACTGGGGTGGGAACACCAAAGAGGAGTTCATCTGGACCGAAGTCAGGGACACTTACCCCAATAGTATCAGCCCTGCCCAGCATCTCCCCGCTTCTTTCTGATCTGCCCCCACCCCCACCCCTTTGATTCCTGTATCTCCCCTTCTTCTCTCTGATGCCCCCAGGCTCTCTAGCCTTCTCTCTGGTCCTCCACTCCCCAGCCCTTCCTTTCTGATGTCATGATCCTCCTGTTCCAGCCCCTGCTCTGCTGGGTTCAAAATCGTAGGACAGTCATGCAGGAGTCAACAGTGCCCCTGCGCTTAGAGAAGAAACAGTAGCCCATGAGAGTGAAAAAAAGTGAAAGTGGTAGTCATTTGGTTGTCTGCCTCTTTGAGATCCTATGGACTGTAGCTTGCCAGGCTCCTCTGTTCATGGGATTCTCCAGGCAAGAATCCTGGAGTGGGTTGCCAGTCCCTTCTCCAGGGCATCTTCCTGACCCAGTGATAGAACCCGGGTCTCCTACATTGCAGGCAGATTCTTTACCATCTGAGCTTCCAGGGAAGTCCAGCTTATGAGAGAGTGAGGTTCAAAGCTGGAGACAGAGACAAACACGACCAGCTCGGCTTCCTTCACTGCTTGCCTGTGCCACTGACTCTGCTAAGGGCAAAACATACCATGTCCCCATTTCACAGATGAGGAAACTGAGACTCAGGTGAAGTAACAGGCCCAAGGTCAACCTAGGACCATCCGACTCTGTAGCCAAGCAGCTTGCACTACCCCTACCCCAAGCTCAGAGACTGCTGGTGTGGTGCCTGGCTCACCTTATGGCTTTTGATCCTCGCCCCCACCTCCAGGCTGGAGAGCTCCCCAGGCACACTGAGGGGCTGATACTGCAGGAAGGGGCTGCCCCACACCATCCAATGAGGGGGTGTGCCTAAGCTCCCTCCCTACGCAGTGCACACATGGACTTCCGTGAGTGCACCGGTGAAATCCATCTTCCTCCCATAGCCTCAGAGAACCTTCATGATCTGGTCCGGCCTCCCGTCCCCCTGGAGGCTCAGAGCCCTGCCCTCTGAACTCACCTTGTGCCAACTTCCCCCAGGCTTACATCCCAGTCACATCTGCCTTCTGGCTCTTCCCTGAAGAAGCCAAGACCCCTCCCCTGGCCCCAGGGCCTTTGCACAGGCTGCTCCCTCTGCTTAGATGCCCTTTCCTGGATCTGAACATGTCGTTCACGCCTCTGTTTCAGTGCCATCCCTGAATTGTTCTTCAGTTGCCGAGTCGTGTCTGACTCTTTGTGACCCCATGGACTGCAGCATGCCAGGCCTTCCTGTCCCTCATATTCCCTAGGAGTTTGCCCAAATTCATGTCCATTGAGTCGGTGATGCCATCCAACCATCTCATCCTATGTCACCCTCTTCTGCCCTCAATCTTTCCCAGCATCAGGGTCTTTTCCAATGAGTCAGCTATTTGCATCAGGTGGCCAAAGTATTGGAGCTTCAGCTTCAGCATCAGTCCTTGCAATGAACATTCAGGTTTGATCTCCTTTAGGATGGACTGGTTTGATCTCCTTGTGGTCCAAGGGACTCTCAAGAGTCTCCTCCAGCACCGCAGTTCAAAAGCATCAGTTCTTTGGTGCTCCATCTCTGACTACCACCCCCACTAACGTCCCTCCGTCCAGCCCACATTTCACCGTCCCAGTCACCCACTCCTGGCTTTACCCTGATGGTTAACTGGTTCACTGTTTATTCTCCCAGCAGGACGACTGTTCCTTGACAGCAGGGACCTTGCTACTGGCTCCCTAACACCCCTGGAGGCAAGAGCTGGATTGTCAAACTGTGTAGACCCCCTGGAGACCCTCCAGGGGATGGGAGCCGGACCTGACCTTGGGGGCCTGATAGGTGCATGGTGTCCCAGCCCTGGTGACGATGACGACTCTGTGATCTCCCATAAGTGCCTGGACTTCTCTGGGCTGCCACCTCCTGACTTGTCAAATCCCTTCCGGCACCGTGGGAAGAGAATCAAGCCCTGAACAGTGCTCTACAACACGTGTATCCTCAAAGCGTTCGCTGTGCCTGCTCCACGCTCAGAACCACGGAGGGCCATCAGCCTGTCCCGCAGCCTGGGGACTGGCAGGCAAAGTCCCCTCTGCCAGGAAGCCCTCTGGGGGCCAGAGTTGAGGCTAGTCTGGGTGACCACACCCCCACGTGACCCACAGGTCTCCAACTCCAGACCTGCCATCTCCTGTTCACTTTGCATCACAAACTCCCAGTCCTCTCCTGGCATAGAGGCCCCCAGGCTGGCAAGTGCTGTCAGGACAGAGAGCAGCTCAGGGGCAGAGAAAGCCCCTCTGAAGCGCCAGACCCTTGCAGAGCCCCCCGGGTGGTAATTAAACTCTGTGGATGTTTCCTGAGCCCTACTCTGCTGGGACTCAGGTCAGACAAGCCCTGTCCTGGGATTCTTCGCGGCCTGGAGCAAAGCAGAGGATGGAGTAACCGTGCTGAGGTCAGGACTGTTACAGGGGCACACGGGCCGTGCCCTAGACCTGGCCTGAGCCAGGAGGGCTCCCTGGAGGAGGCACCCTGCCCTCTCTCCCCTCCCTTGAGAGGGTGACGAGCCCTGTAATGATATATAGGATACACCTGCAAGTCCCCAAATAGCAGCGGTGCGTACAGGGACGCCGCATTCTTGCTGCGAAATTGCTGCCACCTTGGCTGCGTTTGCAAAAATACCTTCTGCCACACAAAGGTGAAAATGGCAGAGGCGAGAACCAGGCTTCGGAAAAGGAAAAATATTTAAACACCTTCCTCAGGGACCTGTAAGCTCTCGGCACGGGGACAGTGATGGCGCCGTGTGACTGGGCTAAAGTTAGCTCCCACCGGGGTAGCTGGCTGCGAGCAGCGTCTCCACCGCGAGTGTGTGGTGGCTGGCACAGCTCCTCGGCTGGCGGGCAGGGCGGTGCGGAGAGGAGGGCAGTGGACTCACACTGCGTGCCCCCCGCCCCCCACGGGCACCGCACACGCCTGCCTGCACTGCATCTGGACGGATGGGGGCACCTCTGCCCTTGCCAACCAACCCGGGGGTGCACAGAGGGGGTCACTCACTGGCCTGGGGTCACTCACTGGCCCGCGGTCACAGCAGGTGGAGACGACAAACCTGGAATTGGGATCCCAGCCACCGAACTCAGAAGGCTGTTCCACATCGAATACCATTAGGGTCCACCTGGGAGAATCGAGTTTGCAAATGAGGGAGAGAGCCGGTCACACTGCGTGTGCACCTTGCAGACAGGCTGCTTCCGTGGAGACGGTCCCCAGCTGGACCTCCACACCCCGGCTCTGTCCCTTCCCCATGCTGGACAATTTTTGGGTGTTCCTGTCCAACGACAGCAATTACCGCATCAAATGATCCTGTCTCACACCCAAGTTCAGGCTTTCTCAACGTCCTTGGTTAGAGCATTCTCCATAAACTATTGTTTCTGTTTATTCTTAACAGCAGGAGATTTTTCTAGATTTCTTATTTTTATTTATATTATCGTTTTTATTATGAAGGAGAAGAGCTGGGTTCAACAAATGTTGAACGTCTCTCTATGGGTGTTTAACCATTAGTTCAGGCCCTGGGTGATGAGGAGGTGACTGAGAAAGGTCACCGATGCCATTTCCTGGCCACCGCTATGTCGTTCTCAAATCCATTTCATTAATCTAGTCAGCAAACGCCCAGGAGCCTCTGCTCTGCCAAGCGCTGGGTACCCAGCAGCGGAGGTCGGGGACAGGATGCCCCTCCCCCTGCCCAGGAGCCCCGCTGTGGGCGTGGACACGCGCCCTCCCATCTCCTGGGCCTGGTTTGGGAACAGCCTCTTGCAGGTACTGGCCCTGCTGCCCTGGCCTCAGTTAATGAGACCCTCCTGGTGGGCACAGGGTTTGGGCTCCTCCATCTGTCCCCCTCGGGAGCTGTCAGCTGGTGAAGCTTCTGCCGATGGCCTGATTGATCCTGGCAGTGCTGAGGCTCCGTGGGGAAAGCGATGGGGCTATTTATGGATCAGGTATGGAGCTGGGCAGTTGTTCAGGCCGCATTAAGAAGCCTGAAATCCATTAATCACGTTTCCTCCAGTAAAGCAAGGGCATGTGAGTGCGGCGGGCACTGGGGGCCGTCCTTGGTTTGAAGGAAGGGGCCTTGGCCTGGCCTTGCCTCCGCCCTCATTCGCATGTCAGCCCAAGTCCCAGGGAGCGTTGGCCGGCTCCTCATTGACTAGATGAAATTCCCACTCTTAAAAGTCTTCTGACTCTGGGGGCACATCCGGAGCTCTGATTCCGCACGCCGATTGTTCCTGCAACAGTTTATAGAGTGCGATCTCCTAGGCGTCTTTGCCCACACAGCCGCAATTTGAGACCCCACTGCACAGGGAGAACGCTGGGGCTCAGAAACCTCATGTGAGACCTCCTAGGGCCCACGTCTCAAGGAGGAGCCCTGCCCAGTTTGGGGCGCACGTCCTCACATCACCTGCTGATCAATATTCAGGGAAGCTGGAAGTCCAACAACCAGAAGCTCATGGGCTGTGACAGTTCACTCTCTGAACAACCTCCCTGGCCCCCGATATGACCTCCTGGAACCCTCTGGGCACACTGAGCCAGGCCCAGCCTCAGTTTCCCTTTTGTGTCATGGCTCTGCCTCTTGTGTCTCAAACCCTGGGCCCCTTTCCTGCCCTCCTTCCCCAACTCTCGCCACATCAGCCCTGCGGCTGGCCCTGGCCTCTCTGGGTCTAATCACAGAGCCAGTGAAGTCACTGTGAGCCCTTCCTGGGTACCAAGGACTGGGCTGACCCTCCCTCTTCCTTCGCAGCCTTGCGGCCTGGGCTGGAAGAGAAGGGCATGGCCTCCCAGCTCCTAGCACGTTCCACCAAGCATCTGCAGTCATGGTCACTGCCCCAAGTGTGGAGCCTTGGCCTTATCACCAGCCAATGGGATGCCGGTGGCCTCACAGGGTCAACATGAGTACTTGGTGCCCCAGCTCAAGCTGAACACCCAGCAGGTGCTCGAGAAAGACTCCCTCGGGACCATCACAGCAGGGGCCATACACCATTATCGTGGTGCCACTCTCAATCAAGAGCTTCTCATGGCCCCCTGTGTCCTCCTACAATGGGTGTAAACTCTCCTTTGCCATGGGGCCAGATTGGTGATGGCCCTGAAAGGAAACAGGGGAGTACTGAGCCCAGAATGAACCCTGTGTGTGCACCTGTGTTCAAGATTCTCAGGCTGTAACAACAGATCCTGACCTAAGACAGGGCTGGGGTTGATTAACAATGTCTGCCGAAGGCCCAGGTCAAGGGAAGGCAGCCCGTATGCTAACATCAGTGAGCTCAGCCTTGGCGCCACTCCCCTCTCCGAGCTCACTGCTTCCTGCTTGAGCTCCTGTTCCCTCCTGCCCTCTCTTCCACCTTTGTCTTTTGTGTTCTTTCTCCTTCACTGCACTGGACCCCCAGGGGCATCAGAGTCACGCCTAAACCTTGGGCACTTTGGGGTCCTGGCAGGTAACCACCTTTGCCATCTGCACAGCTTTTTTTTTCTCTTTCACTCTTTTGCCTCTAGTTCTTCCTGCCCTCCTATGAGAGATCTCGCTTGGGGCAGTGACCTCAGACCTACTGGCACATGAATTCAACTCTGCTCTTTAGTCTTTAACAAACATTTATTGTATACCTTGGGGCTTCCCTGATGGCTCAAATGGTAAAGAATCTTCCTACAATGCAGGAGACCTGGGCTCTATCCCTGGGTGGGGAAGATCCCCTGGAGAAAGTGAATGGCTACCCACTCCAGTATTCTCGCCTGGAGAATTCCACGGACAGAGGAGCCTACTGTGTGGCAGGTCCAGTGTGACTGAGTTGATGCTGGCATAGCTCCTGCCCTCAAGGAACTCACTGACTGGCAGGGGTGGTGTGACTGGCACTGAAGGAGTCACGGGATATAAGTTAGTGCAGGGATGCAGGCGCCTGCCTCATCCAGCCTGGGGACAGGGGAAGCTTCTGGAGGAGATGCCAGAGCTGGATCTTGACGACGAGGAGAGGAGAGCCTGAAGGGGCATGAAACGGTAATGAGGTGGAGGGAACAGCAAGAGCAAACGCAGGGAGGAGTGAGGATTGGAAGGGGCCGCTGCCCTGGGCACTGGCCCCGCCCCATGGCGGGACCACCCACAGACTCATCTGTTGATGGGGAAGGGGCGCTGGACCGAAGTGAGGTCCACCTGACTGTCTGGCCTCCCCGGGTGAGGCAGGGTAGTGATTCTAACCCCAGGGGCTCTGGACACCTCACCATGTGTAGAGAACCGAGAAAACAAGTAGGCAGAGTTATAAAACCATGATATTATCTATTATCTAATCAGATACACCTGGCTTTACTAAAGACACTAATGGCCAGGGAGGCCCAGGGTCAGTTCCCCGGAGGAGCACAGACAGGCTGCCAGCGCACAGGTCTCCTGGGCACCAACTCACAGTGGCCTAAACCAAACAGTGAATGAAGCATTTGCTCCGGGGAGATGGCCTGCAGCGTTCCTCCACCCTCAAGACCTGAGCGGCTCCTCAAGAAATGCTTTCCCTGGGCTCTCATTGGCTAGGAGGTGAGCCACGCCCAGCCAATCACTGCGGGCTAGGGGAACCTGGCCGACTGGCCACACCTGGGATCTGGATCCACCTCCAGGCTGAGCTGGAGTTGGTGTTCCCAGACCACGGGGCAAAGAGGGAGGTGGTCTCTGCAGACCCACGTCCAGCAGCCTGCTTTCTGGACTGAGCAACCCACAGGGCTATAGCTGAGTGATTGCCGCGGGGATGAGTGTCTGGGGTCAGGGAAGGTGTCAAGACCCAGGCTCTGCTCCAGGTAGCTCACCTCCCCCTGCAGGTCAAGACCATGGCAGGACAGGGCAGTGTGGGTGCTGGGGGGACAGACCAGGGAGCCCTCCTCTTTCTTTTCTCCCCAATCAAGAACCCTCCAGAGGTCCGGCTCCCAGGCTTGTGTCTCTGGAGTCTAAAGGCTGTATTTGGAAGGGGAGAGGAAAGAAGGACCCTTGTCTGGGAGTGGTCTGGGGCTCTTCGTGGCACTGAACTGGGGTCGGACGGCGGCCAGCCAGGTCCTTGAAGGAACGCAGGTCAGAAGCCAGGAGGAAGTTCAGTGCTGGTTCTGGACCCGAATTGCCTAGCAATTTACAGGTGGAAGCGTTCCCATCTGTAAAACAAGCGGTTCTGACTAGTTCGTCTCTGAGGTCCCTTCCAATGCTGCACACAAGGCTGCTCCGTTTGCCTGAAAGGTTGTAAACTGAATAAAAGTGGCTCCCTACGAAGCTTGGAATCCGTGGGTGGACAGCTTCCATCCCCCGCTCCCGCACCTGCCAGCGGGGACAACTTGGACTTTTCCTTCCAGGGGTTGACTCAAACCGGGCGACCTGTGGGTCGGAGTCCGCTGCCCCCTGGTGGCGTCCGGGCGGCTTCCGGACGGCGTGGGCCCGACGGCTGTGACTCAGGGGTGGCGCCGCGGCCGCGCGGCGGGAGGCCCGGCTGGGGTTCCGCCGTGGGCCGAGCCGCCACGGCGCAATTAATTACCAGCTGCTGGGAATCCTTGTCGCCCGCTCGCGGTGACTCACCGGGCGGTCAGGCTCATTCGCCGAGCGCGGGGGCCTCGGTTTCCAAAATGAATTTTGGGGAGCGCGCCCGCTAGCGGGTGGGGCTCCCCGCCCCCGCGCCCGAGGGCGAGCTCGGACCCAGAGGGGACCCAGCGGCCCAGACGTCGCCCGCAGCGCGGGTTCCCTTCCCCGGTACGCACGCCCGGGGCACAACCACCCGCAAGTCCCCAAAATGTGGTTGACAGCATTCCAGCCGGGGAGCCTCCGTGGGTCCCCAGACTCTCTTGACCCTGAGTCCTGTGAACAGGGAGCCCAGCACGGCCCGAGGGGATGCTCTGCAGGGATCTGGGCTCCTGGAGCGAGATGAGCGAGGGTTGAGTTTAATTCCCTGGCCTAGAGTCCATGGCTAGCTTCTGCTCCGTTTTTTTAGCCCGCCGCCCGGGGGAGGCGCCCCTTCCCTCAAGTCTCCCCTTTCTTGGCCGAGGTCCAAGGGAAGGGGCGCCCAGGGGTCTCCGCGACTCCCGCTTGCCCCTTCGGGCTTCATTGCTCAAAAGGCTATTAAAGGGGCTGGTGATCGAGGAAAACTCCCTCGACGACCTGAGGGAAGACGGGGGTGGGAAAGAGGGCAAAGGGGGCTGAAACAGAAGGCGAGTCGAGGCGAGCGAGGGCTCCTCTCTGGGCTCAGCGAGCAGCTGCGCCCAGGCCGAGTCCCGGGCTTCCTCCCCAGGCTGGCCGGGAGAGGCGCCGTCGCGAGGGGCGGAGAGCCGCGGGGAGGGTCAGGGTTGAGTTACGGGGGCACCCCGCGCCCAGCCTAGGGGAACTAAGGAGTGTTTCTCGGAAAAGCAACAGGAAGCGGACGGGGGAAAGCGGCGTCCTCCCCAGCGGCCCCATCCCAGGAGCCGCGGCTCCTGCAATCCTCAGCGCTCCCCGGCCGGGGCTGGGCCGACCGGCCGGCGGCACCCTCCGGATCCGACGCGGCCCTCCGGATCCCAGCGCGCCAAGAGGAGGTGCATCCAGACCCATGACACACGCCCGCGGCCAGGTGGCTGACCCCGGGGGAAGCCGCGAGCGCCGGCGCGCTCCCTTCGGGCGCCCGCGGACCCGCCCCTCGTGCTCCCACTCTCCGCTGGATTTCTCCTCTCCCTTAAGCTGCCTGTCTGCCTTCTCCGGCTGCATGCCGTCTCTGCGTCCGAGCCCGGGTCTCTCAAACTCTCCGCCTCTCGGGGAGCTGGACTCGAGCCGCCCGAGAAGCCTCATTTATCCTCCCATCCCCCTGCCAAATCCTGTCGGCGCTCCGCCCCCCACCCCCACTCGGGCGACACCCGGCCCTCCGCCCGCCTCCGCCCCCTCCCCGGTGCCACCGGGCGCCCCTCCCCGGCCCCCTCCGCGTGCGCCCTGCGCCGCGCTCGGTCTGCAGCGGGAGCCGCCGCCGCGGCTGCCTCGCCAGCTGGCTGGGGACCAGGCGGGAGGTGGCGCACCCAAGAGGCTGCGGGAGGGGGGAAGGAGGAAGGGAGGCCGGGCCTCAGCGTAGCCCGGCCCCCGCCCCCCGTGGCCCTCCCGCCGGAGCCGGGCTGCCACGCGCGCGCGCGCGCACACACACACACACACACACACATACACACACACGCGCGCCCGCGCGCGCATACACACACTCACTCACACGGGCACACATACGCACAGACACACGCACACACACTCGGGCTCCCTCCGGCGCGCACGCACGCAGCGCTCCAGGCAGACCAGCGCTGCGGCCGCCTCCCCGGACGCCGGAGGGCCCCGACCCCGGCGCGGCTCATGCGCCCGCGCCCACCCCGCATCTCCGCGAGGCCCGCGGGACCCCTCCCGCCGCCGCCGCCGCCGCGCCCGCCGCCCCCGGAGGAGCGGACTGGCCGACCGCCGCCGCGCCGTCCCCCGGCCGCCCCCGAGGCCGCTCCGCCGCGGGCCCTGCCGCCCGGGGGCCGCGCCCCGCTCCCGCGCCTCGGGGGCTGAGCCCAGCAAACTTCGCAGAACGGCCGACGCCTGGCGGGGACCCCGCCGCGTCCCGGGGCGCTCGGGTGGACGCAGGGCGCTCGGACCTCCGGGCAGCCGGCCGCCCGGCCCGCTGCACCTGCTCGGCCCCTTCCCGGATCGCTGGGGACTCCGGAGACGCAGCCACTTCGCAAACTTTTTCACCCCCCTTCAAAGGGGGGCGCGGAGGGCTAAAGGGGGAAGGAGGTCCCGCGGGGCGCGCGCAAACCTGCGGGCTCCTAGCTGGGCGCCGCCTCCCGGGAGCGGGACCCGGAGGGGCGCGGGCCCCGGCGGCCGCGCTCCGGCTCCCGCTCCCGCCCCTGCTTTTCCGGCGGGAGCGGGGGGCGGGGTGCGGAGGGCAGCGAGGCCCTCGCGGTGCCCGGCGGGGCCGCCGTGCATGGCCCTGCGCAGTGGGGCGGGCTGTTTTGGCCGGGTCTGGCGCAGGGTGTCGGGGCTCCCGGACTCCTGGCCCCGGCGCTCCAGCAGCCTCCTGTGCCTGTCCGCCTTCTCGCCGGAGCCCGGGCCCGCGCCGCCCCTGCCCCGCCAGCCGCCTCGCGGTGGCAGCGGCTGTGGCGGCCCCGGCGGAGGGGGGCCCCCCCAGCCTCCCCGCCCCCCGCCTCCCCGCTGCTGCTGCTGCTGCTGCTGCTGCTGCCGCCGCCGCTTACAACTTGGAGGCGGCGGCGGCGGCGGCGGAGGAGGCGGCGGCGGCGGCCGCCGGGCGCTGCAGTGGGACGCGCGCGGCTGCGAGCCTGCGGGACATGCCCCCCGCGCCGGCTCCTTGCTGGCGGCCATGAAGAGGCAGAACGTGCGGACTCTGTCCCTCATCGTCTGCACCTTCACCTACCTGCTGGTGGGCGCCGCCGTCTTCGACGCCCTCGAGTCGGACCACGAGATGCGCGAGGAGGAGAAACTCAAAGCCGAGGAGATCCGGATCAAGGGCAAGTACAACATCAGCAGCGAGGACTACCGGCAGCTGGAGCTGGTGATCCTGCAGTCGGAGCCACACCGCGCCGGCGTCCAGTGGAAATTCGCCGGCTCCTTCTACTTTGCCATCACGGTCATCACCACCATAGGTAAGAGCTGGGCGCGCCGCCGCCCGGCTCCCCGCGTCCCGGGAGGAGTCCGGGGAGGCGGCTGAGCGCGCAGCGCAGGGCTGGGTGCGGGGCGCCGAGGGTTAAACGCCGCCTGTCGCCAGCGCGAGGGGGGGGGCCCTTCCCGCAGCGCCCCCTCCTCTCCGGGAGCCCCCCGCCTCTCCTGCGCCTCCTCGCCGGCCTCACCCCTCGCGGACCCCACCCGGGGCTCTCCTCCGCGCCGGTGTCTGGACCGGGCGTGCGAGCCCGGAGCGAGCGTGCCGAGCCTAGAGGGCGGAGGCGCCACTTTTGCGAAGAGAGTGGAGCGCTAAGAATAATCCCGTAGCAGACACCCACCCACCCACCGCCCCGGCGCGGGCTGGGCTGCGCGGGGCTCCAAGCCTTACACTTACTACCTCTCCCGGAGTTGGAGAGGGCTGCCTTGGCACTCGCGGCGCGGAGACCGACTCAGATGGCCCGGGCACTGCTCTTGGAGCGTGGGAGGCGCTGACCCTCGCCAGCCTTCTCCGAGCCCACATCTTAGCTTTCCTCCCTCCTGGCTCCTCTTGTTCCAGGGCTGGAGCCCGGGTGTGCCAGGCCCCTGGCAGGAGAGAGTTTGCTGTTTGGTGATGTGGAGGGCGGGGGGTTGGGGGGAGACTAGGGGGCCGTGACAGCCCTCTGAAAGGCTCTAGGAGGGGGGGGCTGGGGTGGGGTGGGGACAGGACCAGTCCACCCCTGGGCTGTGAGGGTGGGTGAGGCAAGTGTGCTTACTGCTGAGAAGCTGGGGAAGTTCTGGCCCGGTTCAGGGAGAGAGTCCAGTTGGTACATCCTGTGGATTCTGAGCCCAAAGGCACTGCCCACCAAGCAGTCTCTGGGGGCTTCCTAGGGCAGGACCCCCACCGAGGCCTAGGTGTTTGGAGAACTGTGTCTATCACACTTGAAGAGGTGGGGGAAGGAGTAGGTCTCTGTAGCCCAGTGGAGGTGGGGACCCTTCCCCATGGAGGCAGGAGGTAGGGTGGCGTCTCTGGTTTGCAACTTGTCCCAGCGCGGCTTCCAGCCTCTCCACGGCCACCCCCTTGGACCTGTCGGGGCCACCGCGTTGGCTCACGGCCATCACTCTTTTGACCCCCTCCACGTATTTGTGCCCCTGCGCCCTGAGCAAAGGCCCCTTCTCTCCCCAGCCTCTCATTATCCCTCCTGCCTGACTTCTCTGGACCTCTTTCTCTGATTTTTCCTTCCCTTGATATTTTCCTTTCTCTGGAAAGCTCTGCATGCTGCAAAAACAGTATTTCTCAGTGCCATATGCAACAGGAAGCGCCAGCACAGGACGGCTTGTCTTTCCTTCTTGGTTGAAAAGACTTTGTAGAGAGTCATCTTGTTTGAAATGTTTAATTCATTGGTGTAGGTTTCTATGTTTTCAGAAGGAAATCGTCCTTCTGTTGTCAGCAGAACCAGCTTTGCTCCCTCTTGCCACACGCCCTTGGCCCTGTGGCCAAAACACAGAAAAGTCCTTCCTTTCCCACCCTGTGCTTCCAGCTCCCGAAAGGGCCAGCCGGCCAGCGTTTCTGTCTTTAAACTTTCAGTGTGAGCTGTGGCCAAGACACACATGTGCAGGGTGGCAATCTTGTGGGGCAGGGGCCTGCTTGTGGGAATGTGCCCCCCCCCCCCCACAACCGACTGCCCTGGGGGAGGGGAAGAACTCATCATTCCTGGAAGGGCCTTGGGTGATGTAGACTCAAAAGAGATAAAACCTGCGGGCATGCCGGCCTCCAGGAGTGACAGGAGCCCAGGATACCTCGCTTGGGCTAGTCCTGAGAATTGAATTGCAGCCTTGGTGAGATGGTGGTTGGAGTTACAAATCAAACCCAGAGATGGTCCATTTACCTGATCAGGTTCTTGTCAATCGCACTGATTGATTCTGATTGGTGGTTCTGGACATGTGCTTCTAACAGTTCGGGCCCCAAAGACAAAGAGTCGAGACAGGGTGGCCGAGTGGATCTTAGCCAGAGGTGCGGGTGGGATTCCAGTCAGCACAGGAGAAGGGGCCGCTGATGACTGGGTGACGTTTTCTCAGTTCTTTTGTTGAATTTCCAACTGATTTTCCAGCAAGAAAGGTTGGAATATATGTGTAAGGTTAGGAAGACAAGACTGTCCTAACAGCATTTCCCTGCCGTGGAAAGATGCCAAAGCTGGAGCCCACTGACCAGGCTTGGAACCTGAGGCTGGTGAGACCTGGAAGACCATGGCGCACGGCAGGTGGGCTGGTTCCTGACTCCTAGCCTCAGTTACCCCCACCTGTAGGAGGACTGTGACTTGGGAACACCTACGGGGGTGATTCTGAAGGGCCAGTGGCCAGTGCAGTCACCTGGTACAGTGCTGTCTGCAGTTAGTAGGTGAGAATCCAGGAATTTTGACATCAGCCTCAGATTCTCCCCTAAGAAGCTGTTTAGCTCTGAAGAGCTCGCATTTGCAGGAAACCAAGCACCTTTCTAGTTAATTTGTTTTTTTTTTTTTAATATAAATGTAAATTAAGGTTCTCCTAGGCCTAGAACAAAACCCAGCCCCAAGCCAGGCCCTCTGAGGA
Source organism: Bos javanicus (assembly GCF_032452875.1). Taxonomy (NCBI): domain Eukaryota; kingdom Metazoa; phylum Chordata; class Mammalia; order Artiodactyla; family Bovidae; genus Bos; species Bos javanicus. Next base: position 3,477,462 of record NC_083881.1, read on the forward strand.
GCCATCTCCTATCAGATGGTGATGTTGATGAGTCAGGTGCGTCTTCGCAGGATTCTTTTTCATCTCACCTTGAGTGGTTTCTTGAGCCTGTGTGCTCCAACTTCTAGTTCCAGCCTCCAAGGTGGGGCAGGCGCCACCCGCACCCGCTCCCGCTCTGCTAATGAACCCTGCTTCCCGGATGGATGCACTTATTAGCGCCCTCGGTGAAATGGATTTTAAGAACACGTATAATGACCACTTTGCCTTGGATCCGTGGCCGCCGTCTTCGTAAGAGGCTTTGCTGGGCTCTCACGCCGACCACAGCCCCTGCTGTCCTGGGAGGCCCAGACTCAGCCAACTTTGTCCCGAGGAGGGACGAGCACAGGTCACACTGGCTTTGAGAGGGCAGACTCGCTTCCGTCGTTGATCCAGGTCTGGGTGCCATCTGTCCCTGCTCACTGCTTCTGAGGTCTGTGCCACTTGTAGCTACTGCCCAGTAGATCATGTTGGTTCTAAATTTGGCAAGTCCTAGGCCTTTGGAACTCTCCATCACGTCAAGATGAAAATCCTTCTGCACACCCTGCCGTGCCTGTCTGGTTCGCAGGAGGGTTGGACGCCCTCCCACCCCGCTTCCTGGGCTGTCGGGAGGAGCGGTGGGACTCGGCCTGGCAGGGCTGTAGGGTGCCTGGGCTGAGTTGCTCTGCTGGGGCTAAGGCCCGGGTGGGGAAGGAGCCCCAACAAACTTGTGCTTTTCCTACGGAGGCGCTGGAGGCCAAAATTATGTCCCACACTCAGCTACTACACCTGACAGCAGCGGGAATCTCGACACTTCTCTTCAGACTCTTCACATCTGTGTTCTAAGCTGTTACCACCTTCGGGATCATTAAGGAAGAAACTGTGCTTAGAATTCTGATCTCATTTGGAGGATCTAAGAGGACGATTTAAAAACTGGTCCTCACAGGGGAAGGAGGGAGTGGAGGACGTGGGTTTATGTTTTTGTTGCTGTTTGGAGGAGGGGAGACTGACACGTGGTGGGGGGATCCCCCTAGCTAAAGGCGGGGTGGCTGCTGCAGGAACCAAGGTGATCGGCTCAGGGAGCGGGTCTCTGGTGGGGAGTGGGACACTGTCCCTGCTCGAGGTCCCCTGAGAATGTGGTGGGACATCCCCTTTCCTTGCTCACACACAGGACCTTGAACAGAGTTCTCGCCAGGCGGCAAGTGTTTCCCGCGTCATCCTCTGGCGCTCCTGGCGCGGTGTTCTGTCCATAGTTCACAGCCTCGCTGTGCTGCCCCTGCCTGGCCTGTATTGCCTCTGAGGCTCTGGGACCGTCTAAGATGATAAGATAAGGTCTGGCCTTGAGGCAGGAGCGGGGCTGGAAACCCACACAGTTGGGTACCGTCCAGCGGGAAACGCAGGGACAGCTGAACTCACTTAACCCTTCCCGTGCCACTAGCAGGCACCCTGAGTTGGTGAGTCTCTGCTGGCCTTCGTCCTCCAGGACACTTGGCTTCCTCTCCACCCCTCATTGCCGCTGCCCTCAGCGCCTCCTCCAGCTCTAGCATTGTGGATGCCATTTATTCTGCCCCGGGGGAAGTGTGTCTTTCCTGGCATGCTGGGGCCCATATAGAGCCTCACATGGAGTGGGCACCTCCAGGAGGACCCTGGATGGGAGCAGGACCCCTGAGTACACAGCTTCCACACACGTCACCCCTGAGGTAGGAGGGAGCATTGCCCCACTTTACAGATGAGCAAACTGAGGCCCAGAGGAGGCAGTGTGCACTGGGGCAGAGGGCCCAGAACTCCTAGTCAGGATCCCCTCACTGCCAGCTCCAAGTACAGATTCCACCAGGAGCCAGGGACGGGCCTGTGGAATGTTCCATCTGTGTCCTTCTGCTTCTCCCTTTGCCTCCAGCAATCCTGCTCAGCCAGACTCAGCTGGAGGCCTGGCCACCCACACACGGTGGGCTGGAAGGGAGAGCTGGGGTCTCCTCGTGACCTTGTGTGTGGCAGCAGGCTGGGTGTGGCTGCATGACAGGCCGTGCTGAGCTCCGCCTCCCAGGGCTGCCTGGACCTGGCCTTGCGCCCTGTGGCCCTGGCCCTTCAGCAAACGCGGCCTGTCTGTACACGTCCTGGGGGAGGCAGAGGGGTGGGTTCCCTGACTCGGGGCAACCTGAGACAGAGATGGCTCTCCTGAGGTGTAAGAGACACCACCACGCTGAGGGCTTCGAGATGGCAGGTACAGCTTGAGACCCCGTGTTTGGACACCTGTTGTCTTCATCAGCCTGGACTTTCACTAGCTAAGCCTGGGAAAGTTGGGGCAGGAGGTCAATCAGGCTTCCATGTACATATCCGCCCCTGTGGACCTGCGTCCACATCTCCGCCTGCCCACCCCATGCCCTCCCTCACCAAGACCTCGCTGCACCTGTGTTCACACCTGCCCTGCCCGTCCCCACGCACCTGTGTTCACACCTGCACCTGCCCATCCTCACGCACCTGTGTTCACACCTGCACCTGCCTGTCCCCACGCACCTGTGTTCACACCTGCACCTGCCCGTCCCCACAGACCTGTGTTCACACCTGTCCTCATCCCCACGCACCTGTGTTCACACCTATCCCTGCCCTTCCCCATGCACCTGTGTTCACACCTGCACCTGCCCGTCCCTATGCACCTGTGTTCACACCTGCACCTGCCCATCCCCATGCACCTGTGTTCACACCTGTCTCTGCCCTTCCCCGACGTCCTCCCTGCACCCGTGTGTCACACCGTACACACCCACGTGTGCATCCATCCTTTCCTCCGTGCTGTTGTTCGCTTGTTCACTCATTCCTCATTGCTCAGAGCACTCACTCAGCTCTGTTCATGGTTCACGCTTTCCTCTACCGGTGGGATGGTGCCTAGTTGCTCCCATGTGCAGAGTCGGGTGGCGGCCTCTGTGGGGGGGAGGTGCATGGCACCCCAGCAGGCTCAGTGAGTGTTAATGCCTCGATGGCAGGGGATCTTCAGGTTGTTCCAGCCTCATCTTCCCATCAGATGATCGGCAGATCTCAGTCACTTTTCATTTGAAAAATTTTAAGACATTTGTATGAAAAAGCACACCTATCACAAATGTATTGCTCAGTGATCCCTGTAAACAAACCCTACCATGCAACCAGGACTGAGCTCAAGAGACAGAACATTGTCAGCCCCCTGAATCCTGCATCATCAGCCAGCCTTTTCTTGAATGCTTCTCGTGACAGAGAGCTCATCACTTCACATGTGATGAAGTGTGTGTGCCTTGATGAATGTGGAGGTTATTCCCTCCACAGGGAAAAGCAGTTTGCATGTCGAGGACTGGCCTTCTCTCAAAGGACTAGCCAGTCTCCATGGTGGTCACTTGACGAGGGACCAGAAGGTCTCCATTTAGAAACGAACTTGGGGGTCCAGAGCCAGAAGAGGAGAGAGAACTCAGCACCCAGAGTGCGGTGGGTCTGGAGCAGGAGGCATGTGGCGTGGGCCAGAGTGTGATGGGCACAGGGAGCCAGGATGGACAGGCAGCCAGCCCCGGGCACCTGACCTGTGCTCTGAGTCACACCAGCTGTGCTAGAGGATCAGGGAAAGCACAGGAGGAAATGAGTGGAATACTGAGATTAGGGAGCCAGGCCCCTGGGTTGCAGGAGCAGAGGCAGTGGGCACTTGAGGGAGTCCATGGGCAGCGGGGTCTGGGATGTGAAAGCTTGGTTGAGGGTCTTCTCCTCCACCTGGTGGACATCCTCCTCCTTGCCACCCATGTGCAGGGGCCGGGAGGGTCTGGCATTCACTTCCTTGAGGGATTATGTTCAGAGTTTCCTTCTCCTGCCTGCCCTCACTGTGGGACCTCTGCTTGTAGAAGGGTCTCCCTTTCAAACTGAAGGCGCCCACCCTGTGGTTTACCAGTTCTCTGGCAGAAGGGCTGAGTAGAGCTTGGTTTCCTTCCTGTCCTAAAACAGTCTTGGGATTTTGGAACTGGTCCCAGGGCCCCTGAGTTTCTTTCGATAATGCCTTCATAAGCTGGGCCCCTCTCCCCTGAGCAGTTTTGGCACGCACATGTGCTCTCCAACTCAGGTCTGATCACGCAGCGAGAGCAGAGAATCACCTCCCCTGGTCTAGCACTATACTTCTGTTAATGCTACCGCTCAGTATGCCAGCTTTTCTGGGCAGCCCCCTCCCTGCACCAATGAGTTCTGAGCTTTCGGCCCACTCGAACGTCTGTTGTCTGCTCCAAGAAAACTCTCCTGTAGTCACTGTCTTGAACTGGGGTGAACCCAGACCCTGACATTGATCTCAGAGCAGAAAACAATTATGTGCCGTGGACCCAGAGAAATAGAGATGATTGATGGAAAGAAATTGCAGCGGGGGAAGGTGAGAAAATTCAGGAGCTCCGTGAGTGCACTGGCCCAGCTTGTCAGGACACCATGAGATGTCTGCCCCCAGGCCTGGGGACACCAGTGTCCCCAGCTGGTGACCCTCTATTGGCTCGAGCACCTTCCCAGCCATGCTCCTTCCTGGAGTCTTGGTCCTGAGCAAGGAGGGGGCCTGGCTGGGGAACAGCTGCTTAAAGGTGGGGCCCGCCCTGTGCAGTGGGCTTGTCCTGACCTGCCCTCACCCTTGCTGCGTCCCCAGCCCTGGGAGTGTCCCTGGGTGGTGGCAATGTGGTGAAGGAGGGGGCCAGACCTTGAGGTGGGTGAGCTGTGGGCAGTGGCGGGCTGGTGGGTGTGCAGGTGCACTCGGTGTGGCAAGGGGCATGCTGGGCCTGGCATGTGGAGAGCAGAGGGGCCCAGGGCCAGGCCCGACCTCTGGCCTCGATATTCCATCCGGAGGTGTGGGTCACGGTGCCGCCTGCCTCCAGAGCCTGAGTGCAGAGAGACTCGAGGGGCCGGCAGATCACGGGGTCCCCAGCCTCGGGCAGGGCAGCTCACGTCAGCCTGTCCTGGAGGCCCGATCCTGGGCACACCTCTTTAACCTGCTTCCTCATCCATGAGATGGGGACGCACAGCTTGGTGGCTGTGTGTCTCGAGCATCAGAGAACACACCAGAATGTGCAGTGAGAGGCCTCCTCTCGCGGCCCCAGGCTCTGCTGTGATGACGGAGGCTGGCAGGTGCCTCCCGCCTCCCTGCACCGCACCAGCTCAGGGGCCCTGGGACCATTTCCAAATTCCCAAGACTGTTTCAGGACAGGAAGGGAACCACACTGGAAGTGTCGTCATCACAGCCTCCCAGCCCAGCTCCCTGCCCACTCTCTGGGGGCCGCCACGCCTCTGAGGGTTCCCGTCGCCCTGGCCCTTCTGGGTGCTGCCCCGTGTCCACGCTGCATTAGAGAACACTCCTGGAGATACCAAACCTGGCCTGCAGCAGAAGGAGGCTCCCATGGTGGGGGGGATGCCAGGCTGGGGGCTTCTGGAGTCGTGGGGTCCCAGCCTGGGCCGTAGGTCTTCTCACCCCAGGCTTGTTGGGAAAATGTGACTTCCTGGGAGGCCACCCTCCTCCACCCTGCAGCCGCAGTGGCCCTTCTGAAGTCCACACCACCAAATCCCACTGCAACTGACCCCTCTGCACCCCCAACCTCTCGGGTCAGAGCCAGCCCCACCATTTTCCCTCAGGACACCCCAGTCTGTGTGTGTGCCGCAACCTCCTCAGTGGACACCTGAGTGCCCAGGGCAGGGCTGGGCGCCCACTGGTCTCGGGCTCTCCGGGGCCCTCCTCAGGGCACCTACTGGGGATGAGGTTCACGCCTGGTCCTGAGAGCTGGGGGGGGGACTTTTAAGTGAGTGCTTAGGGGCCCTCTTCCTGCATGGCTGGGCCCTGGGGCCCCTGGACACGTGCAGGACACAGGCCCAGCTTCTTGAACCTCAGCTGTCAGTTTTAGGGAAGATGGCAGTTTGGAGACCCATCTCGCTGATGGGGAGCACCTCGCTCCAATAGCTTGAATGTGTGATCTCAGCCCCCAAGGCCACCACCAGTGACAGGCCCATGTGAGTCTGCCAGGCACCTGGCGGGGAGAGATACCCACCTGCAAAATAGCCTTGGGCTGTCACAGCCCTGCCAGACACGCAGGGCAGGAGGCCAGAGGCCTCCTAGAGGCCAGCATCACTGGCCTTTGCCCGGGGCCGAGGGGCACAGGTGTCTGCCCTCTGCGCCGCATTGTCATGGCACCCAGCCCTCCACCCTGGCGCATTCTCCCTGCCCTTCCAGCCTCCCCCCTCCACCGCCATCCCCCTCCACCCCTCCCTGGACCACCCTGGCAGGCTGCTCCCATCTCAGACCCTGCCCATGCTGGTCCCCCCGCCCAGCTGGCCTGTGCACTCGCAGGGCTCTGGGGCCACCCTTGAACCTGTCCCTTGACACTGCCGGGAGGTGACAGCGGGCCCCGTTGCTGTGCTGGGTCTCTGCACACGAAAGATGCTAGAGGGCCGGGGTCAGGGCTCTTATCCCGGTGTCCTGAGCCCCGGGGATGTACTTACCGGCTGCTTGATGACTGACTGCCCGGGACTAGACGTTAGTGTGTGAAGCATGTGCAGTGGGGTCCTTGGTTCCCGTTGGCCACTTGTTGGAGGTGTGCGAGGGGGCAGGCGTCTGGGGTGCTGGGGTGCAGTGAGTCTTAGGGGCAGGTGAGGCCTGCCGGGGGATGAGAGACTGGCGCTGGCAGCTGCTATGGGCGCCGCAGCCCTGGGGTGTCCAGGCTGAGAGCGGGGCTGCTCCCTGGAGCCTGGGCCCCCAGAGTCACTTGTGGACGCATGCCTGCCTCCCTGCTGTCCCCCCCGCCCCACACCTTTGCGCTGTGGTCTTTGGCACAGTGGAGCTTGGTGGGGATCTGCCTGTTGGGTCTTGGGGTTCCTTTAGGTACTTCCCGGGGCCCACCGGCAGTGTCCCTGCTTCCGTGGGTAGGAGACCGTGACGACTCGTGGCCCATGATGAGGATGCCGCTGTGAATGCCGTGAAGAGCACAGGCTGTGCGCGGGGCCCGGCTCTGGTCCCCGTGTGACCTCGGGCAGGGGCACAGTTCCCCCCTGCCACCACCGACGTTTGGGGCTGGATGCCTCTGCGACTTCCCTGGTGGCTCAGGTGGTAAAAGCGTGTGCCTGCAGTGCAGGAGACCCGGGTTCGATCCTTGGGTTGGAAGATTTCCTGGAGAAGGGAATGGCAACCCACCCCAGTATTCTTGCCTGGAAAATCCCATGGACGGAGGCGCCTGGTGGGCTACAGTCCATGGGGTCGCAAGAGTGGGACTCGACTGAGCGACTTCACTTCCGCTTCCGCCTCTTTGCAGTGGGGGCTCTCCTGTGCGTTTTAGCACACTGAGCAGCACCCCTGGTCTCCGTCCTCTAGTTGCCAGTGGCAACTCCCCTCCCCCACCCAGCAATGACAGATAAAAACGTCTCTAGACATTGCCACGTGACCTCCAAAGTACACAGTGTCCCCTGCCCTGCTGACTTCTGCGGACGGGGAGAAAGAGCTGCCTCCACAGCACGTGGTGGGAGGAGCTGCGTAATGTGGCGTGTGCACGTGCGCACTGCGTGCCTGGGCCGTGGGTTCCTTCCGTCTGCCTGCTCCCTCCTTCCTGCCCGGAGGAAGCCACACAACCGCCCGGGGTGCGCGGGGGTCTTTGGAGGGAGGTGACTCTCAGGTACAGTCCTGTGTGGAGGGGAGATGAGAGCTCAGGTGCCCCTGGGGTGAGTCACTCAGGGGGAGGGGGCGAGAGGCGTTGGGGAAAGCCACAGGAGGACACTCGGCCTCCCCTCTCCCGAGGCAGAAGCTCTCTCGGCAGCGTTGTTGTGTCATAGCGGGCATGGATTCTGCTACAGCCTAGCTGCGAGGCCCCAGTAAGTCTGGAGGCAGCCCCATGCCCCTCGTTCCTCACGTGTGCAACGTCGGGACCTTTTCTCTCTCAAACCACTGGCGATGCAGGGCTGGACTGGCTGGGCTCTGACCACACGTCTCATCTGGGCCCCAGGAAAGGGCCTGACCCAGGCTGTGGGGGATGTTCCCACTGAGTCCAGTTGTCATGAGAGGTTTCCCAGTGTGAGCACCATTTTCAGGGAGACAGTGACCTCTTTGACCCCACCCCAAGTGCTGAGGGGCATCTATTTGGTCCAGCATCTATTGGGAGCAAGTGTTTAGGCCAGAGGGATTCAAACACCAGTGAGCTCAGTGGATGTCAGTGTGTGTTGGTTCACAAAGTAGCTCTCATATGGCTGAAAAGGAGAAGTAGTGAGCCGTGCAAAGATGGTTTCATAAAGGGGGGAAGTTCCCCATCGTTCCCCTATGGTCCTATGGTCGTATGTGGGAATGGCTTTAGCTTTTCATGTTCACACTTTTATCTTTGCCCAAATGTATGAAATATCAATAACCTCAGATATGCAGATGACACCACCCTCATGGTAGAAAGTGAAGAGGAACTAAAAAGCCTCTTGATGAAAGTGAAAGTGGAGAGTGAAAAAGTTGGCTTAAAGCTCAACATTCAGAAAACAAAGATCATGGCATCCGGTCCCACCACTTCATGGGAAATAGATGGGGAAACAGTGGAAACAGTGTCAGACTTTATTTTTCTGGGCTCCAAAATCACTGCAGATGTTGATTACAGCCATGAAATTAAAAGACACTTACTGCTTGGAAGGAAAGTTATGACCAACCTAGATAGCGTATTCAAAAGCAGAGACATTACTTTGCCAACAAAGATTCGTCTAGTCAAGGCTATGGTTTTTCCTGTGGTCATGTATGGATGTGAGAGTTGGACTGTGAAGAAGGCTGAGCACCGAAGAATTGATGCTTTTGAACTGTGGTGTTGGAGAAGACTCTTGAGAGTCCCTTGGACTGCAAGGAGATCCAACCAGTCCATTCTGAAGGAGATCAGCCCTGGGATTTCTTTGGAAGGAATGATGCTAAAGCTGAAACTCCAGTACTTTGGTCACCTGATGCGAAGAGTTGACTCTGATGCTGGGAGGGGTTGGGAGCAGAAGGAGAAGGGGATGATAGAGGATGAGATGGCTGGATGGCATCACTGACTCGATGGACGTGAGTCTGAGTGAACTCCGGGAGTTGGTGATGGACAGGGAGGCCTGGCGTGCTGTGATTCATGGGGTCGCAAAGAGTCGGACATGACTGAGCGACTGAACTGAACTGAACTGAAATGTATGCCCACTGTTTCTGTCATTTCATCAGGATGAATCTTTCAGAGACTGTGTTCAGCTGCCTGTAGCAGAGAACCTAGCCTACAGTGACTGGACCAAACAGCAATGAAGGAGTCTGGGGCAGGTAGTCGGGCTGACAGGTAGCTCCATGATGTCTTCAGAGACCCAGACTCCTTCTGTCTTTCTGCTTAGCCAGCTATCTTGGCTTTAGTTCTTAGGCTGGTGCCTCATGGCTCTAAGATGGCTGCTCCACATCCGGCATCACCTCCAGCATCCTTTCCTGGCAGGAAAAAAGAGAACAAAAGACAAAGATGTGTGCCCACTGAATCTGCTCCTTTCTAAACAGATTTCCTGGATGGCCCACCCAGGGACTTTTACCTACATCTCATTAGCCAGGACGGAGAAGGCAATGGCATCCCACTCCAGTACTCTTGCCTGGAAAATCCCATGGACGGAGGAACCTGGTGGGCTGCAGTCCATGGGGTCTCGAAGAGTCGGACACGACTGAGCGACTTCACTTTCACTTTTTACTTTCATGCATTGGAGAAGGAAATGGCAACCCACTCCAGTGTTCTTGCCTGGAGAATCCCAGGGACGGGGGAGCCTGGTGGGCTGCTGTCTATGGGGTCGCACAGAGTCAGACATGACTGAAGCGACTTAGCAGCAGCAGTAGCAGCATTAGCCAGGAGTGTGTCTCATGGCCAACCCTAGCTGCAAGGGAGTCTGGGAAGATATGGCATGTTGCTTTTCAAACTGAATGGGTTCTGAAGGTGAGGAAGGAGTAGAGATATGTATTCTCCCATGGTGTCTATGGCATATGCCTGGTATTTCAGAGTCCTTTTCTCTTTAAGTTTACATCAAACACATCAAACATTATCTTGTGTTTCTGCAGTCTTAAAGAAAATCTATTTTCATAGCTCCATATCCACTAAAGGAATGTATGATCATTTATTTACTTCTATATTTATGTTTTAATGTGTATGGGGAAAGGTGGAGGGCAAGAGGAGAAGGGGGTGGCAGCAGATGAGATGATTGGATGGCATCACTGACTCAATGGACATGAATTTGACCAAACTGAAGGAAATGATGAAGGACAGGGAAGCCTGGCGTGCTGCAGTCCATGGGGTCGCAAAAAGCCAGACATGACTTAGCAACTGAACAACAACAAATGTATCCGTCTTTCCTTTTTTTTTTGTTGCAATTATTGAACATCTGTTTGTGTGTGTGTGTGTGTGTGTGTAGATCCTGCTGGGTTATTTCCCCACTTAAGGCTTTGCTGTCGTGGCAGGATTCCTAGGGTAGAGGGCAGAAGCACCTGGTGGTGGTATGTGTTGCCTGGTAAACACAACAGCATACGGTGCAGGGCTTTTGGTCTCACTGCAATTGCAGCAACCCTCAGCAATATTGAAGACTTTTTTTTTTTTGATGTTCTTACTATTTTAGAACATTTTACGAGTAATCTGTGTGTTGCCTGAACCAGGTCACGTGGGGTTGGAAGGCTGGTGTCCACAGCTGTGGGCTCAGCTGGTCCAGTGGGGTCCATGGGTTCAGTTGACACCCAGAACCCACAATCTCCCGGACACCCCAGAAGCAGGCAGAGAGAAGGGAGCCAGTGAGCTTTGGCCTGGCTCCCAGGGTAGGAGGTTTTGCTTGATGATGACCTGATGCAGCCAGTTGACTTGGTCACTGGAACTCTGGGCTGAGAGGCAGCCCCACCGGGGAAGAGAGCTGTGTGTAATCCATCAGTCATGCGGTTGGTATAGCATGGATGGGGTCAGCATGCCTGCCCGCCCTAAGCCGGTGAGAGACAGAACTTCAGAGGTGGAGGGCTTTTCCATCAATATGCCTGGAGTAACATTTCTGTGATGACCCTGTGGATATAGCTTGTCTTGGTGTTACTAGTTTACAAGGCAAAGTCCCATCCATTTCTACCTTTCATCCAAGTAACAATTCTGTAGCATGAGACCAGAGACGTCAAATGGCTTCCCAAGGTCACACATGGAGCTTGGGACTCAAAACCCCGGATCTGCCCTCAAGCCCAACATTCTCTTCTTGATACCACTGTTTACCTGCCTCAGTGATTATTGCATCTGGTCCTATCTTTTGAGGGTGGATCATTGCTTGATATTCCAGTGATAGGGACCTCACTGTCTCACTAAGTTTAGATGTGGGATGGATATTAAAAGAAAACACAAGGTCTCTCATCTCTTGTCTCAGTCATACTGACCAGAGCACCCCAGGACAAGCTTAACCTCTAGTTCCTAGTCGCAACAGTAGAGCTATCACTCAGCAAGTTTTTTCTTCAGACACCATCTCAGTTAATTTCATGCTCTCCACAACCCTATCAGATGGATATTTTCATGCATTCCGTTTTACAGATGATACGGAAGATCAGAGAGGTTAAGCAACTTGCCCAAGGTCACGCAGCAGAACAGTAGCTAAGCCAGCAGTTAACACCCAGGCAGTCTGACTTTCGGGGAAGGCAATGGCACCCCACTCCAGTACTCTTGCCTAGAAAATCCCATGGACGGAGGAGCCTGGTAGGCTGCAGTCCATGGGGTTACTAGAGTTGGACACGACTGAGCGACTTCACTTTCACTTTTCACTTTCATGCATTGGAGAAGGAAATGGCAACCCACTCCAGTGTTCTTGCCTGGAGAATCCCAGGGACGGGAAGCCTGGTGGGCTGCCGTCTATGGGGTCGCACAGAGTTGGACATGACTAAAGCGACATAGCAGCAGCAGTCTGACTTTAGAGTCTGCGCTTGTATCTCTTTGGTTATATGCTGCTTCTTTTGACTTTTTATCTCAGTTACGTAGTGGCATGTAACAAATCACCCACAGACCTAGAGGTTTAAAACAGCTACTGTTTCTTATCGCTCAAAGACTGTGGGTCAGCTGGGCTTGGCTGCCCTGGAGAGCTCTGCTGGGCAGCTTTTTCTCACTGCTGGTCTGCGAGCTGATGGGGCAGCTCCGTCCCAAGCCACTGTGTGCTATCTTCTTGGTAATGTCAGAGGGGCATGAGGGCCACGAAAGCAAGTGAGCTGTATCATGCCCTGCCCCTGCTACCGTGCTGTCATTTTGGCCACATCCTGTCGTCGGAAGCAAGTCAGGTGACACAGTCCAGAGCCGAAGGGCTGGAGGTGTGCCTACCCACGGTGGGGCCGAGGCAGGGGCGCGGTCTGCTGACCCTCCTGGCTGACTGCGTCTGTCCTCACTTTTGCTGAGCCCTGCTCGCCCGCACGCCTAGCTGCCTGGTGCGGTGGGGGGAACATAGCTTTGGATTCTCATCTGGGTTCAAGCCCATTTCAGCGCTGTAAGGTGAGTGCTGTTCTCTCATCGGTGAAGTACGCGGTGCACCTCTACTCTCGGTGAAGCTCAGGCTGCACTGTAGCAGAGTACCCTAGACTGAGTAGCTTAAGCAACAGACTTTTTTTTTTTTTTTTGCAATTCTGGAGACCAGAAGTCCGAGATCAAGGTGTTGACATGATTGGTTTCTTCGGAGGCTCTCTCCTGGGCTTAGAGAGGGCCCTCTTCTCCTGGTCTTCACATGGTCATACCTCTGTGGGTGTCTGTGTCTTAATCTCCTCTTCTTATAAAGACACCAGGGGCTTCCCTGGTGGTTCAGTGGTGAAGAATCTGCCTTGCAGTGCAAGGGACACCAGTTTGATCCCTGATCTGGGAAGATCCCACAGTTTGGCAAAGCAACTGAGCCCGTGCACCATAACTACGAAGAAAGTGCTCTAGAGCCTGTGAGCTGCAGCTGCTGAGCCCTTGTGTTGCAGTTACTGAAGTCCATGCACCTAGAGCCTGTGCTCTGCAACAGGAGAAGCCACTGCAATGAGAAGCCCGGGCACCGCAATGAAGAGTAGCCTCCACTCACCGCAACTAGAGGAAGCCTGCGTGCAGTGACGAAGACCCACCACAGCCAAAGAGAGACACCAGTCACGGTGGACTGCTCTGCCACTCTGGTGACCTCATGTTAACATGAGCATGCATGCTAGGTCGCTTCAGTCACGTCTGACTCTTTGCAACCCTTTGGACTGTAGCCCACCAGGCTCCTCTGTCCGTGGGATTCTCCAGGCAAGAATACTGGAATGGGTTGCCCTGCCCTCTTCCAGGGGATCTTCCTGATCCAGGGATCGAACCCTTGTCTCTAACGTCTTGTGCGTTGTCAGGCGGGTTCTTTACCACTAGCACCACCGTAATCATGCTTTAAAGACCCCATCTCCAAATTTGGTCCCATTCTGAGATGTGGGCTTAGGACTTCAACATATGAATTTGAGGAGATACAACTCAGGGGACATGAGTCTGAGCAAACTCCAGGAGATGGTGAAGGGACAGGGAAGCCTGGCATGCCGCAGTCCACGGAGTTGCAAAGAGTCAGACATGACTGAGTGACTGAACAACAATGACAAATTCAGCCCATAGCCTAGGGCTGCCGGGAGCCTTGAAAGAGAAGATGGAAATGAAAGTACCTACCCAGGCTTACCACGCAGAGTTTCCTGCACAGATGTTAGTTCTCTGCCCCATCACCTGTAAGATGTGATGTATCTTATGGCATGTATCCTTATGGCTGAGGAGGTTTTGTTGCCACACTGTGTTAAGTATTCTATCGTTATTTTCAGAACCTGGCTATAAGTCAGGTTAAAAGCCTGCCATGGTAGAGTGGACCCAGCCTGGGGTGTGTCACCAAGAGTTCTGAGCTCAAATCCGTGCTCCACATCTTACTGGCTGGGGGATGACAGGCAAACCCTTGCCCTGGTCTCAGCCTCAGTGTCCCCATTTGTACAAGGATCATTTGTGGGTGATCCTTCAGCATGTTTTGAAATGTATGAGGTCTACTGAACTTCTTTTAAACTTCTCTCTGGTTTTTTTTTAAACAGGTAGCATGTGTTACTTCTGTAATTAAGCACATACATATTAATGTTACGTTGTTGGTGTGATTATTTTAGTATGGTTATATGTAATATGGGGCTTCCCAGGTGGCTCAGTGGTAAAGAATCACCTGCCAATGCAGGAGATGCAGCTTTGATCCCTGGGTCAGGGAGATCCTCTGGAGAAGAAAATGGCAACCCATTCCAGTATTCTTGCCTGGGAAATTACACAGACAGAGGAGGCTGGAGGGCTACCGTCCATGGGGTTGCAAAAGAGTCAGACACAGCTTAGTGACGGAACAACAATATATAATATTAATAAATGAGTTCCTATCTTTTAGGGATATATACTGAAATATTTAGCGATCAGATGAAGTGTCTGAGATTTGCTTCAAAATTTTCTGAATTCACAGGGGAAGTGGGTGAAGGTTTAGGTGAAATAAGGTTGTTAATTACTTAAGTTTTATTGTTTGTGTTTGGGGGTGGGTATAATTTAAACCTTTACCTTAGTCTGTATTTGAGAATTTTTATACTGAAAAATTTCAAGTATTGAGCAAAACGTAAAGTAGAAGTGGAAGTCTCATCACAGTCTGGCCCCTCAGCCCCACTTCCAGGTGATGGCTGGGGTGGGTGGCTGAGTAGAAGAGTATGAAGCACTTGGCTCCCATGCAGGCTCTGGCCTGCTCACAAGGTTTCTTTGGCCCTCATGATGCTTGAAAATATTTTAAATTAGTTGCCAACGTATATTGATCTTTAAAAAAAAAAAGAGCTCTTGGTTTTATTATATTACAGTTAGGTTATCTATCTTATTGATTTTTGCTTTTGTATTTATTAACTGTTTATTTTACATTCTTTAGTTTTATTTTTCTTTTCTTCCCTTCACACCCTGACAGTTACTAGTCTTTGTGTTTTTCAAATAAACGTATCAAAGGCTATACATGTTCCTCTGCTTACCGCTTTGGCTGCGTCCCATAGGTCTCTCATTATCACTTATTTGTAAACAATTTGCAAATTAGTTTTTTCTTGAATCCAAGAATTATCTGAAGTATGTGTTTTAATATTGTGCACACATAAAGTTAGCATAGTGGTTACAAGCATGAGCTTTGGAGCAGATCTCCTGGGTAAGGTTCTTCCTTGGTCATTTACTGACTGTGACCGTGGGCTTTTCTCATCTATAAAATAAGGATAATGGTAGAAGTAGTAGTAGTAGTAATAATAATAATAATAATTAAAATAATAATAATAATAAAATAACCCACAAATTGAAAAAATTGTTAGCTATTTCATTCCAAACATTTATTGAGTGTTCACTATCTCAGGCACATTGCTAAAGCCTAATTTCTGTATTCTAAGATTTATTAGACATTTTCTTTGTAGCTTAATGATTGCTTTTTTGTAGTTTCATGTATATTTGAAAAGAACACATCTCTTTGTTGTGCATGAAGTTCTTTGTAAGTCTGTTAAATCAAGCTTTATTATGTTGTTCAAAACCTTTCAAGGGTTACTAGTAGTGATTATGGCCTAAATCAACCTGCACACATGTTGTATTAAGCATATATACTCTTTGAAATGATCATTATTTTGTTAATTCTTATGCCTTTCATGGAATGTGTGCTCTGTCCATCCAGTTCACCGCAGTCCCCATCCTCGTCACATAAGGTCACCTCACTAATTTGCCTCAGCTGCTTGGCTTTAGAGACATTTCCGCTTGTGTCCTTGGCTTATAATCGTCTGATTATCATCGTTATTAGGGAGACATGTCAGTGTCTTTTTCAGTGCTTTGTCACTGTAGCCGTGGCTTGTCACTTCTTTGTATTTTAGTTTTACGTATTTTGAAGCTATGTGGTTAGATGCATAAAGGTTCGTGTTTATTATTTCTTCTGGGTATGGAGATAAGCTTGCCTTTATATAACAAGCTTTTTAAAATTGTGTTTGATATTTTTGCCTTGGGTTATTTTTTTTCCTGATATTATTTCTGTGCCTGCTTTCTTTTATTAGCATTTGTTATATATATAAATGTAGGCGTGTGTGTATGTGTGTGTGTGTATATATATATATATATATATGTCTATGTGTGTGTGTCTGTTCATATTTTTAGCTTAACTTTACCCTTTTTCTTCTAGGAAGATTTTAATGTGGCTGGTAACAAAATGCCCAGAAATGAGGTACGAAAGTCCAAGACTGTGGATTCTGTGTGTGTGTGATTCATGTATAGGATGGCCATGATAGAACATCAAGTTTACTTGGAGTTTGCTAGGGTAAAGAACAAAAAAGAAAAGACATCAAATGCTAACGCTCCTGTTGTAGAGTGTTTGGGCTAAATTGCACAAGAATTTGCTCTCACGCCCTCACTGAGGGCTCACCAAGCCCATTGTTGGCATCAGGGCCATCAGCGAGGGCTCTGTTGAGGTGTGGCTGACCCGGAGGGTAACCAGAGGACGTGGAGTTCCCAAAGAACTTCTGGGTGGAACGTCCAGGGAGTGACGGTGTTGAGCTCTGCGGGACTCTGTCCAGGGTCATCTGGGGTCCTGGTTCCTTTGATTTTCTTGCTTCATCTTCTTTATGTGTCGTCACTTATGCTGATCACATCTGTGTTCCAGGCAGGAAGAAGCAGGATGGGCTATGCCAGCTGAGATTGCTCTTTGAACAAACTTTCCTGGAAGCCTGACCCAGCAACTGCTGCTTCTCCCTCATGGGCCAGGGGTGGGTGACGTGGCCACCCTTAGCCCAGTCCTTGGAGGATGATGGAGAAGGGGGTGTGGCTGCCTGCCCCATTTCACACCTCCCGAGAGGCGTAGGGGCTTGGAGCCTGGACTCCTGGAGTGAAAGGGACCTCCCAACAGCCTGTTTCAGGGCCTTGCAGATTCTGCCCGTATGGCCTCCAAGCCCTTGGCCAGGGTCAGCTAACACATGTCCTGGGGTGTGACCCAGGACCTTGTGGTCAGCTCCAGCCCCTTGGGCAGGTTTCCCTTCCCTGCCAGGGCTGTATCTCCCAAGTGGGAAGTGATCCCGCAGGCGAGGTTGGCTCTGAGGTCCCCGGTGGAAACCCCTGGACCCACTGCTGAAGACACAGGCCACTGGCTGCTTTATTTGGCGTCTCAGGGTGTCCCAAGAGATAGGTTCCCCATCAAGGGAGGGAAGGAGAAGATGGGCATGCTGTCAGCGGGGGAGCACCTCCTGTGGTGGGAGGGGCAGAGATGGGGGGAGGGCAGTGAGCAGAGGGAGCTGCTGGCCGAGGTAGTGTTCCTGTCCCTGGCCGCCGCCTTCTTAAGGCTGGTGCCCCAGACACCTGCTCCCCACCCACCAGCAGGGCAACTGCTGGCGAGCCAGTGCCCTCATCTCCTTAACCCCTTCCTCCTGGGCCCAGCAGTGACCCTTACAAGGTGGGGTGTTCAGTGCTGTGGTGCCTGTTCCTCGCTTCTGCCTATCAAGTGGACATTGGCCATCCGCCAGGACCATGTCCTGCCCCCTTCCCCAGGCCGCAGTGCCCCCTGGCTGAAGTCCCACCTGCTCCCACAGCCAGGAGACCCAGCCATCAGAAATGTTCTGGGTTTTTTCCTTCAGGTTTTGTTTTCCAGCTCAGCTTCGGTCCTTTCTGGGCACACGGAGGAGCCCTCTCTCATTCTTGGCTTCCTCTGGGAATGACCTAAGCATTTGTTTTTAAAGGGCTGGCGGGGGGCCACGGGGCGTTATGCAACCGTGCTCTGGGACCACGTTACCCACTCGGCCTTGTCCCAGCGCGTGCATTTCTGAGATGGCTCAAGGTCTGTGCTGATGTGCGTCAAGCTGGCCATGGGCCATCAGATCAGATCGAGTCACTCTGCTGCTCCGAAGCCGTCGATGGCTCCCAGCTGCCTACGACATCCAGGCACTGCTCACAGTGGCCCTTGGAGTCTGAGCGCTCACCTGCCTCCTGGCCTCATTCCGCAGGCACCCTGTGCCGTGTAGCCAGAGCCCCTAACCACTGAAGACCCCTCCTCTCTGGCTGGTCAGCCCCCTATTATCCTGTAGCTCCAGACCCCCACCAGCTCAGCCCCCGTCTCTCCGTATCGTGCTCAGCTCCCCCCACGCCCAACTTCCTCCCCTGCCCCCAGCCTTCCCAGCAGAGACTGAGACATTTGTCCACCAGCGTCTGGCACGTGCCAGACCTTTGGAGAGTGTTGGTTGAATGAATATAGGCATGGAAATGGAACAGCTTCCATGGGGGCTATGTTTAATTGTTCGAGAATATTCTCCAACTCTTTCAGACAAGCAAATCCTTGGAAAGCCACAGCCTGCGAATCTGAATAGCCGGTGTCTGCAAGAAGTGGTGGGCAGTGCAGCTGTGGGGGCAGGCAGCCCCGCCTTGCGCTGAAAGTGGGCTACTCCCCGTGCCCCTTGGCCACCCGGCTTGCTCTGAGGACCCTGCCCTTTTTCCTGCAGATCCCAGGGTGCCTGCAGGTTCTGGTTTGGTTCCCTTGGGGCTGGAGCTTTCGTAGGAGCAGGCCTAGGAAGGAAGGGGGCCTTCCATCATCCACCTGGGGCTGTGCCTCTCTTCCAGGTTGCTCGCTCTCCTGAGCCCCAAGTGCAGTTCTGACTGTGGGCCACACAGGCTGCCAGTCAAATAAAAATTCTCTGCAGCATCGCTCTGTGCACTGGTCCATGGCCCGACCTCTCTAAGTAGGGTGCTGGGTCCAGGCATCCACTGCAGGTGGCCAGTGCCCCATCCCATGATGTAGGATTGACCTACCACTGGCCTCATCAGAGAAGCCTCTGGAACTTTAGTACCTTCCAGCCAAGGGAGCAGTCAACCCAACATTCCCTGTGATGTGGGGTGAGCTTCCACCACCCCCCCCCCCCACCACAGGACAAGCCTGCAGCCCTGTCCCAGCCCCCAAGCCCTCAGGGCCTCTGGGAAGTCTGCTGGGTCAAGTCCAAACTTCTGAGATAAGTGGATCTCCCCCCACGGCCCCGCCCACCTCTGCCAGCATCCTTTCTTCTTCACACCGTGGGCCGTGGCTCCTGCCTCCCACCCAGGCTCAGGTCAGTCCTCCGTTGTTGTTCAGTCACTCAGTCGAACTCTTTGCGACCCCACAGACTGCAGCACACCAGGCTTGCTTCTCTGTCCTTCACTGTCTCCCAGAGTTTGCTTGAACTTGTGTCCATTGAATTGGTGATGCCATCCAACCATCTCATCCTCTGTCACCCCCTTCTCCTCCTACCCTCAGTCTTTCCCAGCATCAGGGTCTTTTCCAGTGAGTCAGCTTTTTGCATCAGGTGGCCAGAGTATTGAAGCTTCAGCTTTGGCATCAGTTCTTTCAATGTATATTCAGGACTGATTTCCTTTAAGATTGACTGGTTAGAGCTCCTTGCAGTCCAAGGGACTCTCAAGAGTCTTATCCAGTGCCACAATTCAGAAGCATCAATTCTTTGGCACTCAGCTTTCTTTATGGTCCAGCTCTCACATCCATACATGACTACTGGAAAAACCATGGCTTTAACTATACAGATCTTTGTTGGCAACAGGATGTCTCTGCTTTTTAATATGTTGTCTAGGTTTGTCATAGCTCTTCTTCTAGGGAGTAAGTGTCTTTTAATTTCGTAGCTGCATTCACTGTCCGCAGTGATTTTGGAGCCCAAGAAAATAAAATCTGTCACTGTTTCCACTTTTTGTCCATCTATTTGTCTTGAAGTGATGGTACCAGATGCCATGATCTTAGTTTTTTGAATGTTGAGTTTTAAGCCAGCTTTTTCTGCCCGATACCTTTTTAGGCTGTTCTGTTGGTTCTTTATTCAACATGCATATGTGGAGCAGCTTGTTAGCGAGAGGAGCCCTGCCCCGTGGTTAGAGCTGTTGTGGGCTCATCACCATGGGTGCACGTCCTGGCCTGCCTCTTGGACACCTCAGTGTTTTTATATGTAAAATGGGTAGACAGCTGGCTGCTTCCGAGAGGTTTTGTGAGGACTGAGAGAAGGTGGGTACAGCACTTGGCCTGGAACATGGCACGTGGTCCATGACGGATGGATGCTGGATGCAGTGATGGTGATGGAACGTGGCACGTGGTCCATGACGGATGGATGCTGGATGCAGTGATGCTGATGGAACGTGGCACGTGGTCCATGACGGATGGATGCTGGATGCAGTGATGCTGATGGAACGTGGCACGTGGTCCATGACGGATGGATGCTGGATGCAGTGATGCTGATGGAACGTGGCACATGGTCCATGACAGATGGATGCTGGATGCAGTGATGGTGATGGAACGTGGCACGTGGTCCATGACGGATGGATGCTGGATGCAGTGATGGTGATGATGGGCTGAACTCCGCCAAGTGCGGTCGGCTGAGAGGTGGGTGACACAGACCCGAATGCCACATGTCTGCTCGGGACGATAGTTGTTAAACGAGTAAACGCACGTCTGAAGCTCCAAGTTGTGGCATGGGCTGTAAAGGGCAGGTGGATGCTGTGAGAGCGAGGGGCCTGAACCCCGATGAGGTGGCCAGGGGCGGCATCTGCCAGAAGCGCCATTCGAACTGAGGCGTGATGTAGGGACAAGGCCCTTTCCCAGGATGAAGGAGCCGCGTGGCGTGTGCAAAGGCTGGGTGGCAGGAGAGGGGTTGAAAGAAGGCTGGGGCATGCACCCCAGGCTGGGCCAGTGGGGCCTGGAAGAGTTGGAGGGAGGGGGCTGCACTCTGGAATTAGAGAATTTGACCCGTGGGGCTCAAATCCCGGCTGCACTGTGTACCAGTGTGTGGCTTCCTTAACAGCTCCTGTAACCTGTGAGATAGAGTCCAGGAGGGCAGCTTCCTCCGTGGGAAGGATCCTCCCTCTGCCCCTCGCCCAGCCCTGGGGCTGTCCCGCTCCAACTACAGCCCTTGGAGGTGTGCAGGGCCCACTGCAGACCCCGGACGAAGCCCTCGCTCTGGGGCCACTGAAGCAGGAGTCCAGGGCGAGGTGGACTGGTGAAGGATGTGCTGCGGCCGCCCTGGGGAAGGCCTCTTCCTGATGCTCGGGCCTGCCCTGCCCCTGGGACACCCCCAGGGTGTCGGGCCCTGGGACTTACGGTCCCTCCATCTCTGCCACTGCTGGCCAAGGCCAGGCCAGGCGCCCACACTTGGCTGGCCCTGGGCAGAGTCTGTGCCAGCCGGAAGAAATGCTGCCAATGCCTGCTGGGCTCAGGCCTGAGGCCCCAGGTCCCCGCAGGCGTGGAGTGGGACCAGGTGGCTCGGGGCACAGGACCCAGGAGCTGCGGCCCCCAGGCTCACCCCCGGGGGGTTACTCCATCGTTTGGAGAGTAACAGCTGTGACACGCTCCAGGCGTGGCTGGAACAAGCCCTCGGCTTCAGGTGGACTGAGGACTCCAGGGCCAGAGCGGAGGTGGGAGGGTGGCGTGCTGTGGGCTCTGTCCTTGCTTCATTCTCGCCCGCACATCCTAGCTCAGTGTTTAACGAGTTAGCAAGGCAGGCATCCCCCTGGAGTCCCCCTCTGACCCCGGTGTGGAGCCGCTTCCCGCATCTGGCTTCAGTTTCTCGTCTGTGAAGGAGGAACCTCAGTTCAGTTCAGTTCAGTTCAGTCACTCAGTCATGTCCGACTCTTTGCGACCCCATGAATCGCAGCACGCCAGGCCTCCCTGTCCATCACCAACTCCTGGAGTTCACCTAGACTCACGTCCATCGAGTCAGTGATGCCATCCAGCCATCTCATCCTCTGTCGTCCCCTTCTCCTCCTGCCCCCAATCCCTCCCAGCTTCAGAGTCTTTTCCAATGAGTCAACGCTTCACATGAGGTGGCCAAAGTACTGGAGTTTCAGCTTTAGCATCATTCCTTCCAAAGAAATCCCAGGGCTGACCTCCTTCAGAATGGACTGGTTGGATCTCCTTGCAGTCCAAGGGACTCTCAAGAGTCTTCTCCAACACCACAGTTCAAAAGCATCAATTCTTTGGCATTCAGCCTTCTTCACAGTCCAACTCTCACATTCATATATGACCACAGGAAAAACCATAGCCTTGACTAGATGAACCTTTGTTGGCAAAATAATGTCTCTGCTTTTGAATATGCTATCTAGGTTGGTCATAACTTTCCTTCCAAGGAGTAAGCGTCTTTTAATTTCATGGCTGCAGTCACCATCTGCAGTGATTTTGGAGCCCCAAAAAATAAAGTCTGACACTGTTTCCACTGTTTCCCCATCTATTTCCCATGAAGTGATGGGATCAGATGCCATGATCTTTGTTTTCTGAATGTTGAGCTTTAAGCCAACGTTTTCACTCTCCACTTTCACTTTCATCAAGAGGCTTTTTAGTTCCTCTTCACTTTCTGCCATAAGGGTGGTGTCATCTGCATATCTGAGGTTATTAATATTTCTCCTGGCAATCTTGATTCTAGTTTGTGCTTCTTCCAGTCCAGCGTTTCTCATGATGTACTCTGCATATAAGTTAAATAAACAGGGTGACAATATACAGCCTTGACGTACTCCTTTTCCTATTTGGAACCAGTCTGTTGTTCCATGTCCAGTTCTAACTGTTGCTTCCTGACCTGCATACAGATTTCTCAAGAGGCAGATCAGATGGTCTGGTATTCCCATCTCTTTCAGGATTTTCCACAGTTTATTGTGATCCACACAGTCAAAGGCTTTGGCATAGTCAATAAAGCAGAAATAGATGTTTTTCTGGAACTCTCTTGCTTTTTCCATGATCCAGCAGATGTTGGCAATTTGATCTCTGGTACCTCTGCCTTTTCTAAAACCAGCTTGAACATCAGGAAGTTCACGGTTCACATATTGCTGAAGCCTGGCTTGGAGAATTTTGAGCATTACTTTACTAGCGTGTGAGATGAGTGCAATTGTGCGGTAGTTTGAGCATTCTTTGGCATTGCCTTTCTTTGGGATTGGAATGAAAACTGACCTTTTCTAGTCCTGTGACCTGGGTGTGTCTAAAAAGACCTGGGTTCAAACCCTGACCTGTGCCCTCACAGGCTGTGTGGCCTAGTGTGAGCTCATCAATCACTCTTGAGTGTTTTTGCATCTGTAAAATGGGACTGCTGGTGTGAGGACCGATGGAGAAAATGCTGGCACATGTAAGCCCTTGATGACCTTGGCTGGTTCCTGCTAACAGTCCCCGGTTTCATCCAGGGATGTGCACACCCAGAGGTGCTCGGTGGAATGACCTCTGCCTGTGTCCGTGAGGACTGTGCTCCCTTCTTGAGCATCTTGTAAAGTCTGACCACTGCAGCTTAACCGGTTCGGGATTTTCCCTAGAACAGGTAGTTTGGGTGTCTGCAGGCCAGGCAGAGGATGAGATGGTTGGATGGCATCACCGGCTCGATGGACATCAGTTTGGGTAAGCTCCGGGAGTTGGTGATGGACAGGGAGGCCTGGCGTGCTGCAGTCCATGGGGTTGCAGAGAGTCGGACCCGACTGAGCGACTGAAGTGAACTGAACGGACTGAGGCCAGGCAGGTACTGCTCCTTGGGGAAGTCGCTGAGGACCCAGCCCCTTCCGGCCCCTGTGCCCCCATCTTACTGGGCAGCTTTTGTTTGTCATCCATCATCCTGCCTCCTCGTGGGAAGAAGGGAGGAGCGAAGGTCAGTGTCCGGGGGGCCGCACCTGCGTACTGGGGACACGGCCCTCCCGGAGCCCTGCCCGACGCCCACTCCAGCCGTCACTGGGCAGACTGGAGGCCTGAGCCCATGCCTGGTGTTTCTAGCTGGGCCCGTGGTGGTTCCGTGTCCAACTGGGGTCCTCTCGGTAAAGAAAAAGGGGGAACGGTATGGAGTGGCCATACAAGATTCAGGCCCCTAATCGAATGCTTCCTATTCTGAAATGGGCTTAAAAACCCACAAACCCGCAAGTGCCTGGAGGTGCTCTCAGGTCAGCGCAGGCTGGGTCTCTGGAGCAGCCGCTGTGTTTCTACCGCTACGCGGGTATGACGTGGAGCCACTCCCGGTGAGGAAGGGTGGTTTTCTTGCCCACTTAACACCCGGGAAGAGGCCCTTCATTACTAAGTCTTACAGCAAGGCCTTGGGTCCACGTCGGAGCCCATAAGCCCCGAAAGGGCCCCCTGATGGCCCTCAGCCTGGCCACAGTGCCCCCAAGCCAGCAGGCCCCAGACTCCCAAAGGGAATAGTGTCTGCGGATGTTAGCAGTGGCCGTGTGGTGGACCAGGGACCTTCCCAGGAGTGGGCCCAGAGGCCCTTGGGGACCCAGAGGACATCCTAGAAGCGTGAGGACCCAGCTCCTCGGAGCCTCACCCCTGCAGAGCTGGAGGCCCCTGAGGAAGGGCTGAGAGTCACTTCCAAGTGACTTGGAGCGGGGTGTCCCGGCAGCCTGGGTGAACACGGGCAGTGGTCCCAGGGGCACAGAGCCCTTGGGGCTCGTAGCCCACAGAGAGCAGGTGGGTTCAGATCCCGAATCTGAGGGGCGTGGCACCCAAGAGGCCCACCTCCCATGAGAGTCCTCGCCACGACCCCGTGGAGTCCATCCAGCTGAAAGAGGGGTATCCACACTTGGCGGAACCCTGATCCCAGGGCTTCCTGGGGTTTTGGGGGTCTTGCGGAGCCTGGGGAAGAAGGCAGGGCGTGCAGATCTGGAGCTCCAAGCCAAGCAGTGGGACAGCTGAGCTGTTGGGCAGGGCTGCCAGTTCCCACACTGGCCGTGGGCACGGCCGGCTCGCTTCTCTTCTTGTCAAGGGTTATGACCCACTTTTGCCCTGTTCTTAGTGCTCGATGTTTAGAGGAATTATGCTCTCACTTGGCCCCTGGCTGCCTCTTGGGGTTTGAACAAACCAGGCAGGCCGGGTGATGAACGTCTCTTGGCCTTTGGGGTCAGACTAGCCTGCAGGACCCACGTTGTGGACAGAGCCACGGGGAGGGGGTGATGCAGACCTGCTCGGGAGCCCCGCTGTGCCCGGGGTCAACCTTGAGTTGGTAGATGTGAGTGATGGACCGTGGGGAGTACAGGGTGGTGAGCAAGGGAGTGGCCGTCTCCCAGCTGGTGAGAGACTCTCGGTATTTCAGCAGCATGGCTTCCCAGTGCTGGCGAGAGCCGCTAGTGACATGAGCACCCACCTCACGAGGGATGGTGGCATCTGAGGCACCTTGTGTGCGGAGCGCAGCGTGCCTGTAGGTCTCCTTTGGTCTCCGGGCCCCTGGGATGCGTTCCTCCTTCTCAAGCCCAAGTAGGCTCCTGGGGTGGGCAGGCCCAGTCTCGGGGGCCAGCGGCCCTCTCTGATGCCTCACGTCCACTCACCTGGGGGGCAGTCTCTGTCCCACTTGATTCCTTTGTCCTGAGTGCCTGCAGTTTGCACTCAGCCCAGCTGAGGGTGAGCAGCTTCCCAGGTGGCGCTAGTGGTAAAGAACCCGCCTGCCACTGCAGGAGACACAGGAGACATGGGTTCAGTCCCTGGGTGGGGAAGATCCCCTGGAGGAAGAAATCGCAACCCACTCCAGTTTTCTTGCCTGGAGAATCCCATGGATGGAGGAGCCTGGCGGGCTATAGTCCTTGCAAGCGCAAACAGTCGGACACAACCAAAGCATCTTAGCACAAGAGCTGGGAGTGAGCAGCTCCTGACGGCAGCCCTGGGGGACGATAGGCCCTCAGGCCAGACTGTGACGTCCTCAGCAGGAGGTGGGGCTGACCTGCCTTTGGGGGAAGCAGGTACATTCTGGGGCTTGGCTTCCATCCTGCCTTGGCAGCCCCCCTTCCACAGGCTGTGGACAAGCGATTCAGCTCCTTTGTGCCTTGGACTGGGGAAGGGTAGATTGAGCGCGTACTTGGGAAGAGCTTAGGAGGGTGCCTGATGTGGGGCTGATCCCACGTCAGCCCTGCCATCACTCTGAGAATCAGACACAAGCTAAGGCCCTCTGGGGACAGACTTCACATTCTCCAGGTGTCCAGTGCGAGGAACTCTGGGGTCTTCATCAGGCAAGATTCACGAGTGCCCACTCTGCAGCAGCTCGGGGAGCGGAAGTGTGGGACAAGTTGTCACTTGGTCCTCAGACAGCTCACAGGCCAGGGCAGGAGGCAGACAAGGACCTGGCTGATGGTACAGAGGACCGAGGGCCAGGAGGGGCTCGAGGAATCTTTGTTGTTGCAGAGGAGTCAGGGCTGTGTGTCCATCAGCATCACAGAAACACCTCCACACCCCAGTGGCTTAGCAAAATGCAAGGTTATTTTTTATGAGATGCTTTATTTCTGTTTATTTTAAACGCATTTTTTTAAATTGGAGGATGATTGCTTTACAGTGTTGTATGTCCATTTCTGCCGTACATCAGCACGAATCAGCCATAGGTATACACATGTCCCCTCCCTCTTGAGCCTCCCTCCCACCTCCCACCCCTCTAGAGCACCAGTTTGAGCTCCCCGAGTCATACAGCAAATTCCCACTGGCTATCTATCTTACATGCAGTAAAGAGTATGTTGTCGTGGTACCGTCTCCGTTCGTCCCACCCTCTCCTTCCCCCACAAGCCTGTTCCCTGTGTCTGTGTCTCCGTTGCTCCCCTGCAGTTGGGTTCACCAGAACCGTCTTTCTAGTTTGCTCTCAGGTTAATGCAGGTCACAGACTCTGCTCCGCTAGGTCACTCAGGGCCCCGGGCTCCTTCTGTCTTGTGGCTCTGCCTTCTCCTAGGGCCTTGGAGTCCTCCCCATTCCGCTGGCCAGTGGGGAAAGAGAGCCTGGAGGTGTGTGCAGAGACAGCCCTGCTGTGTTTCACACCCACCAACATCCTGTTGACCAGCGGCGGTCATGTGATCCTGCTTGCTGCAAAGAAGTCTGGGAGATGTAGTCCAGCTGTGTGTCCAGGAGGAAGCTTGTGAGGTTTGCCGTAACAAGTGGGGTCTGTCCCTAGAGGCTTCTGGGAGAGGCTGAGGCTGGCTCGGGCTGTGGAAGATGGCTGGGCGTGGGGAGGGAAGATGGGCCCTCCACACAGTGGTTGCAGCTTGGGTGAGGGTTGGGAGAGCCCAGCACATGGTGGGAGACAAGAACCCAGGGCATCAGGGGTGTGGAAGGGCATGCAGGGGGTCATGGGATGTCTGCCCTCTGTCCTCCCCACTCCCTTCCCCGTCCCTGAGGGTCTGGGTGTCCATGCCCCGAGCAGGCCCCGCTGTGGACGTTATTACCTCCATCAGTCCTTCCACCTCTGCTCCCTTTGGGGCTGGTGGACAAGCAGGGCTCCGGAAGATGAGTAATTTTCCTGTAGCTTGCTCAGCCAAATAGCGTGGAGCCAGGATTTGAATCCCAGCGTGTCTCAGGCCACGGCCAGTGCTATTTACATCCATGTCAGCTGAGCCAGGAGTGCCTGGGGGACCCAGTGTGGGGAAGGCCCTGGGGGGGCTGATGCGCTGGGGACAGGGCCCTTGGGTGTGGCTCTTAGGGCGGCACTCTCCGTGCACAGCCTGTGCTGAACCCCTGATCCTCGCTTGGCCTCAGGGCCACCGATGCCTGAGCCCTTCTGACCCTGGCAGCATGGGCCCCATCACAGCACCGTCATTCCCTGTCAACATGTCAGCGAAGGAGCCGGGCCCCCGGGCCAAGCCGGGGAGGGAAGCTGTCTGGCCTTCCTGGTGGGGGAGGCGCAAGTGTGACAGGCAGAGCTCAGTGCGAGGCCTGGAGGCCCTGGCTTTGCGTCCTGACTCCCTGCTCCACGGCGGTGAGCCTTGTATGAGAGAGAGCCTCAGACTCCCCATGTGTGGAACGGGGGTGCTGGGTCCCCTGCCTCACAGACAGAAGGTCCCTGGGGCACTGTCGTCTGTCCACCTGACTCTGGCACCCTGTCTCGGTCAGCTCAGTGACCATAACAAAATTGCAAGCCAGGTGCCTTAAACAACAGAAGTTATTTCTCACAGCCCTGGAGGCTGCAAAGCCGGAGATCCGGGTGCCAGAATGATCACGTGAGGGCCCTCTTCCTGGTTTGCAGACAGCCGCCTTTTCATATATCATTCTGTGTCAGAGAGAGCGCTCTGGTCCCTTCTCTTCCTGTGAGGTCGTGAATCCCATCGTGGGACCCCACCCTCACGACCTCATCTGTAACCAGTTGCCTCCCAAAGGCTCCATCTCCAGTACCATTGCATTGGGTGTCAGGATGTCAACATATGGACTTTCAGTTCAGTTCAGTTCAGTCCTCAGTCATGTCTTACTCTTTGTGACCCCATGAACCACAGCACGCCAGGCCTCCCTGTCATTACCAACTCCCGGAGTTTACCCAAACTCATCTCCATCAAGTCGATGATACCATCCAACCATCTCATCCTCTGTCGTTCCCTTTTCCTCCTGCCTTCAATCTTGCCCAGCATCAGGGTCTTTTCCAATGAGTCAGCTTCACATCAGGTGGCCAAAGTACTGGAGTTTCAGCTTCAACATCAGTCCTGCCAATGAACATTCATGACTGATTTCCTTTAGGATGGACTGGTTGGATATCCTTGCAGTCCAAGGGACTCTTAAGAGTCTTCTCCAACACCACAGTTCAAAAGTATCAATTCTTCGGCACTCAGCTTTCTTTATAGTCCAACTCTCACATCCATACATTACCACTGGAAAAACAATAACATTGACTAGATGGACCTTTGTTGGCAAAGTAATGTCTCTGCTTTTTAATATGCTGTCTAGGTTGGTCATAGCTTTTCTTCCAAGGAGCAAGTGTCTTTTAATTACATGGCTTCAGTCACCATCTGCAGTGATTTTGGAGCCCCCCAAAATAAAGTCTCTTACTGTTTCCATTGTTTCCCCATCTATTTCCCATGAAGTGATGGGACCAGATGCCATGATCTTAGTTTTCTGAATTTTTAGTTTTAAGCCAACTTTTCCACTTTCCTCTTTTACTTTCATCAAGAGGCTCTTTAGCTCTTCTGTGCTTTCTGCCATAAGGGTGGTGTCATCTGGGTATCTGAGGTTGTTGATATTTCTCCTGGCAATCTTGATTCCAGCTTGTGCTTCATCCAGCCCAGCGTTTCTCATGATGTACTCTGCATATAAGTTAAATAAGCAGAGTGACAATATACGGCCTTGATGTACTCCTTTCCCAATTTGGAACCAGTCTGTCGTTCCATGTCCAGTTCTAACTGTTGCTTCCTGACCTGCATATGGACTTTGGGGAGACACAGACATTCAGTGCCTAACCCTCCAAATAGGCCACGGAAGACAAGCTTGGGGTTATGTCTTCCTGGTGTGTGCAGTGGTCTGGAGCTGGAAGGATGGTCCAGACAGACGAACTGGCAGGAGGGCTGAGCCGCCTCGGGCTAGAGCAGTGGGGTCCGGCCCCGGAGGAAGTGTGGGGCGGTGGGTGGGCTGCGTGCTCAGCCTAAGGCTGGGATAGGTTGTCTTCTTCCTGTGGGACCATGAGAAGGAAGGGGGGAGACGGGGCTGTCTCTTTGGCAGCGTTTGCACAACCTGAAAAGGTGTTTCACCCACTGTCTCAAACAGAAGCTGGAGTCCTGTACACAGGTTGTCTCTCCGGCCTGTGTTTGCCAGCTGTGTGGCTCTTGTGAGCTCTTGAAGCTCTGCTGCTGCTGCTAAGTCGCTTCAGTTGTGTCCGACTCTGTGTGACCCCATAGACGGCAGCCCACCAGGCTCCTCTGTCCCTGGGATTCTCTAAGCAAGAATACTGGAGTGGGTTTCCATTTCCTTCTCCAATGCATGAAAGTGAAAAGTGAAAGTGAAGTTGCTCAGTCATGTCCGACTCTTAGCGACCCCATGGACTGCAGCCTACCAAGCTCCTCCGTGCATGGGATTTTCCAGGCAAGAGTACTGGAGTGGGTTGCCATTGCCTTCTCCTCTTGAAGCTCTATCCCCAGCTATAAAATGGGCTGCTGGCGTTTACCAGGTCAGCTTCTCAGGGCTGTCAAGTGAGACAGGGACTGTCCAGGGGGTTGGTGGAAGTTCAGGGTTCCCGCCACTCCCCTGGCACCAGCCAAGTACTGCCATAGTGACCCCTCCTGATTCCTGGCACAGGCCCCACGGGATTTTCTTTTTCGTAGCAGCTTTATTGAGATACAGGCCTTAGACCATGTTGTTGTTTAGTTGCTAAGTCGTGTCTGGCTCTTTGTGACCCCATGGACCAAAGAGTCCAGGAGATCTTCCCGACCCAGGGATCAAACCCACATCTCTTATGTCTGCTGCATGGGCAGGTGGATTCTTTACCACTGAGCCACCAGGGAAGCCCTCTTAGACCATATTAGCTCCTCATTTAGGGTGTACAATTCCATGTAGCACATTCACAGATTGTGCAACGTTTGGAGCCATTTGTCTTCCCAAAAGAAGCCCTGTGGCCTTTAATAGTCACCCTGCCTCCCTCCCCAGCTCGAAACCACCGCTGATCCCCGGGGGCTCTCAGGCAGGGCTTTGAGCCCTTGCTGGGTGTTGGCTTGGCCCCTGGGTGGATGAGGTCTTGAAGCCGAGGACCCAGGGCCCTCCCTGCCCCTCTCTGGGTCTGCACCCCATTCTGCACAGGGTGGGGCAGGAGCTCTGTTGGTGGTGTGCCGGCTGGACCCATGGCTCTTTACTTCTCCTGCTTTGTCTCGTCTCCCCCTGGACTGGTCGCTGCCTCGCCTCGTCCACCTTGTGGGCCTGGCACCTGACCTTGGGGGAGGTGACGCTGGGGAGATGGGTCAGGGAGGAGCTGTGGCGGTCCTGCAGGCTGGGGCAGCTTCTCCCGTGGCCTGGCCCGGTCTGCACGTTCTAGGGTGTTCCTGGACCCCCTGAGCTCCTAGCCCACCGTGTCCCTGGAGAAGACACAGGGCTGCAAATGGGGCTGGGCCCTCTGCCCCCAAGGTGGGCCAAGTTCCAGGGAGCCTGGGCCCACCTGCCCCATGTCTGCACTCCCCAGGAGGCAGCCCTCCAGCGTGGGGCCGTTGCCATGGGAACTGTGTATTGGGATCTATTTCAAGACCATTTCGTAGCGTGATTTTGAATGCTGCCTAGTGTTGGCTGTTGGTTTTCCTACGTTTTCCCCAAGTGAGTGGGTTTTGACTGGCCAGCAGGGCTGGGCGGGGTTTGTTTCTGGCTGTGCCCTGCCCAGAGCACAGTCTGAGCAGTTGGTAACTGTGGGGAGCGGGGGCCTTGTGAGGACCCCCTGCAGAGGGTGTGATGGGGTGTTTCCCCAACACTTCTGGCCAGCCAGGGCATCAGTGGGCGGGGCTGTGCCCTGGGGGACAGATGCTGAGCCCAGGAGAGGGCCACCGGGACTTGGACGAGAGTCTGGGGGTGAGGGACGATGGAGCCTTGGCAGGAACCCTGATGAGTGACTGCTGTCCGCAGCTCTCCCACTGTTCCCCGGCCTGATGAGGGCTCTGGCCATGCTTGTGACTCCCAGCGACCCCCCGTCTCCCCTCACGGCGTTCACTGGAGCTTGGACTGCGAGCTGAGAGCGTGTACACTTAACATCTGCCTGTCTCACTGGGCTGCAGGCCCCACGGGGACAGACCGGGACTGCGCTGCTCCCGCCATCCCCACGGTGTGCCTGGCACAAGGGAACTGTGAATAAAGATGTGGGAATAAGAGAGTGAATGTGAGTGAGTGTTCTCGGGGAGGGGGCTCGAAGTGTTCCAGGCCTCCTGCTTGGGGGAGCTTCTGGTGGCATCTGTCCCCTCCCCGGGGGCAGGCTTCAGGGTCCTGATGCTGGGGCCGCAGAGCAGAGGAGCGAAGGCATCGGCCAGAGGGGGTCTGGGAGCGTGACCCCTGGGAGGGCGGAGCCGTGTGTGGATAGCCCGTCTTTGGGGTCAGGCTGCCCAGAGCCCAGGCGTGTGCTCTCCTTGCTGCCTCTGGCTCCAGGAGTGGCTGCCGGGTGACCCCCTGGTGTCCGTGCAGGCCAGCTGCTGCTTTGCCTGGATATTCTCTCACTGATGCAATGATTGAAGCAGACATGGATCCAGGAAGGAAGCCCATGGGATGGGCAGGGGACACTCCCGCTCCCGATCCACGAGGCTGGGTCCGGGCAGCCGTCAAGCTGATGTGGCCGCAGAGCCTCTGCTTGGTGATGGGGGTGACGGGGGTGTCCCCCCGGCTGTCACCTGATCCTGAAGCTGGAAAGACAAGGTGGGAGGTTAGGCTGCCAAACGTGTCCCATCGCAGTGTTTCTCACTTTGAAAAATAAAATACTGGGGGGACTTCCCTGGTGTTCCAGTGGTGAAGACTATGCTTCCGCTGCAGAGGGCGAAGGTTTGATCTCGGTTAGGGAACTAGGATCCCACATGCAATGTGGTGCACAGCCAAAATAAATAAATAAAAGAAATCCATTATAATCAGGTCAGCCATACACGATCATTCTAAGTAAAGTTAGAAAGTACAGGTGAGGAAAAGGATCTGATTTCCTCCGCACTGAATCTGCCACTGTTAGTGAATTGGTCCACACTTTTCAAGTACAGAAGCAGCTGGCATCCGTTTCCTGTTCTTATTTTTATTTACTTTATAAGAAAGCAGGATTGTATTACACTTACTTGGGCTTCCCAGGTGGCTCTAGTCCTAAAGAACCCACCTGCCAATGCAGGAGACATAAGAGACGTGGGTTTGATCCCTGGGTTGGGAAGATCCCCTGGAGGAGGGGATGACAACCCACTCCAGCATTCTTGCCTGGAGAATCCCATGGACAGAGGAGCCTGGTGGGCTACAGTCCACGGGGTGGCAAAGAGCTGGACACAAAGCTTTGCTAAAGTGATTTAGCACGCATGCACCATGCTTACTCGCCTGGACCTTTGGCATTTGCCATCTAGCGTATCCAGAACCTTTCAGGAACAGAAGCAGAACAGTGGACATCTCCAGTCCTGCTTTAATGGCCTGTCTGTGCACTGGGCTCTTAATAAGCCATAATGAACTGCTCTTGTCTTGGAGATTCTGGTCCTCTCCAGTTCCGCGGCTGTAAGGAGCGCCGCGATGAGCATGGTGTGCACAGCCCTCTGTCCACTCGTCTGCTGTTGCTCTTGGGTGCAGTCCTGTGAGTCCAACTGCAGCGTCGTCGTCTGCAGCCCACTCTGCTCTGTCCTCACCAGCCCTGCCTGCACTGTGAAGGTGGAGCCCGTGTTGGGGGGCCCCTTTGGCAGGCGTGGACAGCAGCTCATGCGTGGGGATCTGCTCTGTGGGGGACGCCCCCTAACTTCCTTGGGGTTGACAAACTTTCTCTACTTACATGGCAGTTATGCACGTAATTGCGAGCCTCAGTCTTCTCATCTCTACAGTGGGGATAACTGAGTTCACCTCACTGGGTCTTCCTGCGGGTGAAGTCTCTCAGTGCCGGGTCACTTGTGGTGTTGGGTACTGGCCTTTCTAAGGAAGGGTGGAGATGGTGCCTCTGGCCAGGTGGCATCTGTCCATCCTGGGGCAGGGCAAGGGCACAGGAGAGCCGCGCATTTCAGCAGAACCTACCTGGGAGTGAATCACTTCACCCTCTATGCCCTGTGATGTCTGGGACTGATTTCACATGATTTTGTAGTGATGACAGAGGGGATGGGCCTGAGCAAGGCAGGGGGGTGCCAGTGCCCTTCTCTGCCACCTTCAGGGCCCCCTGGGGCTCCTGCAGGTCGTTCCAGGAGGACAGGAGATAGGGGTTCAGATGAGCAGTTGGTGTCATGACTAATGGTTCCCGCATGGTGGGTCAGAGCCATCAGAAGCCTGAGGGGTGTGTGGTTTTGGGGTCTGTGCGCAGCCCTCCTTAATGGTGGGCTGGGCGTCGCTAGCTGAGCAGTTGCCAGAGAGAGGAAGGGAGTCGAGACTGGTGTGGTGTGTGCTACAAGCCCTGTGGCCCCCAAGTTCCCTCCGGCTCCCCACCTGCGGCTGGGTGGCCCTCCATGTGATCCCGCCCCTCCACGTGGGCCTGTCCTTGGGCCCTGCCTTGTCCAGAGCCTGGGAGTGGGGGCTCTGGGCGCCGATGGACCCTCTTGTGCCTGAGAAGGCAGTGCAGCTGTGATATCGGAGTCAGGGCCCTTTTCAGTTGATGCCATGGCAGCCCTGCCTTGGGGAGGGGGTGTAAGACCACCTGGAGGTGTTTCCGGGAGGAGGCCGGGCCCAGGCGCTGCTGGCTGGTCTGGGTGCTGCTGCTCCTTGGCCCTGACGGAGCCCTTATGCCGCTCAGGTTACGATACTACGGGGACCAGCAGGAGGCATGCAGTCAGAGATGCAGAGGGGCGTTGAGGGCAGTGGAGGGGCGCGCCCATTGGCTCTGGGTGGCGGGACAGGCAGGGAGGGGCCACCCTGAACAGCTGCCCACAGGTCGCCCCGGGCCCTGTTGCCAAATCTCCTTAATGGAGGTTTCAGAACAGAGTGTCTCAGGACCTGAGTAGGTGGGGCCTGTTCAGTCACGTTTTTTCCCTGGTGACACCTCTGGAGCCCGTTTGGGCCTCCTGGAGCCAGAGGGGTTACGTTAGGATCATGCTCAGGGACCCCAGCCATGGAGGGCCTGAGCTCAGACTCCTGTCCCACCCCCACGTGATCCAGAGATGGTGCTGCCCCCCACCCCCCAGCCCGCCCCGCCCAGCCCAGGCTCCTTAGGAGGAGGCAGGGGGTCCAGGCAGGTATGTATTGGGACGGCTCTACTGGTGCACCATCAGTGGGCGTGTGTGAGGCTCAGCCTGGCGCAGGCACGGGTGATGGGACCTGCCAGGCTGAAGGGTTGCTGGGCCCTGTGGGGCCTCTTCATTTTAACAACAGGTCCCAGAGGCATGGCGAGAGCCAGGCTCTGGGTACTGGCTGCTCCGGGCCACCCCTGGGGCTGGGTGGCCTTGGTGGGCAGGACCCTCTGCGGGACCTTGGTGTTGTCTGCAGGGAAAGGAAGGGCCAGCTGATGCCTCTGGGATACTTCAGGCTGAGAGGAGAGAGGGTCAGGTTTAACCCCCTGGCCTGGCGCCCACCTGCATGCCCCCCGGCCCCCTCCCCAGGAAATCGGAGGACAGGTCCCCGCAGCGGTGGGTGCTCCCTCCCTCCCTCCTCGCCACCTCCTCTCTCCTCTCCCCGCCTCTCTCACCTCTTCTCTCTCTTCATTTCTTTTCCGTGATCAGAAAAGTATGAGGACCACAGCCAGGAAATCGACTCTCTGTCCACCGCTGTGGTCTGTGGGTCTCTTGTAGCACCCCACCTCCCTTCCCTCTGGATGCCCTGGAGACCCCAGCAGAACTGGGAAGATCCCCTGAAGATGAGACCTTTGGTCATGTGTTTTTTGTTTCTCTTGTTAAAAAATATTTCATTGTTGCTATTGTTGGGACCCAGGTTAGGTTGCCCCAAAGTGTGCCTCGGTGGCATAGTGACTATTGTTAGTTTTTAAATTAATTTTTATTAGAGTATTGTGAGAGTGCTGTGTTAGGTTCTGCTGTACAGCACAGTGAATCTGGTCATGGAATTTTCCAGGCGAGAATGCTGGAATGGGTTGCTTATTTCCTGCTCCAGCAGTTACACATATAGTACTTATTGTTTTTCAGTCGGTGGACACTCTCTAGGGGCAGCCTCTGAAGGGAGCAGGCTCTGTCCGTGGTCCTGAAGGGAGCAGGCTCTCTCTGTGGTCCCGGCCTCGACTGTGGAGTCAGGCAGCCCTGAGCTCTCAGCACAGACGGTTGGATTAGCCCCTTTGCCTTGGAGGCCTTAGCATCTCCGAGTTATTGTGGGGGCATGTACAGGGATCCTGGCCCATCTGGGAACCTCCATCACGCTGCCCACCTCTGGCCTCTGCCTGCACCCCATAGGATGGAGGGCCGGGTCCTGGTGAGCCACCTCATGACCCGATCCCAGCCGGATCTCCTCGCCTGAAATGGGGGGATGAGAGGTGTGGCGAGGCCTTCCTGAGTCCCTCTGGAGCAGAGGTATTAAGTGCCTGACCCGCTGGAGGCCTTTCCTAAGCTTTGACCCATGGCCGGTGTGGACAGGTCACATAGAAATGTTTTAAGGTGCTGTTGGTGTTTTGTTAGGGGACGTTTCTCTGTCTCTAGTGTAGATGCCTCGTGTCTAAAAGCCCTTGGTCTCTGCATCAGAGGCCCAGAAACCATCGCCTGCCGTGCCCCGTGCTCTGGACTCTCTCATGTCACGGAGCTGCGTATGGAATGTGGGCGTGGGCCTGCCCCCTGCCCCCGTGGGCGCCTCTGAGGCTGAGTGGCCTTAGCCGCATCACGTCTGGCACACAGGCCCCCGCCAGGCCCTGCTTCCCCACGGGGCCCCTGACCGCAGAGCTGCCAGGTGCTGGGCGAGTGGGTGGTGCGCCAGCCTCTGATGCAGCCACAGGGATGCCGTGGATGGAGGTGGGGCAGGGAGCACTTTGTTCAAGGGCAAGAGCCAGTCCTCCAGGCCAGGGCAAGGCCGTGGACATCAGTGCCCAAGGAGGCACGTGGCTGAAGGTTGGAACATAGATGAAGGAACTGTAACTGGAGAGAAATAAAAATCTCACTCGGCATTGGTGAAAGGGTTGGTGGGGTTTCAGCTGTTAGGTACAGTTTAACGTGGATCTGGATTTTTCTGTGGGGCTTTTTCAGACGGCAGGTATTTGAGCACCTGCTGGATGCAGTGTTGCTGTGGCTCAAAGCACAGGCTTGGGAGGGCAGCCAGGTTCAAGTGCTGGCTGTGCTGCTCACCAGCCTCCAGAGCTGGCGGATGAATGGGTCCTCCCTTTCCTCAGTTTCCTCATCTGTAAAATGGGACGATCGAGTTTGTAGAGAGTGCCAGCAAGGAGCTGACCCATTCACACCTGCCAGTGCCCAATGCTATGTATTTCTTTAGCATTTCACAGGGAGAAGGCAATAGCAACCCACTCCAGTACTCTTGCCTAGAAAATCCCATGGATGGAGGAGCCTGGTACGCTGCGGTCCATGGGGTCAGTAAGAGTCGGACATGACTGAGCGACTTCACTTTCACTTTTCACTTTCATGCATTGGAGAAGGAAATGGCAACCCACTCCAGTGTTCTTGCCTGGAGAATCCCAGGGATGCGGGAGCCTGGTGGGCTGCCGTCTATGGGGTCACACAGAGTTGGACATGACTGAAGTGACTTAGCAGCAGCAGCAGAAGGGCATATTGTAGCAAGGCTAAAGAGAGTGTTGTATATTGTTTTAACAGGGTTTATTCCCCATTATCTATTTATTTGCCATGAAGTGATGGGACTGGATGCCATGATCTTTGTTTTCTGAATGTTGAGCTTTAAGCCAACTTTTTCACAGTGGAAACAGTGACTGATTTTATTTTTGGGGGGGCTCCAAAACCACTGCAGATGGTGACTGCAGGAATGAAATTAAAAGATTCTTACTCCTTGGGAGAAAAGTTATGACCAACCTAGACAGCATACTAAAAAGCCAAGACATTACTTTGCCAACAAAGGTCCATCTAGTCAAGGCTATGGTTTTTCCAGTAGTCATAAATGGACATGAGAGTTAGACTATAAAGAAAGCTGAGTGCCGAAGAGTTGATGCTTTTGAACTGTGGTGTTGGAGAAGACTCTTATGAGTCCCTTGGACTGCAAGGAGATCCAACCAGTCCATCCTAAAGGAGACCAGTCCTGCATATTCATTGGAAGGACTGATGCAGAAGCTGAAGCTCCAATACTTTGACCACCTGATACGAAGAGCTGACTCATTGGAAAAGACCCTGATGCTGGGAAAGATTAAGGGCAGGAGAAAGGGATGACAGAGGATGAGATGGTTGGATGGCATCACTGAGTCCATGGACATGAGTTTGGGTAAACTCTGGGAGTTGGTGATGGACAGGGAGGCCTTGCATGCTGCAGTCCTGGGGTCGCAAAGAGTCGGACATGACTGAGTGACTGAACTGAACTGATTCCCATTGTACAGGTAGGGACACCAAGGCTCGGGACTATAAGGAACTTGCCTCTGGCCACCAGCCAGTACTTGGTAAAAGCAGAATTTGCACTTGTGTCTCTATCAGTTACTGCTATTTGCTTCCAGTTTCCCCTGCCCTAGATTAGGGTTGCCTGGCTGTCACACGATGCACGGCCAGTGGCCAGGATCAGATCCCAGATGGGTCTCTGTTCTTCCCTCACAGGGTTCAGTTTTGGGCTGTGAACGCTTAGTGCATCCCAGGCATGGTGCTGATGGAGTAGACCATGCATTTCGAGGAGCTGAGCTCTTGCGAGGGGGGCAGAGCCGAGATCCTCCCCCTCCGCTGGCTCAGTGCTCTCCAGGGCCAGCAGCGCCGGCCTCACCTGGCAGCCAGGGGACAGGGGAGTCTTAGCCTTCTGTGAGTCTGGGAGTTCTCCTGGGCGTTCCAGTGGTTAGGACTCAGCGCTTTCACTACCAAGGGCCTGGGTTCAATCCCTGGCGAGAGAACCAAGATCCTCATCCTCTGCCCACTGCCCCGTCGTGCTCTCCATCACATCCTTTCTGTGTCCTGCTGATTTTCTGTCTGGGTGGTTGACTCTGCAGGTCTTTGCTGCTCGAGTGTGGAGGCGGACCCCCTCAGGCTGCCTTCTGGGGAGACCCCCCCCAGGGGACCGTGCACGTTCAAGCTGAAGTGCTGGTCTGGGGACAGCGGGCTGGGGTCACCCTGCCTCGGCTGTTCTGGAGTCGATCGTGGGACAGGGTCCCTTACTACCTCCCCGCTTTGCGCCTCCTCATCCCATTTCACAAGAAGGAAGTTGTTAGGGGCCAGGAGGGGGAAGGAGCCCAGCTCCGTGGGGACCACCTGTGAGTTGTTCCCGGCAGGGTGGGCGCCTGACGGCTGCATAAGAAAGGCCCACTTCATCTGGACATGTCCACACACCAGGCACTATGGTACCTCGTGCGGCAGGGGGACCGTAGGGCCGCCTCTGACCACGTGTCTGTCTCAGTCCGGCCACCCCTGCGTCTTTGCTCTCTGAGTCCTCCTCCTCGTGCCTTCGCTCACTGAGCCCTGGGCAGGGCAGCGGGACCACAGCCTCCCCGCTCGCCTGTCCCTGCCCACAGTAGCACTCAGCAGCCCAGGGACTAGGGGAGGCCAGGGCCGGCCTGATCCCGGCTGGGATCACAGGGGGTGGGTCCGATCTGTGGCCCTGAACCCCAGCATTGCAGGGGGGCGGGATTTGGAGCACAGCTGTCCCTGGGTTGACAAGGGGAGGGCAACGCCACCCGCTTGGCCAGTGCTGTCCAACCCTGAGCACCTGGTAGCCCCAGCTGGGGCACTGCAGATGCTGCCTGCCCCTTCCCTCTTGGGCTGGGCAGCAAGGAATTACAAGATTGTCATGGTAACAGGGAAGCAGGTTGGGTGGTGCTCAGCCTCCCCAGGTGGTGGGGCCCAGGTCTCAGTCCCAAGGAAGACCTGGGGAGCTGGGCCATCGCCCTGAGCCTTGGTTTCCCCATGAAGGAAAGAGGCTGAGCCTATGCTTTGGGGGCACCCAGCAGGTGAGGGTGTCGAGGCAGCAGCCCGGTGGGGGGACTTGTGCTGAGCTTTGGTTCTGCAGAGGGCAAGTCTCACCTGTCTGTGCCTCAGTTTCCTTATCTGCAGAATGGGAGTCTGTGAATCACCATCCTCTTAACTGCTCCACCCAGTTCCTCCAGCAGCTGTCCCCCTTGCCCCGGTATTGGCTCCTCTTTCCTTCTAGTCGCTGGGACTGGAAACCTCGGCTTCATTCAAGACGAGGCCCAGCCTCCGGCCCTCCTCCCACCGCCCTGGCCACCCTCTGGACAGGTTGCTGATGCTGGCCTGGCCACCTCCTCACCCTGTACCTGCCCAGCTGGTCCCCTCCAGTCCCCATGCCGCAGCCAGAGTGAGTGCGATCCCGCTGAAGACGAAGTCTGACTGCATTGTTCTGGCTTTCATTCTGAGGGAGACGGAAGCTTCTGGAAGGTTCGAGTCAAGTCCTCACAGTGGACCACCCGCCTGTCCTCCCCCGCAGGAAACAGGTTCCCCTACTCCCACGGCTCTCCGTGCTCCGGCCCGCGCAGCACCGCATCTTCGTCCAGCAGCGTGCTCCCCACTTGCACACCTGCACTCTTGCTGAGATCTGCCCAGAGCCCACCGGCCCGAACTCTCTCCTGGCCTGACGCCCCTCCTGTGTTGTCACCTGGGCCAGCGGGCTCTGAGGCCTGCTCAGGCAGATGGTTTGACCTCTCTGAGCCTCAGGTTTTCCCGTCTCAAATACGGGGAAGGGCGTGGACATGGAAGGGTGGGAGCGACTGTCCTGCGTGCTGAGCTTCTTAATGGCAGACAGCTCGCATCGCTGGTAATCAGCACATGTTTGTTGGCTGGGTGAGAAACATATCCAGTGTGTAGGTTTCACTCAGACATTCTTGTGCTTTCTATGAAGGATTTGGGCCAAAATAGCCCCTTCTTCCATGAGCTCTTACTGCTGAGTGCGTGCTACCTGTGGTTTGGTGGTGTAAGTGCTTTTCAGACATTCTCGCGTTTCATCCATATGAGGACATTCCAGAGAGGCCGAGGCTCAGTTTTATTGCCAGTACTAGCACCTTCAGAAACGTGTTACTCACTCAGGGTCACATAAAAATAAATAAAACTGCTCTGACCAGCTATTTGATGGAGTTGGTACCACACTTACATAATTCAGATTTTAAGTCAAGATACAAAGGTGTTCATTGAAAGAACTCACTGCCTGTTCTTTTCATTCCACCTGCATCTGTTTTTCCATGTCCTTACAAATAAAGAGGGAATCATTTTTATTAAAGTCTTAGGTTTCTGATGGAGACACAAATATCTATTATTATTACTATCCCCCCCCCCCTTCTTATATAAAAGGCAGCATCTCAGTCACTGTTCGTCTCTTGCTGTCTCATAGCAGTAAGTCCTGGAGACCTTGGCATACCAGTATGTAACCTCTCCTTTCTTTTCTCTTTTCTTTTTTTTTGACATCGTCATAGTATTCTGTCATGCGAATGTAGCTAAATTCAGTGAATCATCTACTGATTTGTGTTCTATTCCTGATAGAAAAGGATTAGAAACAACTCGTGAATGAATAACTTTGTATGAACGTCATTTCATACATGTGCAGGTGTGCCTTGAGGATAAGTGCAGAAGTGGAATCGCAAATGCTTTTGCAAAGTTGGTAAGAGTAGAAATTCCCCTCCGTGGGGTTGGACAGCTGTGCCTGCCCGCCAGCAACCTGTTAGTGGGGAACGGTGGCTTGGTGTAGCTTGAGGGTGAGGTTGCGTGTCTTTTCCTGTGTGTTGAGTGTTGTTTGTGTCTCTTCCTTGCTTTTTAGGACGTTGTCTGTACCTGTCATTTGCCCAGGCTCTCAGTTTTGACTCCTGA
The DNA here is from genome assembly GCF_032452875.1 of Bos javanicus. Lineage (NCBI taxonomy): Eukaryota > Metazoa > Chordata > Mammalia > Artiodactyla > Bovidae > Bos > Bos javanicus. The sequence continues at coordinate 3,518,585 of NC_083881.1, forward strand.
CCCGGTTTCAAATTCCAGCTCTCCTAGAACTTGAGAAGAAATGGGGAACTAGTAATAAAAAGAGAAGGGGGACCTTTGAGAATCAGGCCCCTAGGGAAGGAGCCCACCTTCCCCCATTTCTGATCACTTGGCCAGTCCTGTTGGATAGCAGCACTGGGGTCAGGTCTGAGCTGGAGAGGTGTCCAGGGCCCCGTGCCTGGTGCCAGGGGGTAGGACAGGGCCGAGGCAGAGGGCAGAGGAGAGAAACCCAGCCTGTGCCCTCAATCCTAGGCATGAGCTTTGCTTCAGAAATTTGAAAGGGATTGTTGGGGCCAGTAAGAAAAACCCTGGGTCTTGTCTTAGGAGCCCAGGGCCCAAGCCTACAGCTGTGACTCTAAGTTGTGGGCTGGCAGGGGAAGGCTTGGGCCAGTCCCTTATCACAGCTAGAGCCCCCATCCACATGGGGTGCCTTGGGGCACAAGCACTTTCTGACCTATGAACTCAGTTGACACCCACAGGGCTCCCAGTGACTTGCTGGTCCTCCCTGCTGGAATACCTCCCTTGATAACTTGTCCTGCCTCAACATTTTAATTTTTATTTTCATACCACTTCTGATTTTATCCCCTTAGGGAGCTTCCCAGGACCATCTCCTCCACAACCCCTTAGAAAACATCTCCCTACCCCCTGTTACCCTCTGAATGTGGAGTCTCAGCACCGTGGACAGCGCCCAAGTCAGTGGGAACCTAGAGGGGGAATCCAGGGGCCCTGACAAACCCGGGGCTTAGAGAGACAGGAAGCTAACACCTACAGAGCTTCTGGAACACGGCCTTGCTAGCCGTGACCATGCCATCAGCTCTGCTTGGCAGGCAGCGAAAGGGCTGTGCTCAAGGACCCACTTGGCCCCCTTCTCCTGCGGTGGGCAGCAGGGAACTCACACCCAGGTGCCCGTGTTCTCTGGTCTGGCAGTGTTTAGCCCAGGGGCAAGTGGCGGCAGAAGTTAGAAGGGCAGGGTGATGAGAGGGTGCGCCCTGCACCCTCCTTCCCCCAGCATCCCTGGCAGCGGCTCCCGCTCCCGGTGGAAGGTCCCACGGCTCCTCCCTGGCCTAGTGACCTGATCGTGGCCTGCCTTCTCTCACTGCTCGAGCCTGGTGGCAGCTTTTAGTCTTCCACTCTGGGCTGCCTCACCTTTCTTATTGCCCCTGTGACTGGGAGGAATTCCCTCTGTCCTAAATTTTTCAAGTGGGTCCTCCTTTCCTGCTCAGACTCCTAAGAGGGTTTATATTCAGAGAGGCTCAGCAACCTACCCAAGGTCACACAGTGAGGAGGGTGACAGAGGATGGTGGCCTGCACCCGGACAGTGCATGGAGCCCAGGAGAAGCGACAGATCTGAGAGAGGCTCAAGATGGTTCAGGAAGGGTCTGTGGCAGTGGACAGAGCATTGTGGGTTTGAGCCCCCCTACCAAAGAAAAAACTTGACTTAAAGGAGGAAGTGATTGATCATTTCCAGGAAGGCAGGGGCAGGAACGTGGAGGCTTCCTGGAGGAGGGGCCATCGGACAAGGTTCCATGCACCCGGCTGCTTGCTCATCTGTCTCCTCCTTGGGATTGGGACTCCCTCCAACCCCCTGGGAAGAGCAGCCTTGGCCGGCTGGCCCGAGATGCTGGGGGAGAAGCAAGTGTGGTCCCACCTGAGATGACACGGGAAGAGGAGAGCGTCAGGCAGCAGAAACAGTGTGGATGGAGGCCCGGAGGTGGGCACATGCCTGTTGCATCTGGACAGCGGTCATGCAGGGAGGTGGGGGCCAGAGGAGGCTGGACAGGCAGGGTCTGGGGCTGAGCCACCTTCGGCTCGCCATCAGGTGGCTCCCACTTTGTGTCCTGTGCTCCCAAGGGCCAGGCTGGCCGTGGGGAGGGCTGATGGCTGAGACCTCTCAGTTCCGGTCTGGGCATCAGTGGGGTTTGCTCACCTGCACCTGGGGGCATCAGTTCTGCTCAGCTGATCAGTCGTGTCCCACTCTTTGTGACCCCACGGACTGCCCTGTCCATTGCCAACTTCCGGAGCCTGCTCAAACTCAGGTCCATCGGGTCTGTGATGCCATCCAACCATCTCATGCTCTCTCATCCCCTTCTCCTCCTGCCTTCAACCTTTCCCAGCATCAGGGTCTTTTCTAATGAGTCAGTTCTTCGCATCAGGTGGCCAAAGTATTGGCGCTTCAGCTTCAGCATCAGTCCTTCCAATGAATATTCAGGACCGATTTCCTTTAGGATGGACTGGTTGGATCTCCTTGCAGTCCAAGGGACTCTCCAGAGTCTTCTCCAACACCACAGTTCAAAAGCATCAATTCTTCAGTGCTCAGCTTTCTTTATGGTCCAACTCTTACATCCATACATGACTACTGGAAAAACAATAGCGTTGACTAGATGGACCTTTGTTGGCAAGGTAATGTCTCTGCTTTTTAATATGCTGTCTAGGTTGGTCATAGCTTTTCTTCCAGGGAGCAAGTGTCTTTTAATTTCATGGCTGCAATCACCATCTGCAGTGATTTTGGAGCCCCCCAAAATAAAATCTCTCACTGTTTCCATTGTTTCCCCACCTATTTGCCATGAAGTGATGGGACCAGATGCCATGATCTTAGTTTTCTGAATGTTAAGTTTTAAGTCAGCTTTTTCACTCTCCTCTTTTCACTTTCGTCAAAAGGCTCTTTAGTTCCTCTTCAACTTTCTGCCATAAGGGTGGTGTCATCTGCGTATCTGAGTTATTGATATTTCTCCTGGCAATCTTGATTCCAGCTTGTGCTGCATCCAGCCTGGCATTTTGCATGATGTACTCTGCATATAAGTTAAATAAGCAGGGTGACAATATACAGCCTTGACATACTCCTTTCCCAATTTGGAACCAGTCTGTTGTTCCATGTCCAGTTCTAACTGTTGTTTCTTGACCTGCATACAGATTTCTCAAGAGGCAGGTAAGGTGGTCTGGTATTCCCGTCTCTTGAAGAGTTTTCCAGTTTATTGTGATCCACACAGTCTATGGCTGTGGGTATCAGCCACCCCCTGACCCTGGCTCATCTGAACCTTCCTCCCTGTGCTCACAAGAAGAGTGGGGAGCAGAGGGGCCCTGAGTCACCTGAGTGAGTGTCCACGGAGCTTGTGGCTCTGTGCCTATCAGAGAGCAGCCCTAGCTCTTCATCTGACCTGAAGCTGCCCCATCTCCCTCCAAGGGTTCTTGTTCTCATTACACAGATGAAGAAGCCCAGGCTCACAGGACTCCAGGAACTTTCCCAAGGCCCTGCCGCGTTGCTCTGCCTCACTTGCCTTAGTTACGTAAGAATCCCCTTTTGAACTCTGTCTTCTCCTCCAGGAAGCCTTCTATGACTACCCTGGGTTGGCCCGCCACATCTGCCTTCTCTCTTCTGACTCTAGTTGAATGAGGAGCCCCTGGATGAGGAGACTCAGGGCATGGGAGAAGTAGGCTGTTGGGGTCAGCCACGCCTGCTTGTGCCAACTTAATCAAGCAGTTACATCCCTTCTCTGGGCCTCAGTGTACTCGGATGAGAAATGGGGGTGCAGTGCCTTCCTGGCAGGGTGCACAGGGGAGTCACCACCTCGTGACACCGCAGCACCAGGCTTGGCACCACCCAGCTCCCTGCTTCCCTTCTGGCCCTGGTGGGAGTCCAGCCTCTCCTGCCCCTTCCCTCCCCCACCCCCAGCTCAGGGCTCTAGAAAATCTGCCTAGTCAGGTCTGAATGAGGGGGAGCCAGCAGCCAGCGTGTCTGGGTGGCGAGCGCGGCTATTTTGGGAACGAGCGGGGAAGGAGTGCTTTGTTTTGTTTGCTCCTCGTGATTGCAAGAGGTGGCAGAGCCCTGCCTCTCCTCCCCTGGACATCGCGTGGAGGCTGAGCCGGGGATGGGGAGGGGACGACGAGGGCTGCGGCTCTCGGTGAGACGGGCCGTCACACCTCCTGGCGACTGGAGGCCACCCGGGGTCTGCAGCCTAGCCCCGTCACTCGTCACTGTCAGCTTGCTCCCAAGCAGCATCTGAGAGAAGGGCGTGGAGGAGGGGAGGGATGGGAGGGCAGGGAACTCAGTCCTGCCACACCAGGGTTTTATTTCCAGCTCTGCCATCTGCTCCTTTGTCCACTCATCCACCCACTGCTCTGTCCGTTTGCAACCAACTTCCTTCTACCCATTCACCCATCTCCCCATCTGTCTACCCACCCACTCGTCCATTTGTCCATATGAAACATCTGTCCATTGAAACAGTTTTCCACCCATCCATCAATCCATCTCACCATCCATCCATGCATCCATCTACCCATCCACACAACCATCTGTCCATCCATTGATCTCACTGCACCATTCACGCACTCACCCGCCCAGTCGCCCACTCTCCCACCCAGTCACCCGCCCGCCCGCCCGCTCGCCCGCCCACCTGCCCACTCACCCGCTCATTCACCTACTCACCCGCCCATCTGCCCACTCGCCCGCCCATTCACCCACCCATCCATCCTCTTACCCATTCATGTTTACCTGTTATCTCTCCACCCATCCATCCTCCCAATCATCCACCCCATTTATCCAGGTGAACCATTTGTCTATCCACCCACCCACTTCTTCATACATTCACCCACCCATCCACTGGCCTACCCATGCATCCACAGATCCCAGAGGGGCCCCATAAATCCGTGCGTTGTCTTGTATGAGGCTCCAGGATAGGATGGCAAACAAGACGCGCCCTTGCCCCCTGCCTTTCCCACTAGAGGCCACGATTAAACAGCTACCTTGGCACTTGGTGCTTATCTTTCTGGTCCTTACATATCCCTAGGGGTCTGAGAGGATGTGAACTGGGTGCCTTGTGGGAGAAGCATGAGGGCCCAAAGTGAAAGGCTCCTGGTGGGGGAGACGTCCCAGGGGTGATTTGAAGACAGGCCAGGAGTCCGCCCAGCGCGCCTCTCTGCTGCCTCTGCTGAGAGAGGAGCCGGGGAGGCTCCGAGGTGGGAGGGGGCTTGTTTCAGGGGGCAGGAGGGTCTGCAGCTCAATGAGGGGTGGGGTGGCCAGACAGCGAGGCCCCAGAGTGCTGGCGAGCATCTGTCTGCGTCTGATGCAGACCGTGGCACATCGGGAAGGTCTGGACCTAGGGACACACGCCCTGAGGCCGGCTTCCTGCTCAGAAACTGTCTTCTTTGATCAGGCAGAGCCGCCCCTAGATGAAGGGGCCTGCGGCAGTGCGACCTTGGGGCACCCCAGCGATTTCGGGGCTTACGTTTTACAAGTACATGGTAGAAACACTGCCTAGAGCTTTCCCTCGCAGTATAAGCAGAAAATTCACATAAACCTCCGCTCTTCCTAGGCTGTGCTTGGACTTGGAGTCTTCTTTTTTTCTTAAAGCATCTTCCTTTTCTTCCTCAGGTGTATTAACCTGCAAAATTCTGTTGCTGAGAGAATTGCATGGACACGGCCTTGGGCACCGGGCTCAGCGTCCTGGTCTGGGCTCTGACTTGCTGTGTGGCCTTTGAGCACTCACTCGTCCACTCTGGGCCTCCACTGCCTCCAGGCTGAAAGGAACATGGGGATTAGAGCCTGCCCCGTCTGTGATGAGGCTCTGGGATTGGGGGACATGGGAACTGTGTGGCCTAGGGCCGCCTGGAGCAGAAATTCTTGGGAGGGTGTTGCCGAGAGCTGAGCCACGCTGGCGTGGGGTGAGGTGAGCTTCTGGGCCCCTGGACAGCGTGGAAGACGGGTTCTTCCTGAGCCGATAACACCGTCTTGTGTTTGTGGAGCGATTTATGGATTTTGAAAGCATTTTCCCTTGTGTCATCTGATGTGAGTTTTGAGTGTCTGCCGAACAAGTGTTTGCATATGGCGGACGAGGGGGAGCTGGGCCTTGCGGGGTCAGGGAGGCAGCGGGAATGGCTCCTCACGATCGCAGGGAGGCCTCAGCCACACCCCAGACATTCTGGAGAGAGCGGGAGGGAGGGAGGGTCTTGGGTGAGGGGTCCTAGGTGTGACCCTGAAATTGGAAGGAGGGCCGCCAGCGGGGGCAGGCTGGGGGGACTACGTAGGCAGGGGCTCTGGGCGGGGGGAACCTCAGTTCAATCCAAAGCAAATATGGCAGCAAGAGAGGCATTTCAGGTGCTCCTTTTATTGTGTGTGCTCAGTCGCTTCCGTCGAGTCCGACTCTTTGTGACCCCATGGACTGTAGCCCGCCATGCTCCTCTGTCCATGGGATTCTCCAGGTGAGACTGCTGGAGTGGGTTGCCATTTCCCCCTCCAGGGGATCTTCCCCACCCAGAGATCAAACCCGTGTCTCTTACGTCTCCTGCATTGGCAGGCGGGCTCTTTACCACTAGCGCCGCCTGGGAAACCCGCTCTTTTAATTTTGTCGAGGTAAAACCAGTATGTATAAAATGTGTCCAAACACTTCCTGGCAAGTTATTTGTGACCTCATATAACAAAATATACTTTTTGATAAAAAGAGTGGTCTCAGCCACTTGGAAGCAGGTCTGGGATCAGAGGCTCGTGGAATGGCTCTCCATCAGTTCCTGCAGGGAGCCCCAAGCGGCAGGCCCCAGGCGGGCTAGCGCTCCGGCCGCCTGTACCATCCACGGTGGACGGAGGGCCCCCGAGGTGGCTGGCAAGGAGCTGGGCAGTCTGCCCTCACGGCCACGGCCACCATCCCTTGCCCCTGAGGTACCGCGTTCTGACTCCAGGAGGATGGAGCCAGGGTCCCGAGCCCCTGCCTGGTCTCGGCAGTTTTGAACTCAGAGGGACCCTGGGCTGCCACCACCGGGGGCTGGGAGTCAGGAGAGTCCACCGAGAGCCACCTGCTGACGGGCAGTCCCGGCAGCCGGAGGTTGACAGCGTTTGGCTGCGCGGTGCTTGCTGTGTTTATGGACCCATAAAATATTAAATAATCATCACGCAGCACTTTTTTCCTCCTGAAAGCTCTTTAGGGTGCATATTTCCGTCATTTGGAAGGCAGAACAAATAACCATTTAATTAACCTCCAGCTCCCAGCATGAGAATCCTGCCAGTCAGGACACCCAGGTGGACAGTCCCCATCTCTTCCCGCCCCTCACCTGATGGATATTGGAGGAAGCCCCTCCCACCCAGCTTATTACCGGTGGTGGGGGGGGGGTGCTGATGCAGGACAGGGGCTTGAACCCTGACCCCTGGGACAGCCTAGGGGCCGGGTATGGAGGGCGGTTCTCCCAAATCAGGGAGTGCCGTATGTGTGTGGTCAGCTCGCCCTGCCCGATTGCTCAGGTGCTGGTCCTTAAATGCATTCATTATTTTACTTTATTTTTCAAAACCTCTGTTGGAGTACCCTAAATCAAATCCCTTACGATTATACAGTGGAAGTGAGAAATGGATTTAAGGGACTAGATCTGATAGACAGAGTGCCTGATGAACTATGGACGGAGGTTCGTGACATTGTACAGGAGACAGGAATCCATCCCCATGGAAAAGAAATGCAAAAAAGCAAACTAGCTGTCTGAGGAGACCTTACAAATAGCTGTGAAAAGAAGAGAAATGAAAAGCAAAGAAGAAAAGGAAAGATATACCCATTTGAATGCAGAGTTCCAAAGAATAGCAAGGAGAGATAAGAAAGCCTTCCTGAAAAAAAAAAAAAAAGCCTTCCTCAGTGATCAGTGCAAAGAAATAGAGGGAAACAATAGAATGGGAATGACTAGATATCTCTTCAAGAAAATTAGAGATACCAAGGAAACATTTCTTGCCAAGATGGGCTCAATAAAGGACAGAAATTGTATGGACCTAACAGAAGCAGAAGATGTAAAGAAAAGGTGGCAAGAATATAAAGAAGAACTGTACAAAAAAGATCTTCACGACCCAGATAATCACAATGGTGTGATCACTCACCTAGAGCCAGACATCCTGGAATGTGAAGTCAAGTGGGCCTTAGGAAGCATCACTACGAACAAAGCTAGTGGAGGTGATGGAATTCCAGTTGAGCTATTTCAAATCCTGAAAGATGATGCTGTGAAAGTGCTGCACTCAATATGCCAGCAAATTTGGAAAACTCAGCAGTGGGCACAGGACTGGAAAAGGTCAATTTTCATGGAAGGCAATGCCGAAGAATGCTCAAACAACCACACAATTGCACTTATCTCACACGCTGTAAAATAATGCTCAAAATTCTCCAAGCCAGGCTTCAGCAATACGTGAGCCATGAACTTCCAGATGTTCAAGCTGGTTTTAGAAAAGGCAGAGGAACCAGAGATCAAATTGCCAACATCCGCTGGATCATGGAAAAAGCAAGAGAGTTCCAGAAAAACATCTATTTCTGCTTTATTGACTATGCCAAAGCCTTTGTGTGGATCACAATAAACTGTGGAAAATTCTGAAAGAGATGCGAATACCAGGCCACCTGCCCTGCCTCTTGAGAAATCTGCATGCAGGTCAGGAAGCAACAGTTAGTGCTGGACATGGAACAACAGACTGGTTCCAAATAGGAAAAGGAGTGTATCAAGGCTGTATATTGTCACCCTGCTTATTTAACTTATATGCAGAGTACATCTTGAGAAACACTGGGCTGGATGAAGCACAAGCTGGAATCAAGATTGCTGGAAGAAATATCAATAACCTCAGATATGCGGATGACACCACACAGAAGAAAGTGTGGCAGAAAGTGAAGAACTAAAGAGCCTCTTGATGAAAGTGAAAGAGGAGAGTGAAAAAGTTGGTTTAAAGCTCAACATTCAGAAAACGAAGATCATGGCATCCGGTCCCATCACTTCATGGCAAATAGTTGGGGAAACAGTGGAAACAGTGACAGACTTTATTTTTTGGGCTCCAAAATCACTGCAGATGTTGATTACAGCCATGAAATTAAAAGACGCTTACTCCTTGGAAGAAAGTTATGATCAACTTAGACAGCATACTAAAAAGCACAGACATTATTTTGTCAACAAAGGTCTGTCTAGTCAAGGCTATGGTTTTTCCAGTGGTCATATATGGATGTGAAAGTTGGACTATAAAGAAAGCTGAGTGCTGAAGAATTGATGCTTTTGAACTGTGGTGTTGGAGAAGACTCTTGAGAGTCCCTTGGACTGCAAGGAGATCCAACCAGTCCATCCTAAAGGAACCAGTCCTGCATATTCATTGGAAGGACTGATGCTGAAGCTGAAACTCCAATACTTTGGCCACCTGATGCGAAGAGCTGACTCATTTGAAAAAACCCTGAAGTTGGGAAAGATTGAGGGCAGGAGGAGAAGGGGACGACAGAGCATGAGATGGTTGGATGGCATCACCGAGTCCATGGACATGAGTTTGGGTGAACTCCAGGAGTTGGTGATGGACAGGGAGGCCTGGGGTGCCTGGCATCCATGGGGTCGCGAAGAGTCGGACACGACTAAGCTGAACTGAACTGGAGTTTAGTCGCCTTACAATGTTATGTTAATTTCTGCTGTACAGCAGAGTGAGTCCGCTTTATATGTGTGTGCACATATCCCCTCTTTGTCGTTCCAGAGCACTGAGTAGAGCCCCTGAGCTCCACAGCAAGCTCTCATTCGTTTTACAGAGTGCTGTGTGTACGCCAGTCCCAGTTTCCCAGTTCATCCCACCACCCGCCGCTCCCCTTGGTGCCCATACTTGTTTGCTCTATGTCTGTTTTGCATATATAGGTTCTGCTTTGCGTATAGGTTCATCTGTACCATTTTTATAGATTTCACATATATGTGTTAATATACGATATTTCTTTTTCTCCTTATGACTTATTTCACTCTGTATATCAGACTCTAGGGCCATCCATGTCTGTAAATGCACTATTTCGTTCCTTTTTATGGCTGAGTCATATTCCATTGTGTGTGTATATATATACCACATCTTTATCCATTCCTCTGTTGACGGACATGTAGGTTGCTTCCATGTCCTGGCTATTGTAAATAGGGCTGCAGGGAACATTGGGGTGAATGTATCTTTTGGAATTATAGTTTTCCCCAGGTATATGTCCATTGCATTTCCTAGGACTTCTGGTTTTTGAAATTCACAGCAACCAGAATGTCAACAAATTCTGGTCTGGTTGCAAACGTTCAGTCTGTACCTGGTGCAAAGCCCATCGCTTCCTGCCATGGCTGGATGGCCAGGACCTGAGATGGGAGGGCACATGGTCCTCTGTTTTTCCTCCTTCCTGTCTCCCCTGGGGGTCGCCTTCCTCAGGGAGCAGGAGGGATGGGGAGGGGCAGGGCAGCCACACGCACTGGCTGGGCATGGGGCACCTTGGCTCTGCCCTGTCCTAAGTCAGCACTGCCCCCGTCGCTCACCCTCGGACTCTTTGGGGCGCTGTTAACAGTAATAATAAGAACTGAATGAACCGGTGTGTGTGCCAGGCTGTTTCAGGGTTCACAGTGAGATCCGCGGCTGGGCTGCGCGAGGGGGTTACTGGTACCCATAGGTCTGGTGTGCAGACGACTTGAGTGAGCTGAGGCTTTACCTGTGTTAACAGGAGGTGCCCCAAATTTGCCTTCGATAGTCTGCACTTCACAAAGCAGCCAGGCTGATCCATAGAAAAGTAAACTCAGATTAAAGACTCTGGAGCTTGCTCTGGGTGAAATGAGAAGCCCTGGTGAGTTCGGAGCCAAGCTTGTCCCATGGCCTCGGCTCTTAACCTCCCTGAGCAGACTGTCCCTGCCCAGGGCCTTTGCACGTGCCGCTCTCGCTGCCCGGAATGCCCTCCTCTCGGGTACTTGCCTGACTTGCCCTCTCACTGCCTTTCAGGAGGTAGAACAGAGGGCCTTCCCTGACCACACGCCTCCCCACACTGCTTCTCCCGCAGTGAACAGGGAGTTTCCACTCAGCTTCTGCAGATCCTCGGCTCTGGTGGGGAGACTGTGTTTACTGCTCAGCAGCAGCGCCGCTCTGTCCTCGGCTGTGTCCCCAGACCTTAGGACACGCCAGGTGCTCAGTCAGTGTTCTCTTAATGAATGACTGAGGCACAGAGGTTAAGCAATTAGCCCAGGGCCACACAGCTGAGAAGTGGAAGGACTGGGATTGGAGGCCAGGCAGCACAGCCCTGGAACCAGACCCGGTTGACTCACAGGTGCTGGGCAGCCATCAGAGGCACTGGAGCAGGGCCGTGCAGGAGGAGGGGGTGGGGAGGGGGAGTCAGACCAGGGCGGGGTGCAGGGTCCATGCAAGGAGCCGGGGGCGGCGTATGCGGGGGTCACACGGGGGCAGTGCCTTGGGCCCACCCTGTGCCTCTGTTTTTGCTCAGTCCGCCCACTTCCGACACCCACGATGTCCACGGGCTGCCAACCCCCACGTCCAAGGGCGAGCTTGTCACCCGGCCTGCCTCACCCCCGGCGCCAGCGTTTGCATAATTAAACACACGCTTCTGACACGCCACTCTGGCCAATTTTCCAGATCGCGTTTGCTTGAAAATCCTGTCATTTTCCACCAGCTGAGTTAGAGTGAAAAAGAATCATTTAACCGGAGCGCATCCATCTTCAGTGCCAGTGAGCAGTCCGGCCCTGTCTGCAGATGAGGGTGTGTGGGTGCGCGGGAGGAGGGGACACTCCTTGGAGGGCCGAGAGCAGCTCAGCCTTCTTCGATTATTTGGGGGATGTCTTACGGAAGTGGATTAAGAGAGTTCATGGCAGTAACTCCTTAGGCTTCCGGTGGCTCCTTTTCCCTTATAAGCAGATGACTACTTGCCACAGTGGGGCTTCCCAGGTGGCTATGTGGTAAGGAACCCACTGCCAATGCAGGAGACACAGGAGATGTGGGTTTGATCCCTGGGTCAGGATGATCCCCTGGAGGAGGAAATGGCCACCTACTCCAGTATTCTTGCCTGGAAGATTCCGTGGGCAGCGGAGCCTGGCAGGCTATGGTCCATGGGGTCTCAAAGAGTCAGACACGACTGAGCGACTGAGCATGTCTGCATGCATCTGCCATGGGGGGAGCTGTGAGGTGGAGACTGCAATCGGGGAAGAAGAGGGGCAGCAGTGGCCCCCAGCTCGGTCCCCGGGATGCAGCTGCAGGCAGCAGGGTGGCCGGTGGGCCTCTGTCTATCCCACCCACCTGTAGCCCAGGGGCGGCTCCCTGCGGGCAGGCGCTGTGTCCCTGCCTGTCTGCAAGTTCTTTTCGTTGGTTAAACCAGGCTCTGGGTTGAGACAGAGCTGTCCTGGGTGGCTGATGCCAGCGGGTGTTTATGGTCGCTAGTGGGTGGCAGCGAGTTCCCGGATTTGTGTGCTGAGCTAGCGGCCAGCCCCTCGGTAAGGGGGAGTGTAGGAGGCAGGAGCCCCACGTGGGGGTCGACACTGCAGCTACCACCACCTTGAGTCGGGGTTGTGTGTGAGAGCCCCCTGCCTCCAGCTGAGGCATAATACTTGTCACAAAAATCAATCATTGTAAAGCAGACAATTCATGGCATTTTCTACATTCAGTGTTGTGGAACCATCCCCTCTGTCTGCTTCCAAAACATTTTCGTCCTCCCAAAAGGACACCCCGTACCCATGAAACACTAACTCACTGTTCCCCACTCCCCCAGCCCTGAAACAGCCATAACTTGTTTTACTGTGCTTTGTAGATACTGCTTTGGAAATTGAAGGTTCGTGGCAACCGTGCTGTCAAGCAAGTCTGTTGACACCATTTTTCCTGACAACTGGCTCACTGTGTGCGTCTGTGTCACGTTTCAGCAATTCTCACAGCGTCTCAACCTGTTTCTTTATTGTTATATTTGTTTCCGTGACCTGTGACCAGGGATTTTCTGCCTTTCTATTATATTAGTAATTGTTGGGGTACTTTTTTTTTGCAACAAAGTGTTTTAAAATTAAGATACATCCATTTTCTTAGATATAATGCTATTACGTGCTTCATAGACGGCAGTATAGCATCAACACAGCTCTCGCGTGCACTGGGAGCCAGAAAGCTCGTGTTCGTGGGACACGCGATGCGTTGCGGTGGTCTGAGACCTAGCGCGGATGGTCCCTGAGGTGTGCCTGTCGCCGCGCTCCGCTCCTATGGCCCTGCCTCTTCTGGCTGTCGCGTGGGTTCCATCACATGTGGCCTCCTGTGTCTGGCTCCTTTCTCCCGGCAGAACGCCCTCGAGGCCCGTCCACGTTGTCGCCTATGTTGGGCCTTCGCTTTCCGTGCCGGGGGTCCGCAGCTCAGGGGTGTGCCATTGTGGGCACAGACGCATTCACGTGCAGGTGGTCCCTTGGCTTGTCTCCAGCCTTTGGCCGTGGTGGATAGCGTTGCCGTGAACGTGGGCTTGTCCGAGTTCTGTGGTCAGTTCTCCAGGCCGTGTACTTAGGAGTGGAAGTGCTGGATGATGCAGTGGCTCTGGGTTTAGCCTTTGGAGGAACTGTCAAACTGTTTTATACAGTGGCCGCCCATCTTATATTCTGCAGTAGCCTCTTGAGTGGGGGGCAAAGGTGGGGCTTGGAGATTTGCGGGTTTCTTTTAGAGCAGAAGTCAGGGTGGAGCACTTTGGGGTTCAGAGCCTTCTAGACCGCCCTGATTCTCTCGGAGGGAAAACCACAGCTCCTGCAATGGTCCACAGCCGTGCCCGTCGAATCCCCATGCCCCCATCATTGCCTCCTCCCCACCACTGGTGACCCCCGGCCGCCCCGGCCTCTCCGCTGTCCTTCAGCGGGCCAGCAAGCCTGTGCCTCAGGGCCTTTGCACAGCTGTCCCATGGCCATGGGGTCAGGCAGAAGACTGTGACGTGTGCCCTCTCCGCCCTCTCTCCAGTTGTGTCGTTTGCTTATTTATTGTGTTGGGTGGTCGCTGCCTCCCTTCCTTGAGTGTGTGTGTGTCTGCTTGCGCTCAGTCACGTCTGACTCCTGGAGCCCCATGGACTGCAGCCCGCCAGGCTCCTCTCCCCGTTGACTTTTCCAGGTGAGAGTGCGGGACTGGGTTGCTAGTTCCTATTCCAGCCTCCCTCCCTTCCTCTCCCCACAAAAGAATCCACGTGTCTCCAGCTGTGCCTGATGGTTAAGTAAATATTTGCTGAGTGGGCGAATGAGCTGAGGACACAGGTGAGCTCTTTCCCCACACCTCCCACCAACTTCTCAGGGGCCTACGGGCTTGGGGAGGCCAGGAGCCCCCTTCAGACTTTGCCCCTGGGCCTGCCCCCCTGCATCCGTGTGCCCTGGAAAGCCCACGCTTCCCGGAGCACAGCCCCAGCCCCCTGCTCGTGCCTGTGAACCTCAGACCTAAGGTTCTGCCAGCCCAGAGGGGCGGGAGTGCCTGGTTAGGGGCCCAGCGCGTGGAGGGGCCGGTTCCCCTTTATGCTCAGCATGCCTGCCCTGTGGATGTCTTAGGGCTGGGGACCAGCGGCAGGACAGTGGGCCAGGGTCCCCTGTGAGAGATGTCGAAGATCTCCTTTTGGGGCAGCCACATCAGTTCACCGTGTTCAGCTGAGGGTTTCCTGTTAGTTACTGAGTCTATGTTTGTGCCATAAACTTAGAGCCCATTTCTGGGAGTTCTTGTTTATCACGATTTATCTTTATCTTGTTAGGGTCAAGATTTTAAAATGCTGGAAAGGTGGCCGAACTATCACATCCAAAAATGGCTTTCCCTGGTGGCTTCGCAGTAAAGAATACGCCTGCCAATGCAGGAGCCATGTGAGACGCGGGTTTGATCCTTGGGTCGGGAAGATCCCCTGGTGGAGGAAATGGCAACCCACTCCAGTATTCTCACCTGGAAAATCCCATGGGCAGGGGAGCCTGGCAGGCTACAGTCTGTGAGGTCACAAACTGTTGTATACAAGCAGCTTAGCAAGCACCGTCCAAAATACCATTCATTTATTCAGTCAATCAGTCAGCAAATGTCCCCGGAATACCTGTGTTTCCACGTCTAAGATACTGCCTGACTCAAAGTTGGAGCACTGTCCTTGAGGGCACCCATCCTTTTACAGCAGACTGTCCCCCCATTGCTCCATGTGAGAGGCCTCTTCTGGGTCATTGTGGCAGTCATTGATGAGCAATATTGATGAGGTCAAGTCCAAGATAGAGCCCCGTGGCCTTCCACTGGAGACCTCCTTCTGCGCTGACCGGTCCCCAGAATCCCTGTTGTACAGTTATTAACAGAAGCTTGGAGGCCACCGCCCCAATCACACATGTTCACCCATCTCCTCCACGGGATACTGGAGGAGACTCAGAAACTGATGACTTTGACCAAATGTCTGTTGTGAGTGGTTTCGGTCTTTCCAAACGGAAGCAGTGCTACCTCTGGGGGAGCTGGCTTGGGGCTGCCTCTCGGCGCGGCTGCAGAGATGCCCCGCTCACGGCCTTTCCCTGCAGGCGCTGGCCCCACAGGTCTTCCTGCTCGCCAGACCCGGGCAGGGCTTCCTGGGGAGGTGACAGCCGCCAGGCCTTGAACACTGGGTGCAGTTCCCAACTGAGAAGTGGGGGAGGAATCCTCGTGGGGAGTGGCAGGACCCCCGGGCGGAGGTGTTGGAGGATGGGCAGGGGGGAAGGGGCAGGTTTTTCCTGGGGCCTCTCACCTCGCCAGGAGGGGCAGCTGGGTGAGAACTGGGAGGACTCGGGGTGCGAGGCTAAGGCAGTGGGGTGCTGAGCAGTGTTGGGGGTCTTCAGGAGTGGCAGGGCGGCATGTGGGTCTGAGTTGTAGGAGACCCCCCTCTCTGTAGCCAGAGTGGAGGTTGGGGAGCAGAAGGGGAGTGGAAGGCCTCTGCAACCATGACGAATCCCCCCATACACCTCTTGGGGCTTCAAAGGCAGGCACTCCACCTCCATGGCTAATCGGCTGCAGGTGACATGGGGGGTGTCTGGCTGAAGCTGTCCCCGAGACAGACGTGGGCCAGAATGGTGGTGGCGGGTCCCCAGTGCCAGGGGATGGGCAGGAGGGCAGAGGGCTGGCTTCCCTGGAGCACCTGCCCTGGGCAAGCCCAGTTCCAGAGTTTTCAGAACAACTTCTCCTGCAGCAGTTTCTGCACCCTGGGTGGGAGGCAGGTTAGGCCTTGATTTGCAGACAGGAAAGCCCAGGCCTGGGAAGCCTCCCGGCTTTTCTCCTGCCTGGTGTTGCCAGGTTCCTGAGCTGCCAGGACCCCAAAGGCCCGGCCTGGTCCCGTGCTGAGGGCAGGTGGGCCTGGGCGGGCAGAGGGAGGGGCCTTTTCCCTCTGCAGCCGAATCCTTGAGTCGAATGGACCTTGGGCTCACGGGCCAGCCCCAGACTCTGGAGGGTGAAAGAATCCTGACCTCTTCTTTAGGCGGGTCCACTGGAGCCCAGAGAGGGTGAGAGAAAGAAAGCGAAAGCGAAAGCAAAGTCACTCAGTCGTATCCGACTCTTTGCGATCCCATGGACTGTAGTCTACCAGGCTCCTCTGTCCATGGGATTTTCCAGGCAATAGTACTGGAGTGGATTGCCGTTTTCTTCTCCAGGGGATCTTCCCGACCCAGGGATTGAACCCAGGTCTCCCGCATTGTAGACAGGCGCTTTACCGTCTGAGCCACCAGGGAAGTCCTAGAGAGGGTGAGTGAGGCGCCTAAAGCCACACAGCACACATCTTCCACTCAGCCTTGGTGCTCAGGGCCCCGGGGGCGCCTGTTGGGATGGAGCCCTGGGGGGAGCCCCTGCTTAGGGGGGCCATGGCCCACGGTCCTAGTGCGTGCGTGCATGCCAGCTGAGTCGCTTCAGTCGTGTCCCACCCTTCGTGACCCCTTGGACTGTAGCCCGCTAGGCTCCCCTGTCCTAGTGGGGATTTCCCAGGCTAGAACACTGGATTGGGTTGCCACGTCCTTCTCCAGGGGGGCCTTCCCGACCCAGGGGTCGAACCCGCATCTCCTGTGTCGCCTGCATTGGCGGGCGGGTTCTTTTACCACTAGAGCCCCCTGGGAAGCCCTGTGGTTTGCTGTCCACCTTCCTATCTGAGGTGACAAGAGGGGCCCTGGCTGGGGAGGAGCAGCTTTGTGTCTCGGTCTGATGCCGGCCTCTTCCCGCCTGGTGTGCGCCTGGCTGGGCCGGGCAGCAGACCCCCCTGCGCTCCCTGGGGCTGCCAAGCAGGTCTCCTGAGCCACGGCTCCGAGTCGGGGGCAGTGATGCCCAGGGCCGAGTGGGTGCCCCTGAGCCCAGGGGCCCGCCCAAGCGCCCCCCGTGCCCACCGCACCTGCCCGGGCCCACACAGCCCTGCCCAGGAAGACCGTCGAACTGTGGGCGGTGATCCATTAGTGGGTCATGAAATAAAGTTAGCGGGTCACAGCCAGAATATTAAAGAGCACAGTAGAATAGAGGGGAATCAAACAATGGGATAGAGAGAGAGAGGAAGCGAGCCGGCAGGAGAGCCCGTGCTGAGACCCGGCTGACCGCACACACTGGCCGCCTCGCATGCATTCCTGGCCGCGCCGGGCTCAGCCTGTCTGGGTCTGACTGTCGCCTCTGCCACCTGCGAGTGGCGGACGCCGGTCTGTTCCTCCCTCCGCCCCTCGTCAGTCGGACGGGGTGATAAGGATGATGGTAGGACCTACACCTGCCCGTCCCCAAACCCCTCATCCGCAGAGCGGGCCTGGCCCTGTCTGACAACGAGACTGTTAAAGCCGGGATTATCGTAACTTCAGCAACAGCTGCCTGCTCCTGGGTGTGCGTGGATGCCACTGGAGGGGTGGGAACCACAGCCACCACCCTCGGGGGCCCCAGGTTGATGCCGAGAGCACCCAGCTCCCGGAGAGCTGGGGTCCACGGCACTGTGGCAAGAGACCTTCCTCCAGCCCTGGGGGTGAGGAAGTGCCAGGTGGATGAAGAGGGCACTCTGGCCAGGTGACCACGGGGCCCCCTGGATGAGGGGCAGGTGAACCAGGGCCTGAAGGGTGGGAGAGGCTCTGGGTAGCAGGTGGGGGGTGTGGGCATAATTCCAGGCAGAGCGGGTGGAGAGGGCTCCTGCAGTATGGTTGGATTGGAGTCAGGGCAGGGGGCCTGTGGGTCTGTCCCGGGGACAGCTCCAGTGAGGCAGACTGCCTGTGGAAAGCCACCCCCTCTCCTCCCTCCTCCCTCCCCCCCCTCCCCTCCTCCTGCTTCTCCCCTACCTCCTCCTCCTCCCCACCCTCTGCTCCTCTCCCCTTTTCACTGTTATCGTTGTTGGGGCTGATTACTGGTGAGCCCTGGGCTCACCCTTAAAATTCCGAGAGCCCCTGCATTCCTCCTGGGCTTCCCTGGTAGTTCAGACAGTAAAGAGTCCACTTGCCAGTGCAGGAGACCTGGTTCAATGCCCGGGTCGGGAAGATCCCCTGGAGAAGGGAATGGCTCCCCACTCTGATATTCTGGCCTGCAGAATTCTGTGGACAGAGGAGACTGGCAGTGACCCTCCTCCCTGCTGGGCTGTCTCAGTCCCTGGAGCCCCCTTCCCCATAGCAGCTCTCCCCTCCAGTCATCTGCCCACTAAGCCTCTAGCTCAGAAAAGATGTACCCATCTCGGGGCTTGGAGCATGGTCTCCAGCCCTGCTCCCCGCCCTCCCGAGGGCCTTTCTTAGGAGCAGCCTCTTAGTCTTACCCAGGTTTTGGCTCAGACAGTCCTTCTGTCTGGGACCCTGTCCCTCCCTCTTCTCTGCTCCTGACCCCTGGGGGTTTATCCAGCTGCAGCTGAGTCCTGAAGTGGGACAGGTGTGAAGTCCTCTCCTCCAGGGCACCCTCTCTGGGCCCCAGTCCCAGTAAGGGACACCTGCCGGCTCGTCCCCTCCTGATCTCCTCCCACAGCCCAGGGGACCAGGGTGGACCTTGAACCTGGCTTCCAGAGTGGGGGGCCCTGTTTCTTGCCTGATCAGCCTGACCTGTCCACTGGGAGCTCTCTGGGCTCCCATGATGCCTGCACACAGTGGGTGGTCTCCCCAACCCCCTCCCAAATGCTCCCTGTTGGAATATCAGGAGGACTTCCGATAAGAGGGGGCTTTGTGGAGTGGGCATAGCTTGGAGATGCAGAGGTGGAGGTGATCCAGCTTGGCTGGTTTCATGGTTTCTGAACTGTTTGCTGATCCTGGTGCTGGCAGCGAGTCCCTGCTTTGTGGGACTGTGATGGGGTGGGGTGAGGGGCTATTAGATTCTCCGCCTGACAGATAAGGGCGCCTGTGACCTTGGCAAGCCAGTTCACCTGCTGCAAGGGTGAGAGGCAGAGGGATACGGCCGAGGGTGTGTGTGGGGCTCTTGGAGGCCCAGCTGAGTTGGGGCAGGTGGGGGAAGGTCTTGACTGTCAGACCCAGGGGTCTGAGCCTCGTTGGAGGGTCTGGAGGGTCCCTGGGGGTATCTGAGCAGGGGGCAGATGGCAGTTGTCCCCTTTCCGACCACAGTACCCAAGTCATGTTCATCAGCCACCTGCCCCCAGACCCGCTCTCCTGCCGGACAGAGAGGATCCCGGGGCCCAGAGTGGATTAAATACTCAGGCCGGGCCAGAGACAGCCGGCCGAGCTCTCTGCCCGAGCGGGGAGCTGTTGCAGGGCTTCGTGCTCCTCTCTGCGGAGTGGGCGTGGCAGGAAGGAGGCTGGAGGAGGCGTCCTGCTTGGTCACTCCACGGCAGGGAAGCCGCTGGAGAGCAGGAGTGGGGATCACCGTCACCCGGCAAAGTCAGAAACCAGCCCTTGGCCTCCTGGGCCTGGGTTCTGGAATTCTCTCTGCTCTCCCCCCAGGCACTCCCCCATCCTTACCGTGTCTCTCGGGTGTGGGATCCAGCCTGGGGCTTCCATCTGCTTGGCGTGGGGCCGGCCCCACTGCCGTTCCCCTAAGTCCTCTGAGTGGATGGGTTCTGCCACGAGGAAGGAGCTGCTCCCGGGGTCCCCTCTGGGGGCGACCTGTCGAGAACTGTGTGTGCTCCGGGCCTTTGGGCCACCAGGCTAAGCCAGGAGGGGAGGGCCCCAGCTGGAGCCCAGGGAGGGCATGTTGACTGGCAGAATCACCTGTCACTTGACAAGACTGGGGGCTAGTTCAGACCCACGGCATTCTGCAGGAGGCTCACTTTAAAAAAACAACAACAACAACAACTCAGACTTGTAAAAAAAATGTGCTTTTAAGCTCATGGAAATTATTGATTGGTTTTGATTACAACAAACGAGTGAATTAGAGTTCTTCTTTTTCAATTAATTTAATTGTTTTGGTGCTACTCCCAAATTTTCCAGTGGGGGTAGGATTTCCTTTGTTCAAGGACCTCTGGTTCCAACCACGTTCTTAGCATCTCCTGAGCCTGAGCTGCTATCTCTGAAGGAGCCGCTAAATTTGCTCTTGGTGAGGGATGGAATTTAGTTGATTTCAGTTTTAGGTAAAAGGCTGCCCCTAAGCCATAGATGTCACTCGGGGTTTTAGGAGCACCCTACCTGAAGTAAGGACACTCCAAAGTACCTTCTCTGATGCAGGAATCTATTCGGGACCACCCTGGGTGAGTGGTCATCCAGCCCTAGCTTGCATACTGTCATCTGTGGGGAGCTCACTACCTCACTGGGCTGTGGCCGGCCCCTGACGTGGACATCTGTCTGACAGAGCCTGAGCGTAGGCCTGTTCACTGCACGGGGTGATCCCTGCCAGCAGGACAGCTCCTCCACCGGGCCCTTCCAGAGCTCTTCTCATCTCCTGCAGCCCCGGCCTTGCCTTCAGGGAGTTCCCGGTCAGGTGTGGGCCAGCCAGGGCCAGGGAAGCATATAACCAAGGGGATCATGGGCCTGCCCAAGGGCAGAGGTGGGACGCTGGGCAGAAGCAGGGTCAGGAACGTTGCGATGGATGGGCTGCCAGGATCAGCTTATCCTGCAAGAGACCAGGCTGCTGGTGAGAAAGGGCTTGGCCTGCTCATGGATGAAGGGGTGTGTGTTGGAGATTGGGCATGCAGCAGGGCTTCCCAGGTGGCGCTAGTGGTAAAGAACCCACCTGCCAATGCAGGAGACATAAGAGACATGGGTTCGGGAAGATCCCCTGGAGGAGGGCATGGCAACCCACTCCAGTATTCTTGCCTGGAGAATCCCATGGACAGAGGAGCCTGGCGGGCTACAGTACATGGAATGGCAAAGAGCTGGGCACGACTCAAGCAACTTAGCACGCACACATGTGGCAGGAGCAAACTGGAGAGATGGGCGTGGGTCAGAGTGGGTGCGGACACTGTTGTTTGGGGTGACCATATTATTGCCACTCCACCTCCAGGAGAAAAAAGGTCATGAGGCCCACGTCCTGGGGGTTGAGGAAGACTGAGGATGCCAGGAGCAGGCCCAACACCCCTCAGGTCATCTGCCACAGGCCATGTGGTTCCCGCGGAGCCCAGCATGCTGAGGGGCAGCCTTTTTGCAGCAGGCTGGGGAGAGCCAGGTGGTTTGAGGAGGCGGGAGTTGGAGGGGGAAGCGCCCTGAGTGTCCTGGGCCCTAGGGTAGAGCTGGGGTGCAGCTGCAGGGTGGCCCAGGCCTCCACGGCCACCCCAAAAGGTGCAGGTCACAGGATGCCCCAAGCCATCAGAAGAGACAGAACCCCTGCTTGGCGTCAGGCCCTGGGCTGGGTGAGGCCCCGATCATCTCCCTCAGTCCCTTCTAGAAACTAGGAACCTGAAACACAGGTATGAAGGTCATTTTTTAAAGGTGGCTGATCCACCAATAAGTATGCGTTCTGACCAATGAGTTCAGTAACAGGGATGATGGTGGGTCCAGTGACTATGATGAGCCCCCAGTGAAGATGTGTGTCCATGAGGCCTCAGAACGCCCCCAGTGGCACACGTGGGAGGGAAACATGCCCCGTTTCTGCTGAAGTCACAGCAGCTGCTACGGATCCCTCTTTGGTTTGCCGTGCCCAAGTGTATAGGAATCACCGCGTTGCCGCCAGAGGGGGCTGACAATGAAGGTGGTGTATTTTCTTCCCATCCAGACTTTGAATTCTATCCACAGGCCACCAGGGTTCAGGATCCCTGCCCTGAGGACAGACAGACTCGTAGTTTTAGGAGGCCCTCATGAACCCCAGGTGGCTCTGGGTGCAGGTCCGTGACCAGGATGATCAGCATTGAAGAAATAACAATTCTCTGGCTGACCGTGGCCAGCACAGGGCTGCAGGAGTGGGGGGAGGACCCCAACCCAGTCCAGAAGGGCCTCACAGATGAGCCCAGACTGCTCTCTGGGAGAAAGAGGTGTGAGGGATCACGGGTTGTGGCACCATCCCATCCATCACCCCCCCGGAGGTCAACAAGGTGGCTGGTTTGGGGAGTGGAACACGGGCAGCATTGCAGGGGCTTGGCAGGGACTCTGCGTAGAGCAAGGGGGAAAGGCACGTAAGGGGGTGCGTTAGGTGACAGACCAGGTTTCAAGTCACCAGCTGGAGTGCCGATGGGCTCAAGTAGAGGCTTTGTGGATGTGAAGGCCATGGGCACTATTTCCTTTAAGCTCCGTGCCGCGTGGAGCTGAGCATGGCGCCCGGGGCCCTGTCCGTAGTGTTAGCCAAGGCTGGTCTTCCTGCTCTTCAGGGGCTGGGAAGCCTGCCGAGCACAGGAGGCCCTGGGAGGCACGCCTTACCTGGCAAAGCAGAAGGAGGCTGGGCTTAGGGTAGTTTGGAGGTGCGATTAGCGGGCTCAGAGGCCACAGGATCTGCTGGAGGTTAGTGTGGGGACCAGGCGAGGGCTGGCACTCAGCCCTGAACAGACAGGCCCTCCCCCGATGACGTCTCTGTGATGGATGGGGCGGAGCCGGGGTCCTTGCCTCACCTGCGGTCATGGACCCTGGCCTGGCCTTAGACAGAACGTCCGAGGCCCAGCTGGGCGGTCTCACAAGGTCTGGCCAGCGCCTGCTAGTGTGGAGCCGGCAAGCTGGGTTCTGGTTGACTTGAGGGGGGCTGCTCCATGTGCTGGGGTCTTGCCACACACATGGAGGCTGGGCTTCCAAGGCAGTCAGAGAGGCCAGTCCTGGAGGGAAGCACTTTTCTAGCCTTTTGGGCATTGCATGTGCTGTTTGTCTGGCTCTTCGTGACCCCATGGACTGGAGCCCACCAGGCTCCTCTGTCCATGGGATTCTCGAGGCCAGAATACTGGAGTGGGTCGCCCTTTCTTCCTCCAGGGGATCTTCCCGACCCAGGGGTCAAACCGGCGACTCCTGCATCTCCAGCATTGGCAGGCAGGTTCATTTAACATTGAGCCACCCGGGAAGCCCCCGTGTGCTATGACCCCCATGTGGCTACAATGAACCACATGGGCAGGCTTAAAGTCCGCATCCTCAGAGTTGTGAGGTGGAGCCACAGGCCCTCTCAGCGCCACCTGCTTTGCATTAACAGCTTGGTTTTCATTCCTTCCCAGTTGCCTGGCACAGGGCAACTGTTTATTCGCTCTGTGGCCTCTGGGTGTGTTGATACTTTTGGACAGAGAAGGGAGAGTAGCTAGCATGTGTTGGTCACCTACTATATGCCAGGCATGGCAAATAAGCAGATGTCTGTGGTCACACCACCTGGGGTCTAATCCTGCTGGTGGCCTGGCCCCTGGTAAGGTCCTCCACCTTCCCTGTGCTCCATTTCTGCTCCTGCAAATGCTGGGACCTGCTGGGGAATTATGGTGAGAGTTGGTGGGCTTATCCACTCAGCATCACTTGGCATAAAGTGCTCAGTGAATGTTTCGTGAGAAAAGTGGAGCTCGGAGAGGTGCAGTAATTTGCCCAAGGTGGGATAGCTGCCTATTAGACCGCAAAGCTCAGGGTCCCTGCTCTCCACGCCCCTCCCACTTATGTTAATTAGCAGCACACATGGAATGCCCCTGTAAACCACAGAGCTCTGTGTGAATGCTGCAGCTTTGATATCTGGGTGATGTTAACTTGGCAGCAAGTGCCCAGAATACATCAGAGGGATGTATTCCCCGCCCCGCTGCTGTGTCTACTCTGTTATTCATGCAAGACCTGCCCATGAGGGGGTGGGAGCAGGTATCTTGGCCAGACTGTGGGCCCCTTCCATTTCTCCTCTTTCCCAGTCAGGATCCAAGCTTTGTTTGCACTGGAAGTAAAGGAGGTGACAAGATTTAAATTGAGTTTGAGATGACACCTTAGACTTTCTTGAGGTTTGAATAACTGAAAGGCACTGGAAAAGTTACGGAATTTCCCCCAATTCTTATGAAGGGACAATGGGGCAGACAGGGTGTGGTTGAAGGCTGTGGCTGGGGCAAACACTGAACCAGTCCTTACATCCGTGAAGTTCTGTTCCCTGCAGTTTGGGGCTCTATTATTAGGTGGTATATGTTTGTGATTGTGATGCCTTCCTGAAAGCCTGAAACTTTTATCTTATAAAATGTCCTTCTCTGTCTCTATTAAAAACGTTTGTCTTGAAGTTTGTTTTATCTGGTAGTAGTATGGCAACTGCTACTATGCTAAAGCTGAAACTCCAGTACTTTGGCCACCTCATGCGAAGAGTTGACTCATTGGAAAAGACTCTGATGCTGGGAGGGATTGGGGGCAGGAGGAGAAGGGGACGACAGAGGATGAGATGACTGGATGGCATCACTGACTCCATGGACATGAGTTTGAGTGAACTCCAGGAGTCGGTGATGGACAGGGAGGCCTGGCGTGCTGCGATTCATGGGGTCGCAAAGAGTCGGACATGACTGAGCGACTGAACTGAACTGAACTGAGTATGGTAACTCCAGCTCTTTCGGCGAGTTTGCATGGTCTGTATTTTCCACCCTTTTGCTTTTCAACCTGTTTGTGTCCTTGATCTAAAGCGTGTCTTTCACAGGCAGCGTGTAGTTGGATCCTGCTTCTGTCGTCTGTCTGTTCTGCCGGTTTCCGTCTGTTGTGCTGTGCGGTAAACGTATATTGAATACCGTCACCGATAATGTGGGCTGCAAGCCTGTCATTCTGCTGTTTGCTGTCTCTATGTGTTCTTGCCTGTGCCTTGATTCCTGCAGTATTGCATTCAAATATTTTCTAGTATATGATTTTGATTTCCTTGTTGTTTCTTTTACTATATATGTTTTTTATTTTCTTAAGTTCCCCCGGGGATTATAATTTGCATCTTAACCTTAAAAAGTCTAGTTTGGATGGAGACCCCCTTAGTTTCCTTTTTTAAACTATTAATTCGTTGAGTTGGCCACATCAGATCTTGCAGCGCACACGCTTCTCTAGTTGCTGCACATGCTCCAGAGTGCACAGGCTCAGGAGTTGTGGCATGTGGGCTAACTTGCCATGCAGTATGTGGGATCTTAGTTCCCTGATCGAACCCATGTCCTTTGCGTTGGAGGGCAGGTTCTTAACCATTGGACCACCGGGGAAGTCCCCCGACTTAATTTCAATGGTGTGTAAAGACTGCTCCATTACAGTTCCATTTCTTCTCTCTTCCTTTGTACTATTATTATTTAAAAAATTACATCTTTGGGAATTTCCTGGTGATCCAGTGGGTAGGACTCCAGGCTTTCACTGCCAAGGATGTAGGTTCAACCCCTGGTTGGGGAACTACAATCCTGAAAGCCATGTGGTGCAGCCAAAGGAAAAAACAAATGCATCTTTGCATATTATAAGCCTTTCAGCACTGTTTTATTAGTATTGCTTTTTACAGCCATCGTAAATCAGGTAGAAGAAAAGGGTTACATATAAAACACATATGTATCCTTATCTATTTACCTGTATTGTTATCTTAACTGGCATTCTTTACTTCTTTGTGTGGATTTGAATTACTGTCAAATGTCCTGAGGGGCTACTTCTAATATTTCTTATAGGGTCGGACTACCAGCAATGAATTTTTTGAGTTTTTGTTTATCTGGGAATGGCTAAACTTCTCCTCTGTTCTTGGCGGGTAGTTTTGCTGGATATAGAGTTTTTGGTTAGCGGTCTTTTTCTTTCAGCTCTTTGAACACGTTTCCTGGTGCCTTCTGGCCTCTGTGGTCAGATGAGAAGCCAGCTGTAATCCTAATGGGAATCCCTGTACACATTGGGTTATTCTTCTCTTGCTTCTTTCAACACTCTATCCTTGTTTATGACTCAGTAGCTTAACTATTGCTGTCTAGGTATGGATCTCTTTGAGTTTATCGTATTTTTGTTAGTCTTCTTTGATGTGCAGATTAATGTTTTCATCAAATTTTGGAAGATTTGGGTCATTATTTCTTTGTATGTCCTTTCTGCCCCCCCTTTTTTTCTTTCTCTTCTAGGACTGTAAGGGAATAAATGGTAGCTCTTTTATTATAGTCTCACAGGTCTTTGAAGACTATGCATCTTTTTCTCTACATTTTTTCTGTCCCTCAGACTTCATAATCTCAATTACCCTGTCTTTGGGTTCCCTGTTTTGTTTTTTTTCTCCATATGTCAGTTCATATTTGATGTTGAGCCCTCTGGTGGATTGTTCATTAAAGTTATTGTACTTTTCAATCCTAGAGTTTTTACTAAAGAACAATTTCTATCTCTTTACTCTTTAGTGAGACTCTTTCATGCTTTCCTTTGTTTTTTAAGACATGGTTCCTTTCAGTCTTCGAACATATTTATAACACTTGATTTAGCGTCTCTGCTGGTCTCCGCCCTCCTCACAGTGTCTGTTGACTCCCTCCTCCACCTTTCTTACCCTGTGTATGGGCCTTACTGCCCTGTGTCTTTGTGTATCTTAGAATTTTCTGTCGAAAAGTGAAAGTCGCTCAGTTGTGTCCGACTCTTTGTGATCCCATGGACTATACAGTCCATGGAATTCTCCAGGTAAGAACACTGGAGTGGGTAGCTGTTCCCTTCTCTGGAGCATCTTCCCGACCCAGGGATTGAGCCCAGGTCTCCCGCGTTGCAGGTGGATTCTTTACCAGCTGAGCCACCAGGGAAGCCCGTTGAAAGCTAGGTGTTTAAAATGATACGATATGAAAACTCTGGAAATCAAATTGCTCCTTACCCTCCAGGATTTAACATGTTGCTTTTGTTGTCGTTGCTACATTTTGTGGCCGATGCTGCTGCTGTTTGCTGTCTTAGCAACTGTCCTGGAAGATTCTACAAATTCTGTATTCTTTGGCACATGTGGCCAAGAAGTCTCTGCCGGCTTAGCTTCGTTGTCAGCTGGTTGTTGGACAGAGATTTCCTCAGATGCCTTGAGCCAATAAAAGTCCTTGCCAGGGAATTTGTACAGGGGGTTGGGGGTACACATTGCCCTGGTAGGCAGCTTACACCTCCATCTTAGCCTTTGTTCCTGCTTGGTTAGAGCCTCATGTTCATGAACGGGGAGTTTAGGGCTGTATAAAGTGTTCCCTGTAATGTAATGTGCACAATCCTGTATATGCCCATGGCCTTCTAGATTCACAGGGGTCAAAGTTTTCCATTCCCCAGTTTTTCCTTTTTAAGTCTTTGGTCAGCCTCTTGTTATTAGGTTGGTGCAAGCATAATTGCAGTTTAAGACTGAATTTTAAGTCATTATAGCTGGGCTCAAACATATCTTTATTAATCAAAATAGGAACTATTACAGTCAACACATTTTTGCCAATGAGAAATAAGTTTATTTATTCCTATTGCATAAAAATCCATGCTTTGGGATTTGACAAACTCTTGGAAAGCATTTTCTGCCTCCTGTTGGTTGTGGAAGCATTTTCCCTGCAAAAAGTTTTTGTTGGCGAGAGGTCAGGTGAATATAGTAAATGAGGCAAAACTTCACAGCCCAATTCATTCAGCTTTTGAAGTGGTTGTGTGACATGCAGGCAGGTGTCGTCATGCAGAAATGGACCCATTCTGTTGACCAGCGCTGGCTGTAGGCCTTGCAGTTTTTGGTGCCTCTCACCAATTTGCTGAGCATGCTTCTCAGATGTGATGGTTTTGCTGGGATTCAGGAAGCTGTAGTGGATCAGTGCAGCAGACCAGCAGTGACCCTGATCTTTTTTGGGTGCACGTTTGGCTTTGGGAAGTGCTTTGAAGCTTCTTCTCAGTACAGCCACTGAGTTGGTCATCACCAGTTGTATAAAATCCACTTTTAGACGCATGTCACAATCCGATCAAGAAATGGTTTGTTGTTGCTGTGTAGAATAAGACAACACTTCAAAATGATGATTTTTTTATTTTCAGTCAGCTCCATGAGACATCCACTTATCGAGTTTTTCCACCTTTCCAATTTGCTTCAAATGCTGAATGACCATAGAATGATTTTCATTGAGTTATTTGGCAGTTTCTCGAGTGGTTTTAAGAGAATCAGCTTCGATAATCCTCTCAGTTGGTCGTTGTCAACTTCTGATGGTTGGCCACTGCACTGCTTGTCTTCATGGCTCTCATCTCCTTTGCAAAACTTCTTGAATCACGACTGCACTATACATTCACTAGCAATTCCTGGGCTAAATGTGTTACTGATTTTGAGAGTTGTCTTTGCTGCTTTACGACCCATTTGAGCTTGAATAAGAAAATCACTCGAATTTGCTTTTTGTCTAACATCATTTCCCTGGTTTAAAATAAATATAAAATAGACAGTAAGTAATATCATTAGCTTATAGCAAGAAATGTTCATTAAAATGATGTATAACATAACCACATTTAAGAATGTATTCCAATATCAAACGGCAAAGTTCAACAATGCAAAACTGCAATTACTTTTGCACCAATCTAATAGTTCCAACTAGTAACGCCACTTCAGGCAGCTGTGCTGTTAAAAAATTGCCTCTGATTATTTTCAGCAAATGCCCTGGGGATATGCTTTCTCACTGAGCAGGTTCTAAGTCAGGTCAAATAAAAACTAGCTGTGCGAGTGGAACTTTCAGGAAGCTGTGAGACAGGTCACACAGTGGTAATTCTCTGGGTGTGGGATTTTGTGAGGAGCTCGGTTCGAGCTCCTCTGCCCCATCTGGATGTTGGGATGCTGCGTTCACAGCTGTCATGAATGCTCTGCCGTTGGTTTTCAAGGCTACGGTGGAGCTGGGGATAGGGAGATGGGGCCAGGAAAAGTTAAAATGCCATAAGGCTTTCCTTTCTTACTACAATTTAGTCATTTTTCTTGAATAAACATCTTGGATTATTGAAAGGCTTTAGTTAATTTCCAGAATTTGAAAACGTTCATTTTGACAGTTTTCCCAGTGCTGTCATTGTTTCTCTGGAGGAGTAGATTTTTGGAAGTCCTTACGCTGCCATTCTGGAAGTTGGCCGTCCATCAGTGAGGCTCTGTGACCTCAGAAAGCACATTAAGGGTTGGGTTCATTGGTAGTAGGCGGGATCCACCTCTGCTGAAAGGAAGGGGCCACAGAGGGCAGGGGAAAGAGAGACTCTAGATCTGGCCAGGTGAGAGGCTCAGGAATTGACTGAATCCTGGGCCACAGGGCCAGCCCCGTTTATCTTGGCCGGGATGACCCTAGTCCTGACTGTGACCCTTAGCATGAGGATATCTGGGACTTTGGAGTCATACTCGCTGTGTGACCTGGAGCAAATCGCTTGACCTCTCTAAGCATGTGTCTTCATCCAGGAAAATGGGGTTGACCCTCCCTAGAAGATGGGCATGCCTGGGAAGAAGGTTCTCACCAGGTGTTGCCCTCAGAGGTAGGGGGGACAATGAAGGATCTCCTTCACTGTTGAATCTCTTGCAGTGCTCAGCCCAAGTTCAAGCATTCAGGTTTCTGGTCTTTCTGTGTGATACGGATAAAATACCAAGGGCCAGAAACAGTGTGCTTTTGGCTAAACCACAGATGGTTATTAGCAACAGAGACAAATTGGAGATCAATGGATTTCCTATTTAGCCTATTTAAGTAAAGAAATTATGGCTCATCTACTTGAAGTTTATGAAGAATTAAAAATTATGTTTATGAAGAATTTCTATTGGCAATATAGTGGCACAGCACTTTCTTATAAGTAGAAAAAAGAAGGCTATATAATTGCTTATGTATGATTTGCTCTCAGCTGTGGAAGATGTATTTAGGAAAAGGTTGGAGGAAGTATAACAAGATGGTCACAGAGCTCCTCTTGAGTGGTGGCACTGTGGGTAATTCTTTCCTGCTTCTGTAGAGTTTGTCTTTAAACTTCTGGTGCTCTTCACTAGGCAAGTATTATTCCTACAATTAGAAATTTGCAAAATGGAAAAACCTCAAAAGTAGAAAATAAGGTGAAGTGGCTGGAAGTCTAGGAGATAAATGGAGGAGAATGAGATCAATGGGGATTTTTCCATCTCTTGTTTTGTATCTCAGTGTTTGATCTCTGCAAGGTTAGGTGACTTGCCCAAGGTCACATGGCTGAGACACGGAGGAGGTGGTGCCAGGACCCGGGTCCTTTCTCGTACTTATGACAGAGTGATTACAGGCGTAGAGCATCCCCCTCGGAGATACCAGCCCGCTCCCCTTGCTGGTGGTGTCTGATGCTGGGTGTGATGGAAATCGGTGTTGACAGATTCAGGAGAGCGTCCACCCCAGTGACTGTCACCCTTGGCTTTTTTTGGGGAAGGGTATTAAGGGCAGTGCTTTGGGCAGGCATGCTTTTCTCGCTGTGGGACTGGTACCCAGAAGCTTAAATCACAGGGTGTCTGCCTTTGGGAGCCCTATGAGCGTCCATCCAGACTGCACCCAAATTCTCAGAGATCCAGCCAACTTTCCACCTCACAGCAGGCTCAGAAATAGGCACCAATCCCAAAATCTGGCTCAGGTCAGGGCGGCAGCTCTCCGACCCCAGTTCTACAGTGTTGGTTCTACAGTGTAGACTCCAGGGTCTGCTCCCAGGGTCCTGATTCCACGGGTCAGGGGCAGGGCCCAGAATCTGCATTTTGACCGTTGCCCCAGCCCCATGAATGGCCTGTGGCCATGCTTTGCAGAACGCTGGGCTAGGGAACACCTGAGTGGGTGGTGCCTCAGAAGGAAGGGATGTGGGGTTTTGCAAAAGAAGGACACGTGTGGAGGTGGCCCAGGACTGGTGGGAGGAGATGACGACCACCGCTTGGACTTGCGTGTGCCCGGCTCTGGGCCGTGTGCATCACAGCACATCGCCCCTCCCCCTGGCACTGTGGGGGCTCCTTCCCCTTTGACAGATGAGGACGTGGAGGCACAGTGAGGCTCAGTGACTCACTCAGGCACGTGCCCTGTGTGAGCACTGTAGTCCCACTTCAGACCAGCCAGTGCAGGGCTCCCTGCTGTCACCTCCAGCCTTTGGGGGAGAGGCCAGACAGCTTTCCCACTACTGTATATACCTGGTCCTTCCAGCAGACCATCCTGGAGGAATGGTGTTCTGGGCACAGGTTTTGACGGGGGAAAGGAGGGTCTCTGGCTATGTTTTGCAGAATGCTGGGCTCGGGGACACCTGAGTGGTGTTCTTGTCCTCCCCATCTCAGCCTCATCTCATCCGAGGGGGTCGGGTCTCCACTCGCATTTGCTGAGGGCCTGCTATGGGTCTGTGATGCCGTTTCATGTCCACTGCGGTGTTCCAAGGAAGATCAGTGATGGATGGTGACCTTGTATTGTTTTGAGCAGTAATTGCTTTGTACCTGGCCCTGTTTGATCAGAGTTCAAGTTGCCCCACCGAGCCCTCCCAGCCTCCCCAGGCAGCAGGACCGATCTCGTTCCATGTGGCAGAGTGGGAACTGGGTCCCAGCGAGGCCAGCGCTCTTCCTGTGACCCAACCCTAGTGCACTTCCCAGACCCATCCCTCGGAGGCCCCCTCTCCCCGGGGCCAGCACCCAGGGTCTCCGAGGAGTGTGGTGATCCCAGAGCGGACCTCGCTGGGGCAGTCACGGAAGCGAGCCCGTGGTCCTCATCTTCCCCGAGGCCAGGCTGCTCTGGTGGAGAGCACAGCCCAGTCTGCAGCAGGATGGGCGGTCCCCTCTGGACTGGCTCTTTTGGCCGAGGCCGAGTCTCCAGTCCTGTGTAAGCAGCCCCGGGACACCGAGCTGCTCACCAGACAGACAGAGGGCCGCTCTCGCCGTCCAAGGGCCATCTCTCATCCACAGACAGCTGGCAGGCTCTTTAATTAAAAGGGCTCCATGGCTCGGCTTCTGTGTGTAGACGCTCCCTGCAGCCGGATGAGGGTGTCTGGGCAGGGTCTTCTCTGCAGGGGTGGGTGTGGGGACAGGTACCCTCCCCTTCCCAAGTGCTGAGCCCAGGGCTGGGCTCCTCATTTACAACCAGGGGCAGGGTGGGGGGCTCGGCATGTGAGACCCTGGGGAAATGGTGGGGTCTCTGTGCCTCAGGTCCTCACGTGTGAACAGAGGGTATGGTGGGCTTCCCTGAGAGCCCATCTTTTCCACATCCTTCACCCTACCCTCGTGGCTGCCATGTCTTCTGTGATGATGCCGTTGAGTTACAGCCTTCACAGCAGTGGCCGACACAGTGCCCTCCCGGTGTCGTCCTCATCGTCGTCTTCGTCATAACCATCCTCACCATCGTTGCGTCATCGCTGTCTCGGCCTTGCCTGCACCCAGTGCAGGGCCCGACGCGCAGCGCGCCCTCGTCATCATTATCACCGTATCGCTGTTGTCTTTATAACCCACGTTGTCCTCATCACCACCATCCTCTTCCTCCTCCTCCTTATCCCCATCGTCACCGCCACCCTCCTGCCGTCATCCTTGTTGTAACTGGCATCGTCCATCTCCTCCTATTGTCATAACTGTCTTTGTCCGCCGCCTCCTACTCCTCCCCATCGTCACGGCCATCATTGTCATCACGGTTGTTATCAGCACCCTCAGCGCCCCCCTCCGCCTCCTCCTCCTCCCCATCGTTGTCATAATTGTCTTCATCGCCTCCTCCTCCTCGTCATCCTTGTCGCCTGCCTCCTCCTCCTCGTCGTCACCATCGTCATGTCCGTTGTCCTGGCCATCGTTACCATCCTCTCTGTCATCATCCAAATCTCCCTCCCTCCGCTCCCAGTCATCACCCCCATCCTCACTGCTGTCACTGCCTTGGGCTCTCAGTGCCCGGCACGTCGTAGGTGCTCCGTAGATACTTGTCGAGTGAACGAAAGGATGCAGTAAGTGATGACATGTGCCAGGCACTGGGGCCGCAGTGATGGCAGTCACAGGCGCTCCACCCACTAACACAGGAAGGAAGGAGATGCTCTCCCCTGGTTTCGTGGCGGTCTGCTCTCATAAAGGCGGGCATCACCTTCGGAGAGTTCTGAGCCCTTTGGCCCTGATGTCAGAGCCCTCTGCCTTCCTCTCGTCCACGCCCCACCTGCCCCTCCACTGCCTTCTCTCCTTCCTGCCCTGGCCCCCTTCCCAAGGCCCTGCCCTGTCTGTCCCCACGGGACAGTGGGCACTGCTTTGTCATAGGACAGTCAGACCCCACCCTGGTGGCACGCAGGCCTTGGGGATGGGGGTTCGAGGGGGCCGCCTTCTGGGTTGGGTCCCCCTTCACTGTCTTCACAGCTGTGTGACCCTGTGCTGGTTACTGGCCCCTGAGCCTTGGTGTGCTTCTTTCAAATCTCAGGGGTGGTGCTGGGAAATCCCGTGGACAGAGGTGCCTGGAGGGCTGCAGTCCCTGGGGTGCAAAGAGTCGGACGCGACTGAGCGCGTGTGTGCATGTAGTGACCGTACCCTGCATTTAGAACAGTGCCGGGCACGTGGCAGGCATGTGGTTTTCATTCATTCACTTGCTCATCCACTCGTTCATCCATGTCACAAACGTTTTATTGAGAGTCTATGTACCAGACACTGAGGGTCTTCTGGCTGTGAGTGAGACAGGTTTTAGGGAGCTCTGTGAGGGGCCCCGCCTGCCCCCCTCTACCTGTGGCCCGGCCGCCCACTGTCCATGGCTGGGCTCCATGTGCAGCTCCGACCCAGCTGCCCAGCCACTATGGCAGGTGACTCCCGTTCATCACAGATCCCCTGTGCTCCAGGCGGGATCCCTCTAAGCCCTTGAGCGTCCCCACACACACCAGGGGGGGCCCTGCCGGCCTCTGCTGGTTTAGTTCTATATCATCTGTCTTCCCCCAGGAACCCCATTGACATGCAGTGTCAGCCCCGTGGGGGACGACAGCTGGAGGGGACATGCAGAGGGGCCCGCCCTTGTCTAGCTGTTCAGCAGGCAGCTGCCCTGCCCTCATGCCAGGCGTGGTCCTGGGGCTTCGGGAATAAGTCAGAGGCTGCCCTGGTCTGGGAGGACGGATGGTCCTGCACAGGCGAGCCGGCCCCTCCAGCAGACGGGCAGGGGTGGGTAGTCTCGAGATGGGCAGACAGCGCTGTCCTGCAGGGCTGGTGGCAGTGGACCTGCTGCCCTGTGCCCGTCAGTGAGGGGACTGAGGGCTCCCGGAGGGCGCACGGCACACCCTGGCACACAGACACCAACGCCTCCTTGCCAGGAGGGTGGCGGAGACATCCATGAGGCAGAGGCTCTGCAGACGTTCGTCTGTGCATTTGGACGCCTGCCTTTCTGTGAAGGAGGTCAGGGCCCTGGGCTGATCCCCCATGGGCAGTCACTGGCTGGGGCTGCCCACACACTCTCCCCTTCCTCAGGGTCTCCTCCTCCCTCTGGCCTCTAGGACAAGTCCTGCTCCCTCGGGACAGGCACTTACAGGTCAGTTGAGGCCATCAGCCTGGGGGAGCCATGAGACGGGGCCCCTTGCCTCCTCACTGGGTCCTTCAGCCGAGCCCTTGAGCCGTCCCAGCTTGAGGGGCCCGGGATGAACCAGGTGGAGCTGTGGAGCACGCAGGCATCCATGGCTGACGGAACAGCATGTGCAAAGTCCCTGGGGCATGAAGTAGCAGAAAGGAGACTCATGTGCTCCTGGGACAAGCTCATTTATTAATACAACGGGTGCAGGGGGTCTGGGAAGCCACAAGGCAAGAGTCAAAGAGCAGAAGGGCCCAGGGAGAGGCCCCTGACCTTAGGGAGGGTGCTGCCTGGCGTTCCGTGTCTGTCACCTTCTCTAACGCTCGCAGCCAGCCTCATGGGAGGCGGGGGTCTCCCTGGCGTCAGGACAGACGTGGGTGCGAGGCACTGGCATGTGATCCTGGAGTCACACCAATGGACAGGCAGGCTGAGCTGGTGTGGCTCCAGGCTGGGGTTTTTCCACTCCGCCTGGACACCCCTTTGGTTGCTGTTATGTAAGCGAGGGTCTGGAAGTGCTGTGGTCTGTGTGTCTCTGTGTGCGTGTCTGTGTCTATGGTATGTCTGTGTGTGTGTGTGTATCTCTGTGTGTGTGTGTGTGTCTGTGTTTATCTGTGTGTGTGTATCTCTGTGTCTGTGTGCATGCCTGTGTGTGTGTGTGTGTATCTCTGTGTCTGTGTGTGTGTATCTCTGTGTCTGTGTGTGTGTATCTCTGTGTCTGTGTGCATGCCTGTGTGTGTCTCTGTGTGTGTGTGTGCATGCATGCACGCCCGTGCATGTCTTCCCGCAAGTGCCAGCTGCAGCCTCTTGAGAAGGAGGTCGACACGGGTGTCTGTGCGGCAGCTGAGGTTGCCCGCATGCTAGTGCATGTCCTTGGGCCAGTGACTTGGCTGAAACCCTTTAATCCTCCACGCTCCGTGAGGCTGTTGCTCTTGTTACTCAGGATTTCCAGCAAGGGGACCAAGGACAGAGGCCGTGTTCCGAGCCTTGCCCCGCGGTGTTTCTAAGTGCGCACATTTGATGCACGTTCTCCGTTCATAATTGGGGAAGGAGTGAGTGGGCTTCTCGGGTTCCTCAGCTTCATCTTGCTGCTTTTCCATTACTTTCCAGAGTGCCTCGGGCCCCAGAGGTGTGTGTGTGTGTGATCTGAATGTGCCTATGTGTATGTGCAGATGTATCTGTGTGTGCCTGTGTGTGCACACGTGTGTGTATGTAGTGGGTGTCTGCATATGCGTGTGCATGAGTGCATGTGGTGCGTCTGCATGTGTATGTATCTGTGTGTGCCTCTGTGTGTATGTCTGTGGATGTGTGTGCATGTATATGGTATGTGTGCGTGCGTGCGTGTATCTGTGTGTGCAAATGTATCTATATACACCCATGTATGCATGCATGTGTGTGTATTTGCACACACGTGCATGGGACTGTCAGCATCGTACAGCAGTCTGCACTCAGGTTTCACTGCCACGTCCCAGGCCTTGCCCCACTGCTAAGGGAATGTCCCCAAGGTCACACAGCCAGTCATGGCCCTGAGCCCAAGTCTTCCCGCCTGTGAAATGGACATGACCGTCCCTGCCCGGCCGCCCCAGCAGATGTTCTGCATCGGAGTCGGGGGCTCCGTGGGCTCCTGTTGGGCTGCAAGGTCGGCAGTGATGGTCTGCGCGTGTCTGGTCTCTGCATGTGGCCTCCGTGCTGGCAGATAGCATATCTGAGCTGGGGGCATAGCAGGCGCCCCCTCCCCCAACACCCCTGGTCTCCTGCACCGTGAGTCCCTCTGCTGCTCGGGTCACAGTCACCGCGGGTCAGCGGGGCCCTTGCTGAGCACGGTCACTCAGGAACCCGGCTCCCAGCACCTGGAGGCCCCGTCCTCCCTGAGGTCCTGAGTCCTCTTCCTGTCGGGGCAGAGCGGGGAGGAAGAAGGGAGCGGATGAGAGTTGCACGACAGGCCCTCAGGGGCCAGGCCTGGAGCCCCGCTGGCCCCAAGTCCTGAAGGGTGCTGTGGCCAGCTGTGCTTGGGGCAGGGGAGGACCCACACCCAAGTGGGCACCAGCACCTGGGACTAGAGCCCGCCTGCTTCTGATGCTTCTTGAGGAAGTGAGCGGCTCTCAGTCTGGGAGACATGGGTGGCTGCCGACGCGTGTGGACGGAGATGAGCTCCGGTCTCACCACCGCCATGTGCTTGGGTGAGGTCAGGTGGTGACCTCTGAGGCCGAGCATTGGCCCCGCCAGCTCTCACAGAACCCTGTGACCCCTACTCAGTGGGAGAGGAGGAATCCGCAGAGCTGGAGGGGAACCCAGAGTCCCAGGCCCAGCTTCCTGCCTCAGGGTCGGCCCTGGAACAAGAGCCCAGCACGTCCAGCCGCGTGAACATGGGCAGTTTGGGAAGCCGAGCATTTACCTTCACTCGGCTCTTGAGGCGTCCGAGAGGCAGAGATGACTATTTTCAGCCATGAAAGCGTCAGTGTCTTTGCTCTCCCGGCCCCATCCCCCGACTGGCATGGATCATGCTCCTTTCAGGGAGGGGGGCTCCTGGCTTGACTACAGGCCACCGGATTCCGTGTGCCTTAGGTCCCTGTGTGCCCAGAGCTCCTTTGGGATTCGCAGTGAGGGAGAAGAGGGCCTCCTGGAGGAGGTGGCCGTTGAGCTGGGTCCTGAAAGGGGGGCAAGAGCTTCCCGGAGGGAGGCGCAGGCTGTGTCTGCAGGGAGCCAGGACGCTGGGGCACCTGGGTGGGGCTGGGGGCGGGTGCTGGAGGAGCTGGGGTCCCAGCACTCAGAGTCCTGAGTACCTTGATATCCAAGCCTCTGTTTTGCCTGAAGGATCTTTCCTCCATGAATTCCACCTGCTCCCTCCCTCTCCTCTACTCCAGGCCCTGAACGAAGAGTCCCCACTTCTAACAGAAACAAGCGCGAGTTTGAATATTTCGTTTCATTTAAAAAAAAAATACCCAAGTATCAGTTATTACTGAATGAGACAGTATTCTTGGGTATGAAAGCTGACTTACAATTTTCTTATTCTGCCATAGACTTTTCAAAAGTCAGCCCAATTTTATATAATTTTTCTTGTGAACCTGATTTTTATATTTAGGTTTGTTTCCCCATATTTCCTTGCAGTTTTTCTTTTCTTTTTTTTTTTTTTTTCAGAGGCGGTTATGGACTGTGGGTGGTGAGGGAAGGAGAGTGGAATGGGAGAGATGGAGGATCCAGCTCTGCCCAGTTCTGGGGCTCCTCATCCATGGCTGGGAGATAACACCACTCACTGTGGGAAGGGTGCTCCCTCTCCTGCAGAGTGCTCCCTGTCCTGCAGGGTGCTCCCTCTCCTTCAGGGTGCTCCCCCTCCTTCAGGGTGCTCCCTCTCCTGCAGAGTGCCCCCTCTCCTGCAGAGTGAATGAGTTAAGGAAGGTGACTCCTCCCTGGCCCGGTGTGTGTCCTCAGTAAACTGTGGTTGTGGCCGCCACCATCATCTGTTATTATTACTGCTATTATTGGTTGGTGGTAACTTCAGAGAAGCTCACTACATGACACATGGCCTCTAAGAAAAAGATGAATGGCTCCACCCCCCCCGCATCCTGATTCTGGATGCCGTCCCAGGGGAACCGCGGGCTGGTGGCTGCGCGCCATTTGCAGTCGTCCGCGTGCCCGCCAGAGGGCGCGCTTGCATTTTTGGTCTCTGACTGGCGGCCCACGGAGGCTCCTTAGCAAGTGGGCCTGAAAATACCGAGGGCTGTGGGCTTTAACTGGCATCTCAGCCCCTTGAACTCTTTCCTGGCTACACCATCTGTGATCCTCTTCAGAAGCAAACCTACCTGGCAGATGGAGGGCCTCTAGCCTCCTCCAACAGCAGGGTTCCATGCCTCTGTGGGTCCAAGCCTGAGATATTTGAGGGGCTGGGGGCTGGGAGTGGGGTATGCCTTGACCCGGTCCTGCTCCCGATATCTGTCCTGTTCAGGTCAGAGCCGGGACCCTGGAAGCTGGGAAGAGTCTGCTTTAAAAATAATATGTTCTCTTCTCTTTTAGAGCTGAGTAATATCCCAAACACCACGTTTTCTTATTTAATTATTTTTATTGGTTTATGACATTGTATGTTTCTTGTGCAGTGTTGAATATCTGCTTCTGTACAAAGCAAGGCATGCTCACTCCAAAAGTTTGGTTTCCATCTGTGCCCACACTGTTGGCCCCCTTTACGCGTTTCCCCTCCTCCCTTCTGGTTACCACTGCCCTGGTTCTCTGTATCTGCGTGTTTGTTTTGTGCATTTACTGTTTTTTTTTTAACATTTATTTTAAAATGTTTTATTGAAGCAGTTGATTTAGAATGTTGTCTTTGTCTCAAGTGCACAGCAAAGTGATTGAGGTTATATGAACAGTACTGCTATGAACTGGGGTACATGTTTCTTTTTGAATTAGAGTTTTGTCCAGATATATGCCCAGGAGTGAGCTTGCTGGATCACACGGTAGATGTATTTTTAGTTTTCTAAGGAACTTCCATCCTTCTCTCCATAGTGCCTGCACCAATTTGCATTCCCACTAGCAGTGTGGGAGGGTTTCCTTTTCTCCACACCCTCTCCAGTGTTTATTATCTTTAGACTTTTTGATGATGGCCATTCTGGCCGGTGTAAAGTGGATACCTCATTGCAGTTTTGATTTGCATTTCTCTAATAATTAGTGATGTTGAGCATCTTTTCATGTGCCTGTTGATCATCTGTATGTCTTCTTTGGAGAAATGTTTATTTAGATCTGCCCATTTTTTGAATGGTTTTTTTTGGATACTGAGCTGTATGAGCTGTTTGTGTATTTTGGAAATTAATTCCTTTGTTGATTGCATCATTTACAAATATTTTCTCCCATTCTGTAGGTTGTCTTTTTGTTTAGTTTATGGTTTCCTTTGCTGTGCAAAAGCCTTTAAGTTCAATTAGGTTCTACACCACATTTTCTTTATCTATTCATCAACCAATGGACACTTAGGTTGCTTCCGTTCCTGTTTTTAAGGCTGAATAATATCCCATTGTAGGGAGAGACCACATTTTGCTAGTCCATTATTCGTTGATGGACATCTGGGCTGTTTCCACCTTTCAGCTGCTGTGAATGGTGCTCTGTGAACGTGCATGGAGTATTTGAATACCTATTTTAAATGCATTTGGCTATACACCTAGGAGTAGAGTTGCTAAAAATAGTCTCTAAAGGGAGTACTTTTTTGGTTACTTTTTTTGCTCTTAGAGAACATTCTTAGGCAAACTGTAAAGTCTCGCCTTTTACTTCCCCTCTGATGTCTGGGTGGTCGCCACTGTCGGTCGTGGGTCATTTCCAGCACGTGCCAGGCCCCCTGCCCCCAGCCAGGATGCATCCAGGCCCCATCTGAGGGTCTCCTGATGGCAGCCTCCCGAGTCTTTGTGGCACTAAAGGAGAAGCACACGGGGCTGCCCAGGCTCAGTTTCCTCATCTGTAAGATGGGAATAATAACGCGTCTTTGGGTCCCACTGGATTCTTATAACATGGAGGGAGCAGGGCCCAGGGAGATGCAGTCCTGGGCTGGGGCGGGGTGGTAAAGCCCAGCGGGAGTCTGGACCAGGGTTTCCAGGAGCCCCCCATCCCATCCGCCAGGCACTCCTGAGTGATAACACAGGCCCAGCAAAAGGTGAAATGTCCATCCAGCACAAGCAGGGGGAGCAGGCACCAGGTTGGTACGAGCGGGAAGGTCCCTGAGGCCGGGTGGGCTCTGCTCTCAGCTGGCACCCCCCACCCATCATTCCCAGCCCTCCCAGGAAGGGACTCATCAGGCTCTCCCCGGGGCGGGGCAGGTGTGGGTCCTCCCTCTAATGACTATGAGCTGTCATTAGAAACCTGTGGCTTGTGAACTTGCATATTTTTAAAAATAGTTTTAGGTCTCCTTTCCCTCTTAAGAACAAACAATGAAGTGAAACCCAAAGGGAATGTTTTGGGAAATGAATAAGAATAATAATAAAAAGCCTATGAGGGAATTGCTCTGTCATTAAATAAAACACCGAACCTGCTTTTCCTCCAGAGATCACAGTGCAAACCGGTGACTGAGCAAGGTGGCTCCAGGCGCCTCCCAGAGGGGCCAGGGCTCAAGCAGTGGCGTCCCCAGCCTGGATGGGGAGCCTTGGGTTCTCATCTGTGAGTTGCAGTTGAGGTTTTGTGGACCAAACCCCATGGGGATGGTAGGAAGGGGCCTCCGTCTGCCCAGGATGGCCACGCTTGCCGGGCTGTGGTTCTGCTTGGTACTTTGTGCGGGGTGGGGCTGACCTCTGCCCACTTGGGGGGAGGCGCGTCCATGGCCTTGATTTGTGCATCTGTGAAATGGGGCCAGCGGGTGACTCCTGCAGCAGGAGCCTTGCTGTGATGGGGCAAGGTGGACGGGGTGGGTGGGCGCCGTGAGCCAGGGCTCGGCGGTGGGGACCACGGCCTGGCCGGCCCCTCACGCCCCTCTGCTGTCCCCGCCTGCCCTCTCAAGTCCATTCTCTTCTCTCCTCCCTTCCTCCGGCTCTGGAGCTTCGTGACTCCTGCGTTAGACAAACAGATGGTCGGTTTTGTCTTATTTTGTTTGGCCTGGGCCGCGTTTTAAAATGTTTCATTAGATGCTAATTAGATTCCATATCTTCAATATCCAGTATTTCCAGCTTCTCTTTAAAAACTGGTCACCCTGGCCTGCAGCCCTGGTCCCGGGGCTTGGGGGAACAGCTGCTCTTTCTGGGGACTCGGGTCTCCAGCTGGCCACCAGCCACCCACAGGCCTGGTTTGGCCTCCCCTCCAACAGACCTGGTGGCCTGTAAGAGAAACCGTGTGAGGTGCAGGGGCCTGTGAATTATTTCTAGTCATGCTGAGGTCCAGGACATGTTGAGTGTTAATCCATTGCAATCAAGACACTCGCTGAAGCCAGATTATTGGAACACAGATGGGAGGGCCTGAGAAGAGCTGACTGGAGACTGGGGGTGGAATGAAAGCCCCGTTTCTCAGGACAGTCTCCTCTGTGGCTGGGCACATCCTCATGGTGGTAAAATGACTTCTGGGGCTCCGGACATCACACTCTGGCTCCTTTCTGGCAGGAAAGAACAAAAGGCTCATTGGTTCAGGGCTTGGCCAGTGGACCCAAGCAGAGCCCACAAGAAACGTCATCCCCTTTTGGGCTGAATGGGGGTGGTGCACCTTGGCCCAAGCCCCCGTGGTGGGACCCAGGGGATATTCGGGTTCCATTATATCGTGAGAAGGGTGCCTTGACCTGGAGCTGTCACAGAGGTGGCCCTTCCAGATGAGAGAATGAATTCAGAAAAGCTTTGTAGGCTGTGGAGTGCTGTGGGGGTGACCCTCACTCCCCTCTATAGAGGAGAAAGTCAAGGCTTAGCATCTGAGTGGCTTTCCCAGTGTCGTGGCTGGTGAAACAGGAGATGGAGCCGGATGTGGTCCTTGAGCCTTCCTGATCTCTATCCAGGAACCCCAGGAGGACCCTTCCTGCCCACTCTCACCCCCCTCCACCCCCCACAGGGCCTGTGATTCATTCTCCTTTTTAGTGTCTGCAGACACCTGGGGCTCAGGAATCCTGGGGAGCCCATACCGGGGCTGGAATGAGGCCGGTGCCGGGAGGATGGATGAGTGGGATGCTGGTTGCAGCTGAAGTGGGGGGCCGCCAGAAAGCATGGGGGGCCAAGGGCAGCTCCCTTCCCCAGCCCATCCCTCTTCAAAGCCACCCTGAGTCATTCTTTAATAGAATTTGTGCCTGTTTTAATTCCTACAGGCACAGAATCCTTGTGTGTCCTTTATAAATATTTCATTGTCTTCCAGCAGCAAATTTCCTGATGTCCAAATGCCTGGGTGGCCTCCTTCCCTGGGCTGTGCGATGGTGGATCACTTTCACCTGGCACCTGGCCTTGATGGCCGCCCCCGCTCGGAGTGGCAGAGCACCCCGGAAGCTTGGGGTCACAGTGCACTTGACCAAGGA
This sequence comes from Bos javanicus, assembly GCF_032452875.1. NCBI lineage: Eukaryota > Metazoa > Chordata > Mammalia > Artiodactyla > Bovidae > Bos > Bos javanicus. Next base: position 3,560,843 of record NC_083881.1, read on the forward strand.
GAACGAGGCGGCCTGGGCAGGGAGGTGATCACCCATGGTCCCTGAAGGGCAGAGTCTAACCCAGCCTGTCCTGATCCCCGGGGGCCAATCTTGTCCCCACCCCTCACCGCCCCTCTACAGTGTCCTGGAGGGGAATTCGGAGCACGGTTGGTCGTTTCTGACCAAGGGATCCCGGCAGGCTTCACGGAGGGGCACCCCACAGTGGGGGAAGCTTCACACACGGTGAAGGGCTGCAAAAGTCCGGCGAGATCATTTACGGCCAGCTGTTGATGGGCTTAGATTTCGGGGGAGCCACGGGCAGTCCTGAAGTGTCAGGAGTGAGGCTGGTCTGCGACCCCCGTTGCCCCATTGCCTTATACTTTTCTCAGTGAGGACAGCCTGCTGGATGCTCACGGTGTCTTAGGGAAACGCTGCCCAGAGCAGGAGCCGGGCCCGGGAACTTCTCAAACCTGGTGGCTGCCACACTCTTGGGGAATCTAGCAAGAAATCGGGGGTGGGGGGCACAGGGCGCTTTTCTGGGAGTGCTGCCTTGTCACCTCAGTGGGCTCTTTGGGCACCCTCAACCCAATAGGAACCATCGGTTTCATTACCCTCCTTGCCCACCTGGCTCCCTTGCGGGGACAGCCTATTCATTTGTTTTATTTGTTAGCCCGCTGCAGCCCTGAGATGCAGGCCTCTTCTCTGCTAAACCTCTCCCAGGACAGATCAAAGAGACCCACTAAGTATATTAAAGGGGCCGTGAAAATCAGGCTGGATGATGTAGTTCTCGGGCAGAGCTGCCCCCAGCCGTGCTGGGCTCGGGGATGGGCCAGGGCCTCAAGGCAGGCCTGGAAGATGGAGGTCATGTGCACAGGGATGCTGCCTTCTAAATTCTGAGTGACTGCCCCGTGCCAGGCCCTGGGATGTGCCGGGGCAGACCAGGAGTGGGCTTCTGCCCACCTGGGAGCCAGAGTCTGGTGAGAAGGCAGTGGAAGAGAGGAGGGCAGCAGAAGGAGGAGAAGGGCGGGGGCCAACTCCATCCCCACCCAGAGGCCAAGCCCCACGGTGGCTGCAGCGGGGCGGTGTCCCGAGGGTGTGAGACGTGGTCCAGGTGGTGGTCCTGCCCCGGGAGCTCCCAGTCCCCCGGCCCGGGCTCGGGGGCGGGAGGAGACACAGAAGGAAGCAGCTGAGAAGGCTGGCAGTGTGGGCAGGCCGCGGGGCAGCCTGTCGTGTCCAGGCGTGGCTGGCTGAGGGCCCGACGCGGGTGCCCACGTGTCGGAGGCCCGCCCGGGTCGGCGTGCCGTCCTGTGCGGGAGCTCAGCTCCGGTGCCCTGGCCCGAAGGCCGCAGAGCGCAGGTCTGGGTGGGCGTGGAGCGGGGCCGCGAGCCTGGCCTCACTTCTGGCGGCGTCAATCCACTTGTGCTGCAGGGACGGAGTGCCAGACTGCGGGGCTCCAACAGCAAACGCGTCTCAGAGTTCTGGACACTGCAAGTCCGAGATCCAGGTGACAGCAGGTCCAGCGCCTGGTTGGGTGGGCAGGCTCTCATCTTGCCTGCCGACAGCCACCTTCTCGCCAAGTCCTCACGTGACCACGAGACAGAGGAGCCCTGGCTCCTTCGTCTCCTTTAAGGGGACCAGTCCCATCAGAGGGGCCCGCATTCATGACCTCATGTAAACCTCATCCCAGAGGCCCCATCCTGAATCTCCCTGCGGGACTGGAGGAACGTTCAGTCCATACCAGGGATCTGATGCCCTGGTGAGCGGTCAGTTCCCACTGCCTCTCTGTCCCTCTCTGCTTTCTGTCCTTGGCCCCATTTCACAGACAGGGAAATGGAGGTGTCTTTCTCGGATACTCAGGAGTCCAGATAGCTCTTCAAGGTGGGGCTTGTTGTCTGAACAGTTCCATCTCCTCTCTGGATGTGTAGGTCAGGAAGCCCGGGCAGGTGTGGAGCTGGGCTCTGCAGGTTCTTTTCCAGGCTGAATCCCCACGTTCCTCTTAACGCATAGCCCTGCAGCTCTTGCACACTCCACCCCCATCTCCCTGGGCTCAGCCTCTGGGCACTCTCCTGGGGTGAGGGGCATGGGCTGGGCTGTGAAGCTGAGCTCGAGGGTCTTCTGTTCTCCTGAACCTCCATCAGCCCCCACATCCACCTGCTATGCCCTCAGTGCTCCTGCAGGGGAGGCCAGGATCCTTGGGCCTCAAGTGGATGCCCCTTGCCTCTGCCCTTTGGCCAGGTCCTGGGCTCTGCCACAGGACCCTGGGTCCAGGGGGAGGCCCTGATTTGTGGGAGCAGGACAAGACAGGAAGCACTGAGTAACATCTGAATTCCAGCAGAGACTGCAGCCTGGGAGAACTCCACACACCTTTCCTCTTGGCGGGCTCCTATTCATCCGGCGGTGACCTTGCGCTGATGCCCCAGTCTGAGCAGGGAGCCTTCTCCATGCTTCTATCACATCCAGCATGGGCCCTGGGGTAGATCTTTCCACCAGGCAAAGCTGATGATGCTGAGAGTCTGATACTGTGCTCAGCCTCTCAGTTTTGTGTCTTGTGTTCATCAGATCCTCCCGCAACCCACACAGGGCCTGGATCAGATTCTCCCACAACCCATGCAGGGCCTCGTGGAGAGGATGCTGGCCAGCATTGACCTGAGGCCCCTCTCACACCATCCCTGGGCCCTCCGCACCCACCCCACCGCTCTAGTGAGCTAAGCTGGGTCTCAGCCCTGGGGTCACTCTGGCAAGGGCTCCACCTCCTGTCATGGCCCCAAGGTGCCTGAATTTGATTCAGAGTCTGTGTCCCCATCTGCTCTAGCTTTGGGCTGGGACCTGGGAGCACCTCTGGGGTGGTCCTCCCCCTGATCCCATTCTGCTCACCTGTCTCCTGGTCGGCGACAATAGGCTGGGAGCTGCAAGGCGAGGACCCAGCAGGGGCTGGCTGGCGAGTGAGCCGGGATGGGGCATCACCTGAGACGGCCTCCAGGGTGACTCCCTGTGCTTGGATCCTGAGCTGGCATCCTGGAGCTCAGGGAGGACGGTGCTGGGGTCAGAGCTGCTGTGTGTGCAAACTGGGGGGCTTTACAGGCTGTCACTGTTCCCCACAGCTGTCCTCACGCCCAGGAGCCTGGCCCCTCAGGACCATGAGCACATCTGAGTCTCAGGCTCTGCATCTGTGGAGAGTCAGCAGCAAGGGGGCTGCAGGGCTGAGTGCAGAGGGACAGTGAGAGCCACTGTGTCCCCTGCGTGCAGGGAGCTTCATACCCAGCAGCCTGTGGCCTTCACATTCCCCAGGCTGGGGAGGTCTGGGTGACAGTCATACTGGTCACTGCTTGGCTCCTGCAGGGCTGCGGAGGGATGACCCTGTCTCCTGTGGAGGGGCTGTGACCTGGTCTCACTGTCCCCTGCCAGCCGCATTTCCCACATCCGTCCGGTGACGTGAGTGCGTCTTCCTGAGGTCACAGAGCAGGAGCCCAGAGGCTTCTGCCTGGGGCTGGGGTTTCAGAGTCTCTCCTGGGCCCCATGCACACCTCCTGAACCCCGTATGGATCAATTTTAGAAGTCTCTTTGATGAAAGGATGAACTGTATGAAAGGATGATGGAAGGATGAACTGTATGAAAGGATGATGGAAGGATGAACAGTATGGCCCTAGGTGGGATTCCTGAGGTTATGTTGGTGGAGGAGAAAGCGGCTCCCAGTGCTTGGGGAAGCCTAGAGCTTAGAGGCTCTAGAGGGAGCACGGGGGCATGGGGGAGCCTAGAGTCTTAGAGAGCAAAGCTGGACAGAGGTGTGGCTCTGAGCTCGTGGGGTTGGATCTCACAGGTGGGATGGAAGGTGGCCAAGGAGAACACGCACCAGCCTGGGAGTCCTTGGTGGCATTGTGACACCCATGCCCTCCACCTAAGGGAGTTCTGGCCGTGGGCTGGCTGGCAGCCCTAAGATATCAGGGGAAGACAAAAAGCCCCTGTGGGCCCCCTGTACCAAGCACAGGTAGTGTGCATAGTCAAGGCTCTGGGTGAGTCTGGATAACATGAGTAGATGCTTGAATCCAGCTCTGCCCAAGGAGGCCAGGCTGCCTTCATTCACTCACAGATTAGGAAAAACAAAGTCTTTTAGGGTTTGAGTTGTCACACAGGTTTTGTGATGGCATCGAGTATTTGCAGCTTGTTCTCCTTTTGGGTTTTCTATCCTGTTGCGTTGAGCTATAGGCCTGTTTTTGTACCGGTGCCATACTATTTTGATTTCTGTAGCCTTGTCGTATAGTCTGAGGTCAGGGAGCCTGATCCCTCCTAGTCCATTTTTCTTTCTTGAGATTGCCGTGTCTATTCACTCAATAGTGAAAGGCCTCAGAGGCCTGTAGGGCACTGTAACCAGGCGTCCCAGAAGAAAGAGAATAACTCAAAAGAAACGGAAGAAATAATGGCCAAAATGCACCGAATCTGGCGAAAGACACAAATTTACAGATTCAAGAAACTCGGTAAACTTCAAGCAAGATAAATACAAAGAAAACATCAGGATCGAGCTGCCAAAAACCAGAGAGAAACTCTCAAAAGCGTCAGAGAGAAACAGTGCGTCACATACAGTGAGACAGCTATTTGAACAGCACTTACTTCTTAATCATAAACACCAGAGGCCAAGAAACAGTGGAGCAACATCTTTAAAAAGCCTTTTAAATACCATAACCCATAACTGTCTATCCAGGGAAAATATCTTTTGAGAATGAAGAGAAAATCCACTCTCAGAATCAAAACTTGTTTCCAGCTGCTCTGAAGAGTGGCGTGATTTCTAAAGGAGGTACTTCTGCCTGGAGGGAAATGACACCAGATGGAAACTGAGGTCTTCAGGAAAGAACGAAGCGCATCTTGATAAACAAGTAGGTTTATATTTATACAAAACGCAGGGGTGGGAGTCCCATGACATCTCCATATAGCTCACCTGTGCGGCTGATATAAAACCCAGATGGATGCTGGAAAACTTAACAAGGTGGTAAATTAGCTAGTGGTTCTGGATGGGATCTATTTACTGGAAGGAAACCAGCATAGTACTTGCTGGGTCAAAATCAGGTGCCCGGCCCCCAGCCCTTCCTGTGATGAGTGAAGCAGTGGCCCTTCTAGGGGCCTGGCCAGCAGTATGCCTGTGTATCTCGTCCCTGGGGGTGTCACTTCTGTAGCCCACCACCCTGCGGAAGGAAAGAATGCCATCATTTTGATGGCCCGTGGTATATCTCACTGGTCTGTTACAGCAAAGACATCCCTTAGAGCAAGACAGGTACACGAGCGTGTGGGCCCAGAACACCCCAAAGCTTAGGGCTTCCAGGTGAACAAATCTCCAAGGGCCCCAGTGGCCCAGGGCGCAGGACCCTTCCCACTGCGGCTGTGTCTTGCAGAGCCTCCAGGAAGAAGGGAGCTGTGCTGGGCATCTTCAGTGTCCCCAGCGAGATGCATCGATCTGCACCCCGCTCCCCACTGGGGAAGCTAAGTCTGTCTGCACCACCTCTAGGGCTTCTTGGCCCTCTGGTGTCCAGCTGGGTTCATCCATGGGACAGCCCCAGCAGGAGGTCTGAGGAAGGGAGGGAGAGGAGGACCTTGGTAGTCGACCTCTTCAGCAGGTTCATGCCCTGGAGTGACTCTCTACAGGTGCCGGCAGCTACATCCACAGCGTGTGGACTGACAGCTCTCCGTGACTGCGGGAGGTGGCACTCTCAACTTGAACAGTTAATTAATGGGCTATTTATAGCACGGGAGTGCAAGGAAGGAAGAAGGTGTGGTGGCCTGGGACGAGCAAAGCCCTTAGCTGATCCATGTGGACGCTCTGCTGGATCCGCTTCCCGTATCTGCTTCTGATGCAGTGTGATGGGCACCGCATGCAAACAGGACGCATATGAAGCCTACATCTAGAATATTCATTCAGTGTCTGTGGACGCTTTATATAAATACACGTGGCATACGCTTGGAACTTTGTGAAAGGTGGATGTGTTAGGTAGAGTAACTGGATGTGGATGTGAAGTGTAGAGGTGAAAGCCACATACCATCTACATGTTAGACTAACATGCAGAGCATCTCCTGTACACCCACAGCACACACACGTGGCGTAGGATGTGGGTGAACGTGCAGCGAGCACTCGGGACACAGGGTCTGTGCACCACATGTATGCCCACGCTGCGGGGATCGCACGTTCTCGTAGCTCAACAATATTGTGTAGTTCCTAAGCCGCGTCCAACTCTTTGTGATCCCACGGACTGTAGCCCACCAGGCTCCTCTGTCCATGGGATTTCCCAGGCAAGAATCCTAAAGTGGGTTGCCCTTTCCTCCTTCAGGGGATCTTCCTGACCCAGGGATTGAACCCACATCCCCTGCATTGGCAGGCAGATTCTTTACCACGGAGCCACCAGGGAAGCTCTCAATAGCATACACACCATCTACAGATTACGGTACAAGAGACTCAGCGGAAAGCATACAAAATGCACATATGCCACGAGTGAGGGAAGATGGCCTCTCCTTCCCAAGAAGAAATCATAGTTAATATACAGAAACTTGTTGTATTTCTATATCCTGTGGTCATGTATGGATATGAGAGTTGGACTGTGAAGAAGGCTGAGCGCCGAAGAATTGATGCTTTTGAACTGTGGTGTTGGAGAAGACTCTTGAGAGTCCCTTGGACTGCAAGGAGATCCAACCAGTCCATTCTGAAGGAGATCAGCCCTGGGATTTCTTTGGAAGGAATGATGCTAAAGCTGAAACTCCAGTACTTTGGCCACCTCATGCGAAGAAATGACTCATTGGAAAAGACTCTGATGCTGGGAGGGATTGGGGGCAGGAGGAGAAGGGGACGACAGAAGATGAGATGGCTGGATGGGATCACCAACTCGATGGAGATGAGTCTGAGTGAACTCCAGGAGTTGGTGATGGACAGGGAGGCCTGGCATGCTGTGATTCATGGGGTCGCAAAGAGTCGGACACGACTGAGCGACTGAACTGAATGGAACTAAACAATGAAAGATCAGAAAGAGAAATTGAGGAAATAATCCCATTTTTTATTAATTTTTTTTAAATTGGAATACTTTGCTTTACAATGCTGTGTTAGCTTCTGCTAACAGTGCAATAAAGCGAATCATCTATGCGTGTATATTTGGACCTCCCTCCCTCCCACCCACCCCCACAGGCCACCACAGAGCACTGGGCTGGGCTTCCTGTGCTAAACCATAGGTTCCCACCAAGCACCTTACACATGGTAGTGTATATATGTCTGTCCTAATCCCCAGCCCAGCCCGCCCTCCCCCCGCCTCCACCCTCCCCTTGCGCCTGTGTCTGCATGTCCATTCTCTGTGTCTGTGTTTCTATTCCTGTCCTGGACACAGGTTCATCTGTACCATTTTCTAGATTCCACATGTATGCTTTATTGTTGTTCAGTCGCTCAGTCGTGTCCAACTCTTTGCAACCTCATGGACTGCAGCACGCCAGGCTTCCCTGTCCATCACCAACTCCCAGAGCTTGCTCAAACTCATGTCCATTCAGTCGGTGATGCCATCCAACCATCTCATCCTCTGCTGTCCCCTTCTCCTCCTGCCTTCAATCTTTCCCAGCATCAGGATCTTTTCTAATGAATTGACTCTTCGCGTCAGGTGGTCAAAGGATTGGAGCTTTAGCATCAGGCCTTCTGATGAATATTCAGGATTTATTTCCTTTAGGATTGAGTTTGATCTCCTTGCTGTCCAAAGAACTGTCAAAGACTCTTCTCCTGCACTGCAGTTCAAAAGCATCAATATACACGTTAATATATGATTTGTTTTTCTGACTTACTTATTCGTCTCTTCAGATTAGATAATTTCTATTCATGTGCCTGTTATTTTCTTCTTGCTATTTCCTCATCTGTCCTTTCTGGTCCAACTCCGATGTTGTTCTGCCATTTCTCCTCTTTCATAAAGGCCATGGGGTCTCTGAGAGGGTCGGAGCTCTGTGCTGCCTCAATGGGACTGAGGGCCAGAGAAGGTACAAACTTGTGATGTCAACTCTGCAGTAAAAGTGTGACTCCCAGTCAGGCAGGACGTGGCACAAGTTCACGGCAGGGGAGAGGCAGGCAGTCTGAACGTAAGTGATGAATCCCTGGTGGAGAGGTGTGGGCTAGAGCAGTCAGGGCAGGCTTCCTGGAGGAGGCAGTGGGAGGGGGCAGATCCCTACTGAGTCCCATACCCTGCTCTTTGATCTCAGCACATCTGCACAACAACCTACCTCAAAGTTATTATCCCGTGTAACAGGTGAGGACACCCAGGCTGGGAAGGTGGTCTGCAGCCCACGGTAATACACCCGGTTAAGTGACCATGAGCATGTGACTCAGGGGAGCACCAGGGGAACCCTTCTTGGTGGGGCGGGATTGGAGATGTTGGAAGGCCATGTTCATCCTCCAAGTTCGCAGTCCACATACCGCCTGTGATCCTTTTTTTTTTTTTTTTCCGGGCAGAATTAGTCCTGGAACTTGAATTAGTCTTAGGTTCCTCATGCCATATTGTGCCAACCCTACCCAGACTCTGACATGATCACTGAGCACCTAAGTGACCCTGGCAGGTAACTTCACCGTTCCAGCACCACCGTGCTCAGTTGAACCTGAGGGAATACAGGCTCAGCTTTGCATGGCTTATGCAGGGAATCCACAGAGAGGTGTTCTGTGGAGCTGCGTGAAGAGTTTCAGAGGCTCCTACACATGTGGGGTCTTTTAGGATTGTGTGTCCCCTCGATTCTGACAAGGCCGCATTCACACAGTGGCATGGATGTATTCTGTCCTTTGTTAAAGAGGTATTTTGTGTGCTCAGTATTTCTCACAAAAGAGGTAAACATCTTTGCCCCTGTGGTGTTTATGCTCCACTCAGCAGGGACCTCTAGATTCAAGACCTCTGCTTTTAAGCCTTATTTGCTGAAAACTCTGGGCTTAAATCCCAATTCTGAAGAAATCGAGTTACCCTGCTATTAAATAACTGTTTTCTTGCCAGTGGTGTCGGATGCGTTGTGTCTGCATTGTGTCTGTTTTATAGGGTCAGCACAAGGTTAGAAAGAGGTGGTGTGTGATGCGGGTCACACAGACTAACTAGTTGATTGGCTACCTGAGCTGGGTACGGGGAGCCTGGGCAGGAGGCAGGGGGTTCTCTAGACCATGCTGAGCTTTCTGGCACCACCTTTGAGGCTGTGGAAACTGGGGTTCTTTCTCCCCCTTTACCAGCACACGCAGAAACGACTCAGGTGGATCCATCATGCCCTTCCAGCCTGTGCACCCTCTTACCTTCTGAGATGCCCCCACCTCCCTGGGTGGCCCCACTGCTCCCAGTGGGGGAGGTGCAAGGATCCACACTTCCCGGGCTTTCTACCCACCTGTCCACCTAACCTGGCCTTAGACCCAGCGTTTATTTAAGAATACAAGAATGGTGGTCAACAGCAACCACAAGAAAACCCAGTTAGCATTCTTTGACTGTTTGCTCTTAGGGATGATCCATGGTGGGCGTATTTCATTTTTCTCCCTTGGGCTGGCTACGTCTGCAGCTTTCTGCAAAATCATATGAGTGAATATGCTGCTTTTCTTTGGAAAACCTTCGTGTTACTCTAAGAACAGTAAAATAACCCCCAAACTCCTCCTCCCCTAAATTAAGTGTTCCAAACATGGAGGAACATTTCTTCATTGATTCTTGCCTGTTCTTCCCACCACCCCGCCTCAGGTTACCCCAGCTGCATCCCAACTGCAATACCCACATCCACCCCACCGCACTCCACCCTGACTTAAGGAGACCCTGCCTCACTGCCTCTCCCCTTTCTCACCTCCTCCCTGCAGGTTACGGGCACGCTGCTCCCGGCACGGACGCGGGCAAGGCCTTCTGCATGTTCTACGCGGTGCTGGGCATTCCCCTGACCCTGGTCATGTTCCAGAGCCTGGGCGAGCGGATGAACACGTTCGTGCGCTACCTGCTGAAGCGCATCAAGAGGTGCTGTGGCCTGCGCAACACGGAGGTGTCCATGGAGAACATGGTGACCGTGGGCTTCTTCTCCTGCATGGGGACGCTGTGCATCGGCGCGGCTGCCTTCTCCCAGTGCGAGGAGTGGAGCTTCTTCCACGCCTACTACTACTGCTTCATCACGTTGACTACCATTGGGTTCGGGGACTACGTGGCCCTGCAGACCAAGGGTGCCCTGCAAAAGAAGCCGCTCTACGTGGCCTTTAGCTTTATGTATATCCTGGTGGGGCTGACGGTCATCGGGGCCTTCCTCAACCTGGTGGTCCTCAGGTTCCTGACCATGAACAGCGAGGACGAGCGGCGGGACGCCGAGGAGCGGGCGTCCCTGGCCGGCAACCGCAACAGCATGGTCATCCACATTCCCGAGGAGGCGCGGCAGGGCCGGCCCCGGTACAAGGCGGACGTGGCGGACCTGCAGTCCGTGTGCTCCTGTACCTGCTACCGCCCGCAGGAGTACGGCGGCCGCTCGGCGGCACATCAGAACTCCTTCAGCGCCAAGCTCGCCCCGCAGTACTTCCACTCCATCTCTTACAAGATCGAGGAGATCTCGCCAAGCACATTAAAAAACAGCCTCTTTCCGTCCCCCATCAGCTCCATCTCCCCCGGGTTACACAGCTTTACCGACAACCACAGGCTGATGAGACGACGGAAGTCCATCTAGGTCTGGGGCGGGAAATACAAGCCCGAGTCTTGTGTCCTCTTTGACGTTCAGTCTCATGGGCCCAACTTGTCTTATTTATTATGATTATCCTTTATGATTATCGTCATCATTTTTTTTTTCCTTTCTCTCCTTCCTTCCTTTCTTGGTTTCATTTCTTCCCCCACCTTTCCAGCGAGACAGAGCAGGCCAAAGGGAAAAGAAGGCCCGTCTTCCTCTGAAACTCGCATCTGAGCATGAAGCATGGATTTTGTCCTTCTTCCCAGCAAAGTATGCCTTACATTTCTCCCCGACCTGCCCCATATGTGGGGTGGGGAGGGGTGGCTTTCCCAGGACAGGTGTGAGACCCAGACAAGGAGACAGAGCCCAGAGGATACCTACCCAAAGTTGCACACCCCGCTGAGTGCCCACCCACAGTGGCATCTCTGACCCAACTCCTTCCTCTCTCCTCCCCAAGCGGCGGGTGGCCGTATGTGTGTGGTCTGAGTGTTTGCGAGTGAGGGCACACACCAGTGTGCGTCTGTGTGTGTGTGTGTGACGAGATGGAAACCAGGTGTTCATCTTTCTTTTCCATCACACAATTCTGTTAATAGTCCGCTTTTGGCTGCTTTCAAACAAAAAGGGGAAAACAAAACCCAGGAGGTGTTTGATTTATCATCTTGCCGAATCAAGCATGTTCCATAAGCAGCCTTTATCCCAGGCGTGTCATGATCACATGTTTTAACTGCTAGGTTCTAAATTCTATTAACTTCTTTTTAGGGGGTGGGTGGGCAAGCCATCATGGATCATTGTAGCTTGCCAGTTCAAAAATTTTTTAAACAAGCATGCACTTTGTTAAACTGGTATGCGTTAACAACACAAGAAAACAAAAAACTAGCAATGGAATAATCAAAAGCCAATAATATTAATTTATTAGAGACATTCTTAATTTTGCCATCTCTAGTTCCAACAATTTTCCATGTAACTGGAAGTGTCAGGGGAAGCTGGAAAATTGTTGCAACCACAGAGTATCTATTTTATTGTTTCTCTCTTATTTATGTGATGATGTGGATGATGTGTGCAGCGTCTACCTACGTGAGTGAGATTTATAGTCTGGGATGCTACGATGAGAATGGGTATGACTAAGTGGATGTGGTTTCTTTCCCTAATGAACAATGACAGGGCATTCCTCATTTTAAAGAATATATTTAATGTATTTTAAAGTGTGTCTCCAACTGCATTTGATTTATAAACAAGGGAATGTTGATGTTGGTCTCAGGAAGAGTTTGGAGGCAAGGAGCTGCATCTTGGCCTGCTGGGAACTTGTCAATCTCAGGGGATGACTTTTTCTGAGTAATGGAGAAATTCCTCCCCACTCTCAAGAGGGGATGACCCCCAAAGTGAAGGCCTCCTTATCTCCTGGAGGCCAGTTGGGCTATAGAACGTGGCCCTTCCCATGCAGGAATAAAGGAGAGTCTGACCTCCAGATTCATGGAGGGAACCTTCATTCCCTCATCACTGTCTCTGCCATCTCTAAAAAATCAGCCATCCTCATTCCCCTTTTTCAAAAACTGGAAGTTCACAGCTCTCGGATGGAAATGGGCTTTGGCTGGGCCACTTGGAAGGGGAAGTAGGGGCCCCCGTGCGATTTCCCAGGATGGAGGATCTGCTCCCTAGGAAGAGCAGACCTACAAGGTTTCCCAAGAGACGGCCCCAGTGCACCCACCCCAAGCGTCTGGGCTGTTGGACCGAACACGGCCCTTGAGATTTCCCTGAAAAGGCAAGCACTTTAACATTAGCTTCCTTGTTGAAAAGAATCCCTTTGTCTGGGGCATGCGGGGCTGCGGAACAAGTCTGAGAACCTGATTCTCTAGACCAAAATGCACAGTTACCAACCTTCAAGGCCATATCGATTAACTCATTTTTAAGATTAAAAGAAAAAATTGAGGTTTCTAAAATCTGTCTAGAGAATAGAAGCAGTTGCTCTTTAAATTTTTTTCTCTCTTGGAAGAGCTCGTTGGCTCTAGGGGGTCACAGGTGCAAGAGTACTCGTTCGTATTTGCAGATTGCTTCATGCTCTGGAGGAAGGTGCTTGGAGTAAGTGTGGGTTTCTCATGAAAACCTTTGTAAGACTTGCCCTCGAATGGGTGTGTGATAACCTTTATCTGTAAAGAAACAGGTACTGAGAAGGTGAGTGAGTTTCTCAATGTCAGAAAACTGGTCTTGACTAGAACTGAGACTTTAGTTTCAGTCTGGACCCCCCAAGAGGGTCCAAGAAACTGACTCCACCATACCATGACACCCTCACTCAGCCCTCGGATGAGGGAACCTGCTTCTCTTTCTCCGCACGTAAATACACCAGGTTCTTAAAGTCAGAGGAACATGGGCTCAACCCTTCATTCAGGACTGTTCCCCCCGCAACCAGGGTACAACGGTCATACTTCTGCTTGAATGCTTCCAAATGACAGGGAGCTCCTCCCTTTGCAAGAAAGTTTAGAAAACATCCCATAATCTCTGTTTCCACAGAACTGACTCTTCTTTGTAGGATTAAGGATGGTAGGGTGAAGTCTTTTATGTTGGATGACCACCAACTTAAGTGTCTGAACCAACCTGAAATTTGTCTTAGTTCTGTATCCCTTCCCCTGTCCCCCGCCCTTTACTACCCACGTGGCCCCCTGAAGGACACTTACTGAGTCTTCTCTTCTGAAGTCAGACATCCTTGTTTGTACTCAGAGTGTTCAGGGGCAGAGGTCAACCTTGGTTGGCTTCCCTTGTGCTATCTGTCTTTTTTCTCAGATGGTCCAGCTCTTCCCTACCATGCTGTCTGGCCAAGGAGTCCTCCAGATGCATCCGATGAGGTGCTCTGATGGGGGTGCCGAGTCAGGGCTTCTCTGGGGTTCTCTTCTTGATAAACCTGGCCCAGGGCCTCTCCTCCTAGAGTGTGGTCCTCCTGAGCAGCGCTGGAGTCCTCAGAAGCCAGAGGGACGCTTCACCTGAGTCACCTTGATGAGGCCCCTCCTCATCTTCAGAGAGGGGAACTGAGGTCCAGAAAGGCTCTTGCACAAATCTGAGGCCCCATAGCCAGAACAGGGTCTTCCCACTCATTTCTCCTTCTGGTTTCCTGGCTGCTTTGTTACCACTGTCACTCACACCCTCCCAACAGTCCCTGTTGCTGGACTTCTTAGCATCTCAGACCCAAGTCTCTTTCCGCCTCTCATACCTGGTGATTTCCTTCTTTCAGCCCAGGTTTCCCACACTCTTCTTCAGGTTGACCACACCTGCTCAGGGAGTGGGAAGAAGTCTCACCAGGTTGGTTGGATTTGAGCTTCAGCTTATGTTAAAGCAAGCTGAGGAAGAACCACATTCTACCAGAATCACAGGAAATAGGCCTGCCACCCAGTCCTGATGGGGTCTAGAGATCAACACACCACGTAGATACTTAGACATTTTGGATTCTTGCTTGAATGCTTTCCCACTAAGAGGTCTCAATCCATCCCTTCCATCAAAGACGAAGGGAAGGTAGGCAATGATATTGATTATCCCAGCAGCTCTGGGCACCATGCTTTCTAGAGACCATTCCACTTTAATCTTCATGGCATCCATCCTGGCTGGATGGTGCTGTCGCATTGCCCTGCTAGACTCTTTACATAGGAGTGAACCACTCTGTTTGGGTTTTGAAGTACCCAGTCAGCACTACGGCTGAGATCAGCGTTCTTTCATTCTGCACTCCATCCTGAAACTCAGGCATCAGCCTGGTAAATACAGCTCTAAATTAAAACACACTCTCTGAAGCATCTGTTGTATTCCTCTTGTGCATCACCCATTGGGGAGGACGGTACCAGCACTTTGGAATGATCACAGCAGATCACTTGCAGCCCAGGAATCCCCACTGGGTCCCTAATCCTTCCAGGAAAGGAAGCAGATGGATGTAGACTGCTGCCCAGGATGCCTGCCTTTGCAGGTGCTCATTAAAACCCATCCATAAAAAAGGGCGAGTTGACTGTTTAATCTTGGCTTACCGCTGCTGAGTCTTTGCACACAGATCCTCAATTGGGAGACTATCTGGATGGTGACTTGGAAACACAGATAAGCCTAGGCAGGTCATTCTTCTCTGCCTCCAGATCCAAGAGTCTTGTGGGTCCTGATTCCTGATCACTAGCAGCTCAAAGCTAGAGGGGAGAATGGTTTAAAGGCATTCATTGTACACATTACGTGAGAGAGAGAGAAAAGAGGTGAAAATGATTATAGGAGGAAAACCATCTATCACTGAGGTTTCTGGTCCTGTGTCTTTAGGTGATTTCTGCCCCCCCCCCCCCCCCCCCCACACACACAGAATAGGCCCTAATTAGAGTATCCTACTTAAGGGCATCTATGGAAGTGTAGGTTTGAGGCCGGATGCCAGACCATGTCCCTTCTCTTGATGGGATGGACCACATCATCTGTCAAACACAGCAGGGAATTGTGTCTGCACTCTGAAAGGGGCGGGACTTGGTGCCTACTGTCTGGGGATGCTAAAGACTCATTCTTACAGAGCCACAGTGTGTGTGGGAACTGGGAGCATCCGAGGCAAGAAAAGGTTGGGAGGACAACCTGGCTCTCACCTCCACGTCTCTGGGCTCCTGGAAGTCCTGTCCCCTCCCTGGGCCTCAGTGGCTTCCTCATCCACACAGTGGGCCAGCTTGGGTGGAATTTGTGAGCCTTTAGCACAGAATCAGTTTGACTGATGAGAGACATTTGGCCTGATGTTCTGGTCACTGGGCACATTTGAGCCACAAAAATGAAAATCCCAAATCATTTGTTTGGCAGCATCCTAGGAGCTGGGAAGATGGAAAAGGAATAGGCAGAGGCATTGAGAACAATGGTCATCAGGAACACCAAGGACCCGGGTGGGCTGCGTTCCTCCACGCCCTGGGCGTACATCCATTTTATGTAGTTGTTACGTGAGCACACCTTAATAGAGGTTGCTGTTTCAGAGGGGGAAAAAAACACATCTATTACCATGATTCCTCCCTGCTGCCCGCCCCCCACCCCACTGCCCCCCGCATCCTACTTTCGGTTATGAAAAGCCAGATTCACAGAAAAACTGGAAGACCAGAATGATGAAATTCTGTACCCCTTTCACCCAGACTTACCAGCCTTCACTACTTTGCCATATTTGCTTAATCCCTTCCCACCCTCCACATCACCCCCTTCATACCCAGAGATACTGGGAGGAGGAAGTGGTCTCTCTAACTTCTCAGTGGTTGGACCAAAGGAAAAATTGTTTCTCTCACAGGAACAATGTCTCTTTGGTAACAGTGCTATAATCACCGCTAAGAAGTTTAGCGTTTGTACAATAAAATTATCTACGAGGCAACCCATATTCACATTTCCTACTTTGTCCCAAAATTGTCCTCCATGGCTTTTTATGTGAATCTGACAATCCGAGGTTGCATCTCACATTGCTTGTCTACTTGCGCCAGACCCCTCCAATCTAGGACACTTTTCTCCTGTTTTCTTTTGTTGTGATGTTGCTGGTTTGGAGTCTGGGCCAGTTGTCCTGTGGGCTGGCCCACGACCTGCCTCTGTTTCCTTAGGTTAAAGAATTTTAGGCAAGAGAGCCACATAATTAATGTTGTAATGATGAATGCAGGTGAGAAGTCTGGCTCCCTGGAGACCTGTGGTTACCTCTCTCTCGTGGTAGATAAACAAGGCGTGTTAAATGCCATTCTCCTCTCTTGGAGACACTTAACTGAAGCTGCAGGAGAGGTGTCCAGGATGCTGGGTCTCATCACCAAAGCTGAATAAGGCTCTGCTATTTCCAACTTCTCACGGAGATCTCTCTTCTGTGCTGAGAGTCAGCAGTCATTCCCCTAAACACCTGTGGGGATGGTCCAGCTATAAATAGACGAAGCACAGAGACGTCCTTTCATCCGTTACAAAGGGCTGGCAGGTGGAGCCCTGTAGGGTGGCTGGAAGGATACCTGTGAGCCAGTGGGGTACTTGGCACCCAGGTGCTTTCCGATGAGCAGTGGTAAGCGCCTTTTCAATCAATACTCCTCAAAAGTGTAATTTGTTGGCATGGCGCTCTTCTTGGCCATTAAGTGCTAAGACTGGGGACCTCTGTTTGAGATGTTTGTTTGTGCTGGCAAGTTCTATAGCATGGTCTTCTCAGTTCCAGTAGCGTACGGCAACCCACCTGCTGTGGCTCAGTTACCTCTTATTTTGATCAAGAAAGTATGTCCATGTGGGCTCCTGCCTCTGAGCCTCCACCCATGCTGTTCCCACTCTGCAGTGTGGACGTGCAGATGGGAGCAGCTCATGAATCCTTTCACAGCTCCTCCCAACAGTTTGCCCCACGAAGGATTCAGTGATGCCCTCTGGGGTCCCTGGTCCTTCTTTCCATAATGGATGGATATTCTGGGAATGTGTTGGGAATGACTCTGATGCTGGGAAAGATTGAGGGCAGGAGGAGAAGGGGGGCGACAGAGGATAAGATGGTTGAATGGCATCACCAACTCAGTGTACACGAGTTTGAGCAAACTCTGGGAGATAGTGAAGGACAGGGGAGCCTGGCATGCTGCAGTCCATGGGGTCGCAAAGAGTCGTACAGGACTTAGTGACTAAACAACAACATTAACAATACCAGGATCAGAAGTAGACCGCCAATGGTCCTGGCTGTTAAGTGCTGGGCAGCGCCCACAGCAGGGAATAAAGACAGTCAGATTTCCAGCATCTTGCCTAAATGGCAATCTGTGGCTGTCATCGAGGCATGTCTTAACTTCAATGCAGACCTTTGTTTCATCCTTGGAAACCAACACACATCCTCTATGTTAAAAAACACAAAACCTCAGCTTTGCCCCTTTGCAAACCATCACCCTACCATTGGCAGCTCAATGGTGTTTGCCCAGTAATGTTGGGTGGGCCACACAAGATAGGGCCATGAGCTGTCCACAGCTGGGCATTTCCCATAAAACGTGATCAGTAGGTCTTCACGGGCTTCCCTGGGAGCTCAGACAGTAAAGATTCTGCCTACAGTGCAGGAGACTCAGGTTCAATCAAACTGCAGGCTCACACTTGTGACATTTCCCCGGGCAGCGAGTGAGCCCTGAGATGTGAATGTTGCCTGGAGGCGGGTCAGCATCGTCTTCTCACCGAGGTACTTCTAATAGATGCTGAGCAGTGTGTGACACACGCAGGGAGTGACAGGACCCCTGGCCTCCACTCTTCACCTGCCCAGCGCTCACTCTGGGACCCTGAGACAGGCCAGGGCAGGCTCCTTTTCCTCCACAGAGCAGCAGGGCAGTAAAGCTACACGTGTACCTGGGACCAGCTGCTGCTTTTCACAGGCAGGGGATGGTTTTGCCTCTCTGAGCCTCAGTGTTCCCATCTTTAAGTTGGAGATTCCAGAAGCAGCCACTGGTGCAGCGGGGTTCAAGGACAGCGTGTGATGACGTTTACGGGCCCCTGCTCTGAGCCGAGTGCCAAGCAAGACTTCTTACGTCGTTTGCATTTCTCATGATGGCCAGTCCAAGTTTCCTGCAAGATTACTCCTGAGCCTTGACTCGCAGTCCAGCTGTGAAAGGAGGTGGAGTGGTCTGGTGGAGGAACTCAGGCAGGGCTTCATGGAGGAGGAATCTTGGTAATCTTTGAGGGGAGCCTTGAAGGAGCAAATGGGCACTATTTTAGGCAAAGGCACAGATATGTGAAAGTGAGGGCAGCAGAGGTCTTATCCAGCAGTCGGAATGTCCTGCCACAGAGTCACACCTGACAGACGAGGCAGGGAACTGTCCAGGCCCTTCACAAGCTGGTCACATCTTCAGTCATCCATCCAGGCCATCCTCCTGCTCAAGAACCTTCCATGGCTCCCCAGTGCCCACACATGAGATTATTTCAGGGTCACCTGCCCTCTACCAACCATAGCCTGAGTCTTGGGCTCTGATGGCGGAGTCATCCATCCTGAAGTCCCTACTGGGTCCTCTGAAAATAAGCCTGAAAATAGATCCTGGAGTCTCAAGTCTCATCCAACTTGAATTCTATGGTGTCCCATTGTTTAGAGGTCCCCCCACCCCCTCCTTCTTCTAGACATTAGCTATAGTTTGCATATGGGAATATTTCTGGATAAGATCTTCTTTGTCTAGCATCTTCTGAAGCATCCTGGGGGCTTGTTCTGATGAAGACTTCTGACGACTTGACCAAAGATTAGCATGAAACCAGTAAAGGGAAAATGTATAATTCTTGGGCTTCCTTGGCATGAAGAATTTGCCATTTCCTAATGGAATCTCTGAGCATCAGACTTTGCAACTGCCTGTGACCAGGAATCGGGGTGGAGAGGAGGGCACATTTAAGGGCGAGGGCACTTTGTACTTGGGGAGAGTTTATTCCTCACATCACCCCATTCACTCTCGGGTCCTAACCCCTGCCTCTCCAGAGACTTCAGTCCAGTTTCCTGAAGACCCCTACCATCCAGATAGCCACTCTTAGTCTTGAAGAGGGAGGTCTTGCGAAGTTTAGCCGTCCATAAGCCTCGGCTGCTAAAAAAGCATGCAACCTCAGCTTTGTCCCTTTCAGCTCCTTGGGCCTTCTTAAGCACCCCTGACAAGGGCTTCCCTTCCTGCCTCTTTGTAACCGGGCTACGTGGCCTTGGCCAGTCATTCCCTCTCTTCTACAAAGGATGGAGTGGCAGGGGAGGGGCAGGCATCCCCCAGACAGATACTGGCGAAGACGAAAGGAGATAAAGGTCACTACGTACCAGGCTCTTGGTTGACGTTTCCTTGAGGGGCAGCTTTGGAGGGGAGATGACCAAGTCCTCCCAACATAGGGTTCCTCAGCTGGGCTCCCTTCCCCTGGGGACATCACATTTTCCAGGTAGAGTTAGTCTAGAACCTTCCTTGCACCAAAGAATCGTGTCTTTACCAGCTCCTCTGACTCTTCTTTTGATGAGTTCTCTTTTTCAGCCCTGCCGTCCCCAGTGGGCCGGATGTTCGGTGATGGTGTTGAGGGGGACGTTTCCCAGTAAACCAAAGCCCACCTTTCCCTGAAAAGCCTTGGGAAGTGTCCCACCCTTCCTTAACCTGAGATACCACTGTAGCTGCCTCTGAACCGCAGCCCCAGTGGCCTGGTGGCTCCGCAGGGCCCCCTCTGAGCAGTGTTGTCTGCTGATTGATTCTCTCATCCAGTGATTGTCCGCAGAGCCTTTGGGCATCTGCCATAAGCCAACCTCAAGCAGGAGGCCATTGTGGTGAACTGGATGGTCAGGTTCCCTCGCCTCATAAGGCTAAAATTCCAATGGACCGTTCGCTCCCAAGATGCACGAGGCCTCGAAACAGAGTCGGATGAGCGGTTCTTGGAAGCATAATGTGGTTCGGCTCTTGCTGCATTTTCTTGAGCTGAATTTTAGAAAAATAAAAATAATCCAGTGAAAGGCAAAACACGATTAGTGGGAACCCAATGAAGCAGAACCCACAATTAACAAGATTTCTGTATAATTTGATGGCTCCTCAGAGAAGAACACAGTCCCAAAAAAGGCTAATTATATATTTTGCTTATTCAGCCCCACAAATAGCATTTTGACAGCCGTTTGGGGCTGGAAGGGACCTCCAGGGGCCATCTGAGTCCACCCTGTGCTTTATCAGAAACCTCCACGGAATAGAAAACGCATTGGGTTAGGTGAAGCTATTGGCCTTATCGAGTGAAATTGAAATAGGAGAACAGACTGACCCCAACTGTGGGGTTGGGGCTCTCTCATGTGTCCATAAATGTTGATCAGAAGGTTTGCAATTTATCAAACACAGGACCTATAGGCAAAGATGTCAAAGAGGATGAGGAGGTTTTAAGCCACTGAACTGCTTAACGAGGAGGAAGAATTCCTAGTCCATTCCCAGCAGGCCAAGAAATTGCTGATACTCCCTCTCTACTTTTTAAACTTCAGCCAACTGTGTATTCTTGTACCTCAAAACATTAAACATTACGGAAGCGTCGTTTGTGACCCTAGGCGTAGAAGAAGTTAAGCTTGAATTAAATTCAAACTCACACTGGTTAAAATGATCAGCCCGTATGCACGGGGGATTCATTCTGGGGGGTGGGGGCACGGAGGTGTGACCGTCACTGATTCCTTTGAGGTGCGCACACATATGCACTGACTGGGTGTCTTTGGGTCTCTGGCTTTTTTCTGTTTTGGGGGCATTGCTGGACATTCTCATGACTGCGTTGGTAAAAGGACCTGCGTGTTTTCTGATGGTGATGCTGCTGCTGTCTGGAAAGCCTCCAGAACTCACTCCCCGGGAGTGATGACAATTAGGAAGTTTCGACCAGAAGCTGGGTCAGCCTGGCCACGTTCCCGGAGGATGGAATGGTTTGTCCCGAACCCCCTAGCAGGGACCTCCCTTCCCACATTGGTGGGCATCTGGGATTTGGACCACAGGCCCGAGAGTGGTCAAGGCATCAGACCTTGGGTGGGAAGCCGCACCAGATTTGGCAAAGCCAGTGATCCCCCGCGGACCACAGTGAACCAAATTCAGAGAAGCCTACTGTTCCTGTTCCTGTTTGTTTTCCTTTTGTCTCTCTTCTCTGGCCTTCTCCGCCTGTGGAGAGGGTGCCTTCACAAATGGCCTTAGAATGCCGTTCTGAAGTTTAACAGAATGAGACAACCATCCAATGAATATCAGAGGTATTTACTATCGCAGCTTATCTGAAGAATGACAAACAAAAACAAAACTATCACCAATGTTTACAAGTCCAAGTAGACATCCAGCCCGTGTAAAATATGTAATTTATGCAAGGGATTGCATCTTTCTTTTGTAACGAATGCACTAAGCAGCCTGTATATATTTTACAATGTCTTTACAGAAAAAAGAAAGAACCATTTACTGTAGTGTTGTAAAATAATGCACTTTTCTAATTTTTTCATTAAAATCTCTATGGCACGTTTGCAAATGTGTCTTGGTCTTCCTTCACTGAGAATGGGGAGCTAAGAGCTGTTTTCATCCAGGCTTTTTCCTGCTTTGATCTCACCTCTGGAAAACTTTCTCAAGCAAGGTGGACAGAGTCAAAACTGGGCATCCGTCTCGTCACTGGTCTTCCTCGCGGCAGGCAGGCCCGCTGAGAAGCCTTGCTGCTAAAAACCCCAGCAAGGACTTCAAATAAAATTGACTGAGATCTGATTTGCCACTTCTTTGTTTTTTGGGCTGAGGGATTTGACTGCAAAACATGAGATGACTCCTTTTACCCTTTTTCTACCTGCCTCTGTGTGTATGGAAAAAAGAGAGAAAAACAGGCAGATAAACATGCTCAAATCATCTCTCCATCAAAGGAAAACTCTGCTCCTGGCAACCTACAGTATCTGCTGAAACGTGAGAGTCTTCTGACTTCACTCGTGTTGCAGAGGCCTGGGCATTGTGGAACTCCGTCTGGTGAGGGGAGGGAGGGCAGGGCCAGAGATTCCCAGCGGGGTGGTGGTCATGGTGTTTAGTTGCTCAGTCGTGTCTGACTCTTTGCAACCCCATGGACTGCAGCACGGCAGCCTTCCCTGTCCATCACCAACTCCCGGAGCTTGCTCAAACTCGTGTCCATCAAGTCAGTGACGCCATCCAACCATCTCATCCCGCCGTCCCCTTCTCCCGTTGTCTTCAATCTTTCCCAGCATCAGGGTCTTTTCCAATGAGTCGACTCTTTGCATCAGGGGTGGTGGTTCTCCGATTTTGCCCTCATTCGGAAGGCGCCTCGAAAACACAGATTGCCGGGCTTACCCTCAGCGTGGTCCAGGATGGGGCCATGACTGTGCATTTCTAACAAGGTCTCAGCGGTCCTGATGCTGCTGGAGGGGGGCCCACACCTCGAGGAACCTAATCCTTTCCATACGGTCCCAAATCCGAGATGAAGGAGAGATTCTGGACCAAAGCACATCGTGGTCACAGGTGTGACCTGTCTTTCTACCTGTCTGGTGGGAAATGCACTCTTTTAGGGTACCTGCTGCCTGCTTTGCTCTGCTCCCCCATAACAGAGGCTTATGCAGGGAACATGCCTGTCCTTAGTAGGAACCTTGATTCTTAATGATTGACATCACATCACCAGTTTGTTCCCTGATAGAACATCTTGTTTGGGGGGCAGGGTCTTCTAGGCCAGAGGCTGGACACCTTTGACTGTAAAGAGCCAGATAGTATGTATTTTAGACTTAATACAATCCCCTAGCTCTGCTGCTACAGCAGGAAGGCATCCAGAGATGATACATAGATATGCAAAGGCTTGGCGGTGGCCAGTACACCTGCCTTTATGGAGACTGAGATGTGAATTGCACACACATTTTCATGGGTCAGAAATATTCTTCATCTTTGGTATCGCCCCCGACCGTGCCCTGCTCTGCCCCTTCCCATCCTTGGGGCTCAGGTGGTAAAGAATCTGCCTGCAACGCAGGAGACCCGGCTTCGATCCCTGGGTAGGGAAGATCCCCTGGAAGAGGAAATGGCAACCCACTGCAGTATTCTTGCCTGGAAAATTCCATGGACAGAGGAACCTGGTGGGCTATAGTCCATGGGGTCACAAAGAGTCAGACGACTGAGTGACTAATACCATCCCCCACCCCCCGCCACCACCACCATTTAATTATGTAAAATTCATTCTTAGTTGGTGGGCAACATAGAGACTGTGGGCCTGGTGTTTGAGAGCTGGAGGCTCAGTTTGCAGACCCCTGCCCTAAGCTCTTCTTCAGATACAGACTCATTTTATCTTCCCACAAGTCCCAGCCTGGTGCTATTATCACCAGCCAGTGCTCTCATCTGAGCCAAGGACCAGAAATCAGTTCACAGGTCAGAGCTTTTGTTTTACTCCTCCTTCAGGGACTTCCACCTTTGGCAGGGTTCAGAAAGATGATCCGCCCGGCCGGCCCAGGCCAGCGTCCCCTGACCCTCCCGCCGTGGTTCTGTTCCTAGCTCTGCACCAGCCCTCCGCCCCACCGTCCCGAACATCGAGCATCAGCTCAGACAGCAACACAGCAGGCACACGTAAGGGCCAGAAGCAGCCTCCCCACCCCCACCCCCCGGGTGAGGCCAGGGAGCCCAGGCCATGGTTCCCAGTGATGCCGCCTCCGAGAAAACTGCTCAGTCCAGTCTCCTTGTCCTGCCTCTGGGAGGTTCCCAAGAAGATACCAGGCAGTACCTGGCAGAGTGTTCTACTGTGTGTGTCGACATTTTAGAGATGATGGTCTCTCCCTGCTCCACGAGTCTCAGGGTACGGTGATAGGCCTCCATCCTGTGTCAGCCTGGCTGGGCTGCTGGGGACCCAGGTGGTCCCGGAGGGGACAACAGTCAAGGGTGGCTTCCTCCTGCTCTCCCTCCCACCCCTCCCCTGTTCTTCTCTCCCTCCCTCCCTCCCAGTCCACCTGGGTTTCCATCAGGCATCTCCAACTTCACAGGCCCAACATGAACCCCTGCTCACCCCCTCCACTCATCTCCCCAGATTCCTGCTTCTCTTGAAGGGCATCTCATCTAAGTCAGCACCATCCTTCTGGTTGTTCAGGCCAAAGAACTTTGGAATTATCTTTGACTCCTTTCTTTTCTACCCCAAATCCAACCCAAAGTCCTATGGGTTCTACCTTCAACCTTTATCTGGACTCTGACCCCTCCTTCTCACCTCTACCAGTCCCCCTGGTCCACATGATTGTGTCTCCCCTGGATTATTGTGTCGGCCCTCCCCCTTCCCCCAATCCCCTAGTTCAGTTGCTCATCTCATATCAGACTCTCTGTGACCCCATGGATTGCAGCACGCCAGGCTTCCCTGTCCATCACCAACTCCCAGAGCTTACTCAAACTCATGTCCATCGAGTCAGTGATGCCATCCAACCATCTCATCCTCTGTCATCCCCTTCTCCTCCCCTAACCCCCTGTTTTTATTATAGAAGCCAAAGAATGCCTTTGCATTTTAAACTCAGGCTTAACGAGACATAACTCACACAGAGAACAAATCACCCTTTCTGAATATAGAGTTTTCCAAATCCTGACAACACATGGAATCTTACAGCAATCCTTCTAGGGTGTAACTGAGGTCAAGCCCCTTTCCTGGAGACTGACAACTCACTACATACAGCTCCTCTGAGCCTTTACCACATGAAGAACCTCGGAGCTTTGTTCACCTAGTGACTCGGGAGCGTAATGGGTAAAGGAGGCCTCCCTCCCCAAGGCACCTCTTTATAAGCATCATGACCCCACCCAGCACACACTGGCATATCAGTTCTTCCCAGCACCCCACTCTTCAGGCATAGATAGCTGGCACCTCCTGGTCCACTGGGTGGATGGAATCATGTGACTAGCTCTGGCCAACGAATCATGAGCGGTGGCCTTGATCCCTTCTCAGCTGCAGAATTGTTGGTGTAAGCCCCTCCAGAACACCATGCTGACAGCTTTCAAGGTAGTGGCTGCTGAATTCAGGTCTTGAAGTGAAGAGGTGGGGCATCGAGACTCGTATACAAACCCTTGTGTCCCTGTTCTTGGAAATAAAAGACCCCGTTTCTGAGCGAGAAAAATACCTTCAATGTCCAATGAGATGTCAGGGTTGGGACTGTCCATGACCTATTTCCTGACTGAGCCACATGCCTTGGGACACTGGTTTCTTGGGCGGGTGGTGCCTGGGCATGTGTTTGGTTCATAAAGAAACCAGGCTCCTCTGCTGAGTTCACTGTTGAAACCATATACAAACCCTTGTGTCCCTGTTCTTGGAAATAAAAGGCCCTTGTTTTAATCTCTCAGGCCTCCCATGAGTCTCAAAAGCCTGGCTGGAAGGTTAGAGATGTGAAGAAGTAGAAACCAAGTCCATCTGCTGCCAGGTGACGATTTAGACTATAAATCCCTGACGGGGCAGAGTCACCAAACCCCCAGTTCCCTGAAAGATAAAGGCCTGATATACATTCCTAGGTTGTTTTTCTAGGAATCAGAGGCCCTGCAGGTGAAAACTGCTGACCACACCACCTAGACCCTAGAACGTTGAAACCAGAAAGTTGGTGATGCTTGAAACTTCACCCTGATGCCAACCCATCTGAGAATTGTCCATGAGCTTATCATGCACCTTGCAACTCCTCCCACACCCTGCTTTTGAAACCCCTTCCTTGAAAGGCACTGGGGAGTTAAGCC
Source organism: Bos javanicus (assembly GCF_032452875.1). Taxonomy (NCBI): domain Eukaryota; kingdom Metazoa; phylum Chordata; class Mammalia; order Artiodactyla; family Bovidae; genus Bos; species Bos javanicus. Next base: position 3,586,546 of record NC_083881.1, read on the forward strand.
CAAGCTGTCCATTCTCCTTGTTGGGCATCCTGGATTAAGTGCTGTACTTTTCTCCAGCACAGCCCAGTGTCAGTAGATTGACTTTACTGCCTGTGGGCAAGTGGACCCAATTCTGGTTGTGTAACAATCATGATTGTCTATGAGTTGAGTTAGCGGCCAGCCTGCGGCACATTCCTGGAGACAGCTGCATGCAGTGAAATCAGTTCCACATCAGGGTCTTACTTATCTGACTTAAGCACAAGCTACTCCAGCCCCATTCCCACTTTTGGCATGTCCATTGTCTCCCCTACGTGCAGAGGGGCCCACACCAGGGGTAGCGACACCCTTTACAAATGAGTATGTTGAGAAAGCCTCTTCCTTTCCAGGCTCCTCAATATCCTTCAGTCAGCAGCAGAAGAGGGATCAGCAGCGCTGGCTGTAGGTAAAATCCAGATCTTGCTTTTCATAATGTGTCTAGCGCTGGCAGCAGCAGAGAACAAACCTCAGCCTGGCTGTGATCCCAGTCCCACCAAGCCCTCCTGAGAGCTCGAAGCATTCATCCAAAGAGAGAACATGAGATGTCTGTGGGGAGCTCTAGGCAAGGGTCAGTGACACAGCCTGGGTGTCCTTTCCAAGTCCCCTCCCTCTGAGGAGTTAGACAGTCTATATAGACTCAGCTATAAACTGCCTGAGAAGCTCGAGTCCACTGTGTTAGCAGCTCTGATCAGCTCAGCCTCAACCAAACCCAAACAGCTCGAGGATGTAAGACTTTCTCACTGGGCCCACCTGCAGGGTTGGACACAGTGGGGGTGTGGGGAGTGGGGAGCTCTGGGTCAGCCTCCCAGCTCGGCGCCCACAGTCTTAGGGAGCAATGCTGTTTAACCTCGCTACACTGCAGGTTCCCCATGTGTAAAGCAGGCCTCTTTTGAAGAATTATTATTATTGACATCACCCCATGAGTCAGGGTACCTACTGAGATAATACATGCAATGCTCATAATAAATGCTAGCTGTGTGCCAGCGCTGCTCTGAGACCCTGCGCCTGCAGTTATTATTTGAAGTTCCGCTGTATGCATTCCACACACATTCCCTTTGACTGTGTGTCTGCCGTGGGCTGTGTGTCTACAATGAAAAGTGGCTTCCAGTGTGTTTATTCGTCTGGTGCCCACCCTCTTGTGCTATTTCTTCTAGTAATAGTCCAGACTCGAGCCAAATTACTGACCCAGAACCCTTCGAAGGAAGAGGAGGCTGGGTGCCCTTGAGGAAGTAGCCGAGTCCATCGCCAACAGTATATACTGTTGATCTTCCCCCAGCCCTCGCCAAAGGGACCTGTGGCCATTTACCAGGGCGACTTTGCAGTGCGGAAAGGGAAATAGACTTGTTTTGGGGGGGATTTCTAGACACTGGCTCTGAGCTGACACTAATTCCAAGAGACCTCAAAACATCACCATGGTTCCACCGTCAGAGTAGGAGCTTATACAGGTCAGGTGATCAATGAGATTGAGTCTGTCTCGCAGTGGGTCCAGTGGGTCCCCTGAGTCACCCGGCATGGGCTGCTTCAAGTTCTGGACTGCAGCAATGGACAGGGGCACTCAGCACTGGTGAGCTCCCTGCTCTGGTTCCCGCTCCCAGCCACAGGCGTGGTCTGCCACCCAGGCTGGGCTAATGACAGCACCACGTCCCCTGGGCCAGCACAGAGATCGCTCCAGGGATGAACACGTGACCCTAAAGCGGCCAGTACTAGCCTTCTCTTTTCTTGCCCAGCAGGACTCGGTGGAAAAGCAGTGTCTGCTACCAGCTGGGGCCTGTCGAAGCAGGCGGGCTGAGAGGATGAAGAGGCGTTCAGACACAGAGCCTGAGAGTATTCAGGTCTTGAATCAAGCCATACCTGATCTTCCCCTGCCCTTTCTGCCGATGACATAAGCTCATCAATTTCAACAAGCCAGTGCGAACTTAGACTGGACTCTAGTGCCCCGTGTCAAGTGCTTGCTGGAATGCTCCTGTTCTCCCCTCCAAATCTCTCTCCACCTTTACCCAGGCTGGTCTGTGTCCATGGAAACGAACCTGTGTGGCTTCCATTTAGATTCAGCCAATGGGGAGCTCTGTCAGGAAGTCAGGAGGTTGGAAGCAGCAGGGTGGGGGTGGAGGTGGTGGCAGCGTTTATTCCCTTTGCTCACCTTGTAGAGACTCTGGGGTCTGGGTGTTTCCTATGGCAAGGCTCCCATCCTCTCCTGGGTGGCCTTCTCCACACAGCGTCTGCTCCCAGGTTCAGAATCACCCCTCTTCCCCTGACTCAGGGGGCAACAGTGGCCTGACATTATCAGCTCCTGGTACTGCATGTCCTTTATGGCTTCCTTGTACTCTTAAGGTTTTGAAAACAGTCCCTTCATTAAACCGTTCTCAGGACTTGCCTGGAGGTCCAGCAGTTAAGACTTTGCTTTCCAGTGCGGGGGGTGTGGGTTCGATCCCTTGTTGGGGAGCTAAGATCCCAAGTGCCCCACAGCCAAAAAAAACCAAAACAGAAAACAGAAGCAATACTGTAACACATTCAATACAGACTTAAAAATGGTCCACCCAGGGTGAGCGTGCGATCTGTCTTCTGGCAGACCCTGCCGGCCACATACACTGCCCGACTGCTTGTTGCTGTCGTTCAGTCGCCCCGTCGTGTCTGGCTCTCTGAAATCCCACGGACTGCAGCACGCCAGGCTTCCCTGTCCCTCACTATCTCCTACAGCTTGCTCGAACTCATGTCCATTGAGTTGTGATGCATTCCAAGCGTCTTGTCCTCTGTCTCCCCCTTCTCCTCCTGCCCTCAATCTTTCACAGCATCAGGGTCTTTTCCAATGAGTCGCGACTGCTACACTCAGACAACTCAGCCTAAGTTGGCAAAATGTCACCATGCGATCATCTCATCCTGAGAGCTGGGTGTGCATCCCTGCCAAGGCACTGATCTTGGAAAAGTTAACTTCGGTTGTCCGGGGAAGGAGATCAATTGCTTAGTATATGAATGATTAGGACATGAGAGTTGTGATTGATCATCTCCAGGATTATGTGGCCATGTCTCCTGCAAAACCAGAACCCATTATCTGCTGGGAGAAAGGCAAGCAGGCTGAGACTGGGAGTGGAGGAAGGGACAGGGGCATGGGGAGGGCAATGGAGAGGACCTGGGGTTTCCCAGCAGTCACCTCAGTGCTCATCTGCAGGACAGGAGCTGTGCTGACCCAGTCCATGGGACGCGTCTGCTGAACTGTGATGCAGCCCAGTGGCCCCAGGAGGATGTGGAGGACAAGCCTATCCTTCCTTTTTGTTTCACAAAAGCACAGCCTGGTGAGGCTCAGCCCTGTGTCCACCCCTGAGGTCCAGCCGTCCCTGACCTCCCAGGGTTCAGGGCAGCTGGCCCCGGCATGGCTCTGGACTTAAGAGACAGGACACAGCTTATGTGGGTGTGTCCCTCCACTCTTCCTTTCGGAAGCACCACCTGCCCCGTGTTCCCCTTCAGAGGGTAACAAGGCCTATTCCTCCCTGGAGATACAAACCTCCCACTCCTGAGCTGTACAGCCCACCCCGCTCCTAGCTTCAGCACTAGAATCCGGACCTTGGTTTTCTGCATTTCTCAGCCGACCCTTCTTATGCAGCCCCCCTGATGGGGTCCTCAGACCCTGGGCCCTGGGTTTGCCATGCGGTAAACTCAGTGAGGTGGGGGTAGGCGGGGAGGGTGTGCGTTCACTGCACGGAGCAGATGGTGCGGGCTTGTACAGCTACTCTGTGAACCCTGAGGTCCCCACAGAACCATCAGAGAAGCAAGCCCGCTTACCAGGCCTCCCGCGTTGCCCTGTTGCCATGGCAACGCCCCAGTGCAGCACCAGGAATAGATGGTTTTTAAAAAGTGGGGGGGCTGGCATCTTGTGAAAAATATTAGCAATTGTGGGGGAGGGAGGGGCTGAGTGGGCACAGGGGCCTGGGCTGCCCACCCAAGTGCACAGCTGCTCCTTTCCACCCTGTCCTGCCAACAAGCAGCCGTTCCTTACATCCTTGAGACAAACGTCAGCTGCTTTCATGGAGCACAGGTGACGGTCTGGGCACAATGGGGAGCTGCGGTGTGAACACAGAGGGAAAGATGGGGTTTAATCAAGACCCATTCATCTCTGAGCCCTGGAGGCCAGGGCCCACCCCGGACCACCCGGCCTTCCAGTTAAAGGCAAAGCTGAAAGCCTGGGGTCACATGGGCCGGAATCTTTATCTTGGGTCCTTCTTACTGAGCAAGCCCCAGGCAAGTGTCTTAACCTCTCAAAGGCTCAATGCTGCAATCGGCCTGGGATCAACCAGAGAAGCAGAAGCAGGAGGAGATAATGTTTTAGGAGGCTTATTGGAGTTGGTTTACATGACTGTGGGGTCTGGCTCAGCTGAGTCTGGGGTCCACAGGGCAGACCTCTAGGAAGGACAGACAGGACTTCTCCAGCACAGGCTCAGGCCGCTGTCCACAGGTAGAGTTTTTTTTTCCTTTGTCCGGGAGGCCTCAGCTCTGCTTTCAAGGCCTTTCAGTGGACTGCACAACACTCACCCAGACTCTCTAGGATGATCTTTCTTACTGGAAGTCAACCGGTAGTGGCCTGTAATCACATCTACAAAGATATCTTTCCAGCAACATGTAAATGAGTGCTTGGTTGAGAAACTGGGGACTGTTTGATACATAAGAAGACCAGGACTGGTGGCTCCTCTGAAAGTGGGGCCGGGGCCAGTGGGCTTTCACGGGAGCTTACTGCATGATTCACACGTGGCATCTCATTCAAACCTAATGCTAGCAATAAAGACAAGTGATAGCCGTAGTCAACGGTTGTGGAAACGCACTGTGAGTCCGGCACATGCTAAGTACATGTTTCATCCTTGCCGCGAGCCTGTCTGGAAGGTATCACTTTGATCTTCATGGGCCAAAGAGGTTATTTAACCCGAGTCTAAGATTTATAGGATCCAGAAGTCAAATAAAGGCACATTTTAAACCAGGTGCTATGCTGGACATTTTACATATGAGAGTGCTGTGAGAGGATTCAATTCCATCTGATAAGAGTAAAGAAATATCCTTTACGTGTTCACTCCTTCTCAGCTCATTCCTTAAACAGGCGGCTTACCTGCCTGCTTCCCTGCTTCTCCGCTCACCGAGCCCTCAGTGCCTGCCTGTGCAGGGGACGTTATCGTCCTTGTGTGGTCACTGAAGACACAGACCACGGGTCAGGTGAGGAGTCGAACTGAGGTCTATGCCTCTGGGTACTTGGCCTTGTTGGAGGAAGTGCCTGGTTTGGCCCTGGGGCTCTTTGACTCAAGCTCCTGGGCTAGGGTCTTGGATGACTTCCCTAAGGATGTATGTGCTGGCCACTCTCCAGACCTGCTCTCTACCTGCTACCCCTCTCCCTGCTCGGTGCCCCGGGAGGCTGACCTGTGAGCTTCATCACCCAGGTTCCCTCTGGCTTCTCGCTGGAGTTCGTCAAGAGGAGACACTGCTGGGAGACAGAAGCGGGAGGAGATATTAGAGTATATGCCGACCTTGACCCCTTCCTGCCTTGCCATGGAACAGTAGTGGCCTGTCCCTCTCTGGGCTTGGCAAAACCCCTTGGCAAAACGTCCTTTCCCCCAGACCTTGCTGGCCCCAGAGTGCATAGAGTGCAAAGGTTTCCCATAGTTCTCAGACCTCTGGCTCCTCACCCTCCCTTCCTTGTCCCCTTGACTCTGCCCTCATCTCTACTGGAGGTCTCTTCATTACACCCCCTTGGAGGAAACCCTCGGCACACCCCATCATCTCCTGCTGGAGCCCTGAGAGAAGGTTAGGTCTGGGAACTGCTAGGTGGCTGCCCACCGCGGGAGATGGAAAGTCTGCAGGGAGCTGGGGGTGCAGGGCCACTCCAACCTCTGCAAAAGGACAACATGCTTTATGAGCCTTTGATAGGCTCAAAGGAGTCTGGCCCCCTGGATGTGAAAGGGAGAAGCAGGGTGTCACAGTCATTACGATTTGCCTGGGACATTGCAGGCTTTAACGTTGTGTGCCCCCTTCTCGGGTCCCCCAGCCCCAGGTAGATGGGGACAGCTGGTCGCCCCTAGAGTGCGGTCACCCCTCTTCTGCTGTGCACGACTGTCACTGCCCTTGCTGCTCAGGGATGCTGCAACAAAAACAGAAATGAGTGAACAGCCTGTGGCTCAAACCAGCCACACAGGCCAGAAGAGTTAAACCGTCTTGTTTGCCCTTTAGCTGTTACTCCCAAACACACACTTGTAGCTGGACTTGTCCTTCACAAAGCTAGTTACTCTGACTCCATATAGATTGTACTCTGTACCTGGTATTCTTCTCCTCCTACGTTCTCTCGTAACATTCTGCATTTCAGAAAGAAGGTCATGAGCTGGTAACTTCAGGGACACCAGACCCGGTTGTTGAGTTGCCTGATGTCAGCTGTGGCCGTTTTGAAATTTTCAAAAGAAAAAAAAAAGTGCAAGGCCTACATGAGGATGTGAAACCTCTCCCGACTCCTGAGAAGCGGGGCACGGTTCTTGAGGCACTAGCCTGCTGTGTTTCCCTTTCGCCTGGCAAAAATAAAGCCACTTTTTTCTACTTCCGGCAACCTCTGTCTCCCTGTTTCTATTTGGCATCAGTGGACAGGGAGCGAAGGTTCTGGCAACAGGGAGATGCCTAAACGCACACCCCGGAGGCTGATCTTGGCTCCACAGGGAGGTGAAAGAGTCTCAGCCTGCAGAGACGAGGCCCAGAGGGAGAGGGGCAGGAGCCCGCCCTGCCGTCCTGCCTCCCCGGGGGAGCCCACAGCCTGGGCTTCCTGCCTCCTTTCTCTCTGAGGCATGGCTGGGTCTAATTGCTTGGCAGATTGTACCCCAGGGCCCGGCACAATGACCTAGTATTTAATAATAATTAAAAGACAATGAGGTAAGCGCTCCTCCTCTGTAATCTCTCTGGAGGGTCTGTATTTCCCTAGGCACACTTAATTGCTGTAAGGACACTGTCGACTTACAAGCCACCTCTTCTTAAAGCCCTGACAGGGCTTTAAGGATGAGCAGAGGTATGTGTTGGGTCCGTGATGCCAGGCAAGGGATGGGGCTACGTCACCTTTGTTTACACACTGTTCCCTCGCCCCATGGATGATCAGTCTGGTGCTCACCCTCACTGGCTTAGAAAACAACCCACTGAGCACTCACTCTGTGCCAGGCACCCTCGGGAGGTGGGCAGACGGCACTGAACCAGACCAGTGAAGCAAAGCAGTAAGTGCTTTCAGGGCTTGCTGTGTGCATGTCACCATCCCAATGCCTCTAGGGAGACCAGGCAACCAGAATGCTGTCAGGTGGGGAGAGCCCTCCTCAGGGTCCATGCCCTGAGGGTGACTTTGAGGCATTTGTCCAGCTCTGATCCCACCCCTCGCTGATATGTCAAATCTCAGAAGGCAGCCAGTGATCATTGTCTGCTCTGAATCAAAGCGGAACCTCTCAACACCTTCTCTGGTTGATGAAAAGGCCCCACCAGCAGGCTGCTGTTGTCCTAAGCCACTGGGAGGCCATGAATAGGTTCTGGGCAGAGAAAGGCCATTGTCTGAATTATTTGCCACAGACTATATGACCCTGCAAGTCCTGCCCAGCCTCCAATACACTCCTCCTCGCTCCCTGCCCTCCAGCTACAATCTTTTTTTTCCTGGTATCCTTAAGTTACCTGTGTTCTCCCAACTCAGGGCCTGGGCCCTGCTCTTAGGTCTGCATGGAGGGTCCCCCCTCTTGGGGCCTGGCCAATTCCTACTCATCGTTTGGGTCTCAGAGGTGGCTTCCTTGGCCATACCCCCTAGGTCCTCTCAATGTAAACTCTAGTTTTCTCCTGTACTGTCTCACGATGCCCTAGACTTCTTTCATGCTCTCTCAGTTGTGTCCAACTCTTTGTGGCTACCAAGCTTCGCTGTCCATGGGATTCTCCAGGCAAGAATACTGGAGTGGGTTGCCACGCCCTCCTCCAGGGGATCTTCCTGGCCAGGGATCAAACTCGTGTCTTCTGCATCTCTTGCATTGACAGGCAGGTGTTCTCATTCACAGCACTTGTGACAACTTGTTAGAAGACAGTAACCAAAGAACTGGACACCTACATATGTATCCCAACTCTGAGAGCAGAATCTATAACATTGTCATTGCTGTGTCCTCACGGTACTTATCAAACAGCAGGCACTCAATAAGTGCTTGCAGATTTAAATCAATAAAGTATGACTTCCTGTTTCACATCCTGGATGCAGTGTCTCTGAGGATATAAGTGTTTTTCCTCCACTTTTCTTCCTGCTTTGTCTCATTTCAGTGGTGTTTCTCCTTCCTGCTTATTTTGGCTGCTTTTTATGTTACAGACTTTCCCCTCATATTTCTGGTACTGTGGTTGGCTGTTACGTTTAAGAGTGGGGAACAATGAAGTGGATGGTGTCTCTGAGCACAGGGTGGGACTTGCTGACTGTGAACCTCAATGCAGGGCGATCTAGCAAGGTATTTTGGGGAAGAGCCCCTGATGGTGGGCAGAAGATTGCAAAAGAGCACTCTTTCCAACTCCTGTCTGAAGGACTGAGGTTAGGCTGCCAGTGGTTAGGAGCTGAGAAAGAAAAGGAATTGGAATGTTTCGTTGTTCGATGTGCATGTGGCTGTTTAATGCCCTGGTTTTCTACATTAATACTTCTGTCCCTCAGCATCCAAGGATCTTCTAGGTTAGAGATGCTCTGTTTTACTCATTTCAGTGACTAAATTTCCAGTCTTCTGCCAGGGTAGGGGAGGAGAAGCCCTGAAGTGGGGTGAGGCGAAAGGGGTTTCTAAGGATGCTTCTAAATTGCCTTCATATTCTAGGCTCCCGTTTCACCGTCCACCTCTGCAGGTACCTGGTTCGTTGATTCCTGAGCCTTCTGAGGACTTGGTACATCCAGCTGTGTCTGTTGGCTTTCCCACTGCCCGGTTAGAACTTGGGTTTCTCAGAGGCTGAGCTAAGTATGGTCACCCCATCTGCCTTCCTCTTACTGAAGTGCGTCGCTGTCCACTACTATTTTCTTCCTGTGCTTCTGGATGCAGAGATGAAACATTCTCTGCAGTTTTAGTGGAGACTTAGAAGAAAATGGAAACATATGTTTGCACTATATGGCGTCTTTAGGGCAGACAGAAAGTTTCAGGCCCAAGCCCCTCAGAAGACACGGCTCTCGCCCATCTCTGCCCACAGGCCGCTGTGTGACTTGCTCTCCAGGCAGCCTCTGTTCTCTTCGTCCCGAAGAGGAGACTGAGCTTCTCATAAATCCATGTTGATAAAGGTCGTGACTCTGGGTGGGAATGAAGACCATGGAAGCTTGTGGAGGAAGAGAACAGCCAACGGAGGGGATTTAAAAATGTGTCAAAGAGGGAAAAACAACAGGGACAGTTTGCACCTGAGGGCTGGAGTTGCCAGTGATATGACGTCAGCATACACACAGTGAGTAAAGCTTTCTGAATAAAGCCTCCTTATGAGGCTTAAGCTCAGGGATGGCCAAGCTGAGAGACCTTGAGCTCTGTAGAAGCTGGGCTGCCCAGATTTCTGGATGAACCAGCCTGTGTGTGAAAACTTAGTAGCAGTCAGCTCATTTGAGGACTTTTCTGGACCATCTATGTCAGTGGCTCTCAACTGGGGCTGATTTAACCTTCGAGGGGTATTTGGCCAAGTTTGGAGACAGATTTCGTTGCCACAGCTCCTGGGGGGTAGGGGGTGGGAGTACTGGCATCTAGTGGGTAGAGGCCAGGGATGCAGCTAAACATCCTACTATGTGCAGGACAGACCAGACCACCCACCTCACCCCAGCAAAAAGAAAAAAAAAAGAATTTTCATCTAAAACAGCAGTAATGCCATATGTGGAACCCTGCTGTGGAAGATACCTGATCGGAAGTCTCAAAGCATCTATTGCAATGAGGTACTTGACGTTCAGCATCTCGACTCCAGACTTGGAGGCTTGTTGAGGTTTATACCTTCACTCTGGAGATGAGGAAATGAGCAGAGAGGGAAAGCAGGTTCCTCCTGGGCTCCTGTCGCTCAGGGCTTCAGGCCCAGGCCTTTGGTACCCAGACCTGGCTGCAGAGATGCGGGGTGGGCTGTACTCATGACCTGGTGTGAAGACGCTTCTGCTGGGGAGATACTTTAGCCGGCAACTTGGTGCCTGAAACCACGTGTGGAGGGAGGGGGTTTCCCTTGGGACCGGAGGAATCACAATTTTAATTTTTTGGATAGACAATTCATTTACATAGTTCAAAATTCAAGAGGCACAAAAGAGGACTCAGTGAAGTTTCTTTCTCACTCCTGTCCCCATCTATCCAGTCCCCAGCCACACAGACAACCAATTTAGCCTGTTTTTTTTTTTTTTTTTTTAATATATACACCTTTCTAAAGATAACGCATTTAAATTTTCTAAGGAAAAAAAGTTCTTGTGTGTGTGTGTTTTATAACGAACCTGTATTGCTTGTTTAATGAGGGTAAGCAAATAGAACCCAAGAGAATAAAATGATCCATAATCCTACCCCAGGACAAAGTCACCATGCATTCTTTGGTGTGTAACTGTTCAGATGCATTTTTCTTTTCAAAATCCACGAAGAAGTCTCTCTACATGTGGATAGGAAAATAACTTTGGTGCAACAATAATATAAAACTTTATAAAAATAATAGTACTGAATAATAATATAAAAACAACTTCTGGACTTACTTCATTCTGTATGACACTCTCTAGGTGCATCCACATCTCTGCAAATGACCCAATTTTGTTCTTTATGGGTAAAATTCCATTGTATATATGGGCTAAGTCACTTCAGTCGTGTCTGACTCTTTGCAACCCCATGGATTATAACCCACCAAGCTCCTCTGTCCATAGGATTCTCCAGGCAAGAATTCTGGAGTGGGTTGCCATGCCCTCCTCTGTGTGTATGCACATCTTTATCTGTCCCTCTGTTGATGGTCATTTAGTCTGTATCTATGTTCTGGCTACTGTAGACAGTGCTGCAATGAACCTGATGTATTATACACTGTTGATACTACGTATAAAATAGATAACTGGGAACCTACTGTATAGCGAAAAACATTTCTAATTGAACTTAAAGTAAAGTATGAATTGTTACAGAAAAAAAATAAGCTAAAAGCAAAATGTGAATTGTTACAGAACAAAAAAAATATTAAAGGCAACTTTCCAAAAGCAAAATAGTAAACTCAGAAGCTGAACTGCAAGAGAAACTTGACTAAAAAGATTAAAAATTTGAATAACAATAAGCACTATAGAGTCAAAAGACATAATAGCCTGAGGCAGTGTTTATCTTTATAATACCAACTTAATGGGTAGGAGTCTTATGTAACCCATATGAAAGATAAAAATTAGCATTTTTAATATTCAAGTAGCGCACTTTTCTGTCCTACTCAGGAAGGCCTCCAGCGCACCAAGCTTATTAGATTTTTTCCTAAATTTTCTTTTAGGGGTTTTATTATGCACATTTGTTATTACTTAAATCTTTACATTTTTACGTTCATTTTTCACATATGTACACTTCCATTTTTAATCACCTGGTGCTCAGTTTTGCACGTGGTATGACTTGGGGGTCTGGCTCTGCTCTCTTCCAAATAGGGAGCCAATTATACCAGCAACATTCACAACCTAGACAGTTACTTTCCCATTGAATTGAAATGCAGTCTTTATCATGGAGTGAGCAAATCAGATCGTAATTTTTAAAAACACAATCATGATTCTCACCCAGATGTAAAGATAAAACATTAAATATTTTGCTTAACTGAATAATGAGAAAACTGGTGAGGTGGTACAACCAGTTCAAAGGAGAATTCAAAGAATACATTTATAGATCTGAAATACTGAAATGGATGTGCCAACGGAGCTGAAATGGATTTGTCTGATGCTGGACGGGGTGGAGGGTTCATTGCATTTCACTGCAAGAATGGTTTTGCACTGTTAACACTTATCTCCAGCTTGCAGAGTTGTCATGTAACTTCCATAAATTCAGAATCACTTGAGGGAGAGAGTGCTATAGATACACCACATTTTCCATGGAAATATACACTTGCCACATGTTTAATGAAAGTTAAAAACTATTCTTGATCACAGAGTAAGGCTGGTCTTGTTAGTTTGGGCCTGGTTGTATACACAGGTATACCTAGTCTGTTAATTTACCATATAGGCCCTAAGCTTGCTTTGCTGGAAGTTTTCATAAGAAATCTCAGATTAGACTTTTAACTAAGCAGTCCACAGAACTCTGAAGAATGGAAAGGCAGTTTGGAGGACAAAAATACCTTCAACACTGTGCTTTAGGACAAAACTACTCTCCCTTGCAAAACAGAAGCACGTGCATGGTTCTATGTCTTTGCAACCACTCTCCCAGGTGAAGTATGGAACACTTATCTAATAAATTAGTATACTAACTATACTAGTTATTTAAGTAATATTTTACAGAAAACTGGGGGATAAATGAGAGCTATGTGTTGCACTCCAGCGCTTGAGCTTGTCAGGGCTCATGGAAACACACAACACAGTTAAATAGACACACACATTCCTCATACAGTGGCAACAAACCTGTTCTTAACAGACCCAAAGATGCAGTAGTGTACAAAAACAAGAAGCGAAATCACATAACCTTAAAGTCAGGCTCTGTGATCTGGGCTTCAGAATTCTATTTCACCCAAAACTTATCTGGGCATCCAGTGAGGATCACTAAGTCAATTTAATATCAGTCCAAGGGTTTAAGTTATCTAAAGATCTTGGAAATTGTCTTCAAGCTGACAAACCACAAAACAGATACAAGTTCATCACAAGAATGATTTAGATAAATACAAATTTATTTTTCATAATATTGAACATGTAGGAGTAATGTCAGCTGCTTTGATCTGTAAACCTGAAACAGTGTTGGAAGAACATCCCCCAGGAGAATAAAAACATATGCTTGTATTATACTTAACATGGATAGGAGATTTAACACTGACAAATCAGAGAAGAAAAAGCTCAGCTTTCGTTGAACTAAAAATATTAATCTCAGTTGCCAAAAGATATATGCTAAATTCTGTGAGCCTGAACTCTTAAAATATTTGAGTTGGCTTTTTAAAAATAGCCATGCTGAGATAAAACTGAATTTTATGGTATGCATATTATAAGTGTAAAATTCAATTTGGAGGCTGTATTTTTATAAGTTGTACCAAAAAAGTCACTGCAATTTTAGAATGCTTCCATCACCCTCAAAAGTAGTCACTCCCATCAGCCCTAGACAACCATTAATCTTTGTCTCCGTTGATTTGCCCACTGCGGACAGCTTGTATTACTAGGATCATACAAAGTGCGGTCTTGAACGTCTGACCTCTCTCATTGGGCACAGTGTTTTTGAGGTTTATCAGTGTTCTACTTCATTCCTTTTTGTTGCTTGCTGGAGTTCCAGTGTGTGGGTGGAGACCACACTTTGTATTATACATTCCATATTCGTCAGGTGATAGACATCTGGGTTGTTTCAGCTTTGGGGTTATTCAGATTTATTGTTGTTATGAATGGGTTTTATTCATTTCTAGCTTTTTATTGTTAGAGAAAAGCTTTGTTAATGTATATCTGGATATTCTTTGCCATTTGAAATTGAAAGTCTGAATTTTTTTTTCTTTTTACCTAAGTGTCTAAGATTTCCTGGATTTATTGTTATGCAATTCTAGCATCTGTAAATAAAGATGCCTCCTTTAAAGGTTTTTTTTTTTTTTTGATGTGGACCATTCTTAAAGTCTTTATTAAAGTTGTTGCAATGTTGCTTCTGTTTTTTACTTAAAAAAATTTTTTTTAGTCGTTAGGTTTATGGGATCTCAGCTTGCTAACTAGGGATGGAACCTATATTTCCTGCATTGGAAGGTGAAATTTTAACCACTGGACCACCAGGGAAGTCCCAGATGTCTTTTTCAAATACTTGTCCTAGGCATCTACTTTGCATATCTTATTATACGTGTTAATAGCTCTGAAAATATTAATAGTTTTTGATAGTCTTTATAATATCTAGTAACAAACATTAGATGCTCTAGATTTTAATGAAAATCCTTTAATACATAGTAGTTTCTATTTAATCCTATTTCACAAAATTTTTATTAGGAATTACTGAACTGTACGAAAATGCCAATTTGGTAGCCATTGATACAATTATTTAACCTCCATCATGTAATTTATTACCTTCACAGGCTAGAGTTCCTGAGGTTGAATTCTCTCTGTTCTCTCAGACCAGAACTGACTTGGTCACTGTCTACTGATGCTGGAGAATGGGTTCCATGGAAACAGGTTCTTAGATGGAGAATTGTGTGCAGCAATAGAGGGAGAGAAGGAAGCAGGGTTGGACAGAAAGGGATGTTGAACTGCTAACCCTACAGGGGATGCTGGGACTAACTGATGGATTGAGAGGTCTTAGATTGAGACAGGGTGGTTGGGCCTTTGTACCCGCTACACCCACTAAGAAAGGGGTTATTATATAACCCTGGAGTCTGGGGAGTCACTCTGTCTAGTCAAGGTCAATGCCCAGGGAAGGTCTCAGCTGAGAGCTATCAGCCACCAGTACTCCCATCTGCTGGCAGTAATCCCATCAACAAAAGTGGCACATATACACTATCATGTGTGAAACAGAGAGCTACACAGGGGCACTAAAGCACAGCCTGGTGTTCTGTGATAATCTAGAGGGGTGGGGTGGGGGAGGGGGAGGGAGGCTCAGAAGGGAGGAGGTGCGTGGATAATTATGACTCAGTACTCTTGCCTGGAAAATCCCATGGATGGAGGAGCCTGGTAGGCTATAGTCCACGGGGTTGCGAAGGGTCGGACATGACTGAGTGACTTCACTTTCACTTTTCACTTTCATGCACTGGAGAAGGAAATGGCAACCCACTCCAGTGTTTTTGCCTGGAGAATCCCAGGGATGGGGGAGCCTGGTGGGCTGCTGTCTCTGGGGTCGCACAGAGTCGGACACGACTGAAGCGACTTAGCAGCAGCAGCATTGTATAGCAAAAACCAACACAACACTGTAAAGCAATTTTCCTCCAATTAAAAAGTAAAACTTTAAAAGTGGTAGTGCGAGATTTGTGTGATGAACCGTATCATCGACTACAACTGATGGATCGATGTGCTGAGCAGCGGCATGATGTTCATTTATATTCATAATACATGTGGTTTTAGATTTAGTTTAGATTGATATTGTTATGTTAGTTCTAGAAAATGAAATGGTGAGCTTTCCATCTGTTTCTGGTACTTATAAAGTCCTCAACCATCTCACCTAGGAGTCTGGGTGTGAGTAGAGAAGAGGACCAAGGAGTAGACGCCGGGACTCTGACACTTAAAGGCAGGGTCAAGGAAGACGATGCAGTGAAGGCGATGGAGAGGCAGGGGCAGGGGGAGGAAGCCCCTAGAGTGGTGCTAAGCTCCTGAGGCTCCACGGTAGCTGTCATTTAGATCCCCCCTAAGATGATTATTAGAGGGGGATCTTTCCTCTTTACCCCAGATGTTTCCTCCTAGGTGGGCAGAGTTCCCCCTTAATGTTAACCCCTGGCTTTGTGTCACCTCTTCATTCATTTGGCGTCAGGGAGAGTGTAATCTGACCAGCTGGTAAGCTAGGGAAGCATGAACTGAGCACACACACCAGCTCAGCTCTTCCTCCCCTCCTCTGGGTACCAGCTGGCCAGAGAGAACACCATCCTCCCAGCTCCTTCAGGCCAAGCCTGGACATTGCACGTCTGGAATGAGGTGGGTGTGATTGCTGACCTTGGTGCTCACTTAGCAAGCCCTTTAGTTCTTACAAGGAGTTACAATACCCAGCTCCACCTTTATCAATAATAAACTAATACACTGGAGCTTCACCTGCCACTCCTTCTTAGGTTCTCTGTGTTCTGAAACCTAGGGAGGGTGAGGGGGGCATTTATCTTGGCACCATCTAAAAATTTAGCTTGCCTTCCCTACTCTTACTATGAAAATCAAATTTCAAGCTTTTGTCATCGTAGGATCCAGATCACTTTTTAGATTCCAAATGACTGTTATTAAAACTAGTCCATCTAACATTATATTCTCTCAACAATGGGTAGAGTTAAACTCAATTCAAGTATCAAGACTTATCTAGATTTAACTTGTGTGTATGTGGAGTTAAAGTTTAGACATGTACATGCTCACATTTAATCCTTGCAATAGTACTGTGGTTTTAGATGGACTTCCCAGGTTGCTCAGTGGTAAAGAATCCAGCTTCCACTGCAGAAGACACAGGAGATACAGGTTTGATCCCTGGGTGGGAAAGATCCCCTGGAGGAGAAAATGGAGACCCACTCCAGTATTCTTGCCTGAAGGATCTCATGGACAGTGGAGCCTGGTGGGCTACAATCCATAGCACTGCAAAGAGTCAGATGCAGCTGAGCACGCATGAACGCGTGGTTAATCAAACCATAGCAACATTTAACTGGCTGAATATATATAGTTTCAGTTCTTTTACACCATTACTCCCGTTTTTTTGGAGAAAGTTTACTGGGGAGTAAACTTCTAAGACCATACATATACATGTTCTAAGACCATGTTCATATACCTAAAGGCGACTTGCCTTTGTATATGAACAGCCAGAATTGAAAGCACCATCTGATATTGCAGAAGAGCCCCATAATTAGGAAAGATGAACTAATTTAAACTTGTTTATTAAAAACAAAAATGTCTGACTCTCCAACTGGGCTACAAAAAAATTCAGATACATTTTGCTTAACAAGAAACTCACAGACTTGTTTATCTTTCTGTCTTTACCTTCCGTTTTTGTTTCAGGGCGAAGCCCTTCAGGAAGGTGGCAAGGAGATACTGATTTCAGACACAGAAGGAAATGGAATGAAGAGCTTTTTTGTATTGATAAATGGTCCAGTTCACAATGGGCAGAAATAGTTTGATGATATGTTCAGTACCTAGGTCTAAAATACTATATTCAAAGTTCTAAGAACACCTATTATGCTTATATGTGTGATTCCTTTCCCCCAAATCTTGCTGAAATGACCAGTCTAATAAAATATGACAATTATATAGTGCTAGTGTATTCTTGGAAAGAGTCCAATGAAAACACAGACATCGCTGCAGAACCAGTGCTGAGAAGGACTTGCTTTTTGTCTTCTCATCCACACAGACTGAGATTCTTTACAGATATTTGAAAGACAGTGTGAAAATAGATAATTAATCTGAACAAAAAGAAAATAGTCTCCAGTGAAATGGAGTTACTAGGGCAAACTGGAGAGAAGAAGAAACAAGCCTCCAGGGTCAGGACCTCGCAGGAAAGAGTATAACAGAGACGGTAGATGGTGTGTGTGTGAAGATGCTTTTGGTTGTGAGTGAAAAAAGCATAGTGGTCCAATTACCTATTGCTGGGTAAGAAGCCATCCAAATTCTTAGTGGCTCAAAACAATTCAATATGTCTCATGGTTCTGTGGGTTGATTGGACTCAGCTGAGTGGTCCTTGCTTGGGAGTGCACATGTGACGGGGCTTATATTTGTGTATTTGTACTTGTAGTGGGTATGTGTGTTACTCAGGGTTCTCCAAAGAAAACGAGTCAATAGAATATATACATATATAAGAGAGAGAGAGATTTAAGGAATTGGCTTATGTAATTATGGAGGCTGGGAAGTCCGAAATCTGCAGGGTAGACCTTCAGGCTGGAGACCCAGGGAAAACTGATGTTGTAGTTCAAGTCCAGATCCTGTCGTCTGGCTAAATTCTCTCTTGTTTGGTGGAAGTCAGTCTTTTCTTCTATTTGGGTCTTCAATGGGCTTAGATGAGACTCACCAACATGATTGAGGACAATTGGATTTGCTCAAAGTCCACCAAGTTAAATGTTATTCTCATCCCAAAACACTCTCCAGAGACACCCAAACATACGGAATAATGTTTGGCCAAATATCTGGGAGCTGTAGCTCAGCCAAGTTGACATGTAAACATCAATCCCCTCAGGACAGGACAGCATCCTAGAAATTCAGGCAAGAACTGATATCGCAGTCTTGAATCCAGAGGCTGGAAACTTAGGCAAAACTTCTATACTGCAGGCTGGAAGCAGCATTTCTTTCTTTTGGGCAATGTCAACTTTGTTCTGAAGACCTTTGACTGATTGGATGAAACCCACCCCTGTTATCTGCTTTATTCAAAGTCTTCTGATTTGAATGTTAATCCCATCTAAAAATGACTGGTGTTTGGCCAAACAACTAACTGGGTACCATAACTTAGCCAAGGTGACACATAAGATTTACCGTCTGAAGTCATCTGAAGGCTCCACTGAGCTGGATGTTAAGGTGGTTCACCCACAGAGTTGGCCATGGATGCTGGCTTGGTGGGTGCTCTATTATCCTTGAGCTAGGGACATGGCCTCTTCATGGAGCTTGGACTTCTCACAGTGGCTGGGTTCCTAAAAGGAGTTTCCCAAGGGTGGCCAATCCAAGACACATTTCTTTCAAAGCATGACTTCTCTAGATAAGAGAAATTTCCCTTCTTTTCCTTACTTGGTTTGTCTTGAGCTGATGTTGATGGAGTTCTTGCCCTCTAGGTCCCAATGCTGGAAACACCAGAGACCAGCAATTTCTAAACACAGAACTGTTCTGTTTTGATGGATTCCTCAGAACTGGAGGCAAGTGAGGGAGATCTTAATGCCCAGCTGTGGTTTTCTTGTCTCCCAGAACTCATTCATAAGCTTGTCTGCTAGCTGGACCAGAATGGGCTGGAGCTGACTGCATGCTAAGACCCAAGGAGTCTGTTTTTTCCCTCATAGGAGCCTTTGTCTAACAGAAATTACAGTGTTCTTTTCTTAGTCAGGTTTATGCTAGTTATCCGGCCTCTAAAAAGCTATCCAATATATTGTTTTGGTATTTCTATTATGGCCATTACATTTATTAAAAATTAAACCAGTCAATCCTAAAGGAAATTCATCCTGAATATTTGTCAGAAGGACTGATGCTGAAACTCCAATATTTGGCCACCTGTTGTGAAGAGCCGACTCGTTGGAAAAGACCTGGATGCTGGAAAGAGGAAAGGCAAAAGGAGAAGGGGGCAGCAGAGGATGGGATGGTTGGAGGCATCACCAACGCAGTGGACGTGAATTTGAGCGAACTCGGAGATAGTGAAGGACAGGGAAGGCTGACATGCTGCAATCTATGGTGTCACAAAGAGTTAGAGAGGGCTTAGTGACTGAACAACGAAAGAAATCAGGATCATACCGCTAGTTTCTGTGTTAATGGTGCGGGGAGGAACAGGGGATACTATGAAGGAGGAACACAGAGGGCTTCCAAGGTATTGAAAATGTTTGATTAACTTGAATAGTAGATGTATATTTCAAAGAAAGATAAGGCAAATACTCTTAGGTCGTAAACACCCTTCTACATGCTCAATACCTTTTTAAACTGGTTTATAAAAATACCCACTTGCATTTTAAGAGAAACACGTGAACCATGACAGAAAGGTTTTCTATGGTTGGTCAAATTTTCTACCTCTTGCTGAATCATTCTTTTTTAACCTTTTGGCTAGAAAAGTGTCTGCTTCCACTAGGTTTACAAATTTGTCATAAAGTTGCAAGTATCGTTTCTGTTAGATTTTTCAAACTGTCTTTTCACTTTGCAAAGTAATTTAACAAGCTCCCATAGAGTTGCAAATATAACCATAGATACAGAAATATGAGAATATCTTCCTTTTAAAATCCAGTTCCTCTATGCATATATTCACATGTGCTTATACATAAATGCCCAAATCAGATGATATACATCATACATTGTGTTCTGGGCAGGGTAACAATGTGAAGGGTTACCTTGGAAGGGAAAGCAGCCCCCGAAGGTGACCACGTGGCTGAGGCTTAGCTGGCGTGGGGAAAAGTAGCAGAAGATATGGCCAGGAGAGCAAGGTAGGGCCATTGTACCCAGAGTTCTGCAGGTAAGAATTTTGGATTTTATCGTAAGGACCGTGGCTGCTGCTGCTGCTGCTAAGTCGCTTCAGTCGTGTCCGACTCTTAGCGACCCCATGGACGGCAGCCCACCAGGCTCCTCCATCCATGGGATTTTCCAGGCAAGAGTACTGGAGTGGGGTGCCATTGCCTTCTCCGTAAGGACCATGGAGGTCACAGAAAAAGAATGTATCAAGAAATACAAGTATGCCTCATTACATCTGATGGCTGTGTGACCCTGGGTGTGTGATGTAGAAGCACGTAGCATTGACATAAACACGCTACCATCTGTAAGGTACGTAGCTCGTGGAAAGCTGCTGTGTAGCGCAGGGAGCTCAGCTCGTGCTCTGTGATGACCTAGAGGGGCGGGGCGAGGGAAGCGGGGAGTGGGGGAGAGACTCAAGGGGGAGGAGCTGTGTGTGCGCATATAACGGATTCACGTTGCTGTGCAGTAAAAGCTAAAACATTGTAAAGCAATCAGATTCCAATAAAAATCCTATCAATGGATATTTTAGCTGGTTTCCTCTATCTTAAACATAGTGGGTGAGTATCTGCAGATATTTTTGTGTTGTTCAGTTGTTAAGTCGTGTTCAACTCTTTGCAACCCCACGGATCAACATGGAACAACAAAACTGACTCCCTTTGCCTTTTTTTTTGCTACTGTTGAGGTTTCTCCTTTCACAAATTTGTTAGTGTTTGTGTTGTTTCTATTGAGGCTTGCATTTATTTACATTTGCTACTATTGGGGGATTTTAAACTTTCCTTTCTTACTTATTTGTAAGTGCTTTTAAAAATCAGGGTATTTTTGTTTGGCACACGGACGTTTGAGAGATCATTTTATTTGAATTTCAACGGAAAATTAAGCATTTTAACTTCAAAAAAATATAACCCTCAGAGATGAGCATAATCAAAGACTTGAAAAGTACCTGGGATTCTCACCCTCACTGGGTGACATTGGACCAGATAATTCTCTGGGGGGGTGGGTCTTGTGCCTTCTGAGTCATCTAGCTGTCTGGCCTCTACCCGCTAACTGCTGCTAACTATCCTCTCCCCAAGCCTGTTTGATAACCAGGACTGTCTCTAGACATTGCCAAGCGTTCAACACTAGACACCACAGGAGATGTTCATTCTCTTCCACTTGTATTGCTGCCCAAGGGAGGGAACTAGCAGCGTCACCCTCAGATTGCCAGGGGCTGTCCTACCCTTTTATTATCAGTGATGGGCTCCTTCTTGAAGACTGGCCAGCGAGTGATCCAAGTCTAGTGTTTAATTAGACCCTTGCCACGCTGGCTTACTTCACCAAACCAAACTCTAAGCCTATAAATGCCTCAAGGTTACAACACCAAAACCTGAGGACAGCTAATCATAGACCAACAGGCTTTAAGCTATAGCCAATCAATTTCCTTTCTCCACCTCTGCACCTTTCTCTGTATATGTAGGTCTTCCCCCAGCTCCTGCTGGCTGAGTGCCCCAGCCACTTCCAGTTTGGTGCTATGTGATTTGAATGGATTTTTGCTCAAATAAGCCTTTCAATCTTTAAAATGTGCCTGGGTTTGATACTAGATCCCCATTCTGAGCATCTGCCTCCTAAGACCTTAGTTATTGTCCCCATAGGAGCGAATCCTGGGGCAAGGATTCAAGGGCAAGTTCACTGCCTTGTTCCTTCACCAGCATCTCCTGGGATCATCCTCCAGTCAGTGGTACATCCTCAGGCAAGCTAACCCTGTGGAACCAGAGATGGATGCCATTGGAGAACTCGGGGGACTGACCCAGAGCACATGACTCTGGATTGCTGTGGTTCAGTTGCTAAGTCATGTCTGATTCTTCGTGACCCAGTGGACTGCAGCATGCCAGGCTTCCCTGTCCTTCACTCTCTCCTGGAGTTTGCGCAGATTCGTGTCCATTGAGTCAGTGATGCCATCTAATCATCCCACCCCTCTGCCACTCTCTTCTCCTTTTGCCTTTAATCTTTCCAAGCATCAATATCATCCCACCTAAGACGCGAGGGAGGGAGATATTTTTGTACAGCTTTCTGTCAGCTCCTGGCTAGGGTGGCTCCTGGGAGGTGAAATTCTCAGGCACTTAGGTCTGCATGTGCACAAACAGAGCAGCCTCCAGTGGCCAGAAACAGCTGTGCGATGAGAGGGGAAGATGCTGGTGGTTACCAGGGAAGAACTGCAGAGACACCCGTAGCATCTGCTACTGTGAGCTACTGGGGTCCTGACCACTACCGAAAGCTACAGCTCTCTAAAAGTTTCTGGATCCCTCTGAGGAACCACGCAGAATGTGCTGTGCAAGGCATGAAATAGGGGAGTATATTTCTACAATATTCTATCACCCTCTGGCCAAATGGTAGGCGCCTTGCAGTTCCACGTCTGAGGCTGAGCCAGAACGGAAATGTGGACTCCCACAGGTATTTGTGTAGTGGCAACAGAAGCCCTGGGGCAGGAAGCAAGACAGATGTGGTGCAATTAATAGGAGGTTGTCACACTACACTTCTGTACTTGCTGCAGCAATGCTGAAGCATAAATGTAGACCGGGAGAGTGAGAGATGGGGCAAAAATCCCTAAATCAACATGGACTAACCTAGAGACTATCATACAGAATGCAGTAAGTCAGAAAAAAAAAATCAAATACACATTAATGTAAATATGTGGAATCTAGAAAAATGGTATAGATTTGCAAAACAGAGACAGATGTAGAGAACACGCATGGAGACCAAGGAGGGGAAAAGAGGGGGGTGGGATGAATTGGGAGATTGGGCTTGACATATATACACCATGATACCTTTTACAGGTTACTAGTGAGAACTTACTAGATAGCACAGGGAGCTCTACTCAGTTCTCTGCGGTGACCTAAATGGGAAGGAAACCCTAAAAAGAGAGGGTATATGTATAACATAGCTGATGCACTTTGCTGAACAGCAGAAACTAACATAGCATTGTAAAGCGACTGTGAGTGTGGCTCAGTTGTGTCTGATTTTTTGTGGCCCCATGGCCTGCCACCCGCCAGGCTCCTCTGTCCATAGGATTTCCCAGCCAAGAATACTGGATCGGGTTGTCATTTCCTCCTCCAGGGGATCTTCCCGCCCCAGGGATTGAATCCAGCGTCTCCTGCACTGGCAGGTGGATCTGGATCCTTTACCACTGGGCCACCTGGGAAGCGCTACATAAAAATTCATCCGAGTCTTTGAATTCTCTTTTCTACATTTTATGAAAGAAGTTCTGGCATCTTGACATTTGATAAAAGCCAACACTGAACCCCTGTTTAAACCAACATCTTTACTCCTAGCTGCTTAAGATAACACATCAGAGCTGAACCTGTATAATAAGCACTCTTGCTGGTGATTTTGGACCAATGCAATTCTTCCCTGGTTTAACGCACTTATGATCTATTTCCCCACATACACCTAGGTTTGGGCTAGTAGAACCACCAAAAGTTGTGATTATAACTGTGTACATGCTTGTTTCCTGTTTTCAACGTGTCTCCTTGGTATGTTTGGATCCAACTGCAGTTACTGATCTGGAGAGAAAGAGGGTTGGTGGAAGTGGGCTTTGAAGGGATACAGAGCCCTCTGCAAGGCAACTTCCTCAGATGAAGTCGTGGCTAGAGGCCACTAGCCAAGATCAGGAAGGAGATGCTACTTTACACTTTGGCAGAAACGAAGGTCAGTGGGACTTGGAAGTTCATGACTGATTTGAAAATAGAATCCTGAAAACCTGGAATGGGGATATTTCAATGAATCTGACTTTCACGAATTAAGAGCCCTTCTGTGGATAAGAAACTAAGTTTTGTAATTCTTTCACCACTTGAAATATCAAAATTTGGTTTGATGTTATAATATGTTGACCCTATAGCTACAATAGGTGAGATATTCAGGGATTTTTTTGTTTGTTTGTTTGTTTTGTTTTAAACAAGCTCCTCAATTCTGACAATGCCTTGCACTGAAAAAACGTTGGCCTGAGCTTGTCATTTTTGTTCTGTGATCTCTCTAGTACCGTCAGAAATAGGCAGACCATGTCATTTTCCGTCAAATGCCATATAATTCAGGGTCCAGGAAAACAGAAAAACCACTGTAGGTATTTCAAACAGAAATGATCAGATTTAGAGAACAATGGAGGGACCAAATTTAGAGGGATCAACTCTTTCAGTTTCTCTGCTGCAGACTCATAGAGCAGCTGCTACCTAGAGTTAGGATGCTTCTGAAACCACTGCTAACTTCACAGCTCCCCTGCAGCTTCTTAAAGGACACTGCTTAAGTCTGATTTTGGCAAGCACATGCATTAGAGGTGAAGAAATGGATTTTGTTTCAGTATCACTTTTCCAGGCTTATATGAGGATTTCTCACTAGCAGAATGTGAATAACATCTAGGATCCCAGACGTAAGGGTCTGGCAAATATAGTACCTGAACTTCTAACTCCCCCGGCACAGAGAAAAAACAGAATAAACTCTGGTTTATTCCAGAGTGTGTTCTTTCCCCCAAACAAATTTAAAACAATAGCCAACACACACACACAAAACAAATATGTTCCTGAAATTGTTGACTCAGAGCCAGAATCATTGAGGTTCTGAAGGAGGAAAAAAAAATTCCGATTATGGCAAGAGGATTCGGTAAGAACAGTTTTTACTAAGAAATGGGTTTGGACATTGATTTGTTCATATATACGTAGATAATTGGGTTGAAATTAGTGCTCAACATCTGCAAAGTTTTGAAAGTAATTGTTTGGAGAGATGCCTTCTCAACAGTCAATTTTGACACTTAATTGAAGACACGAAATTTCCATTGCTAAATTTGTCAGATGCTTAGAATCTATTTATAATGAGTTTGTGTCTTGGCCAAGTTGAATGCTTGATAAATTTTAGACTTTATTTACTAAGAAAAAAATTCATTGGTTTATGGTTTATGTATCTTAAAGCAAAATAAAGTCTGAATTATTGAATATTAGGCATTCAATATCAAGTATATGATTTAACTTTTCATTTCCCTTTTAAGTAAAAGGAATAGGCAATCAGGATAGAATGACTGTGCTTAGAAATCACCAAGAGAGAAAGTTTTGGCCTTAGTATAAAACAAAAAGTCTTTAAACTCAGGTTTGAGGCAATTACCTTTTAGTGGAAAGGGAAGGGGAGATTGGCTAGTTCATTTCTCCTTACTTTTTGGAGCTCTGTAAAAAGTT
This sequence comes from Bos javanicus, assembly GCF_032452875.1. Classification (NCBI taxonomy): domain Eukaryota; kingdom Metazoa; phylum Chordata; class Mammalia; order Artiodactyla; family Bovidae; genus Bos; species Bos javanicus. The sequence continues at coordinate 3,611,635 of NC_083881.1, forward strand.
ATTAAACACCACAGATCTAAACAAATCAGAATTGTAATATTATACTGTATTTTTTTCAACAAGTGCAAAATTTGAGTTTTCACAACTGTCAAATTTGACAGATGTTGCAAATTGCGTTAGGGAAAATATTTTTTATAGCAAAGTGCTAATAGGCTTTAGCAAATTAATGGTGATTCATTTTTCACCTCTATAATACCTATGAAATTGCTAAAATTGCAAGATTGAATTGTAGGTATATTCTATCATGCAAAAATTTGATTATGTACTTAAAGCTAAATTTAGATATTTTTAATAACCATGAAATAACTCTGTATATATGTTTCTGAAATTTTACAGATTATTTTGTTATTCAGTTCAGTTCAGTTGCTCAGTCATGTCTGATTCTTTGTGACCCCATGAATTGCAGCATGCCAGGTGTATCTAAAAACAATGTTAATATGTCATTTATGCACTGACAGAATACTACAACAGCTATTGGATAATATATTGTCTGTGGTCTTAACATCATAGATGGTAAATGGGCCTTGTTGTTGTTTAGTCACTCAGTCGCGTCCGACTCTTGTGACCTCATGGACTGCAGCCCATCAGACTCCTCTGTCCGTTGAATACTGGAACGAGTTGCCATTTCCTTCTCTAGGTAAATGGGACTAGTCCAGCTAAACTTCAGATAATTTTTTAGGTGGCAAGATTTACCATTTCTTCCTCTAAATTTTTCAATATTGATTTAAATTTTAGTCTTAACTTTTCCACCTCCCATCCTTCACTCCCTCAGAGAATACTGAGAAATTGTAGTTTAATATCAGAATGTGGTGTGGAAAAGAACAGCATATTTGAAGTAATAAGGTATAAATGTTGTCTATAATATGGGATTATCTATAGATGATTGACCCAGACACTTCAGAGATACCAATTTTTTTTAATTAAAAAAATTATTTTTTTGAAGGATAATGGCTTTACAATATTGCATTGGTTTCTGCCATATATCAACATGAATCAGCCATAGGTATACACATGTTCCCTCCCTCTTGAACCTCCCTCCCCATCCCACCCTCTAGGTTGTCAATGTCACTTTAAAAGTGGGAAAAGCTGGGACCAAACCGGCCTGACGAGAGAAGCACTCTTACAATGGCTGAGGAACAAACTTCTTAAGGTTTATGCCTCCAAAAAAAAACATGATGGGAACACAGGCAAAATTTGTCAGCAATCAATTTTGTTAGAACTCTTGAAATTAGCCAAAGACTTGCAACACTTTGAGGAGCATTTATTCAGGAAAACTGGCCTGATCTCAACTGTGACACTGAGCTTCAGTGCATTTAAACTTGCCCCATCCCATCCCCTAAAAATTGTAACTTCAGTCAAATCATGAGACAACCATCACATGAATTTAAACACTGCAATATACCTGACTGCTGCTGCTGCTGCTGCTGCTAAGTCACTTCAGTCGTGTCCGACTCTGTGCAATCCCATAGACGGCAGCCCACCAGGCTCCCTCATCCCTGGGATTCTCCAGGCAAGAACACTGGAGTGGGTTGCCATTTCCTTCTCCAATGCATGAAAGTGAAAAGTGAAAGTGAAGTCACTCAGTCGTGTCCAACTCCTAGCGACCCCATGGGCTGCAGCCCACCAGGCTCCTCCATCCATGGGATTTTCCAGGCAAGAGTACTGGAGTGGAGTGCCATTGCCTTCTCTGACCTGACTGCTAATATCCTTAAAAACTAGTACACTCTATGAAGCTGTCATAGTCAAGAGCCCAAGAAGACATGGCAAGTACATGTGATATGATATTCTGGATGCCATACTGGGTACAGGAGAGGGACAGTGGATAAGATAAATAATCTGAATAAATCATGATCTTTATTTGGCAGTGCATCAGCATTGTTCATTAATTGTAACAAATATGTTATCCTAATGTAATATGTTAATAGTAGGGAAAACTTTGTATGGGGGTCTATGGGGACTCTTTACTATATTTACTACAATATTCCTATACAGAAACTGGCCTAAATAGTCAAGTCTAATAATAAAAGTACTTTTAAAAGGACAGCTACAGAAATCAGTTATAAAACTATTGATGAACTCCCAATGTATAAGGATGTCATTTGCATGACAGTAACAGTGCAAAGAAGGGAGAATATAGTTACATTGGAGCAAAAGTTTTGTATACTATTATGAAAAAGTTGGCTTAAAGCTCAACATTCAGAAAACGAAGATCATGGCATCTGGTCCCATCACTTCATGGGAGATAGATGGGGAAACAGTGGAAACAGTGTCAGACCTTATTTTTGGGGGCTCCAAAATCACTGCAGATGGTGACGGCAGCCATGAAATTAAAAGACACTTACTCCTTGGAAGGAAAGTTATGACCAACCTAGATAGAATATTGAAAAGCAGAGACATTACTTTGCCAACAAAGGTCCATCTAGTCAAGGCTATGGTTTTTCCAGAGGTCATGTATGGATGTAAGAGTTGGACCGTGAAGAAAGCTGAGCACCGAAGAATTGATGCTTTTGAACTGTGGTGTTGGAGAAGACTCTTGAGAGTCCCTTGGACTGCAAAGAGATCCAACCAGTCCATTCTAAAGGAGATCAGCCCTGGGATTTCTTTGGAAGGAATGATGCTAAAGCTGAAACTCCAGTACTTTGGCCACCTCATGCGAAGAATTGACTCATTGGAAAAGACTGTGATGCCAGGAGGGATTGGGAGCAGGAGGAGAAGGGGACGACAGAGGATGAGATGGCTGGATGGCATCACTGACTCAATGGACGTGAGTATGAGTGAACTCTGGGAGTTGGTGATGGACAGGGAAGCTTGGCGTGCTGCGATTCATGGGGTCGCAAAGAGTTGGACACAACTGAGCGACTGAACTGAACTGACCTGATGTTAGTCAGGGTTCTTTTTGTACAATGTTTTATATGTAAATATGAGACATCAAATGCAAGTAAATATTGACAATTGGTGACCTGGAAGAAGGATGTATTATTCTTTCAAGTTTTTAAAATAGCTTTGAAAGTGTTTAAGAAGATCTAGGGAAAATGTATTTTTAAGTATTTTAAATACAGTTGAATAGTTTGCCTTGGAAACTAACCAAGATCATTCTGTCATTTTTGAGTTTGCACCCAAGAACTGCATTTCGGACTCTCTTTGACTATGATGGCTATTCCATTTCTTCTAAGGGATTCTTGCCCACAGTAGTAGGTGTAATGGTCATCTGAGTTAAACTTGCCCATTCCAGTCCATTTTAGTTCACTGATTCCTAAAATGTCAATGTTCGCTCTTATCTCCTGTTTGACCACTTCTAATTTACCTTGATTCATGGACCTAACATTCCAGGTTCCTATGCAATATTGTTCTTTACATCATCAGACTTTACTTCCATCACCAGTCATATCCACAACTGGGCGTTGTTTTGGCTCTGGCTCCATCCTTCTTTCTTTCTGGGGTTATTTCTCCACTCTTCTCCAGTAGCATGTCAGGCATCTACTGGACCTGGAGAGTTCATCTTTCAGTGTCATATCTTTTTGCCTTTTCATACTGTTCATGGGGTTCTCAAGGCAAGAATACTGAGGTGGTTTTCCATTACCTTCTGCTGTGGACCGCATTTTGTCAGAGCTCTCCACCATGATCTGTCCATCTTGGGTGGCCCTACATGGCATGGCTCATAGTTTCATTGAGTTAGACAAGGCTGTGGTCCATGTGATCAGTTTGATTAGCTTTCTGTGATTGTGGTTTTCAGTCCGCCTGCCCTCTGACGGAGAAGGATAAGAAGCTTATGGAAGCTTCCTGATGGGAGAGACTGACTTGAGAGGAAACTGGGTCTTGTTCTGAAGGGCACAACTGCATTCATCTCACACACTAGCAAAGTAATGCTCAAAATTCTCCAAGCCAGACTTCAGCAATACGTGAATCGTGAACTTTCAGGTGTTCAAGTTGGATTAGGAAAGGCAGAGGAACCAGAGATCAAATTGCCAACATCTGTTGGATCATCAAAAAAGCAAGAGAGTTACAGAAAAACATCTACTCCTGCTATATTGACTACACCAGCACATTTGACTGTGTGGATCAAAACAAACTGTGGAAAATTCTTAAAGAGATGGGAATATCAGACCACCTTACTTGCCTCTTGAGAAATCTGTATACAGGTCAAGAAGCAACAGATAGAACTGGACATGGAACAACAAACTGGTTCCAAATCTGGAAAGGAGTATATCAAGGCTGTCTGTTGTCACCCTGCTTATTTAACTTTTATGCACAGTACATCATGCGAAATTCCAGTCTGGATGAAGCACAAGCTGGAATCAAGATTGTTAAGATGGTAGGGAGAAATATGAATAACCTCAGATATGGAGATGACACCACACTTATGGCAGAAAGGGAAAAACAAAAGAGCCTTTTGATGAAAAGTGAAAGGAGAGTGAAAAAGTTGGCTTAAAACTCAACATTCAGAAAACTAAGATCATGGCATCTGGTCCCATCTCTTCATGGCAAATAGATGGGGAAACAATGGAAAGAGTGACAGACTTTATTTTCTTGGGCTCTGAAATAACTGCAGATGGTGACTACAGCCACAAAATTAAAAGACGCTTGCTCCTTGGAAGAAAAGGTCTGACCAATCTAGACAGCACATTAAAAGGCAGAAACATTACTTTGCTAACAAAGGTCCATCTGGTCAAGGCTATGGTTTTTCCAGTAGTCATGCATTGATGTGAGAGTTGAACTATAAAGAAAGCTGAGTGCCAAAGAATTGATGCTTTTGAACTGTGGTGTTGGAGAAGACTCTTGAGAGTCCCTTAGGACTGTAAGGAGATCAAGCCAATTAATCCTAAAGGAAATCAGCCCTGAATGTTCATTGGAAGGACTGATGCTGAAGCTGACTCCAATACTCTGGCCACATGATGAGAAGAACTGACTCATTTGAAAAGGCCCTGATGCTGGGAAAGACTGAAGATGGGAGAAGGAGATGACAGAGGATGAGGTGGTTGGATGGCATCACCAATTAGATGGAACATGAGTTTGAGCAAGTTCTGGGAGTTGGTGATGGACAGGGAAGCCTGGTGTGTTGCAGTCCATGGGGTTGCAAAGAGTCGGACATGACTGAGCGACTGAAGTGAAATACAGTTGAGACAAATGCTGTGAGTCTACTTGGATTTTTTTTCATAAATATAAAAAAATATATGTGTAGAACATGGTGTACAAGGCTATAGAAGTGGATAACCTATTCTTATAAAGACATAAGGGAAGTGATATTTAATATAAAATTAGTGTGTCAGTCCTGTTTTATACCTTTGCTTTCAAAGAATTACATTACCGTGCAGTACACCTCTCTCATGTAACTGAAGAAACTGCATAGCAGCCTATCGACACAGGTAAGTGGTTTAAGAGATGTAACAATATTTCAAATACTGTTATAAGTGACTATAATACTGTATGCCATAAAGATTTTACAGTGTTTCATTCATTAATGTACAGGCTAGGCTACCTTGAAGCAATTGTATTGACTATGCTAGCCTACCATTAAGAAATCATATTGCTGCCCCTTATCAATGCATGGATTATACCTGTAAATGAATTTTTCACATTATCTTTTCATTTCTGAAGTCTGATGTTAGTAGTTACATATAACATACAGTTTCGTATTATACAAAACAATATTGGTATAGGTATAGACGGACCAGCTTGTAAAAGACAAACTTACAGTGTCGATAAATACAGCACTGTGAATGTATTCTCTTATGATTTTCTTATAGTAACCTAGAGAAAATCAAGACTACAGTCTATAGTACACATAACATCAAAATGTGTTAGTCAACTGTTACCAGTAAGGCTTCTGGTTAACAGTGGGCTTTGGGAGAGTCCAATGTTATCCATGGATTTTCAGCTGCAAGGTGGGTCATTGCCCTAGTTCCTACATTGTTCAAGGTCAGCTATAAATATTAATGAAAAGAGATCTATATTTTGGCTTGCAGAACAATGAGCTCTAAAAGGAAATGTAAGCAATGTAATTCCAAGAACTCGCATCTACCCAAGCTCTCCTTATCATTCCAGCTAGGTGAGTATTGATTCTATCTTGTGTCACTGTTTCCTGGTGACCCCTGGCACACCTTTGTTTTCAGACAGCCTGGCTGTTTCCAAATGACAAGATGGGAGAAAATCAGCTGGACCATTTCACAGGGCAACTAATCAAGGTGGCAATGTGGAGGGCTTCCATACAAAAATCGTTTGTGAGGTGTAGAAAATTCAGTGCCAGGACCACATCATCCCTAGGTACTGCAGACAACTCTGTGTCATCCTGGCATCCCAGCTCCAATTTCCGCCCAAAGGACCATGGCTGTAAATCAGGTCAAACACCTGCAGAGGCAATCAGAATTCCCTTTATAGGAATAAGAAAAACTTAGTGTGGTGTAGAAGTTCTTCTTTTGCAATCTACAGGTCTATACAGAAAAATTGGAAACATTAGTAAGGAAGTTGAAAGATCTATTTTGTGTCACTAGTCAAAGGGGTAGACTAGATGATTCATGCTAAATAAACTCAGGCACCAGCTTGAAATCATGGATTCTAGCCCTGATAGGCAGACTTTCTGATTTCTGGTCACCAGGCTTATAAGACTAAGGAGCAGGGAGGACAGGTGAGAATGATATGGACCCTGCCTCAAGGTATATTTGGCCATGCCTGGCATAGTGCGTTGATTAAAAAAAAAAAAAAGGCATGGAAGAAAATAGGGAATTTGGGGAAAACATAACCCTAAAGTTAAAAAAAAATGTTATTACAATATGTGGGAATCGTTTGAAATAACCCATTGAAAGACATTCACGAAGAAAAATGCTAAGGGACCCCGGCTGAGCCAATTGTGTAGGGGCAAAATCTTAATAGTCCAGGAGGCAGATGAGAAGGGCGTCATGCTGTAAATACTAAATGAAGGCTTAGGAGTAATTTAAGGTCCTGAGATTGAGAATTAAGAGGCCTCCAGTCGATTTCTCTGGTCCTAGGATGGGCTCCTCATATTTTTTTAGCTGCTGTTTAGGAGTTAAGATCCTATTTCATAGTCTAGGGTGGTCATGACCATTCATGAACCAGTGCCAACTGAACTGTGGGCATAGAAAGTCAACTTCCAGGGTATCAGACACGCCTGGGTCTGCCCCCTACTCGGGACCATAGACGTCACCCATAGTCACCGTATCTTTGAGCACAGCCTCTGATCCGAGCATCCTGTTTATGTGTAGAGGCATAAAGCTGTCTGGCTTTGTTACTGGTGGAAGTGAAGTGAAAGTCGCTCAGCTGTGTCCAACTCTCTGCAACCCCATGGACTATGCAGTCCATGGAATTCTCCAGGCCAAAATACTGGAGTGGGTAGACTTTCCCTCTTCCACGGGATCTTCCCAACCCAGGGATTGAACCCAGGTCTCCCACACTGCAGGTGGATTCTTTACCCACTGAGCCACGGGTAGCAAATGCTAAAAAACTGGACTATTGGTTCAAGGAAAATATTGTGTGAAGGCTGAGAAGATCCTAGGCAGTATTTTATCGCCTTGTTATCTAAAGGTAAGTTTGCAAGATTTAACAAACACACGGGATGTCAAGTTTAAATAAGTGGTTTTTTAAAAGTATAATTATGTCCCATGCAATAAATGGTATATACATATTTAAAAATTTTTTTCTGAAATTCAAAATTAACTGGACATCCCTGTGTTTTATCTGGCAAAACTAGAGAAGGTTATGTATCAGAATAGACTCTTTGGGGTAAAATATGCAAAAACCTAGAGATACTGAGTCCAAGGGGCTAAGGTAAGTTGGACACTTCTGTTTGCAGATCCTGTTAATATTGATACCAAACCAAGCTGCAGTATTTAATTGGTGCTAATAGAAGTGGATCCAACATTGCAAGAAAATTTAATACAGCCAAAAAAGCAAACGCTGTATATAAATTGGTGACCAACTATGTACAGTCATCGGAAATTAGACTTCTGGCATGAAAAAACCCTTTCCAAGCGATTTCAAGCCTTTAAATTATTGGGCTTAGAGCCATTATCATGCTGGGAAAGACTGAAGGCAGAAGGAGAAGAGGGCGGCAGAGGATGAGATGGTTAGATGGGATCACCGACTCAGCAGACATGAACTTGGGTAAACTCTGGGAGACAGTGAGGGGCAGGGAGGCCTGGTGTGCTGAGTTCATGGGGTCTCAAAGAGTCAGACACAACTTAGTGAATTGACAACAACAACAACAAAACCATTGTCAGGCTTTGTTAGTTTTTAAATAGAGCCCAAACAGTTAATGTGGCGTGGTAAATATACTCTTTAAACTCCTATGATCCCAAAATAGAAGTATATTTAAAAGTGACATAGCAACATGCCAAAAGCTGGTGAGAAGGCTGTGGCCTGTTGGGTGTCGAGTTTGGAAATATCAGAGGGAGGCCAGGAGACTACAATCTGTAATGGGGCTCTAGACTCTGCATGAGTCAAGTCATACAAGCCAGGCTTATTACATGAAACAGGGCTGAAGGAGATGAAGGTCTTTTTAAGCCGTCATCATGGGGTCTTTTCAACATTTTTACACTGGGCCTTATTAAGAATGCAAGGGCTGACTCAGCCAGAATATTTTAAATATTCTAATAAAGTAGTCTGCTGCAGATTACTTTAAATCAGAGACCTTTTTGTATTGGTAAACAATTCATGCAAAGAAGTGGTTTTAAACGTAGAAAGAACAGATGTCATTGACATGGGCCTAGGAGCCAGGGGCTTCAAACTGGTGTGGCTTTCATCTGGTATCAACTCAAGTGACTCACTAGTGGATTTGTTCCTCTTTTCAGACATACAACTCCAGACCTTCCAGATTTAGAGCCACTGGTTCCCTGAAGGGAAACCTACGTCAGAGTACACAGTGAAAGATCAACTTAATGATCCATGATTGCTCCCCAAGCACTCCAGATTCCTTGAGTAAAGGGACCAGGGGACAAGAAGGGACACCACCAGACAGGGGTAACTGGCTTCCATCACCAGGAGGGGTAGGGCACGAAAGAATGTTTAGTGCCTAGAGTCTTCAAGAAAATTAGAGATACCAAGGGAATGCTTCCTGCAAAGATGGGCTCAATAAAGGACAGAAATGGTATGGACCTAACAGAAGCAGAAGATATTAAGAAGAGGTGGCAAGAATACACAGAAGAACTGTACAAAAAAGATCTTCACAACCCAGATAATCACGATGGTGTGATCACTCACCTAGAGCCAGACATCCTGGAATGTGAAGTCAAGAGGGCCTTAGGAAGTATCATTACGAACAAAGCTAGTGGAGGGGATGGAATTTCAGCACAGCTATTTCAAATCCTGAAAGATGATGCAGTGAAAGTGCTGCACTCAATATGCCAGCAAATTTGGAAAACTCAGCAGTGGCCACAGGACTGGAAAAGGTCAGTTTTCATTCCAATCCCAAAGAAAGGCAATGCCAAAGAATGCTCAAACTACCACACAATTGCACTCATCTCACACGCTAGTAAGGTAATGCTCAGAATTCTCCAAGCCAGGCTTTAGCAATACGTAAACCATGAACTTCCAGATGTTCAAGCTGGTTTTAGAAAAGGCAGAGGAACCAGAGATCAAATTGCCAACATCTGCTGGATCACGGAAAAAGCAAGAGTTCCAGAAAAACATCTATTTTTGCTTTATTGACTATGCCAAAGCCTTTGACTGTGTGGATCACAATAAACTGTGGAAAATCCTGAAAGAGATGGGAATACTAGATCACCTGACCTGCCTCTTGAGAAATCTGTATGCAGGTCAGGAAGCAACAGTTAGAACTAGACAAGGAACAACAGACTGGTTCCAAATAGGAAAAGGAGTACGTCAAGGCTGTATATTGTCACCCTGCTTATTTAACTTATATGCAGAGTACATCATGAGAAAGGCTGGGCTGGAGGAAGCACAAGCTGGAATCAAGATTTCCAGGAGAAATATCAATAACCTCAGATATGCAGATGACACCACCCTTATGGCAGAAAGTGAAGAAGAACTAAAGAGCCTCTTGATGAAAGTGAAAGAGGAAAGTGAAAAAGTTGGCTTACAGCTCAACATTCAGAAAATTAAGATCATGGCATCTGGTCCCATCCCTTCATGGGAAATAGATGGGGAAACAGTGGAAACAGTGTCAGACTTTGTTTTTCTGGGCTCCAAAATCACTTCAGATGGTGATTGCAGCCATGAAATTACAAGACGCTTACTCCTTGGAAGGAAAGTTATGACCAATCTAGACATCATATTAAAAAGCAGAGACATTACTTTGTCAACAAAGGTCCATCTAGTCAAGGCTATGGTTTTTCCAGTGGTCATGTATGGATGTGAAAGTTGGACTATAAATAAAGCTGAGTGCTGAAGAATTGATGCTTTTGAACTGTGGTGTTGGAGAAGATTCTTGAGATTCCCTTGGACTGCAAGGAGATCTAACCAGTCCATCCTAGAGGAGATCAGTCCCGGGTGTTCGTTGGAAGGACTGATGTTGAAGCTGAAACTCCAATACTTTGGCCACCTAATGGGAAGAGTTGACTCATTGGAAAAGACCCTGATGCTGGGAAAGATCGAAGGCAAATGGAGTAGGGAGAGGCAGAGGATGAGATGGTTGGATAGTGTCACTGACCAAATGGACATGAATTTGAGCAAGCTAGGAGCTTCCCCTGTAGCTTGGTTGGTAGAGAATCTGCCTGTAATGCAGGAGACCTGGGTTCGATTCCTGGGTCGGGAAGATCCCCTGGAGAAGGAAACAGCATCCCACTCCAGTCTTCTTGCCTGGAGAATCCCATGGACAGAGGAGCCTGGCAGGCTACAGCCCATGGGGTCGGAAGAGCTGGACAGGACTGAGTGACTACAGCACCACCACCACCAGGAGATGGTGGCAGACAGAGGAGCCTGGTGTGCTGCAGCACACGGGGTTCCAGAGTTAGACACAGCTCAGCAACTGAACCTGAGGAAAGTGCTCCCTAAAGAAAGCCCAGAGCTTTTACTACTAGCCCCTGGGCTGTGGGCTTGCCTCGGCTGAGGGAAACTTCTTTGCTTAAGCTCATGTACCATTCCCAGGGTGTCAACCCTCTCACCCCATCTTGAGATGGCTCTGAATTACTCTGTGGGGTCATGGATGAGCTCCTCTCCATCCAATCCCTCCCAGGTATTGGTCCCAAAGGTATACATACTACTTATACATTCATCTCCTTCTACAAAATGGATTCCTGAGTGGTTCAATGCGCAATAGCTCCTGCCCTCAAGGACTATGGCCAGTCCCACTCAATCTCTTGAGCTCAGTCTGTCCTATTTCCAGACTGACAAAAGTCTGTATGATTCCAGAAACCCTGCATCTGGTGGCAGGTGTGTCTTCTGAAATGATCCATGACAGAGAAGTCACAGCAATGTCCATGGAGAATTAGTCCTGGGGACATGGCACAGGGACTCCATATTCAGGGGTTCAGGTGTGGACGATCGTGAGACCAGAGGAATGGATGGTCTTTGAGAGGGGCTGGTCTTTCTTTGAGAGAAGGACCAACACGACTCATAGAGAAAGTCACTGATGTTCTGGAAGAAGGTCCACACTTCATTCCTGAATCCTGAGATTAATCAGATCTGAGGAAAACGTGGACAGGACAGCATCTGATACATGCCTTTCAATTACCAGAGATTTTCAGGGGGATGTCTGAGCTTGGGTCAGGACTGCATCCATTTTGTATGGTTGTTAAACCACACTCTACTATTGATTCATTTAATTGGATGATGTGCTTCATCCAGCCTGGCATTTTGCATGATGTGCTCTGCATATAAGTTAAATAAGCAGGGTGACAATATATAGCCTTGACGTACTCCTTTTCCTACTTGGAACCAGTCTGTTTTTTCATGTCCAGTTCTAACTGTTGCTTCCTGACCTGCATACTGGTTTCTCAAGAGTTAAGAGTTGAAGTCAGTTCCATCAAGACGGTCTAATCTGTGTACATGGTCTTGCCAAACGTCTCCCAGTATTTCTCGGTTGTCCCACAGTTGTAATGTGACTGACAGCCACATTCTGGCTTTGCTGACGTGAGACTCCTTGGAAATGTACCAGCTCAATCACATAGGTCCTATGCAGTTATTCAATTTATTCTATGACTCCCAGGAGACTTTTAAACCAATGTAAAATTCACATAAATTTCACCATTTTAAAGTCTAGTATTCAGTACTCTTCAGTGGCATTTATTACATTCACAATGTTATACTGCCATCACCACTGTCTAGTTCCAGAATAGTTTCATCATCCCCAAAAGGAAATCTCATATCCACTATCTCTTCATATGGATCTGAGTTTCTGTCTAGCGTCCTTTTCACTGAAGTCTGAAGGCTCCTTTTGGTCTTCATCTAGTCATTAAGTTGTATCCAGCTCTTTTGCAACCCCATGGACTGTAGCCAAATATGCGCCTCTGTCCATGGGATTTACCAGGCAAGAATACTGGGCTGTGTTGCCATTTCCTTCTTCAGGGGATCTTGCTGACTCAGGGATTGAACCCACGTCTTCCTGCATTGGCAGGGGGATTCTTTACCACTGAGCCACCTGGGAAGCCCGAAAGCTCCTTCAGCATTCCTTATAGGAAGGACAGTTCTCAGTTCAGTCACTCAGTCGTGTCCAACTCTTTGTATCCCCATGGACTGCAACACCCCAGGCCTCCCCGTCCATCACCAACTTCTGTTCATGGACCAAACTCATGTTCATCAAGTTGGTGATGCCGTCCAACCATCTCATCCTCTGTCATCCCCTTCTCCTCCCACCTTCAATCTCTCCCAGCATCAGGGTCTTTTTATATGAGTCAGTTCTTCACATTAGTCCTTCCAATGAATATTCAGGACTGATTTCCTTTAGAATGGACTGGTTGGATCTCCTTGCAGTCCAAGGGACTCTCAAGAGTCTTCTCCAACACCACAGTTCAAAAGCATCAATTCTGCAGCGCTCAGCTTTCTTTATAGTCCAACTCTCACATCCATACATGACCACTGGAAAAACCATAGCCTTGACTAGATGGACCTTTGTTGGTAAAGTAATGTCTCTGCTTTTTAATGTGCTGTCTAGGTTGTTTCCTTCCAAGGAGCAAGTGTCTTTTAATTTCATGGCTGCCATCACCATCTGCAGTGATTTTGGAGCACCCCCAAATAAAAGTCTCTCATTGTTTCTATTGTTTCCCCATCTATTTGCCATGAAGTGATGGGACCAGATGCCATGATCTTAGTTTTCTGAATGTTGAGTTTTAAGCCAACTTTTTCACTCTCCTCTTTCACTTCCATCAAGAGGCTTTTTAGTTCTTTGCTTTCTTCCATAAGGGTAGTGTCATCTGCGTATCTGAGGTTACTGATTTCTCCCAGCAATCTTGATTCCAGCTTGTGCTTCATCCAGCCTGGCATTTTGCATGATGTGCTCTGCATATAAGTTAAATAAGCAGGGTGACAATATATAGCCTTGACGTACTCCTTTTCCTACTTGGAACCAGTCTGTTGTTCCATGTCCAGTTCTAACTGTTGCTTCCTGACCTGCATACTGGTTTCTCAAGAGGCAGGTCAGGTGATCTGGTATTCCCATCTCTTTAAGAACTTTTCACAGTTTGTTGTGATCCACATAGTCAAAGGCTTTGGCAGCAGAGCCAAAGCAGAAACAACACCCAGTTGTGGATGTGACTGGTGATGGAAGTAAAGTCCAATGCTGTAAAGAGCAATATTGCGTAGGAACCTGGAATGTTTTGTCCATGAATCAAGGCAAATTGGAAGCGGTCAAACAGGACATGACAAGAATTTGGAAATATTTAACTTGGAATTCAAGAATTTTAGGAATCAGTGAACTAAAACGGACTGGACAGGACAGTTGTACTAGTGACAGAACACGGAATCTCGTAATGTTTCAGATTAACTGCACGTGGGGCTGGTTTTCTGTGTCCACTTGATTGGCCCACTGGGTGCCCAAGTATTTGGTCAAACATTCTGGGTTTGTCTGTGCAGGTGGTTTTTGGAGGAGATTAACATTTAAATGGGTAGATTAAGTAGATTGGCAGGGGACACCCAGATTAGGAAGGACAATCTGGAAGGTCTTCAATAGAATGATAGACCTTCTCCCAAGAGAGAATTCTTCCTGCCCACCTGTCTTCAAATGGGGATGTTGGCATTTTCCTCACTTTGGGCTAAAATGGAAACACTGGCTCTTCCTGGGTCTTGGGCCTGCTGGCCTTTGCACAGGAACCATACCAGTGGCTCTCCAGCTTGCTGAGTCACTCTGTGTATCTTGAGACCTGCCCACCTCCTTAACGGCATGAGTCAGTGCCTTATTACCAACCTTCCCATTGACTCTGTTCCTCTGGAGAGTTCTGACTAACACAGCATGTTGGCTGGTGAATGGTATCTCATTAGCGTCGCAGTGCACTTGGCATTCCGCTTCCCATGGGGTGGCCATTTCATCAGTACTCAGTTACCTCGCATGCTCTGCATTGACTAGGTCATTCATTGCTCTCATTCTAGGTTTCCTGCAGCTGGGGACAAGGATGAGTCCTTGGGGTTTTATTGTTTAGGAGATTAGCACAAGGTGGTGGCAGATCCAGGACAATAGCTCAATTCCATGGATTCCCAGCATCAGGTAATAAAGACCTTTCAGCCTAAGTCAGAAGACCTTAGACTCCATCCCTTCTCCATCAGGAACTTGTTGTGTTACTTGAGCAAGTATAGCACCAAACCCATGCGCCCCCCTTCTAAAGTGGGACAGTGGTTTCTGCACATCTCCGAGTGACACGTTCCCCGTTCCCAGTCACAGCTCCTTCCCGTTACTTGGGACCATAGTGCTCCTGTCACCATGAATCACACAGACGCGCTGTTCCTAAGAATAAGATTGACCAACCACAATCCAGCTTGTCAAATTGTTTCCTTATGGGCCAATAACATTTACTTAATGGCTGATTCTGAAGTTGCTATTTACATGTTTACAACAGTATTCTCAGTCTGGTACCCAGCCAGTACTTGGTGAATATATTCGTGAAATTTAGCTGCAAGTTTTCTGGGGTCAAAGACTAAATAATGGCTGAGGCCCCATCCATGTCTTGCATCCTGGGCACAGTTAATGCAGTTTTATTCCTGAAGAGGGGCCTAGAGACAATAGCTTCCACTTTTGTTCATTTCCTCCTCAGGAGAAGCATCGGCATTAAGAATTTCGGCCAAGTTTTACTGTGAGCATCCTGCCTTTTGCAGTCTCGCAGGACACCTGCCACCCCATAGATTTATTTGGATGAAGCAAGTGACACTCTGAAGCTTTACAGAGATTCCTACTAGTCGATGAAGCCGCATCTACATCCATCACCATTTAATCCTCAGAGGCCACAAGAGCTAGTGAATGAAATTGCATCCCTAGGACAGGGCCTAGCTCTCTGTGGGCACTGTGATGGCAGCTGTTTTCCTCATTACAGAGTCTTTAATTAGAGACCATTCTGCAACTCCATTTGGATCGATATGGCTGCTTTTATTGAACAGAGGACCACACAAGACTTGGCTGTCTCTAACAACTGCCAGGTTAAATGGAGATTAGTGAGAAGTTTAATAAAGAGCATCAAGAAGGGCTTCAGTGCATGGTCCTCCCACAAGCACACAAGACTCCACCCCTCGGTATTCAGTGGTACTCCACTGCTCCCCCTTCTAAGCTCCCACCTGACACTGGTTTCCATGGTGATGCAGAATCCCTTGGCTGCTGTTAGGCCAGTCAAGTGTTCAGCCATCTCTTCCCTGCCCTGTCCTTTTGAGCCAACAACCTAAGCCTCACCCTGGCTTCCTGAACTGGGGGTATTCAGTTTCCAAGATTCTTTTGTGAAGGACTGAGGAAGGTTTCAAAGGAAAGAAGGGCTCTTCGAAGGGTCCTGGTTCTGGCAGGACCTCCTCATGGTCTCCTCTTGGGTCCTGTTGGACAAAGGCTGTCATGCCCTCCACTGCCTTAGGGACTTGCATGCCTGCAGCCCTGCCCGCTGCCCCCTTTGGGTGAGCAAGAGTGAGTACAGGAGAGCTGGTAAGGGAGGAAGGGAAGGAGGCAGTCAGGGTGTTTTGGGAGACTGGTTTCCTGCAAAGACAGTCGTGCAGCCCTGCTCACTGCATCCCAACAGCACTTTCAGACACCCTTCCCCTCCCCTCCCCCAAGAACCTGGACCTCACAGGGTTCACTGGCCTGCTCTCCAAGGACTCAGTCCCTGGACCAGGGGAGCTCTCTGTGGAGGGACACCTTTGCCTGCTTCCTCTGCCTTTTCCTTCCTCCTCCACTTAACTGGAATGATGAGCACCTGGGCCTGGAGCCCCTTTCTTGCTGGTTGCAAGTTCATGGGTTTCCTGGGATAAGGGATCCCTTGGAGGGATTGAGCCTTTGGGGATTTCTGGAGGGTGAGTATAGTGATCACCTCTCTTCGGGTGGAAGGAAGGCACCTTGAGAGTTATTTCCTATGTCGTATTTCAAACGAGAAGACTACCCAACATGTGAATTTTCACGGGGCATTTGGGGTGTAGGTAAAAAGGAGGTGTCATCCTTCGGGACCTTGCTGGGGTAGAGTGCTAGACTTTCAGAGGAAAGAGCAGTGATGTCAGCTTAGATTAAATGCAGGAGTAGCCACTGGAACTGTGGGCCTAGAGCCAAAGGAACATGCAGGCCCTCTCCTTTTAACTATCGAGAATGCCAAATGCAGGGCCCAGCGTGTGTGTGACTTCCCAGGTCATATGCCCATAAAGATGGACCTGGATTAAGAGGCCTGGTGTAGGGACAGGACATTTGACCTGGGTCTGAACAATAGTAGAACATAGACATGTCACCATAAGGTCATTTTCTTCACTAAAGTGTCTTGAGTTTTTCTAAAGTAACTATTGAGTTTTAGAGTTACCTTTAGCTGTGTCTGCTTCTGGAGAGAAGATAGGTCATAACTGCTGAAAACTAGGAAAAGTTACCAAAAAAAAAAAAAAATCTTTACAGGCATTAGAAGCACAGATGATTAGATAAACTAAGTTCCAGAGACGGAAACTGTCAGGGTGACTTGCTTATAGCTGACCATATTTTGCTGGTGGCAGCTGTCAGTTCTGGGGATGGGCTGAGGATCTGAATGGCCCTGGCTGGGGCACTGTTGGGACAAAGAGCAGGAGAGCTTCTATTGATTGTACAGGGCTGCTGTGACAAATTGGAAATTTGAAGGGCTTTGAGTGCATGACAGTTTTCCCAGGGGACATCTTCTATATCTTTGGGCTGTTTGGAAGACTGGGACTTGGGCTGAAAGCTTATAGATAGCAGAGTGAAACCATTCTCCGTCCTCCCATGCTTGAACACAGCCCCACTCCTGCTGCTGTCTCCTCTGAAAACATCTTCCAGGTGTCTAGGCTGTGGGAAAGGGGTAGGATTCTCTGATGGGCATATAGTGAGATCTCCAAAACTTTCGTGGTGAAAGAAATAGACCTCCCAAGCTCTCAACCGAAGCCCAGAAACAAGGACAACCCGAGCCTTACTAAATGGGCCATCTGGCCTTGATCAGCTCAAAGGGCCATCTGGCCTTGATCGGCTCAGTATTTGATGGTAGGGTGAGGGGAGGATCTCCTTACCCTCGCAAAGATGACCCTTTTCTGGTAGAAGGCATTCTTAGATTTTTTTAGTTTAAAATTCATAATGCCATTTGTTCAAATTGTTAGACATGCAAAGAATATAGCCAAGATTAACAAGAAAACCTCAGCAGACCCACTGCCCATCCGATCTTAACTCTATGCAGAACATCCGTGCTTCGCCTAGGACCCTCACATCCCCCCTTTCCATCTGTGTGGGAACAATTCCTCATGCTTTATGAGCATAAGAACATGACGAGGGATGCTATGCACTAATTTCTCTCATGTAGTTTCAAAAGTTCTCAATTTTAGTACATCAGATCAGTGATCTATAAAAATAATTCAGCATGATCAAATGGGTTTTGCCCCCCAGGAATGCAAGAGCTATTTTAAACCTAGGACAAGAACTCAGTGAATTTCACATTAACAAATAAAGCCAAAAAAGTCACGATCACTGGGATATATGTAGAAACAGCATGAAAAAAAAATCACAACACCTTGTCATTGTTAAAGAAAGTAGCATCAGCAGATAAGGAAGAAAAAAATTCTACAGTAAACATTGTATTTTAGTGGTGAAATACTGGAAACATTTCTTCTGAGTTTGGGAAGATGTCCAAAGTCACTACTTTCCCTGAATGATATACTTAAGGCATAATAAAGTAGAAAGACGTGGAAGGCCTAAGGATTCTAGGGAAAGAAAATATGCATAGTGACTATGTATAAAATCCCAAAGCAGCTACAATCTGAGAACAATTTTTTTTAAACAAATCACTGGATATGAGGTTAACATTTTTTTTTTTTTAATCAGTTGCATTTCTTCACACAGAAAAGAGGTGGAAGATGAAAAAGAACTGAGGACAGGTATGTCAGCACTGCCACGAATGAAGCTCAGGTGTGGTGTGTGTGCACTTTTCTGAGTATACGTTGTACTTTTTAGTGAAAATAAAATTGTCACCAGATTTCCACTACAGGGAAAGACTGTTCTTCAGACTCAGCAAAAAACAAGACAACGAAAATGAAAAGGTAACCTATGGAACCGGAGGAAATATTTTCTAATCATATCTAGTAAGGATGGTATCCAAAACACATAAAGAGCCTGTAAAAGTTATGACCAACCTAGATAGAATATTGAAAAGCAGAGACATTACTTTGCCAACAAAGGTCCGTCTAGTCAAGGCTATGGTTTTTCCTGTGGTCATGTATGGATGTGAGAGTTGGACTGTGATGAAAGCTGAGTGCAGAAGAATTGATGCTTTTGAACTGTGGTGTTGGAGAAGACTCTTGAGAGTCCCTTGGACTGCAAGGAGATCCAACCAGTCCATTCTAAAGGAGATCAGCCCTGGGTGTTCTTTGGAGGGAATGATGCTGAAGCTGAAACTCCAGTACTTTGGCCACCTCATGCGAAGAGTTGGCTCATTGGAAAAGACTCTGATGCTGGGAGGGATTGGGAGCAGGAGGAAAAGGGGACGACAGAGGACGAGATGGCTGGATGGCATCACTGACTCGATGGACGTGAGTCTGAGTGAACTCCGGGAGTTGGTGATGGACAGGGAGGCCTGGCATGCTGCGATTCATGGGGTCGCAAAGAGTCGGACACGACTGAGCGACTGAACTGAACTGAAGCCAACTATACTCCAGTTAAAGAACCTGTACAACTCAATAGTAAAAAGAAAACCACCAGGCTAAGATGGGGCAGAAGAACTGAATTGACATTTCTCAAGAGCAGCCATACAAATGGCAAACAGATACATGAGAAGAGGCTCAACATCACTAATCAGGGAAACACAGATCAAAACTGTGAGATATCACCTCACCCTTGTGAGAAGGACTTTCAAAAAAGAAATGTGTTGGTAAGGGTGTGGAGAAAAAGAAAACTTTGTGCACAGTTGGTGGGAAGGCAAATTGGTGCAGTCACCATGGAAAACAGTATGGAGGACCCCACCCTACCCCAGGGGAAAAGAACCAAGAAGGGCCCCAGTGCTTGAAAACTGGCAGGGGCAGGGAGCGAGGGGGACAAAATCAATGTAGACTTTATAAAAAACCCCGCATAGGGGATTTCTGTACTTTGAGATTTTAAGACATAGTCATGTATTTTGAACATTTCTAAAACAGCAGCAAGTCAAGCTAACTGAATAAGGATTTAAATCTTCCTATCCTGCCTCTTGAGAAACCTGCGTGCAGGTCAGGAAGCAACAGTTAGAACTGGACATGGAACAACATCTGGTTCCAAATAGGAAAAGGAGTACGTCAAGGCTGTATATTGTCACCCTGCTTATTTAACTTATATGCAGAGTACATCATGAGAAAGGCTGGGCTGGAAGAAGCACAAGCTGGAATCAAGATTGCTAGGAGAAATATCAATAACCTCAGATATGCAGATGATACCACCCTTATGGCAGAAAGTGAAGAACTAAAGAGCCTCTTGATGAAAGTGAAAGAGGAGAGTGAAAAAGTTGGCTTAAAGCTCAACATTCAGAAAACGAAGATCATGGCATCTGGTCCCATCCCTTCATGGGAAATAGATGGGGAAACAGTGGAAACAGTGCACGACTTTATTTTTCTGGGTTCCAAAATCACTGCAGATGGTGATTGCAGCCTTGAAATTAAAAGACACTTGCCCCTTGGAAGGAAAGTTATGACCAACCTAGATAGCATATTCAAAAGCAGAGACATTACTTTGCCAACAAAGGTCCATCTAGTCAAGGCTATGGTTTTTCCAGTGGTCATGTATGGATGTGAGAGTTGGACTATAAGGAAAGCTGAACCCCAAAGAATTGATGCTTTTGAACTGAGGTGTTGGAGAAGACTCTTGAGAATCCCTTGGACTGCAAATAGATCCAACCAGTCCATCCTAGAGGAGATCAGTCCTGGGTGTTCAGGACTTGGAAGAACTGATGTTGAAGCTGAAACTCCAATACTTTGGCTACCTGATGTGAAGAGCTGACTCATTGGAAAAGACCCCGATGCTGGGAAAGATTGAAGGCAGGAGGAGAAGGGGACGACAGAGGATGAGATGGTTGGATGGCATCACCAACTCGATGGACATGGGTTTGGGCGGACTCTGGGAGCTGGAGTGCTGCAGTTCATGGGGTCGCAGAGTTGGACACGACTGAGCGACTGAACTGAACTGATAACATGTTTATCCCCATTAACATCAGAATTCAGTGTAGTGTAATTATGACTTGTGTGGGCACTTAACATGTACCCGCCCATGAGAAGTTCGTCCATGCACCCGACCAGTGCCA
The DNA here is from genome assembly GCF_032452875.1 of Bos javanicus. Lineage (NCBI taxonomy): Eukaryota > Metazoa > Chordata > Mammalia > Artiodactyla > Bovidae > Bos > Bos javanicus. The sequence continues at coordinate 3,632,454 of NC_083881.1, forward strand.
GCCAAGGGACTTGGTATGGGCTTTGTCTGCAGTGTCCAGCCTAGAAACCTAGATTCAGGACTCTACCTTCATTCCTAGTCATAACCCAAGAGTCTTCCCCTGGCCTTGAACTAGAATCCTCAGCAAGCAATCAAGATACCAATTGTTTCCTGGAACACTCCCCAGCAGAACTCCAAGAGAAGGCTCTGGAGCACGGCTAGCCTAGGCCCCAACCACGTAGGCACTGTAGCTGGACTCGGTGGTCAACCAGGCTATCATTGTGGCTCTAGCCAGGTATACTTGTGGAACGCTGGGAGCTGGGTCTCTACAGCACTCCGCTCTATGGCTCAATAACCCTTGAGTCCAGTACCGTGTTTTAAAAATTGGCAAAGAGGGCTCCTGGTGGCTCAGTGGTAAAGAATCTGCCTGCCAATGCAGGAGACACGGGTTTGATCCTTGATTTAGGAAGATCCCACATGCTGCAGAACAACTAAGCCTGCACACCACAGCTACTGGGCATGGGCTCTAGGACCTGGGAGCCACCACTACTGAAGCCCACATGCCTAGAGCCTGGGCTCTGCAACCAGAGAGGCTATCGCAGTGAGAAGCCCGCACACCACAACTAGAGAGAGCCTGTGCACAACTAGGAAAACCCAGATCAACCAAAATTGGGAGAGAAATCAGCGACATTCCAGAAAAAGACTCACCCGCCTCCCCAGCACCTTGAGGGCTTTGATCGGGCTGTCCTGTCTCTCCAGTGTCTAGCAACATCTGAGAAACACTTTCCCCGTGCCCCAATGTGTCTCTCTCTTTCTCCTTGGAGGAGAATGACATGAGCAGAGACGGCTTTGAGGCAGGACTCATCCTCAGTCTTGCCTCCCTGCCCCTCAAGCTTTCCCGGGGTTGGGGAGCTGAGGGCAGTGAAGGGCCACGGATGAAGTAGGAAGCAGGGTGTGCCTGCTGCTCTGGTGACCCTGGGCTTCCAGACTGTGGTCCATATTCCATTGGCAGTTCATGAGATGGTTACAGTGAGAACACCGGGAACACTTTAATAGTTTTGTTCTGTTATTAGAAGAGTTATTATGTACTTGAAATAAAGAGTAGTTCTTATAGCCTATGATATAATAGTTGTATCAGGAATTGTAACGTCAAACACATTGAAAGAAAACACTAATTTAAAATAAATGGGATATCATTTGGTCTATTGTGTTACAGAGGATACATCCCTCTCCTACACCCACATCAGCACAAAGGAATCCATCAGAGACTGAAAGCAGGTGGGAAGTGATTGAAGAGAAACCACGCGTTTGTCTTTCAGTCTCTTTGTGACTATCTTTTATTTCCCCTTCAACTTCCATCAAGGAAGATGGTTTAGTGTCAAATTCAAGACCACATAGGAAGAGACAGCCAGCCTCACACAGCTCAGAAGGCTCCCGGGGCCCCCTCCCCACTTCGCTCCCTACATAGGAGGGCACAGAGGAGGAGGAACAGAGAGAGACAGGTCAGCCTCAACTCAAGGGGTCTGTAGCCTCCTAAGCGCCCAGTCCCAAGGGTGACAGTTGCCTCCAAGCCAGACTGCTCACCTCCGCCCCACTTCGCCTTCAGGTCAGTGGCCAGATGGCCCCAGAGCTTGCCCTCTGGGGGAGAATCAGGTAGAAAATGGCCCTTTAGAGGGGGCAGCTTCCCACGGACCACATTATGTTTCACAACCGTGTTAACAGAATCTGAACCCTCTGCGTCAGCATCCACACAAGACCCCACACAAACACCCTGGACCATCCTGGGGACGCTGAGTGCTGTTTGTGACCTGCAACAGGTTCCTCTGGCCTGCGATGTGAAGACTGCAACTGGAAACTCTGAAAGCCTGTTCACCTCTGGACATCAGGTGGCACTGAAGAATAATTGCCACTCGTTGCTTTTTGAGGGACAAATCAAGGTTCTTTCGTGGTGACCTTTTGTCCTTGGAGGCGACCTAACATGGACTGAGGTCACAGATGCGGTGTGATTTATTTTGGGAGAAGGTTCCAGCTGAGAAGGAAGCCAGCTCAGTGGGCCTTTTGTGCTTGTTATGACATGGAAAAAAAGACACGTCTTGCTCAAAACTGCCACCAAATACAATCATAGAATATGTGGTGGGGTGGGGAGTGACACCAGAGGCCAAACAAAATGAACTCTGGGGGCAACATGGCGCTGTGGGTCCAAGGGGTTCCCAGATAACAGGACGAAAGCCAAGGAGCGGGGCAGCAGGACTGCCGGCGATGAAGGGATCTCGACCCCTCTTAGCACGTTCAGAGGTTCTCCAGCCCAGCAGCTTCCCCAGTAGACAGGACTGTCTTAGAATCTTCCTCTGCAAGGCCTTGGTCACCTGACTTGTGTGTCTGATGCCCGAGTTATGAATGGGTCATTTTCCAGATGAAGAGTTGCTATTTGGTGGACAGTTTAAAGATATTGTGAGCTATTTTGGGTTTGCGTCCGAGATTTCCTCTGAGGTTCCTGTAGTCAAGGTCACAGCAGAGGCAGGCACTGGTCCCTTTCTAAGAGGGGCTGGTGGCAGAAGAGGTCTGCAAAGGCGACTTGCACTTAAGGCAAGTATGGTGGGCAGTGGCTCAGAGGTCATGTGGTCAGGACACAAGTCACACCAGCCACCCTCAGACCCATCCCATAGAAGACAGAGCCACAAGGAACCGGGCACAACCCGGGCTTCCCCAGGTGATGCTAGTGATACAGAGCTCGCTGCCAGTGCAGGAGGCAGAAGAGACTAGAGCGATCCCTGGGTCAGGGGGATCCCCTGGAGGAGGGCACTGCAACCCACTCGAGTATTCTTGCCTGGAGGATCCCATGGACAGAGGAGCCTGGAGGGGGGCTACAGTCCATGGGGTCGCACAGGGTCAGACACAACTGAGGTGACTTAGTCCTGCACAGCACATATGCCACTCAGATCCTACCCACCTCACAGCCCCAGACTGAAGGTAAGAGGTTTCTTTTGTTGCAGCTGTATGGAAACCACACCCTTAAGATGTGGGAAACACTCTTCCTGGGTGTTGTGTATACGAGATAACACCCTCGTCTGACCCGCTCCCCAGCCTACATGGTCTATTACTGTATGACCTGTGCATCAAGGCTGCATAGGATGGCATGGTGAGACTCACACAGACCAGAATCAACACAGAGCAGCTTCCACTTCCCACAGAGCCCAACCGGTGGGCTTGCAGCACACCTGCAGCCCTGGGGTTAGCACCAAACAGCTGGCATGCCCTGGCATAGGGGATTCTGAAACGCTCCTGGGGTGGCCACAAAGGTGGCATGCAGAGACCAAGAGATGCTTCAGTCAGAGATACAGGGGGACAGGACCCTGACCCAGAGGGGAGCATAGAGTATCAGGCCATGGATCCTGCTCCATACATAGATTAGGAATATTCCGGCCAAGGTGGGTTTTGTTTTGTTTTGTTTTTTTGGTATAAAAACTCCTTTAAAAGAATGAACGTCTTTAGGTACACAGCAAAGTTGAGGGGAAGGTACAGACATTTCCCACATGCCTCTCCCCGCCCCATGCACAGACTTCCATATTATTTGCAGCTCACACCGCTGTAGGGATGTTACCACTTGTAATGTTTGGTGAACTGACACATCATTGTCCAGAGCTGACCTCAGGTTTACTCTTCATGCTGTATGTTGTGCGTGTTCCAACAGCCGTACGATGACATACACCTATGGTGGTCAGAGGCAGTATTTTCAGGGTCATGCACGGTGTTTTCACTGCCCTAAAAACCCTGTGCTCCCCCTACACCTCCACTTTTGTTTCTCTTGAGCGGTCTCAGTTTCGGCTTCCACTGGTCTCTCTCCGCCTGCAGGTCTTTGACCCTGAACTTACTTGTAGTACCTTCTGGGCAACTGACTCCAATGTTCTTGTTGGGAGAAGCCCGTGGACAGAGGAGCCTGGTGGGCCGCACTCCATAGGGTTACAAAGAGTCGAACAAGATAGAGGCAACGTAGCACACAGGCACTGGGCTCTTCTCTCGACCAAGTTCAGAGATCCTAGAGTGAGGACTGTTCCAGGACATGAAGACCGTGTTCTAGGACAAGTGTTGGGAAGTCCCGCCCCACTCTGGCTACAGGTGAGTCACTGAGCACCTGCTCCCCGCAAAGGGTCTTCCGTGCCACCATCACCAAGGACTCTCCCCTCCACTGTAAGAGCCGGGTGTGCGCTCTGAGGCTTGTGCTCTTCTCTGCGGGCTCAGTCACTTTCAGCACCGGTAAGAAACAGGAGCAGTATTGTCGCTCAGGGAACCACTTCCTTAGATCAATGTCACCGTGAGAATAAGGAACTCATTGGCAGTTTCTACATTTGATGCCTCTGATGAGATGCCACAGGAAAGCACATCTTCAATTCTAGGATGCCTCAGGAAGGGAACTCACATCAAGTCTGGGAGGGTGAATCTGTTTGACTTTGCTTCAAGCATGTAACCCTCCAGAATTAGGTCACTTCACCACTCCTGGTGCTGGAGCCACTGAGAACTCTCAGGGGAAGCACCTCTCCCGGTCCTCCCATCACCCACTGAGAAACACCAATACACATTGTGCAACACCTTTTCCTTCAGGGACCCCACACTGTGTTCCCAGCAAGAACGTCCCCCTCTACCCTCTGGAGAGGGTAGGACCCCCACCCTCTCCAAGCCTCCATCCTGTTGAGTAGGGCCTCCAGTCCTTCAGAGCTGAACTGGAGGTGGTTAAGCACACAGTCCCCTGGAAGAGTCTGAGATCAATTGTGAGGCCACACCCACTTCCACCCCGTGGTTACTGGACTCATGGGTTCTTCCTATTGGGAGGCAGCGTGCAGAGAGTTCTACTTGATGTGAACTCTGAACCCTGAGGGTGGCACCCATCCTCACGGAGCCCTGCCTGAGCTCATGTTCCGGTGACACAGACAGCAGGCCATTGCTTAATCAGGACAATTCTGGGGTGCTGTAAGCAGATGGCCTGCCTTGGCTTAGCACCCTGGGAACCTGCAGTGTGATTATTCTCTCATGGTCGTTTACCATGAGCTCCACAATGCCCCCATCCCCACCAGTCACATCTCCCACACCCTAGGGTCTGCCTGACTGTATGGCCCGAGCATCAGGGCTCACGGCCCACAGCCCAGACCCTCCACAGAGCCCATCCCTGCTCTCAGCCTCACACAAATCTGGTGGCCTCCCTCATGTCATCTGGTGTACAGGTTGGGACAATCGACCTAGACTTGGAGAGTGGCTTCTAGAACCCCGACAAGCCTAGCAGGCACAGTGGTTCTCTACTGTTCTAGATGCAAGATACGATTTGTCTTTTTCCTTCACAGAGATGTCCTAGGATGTCTTGACCTCTTGGTTCTAAGTGTCCTTACTGAAAAAGCAAGCTCCCCAAATCCTCGGAGAATCTCCCTCCCACCTTCTGAGGTGCAGCATCTTACCGAGTCCTCCTACGTGCTGGCCCCTCTAATTCATCATGCATGCTGAGCACGGTGTTGACATAATGGGATTCTTCTTCTTCAGGATGCTTGGCCATTTCAGTCATTTGAAATAAAATATAATAAGATGGGGAAGTTTACGAAGTCCTGGGAGAAAACTGGATACGTGTTGTTGAAAGCTCTGAATGGCAAGGTGCTCTGATCCTCTTGCCCTGCTGAGATGTAAGTTAATGCATCTGCCAAGCCAGTGGGCATACAGAACATGGCTGACGCTCCTGAGTACCCCTGCTCTACCAAGGATGCTGTGCCTGCCACAGCAGCTAGGATCAGGACTTGACTCCAGGCTCACGGTGGTCTATCGTCATCCTACAGAACCTCTCCAATTTCTGTCGTGGCAAACGAACAACCTGGGGGTGTAATGAAGACGGTCACTGCTGCATCTTGAGCATCCTTAAGGATGCTCTGGATCTTGGCCATTACCCTGGGATACAGTGTTGTTCAGGAGTTATTTTTGCTGGGAGAAAAGACAGCTTAAGCTGCTTCCACTTGGCCTTGCCTACAATGATAGCTTGTGTCACAGCAAAGAACAACGTGTCATTCCGCATCAAGGATGTCGCATCCCAGTCATGGATCCAGGGTCAGAGATAAGGCAACAACGTGTGTCTGCAAACACAGTGGACCTAGAGAAAGCTGGGCTTTGGCCAAGTGCCCATTTAAAACTTGGCCCCAAATGTCTTTTAATCAGAAGTCACAATGAAGGTGGCTAGAGGGTTTTGGGTATCAAAGAGTTTTGACTCTAAAACAATCCTTGAAGTGGCCAAGTTCCTCTTTTCCTCACAGTATTGTTTGGAGTAAATGGCCATAGGTTTTCTTGGGAAAGACCTGGTCAAATTACAAGAAAATATACTTGTGTTGTGGATTCTTTGGGTATCTGACCACTTCTCTGGTCAATAGGTGCTGGGTCTAAAAGCCATCTTAGGTCTAGGAATTGTGAGATATTTTAACCTATGATTGCTCTGTCTCCTGTTTATAATTTTCACTTCCTTTTGATCATATCCATAGGCTAAACTAGATATGCATCCAAGTAGGATACAGCTTAGTATCTCACAGGTTCTATTAAGTCATCTCTACTGTTCTTTGAAGGTCATGGCCTCTTGGCTACAACAGTTGCCTTTCCACCCATCAGTGGATAGGTGCTGCCCTCTGGCCTCTACTGCTTGAGTTGGGGTGTGGAGCAATCCCCACTGCTAATCATGGATCTGAGCTCCATGAGTGGAGCTGCCATCAGCCCTGTCTGCAGGGGAGCCACCACTGCACTTAGTGATGCTGTGCCCTTCTCAGAGCATCGTTGGTGGCCTTCCTGAAGCCATATCATCCAGGCCTTTGCAAGGGCATCATCTTCTGGACTCACATAGTACACACTCCCTAGCATGCTGACTTTCCTGGGCCCCTTCCATCCCTCTCTGCCGGGGCAACTCAAACATTTCAGTTGGAAACCTGGGGAACCTATGGCTGAGCAGAGGGCCAGTGCAATGGGTTTTCTGTTGCCTCGGGTGTTTAGGGCTGTCAGAGGAAGGGGTAGAGATGAGGGTTCCTTCTGCTGTCCCTCTTCAAGAGTGCCTCTGCCTTCTCTAAAACAGCTGAGATACCACTGGGCTCTACAACCTATTCTTTCCACATAACCAATTAACATAGAGGATACCATTCCTTGTTGAGGGGATTGAACTTCCAAATAAGAGTAAGTCTTGTCTTCCTAGCATCAACAATACCATTGAGCTTGCTATGGAAGGAACCATTCTGAAACTCAAGACCATATACCTGAGATCAATGAGAGTCATTGATTAGAACGTCTCACCTTGCAACCGTAAGTAGTCAGAAGCCCCCAGGCTTCTGATATTCATCTTCCCTGAGATTCACCATGTGTCCAAAGGTTGTAGCTGCCACATCACAAAGACATACAGCTGAATAACCAAGTTTTATGGCAATTTTTCCACTGGGCGGGCAGTGGATATAGTTCTGGGTGCTAATGAACACAAGTTTCCAATCTCATTGATAAGCAACATTTGGGAAGACTATAGGAAGATGGGAGTTCCTCAAGAGAAAGGTCTCCCCCTTCTCAGGTAATTTCCCTCAATTCAGCCCCTAGCCTCTCTGGCAGTTGTCTCAACTTGTACCCTTCTTGCATCTCTAGAAGTTCATTTTCCCCTAAAAATTTGCATTGCAAAATGTAGGAAAAGGGATTAAGTTGTTTTAACATCTCTATATTCTTAGTGTAAAAGCAAAGGAAAAGAGTGGCTTAAAAAATAAGACCAAGCTACCTGAGATTTCCTTCGTGGAAGAGGTATTTTAAGAGTCAAGTGTTATCCTTGCAAATAGACTGTGTAGAGATTTTAAGTTCTTTGTATCCTTTTGAGGTTTAGTTATAGTAAGCTCTACTGTAATTGAGCACATGATCTAACACCACCATTTAAACTCCTTTAGCGTCTCAAGCCATGAAATAGCTACCTACCTCGTCTGGACACCCTCTTGTGTTTATGGCAACCATGGTTACAGAGAGGGGTAGTCTATGAACGTGAAGCTGAAATCAAGAAACCCAAAGGGTTGGGAAAATTCCCAGAGTAAATTCAAACCAACACATTCATACCTAGGTTCCATTTGTTTATTCAGATAGCCAGGCAGCTCACATTTAGGCTTTTTGTTGGATATTTCACATAGAACAGTCCTTTAATCTAGTTCTTCAGATAACATCAGAAGAGGCACACCTCTCTAAAATAGCTACGTCATCAAGAACAGATAATTGCATCTGAGCGCACAACTTAGTTAAGTGAAAGTTATAAGAAGGTCATAACATCCAAGGAACAAAGAATTCCCATGAGGACAGAGCTGGGTGGGGGTGGGGGTGGGGTAAGTCATACATCTCGAACCATGGATTTTCATGACGTCATTTAGAATCCACCTATTTGAGTTGTGCAAATGGACATGATCTTCCCTTTGGGGATGGGCACGGCACCTTTCTGGATTAGGCTATGGCACATAGGTTATGATTAGACTAGACTATGGGCATATAGCAAACTCCAAGAGACAGTGAAGGACGGGGAAGCCTGGTGCGCTGCAGACCATGGGGAGGCAGAGTTGGACATGAGCTGGAGACTGAACAACAGCAGAGGTCTAAAGTCCTGAGTTACTGTGGACGTGACTCTTAGCTTGTCTTTTTTGCATCAAGAGTGGAGGGATTTCTAGTTTCATAAACTGCAAACTTAGCAAGGATCATAAACTTGCTAAGGCTGCCCTTATTCCCAAATGATCAGTCTGCTTTCTTTGGGTTAATAGAGATTTTTATTTAAATCTTCCACGAATGGCTTATCTTCCAGCCACCATTTTTTTCCCCCAAACTGGAAAGCTGACAGGGATCAGAGAACTTAATGAACCTAAGAACTCGTTGCTGGTTTCAAAGAAGAGTGTAAAATCCATTACAGTTCCCACGTGGTGCTATGTGATTGGTTGACCATGGAGACGTAATACCCAAGTTCTCCTATGCTTTCTGTATCCATAAAAGTCTGAGGAGTCAGTGAATAGCTAGAAGATTCTTGCTGCCCAGCTGTGGGGAGTGAGGCTAACCAGCCACTTTCAGATTCAGCTCCTTCAGGGCTGCCTCATGTGAAGCTGCTCTTCCCACAATCACACCCTTCTCAGGGCATCAACAGCCGATGACCCAGAAGGTGGCAGTGCAAGGGTTTGGCTGTTCTGACCCAAGGATTTGGATCTAGATTCAAGTTCAGTATTCCTCTGCCTGATCCCATGTCTTCCCTCTTCTTGACTCAGGTTCTGGGCCTAGTACACATCCTTTTTTCTTTAAAAACTTGACTGGACTTGCTTTAGAATAGTTCTGCTGTACAGCCCCAAAGTGAATCAGCTGTAAGTATACATATATCCCTCCTTTAAAAAAAATTTCTTTCCCATTTTGGGCTTCTCTAAAGGCTCTGTGGTTTAAAAAAAAATAAAAGAATCCACTTGGCCAATGCAGGAGATGTGGGTTTGATCCCTGGGTCAGAAAGATCCTCTGGAGAAGGAAATGGCAACCCACTCCAGTGTTCTTGCCTGGAGAATCCCATGGGCAGAGGATGGGAGGGCTACAGTCCATGGGGTCACAAAAGAGTTGGACCTGACTGAGCAACTAAGACAGCAACCCATTTAGGTCACTACAGGGCACTGAGTAGACCCTGCACTACATAGTAGGTTCTCAGTTATTTTATACATAAGATAGGCATCCTTTCTATAGGACCATTTCTCAACATCTGCTCATGGAGAAGACAACCCATGAAAGAACAGAAATACGAGATTCGGAGAAAAACCATGAAAGTTAGGGAGGAGGAGGAAGGACATTCGGCATTTTGCACTTGTTCTTTTCATCCACCGTCAGATAGCAGCAGAGGAGGTCTTGTTAACGCCTTGTCCCGTCACTGGCAGGAAGCAACAGTAATGCTGGGCTTCTCTGAAACTAAGTTTGGTCCCACCCCCTGTTGAAAGCTATCAAAACACTTCCCAGCCATCTCTCTCGTGGCCTTCGGCCAAAGGCAGAAGTCAGATCACTCGGATCCTAACCGGCACAGTGATTCCAGTTAGAGGCTTGAGACTAATCTGTAGAGTTACTTATACTCTTTTCATTGCCTGGTAAGTTAGAGGAATATCTGACTTCACACACGTACTGTACGTCTGAAGAGTCTGCATAGGATCCACCAGCCAAATGTAGCAGCAAAATAGTGCTCATAAACAGGACTAGGTTCTGTTAGGAAAACATAAGAACATGCCCCCTAATCCAGCTGGGTCTTATTGTGAGAAGCCAGGTGGCTTTTTAGTCTAGTTATAAAGCTTTGTACCTGACTGAATGTACTATATGTCGCTCCAGCAAGAAGTGTTTGTGCTAGCCCAAATTCCTCCTTGCTCAGAGAGCAGGAAAAAGTGAAAAATAAAAATCAAGCAGTACATGACTGTTCATCACAACTATGGCTGATGAATTTAAACTGGATTACTGGGTCTCCAGAGAAGAGCTTGTCCAGGGAGAGACATCACTGACCACTTTCCATTTTTATTATCCCTACACTGCAGGAATCCAAGCTTGCACAGCCTGTGTGAACAGTGAGCTACCAGAAATTCTATGCAGCCATAGTCACTGATTTTGGAGGTTTCTGGGTATTCTTAAAGAGAAACAGTCCACTGGGTGGGAGGTGGTTTCTTTTTGAAAAACGTTTTAATTGGAGGATAATTGCTTCACAGTGTCGTGTTGGTTTCTGGTCCACACCAGTGTGAATCAGCCATAAGTACACATCTATCCCCGCTCTCGAGCCTCCCTCCCACCCACCCGCTTCCTGTTCCTCTAGACTGTCACTGAGCCCCGAGCTGAGCTCCCTGTGTTGTACAGTAGCTGATGGGAGGCAGTTTTAAGTCTGGAAGTCTAGTAATGACCCCTTGTTCTCTCTGTTCCCGAGGGGCCCTGTGGGACAGGGTCCTCTCCTAGGGTCTGAGCATACGTGACAAGTAATCTTCTGTGACTCTCATCTGTCCAGCAGTATAACCATGGTGTGTGTGTGTGGTGGGGGGGGGGTGGTGATTAAAACAATGCACAGCAGTAGCCGTAGTCTGAGAAGGAACACTCCCAGTGTCTTTGTTTTGGCTTAAGTGTCAGATGACGAACATAAGGAATCAGAAGAGGATGAAGATAAGCATACAGAGACACGTTCAGGTGGCTGCTAGGTTGCGTCAGTAAGTAGTGGGCAAGATTAGTAGATGTCAAGGGAATAAAGAGATGCTGGGGAAGTCAGAAAGCCAGTATTATTTCACTGTCTAGAGAGAAGCAGTAATTCCCTGCAGTCAGCAGCTCAATTTGACACTTTGGGGCTGGAAGCTGTCTCCTCTCTGCAGGAGTCACCTTCCAGGAAGTTCTGGAAATAGGAGAGAAGGCGGCCTCCAGGCTAGGGACCCTGGGACGAGAGAACTGCCTGGCAGTGAGCTTCCTGGGTTTCTGTCTGACCTTCTATACATACTTGCCTGGGCACCAGGGGGATCAGAAGTCAGAAAATGCCAGTGGGCACAGATGAGAAACAGCCCCAAGGAAAGTCCATCCTATGTTGCCTGGGGAAAGGATGCCCAACGTGGCAGGAGCCCCTTCTCACACCTTTCTGTTTTTTTTTAAATTGATGACCACCTAGTGTGGAAGTAAAGGAGTCACTTTTTAAAAATCCTGGCTGTGGTGGGTCTTCATTGCAGTGCACAGTCTTCTCTTGTGGCTCTAGCATGTGTGGGCTTAGTATTTGCTGTGCCCAGGCTCAGTAGCCCCAACTAAGCCCTGTGGTTATGTGGGAATCTCTGACCAGGGATCGAACCTGTAGCCCCTACATTGGAAGGCGGAGTCTTCACCACTGGACCACCAGGAAGTCCACACCTGGATGTCCTTTAGTTGAGAAGAGTCAAGCTCCTCCCCCACCCTAGTGATCAGGGCTGCGGCAGAGTTCACGGAGAACCTTTCTTCCACTCCTGCAGAGCGAGGAGGAGGCCCTCTCCCCCAGAGCCTGCGGGCACAATGCCCATGTCCACCCCGCTTCCCTTCTGGGGATGGCAGCTCTCCTTCCTGCCCTGAGGAGACCCTGGAGTAACACTGGTGGGATCGACCAGAACAGCATGGCAGGAGCTTTATCAGCTGAACTGACATTTGATCTACAGCTTCTAAGTGTGCTGTGCTTTCTGAGCAAATGGGTTGACCACCTGCTAAAACAAAAGATCAGTAGGAATCAGTCTTAAAATATTCAGAAGCCTGAGAACAGCCCCAAATCGCATAGTCATATCAAGATCCAGAAACATTCCTGGGCTTTCAGACCACACCAGGCCAGTCTCATCTCCTAGTGTCTGGTGGAAAGACTAGGATTCCTACAGGAACCATTCAGGAACCCCTGCCCTGAGAATTCAGCCTTTAACCTCAACACCACGGGATAGAGACTGATCCAAGTTTTGCCTCTGGAATAGATGAAGGCCACATGGGTGGAAGTGCCCAGTTTTCCTTTCATGGAGAAGGATGCGGAATCTAGGGCTTGGGCACAAGGCGACAGCCCCATTCGGCCACAGTTTAAGCCCAAATCCTCACTACAGGTCGCCTTCAGAGAGGACTTCTCCAGGAGCCTGATCCTTCTGGTTATTTCAGGTTATGATCTAAGTCCTCAATTATGAAAGGCAGGAGGAGTTGAGATTTGATTTGTGTTAGAGTGTCATGGGCTCAACATGACTTGCAAAGACTCAAGTACTGAGTCGTATCAGGGACATTTGAAACTTTCTTGTTCCTCATTCACTGCCATAGAATTTTTAAAACTCTTGAGTAAACTGGTATACAACATATATTCTGCCTTGGGCTCCTTCGCAATAATAATCCTCTCTTTAAAAAAAATCACAGCACAGCAATCAGAGCAGAAAAGAAATAAAAGGAATCAAATTGGAAAAGAAGAAGTAAAACTCTCACTATTTGCAGATGACATGATCCTCTACATAGAAAACCCTAAAGAGTCCACCAGAAAATTACTAGAAATAATCAATGACTACAGTAAAGTTGCAGGATATAAAATCAACACACAGAAATCCCTTGCATTCCTATACACTAATAATGAGAAAACAGAAAGAAATTAAGGAAACAATTCCATTCACCATTGCAACGGAAAGAATAAAATACTTAGGAATATACCTACCTAAAGAAACTAAAGACCTATATATAGAAAACTATAAAACACTGGTGAAAGAAATCAAAGAGGACACTAATAGATGGAGAAATATACCATGTTCATGGATTGGAAGAATCAATATAGTGAAAATGATATACTACCCAAAGCAATTTATAGATTCAACGCAATCCCTATCAAGCTACCAACAGTATTCTTCACAGAGCTAGAACAAATAATTTCACAATTTGTATGGAAATACAAAAACCTCGAATAGCCAAAGTGATCTTGAGAAAGAAGAATGGAACTGGAGGAATCAACTTACCTGACTTCAGGCTCTACTACAAAGCCACAGTTATCAAGACAGTATGGTACTGGCACAAAGACAGAAATATTGATCAATGGAATAAAATAGAAAGCCCAGAGATAAATCCACGCACATATGGACACCTTATCTTCGACAAAGGAGGCAAGAATATACAATGGATTAAAGACAATCTCTTTAACAAGTGGTGCTGGGAAATCTGGTCAACCACTTGTAAAAGAATGAAACTGGACCACTTTCTAACACCATACACAAAAATAAACTCAAAATGGATTAAAGATCTAAACGTAAGACCAGAACTATAAAACTCCTAGAGGAGAACATAGGCAAAACACTCTCCGACATACATCACAGCAGGATCCTCTATGACCCACCTCCCAGAATATTGGAAATAAAAGCAAAAATAAACAAATGGGACCTAATTAACCTTAAAAGCTTCTGCACATCAAAGGAAACTATTAGCAAGGTGAAAGACAGCCTTCAGAATGGGAGAAAATAATAGCAAATGAAGCAACTGACAAACAACTAATCTCAAAATATACAAGCAACTCCTACAGCTCAACTCAGAAAATAAACGACCCAATCAAAAAATGGGCAAAGAACTAAATAGACATTTCTCCAAAAGACATACAGATGGCTAACAAACACATGAAAAGATGCTCAACATCACTCATTATCAGAGAAATGCAAATCAAAACCACTATGAGGTACCATTTCACACCAGTCAGAATGGCAGCGATCCAAAAGTCTACAAATAATAAATGCTGGAGAGGGTGTGGAGAAAAGGGAACTCTTACACTGTTGGTGGGAATGCAAACTAGTACAGCCACTATGGAGAACAGTGTGGAGATTCCTTAAAAACTGGAAATAGAACTGCCTTATGATCCAGCAACCCCACTGCTGGGCATACACACTGAGGAAACCAGAAGGGAAAGAGACACGTGTACCCCAATGTTCATCGCAGCACTGTTTATAATAGCCAAGACGTGGAAGCAACCTAGATGTCCATCAGCAGATGAATGGATAAGAAACTGTGGTACATATACACAATGGAGTATTACTCAGCCATTAAAAAGAATACATTTGAATCGGTTCTAATGAGGTGGATGAAACTGGAGCCTATTATACAGAGTGAAGTAAGCCAGAAGGAAAACATAAATACAGTATACTAACGCATATATATGGAATTTAGAAAGATGGTAACAATAACCCGGTGTACGAGACAGCAAAAGAGACACTGACGTATAGAACAGTCTTATGGACTCTGTGGGAGAGGGAGAGGGTGGGAAGATGTGGGAGAATGGCAATGAAACATGTAAAATATCATGTAGGAAACGAGTTGCCAGTCCAGGTTCGATGCATGATGCTGGATGCTTGGGGCTGGTGCACTGGGACGGCCCAGAGGATGGTATGGGGAGGGAGGAGGGAGGAGGGTTCGGGATGGGGAACACATGTATACCTGTGGCGGATTCATTTGATATTTGGCAAAACTAATACAATTATGTAAAGTTTAAAAATAAAATAAAATTGGAAGAATTAAAAAAAAAAAAAAATCACAGCAAACCTGAAGCCATCTGTGTCTCTCGACCGAGGCCAAGAGTCGTACTTTCACCATCCGTGCTGGGGATGGAGGACTCCATCAAAACTGGCACATCTACCTTTTGAAAAAGGTTCTTTCATGACCCGGTTTCCCCCCGAACCCCTAGTTATAGGGCTTTCATCAGCACCAGGGGCACAGAAACTCAAGACGGTACTTTCGGCCATGCTAGTGCGACCGCCTACCTTGGAGGTCCCTCTCACACTGGGACCTACAATGACTCAGTTCTCAGGACAAAAGCAGGCTAATCTTGGGAGATCGTTTCTTCCCCCTGACCATCGGGAGTTTGGTTTTGTTACAGACTTAAGAACTGGGCACTTTAATGCATTTACCAAAACTCAACTTATCTGGTGGTTCACTTTTAGAGCTCTAGCTAACAGTATGCATGCTGAAGTGTTTGAGGGTGATCTGTATTAATGTCTGTAACTTACTTCACATGCATCTCCCTTTATTTTTTAATATATGTTTTTTAAAGTTTTACAATGTTGTTGGTTTCTGCCATACAACAGAATGTTTTGTTTTTGGGAAAACAAAACCCTGAGCAGACACCCACCCCCATGACCAAACAAGACAACTGAGCATCTTAAATCTCAACAGTTCGCATGTAGGGGTGGACAACTCTGGAAGTCAGTTATCAGAACAGGGTAGGGACTTCAACAAAGATTTTTAAAAGACTTTTGATGAGGACCATTTTTAAAGTCTTGGTTGCATTTGTTACAATGTTGCTTCTGTTTTATAATTTAGCTTTTTGGCCCCAGGCATTGGAAGGAAAGTTATGACCAACCTAGACAGCATATTAAAAAGCAGAGACATTACTTTGCCAACAAAGGTCCGTCTAGTCAAGGCTATGGTTTTTCCAGTGGTCATGTATGGATGTGAAAGTTGGACCATAAAGAAAGCTGAGCACCAAAGAATTGATGCTTTTGAACTGTGGTGTTGGAGAAGACTCTTGAGAGTCCCTTGGACTGCAAGGAGATCCAACCAGTCCATCCGAAAGGAGATCAGTCCTGCGTGTTCATTGGAAGGACTGATGTTGAAGCTGAAACTCCAATACTTTGGCCACCTGATGTGGAGAGCTGACTCATTGGAAAAGACCCTGATGCTGTGAAAGATTGAAGGCAGGAGGAGAAGGGGACGACAGAGGATGAAATGGTTGGATGGCATCACTGACTCTATGGACATGGGTTTGGGTGAACTCCAGGAGTTGGTGATGGACAGGGAGGCCTGGCGTGCTGCAGTCCATGGGGTCTCAAAGAGTTGGACACGACTGAGCGACTGAACTGAAGTGGGATCTTAGTTCCTGGACCAGGGATTGAACCCACAACCCCTACACTGGAAGGTGAAGTTCTAACCACTAGACCTCCAGGGAAGTCCCAGGACTTTATTCCTTTTAAAGGTCACTCCCCTCATCCGTGGCCCACCCCAAAGGTGCCCTCCAGTACTGGGTAGGCAGATATTGTGCTCATGAAGGAGCTGCATTCCCAGAGCTGCCCTGTGATGGCTGGGGAATCTACCTGCAGGTGCCCATTTGTGCTCTTGCAAACAAGCTGCAGAGGGAGGTGTAGTCATTCCCCCAGATCCAGCCAGAGGGATGCTCTCCGCTGGACGCCATGTCATCCGTGACCCAGACTAAGTGCCCAGGGGGACCTTCTGCCCCCGAGTACGTTTTGACTGAGCGCCTCTTTCAGAAGCACAGCTGGTACCAGCCTTTCATGTGGTTGATCTGCCAGGCCTCCCTTCACGGTGACAAAGTCTTTGTGCTGCAGCTGGAAGACAGGCTTCTGGTTCAGGTCTAACGACGCTGCTTCTGAGAAAATGCTCCCAAGACAGCCCATCTCAGAGGGAGAGCAGCCTAGGACTGGAGTTCATCATTTTTTTGGTTTACTTTAAGCAGACAGTTGCCTCCCTGGGACACAAGCTGACCAAGGGGCAACTGACCCGCAGATCATCCAGTTTAGTGACTGCCTGGCCCTTCACACCAGCACTGAGTTTGGTTGTCTGAATTGTTGTTTAGTTGCTAAGTCGTATCCAACTCTTTTGTGACCCCCCACAGACTGTAGCCCACCAGGCTTCTCTGTCGTGGGATTTCCCAGGCAAGAATACTGGAGTGGGTTGCCGTGCCCTCCCCTCCAGGGGATCTTCTTGACCCAGAGATTGAACCTGCATCTCCTGCATCGGCAGGTGGGTTCTTTACCACTGAGCCACCTGGGAAGCGCAGTTGTCTGCACTGGTGGTGTGCTAATCCTCAATTCAGGAACAGAGGATATTCCCCCTCCCTCCCAAGAGGGTCTCGGTGTGGATGGTGGAACCGGGCCCCTTATCAGCAACATGAGTCACTAACTTCAGTCAACCTCACTAGACAAAGACCTACAGAAGATCTGTTCACAGGTAGTGGAAGTCACCCCACCTGCACAGCACCAGGTGGAGGTGAGGCTCAGCAAGGACCAGCCCAGTGAAGCATCCAGGGCAGGGTCCTTCATTACACTTCAGACTGAGTTGCCAAACTCCAACCACTCAGGAGTCAGACTTAACAAAGAAGGTCCTGGCTGGAGGTTTCTCCATGGCCCCCTCCTTCCTGTAGGACTCATCCTCTAGGCCGGACACTGCCAACATTTCTGCAGAACAGTTCACTTTGCATCCCCTGCTTACTTCCAGCCCGTGGGCAATGCTTGGTGATATTTGGGCTAACTTTTGGTGTTTTAAGTTACTGAGTGTTAAGTTACTTGAATGCTTTGCAAGAGCGTTCCTCCTTTGACACATGGAATCCTTATTAGCTCCCAAGCTAGGCTCAAGCGGAAAACAATGAAGCAGAAGAAACACAGCTCTAAGGAGTCCGTGAATTGTCTTAGTCTGCCACTTAAAAAAGACAGAGGCCATGGGGAAGGGGAGGGCAAATTGCTAACAGCTGAATGTGAACCCTAGCAAACCTCCAAATGGTAGGGAATCTGAGCCAGGTCTAAGGGCCTGCTTCGAGTGCAAGGTGGGTCAGGTCAGTCTACTCAGCTCCCACTTGGATCCAGAGTGAGGCCATCAGACCCTTTACAGGCCCGTGGTCCATTTGTGTTTCGTTCCACTGGGACCTGAAGTTGTGGTGGATTCTGGTCTTGGGTAGTAAAAGTCGCTCAGTCGTGTCCAACTCTTTGTGACCCCATGGACTGTACAGTCCATGGAATTCTCCAGGCCAGAATATTGGAGTGGATAGTCTTTCCCTTTCTCCAGGGGATCTTCCCACCTCTGGTCTTGGAAGCAACCACTATTCCTTAATCCTACGAGCAGAGGCTGGAGCCAAGTTTTCTCCCAACGAAGCCTGGCCTTTCTCGCTCGGGACTCTGGGATCCTCCGAGCATTCTTACTGACCTGACATTTAGACCTAATATCTATCAAGTGAGGTTTTGGAAGGATTTTGCTTTTTTGCTCTCAACTCCTATATCCTGACGAGCCTCAGTAGGGAACGGAGAAATGAGGCTCACGGGAGAACACTGGCGATGACAGCCACAGGACTTGTTCTCCATCGGAGCCTGCACACTCAGACTTCTGAATCAGGTTTTGCAGGCATCGCTGCCCCGGGGCGTAATGAGCCTATCCTCTGGGCACCTTGAGCCTCCCAGTGTCCACCACAGGGGCCACCCTGACTCCCCAGTGCCCCACACGCCCACATCTAAGTGGCCCCAGCACAGACATCATGGGACAGTGTCAGGCCCCCAGTGATGGGACCCTGCCCACTGCACAGTTAACCTGGATGAGCTTCTGAACACTTACACCTCAGGTACATCAATTGCAGCCATTCAAGGCCCAGCTTTATAACAGTCTTTAATATTGTTACTTCTCTGAAAGTTAGGAACCATCACCCACCAACACAAACCCTTATTGTTTGGAAACAGCTAAATGACTGGCAAAACCCTCAAGGGGACTTCTCTCAGCCATAATAGAGGGCAGGGCAGAAGCTAGAGTGAGAAGCCAGGCTTGTGATCAATACAAGATAAGTTTAATGGCTTCTTCTAATGAAGCACATAAACTGTGGATTGTGGTATTTTCTTCATCATAAAGGAAGTTTAAAATGCAGCAGTATTTACAGCAGAGTATCAGCAGCTAGGCAACACCCTGCATTGTGAGTCTCCTCCCCAGGATGACAGTTAGAGACAATTGCTAGTCCCGTGCATCTCCACATTCTCCACGAGGAGCCCTGACCTCACCCGCATCTGAAATGCAGCTGATGGCTATTTGAGGCAGTGTTCAGGGGCTGCCTCGAGCAATCTAGTTGGCACTGCACAGCCAGCTGGCTTTCTGCTCCCGCTGTCAGTGGTTTAGCCCTTGTCCCCAGCTTTGGGCCTCTGTCACACTGTGAGGATGCCTGTGAATGCCTCAGCAGCTCTTACCTACCCACCTTGTCTTACTAGTTAGGATGCCAGCAGCAAAGCAGCCGAGAAAGCCTATTTACTAGGATGGGGAGAAGCCTGGCTAGAACCGAGTTCACTTAAGGTATTTCCTAACATAGGAGAGGATATGCCCTATGGCATATTAGACCCAAGCGTGGAAGTATGTCATGAGATGCTGGAAACTGGGGTCAGGGTCTCTTCCTCTTGGAACATAAATGCTGACCAGAGAAGTGAAGCAACTGACAAGGATTGTTAAACCCCTGCCCAGGTTAAGGAAAAAAGATTGGGTTCGGTTTAGTTCATGAACTGCCCCAGTCCTAGAGGGGACGGTTAATCTGGCACAAATTCAAGTTCCACAGCTTGTAACTTGCTGACAGCCTATTACCCAGGTAGCATTTTGGCAACAGGAGGCAACATGCCCCGTGCTTCATAAGTTAGGGCGTGCAGTCCTAAGGGTTTCTACTGGTCAGCTATGCTGAGAATGACCTGCTACTACTTCTCAGCACTTCCGTTCCAGGAGCATTCGAGTCTGACCTAATTATTAAAGGGGCCTAAGGACCAGAGCCTCCATTTTAGGCACCCACCGCCTAGAACGGGAGCCAGCATCCTGAACTTCGGGAGAACGGCAGCCAGATCCCTGCCTATCCCAGGTCCGCGCTCCTCCTTACCTATGCTCTGTGCTTCCCCGCCTCCCCAGACGGCTGGCCCAGATGCCAGGGGAGTGGGCTGGGAGTCTGCGACTCTCAATTCAGGACTGAGGAGCTGCTCGAGGCCTCCCCCAACTCCAAGAGGACCTGATGAAGCGGCCCCTAGAGGACAGTGCCCAGTGCTCGGGGGCATGCATTGGCAGTCGCTGGCCCCGTTGGTTTCTTCGACATGATGGTTGTACGGTTAGGCTGGCCTGATTCTTGTGGAAGGCAGACAGCGATAGCCCCAGCCCCTCACATCTCTCAACTTCCAATTCCCAGGCTTTGCAGAGGCCCTGGCCTGGCTCTCATCCTAACGATAGTTTCCGTGGAGATGCTGGGAGGGGGAAGCTTTTGAAACCCTGCTCTTCTGTTTCCTCTGAGGCTGAGTCATTAGGGGCCTGGCCAGCTCCTTCCTGTCCTGTTCTTCTGGATAAACCATCTGAGCTTCGCCTGTAACACCCTGGACCAAAGACATGCTGTCCCCATCCTCTTTTAAGGAGAAAGGAAAGGCCCATAAACAGAAGAGGCTCTTTGTGCAAAGAAGCGGCTGCAGACAGCAGCAGTGGAGTTGCCGAGATGGGCTTTTGCTGGTTGCAGCCTCTTCACACTTTAGCAGGAGAAAGAAAGAGGCAGGAGCATCTTCAGGAGAGAGAGCTGAACCCAGAGAAAGGGGTGAATTTGCAAGCTTGAAAACTGTAAGGCGAGTGCAGAGAAAAAGAGAGCGAGCCGGGCAGTCAGACAAGAAAAGGAAATTTATTAGAGGGAAAAGAGAGGGTGACTGGCTCTTAAGGAGAACCAGCATCTTCCCTTTCTGACAGTGTCCTTCTTATACCCCACCGATGAAAAATTCCCTGAAGGGATGGTCATGTAACTGGATGCCTGGAAATCTGGTGGTCTCAGAGCTTTGAGACGATAAACACCACTGAGATAACAGGATGCCATTTGGTCAATCTCACAGATCACTGTGATTATATTCTTCGTTTTCTTCTTTTGAGGTTGACAAAACAAACCATCTTATCAATGAGACCCCATGTGGGCCCTATCAAAAACACGCCCCAGCAACCCTATCTGTCAGGGAGCAGCAGAGCCCCCAGTGCAGCTCAGGGTGGTCAGGCACCCTCACCCAAGAGGGGCAGAGGGGGTGCAACCCTCCTTCTTATGCACCGTGTTCTCCCCGCCCCCCACTCAGCCTGGCTCCAGCCACCTGTGCCCGCAGCCCCTCCCCTGCCCACCCATCAGCCTCCTGTCAGGTTCGGGGGCTGAGGAGGGGCAGTTGGGCCTCCAAGGGCCCATTCGGTGAGCACAGCTAAGGAGGGTGGAGGCTAGACGCTTACTCTGAAGAAGAAAGCCTCTCATGGGCCTCCTCCCAGCCTAGGGGGGCAGCCATGGGGGAGGGATCCTTCTTGCAGATGAGCTAAGGGTCCAGGTGGGGTGAACAGCTTGTTCCTGCTGCCTGGGACCATCTCCATGTTAGCTCTGAAAGTCCTGTGTCCTGGGAGACCCCGCAGCCCTGGGCACACCAGAAGATGTGGTGACTTCCCCTGGGTTCTGGAGCAAAACTCCACTGGGCAGGGGTGCCTGCACAACTGGCAGGGGGTGGGCTGGGAGCTGTAGGAAGCATTCTGCTTTAGTGAAATGTTTTTGTGTTTTTTCCTTCACCACTTAGATTTATGAACAACCTTAGACCTCTCTCAACTCTGCCAGTTTAAACCCAGAAAGCCTTCCCGAATGTTCATAATTCAGATTGTTTTAATTTTTGGTAGAAAAGGTTAAAAGTTTGTGAGCTTTGTTAAATGCATATTTCTGTATATTAGTTATAACAAACACCAATTTTGAATGGAGAGATTTTTAAAAAATGTGTGAGTATCCCCCATTTGAGGCGTTAAATGTCAAGTTTTTAGCATTAGGGTTCAGTCCACGTGAAAGATGCTTGTTTCAAAGATGCTTGTTCTGATCCTACAAACAGAATGTAAGTGGCTCAGTCAGTTGAGTCGCTCAGTTGTGTCCGACTCTTTGCGACCCCATGGACTGCAGCATACCAGGCCTCCCTGTCCATCACCAACTCCCAGAGTCTACCCAAACTCATGTCCATTGAGTCGGTGATGCCATCCAACCATCTCATCCTCTGTCGTCCCCTTCTCCTCCTGCCCTCAATCTTTCCCAGCATCAGGGTTTTTTTCCAATGTAAACAGCTAGAGTGAAGAATTTGGAATTTTGACTCTGCAGTGGTTATTGGTTTCATTGCATTTATCCTCAGGACTGGGAAATCCAGTGAGTTCAATGAATTAAGTGGGTTTTGTTTCATTGCCAGCTTTGAAATGTTAAAACAAAGCATCTTGAAATGACTTCATTTGTAAAGTTTTACTTTAATGGATATGTATTGATTTTAGCAAACACATCTTAAATGTTATGTATGCATACATACGAAGACTCTTATTTTATTATTAACATGTAGTTAATTAAAATATTCTGGAATAAACACTATAAAGTATCTGAATACCTTTAGTCTATATCCTAGGAGACTTCAGTTAACTTTGAAGTAACTTAAATGAGATTCTACACCTGGAGGAGACTACCAAATACCCCTCCCTCCACTTCTAAGGGACATTAGAAGTAATTTCCCTTTGGTACAGTAAGCATCGGCCAAGCCATGTGGCTGCCCTGAAAGCCGCACGGATGCCAGCACCTTGGGTGCACAGGGTCTCGGGGCCCAGCAGCCTGTCAGCCCAGCACCTTCTCTTACACCCAGATTAAGACCAACTTGCGGCGTTGCAAAAATCCCTGAAGAGATGAAAGCGTTGACCTGTTCTTGTAGACATCAGTGCATTTGCCCCAGAGGAACATGTTCACCCTGTTTTTGGAACGCTTGGGGACAAAGTGTAGGGAACTCTCTGAACGTCTAGAACTACCTGACCGCATGAGGCTTGACTGCTAGTGAATGCTTGTGTGTTTTCAGAATGGGCTCTAACCCTTACCTTGGCTGGGATGCACTCTCTGGTTGTACAGTTATGGACGGGTAAATGCTTTTCACCTGCCTCTGTTGCCCAATTATTGGTTAAAAACACAAAAGCAACAAATCACTGATAGCTGTGGAGTGGTCCAGTCGCTCTCGGTCATTTTGCAATAGCATTTCTAAAGTCCTACCCCTCCACGCCCCTACACACACACACGGGTGACTTGATTTTACCCAATTGGCAAAGCAGACATTTTCTGCATAATGGTTCTCTTTTTAAGAATTTTTTGGTGATGTGAACCATGTTTTAAAAGTCTTTATTTGTTGCAATACTGCTTCTGTTTTATGTTTTGGTTTCTTGGCCCCAAGGCACGTGGGATTTTAGCTTCCTGACCAGGAACCAAACCCGTGCCTCCTGCCTTGGAAGGGAAAATCTTAACCACTGGACTGCCAGGGAAGTCCCTGCAGATGGCTCTTTATACCCCATCTTCAGGGTAACTTAACACCTGTGCCCGCAGCACGGACAAAGTGTTTAGGGCATCCCTGTTCTTTAAACACGTATTCTGTGCATTTGTTGGGCATCTCTTACATCCTGGGAAACACCATCACTGCTGTGAATAGCAGTGAATGTAATCAACACAAACCCTAGTATTCGTGGAACTTGAGTTTTAGTGGGAGCAGGTAGATAATAAACAATGATACTTCTTGCATGTCAGGTGGAGACTATGGCAGAAATCATCATGTTGGGTGGATTGGTGGGGGTGGGGGTACCATTTAAAATCAGGCAAAAAGGCAGAATTAAGCAAAGCCTGAAGGAACCCCTGTCCCTGTCTAGGGGAGACTCGTTTAACTGGGGGAGCTACTTGTGCGAAGACCCTCAGGTGGGACTGTGCCTGGTTTGTTCCAGAAGCAACTGTGCAGCCAGAGCTTCTTGATAGTGGGGAGGGGCTTAGGGAGCAAGGCGAGGGAGGTAATTGCCAGGGCACCTGGCCCTTGAAAGATTGTGTCATAACTTTGGCTTGTCCTTTATGGGACTTGGAAAAGCCCTAAATAATTTAATCTGACTTACATTCTCAAAGTATGTATGTACTTTACTGCAACCGTGGTTTTCAACATGTGCATAGACCCTAGGGCAGCAGAATCAGCTGACCTGGGGGCTTGTTGTTGTTCAGCCGCTCAGTTGTGTCTGACTCTTTGTGACCCCCTGGACTGCAGCACACCAGGCTTCCCTGTCCTCCACTGTCTCCCAGAGTTTGCTCAAACTCACGTCCATTGTCGGTGATGCCATCCAACCATCTCATCCTGTCGTCACTGCCTTCAATCTTTCCCAGCATCAGGGAGCCAAAGGATTGGAGCTTCAGCATTCGTCCTTCCAATGAGTATTCGGGGTTGATTTCCGTTAGGGGGTTTGTTAGGGGGACACATTCCCAGCCCCCACTCCAGACTTCATGAATCAGGAGCAGCAGCAAACTGGGTTTCACCAAGCCCTCCAGGGAAGAGAGGAACCACAGACTGCCCAGTTACATTTGAATACATTTGAAAAACAGTGAAAATTTTTTTAGTATAACAAAGTCCCAAGTAATATTGCATGCTCATATGAAAAAACTGCTTATCTAAAATTCAAATTAAACTAGGCGTCCTGTACTTTTACTTGCTCAGCCTGTCAACCCTACCTCTGGATGATTCTGATGCACACTGAAGTTTGAGAACCACTGTTCTAGAAGCTACCAGTGACCCACTGAGGTGTCCTTTGCCTGGCCAGAATAACCACCCCCAAACCTCTGTGAGTGCTGATGGCTTTGAAGGTGGAGGAAGAAGCCACAAGCCAAGGAATGTGGATGTCCTTTTGGAACTGCAAGAGGCAGGGATACAAATTTATGGGTTTGCCCCCAAAGCCTGGAGATTACAGTGCTGTGGCTGAGAGCCAAGGAAAGTGGGCAGCCTCTAGAAACTGGACAAGTTAAGGGAACAGATTCTTGCTTGGAGCCTACGGAAGGAAGGCACATTAGGACTTCTGACTTCAGAACTGTCAGAGTGTCAATGTGTATTGGGTTCAGCCACGACGTTTGGAGTAACATGTAATAGGAAACAGAGCCTGGAGAAAACCATCTCAGAGTGGCTTTTCCCATCTGAGGGGAAGATGAAGCAAGGACACAGGTTCAGGGCTGCCTTCTGCCCTGCTCCCTCAGACCTTGTCGCAGGGAAGAGCCTCCCTGCTCTCTTCTGATCCCAGAGGCTACCCCCTCCCCCAACAGCAGGCTAGTTAAGCTGCAGCCCTTGCCTGACCCTGATGCTCCCCTGGGCTCTCTGGTTCTGTGGTATCTCAGCTCCCTCTGGAGGGACCCTCATCATGGTCTGCTCTGTTGTCTTCTGGGTTGATTGCAGGTTTCTAAGTGGAGACCTTGCAGTGGCTGTTTGACCATCCCCTGTGTTTGTAGCACACATTATTTCTGCCTCAGGTACTATGGAGCTGAACTGCTTCACTGCAGAAGAATCCATCTTTAGAAAAGCAGCCAGAATACTAATTATCACTAATTTCCCAGGAGGATTGTCTGCAAAATTATCTAAGAGGAACTGATCTCCTTCAACACACCATTCCCTCAAGTTTCCTTAGCTGCATAGCACAGAGGCACATTTTAAAGGATGTTGTTTCTCTCTACTGTGGGATGACATTGACAAAGGAGTCTTCATTTGGAGTCTGTGCAGAATTCGTTGCATGGAGATGTGGTGTAACGGGGAGGAAGGAAGACTGGGAACCACGAGGTCTCAGCTGGAACTCTGCATACCTCAGATGTGCCAGTGTGGGTTGAATTCATCCAAGCCACACTTTTCTCATTGGTGAACAAGGAGTTCTCAGAATGCCCTCTTTCCCCCACTCCCTCCAAGTCAGGAATGGGCGTGCCTGGCTCAGACCTCCCTTCAGGAGACAGCCCGCCCAGGGGAGTGTATGAGTGGGCAGCCCCCAGCTTCTGCATCTTTGGGACCGGCTCTCCCAGCTCATGCAGTGATGGAGAGCAAAGTGGGAACACTGGGGCTGGGGCGTTTTTGTCCAGTGCAGACTCCTTTCACGACTGGTCCTTGCTCTGCTGTAGTCTGTTGGCCTGAAGGTGAATTTTCAAGATTATGCTATTGTGGTCACCTTTTTCTGTTTAATTCTAAATGGTCAAGTAATAATGTTTATTAAATCAATAAGAACTTTTTAAAAATATTGAAGTACAGTGATTTACAATGTCATATAGCTGTGGTCACTTTGTAACTGATCTCTTTGCCTCTCTTGCATCCCTAGATTTTTTTTTTTTGTTTTTTTTTTTGTTTTTGTTTTTGATGTGGACCATTTTTAAAGTCTTCATTGAATTTGTTAAAATAGTGTTTCTGTTTTACGTGTTTTGGTTTTCTGGCTGTGACTAGGGATTGAACCTGCATCCCTGTATTAGAAGGTGAAGTCTTACCCACTGCACCACCATGGAAGTCCCTTGTATTCCTTCTGAGTGTCTGTTTCCTGAAGGGCCTGGACAGTTGGACCTACAGATGGAAAAGTACATACTTCATCAGTGTACAGATCGATAAGTATTTGCATGTTGAACACCTCCATGTAAGCAGCACACAGGTCAACAGAAAAACTACCAGAGGGCAGACAAGTCCTCTTGTATCTTCTGAGAGTCTCTATCCCCACCTAACAGTAACCACCATCCAACTTTCAACAGCATAATCTTAATAATGAAACCTAAGAAAGACATTATAAGAAAAAAAAAATAGTGGCTACTGTTTCTCATGAATATAAATGCAAAATCTTAACAAATACTAGCAAACTGATCCAGCAATATAGCTACTTGTAGCCAATAATGTATCTGGAACCTTGACATCTCTTGAAACTCTTCTTTCGTTATAAATACAATTTGAAAATGTCATCATGGACTTCAAGCATTTTCTCACCCAGGATTGTTTCTTCTCTTCCTGATTTTTCCACTCAGCTGGAAATCTGGTTACTAGGTATCCATGAATTTGAGGAAAGCTTCTTGTTCACTTGGCTAGGTTGGACAAGTCATCAGTCACTCAATAACAACATTAACCTAGATGCTTCTGTAAATGAATTTTCCAGATATGGTAAAAGTTCATACTTCGTTGACTTTAAATTAGGGGAATTCTTTGAGTGGGCCTCAGTTAATCAGTTGGAACATCTTTTATGCTTTTATGCAGAGAGAGAAGCTCCTGCCTTTGGATCACAGGTCTGTTGGTTTCTTGTATGTTCTGCTCTTCCCTTCTCATGGCCTGTCCTACACCCTTCAAACTTGCATGACCACCTCCTGCAGTTGTGTAATCCAATAACTCAGTCTGAGTCACCCCCTAAATCCCCCTTCCCTCCTACACACACACGCACACTCACAGGGTCTATTTCACACACAGGGTCTATTTCTCTAATCGAGCCTTGACTGATACAATTACTCTGTTGCTGTTGCCAAATCAATTACTCTACTTTCAATTTTCTCAAAGCCTTTGAGCAGCTGCTTTTCTGTTAGAGAAAGTTCTCCTCTGGGTTGCTGATTTAACAACGTGGAGTTGTGGAAAGCACTGTTGTCAAGAGATAGAAGTTCCCACGGTCCCTTCAGTTCTCCAGACCTGTCTTTCCTCGTGGGCAGCGTCAGTGTTGGCTGAACCATCCCTGAGCCAGAGCCCTTGAGAAGACAGAAGTGGGGAATGAGATGCAGTTTTGCCATGTCACTTGCTTGGTTCAAAGTTCTTTTCTTTCATGACCTCTTTCATCCATCATGTCAGTCTGTCCCAAGCCAACAGCAACAAAAATGTATTCTTAAAAGGATGAGTGTAACATGGACTGGTTTTAGGATGGTAACTGTGCATCAGTGGATGGTGATAAATGACACATTTAATGCAATGGATGGCAAAGTTATAGATCTTCTTATCTCATACTTTGGATTCACTTCACCTGCTCGGAGTCTCCAGAACATGACTAATGACCCTTTGACAGTTTAAGTGTCTAACCTTTATTTGCTTAATGAGATTACATAAAGAATCTTAGGGACAATTTAAGGGACAAAGCACTGAAATTTTCAACTATAGTTGGTGACCCAGGAAAATGACAAGGTCGCCACTCTCCTCTCCAGTGCTGCTTGCCTGGAACTCCAGGATCTTTTTCCCATCTGGGATTTGGCTCCAGCTGTTCTTTCTGATGGTTCATCCTTTCCTTCCAACCCCCCGACTGTGATTTTAAGCAAGTTAACTGAACATCTCCTGGCCCCAGACTCCTCCTCTGTGATGCAGGGCTAAGACAGATGATCCTTAAGGTGCCTTCATTCCAGCTGGGAAACCGTCTGAGCATGAAATTTAAGTATGAATTTTCAGCATCACCTTTCTTTGCAAGATGGAAAACAGAGGGATGAGAGAATGACTTTGGCTCATTATTTGCAAACGAGGGCTTAGGAAGATTGATGTGTCTGCCCAGAAGAAAAATAAACTTGGATGTAAGGTCTGTAAAGTGTACCCTTTATGAAATTGTGAATTTTTCAAGAGGAAGAAGCTACGTACTCTCGGGGTTATTGCTTGACTTGAGGCAGAGAAGGTATTTGTAGTCCCTGCCAGGACTCGGAAAAGCAGTGAGACAGGGGCCAGCATCCCGCCTGCACCATCCAAGACACGCACCTTGGCCTCCCCAGGCTCCCGCGGCCGTGGCCTTCCTGTTCCCTCTCCTTGCCATCTGGGTCAACCTGCTCGCCCTGCGTTTGACTCTCCATCCTGCAGTTATTCCCTTCGTCCTGCTGGCTCACATTCTTCTTGTTCAGGCCAAGGGAAGGCTGTCTTTCGCCAAGAACCCCAGAAGTCATGGCATAGGGAGTAAGTAAAATGCCAGCTGAGGCTGCAGAGATGTATAAATGGATTTAGACTCAACCAATATTTATCACATGCTCACTGGGTGCCAGCCCTCTGCCAGAGCTTTTACTTTATTTTTAAAATACTTATTTACTTATTTATTTGGCTGTACTGGGTCTTAGTTGCTGCATGCAGGATCTTTGATCTTAGTTGCTGCTGCTAAGTCGCATCAGTCATGTCCGACTCTGTGCGACCCCATAGACGGCAGCCCACCAAGCTCCCCTGTCCCTGGGATTCTCCAGGCAAGAACACTGGAGTGGGTTGCCATTTCCTTCTCCAATGCATGGAAGTGAAAACTGAAAGTGAAGTCACTCAGTCGTGTCTAACTCGTAGTGACCCCATGGACTGCAGCCTACCAGGCTCCTCCGTCCCTGGGATTTTCCAGGCAAGAGTACTGGAGTGGGGTGCCACTGCCTTCTCCGGATCTTAGTTGCAGCGTGTGAACTCTTGGTTGTGGCATGTGGGATCTAGTTCCCTGACCAGGGATCGAACGTGGGCCACCTGCATTGACAGCGAGGAGTCTTGGCCACTGGACCACCAGGGAAGTCCCTGCCGGAACTTTTAAACCCATTGTGTCACAACAAGCCTGTGGTTAAGTGTAGTGGGCTGAATGGGGATCAACCGCCCGCCCCAATTACAACCACATACTAATCCCCTGAAACTGAACATCTTATTTGGAAAATGGTCTTTGCAGCTATAATTAAGTTTAGCATCTTGGGTTATGAGATCACCTGGATTATCCAGTTCAGCTCAGTTGCTCAGTCATGTCTGACTCTTTGCGATTACCCAAGTGGGCCCTAAACCCAATGGGAAGTGTCCTTCTGAGAGCAAAGTAGAGGGAGAGCTGACACATAGAATAGAGGAGGAGGCCAGGTGACTAATGAGGCAGAGAATCCAGGGCTGCAGCCACCAGCTCAGCATGCCTGGAGCCACCAGAAGCTGGAAGAGGCAAGGAGTGATCTCCCCTAGAACCTTTGGAGGAAGCATAGCTCTGCAGACACCTCGATTTTTGACTCTGGCCTCTGGAACTATGATCAAATAAATGTCTACTGTTTTGAGCCACAAAACCATGATAATTTAATTCAACAGTGCTAGGAAACCAACAGAGAAGGCAATGGCACCCCACTCCAGTACTCTTACCTGGAAAATCCCATGGATGGAGGAGCCTGGTGGGCAGCAGTCCATGGGGTCGCGAAGAGTGGGAGACGACTGAGCGACTTCACTTTCACTCTTCACTTTCATGCATTGGAGAAGGAAATGGCAACCCACAACAGTGTTCTTGCCTGGAGAATCCCAGGGATGGGGGCGCCTGGTGGGCTGCCATCTATGGGGTCTCACAGAGTCAGACATGACTGAAGCAACTTAGCAGCAGCAGCAGCAGGAAACTAAAGCTCCAATACTTGAGCCACCTGATGTGAAGAGCCGACTCACTGGAAAAGACCCTGATGCTGGCAAAGATTGAGGGCAGGAGAAGAAGGGGACAACAGAGCATGAGATGGTTGGAGGCCATCACCGACTCGATAGACACGAATTTGAGCAAGCTCCAGGAGATAGTGAAGGACAGAGGGGTCAGTACTGAAATCCATGGGGTCACAAAGAGTTGGACACGACTTAACAACTGAACAGCAACCGCCACAAAGGAAGCTAATACACACAGGTATCCTCCATAGAGGGAATAACCAAGAAGCTTTGATGTCACTGGGGTCGGTGGTCCCCTAATATCTATTTGAAAGGGGATTTCTTTCTCGAGTCCCACCTCTTCCTTTCTACTGGAAACATGTTTTTTTTTTTTTTTCTGAGTGTCCCTTGTTCTCCAGGAAGCAGTGTGCAGCAGAGAAAGGGGTCTCACTCCCACTTCAGGGCGTGTGTTTATTCCTTGGGAAGGAACATAGGGCCTCGTCCTGACTGCTGACTTACCAGGTGAGGTCTGATGAGCCTTCTGGGAAAACAGCCCTTGATCCTAATAGAGAACCAAGAAGACACTCCTTTCTTCCACAAGGTGTCAGTGGATCACTTATATGATTATAAGCAATCTTCCTCCTGGCTTGGGGGTGAAATAAAAAAGTCCTCACCCTTGGGGGTGAGGATGGCAGAATGGACAGATTAAAAAAGGAACGACAGTTTTTGCAGATATCTTGAAGGCACTGAAGCCTATGTTATCTCTGGACTGAATATTATATGAGGTGATGGATGTCCTTATGTTTTTATCTCGAGTAGACCTATCTCTGTATCCTATAATGACACAGTTTCTGTTTAAGACAGTCTATGTACCAGGGGGGTTTCCTTGGTGGCTCAGGCAGTAAGGAATCTGTCTGCAATGCAGGGGACCTGGGTTCCATCCCTGGGTCGGGAAGATTCCCCTGGAGGGGGAGGAAGGCGTGGCAACTCATTCTACTCTCCTTGCCTGGAGAATTCCATGGTCAGAGAGTCTGCGGGGCTACAGTCCATGGAGTCACAGAGAGTCGGACATGACTGAGTAACACATACACACATGTACCAGGAATTGTACAGAAGCCATTTATTCTTCAAATAGCCCAGCAAGACCTTGGCCATTTTACACACGAGAAGACTGAGGTTCAGAACTCACATGTCTTGCGCAAGGTTACATGACTGATAATTTGGGTCATCAGACTCATATGCCAGGTCTTTGATTCCCAAGACAGACAGTTAATTAGCTGAATTAAAGTCTCTGTCCTTCACTTTCACAGCAAATATTTGCAGTCTATCACATGTTTATATCCTTTTAAGAATTCCCTTAGTAGAAAATGTTTCAAAGAATTGAAAGATTTTGATAAGTACAATATTCTGCTGAAATAAGTCAATGACCACTCAATCAATATTTATTTCAGATTGTTTCCTTAAAACAAAATATTGGCCAAAAATATTTGAAGAAGCAAAGGGTATGATTGAATCTTGAAAATAGCCTGGATGTGGTTGAGTCTTATTTTTCTTACCTGGTACAGGGGTGGGTGGTTGCCTATAGTGATTCCTTTCCAGCTTTGTTCTGAGGATCAGATGTGACCATGCGTGCAAAAATGCCGAAAAGCTATGACAAACCTGCTGCTGCTGCCGCTAAGTCGCTTCAGTCGTGTCCGACTCTGTGTGACCCCATAGACAGCAGCCCACCAGGCTCCCCCATCCCTGGGATTCTCCAGGCAAGAACACTGGAGTGGGTTGTCATTTCCTTCTCCAATGCACGAAAGTGAAAAGTGAAAGGGAAGTCGCTCAGTTGTGTCCGACCCTCAGCGACCCTATGGACTGCAGCCTACCAGGCTCCTCCATCCATGGGATTTTCCAGGCAAGAGTACTGGAGTGGGGTGCCATTGCCTTCTCCGACAAACCTAGACAGCATATTAAAAAGCAGAGACACTACTTTGCTGATAAAGGTCCATCTAGTCAAAGCTATGGTTTTTCCAGTAGTCATGTATGGATGGGAAAGTTGGGCCATAAGGAAAGCTGAATGCCAAAGAATTGATGCTTTTGAACTGTGATGTTGGAGAAGACTCTTGGACTGTAAGGATCAAACCAGTCAATCCTAAAGGAAATCAGTCCTGAATATTCATTGGAAGGACTAATACTGAAGCTCCAATACTTTGGCCATCTGCTGTGAAGAGCCACCCATTGGAAAAGACCCTGGTGTTTGGGAGATTAAAGGCAGGAGGAGAAGGGAATGGCAGAGGATGAGATGGTTGGATGGCATCACCAACTTGATGGACATGAGTTTGAGTGAGCTCCAGGAGTTGGTGATGGACAGGGAAGCCTGGCATGCTGCACTCTATGGGGTCGAAAAGAGTTGAACATGACTGAGCGACTGAACTGAATGGTGATGGGAACCACCATGTTTGGGGCTTTGAGTTCTTAATCTGGGACCAGTCACCAGGCAGAAACCACATAAGTTATTTTAACAGAGAAAATACAGAGAATTGTTAATTGGGTAATAAAAGGACAGTATTACAGAGGTTGGAGTTCCCTGGAGGCTCAGAAGGTAAAGAATCTGCCTGTGATGTGGGAGACTTTGGCTGGATCCCTGAGTTGGGAAGATTCCCCTAGAGAAGGGAATGGCGGCCCACTCCAGTATTCTTGCCTGGAGAGTTCCATGGACAGAGGATCCTGGCGGGCTACAGTCCATGGGGTCGCAAAGAGTTGGACACGACTGAGCGACTGACACTTTCACTTTCATCACAGAGGTAGCAATTTCAGGGCTAGGGGATCGAAGAGAAAGGGCTAGAAGGACAGGTATTAAGATGTAGACATTTGGAGGAGAGGTTATGGAGCTGAAACCCATCCTTCTGAGAAAGGGTCTGCTCTGTTGATGCTGGTGTCTGAGGTGCCCTGAAGAAGCTGGTTCTGTGAGTGTTGGGAAAAAAAAAATGACGAGCTAGATTTCACGGCTCCCAGAGGAAGGAGTGAGCCACCGCAAGGGTGGAGAAACTGCTGTGAGGCTCCCGGAAACAGGAAGTTGATGGGGCCTCCCTGGGGCGCAAACAAGAAGGAGTTTCTCTCTCCCCAGCACCCGCTCCAGAGTCCTCGTTGCCAGACTGAGCCAAGCAGAAATGTGGTTTGCAGTCCCAGACCTAGTATTGCAGAATGGAGGGCTTGAAAGGTGGATATAGGGCTACGACCTAATAATTTAGTAGCTGGCACTTGGTCTTCATGTTTAAGTCCTGCAAGATCCTTGCAAAGTAGCTATTGCCATTTCCATTTTATGTTGTAGAAAATCGTAGCTGGGAGACATTCGACTTTCCCAGAGTTCAGAATGTTCCAGAACCAGGATTATAATCCAGTTCTGTCTGTCTCTGCAAAATCCTCTGAGGGTTAGCTTCTGACTCATTTTACTTCATATTCAACTACAATATTCAATAAATATTTATCAGTCTCCTAGGTGCCAAGCACTATTATATGGAATGGGGATATGGTAGTGAATAAATCATAATGCTAGAATTTATAATCTCTCCTAGAATTTATAATCTCTATTAAGCATTACTAACACATGCACATAGGCACTCTATTTATGGTATGCATCTCACAATTTTAATGTCTGTGTACAAATAAAAGTTACTTTTTTTAATTTACAAATGAGAGCCACTAGGAAGGGACTTTTAGAACAAAATATTAGTGAGTTCTGAATTTTTCATAGATGTCTTCATTATTTTCTCCATTCCTTTATTTTTTTGTAGGTGGTTGAATCCTTGCTTACATTTACTCTTTCTTGCTTTTTTTTCCTTCTGTGATTTCAAACTACACTTTTTTGGTTCTGTTCTACTCTTTGTTGGTTTCTGTTTTAACTACGGTATGGCAAGAGATTGTGAACTGTTCATCAATTCACTGAAATGTGTTGAGACATTTTTACAAGGTTTGTGAGGGGAATATGTGTGTGCATGTATTTGTTCAGTCATAATACTGCTAACCTTTTACATTAAATCATTACATTAAAATATACCATGAATCAAGGAATTGTCACTTTTTCTTTGATTTTTATTTTATATATTTTTAGACTATGTTTTGTACAGAAAGATGCAGGCAAGGTCCTGCACGTGATATCTTTTGGATGGATAGTTAATCCTTCTATTGACTGGATCCTTTTACTCTTTCAGTGTTTTTCTCTTGATTCTTTTTTTTAAAATCTAATACTGCATGCTAAGTCGATTTAGTTGTTTCTGACTCTTTGTGACCCTGCAGATTGTAGCCCACCAGGCTCCTCTATCTATGGATTCTCCAGGCAAAAATACTGGAGTGAGTTGCCATGCCCTCCTTAGGGGAACTTCCTGACCCAGGGATCGAACCCATATCTCTTGCATCTTCTGCATTGGCAGGCAGGTTCTTTACCATTAGCACCATCTGGGAAGGCCAATTTAATACTAAACGTTGCTAAAATAACTTTCTTGGTTATATAACTGGAAGGTTGTTTTCCATATTGAATATCTAAGTATATATCTTGAGTTCATTATCTAAGTATATATCTTGAACTGTGGTGTTGGAGAAGACTCTTGAGAGTTCCTTGGACTGTAAGGACATCAAACCAGTCAATCCTAAAGGAAATTAATCCTTTATATTCATTGGAAGAACTGATGCTGAAGCTGAAGCTCTAACACTTCGGCCACCTGATGCAAAAAGCCGACTCATTAGAAAACACCCTGATGCTAGGAAAGATTGAAGGCAGGAGGAGAAGGGGATGACAGAGGATGAGATGGTTGGATGGCATCACCGACTCAGTGGACATGACTTTGAGCAAACTCAAGGAGATAGTGAAAGACTGGGAAGCCTGACGTGCTGCAGTCTACGGGGTTGCAGAGTCAGACACGACTGAGCGACTGAACAGTAATGTCTTGAGTTAGTAGCTAACCCTTCAACTGTGCATCTATATGTCAAGTATTGTTCTGAATGTGATTACATATGCAAATTCACATAATTCTCACAACTCCCTATAAGGTGGTTATCTTTGTGTTACAGGTCAGAAAACTGAGGCTGGAATCCACATAAATAAGTAGCCGAGCTGAGTTTCAAATTCACATCTTTTAGCTCCTGAGTCACACATTTAGCCACTACTTATTCACTGCAAATGCATCAAGCTTAGTTAGGATTAGAATTTGGGGTTGAAAATTACTTTCCTTTGGTACCCAAAGATATCATCTCATTCCCATCTGCATCAGTTCTCTCGTGGATGAGAAATCTGTTCTGAAACAGATTTTCGGTAAGCGATCTATTCTTTTTGGAAAGCTTCTGGGATTTTCTCCTCTTTCTTTATGTTTTAAAGTCTCTCTAGACATCCATGCCTTTTGCTTAGAGCTCAGAATATCATCCTCAAAGTGAGAGTCTCTGTCAAAAATCTCCACTTTCGGAATATTTTTGGCTACTATCTCCTTCGTCAGCATCCATTCATTTCCTGCTCCGGCACCGTTACTCCACGGATGTTGGAGATTCCCCGTGTAGCCTCTGGGCTGCTTCCCATGTCTTTCGTGTTCTGTATCATCTGCATTGCATTTGGGCAATTTCCTCAGGTCTCTGTCTCCACACACCACCTATTTGTTCTACCGGATCTAGTTAAGAGTTTATCCTAATAGAATTACAAAATCATGTTATTTTTTACTTATCTATTTTTAGCTACACCATTCAGGGTCTTAGTTGGGAACCTGTGCGCCCCTTGCAGTGGAAGCACAGAGTCTTAATCACTGGACCACCAGGGAAGGCCCATAAAATCATTTTATTATGACAAAATTTATGGATCATACATCAAACCCATTTAAAGAGTACATTTCAACTTTTTTTTTTTTTTAGCATATTCATGGAGTTACATAATTATCACCACTATTTTAAACTTTGGAATGTTTTCATCACACTGAAAAGAAACCTACCCATTCAGTCTTTCCCCATCTCTCTGCTCCCTTCAGGCCTTCAGGGCCCTGGAAAGGGAACTGATCTACTTTCTGTCTCTAGACAGCCGCCTGTCTGGACACACCATGTAAGTGGAATCATACAGCATGTGGCCTTTTGTGTCTGGCTTCTTTTAATTAGTATATTTTTTTAACCGAAGTATAGTTGAGGTATAATATTGTATGTTTCAGCTATACACTATAGTGATTCATGTTTTTTAAAGGTTATACTCCATTTATAGCTATAATAAAATTTTGGCTACATTCCCCGTGCTGTACTATATATCTGAATTAAATAGTAGTTTGTACCTTTTAATTACCTTCATTACTATATCTTTGCAGTAAGTTTTAAAATTGTGAATCATCCAATTTTGCTCTTTTTCAACACTATTTTGGCTATTCTGATCCCTGAACTTTCAAACAAATTTCAGTATTTTCTGGTCAATTTCTGCAGAATAAACTCCATTTGGATTTTAGGAGATTACATAAAATCTGTAGATTACTTGAGGGATTATTGCTGCTTTACCAATATTAGGTTTTCTGATTCATAAACAACAGCTTTCCTTATATTTGCATTGACCTTTCCTTGGTGGGCTTCCTAGGTGGACCTGGTAAAGAATCTGCCTGCCAGTGCAGGAGACAAAAGAGACGAGGGTTCCATCCCTGGGTTGGGAAGATCCCCTGGAGAAGGAAATGGCAACCAACTCCAGTATCCTTGCCTGGAAAATTCCATGGACAGAGGAGCATGGTGGTTGTAAAATGTCTGAGCACGATATTTTATACTTGCCATGTAGAAGTCTTGCATTTCTTTTTAAAAAATGTATTTAAATATTTTAATCTTATAAATGCTATTATAGATGGAATTGTTTCCTTAATTTCACTGCTGGTATATAGAAATACAATTGAAGTTTATGCATTGGTTTTGTATGCTGCCATATTGCTGAAGCCTTTTATCAGCTTTAGCAGTTTTTTTAGTGGGTTCCTCCAGATTTTCTATATACATGATAATGTCATCTGCAAACAGAGATAGCTTTATGTCTTCCTTTTAAAGCGTTTCCTGCTTAATTGTGCCAACTAGAACCTTCACTAAAACGTGCAATAGAAATGGCAAGGGCAGATGACCTTGTCCTGTTCTTGACCTTAGGGGCAAACGTCCAGTCTTTCACCCTAAAGAAGGACGCTGGTTGTGGGTTTCTTATAGACGGACTTCCATCTGGCTCAGAATTCTCCTTTTATTCCTAGATTGCCGAGTGTTTTCATTATGGAAGGACAGATGATTTTTGTCAAATACTTTTCCTGCATTAATTGAGATCACCATGTGGTCTTGTTCTTTAATCTGTTAATATAGTGTATTCCATTGGTTAATAAGTCATAGTCCAGGCCACAGTTTTATCAGCAAGATGTTTAAGCATCTGCGGATGGGGCTCCAAACCTCAAGTGCTAGTCCTGGCAGTGAGTACGCCTTCTTGTGGGGCTGGGGGAATACTCCCTCAGTTCCTTTTTCTTCTGTGTCCCCAGTATCTAGGAACAGGGTGTGCCTGTCATAATAACTAAAGACAGCGAGGATGCTTCTCCATTTGTTGAAAGATGTATTCTAGTTGTCTAGAATTTGAATGAATGATTAAACACACAAAAAATGAGGTTGGGAAAAATGCTTTACCAGAGATCAGCTATCCCTGACCTGCTCACTCAGACTTTGAGTCCTCAGGGTTATGTTTCTTACTTTGAGCTGAAGAAAATTCTTGTACACGTGCTAGCCCCCTCAGCAAGAGTGGCTTTTCCCAGCTCTTGATTCTGGTCAATGTTGGGTCACCTGGGCTCTCAGGGACTGAAGGCTTTAAAACACTGGGTGTCTATCTGTAGCAGATTATCCAGAGCCATGGAGAGTTTATACACACAGAAGTGAAATGATCATTCCAGTAGTCATGGAGTAGGACAGTGGTTCTCAAAGTGAGGTCCTTAGACCAGCGTCAGGAGCCTCCTCTGAGAACTCATTAGAAACGCAAATCTGTGACTCCCACCCCAGACCTCTGAATCAGAGTCTCTGATCTATGTCCTTAAAAGCTTTCTGGGTACCTCCTGTGTATACTGAAGCTCGAGTACCCCCTGGGGAAAGTTAGGGGAACACCAGGAAAGGGCACTGAGCCATTACAGGTGAAGGCTTTGTTCAGCTGGAGATGAAACCAGAGAGGAGGAGAGAGATGTTCAGGAAAGAGAGAGACAGGCGGTGATGACTCTGCGTGTGTGTGGGGAGAAAGGAGGCCAGGGTGAAGAATGGTCCTGGATTTGAGCTGGGCGACTTGGCAATGCCGTGGACCAAAATAGGGACTCAATAAAGGGAGAGAAATAGGTTTAGAGCAAGAGCAGGATGGGCTTCATGCCTGACTCACCCATATATTTTGGAGTCAGGAGACCTTGTTGGAAATCCCCAGCAAGCCACTCTTGAGCCGTATGACTATTACGTGAGTCACTTTCAGCTCTGAACCTCCGCTGCTTTGGCTGCAGAGACTAACTGACAGCAACATCTTTGTGTTGTATCGGGAAAAAAAAAAAAAAAGACTGCTGCTTGTGAAAGGTCTTTGTTAGGGCTACAACACCCTGAAAGTCTCACAGTCGTATCCGACTCTTTGTGATCCCATGGACTGTAGCCTGTCTGGCTCACTGTCCATGGAATTCTCCAGGCAAGAATACTGGAGTGGGTTGCCATCAGGCTACGTATTTGCAAAGTCTTAAGAGTCGGAAGGAACGGAGGTCAATTCCCAACTTGCCACTTGTTACTGGGAACCCTGGGTCCACCACTTCCCACCTTAGTTTCCTCATATGTTACTTGATGGTAATAGAATCTACCTCAATGGTTGTTGTAAGAATTAATTAATTTGTGGAGATCACATGGCACAGATCCTGACTCTGGTGGGTGCTCATAAATGCTAATCATTATTACTAAATATAACCAGTGTTACTTCTGGAGATAACATGGAACACAGTTAGCTTAATATCAAGTTTACAATGTACATTTCCAATGCTTTAGTTTCTCACAGAAGACTCAGGTTTCAGTTCAAGTCGACTGCTCACTACCATCACAACATGGCTGGTTTTGTGTGTCTTAAGAAGAGCACGCAGAGTAAAAGCTTCAGAGCCCAAACCAGCGTGCTCTGTCGCTCAGTCCTGTCCAGCTCTGTGGGCCCATGGACCACAGCATGCCAGGCTCCTCCATCCATGGGATTCACCAGGCAAGAACACTGGAGTGGGTTGCCACTTCCTCCTCCAGGGGATCTTCCCCACCCAGGGATCGAACCCATGTCGTCTCTTGCGTCTCCTGCATTGGCGGGCGGATTCCAGGCCTTTGCTAATTATATGGGTCTTATTTCCTGAGGTGAGTGTGTTTGGGATCCTATGAAATGGAAATGATAGTGCCGATGCATGAGTTCTATTTTGAGGGGGATCCAAAAACAGACCCTAAAATTAATTATGATTATTTTTGCCAGAAACAGGTGCAGGAGGAATGCTGAATCACACTATGCCCTCAGATCCTTGTTGCTGCAGCAGAAGCTGCCTGTCTCCGGATCGCTGCCCTGCCGGACCCTCCAGAAATCACGCCCCACTGTGACATCATCATTAAAATGTTCTGCATCGCTCCCTAAAAATCATCCAGAGAACAAAGCCGGCGCCCCTTGTGCTGAGCCTCTAATGAGACTCCTAATTGGGTCTCCAGCCCTGAAATTTTCATTTAAGCACATTGTTAAACTGTTCACTCTAATCAACATCATCTACACAGCACTTCATCTGTTATTCACACGCTCCAGCCCATCTCCCGACTCAGGAGAGGCAGATAACAAGCGCTCAAGTTGCCCAGTTGGGGAACACTGAGTTCTGATGATTTTCTCCCAGTGGTCTCTCCTCTGCTCTCCGTCTCCTCCTGCTGCGGGGTCTTTGCCGGGACCCTCCTCACGCTGCCGCCGCCTCCAGTCCCTCTTCCACTAATGAGCTACACAAAGGGCCACCGGCGATTTCTTTGAATCCAGTCCTAATTGGGCCACTTCTCCACCACCAGCCCCCGTGGGGATCTGTATTCCTCGGGGAATCAAATCGAAACTTCCTGGAGAGGATTCTGAGCTCCGGCAAACTACATTTCCATTCCCGCGCGCTCTCTTTCTTCCTCTTTTCATCTGCTCTCTGCTGACTCATCCCTCCCTGACCCACTGCCAAGGTCAAGGTCAGCTCAGAACCCTTCCCCTGTGCT
Organism: Bos javanicus; assembly: GCF_032452875.1. Taxonomy (NCBI): domain Eukaryota; kingdom Metazoa; phylum Chordata; class Mammalia; order Artiodactyla; family Bovidae; genus Bos; species Bos javanicus. The sequence continues at coordinate 3,673,003 of NC_083881.1, forward strand.
TCCAACCCTCTGGTTCTCAGTTCTATCAGCCTTCAAGACTCAGCTCAAACACACTTCATTCCTGACGTCTCTCTTTGTCTCCATCCCCACCATGGAATTTAAATGCTGTTCTTTGCATTACATTGTTCTTTAAAAAAAAAAATTATATTGGAGTACAGTAGATTAACAACATTATGGTCATTTCAGGTGGACAGCAAAGGGACTCGGCCACACATAAACATGTATCTGGTACCTTTTTCTTTAGAACACAAGGAAGAAAGCAGATACATCATAATGTAAATAATTGTGTTCAAGGAGTCTCAGCCGCTTGCCAAAACTGTTTGGGAACAAGAACCGTATTTCCTCCCACTTTATAGGGTTCATAACTCTAGTGACATAGGACCTGTTTGCCCTCGAAGACCAGCTCCTGCCAGTTCCATCAGCATCCTCTTCATTCTAACGTTTGTTCTGATTTAGCTTTTTCATATGGTTATTTTATTATTGAAAGTAGCAGTAAAACAGGCCTGGAATCAGCATTACATGTACTCTGGGGTGTGAGAAGCACTGTCTCCGTGGAGTGTGGAGGGTGGGTTTTGATACAGTACAGGCTCTATCAGGAAACCTGGTAGAACCCCCACCCAGCGCCTGACTCCAAGGGTTGGTGCTGAGAAAAGGGAGTGATGGTGGGCATACACTAACTGGCTTGGGGAGGAGGCAGGGCTGTGGCCCAGGCCAGCATCAGAAGATTGGGGCCATCCTTTCTTTTTTTTTTTAATATTTATTTTTACTTTTGGCCGCATCGGCTCTTGGTTATAGCACGCGGGATCTTTCGTTGCGATGCTCAGGCTCTTCAGTGCAGTGAGCAGACTCCAGGGTGCTCAGGCTCTTCAATGCAGCGTGCAGCCTCAGTGGTTGTGGTGCGTGAGCTCTATAGTGGTGGCGCATGCGCTTAGCTTCTCTGCGGTACGTGGGATCTTAGTTCCCAGACCAGGCATAGAACCTGGATCCCCTGCATTAGAAGGTGGATTCTTAGCCACAGGGAAGTTGGGGGTATTCTTCCCGGAAGAACTACCAGCTCCAGCGGGCCCACACAGTGACAGCACCCAGGAAGCAAACGCAAAATGCATGACAGTGCTTGGCGCAGGGTGTGGCCTCTTCCTACCGCTGAGGCCACAGAACTCCAAACAGCGCTTCTGGCAGGGCCTGGGTCGGCTCTCTCCACTCCCTATTTCGTATGTAGAAGCAGGACTAACTCCATTAGAGCAAGTAAGCCCCTGGACAAGAAAGAGACATACACTGACAAAGCTGTTCTGAAGGCCTCTGGGACTCGCCTTATTCATCCATCCTCTGCAATGCTGAAGGGGGTCCCAGGGTCCACCTACTCGTCTTGATTTATTTCACGACAATCTCATAAAGCAGATACTGCATGTCTCCACTGTCTGTCTAAACCCAGGTCTGGACTCTTCCCAAATTCCAGCTTCAGGTGGTAACAAGGGGTTAAAGGCTGAAGGTATGTATGCTTACTAAGTCACTCCAATCATGTCCAACTCTTTGAGACCACATGGACTGTAGCCTGCCAGGCTTCTCCATCCATGGGATTCTCCAGGCAAGAAGATTGGAGTGGGTTGCCATTCCCTTCTCCAGGGGATCTTCCCAACTCAGGATTGAACCACATTGCAGGCAGATTCTTCACCGTCAGCATCACCAGGGACACCCTCAAGGCGGAATATTAAGGTATAAATTAAACAAGAGGCATCTGTCTTGCCCTGACAAACAGAAAACACTCAGAGAGGAGCAGGCCTGACATGCCTGAAATGCAACCAAATAGGCAGGGGCCTGAGGATCTGCCATTTGGTCCACGGTCCGAGCGGGGGAGGGCTCTCTCGCTCTCGGGAAGTGGCTTCCTGGCTCCAGCATGGTACTCGTCAGGCGGATCGGCCAACTGCAGACGCACCAGAAGGGCCACAATCTGGCCCGGACGCTGCAGAGGAGACCTTGGCACCTGAACTTGACGTTTGCCGCTGGCAGCAAGATCCGTGTTTGCATCAAAGTGATCCCTTTGCTGAGCACTCAGCTCTTTTCAAAGTCATTTCTCCATCAGTCATCCAAGTGTTTGTGCTACTTTCTCATCAGCGAGTTGATTTCGTGTATGTACAATGAGATGGTTGGATGGCATCACCAACTCAACGGATGTGAATTTGAGCAAACTCTGGGAGATAGTGAAGGACAGGGGAGCCTGGCATGCTGCAGTCCATGGGGTTGCAGCGTCGGAGATGAGTTAGTGGCTGAACAACCACAATCTCCCACTCATCCAGGCTTCTGGAGGCTGACTTTCTGGGTTGGGATCAGCGTTCCAACAGCAATTACAAGGGAGACCTTCAATAAGTTACTTAATCTCTCCTTGTCTGTCTTCTCATCTATAAAATGGAGTTTTTTGAGGATTAAATCAGAAAACACAGGTAAAGGGCTTACTCTCATGCCTGGTCTATTGCAAATTTCCAATAAGTATCACTTTTATTAATAAGGTCAGACAGGTGTAAGATGCATGTAGGAAGGTGTATCTGAAACCGTTTTGCAAACACGTGTAAATAAGGAATGTTACTACGACTTGTCCTGTCTTCCTGTTGTGCAGGCCTGCCATAGACATGACAGGTGTTTCCTTGTTCCACACGAGTACCTGCACAGACAGTTATGCGTGCTGCCTGGTACCTGATGGAAGGGCCCTTCCTACACTGCTGTAGTTTCTCCTGGTGCCCAATTGCAGGGTTCAGGCAGGCATGAGGCCTCTCTGAAGGCCTGAGTCTCCAACGCTGGAGGCTGGTAGGCTCACCCTCTCTAGCAGGTCTTACCGTGACCTCCTTGTGACCTCCTTAGTGCTCATCTTCGCGGGTCTGTATCAGCTTAGTTATTCATTGTTCTGAGTGAGCTGGGATGCAGACTCCAGCCCTTCACTAGCTTTCTCAATAAATACAGGTTCCCTCCAGACTTGTGTTGCTGAAAACTTCCCTGTGGGCCCGAGGAGTCACTGGGGGTGATCTCACGAAGGACTCAGAGGTTTTTCCCTCCCCCTGGTTCTCCGACCCTACACGGGCCTGCCTTTGTGATGGTTCTTACTTGACATGGGTGACATTCCTGCCTCAGGCAGGATGCTGGAAAACGCAGTCCATCACCCCACCTGCCTAGAGGTGGAAGACAAAGTCATGGCCCCTAAACTGAGCTCTGGTTCCAGACGTTTTGGGTTCAAACTCAGGCTCTGCAGCTCACAAGCTATCTCCATGAATCTGTTCTTTTATCTGAAAAATAGGGACAAAAATGGAAGAAAACCCACAGGACAGAGATATAACAGTGCTGTCCTGACGCTCAGCCTCTGCTTTAGATTGCCAACCGCCTGGCACCCATCTCATAATTTGCTGTTATCGTATAAGCAAAATTCCTTCACTGTATGATACACAATGAAGGAAGATTCTATTCCCATTTTACAGGTAAGTTTAATTAAATTCGGAGAGCTTGTGGCTCATTCTCAATGTCATAAGTGTTACATGGTACAGTTGCAACCAGAAATCCAAACTGCTAACTCTCAACTCCAAGTCTAGTGCTCTATCCACCAAAGCTGTAGGACCAGCCAAGCCAGGAACAACCCAACAGTCACATTTCTAACTACAAAGACAGACACACACACAGATACAGACATATGTGTGTATATATACACACTCTTCAATCCTATAAGGGATGAGAGAGTCCAGTTTTGAGAGTATCTGTTTGTCTAGGGTAATGCCTCTTGAGATAATTGGAAAGATAAGTGGTTTTGCTTTTGAAATCGTAAGATTCCAACTAGCTCAAACTGGGAGCTCAAAGACTTTAATTTCTCATTTGCTTTTCTGCTGGAACTTCATCAACTGACTTTTTTTTTTTTTTAAGTGATAATCTCTCGAAAATAACCCACACTTATTGGACCTATTGTACTTGGGACTAAGCCAAGTGCTTCACGTGAAACAAATTAGCCCTCACAGCAATCTTTCGGGTAGGTGTTACCATTATCCTGATCTTGCATATTCGGAAAATGAGGCAAAGAACTTTTAAATAGCTTGCTGAAGGTCATACAGCTTCAAATCCATGAAGTTTGATCTTTGCTGCTAAGCAGAGTATTCATGATTGCATGTGACTTGACACCTGGCATTGTAGTCGATACATCCGTGTATTAAATGTGCAACTTTATAAAAAGCCAGGAAGGCATTGCATCATTTGGGATAAAAATCAGGAACGCAGACACCATTCTGGGTTGGAGGAGGTTGAGAGGATGTCACGTCTGGTTGACCCACGAGCTGGATCCAGGAAGTTGGGCTCCTCGGCCCCGTCCCCTGTCCTTGGAACACAAGCTGGGCCCACATTCCCCCCAGCGGGCACCATGTTCAAGGACACAGCCCTGAGAGGGCAGTGTGGTGTTGATTTCATCTGGATGAGGTAAGTGATTCACCCCCTTAAGGCCTTTCCATAAACATTGAAGATCCTGGTGGGTGAATGCAGAGATCTGCTATCTTGAGGCCCAAGGCTGGCCTTGTAGGTAAGCTCCCAGCTTATCCAGCTTTCAACCTTCCCATCTCTCCTTCCCCTCTGTGCATGAGGGCCAGTTAGGAAACCAACAGTTTTTTGAATATTTGAAAGAGAGGGTATTAGATGTCCCGAGTTGGTTAAACAGGTAGTAGAAAAGCTGATGGTGAACAGGTGATGGTGAGCCAGCCAAGCTTTAGTAACACCACAAAACCACTACCTCCCTTGTTTTGGCGTCAGGAAGTACCGTTACCAGGCCCAGCAGCCAGCATCCCTTGACAAGAGTGGAGACAACCAGGGAACCTCTGCCAGGAGGTGTGGCCATGCAACATGTGGAGCTGCTGTGGAAACACTGCCTGATTAGTTGCAAATTTCACATGGGCAGGGACCAAGTTTTTGGCACTGCCCTGGGCTTCCCAGGTGGCTTAGTGGGTAAAGAATCTGCCTGCAATACAGGAGATGCAGGAAACACAGGTTCAATCCCCAGGTCAGGAAGAGCCCTTGGAGGAGGGGATGGCAACCCACTCCAGTATTCTTGAATCCCACTCGAGAATCCCATGGACAGAGGAGCCTGGTGGGCTGCAGTCCACGGGGTCGCAAAGAGTCAGACACGACTGAGTGAGAGCAAGGCACAGCAGCGCCACTCACTGCCCAGCAAAGGGCACATGCGAGTCCTACTGGTTTCTTCCACGTTTGGTTCAAAGAGTGGAGAACTGCTTATTGTCCACGGGAAAGACCAGGACCACTGGAAGGATTAAAAGTGAGGCAGGGGTACACTGAGAAATTCAATTTGTTTACCTCCTTTGTGTGTACGTAGGAGGAGACGCATCACAGAGAAGCGTGAGCGGTCCAGTCACCGTGTGCTTAACATGTACATGTTCAGACCCTTCACTGGTGCTCAAGTCACCTTCTCCCCGAAATGCTCCTCTCTGTTGGCTTCCACTCTCAGCCTTCCTACCGGACCGAGTTTGTGAGTGCCTCCGCCCTTTCCCCACATTGGAACTAATTACTGACCATTTTTGAGGCTTTGGGCAAAGTTACATTTTAGAGCATCTGTCAATTACAGATCATTAATGGACTGCATTCTCTTCCAGGGCGTAAAAGTCTCAGAACATGAGGTCACTGGAGAGTCTGGGCAACCAAAGCACTGTGAAATGGACAGAAAGGTAACTCAATGTGCCTGTGAGGTATCTTCATCTCCTTAACAGAAAAATGTAAATCGTATTGAAGACATTCAAAGCCATTTGAGGCTGAGGGCAGAAAGGAAAAGTTGGGGCTCATTGTGGATGAAAGGGGGACACATTTTTGCATCTGTTCTTTCCAGCTCATTATACTCTCTCCCTCAAGTTCAACAAATTAAAACTTGGCTGGTTTCCATCTCATTAGGGATCAATTTGCATGAATTATAGGTTTGCATTATTCAAGATCTGTGTTTAACTGCAAGAATGGCGTTAAAAAAAAGAAGAAAAGGAAGTAACCGAAGAAGCAAACCTTACCTTTAAGCTTTTTATGTCCATTTCACATTTGGCTTTATTGCCAAAACATAGAAAATATTTGAGGGTTAAAAGCTGCTGGAAGAAAAGAGTAGATAAGGCTGGTCATGAGTTTAGAGCCTTCTCGCCAGCTGGAACCCCCTCCATCTTCTTTGGGCTGTTCCAGGTCTACTTGCCTGGGTCAGGCACCTCATCCATCCCTTGCGGGAAGCAGGACATGAGTGTGAAAGAAACAGTACTTTCCAAGTTAACTGGGCTGGAGTCTGATTCCTGGCTCCCATCCTAGTTGATAATAAGTACTAGTCTAGGTGTTTTCACACGTGTGTTCCTACTTCATTTATCCTCTCAGCAAGCCCGCAATGTGTGGACTGTTATTCTCACCTTGGAAGCTGAGGTTTAGGAGGAGAAGTGACCTTCCAAATTCCCAGAACTGGGAAGTACAGGTGCCCAAACCGAGACCTTCGTCTCTCTACGCAGAGCCACGCTTTCAGACCTTGTCCTCAGAAGACAAGTGGGGGTGCCTCATTCTTGGGAATGCAGCCCTTTTGTGTCACCACTAATTCACACCGGAGCTGCCCGCGCCTCTTTCCTGCCCGCACTTGCCATATCCCCATGCTGTTCAAACATCTCTCTCTGCAGACTGGCCTTATCAATAAGAGCAGTGAAATACAAGCTTCCATCCATCTATTGGTTATTAGCCAGATGGAAGCAGCGTCAACTGCATTTCCATAGGTTACTTGCTGTTTAATCTTGGGCAAGCGAATTATTTCAGCCCTCTTGAGCCTCTGCTTTTACATCTGTACTTTGGGGTAAGGAAACCTATACCTTGTTGGGTTTTTGTGATCACTGATTGTGATCACTGGTTTTTAACTGATCACTGAATAACATATGCAAAGTCCTTAGCATAGGAACTGGCTGGTAAATTACAGTCAGGATAAAAGCACAGGATTTGAGCTTATCCTCCAAACCTTCCTGGTAAATGGTGCAATCATCCCAATCTTACGGGTCAAGAAAATGAAGCTCAGAGGAAGTTAAGTCATTGATCCAGTGTCAGGGGGTAAGTAGGTGGTGGGACAGGCATACAAAGTCAGGCCCCTGGGCTTCATAGCCTCTGGAATTCCATTGTATTTCCTGTGACTCTTCAAAAGTAGTTTTCCAATAAGACCCAGCTCCTCCCTATGCAACAGCATCTTGCTACAATGACAGTCCCTTTTTCTGAGACACTTCTTTTAGCCATCAAGCTCTCTCCTCTAAGTAAACACTTCTTAAAAAGTTGATTATTTTACAGATGAATAGAGAGTTGCCCGGGCTTCCGTGGTGGCTCAGATGGTAAAGAATTTGCCTGCAGTGCAGGAGACCCAGGTTTGATCCCTGGGTCAGGAAGATCCCCTGGAGAAGGGCACGACAACCCACTCCAGTATTCTTGCCTGGAGAATCCCATGGACAGAGGAGCCTGGTGGGCTACAGTCCATGGGGTGGCAAAGAGTTGGACACGATTGGGTGACTAATAGGGAAGCTGCCCATTTGTGGCAGGAGAGAGAGAGGGACCCCTGCTCCTTGGCCTTTTAAGACATATGTGAAGTTATTCCTGGTCAGAACACTCCAGGGCCAAGTAAAGACCCACTGATGCGGATCAGGCTTCTTATTTCCCTGATGACAGGGCCAAGAGCTGCAGAGGAAAGTGAATTTCCCAGGCTCACACAGTGACACAGGTGCCAGCAAGAGGACTAGAACCCGCATCTCTTGCTACTCAATGTTCCTTCCTGCCTACTGTTTCCCTTCTCAGCCCACAGGGACCACGGAACGTAGACTGTCGCAGATGAAAAGGCCTGTGCGTCATCAGTCATGCGTCATTTCAGGCGCTTCATCCTGTAGAGAGGGGCAGATTCGGACCCGCATCCAGAGGTGAGTTCCTAAAACTCAGCCACTTGCACTTCACGGATGAGTGTGGAGTCTGTATGACCTTGCTGACATAATGAAGTCCGAGTGGGCCTTGGTAGATACACCTCCTTTTATTTCATTCCTTTCAACGCAAGCGGATATCTTTTCATGATAAGAAATCAAGAATGAAATGCTATGCAAAAATCAGAAGCAAATGTCCCTATTTACACCTTATCTCCCAAACCAACACCCCAACTTGAAGGTGAGTTCCATAAAGTAGTTATGAACTTTCCAAACTTCACATTCTGCACTTACAAACACCCTCATGCTTTACAAACACAAGCAGTCACACACGTGGACACTGTCCATATACACAATATTGACATCTGTCATGGCTGCACTGTGAACCCCCAAATTCTTAGAATCTTTGAGATTCTAACCCCAATACTTCAGAAACATGACTATTTGAAGGTAACGTCTCTAGAGAGGGAATTAAGTTAAAATGAGGTTAGCAGGGTGGGCTCTAGTCCAGCGTCACTCAAGTCCTCATCAAGAAGAGGAACTTTGGATGCAAAGAGGCACAATAAGAAGACCAGGTGAGGATATGAGGAGAACACAGCATCTACAAGCCAAGAAGAGAGGCCTCCGGAGGCATCGATCCTGAGGGCACCTTGACCTTGGACTTCTAGCTTCCAGAACTGTGAGAGAAAAAATTTCTGTTGTTTGAGCCATCCAGCCCGGGGACTATGTGACAGTAGCCAAGCGAACCAGCCCAGTGTCATCTGAGAACAAACGGTATCACACACACCTGTTGACTGAGGTTTGCTTCTACACTTTATCAAGGACACCTCTGGTAGACTTATAAATCTAAGTTACATTGGTCTCTCAAATACATCAGTGTGAAGGTAATATATTAAAGTCTATATTATAGCAGGACCACGGCAAGGATTTTGAGGCCAGCAAGAAAGGACATGTCCAAAGAACTTGTTTCATCTGCAACAATTCTTTGCATTTGTCTATCTTAGAGCAAGTGGCAAGAATGATGGATTCTGGAATCAGAAGATCTTGGTGCTCTGGACTGAAATTATGTCCCTCCAACAAATTTGTATGTTGAAGCCCTAATGTTGAATTGTGTTTAGGAGGTAATTGAGGCTAAATGGGGCTTCCCTGGTAGTTCAGACGGTAAAAAATCTGCCTGCAATGCAGGAGACTTGGGTTTGATCCCTGGGTCGGGAGAATGGGTCCCCGGAGAAGGGAATGGCAACCCACTCCAGTGTTCTTGCCTGGAGAATCCCATGGACAGAGGAGCCTGGTGGGTTACAGTCCATAAGGTCGCAAAGAGTCAGACACAACTGAGTGACTGAACACAAGATTAAATGAGGTGACAGGAGTGAAGCCTTAATCCAAGAGGAACTGGTGGCATTATGAGAAGGGGGAGATCTCTGTGTGTGTGTCCATCCACATGCTTTGAGGAATGGCCAGGTGAGGACCCAGCCACAGAACACAGCTGTCTGAAAGTGGGAAAGAGGGTCTCCATCAGGAGGTAAATTGGCCAGCGCTGTCATCCTGGACTTCCCAACCTCTACAACTGTGAGAAAATACATTTCTCTTGTTTAAACCTCCCAGTCTGAGGTATGTGGTTAAAACAGGCCAAACTAAGACACTTGGCTTGAGTTACCCTGGATATGAGACAAGGTGGTTGTGGTTTAGTCACTAAGTCATGTCTGAGCCTTTGTGACCCCGTGGACTGCAGCCCTCCAGGCTCCTCTGTCCATGGGATTTCCCAGGCAAGAATACTGGAGCGGGTTGCCATTTCCTCCTCCCGGAGATCTTCCTGACCAGGAATTGAACCCGCGTCTCCTGCATGGGCAGGCGGATTCTTTACCACTGAGCCACCAAGGAAGCCCCAAGAGACAAGGAACTAAGTTTGAGTTTCCTCATCTCAAGGATGGAGTGATGTAATACGTAACATAATATCTATGTCTCTTGTTTCTGGGAAGTGTCTTGAATCAGAAATTGCAAACCAAGTTCCTTGTATTTCAGCAAAGACAGCTGGTGAACCCGTCCCCTACCCTACCACGAGAAATTTCTCTCGTCCCATCAGACTTCAAACTCCCGGGGAACAAGGAATGTATACAAAAATCCTTTTGTATCTTCAGTGTATCTTGGGTGGAATGATACATTTAATACATCATCTCCTTCTAGTACTTCATACCAACACACTACTGTTCACACTCCTTGACATGCTGATTCCTGAAAAATCATGATAGGGACTCCCTTTCTGTATCCTTTCTCTTTCTCTCTTGCCCTTTCTTGCTTTGTCATTTCTCTCTTGGAAAAAAACCCAAGCCTGTAAAAGAATTCTTTCCTGCTCTGTGCCTTCATCCAAGTAGCTAAACATGTCAGGAGAGCCCCAGAACAACCACGGTCCCACTTAAAATATATGACTCTGAACCTCTAAGCAGGAATACTGGAGAGGGCAGCCATTCCCTTCTCCGGGGGATCTTCCTAACTCAGGGATTGAACCCAGGTCTCCCGCACTACAGGGAGATTCTTTACTGTCTGAGCCCCTGGGGAAGCTGAACCTCTAAGCTGTGCTCTTTAATGTAACCTCACCAACCACCTTACACCTTCTCCCAGTCTGGTCATGCTCCCATACTCTGCATGGTGATACGCTGTCCCTCTCAGACCAGCAATCTGTCCCTTATCCTCACTCTCGGGGGTGGGATGGGGGATGGTGTTGCTTCTAGTTAGGAAAATAGAATTGATAAGAAAAGAAATTCCACATGTTTTCACGCCACACCTCCCCATCTATCAGCGTCTGTCCCTACACCTTCAGCCTTCCCTCCAAGTACCGTGGATAAATTCTTGAAGTAACATTTCGTGGCCAGCCCCTCCTCTCCTCCATGCGGTCGTACCCCCTCCTCCTACTCAAGGACACAGAGACAGTGATTTTCCACTCCTTTCTGCATCAGCACTTCTCCACTTGACTAGATGGCTTCCCTGAGCTTGAAAGCTCGCTATTATTTCTCCCACCTTAAAAACCCAGCGCTGATCTCACTTTCCTTCCCTGCTCTGTTCCATTTTCTGCTCCTGTTTACAGAAAAATTGCCTAAAATAGTTGTCTCCTCTTGCTGTTTCAAATTCTTTTCTTCCTTTTCTCTCTTCGACTCTGAGCCCTTGTCCCACTTATAAAGATATGACTTGATAACATCAACATCTGTTCCCTGCTGTGAAACCCTGTGGTCATTCCAGAGCCTGCATCTTAGTTAAACTGTGAGCAGTGCTGTCGACTTCATCCTTCTCCTTCAAAATGGTAAATGTTTCTTTTCTTCTAGGACAACACATACAAAGAACCTGTCTGTCAATGCAGGAGACACAAGAGACACAAGTTTGATCCCTCGGTTGGGAAGATTCTCCTGGAGTAGGAAATGGCGACCTGCTCCAGTATTCTTGCCTGGAAAATCTCATGGACAGAGGAGCCCGCTGGGGTCCAGTCCCTGGGGTCACAAAGAGTCGGACACAACTGAGTGACTGAACACATACACAAAAACGTGTATTAGTTGAGGTCTTAGCAGATATAGATAAAATAGCAGGGATTTTAAAGAGACATTTTCATGAATGGACTGTTGAGAGAAGCCTGACAGAGCAAAGGGATATTATTAACCTGAAGAATAATCACCCCAGGAAGCTGATGGCATTTTCAGACCTGAAGGGGTGAAGGGTGCAGTTGTTGTTATAGGACCTTGTTGGGAGCTGGAACCAAAAAAGGGGGTGCACAGAGAGTGGTCCTGGAGAATGTAACCCCTGCCAGAGCTGCTCTGAGGAGGGATGGCAGGGAGGAGACATGCCCATCACTCTGCCTGTACCCTCTGTTGTCCGGACAGAGATGCTCATTGGATAAACCCAAAGGGGAACCAGACGGCAAGTAAACCCACAGGATGGATCAAGCGGTGGCAGCCTTCCAGGGCACACGCAGCTGGGTAAGGCGGAGGAAGGACCTCAGAGGGCAGCAGCGGCCACAGAGCAGGAGACACTGACTATCCCTCTCCGTCTGGGCTGGGTCCCCTCCTGAGAAGTTGGACTTCCTGGTGATTCTGTCCTCAGATGTCTTCTTCCTTTCTCTAACCACACTTCCTTTGTGATCTTTTAAGGTCTCATGGCCTCCAGTACCATCCATTTGCTAATGACCTTGACATTTATATCCTCAGATGAAACTTCACTTGGAAACCTGCTCTTATATTCAACCTCTGCTCAACAGTAGCCCTGGTTCCCAAGTTCACAATGAAATTCCTGAGCATCCACACACCACCCCCCAACCTAGGACCTGCTCCTCCAAGAGTCTTCTCTATTTCAGGTCATGACGATTTGATCTTTCTAGTTGCTAGGTCAACAGTCTTGGCTTCATTCTAGCTTAGTTTTGTTAAATCTCACATCACATATCCAGTTTATCAACACATAATTTTTACTCTACTTTGAAAACAGTTCAAGAATTCAGCACTTCTCCTCACCTTGACTGCTAAGACCCTTGGCCAAGCAGCATTGCCAGTTATACAGACCATTGCAGTAGCCTGTGTGGAGGGTGCTATGGTGTGCTTCCCAGACCCTGTGGCCCCCTCAGAACTGAGCCCACATTCCCTCCACTGCTGAAGGGCTGGTGGCTGAAGGTTCTCAGTGAGTCCCTCACTGGGAATTGTCCTCCCCTGAAGAGAGCTGCCTAACGCAACTCCCATCTTTGTCTTGGAGTCAGTATGCATCTAGTTTCTGGCCCCTATGGGGGTAGAAAGACCCAGCTCTCTTAAGTCTGGACAACACTAAAGGACCATTGCAGCTTCCAAGACCCCTGAGATCATATGAAGCTTTCTTGCACCTGTATTTCTGAACAAACCCTCCCTCTGCTAAATCTGTTTTTTCCCCCTCTCCACATAAATCCAAGGTGATCCCTGCTAAAGTTTCTTCATGCAGATTTCTATCTTGGAATCTGGCAGGGAAACATACCTAAGAAGGCTTCTCGGTGACCTCCCTGAGATTATTCTTGTCCTCCTGTAGTCTATTGCTACACACAGCAGCAAGAGTGCCCAAGTTAATGCTGTGGACAATAGTATGGCAGTTCCTTGAAAAATCAAACATGGAATAGCAGAACAATCCAGCAATTCCTCTTGTGCATATTTATTTATCCAAAAGAGTTGAAAGGAGTCTTAAAGAGCTCTTTGCACACCCACATTCATAGCAGCATTATTCATAATAGCTGAAAAGTGAGAACAATGCACGTATCCACGGATGAATAAATGGATAAAAAATGTGGTGTATATATACACAATGGAGTATAATTCAGCCCTAAAGAAGAAGAAAATTCTGACACATGCTCTACCATGGAGGAGCCTGGGAGACATTATTCTAAGCAAAGTAAACCAGTTACACAACCACACAGGTTGTTTAATTCCAATAACATGGAGTACCTTGTGTAGTCAAACTGACAGAGATGCAAAGCAGCATGGGGGGAGGGGCTGGGGGGAGGGGGAATGGGGAGATGTTTAATGATTAGAGAGTTTCAGTTTTGCAAGATGAAAAGGGTTGCTAGGAGAGTAAGTTTTATGTAATGTGTATTTTATCACAATTGAAAAACAAGCTAAAAAAAAAAACCAAGTCAGATCATGTCATATCCTGCTCAAGACTTTTTGGTGGTTCCCCCTTTTATTCAGAGCAAGATCAAAGTCCTTAGGGTCAAGCATCTTGCTGACATGCCCCATTAACTGTCTGAGTCTAGTCTCGTCCTTGGCTACGTGGGCCTCCATGAAGTCCCTCCAGTACGACAGCCCTGCTGCTATGCCCCGTCCTTGCTGCTTCTCCTGCTGGGAACCCCTTCCCTGTGATATCGTGTGGCTCATCTCATCTCCTTCAAGTCAATGCTCAAGTTCACCTTCTCCGGGTGGGCTTTCCTTATCTGTGCAATTGCAGCCCCTCCTTCCCCCTGACATTCTATCTCCATTCTCGAATTCACTCTTCTCCCTAAAACATAATTACTTCTCCTGTACTCTAGCGCTTACCTCTTTTAATTATTGCAGGCCCTTCTGCCTCCTCTAGAATTTCCTCTCTAAGGACAGGAATGTTTGCCTCTTTTTTCATGGCTATATCACAAATGCTGGAAAAGTGATCAGCACATAGTAGGTGGTCAATAAAAACTTGCAGAATGAGTGTTAGGAACTGGGGATATATTTTATTGATGAAATAAAATTTGTTTGCCCCTTCTCCATCTTTAGGACGGTTAAGAAGAGGTTTCTAAAAACATAATACAGTTTGGAATATTTTCCCCCCATAGATTTAGTTTAACCTGGGAAGGATTTAATCAGAACAGTTCATTTTTTAAGAGGAAATGCCCCTGAGGATGGATGTTTCTGTGCCCGGTATAAAGATGATCTTTGACTTTGCCTCATGCGATTGAAAGAACACACTTGAAATGTTTCTGTTTCACTTTTGGACTAAAGTTCCTGGACAGGGAGATGGTCTGGCCATCAACAGATGAATGCATAAAGAAGCTGTGGTACGTATACACCATGGAATATTACTCAGCCATAAAAAGGAACACATTTGAGTCACTTCTAATAAGGTGGATGAACCTCAAGCTTATTATACAGAGTGAAGTAAGTCAGAAAGAGAAAAACAAATATATTAATGCATATGTATGGAATCTAGAAAGATGGTAATGATGAATCTATTTGCACAGCAACAATGGAGATGCAGAGAGAATGGACTTGTGCACAGGTGGGGGAAGGAGACGGTGGGATGAATGGAGAAAGTAGCAAAGAAACACGTATATTATCATATGTCACATGGAGAGCCAGTAGGAATTTGCTGTATGACTCAGGGAGCTCAAATCCTTGCTCTGTGACAACCTAGAGGGGCGGGATGGGGTGGCAGGTGGGAGGGAGGTTCAAGAGGGATGGGACACATGTACACCTATGGCTAATTGGTGCTGATGTATGGCAGAGACCAACACACTATTGTAAACCAATTATCCTTCAATTAAAAATGATTATCTTTTTTTTTAAAAGGCAGGAGAAATGTTTCTAGCAACATGGCAAGTCTTCCAATATGAATGATCCAAGTAGGTCCCTGTAGAGTAGAGGGAAGTGAGAGGTACCAGAGATGCAGGGCCTCAGCTCTCACTGTGGGCTGCTGCAACAGCCCAGATCTATACTCACGCCTATGCTTGGCAAATAGTGCAGGGCTCTGTTACCTTTTTCGGGAGCCATTCTGGTCATGCCTTTAAGACTAGAATCTAGTCAAAAGGACCCACTGAAGACTGCACCATGATTTCAGCTTATCATATATCTTCCAAGCTATAGTGCTGAGGGAGAGAGGAGGATGAATTATTTATTTGAACTTCAAATTATTGGGCCATTTATTAAAATAAATTTAAAGTTACAATCCATTATGCATTCCAGTTTATTGCATGCTAAGGTGTTAATTGGTTTCCCTGGATTCAGAGAATTTCGGCTCTGTTGGCTCCAGTGTTCAGCCCTCGTTTGTGGACTGAAACATTCAGAATTCAGCTTGCAGGCCTGTGCAGATAGGACTATGCATTTATTAAGTGGTCTGCTTTCCTAGGGCAATGCTTTCCAAGAGTACTGAGTAATAAAATCTTATATTTTGCCCCAAAACCTTATTTTTATAATTTTTTAAAAAAATTTAGACAGAGGAGAAATGGATATTTTTTTAACCTAATGAAGGCGTCTAATTTAATTCATCAGTGCTCCAGAATCCAGGACTAGGAGTGCTGGTGCATGAGGATGACGAACACAGAGAACGGCGATAACAAACAAATGCACCACTGTCCCCAAGTTTCCTTGCGTCTCCCTCGGTAACCTCTTCCTTGCATGCTTCCTCTCAGGTTCCCAGGTGACCATCAACCTTCTCTGAGTTATCACAGAGTGGTGAATTGTGTGTGTGTGTTAGTTTCTGTTGCACAGCTAAGTGATTCAGTTACACATATATCCATCCTTTTCCAGATTCTTTTCCTATCCAGGTTGTTATGGAACACGGAGTCGAGTTCCCCTGTGCTGTACAGTAGGTCCTTGTTGATGATCTGTGTTATATTTAGTAGGGTGTATATGTTAATCCCAAACTGCTAGTGTATCCTCTCCTCCACATTTCCGCTTTGGTAACTCTTGTTTGTTTTCAAAGTCTGTGAGTCTGTTTCTGCTTTGTAAGTAAGTTCATTTGTACCAGTAGTGAATTTTTAATGTGTTTTAGTTTGTTTACTTATTGGCCATGCCTGTGGCGTGTGGAATCTCCGTTCCCCCACCAGGGATCAAACTCACACCCTCTTCATCAGAAGCATGGAGTCTCAACCACTGGCCTGCCAGGAAAGTCCTCCCACATATCAGTAGTGAGCTTATACAATGGAATCATGCAGTGTGGACTTCTTTCATCCGACTTTCCTCCACTGGGGATAATTATTTGGAGATTCACGCATGCTGTTGCAGGCAACGATGGTTTCTTTCTCTTTGTTCTAAGCACTATTTCACTGCATGGACATCCCAAAACACATCTACGCATTTACTTGGTGATGGATATTTGGGCTGGTTTCCAGTATATGTCTGTTAGAAATGAAGCAACTAGGGGGTGTTTGTGCACAAGTCTTTGTGTGGACCTGAACTCCATTTATTTGGAGGGGCAGGGGTGACCTGCGGGTGAAACGGCTAGATCAGAAGGCAGGTGAATGTTCATTTCCTTAAGAAACAGCCTGTTTACTATCATGATTGTACCATTTCACGTTTGCACCGACTCTTCTCTACCAGGTGGAGGCAGGAGCTTGGGATCCCTCCTGGACCTCCCTCCAGTGACACCCAAGGAGGAGTCTCCTACTTATTGCTGGGTGGATGGGGTCCTGGCTGCCCATGTGGTCCCCACTGACCTGGGGAGGGGGAGTTGTGCCTTATTACCAGTGGGCAGGCATGACAGCCCTGACTCCCTGCGTGGCCATGATCCTAGTGAGACGGAGGGGGCCCTCAGCACAGCCTCCACAGGGTGGAGGGACTCTGGCTCAACATGTTGGTGTGGGTGGATGGCCAGTTTTTTCCAGGGGTGTGTGTAGGGCAAAGGGTGGTTATTGTCTAAAAGGTCTCCATCTCGCTAGGCTGCCTCTTTCCTGGTCCTTTGGCTAGAAGGGCTTTCGTTGGAGTATCTTGGTTGCAGCCATTGGTGTTTCTGAGTTGCTGTTTCCTTCAGCTCTAAATCTGAGATACGTGAGGCAGAAAGAAAACCCAGGGAGAGCCCTGCCTTCTCATGCTTGGGGTCCTAAGGCTCCTAGCTGGCCTGTCTTCTCTCCGTGGTTCAGAATCCTGCTGGGTTTGTCTTGTATATCATGTCAAGCTCATTCTCAGGTTGCAAGTGTTTTCTGTTTCTGATTAGTTGAGTGTTTTTATCAAAACAGGGTGTTAGATATTGTCAGATGCTTTTTCTGCACCTGCTGAGGTGATCATGTGGTTTTTGTCCTATATTCTATTAATATGGTGTATTACATTGATAGTTTTTGATCGTTGAACCAATCTTATACTCCTGGGATAAAATCCCACTTGGTTGGGTTGTATAATCCTTTCCATATGTTGCTGATTTGGTTTGCTGGTAATTTGTTGAGGATTATGCATTCATAAAGGATATTGATCTGTAGTTTTCTTGAGATGTTGTAGTTTGATTTTGGTGTCAGGATAATACTGGCTTCACAGAATGAGTTGAGGGAAGTGATATATTATTTTTTGCAAAAATTTGAGAAGAATTGGTGTTAATTCTTTAAATGACTGGTAGACTTCACCAATGGAGGTTGTTCTGGACATTTTGTTGAAAAATTTTTGATTACTGATTCAATCTCTACTTGTTAGAAGTAGAGATTAGTTAGAACTATCTTCTTCAGTCAATTTTAGTATTTCTGTTTTTTTTAGGAATTTAACCATTTCATCTAGGATGTTTAATCTGGTGGCATAAACTTGTTCCTAGCATTTTCTTATAATCCTTTTTATTTCTGTAAAGTTCATAGCAACATCTCCTCTTTCATTTCTGCTTTTAGTTATTTGAGTATTTTCTTTTTTTTGGTTAGTCTACCTAAAGACTGTCAATTCTGTTGATCTTTCCACAGAACAAGTTAATAATTTCTTGTTTTTGTGTTCTCTATTTCACTGATTTATGCTAATTTAATCTTCCTTTTGCTTGGTTCATTAACATTTACCTCTTTATTTTCTTAAGGTAAGAAGTTAGGCTACCAGCTTGAGGTCTCTCTCTCTCTTAATAGAGCAGTTATAGGTATCACTTGCCCTCTAAAGACGGCTTTAACTGAATCCCATAAGCTCTGGTATGCTGTGTTTTTGTTTTCACTCATCTTGACATAGTTTCTAACTTCTCTTGTGATTTTTTTCTTTGACCTCTTGATTATTTAGCAGTGTATTGTTTCATGTCCACATACTTGTAGATTTCCCAAATTCCCTTCTGCTATTGATTTCTAATTTCATTCCTCTATGGTCAGAAAACATATTTTGTATGATTTAACTTCTTTTAAATTTATTCACATTTGCTTTACAGCCTCACATGTGGTCTGTCCTGGAGAATGTGCGCTTAAGATGATGGTGTGTCTGCCAGGGTTGGATGGAGTCCTCTACATAAGTCTGTTAGGTTCAGTTTTGGTGTATCGTGTTCACGTCTTCCATTTACTTGCTATCTTCTGTCTAGTTGCTCTGTATGTTATTAAAAGTGTGGCATTATTCAGCTGTTTTGTTAAATTGTCTATTTCTATGGAAAAGACTCTGATGCTGGGAGGGATTAGGGGCAGGAGGAGAAGGGGACGACAGAGGATGAGATGGCTGGATGGCATCACTGACTCAATGGACATGAGTCTGAGTGAACTCTGGGAGTTGGTGATGGACAGGGAGGCCTGGCGTGCTGCGATTCATGGAATCGCAAAGAGTCGGACATGACTGAGTGATTGAAATGAACTGATCTTATATCTTTCAATTTTGCCTTATATTTTATTTTTGTCTTACCCTTCATAATGAGAATCTCTGGAGATGAATCTCATAACTATGATTCTTAACATGTTCATTGAAGTTTGAGAACCACAGTTCAAATTAGAATAACGTATTTTAGTGATTGCCTGAAGCCCAGAGAAGGGAAGAGATTTTCTCAGTCTGTTGGCATCTAATCCAGATTATCCCAGTGAATTGTATCAGAAGTGGGGTTAGCAAGGTTAAAGGCTATGCTCTTATGGGCTTCCCTGGCAGTCCAGTGGGTTAAGACTCTGTCCTCCCAGTGTAGGGGGCACAGCTTCAATTCCTAGTTGGGCAGGGAACTAAGATCCACATGATGCATGGTGTGCAGCCAGGAAAGAAAAGAAAAAGGCCATGCTCTTACTTTGAGGGAATAACAAACTCCTTAACACAGCAACAGAAGCAAAGAAAATTTATAACGCAAATGCCAAAACCCACCAGAAAACAATGAAATTCAAAATGACAACACTAATATGATAGGTGAAGTTATTTTGCTGGAATGAAATGCTGATTGTAACATGGATGATCACAGTTGCTACAGGACAAGTCTTGTTGAATTTTTCATAGCTTTACTGCTCTTTGCCACATACAGACTTAATTTTCTCTCTGTGTCTCACTGTAAACTATTGAAAAATCTTGTCTCATGCAGCTCACTAGCATTTTCTTCTACTGATCCAGACATAAACACATTATTTACCTGATAATCTGCTTTATTCTTCTCTCATTAGTCTGAGACAGTTAATGCAATATTATTAGCTACTCGGTGCCAATATGGTCATAAACAAAAATGATTATGCCTTGATAACAGGTTTCTGTAGATTAGTATTTCAAAAGTATGCCTGTATCCCCACAGCATTGGGGATGAAGAATCTAATCCTCTTTAATATATTCATGCAATCAAATCAGATATCAAAGCAGAAGAAGCTAGTTAAGCAAATGGGTATTAAGAACAAGTGTACAAACAAAAGCACAGTTGATTTTCTAACTGTTCTTCCCTTTGGAAATCCTACATTACAAAATAAGTTTGCTTCATATATTAGGTGGCAGAATGGTTTTAATCAGCTTTTACTACATATAGATCATCTCAAAATGTAGTGGTTTAGCATAACATCAATTATGGATGTTGTAAGTCTGTGGGTCAGTACTTAGGCTGGGCTTGGCTAGGTTGTCTGCTCATTTATCCAGGCTTAGCTGACCTTGACCGGGACTTACTGGTGAATTTGTTCAACTCCCAGAGCAGAAATGAACAGGGGCACCAGGATTCTTCTCCATGAAAAGTCCTCCGACAACAACAACAACTAGACAGGTTGCCATGGAAACTGAGGTCTTAAGAGCGACAGAAGCAGCGTGCCTCTCCTCCTGGGGCCCAGGCTTAACCTGACGACGTCAGAGCAAAGCAAGTCGGAGGGTGGAAAATAGACTACACCCTTGTTGGGAGAAGCTGCAAAGGATTGGGGCTGTTTTTTTTTTTTTTTTTTTAATCTACCACAGAGTTCTACCTAAGAAGTCAGAAAAGTTCTGAATTCCATGAGAATTGCCCATGTGTGCTCTGAATTCTAGATTTTGAGCAGATACCAGAGGGTGGCAAACTACAGTCTGTGGGCCAAATTGAGCCTGCTGTCTGTTCTTGCAAATAAAGTTTTATTGGAACACGTTTTATATTGTTAATGGCAGCTTTCATGCTACAACAGCAGAGCTTAATAGTTGCAACTGAGACTGGGTGGCTACAAAGTCTAAACATTTATTATCTGGCCTTTTACAGAAAACTTTTCTGACTTCTGCTCAAGACTCTCATGCAATAGTAGGACCTGACATTCATTTTAATGTGTGACCATGTTGGCACCAAGTGGCTGGTAATAGTGAATTACCATTTAAATACTATTAAAATTATTTTAGACTTATTACAGCTGCTACCTGGAGAGGCAGTTTCTACCCAGCATTTTTTTTTTTTTTAATATCTTGGCTAATATCCTATGCTTACTTTATTCCAGATAAACTTTAGAAGCCTTTTGTTTTATAATATCACACTAAGATTTATGTTGGAGCTGTATAAACATAAGTCAAAAAGACTTTGTCAGATTTTAGTCTGGGGGGTGGCTCTTTTGGTTTTCATTATTTTGTTTGTTTTCAACTCACTTGTGTCCATCTATTTTAAGCTTGTCAAGGTATTTCATCCTCTTTATTGCTCTTAGGGGAGAAAAAAATGTTTTAATGAACTTCATAGTACATGTTCAGGCACATTAGAAGAAGCCATTAAGAAATACTTAATGGGTAATTTAATTAAAGCCAGTTCTCTGAGACTGTTTACTCTGCCTCTCTTTATTAGCTTTCTTTGCATATTTGCATACATTTGAAGGTAGAAAATTATATATTACTTAAAAAGTATTTGAAAATACATATCCCTCCATGTGTCATCAGATAGTGACAGCTAATATTATGTCCCTCAGATGTCTGCACATCAGTCACCTAAACTCTTCTGCTCTGCACTCAAGCATTTTCACTCTGTCTTTTGGTTCCAGGTTGTACCCTCTGGTCCTTTGGCTGAATCAAGTCAAAATTGTTCAGTGATGTTTACACAAGGCCTGTGTATCTCTTTGGGCTCCAACTTAGCTCAGAGAGTATCACCTTCGCTTTCTCTCCGTGGTGGGGACCTTGACATGGCCTTGACAATGATTTGAAATGACTTGAACCCTGGAGTTGAAGCGATGACAGCCAGGGAATGGGAAAGATGGAGAGGCTGTCACATGTCCCTCCCTACTGTTACAGCATCTCGACCTGAGCCAGCATCCTGGGAACTCTAGCCCCACAGCGCACGCTCCCCCAGCCTTGCCATGTGCTGGAGTGCATGGTGGGGATGGAGTACCTACGGGACTCTTCCTCGCCACGGTTTGTGCGGACACCCGTCTCGGGGTTCTGCTTTGAGACAAGCCGCTTCCTCCAGGTTCCTCTCAGCGGCTCTCATTTCCACTTAACAGATGGTGATTTTCACTTCATTGCTTCATCCATTGGCAGCCCGAGTCCATGCTCTAGGTCACTCCCAATATGTCTTTGGCTCGGGGAGAAGGCAAACTGGTGGTGAATAATTTCCTGTGCCTGTGAATTGGTAAGGATGCCAAATTACACTCATCTCAAATCATGCTTGTCCATTTTTTAAGGATGGCTTTGCTAATTGGACTAGGCAACTCTCTGTTGACCTAATTTTAGTGTTATAAAGAAAGAATTTGGAAATATTATGACATGAGGATGCTTTCATGATTTTGTCATTGCTTTGTTTTGAGAAGAGAGAGACAATACAGACACAACTGTCCTCTAACAGAACTTGAAGCACTTTCCAGGGACACAAACAAATACTTCTTCCATGCTGCTCTGAAGAGAGAGATGTAAAGAACTGCGTGAGTATTCTCAGATGACATTTGTTTCCCATATAAGGAAAATTTATTTTTACATGCTCAGATGTTCAAAAATGTAAATGGCTTCTATGATAGGTGGTGAGCTCTCTAGCAATGGAGGTATTTAAGGCATTTGGTGGGACGCTTACCAAGGGAACGATTGGCTGGAGGATCTCAGCTATTACTTCTTCCAGTGCTTGGAAATGATATCCTGCACTTGAGAAGCAGCATGGAACAGAAATAGTCACACTCTAACATCAGACTGACTTGGTTCAAATCATCTTTTATCGCTTACCTTGGGGCAAATCACTTAATCTCTCTGAGGCTTAGGCTCCCCTTCAGTCAAATAAAGGTCACCTAGCTGTCACTGCTCCTCTGTCTTCAATTGCTAGGGCTGCCATAGCAATACCAAAGACTGGGGTGGTTTAAACAGCAGAAATTAATTTTCTCATAACTCGGGAAGCCAGAAGCCCAAGATCAAGCTATTGAGAAGGTTGGTTTCCTCAGAGGCCCCTCTCCTTGCCGTGCAGACAGCCGTTTCTCCCTGTGTCCTCCCAGGGTCTTTCCTTCCACTTCAGTCATGTCCGACTCTGTGCGACCCCGTGGACTGTAGCCCACCAGGCTCCTCTGTCCATGGGCTTCTCCAGGCAAGAATACTGGAGCGGGTTGCCATGCCCTCCTCCAGGGGATCTTCCCCGCCCAGGGATCGAACCTGCAGCTCTTACATCTCCTGCATTGACAGGCGGGTTCTTTACCACTGGTGTCACCAGGGAAGCCCTTCCTTTGAGTGTCTGTGTTCTACTCTCTTCTTATAAACACACCAGACAGGTGCGATTAGGGTCCACCCTGGCAGCCGCATTTTTAACTCAATTATCCTTGTAAGATTTCACGAAGGAGAAGGACAGGCTCCAGGATTCCACCCTGTCTGGGGCATGATTCAGAATCATGAATCAGTGTTTCTCTTTTTGAAACAAGTGAATCCCAAGCTAATTAATCCCTCAGTGAGTAACCCTTCACTGCTTAAATGCCTCCACTACTGGTGAGCTCATCACCTAATCCAAGCAGTAACTTCCATTTCTGAACATGAGTGTATAAAAATAAATCCCCCCTATAGGAAAGAGAAATGTCATCTTAGAAATTTCACTTAGTTCCTTACCGCTCACCCTTTGGAGTGGCGTGGAGGGACTGTTTCTTTCTAGCATCTGTGCCTCTTCTGCGATTGTTTAGTTGTGTTTTCCCTCTGTTCTCTCCACCTGCTCCCTCAGTAACATCAATCTCTGAAGCCCCTCTTTATTTCTAGATTCCATCCCTTATTCTATTATCAAAGTCTCCCTCACCTCTGCCGTTAAGCAGAGCACGTCTCCTCGATACTTCTGTGGACAGACCCACCTGATGCTCTGCAAACACAGGGCCCACCTCTGAGAAGTGCACCTCCTTCTTGGAAGGCAATTTACAAGGGCCTCTAGAGACTAGCCTCCTGCCCAGAAGGCTTACGGTGGGATTTCTCCTGACTACACACAGGGCTACCTCACTCTCTTACTGGGAGGAATTGTGCTGAACAAAAGTTTCTCTGTCTTCTTCAGCTTGCTACTAATTGCTTGCGTCTCAGGTGGGAGAGGGGGAGGAATGAGAATCCTGGCCATGCTCATAAGGTTTTTTCCCCTCAAATGAATGCATGAATAGATGCATGCTGTAAAGAAATCCAAGGATTCAAAAGGGTATCGTGCTATGTGAGCTGGCTCTGAGATGAATTTGATTTTCTGCTCCCAAGGGGTGTTGTATAATTCAGAATTGCTCATTCTGACTTGTTTTCTTTCCATTTCTACACAGCTCTATGTTTAATGGTGCACATTTGTGGAATACTCACTGTGGGCCAGATAGATACCTGTCCAAGAGCTTTAGTTATGTTCACTCATGGAATCTGCACAACCATCCTGTATGGACAGTCTCTGGCTATTTCCCTTTTATCCTGGAGAAGCTAAGGCAGAGGAAGTTAGTAACCTGCCTAAGCTGGTGAGGCCAGTTAGAGGCAGAGATGGTTCAAATTCAGACATCCTGGATCCAGAGCCCACAGGCGAAGCCAACACCACTCTTTCCCAATGATGACACATCCTGAATTCACTTCAACAAGGTCTGTCTATGATCAGGGGTGTCTTGAGTCCCAACTAGTGATGAGCTCAGAGAAGGCAATGGCACCCCACTCCAGTGCTCTTGCCTGGAAAATCCCATGGATGGAGGAGCCTGGTAGGCTGCAGTCCAGGGTCTCGAATAGTTGGATACGACTGAGCGACTTCACTTTCACTTTTCACTTTCATGCATTGGAGAAGGAAATGGCAACCCACTCCAGTGTTCTTGCCTGGAGAATCCCAGGGATGGGGGTGCCTGGTGGGCTGCCGTCTATGGGGTCGCACAGAGTCGGATACGACTGAAGTGACTTATCAGTAGCAGTGATGAGCTGATTAAATGACAGCCAAGAGGAAGCAGAGATGTTCCGGAGAAATAGATTATAAATGGGAGCTGGTTGACCACAAAGACCACAGAATCCCAGGGCTCTAAAGGTACCATCAGATCACTTAGTCCAACTATCAGCTGGCTGTTTGGTCCACTTTGCACGGCATCTCCTTGTAGACTGTGATAGAGTCAAATCCCAAGCTCCATATTTCCCAGCTGACTTTAAGATGCTACTTACATCACCAGGATTCAGCCGCTCATCATTAAGATGATATATTGATGCCTGCCTACCGGTTGTGGTGAGTGTTTTAATGAACAGAATAAAGCTATCAGCACATGTCTAGAATACAGAAGAACATGGTTAATATTGCTGGCTGTAGTCATCATCATGCAGTCAGTACATTGCAGTTAACACAGAACTTTCACATCTTCCAGTCTTGTTGGAAGTAAAGGATAAATCAACCAAAAAGCAATACTATGGGGCTTCCCTGGTGGTCCAGTGGTTAGGAATCAGCCTTGCAATGCAGGGGACCTGGGTTCAATCCTTAGTCCAGGAAGATCCCGTGTGCCACAGAGCAATAAACCCCGTGTGTCACAACTCCTGAAGCCTGAGTGCTGAGAACCTGTGCTTCACAACAGGGGAGCCACCACAGTGAGGAACCTGACAGTGAAGAGAAGCCCACCCACCCACATCCCTGAGTCACCGCAACTACAGCATGTAGTGAAGACCCACCACAGCCAAAACATTAAAGAATTCTTTTACTTAAAAAAAAAAAAAAGCAATACCGTGTATGAATATTCTCCTCATTGCAAGTAGCAACAGAATGTTAATTATTTTTTTCTAAGGAAAACTCAGCTTGTAAGTGGTGGAGCTTGTGTGATTTTAGGGCTGCTGCTGCTGCTAAGTCGCGTCAGTCATGTCCGATTCTGTGCGACCCCGTAGACGGCAGCCCACCAGGCTCCCCCATCTGCTTCAAGATCTGAGCCCTTTGCTCTATTTGTTGTTGTTCAGTCACTCAGTCATGTCCGACTCTTTGCGTCCCCGTGGACTGCAGCACGCCAGACTCCCCTGTCCTTCACTATCTCCTTGCGTTTGCTCAAGCTCATATCCATTGAGTTGGTGATGCCATCCAACCATCTCGTCCTCTGTCGTCCCCTTCTCATGCTGTCTTCAATCTTTCCCAGCATCAGGGTCTTTTCCAATAAGCTTGGTCACCTTCCTCATTTGTTTATTTGGTAAGTATTTATCTCCAGGTGCTATCCTAGCTGTTGGAGACACAACTGTGAAGCTAGCCGCGAGACGACCTGGGCAGAGAGAACCTTAAACTGAATGGAAAATGCCTGCAAATTCCCTGAGCTTATTTTGAGAAGCAGAAAAAAAAAAAAAATGCCTGTCCTGGAGTTGAGTGAACAGGGTGAGCTCAGAGAGATGCAAGAGCTTGGAGAATGCAGAACCTTTCAGCTAAATACTAAGGACCTGTGTAGCTGCTAAATTTGGTATATATTTGTCAAACGCATATTTTCAAGTGTCAGAACGCCAAGTCAAAGTGACTTAAATTTTTAAAAAAGGAAAGGAATTTACCATCCCACCATTTGGAAAGCAGTCTGGGGCAGCTCAGAGAATCAGGAAGGATAGGAACAACCTGACCCTCGTCTCTGTCTGCTCCGGAAGCTCTGCTGGTCTCTGCATAGCCCGAGGTCCCAGTGTCGCCCTCCACTCCATGGGACAAGTCCCAGCTCAGCACCCTTGGGGGAGAAAAGGAGCCTTTCTCATCCAGCACCTGGAATAGAGACCCCCTCAAAAGTGAATTCCGCTTGGCTGTGTGGGTCCTATGACCTGTCCTTGGCCAAAGCCCTGCCCTCAAGATTATTAAGTGATAAACTTGATCAGCCCCATCTGTGTTGGGCTATTGCAGGAGGAAGAGAGGGATGGTCAAGCTGAGTGGACTGTTGCTGTAGTTGTTAAAACAAGGCAGCAGGCCCAGCATGGAGCTGCTTCTGCTAAGTCCACATCACCACACCGAGACTTACCTCTATTAGTTTCTGCTCTCCCAGAAATGGAGCCACAAATTAATCAGGAATCGTCTGATCAGGACTAGTTAGGTCACCTGGCTGAGACATCCCTGCCATCCCTTAAAGAAAAGTGACCTTGTCGTAGCCCAATCTGCTTTTTTTTTGTCTAGCAGAACATTCATGTCTTGCTCTCTTTTCCCCTTAAAAGTCTTTCATTTTGTACAGCTCCTTGGAGTCCTTTCTATCTGCTACATTGACTACTACCCGAAAATTGTTGAATGAAGCCAATAAGATCTTTAAAATAAACTCAGTGGAACTGTGTTTTTTAAGACAGTCCAGGATGACTGCAGACCCAAACCACAAACCACAAGAAGACCGGTCCATGTCCAGATATTCCAAACTTCGTCCCCTCCACTGGGGGAGAGGTTTGCCAGTCCCAGGAAGGGGGGCCTGCTGCCCCCTCAAAACTGGCACAGAGGGAGGCCAGGTGTAGAAGGAAGAGAGAGGAGAAGGTGCAGCATGTGAATGGGAGTTATGTCAGTCCCTTTCCTCCTTAAGCCTTTAGTATGTAAATTTCTCTGGTGGGGCTGGGGGGCGGGGGGAGGGAGGGAGGGAAGGAGGGAGTCTGAGCTCCAGCTGAAGGGAGAGGGAAAGAGGGTGAGTTCCAGAAGGGAAAGCGGGAGAAGAGCACAGCATGTTCAGGAAATCATAAATAACCCAGGGTTTGCAGTTCTCCCGGTGTAGGTTGGAATGTTTGATGGGGCCAGATGGCGGTGGCCTGAATCAGGCCATGCTGGGGACCATGCGCTCTGCTAGGTGAGGGGGACCTGGGGCAGGTCTGCTGGTTCAATGGGATATGATCTGTGGTCAGTTCAGTTCAGTCCCTCAGTCATGTCTGACTCTTTGTGACCCCATGGACTGCAGCATGCCAGGCCTCCCTGTCCATCACCAACTTCCAGAGTTTACCCAAACTCATGTCCATCGAGTCGGTGATGCCATCCAACCATCTCATCCTCTGTAATCCCCTTCTCCTCCTGCCTTCAATCTTTCCCAGCATCAGGGTCTTTTCCAATGTGTCCGTTTTTCATATCAGATGGCCAAAGTATTGGAGTTTCAGCTTCAGCATCAGTCCTTCCAATGAATATTCAGGACTGATTTCCTTTAGGATGGACTGGTTGGATCTCCTTGCCAGCAGTGATTTAAAATATTTTCTCCTCCCTGAAGTCTTCCCTGATCGATGTTGTTTATGCCGATTTCTTAATTCTTTGTTTTCTAGGGATGCATGGTCTGTCTGAAAGTGGAGGAGAACAATTTAGTGTCCATCCATGGTTAAGAAAAATCCACACGGTGGGATTGGTGGGGCATTAAAAATAAAGCATGGGTGGATAATGCATGACACGGCAAGGTGGCCAGGAGGCACAGTAAAGTAAGAAGAGCACAATGGGGAGTGAGGGGTATGGTAAGATCCCACTTACTCTTCTGTAAAGAAACGATGATTCCGGAATAGGAAAAGGTAAGGAAGGGGATGTGGAAACACGAGTGGTGAATGGTGGACCCTGGTGGGGCCATGTCAGCCACCGGCCCAGGGGTGGTCTCTAAGAGGCTGTGAACTCAGGATATTGACTAGGAATCAACACACACATGCTTTTTTGGGAGGTGGGGACAGCCCTTTACCTCCATCCTATTTTCAAAGATACTGAGAGAGGCCCAGATGCACCAAAGAGCTCAGAAGTGTGGCTGTCGGAGCAAGATGCCTTCCTATTCCAGGAGGCTGAGCCCATTGGATGCTAAGAGGGTTGACCTGAGTTTCTCTGGGGATGAGGATTTGAGTGTGACAGTCTGTGGCTG
Organism: Bos javanicus; assembly: GCF_032452875.1. NCBI lineage: Eukaryota > Metazoa > Chordata > Mammalia > Artiodactyla > Bovidae > Bos > Bos javanicus. The sequence continues at coordinate 3,701,641 of NC_083881.1, forward strand.
CTATTCAGTGCCCCATAATCGGATTATTTCAGCAGAAGGATACTTCATTGCTAATTGGCATAGGGAGAGCGCCAGGAGCCAAGGTGTCCCTCTAGAGGAGGGAGGGGGGAAATTAGAGGGGGCTTGAATACGGAGAGGTGCCTTTGGAGACGTTTAAATGGGTTTGAGAGGGAGCCTGTCACATCTGGTTGTTGTGATAATTAGATTAGGAAGCAGAGAGATGAGGAGAGACGGCGTCCAGTGTAATCTGCACAGACTCGGCCGGAGCCCGGAGGTGGATCTGAAAATAGATGGTGTGCAGAGGTGACCTCCAGAGGACCACACAGCCTGGAACCTGAGGCTTGCAGGCCCGGCCCTGAAGGGCATCTGTGCTGAGGCCTCCAGCCCCGTCCACGGAGCCTCTGCAGACTGGAACCCCTGGGGTGATTGTTTGACAGTACAGCTTCTCAGGTCCTGCCCCTGCACATCCCAGACCAGCAGACCCAGGTTTGGCCCCAGGGGTCTGTATTTTAAACAAGTTTCTGGGTGATTCTGAGGCTTGTTCAATTTAGCGGTCACTGACCTAGTTCGACAGCAGCATCTGAGAGCAGGGTGAGGACATTCACCTGGGGTCACGCCATGAGCGCAGCAGCACAGGCGCTGTGCCGTGAACTGCACATACGGTGTATCTCGTTTATCCCTCCCGAGCAGCCCTGCAGTTGACAGATGAGGGTACCGAGGTCCCGAGAGGACTGGAAACACAGCCAAGGTTACAGAGCTAGGGAGCGATCCAGAGCAGACAGCATCAGTGCCTCCAGGGCCCTTAGGTGATTGTTGTCCGGGCTTCCTAACACAGTCACGGAGTCCCCCACCCATGAAGTGGCACCTAGTTGCTGCCAGCGGATCCAGCTGATGCCAGTCCTCCCAGCTGACCCCTGCCCACCCACCCCTACCCCACCACCCAGGATCTCAGCTCTTGACTCCAACTTCAACTTGCTCCTGTGCCCTCACTTCATTACAGATGTAGCCACTCATGTTTCTGCTGTTGTCGCTGGGAGAAGAAATAGAAACCTCTGACTTGTCACTCCTAGTTCCTGGCTCTCTCCATTAAACCATGCAGCTTCCCATCCACCGTCTTGTGACCCAACTTCTGTGCACATCAGGGGCTCACTTGCAGTCTGTGCTGTCGGCCGGTGGGGCATTCGGCGGTGACCACAGCCAGTCTGGCTTCAGTGAATGTCAGCCCCAGCCTGGGCTTAATCTCCATTCCTGCCACCATGCCCTGGGCCCATGAGCCCACTGATTATAAAGACAAGATGACTGGGGAAAGAGGTGAGCAGACATCCAGAGAATGAATCATTTCACCCACCTGGTTATGAAGGTCCTCCTCTGGCGAAGGTGCTCTTTGGTGAGCATTCACTCATGACACAAACGTCTTCATGGTTGTGCCCATTCAGAGAGGTCTATCTACACACATCTTCCCCGGACACCCTCATTATCAATTTCCCAGCCATCTTACTTTCGAATCCTCATCTCTCCAGCCAAATTGTTAGTCAATGTTCATGAACCAGTATAGACGGAGACCTCTTCTTTTAAGCAAACTGAATAGCCAGAGGTGTGTGTGTATCTTGAGGTTCTGGCTACTGCAAGGCCTTCACTTTATTGCCTTGATGGCCCTTTAGGTCTTCTCTGTGACTGAAGCTCTGCCTCTGTCCACCTTTGGCCTGTTGCTAGAATCTTGCGCAGAACTCTCTGTCAACAAGGCTTGCCTATTTTCTTCTTTAGTTAACTGGTCGTGGGGAATTCCCCTTGAGGTGATGGGCACTAACTTGAGGGAGGGGAGATGATGCAGACAGAGGAAGAGTCCTGAGAGTCATGGTCATCTGCTCGTGGACTTTGCTTGAACCTTCAGATCCTATTAATCCAATCTGTACACACCATTTCCCCTGCTGATGGAGTGCTTCAGTGCATGCCAGTGGGTTATAACGTGACGGGTCCGACAACATCCGATTCATGATGGAGGAATCAGGTTGTCTAGTAATTTGGTGTGTTGCAGCCAAGCATTTGCTCTCTACCAGGGCCTATATCAAACCAGGGAATCTCAGAAGAATAGGATCTGAAGAGGATGGCATAGCTTCACTCTAAATCCTTCAAAATTTGTGCTGTGATTCTTCCATGGGGCCTGTCATGGGCTCCAGAAACCATCTGTATCTACCAGAGACTTCAAACACCATCAGATCTGCTGGCTACACAGCCTGAGGGCAGAGCAGCTTGAGTGACAGCTCTGACCTGATCCAGTGCCTTTTCTCCCTCTGGTTCTTAATCAACCTGGGCAGCCTTCATGTTTCTTGGAAAAATGGGTCACCAAATGAAGCATATGTCACCTCTAAGATCCAGAGAGACCCAGGAGGCATTGTGTCTATTTCATAGAGGGAGAAGGGACCAGATACAGAGGCCTGTAGTTCACCTTGGAAGAAATACATCAGCATGCCCCAGATCACTCGATTCCTAGAAATGTCACTGAATTTTCTTGGAATTAAAAAGAAAATTTTGACCACACCACATGGCATGTGGGATATTAGTACCCTGACCAGGGATCAATCCCAGGCCCCCTGCAGTGGAAGCATGGAGTCTTAACCACTGGACCACTGGGGAATTTTCTTGGAATTTAAGACTCTGTTGTTGGTCAGCATTTTGGAATGGGCTCACCTGGGTGGCTCTTTCGCTGTCACTGCCCATTTGGCTCCGGCGGTGACATCATCTGGCAGTTCACCTGGGGCAGGTGAGTCCCAGGGGGCCTCTCCCACATGTCCGGCAGTTGGTGCTGGCTCTAGGCTGGACTTCTGTCTCCATTTGGTCTCTGATTCTCAGGGAAGGGAGTCCAGGCTTCCTCATATGGTGCTGTCAGGGTTCTAAGAAAGAGCAGAAGCTTAGGGATCATCAGGTCCAGGATCAGAACTCCCCACAGTTTTGCTTTTGCTCCATCCTAAAGGTCAAAGTAAATCACAAGCTGACTCAGACTCCGGGGGCTGAAAGAGGAGGACTAGGTGGAGAGATAGATTCTACTTCTTGATGGGAAGAACCACAAAGCTGTGCTGTAGTAGAGCACAGATACAGGAAGGGGAGGAATTTGTGGCTATTGCTTGTAGCCCCCCCCCCCCCCACAGAATTCACTGATGTATAAAATTCAGGTCAGCCTCAGGGGGCACAGAGCCAGCCTCAGGGGGCACAGAGCAAGCCCCAGGGTGTGGATGACACCCAGAATAACACTTTAAGAAAACCTATGGGAATTCAAGCAAGAGTGATGCTTTCACAGAGGTAACCTTGAATTTTCCCCAAGTTATTTATAAAGTACATCATTTGAAGTACATCCATTATTTAATGGTCATTAACCTCCAGTTGCTAGTGCTTACTGAGATACACCAGAGAGCTGACATCAAATTTGAGACCAGCTCTTCTAAGACAAGAAGGAATATCCAAGAAGGAGCAAGAGAAGATGATTTTTCCTGGAATTCCTGTGTCCTGTTCTGGACAGGTATTATTTCTGGAGTTTATACCTATCAGTTTACAAGAGGGTTTAGTGACCTAAAATTCAATTAGATGATTTAATCTAGATGATCACCAAAGAATTGATACTGTGGTGCTGGAGAAGACTCATAAGACTCCCTTGGACTATAAGATCCAACCAGTCAATCCTGAAGGAAATGAACCCTGAATATTCATTGGAAGGGCTGATTCTGAAGCTCCAATACTTTGGCCACCTGATGCGAAGAGCTGACTCATTGAAAGAGACCCTGCTGCTGGGAAAGATTGAAGGCAGGAGGAGAAGGGGATGACAGAGGATGAGATGGTTGGATGGCATCGTCGACTCAATGGACATGTATTTGAGCAAACTCCAGGAGATAGTGAAGGACAGGAGAGCCTGGTGTGCTGCAGTTCATGGGGTTGCAAAGAGTTGGACATGACTTAGAGACTCAACAACAACAACAAAACATCTAGATATACTCTCATATCATCTAAATATATTCTCTTGAGTTTTCTTTCTACTATAGAATTAAGAAATGATGTGTTGACATAGAAAACAAAGTTATGGTTACCAAAGGGGGAAGGGGCCAGAGCATAAATTAGGAGTCAGATACTACTATATATAAAATCGATAAACAACAGGTGTGGCTGTATCAGATAGGAAACTATATTCAATGTCTTGTAATAACTTAAAAACAAACTCAAGTCTGTTAGCCAAGAATATGCATTTGGTAATCTCACCTTTAATCACATTCTTGGCTTAAACTTGTTGATTTTGGAATTCTGTAGATATTCCTCTGTTGTTTTATGACATTTAAGGTGGATCTGGAAAGCTTGAGTTCTGCCTGATGTTTTGTTTTCCTTTGTGTGTGATTAATTTTTTTTCTGCTTGAAATGTATTGTTTTTTAACTGTTAAGCTCAATATATCAACTAAGAAATGCCGTGGAGTTGAAGAATTTGAAACAATTCCCCAAGTGATAGATTCATCCGTCTTCCTATATCATTTCTATATTTTAGAGAAATCCCCTTATATTTTACCTTTAAATATGTCTTCTGTGCCTCTGTTGGGTTTTCTCCTTTAGAGCCACCAGTTATAGTTTGTCCTGTTTTTGTCCTACGTACCTACTAGCCATCTTTAGTTGCTTTATTTTTATTTATTTGTTTATTTGGCTGCAGTGGGTCTTAGTTGTGGCATGTGGGATCAGGTTTCCTGACCAAGGATTAAACCTGGGCCCCCCTGCATTGGGACCACGGAGTCTTAGCCACTGGACCACCAGGACCTTTAGTTGCCTTAATATTTCTCCTTTTCATCAGAAATCACTAATTGAAACCCATCCCTCTATGCTGATGGTTCAACAGTCAACCATGCTTATTCTATTGAATAAACTCACTAGTTCTGTAATGTCAATTTGATAAGTCTTCCATATACATTAAGAGAAAGAATAAAATGGATTCATTATTCTAAAACCTCTGTACATAAAAGGGGGAAGATAAAGATCATTCCAGAGTCTTCCTCCATAGGGATACAGCTATTCACATACATTCAAATGTTAAGATTTAAATTGAATACTGTTACCAGGCCAACTCGGTTGTGTAAGCTACATCTGCAGTCCAAGGTGTGGCAAAGAGTCAGACGCAACTGAATGACTGAGCAACAACCACATCCATCTCTCCAGACCCACTTGGCGCACTTTTCCACTCTGCCGGGTGTTCCAGGAGGCTACCCGCTCTGGGCCATGTCCCATCGGCTCCCTAGGACCTTCCTTCCGATAGAGTTCAGGCGAGAGAGGCAGTAGCAGGAAATCAGAGGGGAGCCGAGAGAGGTCCCTCTCTCCTGGGCCACAGCTGGGAGGGCCGGGGCTCCTCTCCCCAGGTCACAGCTCCCGCGAGACAGCCCTTCCCTACAGCTCCAATCCTTGCGGGCTTTCAGCATCAGCCTCTTCCCTGCATCCTGTTAGCCCCCCGGGGTTATACCTACCTCTTGCTGTTGTTTGCACCTCTGTGCTCCACCACCTCCTGCTGATTTTTCTGAATGTTTCCCTCACCTTTGTTAATAGACTCTCTGCTTCATTATTTTCATTCACCCTTTTTGAGTATGCCATCTGTTTCCTGTTTAACCTTGACTGTAATGATCTATAAGCATAAAATCCTTCAGCAATTAAACTTTATATTCCTCGGGAAATGCATTAAAGCCTTGAAATCCAGATGTCTGGAAAGAACTTGTTGTGTTTGTTTGTTTTGTATGCTTATTTTTGTTGCCTCTCCTTCTAGTGTGCTCCAGTGGCTTAGGAGCCGTTTCTTTGCATTTCAATCACCTCTAGATTCCTCTCACTTCTGTTCGCTCAGATGTAGTGAGAATACTTCTTAACTGACTGCTCACCATAGTGAGGCAGGGCCTTTTCTCTAAAAGTCACAGGTTCTATCTACTCTTCCGACTCAGGGAACTGCTAGAGGTTAGATGAAGGGTTACGTCAGCTGAGATGGATTTGGGATTAATGTTAGAAAAAAAGAGTTCAGTACCACCTTCGGGGGATTTGATGACATGTCTGGTGCCAGGTTGGAGAAGGCAATGGCACCCCACTCCAGTACTCTTGCCTGGAAAACCCCATGGACAGAGGAGCCTGGTAGGCTGCAGTCCATGGGGTCGCTAAGAGTCAGACACGACTGAGTGACTTCACTTTCACTTTTCACTTTCATGCATTGGAGAAGGCAATGGCAACCCACTCCAGTGTTCTTGCCTGGAGAATCCCAGGGATGGGGGAGCCTGGTGGGCTGCTGTCCATGGGGTCGCACAGAGTCGGACACGACTGAAGCGACTCAGCAGCAGCAGCAGCAGCGGGTGCCAGGTAGTACTCCAGCTGTTTGGAGACAGTAACCCATTCCACGGGGGATACCTCTGGGCTTCATATCTTCCTCCCCAGTGTAGTTTGCCACCCTTGTTTCTATCAGAGCGAGACAGAAGCCAGACCCCTCTGTGGCAGATTAGAGATAAACACGAAGTGTCTGATACTCTTCCCCCTGAAAATGGGTTCTCCTTGAATCCAGACTGGCCTGGGTCTGCTTTTACCATAGATTACACAGGGCTTCCCTGGTGGCTCAGCTGGTAAAGAATCTGCCTGCAATGCGGGAGACCTGGGTTCCATCCCTGGGTTAGGAAGATCCCCTGGAGAAGGGAAAGGCTACCCACTCCAGTATTCTGGCCTGGAGAATTCCATGGACAGTCCATGGGGTCGCAAAGAGTCAGACAAGACTGAGCAACTTTAACTTCACTTCACACAGGATGTAATCCGATACTCGTTGTAGGGCTGCCCTTTAAGATCAGCAAGGCAACTTCTGCCTTGTTCTCTTAGAAGACAGCCCCCAGAGAAGGACAGCTATCCTGAGATCACCATGCTGAGAGAAGCCCACCCTGCATGCAGCAGCCCCTGCAGAGGACCTGACCTGTGGAGACAGAGGGACCAAAGGACATAGAAATGCTGAACTTGTGTGTGAAGAGGCCAGCTTGGAAATGGGTCATCCAACCCCAGCTGCATCCCTGGACATCCCATGGTTAGGAGTCCCCACAGACTTTGTGGGTCTAAATCTCTTACCCACAAAACTGGGAGAAAAATAAATCACCAGATATGGGGATAGTTTGCGATGCAGCAATAGATAACAAGAATAATCTCTTTCAATGATTTTGCCCCAGTGATTATTTTTCTAGTGCTCTTGCATCAGATGAGAAAAATTTCCATTCAGTTCCATTTCCCTCTGAACTTGCGGTTGGTTCAAGAGTTCTGCTTCATGGATAAAGGTGGGATTAGAAGTGGTGCCATGCTGCAGTTCTCCTTATAGATAAGGAATAGGGGGAGAGAGCGTGAAGTCATGGCTTGGAAATTGGGTGATCTTGCTGGAAACACGGGAACTAAAAGGAAGGTGGGAAGATCTTTTATTTACTCCTTAGTTGTCCAACATATATGCAGTGCCTGTCATGTGCTAGACAGTGGACGAACCATGAGGATAAATGGATGAATAATGAAGAGGAATGCCTTTCAGGAGTTTACAGAGCACACAGACCCAGAAACCAATGACTAGGGAATCACGTGATAAGTGCTTTTTGTAGAGCTGCAGAGAAGAAGCGCCCTCTAAGTGCTCCCTTAGGGGACGGGCACTGAATTGAGGTGCTCACAGATGGGAGAGGAAATGCATTATACTCAGAAGGAAGGTACCACAAAATCAAGGAAATATAGAAGTTCTGGGAACTAGAACTTCTAACCAGGCACAAAGCAGAGAAGCTTGATCATGGGCTACAATCTTTATATCATGGGTAAAGCTTTTTTTTTTTTTAATTCATTGATTTGTAGTATTGGCCATTTTTTTTTCCCTAGAGCAAATTGTTCTACCACAGTCAATTTCAAGCTAATAACAGTTTGACAACTGGCTTGTGAAATTCCTGAGTATTAACAATGGATGCTCAGAAGATGATATGAACAGACTCCAGCACACCACTGGACCAACTGGAGGAGCTTTCAAGCTTTATGTATATACAAATACAGGAGCCAATTTGTATTCCACAGTAGCACTGTGTAACTGTTCCAGAGCCCATTGCAATAATCTAGATGAAAGATTCTTAGTTTAGCTATATATATATATATATATATATATATATATATATATATATATATATGCTGTTGCTGCTGCTAAGTGGCTTCAGTCGTGTCCGACTCTGTGCGACCCCATAGATGGCAGCCCACCAGGCTCCCCTGTCCCTGGGACTCTCCAGGCAAGAACACTGGAGTGGGTTGCCATTGCCTTCTCCAATGCATGAAAGTGAAAATTGAAAGTGAAGTCTCTCAGTCGTGTCCGACTCTTAGTGACCCCATGGACTGCAGCCTACCAGGCTCCTCCGTCCATGGGATTTTCCAGGCAAGAGTACTGGAGTGGGGTGCCATTGCCTTCTCTGTTAGCTATATATATATGTTATTAAATATATATATTTATTTATTATATATATAAAACATATATATGTTATATATATATAAAACATATATATATGTTATTAAATACATTAAAATAAGCATTACTAAAGTGTAACATTGTATATTAAATATAATAAATACATATGTTTTAGAGGAAAGTTAATAAGCTTTGATGCCAGGTTAGCTGCAATGAGTAAAGAAAATGGGCCAGAGATAAGCAGAGGATTTGGAGACACGATTTGAGAATCAAATCACATGCATCAAAGGATCTAGTCTTTAGAAGACAGTGGCAAGCCACTGAAAGATTTAAATTGGGGAAGGAGACAACTGGATACATGGTTTTCTCTTGAAGACAAATGATACCTCTTGGAAAATGCTTATGTAGAAGGGTTCTCGACATGACCATGTATTATAATAGGTTAGGGTGATTGGCTTTAAATTAAAAAAAAAAATTTCAGATGGCAACATTTTATCTCAGAATTGCAAAGATGGTTTAACCAGAACATTCACTAAGGCAATGAAATACCTTAACATATTTCAGGAAGAAAAGATAAGGTTATTATCACTTGGCACAGGGGAAAAAAAGTGTTAAATAAAAAAAAAATTCAACACCTATTAATGATAAAAATTCTTATGGGAAATATAGAAACCAAAGGGAGCCTCCTTAACTGACTAAACAGTATTTACTTTAAAACATTATAGTAAGCATCATACATAGGGTGACCTGTTAGAAGCATCTCTATTACTATATTGAAAATGGGAGCAAATACTTTCTATCATGCTCTTCTATCAAATAGCATGTCTATTTGACATTTTACTGGAGATCCTACTTAGCATAGTAAGAAGAGAAGAATAAAAAATGAGAGACACAAGAGTTACAAGGAAAGAGAGAAAGTCGCAAAGAAGAAAGAAGAGAGAAAATTTCCCTTATTTACAAATAAGTGAAGCTCTCTTCCTTGGCAAAGAGACCATATAAGGTGAGTACTATTACCTCCCACAATTTTTCCGATCTGGATAATGAAGATAAGTAATTTGTGTGACTGCAAAGAGGTGGAGTCCTTTAATAAGACATCCTTCTCGCAGGCAGAAAGTTCCTTAAAACCCATTAAATGCATTACTTCCTGGGCTTCAAACCACTCAAGGGTCCCCCAACAGCTGTAGGGTATCGCTCAACTTCTCTGCACGGCATATCTTCTTGTAATCTGGGTCCCATCCTTTACCTCTTCTCAGATTCTGCTGCTGATGGCTCAGTCTTGGGCTTGCTTGGATTCCCTCATGCTGTGCTTAGCTGCTCAGTCATGTCGGATCTGAGACCCTATGGACCGTAGCCCTCTAGGCTTCCCTGCTCATGGGGATTCTCCAGGCAAGAATACTGGAGTGGGTTGCCATGCCCTCCTCCAGGGGATCTTTCTGATCCAGGGATTGAACCCAAGTCTCCCACATTGAAGGTAGATTATTAACCATCGGAGCCACCAGGGAAACCCTGGATTCCTGTGGGCACCCTGCAATTTCTTCCCAGGTGATGCTGTTCACCAGGCTCCTACTTCACCACAACGCTCCAGAGTAGCACCTGGAAAGCTCTTTGCTTCCCCCTACTGGCCTTCGTGAACTATGGGTGAGGACAATGAAGTCCATAGCCTTCCCCCATGATAATCACCCTTGGAACTTCATGATCCCCATGGATTTTATACAGACATTCCTGTTGTTTTGTGCTGCTCAAATTCCCCTTCATCACTAAAGGACCCATTTTGCCAGCTGCTGGGAAGGCTGTTGGCTGACTTGTCAACTCTCGACTCTTTTTGGAACTGCTGAGGAAGGCTACTCAGCCCTGGGCCACATCCCTCACCTTCTAGGCCAATTCATACCCAAGGGTTGCTCAAGAAGTGGAGTAAAATGTGGCCCCCTTCTTCCAGCTGAGGCCAGTTCTGAAGGGTTATCCCAGCTCCAGAGTTTCCAGTAGGTTCCTCAGAAGCCTTGTCATGACTTATTACAGTCCAATCTGCACCCCTAGAGGTGAAGATCTGAGGCTTCTCCCCACTTCTTTCTACCTGCTTCTGAGGAACCAGGCCCAGGGCCCCTACCCTGAGGCAGGTAGGTTGTGCTCATAGCTGGGGCCTCCAGCAGCTGCCTTGTCCGTGAGTATCTTAGGTGACTCTTCTGTTCAGGAAGGTTTGTGAAAGCCTAGTAGGTTGCTGTCTGCCAGACCTCGGTCCCAGATTCTGTTCTGTCGCTGTTTTCCCACCCTTGGCAATTCAAAGGCCTAGCTCTTTCTTTTCCTGAAAACAAAACAATGAACCGAGATTTCTTAAAACCTGCCTCAGAGGACTTGAAAAGTTTGAATAAGATAAATGCTTGCTAATCATATATGTTGAAAAGTTTAGCTACATGCCACACGTAGATGGGGGATTGTGTAAATGCTTGCCTCTTGAGAAGTGAAGAGATGTGGGTGAATATATATTGAAACCTAAGAGCCACAAAATACTAAATAGAACACACCAAAACCCTCTAGTCCCACAGGATCTGAGCTCAGACTGCTTGAAATTCTTTTCTTTGGCTGAAAGTATCGCCTTTCACCCCTGTTAGCATGCGTATGCCCTCTGGGTAACTTCAATTGTCACTCAAAAAATTCCTGAAGTTTTTGAAAGTCCCTGCTGTAGCCCAGGCTCTGTTAATCAGATTCTCTCCAGGGCCGGTTTGAGGGAAAACTGAGATCAAGAGGCAATAAATACTTGGGGGAGGAAGAGAGGAGTGTGAGTATGGGGCCTTGGGGAAAGATCCAGAAGCGGAGACAAGCCAAATACCCTAACACCTGCTTGCTCCTGGTCCTTGGAGCATCTGGCCACTACTTCCTGGAACTCTTCCCCAGCTCAGTCTCCTCCTGACTCCCTGACCAAGTCCATTCCAGAAACCTGTGGTTCAGATTAAATTCTGAGAAAATGACTTCAGTGCCTAGAGGATCACCATCACCTTGAAATGAGAGTGGAGTTGGCATCAGGAAGCTGGCGGCAGCCTCCTGCCGCTTGGTGACATGACCACCTGCTTCTCATTTTCGATCCTGAGGCTACATCTCCAGGCCTCCCTGAAGTCTCCGCTCCCCAGCCTCTCCCTCACTGTGACCCACCTGTTCCGGTGCACAGCCCCAGGCTCACCCTGTCCTGTTGGCCCCCCTCAGCCTTCTTAGGAGGGTCAACATGCCGAGTGCAGTGGGTTTTCTCCAGAGGGCAGGCCCAGGTCATCAGTCATACCCCCAGGGAATAGAGGACCATCTGAGCTTGACTCCTGACCCTGACACTCTGGGCTGGACCCCCTGGAAGGAGACCTTTGACCTGCCCTTGAATCCTGACACTTCCACCCCAGGTTCATCCCCAGCAGGTTATACCTTCCCTGATCAGGATATGGGTGGAAATGGCCAGGCCCCCTGCCGGGCGTGGTCACTGCAGACGGATCCTCAGGTGTGCAGTGTTCCCTGAAGCTGCTCAGATGGATGCTGTCAGGAGACTGCCGCTGGAGGTGGCCGGTCCGCATGCTGTGTACCCCCTGATAGACACAGAGGAGACAGGATGAAGGAGACAAAATCATAAAAGAGAAATAAGAAATAAGAGAAGAAAGATGAAGGTGTGAGAGGGGTTAGCATGATCTAGGAACAGGATTATCCTGAGACTCATAGATTTCAAAGGTTATCAGGCCCCTGGGTCGACTTTAACTCTCAGCCTTCAATAATCAGAACTCCCACTGCCCACCTGGCTGCATCATGTCCCCTGGGAAGACGGGACCAACAATCTCTTAGAGTTACAATACCAAGGTCCAGTGTATGTACAGTGGCTTATGCTTTCCCAAGAACATTCACTTACCTTCTCAGACTTACAACCATTGCATCGTTATATGAAGTTAGTTTCCCACGTAGGACGCTCTTTTTTTCTGCACTGTGTTATTTAAAGTCCATCAGAACTTGGAGGTGAAAATAGCACCACCACGCGTATATCCATATTCAGGTGAGTGAAATTAACCAGAGAGATGAAGGAATTTGCTGTAAGCCACACAGATGTTAAGTGGCAGAACTGAACACACGTGCCCTGATTAAAAATCCTGAGTTTCAGTTTGTGAGAGCAATTGTAGGAGCCCTCCTGACCCCAGCATATGCTGCACCTTTCAAGGGAGCCTGTCGGAGCCAAGCATGGTCTCAGTGCCTCTCTGGGACTGAATCTCCCCTCCCAAAGCCACTCTGAAAGCATCAACATAGATTTATTTAAAGGTGTGGCGAAGGGATCCCAAAATAGTCTTGTATCTGAGTATCATAAAAACCAGATTTTGGAGGAGGGGGGGAGTAGCAAGTGTTGTATTTCTAGTTCTCTATGAAAGAAAAACAATAAAAAGATCATGGTGAAAAAAGAGACCCAAAATATCAGATCAGTAAAAAAAAAAAAAAAAAAGCCAAGAAAAAATAATAACAGCTCCTCAGTTGGGAAACTTACAAAAAAAATTCTGTCTTCATCACACTTCACTCTTTCCAAAAAACAAAGAAAACAGCATCTGATTTTCCTGGAATAAATTTGTGGAAAATATGTTTTCTATGTTTCCCTCCGTCCTAGTAGGATGCCACATTCTAAGAGGTGTCTGTCCTTGACTCCCCAGCGAGAGGTTCTCTCACCCTCTCTCATTCTCATTTTCTGCCCTGTGGAGCACAAAGCATTGACCTCCTGACTTACCCTGAACCAGACTTGCAGGATCTCACTGCCTGTTGGCCAGAGACATCAGTTGCTCACCTTGGGGCCTCTCCATAGGGCAGCTGACAGCATAGCCGCTGGCTTCCCCCAGAATGAGGACCCAGAGGGCGAGAATAAGAAAGGGCCAGCAAGAGACAGAAGAAAACAGTCTTTTTATAACCTAATCTCAGGAGTGCGACCCCATTGCTTTTGTCTTCTTCATTCATTAGAACTGAGTCACTAAACCCAGCCTATACTCGGAGGATATAATACTGGGGTGTAAATATCAGGATGTGAGGTCCTTGGGGGTCATCTTAGAGGCTGCCCCCTCCCACACACTGAGTCCTGGACTGGGAAGATTTGTGGAATCCAGCTGAACAAACCCGAACTGCAGCTGACCTCAAGACCCACAAATGAGAAATAAATGATGGCTGTCATAAGTCAATGAGATTTGGCAAAGGGTTATTACTGCAGAGAAAGTTGGCTAAAGCACTCAGTCAAATGGAAACTTCCTCTCCCCGACTCAGAGCTTCATATCCTCTTTTTCTGATTTATTTTTCTCCATAGAATCTGTAGTATACTGTACCTACAATATAGTATATCTTATGAAGAAAAAGTTGTTCAGTCATGTCTGACTCTTTGAGATCCCATGAACTGTAGCCGACAAGACTCCTCTGTCCGTGGAATTCTTCAGGCAAGAATGTTGGAGTGAGTTGCCATTCCCTTCTCCAGGGGATCTTCCTGACCCAGGAATTGAACCTGGGTCTCCTGCATTGCAGGCAAATTCTTTACCATCTGAGCCACCAGGGAAGCCAACAATATAGTACATCTTATATTAAATAAGAAGAGTTGACTCATTGGGAAAGACTCTGATGCTGGCAGGGATTGGGGGCAGGAGGAGAAGGGGACGACAGAGGATGAGATGGTTGGATGGCATCACTGACTCAATGGACGTGAGTCGGAATGAACTCCGGGAGCTGGTGATGGACAGGGAAGCCTGGCGTGCTGTGATTCATGGGGTCGCAAAGAGTTGGACACGACTGAGCTACTGAACTGAACTGAACACTATATGTTTCCATTTTTTGTTTTATTGTTTGGCTTCACCTACTAGAATGTACATTCTGTGAGGGTGGGGATTTTTGTCAATTTTGTCTACTGCTATATCCCCAGCAATTATAACAGTCAGAATAGTGTCTAGAATATAATTCCTCTGGGTAGATATTTATTGAATGGATGAATGAGTAAATGCTGATGCAAGAGGCAGTTCTGGGGAATTGATGTTAAAAGGAGTCTATTCTCAGAAAGAGGAGTGACTACTATATTAGGTGTAAATATCAGGATATGAAGTCATTAGGAGTCATCTGAGAGGCTGGTCTCCCACTCTGAGTCCATGGGCTTCAAGTACTTATTGTAAACCCAAGGGGGATGACAAGTTTACATCAGTTGGTCCAACATCACAGAAGAAGTTTGCATCCAGGAGAAACACCTTAACATGTTGCTGTGATAGTCACACACACACACACACGCACACACACCCCCCACAACACCAGAAGTGAGACAGACATGCAAAAGGCCCCCCTAGGCAGGGCTGGTGGATACGAGGTCAACAGCCATCACCCTTTGAGTTGCTGATGTCTATGTGATGTTGAACACAGATCACAGGTGGCTTCTATAGCAGTCTGCGAGGCTCCATAACTAAGTACAACAACTGGCTGGCTTAAAACAACAGAAATGTATTCTCCTGTAGTTCCGGAGGCTAGAAATTTCACAATCCAGGTGCTAACAAAGTTAGGTCCTTTTGAGAGTCCCCTGGACTGCAAGATCCAACCAGTCAACCCTAAAGGAAATCAATGCTGAATGTTCATTGAAGGACTGATGCTGAACCTAAAGCTCCAATACTTTGGCCACCTGATGTGAGGAGCTGACTCATTGGAAAAGACTCTGATGCTGGGAAAGATTGAGGGGAAGAGGAGAAGGGGATGACAGAGGATGAGATGGTTGGATAGCATCACTGACTTAAGAGACATGAACTTGAGCAAACCCTGGGAGATAGTGAAGGGCAGAGGAGCCTGGCAGGCTGCAGTCCACAGGGTGGCAAAGAGTTGGACGTGACTTAGCTGAGCAACATGCATAACTGAATCCCTTTGCCATACACCTGGCAGCAACACAACATTGTGAATCAACTATCCTCCAACATGAATATTAAACACAATACTGCCCTTGGGACGCTCAACCCTCATTAAGGAAGCAGCGTTTCTGGGAAGTCCTTCTCCAGCCAAACATCCCCATCCTCTGTGGGTCCCATGTCCTCCAGGAAGATTTTCTGTTTGATTTCAGTGCTTACTTTCCTTTTCTTTCTCTGAAACCTTATGGAATATAAAGCCTACATCTCAGAACTTATTTCCAAGGAGATATCTAATTTGTCTATTCGTCCTTGATTCTATTATAAACCATGAGGATTTGGTGGAGGGTTAGAGAGAGGACTACTTTGAAGGCTACGACAATCTAATGCCCAACCGGTTGGAAGTTGAATAACTGCCTGACCCTGTTCTGCTCACTTGCACTGACTCAAGCAGTCACCTCAAATACCCTCTGGAGCTGCCAGAGGACGATTCTCTGCCTTGTTCAAAGTCACAGAGCTGGTAAGTGACAGAGCTGGGATTCGACCCTGAGCTGAGTGATTTTGGATCCCGTGTTTTTAAAACCCTCTGCCACGTCTGGGCTGCAGCCTGATACAGTCCATCACGACTGTATGATGACGACCAGCGCTTTGACGTCTTTGAGCTACAGATTTGTGCCAGGCGTGTCAGTCTGCCTGTGCATCTGACTTTTGTTGTCACTGTCTCTGCCCACGACCCCAGGCGCTGAGCCATTTGTTGGGCAGCTGTATGTGTGTGTGAGGAAGAGCTGGTAACTGGAAAGGCTCTGCCCATGCCGAGAAAATCAGACCCCCTTTTCCTTGTGAACTGTTGGAGGAAAGACACAGGGCAGTTGACAATCAGCAGTGGGGCCATTTCCCTTGGTCTCTATGAGCCAAGGTAGAAAAGAAGGGCGTGAGACACAGTCTGGGAACCAGAGGGCCACCCTCCATGTTCTCCAGTACAGGTCTCGGAGGAGTCTGAAAAATCTAAGTGCAAATCGCTTGGTAGATGGTTATGACTGCATATTTGTCAGTGTAGGGATATTATAAAACGTGTTACTCACAGCTTGCCAAGCTTAGCTTGTAGCTTGTAAATAATTGGATTTATTATTATTGGGCTTCTCTCTGCATCCGTGCCCTGGTCTGATGCATGTTGGGGGCCGGTATGAGTAAGCCACAAGGACAAATTAACCAGGCTGGGTGGAGAGTAATGGTGGGGAATGGCTATTTTAGACTGGTGCTCAGGTGCTCCTCCGGTGGGCTCAGACCGGAAGCGAGGGAGGGAGGGAGAGAGAAGGCTACCTAGCAGCCTGTGGGAAGGGACCCTGGCAGAGCGAGTCCCAGGACTCTGAGATGGGAGGATGCTTAGGAGATCTGAAAGCGGGGAAAAAAACTGTCGTGAGTATGGTCTCAGCAGAAGAACAGAGGAGAGGGCTGTAGGAGATAAAGAGAGAAATGCATCTGGGGGCCAGATACTACATGCACCCTTGGAAAGTGTTTTTTCTTTTTCTTTTTTTGCATTCTATTCTCAGTGAGATAGGAAGCCATGGGGGTGGTTATTTTTCTTTCTTTTGTACCATGCAACTTTCTAGTCATAAGTCAATGGAGGAGAGATAAGCCAAGTATTATAAAAGCATAACCCAACACAACAACAAAAAAACTAATTAAAAAATTATAATAGACTTTGGAAACCATGGCTTCGGCAGGCCAGTCTTCAGCGGCTGGAATGAATAGAAACGATTCCTACACACACACTGAGTTTAATTTCTTGTATCACATTGGCTAAATTAGGGGCAAGATCTTTGGCGCCAGACGACTTCTGGATTTCTCTGAGTCACTGAGCGACCTTGGTCTCTGGACTTCAGATTGCTTTTCTTGTTTTAACTATTTTAAGTGCATGGGAAAGAAAATAGCATAAAAACAGGTGTACACTCACCATCCAGTTCTACTCTGTTCTAACATCTTGCCAGGCCAGAAAGACTGTAAGTACAGCTGAGGCCCGTGCTGTAAGAGTAACAACAGACAACTCCCCATCACATGCCCCGTGCCAGGCCCTTCACACCTGCCAGCTTTTTCAGCCCTCGCCGCAGTCCTTCAAGGTGCGAGTGGGAGCATCCTCCTTTTATAAAGGGGGACCGTGAGGCACACAGAAATCCTGTGACGGCTAAGGTCATACTTGTCTCTGGGAGGCCGCTGTCTGAACCAGCCAACCAGATTCTGTGCGCTTTACTGCCTTGCTCCTTTAACTGTCAAACATATAGTTTTGTTTTGTTTTTTTTCACCTTTCCAAAATTGGTATCATACTGGCCTTATCATAATGCAGTTGTTCTTCCTACCACATTTGTGAGATTCATCCATGTAATGTATTTAGGCATTCATTCAAACATTGTCTGGTATGCCAATACTGAACACTTCCAAATTTATTATTAAGGTTTCTGATAAATACTGATAAATATTGATAAATACTGATACAGTTTCTTTTTTTATCTCTCTCTTATGGATAGTACAGAGAACATTCTTCTCTCCTATGAACATTTATATGTATTTCCCCTGGGCAGTGTATCTCAACTCTGGCTATACATTGAAAAGAATTGTAAAATGAGAGAATTCAAAAGAAGGGAGAATGAAGGCACACTCAACCCCTAGACATTCCAATTTCATTAATCTTGGTTTAATTTGGCTTTTAGCTTGCTAGGCAATTCTAAGGTACATCCAGGTTTCAGAACCAGGACCTGATGCCGTATCCCCATGGTGCTTCTGTACAGAAGGGCAGAATTATCAACATTTGTATTATATTACCAAACTGCTCTTCAAAGTAGCTTTCCCAATTTACTTTCCCATCAATGATGTACGAAGATCGATTATTTCTCCCTTTTACTTCTTGACCTTGGTAAAACATTTTCATTCGCTCATGCTTTTTTTGATGGTATTGTTAGGGAGTTAGCAATTCTATTGATATTTTCAAAGAATCAGTTTTTGGTTTTGATGAACTTTTCTATTTCACATTTTTCTAATTCTATCAGTTTCTATTTTTAGTACTTATTTCTTACATGCTTCCTTTTCATTTTTTTCCAATTTTTTGAGATAGAATCAAATTAATTTTTACCTTCACTCCCTTTATAATAGTATGTGAATTTGAGGCTGTACATTTCTCTCCAGGGACCGCTTTAGTTGCCTTGCAGAAGTTTTGCTATCTTGTCTCTTCAATGTTCAGTTCAAAACCTTTCTGCTTTTTGTTGTGATATTTTTCCTTTGAGATGCATTATTTAAAAGCATATTGCTTAACTTATAGTTTGATGATTTAAAATTTATCTTTTGCCATATATATTTCTAGCTTAATTTTATTATGATACTATAATAAGGGGCTTCCCTGGTAACTCAGTGGTAAAGAATCCACCAGCCAATGCAGGAGACACAGGTTTGATCCCTGGGTCAGGAAAATCCCCTGGAGAAGGAAATGGCAACCCACTCCTGTATTCTTGCCTGGGCATTCTCTTGACAGAAGAGGCTGGTGGGCCACAGTCCATGGGGTTGCACAGAATCAGGCATGACTTAGTGACTAAACAACAACAGTATAATAAGAATAATCACAACCATTTGAATTTTGTAAAGGGTTGCTTTTCAATCCATCATATGGTAAGTTTTGGAAAGTGGTCATGTATACTTGAGAAGAATGTATACATAGGTGCAGGGTTCATGACATGA
Source organism: Bos javanicus (assembly GCF_032452875.1). Lineage (NCBI taxonomy): Eukaryota > Metazoa > Chordata > Mammalia > Artiodactyla > Bovidae > Bos > Bos javanicus. Next base: position 3,720,652 of record NC_083881.1, read on the forward strand.
AATAATTTGTTCACTGTTCTGATTTTCTTTGTATAGATTTTTTTTCCTTTATGATCTAGCAGCTATTATAAGGACTGTTATAAAATTGCCAGCATCCTTGTGAATTTCTTTACTTCTCCTTCAGGTTCTGTCAATTTTTGCTGTATGTGTTCTGAAGCTACATACAGGCTTGGAATTGTTATTCCTTCCAGGTGATTTGGCTCCTTTTTCGTTAAGGAAATGTCTTTTTTTCTTTGGTAATGTTTTTGCCTTAAAGTCTACCTTGGTATAGCTAAACCAGTTTTCTTAGGGTTAGCAGTCACAAGATATGCACATTTCATCCTTCGCTTTGTGTGTTTCTGTATCCTTATACTAAAGGCATGACCCCTGTCTGCAAAAGTATTATTGTATTTTCTTTTACATCTACTCTGATAATCTCAGTGTTTTAAGTGAATGTTTATTCCATTCACAATTAAAGTAAGCACTAATAAAAGTGGGGGTCTATCAACCTTCCTATTTGTTCTCTATTTGAGTCATCTACTTATTCTATGCTCCTATTTCTGTTCTTTGTAATTTTTTGCCTTTTAGATTTAAAAAGTTGCTTTCCTTTTCTCTGAAATTAGTTATACATCTGTTATTCTTCTTCTAGTCATTACTCAGTGATTAGAATGTGGGTCCTTGATATATTGTAATCTAAGACAACAACAACAAAGAATAAAGGTAATAATTAGACTATTCCAAGGCCCTACCATTATGAGAAAACTGATTTGTATTGGATTTGTAGTAAGTCAGGGGGCAACCACTAGAATGCTAACAAATTCATCCTGTAATTCTATGTCTAGCAAAAGTAGCTTCAAAGATGAAGGGAAAACAAAATTACTTCTGAAAGAAATGAGCGATTACTTAATATCATCAGATCTGCTCTAAATACCAAAGGCAGAAGAAAGTGATTCCTTATTAAACAAGGAAATGTGGCATGAGATGAAGAGCCCAAATTTAGCAGACATGTGTGGAACAGAAATTTCTAAAAGCCATGCAAAAGATGAGAGGAGTAAAAAGGGTTAAAGAATTTTAAATTTCGATGATTATGAGAATTTGTATGAAATACAGATAATTTTAGCATGGTTTTAGCCTTCCCTATCATGCAGCTTCAGAATTCAGCAAATGTCTTGAAAGGGCCAGATAGTAAATGCCTGTCTAGATGGGGCCAGACTTTATTTAGGCTTTGTGGGCCATGTGGTCTCTGCTTAGCTCTGCCATCAGAGCAGGAGAGCAGCCACAAGCAATCTGTAAACGAATTGACATGGCCATCTTCCAATAACTGGCTTGAGATGCCATTTTTGGTAGATATAGTTTGGAAAATAGAGAGATTTCATATCTGAGTGTGTCTATTTCTGGAACTTGTAAGTATGCCTTTGGACTGTTTACTTAGGTCTTAGTTATTGTGGTTTTAAAATTAATCTTTATATCTTCTAGATAAGAAAAATCCTTCCCCTTGTTATTCCTCAAAATTGTCTACATTATCCTTGACCTTTTACTTCACTGGATCTATTTTAAGATCAGTTTGCCAAGTTCCTGAAAAGCCCTGTGAGACTTTTCTGAGTAATGGAAAGGTTCTAAGTCTTAGCTGGGGTGCTGTTTACCCTGATGTAGATGTTTGTCAAACTGTACCCTTGAAAATAAGATGCATTTTAATGTAAATTATAGTGCAAAAAAATTGATGTTACAAAGAAAAACCAACCCACTAATCAACCAAAACTTGTCAGGATTTGGCCTGGAAAACAATTCATTGGAAGGAGTGATGTTGAAGCTGAAACTCTAGTACTGTGGCCACCTGATATGGAGAGTCGACTCTTTGGAAAAGACCCTGATGCTGGGAAAGATTGAAGGCAGGAGGAGAAGGGAGTGGCAGAGGATGAAATAATAAGATAGCATCACCAACTCACCAGACATAAATTTGAGCAAACTCTGGGAGATAGTGAAGGACAGAGAAGCCTGACGTGCTGCAGTCCATAGGGTCACAGAGTTGGACTTAGTGACTGAACAACAGCAAAACCATGCTTAACATATGGGGAAAAAATGACATATTTCTAAAGAATTCACTTGAACTAGGATAACTGGATCACTACTGCATGTCAGTCCATTTTGTAGGTCCTGATGGTGAATCTTCCCATCCTTAACCATGGTATATAGATCTTCATTAGTGCAGGTCATTTTATGTTTTAAATATTTTTTCTTATCTTCTTTGTGATGAACTTGCACACATTTGGTTAGATGTATTCTTAGTTAACTTAAATTTTGTTTCTTTCAGTGATTGAATCTTTTAAAAAATTCAATGTCTAATGGGTTATTAATGTTGATTTTTGAGTGGATTTCTCTATGAAATATCTGTTTCTCAGAGCTTTATTTTCTACAGTGGTAAAATATGCAAGTTGGATTGTTTGAACTGTTAAGATCTTTTTCAGCAACACGATTCTATGTTTTTTTCTTTTCTTTGGGGCTGCTAAAACCTTCAAGAATGTCAAGGACACTTTTAAAATTGCATCATCAAAAGACCTTTCTATTTATGTCTAAAGCTTGCCCAGTCCCAGTCTGGGTCACATTAGGGCAATTTCCTTTGCAATTTATTCCTATTGTCTAAAGAAGGCATTGTCTGCAGAGATTTTACTTTTAGAAAGGAAAACAAAATAAACTTTATTTCCTCACAGAAAAGACAACATGTATTGATTTAAATATTTGTAAGATACAGAAATGCATAATAGGAAAAGCAAAATCCCCCTGAAATCCCATCTCAGAGGAAAAAAAAAAAACACACTAATCAATTCACTATCAGTTTCTCCTACATTATTGGTGTTTATACCATTTATGCATATTTATACACTCAACAAGTATTTGTTGATTCCCTCTGAGAGGCAGATTTCAGTCTCATCTTACAACAGAGACCATCATTGTTACCCTTGCCTAAAACCTCCAGTATCTTATACAGATAGCCAATAAGCACATGAGAAGATGTTCAAAGTTGCTAATATTAGAGAAAATGCAGATCAAAACTAGAATGAGGTACCACCTCACCTGGGTCAGAATGGTCATCATTAAAAAGTCTACAAATAACAAATGCTGGAGAGGGTGTGGAGAAAAGGGAACCCCCCACACTGTGGGGATGTAAACTGGTGGAGCCACTATGGAGAGCAGGATGGCAGTTCCTTAGGAAACTGAAAACAGAGCTCTAATATGATGCTGCAATCCCACTCCTGGGCATAGTATCTGGACAAAACTCTAATTCAAAAAGATACAGGCACCCCAGTGTTCATAGTAGCACTTTTTGCAATAGCCAGGACATGGAGACAATCTAACTGTCCATCAACAGATAAATGGATAAAGATGATATGGTACATATGAAATGGTGCGATGGTACAATGGAATACTACTTGGTCATAAAAAATGAAATAATGCTATTTGCAGCAAGGTGGGTGTACCTAGAAATTATCATACTAAGTGTAATAAGTCAGAATGAGGAAGACAAATACTGTATGACATCACTTATATGTGGACTCTAAAATATGACACAAAGGGCCTTATCTACCAAACAGGAACCGACTCGCAGACATAGAGAAGAGACTGTGGTTGCCAAGGGGTGGGAGAGGGATAGGGTGGGAGTCTGGGATTAGCAGATGTAAGTATTATATATGGAGGCTTCCCTGGTGGCTCAACTGTAATAGAATCCACTTGCCAATGCCTGGCACTACAGATGTGTGTCCAATCCGTGGGTCGGGAAGATCCTCTGGAGAAGGGAATGACAACCCACTCCAGTATTCTTGCCTGGAGAATTCCATGGACAGAGGAGCCTGGTGGGCTACAACTCATGGGGCACAAAGAGTCAGACACAACTGAGCACTAACACTTTAACTTTCACCTGCATGGAGAGGTGTTCTGATGACTTTGGAGAAAGGCTATATCCTGCAAAAGCTTCTGGAGTTTAAAAAATTAGTCTAATCAATTTCAGGGAGCAAAACGAGAAAGTGCATTGCCAAGCCCTTGAGATATTTTTGGATCTGTCTGTATTCTGCAGTGACAATGGGCTTCTTGGGGTCCCAGGGGAGCCCTCATTCCCTGACCACAGGATCAAGATTTCCTTTGGGAAGAAAGTCAGGGGAGTGGACAGTGACGTGCCCAGGAAGGTCAGGGGTCCAATTGTTGGTCTACCATTTAGGAACAGATTCCCCAAATCTATAGCAATCTTAGAAATTGTCTCACCTTATCCTCTCATTCCTTGTAAACAGCTTGAGAAAGCAGCTTGACAAAGATGGCTAGCTTTTAAATTAGAGCCCTTTTCAGATCACCATGCTGGAATGGCAGTGTAGGCTAGTGTTAAATTCAGATTTTGAAGGTTAAAACTTTTTCTTTAGACCTTGGCCCCACCATATTCTAGCTGTGTGTTATTTTTTTCTTATTTTTATCCCGTTCTTCCTGCCCCATTTGTTGAAAATTTATTCTTTTCTCCATTGAAATGTCAAACAACAGATGATATATATGATTTGCTCTATTCCTTTGACCCTATTCATCTATTTGTCTAGTCTTACACCAATGCCACTCTCTCTTGGATACTGTAGATTTCTATTAAGTTGTGATATCACACAGTGTTAGAGTTTTAGACTTTTCTTCAAGATTGTTTTGGCTATTTTAGGTCCTTGGCATTCCTATACAATTTTAGAAACAATTTGTCTCATCTGAGTAATAAAATCAGTAGCACCAAATATGGATAAATAACTAGCATTCATGGGACAAATTACTACATGTTGGACAATATGCCAAGCACTTCAAATACACGATCACATTTAATCATCAATAAATCCTAACAATAGGTGCATGCGTGCTCAGTCATGCCTGACTCTTTATGACTATATGAACTGTAGCCCGCCAGGCCCCTCTGTCCATGGGATTCTCCAGTCTAGAATACTGGAGAGGATTGTCATTTCCTTCTGCAGGGGATCTTCCTAACCCAGGGATCGAACATGAGTCTCTTGCATTGGCAGGAGGATTCTTCACCACTGGGCCACGTGGGAAGCCCAACAATAGGTACTCAGTATAATTTTATAGGTGCAAAAATGGAGAGTTAAGTAGTTTTAATAACTTTAAAATTTTAAACCCAGTTCCCTCTCTCCTCACATCCGATGGTTGTCAACACCTCTGAAGGATGCCTGTAAAGCCCTTGACTTTTCCCATTAGTTCTTATTTTCACAAGAACTTGATTTTATTAGTTTCAGGTAAATAGAGCATCACAGCCATCAGGGGCAAAGGAAGAGTCAATCAAATTAAACACCTCCAAGGAGCTTGCAAAGAGTTATAATAAGCAAATAGATATCAACAGTAGTAATTAGCACACTTGTGGCTGAAGGAAAGTCAATGGTGATGATTTGTGAATTTCACCATGAGGATAAAACATTTTCTTTCCCTTGCCTGACTTGCTTAGTATGTCTGTTTCTCCATTGCTCTCGTGTCTATCAACTTTGAGCCTACATTCTGAGACTGAATCTTAGTTCTAAATCATGGAGAGGGCTTTGGTGACAGTTTCACATACATGAATGAAGGGTTTATAGAATAAGCGGTGGCAGAAAAGGACAAGTTCTTGGAAATGACTTCAAATTAAACAGATATGTAAAGGTTTGGGATCTCTTTGACCCCAAGCCTTTGGCTTTTACCCAGACCTCTGTTCTGTTGAGAGAGAGACACAGAAAGAGAGAGAGAAGGAAAGAAAGAGAGAGAGGGAAAGAGAAAGAGAGAGAAAGAGAAAGAGAGACAGAGAGAGCACAAAGTAAGACTCCAGGAGAAGCAGGTCCTGGTGCCATGAGCATATTTTCTAATGAGATGTTTTGTGGGGTAGATTCCATCCCCCTGAGCTCCATCGGGGAGTGGAGGCCATACACTGTTCTGAAACAGCACACACACTTGTAACCCGAGGAAATGCTCCACTAGGGACTGCAATAGATGTGGAAATTCTGTTTCCCAAGACACACCTACTAGATTCCGAGTTTGGAAATACGCGATTGACAACCAAGAGCTTGCCTCCAGAATAAACCCTAGAAGCCAAGAGCAGATCCTTGAATCTCACCACATTTTGAACTTCTCTTTTGGGACAGCTTTCACTGTGAGGAATTTTTCCTTCCCATTCACCTAAGATAGGCTGCCACACAAAATTCCGTCCCTTCTTCTGCTCTTTTAGGTGAAAATGACAAACACAGTTCCTCTTCTAGGAGCCTGATCTTCAGCACTGAAGACCCTGATCAGGGTTCTCCAAGATACCTGTAGGATCCTTAGTCATACACCATCACCCTTTCCCTTGGGCATTTCATTTCAGACTAAAAGCTAACGGCGTGCACAGGTGGCATAATTATGTCCCTACTGTATTGATGGAAGAGGGTGTTCTGGCTTACAGAAGGATGATGTGTGAGCAAAGTTCTAGATTAAAGAGGTAGATTTGCAAGTACATAGGGTAGAGAAGATATTGGAGTAACTTGAATCCGCCAGTGTAGACTAGGGGTTTTGAGATCCCTGCAACTGTGGTCTGCATTGTCACATACTTGTTTACAGGGCTTTCTTGGCCAGGGAGTTAGGCTTCCCAATGGGAGACAAGAGTGGAAAAGCTTGGAAGCCTGAAGAATAGCAACATTGAAGGATCAGGCAGAGCAAAGGAACTTATGAACAATACAGGAAAAAACAATTAGTTTGACCCCAAAGGTATTAAGATATTTCACATACATAGGAGCTGGGGGGCTCGGGGACACGTGTGCCCCCTCTCAGCTCCACAATTCCCTTTGTCTGACAGATGCTAGACTCTGATATCAGGGTTCTCTCTCTTGAGCCCCATTATTTTCTACTCTTGTGCCCAAATAGCCATTTCAAGAGGTAGAATCAAAGTTGGGTTTATTAATCAACCCAGAAGAGAATACATCTCCCACCTAAGAGTCATGGAGCTGTCTGGCTGGGGAAGATGGAAACACTCCCCACCCATGCGCCTGGCACCAGCATTTTATCAGTTGGGTAGGGAATCAGATTCAGCTGCATTATCTTTCCTCTCACCCGGCAAGGGCTGACAGAGACACAATGGATGGAAATGAACACACTTTGAAGCAGCACTTCATCCGGCCTCCATCTTCATCATTGGCAGGCATGGCCGAGGAAAAGTCTCAATCTGCTGGGTTAGGCTGTTTCTGTGTGTCTAACATTGGCACTTTCTGCTGGGTTGTGTGAGATGTCTAGAATTTAAAGCCCAAAGACTTCTGGAATCACAAGGTAAACCCTTTTCTCTCCATCAGACTCATCTGTAAGGTCAGAAACTGGACTCGAGTTTTCCTAAGACTCCTTCTCACTCTTAGATGGTATCTATTCAAGCCATATCATCCTCAAGACACAAAAACCAGACAGGAATGAACGACAGCCCCACAATCACACAGCAAGTTAGAAAGTGTTTGAATGGTAAATAAGTCTGACTTGTGCAAAGAAACACACTGAGCAGATAACTGGTTTTTCAAACCTGCTCTAGTGCTTCTCTTGCTGTCCTTGCATGCACACGGTTACTTTTCACCGAGAGAGAGGGAAGGTGTCATTGAACCACACACTACAGCATCTGACTTCAAAGCTTCCCGTCCACAAATTCCAGCAAGAGGATCATCATCCTCTTTCAAGAGTGGAAAGTCCTTTATTCAGGTAAGACTGTCTTTAAGGGAATTTCTTCTCATCTACCAACCACCTCTAATTCCATAAATAAGGAAGAACCTTTAATTCCCAAAGCTAGGCCTTTCTGTCATCTGTCAAAGTACATTTATTTCTGCCAGGGCCAGTGTTGTGAGCTGTCGCCCACAATTCATCCCTCGTCTTAAAAGAAGGATCTGAATTTGGCTGAGGGGTGAGTGCCAAGTTCTGTGGTGGGGTTCCCCAGAGATGGTCAGGCTTTGTCCTGGCATGACACTGCACAGACCAGTCAGAACTGATGCCGGCCATGCCAGCCTTCAAGCCTTACGGTGGGGGTGGGCACAGAGCAGACACCGGCCCTCATCTTCTCCATCTCTCAGAACAGGACAAACAGCCAGAACGTAAGCAAGCTGCCAACCTCGCATGGAGATGCGGAGGAAAACTCAGACCTGCGTCTGCCTGAACCAGGCCTACGCTCTCTGCATGTGGGCACAGGCCTTCCACCTCTCCTGACATCTGGTCTCTCTCTGCCTCCCTTCCCCTCGCTGCTCTGGGTCACCCTTCACCGGGTTGTCCACGCAGACTGCTGGAAAACATACTGGCAACACAGTGGAGGGACACAGAAACCACTCCAACTGTGCTTGGCACCAGCCCCAGTTCCACTTAATCCTTACCACCACCCTTACAGGAACGCAGGAATGGTGTTACCAGCCTTCTGCTCCTAGCACAGACCTTAGGTACACAGTAGGCACTTAATAAATATATGTTGAATGCATTTACTGACTCGACATTTACAGTGAGAAGCTGAGAATAGGGTAGCGATTGGCCCATGGAAACTGTGGTATTGGATAAAATGTTGGAACTTGAATAAAAATAAAATAAACCCTTGAGAAAAGTGCCAGGCACTCTTGGTAAATGTTAATTGCTTATTTTTTACAGGAACTCAAAAAGGCAAGTCTGGTGAAGTCATCCTTTTCAGAGGTGAGGACTCGGGCACAGAGAAGGTTATTAATTGCTCAAGGTCACAGAGCAAGCGAGTAGCAGAGCCTGAATGTGGCTCAAGGGCCTGAGCCCTGATCCCTCACTTTGCTGCAGCCACCGTTTCTCATGGCATCTCGGCCTCCATCAGAGCATTGGCCATGATTCTCTGAACTAGTGAAGGGTTAATGGTTACGCTCATAGCACTTGTTTCCATTGGTGCCAAATTTCCGGGCCTGGTAACCTGCATCAGGGCCACGTGGACAGATACAAACCTTATACCAGCAGACTGGTGAGTGGGAGCTGGCCCTGGAAGGTGGTCACCCACCTGTGTGGCCCCAGGGCCCACTGCCCCCATGCAGAGCTGCTCGTAAGACAGGTGCTTTGCTGGGCGGCAAGTCCACCTTCTCACTTGGGCCTCTCCTCCTACAAGCTGTGCACACACCTGTGTCTCCCAGGATGGCTGCCTGCCCTGGACAAAGCAGCGCCTGACAGCACGATGCCCTGGTTCTATGATGCGGCAAAGAGCTGTGCAGATACAGCCAATCACAGACAAGCTCACAGTGGGTGGTACTGGAGGGTCTCAAAATGCGCACTGAAACCCTAACTTCCCAGTGTCTCGGGGCTTGGAGAGAGGACCCAATTATCAATTAGAGAGGAGATGTCATTAAATAGCAGTCACTGGTGAAAGTAAAAGTCGCTCAGTCAGGTTCAACTCTTTGCGACCCCATGGACTATACAGTCTGTGGAATTCTCCAGGCTGGAATACTAGAGTGGGTAGCCTTTCCTTTCTCCAGGGGATCTTCCCAATCCAGGAATCGAGCCCAGGTCTCCCACATTGCAGGCGGATTCTTCACCAGTTGAGCCACAAGGGAAGTGACAAGAGGTCTCTGGGGTGTGCCCTAATCCAGGAAGGCGGATGTCCTTATACAGAGATGAATTCAGAAGCAGACATACATGGAAAGGTGACCAGCAACTACAAACTGCCAACTACAGTGTTCAGGGTTAGTCGCTCAGTTGTGTCTGACTTCTTGTGACCCCAGGGACTGGCCCACCAGGCTCCTCTGTCCATGGGATTCTCCAGGCAAGAACACTGGAGTGGGTTGCCATTTCCTTCTCCAGGGGATCTTCCCAGCCCAGGGATTGAACCCAGGTCTCCTGCAATGCAGGCAGATTATTTGCTGTCTGAGCCACAGAAGCCTGCCAACTACAATACAAACTGGCGATTGTCATCGACCTCTACACAGATTAAATCATGAGCTGCTACAGTTGCTGACCTTCAACACCCCATGAAAGGAGCTCAGGGTGGAGAGCAGGAATGAGGCACTCTGTGCTCTGGGGAAGATGGCAGAACGGGCCTTCACATAGATATTTTCCAGAGAAGGTTTTCTGAGCCCAATTCTTGCATCTCCTCAGAGCTAGAAAAGTACCAAAATCCTTAATGGTGAAGTCTATTCCTTGTGTCCAGCAGAAACCTTCTGTGAAAATAAGTGCTTGATTGCATGTACACCCCCTTCACCCAAATCACATGTCTACTGACCCTCCGCCACCCCCTTCAGTAAAAAATCCACCTGCCAACGCAGGAGACATAAGGGACTTGGGTTCAACCCTTGAGTCGGAAAGATCCTCTGGAGGAGGGCATGGCAACCCACCCCAGTATTCTTGCCTGGAGAATCCCACGGACAGAGAAGCATGGTAGGCTACAGTTCATGGGGTCACAAAGAGTTGGACACGACTGAAGAGACTTAGCACTCACGTGCAGTGGTAGGCAGCACACAGATACTGAGTAGACAAATTACAGGTCTGCAGCCTCAGTCAGGGGCATCTCCTGAAAAGCCAAGCCACACACTCCTATCATAAGACCTTATCCTGGAGGTAGGGTCCCCTCGGCTACCAGCACCATCTCCCTGCAAAGTGGAGGCGAAACTGAGCAGGACTCTGTGTGGCTCCAGGTTTTTTGTTTTTTTTTTTTTTTTTTTTTGCTCACAGGAAATAGGTTTCATTCAGCTTCCATGACCTTCCCTGAGATCCAAAGGGCAGGTTCAAACAGTTGCTAATCAGGGAAGGAAGAGGATGCAAAAACAAGCGAGAAGCAGGCAAGAAACAGTAGTGCAGCCTTGGGCAGGGTCCGGGCTCCCCCTCAAGGGATACACAGGACAGTATCTTTGAGCAGTTTTGCAGATACTGAAACTCCCACCAGGTGGGAGAAGTTAGTTCAGTCGCTCAGTCATGTCCAACTCTTTGCGACCCCATGGACTGCAGCACGCCAGCCTTTCCTGTCCATCACCAACTCCCGGAGCTTGCTCAAACTCATATCTGTCGAATCAATGATGCCATCCAACCATTTCATCCTCTGTCGTCCCCTTCTCCTCCTGCCCTCAATATTTCCCAGCATCAGGGTCTTTTCCAATGAGTCAGTTCTTTGCATCAGGTGGCCAAAGTTTCAGTTTCAGCATCAGTCCTTCCAATGAATATTCAGGACTGATTTCCTTTAGGATGGACTGGTTGGATCTCCTTGCAGCCCAAGGGACTCTTAAGGGTCTTCTCCAACACCACAGTTCAAAGCATCAATTCTTTGGCACTCAGTTTTCTTTATGGTCCAATTCTCACATCCATACATGACTACTGGAAAAACCATAGCTTTGACTAGACAGACCTTTGTTTGCAGAGTAATGTCTCTGCTTTTTAATATGCTGGCTAGGTTGGTCATAGCTTTTCTTCCAAGGAGCAAGCGTCTTTTAATTTCATAGCTGCAGTCACCATCTGCAGTGACTTTGGAGCCCCCAAAATTAAGTCTGTCACTGTTTCCATTGTTTTCCCATCTATTTGCCATGAAGTGATATTAACATGAAGTTAACAGTATGCAGCCCAGAAGAATGAAGACCCCAGACCAGTTGGAACCAGAAACTGGATGATGCTGACTCTCACTTATCTCCTCATGAAACCATCACGATCCACGATCATGGTCACCCTCTCTGAACCATTACTGTAAAACTCCTCACTACCTGCTATAGGCCAGGACACACAGTTTTGAGGGCATTACCCGGCTCTAGTCTCCTTTACCTGGCAAAGCAATAAAGCTATATGTTTTTCTACTTCAACCAAACCTCTGTCTCTGAGATTCAACTTGCTACTGGTGTACAGAGGCAGAATTTTGGCTACACAGTCAGGTGTTCACCAGGTAGAGCCATCTGCCCACTTAGCAGGGCCATCTCATCATTTCTTAATGCTGCAAGGCGAACTGACTCCTGGGGTTGTGTGGGATACCACGCCACGTTTATTTGCAGATGAGAAATCCAGGCATTCAATCTGCTCCATAGGAAATGAGAATTTGTTCCTTCAGGGCTTTTGGCTGCTCATCAATTTCCAGTTTGGTAAATTATCCTCACGAGGCAGAGCTACGCATACTCTGGTGAGATGGGGTGACTGCTCAAAAGTGGGTGTTCGCCCTGGCATGACAGTGTCTGTCCCTGTCCCCGGGGTGTCCCTGGACCAGAAAAATCTCCTCCCAGTCCTTTCTAGGAGTGATGTGGGGAGATAGCTGCTTAGCAAATAAGAGGCATTTGCTGCAGTGCCTACTTGATGGCCAGATGACGGGGTCTGGGAATTTCCTACTAGGAGTTGGAAGAGGCTGGGGGTCAAGACTGGGATTCCTGGACCTTGGAGAATTTCTGCTCATTAGCACTGCTCTTTGGTGGCTCAAATGGTCAAGAATCCACCTGTGAGGCAGGAGACCCAGGTTTGACCCCTGGGTCAGGAAGATCCCCGGAGAAGGGAATGGCAGCCCACTCCAGTGTTCTTGCCTGGGAAATCCCATGGAGAGAGGTTACAGAACATGAGGTCGCAAAGAGTCAGACACAACTGGTGACTAACACTCACTTCACACTTCACTAAGACTCATTTAAGTGGTGTTTGCATCAGGTGAAGGGAGCAGCTGTCTGGTTGATTTTCTTTTCTTTCTGAGAAAGGTGGACAGAGCTTCTTCATAATCTGCTGGGGTCCTTTTTGTTTGCTTCCGAGCCTTTATCACCAACAAGATCATCTTCGGGTTTGTCTAGTTGTCATCCCATTCAATGGCTGGCCCAGTGTCTCAGTCCGTTCGGCCGCTGTAGCAGGATACCACGGACTGTTTGGCTTATAAACAACAGAAATGGATCTCTCACAGTTCAGGGATCCAGGCAGGCCAAGATCAAAGCACCAGCTGATGCAGTGTCTGGTGGGAACCAGCTTCCTGGTTCACAGACAACTGTCTTCTCCCTGTCTCCTCACATCGTGGAAAGGAAGGGAGCTTTCCAGGGTCTCTCTTATAAAGGCACTAATCCCATGATGGTTTCATCTCCATTATCTAATCACCCCCTGAAGCCCTCACCTCCAAACACCATCATTTTGGGAATAAAGTCGCAACACAGGGGTTTTGGGGGGAACAAACATTCAGTCTACAGCATCCTGTGTTTGGCTGGTCCATTTAGGACTTGAATTTGCAGTAAGTTCTCTTTTCACAGGTCGCTACTGTCTTGTCTAAGCAAAGCCCAGATCCTCCCTGAATCTCCAGGCTGCACTGACTCCCCTCCTGGTGCTCCCATCAGGCCTTGCAACCCCCTCTGCTATAGCACCTGCCATGCTGCTCTCACATTCGGCTGGTAGGAGAATCTTCTTTCCAAGACTGAAATCCACCGTGGCAACCTGGGAGGCTGCAACCAAAGCATGCCAATTTCCTGCATCACAGTCCCTTCATCTCTGGAGTGGAAGTAACAGCAAACCTGTTCTTCCTTCTTCTCTTATTGGCTTGTGAGGATTAAATAAGCAACACTGATGAAGATAAGTGGAGAATGAAGTCCAAAAAGAATCAATTTCCAAACTCCGAGTTTTAGTCTCATAGTTTGAAGTTTGAGTCTACTCATGTTTCCCACCTAAGTCTACATTTCACCTGGAAGAGACGGACGTCTTCCAGGCAGTGCTTGAAGTTCAGGAAAAGAAACATTTTGTGTGGTTTTATGCTTGGAGCATCCATCTTACGTATAGATTTTTGTGAAAAAAAAAAATAGGTGATTTACAAATATTACCTTGATGTGAATAATGGGGTTTGATCTGTTTGGAGTGGAGTATAAAGTGTGTAAGCATTTTTTCAAATAGAAGAGCATATTTGCTTGAAAGTATTTTTCTCCATTGGGTGGGTATCTCGGTGCAGCTGACCCAGATGCAGGGAGAGGCTCTGCTCTCCCGTATGGATGAGGGCTTTGGAGTCGGGCCACGGGGAGCAGTGGAGCCAGAGAACACACCATCCTCCCAGCTCCTCCTGCCAGGATTCTTCCAGGAGGTCCTTCCCATCTGTCTCTGATTGCTCCCAACCCAGCCTTGTGTCTGTCGCCACAGCAAGAAGCTGCATCCTAGGAACATGAGAAGAGATAAAAATAGAGGTAGGGAAGGGAGCCGAGGGGCTGAAACATTGTACTATTTGAAGGTTCCCATAAAGACCTGGTTTGGGGGACTTCCCTGGTGGTTCACTGGCTGAGACTCCTCACTCCCAATGTAGGGGGCTGAGGTTCCATCCCTGGCCAGGAAACTAGATCCTATGCGCTGCAACTAAAAAAAAGAAAAGAAAAGATTCTGCTTGACACAGCTAAAGATCCTGAATGCTACAGCAAAGATCAGAGATCCTGCATGCTGCAGCTGTGACTCGGTGCGGCCAAATGAATAAATAAAAAGACCTGAGTTGGGAGGAAAAGAAATCTCTGTCCATCATGGTGTGGGAAAGGCACCTTGCTTTCCCACAGCGCATACTATTTGAGAATGAACATGAACCCGTGAGGACCCCAGTGTGCCCTCAGGCTGCCCAGAGTCACTGGCTGCAGTGAAAGGGGGTAGGAGTCACATTGCCTGGGCGTCTCTTAAGTTCAGTGCTGGGCACGTCCTGATCATCACACTGTTTAATCATTACACACACCCCTGAAGACGTACTGTTCCCTCCACTGGGTAGACAAGGAACCAGAGGCTACAGGAAATTCCTTAAATCACCCAGAGTCACACTCTCATAGATGGTGGGACTGGGGTTAAAACATACATTGGTTTGAACCCAGAGCCCACTCACTTACCTACCATCCTGGGATGTGCCTGGAATTCAGGTATTTATCATTTTAACAAGAAGGCAAATTATCCACCATGTGTCTAGCATGTAGCAAGCACTCTGTGTGTGCATCTTTCATGATCAGCTAGAAAGAGCACAGGGGGCCTGCCAATGTGCCTGTGTTTGCTGTATGCTGTGCTTGCATTCACACTTTGCTCTGCACGTATGCATGTGTGTGTGTGTTAGTCGTGTCTGTCTCTGTGTGACCACATGGACTGGAGCCTGCCAGGCTCCTCAGTCCATGGGATTCCCCAGGTCAGAATACTGGAGTGGGTTGTCATGCCCTCCTCCAGAGGATCTTCCTGACCCAGGGATCAAATCTGGGTATCCTGCACTGCAGGCAGATTCTGTACTGTCTGAGCCACCAGGGAAGTCCTTTATCTTTCCACTCCCTGCCTGTCCCATCTTTCCTTCATTCAAAGTTCCGGTTGGGAAACCATTCCAGCTCCTCCAGCCAGAAAACTCCTCTCCTTGGTTTATTCTTGATTTCATGTTCTTCCAGCATGTGTTTTCTTCTCTCTCCTGGTATCCAGCCATTCACCACATGTCTTGGGTCTCTTCTGTGTCAGTCACTGGAAAGGGTGTGATGACTATGAGACCCTGACTTTGTTCCTGGAAGGGCACAGACCACAAAGCAGAAGTAAATTCAGGGCACCTGCTGCCCCAAGGAGAGTCAGATCAAGAACACTGACTCACAAAGCCTCAAATCTCCATCTCATTCTGGGTGTTGAAGCGTTTCAGAGCCCCCTTTTACTGACTCGGACAATTTCACATGATAAGCTTCAAGATGTCCTCACTGGAGATGAGGAAATCCAGCCTTCACTGAAGTGTCACAGTCTATACCAGAAGCTGTTCCATGGTTTATTATCCAAATCTCTCACATAAGCTCTAACCCTTGTGTTCAGTTCAGCTGCTCAGTCCTGTCTGACTTTTTGTGACACCATGGACTGCAGCACGCCAGGCCTCCCTGTCCAACACCAACTCCCAGAGTCTACCCAAACTCATGTCCATTGAGTCGGTGATGCCATCCAACCATCTCATCCTCTGTCTTCCCCTTTTCCTCCTGCCCTCAATCTCTCCCAGCATCAGGGTCTTTTCCAATGAATCAGTTCTTTGCATAGGATGGCCAATTATTGGAGTTTCAGCTTCAGCATCAGTACTTCCAATGAATATTGAGAACTGATTTCCTTCAATATTCAATGGACTGGACGGATCTCCTTGCAGTCCTAATGGACTCTCAATAGTCTTCTCCAACACCACAGTTCAAAAGCATCAGTTCTTTGGTGCTCAGCTTTCTTTATAGTCCAGCTCTCACATTCATGCGTGACTACTGGAAAAACCATAGCCTTGACTATAACCCATGTGTTAGAAGAACCAATGAATAGTTTCAAAAGCGCTTGCTCCTTTCCTTTACTCCCTTGAGCAGCACAGACACCTTTCAAGTCACATGTCGGTACCCTTTTTCCATCAACGGTGAAGCTGGGGACATTCAGTCACAGCCAGGGTTGGTGGCAGAGTGGAAGTGGGTGTGGGGAGGGATTTCAGTCCCAAACCAATCCTCATTTTGGTGCTTGCCGTCATGCTAACTGCAAACATCGTGGCTCACATTTTACAAAAGCTTTCAGCCTTCATCTTACAGCACCCCTCTGCTGTGCTGCTGCTGCTGTTCACTCAGGATTTTGAAATTCTCTCCTTCCCTGGCTTTCTTCCTCCCATGTTCTTCTGTTTAACTCACACTTTTTGGTCATTTTTCTGTTTCTTGGACGGCCTTTGCTATTCACTTTCTTCCTCTACAGGGCTTCCCTGGTGGCTCAGATGGTAGAGAATCTGCCTACAATGCAGGAGACCTGAGTTTAGTCCCTGGCTTAGGAAGATCCCCTGGAGAAGGAAATGGCAACCCACTCCAGTGTTCTTGCCTGGAGAATCCCATGGACAGAGGAGCCTGGCGGGTTACAGTCCATGGCATCGCACACAACTGAGCAACTAACACTTTTACTTTCTTCCTCTAGAGGCTGGGATCCCCGGGCCCTATCCCGGGTCACTGCACTTCTTCCCCGCAGCTGTGCTGGAGGGAGCCCCGTCTGCCCTTACGGGGTTTACCACTTTCCCACTTAGCTCCATCTCCAGCCCCCGCCCTGCTCAGCAGCTTTGGCTCCGGCTCTGCAGGTGCCTCTTGTGGCGTCCGCCGTGAGGTTGCGCAGCCACTGTCCTCTCTGCTAGACGGGCTGTCTCTCGCCTTTCTTTGGGTGTGTAGGGGTGGGGCCTCCAGTGGGAGGGAGGCACACCTTTGGTGGGAAACGAGAGACTAGCGGATTTAAAGAGCTTACACAGCAGGTGGAAAAACCAAGGACCAGAAAGGGGCAGTGAGTTGTCCAAAGTCACACAGCAGAGCCACAGTAACGTCACCATTTTTCACCTCATTTTCCACCCAGGTAAATTTCAGGACATTCATTCAAACAAGTATGCAGATATCTCAAACATACCACCATGAGGCACCTATGTGTAGTCCACAGAGACAGAAACAGCCAGTAGCAGAGAGAATGGGACACTATCTCAAGAAACCTACGGACACCTGGGAGAGACAGACACACACTCAGCTAGCAAATGACAAGCACCATGTAAGTCCTAAATATTTTGTGTATTTGACAAAGCACAATGAATCAAACTTTTCAGTGTCTGCTGCTCCTCCCTCCCTCCTACAGGGATTTGTTTCAAAATGTTGATATGTTTCCCCTTTATGCTGCAGTGGTGGCCCCTGGAGGGTTGGTGAAGGGGGACGGTAAAAGGCACTCGGGCATCTTGGCCTCAAAGACCATTGTCTGTGGCTCCGGCTGCTCTGAGACCGTGAGCCCTGCATCTGCGCTTGGCAGTCACTTACATATTTAATTTGACCTCAGGAAAATAGCTTTCTCTCAGTTTCTTGGGAAACTTTGTTTATTCTATTTTCAAATTCCCAGCCAGGAAGAAGTTAGAGGTTTGGCAGCAGGAACGGGCAGCTTCCAGGCCATTTGGCTGTTGAGGCCTCATTTAATTAACTGACCGTCTGTGCAGGCTGGATACGCGAGGCATGGAAATGAGAGGCTATTTGTGGAACTTAGGAGAAGAAAAGGAATGAGTGACTCAGGTTTGCAGGCGTGTCCTACTCCTTTGCTGGGAGAACGGCTATACCCGTTCCCCTGTGCTGTGTCCCGGTGTGGGCTCCCCCAGTCCCTCTTCTCGCCTGCTTTCCAGGGGCCTCGTGCTGCATCAGAAAAAGCCCAGGGATCTGGGGGTGGGCCCAGGCTCTGCCTCTAATGAGACACTTGCCCACTAACAAGTCTTCTCACCTCTCCAGGCTCAGCGCCCTCAGATGCACCAGGAAGGAACTGGACTCTGTGATCCAAAAATTCTTCTTCATCTCTTAACCCCTTGGTGGTCTTAACCCATGCCAGGCCTGGGGCTCGATGAGTGGAGATTCTGATGTCATGTGTGTGCTAAGTTGCTTCAGTCATGTCCAACTCTTTACCACCCCAAGGACTGTAGCCCACCAGGCTCCTCTGTCTATGGGATTCTCCAGGCAAGATTACTGGAGTGGGTTGCCATTTCCTGCTCTGGGGGATCTTCCCAACTCAGGGATAAAGCTGTGTCTCTTATGTCTCCTGCATTGGCAGGAGGGTTCTTTACCATGAATGCCACCTGGGAAGCCTCTTTGCTCTCATGAAATTTACCTTATCAGTAGGGAGACAGAAAACAAAGAAGTAGATAGGCATCCTTTGAGGATGTGATGTGTGCCCTGAATGAAACAAAAGAATGAAAAAGGAGCCCAGAGTGTATGTATCTGATGCCACCCCTCTTCATCCCTCATAGCTCCTCCCAAGAAGAAGCCAGGGGGCCCCTGGAGCCATTGCTATGATCCACAGCTGTCAGCTTTCTGGGCAGAAAATAGTCGGGGGAGAGGGCAGAATAGACCTGGAGAGGCAAACAGCTTTTATTTCTCACAACCTCAAAAGAATTTGAAATTACATCAAGTGTTAAACAGCTCATGGTTCAAAGAGGAAATTGTAATCTGTAATTGTCAATATCTTGTCATTGCTAATGATGAAAGTATTACACACCAAACCATGTATTTTATGTTGGGAAAAAAGAAAGCTTACGACATTAGATAAGCATCAAGAAGTTTGGAAAAAGGACAAGACAGTTCTCCTCTACCTATTTCTAATATGTAAGAGACATCTAAATATAAAATTAGAAGATAGTGACTTAGAAAACAAATATGAAGCAGAGCAATATTTGCTCCTTTGAAGAGCTGATGTCTTACATGTGCTTGTGCTCTTGTACTTAATCGCTAAGTCATGACCGATTCTTTGTGATCCCATGGATGTAGCTGCCAGGCTCCTCTGTCCAGGGGACTTCCCAGGCAAGAATACTGGAGTGGGTTGCCATTTCCAGGGTTCTTCTCCACCCAGGGATCCAACCCGTGTCTCTTGCATTGGGAGATGGATTCTTTACCACTGAGCAACCAGGGAAGCCCAATGTTTTACACAGCATCTGATAATACTCGTCAAGAAAAAAAAATGACAGAGTGTAAACATAAACGTTAGGAATTAAATAGGACATAACTTGCCAGTGCTAAGAACATTAAAGATATAATGGTCTCTGATGAATGCAATATGTCAGTAAATGAAAACAGACAACATGGAAATTTTCTTGAAAAATAAGACTCACATGTCTTTAGAGTAGGGCCCTCCCAAGCATGAGGGAAATGTATATAAAATTCCAATTTGATACAAATGCCTCCAAAGAATAAAACTCAGCCCAAACTCATTTTGAGGTGAATGTATATAACCTCAGACCCAAACAGAAAAAGACAGCACCCAAGTTCCTCTTGAAAATAGATCTAAAATCTTGAACAAGATATTAACAAACTAAGTCTAGATGAGGAAGTGAGGCAAAGTTACACGCTCTGTCCCAAGTTCACGGACGGTAGGTGGCTGATCCAGGTCTTCTTACTGTGACCTCTGTCTCTAGAGAGAGGGCTCTGTTGACTGTTATTATCAGAATGGTGTCAAGAGGCTTGTTGTTGTCCAGTCGCTCAGTAGTGTCGGTCTCTTTGTGACCCTATGCACTGCAGCACGCCAGTCTTCCCTGTCCTTCACTATCGCCCGGAATTTGCTCAAACTCTTGTCCATTGGGTCGATGATGCCATCCAACCCATCTCATCCTCTCTTGTCCCCTTCTCTTCCTACCTTCAATCTTTCCCAGCATCAGGGTCTTTTTCAATGAGTTGGCTCTTTGCATCAGGTGGCCAAAGTATTGGAGCTTCAGGTTCAGCATGAGTCCTTTCAATGAATATTCAGCATTGATTGCCTTTAGGATTGACCAGTTTGATCTCCTTGACCCCTGCTGTCAAGAGACCTAGACTTTTGCAGATCAAGAACAATGAAGGTGTTCTCCATAGCTAGGCAGGACTTTGAGCACCTTCATAGCTTTCCTTACTGGTTCTCTTCCAGCATATTTGTTGATCAGGAGTGGGGTAACCAACTCTTCCCAGCTTTCCTGAGACTGCTTCTATTTTTTTTAATTTTCTTTTTGGCCAGGCTACTTGGCATGAAGCTGAAACTGAAGCTCCAATACTTTGGTCACATGATGCAAAGAGCTGACTCATTGGAAAAGACCCTGATGCTAGGAAATATTGAGGGTAGGAGGAGTAGGGGGCGACAGAGGATGAGATGGTTGGATGGCATCATTGACCCAATGGGCATGAGTTTGAGCAAACTCCTGGAAATGATGAAGGACAGGGAAGCCTGGAGTGCTGCAGTCCATGGGGTTGCAAAGAGTAGGACACAACTGAGTGACTGAACAGCAACAACATGGCCTGCAGGATCTTCCCCAACCAGGGATCAAACGCATGCCCCCTGCATTGGGAGCATGGAGTCTTAACTAGAATGCCTGCTCTTTTTTCTGAATTACAAGTCTCACTTCCTAGGAACCCCTCAGTCCTGGGCAAATCAAGACCACCTGTCACCCCAGATGGCAACAACCTGGGATTCCTTATTTTCCCGCAAAGAGCATGGAGTCCAGGGGAAAGGTCAGTTTGGCTACTGACAGCTGGGGACAAGTCTCAGATTCCATTAGAGGCCTGACAGGTGTAAACCTCCATCAACATCAAATCTACTGAGCGCTTTCTGGTGGTAGAACCTGAGGCAGACTCTCACTAATGCTGCGTTTACCATGACAATGACCCATCGAGATAGGTGTCATCACCTCCATTTTGTATGGAAAGTGAGAAGTGAAATGGACAGAAAGATACAAGGGAGGAAAGTGTGAATGAGTTAATCAATGAATAAAGTAATAACCTCACTGCTTCCATTAAAGTGACAGCCTTGATTAACATGGTGGCATCTGGGCTTACCCCTGCTCGCAGGGCCCACTGGAGCTTGAACAATGAGCCCCAGGCCCCTGAGGATGGGACACGGGCTCCCTGCCCGGGCCCGGCTGTCACCTGAGTCCTCCCCAGAGCATCCCCTCTGCACACTCCTGAAAGCAAGCAGGTGGCTTGTCCTGTTGCTGGCTGTGAGTCAAGAAAGAATGATTCCTTCTCCTTGAACAGGAGAGAGGTGGCTAGGCAGCTCTGGTGAGGCCCCAGGCTGACCTGAGACACCGAGCAGGAAGGAATTCTGCACTGTGGGCTGGAGCTGGCATTCAGAGGACTCACAGGTACTCAGTCTAGAAGGTCTGGGCTTGGGAATCCTCTGGACACTCAAGATGGCTGGGCTCAGCACATAACCAGACACACAGTAGGCAATTAATGGACTTCAGGGCTCTCTGGCTCCAAAGAATTGCCTTTATAACAAGCTGGTTATTCACTTTTTTCTCCTTCCAGAGGGTGAGCACTGGCAGACTAGGAGCCCACATCGATGCATCTCTGTGTTCTCTGCACTGAGTACAGTATCTGGTACCCAAAGATGCTCAGGAAATGCTGATTTCTTTTCTGCCCCTCTTCTCCTCCTGATGCTTACGCTGGCTTGATGAGCAGCCTCCTTACAATGAGGACGAGGTGTGAGCTTGAACTGCCTGAGTGGGCACACACCTAAGTCCTTGCTGCTGGCTTAGCGTTGTGGGGACAGGCAGCCAAACAGACCTGGGTTCAGTTTCCAGGGTCACTCCAGGCTTCATTTTCCTCACCTGCAACATGGTGGCTGGCTAGCTGGGTGGTTTTATAGTTAAAGGCTGTGTTGAATAGAACTGTATAAGAAGTATTCCACAAATGAATTCCATCTTCAAAGAAGACAACTTCAATGACACTTTTTTTTAAACTGCAGAACTTCTCAGAGCTTCTCATACCCTCTGGATGTTATCATCTCCACGAGGAGTCTGTCGTGAGCCTCGCAAGTCAAATGTACCCAGTCATTTTGTCAAGGTATGTTTTGAACAATGAGTGTTCTTGGAACACAGTTTGGGAATACTGAGACATCCTTCAGTAGGCACTAAAAGTAGCTTTAGCTCGTAGTATTATTTTCAGATTACTGTTGTTTTATTACTTATTTACTAATGAAATCATACAGGAAGCCTGAACCTGAACAGCCCTGAGATCATGTTTCAAAATTCACGAACAATTTTCCAAAGAGAATTTTGTGCTGGATTGAGTCAGGCCCATCTCCCATGAATTTGCAGCAGGTTTAAAACATACATATTGAAAGCAGACAAATCCCTTCTCTCCTTGCTAATTAGGATGATGGATTGTAGAGAGGTGATCCTGCATGTCACAGCAAAGATGATGCTGTTGCTTTTAATTAACCAAACAGGGATTTGAGGGAAGCGGGAAGAGCGGAGACCAGTCTCCAGATGGGCGCAGAAGGACTCACGTCCCAAACACACCAGATCTCCAAGGATTGGCGACAAAGTGACTCAAGGACGCAGACACCACTTAGCGTCTTTAACGGTCTCTTTCCACCAGGTAAGGTAAAGAAGTTCAGACAGAGAAGAAATGGCAGGTTCCCTGTGCCTGACAGCACCAGACTTTCTCCACGTCTTCCTGGGCATGTGCTCTTATTCCTCAGACCAGCCAAACCCAAACAGTCACTTGAGTCATGAGTGATTTTCCATTGCTTACATGCACTTTCCTGTATCCAATGAGTTCTGTTGGTCTTAAGGCCTGTCCAACACCCCCCAGGTTTCTTGGAAGCATGGCTTCTGGAAACAGGCCCTAGACTGGAAGGCCACTTCTGGGTTAATTTACAGAGGGCATTTATTTCTTTCTTTTTAAAAAGTGTATCTGTTTGTTTATTTAAATTACTTATTTTTGGTTGCACTGGGTCTTCACTGCTGGTGCAGGCTTTCTCTAGTTGTGGTGAGCAGAGGCTACTCTCTAGCTGTGATGCTCAGGCTTCTCAGTGCAGTGGCAAAGCTCATTGCACAGCATGGGCTCTAGGTGAGCAGGCTTCAGTAGTTGTGGTGGATGGGCTTAGTGGCATGTGGAATCCTCCCAGACCAGGGCTCAAACACAAGTTCCTCGCATGAGCAGGCAGACTCCCAACCACTGGACAACCAGGGAAGCCCTGCAGAGGGCATTTCTGAAGGTCCCTGTTCCACGCATCTTTCCTTTCCTAGAAGTTGAATCACTTCTCCATGAGAGCCTTTGGACTGTGGTGGGCCCTAACAACTTTCTCTCAATTCAACAGACATTTGATTACCACCTGCTAGGTTCTGGGTTGTGGGGTATATGGAGAAGCCCAAACCCACCTCTGATCTCAAGCACCAAAAAGTCTAATTAGATTGGTAAACACAGACACATAAATATAATGTACATCACATACAATAACTCAAGGGGGGGCGGGGTCGGTGGTCAGGAAGGGTCAGAAGAAATTCCCCCTGAGTATGGTTCAGAGGATTTGTAGGAGTTCATCGGGTGGGCTTGATGGAAGGAAAGGCTTTTTGGATGGAAGGAACAGCAATTGAAAAGTAACTAAATGAAAAGGTGTAGTTTATGTAAAGAGCTGAAGTCAATCAACTATTGGGACAACATGCATGTCTGTGTGTGTGTTATAGGGACAACAGGGTGGGGGATGGGTGGGAGACAGTGAGCAGTGGAGTGACCAGCTTATATTTCAAGGCAGGCATGTCTCCTAACTTTTTAACTGGAGTTGGTGCCGTTTAATGGGATAGGGGTATTGATGGGGAATAGGCTTAAAGATGCTTTAGAATCAAGAGCCTCTTGACACAAGGCAGAAAAGTCTACAAATTAATTGCTTTCTTCCAGAACTCAATGGACCTTCATGGAAGCAACTCATTTGCAGCAAACACTGCCCCTACATTGAAGCCCACCCATTCTCCCTTAACAGCAGACAGCGAAGGTTTGGGATTTTGCCTTCAATTCTGCCTCCTCTTTGCTTGCTGATTTTGAAGAAACAGATCAACTTCCCCTGTTCTGTTGAAGAACGAGAGGGCAGGAAGAAGGGGTATTTGGGAGGTGGGGGTTTAGCTGTACCCTGAGGTGTGGAGACAGTGAGGTGAGCAGACCAGGAAGCTGATCTTGTTTTCACAAGGCCGGGGCTGGCTTCACCTGCCAGACAGCATCTTCTTTTACTTGCCTCCAACTCAGCGCCACAAAGAAATGCTCCCAAAATGTAGTCTGACCTGTGAATTTTTTCCCCAGGCTTCTTCCTTAAACTGCTCTTCCAAGCCAGGTCCCCTCCACTCGGGACCCTGACTCCCTTCCCAGCCTCACCCCCTTCTCACCACTGACCTCTGATGGTTTCTGAGTTTTGTCTGCCGAGTGCCCCCAGTGTGTCCCCTTCTCCTGACCTTTGTCCTTGATGGAAACAGCATGTTCTAGCCCCAGGGAACACAGCCTGCAGCCAATGGCTGGCTGATACGGGACACAAATGACCAGCCTCCCTGCCTAAGGGGACCATCCCCAACCTACCCTGTGGATCCAGGCCGAGCTTTGTCCCCTCCTCTGTTCTGTGCCCCTTTACTCCCTTTCAGGTTTCTCCTGCAGTCCCGCCCTTAACAAGTCACGTGATTCCAAACCTCCGTCTCAGGCTCTGCTGCTAGGGCACCTGACCTTGGACAGACTCCCAAACCCAGATCTGTTTCCCAGGCCACTTCCAGAGCTCTCCACCCATTCACAGTCTCTCTCTGTCCTGCTCTGTGCCCTGCGATGCTCACAGCGAAACTGTCTTTAGGACTGACCGCCTCCTAGCATCTGGGTGGTTTGGCCAATGGAGGCTGGACAATGAGGGGGCTGGGGAGAGAGAATCAGGGTGTTTGCTCCTCTGCGCCTGCCCTGATTGGGCTCCTGTGCCTGCATCCATCTCTGCGAGTCAGAGACTTTGAACCCAGCTCTTAACACAGAGTCCCTCTTTGCCTTCCTCATTAGGGGTGGCAATGTCTCCCCCCCGCCCACTGCTGCTCCCCGACTCCACATCCTTTGTTAGGGCCCCTTCTGCACAGAGTCCCTTCATCCAACACGTCCAGCTGCAGGACATCTGCTTTGAGCCAGGCACCCTCACTTCTTCAGGTTTCATCTGACAGGTTGATGCGAATTGATTGTTAATGGCTGCCTGCAGCGCTGTGTTTTGAGAGACGTGAGTGTTTCGTCTTAGCCCAGCAGGGAAGGGCACTGACATCTACCAGCGATGCCTGTCAGTGTGCAGCACTCTGACATGAGCGCCGTGATTGGCCATCCCTGGATGAGACGCTCAATCCCTGACCTCCCTTCCCGCTCAGACTCCTAGTGATTCAGACTTCTGAATCACTCTGTCTATTTATGGACAGAAGTGAGCTTCCCTGATAAGAGCAACCTAAAGAAAATGCCGGAGTTAATCACCCTGGCCAACAGGCCGACGACTTACTCAAACAAACCCGTGATACCTGGGACACCTTTCCTGGGTGGCCAGCGGCAGCTGAACTGTGTGCTTGCCGCTGACAATCGGGTACACCAGGGGGCAGCCTTCCACAGGCTGTTGGATGCCAGGTAGAAAAGACCAGGTGGTCCATCTACTGTAAACCCTTCCAGCTACAGGCGGGCCGGGTTAGACCCGAGAGCAAGGATGGACTTGCTCAAGGCCACGGGAAGGTAACAGGAAGTCACCACAAGAGCACAAGACCAGATCCAGGAACTTTTCCTGGAATTTTGCCTCTTCCCCAACTCTCTCATCTTTCCTTTAAAGTACTCCTGACCAGTTACTGTGGGCCAATTTTTGGCATATTCTGAGAGTTTCCTCAGAATAACTCTACACGCCCAAGCCTATGAAAAGATCCGAGGCTGGGAAAAATTGAAGGTGGGAGGAGAAGGGGACGATAGAGGATGAGATTGTTGGATGGCATCACTGACTCAATGGACATGAGTTTGGGTAAACTCTGGGAGTTGGTGATAGACAGAGAGGCCTGGCGTGCTACAGTCCATGGGGTTGCAATGAGTTGGACACGATTGAGCGACTGAACTGAACTGAAGGCTATGAAGGTAGGTATGGGGCCCCTGGTCCTCCTAGGTGGTTCAGTGGGTAAAGAATCCACCTGCAATGTGGGAGACTTGGGTTCGATCCCTGGGTCAGAAAGCTCCCCCAGAGGAGGGCATGGCAACCCACTCCAGTATTTCTGCCTGGAGAATTCCACGGACAGAGGAGCCTAATGTGGGTTGCAAAGGGTCAGACATGACTGAAGCAACTCAGCGAGCACGCACGCACACACATGGGGGCCCTAAACAAAAATCACACAGATTGACATGAAATTTCTGAAATTTATTTCAATTATGAAGATGATGAATGCGGATAGGGATGGGCTTTAGGTAGAGGGACATTTTGGCTACAAAAGACCTGAGCTGTAAGGGGTTAGGAGCAAGTGAGTTACTGGTCCAGGCAGTGGGCATAGTAGACAGAAGGACCCTGGGAAGAAGGGGGGATTGGGACCCAGGCTGGAGTGTTTGGACTCCAGTGGTGATGAGGCAAGTCACTGGGGAAGAGACAGGAAGAGGTGGGGAGAGGTAGGGCCGCCGGAGAGGGGTGAGGCCAGGAACACAGAGTCAAGGCCGACTGAACGCATCCAGCAAAGCACTCCGCTAAGCTGGGAGTAGACTAGTTGGGGGAGGCGAGTGCAGAGCTGAGGAAGGTCCAGAGGGGCAAATCAGGACCTGGGGGTCCTTGTCTGCTCTGTGCATATACCAGGTGTGTCCACGCACTGCGAGCTTCCAGTGGGTCTGAGTGGGAATGCGTCTTGCCTTTGTAAAGGGCAGTGGGCATGGCCCTCTCGTTTCCCTGTTTGGTGAGCCAGCCTCACTCATCTCCTGCATGGCAGTAAGTGCACTGCTGCTGATGCTCACCAGCCCTGAAGCCCTGGGGCCAGGACCCCTGCCATCCAGAAAGGAAGCTGTCTCCCCCTCCCTCTGGACCTGGCTCTGTCTTCTGGCCCCTGCCCCTCCTTTGACCCCCAGCCTCACTCTCCCCTCAGCCTACCCCCTAGCTGGGCAGTGGCTTTAAAACTTCCCTGCTCCCCTCCTCAGGACCCTCTAGGGCTCTGTCTGCCCTGGATGCAGACACAGTTAAAGACGCTTCATCACACTCTGCCCTCACCAGCCATTCACTCCCCTCACATGGCACCTCCTGGCTCCTGGGCTCCCCTCTTCTTGACCCCCTGGGCCTCTATTTGCCCTGGAAAGCTCAGTGAATTGATCTTTCTGAATCCCCGGGATGATGGGTCTCTTCCGCCCCCCCACCCCAGTCCTCCTAGTCCTTGCCACGTCCAGTAGAACACACATATGACTGCGGGGCCTGCTTCTCTCCTGCATGGTCAGCTCCCTGAAGGTTGGGGTGTCCTGTCCCCAGCGAGGCCCAGCACCGGGCTCCTGCTTAGCAGGCAGTCAGAGAAGCTCATCAGAATATGAATATGTGAGTCAAGGAATAAGTAACTGAGCGCAAGCCTATGGGACGTTTCTCCTAAACGACGCATTGACAGTAGCTACCCCCTGCCCCTCCTGCTGGAGTGCAGCAGACTGAGGGGTAAGCCCACCACATCCTAGAAAGCCCCTCTCATCCTACAGAAAAAAACAGTAAAAAGATAAAAGTATCATTTCTTCTTCAGCTCTGTTCCTTTCTGCAGCAGCCATCAAGAATAAACTAGATTCCAATTAGCAGCCAAGACCCAGAAACCGAAGGATGATTCTTCCTCCCTGCCATTGTGAGCAAACCAACCAGCAATAAATTCCCAATTAGCAGGAAGAAAAATTGATTGAACCTTTTTTTTTCTCTTCTTCTTCCACTTTTGTTTGGCGCTTCCTGTAAACAGGCTGTGTGGCTGGCATTCAAGAGGAAAGAAAATTGAATGCAATGTCATTTTAAGCTTGCCGCAATTAATGTCATGCCAGGTAAGCCATGCAAAGGAACATTAAAAGACTACAAAAGTAATTCGATGCTTAAACACCAGCAAAAGTCATCTCCCTGTGTGCATGTGTATATAACATATAGATCTCTATTTTAGCTGTTGTTGTTTCATTGCTAAGTCATGTCTGACTCTTTGCAACCCTATGGACTTGAGTCCACCAGTCTCTTCTGTCCATGGGATTTCCCAGACAAGAATACTGGAGTGTGTTGCCATTTCCTTTTCCGTATCTTAGCTGGGGCTGTAGCCCAGGCAGCTTAAGCGACAAACATTTACTTCTCACAGCCTTGGAGGCTGGGGAATCTGAGCCCAGGTGATGGCAGAGGGGGCGTCTGGTGAGGCCTCGCTTGCAGACCCCTGCTTTCTCACCACTGTGTGCTCACATGGCCTTTCCTCAGTGTGTGCTCCTGGAAAGATCTCCTTCTTTTCCTCTTCCTGTGTGCTCAGTCACTTGGTCGTGTCTGACTCTTTGCAACCTCATGGACTGTAGTCCACCAGGCTCCTCTGTCCATGGTATTTCCCAGATAAGAATACTGGAGTGGGTTGCCATTTCCTCCTCCAGGGGATCTTCCCCACCCAGGGATCGAACCCATGTCTTCCGTGGCTCCTGCATTAGCAGGTGGATTCTTTACCACTGAGTCACTTGGGAAGCCATATGAGTGGGTATGTATATGTATATATTCAGTTTAGAACAGTATTTTTAACAACACTTTCCCCCAAATATTTTTATGCCCATTACCTGTCTAGCTATGATTCAAAACCAGGTTTGGGATTTGCAGTTGGATCTGGATTCATGTCATGTCTTGACCTAGTTCTGCAAGATACTTGGCCTCCCTGAGTGTCAATCTCCTGTGTAAGATGGGAACATTAGAAAATCTACCATAGAGAGTGCTTGTGGGAATGAAATGAGATGATTTATTGATTTGTCCATTCATTCCTCTGGTCTTCCTTTCCCCAAAGAAGAGGGTGTGAGGAAAAATGCGATGAAGTTCCACCCCAAGATGAGCGTACCATGGGCAAAGCAGGCTTGGAAAGATGCTGAGATGCTGGTGTCTGCAGGCACAGGGGTGACCATTACAGGGGTCAGTAGCTGCCCTGATTGGCACTGAGACACGGTCAAGAGGCGGACGATGAGGTCAGCGGAATTCTTACCTGCCAGAATTCAATCCTTACTTGCTGCCCAGCTCTGTGTATATTCTGTAGTTGTTCAGTCGCTAAGGCATGTCTGGCTCTTTGCAACCCCATGGACTGCAGCATACCAGGCTTCCCTATCTTCCACTATCTACTGGAATGTGTTCAAATTCATGTCTATTGAATCAGTGATGCCATCTCCAATGAGAGGATACCATCTCATCCTCAGTCGTCCCCTTCTCCTCCTGCCTTCAATCTTTCCCAGCATCAAGGCTTTTTCCAATAAGTTGGCTCTTCACATCAGGTGGCCAAAGTACTGGAGCTTCGGCTTCAGCATCAGTTCTTCCAATGAATATTCAGGGTTGATTTCTTTTAGGGAAAGTATTAATATTACAAGTGACTCCACAGATGGTAGGGGACCATGGCTTTCACTCTGCCTCTATCCTGAATCCCTAATGGCCCCTGTTGGACTCTTGCCCCAACAACTGACTTCAACCTGGCAGCTGGAGTTATTTTCATAAAATGTAAGTCTGATACCGGTAACTCTACTCACACCTCCAGTGCTTTCTTTCTCTTGCTCACCAAAGAAGCTAATTTTCTTCTGTACAGTCTGGCCTCCTTCAACCTCCCCCACTCCACCTTCTCACCCAGGACTGGCCCTCGGTTTAGAGGCATGGGGACCAGGTCTTGGAACCCCCACACTGTCCCTCTCTGGATGTGGCCTGCAGCCAGGGAGGGGGAGTGTTGGGGGAAGGCAGCTGTCTCCAGGAAGAGCACATGTGCCGTGAGCCCTGAGATGGTGGTTCTGGCCGAGGTCTTCTCTATCAGAATACGTGTCAATTTCAATCAAGATGATTTACACCCTTTCCAGGGAGGATGGGCTCCAGTGAAACTAAACTTGATGTCGAGTGGGTAACTGACCTCTTTGAGGAATGGTGCTGTCTCAGAGGCTCAGTGCCGACCTTGGCTGTTGACACAACGGACATTGTGGCTGCAGAGGCTAGGGCACCCTCGGTGAACCCAAGCATAGCCTCCCTTCCTGCCACTTACCATGGATATATTTATGGGAAAGTCTGGCCACCTGGGATCAGGTGTTCCTTCTCTCCCAGGACCAAGGGTCACACTGGCCGCTGTGTGTGGAAAGACCTTACTCCAGACATATAAGGTCCACATTGTGAGTCTCCTTATTAGGGCATGGCGGTAAAGAATCTGCCTGCTAATGCAGGAGACACAATCAGATGCAGGTTCGATCCCTGGGTCAGGAAGATCCCCCGGAGGAGGAAATGGTAACCCAGTCTAGTGTTCTTGCCTGGAGAATCCCATGGACAGAGGAGCCTGGCGGGCTGCAGTCCATGGAGCTGCCAGAGAGTCAGATGAGACAGAGCAGCTGAACACACACACGTAAACCTCACCCAGCATCTTTCCACCATAGGTGCCTGTAGTACCTTCAGGTCTGCGAGGCCGTGGGGCCAGAGTGACCCTGCATGACGCTACAGGGGGACCTGCCTCAGAGCCCTGTCCTGGTCCTGCTCAGAGCCAGCGGCCTTCTGCGCTGCAGGGTGTATGCGTTGGAGCAGCATTTCAAAAGCAGGATACGCGTTTCCTCTGGAACTCAGCCAGGGCTGCGAGACACCACGCTTCCTTCTTAGTGGTAGAGGAAGGGTGGATGTGGTAATTTGGCATTTTCTTTGGTAGGAAAGCCCCAGAATGTGCCCAAGGCCACTAGAGCCCTAAAAATGCCATTAGTCCCAGAGGGTTCCAGACCACTAGACCTTTAAATATTAGCATAGTTTATTTCTCACACTTCAGAGCTCATGTTTCTTACAGAGGTCTCTTCAACATCCTTGGTATTATCTTGTGCGTCCTGTCCAATTAGCAAGATGCCACTGACGGGTTAAATCAATGGAATGTCCAGACAGTCACATTCTCATATTTAAGGTGGCAGAGAGTTAGCATGCTGGGAAACACTAGTCATGTACAGGTGTTATTCTGAAATAAAAAAGAAGGGTTTCAGTCGTCCTTCCTGATGGGACTGGAAAAGAATGTCTTCACAGAATCAATGGCTGGGTACCAGGCACCTAAAACACGACTGAGGCAGTGAAAACACAGACTTCAGGAGGAGGGCTTTGCGAAGTATGTATCTAGAACAGGACTCATATCTGGCATGTAAAAAGAAAAGGAAAAATCAATGAAAACAGACTTGGAATCCAACAGAAAAGAGAGCAGAAGACTTAAACAGAGATTTCACCAATGGCTGATAAACAAAGAAGGTGATCAGTTTCATGTCCTCAAGGCAATAAAAGTTAAAGACACAATGACATAAAACCACACAGCAGCCCCGGAAGGGCGAGACTGATGAATGTTTGGCAATACCAAGCGTTGGCAAAGAAGGGGAGCCGTGGAACTTATGTGTTACTCTGGTAGTACGAACCGATTCGACCGTTTTAGACACTGGCATTCTTGAAGATGCAGCAATTTCATTCCTATGTATATTTCTGAAAGAATTGTGTTCACATATTTATCAAACGATACAAACAAGCATGTTTAGAGCAGGCTACTTTATAACAGCCCTAAACTGGAAACAACCCAATGATCATCCACAGTAGAATGGATAAATGAAGTGGTATGTTCAGGGAAAAGATTACATACTAACAATGGGAATGAATAACCACAACGAAAGAAAACATTGTGGGTGGATTCACAAGCTATTTTGAGGGGGGCCAGAGGGAAAGCCAAACATGAGAGAGAACTTACTATATGATTCTATTTGGGTGAAGTTTAAAAAATAAACAAAACTCATGTATGGTGTTTGAAATTAGCTGCATGATTACTTTTGGTGGATAGTCAGTGATTGGAAGGGGGCAGGAGGTATTTTTTTTTCTGTTCATGATCTGTTTCTTTATTGGGTTGTTAGTAACATGTGTGTATTTGGTTTGAAAAATGTCATTGAGCTGGATTTTGTTCACTGCTTTGTGTGTGTTATATTCTGATGAAATCTGCAATGAAAAAGTGACCCTATGCATAAAGTTGCCATGCACTCCTCTGCTCAAAACCTTTCGGTGATTTTTTATTGCACCCCAAAGAAGATCTGAACCCATTGGCCAGGTCTCCCTGGCTTTTAGGATGTGATTCAGCCTGTCTCTACAGAAGACATAATAATGAAGAGAGAAGAATTGATCAGGCTCCGGGATACACTTCCTGAGTTGAAATTTCAATTCTCCACACAGTACCTGGGCAGCTGAGTGACTTAATTCTATCCTGTATCTCTATCCAGTCAATTTTGAGACTAACTCTGTAGAATTATTATGATGCTAAAGCAAAATGATGCATATAAAGTTAAAAGTGAAAGTTGCTCAGTTGTGTCCAACTCTTTGCGACCCCATAGGAATAGTCCATGGAATTCTCTAGGCCAGAATACTGGAGTGGGTAGCCTTTCCCTCTAGGGGATCTTCCTAATCCAGGGATTGAACCCAGGTCTCCTGCATTGTAGGCAGATTCTTTACCAGATGAGCCACAACTGAGAAAATGTCTGTTCATAGCAAACAATATAATTAGCCTAGTTTGCTTTCATTACCTTGAACATATCAACTCTTTTTTCCCTCCATCTCAGGCCTTCCATACTGTGCTCCCTCTAGTTGGAATTCCCTTACCCCATCTCAGGAAACAAATCTTATGGAAGAATTGCTACATTTGGACAAAGAGTTCCTTGAGGTTAAGTAATTCATCTAAGATCCCATGGTTTGGTGGTGGCAGACTTTAAGCTTTAAGTCTCATCATCCATGTTCCAGCCCAGGGCTTTTCCTGGAGTCACATGTCAGTTGCTTGAAGGAAAAGACTTCATTGTGTTTGAGTGTTTCCCATGGAGGTACGGGTCAGCAGTGGCCTGCCATAGGGGCAGGAGCTCAGGGTACAGGAGACCTGGTCACACAGGAGACCTGTGGCATGAGCCCTCTTAGAGGAGGTTGCCATTAACCCCACTGTAGAGCTGCCGAGCAGACGACCCACTAACTGCAGAACAATTATACCAAAGAAATTCTTGCACTGTTAAAAAAGTTCTAGGGCCCACAACAGATTTCCCAGCCTGGGGATCTGGAAAAGGAACTGAGAACCCCCAGGGAATTTGACTTTGGAGGCCAGTGGGATTTGATTACAGAACTTACACAGGCCTGGGGAAACAGATGCATGGAGGGCACAAATAAAACCCTGTGTGCACCAGGATCCAGGAGAAAAGAGCAGTGACCCCACAAGAGACTGGCTCAGACTTGCCCGTGAGTGTCCAGGAGTCTCCAGCAGAGGCACGGGTGGGCTGTGGCCTGCTGCAGGGTCGGGGGCACTGAGTGTGCCAGTGTGTGCCCGGGACCTTCTGAAGGAGGTCCCATTATCTTCATCACCTCCACCATAGCTTGGTCTCAGGTCAAACAACAGGGAGGAAACACAGGGAGGAAATTAAAAATTTATTGAGCACGGCCCCACCCATCAGAACAAGACCCAGTTTCCCCCACAGTCTTTCCCAACAGGAAGCTTCCATAAGCCTCTTATCCAGGCAGAATGAAAACCACAATCACAGAAAATGAACCAAACTGATCACATGAACCACAGCCTTGTCTAACTCAAGGAAACTGTAAAACATGCCATGTAGGGCCACCCAAGATGGACAGGTCATGGTGGAGAGTTCTGACAAAATGTGGTCCACTGGAGAAGGGAATGGCAAACCACGTCAGTATTCTTGCCTTGAGAACCCCATGAACAGTATGAAAAAGCAAAGATATGACACTGAAAGATGAACTCCCCAGGTCAGTAGATGCCCAGTATGCTACTAGAGAAGAGTGGAGAAATAATCCCAGAAAGAATGAAGAGACAGAGCCAAAGCGAAAACAACGCCCAGATGTGGATGTGACTGGTGATGGAAGTAAAGTCTGATGCTGTAAAGGACAATATTGCATAGGAATATTGGAATGTTCCTATGTTCCTGGAATGTTAGGTCCATGAATCAAGGTAAATTAGAAGTGGTCAAACAGGAGATAGCAAGAGAAAACACTGACATTTTAGGAATTAGTGAACTAAAATGGACTGGAATGGGCAAATTTAATTCAGATGACCAGTATATCTACTACTGTGGGCAAGAATCCCTTAGAAGAAATGGAGTAGCCCTCATAGTCAACAAAAGGGTCTGAAATGTAGTACTTGGGTGCAATATCAAAAATGACAGAATGATCTCTGTTCATTTCCAAGCAATCCATTCAGTATCACAGTAATCCAAGCCTATTCCCCAATGGGTAATGCTGAAGAAGCTGAAGTTGAATGGTTCTATGAAGACCTATAAGACCTTCTAGAACTAACACCCAAAAAAGATGTCCTTTTCATCATAGAGGACTGGAATGCAAAAGTAGGAATTCAAGAGATACCTGGAGTAAGAGACAAATTTGGCCTTGGGGTACAAAATGAAGCAGGGCAAGGGCTAACAGAGTTTTGCCAAGAGAACACACTGGTCATAGCAAACACCCTCTTCCAACAACACAAGAGAAGATTCTACACATAGACATCACCAGATGGTCAACACCGAAATCAGATTGATTATATTCTTTGGAGCCAAAGATGGAGATGCTCTATACAGTCAGCAAAAACAAGACCAGGAGCTGACTGTGGCTCAGATCATGAACTCCTTGTTGCCAAATTCAGACTTAAATTGAAGAAAGTAGGGAAAACCACTAGACCATTCAGATATGACCTAAATAAAATCCCTTACGATTATACAGTGGAAGTGATAAATAGATTCAAGGGATTAGATCTGATAGACAGAGTGCCTGAAGAACTATGGACGGAGGTTCGTGACATTGTACAGGAGGCCATGATCAACACCACCCCCAAGAAAAAGAAATGCAAGAAGGCAAAACGGCTGTCTGAGGACAGCTTACAAATAGCTGTGAAAAGAGAAGAGAAAGGGAAAGAAGAAAAGATACACCCATTTGAATGCAGTTCCAAAAAATAGCAAGGAGAGATAAGAAAGCAGTGATCAGTGCAAAGAAATAGAGGAAAACAACAGAATGGGAAAGACTAGACATCTCATCAAGAAAATTAGAGATACCAAGGGAACATTTCATGCAACAATGGGCACAATAAAGAACAGAAATGGTAGGGACCTGACAGAAGCAGATGATATTAAGAAGAGGTGGCAAGAATATACAGAACTAATCAAAAAAGATCTTCATGACCCAGATAACTATGATGGTGTGATCACTCACCTAGAGCCAGACATCCTGGAATGTGAAGTCAAGCAGGCCTTGTTCATTACTATGAACAAAGCTAGTGGAGGTGATGGAATTCCAGCTGAGCTATTTCAAATCCTGAAAGATGATACTGTGAAAGTGCTACACTCAATATGCTAGCGAATTTGGAAAACTCAACAGTGGCCACAGGACTGGAAAAGGTCAGTTTTCATTCCAATCCCAAAGAAGGGCAATGCAAAGAATGTTCAAACTACTACACAATTGCGCTTATCTCATAGGCAGCAAAGTAATGCTCAAAATTCTCCAAGCCAGGCTACAACAGTACATGAACCATGAACTTCTAGATGTTCAAGCTGGATTTAGAAAAGGCAGAGGAACCAGAGATCAAATTGCCAACATTCGTTGGATCATCAAAAAAGGAAGAGAGTTCCAGAAAAACATCTACTTCTGCTTTATTGATTATGCCAAAGCCTTTTACTGTGTACATCACAACAAACTGTGGAAAATTCTTAAAGAGATGGGAATACTGACCACTTTACCTGCCTCCTGAGAAATACATATGCAGGTCAAGAAGCAGCAGTTAGAATTGGACATGAAACAACAGACTGGATCCAAATTGGAAAAGGAGTACATCAAGGCTGTATATTTTCACCCTGCTTATTTAACTGATATGCTGAATACATCATGCAAAATGTTGGGTTGGATGAAGCACAAGCTGGAATCAAGATTGCTTGGAGAAATATCAGTAACGTCAGATACCCAGATGACATCACCCTTATGGCAGAAAGTGAAGAAGAACTAAAGAGCCTCTGGATGAAACTGAAAGAGGAGAGTGAAAAAGCTGGCTTAAAACTCAACATTCAAAAAACTAAGATCATGGCATCTTGTCCCATCACTTCATGGCAAATAGATGGGGAAACAATGGAAACAGTAACAGACTTTATTTTGGGGGGCTCCAAAATCACTGCAGATGGCAACTGCAGTCATGAAATTAAAAGATGCTTGCTCCTTGGAAGAAAAGCTATGACCAACCTAGACAGCATATTAAAAAGCAGAGACATTACTTTGCCAACAAAGGTCTGACTAGTCAAAGCTATGGTTTTTCCAGTAGTCATGTATGAATGTGAGAGTTGGACTATAAAGAAAGCTGAGTGCCAAACAATTGATGGTTTTGAACTGTGGTGTTGGAGAAGACTTCTGAGAGTCCCCTGGACTGCAAGGAGATCCAACCAGTCCATCCTAAAGAAAATCATTCCTGAATAATCATTGGAAGGACTGATGCTGAAGCTGAAACTCCATTACTTTGGCCATCTGATGGGAAGAACTGACTCCTTGCAAAAGACCCTGATGCTGGGAAAGATTGAAGGCAGCAGGAAAAAGAGTGACAGAGGATGAGATGGTTGGATGGCATCACTGACTCAATGGACATGAGTTTGAGCAAGCTCTGGGAGTTGGTGATGGACAGGGAAGCCTGGCATGCTGCAGTCCGTGAGCTCACAAAGAGCTGGACATGACTGAGTGACTGAACTGAACTGAACTGAAACTTGTTTTGTAAACTTTTCTCGTGGCTTAAAAAGCTTGTGAAGGGTATTGAGGAATTGAATGGCTTTCTTGAATCTTGGTCCCTGAATGAGCTTTCAGTCCTGTTTGGAAGACAACACATAAACACTCAAAATCAAATAACACATTTTTGTTTCCATGTTACAGCTGAAGAACTTTCATGAAGCATGTTTAACTTCTAAGGGGCCAGTGCAGATGGGATTCAAGTTCAGAGCAGGGAGGGCTCTGAGTGGGTGAGACTCTGCAGAGAAGCTTCTGGGAGGACTGAGACAGTGAACTGCAAGTTGGAGAGAAGCTGGAAAGTCCCCAGTGGATGGGGCAACCATTCCTGGAGGGTTGAAGAGCACAATCCAGATAGTCCCAATGGTGTGCGGTCAAGACAGTGAGAACCCGGCCTGTCCAGAGTCAAGCTTTACAAGCAGAGTGAACAAGAAATGTACCAGGGAGGTGGCACCCAGATTTAGGAGAAGCTTGGATGCTGGAAAAAGAAGTGTAACTTTATTGCTGGGCTTCCCTGGTGGCTAAGTTGGTAAAGAATCCACCTGCAATACGGGGAGACCTGGGTTCAATTCCTGGGTTGGGAAGATCCCCTGAAGGAGAGCATGGTAACCCACTCCAGTATTCTTGCCTGGAGAATCCCCATGGACAGAGGAGCCTGGTGGGCTACAGTCCAAGGTGTTACAAAGAGTCGGACATGACTGAGTGTCTAAGCACAGCACAGCATGACTTTATTGCTGATTTATAATTGTGTTGCTTTCCTTAAATGGAACCGGAAATGGGCTGGCCAGATTACAAAATCTGGTCCTGGTTTGAGGATTGGTGGAAGAGTAGAAGAGAGCTGGGCTGAAGCTATGTTCATTTGGTGTCAGAACCAAACCTGCCACAAAGCAGCGCCAAAGACAAAAACCCACAGTGGGTGCGGGCGTGGTGTCACACAGCACTTCACACTGGTGAGTCTTCCATCCACAGTCAACACATCCCTTCTAGCACATATTCCTTTCCTGAGCCCTTAAGCCCCATTTGCTCAGTCACCAGGGTGGACTGCCTCAGAGGGGCCTGGCCTCAGACATGGAGGCTCCTTGCAGCTGAGTTAAACCCCAGAGGAGCTGAGAGCTGGAGGCTGCCTGCTGACCCTGCTGCCCGGTGCTGAGTGCTGGGCAGTAAGTCCACCCCTGAACGGATTGGTGATGGAGTTTCCAGTTTCCATGGTGATGTTTATCACTGTGGTACCTGGAGTCTAGAATACAAGGCATGCCTGGCCTGGGAGATGGATGACATTTACAGGCTTGAGTCTTACTGATGCTGTCTTGGGTGGAGATTGGAGGTGACATCGTGTTTTTAAGAAGGGCGAGAAGAAGACATGATACAGACTCTGGGGCCCTTTCTGCACTCCTGATCATCGATATGGATGTGCCGACTGAGAAAAAAATGTTGCAGAACCTAAAAGTTGAGAACTATGTTTTACTCATCAGACTTTCTGAGGACTTCAAGCCCAGGAAACAGAACTCTCAGATCACTCTGAGGAGCTGCTCTGAAGAAGTAAGGGAGGAGCCAGGATATATTGGAGTTTTGTAACAAAACCAGGTAGCTGGAATACCAAAAGATTATTGTTAATTGAAGAAAACCAGACATCTCAAGCTTCCCTGGTGGCTCAGATGCTAACAAATCTGCCTGCAATGCTGGAGACCTGGGTTCAATCCCTGGGTCAGGAAGATCCCCTGGAGGAGGGCATGGCAACCCACTCCAGTATTCTTGCCTGGAGAATCCACAGGGACAGAGGAGCCCAGTGGCCACAGTCCATTGGCTCACAAAGCGTCGGGCACAACTGAAGTGACTAAGCACAGCACAAAGAAAACCAGACGTCTCAAGGGAAGGAGCTTCATATTTTCTATGTACAGGAAGATGCAAGAGTCTGGGCTCATTGAAATCACCCCTTTGATGTGCACCTCAGCCATCTGGGACCAGAGTCCTGTGCTTTCTCATACTGAGTCCCTTGGGGTACCCAGTTGGGTGGGCCTGCAGTGGCTGAGGGCTTGGTGGCACCATTAGGGGAGATTGCAAAGAGATGGCTTAATGGCCGCAACATCCTTTGTTTACTGATAGCAGAGGAAACACTTTTCATTCACAGAAGAGAGGAAAGTCTGAGGGCATCAGGGCAGGCAGAAAATTCCCTCCTTCCTTCCTTCCTTCCTCCCTTCCTTGAAAGGAACCAACATCAGGTTAGAAGCCATAGGAAGAACAGTAGGCCAGAGCAAGGGCCCCAGCGAGGCCAAAATGTTGCAGAAAACAGCCTCACTGACTACGGTTTTTGTTCCCTGACAGCCTGCTCCCAAGCCACCAGGGGTGGGGGCTCTGCAGCCGCAAGTCCTGAGGTCCAGGACAATGACAAGGCTCCTTGGAGAGAGCGGGTGTGAGTAATGCCTCATCTACATGCAGGCAGCAGCAAGCAGGATAATTATCCACCACCTGAGCACTCTTCAGCCCCCAGGCCTTGAGCACGGACATGCCAGGCTGGCAGGGAGAGGGCCCTGGGGCCGGCGTGCACAGCCTGTGTGTGGCTCTGGGTCCCCAAGTGGCCAGTCCGGAGCTGCTGTCTGGAATCCAGCCTGAAAACTTTTTTTGGAAGCATGTCAGAGTTAGGGATGCTGCCAACTCTGCCCATCAAACTGGATATGTGCAATGACCCGCAGGTGGCTCAGATGTGGCGGGCACAGCGCTGGAGCTTTGGAGCAAAATGCTAGTAAAGCTGACATGATGCAACAGCAGTCCTTGGCCCATGCCAGGCTCTGAACCACACTTGTAAAGCTCTCCCTATGAGAACCATGTTGTGAGTCTTGTTAACCCCATTTTAAGAGAAGACTCTTGAGAGTCCCTTGGAGAGCAAGGAGATCAAGCTAGTCAATCCTAAATGAAATCAACCCTGAATATTCATTGGAAGGACTGACGCTGAATCTCCAATACTTTGGCCACCTGAAGCAAAGAGCTGACATTGGAAAAGACCTTGATGCTGGGAAAGATTGAAGGCAAAGTAGAAGGAGGCAGCAGAGGACGAGATGGCTAGATAGCATCACCGACTCAATGGAAGTGAATTTGAGCAAATTCTGGGAGATAGTAAAGGACATAGCAAAGCCTGTTGTGCTATAGTCCACGGGGTTTCAGAGAGTCAGACAGGACTGAGCAACTCAACGATACTACTGAGATTGGCTGTGCTAACATTTTGGAGGGTTTCTTTCATCCAACACTCACAGCTCAATGACATGGGTGCTGCTATGACCTCCTTTCAACAAAATGAGGAAACTGAGGCCAAAAGATGTTGTCTATAATCTAGCAGCTTTGGATTCTAAGCAATGAGCTCAAGAGTGAGGGCAGCAAAGGATGTCACACTAGATCCTGTTATCCTGGCTGAGAAGGGCAGGTGGAGCTTTGCTTTAAAGGGAGGCCTTGAGATAATCTGGCTTCCCAGGTGGCTCAGTGATAAAGAATCCGCCTGCCAAAGCAGGAGACAGAAGAGATGCGGGTTCCATCCCTGGGTCAGGAAGATCCCTGGGGAAGGCAAGCAACCTGCACAAGTGTTCTTGCCTGGGAAATTCCATGGATAGAGGAGCCTGGTGGGGTACATACAGTCCATAGAGTCGCAGAGTCGGACATGCCTCAAGCGACTTAATACACAGCATGCTTGCGATAACCCAGGCCACCTTGTGGCCTCCTGCTTCTTACTTGTTCACTGGGAGCCATCAGAGTTGACCTTGACATCATCAGGCTGTTATGCAGAGAGGGAATAAAAATATAGCAAACTCCATCCCAAAAGCAATTGCTGGTCCCTCTTGGTGTTCAGGGCAGTGACCTGAACTCCTTGAGGGAGGCAAAGACCAAATGAGTAATGCCCCAGAGGAGCGTGTGGATCAGCAGGGAGACTGAAGCCATCACAGCCTCTGCTCTGGGTCAGCAGACATGCAGGGTGCTTTTACATGTTTGTTTCCCCACTTAAAGCTGGGGCAAGCAAGGGTGCTGAGTGACTGGGCTTAGGAACATTTTCATTGTAAGGCAACTGGAGTAATTAAGCGTTCATATGCCAAATGGTAGGGCTTCCCTGATAGCTCAGTTGGGAGAGAATCTGCCTGCAATGCAGGAGACTCCAGTTCGATTCCTGGGTTGGGAAGATCCCCTGGAGAAGGGATAGGCTACCCACTCCAGTATTCTTGAGTTTCCTAGGTGGCTCAGCTGGTAAAGAATCTGCCTGCAATGCAGGAGACCTTGGTTTGATCCCTGGGTTGGGAAGATCCCCTGGAGAAGGGAAAGGGTACCCACTCCAGTATTCTGGCCTGGAGAATTCCATGGAGTTGCAAAGAGCCAGATATGACTGAGTGACTTTCACTTTTCCTGCCAAATGGTAGGAGAAAATGTAGAGGGATCCAGGCTTGTTTATTACCATCTACAAGGAATGATAACGGTGTTGATGATAACTCTGTTTGCCATGCCAGCAAACAGAGCGTGTTGCAGCTATCAGTCCATCAGCCACTTCAGTGTCCCCAGCGGTGCACCCTGAGCGGATTCAGGATGGAAAAGAACAGGATACTGGCTCCAGATAAAAGTGCATATCAAAGGAATGATTTCCGTGAGCCCAGACTCTTGCACCTTCCCATACATAGAAAAGGGCTAAAATTCATTAACTTGAGATATTTGTTTTTTCCCTATCAGTATTCTTTTGATATTCCTACAACCTGGTTTTTGTTGCAAATCCCCCTATGTATCTGGCTCCTCCCATATCCCTTCAGAACAGACCCTCCAAGCTGTCTGCCATCTGGTCTTAAGTCCTCAGTATGTCTGCAGGATAAAATATAATTCCCAGGTGGCACAGTGGTAAAGAATCCACCTGCCAATGCAGGAGACACAAGAGACTTGGGTTCGATTCCTGGGTCGGGAAGATCCCCTGGAGTAGGAATGGCAACCCACTTCAGTATTCTTGCCTGGAGAACCCCATGGACAGAGGAACCTCATGGACTCCTCTGTACCAGTGTACAGAGGCTGAATTTTGGCATCAGAGACATGCGTGCAACAGGTGGAAGCAACCTAACGGGCTGGGTTGCTGAGGATGAGGCTCCAGAGAGAAGGGATAGAAGTCCCTGTTCATCCCACTCTCTGAGATTCTCTGGTTATGTTTCAACACCTTCATTTGAACTTCTGTGCTTTTTGCAAGAAGGAAGATTGGGGTTAATCTGCTTCCAGGTAAAGGCAACCACTTGCTTGTTCTCTCCGGGAAAACGCAAGATTTGCAAAGTTGACTCTGATTAAGAATCACAGACCTTCTTAAGGAAACAGTGATTATGCATCACAATGAAAGGG
Organism: Bos javanicus; assembly: GCF_032452875.1. NCBI lineage: Eukaryota > Metazoa > Chordata > Mammalia > Artiodactyla > Bovidae > Bos > Bos javanicus. Next base: position 3,763,039 of record NC_083881.1, read on the forward strand.
TAAACACAGCCCAGGAATGGAGAATTGGCCAATTGTTCTTCCCAGCTGGGAGCACCAGTCCCCTTTTGATAGCAGGCTTATTGTCTGTGTGTATAAATTTCCCAAATTCTCCCCCAGTGGCCCAAAGGAGGAATAAAGAAGAACCATTTTTTAACCTTCTGAAATGAAAAGGAGTCCCAAACCTGCTCTGAATTTTGGCTGAGCAGACACTCCTGTCTAAGGACCACATTTATTGCTCTGGATCTCCCTCGGGAATCAGATTTATTTCAGAGGAATCCCTGTCCACAAAAGAGGAGAAACAAGGACTTGGACTTACTTGGGAAATGGAGTTCAAATCAGTTATGCCCTGAATTAGATATGCTCAGTTGCTCAGCCGTGTCCAACTCTTTGAGACCCCATGGACTGTAGCCCACCAGTCTCCTCTGTCCATGGGATTTTTCAGGAAAGAATACGGGAGTGTGTTGCCACTCCCTTCTCCAGAGCATCTTCCCAATCCAGGGATCAATAGCTTTATTGCTTTGTCAGGCAAAGGGGACCACAGCAGGTTAACTGTGTTAATGCTCTCAAAACCTTGGAAGGGATAATGAGGAGTTTTACAGTAAAGGTTCAAGGAGCAGGGCATGGTCAGCTCATGGACATCCTTCTGATGGGTTTGTGGTAAGGAGTGGGAGTCAGCATCATCAGCCTTCTGGTTCCAACTGGTCTAGGATCGTATGTGCTTATGGGCAGCATGCAGTTAACCTCTTCCACCAGGTGTGAGTTTCAGTATCTGCAAAACAGCTCAAAGGACATGGCTCAGAATATTGTCTACAGTCCTTGAGGAAGAACTAAATGTTCTTGATTTTCTTTAATGGTGAAAGCATTCTTATTTTGTCTTCAGTTCAGTTCAGTCACTCAGTCGTGTCCAACTCTTTCCGACCCCATGGACTGCAGCACGCCAGGCTTCCCTGTCCATCACCAACTCCCAGAGCTTGCTCAAACTCATGTCCATTGAGTCAGTGATGCCATCCAACCATCTCATCCTCTGTTGTCCCCTTCTCCTCCTGCCTTCAATCTTTCCCAGCATCAGGGTCTTTTCCAATGAGTCAGTTCTTTGCATCAGGTGGCCAAAGTATTGGAGCTTCACCTTCAGCATCAGTCCTTCCAATATTTTGTCTTGCTTGACTTTTTCTTTCTTTCTGCATTTTCTCACTTCTCTGATTAAAATCATTCTTTGACTAAATTTTTCTACAGAAAAAAGCAGGTGGAGAACATGGGTTGGGGTCTATTCTGGGAAGGCCTCATAGGGTCCTGCTGGGCTACAAGGCAGTGTTGTCTTCAAGGGCATTGTCAACTCAATGGACATGAGTTTGAGCAAGCTCCAGGAGATGGTGAAGGACAGGGAAGCCTGACGTACTGCACTCTATGGGATCTCAAAGAGTTGGCCATGACTGAGCAACACATTCAAATGATAAAGAGGTTAATAGGGCTACAGTTCTGAGAGGAGCGGGCCTGGATGTGGGTGTCAGATATCAAATGACACTTGGGTTGGGAGGGAGGGGCTGTGGAAGTAGGGGGTCACGTGTCCCTTCTAGAGGGTTGTGGTTCCAGCCCGTGCTGGCTCCATGTTCCCAGAGAGTCTTGTTTCTGAAGACGAGCTTGGCATCTGGCTTCTGAGAAATATTACCACCGTTAAGTATCAGTCACTAAATCAGTTCATCTTTACATGCCCAGGACAAATGAGATGCAATCGGGAGGCTAATTTGACCTTTAGGCTTCCAGCTTTCAACTTCTGTCCTAGAGGATGAGAAATGAGGTTCTGCTAAGGTGGTGAGAAGCACCACATGCTTTCTCCCCCCAAATTTATATGCTGAGACTAACGCCCCCCCCCCAGTGATGGTACTGGAGGTAGGACCTCTGGAGGGGGGTGACTAGGGCATGTGAGATGTGAGTGGGGCCCCCATAATGGAATTAGTGCCCCCCTTTGAGGAGGAAGAGGACTAGTCCTCTCTCTCCGTCATGTGGGGACACAGTGAGAAAGTGGCCATCTATAAATGGGGGGCCCTCCACCACCCCAGAACCAAATGGTGCTGGCACACTGCTGATGGGCCCCCAAGCCTCCAGAACTATGAGAAGTTTATGTCTGCTGTTAAAGCCACCCAGCCTGTGGCATTCTTTCACTGCAGCCGGAACTCAGATGAGTCCACTCTGGGGCCAGCAGATGCCTTGACGACCCCCGCTCATCCAGTTTGCCCGTGGGGAGAGGCTTGTCTGCTTTCTTCTTTGCTCCTCCAGGCTGCTGTGAGCAGGGGTGCATGTGCGTGTGTAGCTGTCTGCCGCCTCCCTCAAGGTCGGGGCATAGACTCAAGCTAAAGTGACGTTGGTTCTTCCTGTGCTTGTGAAAAGTGCTGCAAGTGGTCCCCAAAGAGCTGCTTAATTAATCTTTTGGTTACTCCAGAGAGCATCTGGGGGGTGCTGGCACAGGAGGGTCCTTAGGAGGGCTTCGCACAGGTACCCTCTGCCTTTTAAAAAAATTTTATTGGAATAGAGTTGCTTTACAGTGTTGTATTATTTTCTGCTGTATGGCAAAGTGAATCAGTTACATGTATACATATAACCCCTCTCTTTTGGATTTCCTTCCCATTGAGGTTACCATAGAGTACTGAGTAGAGTTCCCTGTGCTATACAGTAGGTTCTCATCAGTTATTTATTTTGTACATAGTAGAGTATATGTATTCCCTGGTGGCTCAGATAGCTATACAGTAGGTTCTCATCAGTTATTTATTTTGTACATAGTAGAGTATATGTATTCCCTGGTGGCTCAGATAGTAAAGAATCCACCTGCCAATGCAGGAGACATAGGTTCGATCCCTGGGTTGGGAAGAACCCTGGAGTAGAAAATGGCAATCCGCTCCAGTATTCTGGCCTGGAGAATCCTGGCAGGCTACGGTCCGTGGGGTCGCCAAGAGTCAGACACAGCTGAGTGACTAAGCATGCACGCAGTGTATATGTATTAATTTCAATCTCCCTGTTTACCTCTTGTTTTTGAAAGCTTTTCTTTACCACTTTACTTTTACAAAAAGCCTACAGTAGTACCCTTTTTTGAAAACAGAAGAGGATTTTCACTTTTACAAAAATAGCGTAAAGTGAAAATCACGCCCAGTGTTTGCTTTGCGGGGAGCTGAGCTGTTATGGAGGCGCTGAGCACTCAGCGCGATGAGAACGGCCCCGGCAAATCTCCTTTCTTCCCTGGAACTGCCTCACATCTCAGCATCCACCTGCGGTAAGCTTTGAACCGATTTTGTGCTTAATCTTGATTTATTTTGTGTATCCATTAGCAAGACATGTCCTAAGGCAATTGCTTCTTTGCTTTACACCATTTCGACTTAGGAAAGATTTCATACGTATGCTCTGCTTTTGCGTATCAGGGGGCGCCTGTGTACTGAGAGCTGACAGATTTTAATGGCACCACTCCAGTTCAGTGTATCACTGCGGACTCTGTGTGATGTAGGACTGTGCCCAGGAGGGAGTGCGTTAGTTAACAGGGAGCAGCTCAGAGGTAAGGGCTTGGGGGAGGTGGGTGCAGGCACCAACTCCGCCTTGCTCTGGTGATGGAGCTAATAACACAAACAGAAATCCTACCAGGATCTTCCCTGGCTGACTGCCTGTGTGTGTCAGTACTTGACAATGTTATTGGGATCAGTCTTCACAACCACCTCCAGAGTGACATGGTATGATTAGTTCCCACTTACAGGGGAGTCCATCATTGGAGTGTACCCGCAGACCAAGCCAGCTGACCCACCAGCCAGCCTGGCCATGTTCCGCCCCCCTCGGGGGGCTCTGGCCACTCGAGCTCCTGACCGCGCCTTCAGCCCTGCTCATTCCCCTTGGTTCTGCATTTGGTTCAGAGCAGGCAGTGGGGGAGGGGGAACGCCCTGCACCAGGCTGCTCTGATTACACGACTTACTAACATCCACTCTTCCAGAGGGTAGGAGGGCGGATGACACGGACTGTGTGAAGTGTCCCATACAGTGAGTGCCACAATAGGTACATTTTAGGGGACCCCACCTCAATATCGAGTCTTCCCTGGTGGTTCAGTGGTAAAGAATCTGCCTGCCGATGCAGGAGATGGGGGTTCAATCCCTGGATGGGGAAGATCCCCTGGAGAAGGAAATGGCTACCCACTCCAGTATTCTTGTCTGGAGAATCCCATGGACAGAGGGACCTGGCGGGCTACAGTCCGTGGGGTCACAGAGAGTCAAACACGACTGAGCACAAACACACACACACACAATAAACACCTCAAAACCTCAGTGGCTTTGAGCATCAGACATCTGTATTTCTCATTCACAGGGTTAGGGTCAAGTTCAGCTTTGCTCCAGCATCTCCGTTTTCCTGGGGCCAGTCGTCGCCCACGGCTGCATCTGCTCCCTGTGGCAGGAGCAGCAGCGGAGCGAAGGAAACAAAGAAAACAGGCAACTTTCAGTGTTTGAGGTTGAAGTAGGTTGACATCCAAAATCCTCTGTGTCCCAAAGTCTGGATCAGGGCAAGACTCTTCCCTGGCCAGTGGGTAGTCTTGGCAAGTCATATGATCAAGAGCAGGATGCATCACTGTCTGGGGTCAGGGGTGAAATTCAGGAGCAAGAGGAGCTTCCCCAACAAGCTAAGATGAGAGAAGAATATACCCACGTGAAGAGGTCCACCATCAGCTCTCCGACACCAGCCCCTCTGTTACATCCCTCCAGGCAGAGACTGGAATATTCCTCTTCCTGGCCTGTCCCGGGGAGAGGTCATGGTCCTGAGCATTGCTCTTATGCACACAAACCAGCTGGTTGTCCTTCTCTCTTTCTTTTTTTTTCCCCTCCTGACTATGGTATCATTCACCTTGTTTGCACATATTCTGAATCACCTACTTAAAGGAAATTTTTCTTGCCCAGATCTATGCATCCTTGTAAGCTACCTAAACGCAAATGAACAAAAGAGCACAAACCTGCCAAGATGTATTTTTAATGACTTGGCACTCCTTGAGAGAAAGCCCTGGGCATGTTGCTGCTGCCTGCCAACTCCATACCTTTGCTGTGGACGAGCACCCACAGAAGGTAATCAGTGTGTGATGAAGGCTGTAACACACAGAGGTGATGACTCAGGGCTGTCATGGCCCTTTAGTTACCAACTGCTGGAAGCCTCTACCTCCTCATCTGTAAAAACAGAGTGTTGCCTATGATGCTGAATTAAAGGCAGCCCAGCAGTGTGCTGAGAGAGTGGTGTTGGAATCAGACCTAGAATATGAATCCGGGTGGGCACTTCCATCGCTTCCCCACGCCTCAGTGTCCTCATCTAAAAATAGAGGAGAACAGCTCTGAACTTATAAAATTACCCCGAGGACACAATACATGAGGATTTGGAAGGGATTTCGTACAACGATGAGCGTGCGGCACTTCCACTAGGGTTTGATGGCATTGGAATGACTGTCCCTGTTTGTTTTTTAGACCAAACAATAAACTGTGGTTTGCTGATGTGTGGTGAGTGGTAGGGTATTTGTTTTATCGCTTTTATTGACTCAGCTGCTGGAGAGAGTTTTGCGCCAGACAGGGACTGCCAAAAAGACTATACCGGAGTCTGCTGGCTTTCAGTCACCCAGCTCAGAGCCTGTGGTCTGTCACTGTTTTGTCGGTGATGCCAGGCTCCTGGGAGCACACTGGTGTCCCGGTGTGGGAGGTTATAAAACGGGCTGCAAATTCTCCCCTTGTCTGTACCCATGCCTGGCCATGTTTTGATGCACAGAGTCTGTTTCTCTGCCTCTTGAGTCTGAGTCGGCCGTGGCACTAGCTTTGGTCAGTGGGAGGTTAGCAAACATGAAGCAAGCAGGGACTCAAGAGTGCTTGTCCACCGGGGCTCTGCCGTGGAGCGTCTGGGATCCGAATGCATGGCGCACCTGGCAGACGAAGAGAGTCACCCCACCCAGCCTCCCCCACCGCTCTTATCTGGCATCCAGCCGACCCCTGAAGCAGAGTCATTAGCTGGTTGGTACTTGACCGCATGAGCCCAGCTAAGAGAAGAAGAGCGGGCTGGCTGCTGCTGCTGCTGCTAAGTTGCTTCAGTCGCGTCCGACTTTGTGCGACCCCATGGACTGCAGCCTACCAGGCTCCTCCGTCCATGGGATTTTCCAGGCATGAGTACTGGAATGGGGTGCCATTGCCTTCTCCGGCGGGCTGGCTGAGCCCAGTCCAAATGGAAACCTACAAAATCATGACTCTTGTGTGATGCTACGAAGTGTGGTTTTCTTATACAGTTAAAGCTCATGACACAATCAGTGCTCCTGGGGAAGACCATGCATTTTCCATCTTGATGGGGCTCCTCCCACAGGTATGTGATATGTTGATAAACAGAGTAGGGGGCTGTATCTGGGTCCCCCCAAACCATGCTCATATTCAGTGGTTCACTAGAAGCATTCATAGAACTCAGGAAAGCTGTTCTACTCATGGTTACAATTTATTACAAAACAAGGATACACATTAAAATCACCAAATGAAACAAGACACACTTCCTGTTGTTCACTCCCCGTGAGGTTGTATGGCCCACCTTTAGTTCTCTGAACAGCCCTGTGTGACATCATGCAATTTTCTGTGCCCTGATAAAGGGGAAGAGCCCTTCTCTGGCAGGAGAGTAACTCAGACCCAAGTGTCAGAAGGTTCATGGCTCAGATGATGTCACATGTGTATTGTGTATAGAAGCTTTGTGTGGTTGGTGCACAGGTTGCTATGAACATCCTAGAATGCTGTCATTTACATGAGAGTGAACAAACCAGCCTTGGGCAAGACTCCTTTTCAGATCTCTTCAGTCAAGTCTCCCTTCCCCTCACCCTCAGTCTCCTACGTACAGAATGAGCTGGTCAGATGAGATCACCTCCAAGGCCTCATTTAGTTTCATGATGCTCTGACCCTCCAAACCTGAAATGTCACTTGCAGGACTTACTGACTTGGGGCCTGGATTCTGACAATGCCCTTTAAATGTCAGAGATTGTATTTCCTTAGTCATTATTCTAATGATCTGCTTGTCTTATTCATTCCAAATGGAGATGTGATCTATTTCCAGTCCCCAAGATAATCACGTTTTAATTAATTTGGAAGAAGGATCCGGGGGGGCGGGGTATCAGTAATTCCACGTGTCTTCCATCCCTTGAAAGCATGAGAGACGTGAACCTTGTGTTCACCCCCTGGTTCATTCATTCAACAAACACATCTGTAGCTCCTGTTGTGCACCAAGCACAGAGCTGTATACCCAGGGCACATGGATGCAGAGATATGCCTACATGGAGCTCACCAGTCAAGGATGGACAGTGACAATGAGTGACAGCCATAGTGCAGGGTGATCTGTGCTTTGCTGAAGGAAGCATTCGATCCTTCATGAACCCAGATGGGGCCACCCACCCAGGTTGAGCTCCCCGCCACCCACTGGAGAATGCTCCCTAAAAAAAGTGAGCTGGGCATTTAAGATGAAGACGGCTTGCCAATGATGTGGGCTGGGGGGAGGAGAAGAACGGGAGGGTGCACCAGGCAGAAAGGGCAGTGCCTGGCAGGGCGAAAGACATCAGGAACATCCACCAAACCGAAGGCAAGTTGGGTGCTTACAGCGGGCCATTCAACATACTAGGCTCCTCACTTAAGCCAGCCTGTGGGTCGCTGCTTTCACGATCTCCTCTCCATAGAGGAGTAAACTGAGCTCAGGGACCTTACACACAAAAACCAGAGAAAGCAACTCAAGCTAGTTAAAAGCAGAACTTGATGCTAAGAATCTCTGTCTGCAAACAAGAGCAGGGGGGATATTTGGAGAAGTCCTTCCATGAGGTTAGAGAGAAAGAAGACAAGTGGGATCACGTGGGTCTAGGGAGATAGCTAAGGGCCAGGGAACTGGGAGGGACTTGTGTGAGAGGCTCCATTTGGCTTTTACTCAAGGAACCAACAACGGACAGAGGAGGATGAGGTGGTTGGATGGCATCGTTGACTCAAAGGACATGAATTTGAGCAAACTGGGAGAAACTGGAGGACAGGGGAAGCCTGTCATGCTGCAGTCCATGGGGTCACAAAGAGTCGGACATGACTGACCAACTGAACAACGTGGAACCAAGCATGTGCAGTGATGGGAATGGAGTCTGGAGCCCAGGTAACACCTGCTGCAGTGACCCAGGGAGAAGTCAGGGGTATGAAGTCCTCAGGGAGCAGTGGAACAGAGATACAAGAGGTCAGCCATGCTGTGTGCATTCAGAGTCATCCAGCCTTGGGCTTGACTGTGGGCAAGCCATGGTCTCAAGGACAAACGGGAGTCCTGGATCCTAGTCATGGCTCAAATTGCTTGGCTCTCTGACCTTGAGAAAGTTACCTGAACCCTTCATACCTCCATTTCCTCACTGATTAGTGAAGCTAAGTAGAATCAACATTGAGTTGTTGAGGTTTCATCTATCTAATGTATGCTATGCAGGAGATCTGTTGTATAATGCAGGAAGAATAGAGGACAATTGAATTAATAAGTTCATGAGGGAGTGAACGAATCAACAAATGAAAAATCTTGAAGGGAAAAGGACTATGGCTAAACCTGAGCCACACCCCGACACCTTCTTCTAGGTCTTGGTATATATCAACATTCTACGTTTAAATTCAGCTGCAATAGCAGGAGACTGCCAGGATTTGCTCCTAGATTCTAGTTGTGTGACCTTGGGCAAGAGGCTTGGGTTCCTCTAGGATTCAGACGACAGGATTCTAACTGCTTCAATTTCATAGGATCATCATGAGGATTCAGTGACTTAATATACATAAAGCACAATAGAACTTAAAAATTCAATCCTTTGAAGATCTAAAAATGCTTTCGTAAACATGAGCTCCTGTGACAGTCACAGATTCTCTTCATACATGTAGGTCAGAAGTTTTCATAGGTGAGAAGGCAGAGGGACAAATATAAAGTTATTTTCCATTTTTCTGAAGTCAGGAATACTAGAGTACTGGGCTTCTTAACCCACCTGCATTACGCCAGTCCATGTATCCCCAGGTCATGTTTGATCAGTTCCTGCTCCTTCTTGAAGGTCACGACTTCAGGCCTTTCCTCCTGTGAAGCTCTCCATGACCTCCTGAAAAGCTGGAAGTCACTTATCCAAAGTTCACATGGCTGAAATGGGATATCCAAGTTGGCATTCATACCCTCTCCCCCCATAACCAGTGTGCCTTTTTTTTTGGCTGTACTACCCCAGCATGAGGGATCTTAGTTCCCTGACCAGGAGAACAGGGATCGAACCGGCACCCCCTGCAGTGGAAGCATGAGGTTGTAACCACTGGACTGTTAGAGATGTCTCAACCAGTGTGCTTTTAGAGACACTGAACATCATGAAAGACTTGGAATGGGCAAAAGGGGATTGGATATTTTTCCAACAGAACCCTAGGCATTATCTGGGTTTATCTGATCATATAAGGTTCTGAGTCCCTCAGAGTCTATAACTGGACTAGTTTACAACTCTAAGTTATATATATATGTATATATATATTTTTAAGACTTTTTTTTCCCATAGAGATGTAAAGGAATTTCAAATTTTATCTGGTGGTGATGTAATTGACTTCCCCACCCTGATCCAATGGAAGAGCTTCCTTCAAACATTACTTTTGGTTGGACAGCAACCAGTTATGTATCTGTTAGCAAATTCTTTACAACATCTCTGATTCTTGATTATATGTGTCTCTTCTTCAGATTTTTCTCTTGAGAAGTTTTAATGTATTGCCGATTTTCCTGTTAACTAATGGATTTAATAAAATCTTTTGATATACGTTCACTTTATATTTGTATGAAAGTCATGATCTTTGTTATTTTGAGAATTATCTTTTAATAACATCATAGTGGGCTAGGGATAGAGGGAAGGAAATGAACATATATATGAAACAGAGATGCAAGGATATATCAAAGGGATGTATACAAATAAATGTTTGCAGAATGGACATATACATTTTTGCATATCTCTAAATGTCTCTTTGGTGGTAGTTTAGTCGCCAGGTCATTTCTGGCTCTTGTGACCCCATGGACTATACCCCGTCCAGGCTCCTCTGTCCATTGGATTCTCCAGGCAAGAACATGGGGGTGGGTTGCCATTTCCTTCTCTGGGGCTCTTTCCCACCCAGGAATCAAACCCAGGTCTCCTTCACTGCAGGCAGATTCTTTACTGACTGAACTATGAGGAAGTCTCCTCATGTTTCTTTAGATGAACACATACATCTCTAACTATATAAGTGCACAGCCCCAACACTAATTTTGAGGTTAAATTTGCTAAAGAAATTACTTGAGGATATACTTCATAAAGAAGGAAAAAAGCCTTCAAAACAAGAAAGAATAGTGAATTAATAGATGGATACACATGTAAATAACTCCCAACAAACATTCTTGGTGTTTAATAATAACAACTTAAATATATATGATTGAAAATACATAATAAAATACCAACATAATTACATGGAAGTGAGTAAGGGTTTATAAGAACCAAACTGATACAATTTACTTGGGAAAGAAAGATGTGGTTTTTGATTAATCTTAGAATGTGTAGAGTAATTTTAATAGTAAAACGTCAAGGACAAACTCTAGAAGGTTGGAAATAAAAACTGTAAACAAGTTCCAAATTGGGGAATAAAATAAACAAACAAGTAAAATTAGAGGAAAAACATCTCTCAAGATTTAGCAGGTGTTCCCGGAGCCTACCCATCCCTTCTCAACCCACTCTGGAATTCAACTGTGAGATTCTCCCAATGACAATGTCTTGGTGCTTCTCTCTGGCTCAGATACAGCAAATGTAATGCCCCCTAATTTATGTAGGAGTTATATTCACAGAGAAATACAACTGTATTAGCCATGGTCTAGCTCTTTCTGGGGGGAGGTAGGTTTTTACTGTCCTTATATTATTATACTGTATACATTGAATATATATACACACATATAAAACCTCTCCTGTGTTTCATGGGGCTTCCCAGGTGGCACTAGTTGTAAAAAGTCTGCCTGCCAATTCAAGAAAGAGACTCAGGTTTGATCCCTGGGTCAGGAAGATCCCCTGGAGGGCGTGGCAACCCACTCCAGTGTTCTTGCCTGGAGAATCCCATGGACGGAGGAGCCTGGCGGGCTGCAGTTCACGGGGTCGCAAAGAGTCCAACATGCCTGAAGCGACTCAGCACACAGCGCACTGTTGCCTATTGTTTAATGTTTTACAATTTTGGTAAAATATGCAGAACATAAAATCTACCGTTTTAATCATTTTTAGGTGTGTCGTTCAATGGCATGAAGTACATTCACATTTTTGCTCCACCGTCAGCATCATCCATCCCCAGAACTCTCTTCATCTTCCCAAACTGGAAATCTCTGCCCATTAAACAATAGTGTCCCGTTCTTTCCTCCCTACCACCGCCTACTTTTTGTCCCTATGAAGTTGACTAGACAACTCCTGCAAGTGGGATCGTGCAGTGTTTATCCTGCTGCTCCCGGTTTCTTTCACTGAGCAGAATGAACTCAAGGTTCATCCGTGTTCTCCAGGAGTCAGAAGTTCCTTCCTTTTAAAGACTGAATAACATTCCACGGTATGTAAGTACCATATTGTATTTCTCCATCCATGCATCAGAGGACATTTGGGTTGCTTCCACCCCAGGGTTATTTGAACAGCGCTGCTGTGAAAATGGGGGTGCAGATTTTTTTATTTTTTGGAGTTCCTGATTTGAATTCTTTGGGCTTGTATACCCAGAAGTGGGATTGCTGGATCATATGGTGGTTCTATTTTGATTTTGGGGGAAACTCCATATTGTTTTTCATAGTTTTCACTGTTTCAGGTTCCCACCAGCAGTGCACAAGGGTTACTGTTTCTCTGGTATGTTATTTTGAAAGAAGAGGAAGCCATGGCTGACTGGTGCCATCTGCCACAGATGTAATAAGAGGAACCGCACACACGTGGGGTGTGAAGCTCCTGACCTATAGGCGTGTCTCCTCCTTCATTGAGCAGGAAACCCCAGAAGCTGCCAGCTCAATAACAAGAGCCAGCTCTACCCTCAACCTCATGCAGACTCATGGAAACGGGCACATAATTAACGATGAGTTTGGGACTTTTGACTGTCCAACTGACAGAAAGTAATAGGATTTATAAAATTCATGACTGGCAAAGAATTAGAGAAAAAGGACTTTTCATATATTGCTGATGGGATTATAAATTACCAGGTTCATTTCTGAAGGTAATCTGTTCTATTAAAATTAAAAATCCATCTAACTTTTGACCCAATAATCTACTTTGGGGAATATCTACTATGAAAATAAAATTACTGGCATGTAAGAATGTACGATGATATCTTTGCAGAATTTTTTGTGGCAAGGGAAAAAATCTGGTAAAATGCAATTATGGTATACTTACTATGCTGCAATTCTTTCCCCTGCTAGAAAGTAGCTGCAAATATATAAAAGAAAAGATGTACATCTCAAGATATTGATTATAGATAATATGACTATATGAGGGCAGAGAAGAGTCTAGAAGGTAGATACACAACTCTTAAAAGTGAGGGCCTAAAAGACTGGATTCAAATTCTAAGTTAGTTACTCACCAAGACAGGCTGCCTGCTCTCTTGCGAATATCCATCACTGTCTTGGCAATGTGAAAATTCCTGTTCGTCCTCGAGGGCCCAGCTTGAGGGGCTCGAGGCCCCTCCTTCCTTGTGGACACCTCCTGAACCTTGTTCCAGGAGGAGACTACTTCCTACACAAACCTCCCACATCTAGGGCAGGATTTAGTCATAATGTTCACTGCATGGAATTGTAATTCAGTGAATCTCTCTGAAGTGCTTTACTAGACTATAGACTTCTCAAGGACAGGAGATTTCATTCATTCATTTATTCATTCTTTCTTGATACCCATGCGCCCCCTTCCCCTCCCCAGCCAGTACACAGGCCCTGTAATTAGAGATGAGGGGTGGGGAGCAGTATCCTTCGTGGTTATGTAAATTCCTATCATAACATGAGGTTGGAGAAGGGCAAATACTCTTTTATCATTCTAAAGTCAAGGCTATATTTGCAAACAGTAGGGATCTCTTATGTAAGTTTTATGAGATATTTTGGCAAGAAACTAATCCTCATGGTGCAAGGCATATTTTTTAAAAAATATTAAGAAAAAAAAAATCAAGTGAGGCCCGAAGTGGCCTCAAGTGAGATCCTCACCAGCTCTTTCGCCCCATTCCTGAGACCAGGTGTCACTCTGGCCATCCAGCAGCAGAAATGGGGTGGAGGAGGGTATGCCTTCCCCTGAGTCCCAGGGCCTGGACTGTTGACATTGGCCAGAAGGAGACTTGTGGGGAAGGATGGAGAGGTTGTCCTTGGAGAAACAGGAAGAGGGTAGGAAGGGACCCAGAAAGGTTGGTATGAGGGTTTAAGTTCTTGCAGGGATGGGGAGAGGCGATGACCAGATCAGTGATACAGCCCCATCTCTCTCGTTGTCAAGGACTTGTAGCTCTGGAGCCTCCAGGGCAAGAAATTCTTACTTCAGGAGAACAGTGTGAAAGGCCATACAGTCATCTCCTAGTTCCAGGATCTCTACGGATAACCAAAATTCATGAATGCTCCAGCCCCTTATATAAAATGGCATGGAACTGGGACTTCCCTGGTGGTCTAGTGGTCGAGATGCTACACTTATGGTGTGGGGGGCTCAGGTTTGATAGCTGGACAGAGAACTAAGATCCCATATGCTGTGGCAGCTTGGCTAAGAAAATATAAATAAAAACTAAAAAAAAATTAAAAACGAAAGAGAAGAGAAGAATAATACAGTAAAATGAAAAAGTTTTTAATCGAGTAGTATTTACCATCTATGCACATCCTCTGTATACTTTAAATAATCTCTAATTACTTATAATACCTAATACGATATAAATACTATGTAAATAGCTGTAAATACAATGTAAATGCTATATGAGTAGTTGCTGAGTTAGAGCAAATTCAAGTTTTGCTTTATGGAACTTTCTGGAATGAAAATATACTGGTTCCAAATTTGTAGATTCATTCAACCACAGATCAAAAAATATATATATTTTAATAGCATTTATACTGCTGGTTCATCATAGGATATTGAGTACAGTTCTCTGTGCTATACAGTCAGTTCAGTCGCTCAGTTGTGTCCGACTCTTTGTGACCCCATGAATCGCAGCACACCAGGCCTCCCTGTCCATCACCAACTTCCGGAGTTCACTCAGACTCACGTCCATCAAGTCAATGATGCCATCCAGCCAGATGTCCCCTTCTCCTCCTGCCCCCAATCCCTCCCAGCATCAGAGTCTTTTCCAATGAGTCAACTCTTCACATGAGGTGGCCAAAGTACTGGAGTTTCAGCTTTAGCATCATTCCTTCCAAAGAAATCCCAGGGCTATAGCACCTCACTCCAGTACTCTTGCCTGGAAAATCCCATGGATGGAGGAGCCTGGTAGGCTGCAGTCCATAGGGTCGCTAGGAGTCGGACTCGACTGAGCGACTTCACTTTCACTTTTCACTTTCATGCATTGGAGAAGGAAATGGCAACCCACTCCAGTGTTCTTGCCTGGAGAATCCCAGGGACACGGGAGCCTGGTGGGCTGGCGTCTATGGGGTCACACAGTCGGACACGACTGAAGCGACTTAGCAGGATCTCCTTCAGAATGGACTGGTTGGATCTCCTTGAAGTCCAAGGGACTCTCAAGAGTCTTCTCCAACACCACAGTTCAAAAGCATCAATTCTTCGGTGCTCAGCTTTCTTCACAGTCCAACTCTCACATCCGTACATGACCACTGGAAAAACCATAGCCTTGACTAGATAGACCTTTGTTGGCAAAGTAATGTCTCTGCTTTTGAATATGCTATCTAGGTTGGTCATAACTTTTCTTCCAAGGAGTAAGCGTCTTTTAATTTCATGGCTGCAGTCACCATCTGCAGTGATTTTGGAGCCCCCAAAAATAAAGTCTGACACTGTTTCCACTGTTTCCCCATCTATGTCCCATGAAGTGATGGGACCAGATGCCATGATCTTCGTTTTCTGAATGTTGAGCTTTAAGCCAACTTTTTCACTCTCCACTTTCACTTTCATCAAGAGGCTTTTTAGTTCCTCTTCACTTTCTGCCATAAGGGTGGTGTCATCTGCATATCTGAGATTATTGATATTCTCCTGGCAATCTTGATTCCAGCTTGTGCTTCTTTCAGCCCAGCATTTCTCATGATGTACTCTGCATATAAGTTAAATAAGCAGGGTGACTATATACAGCCTTGATGTACTGCTATACAGTAGGACCCTGTTATTTATCTTATATCTCCTAACCCCAACCACCCACTCCATCCCTCCCCCGACTCCCTCCCTCCTGGCAACGACCCATCTGTCCTCTGCATCCATAAGTCTGGCTCTGTTTCGTGTGTTCATCACTCAGTTGTGTCTGACTCTTTGCGACCCCATGGACTGTAGCCCACCTGGCTCTGTCCATGGGATTCTCCAGGCAAGAATACTGGAGTGGGTAGCCATATCCTTCTCCAGGGGATCTTCCCGACTCAGGGATTGAGCCTGGGTCACCTGCATTGCAGGCAGACTCTTCACTGACCAAGCCACTAGGGAAGACCCATTCCGTTTCATAGATGGGTTCGTTTGTGTCGTATTGTAGATTTCACATAGACGTAACATCATACGTCAGCCCACTTCTGGTCTTGGGCAGAACTGAGTAGTTGCAAGCTAAGTCTCCTCTAGGGTTTGTACAGCAGTAAATGTTTAATGACTCTTTAAGGGCGGGTGGGGAAAGCCGCTCTCTTGATCTGCCAATTTTCCTGAAGGAAACACATCCACCTCGGCCACAGTCAAGCTCCCAGTGGGATGCTGTCACTGAAGAAAGGGCGGAGGCGCTCACATTCAGCGCTTACAAATCACTGTAGCTGGCTCCTGCTTTCCACTGGTTTTTGCAGCCGCAGCCCTATTACTCTTCATGCTCTAAATGTTTGTCGGGAGCCTTTCCCTCTCCTGGCAAAGGTGGGCAAGTGAGAAGCCAGGCAGGAGATGTGAGCTTTTGCAATCTGTCAAGATGATTGATACTGCCCAGCCAGAGGGCCCGGGCAGTGGCTGCTTGCACAGCAGACAGAGAAGGATGAGTGATATCTGTGATACAGAGAGGGCAGGCTCTTTACGAAAGTGGGCTTACTTTTTCTTAAACAAGAGGGATGGGGATTGCCACTCCATAGCCAGGACATTAGTGCTCTGCCCCTGCTTTTCTTGCTTTTGCTGTAAGATTTTCATCACAGGAGGGCAGCTCTGCAAGTCAGTCCTTGCTCATCCGCTGGCCTCAGGCTCCTGACCTCTGACCCATCCTGCAGGGGGACACAGGGACCTCTGGGTGGCAGTCCTACCCCTGGCAGACTGGGTGGGATTGAACAAGGTTTGAATCTCCTTGGCTTCACCCACAGAATGGAGATCATAATGTCCACCCCACATGTACTCACGGAAACATTTCTTGGCAGCTATTGTGTTGCGTCTTGGGAACTAACCTCATGATTAGTGAGGTGTCGTGAGGAAAATGCTTGTTATCTATGGGGCATGCCAAGTACAGAGTACGTGCTCCATGCTGCTGCTGCTGCTGCTGCTGATTCGCTTCAGTCGTGTCTGACTCTGTGCGACCCCACAGGTGGCAGCCCACCAGGCTCCCCCGTCCCTGGGATTCTCCAGGCAAGAACACTGGAGTGGGCTGCCATTTCCTTTTTCAATGTGCTCCGTACACTGTGGCTTTCTTCCTTTTCTTCTTTGCTGAGATCTATTTCACAAACCAACTTCTCTGTTCCAAAATCCCCATCAGAGGAATCCTTCCTCTATACTGGAAAAGGCCCACATCCCTTGGCTGATTAGACTCTCACAGTTAAGATGCTCAGGAAAAATAATCTCTCAGAATTGAGGCTGTGCCTACTCTCTGACCAAAGTGATGTCACTTCTAGAAATGTAGCATAGAGACACGCAACAGAGCAATATAGAGTATACACACACGCAGATTTGTTGCAGTGTGCTCTGTAATAGGAAAAGTAAGAGAAAGACACCCATTGATGGAGGAATAATAAAGAACAGTATGTTCTACCATCTGAGAAGAGCTTTCTAGTGCTTAGCATGGCACCTGGCATGTGATAGGCTCTCAATAAATGCCGAATAAATAAATAAAATGCATTGCTACCATTTCAACAAAGCTAGATCTCAGTCAGCTGAAATTGATGCCCAAGGCTGGCATGCTGCAGTCCATGGGGTCACAAAGAGTCGGGCATGACTGAGCAACTGAACAGCAACAAGATTTTTAAGTGACAAAAGCAAGTTGAAGAACAGAATATTTTCTTTCTATTTCATAAAACAGAGTCATTCTCTCTCTCTCTCTCTCTGCATCTAAATACCTTTCAATGCCCAGAAAATATATGCAAAGCTGTAGAAGAAACACTTTGGCATTAACTTCTAGAGAATGAGATGGGAGACTGGTTCTGTAATGCGTTTTTATTCAACGATATCCATTAGGCAAATTTACATGAAAATCAGCACAGCCCTACATTACCATTCTTCACAACGGCCTAATATCTCATTACACAGAGTTCTCATCATTTGTTTGTGTTGCTATTTAGGTTATTGCCAGTTTTTCACAATTATTAGTAGTGCCAAGTTGATCACTCTTGTGCATACATCTTTGTCCATAGAGACTATATTCCTAGGTGTCAGGGGAAAAAAATTGTTTTCATGTTTACCTTGAATATTCCATTTCTTGATTAATTTTGTAACCATGAGATAGCTCAGCCACTCACCTGCTTCAAGACCATGAACCAAAAAACCTCTGTATCTCAGTAAATCTCAGTTTCATCATTTTAAGATTGGAGTTTCCAATCCTGAGGGGTTGTTGCAAGAATAAGACATGATTAGTGAATGGAAATTGAACAGCTTAAAGGGCTCACTGTCGGCTCACACTACATGATCAATAAGTAGAGGCTGTGATTATTACTTGAAGCCAATGGGACCAGAAGAACCAGGCGATAGAGCAAGTCATGCTTGAGAGAGTGGTGAGTCCAAAGCCAGATGAGTGAGAGGTCAAACACTGCAGTCAGGTCCTGGGCGGGAGACGTGGAAGGGGTCAAGGTCAGCAAGCACAGGTAAGTTGCTCCTCCTGTCTTCTCCAGAGAACCTTTTCCAAGAGAAAGAGAATCTCCTTCTTGATTCTAAAGATGCAGGCCTGTGAGGTCACAGGAATTCCATCACTGGCAGCAAAGACTGACTCTCCCACTCAGTTAGGGACAAAGCCAGGGCAGCCTGGCCAGCAGAAGACTCAGCACAACCAGACCAGCCCTTATTTGGAGGCCACAGTGGTCTCATGGTCAGGTCCAGGAACACTGGGTCTGGGAGCCTGTGGTGGCCTGAGGCTACCAGCCGTGATGGCAAGAGGAACCGGGTCAATCCATGGACATGATCACTTCTCGCCTTCTTAGGATGCCCAGAAATTCTAGAAGCAGGAGCTTGTTCAAGGACAGAAGTGGACAGGGGGCTCAGGGGATTTGAAAGTCCGTCTTTGAAGAATCTGCTTCTGTCTTCCAACCCTGCGTTTGCCCAAGTGGCTGGCCGAGGCACGGAGGGAGGTCGTGTCATCTCTTTTGACTTGGTTGAATTGAAATTCAAAACTGCTGAAGAACTCAGCTGCAGTGTCTCCTTCTGTCTCCACTGACCAGGAATGTGTGAGCATCAGACACAGTTTGGGGAAGACACCCAGCACCTCGCACGTAGGTGTGATGACTCTCACCAGTTTCCAGGAAACCTTGAGACTACACCTTGAGACTCTCAGCAGGAGTCAGATGTAGACTGTGCAGATTTCATTCATTCAACAAGTGTGTGTTGAGTGCCCTCCAAGTGTCATACTTCGTGCTAGGCAGTGGGTTTACGGCACCGGCTTTTTGGGATTTCAAATTCAAGTGGGAGATTTTGATAATCAAGAGCATATTATAAACAGTGATGATTGCTAGTGAGAAAAGACATCCAGGGAGAGGAGGTAAGTTTTGTGATGCAGCTGTTGATATAGAAAGGATGGTGAGGGAAGGAATGTGGGAGGAGGTGACTTTTGAGCAGAGACCTGAGGGAAGTGAAGATGGAGGATTTCTGAAGAAGTTTCAGCCTGTGACACCCCAAAGTGGGAGAGCTTGGGGTGATTTGAAAGAACAGCTGGCTGGAGAACATTGAGTGAAAAATGGTCAAAAAGGGCCACTGGACAAATCACGAGGAACTCAAAGTACAGAGGAAGGACTTGAGGTTTGATTTTCTGTGTGAAGAGAGGCCTTTGAAGGGTTTCCAGGAAGGGTGATGCAATTTGAATTATATTTTTAAATGATCCCTCTGGAGGCGGCTGCTGGGAGCAGAGCCTGTGATGGGCGAGTTGGGGAGGGGCTGACCAGACTCTCCTTGAATACATCACGCATTCCAAACACCCTCTCCACCTCCAGAGGAAACTGAGGCACTTGGGCACTTTTTATCCCATTAAGGTGAACGCAGAAAAGATTGTGGTCTCAGCTCCACAGAGGAAATCATTTTTTCAATTTGCGGTCACAACTACTTTTGCTCAGACATCACCGAAGACCGATGCATCCACCCTTATGGGTGCCATCCTGTGAAGTACCAGTGAGGTTCCTCCAGAGTGGAGAATGGCTACCCACATCAGTATTCTGGCCTGGAGATCTCTGTGGCCTGTATAGTCCATGGGGTCACAAAGAGTCGGACATGACTGAGCGACTTTCACTTCACTTCCTCCAGGGCCAGGCTGCGACAGTGTCACCATGGCTGCCCCCTGGGTGGTGCCACCCAGGGCCCAGTTACCAGCAAGTGCAGGACAGGTGAAGGCTGGCATCGCACAAGACCAAGGACTCCAGGCAACTGATCATCCACATCCACCTGAAGGAGTCTGGGCTTCCAGAGCAGAGAGCACAAACCCTGCTCCATGTTCTGCTAGACACAGATGTCATTTTTTAAAAGAGAAGCCTGTACTTTTATGGAAAGGAATAAATGGATTTCTAACCTCAAATTTCATCTTTATGTGCAATTTTCTCTACTCTTGAAATGAAAAGAAAATGGAACAAAAACGAAGCTTTGTAAATAACAAAGCATTATCCAGCAAAGTACGGAAATAATGGGTCTTTGAAGGCTTAAAAAATCCTCCACATGTTGTCCATTGTTTAAAAGTGAAATTACCTTTGTGGAAGACCCCTTACAAAGATGACCAGGGGAACGGATGGCCAGTCAAATTTTGGCTTAGTATAAGCATCCCCTCTGGACTGTTGAATTGATGCAAGAGTGAGTCTTAGAGTGTTTGGGGCACAGATTGACAAGGATTCATACATGAGATAAGTTGCTGATCGGTGGTCTTATCTTTGGAATTATGAGACCAAGCAGAACAGTTATTCGTGTCATCTTACGGTGAGTCATAGGGATGGGAAGAGTGGCCACGATAGCAATCTATGCTCTGATGCTTTGTGTTGTGAAATTCACACATGGATATAATCCCTTTGTCTTGACAGTAAGGGTTACAGTTCATTCGCAAATTCTGGTTTTCAGTTTTCTCACTATTTCAGGGAGACTTGTGCAAATTATTCCTTGGTTTACCTACCTGCTAAACAGGTGGGAGGATGATCTTGTTTGCTATTTAAGAAGCTTGTGCATCCAGATATTCTATAAGTTAGCAAAAGGCAATCAGTTCCAAGCCTTATGAAACACTTGTGTTTGTAACAAGGATGTTAAATGTGTCAGGAGATGTAGATCACTCTTCTACGTGGTTTCTAAAGATACTGGTGCACACACGCACGCACGCACACACACACACTGCAGGGTGTAATAGGCTATTAAATAAATACACTACTGATTCAATCAGAGCCCCTGCAGGGGCCCATACATGGAACCACTCCTTGAGCCTCAAGATTTTACCTTCCTGTGTCTTCTTCCCTTTGAAACCCATCAAGTGTCTTAGGTTCATCTTGTAATAGAGTATCTTTCCAATCAAGTTGTGAATAGCTTAAAAAGTTCAGTTCAGTCGCTCAGTCGTGTCGGACTCTTTGCGACCCCATGAATCACAGCATGCCAGGCCTCCCTGTCTATCACCAACTCCCAGAGTTTACTCCAACTCATGTCCATTGAGTTGGTGATGCCATCCACCCATCTCATCCTCTGTCGTCCCCTTCTCCTCCCGCCAAAGAGAAAGGACTGCCTCTTTTCAAGCAATTTTAATGGAAAAAATCTCATGACAGCCTGTGAGAAAGACTGTGTTCAACATGAGAGATAAATCTATGTCATTTTAATTTTTGTTTCATCTATAGAACAGATCTAGAATAGACTAAAAATCAAAATATTCATTTACTTTAGGTGATGGGACAGAGGGTGAGGTTTGTTTTTTGCTACTCAACCTACTGTTTACAATGTATTCATCTGTCTTTACTCTTTCATTTAAACTGATCTTAGTTATTATTAACTTTCAAAGCTGTTTCTTTCTGTACCCCTGCTTTGGAAAGTTGGTCCATTCTAGTTTACATGAAAGAGTGATTTTGATAAAGTTTTAAACTTTAGGGCTTTCGTTTGGTTGACAGGTTTCTCAGTGGTGCATCCGGCGCAGTGGGGCGTGGTCAAGTGAGCGTGAAGCTGGCTTCCCCCTGGAACACAGTCATTTGCCAGCTTGGGACCCCTGCCTCTGCGAACCTCACTTTCTCCATCTGTGAAATGGAGGTAATAACCTAGTGAGCAGGGGAGTTTTACAAGCTTACAACAGAGGGCACATAGAAGCCATACAGCAGATATTATTTTAGTTATGATTTAAAAACCTGATGGTTGCCTCAACAAAGAATGTATATAGCTACAATTATGTGAAAAGATGTTCCACATCATATATCATCAGGGAATTGCAAATTTAAAAAATTAAAACTAGTATACACCTATTAGAAAGGCTAAATTCCAAACCACAGAGAACATCAAATGCTGGCAAGAATGTGTAGCAGCAGGAACGCTCATTCACTGCTGGTGGAAATGCAAAAAAGGTACAGTCACGATGAAAGACAGTTTGGCAGTTTCTTACAAACTCATTATACTCTTCCCATATAATCCAGTAATTATACTTTATGGTATTTACCCAAATGAGTTGAAAACTTATGTCCACACAAAAATCTGCACACAGATGTTACTTAAGCTTCATTCATAATTGTCAGAGCTTGGAAGAAACTAAGATATCCTTTGGTAGGTGAATGGATAAAAGTTGTGGTCCATCCATATGCTGGAATATTATTCAGTAGTGAAATGAAGTGAGCTATCAAGACATGGAAGAACCTTGAAGGTATATTACTAAGTGAAAGAAACCAAGCAGAAAATCTACACATTCTGATTCCAACTATGTGAGATTTTGGAGAATTAAAACTAGGGAAAAAATAAGAACATCAGTGACTGGGGAGTGGAGAGTGAATGGATGGACAGGTGACCACAGAGGGTTTTTAGAGCAGTGCAGCGGCTCTGGATAACAGTGTAGTTGTGGACACATCTTTATACATTTGTCCAAACCTGCAGAGTGTACAGGGAGTGACCCCTCATATAAACTGTGGATTCAGGTTATAATAATGTGTCCATGTAGGGTCATCAATTGTGACCCATGCACCACTCCAGTGGGGAGTGTTGATGGCAGTATTGTGGGAAGGAGGGATGTGGGGTCTCTCTATTTCTCTTCGAACCTAAAACTCTTACGAAGAAAAAGTCTATTAATTTAAGAAAGAGGAAAAACTTTCTCTGGGACTTTCCTGGTCGTCCAGTGGCTGAGACTCCAAGCTCTCAATGTAGGGGCTGGGGTTCAACCCCTGGTCAGGGAGCTAGATCCCACATGCTGCCAGTAAGAGTTCACACACTGCAAATAAGACCCTGCATGCTGAAACTAAGACCCACCCTGGGAAGCCAAATAAATAATAAATAAAATTAATATAAAAAAAACTAACCCTGCTTGTTTAAGTCACCTGATATACATTCAATACTAGGAAGTTTACTTTTTGCAAAGAATGAGAGAAAAAAGGAAAAAAAAAAACAAGAATTTTAAAAGTATCAGCTTAACAACTAAAAATTATTTAAATGGTAAGTGGTTTTAGTTTTCAGACAGTCTTCCAAAGAGGCTGCAAATTCTATAAGGCCTACAGTAAGGAAAGTTATGAATCATTTAGGGCTTAGGGCACTAGATAGCCAATCTGAACTTTGAAAGTATACTCTGTTCAAGTATCAAATGAAAAAAGTCCCTCATAAAGTTGAGCTAATGGCCTTTTTATGAGGTAGTATTGTTTCTTAAATTTTGGAACTGAATCTATGATGCAAATGCCATTATTTAATGTTGATACTGAATATCATAAGCTCAAAATCAAACTGAAAAAATCAGTCAGTGTTCTAATTGTATGCATACTCTTCAGTTTTTTATAAAAGCTATGGCTGCACATTCAGCAACCCATTTATGAAAGTATTATGGCCAGAATTTGTGGCTAAAGAATAATCATCTGGTGGATGGAGAAAATGTGACAATTCATAGAATGGAATACAACCTGCCAATAAAAATAGATGCAGCTACTGACATACATACTCTGAATGAATTTCAAAACCATTATGTAGCATGAAAGAAGCCAGACACCAAAGAATACTATATGATTCCAATTATAGAAAACTCTAGGAAAACCAAATCGTACTGAAATGACAAAAAGCCATCAGTAGTTGCCTGGGCTGGAAGAAGTAGAGGGGAAACTATACAAGTTTTTGTAGCTATATCTTTTTTTTAATATCTTTAAAAAATATTTTATTTATTTATTTGGCTGTGTCAGGTCTTAGCTGCATGTGGTATCTAGTTCCCTGACCAGGAATTGAACCAGGGACTCTTGCATTGGGAGCATGGAGCCTTAGCTACTGGAGCATCATTGAAGTCTCCTGTAACTATATCTTGATGTTTATTTACATTGTTGTATTTATATATCAAGACTCTTCAAACTGCACACAAAAATACACCTCAACAACATTAAAAAAAAACAAACCAAGAGCGATCAATGTCATCAGTAACCCTCCTATACCCACCCTATTCATTGAAAGATTACAGTCTATCAGGGTTTGTTCTTATTCTGAATTTCCTAGACCCTTCTCAACTGCATTCAAGATTTGGCATAATTTTGAGAGCAATTTTCCCTCTGGCAATTGCTCGAAGCTATCATCAAAGAGAAGATAAGCTCTTCTACCCAAAAATAAGAACTACTGGACTACAATCAAGAGTGTCTGATGACTTTACATAGCATTTGAGAATTTTTTGAGTAAGTTGCCAATATGTGAAGTTCAGGAGATTTCTCATTAAAAAAAATAGAAAACAGAATTTCTGGCTTTTTGGGAAATACCAAGTTTGCATCGTGTTGCTTTAATTTCTCAGAGGCAGCAAGTAGCCAGATGGAGCTGAAGAGCAGGTCTGCTTTCGTTGAGACCTCGAGGGCGCTCTCTAATTAGCCACAGTGCCCACCCCTCCTGGCCTTCCCTGATGGCTCAGTGAGTAAAGAATCTGCCTGCAGTGCAGGAGGTGCAAGGTCAATAGCTGGGTCAGGAAGATCCCCTGGAGGAGGAAGTGTATTCTTGCTTAGGAAATCCCATGGACAGCCCTGGTGGGCTACGGTCTATGGGATCGCATAGAGTCAGACATGACTGAGTGACTGAACACACATGCTGATCTGATGTCTTATTCTTCTCTCTCTCCACCTCTCCTTACCTGTCTTGGTAGCTCCTATCAACCAGGAACATCCTCTAAGAAGGGGATGGCACTCTCAGAAACCAGGGAGGAGGGCGCCAGCTCTGCAGTGGGGGTCTGAGCACC
This sequence comes from Bos javanicus, assembly GCF_032452875.1. NCBI lineage: Eukaryota > Metazoa > Chordata > Mammalia > Artiodactyla > Bovidae > Bos > Bos javanicus. The sequence goes on from NC_083881.1 coordinate 3,787,902, forward strand.
AAGGAGAACCAAGGCCGATGTCTGGGCTTTATTGGCAACACATTTTTGCTCAGAAGATAAGAAATTAAAGAGGGGAGCTGTGAGTGACTGAAGGACAGTCCCATAAGTGGGGAGGCTCCCCTAAATCGTGTTCAAACAGAGGCTGCACAGAACCTGGACAGCTCTCAGACAGCAAGTAACCCCAGCCTCGGAGGCTGTGCCAGGCATCCTTCAAGTTCCTCCCACAGCAGAGGCACTTTGACTCCCAAAGAACTGCTTCTCACTCACCTCTTCCTCTGGCTGTGATTGAAGCAAGGAGGGTGTGAGCAGCCAAGACTGACGATGCAATTACCACGTGCCAGGCTTGCAGCTCCACCCCATTCAGCCCCATGGTGAAGAGATCGGGACCCACGCTTCTCAGATGAACTCATTAAGGTTCTGAGAGATTGACGGTCTTTCCCAGGTGCCCACCATGAACATGTAGAGTGGCCAGAGGCAGAGCCAGGTTTGAGGGATGCCTGACTTGTTGCCCAGAAAAAGCTAGTATTTAAACAAAACAAAAACCACAGAAATTCCAAGCGTGCAAATAAAAGACCAGTTCAAAGTTCACCAAAGAGAATAAGGACATAACATGATGGAAAGGATGGAACATGGTGATTGTTAGAGGTAGAAGAATAAAAGGAATTAAATGAAAATGAGCAGACTGAAACAAAGCCAAGGAACCAAAACCAAACAATGAGAAGCTGAGATCAGCCTCTTGTCAGGGAAGGAAATCACAGTGTGCATCCAGGAGGGGGGTCAGGCAGGGAGTTCCAAGGGCTTTGGGGAGTCGGGCTTGGGGGGCTCAAGGTGGTTATGCTAATCAGGTGTGGGGTCTGGATTCCAGACAGGGAAGAATGAGTCCATAGGTCTGAGCAGGACAGGTGGATATGAGCCCCATGTCCACCGGTCAGGAAGGAGTTCTGTGGAAACAAGATTGATTTTGATCCCCCTTAGGCAAGCACAGCTGTTGGGGTGCGGGGTTCATTTCCCTCTTGCAGAAACCACCCCATGTCTCAGGATTGATGGTCTGATGAAATTGGCTATACTATTCAGGATCACATTGCTGCGAAGTCCAGTCTTCCCATCTCACAGAAGAGCACACTGAAGCCCAGGGAGGGTTTACTCTTGTGAATCATGTATCACCAGCAGAGCCATGACCATGGAGCCGGTCTCCTGAGACATCAGGCGAAGGTGGGCTGTGCCTCCAGTGTTCTAGCTTGTGATGAGTCCCCGGAACTGGAGGACAAACTGACATCTCTCCCATCGTGGTTTGTCCAGGACCCAAAAGAATAGAGGATGAACCAGTGTGTAAATGGATGGACGAGTAAGTGAACACATAGCCGGGAAGGACCGAGCTCCAGCTGGCAGCTGGTCCACCACCCGTCTCAGGACCTATTTCTGGAGCAGTGTTCATGCCATGATATCTAGATTTCAAAGTGACTCCTCTCTCAGAAGTCATAATCTCTAACACAAATGGCTTCCACAATCCTTCCTGATGGAATGATGCTAAATCAGAAGAAACATTTTATCTGAGGCTGCTTTCCCCAACCCCAAAGACACTGGTTTAATGATTTTTATTGTTTCGAGTTTTCTGATTTTATGGCCTTTTGCTCATTCCTACACTGTGAGTGGAAGCTGAGGAGGCTCGTTCAGTGATAACCAGGAAGGAGAGGGGGCTGACGTCTTACGCTGAGTCCGGCCGATGCAAGAGAAGGGAACTTGGATGCAACAGGATTATCTCAGTGGTTTACAGCCAAGGTGACTGTGTGCCCCAGGGACCCCTGGCAGTGCCTGGAGACACTCCTGGGGTCCCAGTTGGAGAGTAGGTTTTATCGCTATCTAGTGGGTGGAGCCAAGGAGGCTGCTCACCATTCTGTGGTTCATGGGGCAGCCCACACAGCAAAGAGGATCTAGTCCCCAAAGTCAATAGTGACGAGGGTGGAAAATTAGCTGAAGAGAGCTGGATGAAACAGACCTCGACCAGAAGTGGGAAAATGAATGGCTTCATTACGAATACTGTTTATGTCTGACTATGGTTGTCTTTCTGACAACGATATCAGAAAATAAGTTCATAATATTAAAACAAAATTATCTATACTCCCACCACCCTAAGATACCTCTTGGTGTGTTTTAGGTAGTGTGGTGGATGAGGTGGTGGCAGTTTAGTTGCTAAGCTGTGTCTGGCTCTTTGTGACCCCATGGACTGTAGCCTGCCAGGCTCCTCTGTCCATGGGGTTTCCCAGGCAAGAATACTGGAGTGGGTTGCCAATTCCTTCTCTAGGGGCTCTTTCAGGGTCAGGGGTCAAACTCATGTCTCCTCTTGGCAGGTGGATTCTTTACCACCGAGCCATCTGGGGAGCTTTAGGTAGTAGTTCAGATCAGTGGCTCAGTCGTGTCTGACTCTTTGCGACCCCATGAACTGCAGCACGCCAGGCCTCCCTGTCCATCACCAACTCCCGGAGTTCACTCAAACTCACATCCATTGAGTCAGTGATGCCATCCAGCCATCTCATCCTCTGTCGTCCTCTTCTCCTCCTGCTGCCAATCCCTCCTAGCATCAGAGTCTTTTCCAATGAGTCAACTCTTCGCATGAGGTGGCCAAAGCACTGGAGTTTCAGCTTTAGTATCATTCCTTTCAAAGAACACCCAGGGCTGATCTCCTTCAGAATGGACTGGTTGGATCTCCTTGCAGTCCAAGGGACTCTCAAGAGTCTTCTCCAACACCACAGTTCAAAAGCATCAGTTCTTCGGTGCTCAGCTTTCTTCACAGTCCAACTCTCACATCCATACATGACCACAGGAAAAACCATAGCCTTGACTAGATGAACCTTTGTTGGCAAAGTAATGTCTCTGCTTTTTTATATGCCATCTAGGTTGGTCATAACTTTCCTTCCAAGGAGTAAGCATAGAGTGGGAGGTAAAATAAGGGTTTTTTATTTTAAAAACTCAGACGGCCCTGGGTTCAAATGACGTGGCATCGTAAGGTCACCGAAGGGCCTTGGAAAAGTCAGCTTGCCTCTCTCGTCTCAGCTCGCCCTGTTTAGAAACTCTGGTGACTCTCATTTCTGCGGATGGCCCAGTGATTACAGCAGAGCAGCTACTGTTTAAAGCACTGTGCACACAGTAGTTGTCCGAATTTTATTTTCCAATTCCTAGGCACAGGCATCTGTGGCTATAACAGAATTGTCTTCACAACATCGATGCAGTTTTTCTACGCCACTTTATTTTTAAACAATATTAATTATGCTTTTAGGGTGAATAAACACCATTTGCTTTGTACCACCCCAACAGTTGGATAATCCATACTTAATGAATCCAACGAACACCACATGCATACAGCCTTCCCCACTGGGGACTCTTTCCCTCGGGTAAATTCTGGATGAGGGGTGGGAGTTACCGGGTTAAAAAGCGTAGACAGTGTAACGGTCTTCAGCATTTTAGGACATAGCATCAGTGAGGAGCTAGAAGCCAGGACAGGAGGTACGAAACAGGAGGAAGGACCAGCAATTACCTGGGAATCCTGAGGAAGACGGACCAGCCTTCGCCACGCCTGTGAAGCTCTGCTTTGTCAAGTTCAATCAAGTTAACACGGGTACAATATTTTAATCTATTCCGTCACCTCCATTCCAGTTCTGTAAGTTGACCCCAAAGTGTCATTTACAGCAATTTTCCTCACCAGGATCCAGTCTAGGGTCAGGTATCACAGTTGGCTGTCAGTTCTTGATATCTCTTGATTTAATAGATTGAACAATAACTTTGTTGGTGCCCGTCTGTCTTTATCCATGTGCTATTAACCACCTCCGCATCTCTCTGGGGTTCACAGAGCTGGCTGCCACTCTGACCTGCTAGTTTTTCTGGTCAGTGTCCCAACCTTATCTATGACAGCCCAGTACTGCCACCGGCTCCTCGTATAAGGATCCTGTAGTTTCTTTTGCAGTGTTCCAGCATCCTGCCCTAGACCTGATCACCCGCCCCGAGGAGCCTGGGGTGAGATGAACATTGGTCAGACTCCTTCCTACCTCCTCCCCTGCCCCCCACCCGCCTTGTTGGCACCGACCTCTCAGAGGGCTGGAGGGAGGGAGGGAGGCGTGGAGGAGGAAGAACAACGGTTTCCTCCTTCTTCAGAAACCACGTCGTGGTCCGCTCCTGGAGGCCTTATTTTGCTCAGATGTTCAGATGCTGCCTCTCTCATGGGGCTTTGTGAATCTTTTAAGATTCTTTTCCATATAGTTCATTACAGAGTGATGGGTAGAATTCACCGATTCCATCTCCCTGCCCTTCCCCCCAGAGAAGGAAATGGCAACCCACTCCAGTGTTCTTGCCTGGAGAATCCCGGGGACAGAGGAGCCTGGTGGGCCGCCGTCTATGGGGTTGCACAGAGTCGGACACGACTGAAGCGACTTAGCAGCAGCAGCAGCCCTTCCCTCAGTCCCTTCTTGGGGGTTTCAAACCTCCTTTTCATTGCTGGATAGCTCTGTGACCTTGAACAAATTACTTGCCATCTCTGAGCATTAGTCTCCTGAGCTACAAGCAAGGGGTGATGCGGACCATCTTACTGGATGCCTCCTAAGGCTATTTTAAATGAAGTTGCCTGTGTAAACCTCCTGGGGTGATGAGGACCAGGATCAAGAGTTATGAAGGTAATTCTGCATCTGCACACAGTCTGATCTACTCAGTGTTTTATGTGGGTCAAAGTGCACTGTACTGTACCTTCCGGCATAAATGTCAGTGGAAAAATCAGGGAAAGAAAATGAATGACGGAGAAGAAAGGAGCTTCCCCTGGGTTGCCGTACAGGAACAATAACCCAGAGGTTTCTTCTGGCTTCTGTTCTTCCTCACTGCTTCTAGGCATCCACTGTCATCCTTTATGTAGATAACTCCCAAATCCATGCCCAGCCCTTAGTTAGCACATGAACGAATGAGTGAAGAAAAAGATAACAAAATCCCTAGTACCTCCACCCACGTCCACGGGGTAGCTCAGACTGATGTCTGCCTCCGCAATGTTCTGTTATAAATACAACAACGGCAAGCATCATATACTGGATTTCCCCTTATAAAACATCCTCACTTCCAGTCTTCCAAGTGATCCTTGCAAGCCTGCGAGGTAGGGGTCACCGATCGCACTTAACTGGTGAAGAGACTGAGGACTGACAAATAAGAAAAATAGCACAGACTGAACACTTAGGGGTGCTGTGTTCTTGTCGCGTGACACCCTGACAACCCTATGAGGTATCTGTTATTATCCCTGGTTTACAGGTGCAGGGGCCAAGACAGGGAGAGGCTCCGTGACTTACCAAGTGCCTGCTAGATTTGCACATAGAGACACTGTGCCCCTGAGCCCAGGCCGGGAGAGAACTTGTACACTTCTGTTCATTCTCTTACAAACAAGCCCTCGATGGTGCTGGAGAGAGAGGGACCACAGAGCGGACACCAGCTACCCAAGCTGAGTCCATGGTAGCCTGGCCATCCCCAGGTTAGCTACACCTGGGCATAGAGTCAAGTCTCAGCAGCACTGAAGCCAGAAGGGACACCTAGTGGAACCCAAATCTGGGGACAAATGAATGGTAGTTGTCTTAATTTCCTAAAGTTTGAGGCAGTTCTTTAATGTAGCAAGAATCTACTGACTCATGAAAAGATACCAAGCATCATTATTTATTAAGGGAATTCTGATTAAAACACTTAGTGATTTCAACACTTCACACCTGAGGGCTGCTGTAACTGAGAATCAGTTCCAGGCCTCTCCCTCACTTTCTCCTGGTTTGGTGGCAAGCTTTGGAGTTCCCCAACTTGTAGAAATGTCATCCCCATCTCTGCTTTTCCCTTCACACAGGGCTGTAGGAGCATGCATGTCTGTGCCTAAATTTCCCCTTCTAAATGACATAGGGTTAAGGGCCCCCTGTGGTATGACCTCAACTTTACTAACTATATTTGCAATAACTCCATTTTCAATCAAGGTTGTATTCTGAGCTGGGAATTAGGCTTTCAACATATGAGTCTGGGGGGAGCATAATTCCATCTGTAATAACTCCTTGAACACGTGTGTAAGACGAAGTTCTGCACCTAGTTTTACAAGCAAACTGAGAGAACCCAACCTTCACATTTGGAAGCACAAGTGCACCCTTACACAGTTTTAAGGACTATCGAAATGGTCTTAATCGAACTTCTTTTCACATAAGGGAGGAAGTGGAGTCCCAGAGGGAGGTGACAAGCTGTCCAAAGTCACAGGGGCCAGAAGCCAGGACACCAGACGGCTTCTTTTAGAAACGTTCCTGCCACATCACGCTTCATTCTCACATACGCACAATTTAGCCCACTCCTGGGCCTTTAGTAGATAATTTCTAAAAGCTATAAAGGGCTCTTAGGTGAGGCCTCCTGAACTCAAAAAACTTTCCACAGCCCTAAAACAGATTTGCTGTAGGATTAAAGCCCCCGGAGACAGAGTCTGGCCTGGCCCTGGGCCACAATTATCCTGAAAGCCTGGAGATGCTCTTGCCCCCAGGACAAAAGGACAGGCCTCGGTGTCAAGAAGAAAAGCTCCCAAGAAAGATCTCTCAGTCTAACAGTTGGGCAAACACACTCAAAATACTTTTATTCTATTAGGGACCAGCTCTGCCAAGGCAGGGATTTCATTCAGCTCAACAGCATACAGATTTTGACATGGATTTGGAAGAAATGCGGGTGAAAGTAAAAAATGTTAGTGGTTCAGTCGTGCTTGACTCTGTGCAGACTCCATGGACTGTAACCCACCAGGCTCCTCTGTCCATAGAATTCTCCAGGCAAGAATGATGGAGTGGGTTGCCATTTTCTTCTCCAGGGGATCTTCCTGACCCAGGGATCAAACCCACATCTCCTGAATTGCAGGAGGATTCTTTACCATCTGAGCTACCAGGGAATTTCCATTTATGACCAGGAGAAAATAAAAGGGGCCAAATTTATTTTCCACTTTAAATAAGCAGAAAACTGGGTATATATTTCATTAAGATATAAGCATATATTGTATACAATGTAATGTACCCCCAAAGAAAAATGTTGCATCTCAGTCTCTCAGTCATGTCCAACTCTTTGCGACCCCATGGACTGTAGCCCACCAGGCTCCTCTGTCCATGGGACTCTCCAGGCAAGACTCCAGGAGATCTTCTTGACCCAGGAATTGGACCTGTGTCTCCTGTATCAGCAGATGGATTCTCTACCATTGTGACACTTGAGAAGCCCCAGTAATATACACACGCTATATATACATGTAACGAATTTAAGACTTTGGAAACATGAACTGAGTTCCCTGAGAATGTGAATAAAGGAAAGCAGAGTGAGCCCTGAGATTCTGAGTTTTCAACTCAACGGCAACTTCCAGGCTGTAGTGAAGGGAGGCGTGAGCCAAGCGGAGCCCAGCAGTCACACTGAGTTGAGAAGACAGGAATAAGACCTGGGAGGTGGGTCAAGGGGACAGAATTTGTGGAGCAAAATATCAAAGAGAGCTTCAGAGAGAGAACACTTGAGACCCACAGAGGGCGCCTCATTGTTCTTCGTCTGGTGACTGATCTGACTTTGTAAAGCTCAGGCATTTGGTAGAGGATTCAGGATGGCACCTCTTTAGTAGGGCAGCTAACTTAGCTCTAGGCTAAGGGCTGCTTTGGACCTTTCCTTATAAAGCTGAAAAGCAAGCCTCAAATGGATCACTCATCTCAAAAACTTAACTGTATCCCAGGACAAAGCCAATACCATTTAAAGGAATACTATGAAATCCAGCACCAGTGCAATTTCTAGAATTCAACCAATCAGGCACAGAAGAAGGAACATATAACCGAGATTCAGAAGAAAAAAAAATCAACAGAAACTTAATGGGGATAATAGAGATGGAAGGATCAGATAAGGCCATCAGATATATTATACTGGCTTGGCCAAAAGTTTCAAAAGATGTTACAGAAAAGCCCAAATGATCCTTTTGGCCAACCCCATAAATATGTGCCATATATTTAGAAGATAGATAATAACAAATACAATAAAGAGACAAATAGAAAATATTGAGATATCTTAAAAATACTTGTAGAGATAAAAATATTGTATCAGAAAAGACTATATTGGATGGAATTAACAACAGAATAAACTTGAAGAAATTATCAGTAAGCCGAACACATAGGAACTGTTCAAAATGAAGCACAGGGAAGAAAAAGGGAGGAAAGTGATGAGAATAGAGAATCAAGGGCCATTTTCATAATATCAATTTATTTAACGTACATACAATTGGAGTCCTTAAAGAGACGGGCCAAAAATAAGTGCGTGAAACAATGGAAGTTTTCCAAGTGGTAAAAACCATAAATCCAAAGAAGGAAGTTCACATACAGCAAGCAAGAAAAATTTTAAAGTATCAAGACATCTTATATTGTTGAAAATCAGTGATAAAAATCCTAAGGCTCCCAAAGAAAAAAAGACATACTACATACTTGACCCAAAGGTCCCTATGAAAGCACCATAAATGGTAAATATTTCAGTGAAGATACGTCTTATTTTCAGTACCTTGCAAAGATCATTGAATGTTTAAAGCAAATGTAATTTCAATTGTGAAATTTAAACCAAATATAGCAATATATAATAAGAACTAGAGCATGAAGGCCAGGAAAAGATATTGGCAACATTCTGTCAGGGTTTTAAAGTTACGTGAAATGTGACTATATGAAGACATTTAATATTATTTGAAACCGTAGAATGCTGACTTTTAACAAAAGTAAAACTAAGAGAGACAGCTGAGACATTAGTGGAAATAAAATGAGATTAAAATTTGATCCAAAAGAAGTCAGGGAAAGGAAGTAACAGGAAGCAGATGGAACAAATAGAAAATGTATAGCAAGATGGTAATTTTAATCCAACTGTACTGATTAAACACTGTAGTGCATAGTGACAGAAAAGGTCAGAAGGGATTTTTGGTGGTGATGGAAATTGTTCTGTATCATGAATGTGATGGGAGTTTCATGACTATTTGTATTTGCCAAATTGCACCAATCTGTACAGTTACAATTAGTGAGCTTTATTTGATGCAAATTATACCTCAATAAACTTTTTCAAGATAAAAGCAAATAGAAAGTTGCAAGGAGAAGTGAAAAATAAAATGGGCTGAAGGTCAGATCAGAAAGTCGATACATACATGCACACAGGTGTGCATCGTGTGTGCAAAGCCTTGCTGCTTTTCCTTTTTGAAATTAATAATTTACACAACTTAGAAAATGCCAGAGAATACAAAAATATTCTGCATAATCTTATCTTTCTGGATGTTAGCACTATTTTTTCTCAAGCATATTCTTCCAAGCATCAACACATCTATGCTTACATAGATACGAAAGTGTATTTTTCTCACTAAGAAGATTATCACATGACACATAAGGTTTTCAAGCAACAATATTTTGGAAGCATTTTCTGATGTTGATAAATATAAATACATTTTTATAGCCATCATTTTAGGAGCTGCCTGGAATTCCACTGTATATGTATATGCGTGTATGTATATTTAACCATTCCCACCATGCAGGTGGTTGCGTTTCTCTGGTGGCTCATTGGTAAAGAATCTGCCTGCCAATTCAGGAGATGTGGGTTTGTTCCCTGAGTCGGGAAGAGCCCCTAGAGAAGGATTGGAAACCCACTCTAGTATTCTTGCCTGGGAAAGCCCATGACAGAGGAGCCCGGTGGGCTACAGTCCATGGGGTTGCAAAGAGTTGGACATGACTTAGTGACTAAACAACAACAGATACAGATGGTTATTTGGGTGGTTTAATTGTTAACAGATTGTTTCCTATTTAAAATTTTTGTCTTTAGCAATATTGTACTGAACACACTAGTGTTTGCTATTTTTCTTTTCATTAGGATAAAATATAAGACTTGGAATTGTTCAAAGTGAAAACCCTCTTTTCACAAGGACTTTTACAATCTCCCCAAAGATCATGCCAGCTCACACTCCTTGCTAGCAGAACACCTCAATGCCAGCGCTCTCATATCCTCCTGCGCCATGAGTATCTTCAGATTTCTGATCTAACCGGGCGTGTCACTACATTGTTTCAGCGGTGTGTGTACGTTTAAGAGCTTTTGCAAAGTGTTTCCAGAGACTTTCAGCTGCTGTTAACAAGTACCCCTATGAAGCTCAAGACCCAGGAAAATGAAAGGCTGAGGCCTCTTCGTAACAAATCTTTGATGGATCTCTGTGATGCATTATAGCGTCTAACATGCTTTCCAATATTATATAATTTTAAAAATGAATGAGATTAGGCCCACTTCACAAGGTTAGTATTGGCAGTAAAGGACAGAACACTTTTTAGTGGAATGCTCTTTCTTACAGAAGCATTGGAAACCACTCAATTTTCAACACCTAGAGATTAGCTCAACAACGTATACCATCCATGTAATAAAACACACTGATAGCTGTAAGGCTGTTGTAGGAATGGGCTTATTGAGCTGGGGAGATGGTGATGATGTTTGTGAAGTGGAGGGAAAAACAGGTTATAAGTAGGCATGCACACTGTGGTTGCATTCTTTTGGTAAAGAATCATATACAAGTAGAAAATGATCTGAAATTACATGCATTTTTATATTCACATTGATTTTTCTGGATAGGTGGGTGAACTTTTTATCTTATGTTTTTCTTTGGATTCTTCTGATGGCCAACGTGTTGGCTGTAACAACAAAAAGGCAATTTCATAAAAACAAGCAACACCAAAATTACTTAAAGTGCCTAATGGGTGCCCAGTAAATACTTATTATCCTCTGACATTTTCGCATCTCTGAGTGAGGGTCATTATCTTCTCCACGTGCTGTTTGACGCTGGGGAAGTTGAACTTCCGGGGCTGCGGGTACTTGACCCAAGGTTACCCAGCTAATGGGAGGCAGGGCGGACATTTCAACCAGTCCTCTGACCCCAAAGAGCACGCCTTTCTGCTTCATTCGTCACTGCACAGCTCGATTGCCCCAAACCCTTCCTCTCCTCTGCCTTCTGGCAACAAAATTCCATGGCAACTTGGTCCTCATCCTACACCTGCTCTTCCAGCACAGGTCAAGAGGACTTTGAGAAGTTTCAGCAGGTGGATGTCTTTAGAAAGGACCCAGGCTCACCTGCATGAATGGGGGCCCTGCAGGGACAGCTGGCCTTCCCACAGCCACCCCACCCCGCCCCAGTCCCCACAGACCATGAGCCAGGATGCTTCGGGCTCTAGGGAGAAGCTAGGATGATGCTGCTGTAAAGAGAGCCGCCTCCCCGCCACTGTTGGAGTGGCATGGTGGTTGCTGTGACCCATCCCAAGCGCCATCAGAAAGGTGGATGGAGGGGGCCCTGGAGGAGGAGCCGCTGAGGTTGCTCAGGGCCCAAATAGGTTCTCATGTCTCAGACTGCAGCACCACCCTCACGATGCTGAATGCTTGATGAATAAAGCCTCCGTCTGTGTGATTGTTACTCCGCAGCAAATCACCCGAGGAGGAAACTGGGTAGATGCTAGCATGGTACCCACTTCACATAGAAGTTAAATGGCTGAGACACAGCCACTGTGTCGTCCAGGTGGGTTGGGACCAACACTCTTCAGGTTCAAGCCACAACTGCCCGATGGAGATGCACTGAGCACAGTGCCTGCCATCAAGGCGTGTCCTCCTTTCTTCGGGCTCCCCTTCCCTGGGAGGCAAGAGCTAGGGGACCCAGAGGGCTCTGTGTTGCAAGCCTAGTTCTATGGCTGTGGTCAGTGGCTTAGTCCTCTCTGAACATCACCTTCTACTTAAGCAAAATGGGGATGTAACTTGTAGGAGAGTCAAGACTGGAGCTGCTGGCTATATGAAGCACCTGTTAAAGCAAACCAGGGTGTAGCATACAGGGCATCCATCCTTGCAGACAGGCCCGTGTGTGAGCAGGTAGAACTTCTGCTCCCTGGCGGTGGTGTGTGTGCAGCGGGGAGGCACTTCAGTGAGTTCAGACTCCCCAGGGCTCATCACTGGCCCCCACTGCTCCCAGAGGGTGTCATGACTCAGGGTGGAAACAAGCCCCCAGCAGTCAGCCAGACACACATTTCAGTCCTTTCTTTGCCACTTCCTAGCCGTGTGTCTTGTGTGGGCTGTTTAATCTCTCAGTCTGCCCATCTGTAGTGAAAGTGAAAGTCACTCAATCGTGTCCGACTCTTTGCAACCCCATGAACTATAGAGTCCGTGGAATTCTCCAGGCCAGAATACTGGAGTGGGTAGCCTTTCCCTTCTCCAGGGGATCTTCCCAACCCAAGGATTGAACCCAGGTCTCCCGCATTGCAGGCAAATTCTTTACCAGCTGAGCCACAGTAAATTGAGGGTGATTACACCCACCTGGAGAGATTGAAAAAATTAAATCCAGCAGGTAGAAAGTGGCCCTCAAGAGGGCAGGGCTTGCTGTCTTTTGTTTGCTGCTCTCTTCCTAGCCACCTGAAGAACTGCTTAGAGCAGACAATAAATATATTGTGGACACAGGGACCCAGTGGAGCATGACGCAGCGTCGGCTGGGTTCTGAGCCTCGTTTTGGAATGGAGGGCAAATGAGCCGACGTCTGTGTGTTAGTCGCTTCAGTGGTATCCAACTCTTTGTGACCCCATGGATCGAAGCCCGCCAAGCTCCTCTGTCTGTGGAATTCTCCAGGCAAGAATACTGGAGTGGGTAGCCATGCCCTCCCTCCAGGGGATCTTCCCCACCCAGGCATCATACCCAGGTTTCTTGCACTGCAGGCAGATTCTTTACCATCTGAGCCACCGGGGACGTCTGAGCTAACATTTACTCTCAGCTTAACGATCACCATATCCCAACATACACTAACATGAACGTGGAAGTCTTGCATCCTGATGGGCACCACATCTGAATACTGCTGGTCACTGGCACTGCACGTGGCTCTCAGCATCCCTGCCCCTCCAAGCCCCACAGATTCTGCTTGGCAGGGATGCTCCACCATGCCCCTCGAAGCTCCCCCTGCCTGTATCCTCTCAGAAGAGATGGCCCCTTTACCCTGACTAGCGCAGTTTCTCCTTCACCAATGCTCCACGTGCCCGGAAGATGGCGCTTGGCCATCAAACACCAGCTGGAATCCTGGGCCACCAGTTCGGAGGTAGGTTACCTTTGGGTGGCTCACGATCCCTCACTGAGCCTGTTTTCTCGTTGGAGTAATGGAGCTACTTGTTTTGCACAGTTGTTGGAGCTAACAATATCTAAAGGTCCCTCCACCCTCCACTCCTCCATACACTAGGAATCCTGCAAGACCGTCTCCACCATCGGCACCAACGGCGAAAACTTTGTCTCTGGTGACACCTACTGGTGCCTGGTCCGTGGGGGTGGAGGACACCCTGAGGCTTTTGGAGTCACAGGGTGCGGGGAGCTAGAGCTTAGGACACCCTAGTGTTAGAGCTGAGGATGAGGCCTGCGTCCCCATGGCTGCATGGCGCCCCCACCACTGGGATCACCTCCTGCTCATGCTCATGACCCCCACAAACCTCTCTGCAGTTCAGTAGCTGGGGGAAGCTTTGGGAAGAAAACAAGAGGTAAGAGCCTGCCTCTCCAAGCCTGCCCTTGGCTTCCCCTTACATGTGGGATGAACCCAAGCTCAGTGCCTTGGTGACAAGACCCACCCACGCCCGGCCGCTTCCTCCGTGCCCTCCCTGTGCTGGGGACCCTCACAGATCCTTCTGCCTCGGACACTCTTATCCTGCAGGTTCTTTTCCATCCAACGGTCTCTGTTCACCAGCTGCCCAGCCCCTTCCCGAGCATGTGGTCTCTGCCCCAAGTCCACCCTGCATCACTCTGCTTCCTTCCCAGCAGCAGCCATCAGCTCAGGAAATGAGCAGAGAGCAGACCAACGACAGGTCCTAGTTACATCGGTCTCTCCCATTGGAGGGGGCATCCCAGGTGGTGCTAGTGGTAGAGAATCCGCCTGCCAGTGCAGGAGACGTAAGGGATGTGGGTTCGATCCCTGGGTCGGGAAGATCCCCTGAAGGAGGGCATGGCAACCCATACCAGTATTCTTGCCTGGAGAATCCCATGGACAGAGAGGCCTGGCAGGCTACACTTTATGGGGCCGTGAAGAGTCAGACATGACTGAAGCAACTGAGCACTCACACCAGAATGTGAGCCCCACAAGGTCTGGGGCCCATTTTTATGCTCCGGTGCTGACACACAGCAAATTCAGGTTTGCAGACTCTTAGGTTTTTCATCACTTAGTCACAGTGAGGACACAGGAGATGCAGCACCTCTATCCATCGCAAGACCCCCCAGCTACTCAAGTACAGCTTCCTTCTGCCCCTCACCCTTACAGGTGTGTCTGGGAAGAAAGCTGGCAGTGGGGGGCGGTCCCCCTGGCTGAGAACCTCCAGGCCCATTTTCTCACTAGCCTCTTATGTCCTTCCGGTCCTGTCTAGTCTACCGTTTAAGGGCTATTTACTACCAACTTTCCATCCCCCAACCCCGCACCCTGGCCCTGTGAATTCCCTAGATCAGAAGCAAACCCAGCACACGTGGATCTGTTGATAGATTTATCCACATTGATCAGAACTGCTTGCAGGACTTTTTGAGGTTTCAATACCATAATATGGGTATTGTGTGTGGTTCAGGGTAGCTGGCATTACATAGCTGGTTGGCAAATAGAAGCAGATAATCAGGTGCTGTTTATGGCCTTTCCAAGTCAGTCTGTGTGTGAAGGGACCAGTGTTGCTTTTAAAACGTGTTTCAGGAGGCTTCTTAGAGACTGTGATGGGCTAGACCATGCCCCTTGCCTGTTCTACATCTTGGACTTTGGAGAAAGGTTTTGTTTAAGGAAAACCTCTCTCCCTCCCCTGCAATGCCCCTCCCATCTCCCCCACCCCTCTCCAAAAGAGTAGAATGTTGAACTGTGTGTCATCATCTGTGTGGAAAGAGGTCTGCTCACCGCTCAAGGGTCCTGGCTCTGATCCCAGTTCAGTCTCATCTGGGGGCTGTGACCAGGGACAACTCACTTCTATTTTCTGGGAGCCAATTTCCTGGAATATCCACAAACTATTTCACCTCCCTCTCTGGTATGTGAGGATTAAATTCAGTGTCTGCCTCCCTAGACCACTATTAACCACTTAGCAGAAAGCTGCTCTAAAGCCAGGGAGCCTGGTGCAAATATTCTTCTGCCAGCCCATCTAGCTGTGTGATAGTGGATTAATGTCTTCATCTCTCTGGGCCTCAGATTTCACAGGTGGAAGATGGCTAACCTTAGAGTTGCTGTGAAAATTGATTGAGCCAAGTGTGGGCATGGTGGCTAAAGCACCCGAATCCACAGCTGGCGCATCAACCCTTGGGACTGAAAAAATGTGACTTCCCCTGCCTCCCAGGTTCTGACCCCAGACTGCCTGGAGCTTTCTGAGGGCTGCTGGGGAGGGCTGCACAGAGTTCTTTTCATCCAGGAAAATGCTCTGCAGCTCTTGGGCAGGACCAGCCCTGGACCTCCCTTGTGGCCCTGATGCTGCTTCTGCTGCTAAGTCGCTTCAGTTGTGTCCGACTCTGTGCGACCCCATAGATAGCAGCCCACCAGGCTCCACCGCCCCTGGGATTCTCCAGGCAAGAACACTGGAGTGGGTTGCCATTTCCTTCTCCAATGCATGAAAGTTAAAAGTGAAAGTGAAGTCGCTCAGTCGTGTCCAACTCTTCGCGACCCCATGGACTGCAGCCTTCCAGGCTCCTCCATCCATGGGATTCTCCAGGCAAGAGTACTGGAGTGGGGTGCCATTGCCTTCTCCGCCTTGTGGGCCTACCTTCCTCCATCTCCAGCACCCTGTGGATGGTCTGCCACACCTGCAGGCAGTGGGAAGTGCGATGGTCCAGCTGGTGGGTTCTCCTCTGTTCTGACACCATGGTGAGCATAGGGGGTCTGCAAAACGTTTCCTCAAAGTCAGAGCTCTGGTTTCTTCCACTGAGAAAATTCTGAGTTAGGACCTGGTCTCTTTCTTTCATAGCGACGGAAAGAAAGGGAATCCAGAAGCATCTGCAACAAAGCCAGCACTGCGCCAAACCACAGGGTACTTTACCTTAATTTCCCCTAAATTCAGGAAATTGTGATCATTATACCCACTTCTTGGGCACTTATATGTGCCAGGTTAGAAACGCTGAAAGTAACATACTTGTATAAGAAACTGAAGCCCATGAGCAATGCTTTTTGACCAAACTTGAGAAGGCAGATTAGCAAAAAGAAGGTAAAAATTCACCCCAAGGGCCAGCACTGTTGACATCTTCAAGTACATTGTTCTGGACTTAGTTTGAAAGGTCCCTGTAAGTGGAGTGGCATGGTGATATGAAAGACTTGTGGAATTACACTCTGAGTTTGAATCCTGTTCCAACCACTTACTAGCTGTTGACCTTCAGTAAGTCTCACTCTTTGCCCTTTATTATCTTACCCCAAAATGACAGTGTTAGTATGGGTGTATTTGGAGATATTACGGGTTCAGTTCCAGAGCACTGCAATAAAGCAAATCACACAAATATTTTTTGGCTTCCCAGTGCCTATACCAGTTTTGTTTCTATTATACTATAGTCTATTAAGAATGCAATAGCATTATTTAAGAAAACAACATACATACCTCAATTAAAAAATACCTCATTGCTAAAGTGTAACTTTCCCAGTGGCTCAGTGGTAAAGAATCTGCCTGCCATGCAGGAGACACCCTGGATTGGGAAGATCCCCTGGAGGAAGAAATGGCAACCCATTCCAGTATTCTTGCCTGGGAAATTCCATGGACAGAGGAGCCTGGCGGGCTACAGTCCATGAGGTTGCAAAGAGTCGGACATGATTGAGCACACACACACACACATTCCTAAAAAAGCTGGCTGTCATCTGAGCCTTCAGCAAGTTGCAGTAGGAACAAAGGTCACTGATCACAGATCACCAGAACAAATACAATAATTAAAAAGCTTGAGAAAAAAAAAAAGCTTGAGATTCTGCAAGGATTCCCAAAATGGGACAAGAGAGACATGAAGTCAGTACACGCTGTTGGAAGAATGGTCCTGGTAGACTTGCTTCATGCAGGGTTGTCACAAGCCTTCAATTTCTGAAGAAAGAAAAAAGAGAAAGAAATGGAGTATCTGCAAAGTCCAATACAGCAAATCACAGTAGAAGGAGGTGTGCCTTTGTCTACGCAATGGGGACACTGTCAGGAGCAGAGGAGATGGATGTGCAGGTGAAGTACTGGTTTGTGAGAGCTCAGGAAAACCCAGCACAGGTGTGCGGAGATGTAGCCATTCAGAACACTGAGCCAGCATTATAAGCCAGGCAGCTCGCTAAGGACTCGTGTGTGTGTGTGTGTGTGTGTGTGTGAATTGTTTACCAAATTTGATTTGACCCTTCACACCACCTGTCATTCTGCAGGTTTGTCTGGGTGAGGAAAGAAAGTTTAACCCAAAGAAGAGCACTCTTTTAATCCCTGTCAATTACTTTTGAAAGCAAAAGGGGGCAAACTGACCCTCCCGTTTTCAATGTGGTGCCCAATGTCTAGCAAGCATCCAAGAAATGTTTGTTTGGTGAGGAAATGAATGGTGGAGCAAGTGAGCAGGTTAATTCTGAGAGCAGTTTTAGATGAATAGCCCTGAAGGTTGGGAGGACAGATTCTAGTTCTCAAAGATTTTGGTCCACAGCAGAGCTGTCCAAGAGGGTACTGTAGGCAGACAAACTGGTGTGCAGGGGCTGCCCATACCCACTGTGTGAGGTCAGGAGCACTTCAAGCTTGGCACGTCTGCTCTCCTATGTGGACTACACCATTTCAGGGGGATCACCTCCGAGCCTCAGTCCCTGGTAGCCACTGCGATCATGATCACTGCTGACCCTCCTGCCAATCCTGGTGTTGGCTGGCTGGCCTTGGGGCTGCGAAGGAACTGTGCCATGAGGCTGCCAGCTGTCTGACTCATCCGTCTCCTCCTTTGCTCCTCCCCGGCCCACTTGGAATGTCATCATCTCGTCTGTGGTTAGCTGCACTCAGCAGCGGCTGTTGGGAGGTGATGGATGGGCAGTGATTGCTTCCTGTCTGCTACCCAGCAGGGCCATCCGTGCATTCTTCCCCAGCTTCTACTGATCCTCTGCCTGGTCTCCAGCCTGCATGTTGAATGTGCCTGAATTTTAAAATATGACTCTCCATTTGGCAGAATTTACCTAATTCTCCACTATTCAAACCTCCAAACATTTCTTTTTTTTTTTAATTTGTGCAATGGGAAAAGAAATCTACTCCCTGCGATGGCCATTGTGTGGGAATTACCCATCCCCGTGCTCAGGGGCAGCCTGTTAGTGTTGGCGGTCTGTCACTGCTGTCTGACTGTTGGAGGAACATACAGGCAACTCAGAAACAGGAGCAAAGGAAGGACCAGAGGCTGGGTGTGCTTGTTTCTCTGTAGAAAAACTGTCTAAGGATGACTGAAGGTAGATGGTCTTCAGAGATACCCTGTATAATGCTGGACTCCTCCCACCTACAAAACATACAGCCTCCCATTTTGCCAAAGAGAAAGATGAGCCCCAGGTCACACGGTGGATGCCAGATGCTGGAGGAGAGCCGTGCCTCACAGCTGCAACAGAATTTTCCTCAGAGCAGCAGCTGTGAACAACATAACTGACATCTGCTTGATTGCTTCTAGTAACAGGGAGCTCACTCCCAAGTAGAGGCCTTTTTCACCTCTAGGATTCCAGGAGGGTTTTAGTCATACAAGATCTGAGGGAAACTAAAGTAAATGAGTAGAGAAACTATGGCCCTAGAAAAGATGCTTCCTAGTGGCCAAGCTCATGGTAAGCAGATTTTATCCCTCATATTAGAAGGACAGTGAGGAAAAAAAAAAAATCAACCCACAAAAACTAAATAGATACAATCCCAAATTCTGATAACTCATCCTTTTCTTGGTAAAAGGATTACTTATCTGATCCTAAATGATTGCCAGCTGGACCCGAGATGACTATTATAGTAAGTCCCTCTCTCCTTTACCAGAAAACAAGGTATTTGTTTTGTGTTTTTTTTTCTTAACCAGACTCATTAACTGGTTCCAGAAGTCTGGGAGGAAACCCAGCACCCAGATCCACTCAATGGCCTTGGAAAAAAAGGTGCAGTAACAGACACCTGAACTTGAATGATTTAAACAAATAGGTATTGGTGGAAAGAAAGGGATTTATTTTAAGGTATTGGCTCACATGATTTTGAAGGCTGAGATGTCTCACAACCTGACATCTGCAAGCTATAGACCCAGGGAAGCCCGGATGGTTTTAGGATGCAGTAAAGGATTACTCAGCAGGGGTCCACATCCTGCACTTTCTGAAGTCAGAGCCTTGCCTGATTCCTGGGAGGTCACCTCTAACCCCTTGGAATGTCTTACCTGATATGAGCGTCTAATGGCTTTGCTGAATCCCTCTAGTGAAATACTGTGACTGAAGGTGGTTTTGGGGGACCCAAAACACAACTATTCTGAACTCATGGGTTGCCTGTGCCCTGTTTATATTTTACCCTCAGAAACACCAGAGTAAATGTTTAGCAAGTGTGTGAAAGTGGTAGAGGATGGATAAACGCGGGCTCATCAGTTCCCTCCACCTTTGCTGCGGATGGAATGGTCCTCCCACTATATGCCGGGGGTGCCTTTCTCAAGGTGACGGTGAGTGACTTTTGTTCATCCATCTGCCCATCTCCCCTTGGCTTTCCCAGGTGTGTTTCCTTGGTATCTGGCCGAAAAGTCCTCTTTCAGTGTGCTGGTGGAGAAACCAAAGCAAGCCCAAGTAAGAATCAACAATTCACATATTGTTTACCTCTGTATATATTTTTCTTGATTCTGATGTTCATTTTACCTGAATTTAGCCTCCATCAATAACCCTTTTCTCATCTTCATCAAAAGTTATTATAAAACAATACACACTTTTGTGTGCAGGCTTCAACTCACTCCAGTGGACCATCTTAGGGTAAAGACAGGTCAAGTCTAATTCATTCGACCCCTTCATCTCCTCCAGGCCAACTACTTGCTCCCACTGCCCTGGCCACAGTCAGGAGAAAGTCAACGTCACTTTGCAGGAGCGTCTTTAATGGTCTCTGAAAGGTCCGTTTCCAGCCCTCCTTGCTCACCCCCCTCTTGGCTGTCAGAGTGACATCCTTCCCTGTGGCTCTGATCATGCCTCCTGCCCTCCCTGTGCTGAGCATCTTCCCATGGCTCCCCATTGACTCACATCTTGCAAAGGCAAACACCCCGGCGTGGCCAATGTCCAGACTGATCTGGTCCCCAATGCTCCCTCCTCCACGTTATCCCCAGGAGGCTTTGCCGGCTCCTCTGCACCTGCTGTGAGCTCCTGCCACCCTGAAACAGCTGCTTTTTCCAGAACAAACCTGACTCACTCAGGCCCTTAGGCCTTTGCCCAGCCTTTATAGCTACATGGCATTTCCCTCTACCTGATCAACTTTGACCTATCCTTCCAAATTCAAAGCAGGGGTTCACTCCTGCAGGAAGCCCTCCTTGACTTAGCAGCTGGGTGAGGAAAATAACCCATGTGCTCCTATAGCATTTTGGGCATCCACAGCTCATCATTTGCTCATTATACTGAAATGATGGATTTATGGGTTTGTCTTAGTCTCTGTATATTGAACTCATGGAAAGCAGAGATTTTTGTTAATCACTAGAATCTGAGCTAATAGAGGCACACCTCATTTTACTGCATTTTGCTTTATAATGCTTCACAGATACTATGGTGTTTCATGGGTTTTTGTTTGTTTAAAAAACAGAAAAAAAGTGAAAGGCTGTGGCAATCCTGTGTTAAGTCAGTCTGTTGACCCAATTTTTCCAAGGACATCTGCTCACTTTGAATCTCTGTGTCTCATTTTGGGAATTCACACAATATTTCAAAGTTTTTCATTGTTATATATGTGATGATAATCTGATCAGTTGATGTTTGATTCTACTTTCACAAGAAGATTATGACTCACTGAAGGATCAGAGGATGGTTAGCATATTTTAGCAATAAAACATTTTAAACCTTTTTCAGACATAATGCTGTTGCACACTTAGTACACTGCAGTCTGATGCTGTTTCAGTTAGTTCAGTTGCTCAGTAATGTCCAACTGTTTGCAACCCCATGGACTGCAGCACGCCAGGCCTCCCTGTCCATCGCCAACTCCCGGAGTTTGCTCAAACTCATGTCCATCGAGTCGGTGATGCCATCAAACCATCTCATCTTCTGTCGTCCTCTTCTCCTCCCACCTTCAATCTTTCCCAGCATAAGGATCTTTTCCAATGAGTCAGTTCTTTGCATCAGTTAGCCAAAGTATTGGAGAGTTTCAGCTTCAGCATCAGTCCTTCCAAAGGACACCCAGGACTGATCTCCTTTAGGATGGACTGGTTGGATCTCTTTGCAGTCCAAGGGACTCTCAAGAGTCTTCTCCAACACCACAGTTCAAAAGCATCAATTCTTCAGCACTCAGCTTTCTTTAAAGTCCAACTCTCACATCCACACATGACTACTGGCAAAACCATAGCCTTGACCTTTGTTGACAAAGTAATGTCTCTGCTTTTTTAATATGCTGTCTAGGTTGGTCATAACTTTTCTTCCAAGGAGTAAGCGTCTTTTAACTTCATGGCTGCAGTCACCATCTGCAGTGATTTGAGCCCAAAAAATAAAGTTTGTCACTGTTTCCCCATCTATTTGCCATGAAGTGATGGGACCAGATGCCATGATCTTAGTTTTCTGAATGCTGAGATTTAAGTCAACTTTTTCACTCTCCTCTTTCACTTTCATCAAGAGGCTCCTTAGTTCCTCTTCACTTTCTGCCATAAGGGTGGTGTCATCTGCATATCTCAGGTTATTGATATTTCTCTACCAGGTCAGTAGATGCCCAGTATGCTACTGGAGATCAGTGGAGAAACAACTCCAGAAAGAATAAAGAGACAAAGCCAAAGCAAAAACACTACCCATTTTGTGGATGTGACTGGTGATAGAAGCAAAGTTCAATGCTGTAAGAGCAATATTGCATAGGAACCTGGAATGTTAGGCCCATGAATCAAGGAAAATTGAAAGTGGTCAAACAGGAGATGGCAAGAGTGAATGTCGACATTCTAGGAATCAGCGAACTAAAATGGACTGGAATGGGTGAATTTAACCCCGATGACCATTATATCTACTACTGTGGGCAGGAATCCCTTAGGAGAAATGGAGTAGTCATCATAGTCAATGAAAGAGTCTGAAATGTAGTACTTGGATGCAATCTCAAAAATGACAGAATGATCTCTGTTTATTTCCAAGGCAAACTATTCAATATCACAGTAATCCAAGTCTGTGCCTTGACCAGTAATGCTGAAGAAGCTGAAGTTGAATGGTTCTATGAAGACCTACAAGACCTTTTAGAACACCCAAAAAAGATGTCCTTTTCATTATAGGGGACTGGAATGCAAAAGGAGAAAGTTAAGAAACACTTGGTGTAACAGGCAAATTTGGCCTTGGAGTACAGAATGAAGCAGGACAAAGGCTAATAGAGTTTTGCCAAGAGAACATTCTGGCCATAGCAAACTCCCTCTTCCAACAACACAAGAGAAGACTCTACACGTGGACATCACCAGATGGTCAATATTGAAATCAGATTGATTATATTCTTTGCAGCCAAAGATGGAGAAGCTCTATACAGTCAGCAAAAACAAGACTGGGAGCTGACTGTGGCTCCATCATGAACTCTTTATTGGCAAATTCAGACTTAAATTGAAGAAACTGGAGAAAACCACTAGACCATTCAGGTATGACCTAAATAAAATCCCTTACGACTATACAGTGGAAGTGACAAATAGATTCAAGGGATTAGATCTGATAGATGGAGTGCCTGATGAACCACGGATGGAGGTTCATGACTTTGTACAGGAGACAGGGATCAAGACCATCCCCAAGAAAAAGAAATGCAAAAAAGCAAAATGGCTGTCTGATGAGGCCTTACAAATAGCTATGAAAAAGAGAGAAGTGAAAAACAAAGGAGAAAAGGAAAGATATTCCCAGTTGAATCCAGAGTTCCAAAGAATAGCAAGGAGAGATAAGAAAGCATTCCTCAGTGATCAGTGCAAAGAAATAGAGGAAAACAATAGAATGGGAAAGACTAGTGATCTCTTCAAGAAAATTAGAGATACCAAGGGAATATTTCATGCAAAAATATGCACAATAAAGTACAGAAATGGTATGGACCTAACAGAAGCAGAAGATATTAAGAAGAGGTGGCAAGAATACACAGAAGAACTATACAAAAAAGATCTTCATGACCCAGATAACCACAATGGTGTGGTAACTTACCTAGAGCCAGACATCCTGGTATGCGCAGTCAAGTGGGCCTTAGGAAGCATCACTATGAACAAAGCTAGTGGAGGTGATGGAATTCCAGGTGAGCTATTTCAAATCCTAAAAGCATCATTTCAAATGATGCTGTGAAAGTGCTGCACTCAACATGCCCGCAAATTTGGCAAACTCAGCAGTGGCCACAGGACTGGAAAAGGTCAGTTTTCATTCCAATCCCAAAGAAAGGCAATGCCAAAGAATACTCAAACTACCACCCAATTGTACTCATCTCACATGCTAGTAAAGTAATGATCAAAATTCTCCAAGCCAGGCTTCAACAGTATGTGAGCCATGAACTTCCAGATGCTGTTGTTTAGTATAGAGTAAACATAATTTGGGGGCTTTCCAGGTGGCGCTAGTGGTAAAGAACCAACCTGCCAATGAAGGAAACAAAAGAGACCTGGGTTCGATCCCTGGCTTGGGATGATGATATGGAAAAGGGAATAGCAACCGCTTCAGTATTCTTGTTTGGAGCATCCCATGGACAGAGGAGCCTGGTGGGCTACAAAGTCCATAAGGTTATTATAAAGAGTTGGAACACGATTGAAATGACTTTGCATGCTTACATACATTATTTTTATACACACTGGAAAACAAAAACATTCATAAGACTCCCTTTATTGTGGTGGTTTGGAACATACCTCCATGTCTGAGGTATGATAGGTGAATATCCTTTGGATTCCTCTCTTCCATCTCCACCTGCTCTCTTGATTTCCTTTGGATGAGAGCACCTCAAACAAAATTATATAATTTTCGGGGTGAATGAAACCCTTTTCCAAGCTCACCACCTGTGAGAGGGGGAGAAAGGAGCAGTGATGTTTCTGTACACCCCAAGTTGTTACACGTTTGGAACAACTACACCTGTGTGGAGTCAGGAAAGGCCATCTCCACGCGGGCCTCCCAGGATGCGGGGAGAAGCATACGGAGATGATGGAGCTGGTCACAGAAGAGGCTAGCCATCAACAAGCAGTTAACCATCCACCATTGGCACTTGAAGCCACGTGATATGGCGATTTGAGGATTCGAGTGAGCCGCCTTCTCATCATCTCAGCATTAAACAATTGCCTCTTTATCTCGCAGAGCCTCGCATAAGAGCCCGCTTACCTCAGGAACATTTTTCATTTCCTTCCCGGGCCTTATTTATTGCAGGCAATTCATCTTTCTCTCGGCGCCCTTTGCTGCCACCTCGTTAATTGCTTGTTGTGCAAAGTTTTTCATGTTTACTTTTTTTATTCAGTAACCAGGAAGCACAGCTTTAAAAGAAATATGTGGGAAACTATACTAGAAAGTTTAGAAAAATCAGGAGTTTAATGGGGGTTCTGAGAGTTAGCCGTGATGTATTTCAGGGGCAGTAGAAGGACAGTACAAGGAGAGAGAAGTAGACGGGACCTTGGGGAACCTGTGAGTTTTTCCTGCTTCACGATGTATGTTTCTATTTATTCCACATGTCATTTGTGTCCTGTGGGTCTTGGGAAGGAACGGCCTGGATTTGTGTCCATGGAGCTTGTAAGAGGCAGAGGCAAGCACAGAAGGCCATCTCTGCTTTCTCATCAATCAGCCATTACCTTCCTTTGGGACAGTGGTTTAAGTCTGAAAGCAATTGCCTGGTGAACGCGCATCTTCTCAGGAGAGTCGGGCAGGCAGGAAGCCTCAGGAGGAAGCAGTCACCTTGATGAATTCTCTAGCCCTTGGGGACTTGCAGGTTCAGAGATAGCTTCAGCAGCCCACGGGGTTTGTGCTTTGGCTCAGTAGGGCACTCACATTAGCTGACTGCGCGGGAGTGGGTATGTGAACCAAATCCACTTTATCATGTTACAGTGAGAAGCAGCTCTCTCCACTGGCAGACTCGTGTTAGTGTGACAATCCCATTTGCTCCCTGTAGATGGACCGATCAAAGGCAGTCAAAATACCCAAACGCTTTGAACAAATCCATGGAAGTAGATTTACAAATTCAGGAAATAACCAGATACATGCACGTAGATAATTCTGATGGTGTAATTTGTGGGTGAAACTGGAGACCGTTAGAATGTCTTGCAGTGGGGGAACTGGTAAGATTGTGGTATAACCAAACTGTGGACTAGCCTGCAAGAGTTTAAATTTATATTTATAGGTAGTTCTTAAGTGTAGACAATATGTTCATTTTACAAAACATATTGGAAAGCTTGTATCAGCATTGAATGTGTGTGTGTGGAGAGGAAAAACTAAGGGGCAATACCTGAAATTTGTAATTTTTTATTTTTTTAATATAAAATTTATTTTAATTGGAGGCTAATTACTTTAAAATATTGTATTGGTTTTGCCATACATCAACATGAATCTGCCACGGGTGTACACGTGTTCCCCATCCTGAACCTCCCCTCCCACCTCCCTCTCCATACCATCCCTCTGGGTATCCCAGTGCACCAGCCATGAGCATCCTGTATCATGCATTGAACCTGGACTGGTGATTCATTTCACATATGATAATATACATGTTTCAATGCCATTCTCTCAAATCCCACCCTTGCCCTCTCCCACACAGTCCAAAAGACTGTTCTATACATCTGTGTCTCTTTTGCTATCTTGCATACAGGTTATCATTACCATCTTTCTAAATTCCATATATATATGTATTAGTATACTGTATTGGTGTTTTTCTTTCTGGCTTACTTCTCTCTGCATAATAGGCTCCAGTTTCATACACCTCATTAGAACTGACTCAAAAGTATTCTTTTAAATGGCTGAGTAATACTCCATTGTGTATATGTACCACAGCTTTCTTATCCATTCATCTGCTGCTGGACATCTAGGTTGCTTCCATGTCCTGGCTATTATAAACAGTGCTGCAATGAACATTGGGGTACACGTGTCTGTTTCAATTCTGGTTTCCTTGGTATGTATGCCCACCATTGGGATTGCTGGGTCATATGGCAGTTCTATTTCCAGTTTTTTAAGGAATCTCCACACTGTTCTCCATAGTGGCTGTACTACTTTGCATTCCCACCAACAGTGTAAGAGGGTTCCCTTTTCTCCACACCCTCTCCAGCATTTACTGCTTGTAGACTTTTGGATCACAGCCATTCTGACTGGCGTGAAATGGTATCTCATTGTGGTTTTTATTTGCATTTCTCTGATAATGAGTGATGTTGAGCATCTTTTCATGTGTTTGTTAGCCATCTGTATGTCTTCTTTGGAGAAATGTCTGTTTAGTTCTTTGGCCCATTTTTTGATTGGGTTGTTTATTTTTCTGGAATTGAGCTGCAGGAGTTGCTTGTATATTTTTGAGATTAATTCTTTGTCAGTTGCTTTATTTGGTATTATTTTCTCCCATTCTGAAGGCTGTCTTTTCACCTTGCTTATAGTTTTGTTTGTTGTGCAGAAGCTTTTAATTTTAATTAGGTCCCATTTGTTTATTTTTGCTTTTATTTCCAGTATTCTGGGAAGTGGGTCATAGAGGATCCTGCTGTGATTTATATCAGAGAGTGTTTTGCCTATGTTCTCTAGGAGTTTTAGTTTCTGGTCTTATGTTTAGATTTTTAATCCATTTTGAGTTTATTTTTGTGGATGGTGTTAGAAAGTGTTATAGTTTCATTCTTTTACAAGTGGTTGACCAATTTTCCCAGCACCACTCATTAAAAAGATCGTCTTTTCTCCATTGTATATTCTTGCCTCCTTTGTCAAAGATAAGGTGTCCATAGGTGCGTGGATTTATCTCTGGGCTTTCTATTTTGTTCCATTGATCTATATTTCTGTCTTTGTGCCAGTACCATACTGTCTTGATGACTGTGGCTTTGTAGTAGAGCCTGAAGTCAGGCAGGTTGATTCCTCCAGTTCCATTCTTCTTTCTCAAGATTGCTTTGGCTATTCGAGTTTTTGTGTTTCCATACAAATTGTGAAATTATTTGTTCTAGCTCTGTGAAAAATACCGTTGGTAGATTGATAGGGATTGCATTGAATCTATAGATTGCTTTGGGTAGTACACTCATTTTCACTATATTGATTCTTCTGATTCATGAACACAGTATATTTCTCCATCTATTAGTGTCCTCTTTGATTTTTTCATCAGTGTTTTATAGTTTTCTATATATAGGTCTTGTTTCTTTAGGTGGATATATTCCTATTTTATTCTTGTCATTGCAATGGTGAATTGAATTGTTTCCTTAATTTCTCTTTCTATTTTCTCATTATTAGTGTATAGGAATGCAAGGGATTTCTTGTGTGTTGATTTTATATCCTGCAACTTTACTCTATTCATTGATTAGCTTTAGTAATTTTCCGGTGGAATCTTTAGGGTTTTCTATGTAGAGGACCATGTCATCTGCAAACAGTGAGAGTTTTTCTTCTTTTCCAATTTGGATTCCTTTTATTTCTTTTTCTGCTCTGATTGCTGTGGCCAAAACTTCCAAAACTATGTTGAAAAAAGCAGTTGTAAAAGTGGGCACCCTTGTCTTATTCCTGACTTTAGGGGAAATGCTTTCAATTTTTCACCATTGAGGATAATGTTTGTTGTGGGTTTGTCATATATAGCTTTTACTATGTTGCAATACCTGAAATTTTTAACATTATTTATCCCAGAACGATAGTCCTTACATTTAAAATTTCTACTTATTTCACAATGAACATCCATTATGTTTATACTTATAGGATGTTTATATTTTTATAGCTTATAAGATGCATGTTTACACATTTCATATTAAAATATAACGATAGAGAAAAAATCTGATAGAGTATGCTAGGAAAAAAACTTTTAAAATGAGGCAGACCTTGTTTATTAAATCATTGATTCTGCCATTTTCTAACCTCAGACCTTAGATTTAAAACAGCAGTTCACCTTTGAGTTGTTTATTCGAATGGGGATCTATAAAAACTCTGACACAATTTCTGTGAGATATAGCATAGAGCCCTTAGCACATCTGCTCAAATAAGGGAGCTGTTATCACATTGTTAGAGAACAATAACATTCCAGTTTTCTTCTGTGCAGGGACTTGCACGGATGTGATCTTGTGACTCAGAGCAAAGGATGCTGACTGGGGAGCCGGGTTTCAGTGTGAGGCTGCCGGGGTCCTGGGCCTCGGGGCACCCAGGTCCTGGCAGAACCTGCTGGCATGGCCACCGTCTGCCTCCATGACTGCTTTCTCTGGGTGCTCCATGGACCAGCCTCTCCTGCTTTGCAAGTTCTCTCCCGTGCACGATGATGATAATGACTTTAGTTAGAATGGATGGCCATCCTTTCCCCTTCAGGTAGGAGGGAGGTCTCTGCTCTCATCCCTTCTTCATTCTTGGGGACAGCTCTCTGAGGAGCTCAGATCTTACTTATTACATTCAAAACCCAGAAACAACTATGGCACTACCTCTGAAACCCCTGCCCAGGAAGTGCATTTTTTTTTCTTTTCCTTTTGTACTGGGGTATAGCCGATTAACAATGTTGTGATAGTTTCAGGTGAACAGCAAAGGGACTCAGCCATACATAACACATGTGTCCATTCTCTCCCAAGCCCCGTCCCCCCCAGGCTTCCACAGAACACAGCAGAGTTCCAGGAAGCATGTATTCTGATGTAGGGCCCAGCAGTAGGACTCTCCGACTTCCAGCAGTCTCACCGACCCTCTCTCGCAGTTGGGCAGCTTTCTAAACAATATTTAAATTCAAGCTCTGCCTAGTCTTAGCCGATGATTTGGGGTGAGTCACTTCCCCAGGCTGGGCCTTTGCCAAGTCTCATCTCCCCACCTGGCAGGGCCTTTATGCATCATCTTGTCCAAACTCCTCATCTCGACAGATGAACAGTCACTCCGCCCCCGGCCCCATCACTCAGCAGCCCCACTGATCAAGCTGGGCCCCCCCTCACCCCTCTGCTGGAGAAGCGGGGGCTGGGGCATTCCAGGCCAGCAGAGGCAGTGGTGACTCACGGGCATGGAGGGGGCCCCCCCACTGCAGAAAAGTCTATTAATCAGAGTTGCAATGTGCCGAGGAAATTCAGTGTGAAGTCTGACTCCAAGAAATATTTC
This sequence comes from Bos javanicus, assembly GCF_032452875.1. Classification (NCBI taxonomy): domain Eukaryota; kingdom Metazoa; phylum Chordata; class Mammalia; order Artiodactyla; family Bovidae; genus Bos; species Bos javanicus. Next base: position 3,817,198 of record NC_083881.1, read on the forward strand.
TGATTTGAGTTTTCTGTTATTTATGTTGCTGATTTCAGGAATGAGTATCATGTATGGGATCCCTACTCTATGCTAAACAAGGGAGAGATATGCTAATACTTCCTAATTCTTCCATCAATGCTTCAGGAATATTAATGTTATCCTCATTTCAAGGAAGAGGTTATTATACTTTAGAGAGATGAGATGGAGAGATTTAGAGATGGCCAGCTGTCACAGTTGGTAAGTGGGCTATAAAATGCAATTGATGGTTATTATTGAAATAAGGAGCTGAACTCTTTTTAAACCCCATTTTTTCCTTTTCACAAGTGAGGAAATTGAGGTTTCAAGAGGGTACCAGGTCTGGGGTCCCCAGAGCTGCTTTTCCGGATGCTGCAGCTCCTTGGCGTTCTTCACCACGTGCAATCGCTTGAGGCCGTGTCCGTGGCCTCTGCCCCTCGTTTTGGAAACTCACCGGCTCTTCCACGTTCAGTAATGTCTATGGATCTAGGCGTGCCCATCCGTTGTTACAAGGCTTCCTGGGGGGGAAATCTGCCTTGATGACAAGATGAGGCTGTGGTCTCAAAGACAGACTTGCAGCCTGAGCTGGGGACATGGAAGGAGCGAAGGAGGGTGTGGATCCAGGTGGCCTCGGGGACAGAGGAGCCAGAGGAAGGTGCTTCTCTGAGTGCCCGCGAGGTGAGCTCCAGGTTTTTGTTTTGTTCGTTTGTTTTTTCCCATTCTGTTATTTTTGATGACCGGCCTTCCCCTCATCACCTGTGTGCAGGAGTGTCTGTCTTCTTTGTTCCTGAATAGAGGACTTGGAACAAGCTTAGTATGAGCATCACCATAGTTCAGACTCATGTCAGAGTCTATTGTTTGTATATTCAGTGCAAATGAGTAAAAAAAAGAAAATAAAGAGTAAAAAATAATACAGCAGGTGCCAACAAAACAGTACTAAGAGGAAAGTTAAAAAAATAAAGGCCTACAATAAAATCAGATAAAAATCTATCTTTATGCCTCAAGGAACTAAGAGAAAGAACAAACTAAGCCCAAAGTTAGCAGAAGGAAGCTAAGAGCAGAAACACATGAAATACAGACTAGAACGATAGACCAGTGAAAATGAGAGCTGTTTTTTTAAAAAATAATTTTAAAATGATTCATATAAATGTAGAAATGAAACAGGAGACATTACAGCTGATGCCACAGAAATATGAAGGACATGAAAAATACTACGAGAGCAGAGTGGTACAGGGAGGTGGAGGGGAGATTATTTTTCATTAAGTTTTTGATTTTTATTGGGTATAAAGTTTTTGTTATGTGAGATGAATAAATTTTTAGAGATCCACTCTACAACACAGTAAGTTTAGTTAACAAAAACTGAAGGTTAAGAGTATGTGCATTTAAAGTATGCTCACTTTAAAATGTTAAGAGGAGAGATTTCGTGTTAAGTGTTCTCACCAAAACAAAAACCCATGAAAGAACATAAGGACCTTTTTGGAGGCGATGAACATGTTAGTACCTGGGTTATGGTGAAGGTAAGTAAGTGAAGTCGCTCAGTCGTGTCTGACTCTTTGCGACCCCATGGACTGTGGCCTACCAGGCTCCTCTGTCCATGGGATTTTCCAGGCAATAGTACTGGAATGGATTGCCATTTCCTTCTCCAGTGGATCTTCCTGACCCAGGGATCGACCCGGGTCTCCCGCATTGTAGACAGATGCTTTACCATCTGAGCCACCAGGGAAGTCATCACAGGTGTAATTATATGTCCAAACTCACCAAGATGTGTACGTTAGATGTATGCAATTTTCTGTATATGCAATTTTCTGTATACCAGGTATACCTCAATAAAGCAAATAATTAAATTCATTTATAGTGAGTAAATGAGCAAATGAAGAAAAATCCCAACTTCCATACATCCAGATTGTGACCTGAGGACCAAAAGGAAGCTCCACTCAGTATGAAGACCACAGGTGACACCAGACAGACTTGACTTCAAATGCTGGCTTTGATGCATATTAGTGGCTCCATTCTTTGAGTCTATTTCCTTTTCTCTAAAAGAGGGTAATAATTCTTACCACTATGGTTGTTGGGAAGATAAACGTTAGCTTTTGTTTATGTTGTTCAGTCGCTCAGGCGTGTCCAACTCTGAGACCCCACGGACTGCAGCACGCCAGGCTTTCCTGTCCATCGCCAACTCCCAGAGTTTACTCAAACTCATGTCCATTGACTCGGTGATGCCATCCAACCATCTCATCCTCTGTCCTCCCCTTCTCCTCCTGCCTTCAATCTTTCCCAGTGAGTCAGTTCACATCAGATGGCCAAAGCATTGGAGTTTCAGCTTCAACATCATTCCTTCCAGTGAATATTCAGGACTGATTTCCTTTAGGATGGACTGGTTGGATCTCTTTGCTTTCCTTATGTTGTTATTCTATGACTAATTTTCAGTCCCATGATGACAATGATTAAGCTGGTCACCAGAGTCATCTAAGTCCATCAGAGGGGCCGGAAGCAGGGGCCAGGAGCTGCACTGGCCTGCAGCAGACTGTCTCCAGATGTCTAGTCTTTGACCTTGTGAAATCCGACCATATAAACAGAAGTGGACTTCAGGGTAAACCTTCCTCGGGGGGCAGCTGAGCCGTATGGTTTAGAATGATGTGGATTCCACCGAGCTATGCAATCTTTGAGTAGAAAAGGATGTGGGCTGGCTTTGTTGCCTTTTTAAAATTATGCCAAAATCTATTTCAGTGAATCCTGAAAGACCTTCTGCTGTAAAGACCAGAGCCAGACTGGATGGAAGAACCCCAGAGGGGACACCCAGCGCCGCTGCTTCCTGGGCACACAGCGCCCTCTAGTGTCAGGGAGCCCAAGTGTTCTGGCCGCTTCCTTTGAGCAGCTGTTTCTGAAGGGATGCTCCTGAGATTCCCACCATCCTCTGAGCTGTTCTGTCTCCCTTGGGAGCCTGGAGATTTAAGAGGGAAGGAGGACAAGGGGAGTCCTCTCATTGTGTTCAGATGTGGGCTCATGTAATGGATCTGGGCTGTACTACGAACTTGCTGAAGGATCCACAATTGTTTGCCTGGCCTCAGTATTTGTAGGAAATTAGAAGACAGATAATGCAGGTGTAAGCACCCTGAGCATTTCCTGACACTCCGTAGACTCACATTAAATAATTAGTTGCCTTGACTTCAATATTTTCCTTTCTAAGCTAGATGAAATTGCTACGGTCCAGAAAAAAGTCTAAACCCTTCCATAGATGTTAATGGAGTGCTGAAGAGTGGTGGATTCACAGATCTCTAAAACCTGACCACCCTCCGCCCCCAGGAGCTCATAAACTCAACGGCGAGAAAGCACTGTACAAGAATACAACTTTATTTTTAAGATGGTTGCGTGAAAGTGAACCTTCTTAATGTATTGTTAAGCTAGTTAAGTTGAGGCTGTGGTCTTATTGTAATTGCATCCCTGCTTCAGAGATGGGAAAGGAGTTAATGGTTCTAATAACCATGCCCGGTCCATAAGGCACACATGAGAGGGAGGAGGCAGCAACAGTCACATGAGAAGAATCCCTTTGGAGTTAACTTGAATCTACTGCACCTCGAAAAGAACAATTAGGAAATGCAATTAAGTATGCTATTGCCTTTGACCCAGTATTATATTCCCAATAAATTATTCTAAGCAAACAGTTTATATGAAAGTTTTAAAAAGGAATTAGTCACATGCAGAAGATACTGTTAACAGGACTTGGTAAAGGACACAGATATGGACATAATCTAACTGAACAGAATTACAGTCAGAGGGACCCTGATGCAGCCATACAAAGTTAGAATTAGGGAGATACTGAAAGGTGGAAAGATGTATGCGGTTAAGTACAAATATAAGAGCAGGTATTTACAGCTAAAAAAAGATGTACCCTCAGTAAGAGGAGATAGTATAGTAAGATGTAATTTGGGATACGGTCTTTTGCTAACATGATAAAAATTGAGGAGCACACTTTCACGCAAAGATACAAATTTTATGTGAAGGTTTTAATCCTAATACAAAGTGAATAAATTAAAAATACAGATTATTAACTGTGCAAAAGTAAGAACCAAATGATGACATGATTTCAGAATGGTGAGAGGTCCCTTCTGGGTTGGGTGGTTTGTGCTGCCATCTGGGAGTTGGTGACTCGTTTTCTGAATAATGGAAGTAGGAAAGCTGTAGCTGTCCCTGGAGATGGAACCACCCAGGGATTAGGAACATAGGCTTTGGAGCCAAAGTGGGTAGATTTGAATCCTCCTCTGCTTTGCTGCTCCACCTTCGGCGATATTTAAACCTTGCTACTCAGCATCCTTCCTGGTCCTGTGAGATCATAAGAGGACTTAAATGGCTCTTAGGAAGCTCATGTTAGTTAATAGATGGGAAGAGTTCAGTGCATAGTTAGCATTTTTTGATGTCTTATCACCGTAATTCTCATCACCATTGTCATGTAGTTTGAGAGCTAGGAGAGGCTTTAGAGACTGAAAAGGCTTGGATATGGGACAGCATTAACCTTTATCCAGTCACGATTTCCATGGAGTACACAGTAACAGATGATGTTACTGGGCAGGTCTGTGCAGGCATGTAAAAATCCAGGGTACACTCGGATACCATCTCATAGGGACCTTTGACGTTCACGGGGAAGATATGGGGACAGAAGGCAACATGTCCCATAAAGACATGCTTATATCAGCCACCAAAACCTCAAGATGTGGCTGGCAGCAGCGTTACCAAGAAGCCATTTCTTTAGCGTCTTCACTGAATTGCACGAAGCAATAAATAAAAACCTCATATCGATTTTATGCTCCAATTTTATGCTTGGGATGCTGGAAAAAGTTCAGCAAGTGAATAAAAGAAATCCAGCTGAATTTTAGAGTTGGTGGATTCAGCATCAGACTTTTGGATTGCACAACCCTGAGAGTTCATTGTCCTTTAAGTGTTAGTCAGTCAGTCGTGCCCGACTCTTTGCGACTCCATGAACTGCAGCCCACCAGGCTCCTCTGTCCATGAGATTTTCCAGGCAAGGATACTGGAGTGGGTTGCCATTTCCTTCTCCAGGGGATCTTCCCGACCCAGGGATCGAACCCGGGTTTCCTGCACTGCAGGCAGATTCTTTATCGACTGAGCTGCAAGGGAAGCTCGTTGTCCTTTATGGGACCATAAGCCTGGCAGGGGATGAGGGTGGGGAACGGGGAGACTCTGAGCTGAGACAATAGCCAAGGAAGCTCTGTGTCCAGAGGGGCTACCTTCCTATGGCTTTTCTGAGGGCTCCAAACCAGAGACTCCTGGTGCAACAGCGATCAGCACATGCGTGTTCTACAAGCGAGCACCAAGGCCCCACGCGTGACTGGCCACATAGGTGATGGGAAGAGAGAACCCAAGGTTCAGATCAGGAAGGCTGTGCAAGACGTAGGTTTCTATCCACCAACTGAGCACAGTGGTGCTGCGAGCGCCGGGGCCACAGAGAAGTCTGGTTCTAGGCCCATTTGTTCTAAACCCAGGTCTCCCCAAGGTCCCTAGGTCCCTAAACCTCCTTCATAAAATTCTCCAACATCTTCACGTTATCAGAAGCCAAAAAGGATCCTCCGCACTCTATGGACTTCGAGGCAGATGGCCTTGCTAAGGTGCAGTGACTCAAGTTCAGCCTTTGGCTTAAATAGAAGCCAGTACCTGAGAGGCAGTGGCACCCACGTGGCTCCAGCCCTGACCGCAAAATCCATGCCCCACAAGAGGGTGAGACTCCTGCATTTTTCATGGCACCAGATGCCCTTTTGAACTTGTTTTTTCTTGCAAAGTAGTTCTTAACAGAACAAGTGTTAATCTCCATATGTATCATTGATTATCCACTGAGAAGTCCCATTAGCTGATATGATGAACACTTTGCACCTGAGGTTAAGGGGGAAAAAAAAAAGGACCTGATCCTAGTTATTTCCTGGAAGGACCCCCTTTGTCCACAGGAGGAAGTGTTGACCAGGAACTACAGCTGATTGGATGTAACAGAGTAAATGCTCTGATAGCTCTGAGTTACCTCCATGGGCACCCACAGCAAAGGAACCCATGTCCTGTTGGGGAAGTAGGTACAGGCCTGGAGTGCTTCCTGGAAGAGGCAACACTTTAGCTCAGTAGAAGTTAAGCTCAGGATTTCTCAGTTTTAGCAGCATGGGCATTTTCGGCTGGATGAATCTTTGTGGTGGGGCGTTGTCTTGGGCACTGCAGCATGTTCAGCAGCATCCTTGGTCTCTGCTCAGTTATAAAAACCAGAAATGTCGCTAGATATTGCTCCTGTCTCATTGAGAGCCATGGATGGAGCTCCATGAAGGCAAGTGGGGGTGTGTCTAGAAAACATAACTCAGCTTTATCTGTAGGCAGTCCTTGTGTGTCCTGCTGTGAGGCTCAGCTGGCAGAGGCAGTAGCTAGCGGTGATGTCGCCACTCAGCTCAGCTTCTAATTAGGGAGAAGTTTTGGAGCAGTCACTGGTCGGATCCTGCCCCAGGTGGCTTTTCCTACAGAACAGCGCATCCTCGTGGTTTCTGGGCAGTCCTACATGGATCCGTGATGCCAGCATCTGATTTCAGTGTGGTGTGGGCTTCCTCCTACAGCGTAGACAGCACGTGAACAAAGGGAGTTTGAAAACAGGAGAATCCAGGTTCTGGTTCCAAGTGAGGGTCTGTTCGAAATTCTGAGATTCAGAAGTTTGGGAGCTAGAAGTTGGCCGTGGAGGCCATCTGATCCATTACGTGGGTGGTCAGTAGAAGGGAGGGGCTCAGATAACAGTCTTTTCCCCCAAAGACCCTCCACACTTCAGCAGTGAATTTATATGAGCTCCAGATGCTGGAAGGGGACTTTTACTTCCCTGGGTAACAGTCCAGGCAAAATAAGCGGTGACAGGGACAATGACACACCCTGTTCCACCCTGTTCCTTCTGGGTGCACACAACAGGGGCATTAGCAACAGCAGGACAGAAGACGTGCAGCCGTTAAGAATTATTGGCCAACACTTTGTTGTTACACAGTAGTGAGTAGTGAGTTCTTGCTTAAAAGAAGGCATCTCCAGGAGGCAGTACCTGTCGTTGAGCTTTGGTGTGCTTAGTCGCAGAGTCGCGTCCAGCTGTTTGCAACCCAATGGACTGTAGCCCACCAGGCTCCTCCACCCATGGGATTCTCCAGGCAAGAATACTGGAATTGGTTGCCATTTCCTTCTCCGAGGGATCTTCCCGACACAAGTATAGAAGCCGGGTCTCCTGCATTGCAGGCAGATTGTTTACCATCTGAGCCACCAGGGAAGCCCATTACATCCTGAGCTATCAGCAGACCTTCTCCCGAGCTCCCAACAACTCTGGAGAAGACATGACCTGCCAGAGGCCACACAATGAGCAGGCGACCCGCGCGTCTGACCCCAGGTCCCCCGCTCCTAACCCCTATTCTGGTCAAGGTGCTTCCTGCCCATTCCCCATTGATAATTTAAGGGCTGGTGAAACTGATGACATGTGAAGTCATTTTCGAAATAAAACCATGATTCTTAGATAAAACAGAGTGACCTGGAGGACTTGTTAAAGCAGATTGCTGGGTTTTTCCACCCCGCCAGAAGTTCACCCTGGGTGATGGTGCCAATCCAGCCTGCTTGACGTGGTATGTGGCATCTGCATCTGAAGATGCAGGAGATGCGTGTTTGGACAAATATCTTGGAAGTCCCACACATACAGTTTACCCCGATCCTGGTTGCTCACGGCTGGCTGAATCAGCGCCCCCGACTCCTATTCTTAGCCTGTGCCTTCATGTGCATTATTCATGGTTATAGGGTTGGATAACTGGTCGAGTGCCTTCTATTCTTATCATAATTAAAGGGTTTTAGGGGAAAATCAGTATAACTGCTACATGCCCTCACATAGCCTTGGAGGGTTGGGACAGAAAATGATGGGGGTTAGAATGAAGCACCACAGGCCTGTCCATGGTGACGAAGCCCACAGACACTTCAGTGCAAGAATCTCCCAGCCCAGGCAGAGGTGGAAGGGGACAGTCGGTCTTTCCTCCAGCTCCATCTGATGCTCACGAGTTTGCCAAGGGAATGGTCCTGGGCCCCTGGCATGGCTGGGCTCCACACTTCAGCTTAAGTGCAGTGCACAGAGATGACCCAGAGGTGCCCACGGCTGAGGCTAGATCAAGGTCGTTGACCATCCTGCTCCACTACATACGCCCAACCTGCTTCTCTGATGGTTGTCAGGGTGCTGAACCCAGAGGCAGGACAGTTTGAGCCTGTGGACTCTAAACATGATGGGTTTATTCAAACCCAGTGTGGAATTCATGAGACTAGGAATAAGTTACCCCATAAGACTTGGTTTCCTCAGCTCTACGTTGGCTGCTATAACAACTCCTGCCTCAGCATTAATGTGAGTATTAAATAAAAGATAATCACATATGGGAACACTCAAGATTAGTTGTAGCTGTGCTTACCCCAGAGAATTATTGACATTTATGTATACCTTGTACACCTAATGGTGTCATCTACACCCTCTAAGTCAACGTCCCCCAGAGGCTGGCCCACAGTTGACCACATCCAAGCTCTGAAGAGTCACCCTAAGGATTCCTTCTTAATGCCCACAGCTTCTTGAACGTAGCACAGAGCTTCTCAATGAGCACACAAATCGCGTGGGTCTCTAGTTAAAACGCCTGCACTCCTTAAGGTATGGGCCCTCGACCAGGAGCCTTGACATCACCTGGGAACTTGTGAAGACAGCAGATCACAGGACCCACGTCAGACCTGTTGAATCAGAACCTGCCTTTTAACTAATGCCACAGACAATTTGCATGTTCACTAAAGCTTGAGAAGTCCCAGCTTAACAGGCAAATCCTATTAGTAACTGCTTTAACTCGGGGTGTTTTAGAAGGAAATCACTCCTTGGCTCATGGTATTGATAATCCTCTTTCTTCCATGGCCATTTACATCTAATACTACTACTGCTCATCACTTACTGTCAGATTACATATATACACATGTATTCGTGACTTTAATCCTTGGAGCAACTCCATAAGGTGGATACTGCAATCTACAGATGAGCCAGCTAGGAATTGGTAACTAGATGACCTGAGGCAGGTAGTGTTAACTCTCCCAACCACCAGGCCAGGATCTGACCCCAGACCCTTCTTACGGTCAGTGCTTCACTATCCAGGACTCACCGAGTGGAGGACCTCCATTTCTGCACAAATTGGAAGAAGATACAGTCCGAGCGGCAAACAGATGACACAGTATCACAGTTACACAAAACTGTAACTGCAAACAACAAAGCAACCTCTTTGTGAAAATTCGATAATGAAAACTGATAGTAAACTGAGAGACACCAAGAAGTCTTCCTCTGACCTCTAGGTCTTGCCCCTTGGTGTAGACAGTCCTTAGACCCCCAGGTGCTGAGAAGTGGGGTGGTGGTAGATTTCTTCCATGATGTGAGGCTTCTGCAGGAAGGGGGGATATTTGGATGGCATCTCAGAATCAGAAGGTGCCTGCAGAGGCCAGGTGATCCTGGTGAAGAGGCTACACGAGCCTCTATAACCCCTGGAACTAACGGAAGTGTTTCTATACACTTACCCAGCTTTTTAGTTTTCAGAACATTTCATATTATCTAATTCCATCCTCCCAACCTCATGAGTAAGCCATGTTTGAAATTCTGATTTCTGTTTTACAGGAGAGAAAATGGGGACTCCCACCTTTTCCCCCTCAGTGGCATTCCTGGTGCCATTTATAAATCAGCATCCAAAAACATTTTCACAAGCAAAGTCTGGAAACATCACTGACTCCCTTGTTAGCAGTACAAACCAGATTTGGGAGGCCGAATGACTTATCCCACCCACCTAATCTCTCCAGATTCAGTACGGCAAAACCAATACAATATTGTAAAGTAGCCTCTAAGTTTAAAAAATATATATATGATTGATTCGGTACCATGGAAAAAAAAAAAATCACACGTGAGTCAATCAGACAACACCTTAGGAACAGTTTGTCTCTGACCAAACCACAATCCTCACCATCACCAGGTAACAGTCTTGCAACCCCAGGAGGTCTTTCCTTCTGCTCCCAGCTCAAGGGGTCTGTACAGACCCATTTCCAACAGGGAGACAAGCCATGACTCACCCCTATGGAAATGTTAGTGTTCTTAAGATGTACTGCACAGTCCTCGGTCAGGTCCCCCATTGACGTGCATTTGAAAGTAAAAGTATTGAGTCTGAGACTCAGAGCTTAAGTGACCTACTTCGTGGGTACAGAGATAGAAAGCTGGAGCTCCAAACTGAACACAGTTGTTCTGAACGCATGCATCTGTACCAGGATTCCTCAAAGGACAGTCCACAGGCTCATCACCAATGAAGAATGGCTTCAGTACTTACTATACTACTGATTCCTTGGTACAGACAATAAGATACTTGATGAGAACCTCCGGAGTGGGGCTGTCACCTAGAGTGGGGTTGGCTGCTGGCCGCTCAAAAGCCATTAAAGAGGCCGGGTTGGTGGAAAGGAAAGTTTATTTTGGATGCCAGCAACTGGAGGGGAGGGGAGACACCTGTCCAAAGGCTGACTCCCCCAGCCCCACACACTGACAATCAGGGGGGCAAAAGCTTTTATAGGCTGAGGGAAGGGGCTACAGCCAGTAACAGCACGGTCAGCTCTGGCAGTCATCTTGAGATTGGTCATCAGTTGTTTGACCAGCATCGTCTTGGTTGTTTTATGCACAGTCTTCAGTTCCAGGGTTGGTGTGTTCCCATTTCCTGGAGGGAAGTTCTTGAATTGTTTCAGCTTACATCATGGCTTCTGTCTGGTCATGATGCGTGTATTCAACTTCCCCACCTGGTGGGAGTTTCCACATCTATATGACAGCTTATAGGGTATGGCTCAGAATATTATCTATAGCCCTTGAGAAGAAATTAGAAGTTGCTGACTTTGCTCAATGACCAAGTATTATTATTTGGTCTCCTCTGATTGTTGCTTCTGCATTTTCTCACTTCTGATTTTTCTTTAAACTTGGAATAGATTTAAAATTTTTCCACAGACAAAAGGCAGGCAGAGGACGTGGGGGCAGGGGCAAGGACCATAGGGTCACGCTCCATTTCAGGGCCTGGGATCTGCTTTTTAGAAGCTCACCAGCATCTTGCTACTCTCTCAGCTTTGAAAGACAGCCATCAGTACTGCCGGGAGCCAGCGTGAGGCACTCCGCCCGTGGCAAAGGTCATGAGAGGGAGGCTCGACATACGCAAAGGCGGGATGGAGCCTCAGGAGTCCCCCTGGAAATTCCTGAGCATCTACCCCCCAAACCAGAGTCTGCCTACTTTACTACTTTGTGCTCTCACCTACACCTCTGACTTTACGGGGGGCTGTCCCCTACCACCTCTTTCAGAGAAGGAGTTAACTTAGAGCTCCAGTTAAAAATTCCTGGGCGTGACAGGAGTGTTTCAACCTACAAACTCCTCTGAAGGTTCTCTAGCCTGCCTGACAGGCTTGTCTGGCCACATGTGATTGTTCACAGCCTCCCAACCGTGAGAGGCACCAGATGCTCTAAACTTTCTAAAAACAGGTTCTTTAGAGAAGTTAGAAAACTATTAGTATAAGTATAATGGGCTGATTAGAAATTGTATTGGTGAAGGGTTTTTCGTTTGTTCAGCCAATGTTTGCTGCTAAGTCTCCACATCCCCTGCCCTTATACACATTAATGAATATATAGAAGAAATAAGTATTAACCTTTGATATTAATCACATTAGACCTTAGGCTAAGCAAATTCTTTCCTTCAATTAAAACCCACTGCACCCTCACCCTATAGGAATGTAACTTTATCTGGTACCTTCGGAAGGTGGCGTCTGTTTTAAGAATAATCACCCCTGGAGAAATAAGTGTTCTGGTTGACTGACCGCTGTCACAAGGAGAGGGTCATAAATTGTTAGCAGGCCCCCTGGCCAGAAGATGATGTAACACCCCTAAGACCTCTGTATACATTTGTATGAAGCACCCGACTTTAATAAAAGTCAGGACTGCTGACCCCGTGTGACTTTTGTATAACATCTCAGTGTATAAAAACAGATCCTGGAAAAATAAAAAAGGGGATCAATTCCTCAAAAGACTGGTCTCCCCATGTCGTTCTTTCTCTCACCTTTTGGCTGAATTTCCATCTGAAATGTGGAGGCTCGTCAAGCCTACTAATTATGCCTGGGCTTCTAAGATCTGACTGGGGAGGCCTTAGTTAGTCTCCTCTCCTTCGGGAGAATGGGAGGACGCCTGCGGCCTACGTAGGTGACGTAAATTCCTTGCCTTGGAATTTTATTAGCTTTCCACGTAAACCAAGTTATTCAGCCTCTTTTCTCCACTGAATTTTCCCACTGAGCTATCCTCATTCTATTACTCTTTATATCTCTAATCAATATTTAATTAAAGCTATTGTATCCAGTTCGCCGAAGCCATCTCCCCTTCGAATTCCCTGGATCCACCAGGGCTGGACCCCGGCACAGTACAGTTAGCACTTCTGAGTCAATATAACCATCATGTCACATTTTTCTCAAATGTCTTTCCTCGCAATGTCCTCCCCCTGCAACTTTCAGGAAAACCATTGTCCTTTATTCTACTTGATGACTTCCTAGTATTTGCCGTGACATTAATAGGTGGCTGCTCTGAGATGATTTGTTACCCTTGTCTGAGACATCAGTAATCCTAATGAACAGATGTGACAAAGACTTAGGGAGATTAAGGAACTTCACAGTAGGCATTACAGCTAGTAAGAGATGGGCCAGCCTGAATTCAAATGCAGGAGGACCTGATGTCAAAGTCCAGTGTTTGAGTTTAACTATCTCAGTGACGATACAGAACAGCATTTAACACACGGTGTGTGCTTGATGTTTGTTGAATGACTGAGTCACTGCATCCTTGGTGAACTCACTTGTTCTGAGCTCATTCATCCATGTTAGAACTCAGGGAGGGTCACACCTGCAGTGTGGCCATGAGTACAAAATGACAGGCGATGTGGAGGGTACCGCAGGGCACCTGCACTGGTAATTCCCCTTCAACTCCTGACCAGGGCTGCCTCTGGCTGCTTCAGAAGGTATTTAGGCTGAGCTGAATTGCACTCGAGAGAGAAAAGCTTGAAACCTTGGGAGAAATAGGCAGCATCTCCTGGAGACTTCAAGCAGCCCCGGGCAAACAGCCTCCTTCTAAAACCCCCCCAGGGGAAGCAGGGGGGTGAGGAGCCCCTCCCCTAGGCTCACCATAGCTGGTGGTGTTCACACCTCTCCCCCAGGGCCAGCCCCCGATGGCAGCCTGGCTTGTGAGCACCTGCCCAGCAGGAGATGTGAGCCAGGGCACATCCACTGCTTGTCCGAGCATCTCCCTGTGCGTCTTGCATCCTTGCATCGAGGGTCAGGAGGGATGGGAGCGCCTGGTCTCTCGGGCTTAAGATCCTGGGCAGGAGGCTCCAAGCGGAGCTGCCCAAAGCCCTGTTTTGGAGAATACAGTCAGGGGCACAGAGCAGGGATCAGCATGAGGAAGTGCGGTGAGGGCCCCGGAAGGTTGAGACCTTGCAGTGGCTTCTGGAAACTTGTCCAGGAACATGGAAGATGGTGTTCCCAGAGCCCAGGTTGGGGCACAAGGAGCTCTGCAGCCGATTTTCCAGTCAGTTCAGTTGCTCAGTCCTGTCCAAATATTTGCAACCCCATGAACCACAGCACGCCAGGCCTCCCTGTCCATCACCAACTCCCGGAGTCCACCCAAATCCGTGCCCATTAAGTCAGTGATGCCATCCACCCATCTCATCCTCTGTTGTCCCCTTCTCCTTCTGCCCTCAATCTTTCCCAGAATCAGGGTCTTTTCAGATGAGTCAGCTCTTCGCATCAGGTGGCCAAAGTATTGGAGTTTCAGCTTCAACATCAGTCCTTCCAATGAACACCCAGGACTGATCTCCTTTAGGATGGACAATGTTCTTGACTTGATCACTGAGGAAACCGAGACAGCAGACAAGATGCACACCAGAAGCTCCCTGGTTACCAGCTCACAGAAACAGCCTGGAGGTCCCTGATGCTGCCACCCCCTCATGAGGCCAGAGCCAGGATCTCTAGTGGGGTGGGTGGCTTGGACCTGAGTGTGCTGCTGAGGCCTGTTCTCTATTGGGTTAACATTTCACGCAAGGCACAGTTAGACCAGTTAACTGGAAGTCAGATATTCCTAGAACAGGCCCATGTTAGCCTTTTGGTCAGCCTCAGACAGGGAGAATTCTTTTAACCCCACATTGGAAATGGGTCATCACATTTGTCCCTGAAGCTGCCATAAAAAATACCGCAAACTGGGTGAGTCAGAAACAAAACTGAACCACGGCTCTGGATGACAGGAGTTGGAGGTCAGGGCGAGAGCAGACTTGGCTCCTGCTGGGGGCTCTGAAGAAGGTCTGTTTCACTCCTCTTCCGTCGCTGCTGGTGGTGGCTGCCAGGCCTTGGCTTTTGTGTGATTCCCTTCAGTCTCTGCAGCCATCTCACGTGGGTTTCTTCCCAATGTATCTTGATCTGTGTCCAAGTTCCTTTCTGATAAGGACAAAGGTCATTGAACCCCAGTTCACTGAATCCAATAGGCCCTCATTCTAAAGGTGATTACTTCTGAAGAGATCCTATTTCCAAGTGGTGTCACATTCACGAGTACTAGAGATTAGGACTTGAACCTGTGTTTTGAGGGTCTTAAGTGTGATTTTGGACCGAACTAAAATTTGGTCCCTAAGGATTCAGGCTGGAGGGTACTAAGTTCTTTTAAGGCTTATGCAACATGGATAACTATTTAGAACATCTTTGGCTATACATCATGGATACCACCTATTTCTAAAAAAAGTCTATTTCCCATATCCAACATCTTAACTAGAAAACCACTTAGTATTGCTCACAAGTAAAGCCTACCACTACCCATACCTGGAGGGGTTTTCTGACTGAAATGCCACTCGAACATTTGAGATGTGATTTCCTTAAAACAGTAATTTCCCCTCAAGAGGTGGTATAAATTCACCAGCACCCCTCAAGAGGTGGTGTAAATTCACCAGCACACACATTGATAACCGTTTATGATAAAGTGTACGTGAACTTATGTGTAAGCGTAAGTGATGTTACAGCTTGATGCTGTAACATCAAGCAACAGTCGTATCTACTTCACTTGGTTGCCAAGGTAAAAATAATACATTCAATTATCTCTGGTTAATAAACAACTTGAGGAAGAGATATGAAGCCATTAGCTTAGAAAACACAGTTAATACATCACAGGGGGGGAGTGAAAATACAGTCTATGCTCCTCAGTTTCTCACTGAACTTAGACTCATGTCTTATTCCTTACCCACTTGACAGCTGAGCGACCTTGGATGGGTCGCTTGCCCTCTCCCAGTGGTGGTGTCCCCAGCTGTTTAAAGATTGAGAAATTGCTTTCTCTGCCAGGGACTTGGTCAATGGAAGGAAGAGTGCTCTGTGGACCCTAAGCTGATAGGCATCCCAGGAGGTTTGTGATGGGGCGTTTTCTGCTTCCAGAATGGTCTAATGTCTTAGCTCTTTTATCAAGCACTAAAACAGGTATGGGAGGTCAGGCATCTAGGTCTAAAAATAGTTTCTCTCTGTCGATCAAGGAAATGCAATGGAAGTTACTGTTTGAAACAATCTTCCAGCAGAGTCTGATCACAAGGAGGTGGGCAGGACTTTTTCTTAGAACCAGGTTTTATGGGTCTCCCTGTGTAGCCAATCTTCTACACAATTTTCTCTAGGAAGGACAGTCATTGAGACGACCAGATGTTTCTTCATGGAGTAAAAATCTCCTCTTATCCCCTTAGCTCAGCCATACTGCAAAACATATTTATAAATTACAAGAGTTTTTTTTTTTTTTTTTACCATTTTAAATATAGCTACATATTAGATACCTGAAAGCCAGAGAATAGCCTGTAACATCTCCCCCCGACCCATCACAATAATTATCTGTATTGGTTTCAGGACATTCTTACATATTTCAATATTTACATAGATGAAATCATTCTGTTTTTTATCCTGTTTTTTCCCTGCTTACATCATGGTGTAAGCTTTTTTCCCATGTTATTTTAGAGTTTTAACTCATTTAAAAGAGCTGAGTGTATATACTGAAATTTATATACCCATTTCCCTATTATTGATTATTCAAGGCTCTTTCTAGTTTTTTCCCCATTAAAAATGCCTTAGGGAATATATTTATACATAGATGTTGCTTTTGTGTCTCAGACAAGAAATTACATCCTTAGGCTCAGTTCCCAGAAGTGAGTTATTGGGTCAAAGAATATGAGTAGTTCTTTGCTTCTGGAAGTATTTGCCAAACTGCTTTCCAAAATAGTCATTTACAAAAGAGGGACAGGAGAGTTCTATCCCAACTCCAGTGATTTTTATTTTCTCCTTCAATCACTGATATTTTAACAAGCAAAGCATTTTTCTTTGCATTTGGCTTTCTTTGCATGTGAGACTGGCCATTATGTATCTATATGCTTCCTGTGATTTCTATAAAGCCTATGACCTTCTTTATATGTGGTATCAGGCCTCACTGGAGGTCTTTGCCACCCCCTGGCCTGTAGCCCACCAGGCTCCTCTGTCCATGGGATCCCCCAGGCCAGAATACTGGAGTGGGTCATCATGCTCTCCCCTCCAGGATATCTTCCCAACCCTGGGTTGATCCTGCTTTGGCAGGCAGGTTCTTTACCACTGAGCCACCTGGGAAGCCCACAGAGGTTCAGGCACAAGGCAGTCCGGGCTGATTGCACAGACATGGGGTCCAAGCGATTGGGAAGGGATCTGAGCCTTGTGGTCAGTCATAAGCAGGGTTTAGGGAACTGGTGGGTAACAGAAGCAAGGGGAGGGCGGAGATCCAGGGTGTATAGGGTGTGGTGCTCTGCTGTAATCCACATCCCCAGTGGCAGAGAAAGCCTGGGAATGAGGAGTTAGATGGTGGCCACTGTCTAAAGGTGCAGGCTCATCCCCTAGCTGGTGTGTGTCCCTGGAGCTGAATCATTCAGCCTGGGGCGAGTCTGCCGTGCACCTGGCCCAGCATCAGTACCTGGTCCCAAGCAGCCCACGTGAAGTGCAAGCCCTGTCTTCAGCGCCCAACGACAACCTTCAGAGGGAAGGTCACAAAAAGGGGCCACCGAGTCCCCAGGGCTCAGCACAGTGCTCACCACAGTGGCACACCCTTGCTAAGTACGCATCACGTTTATTAGCAGGTAACAGTAGAACAGAAACAGTGACAGACTCTTCTTGGGCTCCAAAGTCACTGCAGATGCTGACTGCACCGTGAAGTTAAAAGACACTTGATCCTTAGAAGAAAAGCTGTGACAAACCTAGACAGTGTTTCGCAAAGCAGACACACTTTGCTGACAAAAGTCTGAATACTCAAAACTATGGTTTTTCCAGTAGTCATGCATGGATATGAGTTGGACTGTAAAGGCGGCTGAGAACGGAAGAATTGATGCTTTTGAACTGTGCTGCTGGAGAAGACTCTTGAGAGTCCCTTGGACAGCAAGGAGATCAAACCAGTCAGTCCTAAGGAAATCAGTCCTGAATATTCATTGGAAGGAGTAATGCTGAAACTCCAATACTTTGGCCACCTGATGTGAAAAGCTGACTCATTGGAAAAGACCTTGGTGCCAGGAAAGATTGAGGGCAGCAAGAAAAAGGGGACAACAGAGGATGAGATGGTTGGATGGCATCACCAACTCAATGGACATGAGTTTGAGCAAACTCCAGGAGATAGTAAAGGACAGGGAAACCTAGAATGCTGCATTCCATGGGGTCACAAAGAGTTGACATGACTTAGTGACCGAACAATGACAGCAGTTGAATGGTTAGCATGTCTGTGATGGTTAATGTCCTGGAACCAGACCCATGCATCAAGAAGAAGGAACCAGAATTGTTACAATTAGAGCTGAGGCCTGTGATGTGATACCATTTGAGTTTTAGCAGCTCAAGAAAATCCCAAAGGAGATGACAGCTGGAGACTGCTCTTTCCTTCCTATACTTGGTAGAAAGTTCCAGTAAAACGCTAAGAGCATTGGCTTTTGAGTCAGAACCTAGACTCCTACCTTGACTTGGCCACTTACTAGATCTTAGGTTGTTCAAACATACTTAATGTCTAGCCTCCCACCTCAAAATTAGGGAGGAAACCACACCTCTGAGAGATTCTGAGGATTAACTAAGTGAAAACAGTTGGCATCTGGTGGATGCTTCATAAATGTTCAAGCAGCAGTCAAGTTTGAAGGGACTGTAATCATGATCCATCCGACTGGTGGGGACCCTACGGTCTTTACCACATTGGTTCTAACTGCCTTATATCATCTGATCAGAAGAGCCATCACATCCAAACAACAATCATGAGTCTTGGCAGGGATTTCAGATGAGTCTTAATTCAATTAAGTGTTAATTAAACAACCTTTTCCTGGATGAGGGATTGGTGCTGAAGAGACAGGTTCACTTATCCATTTATTAAATACTTGCCAGAACCTACCATCATAAACAATGGGGAGAATCTAGCGAGATTCCTATCTCTTTAGCAACAGAATTCACATCTCGAGAACCAAGAGATTGACAACTTGAGCTCTCAAATGCCGAGTTGTGAAACTGGCTACCTATTCAAGGAAAAATTGCTTTTATAAATTGGCTTGTTTTACAATTTCAACTGAGACTACCAAAGCTTTTCTCATGATGCCATGCCATTATCTGGAGCATGTTGGTCCTGGACATAGATTTTACAGTGACATTTGGAGAGCAAACCCAATCAAGGGGATCTTAAGTAACAAATACTAGAAGAAGAAAAAAAAACCCTTTGGGTTCATCCTTAGACCACCTGGAAAGCACACAGATTTCTTGTTTTGTGGGATTGTAATCAGGTCTGTGCGGGCTTGCTGATTGAGTCATCTGAATCATTATTGTAGCCCCAGGGAATTTCATGGAACTTGGAGCAGAGTTGTCGCTCGAGCTACGCTTATGGAATGACAATCTCATAGTCATAATGGAATCAGCCAAAGCAATCCATTTATTTGTTCATCTTCTTGAGTGTTCATTGAGCCTTTCCTGTCTGCCAAGCCCTCTGGAGAATATAAAATTGAATCAGATGAGGGCTGTGCTCACAGTCCAGTAGAGAAGACATGCCAAGTACAGAGTGGAGAGAACTGAGACCTGGGGGAAGAGTTGATAAAGTTATTCGGCTTTAAGAGGGATTATTTCTGGATGAGATGAGAGGTGTAATAGGAGGTCCAGACCATCTTCATGAGAGCAGTTGAATCGAGTTATATACACAACAGCAGAAACCAATACAACATTGTAAAACTATATTCCAATAAAAATTGAATTTTACTTTGCCAATCTGATAGGTAAAAATAATATATATAACACACATACCATGCGTTTTATCCACTACATATCTGGCACTTTTCCTATGATAGCTTATAAATTCTGACCCCGCCCCCCCCCCAAAACAAAACAAAAACTCAAGTTGGTGCATACACGACTCCCATTTTATGTGTAAAAAATAGCTCAGACATTAGCAGTGTTCAAGACCACTATGGAGTACAGATGTAACGGGAGAGAGTTTGGAGCAAGGTTAGTCTGTCCCACTCCAGCTCTTCTCCTGGCACCGTGCTGCCCACATCTATTGGCTGGCCGATATTTAAACGGAGCCCAGACACGGCCAAATAGGGAGGCAGGATGTGTGTGACTGACAGAGGGCACCGCACCAATGGTGGTGGAGTGAGCAAGAGTGGAAGGTGTACGCTTTCTCTTGCAGGCAGTGGGGTCTGTGGAAGTCTGTCATCTGTGGAAGAGAAACAGCTGGAACAGAATACAAAGGTAGATGAAGGTGAAGAGACATAGCCTTAATGATTGAAGCTGGATGGGGAGCCCTCAAATAGAGGGGAGGACCGGGCTAAGCCTGGGTTAGCATGAGGATGAGCACCAACTCCTGCTGAGGGGTTCAGAGCATGCCACCCCAACGTGCCCCACCCCGGCATGTTATTTTGAGCTGAAAGTATTTGAGAAACAGATGTAGGAAGGACTGCTGGCCTATCCACTTCTGCCCTTAAAGCAGGTCATAAAATTTTCCTGACCAAAGGTCACAGTACGGCAGGCGGGGAAGGACATTCTTGTCACTGGAGACAGTGACAACACCAAAGTGAACCCGTGGGAGCCAACCTACTCAGACAACCCTTCTCTCCCATTCTTTCCCCATCCGTTTCCTGCTTGCTGGCCTGTAATTCACTGCCCTTAGACCAAGCCCCTTAGTCTCCTCACATCCCCACAATCATTGTGGATAAAGAGATGTGAAAACGTTTTAGGACCAGCGACTTCTTCAGATCTTCATTTTGCTTCTGAAGACTCCTGTGTATGTATTAAAGATATTAAATTGGTATGTTTTTCTCCTGTTACTCTGTCTTAGGTTCTAAGAATCAAGCTGACAAGAGGGTAGAAGGAAGCTTTGCTTCCCTTACACTGGGGAGGCTGGAAGCCCTGTCTCCATTTCTAACCTGCTGGTGCTTGTCAGTTTCCTATGAGCTTCATCACCATGAGCTTGTATGTGGTGAAGGAGATGAAGACAGACACACAGAGCCCCAGACCCCTGATGCTCACAGACAGGCAGGACCCTCGCTCATACACACACCGGATGCTTGCCTCATAGATCATAGGATGCTTTCCAAATTCAGAAACATGGAAGAAATGCAGAGATGTGCAGCTTGCATGCAGGTACCCACGTTTATTGCTCCAAGTAGCATCTGCGCTCCCTCTACTGATGGAGTCAAAGACTCGCTGGTGGATGGCACCAGGACCGTCCCTCCCTGGCCTCCATTCTGAGGTTCAGGAGGGTTAAGATGCAGCAGGTTCAAGTCTGCACGGCCGGCAAGAGGCAGGGCCAGGACCAGCCGGCCCAGTTCTGTCAATTCCTGTTTCTGTAAGATAAGGCCTAGTCTTCAGGAGCTTGTGGGCATTAAATAACGCATGCACACTGCTCATTTAGGAGCTGGCAGGTGCTCAAGGCACAGGAGTTCATTGTAACTTACTGCACAGACACACAGAGCTTCCTGTCAATCACAGGATGTTAGAACCAGCGACACCTCAGCAATCTTACAGCCCAGCTCCCTTGCTCTGCAAAGAGGAAGTGGAGGTGCCGAGATGGTGGGGCCAGGGACCGGCCAAACTGGAGTGGAGTGCTCAGGTTTCCTGACTCAGGCCCAGGGATTAGCCTCCGAGCTGGTGGAGGAAAGACTCGGCCAATTGACATGAGCCGCCCCCCGTCTTTGGCCTCCCCATTGCCGACACAAACAGCACATGAACCAAGTGACCAAGGAGGCAGGCACGGGCCAAACAGCATGGGCTCTCGCTTACCAAAGCTGAGTTAATGACTTTGAATCTCCGGCAAGGACCAAAGTCAAGTCAGGGGTTAATAGCCATGAGAAAATCACCACGGGAAAAGAATAAAAGCAAAATATAGCAATACAGCATAACCCAAATAAAAGTTCTTTGGGTTGATCAGTTGGGGTCGTCACACCCTGCTAAGCTAAGGAAAAACATAGTGTGGACCTTGGAACGCCGGGTCAGCACAAGTTCAGAACGCTGCTTGTGCGCACACCAAGATGTTTCCCCAAGGCATATGCGGGTCTATGACCTCCAGCTAGGTGAGAGCCCTTGTAGAAGAAAATAACAAAGATAGCTTAATCAATAAAACGGGAGACGTGACCAGGGACACGGGAGGCTGACTTCATCGTAGCACAACAGATCCTTTCTGCGTGCCAAGACACTAAAGAAAAGTGATATGGCTCCAAGGAGCAGGGCTCTTGATCCAAGAGGTCTCGAGTCCCCTGGTCCCACCTTTAAAACTTTACTTCTGTCTCTAGTTTCTTTTTCCCAAACTGTGCATCAACCACTTCCGATCCCTACCTGCTGTGCTGGCCACAGCAGTCGAGGCCCTGGCCTGGCACCGTCATTCTAGGGGACCAACTTGGAGCTGAGCGGACTCCTGGGATCCCTCTACTACTGAGGGAGGAGGAAGACTGCTGATAGGAGCAGGCATTCGGGGCATGGGCTCGTCTTTCCTCTGGATTTTAGCCAGCGTCCTCACCAAGTCCTTACTGACTGAATGTTTGACCCACTGGCCTCGGGTCCTACTTAACATATCATGAGAGCAGGGTACCCGTTTTACAAAGGGGAGGACCAGCGGGCATAAGAAATGCAAGTCATGTGACAGGCTGACACCCAAGTGCTGCCTGCCTTCATAAAGCGTGAAGTGGCCGGCTGCAGGCATAGCCACAGCCCCAGCTGAGAGGTAATCCTGTGAGAATTTGGGGCCAGCCCTCAGGATGCAGTAGATGTACTGAATCAGACATTAAGTCTCTGTCCCCAGGAGGAACAATATATAGATCTGGGAATAAAGGGGATAAGGCAGTGGGGTCTCACTTAACATCTATCCAAAAGACTCACAATGGCAAATGTGTGTTTACTGAGCCCATAACTCTGGGCTTTGCAAGATTAGGTGTACTGGTCCCCTGGGGGGAATTATTTCACCAGGAGGCAATAGAGGTTGGACTATAAGCTCTAGCTTCCTTTAGGAACTTTAGGCTACTTGTGATCAGAGACCAGCAGACAAGAGCTGTCAGCACATGAGGAGGAGTTGTTAGTCCTGATCAGGAGATGGGGGCCGCTCTGATGTAAGAAGGGCAGGAAGGAATATGGTCGGGACCTGAATCATCCATCCGGATACTTCTTGGAGCTCCTCTGCCCACTGTGATGGTAAATGGGTACATAAGCAAACTGGTTCAAGTCCCCAGGGATAAGAGTCTGGATCCAGCAGAGGTGCTAGGTGAGGGTGATATTGTCTAGGATGGAGAGAGGAAGGGGCACCACACGTATCCGTTACAGGTTTGAGATCAGGTGCCACGGTGGGGAGGGATATTTCATCCCACCCTTTAAGCTCCTTGCCTGTAGGCAGGCCCATAGGAATGTCTGATGAAGAATACAATGGCCCTCCCTTCCCTGTAGTCAAATTCAACCTTCACCAGCTCTCAGCTGCCTATGGATCAGCCAGCAGCTTGAGGGTTTGTAATGCCTTCAGTTGAAGGTGAGGGGTCAGTTCTCAGCACCCCTTCCAAGGGTTCCACATACTACACTGTCTGCTTCTGTTTCAAACTGTAACAGCCTCTAATATTCCTGGAGTGTATACCACATAAGTGAGTGCCTGTCATAACTTACAGGTCACACTGTGGACTCCATAAGTGGTTTACTGTAGTTATAACTATGTTCTTGCAAGTAATTTCTGAGATGCGTGTAATTGTCCTCCAAGTTAGGGAAAAACAACTCAAATTGTTCAGTGAGTAGGTGAGACCTGCAATGGAAAACCAGCTCTGGCTCCACTGGGTTGTATCCCTCCTCCAGTTATTTTTTGCATATTGAGAGAATGGTTGACTGTTAGCTAATGAGCATTTGACTGTGTTGATTTTGCAGATCATAAATCTGACTCATGAGTTATTTCCTTTGATCCACACAACCTACCATGTAGGCAATCCTCTTTAGCCCTCATGCTACAAATGAGGAAATTGTGGCTGGTTCTCCGTTGTTCCTCCATCTTCTGCCTGACCAGGGTTTGGAAAGTGATCAACCAGGATGTTAACTCTAAAACCCTACTCATTCCTTAGTGAACAAGAAAATGTTAGTGCCACTTATGTTTTAAGCACATTAAGAGATCAGTTAATGAGTTAGCTAAAGTTCTGAACCTCAAGTAAGTTAATTGTATGTAAAAATTGTTTGCACCCTATAAAGGGCTATGCCAATGGGTTGACAATGAGAACCCATTTTTGTAAGCATTCTGGAATTTCTAGATAATCTTGATTTCCAAGGGAACAGGGGTAGTAATATAATATCATGCTCAGTATCATAATGGAAATGGGTGGTGAGAGGCAGACCTGTGTGAGATAAAGAATGATTTTTACCCAGGCTCACAGCACTTTAGGAGACTTTCAACACCGTAGATAGAAGATAAGTTGGAAGATGGACGGGAACTCGGCTATCCAACTCAACTAAGACAGAGGCACAACTCAACTAAGACAGAGGCACATCCCTTCTACTCGGCGTGATATAGCAGAGCTCATGTGAAGGTCATTGCCTGACTCAGACTAGTCCCAGCACATCCTTAAAAATAAAGGAAAATCTGTTTCTGACACTTGGAAGGAGACAGGGTATGCATTGCAAAGAAATATTCCCTGTACCTGCTGTGAAACCTCAGCTCAAGAATGCAGACAGAATGACATTATCCTCCTAAACTCCCTCCCATGCAACTCATCTCCAGGAAGCGAGGCCTCTCTCCTCTAGGTTTCCTTTGCTGCTTTATGCTACTATTTTAAAAATAGCTCTTAAAACCTGAAGACTCACTGTATGTCTGCAAACTGGTATCTGGATTATGATGTATCCCATTCATTAACTGACAGGTGAAGGTGGTGGTGAATGCAAAGGTGTCAGTTGAAGCCAGATGTCTTGTTACTGCTGCTGTGTGTGTGTCTGTACATGTGTGTAGTTTGCACGTGTGTTTAAATACAATCTAACCACCTTCCTTGTTTGTTTCACACCCCTGCTATTTAGGAAGCAAATCAATACATCATAAATAATAGGCAAAGAAGGGAGTGTTGGGTAAGTGAGGCTTATTTTCCTGGGAGAGTTATTAAAATTAGTATTAGAAATGCTTCTGTTAACTCTTGAGAGAAGGGAAAAATCTTCAGGGTCATGAAATAGAGGAAAACAGGTACGTTATAGCTCAGCCAAATTCCCCTCTATTTCTAAAGGGTGAGAAGGCTGAAGTACAGGAAGTCCAGGTGATCTAGGCCAGGCTGCCCAGTGGATGGACGAGGACACAGGACTCGGGTTAATTCTATTTGGGTGAGGTGGGAGGCACGGATCCCAATACTGGGCTGCCCACGACTTGTGCAGTGTTAAGAGATTACCTCTACAGATTTCATAGCGCTTGGTTGTCTCTAGATAATAGGAATAAAAATACTGAAGGAAAAAGATTCTGACCTCAAAACTTACTGGCAATGAGACTTTGGACTTTAAGTTTCTTGGCTTCTCTACACCTCAATTTCCTTATCTCTGTATCTCTAAAGAAGAGATCTTATGGCTCCTTTTCAGAATCAAGTGAGCTCAATGTGTACTGGGCTCATCTCTTTCCCATCAGAGACAGAAGAGCCCCTTCGGGGACAGGTGAGATTGCTACACAACGGCTACAGCAAAAGTGGCCAAGCGGGTGTGGGGACTTGCAACCTCCAGCACAGGTCAGTCACTGGCTACGGTCCCCGTGGGGAGATGTGGACTGCCAGGCATTTCTAGCCACCTGTGCTCCAATCAGAGCAGCCCAGGGTCACAGTGAGGAAGTCCACCATCCTATGCAGCGACCCGCTTGGCTTTCGAAGGGGTCCGTCTAGGGCTATGGTGGGCCCAACGACTCCAACTCAAGGGCACCATTCACCTCTTTCATTCCACAGGAACCTCAGCTGGGGTTGGGGTCCATTGGGCCTTTCCTGCCATTATGGCTCCCTACCCCACCAGTCAAGGAACCAGTGAGCATCTGGCCAGTTGCTGGGTCCATCCTGATGGGGTACTTGGAAACTGGGGATGTAATGGATGGGCCTGTGGACCATTCTGAGCTCTATTGGTCAGAGCTGGGTCAGATTCATTTGTCCCTTGACCTTCAGAAGTCCTTACTCTCACGGGGGACTTTGGGACTCCTAGAATCATGTCACTCTCACATCCCTACTGCCTAGTTATTTGAAAACACCATAGGATCCTTTGAGCAGGAACTGCAAAATAAAATCTGTGATCACCTATAGTGATTTAATGCCAGGTGCTTACGCATTGCTAGATCCATTCCAAAGGAACCTTTTCTTTCAATATGTCCTCAGACAGAACTGGCTCAGTTCTGAAAACTGAGGGATCAAGACTTTCCAGTAGCCTCTGCTCACTCTCCCTATCTCTAAACGCTTATGTGTGCATTTATATGTATTTTCACATATCACATACAATTATTTTGCTGGCTGCCACTCCTGTGTTACATTTATAGATACAAGATCCCTTCATCAGCAGCCTACTCGTCTTGCCCTTATGAATGGTGTGGCCCACTAGATTCCTCTGGGTAAAGGCCCCTGGGTATCGTTGTGGTCTTTCATCTAGTCAGTCATGTGATCCTTGATTTTGCTGGTTGGTCATGGCCCCTCCATGGCCTGTGCGTCTCTGTAATCCTGTCATCTCAAAGACACCAGCATTTCCAAACGTCACCCTTTAAGAGCTGACAGCACGGCTCAATGTCAGCACCCAACCCCAGCACACTGAACTGAAACGTGTTCTCTAGAACGCCCAGAGAATGCTGTCGGTTGATGGGACTTTCTGGTCTCATATCATGGATCCTTCCTAGTATGTCTTCTTGCCTGAGCCTTCCTTCCTGGGGACAGAGTTCCAGCATCCCGTTGAGACCTTCTCCCCGCTCATAGCATTCATCATCTTTCCTATCATGCAGTAGAACTGTCTTGAGGACCCTTGCCAAGGCATTAAATCCCAAGCCAAGGAGAATGCCCATGTTACTCATTCATCTTTTTACCATTTTCTTGTTGAGGATCCTGAAGATCTCTTCTCAGGTATATTTCCCCCAGGTTCTTCATAGTAAGTACACTTGAGTTATGTCTTAAAGCTGCTTTGATAAATAACTTATTCCTTGAACACTGTTAGCATTACCCAATCTGGTCACAGTGAAACTGACCCTAGTTAACATGTACGACTCATGGCGAACTTCTGCTAACTAGAGGGCAGTGTGTATGCACATTTGCTTTTGTCTTTAGCCTTGCAGACTCCACTCTTAAGTTTGGGATCTCATTCCCCTACCCTCTTTTAGTGAAGTTCATTCTTTTTTTTTTTTTCCCCCGACAGAAGGAAGGTGTTTATTCTTATGGGGAAACAAAAAGTCTTTTCCACATTGTTCATATTTTATAGGATTCCTGTCCAGTGTGAATGTTTTCGTACACCAGCACATAAGAGAAAGTGAAGGTTTTCCTGAATATCTTTCAATCATTGGATGTTTCTATAGTATGGGTTCTTAGATGTTTACTTACACATTCCTTACATTTATAAGGACCATCTCCAACATGTGTTATTTCGCGTTTCTGGAGGCTTTCCCATATTCTATACACTCAAAGTGTTTTTCTCCACTGTGGATTTTTTCATGCCTTTGAAGAGAGCTGGGCCAAAAGAATACTTTAGAACATGTTTTACATGCATATGTTGTCTCTCTTGTGTGACGTCTTTTGTGTCTCTCTAAGGAACTCAAATAATGGAAGGCTTTACCACACTGCTTACATTCATAGGGCTTCTCTGCCCTGTGAATTCTTTCATGTTTTTTAATACTTTCAGGACCTTTAAAGGCTTTTCCACATTGTTTACATTGATATAGTTTCTCTACATTGTGACTCCATTCATGCTTTCGAAGATCACAGGAAAAAATGAATCCTTTCTCACATTTCTGACATTTGAAAGGTAAATCACCAGTGTGTTACCATGTGTCTTCGAAAAGTTACTTTCCACATGAAGGCATTCCCACATTCTTTGCATTCATAAGGTTTCTCTCCAGTGTGAGTTCTTTTGTGTTCTTGGAAAGAGTCTCAATATGGAAAAACTTTTCCACATTGTAAACACTCATAGGGTTTCTCTCCAGTGTGATTCCTTTCATGTATTTTAAGAGAATTGAAATTAATGAATGCTCTCTCACACTCCTTACATTTATAAGGGCCATCTCCAGTGTGTGTTATCATGTGTTTCTGGAGGCTTTCCTTAAATCTGAAGGCTTTCCCACATTGTATGCACTCATATGGTTTTTTCCACTGTGGATTGCTTCATGTATTTGAAGAGCGCTGGCACAAGTCAATACTTTAGAATATATTTTACATACATATTGTGTCTCTCCTGTGTGAACTCTTGTGTGTGCCTTTAAGGAACTCAAATTATTGAAGGTTTTCCCACACTGGTTACATTCATAGGGTTTCCCTCCCCTATGAATTCTTTCATGTACTGGAACACTCTCAGGGCTTTTAAAGGCTTTTCCACAGTGCTTACCTTGACTGGGTTTCTCTCTATTGTGTTTCCTTTCATGACTTCTAAGCCAACTGGGAGTAAGGAATGCTTTCTCACACTTCTGACATTTGTAAGGTAAATCTCCGTGTGTATTAACATGTGATTCTGGTAAGTTATTCTCCACAAGAAGGCTTTCCCACATTTCTTACATTCATAGGGTTTCTCCCCTGTGTGAGTTCTTTTGTGTTGTTGCAAAGAGTTTCGATATGAAAAAACTTTTCCACATGGTAAACATTCATAGCGTTTCTCTCCAGTGTGACTCCTTTCATGTGATATGAGAGCACTGGGAGAAAAGAATGCCTTCCCACATTCTTTGAATTTACATACCTTCTCAGGGTACTTTCGATGTTCTCTTGATTTGTCTTCAATGTGACATTTCATGTATCTAGTAAGGGATGAACCATTCATGACGGTATTTTCATATGCACTGCATTCCCATGGTTTAAAATCAGGAGTTTTCCCCTTCATTTTGAGAGTTGTAATAAGATTGAAGTTTTCTCCAAAGGAACTAATGTCTTTACTTTTACAGAGTTTCTCTATCATTGGCCTTCTTAATTTTTTCCCATGGTTTTTCTCCTGCTCATCAATGTCATGATGATCTGGCTGTTTTGCCACTACTGATGCCAAATTCCTGATGTTTTCCAACATCACGTCTCTGTGGAGTTTCTTCTGTGAGGAGTCCAGTAAAAGCCACTCCTCCCAGGTGAAATTCACAGCCACATCTCAAAGGCCAATGAGTCCACTTTGTTCTGTTACAGAGATAATTAGCATATTCTTTTAGGCAAGGGAGAGTCCAAGTCCGGAAGCTCTTTTATCCGGGGGTCTGGTTTTCCATTGGTATGCCATTTCTATAGACACTGGGCACAAAGTTCAGAGTCCATTGGGAGGGTGACCGTGCGTGTAGCTTAAAGTCTGTAGCCTGGCCTAAGATGGGGTCCAGCTCTGTCTGTTCCCTCCTTCCCCCTCACGCACTACTCCACTGGGGACGCCACCCACGTGAGACAAGACAGGTTCGGTCCCAGAAAGGGGAAGCGGGCGCGGGCAGTCACCCGTCCAGGACCAGGTTGGGAGTGCGGGGTCGGGGGTGAGGCCAGCAGCGACGGGGAGGGGCGGCAACCACGCACAGCGAGGGCTGCGGGACAGGGTTGCATGTGCTGTCCAGGGACCAGAAAGGCTGAGACACGGATGGGCCACTAGGAAAACAAGCGCGGGGTCCCACCACCACACACAGGACGGCGGCCCCCGCGACGCCTGAGACACCAGATGGTCCCGTCCACCCCCGGAGCCTCCCACAACCTGGCCCCACCACCCAGGCTGGCGTGCCACAGCCCCACTGCGTGCAGCGGAGGGGCCCCGTCTACCCATCTCCTCCATCTGTCCTCAGCAGATCGGTCTTGACCTAGTCCAGCCCCGAGGCTCACGTCCTGGAGACGAGCTCTCCAGCGAAACAGCTCAGCCCGTGCCCAACAACGATACCGACACCAGTTGAGACTCGGATGGAGGGCTGGGGTGACAGGCTCCTCACGGCTGCTGGACTAGGGTGCTGCACCGGGAGTCCCCCTCCTCCTGGGCTCACCATGGGGATTGTCCACGTGCATCCATTCTTCTTTAATATATATTTTTTCATCACATTCTGAACTGAATTTGATCCTGGGGCGGGGGGGTGGGGGTCTCCCAAACTTTTTTCTGAACTCAAAAATTAAGGTTCAGTCTTTCATGCCTTTGTAAACTGTGCAAAAAAATTTAAAGCACAGTATCTTCACCATTCCATATGATACAGAATTGTTATTTTACCATATATCCAGAGCTTCATCTATTCTGCCTGTCTGGTTTTGGTATTGTCTGACCAGTAATTCTAACCTTTTATCATGAATTGTTACCTCTGCTTTTAATTTCTGGAATAGATTAGTGAATCAGTACTATTTCTTCCTTAAATGTTTACTAGAATTCAGAGCAATCTGGGCTGGGTACATTTAAGCTTTAATTATTGGTTCTATGATATAGGGCTATTCAGAGTGTCAGTTTTCCCTGCAAGTTTTTGTAGTTTCTCTTTCAAAGAGTTTGGTCAGCTTCACCTAAATTATCAACATGGTGGGCCTCACATTGTCACAGTCATGTTCTTATATTATTCCTTTAGTGTCTAGGAGTTCGGCAGTGATAAAAGCCCTGTTTCATCTGTCACTGATACTTTGTTCTCCATTAGCCTGGCTAGAAGTTCACTTTTATTGATCTTTATAAAGAACCTGTTTTCCTGATTTCAATTCGTTCATTTTTTCTCTATTGTTTTAGGCTTAATTTGATCATCTTCTTCTAGTTTTAAGATATATAAGTTCAGGTTATTGACTTTAGACCTTTAATCTTTCCTAATACATTTATTTAGTCTACAAGTTTTCCTCTAAGCACAGCTTTTGCTTTATCCTAGAAGTTGATATGTAGAATTTAGTTCAAAACTTTAATCTTGATACTTTGAAAAGTGTTTACAAGTATGTTTAGTTTGGATATGGAGAAGGCAATGGCAGTCCACTCCAGTACTCTTGCCTGGCAAATCCCATGGACGGAGGAGCCTGGTAGGCTGCAGTCCATGGGGTCACTAGAAGTCGGACACTACTGAGCGACTTCATTTTCACTTTTCACTTTCATGCATTGGAGAAGGACATGGCAACCCACTCCAGTGTTCTTGCCTGGAGAATCCCAGGGACGAGGGAGTCTGGTGGGCTGCCGTCTATGGGGTTGCAGAGTCGGACACGACTGAAGTGACTTAGCAGCAGCAGTTTGGGTATGTTTGAAGATTCTCCATGTATCTGTTATGTCTAGTTTAATCTTATAGTGTGAGAACATTCTATGGTTTGTTCTTTTAAATTTAAGGTGCATTCTAAACCCTGAATGTGATCTATTCTGGTGACTGTATCATGCAGGCTTGAGGAAGGTGTATTTTGTTGAAATATTCCATACAGGTTGATTAGATCAAGTTGATTGACAGTGCTGTTCAGGCTAACTTTAAAGTTATTGTTTTTCTACTTTTCCATTCAGCTCCCTGTTTGAGGAATTCCTGTGTTCTCATTAGGCAGATAAATTTAAAATTGTTATGACTTCTTGAAAAATTAATCCTTTATCATTGTGTAATGCCCCTTCTATTCCTACTAAAATTTTCTTGTTCTAAAGTCTGCTTTGTCTGAAATACAGCTAGTTTTCTTTTGGGTAGTTTTAACATGGTCTTTCTTTATCCCTTTACTTTTAACCATTTAGTGTCTGTAAGAAGTTTACTTCTTATAGACAAATTATGTAGGCCTTTCCTTAAATCCTCTAGAAATTTCTTTTAGTTGGTGTATTTATACCATTTAATTGACATATCTTTATGTTTCTTAGTCTGCTCAGTCTGCTATAACAAGATGGCATAGACAAGGTTGCTTAAACAACCTGGAGGCTGGAAGTTCAAGTCACCAGCTGATTTGGTTCTTGGCGAAGGCATTCTACCTGGCTTACAGACACCCAGCCTTTTCTCTGTGTCCTCTCATAAGACAGCAGAAGTGAAGTCTCTGTGTCTCTTATAATAACACTAACTATACCAGATTAGGTTGTATGTCAAAGGTCTTTGATCTTTACATAATTTTTTTTTGCCCCCTTATAACTATTCAGGATGTGGTTTATATTATTTTCTCCCAATTTATACATGAGAACTGAAGGTGGTTCTTCAACGTCTAGAAGTCTTTAAATTTTAAGTTTCTCAAAAGATGCACTTTTAAATAGAACCTACCTATATAGCATAGGCTTCCTGGGTGGCTCAGTGGTAAAGAATCCACCTGCAATGATCCCTAGGTCGGGAAGATACCCTGGAGAAGGGCATGGCAACCCACTCCAGTATTCTTGACTGGGAAATCCCATGGACAGAGAAGCCTGGTGGGCTATAGTCCATGGGGTTGCAGAAGAGTCAGACTCAGCTTAGCAACTAAAAATATAGAGTATAGAGCTAATAAGTACTAAGGACCCTAATATTGAGGGTCATACTCTGCAAGTTGGCTTTTGCAACATTATCTCATCAACTCCAAGGATGCTATGAAGTGGGCATTATTGATCCAGCTCTGTTGGTGAGGAAACAGATTCAAGGAAATATAGCAATTGTTGTGTTTCATCTACAAGGTATGAAAATGAGGCTTTTCTGGATCTAAAACCTTCTGCTCCAGGCTGCCACCTCCCTTGGAGTGTGTTTCTCACACACCCAAGCTCTAGCGGGAGGATCTGTGGCTGACTGGCCATGGGCAAGGCCCTGTGACATACTTGGCCCGTGCTGGTTTCACCTGGACCGCACACCTTTCTGTGCACCACCAGTGAGCTGACAGCGATGCTGGCTTTCGAGGGTGGGACCCTCGAGCACCCAGAAAGGGTCATGGGAGTCTTGCCAGTGGCAGGCTATGTTGAAATTGTTTCATTTAGGTTTCTAGCCCATCTGCTCGCTTTTCCTGCTCCAGATGGCAACAGCATCTGGAATGAAGAGGTTTGTGGTACTTTGTGACAGGGATGTGCTTTATGTCAGGGGTTCCAGGTGTTTGAGTGCCGACTTCAGCCTGACCTAGCGGAACACAATGCTGTTTGACGTTTGAAGACATGAAGAATGGAGACCAAGAGAAAGATGAGGCAGCTTAGAGCCTCTCATGCAAACAATTTGCCAGAATACCCCTCCTCTGGGCCACATGAACTCCTGGCTTAGGAGTTGCTGCCTTGAGTTTCCAGGCTTCCCTTTTCCCTGTGCATACAGGCTGCTTTTCAACTACCAGCTCCATTTAGCACATTGGCATTCAGGCTGGTACGATAAAGCACACCTTTATCATAAGTCACAGATTAAGCTGCTACCCTAACAAGATATTTGTGGACATGAGGAAAAAAGGCAAGGAGTACATTCCTCAGCCTCAACACAGTTCTTTAGTTTTGCTAAGTTTGCCTTGAGAACACTTGCTTCATCACCACAACCAACTGTAGGGACCCAAGGAGACCAAAACAACACATCCCATCATTGATATGACTTCTACAAGGATGGTTACTAGCATTATAAGTGTTCACTACATGCCCAAAC
Organism: Bos javanicus; assembly: GCF_032452875.1. NCBI lineage: Eukaryota > Metazoa > Chordata > Mammalia > Artiodactyla > Bovidae > Bos > Bos javanicus. The sequence continues at coordinate 3,850,394 of NC_083881.1, forward strand.
AAAGTTAAGCACTTTGCCTGCTATTTTAGCCTGTCTAGGATGCCATAATGAAATGTCACCACCTGCACGGTTTATGTAAGAAATTTCTCACATCTCCAAGATCAAGATGCCAGGGTGGTTGGGCTCTGGTGAGAGCCGCTCCTGGCTGGCAGAAACCTCCTCCTACTGTATCCTCACATTATTACTGACCAGGGTTCTTGGCTGCCTTAATAAAAATTAACCAGAGGCTAGACAAAAAGTTCAGGCAAGGTTTCTTTGGGACCCCTGATGCAGAGGCTGTGCCTGGGTGTTGGGTAGGAGGGGTCGCTTAGGTGGCTTGCTCACCCTTAGGTAGTGTTGTGTGCAGGGGGCATCGGCCATGTTTTTGAATTTGTTCAACCCCCTGCTTTTGCTTCAGGCTGCTCAGAAATGGCAGTTGGGTTGTTTGTTCTCCTATCTTGTGTCCAGAATTTGTCCCAACTGCTCATGTATGCAGTGATTTTTAGTCCCATACAACTTTTGTATTTTCTTGCTCGAGAAACGTCTAGGTGCAAGCGTTCCAGCATTGCAGAGGGATGTAGGTCCAAGCCTGTCTCAGCATTGTGCTTCTTCCTCTTCTAAGGACACTAATCCCATCTTGAGGCACCATCCTCATGACTTCATGTAAACCTCATCACCTACACAAAGCTCCATCTCCTAGTATTATCACATTGGAGGTTAGAGCTTCAACATGAGTTTGGGGGATGAGGACACAGATATTCAGTCCATAACACGTGCATTACCTTCCCACTGAATCTTCACAATAATCCCATGAAATTAAACTAGCCCTTAGCATTTCCATTTTACTGATGACACAAGCAGTTAAAAATTTTATGTCAGTCCATACAAGTAAGAGGTTGAATGGAGTTTCAGACTCAGGTAATGAGTGATACCCGTCTGTGCTGGGAAACAGTACAGGAGCCCAAAGTGGGAAAATAGCTCTACAGTCCCTTCCTTATTCATCTTTAAGATGCTCCTTTTCATTGTTGTCTGTTATATTTGTATATTTATCTTGTACAGGTGGCTTTCACAAGCATTTCCCCCTTTATTCCTACATAATGAGTTCCTCCATCTGAATTATAATTCAAAGGCTCAGCAAGATTAAGTGGGTTTTCCTTCCCTATCTCATCAACATGTTGATCTTGAACTTGGAAACTTTAGTGACTCATGTTACACAGGAAAGTAGAGAAGGCTACACTGATCATTATGTAGGTTTCCATAAGATTCTATAGCCATGTTAATATGCACCCAGAACTTTAAGATTACTAGAGGACTGCACTTTCACATTTCCTGGAAAGAAGTCTTAAATGCAACCTGTATTGGGCCTTGAACAGATTGATAAAGCAATACAATTCATCACCATGTCCTTAGCAAATCCTCTGTGCCAGGTGTGGGTGGAGTTCTCAGGGAAGAGGAAAGAAAGTGCTCCCTTGTTAGGAGCTGAGTGCCCACAAGGCAAAGCAGAATGGGGCATGTGCTGTGGGACTCCGGAGGACAGCCTACTTTCCCTGGACAGGCAGAGAGACTTTGGGGGGGAACAGGGACATTGCAGTCAGGCATGCCTGGGTTAGAATCACCTTCACATTCACAGCAAGGTCTGGGGCTTGTGAATGGCATTAAAACATGTATAATATCATATAAGAAACAAATCGCCAGTCCAGGTTCGATGCAGGATACAGGAAGCTTGGGGCTGGTGCACTGGGATGACCCAGAGGGATGGTATGGGGAGGGAGGAGGAGGGGTTCAGGATGGGGAACACGTGTACACCCATGGCGGATGCATGTTGATGTATGGCAAAACCAATACAATGTTGTAAAAAAAAAAAAAAAAAGACTCTTGCTGCCTGTCCTTGGGGCTTAGTTCTACCATAATCACATTTCATCACACACTCAACCTGGCTTGATCCTAGTTCAGGTTTATCTGTGATATCTAAGATCACTATGTCTGCAGTCACAGATCATCACATTCACCTGGGGAGATTCAAGAGCCCACAGATCCAATAGAGCTCCTCATGGTTCATGTCCCTGGAAGGTTTTGACTTCGTCGCACTGGGGAATCAGCAATTCTAGCTTGTTTTGTTATTGAGGTTTCCTGGGAGGGGAACACTCAGGAAGTAGAGCGACACAGGAAAATAAATCGGCAAAGCCACAGAAGCAAAGTTGAAGCAGAGATAAAGCCATCACTACAGCCCAGGCAAGATAATCACAGTGACTTGTGCTGGAAGAGTCAGCAAGGATTGGAAGTGGTTTGATTGACAGTGGAAGGGAGGATGTTCTAAGAAGGTTTAGAAGAGAATCAGCTTTCTAGAAGTTAGAGCATGTTATCTAAAACATTTTACTGGCTCAGTGGCTCCCATGACTGAGGCCCTCCAGGGCTATTTGTGACCTACCCTCATCACCCCAACTTTCCTGCCTCATTTTCAGAAACTCTGCATGGGATATAGTTCCTTATATATGCAGGCATCTTAGTCCTCTGAGCATTTGCACACACTGTTCCCAGTATGTGAAACACCCAAAAATCCACGTCCAATGTCTTCAGTGATCTAAATTCTAAATTTGAATTCAGAAAATTCAAATTCACAACTGTAATAGCACGTGTTATGGACTGGATGTTTGTGTCCCATAAAATTCATCTTAGACCCTGACTCCCAGTATGGCTATATTTGGAGAAGAGGCCTTGAAGAAGTGACAGGATTATATTAGGACTCTATCAGTTTGTAATGGTGGATCTCTGGTCTGATAAAGTGAGAGTCCCTATAAGGGAGACCAGGTAGCTCAGACTGTCACAAGAGTGAGCCGAAGACCATTGGCAAGCCAGAAAGTCTCACTAGAAACCAAATTGACCACAGCCATGAACTTGGCTTCTGGCCTCTAGAACCGAGAAAATACATTTGTATTTAAGCCATCTAATTTGCGGTATTTTGTGTGGCAGCCTAAACAGGGTAATAGAGCACGTAAATTGGTAGGGAGGTAAGGAGTTAGTGCTCTAGGACTTATGTTCCTATGCATGAGAAAATGCTAGTGTACATTAGACCTTAGTATTCCAAGAGTGCAGATTAGAGTGGTCCTAGAATAAACTGCTGGACAATGGAAGAGGCAAGAGGAGAGGGGAAGAGATGAACGATATGACTTATTTTGATAATCCAGAATAAGAACAAAAAGAACGCAAGATGAGAGTAGAAAGAATACTCCATAAAACACTAGGAGTAGCTGAAAAATGCCCCAGAGCCAAAGGCAGAAGAGGAAACTCCTCAGATGGCGAACAAAATGACATTTTTCAGAGCTCAGTATAGATATAATCAGTGTATTTCTAACAACAACTGCTTTCACTTCGCAAACTACCTACATTGTCCCTCAAATAACTAGTTTTGACCCCGGGATGTGGACAATTTATTTGGATGGCGGAAGCCCCAACAGCTCATCAATGTGGGTTTGGGAGAGTCAAGTAGAATCGGGTGCAGACTCTGCCTCCCTGGAAGGTCTGGCTTAACCACTTTGTTGCCATTCATGTTCCCTATTTCCAATTCCATAGTTTTGGCCTTTAGTAGAGGCTGGGGCTGCAGTTTACCCCTTGCAGGCTTCATGTGACAGTCATGATGTAGGATCTGTGACAAGGCCTGACAGAGCTGGGGGCCCTTCTAAGTCCATGGCACTAAGAAGGGTCCTTCCATTATTTTTTCCCTGAAGGCAGGTAAGAAGCATGGTACAGTGACATGGTTTACAATGCCCACGAATGTCTAAGTTCCTGAGCAGTCTACTACACAGCCTGACACCTGGACATTCAGTTTCTAGTGACAAGGCTCCTGGCTACTCAGGTGAGGCATTGCTGACAGATTCTCCTTGAAACAGCCAGAGAAGAGCAGTGAGGAGCCATGGAATCTTTCTGCTTGAGCAGGAGACTCGCAGCCATGTCTGGAATCTCTATTTTTAAGACGTATCTTGAACTCTGGGCACATTTTCCCTCTTGATCTTGACAATGTAGAACATGTACACACCTGGGTCTTCTGTGACCTGTGATGCAGGACTTCGTGTCCAAGGACTGGTGCAGCGAGAGACCCTTCAGGAGACCCAGTGAAAGGCTGCAGCTATCTTGAAGTAATCAGAAGGGCAATAAATGCAGGCCCCCAGACAGGAACCTGGGTTCTTCCTGCTGCTGCTACTGCTGCTAAGTCGCTTCAGTCATGTCTGACTCTGTGCAACCCCATAGACGGCAGCCCACCAGGCTCCCCCATCCCTGGGATTCTCCAGGCAAGAACACTGGAGTGGGTTGCTATTTCCTTCTCCAGTGCATGAAAGTGAAAAGTGAAAGTGAAGTTGCTCAGTCGTGTCCGACTCTATCGACCCCATGGACTGCAGCCTACCAGGCTCCTCTGCTCATGGGATTTTCCAGGCAAAAGTACTGGAGTGGGGTGCCATTGGGTTCTTCCTAGCACACTGCTAATTTACCTTCCTAATGCAGGAATCTGAGCCTAAATGGAGAAAAGACACCCAAGGCTCTCCCACCTTAGGCACCTGGTGGAGAGAGGCTGCTAAACCCAGTCTTGGCCTCTGTGTCTAGTCAGTGACTGGTCACATGGCCAGAACCTCCGACACAGGGAAGGTGAGAAGTTCCAGCTGGTGTATTCTACTACAACACAGCTGTGGTGAGGGCAGATTGGCCACGGGACATAACAGGTGTTTAATATCTATGTGGCTTTGTAAGAGGATCATGTTAATAACAGAAGTTGTGTCCACAGCATCTTCATCTCACTGGGGACCCAGGAGCTTAAGTGCTCAGCTTCCTTAGCCTAACACGTGTGGGGCACAGGACTGCAGTGGGCTGTGCACCTGGCTCTCCATGGAGCTGAGCTCTGCAGCCTGGAGAAGCAGGGCTGTGAGCAGGTAGAGGCAAGGTCTTGTCAGACCTGAGGATGGGTATCTCACCAAAACTCAACACGGAGGAAATTAATGCTAAAGGCTTAAGTCTAAAAGGGCCTGTCCTGGACAACAGGATGTCACCACTTGTCTTTTCATGTTACCAGAACTTAGTCTGATACCTCTTGTTTCAGCAAAGGTTGCTGAGTATCCTCCCCACCCCCACTTGCTCAGAAGCAAAGCAGGCAGTGCACATTTCCACTTAGCAGGTGTGGTGACTCATTCATCCCGTCCCTTCCTAAAGGTTCTCCCTCAAGTCACCTGAGGTTCCCTCATCCTGGTCCCCATGCAGTCAGGAGAGTGCCTCTTTGCCCCCTGCCCTCACCCTGCCCATCAGGAAGAAGCACACCAGAGTGGTGGGGAGAGCTGGCCCCACACAAGCCCTGAGCCTTTAAGATCTGACCACAAACCAGAATGAGCCCTAAAAATGAGGTGCTAGATTCAACACCTAGGAAGCATTACTACCAAAGCTAGAAGAGATGAAATTTTAGCTTGGTGATTTAAAAATCCTAGATGCTGCTGTTAAAATGCTGAGTCAATTTGTCAGATTTGGAAAACTCAGCAGTGGCCACAGGACTAGAAAAGGTCAGTTTTCATTCCAATCCCAAAGAAGGGAAATGCCAAAGAATGCTCAGACTACCACACAGTTGTGCTCAATTTGAATGCTAGCAAGGTTATGCTCAAACTCTTTTAGCTAGGCTTCAACAGTACATGAACCAAGAATTTCCAGATATACAAACTGGGTTTAGAAGAGGCAGGGGAATCAGAGATCAAATTGCCAACATCCATCGGATCAGAGAAAGCAAGGGAATTCCAGAAAAATATGTACTACTGCTTCGTTGACTATGCTAAAGCTTTGATTGTGTGGATCACAACTGGAAGATTCTGAGAGATGGAAGTACAAGACGACCTTACCTGTCTGAGAAACCTGTAAAGAGGTCAAGAAGCAAGTGCTAGAACCCTACATGGAACTAGCTGGCTCAAAATTGGGAAAGGAGTACAACAAGACTGTATTTTGTCACCCTGTTTGTCTGTGAAGCCTCTATTGCAAGATGGTGTCTCCTCTTTTCTTTGAGCAGGGAAAGTATGCAGGAAGCCCAATTGTGGAGAGCTCAGCTCTCTTTATTCTTGGTTTTCTGTTGCCTTCCTTCTACAAGTATATTAGAGAACCATTGGAGAGAGAAACCTATGAAGGGTTGCTTTTTAGAAATGACTATGAAAGCTTGTATCACTGCTGCTGCTGCATCGATTCAGTCGTGTCTGACTCTGTGCGACCCCATAGACGGCAGCCCACCAGGCTCCCCCATCCCTGGGATTCTCCAGGCAAGAACACTGGAGTGGGTTGCCATGTCCTTCTCCAATGCATGAAAGTGAAAAGTGAAAGTGAAGTCACTCAGTCGTGTCCAACTCCTAGCGACCCCATGGACTGCAGCCCACCAGCCTCCTCCACCCATGGGATTTTCCAGGCAAGCGTACTGGAGTGGGTTGCCATTACCTTCTCCCTTTTATACCCTTAAAAGCCTAAGCTCTACGCTTTTTGAAGTTTTAGGGCGAGTGAGCCTATAACTTCAAGATACCTTAAATAGCAAAATTTGAACCATGTCTTCCAAGTGCCATTCTTCATAAATCTATTTAGAACCAAGCTTAAAAATCACCACTAGCAAATCATTTTCATAGCCTATATGGCAACTGAACTTTCTTCTATTTTTCAGCACTGCTTTATTATAAGACATAGGTTGCAAAAAATAAGCTATTTGTATTGTAAGCTGAGAAGAATGAGAATCAGAGTAGATCTGCAGCAATCTCTTCTGAGGATGGCAAGAAAAATAGACATTTCAACTGTGCCTTTAGATTCACAATCAGGTTGATGGAAACAAAGAGCCCCAGGTCATTCACCTTAAAACCTAAACAAACATCGGCCAACCAGAGGTGTAGAATTTAAAGACTCAAGAGACAGTTTTCTATAACAGGTTAACCTGGGGTATCCTCTAATGCACATTAATGAAGTCTCCTTTATGTACAGTTGGGAAGGTCCCCTGGAGGAGGAAATGGAAACCCACTCCAGTATTTTTGCCTAGAGAATCCCATGGATAGAGGAGCCTGGCAGGCTACATAGAGTCCATGGGGTCGCAAAAAGTCGGTCATGACTGAGCGACTAATACTTTACTAATACTATAGAGGGAAGTGAAAGTCACTCAGTCATGTCTGACTCTTTGCAACCCCATGGACTGTATAAGTCCATTGAATTCTTTAGGCCAGAATACTGGAGTGGGTAGCCTTTCCCTTCTCCAGGGCATCTTCCAAACCCAGAGATCCAACCCAGGTCTCCCACATTGCAGGTGGACTCTTTACCAGCTGAGCCACAAGGGAAGCCCTATGTGTAGAGAATGTCATGTGAAATACTAGGCTGGATGACTCACAAGCAGGAATCAAGGTTGCCAGGAAAAATAACTTCAGATATGCAGATACCACTCTAATGGGAGAAAGCGAGGAGGAAAGCAAAGAGCCTCCTGATGAAGGTGAAAGGAGTGAAAAATCTGGCTTAAAACTCAACATTCAAAAAACTAGGATCATGATATCTGGTCCCATTATTTCATGGCAAATATAAAGCGAAAAAGTGGAAGCAGTGTCAGATTTTATTTTCTTGGGCTCCAAAATAGTGCAGACAGTGACTGCAGTGGTGAAATTAAGATGCTTGCTCCTTGGAAGGAAAGCTACGACAAACCTAGACAGTGCATTAAAAAGCAAAGACACCACTTTGCTGACAAAGTTCTGTTTAGTCAAAGCTATGGTTTTTCTAGTAGTCGTGTATGGATGTTAGTTGGACCATAAAGGCTGAGCAACAAAGAATTGATGGTTTCGAACTGTGGTGCTGGAGAAGACTCTTGAGTCCCTTGGACTGCAAAGGGATCAAACAAGTCGATCCTATAGGAAATCAACCCTGAATATTCATTGGAAGGATTGATGCTGAAGCTCCAATACTTTGGCTACGTGATGAGACGAGCCAACTGACTGAAGAGTCCCTGATGCTGGGTAAGACTGAGGGCAGGAGAAGGGGCAGCAAAGAATGAGACGGCTAGATGGCATCACCGACTCAATGGACATGAACTTGAGGAAACTCTGGGAGATAGTGGAGTGGAGGACAGAGGAGCCTGAAGTGCTATAGTTCGTGGGGCTGGCTACAAAGTCAGACATTACTTAGTGACTGAACAGATTCGACACCCCAACTCTTAACATGACCACAGTGGACAAACATTTGATTTGTCCAGAGACGTTGTTGCAAGCATCCTTCCTCTGCAGCTGTTTCTGTTTGTGATGTAGTCTTGCTCTCTGGGAAGCTGGCTCCTCCCTCACTCCTGAGGGTCTCAGTTTAAGAAAACATTCTATGGACTTGTGCTGATGGCCTGAAGTTACATGAGCCCCAAGTTTGTAGAAGACTGACGGAAGGCATCTTGTTCTTATTTATGTGCAGAGATTTTCCTCCGGACTTCAGTTGTGCTCCTTCTCAGAGTTCTATTCTGCTTGTCTCTGATGTGTCTGCTAAGCACTGAGATCCCAGGAAATAAGGCAGCCTGGAGACCAGGCCTGGCTGCCCTCTCTGGACCATTCAGGGAGCTACAACTGGCCAGGGTGACTATTGGAGAAAGAAGTGTCTGCTGCCAGCCAGGACCTCCATTGTCATGGAAACCCGAGCTCCATCCTCAGCCATCCTAGTTGTCACAGCTTTAAGTTAAAATTCACCCCCATCATTCAGACATCCAATGAGTGACTCACCCACATCCCTTCTGGAAAACGAGACCTTGTTAAGCCCTCCGTGATTCCCACCCTCACATCCCATTCCTTTTATTACATGGTGAGATAGGACCTAGGTGAGAACAAGTCATTCCATCAGTCTTGCAGAGAAACCAGGACTCCCATGAATAAAACATTCTAGTCAACGTTAATAGTTTTTGAAAATAAGTGAGTGAGTGAAGTCGCTCAGTCGTGTCCAACTCTTTGTGACCCCATGGACTGTAGCCTACAAGGCTCCTCTGTCCATGGAATTTTCCAGGCAAGAGTACTGGAGTGGGTTGCCATTTCCTTCTCCAGGGGCTCTTCCCGACCCAGGGATCAAACCTGGGTCTCCTGCATTGCAGGCAGATGCTTTACCATCTGAAGCCAGGAGCAAAAGCTCACAGGCTTCTCCATGGAAAGATTCTATAACTCAAAAGTCTGCGAAGCTAAGAGGAAATGTAATAATTTAAGGCATCATTAATGCATCACCTGCACTTATTCCAAAACAGGTGTGCCCTGGGCTAAGTCGATGCATGCAGGAGCTGGGGGCTTTAGGTAATGAGACATGGCTCATGCAAGCTGCAGTGTCAAAGTCCATAGAGCCAGTAGGACAGTTTTTTCCCACAGTGACAAGGACCTGGGTGACCCTCTGGTTACAATGCTGTAACAGAGGTGCCGAATGTCCAGCACAGCAAGGAAAACCTCAGCCATGTCTGATTCACACTCCAGCTTGTGTCCTGGATGTCACAAAGCCCCCTCCCCAACACGCCCACCCTCCAGTGATGGGGTTTGCTATCCCAGAAAAGAGACTAAGGTGAGAGCAGTTCCCTTACCTTCTGGGCACCAGCACCTCCAATCCTCCTACTCAAAGACTCCCTTCCTGACACAAACACCATGATAAGTCTGCATCAAACCTGGTTTCTAATGATCCACCAGAGGCTAAATGTTAAGAAAAATTCTGAACCAGCCCTCTAGACCACCATTTTCCATAACTCCGGTTTCCTCGTTTGAAGGAAGTGGTTGGATCAGCCTCCAGAACATCAGACATTGCTCTGGAGAGCAAGCATTCCTTCACTGCGGGCACAAGGTGGTCCCCCTGTGGTGCCCAGCTTGTCGAGTCCATGAAGTCAGAAAGGTCAGGCTCCGTGTGGATGTGCAGTGACCTCTTCCCTGCCACTCGACTTGTCCTCGGGCGTCCTCGAACAATCGAGGAAGATCGGAGGCAGCCAGTGCAGATCACAGAGCAGAGACAAGGTCTGAGGGTTTTACAGAGAAGTTTACATACGTTTAGAAGCCAGTTCATTTTTTTATTTTACATGAGAACCAGGAAGAGTGTGGTCTACACAACCTGACTAGGATGAAAAGTCACTTCAACGCTCCTGAAGTTGACCGGGAAGGATGACAGAACAGGCTTCTAGAAAAGGAAGCAAGCCTGCTAAGATCAGAGACTGCACCGTTTCTAGGCCTGGTACTTTCTGCCTTCAGGCCTGACCCACACGTGCACATACGCCCTCGGCACTGTGCCCTATTCTCAGGCCTGACCCACACGTGCACATACGCCCTCGGCACTGTGCCCTATTCTCAGGGCCTGACCCACACGTGCACATACGCCCTCGGCACTGTGCCCTATTCTCAGGGCCAGTGGCCTTTCTCAGCCTTACGATTAGCCCCAGCCATCTCTAGCCACAGGCCAGCTTGTATCTAGCCCCACATGGAACCAGACGAGGTGCCATCCCTCACCACTCAGCCTTGCTCCAGGGGGTTCACTTCAGACCAGGACACTATCATCCGGCCTCTTTTGCGGGGATCGTAAGCCAGTTCAGAGAGGAGTATGAAATGCCAAACAGATACAGTGTCTAACACGATGCTCCCTTGGTCCCTATCCAAGTTTCTGGGGGTTCAAGGACACAGTACATTTTAGGTCCAGATGTTTCTCCACAGAAATCTGTCTAGTACAGAAGTCTGTTTCAAACAGCCCTCTTTGCATTTATGGACATCACAGCACTGGTGGGATAACGGTCATCTTGGTCCTGGGTAATGGGTCTTTAAGGGAATATTCTCTATGCACAGTTCTAAAACTGCCATGGGTTCCGAGAGGGAGGTGGTGGACGTGGGTCCTGGCTTGCTGCCTTGAGCAAATGGCCATGCGTCTAGAAGCTGATGCCGGTTGGCAGGCCAAGACTACCCGAGTCGGGAAGGGGGAGATCAATATTGGGCCAGGAGTGTACAGAGTGAGGTCCAAGGAAAGTCAAGCCGAGGGCATGGACGGGTCTCCTGGAGCAGCGTGCAGCTCTGGAGGGGCCCCTCGCCGCCTTCACGCTCTCACTGAGCATTGAGCACCATGTTTCAGTTCACACCAGCCCTTAATTTGAGATCCCATCTCTGCAAAAGATTCTTGTCCCTATACTTCAACACCTTGGATTTCTCAGCTCTCTGGATGGGTCCCTACTGGCAGCTTGGGGGGCCCAATGCTGGCTTGGGATCCAGCGTGTGGATTTTATCCTGGAGACAGTCACCACTCACCTCAGGCCGTACCATCCTCTGACTTCAGATGCGATTACCCATCCTCCCACCCTCCTTGTAAAGGCAGCATCACTCCCTGTCCTCTTTCTGCAACTTGTTTGTAAACTATGGTTGACTTACAGTGTTAGTTTCAGGTGTACAGCTTCAGATTCTTATTCAGTATAGGTTGTAACAAGATACGGAATACAAGGTCCGTGTGCTCTACAGTAAATCCTTCTTTATGGCTTCCTGTATTCTTAATGGGTCACTATTAGAAGAGACGTTCGTCCCTCCAGGCCTGGGAAGTCCTGTTACCCCAGATGTGTCACCCCTGGCTTTCCTGCACCTGTGCCAGCCTCTTAGCTGATGCCTGAGCTGCCTAGCATCTGCCACCCACATCTCTGTAGTGAACAAGGGTAGAGCAGCCAGTCCAAGAGGTCACTTCACTGAAGTCAGTGCCACTTAGTGAGGTATCTGTTCCTACAGGTCCCCCCTTCCCTTTTTCTTGGGCAACCTGGTTTTGCAGAGGGGTTCCTCTCAAACTCATTTCCTCCCAAACCAGAGGCTACTGAGGTGCCCGAAGTCCTAAGTGTTTTAAAAAAAAAAAGCCTTTGGTGCCTGAATCAAGAAGGCCAGTTTCCCCTGTACTAAAGAGTTTTGCCAACCCACTGCCACATCACAACACTTCTAGTTTAGTATATAGTTTATGTTTCATTAAGAGAACTCAGCTTTACTCTTGACACTTGTTTTACGACATTCTCTTAAATTTGTGCTTTGAAAAGTCTGTTCATTTGAGATACCACAATCTAGGTCGACCCATGACTCCCTGGATATCTAGCCATGGACAACTCTGAACATCACTGCCCGTCTGGGTTTCAAGGACACAAGGACCAGGATGAGGCTGAAAACTCCTCTGCAGCGTCTGGCATCTATGTTGGTTTATCTTTTAAAGAGAAGCAGATTTGGACTTTGACATATGGACCAATGCTCTCAGACCCTCATCACTCAAGGGTTCTCACAAAATAAAAGCAAACTCGAAGAAAATTGGTATTTGCCAGAGGGGAAGAAAATGGGAAAAGCTGGGTGAAAGGCAGGGCCATGACACACTTCCAGATATAATCAAGGGGACGTCAAGTCCTCTGTTACTAGAGCTGCCATGCTGTATATCTAGAAGTCAGACAGAGCAGACCTTCAGTTCTCATCACAAGGAAAGACACCCTTGTTACTTGAATGGTGATCAGTGTACACAAATCATGATTTTGTATACCTCAAACTTACGTCAATTTGACTCAAAGTTATGAAAACTCAGTGACACTCAAAACAGGCTCATGCTAATAGAAGTAATTTCTAGTTCGGTAAACGCTTCTTTAGTGACAACGAGAATAGGCATGCTTCACTTAAGACCAAAATAAATGTTTGTTGAAGTGGCCCTGGGGTTTTTCCTGGCTCAAGTGATTTGATAGTCTGAAGTTCAGAAATATCTTCGAACCTTCCAAGCCTGGAATACGAGAGAGACATTCCTACTCTTTCACAAGGTAAACACGAAGTGGGGCTCTGGCTTTGGTCTCTCGTGGGTGAGCCTGGAGAGGGAAGGCCTGGTGTGTCCTGCGTCTCGTGCAGTGCCCTCATGGAGATGGAGTCCTCTGTCCGACTCCTGAACCACATGCAGAGGAGCCACAAGTCCACCGATCCCATCACCATCTGTCTCAGAGGCGAAGAGCTGCCCCAGAGACACCCCAAAGCAACGGTGGCTCGACCGCAGTGCCTTTAGGGAGGGCAGTGGGCGTGGCCTGCAGCTCCCCCAGGGCCTGGCAGGCAGCTGAAGACTCTGTGCAACCTGGAAGACAGGAGCCCCGCCGGACGGCCCAGCAGCCTCAGAGCCAGAATTAGAGGAAGGAGGGTGCTCACAGAGGACAAGGAGCAAAACAGGAGAGATGGAAAAGCGATACGCTTACTGAGGGCGAGTTACGAACAGACATAGAGACAGGGGACCTGGGCTGCTGAGCAGCCCCGCCGGCAGGTGGATGCCAGTGATCCCTGGTTTCAGAGACAAGCAAGACCTCCAAAGCAGAGCCTAGTGCCAATTCCTAAGGAAAGAGCAGTTGCATCCACAAGAATGGCCTCAAGCTTGGGCTCAGGAATGCTTACAAAAAGCAGCCAGGGGAAAGCAGACATTGTCACCCCATCACAAACACCAGTATCCTCTCCAAGCCTTCAAGGACCAGTTTCCTGGTATTGCTGTCAGGGAAGAACAGGCTAGACAGGCAGGCACACCTCAGAATCCAGAGAGGTGAGCATCTAGAGGGGGGCCCTGAGTACCTCAGGAGGCCCCGGTCCCAGGCCTCAGCCAACTGTTCCCCTGGACCAAAGCTCCCCGTCCACTGTCCCCAGAGGCCCTCCCCTTCTGCCCCACCATCTTCTCAGGAGCATCCAATCATTTGCTCAGCAGAGCTCTTTTCTCCCCCCACACTTTGGTCCTCAAGTTCCTCTGGGGGCTTTGGGGGTCAGTCACAGGAAGGTCCAGCCCATCCAGACTGTAGGAGAGAACTCGCCCTCCAAGGACATTTACGAGGTCACTGACAATAGTGTGACCCAGGGAGGACCCCCCTCCCATCTCTCCTCTGGGGTCCATGACTTGGAAATGGCAAGGAGCACAGTGGCCTGGGCTCACTGCCCACCCCCAAGACTCCCTTCGAGCCTGACTCTGACCATCCTCAGCAGTGGGGGCAGCACTTGAGTCAGCCATGAACATTCCACACACTAAACAGAGGTGGGATGAGCGGCCCCAGGTTGTCCTTGCAGAGGGGAGGGGGCGGAGGAAGGGGACAATCCTGTAGCTTCGACACACGTGACAAGCACCATGTGCCAAAGAGCTACAGCCCTGACAGCCCCAGAGTCAGCAGAAACCTAAGTTAAGCCCCTTAGATGGGAGCTCCTCTCCACCACGAAGCCCCAGGAAGGGGCATCACCTCTTCTGCATAACAAAGAGCAAGAAGAGGATTTTATGAGACCCTCTGCAATGAAGAATGTCAGGCTCCTCTGGACACATTGCAGATCTCAGGAGAAAGGCATCAGCTTCTCTCCTCCACCCTCATAGGACTTCTTTCCAAGGATGCAGAGCCAGTCTGACAAAGGAACTAGGATAGCCATCATGTTGGGGACCAAGACAAAGGCAAGAGCAGCCATCACCTGGAAGCCCAGAGAGGGTTTCCTCCATCCTGTGGGTGGCACCCTCTCTGCTTCCCTGATGGTCGCCAAAGCTCGGACGGCCTCTGCAGCCCACCACAGGTACCAGGCAGTGGATGTCCTCCTTGGAGTCTGAATGAACCAGAGCGTTCTGAGGACACAGGATCCCCTCCCTGCCATCTCCATGATGCCAGATCTGAACATGGAAAGTGTAGATCTGAAAACTCACCCAACACAGGTGTGCCTTTGGGCAGGATCAGAAGTTGAACCCAAAGGTCGGTTGGTGTACAGAAGAGGATGCTCCACATCTGGGCTGTTGGAGTCCAGGAGCATGCTTGTGTCCTAGCCGTGAGCACTGGACCTGGCGACGGCCTGGTCTTCATCTAGCAATGGCTAGCTCAAAGGTCAAGCCCATAGGATGCTGGAATCTTTAAGTCTTGGAGCATTTAAAACATGCAGAAAATAGCAGACGAAGGTATAATAGCGACTCTATGAAATCCCTCAGTTTGTGAAACTGACTCTTTCCATAGTTGTAGCAGCTTTGTACATATGAGCACGCATGTTTACCCATGATCTTTCCTTGTGTCTTTATGAAGTGTAAGTTGTCTAAGTCTCTTGGTGGTCTTTCATCTGTCTCCTCCCTTCTTTAAGTGTGAACTTGGAAAGATACAGCCTGGATTATCAAGATGTGACTTTCCATTGGTGCAAGTCTTTGTAAATTCAAAATTGTTCTCAGATTCATATATAAAGCTGACTCCTTGAACTGAGTGTTACCCTAATTCTGGGTTGTCTGAGAAATGTAATCAAAACCTTTGCGTTTGTTCCTGGATAAATGTCAGGAGTTATTGACCCTCTGTACTTTCTAGAGGCTCTTCTTCCATTTTTCTCTTAAAATTGCCACCTGCCAATTTTGGCAGACACCAGCTCTGTGGCAGGTAGAATACCTTAAAATCCACCCCCACCCCCCACAGCATGTGAGATCTTAGCTCCCTGATTGAGGATCAAACCTCTAGACTCCGCAGTGGAAGTGAGGAGTCAACCACGGGCCCACCAGGGAAATCTCGTTCGATCCCATCCTTGGGGTCTTCAATCAGTGTTATCATGGATGGCAAGGACCTTCTGAAAGTTTCATTTTGTAAAGCTTCTTTTATGATTAAGCTACAGGCTAGGCACACACTATTCCATACTTGACCACTCTCAATTTGTCTAGATTTCGGAGATTCAAATTTTTAAAAAGACATTCAAGGCAGTTACCATAGATGCCCTAGTGAGTTGTTAGGCTTTTGGTGGTACCAGAGATCCTTGCGTGAACTGCCTGGAGGAAGAGACAGCTGGAGGTCTAGTAATGTAGGATTTAGACATCAAGACAAGTTTCATATCAAAGCCAGATTCCATCTCACACTGCAGGGTCCTTTTTTTTTTAAACTATTATCTCGATTTCCAGCTTCTCCTTATGAAAAAGCTAACAGACAGCCTGAAATCTTACATGATTAGAAAAAGGAATGTAAGCGACTACTGAAAACCCTGGCCTTGTGGAAGTCACATCCTTTTCTAATCTTGCTGTGGACACGAAACCCAGCAGGCCTCTGTACTGCCCCTGGGGGCTGTTGGTCCTGCAACTTCACAGCGTTAAGTGTTCAGCTGCACTTGCACCGATGGCAGCCACAAGTCGTCGAGACGTTTCCTCCTAGAGGGTGTGTTTGTATCCATGTGTGTGTAGATCTGGTCTAGTTTCTGGAGCTCTGCAGAAGTTTAACACCTCACATCCCTTTAACCTGTCACCACCACTGTCCTAGAGATTGTTAGCAGAAAGCCTCTTGAATCCTGGCTAACTCACAGATTAACTTAGTGAATGTAATCAAGGCAGGAGATGCCATCAGCGAGGTGGTATCAAGAGAAAAACAGAAGACAGAGAAGTAGCATAGGCAATGTGGGACGCGGCAGAGGAGAGGGCTAACCTGCATGCGGCTGTGGTCTCAGCAGGAAGAAGGCAAGACAGATGATATAATAGCAGTTTCCCCAAACTAAGATCTACATTAACTTTTGCCTTCAGTGAGAACTATTTGCATTTTACTTTAAATGACGTCTACTGTAAGCCCCACATCCTGATCCAGATCCACCACATTCAACCCCCATCAACCAATTCCTAAAAGTATACTGAGTGTCACCAGAAGCCAGGACTTGATATAAAAAGCTTGGCTTCTAAACCACTGTGACGTAGCCAGGCAGGTTCTGGGGATCTCCTGGGCTCTCATCTGCCACCAGGCCCAACACAAGGCATAGGAGAACACCCAGTCCTCGTCCACTTCTAGAGAACCTCCTCCTTTGGATAGGACTCCCAGGTGGCCAGGCTCTTGGCATTGAGAATTGGGGCAAATATGAAGAGATCGGAGTCATTCCCTTGGTTTGGAAAGACGCAGGAGATGGTGGTTACGCTTAAATGGAGGGATAAAAAGTCCACAAATATAGGTCACTCCAAATCACTTCCTGGAATAATCTGAAGACAGATTTGTAAAACTGAAGCTCAGTTGTGAGGCTCAATTCCAGACACACAATGTTCAGGAAAGTTCCCTGAGGAACCTTGTGGTACTGCTGGGAGAAGCAACTGAGTGGAGTTTTAGGAAGAATTCTTAGGATTTGGAAGCAAGATGGCAGGGTAGATGTTTACAGAAAAGATTATCCCTCAAGATACATCCTACCAACACCCAGGATGTTGTTCCCTTCTCCACACTTCCTCAGAAGCAAGTAGCCCCTACTTTCCCCACCATATAGCCAATATTTTATAGTAGCTATAAAGTATAATCGTCAGGCTATCAGTATATTGTACACCTGTAACAATGTTGTATAGCAACTATAATTTGATAAGAAAATTAAAAACGTTAATGTGAATGAAAGTGACTCCATACCCAACAGCACGTGGTTTGTTTTTTTTAAACACACAGGGATTTACACTTGTATCCATCCTGGTACCCTGTTACCAACCTCATCTGTCTGTCCCTCATTCTCTGCCTGCTAACACATCCCTGAGTGTTATAACAGAAGTGAGGAGCAAGGTTGGACTGCTGACCTCAATTCCCTTTATCTTTAATACAAATACGAATTTTCCTAACCCTTTGTGGTCATAGGATGGGTAGAGACAGTTTTGAGTGGAGACACCACAGATCTTCTAAGTAGACTTAATGCAAGTTGACATGAGAGCGTATTACAGGGTAGACAGGATCTGCCTGTTAACATAAGGCAAGGTGACTGTTTCTAGGATGAATGGAAAGTGCTCATCTCATCCTTGGGCTTGGATTCAGAGTTTATTTGGTTCATCTTAAGTATAGGAAAGGAAGACACCTAATATCACTTCTTCCAACTGCCATTTTCAAAGACTAGGGACAGAGGAATATAGTAGATTCAGACACCTGCCAGTTATTCCCACTGGCCACTCAACTAAGACTTGAATTTGGGCTGTCTAGACTTGAATTCGAACATATGACCCAGATATCAAAGTCCCACTAGAAGTGGAGGTCAGAGGGCAACATGAGCTCACGAGGGGCAGTTGGCACCACGTCAACAGGCACCACAGAGGGGGAGAGTCACCCACGAGGGACTGAGACGACCAGTGAAAGCAGAGCTGATAAAAGGTGGTCGATGCCGCCAGTTCGCTCCCTGCATTTTGCTTCATTTTTATGGGCAAATAACCTTGAGAACAGATTTTCACATCAGGCAGCTGACGGAAAGTATGGGAGACTGTCGTCAGAGTCTACCTTTAGACTGTAGGTTAGCTACAGGACACCATGTAAAGAGCCTGAAGTCACAGTTCTAAGCCCTCCTGTCACATGGCTGCTTGGATCTGTAGGTCAGTGTGTGGCTCATGCAGGATTTCTAGCTGAGCATAGAACCAGACATAGATGACCATCCTCAGGGCAAGACAGACACACCCTAGTGACAGGGAAACCCTGAAGCCATCCCTCACTTATTTTAGGGCTCAGGCTGTTTACCAGGAGCTTCCCTGAAAGGCTACCCTTCAGGGGACCATTAATATTTTAGTTACTCCGATTTGTAGCATCATGAAGCCTTCCAGAAAAATCTAGGGATATGTTTGGCAGATGCCAGAGAAGGAAGTTCCACAAAAGGACACCACAGTGAGTAGAAGAGGTTTCTTAGGTGTAAACCTCCCAGCACAGGAGGAGATATGCCCAGGGAGCCCTGAAAAGTGTACTTGGGTCATTCAGGTCCAAAATGCAGAGGGACCACTTTTAAAGTCTAGAGTCAGAAAAGCTGGACCAGGACCTCCAGGACTGTATGCCAGCTACCATCTGCCACCAAAAAGGATGTCAGGGGAAGCCCCTATGTGAAGGGCTATAAGTGATCAAGAAAATTCTATTAGGTTTTGGGAATAAAAATGTCAGCGGCTTATAGCTATTGTGGCCCCATACTGAGTTTTTCACGTTAAAATGGTGGTGAGTCGGCACCCAGAAGGTCCCCAGTGAGAAGCCTGCAATGCTGGGGTCACCCCTGGCTCCCCAGGACTCACCCTCAGCCAGTTATCGTCCTGGCTCAGTCCCTCCATGCTTCTCACTCTGGCACGTCCATCATGAAGAAGGGTCCAGAGCGTCTTGGGCCTTGGGGTCATTTTAGGACCCCTGTCCTCCCACCAACACACGTCCAAGATCAAGCCACGTTCATGCAGATCCTTTCAGACTCTTAGGAAATAAATTTTAAGATACATGAATTCATGGATTTAACCTGTCTCAGAGGTTGTCCTGAGGGTCCTGTTCTCCTTGAAAACAGACAGCTAGTCTGAAAAGTGGTCAGTTCTTCCTTCGCCAGGCTAGTGTCTGAATAAAGGCGCTGAGCAGTCACGCAAGCTGGGCGCCAGAGGAACAAGGTGTGGACATGGTGGCATTGACCGCCAGGACTGTGGTAGCAAAATGAAATGAGTGAACAGCCTTATGGCACATACCAGCCAAACAGACCTACAGGAGTTAAACAACCCTGGTTACTGTTTAGCTGTTCCTAACACACGCTTGTAGCTAGACTTGTCCTTCGGAAAGCTAATCACTCTGACTCCACGTAGATTACACTCTGCACCTAGCATTCTTCTCCCCTCTTGTGTAGAATTCTGCATTTCAGAAAGAAGGTCATGGGCCAATAATTTCAGGGACACCAGACCTGCTTGCTGAGTTGCCCGAGGCCGGCTGTGGCCATTTGGAAACTTCTCAAAAGAAATGCAAAACCTTCAAGAGGATATAAAACCTCTCCCTATTCCCCAAAGAGGCGGCATGTTCTGGAGGCACTAGCCTGCTGTGCGTTTCCCTTGGACTGGCAAAAATAAAGCTGCTCTTGTCTATTTCCTCCACAAACTCAGTCTCCACCTCTCTCTCTGGCATCGGTAGACAGAGCCAAGATTCTGGCAACAGAACCAGTCCAGCAGGCGAAGAGCTAGTGGAGGCGGCCCCCGCAGGCAGCTCGCCTCTGCGGGGCCCACAGGAAGCATCGCCCGTGTCCCTCACTGTGCCCCTCTGTCCTTTCCCACCCTTGGCTTTTTCTCCCGTGATTGTGGAGCCCGCCGGATAATCCTAGGTCACCTCCAGGCTCCGAGAGGTCCATGGCTCCCTATGATAATCACTGTTGTGAGACAGAAAGGGAACCAAGGACGTTTCAGGCCAACTGACCCAGGACAGGCCCCCAGACTCTCTGGACTGCAATGACTTAGGGTCGTCAGAGGTGCCAAACCCAAGTTCGTTTACCCTGTCCCCAAGCCCGCTGTGACGACGTTACAGTTCGCCAGCTCAGGTCCACCGGGGAGCCTTGCCCCCTCTGCCCAGATGACCCTGGGCCCCTCCCTCCCTCCATCAGCAGGCAGCCTCTCCCAGCTTCCCTGTGGCCTTGGGGACAGCCGCTCACCCTTGGAGGTAAGAGGGGCATCAGGGAGAATCTGTGTCCTCACCTAACATGCAGTTGCCCCAAGGGCAGTTCACACCACACTGTCTTACAGGAGTAGTGAGCATTACTAAAAGCCACTAGAGGAAATGCTGGCCAACTCTAACATGAAAGTGAGCTTCACAGTGGGACTGTCGGACTTCAGGTCCTAGGCTGACTGAAGTGAGTACGGTTGCCGTTCTGTTTAGTGCTTTGTAGAGGGTTTTTGTTGTGAAGAGTTTGAGGGAAGAGCAAACGAGATGCCACCCGCATGCCTGCAGGTGGCCCTCATCACCTGCCCCATACGTAGGACCTGCACTCTTTGGTAAGGAGCGACTCAAGACACCTGTTCTGAGTGAAGGACCACCGATCTCAAAGGATCCTGAAGCTGCCCCAAGAGCCCATTTAGCTCTCACGGCCAGCTGGCTGTCACTCTGATGGCTAAGGCCTCCTCCTCCCTGGGTCTAACACGAGACTCTTCAAAAGGTTAAAGGTGCAGGCCTGAGCCGTTCATTCACCTACACCAGGCAGCACTTAGAGAGACAGGCAACAACTGCGTGCCGGGATGGCAAGTGGCGTCTTGTTTTATGAAGGAAGAGAGTGAGGCAGTGTCTTCTGGCTTAAGGAGACGGCGATAGCATTTTCCGTCTGGGTCTGTAGATTTAGGGACAGCCCAGCCCGGCTTCCAGCTCCCCAGGCGGCTCTAGTGGTGAAGAACCCACTTGCCAATGCAGGTAGACAGACACAGGTTCGATCCCTGGGTCAGAGAGATCCCCTGGAGGAGGGCATGGAAACCCACTCCAGTATTCTTGCCTGGAGCATCCCATGGACAGAGGGGCCTGCGGAGTACAGTCCACGGGGTCTCAGAGTCAGACGCAACTGAGCGACTTAGCACAGAGCCCTGTCTGCTTCTCTAAGGACAGAGACACAGCCTGGCCAGAGCATCCTCCCCAGGCCTCCCCGCACGCTTGTCTCACACTGTCTGGGGCAGCCTGCTGTACCCTCTCCACACCCGCCACCCCCCACTTTACTTCCCCGGCCCCCTGCTGCCCTAGAAGGCTCAAAGGGACGGGGTCCTCTCTCCACTTCATTTTCTATAAAGCAACCTAAAGCGTCACCCCCCCCCTGCTGGCCTGAGGACAGGCACTTTTCAAGGTCGTTTTGCTGAAGAATAAAGGGTTGGGGAGGAAGGGGGGCTTCAGAAGAAAAGAGGCTTATCCCTGTGAGGAGGCCGGCTCAGGCCCTCCCAAGCGCCAGGCCCCTTAGAGAGGCCGGAGGCAGGCCCCCTCAGCTGCCAGAGTGAGAGGGGCGAGCAGGAGAGACGCAGTGAGACCGCGCTCAGGGAGGACAGTGCCAGAGAGAGAAGAAAAAGTGGGGACTTTGCCCTGAAGAAAAACAAAATCCTTCCAGCCCACCAGCCCCAACCTCCCCAGAAACCCATTCAAAGCAAACCCAACCCCTGGGGCAGAGCCTGGCTCAGCAACCCAACCCTGATCAGCAGCCGCGGGCTTAGCCCTTATATACCCGCTGCGCTTCCCCGCGATCAGCAGTAACGACACAGGCTGGGCTGGGCATGCTCCTCACCCTCCTCTGCTACAGGTGGAAGGGGGCCTTCTAGAAGCTCAGAGCATCTGGCTTCCAGCACCAGGTCCATGTGGAGATGGAGGTGGGGAGGCAGATTCCGAACAGGTCTCAGTAGTTGAGCAGCTTCTCTTAATAAGAAATCTTGCATTTGCAACACCTGTGGCTCACTTACAGACCTGAGGAAGGGGGTTCATCCTTCACATGACACATTGAAAGGGCAAAGAATATCACTTCAATTTCACAGGGAAGACTTTCATTTGTGGAGTTGGTGTGTGACCCTGGCCTCACTGAGTTGATAGCATTTGATGATGTTACATGGTCATGTTTGACTCAGAATAAATTCTCTGAGTTCTAAAATGTCTACCGCTGCTGGAGAAATACCTTTCAAATATGCTCTAACGGTTCAAAAATATTAAAATCTGGCATCCTTCAATTCCTATCATGTACATCACGTTAATAAAAGAAATCTACTCATGGAATTTAAATTTAACAACTTCTTGTGAGAAATTAGTTTAACATTCTTGTGGTTTTGTATAACACCATTGATCATGAATTTTATTTTTAATTTGCTTTTATTGGTGTTTTAATTCTCCAGGAGACTTGGAAGGTAGAACTGAGGACCCAGAGGACGTAGCAGCTGGGAGAGGGCTCTGCAAACCTTTCCTGCACTACCACGGTGGCCCTGGAGTCCTCCTAAGACAGACCACATACATGTTTAAGGATACAAGACTCAAAGGAAGAGCCCCCTACAACCACCCAGGAAATGTTGCTTCCTGCTCTTGAAAGCCAACACCAAACAGAGCTGATGTGCCGTGAACATAGGTGGCTCAGATGGTAAGGAGTCTGCCTGCATTGAGGGAGACCCAGGTTCGATCCCTGGGTGGGGAAGATCCCCTGGAGGAGGAAATGGCAGCCCACTCCAGTGTCCTTGTCTGGAAAATTCCATGGATGGGGGAGCCTGGCAGGCTACAGTCCATGGGGTCGCAAAGAGTCAGACACGACTGAGCAACTTCACTCGCTCACTCCTTCATCCTACCACGGAGGGAATATTAATATTATGAGGGCTTGTCCTCATACTGTAGCCTGAATCCTGGTCAGAAAAGGATGCAGGCGTGTGAATCCATCATTCTCTTAGGAGATTTGGAGAGCATATGTGGAGCACACAGGACAAACTTAGATTCCCGGTAAAGAGAAGGGTATACGTGTATTTAGTGTTCTGGTTTTAGAAGACATCCATCAAATACCAGCCCCAACGTGGTTCGTGAACACAGCACCCATTCACAGCACCAGAGTCCATGGCTCCAACCTCCAGACACAGCACCGATCACCTTGGAAACCACAAGCCCAAAGAACAGTGCCCACCAGATGTTTTGACTGCTGGACACTCTACGGCAAATTCCACACCGGACCATTCACCTGAGCCTCGCCTCCTGGTGACTGCCCTGTGCGTCCCTCTAGCCCTCCTGGTACTTAGGCTAGACAGTCATGTGGCCTTCGCTGTATTGCTGAGAACCAGTGAGGGAACAAGGATGGGAAGCGAATCTCGATGATGCACGGTTACTTGCATAGTTCAGGTTTCTTTTTTGTGAGCTGCCGTCTTCCGTCCTCCTCCTTTTGGATGGACTGTGGCTGTGTATGTGTGCTCAGTCGCTTCTGTCATGTCCGACTTGTTGCAACCCCACAGGCTGTGGCCCACCAGGCTCCTCTGTCTTTGGGATTTTTCTCGGCAAGATTACTGGAGCAGGTTGCTATGCCCTTCTCCAGGGGATCTTCCTGACTCAGGGGTCTAACCATGTCTTCTGTGTCTCCTGCAATGCAGGTGGGTTCTTTACCACTTGAGCCATCAGGGAATCCTTGACTGTATCTATCCTTACTCAAAATGTATTCTTGTAAAGATGAGTAATTACAGAGATCTACTTTGAGATTTCAACATCTGCTAGATCATCAAAAAAGCAAGAGAGTTCCAGAAAAACATCTATTTCTGCTTTATTGACTATGCAAAAGCCTTTGACTGTGTGGATCACAATAAACTGCGGAAAATTCTGAAAGAGATGGGAATACCAGACCACCTGATCTGCCTCTTGAGAAATCTGTATGCAGGTCAGGAGGCCACAGTTAGAACTGTGGACATGGAACAACAGACTGGTTCCAAATAGGAAAAGGAGTACATCAAGGCTGTATATTGTCACCTTGCTTATTTAACTTATATGCAGAGTACATCATGAGAAATGCTGGGCTGGAGGAAGCACAAGCTGGAATCAAGATTGCTGGGAGAAATATCAATAACTTCAGATATGCAGATGATAACACCCTTATGGCAGAAAGTGAAGAAGAACTGAAGAGCCTCTTGATGAAAGTGAAAGAGGAGAGAGAAAAAGTTGACTTAAAGCTCAACATTCAGAAAACTAAGATCATGGCATCTGGTCCCATCACTTCATGGCAAATAGATGGGGGAACAGTGGAAACAGTGGCTGACTTTATTTTGGGGGCTCCAAAATCACTGCAGATGGTGACTGCAGCCACGAAATTAAAAGATGCTTACTCCTTGGAAGGAAAGTTATGACCAAACTACACAGCATATTAAAAAACATTACTTTGCCAACAGAGGTCTGTGTCATCAAGGCTATGGTTTTTCCAGTAGTCATGTATGGATGTGAGAGTTGGACTATAAGGAGAGCTGAGCGCAGCAGAATTGATGCCTTTTAACTGTGGTGTTGGAGAAGACTTTTGCAAGTCACTTGGACTGCAAGGAGATCCAACCAGTCCATCCTAAAGGAGATCAGTCCTGAGTGTTCATTGGAAGGACTGATGGTGAAGCTGAAACTCCAATGCTTTGGCCACCTCATGCGAAGAGCTGACTCATTTGAAAAGACCCTGATGCTTGGAAAGATTGAAGGCAGGAGGAGAAGGGGATGACAGAGGATGAGATGGTTGGATGGCATCACCAACTCAATGGACATGAGTTTGGGTGAACTCTGGGAGTTGGTGATGGACAGGGAGGCCTGGTGTCCTGTGGTCCATGGGGTCACAAAGAGTTGCACACGACTGAGCGACTGAACCGAACTGAACTGAAGCACATATCTACAGAGGGTGATATGTAGTATGTTTGACATAATAAAAACTTCACGGGCCTTAACATTTTATATTGCATACTTCTGTTACAGCTCATCTGCCTAGTGTCCACAGAATTTAATAATGACTCATTCTGAATTCTAAGAATCACTGTACACTTGGCAGAAGCGATTGTGTAAAGAATCCTTAGGGATGATTTAGGTTGAATGTGACGTGGTGCGTTTTGACCAAAATAATTCATTCAGGAACAGTTTGATCTCATTACCCTTCCCTCCGCCCTACACTCTAATCACAGTAAAGTAGCTGAATTTTTACAAGCTGTTTTCCTTTGGGGCATCTGATTCAAGCAGTTCATTCTGAGTGATACATCTCTTTCGCCAAGAACCCAAGAAGTAAGGGCACGGGGGTTACATAAGGTTTACAATTGAACCAGTGGGAACCTAGAAGCAAATTGAGGATCCACCACTATTGATCGAGCACCAGCCCTCAGATGGAGCCTTAAATGTATTGTCTCGTACAAGCCTGGGTGTGTCGAGTCATGCACTGCAGACGGATTAGTGAGAATAACCTTTGAGATCATTAAAGCCAGTGGTCTCCTAACTGAAATATTTTTTCCAACAGAACTTTTAATTTTTTTTCACATGAAACCTGCACATCACCTCACTAACTCACATACTGGAGTGCCCTGCTGGAGATTCACCCCATGCTGTCTCCAGGGAGCTGACGAGTTCACGTAGCAAGAGCTGAGGGAGGCTTCTAGGGCCCAGTTTCCTTCCTTCCAGGAGAGAAACCTGATATAAGACGCTCTCCCTTCTCCCCTTGGATCTGGTGTTCATACGTGACCCATGGAATTATTGTAGCGGACTTTCTCTGAAGCTAAGAACAAAGTCACAGAGTTCACAGCAATGTGAGGAGAGAAAAAAAATACACTAGTTTTTGATAATCTCATTGAGTTACTGACCCAAGCAATGATGAAGTCCTGTATTACCTTTGGACTTGAAAATACGCAGCAGTCCATGCCTTCGATGTTAAAGTTGGGCGTTAGGGGTCTACTTTCATGGAGCCTGGATCATCCTCACTGGCAAAATCACTCCTGGGGACCTGTTTGCTGCTGCTCCTCCTGTGGGCTCTAAGAAATAAAGTTTGAAACCCTTCTGAGATATTCCAAATCTTCTTACAAATGTAACAAGAGGAAAATGTTATTTACAAGATTTTATGAGGTAGGTGATTGACCATACACTATCTTCATAAGTTTATTCTAAAAAGAAATACTGGTTAACTTTCAGTTTCTTTACCTTATGATTAGCATAAGTGTGAATATTGTGTAGACTTCTAAGTCATTTGGTTGTGAGTAACACAGAGTCGGACACCACTGAAGCGACTTAGCAGCAGCAGCAGCAACTTTGTTTTGTTTTATCTCTATAGGTTATTTTGTCTCTTTATATTTTTATTAATGCTGTTTGATTTAATTCATTGTGGTCAGAGCCTATGAGCTGTATCTTGGTTATTTCAAACTTGTTGAGATTTATTTGTGATCTAGTGCCTGGTCAAAATTCCAAATGTTTCATTTGCATATGAAAGATAAATTTCAGATTAGGTATGTTAATACACTATTCCTTTTGTATATTTTATTAATTTGTGTCACTCTGAGAGGAAAATTGAAATCCGTGAATGAGTCTTAAAGTGGTCTGCTGAATGCCTACCCTTTTATTCTGAGTTTTTTCAGGAGCTTATTTAGTACATTCAATATTTTAAACAAATTCATGTATTCAACAATATTGGCCAAGCCCTTTCACTGTGTGCTCATAATGTATCAGACAGTAATGGTCAAAACCAAACAAGAAAAACAACCTGCCAAGAGGCATCTTTCATTGCAGGAGGAAAAAACTGAGTCATGAACGGAATGCCATAATATAATGGGTGATCTCAAGGAGAGGGAGGAAGTAGGGGGTGGGGGACGGGAGGATGACTCATAAGGTTTAGAGAAGCATAGAATAGCAAGGCAGGGATCCATTACTGTCTTATGCCTTGGAGGAAACAGCGTATTGTGGTAGCTTCTGGAAGGAGGTGACACTGATTTGAATTTAAAGCAGGAGTGGGAGATAGATTCATAGTACAGCCACTTTGGGGGAATGAAAAAGAGAAAGTAAATTGCAGAGAAGAACACGGCATGTCCTCTTGCCTTCCTTTAGAATAGCATTTTAATTTCATACCTGAAAATTATCAAAGTTCCAAAAAGGAAGACTCATTAAGAGAATTAAAAACCAAGCCACGGTTTGGGAGAAAATATTTGTGAAGCATGTATCTGATACACAACTTGCATTTAAAATGTACAAAGAACGCTTAAAACTCAAAAATAAACACCCAAGTTTTGGCAAAATTGGCAAAAGAGCTGAACAGACACTTTACCAAAGATGATATAGAGATGGCAAATAAGCATATAAAAAAGATGGTAAATACCATAGGTCATTAGAGAATTATAAAGTGAAATGAAAATATACCACTACAAACATATTTGAATGGCTAAAATCTAAAGAACTAACAATACCAATGATGACAGGGATGCAGAACAGAAGGAACTTTCCTTCATTGTTGGTGGAAATGCAGAATGGTACAGCCATTTTGGAAGACTGGTGGGCAGTTTTTTTACTCAGCTAAACAGAGTCTTATGAGTCAGCAGTGGTGCTCCTAGTTATTTTTTCAAATGACTTGAATGCTTAGGTCCACACAAAAACCTACACACAGAGGTTTAAATCAGTTTCATTTGGGAGAAGGCAATGGCAACCCACTCCAGTACTCTTGCCTGGAAAATCCCATGGAAGGAGGAGCCTGGTAGGCTGCAGTCCATGGGGTCGCTAAGAGTCAGACATGAGTGGCTTCACTTTCACTTTTCACTTCTATGCATTGGAGAAGGAAATGGCAACCCACTCCCCCAGAGATGGGGGAGCAGACAACCAAGATGTCCTTCAGAAGATGAATAGATAAGCAAGCTGTGGTACACCCATACAGTGCATCCCTAAGTGACAAAAGGAATGAGCCATCATGCCATGAGAAGACATGGGAAAATGCCTGCTGCTAAGTAAAAGGGAAGCTATGACCAACCTAGACAGAATATTAAAAAGCAGAGACAATGCTTTGTCAACAAAGGTCTGTCTAGTCAAGGCTATGGTTTTTCCAGTGGCCACGTATGGATGTGAGAGTTGGACTATAAAGAAAGCTGAGGGCCAAAGAATTGATGCTTTTGAACTGTGGTGCTGAAGAAGACTCTTGAGAGTCCCTTGGACTGCAAAGAGATCCAACCAGTCCATCTGAAAGGAGATCAGTCCTGGGTGTTCATTGGAAGGACTGATGTTGAAGCTGAAACTCCAATACTTTGGCCACCTGATGGGAAGAGCTGACTCATTGGAAAAGACCCTGATGCTGGGAAGGATTGAGGGCAGGAGGAGAAGGGGACGGCAGAGGATGAGATGGTTGGATGGCATCACTGACTCGATGGACATGGGTTTGGGTGGACTCCAGGAGTTGGTGATGGACAGGGAGGCCTGGCGTGCTGTGGTTCATGGGGTTGCAAAGAGTTGGACACGACTGAGTGACTGAACTGAACTGAACTGAAGTGAAAGGGGCTAAATAGTGTCTTATTTTAATCACATAACATTCAGACAAGCAAACCACAAAGAATGTATAAAGAATGGTAGTCTCCAGGAGTTCAGAGGAAGGAGAAGGGTGAACAGATGAAGCAGAGATTTTCGGGGCAATTAAACTATTCTCTATGATGCTGTACTGATGGTAGGTTCATGACACGATATATTTATCCAAACATATTTTCACTGTACAACGCAGAGTGCACTTTCATGTAAGATACGGTCTTTAGTCAGTACAAATGTATTAGTACTCATTCTTTAATTGTAACAACTATACCACAGTAATTCAAAAAGTTAATAGAAGTAATTTGTGCAGGGGAGAGAGAAAACATGGGAACTCTATAGCATCAGCTTAATTTATCAGTAAATCTATTGATTTATTTAATAAATGTAGAACTGTTCTAAAATAGTCTATGAGCTAAAAAAAAAAAAAGGCTAATCTAAAAATAAACATCTAGAAGAGCATTACAAAGCAGAGGAAGTGAGTGCGGAGTTGAGAAATAGCGCGTGGGCAGATGAGTTGCAGGGATTATCAGGTAGATGCGGCAGTGGGGGTGCCTACCAGTAATTCCATGTGGTTGCACTACAAGTCATAAGGCAGAGAAGTCATGAGTGATGGGCTGGGGAAAACCGGCAGAGGCCAGTCCATGGATCTAGTTTGGAGAATGAATTCTATCCTGGAGGTAATGGATTTTAAACATGGAGATATAAAGTTTGTCTCCTGGGATGGTGTGGACAATGCCTGTGTGGCTTATCACACAAGGCTGCTGTGTGTGCCCAATCAGACCATGTCTGTTGAATGCTGACCCTGGATCAAGTTGTCAGTAAATGGCCTGTCGCTTCTGTAGGAACCTCAGGGTCTTGATCCCTCAAGGGAGGATCAAAAAGTCCTTACACATCTAACTTTCCATGTCTAACTTTCTGCTTGTGATAATGTCCACCCAAGTCTGAGGCCTGTGAAGTCACTTTTATGGTGTAACCAGTAACAGTGAGAGGTGGACTGTCCTGGATTGTGACTGGACCCTCTGGCTCCTCCAAGAGATGTTGGAAACAGTCTCATCCACTCAAGATAGCCTGGATCAGAGCAAAATTCTAGAAAGTTAAACTCACAGTATGGAATTGTAGTAGAATCATGCTGTCTGAATGACACTGCTGCTAAGTCACTTCAGTCGTGTCCGACTCTGTGCGACCCCATAGATGGTCTCCTACCAGGCTCCTCTGTCCCTGGGATTCTCCAGGCAAGAACACTAGAGTGGGTTGCCATTTCCTTCTCCAATGCATGCAAGTGAAAAGTAAAAGTGAAGTTGCTCAGTCGTGTCCGACTCTTAGCGACCCCATGGACTGCAGCCCACCAGGCTCCTCCTTCCATGGGATTTTCCAGGCAAGAGTACTGGAGTGGGTGCCATTGCCTTCTCCACGACACAGTGTGTGTAAAATCTTGAGAAAAACAAACAACAAAAAGAAGTGGACAAAAAGCCCAAAGTATCGTGACTATCTGGAGGAAGGCTTATTTTATTCAACAAAATTAGTTTGCATTGACATAGCTATAAAAACAGTGGACAATTAATTGGGGTATAAAGTGAAATAATAATTAGTATTTATTGAGCACTTTCTACATGCTAGGCACTTGACTGTCATTTCCCTCATTTCTATAGTTAAAGATGACTTTGCAGAGAATTGAACTCATGTAATTTGCTCAAGGGCTTCCCAGGTGGCCCAGTGGTAAAGAATCCACCTGCAGGAAATCCCTGGGTTGTGAAGATCCTCTGGAGGAGGAGATGGCAACCCACCCCAGTATTCTTGCCTGGGAAATCCCATGGACAGAGGAGCCTGGTGGGCTGCAGTTCGTGGGGTTGCAAAGAGTTGCACATGACTTACTGACGGAGCCAAACCAAATCTGCTCAATATCAACCACGCAGGAAGCAGAAGCAAGATAGAAACACAGGAGGCTCACCTCAGACGTCACGTTCTCATCACAGTGCATTTCTGTCCCTCACTCCATAAGAAAATATCCTACAATAAAATACAACATCAAGTTTCATTAATTCCAGGAAGATATTAACTTTCCAGGAGTGGAGTGCTGAGAGAATACCTTTCTGGACAGACAGAAGTAGGTTCAAGCTCTGGCTCTGCTATACCCCAGCTCTGGGGAAAGTACTGAAACTCCATAAGCTTCTGGTAGTTTATCTCAGATTCTTTATTTGAATGAAATGTGATGGGATAAATAAAACGTCTAGCACCCAGTGCTTCACACACGCTCCATTCACGTTAGCTCAGCTCTCGCCATTTAATTTTTCATGCCTTGGTCTCCCAAATGGCTTTTCCCAGCGTGAGAGAATGAACTGATTATTTAGACAGCTCTAGTCTCCCCGTGAAACTGAATAAATAGGCACTCAATTTCAATCATGCGCTTGGTCAATATGAGTCATCCTGCAGAACGAGATAAACTCTTGGAGAACCTGTAAGTTCTGTTCTTAGTTATATAAAGCTATTGACCAGAGTTTGAGTTCATGAAGTTCATTTTCTGAGCCAGCAGCCGGCTTCCCCCTCTCATATCTGTTCAGTTCATGCAAAATTCCTCTTTGATGACTTTGTTTTTATGTCTTCTATTGATGACCGTGTAATGAGGTGGTTATTAATATCCTAAACTGCTTACCTGGATGGCATATCAATGATAACTCGCTGAGTGAACAAAAACAAGATGTCTCGTTTGGTGAGCTCAGAAGTACACATCCTATGGATCTCTGGCATCTGGGTAGGGGGCACCTCCTGCGTGCAGTGCCAGCCCCAGCCTTGGCTCTCCTACTCCTCCCCATGCTGTCAGAGCTCAAGCTGCTATGCCCATGGAGAGCTGCTACCCTGCATGGGACAGGGTGACAACTCGAGAGTTCTAAAAGCAAGGATTATAATTGCGCAGGGCAATGTCCAGACCTCCTCTTGCTGCTATCAAGGGTCGGATACTCATTTCTCTATCGTAGCACTCAGGAAACTTGGTACCTGTGTTAGGCTATTTGGCACAAGTGAAACAGGAGGATTGCACAAGTTATATAGGAAGAAGGATGACACATACCCATATCTACTTGAAGAAGGCAGGGTTTTTCTATTTATTTCTTGATGTATCACAAGTATATAAAATAGAGCTTGGCAATAACAGAGCCTCTGCACTGTATGATATACTCCTGGGACTATACGATACACGTCCCTGGTGGTCCAGTGGTTAAGAGTCCACTTGCCAATGCAAGGGGCACAGGTTCAATCCCTGGTCTGGGAAGATCCCACATGCAGCAGAGCAACTGAGCCCTTGCTACAACTACTGAAGCAGATGTGCCCTAGAGCCTGTGCTCGGCAACACGAGAACCCACCACAATGAGAAGCCCTCACGCCGCAGCTAGAGAGTAGCCCTTGCTCACTGCAACTAGAGAAAGCCCGTGTATAGCAATGAACACCCAGTGCAGCCAAAAAATAAAAAAACAAATAACTTTGTATTTCCAATGCCTGATATGTAATGAATACTCTGTTATCACATATCCCCGACACCATCACTGGAACCACCTCTAAGAAACAACCAGAGAACCAGGACGCTACAGATGGACCTCTATTCATACTCACTCTGAATCGCTTCTCCAACCCTGGAGTTTTCATTTAAGCACAGTATTAAAATATTCTTATTAACTTGCATCATCAATATATCCTTCATCTATTATTTATATGCTTTAGTTCTGCAGCCTGGTCTGGAAGAAACAGATACCGTGGGGGTTATATTACCCTGTGGTTGAAAATTGCTTTTCTCTGACTCTTCCTTTCTCTCTCTCCCCATCAGTGAAGTGCTAGTTCAGTTTCTGTTTTCCACTGGCGTGAACCAGTTTCAAAGCTTTCTCATCGCTTGCATTACTTCTGATTCATTTTCCCTGCAATGAAATAGAGCTTCCTGGTTGCCTTCTAAACAATGTGCCGACTGCACCACTTTTCCTTACTGGGCTTAGCATCACCTTCAGAATCCAAACTTTCTTTAGAGACAGTGGCTCTTCTTTGCCTAATACCAGAGGTGTTATTGGGCCCTGTGTGTTTGTTAGTTGCTCTTTGTGACCCCTTGGACTATAGCTTGCCAGGCCCCTCTATCCATGGAATTCTCCAGGTAAGATTATTGGAGAGGGTTGCCATTTCCTTCTCCAGGAGATCTTCCCAACCCAGGGATTGAACCCGGGTCTCCTGCATTGCAGGCAGATTCTTTACCATTTGAGCCCTGGTTCAATGGATCAAAGGCTTCCCTGGTGGCTCAGAGGTTAAAACGTCTGCCTGCAATGCAGGAGACCTGGGTTTGATCCCTGGGTTGGGAAGATCCCCTGGAGAAAGAAATGGCAACCCACTCCAGTATTCTTGCCTGGAAAATCCTATGGATGGAGGAGCCTGGTGGGCTACAGTCCACAGGGTCGCAAAGAGTCGGACACAACTGAGTGACTTCACTTTCAATGGATCAAATGCTTTGGATCAAATCCTAGGATCAAATGCTTCATCCTAGGACATCAAGTGACTCAGCAACCTCAATTTACTATCATTGGCTAATTGTTACCTGAACTGGCAAATCATTTTTTTAAAAAGTTGTTTAGTTAAGTGGAAGTTATTTAAGTGAGACCAAAACTAACCCAGAGGCACAGGTAACCTTCGAGAGAATGTGGCTCATAGTCCAAAGTTACCTGCTCTGACTGTGCTGTCTAATGAATCGTGTCTTTCTGAAATTCGCATGTTGAAGTCCCAACCTCCATTGCAACTATATCTGGAGAAAGGGTCTTTAGGAGTTAAAGTTAGATAACGTCGTAAGAGTGGAGCCGTAGTCTGATGCAAACGTGGCCTGTGGCCTTATAGGAAGAGGAAACTCTCTCTCACTTTTGCTCTCCCCACCCCGTGCCATGTGAGGTCACCGGGAGAAGGTGGACCGTCTGCAGGACAGGAAGAGAATTCGCTCAAGGACCCACCCGTGCCTTCACCCTCACCTGGGACTTTGAGCTTCCAGAACTGTAAGGAAGTAAATTTCTATTGTCTTGGCCGCCCAGTCCCTGATATTTTGTCGTGTCAGCACAAGCTTACTTAATATAAACTATTAATACTCTACTACTTCTCCGTGAACTCACACCTACAGAATCACATGCAGCTCCAAGGGCAGCCGACACAACTGGAAAGAATTATGGGTCTCTTTCACCTTTGGGAGCGAAACCATGAGAGAACCCCCTCAAGGGTTCCCCTTTAGGACCATTACACAATAAGGTTATGCAAGGAAGAGTGCAGGTAGTATTCTCTATATATGTTCATTATACAATGGAAAAGACAGAGCCTGTATAGTGATCACAAATGGATGGCTTGGCAGCTAGTATTTTTTCCCAAAAGATAACTCTTGGAAATTACATGTCATATAGAGGAGTAATGTGTGGATAGACCTCTTAGAAAGGGCATGGTGAATGAAAATATCTATGATAGAACTAAATAAGCACTAGGAGACATAGCCCATTGGGAAAACACTCAGTAGCCAGGTGGACAAGGTGAACATATGTGGACATCCCTCGGCCTCTTTCTCCAGGAAGCCTGGCATTTTCTCTGTGGGCACAAAGGTTCTGTGGCATCAGGAAGGAAGACTAGGCATGGTCTCCACAAGCTGGATGTCCTTCACCAAGCTGCGCTGGACACTGCTACTGCCAAATACTGATAGTTCTGCTTTCTTCTTTTATTTTTATTGGAGTTTAGTTGCTCTACAATGCTGTGTTAGTTTCTGCTGCACAGCAAAGTGAATAGCTATGATGCTTTTGAACTGTGGTGTTGGAGAAGACTCTTGAGAGTCCCTTGGACTGCAAGGAGATCCAACCAGTCCATTCTGAAGGAGATCAGCCCTGGGATTTCTTTGGAAGGAATGATGCTAAAGCTGAAACTCCAGTACTTTGGCCACCTCATGCGAAGAGTTGACTCATTGGAAAAGACTCTGATGCTGGGAGGGATTGGGGGCATGAGGAGAAGGGGATGACAGAGGATGAGATGGCTGGATGGCATCACTGACTCGATGGACGTGAGTCTCAGTGAACTCCGGGGGTTGGTGATGGACAGGGAGGCCTGGCGTGCTGCAATTCATGGGGTCGCAAAGAGTCGGACACGACTGAGCTACTGATCTGATATGATCTGATATATATATATAGATGTATCCCCTCTTTTTTGGATTTCCTTCCCACGCAGTTCACCACAGGGCACTGAGAGGAGTTCCCTGTGCAGTACAGTGGTTTCTCACTAGTTATCTATTTTATACATAGTGGTGTGTATTCAGTTCAGTCGCTCAGTTGTGTCCGACCCTTTGTGACCCCATGAACCGCAGCACGCCAGGCCTCCCTGTCCATCACCAACTCCTGGAGTCCACCCAAACCCATGTCCATCGAGTCGGTGATGCCATCCAACCATCTCATCCTCTGTCGTCCCCTTCTCCTCCTGCCCCCAATCCCTCCCAGCATCAGGGTCTTTTCAAATGAGTCAGCTCTTCGCATCAGGTGGCAAAAGTAATGGAGTTTCAGCTTCAACATCAGTCCTTCCAATGAACAACTAAGACTGATCTCCTTTAGGATGGACTGTTTCAGCTTCAACATCAGTACTTCCGATGAACAACCAGGACTTATCTCCTTTAGAATGGACTGGTTGGATCTCCTTGCAGTCCAAGGGACTCTCAAGAGTCTTCTCCAACACCACAGTTCAAAAGCATCAATTCTTTGGTGCTCAGCTTTCTTTACAGTCCAACACTCACATCCATACATGACCACTGGAAAAACCATAGCCTTGACTAGACAGACCTTTGTTGGCAAAGTATTGTCTCTGCTTTTTAACATGGTATCTGCTGCCAACTCACTTCAGTCATGTCCAACTCTGTGCAACCCCATAGATGGCAGCCCAGCAGGCTCCACCGTCCCTGGGATTCTCCAGGCAAGAACACTGGAGTGGGTTGCCATTTCCTTCTCCAATTCATGAAAGTGAAAAGTGAAACTGAAGTCGCTCAGTTGTGTCCAACCCTCAGCGACCCCATGGACTGCAGCCCACCAGGCTCTTCCGTCCATGGGATTTTCCAGGCAAGAGTACTGGAGTGGGGTGCCATCACCTTCTCCGAACATGGTATCTAGGTTGGTCATAACTTTCCTTCCAAGGAGTAAGCGTCTTTTAATTTCATGGCTGCAATCACCATCTGCAGCAAGCTTGGAGCCCAGAAAAATAAATTCAGCCACTGATTCAACTGTTTCTCCATTTATTTGCCATGAAGTGATAGGACCGGATGCCATGATCTTAGTTTTCTGAATGTTGAGCTTTAAGCCAACTTTTTCACTCTCCTCTTTTACTCTCATCAAGAGGCTCTTTAGTTCTTCTTCACTTTCTGCCATAAGGGTGGTGTCATCTGTATATCTGAGTTTATTGATATTTCTCCTGGCAATCTTGATTCCAGCTTGTGCTTCATCCAGCCCAGTGTTTCTCATGATGTACTCTGCATAGAAGTTATATAAGCGAGGTGACAATATACAGCCTTGACATACTCCTTTTCCTATTTGGAACCAGTCTGTTGTTTCATGTCCAGTTCTAACTGTTGCTTCCTGACCTGTATACAGGTTTCTTAAGAGGCAGGTCAGGTGGTCTGGTATTTCCATCTCTTTCAGAATTTCCCACAGTTGATTGTGATCCACACAGTCAAAGGCTTTGGCATAGTCAATAAAGCAAAAATAGATGTTTTTCTGGAACTCTCTTGCTTTGTCGATGATCCAGTGGATGTCGGCAATTTGATCTCTGGTTCCTCTGCCTTTTCTAAAACCAGCTTGAACATCTGGAAGTTCACAGCTCACATATTGCTGAAGCCTGGCTTGGAGAATTTTGAGCATTACTTTACTAGTGTGTGAGATGAGTGCAATTGTGCGGTAGTTTGAGCATTCTTTGGCATTGCCTTTCTTTGGGATTGGAAGGAAAACTGACCTTTCCCAGTCCTGTGGCCACTGCTGAGTTTTCCAAATTTGCTGGCATATTGAGTGCAGCACTTTCACAGCATCATCTTTCAGGATTTGAAAGAGCTCAACTGGAATTCCATCACCTCCACTAGCTTTGTTTGTAGTGATGCTTCCTAAGGCCCACTTGACTTCATATTCCAGGATGTCTGGCTTTAGGTGAGTGATCACACCATCATAATTATCTGGGTCATGAGGCTGTTTTTTGTACAGTTTTGTGTATTCATGCCACCTCTTCTTCTAATATCTTCTGCTTCTGTTAGGTCCATACCATTTCTGTCCTTTATTGAGCCCGTCTTTGCATGAAATATTCCCTTGGGATCTCTAATTTTCCTGAAGAGATCTCTAGTCTTTCCCATTCTATTGTTTTCCTCTATTTCTTTGCATTGATCACTGAGGAAGGCTTTCTTATCTCTCCTTGCTATTCTTTGGAACTCTGCATTCAAATGGGTATATCTTTCCTTTTCTCCTTTGCTTTTCACGTCTCTTCTTTTCACAGCTATTTGTAAGGTCTCCTCAGACAGTCATTTTGCTTTTTTGCATTTCTTTTCCATGGGGATGGTCTTGATCCCTGTCTCCTACAATGTCACTCTGTCCATAGTTCATCAGGCACTCTGTCTATCAGATCTAGTCCCTTAAATCTATTTCTCACTTCCACTGTATAGTCATGAGGGATTGGATTTAGGTCACACTGAATGGTCTAGTGTGTTTCTCCACTTTCTTCAATTTCAGTCTGAAGCGGTGTGTATATGTCAATCCCAATCTCCCAATTCATCCCACCCACTCCCCTGTCCTCCTTATGACTTACTTCATGCTGTATGACAGTCTCTAGATCCATCCATCTCTACAAATGGCCCAACATTGTTCCTTTTCATGGCTGAGTAATATTCTATTGTATATGTGCCACTCCTTCTTTATTCATTCCCTTGCATATAGATTGCATTCAGGTTGTGTCCATGCCCTGGCTCCTGTAAATAGGGCTGCAATGAACATTAGGGTGAATGTGTCATTTTGAATTATAGTTTTCTCTGGGTGTATGCCCATGGTGGGATTGCTGGGTCACATGGTAGTTATATTTTTAGTTTTTTAAGAAACCTCCACACTCTTCTCCATAGTGACTGTATTAATTTACATTCTCACCTAGAGTACAAGAAGGTTCCCTTTTCCTCGCATCTTGTCCAGCATTTCTTGTTTGCAGATTTATTGATGATGGCTATTCTGACTGGTGTGAGGTGATATTTCATTATAGTTTTGAGTTGCATTTCTCTAATAATTAGTGATGTTGAGCAACTTTGCATGAGTTTTTTACACATTTGTATGTCTCCTTTGGAGAAGTGTCTATTTTTGTCTTTGCCCATTTTTTGATTGTGTTTTTTTTTATTGGGATACATGATCTGTTTGTATATTTTGGAGGTCAATTCTTTGTCAGTTTCTTTGTTTGCAAATATTTTATCCCACTCTGAAGGTTGTCTTTTGATCTTGTTTATGGCTTCCTTTTCTGTGCACTGATGATTTCCTTGGCAGTGACTAATGTCAAGTAAATACAATAATAAAATAATAAAGAAATCTAAGTGCTGAAGAATCGATACTTTTGAACTGAGGTGCTGGAGAGGACTCTTGGGAGTCCCTTATACAGCAAGGAGATCAAACCAGTCAATCCTAGAGGGAACCAACCCTGAATATTCATTGGAAAGACTGAGGCTAAAGCTTAAGCTTCAATAATTTGGCCATCTGATGTGAAGAGCCAACTCACTGGAAAAGACCTTGATGCTGGGAAAGATGAAGGGCGGAGGAGAAGGAAGTGACAGAGGATGAGATGGTGGGATGAAATAATGAACTCGGTGGACATAGTTTGAGTAAACTCTGGGAGACAGTGAAGGACAGGAGAGCCTGGAATGCCGCAGCCCCTGGGGTTGCAAACAGTTGGAGATGACTGAGCAACTGAACAACAGGGACCAAACAGAGTCGTGGTTTATCCCTTTGGTCCTGCTGTCCCATACGCTCCTCTTTTCATTCTCTGAAGTGTCCCACTAGAGAAAGCCGATTGTGTGGCCGCCCTGCTGATACGGCACCGCTGCCAAACACAATCACCCTGCCGCCAGGTGGTAGGTGCAGTACCTTTTTCCTTCCGTAGTGCAGTGGGCAGCAATTTATTCTAACAGAAACACATACATATTCTACATGCAGATTTGTCTTCCCTGCAGGAAACATTTCCAACAGAACCATCATCGTTCAGCGGCTTGTGGAATTCATCACCATAGTATCCCACTTTGCATTGACACTAACCGAGGAAATCATTTTACTGTGAAGGAGAATTCGTAATGAGCTAAAACCTACAAATTAATTTTGCGGCCATGTGCCTTATACGACAAAGTCACTGGCTTGACAAACAGATGGAATGGGCTTCTGAGACTCATCATAGATTTGAGGTAACTCTGTGCAAGGTTGGGGTGCTGTCCCACAAAATGAGGTGCTCCCTTCCACCAACAGTTTCCTGCATTGTGGCTTGACACAGACCTTCCCTTTACTATTGTCTGGTTCAAAAGACCCAGAGAGCAGAGTCTAAAGCTCTAAAGACCTAAAGCAGAGTCTTCTTTTGTGCTGAGCCCGTATGAAAACTTGCAGCCTATGGGTTACCTTAAGGGTAAATGGATTTAAACAATATTCCCAAATGTGGTATGTAGTTACCCCTAAAATCCAAAGAGGCTCACAAAGCAGCATATCCTGTTCTGCAGAGTGGTATGAGGTGAAGCAAGTTCTCTCTTCCTTTAAAAGGACTTTTTCCACTTGCCCTACACTCTGGAGCCCAGAAGCTTCAAGAATGTGGCAGAGTACTTAGCCAACATGCTGCTGCTGCTGCTGCTAAGTCGCTTCAGTCGTGTCCGACTCTGTGCGACCCCAGAGATGGCAGACCACCAGGCTCCCCTGTCCCTGGGATTCTCCAGGCAAGAACACTGGAGTGGGTTGCCATTTCCTTCTCCAATGCAGGAAAGTGAAAAGTGAAAGTGAAGTGGCCCAGTCGTGTCTGACTCCTAGCGACCCCATGTACTGCAGCCCACCAGGCTCCTCCATCCAAGGGACTTGCCAGGCAAGAGTACTGGAGGGGGTTGCCATTGCCTTCTCCGTGAAGCAGATGTAAATAAAAATCTGTCATCTCACTACCCTAATCCGAAACCAACTAATAGTATTCAGTGATGTCTTGGGTGCCCAGGACTAGAGACAGTGAGAGCCTGTGTCTGATGAAAGGTCTATGAGTTTCCATTTTTCTATGCACAGCTACCCTGGTGAATAGCCATAGGGTGTTTCTGTGACCATTTATGTTTTAATAATATACAATTATTGGTTTTAGCAATTTAAAATTTCATTAATTATTTTGAAAGTACATTTCTCCATAAATTTAAATTTTATGTATTTTAAGCTCTGAATACATTATTATAGCCTCCCACTGTTGAAATTACTGATGGTTTTAATCTCAGTTATTTTCCTCTGAAACCTGGAGGTATTTTTTGCATATTTGTGGTCTGTATTGTTTATTTGGGCCTATGGAATTTTACATCTCCATATTTTTTAGTCCTCAGTGCGACTTTTCTCTTTTTGTTTACCTTCCTTCACTATCTCATCCTGTTGACTTTTTGTCTTAAATTTTGCTTACCTAGTGGTTTTCTGCTCCATTTTACAGAGGCTCTGGCTTCTTGAATTTTTGAAAAGCCAGTTTAATTCCCATTGAACTGCAATTATACTTCATAGATGAAGTAATGTTCTCTTTGGTCATTATTCAATGAGGTGATTTTTTTCTGGATGTACTTTCAGCAGCACGTAGTGTGGGTACCCAGTGCTTCGCTCGGCATACTCAAGTGATGATAGACAAGACACTCAGCTCAGACTTGCAATTGGATGCTGCACTGGTATGTTGGAAGGAAGTCCGCCCTCAGAGAGCTGTCCAGGGTGCTGTCTGGGGCACCAAAATGCTTCTACTTTGACAAGTCCTGTTTGGATAGTGCACTGAACCTCCACAGTATTTAAAAGCCAAGATCTAGACGCTAATTGCTACTCTAGTTGCTATTTTCCACAGTCCCTCCCAGTGGAAATGTGTTTGTGCACATATACCCCTTAAGTCTAATTGTTTTATGTTTACAACTACCTACTCATCTACTTATATAATAACACACATGGTATTACCATAAGATGTCTTTCCATATTTCTACCTTCCTTCTTGTTACTCAAACACTGGCTCCCATTCCCAGCATATTTACTTAGATAAGTAAATGCCTATATGCCAGTCTATGCCTCTATTGTCCCGTTCTGGTACTGTATCTCAGGCTAGCATTTTGGTCACCACTGGACTGACTGGCTCTGTGGTCTGGTTCTGATAGCATCCTATAGGCTACTGTTGCTGATTCACTTTGGTCTTCCCAGTGACTTTTGGACTAAATTAACTGAAGAAAGAAGGAAGGAAGGCAGGAAGGGGGAAAGGAAGGAAAGAAGCAGGGGGAAATAAAAGAAATTTAATTGACTCAGATCTCATCCAAACTTCAAGGATCAGCTCAGAGAAATATTCCCTAGTTATGCAGAATGATAGCTTTCCAAACATGCCCATGCCCTAACCCACAGAATCTATGAATATGCTACCTTGCATGCAAAAGGATCTTGAAGATGAGATTAAATTAAGCATCTTTGCTGGGAAGTTGTTACAGTGGGTCCAAAGTAACCACAGGGGTCCTTCTAAGTGAAACTGGGAGGAGCAAAGTCTGAGAAAGGCTTGACTATGACACACTGCTGGCTGTGAAAATGGAGAACAGACCACCGGCGGAGGAATGCAGGAGGTCTCTAGAAGCAGAAACAGGCAAGGAAATGAATTCTCCCTTAGAGCCCCAGAAGGAACACAGCCCTGCCAAACTGTGAGACCCAGGTCTGATTTTTGACCTCCAGAACCATAAGAAATCCATTGTGCTATAAGCCACCTGGTTTGTGGTCATTTGTTGGCATAGCAGTAGGAAGTTAATGCACCCATCTCTGCTGATAACTTACTTAAGGAATCTCCTTATGATCCTCACAAGGATTCAGACTCCACAAAGACAGGGGCCCTATCCTTGGTGCCCATGGTTATAGCCAGCACATGGATGTGTCCTGGTGAAACTAACCCCTCCAATGGTTTAACTTTTGTGGCTTGACTCTTATTCATTTTAGTGGAGACTTTCAGGTCTTTGTGTGAATTACAAATAAAGGGGAATGACTCTGAACTCTACCTTCTTTTTGTGTTAACCTATGAAACAGTCAACATGCCAAGGAAAAACAATTCAGTCAATGCGTGATCTTCTAAGCATGCCCCGTGTGTGCATTTATTCTTCCACACCTTTCCTGTGCTGGTTCCTCCATCAAGAGCGCCCGTCCCAGGACTCCCCGGGCCCAGCGGTTAGGACTTCACCTCCCAGGGCAGGTGGTGTGGTTCAATCCCTGGTGGGAGAGCGAAGGTCCCACATGCCTCCTGGCTGAAAAACCAAAACAGAAGCAATAGTGTAACAAATTCAACCAAGACTTTTAAAATGGCCCACATCAAAAATATCTTAAAAAGAAACAAAAACAAAAACAAAAACGAATGCCTGTCCCTTCTTCCCTTCAACTCTTACTGTTGCCACCCAGAACAAAGATTAGGAATGCATGGCCCTCTCTCCTCGTGCATTAGAACGTATCATAGAAAGTTTCCAGGAAGTCGCAAGGCTATAGTCAAGGTTGCATTTAAAGCATGCATTGATGACTTCAGGAAGTGAGCTCATCAAAGACACTGGGGACTATGAGACATTGGTGTATCTTCAGAGATTGCATAATTCACTCAAATTCCCTGTCATGACTGATTGTCTCCTAATAGGGTGGCAAAAGCTATAATAGAAACCTAAAACGCTTCTAAGCCTGAGCTAAGGGAAGATATCTGGGCTCATTTAGTGTAAAGAGGGATGCATTTTACATCTCTGCCTTCCTACTCATTATATTACATCTTAGAAGTTCAACAACCTGAAAGTCAGATTTTTCTATCACATTAAGGACCTGTCAATGACTTATGGCTTTGCATTATTCAAGGGTTTGTTTAAT
This sequence comes from Bos javanicus, assembly GCF_032452875.1. Lineage (NCBI taxonomy): Eukaryota > Metazoa > Chordata > Mammalia > Artiodactyla > Bovidae > Bos > Bos javanicus. The sequence goes on from NC_083881.1 coordinate 3,893,087, forward strand.
CAGGATTTGCTTAATAAAAAAAGAAATGATGAAGCAGCTTTGACCTTTAAACTCTTCATGTCTGGTTTCGGATTTGGGTCTGCACTCATCTAAAAGGAAGATTTTGGCATTGAAAGCAACTGAAGTGGAAGCTTTTCTTGCATAACAGTTATACATTGTTTTCCTCTGAGATGCCTGTGTATCTTCCTCCTGCGGTAATGTGTTCTCATCAGTGAGACCTGGATGAAGTGTCACTTTGTCCTCGAAGCCAGGTGGAGATGTGAAAGAAGTGAATTTCATTAGGCTGATTTCTGCTGTCAGCTTGGAACTCTGTAGTTTGGATTTGCTCTGGGACAATATCATTCTTTATGCTTTTATAAATGTTATAAATAATACTTTACTTATTTTTGTGAAACATTTGATAAAAGGTTATCTTCATGAATGAGAGTTATCCAAAATTCTGTAAAGAAATCACTGTTCTTTCTACCCTTTTCAGACATGAGAACTTGAGGCTTATAAAGATCACTCACCCAAGCTAACCTCTGGCCACAGTAGTGAGGGGTCAAGGCGAAAAACCACTGATGTAACACAAGTTCCTCATTTTCCCAACAGCAAGATGAAGGCTTGATTGAGAAAAATGGAGTTTCCAAAAATTACTCCATGACTTTGGATCAAAGAAGCATTAGAATGCCAACTGAAATATTTTCCTTCTGGTACCATATTTGAGATAATTCATAGGGAATTTAGGTCAGAAGCCTGTTTTTCTGATTCTGTTGCCATGAAGGTGTGGTGTCTATATGGTGTGAAGTTCTGTCGGATCCCTGGTGGTAGAATTGATAGGATATGAGGGCTGGATAAGTGGGATGGGTCAGAGTGATGGAGGAGTTGATGGTGACTTTTGATTTTCACAATTCCAGCATTTCAGTCCGTCTTTTTAGAAAATCTCTCTTTATACTTCGCATAGACAAGCTTTCACCCACAAAATATTACCCAAGAAAACATGACTGGGTATGTACCTAGCAGTTGTCACTGGGAATATCTTTTTAATATGAAATAGATGTGTCATGCTATGAAGAATCCATAACTTTGCTCAAGTCAAGATATATTACACCTGTCCCCATCTTCCCATCTCTAAGCCCCATTACCCTGTCATGGGAGATTAGACTCATCAGGCTGAAAATGGGTCTTCAGAAAATCTCTCAGGCTACTGCCTAACTCTCTGCTCTCTTCTGTGGTATCACATTTTTTCTCAGTAAGCATTTCGTAACCATGTAAGAGACTAGACATCTGGCTTACAAATAACATAGCTTCTAAAGTGATTGAAAAATTCATCTGGAAAATATATAGAATAAAATAGCTGAATTTCAATTAACTACTTGACAAAATAGATAATTTTCAATACGCTAATATTCACTTGCTCTTGACTACAAAGGGAAGATGTAAAATTTGTTGTATATAATTACTTAACAAGTATTTACTTGTGTTCTAATGATATTATAAGCTAGGAGCCCAAAACATCTAAACCTCTGGGAATATCACGTTTCCAGTCTTCATTCCTACTCAGCTCCACCAAGAAACTCTTATATTCTCTACCGCCTCAACTTCAGCAGCTCCATCAATATTGGCTTTAGAAAATTCTCCTGTGTGTTGTTAGTCGCTCAGTTGTGTCCGACTCTTTGTGACCCCTTGGACTATAGCTTGTCAGGCTCTTCTGTCCATGAAATTCTCCAGGCAAGAACACAGAAGTAGGGTGCCATTCTCCAGGGGGTTGTCCCGACCCAGGGATCCAACCCAGGTCTCCTGCATTGCAGGGAGATTCTTTACCATCTGAGTCACCAGGGACATTTCCCCTAAGGAACCTTTTGTTCTGTGACTATGTACTGTCACTGGCTTGCCACCACATCTCAGAGGGTTGCCCTGCAAGTGCCCTACACCATGCACGGCACTTCCCTTCTCATCCTGTAATCAACCCTGCCCACGGCCCCTCCTTCGGACCAAGGTGCTTAACAGTTAAGCACCATAAACTGGATGGCAGTTCTGGGAAAGGAGGCCTGGGGTCTCTGAGAAGACAAGGCAGGAAGGCAACTTTCACTTGGCATCTCTGGGAAGCCCTCCCAGAGGAGAGGCAGCATCCTGGAAAACAAGTAGGAGTAAGCCAGACGCACACAGTTAATGGCTAATTTTGGAAATCCATGTCAGCAAGAAGGAGAAGTCAAGAGGAAGAGAAGACAGAGAAGGAGGAGGAAGAGGAGGAGAGTTATATTATTGAAATCCCAGCGCGTAGAGATAACCACTATATTTTTTTACTATCTGGCTACAGTCCAATGTGGAGAAGGCAATAGCACCCCACTCCAGTACTCTTGCCTGGAAAATCCCATGGTGGGCTGCAGTCCATGGGGTCGCTGGGAGTCGGACACGACTGAACGACTTCATTTTCACTTTTCACTTTCATGCATTGGAGAAGGAAATGGCAACCCACTCCAGTGTTCTTGCCTAGAGAACCCCAGGGACAAGGGAGCCTGGTGGGCTGCAGTCCATGGGGTCGCACAGAGTCGGACACGACTGAAGCGACTTAGCAGCAGCAGCAGCACAGTCCAATGGGGTCTCAAAGAGTCAGTCACAACTGAGCGACTGAGCACACACAGACGCCCAACCATTCTATATGCAAATACAGGACAAATGTACTCAATGCTATTGTGTAAACATAGATTGTATTTAATTCTCCCCCATGCAACTGGACATAACGCATCATATACATCCTGAAACCCAAGCAGAAGTGTCTTCAGGTTCTTGAACAATTCAGGTGACCCCACCTGACAACTGATGGACAGGGCAGGTTCTCAGGTGGCAGATACTCAGCAACATAATCAGGATGCACCGTTAACTTTCACAGTGATGTCTGATTGAGTAACTTCTTTCCAGCGCAGTTAAAATGGACACACAAAGAAAGCTTTGTCACACATGTGCACAGACACACAGGTGAATGAGGGCACGCGCAGGGCAGCTGCCTCTCCCATCCTGGGTTCTCAGATGCTGCTTGAGTGGGAGAGGGAATTTCCCGGGTCTAATGGGAAAACCGCCAGAATCCTGACTCATCCGCGTACTTCCTCAGGTTTTCAGTGACCTATGGCTGGTGAATAGTTTTCTAAGCACCACCTCAAAAGAGAAAGTCTGTGGGACTCTTTGCTCTCCTTCTCTTTAAAAGTTGTTAGAGTTTTGTAAAAGTAGAGTAGATCTATGGAAGCAGGTTAAACATGACATCCTTCATTGGTTTGGGGACAGGTGTATGTCTCACAAATAAATGGAATGTAGAATGTAGAAACCTCCCTGGAATTGCCCCAAATCCATGGATTTTGAGTATTTAAAGCGGGGGTTATATGGCCACTGGAAGGACTAAGGTTTCACAAAAATGCTAAATACCTTCTGTTGGTGAGATGACCTTATTTGAGTTGGTTTGGGTTTTATTTTTCCCATCCCAGAGGCATTAGGGAAAACCATTAGAACAACATTCACTCTCCAGGCATATGGACCACGAGGGCCAGAAGAGTGAGGGAAACTCCACCTGCTTTCTGATTTTCAGTGCAGTGTGATTGGTGGGCTTGGGGTGGAACAAACGTGAGTTCAAACCCTGGTTCGCAGCTTGCTGTCTGTGAGATCTGGAATAAGCCATGTCCTTTCTATGAAAGCGTCTCCTTCCTCTGTCCTGCTGCTGCTGCTGCTGCTGCTAAGTCGCTTCAGTCATGTCCAACTCTGTGCGACCCCATAGACGGCAGCCTACCAGGTTCCCCCGTCCCTTGGATTCTCCAGGCAAGAACACTGGAGTGGACTGCCATTTCCTTCTCCAATGCATGAAAGTGAAACGTGAAAGGGAAGTCGCTCAGTCATGTCTGACTCTTAGCGACCCCATGGACTGCAGCCTACCAGGCTCTTCCATCCATGGGATTTTCCAGGCAAGAGTACTGGAGTGGGGTACCATTGCCTTCTCCTACGGGATAAGAAAATAAAGCCTGATTCCAAAATCAGCTCTCCACAATTAGTGCCAATGTCCTCACACACTAACATCTCACGGCCCCAACGCCTCTTCTTCCCGGTGCAGAAGCTTAAACTGCTCACAGTGGGCCTTGGAGTCCTGGGATGCACCTTCTGGCTCTTCTGCTGAATCGTCTGGAAATCTGCCAGGGACCGTTCCACAGCCACAGCTGTCCCCCGCCGGCTTCCGTCTCCTGCTCGGCCCTGGGCCACAGCCTCTCCTTATGCTCCTTGGCCGGGGACCTGAGAGCCCTTTGACAATGATTCGCTATGACATGGGCCTTGGCGGGGAAGGGACCCCAGCCAGGGAATGAGAGATGGTGCTGGTACCTCCCCTCAGTCCTCCCTGGCTGTACTTCATGACCCCGGGACCCCTGGCACTCCGTGGGTGCTGCAGTTTCCCACAGGGAGTCTGGTTCCTTCCTAGGGACATACTATGCTGTGTGATTTGTCTCCTCTCGAGACAAATGTGAGTGCAAGTGAAAGTCGCTAAGTCGTGTCTGACTCTTTCAACCCCATGGACTATGCAGTCCATGGAATTCTCCAGGCCAGAATATGGAGTGGGTAGCCTTTCCCTTCTCCAGGGGATCTTCCCAATCCAGGGATGGAAACCACGTCTCCCGCATTGCAGGTGGATTCTTTACCAGCTGAGCCACCAGGGAAGCCTGACTATGTGAGAAGCAGATCCAACTCTGTGCAGCTACCTCTCAGGTCCTGTCCCCCACTCAGCAGATGGCGGTTTTTTTACTCCACGGCTCCATCAGCCAGCTCCCTACATTCCTTCCCAGGTCTCTCCTAACATGTCTTTGGCTCAATAGAAAGCAAGTTGTTGGTGACTAATATCCTGTGCATATAAAACCTTTTTTTTTTTCTTTAAAAATTACTAATTTCAAATGTATACTCAATCGCGTCCGACTCTTCAACCCTATGGGCTGACCAGACTCCTCTGTCCCTGGGATTCTCCAGGAAAGAATAGAAAACTGGAATGGGTTGCCATGCCCTCCTCCAGGGGATCTTCCCTACCCAGGGATCAAACCTGCATCTCTTAATGCCTCCTACATTGGCAGGCAGGTTCTTTACCACTAGCACCACCTGGGAAGCTGTTCTTGAAGACTGAGCATTGGTTGAACTAGGCAACCTTTGGAGAAGGAACTTGATATTGTTGTCATAGAAACGTTCATTCGTAACATTGTGGTTCTTTAGCCTTGGGGAGAAGAGTCATTGCAGCTGTGACTTACCCTCTAAGAGTTGGAAAGACTTTCTGATAATTTGGGGAAAATATTTCTTTGATGCTACCTCAAAATTTTCAATGAGGACTAAGAGATTCAAATATTGAAAGTGAACTTCTTCTTATTTTGAAGAATAACTTTAACCCCCCAAAATTAAAAGAAATCTAAATGGTTCCTTGGGAGGCAGTGAGCTTTCTGCCACCTTTGATTTTTTAAGTAGAAATGGGATGGGCACCATGTAACTCTTGGAGGAAAGCTTTTGTTCATGATCCATCTACCTTACCACCTTGTAGCCATTCTCACAACTTGACTTCTTTAGAAACATTACAGAAGTGTGTAAATGATTCAGTCACTGAAGCCAGACTATCTGAATTCTCCTTGAATAAGCTCTAAAGATGGGTTATTTCAGGTTATACCACAGCTTTAGACAATGTCCTTGCCAAACCTCAAGGTGCTTGTCCATAATACAGAGGCTGCGCAGGTACCCCTCTGGTCTCTGCTGACGTGCTGAAGCTGCTCTCACTCTCTGCTAACCTGGAAGAGAACTCATCCTCGTGGAAGTCCCTGAGATAACCCATTTGCACAGAGCCTCACTGAGCACAGCAGACTTTACTGAGGTGTCAGGGTGGAGGAGGGTTTACAGGGCATCCTTCATACATAACAACTCACAGCAATGGGCAAATATCTCCCAAACTCCCTTCTCGCCTTTGCCTCCTCACAGGCTGATGGGTCTTTGTTTTTCCTCATTCCTCTTTCTACCTGCCCCCTCGAAGATACTTATTCCAGCTCCCCTTTCTTTCCAGGTTCCAGCCCTGCACCTACCTTCAAATCCCTCTGCTCTAATGCAATTCCACTTCCATGGCTGTCTCAGACCATCAGATGCTCTTCAAAGAAGGGATGGACAAAGGGCTCCCTCCTTGGACGGTTTTGTGTGCGCATGCTCAGTCACGTCTGACTCTCTGTAGTCCGCCAGGCTCCTCTGTCCATGGATTCTCCAGGCAAGAATACTGGAGTGGGTTGCCATTTCCTTCTCCAGGGGATCTTCCCAACCCAGGGATCAGACCTGCATCTCCTGCACTGACAGGCAGAGTCTTTACCCTTGCGCCTCCTGTGAAGCCCCCAGAAGGCTTTATACTGGGTTATTTTTGTGATTTCACTTCTACCTCAGAAAACTCTTAAAAATATTTCTCCTGAATAAACATATTGCCATCTTCATAAGAAAATTTTTATTTCTTTTCTTGATTCAATGAGTTAAAACTAAGATGCCTCGGCTGTCTTATTCATAATGTGATTCATTATTATAATTGAATGCTGTAAAATGCACAGCACCCACTGTTCAGTGTTCCTTAGAGGAAAGAGATAAAAAAGGAGGATGACAATACACATAAATGCCAAAAGGGAATTTCAAGTCAACCAAGGTGCTCTGGACTGAACTATACCCCTTCCCTCATTCATTGCTGAATCCCTAACTCCCATTGTGATGGCATTTGGAAGTGGGGTCTTTGGGAAGCTATTAAGCTTACTTGAGGGTGGGGCCCTTGGGATAGGATTAGTACCCTTATAAGAAGAGGAAGAAACACCAAAGCTCTCTCTTCATCCTATGAAGATCTCTTGAGAAGGTGGCCATCTGCAAGCCAGGAAGAGAACTCAACCATGCTGGCTCCTTGATCTTAGACTTCCAACATCCAGAACTATGAGGAAAACATGTTGTTCACTGTAAATCAATTATACTTCAGTAATTTTTTTAAATGTCTGACATTTAAGCCACCCAGTCTACTATATTAAAAAATGCTTGCTCCTTGAAAGAAATCTATGGCAAACCTAGACAGCATATTAAAAAGCAGAGACATCACTTTGCTGACAAAGATCTGTATAGTCAAAACTATGGTTCCACCAGTAGTCATGTATGGCTGTGAAAGTTGGACCATAAAGATAGCCAAGTCGAAGAACTGCTGCTTTTGAACTGTGGTGTTGGAGAAGACTCTTGAGAGTCCCTTAGACTGCAAGGAGATCCAACCAGTCAATCCTCAAGGAAATCAACCCTGAATATTCATTGGAAGGACTGACACTGAAGCTGAAGCTCCAATACTTTAGGCACCTGATGCAAAGAGCCAACTCATTGGAGAAGACCCTGATGCTGGGAAAGATTGAGGGCAGGAGGAGAAGGGGACGACAGAGTATGAGATGGTTGGATGGCATCACCAACTCAATGGGCATGCTGCTGCTGCTGCTAAGTCGCTTCAGTCGTGTCCGACTCTGTGTGACCCCATAGACAGCAGCCCACTAGGCTCCCCCGAGAAACCCCTGGGATTCTCCAGGCAAGAGTACTGGAGTGGGGTGCCATTGTGAGTTTGAGTCAATTTCAAGAGATAGTGAAGGACAGGGAAGCCTGACATGCTGCAGTCCATGGGGGTCACAGAGAGACACACAGTTTAGCAACTGACCATTCATTCAAAGGTTGAGGAGCAATATCAATGGTATAATCCCATGTGTCTAGAAAGAAAAGCCTTACCTGTAAAGGTCCAGAATGAAGCACAGGAAGCTGTGTAGGGTGAGTGACAGGCGTGGCTGGCTCATGTCAGCCACCAGAGGAGGCACCACAGGACTGACATGGCTCACAGCTCTGGAAAGGGGTGGATCAGCCTGCATCTGTGCATTGAATTTCCTGGCGAAAGGCACCTTTCTACTCATCACATTTTCACACACACACATACAGGCCAGGGAAGTATTTGTAGGGAGTCGTTTAGTCGCTCAGTCGCTCACTCTTTGCAACCCCATGGACTGCAGCACACCAGGCTTCCCTGTCCTTCACTATCTCCCTGAGTTTGCTGAAACTCATGTCCATTGAGTTGATGATGCCATCTAACCAACTCATCTTCTGTCACCCCCTTCTCCTCCTGCTCTCAGTCTTGCCCAGCATCAGGGTCTTTTCCAGTGTTCCCTACTGGAAGGCGTGCTACTCCAGGGGGCCGACCCCCGTGCTGTCTCCATGTGGGTTTGATTGTGAAGGTCTGCAGCTGCTCCCAGGCCTGATAATCGGATTATTCTGGCAGAAGGACATTTCATTGCTAATTAGTACAAGGAGATCTTCCAGGCTTCTCGGGTTGGGGCCTGGCGGATGATAAAAGGCCTGGGTCCTGAATGGTGCCCTTTGAGATGTTTAAATGGGTTTGGGAGAAAGCCTGTCACATCTGGTTGCTGTGATAATTAGATTATGAAACAGGGAGGGAGAGAAGGTGTCCAATATAATCTGCAGAGACTCTGCCAGAGCCTGGAGCAGGAAACTGGCCGTGCAGTTGACCTCCAGAGGGTCACAGGCGATGTGGGCCCCAGGGCCGGAGCTGGGGGCACCAATGCAAGGAAGCTCTTTTTGGTGTCTAAGGGCTGTTGAGGACATCTTGTTGAGTGACTTCCAAATATCAGGCGCTTGGCATGTTCGTTTGAAAATATAGGTTTCCAGGCCCTGTCCCTGCAAAGTCTAGGTCACTGGACTTGGCTTTGATCCAGGGATGAGGCCTGTATTTTTTAAGCTCTTAAGTAGCTCTTTTTAATGAATACAGTTTAGTAGTCCCTTGCCTAGTTCAGCATTGACATTTGGCAGACGGAAATGAGGAGACATCCTGGAGACAGTGGTGACAATGGAACCCACGTATGCTTCCTGGCAGCCCTGCAGTGGTGGCTGTGTTTGCCCAACTTGACAGATGAGGATACCAAAGGTCTGAGAGGACCAGGGACTTGTCCACAGTCACCCGGCCAGTCAGGGATGAAATAAGACTCAGCAGTGCCTCCCAGGGGGCCGCTGAAAGCACCTGGTCAGAGTCCACAGGCTTATCACCGTCTGGTCCCTGCAGAGCTGCTGAAGGTAGTCACTGGATCCTGGAGGGAGGGGGTGCTGCATGGGGAACAGCATCTAAGATGAGCTGTGGTTGCCAAGGACACCGCCAACCTGCAGAGATCTTGCTGGGAGAGGAAAAAGAAGGAAGACCCTGATCTTGCCACCTCCCTGCCCTCGGATCTCTGCCAGGGCTCCCCTGTGAGCTTGGAGCAAAGTGAGAAGAGTAGAGAGAGCAAGTGGGGAGAGCGGTAGATAGAAAATTCACAGCACACAATTTGCAGGAGACATCGGAATGCAATCAAGTAGAATTTTACAGAGATAACCTTGAATTGCTCCAAGTTATTTATAAAGCCTGTAATTTGCAAACCTCAGCATGTTAATGGTTATTAGTCTCAAATTACTTGGGGCATATCTCTGCATCGTTGGAGGTGCATCAAAGGAGCCTCACCATGTTTACAAGGATGATCAGAGACGTGGAGAAAAGATCGTTTAACTGGAACATATAAGACCTGCTGTGCGCCTGACAAACATTTCTACAATGTAAATACGTCAATTGGAAAGAGTATAATTATCTAAAAAGTATAATTCACTTGTAGGATCATCTTCATACATCCTGTTAGGTTCTCCACCCATTATAGGAAATGAGAGACATGACATATAACATATATTTACACAATCTGCAATTCAGCAACTCCAAGGGCTTGTTATTTACTGACCACAGAAGCACCTGAGAACAATCACAATCCTTGTATTATCATCAAAACTACTGTTATCATAATGCACTTTATAGGATCTAGCCTGCCTTGTCTTTACTGAACGGATTGGATTAATGGGGCATGGTGTCCAATTACTCAGGAGGTTTCAGTCTTATCATTCTTCCATTCTATGCCATTTAAGAGGGAAACTGTTCTTCAATTATATTTGCACCTCTGATGTGAAAAGGCGTTAGGCCAACACTCCTTCCAAGAATACCAAGAAGAGTTTAAAAATATTTCATTTCACATTGCAATTCTATGAATGTGTAATAAACCACCCAATATATTCATATGCACACACACACATATATTCCATGAGTGTATAAGGAGCTACTCCAAAATTTAGAGGCTTAAAATAAACAAAGGAATTCATTTTCTCGAGCGCTTCAACTGGGCACGTGGCTCCAGCTGGGGGAGCTTGAAGAGGGCTGGAGGACTTATTCCCAGAAGGGTTCACTCCTGGGGCTGGCAAGTTAGTGCTGGTTGTTACTGGAACCTCAGCCAGGTCTTGGGGCCTGAACAGCCTCTCCAGATGGCTGGGTTAGCTTCTCACGGTGCCCCAGCTTCTCCTAGGTTTGAAAAGGAAGCATCCCAAAGTCAGTGTCCCAGGGACCAAGCATCAGAATACATGATTTTGCTGTTTCAGGAGCTAAAAGTTAGCCTCAAGGTCAATCCAAAGCAAGAGTCAAGGTGACAGAGGCTACAAAGTGCATATGTTCCAGGAAGCACAATGCACTGGATATGAGTGTGTATTTGTTGATTTACTGGCATAGATAATTTGTCAAGGAAGTTAGAATTTGGGGCTGTAAATCATAGGGAAATTAAAACAAAATGAGGTGAATCCAAAATCAAATTGCATATTGCTTCTTTCATCTGAGTCATTTTTATATAATTACAAGTGATAAAAATAGCCAAGACAATCTTGAAGAAGTAGAACCAACATGGAGGACTTTTACTACCAAACATTAAGATTTATATAAAGTTAATAATTATGACAGTACACTAACAGATGCAGAAATGGGCGAATAGAGGAATGGAATACAATGAAAAGTCTCACTGAATACACACACACACTGCTGCTGCTGCTCTGCTAAGTCGCGTCAGTCGTGTCCGACTCTGTGCGACCCCATAGACGGCAGCCCACCAGGCTCCCCTGTCCCTGGGATTCCCCAGGCAAGAACACTGGAGTGGGTTGCCATTTCCTTCTCCAATGCATGAAAGTGAAAAGTGAAAGTGAAGTCACTCAGTCGTGTCCGACTCTATCGACCCCATGGACTGCAGCCCACCAGGCTCCTCCGTCCACGGGATTTTCCAGGCAAAAGTACTGGAGTGGGGTGCCATTGCCTTCTCCACACACACACATACACACACACATGTAATCAAATAAATGAATTATTCCGTATAAATTGGATATCCATATTTTAAAACTCTGAATATTGATTCCTTCTATGTTGGATCCATAAAATTCATTCCAGATAAATTATAGATCTAAATATAAAGAGAAATTGTTATACATTCTTAAAAGGTAACTTGAAGAATGGCTTAATGCTATGATACAGGCATCTTAAAAAAAAGGTTTTTTTTAAGCAGGAAAAACATTCATAAACTATTAAGTATTTTTTTAAAGATAACTTGTCTAGGATGTAATTAAGAATTGCTATTCATCAAAACACTCCAGTAAGAGAAGAACTGTGCAAACCATGGATAGGAGGAGATGATTATATCTTATGAAGGACTCATACTCAGAATAAAGAAATCTTTTAAATCAGTAAGAAAAAGAAAGAAAATTCAATAAAAAATGAGCAAGAAATTGACTAATCAGTTTCCAAAAAATTTTATCCAAAAGCCAAACAAGTATATGAAGTGTGTTCAACCTCTCTGCATGCTCAGTTGCTCAGTCCTGTCCGACCCTTTGTGACCCCCTAGACTGTAGCCCACCAGGCTTCTCCAGCCATGGGAGTTTCCAGGCAAGAAGAGGGAGTTGCCATTTCCTACTCCAGGGGATCTTCTGGACCCAGGGATAGAACCCAAGTCTCTTGCATTGGCAGGCAGATTCTTTACAGCCGAGCCCCCTGAGAAGCCTTCAACCTTTTTAGGTAAATTTAATGTGCAATGAGATCCCAGTAAATGCCCTCTCACCTCCCAGAAGATACTAAATGCTGGTAGCTGACGGAGAATTTGTCAACTGCAATCTTCACCAACAGGAGGATAACCACAATTGCAGAGGTCCTCCCCAAGAAGTGCGGGGTCTCCAGCCTCCACACTGGGCTCCCAGCAAAGGGATCCTGAGCAAGGAAGATGAGCCCCTGGAACATTTGAAGGCCAGGGGGCTTTTGTATGATAGATCTGGTGGGCTGTAGGAAAAAGAATCTGCTCTTGAAGGGGCTACACAAAACCTCATGCACTCTGGGTCCCGCAGAAAAGCAGTAGTTTGAAAGGACCCTGGGTCAAAGCCATCTGCTTATCTTGCAGAGCCTTTTGGAGGGAAAGGAGGCAAACGGGGCTCCTCATTTTGGGGAGCACGTCCTACCCCAAGGACACTGAAGCTGGCAATTGCTATTTCAGAGACCTCACTCTAGTCCATGAGAGCCAGGAGATTGAGCTGAGACAAGGATTCTAAATATGGAAACTCACAGGATTGGATTAAAGAAACATTTAGAGATGACAAATTATCAAGCTACAGTGATTGGCTGGATATGAGAGGCTTAGAAGAGAAGACAGATAAGGGATGAGTTTGGAGATGAGATGATGAGTGTGAAGGGCCCTGGACAGACTCAGAAAAGCCTGAAACTCAGAGAACAAAGAGAGGCCCTGAAGAATCACAGAGAAGAGAGTTAGATCATCAGGGGTGTTTTATGCTAAAGATACGTGACAGCTGCTATGAAATAGTCCTCCTGGTAGACTCTAACCTAAAGCTCCATTTTAGCTTTAAGGTCAGTGGCCTTCATGAGTGATCTATTTGAAATGGCAACATATTTCTGCAAAAAGAAAAAAAAAATGGCTCAATTTCAAAATATCTAGCAATGAAATTCAACACATGTACATCCTAAAGGAGAGGAAAGGACTGAGCAACTTAACAAGATTAAGGAAATGGAAGGTGTATTCACGTTGAACACTATCTCTAAGGTAAGAGTATATAGGGGAGGAAAAGGCATTTCCCTCCACCCTCCTAGGCTTTCGGCTGAGAACCCCATAAAAGGCACTAACAGGAGGAAAGCCAATGTTTAGTAACGTGATTTCTCCTGTATACATGGGAGAGACCCAGGAAAACTGAGTAACCTGTTGAAATGGCCCATCCACCACCTTCAATACTGTGCTTGGAACAGTGACCACGGCTTAGCAGTGATGAACATCAGTGGCCGTTAATGTTATTATGTGTAAGTCTCCTGTGTCCACAGGGTGGCATTTAGGATACGGCCTCAGCTGGGCTCCCAACTTCCCTTTACGTGTCTCTGGCATCCACCAGCGGCTCCTCTGCCCTGCCCATTCCTGGGGTCACTGTGGCCAGGCCTCTGCCTGCCCACGGCTGTCCTTGGCACATTGCCTGGCACTGTTCCCCTCTCCCGCCACATCGTGCCTGACTTCTGTGCTTTCTCCTTGGAAACCTGCCTCTCCTGACTCCTGGGAGGCTGTCCTCACCTGTCCCCCTCACGCCAGCCTAGGCTCACCGGTCCTCCCCATACCTGCCCAGGGAGGGGCCTTAAACCCTTGAATGGCAGTTCCTGTCTCACTCTCCTCTTCTCAGTGTTCATTCTAACCCACGTTTACTCGTCTGTTCGGTCATCTCTCTGGGGGACTCCGATGACCTTCTGGACACAAGCTCCTCCTTGTCACTGTCCACTCTCAGACCCAGAGTCTCCCTCCTCAGGTGGACGGGGCCCCAGGTGGGCCTGCCTGCCCCTGGGGGGGAGCAGGCTGTTGCCTCCCCGCAAAACTGCTCTGTCTGGTCTCGGAGAATGGCCCACCAACCTCCCGCCTGGCGTTCAGCCTCTCACCACCATCCTGTGAACCAGACCACAAATGTCTCTGTAATTACAGTGAAGATACTACTAATCTTAACACTTAATCAATAGTTAAGCACTTGGCAGACACCACAGTAAGCACTTTAAGTGGATTAATTCATTCAGTAACAACGTATGGAGTGGATCCTATCACTCCTCCCATTTTGCACCTCCCATTTGGCCTGGAGGGGAAGCTGCTCGCCTGGCAGAAGAAGAAGACCCTTCCTAACAGGCTACCCCGTCTCCCACAGCCACCCCATTTCATTGGCAGAACCTGCCCTGCAACTGCTACAGCGAGCTTCCGAAAACAAGGGGGGGGCTATTCTGTTTAGGAACTCCCCATCTTCTGCAGCTGCAAGCCCACCTATGACCTGCCCACCGACCAGCCTCCAACCGATGCTCCGAGGCGGTCACCCGCGCGACGCCTCCACGGGCTCCCATCACAGCCACACGGATGTGTGCGCGGAGGATGTGGACACACGGAAGCTCTTTGCTGCCCCCTGCCGGCCGCCGGCCGCTATAAGGGAGCCCCGTGGGAGGAAACCTGCAAACCTCCGTAACCATCCCATCCGCGGGGTTTCAGCCCCAGGATTCTGGGGGATCTTACTTCGCACCGGGTTCCTGTAACATTCTCCAAACATGAATCCCAGAATCTCCAGCTGAGGGACCCTACCATCTGTAAAGTGCCTTGGCTGATTTTTTGTTGTTGTTGTTTCAAAAGTGCCTTTGCTGACTTTCATTATCAGGCAGGTTTAGAGAAATCACGTTCCAAACACATTTGAGATCCAGCCGAATGGGCTTCGCCTGTCAGCTCTGCCCCTCCCGCTCCCATCGCCAATCTGAGCATCTCCTTAGGGTTTGCTGTGTGTGCAAACAGCCCCTGATTCAGTGGGGGAAAAGAGGTACCCACTCTCTGAAAAGTATAGTGTTGCAGACACAGGGGCTCACATGTACATATTGAACGTTAGCTATTATTACTGTCCTCTGGCACTCTTGGGTCCACAGGACGGGGGTTGGGGGGTTGCTTAGATGATAGTGGGGAGTTTGAGTCTTAAGATTATAGAAAGGAATACAACTGGCTAAGGTGGGGGGGGGGGTCTGGTCCCCTTTGGATGGACAGCACAAGACTTCTTGGTTTCTTATTTCTTCTCTCATCTTGGTCCTTCTTCCTCCTTTTCTATCTCCTTCTATGGAAGGCCAGCCTCAGGGCCCAATACAGGCTGAGGTCACATGGCGGAATGAGACCAGGTTCCTCCCATCAAGAACCTTCCCATCACCTCACATGGAAGAGACAAAGAGGAGTCAGCGTGTGGTCCTCCATGGAGGACTCCCCACCCGCTGCCGCCCCAGGAGGATCACCCTCTACCTCTGCCTCAGTGAACACGCAGTTCCTGGGGGTGAATATGTGCTCCACCCCATGCCCTAAGTCAGACCCAGACATCCAGAACAGACACTCATGCCTACAATACTGACCTTTACTTTTTCCCCCAGACTATGTTTAAGGTTGTTAAAGTAATCAGGTGCCCTCGCTTAGACTGGATTACAAAATTTTGAAGATAGACTAGTCTTTAAAAAAAAAAAAAAAAAAAGTGAGTCAATTCTTTATTCTGAGAGGAGACCAAATTGACTGTTTTTAGGGCAGACTCGACTTTGTTCTGGAAAATCTACTACATGGGAGTGCATTGTAGAGAATTTCTTATCCTCATGCCTTGGGAAAAAATTTTAATTCAGCAAAGTGACCCAAATGAGTTCTCTAAGACAAAATGAAAAAGGACATGTTCTGCTTAGTTATGGGAATTAATTGGATGTGGTAATTGGATGTGGAAGAATTCCTGCAGATTTTGTTGCTTCAGTTGGAGCAAAGTCACTTTTCTCTGTGTGGGTTAGACTGCCATAGGCCTGAACTTACTTTGTGTTCTTACAAGATTTCACAGCTTCTCACAAAATGAGTTGCAAGGTGAGACCTTGAGGCCCCAGAAAAAAATCAAACATGTTTAAGATTCACTGCATCGTGCTGGAGGAGGAATTTAGGTGAAGCAACCTGAAAGATCTGTGTGGTCCTTCTTCTGGCTGAGCGCTGGAGCAGTGGGCCCGGTGGTGCCTACGGTCTGAAGTCAAGGCCCTTTACATTTTTCATCATGAGCTAGCCCTAACCTTGAATCAAACCCAACAAATAAGAGGCACCATAAACTCCAAGTCTCTTAACAGGAACTCAGAGCTTATAACCCCATGGTCTAAAACAGCCTTTGCAGCTTTATTTCCCATCGCAGCCATAATTGTTTCAAATTGTCCCAATCGGGACCACAGCCCCTCACTGTTGTCTATTTCCAGTTGGCTCTGCTGGGAATGACTGTGCCACTACTTCTGTTTCTCTTGGTTGTTTGAAGGTTATGTGAAACGCACGTCTCTGTGACGCTTTTTCAGACTTGTCCTGCTCTGTAGACTTGCAGGCCTCCTTGCGCCCCACCCCCGCCCACAGGTCACATCCTTCTGTAAGAGCAGATCACGTTTTGGAAAACAGGGCACAGTGAGGCAGGTGAGCAGAGTGGTTGGCAGATCCCACTGTGGAGCAAAAGTGCTAACATTAAAATCTACGTTTCACAACTGGCTGGGAATGTGGTTTCGAGCTGTTTCCATAAACTCTCTAAATCTCAACTCTGCACAAGCATGCAGATAATTGTGGTAACTGTGCTAAGAGTTTTGAAGAAAATGCAGCAAAATATGTAAATATCTAACCAGAGTGCTTGGCACTGCTGCTGCTGCTGCTAAGTCACTTCAGTTGTGTATGACTCTGTGCGACCCCATAGACGGCAGCCCACCAGGCTTCCCCGTCCCTGGGATTCTCCAGGCAAGAACACTGGAGTGGGTTGCCATTTCCTTCTCCAATGCATGAAAGTGAAAAGTGAAAGTGAAGTCG
The DNA here is from genome assembly GCF_032452875.1 of Bos javanicus. Classification (NCBI taxonomy): domain Eukaryota; kingdom Metazoa; phylum Chordata; class Mammalia; order Artiodactyla; family Bovidae; genus Bos; species Bos javanicus. The sequence continues at coordinate 3,909,832 of NC_083881.1, forward strand.
CTCAGTTGTGTCTGACTCTTAGCGACCCCATGGACTGCAGCCTACCAGGCTCCTCCGTCCATGGAATTTTCCAGGCAAGAGTACTGGAGTGGGGTGCCATTGCCTTCTCCAGCTTGGCACCGAAGCTATGCTCAATTCCTATCCACCATCATCTTCACCATCACATCACCATCGTCATTATCAAGATACCATCATCCCCATCAGCAGCAGCAGCAACATCATCACCAGTAACATTATCATCATCCTCACCATCCCCAGCATATCAAAATTAACATCATCATCATCACCCTCATTGTTATGCCTGTGATGGTCATCTTATCACCATCGTCTCATCATCCCCATCATCCTTATTATCATCCCCATCACCAACATAATCATCAACACCATCATCATCACTGTCATGCCCATGATGGTGTTCATCTCGCCATCTCCATCATCTCACCATCTCCATCAACTCACCGTCTCCATCATCTCCATCATCTCACCATCTCCATCATTTCACCATCTCCATCATCTCACCGTCTCCATCATCTCCATCATCTCCATCATCTTACCATCTCCATCATTTCACCATCTCCATCATCTCACCGTCTCCATCATCTCCACCATCTCGCTGTCTTCATCATCTCACCATCTCCATCATCTCACCGTCTCCATCATCTCACCATATCCATCATCCCCATCATCTCACCATCTCCATCATTTCACCATCTCCATCATCTCACCATCTCCATCATCTCACCGTCTCCATCATCTCACCATATCCATCATCTCCATCATCTCACCATCTCCATCATCTCACCATCTCCATCATCTCACCATCTCCATCATCTCACCATCTCCATCATCTCCATCATCTCCACCATCTCACCGTCTTCATCATCTCACCGTCTCCATCATCTCACCATCTCCATCATCTCACCGTCTTCATCATCTCACCGTCTCCATCATCTCCATCATCTCGCCGTCTCCATCATCTCCATCATCTCGCTGTCTTCATCATTTCGCCGTCTCCATCATCTTGCCATCTCCGTCATCTCACCGTCTCCATCATCTCCATCATCTCACCGTCTCCATCATCTCCATCATCTCCACCATCTCACCATCTCCATCATTTCACCATCTCCATCATCTCACCATCTCCATCATCTCCATCATCTCGCTGTCTTCATCATTTTGTCATCTCCATCATCTTGCCGTCTCCATCATCTCGCCATCTCCATCATCTCGCCATCTCCATCATCTCATCCTCTCCATCCTCCTCGTTATCATCTTCATTAATACCACCATCATTCTCATGATTCTCCTCATCCCTATCATCTTCATTACTGTCATCAGTATCAACATGACTGCTGTCATCATCTGTGTTCCCAGGTCTAGTTCAGTTCTTAGCCTTAGCAACTCCTTGAGGTTGCCATCCAACAGTCACGTGAGTGAACTTGGAATTTGAGATGATGGTGGCCATGCACTCAATGCTTACCTCCTGAGGGACCTTTAGCCAGAACCACCCAGAGAAGCCACTGCAGAGTCCAGGCCCCTGGAAACCATGAGATGATGCTTCCTTCTCTTTTTTCTTCAGAGATAAATGAGCCTGTAATTCCCTTATTGTCTGATATATGGAACCTATTTTGTATCTATTTTTTTTAGTAAATACCCTTATTTTTAAATAAATATTTAAATATGTTTTAATTAAATTTCAGTTATTATTAAATATTTCTATGTTAATTTTTATCCTCTTAAAGACATTTGTACATTTTTAACTTCTCACTGAACACCCTTCTCCCACCACAGTAGTCAAATGTTTTTTAAATTTATTTTTTAAACCTAAATTATAGTGTGAAGTCAAAGTGAAAGTGTTAGTCGCTCAGTCATGTCTGACTCTTCACGACCCCATGGACTGTAGCATGCCAGGCTCCTCTGTCCATGGAAGTCTCCAGGCAAGAATACTGGAGTGGGTAGCCGTTCCCTTCTCCAGGAGATCTTCCCAACCCAGGGATTGAACCTGGGTCTCTTGCATTGCAGGCAGACTCTAAGCCACCAGGGAAGCCCAAATTATAGTGTACAGCCTCCTAAATGTTCTCATTTAAAATCATTTTGCACTGTCCTATAGGAATATGGCTCAGATGGTAAAGCATCTGCCTACAATGTGGGAGACCTGGCTTCGATCCCTGGGTCAGGAAGATCCCCTGGAGAAGGAAATGGCAACCCACTCCAGTATTCTTGCCTGGAAAATTCCATGGATGGAGGAGCGTGGTAGGCTACAGTCCATGGGTCACAAAGAATTGGACGCGACTGAGCGACTTCACTGCACTACAGGAGTAGCGAGTAGAATGGGCAGTTTTTGTTTACATTATTGATTTTGCTGGCCTCCTCTTCGCTTGGATGAACTTCATTTATTTCTTGTTATTTAGTGAGCTGTTTTGCTAAGGAGATGATTTTGACCCAGAGTAGCTCATTCTACACGTGTTTCCAGGCTCTGTGCTCACCCTTACTAAAAAGTCAACAGAAATGTCCTCATCCTCCTGTTTGCAGCCACGTGTTCCTATTAGTTACTTAGGGTCCTGACCTTATGGCCCAGCTCCTGCCCCTTCTGCTGGGCTTCTCTCTCCCTTCCTAGCCCCCCACGTTCTTAAGGAAAAGTTAAACTCAGAAGATACACTGGCGGCAGCTTCATTCGGCTTAATTCCCTGAGCGCCACAGGAGTGTGCATGGAGGTGAACTTGTCTGTCAAAGATGCGTCTGGTGCCCCAGGTGGCATTGTCTCTGGCTCTGATTTCAGCCTCACCTGTAGAGACTTGTGAATAGCAACACACCTTGGAGTCTTTCTGCGGTCTGCCTTGGTGCCTTCTTGGAAGCCACCGGAGTTCACTCAGCACAAAAGTGCTGTCAGGAAGTGTCTGTGGGTCTGGCTTTTCATCACTGATTTTTTTAAGTGTCCTTTATTGTGTGGATTTTCTCAAAGACTTAAGTCTTCTGTCACGTAGGCACTGCACTGACTCTTTGTTCCCCAGCCTGCAGCTTACCCCTCAATTTACTTACAGATGTCATTTGATGAGCACATTGAAGCAACAACGTGTTGAAGCCCAGGTTTTCTCTTATTTCTTTTATAGGGTTGGTGCTTTTGTGTCCTCAGAAGCCTTTGCCTATGTGAAAGTGGCATATATATGACATGTGTTCTTTTGCAAGTTTTAACGGCTCTAAAGATTTTAAAATTTAGTCTATGATTCACTTAAAATGTATACTAAAAATAGTGTGTCTGTATGACTGAGGTAGAGATTTCATTTTTTTAAATATGGATACTCGATTGTTTAGCAAGTTGACCTTATGAAATTCACTTATCTGTTATACTCTTCTTTTTTTAGAGCCCTTAGATTTTTCTGTAGATACAACCATATCCATGAAAATAAAGAGTTTGAATTCCTTCTTTGTAATGTTTATCTTCTTCCTGTTCCTTGCCCATTGCTCTAAGATGCCCAGTTCAAGATTGGGTATGAAAGGTGAGGATGGGCATCTCTGCCTTACAAACAATGAGAGAAGACAAACATTCACTATTTTATGATTAAGTGTGATGACAGCTGTGGGGTTTTGTAGACGGTTACTATATATTTCTCATTGATGCTGATTATCATCATGAATAGTTATTAAAATATATAAAATAATTTTTATTCCTTCATTAAAATGGTCAGATGATTTTTCTTATCGATACTCTTTTTTAATTGAGGTATAATTGACTGATACTCTTAATCTGGTGAATTACCATGGATTGTTTCTCAAATGCTGAAAACACCCCAAGAGTCCTGAGATAAACTTCACTTGGTCATATTTTAGATACTTCTAGATTCATTTTACCAACATTTTGTTATAAATTTTTGCATATATATTCCATTCCTTCCTTCCTGATTTTGTACTCTATATTTCACTTAGATTTTACAGACTCCACAATACTGTTATTTTTGCTTTCTACAGTCATTATGTTTTAATGAAAAAATGTACAGAATAAGATTTTTCATATATTTATGTACATATTTATAGTGTCTGATATTCTCTTATTTTTCCTGTAGATCTGAATTTCCATCAAGTGTCTTTTCTATACCTTTTCCACTGTATTTTCTTCACATATTTTTCACAGCTGTGTTGAAGCCCCCATCTGCTAATTCCAACCTCTGAACTACCTATGGGTCTGCTTCGATACAACATTACGACACCTGATTTGGTTTGGTTTGCTTCTTTATATGGGGTGGGGGGGCTTCCTAGGCGGCTCAGTGGCAAAGAATCCATCTGGCAATGCAGGGGACGTTGGTTCAACTCTTGGGTCAGGAAGATCCTGTGGAGAAGGAAATGCTAACCCAGGGGGCTACAAGAAAATGGTCCAGGGGGCCGTAAGGAGTTGGACATGACTGGGTGACTGTGAACAGCAGTCTGGGTTTGTCACGCTGGACTTGTTTGAGTCATCAGTAGGAACATGAGTTGGTAGACCAAAACAGAGCCTTAGAGGTCAGCAAGACAACCCCCTCACATTTTAGAGTATAGAAAATTGGCTCAGAGAGAACCAGTCCAAGTTTACCCAGGAATTAGCTACAGGGTCAGAACTCCAACTCACCATCTATCTATCTCTTTGCTTTTGAAGCACCTGCCTCCTGGAGCCTAGGTTCCCTCATTATTAAACTAAGGGAGTTGGACTAGGTTAACAGCCGGTCCCTTCCAGCAACATGATTCTATTTTTTCCTTTCATTGTGCCTGTGAAAGCTTTCAAGGGCGTCAGGGACATGACCCGTGTTACATCATCGGAGGCCCTCTTCTATTTACGCTTAAAGGTTTGTCAGACCATGTCTAGATCACAATTCCAGGAAAAAAATAATAGCTTCGTGTAAAAAAGTAATAAAAACCAAAAACAAAACTTTTTTTAAAAAAAATTGGTTCTCACCAAATCCAAATGTGTTCTTGTGAAATATTTATTAGGCATTGTCAAGTATAATAAAAACACTATAATTTCCTCCTCCTTCCATCCCCAGATATAACTGCTATAAAGAGTTTGATATATGATTCTCACAATACTAGGGGCTTACATTACATCTATGCTTTATTCCTTCTGCATATGCTCACTGATGTCCTTTAGTGTGCTGGAATACTCCGCTAGATCCCAGGGCAAGGCAACAAGACACAGTCTCTCCTCTCATGGACTTTACATTCCAATGATGAAGGCAGATAGGAAGTAAGCAAGTGAATCGACAGCAGCATCCCACAGGTACAGAAGGGGGCAGTGGCTCGGAACAGGGCTGCTCTGGAGAGGGTGATCAGAGTGCGTCTGTCTCCGAAATTGAGATCCAATGATATAGAAGAGTCAGACGTTATAAAGCGTGGGTAAGAGTGAGCTGATGAGAAAAAGCAAAGGCCCTGAGAAAGATCAAGCTATGTGCGTTCAGCCCCCAAGCAGAGTGGCTGGAGTGTGGAGGACAGGGAAGAATAGAGTGAGGCGCAGGGCTTCAGCCAGTGAATTAGGTGTGGTCTAAGTGCAGCACAAAGTCAGTGAGCAGTGTTAAGGGAAAACCTGAGTCTAATTCATAACTTAAACTGTGGTTAAATATAGACTCACACATAACACATGCTTATACTAAAATAGATACATATCCATTCACACATCCATTTCATTGAAGAGACGATTCCTTCTTGCTTGAGAAGGATAGGATCTTTCTTTGTATACTCTCTGACACACCTTTCAGTCCATATCTGTCAGACATCTTCGCTTGTCAGCATCTAGAGGTCACACATGGTCTTTTCAACAGCGTTTCTCTGTTTTCTAAACCCCTTTGCAGAGAGACATTCCTTTGTATGAAATGACCATGTGTGTATAAGTTCTATTTGCTTATTTCAGTTACTAACGACTCACCCATTCAGTTACCCAGCACTTGTTGTCTGAGCCTCCACAGTGTCTAAAGCTAGATATTCATAGGAATATGAGTGAGTGGAGGGTCCTCGCCCTTAAGAAGCAGCGTTTGGGGAAAAGTGTGCGCAGTGTATGACCATGTCCTGTCAGGTTTCATGAGGTCTGGAGGGAAGACCGCACAGAGTAACAGAGGAGCACAGGTGGGGAGGAGTCCAGTCTCGGGATGCTGGGGGACAGGGGGGCCTTGCAGAGCGGCTGGCTCCCAGGGGCCTCTGAGACGTCGGTAGGAACGTGCAGCAGACAGAGCCAGTAAGGGGAAGGCACGGGGCAGGATGCAGCCCCGCGTGTGAAAGGCATTGTCATTAACACTTGAGGAGACTTCAGTGAGGAGAAAAAAGGGACTGGCGCTGGTGGTAAGGCCCCTGGGGTCCGACTTGCTTTCTCCTCTAATCCCCGAGTCTTCACCGCTCAGTCCCTTCCCTTTTCTGTGCCTCAGTCTCTGCATCTCAAAGGAGCACTCTGGCTTTCACATCCTGTGGCCTTAAGTAAAAATACGACATAAGCAAGACAGCTGGGAGGGGGCGGGAGCAGAATCTGCTTTGATTGCTCCCCAGCTCTGAGATGCTGCCAAGTCCTTTTCCCAGCAGACAATATTGAAGCAATTAATGGAATGAAAAATACTGATCTCACAGAGGGCATCTTCGACAGACTAAGGGGAATCATCAAATAATACTGTAGTTAAAGTTTCAAAGTAGCAAGGAGGTAGTTTGGTCCCATGCCCAGTTGGTAATTTGATAATCCTCAACAGCGCCACCTAGTGGTCATCCAGCTTGGGCTTTAATGAAGGAAGGTGTCCCTGGTGGCTCAGTGGTAAAGAATTCGCCTGCAATGCAAGAGATGCCAGCAATGGAGGACCTGGGGGTTGATCTCTGAGTGGGGAGGACCCCCTGGAGAAGGGAATGGCAACCCACTCCAGTATTCTTGCCTGGAGAGTCCCATTGACAGAGGAGCCTGGCAGGCTACAGTCCATGGGGTCACAAAAGAGACACTACTTAGAGACTACACAACAGCAATGGAGGAAGCCCACCCTCTGCAGGATTTGCTCTAGGTGCCTGCTGCACCCATAACTTCGGCTGAGACCTCAGGCTGTAGCCCTGAGCTGGGGTGTTCATGATCTTTACAAAGTGACTCCCTACAGTCTGAGTCGAAGCAGCAGGGCAGACCGAGGCAGGGCCCTTCCTTGGGGACATCAAGCTCCAGCCTGGTCGAAGAATTCAAACAAGGGTGATGGAAACTGGCTGAAATGGGTTCCTTCTTTGAAGAATTTGAAATGGGGATGTAAACAGACAACTGATGGGAAGAGCAGAGGGACAGACGTTCACCATGCAGGACACCGTGTTTGCCCTTCTATTACCCAACCCACTTTGCCCCTGGGATTGGAAATGAGTTTTCAACTCTTTCCTAAGATGCAGGGGCACTTAACCAGAAAGACTACTTCTCCCCTCTTCACTGTGTTGACCAGCATAGGCCAAGAGATCCTGATTTCTCTCCCAGCCACAGGGAGTGCCTTATGAACTCAGGATTTTACAGGCAATTCTGAGAAACAGGCTTCCTATCTGTGGTTTAAAAATGCAAAACTTGGAACTTGATGACTGCCATTGTCTCCCCAGTATGAGATAAAGCCAATATGAGAAGAAAGCAGACGCGTAGAGATGAGCAGAATAAAGGAAGTTGCAGAGAAACAGAGGTGGTGCTGTTCCACTGGTCCTAAATCCACTCTCTTTTATTGTCTAGGCCAGTTTGATTTGGAATTTCTGTTACTTATTAAAACTGTATCCCCAAAACAAAAAAGAAAATGAAAACAGTGTCCTCTCTAAGACACCGAGGCAAGGTGCATATACCATCAGAATCCTGCACCCCAAGTTCCCCCTGCGTGGGGGCGTGATGATCTGGACCAGATTTTAGTGCTAACTCAGATCTTGGTTGTTTCAGTCCCAGGAACCTGCTTGTATTCCAGCTTTCAAGTTGTATCTTTCCTGATTACCTTACTTTACAACATATATTTGACTATATCTACCATCCTTGTGTGTGTGCGTGCTTAGTCGCTCAGTCATGTCCAGCTCTTTGCAACCCCATGGACGGTAACCCGCAGGCTTCTCTGTCTGTGCAGTTTCCCAGGCAAGAATACTAGCGTGGGCTGCCCTTTCCTTCTCCAGGGGATCTTCCTGACCCAGGGATTGAACCCCAGGTCTCTTGCATTGTAGGCAGATTCTTTACCATCTGAGCCACCAAGGAAGACCATCACCCATCCTTGCTGCTACTGCTAAGTCGCTTCAGTCATGTCCAACTCTGTGTGACCCCATAGACAGCAGCCCACCAGGCTCTGCCATCCCTGGGATTCTCCAGGCAAGAACACTGGAGTGGGTTGCCATTTCCTTCTCCAGTGAAAAGTGAACGTGAAGTCGCTCAGTCGCGACCTACTCATAGCGACCCCATGGACTGTATCCCACCAGGTTCCTCCATCCATGGGATTTTCTAGGCAAGAGTACTGGAATGGCTTGCCATTGCCTTCTCCGATCTCCCATCCTTACTCCTGCTTAAAACCTTTTATTTGGGTTTTCAGTGATTTGAGAATGCAGAGCCAAATCTCTCCTCTGGCCCATAGGGCCCTGTGTGGTCTGGCACAGAAGCTCACTCTTGGGTCTTCTTGACCAATGTCACCTCCTTTTCAAAGCTCAGGGCTCTGATCCACCTGCAGCAGACACCCCCTGTCCCTAAGACAGCCCCTCCCGTCTCCAGCTCCTGGTGTGTCGGATGATTCTGCCAGTGGGTGTGTTTGGGGAGCCCCATGAGTACAGACCCCGAATCTTCTTCTGCTCACCATTGCCTTCAGTCTCCAGCAAAGAAGAGGCAGGACGGAATTAATAGGTACGTGAATGAATTCCTACCACTAACAGAAAGGGTCAGTTCTTACTAAGCCGAATCTCTGCAATTAATCCCTTCCAGCAAGTCAGAACATGATATAGAACTTCTTGAACCACCAAATCAGGTGTCATGATGTCCCCAGGAGTCTCACACCATCAGAGTGGGGGGAAGGCACACCTCTTAAGTGGATACAAGCAGGATCAGCTGCTCAGTGATACCTTGAGAATTGCCAAGGCATGGAGTTACTGCTGCTGTTTCCACTGGATTGAGGAAAAGACTGCGGCTGACGCACTCCTCTTAAGTGTGTTAGTCGCTCAGTCGTGCCCGACTCTTTGTGACTCCATGGACTGCAGCTCACCAGGCTCCTCTGTCCATGAGATTTTCCAGGCAATGATACTGGAGTGGGTTGCCATTTCCTTCTCCAACACTCCTCTAGAGTCTAAGAAATATGTCTAATTGATTTCGGGGTGGTGTGGGGGTGGCTTTTATAAAATTCATCCCCAGACCCTGGAAATGTATGTGTATTTGAAGTGACAAAGTGTGCCATGCTTCCCAGGCAGTTCCTACCCCCTGCCTGGATGGATGGAGGTCGCGCTGAGCTGCAGGTTGCCTCAGTGGTACCAGCACTGAACTGTGCAGTCAGAACTGAGTTTTAACTCCAGCCTCACCACTTGGGAGCATGGATTGTCAAACTTTAAGTGTGCATTAGAAGCTGACCTGTCCTCTTCTCTCATCTTTTGTAGATGCTGACTTGGATGGCTGGCCGGCTTGGCATTTGGTTAGCAGTCTTCCCTGTGGCTCAGATGGTAAAGAATCCACTTGCAATGCAGGAGACCCGGGTTCAGTCCCTGGGTTGAGAAGACCCCCTGGAGAAGGAAATGGCAACTGACTCCATTATCTTGCCTGGAGAATCCCATGGACAGAAGAGCCTGGAGGGCTACGGTCCATGGAGTCGCAAAGAGTCGGACATGGCTGAGCGGCTAACACACACAGATACTTCCCAGATCACAGTGGAAGGCGTCCCTTCATGCGAGATTAGAGCTCAGGCTCTGGATTCAGACTAGTTTGGAGCCCTGACTCTACCCTGTGCTTGGGTTAGAGGCCTGAGCCATCATTAAACTCTCAGCTCTTTCCTGATCTATAAAGAGGGGTGGGGGTAGGGGGCATGGAATCTGCTGTAGGCCTCAACAAAAAGCAATTAGTGAGACACCCTTCAGTCCAGAGCAAGTGCTGAATATATCTGCCCCAGTGCTTTTCCCAGCGAAGTCAAAATCCAGCGCCAGGTCTTGTTACCCAGCTCAGAATTCCACATCCTACACCATGAAGAGGGGCCTGCCTGGGTGACCCACAGGAGGCAACAGCCAAAGGCGGAGAAGCCATGCACATTTCTGACATTGGAAGTCTTGCCAACCAGAGGAGAGGGCCCTGGGATCTGCTGCCCGTGCTTCTCCATGGGCTGAAGGGAGCCCCGGCGTGCATCCAGGCCCCATTCAGTGGGTTCTGTGTTTCCATGGACTGGAGGAAGCCTCAGAGGTGGGCCCAGGCCCCATTCAGTGGGTTCTGTGTCTCCATGGACTGGAGGAAGCCTCAGATGTAGGGCCAGGCCCCATTAAGGGGTCCCGTCTCTCCATGGACTGGAGGAAGCCTCAGAGGTGGGCCCAGGCCCCATTCAGTGGGTTCTGTGTTCCCATGGACTGGAGGAAGCCTCAGAGGTGGGCCCAGGCCCCATTCACGGGGTCCTGTGTCTCCATGGACTGGAGGAAGCCTCAGAGGTGGGGCCAGACCCCATTCAGTGGGTTCCAGCTGTCTTCAAGGCAAGCAGCCCAAGACCGGTTTCCTCTCCCTGAAGCTTGGTAGCCACCCCTTTGGCTTCTCAGTATAAATCAGGATGGACAATGGTATCGTTTAGCTCCCATGATGATGTCAGACGCATAAAGAGCAAGACTTTTTGTGAAATGGAGAACAGGTTCTTTGCTGAACTGAAACCTAAGCTGCTGAAGCTCAGAGACGGAAGGGATCTTAGAGAGACTTGTGCTTTCCTGAGGCCAGAGAGGGAAAGGAACTTTTCTGCACAGTGAGTTGGAGGAATGACAGGAAGAAAATGCTCATCCTGGCCCTGAGTTCAGTTATTTTCCATTATTCTACACCATTTTTGCTTGCTCCCTCGGATAAATTATACTGCAGCTCTTTGTGAGAATTAAATGTTGGGGAAAACTGCAGAAGACCTGCAGTGAGAAGACCCCAGCCACTCTGCCTGTGTGGCTTGCAGGGGGCAGCAGGGATGCTGGGAGAGTCAGGAGGGCTGGTCCCCACCCTACCTCTGCCCACCTCCCCCCACCCCCCTACTGCCACTCTGAGACTCTGGGGAAGTCACTCTGCATTTCCGCATCCTTGTCATGAGCATGGATGACATTCTGAGGCATCCATGGATTCTGAAATACCTGTGGTCCAATTCCCCCAAGTGATCAGAGATCAAGATGATTGGCTTTCTTCCAAACAGCCCATCCTGGACATAGCAGTAAACACTCGAGAGAGATTTGAGGATAAATTAACAAAGGACTGAAAGGAGCTTCAAAAAAAAAAAAAAAAAAGCTGCACCAAGTGAAAGAAGCCAGCCGCAAAGAACACATAGCGTTTGCTTCCATTTGTATGAAATGTCTAGGAAGGGAAAATCCACAGACAGAAAGTACAGCAGTGGTTGTCAGAGTGATTATGCTCAGAGAAGCATGACATCTGACAGGACTTCCACGTGTGCCATCTGACAGAAGCCGTAGAAGGATGGTGCACGGAAGGTAATCACTGGTGTTTCATCCCCATAGAACTGGGATCCAGAGATGAGAAGTGGCTTGCACGATGACCCGCACACCTCGACAGGGGCAGAAGGGCAAAGGGACCACTTGGTGCTCCTCTGAGGCTCTCCACAGCCTCTACCCACACCCTCCAGACTCAGAGCACTGATTAATGTTATTAATAAGAGCAACACATCCTGGACAGATGCAGGAGTGGTGTCTGCCCCTTCCTCGAGGGGTGCTACACCGTCTCCAATGCTGCTTACTCAGCACCCCAGAGACGCTTGACCCACCTGTCACTCTTCGCCCCCTGCCCAGCGCCTTCACCCTGCAGCCCCTCGGTTTTTCTGTTTCGGGCCCGCTGACGACCGGTGCTCTCAGCCCCCAGATGGGCCAGCTTACCCTACGATCCCCCTAGGGATATCTCCCTCCCTCGGGGACCCTTCCTGGGCTGTGTCGGGCTCTCTCTCCAGATTCTCCCCTCTCAGGATCTCTGGTCCCACCTCTGCACGTGCTTCCTGAATTTCACCTGCTGCAGGGCCCAGGCCCACGTCAAACTCGACTTCATCAGTATCTCCTCTGCTGGGCCGTCTCTCGGCCCCCGCCCTGGAGGGTGCAGAAACCTCACGTGCAGAGAAAGGGACCGGCTGTATTCCTCAGTCCCCACTCGCCCGCATCCGTACAAAATGTCCCTTCAGGCTCAGTCTCGCCTGTCTCCTCCCCCTCCTCCCCTTCTCTGTCTGCATCTCTCACCGTGTCTGGCTCCTCCTCTGCTCCTTCCTCAGTTATACCCCTTGTCTCCCCATGAGTAACTGCTGTGCATTTGCTGGCATTCCCTGGAGGTGTGGGTATCTTCGGGAAATGTGTCAAGTTGTCTTCTGCGTACGTATTTTGAATGTGTATCAACGATGTCTTGCTGAGATTTCACTCGGCACTTTTAAGACCTAGCCGTGTTACGGGGTGTTCCTCTGGTCCGCCGCTTCTGACTGCTCCGTGTCCACAGTGCGTTCGCACAGCCCGCCTGTCTGGTCTGCCATTGATGGGCGACTGGGCACCTTCTGACACTTGCTACCGCAAATGGATAGCCGGCCACGGGCCTTCTTATTTCTGCGGATTCCGCCTGCCTTTCCGCCCTGAGGGGCCGCCAGTGTCCCTTTCCCCACGCCCCCTCCCACACGCCCCATTGTACCCCCGCACCGTTGTTGTCAGGATAAAAAGTTGTACCTTGCTTTCCATTAGCATTTTTAAATTACTGAGTCTCCATGTTTTCACTAAACACATTAGTAATTTTGACTTCCCCATCTGTCAGTAGCCCTATTTATAGCCTCAGCTCATATTTGTACTCTGTTTAGTGTCTTTTATATTTTATTTTCAGGAATTTTACCTTTTATTACTGATATTAATCATGTGTCTGTTTCGGAAGTTGGGGAAAAAAATCTTTTCCTGGCCTGTCATTAATATAACTTTATTTTTTTGAATGGGGATTATTATTGTTCGTGTTTTAAGAACCATTCTTGCTCCCTTGTGGCTGGGGCTTCCTGTGGCACCTGTCCTGTCGTTCTGCATCCTAGCTGACCGCCCCAACGTGTCCTATCTCAGCTCAGCACCGCCCGCCCACCCTCCCCGATGGCTCCCTCTCCCCCGCCAGCCCACCAGCACCCCCGCCAGCCGTGCAGTCTCCTCTCCCGGCACCATCGCTGCCCCGGTTTGTTGCTCACCGGCTCTCACCTACACTGTCCACCGGGCCTCTCTCCCTACCCCGACCCCACCTCTTCCCACTCCAGGCTCCCAGCTGCTTTTGTGTAGTAGTGTTAGTGGCTCAGTTGTGTGTGACTCTTTGTGACCCTGTGGACTGTAGCCCTCCAGGCTCCTCTGTCCATGGGATTCTCCAGGCAAGAATACTGGAGTATGCGCTCCTCCAGGGGATCTTCCCGACCCAGGGATCAAGCCCTGGGTCTCCTGCATTGCAGGCAGATTCTTTACTGTCTGAGCCACCAGGGAAGCCCCCCAACTGCTTTAGTGCAACTTAAAAAAAAACCCTAAGTTTATTATTACTGCTACTGTGACTCCTAGTGCTGTGACTTCTATTGGTCTGGGGCCGACGGGACTCAGTTAAAGGCTCTAACTGGGAGGCAGCCACTGCATTGCAGCCAGATGTGGCTGAGGTGGAGTCTGTCTGGAGGCCCCCTCGCTCCTGTACCTGCTGGCTGGGGTTGGTTATCGGCCACAGCACCTGCCTGTGGGCTCCCCATGTAGCCTGGGCTTCCTCAAGGCACGGTGGCTGAGCTCCAAGAACGAATGGCTCCAGAAAGAGTTAGGAAGAAACTATTTCCTTCCACGAAAGTCACATGGGTCACTTCTGCCTCACTGTCGTGGCCCAGGCAGTCACCGAGACCCCCCTGATTTCCAGGGGAGGGGACGGACACTCCTCCTGCCTGGGGAGCCCTGGGTCACGTGGTCCAGAGAGCACATGGACTTTTGTTATGACCCATATTTGGAAACTACAAGCTGCCTCACCAGGAAGCTGGTTAACTTCTCTGAGCCTTGGCTTCCCTGTCTGTAAAATATGGACACCAGCACAGACATCACAGGAAGGCTGGCTGAGAGGTTTTGTCTCCAATGAAACCTGACTTCTGTTAGTAAATATTGAGCATCTGCTGAGTGAAAGCAGAAATGGATTGAACATGCCTGAGGTTCATGATCTTAACAAGCCCACAATCACTATTAGCTTCAAGTTCCCTGTAGAAAATGACAACATGCAATGTTCAAAGTCGGTATCTCTGTTTGGGAGTGGGCCTTTGTAAAAAAACATTAGAGCAGGAAATTGCCTGCCTGTGTACTTCTCCCCAAGCCACCACTGCTCCCCGTCTTCCCTATTTTCACCCTTGTTCTGAGCTGTTTTCAACCAGATCTGGGCGTATTTCCAGCAATGAACACCCTTAACTGTTTTGTCTTCAAATATTTCATTTTGGAAGAAGTCCATGTTTAATTAAATAAACAGCTTGGTCTGGGGTAAGGAAAAGACAGAATATTCCCATTTTCACTACAAGAAGTCTTATGTCTCTCTCTTCATTTTATCTGATTATGCCTCTCAAATTCACAAATTTCCATCCATTAATGTCACTATACAACATGTACAAATTTTATTAAATACAAGGCTTAATTTTTTTATCCTCTTCCCCTTTCCCCTTTGGTAACCATAAGTGTGTTTTCTATGCCTCTGTGTCTATTTCTGTTTATATATATAAGTTCATTTATATCACTAGGGGGTTGAAAAGAGTTGGACATGACTTAGCAACTGAATAAGAATAACAAATCATTTTCTTTAGATTCCATATGTAAATGAGATCACATGATATTTGTCTTCCTCTATCTGACGTACTAAGTGAAGTAAATCACTTACTTAGTACGTGACTTATTAGTGTGATAAGCTCCAAGCCCATTCATGTTGCGGCAAATGGCATTAGTTCATTCTTTTTAATGGCCGAGTAATATTCCAATGAATATATATGCACCACTCTTCTTTACCCATTCATCTGTCGATGGACATCTAGATTGCTTCTATGTCTTGGCTATTGTAATTCCTGCTGCTATAAACAGTATGCAGTGTGGAGTTCGAGGGAGTATGGACTTTGGGGTCAGACAGACAGAAGTGCAGTTTACAGGGATGGAATTTACGTCTTGGCTTTAGACACATCACCTTGCCCACTGGGTCTCATTTTTCTTATCTGGGGTGATTAGTTAGTTATTTTTAGTGCCTAAAATATCAAAATCTATTCCATGAAATACCAGCTCCATGATGCTAATAGATATTCCACATATAAACGGATACGTTATCAAACATGGCTCATCATTTCTAAGAAGAAACTATTTTACATTTTATGATTCCTAAAGGGATCTTTCTAGTGACTATTCTAAATCTCCAAGGAAGTACCAGAATATTCAGTTTTTCAATACATCTCTGACACACGGGAAGCATTTTCCACAGAAAACCCTAGTGTTGTACAAACACGCCTGGTGCAATGATGGTGTAAGACAGAATACACATTCCAAAATGCTACCTACTATTATTATTACTACTGCTATTATTGCTAATATAACTATTATTCAGTTATTAATTATTACTTAGCAGCAACAATAATAATGCAAGAGGCCCAAATCTGAAGAAATTCAAGTTACAGTTCAAAATTCCGAGTTTTCCAAACAAAATTTTGCATGTTGGATTTTCCTTGGTGCATCTCCTCTGAATTCTACTGGTTATAGAATAGACAACTTGAACACAGACAAATCCCTCTTCCCCTTGCTAATTAGCAAGTTGGATTGTTGAGATGGGACTGCTCCATCACCGCAGAGATGATGCCATTGCTTTTAATTAACCATACAGGGACTTGAATCGATTCAAAAAGAAAGAAAAGTTCTGAACATGCCCACTCACCTGGGTTAAGGACCAAAGAAGTCAAAGAAATAACAGCTGTGGGCATGTGTTTCCTATTGAGCTCCTTACATGACAACAAATTTATACATACAATCCATGGGGTTGCAATGAGTCAGACACGACTGAGCTCCATCACCACCACCATGACTTTGAATATTTATAACTGTCTGTGTTTTCATAACGTGGGGCTAATAAGAGCATAGTCAGAGAAAGCGGTACACTCACATAATTCTGAAGTGCCAGCTTTTTGTCCAGTGCCTTCCTGGATTATGCTATTAATTCCTTGGAAAGTGTGAATCACAGTAGTTTCTAGGTGATGAGTGATTTTCCATTATTCATGAATGCATTCTTGTATATAAACAACAGCCTCTGTGTTGCCAGCATCTGTTTTATTCACTGAGACAGAGGCCCCCACCCCCTGCACTCTGGCTCTAGCCCTCCAGCCTCCCTAGGTCTCCAGGATGAATGGAAAACCAGAAAGCACCCAGGCCTTGGGGTCTTTATTGCCTCTGGGTTCTTATCTAGACTCTTCCCCGTGTGGGAGTCTGGGCAAGATTCACCATCATTCCTCTTCTCTTTCCTAAGATGAGCTAGATGCCTTCCGAGTCCAAGACTGCATGACTCCATGGCTTCGGGTTAAGGGAAAAATGAAACCCTTGGGTTGGAGGGAGAAAACAGGAATATTACTCTGTCACTGGCCCTAGCTATCTTTTATAACTACTCAGCAGACATTTACTGAGCACTTAGTTACTAGGCCGTGGGTTGGACACTGGAGAAATAGAGCTCATGATCAAATTGCAGAGAAAAACACGCGCCCATAAAATAAGGCGGTGTGTGGTATTCAGTCCTGATGTGGACATGCTACCAAAGAGATTACAAAAGGCAGGGTGGTTGCAGCAGGCCTCACAGAAGTCACTGCTCTGAAGCAGAGTTCTGAAGGTTGAATGTGTGTTTGGCAGTTGAGTAAGGATGGGAACTCTGAGTAGAGAGAACAGCACGTGGAAAAGTGCTGTGAGACTCAATATAGAAAAGGAAATACACACACACACACATATAGTAACTGTATATAGTAAATCAATCTACAGGCAATCCAGAAAGCCAACTCAAGGGCTTCCCAGGTAACTCAGTGGTAAAGAATCCGCCTGCAATGCAGAAGATACGGGTTCAGTCCCTGGGTTGGGGAAGATCCCCTGCAGAAGGAAATGGCAACCGGCTCTGGTATTCTTGCCTAGGAAATCCCATGGACAGAGGAGCCTGGCAGGCTATAGTCCATGGGGTCACAAAAGAGTCAGACACAACTGAGCAACAACAACAACAAAAAAGGAAACCAACCCATGACCCACAGTAGGTCCAACTACTATCTTTAGCAACCAACTCAGGAAGCCAAACAATAACCCCTATAACAATCAGCCCCACATGGCCAGGTCTTGTTTAATAACTGACAGCTTCCCTCATTTTTGCCCCCTTTTCCAGCTTAGGGCCCAATGGAATAAAACAATGGTCACCCCTAAACTGTCACAGAGGAGGCCCCACTGGAGGGAGGTAGTCCACTTCCAGCTTCTCCAGGCCAACAGCCTCCAATCAGGGGACATCTGAACTTTTGTGTTTCCTCCACTACAAAGCTTTCCAACTCCTCTGTGTTGATTCCCTGCCAAATGTAAGAGATGGTGGTTGACTCCCCTGCTAGAGCAAGTTCAAAGTAAATAGCCTTTGCTTATTTTCATTTGGGAAATCTTCTTTTAATGTCACAGCACAGAAGCATGAAACCATATGTTTTGTGTAAAGAACTGAAAATGTGTGTTTACTGTAGGTGGTTTTGTGTGTGTGTTTCTGTGAATGTTAATATGCATTGGTTGAGGGGAGGATGATGGCAGATGGGTTTGGAAAGCAGGCAAGATCAAAGCCACTTAGACTTTTGTATAATGTATTAGTTAACCATTGCGGTAGAATAATATTACCACAACGTCAGGTGCTTCAAGCAATACACATGTACTCTCTTCATTCATGTGAGTCAGGAGTCCAGGCACCCTTGACTTCAACCAAGGTCTCCTTTGGGACTGGATTGAGGCTGGTCTGGGGAAGGTTCTGCTCCTGGCCCACGTGGCTGCTGGCAGCATGCAGTTTCTTGTGGAATGTTAGTCTGAGGACCTCAGTTTCTTCCTAGTTATTGGCTGGAGGTCACTGGAGGAGGCAAGGTAATGGTCCCCCAAAGATGTCCATGACTTCATAACCAAAATCTTGAATATATGCCCTTACATGGACAAAGAGACTTTGCACATGTGATGATAGCCAAGGACCCTGAGATGGAGGTGGGGGTGTTATCCTGGAGTACCCAGGTAGACCCAGTTTCATCACATGGATCTTTAGTACCAGGGAACATCTCCTAGTTATAGCCAGAGAGAATCGTGAGAACACAAAAGAGACGAGACTGTGGCTGGACTTGAAGATGGGGGAAGAGGGTCATGAGCCGAGGAGAGCAGGTACCTCCAGGATCTGGAAAAGGCAAAGGACAGATTCTCCCCCAGAACCCCTGGGAGGAACCCAGCTCCTGATCTGTGCACTACACAAAGGTCCCCCCAGCCTGAGCCTGTGGCCACTGAAATCCTGCCTGTGCTCTGCCTATGCTCTGCTCACCAAGCAACACCTTGTTAAGGGGTGTCCACCCATCTGTCTAGTCTGTCCAGCTGAAGATGGTGACACTTCCTGAATATCTCTAGAAGGAGCATGCCTGTGTACTTTGCCCACAGGTACCAGACAGCAAGTCCTCTGTTTTCACAAATGCCTCCACAAAGTTACTGCTACCCACTCCCTGGGAACAAAGCTTAGAAATAAATGATATTTTGCTCTTAAGTCCAAGGGATCTAGGCTCTAATTTTAGAGCCCAAGCTCACTCCTGCTTCACGCCGTTGAGCCCCTGTGCTTCCCCAGATGGTCATGCTCCCTCCCTGCTGAGTCTATTCCTGTTTCCTCTTCCCCAGCTGTCTACTGAAGCACCAAACTAGCCACTCAGCTGTGACCTCAGAGCTGAGAACCAGGCAGGCAGCCCCTGGCCTCAGGCAGGCCTTGCGCTTTCCTGCTGAACCCAAACATTTCACAGAATATCCACATTAGACAAGGCCACTCTGCCCATGATGGATCTAGACAAACAAGATTGTTGGGCAATCATGAATAAGAACTTTGTCAAAACCACAAAAATGTGCACATGTCCCCCATCCTGGTTATCAGAGCAACTGCTGCTTTTTTTGAGAATCACAACTGAAGCTGTCACTCTCCTGGCCCCTGAGAGCTGAAAGAGCCTTGCCTCGATTTATCTCTGTTTGTTTCAAAAGCACTGGGGATTTGACAGAGATGTTTGCAGCTGGACTTTAAGAGGTATGTGGTGGTCAACTGCCCTGAACTGACTCTGACTTGACCAAAGGAAGAAGCCTGCACAGAAGAGATCTGGAGGTGTCTGAAAGCACCCAGAACAGAGCTTTCCCCACCTCTTCCCACCCTGTGTCACCGCAAAGCCCACGAACAATTCCAGGGAATAAAAACTTAGTCTTGGTGATAAAATAAAGTCTAACCTTTTCTTTTCCTTTGTGCTTGGTCAGTTGCACTGGCTCACAGGGGGCCACGTGCAGAGGCCTTGCACCGAGTGCTTTAGTCCAGAGTTCCTGATGAAAGATGGCTGCACCCACACTTCAGCTCTCCGGCCGTGTGCAGGATGCTGTGCAAGACACCACGTTAACCAAGATGGCGGCGGCGGCGGGCCGTGTGCAGAGGTGCCGCACACGACAACCAGGCCAAGATGGCGGCGGCGGCGGCGGGCCGTGTGCAGAGGTGCCGCACACGACAACCAGGCCAAGATGGCAGCAGTGATGGGTCGTGTGCAGAGACGCCACACCTGGGCCTGCAATCTGGAACATCAGGATTCTACTCACCCTCCAGGGCCCAATTCAAATGGCACCTCCTCCACGGAGTCTTCTCTGGAATTCGCCTTAAGAAGGAGTCACTTCTTCCTCTGTATTTCCTGAAGAAGAAAGCTAATCCTTATGGGAAAATAAAGACATGGAAATGAATGAAGACCAGCTCCCTGGTATGGAGACACTTCTAAAAGCTCACCTTGATCTTGCCCTTCTGTTCCCTCTCTTGCCACAGGTATAATAATAAAAATGCAAAAATACCATTTTGTTTTGGGGGTTTGCCCCTTCAGGAAGCAGCTGGTAAACAGTAAACCTCATTACACAACACACATTCCAATTAGAAGCTCAAGGCCCAGGAATGGAAGGATGGGTCAGCCCCCTGCCATTGTGAACAAGAATATCTCTACTTACTCTTTCTAGCCCTGCAAATGGACTTGTGGGGTTGGTATTCAAAAAGACAAAAATAAAGTCAGTTTAAATTTGTGGTGATGTATGTCTTGGACTGCAAGGAGATCCAACCAGTCCATTCTGAAGGAGATCAGCCCTGGGATTTCTTTGGAAGGAATGATGCTAAAGCTGAAACTCCAGTACTTTGGCCACCTCATGCGAAGAGTTGACTCATTGGAAAAGACTCTGATGCTGGGAGGGATTGGGGGCAGGAGGAGAAGGGGATGACAGAGGATGAGATGGCTGGATGGCATCCCTGACTCGATGGACGTGAGTCTCAGTGAACTCCGGGAGTTGGTGATGGACAGGGAGGCCTGGCATGCTGCAGTTCATGGGATCACAAAGAGTCGGACACGACTGAGCGACTGAACTGAACTGACTGATGTCTTGCCAGGTAAGTTATTTAAAATTGCTCAAGAGTAACACTAAGGCAAGTAATTATAGAATCAGAAAGGTTATAGCTATAAATCTATAGCTACACATCTATATGACAGTATCTCATTATAGACAACAAATACTGATATAACAGAAAATTCAAGAAATTTGTTGTAACCAGATCTGGTATTTATAATTAAATTAATTATAGTAATTATAATTACTTCTATCACTTTCTGGATGGATGAAATCAGTCAGGCTTTTTGAACCTAAATGCTGTCATCCTGTAGAGTGGTGGTGGTTTAGTCACCAAGTCGTGTCTGACTCTTATGGCCCCATGGACTGTAGCCCCCAGGCTCCTCCATCCATGGGATTTTCCAGGCAAAAATACTGGAGTGGGTTGCCATTTCCTTCTTCAGGGGATCTTCCTGACCCAGGGATTGAACCCAGGTCTCCTGCATTGCAGGCAGATTCTTACCCACTAAGCTTTTAGGACAATTTCAGGACAGAGTTTTATGCAAGCAGTGAGTTTCCTTCCTTCTGTCTCCCTCTGACAACAGCATGTATTGTCCCTCCTGGCTGAGCATCGCCAGCATTTGCTGGTCTGCCTCAAGACTGCTCTCTCAATCTTTAAACTCCAAAGAGTTAAACTCTATCAGGCTGAAAGTGTTAGTCATTCAGTCATATCCAACTCTTTGTGACCCCATGAACTGTAGCCCACCAGGCTCCTCTGTCCATGGAATTCTCCAGGCAAGAATACCGGAGTGGGTTGCCATTCCCTTCCCCAGGAGATCTTCCCAACCCAGGGGAAATCGGGTCTCCTGCATTGCAGGCAGATTCTAAACTCTATCAAGGCCTTTCTCAAATATTTTTCTGTTCCTGTGTCCACGTCACTGCTCCATACTGGAACGCCTTCTCTGGTCACGAGCCTTACGAACGGTCCCCATCTTCCCAGACCTGGATCAGAGCTCATCCCTGCCCCGGAGCAGCCCTCAGCCCCCGCTGCTCTGGGCCCAGGGAGCCCGGCCAGCTGTCACAGAGCTTTGACATCAGGTCATCCTCTGCCCTCTGGTTGGCGAAGGCAGAAATGTAAACAAACGATTACAGTGAACTGTGACAGTGTTCTGAATGGAGATGAATAGGAGTCATTCTGTCTGTGGTTAATGAAGGGACCGCTGAGCCTTGGGTCCATTGACAGGGGGTGGGGGTGCTGTTTATAGGAAAATGGAATCTGAGGTGCCTGTATGGTGGCTGGTGCTGACCAGGAGCAGACAGACCACCTGGAGGGCACCGGGAGGAGCAGAGTGTCAGCTTGGTCCAAGACCCACAGCAAGCAAGCGTCACCAGTGCTGCAGTGTGACCCAGGCAGGCAGTGCCCGGCACTCCTGAGCTTGGTGCTGGGAAAGATGACAACAGGGTTTGGTCTGAACACCACATCACCAGAATGCAGTCCATGGGGAAGGTGTGGTCACTGTGGCTCCCCTTTCTCCCCCTCCCTCACCCTTCTTGCTCCTGCTCTGCGTGGCCTGAGGCAGGGCAGGAGGTCCCGAGAGCCAGGTAGACAGGCAGGCAGCCCCACTGCACCCAGGGAGCAGGCAGATCTGACCAGCTCTCTGCTCCCACTGGGCCAGACCTTAGCCACTCTCTGGAATTGACTTGAAAACTTGGCCGGAAGAGCACCACCCAGGCTTATGCAATGGCCAGAACATGGCTTGGATGTCAGGGAGGGGGGAGGCAGCATTGTAGCTGGAGGTTTTCAAGAAAAATGCTTATATTGAGGACAGTACTAAGAGCCATCAGCACACGGCCAGCTTCGGGCCAGCCTCCCAGGCACCACTGCCTCCATGCCTCTCTCCAGACACAGCTGTGAGCTGCCTTTCACTCACCCCATTTTACAGATGACAGCATCACCAATATTTGTGAGTCATTTACACTCCACGGAGGGCTTCCCAGGTGGCTCAGTGGTTAAGAATCTGCCTGCCAATGCAGGAGATGTGGGTTTGATTCCTGGGTCAGGAAGATCTGCTGGAGGAGGAAATGGCAATCCACTCCAGGATTCTTGCCTGGAAAATCCCACAGATAGAGGAGCTTGGTAGGCTACAGTCGGGTCACAGAGTCGGACGTGGCTGAGTGACCGAGCATGCAAGCATGCACCTCTGTGGGTACTGATAAACACCAGAAGGCACTGCCTCATTTAATAAAATAACCTCTTGAGGAAAATGCCATTAAGATCCCTACTTCACAGACAGACAAACTGAGGCTAGAGGGCTCTCAGTATTTACACACAATCACACATCGTGAGCTGATGTTAAGCCTGCAGAGAAGTCAGCCCCAAATACCATCTGGGGGTCTGGCGGGGAGGGTGGAGGCAGGGATCCTGAAGGGCAAGGGGGCAGGATGGGGAGGGAAAACCTTTCTGTGAAGCACCTTTAGCCAGGATCCGGTCTGAGTACAGGCCGAGAGTCCGAGGGGCTGCTGCACCTTTCCCGATGGCCTCGAGCAAACCAGCTCATCTCTTAGGCCTCCCATTTCCAAGGCGGGAACAGTAGCACCTGCTCTGGTTATGACGGTGAATTCCATCCAAAGTCCAGCACTACAGTGTGGACAGACCTTGGAAACAGTAGGCTAAGTGGAAGAAACCAGCCACAAAGGCGACACACGCAGCGAGGACTTTATGTGAAATTTCCACTGTACGCAAAGCTGTGGAGACAGGGCGTTATTGGTGGTAGGGACCAGACGGGGGGAGGGGGAGTGACTGCTGATGGGCACGGGTTTCTTTCAGGATGATGAAACTGTTCTGGAATTAGGGATGATATCATACAACCCTGTTAATATATGAAAACCCCTGAAGTACACAGCTTAAAACGGTAAATTTTATGTGTCAACCACAAATGGGCACTTGCCAGGGGTGTTTGCCATTTACCTCTACAAGGATGAAATCACGTGCTGTTGCAGCTGAAGGAGTTCAGCGTGGAGATCAGGAATGGGGCACTCATGTGCTCCTGGAAAACTGCCAGGACAGGTCTCCAGATAGATATTCTCAGGAGCTGATTTTATGAGCCCAATTTTTGTATCTCCTTATATCTAAAGAAGCACTAAAATCCTTCATGGTGTCAACTGTTTCTGGTGACTAGCTTCCCAAGACCCGCAGAAATGTTGCAATGTATGGCAAAACCACTACAACATTGTAAAGTAAGTAGCCTCCAATTTAAATAAATAAACTAATTTAAAACAAAAATGCGGGCTTGATTGCATGTACTCCCGCTTGACCAAAATCACATGTGTACTGTCCCTTCTCCCTGCCTCTTTGGAGCAGGTGCTCAGGGCTGTCTGAGGT
This sequence comes from Bos javanicus, assembly GCF_032452875.1. NCBI lineage: Eukaryota > Metazoa > Chordata > Mammalia > Artiodactyla > Bovidae > Bos > Bos javanicus. The sequence continues at coordinate 3,933,929 of NC_083881.1, forward strand.
GCTTGCTAACCGTCCCCTGGGCTGCGGTCCTCATTTTGCCCCAAACCAAATTTAACTCACAGCTCTCATTGTGCATTTTTTAAGTCGACATATGGTATATGGATCATATCTCAATAAAAAAGATCAATTTCTTTTGACATTCAGGCTGCGCATTGGGCTCCAGACGTTTATGTATTTTAATTTTTTTGGTCCACCCTGGATCTGAGAAGGAAGGATAAAGGAGGTCAGGCTCTGGCACCTTAAATCCAGATTTGTGTCAGCATTTCCCCACACGTTAAATCATTAAAACTTGGCCTCAGATCTCTGAGCCTGTATAGTGGTTCTAATTTTATCTGCAGGAATCTGAACTCGGAGAGGGGTGAATTTACTGGAGGGTGACATGAAGAAGCGGCACTTGGCAGCCTTAATAAAACAGGCAGGTGTCAGGGGAACTGCCCGTGACTGTCATTAACAGTAAAGCCCTGTTAACAGTCAGCGCTATAGTGATGCTGACCCGCCAGTGTGCAAAGGGTGCTGTATTCCCCGGACCTGTGGTCACTCACCTGCTTCTCACTAAGTGTGTGGATCAACTCCATGAGGCAGGAAATGTTCTCATCCTTTCCTTCTGAACAAGGCTCAGAGGTTGCATGACTTAGCTAAGGTCGCAGGCCCGCCTGGAACCTACAGGAATGTGTAGTGACAGCGTGCTCGGAGGCTCCTGACTTCAAACATAGGTGGGCATTGTGGAGGACGTACACGGTTGGGGCAGACGAGGCTCTGTGGGTGAAACCACAGAGGAGCTGCCCTCTCCACTGAGACGCATCATTTTCTGGCAGCTCAAGTTGCCCTGGAAGGGAGAGGTTGTCAAGGAAAGAACTGAGCTCCCTGTTCCTGGAGGCATTCAAGCCGAGGCCACCCAGAAAGGAGGCTGAGGAGCAGACTCCCGAGGAAGGGGTGTATGTTGAAGCAGATGGCCCCTAAAGCCCCCCATCATTCCTGCATCCAGGGATCCCAAAACAATACACAGATTTCTCGGGGTGTGTGAGCCTCTTGCATATCTCAGCAGGCCCCATCTTCTGTCCAAGTGAAGACTGCGGTTGGTCCACTGGTTATGTTAGCAGAGCAGCTGTTTTCATAGCTTCCTTTTAGAAAACACAAGAATTACAAAGCCCAGTATGACAAAGGGACGGCCCTTTCTTAAGGAAATCAGAAACCCTGCTTCACAATGAAACCCCAAGCAGAGGACTGGATGGTGAATTTACGGATCTTTCTCTGCGGCCGTGAGCATTGGCCTCCTTTGATGGGGAGCTGGTTGTGTGTATACTGATAGGGTCTACATGGGGGCTCATCATTAAGACGGTTCATTATGTTGGCCTCACAAACAAGAAAATCAGTGACCCTTCAGACTGACCAAATTGCCCAAATGACATACTTTTTTCACTGGCGCCTACCTTCTCAAAGCTATGAGACCTCCAGATTCCAGACCTCTGGCTACATGACCACAGGACTCAACTGCAGGCTAAAAATTAAGCATCCCTTCAGAGAATGTTTCATTAGTGGGTATAGAGAAAGACCCCATCAGAAAGGGAGGATGCTGGTTCTCCTCAAGTCGCCCTCTTATTTCCCTCTAATAAATTTCCCTTTTATTGCCTGACTGCCCAGCTCATTGTCTTTTTCTCTGCACTTGTCTTCCATATGCATGCTCTGAATTTTCCCCAGAGGCTAGACAGACGATTAAACTGTAAGTGTATCTCTACGCACCAAAGCTACACCAGCAGATCCCGGGAACCAGGGTTTTCGGGAAGCAGCCAAATCTACGGTGGATGCCCTGGAACAGGAGAGGGGACACAGCATGGCCAGCTTGTGCCCAAAAGAAGAAAAAGAGGGGAAGCACCTGGCCTCCCCTCCTCCAGCTGCCCTCCAGGCTGGCTCTTGGGAACTTGGTCCGCCCCCCCCACTGGTAAGTCAGGAACAAAACTGTCTGGGGAGTGCAGGTCCCGGCTTCGCACATGAGGGTGTGCCAGGGTGGGCGGATGCGAGAGCACACAGAAACCAAGACCACAGCCTGCCCACTCTCACATGTGTGCTCCCACAACCCCTCGGGAAAGGACCCACATCCCCCGCTTCACACAGGAGGAAACTGAGGCTCAGAGGCAAATGACTCACTCATTCAACTCCCGAAGCTGGGGAGCGTCACAGCAGAATTCCAGTCTGGGGGTCTTTCTGTGACAGCGGTCGGCCCCCAAATGGCAGGGTCGTCATGGCTCACTTTGTTATCCCTCCTGGGACCACAGCATCCAGCCTACGTGTGACATCCTAAACGCTCGCAGAATGTCAGTGGCGGTGGATGAGTCATGACCGCGTGGGGAGCAAAGGCTGCAGGTGGCCTGGGATTTCGCGATGACAGGACTGTGACAGCCCGGTGGCTTCTGGACCTGGAGTGTGGATTTGGAGCCGCGGCTCCAGGGACACAGAACCGCAGAGTCAGAGGCCTCGGGCCTGTGAGGCTGCTCCGGGTCAGCTCAGATCGTCCTCACGGTCCCGCCAGGCACTCATCTCCCCCACAGGATATAGCAGGGGGGCTTCAAAGCAGCTGTTGTAAGCTGCATTGTACAGAAGGGCCAGATGCCCCTGAGGATGGGGAGACAGCCGGGGCGGGGCGGCGGGGACTGTGACACGCCCTTCCTTCTGGGGGGCGGGGCCCGGTGGGGGCGTGCGTGCTCGGGGCGGCTTCACAGAGAAGCTAGGTAGGCAGTGCGCATGTGCGCTCAGTAGCTTCAGTGGTGTCCGACGCTTTGAGACCCCATGGACTGTGGCCCGCCAGGCTCCTTGGTCCATGCGATTCTCCAGGCAAGAAGACGAGTGGGGTTGCCATGCCCGCCTCCAGGGGAGCTTCCTGACCCGAGGATCGAACCTGCGTTTCCTGAGCTTCCAGCATTGCAGGTGGGTTCTTTATCGCTCAGCCATCTGGGAAGCCCTGGGTAGGCGAGCTTGAGTGTGAACTTTCAAGATGTTTAAATGGTGGTCATGAAGTCAGATTTTTTTTTTTTAATACCACACAGGTAATGATAATAACAACGAGAGTGAAAACTTTAAAGGTCGAGTCTGACCTGCGGGCCACTGGTTCTGTCCTTCCACCCTGGAGAATCTGACCCGGGCTCCGGGCCCTCAGGCCTGTCCTGGCTGCCATCCACCGGCCCTGCCAGTAGGGGGCGCTGTGCCTTTTGTTTACGGATTTGCTTTCTGCCCACCTGTGCCCCTCCCAGTGCAGCTTTATGGGGGGCATTCGTGAAAGGCCTTCTCCGGCCGTGGCCTTCCCTTTCTGAGAAGGCGGTAAAATCAGAGACGCTGAGAGCCGCCCTTAGACCAAGGGAGTGCAGGGAGGCAGCCAGGGCAGGGGCCTGGGGGACGCTGCAGGGGGCAGTGTGGGGGTGTGTGTGTGTGCACGCGTACTCGCACACAGCCCGGTGTCAGGGACGCGACGTGCAGGGGACGCTGGAGAGCGTGTGTCTGTGCCCCGCTCCCTTTAGGGATCTGCATTCTGAGCCCCTGGCCTCCCGAAGCGGAGGGGACTCACCTGGGGATGGGGGGAAAGCTGGGAAGGAAACTCAGCTGAAAGTGGTTTAGCTGACACTATCGGCTTTCCACCCGAGAGGGAGACAGACAGCGAGAGAGATGGACAGAGAGAAACAGAGGTATAGAGACAGAAAGAGAGACAGAGAGAGAGAGAGAGATGCACACGGATGGACAGACACAGAGAAAGACTGGGAGGGACAGAAAGACAAAGAGACACAGAGAGACAAACACAGAGATGCAGAGAGATGGAGGGAGACGGACAGAGACACAGACAGAAAGACAAAGTCACAGAAAGACTCTCCGAGAGGGAGCACTTCCTGGGAGTGAGACGGTGTCGGCTGGAGCTCGTCCCTGGGTTCAGCTGGCCTTCAAGCGGCGATCACTGGTCTCTGGGCTTGGCCCAGGGAGCACTTGGCTTTTTGCTTGCTGCCCGCTTACAGATTTTGGACACGTTCTCCTTGTGTGGCTCAAGCTCAGAGGGCAGCCTGGGCTCAGCGTGCGGGCGGCCCTGGCATCCAGGAAGGACCGAGTCGGGAGAGAAAGCCCAGGAGGACCGGGGAGGCGGGCAGGAGGAAGGCCCTGCATGGCGGGGCCTCGGCCACCAGCTCTCCTGCCTCAGCCCACTATCCCTGGGATGGGGTGCCAGCTCCACGTCAGCCCGCGTCACCCTGGTCAGTCCTCGGGATACTCAGGAGCCCAGGCGTTGCTATCACCCTCCCCTCCCCTGCCCCGAGTGTACGGGGAGTGAAACGAAGTGCAGAGAGGCTAATGCTGTGCCCAAGGAGGCACAATTTCTAACTAGCAGAGCTGCCAGGACCAGGCACTCCCTTGATCGCCGAGAGGGTTTGGAGTCTCAGGACACTGAGATGCTGGCCTCAGCAGGATGCTGGCCTTGGCATGGTCCTGCCTCCCCACATCCCCTTCCCTGAGGCCCGCCTTCCTCCAAGCTGCAGCTCTGTTTCCCCCCAGGCTGCTGAGGGCGTCCTGGGGGAAGAAGTGACCCCTCTCCAGCCCCAAGGTGTGTGGGGTCCGGCCCTGGTCCCGCCCCTCATTCACTGAGACTGTGTTATTGCCTCCCCCCTCTATTGACCCTTTTTGTAGCTGTTGGTTGTTCCTCTTATTTCATTTTAAAAATTGACTTCATATTCAATGTGCTCTGAGTTTTTGAGTTCCTTGCATGGAAGTCTGGGGTACTGCTTTGACAATTTCCCCCTACCTCTTACTGAACAGCATTCTTTTCTGACACTTCTGTTCATTGAGTTTTTTGATGAAAGAAACCACAGCTGGTCCTCTGTGTGCCCCCAGAGCCTAGAGTAGCACCCAGCGCCCAGCAGGCATTGAGAACACACTGAAGCCACATGTCCAGGGGTGTGGGGCAAGATGAAGTTATCAAGGGGTGTCAGAGCCTCAGATTTATAGACCCTGCTGAATCATCCTTTCAAATTGGCTTAATAAGTTGGTTGTCTTAAAGGTTTGAAGTCAAAGTTAATGCTCACTTTTTATAGAGCAAGAAAGGAAGGGAACTATTAAAATAATGACAAAGGAAATCTCAGTGAAGTGACATTTAAAGGGCACTGTCGGACATCCAAACTGCACGACAGAGCTCCTCTTGTGACATTATCAAGTTTGCAGTTGCCTGGCCTTAGAGAGCTAAACAGGGCCTTGATGCTGGTTTTTATCCAATGACAAGGATGAGAGGAAGGCAGAGAAAGCAGCTGAGGGACACTGGGCCATGAAGCCAAGGACTCACTCAGGCACCGCCTACCTCCAAGCTCCATAGGCAAAAGAGCCTTGTCTTTTGGTTTAAGCCTTAAATGCAGGGGAAAGCAGTCAAATAATGTAATGTTTGTGATATTTTTCCATAATATTGGAAATCAACCAAAATAGAGAATGATTTACTAAGATGATTATATAATTTATACCCTAAATAATATTTATATAAGTGGGACTTTTTAATAAGCATTTGAAAATAATATTTAGGACATGTTTGTATTAAGAATCAAACCATGATATACTTGGACACTTCCTGTATATTCTCAGTAACGTTCAAAATAGCTTTTTCTTAATTAAAAAAAAAGTCTAGATTAAAAATACTCCAAATTGTTCATAGTGAATATTTGCAAACTTAATATTTGGGAAGATTTTAATTTTAAACATTTTAGTAGACTACTTTTCTACTAAATATGCATAGACATATTTTCTATGTCATCTGTTTTGTAGGAAAAGAAAAAATAAAAGTGTACACATATGAGAAAACTGAAAGCAAACATCTTCCTTGAGGCTCCGCAGATTCCTGGATTTCTTCTGGAATTTATTTATAAATATGAATCTATCAATTTATTTATGTCATAAAATTAAAATACATATATTTATAAGTTACAGATTTATAACTTGTAAATATATGTTATAAATTTACTCATAAATATAAATTCAATAATGCCTTCTTGAAGCAGACTTAAAAATAAATATAAATCAGAAACAAATGAATTTCATATTATGACGTAGAACTGGTTTCTGAGAGAACGGAGGCAGCTGGTGTGACCTGGGTCTCACACTGTGTTGGTCACATAGAAAGCCTTCCACATGGGCTTCCTGGCCACCTGTCATCCTCTCACTGACACCAGTGAATTATCATCAGGTTTGCTGTGTTGTACGAGGAGCAATTATTTTCCTACCAGAAAAACACTCTGAAGCTGAGTGACTGCAGACATCCCAGGCCCTGTGCTAACACCATTCCCCAGCTGACCTGTCCTGACCCACCCTACATCACCACTCTACTCCTAACTCATGCAACTGTGAGAACTGGTTCATGTAATTACAGAGACTGGCAAGTCCAAAATCTGCAATGTGGGCTGGCAGGCTGGAGATGCAGGAAGAGCTACTGTTGCCATTCAAGTCCGAAGGCTGTCTGCTGCAGAATTCCCTCTTGCTTGAAGATCAGGCTTTTTGTTCTAGTCATGCCTTCAACTGATTAGATGAGGCCCACCCACACGTGGGAGGGCAATCTGCTCCCTCAAATTTCCACCAGTTTAAATGTAATTTAAAACATCCCCAAATAGCCTCGCAGAAACACTCAGAGTGTTTGACCACATATCTGTGCACCATGGCCCAGCCACGCTGATGCAAAGCAAATCATCACAAGCTTAAAATATAACCAAGTCCATCTCCCCACCCTCACACAAGCCTCCCTCTCCTGGCTCTTTGGAATTGGTACTGGCAGCACATTGCTTAGTCCATGCTGGGCTCTTGAGAGGGAGAAGCTAACTGGCTGGATATTGGCAAGGTCAGCTGCCTGGACCATTGGGGCATCCTGAACTGGCCACAACCAGTCCACATGTCTGTCATGACCAGGGAGTGTGGTGGGCGTGGGGGTTGTGGTGGGCACTCCCCCGTCAGCATGGACCATGAGCAGAAGCTGGCGCTGAAGGGGGTGGGTGCCGGCAGGAGCATGGAGTCTTGAGCACCATGAAGACCAGGCGGAGGTGGGAAAGTTCAGAAGCAAAGTGCCAGCCGGTCCTTACTAAGGGCGCCAATTCACTGCCGGCCTCATCTTGTTAAAACAACGTGCCCACCATCAGGAACTGCACTGCCTACCATGCAACAGGGAGAGAGCCGTTCACTAGGTCTGCAGCTTTGGGCCTGAGCATGACTCAGTCTTTGACATCAAAAGTCAGAGCCCAGGGTGGGAGAGGGCAGGTTGTCCTTGTGAGCAATGGAGGGAGTGAGGAGTCCTGGGAACAGAGGGTGAATTTCTGGGAAGAGTCCGCTCCAAAGCCCTCGGGGTGGGAGTACGTCTGGGTCTTGCGAATATAGCAGATTAACCTCCTCCCCTCCACAGTTCGTTCTGGTGGCTTGTACCTTTCCCGGCTCATCCTAATAATGCATGTGCTTTGGTATCTAAGAGCGCACCGGGCAGTCAGACCCAGACAGACCAGAACGGGGTCCGAGCGCGGGGCCGGGCCATTACCCGCGCCGTCCACCAGGGGGCGCGCTCCTGTCGGGAATCAGCCCAGGCAGGAGTATTGGCCCCTTGTCCAGCGCTCACTCCCTTTTACCCGCTTTGCTGCTGTCTTTTGGATGGACCTCTCCCCTGCTGCTCCCTCTCCCTGCCCACCCGTTCCCCCCTGCACTGGCTTGACTTCCGGTGTGAGTCCAAGAAAGAGCTCCACTCTGGGGGCCAGCCTGTGGTCACAGTCCCAGGCTGGACTGGTCCCTTAGTGACAGGAGGGAGCCCAGAAGCCCCCTTAAGCAGGGCCCATCACCTCCTCCCCGCTTCCCTTCTCTGTGCTCCCGGACTTCCTCCAGGCAGCTCACTGTTTCAGGAGGCAGCTTCATCACGGGAATGAACTCTGAGCTCAGCAGCTTCACCCCTTCAGGTGCTGCCCTTCAAAGGGTGGGTGGGTGATTAGCATGGTAATTGATTGTATCTGCATTTTACAGGCCAGAACCTCACTCAGGTTTGCACTTGTTACGGAAGTGGCCCTCCACTACAAGGTTAGGGAATCGAGAATGCTATGATTTAGATAAAGATTTGCCAGGATTCCTGCCTCGCCTGTGTGCTCCTTTGTCCCGATGCTTCCTTGTCCATGTGTTTGAACCTGCTTTCTCCCGAGTGGATGCCTGACTCTTCCCACAGTTCAAGTTCTCCCCTTGGGAACCAAACAAAAGAGCCCAGGGCAGTGTTTTTCCATATGATCTAGCACGTTCGTCATGTGATGAACGTGCTGGATAAGAGCTTCTGGCTCTTTCATTTTCTGCGTATGGACTCTGAGGCTCACCAAGGGGCAGAGAGCTTACTCAGTCTCCCCAGGTGCTGACGTTGAATGTAGAGCACTGAGTTCTCATCCACCGGGCAGTGTCCTGGGCTCCAAGGGAGGAGAAAGAGAGTTTCTTAGAGACAATGGGCCAGTAACAGTGCCACCAAGTGACCGGCCACTTTCCTCAAAGACGGCACCTTCCCAAAGAAGCCTGGGGCAGGGGAAGGTCCGCTATGCCCGTCCCCAGCCCCAGGATTGGAGAGGACGGCTGTGGGGTGCTGTGGACTTTGCCCTGAGGGGAGAAGGTATCGGGCTTCTGCAGAAGCAGAGCCAGGTCTCAGAGGAGCCTGGCGAGCTGACGGGGCAGATGTCCCTGGACTTGGGCGGGGGCGGCTGTCAGGCTGGCGTGGGAACTAGACATGACCCTCCCGGAAATGCTCCACTGCTTCTCATGTTTGATGTCCCTGCCAGCCTGGCTTCTGTGGAAGGTTAATGACCACCTGCAACCCTGCATCATCAGATGTGGTGCCCAGGCCAGCGTCTTCCCCAGAACAGCGACCTACACGGCTCCTAGCATGCTGCCTTTTCCTCTCCTGGTTTCAAAACTCTGGGTCCCTCCAAGGGGCATTAAGAAGGGGCTCACTACCCACCCCTGCTCTGCCTGGCCAGCCCAGATGTCCCCAATGAAGGTCCCAGCCTCATCAGAGCTCCATGGTTTGGAGTTGCCTAACTATGCTTCGCAAAGTGTTTTCCGGAAAGTGCTTCTTGTGCAGATGGGTCTGGGACTTCCTGCCGGCAGTTCACAAAGCTCTGGAGTCTATTAATGATGCTGTGGGTTTCCATGTATAGAGTTTGTTGAAATTTAACTTGTTATTTCCCAAACCATCATGCTGTTTTTATTGTTCCCCTCCCTCCTCCCCCTCTCCCTCTTCCCCTCTCCTTTCTCCCCCTCCCTCCTCCCCTCCCTCCTCCCTCTCCCGCCTCCCCCTCCTGCTCTCTACACCTCATAGAAGACAGAGAAGTATTTTTCTAAGCCAGTCCTGACAGGGAACAGGGCTGGACAGATAAACACAGTCTCAGCAGGAAGGGGTCCAGAAGCCATTTAGCCCCTCGTGCTTAACATCCGATGCTCCCTGTGGTGGGGCTGGGAGAGCCTTGGGCATCTGCATCCCTAGCCAGGGTCTACACCCGCCATCTGGTTTTGAAACTGAATTTCTGCCTCAGTTTCCTGTCCAGCACCTCAGCTCTGTGCAGGGCTGGAGGCCAGTCTGGGGATCCAGAGAGACTGGCTGGGATCCTGCAAGCTGCGTGGCCCCCGTGAACTTCAACAACTCTCTGATCCTGCCTCAGATCAAGCGTTGGAACCACACCTCTGCCCTGCCTGACTCTGAGAATCGCTACAGACCCTGGGCCCTTGCTGTTCTTCCCCACGCACCTGGGGAGATGCTCTTACTTATGATAATTATTAAAACAAGAGTTGCAGTACGTGCCAGATATTTTGCAGGTATTGTCTGATTTAATGGTCCTAACAACAAAGAATGTTCTCAAGGTGAGGAAGCAGACTCAGAGAGGCCCCACCACTCATGCATGTAATCCCCACGGCTGATTAAGTACTGTCAGTACCCCCATCACGCAGGTGAGAAGGAAGATGAGGCTCGAGTGTGCAAGGCTTTTGTCTAAGGTCTTCCAGCACAAGGTGGATGGGTGTGTCCTTGTTGCAGCCTATAGAAGGGTTTCATACAAGCCAAATCAGATAAACCCTCCAGAGGAGCGACAGTGACTGGCACCAGCGGCTGGGCCAGCCTCACACAGGAGACCCGTGCAGACACATGCAGGACCCCACGGCCAGAAGGGCCTCGTGATGGTGAATTTTCTATATCGACCTGGCTGGACCTGCAGATGGCCTGCTATCTAGTTAAACCTTATTCTGGGTGAGTCGGGGAGGATGTTTCTGGAAGATACTGACATTTGAGTCCATGGACTACGATTTCCCTCTTCAACGTGGGTGGGCATCACCCAATCCACTGAGGCCGGGATAGAACAAAAAGGTAGAAGAAGGGAGAGTCCGCTCTGCCGACCCCTTGAGCTGGGCTCTGGGTCTCCTCCTGCCCTTGGACTGGAGTTGTACTGCCAGCTTCCCTGGGTTGGTGTCCAACTTCAGACAGTAGCTCATGAGACTTCTCAGTCTCCATAGCTCGTAAGCTGGCTCCTTGATAGACAGAGAGAGAGATAACAAGGCACCCTGTGTGGGTGTGTGCCAAGTAATGTTGGTCACATCCAACTCTTTGTAACTCCATGGCCTGTAGGACTGTATCCCGCCAGGCTCCTCTGTCCAGGGGATTCTCCAGGCAAGACGACTGGAGTGGGATGCCAAGCCCTCCTCCAGGGGATCTTCCCAACCCAGGGATTGAACTTGCATCTCTCACGTCTCCTGCATTGGCAGCTGGGTTCTTTACCACTATTGCCCACGTGGGAAGCCCCAAGGCATCCTACATTTTCATTTTGAGCTAGAATCTGCATAAAATGTAGCCAGTCCTGAACAGTAAGTTTTTTAGTTGAAAGGGAATTGGGAGGACTTTATTTTAACCCTCCTTTCACAGCTTAGTTCTCTTGCCCCACACAGTCCGGCCCCACGCAGGCCCTGCCCAGCCTCTGCGGAGCTCACCAGTTGCCAAGGCCATGCCCAGGACACAGCTCTTCTGGGAAGCTGCCAGGGGCCCCAGCCAGGCTGGCCTCCTCTAAGGGCACAGGCTGTGTATTTAACTGTTTTATGAGAAAGTCCCAGAAACTCCCTGCTTCTTCCCCAACAAAGTCTCTCTGGCCACGTGAAGCCCCATGCTGTGAGGCCCGTGGCCCACGGAAAACCCCTCATTGTGGCCGGCACAAAGCCTGAATGCGCCGCCCGGCCCGGAATCCCAGCCTCATTCACTGCATTGTACCCAGAGAAAGAAGGGTGCCTTGAAGTGTGCAGAAAAGAGGGGGCACGTCTCGCCTTGAGCGTGGAGTCGGTGTCCACCCTCTGGTTCCTGGGGCCTCCACTTTCCCACGGAAACTCCCCCCACCCCCCTTGCTTTGGCCTTATCCTACCGGCTTTGAATCCGAAGGTCATTTCCAAGGGCCACCGGGTCTGGGCGTCTTGGCTCAGTGGAAAGGAAAGGTGCATCTTCAGGGAGGAAACAGCACCGTGGGTGGGGGAAGCTGGGCTGGGCTTTGGTGGCAGGGGGCTGGGGGTTGCGCGGGCAGCAGGCCTCAGAGGTGCTCTGATGGGCCTGTGGCTGGACTCGGCGCACCTGCCCTGTCCTTAGGAGAGTCTTCCCTAACACAGCCTTTCCTCCCAGGTTGGAAGCCCTGTGCTCATTCTGCCTCCAACCAAATCTGAGCATGCCTTAAAGTCACCCACCCCCACTTCTTCCTTCCCCATCTCACCAGCCTCCTGCGTTTGGTTGCCTCAAGGCAGCAAGGAAAGGCTTCCCAGGTGGCTCAGGGCTGAAGAATCCACCTGGCAATGCAGGAGATGTGGGTTCGATCCCCGATCTAGGAAGATCCCACACGTCTTAAAGCAGCTAAGTCCACGCGCCACAACTATTGAGCCTGTGCTCTGGAACCTGGGAGCAGAAACTACTAAGCCCTCATTCCCTAAGGCCTGTGGCCCGCAACAAGAGAGACCGCTATGCAATGCGAAGCCGGCACATCACGACCAGAGAGCAGCCCCCACTTACCGAAACTAGAGAAAAGGCCGCGCAGCAGTGAAAGCCCAGTGCAGTCAAAAATCAATAAGATTAAACAAAAGAAGATAGCAAGGAATCACGCCCAGCCGCCTGGCTCCAGCCCCTTCAGCTCTCCCTTCCCTGGGCCCTGACCTCCACGTGCTCCCTCAGCTCAGACTGGAGACAGGAGCGGTCTTGGCTCTAGCCGACCCTGCATGCTAACTTACATGCTGGAACTCAGGCTTCCTGGCTAGTCTGGTGCTGACTTTGGACCTCACCTATAACGTATGCACACTTAGTCCTGACCCTGGAGCTGGTGAGAATTGCAGGCACCTTACTGGCTCAGACGCCAAAGCGTCTGCCTACAGTGCGGGAGACCCGGGTTTGATCCCTGGGTTGGGAAGATCCCCTGGAGAAGGACATGGCAACCCACTCCAGTATTTTTGCCTGGAAAATCCCAAGGACGGAGGAGCCTGCTGGGCTACAGTACATGGGGTCACAAAGAGTCAGACACGACTGAGCGACTTTGCTTTCACTTACCTGAGAGCAGGGATGGGGCCAAGAAGAAGCACCGATCACTGAGTCGCGCGGGTCACCCAGGGGCGCCTGAGTTTTCTCTGTGCCCACAAACATCTTCTCTTTCATTCTCAGCACCTCATGCACATCCCACATGCAGACCACTCTCCTGAGACTGTATGGTTCAATAGAGGACCATGACTAGCTTTTCTGAGCACCTACTAAGTGCTGGCATTTGTGGCTAATTTCACAGAGGGGATGTCATTTACATGAGGAAACTACTGAAGGCTCGAAGTCACCCTCAGAAGACTTGCGTGAACCCACGGGATGGGCACCACGAGGCAGGACCTAGGAGATGGTGGGTGTTTTGGTCAAGGTTACGCAGCCGGGTAAGCGGCAAAACAAGGGTTCCTGGTGGTCTCCCCTCTCTGCCCTGAGTCCTTGCAGCGGGTGATACTCAGACTTCAGGGTATCTCTCCGAGACCATGTATGGGTCCCCCTCCCCAACCCCTGCAGGCAGAAGGCCGCCCCTTCCAACCCTTTCCTTGTCCAGATAGCCTGAGGGCAGGGCGCATCCCGCGTGCAAGCCCATGTCCAGTCCACTGTCGCTCTGTAAAGATTTGTCTGCACCTTTCTCACAGCCTGTAAAGGTGGGTGAGCGCAACGCCAGACGGGGCATGTGAACACAGGCCGTTTGTCAGCATAATTGATACTGCGAGGCCGGAGGCCCGGCTCAATGGATGCCTGCCGAGCAGATGGGCGAGGATATGTAATCCCTATAATACAGGCAGGCGTGTAATTTAGGAAAGTGGATTTGTTTTTCTGGAACAACGGGGACAGATAATGCCACTCCACGCAGCCAAGACGGTCTCTGGAGAGTTCAGATCCGCACTGCTTTTCTCTCCTGCGTTTTGAATGCTTGCTCTGCAGGCATCCATCACCGGATGGCGGCCCTGTGGGTGAGCACTCCATCCTCGCTGGTCCCCCCCACCCCCTCCCAGCTGCCCATGGGGGACACAGATTGACTTCTGGGCAGCAGTGGGGCGTGGGGGAAGTCGAAAACCAGCTTCTGCTTTCTCATCTCTGCAGCAGGGATGATGGTGCCTTCTGCATCATTCAGCCACATAAGCATGCTCGTGGAGCCCCTGTATCTGTGAGCTGGGTGTAACCAGCTCTGACAGTGCTGAGCAGATAGTAGATTCTCCACACATGCACCATCCAGACTCTTCCTTCTTTCCTAAAACTCCAGTTTATAAAGCAGCCCCCCATCTCCAAACCCCCTCCCCCCATCCCTCTTGTCCTGTACAGAGTAAGATCGCTATTTCTTTATTGGGCTCTAACATTGAAGCTATCCAAGAAAAATAAATCTATCAGGAAATAAGGTGTACACATCCTTTAACCACCTGGGACCATTTCTAGGACCCTTCCTGCCTAATTCACAAGCACAGACAGAGAATAGAGTGAGACGCACACGGAAAGATGTTTCCTGCAGCTGCTGTCAGTGACTAAAGACTTGGGAATAGCCACCTATCCCTTGAGGAATCGCGACGGAAATTCCTGTTCTTCATTCACTAAGCTTAGTGAAATTTCCTGGCATGTGATGGGCGTCTAGTGTGTGTGTGAAATGAAAGAACAGATGGAAATCAAGATCCCCTGGAGGAGGGCATGACAACCCACTCCAGTATCTTGCCTGAAGAATCCCATGGACAGGGGAGCCTGGTGGGCTACAAGTCCATGGGGGTCGAAAAGAGCCGGACATGACTGAAGTGACTTAGCACGCATGCAGGGTATGTAAAGAACATGTTCTCATTTTAGAAAATAGAATGGAGAAAATATTAAGAAAGCTACGAAAGCATCTCTTCGACAAAGACTTTTGGAAAGAGAAAGGGAGAGTCTGCTTTTTTTCTTCCCCCAACTCTTCTCCTGTTTTATTCTTTCTTACCTTATAATGAGCATAACCCTAAATCTCCACTTGAATGACTTTCCATCGTTTCTTTCATCCGCTCCCCTAGCGTTGGACATTATGACTGTTGCCCATTTTTCACTTTTGTAAACAGTGCTGGTCTGAACACTCTTGGGAACATATCTGTGCTGATGAGGAATGCATTCCGGGAAGTACAATCACTGCTGTTTTTACTAATGTTCCTTCCAGTTGTCTTTGACCCACTGCACATAATTTAATTGATTTCACAATCAAGGAATGGTTCGACCTTTACTAGCTCTGACACAGAGCAAGCGACCCTCCGAAGCTCACTTGCCTCATCTGGAAAAGGGAAGTTTATGATTTGAGATGCTGCCAACCGACAGGGAAGATCCCTGGACGTGGGCAGTCATATCACCCGGGGTGCCCAGGATTAGCAGGGGACTTCACAGGAAGAAGGAGTTACTGATGTAAGTGTAACTGGCTCAATTTCTAAAACAGGGAAGCCTGGGAATGGGGTGTGAACCCAAGGGCAAGCAACTGACCCAGGACTTGCCTAGGTGGCTTTGGCAGGATCACACCATGAGTGTGATGGCTCTGGTTGAAATCACCCTGAATGGGACACCGGGAAAGATCCAGGAAGAAGGAGATTCTGAGTTGCCAGGAAATCAGTGTTTGATTTCTCAGCAGATAACTTCGACCCACTTTTCAGAAACCAGAGCATTTTTGTGCTAAAAAAAAGGAAATTTTCAAGTCATGTTTCAGGCTAGGATATGTAGAAGAAAAGCTTCTAGAAGAAGACCTAGGTTCATAGGCAGGTGGACAACTCTGGCAGGATTCTCAGCAACCAAGCCTCTGCCTTGTATCCATGAGAGGAGGCTGGCCCTGTTACCCTGCCAGCTGTGCTCAAAGTGACACACGCATGTCTGCAAGTGTTTCTAGCACACAGGTGCCTAACTCGTGGTGACTGATGTCGTTGTTGTTTAGTTGCTATATTATTTGCTGTCTCTCCTGGAGAATTCCATGGACAGAGGAGTCTGGTGGGGCTACTGTCTCTGGGGTCACAAAGAGTCAGACACAACTGAGCGACTAACACTTCCAACTTCACTGGAGATGTCAGGGCATCTCAGGAGGAGACATCAGCCCAGGGACTAAGTCCCCTCACTCACCAGCTCCTCTCTGCTCTGGACCAGGCGCTGTCCTCACCAAAGGATGCAATAGAATTTCCTGCCCTCTTGGGTCTTGTTTCTGGCTTCGGAGACAAAGAGGAAACACTCAAACATAAAATACACCATCAGAAAGCCTGTCCTCAGTCGCTCAGTTGCTCAGTCATGTCCGACTCTTTGAGACCCCATGGATTGCAGCCCACCAGGCTCCTCTGTCCAGGGGGATTCTCCAGGCAAGAACACTGGAGTGGGTTGCCATGCCCTCCCCCAGGAGATCTTCCCAACCTGGGGATTGAATCCAGGTCTCCCGCATTGCAGGCAGATTCTTTACTATTTGAGCCACCAGGGAAGCCCATGACAGGCCTTGGAGAACCACAAAGCCAAGTAGGGAGCAGGGACAGATGTCGAGCTGGTTTGCATTTTTTTTTTAATTCATTATTGTCATAAATTAACATGACATCTACCCTTAACATGAGATCTACCCTCTTAACCCATTTTTAGGTGTGTAATACCATACTGTGCACACTGTTGTAGAGAATCTAGAACGGATTCATCTTGCTTACGTGAAACTTCATACCCCTGGAACAGGGACTCTTCGTTTCTTGCTCCCCTGGATCATGGCAACCACCATTCCATGCCCTCCTTCTGTGTATCTGACTACTCCAGCTGCTCAGAAGTGGAATCATACAGTGTTGGTCGTTCTGAAACTTGCCCGTTTCACCGAGAGGAGTGTCTTCAAGACGCACCGTGTTGTCACATATGGCAGGATTTCCTTTTTTCTAAGCAGAATGACACTCCGTCATATGTCCATACCACACTGTCTTCATCCATCCATCCACAGGGGGCATTTAGGTTGTTCCAAAATAACCTCGGACATCGTGCCCAATAAACGCAGATGGGGTGGGGAGGGGGCCTGCTGAGGAGGGGGTCTTTGACCCGAACCCTCCATGGAGGAGCACACGACGCCTGAGGCCGGCCCTCGTGGGAGGGAGGGTCACCGAGAGCCCCGACTGTGCAGGGGGACTCCAGGTGCGAGGAAAGGCAGGGAGGCCACTGGGGCTGGTGCTCTGGGATGAGGGTCCAGGGACAGACGGTGGGGAGGGCAGGGTCCTGGGCAGTTTGTGAAGGAACACGGTGTGGCCGGGGGGCTTCAGAGTTGATTCTAAGCAAATGGGGAAACCCACAGGAGCATTTCCAGCAAAGATAAAGAAACTGGATTTGATTTTCAAAGGATCCCCTTGGAGGCTGGTGGGTGGAGGGAGGAGGGTGCCCAGAATCCATTCCAAACATGCCCTCCCCTGCCCCACCCTTCCAACCACCGCAAGCTGGCCCCCTCGCTTTTCCGCGATGTTCATCCTGTCAATTGTATTTGATTTGTAACGTACCTGTTACACGGCAAGCACCACCCTAGGTTTGGGGACACAGCAGTGATCAAGAAGATGCATTTACTGCCCTCACAGAGACTGAAGTAAGAAAGAAATGCAGGAAATACCCCAATTTTCTTAAGAGGAAGGAAAAGAATAACTACAGATTTCAATAAGTGAAGAAGTTTGATAAAAGGGCGTGGTGGGTCAGAGTGACTCCTCCCAGGAAAACGTCCCTCTCTAACCCCTAGAACATCAGCATGGGGTGGGATATCACTCTTGGGTTTGTGTTATGTGATGGGGCCCACATGACATTAATAGAGGGAGCTTATTGAGATTGTCTGGGAGAGCCTCACCTAATCCCATCAGCCAAACTTTCTCTGGCTGGTGGCAGAAGAAGGCAGAAAGAGACACAAGAGCAGTGCTCCCACTGGGCTGGCCCAGGAAGAAGTAGACGTCTGACGGAGAGCACTGACCTCTCACAGGGATGCTGGGGCCACGCTCGGCCCTGACGGGGAGCCAGACAACAGGGATCTCTGTGCTACAAGCAAGGCACCACAGCCAGCAACCTCAGTGCACTCGGCACTGGGAAATTCTTCCCCAGAAATTTCTGAGGGAAATGTGGTCTGCAACACCTGAACTGCACCTTCGGGAAACCTTGAGTAGAGGATCCCATGATGTTTCCACCCAGAAATGCAAACTATGACTGGCGATCACCTTAAAGTTGTTCCATATGTTTACCCATGGTGTTAATCATCACCATGATGGAATGGGCGGAAGAAATGAGAAGGAAGTAAGTCACAGGAGACATTTTCTAGCTCTTTGTTTAATGGATATCCATATACTTTTGTATGCAGAATGGTGTATGTGTGTGTGTGTATTAGTCAGTTGTGCCTGACTCTTTGCAACCCTGTGGATTGTAGCCCATCATGCTCCTCTGTCCATAGGATTCTCCAGGCAAGAATACTGGAGTGGGTAGCCATTCCCTTCTCCAGGGAATCTTCCCGATCGAGTCCAGGTCTCCTGCATTGCAGGCAGATTCTTTACTGTTTGAGCCATCAGGAGGCCCATGAGGAATGATACCCATGCACATTTTCCATTTCTGTTTAACACATCTTGAAAATGTGGGCAGCTTGGCATCAGAGTTGGACTCAGCAACTGGACTCAGCAGAGAAAGAGTCCAGAAGGGAAGGAGGCGAGACAGAGCTTTCTGAAATTGTCTTTGCAGAGCCCTCTGCTCACTTCTCCAGGCTCTCAGCCTCTCTTTGCAGAGATGCAGAACAGAACAAATCCTCGTGTCCATTTCTCAGAGGAAGGGCATGACCTTGTGAACCCACGGATCCGTTTTCGTGAAGAGGTTTGGTTTGGAAGAACGGCAGCGAGGAGGGGCTGGACAGCAGTCCCGAGTGTGCCCAGCCTCCTCTCTGGGCCTCGGGGTGCTCAGGTGGGGAAGGAGATGGAAGGGGAGGCCTCTGGTCTCCAGGGGTTTGTCCAGCCCAGAGAGGCCTTCATCCTGGTTTAACAGTGGCAGCAGGGATTTTCCTGGCAGTCCAGTGATTCAAACTCTGTGCTTCCATTGCAGGGGCAAGGGTTCAATTCCTGGTTAGGGAACTAAGATCCCATGTGCTGCTGCTTCTGCTGCTGCTGCTGCTGCTAAGTCGCTTCAGTCGTGTACGACTGTGTGTGACCCCATAGACGCTGCTGCTGCTGCTAAGTCACTTAAGTCGTGTCCGACTCTGTGCGACCCCATAGATGGCAAAAAAAGGTTACCATTGCATTTGATAAAAATTAAAAGCAAAATAATTTTTAAGAAACCACTGGCAGCAGCAGAAGGGAAGATGGGAGACTGAGGGCTAGGGTGTGTGGTGGGGGCCGTGGGCTCTGTCCACAGTTGGTGGTCAGGACACACTCCGTCATGGTAAGGCGTGGGGCAGGGGCAGGGGGAGAGCCCTGGGCGACAGGACCACTGCAGGGCAGGGTCCCAGAGACAGTCACAATGGTGGAAGGGGCCTTCTGTCCTGTGAGCCGACCTCCCTCACTAGGTCTCAGGGGTCATCAGAGGGGAGAGGTTGTTTGTGGGACCCCACTGGGGCCGCCCCTCAAATGTGCAAGCTCGTTTTCAGCACGGGGCTCGGCACTAGCTGTTCTAGGAGCTCTCTCTCTGATCTTGGATGGTTTCCCAGCTCACCTCCCTACCATGGCCCATGGGCTCTAGAAAGCCCCCTACTGGCCAAACCCCTGCCCCACAAGCGCTCCAGACACTCCTGATCATCTGGCTCCAGTCCACACTCTTCTCAGGCCTCCCCAGCGGGGAGGAGTCACCTGTGCCCTGCTCCCCTCTCTAGCCTGGCCCTGGCCACAGTCCCCCCACGAACCCCAGGCCACAAGGGGCCCTCAACTCCACGCTCAAGTCCTTCACTCTGCCTGGACAGCTGTCTGTGCCCTAGTGACCTCTGGGCACCCTGCAAGCCTCGACCCTGGGTGCCCTCCTTCACCAGGCAGGGCAGAGGTGCTCCCATCTCTAGTCACGGCCCCGTGGTACTGACTCTGGAGTCCGGCTCCCTCTCCATTCACTCTCTAATTCATCTTTCTTCTCTGTGTCCTTCACAGCTCTTAGGACAACCTGGTCATTCAGTGCGGTGGGCTGCATCCCTGTTTTCTGTCTCCCTGTGATGATGGACACAGGCAACCTCCCCCTCCCGACCAGGCTCACCATGATACCTGGCACCTGGGCACACACGGGGCCCGTGACGCCTGTGTGTTAAGTGACTGTGCCGTCTAGTCCTTTCACGCAGGTGTGATGACTCTCTTCCTAACCTCCCTACCCTACCTGTCACTCTGATAACCAGGGCACCCATGTCAGTTCGTCGCCATCCCATGCCAGGACAGTGCCCCCCACCCCCCCGCTCCCAGCACGCCTCCTGTGTTCCATTTACCTGGCACCTGACACTCTGCCTGGTACCAAGTGGGCTCCCAGTAACCACATGTGGAATGAACTGCCACAGGGGAAAAGGGAAATGAGGAGGAGGGGAAGGAAGGGGCTGGATGGCTGAGAATTCCCTGGGTCACAGATGAGCCCCACTCTGTCTGTTTATTAAATCCCTGCTGCCGAGCAGGAGGCCAAATAAAGACACCCCCGAGCTTGGGAGTCTGATTTGGGTCGAGTGGGGCTGAGGGAGGTCATTCAAATTAAGCCATGTTCTCATCTAGTTCAAAATACTCATGCCCGGCCCATTTTTAGGAACAGAGGTCAGCAAGAAAAAGCAGAAGAGCCCCTGGGGTCAGCACCTGTTCCTTCTCTTCTTTTGGAGGCTTGGCAACCCTTGAGGAAGGGAAGTGTGCTTCTCACACCCACCTGGCCCCCACCCCTGCTCTTCTGGGGGACCCCCGCAGGCGGATGACAACGGCTCTCCCTGAACTTTCCTAGTCCTCATCTCAAAATAAGGACATCAACTCACCCCTCGCCCAGGATGTTCTGAGAGCAGGGAGAGGGGCCACCTGTAGCCAGAGGCAGGCAGGTGCTGAGCCAGGAGAGGGGCTCACAGAGCGCGGCAAAAGCGAAGCCCCCCACCTCCGGCCCCCTGCCCCTCCAAACTTTCCAAACTTGCAGGCAGCTGCTGCCTAGCGAGGCGGTTATTTCAGACCAGGCTGTAAAAGGGACCGAAATACCCGCTAAAGTCTATAATTGGACGAGTTGTCAGGCCCTGTCCCGGGCTTCTGAGCGACTTCTCTTTGCCGCCTGGGGCCCGACGCTGTTCCTGCTGCCCTGACCCCTCCCCAGCCTCCTGCCCCCACCCCCCAACCGCGACCCCCAGAGGGCCACCCCATCCTCCTCTCCCCCTTCTTCCGGGAGCCTCCCGCCCCTCCGGCCCCTGGCACTCCAGGGGACCAGGCGTCTCCTTCTCCGCTCGCCCCGCCCCCGCCCCTTCGCCCGCCCCTTCGCCCGCCCCTCTTAGCCCCCCCCACTGCCCGCCTCCCTCATCGCCCCGCCCACCTCCGGGCCCCGCCCTCCGCGCTCCGGGCTGGGGATCCCACCGCCCCGGCCGCTTCGCCCCTGGGGGGACCAGAGCAGCTTTGTTCTTGGGCAGCAGCTGGGCTGGCTGCCGCTGCTGCATTTTTTTCCCCCCAAGGAGGTGTCTCCCGTTTCCTTATTTTTCTGTTTCTCACAAACTTTCTGTTTTATCCTCTAAGTGCCAAGCCTCACCTTTTTTACAGTATTTATTTAGTTAGTGGTCGGATAAGTAGCTCTCTCTCCGGACCCCGGCCGGGGCCAATTCGCCAGAGCTATTACAGGTCTAACCTAGGGAGTCAGTTTGCTAGATTGGGGGGAGGGTGGGCGGTGACACCCCCCCCCCCCCGCCCGGGAGGGGGCTGCCTGGGGCTCGCGGCTTCTCCAGACTCGCTTCTTCTGGATCCGCCTGGACTGGGACCCCGGCTGGCATCCCCCTGAGCCTCGCCCCTGCCAGGTAAGGCCGGCTTCTCTTCTCTGCTCGGGGCTGCCGGGGGTCACAGGGCTTCAGGCTTCCCCCATCTCCTCCGCGACCAGGAGGGGAGCGTCCTGGGGGCGTGAGCCCCCGGGGGCAATGCCCTCTCCTCCCTGGGATCTAGCTCTTTCTGGAGCACCAGCGCACTGAGCTCCTCAGGCAGTGTGACCTCGGTCCTGACAGGTGGGCCTGTGCTGGGCCCAGGTTCAGAGTGGGATGGAGCAAAGTCGGTGAGAAGCACCTGTTTGATTCCAGCCAAACAACCCTGGGAAACAGGAGCACAGGGTGGCTGGCGCCCGGCAGCCTGTCAGATGCAGGTTGGTTTCTGAGTTGCTACTTTTGAGTTGCTGAGACATCCTAGCTTCTTTTAACTTTCCAATAAGAAATTTGGAAGAGGAGCCAGAAAGATTAAAAAAAAAAAAAAAAGACAAAAAATCACAAAGAGAGTGAAGTGGGGAAGGATAGTGTCCCTTTGGTTTTGCATTCAGTGTCCAGGAGCTTTGCCTGTTGGTCTCAGTTGACATCTTTTTCCTATCTGAGCAGTGTGTCTCCCTCTCCCAACTTTCTCCGGCCCAGGAAGGTGTTTTTGTTCCTTTTCTGCAAAGCCAATCTCTGCAGCAGACCTGAGCTTCTTGTCCCAGGTTATAAAGTGTAATTGGAATTAGTCACATTTTTGGGAAAATGTACCTTCCCTTCTCCCCACTCAAGTCCAGACTCAGAGATGACAGACAGGGGAGAGGCTTATCAGGCATGTCCTGAAGGGGGCGACCCCCCTGGTCCCCTCCACAGAACATCATTCCATTACTTGTCATCTTCCAGCACTTTGTATGGCACCCCTGTGGGAACACAGGTCATTCCATCTCCCGTCTGTCTGTGTCTCATTGAGGATGTACACCCGGAAAAATCCTAGGAAGCCAGACTTGTGCTGTGAGAGCCCCCGGTGATGGGCCACATCTTCAGACCCTTTGAGTTTAGTTCACTGAGTTGTTCCAGGGAAGTTCTAAAGCCCAGGGCTTCTGTGTTGGGCTGAGTGGGGTGTGCTATCTGGTTGGCACTGATGCTGAAGAAGGTCAGGAGCCTTGCTGCTCATTTGGCTTCCTGGTCTTAACTCCGTTGCTCTCTCTGGCTGCCCTGAGCTGGGGGAGCTGTGCCCAGGGAGGTTCGGGTTCCTTATCTGCCAAATGGACATGATTAAAGCATACAGGGAGAACTCTGAGAGTGCCCGGGACCTCGTTGGCATGCGGTGGATCTAAGTTAGCTTCTGCTGCACAGACCCGGGGAGGGGGTGGCATCAGTGGTTGTACCCCCACCCCATCCTGCATCTCCTTGTCACTCTGCTGCTCAGGGGCCAGCTGTGTGATTTGAGGGAAATTGCCACCTTGTGTTGGTAGGTGTCCTGTGTCTGTCAAGAGGCTGGAAGAGTCGAGGGTTTCCTTTCCTGCAGATCCACAAGTGACTCTGGGGATCAATGGGGCCTTGAAGGGGCTTCCCAGGTGGTGCTAATGGTAAAAAATCTACCTGCCATTGCAGGAGACACAAGAGACTCGAGTTGGATCCCTGGGTTGGAAAGATCTGCTGGAGTATGAGATGGCAATCCACTCCAGTATGCTTGCCTGGAAAATCCCATGGACAGAGGAGCCTGTGGGCTACAGTCCCTGGGGTCAAAAAGAGTCAGACACAACTGTCGGAACACACGCACACACCTCCTTGGGGCCTTGAAAATGTTGGGAGCAGAAATTTGTAACTTTTTTTTTCCCCTGGAGCTTCTTCAAAGTTTCGTCAGGTTCTCGAAAGTTTTTTCATTATTTACAAAATGGTTAAGGAAGTGGCCTACAGGCTGATCCAGCCCTCAGATAGTCTTAATGCTTCTTAGGAGCATTTTGCATTTGTTTTGATTACTTTTCAACATAAACTGAATCAGGAGATTTCATGTACACATCTTAATCTCTGGCTTCTCTTGAAAAGTGAGAAGATGGGACAGCCTTGGGCTTGTGTCCCAGGGAGGCCGTCCATGTGGCTGCCCACCAGCCAGGCGGATGCCCCCTGGTCATCCACGGTCATCGGTGTGACTGGTGTGACCGGCAGGGGGCTTGCCCCCTCTGGACTGGAAGGTCCAGCTTCTCTCTCTCCCTCTGGCTCCATTCTAAGAGGATTGCAGATAAGCAGAGTCACTTTCAGAGGAGAGAATGCAGGCTGCCCTGGGAACAGAGCTGTGGACTGTAAGAAAGAGCCTCTGTTGCGGAGGAGAGAAGACCCGTGGCTAATGGAATCTGCGGGGATGCTGTGGAGAAGAGACAGCTGACCCACTGTCTTGGTCCCCAGAGGGTGGAAGCAGGAGGACCGGTGAATGAAATTTCACTGGATGCTGGATTCCTGTCCAGTGGGAATATCGGGTCAGAGACAGGAGGGGTTCCCCTGGATTCAATCACTGGGGGACGAGACTCCGATGCTGGAGGGATTTAAACAGAGGTTGGACGGCCATTTCACAGGGCTGGAATGGGTGCTGATCTGAACGTCGATGGCCATGTGAACATTTAAGGTCTTCTCCCAGCTTGAGGGTCTGCACTTCCTAAGTGCTTCCTTCCCTAAAATTCTGCTCATCCACTCTGGCCCCCTGCTCTTACTTCAGTGCTGCTGCCAATAGAGGCCAGCATGGGTGTGTGGTCACTCGGGTCAGGACTGTGAACTCTCTGTGGGTCATTCATTTCTTGGTTTTGTGAACAAGGAAACCGAAGGTGAGAGTCTGAATGGCTTACCTCGGGACAGGTAGAGGGAATACAAGAGCCAAGATTCAAAGCCACATCTGGGGGATCAAAGCCCTTATCACACCAACAGAAGGAGCCACCATTACAGATGCAGGCAGCTGAGGAGAGCCAGAATGAAAAAAGCCCACAGGGATCTTTAGGGTGGGAAAGGTCCCTGAGGAATTCTTAGCCCATCTTCCTACTCAAGAGTGGAAGACAAGGCAGCTTGCCTGACAAAAACAACTTTAATCATTTTTATTAAATAAATATTTTTATTAATAAAAATCAAATAACAGAAATCAAGAAAGATGTATCTGGTAAGATGAGAAGAGTACAGTTGCCCCATTTTACAGATGAAGGGACAGAGTCCAGGAGAACGTGAATGACTTGACTGTTTTGTATTTAGAGACAGAGATGGGTCTTAAATGCATGTCTACTGAGAGATGCCCGGGCATAGAGGGCTTCCCCTTGGTCTTCCTGCCCATTGTGCATGTGTGTGTGTGTGTGTGTGTGTGTGTCAAGGCCAGGCGGCCACACTGACCTCTCCTCCTTGCACTTTGCAATGAGTAAGTGAACAAATGTCCACAGGAATTGCAACGTTGAATGAGTGAATGACATGTAGCACTCCTCAGCCTTATGATTTAGCAAAATTGGTCGCTTTCTTTGTGGTTTGCTAAGTCGCTTCAGTCGTGTCCGACTCTGTGCAACCCCTAGACAGCAGCCCACCAGGCTCCCCCGTCCCCAGGATTCTCCAGGCAAGAACACTGGAGGGGGTTGCCATTTCCTTCTCCAATGCATGAAAGTGAAAAGTGAAAGTGAAGTTGCTCAGTCGTGTCCAACTCTGTGCGACCCCATGGACTGCAGCCCACCAGGCTCCTCTGTCCATGGGATTTTCCAGGCAAGAGTACTGGAGTGGGGTGCCATCGCCTTCTTTGTGGTTTAGTAAGCACCATTTTTTATCGCTTCTTCTAATCCTTTTGGTGGATGTGCCCCCCCAACTCCCCATTCCCGCTTGCTGCCTCAGCGAGCATTTTTCTGCATGTGACTTCCCCCCCTTGCGATGCCTTCCCTGAGATTATTCCTAAGGAATACGCATTCTGGGTCAAAGGGCACGGCCATTTTAGTGGCTCTCAGGAGGTTTTGGGACTGGGCCTTCATGAGAAGCCAAAAGCTGGGTAACATCGTGGTCTGAACAGAGGGAAGTCTTGGCCGAGATCCAGGGAATGTGCCGACCAGCCCTCCCGCTGTGGTCGTGGAGCTTGTCGGAACCCTCTAGTGACAAACCCCATTTGATGGGGTTAAGTTCTCATCTGCTGTCCGCCTGCCTTAGCTTGGACACTCCCAGTTACTGTGTGCTCACTACTTCTAGCTAACTCTGCCTAAGTTCTGATAGAGATGAGAACATCATTTTAATTTCTTAAAGTTGGGTTCATAATACAGTTTTGGGAAAAAAAAAAAAAAAGCAATTTGCACATCCTTTTTGTTTGGAGCTCTCTAAAGAGAAGACTTTCTTTTAACTGCATCCTGACATAGAGGAGCCAATTGGAACTGGTCTTGACTGCCCGGCAGCCAAGTAGCTGAAGCCAGAGTGTGCTGTATAAAAACAAGAAAAAGCAAACTGAGCTCAACAATCCATTCAACAAAGTCTCACTTGAAAATCAAACAGTGCTACAAGCTTCTTTGGGGTGATAGATTCATGACCACACAGGGCTTTACCGGATAGTCGTTCCTTTAACAGGCTTTTTCTTCTCAAGCCTGTGAGATGACCATCACAGCCACCTTGCCCCATCTCCTCTACCGGAGTCGGACTCATCTGTCCCAGCCTTTGCCTACCTTCTCCTATCCTACTCCCGGGGCAGAGAAACTGCCACCTCCCAAGGGGAACCAGTGGTTTGTTAGTGGATATCACGTTAAAATGAAAGCTTTCTCCCTGCCACCTCTGTCTGTCAGCCCTTACTCCATGTTTTTGGCGGTACTTAGAATAATTAAAGGGGGCTTCCCTGGCAGTCCAGTGGTTAAGACTCTGTGCTTGCAATGCAAGGGGTTAGGTTCCATCCCTGTTCAGGGAACTAAGATCCCACATGCCATGCGGTGTGGCCAAAGAAAAAAAAGAAAAGTAGAATAATTGAAATCTCCTTTCCCATGACATTTTTTTGACCTCTATAAAAATAAGACTAATGTGACCCTAAGCCTGAGATTGGACCCCAGTTGGTCCCAGGGTATATAATCCACATTCTCCCATCACTCCTGGGGATCAGTTATGCTGCTAACCCCTGTGCAGATGGACAGCCCAGTGGCCTGTCCATCCGGGGCTTACAGATGTTTAGTCCCTCAGTAAGTAAGCAGCTGAGCTGGGACTCAAACCCATGTCTTCGTGCAGAATCCATGGGCTGAACCAAAATTCCGATCTGCCTTAAGTGTGTAAGATAAATGTATAACATTCATCCAATGGACAATCTTTGTTCTTTTTAGAAAATATTTTTCATTAGAATGTCTTAAATTATAAAAGCAATGAAAGCATGTTTTTTAGCATTTAAATACATGTATGTTTGTTTTATTTTTTTTTTATTAGTGTATAGTTGCTTTATACTTGAAAGTGTATTTTTACAAGGGCAAAATTATTGGCAATGTCCTGTGTTTTCATCTCCCCAGCTTATCCAGTAGTAACATTCTGGCAAATACCCTTTCAGAATCTTATATCCAAACATACACATCAATCAAAAATCCAACATTTGAACAATTGTAGTAACAATGACCACTACAACAAGTTTACCTACCACTGTGTCTAGCTCATAGGAGGGGCTCTGTTAATAACTGAAAGGTTGAATTGCCTGTTTTGCCTGGTCTAATGGTTCCTCTGAGGCTGCTGGGCTGCGGGGCAATGGTCTTCATTGGCCTTCAGCGAAACAGACAGGCAGGATAAGACCCTGGATGGCATGTTTGCAGGTCTCTGTGGAAACACCTACTGCAGCTCAGCTTTTCCCTTTGCTCCTGAGTTGCTGTGGGCGAGTCCGCGTGGGCTTTCCCTGCAGCTCGCTTTTCCCACGAACCCCGCCCTCCCGGTGCTCCTCGCCCCCTGCCCCCCATGCTGCCACAGCTTCACGTCTTCAACTTCTGTCATCCCCCAAGGGCTGGTCTGTTTCTGCCCCTTGCTAGTGAGTTCCTGGAGTTCACGGGTTTTGTGTTTCTTATCTCTGAATTACTAGTGTCTGCACAATGGTGGGTGCAGTAAGGAACTTAGTACATCTTTGTGGGAGGAAGGAATTTCCAAACGGTGATAATCAAGTGCCTGGCACATAGTATCCGATTAATAAAATTACAGCTTGGTTTAAATCACAAATCAGGGAGTGAAATATCAAGATTGGAAAAGTGGTACCGTTATTTGCAGTGTCTGGCACAGCGTCCCACACACAGGCATGCATGGCGGATGTTGGTCCTTCCCATCAGCGTGGCGTGGTGGTGGTGGGGTGGGGGGTGAGCTCCGAGTGATGACCAGGCAGCTCTGGACCTTGGGCATTGCTGGGGGTCCCACTGAGCCCTAGGGGCCTGGATTCATGGACTGGGCTATGTTGGTGGGTGTAAGTCTGACTTGGGTCTGAATTTGGCCCTTCTCTTGCTTGTCTGTGTGGTCCAGGACCTTTTAGAGAATCTCTACCGGAGCCAAGGGGATGGGCTCAGAAAACACGGTGAGGGACAGCTCAGGGCCCGGAAATCTCTGGTCAGTGAGTAGATCTGACATCCTTAATGCCTGGTAGGTCAACTTGCTAGAACCTTTAGAAGGTCGTACAGGCCCCAGGATTCCCTGTCAGCCACACCAGCCTGTTCTTATGCTGGAAAAGAAAGTCCTGAACACCTGAGCACAGAGGATCACCCCTCCCTCAGACGATGCACTGGCTGTACAGCACATACTGAATGTACTGTGCTAAGTCGCTCAGTCATGTCTGAGTCTTTGCAACCCAGTGGACTGTAGCCCACCAGGCTCTTTGTCCATGGGATTCTCCAGGCAAGAGAGTGGGTTGCCATGCCCTCCTCCAGGGGATTTCCAACCCAGGGATTGAACCCACGTCTCCCACATTGCAGGTGGATTCTTTACCGTCTGAGCCACTGGGGAAGCCCAAGAATGCTGAGGTGGGTAGCCTATCCCTACTCCAGGGGAACTTCCTGACCCAGGAATCCAACCAGGATCTCCAGCATTACATACTGACTACAAATACCTGTATCTCTTGCCTCTTCGGTTGGTCAGTTCCTGATAGCCCTGCCCCCAGGGCTGTGTCCGGTTAGTGCTCTGAATGCCTGCTGCAGGCCAGATGTGTTTAGGGCCTCAAGGGGCAGATACCCCAGTGCCCTGAGGCCAAGCTGCCGCCGGTGTGTTCAGGCGGGGGTTTGGGTGCCCCTAGCCAACCACTCACCAAGCAGCAGGACTTACTGGAACACACTCCCCCCGGCTAATTTCTGCAAGAATACTAGACAGAGTTAGTCATCACTTTATGTAGGAGAAGAGACCTAGAGCGGTAGGCGACCTGTCCAGGGGCAAATGGCCAGATAAGAGCAGAAGCCTCTTTCGCTTGTGCTCCCCCAACTTTGTCCTCCCCTCCCCTCCCTTCCCTTCTCTGTGTCAGCGTGTTGTCTGTTAAGGCTGGGCTGTCACATCCGGCTTCCTAGAGGGTAAACACGGAGCCTTGGAGGAAAGTGGAGAATTCCTCAAACTATTTTTATTTGTTTTTATTTTTTTAACTGGAGTATAATTGCATCACAATGTTGTTTTAGTTTCTGCTGTGAAAGAAAATGAATCAGCCATGCACACATATCCCCTCCCCCTTGAGCCTCCCCGCTACCCCTCACCCCCCACCCACCCCTCTAGGTCATCACAGAGCAAGCACTGAGCTGAGCTCCCTGTGCTATGCAGAAGCTTCCCAGTAGCTTTACACATGGCAGTGTATATATGTTAGTGCTACTCTCGCAGGTCATTCCACACTCCTTCCCTGCAGGGTCCACACGTCCGTTCTCTTTGTCTGTGTCTCTATTCCTGCCCTGCAAACAGGTCATCAGTGCCATTTTCTAGATTCCACACATACACATTAATATATGGTATTTGCTTTTCTCTTTCTGACTTTCTTCACTCTGTTCACCCACGTTGCTGCAACTGACCCCACACTATTTTGAATGCCTTGTTCCTCTCTGGGGCTGTGTTCCTACCATGTGCAGTCCCAGAGGCAGGAACTCTGCCTGGTTTATCTCCGTTGCCGAAGCTCTGGTGTGGGCTTGGGTGGGAGTGGGTTCCGTACTGGGCCTGCGGTGTGAGTGAGCGCCTGTGTGGGTGGGTGGTTGGTGGTGATGAGGTGGGGAGGGACGGAGTGGGTGCAGAAATGCATGACTCCCTGGGTGGAGGGCGGGCGAGAGAGCCGACTGACGAAACGGTGAGTGAGAGACCAAGCCTGCGGGTGGATGGATGCACGAGGGCCTTGTGATGCGTTAACGTCGCCACGAGTTGATCTGCCACGTGTGGACTGTTCTCAGGTGAAAAGGAAGGAAAGAGGATGGGGTGGCAGGGTTCAGTCCTCAGAGAGAACCTTTCAAGAGGCTCTTCTCTATCGCTCCTGCGAATTCTCCCACCAAGAAATGCTCAGACTGGGTTTGAAAAGCCTGACTTGACTGGACACGGCAAAGCACAGAGGTGATGAGCAGAACCCCTCCCACTGCCGCCCCCCCTGAAGGGGAGGTATTTCTGGAGCTTCCTCTTCTCCTTGGTCCTGGAGTCTCCACACAATGATGCCAGAACAGCGGATCCTTTGAACAACAGTGAGCCGGAGCCCTGGGAAACGCTGGGCACGAACCTCCCTGGTCCCACTGTGTCAGGCACATCTGTGCATTGATTCCCTGAGAAGGAAACTCACCCCGTGGGGGTCTCTTCCTGGTTCCTCCCCAGGCATCCCTGACCTTCCCCACCTACTCACAACTGCGGAGCATGGGTCCTGGAGATCTGAGAAGCTCTCTTAGAAAAAAAGAAACACCCTTTGTGACTAGACAGAGACGGTAACTCCTGTGCTCATAAGCCACATGCTTGCTCTATTCTCAGGACGTAGAAGTTTTAAGATTATATTTTTTAGTTTTTTTTCAAAAAAATAAAAGAGAACATGCTTTTATTATCTAAGTCAATGTAGAGTTAAGTTAGTGGAGACACTCTGTCATGGTTATGCTGATGCATGGAGTGCCTGCTCTGTGCCTGTCACCCTTCCAGGCCCTGAGACATGACCGCTAAGTCTAAGGAGCTCCGTGGAAAACACAGACCAATAAGCTGTTGTGCTTAGTCGCTCAGTCGTGTCTGACTCTTTGCACCCCCATGGATTGTAGCCCGCCAGGCTCCTCTGTCCATGGGGATTCTCCAGGCAAGAATACTGGAGTGGGTTGCCATGCTCTCCTCCAGGAGATCTTCCCAACCCAGGGATAGAACCCAAGTCTCCCACCTTGTAGGTGGATTCTTTACTGTCTGAGCCACCAGGGAAGCCCAAGAATACTAGAGGGGGTGGCCTATCCCTTCTCCAGGGGGATCTTCCTGACCCAGAAGGAGAAGGAAAAAAGATCATAGGAAATAAGATAAAATAACATAAACACTAGATGAGGGGATGGGAGGAGCCAAAGCTGCCTGAGTTCACCTCTGCCCACCCCCAGAGGCCTGGCCAGAGGGGAAATGCCTTAAGTTCAGCTCAGTCACTCCTTAGGCTCATGTATTGATGGCCCAGAAAGAGGGAGAGAGAGACAGTTATGCTGGAGCCCACCATAATACAACCTGAATCAACCCTGAATATTCATTGGAAGGATTGATGTGGAAGCTGAAACTCCAATACTCTGGCCACCTGATGCGAAGAACTGACTCATTCGAAAAGACCTTGATGGTGGGAAAGACTGAAGTCAAAAGGAGAAGGAGATGAGATGGTTGGATAGCATCACCAACTCAATGGACATGAGTTTGAGCAAACTCTGGGAGACAGTGAAGGACAGGGAAGCCTGGAGTGCTGCAGTCCATGGGGTCACAAAGAGTCAGACCCAAATGAGCTACTGAACAACAGCAACACACTACAATATCAGCTTCCCACTTGACAGGGTTCAGAAGATAAGGAGGTCAGTTTTAATATTGTTTGTGAGATGATAAAACAGTATCATCCCGGGGGTCTGTGGGAGCCTGAAGAAGATAGTGACACTCCCTCTGTGGGAAATCAGAGAAGGCTTCACAGAGGAAAAGACGCATCCTAGGGGTTTTGAAGGATGAGTAGGAGTCTGCCTGGCAAGGAAAAGACTGTTGTCATCCCAGAGGTAATGACAGAGGCAGTGGCAAAGACTTAGGGCAATTGTGGGGTGTTGAAGAAAGAGGGGGAAGTTGCTGAGGCTGGAGGAAAAGGCTCATGAGGAGCCTTTTCGGTGGGGACCACGAACCTGGAAAAGGAGATCGGGACCAGACTGAGGGCCGGAAGGAGAAGGCTTTCTGCTGGGAATGACGTGAACAGACCTGTGTGCTCCAATGACAACTGTGCCCAAGGCCCTTTACAGACTTACAGAGCTTAACCCACAGGGTTACAATCTGGTTCAGATGTCAGAGTCTCACCCTCAGAAGGAAAAGTGTCTTCAGAGATTCTGGGGTCCTGGGTACCCCCAGGGCTGAGCCAGGAGCTTGGATGCTAGACTACAGCATCTCTTAAGGTAGGGGCTCCAAGTGAGGGTTGGATCCTCCCTTCAGCTTCCTCACCCGAAGATGGTTAACATCTCTCGGACACCGTGCAGCTCCAAGAGTGCAGGATTCTGAGATGTTCTTAGTGCCTTGCAAGGTTGCCAGCACCTGGTTACTGGGGGCACTCAGGCTTAGGTGGAAGCATGAGAGGGGCTGAGAGTGGATTCAGTTCAGTTCAGTTCAGTCGCTCAGTCACAGACTCTTTGCGACCCCATGGACTGCAGCACGCCAGGCTTCCCTGTCCATCACCAACTCCTGGAGTTTACTCAAACTCATGTCCATTGAGTCGGTGACACCATCCAACCATCTCATCCTCTGTCATCCCCTTCTCCTCCCACCTTCAATGTTTCCCAGCATCAGGGTCTTTTCAAATGAGCCAGTTCTTCACGTCAGGTGGCCACAGTATTGGAGTTTCAGCTTCAACATTAGTCCTTCCAATGAATATTCAGGACTGATTTACTTTAGGACGGACTGGTTGGATCGCCTTGCAGTCCAAGGGACTCTCAAGAGTCTTCTCCATCACTACAGCTCAAAAGCAACAATTCTTTGGCACTCAGCTTGCTTTATGGTTCAACTCTCACATCCATACATGACTACTGGAAAAACCATAGCCTTGACTAGACAGACCTTTGTTGGTAAAGTAATGTCTCTGCTTTTTAATATGCTGTCTGCTGCTGCCAAGTCACTTCAGTTGTGTCCGATTCTGTGCGACCCCATGGACTACAGCCTACCAGGCTTCTCTGTCCATGGGATTCTCCAGGCAAGAACACTGGAGTAGGTTGCCATTTCCTTCTCCAATGCATGAAAGTGGAAAGTGAAAGTGAAGTCACTCAGTCGTGTCTGACTCTTGGCGACCCCATGGACTGCAGCCCACCAGGCTCCTCCATCCATGGGATTTTCCAGGCAACAGTACTCGAGTGGGGTGCCATTGCCTTCTCCCAATATGCTGTCTAGGTTGGTCATAACTTTTCTTCCAAGGAGTAAGTGTTTTTTAATTTCATGGCTGCAGTCACCATCTGCAGTGATTTTGGAGCCCCCCCCAAATAAAGTCAACCACTGTTTCCACTGTTTCCCCATCTATATCCCATGAAGTGATGGGACCAGATGCCATGATCTTCGTTTTCTGAATGTTGAGCATTAAGCCAACTTTTCCACTCTCCTCTTTCACTTTTATCAAGAGGCTCTTTAGTTCTTCTTCGCTTTCTACCATAAGGGTGGTGTCATCTGCATGTCTGAGGTTATTGATATTTCTCCCAGCAATCTTGATTCCAGCTTGTGCTTCATCCAGCCCAGCATTTTGCATGATGTACTCTGCATATAAGTTAAATAAGCAGGGTGACAATATATAGCGTTGACATACTCCTTTTCCTATTTGGAACCAGTCTGTTGTTCCATGTCCAGTTCTAACTATTGCTTCCTGACCTGCATACAGATTTCTCAAGAGGCAGGTCAGGTGGTCTAGCATTCCCATCTCTTTCAAAATTTTCCACAGTTTGTTGTGATCCACACAGTCAAAGGCTTTGGCATAGTCAGTAAAGCAGAAATAGATGTTTTTCTGGAACTCTCTTGCTTTTTTGAGGATCCAGCGGATGTTGGCAATTTGGTCTCTGGTTCCTCTGCCTCAAGCATGGGGCAGTGGGGGAGTTTGGAGTAGACCACTCTCTCAGACAGAGGTCTCATGTGGTGGTACAGAAGGTACTGTTGACTTGAAACAAGTGCTAGAAAGGACTCTCTGGTAACTTCCTTTAATTGAGTGCTCATAGCTTTTTTTGTTTTTTTTTAATTGACTGGCAACCGTGCACTGTGGTAGGGACCCTAATCCTTCCCATAAGCTGATGGGGCAGGCTAATCCCCTTGTTACAGACGAGGCGCGGAAGCTTAGACAGTAGCTGAGATCATGGAGCAAACCTGACAAGTGCTGGACCCGGGAACTGAACTCCAGTCTGTCTGGCCCCACGGCCCGTGGCTCTCTGTTGACTGCCAATCTCAGCTCTCACCGGGGCTGAGAGCTGAGATTGGCAGCGGGGGACACCGCTTAAGACTCCTCACTGTCCTTCCCCCCCAAAATGAGGACTCTACTGGGTCGGCACCTCCCAAATCAGAGTGGGCACTGCAGCACTATTTATATGCATTGCTTCATCAGACCAGACGCTACTCAAAATAAGTTAAACAGAAATATCTCTCTGTGTCCTCAGGACCCTGTAATCGGAGACAGTCTCTTGTAAAATGAACTGAGACAGTCTATTTGGGGTGGGGCGGTGGAGAGAGAAAATAAAGAACAAAATCAAGAAGAATTCAGTACTGAACATGAAAGAGAGAAGAACAGGGTTACGGCAGCTGTCGGATGTTTGCACAGACTCACAGAGCCATCACGGGCCTTGAGTGGTTTCTGGTGCGGATGGTGGGGCTCTCTCAAGGGAAGGCATCCTTCTCTGTGCCGCCCCATTGGCCCAGGAAGGATGCAGGGGTGCGGTATCTGGATGGACTTTGGAAGTCAGCCCTTGGAAAAGGATTCTGGGAAAGCCAGTCTAAGCTGAGTTGTCAATCAAACATGAAAGGAGGGGAAGAGGGGAAAAGACACAGAGCAAGGAAGGAGATTAAGGACCCGGGCTGGGGAGGGCACTTGGAAGGGCCTGGGTGAGCGCGAGATGGAGCCATTATCTGCAGAGCCATATAAAGTCCAAGGCCTGTCTGTGGTTTGGAAGTGAAAGAAGCCCAGCTCAGACTGGCTTATATTTTTTAAAAAATGGGGCTGGAGAAATATTTATCCCCAACACAAAAGCTCTGAGTGCTTGTGGACTTTGGGCAACACTGGGCTAAGGTGCTCAAGCGACAAAACTCATCTCGTTCCCCTCAATGGGTGGCTTCCTTCTCCATCAGGATTCCCCCACCCCCGGGTCATGGCAAATGGCCCTCCACAACTCCAAACCTAGCATCTCTATCAGAAACACGCCTCTCTTCCCGGAAACTCCAGCAGAGTTTCCAGAGATGCCGTGGCTTGAGTTTCATTCACAGTTTTTAGCAACTGGCAGAGAAACGCGACTGGCATCTGGTCTCTTGATAAAAAGAACTGATAGGAAATATTTTTGAATTCCACAGCACAAAGAAGGAGGTTAGCAAAGCACATTTCTCATTCTGTTTCCATCCCCTGCAATGAAACTGATCCTGCATTTTGGTAGCCTGGGGTTTAAGCTGATTCCATGTGAGTCTTTCAGTGTCTGAGTAGAAGGAGGGCTGGGTGGGTGTTCTTGCTGGTAATTAGAACTAGACTCCTAAAGTCCCGAGTTCCCTTGTTTCCTCCTCTTCTATGAGACATCAGCTAGTGCTTTCGTTCTGTAGAGGGCAGGGAGCAGTCCTCTGTGGTTACTGATGGTATCTGTCTACGGCTGAATTCTAGTTCTGCATGTTCCTGGGTGTATGATTTGAGACACATGTGTTAACTTTCCTGAGTTTGAGATTCCTGGATTCTAACCACCATTTGGTCAGCTTGTTGTGAGGAGATAAAACAATTCAAGTGAAACCACAGCATGGCTCTGGCTACTGTTTACATCGTTCATGCCACTGTACGTTCACCACATCTGTTATCGCATAACCTGTTGAACCAGCTGTCATACTGTGGGTTTGGACGTGTATTTTCACTGCCCTAAAAATCCTCTGTGCTCTGCCTGTTCATCCCTCCCTCCCCTCACCCCCGACACACTCTTGGAAACCACTGATCTTTTTATTGTCTCTGTAGTTCGGCTTTTTTCATAATGGCACAGAGTTGGAACCATACTGCATGTAGCCTTTTCAGATTGGCTTCTTTCACATTGTAACATGCATTTAAGGTTCCTCCAGGTCTTTCCATGGCTAGCTGGCTCATTTCTTTGTAGTGATGCATAATCTTCCATTGTCTGGATGGACCACAGTTTATTTATTGATTCACTTGCTGAAGGGCATCTTGGTTGCTTCTGCGTCTTGGAAGTTATACATAAAGTTCTATAAACATCCGTGTGCAGGTTTTTGTGTGGACCTAAGGCTTCAGTTCCTTTAGATAAATACCAAGGAGGGTGGCTGCTGGATCACATGGTAAGAATGTGTTTAGTTTCGTAAGAAAGCACCAGAGTGTCCTCCAAAGTGGCCGTGCCATTCTGCGCTCCCACCAGCAATGACTGAGGGTTCTCGTTGGGCCACAGTCTCGCCTGCATTCGGTGTTGTCAGTCTTTGGACCGTTCTAACAGGTGTGGAGGGGTGTCTTGCTGCTGCTTGAATTTATGTTTCCCCGATGACAGGTGATATGGAATATCTTCCCCTGTGCTTGTTTTCCCTCTGTATATCTTCTTTGGTGAGGGGTCTGTTAAGAACCTCAGCTTATTTTTAAAATCAGGTTGTTTTCTTATTGCTGAGTTTTAAGGGTTTTGGGTTTATTTTGGAGAACTGTTCTTTATCAGATGCATCTTTTGCAAATATTTTCTCCTGATCTATGATGTATCTTTTTATTCTCTTGAAGATTTTGTTAGTTTGTCTATAGTTGAAAGTGCACCACAGAGGGTTCTCCACCATGAAAGTCACAGGAAAGCATTGGATCGCGGGAAGCAAAGCAGCGGCACAGAAGCACCCTAGCACTTCTGAGACTAAGTGCGGTAGTTGACCGTGAGGCCGACGCTGTGTCAGCAGGGCAGGGGGCGGGCACTTGGTTCCTCTGCCTGCCCCCACCCTGGCTGCACACTGCTTTCCCTAAGGGCTCTGTCCTCCGCTCCCTCTTCACTTTTCCAGGAGGGTCTCCTGCCCCAATGTCTCTTCTGAGCTAGACTCAGATGTCTTTGACTTCTCCACCCGGGTGTCTTCCAGGCGACTCAGACTCACTCACTATGTCCTGCTTATCGCCCCCACCCCACTCAGTGCCTGGCTCCCAGATGTTCAAACTGGAAGTCTGGTACCATGGGATCTGCAGCTGGGCCACTTGAAAATGTTAGCATTAGTTGCTCAGCGTGTCTGACCCTTTGCAACCCCATGGACAGTAGTGTGCCAGGCTCCTCTGTCCATACTGGAGTGAGTTGCCGTGCCCTCCTCCAGGGGATCTTCCCGACCCAGGGATCGAACCCTAGTCTCCTACATTGCAGGCAGATTCTTTACCGTCTGAGCCACCAGGGAAGCCCAAGGACCACTTGACCTCCTTACTGTCTTAGGAAAGATTATCAGCATCTCTCTTTGGATGTTGCACTGACCTCCTTGTTGGTACTTCTGCTCCATCCATCCTTCTCAATAGGGTTTTTGAAATTGCACTAATATAGGTCACTCCCTTGCATGAGGACATCCACTGCTTCCAAGGGCAGAGTCTGACCCCTTTTACTAGGTTGCTGACCAAGTCCTTTGACTGCCTTTATTAACATGGATTCTGGCCTTGTGGTCCAGCCTGAATTTTCATCATTGCTTTTACTTCCTCATCTAAATACTTTACTTATTGCTCATAAGTGATCCTGGAAGGGAGGCGGGCTATTCCTGGTGAAGACAACCCTTATCTCCCTGCCTGCTCTCCACCCATCTTTCCCGACTCCGCTCAGGTGTAAGCTCCTCCAGGAAGCCTTCCCTGACTCTCAGGCCTAAGTCAAGTGCTATCAGAGCACTGACCCTACAGAAATGGAAGCATCTAATTGCTTATCTGCGTCCACTATTAGGTCTGAAGCTTCTTGGACAGTGTCCTGTTCTGTGCGCCTGGCACTTAGTAAGTACCTGACCTGCCTTCAGGGCATAACTGAATTGGGGAATAGTTCGACATCAAAGGCCTGGGACCCCTACGCAGTTAATACTGGCCTGTGACATAGGTGTTATACGTGAATGGTTTGAGGTCCAGAGAGGTTAAGTGACTTCCCTGGTTTGCACAGTGAGTCACAGGCAGAACTGGACTCTGAACACAGGGTTCTAAACAGAAGCTCTGTCATTGTGCCAGCTGCTGCAGGAATAGTCAACGGCCCTGAAGGTGCTCGGTCTGTGGTGACTGAGGAGGACTTTTGCAGGTCTTGAATCCAGGAGGCAGGCTCCCCAGCACTCCCCAGGCAGCTGGCCTCTTGGGCTTCCATAGAGACAGAAGCCAGCCAGCTCCCTCTGCCCTTCTGCCCCTGCAAGTGCGGTCTTCATCAGACAGCACAGCAGAGGCTCAGAAGGACCCGGCTCAGTGTCCTGGACACAGCCACGCCAGGCTTTCCTGTCTCCACCAGATTCCTGCCCAGAGCTTCGTCCGTCGCCCCAGCAACACATCCGCGGTGCCTCACTCCACGCAGTCTCCACCCTCCGTGGGCAGCGGCCAGACCCTCTGCAGCAGGCAGAGCTCGCACTTT
Organism: Bos javanicus; assembly: GCF_032452875.1. NCBI lineage: Eukaryota > Metazoa > Chordata > Mammalia > Artiodactyla > Bovidae > Bos > Bos javanicus. Next base: position 3,972,183 of record NC_083881.1, read on the forward strand.
GTCCAGGCTGCCTCGCGATGTGCCAGATCTCATTTTCTCCCTCTAAATTGCCTTCTGCTCAGTGTCTTTTCTCCCCCACCTCTGAGTCCCTGAATAGGGAAGGCTGGTTACTATGGCGATGGGCTGGCTCGTGGAAGGAACTCAGCTCAGTAAATTAATTGCTGGACTTTTTGGAGACTAATGGCATAGCCCTGCCTCCTAGGGACAGGGTGTGTCCTGCGTTGTGCCCACTTGGCAGCCAAGTCCTAGACAGAGCTGGTGAGAGAAGTAGAATCGTGGTACCCATGCTTGCTGGTGGGGAAGCAGGGCACACAGATCTCACCAGGTACAGTGGCTGTGTCCCTGGTCTGTGCCAGTATCTCTGCAGCATGCTTTGTAGAAATGACTTCATGGAACCCTCACAGCATCCCCTATGGAGTAGGGGTGATCCCCTCTTTTGATGGAGATGGGATGCTCATTTAGTGGCTCCTGAGCATAAAGGTGCCTTACCTAGCCTGCCTCCTCGTGGGCATTTTGCTATGAACACTCATTCATTCTCTTCCCTACAACATCTTCCAGAAGACAGAAGTACAGGGAACATTTCCTATCTCATTCTGTGATGCCAACATGATCCTAATCCCAAATAAAGGCATTCGAGAAGAGAAAATGGCACACCAGTATCTGTTGTGAGACTCGACGCAAAAACTCTCAACAAAATATTAGCAAATAAATATGACAGTGAATAAAGGGAGTTCTAGGTCATGGCCAAACAGAGTGTATCCCAGGCATGCAAGGATGGTTCAATGTTTGGAAATCACTTAATGGAATCCATCACACAACGACCAGAGAAGACCCTTCTCTGTCCTCTGGAGGATGCACGACTTGGTTTGGCTACATCCATGTTGTCTCTGTGCTTAAGAAAGAAGGGTTTCTCCAGCCAGATCCCAACATCCTGAGAAGCCCTGTTATGCTTGATTATACCTATGCGCCTGTGTTTGCCTGGGACTAAATCCCGGCTACTGGGTGTGTGTCAGGGGCAGGTTCCTGAGCCCTTTGTGCCTCAGTTTCTTAATCTGTAAAATGGGTCTCATGATACCTGCCTTCCAGATTAAATGAGCTATTATGTATCAAGTCCTGCGAATGACTCTTGGCGTTTAGTAAGCATGTGATATATGTTAAAAAGGTGAGTGTTGGAGAGTGTGGACTTTGGTCATTCAGGCCTGACAGCAGGTCCAGCTCCGACTTTACTGGCCTGGGTGCCTAGCAAAATTGTCTGTGCTCCCTGATCCCAGATTTGTCTTCAGGAGGGTGGGGCTCGCAGTACTGCCTTGCAGAGAAGATGTTGCTAAAAGGGGCCTGGCTTGCAGCACACACATTTCCCCAGCCTTTTCTTTAGAGGACCAGACAGCAAGACTGAATTTTCAACTCCACACATATTCACCGGGACAGAGCTCAGCACAGACTGGGCCTGGGGGAGCTTGCTGTGTTGCTGCCGCTGCTAAGTCGATTCCGTCATGTCCGACTCTGTGCGACCCCAGAGACGGCAGCCCACCAGGTTCCCCCGTCCCTGGGATTCTCCAGGCAAGAACACTGGAGTGGGTTGTCATTTCCTTCTCCAATGCATGAAAGTGAAAAGTGAAAGTGAGGTCGCTCAGCCATGCCCAACTCTTAGTGACCCCATGGACTGCAGCCTACCAGGCTCCTCCATCCATGGGATTTTCCCATGGAAAAAGTACTGGAGCGGGGTGCCATTGCCTAAGGAATAGTTATTTCTGAGTCCTGTGGACCTGCTTTCACATGCAGCTCTACCCTTCACCGGCTGGGTGTGCTGGGGGCATCTCCCTGCTTGTCAGCCTTGGCTTGCTGGCCTGTGAATGGGGGATGCAGGTGTCCACACCATGGTGCTGTTCTAGAGATGGGACCTATGATATGTGCAGTGTGGAGGCTCTCCAGTGACGCCGGGTTTTACCCAGGTAAGGGACCCTTGGGCTTCCCAGGTGGCGCTAGTGGTAAAGAACCCGCCTGCCAATGCAGGTAGAAGTAAAAGACACAGGTCCAGTCCCTGAGTCGGGAAGATCCCCTGGAGGAGGGCATGGCAACCCACTCCAGGATTCTTGCCTGGAGGATCCCATGGACAGAGGAGCTTGGAGGGCTGCAGTCCACAGGGTCACAAAGAGTTGGACACGGCTGAAGTGGCATAGCATGCACACGTGCACAGGATGGTGATGGGCTGAAGAAGCACGTGTGGTCGGAGTCCCTGCCCTGGCTTCTGCTACTGACATGGCCTTAAGGTTGTGCTAAGGCTTTACTTGCAGGTTTCTTTTTTTTAAGGTTTGTTTTTGCTTTCACTGAGTCTTTGTCACTGCACCAGCTTTCTCTAGCTGCAGTGAGTGGGGGCTGCTCTCTAGTTGCCGTGGGCTGGCTTCTCATTGCAGTGGCTTCTCCTGTTGCAGAGCGCAGGCTCTGGGTGCACAGGATCAGCAGCTGTGGCTCTCTGGCTCTAGGGTGCTGGCTCAGTAGTTGTGCACATGGGCTCAGTTGCCTTGTAGCATGTGGGATCTTCCCGGAGCAGGGATCGAACCCGTGTCCCCTGCATTAGCAGGTGGATTCTTAACCGCTGGGTCACCGGGGAAGCCCTTACTTGCAGTTTTCTTGTTTAATCCCCTTGCAGCAACCCTGTAAGGTGGTTTGTTCGTATCTCACTCCTCAGTGAGGATGCTAAGGCGCAGAAAGTTTAGGTCGCTCTCTGAGATTGCAGAGTTGGTGATTGACGGAGATTTGCACCACCAGGCACTCTGGGTTGAGGCTCTGCCTCCTGACCTCCTGGCGAGGTCTGCCCCAATCTACATCTGACCCCATCGACCGAAGCTGCTTTTCTCTTAGTGGTGCTGGTGGGTGATGGAGCTGTGAGAGGGCTGAGCGTGCTGACCTGCAGCCTGGGATGTGGGGTCAGGCAGTCCTCAGCCCATTGTGGGGATGCTCCTGGGCTGTTACAGAATCTGCTGCCTGTTTCACAGTTAGGCCAACCAGTCCACCCTCACTAGAGAGAACCACTCCTGAGATCTCTTCTTCTTATAAGGACACTAATTTATCGTGGTGAACACAACCTCATGACCTCATCTAAACCTAAGTATCTTCCAAAAGGGGCTTCCCAGGTGACTCAGCCCATAAAAAATCTGCCTACAGTGAAGGAGACCTGGGTTCGATCCCTGGATTGGGAAGATCCCCTGAAGGAGGGCATGGCAACCCAGTCCAGGATTCTTGCCTGGAGAATCCCATGGACAGAGGGCTACAGTCCATGGGTCGCAAAGAGTCAGACACAACTGAGCAACTACCACACACACAGTTTCCAACGACCCCGCTTCCAAACACCATCACACTTGGGATTGAGGTTTCAACACGTGAATTTGGGGGGGACTTGATTTAGTCCAGAGAAAAAGGCCTGGACAAACATTTGTAGATGGTAGGTGAAGAGAAAGGGAGGGTGGGAAGTTGCCAGGAGGGACCACTCAGTATGCCCCAGGATCCACTGGGCCCTCCATTCCCCTAAACTGTCATCTGAATTAAGTGTCCTGTGGATGCTGTGACAAATCATAGAACAATTTAAGCAATGCAGATTTATTATCTTAAAGTGCTCAAGATCAGAATTCCAAAATGGGTCTTACTGGGCTAAAATTAAGGGGTTGGCAGGGCTGTCCCCTTCGAAGTCCAGAGGGGAGAATTCAGTCCTTGCCTCTTCCAGCTTCCAGAGGTCACTTGCATTCCTTGGCTCGTGGACCCTTTCTCTGTCCTCAGAGCCAACAATGGCTGAGCAAGTCTTTCTCAGGTTGCCATCTCTCTGTGTTCTGACCCAGATTCTTCCTTTTGTAAGGATCCTTGTGATTACATGGAGCCTACCCAGATACTCCAGGTTATCTCCATATTTTAAGGTCAGGCGATTAGCTATGTGTTTTTGGTTTTTTTTTAGCATTAACTTATTGTTTTTTTTCATTTCCTTATGTATTTATTGGCTGTCCTGGGTCTTTGCTGCGGTGTGTAGGCTTCTCCAGTTGCAGCGCACAGCCTCTCTAGCTATGTGTGTGGGCTCAGCAGTTGTGGCACACGGATTTAGTTGCCCTGTGGCATGTGGGATCTTCATTCCTCAACCAGGGATTGAATCCATGTCCCTGGTGTTGGAAGACAAATTCTTAACCACTGGCCCACCAAGGAAGTCATGATTTGCAATCTTAATTCCACCTGTATCTGTCATTCTTCCTTGCTATGTAGCATAACATATTCACAGAGGTAAGGATATGGACATCATTTATAAGGTTTATTGTAATAAAAAGTATATAACATAACATTTACCATTTTAAGTGTGTGACTCAGTAGCATCAGGTTCATTCAGATATTATATAAACATCAGCACTATTTCTGGAACATTTTCATCACCCCAGACAGAAACCCTATAACCATAAAGCAGTAACAGAAGATGTCTTACTGCGTATTTAGGCCTTTCTTTAATTCCGTTCAGCAGTGACTTGTGGTTTTCAGTGTACAAGTCTTGCACCTCCTTGGTTCAGTTTATTCCTAAGTATTTTACGCTATTTTTTGATGCTGTTGTAAATAAAATTCTTTTCCTTAATTTCTCTATGGATTGTTCATTGCTCCTGGACAGAAATACAGCAGATTTTTGAATGTTGTTTTTTTTTTTTTTCATTCTGCAACTTTGCTGAGTTTGTTTATTGGTTCTAATGGCTTTTTGTGAGTTTTTAGGGTTTCTTACACGTGGTAACTATCATCTCACCTTCTCCTGAAATGGTCACAGGACAATCCCCCTCCTGTTCCTGAGCCCCATAAACACCCCCTTCCCTCTCTCAGTGTCATTGAGCCTACCTTGCCTGGGCCTATGTCTTACCTGTCTCCCAGGTGTCCGTGAGTATGGATTTGGTGACATTCATCTGCCTGCCCTCAGAACCTGTCACATGAGGGCCACTGGCAAATATTTGTGAGTGAATAAATGAATGGTAACATCTATAAGCAGTTTCCTTTACCTGGATCTTGGTGTTCTCAATGACAAACAGTTTTTGAAATGGCCATCCACGTGAAAATAAAATACACAAAATGGGAAATCATTTAGCTAATAAACCTCAATGGATCAAAGAAATGCATTGAAAGCAAGAAGGGATGTTGAGTTAGCCAAGATCAAAGGAATGGTGCCAATCTGTGCGGCCAGGTACGCAGTGAGAGGGGCACCCACACATGCACTCCGACACTGCTGGGGGCAGTGAAAACAGGGCAGCCTTTTTGCAAAGCAGTTTGACAGTTCTTACCAGGGCCCTTTCAAAACCCATAGGACGGACGCCCCAAGTGTTTTCCTACAAATCTATTGTAAGAAAATAGCTGAGTATGGGCAAAGAGATGTCCTCTTGTGACACGCTAAACAAATAAAGCAGCCTATTAATGTCTAAAAGTAGAAAATACGATCAGAATAATGACGTTAGTGTCACAGGTCAGAGCCTTAGGGAGCAGATAACAGGAGGCCTGCGGGTTCTTAATTAATTTGCATCTGCTAATGGATGGATGGGGACCGGAGAGATGGATGAATCAGGGAACAGGAGGTAACACTGAGCTTTGCTCTTAGAAAGTCACACCTTTGGCTGTGTGAAAAGTTGAGTCTCAGCAGTGAAGAGGGTTGGGAGGCTGGGTCTGGGGAATTCCTCCCCTGAGGGGGTCCAGAGGTTACTTCTGCAGCTTCTTAGCTCAAGGGCCCTCCTGTAAAGATGTTCTTTCTCCACACAGGACATGTTCCAGTAGACCCTCACGGTGTCTCTTCCTGGCCAAGAAATGCTGGTTCCCAAGCACGAGAGAGCCATGGGCCACCTAAGAGGGAACGTCGTGACCGGCCTCCTGTGGATGCTGCTGCTTTGGAGCGGGGACCGCGGCTGTCAGGCCCAGAGGGCAGGTAGGGCCGTAGGCGGAATACAGAGCAGTGGGTGTGTGTCCATGTGTGTGTGGGTGTGGGCCAGTGGTGAGCTAGTGCCAGGGGGTGTGAGAGTGTGGGTCATCCCAGGTGTGGTGTCCACTGTCCCCCAGCCAGTGTGAGTCATAATCAGCCATGCCACTGGGGCGTGTACACGTGTGTGAGAGTGAACACACATCTGAGGTCGATCATACAACGTATTGAGGCTGTGTCTCTGTTGACCACATACATGGTGTGGGGACAGCAGTGGGGTTAGCGTCCTGCTGCCTCGTCTGGTTCCTGAGAGGACCTTGGGCCACAGCCCGAGGGGCACTGAGTGCCCTGGAGTCCAGCCTAAAGGGGTGGCCAGGACAGTGAGCGGCCAGAAAGTGGGGAAGTTAGGAGCAGAAACAGCCCGGGCGGGAGAGGTGAGAAGTGACAGAACGGCTTGCCCACCTGTCCGAGGGCCTCCTGGGAGGAGTCATGGTCCGTGGGAGACCTGGGGAAGGAGTCAGGACGGGAGCGGCTTGGGCTGTCACGGCACCCAGCCCCGAGCCTGCATGCCAGGTCTGCGGTACACAGCTGGACCTGGTCTCAGGGAGAGAACTGCCGCTGGATGGCTGGGTGTGAAATGCTGCCCCATTTTACAGACAAGATGCACAGTATTGGATAAAAACTACGTAAACCGCAAGGATTTACTGTGCAGTCCAGGGGACTATATTCAGTATCTTGTAGTGACTTATAATGGAAAAGAATTTTTAAAAAGACTATAGATTGATACATAAATATGCATAAGCAGATCACTTTGCTCTAAGCCCTGAAAATAACACAATATTGTAAATCAACTGTGCTTTGATTTTTTTAAAACGTTGGAAAAAAAAAAAAGAGAGCCCCCCCCCATGCCCCACCCCCTGTGAGGTTGAACGAATGGGCAGGGTTGAGCTAGAGTCAGGCTGTTTATCTGGGCCCTCCAAAGAAGAGGAAAAACAAACAACAACCCCCCAAGGCTTGTGTTTCTCCATCACTTTACAAGGGTCTATTCTGCCTGCGACTCACAAAGCTGGGGTAGCTAGACAGACAGTGATGAGTGTGGACATCTTGTTTTCCATGTGGGGAACACGGGCCTTCCGAGGAGATTTCTGTGCCCCCAGGACAGCTGCAAGTGCCCAGTTGGCACCAGGATTATCAAATTCAGAAGTGGGAAGGCCCGAGGACCTTCTGTCTCCGCCCCCATTTCATGGAGTGGAAAGCAGTCTGTTGGGTCACAGGGCCCCTGTGAGTGGCAGGACCGAAGCCAGAAACCAGGGCCCCTCCCGCCTCATTGCCCTTCATTCTCACCTTCCTGCAACCGCACCTGTGCCCTGGCCTCCAGAGAAAGTGGCCCCGTGGTGAGGCCTCCCGCACGAGTGAACCTTCTGCCGCCTGCAACCACATCACCTCAAGGGTTAGAGCCGTGGGCAGCAATCACCCTGATCAGGCTTGGACATCATGGTCCCAAAGGCAAAAGGATGACCTTTGTGTCCAGGGCAAAAACTCCCCAGGAGTTTTCTCTGAGTGCACACATCTGGGCAAACACACTTCAAAAGCTCTGATCCTGTTAGGGGATCCGTTCTGCGAAGGCAGGGGTTCACCTCGGCTTCTCAGCCGATTGGACTTGGATTTTAAAAAACTAGAAGGGAAGGTAGACATGGAAAATTCAAGGGGAGCACTGGAGCAGGGTGGGATGAGGATGTGTGCGTGTGTGTTTAAATATACCTAGCTATATTATTTTTGTTTTTTGAACTTAATGCATTGTGTATTGTGTAAACGCAAGATCAGGACTACATAGAACTACAAGGTAATACAATTCGCTCATGGCTCTGCTTGCCAGAAAGAAGCAATGGTTCTTTTCGTAGCTTCTCTCCTCAATACGCAGTTGTATACATGCACATGCACACACAGACACACACACACGTGCTTTTCATACCTAGTGATAGATGATTGAGTGAAAAATGTATCCACATTGGTAAATGTGGCAATGGTAGAGTGGAAGGTGTATCCACGTTGGTAAATACGGCCATCACTGTGGTGGCCGCCTAGCATTCCACTGAATGATGCAGGCGGAATATTATTTAAGTGGTCCTTATGCGTACCCATGAAGGCAGGCTCCGGGATTTTGCTTGGCAATGCTGCCATGAACTTCCTTACAGCTTTACTTTTGCCCTTTCTATTTATCTGCTGGTTTTCTTTAAGTAAATCACTGAATCTGGAATTGGCAGATTCAAAGATACAAGGCTTTTAGGGCTCTGATGATGGGGGTGACAAACCCCAGACTCACTCCTTGAGCCCATAAAGGCATTCTCCTTATATCCTCACTGGCCACCACAGTCAATATTTTTTACTTTTGCCAACTGGACGTTTTAACACAGTGAGATCTCTCTTTTTAAAAAAAAAAAATTATTTTCACTGATCAACTGTCTGTGCCAGGTATTTCCAGAAGCCTGATCCGCTGCTCCCGTTGTCATGGCCAAGACTCAGATTCTGGAAAAATCGAGGCAAGGGCATTTTGATGATTCCCCTGTCTACTTGGGCAGCACTTTGAAGTTTAGAAAACACTTTTCTTCCTATTATCTAACTGTAAAATGGGGACCAGCAAGCTCTCTGCACAGGGTTGCCCTGTGGATCAGAAATAAATTATAGTGCTGCATTTTATTTAATCAAAAGTGTCATATAGCTTATATAAAGTTTATATTTGTAAAGATATGAGCCTATTTTTATAAAGCACCGTAGACTTTCTAAAATATATGAATGCAATCCATTTTATATGATTTCTAATAGTGAGACACTGTGAACTGTTTAACTCTCTGACAGGAGAGGACTGGCTAAATAAATTATGTTCATCCCTGCGGCGGAATCTCTGCAGCCATGGAAACCAGCATTATCACACTGGAAATGGGCTCCTGGCCTATCACTGGATGCTGGGAACCAGCTTATATATCAGTGCCACGGGTACAGGCCCGCTTCTGCCAACAGCATAGATAAATACACCGTGGGTTAGCAGTAGTTATCTCTGCCCAGATGGAAATATGAGCGTTTGAAGATTTTTTGGATTGCCTTTTGCAGGTCTGAAAGACAATGAAGTCACTTTTGAACCAACATAGTAGGAGGAGTTAAAGAAACTGACAACAGTAGTCAGCACTGTTACATGACTGTTATGCACTTACATGGATATATCTGTAACCTATATATAATCATATATGCTTATACACAGTACATAATATATAATATATAATTATGTTATTCACTTGTATAAATACATGTAGACTGTATATATAATTATCTATAGTATATAATATATACTTATATGTTATTCACTATGTATATATGTGAGTGTACATATTAACTATATACGTAGTCAGGTGAACTTCACAGCAATCTTGGGGAGACTCCCCATCAGATAGCCTTTAGGGAACCAAGGTTGGGGCTTTAAGGCGGCAGCCCAGCCCCGCTTCACCCCGCGGAGCGGGCGGGGCCTGGAGGCAGGTCTGGGGGACCCAGATGACCACGCTTCCAGCCCCCTGCAAGGACCCTGCCTTTCCCGTTGCCCCTGTAGGTTGCAAAACTGTCCACTATGACCTGGTGTTCGTGCTGGACTCCTCCTCGAGCGTGGGCAAAGAGAACTTCGAGAAGGTCCGGCAGTGGGTGGCCAACCTGGTGGACACGTTCGAGGTGGGCCCGGAGCGCACGCGGGTGGGCGTGGTGCGCTACAGCGACCGCCCGGCCACAGCCTTCGAGCTGGGCCGCTTCGGCTCGCGGGCTGCGGTGCGCGCGGCGGCGCGGCAGCTGGCCTACCACGGCGGCCACACGCACACGGGCGACGCGCTGCGCTTCATCACACGCCACAGCTTCGCGCCGCGAGCCGGCGGCCGCCCCGGGGACCGCGCCTTCAAGCAGGTGGCCATCCTGCTGACCGACGGCCGCAGCCAGGACCTGGTGCTGCCCGCTGCCACGGCCGCGCGCCGCGCTGGCATCCGCATCTTTGCTGTGGGCGTGGGCGAGGCGCTGCGCGAGGAGCTAGAGGAGATCGCCTCCGAGCCCACAGCGGCGCACGTCTTCCACGTGTCTGACTTCGACGCCATCGACAAGATCCGGGGCAAGCTGCGGCGCCGCCTGTGCGAGAGTGAGTGGGGACCGTGCCCGGGGCGGGCGGGGCGAGGGGCAAACCCAGCTTCCAGGCAGAGGCGGGCCTGAGGACACCCTGCGGCTGCTCTGCTGCTCAGGAACCTGGAAACCCAGGCGCACCCACCCCCAGCGTGCACACCTACCCTCAGGGTCCCATGGGCCCTGTGCCTTGGGCCCTGAGTCCAGGGAAAGAAAATTCATGAGGGCTGGGTCCTAAACCCCATCCAGCCTCAGATTTTGGTTACCTGTCTCTGGTTGCAGCTCCATATCTGCCATGGGGACTATGCATTGGTTTCTCAGGGCCCTTGAGTCAGAGCAGGTGCTTGCAAGGCCTCGCCCAAGCACCTGCTCACACAGGTGAGAGATGTCGGGTCCTGCCCCTTTCCTGAGGTGTCACAGTGAAAAATCATGGAAGAATGGGGCACAGACCGCCTTCAGGAACTGTCCCCGACAAGCCCGAGGCAGCCACTTCAAGATGATGGCTGCTGCTGGTCCCAAAGGCCAGGGGCTCTTGACCTGTTGCTCTCTGAGATCACCCGAGGCCTCCGAGTTATTTGTCTGGAATCTTGACTGTGGCTAGGGCTAGGGGGATGAGAGAGGGAAGAGTTTGTGGGTGGAGTAAGGGGATAACTGGGCAGAGAGCCAGGAGCCCCTAGGGCTCTGACCTGGGCGGCTGACCTCAAGATTCTAGTGGGGTCATCCTGAGGCCAGCCCCCTCTCCAGGACAGGAGGGGCTGGAGTGGGTTTCTCCCGTGTCAGCCTTTCCCCAGCTTCAGCCTGTGCCTGCTTCACTGGGGTGACATTCCTTCCTGGTAACTTCCCCCTCCCGGGCCCAGGTGGGGGCAGGGAGCAGTGTTGCCTCTGTCTTACTGACTTCTCTGGGGGACTGAGCCCTGGGTCAGGGAGCCCCGAGGGTCCCACCTAGACAGGGGCAGGAGGCTGGGTCAGGGGAGGAGGGACTGACAGTGGGAACAGCAGGCCGGAGCTGCAGGGACCTGGTCTCAGGGATGGGCCAGCCTTGCAGCTAAGACTTGTCTGAGCCTTGATGCTTGTCTCCATTTCTTTTGCACTCTGTGGCTTTTTCTCTGTGTTGGCTTTCTCAATCTCTACTTACTTATTCACAGATACTTAACGAGAGTCTGTTTTTTGTGCAGCCTTGTGCTGATTTCTGGGCCTATAGAAAAAGATAAGACACAGCCCTTGCCCTCAGGCTTTCCTCATCTGTTGCTGTTCAGTCTCTAAGTCGTGTCTGACTCTTTGCGACCCCATGGACTGCAGCACGCCAGGATCCCCTATCCTTCATCATCTCCTGGCGTTTGCTCAAACCCATGTCCATTGAGTCAGTGATGCCATCCAGCCATCTCATCCTGTACCCTTGTGCTGCCTTCAATCTTTCTCAGCATCAGGGTCTTTTCTGATGAGTTGACTCTTCACATCAGGTGGCCAAAGTATTGGCACTTCAGCATCAGTCCTTCCAAGGAATATTTAGGATTGATTTCCTTTAGGATGAACTGGTTGGATCTCCTTGCTGTCCAAGGCATTCTCAAGAGTCTTCTTTAGCACCACAGTTCAAAAGTATTGATTCTTCGGCGCTCAGCCTTCTTTATGGTCCACACATGACTACTGGGAAAACCATAGCTTTGACTAGACAGACCTTTGTTAGCAAAGTAATGTCTTTGCTTTTGAATATGCTCTCTAGGTTTGTCATAGCTTTTCTTGCAAAGAGTAAGTGTCTTTTAATATCATATCTGCAGTCACCATCTGCAGTGATTTTGGGGCCCAAGAAAATGAAATCTGTTCCTCATCTAGATATTGGGAAAGACACCAAAGAAAAGAATGTGGTGGGTGAGGTCCTGCTGTGGTTTTGGTGGATGGTGACCTTGAGAATGAGGGAGGGCTTCCTGGAGGAGGTGGCACTTAGTTTAGAAGAAAGAGCACAAGCTTCAGGATGAGGTGGCAACGTTTAGTCAGTGCACTATAATGATTGGAGGGGAGGAGCAGAGTGGGGGCTGGTGGCTTTGTGTGATTGTCAAGGCCTGGATAAAGAGGGGCCTTGTGTGCACCGCGAGGCATTGAGGGTTCTGGGCAGGACGTGACATGGTCAGATCTTCGCGGAGAAAGGAATCCTGGCAGGTTAGTGAGCCCCCTCACAAGACAGCTGGGCAACTTCAGAGAATGGTGTTGGGGGTGGATGCCCAGGCCCGTTTTACAGATGAGGAAAGGGATGCCCAGAGGGTTAAGGGACACTCACCTGCTCCATAGCGTGCAGTTCACTGGCTGTGGACTTCCACAGTGACTTCATTTGACCCTCGTTACAGCCTCCTAAGATACAGATGCTCCCCTTCTTGCTGAATGCTGAGATCCAAGGGGGCACAGCTGCAAGGCCTGCAGGGCCCTCAGCAGCAGTCCAGAGAGGTGATGGCGCCACGTGGGGAAGAGGAGGAAGGGAGGATGAACTGCTTCGCCACGGCCAGGTAGAGACTTGATCTAGGTGCATATGGCCAGAAATACCGGCTGACAGAGGCGGGTGCTAGACCAGGTGAGCCAAGGGGCAGTCCTCCAGCCTGGTGGCTCAGAGTCTGTGAGCACCCAGCTGACCACCCCCCGCCAGCATTTCTTCATCCTGGCAGCCTGGGTTCAAAGTGGTTCTTCGTCTTGGCAGACCAGAAGCTAGATTTTGAAGAGGTTCCCCCTCCCAGGGGATGGCTTTGGGAATGGTTCGGACAACCCTGGAGACGTCAAGTCACTGGATCGTGTTGCCCAGTTAATAAAGTGGCAGTGTGGGCACAGAATCTGGGCTGTCGGCCTCTGCCCTCATCCCCCTGTGCCCCTAGAACACAGATTTCACCACCACTGACCCTGGGTCTGAGCAAGGGACAATGGTCACAGGTAACAGCAAACCCTGCTCTAACTTGCTTAAGGAGTAAGACACAGGGACATCACCCAGGATGCAGAGGCCAGCGGTTGGGCAGCCCCGAGCGGGGACCAGGCCCTCTACTCTCCTGTTGCTCTGCTCGCCTTTGCTGTTAATTCTGTTCTTGGCAGATTTGTGTGTCAGCGTCCGGCAGTGACCAGCGTGGATGGAAGAGATGCTGATGAGGTTCTGTTTGGAGAAGACTGAGGTTGGGGAGGGAGAGGGAGGCACCGGGAGCCAGTGGCTGGAGCAGGGATGGCAGGGAGCCGGGGCCCCTGGGTGGGGAGGGCCTGACCATCACAAGCTCTGATCTCCTCGTCTCAGGGAGAATCGCGGTTGCCCACTCGGCCGTGACCCAGAGGGAGCAGGAAAGGAGTCCCTGCCTCACTCCCTGTCCGCCGGGCTGGCTGACATCCCACAGCAGCCAGCGAAGGGGCTGGGTGACAGGGGCCCGAGCAGGACAGAGAAAGAGCGGGTGTGGGTTGGACCCAGGAGAGGAGAGGGTGACCCCACAGGCCTGGACTTGACTAGCTGGACGCCTTTTAGACCCTGTGACTGTCCCCAGCCAATCACCGTAACCTCAGAGTGAAAGCAGGCTGACTCTCTGGGCCTGAACCACAGGACCCTGTTTGATATTGTGGAGTGGGGTCAGTTACTGCCTCTCCTCCCCCAGGGAAAGGGATCTGACCCCGGCAGGAACACCAGGGACCAGACCCAAAGGGGAAAGGATAAACGTCCAGCCGGCCAGCACATCTCACATTTGCTGTGGAAATGTCAGGAGAAAGTCAGGACTCTCCCTCGCAGGCTTCTCCACATGCCTGAATGGAGGGAAGAGTCGAGTTATTCTTAATCATCTGAAGGGAATCCGGTTTGTAAATACAGCTGGAGGCTGAGAGGGTCCGCTCTATTCTGGAGACTCAGGAAGCAAAATGTCTTCACAATTGCTTCAATTAGAAACAAAGCAAAACAAAACAGAAGAGCGAACAGGAACGTAGTGGGAAGCATGTGGCGGGTGAGATTGAGGAGCCCCACAGCATCCAAACAGCCAGAAGCCCTTTGGCACAGGCAGGGTACCTGCAGATGATGCATGGTCTGGATCCGGGCTGTTCCCACGGGGGCTTCTCACTGATGACCTGGGAGATCTGAGAGTAAGGACATGGGTTTCCAGTGTTGTGATCATTCAGTCCATCCAGTCCACTCATTCATTTATTCATTCAACAGCCATGGTGGATTCACACTAATCTGTTCATTCATTCAACTTCAACCCAACCGTACGCTGTAGTCGGCATCGGTTCACTTCAGTCCATCTGTCGATCCATTCATTCATTCACTGAGCAGTCACACAGTGAGTGAGTCCTCTGCCAGGCAATTATCAGGTGTCCAGGATGCGGTGTTGGAGCTGATGTCCTTCTTGTCCTTGGGAAGCTTTTCCTCCTGGAGGCAGCAGGGAAGTGACACATGATTATACCACAGACTGTGCATGCTGGTTGCCTCCTGCCGTTTGAAATTTCTGTTCGTTTGTCTGCGTCAGAGCTGCCTTCACCCACGGAATATAATCCTCACCAGGGAAAGGCTGTTCCTAGGGGTACCAGTGCCTGGAACAGAGCCTGGGATGGAGGAGGAGCTGCCTGAATGTTGTTGAAAAAGAAATCAGGGGCAGCAACCTGCAGTGGATTCTGTGCTGTGCATGCTGGAAGCAACTCATGCAATGATCTACTGCCTCCCAAATGCAAAGACTAAGCATATTCAGCAAATCTGAAATCCTAGCCAACAATAACTGTTTCCCTCGTGTGTATGTTGGTGAGCAGAGTGGAACGATTAGATGTTGGAGGTTGATGAACGTCTGGAAAAGGCAGGCTGGGGCATGGGGGGTGGGGGGTGAATCATACCTGCACCCTATGGCAGGCCACATCTGGGGGAGAAGGACCCCAACCTGACTTCCCAGGGTGTGGGGGAGGTGAACAGCACTCAGAGAGCCCGCTGTTCTCTGAGCACCAAACGTTTTGAAGGCTGGGGAGGATATTTGCGTTTCATTCACACTGTGTTCTCACCCAGCCCAGTTGGGGTGGGGGGAAGGGGCGGTGTCAGTGCTCACAATTTGCATCTGGGGAAACTAGTGCCTCGTCCCGCGCTGGCCATCACATGTGGCCAGTGACCAATCTGGAGCTGGTCCAGACTGAGAAGTGCCTGAGTGCCATACCCACTGGATTTTGTAGACGAGGTATGAAAAAAGGGAGTAAAGCATCTCATGCATCTTTTTATATTAATTACATGTTTAAATGATAGTATTCTGGAAATGTGGGGCTTCCCTTGTAGCTCAGTCAGTAAGAGTCTGCCTGCAATGCAGGACACCTGGGTTGGATTCCTGGGTCGGGAAGATTTCCCCTGGAGAAGGAAATGGCAACCTACTCCAGTACTCTTGCCTGGAGAATCCCATGGACAGAGGAACCTGGCAGGCTACAGCCCGTGGGGTCGCAAGAGTCAGACACGACTGAGAGATGAAGCACACACACATCCTCAAAATTTAGGGTTCAATACAACATATTCCTAAAAGTAATTTTACCTAGTTCTTTTTACTTTTTTAAAATTGTGGCTGCTAGGAAATTTCATACGATCTTCTTCCTCCTCCGCTTCCTCCTCCTCCTCCATCTTCTATGATGCTGATGCTGCAGATGGGAACTGAGGTATGACTGCTTCCAGAGCCTGTGCTTTCCAGCCAGCCTGGCTACCAGAGGGAGGCAGGGCAGTCTTGGGGGACAGTGGGGAAACTGAGTCCCAGCTCAGCGCACAGGAGGTGAGGGGCCAGTGTCCAGGTGGGTGCCCAGCCCCAGCCCTCAGGCAGGACAGGCTGGGATGTGGGGGCCGTGGCTGCCCTGCTCTGGTCTGGAAGCCCAGCCGGGAGTGACCATGTGAGCAGAGGAGGGGGTGATGTGGGGACAGGACCAGGCATGAGATTGGACAGCGCTTTTTGAGGGTGGCTGCTGCAGAAGCTTCTCTTTGTCCAAATTGCTCCTGGATCAGCCATGGACTCGAACTGTCCTGCTTCTCAGGCCTCAGAATGCCATCATCCCTCTCTGCTTGGAGCAAAATTCCCATAACCTGCCTCCTAAATCATAGCAGCAAATAGGATAACTTAGTGCCGCCAGCTGATTTTTTTTTTTTTCTAATGCATTTATGGCTTCCTTTCCACGTCCATCCTTTCTCAGAGTTCATATTCACAACACTTAGGTACTTATATTGGCTTTTACCCCATGGCCACTCCTAGTCCCTTGGTGGGGTGGCTAGTTTGGGTCACTCCTGAAGTGGCCCTGCTGGCTGGGAGCAGACCTGGGATTTTGACCTCACTCTGTTTGACCGCAGAGCCTGAGCTCTTCCCACTAAGTTTGGATATTCAGGAACCATCTTTAAACCTACTGTGGCTTTGAAGTCTCACCCCAATCCCCTAAGTAAGTTTTCCTTCTGTCGCTGACGGCACTGAGGGGCCGAGTGGCTTATCCAGGATCACAGGGAATCAGGCCTTCGACTCCTCACCCAGCTCAACACTCAGTGCCCGCGAGTCTGAGCTTTTCTGAGCTGTCCTTCCGTAGTAATCCCATCAGATGTCTAATTATTGAACCCTACCAGGGCCTGGACCAGCCCTGGCTCCTGCACGGTGACCAGTGGCTGTTTGTTCAGTAGACAGATGAAGGTCATGGTAGCTGAAGAAATCTTTATCCTCATTTTATAAATGAAAGAGATGATCTGCAGACTTAGGAGTGGACCAGCAGCAGCAGCAGCATTAAGCACGCATGGCGGTGTTGTCAGAGGCCTGTTTCTAGCATCATGACCTCCGTGGCCTTGCCCAGTGACCTCCCCTAAGGTCTGCTCTGGCCCATGGCTCACTGTCCCCCTGGCCCTGGACTCATCCAGGGAAGCACTTCCGTGTCAGGGCATCAGCTCCTGCCCCTCCATGGCCTGCCGAGGCCCCCAGGGGACTGGATCTCAGCCTGGCTTCCTGCAGAGCGTGGGGCGGAGGCCCAGCCCCAGAGCCGCAGCTGTAATTAAGAGCCCTCTCCACCCTGGGCTCGGTCGCGGCCACGACACAGCCTTTATATAGCTGGTGGTGTGGCCTTCAGCGATCCTGTGGCTGCCAGCACCCACAGCCGGGGAGCCTCCTCCTACTTCTATTCTGGGGACGCTCTCTGGTGGTCCTGCCTCCCCTCTCCCCAGGGACAAGGGCCATGTCCTGGGCTGTGTCCTGTAGCTCTTGGATGTTAGTGTGACAGGGCCCAGGAGGAGCTTCTCGTGTCTCTGCAGCCTCCCTCCCTCCCTCCTCTGTGCTGTGTGTCCACATGCTTTCCCAGTGGGTTTTGACTACTGGATGCGATCCTTACTCACTCACACACACTCACACACACACACACACAGAGGGGCTTTCTTATGTGTGAGGTGGAATGCATTTCACTGTTCTCCTGCAGATCTCACGGGGAGCATGTCGGCATCCCCTCCCCAGCCATGCGTTTCACCAGTTTGTGATTTTATGCATGTCCTCAGCCCCTGCAAGAAGGGTCCCGATGTCCTCTGCTCGTTAGACCTGCTCACAGACTTGGCTACCGTGAGGATGGGGAAGATGGGCCCGGGGGCTGGGCACTGAGATTCCTTGAGAGGCTCTTTATTGCTTTTGACCGTATCTGCCATACGCCACTTCACCTTCAGGTGAGGGAATCACTTGAAAATATATTCTATGCTTTTTTTTTTTTTTTAATAGCAAAAAACAGTGTGAGTAAATCACAGGACTTATTTGTGTAACTGGGAACGGACCAGGTGGACCTTTGAAGACAGCAGCTCGCGGCAGTGCGCGTCTTAAAGGCTCTCTATGATACGCGTGGGTTACTTTCTCAACACATATTTTTTGTTTCCCTCTTATCTCCTGGACTTTGTTCTGAGGCAAGGGGATCACGATGGTGAGTGATCACATCTGAGATTCTACTTTTAGGGCAATACTTTCCAGAAAGAAGATGGAGGGAAAAAAAAATCAAGTGAACTTGATTGTGATTTCATAGAGTGGTTAAGTGCTTTGAAGAAATGAGAAAGGGTTGCATGATAAAGGGTCTTAAGTGGGAAGGTTATAGGAAGGCCTTTGAGAAGAGAAAAGCTGGAATGACGTGGAACAGCCGTTCACACCAAGGTTGATGGGCCAGAGTTCCAGCAGAGGCAAGCAGGAGAGCCAAGGGCTTGCAGGAGGCCTGGGCCTGATGCTGGTGGAGGAGGGGCTGGGCCTGGCGGGGGTGGGCAGCAGTGGTGCCCAGGGGTGGAGCATCATGGCGCGTACCGGTGAGGGCCGCTTACCCCCGAGGGGCGCTTATCGCCAAAGCCGCCGAGGGACCCTTACTGTTGAGGGCGGATGCTGAGGCTTGACTCTGGGGCTTGACTCTCCAGAGTCCACCCAGCTGGGAGGGGGCCGAGAACCAGCCAAGGGCAGAGCGCACCTCAGCACCCAAGAATGTCCCCTTGAGGACCAAGAGATACTGTCCAGGGAGAGCCTGGGCCCAGCTGTTGGCATGTCTGGGCGGCGTGTCTGGGCTGGGAGTCTGTTTGGGCCTGTCTCCCTCAGGGCCTGAGTCTTGTGGTCATCAGAGAGGGCACAGCCCTGCTGGCGGCCTTGTGCCCAGGGACCAAGTCCTCCTGTCCCTACCCGTCTCCTTTCCCACGTCCCTCTGCATGGCCCAGAGACTTGTGAGGTCAGCGCATGCGTGCACACACACACACACACTTACTCACATACACCCCATAAACCATACATACACCCCCCCACACTCTACACACACCCACACACACCCCATAAATCATACATGCACCCCCAGACACTGCACACACCACACACACACTCACATCTAGGAGCACACACGTGCCCATGAGGCGACCTGCCCAGCTTGTCCCCCCTGGATGGATCTGAAGCCGGGGCAGAGCCGGCGGCCACCCCAGCTGCGGGTTTGGAGCCGCCACGTGGATGCCTGTGGCCTGGCTCCCTGACCACATCGCCTTCAGGAAGCGAGGCTGGGGGTCCCACCCTTTGCCTGAAGGTCACTGGGAGGTCCTCCCTGGGAAAACTTGTCTTGATCGAGGTCACCCCCTGGAAACGGTCATGGGGTTTCTTAATTCTGATTATGAGCTGGGACATTTTATTGGAAAATTACTGAAAGCAATGGAAAACTAAAAACCACCCATCACTCATTCTTGATTTGTGTGCTTGGGGAAGAAGGCAGAGTTGCCCAGCCCGGCCCCACAGGGCCCGCGCCCCCGATGAGGCCCCTGCCTGACTCCTCTGTTGGCCGCATCTGCGTGACCCACATGTCCAAACCCCAGAGCTTCCGCCTTTAGCCTCTGCTGAACCAGGGAGGGCAGCTCGTGTTGTCCACACTTGCTGATGGGTGTTTCCCGATGCACAGAAGGAGTAGGGCCCCTCGCGTCCTGAGTTCTCCCCGCCTGACCATCGCTTTCTGCTGCTGGGTTCTGGGGTCTTAGGATGGCTGTCCTGCCTTTTAAGTGCTGAGCTCTCTGTGGATTTGTGCAGGTAGGGAGGCTCCTAGAGCAGGCTTGCACATGCCCAGTGACTCCCCCCGGTGCAGCGTGGGCTGGTGGGAGGCCTTGGCACCCCGCACCCTGGGTGAAGCCTCAGGCCCGTTAGCTCACCTCTTCCTGTCCTGTTCATTGGTACAAAGAGGATGATGGTGACATTTCTACCTTGTTGAGCGTCCTAAAAAATCTAAAGATTGGGAGGCGGAAAGTGCTTGACACAGCAATGGCCCTGAGCACACATTCTGCCACTGTCTGCTCTTACTGTGTGTGTCGGCATGTGTGGGCTGTAGCCCCCAGGCTCCTCTGCCCATGGGGTTCCCCAGGCAAGAGTACTGGAGTGGGCTGCCATTTCCTTCTCCAGGGGACCTTCCCGACCCAGGGATGGAACCTGCATCTCCTGCGTTAGCAGGCCAGCTCTTTACCGCTGAGCCGCCTGGGAAGCTCACGTGTGCATATTTATTGTTTGTCAGAAAGGTGATTGAGTTTATGTGTTTTATGCAGGGCGGTATTTCTTGACCTTTTAAAAATAATTATCTCCTTTGAAGGGTATTTATGTAAGTGTTTGTTTCCTCTCATTGCCTGCTTCTCTGAAACCGTAATATCACACCTACTATTTATGCTGTTTGGGTAGGTTGAACTTTGGAGGGCCCCATCTGCAATCCCTCAGATTTTTTCAAACCCTCACTGAAAGCCATTTTTGCTCCTTTGGAGGCAGTATTACCCGCTTTGGGAACGCGTGGTTTCTGGCGTGTGTGAGGATTACAGGATGAGAATTTGGGGAGGGCCTGCATTCATAGCCTGCCCTCTGCCCCTGGGGAGCTACAGTGTTGTAGCATCTGGGTTGAGCAGATGGACTGAGGTCTACAGGCCCCAGTTAAACACAAGTTTCTCTGTTGGACAGCTTCCTTTTTTAACCTTTAGTTTTTACTATAAATCGAGGACAGTAATATTACTACCTACTCTCTGGAGCCCAGGGAACATGCACATGAAAGGCTCCCTTTGTAGCCTGGCACAGAGTTTGTGACCATCATAATCAGGGCACGGCCTTGCCAGCATTTCTGATCTGTGGACAGAGACTGGATGGAATCCCAACTCTGCCCGCTGCCTGCTGCCCGCTGGTGGTGCCTGGGCTGGAGTGTGAGCCTCTCTGAGCCTTGGTCTCCTCGTCTGAAAGAATGTGATATTTACTGATCTAGTGAACCACTTACAGTGGTTCTTGTTTTTATTGCATTGTTTATTATCATACTTAATACCATGATGCTGGGAAAGATTGGAGGCAAAAGCAGAAGGGGGCGAAAGAGGATGAGGTGGTTAGATAGTATCACTGACTCAATAGACATGAATTGGAACAAACTCCAAGAGATAGTGAAAGACAGGGAAGCCTGGTATGCTGCAGTTCATGGGATCAGAGAGTCAGGTGCAACTGATAAACTATTTTTATGACAAATCTATATTTGAAAAAAGTAAAAAACTGAAGTTCTGAGACATAACGACTGCGTGTGAGCTCCTCATCCCAGGAGGGAATCAGGCAGGGTCTCGAAGTTCACGCACTTTGGATTCTGTAAAGAGAGCTAGCCTATTCAGGAAGGCAAGCCCGTCCTTGACCTAGTGCAGGGGCTGGCCAACTCCAGCCCGCAGGCCAGATCCGCTCAGGCACCACGTTTTACACACTGAGTTTTATTGGAGGATGTAGTTCATGTCAGCTTGTTTACATATGGCCGGTGGCTCTGTTCACACAACCACAGGCAGAGTGGTTGTGACAGCGACCATGTGGCCCATGAAGTCCGAAGTGTTTACTCTCTGGCTCTGTAGAGGGAAAGATCACGGACTCCCGATGATGGGTTCTGATGCAATGGTTAGGAGAATCTGAAGTCGCTGCCACTGTCTCCTGGGGTGACCCTGGAGAGGGCGTTTCATGGGGTGCTGAGCAGGGTGTGTGGGGTTCCCACCCACCTATTATATTATAAATTAATATGTATTTTACATTATATTATAAATTAATACATTAAAATTAATATTAACTATTATAAATAATATGTTATATATAATCCCACCCATTATATACTGTAAATTATAAATTATCCAGAAGGCCCCTTCCCTTCTGTGTCTTGATTGTCATCCTGCATAACCCTCTCCCCTGCCCCCAGGAGCTGTTGCTTTATAGGTGCTTCCTCGCCTTGCCATTTTTTAGGGGTGACTCGTGTATCCTAAAAAGTCCTTCTGCCATCCCACGTCTTAGACAAGGATTCATACCCCGGTACGACTAAAAAGGACTCAAGGTCAGCTGTGGGTCTGCGTGCTCCCCTTGCCACTGCCCGGCTGTGGGACGGTCCCAGCCATGGTGCTCCTTGTCCCTGGGGCCATCCCAGACAGAGTGCGTGCACGCAGGCATGACTGTCTCATTTACTGGCATCGTCACGCCAGGAGTTCCAGCTCAGGGAGGGAGGTTTGACTCTGCACTTGCCACAGTGGCTTTCGTGTTGCGTTGGTAAAGGGATGAAATGTAGTGGCCACAGTGAAATTGGCACTTGCAAAATGTATACACACGTATACACAGTCTATATATACACACGTGTCTATAAATAAGTATGCATCTATATAATTAACTATGTGGAGGAATTCTGCCTTCTGAGTGTCTCTCACGTCCTGTAGCTAACCTTGACCTAGCTGATCTGGATTCACACTTGTGGGAGGCCGAGGGGGGCACAGGGGTTACACGGTGTCTGGGGCTTTCCAAGAAATGCGGCTGATTAATTGCTGTGCTTCTGATACAGCCTCACGCTTCCTGGAAGGCTGAAGGAAAACAATTGTCAAAGCAGCATGTTCTTGGCGACTTTTTGGCTGTAAAATGTGTCTGTCTTTGTCCTTTTAATGACACAGATTCAGGTTTCTTTGAGTTTATCCACATATAAACACAACAAATCACAGACACACAGTCACACAGACACAGATACACACACACACTCAAACACACGGGCACGCAAACACACATGCCCACTCAGAACACACACATGGATCATGTATGTGCCTACACACACTCACACACGAATCTAGAGACAGGTGGTCCATACAGCAAAACCCCCTTCCTCCTGACCCTCACCCTGGAAGTTGTAAAATTACAGCTTTATTAAAAATCAGTGTATTTGGGGCTTTCCAGGTGCTGCTAGGGGTAAAGAATCTGCCTGCAGATGCAGGAGACTTAAGAGATGCAGGTTCAATCCCCGGGTTGGGAAGATCCCCTGGAGGAGGTTCTGGCAGCCCACTTCGGTATTCTCTCCTGGAGAATCCCATGGACAGAGGAGCCTGGAGGGTTACAGTACATAGGGTTGCAAAGAGTCGGACACAACTGAAGCGACTTAGCAGACACGTACGCGTGGGAGAGAGATGGAGGAATCTCATGGGGAATAGGAACAAAAAACCCCAGTGCATATGGAGTGTCTGTCTGCGCTTCTGAAATACCTGCTCATATTCTGGACGTAGCCAGTGTTGCTTGATCAAGTAATGAACACATAGTGATTTTCTTTGGTTTGTTTGTTTTCAGTCCATCTCCTGTTCCTTGCATCAGTCTAACAGCTGGACGTAGGATGAGTGACCAAGGCAGGGGCAGTGATGACAGGAGCTCTTGGAGGGGCCCCAGCTCCCCTGCAGGGCGAGCCCGGCGTCCCTCGCCGCTTGCTCAGCCTGGGTGTTTTGTGCTGCTGCCGTGTCTGCCTAGGGCCTGAGATCTGCCCTGAGCTCAGGTTGAACCAGAGGAGCCTGTACTGGTGGACCCCGTGGGACCCATGGTTCCAGGGGTTGGAGTGCAGAGCTGGGCATCTCCAGTGACCTCCGCCTTGACCAAAGCCTGCCCAGCACTGGGGAGGCCCTGAGACCCGAACCCCAGGCAGAAGAACAAAAGGAAACCTACCCACTGTGCACTCTGTTACATGTAAGTCACCGATCAAGTGTGAAAAGTGTCCCCGGAAACATGTCCCATCCCCGTAACGTGGGCCTAGGAGGCGGGCGAGACCCCCGTCCAGTGGTGTCCAGGACAAAGCGGCCCCAGTCTGCCCAGCCTATGCCCAGCCCCCTTCTCGTCACTGCTCCTGCTCAGTTGGCCTTGCCTCACAGGGGCCTTGTGGGGGTAAGGACCCCCCAGGCTGCAAGGTCAAGTGTTGTCCACAGACCCCACCGACGGCTGCCCCTCACGGTCCTGGTGCCCCCAGGCTCAGGGTGGAGCAGGAGAGGGAGCTGGAGCTGAGCCCAGCACCCCAGGCAGGTGGGCTGGGCAAAGCCCGAGAGATGGGGTGCGTGTCCCCGAGAAGGTTGTCTGAGGGCAGGCCTAGGGTGGGCGGAAGGGTCGGCCTTCGGAAGTTAGGAAAGGTGAGCGGAGGTTTGACCAGAGAGCCCAGCACCTGGTGATGCCCTGGTGAAGACACGGGGCTGGAAGGGGATGGGGCAGCAGCCATGGTCAGCTGGGAGGAGGGGGGGCCCCCGCGCCTGCACTCCCTGCGTGAGGTCGGCAGGAAGCCACGCTGCGGGAGGGGCTCCGCAGCCTCTGCCTGCAGGTCCTTGGGGGAGGCTGCCACCTGTGGTGGGTGGGCGGGCAGCCCTAGGTGGGGGCCCTGCTCCCCGGACCGTGTGCCCTCGTGCCCCAGCCTTCCTCCTGGCCTCAGCCCCGGCTCCACTCAGCGCTCTGCCTCCGCGGCTGGTTTGTCCAGTGTTGGGGGGAGGCAGCCAGGCTGGCTGTGCTGACCCACTGGCCTCCCCATGGCTCCCACGGAAATGCAGCTGGTGGCCGTTCCAGGAACCCACCTCCGCCGACCCTTGGGGAGAGTGGCCAGGGGCAGGTGGGCCTGGGGGCTGGCTGTGTCTGCCTCTGCCTGGTGCCCACCTTGCCATCCCACCCCCCACACACAGGCGTTCAGGGCCTGACGCGGTGCACGGCTGAGCTGGGCCCCACTGTCCACAGTGGGCTCCAGGCCTCTGTCTCTCTCCCCTGACTGGGGACATGACCCTGAGTCTGGACACAGTCTGACCCCAGGCCGCCTGCTAATGGAGAGGCTGTGGCTGAAAGTAGAGAGAAGAGACTGGGTATATTGCTCGCCCATCCGCCCTGAGACCCACAGACGCTGTGGGTAGCGGTCAGGGGTGTGCCTGTGAGGAGGCATTTGCGCTCCCTCAGCCTGTCCTCTTTCCTGAAATGCAGCGGGGAGGTGGTTTGTCCTGGCCACATGCTGAGGGCCTCAGATCTGCACTGCCTCCAGAGCCAGGCTCCCGAGGCCTCTTCCCGCCGTGGGTCTCCCCCTTCTCCCCCCACCCCCCGCCTCCGGTCTTCCTAGCCCAGTCTCAGCCCCTCTGCACAGGGCCAGGGGGACGTATCTTGTTCACCCTTCTCTGGAGTCATGTGATAATTTTGCCGCTTTTTTAGTTTTACCTATTTCTCCATCTCCTCAGACTCCATGTTGGAAGGAATGGAGGGTTCCTTTTGCCTAGCTTTTCTCGCCCGTTCAGCAACCTTTTCACGTGGGACCCCTGCCCTGTGTGAAAGCCTTGGGGCTGCTCCCTGTCCTCTCTGATTCTGCAGAAGCTCGGGGTTCGGGGGTGCGGACACCTCAGGTGACACCTCGCTGGGCACCGGCGTCCTGGGGTGAGGGGGGCCGTGACCCCATGGGATCGCCATGGCCTCAGCCCTGAGTCTGGAGCCTCCTGTCCTTTCTCTTGTCCAGTCCCTGTTGGAACCCTGAAGGGTTGATGCTAAGGGTGTGGATTCGGTTCTGGAACTGAGGAGACAGTCTCAGAAGGTCAGAGAAGATGGAGGGTGCCTCGCACAGAGAGCGTGGCTTCCCCCACGAAGCCTCCCCGGCCCCTGGCCGTCCACATGGTGCTTTCGGGGTGCAGGGTGGGGTCGTGCTGCCGTCCCACACTGGGCGTGAGCTCTGCCTCCTGGTGGTGAACTCTGTTACTCAGGGGCCTGACCCTGTCCTCTGAGACGCTCCCTCCTGTAGCCTCTGGGCCTCCTCCCTGCCCCGGGTCCCGCTCCGATCTCACGAGCCTCCCCTTCTCAGCCTCCTCTGCTGGTCAGTTCTCGTGTCCCGGCGTGTGACACGGGAGGCTGGGACCTACTCCGAGGCCTCCTCTTGGCCCTCTGCCTCTCCAAACCATGTCCTCCACGCCCTCCCAGCACGTTAAACGCTGTCCGCACATGGGCCACTCCCAAACCAAAAGCCAGGCGCCTCGTCTTGGAGTCGGAAAGCCAGGCTTATGGATCTGGTTGCTTGCTGGGTGTCTTGAGACACCTCAAACACAGGGTGGTGGGAACTGGACTTGGGTTCTCTGTTTTCCAGATGGGTTCTTCCTACAGGTTTCCAGACACTCAGAACATTCTTTCTGGTTCTCTCCTCATCCAGTCGGCCACCCGCCTGCTCATTCTGCTTGGCAGAGAGCCCAGGGTCTGACCGCCTCTCCCTCCGCAACCCTGTGGCTCTCAGCCACCCCCTGGCTGGTCCCTCCGCCCCCATCTTGCCCAGGCAGAGTGGCATCTCCCACCAGGGCCTGTCCACCCCCATCCTTGCCCAGGCAGAGCGGCATCTCCCACCAGGGCCTGTCAGTCCCCTTCCTTGCCCAGGCAGAGTGGCATCTCCCACCAGGGCCTGTCAGTCCCCTTCCTTGCCCAGGCAGAGCGGCATCTCCCACCAGGGCCTGTCCGCCCCTATCCTTGCCCAGGCAGAGTAGCGTCTCCCACCAGGGCCTGTCAGTCCCCTTCCTTGCCCAGGCAGAGCGGCATCTCCCACAGGGGCCTGTCAGTCCCCTTCCTTGCCCAGGCAGAGCGGCATCTCCCACCGGGGCCTGTCAGTCCCCTTCCTTGCCCAGGCAGAGCGGCATCTCCCACCAGGGCCTGTCCGCCCCCATCCTTGCCCAGGCAGAGTAGCGTCTCCCACCAGGGCCTGTCAGTCCCCATCCTTGCCCAGGCAGAGCAGCGTCTCCCACCAGGGCCTGTCAGTCCCCATCCTTGCCCAGGCAGAGCGGCATCTCCCACCAGGGCCTGTCAGTCCCCTTCCTTGCCCAGGCAGAGCAGCGTCTCCCACCAGGGCCTGTCCACCCCCATCCTTGCCCAGGCAGAGTGGCATCTCCCACCAGGGCCTGTCAGTCCCCTTCCTTGCCCAGGCAGAGCAGCGTCTCCCACCAGGGCCTGTCCACCCCCATCCTTGCCCAGGCAGAGCGGCATCTCCCACCAGGGCCTGTCAGTCCCCTTCCTTGCCCAGGCAGAGCGGCATCTCCCACCAGGGCCTGTCAGTCCCCTTCCTTGCCCAGGCAGAGCGGCATCTCCCACCAGGGCCTGTCCGCCCCCATCCT
Organism: Bos javanicus; assembly: GCF_032452875.1. NCBI lineage: Eukaryota > Metazoa > Chordata > Mammalia > Artiodactyla > Bovidae > Bos > Bos javanicus. The sequence continues at coordinate 3,999,071 of NC_083881.1, forward strand.
TGCCCAGGCAGAGCGGCGTCTCCCACCAGAGCCTGTCAGTCCCCTTCCTTGCCCAGGCAGAGCGGCATCTCCCACAGGGGCCTGTCAGTCCCCTTCCTTGCCCAGGCAGAGCGGCATCTCCCACCATGGCCTGTCAGTCCCCTTCCTTGCCCAGGCAGAGCGGCATCTCCCACCAGGGCCTGTCCGCCCCCATCCTTGCCCAGGCAGAGCGGCGTCTCCCACCAGGGCCTGTCAGTCCCCATCCTTGCCCAGGCAGAGCGGCATCTCCCACCAGGGCCTGTCAGTCCCCTTCCTTGCCCAGGCAGAGCAGCGTCTCCCACCAGGGCCTGTCCACCCCCATCCTTGCCCAGGCAGAGTGGCATCTCCCACCAGGGCCTGTCAGTCCCCTTCCTTGCCCAGGCAGAGCGGCATCTCCCACCAGGGCCTGTCAGTCCCCATCCTTGCCCAGGCAGAGCGGCATCTCCCACCAGGGCCTGTCAGTCCCCTTCCTTGCCCAGGCAGAGCAGTGTCTCCCACCAGGGCCTGTCCACCCCCATCCTTGCCCAGGCAGAGTGGCATCTCCCACAGGGGCCTGTCCGCCTCCACCCCTCCTGGTCCACCCCCAGCTTGTTTCACGGTCGCTCCTCCCTGTCTGCCATCCGGGCCATGGTGGCCACGCTCCCTGGCCCCCCGGCCCTGGCCCGTGCCTCTGGAGGACCGCCCTCCTCCTGCTATCACCTGCCTGGCTCCACCTCAGACCTCAGTGGAGACACCCTGGCCCTCCAGCCAGCTCCAACCCTGCTGTTTGCACCCCTCACTGGCCTCCGCACCTTCCAGGGGTTGGGATCACATGGTTCTTGGAGACATCAGTGCCTGGCTTGACCAGTTTCCACCCTGTCTGCTGGAGACGGCAGCTCCCTGAGTGCCGAGGGCCCCTTACCACGAGCCCTGGCCTGACTTAGTGCCAGGTGTGTGGCAGGCGCTCGTCAGATGCGGCGTGAAGGAGGTTTGCATTCAGGTGCTGCTCAGATGCCAGGTGCTAACGGTCACTGCGGGGCTGAGCACCTGGGTGCTGGCCGAAGGCTCTGCCGCCCTCCCAACTTCCAGCCGCCCCAGGCTTCTCCCTGCCTGGCCTCCAGGAGGTCCTCGCAGTCTCTGCTGACACCTACTGGTGCTTAGCCCACGGGACAGTCCCCAGGAGGAAGGAGGTCCAAGGAATACGGACAGCTGGAATCACACCCTCCTGGCAGGGGTCGCACTTCCAAGGTCACCGTGATAAACTCTTTCTCCCTGGCCGGGATGGCCCCCTTCCTGCCCTGCTCTGTATCCCGGGCAGAGTCATTTCCTCATTGCTCTGAAAGATTCTACCTGGGGTTAGGAGATGTCCCCTGATCCACCTCTGCCCTCTCCCCTCCCTGGACTTTGCTACAGGGCTTGGTACTGCCCTCCCACCCCCCTGCCCATCACCCTTGGGCTGACCGAGCGGCTTCCTCCCCGGGGCTCTGCCCTCACTGGGACCTTCTGGCCCTCTGCTCTTCCTGTGGCTGCTTGCTCCCTTCTGAGCTTTCAGCCCAGAAGCATCAAGCCCGGAGTCTTCTCAGACCCCACGTGCGTCCTGACCCCCACACCTAGCGCCCCTCACCAGCCAGTTTCCTCCGTGGACTGATCACCCATGACGACCCCTTGCTTCTCCGTGTCTTTCTCTGCCTTTGCTCCCGGCATCCCCCATGTCTGGCCTGTGACTCCAGCAGGGCGGGGCTGCCTCGTCTGTATGTTTACACATTTGCTCCTGTGGCAGGATGTCTTGAGTCCAGACGTGCATATGAGCCCCACGAGGTCCCTGCCATCCTCCGGGACTCCAGGTCACCCCTGGAAACAGCCCTTGCGCCCGCCTGCCCATCCCTGGTGACCCTGCCGCCCCCTGCCCCTACAGCCTCCAGCTGCCTAAGCATCGAGGGTACCAGAGCAAGGCTCAGGCCTCCTTCTAGTAAAGTATAATATTGATAACCTGCAAATACTGTACTAGTGAATCACCTTCATATTTTTAAGGCCCACATGAAAACAAAGAAAAGCAAAAAGGAGGTAAAAACCACTTCAAGTCCTGCCCTCGCAGAGGTAGCCACAGTTTAAGTGTTAACGTGTGTTCTTCCCCACCCCGTACGTTTATATCGAGTTATGGTGTCAAGTGTGGAAATGCTGGGGTCATACTGGGTCTGAATCCTGCTTCTACCGCTAACCAGAGGTGTGCTTGGAGCAGGTTCTCTAAGCGCTCTTAGACTCAGTTGTCTCATCTGAAAAATGGGCATAACACTGCACTGACGGGTGTCACAAAGGAGGCCAACCACTGGCCTCTGTCGGCAGAAGATACGGAGGTGAGTCACTAGCACAGTATTTGCAGGTTATCAATATTGTACTTTACTAGAAGGAGGCCTGAGCCTTGCTCTGGTACCCTCGATGCTTAGGCAGCTGGAGGCTGTAGGGGCAGGGGTGGCAGGGTTACCAGGGACGGGCAGGGGGGTGCAAGGGCTGTTTCCAGGGGTGACCTGGAGTCCCGGAGGATGGCAGCCACTCCTCAGCCGTGCCCCGGGACCTGTGAGTGTACGGTGTGTGTGCTCATAGGTTGGGGTCTTACTGCTTCCGATCTTCCTCTCCTGGGTGAGGGAGCTGCTGGAAACAAGGGATGCTCAGCTGGAGACGATTGGAGAGAGGAGGACGCTGACTATCTGAAAACATCTAACCCACTTTTGTGAGAGACAGTGGGGCCGTTCTGGATTTGGCACCAGCAGAGGGTACACTCAAGGTCAGAGTCTTGACATCTGCCCTCCCCAGGTTCCCCAGTGTCCTGTTCAGAGCCAGCCGTAAGCGGGCCCAAGTATTCGGGTCTGACGGGCAGAAGTCAGAGAGCAGATGAATCCTCAGTGCAGACCAAGGAAGCTCTGGGTGCATGTCGGGGCGTCCAGAGGCAGAAGGTGTGCCCCCAAAAGTAGCAAGCTGGCCATCTGTCCCCGCAGGCTTTGGAGACAAGACAGACTTGGGTCCTCTGTGTTGGGTGACCTTGGGCTGGTGACCTTGGAGAGAAGCTTCGTGCTGTCGTGGTCCCGAGCCAACGCCAGGGCTGGCGTGCTGGCTTTGCCTCCTGCCCGCTCTGTGGCCTTGGACAGCCTGCTGACTTCTTTATGCCTTTGTTTCTGCACCTGTGAACCGCCGCACCTGGCCCGTAAAGCTGCAGGGAGGAGTTGGTCAGACGTGCTGATGTTTTCAACGCCCCTGGCGCAGTGTCTGTGCAGAGCAAGCTCCCTCCGTCTGCTGACCGCAGGGAGAGCTCTGGCCCCGGGCAGAAGCAGACCACAGTACCTCGATGTGTGGGCCATCGGCCTTGGAAGCCTGTGGTTCTAATCATTATTCCTTTCATCCCTGGGGCCTTGGGGCCTGGCTCTCCAGAGTGGGGGTGTGTGGACTGTTTTCCTGGCTGGCCTCCTGGCCTCAGAGTAACGACCCCATGAGTCTGGCCCGTGTCTGCCTCCCCCGTCCCCTCCCCTGCCCACTTGGACCGTCGTCATCCCGTCTGTGGTTCATGGCCGTGAGGTGATGGATGGGCAGTGACCGCCTCCTCCCTCGGGCTCTGCTCCCAGCTTCTCCCGGTGCTGCTCAGCTTGGCCGGGGAGCCACCTCTGCACGCTCATTCTGACACAGGTGGCCCTTTATTCAAACCCAGACACCCTTCCTTCCTGGTGAGTTTCTTAACCTGTCTTAGCCTCCATTCCTCCATCTAAGTCATGGGAACAAAATCTGCCTCCTGGAATGGCTGTTGTGAGTCAAATCTCCAGTGTGACTGGCGCGCAGTAGCCACTCAGTAGTTGCCAGCACCCTCCCATTTTCCCCCCACTGGAGAAGCTCTGGACTGGGAGCCAGGGGACTGGGAGGCATGTCTGGGATGGCCTGGCGTGTCTCCTCCATACAGAGCTGCGGAGTGGGTCAGCTCGAAGCAGAGGACAGCAGAGACTGTCTCTGCTAACGTCCCTCCCCTGATGCTCAGACACATGCTCCCTATTTGCAACTCGGTAAACTGAGGGCAAGTTTTTTTTTTTTTTCTTCCTGAGAACCTGCAGTGAGTTTCTGTCATGTGCCCCAGGGAGCAGCAGCTCTGATCAGCCAAGACTCAGCCTCTGTTGCAGCTTCTGATGAAAAAGAATCCATCCTGGGGAAAGGGAGATCGCATTGCTCCCAGGAAGTCTAGAATGTTCTACCTTCCTAAAGGCTGAGGGAATACAGACATCAATGAGTGAACTCCGGGGGAAACGGGGCTTTGTCATCAGCTGTATCTTTTTTATGCTCTCACACTTTCAAAAAGGAAAAGCAACCAGCTCACTGGGAACTAGTTAAATACACGTTTTGACTGCTGAGAACTTACTCTCCTCAATTCCAGAGCGGCTCCTTACGTTGATCCTGAATGATAACCTGAAAAGTCTGTATTGATTGGATATGTGACGGTAATCCAGTCTCTCAGTAGCTCCTTTGCTTTTTCTCAAGCTTTTCACTTGGACTTGGGGGCAGCGGAATTCCTCTTTCTTCAGTTCTCCTAGACAGTGCTGCAGATGTTCTGTCCTGCATTTGAAGGAGGAGGAAGGGAACGTGCCCCTGCCAGCCCCTTCGGCCCACCTGTCCCTGTCCATCAGGGAAACGGAGGTCTTCTCAGACCTCAGCCTTCTCCCACCCACCGTGCACTTCTGGTGTTTACGCCCTTGGCCAGAACTGGGTCACAGATGCATCTCTAGCTGGAGGGGGTGGCTGGAAAGGTGGGGACCATAGGAGTCATAACTGGCTTGGACCTACCACTCACCGCTTTTCTCCCTGGGCTAACAATGCTGCTCATCTGAATAAAAGTGACATTGTTTTCGCCAGGAGGAAGTGAGGGATGGGTATGAGGGTGGCAGCTAACAGTGCCTGCCCCAGTGGCTGGGGTCCTGGACTCTGAGTTCTCACCTGGTTGAAAGCACAGTGAAGCCCTTTCCCAGGAGGCATCTGGTCTACCACTCAGCGTTTACCTCTTGGTTCAGGCACCGCTGGTCCTTCCGTCCATCATGGACTCGCCTCCCGTTCTGAGCCTGGAGCCGGGAGGGCAGTGGAGACAGAGCTGGACTGAGACTCAGCTGGGCCTCTAGACTTAACTGGGGAGGCAGCCACGCTGGTCAGTGCCTTCAGCACGGCACCACCAGCCCTAGGACACGGGACCCTGCTGAGGGGTCCTCACTCAGGCTGGGGTGAGTGGGAGCAAGGCCCAGGGGGCTGCTGATCAGGGTCTGGAGGGTCAAGGAGGAGGATGCTGTGAGGCAAGAAGACAGACACAGGGTGTCAGGGCAGCCCTGGCACTTTCTGGAGCTGACCCGTCTCAGGCCCTGGCCACAGTCAGCCCGTGAGCACCCTGAAGGCAGGGATGCTATCTTATCTGTTTTCTCATTTGTGGGTCCTTAAAACTAGCTCAGGACCTGGATTGTGTCTGGACCTCTGTTATTTCAATTCCAATAAGCAAGTTCATGTGGAAATAAATAGATCATTATCCAAGAGGTGGACGTGTCTTGGCCAAAGGCACATAGTTACGAGCTGAGAGTGACTTTGGGTGCTCACCCCCACTCCCTGAAAAGAGGTGACCCTCCAGGGCCCCCTCTTCCTTGGGAAGCCTGGATGTAGTGTGTATTTTGGGAGCCATTTGTCCTGACTTATTGTCAGCTATAAATTCCCTCTTGAGGCTTTGGCATGTATGGGGCTTAGTGATGGCTCCCATGAGGGGACTGGCAGGTGGTCTGGGGACTGATTTCTTAAAGTGGTTTGGGCACATGTTGACATCTCTGAAACGTTTCCATCTTTTCTGTGTTCGTGGCCTTCAAACTGTCTTTGGCCATCGGTTCGGGAATCAGGGCCTCCGCCTGGGATATTTGCAGAGACGAAGACTCAGTGGCCTTGCCTGCCCTGAGCTCCAGCCGTCGACTCCAGAGGTTTGCTCATAATCAAGGCTAGAAGGTTCTGAGTCAATTCATTTTAATGACGCACAGTCCCAGTGCATCCCTCTGGCGGCCTGCCAGCCTTGGAGCAGTTGGTTGTCACCCGCAGCTGCCTCTGTCCTGGGTGGCGCTGTCTGTACCCTGCGCAGCGCCGGCACCCACTTGCATATATGTGGTTCTAGACACAGACAGCTCTGTGCTGTTTCCAAAATAACCCCTTCCTTGGGGCCTGTCAGACCTCTGGTGCCTTCAGGGATAAATGTTAAAAATACCTCCTCCCAAATCAGGGAGAATCCCATTCTTGCTCCTCACTCCTGATTGGTGAAGGGTCCCACAATGAAACACTTGTGCCAAAAAGAAGTCATTGTATGTGACATCTGTGGGATGACAGGACTGCCTGATCAGGTGTGATTATTACAATAATGTGTGTTACCAGATTGCTTCCAGGGCAGGGCAGCATCTGTGCTGAGTTGCCTCTGGTGATAAATTTAATCCCGTTATGAATTGATCTTGCCTGTCCTCCAAGCTACCCTATGACAAGTGTGTTCTCTGTAAGGTGTCCCATGGCACACATGCTCACACAGAGAAGGAGATTAGGGGAAGCCTAATCTCTTGCAGGGAAGCCAACACTAGGGCCCGAGACTTCAACATTCACAGTGGGTTCTCTAGGATTTTAAAAAATTGAAGTATAATTGGTTTACAATGTTGTGTTAGTTTCAGGTGTGCAGCAAAGTGATTCAGTTATGCACATATGTGTATATATATAGTTATGCACATATGTGTATATATACATATGTATTCTTTTTCAGTTTCTTTAATATTCTAGGTTATTCCAAGATACTGACTATAGTTCCCTGTGTTGTATGTACAATATGTCCTAGTTGTTTAGTATATATATGTGTGTGTGTGTATATATATACACACACACACATGTATATGGTAGTTTGTATCTGCCAATCCCAAATTCTTAGTTTATCCCTCCCTACCCTTTCCCTGGGAAGAGAAGGGGATGACAGAGGATGAGGTGGCTGAATGGCATCACCGACTCGATGGACATGAGTTTGAGTGAACTCCGGGAGTTGGTGATGGACAGGGAGGCCTGGTGTGCTGTACTCCATGGGTCGCAAAGAGTCGGATACGACTGAGTGACTGAACTGACCCTTTCCCCTTTGGTAACAATGAGTTTCTGGGATTTTTAGGGCAACTTTGAATCCCTTTTCCTTCCAGTGTTTTTTTAAAGGTGAGAAATCATGAAGATGTTTAGATATGATATGCCATATAACGAAGTATGTTTTACTTTGACTTCCTCCATTGCCTCTGTATAACTGAGCAGTCTTGCTTCCTCTGGGGTTTGCCTGGAATGGCACCTGAAGCTCCCTCGGGCGTTGTAACAGATGCCTTGCAGGTGGGCCCTCAGCACATTTCCCATTCCATTGACACCTCTCTGACTTGGGATTCTCATCTTTTAGGTTCATGCCTGTGTGAGTGACATTCCCTCTCTGCCTGTGTCCCCTTTTGTTCTTTGGTCCGGCTGGCTGAGTCTTACTGTTCCTTTAGGAGAAACCGCAAGCATCACCTTTCTGGGAAAGCTTCCCTGACCTCCCAGGCAAGGCTGGGTGTTGGATCCTAAGACCCCCAGGAATCCAGACCTATTCCTGTCACTTAGGACGCTGTTGACCCTGTGGGCATTGCTCCTGGGCTCCCTCTAATGGGCACACTGTGAGCTCCTTGCTGGGACCTTGCCTGTTCCTGTGTCACCTCTGGGCACGGCACTGGCAGTAGGGCCCATGCTCATCAGGTACGTCTGGGAGTAAAGAGAACACGCGGTCGGTGTGGCCCTGCTTCTGCCGCTGCTCCCGGCAGATGTCCCACATGCTGGGGGGTGGACGGGGTCTCTGCCCTGTCACTTTCCACGGAGGGAACGTCAAGATTGCTCCTCAGTCTCTTTCCTCTCGCCCTTCTCAGATGTGCTCTGCCCCAGCGTTCGTGTGGAAGGAGATCGCTTTAAGCACACCAATGGCGGAACCAAGGAGATCACAGGTACGAGAAACAGCCACCCAGCACGGCTTGCTTTGCGATGCCATTTGCCAGACGTGAATCTTCCCTGATGGCTCAGACTGCAGAGAATCTGCCTGCAATGCCGAAGACCTGGGTTCGATCCCTGGGTCAGGAAGATCCCCTGGAGAAGGGAATAGCAACCCACTCCAGTATTCTTGCCTGGAGAATCCCTTGGACAGAGGAGCCTGGTGGGCTACAGTCCATGGGGTCACATAGAGTTGGACACAACTGAGCGACTAACACTTTTACTTTCTTCTTTGCCGGACTTGACCGTGACCCTCCTGGACTCAAGGGTGGTAGCCTTGCTGGTACTGTCCTCATCGCTGTCTTTCACCAAATTCCTGGGGACGGTCTGAGCTGTGCAGGTAGCAACTCCTGTCCACGAACTGCCCACTGGGGGAGGCCATTCACGTCTTCCATCTGGGAGTTGGTGGTGATGCTATAGGCGTCGGTAGAGAATGAAGTAGGATGAGGGATGTGGGGAATGAGTAAGTGATGGGCAGCCCGAGTAAGAAGGTGAATAAATAGCTGCATTTGGGCGTGAAGGAGAGAGTGAATCAGAGTTATAAATATAGGAGCGAATCAATGGATGAGGGAGCAGAGAGACACATGACTGCAGAGCCAGCAGCAGAAATAAGCACTGCAGAGGCTGTCTCCATCCATGACGGGGTGATTGGGGGTACGTAGGGACGGCTGAGCCGGCTTCCCCTTCATCCTGGCGGTGATGAGCATCTGTCTACTGCTCCCTGTGGCCAGGCGTCCTGCAGACACTTTAGGTGCATGATCACAGGGGAGCTTTCTCCCCCTCCATCCATCCACCCTAAACTATCTCAGGTCCAGTACGAACCCACGTGCAGTCTCCCTCCCGAGGCAGTGAGCCGTGGGCGATCAGAACCAGGTGTCTCGTAGGTGCCGCTCTGCCCGACCCCTACCCCAGGAACCCTGCCTGCCCACATGAATGAGCCAGCATCTGCAACTTGGTGCCTGGGGGATGTTTCTAGAATGGCAGGAGACTGTGCTGCCTGTGTGCACAGCAGGTGAGATGAATCAGGAGGTTAACCCTCCTCAGGTGTAACAGAGTAACCCAGACCTCAGCCAGTGACCACGGGTGAGGAAACACTCAGGCCCTCTGACCCACTTCCTGGAGCGTCCCAGTGGGGTCCCGCTGCAGCCGCTTGCCGGGGCTGAGGCTGGAGTTAAGGACAGAAGGTGCTGCGGACATGCCATGTTCAGCACAGCCGGGTAATGGGAGGAGGTTTTGTAAAAGATGCGGTTCGCAAAGGCTTATCTCCAGGTGTTTCCTTAAGTGACTCCAGCTAGTCTTCGGGCTCAGTGGGGCTGGAGCAGTGAGGACGGGGTGGAGGACAGACCAGGCAGTTGGAGGCGGCAGTCTGGGACTCAGTTTACCCACTTCTGGCACAATGCCTTTTAGGACCCCTCCCAGCTCTGAAACCTGAACATTCTGCAGATTCTAGCAACTACGATGCTATGCAGTGCTCTCTGAAGGAGTTATTTAATGGTGAAGGAAGGTGCTGGGCTCGGTCTTACTCTGAAACTTGGCCACAGGCATCCTGATGGGTCTCTCCTTCTGTCTGGTCTCTGACTTCCAGATAATCATCACCAAGTCCCGACCGACTCAGATGATCCCAGCCTAGTGCCTCTTCCCTCCCCGCCCCCCAGCCCCGTGTTTCCAGTCTGGTCCTCCCTGGTCTCCCAGCTCCTCCATCCCTGCAGCCAGAGTGACTTCTGAGCACAGGCCCGGGGTTGTGTTTCTCCCTGCTTTAAAGCCTTTCCCCGCCCCCCACCTCCTGCAGAAAGAAGCCCAGGCCACCTCATGTGGCCGCTGGAGCCTGGCCCGATATGCATCTGCCTCACTCACTCCTTGGTCCCCCTCTCGTGGTTCCTGACATCCTGAAATAGTGGGGATTCTCGGAAGGAACCTCACTGCCTCAGGTCCGGTGACCTTTGCACATCCAGTTACCTTGAATGCCCTTCCCTCCTCCTCTCCCCAGATTTCATTTGTTTTTTAAATTCAGGCCAGGCCTTGCCTCCTCTTGGGAGCCCTCCTGAATGTCTCCTCAGCTGGGCCAGGCAGATACTCCATGTGCTCCTCTACAAGCCCAGACATCTCCCTTCTTCCCATCTACCCACTATACGGACACTGCTCACCTCTGTGCCCGTTTCTCTGTGGACAGTAGACTTCAGGCAGTGGGAGGCACGGTGGGAATTTTGTCCTGTTGATTACTGAAATCTGAGCAGCCAATGGGGCATTGTAAGACGTAGGAAGCCCTGAGTGGTTTAGTGAATTCCTTTCTTCTCTCCTTCCCTCTTTCCACCAGTGGAGCCTCAGTTAAGAACAGCAGCGGATCCCATCCTTTTTCAGGGATGGAAGCATGAATCAGATCAGGCCCCACCCCCAATTGCTCAGCTTCCTCCTTGGACACAGACACTGTGTGTACCTCAGCCAGACCCACTGAAGACCTGGAAGTGACTCTCATGCCCGGGGTGTCCAGCGGAGCTTGGTCCCACGCAGACCCCTGAAGGACTCTGGGCAGTGGTCACAGTGTCCCTGATGCCATTTGCTTCAGCTGAGTCCACGACTTCAGGGAGGTGCCCCCTCGCACTTGCTGCATTAAACAATTGCCTCTTTATCTCTCGGTGCGTCACATCTGAGTCCGCTTACCTGGGGAACATTTTTCATTTTCCTTCCCGGCCTTTATTTATTGCAGGCAATTCATCTTTCTCTTGGTGCCCTTTGCTGCCACCTCGTTAATTGCTTGTTGTTCAGTTTCGTGGTGTTTAAGTCTTTGTTTTTATTCATGGAAACCAGTGAAAGTGGAATTAGGCAGCAGAGCATATGTTTGCTTTTTGAAAAGTCTTTTTTTTTGTTGTTCTCTCACAAATAACTACTACAGGGAAACCAAACTGAAAGTGGAGGTTTCCAGGAAGAGGGATGGCGCTGTGAAGGGAAGGAGCAGGCCTCTTTCCCGTTCAGCCCTGGCACCTTGCTGTGTGGGCATCGGGCACGTGCCCGCTGGATTTTGAACCCACTCTCTTGGGAACCTCTGGGGGCCAGTTCTCCCAGCTTGTTGCCAGTGCTGACATGTGCTTGGCTCAGAGCAGCCTCTCAAAAAATACATATTGAATGAATAAATGAAATCCATGGACAGATGTAGTGGGATAAGAGACGGCAGTCATTGTCAGGGGAAGTAATTAATATGAAAACTGTTCCGTGGATCTTTCACTGCATGTCAGGCTATGTATGATGAGCTCTGTACCATATTATTCAAGCTTCACCACAGCCCTGTGAGACGCGTGCAAAGACAGCCCCCTTTCTACAGATGAAGAAATGGATGCTCAGAGACGTCAGGCACCCTGCCTCAGGTCACATAGCTAGGACCTCATGATCAGGAGGACATGGAAAAACCCACCCCAGTATTCTCTGGCCTGGAGAATCCCATGAACAGAGGAGCCTGGCAGGGCTACAGCCCATGGAGTGGCAGAGTCAGACACGACGGAGAGACTAACACTTTCACTTCCGGGTCAGCCCAGGTTGGTCTGACTCTGCTGCTGCTCAGACTCTCGGTTGGAGGTCAGTGCTTTCTGTCCTTGCAGCTCCTTGCGCAGAGTTGGGAACAGACAGGCTCTCAAGAATACAAGCTGGATGACTCAGTCATCTCTTAGGGCAGAATTTTGTGGTAGAAGATGTTTTAATCATCCTAACGTGAGAGTTCATTTCCTGTTTTCCGTGGCCTCGCCCCAGAGTGTTGGAGACAGAGGAATCTTACTGAAGAATTGTGGGTTTGGTGCTGCTGATGCTGAGCGGCACGTTAGACCTGGGGATGTGGAGATGGGTGAGGGCCTCCCTTCACTGGCCGGGAGCGCTTCCTTCCCCGGGGATGCGGTGTCAGGCCGATGCATCCCACTGACGTGTCCGTGCGGGCGCTGTGGTTGGGCTTCTCTGAGGACCGTATCTGCAGGACTCGAGCCAGCCCCCCACGCTGGTCCAGGAGGTTTTGTAGAGGGTCGTGGGTCTGGATGTGTGGCTGGTGATGCAGAATCCTGAGGAATAACCGACCTGCTGAGTCAGCTTCCTACCCTGTGTTGAGTGACCACCTGGGGGCCTTAGGACAGTCTCAGGTGGCATGTAAACCTTCTGTCACAACCAAGCGCCCAGGCTCCTGGGGGTTATGTCACTGCTCAGCATCACACAGATACATGACTGACCTGGATGCCCCCGCCTCGTCCCGCCAGCTCCCCCGAGCGCCCTAGGGTCATGTCTTTCCCATTACTTCCCATGACCAGTGAGCCAGGTCCTCTCTTGGAGCCAAAACAAAGCAAAGGACACGCTTGTGTCCCTGCGGTATCACAGACAGAGTCGTCTTCTCTCTGATGTGCCTCTCGTCTCTTTGGACAGGTTTTGACCTGATGGACTTGTTCAGTGTGAAGACGCTCTTGGGGGAGAGAGAGAACGGGGCGCAGAGCTCCTACGTCCGGATGGGATCCTTCCCTGTGGTGCAGAGGACGGAGTGAGTGCTGGCTTCCCCCCCAGACCTGCCCCGGACGCCTTAGCAAGGGCGGGAAGCAGCCAGAGAGCTTGGTTGCTCGCTGAGCACTGGGTAGGGGTTTAGCCTGCAGAGTGCCTGGTGAGATCACCCTGCGATGAAGCGTCCGTATCACTGACCCCAGAAATTCCACCTGTTTCTTAACTGATCTGTTCCCTGTAATGTTACTGGTTCCCCGGTCCTCCTACACTCACTTCTCCATATGGATTTGGTGTCCATCCTTCATTCACTCATGCGTGTATTTTTTTTTTTTTTGTCTGAAAATGGGACAGTAACCTGTTCAAAATCTCATAGTCCTAGGAAGCAGAAGTTGGCCTCAAACTCTGGTCCTCCAACTTCAATCCCTTTACCCCCTCCTGTATATCTGTGTATATATAAACAGCCAAATAAAAAGTCTTAGTCTCTTGATAGATTTACAGGAAGGTAGTGACAGAGGTAGAGAGAGAGGAGCACGCCCTTAAGTTACTATAGGTTTGGTTCCAGACCACCCCAGTAAATTGAATGTCGAAACAAAGCAAGTCACAACTCTTTTGGTTTCCCAGTGTGTATCAAAGTTATGTTTGCACTGAACTGTAGTCTGTTACCCGACTCCAGTACTCTTGCCTGGAAAATCCCATGGACGGTGGGCTGCAGTCCATGGGGTCGCTAAGAGTCGGGAACGACTAAGTGACTTCACTTTCACTTTTCACTTTCATGCATTGGAGAAGGACGTGGCAACCCACTCCAGTGTTCTTGCCTGGAGAATCCCAGGGACAGAGGAGCCTGGTGGGCTGCCGTCTATGGGGTCGCACAGAGTCGGACATGACTGAAGTCATGACTTCAGCAGCAGTAGCAGCAGCAGTAATCTGTTAAGTGTGCAACAGCATTATGTCTAACAAAACAATGTACATATCTTAATTAAAAGAGAATGCTGTGTGACAGTGGCAGCCATGGGCCTGCTTGGTGCAGAGCAGCCACCAGTCTTGTGTTTTAAAAAAAACTCAGTATCTTCAAAACTAAAGCAGTATCTAAACACAGTATCTTTGTAAAGCTAAAGCAAAACGAGGCGTGCCTGTGTATAGATAAACAGATGTAGATACAGTTATAAATACATAGACACAGCATATATATATACATGGGCTTCCCAGGTAGCTCAATGGGTAAAGAATCCACCTGCCAATGCAGGAGATGCGAGAGACGTGGGTTCAGTCCCTGGGTTGGGAAGATCCCCTGGAGAAGGAAATGGCAGCCCACTCCAATATTCTTGCCTGGAAAATTCCATGAACAGAGGAACCTGGTGGGCTAAAGAGTTGGAGATAACTGAGCAACTGAACACACACACGCTCATAGCATATCTGTCTGTATGTTACACATACACGTGTTGAGATGTAAGTGTGTTTAGAAACTCCGTAGCAGAGTTGGCCTCATTGACGCAGTAAGATGAAAAAGGAAGTGAAGGGCAGCGTCTATCCGAGGCTCCCAAGCCCATGTCTGTGCAGACCCTCCCGTGGGCAGTGACCGGGGGTGGCCCTGACTCTGGGGGAGGCCCAGGGGAGTGATGGGCACTGCTTACAGCGCTGGGGTGTGATCCAGGGTGAGACTCCAGCTCAGAGAACGACTCTGAGCAGCTGGGCCAACTCGAAGCTCGGATCCAAGACCTGAGAAGCACAGAGAGAGGACCAGTCTTTGCTCGCAGCTCCTACAGCCAAACCAAGGGCCCCTGAGGGTCCATGAGTCTGAGAACCAGGAAGCCAGACGCCCCCTCATTTCCCGTCCTGGCTTTCAGACCAGACAGCCTCCACCTGCTCCAGCGCAGAAGGCAGTGCCTCTGAGCAGGGCGTGCAGGGCAACAGCTGATAGTGATGAGGGGCACTCTGGAGACCAGCTGGTCTCTGGGGGGGAGCCTCTACTGGGCTGCTGAGCCCCAGGAGTTTTGCGCTGACAGCCCGGCTGCCCTCAGCTAGGACAGGAGTGGCACAGCTCCTCACGGCCCTGACTCCTGGTGGGGAGCCATGCTCCCTTGGGATGCTGTCGGCAAAGGGCAGTGTGCCTGCCTTGTAGGGCTGTCTGGGCTGGAGCTGATGGGGTTGAGGGACTTCCCCAGATGAGAGCTGGCCCCCGCGCTCTGTAGGGGATGGAGGGTGTCCTGTGATGTGGGGCAGCAACCAGGCAGGATAAGATACCCCTGTGCGGCCTTGCTGGGGGTCAGCAGGCAGGGAGAGGTGAGGGCTGGCACAGTCGGCTGCATCTGACCCCAGGGCAGGAGGCAGGGTAGTGCATCTCATTGATTTTGGAGAGATGGAAGCAGGTGAGCCCTGGAGGGGAGCAGGTGGATTTGAAGGGGCTAAGGCAGGGCTCAGAAAGAGTTGGGTGGAGGCACTGCTGGAAGGAGAAGGCAGTGAAGGCAGGTGAGGAGGTGGACTTCAGAAATCCATGAGGTCAGCGTGGCAAGACTCAGTGACCCTGGGGTGCGTGGGCTGCCTTTGCAGCCTCTGCCCTCAGCCTGGTGGTGTCTGTCTCTTGTCTCCCTCCAGGGACGTGTTCCCGCAAGGCTTGCCCGATGAGTATGCCTTTGTCACCACCTTCCGGCTCAGGAAATCGTCCCGGAGAGAAGACTGGTATATCTGGCAGGTCATCGACCAGTACGGCATCCCGCAGGTGCGAGCTGCACGCCATGTCCCAGTGCGGGCTTCTGTCTCCTCCTCATGGGCAGGGCAGCACCTGCTGTGTTTTCTCCACGGGTCCTGTCTTGGGCTCTGAAAATGGAGAGTCCAGTGTATCCAGGCCCAGGGCACCTACAGGGACTGGGAGACCCCTGGGGGACCGGGAGGCCCCCAGGGGGACTGCAGCCTCACTTCTCACTAATGGCCAAGCCCCCAGCACCCTGGTGGGCTGGAGGCCTAGCTGCTGCCTCAGGGACCCTCAGCCCAGCCGGGGAGGTGGCGGCCAGCACTGCTGTCCTAATGCACGTATTGTGTTAGCAGCGTGTTTGTGATGCAGTGGAGGAAACCGGCTCAGAGTTGGCACGACTGGGCTCAGACCTTGTGTCTGGTCCTTTCTTGGTGTGGGCTCAGGGCCACATTGGCTTTCCGAGTCCTGATGTTCTTAGTCGGGACACAGAGCACCTCCTGTCAATGTTTGGTGGAGGCATCGTACAGAGCGATGTCTGTAAAGCATCTAAGATGCTGCCTGATGTATAATAGAGTTTTTATGGTCGTCCTTGGTTTGACCTTGAATGGAGCGCTGCAGCCTGTCTTTGCCCACATCAGGTGCATTGTGGTTCTCATCCCTGTGAAGCTGGGACAGTGCAGCAGAGCAGGCAGCTGAGTGAGGGCCTGCCTCTCTCTGATTTGACCATCAAAGCAGCATGATATGTTCATCTGAGGTGCAGCTACCAAACCCCTTGTACTCAGAGCCCATGGACCAACTGTGTCTGTCCTTCACCCTTGTCCCCTCTTGACGACGTATGAGCTGTATCGAGACATGACTCATCTTCATCCGGGAGACACATGTATTTTCATTTGGGGTTGAAACAAAACAAAAGCATGCTCAAGCCGCAGGACCACAGCAGCCACTCATGGGCTGCTCGCTGAGAGGGGACTTGCTCTGTGGTGGTGAGTTCCCTTCCCGAGGTTGAAGCTGAGCCCTGCCCCCGAGCACACGTTGTACCCACACTCACACACAGTCAGTAGGAGCCCAGGCTTGTTCCGACTGCTTCGGAGATCCTTCTTCAGTTCTCATAGCCACCCTATGAAAGGGTGGCTTTCACCCTTTCTGTGAAAGGGGTAGTCGCTCCGTCATGTCTGACTCTTTGTGACCCCATGGACTGTAGCCCGCCAGGCTCCCGTCAGTGGGATTCTCCAGGCAAGAATACTGGAGTGGGTTGCTCTTTCCTTCTCCAGGGGCACTTCCTGGCCCAGGGATCAAACCCAGGTCTCCTGCATCACAGGCAGATTCTTTGTCATCTGAGCTATTGGGGACCTCCTGTGAATAGGAGGAGGAGGCATCACAGTGAGCTTCAGCGTCTGCCTAGCGTTCGTAGGTCATGATGTGGGGAGGTGGGATTGGAGCCCAGGCAGTCCCTCCTGGCTCCGGTCCCCATCAGCTAGTCCTGTAATGAGACTGCTACAGCATCCCTGGTCAGACTGGGATGCAGAGCGTGGTCAGGCTTGGCTGCCCTGGCCTGATTTCCTGAGCGCGGGAAGCTGGACAGAGGAGGTGAGCGTCTGCTCCGGAGGCTGTTTTTGCAGAGAGCAGGCAGCGCACCATGACCCCTGTCCACCGTCTGCAGACACGCACATCTCTGGCTCCGCGGGGTCCGGTGCTGTGGGCCTGGGCGCCTGCCATGACATTCCTGTGGGTGAGCGTGCACTGCCCCCGCCGTCTGGGTCCTCTTCCTTCATGGTGTTTGCAGGGCTGCTTGCTCCCTCTGCCATGTCCACCCCCTCCTCTTCTTCTGCCAGAATGCGCCCCAGGCTGAGATCCTGCAGAGCTGTGCGCAGTCAGAACCTGCCTTTTCGGAGAGGCACTTTGCAGTCCCGTTCCGTCGAACCAGCCTTGGGGTTGATCCTCCCCTGGAGACGCCATGATGGCCACCCCAAGCATGCCCTGGGCAATCCTGGCCGGACCCAAGAAAAGTGGACAGAAGCCAAGCAGCAGATGAGCTCTGAGCAGAGTGTTGTGAGCAGCCTCCCTCTGTGCTCTTGAACCTGTAACCGGACCTAGCTATATTTACCTCCATGACCCCATGTAGGATTACAGCCTCCCTTGACCACTGGCATGTCATTGGGAGAAACTGAGGGGCGCTCACTCACTCCAGGTCTGATAAAGGGCCAGGAAGAGACTGGCCCTGGAGCAGGGGTGGAGGGGGGCATACTTGGAGATGAGGCTCCTGACTGGGTGGGCAGCCAGTGCAGGGACCTAAGCGCGGGAGGCTGGACAGAGGAGGTGAGTGTCTGCTCTGGATGCTGGGAGGTGGGCAGGCCTGGAACAGGGAGCCTGGGAGACCGTTGTCCTCTTGGTGAGGGATGGCGAGGGATGAGGCTGACTTAGATCAAGTGATCGTGGGGAACTGCGGAGAAATTGGATTCCGGGCATGTATTTTGAAAATAGAATCAGCAGGGTTTGCTGATGGATCCGACCCATGGGTTGTCTTTCTGAGGCTTCCTGGCTCAGATTGGTAGACACAGGACTTGGGCCTGACAGGCCTTCCTGTGTTCTTATCGTGCTGGAAGAAATGGAAACATTGGAGAAAAATTCATGGCCTCATGAAGCTCGCCAAGTCCTCAGGGGTTCAGGGCTCAAACAGGTGAAGCCAATTTCAAGAAGTAGCAGACTAGGTATAATCACAAGTATTAGATTACATGTATGTGAGTTTCAGGAGGAGGGCATGGCAACACACTTGAGTATTCTTGCCTGGAGAATCCCCGTGGACAGAGGAGCCTGGCGGGCTGCAGTCCATGGAGGTGCAAAGAGTCGGACCCAACTGAGCAACTAAGCACAGCACATGAGAAGTTTCAGGGTATTAAGGGTTCATAGTTTTATTTCTCCCTATAATTGTAACATACCACCAGACAGTGCAAAAAATAATAAATCTTAGGTCCCCCTTGGCTGAACTGAGCCCACGTGGAGCCCAGACAGAGAAACTAGAACACCTGGGTGGTGTCCTGAACACTGGCTGATATGCAGAGCAGTGGGCTCCTTCCTTTAACCTCAGAGCTCCCATTCATTCATTCCCTTTCTGTTAAGTGCTACTGTGTGGAGTGTGTTGGTTGTCCTAGCTACTGGGGTTAAAGAAATGAGCGACAGAGACAGAGTGCCTGCTTAAAAAGATGGGGTGGGGCAGGCAAGAAACAGGTGGACAAAGTAAGTGAATGGGATACGTTCATATACTGACCCAAAGTTCTATGAAAAAATAAATCAACATGCCTGAGGATGTGAGAGCAAATGACCAGGCTAGAATCCAGTTATGTGTGTGTCTCAGAGAAGGCGGCACTGCAGTGATGTCTTTGAACTCACTTGATTTATTATAGTTGATGCGTGGAACAGCGCTTGACTTATAACAAGTACTGTAAATGTTTTACATATCTGTAAATTAATTTAATTCCTGTAACAGCTCTATGAAGTCAGCACTATCATTGGTGCTGTTTTACAAATGAAGAAATAGCACAGAGAGGTTAAATAACCTGCCTGAGGTCACACAGCTTAAAAGTGATTTGCCAGTTTGGGTGTAGGAGGAAAGTAAAAGTTTCCTCCAGAGTTTTCCAGGCATTTTGCAAAAGGCTAGGGGGTAATCCAGTGAACAAGATGGGCAAGTTCCCTGTATTCTGCTGGGGATTCATTTTTATCCTCAAGGTGAGAGACAGAGCAGGTTAGTGGCGGGTTAGTGGATGGATTACACACTTGGCACCTGGCATCTGGAAACAGTCTTGTTCTCTGGGCTTTTAAAAGACGCTGAAACCACCCACGGTTTCTGGTAGGTCTGACAACTCAAGCCCCATCCACACTTGCAGGTTTACAAATGTGCTCTTACCGGCATGGCCCCTCTGGGCATTTGAGAGTTTGACCCCTGGATTAACGTGTGAGCTCAAGTCTTCTAGTACAGGGTTGGGAACAGTGTACAAGGGAGCTGTCAGCCATCGCATCGCAGTGAGGAGGCCCCGAGGCTGACCGGCTCGGGAGGGTCGTGGCCGCGGCCTGACTCTGCGGCCTCCCCTCTCCACTGTCCTCTCCGCCTCGGGCCCAGGCAGCTCACAGGTCCCTGGTGCCCTCCTCCGCAGGTGTCCATCCGCCTGGATGGCGAGAACAAGGCCGTGGAGTACAGCGCTGTGGGCGCCATGAAGGATGCCGTCAGGGTGGTCTTCCGGGGCCCCCGGGTCCACGACCTCTTCGACCGGGACTGGCACAAGGTGGCCCTGAGCGTGCAGGCCCAGCACGCCTCCTTGTACGTCGACTGTGCACTGGTGCAGACGCTGCCCCTCGAGGAGCGGGAGAACATCGACATCCAGGGCAAGACGGCGATCGGCAAGCGCCTCTACGACAGCGTGCCCGTCGACGTGAGTTCCGGGGTCGCGGGGTCACCTCAGGGGAGGGGCCTCAGGAGCCGGGTGCCCCCACGCCTGCCTGTATCACTCACCAAGTCGTCACCGTGGGCCGTCTTAGGAGGGAGGGCCCCGGCTCAGAACACTGCCGTGTCCCATCGTTCACTCGTTCAGTGACCTAGCCACTTACTCATTTAGCATATATGCCGAGCACCTCCTGTGTGCCGGGCACTGTGCGCTGGGGAAGTGGCTCATATATCTCCATATCACACCCACACTCATCAAGCAGTCACGTCCGACTCCGTGTGACCCCATGGACTGTGGCCCACCAGGCTCCTCTGTCCATGGGATTCTCCAGGCAAGAATACTGGAGTGGGTCGCCGTGCCTCCTCCCTGGGTCTTCCCCACCCAGGGATCAAACCCACATCTTCTGTGTCCTCTGCATTGCAGACAGATTCTTTACTGCTGAGCCACATCTACGTATATGTGTAGGCAAAATCGATGGGTAGGTAGAGTTATATAGTTTCCTTTACATTTAAATAGACTCTTTTCCCTTTTCTGATTGTTGGAAATTAGGAAAATATAGGCAAGTATGTGGGAAGTAAGTAAAAAGCATCCTGATTCCACTATCCCGGAATGTTAACCAGTGGCTGGAAAGAGCTGTCCTTCCTTCTTCATTCCATCATTCTTTTTTCTTTGTCTTTCCTCCTCCTTTGTTTCTCTTTTCCTTTAATGTATTTTCTTCTCTAGAGGTGCATTCCGACACCTACACACACACACACACACACTTATGCACCATCTTCAAACTAAAGTCATTCTATCCTTCTAACTGGAAGTGTCCCCCGCTTGCCAAGATGTAAACGAATCATGATCTGGGATAGCCAGCTCTTCCCAAGGCCATCTCTCTCTCTCTCTCTCTCTTTTTTTTTTTTTCATGTATTTGCATTTCTGTGATCGAATGTAGTGTTGTTGGATGTGTGCTGGATATTTTGAAATGTATGTAGTAATGTATAGCATGTATAGTCACATACTGCTTTTTTCCTCTAAAATTATGTGTCTAAGCCTTTATTCCTTTTAGCTGCTTCATAATACTCTATTTTGGTGTACATTTTGCTTACTTGTTCCCCTGTTGGTGGGTATTTAGGTTGCCTAGATGTGTTACCATCATAACCAGCAGGTCTTGGGTTTTGAATATGCTGGTCTCTCTTTGGTGTGCTTTCTTGGAGAAAATGGGGTAATAGAGCCCCTTTATATTAAGGGCACAGTGGTATTGAAGACAGTGATAGAAGCAGATTTGTAATATGAAAAAAGTTCAGTTAAGACACCCTGTGGAGCTGCTGAAGGGTCGAAAAGAGGAACATGCTGAACCTTTGGAGACCGTTGGCGACCATGTCACAGCCTTGCCTGTAGTGAATGCAGGGCAGTGAGCAGGGAGAGGAGGGGTGTGCGAGGGCCTGACTCACAGAAAGCAGGAGACACTGCTCCTAGCCTGTGCTCATTCGCTCCTTGCACGCAGGGCTTGCACTTTTGGAAGGATGGGATGTCGGTAGATGATACTTTGGCTCCCTCTGACATTCAGCTTGGAGTCAGACCACCACACAGGACCCCAAGGAGGAAGTGGGCTGGATCCCTGAGCGGGGCCTGCCTGATACCAGGGGGAAGCCTGGGTTCTGAACCCCCCCAAACTCATCTTCTGACCTCACTTCCCCTCCCAGTTTGACCTCCAGCGGGTCGTGATTTACTGCGACTCCCGACACGCGGAACTGGAGACCTGCTGTGACATCCCCTCGGGTCCGGTGAGCAGAGACTCTGCCGGGGGTGGGGGGATGGGCCCTTGACTTCCTCCCCGTGACCCCCTGGGGAGGGGGTGTTCAGGGTCTGGGAGCAGAATCAGGACACCCGCCATCAGAGTGCGGGCTCGGAGGGAGCCTGGTGGTCATCACCAGGGGCTCCAGTTCCGGGTCGGGTGGGGTGTGGGTTGGGGGAGCAGGTCCCTCTGGCCTCAGTCAGCAGTCCCAGGGGCCCAGCTCTGGGTGATGAGGGGCAGAGGCTGGCCACCTGTCCCCAGGAGAGAATGGCCTTGGTGCTGTCAGTGCTCAGGGCTCATCAGCAAGACCGGGGAGGCAGCTCGGGGTCGGGAACAGCGGGCCGGACCAGACTGCCTGGTGTGCCTGGACCCTCCGTGCGGTTCTGCCTGTCCTGGGCCCTCCCCACCTCCGCCTCTGCCAAGGTGCCTCCTCTCCACTCTCTTTACCGAGGACCCACCCCAAGGATGCTTCAGTAGTCCTGCCTTCCAGGGCTAAAGGCTAAAATCCCCATACTGTGCTTGGGCGGCCCAGATCCTAAGTACAGTGAGCACCCTGTCAGTGTGTCCTGTCTCAGGACGACCGTTGGGCACATGCACCCAGAGGTGGTCGTTGTCAGAGGTGGGGCTGCAGAGTCAGATGAGCCTGGCTGTTGAGAGAGGAGAGGGAGAGAAAGGAGGAGGACAGATTAAATTAGGAGAGAACAAAGGGAAAGAACGAGCGAGGCAGTGAAGGGGAAGGGAAGTAGGAAAGAAGGGAGGGAAGGGAAGAAATAAGTCATCTGGCACGTGCCTGGCTTCTGGTGTCCAGCTCGATACTTCAGTCCCACTAAACCCTTCTCACCGCATTATGATGGAAACGCCCTTGTCCCCATTTTGTGGAGGTTAACACTGAGGCTCAGAGGTGTTAAGTGGTTCCCTCAGGCTGCTGAGAGGCCAGTGGAGGGGCCGAGACCCGTTGTCTCATTTGACTCCAGATGAGCCTGACTCCATGCCCATCTGACTCCGAGGTCTCGGAGTGCCAGGACCTATAGTCAGATACTTGCCTGTCCTGCTCAGGCTCCGGCCTCCTCAGGGTTCCTGGCTCCCCTTTGCCTGGACAGGGAAGTGCTCCAGGGTGCTGGACAAAAAGCCAGGTTCTGACCGCTCTGCTTTCCTCCCAGTGTCAGGTGACCGTGCTGACGGAACCCTCCCCGCCGCCCCAGCCGCCTCCCACCTCCGGCAGTGAGCAAATTGGGTTTTTGAAGACCATCAACTGCTCCTGCCCACCTGGAGAAAAGGTACACAGTCCACCCTTATCCGCAGGCCTGGGGCCCCAGAGCTCAGTGGGCCCAGAGCTCACAGAACTAGCGGTGGAGCTGGGAATTTCCCATCATGCACATGGGCTGCCAGGGCAGGATGACCCCGGGCTCCAGGTAGCTCTGGGGTCTGGGGACCATCCTTGCTCCTGGGACTTCTTCCGGATCTCTGTGGGCCTTGGGAGGGGAGCCCCTCAGACCCCACTGGGATGAACATTTTCCTGACGTTAATGATGTCTTCCCAAAGTTTCTCTGCCTCCTGGTGTCCTCTTCACTCCTGTGCAACTAAACAGCCAGATTTGCTTTGAGAATAAGTGTCAGCAGGGCAGCGGCAGAGGGTTCAGGTGGCTCTGTGGGGTCCACCGCCATCCGTCTGCATTCTGTTGGCCATGGTGTGGAATCTGAACGTATATAGGAATAGAGTTTAGCACCTCTTGTTTTAAAACCCAGTGCATTTCAGACTAGCACCACCACCTCCTGTTTGTCTGGATGAAATGTCTCCTTGGATGCCTGGGGCCATCATCTGTTGTTTTCCTGTAGACCAGCGGCCTTCTTAATAAGAAAAAAAATTCCACTGTTGGAGCAGAACAAACAAGTAACACCAGGATGACAAATTGGAGTTGGTCTCCACGAGGCTCTGCTTTAGGCTCTGCCCTGGGTGGCTCCAGGGCCCTCCATCTCCAGTGTTCAGCATAGTCATCGCTCTGTCTACCCCTCCCAGCTCGGGACTGGCACGCAGCAGGTGCCCCCCGACTTTGCAGGGGTCTTGGGAGACAGGCCAGCATACAAAGTGGTGATTGAGGTTACCTGGAATAAACACACTTTAAGAATTTCCCAACAGATGTGTTTCATTAAGCCTGCCCGTCGTGGCAGCCTCTCCTCCCTACCGCCTTCCCTCTCCTCTGTTCTCCATCACTCTGTCTTTTCTTTTTCCTCCCAGAGGGCCCCTCAGGAGCTCTCAGTCAGGTGGGGTGGTCAGACCATGGCCCTACCTGTTGGAAGACCTCGAGGAGCCAGCCCAGTCTTGCTCCAAGCTGAAGCTTTCCTGAGGAGTTGGTGAAGTGAGGCACCTCTGGCCTGGTTCTGGGTTCTGATTGGGAGAAGCCGGGGAGGGAGTCCGAGTGGGTGCCCACAGGGTGCCGGGCAGGGCTCCTCCTCCTCCATGGCGCCTTGGGCACGCTCAGGGCTTCAGGCCACGGACAACATGCTGATCATATTCTCACTCATCAATGTCATAACAAAAGCAACCATCCAAACCCAAATCCTTTTGGAGTCTTTGTTTTCCGTTAAAAACCCCAAATGAGAAGGGTAACTGCAACAATGTGAGGTTTGGCGCACCGGCACGCGGACTGTGCCAGGGAGGGTGGCCAGTGGGGCTGCCCAGGTCAGGATTTCCCCGGGGCCTTTCCCTGGCGGGGACCCCTGCAGGGAAGTCTGGGGTCAAGCAGGCTTCTGTCCCCTCTTAGCACCCACCTTCCCCGTCCCCAGCTCACAGACACCCGCTGGATGGCCACTGACCTCCTCGGCTTGGCCTCTGGATCCCCTCCCCCAGCTGTCCCTGCTCTGTGCGGCCCCTCGTGGCTCCCAGTTGCCCTTCTTGCCTCATTTCACTCCACGTTCCCCTCCCAGTCTCCAGGCAGGCAGGAGCGTCCTGTTCCATGGAGGGGGCGAGATCCTCCTTGCCTTCTGCAGTTTGCATGCGAAGGTTCTTCTGCCTAGAACACCTTTTCCCCCTCTGGCCTTTTTATCTGGCTAATGCCTGCTCTTCTTTCAAGACATCCTCAGAAAATCCTTTTCTCATCGTATTATTGTCTGATTTTCCTCCTTCCTTCCTCCTGTCCTCCCCTTCCCTGCTCCTCCCTTCCCCTCCTTTAGGCTCCCTCCCTGTTTGTATTCTTCCTTTCATTATCACATCTGTCTGTAATTATTCCTTCAGCACCTGCTATTTGCATGACATTATGGCCTTTTTCTCTCCCTCTTCTTCCATCTACCATGGCAGTTATCATCCTGGATGAAGACTCTGTTTGTCTCTACTTCCATAAGCTCATAAATTCCAGATGGCAAAGACTGAATCATTTCATGTGTGTATTTTCAGCCACTGTATTAAATGATTGAGGTGATGGGAAGGTGGGATCCAGGCAGCGTATGAAGCGATGGATGGAATGGATTATTGGGTGATGCTCCCCAGAGTTTGAGGCTGGCATCTGTCGATTGATGGATGATCTCTCCACCAGTAGCTGTATTTGGAGGCCAGGTCCCAGCTCCCCATGCAGGTTGGCAGTTTGCAATCAGGAGCTCTCAGCTGCCGTGAACTCTGTCCAGCTTACTGATCAGCACATGGCTTTCTAAGAGACTGGCTTACGAGCCTGTGCCAGGGATCACCCGCCAGTGAAGAGAGAAGGGGGAAATTAAGACAGAGCCTTACTTGTTTCTTTTGTCTTTCTTCCTTCAGGGTGAGAAGGGCTTCGATGGCCCCGTGGGACTCCCCGGCCCAAAGGTCAGTACTGGAGCTGCAGACGAGTCCTTTGAGCCCGAGGATCTTTTGATTTGCTCTTTTTGTAAGAAAGAAAGAAAGAAAAAATAACCAAAACAGTGGTGTGTTAGTTTACTGTCCTGTGGGGTTTTTCTTCTGAGCTTGTTGAGATGGAAGAACAGAGCAAGTGCCATGAAGTTCGGAACCTTTGAGTCTCTTCGCAGCTCAGAAGGTTCATTTCTCAGCTTGACAGTGTGAGCTAGAAGGAGGTGGAACTCACACACCCAGGCTCAGATCCTGTTTGTTCCAGCAGCCTCAGTTCTCTGTGGTCAGCTAACCCTCATCCATCCTTTCAGGCCTCTATAGTCCAGAAACTTTGGGGGTTGGGCTTTAAACAGTCTGTTTAGCACCTGCGATCTGTTTATTTAAATTGGTTGGAATTATTTTTGTGCTCATTTTCCAAGCTCACCAATTGCTCAAAGCCAGGTGTCTCCCCGGGGCCTCCCCCTTCCTCATTCAGGGCCCAGCCTCTTCTGTCTCCACCACTGCCCAGGTTTACAGCATTTATGGGGTGGGACGGGGCTGTCATCTCCCATCATGGTTTTGGTCTCAGAAAGCTGAGACCCAGAAAGATGTGGATTGCCCCTGGGGGTGGGTCATACAGTGGCTGAGGGCAGAGGTCAGCGTGCCCCAGTGACCATCACCTGGTCTGGTGTCAGAAAGAGGGGCTGAGTGTAAGGGTGGAGACACAGGGATGCCTCCCTTCGCTCCTCCCTAATTCACTCTCCCCTCCCCCTCCCCCTTTCGTTCCCTCTCCCCATCCCTCACCTGCATGGATGATGTTCAAGTTCAGCGAACCACCGTGGAGTGCCTGCTAAGGTCCCTTTTTGTCTTTTCCCTTCTTCCTTCCTCTGTGGGTATCTCCTTCATCTCCCCTCCTGTCACCCTGCTCCCCTCTGCCCCGAGTCTGCTAGGATGGAGAGGACACACACAGACACGCATGGGCGTGCACTCAGACACACACACAGACACACATGGGTGTGCACTCACACACACAGACACCACACATGGGCGTGCACTCACACACACACACAGATACACAAGACACACATGGGCGTGCATGCACGTGCGAGCGCACACACACACACACACACACACACACACACAAGCAGCTCTGAGATCCAGGGTGCCCGGTGTTCTCTGCAAAGAGGAGAGTGGGGGTTTCTGCTCAGGTATCCCCAGGCTCTAACCTTGACTTCTTGGCTGTCAGATGAAAGAAAGGAGCAGAGCCGTCTGGGGGTGTGAGCCTCTAAGTAGAAAATGTTTGTCTGAAGCAGCGACTGTTCACAGAGCAACCGTACTGGGGCTGTGGTGGAACAGATCCGGGCTGTGGGGCGGCAGAGCCCACCCCCCGGCCCTGGGAGAGAAGCTAGGTGCGAGGGAGGGATTCCAAGGAGAGAAGAGGCCCCACGGCCTGCAGGGGAGCCTGGCTGCCCTGTAGCTGGTCAGCTGTCCTGGCCCTTCATCTGTGTCCCAGCCCATCCATGGTTAGGAGGCTGCGTGAACACTTGTGAGTCCCTTGGCTCCGTTCACCTAGAGGTCACTCAGGTCATGTCCACAGGTGTGGCCTGGTGGACCCAGGTGCCCAGAACCTCTCTGGATGCAAGGATGTGCCTATGGGTGACAGGGAGCCAGGTCCCCAGGACTCAGAGGCAGCAGGAAGAGGCATGACTGGGAGATGGGAGAGTGGGTGGGGGAGCGGGGCCAGAGGGGAGCCCTGAAGCTGCCTGGGGGGCTCCAGGATGCCTGGGGCCCCTGCCTGAGCTGGGTCCGGTAGGATGCATGGAATCTCCCATTCCTGCTCCCAGCAACCAGCGTGCGAGGCTTTCATCCACTCGCTGTCTCAAGCTGCCCTGGGCTCCTGGAATTAGGAGGTTGGGGAAGTTATTCAGATGCTTCTCCCCTCTCCGGGGGCGGGAAGCCTGGCCTCATGGTGCAGTTGGCAGTGATAAAACCAGTCGGTTCCAGGAAATGGGGGCAAGGTGGGCTGTGGGCAGCCGGTGTCAGGGAGCCTTGCCCGACCGGAGGAACTGACCCACTGCTGTCTCTGGTTTCCGCCCCTCAGGGAGACATGGGAGCCACTGGGCCAGCAGGCGCTCCTGGACCCAAGGGAGAGAAAGGAGATACGGTGAGTGAAGGCCTCTCCACCATGGCTAGTGTGGGGGACCCCTCTCCACGGGCATGGGGGTGCCTCCCCGCCACTCTGGCCTCACCCCACACCACCCCACCCCCAACCCCCAGAATCCTGTGCTCCAGATGGGCGCTGCATCTCCTAGCATCAATGGCACAGATTCAGAGTAGGTGGACCCCAGCCATTGGCCTTGGCTCCAGTCTTCATTAGCTGGGTGACTGTGAGGTTAGTCTCTTAACCTCTGAAAATCTCATCTTACTCCACTAGCAAAGTAAAGAAAGTAACAGCTTTGTCTATGAAATGCCTGGGCCGTGGTAAGTGGTCAGTGAATGAGAGTGGGTATAGCCAGTTCCTTTTAGGTTCTGTGCTCAGGGGGTTCCCTGAAGACAAGACAGATGAGACAGAGTCACTCTCCTAGACGAGTTAGCCTGGCAGATAGCACCCCTCACATCATCATCTGAGAGCTCGTAATTGTAACTGTACCGCCTGCCCTTCTTCACCAGTGCTCCATGTGGGTTCCCTCCTTACTTCTTAGAAGCGCTTATTTTAAATTCTTATTGGAGTATGGTTGGTTTACAGTGTTGTGTTGGTTTCTGGTGTACAGCAGAGCAAATCAGCCATGCACGTCCCTTCTTTTTTGGAGTTCCTTCCCACTTGGGTGACCAAAGAGCATTGAATGAGTTCCTTGTGCCATACAGTAGGTTCTCACTGGTTATCTATTTTAGACATACTATCAATAGCGTACATATGCCAATCTCAGTCTCCCAGTTCATCCCACCCCAGAACATAGTCTTGTCACTTCTCTGATGTGAAGGATACAGGATTTTCAGACTTGTATGATATGCTTGTTATCATGGAGCCTACATGTGTCAGAGGCGAGATTTGAACCTGTGTTAGTCTGAGTCCTGTGCTCACCTGCTGAGTTCCGCCTTTCACCCACACCGTGTATGCCTGCCTCCTGTAGGGGTGGGAAGCACCTGCTCTGTGCAGAGCAACACGGAAGCAGGAAGACCTGCTGGTGTCACAGTGTGCATTGTGTACCTGGCTCTGTTTACCTGAGTACTGTTTGACAGTACTCTTTCTCACTTAACCTTCAGATCGGTGTTAAAAGATGGGGGCTAGTGAAACACCCATCTTACTCATACACGGGGAAAAAAAGCAGAAACAGCCAGCGAGAGGTCTCAGATGTCAGATTTAACAGACAAAGCCTGCAAAGCAGGCACTAAATCATATCCAAAGAGCTAAAGGAAACTTCTGAAGGAAATGGAGGAGAGTGTTGTGACAATATCTCATCAAATACAGAATATAAAGAAGTATAACAGATTTGAACTGGCTGAAGAAAGAGCCAGAATTCTTGAAAATAAATCAGTGGAGATTACTTAAACTGAAGATCAGAGAGAAAAAAATAATGAATAGAAATGAAGAGCCTCAGAGAAATGTGGGGGCCCGTGAAGTCAATCAGTGGGCACATAATATGGTTACCAGGAGAGGAGAATAAAAAGTAATCAGGGAAATCATGTCTAAAGACATCCTCAACTTGATTAAGCATAGTCACCTACACACTCGGAAAGCCTCAGGAACTCCAATCAAGAAATGCAAAAGGAGATCCATCCTTAGAAACATCATAATATCAATTTGTTGTTCAGTTACTAAGTCGTGTCCAGCTCTTTGCAACCAAATGAACTGGAGCACGCCAGGCCTTCCTGTCCTTCACCGTCTCTCAGAGTTTGCTCAAACTCATGTCCATTGAGTTGGTGATGCCATCCAACCATCTCATTCTCTGTCGTCCCCTTCTCCTTCTGCCCAGAATCTTTCCCAGCATCAGGGTCTTTTCCAATGAGTCAGCTCTTCACATCAGGTGACCAAAGTATTGGAGCTTCAACTTCAGCATCAGTCATTCATGAATGTTCAGGGTTGATTTCCTTCAGGATTGACTGCTTTGATCTTGCAATCCAAGGGACTCTCAAGAGTCTACTCAAGAACCATAATTCAAAAGCATCAGTTATTCAGTGCTCAGCCCTCTTTATGGTCCAACTCTCACATCCATACATGACTACTGGAAAAGCCATAGCTTTGACTATATGGACCTTTGTTGGCAAAGTGATGTCTCTGCTTTTTAATATGCTGTCTAGGAGTCTTCCAAAGATCAAGCATCTTTCAATTTCATGACTGCTGTTACCATCTACAGTGATTTTGGAGCCCAAGAAAATAATATCAATAAAAAATGCTAAAAGACAAAACAAAAAATGGGAAAGCAGCAGAAGAAAAATGAGTCACGATGTGGAAGGAAACCCCAATAACATCATCAGCTGACTCATCACCAAAAATAATTGAGGTCAGAATGTAGGGGGATGACAACTTCAAAGTAATAATTATGGCAGTGTATCACTGGGTACTTAAATATTTGTCACAACAGTAGCTCAAAAGGGGGGAGATGGAATAGGTCACACAGCAGTATGTCTCTCAACCTCAATGGAAGTGAGTTAGTGTAAGTCTGAGGTTGATCCTGAAAAGTTAAGACATATATGGGAAACTTCAAACAATCTCCAAGAAAAATAATTTAAAAGTATACAGTGACAATATCCTTAAAGAGGTTAAAATATTGCAGTAAAAACGTACTCATGTAGTAAAGGAAAGAGTAATAAAGAACGAAAAAAAGGAAGAAAGTCAGGAGGCATAGAAACCAGAAAGTTAGATGGCATATGTAAATCTGCCTATATCAAAACCAGCATTGCCTGTAAATGGATTATACAAACTAATTAAAAAAGCAGAGATTTTCAGACTGGACATAAAAGCAAGATCCAGCGTGTTCTGTCTAGAGGAGACAAACTTTAGATTCAAATATATAAATAGGCTGAAAATGTGTCCAATACACATTCTACAAGTTGAAAACATTAAAATTGGAGTGACTGTAGCCATACCAGAGAGAGTAGGCTTTAAAAAGTTAATAGAAACAAAGAGGAGCATTTTATCACGATAAAAATGTTGATCCTTCAAAAATATGCAACAGTTATCAACATATGTGCGCCTAAGAACAGAACCCCTAAATACGTGAAGTCAGTACTGAGAATTGAAGTGAGAGATAAACAAGTCGTCACCAAGGATTAGAGATGTCGGCGCTCCACTCGCAGTAACAGGCGCACAGCGAGGAGTGTGGAGGCGTGGAGCCCCACGCACAGGGACGGGTGCACAGCGAGGAGTGTGGAGGCGTGGAGCCCTCCGATACGCTGCAGCTGCTTTGAAGAACCATCCGGCGCTCATTCAAGGGTTAAGCACAGAATTACCGCAAGACCCAGCAGTTCCACTCCTAGGTATACAGCCAAGAGAAATGAAAACACGTGTTTGTATGAAAATTTGCCCATGGATTTTCATAGCGGCGTTATTCATCATAACCAGACAGCAGAAACAAGCCAAGTGTTCACTACCTGATGAACGGATAAATGAAATGTGTCTTAGCCATGCAACGTCATATTGTTCTGCAATAGAATGAGGTTTGATACAGGCCATAAGGAGGGTGAACCTTGGAAACACTTCGCTAAGGAAACACTGGCTATGAAGCCAGTCATAAAAGCCCACATATTGTATGATTCCATTTATATAAAATATCTAGAATAGGCAACCCTACAGAGACAGGAAGGAGACTGATTGTTGCCCAGAGCAGAGGGTGAGGGAAAAGGGGAGCGACAACCATGGGTATGGGGTTCTTTGGGGGGCGATGAGACTCCAGAATTGACTGTGGTGATGTTGCACAAGTCTATAAATGTACTAAGTTGAATGTAAATAGCTGAATTATGTGCTGTGTAGATTGTATCTTGGGCTTCCCTGGTGGCTCAGTGGTAAAGAATCTGCCTGCCAGTGCAGGAGACTCAGGTTCAATCTCTGGGTCAGGAAGATCCCCTGGAGGAGGAAATGGAAACCCACTCCACTATTCTTGTCTGGAGAATCCCATGGACAGAGGAGCCTTGTGGGTTATAGTCCATGGGGGTCACAAAGAGCTGGATGTGACTTAGCGACTAAACAACAACAGATTACATCTTTCAAAAGCTGATGTGGAAAAAAGAATACTTCTGTCATGCTGAGTCATTGGGAAAATGAAATAAAAATGTTGATAATCAACACTCAGTGAATGATAGACGACTTTTAGAGGTTCTCTGGCAGAGCTTGTGAAAAAGCAGCCAGCCGTTCGAATCCCAGGCACGTGTGGTGCCGTGCCATGGAGATGGTCTGCAGCAAACCTGTCTTTTGCTTTCCCCTTCCAGGGCGGAGGACCTTTTGTGCAAGGAGAAAAGGGTGAAAAGGTAAGCACCTCCCCGTTGTCTCACTCCTCCAGGGGCCATGGAGGTGGCTCAGGACCAGGATGAGGGCCTTGGGTTCAGGAGAGGTGTGTGTGCCGTGTTGCTGCTGGTAAGAATTGGGTGGGAGGGAAGAGGTCTCCCGGCTGAGTGCCTCAGTGTTAAGTGCGAGGAGGGAAAGGCTTGTCTAGGTCCTGGATGCTCTGCAGTGCCTAAGAGCACAGGGCACTTCATGGGGCTCCTGGTAAGTGGGATACAGAGCTGCAGATGTGGTTTGAGGACCAGCACGCTGGGCGTTCAGTATCAAAACCTGTCCAGGCTTGTTTGCAGTGATGGGAAGGATGGTCTGTGCTTGATCAGACGTGCTGAGAAAGTTCGAATAGCAGGTACCGGTAGGAGGGGGGAGACCAGAGGAGCTTGGGGAATTGCCAGGAGATTGTTGCAGAAGCACAAAAGGAAGATGAGGAGGGACAGAGTGGCAGGCGGCAGCAGCAGGACAGATGGAGGGACGGAGGCCTGTGACGTGCTCCCCAGCTACGAATGCTGCACCTTTTCTGACCTTCATCCATCGTGGCGATGATGCACACACTCGACAGATCCTGGGAAAGAGGGGATCACTTTCTTACAGTGTCCACCTAGAAGAAGCAATAAAATAGTCACTAAAATGCCATCTTCTACTCACACCAGTGATCAAAGCTACATCTCCCTTTTCTCAGGAGAACAGCCACAAGACTTTGCAACATACATTCATGTTGATCATTTTGTCAGAGTCTGGGCACTTTCAGACTCAGGATGCAGACCACTGGACCCTGGGGGGCTCACATCAACCTCTTGCATAGGGTTTATGATGTAAAGCAGGTGCCGCTCTGTCAAGTTACTATGGAAACAGAGCTCTCACATACCCAGCCCATTTTCTCTGTAGAGTACCTTTTATTTAGTTCGTTCAGGTCTAGAGATTTACTCTGAGGAGATAAATGGAGGTTGTGCACAAGTACATAGCCACACGTTTCCTTCAGCGAAATCTATAAGCCAGTCTGGAAAGAACTGTCGCTCTGTCGGCAGCTACAGCACTGTAGAATGAGTCGTCGTTGTGCAGTTCCATAACACAACGGCACAGCTCCATAACGCAATAACACTTATGGACACATAGTCACATTTAGAAGGATAATTAACGACCCAGAAAATGAAGGTAATATTTTGTTAATTTTTAAAACACATTGCAAAATATCTATGCAGTGTGACTCATTCATTGTGTGTGGGCATGTGCGTGTGTGGAAGAGAGACAGATGAATTCTGGAAGCAAATCCCCATTGTTGACCTCTGGTTGTCTGGGTGGCCAGGCTGTGAGGGTCTTTATTTTGCCCCTTATATTCCTTTGTGTCTTCGTTGATTCCACAATGAACTTCTCTTTGTTTACCTGTATTAGAAGCTCAGGCACATGCTCACACACATAGTAACTGGTGCACAAGAATGCAAAGCCGTTGGAGAGAGGGCATGAGCAGACAGCATAACGCGAGCTCTGCACCTGCAGACCTGGGTGGCTGGTGCTGCTCTCAGCCCTGCTGTCAGAGTCTAGTCTCCCGATGCCTGAAGCAGGGCTGACGGACCACCTTCCACGGTTCCTGTGTAGGCTCAAAGCATCGCAGCTGGAACTTGGTTTGATAACTGCCAGCGTGCTGGTTCCTGAGGGCCCAGAGCCAGAGCACAGGCTATTAACAGGACACCCAGATGCTCCTCGGGCTCAGGACTGGGGCTGCCGGAGCCCTCTTGAAGTCGGGGCTCAGCCTGGGTCCTGGTCCAGCCTGAGCTCTGAGTGACGTGCTGCCCTTCTCATGTGTAGATGTCGCCAGGAGAAACTGACAGTCGCCCCTTCTCCTCGGAGGAGCAGCTGCATCTCTGCCCCGTGCATTCTGGTTGAGCTCAGGTTAGGCAGCCTCCTCCCGATGCCTGGAGGCACGTCCCTGGTGCCCTGGAGTCCAGGCTGCAGCACCACCCTCAAAGCTGAAGCTGCTCTGTCAGAGCCCCACGGGGGCACCTCCTCACACACGTGGCGCTGGCAGAAGAGGCTCTGGCATGCCTGGCTCTGTCCTCGATTGACACTCTCTTGCAGTTGGACATTTTTAGTAAAGTCTGAGTTTAGATTCTGCCACATATGAGCTGTGCGATTTGGGGTGAGTCACCTCCATCTCTGGGTCCCTGCTTCCTCATCAGTGGAAACGAGGGAGTGGGTGTGATGATGCATAAAGGCCCTTGCAGGTGGCTGTTCTGAGGTTTGGTCATCAGCCCACCCCCAGCCTGAGTCCCTGGGGTCACCTTCTGTAGCTTGGAGCCTCTGCTTCTCCTCCAAGGATGCAGGAGGCCCAGGTGAGTCAAAGGGATGACTGAATCCACGGCAGGGAGAAGGCCACTGGTGACTCATGCACTTGGAAAGAGCTTCGCAGACTGGCTTTTTTGCTTGAATATTCTCTCGAAAGCAGTTGCAGAATACCAAGCAGATTGGATGGACAGGAGCCCGATGTGTCTGGAAATCATATTGCTCTGAATTGTGCTGTTTTGTTTTTTTTTAATTTTTGGTGATGCAATTAACCAGTGTGACAATGTGCATCAGCCCCGTGAAGGCCACGCACCCTGTAAGCTGTGTCTCATGCTGTGTGTGTCACTGTTCACATGGTGCTTCAGGGAAAGCAGTGCCCTGCCCGTTTCACAGATGAGAGAGCTAGCTTAGGGGTCAAGTGGCCTGCCCAAGGTCACTGCTAGTAAGATGGCTAGAAAACAGTCCCGATGGGTACTACCATGAAGGGAAGCTGGGAGGCTGATTGAATCCCCTTTGTCCGATAGCTGAGTGAACCGAGGCTCAGAGAAGGTGATGACTGGCTGAGGGTCACACACCTGAAGCTCTGCAGGAGCTCTTGGCCCCTTGACTCTCCTGGCCCAAGACTGGTGTGTGGCTCTCTGTTCCTGGGCTGCTTCTGCCCTTCATTTTGGAAATTAACATCCTCTCTGGTTCCTGTTGTGCCCCATATTCTCCCCGGGGTTCTTGGGGTTCTGGTCCCTCAGTGTTTTAATATGTATGGAATCAGGCTCAGGGAAAGGGGAAAGCAGGCTTGTGGGGCTACCTGAAAAGATCTGCCTGCACCTCAGGCACTGGGGAGATAGAGAAAAAGGGACTTGAGACCTCCTCACAGTGTCTGGAAGACATCTGCAACTAATCCGTACTTGTCTAAGAAGTGAATGGGTGGTTGGAACGTGGACCTCCATCATCCAGGACCAGGGGCCAGTAGAGGGGTCCCAGACTCTGTGGTCAAAAAGACTCAGCTTCAAATTCATGTTGATTGTGTGTCTCCCCTTGGGCTACTTTGAGCCTTAGTTTCCTTTTCTGTAAAAGATAGGAAAAGAAATAATAGCTCCTACCATGAGAGGTTGCTCAGAGGATTCATCCACTGCCCTTGCCTGCATAATGTGTGACATTGCTGTTCTTGTTATCCCATCATCGTTGGCAGTTCTGTCTTGGTGATGATGGTGGTGGTGGTGATAGTGATGTTGGTAGTGATGATGGTGATGATGGTGGTGATGGTGGTGATGTGATTGTCATGGTGATGGTGATGTGGTGGTGGTGATGATGGTGATGGTGATGTGATGGTGGTGATGTGATGGTGGTGATGGTGGTGATGTGATTGTCATGGTGATGGTGATGTGGTGGTGGTGATGATGGTGATGGTGATGTGATGGTGGTGATGTGGTGGTGGTGATGTGATGATGGTGATGTGATGGTGATGATGGTGATGTGATGGTGGTGGTGATGACAGTGATGTGATGGTGGTGATGTGATGGTGATGATGGTGGTGATGTGATGGTGGTGATGGTGATGTGATGGTGGTGATGATGGTGATGTGATGGTGGTGATGATGGTGATGTGGTGGTGGTGATGTGATGGTGATGGTGATGTGATGGTGATGTGATGGTGGTGATGATGGTGATGTGGTGGTGGTGATGATGGTGATGGTGATGTGATGGTGGTGATGATGGTGATGTGGTGGTGGTGATGATGGTGATGGTGATGTGATGGTGGTGATGATGGTGATGTGGTGGTGGTGATGTGATGATGGTGGTGATGGTGATGTGATGGTGGTGGTGATGACAGTGATGTGATGGCAGTGATATGATGGTGATGATGGTGGTGATGTGATGGTGATAATGGTGATGGTGATGTGATGGTGATAATGGTGATGGTGATGTGATGGTGGTGGTGATGGTGATGTGATGGTTGTGATAGTGGTGATGTCATGGTGGTGATGATGGTGATGTGATGGTGGTGATGATGGTGATGTGATGGTGATGTGATGGTGATGGTGATGTGATGGTGGTGATGTGATTGTGATGGTGATGGTGGTGATGGTGGTGATGGTGGTGATGTGATAGTGATGATGGTGATATGGTGGTGGTGATGATGGTGATGTGATGGTGATGATGGTGATGGTGATGTGATGGTGGTGATGTGATGGTGCTGGTTATGTGATGGTGGTGGTGATGATGGTGATGTGATGGTGGTGATGTGATGGTGGTGATGTGATGGTGGTGATGGTGATGATGTGATGGTGGTGGTGGTGCTGATGTCATGGTGGTGGTGATGATGATGAGGATGATGGTCATGATGGTGGTGAAAGTGATGACAGTTACACTGGTGACAGTGATGACGATGGTGATGGTGGTGGTGATGATGATGATAGGGTAGAGCCACTGCTCTGGGCTGGTTTGGACTAGTTTGGGGAGAGTCAGGGAGAGCAGGGAGGGGCGATGACTTCCACGGCCCTCCATCCTTGGTCCTTCCCTGTTGACAAAGTAAATGAGTAACCGTGGTGAGGATGTTGGTGTGAGGTTTCCTGCAGCTGGGCACAGTGTCTTTTTTCCTTGGAGACGTGGTTCATGAGCCCCAAGGAGAGAAAAAGATTGAGAAACAAAAATGCAAGGCCAAACCGTGGGGTGTCCAGGGAACCTCCTTTTCATTCCGAGGGCCCTCGTGCTCTGGGGACCAGACCCTTCAGGGGAAGAACCAGGAGAGGCTGCATTGTGGCCGCTTCCTGGACCCACAGTGCCCTCTGGTGTCTGGAAGTCAGGGTGTCGGTCCAGTTTTCTTCTGCATGGCTTCATTCAATATTGGGGAACTCTCTGCCCTTTGGGGGTGCACTGCTTTTCCCTGGGAATCTGGCACATGGCGGAATAAGGGTAAAGGAGCCTTCGTTTTGTGCTCGAATGTGGGCTCAGGTGTTGGAAAGAAAGCAGGTTTGGGGAGTGGGCAGACCTGGTTTGGACCAGCTCTGCAGTGGCTGTGCGAGTTTTAGGTGGTGTCTCTGAGCCTCGGTCTCATCGTCTGTAAAGTGGGGCCGCTGATGCCCATCCCTTAGGGCTGTGTTACAGGAGGTTGGCATTGCCTGTGAGAGTGCCTGCCTTAGGTCCTTAGGTAGGTGCATATAAAAATCTGTCTTTCATCATTCTTCCTTTCATTCATCTGCTAGAAACTAGTACTCAGATCCATGAAAGAGTGACAAGTGCTTCTTCAGGAGGCAGTCTTAAAGTACTGAGTACGTGGGAGACAGTGGTGGGTTCACGGAGCTCTAAAACCTGCCCTGGGTGGCCTTCTGGCGGAGAGCAGCCCAGATCTGGTGCTGGGAAGACCCAGCCCCCACACACACCCAGTTTCCCTAGAGTGGAGAGTAACCGAGGACAGGGTGGGGAGCAGGCTTTACAACTCCCCTCAGGAGTCTGGATCACAACTTATAGATGGTGACGGCTTTTGGGAGACATGGGATGGAATCAGGGCAAAGTGTCTCCAAGCCATGCTTGGGTCAGCAACTCTATACTCAGCACTTGGTACACGGGGTAAAAAAAAATCCAAACAACAACCTGAAAGCCCTTTCTTCAGCATTTTCACAGGAATCCTGTCTGGCAATAAATAATACTTTGTATGGATTTTGTGCTTGGATTTCACAGTGCGGTGCCCCAGAAAATAATACACGAGCAAGTAGAAGAAACTCAGCTGAATTTTTTTGGGCTGGTTGGCTCATAGGAGATAGAATTTTCAGTTCAGTTCAGTTGCTCAGTTGTGTCTGACTCTTTGCGACCCCATGGACTGCAGCACACCAGGCTTCCCTGTCCATCACCAACTTCTGGAGCTTGCTCAAACTCATGTCCATCGAGTCAGCGATGCCATCTAACCATCTCATCCTCTGTCGTCCCCTTCTCTTCCTGCCTTCAATCTTTCCCAGTGTCAGGGTCTTTTCCAGTGAGCCAGTTCTTCCCATCAGGTGGCCAGAGTATTGGAGGGCAGTGAGCTCAGGTGGAGGGCATCACCTTCTCTCTCTCTTGTGGAAAAGGCCCCCAAGATTTAGGACAGTGCTCTTACACAGTGATTTTTTCATTGTAGAAGGTGTAGGAAGTAGTCTGTAAGGAGCTCTGCTTCATTCAGAAGTTTAAGAGTTACCCAGTCTAGGGCCAGGCACTGGCTGGAGACGGGGGAAGGATGGCACAGTGAGGGGCATGAGCTTTAGAGCAGGATTAACCCGCTGTCAACATCTGAGAGTCAGGGTGGGTGGAGGAGCCAGGATGGGGTCGGGGTGAGTGACAAAGAGAGAGAAGGGAGAATCACTGTGGCCCCTGCAGAGCTCGCAGGGCAGAGCCAGCGGTGGGTGGCAGTGTGGCTACTCACACGGTCCTGATTAGCCCGCAATCTGAGCCAGCTGGGAGCCCTTCCCATGAACATCACAGGGGTGCCTGGGGCCCTACTCCAGAGGATGGTCAGACCTGCTCTCACAGTGACTGTTCTCTCATCTCAACACGACAGACCCACCTTGTGCCATCACAGCATGAAAGACCTGGTTTCTCCCACCGGATCTGGTTCTTTGTTTGGTGTCTTTAAAGGCAGGCGGTCTTTGAAATTGTGAGATGAGAGGATTTTGCGGAAGTGGAGATGGACTGCCCAGGTGGATGGGAGTGGAGCGCAGGCTCTGCTATGTGATGGATTTTATTCCCAGCACCTCCTTTCAGAGCTAGTGACCAAGTCAGGTCCTCAGAAGGTCTCAGCTGTCTCTGCATATCACGGGGGTCTGGTGCAGGTGAGACGTGGACCCTTGCAAGGGATGATGGATCCACTTTTATGTCACAGATTCTGTCTGAGAGGATGGCCTGGGGGAATTAACACTGGTGGCCAAGGTGAATTTAGTGGCCAGCGCTTGGTGATTTTTGTCTGGAATCGTCTCCGAGAGGTACCTTGAAGTGGAAAGAATCATGATGTCAGCCTTTTATTGACCGCTTTCATCTGCCTGCTGTCCAGTTTATGAGTACCAGCCTCTGCAACTCTTTGAAGGAGTCTAGGGCACGCCTGAGGGCACAGAGCGGTGGGTGAGGGTGGCTGGGGCCGTGTCTGACCCTACATGCCCCACTGTTAACACCACACTGGCCAATGCTGGTTCCCTGCCCGCCCCTAGAGAGATGCCTTTATCTGGGATTTCTTGACCCTCAAAACCCACGTCCCTTGTGGGGAGGAACTTATTTTAGGCAATGACTACATTATAGAGCCTCTGAGCCATAAAATATAAATTATATGTGTGTGTTTATATGTGTGAAACTTCTTTTTTTTTTTTTTTGAAACTTCTGAGATGTATTTATACCCTTTGCCTCCAGCTCTGGGTCTCATCCTCTTTGTTAACGACTGGCTTAATCAGCACCCCCATCTCCTATTCTTAGCCTGTGCCTTAATGTGCATTATTCATGGTTATCGAGCTGGATAACTGTGGTCGAGTGCCTTCTATTTTTATCATAATTAAAGGATTTAGGGGGAAGTAAGTTTAGCTGCCTACGTGCCCTCAAATAGCCTTGTAGGTGGGGGCAGATTGCTGGGAGTTGGAATAAATAAAGGTGCTGCTGACCCTGTCCGTGGTGCTGAAGGACACACTGAGGAAGTTTTGAGTTCACGGGTTCTCACAGCCCCAGGCAGAGCCAGAATAGTAAAGTGTGCACTTTTTCCAGCTCCGTCTGACACTCAGGCTCTTGCCAAGTCTCATGGCCCAGTCACAGGGCCAAGGGCCTCATACAGGAGGGTGAGAGCATTTATTGGAAGGGTAAGTGCTG
This sequence comes from Bos javanicus, assembly GCF_032452875.1. NCBI lineage: Eukaryota > Metazoa > Chordata > Mammalia > Artiodactyla > Bovidae > Bos > Bos javanicus. The sequence goes on from NC_083881.1 coordinate 4,038,873, forward strand.
GACTGGGAGGGCAGTGGAGGCCAAGGGTGCAGACCCTAGACACCAGCTGGCTGGACTCAGATCCCAGCTTGGCCACTTAGCAGCTGTGTAACCCTGGCGAAGTCAGTTACTCAACCCCTGCAACCCTTGCTTTCCCCATCTATAAACTGATGACTATAATTCTACCGGCCTCGCGGGTTACAGCAAGGACGAAGTGAACTAGTGAAAATAAATGACTTCTATTGTTAAGAAGTACTCATAAATGTTGAGTATAATTACTATCACGCCAGTGTAGTTTTTCACTTTTTACACCAAATGACATCTTCTGCATCCTCTGCAGCAATGAGGTCTTATCCCCAGGGGTGGCCGACAGCTGGGAAATGTCAGTGTCCCCACCCCGCCCCGCCCCACCTCAGGAGGACTTGTGCAACTCCCGGAGCCTCAGGAAGCCTGGAGGGTGTTTTTAGAAAGTGTGTCCCAGGTGGGCTGACATAGGGGTATAACGTGTCTTTCTCTTTCTTCACTTCATCCAAAACAACGTGCAGAGCATCCAGGAGTAACAGCAGTCCCCTGTACTCACAAGTGTCTGCCAGCACAAGCTACTTAGTTTCGGGGTAGATACTGCTGTCCTTGTTTTCAGGCCTGTTCACTATGTGACCAGGTGCAAGTGACTATCTCTGTGTGGCCAAGCCAGGGATTGTGCTCATATATTCAGACACCACAGAAAAGTGGCTCTCAAACTTGAGCAAGCACCTGAACCACAGGGGGGTTTGTTGAACCCGCTGGCCAGGCCCAGCTCCCCATCTGTCTGATTGGATGGCCCTGGGGTGAGGCCAGAGAATCCGCCTGCCTAACCAGGCCCAGGGATGCTGCTGGGCCAGAGCCGCGCTTGAAGGATCACTGTGCAGAGGACCCCTCTGTTCCACCTGAAGAGCCTGCTCAGGCTCAGCCAGGGGGCAAAGAGGAATCCTAACGGGGCATCTCCACAGCGAAGCAGTGCTTTTGTCAGGATTTAGGGGGCAGGCTCTGATATTTAAGTAATAGAACAGGAGACATTCCTGTTTTCTCTTTGTATTTCGCCCAGTGAAGTCACCATATGATCCTTGGGGCTATGGTTCTCGAAAGTGGGCCTAGGTGGGTAATTTCCTGCCAGACGTTACCCGCTGGGGCTTCTGGCGAGATCCTCCAGGCAGTGTGTGTGTGGAGGGGGTGAGGTCAGCGCTTTGACTTGAAATCAGGGCCCCCGATTTAGAGTCACAGCTGCCAGTGTGAGCTGCGGGGAAGCCCTCACCCCTGAGCCCTGGCTGTTGTTGGTGATGCGTTTCATGTGTACTATCGACGCTCGTCCTCCTGTTTGTTTTTCACCCAGGTTTTAGTAATTCTATTCCATCATGACTGTGACACAGGAAGATGAAGCGAAGTGTATTTTCTTTTTATAGTTTATTTTTTATTGATGTATAGTTCACTTGCAATGTTGTGCTAATTTCTTCTGTATAGAAAAGTGACTCAGTGTGTGTATGTGTGTGTACATATATTCTTTTTTTCATGGTTTGTCCCAGGATACTGACTATAGTTTCCTATGCTGGACAGTAGGACCTTGTTGCTTGTACCTTCTCTGTGTGATAGTTTTCAGCTACTATCCCCAGACTCCCACTCCACCTCTCCCCTTTCGCCACCAGGAGTCTGTCCTCCATGTCTGTGAGTCTGTTCCATGCTGCTGCTCCTGCTAAGTCACTACAGTTGTGTCCGACTCTGTGCGACCCCATAGACGGCAGCCCACCGGGCTCCCCGTCCCTGGGATTCTCCAGGCAAGGACACTGGAGTGGGTTGCCATTTCCTTCTCCAATGCATGAAAGTGAAAAGTGAAAGTGAAGTCGCTCAGTCGTGTCTGACTCTTCGCGACCCCGTGGACTGCAGCCTTCCAGGCTCCTCTGTCCATGGGATTCTCCAGGCACGAGTACTGGTGGGGTGCCATCGCCTTCTCCGAGTCTGTTCCATAGATAGTTCCATTTGTGTCATGTTAGATTCCATATGTAAGTGATAAGTATGGAGTTTGCCTTTCTCCTTCTAACTCAGTTCACTTCATATGATAACTTCTACTCTCATCCACATTGTTGCAAGTAGCATTATTTTGTTATTTTTTATGGCTGAGTAGTATTCCATTGTATATACGGATATAGTCATCTTAAGCTGAGTGATTTCCTTTTCACAGGCAAAGAATGGAGGTTCCAGATATTATATTCCAAATAACAGAACCTGATGCTCTTTTCAGATTCCCATGTGTTCAAGTCATTTTCTAAAGCATTGTCTCAAGGCATCTCACTTTGGGCTGGAGGTGCTGCTCCTCCTTGCATCACCCTGCTCACAGGTGATGAAACTGAGACCCAGGAGGGGAAGGAAGCTGCTTCTGCTCAGCTGAGGGTCAGCAGAGGCGTCGCATGAACCCAGACCTGCCCCCGCAGCCTGGTCCTCTCCTCTCCTCCCCGTCTCTCATCTTTATCTTTCTCTCTCTTTCCTTCCTCCCTTCTCTTCCTCCCTTCCCTCCCTCCATCCCCTTTCCTTTTTTGTGTGCTTTGCCGTGGATCCTGAGCTCCAAACTCCCTTTTCAGGAGCCCTCTATGCCAGCCTTTCCTGCTCCAGACCAGCCTCCGGTCTGTTTCCCATTCCTCTCATTGACCCGCCTTACAGACCTGAGAAAGTGTTCTTAGTTCTCCACAGAATATAAGCAACTGACACATCAATAATATTTTATAGTCTACAATTATATCCCCACTTGTTTACTCATCTCAAGCAGCACGAACCTCTATCTTACAAATGATGACACCAAAGCTCCAGGAGGCAGCGTGACTTTGCTGGTAGGATGTCAGGGAGCAGCTTAGGGCGCTGACTTCTCTCTTCACAGATTCTGCAGGCAGCTGAGTTCAAGAGAAGGACTTTGGAAGGTGTGTTCTGCGAACATGGCGGTATTCTGTGATGCTAAGATCATGTGACCCTGGAACATGAAATATCTGGGCCAGGTTGACTTTTTCTTGGGCACACAGCCTCCTGGGGCAGGAACCCATCTAAATGAAATGCCTGGACCTCACGATGACTTGAAAGTGGAAGTTTCTCAGTGCGTGTCTTATTTCCAGTGCTGGCTTGGTTATCTCAACCATGATTCAAAAAAAAAAAAAAAAGATGTTAGCTTCTTAGACGAAGAAAATACTCGTTCATCTCTACAGAGGCTGACTTTCTTAGGCTGCAGGGCTAGCCCATCCCTGCAGACAAAGCAGAAGGGACTGGCTCTAGGATGCATGTGTGCTCAGGTGTGTCCGACACAGACTGTAGCCCACCAGGCTCCTCCGTCCGTGGGACTTTCCCAGCAAGAATATTGGAATGCGTAGCCATTCCCATCTCCAGGGGATCTTCTCCACCCAGGGATTGAACCCATGTCTCCTGCATTGCAGGCAGATTCTTCACCACTGAGCCACCGGGGAAGCCCTGGTTCTGGGATACCAGTTCTCTAAAATCAGTTTGCTGAGCTGTTCCCATTTGTGGGAAGCACAGATCCTGCAGCGAGGTTCATGACATCTGCTTCCCAGTGGAGCCTGAGACTCAGAGCGCTGCCCTGACCTGGCCTATTCTGTCAGGATTGAAGTGTGTGACGGAGCAGGATTTGAAGCTGTAACTTACTGGCTCTTGAAACCATTGTTTTCCTGCAACAGCCTGATTTGCACTTTGGCCCTGGGGTTTCATACCCCCAGGGCTAATTCTGAAGTAGGCGGCTCTCCCCTTTGTCTCCCCTTGCATGCCCACGGGGCTTAGGAAGGGATGGATGCCCAGGGAACACCTGTGGGGCTCTGGGCCCGGTGGACACTGTTCACACGGATGTGACCGAGTCCCGATTCCCACCTCATGGCGCTCCGGTCCTGTGATCAGACAGATTCACCCAGACACTTGCTGGACAGCAGTGACGGGGCTGGACCTGCGACAGCCGTGGGCACAGCAGAGGTTCCGGAACTCTCTCGAGTCCCCTCTGGCATTGTCTCTGGACTCCTACCCGGCTTCCTTTATTACACGGTCCTGGCAGCTCTGTGCCCTGCTGCTCCTGCCCCCTGGATTCCCACGGCAGGAGCCCCCCAGACCTCCCTTCCCCACCTGCAGCCGCGAAGAGACAGACTGGCCTGTGAAGGACTGGGTAACTGACCCCCGGGGCAAGCTCTGCGCCATGCCACCCCAGGGGGCCTGATCTTGGGGGCTGTCCTTATTCTTCTTGATGTTTCCCTTTTGGGAAATCTTGAATTTCTCCCTCATGTTGTAGGGAAGCAGCATTAAGTGTGCTGGCCCTGGCTACCTGGAAACACACTGCCTTTTGCTTTAGCTCCGAGCAGATGAAACGTGGGCCTTGGAGACAGACAAGGCTCTGGGGAGCTGAGCCCACACTGTACCTGACCCCCAGCATGCTGGCTTGAGCAGGGGGCCTGCCTCCTGAGAGGCCTTTGGGGAAACTCTGATGCTTCCCCAGGGAAGAGGGGCTGGTGAGGCTGAGCGGGGCTGACCTTGATCCCTGGGGAGGGAGAGCAGGGCTGGGTGCCCAGGCTTCCGCTGCCCCAGCCTGCCTTACCAGGCCATGGAACCGCTGGGAGGCCACCAGGAATCCAGTGTCCTTGTGTGCTCGTGGGCTGCTTGTGACGTGAGCATGAAACACGGACGTGCTGGGGGGACGAGTTCAGTGCACTGATGAGCGGAGAGAGCTCAGAACATGACAGGTTGGGAATGTTGGTGGGATACTGTCTTTAGTATCCCGTTCGTATTGCTGTTGGTTCTGCCATTAATGCTAATGATAGCAGTGCTAGCTGGTGTCTAGTCGCCGTTCCATATCAGAGAAATCACTTGCATCTGGACTGGTCGCCTCGTTCAACCTCAGCTGAGTTTCAGAATAGTCAGATGGAGGGACAGGCAGGCAGGGGGTTCATCCCCACAGTGCAGCGGTGAGATTAGAGGCTGAGGGATCTCCGGCCACAGCTGCCCTTCCCTTATAGGGGTGGACAGCGGGGGACAGTCTGACCCTAGCAAGCATCCCATCAGCTCCCAGTTGTCCCGAGGAAATGGCCACCCAGGCAGTTTACTATGCACATCGCACGTGAGCTGTGGTGTCCTTTGCTGGCCATGGGGGTGCCCAGTGGGGTGTGAGCTTTATATCTGAAATTGCCGGTCACCCTCCCAGTGATCCTGCTGGTGTCTGCACATGGCCTTCCAGGGTGGCTGCCTTTGGGGTCCCATGGCTAGAAAGGTGCAGGTGTGGGCCAGAGATGTCTGTCTGTCTGTCTTTCTCTCCAATAACAGAATAACTTAGAATGTTCGGCCGTAGAATGCACTCTGTAAACATTTTTAAAGTATTTGTGTGTGTGCGTGTGTGTGTGTGTGGACGTGTGCATACATGCGTGCATCTTAATTTCTAGGTAAAACTGGAAATGTGTGATGTGTCTGTGAGAAAACGAAACCTCTCTCACGGGCGTATTATAAGAACTAAGTAAGAAAATATTTGTAGAAGACATCCTGCAGGGTCTAGCCCGTAGCATTTTCTTCTAAATATTACTTACAGGTTCATCAGTTCATTGATTCACTGAATGTCCGACATCCTCATTTCACAGATGGAAAAGCCCCAGAAAGAGGCATTGGCTTGCTCTGTGGTCCTTGGAAAATTGATGGAGAGTGGGGAGCGGGATGAAGGTCTTGGTGGAATCCTTTGATTTGAAGGAGACGGTGTGGGAGCTGGATGGGAGATAAGGGGTCCTCGGGTTCCCTGTTCCTGAGTTGCCCCCCTGCTGCACCTCCAGGGAGCATGGGGGTGGGATGAGGAGGCCCCCACACCTGCTCCATGGGCACATGTGTTGCATGCTTCCTCTTGATTTGCTGGAACGGAGTTTGCCCCAGCTTAAGAAGCATTTTTGATACCTGGCCTAGCCCAGCATTTCTGGTGTGATTTTTCCTCCCAGGGATGCTTGGGTTGTCACACCCGGGGAGTGGTACCCGGCATCCAGGGCCCCTGGAGGACACCCTGAATCACCCAGGGCAGCCTCCCCGCCCCCAGCAAAGACTGACCCATCTGGTGCTGGGGGACCCAGGTCGAGAACCCTGCTGTGGCTGATGCTCTGCTCGCATGTGTGACTGGGGCCCGGAGTGGGGCGGCCACGTGGCGAGTTACTGAGAGGCAGGGCTGGGGCGTCTCACTCCCACCGTCAGGCGCATACAGACCCCCCAGGGGTCTGGTTAAAACGTGGCCCCCGAGGCAAGGGTCTGGAGAGAGGCCCGCGGCCTGCATTTCTTGCCCTCCCCTGGAGGCATCCCGGCTGCAGATCTGCGTGTTGCCACCCTCTGAGTAGGAGCATCTCAGCCATGATTCCCGTCTGGCGCATCCTCTGCTGCCACAGCGGAGAGCCTGTGTCCAGCGCGGTCCTCACCCTGTCTTAACCGCTCTTCTCTCTCTCCCCTCCTAGGGCTCCCTGGGCCTGCCGGGTCCCCCAGGAAGAGACGGCAGCAAAGGCATGCGGGTATGTCTGTTCTGGGGGCCTGCTGATCGGAGCCCCTGTCCTTGAGGGGGGGGTGGCCTTCGCCAGGGCCAGGCTCCAACTGGGCACCTTTGTACCAGGATCGTCCCAGGTCCCTGGAGGTCAGCCTGGTAACTATCACCACACCAGCAGCTCTGGCCACCGGGCGTCACCTGGCTGCCCCTGGGAGCTGTTTTCACAGTTGGTTGACCAGCAGTTCTGGGCTCTTGTCCCAGTGCCTGGAACTTGGAATGGAGCCAGGGGACCCAGTTCCCAAGTCCTCAGTTCATAGCTTAAGTTGGAGGGGGCCCCATAGCCCACGTGTCCAGCCGGCCCGCCTGCAGTGGGCACCTGACTCCCCCTCTGCCTCCCCGGCCTCTGAGTTGGAACACACCCCGGGACCCCAGGCGGAAGTGATCTCAGCTCAGGCGGGTCCGTTTGACCCGGGATAAAGAGGTCCTCTTCGCCACCAAGAACTCGGTTTGGGTCCTCAGTGGCTCCTCACCATCAACGCCAGCTGCTGTGCTTTCTCCGCTCTTCCCTCCGGCCTGGTTCTGTGGACCAGCAGAACTGGGGCGTGTTGGGGGTTCCAGTGATGAAGGCCTGCAGTGAAGATCAGCTCCTTTGCTTGTCGGAGGCGCCTCTGGGGGGAGCCTAGGTCTCGGCTTGCCGGCCGTTATGACGCTGTTTCCGTGCTGAGATCCAGTTCTGGAAAGGACGCCCCGGGGCCTGGGCCTGAGTCCCCCGGGGTTGTGACCTTGTGCTGTTCTCTGTGCTGCAGGGGGAGCCAGGAGAACCGGGCGAGCCGGGGCTGCCCGGGGAGGTGGGCCTGCGGGTGAGTGTTGCTCTGAGCTCTTCTTCTGATGTTTCTGGGCTTCCCTGGTGGCTCAGCCGGTAAAGAATCCGCCTGCAATGTGGGAGATCTGGGTCCGATCCCTGGGTTGGGAAGATCCCCTGGAGAAGGGCTAAGGCTCCCCACTCCAGTGTTCTCGCCTGGAGAATTCCATGGACTATACAGTCCACGGGGTCACAAAGAGCAGACTGAGCGACTTTCACTTTCTGATGTTTCTAGTGCACAGATCTTGATGCAAAACCAACTTTTATGGGCCCACTCAACGCTCTACAAATGCTTCTCATGCAGCCACACGCCTGCTCGTGTGTGTGTGTGTGTGTGTGTGTGTATGTGTATGTGTTCACATCCCTGATGTTTCCTAAATTCTCACAGAAAGTGAATCCTACCGTTCTCTGCCATTTATCTTTTCTAACAAGAGCCGTGTCTTTCCTCCCCAGTTCAGATCAATACCACCTGTTCTCTTAATTAGTGCTTACCGTTCCATGATACGGATGCATCATAATTTACATAACTTTGCCTCTGTTTGTGGCCCTCCAGGTTATTTCTAATTTCATTTGTTTTCCACAAAAATCAGTAAATGCACACACCACTGTTATTTTTTTGTTTCAGTAGAGTAGGTGACAAAAATTAGGGTATCTTTGGCTGAGGAAAAAGCACTTTTTAACATTCAGTTCAGTTCAGTTCAGTCACTCAGTTGTGTCTAACTCTTTGTGAGCCCATGGATCGCAGCACGCCAGGCCTCCCTGTCCATCACCAGCTCCAGGAGTTCACCCAAACCCATGTCCATCGAGTCGCTGATGCCATCCAGCCATCTCATCCTCTGTCTTCCCCCTTCCCCTCCTGCCCTCAATCTTTTATTAATGGGTTTTAACAAATATGGCCAGTTTAACAGCCTTAAAGCGGCAGCAGTTCCTGGTCCAGGTAGCAGGGGCTCCCGAGCTCGAGACCCCAGGTGGGCTTTGTGAGGACGTGTCCAGGCTGTGCTGGCCCCACGTGAGGTGTGCGTGATGAGCCACGGGAAGCCAGCCTGTGACCCGGAGCTCTGCACGTGTCCAGCCCGGGTCCCAGCATGGCCACGGGGCGCAGTCACACCAGATTGCTGCACTGGCCTCGTGAGAGCTCAAAGGCCGCTGTGGAAGTCGAGCTGAGCTGCTTGTGAATCCCAGCTCCCCCAGGCAGGGGGTGACATGAGCTCTTCATGGAGGGGGGCAGCAGAGGTGGGGGGGTCTCTTGGGGGGACTTTATGCAGGCGGCATGTGGCGGTGGATGAGGAGCAGCTGTCTCAGCCCCTAACACGGTTATTGAGTGCGTTTCTCTCTGCCCCTGCCCTTTTCTCTCCATCCGCAAACCTCTGCTCTGGGAACTCTCTTCTGCAGGGATCCCAGGGACCGCCTGGACTTCCAGGACCTCCCGGCCCCATCGGCGCTCCCGTAAGTAGAGGCCGCTGCTGGAAGGGGCTGTGTTGCTGTCCTAGGGGACTGGGACCCAGGCCCTGTGACAGGTCCCCACCCCACATCTGTGCATAGATACAACTTGGAGCATGTGGTCAGAGAGGCCCACACCTGGGCTGCTGCCTCCATCACGTCTGCTCCCAGAGGGGAGGGCGGCCTTCGCGCAGGTTCTGGGTGCTTCTCCTGAGGACAGTGTGTGCATGCAGGGCGGGGCAGCGGCCCTCTCCCAGGGGAGGGGGAGGAATGTGGCTTCAAGGGGCCCTGAGTCTCAGGTTCAATTCCTTGGTTCCATGATCGGATGGCAGTGGGGACTGACTCTGGGGCTGCCTTGCTGCACTCGGCCAGCTGAGCTCAGGTCTTAGCTGGGGGTACCTGGATAATCCAGGGACGGGGGGACCAGCCCCAGGGGCTCTCATCCAGGCAGGGGCCGAGCTCACCACCCAGGCCCGAGGGAGAAGCAGGCTGCCGTGGGGAGTGAGATACATGGGAGACAGAGCTTCACCACCGTCCCAGGCGAGCAGGCTGTCCCGGGGCCTCAAGCTCAGTGCAGAGAAGCTGGACGGGGCTGTCTGTGTGTTACTCATCCTCCCTTCCCTTCCAGGGTCTCCATGGAGAACAAGGGGAAAAGGGAGCCCGGGGAGAAAAGGTATTTACAGTCTGCTTCAGTTAGTCATGCAGCTTTCTGTGGACAGCATGTGTGTGAGTATGTGTGTGTGAACATGTGTGTGTGTGTGTATGTGTGTGTGCTATGGTAACTGAGGGCTGGTGCAGAGGAGGCATTAGCTTCTGACCCCAAATGTAAACTCTGGGCCCAGAAGGCCGTGGGCCTGGTACCTGCAGGGGTTGAGATCCCCTTGCAGAGACAGTTTGGGGTTTCCGGGCCAGAGGGGTTTTGAAAGTGCCCAGGATTGGGATTCAAAAAGTTCCAGTTGCTGCTGGGGACTCACATCTTCTTAGCAACTGGCCTGCATTCTCCATACCTCAGGGACGCTGACTGTCAATGGAGGGAGGGGGTGCAGGGACAGCTGTGGCCTTGGTGACCACACAGCGTTGTGGACCGAGCGCTGTGACCTGACCTCAGCTGAGACTCTCCACCCCGAGGCTGGCTGTGCCTTCATATTGACGCCACCAGGTCACAAGTCATCCGCAGACCAGATCTTTCCATGGGTGGAGTGCTCGGGGCTCTGGGGGTGGGGAGAAGGACGGCATCCCACCTCCCCACCTCCCCGGACAGCAGCAGGCATCGAATTCCCAGGAATCCCAGGCCCATCCACTCACTGGGCTCCTTCAAATCAAAAGCTTGAAATTGGCCCTCTCGAGCTTAGCTGTGTTCCAGCCCCCTTTTCAGCACCTGCCCTGTTCCATCTTCCTGGAGTACGTGTTTCTCTCATTTATAGAACATTTCTAAATTATTAAGAAATTTAATTTTATTTCAAGCAACTTAACACACACACACACAGCCATATCTGGCAACAGGAAAAAAAACCCAGCAGCCTGTAAGTGCACCATCCCACTGCAGCTGCAGCGACCACTCTGGCCCGTTTCTTGATTTCTTGCAGGACTCACTCCTGTGTCTCTGACGTCTTTCTACATCGTCACACGTGACGTGTTCTGCTTTGCATCCCCTCGTGTCTACTCTTCCTCCGGGTAGCATCTCCCCCGCCGTGCTGCTGCAGACGTCTATGATTTATCTTAAATGGCTGCACAGCGTCCCCGTGTGTGAATAGGCCATGATTTATGTGCTCATTCCCCTATTATCGATCAGGGAGGATTGTTTCCAGTTTGTCATGATTAAAAAATACTGCTTTGGTGAACATTTTCACACCAATGCCTTTATTTATTTATTTTTCCCAACTTAGGATGGTTTTCTCCGGCCGCTCCCTTAGAAGGGAGATTGTGGTCAAAGGAGACGAATGTGTTGTGTGACTCAGGAAGCGTGTGGGTCCCCAAAAGGCTCTTTGGAAGGAGTGGGGTGAGAGCCAGGGTGACGCCCCTCACCTCAGGCCCCAAAGTGTGGTTTCTGTTTGTTCGGATATCAAACTTTCATCACTGCAGCTTCAACAGTGGAATCCCTTGCCCTGTGTGGTTGGGACGCGTGTCTCTTGGTTCTTTGGAGAGAGTTCTTGTGGCTCAGTGTGTCAGGTTTTGGGTGGAGGGCCTCTCTGTGGCCCTCTGCTCCTCCTCTGTACAAGGTGGGGACTGGGAAGTGACGCTTCGGGTAACTGGGGGTCCAGGCACAGGCTTGATGGGCAGCCCTGGTGCACAGGGCGACAGGGGTCCAATTTGAAGGTCCCCCCCCTGGGAGCATGCAGGGTTTGGGGAAGAGATGTGGCAGGAGGGCTGAGCCACAGCCCAGTGCCCTGCAGCCGCCACCTGGCAGGGAATCTGGGGGAGCAGGGGGTCACCTGCAGGGCAGGCCCTGGAGAGGAAGTCCAGCCGTCAGCCATCAGCCTCAGTCTACAGTGTGGCCCAGGGGACGCCCTGCATGGTGATTTCAGAGCCAGCTTGCCGGAGTTTCAGGCTCAGCTCTGGGGTCTGCAAGCAATGTGGCCTTTGGAGAGTTCGTTTCACCTCTGAGTCTCAAGTGTCCTCAGTGTAGAGAGTAGCTATTATGTAAGGCTGCTATGAGGATTAAATGACCTAATGTTTGTAAAATGCTTAGAGCAGTGCTGGGCAACAGAGGCCGTATTTACGGAGGGTGGGAGACGAGAAGAAGAGAAACAGCGAGGCATAGAGGATTGGCAGGGAGGCATAACCTGAGCACTGAGAGCTCTGCTTTGACTCTGATCCCCAGCTCCCTTGCCGATGTTCTCGGCGACTCTGGGGGGAGCTGGTTCCTTCTCTGCACCTCTGTTTTCCCATCTGTCAAACCAGATGCTTGGGCTGCATGATCTCTTGGGCTCCTTTCCAGTTCTTATATCTGATAAGTACTTAGAACAGTTTATTTTCTCGTGAACCTCCTAAATTTCTTAAATCAGCAAAAAGGAAGTTTCCATCTCCCCTCGAGATAGGCGCATCCCGCTGCCTGGCCTCCTAGAAGTGGAGCATGGCCAGAGAGAGCCAGTGCCCACCTGCCACCAAACCCAGCTCTGCTACCGCCTGTCAGGACCTTCTCTGCGGGCTTGGGGTGGGTGGGCCAGCCTTGCTTTTGGCATCTTCCAGAAAGGCCCTGCCAGACACGAGGTATGGAGGCTCTGTGGACACAAGGACCTCCTAGTGACTGAGGGACAGTGAGGCCTGAATGGATTGTCCAGGGGCCGCTGGGCTCGGGGCAGTCAGCAGAGTGTACAGTGGGTCTACTCAGTCAAAAAGAGGGGTGCCCACTCCCTGGGGACCAGGGGATGGGCCCCCGCTCTGTCCAGAAGAGCGTGCTCTCTGGACAGCTTTGGCGGGGTGTGATGGGAACCTCCTGGGGTCCTGGGGAGGACATCCCAGGGTCCTGCCCTGTCTGGGGATGGAAGCCCGGGCGTTGGAGCACCAGCTTTGGGCTCAGCAGCCCATGGCTCTGCCACCAGCAGCTCTGGGACCTCCCTGCAGCTTCTGTGCCCCTTGACCCCCAGTACACGTAGAGTCCAGTCTACTCTGTGTGTGTGTCTCCTGGGGGTGTGTGTGTGTGTGTGTGTGTGTATAGGCAGGGGAGGGGCTCTCCTGGTGTGTGTCTCTGGTGTATATATGTCTCCTGGGGTGTGTGTGTGTGTCTCTTTCTCTCCTGGTGTGTGGGTGTGTGTGTAGACAGGGGAGGGGCTCTCCAGTTGTGTGTCTCCTGGTGTATGTGTGAGTATCTCCTGGTGTGTGTGTCTCCTGGTATGTGTGTGTGTCTCCTGGTGTGTGTGTGTCTCCTGGTGTGTGTGAGTGTCTCCTGGTGTATGTGAGTGTCTCCTGGTGTGTGTTTGTGTGTCGTGTGTGTGTGCGTCTCCTGGTGTGTGTGTGTGTCTCCTGGTATGTGTGTGTGTCTCCTGGTGTATGTGTGTGTGTCTCCTGGTGTGTGTGTCTCCTGGTGTATGTGTGTGTGTCTCCTGGTGTGTGTGTGTGTCTCCTGATGTATGTGTGTGTGTCTCCTGGTGTGTGTATGCGTGTCTCCTGGTGTGTGTGTGTCTCCTGGTGTGTGTGTGTGTCTCCTGATGTATGTGTGTGTGTCTCCTGGTGTGTGTATGCGTGTCTCCTGGTGTGTGTGTGTCTCCTGGTGTGTGTGTGTGTCTCCTGGTGTGTGTGTGTGTATCTCCTGGTGTGTGTGTGTGTGTGTGTTTGGGGGGTTCTCTCCTGGTGCCTGGTGGAGAGTAGAGCACAGTGGAGCACTAAATGCCTTTGCTGCTCCTTCGTTTCTGTGCCTCTGACCCTGGGCGTGTCCCTCCATTGTTCATCTCACTTTCCTTCCTTTGCCAGGGGGAGCAAGGCCTGGATGGATTCCCCGGGAAGCAGGGGGAGACTGGTGAGCAGGTAGGTGGGCAGGACAGGGTGGGGCCTGGGTCAGGCTCATAGGGCCTGTGGGCTTCAGTCTATCCTGCTCGGCTGGGGGCTTTGGGAGGCTTAATGACCAGCCCCCAGCTTGCCACTCATGGACTCCTCCACGCCAGAGTGGAGGGATCCCAGAGAACACACCACTTTAAAACTGGTCTAACCGTAGTAACACGACAGCTGGTCATTAATGGGAAGACCACAGGCGATATGCGTGTGTTCAAAGTGATGGATGAGTTGCAGTCCTGTCCCCGAGACTAAAAGATTACAGACAGCCCAGATGCTCATAAATAAGAAACAAGTTGAATAAATCAGGGTGTGTATTAAATACAGGGAATAATATGAAGCTGTGCAAATTAACGCAACTCTTAAAGTCCTGACACGGGTGTTCCGTGAGATGCATCCACGAGCCCACAGGGAACCACGTGGAGATGTGGGCCTGGGGAAGCTTTATAGCAACAAGTGCGGTCTGGGAAAACTTGTGGAGGGGCCCTTCTGGGGAAAAGACCAGGAACAGATCTGGAGGTGTGTTACCCTCAGCCCTGCCTTTTCCACTCACTCCCCTGATGGACCCCGTGTTCTCTTTCCAGGGAAGACCCGGCCCTCCTGGTGAGCCAGGGCCCCAGGGGGAGAAGGTAAGCCAGGTACTGGGGTGGGAGATGGCTCCCGATGAGCAGCTGTGGAGCTGCTCCCCTGAACAAATTGAGGCCTGTGTTTTGGGGGGTGGCCACGCTAGAGTTCTGGGAACGAAGGGCAGACAGAGGTGGTGAATCGTGCATTAGAACTCAGCCTACAAAAAATTTCTGGTTATTGTATTTAAACGTGTTTTTCTATTTGGGGGAATAAAAATCCATCTAAAAAACAAATGAAAATCCCCATTATATAACATCTGGACATACTAAAATGTTGTGCTACTTAAATGGCTTTTTGGGCTAAGGCAGAGTAGGAGCAAATAGAAAAATCTTACAAATTCCTTTTCCTTTTTCTCTCCTTTGCAGCGTTTACTGTTTTTTTTTTTTTTTTTTTTTTTTAACCAGAATTATAATTCTGAAAATGTGCTGGGTATTTCATAAATAAAATAGAGGTTGCATCTCATCCTGCTGATCATCTGTGTTAGAACATTTTCACAACAAGGCTTATTAACTGAATTTGCTGCTTAGGATTTCTGTTATGCAAAGAACTGCATGTAAAATTGTGAAGCGCTATGAAAATGTATGAAGATAATAACCTTGCTAGGCCTTCAGGGTCACAAGGGAAATGGAGAAGGCAGGCTGTGCTCTGGATTTATGGCAGGAGGGGTGATGAGACCCAGCCCTGCATTTAGTACAAGAGAAAGAGTTTCTTTCAGATGATTAGGCCCTTAAGAAAGACATCAGACTTTGGGTCTGAGAACAGCCAGGAGAGAGACGGGGCAGCGGGGGGAGTCTGGCTAAAGCAGAGGGCTGGACCAGAGATGCGTCACTGCTCAGTGTCACACTGCAGAGCGCAGGTCAAGGTTACTGCCCGACTCGGATGCCTTCCCAGCACACGCTGGAAATGAAAAAGGCTGCTCTGACTCCTTCCAGAAACAGGGTATAGTTATAAATAAGACACCTGTGGGCTGAGAAAGCCTCTCTTTAGCAGTGGTGGCTGGAGAAGGTTGATCCCTTCCAGACTTGCTCACTTGAACTTCAGTTCTTGCCTAATTATTTTCTCTCTGTCTAAATATTTTTAGAGTTGAGATTTATATTGCTCTGTTATCTGGTGTCAGGATTTTAATGTATTCTTGAAGTTTCTTGACACCGAGGATGCTAGAGCCTAAAATAAGTAGTTTATTTCAAGTCACTAAGAGGGGATGGTTCTTAAAGTTTGGATCTAGGTGACAGCTCTTTCCCACTACTGCATGTGTGTGTGTGTGTATTATAAATTCCAACCTCCCCCTCATTTATAGAGATGTTTGGTCCCTCCTGATTGGGACCAAACTGATAGCTGAGTTTTCATTGCTTATTATGATGAATGCAGCAGAAGTAGGAAGACAAGGTCCAAGGGCCGTGGTATGATTTGGAGCATTTGTTGGAAGGGTCTAGAAACCAGAGGTTCTTGGGTGATGATACAGTGACTCTCAACTCATGTTGAAGGAATGTTACTGGGACAGATCTTGGCTGCTTTACAATTTGAAACAGTCATTGGGGCTATAGCTCAATATCAAAATAGTTCCCTATAATGAAATGCCTGTCATTTCTCTGCAGGGTGCCGTGGGTCCTGCAGGCCCCCCTGGGCTTCCAGGCTCTGTGGTAAGTGGTGCAGCCCCTAGAGGGTAAAATCCCGGACTCAGACACTGATCGTATTGTGTAGTTGGGAGAGTTGTTGCCTCTGAGAATGAGGAGGAACTCTTCTGATGACAAGAGAGTCTGAAGCTTTTGCACACTGGAAATGGGATAAAATCAGAGGAAAGTCAGAAATGGCTGTGCACACGCCCACCATGAAGTGGAGTGAGGGTGACTGTTGAGAAGAGGCTGCCAGCTTTGCTGACTGACGTCTGGTTTGTCCCCCAGGTGCAGAGAGAGGGCCTGAGAGGCGAGCAGGTAAGCGGGATGTGGGTTCCCTTGTCCTGGCACCCCAGGTGGTGGCAGAGATAGAAAGGCCACCAGCGTAGTGGTGAGACTGCTTGCTGAGCTCAGACGGAGCCCCTCAGAGACGCTGGGAACTCGGGAAGAAGACAGTCAGCAGAGGGTCCTGGTTGGAGGCCTGGGACACGAGGAGAGGGTGTCACGGCTAATTCGCGTTTGGCTTGTGTTACCAGGGAGCCCCCGGACCTCGGGGTCACCAGGGCCCACCTGGGCCACCAGGCGCCCCGGTAAGTCACCCCCACCGCCCCGCCCCCACCCCCAGCCAGGGGTCCGCTCTGAACACCTCTAGGTCTGCAAAATCATGGCCATTCTCGCTGCCGAGTCATTTCAGGGTTATTTCAGAGTCTCATCCCGTCACCTTGAGTGACAGGGGTTGTTGCCAGCATCTAGCACGGGAGACACTGGGCCTTGAGGGCTGAGATCGCCGGGAGCGAGTCAGGCGTGAGCATGTCTGCACCTGGAGTCGAAGCCCAGGCAGCCTGCCTCCAGAGTCCCCAGGCCCAGACTGGTCAGGGCTGGGGTTCTGGTGCTCAGTCTGGTGTTTTACCGTCCTTTCAGATAAAACAGAATAAAAACATTGGATACTTCAACGCCGATTGAATCGTTTCCAGTGCACATTTGCTTTTCGCTTGTTTCTCATTAATCCTGACTTTGAAGTGGCTTGGAACACTTCAGCCTTCGGTTTCTCCCTCTGTTAAGAATTTAATGTTAAGAATTACCATCTGGGAAGAGGCCTTTCAAAGGGACTCTGTGATGATTTTTGATGTGAGTTCAGATACTAAGGATAATGAATATGAATCAGTCAATTCCACATGGTGGAGGTTGAATCAGGTCCCTTTTGGTAACATACTTCTGCTTCTTTCAAGTGACTGTTTCATTGAAGGAAATAAAACAACTCTTATTTTGAAATGCCCATAGATCATACTTAAAGTAACTCAGATTTATCATAAGTCAGATTTATAATCAGATTTACAGTAAAGCCTATTCCTCATTAGGATAAATGTGGATATTCTTGCTGGGGTAAAACTAGAAGAAACTTAGAAGATGTATTTTGCTGTGGTTCAGTCACTCAGTCATGTCTGACTCGTTGTGACCCCATGGACTAGAGCATGCCAGGCTTCCCTGTCTTTCACCATCTCCCAGAGTTTGCTCAGATTCATGTCATTTGATTTGATGATGCCAGCCAACCATCTCATGCTCTGTCACCTCCTGCTCCTCAGTCTTTCCCAGCATCAGGGTCTTTTCTAATGAATTGGCTCTTCTCACCAGGTGGCCAAAGTATTGGAGCTTTGGCATCAGTCCTTCCAGTGAACATTCAGGGTTGATTTCCTTTAGAATTGAGAAGATGTTTAATTCCAGTATAATTAGAAAATTTTCACATCAAAAAATTCAGGTTAGAATAGCTTCCCTTCTGTCTCTATAACCTTAGATACCTTGCTTAAACCCTTCTGAGGCTTGATTTCCAAATCTCTCCACCATCGTCAGTATGTTGAGAGATGTAAAGTAGATAACATGGGTAATACAGTGTGCTCAGATCAGTAAGTGGCAAGTATTGATCATCTGTATTGTAGTACATCTTGTAGGCAAACATATGCATAGTATGGAAGGGTGAAGTTTGTTTTTTTTTTTTTTTTAACCAAAGAAGATATGCACAGAGATATAAGTAAGTAGCTTGCACAAAGTCACATAGCTAAAAAGCAAGACTGAGCTTTGAGCCCAGATCCATCTGACAGTCTAGCCCATCGTCTTTTCACCCCTGAGTGCACAGTGCAGCAACACGTCCTCCGAGTTGCACAGAGCAGAGTGACTTTCCCTCCCAGTTCGCACTAAGGAATAAGAAGGTAACAGTGCCCAGGCCTGCTTATTCCCAAGGCAGCCTTCTTGATCTCTCATTCGGGGGTCTGGGATGTACTAATGGCAGTTTCCCCCTTTATGTAAAATTTGATAAATGAGGAAGGGAGGGAGGGATGAAACCTCAAACATTTTGGTCACATGCTTTATATCAACTGAAATATTTCAGGGTGGAGATACAGGGATGAAAGCACATGGACTGATCTCATAGTTTGGTGAAAAGAGTGTGAAAAAGAAATAATTGTGAGTTGACACTTGCAGTAAGGATTCAAGTGTTTCGTGTCATTCTTGCAGGCCATTTTCTAGAACAAGGAGAGGCTCCTGAACCCACGGTTCTTGCAAATACTGGAACAGCAGGGCCCTGCAGCTCAGTGGAGCTGTCCAGGGTCCTGAAGAGGGTCTCGGGGCTAGATGCTCTTGACAGAATGGGATTGAGTACAGTACCTGGTGTTAGTGATGAAATTCCCTTGGAAGGAGTTCAAAAAGCCAGTAGCCTAACCTAAGGACCTTGTGAAAAATGAGGAACAGTGATGAAAGGCCCAGAGTGTGAGGTTCTTAAGGCCAGGGCCAGTGTCTCTCCATCTCTCAAATCCACAGTTTATCACATGGTGGGAACTTAATACATGCTTGTGAAGGAGTGACCCACAGCATATATTTAGGAGGGACATCAAAGTGAGATCTGATTTCAGTTTGAGCTCATAAGGAGCACTGTGGCCACGGAAGACTCTTGGGGTTAGGAGCCCCAGACCATTGGTTTCACGTCCCAGTTCTTCCGCCAAGTAGCTTTGGGTCTTGATGGCATCACTGTACCCATCTTATCCTCTTCTGTCTTCCTGGCTTGGAAATCATCATCATCGACGTCACCTCCTACATTAACGTGCTGTGAGAGTTAAATGGGTGATTGTAGGAAGCACTGCTCTAGGAAGCCTTATTAAGCCCAACACAGAGATCAGTTGTTATTTCTGGCTTTTCTGAATCTCCAGCAGCACCTGGCCCAGGGCCTTCCGCAGAGCAGTGGCTCTCATTAGATTGAATGAGAGTGAAAGCCTGGCTTCAGCAGCTTCTGTTGAGAAGCGAAAACTTTGAGTTTGTGACAAGCAATCCCAGAGAGTGAAAAGTGCATCCCATTCTCTAAGTGGAAATGGCACACAGCCTTCTGCTCCCGGATGCTGGGAGTCATTGAGGAGGCCTGCATCTTTCATCCTTTCCCCAAGATGGAACGGGTTGTGGCAGTTGTATCAATGTTTGATTGAATGTAATACAGAAGGATCAGCTGGCAGATCAAATGAGAGACATGTCTTGATGCTTCATGAAAACTCACCTCTGCAGGGGCTTCCCTTGAAGTATGCCCTGATCTCACTGGAATAATCCTTGTGAGAAAGGGATATTTAAGCCTTTGGTTACCATAGTTGGTACAGTAACATGCTTGTTTTAATGGTGTTATTAAGAGAAAAGACCTTAAACCTCAATACAGTTCTGTCGCTTAATAGTTATGCAAAATGTGGCAATAATAGCTGTTTGTAAGACAGTCATATTATTGAGTCTATAGACTCACTTCCCAGGTGGCTCAGGGGGTAAAGAATCCCCTGCTTGCCAATGCAGGAGACATAGGAGACACAGGTTCAATCCCTGGGTCGGGAAGATCCCCTGTAGATGGAAATGGCCCACTCCAGTATTCTTGCCTGGGAAGTCCCTTGGGCAGGGGAGCTCGTGGGCTACAGTCCATAAGGCTGCAAAGAGTTGGACATGACTGAGTGAACAACAACATATTATTGAAAATGAGGAAATTGAAGTGCAGAGAGGGAGTTGTTGGCCCCAATTCACTGA
This sequence comes from Bos javanicus, assembly GCF_032452875.1. Classification (NCBI taxonomy): domain Eukaryota; kingdom Metazoa; phylum Chordata; class Mammalia; order Artiodactyla; family Bovidae; genus Bos; species Bos javanicus. The sequence goes on from NC_083881.1 coordinate 4,058,428, forward strand.
TAAAGTTGGTGATAGGGTCTCAGAGCTGAAGGCTTCATTTTCCAATCCACATTTCATGCCGTATTCTAGGCGACGTCATGCACATGAGTGTAAACCAGGGTGCCGTCAGGAGACCCGGGTGGATGTCAGGGCCTTGGCACCCATTCCTCGCTTTGTCCTCACGGCCACTCAGTAGAAGGTATATTATCCTCGCTTTGGAGATGAACTGACTGAGGATCAAGGACGCCCAGTGTACTTGTCTGAGATCAGGCAGGAGATACATAGTGAGGGGTCAGAGGGCAGGATCTTTGTCAGTTCAGTATGACCCCTTCCTGTGCCTGTTTTCCTTGCTTAGTGGAAATTGATCTTCCTTAGACAATTTCATTTATTTATCCAGACAATCAGTTTGGATATCACTATGGATGGAGGGTCAGATAACCCAAGCCCGTCCTTGCCCAGCCAGCAAGATACAGCGACAAAGGCACCAGGCTTAGAGCTAAAGACACTTGGGTTCCGGGCGCTCTCTTGTGTGCACTCGATACAGAGCACCGAGGCCGGGCATTTGGTCCTTACTGTGCTCGTCTTCAGAGCATGAACGATGGTGCCTACACCTTGCTTGTCAGTCATACTTAATTACATCGGATAGGTGCACGTGTTTAAGTGTTACAGACTTGACGGAATTAGACGGTTATTGTTTTATTTTTTTTTCCCCTCCTGACCTCCCAGGTTCCCCATTTGAACAGGGTGGTATTTTCCTATCCAATGAGAGTGTCGAGACAAAGTATGTCCTGTGGTGTTGACTGTGTGTGTTTGCCATGATCCATCTCTGTTGTTTTTTCCCCTTTCTCTTCCTCCTAAAGGGTCTGATGGGTCCAGAAGGCAAGGATGGACCTCCTGGTTTGCAAGGTCTCCGAGTAAGTAAACTGTGTTTCTTTCCTGGTGCCCCAACTCAGCCACACCACACTCCCCATTTTAGCTGCTCACACAGAGGAGATAGTGCTGGTCTCCTGAGCTTGAGATGAATTCTGGAAGCAGATTGAAGGGTTAGCTGAGTTCGGCAGTGGCTGAGGATGGGCAGCCTCGAGCTGGGTCCTGGCTCATCTCCTGCAGACGAGTGTGTGGTTTTCCATGAGTTGTGTACATAGAAACTAACATCTCTGTGTGATCAGGGGACACTCAGTCCTGAGAGTACTGACCCAAGCTGGGGGCCAGCCAGGGCCTCCTGAAAGAGGTGATGTTTGAGCTAAGCCTTGAGGAGAAAATAAGAAAAAATAGCCATGAGATAATAGAGGTCTACCGATAGGCTCTCAGCTGCTCTTGAGTGAAGAATCCGTATGGTTTTTGAATCTCATAATTTCTTAGGAGCATGTCATTTAACCTGATGGAGCCCCCTTTTCTTTTTGTCCAGATTGTGCACACCTTACGGGTTTGACTCCTGTGTTGTAGGATAGAGGGTGTTGTGGCACACCAGAGCTGGCTGCCCATCTTGGTGCCCCACACCACCACAGACTAGGGCTGACCTTCAGCTCTGGGTCCTCAGTTCCCAGCAGGGGACCTCATGCAGAGTGAACACTCAGCTCACATTTCCTGACCTCTGGCTCTAATCTTGTAGCATCACGGTTTAAAAAAAAATTATTTTATTCAAGTCCGGTTGATACACAATGTTGTGTTAGTTTCTGCTATACAGCAAAGTGACTCAAACATACACATACGTGCACTCTTTTTTAATATTCTGTTCTATTATGGCTTATCCCAGGCTGTTGGGTATAGGTCCCTGTGCTATGCGGTAGGGCCTTCTGTTTATCCGTCCTGTACGTTTATTAGCAGTTTGCATCTGCTAATCCCAGACTTTCACTCCTCCGCTCCCCTCACCCCTTGGCAACCACAATGTCTAAATATCTGTGAGTCTGTTTTGTAGCTGCTTTATTTGTGTCATGCTTTAGATGCCACGTGTAAATGACATGAAGTGGGGCTTGTCCTTCTCTGACTTCCCTCACTTGGCACCATCATCTCTAGGCATTGTTGCATTCTCTTTTGTACTGGAGTCACAGGGCAGCCTGGCAAGAGTGTTAGTAGAGCATGTGCCAGGGGCCCAAAGGACAGCACCTGTCTCGTCCTGCATCCGCGGGTGAGCAGGGGGTGACGACCACGCATGTCCTTGGGAACCCCAGTCCTGCAGCATCACTGATGATCTCCTGACTCAAGTTGTTCCCTCCCATGGGTGCTGCTCATCGGCGGCCGATCCTGTGGACACGCTGGAGAGACAGCAGCCGATGTCAATGTGGCTGGGGTGCGGCCTCCTGTTGCGCCGCCTCTGGCTGAGTCAGGAGGGCCTGAGACAGGGTGACGACTCACTCACAGCCTTATCCCTCCTCTTGCCGTGGGTGACCTGCCTTGTCAGTGTCCATTGAAATGTTGGTCTAAAGAGCTCCTGGTTTCAGCGCTCAGGCTGCGATGGGGGAAGAGATGAGACAGTGATGAGTCCAGGGACCTGGGAACTGAGACCCTGAGACTAAAACGTGGGTTGAGGAAAGGGATCCAGGCCCTTTACTTTAGAGATTAGCAACAGGCAGACAGCATAATTCCCGGCGAGGCGAACGCCTTCATTTTGGACAAAGCTGCTGTTTTTCCACAATGAGGAGGTGAAAGGGAGGGGAGGTCGCAGCGAGGCACCCCCTTCCCCATCCACGTCTCCACCCCGTCTCATCCCGCTGCCCCCGCCGGTGGAGGCAGGGGTTGGGCACTCACTGCCTGGCTGGGTTCCCACCTTAGATGGAGGCAGAGGAGGCACTCAGTCTGTCCCACCCTGTCCTGCTCCAGCTGTGTCCACACATCCATGCTCCAGGTCTGGGTCTGCATTTCTCCTCTGTGGATAGGTTCATCAGTCCCAGGACACGAGGGAGAAAGTAGCATGCACATGTGTTCACTATCATGTGTAAAGGAGAAGACTAGCAGGAAGCTGTTACCACAGCTCCCTGATAACACCAGGAGCCCAGCCTGGTGCCCTGGGATGACCTAAAGAGGTGTAATGGGAGGAGACGGAGGCTCAAAAATTTATTTTTATATATTTTTATAAATTTATAAAAATAAATTTATATTTATAAATATAAGTTTGTATTTATATATATATATATACATTATATATAGAGTTATGATTGATCCACATTAATGTACAGCAGAGACCACCACAATATTTTAAGGCAATTATCCTCGATTTAAAACAAATAAGATTGGCCATTAGAGCAGACTGTTAAAACCAGTGATGAATGCAAAGATCAAGTCTTTTTTATGGATCTGAACAGATACCCTCTTTTGAATTGTCATGTTTTCTAAGTTAGCGGACCTGTATATTTTAATAAAGAATACTGTGCTGTCAGAAAAAGAAAAAGGAGGTGCTCAAGCCTATCTGAGGTTCTGATTTCCTCGTGCTCGTCCGAGCGAGGCACTGGGGAGAGGGCGGTCAGGGGAGCGCTCTTAGCTGGAGCTGGCAGCGCTGCAGAGCATCTGAGCCCAGAGTGTTCCAGAGTGGAGGCAGCCTGGCTCCAAGCCACTGAGGCAGTTGGACACAAGAGAGCGTCCACGAGGCTAAGTTTTCCCCCAAGAATATCCTCTTGCGCCCTGATCATCCATCTCAGAACAGACATCCTGTCACTCTCACACCAGCCTATTTTAATTTGCTGTAGAGAACTTGTGTTTTTCTTATTTGAGAATCCATTTGTTTTTGTTTTTCTTCACTAAAATGTAAGTCCATGAGAACATTATTTTTGTATTTGTAGCACTTAGAGGAGTGCCTCACATTTATAAAATTATATATATATGAAAATAAAAGCATATATGAGTGCATAAAATATGCCTAAATGTATAATGTCATCAGAAGATGAAATTTATAGATGCTTGCTCCTTGGAAAGAAAGCTATGACAAACCTAGATGGTGTAATAAAGAGCAGAGACATCACCTTGCCAACAAAGGTCCATCTAGTCAAAGCTATTATTTTTTCAGTAGTCATGTATGGATGTGAGAGTTGGACTGTAAAGAAAGCTGAGCGCTCAAGAATTGATGCTTTTGAACTGTGGTGTTGGAGAAGACTCTAGAGAGTCCCTTGGACTGCAAGGAGATCCAACCAGTCCATCCTAAAGGAAATCAACCCTGAATATTCAATGAAACGCCTGATGCCGAAGCTGAAACTCCAACACTTTGGCCACCTGATGTGAAGAGTCACCTCATTTGAAAAGACTCTGATGCTGGGAAAGAGTGAGGGCAGGAGGAGAAGGGGGTGGCAGAGAATCAAGTGGTTGGCTGGCATCACCGATGCAATGGACATGAATCTGAGCAAACTCCGGGAGAGAGTGGAGGACAGGGGATCCTGACAGGTTGCAGTTCATGGGGTCACAAAGAGTCGGATGCGACATAGCAACTCAACAATAACATAATGTCACTAGTGAGCACCAGACACAATTAGGGTCGCAAGAGTGAAAGGCTCATGGGTCACGCGTGAGTGCTGCAGTTGGGCGGCTGACACACCCAGGTGGTGTGGGCAGAGCAGGACCCAGGACTAGCCATCTGGCCATCTGGGTTCCGACCTTCCACAGGGAATTCCAGCTCTTTTTTTATCACTTTCACCACCTTTACCCATTTCACCCAGCATCTACCCCCTCTCCTCTGACAGCCACCAATCTGTTCTCTATACCTATGAGTTCAATTTTGTTTTAGATTCTGTACTATAGGTGAGATTGTAAGGTACTTGTCTTTTTCTGTCTGATGTATTTCACTTGGCATAGTGCCTTCAGGATTCATCCATGTTGTTGCAAATAGCATGGTTTCGGTCTTTTTATGATACTGTTCTATTGCGTGTATAATACCATGATACTATTCTTTGTCCATTGATACATCTTTGGGCATGTAGGGACCTTCTGTGTCTTGGCCATTGTAAATAATGCTGCGTTGAACATGAGGGTGCATATGTCTTTTCAAGTTAGTGTTTCATTTCCTTGGGATAAATACTCAGAATTGGGGTTGCTAGATCATGGATTGGTTCTTCTTCTTCTTTTTTTTAGTAACCTCCATATTGTTTCCACAGAGGCTGAACCAATTTACATTCCCACCAGCAGTGGGCTTCCCTTTTCTCCACACCCTCGCCAGCACTTGTTATTCTTTATCTTTTGGTAATAGCCATTCTAACACGTGTGACGTTACGTCTAAATTGTGGTTTTGACTTGCGCCTCCCTGATGATTAGGGATGTTGAGCGCCTTTCCATGTACCCGTTAGTCATCTGTGTATCTAGAATGTCCAGTTTTAAAGAAGAAAACGTGGTTCCTTCTGTACCTTTTACTTAGCTTTTATCTTGCTCTGTGGTCCTAGCCCCATCTGAAATAGCCTAGGTATCTTCTTTCCCCTTTGGACAAAAATGGGTCGGGGGGTGGGGGGTGGGGAGATTTGCTTAATAGAATTCCATGTTGCCAAGCATTTAAACAATGTCAAATTTGAAATGGCTAAACTGGAGACTTGTCATGGTGGAGGGAGTCTCTGAGATTGATAGTGAGAAATTTAATGTCCAGAAATTCCCTGCTCAGGTCAGGGTCACTCAGGGCTCTGTCACTGCTCCTTCCACAAGCTGGGGACAGTCTCTTTGGTTCCTTTGATCATTTTATCAATATTTTTTGGCTTCTTTCCTCTCTTACCAAGAGGTGAGACCTGAAGAAGTGATGCTATCAAGTGTGATGCTCTCTTTCTTACTAGAGATAGAGTGATCCCCAAGTGTCTTATGGTGGGTCTGATTGTGCCAGTTGCTTTAAAAACAACTTTAAAAACAGAATCTATCCATACATGTGTAGAACTCTAGTATAAGATAGGAAGGAGGTGACATTGGTTGAGTCATTGCATAGCAGGCATTTAGCTGTTTGTTCATTTGTTGTGTTTTGAACACATGTTTTGCACTTAATTCTCACAAAGATCCTATGAGGTCTGGCAGTTTCAATCCCATTCTGCAAATGAGGAAACCAAGACGTGAAGGTGTAGATTGGATTACCCAGCAGCACACAGATTGTAAATGAGGAGGCAGGGATTAAAACTCAGGTCATCCTGGATCTAAACCGTTCCTGCCATTGCTTTAGGATGGGGTATGTATGTGTGTGTGTGTCCACATACACACTGGACATTAATAGGCCTTTCAATGGAAGCTTTGGAGAGATGTGGGACCTCTTAGTGGACTTCCCTGGTGGCTCAGATGGTGAAGAATCTGCCTGCAATGCAGGAGACCCAGGTTCGATCCCTGGGTGGGAAAGATCCCCTGGAGAAGGGAATGGCAACCCACTGCAGTATTGTTGCCTGGAGAAGTCCATGGACAGAGAAGCCTAGCAGGCTGCAGTCCATGGGGTCACAGACCTCTTAGTAGCTGGCAGCACCTGTTCCGGCGGATGCACTGAGCACCCATCACTTGCATCTCTGACCGCTGCCCTTGGAGCCAATGGTCTCATGTGGCTGAATGTAGTCAGGCCCGTTAGCTCCAATTTCTGATAGATCTAAGAGAGAGAAGCACAAGAAGTCTTTTGTCAGTGGCAACCTGGGTTGAACTTGTTTTTACTTTTCGATTTTTAAAGCCTTTTTTTCTTGCCTTTCCCTGACCTACCAGATGGTAACAGCATCGTTTGGATCACAGGCTACTGTTTGATTCCTGTCATGGCGCGGAGCCAGGTTTATTTCAGGACACTCTAGGTTTTTCCTGAGCACCTGGATTCAGCTCTCACCAGTAGAAAATAATCATGTTTGACATTTGGAGGCACGGAGAACAGAAACTGAGCAAAAAGGACCATACGGCTCAGATTAGAATCACTTGCACAAGCAGTCTTTTTATCTGATAATGGTCCCTCATGCGGCCGTGTTAACTCATCCTGCCTGGGAAGGAGATGCTCTTTTGAATTTATCGACTTCTGTCTTCCACGGGCAGACAGGCGGCCTTGGAAATAGTGGTCTTGCTCAGCATCCAGACACCCAGAATAGCTTGAGAACTCTGCCCTCATTGATAAACCACAGACATTTATCCAAACAATGTGTTGGGTGGCAATTTAAAAGAGAAGAAAAATGACAGGGAATAGGCTATTGTGAATGAATGGTTCTTTATTGATGCATAGCTTGCACTGGCCAGCACTTCTCAAATCCCCACACCCAAGTATAGGTCCCGAGTGCAGAGTTGCTGCTATGTCCACCACCACTAGGGCTGCTGCCTCCACCAGTAACTTTACCATTAACACCAATAACAGAGTCATCGTCACCACCACCATCGCCATCGACACCAATAACAGTATCATTGTCACCACCATCAATACCAATAATAGTATCATCATCACCACCATCATTACCATCAATACCAATGATAGTATCATCATCACCACCCTCATTACCATCGACACCAACAACAGTATCATTGTCACCACCACCATTACCATCGACACCAATAACTATCATCACCACCACCACCATTAGCATCGGTACCAATAACTATCATCACCACCACCGTTACCATCAACACCAATAACAGAATCATCATCACCACCACCATTGTCATTGACACCAATAACAGTATCATTGTCACCACCACCATTACCATCGACACCAATAATGTTATCATCACCACCACTGTTACCATCGACACCAATAACAGTACCATCGTCACCACCAGCATTACCATCGGTACCAATAACTATCATCACCACCACCATTACCATCAACACCAATAACAGAATCATTGTCACCACCAATACCAATGATAGTATCATCATCACCACCCTCATTACCATCGACACCAACAACAGTATCATTGTCACCACCATCAATACCAATGATAGTATCATCATCACCACCCTCATTACCATCGACACCAACAACAGTATCATTGTCACCACCACCATTACCATCGACACCAATAACTATCATCACCACCACCACCATTAGCATCGGTACCAATAACTATCATCACCACCACCGTTACCATCAACACCAATAACAGAATCATCGTCACCACCACCATTGTCATTGACACCAATAACAGTATCCTTGTCACCACCATCAATATCAATAGTATCATCATCACCACCATCATTACCATCGACACCAATAACAGTATCATTGTCACCACCACCATTACCATCAATACCAAAAACTATCATCATCACCACCACCATTGCCATCAACACCAGTAACAGTATCATCGTCACCACCATCAATACCATCAACACCAGTAACAGAATCATCACCACCCTCATTACCATCGACACCAATAACAGTATCATTGTCACCACCACCATTACCATCGACACCAATAACTATCATCACCACCACCACCATTAGCATCGGTACCAATAACTATCATCACCACCACCGTTACCATCAACACCAATAACAGAATCATCATCACCACCACCATTGTCATTGACACCAATAACAGTATCATTGTCACCACCACCATTACCATCGACACCAATAATGTTATCATCACCACCACTGTTACCATCGACACCAATAACAGTACCATCGTCACCACCAGCATTACCATCGGTACCAATAACTATCATCACCACCACCATTACCATCAACACCAATAACAGAATCATTGTCACCACCAATACCAATGATAGTATCATCATCACCACCCTCATTACCATCGACACCAACAACAGTATCATTGTCACCACCATCAATACCAATGATAGTATCATCATCACCACCCTCATTACCATCGACACCAACAACAGTATCATTGTCACCACCACCATTACCATCGACACCAATAACTATCATCACCACCACCACCATTAGCATCGGTACCAATAACTATCATCACCACCACCGTTACCATCAACACCAATAACAGAATCATCGTCACCACCACCATTGTCATTGACACCAATAACAGTATCCTTGTCACCACCATCAATATCAATAGTATCATCATCACCACCATCATTACCATCGACACCAATAACAGTATCATTGTCACCACCACCATTACCATCAATACCAAAAACTATCATCATCACCACCACCATTGCCATCAACACCAGTAACAGTATCATCGTCACCACCATCAATACCATCAACACCAGTAACAGAATCATCACCACCCTCATTACCATCAACACCAATAACAGTATCATTGTCACCACCACCATTACCATCGACACCAATAACTATCATCACCACCACCACCATTAGCATCGGTACCAATAACTATCATCACCACCACCGTTACCATCAACACCAATAACAGAATCATCGTCACCACCACCATTGTCATTGACACCAATAACAGCATCATTGTCACCACCACCGTTTCCAGCACCACCATCATCAGCATTACCACCACCATCACCACCACCATCAACGCCATCACTACCATATTCACCACCACCCACCCCCACCATCATGACCACCATCATTCCCACCATCACCACCCTCATCACCTCTACCATCAACACCATCACCAGCATATTCACCACCATCACAGTCACTGCCACCACCATGACCAGTGTCATCACCAGCACCTCCACCATCACCACTGTGTACTTCTTAATGTCAGATCCTGTGCTGCGCACTCTGTGGACATTATCTTAGTCTTTGCAGTGCTCTTCAGAGGTAGTGGTTTTGAAGCCGGACCGCTTGACACGTGGTCTCTCACCCACTTAAGGACTCAAAAGGGCCAGAATTCTTCTATTAGCATTTCTTCTTCATCAGAGTCACTGTCATCTTCCTTCTCATCCTCATAACTATCTATTATATTTGCATGATGCTCTGTTATGCTTTTTAAATCATTTTCTCAAATATTGAATTATTTCTTCTACTATTGTCTTTACACATAATTACAATAATTATAATTTTCCGCATGAAGAAACTAAGACTCAGCAAGTTAAATGGTTTGCCTGTCCTCATCTATGTTAGGTTTAGAACTCTTTTTCTTACAATATTGCAGAGGAAGGGGGTTGGGAAAAGAAAAGATCAAAGACCTCTTTGATTGTGGTGAGTGGCCGAGTTCTCATAGCCGCTTACTTAGAGCTCCATGCCCCACCCCTGGCGATTCTAACTCATGAGTTCTTCTTGAATGACACCTGGGAATCTGTCTCAAATATGTTTTTGCCCTATTTTGCCAGTATTTCTCATTATAGCTGGGACTTCATGAAAGAGGAGATAGTGGAGTGGGGTGGGACTTTGACCAGTTGAGATGGAGCGTGGGTCCTACAGACAGAGGTGGCTTGGCGGGCCAAGTCCTTGGGATCTTTGGGGCCAAGCTAAGCAGCCCATGTGAGCTGTGGCTTAGGGCTGGGAGCAGGGCCACCGGACGCCAGACTGAAAGAGCAGGTCAGAGGGCTGGGCTGGCACAGTCTGCGGTCGTAAAGACACCTTCCCTCTGGGGGTGGGCAGTGCGTGGGGACAAACAGGAGTGTGCAGGAGCAGAGAGGGAGGGGCCAGAGTTTAAGGAAGAGGGGAGACGCTGATGTCATCTAGCTTCCGTAATCCAGCAGACTGTTAGAGACGCTTCATCCCAATGATCTCATTGTCAGAGCCCTGGGAAGGCCCTGCACACAGCGCTGGGGCCGGATCTTAACCTCATCAGGTTCTAGCTGGGTCCCCGGTGAGACTTGACTCTGAACCTCAGTGTCCCCGCCTCCCAGTAGGACTGAGAGTGCCTGCATCCTGGAGCGAGGGGATTCCTGCAGAGTGGAGACATAAGGAAAATACGGGAAACCCCCGAAGAGGGTTTGACACAGAGGAGGTGCTCGAGGAATGTGGTTCTGATTCAGAGTCATGCCTTCCTTTTCATTTCTCATTGCAATGCTGTGCCCTTGTGAGGATAACTGTAAGGAAGGAAGCAGATGAGCAGGCCTTCCATCGTCTGTGTACACGTATGATAGGGTACATGCTGTGTGTCGTGAGGACTCGCCAGCACGCACCTCACCCCTGTCCAGACAGGTAGACTCCGAGGCTTAGTGATCACACCCCCAAGGGATGACCGGCTGGGGTCATGCAGAGTAGCACGGATCCTGACGGCAGAAGCGCAGAAATGGTCCATGTGACCTGCCTGCCCAGGGTCGAGATGCACCACCTTTCATCCTCGTGCTGAAAGGTCTGTAACTGTGAGAAAGAGTGGAGCTGCTCCCCACGTGCTGACCCAGGAGGCGTCTGGGTTAAATCGTCAAGCGAAATAAAGTGGAGTTTATCAGCGGATTGAATGTTATGCCATATTTCTAAAGAAAAAAAGGGATAGAGGGGGAGGATGTGTGTGCATGTGTGGGCGCATTTGTGTGTGTGTGTGTGTGTGTGTGTGTGTGTGTGCGCGTGCCTGTGCAAAGCTTGCCTAAACATAAAATGCCTCTGGAAAGCAACCAACATCTGGTAGGATTAGTTGTTGTCAAGGAAAGGGAATGAGTGTCATGGGGACAGGACAAGGGCATTTTTCTCAGGTAAACTGTGTGGTACTTTTTAAAATGTGGGGCCATGTGTTTCCAAAGTCATCTGCATTGCAGCGCTGACATCCAAAGGGGAGGCTCCCTGGCCCCAGACTTCCCCGACCCCCACCCCACACTGCCTCCTTGCAGGGTGTCTCGAGACGGACAGTCTGTTATCAGGGGGGTTCCTCCAGACGTGTCATTAGACGGGCTCTGGGCGAGGGCTGCCTGTTAATCCTGGCTTCTTCTTTTTGTCCTCAGGGAAAGAGAGGTGAGGCGGGTCCTCCTGGAGTCCCTGGCTTGCTGGGGCAGCAGGTAACTACTGTCTTCCTATCCTCTTCCTTAGCCACACTGCTTTCTCTGATTAAGGAAATGATAGGGTAGCAGTTCTCAGGTTGTAACCAGACTCTTGCATGAGTCTGAGCAATACTCATCAGAGCATTAAAAACAATGTGCAGCGGGTCCCTCGCCCTCCCTGCATCCCACCTCAGTGCTGGGAGAACAGCTATTCAGTCTCCTGGGGCGTGGGGATTAGGCCTGAAGGAGAGCAGACCTCCTCCCCCGGCCCCAGGCTGGTCCAGCTCCCTACTCCCCCGTGGTCTCACGTGTGCCACCCCTGTGATCCCCCGTGGATCCCTCCAGCCGCCCCGGCAGGTGGGCAGGCTCAAGGTCACCCTCCCCATTTCAGACCAGGTCGGGGTGCGACTCCCCAATACATGGACTCGCTTGGGGTCACGTGCTGTTCAGGAGGGCCCTGCCCCTATCCCAGGCCACCTGGGCCCTGACCCCTCTCAGTCCCCCTTTTCTATAAATTCAGAGTCACTGTGACACCCTCACCCTCCTCCCAACACACACACTTCAGTGTGGACAGAACAGGCACTCAGCACTGGTGGTGATCACACCCCACTTTGTGATCTCTTTGCTAATTGCACCAAAGCTCGCCACTGACCCCCAGCCCCAGCCTTCCTGGAATTAAGGTCGGTAAATTCCTGGGAAGCACTGGGGGGGGTCACAGTTAGGGAGGCGGAGATTAGGAGCTTAGGGTCCCAGCCGCGGCCACTTGCTGGCTGCGGCATCTTGAACAAGTCCCTTTACCTTCTGAACTTCTGCTTCATCATTTGTCGCAAATGCCAATAAAAACAAAACAGGGTGATGATTTCAGCAGAAGATGTGGGGATGTGGCCCAAGTGCTGGGGTCCCAGTGAGAGCACAGGGAGCCCTGGGCGGGGTGCTGTCCCATCTTTCTGGCTTGGTGGCCACAGCAGGCGGGCGGGATCAATACAGGCTTGTTTGCCGGCTTCCCACTGCAGTAAAGGCTTGGCTCTGGCGCCCACTTGTTCCTGGGCACATCTCCTCCACACCCAAGTCTGTGATGGTAGCCACTGTCCTTTAATATCTGGTAGGCACCCACCCAGGGCACGCTGCTGACCATGCTTCCAAATGGGCTTTTCCCGCTCTGAATATGAAGTGTGTGCCGGGCACCCCACACGTGAATCTCAGGCTTTATTCCAGCCCCTCACATGCCAATCAGGCTGTAACACAGGATAAGGGGCTGTAAAACCAGCCATTATTCATGGTCTTCTAAAGATTCCACACTCACTGTGACATTTTGATGTTAGTAGTGCAAGATAAAGAGTGTTTTTGCATTTGTTTTATGACCTTGTTTCTTGCGAGCAAAGCTTGTGTATTTCAAAAATTCACCATAAATACGGCTCCATCAAAATACTTTAAGTTACAGATTTTTTTCCCTATCACTGTTTTCTTGGCTACCCTGAAAAATATATTTCTTTCTTTCATTTTAAATTCTGAAGCCCTTTTCCCTTCAACAAAATCTTTCCTGAGTGCCAGGCCTTGAGTTGGATGCTATAGACACAAATAGGGCAGGGATTTTGCCAGAAATGGGGCACCCTGATATACTCGGGGATCTCCGTGGTTCAGAACCAGAGGGTGTAGTGTATGATAGGTACCACCTGGCTCCCTGCATTGGATCACCACCACACAGATGCAGAGCTGCATTCAAGCCCACCATGCCCACTTCAAGAGCAGTGTTTCCCTGCTGGATCCCTGCCCAGCTCGTAATTCACTCTTCCTAACTTACACGCACGCTCACCTGCCCTGGGCCTGGCCACAGTTTTGTGCTGCTTGCCATCTGTGTGTTTGCTCATCGATTCATCCAGCAGGTGTTCACCTAACCCCCACCGTGTGCGGGTGCGGCCCTGGGAAGGGGAACCTCGCGGCCCCTGTCCAAGCCCAGAGGAGCCAGATGTGATGGAGGCAGGGAGAGATGCTGATAGAGGGACGATCCTCTGAGCTAAGGCCTGGGAGGGGCGTAGTCAGAGCTCTGGTTCTGGGGGACGGGGCGTCAGCCTCTCGGGCCCAGAGGAGGGTCCCTGAGCTGATCTGGAAAATCTGGGTTGATTCTGTCACAGCAGAAAGGAAGTTCCTGGGCTTCCTGGTCTGATGAGAAGGCTGAGGGTCCGTCCGTTCAGTTTCTGCTCCTGTCAGACGCTCTCCCTGTGTCAGTATACAGTCGCATCTGCTCTTTACAGCCACCTGTGAGAAGGCTTATCCCATTTCCAATCGAAAGAAATGGAGAAGTGAAAATGAAAGTGTCAGTTTCTCAGTCCTGTCCGACCCTCTGCGACCCCGTGGACTGTAGCTCACCAGGCTCCTCTCTGTGGGATTCTCCAGGCAAGCATACTGCAGTGGGCAGCCCATCCCTCCTCCAGGGGATCTTCCCGACCCAGGGATCGAACCAGGATCTCCTGCATTGCAGGTGGCTTCTTTACCATCTGAGCCAGTAGGGAAGGCCCCAACAGAAATGGAGCTTAGAGTTGAGTTAGCTTTGCTGTAACAGGAAGAGCCAGCCTCAGGGTGAGCCAGGCCCCAGGGCAGCTGGCCTTCTGGAAGATGCTTTTGGTGCCTCTTTTTTCAGGATGAAAACGGTCATCCTGGAATGTTTTAGACTCAAGATACACATTCTAGTGGTGACTCCTGTGTACTGGCAGCCTTTTAGGAAAAGTGGGAAATTGTGTCTGGTCTGGACGACTGTTTATGCGAAGGTATTGAGGTCAGCATGGCTGGCAGACCCTTGAGTGGGTGGGAACACAGCCAGGGGAGGGGCCGACCCCAGAGGACTGAGCTGGGTTTCTCAACCCAGAAACCCCCTCCCCTGAGGGGGGAACAATCCCTGTGCCCTTGGAGCTGTGTCCTGGAGGAAGACTTTCCATCATGGAGGAGGACTCACGATCACGAATAACCTCTGAAAACAAACATTTGCAAGTTGTTCAGGAAGTGTGACTAAGTGCTAATTATGCAAGGGATTTTCATGCATCTTCAGATTCCATCCAATTTCATAAATCTACTCCAGTTGGAACAAGGTGGTTATTAGGAATAGTTATTTGCTTTTCTGTTATCATTAATGCTAATTAGGTTAATTGGTTATTTACACGTCACCACTGCAATCACTGAGCATGTTGGTGTGTGGTCACCATCGTATCAAGAAGGATAAAACATCCCATTAATAATAATTAGACTTATTGGTTAATTGATAGAGTCATTACTCAGTTGTTTTTATCCATAATAATTAAAACAGGGATTTTGTTGTTAACATTTAGATCTATTGGCTAATTTGTCACTCTCTTTAATAATTAGGTGAATTGGTTATTTAGATATTGGCTTCCCTGGTGGCTCAGATGGTAAAGAATCTGTCCAGATTCTATAGAACCCCAGAACCCGGGGTTTTATCCCTAGGTCGGGACAATCCCTCAGAGAAAAGAATGGCATGTCACTCCTGTATTCTCGCCTAGAGAGTCCCATGGACAGAGGAACCTGGAGGGCTATAGTCCATGGGTTCTCAAAGACTTGGGCATGACTGAGCGAGTAGCATTTTCACATTGATGATAAAAAGAGAAGAGCGTGAGCTGAGTTGGTTTCACACACCTTCGTTCATCGGCTGGCATGAGGCCCCTCCTGGTTTTATCATCACCCTCTGCCTCTATATTTAATCCTGCAGCCTCCACTCCCCGAGCTCCTGGGCACCTCTGCCTGGTGCCTCAAACACTCGCCAAGAACACTCAGCCGGTGTCCGCTCCACCCAGACACACTCACCCTGCTGCGTCCTCACCGCAGTGCAGGGCGCCATCACGGATCCCTTCGTTCTGGTGACTCCAGGCTCTTGCCCCTTCGCTCCACACACCCGACTTGCTATGAAGTTTTGTTAACTTCTCCTTCCAAATGCTATTCCAGCCAAGTCAGACCAGCTCTTGTGTTGCTTCTCCACTGCTAAAGCCAGGTCCCGGGCACTTCCCAGCAGCTCCCCCTCCCACCACTGTGTCCCCCCGCTTCCCGGAGCCCTGTCTCCCACCCCACAACCCCATTCCACTCCTTCACACTGACTGTCGGTCCTGGCAACACATGGAGGTCTGCCTGTTCTCAGGCCCTGAACCTAGTGTTCTTCCTTCTCTGGACTTCCTCAGCTCTCAGCTTAGATGTGACCCCTGCTGCAGGGCCTTCCTTGACCAGCCCCAGCTAGGATGGCCCCTCAGGTACAGGCACAATGATTTCATCACCAGGGCTTCCAGTCCCCAGAATGGACCCTTCACTTGCTCCATTTGTTGTCTCCGTCATCCCAGCCCCCCACCAGCCTCTAAGAGTGCCGTCAAGGGAACTGGTAACCTGGTTTTACAACGAGCTTTCCAGGTGGTTCTGTGGCAGATTCAGGATCCATTGCACGTGAGGGCTGTGTGACCTCAGGTGGGGCCCTTAGCTTCTCTGGGCCTCAGTTTTCCATATTGTCAAATAAGGAGGTTTAATTTCTAGTTGTTCAGTTGCTCAGTCATGTCCAACTCTTTGAGACCCACAGGGAGCCCGCCAGGCTCCTCCGTCCATGGGGTTCTCCAGGCAAGAATACTGCAGTGGGTTGCCTTTGCCTTCTCCATTAGTTTACAGTAGAGGATCACTAAAACTCAGCCCACTCGCACAGGCTGTGAGCCTGAGACAAGCAGTCATCAGCCCACAGGGACTTCTGCAGGACGTGGAGGAGGAAGGGGGGACAGGTTCAGACTAACGAGCTGGCCGGGAGGCCCGTTTCCTGGAGCGGCTACTTTGAAGGAGGCCAGGGTACTCCAGGGGGTGTCGCGTCACAGGAGGGATGGAAGCCAGGTGTGTCTGGTTTGCTGTTGGAGGGAGAGCTGCGTGTGGTGGGAAGGGGCCTCGGATGAGCTCCGCGGGGCTGAGGTCGCTGTGAGAACCTCAGAGGTCAGGGAGAGGTGGGTCCTGGGAGTGCCACCTGCAGGACTGCTGCTTTGCCCGGAGGTGAGCAGAGCTGAGCTGGAGCAGACGTGGAGAGAAGTGAGGTCACCAGCCACGTTTGGTGCCTCCATCGCCCATCCCTTCGAGGGACCCTTTATGAGTACCTGCCCAGTCCCCCGTCCAGCGCAGCCTGGCCACTCAGTTGCTCCAGGTCCAAGCAGATGTCTCCCAGTAAAAGTAGACGCTACCCCCCAAAGACTCTCCAGCACTCAGTGAGCCACGCGGAAAACCAGGTCCAGGTGCCAAGCAGGAAGTTCTGTTCCGTTCACGTCTTCTTCGCTGCCCGTCGTTGACTCAGCAGTGCCCCCAGCGGGAGAAAAGGGAAGTGTCCGCAGCAGCGGCAACCGTGGCCATTTTTTAGAGTTTACCTCCCTCTAGTGGGGATGGGACGCTCTTCTCTGAGTGCACAGCCCTCTCCCCAGCTGTTTGCAATCAAGTTGGCTTCGAACATTGAGTGAACATCTGCTCTGTTGCAAGCCCTGGGCTTGTCGCTGTGTGATAAGAGGTGCGGGGCGGGGGACGAGGGGGGGACTCTGCCTTCAAGAGCCTGTGAGTCACGTGAGCACCGTCACACTGGCCTTCAGCGTGGGGGACGCAGCGGTTACTTCTGCCGGGGGAATTGCAGAACGTTTCAGAAAGATGGAGATGGGAGGGAGGGCATGTGTGGAGAGACACCTGGACAAAGAAGGGCCAGAGGTGCGTCTCCTGGAACCTGTGTCGTGGTGAGAGCTGCTGTTTAACGGATCTGTCTGTTCACCCCAGGTGATCCGATGCTGAATAATGCTTGGGTACCGCTGTTCTAGGAAATTTTTGTTAATGGGTTAACTCCGTGTGTGTGTGTATTCACACACAGACACATTTATTTTAAATGCACAAATATTCTCAATAAATATCAGAATTAGATACTATACCAGTTACATGCCCATCACCCAGATAGCAGACATGTTATCATGGTGTAAGTTTTACTTCAGATCTTTTCTTTCTGCTTTTGTTCCTTTTTGTTTAAAAAAAAAAATAAGGTATTGCAATAAAACTGAAGCCCCACCCCCACCCCCATCTCTTGTGTCCCCATCCCTCTCCCTCTTGAAGGACAGTGCCACTGGGAGGCTGCTCCACGCACGTTTGTCACCCAGGCCCCCCTCTTTCTTTTCAGGGCCCCCCAGGACCACCTGGCGTCCCAGGCCCCCCTGGACCCGGAGGCCCCCCGGTGAGACTGGTTTTGACTTTCTCTTCCCAGGGCACTTAGATGGAGGTTTCATGGCCCCGGGAGACAGGGACATCGTCGTGTGGAGCCATCCGTTGGCTCTTTGTCCAAGAGCAGAGCAAAGGCATGAACGAGGAGGGCCCTGCCCACAGCTAGCTTTGGAGCCCATTAGACTGGAGATAGCTCCTGAGCTCATTCAGCATGTTCGTGGCTGCTCCTAGAGAGTGTGCAGGAAGCGTGGGGTCGTCCTTCCCAGGGTTTTTCAGCAGTGTGTGGGTTGGCTCTCCTCCCCCAGTTCAGGAGCAGCTGGGAAGGTACCTGTGGGCAGAGTGGACGGTGCGGGGCAGAGAGAGGTGGTTCCTTCCACCCATCCCACCAGTGGAGAGTGAAGGTGCTGGTGGCCCCGACTGCAGCCCAGCTGAGCCCCGCGCTGGCCAGCCTCGGAGGCGTGTTGACCCCTCTGTTCACCGTGGTCCACACCACAGACGGCCAGATGCCCCCGAGGGGTGTCCACCCTGGGTGCCCTCGTCAGAGCTAAAGATCCGGGCTCCTGCCAGCAAAAGCGCCTGGAGAAGGGAGCCAGTGCTCGGAAGAGGTCAGACTAATGGTTCCCCTGTGGTTCCCCTTGGCAGGGTCTGCCTGGAGAGATCGGCTTCCCGGGAAAGCCTGGGCCCCCTGGGCAGGCGGTGAGTGACCGGGGCGCCCCTCCCCGCTCTCCCCTCTCCTACCCTTCCACGTGGGAGGGGCTGGCCTTTCCGCTGGCCGCCCAGGCTGCTTCCCAGTGGGTGACGCTCTGTGCTCTTCCCTTCTTTTTGGGGGGACCAGGGCCCTGGCACCCTGCCTCCTTCTCCTCCCTTCCATGGTGCCTGCTGCATGCTGTCTCTGGAGGGCCTCGCCCCGAGGGCCCCAGCCAGGCTGCGGATCAAGGCGCCCACTCCTCAGGCCACTGCCTGTGCTCTGTAACCCCGAGGCACAGTTGACAGCCCTTGGCTGTTGGAAGCGTGGCTTCTCGTCTGTGGGGACACCACCAGGGGGTCATGGAAGTAATGGGCGCGGAGACGCGAGGCTCGGTCCAGGACGTGGCAGGGCGGCCCTGCCTCTGTGCCTGCTGTTTCCTCTCTCCCAGTCAGCAGGAGCCAGGGAGCCAGGTCTTCTCAATCCTTTTAGGTCCTGAGGGTGGAGATCATCAAACCTTAACGTCCGCACAAGCAGGGTGCAGATTCAAGCTGGGTGTCTCCTGCCTCTTGGCCAGCAGCTCTTCAGGGCAGGGTGATAGAGTGGCCTTGGGCCTCTGAGACCATGTGACCATGATGGGTGTCAGAGGTGATGGCCCTCAGGAGGCCTCTGCTCGTCCAGAAGGAATTTCCTTACTGCTGCTTGTCTGGTGGGGCCAACGGGTGGGGAAAGGCTGTGGCTACAGAAGCCAGTGGAACCCGCACCACTGGTGGGGGCTCGGGACATTGGAGAAAGGGTGACTGAGGGAAAAGTCAGTCTGGGCAGCACGGGCAGTTGTCCCCCTGTCACTGGGCGCTGGATCCACAGGCGGCTGTAGGTGGAGGCCCCGGGATGCCAAGATGTGATGGCTGGATGCTGGCATGCTTGGCTCTGTCGAGCTCTGGGTACCACAGTGAAGGCTCTGGACGTGAGGTCCAGGGTTGTGAGGCCCATTCTCAGGGGAGCCCGTCCAAGCCTGGAGCGCATGTTTAGCTGCCATCCACAGATGTTTCTGAACACCCGTCCCCACGGTTTCACCCACTAACAGTTTACGGCAGTGACCGCACCCAAGAGCTGGCACCCAGGAGCGGTCCCGCATGTGTCAGGCACCACCCGGCCAGCTCCGGCTGCAGAATCCGCTCCTGGCTGGAAGCAGTTCAGCGCAGTGCTGCCCTGACCGGGCCTTTTATGTTGGTCTGTTTTTTCCCTCTCTGCCCAGGGACCGCCTGGAAAGGATGGGCCGAATGGACCCCCAGGCCTGCCAGGACCCAAGGTTGGTATGAGTGAGGGAACCCAGAACCCAGAAGCCAGAGAGCTCTTTGATGGTTGGGTGCCCCAGCTGTGGATCACGTTTGGATCCTGAGTCATGCAGGGCTCGGAAATGTTTAATATTCAAGGTCAGATATGGGTGAGCCCGTTATTCCTACCTAGGTAACTGGTTGAGGATTTGGAGACGGAAGACTTTTAAATTATTCTGTTAGAGATATGCATCTATTTTATTTGTAAGGAGGAAGCCTTTTCAGAGACTCTTACATAATAAGAGACTTCAACTTAAAAATATTCTGGGGCTCATTACAGTAAGATCATTAAGAGGAGTCAGAGGTTAACTGTCATAAAATTGGGAAGCAAGTTCACAGTTTACTCACTTCAGAGGGATAATTAAAAACCCATACAGCCAATAGTTTAACAAGTGAACCTCACCTTTTCATGGCAAAGATACAGAAGCTCAAGGATGAGTGTCAACAGTCCTTGCAAGGCAACTTCTGGATGTTACAGGCGTTTTCACCATCCCTTTCAGTAGGCAGACTTAGAAGCTCCACTTTTTCATGACAGAATACAGAATACATACGGATGTAACTTACTTTAAGAACATGTCATGTAAATATTCTCCATTCTCCTCTCTTTAAAAACAAAAGATAAGGGCTGACCAAGTATTTTGTCATCTCAAAAGCACTTAGGCAGGGTCTCCCCTGCTCTGAAGCCCTCATTCCCACTCACTTGAGTCTGTAAATCAAAAGCAGAGCCGGTGAATCTAGGAGGTGGTTGGAGCTGCTGCTTTGGGCCACTGCGGTCTCACAGAATTAACGGAGCTCAGTAGCACCCGGGTCCAAGTAGCTTTCCTGCTTCCAGCCTGGAGCTGGTCCTCAGTTGCTTCCCTCCACTCCCGGCTCCTGCTGTTGACTCTCCTCCGCCTTCCTTGCAGGGAGACCCAGGAGACAGAGGGGAGGACGGTCTGCCTGGACAGCGCGGCCCGCGGGTAAGGACTCTGACATCCTCCTCTCGCGCCTGTTATTCTAAGTGGTGTGTTTGAGGCTCTGTGTGAACCCCCACTGTCAGAGCCTTGTAGGCTGGGGTCAGGCAAGGGACAGCCAGGGCCATCGCACAGGGGCTGTTTGAAAGGCAGGGGCAGGTTGGGGTCAGTGGTGACACCCTGGACTGACGACCGCTGAGAGCCACACCACGGCACGCCCAGGGAGAGGAGCAGGGAGTTCCTGGAGGCAGGGGGCCCTGCAGCTGGAGGAGAGGACCCCATCCCCACGGGAGAGCCTTGGCCTCAGGAAGAGGGACAGCCTTGCTAACCAGCCCGTCCTGGGGGGTGAGGGGCCAGGGGGTCAGTCCCCGCCCATCCTGTCCCCTGAGCTTTCCCTGCCTCAGTGTCCCTTCACACCTGACCCCTCCAGAAGGAAGGAAGCCTGGGGCTTCTGGGGGTGCAGACGTGTGGAGACTGGATACACGGAGGCGGCGGAGGCAACCTACGTGCCATGCAGAGGGGGCACCTCCTGTGGAAGGGGCCCAAGTGCTGGATTTGGGTGACTGTCCGTATGTGCTCTGGGTGTGTATATGGTGTGTGAGTGGGTATGTACATGGGTATATGGTGTGTGTGGGTGTGTATATGGTGTGGGCATCTGTGTGTGCTGTGGGTGTGTGTATGCAGTGTGTGTGTGTATGTGAGGTGTGTGTACACAGTGTGTGTGTCTGGTGTGTCTATGTCATGTGGGTATGTCTGTATGTTATGTGAGTATGTGGTGTGTGTGTGTGTGTGTACATGGTGTGTGTCTGTGTGGTGTGGGTGTGTGTATGTGGGATGTGTCTGTGAGGTGTGTGTGTGTTGTGGGTGTGTACATGGTGTGTGGGTCTGTATGTCGTGTATCTGTGTGTGTGGGGGGTGTGTATGTGTGTGTGCATGGTGTGGGTCTGTATGTTGTGTGTGTGTGAGAGGTGTGTGTGTTGTGGGTGTGCACATGGTGTGTGGGTCTGTATGTCATGTGTGTATGTATGCAGTGTGTGTGTGTATGTGAGGGGTGTGTATGTATGTGTGCACATGGTGTGTGGGTCTGTATGTCATGTGTGTGTGTGTGTGTATGCAGTGTATGTGTATGCATGTGAGGGGTGTGTGTGTGTGTGCATGGTGTGTGGGTCTGTACGTTGTGTGTGTGTATGCAGTATATGTGTGTGCATGTGAGGGGTGTGTGTGTGTGTGTGTGTGCATGTGAGGGGGGTGTGTGTGTGCATGTGAGGGGGGTGTGTGTGGGTATGTACATGGTGTGTGGGTCTGTTTGTCGTGTGTGTGTGTGTGTGAGGGGGGTGTGTGTGTGTGTGCACATGGTGTGTATGTTTGCAGGCGCCTGTGCTTCTGGAGGGGCCTGTGTCCAGACAGACACTCACGCGGAGGCCCTCTCCCTCACACTCTGTCCGGGTAAGAGCTAGTTAAGGGCTGTGACTGGCTCTTGGTGACCACCCTCCAGCCCCAGCCCACAGCAGGCACCTGCAGGCACTCAGTTGGGGCTCACTGGTGGCCGACTGATAACTCACAGCCCAGAAAGGGCACAGGTATGGTCTGTACTTGGCCCAGTGGTGACCCAGCTGTCCCGGGAGGCAGGACCCGGGTCACCTCGCTGGCCAGTGAAGGCTGATGGGCAAATCCCTGGACCCTTGGTTCCCTGTGGCCTCGCTTTTTCAAGAAGTGATCATTCTTTAGTGAAAGTCGCTCAGTCGTGTTTGACGTTTTGCGATTCCATGGACGATACAATCCATGGAATTCTCTAGACCAGAATGCTGGAGTGGGTAGCTTTTCCCTTCTCCAGGGGATGTTCTCAACCTGGGTATCAAACTCGGGTCTCCCTCGTTGCAGGCAGGTTCTTTACCAGCAGAGCCACAATTTAGACCAAATTAAAATGGAGCAGAACACATGTGGGTTACCACGTGCCCGCCCTCTCCAGGATGCCCAGTGGGCTCCCTGTGGAAAGCATCCGCTAGGAGGCCCTGCGCCCCGGATTCCTCAGAGCTCCGTGGGCCAGCTCACTGTTGCTTACAAGCACAGCATCTCCATCTTTTAGGACTCAACATTCCTGTTTTTAAAAAATATCTGTGATTGAAATGTAATGATATGTAACTGGCTGCGTTTTGTCCCTCCATTGCTGTGGGGTAAATCACGTGGTCTTTTAAACACCAAAGGCCACGTTCCTGTTTTTGATTGATAGGCTGAAATTCGATCATCTTCCAGAAATAACTTAAAGCGTTTGCATAGGTCACTATAATTTTTCATTTTTGACTGCTGGGATTCTATGGACTCAGCCAGACCTGTGAGCTGTGTTTCCTCAAATCCTCCTTGGATTTTATGGGGGATTTGTGGGGTCAGCCAGACCTGTTTGAGCTGTGTTTCCTCACATGTGTGAGTTGGCTCATCCTTCTGAGCTTACAGTGTATAAATTCCCACATTCAATTAAACAGTCTTCAGAAGAACCTGTTCCCATCGAGTTCCTTGTGTGGACGAAGTCGATGAATCTGAGGTATTGGGGTGAATTTGAGGTGCCCTCGGCGTTGTCTTTAGTCTTTCCAGCTACGTGTTCAGTATTTATGCTCGCCCCCAGTGACTGAAAGTTTCGGAGAGGTCCGTAACTACAGCTCGGCTGCCGTTTTTGTATGATTTCTAGTGTAGTGCAGTGCATTTAAAAATTTTCTCTAGGAAGTTGGAAACTGAATTTCTGTAGTTACATTGCTCTTAGAACATCCTTTGTAGCTGCGAAGGAGACAGGGCAGGAGGTCTGTTGCTTTATTTTGACATCACGCCTCGTAAGGTAAGTATCTCTGAAGAAGGTCATGTGTGCATCCTGGAGCACGGGTCTCAAGCCCATTCGGAACAGACCAGCTGCGGGATGAGCAGGTGCATCGCCCTCTTGGGCTCAGGAGCCGCCCAGCCCTTCGTGGGTCCTGCTCTGGCTTAGGATTCACAGCACGGATTCAGGAGGCACTTCAGGAGGCCTTCAAAATGCTTGCTACCCAACCTCAGCACCACCCCCACCCAGCGCCTTTCCAACTGTAAAGGTTGTCCTGTCCTAGCAGATTTAAAGTGACAATTTGTGTAGCAAGTGTTTGCACAGATCCAGTAAGAGCAGCTGTTACTAATGGTGCTTGGGAACACTGGGGATTGATGGGAGAAGCGGAGCGCATCTAGAATTTCTATATGCACCGACTCAGGCACCAGTGGCCCCAGTGGCACCAGAACTGCAGGATGAAGTGTGTGCTTCATGCTGAACGGTGCTTTTAGTTTCTTTACTTTCTTTTCCTCTGTCTCTCTCAACATGCGGTATAGACTTCACTACCACTGGAGTCTGGCATAGCTGCAGGGGAAACCTTTATGTGTTTGCATAACCACTCATTCATTCATTCATGTGTCCACTTACCAGAAAACCAAATTTCCTTATGGAAATCTACATAAAGATTTTAATAAGGACCATACTTAGCTTCCCTGGTGGCTCAGACGGTAAAGAATCTCCCTGCAATACAGGAGACCTGGGTTCAGTCCCTGGGTCGGGAAGACCCCCTGGGGAAGAGAATGGCAACCCATGCCAGTATTCTTGCCAGGAGAATCCCCTGGAAAGAGGAGCCTGGAGGACTAAAGTCCATGGGGTCGCAAAGAGTCAAGACATGACTGAAGTGACTATGTGTCCATGCATAATGATGTTAGAAACTGGCATTCAAGAAGTTAGTGTTTCTGAAGACACACGGCTGGTTAGAAATTGCAGTCCCTCCCCACTCCTCCCACCACAGGCCTCTTTGCCCCAGTGACTTACAGGGACCTGCTGAGCGTAGCAGCCGGGTGGGGTCAGAGAGTGGGCCCCTCTGGTCCTGTACCCCCTGCCCCCCACTTCAGCAGGACCAGGGAACGCTGGTCAGAAACCTGATGCCAGAGGACACGACTTCATCCACGCGACCAGAAGCCCTGCTGAGGGCTTGCTTTCCAACGTAATATAAGTTTAGATGTTTAAGCAGCATTTTACCTGAGACTTGCCTATAGCAACACACCATGGGAGGGGAAATGGATCTCTCTCCTGCCCGTGAGTTCCTCCACCCCCAGCTGCCTGTGTTTTACCAAGGAGTCTGAACAACTGCGGGCTGCTTGGTCAGCTCGGACAAGTTCATCAACAGCTTCTCCACCACTGGCCCAGCCAGGGGTCTGAGATCCCCCTGGAAGGGAGCAGAACTCAGAGTCGGGGCGGCTCCAGGACTCCCTGTGGCTCTAGACTGTGATTAGAGTCAGAATCACTGGATCCAACCTGTGTAAACTCCCATCAGGGCAACTCCAGAAACCGTTTCTTTTGAGGGAAGGTCAAGCCAGGGTGGGGCTTCCCGGGTGGCACTAGTGGTAAAGAATCTGCCGACCGATGCTGGAGATGCAGGAGACCCGGATTCGATCCCTGGGTTGGGAAGATCCCCGCAGGAGGGAATGACAACTCACTCCAGTATTCTTGCCTGGAGAACCCCATGGACAGAGGAGCCTGGTGGGCGACAGTCCATGGGGTCGCAAAGAGCTGGACACAACTGAGCGTGCATGCAAGACCATGTGAGGAGTGTGGAAGCCTCCCTCCAGAAACACTCAGCACTTGGGGCTTCAGGGCCTGTGCTGCCTGTGCTGCTTGTGTGAGCATCGAGGGTGTGGGTGCCAGGTGCTCTGAGTCTGCGGGACCACCTGGGGGTGACAGCCGTCTCTGCAAACGTGCGTGGTAAGTGACGGGGTGTCTGTTATTCTATCTGCAGGGTGAAGTTGGGGAGCAGGGCCTGGCTGGCCGACCTGGAGAAAAGGTCTGTTCATTCATTCATTTTTCGTTTGTTCATCCAATGTGTTCATTTGTTGGGATCCGCTGCGCCTGTATCGCTTGTCTCCCTGGAGCTCACAGCACGCCTGTGTGCCTTCGTCTCTTTGCCCCGTGACCGTCAGCACGTCCTGTGCACCCCTTGCTGTACTGGGTACCAGGGTCACCACCGTCAGCCAAGAGCAGTTGAGCAGGTGCAGCGAGTGGTGCCTGCAGGTGACCAAAGAGGTCCCAGGAGGCCCCTCACTCAGGCTCAGGGAATGTCAGGAGACGTGGCCCGGAGGTGACGTTGTGGCTGACCCAGAGGGATGAGGAGTCAGACAATGAGAGGGGAAGTAAGGGCTCCCGGGCGAGGGGCTGCAGAGTGGGCCCGCGCCTGGGGCCGCCCCAGAGCACCGTCTAGGATCCCCCTCTCTCCACTGCTTTGTTTCCATGTTGCCCTGCTCCTGCAGAAGTCTGGCGCAGCCTCCCTCCTGAGAGCCCACTGATGACGGCGCTGTGTTCTTTCCGCAGGGAGAGGCAGGGCTCCCAGGCTTCCCAGGACTTCCAGGTGCGAGGGGAGAGAAAGGCGACCAGGTGAGGCCCTGCGCCGCGCCCGAGGAGAGCGCCCCTGGCCCTGGTTTGCGCGCTTGGGCATGGGCTGACCCGGGCTGGGGTTGGAGCGTTTTCCCCAGTGTCTAGGAAGAGGAAAGGCAGGGGACCGGGCCACCGTGGGCCACGCACTGGGACGAAGGGACGGTGGCCAAGGGGTCCATCTGGAAAGGTGGGTGGAGCAGCTTAGATGAAATTTGTGGGAATGACCAGGGACGTCAGCTGTCAGGTGCCGAATGGAGCACTTGCCCCTTTGCACAACCAACATCCTTTGAACTCGATCCTCCCCATGGCAGGACAGGCTGGGGAGACGAAACTGTATTTTGCCCAGGGTCCCCCCTTGCTCTCACCTGGAAGAGGCAGCAGTTACACTCAGTTGCGTTCTAATGTCTCCTGGTTTTTATCTTTTCTCTGTAGGGAGAGAAAGGTGCCCTGGGGCTTCCGGGACTGAAAGGCGACCAAGGTGTAAAGGTAGGAGCCGCTGCCCTTGTCCGGGGCGTCAGTACCCCGTGTCGCACAACTGCCTGTCCGTCGTTCACATGGAGGGAGTGCGTGCTTGGAGTTGCAGCGGTGGCCTGGGTGGCAGTCCTGGTTCTCCCTGCTGTGGTCCTGGGCATCCCATCTGATCCTGGAGTCTCCCTTGCTGGCCCGAAAGCAGAGCTGCCTGTGTAGGCTGGCATCCACAGGCAGTTGGTTCCAGGAGCCCTGTGGATAACTGAAATCCGTGGGTGCCTGAGTCTCTCGTATAAAGTGGTGGAGCCTGAGAACCGTGGGCCTCCAGGAACCAGCGCCAGGGAGGTGGGACCCGCCACGGGCCGGGGTCGTTGTAGCGAGCACGGCACACATAGTGACTTGGGTGATCCTGGTGGCATCCGGAGGTGGGCCAGATTATCAGTGACACCCCCCACCCCATTTATAGGTGAGATTGAGGCATGGAAGGGCCAGGCTACCCGCCCAGGGCTGTGTGGATGGAGGGTGGTGGGAGTCGATACCTGACTGCAGTTCAGGCCCAGCGTCCAGGCTCCGAGCGGGTCAACATGGCACACCGGCCTGGCCCAGGGGAGCCTGGGCAGCCTCACATGCCCAGCGGGGCCCTGTGATCCCCCCTCTGCTGCCCAGGGGGCCACCTGGTTCTCCCAGTTTGAGCTCTGCACCCTCCCGTGTCCCGCTTTCCTGCCCACCATCCTGCTCAGCAGCCCCCATCCCCGCTCCCAGGCTGAGGGCCGAGGTCTTTGTTATGAACGGACCTGCGATCTATAAATAGAGATCCTGCAATGGAAAGGGCTTTGGTGGATAAGCCGTTCAGGCCCACTGCTCTCCTGGACTTCTCAGAAAAGCAATTTCTATTTGAGAAACTCATTTCCAAGATGCAGAGGACTCGGCGAGGCCATTA
The DNA here is from genome assembly GCF_032452875.1 of Bos javanicus. Classification (NCBI taxonomy): domain Eukaryota; kingdom Metazoa; phylum Chordata; class Mammalia; order Artiodactyla; family Bovidae; genus Bos; species Bos javanicus. Next base: position 4,086,153 of record NC_083881.1, read on the forward strand.
AGCCCCTTTTATTGCTTTGGCAGAATTGCCAGGGCCACAGCAGAGTCGCATTCACGATTCCGAAAAATCTGGCCTGCTTTTCTTTGCCTCTAGAGAAATACGTCATCATAGACAATTCTGGGTTTGAAAAAAAAAAAATGACATTGAAGCAACACTGCCCCCTGCTGGCCATGCCTGGGTGTCCCTTCCTCAGTAGTCTGGTCTACCTCCTCCCAACCCGGCACTGAAGCGTTTGACCCCAGGGCATCTCTGAGAGGATTGCGTCAGCTGGGGCTGAGACACTTAAACTGCAGAGAAGCGGGGATGGGAGCCCCCGCCAGCCCCACTGACTCCAGATCTCAGAGACCCTTCTCTAGGCGAGCATCTTTCCTCAAGTCAGAGAGCTCCTGGGCTCTGCCCCGCCAGCTCATGGTCCTGTGTTCACCCCACAGCCTTCAGGGCAGGCGAGGCTCTTCCAGAAAGGTGGTCTTGAGGCCCTCGGGGTTGGAGACACATCTCTCCTCCAACCCTCTTCTTGTTTATGTCTGTTCATACCTTGCACTGTCATGCTAATGGTAAAGAACCCGCGTGCCAGTGCTGAAGATGTGGGTTCAATCACTGGGTCGGGAAGATCCCCTGGAGGAGGGCATGGCAGCCCACTCCAGTGTCCTTGCCTGGAGAATCCCATGGACAGAGGAGCCTGGTGGGCTACAGTCCATAGGCTGACAAAGACTCAGACACAACAGACGGAGCTTGATCGCACGTGCATTGCACGGGGAAACACTGAACTTGGATGGTTTGGTTGAGATTGGTTCTGGAACTCGGCACTAGAAAGGGTGCTGTGTTCTCTCTGGAGCTTCTGCAACGTGGTCAGGGGAATGCCTTGCAGTAGTTACGGGCTTGGGCTCAGAGTTTGCCACCAGGCTGCACCAGCTGCTGTCTGTGTGACTTTGGGCAGGGGCCCGAGTGTGGCTACGCTTCAGTTTGCTCTTCCATGGAATGGGGGTACACATGAAGTTCCAGGCATTTTGGTGGCGATGAAGGGAATTAATGCATGTAGGAAAGTGAGCTGAAACCTGGGATTAAATCCTGTATAACTATAGAAACAAGCATAGAAGACAATGTCACCACTTAAAAATTTTTTTAATCAAAGTATAGTTGATTACAACGTGGTGCCAATCTCTGCTGTACAGCAGAGTAACTCAGTTACACACATGTAGACATTTTTAAAGATATTCTTTTCCATTATGGTTTATCATGTAACTGCTTTCATTATCATCTTATTGTTGTCACTATTAATAAGAGAAGCCTAGCCCATCTCTCAGTCAGCTTTATTCATTCATTTGTCCACTAATAACCACTTGGGGACCCGGGGCTGCTAGGACACATGTGGGCAGAGATATCCATGTCCCAGTACCATCGTGACTCACATGGAATGAAGGGCTTTGGGGGCCGTTCCTCCTGATGGAGCAGCCCAGTAGCCTCTTTTCCTCGAGGCAAATGGAATAATAATTTCCTCCTCATTGGGAGCCCGCTGAAGGTCTCACTCAGTCCCCAGAGGACGCTGTGAGCTGTGTGTACCATCATCGTTATTTTGCACACAGGAAAACACGCCAACAGAAGTAAAATAATGTATAAAATGGTGGAGTTAGGTTTTAAGCTCAGGTGAGTCGATTCCCAAGCCTGTCATGTAACACTCGCCCCTCAGGCCGCTGAGAAGAGCCTGAGCCCTCGGGAGAGGGCAGGGTCCAGAGGAGCCTCTCAGGGGGCTCAAGCTTTGGCTTCAGGACAGAGTGTGGGGACGTTGGCTGTAGCAGGTGGGAAACCACGTCAGTGTTGTCAGCGGAGGATGGATCACGGGTCACTTTGTCTCCGTGTGCGCCATGGAATAGTATAGAGTGGTATAAACGACCTACAGCTACACGTGGCCGCATAGATGTTTCTCAGAGCAGAGTTCTGGTGTGTTTGAAATATTTTATAGCTTGGATCTATATATCTATCAGTTGCAGTAGAGGCACACTGGGTGAGTCTGTCTTCTTAGGAACGGTATCCCAGGATAAGCAGGGCTCTGTGTGTGAGTCGCTCGGTCGTGTCCAACTCTTTGCGACCCCATGGGCTGTAGCCCATCAGGCTCCTCTATCCATGGGATTCTCCAGGCAGGGATACTGGAGTGGGTTGCCATGCCCTCCTCCAGGGGATCTTCCCGACCCAGGGATCAAACCTGCGTCTCTTACATCTTCTGGATTGGCAGGTGGAATCTTTACTGCTGTTTCCATTTCTTCATCTAGGGGGAAGTGGGCCCACCAGGGCCCCCTGGATTACCTGGCACTGTAAGTCACTCTGCTTCTAATCCTTTCTCCTCCTGCACACCGACCACATAGTTGTAAACATCTTTTTAAGGGAGTCTGCCCATAGCCAGACCCATCCCTGGGTCTCGTGATCCAGAAAGTGCATGAGCTTCTGTAAGAACCACCTTGTGCTTATTGATTTAGTTTATTCGGCCGCACGGTTATCGCTGGTCAGAACACTGGCTAGACACTTGGCGCCCATGCCCACCTGCTGCCTGTGGGCATGAGGTCAGAGGCAGGAAGCAGCTTGTCCAGGGTGAGACTGCAACGTGGGTATACACCCGTGACTCACACCTCCACCCTCTGCAGGTCCCAGGGTGGGCATTATGAGTTGGGGTTCAGGCGTGAGTAAAGAGCAGGGGCTTTGAAGCCAGAAGAAAAGAGTGGGTTTGAATCCCAGCTGTGCTGCTCACCAGCATTGTGATCTTAAACATGTTATTTAGTGTGAAGAAGACTCCATCTTCTCATCTGTTAAGAAAAAAAAAAAAATACGGAGCTGTGTCTTGTACATTTGTAGTGAAAATTGACTGAAATATGTAAGGTACATTGTGTAGTTTCGGATATATAATAAATACTAAATTAAAAAAACAAAGGCTATATAAATATGTGAGCATGGTTTGCATGTTTTTTTTTTTTCACTTGAATGTTTCTTTCCAGCCTTGGTATTCTATGCTTTAATCAATTTCGGGGTGGGGGTGGGTGCAGGAAGGGAGATGAACATGGCTCTGGGAACTGGCCTTGTCTGGGCACGTAGGGATTGGTCAGTTAGTAGCTGAGGCAGGGGATGGCCTCATATGGAGGGTAAGGACTTTAAAAGGAATGTGTGATTCTGTTGAAAATCATCCTTAAAGGAGCCCCTGAAGTTGCATTCACCGGTGAGTCTGTCCGAGGCAGGTTGCTGATGTCCACTTACGTCTGTCTTGTTTCTGTGGTCTCCTTTGCAGACTTCCCTGTTCACACCACACCCGAGAATGCCCGTAAGTAGCGGCGGTGCCTTGTGGCTGCCCGGTGCCCCCTGGCAGGGCTCGCGATGCCCCTGGGTGCTCTGGGGGGCAGGGGGCTGGGCTGCGTCCTGACCCTCGGCCCTGACCTGCCAACTGTTGTCAGGCCTCTGGGTTCCCGACCTTGTCCTGGCAGCCAGCAGGGAGCGGGCCGGGCGAGGGACCAACCAGCTCCAGGGGCAGATGGGACCTCCCGGGTCAGGGGCCGGGACGGGGCCTCCCAGTAGCCGAGGGTAAAGGCCACCCCTCTCTTTGGGTAAAGTGACCCCCTCACTGCACAGGGTGGCCGGTTGTTCCAAGCAGGACAGAGCCCTGTGTGCGGCAGAAGGTGAAAGGGCAGAGGGGGCCGGCCTGGGGGTCTTGGGGGCCAAGTCTTAGAGGGCCGTTCAGGGGCCAGTGGGGACCGAACCTGCTTGGGGAGGTGGCTGGTGGGAGAGCACGTGGCTCTTTCTGAAGACGGAAGCACATGATGGAAAAGGACACTCAGCGTGGCCACAGTCTCCAGGAGCCTTTCCCTCCTCTTTCTCGAGGGGCTTCTGTGAAAACGAGCGTGTTCAGGGTCTCTGACATCACCAAGCTCGCCTCCTTTGTTGGTTCGCTCTTGGGGACATGGTTCTCCTGTGGTTAGGACTTGACCTGCTGCACCACGTGTGTTGGCCAAGAGGCTTAGGAGAGGACCCTTCTCCACATTGCTGCTATTAAGTAACTACAACTTGAGAAGCTAAAGAGATCCTGGATGTGATGGAAAAGAACAGAGCAGAGAGAGAGAGAGAGACTGAGTGCCAAAATCATCACGGAAAGAGAGGGAGGACTTTGAGCTGCTTTGGAGGAGGAACGGGCAGGAAGCGAGGGCAAGGGGGCCGTCCCTAGGTGGTGGGGGGAGGCAGGGGACTGCAGGAGTGTCCAAGGATGCTGAGGGGAGAGCAGGCAGGGCTCCGGCTGTGTCTTCTCTCTCGAAGGAAGGGCTCAGAGGGACAAAGCAGGAGAGCCTTGAATGTGGTGGGCACAGGGCAGGCATCGCTCTGACTGGCCCTGTGCCCAGCTCACAGATGATGGCCCGAGGCTCGAGGAGCAAAGCGCCTTGCACAGGGCCTTCCTGGAGTCAGGAATCGGGATGTAGCTATTGGCCGTAAGGCCCTGGCTGAACCGCTGTCCCTGCCGGTGCCGAGGTTTGAGGCTCCGTCACGCTGGCCCACTGCCTTCCTCTTCCAGAACCATATCCCCCTACACGATGCCTCAGCCCTTCATCCTCTGGGACTCCTCCCTTTTGCCCACCCTGAATCCCTAAAGCTTGCGGCAAACCTACACATCCCGCCTCTCTGTAAAGGAATCGCTCCATCCGTAAAAGATGATGTCCAAGGTGTTCTCACGGGAAGGGACTGAGAGGGGCCAGAGGTCTGCCCAGCCTCCCCTTTGAATCCTGGTGAGGGGGACACCTTCCTGCAGGGTCTGAGCTCTGCAGAAACCAGGAGGCCACTTACAGATGCAAAGCAAGGAAATTGTGTCCACGGGAAAAAGGATTCACTGGGGGTTACTGCATGAATTCCTCTGGGGCTGCCTCGTTGCCGTGGTAACCATGTTTGTATTGATGGTTTTGGAAGCCATTGTTCTGACTTCTCCCTGCTCACCTCAGTGGTCTGCCTTCGAATCCCTGTACACAGCGAGGGCTGGAGATTTGGAGGGGCAACCAGATCCCTTGGACAGAGGAGCCTGGCGGGCTATAGTCCACAGGGTCACAAAGAGTCGGACACGACTGAAACGACTTAGCATGCATGTATGCACAAAGTTTGCAGCATAATTAAGGTGACTAGAAAGGGGAGGAAGGCTGGAAGGAGAGCCCCAACTCTTGTTGCAGGAACAAGAAGCCTCCTGGGGATGTCGGGGATCCCATCTGGGGAAGCCGCGAGGCAGCATGGTGATGACAGTGGGGAGCAGAGCAGGGGCTGTTAGCTGGTGTGCAGATTCGATGTCAGAGAGGAGCGGGAACCCGTTCCTTGTCTGGAGGATGGAGTGACAGGCTGTCTCAGGCTGGGAGACAGTACAGCTGAGAGCTTACGGGGGCTTTGTAACTGGTTCAGAAGCCGCTCCCTGGAAGAGCAGCCTGACCCACCCCCTGTGCCTGCAGAGGGTTCTGGGAGGTCTGGCCAGTGCCTGCAGTTGTTGAGCCCAGAGCGGGCATCTCCCTGGGCTGGCATCACCAGTGGGGAGCGGTGGAGGACAAGGAGGCTCCCACGTTCAGCATTCAGCAGCTGTTGATGGGCGCTTGCTGAGCACCCCCATGGTGAAGTCTGCTCCTGGATCTCAGGCCCTGGGGAGAAACGCCTGGAGCATCTTGTCTGAGAGCATCAGGGTCCCTCTCCTGACCCGACCCCCACAGTCCCTTCCCCCACTGGCAGAAAGCATGCAGCGCTCCTTCCCTCTGTGTCCCCCAGTTCCATCCCGTCAGCCCTTCCATCTTTATGGGTCGTGTCTCCAGTGACTTGAGGACCAGACAAAGCGCTTTTGCAAATTCCTGCCTTGGGAAATTTTCTAGGGGGAAAGCAAGCTAGAGATAAGGATATTGTCTGACGAATGGAGCCAGAGTGTGTTCTTCTGAGCTGGTGGGAGATGGAGATTCTGGAAGGAGGAAGGAGCTTGCCTCTGTTGAAAGCCTCATTGTCGGGGTGTCCTCACTGAACCCCGGCCCTCTGCGGTGGAGCATGCACATTCCATCAACAGCTGGTGTAGGGGGAGCGGGGCCCCAGCCCAGGCGGTGGGGACGCTAACTCAGGGATCAGGGATGGGCTTGGGCAGTGGGGGGCGGGCAGAAACCTCGGGGGCAAGGTCGTGGGTGGAGAAAGCAGCGTGGAAACTGCACAGGGTGGTGCCGGCTTCTGCTCGCTTCTCCAGCGCAAGGTGCCTACACAGGCCTGGAAGGTCTGTGCGGCCAACCCGAGGGTGGGCCAGGCGCAGCTGCCTTACTCTGCTTCTCTGCCAACAGGGAGAACCAGGGCCCAGGGGAGAGAAGGGCGATCCTGGCGTGCCTGGGGAGCCGGTGAGTGCTCTCTGCTCTGCACTCCACACCCCTCCTGCACCCCTCCCGCACCCCTCCCCTCATCTCTGTCCGCACCCCTGCCCCTTACCCCTCCCTTCACCCTGAACCCCACCCCGCACCCTGCCCCGCACCCCGCCCCTCACCCCTCCCTGCACCCCTACCTGCACCCCTGCCCCTCATTCCTGCCCCATACCTTGCCCTGCACCCCTCCCCGCACCCCTGCCTGCACCCCTGCCCCTTACCCCTCCCTTCACCCCTGCCTCTCACCCCTCCCTGCACCCCTCCCCACACCCCTTCCCCTCACCCCGCCCCACACCCCTGCCTCTCACCCCGCCCCTCACCCCTTCCCCTCACCCCGCCCCTCACCCCTGCCTCTCACCCCGCCCCTCACCCTTCCCCTCACCCCCGTCCACACCCCTACCCCTCATTCCTGCCCCACACCCTGCCCCCGCACCCCTCACCCTGTGTGTCTGCTTTCCTGAGATCTGACACCTAAGGGCCAGTCTGAACTGCACACAGGAGCCCTGCTGAGCTGAATGTAGCTCCTTCCTCCTCTTTCCTCTTTGTGGATCTCAATCCCTTCCCGTTGCCCATGTTCATGCCTCCCCAGAGCAAGGGTGTGACCTCGTCTGCTGATGGGTTGTTTCATTGCAGGGGTCGCCAGGTCATCCTGGAGAACTGGGGCCTCGGGGACCCACTGGACCACCGGTAAGAGAGCCCTCTGTCCGCCGTTGGCTCCCAGAGCAGAAATTCGTGCTAGCTCTTCCCGCCCCTCGCCGGCCCCTCCACCCTGTCATTCTAGGAGTGTCCACCAGGGGGCGCCGCAACAGGCGCTGCTAGGACTGAGTCCAGGGCCTGGGGAGAGAGGTTCTCCCAGAAAACCCCAAAACGCAACCTCTGGAGCCCAGGAGGTCATTTCTCTGTCACTGAAGTGTGGGTTTAGGAGAGCTGGTAACCTGCTGCACTCTCCCTCCCCGACAGCTCTTAAAATCCAGGGGGTCCTGACTCTCGGAGGCTTTTCAAGTGCAGGAAATCTCCAATGCCAATTTAAAGGACTCCTAGAGAGTGTTAGCATTTTGATTGTATTTTGATTGGCTTCTTAACTGGCTCTGTGCTGGGCAGTGGTTCGCGTGCTCTGAGTGGCCTGTCCAAGCTCAGATCCCAGGGGCCCCCGGCTGCCTGTTTGCACCTGGGCAGGCCCATCCCTCTGCGCCTCGTATACATCAAGATGAAGGGTAGGGTCTGCTGCCTGTGTCCTGGGGGTAGTGAAGACTGAAGAAGTTTAGGGGGCCTGGAGCTGTGATCTCTGCACCTATAAACCTGCTCCCTGTCCTTTCAGTTTGGTCGTGGTGGTTTAGTCGCTCCGTCATGTCCGACTCTGTGACCCCATGGATTATAGCCCACCAGGCCCCTCTGTCCATGGGATTCTCCAGGCAAGAATACTGGAGTGTGTTCCCATTTCCTTCTCCAGGGGGTCCCGACCCAGGGATCAAACCTGCATCTCCTGCATTGGCAGGCGGAATCTTTATCTCTGAGTCGCTAGGGAATCCTGTCCTTTGTGTTTGGGTCACCTGATTCTGATGACAAAGTGCCCCCACGTCGCTGCTTAGGGCCGAGAACAGCATTGCAGGAGGTGTCTCACTTCTTTCTGTTTCCCTTGCAGGGCGCCAAGGGACAAGAAGGCGCCCAGGGAGCGCCCGGAGCAGCCGGGAGCCCCGTGAGTTCTTCCTGGCCATTGCCTCCCGGGCCCATGGGAGGGGGCTGGGCTGACCCCTGCCCCCGGGCGCCCAGCTCCCCGCTGAGTGTGCGGACAGGGCTGGGAAGGTGCTGTCCACACTGGAGGGCTGGCCGGGCCCAGGGCTGGCTCCTGTCCACCCGCCTCACCAGATCCTCTTGCTCGTCTCCAAAGCTTGTTCGCACCCTTACAATCAACTTACATTGTACCAGAGCACGTGTCTCCGTAGTGCACATCTGCAGATTTTCTTCCATTTTCAGGGTTTCCATTCCCCCATGCTCGGAAGCTAGAGGCCACGCCCCACCTGAGACGTGTGCTTGACAGCACCTGACCTTCTTCTCTGCCCTCCCCTCAACACCCACTCCTCCTCCCTGCCGCCTCCATGCCGTGGCCTTAGGATTGTCCCAGAGTCCTCCTGGCCTCCTGTCACCCCTCTCTGTGCTGGAATCCACCTCCTTTGAGGCTTGGACCCTCCCGGACAGGAGGGTCATCCTTCCTGTGGAGGGAATGTCATCTAGAAGCAGTTTTAGCAAATCAGGGAGAGTTGAATAGGAGGCAAGTTTGGAGAAAGACTGGGGGAGCCGCTTGTGATCAATTCCTTGGCTTTCTGACCGTCTTCTGCCTCTCTATAGGGAGTTCCTGGACTTGTAGGGCCCCCTGGCCCCAGCGGCCCCCCAGGGAGCGTGGTGAGTAACTGGGGTGGGTGGGGAGGGCAGGGACACCAGCGCTGGTTGTGGATCCATGGTGTCCATCCCCCTGGTGAACTCATGTATCCTCCACGACAGAACTCAGGGTGTAGGCATCCCTGCTCCCATTTCACAGATGGAGAAATCGAGGCCCAGCAAAGATACCTACAAAGCTACAACCTGAGGCTCTCGGTAACTCAGGAGACCTCAGGGTGGTGAAGGAAACTGTTGGGGGCGGAAAGCTGTGAGTAGCGCTGATGCAGGATCAGCGTCACAACTGGCCTTGGCAGAAGCAGGATGAACCTGCAGGAATGTGAGACGCCCTGACTGTCGGGTTGCCGGGTCCTAGCCGCAGCTCACTGGCTGCCAGGCCTCTGTGGGGGCCTCCTGAGGCCTCAGCTTTCTCTTCAGTCTGGAGCATGTGGGCTGTGTAGGCTCACCTTTGTGCCCCGCTGCGCTTGGCCTGCGGAGGCGGCCACCCCGTGGGGCCCTGGGGTCTGCTTGTGACCCACGTTAAGAGCCACCCTGGACATTGATTTCTATTTCAATTGTGGAACACAACACCCAATGGCATCCGGTGGAGGGCATCGGTGAACTGTGCTCCTCAGACAGGTTGAGTCCAGTCCTGTTCTGTCACCAGCTTTTCTGTTAATAATCGCAGCGGCTTAGAGGACAGATGTGGGTGTAGGTGTGTGCCAGGCATTGTTGTAAGTCCTTCACACTCCCTGACTCCTCACGACCCTGGCAGGTGACTGTCAGAAGTGGCCCCGTTTCACTCAGGAGGAGACTGAGGCACAGGGAGGCTGCGTCACGTGGTCAGTGGTTGCTGTGGAGACCACGAGACCCTGGCCAGTGTCACGTGACCCTCCCCCCGCAGTGTCAGCACACTCTTCCCGGAGCCAGCCCTGTATCCCTTGGCCCGAGGGTTTTCTTTGGCCTTAAGAGACCTTATGGTCCAGCCACATGGCATGTGGCCAGTAGCAGCAGCAGAAGCAGCCCTGGCCAACAGGTGTGTAAACAGCCCACCTCCTTCACCCATGGGGGAGCCGCTCCGGGCGCGCGTCTGCCGTTGGATCCCGGAGCCCCCAGCAGGACCGAGCTGCAGCCACGCGAACGTGTCCCTACCCGCCCGTCCTCTTTCTGACGTCCCTGCTGGTGCGTCCACGGGATGCCTGCCCTGAGCCTTGCCTCGAAAAGTCAGCCTCTGGGGGACGCTCACGACACGGGCAGGTCACCGACGCCAAGGCTGTGCTCTTGGGTCACCCTCTCCTCCCTGAGGTCCCCTCCGTGCCACGCCCTGCCTGCCCTCTGAGAGCCACAGCCCACAGTGGGCAGGCCGCCGGGAAGCAGGGCCGCGTGGTTAGAGCTCCGATGTGCGAGGATGTGCGAGGATGCCTGACGGTCCCCGGGGGACAGGGAGGCGGTGGGAGGGTGGTGGAGGAGGAATAAGTCAGAGGTGGAGAACGAGTCGGGAGCCTCTTACCGGAGGGGGCCCAACGCTCTTCTCTGAGTGCCCTGGGCCCTCTTTAACTTGACCTTGTCAATCACCTTTCTGTCTCTAGGGTCCCCCGGGCTCCAGAGGCCCCCCTGGGAAAGATGGGGAGCGTGGTGAGAAGGTAAGACGCAGTGTGGTCTCCACCCTCCACGGCGGTTCTCAGCTTTTAAGAGGCAGGAAAGGAGCCCGCTCTGCTCAGACCCACTTCAGGACCCGGTGGCCGAGGGCTCCTCTGCAGTCGGCTCCTCTAATCCTCGCCACAGACGCAGGGTCAGATGGGGCCCTGCCCGACAGAGGTGTAGACTGAAGTTCTGTGTCCTGCGTCCCGTAGCTGCTGAGCCGGAGAGCTGGTCTGTCTGCCTCCCAAGCCCCCCTTTCTCTCAATTCAGTGCTCCAGCATAGCCACCCCATACTATCCCATGCGCAATTAAACCTTCCCAGGCTATGAGAAAAGCTTTATTCATTAGGAAGAAGAGAGACATGGTGTCCTCCCCCAAAACAGCAATACCCCGAGGGCAGAGGGGGAGGCTCCCCGGCACGTCCTGACCTCGCATTCTAGCATGTGTCTCCCATGTTTACTCCGACTTCTGGCATCTTGTGGGTGGAGACGGGGATTCTGAACACCCACAGGATTGCACCCCTTCTCAGTGCAGACCGTCTGCCGTGAGCATCAGCAGTGTCAGGGCTGAGGAGCCCGGGTCTCAGGCTCGCACTGAGCCCACACAGACCACAGGGCCACACGGGTGGCGAGGAGGAGCTGAGGCCCTGATGTGCGGCAGAGAGCAGGCGGTGAGGGGGGAGGGGCTTGCTGTCCCGAGCCCCCAGTGGAGGCTTCTCATCCAGAGACAGAAATCCCAGTGCCCCCCCTCACCCCACCCCAACTCCTGATGCGTCCTCCACAGCCAACCCTTACCCAGCTCTCCTGTCTCTGAACTTACCAATGCAAATTCCTTCAAGTCCACTTCACCTGGGACCTTTGGAAGGTGTGACCATTTTATCTTTTCTATTTTGGCAAAACGTTGTAATAGGAGTAAATACAAACTTTTACGTTTTGATGGGAAGGCTGTTTGTAAATGCATCCCTTGGAGAAAGAGTGATTTGTTATGAAGAAAAATAATTGACCAGCCTGTGGAAAATCTCCTTAAGCGAGGGAGAAAAAAAAAAAAAGAAAAGAAACCTGGGCCATCTGTTTTGCTTTGATTATTACCATGTGTAAAGGATGGGCCTCTATTCTGGGACACACGGGCACTGACAAATTAGAAGGGGCTTAGAAGAGGGTTGGTTAGAAGGGAATGTTGAGGACTAGTTGAGCAAACATGAGAACATCTGGGGCTTCCCAGGTAGGAGACTCGATTTTGATCCCTGGTTCAGGAGGATGCCCCGGAGGAGAGAATGGCAACCCACTCGCGTATTCTTGCCTGGAGAATCCCATGGACAGAGGAGCCTGGCGGGCTACAGTCCATGGGGTCACTAAGAGTCATGACTTAAAAAGACACAACTTAGGGCTTCCCTTGTGGCTCAGCTGGTAAAGAATCCGCCTGCAATGTGGGAGACCTGGGTTCGATCCCTGGCTTGGAAAGATCCCCTGGAGGAGGGCACAGCTACCCACTCCAGGATTCTGGCCTGGAGAATTCCATGGACTGTAGTGTACATGGTGTCGCAGAGTCGGACAGGACTGAGCGACTTTCTCTTTCATTAGTGAACTGAACTGAACTGAAACAGTAACAGCAGTTGGCTCATTCAGCCGCTAGAGGGAGCCAGACACCTCTGCTCTGATGAGCAGAAGAATGCATTTGCAAGGGGACTCCCCCTCCGGTGCTGTACAAAGTGGTAAAAATCCCTCACAGCAGGATCTGCTCTTCTCTCTGACTGTCCAGTGGGTGGCCTGAGACTTGCAGGAGCTGATTCTGCCCTGTGCCTGGAGGGAGGTCCTCTCCATCCTTTGCTTTGCCCTCCGTGGGACACGGTACCTCCCCTCACTTCCGCATCCGGAATGCCTGGTGCAGGTGGCAGCTTAGGCCCAAGAAAGCCCTGCCCGGAGAGGGCCTTCCTGTGGCCACGGGGTCCCCGCAGCAGTCCAGGCTGGGGCTGCACGGGGCACTGGCGTGTGGTCAGAAACGGGAGCAAACCCCAAGCCCAGCTCCCTCCCTCATCAGATCCTGGCTCCCTCTCTCTCTCTCCCTACTTTGGATCCCCACGTGGTGCTCACATCACTGAAGGCCTGTTGTGTGAAGAGGAATTAGATTTTGTCTGCATAGCCCCGAGTTTGAAGTCAAACCTCTGGAAGATTTCAGAGAGGACTGTCTCGGCTGAATATAAAGACAGCATCTAATGGAGCTGCCCAGTAAGGAGATGAGCTGCCTGGGGAGGTGGTGAGCTCTGTGCTCTCGAAGGAGTCCAAGTAGAAATGGGAGGGCTGCCTGGAAGAGGCACACCTGATGGCACCTGATGGCTTCCTGCCGCGGGCGGAAGGTTGGACCAGAGAACTACAGTGTCCTCCCATGCCCACGTTCCACGCTGTATAGTTTGCTAAGGCCGCTGTAACGAGAGCATCACAGACTGGGTGCCTTAAACCACAGAAACGCGCTGTGTCACCATTCTCACCGCGTTGGGAAGCCCTAAATCAAGGTATCAGACGGGCTGGTTCCTCCTGGGGGCTGTGAGGGAAGGATGTCTTCCAGGCCCCTCTCCCTGGATTATTGACAGCTGTCTTTTCTCCGTGTCTTCTCGTGGACTTCCCTCTACACAGGCCTGTGTCCAGATTTCCCTTTCTCGTGAGGACAGCAGTTCTTTCTGGGTTAGGCTCCATGCTTCTCCAGTATCAGCACCTCTCAACTAATTACACCATATTTCTACATTGAAGTGCTGGAGTTGAGGGCTTTGGCATATGAATTTGGGGGTCACATTACACAGCTTGTCCTCTGTGCCTTCAGAAGGGGTGGGCTTTCTGAAGCAGGGCATCACCAGGAAGCCCACCCACTCATTTCAGGAGGTGGTGGCAGTTTAGTCACTAAGTCGTGTCTGACTCTTTTGCAACCCCATGTGCCTTGCCAGGCTTCTCTGTCCATGGAATTTTCCAAGCAAGGTTACTGGAGTGGGTTGCCATTTTCTACTCTAGGGGATCTTCTTGACCCAGGGATTGAACCCTCTGCCCCTGCATTGGCAGGCAGTTTCATGACCACCGAGCTGCCAGGGAAGCCCTCCCTTTAGATTGGTTGTCCGTTGAAAACCTTACTTTCTGCATCTCTTTGATCCCGGACACTGTCACTTGTCTTTCCAGGGAGCAGCAGGAGAAGAAGGGAGCCCAGGGCCAGCCGGCCCCAGGGGCGATCCTGGTTCCCCCGGGCCCCCTGGGCCCCCTGGAAGAGGGAAAGATGGAGACCCGGTAAGTGTCGGGGGCTTCGGTGACTGTAACGACCACGCTGGAATTAGAAAAGGAAAAAAGGCTCCGCTGTCAAACTTTGCAAGAAAGCTGCTGGGCTGGGAGAGGGGTCTTGTATGGGGGCAGCAGCTGGCTCCCGCCCGCATCAGGCCAGCACGGCACAGGGTCCCGTGTGGACTGCTGGCTGTGGGTCAGACTCCGAGGACACAGACATGGGTTAGAGCCTGTGCTGTTGAGATGCTCACGAGACAGCCGAGCAGTCCGATGACCGTAGCTCGGCCATCCTGGAGAAGGGTTTCCCTGATCCGTAAGCCCGGGAAGCCTCACACAGGAAGTGGCATCTATGCAAAAAGTGAAAGTTGGAAGAAATTATTTTTTAGATGGACTAGCACAGAGTGGGTGTTGCAGACAGATGAGCTGTGTGTGTAAGTTCATGAGGGTGTTACGTGCACGGGGACTTAAACACATTTTAGTGTGTCCTGGACAGAAAGTGGTAAGTAAGAAAGAGACCAGAATTTGGGATCAGAAGAGCCCCTACAGCGAAAAAACCTGAAACCTGGCCTTGACCTTATTTGAGGGAATCTGAAAAATAAGGATCTTGCAGGGAGGGATAAGTTAGGAGGTTGGGATTAACATATACATACTACTATAATATAGGTAGTCAACTAGCACCTCCAAGCCCAGCAAACTCTGCTCCATACTCTGTAATAACCTATTTGGGAAAATCTGGAAAAGAGTGGGTGTATGTATGTGTAATCCTTCTGCCAGCACCAGAGGCACAAAAGGCAGCTTGATCCCTGGGTCGGGAAGATTCCCTGGAAAGGAAACGGCACCCCACTCCAGTACACATGCCTGGAAAATGCCATGGACAGAGGAGCCTCGTGGGCTACAGTCCATGGGGTCACAAAGAGTGGGACACGACTGAGCACACAGCACACATGTGTATATGTAACTGAGTCGCTTTGTTGTACATCTCAAAATCAGCATAACACCTCAAGTATACTCCAATACAAAATAAAAATTAATAAAATGAAATTTCACTACCTAAAAACAGGAAAAAAAAAAAAAAGGATCTTAAGAAAGGAAACTAAGAGAGATCTGAGGGGTTTGCTCGAGGTCATGCAGAACTGGTAGGTGATAGGGTCAGAATTCACACCCAAGGCTCCTGTGTCTCAAAACCAGCTGCTTTTGCTTTATGCACAGCAGGTCGTGGAGAGAGCCCGGTCCTGTGTGTCCCCAGAGCACAGGGTAGATGGGTAGATGGTCACTCATGGTTCCATGATCGTCTTTGTCCCATTTGTTTTCCCAGGGACTTCGTGGCCCACCTGGATTGCCAGGACCTCTGGGAACCAAGGTGAGTATTTATCTACCAAACTGTACATACCGTGGGTTGCACTTAGAAAGTGAACATGCCAGAGTTAATTGTGAGCATCTCTGGGCACCCCTGTTTACTTCCACGTTCATCGCTTGTCACCTAACAAAAGCCTCTGCAGCTCTGAACCATGAGATGGAAGTGGGTGCCACACAGTTGTTCCTTAATAAATACTTGCAGTTAAATTAGTCACAAAAGATGCGTGCAGCCAGTGAAGGAGTAGATGTAGTCTTGTACTGGGGTCTTCCCTGGTAGCTAAGTGGTGAAGAACCCACCTGTCAATGCGGGAGACCCAAGATCGATTCCTGGGTTGGGAAAAGCCCCTGGACAAAATGGCAACCTACTCCAATATTCTTGCCTGGGAAATCTCGTGGACAGAGGAGCCTGGTGGGTTACAGTCCAAGGGATCACAAAAGAGTCGGACATGACTTAATGACTAAACAATGACAAGTCTTGTTGGTTTAACTGGGGACACAAAGGGTCCTCGGATTTCAGATGATTAACGTAATATAACTTTATTCTGCATTCATGTGAAGTGTAATGGGAGTTTTGGTGAGTGGAGAGTCCTGACCACACGGCCGTTCAGGGGCCCACGTTCCTGGTCCCGTGCACTCCCTCCTGTAAGACTTCAGTGTCTCCTATCGAGTCCTCCGTACGCCGGAGTAAATGATGGAAAAGATGGTAGAGGACCTTGTGGGAAGATTTTGTGGGCCAGGCCCGGAGGTGGTCACTCATTTCCACCAACCTCCTGACCCTGCAGGGGAGGGGGTTGGTTGTCATCTAGCCAGGCCTCCGAGAGGAAAAGCAGACACTTCAGTCAATAGCAGGCGTCTCTTGTTCAATTTACTTGTAACCATGACTCAGAAAAGACGACTTTGCCCATGAGGGAGTATTCATAAGAGAACTTTCCTGGGTGATGAGGACAGTTTTCCTGAAGTTATCCTTACACTGAATCAATGAGTTCATTGAGTCATTCATGCATCCATTAACGACATGCTTATTATCTCATTCATTGCGGATCTGCTGAGCCTCTGGTGCGTGTCAGATCTGGAGGTGGGCTGGGGGATGTCAGGGATGAGTGGCACGTTTCCCCAGCCCTCTATTGGCTCAGGAGCTGGGGGAGAAGCAGATGAACAGATGCTGGGATAGAGGGAGGCTTAGGCACAAGTGTTCAGAGGGGGCTCCCAGCCCAGCCTGGTTTGACTCTGGAAGGCTTCTTGGCAGAGATGATGTTTGTCCCGATTCTAAAATGTGTGTAGCAGCTGAAGGGGAAGACAAGGAAGGAGTTCTCTGCAGGGTCCTACCATGGGAGAAGACCAGAGGTGCACGAGATAGAATGTGTTCAGAGCAGAGCATGTGTTGTACAGGCCCCCACAGCCAGTGAACGACTGCTTGACCAGCTCAGATGCATAAACTTAAGAACGTGGGTGACATAGTCAGTGAAGGACATTAGAATGTTTATTTTTTGCTTTAGTTTAACAAATATATTCAAAATCACATGAAGCATTAGTGTAGAGTTACCATATTTTTATCCACTTGCATGTATTTATACAAAATTTATACAAACAGATTTTTAAAGTTTCTTTTTATGTGCCTTTGGTGTCACCGGCTATCTTTCCTGGACCCACTTTCTGAGTCAGCCAGCACTTTCCTAAACCACATCCCTACCACCCAGCCCAGTTACTGAAGATAGAACACTTTGGGAATCCATTTATGCTGCTCTTACGGGAAGTTTTATCTGAAGGCCCAGATACTCATTCTTTTATTTCTCTCCTTTTATTTTTTGGCTGTGTTTTTGGGATCTTAGCCACAAAACCACAGAGTATATTGTTTTTATAGTATGTAAAAGACTTGGTTTACAGTAATAACCAGGATATGGAATTTGAGAACTCAAGAGTAATTGCTGGGGGCTTCCCTTGTGGCTCAGTTGCTAAAGAATCTGCCTGCAATGTGGGAGACATGGGTCCAAGCCCTGGGTTGGGAAGGTCCCCTGGAGAAGGGAAAGGCTACCCACTCCAGTATTCTGGCCTGGAAAATTCCAAAGACTGTATAGTCTGCAAAGAGTCGGACCCGACTGAGTGACTTTCACTTTCTAGGTTAAACCTGCTGCCTGATTTTTTCCACCCTTCAGGCGGGTGACCTCTGCAGTCGTACTGAGGTTGTACTGATGAAGATCAAGTGCGTTCCCTAATGGTGATTTTGTTTTTCACGATGAAAGGAAAAAGAAATGAGGGAGTTCTTTTGAGTGATCTGAGCAAATATTTGACAACTCCCTAGTTTCTGAAGAAAAAAAAAAAAAATGGAAACAACTTTGCCTGAATTTGCAGGCCTGTAAAATAATTCCTTGTGCCCAGAGCAGTGGGCTTGTGTGAAGCAGGGCGGCAGGACCAGGGACTGGAGGACCCCTGATCCACAGCCAGCTCAGACGTGTGTCTGAGGTCCCTGCGTGATGCCGTGAGCCCGGCATCTGCCCGGCAGCACTTTGAGCTCTCAGTTCCCCCTAGAGGAGGGATTTCAGGATCTGGGAGAAATCAGTTGCCTCTTAGAAGGCAGGGAGGCAAGGGCACTGGGAAGGGCACCAGAAACGAGAGATGCGGAAATGGGTAAAGACGTCCTTTCTCTGGGCTGCTTATTTATGAGGTTGATAAAAATCTACCTCCCAGGCAGAGTTTGGGGAAAAAATGATGTAATGCAAATAAAGTATTTGCCTGCCTAGCCTTATGTTTGCCGCATGTACATGCCCAATAAATATTAGTGATCCTTATCATTAGATCACCCTGTGGAGTCTACTTTAGGGTTCAGCAAGAAGGTGAGGGGTCTAGAGAGACCTGACTCATCCCTGTCGGCCTGTTTTTGGAGAGAGAAGCCCCAGTGGAAGTGCTGGGAGGCGGCAGTGAGGCGTGGAGAAGAGAGGTGGGCGGAGACCTGGGGTGAGATGTGCAGAGGGCCTTGCCCTGGGGTACAGTTGGCCAGCCAGTTTCAAATCCATGGGGCCCATGGTAAGCTGTGCTCTCTCCCTGTTTACATATGAGATGTGTAAACAGATGACCCTTTCAGCGTTAATACTGTATATGTTTGCAAGGTGGAATGTAGTTTAGAATAAAAGTTTCCCTAGTCAGCTGGCATTGGGAAGGTAAATTGGAATCAGAGAGATCTTTAGTTGTAGAATGAGGGACTCGTGGAGGGACAAGGTGGGAGGAAGGGGAGAGACGCCCTTCCTCACAGCGTTTAGCTGTGGGCCTTGCCTGGGTGCTGTCCCTGGTGCTGAAAACCCCTGGGGACTTAAGAGTGCGCTACAAGGATTTTCCTTGGTGCTTTCTCAGCCCTTCATAGTGACTTACAGCCACAAAAAGACTCTTAAAGATGCCTTTCCTTCTCTTGGGTGGACTTGTTTCTAGCGAAATGAACAAGCTTTGCCTTCCGACGGAGCTGGGTTAGGATCCCAGCCCAGCTACCTGTAAGATAGACGCGTGCATGCCCTCGCTTTAGTCCTGACTGAGTTTTTGCGACCCTATGAGCTATAGCCCTGCAGGCTCCTCTGTCCATGGGATTCTCCAGGCATGAATACTGTAGTGGGTTGCCATGCCCTCTTCCAGGGTATCTTCCCATCCCAGGGAGCGAACTCACATCTCTTATGTCTCTTGCCTTGGCAGGTGGGTTCTTTACCACTGATGCCACATGGGAAGCCCAAGATCTATGACATAAGGGCAAGGGGCTTGTTGTTTCTGAGACTCTGTTCCTTTTCTGTATGAAGGAGTAAAACGTGGTTAACCCCCAGTGGGCTCCTGTGCATAAGTAATCTCACAGCACATAGTTTTTCAATAAATGACCTCCTCCTTCCATGACCTCACACATTTTCCTCCCTAAACACTGTTGAGCTGGCTCAGAGTGTCTTCCAAACAGATAACACAGTCACTATTCTAGATTAGAGCTCACATGCCCCCTTTCTTCTAATCAGGAACCTCCTTGCTTATTCTGACTGAGCTTTAAGGTCTTTGGCTCTTTTCTTGGAGCCATTTTCTCCGAGTTTCAGTCCATTAAGCTGTTGCTTCGGGGAAGTGTTGGTATCACAGAGGGCCATAAACATACAAATGGAGCCAGGCCTGTGCTCCTGCAGCAGAGATCAATTGTGACTCAGATTCTTGGCAGGGCTGCCAGAGGTCATTCATCATATTCCCTCCTGAGCAAAAAGTTGATTTTGGTCAACAGCAAAATTTAGTACCTGACAAAATGCGAGTGATGATAGATTCACTTATTCAGGCATTCAGGGATTGGCTGTTAAAGGGCTGTTCCAGGCCCAACAGTAGGCACTGTGGGTGCAGAACTGTGTAGATGCTGTGCCCAACATAGAGTCTGACTCCATTTAGGTACTTGACAAATATTTGTTGAACTAATGGATGAATGAATCAATGGAATATTTATTCTTTTAAGATACTTACATAAAAGTCAGAAGGTCAGAGACAATGGGAGGGTGGTGTCTTAAAGTTAATGAAGATACATTCAAATGTTTTTCGAAGGCTGAGAGGCGGGCAGGCAAAGGTGGGTTTATAGAAATGAAATAATTGGGCTGAGTTTTAATTGGTGGGTAAGTATTCGGAAATAATGGAAACCATGAGAGACTTTTAGTTTGGGGGGGCTCCAAAATCACCACAGATGGTGACTGCAGACATGAAATTAAATGATGCTTGCTCCTTGGAAGAAAAGCTACGACCAAGCTAGGCAGCATATTAAAAAGCAGAGACATTACTTTGCCAACAAAAGTCCATCTAATCAAGGCTATGGTTTTTCTAGTAGTCATGTATAGATGTGAGAGCTGAGCACCTAAGAATTGATGCTTTTGAACTGTGGTGTTGTAGAAGACTCTTGAGAGTTCCTTGGACTGCAAGGAGATCCAACCAGTCCATCCTAAAGGAAATCAGTCCTGAATATTCATCGGAAGGATTGATGTTGCAGCTGAAACTCACAAAGAGCCGACTCATTTGAAAAGACCCTGATGTTGGGAAAGATTGAAGGCAGGAGGAGAAGGGGACAATAGAGATGCTGGATGGCATCACCAACTCGATGGACATGAGTGAGTAAGCCCTGGGAGTTGGCGATGGACAGAGAAGCCTGGCGTGCTGCAGTCCATGGGGTCACAGAAAGTCAGACATGACTGAGCGACTGAACTGAAGTATTTGGAAGCTTAGAACCTGGATGAAAGAAGACCCGCATGTGAGGATCAGCTGGTTCGAGAAGCAGGAGTGTGAACAGCTACTTAGAAGAACACAAACTGCAACATGGGTGTGGTTTAGCTTGCAGCTGTTACGGTTTTGTGCTGTGCATAAAATACAGCCTTGGGAAGAAGAAAGGAGGCCAGCTAAAACAATGTACAAGGGAGGTCCACTCCCTTGTTAACGTTCTTTTTTTTTAAAGTTTTTATTCATTTTTGGCTGTGCTGGGTCTTCATTGCTGCACTCGAGTTCTCTCTAGTTCCAGTGAGTAGGGACCACCCTCTAGTGGTGGAGCGCAGGCTTCTCACTGCAGTGGCTTCTCTTACTGCAGAGCACAGGCTCTCAGGGCACGGGCTCAGTAGCTGTGGTGCACTGGCTCAGTTGCCCTGAGGCATGTGGGGTCTGCCGGAACCAGGGATGGAACCCGTGTCCCCTGCATTGGCGGGCAGATTCTTAACCACTGGGCCACAAGGGAAGTCCCTATATTAACTATTTTAAAGGAGAAACTGGGATGCAAAAGAATATGGATTTTTCTAATATGTATAGTGCTTAGTTTATTTTTTGTCTTCTAACTTGGCTAACTAACTTCTAACAAAGGTAGTGGAGGTGATGGAATTCCAGTTTATTTATTTAAAATCCTGAAAGATGATGCTGTGAAAGTGCTGCACTCAGTATGTCAGCAAATTTGGAAAACTCAGCAGTGGCCACAGGACTGGAAAAGGTCAGTTTTCATTCCAGTCCCAAAGAAAGGCAATGAATGCCAAAGAATGCTCAAACTACTGCACAATTGCACTCATCTCACACGCTAGTAAAGTCATGCTCAAAATTCTCCAAGCTAGGCTTCAGCAATACATGAACTGTGAACTTCCAGGTGTTCAAGCTGGTTTTAGAAAAGGCAGGGGAACCAGAGATCAAATTGCCAACATCCGCTGGATCATTGAAAAAGCAAGAGCGTTCCAGAAGAATATATATTTCTGCTTTATTGACTATGCCAAAGCCTTTGACTGTGTGGATCACAATAAACTGTGGAAAATTCTGAAAGAGATGGGAATACCAGACCACCTGACCTGCCTCTTGAGAAACCTGTATGCAGGTCAGGAAGCAACAGTTAGGACATGGAACAACAGACTGATTCGAGATAGGAAAAAGGGTATGTCAAGGCTGTATATTTTCACCCTGCTTATTTAACTTGTATGCAGAGTACATCATGAGAAACACTGGGCTGGATGAAGCACAAGCTGGAATCAACATTGCCAGGAGAAATATCAATAACCTCAGATATGCAGATGATACCACCCTTGTGGCACAAAATGAAGAAGAACTAAAAAGCCTCTTGATGAAAGTGAAAGAGGAGAGTGAAAAAGTTGGCTTAAAGCTCAACATTTAGAAAGCTAAGATCATGGCATCTGGTCCCATCACTTCGTGGCAAATAGATAGGGAAACAGTGGAAACAGTGTCAGACTTTATTTTTCTGGGCTCCAAAATCACTGCAGATGGTGACTGCAGCCATGAAATTAAAAGACGCTTACTCCTTGGAAGGAAAGTTATGACCAACCTAGATAGCATATTCAGAAGCAGAGACATTACTTTGTCAACAAAGGTCCATCTAGTCAAGCCTTTGGTTTTTCCAGTGGTCATGTATGGATGTGAGAGTTGGACTATAAAGAAAGCTGAGCGCCGAAGAATTGATGCTTTTGAACTGTGGTGTTGGAGAAGACTCTTGAGAGTCCCTTGGACTGCAAGGAGATCCAACCAGTCCATCCTAAAGGAGATCAGTCCTGGGTGTTCTTTGGACGGATTGATGTTGAAGCTGAAACTCCAATACTTTGGCCACCTGATGCGAAGAGCTGACTCATTTGAAAAGACCCTGATGTTGGAAAAGATTGAGGGCAGGAGGAGAAGGGTACGCCAGAAGATGAGATGGTTGGATGGCATCACCAACTCAATGGACATGGGTTTGGGTGGACTCCCGGAGTTGGCGGTGGACAGGGAGGCCTGGCGTGCTGCGGTTCATGGGGTTGCAAGGAGTCTGACACGACTGAGCAGCTGAACTGAACTGAACTGCACTTGGCTAATAAAATACAATATACACCTTTTAACACTCCATGTTATATAGTCTCTTACCTTGTAAATGAGTCTGCAGTAGGTACGTGGGAATTTGGTAAAATGTTCTTTTGTTTCCTCATTGATGAGGTTCTTAAGGGTGCCAGAGAGGTTATGGGAGTCATCCAAGGTCACAGGACCAGGTTGACATTATTGTGTGACTGAACCAAACTTGAGGACGCTTGCCTGATGCACAGCAAAGCCAGCGTGCTGCCACGGGGCGAAGGACAGTAGTGTCTGATGCCTGGAGCAAAGAGAACGGGGAGGCAAGTGAGACCCGAAGCCCTGGCAGCTTTCAGACAGGGTTGAAGAGCAACATTTATATGAGGGTCATGGGGTGTATTGGTGGACATCTTTCAAACAGGTTGGTGGTGAGGTAATAGGGTGATGTTTGGAAATCTTAATCATCAACCTTCTGGTTCCAACCAGTCCGGTATCCACATGCTGGTCAGCATCCTCTAACGCGAGGGGATCTTGGTTTCTGCACTACAGCTCAGAAGTGCATGGCAGGTTTTTACGTATAGCCCGTCAGGAGAAACTAGGAGTCCTGCGACTCTGTCTCACTGCTCAGCCACTGTTTAGGTCATCATTCCTTTTCTTGCTTGACTGCGTTTCCTTTGTTTCTGCTTTTTGCTTTGTTGCTGTTCTTTGCTTTCTTTCCATTTTCCTGTTTTTGCTTCCCCTCTCTTCCCTAATTAGTAACTGCTTGAATCTGCTCTTTGGGACTTGGGGAAGGCCAGACAAGAATCGAGGACAGGACACGGAGGGAGTTATACCCGGGAAGACCCTGCAGGGTCCTGCTCAGTTTCAGTCCCCACCCCCCACCTTTTTCTTTGATCCTGTTCTATCCTGGGGGGAGCAGGGGCAGGGCAAGGGTAGGAGTAAAGTTTTGGATAGAGAGGTTAGTCGTGAACCCACAGGGGAACGTGGTTTTAAGGGGGACTCGGTCTCGGTCCTGAGACTGGACTTGCTGTCGCTCGGCGGCAGCGTGAACTCCTCCGCCTCGTCCTCTCACCGTCCAGGATGCTGGCGAGGGACCCGGCACTGATCGTATCTCTCTTAGTTCATTGCACTTTTTTCCACCTTCGCCTTATTTCTTGACTTCCTCCCCTCCCCGCCTTCCCCCTGTGCACAAATCAGCTTTTTTGGCAGTCCCAGAATCAGCCACAGCATTTTATTCTAAAGAAACAGGATGCACCATCTGGGGCTCTGAAGAGGATTTCTCGGGGACGGTTTGCAGAGGCGAGGGTGGGCCAGAGGGAGGCTGTGGTCCTGAGGACACAAGGCCACCGTGGGCCTGGGGGCAGGAGGGAAAGAGTGTTACCAGAGTTTAGGGAGCATTTAGGCTGTGGTTCATCTCTTTCATGAGAACTTCGCAAGCCTGTTCCGATCTCTCTCCTGAATTGAACACAGAGCATTGGAAATGGGCAGGGCCCCTGAATGAGTCATCTTTGGTCATGGAGCCAGATTGCAGTTTGCTGTGAATAAACAACCAACATTTGTTGAATGAATATATAACTTACAAACTTGTCCAAGCAACAGTCACACTGCAGGAAAAACAAATCATCTTGAAGCATTATTTTTCTGAAAGGTCCAGATGTAAAGTTTTCAAATTCAGATGGTGGTTGCAGGGTAAGCCAGTTATTAATAGGATTTTCATTTAATGCTTAAAAACATAAGTCTCGATAAAGTAGTGTTGCCTAGCAATGTCAGGTTCTACCTGGAATAAATTTGTTGCACATTATCTAATTGGCTCTTCGTGACGACCTCCTAAGGCTACTTCCATTTGCCGTACAAATTAGCTCACCCTGGAGATGGTAAGTGGCTTGAATAGGGTCACCTCCCATTTCAGTATTAGGCTTGGCTACCATCTGCTGACCTAATATAGGGGTACAGTCTCTTACGTGAAATTGTGTGGGTCCTGTGTGCTTTGGATTGGGTTTATTTAGAATTTAGAAAAGTAGTTAATTTATAAGTGATGAAAATAGCATTTACTGTGGTGTGTGGGGAAAAATTCCTCGTCAAACTCATTATAATGATGCCATGCTGCTGCTGCTGCTAAGTCACTTCAGTCACGTCCGACTCTGTGCGACCCCATAGACGGCAGCCCACCAGGCTCTCCCGTCCCTGGGATTCTCCAGGTAAGAACACTGGGGTGTGCTGCCATTTCCTTCTCCAATGCATGAAAGTGAAAAGTGAAAGTGAAGTCGCTCAGTCATGTCCGACTCTTCGAGACCCTATGGACCTACCAGGCTCCTCCATCCATGGGATTTTCCAGTACTGGAGTGGGGTGCCATTGCCTTCTCCAATAGTGATGCCATAGAAATGTGTAAATATCCATGAAAAAGGGGATGTCTAAAGATTTTAATTAGCCTTTAAGTCAGTACAAGTCAGCTTTTGCTACCTGATGAGTTAGGGTAAACACTTGTTTTCAGAGGTCGAGAATTTTGAAATTGTGAATACAAAGGTATAACCGTCTCAGTGTCCTTCTATAGAAAGTAGCAAACAGAATTCCTCCCCTGCTTTCCTTTCCTTCTCCTTTTTCTCGTCTGATCAAAGTCCAGAATGATGGGCACCTGAGACCAGCAACAACCACAGCAGCTGAAGTGCATTGACTGCCATGCCAGGCACTCTGTTCTCATGATCTCCGAACAAACATAGCCTCTGCTGGCCCTGCAGCTCCTGGTATACCCTGGCCTTCGTAAATGAAGGAAATTGTTGTCCTCTGAAGCTGGCAGTTACCAAGTGTTGAAACCAGAACTTAAACCTACACTCTATTAACCACCATGCTTGAAGGCAGAGATTGTATCTCAGTCATTCTTGCCCCTTGCAACCCCTGGGAAAGTGACTCACAAAATATAGGTACTTGGTACATTATTGGCAAAATGATGAATTCATTTATTGATGATGTGGGGATTGGGTTGAAATGTGGCTACATGGTCAACTCTGGGGTGAGTTCAGGATGCTGGCAGGAGAAACGTGGAAAAAGCCCAGTAAAACTTGAAATTGTGGTCACCTGTGGTGGGGGTGATATTGTTATAATCACATCTGGAGCCATGGGCAACAGTGGGGCACAGTCACTGCTCAAAGGTGAGTCCTCATAGTTGGTGACTGTGGTCCAGGCGTTTTGGACTGAGTGGGATGAGGGGCAGCTTGGATGAACTCCAGGGAGTGTGCAGAGTGAGGTGCTGGGAGAGATGCTGGCTGGAGGGTGTGGTCCAGACAGTGGGAGGAACAGAACTGCCTTGCACCCTTGCTCTCTCCTGCCCAGAGGTGACATCTTGACTGTGTTGTTTTCTCTTTTCAGGGGGACCGTGGTGCGCCTGGGATCCCTGGCTCTCCTGGCAACCGTGGAGAGCCAGGCATGGCGGTCGCCGGCCCTCCGGTGAGTCTTTATTCACCCGGCACCTCCTTGCTCCAGGACACACAGCCGGGGCCTGCTGGGACCGCGGGGCCGCTCCTTTCCGGGCTGATCTGGTGGTGGGTCGTGATCCCTGGGTCAGTCAGGCTGTAGGCCTGTCCACTGTGGCTGATGCTGTTACTGTAACCTGGTGTATTTCTTATGGGAGTAAGGCCTCTGGGGAGACCAAGACGTGTCCTTTCAAAGAGGAGTGAGAGAACAAAGCTCATTAAAAAAAGAAAAGGGAGGAAAAAAGGACTCACTGTCCAAACTTGGCAAAACCTGAGTGGAAGCCAGTGAGCCTGAGCTGGTTGGGTGAGGGGTGTGGTCTTGGAGGAGTGACTTGCCTTCATGCTCTTTCAGGCAAAGGTGAGTTCATTATCCCTCTCCAATTAATATATCGCTGACGACATCAATAGAATCAAGAAAGGTTTTTTCTTTTTGTAATAATTTTATTTTATTTATTTATTTCTGGATTTGCTGGGTCTTCATCGCCGCGAGGGCTTTTCTCTAGTTCCGGCAAGTGGGGGCTACTCCGTAGTTGGGGTGCTCAGGCTTCCCTGTGGCGGCATGTCTTGGTGCGAGCACACAGGCTGCAGGGCACGTGGCCTGCGGCAGTTGGGGCAGTGGGTTCAGTAGTTGAAGCTCCCAGGCTCTAGAGCACAGGCTCAGCAGTTGTGGGCCATGGGCTTAGTTACTGTGGGACAAGTGAGATCTTCCCAGATCAGAGAGTGAACCTGTGTCTTCTGCATTGGCAGGCAGATTCTTTACCACTGAGCCACCAGGGAAGCCCCCAGGAGAGGATTTTATCTCCAAAATAAAATCCTGTGACGTGGTCTTTGGATTGGTGGTCTTGGTGGATAATTCACATCAGTCTACTAGGAAGCTCCAACACTCAGTGGTTTTCTGATATAGCTGCTAAACCTCACAGAATCCAAACTGCCCGTGTTTCATTGATGATGATGTCGTCGTCATCATCTTAACCCAGAAGCACGATCAGACTTTACTCCCAGTAAACGAAATCTGAATATAAACTGGAGCAACGCATGGCCTGGTCTCTGCCTGGTTTCTCATTCAAAAAACAGAGCAGCAGCGTGCCTGGTTTGTCTCTCAAAGAGCTTGAGAGGAAGCCTGGTGTATTACAGTGTGTGTGCAGTCACGGAGTCGCGTCCACTCTGCCACCCCGTGGGCTTTCTCTGGATTTCCCAGGCAGGAATACTGGAGTAGGTTGCTATTTCCTTCTCCAGGGTATCCTCCCGACCCAGGGGTCAAACCCACGTCTCCTGCTTCCCCTGCATTGGCTGGTGGGTTCTTTACGACTGAGCCACCTGGGAAGCGCCGTTACCCACAGCACCACAGTAAAAGCCCTTCTCCTTGCCCCAGTGCTGCTCTTACGCCTCTCACTCTCTCCCTGAAATTCCCCCCAGGGACCCTCGTCTGTGTTCTCTTCCTCCCAGGAATGACCACCTCGCTTCCACTCCACTCCCAGCAGTGGGGCTGCCTTCAAGGCGGGAAGACCAGTGCCTTGTGTCTTCCTAAAGGTCCCTGGAAAACAAGGAGAAGGCAGGTGGTATCCTCTTGGAAATGTCCAGTTTTAATCTATTTTTCTTAATTTCTCTGCTAAAATTTCTGATGAAAAAAAAAAAAACCCTCTCTTGCATCAGCTTTATCTTTTGTCTTTGGCTGTCTTTTACAATCTGTTGGTAACTAGAAGAAACAATATGGAAAAAGATGTAGTGAAGACATGCAGCAGGTTCAGGCTTTCTTTTTGTTTCAGAAATCCTGCTTTTAATGGGGCCTTCTCTGCCAGAGTCAGGATTCCGAGTCCTGCAGGCGTTAGCTGCTTAGAAGAGAAACTGTGATCTGGAGCGGTCCCACCATCATTTCACGGGCCTCTGCATATCCTGTCCACTCCCCAGGGATTCACCGTAGGAAAACCTTAATCAGAAAATCAGGCAGCAGAGGGGGATGCTTGTCGCCCCACCTCCCAACGCAGAGCCATGAAATCGCCCCTGAAATACGTCCCCACCCAAGTGATTCCACCTGAAAAGTAATTGGCTTCCTCCAGCCGAGAGGCCACAAGTCAACCGCTCCGGGTCCTTCCTCCACTTCCACTGATTAAAAGCTTCCGTGGTGGGTGAGACCTTATGGAGCTTCCATAAATCCTGTCTTTGGCTGCTGGCCCCGGCTCCTTCCCGGTGGCCGGGCCATATGTGTGAGGGTTCAGGGGGATGTGGAGGTGGAGCGGGGCTGATAACAGGGTGTGAATGCGCCCCTCATGCCCCCGGGCTCAGCAGCCCCCTGCCACAGGCTGAGTGGTCTGTATCTGGTGCTGGGTCTAGAGCGTCCACGTCCTCAACCCTTGCGTCCTGTGAAAGCTGGTTTATCTTTTGTTGAAGGCTGGGCTTCTGCATTAGCATCTCCCAAGATCAGAATTCAAGGGCTGAGGGTTTATTGGGGGAAATTATCTCAGAAATCACCCCTTGGGGAGTGGCATCCTCCCCTGACAAGGCCCTGGAGATGCCAGTGCAGCTGCAGAGGTGATCTACACAAGTTGGGGTGGAGCCAGGGTCAACTCCTGGTGGGAGTCAGTGAAGGCTGCTCCAGGGTACGGGGGTTAGGGGGCTGGAACTTGGGCTAAGCATCCCCTCATGGCTACAGATGCCCCAGGGCAGGCACCT
Source organism: Bos javanicus (assembly GCF_032452875.1). Lineage (NCBI taxonomy): Eukaryota > Metazoa > Chordata > Mammalia > Artiodactyla > Bovidae > Bos > Bos javanicus. The sequence goes on from NC_083881.1 coordinate 4,114,579, forward strand.
CAACCAGAACCTACCAGGTGGGTGTGTGCCTAGAGGTGCTGGAGAGGGTCACTGAAGGTGTCTAGGGCTTCCCTGGTGGCTCAGTGGTAAATAATCCTCCTGCAATGCAGGATGACACAGGTTCAGTCCCTGGGTTGGGAAGATCCCTTGGAGGAGGAAATGGCAACCCGCTCCAGGTTTCTTGCCTGGGAAATCCCATGGACAGAGGAGCCTGGTGGGCTACAGTCCATGGGGTCGCAGAGAGTCAGACACCACTGAGTGATCACACTCATACTGAAGGTGTCTGCTTCTTCAGTGTTCTCCAGGTAAACTGTCTGAGGCTCAGAAGGTGAGGCGACTTGGCTGATGTCACACAGCTAGTCCAGGACCAGGACCATCGCTTCCAGTCCTCTGAAGCCAGCTCTCTTCCTCTGCTTCAGCTGGCCTGTGGCTTCCCCAGCGTGGGTGGGATTGCTCATTTCCATCACCTCCTCACATTAAGGCTAGGTTCCTCTGGTCCCTCCTCCTGTGGCTCTGTGCTCCAAGGCTTGGGCATCCAGGAGCAGCACTCACCCCACCTGGAAGGGAGCCCGAGCGAGGCTTTCTCTGCCAAGCTCTGCGCATCACCGGGCAGGGGACTGGATGGAGAGGCAATTGTTTGGCGTTTCAACTGCTCCCTTCAAGACATTAACAAAACATCCCTTTTATCTTAAGGTTGCCTGTGATCTTCCTTAGCAGGATCTGATAAGTTTGAAAATGACCCATTTAGGCCTGAGGGCAGATCAAAGTGCTGTTGAACTTCACTGAGCCTCTGAGCCTGAGGTCAGCGAGGGCGGGGCTCCCCCAGCAGCACCCCAGGACCCCGGCCTGAGCAGTAGTTTCTAGATCAAGGGTGTAGGGAGGGTTGCAGCGCGGTCATGTTGGTAGTAACACCTAGAAGCTTGCCTTGAACCTTTAAATGCCATAAAACTCCTCCCCTAACATCTTTTTCAGCCTCCGTTGCCTGGAATCACCTCTCATTTCTCTGTCTTCAGCGTTCCCTCTCTGGAGTCATTTGTTCTGACTTTGCCCAGACACTGAGGGTTCACATACAAAGAAAACGAGCTCACAGCCCTTTATAGACCTACAGACTGCGGGAGAGAGGAAGCATGGTGCTGATGATGTGGGAAAGCATCTGTCATGTTTCCTGAGTGGAGCCGTTCTTTTTCCCACTCCCCCCTCTTCCAGGGAGTAATAGAACAAGAATGGAAATGAAAGCCACTAAAAGCTGGAGCGCTCGTGACCACAGCTCACATGGCCTGCCCACTTGCAGTGTCCAGCTCTGAGCAAGATACCCACATCCATCCCCTCACTTAGCTCATGGGATCCTCTCACCCAGTCCTCCCAGCCACCCTGCCAAGCAGATCCTGTTCTCTCTTTCATTTTACGAATGAGGGAATTCACGTAAGAGATGTGACATTTGCCTGAAGTCATAGTTAGGACGTCGGGGAGCTAGGATTGGACCCCAGTGTTCTAGCTCCGAGCAGATGCCCTTAGCTGCTCTCCAAGCCAGGGCAGCAGTAGAGCAGGAGTTCACGTTTACATGGTCCTTCCTTGTAAAGTCCTGTAGCACCAGACTTGCCCGGTGGTGCTAGGGGTAAAGAATCCACCTGCCAAGGCAGGAGTCTCAGGAGATGCGGGTTTGATCCCTGGGCTGGGAAGATACCCTGGAGGAGAGCACGGCAACCCACTTCAGTATCATTGCTTGGGAAATCCCATGGACAGAGGAGCCTGGCAGGCTACCGTCCATGGTGTTGCGGAGAGTTGGACACGACTGAGTGACTGAGAACACACTTTCCTTCGTGCCAGGGTCATCTCACACTCTTCGCTGCTTTTGAACTACTGACCTGTGAGTCTCACTGTTGCTTCTGTTCGTATGTCTTGTCTCCTGGTTGAGTCCAGTTCCTTTGGTTCTGAGAACCACACCACCGCTCCTGCCATCCCCAGGTCAGGCTGGCCTGTTGCCCTTCTAAAGGAGTGTGTGCAGACAGGTAGCCCCATCTCACCCGGCTGCTACTTGGGGACCCCAGGCATTTCTCGGCAGTCACCCCAAGGACTTAGGACAGGTGCTGCAGCTTCATTCATGCCCAGTGCTCTCATCCTGTTCTGTGCACAGCGAGGTCCCCTGGGCTGCAGAGGAGGGGCTGTGCACTGCCCCGGACCCCAGGAATGTGCTCAGTCGCTTCAGTCGTGTCCGACTCTTTGTGACCCTGTGGACTGTAGCCCGCCAGGCTCCATGGGATTCTCCAGGCAAGAATTACTGGAGTGGGTTGCCATGCCCTCCTCCAGGGGATCTTCCTGACCCAGGGATTGAACCCATGTCTCTTACGTCTCCTGCGCTGGCAGGAAGGTTCTTTACCACTAGTGCCCCCTGGGAAACCCAGGCCCCAGGGCCCTTGTATAACCAGGAGCTGAGTACCCCAAATATCCTAATCTTGGCTTTTCGACTGAAGTCTCAGGGGGACTCCTCTGTTGTTGGAAGAAAAAAAGGTTTTAAATAAATTTCTACTCTCGTTTCCAATTGAAAATGCTCCTTTCTAAACTCAACAAGGCTTTCTGAGGTTCCTGTAATGGTTCCCAAGGCATACTGAGCACTTACACAAATGGGCAAGGCTCCCGTGTGTGGCTTCGCAACACATCACCTTCTGCAGTCTTCTCAGTGGTCCTAGGAGCCCGAGCTGTGATTGTTTTCAGCTTACAGATGAGGAAACTCAGGCTTGGAGAGGTTCAGACAGTGGGCCTGGCTCAGTCTGCTGATGAAAGGCAAAGCAAGTGTTTGAACCTGCCCCGGGAGCCCAGCATGTAGCGTGGTACCCATGAGCCTTTCAGATAAAAGATAATGGCGAATAAAATGGGCTGTGTCTTTAGATAGATATCTACGGGAGGAGGAGCAAGGTAGAGGGGATCAAATTTCAAGTTTAGATACCTATAAATCGCAATTTTTTAAATTGGTGAAACAAGATTTATTGTTAGGTCTTATGGAGCTTCTAGACTTTGCTCACAGAATAGCTCAGGGCTTCCTGGTCCCCGTGTTGCCTGTACACCCATACTTGGGCCTCAAGGCTGGAGCAAATTCAGGTTTGATCTTTCTGACAAGACTTCACAGGCTGTGTCCTTCCAGCAGGAGGTATCTGACGTCTGGTGGTGTCTTGTCTTGACGTGCACAGCCTTTGATGTCCAAGCCTTAGATCAATTAGCACATCAAGGCTTGCAAATTGGTGCTCTCTTAGTTCAGTCAGTTCTTTTATGTGGTAGCTCCAGTCCTTCTAGGTGGAGAGGTGTTCCCTCATTTTTCCTGTTAATTATTTTCAAATAACGACTTGGTTCCCTGGTATCTCACAAAGATGATCAGTGAGGTGTTTTTGGTTTTTTATCAATCATTTTGAACTCAGATTTAAACACATTCAGTTTGTTTTAATGTGCGGCAGATATTCTTCCTTTTGCTGTCCAGACTGTCTTATTTATGCAAATAGGAGCCTCTTCGGGTTGACCCTAAGTGCTTTTAACACATGCCTAGCAGTCTTTGGGCTTCCCAGGTGGCGCTAGTGGTAAAGAAAGTGAAAGTGAAAGTTGCTCAGTCGCGTCCAACTCTTTGTGATCCCATGGACTATAGAGTCCATGGAATTCTCCAGGCCAGAATACTGGAGTGGGTAGCCTTTCCCTTCTCCAGGGGGTCTTCCCAATCCAGGGGTCAAACCCAGGTCTCCCACATTGCAGGCAGATTCTTTACCAGCTGAGCCACAGGAGTAAAGAACCCACCTGCCAATGCAGATGTAAGAGATGCTGGTTGGTAGTTTCCCTGATCTTTGGAATGATAGAAGTTTCCAGATTTGAATATATTCCTTGTCCAGATCTGGGATCAGTCATTTCTCCAAGGAGTTGTAGTTCCTTTTAAGTGGAACACGGTTTCAAAGGCCAAAATATGTGTGTCGGGTAATGTGACTCATGAATAAAACCCATCAGAGGGTGTGATCTCAGAAATGGGGTCGCTATTGTGGAACACGTGTTTAGGCTTCAGATTTCAGACTGACACTGGGAAGTCGTTACACAATCCGTCCTCCACAGCACACTCCGCTATTTCTTAAAAGTATAGTAGCAAGATAGCTGTGGGAATGCCTGTTACGGGCCAGGCACCGGTCCTGTTCTCTACTTAGAGGATCTTCTGCTTCTGATCATAGGAGCCAAGGTGATCACCCAGCTTTGTGTTATAAATAAGGAAGCTGAAGCTCAGAAAAACAAATGTGCTCAAGCTCAAACAATTAATAATTGATAGAACTAAGATTTGAAATGAAGACCTTTTTGACAACCAATTCCGTCCTTCACATGTGGATGTTCTATTAAATGACAGATGAGAGGAATCCAACGCTTAGTCTGATGAACAAGTCAAATGCTTGAGGTGCATCTTGGAGTTCAATTTAGAAACAAAAAGTGCCTCTAAACTCTGGCAGCATTCCCCAGGCCAGTAATAAACTGTCCTTAAGCCCTCTCCTTGAGCAGTAAGTATACAGCCTCAGTAAGGAGCTACTATGGTAGGAATGACATTTGGATGAATGTATATTGATCCATGGGTACCATTGACCTTCAGCTTGACGAGAGCGTGAAAGCTCATGGAGGGGGAAGTGATCTGTGAGTCAGGGAGATTCCGGGTGGGACTCTGAGTCCGTTGTCTTCTCTTTAAGAAAAAAAATTTGTTTACTTATTTAAGTTCAGCTGCGCTGGGTCTTCATTGCTGCACGAGGGCTTTTTCTGGTTGCAGAGAGTGGGGGACGCACCCTGATTGCAGCGCTTGGGCAGCCCTTTGCGGTGGCTTCCCTTGTTGCAGAGTATGGACCCGATGTGCCTGGGCTTCAGTAGCTGAGGCTCTGGGGCTCCTGAGCAGAGGCTCGGGAGTTGTGCACACAGGCTTAGCTACGCTGCGGCCTGTGGAATCTTCCTGGACCAGGGATTGAACCCGTGTCCCCTGGCTGCCACGCCTGGTGTATGTGAGGCTCTCAGTAAATATTTGCAGAGTGCAATAAGGAAAGTATTTCATGTATTACTCTTAAAGAAATCTTCTGTGAGGGTTAAAAGGGCTGTTTGTGTTTCTTGAGAGGAGTTTTTAGGTTGATATGAGTAAAGTACTGGAGTAGGAAATGGCAACCCACTCCAGTATTTTTGTCTGGAAAATTCCATGGACAGAGGTGCCCACTGGGGCTCCATGGGGCCCCAAAGTCCATGGGGTTGCAAAGACTCCCACTACTGAGCACCCCACACTGACCCCCACATTGCAAGGCAGATTCTTGCCCACTGGACCACCAGGGAAGCCCGGAGCCCACTGTCTTCTTACCTGCTTGACTTGGTCCTCTGGAAGTTTCCCCTAGTTTAGTGCTCAGCTCTGCACTGAAAATGATGCTTATTTTATTTTATCAGGAATTTCTGGGACATATTTAATGGGCAGGCTTTTAGGTTACCTGGTCTGTCATGCTGTCTGGGACCTGTGCCTTTGTGTGAAGACTCTTCTCGCTCTTCGGATATCTTGGAGGTTCTCCCGGGTGCCGCTTCAGGGACACACAGGTGCCCAGGACCAAGAACGGGTGGTGGGACTCACTGCACCTGGAGAGTGACTCGAGATGTGGCTTGGGCTGTCTCTTTGTCTCTTCTGGCCTTAGTTTGATCATCAATGATGAGGATGATAACACTTGATTTTCAAGTTCTCATACCATAAAATTTTAATTTTAGCAGCATGCCGTGTGCTATGCTCTGCTGTGTCAGGCTATTCCCAGGGTGGTGCTGAGTCCTGGAGAGTGGGTGCTGAGCACCCCCAGGGCAGAGGAGAGAGGGCAGATGAGCCCAGAAGCAATGACAGTACCAGGCCATCCGTCCCAGATGGGGTGACCCAGGGGCTGGGGACCGGTTCTAACGAGCCTCCTGGGAGAAGCCTGGGAGATGCCCAAGGGTGCCGACATCTATACTGGGAACCCACCTGTGGCAAGGAGAACACGTCCAGGCAGGAGGGCAGGGCGGCATCTTCTCTGCAGATGCGAAGGCTTGTGGCCCAGGGCCAGTGCCGCTCACTCGGGGCCTGACACTCGACGCTAGTGCCTCAGGCAGGGCACGCATCTTCAGTGCAGCTCGGGAAGCCAGGTTGTAGGCTGCTCACACGTGTGGGATGGCAGACCGTGGTGTGTGTGTGTGCACGCACACACACATGTATCTGTATGTGTGCATGTGTGTGCAGGAAGGGGTACCACTGCAGCCTCAGCCATGCAGCCCACTCTGGGGAGTCTAGACGTGCCCCTTCCCCCACCCATCCCACCCAAGCAAGCAGGGCATGCAGCACAAGAATGCTGAAATGCAGGGTCCACTGCACACCAGGGCTAGAGATGGGCTAGGTGTCAGACACCCGCTGGCTGCCAGGATGGGGCAGCACCAGTGCAGGGCAGGTGGAGAAGGTTCCAGGAGGATCCCCACACACAGCAATAGTGGGTGCATGAGAGAGGGGGTGACACTGCCTTACACATGCAGGAAGCCATTAAAAAGAATGGCATTGCCATTTGCAGCAACATTGGGTAGACCTAGAGATTGTCATAGTGAGTGAAGGAAGTCAGGCAGAGACGTAGAAGTATCATATGCCATCCTTTGTATGTGGAATCTGAAAAGAAATGATACAAATGAACTTACAGAACAGAAACTGACTCACCGGCGTGTGGTTGCCTGGGGGAAAGGATTGGAGGAAGAAGGGATAGTTAGGTTTTGGGGTGGACATGTACACACTGCTGTATTTAAAATAGATGGCCAACAAGGACCTACTGTCTAGCACAGGGAACTCTGCTCAAGGTTATGTGACAGCCTGGATGGGAGGAGTCTGGGGGAGAATGGATACATGCATATGTATGGCTGAGTCCCTTTGCTGTCCACCTGGAACTATCACAACACTGTTAATCAATTATACCCTGATACAAAAATAAAAAGTTTTTCTTAAAAAAAGATGGGAGGGCGTTAGCTTTTCCTTAAGGACCCAGCCTTACATTTAAACAGACGTTTCACTTCCAGTTGGCTTACTTACTTGTTTGTTTGTTTCTTAGGGCCCCTCTGGACCACCAGGAGAAAAAGGTCCTCCGGTACAGTATGACTTAAATACAGGGCTGTGTCTTGATGGGAGAAATTATGCGCTAATCAAAGCCATTTGAAGTTGGAGAGGCCAGCAAAGACAGTAGTTTAAAAAACAACTTTAACGTTATACAGTGCAGACTCTCGAAGATACAGGCACTCACCTGTGGAATGGTGGAGTCGGGAGGAGGGTTGTCCAGTGCCCTGAGCTCCAGTGACAGCTGGGCAGACCGGCACTGCCTTTGCTTTTCGCCGCCTCTGCTTCCCTCTAGACGGACAGCTGTGGTTTCACGCATGTCATCACATTGCCAGAGGAAGTAATTTTGAATCCCAGCTTCACTGCCCCCAGCCACAGAGCCAGGAGCCAGTGAGGGTGCTCTTTTAATCTGTGAGGCAGGCGGGAAAGTCTAGGAAGATTACTGCAGAAAGTGAGATCCGTAATTGAAAGATGATTTGGGCCGACTCCCAGTACCATCTAGAAATTGTCAGCCAGGTGGCAACGATTTTCCAATAAAAATATCTAGCAGTCACCTGAGCGCCGGCCTCCGCACTGGTCCTCTCACAGGTCAGTGTGTCCAGCCAGCGGGCTCCTGAGGCTGGTAATCGACCCTGCACCCGGAGTGAGCTCAGGCCCGTCTCACTGCAGGAGTAAGAAGGGGGCTTGTGAAGGGGACCTGGGCAGTCAGCCTCATGGGGAAGGTTTTCCAGAGCGTTCTATCTGTGTGTTGAAGACAGCCAGTCCTCAAGCCCTGGCTGCTCTCAGGTACCTCTGTTCCATCAGATTGGTCAGTGCGCCAGGCGGTTGGACAAGGAGAACCAACCCCAGGCAAGGGGGCCCTTGGGTTTTGTTTTAAGTGTTGGGGGATGTCTTCTTTCTCTTCAGGGATCTCGAGGCCCGCCTGGGTTTCCCGGCCCCCAGGGACCAGCTGGCCAGGATGTAAGTAAAGGCAAGGGGTGTGGGTTGTGTCCCTGCCGACCCCCCTCCCCCTCCCCTGGCCTCCCTTGACCAGGAAACCCCGGGGGAGCTGCTTTTTGCACCGAGCCCCGCCTGCTCCCCCGGGAGCCTGTTGTGTGTTTGGCCTCTTTGTCCACGGTGGCCTCTAAGCGTGTGTTGTCTGCTTGCACTTCTTTTGCTTCTGTGTGATGCTGTCAGAACTGTGCAAGTTCCTGGCTATATCCCACACAACACCTCCTGCTGTTCTGCCCTCCTCTCTTTCAAAGTTGGTCCTTCTGCCTGTGTTTGGAAAAAGACGGCCTGAGTTGAAGATCAGATGTGTGAGTGTGTGTCTACATGTGCACACACACGTACGCACTTTCAATTTTGTGTTTGGCAAGGAGTTCTGAGAGGGGTGGCTTACTGTTCTGAACATTTGCCCCGGTTGATATATTCTGAGAAGCTCTGGGTCTTCAGCTGAGGTTGGAAGCTGTGAGTTTTTGTTGGTGCCAGTCTTCACGGTCGGGTGATCTGTTTTCTCCTGAGTTGCACTTGGCAGATAGAGAGGTTGAGGGAGAGAGTGGGCAGAGTGGATCAGGATTATGTGCTTAACAGAGTTAATGTTGTTCTTTCTTTCTTCTTTTAGGGTGTACCAGGAAATCCAGGAGAAAGAGGGCCTCCTGGCAAACCAGTATGTCATCTAACTGTTCTGGATGAATCTTGACCATCAGGGGTTCAGCCAGAATAAAATGCAACTCGGATGGCTCAAGAAGCTTTAAGAAGGGGCTTTTTACAAAGCTGTGGGCGGAGGGAACTAATCAGAGGTGGCTGTGATGCCCAGAGATAAACACAGAAGCCAGTACCACCGTGCACCCATCTTCAGAGCCAAGAGAAAGCGGGAACGGTGGGGACGGGGCTGCCAGATGGGAGCGGAAATTGTGGGTTCAAAGCCACTGCCAGGAAACCTGGCCAGAGGCTGGGAGGGAGCAGTGCCCCCACCCCGGTTTCCCCGTGTGCTTCTCTTTGGGCCAGCTCACCTGAGCGCCAGAGGCAGGTGAGTCCCTGATACCCCCAGGACTTGGAGCAGAAAGGGATGGATGGGGACCTGGGGGTGAGCAAATGGACAGGAGCCACTTCTTGTCCAGGGCTAGTTCCTCACTGGCCTGGGTCCTGACCTTTTTCTCAGTAATGTCAGTTCCTTCTGGTTTCCCCGCATTAGAATAGAAGCTTCCTTTCCTCTCTCACAAGGAGAGCTACCGGAGCTTGCGCAGGACGAGAGAGTCCTGAGCGTCTGGTCCCAGGCAGCATGGCCGGGCTCTCAGCTCCAGCAGGCTTCCCTCGTGTGCAGTGCATCCCCTCTGGGAACCCAGCCCCCAGATTAAGTTACCAACGCCAGAGATGCTCCGAAGGCTTAGCCAGCTAACCAGGCTATCGGTGGGCCCTCCAGGGAAGGAGCAGTGAGGATGAGTGGGTCTGGGTGGGCAGGTGGGAAGATATAGGAGAAATCAGCCCTTTGAAACCTGCTGCCTGAGAAGGAAGAGACAGTGGCAGCCACGACTGGGGAGTCCCAGGCCTCGAGACTGGTTTCAGACTGGATCTCCCCTGGGCAGAGGCTTACCCTCAGGATGGCCGTCTGTCTGCTCTGCGAGCCCGGCCTGCTGCAAGTGTCAGTCAGGCAAAGACCCAAGACCTGGAGGCCCCTGAGGGCGTTAGCATCTGTCTCTGCCTCGTCCAGGCTGCTGGGAACAGCAGACACCTGGACGGGCACCCTGGTCTCCTAGAAGGGTCCTGAAACTTCACTAAACTTGCTGGAGGTTGAGGGTACTTATTCATATGCTCCTCCTCCTTCACGGAGTCAGATTTGCAGCAGCCAAGTAAAGCTCACAGAATCCACCCTGATACCCAAGTGCCAGGCCCTGGTGAAGTGAGTGGAAGAGTAAGGTTCAGGCCAAAGGCTGAAGGGGTTCAAATGACCTCTGCCAGATCCAGACCTTGATACCTCTGCAGAGGGAAGTGCATCCACAGAGTCCAGCGGACAGGATGGGCTCACCTTGACGTGACTCAACTGGTTTCCGGCAGAGACTGAGAGAGCATCGGTCTCTCTTGACTACCTTTAAGTTCACAGAACACCCTCCCCCAACGTGGTCCCAGGTACTGCTGTCAGGGTCTCTGGTCTCGATAATCAGACGAGTCACATTCTCAGGGGTCCCCAGGACCCCCTTCAGGTTCAGTGACTCACCAGAAGGGCTCCCAGAGCTCAGGAGAGCTGTTACACTCAGGATGATGGTTTATCCCAGGGAAGGAGCCCCCAAGACATGAGGCTGAGGCCTCCACGTGTCCCCTTCCCACACTCGGCTCTCCCAGAAGTTGTGTGTAATCTGAATCCATGGAGGTGACCCTGAGTGGTCTGAAATTCAGCGGGTGTTGCCATCAAGGGACTCTTACCCAGACCAGGCATGCCTCCCTGGGTGGTCTTGGTTACTCTACCGTCTCCCGTCCTCCCAGAGGTCAGACTGGCCCCAGGCCCCCAGCAAGGACACTGTTAACTGCATGGCCCAAGGCCCTGGGCAAACAAAGGCACTCTTATCAGGGAGGGCATTCCAAGGACTTAGTACATCTCTCCAGAGCAGCCGGGGCCAGACCTGTCTTGGGAATGTGCAGGGTTGGGACAACCAAGGCCTTTCCTGCAGTCACCAGCCCTCCAAGGGTGGACAGTGGGCCCTGGGCGGGGTTCCCCCAGGGCTGCATCCCTAGAATCCCTGTAACAGGAGTCCCCTGTCTACCCTCGGGTGCTCTAGAAGCAGAGCCTCTGGTGGGGATTCTTGTGCCTAGTGATTGATTAAGGTGAAACCTGTTAAGATTGAAGAAAACAGGGCATGGTGAGGGAAGAGGCGGTCAAAGCTGGGGGTTCAGCTGGAATCTAGCCTCAGCCTGATCCCACAGGGAGCTCTCGGGTGTGAGCAGCAAATAGAGCTAGCCCGTCAAGAAGCGGTTCTTACTCACCTCCACGTTAGCCCGTCATCAGTGGCTGTGTAGCTGACATCTCTGTGACCAGCCAGCCAGCATCCTGGCAGCAGGTGGTCGGTGCCCAGGAGGTAACGACGGCCTGGGCAGGGCACAGACTCTCTCTCTTCACCCCAGCACTTCCCTCCCATCAACAACCGACTGGCCACTGCCCCCGCACGGGCCTTGCTCCTGTGTATTCAGGCCTCTCTCTGGAGGCCCACAGAAATGGATCACAACAGGGTGTTAATTAAATTATCCCCCAGGGCATGCTGTACCTAGACGGGAAATCCACCCCTTCTTCTCTCTCTTCTAACTGATGCCCAGCCATGCTCATAGAGCTTTAACAACTCTACAGAGGGCTCAAATGACAGCAGAAAAATAGCCCCAAGAATACAAGGCCAGCAGTATAAAAATCTCCCAATTTGTAAAAGAAGGGAAAAAAAACCTCCCAATTTGGACAGTATAAATCTTGCATTATTAACTTGCCTGAAGAAAACACGCAATGTCAAAATAAAACCCCTTTCCCCTTTTAAAGTTTTACTCAATTAGCGTGTAGCATGGGTTGGCCTTCCTCCCCAGGGTCGGTCTCCGATAACTAAGGGTATTCTAGGCTTTTTCCAGCAGATGCAGCCTAGGCAAGCTTTCCCTGCAGGCGAGGGGCCCCTTCAGAACCGCCGACTCTGACTCAGCCCGACCCCAGTTTGTCTCAGGTGGTGTCCTCTTGCAACCCAGGGCAGTGATTGAATACTTGAGCATTTCAGCTTGGGAAGCATGACGTACACCCAGCCAGTGCCAAGGTTATCCTGTGCGAACTTACACAATGCCTCTGCCACTGTCTGAAGCCACAGGATGTGGCAGAAACCCCATGGAGTCAGGGAAAGTGGGGAAGCCAGGAAATTGTCTCTGTAACAGGCTAGACTGGATAAACCTGGACTCAATCAGAAGGAAGCAGCCACCACAAGTCTAATAGTGGTCCCAGGCTTCCAACATTCTGGAGGAAGCCTGCCATCTTCCCTCTGCACCGTGGGCTCTCTGGCACTCCTTGTCCACTGCGATGTGCAGAAGTGTGCAGAGCAGCACGCCAGTCTCCAGTCCTTACCTAAGAATCCCTCGTCCCTTCAGCGTCTGCCTTTGCATTTCCATTTTCCTTCCCAGCTTCCTGTCCCTTGCACCCTGGGGTGAACCCAGCCTCCACTCCACTTGGGCTCTGGGCCTGCCATGGTCATAACACACCACTTCCCAACTCACTGTGGGTTTGAGTGTGAACTCAGGGACCTGCAGACTCCTTCACACCTTCAGAGGCTTTGTAATTACTCCTGATTTCTGAACTCCCCTCCTGAAGTTAGAGACTTCCAACTCATAAAGACGAATGAGGCTTAAAATGCTAGTTCACCTGGGGGAGCTGAAGGAATTGCTTTAGGTTCATACTAGATGTGAATAACAGCGGCAGCTATTACCCACCTGGAGTAAAGGACAACCCGCCCCCTTCGTCTTCCACAGTACCCATAGGACCTGCTGGTGGTGATGGAAGGGGGAGGAGGGGCCAGCAGGAGAGAGAGAGGGCCAGGAAGGCGGGGACCAGAAAGTCTGATGTTAGTTAGGACAGCTCAGAAGAGTCTGCCTGTGGTTCCCAAGCGTGGGGCGTAGACCAGGCTCTTTGTGTCCTGTGTAGACATGTCACCTGTTACAGTCACATTTTGAAGGCTGCTCGCTGCAGAAGCATGGAATATGCAGTGTGCACTTGTGTGTATGTATTTATTTATTTTTACTTTGACAGGGCCCCTCTTCAGTACTGTCTCCAGGGGACGTAAATCTCTTGGTGAAGGTAAAAACATAAATGTGCATGCCTTTTGAGAGTTGTGACGGGGAGGCTGGCGATGTCAATGATGTGGTCTTTTTTTTTTGGTCTGAGCAGAGTATAAACAACTATAACAACATTTGTTGAGAACATGCCGTGCCAGCAGTGCGCTAAAATCCACTGTCCAGCACAGAAGCCACTGGCCACATGTGTGAATTTAAACTTGTTTAACTTAATGAAAAAAAAAAAGATTCCGGTCTTTGGTCACACTAGCTACATCCTAAGTACTTACTGGCCACCTGTGGCTAGTGGCTGTCTTATTGGACAATAAGATCCGTTGTCACGGGAAATCCTTCCGGGTGGTACTATGGTTAACGCTTCACGTGCATCTCTCGTGTCTACAATTGCTCCATGAGGTTGGTACCATTATGTTCTCGTTTTGCTTGTTAGTCGCTCAGTCGTGTCAGACTCTTTGAAACCTCATGGTCTGCAACCTGCCAGGCCCCTCTGTCCATGGGATTCTCCAGGCAAGAACACTGGAGTGGGTAGCCGTTCCCTTCTCCAGGGGATTTTAAGGCTATGCTGGTGTGTTTTTGGTGCAGTCAGTTAGCACATCCAGCGATTAACCGAAAGGTTGGTGGTCTGAGCCCACCCAGGGATGTGTGTCAGCCTTTATAGGGCTTCCCTGGTGGCTCAGACAGTAAAGAATTGGCCTGCAATGCAGGAAGCCCGGGTTTGATCCCTGCATCTGGACTATCCCCTGGAGAAGGGAATGGCAACCCCCTCCAGTATTCTTGCCTGGAGAATCCCATGGACAGAGGAGCCTGGTGGGCTATATAGTCCAGGGGTCGCAAAGAGTCAGATAAGACTTAGTGACTAGCTCTTTGTTTATTAGAAACCTGAGTCACCATGAGGGTCAGCGACTTTCTGGGAATAGAATCCACTCCTCAACGAGTCCAGAGACTGACTTTGGACCCCACACAGGACTGCATCCTAGGGTTCTGAAAAGACAGTCCTGGGCAGAATCCAGCAGGTTGGGTGAGGATCCTGCTGGTGCCAGGTCCAGGGCACAGGTGCCGAGCGGTGAGTGAGCTGCTGGGCCCTTGGCCAGGTGGAGTCTGGATCTGAGCGCAGACGGAGCTCATCGTCAGAACCACAGCACCCTCTCCCCGGGGGGTGGGGGACGTGAGCTGAGAGAGCTCGGTTGAGATAGGGCAGAGAGTTGGCTGCCTGGGAGCTCGGCCAGGGACCTCGGGTCTTGAACGGAGAAGAAGGGGGACAGGCAGGACAGAGTGGGGTAAGATCCATGTTTCCAGAAGAGCGGTCCTATGGCCACACACGTGGGGGACCATTTGCTGCCTCTGTTCTCAGCCTTGGTCTGAACTTTGGGTGGAGCCCGGCCCTGCCTTTTGCGTGACCACCCCCTCCCTCATCTCCTGTCTTCTAAAAACCACTTGGGAGGCATTTGAAAGCACCCGGTTCGTGCATGAGAGCAAGGGAGGAGAGCAGAAGGAGAAAGGAAACCTCAGAAGCCTGGGACTTTTCATCTCTCTACACATTGAGAGGCCTTGATGGAAAACGATACATTTTACTTAAAAATGAGGAGTGGAGCAATCTTTCTTGATTTTTACTGACAAGAGGGAGTTTTTTTTTTTTTTTTTTTTTTACAACCAGGACATGGCAAGAAATCATTATCTATTGAAGTCCTATTTAGTACAGGCTTTTTAGTCTAGGTGATTTTTCTCTAATTCTGTCCCACTGGGAAGGCATTGGATTTGCCTCAGTTCTTGTCCCCCACCTCCCCTTAAGGATTACAGCCTCAAAGTGTCCCAGTCTTTAAGGCAGAGATAACAGGAGTGACTGCTGTGTGCTTTACAGCTGCAGCATTGAAACAGACGTTTAGTCAAATTGATACTTCTGACCTGCCAAAGGATGTAGCAGCCAGGAACTGCGAGAGAATGTGAGCACCTACATTCAGGGCAGTACCTGAGACTCCCTGGCCTTCCAGAGCTGTGCTTTGCCTGGAAACTCTGTAGAAGGGAGCCTGGCCCTCATGGGTTTGCCCAGGTCTGCAGTCACTATCCTGGCTCCCTAGTTGATAATCACCCACTGCCATCTTGATGTCAGTTAAAGCCTGATGGGGTGGCTGTCGAGTGGGGGAACCCTCTCTTGCTGAGAAGGCATCTTTCGTTACAGAAAATTTGCCTCCTCCTGGTCATTGGAAGACTGCCTGAGTAGAAACTTTGTATTCTAAGAGTTCCCGTTTACTAAACTTCCATGGTTGGATCTGTGCCCGAGAGGTCCTCCTCAAGGCCTCTCCTTTAGACGATTCCCAGGATAAATATTGTTTCACCCAGTCCCTGCCAACAACCCAGTTACTGTTATCATTCAGTTGCTCAGTCCTGTCTGACTTTGTGACCCCATGGACTTGCAGCACGCCAGGCTTCCCTGTCCTTCACCATCTCCCAGAGTTAGCTCAAATGCATGTCCATTGAGTCAATGATTCCATCTCATCCTCTGTCATCCCCTTCTCTTCCTGCCTTCAATCTTTGCCAGCACCAGGGTTTTTTCCAATGAGTCAGCCCTTCACGTCAGGTGGTCAAAGTTTTGGAGCTTCAGCCTCAGCATCAGTCCTTCTGATGAATATTCAGGGTTTATTTCCTTTAGAATTGACTGGTTTAATCTCCTTGCTGTCCAAGGAACTCTCAAGAGTCTTCTCCAGCACCACAGTTTGAAAGCATCAGTTCTTTGGTGTGCAGCCTACTTTATAGTCCAAGTCTCACATCCATACATGACTACTGGAAAAACCATGGCTTTGACTAGATGGACTTTGGGTACTATCACCTGCTGCCTTTTGCAGAGCAGGAGGTGGCAGGGATGGGCCAGACACTTGTTCAAGGTGACAGAGCTGCACGGTGGCAGAGCCAACACTCACTCCCAGTGTGACCAGCTCCAGTTCCTCATGCCCTCGACCCCTCTGCTACGTGACCTCATCTTTGCGTGTATCCAAGCTTCCTGACGACCACCTGATGCAGGACAGGCAGGTAGTGAGTTCCTTGGCTGTCAGCTCGAGGTTTGAGGTATAGGCTACACGCTTGGCATGAACGTGCACTGAAGGTTCAGGAATCCAGCAGAAGTTCGTGTGAGATGATCTGGAGATGATTTCTGTGCCTGGCAAGAGACCGCAGCATCCCTCCAGGGTTATGCAGTTTTGAGCGCTTGCTTGGTCTGCTCTCCTGCACCAAATACAATGACACAGGGTTTGCTGAAAATGTCTCAGGAAATAGGAAGGGGATGGAGACAAAGGGGAGACAAAGGGGTCTGCATTTACACACTGGAGCTTGCAACATGTTAGATGCTTCACATGTATTAAAATTTGCACTCTCTCCCAAGTAGGAGAAAGAGCCTTGTTAACAGATATGGAAGTGGACTCAAAGGAACTAAAGTGGCTTGCCTGAAATGACTCAGTTAAGTGGAAGAGTTGGGAGCAGAATTGAT
Source organism: Bos javanicus (assembly GCF_032452875.1). Lineage (NCBI taxonomy): Eukaryota > Metazoa > Chordata > Mammalia > Artiodactyla > Bovidae > Bos > Bos javanicus. The sequence goes on from NC_083881.1 coordinate 4,130,922, forward strand.
GATCAGGGTCATCTCTCTAATCTGCCAGTGGGACAAAGGGAGGAAAAATCACAGCTGAAACCACAGGGATGTACATGGCAGCTGAAACTCCTGTGTTCTCGCCATGTATTTCTCCCTAGAATCTGAGGTTCTCATCTCACAGATAGGGAGACTGAGGCTTGGAAAGGTGTAGCCGTGAACCCCAAGTGGGCAGAGGCTTCACTGTGGTGTGGGCAAGCCTGTCCAGCTGGACACAGAACTCTGGCTGGTGATGGGGAGGGAGAAAATTCCACCTGTGGGTCCTCTTGAGTTCTGTGATGGGACTAAAAATTGACACAAGGCATTAAGAGGAGCAGAATAAGCTTTAATTTGTGCACATGGAGGTCTCCTAGAAATGAGACCTAAAAAGTGGCCAAACAGGCAGCTTTCATACTTTGTAGGTAAAGACATAAGACATTTGTGAGGAATTGACAGGGCAAAGAAACATAGGCTCTGGGTGCTTAATTAGTGAAGACTTTAAGCAGAGCTTGGGTTCAGGGTAGTAAATTAAAACTGAAGATTTATACAGGCTTCTTGGCCCTGAAATCCCTGTTTCTGGGGATAAAGGTGTCCTCCCACTTCCAGCTGCAGGGAGGGCCCCTTTCACGTGAGAGGTTTATTTCCTGTATTTTGGTTTATTTCCTGTTTTAGGGAAGACAGAAGTATCAATGTCTGTCTTACACTGACCATTTCTTAAGTAACTTTAATTCACAGTAGTTAATATGCCACTGAGATGTGTTTGGGGGCAGTCCGCCTGGGTCCCAGTGCTAGCATCCACATGACTGAGGTGTCCCAGGTCCAGGGGCTGGGGTCCCACGGGCACAGAGGCAAAGGGAGGCTTGGTGGGAGAGCGGGTCGGGGGCTGGTCTTGCCCTGCGCACTGGATTCCAGGACCGGGTCTGTATGTTAAGTCCAGCCCCCTCTCTAGCAAGTCTGGGGGCTGCCCTGGCCATCAGGGAACAATGCTCACAGGATGTGTGACTATGACATGCTCAGGCTGACTTAACCATGCCAGAAATCAACAAGAAGTGAGAAAACAGTGAGATCTTGTCTTAGATGTGATCACTTTCTGCTGTGGATCCCACTGTACCTCCAAGTCCAAAAATTCTTAGTGTCTGGAAGTCCTTCTGCAACCAGCCTAGCTCTGCTTCCATGCATCCTGTGTCTGGGGTTGCCCTATTTCACAGATATATCCTATTTTAAGCAACTATAGAGACTGTCTAGGAATAGAAGAGTTTCTCCCTAGCCTGCCACCATTCCAAACAGCAGCAACTAAAGACAGTGCCCTTCAGCTCACCTCATTTGCCATTTCTTCACATACCCAACATTTCGTTCCCCTCAACATTTCAACCAGCTTCTGGGAGGTGGCCCTAGGCGTGTGAAGGTCAATTGGTGGTGGTTGATTGGGTCGGCTGGGCCCCTCACGGAGCTCATGCTCTGTGGAAGATTATTTGCTATAAATCAGACATGCAGAGATAAAGCAACTCTACTTCTGTTCTCAAAGAGCTCACACATTTTTTTTTTTGCTTGATGGGGACGGCATGGAGCTATAAAGAGACCACTCTATAGTGAGACAGGTGCTTCTGTAACAGGAGGTTCTCAGGGGCAGAAGCATACCCCCAGTGTGAAGCAATCAGGAGTGCTTCTTGGAGTAGGACACCTCTAAAGAAACATCAAAGATTGAGTAGGCGTGAGCACCTGAAAGGAAGGTGGACTGCTCAGAGATGCTTTTTGTTGATGAAAGCCCGTCCATCCTGAATTAGAGATCAAGATGAGTGCCAGGCTACCTGAGACATCACCCACTGTGAACGTGAGCAAGTCTTGGCCCGTCTCTCCAGTGGAGCAGCCCAAGGCCCGAGTTAGCACATTTGCTTGGGTCAGTTGGTGCCATGGATCCGTGAGCTCTTCAAGACAGCTGTTTACTGTGGTCTTGAAGCAGAAGAGCGCCGTGCCCAACAGCGAGGGAGCCACTGGCTGAGTATGTGAATTCATAACAAAGCCGAATGCTCTGGAAATGATCTGGCACTGTTTCGAGAGCCATGCTTGTTTTACTTTATTTAACCTTTATCACAAGGAGGGAATCGGGGAGGAAGACATGATTAGAGTGAAGGCATGGAAGGAACACCGTGGTAAAGAATCCGCCTACAATGCAAGAGATGCAGGAGGTGTGGGCTGGATCCCTGGGTCAGGAAGGTCCCCTGGAGGGAGACATGGTAACCCACTCCAGTATGCTCGCCTGGGAAATTCCACGGACAGAGGAGCCTGGCGGTCTACAGTCGATGGGGTCACAAAGACTCAGACATGACTGAGCACAACGACAGCACAAGGAAGGAGCAGTCCAAGATGCTGGGGTGTGAGTTGGACAGAGTGTGGTCAGGCCAGTGAATTTCATTTGGGGTTTACTGTGCTCCAAACTGTAAGACCTGGGGATGACACAGACAAGCTCGAAAATTGGTTCCCTGGCTTTAAATTCACTCCAGGGACAGAACTCACCTGCCTCAGAGCCGAAGAGCAAAGCTCCATTCCAGAGAGCCTTGATTAAATACCTACTTTGGACTGAGAAGGGCTTCCCTTGTGGCTCAGCTGCTAAAGAATCCGCATGCAATGCAGGAGACCTGGGTTTGATCCCTGGGTTGGGAAGATACTCCACTCCAGTATTCTGCCATGGAGAATTCCAGGGACTGTATAGTGCTTGGGGTTGCAACAAGTCGGACACGACTGAGTGAGTTTCCCTGGACTAAGAAGAATGCCAGGCGATACTTGGTGTGTGTTACAGTGAGCAAGACCTCGGGGAGGGGGGTTGCCTCTTGGGTTCTTTATTTTGCTTCTTTGTTCAGAAACCACTTAGGTAAACCTGTGAGACAGAGAATTCAGCCTCCAGCATTGTTTTGTCTCTGGCTTTAGGGACAAAGCATGCTGTTTCTTACAGTACTAAATGCTTGCTTTAAATCTGTACGGTGAATATTTTTAGATGTTCACAGACATCGGTACATGTGCTTTTGACGTCTTGGTCTTGGGCTACACTTCAGCCATTGGCCGGAAGTAGGGAGACGTGCGGTAATAATACAGATATATCAATGCTGAAACCTAGTTTAAGAACGAGAGAGAAAAACATGAAGTTTGACACAGGCTGTGTGGGTAATGACTCCATCTACCCGTTTGCTTTTTCATCATTTGCTGGCTTCGTCCTGTCTGGAGGGGTTGGAGCTATGGGTCACCTTTTGTTTTACAAGTAACTGTATTATCATGTTACTCTTTCTCTCAGGACGTGTGCAATGACTGTCCCCCGGGCCCCCCAGGCCTCCCTGGTCTTCCAGGTTTTAAAGGGGACAAAGGTCTCCCAGGAAAGCCAGGGAGAGAAGGCACAGAAGGGAAAAAGGTAGGAACAAAAGAGGAGATTTCGTTTTTATCATTGGGACAAAGTGAATCATCTTGGAGATGCCAGCACTGTCTCTCTGGTACCCGTTGGGAGGCAAGGATCATTGGGGTCACCTTGGGGACTGGTTCCTGCACCATTTACCACTTTGGGGGTGGGTTATACCCTTGAATCACAGCCACACACCTTATCACCGCCTGCCTTTGCTCAGACACTCTGAGGGGCAGGCGGGGACCTGGGAATCCCATGGGAAATGAGTGAATGATACGGAAGTGGACATCTTGCTGACGATGCCGTATGTCGGGTCCAGACACTTATTCCTGCTGTTTTTTCTTTTTTTCTCCCCGTTCTTCCTGCTGCAGGGGGATGCTGGGCCCAGAGGCCTCCCAGGGCCCCCAGGAGTAGCTGGACCTCAGGTCAGTGAACCGTCATAAAACTCACGTGTATCTGTTCTCATCTCACTGGTTAGCCTAAGTTTGAGGAAGAGTGATGCCCAGTGTAACGAGATCATGGTTTTAAAATCAGAAAATTTTAAAATGCCAGTCCAGGTTAAAAAAAAAAATAAAATAAAATCAGAAAACCCACATTCAAGGTCTCTCCTTTGCTCTGGCTGTCTCAGTGACCTTGGAAATGGGCACTTGAACTTGTTGAGTCTCAGATTGCTCATCTACAAATACCTGAGTGGTTGGAAGTACAGATGAGCTACTGGATAGGAATGTGTAGTGATGGTTATGACGTGAACTTTGGGGTCAGACAACTCTGAATTCTAGTTGAGTCATTGTTGCTGTGTGACCTTAGGCAAAATCTTTGACCTCTCTGGGCCTCAATTTCTCCAACCACTAATGATGTGAATAAAAACAACTGCAGAGAGAAGTGAGAGTTGAACATATTGTACAGATAAAGAACTTAGCACTCGATAAAAGGATTATTAGGGTGCTTGCTTCGGCAGCACATACACTAAAATTGCAATGATACAGAGAAGATTAGCCTGGCCCCTGTGTAAGGATGACGTGCAAGGTCGTGAAGCATTCCGTATTTTTAGATGTATGGAAAGAGTAACATGGAAACTTACATTGCCATATGTAAAATAGACAGCCAACAGGAATTTGCTGTATGGCTCAGGAAACTCAACCAGGGGCTCTGTATCAACCTAGAGGTGTGGGATGGGGAGGGAGATGGGAGGGAGGTTCAAAAGGGAGGGGATATATGTATACTGATGGCTGATTCATGTCGAGGTTTGACAGAAAACAGGAAAATTCTGCAAAGAAATTATCCTTCAATAAAAAATAACTTTAAAAAAGAGTGTTATTAGGAAAGTGCTATAGAAACGCAGTGGGCATCATTCACTGTGCTGTGAATGACGAGACACCTGTCTGGAACAGGCAGCATGGCTCTATAGGTTCACGGAGCTCAGAGGCTGGCATGGGAGGGGGAAGCTGGGTGCGCAGCTGCGGAACAGGCAGGCTTCGGGGCTGCGGCTCTCAGGCCCTCGGTCAGGCCCTCGGTCAGGACAGTGTTCAGCACTCAGGGGGAGAGAGTGTGTAGGCTGGGAGAGTGTGTAGGCAGGGAGTGGACATCCACGCTGCCCTGGGGGGCTTTCTCTGCCCCCCCCCGCCTTGTCAACTCTGTGCTGCTGTGACCTCTGCACATCGCTCTGTCCCTAACGCGTGTTCAGGGACACGCGTGTCACTATGTCACCGTGTTTCTCTGGGACTCGGTATGGCTCCTCTGATGGGGGTTGCAGCATGAAATTGTCAGTGGGAGAGAGACCACAGGAGCAAGACCCTTGGGGTGGGAATACGGTCTCGGCAACGGCCCTGGGCTGGCTTTTTGCCTCCCGGCCCTTCCCGTTCCTCCTGGTGAACAAGGGGCTGTGAGGGCAGAGACTCTCCGGGCTTCTGACCCTGACGACTGCTCAACGATGCTCCCACCTGCGCCTGGCGCGTTGTAAGCCCTCTGTCAGTGCCTGGGCCAAGACTGAGGTGAGACCTGGGCGGAAGGTGTAACCAAGCTAAATGAGCCTCTAATGCAGTATTGTGAAACGTTTAAAATGAATGAAGTAGATCCATGAGGAACAAAATACAGAAATGTTAAGTCAAGATGAGACCCAGCCTACACGAGACCCTCGTTTTCCTTCTACACAGCTCAGTCGTGTCCCCTTGTCTCATGGTAATTTCTGCCCCTTCGGAGCCCTGTGGATCACAATAAACTGTGGAAAATTCTGAAAGAGATGGGAATACCAGACCGTCTGATCTGCCTCTTGAGAAATTTGTATGCAGGTCAGGAAGCAACAGTTAGAACTGGACATGGAACAGCAGACTGGTTCCAAATAGGAAAAGGAGTTTGTCAAGGCTGTATATTGTCACCCTGTTTATTTAACTTATATGCAGAGTACATCATGAGAAACGCTGGACTGGAAGAAACACAAGCTGGAATCAAGATTGCCGGGAGAAATATCAATAACCTCAGATATGCAGATGACACCACCCTTATGGCAGAAAGTGAAGAGGAACTCAAAAGCCTCTTGATGAAAGTCAAAGTGGAGAGTGAAAAAGTTGGCTTAAAGCTCAACATTCAGAAAATGAAGATCATGGCATCCGGTCCCACTACTTCATGGGAAATAGATGGGGAAACAGTGGAAACAGTGTCAGACTTTCTTTTTCTGGGCTCCAAAATCACTGCAGATGGTGACTGCAGCCATGAAATTAAAAGACGCTTACTCCTTGGAAGGAAAGTTATGACCAACCTAGATAGCATGTTCAAAAGCAGAGACATTACTTTGCCAACAAAGGTTCGTCTAGTCAAGACTATGGTTTTTCTTGTGGTCGTGTATGGATGTGAGAGTTGGACTGTGAAGAAGGCTGAGCACCGAAGAATTGATGCTTTTGAACTGTGGTGCTGGAGAAGACTCTTGAGAGTCCCTTGGACTGCAAGGAGATCCAACCAGTCCATTCTGAAGGAGATCAGCCCTGGGATTTTGGAAGGAATGATGCTAAAGCTGAAACTCCAGTACTTTGGCCACCTCATGGGAAGAGTTGAGTCATTGGAAAAGACTCTGATGCTGGGAGGGATTGGGGGCAGGAGGAGAAGGGGACGACAGAGGATGAGATGGCTGGATGGCATCCCTGACTCGATGGACGTGAGTCTCAGTGAACTCCGGGAGTTGGTGATGGACAGGGAGGCCTGGCGTGCTGCGATTCATGGGGTCTCAAAGAGTCGGACATGACTGAGCAACTGATCTGATCTGATCTGATCTGGAGCCCTGTGTTTATTTCCATTTTCATATTTTGTTCATCTTGTATTATTTTGCATTAATTTTTTATTAGAAAAGAAAAATATTTTTAATCACTTAAAAATTTACCACTTAAAACATATAGTACGATTTTCTTTTAACTTAAATACAGACATATTCAGAAGTTCTCAAGTAGGAAGGGATATAGATTTATACTGAATAGGTGATGAAATTCTTCATTTTTCATTAACTTTGACTTTTAAAAATATGTCATTGACATATTCTTTATGTCCGATCTGAGGTTTATGGGGCCCCTGGGTGAGTGGTCACTTGCCTCACCCTAGGCACAGCCCTGAAAGATGGGGTTGGAGCCATTTATATTTGTTATTAAAAGGTAAGGAGGCAAACAAAAATACTGAGGTATGACACCAACTGGGAGCCTGTGGGGTATCAGGATGGAAAACAGCAGGTGTCCCAGGCCCCGGCCACATCAGGTCTCAGTGTAGATAGAACTGGAGGTTCTGCCCTGGGGAAGTGTTAGGCTAAGAGACACCAGCACAGCTGAGCATCCTCTGTGCTATTTCCTGAAGATTCCCCTTTTCTGGGGTCATAAGTGGCGGCTAAACTCCTTGCTTGAAGGATTCTGCAGGTGGGTCGTTTCAGCTGATCCTCAGTATACGACCTTTACTGTCAGCTTGCCAGCTTCTGGGTGCTACCTCTGCCACATGATAACCTTTATTCAGAGAAAGGAAAGCAGATCAATTAAACAGATAAGGCGTTCCTTCCACTAAGGAGGAATTGTTTTCTCAATCAGCCCAACCACTCCTGAAGTGCTGGTGTCTTGGGACAATGACTCAGCCTTTGTTCTTTTATAATTCCCTTCAAGGGAGGGTTTGTTCCTTTTCAGAGTTGGAGAAAGTCAAAGAAAGCTTCCATCCAGGAAAAGAACAGAAATCAGTGCTGCTTCTGAAAGACAGGGTGTTTTGTTTCTCTACTTGGGAGTCTGCGGTGGCCTTGTTCTCAGGGTCACCCTGCACAGTGAGATCTCAGGGAGCTGCAGGAGATGTTATACCTAGTGTATTAAAGACCAAAGGCCAGTTTACCTGCTTTATAATGTCATCTCCTATGATGGTGAGCATCATCCTTGGAGGTAGAGATAGTGTTCTACTTTACATATTAGAAAACTAAGGTCTAGCAAGGTTAAATGCCAATCTTACAAAACTACTACAAAACTAGTAGGTCAAAGTGAATCCTTGAAGTCCAGGTCCTAGACCCCCACTAGGTAGTATGGTGTTACGCGTCCAGGAGGGGCTTCCCTTGTGGCTCAGCAGTAAAGAATCCATCTGCAAAGCAGGAGATGCAGGTTTGATCCATGGGTCGGGAAGATCCCCTGGAAAAGGACATGGCAACCCACTCCAGTATTCTCATCTGGAATATCCCATGGATAGAGGAGGAGCCTGGCGGGCTGCAGTCTACGGGATCCCAGGAGTTAGACACAACTTAGTGACTAAACCCAGTAATGCTATCACCAACACCAGCACCAAGGAAAGCGCCCAAGAAGACTCAACGCTTCTATCTATTGATTCACTGCCCCTGGTACTGACTCTTAATAGCTTTCCCTTTCTCACCAACTGTGGCTGGGAAGATGAATCGCACTTGTTCAGTCGCCCAGTCATGTCCAGCTCTTTGCAACCTCATGGACTGCAGCATGGCAGGCCTCCCTGTCCCTCACCGTATCCTGGAGCTTGCCCAAGATCAAGTCCATTGCATCGGTGATGCCATCCAGCCATCTTATCCTCTAACCTGCTCTTCTCCTTCTGCCCTCAGTCTTTCCCAGGATCAGGGACTTTTCCAATGAGTCAGCTGTTTGCATCCGGAGACCAAAATACTGGAGCACCAGCATAGGTCTTTCCAATGAGTATTCAGCATTGATTTCCTTTAATATTGACTTGTTTATCTTGCCTGGGCACCCACAGGCTTGCCTTGGTTTTTGGCTCCAAACTCAAGCCTGTCTCTGTGCTCTTCGTTCAACCCATGCCTCTCTCTAGAAATCAAAACAGAGGGCTGTTTCATTTCCTTTCTGTTGAACTTGGCTTATCAAACAAGATCTCTGTCAGACTTGCGGACCTCATGATTAATTTCTAAATTGAAAACGCTGCCCACAGTGGAGTATTTGTGGTCATTGTTAGTGTCTTTTTATAACCACTTTATTCAGTGGTCACAGGCTTCATCAGGAAGGTTTGATTGTGACTGTGATCTAACATCTGGGGACTCAGGCTTCCCGAGACTTTTCCTGCTTATTTGCAGCTGCCGTCTCTGGATATTGGGTCTGGGGAGGTGAATGAAACCGTCAGCTCCACAGCTTCATTCTGGAACTTTCAGACTGCGTAAGATACTGACTAAGGAGAGGAAGCTGAAAACTGGCTCCCATTATGATCACCATCCATGTAGAGGAAGAAGAAGCGAGATTGTCATCAGACCATGATTTTCTAATGAGGCAGATGTAAAAGCCCCTTTGAGTTTGGAAATGCTGATTATTCTGTCCTTTGTGAAAAACATGGTTTTCTTCTTGTCCACATGTCCACACATCATATAATGGGAACTGCAGGCACTGGGGATGCTAGGTGAGTAGAAGACCTCATTGGAGGTTCTGGACAGTTCTGGGAGGTGGGAGATAAAACCTCTTTTGCTGTTATTAGAACTGCCAGAAAAGGCCCTGGAATCCCATTCTTCCCAGAAGACAACCCAGAACCATTTAGTCCAAGCTGTCCTCAGGAGAAGTCTCTATTCATCCACGGCTGCCTCAGTCCTGAGAGATTCCCACCAGGCATGCCCTTAAACAGCTCCCTTCCAAGTCAGGAGGGATAGTGTTAGGTCGGATATGGGCCATGTCTTCTAGGGCCTGATGTGTTGGAGAAGAAAGATCTAGAAGGTGATGACTCTAAGCAAAATCAGACTGGGGCCAAGGCTATCGAGAGCAGTGAGTGGTCAGTGGTTCCCCAGCCTGGTTCTGCCTCTTATTAGCTGGGTGAATTGCACTGACTGATCATAAGACTTGGGGAACTGGGGCTTTTCTGAAGCAGGGGTCCCTAATCTGTAAAAGAAGGACCACATGGCTCATCTCACAGAGAGGACATGAGGATTAAACAAGGAAACATTTACAAAGCACCAGGCATGGTGCCCAGCACATAGGTAGGAAGTGCTGGATGCATGTGACTGTGGATGGTCCTCCTTACCGTTCCTTCTTCTGAGTTAATAACAACTATGACAGATAGCCAGGAGGAGAGTTAAATGATTTTAAGGAAAATAATGGCACGGGGCAGAGGTGAAGGCTACCTGGAGGAGGAGGTAGGATTTTTTTTTAACATTTATTTATTCACTCAGGTCTCAGTTGCAGCACTAGGATCTCGCTGTGTCGTGTGGGACCTTTCGCTGCGGTGTACAGACTCAGAGTTGTGGTGTGCAGGCTCCGTGCTTGTGGCAGTCTGACTTAGTTGCCCCTCGGCATGTGGGATCTTAGTTCCCCGGCCAGGGATCGAACCCGATTCCCCTGCGTTGCAAGGTGGATTCCTAACCACTGAACCACCAGGGAAGTCCCAAGAAGTAGGATTTTACTTTCATTGACAGGCATTCTTGGGGAAAGGTTTTCTAAGCAGAGAAACAGCACACAAATTTTCAGGGACAAAATTTCTGAGACTAGCAGAGGCTTACTAATTTGAGAAAATTTAGGCCATGCTCTCAAAAATTTGTAAAATCCCAGAGAGAATTATCTGCTTGATGGATTCCCAAAACCTAACATCCTTAGAGCAGCCTCTGCTATGAATATAACCTCTAAATAATTGTTGTATTATGTACTTAGTACATGATGGCATGGGGGAAATATATTTAAAAACCAAACAAAATCTTCTCCCAAACCAGAAGGTAGAACTGAAATAATTATTTTTTTTTGCACAAGCATTAAACCAGAATATTATGGGTACCACAGGCAATTCTGCCAAGAGCTTGTAAAGACAAAGAAACCTCACCTTTTCTACGGTCAGGCAGCTGTGACTGATGACGTGTGTGTCCTCGGGGTGAATAGTAATTAGTCCTCAGTAAAAGGCCCACGTAGCACTGTTTGTCACGTTCATCCTAATTCACCTGGTAATTGGACTAATAGTCTGCTCTAGTGAATTAGCTTCAGACAAAATCAAAACAAACTGCTCACATCTTTTTGCCTGGAGGTAGTTCTGCAGCTTGGAAAAAAGGACCCAGAAGTTAGGCTCCTAGTTTCCTACAGCATCTGGCTGATGGGGTTTTATTTCCCTTGTTGATTAAATTTCAAAGAGATGTTCCCAGATGCTTGAGAAATATTTTGCTGGGTCCTTTTTGTTGTTGTTTAGTCGCTAAATTGTTTCTGACTCTTCCATGACCTCATGGACTATAGCCCACCAGGCTCCTCTGTCCATGGGACTTCTCAGGCGAGAATAGTGAAGTGGGTTACCATTTCCTTCTCCAGGGGATCTTCCCAACCCAGGAATCAAACCCATGTCTCCTGCCCTGACAGGCAGATTCTTTACCACTGCACCACCTAGGAAGGCCATTCCTGGGTCCTGCTGCTGCTGCTGCTGCTGCTGCTGCTAAGTCGCTTCAGTTGTGTCCGACTCTGTAAGACCCCATAGACGGCAGCCCACCAGGCTCCCCTGTCCCTGGGATTCTCCAGGCAAGAACACTGGAGTGGGTTGCCATTTCCTCTCCAATGCATAAAAGTAAAAAGTGAAAGTGAAGTCGCTCAGTCGTGTCTGACTTGAGCGACCCCATGGACCACAGCCTACCAGGCTCCTCCACCCATGGGATTTTCCAGGCAAGAGTACTGGAGTGGAGTGCCATTGCCTTCTCTGATTCCTGGGTCCTAGAACCAGCAAAAGGCTTGCTGACCTTTGAAAAGGATTGATATCCATTTCTAAGAGACAGAGAAAGAACTCACAGTGTCACGTTTTCTAAAGGCAGTGCTCTGATATAAGGGCTTGTGGTACGAGTTTCTTCTGTCCATTTCAACAGGAAAAGCGAAGCCCTTTCATTGCATCCTCAGTAAACATCTACTGCAGAAAGCCAAGTTTGCAGAGTAGCACACTAGTAATGTTCCTGGACGCAGAATCCAGGACGGCAGCTTGTTTCTTGGTTTGTTTTGTTTCCAATCTGTTTTTTCTTGATGGCTTTATTCTTAGTGTGTTGAAAGGTTCTGAGAACATGGTTAGCATAATCAGTCAGGCTTCCAGACTAAATATCTAGTGCTGTTGACATTATGAAACCAGCAGGACAAAGCATCGTGACCTAAAATCATAACCAGGAAATTAACTTGATTAGGAGGAGAAAGTTTGGACACAGATCTGGATTCAGTTCAGTTCAGTCGCTCAGTTGTGTCCAGCTCTGCAACCCCATGAATCGCAGCATGCCAGGCCTCCCTGTCCATCACCAACTCCCGGAGTTCATCCAGACTCAAGTCCATCGAGTCAGTGATGCCATCCAGCCATCTCATCCTCTGTCGTCCCCTTCTCCTCCTGCCCCCAATCCCTCCCAGCATCAGAGTCTTTTCCAATGACTCAACTCTTCGCATGAGGTGGCCAAAGGACTGGAGTTTCAGCTTCAGCATCATTACTTCCAAAGAAATCCCAGAGCTGATCTCCTTCAGAATGGACTGGTTGGATCTCCTTGCAGTCCAAGGGACTCTCAAGAGTCTTCTCCAGCACCACAGTTCAAAAGCATCAATTCGTTGGTGCTCAGCTTTCTTCACAGTCCAACTCTCACATCCATACATGACCACTAGAAAAACCAAAGCCTTGACTAGACAGACCTTTGTTGGCAAAGTAATGTCTCTGCTTCTGAACATGCTATCTAGGTTGGTCATAACTTTCCTTCCAAGGAGTAAGCGTCTTTTAATTTCATGGCTGCAGTCACCATCTGCAGTGATTTTGGAGCCCAGAAAAAGAAAGTCTGACACTGTTTCCACTGTTTCCCCATCTATTTGCCATGAAGTGATGGGACTAGATGCCATGATCTTCATTTTCTGAATGTTGAGCTCTAAGCCAACTTTTTCACTCTCCACTTTCACTTTCATCAAGAGGCTTTTGAGTTCCTCTTCACTTTCTGCCATAAGGGTGGTGTCATCTGCATATCTGAGGTTATTGATATTTCTCCCGGCAATCTTGATTCCAGTTTGTGTTTCTTCCAGTCCAGCGTTTCTCATGATGTACTCTGCATATAAGTTAAATAAGCAGCGTGACAATATACAGCCTTGACGTACTCCTTTTCCTATTTGGAACCAGTCTGTTGTTCCATGTCCAGTTCTAACTGTTGCTTCCTGACCTGCATATAGATTTCTCAAGAGGCAGATCAGGTGGTCTGGTATTCCTATCTCTTTAAGAATTTTCCACAGTTTATTGTGATCCACACAGTCAAAGGCTTTGGCATAGTCAATAAAGCAGAAATAGATGTTTTTCTGGAACTCTCTTGCTTTTTCCATGATCCAGTGGATGTTGGCAATTTGATCTCTGGTTCCTCTGCCTTTTCTAAAACCAGCTTGAACATCTGGAAGTTCACGGTTCACATATTGCTGAAGCCTGGCTTGGAGAATTTTGAGCATTACTTTACTAGCGTGTGAGATGAGTGCAATTGTGCAGTAGTCTGAGCATTCTTTGGCATTGCCTTTCTTTGGGATTGGAATGAAAACTGACCTTTTCCAGTCCTGTGGCCACTGCTGAGTTTTCCAAATTTGCTGACATATTGAGTGCAGCACTTTCACAGCATCATCTTTCAGGATTTGAAATAGCTCAACTGGAATTTCATCACCTCCACTAGGTGACAAATACTATGATTATTATTTTTTTTTCAGCTGTGTGGCCTCAGGTGAATGGCTTAACCTCTCTGGTCTTCAGGACTCTTATCTTTATGCTCTGATAATAGCCCCCTATTTCACTGAGTAGTTTTCCTGGCTGAATGAGAGAATGTGGACACATCGATTGCTCTTTTGCATTAGCTCAGGATATAAACAAAGAAATACATGAAGTGGAACCTCATGTGGACTCTGGCAGAGTGCCCAGCTGAGCAGGGGCTCTGTAAATGTCAGCGCTCTTTTTCGGAAGGAAGTGAGTCAGGCTTGGGGGGTAGCTGTGTGTGCTTTGATCCCCAGCTGCGGTGGAGAAGGAGACAAGGACAGCCGTGGAGATCCTTGAGCCGCTGACATTTTAGTTGTTGCGGGATGAGGGTTGAAGCCACTCTAAGCCCAGACTGAGGATGGGAATTGAAAGGAAACCATTTACTTTTAAGGCGGTCATCCTTAATGTCAGAGAAGCAGTGTGCTAGTCTGTGACTTCTTTTCATTGAGATTACGAAGTGGCCTGCAGACAGTGTGCTGGCTTTAACGATCTTAAAAGAATAGACGTAATTGCATGCAAAAATGTTGCAACAAATGCTCTTCCCCTCGGAACCTATTTTTTTTTCCTGTACACAAAAGCATTTGGCACTTTACAGATGCTGGAGCACCTAACCCTCCCAATGTAGCACAGAGAGGAGGAGGCTAGGGTGTTATTGGGTAATTATTGTCATCGACGAACTGCTGGTGTGGTTCAGTGTCTGGATGGAAAGAGGGCTGGGCGTGATGTTTCAGTGAGAGAATTGTAGGGTTTGGGAGTCTGGAAGGCCCCTCGGACGTAGGTCTGCCACCCACCACCTCTGCTCCTTCATCTACTGAATGAACAAACAGGGCAAACAAGGAACACGACCTTTCAAAGGTGCAAAGGTAAGGGAAGACAGGCCTGGAACCACAGCCAAGACTGAGTCATTGCCAACAGCTTTCAATGCATAATGCATTCTTTCAAAGAAACTACCGTGTTTTTGTTTAATAACATTTTACTGGAATACACTTGTTAACCCGCTAAGCCTAAGTAGGTGACAGTTAAGAGAGAGTGGAAGCTTTGAATGGTACTTTCAGGATTCGTTTGTAAGACTGTATCTTTGGTAGCTTGTATGCTGTGTCTTGGTGACCAGATAATGAAGACGACGGTGATGTGAAGGAGGAGGGGGATAGAGGTGCTAGTCGTGAGTGATGTAGCGATGGTGCTGATGATGACGGCAATGAAGATGACGATGGTATAGCTGATGAAGAGGATGAGGATGAGAGTGGTGTGGGTACTGATCATGGTGAGGGAGGAGGAGGAGGAAGAAAAAGATGATAGTGATGGTGCTGGGCAAAAGGATGACAGTAACGGTGGTGGTGGTGATGGGATAAGAGGAGGAGAAGGATAGTGGTTGTCATGGTGATGCCGCAGTGACAGCAGCAGTGATGGTGACAGTGACCTTGGTGACAAGGACCTTGGTGATGGGACAGTGAGACGGGTGAGACCCCTGAAGCCGTCACTGGTCCAGGCGCTTTATGGATTTTCGGCCATTTCTTCCTCACAGCAACCCCATGACAAAGAGTCTACTGTTATTATTCCCGTTTTTTAAGTAGGAAGCAGAAGAGTTGAAACACCTTGACCAGTGACACACAATTAGTAAATGACAAAATCAGGATTCCAACACAGAATAGTAAAAATAATTGTAAGCTCTTAACTATATTTTGAGCTCCACGCTAAGTATTTCCCATGGATTATTTTATTTCATTCTCCCAGCATTTCAGGAGATGGGCAATCATCATTCTCTTCATTTTGTCGATTAAAAATGCCCCACAACTTGGGCTTTAAATGACCTGCTCAAGGTCATGTAGCTACTTGGGCCCCCAGCACAAACCTGATAAGAAACTGATGAAGAATGAGTGAGTGAATGCAACACGATAGTTTTCTTTTGCAAAGGAGCTCTGGCAAGATTTTCTGTAATTTTCTTTTTTTTTTTCTCCTAAGGGAAATAAAGGAGAACATGGTGCAGACGGTGAGGTTGGACAGAAAGGTGACCAGGTAAGAATTCAGTTTATAATAAACTGCTCACCCTGAAGAAGCAGCACTATGTTTTCCTAAGTAATTTTCACTCCACCATTTTGGAAATCTTTTCTTGTCTCTTCATTGTCTTCGGTGGGATTTTTTTTTTTTAATCAGGATTCCATAGTTTCCACCTTGGTTCATTGTCACACTCCCCTTTCCCAATCATCTGGGATTTTTTTTCCTTTTTTTTTTCTTTAATATATATTTTAAAATTTTGTGCTCACTTACCTTTAGTGCTTCTCGCTCACTGAAATGGTAGTCATTCTCTGCCAATGCACAATGCTGCGTTCTTTCCTCCTGCCCGCCCTCTGCTTCTGCCACATGACTCTCCCCTGTGAGAGCCTACCCATCCCTGCTGCACCACTTCTCCAAACGCCTTCTAAAATGCTCCCTGTGACGATGTGGTGCTCTTCCTGCGGGTCTGAACACTGTCCCCTATCACCGCCCAGCCAGAGCTACAGCAGCCTTTCTGCGTTTAAACCGACTCCTCTGCTTGTGCTTTGCTTCCACCACCCCTTCCCCCCTTTCCTTCTCCTGTCCTCTCTCCACGTGCCCCTGCCTTTCCTTCTAAGTCTTCCATCCATCTCTTCACGGTAAACCCGCTCCACGCCAGGCCCCGCCCCAGGCTCTGAGGTTCAGGTTGAGCGGTGGGCAAATCCCTGACCCACAGACCCTCAGCGACAGGTGAGGCTCGGGGGCAGAGACCCAAGGGGCGAGGAGATGAGCGCTGCACTCAAGGTCTGGATGACGTACTCGGCAAAAATGTCTGTCCTGAAAAACAAACCGTGTTTGCATTACTCTCAATAGTTTTCAACAGCAGTGCTCTCTAGACCGAACGTTGCAGCTTGCGTTTTCCTGTGGAAGGAGGTGAAGGCGGAGGGCGGGGAAGCATTTCTTTCGTGGCGGTTGGCTTGCTTTGATAACTTTGCTGTACTGCATGAACGCTGAGGTGCTATACTTTGCACCATAACCGATGTAGCTCATTCTGTAATACACATAGACTCCCTTCTACACGGGGACATGCCTCTCTTTCTTAAAATAATTGTAATGTTCTCAGAGATGCCGTAATTCAGTTAACTGAGCGATTTCCATTGTATAAATTGTGTATATGCATTTACCTGCTTTTAAGTTTTTCTTACGGGATACTTCAAACACATCAAAATAAGAGTGTAGAGACTTCCCCGGTGGCCAACTGGCTGGGACTCTGCGCTCCCAACGTGGGGACCTGGGTTCCATCCCTGGTTGGGGAGCTGGACCCCACACACCGCAGCTGAGGGTCCCATGTGCCATAACTGAGACACAGAGCAGCCATGGAAATAAATACATATTTTTAAAAAACGTGCTTAGTCTCTCAGTCATCTCTGACTTTTTGTGACCCTGTAGACTACAAGTAGCCTGCCAGGTTCCTCTGTCCTTGGGATTTTTTCAGGTGAGAATTTTGGAGTGGGTTGCCATTGCTTCCTCCAAGGGATCTTCCCTGGCCCAGGGATTAAACCCGCATCTCCTGTGTCTCCTGTATTGCAGGCAGATTCTTTTTCAGGTGGATTCTTTTCTCACTGAGCCATTGGGGAAACCTCATTAAGAAAATAAGAGAGTATAATAAAAAGCACCCCTTGGACTTCTCACCTGCTCACAGCATCTTCCAGCTCTATAGCCACTCTTGTTTTCATCTGTATACTTCTTCCTCATATTATTTTGAAGCAAATCCAGTTCCAGGGTAGATTGCTAGACACTCCCTCGGCCACCTTTTGATATAAATATAAATATGTAGATTTATGTATACACACACAAACACACATGTATATCCAGAATTGTTATCTGAGTTAGGAGATGGCTTCTGGCTAGTTATCTGAAATCTATAGTTGCACAAAGTAAAAAGCCTTTGGGGAATCATTTAAAATAATTGTCTTGTGTTTTCCTAGGGTCATCCCGGAGTTCCTGGTTTCATGGGCCCCCCAGGGGACCCTGGACCACCAGTAAGTAATTATTTGGAATGCCTTCCTCTTCTGGCCTTGCCATTGGTGTGCACTGCGGTGGCCACATTTGTGAACAACCTTGTAGGGAATTGATTGGGTTGCTATCATTTAGTTTCATGAAAATCTGGTTGTTTCAAAATGTATAATTTCATGTAGGAAATTTCTTTACACTGTGTGTGCCTGTGTTACTGGATTTGGTGACATCCGACGATCAGCAAAAAGAAAAACTGATCAAGATAGCAATAGTATAGATCATGGGAAAAGGCGTTGGCCTGAAGGGAGAAGGGACATTGGAGAGGCAACTGCTGCCATAAAAAGCTCCCGGTTCATGAATGAATCATGATGTGGCCGCTTCTGTATTCCTGAAACTTTGCCCGCACCTGGGCCAATGTAGGCACCCAATAAATGTATGAAACGACTGAATAAAGACGGCTGAAAGGCATAAATAAAGTCCTGTGAGCTTGCTTGCTTGTATCCCGTGTTTAGTTACTCCCTGCAGTGCTCCTGGCTTGGGTTGGCCACCAGACAGGCACAGAAGAAGACTGTTGTCATCAGACCTGCGATAACGGAAAGCCCTCTAGGAGTCTCTTAATATGTGCCTGGAACAGGTTAACTCTGTATTTATACCTTACTCAAATTAAATGAGTGCTATCTTTCTCTTTTTCTCCATTTTACAAAGGAACTGAAATGGCAGAGAAATAAAATAACTTCCCTGGGGCCATACAGCTCTCAGTGGGGAGCTGGGACATGGACCCAGGAAGTCTGGCTCTGAGAGGGTGCTCTCGTAACTGGTACCCTTGATTCTGTGCTAGGCACGTTGTGGGACACTGCCTCACTTACTCCTCACCCCGCTGTGGCTCGGGCAGTGTCACTGCCTACCTTCTATGGACGCGGACAGCTTAGAGGTCTTACACCATTCCTTCAGAGCCAGTAAGCAGTAATGCATTCATTAATCTAAAGAGCCTCTGCCTTATCACCCAGCCAGCCCGGCTCCTCGTTCATTGCTTTATTGAACAACTGTTGAGTGTCTACTATCTCAAAGGCACCATTTTAGTTCCCAATGAACACAGTGATAAACACCAGGAGGTCAGGCAGACATAAAGGCTGGAGAAAATATAAACAGAAAACGGGTGGTGAGGAGCAGGGACTTGCAGTTTTTAATCTGGTAGTAAGGAAATATCTCACTGAGGACCTGATGCCTGAGCTGTGATGAGGAGGGTGGGATCTGACTCTGACACGTGTGGGTTTCGACTACAGGCAGAGGGAACAGCATGCCCAGGAACCCTGGGGCAGAAGAGTGTCTGGGGCTTGCTTCACACCACTTCCTCACCTGTGTGGAATGCCTCCTCCCTTCATCCCTGGGTTGATACAGGCAGTCGTTTTCTTTAGCTCCCTGGAAGATATTATACATCCAGTTGTATATTTCTTGCCTTGTGTCCCGAAACGTTCCCTGATTTTAGCTGAAAATGTCCTCTCTGCTGGGAGGCCGTTTATACCTCTTGCCTGTGAATCACTGGCCGGTGAGTGCTTTGGCCTCTCCTGCTGTCCTCCCAGCATCTTTGTGTTCCCAGAGGCTATCGCAGCCTGCTGGGAGAGGCAAAGCACTTCTGAAATACTCCCAGTTCAGGCAGCTGTGAAGGGGCCTAGGGTGCCAGCTCTGTGCATTGCCTCATGCCCAAAGAAGAGGTGCTGATGACCTCTGTTCAGATATACAACCAACTGGCTTTCTGGTTTACCTTCCTTAGGGAGCAGACGGAATAGCGGGAACTGCTGGACCACCAGGAATCCAAGGACCCCCAGTAAGTTCCTCAATGGACAGGATCTGCCTTCAGCCTGTGTTTGGAACTTCCTAGAACCTCAGGTGTTTGTCAGCCCTGCCCTGGTCCTCCCACACTCCCGTGGCCCACGTTCCAAGGGTCGATTGACTACTAGTCGACCGCAGGAGGAGTTGCTTTCTTTTAGGACCCTGGTTACCCAGCCTGTAAATGAAAGATTTGGATGAAATGACCTGGCCATTGGCTGTTCCAAAATTCAGTTTACGACCAGTTCACACTGGCTTAAGGTTTAGCCCCATCTCTCTAGTCCTTTCTGGTGTGGTTTCCACTTGGAACAGGCATGGGGGACTAGAAAGCCTGGAGCTGCTCCGTCCTGAGCCTGTAGTATGAGCGGCATGTCAGGCAGGAGTAGCCCCTGTTACCCAGCTGTTCAGAAAGCCCTGAGTGAAATGAGAGTGAAGTTAAGAGTGAAAGCGAAAGTTGCAGGTTAGGACCCTAAAAACACACAGGTCGATTTGGTTGGAACCCAAGACTTTTATCTCAAAAACCAGAATTAAATTCATTGCTTGAAGCTGTGGGACCATTCTTTGCTTCAGCACCATAAAGCAAAGATGAACATTACTTTAGCAGGCATTGTGTTTGTAGTCACTACATGCATAGTCTCTTAAAGGGATTTACAGTCCCCTAAAACCTCTTATCTCATCTGATGGCCTCTTATCAATAGGAATCATTGTCTCTGTTTTATAGATAAGGAAAGTGGGCATCAGAGAAATGCAGCTACAAGTTCAGGGGCATGCAGTGAGGAAGTGTCAGGGCCAGGTGCAGACCCCACTCTGTGGAAATCTCAGGGTCATGTTCCAGGTAGGACTATTGCTAGTAAGCAGGTCAACCCTGACCTGGTATCTCTGCACTCTGGTGCCAGGAACACTTCAGGGGTCAGCCAGGAGAACTCGTCTTCCTCAGATGAGAAGACAAAGCAGATGGGGTGAGGTCACTCATCCAAGGTCATACAGAAAATTAATATCCAAGTTAGGAGTGAAGTCAGTTTGAAAATTCCCATTTGGGGCATTCTTTCTGTTAACTCCATGCTCACCCCCTGTGTGGGATGGTGGCTTAGGGGCAGGGGGAAGCCAAGATTGAAAAGTAAGAGCCATGTGGTTCTTTTTATGATTATCATCTGGCTGATCCTTTAGAAGCAGCCCACCTAGAAATTCCAGGCTGAATAAAATATAAGCCATACTGCAGGCAGCTTTTTATTGATTCTCAGACAGAAAAAGATGGCCCTGATAAAAACTAACTTACTGTTTGCCCGAGGAAAATAAGATTTGGGGCCCAGATGTAAATGCTTGCATTCCTAGGAATTAAACGACATTAAATAAGACATTGATTCTGTCCTTGCAAGTTAGGCCTGTGCTTAAAGCTGTCCACTGTCCTCATATTTACACATAAACATCAAACCACAAAATAGCTGAAGTTTTCTTGGCACAAGCAATGAGTATTGGTAGTTAAAAGACAGAAATAAAATTAAAGAATTTACACAGGGAGAGAAATCTAAAACATTCCTATTGCATTTTGAATTAAAATGTATAAACCGCTTGCCAATTTTTTTGACATAGAGGGAAGGCCCTCATTTTTATTTCTGTTCCCTTGAATAGAGTCTCTTTTCATTATGTTGTAGAAAGAACATCCACACATTTACTATTTGTTGTTTTTTTAAAAAGTAGTTTGAATATATAACAACACCTGTGAAGCAGTTGAATGTAGGATCCTAGTTTGTTAGGATTTTTTGCTAATCTTTTATAGCTATCTTCTGATGGTACAGCTATCAGCTATCTGTTTAGACAGTGAGTGTCTCACCTTTATCAAGTATTTTCAACATCTGAATTTGCATAAATTGATGATCGTTTTTCTTCTTTCCATCTAAATTTAATTGGGTAATCTAATTAAATTAAATTGCATAATTTCTATGGCATGCAACAACTCATGAAAACAGGCTTAGGAACAACCATACTGACTCCTTATTGAGTCTTCAACTCACCTGATTGGAGCAAAAAGACCCTGAACAGTGAATATTTTAGTCTTGGGGGCCATATGGTCTCTGGTGCGGATAATCAGTTCTGCCATCATAAGGTGAAATCAGCCACAGACAGGGTGTAGACTAGTGGGTGAGACTGTGTCCTGATGAAACTTTGTGCAAACAAGCTGAGAGCCAGAGCTTGCTGACTCTTGTCCTGGATTCCTAGTGTTTACATAGTAGGATCTCTGGAATAATAAGCATCCAACGAGGTGTCTTGGAAGCTCTGTTATTGCTATTTAAAAATACTTCATGTGATCGAATATTTGGCCCAAGTTGACAAAAAACCCACTTTATTTGTTAATGTGTTTGCAGATGTTGTGATGCAGGGAGGGGATGAAATTTTTTTGTTTGCTTTGTGATTATTTTACATTGGTGTAAGTGACAGTGTCTCCGGACAATCTCAAATATCATGCAACATAAGTTTATAGAGATGTTTACAAGTTGTTGTCAATCCAAGTGTGGAACGTGGATTAGAGTGTAAAACCTGATGTCAGTGTCTTCCTACAAAGGAGAAGCAACGACAGGAGATTCAGAAGTCACCAGGACTTCTGAAATACTCATGGTAGAGACACAGGGCTTATAAATAAGCCCACTGGGATAAAAATGGTAACACTGATTACCCCATCTGGTTGACAGTGGCGTGTGTTTTTGGTGACTAAAATGGAAAGGAAGTATTAATTAAGGCAGCTTGGTAAACACAATCCTTCAAAGTCGATTTCATAGAGGAAAAGGGATACTAAACGCCACCACGGATGGTAAAAAGTCGGGGAACCTCTGGATCAGAGGGCGGCAGTAACAAAAGCAGCTGCTGTGTGTCCCCGGTCAGTTCTTTTCTTGTCCTGCGTCCTGTGTGCTGAAGCCCTGCGGGTGCTGTGTCTGTGCAGTGAGGCAGGCTCCCGAGACGCGGGCTGTTTGGGGACAGAGTGCAGAGTTGGATCTGGACCCAGGTCTCATGGACCCCTAAGCCTCTTCCCACTGTGCCTTCCAAGCCCTAATTCCCCCTGAGTCTATGTAATAAGGCCAAAGTGAGCCACAGTCTGCACACCAGCTGTGTGATTCTGCCCTGCCCAGGGCACCTCCCTGCCCCACAGAGAAGCAGCTCCTGGAAAGGAACAAGGTGGATGAGGACTCCTTCCAGACCACGAAGGCGATTCTGCGAGAGATCACTCACCTCCAGAAAAGCCAGCCAAGAAATTTACCGGTGTTCTGTGTTTTGGATCTTTTAGGGGAAAGAAGGTCCTCCTGGCCCCCAAGGCCCGTCTGGATTACCTGGCATCCCAGTAAGTGGCTTTTTATTTTAAATCAAGTTTCTCTACTACAAAAATATGCCAAGAAAATGATATTTCACCATTGTTAAAGCGTGTTTACTGGGGGACTTTTGGGTACAATAGAAAATTAGAAAAAAAAATCACTAAGCAAAGCCAGTCCTAATCTCATTCTTTCTCTATGTATATATTTGTTGTTGTTTACTTATGTAAATAAAATTTTCATCTCTCTCTACACACACACACACACACATAACTCTGATAATGGTTTGTGATAATATAAACATTTTGTATTTTCCGCACTGGTATCAAACGCTCATAAATTTTACATACACTCTACCCAATAAATGTATCAAAATATATATGATTATTCTTTATTGCCTGATAAACTTTATAACTATTTAAAAAAATCTACAATAGAGTATTTTACATGCAAAGCACTTTCCTTACTTGTGTAGGATGGTGCCCAAAAGTCTACTTGTCAGAGTGTAGTAATATCTAAGATTCTTGAAACATACTGCAAAATTGAAGTGAAGTGAAGTGAAAGTCACTTAGTCGCGTCCGACTCTGCGACCCCATGGACTGTAGCCCGCCAGGCTCCTCTGTCCATGAGATTCTCCAGACAAGAATTCTGGAGTGGGTTGCCATTCCTTTCTCCAGGGGATCTTCCCAACCCAGGGATTGAACCCTGGTCTCGCACATTGCAGGCAGATTCTTTATCATCTGAGCCACCCGGGAAGGTTGCTGTTCTGGACTTTTCAGTTTAATATCGGGTTGGCCAAAATGTTCATTTGGGTTTTTCTGCAACATCTTATGGGAAAACTGGAACAAACCTCTTGGCCAACCCAATATATTTCTCGACAGAGTCAGACTCTCCAGTGTGTTAGGAATAAGGCGGGCCCAGGGAGGCCGCCTGCTGCCTTCTCGTTGAGAATGCGTCCTCGTGTGGCTCCAGGCCTGGAGTGTGCCTGCTCCTGGCGCCGCTCCTGGCCACAGGGCCCACCCACTGCCCCCCACCGCGTGTCCTTTTGTTCCGGCTGTGCTGGCCATGCACTGGCTGTCTTTTGGGTTCCTGAACACTCTGCACCCTCTCTTCTCCGGGCCGCAGGGCCTTTGCACATGTGCCTGTGCCCCCGTGAATGCCCTCTTGGCACCTCTGGCACTAGTCGATGCCTGTGATCTTTCCCATCTCATCCCGGGCATCACTCTCCAGAAGTGCCCTCTGCCCCTCAGGCCAGGATAGGCTTAGTCTCTTTCCTTTTTTCTTAAGTGTCTGTCTCAGCAGGTATCACATCTTTATGTCATGGTGTGATCTGTGACCACCTCCCCCATTATTAATTGATTATTCAACACAGTCTAATTAGGCACTTACTAGTTGCTAGATCTGGGGACATAAAACAAGAGCGGCTGGTAGTCACTGGGATATGTTCTGGGCTGTGGATTCTATGACACCAGGCTTTTTTGCTCCCCACACATGCTGAGCACATGGAAAATATTACTGAAATAAATATGTGGGTGAATGAATGGTTTTCGTGGAGCCCTTCCTCCTTGAATGTCTGATAAATGCCCGCATTGGTCAAGGAGGCATTTCCTGGGCATCGCCAGTAGTCCTCACTGTGGCCATGCTACCCCGGAGATTGAGTCCCCTGTCCAGGGTGCCCAGATCTTAAAAGACAGTCTGGGATGTGAAACCCCTGATGGTATAAACTGCAACCATGTGGCCTAGTGTGTCAGAGCAACTAGGGAATGTTTGATTTCATTCCAGCCATTGTAAAGGTAAGGAGAGAAGATCCCAGTTTGAATTTTGTGCCAAACCCTTGTCATCGAAGTCCTAGGGTAACTGAAGAGGAAAGAAATGACCTTAGATGTGGTTCTGTGATTTGGAAGAACTCCTTCTTCCTCCTCTCTTGCCTCCCTTCTTCCCTTCCCGTGCAGAACCCATCTGCTCGTGGTTATCGGCAGGTGGGAGCCGAGATCTGGCCTCCATGGTGCCTCGTGAGTTGAGCCCCGTTTCTTCCTCTCTGTCTCTTCAATTCTGTCCCTGTAAAATCCACTCTCACTCCACGGCCCTTCCTCCCAGCCACTCTACATTACCCTGCCTTCCTCTAACAAATCATCCTTGTCTAGAAAACTCTTTCTCTCCCTTCTGCCTGGGCGATAGGAGTCATAATAATTTCTGTGTGCCTGGTGCTAATCGCAGGGCAGGCTGTGGGCATGTTAACCTGCATAGTCCTTGCCACAGCCCCACTCCTCGGTTCATGCCGAGGTCTCCAGCCTCCAGTCCCGGCCGCTCTCCTTGCTGTGCTGATCTCACCCTGTCCATGGGCTCTCTCTGCTGTGCGTGGGTCTCTTGACCCTCCTCTCTGCCACTCCGTGTAGGGGGAGAAGCAGTTTCTGGAGTTAACTCTTAATTGAGAAAAGGACCAACATGCCTGGCCTCCGGGCCTGCCCAGCTGGCTTACCTGGTATTACCGTGGTTATGCCAGGAGCGGGATCGTTACAGGTTACGGATGCACACGGAGCATTGGCTAGTGGCCCGAATGGTCAGTAAACTTAAATTACCGTCCACAGTGCTTCCCCCTGGAACCCGGGCACTGATGTTGCAGGTGCTGATGAGGGGTGCTGCGTGATTTCCTGCGCACCTGACAGGCGGGAGCAGCTTCACTGCTGGTGTCGTTTGCCGTCGCTGGTTGGCTAAGCATCTCAGGTGGCAGCACTGATTCTGAGCCCCCTCATGACTCTGCCAGGCAGGTTTGTCATCTCTGTTTAGGAGAGGGGCCGCTCAGAGCTGAGAATGTCAGCAGTTCACCCAAGATCATATGCATTGTTGGTGCAAATGAGTTCTAACCTTGCCCGCCATGGCTCTGGTTCCCATGGCCCTGCCGCCTGCTGCTTTCTTTCCCCGGAACCCGCCCAGTCTAGGTAGCCCCGGATTGGAACCTAAGCCTGTGTGACGTATCATTGTCCTGATCTGCAGAGAGTCCTGCAACCTCATAGTCTCTTAGAGAAACATGAGGCTAAGGGTGTCTTGATTGAGAGCAGCGGGTGGGCTGGTAGGGGGTTGGGAGCAGGTGGGAGTCGTAGCTTGATTTCAAGGAAAGAAATGTGACATGTTGGTGGCCTTCCTGCACCCAGACGTGGCCCTGGCTGTCATTCTCAGTGCCCCCTCAAGTCCCAGGAGTTCCTTGAGTCCTTGGGGTTCCTGACCCTCATCAGAGGCCGCATCCTCACCCCCTCGTCGCTGTCGTCAACACAGGAGGCCTGGAGATGAGCCTGTGGTGTCCTAAGTTAGGGAATGTCCAGGAGGGGCTTCTCGCCATCCATAGCAATAAAAAGTGATGCCGGTGCAACGTACTGCTTTTCCGCTCTGCACCAGGTGCTGCTGAACAGAGGATCCAGGTCAGAGTGGTGGTGCTGGGGAGTAGACCTGGAAACCCAGCCAGTCTGTCGGTCGCGTGTGGATGTAGCTGTACACCCGGCAAAAAAAGAAGTCCGTCCTTCCCTCCCTCTGGGTGTCTGCAGCCAGATAACTGGTTTGAATTTCTCTTGCAGGGAGAAGAAGGCAAAGAGGGCAGAGATGGAAAACCAGGGCCCCCCGGAGAGCCGGTAAGGGACTCTTTGGTTTCTTATCACTTACAGGTCAGAGCAGCAGAAACGGCTGCTCTGTGTCCGGAGCTGCCGGGACCCCGGCACAGTGAGAGTTCTCTTCTGTGCACGTCTTCATTTTCTTTCCCCAAGAGCCCAGTAGGGTATTATCGTATTTAATTTTGCTTATTGATAAAATTAAATTATTTTATGCCAAAATTGCAACCGCCCCCAGAAAAAGGAGCTGGCTTTGGGTGCTGGCTCCACTCCATGCAGGCTTGTGATCTGGCGTGAGTCAGAGCCTGCCCCTGGCTTCAGTCTCACTTCAGACAGAACAAGAATAATAGTAGCCACTCGCTGGAGTTGCTGAAGAATCAGATGAGGTGAGAAGCTGGTTAAATGCATCAGGCTTCTTTAACTGTTAATCGATTTAGTGAGTTACTTTTCCCAACTGCCATGGTTTTAACTCCTGGTGAGGTTAGAACTGTGCAGCCTATAGAACCGCTAAGTGGAGTTATGTAAAAATCTCTTCAGTGAGGTTTGTGTTCCAGTTGATTTGTCTGGTCATAACTATTATGATTCATTCTGTGTCTTCTGTGACTCCCCAGAAGCATCTTCGTTATCACTTTTTACACTTCGCCAGATGCTGAAAGCAGAATTCATTGCTGAGAGGAGCAAAGAGAGCCCAGGGTAGCGAGCAGAGTGCAAAGCTCATCTGAGCCACTGAAGGCTGATGCCCAGCAAAGCAGCCCCAGTGGGCAAGGGGCAGGTAGCCAGGCTGAGGACCTGGCCAGGGAGAGAGAAGGACAAATGTCACCACTGTGGCCGACAGCTGATGCGGGGTACGAGTGCTCCATTACATTTTGCCTGGTGTAACCCCCAGAAAATCCCTGTGGGGTGAGGGTATCATTATTGGTACAGATGAGGAAACTGAGGCACAGAGAGGTTAAATAGGCTGGCTGAGGCCACCCAGCTGGTAAAGGAAGCAGTCAGGACCCACACCCTGAAGGCTGACCCCAGCGGTCAGTACCACAGAGCAGGCAGGCAGCTTGTTTGCAGGATGTGGCAATGCAGGAGATATGGGAGAGGGGGGCCGATCCCTGGGTCGGGAAGATGCCCTGGAGGAGGAAATGGCAACCCACTCCAGTATTCTTGCCTGGGAAATCCTATGGACAGAGGAGCCTGGTGGGCTACATTCCCAAGAATAGCAAGAAGTCGGACATGACTGAGTGGCTAAGCACGCATGCTCCACGTACTATCCCGAGAGGGTGTCACTGACAGCACAGGATACCTGTGTGAGGCCCTCGATCTTCATACAGAAAGGTTTGTGCCAGGCACTGGGCGTAGACGGATAGGGGGCCAGGTCTGCTCTGGGTCACTGCTGGCCTAGTCCACCCACGGGAGACAGGGCCGGCTCTGCTGGGAGCAGAGGGTGCTCAGTGACTCCCCTCATTCCCCCTGACAGCAGGCAGTCCAGAGCTCACCAGCAGCTCCTTCTGGGGTCTCAGGGTGGCCGTCCTGACGTTTATCACTGTGAGCTGCTTGGGAGGAAACTGGCAGAGGATGGGTGGCGTCACCTCCTGGGCTCCCTCCAAGCAGACCGGGAGCCCAGGAGGTGGGACAGGGTCAGGCACAGGGAGCAGACCCCAGGAGCAGGCACCGAGTGAGGCAGTGGAGCCAGGAGCGAGAGCCGCTGGCAGCCGGTGAGCGGACGGTCCAGTGGGCACGCCAGGTCCGCTCCCCTGGCGACCGGCTGAGAGCGTGTGAGCAGCACACCTGCCTGCCTGCTCCCACCGCTGCCAAAGGACCGGAGGCCGGGGTATTTATCTCCCCTTCACCTGCTTGAAGGGAGTATAGCTCCAGGGGGCCTGGACTCCCGTGCTCTTGGGCCTTCTGCACCCTCAGGGTCTGAGCGCTGCCCTGTCCCTGAGCAGAGGCTGATGGACAGAGTGACAGGAGCCCCTCCAGGGGAGCCCAGGGCGGGGGCCCAGAAACTGCAGCGTTGACTGCGGGTGGCGGCTGGTTGCTTTCCACTTTGACCTGGTCCTTTAAATTCCTGTGTGCTGGGGACATGGAGGAACACAGTGGAGAGACGGATGGTGGACGCATGGATAGATACACAGACGGGTAGACAGGCAGCTGTTAAGAGTTGCCGTTGCATTATTTTTAATAGGAGACATTTGCGCATGCATTATAGCGTAGGATGAAGTTCGGAGACTCTGGAGCCAAATTACCTGCATTGTAACCCCAGCTGTTTGACCCTGAGCAGGTCCCTTGACGTCTCCGTGCCTTGGGGTGTTGCCTGGTGGGGAACAGAAGTGTCTCCTTCATGGGTTACAGGGAGGACTCATTGACGCCACTGTGTGAAGCACCGGCTGTGCTGGTGCATAGAACACCCTCAGCAGGGCTGGCGGTCGCCCTTTTCCTGCTACAGCTTCAGCCAGTGCTGGGCGTCCCACTTGCCTGTGGGGCTGGGGCCAGGCTAGGCCCATATCCCCTCCATCAAAGGCCCTGTGGAGCAGAGATGGTCCTGAGTGTACAGCTGACAAACAGATCCAGGGGAGGGGGTGACCCCCAAGACCACACGGCTAGACTTTGAGGAGCTGGGACAGAGAAGAAACCGACTTAGAAATCGGAGCTTGGTGCCCGTCCTCCTTCTCCCCATAATTCTCACTCTAAATCCACGGATGTTCTTGTGCCTCTCCTGTGCCCCCTCTTGGACCCCATCTGACCCTCAAGGTTGATAAGCTGTGGGGGTGGGTGTGCCCTCCTGTGCCCTGCCCGTCTCCCCATTAACCCCCGTGGCCTTTCACCCACTTGCCCTGCTCCCCCAACCCTCCCCTCCCCTCACCACTTTTATCTGGACTTCAGCACCCACGAGCCTGTGTTTATTGCTTGTTCTATCCAGGGCTGTACAAGACTGCTGGTAGGGAAGACTCTTGAACCGAGTGTCCCAGTTACTTGCGTCGAGTTAGGAGGAGATGGGATGGGGCCAGGATGAGTCAGTTGCAGGCCCGCCTGTCACTGGCACTGCGGCTGGCGTGAGGAGAGCATCCTTGCGGTGTCACTGGGATTCATTCTGGCTCTGCTGTTTATTAACTCAGTGACGCTGTAACTTTGAGCCTCAGTGTCCCCTTCTGTAAGATGCAGTTGTTAGTAGCTGCCTTGCGGTGGTTTTGTGAGTGGCATAAAGCTACTTCTGGCTTGGGTGTCTACCTAATTTCTCATCCACCCAGAACAATCCAGAGAATTAAATAGGGGCAACCATGAATGGGCGTCTCAGAGATGAACCTTGTGTAACCAGCACCGTCCCAGGAAAACCAAGAGTCTAATAGGCTGGACTACACAGTGCTGTTCTGTATGGACTGACATGCACCACGGTGCCGGAGGGTAGGGCTGGCAGGTGCAGAGACTGGCTGGTAGAAATATGATGTGAAGCCTGGGCAACCAAGAATAGGAAGATCCTGAAAATACTGTCCTCAGATTTTTCTTTTCTTCTTTATCCTCAGGGCAAAACAGGAGAGCCGGGTCTGCCAGGACCAGAGGGTGTCCGCGGTCCCCCTGTAAGTGCTGAGTGTGTGTGTGTGTGAGTGTGTGTGTGTGTGTGTGAGTGTGTGTGTGTGTGTGTGAGAGTGTGTGTGTGTGTGTGTAAGTGTGTTGTCCACATAGAATAAAGCCACCAGCCAGTTGCCTGTGACACTGTGGGTCGGTTTCTTTGGGTTCTTTGAGACCGCCCAGCCGTGGACTCCAGAAGTGCCTTCCTTCCAAGACATTGGTACTTACACGCAGTAAATCCAGTTGCTTCCTGTGCCATTGCGATAAAATTTATTTCCCCTCTTGCAGCCATTGTCACAGTGTTGGTACTCTAAGTTTCCTTTGTTCTTATCCTATTTATTATATTTTTAATAGGCTTTCTCTGGATGACAAACCCTAAAAATGAGTCTTAATTTTCATTCTGAAACCTTTCCACAGCTAAAGTATTTTTTCTCCAATTAGAAGTGTAACACATTTTCACTGCCTAACGATAACAAATGATGATGGTCATAAAAAGAATAAGAAAATTAATGTTATAGAGAAGAAAATTGAGTTAACATAATTCTACAACATGGAAGTAACGCTCTGTTAATCTTCTAGTATGAGTTTTAGTCTTCTATGTATGAAATCCAACATTTATATATCTACGTCTATATCAGTTATATATTTAAATCTAGATCTAGCTGTTGAGCTATTTATTATACACATAAACAAAGATACCTTTTCTCCAAAAATGAACTCTATGTATTTTAGAGTTCTTGGGTTGTTTCTTTCTTTCTTTCTTCTTTTTTTTTTTTTTGCTAAATGCTTTACTTGTTTATAATTTCAAAGTTGTTTACCCAGTTCCTTAGATTTTCTTCTGGGAAAATGTGATTTTTAATGAAAATCTTAAAATCCAATTATCTAGATATAATTTTGCCAGATATAAGATTGCCAGAAATCGCCTACTGGCAAGAAGTGGGAGAAGAAAATGCTAGTTCTACTTCCTTAATTTGCTTCTCTGTTAAAAGAAAAAAATCAATAACTCAGCTGGCTAGTATCCAATGAGGAGATAAAACACAAAAAAGTACTTTGCTTTTTCCTAAATCTCCCTGCTTTTCACCTGATTGCACCAGGAGAAGAAACCTAAGACTGCAGAATATCACCTCTTTGGAGGATTAAAACACAGAGTTAGGATGTTTTTTTTTAAGGTTGTTACTGGCTTATTGGTGGAGAAGGAAGTGGCAACCCACTCCAGTATTCTTGCCTGGAGAATCCCATGAACAGAGGAGCCTGCCGGCTGCAGTCCATAGGGTCCCAAAGAGTTGGACACAACTCAGACTAAACTGCCACCGTAGCCACTGGTTTATTGGAGGGAGGGGTTTCTTGGTTTGTTTCTTTGTTTTTTTCAACCAAGAAGATCCATTTGCTGGGAACTGTGTTGGGGCCAGGCCCATCTCTTAACTGAGAGTTGTAAGGAGTCCTGCTTCAGTGCAGGGATAGAGGTTAGAGACCCAGGCAGGTGATGAAAGACCCGCCTCCTCTGGCTGGCACTGTATGAATTAGAGACGTGTAAGCTTTGAGAGAGACAGACCTGGGCTCAGCTTCCGCTCTGCCATTTAATAACTCTGACCTGGGTCAGGGGACCTTTCTGAACCTGTTTCTTCTTCTATGAAATGGGCAGCAGAGCCGCTCCCGCTTCTGCAGGGTGGTTGTGAGTACTAAAGGAATTTCCCCGCCACATGACAGGTACGTTGCGTGTGGCTTCCTTTACTTGGTGCTTTTGTCCATGATTGTTGGGAGGAGAACAACCAGGGTCCCTGGCTCTGAGCATGGCTGGATTTGGGACTCGAGTGTCTTGGAAGAATATCCTGGGACCCAAGGAAAGGGAACTGGCCGTCTTGAACAGTGGAGAGCACTGTTTTCCTCTTTCTCAATCCTGAACAGCAGCCCTGCAGACGTGGGCTCACCCTCACTCGATAGATACAGACACTGAATCCCAAGAAAGAGAAGTAAAGCTCCCAAGGCCCACAGCTAGAGAGTGGGGCACCAGACCAGGTTCATTTTCTGACCTCGCTCCAAAGTCAGCCCTGCTCCGTCACACTGACTAGCATAGAACACCCCTTTCTGCCAATCAGTCCTGCAGAACTCTGCCAGGTGGGTAATTTTTATTATCCTCATTTCTTAGATGGTGATGTTAGGACTCCAGGGGGTCAACTGACTTCTCTGAGGTCACAGGGTTGAATCTGGAGTCAAATCCGAGGGAGTGCGTCTTCCTCTCTCCGGCTCCTCCCGGAGTCTCGAGCTCCCCTTGGTACTGCACCGCCCCACAGCCTGGGGAGTGACCCTCACGGCCTCCCTCTGGAAGCCACCATCCTTGTCCATCGAGTGGGGAGGATAGGACAGAGAACACATTTCCAGGATGACAGCCACAACCACACAACAGTGGGGCCTGCAGGTCAGAGCTCTCATCTAACGGCTGAGCCTGAGGGCTGGTATTCTCCCCAGAAGGGCCTTCACTTGCTCTTGAAAACAGGAGATTAAAGGAGATAAGGGCTTCCCTGGGGGCTCAGACGGTAAAGAGTCTGCCTGCAATGCAGGAGACCCGAGTTCGATCCCCGGGTCGAGAAGATCCCCTGCACATATCCAGCGGGGGCTTGCTGCCTCCTCCTGCTCCCCTCCACCCCCTGGAGTCTGCCTGGTCCTGCGTTACCAGTCTGCTCCCTGGTGGGATAACATCATTCTTTTTCTTCTAGGGCTTCAAGGGACACACAGGCGACTCTGGCCCGCCTGGCCCCCGGGTAAGTGGACATGTCGCCGTCAGGCGGTCCCCATGCACCCGAATCAGCGCTTCTAGCCACAAGGCTCCTGGGCCCTGGAGGGACGGGCAGAGCTGTGTCCCGAGAGAGGACAGTGGCAGCCATTGGAAGCATCATCCCTCCCCGGTTACGTGTTTCTAGACCTTTCTCCCAGGGGCCTCACAGTGATGACCGACCAGTTTACCAGGTCAGCCTGGAGTCAGGTGCGGTCACTGCTGCCGGAGGATGGGGGTGGTTTTCCTGAGGTCCCAGAGCTCGTGTGTGGACACCTTCAGCTTATCCCAGCTGGGAAACCCTGGGTCCTGTCTTCCTGTGCTCCGCCTTGCTCTGTCTCTTCCAAGTGCCCCAAGCAGAGGGATCCCTGGCCGGGGGGCATCCCTTGGTGAGGCCTGCTGCTCTGTGCGGTGAGGAGGAAGCCAGGGTGCAGCGAGGGGCCAGCGGGTCGGCGCGCGGGGAGATGGAACCCCCAGCGGTTTGCCTGATCTGTCAGCTGGTGGTTCCCCACAGCTTAGAGGGCTCACAGCTGGCCTAGAGGGGCACTGCAGACTCCACTTGGGGGCCAGGACCTGGGGTGGGATGCTTTTGCGGGGGCGGTCCTCCTGGTCTTCCTCCTCCCGTGCTCTGAGGCCTGGGGCTGGGACCCTGGTGTTCCGCATTTCTCTCTGTAACACTCCTCCCGTGCTCCGAGGCCTGGGGCTGGGACCCTGGTGTTCCGCATTTCTCTCTGTAACAGCAGCTGTTGTGTTTCTGCTTTTCCTAGGGAGAGCCCGGCGCCACGGGGCCCCCTGGCCGGGAGGGGTCACCAGGGAAAGACGTGAGTGCGGCTGTCCAGTGGGTCCTGGCTGGGCCTATGGGTGGAGGGGTGTTGATAGTTTAGACAAGGACCAGGAGACACTTAGAACTTGGGCAGGGGAGCGGGTACCACGATGGAGGGAGTCACAGGTGGATTGTGAGACTCTCTGGGCGATGTCCTGCCTGCTGGCACTGAGGGCCGCCTGAGCCCTCCCCACAGGGCCGTCCGACGTGTGTGGACATGGCTCGGCCTCCTGGACGTGAGTGTCTGGTCAGGAGCACTGGCTTGCAGTCCTGAGGTCCCAGGTGGCCCCGTGCCCAGCCCCTGGCACCCTTCAGGACCTGGCTTTAAGCCCTGGTGATGTGTGCCCCCCACCCTGGCTCTTGGTGTACATTGTCATCTCGGCTGATCTGTGGTCATGAGACGCTGGAGTTGGAAAGGATCTAGCTCTTCTTGTGCTTTTCCTTAGCAGTGGGATCCATTCCATAAACCCACCTGTCTGGTACACGGGGGCCCTGCAGGCAGATCAAAGCAGGGCAGCTGCATTGACTGGAGTGAGGCCTCTCCCCTGCCCTGTCCCCCAAGGGTGCTTCTCGGTGTTGAAAGGCAGGTTGAGAATCCTGAGCTCCCTGACCCCTCTCGCTCCAGTTTATAGCGGAGGGTGTGAGAGAAGCCCCTGGGCAGGGGGTGGAGGGTTCAGGTCGCCCAGCAGTTCAGGGTGCAGTGGGGACAGGCTCCGGAGGCCTGCTCGTGGTACAAGTGCCTGCCTCCCTGCTGCTCAGCTCTCTCTTTTCATGTAAAACTCCCATTTTTTTAGGGTGTTGTACAGTTTAATTTGTGTAGGAGTATGGCCAAGCTTCTGTCTTTTTCATTTATAATATGAGGAGATTTATACCCCGGTTAGGAGGCTGCTGGGAAGACCGTGTGGGAGGCAGTGGTGAGTCCCCGCTGCTCAGCACCCTGGAAGTTTCTGTAGACCTTCCAATGGCATTTTTCTTACTGTGGAGACTGAGGCAGGAGTGGCCACAGGTGACTGACCAGCGACTCAGAGATGGGACGCCAAGGAAAGTTCTTTTCCCTGTCACGTCCCTTAGCTCCAGGTAGAGCCCCCGAGATCCCCATGTGTCTGGGTGGGCCATGTCTATCCAAGTAAATTAAGTCAGCAAGTGTACAAATGAGGACTTACCTGCAGGAAGTGAGCTGTGCCCGGGGAACAGCTGGTGATTGGTGATGAGACACGTTGGGCCCCATTTGTTGGGTCTCTAGGGCACCGGGGGGAAGTCTGCTTCCACCATGTTCATGCAGCGACTCTGGGGTGAAGTGACCTCTCTCTGTTCCAGGGTGACACCGGACCTACAGGGCCACAGGGTCCCCAAGGACTGAGGGGCCTACCGGTGAGTTTTGCCTTGAGGGCGATCTGCTCCGTGCTTTGTCAGGCCTGTTACCATGGTGATATTTGGTTGGTTCATCCTGGTACAGCCCTGTGTGTCATTAAAAAATGACAAAATGTCTTTGTTGTTGTTGTTCAGTCGTGCCCAACTCTTTGCGACCCCATGAACTGCAGCACGCCAGGCTTCCCTGTCCTTCACTTTCTACTGGAGTTTGCTCAAACTCATGTCCATTAAGTGGGTGATGCCATCCAACCATCTCATTTCAAAACGTCTTGAAGTGAAGTGAAGTGCAAATCGCTCAGTCATGTCCGACTCTTTGTGACCACATGGACTGTATGGAATTCTCCATACAGAATACTGGAGTGGGTCGCCTTTCCCTTCTGCAGGGAATCTTCCCAACCCAGGGATCAAACCCAGGTCTCCCGCATTGCAGGTGGATTCTTTACTAACTGAGCTATGAGGGAAGCCCTCAAAATGTCTTAGCAGTTGGTAAATAGCCGCTGCCCTAAGCCCACCCTTGTGGCCCAGCACACACTCCCCAGGCTCTTGTCTGGGACCACCTACCCACAATTCAGATACTAAAAAAGGGCCACTTGGCATGGCTGGGGCACTATAACAGCCCCCAACCCTGAATCATGAGCCAACTTTAGGAATCCTGGGGTTTGAGTGTGCTCTGTATTCATTCACTAGGGCTGTCATAGCAAAAGGACCGAAAACACAGTGGCTTAAGCAACAGAAATGTATTGTCCCTCAGTTATGGAGGCTAGAAATCTAAGACATTCATCATCTCAGTGTTCTGTGGCCTAGGAGTCCAAGGTCAAGGTCCCAGTAGAGTTGGTTCCTTCCAAGGCTGCGAGGGAGAGCCTTGAATGGCTCTCTGAACCTCTGGTGGTTTGCAAGCAGCCTCTGACATTCCTTGGCTTCTAGAAACATCACTCTAGCCTCCACCTCCATCTTCACATGGTTTTCTCCCTGTGACATTTCTCTGGTCCAAATATCCCCTTTTTATGAAGACACCAGTCATACTGGATTAGGGGCCCACCCCATTCCTGTGTGACCTCACCTTAATGAATTACATATGCAGTGACCATATTTCCAAATCAGGCCAAAGTCTGACACCCCTGGGATTAGGACTTCAGCCTATGGATTGGCAGCAGGAGGGACTATGAGTTTTGGGCACAAAATGCCCATCAAGTTAGAGCATGTTACGGTTATGAGTCTGTCCTGGAATCTGGAATGTGGGGACCTTCCATCCAGTGGCCACATGATGCTGCACCTGCCATGTTATCTGATCTCTCTATCCACGCAGTCAGCGGTGCCCCTCACAGAGAAGGAGGAGGGCATAAAGGCAGGAACATGCATCCCCAGCTGAGACCAGGCCTCCAGGGATGTGAGCACTTTTGTTTGTTCCTTAAGTCAGCATCTGAGTGGGAGGATGAATGGATAAGTCAGCAAATGTGGTCCCGAAGATTTACCATGCCTGTGCTCCAGGCAGCAGTCACCAGCCCAGGATTTTTCATGCACGTGAACTCATTTAAGTATTTATCATTTATTATGAGTTAAATATCCCAAGCTCCATGCTGTAACCCCCCCAGGCTCCTCTATTAATGGGATTCTCCAGGCAAGAATCCTGGAGTGGGTAGACTTTCCCTTCTCCAGGGGATCTTCCCAGCCCAGGGATCGAACATAGGTCTCCTGCACTGCAGGCAGAGTCTTTACCATCTGAGCCACCAGGGAAGCCCCATAGGGTTGATAAGCAGCCTCTAAGGAAGCACGTGGAGCCATGCTGGTCCAAGTCACGGCTCTGTGTGAGACCAGCCCTCCGCGTCCAGCAGTCTCTGTCCCTGCGTCCTGCCCTGTGACCTGTGCCCTGTGCCCTGTGCCATGGCAGAACGTCCCAGCAGAACCCTCACTGCTGTTTCTTCCATCAGGGTAAGAGTGGATCGCCTGGATCACCGGGAGAGCCTGGCACCCCAGGAAGCCCTGTGAGTACTGTCCCTCGGCTGTGATGCAATCAGGGAAAGCTTTGGAAGGGTGTGTGGCTTACATCAGCCTGTCTGGTCTCTGTTCCCAGAAGCCTCAGTGGGGAAACATGGTATTTGGATGGTAGGAATAGGCTGGAGGCAAGAGGATCCAGGAAGGACCTCTTTCATGTGATTACGTGCTTAACTCTGTGGTCTACAACCATAGGCATCCAATAGGGAAAAAAAACTATTAAAGAATTTTTAAAATGTGTATTAAGAGTGCAAGTTAGTTGTTTGATGCCTTTAGAGAATGGAAGGACAGGGTCAGGCCCACAACCCTTAACATATGAGAGAGGGTAGGCATCATGCATCGTGGGGCTGAATGTAACCCAGAGTTGGCTGAAGAGGATCCTGCTGCTGGTTGGGAGGTGGGAAAAGGGGAGAACAAGAAGGACCAATGGGCGGGGAGTAGAAAGAGCGGGCCTTGAGCAGTGTCCTCATCCCTGGATAGTGGATTCAGGATTTAGGGTTCAGGTCTGGTAGATGGCGAGACGTGGTGGAGAAGACAGGCCTTTGATGAAGCCTAGGGTTGGATAAGTCAACGCCTGTCCACTCGTCTTCTCCCACCCCAGCCTTACAGTAGATTTATTAGCTAAAATTGGCAATCCTCTTGAGATGGCCGTCCTCATAGTTTGGTACTCAAGCAGTAACTGCACGGAGCAATGGGCAGACCCATCTGGCTGGCTAACTGTTGTCACTGTGGAAATCAGGATGAGCAGTGCATCCTGGTTTGCCAGGAACCCTCCTGGTGGTAGCTCTGCAAATCCTGCCTCCTGGGAGAGCCATCATTCCCAAGCAGACCAGGCACCTGGGTGCCTGGTAGAGCCCCATCTTCCTGTTGGACCAGGGACAGCCGTGTAGGAACCATCACAGAGTCTTGTCAGCTATGCTGAGACATCTCAGACAGGAAGGATTGTGTCACGAGGCTGATCCACCTCAGCGCAGAGCTGGCTGCAGACGGGCTGACCCACATTTGGTGGCTTCCCAGAAAGGTTGAAGCTGAAAGATTCCCACACACTTTGCCCCCCAAAGTGAGCCAAACCGTGAGAATCGCTGACCGATTGGGAAGAGGAACTCTGCCTCTCTGGGGAGGTCACTTAGAGGGGCCCCACACATGTCAAGTGTGGTGGCTTAGTAACTGAGTTTTGTCTGGCTCTTAGGACCCCATGGACTGTAGCCCACCAGGCTCCTCTCTCCATGGGATTTTTTCCCAGGCAAAAATACTGAAGGGGGTTGCCATTTCCTTCTCCAGAGGATCTTCCCGACCCAGGGATCGAACCTGCACCTCCTGCTTGGCAGTCAGATTCTTTACTGACGAAGCCACCAGGGAAGCCCGTCCCCATCAAGGGGTTTTGTTACATGTTTGTCCCTTTGTGTTTCTGTTGCTCTGAATGGGAAGGCCGTTGACTATTCACAGGAAATTCTCCTGTCCCCCACCCATGGGTGGGATTCTCAGCACAGCTTCTCTCCCTAACCCAACCCTTTCATTCCAGGAAAAGGGTTGTCTTTTCTTTTGTTCACATGCCAGGCCTGCAGAGTACAGAGGGGCTACGAGATTTCTGAACCTTCTTGAGTTGGCCCTTGACCTTGAAGAGTGACTGCCCCGTTTTCCCTCCGCAGGGCCAGAAGGGAACCAAAGGAGAAAACGGCAGCCCAGGGCTCCCGGGCTTCCTGGGTCCCCGGGGGCCTCAGGTGAGCAGGGACCCTGTCAGGGTCTCCTTGGCGGGACCCTTGATTGCTGTTGCTCGAGACGACTCGGGCCAAAGTGTCTGTTTTAAAGGCACTCGTGTTGCATGCAACATGCTGATGCAGCCGTGCAGCTAAAGGATACTTGTTTTGTGTTGTAGGGGGAGCCAGGCGAGAAAGGAGTCCCAGGCAAGGAGGTGAGTGCCGCAGCCCTGTTCCCCTGGGGCCTGTTCCTGCGGGAGACACGGGGCCGCGTCATCAGCGGGTGGCGCGTGCTGTCGGCTGGTGGTGTGCTGCGTGCTCTGCCGCGTGGTGTCTGCAGGTGGCCCTCGGCGTACCAGGGCACCCGCACTTGCTTCTGCATTCTGCCATCACTGTCCTGAGATCCTAGTGCCTTCTTTTTATTTTATTTTTTAATATTTGTTTATCTGGCTGACCTAGTCTTAGTTACAGCACATGGGGTCTTCGCTTCGTAGCTGCAGCATGTGGCATCCAGTTCCCTGACCAGGGATCAAACCCAAGACCCCAGCATTGGGAGCTCAGCGTCTTATCCACTAGACCCCCAGGGAGGTCCCCCTGGTGCTTAGTCAACAAAGGTCCGTGTTTTCACTCTGCGTGGGAGCCGGTCCCGGGGTCCCATCTTGATACATCTCTCACTTATCGGTCTGCACCCAGCCCATCAGCAAGTCCTGTTTATTAACAAGACGTGTCCGTTCGGACTCCCAAGTACCTCTCAGCTCTGTCCAGCTGTCTCCATCTCTCCCACTAAGAGACCTGCCTGAGACCATCGTCATCTCTCCCCTGGGCATTTGCAGGGACCTCCTAACTGACTTCTCACATCCAGCCTTGCCCCCCCATGGTCCTTCCCCACCCAGCAGCATGATGTCAGTTTCCAGCTCAAGCCTCAGCTCTGTCCTCCCCTGGCTCCGTCAGCAGAGATGCTCCGGCCCTGGTCAGGATGAGCAGGGGCAGGGGTGGGAAG
Source organism: Bos javanicus (assembly GCF_032452875.1). Lineage (NCBI taxonomy): Eukaryota > Metazoa > Chordata > Mammalia > Artiodactyla > Bovidae > Bos > Bos javanicus. Next base: position 4,170,388 of record NC_083881.1, read on the forward strand.
GGGTTGGGGAGACAGGTAAGGGCTTTAGGAAAAGACCGCTCGGCACATGTGAAGCATTGGGGAGAAAATGTGGCATGTTTCAGGAACTGCCAGGCGAAGGTGATGGGTACATAAGAGAGGGGGTTATGACCAGGCAAGAGCGGGACTCTTGGAGGAGCCCCTGTCCTCCGCAGGCAGCAAGGACTAAGAAGGACAGAGATGCCCCTGGTGAAGTGACTGCTCTCCTTTGCTTTCATTGCAGGGGGCACCTGGGAAGCCAGGAGAGCCAGGACTCAGAGGAGAAAGGGTGAGTGGGACACGTGGTCACGTGCAGGCGACCTTCCTGAGGGCAAGGGGCCTGTGTCCAGGGCTTTGGGAAGCTGCCCACCCAGGGGAGCAGCTTGTGGGGGCTTCCCTGTTCTCTTTCCCCCCGCAACAGTCATGAGCCCACAGCAGGAGGTTTTTCCTGTTGTTGGGGTTTTGTTGTGGTTTTCATGGTTGTTATTTTAAGGAGTAAAATCATTGCAATTACACATTCAGAGGCAAGCATGCCCAGACTTTGACAAATCTCCCCGTCTCCTCCCCGTGCGCGGAAGCCTGTGCATGACATGCTTGGAGCCCGAAGTGCTGGTTTGCCAAGAACCAGCTCTGTCCCTGGAGGTGACAAGGGAACAGATTTTCCCATAATGAATCGTCTTGGCGCTGTGCTCAGAAAGCTTTTCTTTACATTGCATTCCTCAAAAAAAAAAAAAAAAAAAACCAGGGTAAAAAATCAATTCTGTTTTGGAAGAAACACTGGTGGGGGGAGGGGGCGTTCTCTCACCCATAACAACCGCTGTTCCCTCCAGAGAAATTAAACAGTCCTCCATGTGGCTGGCCATCACAGGGTCGCACTGCTGCCCGACACGGAAGGCACTGCCATCCCATACCCGCCCTGGGTTTTTTTCCGTGGTCCCACAGAGTTTATCTCTGCTTTCCTTGCAAGTTGGACGGGTGTGGACTGGTTTCCTCTGCAGACTAGAGAGAAATGGAAGCTGAGAGGTTGGGGATTCTCACCCCACCTGGATCTCTCGCCCTCCTCCTTCCCAGCGACTGTGATTCTCGTGGTTGTTGGTCCCTGAGGATGGACCCAGGGGCTGGGGCTGTGGCTGTGAAGACAGTGAGGGTCCTGCCAGCCAGGAGCTGGCCGGAGCTGCCACATGCTGGAGTTTTGGTTGGGAGCCGGGGAATTCAGACCATGAACCTTCTCTAATACTTAATCAATAGAAGCTTCTCTAATACCCAGTCAATAAAGGAAGTTGCCTCCCCCCATTAAGTGGTTTCGTGGAAGGTTGCCAGACAGCGGTCAGGCTCCTCACGCTTTCCGCTCTGGAACATTTGAAATATGGGACAGGTCCTCTCACCGCAGAGGGATGTAGAGATGTGGAATAAATAGGAAACGCTGTACCACAGGCCTTGGCACTGAGATGCATGAAAGGGACCCTCCCAGACCCCCACACTGGAGACCACCCACAGATGACAACGTCCCCATAAAACCCATCACGTGGGAGAAATTTAGGAGACCCTCCTCAAATCTGGCTGCATTCATGTTTTAACTCACTCTTCTTACTGTTTCTGTTGAAAAGTGATACAGTTAAACAATATAAATTGAAAAAAAAACAAGTGAATGCAGTGGAGACTAGGTGCCCATCCAGCACGCTTTTCTTGGGTCTGTCTCTGTACACTTGCTTGTATCTTTCTGGAACCCATGTCCTTAGAACCAGGTGGGTGTGCACGTGTAAATATGCATATACCTTTTATGTAAACCCCCCGAAACCTATCAGACTTTTTCCACCACTCTTTATGCTTTTCCATATAAGCATGTATATGGCAGATGGTTTCATCACTGCACTGGCCTTCTCTGCTGGGAGGAGATGAGACTGGGATCTGAAAGTCCGCACCTCATCCCCGGCAGACCTGCGTGACGTGGGGGCACAGCTTTGTCCCTCTGGGCCCCGAGTCCTGTCTGCACCAGCGCAGCGTCACGGGCCTTGCAGGACTGAGATCTCCTCTCCCGCACTGAGGACCCGGGACCGGGGGTCCCTGCTGCAGCCTGGGGCACGTCTGGCCTGGGGGTGCCTTCTAGCCTTTGCTCACTAACGCTCTTCTTGCCTCCTCTAGGGAGATCCTGGCATCAAAGGTGACAAAGGCCCTCCCGGTGGAAAGGGCCAGCCCGGTGATCCTGGGACCCCAGGCCACAAGGGTCACACAGGCCTCATGGGCCCCCAGGGGCCGCCTGGGGAGAGCGGGCCGGCCGGTCCCCCGGGGCCTCCGGGCCAGCCAGGATTTCCAGGGCCAAGGGTAAGCGTGCAGGCGATGCCTCAAACCTGGGGCTCCTTAGGGTCTCAGGGGAAGCCAGAGAGGTGTGTGGGCTCCAGAGGGGCCAGGTTGCAGGTACTGGTGACCTGTGTGAGCCAGGGCTGACCCCTGCTTGTCCTCTCTGAGCCTGCCCTCCCGTCCCTCCCAAAAGGGACGAGGATGCCTCTCTCCCGACAGGCTGGCTGTGATGGTTAAGTGAAATGACACACGTGGCTTACCAAGGGCTTGGGGATAGAGCCCCTCTGTCCCCGTGGTCCAGGCTTCACTCCTGGGCAGTGATGCTGGTTGCCCAGGACCCTGTGCAGCAGGCAGTCGAGAAGATGCAGAAGCTCCCAGTGACCCGAGCTTCCCCACGGGGACGGCTCCTTCCCCGTTCATCCGATGCCCGGCTCTAGTCTCCCTCCTGTCTGCTGTCTGGGGTGTTTGGTCTTCCCTCTGGGTCTAGCTTTTCCCAAGTGCAAAAGGAAAGGCTTGTTGAGAGCAGTTTGTTTTTCCTCTGAACACAGTGTTTCTTGTGACCGAGCTCTTAACTTGACACAGTCTTGCAACACAGGGACATGCTGGCTGTAGTGTGTCAGGGAGGGCTTGGTGGGCCGGTCCCTGGGTTGCAGGTCCATGTGATCTCCCCACCCCCGCTCTGCCTGCGTGGTCCTCGGGGGCCCCTCCTGTAGCCCAGAGCACAGGCCCGGGTCCCATGCCCTGCCTGTTCTGAGGCTCTGGCCCTGTCCCCACAGGGCTCTGTGGTCAGCCTGGATTTCACCCCCTGGAGAGGCCAGGCAGCCAGGTCCTGTCCCTCAGCCAGGTGTGGGTGCTGGTGGACTCAGTGGGTTTCCAGAGTGCCCCCACCCACCGAGTCTTTGCCGGGTGTCCTGCTGCTCTGGGTAGTAATGGGAATTCTGGGAGTAAGATAAAAGGTCATTGGCCAGAAAGGAAAAAAGGGAAATAAGACTGTAAGCCCAATGCTGGGGCTGCAGCAATGAGCACAGTAAACACCCCAACCCTTGGGAGTGGACACCTCCCTGAAGGGCTCTGACGACCAGGGAGGAGCCCGACATGGCGTGAGGTCTGCTCTCATGGATCACTCTAAGAGCCGCATGTAGCAGTGGGGGCCTGGAGGCAGGGCTCTGCTCCGCTGACCGCTCATCGTTTGTGTGAGCAGACACCCTGTGGGGCCAGCGGGGCAGGCCAGACACCAGAGCCACCACGTGGCCAGTGGGAGGAAAGCAAGCCCGAGGTAGCGCTGGGGCAGCCTGCGAGCTAGCCCTGCAGGTGGGGGGACTTCAGCCTGGAGAGACTCAGAGCCAGGCCTCCCAGGTCCAGGGCTGGGGAGGGGGTTTGTGCAGGAGGGAGAGGGAGCAGGGGCTTCAGGGAGAAAGGCATCCAGGTCACCATGCAAGATGCAATGATGCTGCCTGCGTGGCGGGGAGTGGGGAGATGGTTCTAGGTGTTAAAGGGATTGGACTAGGGAGCTGTGGTCTGCGTGGCTGTGGCCGTCTTGGTTTCCTGAGCGCTCTGGGTCTCGGGAGTAATTCCACCTTCCCTCCCTCCTCCCAGGGCGAGTCTCCATCCATGGACATCCTGCGGCGGCTCATCCAAGAGGAACTGGAGAAACAGCTGGAAAGTGAGTCGCTGGCTTTTTCACAGCATTGGGTCCTAGATGCTCTGTAAGCCTGGGCGGTAGTCCGTTCACTTCTCCTTTGGGACCTCTGCAGCCTGGCTTGGTAAAGGCAGCCTCAGGGCGGCTCCTGCAGAAGTCAGCCCAGAGGCGCACCTTGTAGGCTCCCTCCAGCCTCTTCTGACACAGATCCCGCTCCAAGGTGCTCTTTGGGGACGCTTGAGCTATGGCTGCTTGATTACCTCCAGGAAGGGGAGCTCACCACCTACAGAACCAGCCTTGCCATGAGCACTTATCTGTGCATTCAGTTGTTTATCTAATCAACAAGGAGCTCTGGCAGGCCTGCAATGGCTCTTGTAGAACTCACAGCCCAGAACAGGAGACAGAGACATAGGCAAGATGACTTCGGTATAGTAAGAAAATGCCTGTGATTTAATGTGACACAGAGGACACAGAGGAGGACGGGGGAAGAAACTAAGATTTCAGAGACGGTGGGGAGCAGGTGAGGGAAGGCTTCCTGGAGGAGGGGCCGTGGGAGCTGACACCAAGGACCAGACTCCAGACCTTAGACACAGCATGTGCAGAGACCCTAATGGGAGCTGGAACACACTGTGCTTTCAAGGAACTAGAATCCTTGTAATTCTCCTGTGTAGGATTCTTTGTGAAATCCCAGTCTTGCATGGGCCCCATACAGAGCAGGTGCTCAGGAACGGAGCGGTGGGGAGGTAATAGTCATAGCACCAGTATGTAGGGCCAGCTTCACGTCAGGTGGAGTTCTCAGAACCCACACGTGTTTACTGACGTAAGGAAGCCTCTGTGAGCTCTTGAGCCATGGATGAGGGTTAAATCAGAGACGCTAAGTAACCTGCCCGAGGCTGCAGAGCTGGTGAGTGTCTAACCAGGCAGCCAGGCTGCAGAGTCCAGGCTCTTAGCCACTGCATCCTCTCCCATCTCATCTCCGCCTGCCCTCTGTGTTGGAAACTGTTAGGAGAAGAAAGTCGCAGACCACTCTGGGCTAGGGAAGATCGGAAACCCACCACCATTACCAGGCACAGGTGGGCAAAGGGGAAGGGCACATTAATTCACGTGGTCAGGTCTCAGACAGTGAAATATCCCTCCTGGCACATTCGAGACTCTGCACTGGGTCTGTGGATGCAGCACAGAACACAATGACTGTCTCACTGCCCTCGTGGGGTATCCAGGCGAGTGAGTGTGGTCCATCTTCCCTGCCCAGGAGAACCAGAGACCGTTCCCTGGAGAGGACAGCACAGAGCTGGGCTGGTGGTAAGGAGGGTGAAGAAAGGAAGGATCCCAGAGGCTGGAATGGTGACTCCCCCTGGGCGGGGCAGTCCTGAGGTCTCCCGTGTGTGAGCATCCCCATCTACAGCCTTTCTTCTGGATGTTAGATTTATCGGGCACACGAGGAGTTTCCAGCCCCTGGGCAGAGATGAGTCCTGTTTTGAATGAGTTCAGACGGAGCATCTGCTGAGCTGAGTCCTTTCTTCTAAACAATCTTGGGAGGAGGAAGCATCAGAAGCATCTGCTCCACGTTCAAGATGACAGCGTCCGGGCTGTGAGCCGAACAGCTGTGTGCCCTGGTCTCCGGCGCATGCCCCTCCCGCTTCCTCATGTGGGAGGGTGGGGAAGGGACTACTCGGGAGCCCCCCCGCCAGGCTGTCAGAGACCCGATTCTGCTTCGGTTTTACCACTGAGACCCAGGAGGGCGTCAGGACTGTCTCTCTGGGCTGGTCACTCCCCATTGCCAGGTGAAGGGCATGGCCTGATCGTCTGGAAAACACAGGAAGAGCCCCTGGTGGCCCTGGGGTGGGCTGTGTATGCCCCGTGCAGTAGGAAGGCATGGAGGCCAGCGGCTGGACCTCTGGATTTGGAATCAGCCTGTGATCTTTAACATTTGACACAGCTAAGAATCATTAATGACATCGCGTCCAGCCCTTCATTTATAGATGAGGAATTCCACACTTAGGAGAAGTCCCTAAGTTGCTCTGTGTAAGCCACTGAAGTCTCACCCTCCCCCACTGGCCTCAGTTTCCCCAGCCTGAGAGTTGCAACAGTTCCTGCTGCTGCTGTCATTGCCTCCTCGAGGGGAGCAGCGACATCCACGCACCACTTGGATCTCGTGCCGGGGGCTGTCATGATGCCTCGTCTCATTGGTTCCATCTTCCCACCAGCCCAGTGGGGTTGGACTTATTTCATTGCCCCCGTTTTGCAGAAAAGGCAGCAAAGGCTAAGAGAGGTCAGGTGGCTTGCCCAGGGCCATGCCACCGGCAGTGGTGGCACTGGGACCACAGCCCAGCTGCCTGGCTCCAGAGCAGCGTCCACACGGACACGCGCCCTGCGGCGCACTCTTGGTGTGTCTCTCTCGCTGCTATTTCCCAGCTCTTACTGCCTCGAGCTTTGCAGTGCGCTGCTGGCCCATCTTCAGTCCTTTATCCCTCCTTCATGAAACATCTCTCTGTTTTTCTTACTCCACAGCCAAACTCGCCTACCTCCTGGCCCAGATGCCCTCTGCACACACGAAGGCCTCTCAAGGCAGACCCGGACCCCCAGGGCCTCCTGGAAAAGATGGGCTTCCAGGTCGGGCAGGCCCCGTCGGGGAGCCAGGAAGGCCAGGGCAAGGGGGTCTGGAGGGACCCTCTGGCCCCATAGGTCCCAAAGGTGAGTGAGGAGCTGGGACGAGGTGCTTTGTAGAGAAGGAACCAATGTGCACAGCACACGCTCCGTTGAATATGCAGGAGTCAGCCCGTTCCCCGCCCCCGCAGCCTGCTAACACCCTGCATGTTGACATCGTGTCGTTTCTTCATCTGCCTAAGAGGTTTTCAAACTTGACGTTTTTGCAAAATGATGCTTCTGCCCGGAGGAGCGAGTCTGTTTCCTCCTCCCATCCTGGTCGGTCTCTGTCTCCACTGCTCACGGTCCGGGGAGTACACAGGATGTCTTCTCTTTCCCCGTTCAAGAGGTCACTGAGGAATAAGACATTTAATCTCCAGGCAAACGGGCATCAGATGCCAGCTATACATGGGCTGGAGGAAGGAAATGGCACCCCACTCCAGTATTCTTGCCTGGAGAATCCCATGGACGGAGGAGCCTGGCGGGCAACAGTCCACGGGGTCGCAAAGAGCTGGACACGACTGAGCGACTTCACTCACTTCACTTGTACATGGGCTTCCCTGGTGACTCAGACAGGAAAGAATCCGCCTGCAATGGAGGAGACCAGGGTTCGGTCCCTGGGTTGGGAAGATCCCCTGGAGAAGGGAATGGCAACCCACTCCAGTATTCTGGCCTGGAGAATTCCATGGACGGAGGAGCCTGGCGGGCAACAGTCCATGGGGTTGCAAAGACTCGGACATGACTGAGCGAGTAACGCTTTTCCATGGGAATGAAATGGTTTGAACTAAAACTGGACATGGCTGCCAGCTCTCCAGCTCTCAGGGACATACCTGACCTGGACGTGGCTGTGCTGGACACAGCGAGCCTGTCCTGCAAGGCACAGTGCCTGCCGCCGTCAACAGCGCCCCGTGCACAGAGGAAGGCATTGTCTTTGCAGGCGGACAGATGTGGAAGGGCGGGGAAGGACCTGGGCCCAAATTCAGCAGCCTGGCTGTTCACCCCTTCTGTCCAGCGAGGAATAAGCACGGTGGAGGGGAGAGGCGGTGCTGTCATCTCAGCTGCCACGTCTCCCTCCTTCAGTCTTCCATTCCTTAATTCTTTTTTGGGGAGGATGCCCCCTGGGATCTTAGTTTCCCAACCAGCGATTATTGAACCCACGCCCTGGGCAGTGAAAGGGCAGAGTTCTAACGCCTGGACTGCTAGGAAATTCCCCCTTAATTCTTCGTTCACTGAGAAGCATCACCTTGTAATGTTTCTCCTTCTGAACTTTTTTAACGTTTGCATCCAAGTCTGTCTTCTGTTGGTTCATGAAACAAAATTTACTAAATAAATGCCAATAAGAAAGCATAAAGCACAGAAAAGTCAGACTGTGACAGACGACTGACCGAGTTTAGTAACTGGAACAATAAATAAGAATGGCCTAAAATCTCCCTGGACTGGCAGAATTTCGGTTTGGATTATAAGAGAAAACGTTATACACTACATACAGGAGATATTCTGGAGACAACATCTCAAAGAAAAGGAATGATGAAAAAAAAAAGCTGAGAGGCAGTTTAATCAAGTTTGTATAGTATTAACCCCAACTCCTCGCTGGTCTCAGATATCCTCCTGGGGGAATGAACCCTCTTTCTCCTGAACATGTTAGAGTTTTAAATTCCTGTGATTATTAAGACTTATACCTGATTCTGCTTCATATTAGAGTCTTCTTTGTGTCCTGTGTCATCTGTCTTAGAATTCATGCTTCTCAAGAGTAGGGCTGTGTCTTATGTATACTCAGGCTTGTTTATCACCCAGCTCCTCCTAGACAAAGGCTCAGAAGGAATGCTGTGAGAACACGGGGACGTGTAGGCATGTGCCAGTGGATGTGTGTGGACGTATGTGTTTGTATAGGAGAGAGTGTGAACGTTTGTGTGTCTGTGTTTGATGTGTTTATGACATATGCATATTCGTATAATATATGTGTGAGTGTACATATGTGTGTGTATCATTGGTAATCACACTTGAGTGAATGTGTATGTGTGCATATGTGTATTTGAGCAAATGTTTTCGAGGGGGTGTCTGTTTTGGTGTTCACATGGGCATATTTCTGAGTGCAAGTGTGTGCTCGAGTGCGAGTGTGCATGAATGAGTGTGTGCACAGGAGCGAGGCGTCTGACACAGTGCTGGCCTTGCCCCCAGCCCCGTGGTGGGGCCCCTCCCTCCGCCACCATCGTGAGTCTCCAGCATCAGAAGCGCGTGTTTTTCTCACCAGGTGAGCGAGGAGCCAAAGGTGACCCAGGGGCACCTGGAGTTGGCCTCCGAGGCGAGATGGGACCCCCCGGGATCCCAGGTAGGAGTGGCTGGGCTGCAGTCTGGGGTAGGGGAGGGGCCGGGCCCCAGGGTGTCGGATGCAAAGAGCAGCCATCTGGCTGCACCATGTCCACGGGGACCATTCTCATCTCTCCAGGCAGGGCGCCCAGACCGTGGGGTGTTTGCTCTGAGCCTGTGGCATCCTCAGCTCACTTCTGAATGAAAATAGTGGCATCAGGGCTTGTGTGTGCTCCGGAAGGAACTTGAACCACCGTCTCTTTCTTTTGCTCCTTGGTCCAGGTCAGCCCGGGGAACCTGGCTATGCTAAAGATGGGCTTCCCGGGAGTCCCGGGCCTCAAGGAGAGACAGGACCAGCTGGACACCCCGGCCCCCCAGGTCCCCCCGGCCCCCCGGGCCAGTGCGACCCCTCACAGTGTGCCTACTTCGCCAGCCTTGCTGCTGCTCGACCTGGTAACGTGAAGGGCCCCTAGAAGATGCCGGGATGCCAGGAGACGCTGGTGGATTTCTGAAACTTGAACGCACAGCCCGATGGGAAGCCAGAGGTCTTGAGACATTTCAGCCATGTGGTTTTTGTTTTCCTTTCTTTCTTTTATCATGTGTGTGTGTGTGTTTTTTGTGTTTTTTTTTTGTCTTGTTTTTCTTAAGAGACCTCAACATTATTAAAACCAACAGATGCTGCCGGTCGGTCAGATTATAATATTATTATTGTTAATTATTATTATTGTTATTTCATATGGTAATGCTTTTCGAGTTTTTCCCCTCTGCTCTGAAGTTGGGGAAACCTGATTCGTGAGGCAGAGAACATTTCTCATTCTCCTGACGGCCCCCGATTGAAGTGTAGCTGCCAATTCTAAGGAAACTCTCGGTGCTATGAAACCCTGACCGGACACTTGCCAAACTTACCTCTTTCCTCAAAAGGAAACTTTAAGAAAATGAGGACAATGGGCTTCTATTCTTGGTTGTGCTCAGAGGTCGCCCAGGGAGAGATTAGCTGACAGCCGCTGCTTCCCAGGAGAAGTAAGTGAAGCAGAAAGAGAAGGAAGGTGCAGACACGAAGCGCAGCCTCTGCTCTGGATGGCGGGTGCACGCAGCAGCGGGCAGGTCCGTCCTCTGGGAGCAGCTCAGCGCCTCCAGGTCCCAAGCCTGCAGAAGGGAGACACTGCACACGGCTGGAGGCTGCTTCCTGGAATCTCGCAGCGTCTGCACCAAAAATGTGGGAGCTGACACAGAAAAAGATGCCTCTGTGTGTTCACTTGGCTTCTGAGCATGGATAGGCTCCTCCGTGGCCCCTGTGTTGGTTTCACTCACTTTCATTTTGAAATAAGAGGGTCCAGAGACCACTCCCGTGTGTCTGATGCCGGGCAGTTGGCTGGGGTGCTGGCCAGAGCTGGGAAGCATGTGTCTCCAGCTTCTGGCGTTGAGTGTATATTTGTGAATGACTCGCCCAGCTCAACAGGTGCTCAATAAATCCGAGTTTCCTTTTCTTTTGCTTTCCGTGATGGTCCTTCCTTATCACCAGCATCTTCCCCACGTGGACCCCTCGAGGCCAGGGAAGCATCATTTTTCCCCCGGGGAGCACGGACCAAGCCACCGTTCAGGCCATGTGCTCAGTGTGCACGTGTGTGAGCAAGAGTGTGTCACTCGGGCCTTCCCTGGATTCTGAGCCAGGGAAACTCCTATGGGGTGTGGACCCTGCAGCCTCAGGGGGACGGGCCTCCCCACATGCTCACAGCAGATGAGGGTGGGTGTGAAGGGTCCAGGCCTACAGCTCTGTCTGGGGGCAGCTTGGAGGCCAATTCCAGCCCCCTGGCCCAAGGACCACCATCGTGATGGGCGCCATCATCCGTCATCACCTGTTACCACCCTGGGGCCGGTTCAGTGAGAGTGCATACCATGGTAGGAGTCATCCCGCGACCCCACCCTGACCTAACACTTGCACCCGGCCTCACACCCACACCCCCGCCCCACACCTGCAACCCTGACCTCACACCCAGATGCCTGGCCTCACACCTGCACCCGACCTCACACCCGCAACCCTGGCCTCACACCTGCAACCCTGGCCTCACACCTGCAACCTTGGCCTCACACCTGCACCCAGCCTCACACCCAGATGCCCAGCCTCAACACCCGCACCCCCAGCCTCACACCCGAACCCTGGCCTCACACCCGTGGGGCAGCTCTGAGGGCCCTTTGGCTTCGGATGAAGCCCCAGCATGTGAGTGAGGGAAGAGGAAGTCACTTCCGTTAATTCTAAACTGAGATGGATAGAAACACCGGGTACTTGGAGGGTGGGACAGAAAGTTCCGGATTGTAGACACACCAGCAGAGTCAGGAGAACTTCCAACAGACCTTTGTTCCAATACCTGCTGTGCACAGGCAATGGGGCAGCTCCTGCTCCTACGAGCTATCACCTGGCAACAGAGCAGAAACCATGGCGCGTGGCCCGAGGGGCCGGGACAAAACCACAGTGGGCTCCCAGGTCGTAGTTTTCGTCTCCAAGACGGGACCTGCCTGGGGCCATGAGCGGTGGTGTGGGCACTGGTCCCAGATCTTGTGCATGCGTGCGTGCTCAGCTGCTCAGTCGTGTCTGACTCTTTTGACCCCATGGCCTGTAGCCCTCCAGGCAATCCCGTCCATGGGATTCTCCAGGCAAGAATACTAGAGTGAGTTGCCATTTCTTCCTCCAGGGGATCTTCCCAACCCAGGGATAGAACCCGCGTCTCCTGCATTGCAGGTGGATTCTTTACCTACTGAGCCACCTGGGAAGTCAGATCTCAAGACCTGCAAAGATGAGATGCTTCCTCCTCAGAGTCTGAGGATGCTCCAGTGTGTTTGGAAGAAATAGAGAGTGTGAATAAGTGGTCCAGATAATTAGGCTCCAGTCTGCTGGCTCTTTTCCAACCAAGCCTCAAATTTCTGCCTGCTGATGGCTGCAGCCCAAGGACCCATCTCCATGAGCTTCTGTTCTTTTCTTGGAATGCCCTGAGGGAGGTGCAGGAGAGTTGGTTCTGATTCCCAGAAGGAACAGTTATCTAAATATGTAGCCTCGTTTAGATATTTGATAAATGACAGACCAGGGGCTTCCCAGAGACCCCCTGAACCTGTGCTTCTCCTGTGTGGAACCAGCAATAAAAGCTCACCTCTCTTCCAGCCAGAGGTGGGCAGCAAGCAGGAGTGGACTCAGCCACACTGGTCTCAGCTTGGAAACATTCTGTCCTCTGCTCAGGGCACAGCAGTGATTGTTACTGGAGGCATGTTGGAAGCTTCCTGATCAGCAGCCTTCCCCTTCTGGGAGCCAGGATTTGCGAGAACATCCATGGATTGAGTTCAGCCCAGCTTCAGGGCAGATCTGCCCCTGGTCAGCTGTTAAACAGTGATCCTCAATTCTGGTCCCTCGTGAGCTGTCCAGGTGGGAAGGTCCCCTCTGCACTGCAGCTGTACTAGCCTGGGGATGTCAGTTGCATCATTGAAGAGCCCAGGTTTCCATTTCCTCCTTTGTGAAATGAAATTAACAGGACTTTGTAGGATTTCGGGGGGTGGGGGAGGGTACTTCCCTGGTGGCTCAGAAGGTAAAGAATCCGCCTGCAATGCAGGAAACCTGGGTTCAATTCCTGGGTCAGGAAGATCCCCTGGAGATGGGAATGGCTACCCACTCCAGTATTCTTACCTGGAGAATTCCATGAACAGAGGAGCCTGGCGAGCTACAGTCCATGGGGTCACAGAGGGTCCGACACGACTGAGCGACTAACGCGTCCAACTTCTTCACAAGATGTCTATGAGGCTCATTTTTTTCTTGCAGCTTTATTAAGATATGCTTGACATGTAAAATGGTATAATTGTAAGGTGTGCAACAGAATGATTTGATATGTGTATGTTTTGAAATGATGACCACAAGAAGGTGCTGCTGCTAAGTCACTTCAGTCATGTCTGACTCTGTGCGACCCCATAGACGGCAGCCCACCAGGCTCCCCGTCCCTGGGATTTTCCAGGCAAGAACAGAGTGGGTTGCCATTGTCTTCTCCAATGTATGAAAGTGAAAAGGGAAAGTGAAGTCGCTCAGTCGTGTCCGACTCTTCGCGACCCCATGGACTGCAGCCTACCAGGCTCCTCCGTCCATGGGATTTTCCAGGCAAGAGTGCTGGAGTGGGGTGCCATTGCCTTCTCCGACAAGAAGTGAGTTAACACCTAAAAGCAGGGCACGTGAATCCGTCCCTTACAACATCTTATTTTGTCTTCCATCAGGAGCAGTTGAGGGATTTCTCTGGTGGTCCAGCGGCTACAGTGGTTGGCTACAGTTCATGGGGTCGCAAAGAGTCGGACACGACTGAGCCACTTCACTTTCTTTCACTTTCCAGTGGCTAACACTCTGCTCTCCCAAAGCAGGGGCCCTGGGTTAGGGAACTAGATCCAGTATGCCACAACTTAAAAAAAGAGCAAGATTCCACATGCTGCAACTAAACTCCTGTATGCTGCAAAAAGACCCAACACAGCCAAATAAATAAGTATATATAAATAAATGCTTTTAACAAGCAGAGTGATTGAGTCCACTTTGCTCATCTGTTTACAGTAATCCAAGTAGAGAAACTTTTCAGACCAAATATTTGCTTGATATTTGGTTTGGTTTTCAAAGTATATTCCCCTAGGTTTAGATCCAACCAGTCCATCCTAAAGGAAATCAGTCCTGAATATTCATTGGAAGGACTGATGCTGAAGCTGAAACCCCAATACTTTGGCTGCCTAATGTGAAGAACTGACTCACTGGAAAAGACCCTGATGCTGGAAAAGATTGAAGATGGGAGGAGAAGGGGACGACAAGATGAGATGGTTGGATGGCATCACCAACTTGATGGACATGAGTTTGAGGAAGCTCCAGGAGTTGGTGATGGACAGGGAGGCCTGGCGTGCTGCAGTCCATGGGGCTGCAAAGAGTTAGACACAACTGAGCGACTGAACTATTTGTCCTGTAACACATCTCTAGGGGCTGGGCTTGGCTCTGTCTCCCCATGGTAATTCAGAAACGGTGGCAGAACTGTGAACCCGCCTATCCCAAATCACACACACAGCTCGTGTGTCCAGCTCGCTGCGGGACCACACGGAGGCATCCACGGGAGCTGGAAACTGCAGCCTTGACCCAGGCCACCTTGTCTTCTCACCCCGGTGTTTTCTCATGAACTGCTTTCTCCTGGCTCTGTGCAGAGGCGAACTCCAGACGTACGTTTAAAAGAATACTCCCATGGGGGAGAGGAGATGCCACTTGTTCAATTACTAGAAGGTGGCAGGCGGCCTTTCTGGCTCTTTGGCATATGGTTGGGGACATGCTATTTCAGGGCAATCATTTTGTAGCTCTCCTTTCCTTTGCAGCTGGTAACATCTAGCTTCAGGTTTCTTTTGTGGTGCTATTTTATGAAGCCAGGGTTCCAAGTGTGTGCCTATATATAGGAAGTTATTAAAACCATTGGCAAACTTCAAATCTGGCTAGGAGGTTCACCCGGAGGGGGAGAGAGTGTGGAGTAAGGGATGTTTCTCTCGTCAAGACACTGGAGACCTGGAAAGGTGCATAAGACGAAGCAGTGGCAGACCCAGACTGCTGACTGCTAGGCCGATTTCCCGTTTCAACAGCTCCTGTCCTCACCTCTTACAACCCTGATGTTTGGAGAGGGAGTGAGCCGAGGAGGCCAGCCCTGTTCTGAAAGACACCCTGGCGAGGAGGCCATGTCCTGGCGGCGTGACCTCTGACCACTTCGTTAACCAAGATCCTTTGTGTGGAACAGCACTGTGGCTGTTGCCATGGAGATGCTGGAGCGGTGGGCTGACCCAGTCTCACCTTGATTCCCTTCCAGAATATTCACTATAGTCAGGGAAGAATGGAGAACTTGGCAGGAATTAACGCAGCCAGCTGCCACTCAGGGCATGTCTGATCCTCTGATGGTCTGAGCATGTGGGGACCCTACAGACAAAGGGCACAGCAGAGACCAGGCTGGAGGACCTGTGTCCAGTCTCAAGAGGGATGCTGGCTTGTTTATGCTCAGCAGATGTGGTGCCAGGCACTCTGGATGGCAAGTCAACACAGGCCCATCTCATGGATGGAGGTCGCAGTCGGGAGAGATTTAAGGCAATTGTATATCATCGTATGTATGTAATTATTTCCATGACACTATTTCTGGGCAACACAGAGGGAGACAGATATACAAGAAGCAGAGCCTTACAATTTAATCTGATCAGTGCTGTGCAAGAGAAATCTGCAAAGATTATGGAAGGCTCCACGATAAATAAAACCAGTATCATCTGAGAATGATGGCACACACTATATGCCCACAGCCTTGCTCCCTTTGTCTGACAGCCATCGTGGGGGCAAGTGTCCTGAGCCTGGTTTTATAGGTGAGAACACAGGGAACTAGGGAGGTATGGCGACTTCCTCCAGGTCTTCTGGCAGCAGCAGGTCAGGCGTGTACTGGTGTGGACGTGGGCTCCGGGCCCCTGCCCCTTCACCGGCCACCCATCAGATGGGGGGCAGGCCTGGGTCCCTGCAGACTTCTCTTCATCGTCGCTCAGTCTCCCAGCAGACTGGCAGTTCTTTTCTATGAGTAACTGCCCTGGAGAACCTTGGATTCTACTTTTCATCCTGTTTCAGGAGACAAGCATGGTCTGGTCTGGACGGAGGTCTGCAAAGATGAGCTGTTTCAGACGCGAGGAGTCCTGTGGGACAGACATCCCCCACCCCCAGCTTGGGCTCCTTCGGGGAATGTGGGTCTCACGGGATGGAGTCTGGACACACAGCGCCCCAGCCTCCTGCCTGCCAGCCCGCAGGGAGGGGTCGGGAGGCTGCTCAGGAGGAATTAAACCCACAGTGGCACAACAGAGGACACTGGTCTGGACCTAAACCCCGATGTAAAGAGAGCTGGTGACATTCCACCTAGCGGGAGGATGCAGGGGCCGCCCAGCAAATCCAGGGAGAGCCCAGGAAAGGCACGGGTGGGTCAAGTTCGGAGGGGACGGATGTAAGTACCTGGTCTTCAGCGCCAGGCCCCGTCCTGAAGTTCCAGGTGCTGTGGAGGAGGGGGTCACACCATGGCCCCCGGTCAGGCTGGGAAAGCTGTGCCAGCTCTGGGGGAGTCACGGCTTGGGATTCAGGGATGGGACATCCTTATGGGAGAACGATGAGAAGAGGGTACAGGGACCAGATAGGTTACCAGGCGAAAGACTGGGAAGAAAAGCTCACAAGACTGTGTTAGAAAAAAACGTCTCTGTCAGAGGTGGGCAGGAACAGAGGGTGGGGGCACGCATGGAGGGAGAGGAGAGACGAGACAGTTACAGATACCCTTGTAAGTGGCTGGTATGGGTTTGAAACCTGTCTGTCTCTGCTCTCTCTTTCTCATTTTTCTCTACGATCTCCAATCTCGGACAATCCAGCCTCTCTCCCTCAACTCTAGAGTCTGGCTCTCTGCTTTTTCACCCATCCTGGGGTCTCTGCCCTTCTCAGTCTCCTTCCCGCTGTGTTCTACATAGGCAGCCTTGGATTTTTGAGATTGCCAGCTGGGCCCTCCCTTGCCTTTTCTCTCCCACCTCCTCCTTGCTTTCTCTCTTTGCCCTCCTCCTCCTCCTCCCTCCCCTTCCCAGCACCCGCCACCTTCTCCCCTCTCCCCTGTTCTCACTCTGAGCCTCCTCCTGGGCTGACCTTCTTGGAAGCTTCCAGCTTCATGGGCCCTGTTTTCATTCCTGGATGCTTCACGCCCAAGAGGAGCAGCCTCAGTTCTCTGGGCAGTGGCGGCGGCCCAGGGGGTTTATTTATCCACCCACCCCAGGGCAGGGGGTCTCCCCTGCAGAGAAACATGGAGTCCTCCAAGCCCCCATGCCTGGCCCACCCCGCAGCCTCTTATTCATTGCAGGAGGATGTGGGATTCCCTTCCAGCCTGGAGCTGCACAGTTGGCTTTGCCCCCTTAAGTCGGGGCTAATTCTGTTGCAGAGTTAGGTGAGGGTTTCTTTGGCCTCTAGTAAAAAAGCAGAGCTCTTGGCTTTGTTTGTTTGAGTGGATGCTTGTCACGGGCTTTTCCCCATTTAGAATCCATCTGTTAGCGCCTCTGCTCTGGAAGGCTCACAAAGCTGGTCATTAACAGACGCATTCTCTGTGTCTGGAATCTTAGCGGACCTGATGATTTCCTTCTACATAAGCCTTTTGGGACTGATGTGGGGAGAAGGGGCTTCCTCCCCATATCAAGTTGGCCCAGACTTCTCCTCTCTGAGGCCACCCTCTCCCCCAGCGAGGAGGCCTGTCCTTCTGAGCTCTGACGTGCAGCCACTCCCAGGCTCCCTATCTGGAAATTTCTGAGTCCACTCCCAGATTCAGGAGACGCAGGGGTTCACCTGCACCCCCCACTCCTCCCCTTAAGCAGTCCAGCATCTGATCTCCTCTGGTTGGTGAGGCAGGGCTTGAGGCCTGGCCTCAGCTGCCTCTCTGGCCCCAGCTCTGAGGATTACAGCCTTCAGTCCATCCCAGTGGCTGCCCCAACAAGACCTTCGAGTCCAAGTGTCCTGCTCTTCTGGGTACGGGGTGGCCCCTCAGCCAGGACACCCAGCGGTCTCCACTCCATTCTCTGCCCCACCTTGAGGCAGCCTGTCCTCAGGGTCCACTCAGGCTTCAGTGAAGCCTGGAGCCTCCACTGGGTCCTGTTGGGTTGGCCACGCGCACGGGGGCTCTGGGAGAGGCCGTGGCTGCAGACCCCGTGGTGAGGCGGGCGCTCTGGACACTGATGTCCGTGGGCTCCGGTCCCTGGCCCCACTCTCCACTGTGCAGCTGCCACAAGTCTCAGAAGCATCCTCCACACTAGGGACACTGGTGTGCTGCCCCTTCCACCGGGGCCCCGTGACCCACTGTGCCGGGAAGGAAGCTGGAAGCTGGCGGGGCCGGGGCTCAGCACACACCCGCCCGGCTCCTCCGGGCCGGCCGCCTCCCTGGTTGGGCGATCCCTTTACATTCAGCTCTTTGGATCCCTGAGGACCACGATCAGGTGGGGACCCTGAAGTCTTTTTTTCTCTCCGGACCAAACATCCTCCCTGCCCAGGCTGTGTGCCCAAGGAGGGCTTTCTTCTGTCAACAACAAACTGGCACCTACCAGGGGCGCTTGCCATCTACCTACCAGGATTAAATCATGTGATGTTGCAGCTGCTGACCTCCAACACCCCTGAAGGAGCTCAGGGCGCAGAGCAGAAATGAGGCACTCTGTGTTCCGGAAAGTGGCAGGACAGGTCTTCAGAGAGATATTCTCAAGAACTGATTGTATGAGCCCGGTTCTTGCCTCTCCTCAAATCTAGAAAAGCACTAAAACCCTTCCCTGTGATGCGCGCTCCTCATGACTAGCGGAAACCTTCTGCAAAACATACGTGCTCAATCACACGTATTCCTCATTCACCAAAATCACGTATATACTGTCCTTCCCCCCAGCCTCTTTGGAGCAGTTTCTCGGAGTTATCTGAGGCACTGTCTCCTGGGCTGCAGTCCTCATGTCCCCCCACATAAAACTTAACTTGAAACCCTCATTTGTGCATTTTTTTAGCCGACACTTCCATGATGGGTTTTGGGAGTTATCAGCAAAGAGTGGTGCAGGAGAGGGTGAAGCTGTTTTTTAAATTCATCTACTTATTTTGGGCTCCCCTGGGTCTTTGTTGCTGTGCGTGAGCTTTATCTAGTTGCAGAGAGTGGGGGCTACTCTGTATTGCGATGTGTGGGCTTCTCACTGTGGTGCTTCTCTTGTTGCGGATCGCAGGCTCTGGGGCACGAGGACTTCTGTGTTGCGATGGGTGGGTTTCTCACTGTGGTGCTTCTCTTGTTGCGGATCGCAGGCTCTGGGGCACGAGGACTTGGGTAGTTGCGACTTGTGGGCTCAGTAGCTGCAGCTCGCGGGCTCTAGAAAGTGATCTCAGTAGTTGTGGCTCAGGGGTTTAGTTGCCTTGCGACATATGGGATCTTCCTGGACCAGGATCAAACCTGTGACCCCTGTGTTGGCAGGCCAATTAACCACTGGACCACCAGAGAAGTCTCTGAAGCTTTTTTTGAAGCAAACTCTGAACTGTGTTCTGCTTCCTGATGTTCTCCTGACGGGCCATCTGGGGAAAAGGATGCAAAGGTGATGGCAGAGGAGCAGGGCTTTCTTACCCAGTCAGTATCTGTTGTCCTTCTAGTCTAAGACCAAAGACAGAAACCGCACATCTTTCCGCAGACAAGAAAGGGCAAGAGGTAGTCGCAACTGCGACTGAGCCACATCAATACGTATAATCTTCACAGTCAAGCTTCAGTACCGATGGGCTTGTTATCCCATTTTACGGATGGCAACACTGGGGCTCAGAGATGTTAGACATTGAAAAAGAAAGTACTTTACCCATTTTCATGGAGCCAGTCAGCAGAGGATTCAAATGGAGGCAAAAATGACTTTTCTCTGCAGGCAGCATGTTGCTCTTAAATTTATTTTTCATTTATTTCTCAGCATTTGACAGTGACTGAAAATCACTTAACCACTTGCGCTTGATGCTAGCACGTAAAAAGTGCACATCCATAAAAAAAAAAAAAAAACATTTCTTTATGGATCTGTGGATACTGCTGAACATATATTTGGGCTATGATATTTTCAGCTAACTTTGTGGGTTAAAGCCAGGCGTAGTGCCTTTAGGCTGCAGCTCTGTCTATATATTTATAGTTTAAAACTTATCAGAAAGCAGTTATTAACTTTGTAAGGCACCATTTTAGACACAAGAGATATAAGAGTTAAAAACTAATTATTGTTGTCCTCAAGAAAGATTTATTCTGGTGGGGATATATATATATATATATCCGTCTACCTTACTGCACCTTTCCCGGGCTTTCTTTGGGTCCCCCGCCCCTCTCTCTCTCTATATATAGAGAGAGTGAGAATGTAATTCTCTAGGGAGGATATGCATGCACTACATAAAAAGATATTGAAAAGAACCACAAATAAGATAGAATGATTAGTAACATGATAGAGTACCTATATTAGGAGGATTGGAAGAAAGATCTCTGCCAAGACTGCATTTGAGATGAAAAGAGGCAGCTGAGCATAGGTCTGGGAAGGAGGAGAAGGACTCCCAAGCTGAAGGAGTGTGCAAATGTCCTGTGGCAGGAAGCAGGATGTCACGTTTGCAGGATTCTGAATGAAGGGTCTGCAGAGGAGAAAAAAGAGCTGAAAGAGGCGGGCACCTGCTCAGCAAGACCTTCAGGGACTGAACAGAGGGCTTTTCCTCTAAGAATAAGGAAAGCCCAGGGGTCCTTGGCAATGTTTCATTCACAGATTTGGGAAAGGAAGGTGGAGGGTGGGCAGATGAGGTAGGGGTGTTGCCGTAGTCCAGGTGAGGAGGATGGGCTGGGTGCAGGGCAACAGCCGTAGAGGTGGTGGAACCAGGGCTCTTTGGAGGCACTGCCAAAGGACACCACTGATGCGAGGTATGTGCAAGGCAGGGGGTACCCATTTCTTGGCCCGAGTGTTGGGTGGTGAAGGAGATGTTGGCTGAAACAAAGATGTCATAAGTGTGGGAAACAATCCAGTGTGGTACCAATGATTCTATTTTACAAAGATTAACTTGGGATGCCCAAAGATCCTAGGAGAGGATGAACCTGGATGATGAACCTGGACTTCAGAGAGGAGATGCTGCTGAAGATGTAACTGTGAGTGTCGTTAGCATAGAGACAGTGTCTCCGGTGGTGGCAATGAACACACCCTCTTCCCATGTGCATTTCCCTCCAAGAAAAAGAGATTGAGTCCAGCTCATCGAGACTCCTGACTCCTGGAGTTTCCAGAGAAGGGGGGGACCCAAAGAAAGCCCGGGAAAGGTGCAGTAAGGTAGACGGAAGCCAGCCTGCTCCATGTCGAGCAAGCCCAGAGTACAGAGTTTTCATAAAGAAGTGGGGGTCAGCCATGGCCACTGCTGCAGAAAGCCAGGAAAGGCAAGGACAGAGGATAGGCTATTGGCTGGAGTCACGTGGAAGTGACTTGAGGGTTGTTCAGGTCAATTTCAGAGCAGCGATGGGTCTGAGTGCCCAACTCAGCCTATGAAGGTCACATCAGAAGTGAGGGAGTGGAGACATTGATACAGAGAGCTCCTTGAGTAATTTTGTTGGGAAGAAGACCAGAGAGGGATATGGGATGGACAAACCTCTGTATCTGTATCTGTGCTTATAACTACATCTATCAGTAAATATCCAAATATACCTATGTAAATTACATACATGTAGATCATATTTATCTTTATCTAAATTATATTTAAATCCAAATTATAAACTTATATGTATAAGCTTAAATAGATTGGCCAAAAGTTTCACTCGAGCTTTCAGTAAGATGGTAAGGAAAAACCTGAGCAAACTTTTTGGCCAACCCAATATTTAAATTCAGTATCTAGGAATACAAGTTCATTTCCTTCAACTTTTCCAGACTTACTCTTCCCCGCCAGGGTGTGCTTCCTGTCCATTTGCTTTGCTGTTAAAAATGAGGGTGAATGAGGACTTCCTGTCTTTGTAGGGCCTGTTACACGCCCAAACCCTAGACCATGTCCCACTGCAAAATGAAGGAGGGGTGAGTGGACGATGCACAGACTTTAGGTTTCTTGCAAAGCGAGGCCGCAAGGAGTTCCTCACAGGTAAATGGAGGCTGATCATGGAGCATCTTGATACAGGCTGGTTGCTGTTGTTGTTCAGTCGCTAAGTTGTGTCTGACTCTTTGTGACCTGTGAACTGCAGCTCACCAGGCTCCTCTGTCCTTCACTATCACCCAGGGTTTGCTCAAATTCATATCCACTGTATCAGTGTTGCTATCTAACCATCTCATCCTCTGTGACCCCCTTCTCCTCCTGCTCTCAATCTTTCCCAGTGTCAGGGTCTTTTCCAATGACTTACCTCTTCCCATCAGGTAGCCAAAGTACTGGAGCGTCAGCATCAGTCCTTCCAATGAAGATTCAGGGTTGATTTATTGACTGGTTTGATCTTCTTGCATCCAAGGGACTGTAAAGAATCTTCTCCAGTACCACAATTCAAGAGCATCAGTTCTTCAGTGCTCAGCCTTCTTTATGGTCGAACTCTCACATCTGTACATGATATTGGCAAAACCATAGCTTTGACTATATCGGTATGAGGTTTTAATTCTGTGGGTAATAAGAAGCCAGGGAAAGTTTCTAATAAGAGTGAGCAATGTATGTCAGGGCTGTATATTGTCACCCTGCTTATTTAACTTATATGCAGAGTACATCATGAGAAACGCTGGGCTGGAGGAAGCACAAGCTGGAATCAGGATTGCCAGGAGAAATATCAATAACCTCAGATATGCATATGACGACACCCTTATGGCAGAAAGTGAAGAAGAACTAAAGAGCATCTTGATGAAAGTGAAAGAGGAGAGTGAAAAAGTTGGCTTAAAGCTCAACATTCAGAAAACTAAGATCATGGCATCTGGTCCCATCACTTCATGGCAAATAAATGGGGAAACAGTGGAAACAATGGCTGATTTTATTTTTGGGGGGCTCTAAAATCACTGCAGATGGTGACTGCAGCCATGGAATTAAAAGATGCTTACTCCTTGGAAGGAAAGTTATGACCAACCTAGATAGCATATTGAAAAGCAGAGACATTACTTTGCCAACAAAGGTCCGTCTAGTCAAGACTAGGGTTTTTCCTGTGGTCATGTATGGATGTGAGAGTTGGACTGTGAAGAAGGCTGAGCGCCGAAGAATTGATGCTTTTGAACTGTGGTGTGGGAGAAGACTCTTGAGCGTCTCTTGGACTGCAAGGAGATCCAACCAGTCCATCCTAAAGGAGATCAGTCCTGAGTGTTCATTGGAAGGACTGATGCTGAAGCTGGAATTCCAATACTTTGGCCACCTGATGCGAGGAGCTGACTCTTTGGAAAAGACCCTGATGCTGGGAAAGATTGAGGGCAGGAGGAGAAGGGGGTGACAGAGGATGAGATGGTTGGATGGCATCACCGACTCAATGGACATGAGTTTGAGTGAACTCCGGGAGTTGGTGATGGACAGGGAGGCCTGGAGTGCTGCGGTCCATGGGGTCGCAAAGAGTCGGACACGACTGAGCGACTGAACTGACTGAATGTGATTTGGCCTGGGCTTTAGAACACGAGTCGTTCACTGTATGTTAAGTCCATGTGCTTGTGCTTAGTCACTCGGTCGTGTCTGACCCTTTGTGACCCCATGATCAGTAGCCCACCTGGCTTCTCTGTTTATGGGATTCTCCAGGCAATGAGCCCATGTACCACTGTGTTAATGACTGAGAGATTTTTTTTTTTTTTTTAGTAAGGAAATAATTGAGAAATGGGAAAGGGGAACAAAGGTGGGGTGAGCAGGCCAGCCTGGAGGCAGGATGGAGGGGAGAGGACCAGAAGACAATAGGGAGGCTCCTGAGAGCAGGAGGATGGAAATACGATGAGAGACGAGAGCTAGAGAGGCAGGGTGCACCTGAGCTGGGGGACCCGGTGAAAGAAGCTGCCCTTCCCACGGGGCTGATCATCTGATCACCAAAGACTTCCTGCTGTTCCTCTCTTGCTGGAGTGACTTTTGTCCCCAACCTTCTCAGGCATCAAATTATCACAGTTCCCCAGTTGAGAGACTTTTGTAAGAAGATAAATAGCATAATTATCTACGTGTCAATCCGTGTGACGTGATTGCACTGAGCAAACATTCACTTGAGCTGCTGCTGCTAAAACAAGATGAAAATCTAATCAGGATGTTCACGAACTACTTGTCCTACCTTCAATTTGAGGCATGAATCACGGTTAATATCTCGTTTCTTTCCCACCCAGTGCTCATTATAACCTATGGCATTTACTTCAGAAAGGCAGTCATCCGCTACACTGGCCCCAGTTGTAAAGGCCAAGTGATATTTCACATCCGTGTGAGTGGAGGGGTCACGTGGCTTTTTATAGTCCTTGCTGAGAAATCGTACCTGGAGTCGTCCTTGGTCCAGCCAAGGGGACGTTCTCCAGCACAGGGTGAGCAAGGAGAGGGCAGCCAAAGGAAATTCCTGAGCACCCTATCCATCTAGAGATATGGGTTCAGAAACAATCAAAGGATATCTTATCCAGGACCAGTGACGAGGAAGAGATTTGAAGCAGGAGATGAATAGAATGCCAGACCCCTACAGGGCAGCCTGTCAGAAAAGCTGAGATCTTAGTGATCAAGAGCCATAGTGATCTATGGCTGATGCTCAGAGTTCAGAGCCTTACTGTCTAGACTCAGAAAAAATTCCAAACCCTGAGAGATGCTATAAAGGTCAGAGACTGTAATAACTCCACCCCAACGATTCCACTGGCTTCCCTTCTCATTCGGATCAGAAGTCCGATTCCTCACCCTGCACTGTGGAACCCTACATCACCCACACTTTCTCCCCACTCCATCCTCACTCCTGTGCCCCCCACCTCCCTGGCTACCTCCCCAACTCTGGCTAGCTCTTCTTCCACACCAATTCTGTGACGGGTCTCAGATACACAAGGCAAACTGCTGTTCCCAGGCCTTTGCACAAGCAGTCTCCTTTGTCTATAAACTTCTATTTGCAGATATATATTTGACCATATATCACGTTCCCTGGTCCTTGCATAACTGTCAACTTCTGATTCACTTAGTTGTACAGCAGAAACTGACACAACTTTGTAAAGCAATTATGCTCCCCCCCTCTCAAAAAAAATAGATATCAACTTGTGTCTTTCCGTGAGAATCTGGGGCTCCCCAGTGGCTTAGTGGATAAAGAATCCTCCTTCTGTGCGTTAGATGCAGGAGACATGGGTTTGATCCCTGGGTTGGCAAGATCTCCTGGAGGAGAGCATGGCAACCCACTCCAGCATTCTTGCCTGGAAAATTCTGTGAACAGAGGAGTCTGGTGGGATACAAAGTGTCGCAAAGAGTCGGAGACGACTAAAGCGACTGAACACCTACACACACAAACACACACACACACACGTAAGAATCTTATGCAAACAACCCTCTTTCCCAATTTCAGATTCCTATTTACCTGAATGTTTGTTTGTCTCCATGGCAGTTAATACCATCTAACACAAGTCTGTATCCCTTCTCTAGAACATGACCTCCATGAGGGCAGCTTGCCAATCAAAAGCCAGTAAAGAGGCCAGGTTGGTGGAAAGGAAAGTTTGCCTCGTTTTGGAGGCCTGTAACTGGAGGTGTGGTGAGAGAAGGACTCCTGTCCAAAGGCTGACTCCCCCTCACTGATAATCAGGGGGCAGAGGGAGGGGGCTACATGCAGAAACAGCACTGTCAGCCCTGACAGTCATCTTGAAATTGGTCAGTGGTCTGATCAACATCATCTTGATTGTTTTAGGTACAGTTAGTCTTCAGTTTCAGGGATGGTTTGTTCCCATTTCTTTGAGGCCAGTTCTTGGAATTGTGGCCACTTATGTCACAGTTATCGGAGAAGGCAGTGGCACCCCACTCCAGTACTTTTGCCTAGAAAATCCCATGGACGGAGGAGCCTGATAGGCTGCAGTCCAGGGGGTTGCTAGACTCGGACACAACTGAGCAACTTCACTTTCACTTTTCACTTTCATGCATTGGAGAAGGACATGGCAACCCACTCCAGTGTTCTTGCCTGGAGAATCCCAGGGACAGGGGAGCCTGGTGGGCTGCCGTCTATGGGGTTGCATAGAGTTGGACACGACTGAAGCGACTTAGCAGCAGCAGCAGCATGTCACAGTTGCAATCTGGCCATCAACTTCTCCTGGTGGGCTTTTCAGTATCTACAATATAGCTCGCAGGTATGGCTCAGTGTATTATCTATGGACCTTGAGGAGGACCTAGAGGTCCTTGACTATGTTTAATGACTAAACTTTATTATTTAGTCTAGTTGCAGTGTTCTCCTCCTTTGTGGCACTTTCAGTGCAGTTCAGTCGCTCAGTCATGCCCGACTCTTTGCGACCCCATGAATCGCAGCACGCCAGGCCTCCCTGTCCATCACCAACTTCCGGAGTTTACCCAAACTCATGTCCATTGAGTCGGTGATGCCACCCAACAATCTCATCCTCTGTCATCCCCTTCTCCTCCTGCCCTCAATCTTTCCCAGCATCAGGGTTTTTCCAATGAGTCAGCTCTTCGCATCAGGTAGCCAAAGTATTGGAGTTTCAACCTCAACATCAGTCTTTCCAATGAACACCCAGGACTGATCTCCTTTAGGATGGACTGGTTGGATTTCCTTGCAGTCCAAGTGACTCTCAAGAGTCTTCTCCAACACCACAGTTCAAAAGCATCAATTCTTCGGTGCTCAGCTTTCTTTATAGTCCAACTCTCACATCCATACATGACCACTGGAAAAACCATAGCCTTGACTAGATGGATCTTTGTTGGCAAAGTAATGTCTCTGCTTTTAAATATGCTGTCTAGGTTGGTCATAACTTTCCTTCCAAGGAGTAAGCATCTTTTAATTTCATGGCTGCAATCGCCATCTGCAGTGATTTTGGAGCCCAGAAGAATAAAGCCAGCCACTGTTTCCACTGTTTCCCCATCTATCTGCCATGAAGTGATGGGACCAGATGCCATGATCTAACACCCATAATTACCTGGGCTTCCCAGGTGGCTCATTGGTAAAGATGCTGCCTGCCAATGGAAGAGACATGGGTTGGATCCCTGGGTCAAGAAGATCCCCTGGAGAAGGAAATAGCAACCCACTCCAGTATTCTTCCCTGAAAAATCCCATGGACAGAGGAGCCTGGTGGGCTACAGTCCATGGGGTCACAAAAGAGTCAGACATTAGAGTGACTGTAGAACAACAACAATGATCTGATAATCCAGTTATTCATTTCCTCAAACAAATCATGCACTCTCCAGGACTGGAAGGAGATCACATCCGTTTTATTCACTTCTGTACACTCAGCCCTTCTCTGTGAATCTGCCGCATGCTGGACATTTGATGAATGTTTGTGAAGGGAACATACAAAAGGAGTTGAGAAAGTCATGTCCAGTCATGGCACCATGGAGAGAGGTCGACTCATAGGTAAAGGAAACCTGCCAGGGAGGAGGTGACCAGATAAAAGCAGGTAGGCCAGGTAGGGAGGGATTCCAGGCATCAGTGATGATATTTAAAGAGGAGGCTGGGGACTTCCCTGGTGCTTCAGTGGTCAAGAATCCCCCGTGCAATGCAGGAGACATGGGTTCCATCCCTGTTGGGGGACTAAGATTGCACATGCAGAGGGGTAAGTGTGCTACAGCAGCAATGAAACATCCACATGATATGACCAAGACCTGGAGTGCCACATGTAAGACCTGACACAGCCAAACAAATTTTTTTTTTTAAATACTAAAAAAAAAAAAAAATAGAGGAGGCTGGTGACAGCATAGCCCAAGGGAGCCTTTGCTAGGAGTTGGTGGGGCTGGAGGACATGGAGCTCGGAAGATGTGAAATTAACAGCGAGGGTGTGTTAGTTTGTCTGTGGTCCCTGAGAAGGTCAGCATCTTTCAACTGTCTCACCTTGTCTCTCCCTGACGATCTCAGAATTACAATCCAAGTCATGAAAGCTGTCAGAAGACAGCAAACAGTAACAAGCAAGTGTGAAATGACAGGGCTTTTTTTTTTTCTCAATAAAAATATAAAACTAGAGCTTCACAAATCATATGGAGCCAAGAATTTTTTTTTTTAAACCCACATATTTGAAAGCTGAAATCCTGATGAAGATTATTTTGGTCTGACAATTGCCTATGATGTGAAGCTCAAATCACTTGGGCTGCCAGGACACAAATATATATTCTTTTGCAGTAGACTTGCCGCATCTCTTTATCTGTTTAAGACTTTAGACTGAAAAATTAACTCCAGTCAAGTGTTTCAGGGTTCGCCCTGAGACTCGAGTTCTAAAGGACAGAATAGCTTCTAATTCTCTAGCTCCTACCAAGTGTCAAGGGCTTTGCATGCATTGCTTCATGACCTCTACTGGATTCTGGATTTCAGTGGAGGAGATGAAGGAGGCGAAGCCATCTCATTTTCTCAGGGTCACAGAGGTGCATGTTGTACACGAAGGTTTTGACCCAGGGCTGAGAGATTTCAAAGTCCGTGTCCTTCTCATGATGGCAAACTCTTCCAGAATTACTTCTATTTAAACAATAATTCGGGGCTTCCCTGATGGCTCAGCAGTAAGGAATCCACCTGCAGTTCAGGAGACACAGGAGACGTGGGTTCAATCCCTGGGTCGGGAAGATCCTCTGGAGGAGGGCATGCAATCCACTCCAGTAGTCTTGCCTGGAGCACCCTCTAGACAGAGGAGCCTGAGGGGTGGCTACAGTCCAAAGGGTTGAAAATAGTCAGACATGACTGAGCGACTAAGCATGCCAACAGTAATTTGGGGTATAGGAAGCATGTCTATTTTCTCTCGTGTTTCCTAAAAATATTTGGGATAACTGGAACATTTTAAAATGAAGACATGAATAATTTACAGAAAATGAAAGTCACTCAGTCCTGTCCCACAATACAACCCCATGAACTATATAGTCCATGGAATTCTCCGTCAGAATACTGGAGCGTGTAGCCTTTTCCTTCTCCAGGGGATCTTCCTAACCCAGGGATCAAACCCAGGTCTCCCTCATTGCAGGCGGATTCTTTACCAGCTGAGCCACAAGGGAAGCACAATTTACAGAAGCTAAACTCTATTCCCAGTTTTCTTTCCTCCTTTCTTCTCTCTTTCCCTCCCTCCCTTCATTCCCTCCTTCCTATATTTACTGGTCATCTAAAATGGATTAATCATTGTAGACGACAAGGACACAGATGAAGAAGACAGTCTTTACACTCAAGGAGCTCTGAAACAGTGGTAAAGTCTGCAGAGTTCAGTCAGTTCATTTAGTCAGTTCAGTCGCTCAGTCGTGTCCAACTCTTTGCGACCCCATGAACCGCAGTACACCAGGCCTACCTGTCCATCAACAACTCCTGGAGTCCACCCAAACCCATGTCCATTGTGTCGGTGATGCCATCCAACCATCTCATCCTCTGTCGTCCCCTTCTCCTCTTGCCCTTAATCTTTCTCAGCATCAGGGTCTTTTCAAGTGAGTCGGCTCTTCACATCAGGTGGCCAAAGTATTGGAGTTTCAACATCAGTCCCTCCAAAGAACACCCAGGACTGATCTCCTTTAGGATGGACTGGTTGGATCTCCTTGCAGTCCAAGGGACTCTCAAGAGTCTTCTTCAACACCACAGTTCAAAAGCATCAATTCTTCAGCACTCAGCTTTCTATATAGTCCAACTCT
Source organism: Bos javanicus (assembly GCF_032452875.1). Lineage (NCBI taxonomy): Eukaryota > Metazoa > Chordata > Mammalia > Artiodactyla > Bovidae > Bos > Bos javanicus. Next base: position 4,199,514 of record NC_083881.1, read on the forward strand.
TATATCCATGCATGACTACTGGAAAAACCATAGTCTTGACTAGACGGATCTTTGTTGGCAAAGTAATGTCTGCTTTTTAATATGCTGTCTAGGTTGGTCATAACTTTGCTTCCAAGGAGTAAGCGTCTTTTAATTTCATTGCTGCAGTCACCATTCTCAGTGATTTTGGAGCCCAGAAAAATAAAGTCAGCTACTGTTTCCACTGTTTCCCCATCTATTTGCCATGAATAGTGACAAATGGTGTGGTAGACCAATGTGAAATATTTAATGAGAGCACAGGAGTGAGAATAGAAAACTCAATCGTGATGTTGGTGAAGGTTCACTGGCTGGTGGGTGAATTATGATGGTTAAGCGGCTAAGACCCACAGAGCCTTGTTTCGAGGAGAGAGAAAGGGTGCTCAGAAGCAATGATTCTTTACTTAGTGGTGATTGGCAACCTTGTGAGTGTCAGATGCTGTGTGAGGTCCTGGGGCCAGTGGTATTCCAAAAGGATGTGCACTCTCTACCCTCCTGAAGTTTAACATATAGTCGGGAAAAAAGACTGCATCAGTCCTAGGTCCTCTGAGGAGCAGGCATCCGTGTTAGATTAAGCATTTAATCTATTTAAAGTATTTAGGGCATTTCCTGTATGAATAAAAGCAAGGGAGGGAGCCGAAGAGGCTGGGAAGGAGTCAGACTGCGATGCAAGAATGACTTTGACATCAGGGAATCCTGGAGCCAAACTTGGCTGTCAGAGGAGTCCCCTGACTCTGGAATAAAAGTCTGCTTTGGTGCCTCTGCTTGTGAAGACAGGCATCGGAAGGGTTGTGCTGTGCCATGCTTCCCAGGAGGTGCTAGTGGTGAAAAAGCCATCCCCCAAGGCAGGAGATGTAAGAGACATGGGTTCGATCCCTGGGTCGGGAAGATGCCCTGGAGGAGGGCACGGCCACCCGCTCCAGTACTCTTATCTGGAGAATCCCATGGACAGAGGAGCCTGGTGAGCTACAGTCCATGGGGTCACAAAGGGTCGGATAGGACTGAAGCGACTTAGCATGCATCACACAGAAGGGAGGTTATCTAATAGGAGATGGAGAGTTGTAATATCACCTGTGGATGCGTGTGGCTCCTAACACACCTAGCGATAGAAGGCAGGTCCTCGAGGTTTGAGGAGGTGTGTATTTTCTGTATTCCTACCTGGTCATGTTTAGCTGGGAGCAGTTTTCCATGCTCTCCTAGTGTTTCTCCTGAACAAAATCAGACATGAGCAGGTGCAAAATCCACGTTATCCATTATTGTTCCCTGCTACAGCAATCATCTCAAATATATATGTATATGTTGTGATTATTATCAAATATATAGATGAGTTAGACATAATTACAGAAGTGATTCACTCAACAAATGTTGAATTAGTTCAGTATATGCATATTCACTATTAATTCTCTACCAGGCACAGGTTAAGCCCATAGGAAATTTGGTCTCTTATGTAGCCTCTCAATTAGTGGATTCTGCAGCATCTCAGTGCTTGATTTTGGTAAGAGGTCCTCAGACTTGAAAAAATTAGGAAGCATTTGTTTAGGGATCAGAATGATTGAAGATCTGGGAACACTAACCATCTAAACGATGCTTCAAAGGACACTGGGAAGAATGTGATGGACTTCCTGTTAATCAGGAGAATTGAATATATGAGTTTATTTCTGTTCCTTCCCAAACCCTACTAATGTGATAACAAAGAAACAAGTAAGAAATAAACCCACAAAGAGACACACATAATAATTCCTTTGGACTGAGCTATTTCTTTTGTATTGACAGTCACTGTATTTCAATTAATTAATTTTTAAGTGGGTCAGCTGAATGGTTTCTTGTGCTCCAGAAGCACAACCTCTTAGTTTTGTTGTTGGTAGATAGTTATTACTCACACAGAAAATTTAGATCCTCTTTTCTCATATTCCACTCATTTCAATTAATTTTCTTTGAAACTTGTGTAACTTAGAGCACAAAGAACAAGGTCCATGCTCCTAAAAAACTTTCAATATAGAGAAGAGAGGACATACTGTCTGGAATTTATCTGAGTAAACATGAAAGGGATCTCAGGATTTTGTCCATCTTTTCAAAAATTTTATTGAGCATCTATTATGTGCCAGGTTCTATTGTAGGCAATGGGGAGGGGAGTGTGTTGGTGAGAAAATAAAGATCCTTGACCTTGTGGAGTTTATAATCAGAAGGAAAGAAAAGAGAGGGTTTAATAATATGAGGTCAAGGGGTGAAATATTCTATAAAGCAGAAGAAAGTATCTCAGGGCATGGAATCAAGGGGTGGCTTCTATGACCAGAAACCTGCTCATAGATTGAGGAGGGAGGCATCCCACAGGGGAGGAGCATTCCAGGAAAGGAAGACCAGCAGTTCCAAGGCTCTGATGGGGCTGCTGCAACCCCTGTCCCAAAACAGAGAAGGGACCTTTGTGGCTGAAAATGGGGGGGGGGTGGTCACTGGCCAGAGGGGCAGCTGAAGGCAGCTCCCACAGGGCCTCAAAGTCTGTGAGATGGGTCTGGATTTCATTGTAAGATGCGAGGCTGCTGCAGGCCTGACTTTGGGGAGTGATGCGTTCTGGTTTGTAATTCACGGGAATCCCTCTGTTTGTCTCTATAAAATAGACCCCAGGGAGGTCAAGGACATGACAGGGGAGACCAGAAAGGAGATCATTGTCATAACCCAGCTGGGAGATGGAGGCACTTCTTCATTCCAGGGTGACCTGGAGACGGTGAGAAATGATGAGAAAGTGGACACAGTTGTTAATGGAATGAATGGACAGGGCTATAAGGTAAAGGCCAGAGTCACGGGCAATGCGAATAACAGGATGGAGTTAAGGTTTTTAAGGGAACTTAGGATTAGTTTTGGAGCAGGCAATGGCACCCCACTCCAGTACTCTTGCCTGGAAAATCCCATGGACGGAGGAGCCTGGTAGGCTGCAGTCCATGGGGTCGATAGGAGTCGGACACAACTGAGCGACTTCACTTTCACTTTTCACTTTCACGCATTGGAGAAGGAAATGGCAAACCACTCCAGTGTTCTTGCCTGGAGAATCCCAGGGATGGGGGTGCCTGGTGGGCTGCTGTCTATGGGGTCGCACAGTCGGACACGACTGAAGCAACTTAGCAGCAGCAGCAGAATTAGTTTAAAACATATCACAACTCACTGTGTTCAGAAGGGTAGACAGGCTTGGGGTGTAAGATCTACAGTGGGTGTGTCATATGTCAAGGTGACAGGCAGGCCCTGGGGGCAGGTGCATCAAGCCTAGCATCATCCTGGCTCTGCCGCTGTCTAGCTCAGTGATCTTGGACCACTTATTTATCTCCCTGAGAGTCTCAGTTGTATAGTTACTGTTACAATACTCTATCACAAGTGATTTTGACAGTGATCAAATGAAATAATGCAACAAAGCACTGAGCGCAATGCCTCACATATAGGAAAACAAAAGAAACATCATTGTGGTGATTAAAATTTATTTCACACTTTGTTTAGATTATATCCTGGGACACAAAGGTTGTCAGAAGCAGGGAGAAATATGTTTGACAAACAGGTGGCGTCAGACCAGGGGTCAGCAAAGTGGGATTCCAGCCTCCAATCTCCCCTTGAACAAATCAATTTGTTTCTCTGGACCTCGGTTGTTTTATCTACAAATAGCATGCCTATTTCTATCTCAAGGGTTTGCATGAGCGTGAAACAGAGACAACCCCAGTTAAACTGTCTAGCTCCATGCCTGGCATAGGGCACTCAGTGGGTTTTAGCTGACTCTCAAACTGAATGACTACCTTAGAAGCCAGTCAAGGAGTTTTTATGTGATTTGGTGAGGGGAACATCTTGAAAGAGAATTTAAAAATCCATTCATTGTCAATGTTTTCCAAATGACTAGAGTCCATAATTGTTAATAACTCTGTCCTGGCACTCCACAGAGTCACAGCCTTGCCAGAGTGGAAAGATATAATATTAAGAAAGATTGACCATCAGACGTTAATGTATTTATTTCACAAAGTTTTCAGGGTGCCTAGCAACCACAGAAGTTTCTATCCACGCTTTTTTCCCCTCAAATGATACGCAGTCACTAAAACACACATTTCATCCTGCTTGAGGGAAACAGAGGGGTTAGCAGTTCAGGACCGTGATCTCACCATCCCTCTTTCCAGCTTTCATCAGGGAAGAGAATCCTGCCGCAGCAACCGTTATTGATTACTAAGTCTCTGAATGAGTTTATTTCATCTCTGCCGCGTGTGCTCTTCCTGCACTGCTGATTCCGCTTCCTCGTGTGGTCACTGTATGGCCCTGGGGGAAGAGTGAATAAGACAAGGTGGAAATGTAGAGGAAAGCACAGCTCCAGAGGCCCCCATTCCATCTAAGTCAACTCATGGAGAGTTGAATACAAACTCCCAGTGTATTTCCTGAACTCATACAAACTGAGGCCCAGAGAGGGGAGGGTCTGTTGGTCAAAACAAGTTGCAAGATGAGCCCAGATGGATGGGGGGCATATAGACACCACTTCTGGATGAGAGATGTTCAATGCAAAGCCTTATTGCAAAGGGTATGGCCCCAAAGAAGTTTCGTCTTTACTTAAAGAACAGAGTCCCCAAAGAGCCACTCATAAAACTGCAGATAAATTGGGAAGTTCAGTAAGAGGAGGAAACTAGATCATTCCCAAGTTGGGTCTCCTTTATCCATTGGGCTTGCCGACCTGGCTGGTCTTCTTGGAACAGGCCACAGAGCTTTGCAGAAGGGGAGCCTGGTAACACGTTCCTGCAGAAAAAGGAGAAAAGACATTTTCCTTGTGTTTCCTTTCCCGAGGGTTATAGAAATAGACCCTCTCCGTGCCCAGGTCCCAGAGTTTGGGTTCACAGTGGTGTGAGACTGGGGGACTCAGGCTGGGCGAGGACCTCTACACAGGGAGCTAAGTTCTTGCAGCAGAAGCATGGAGTACGTTGTAAAGGTGGGCCCTGAGAGGTCAGCAGGAAGGCATGGCCTGATGTGGAGGGAGTCCCCGCAAAGGGGGCTTTGTGAAGCAAATATCCAAACATCCATCAACATTAACAGGGGTCTTCCCTTGCTAGCTCAGTCGGTAAAGAATCTGCCTGCAATGCAGGGGACCTGGGTTTGATTCCTGGGTCGGGAAGATCCCCTGGAAGAGGAAATGGCAACTCACTCCGGTTTTCTTGCCTGGAGAATCCCATGGATAGAGGAGCCTGGCGGGCTACGGTCCAGAGGGTCGCAAGAGAAGGACACGACTTAGCCACTCAACCACTACCACCATCCTCATCAACCTTTTAGAAGGCCATCACTCCCAGAGCTCCCTTCTCTATGCTGTTATTCCCCCAAATCAGGGGATAAGACTGGGAAGAAGGAGGTGAGAAGAGAACCCCACAGCCTCTGCTCCCTTCCTCAGGTCCAGGGCCACCGATGAGGCATTGATTAGCAGGCACAAGTGCTGGGGTGGGAGGCTCAGGGTGTGGGGCCCCTAGAGTCAGATATGAGACAGAAATGTGAAAGTGACCGGCCATGTGAGCCTTAAGTAACTTAAGCAAGATGGCTTCAAAATGACTAAAACTATCATCGGATCTGATTTAGATGCTAAAGAAAATGACTCTCCAGAGAGTTTCACAGATCACAGCTGGGAATCATTATTGGAAAAGTGAAACGTTTTTATGTCTCTGCCTCCAGCATATTTGGGCTCCTCCCTAAAATAAAGATGTGATGACTATACCATTGATTATGATAAAAGACCGAGAGGCCCTGCTGGGTAATATCCATCTCTTATTTTTTCCTTTTTTTTTTGGCCAAGCAGGCTTACAGGATCTTTGTTCCCTGACCAGGGATCAAACCCAGATCCTTGGCTGTGAAACCATGGAGTCCTAACCCCTGGATCACCAGAGAATTCCTCTTACTTTTTCCTTTTGAAACCATCCCTAAGTTTATTCTCTTTAAAAAATCTATAGTTGTACTAAATGCCCATCAACAAAAGAATGGATCCAGAAGATGTGGTCCATATATACAATGGAATGTTATTCAGCTTTAATAAGAATGAAATAATGCCATTTGCAGCAACACAGAAGGACCTAGCAATTGTCATACTGAGTGAAGTAAGTCAGATGGAGAAGGGGACATATTGTATGACATCCATTATACGTGGAATCTAAAAAGAAATGATACAAGAACTTACAAAACAGAGACTCAGAAACTTGGAAAACAAACTTATGGTTGTGGTGGGGGAGGGATAGTTGGGGACTTCGGGAAGAGCAAGAAAACACTGCTATATTTCAAATGGAGACCCAACAAGGACTTACTGTATCGCACAGGGAACTCTGCTCTTGTTATAAGCCAGCCTGGATGGGAGAGGAGTTTGAGGGAGAATGTATACATGTGTATATATGGCTGAGTCCCTTCACTGTTCCCCTGAACTCCCACAACACTGTTAATCGGCTATACCCCAATACAAAATAAAAAGCTTAAAGTTTAGAGAAAAAAAGTGTCTATGGTTGTAGATTATGGGGAATGGGTGAGGACTCCTGAAATGGAGTTTTATTCTTTTTCTTATAGGTTTGCTGCTGGTTTTAAGTTATCCCAAAGTGTGAGTCTTAAAATGCTTATTTCTTCTACTTACTCTAATATTAAACACAAGATCCCCGATTTTTTTTTTTTCTGAAGAGAAGAGGAGGAAAGATATTACTTTCCCAGCAGCAGAAGAAGTGAATGGAAAAAGTTGATGAATGTCACAGGAAAGATTAGTTCTTCTGGAAAAAGAAAAAGAAATTAGAACACAGACACGGACAAAAAAGCAGTGCAGGCTCCTGGAAATTTTCATCTGGTTCTCACAAGGAATAAAACCAAAGGAGAGTGAAGAGTAAGGGCAAGCTCAATGGATTCATCGCTTCCTCTTCATTAAAAATTTAAAGTTGATAAATACCAGATCAAGTAATCAGAGAAATTCATTATGTATAATAAACTGATGCACAGTGAATCTGGCTGGTGCTGATTTTCTATAAATATCAAAATTTAGGGATTGTCCCTGAGCTATTCATTAAACTTCAAAGTCAATGAATAATGAATAGGAAATCCATTTGTTCATTAACTTGAGAAACAAAAGATACCTCCCTCCCCTGTTATGTTTCTGATTAATTTGGCTCTGAAACGAGTTAGCAGGTCTATAAACATCCCCCAGGGCTATATCTGGCTCAGGGAGCAGCACTTTTCTCAAAAGAGATGCAAGCCTGTCTGTGCTCAATCTGTTAGAACCCGGCCCTGTTGAAGGTGGGCTGGCTGTGGCTTCTTTCAAGCGAGTTTTGCTCCAGTGAGGAACTGGGGGTCCTTTGATAACATGTAAGCCAGACTGTGCCCGTCAGGGAGTACCGATTACTGGGCGCCTTGGGTAGTACTCTTCTGGAGGCGGATCACTTTTCCGGAAAGCATTTGCTGTCTGTAAGGAGACATCCTCACAGGGACAAGGAGCAGGAACGCGTTCCGGCTCCAGACAGCAGAATTCCAATCGAGGTCATCTCTGCAGGTTCCCGTTATATTTACTGCTCCATTACATGTTCCCATGACTCTGACCTGATTGAGTTTTGTTAGAAATCCCTCCACTTACACATCTAGTTATTGGCCCATCCATCCATCTGTACCAGCTTCCCAGGTGGTGCTAGTGGTAAAGAACTGGACTGCCAATGCAGGGGACATAAGGGATGTGGGTTCGATCCCTGGGTTGGGAAGATCCCCTGGAGGAGGGCATGGCAACCCACTCCAGTATTCTTGCCTGCAGAATCCCAGGGACAGAGCAGCCTGGCAGGCTACAGTCCATGGGGTCGCAAAGAGTCAGACACGACTGAAGTGACTGAACAGGCACGTACGCACATCCATCTATTCATCCATTTAATAGACTCAGGTATTTGTGGAGCACATGCTTTGAGGGCCATGGGAGGAATCTTGAACAAGGGAGACAAGATCTTTGCCCCAAGGAAATTACATTCTGGTGGGGATTTGTCACCAAATAAATAAGCCAGCCATGCTGAAACTCCAATACTTTGGCCACCTGATGTGAAGAGCTGACTCATTTGAAAAGACCCTGATGCTGGGAAAGACTGAAGGTGGGAGGAGAAGGGGACACCAGAGGATGAGATGGTTGGATGGCATCACCGACTCAATGGACATGAGATGGAGCAAGCTCCGGGAGTTGGTGATGGACAGGGAGGCCTGGCACACTGCAGTCCATGGGCTCACAAGGAGTCGGACACAACTGAGTGACTGAACTGAACTGAACCACAGGGCAGTGGGTGCAATGGAGAAACGCAGGCAGTGAGGTGGGATGGAAGGGTGGACAGTGTGCAGACTTCAGAGCATGCCATGAAAGAGCCAGGAGGCCAGAAATGAAACGTTGTCAGCCAGAAAGTAAATCCCCCTCCACCGGCCCCCACAACCTGAAGGGAGGTAGGAAAAGAGAGCTGGGGGGAAATACAAGACTAAGTCACCAAGAGCTTAAAGAAAAGGAACGGAGATCAGGGAAGGGAAGCAGACAGTTATGGGAAGTCTCTTCTGATTAAGCATTAGTGCATTATCTCCTTTAATTATTGCAAACAGGGAAAGAGAAAATTGAATCTCAGAGAAAGAAGGTGGTTTGCTGTCAGAAGGGACTGAAGTGGGCTGTGTCTTTAGAGGGAGGGGAGGAGTCGGGGGAAGGGAGGGAAGCGTGAGAAGAGAGAGGGGAGAGGGACTGGGCAAGGAACGCAGGAGTAGCTGGGAGAGGGAGGCGAGCTGGGAGCCAAGGGAAGGCGAGCTTGTTGGGAAGAGATGCTGTTTGGGTGGGAGACGAAAGAACAGGAGAAGCTCAAATGGAGAGAGAGAGAGAAGGAGAGGGGGCTGCCAAAAATTCAGGAGGAAAGAAAAAATACGGCATGATATCATTCTATGCGGTATCTAAAAATAGCACAAATGAATGTATATGCAAAACAGGGACAGACTCAGAGACAGACACAGAAAACAGACTGGTGGTTTCCAGGGGTGAGGCAAGGGGGAAGACAGACCCGGGCGAGGGGGAGGGGCAGACCCGGGCGAGGGGAGGGGCAAGAGGGAGGGACAGACCCGGGTGAAGGGGAGGGGCAGACCCGGGCGAGGGGCTAAGGGATGCAAACTGCTGTGCAGAAGACAGATCCGAGCAAGGGTGTACTGTAGAGGGCAGGGGATTAGAACCATGATCTTATGATAACTTTTAATGCAGCTCAATCCGTTTCAAAAAAAAACCAAACCCGAGTCACTATGCTGTACACCTGAAACTAATATGATCTTGTATGAATAAATCAGCTGTGCTTCAATTTTAAAAAACAGAGGTAGCAATGGAGGCGCGAGCAATGAGGTGAATAAGTAAGAAAGTAAGAGAGAGAAGGGTGGAGAGGAAAAGAGAACCGGAGGTCCAGGGAGCAGGGAGCACGAAGCCCGCAGCACACAGGGGCTGGTCGCCTCTGCCAGATGTTCCTGGGGAGGCGTCGCTGGCCTCCGCTGCTTCCTCTTCTCTCCAGGGGTCTTCATGGGTACCGTCTCTCAGCCTGCCCTTTGCCCCTATGCACGACCCCTCCCTCCTCCTTGGCTCTGGGTGAGGCTGCATCTCCAGGCAGCCTCTGGCCCAGCAGACCCCATGTGGCTTCTGGGAGGCAGAATCTGGCAATGCGCCCAGGGACTTGGAGCCCCAGCAAGATCGCAGCCCTTCCCGTGGGAAGCAAGTATTCCTCCCACCTGGAATGATTCGCATCCATACCGGTGGGTCCTGTCTCCAGCCTCAAGGCTCACCCTGCCTTTTTCCCTCACTGTTTCAGTGATTGTCTTTCTCCATCTCCTAGCATTTGGTTTTGTCTGCTATGTGTTCATGGCTGTATCCTCGGCACCAAGAACATCTCCAGGAGCCGGAGATGTTAGTGAACTGTGTGTGGAATAAACCAGAAGCTGTTTCTTCTGCTTCTTTGGACTCTAGTTTCCTTATTTGTAAAGAAGGAAGCTGGATGAGATGGTCTTCAGAGTGAATTTTGCTTCGATATCCCATCCCATTCACACCAGTCCATTTATGGTAGGCAGATTTCCCATCCCCAAGACCACCCTCTGACCCATGCCCTTGAACAATTCCCCTCCCCTTTAATTCAAGGGGGCCTGCAACTGGATCCTCAGCCACAGATGACGGCAAAGGCGATGAGACAACAGGACCGTGTTTGCACATCACTGTCACCCACGTCCATCCTTGACAAAGAGAGAGGAGTTCCATAGTCCCTAGTCAGATAGCTCTAAGGGGACTGAATAGGAGATGATCCTGAGTGCACAGGACCCAGTCGAGCGAGGCTTTACTTATTTTTTATTCATTTATTTTTTGGCCATGGCTCGCAGCATGTATGATCTTAGTTTCCTGCTTAGGGATCAAATCTGTGTCCCTGTACTGTGGAAGCTAGAGTCCTAACCACTGGACCACCAGGGTAATCCTGAGTGAGATGTTTAGAGGGAGGTCTCGATGTGAAGAGACTTGCTGTCTTGTCGGTTTTGAAGAAGCAACTCCATAACTTCTGCAGCTGCCGGGAGATGGATTCTCCCGACGACCTGGGGGACACAGGTGGATGCTTCCAGATGAGAAGGCAGCCCAGCTGATGCCTTCACTTCAGTTTTATGAACCATGGAGCTGTGTCCATCAGAGGAGCCTGGCTGGCTGCAGTCCATGGGGTCACAAAGAGCTGGACACGACCGAAGCTCAGAGAGGGGGGCAATCTTGCCCAGGGCTCCCAGCTAGCCGGCAGGCATGTGGGGAGTTGAGCTTTTCTGCAACTCCACCTCCCTACGCCTTGCCTTAGGATTCTGGGGCGGACCAGAGGAAAGTTTTGAATGACAAAGCAGTTTCTGGCTTTTAAGAAATGACAGCAAAGCCCCTGATAGCGCCTCTGTGCTGGGCTGTGCCAAAGCTCTAATGGAAGACATTAGTCAAATTGGAAACAGGCTGTTCTCATTAACCACAGAAAAAAACTCCATTTCACGCCCAGATGGAAAGCATCCTGCTGTTCTCATCAAACCCCCCTCCCCTTGCCTGCAGGCCCCTTTGAATTTGTCCCCCACCCTCACCTCCTGGGGCATTCACCCTGCTGAGGGCACTGGGCTCAAGTCTGGGGGCTCAAGGTGGGGCTGAGTGCCTATCCCTCCCCCAGGGCCCTGCGCAGTGGTGACAGTAAAGTCTTGGACAGGTGACGTACTCACAGCTGGGCTGAGAAAATAGGCTCTGCTGACAGTGGGATGGATGAGACTCCCTCATTATAACAGACACTGGGAAGGAAAAAAGAAGACACGATCATTAAGGTTTCCATTAAACATCTTTTGAACATCATCTTGGGAGCTGAGCACGGGGAACCTGGAGACGTGAGGACTGCACGTTGGTGCTTACTGAGCTCAGAGTCCAGGGGGCTGACGACTAGGCACAGCCCATCGGATGTGCTGCGGGCCCCACAGTGAAGGCAAAGGAGCAGCCATCACTTCTTGTATAGGTGGGGGAGAGGGGTGGGAAGCCAGGAAGCACGCTGGACCTGCATCCGGAACGATCCATTTTAGTATCATTCTGCCGCAGGCAGGTTGCGCCTTCCGAATCTCCGAGCTAAAATGGTACCTGTGGTGAGTGCCTGCGACATGGGTTCATGCGCTGCCCGGTGGGCTGCTGTCTGCAGTCTCCCGAGGATCTGCCTCCGTCTTGTTGTCTGTGGAATGCCCTGGTCCTGAGAACAGCTCCTGGCGCGTGGCGGATGCTCACAAACTATTTCCCAGAGGATGCGGTAAAACGAGCCACCTGCACAAACCGTAAAATGGTGATCAGACGCAAAGCCTTTTCTAAAGTTTAAAAAGAAAATTTTACGTGTGAAGCTGTTCACCCATCATTCAGTTCAGTTCAGTCGCTCAGTTGTGTCCGACTCTTTGCGACCCCTTGGACTGCAGCACGCCAGGCCTCCCTGTCCATTACCAACTCCCGGAGCGTGCTCAGACTCAGGTCCATCGCTTCGGTGATGCCTTCCAACCATCTCATCCTCTGTTGTCCCCTTCCCCTCCTGCCTTCAATCTTTACTGAGGCAATAAAAAGTGGAAACCATCTAACAGTGGGGATTAAGAAAAGTGGGCATAGGGAAGGGGGTTCAGGATGGAGGGGACACGTGTATACCTGTGGCTGATTCACACTGATGGACAGCAAAACCATCACAATATTATAATTATCCTCTAATTAAAATAAATTAATTGACTAAAAAAAGAAAAGTAGGCATATACTTTTAAGATATTTTGCCAGCCATCACAATTGTATTCACAAACCTAAGCAAAGATGGAAAAAAGAAAAGTGAACAAAATATAAAATGCTAAATCTTGTATCCTCCATCTTCACCGCTGGGTTAAAAAATAAATTCTCAGAAGTTTGTTGTTAACATCTGTAAAGAGGAAAATAAAAGTATAAAAGGAAATGTATTACAATGCTAACAGTGTGTCTCTGGCTGGTAGGTGAGTAATTTTATTTTCTTCTTCCTGAGTTGATACAATTTCCAAATCCTTTTAAATGAGTTATCTATTTTTTTTGGAATGGAACAAATAATAAGCCCATTAAAACCCCTACAAGGTTTCTTCTTGTGATGTATGCAGTGAATGTTTTCTGCACGATCCTCTTGCTTGATGTTCTTAGGCTGACTCATTGAAGATTGTACCTCCTTTACCAAGAAAATAAATCTTCTTCCTGCCATACGCTCATCACTACTCAGAGCTAGAATTCTAATCACTAGCATTTGTCACTGAATAATAGATATTCTTCATATTATCTCATTTGAGTCACACTATATCCCTGTGGGGTTAGGCTCCTTTTAACACCATAGTAACTACCTTATGTGGAGTCTTTTTGACATCCCAGGACCTGTGCCAAGCATTGTTTTTAAAGATTTCCTTAGATTTCTACAACAAGCACGCATACAGAGAACAGACCAATGTTCACAGGAGTCAAGTGACAGTCACGAAGCTAGCAGGATGAGAATGTGAATCCAGACTCTTGTTTCATTCACGTATTCATCCTTTCATTCATTCACTCATCCATCATTCTTTCCTGGATAACAATGCAGTCCCTCCTGTTTTAAAGGATTGAATGCTTAGCACGCTGGCAGTCATGTGCACGACACGCCACATCCAAGGGAAGTGCTTGGTGACGCGTGGGCTTGTCTCGATGGCTCGGCTCAGACACTTGTGACATAGGCTGGGAGTGTTCGCCTTCCACGGGCAGTAGAGCAGGGCATGGCTGACCAGCACAGCAGTCTCTGTCCTCAGAGACTGTCAGGGTAGAAAGATACCTTTAGTGAATATTAAAGTGGCATATGGGAATGACCTTGAGTGTTAAAAGGAAGTGCTGTCTCAGCATAACCTACTTCTAGGGGTCCATGGTGTGGGTCCCTTGGGACCCCTGGAACTCCCTTAAAGCTGAGATTTAGGCTCACTTAGCAAGACGTTCTGGCTTCCCTGGTGGCTCAGATGGTAAAGAATCTGTCTGCAATTTAGGAAACTGGGATTCGATCCCTGGGTTGGAAAGATCCCCTGGAGAAGGGAAGAGCTACCCACTCCAGTGTTCTTGTCTGGGAAACCCCAGGGACAGAGGAGCCTGGAGGGCTACAGTCTACAGTGTCACAAAGAGTCAGACACGACTGAGTGACTAACACACACGTACCCAGCGGGATGTTCACATGCTCCATAACTAGGTCCTACCAAGCCTGCTTTGGACAAAGCACTAAGCCAGGGCTTTGCACCCATGTTTTATTACCTGTCAGCTGCCCTGCAGAGGAGGCAGCATCCCCGTTTTATAGATGAGACAAGGCTGAGAGGGGCGGGGTGACCTGTGCAAGGCCCTGTGGCCCTTTGGGGGAGACTTGGTATCAGAGCCCACGTCTGCTATTTGCACAGCCACTGCACATCTGTTCATGCCAGGTGGCTGCGAAACACTCACTCTCCAGAGTCCTGGGACCACCGACAAGCCTAGAGGGATGCTGCGCCTCTCTGGAGGCAGCTGAGGCCAGCCCTCCCTTTGATTCCAGGTCTCTGGGCTCCTTTAGAGTCAACCCTGATGTAATAAGAGCTACAGCTATCTGAGTTTGTTTTTTGTTTGTTGTATAAGTCTTTATTGAATTTGTTACAATATTGCTTCTGTTGTTTGTGTTCTGCTTTTCTGGCCTTGAGGCACCGGAGATCTTAGAATCCGCAGCACCTGAACTGGAAGGCGGAGTCTTAACCACTGGGCTGCCTGGGAAGTCCGGCCAGTGTGGTTTTCATCGGCCTTTTGTTGTTGTCTGCCAGATATTAATTTTGATTTGTGATATTGTGTTAGTTTCCTGTGTACAGCAAAGTGGATCGGTTATGTATATACACACATCCACTCTTTTTTAGATTCTTTTCCCGTATAGATCATAACAGAGTCCTGAGTGCTGTTCCCTGGGCTACACCTTCGGTCCTGGTTAGTGATCTCTTTTATACACAGTGTGTATCTGTCAGTCCCAATCTCCCGATCTGTCCCTCCCCTTCCCCACCTTGCCGCCCCCACCCTCCCCTATAGCTATGAGTTTGTTTTCTCCATCTGAGACTCTTTCTGTCTGGTAGGTAAGTTCATCTCTACTCTTTTTGCTTTAGATTCCACATATAAGCGATATCCTGCGATATTTGTCTTTTGCAGTCATTTGCTTGTTTGCTTCTTCAGGGAACGTGACTGTAGGTTTTAATGTTAAGCTTTTAAGTGTGATCTTGTTTGTTTGTGGTGGGTCCTTGCCTGCACCTACCAAGAACTGACTCAGTGACGCAGCACATGACCTCCGAACCCTCCCCGTCAACATCCATCCTGTCACGGCCCCGAACAAAGACCTGGGAGGGGTCGGGCACTAAAAATATGACAGTGCTTCTTCACTCAGCTTTAAAATAGAAGCAGTAACACGCCATCAAGTTAATGGAGAGAAGTCCCATGTGTTCTCATCCTGCTGCTATTTTAGTGTTCAAATAGAAAATCTTTCCAGAAGAGCTTTTTAAAAAATTATTTCTAATGTCTCGGCTGGTATCCCAAGCACAAGGCTGGTGTTATTATAATACTGAGTAATTCAACACAGATGTATCCCAAACTTTTCTGCATAATTACTCAATTAATTATTGTTTTCCTTGTTGTCTAAGAATGTAACTCAATCCACACACACACACACACACACACAAACACACCCTTTCTCACTCACACACATACAACTCATTCACATATACAACCCCCCCCCCCCACATACACTAACAAATACCACTTACACACATAAACACACACTGGCCAAAGCTTCTCTCCAAGGGTTTACTAAGACCCAGAATATTAGGTCACCTGCCCACTTATTTGCCTTCTACAGATCTGAGAGAGGAAGAAAGTGAGGTCAGTGTGTGAAAACTTACTCTTTGGAATCCTAACACTGTCTGTTCCTTTAACATACACCATGTGACAGTCCAGGTGGGTGCTAGAAACTTCAGACTCCTCAGCTCATATAATCCTTACGACTTGCATTAAAAGACGTTTTGCTGATGCGCTCTTTTTTTTTTTAAATTGGAGTGTAATCGGTTTACCATGCTGTGTTAGTTTCTGCTGTATATGGAAGAGAATCGGTTGTATATATGCATATATCCCTTCCTTGCCCTCCCTCCCACCGCCCCATCCCACCCGTGGAGGTCATCACAGAGCTCTGAGCTGAGCTGCCCGTGCTTCACAGCAGTTCTTGCCAGCTATCTGTTTACACATGGCAGAGTCTTTATGTCAGTCCCTGTTTCCCAGTCCCTCCCACCTCCCCTTCTCCCACGTGCCCACATGTCTGTTCCCCATGTCTTCGCCTCTATCCTGCCCTGCAAATAGACTCATCTGTGCCATTTTTCTAGATTCCACATGTATGTTTATAGTTGAGGAAACTGTGACCCTGAGAGGCACTGGAAACTGCCAACTACTGAGTAAATTGACTGGAAAACAGAGCCCTTCATGGGGCTTCCCTGACCCCAGGACCACCCTCTTCCCCTTCCTTTCAATGACCCCTTCTGCCTCCTCCTCTATGTCCTTACCCTTCATCTCTTCGGTGATTTATTCTATAGTACTAACTAGGGATTTCCCAGGTGGCCTTGCTGTCCATCTTCTATTGTAGAAGAGGTGGGAAAACTTTCTTCAGAGAGTCAGAGGCTTACTATGGAAGGCTCTGTGGGCACACAGCCTCTGCTGTAACTACCCAAAACTGTCGCTGTAGCAAAAGCAGCCATAGACAATCCATAAATGAATGGGTGCCACTGGGTTCCAATCAAACTTCATTTACAAAAAGAGTCTCGCAGCCCACCTTTGTTTGACAACTCTTCTCTGGATGTGATGGTGCAATAAAACTCCAGCTGATGAGTTTGTGGAAATCGTGGCATTAGGTTCCAATCCAAAGGCCACCCTCTTGACCGTGTGGACAACACATCTTAGCCAAGGCTGAGTGAGAGCTGGGAGAAGCCTGGATCCCTGAGATCTCGGTGCAGCAGACTGGACCACAGACCTGGAATGCTTCCCTCATGACCTAGTAGGTCAAGAGAGAAATTATCTTGCCTATGATAACCCACTGCCATTTTGGGGTTTCCTTCCCGCACAGCTGAAACTAATCCCGATACATAAGTGAAGCCAGGCTCACAGCACATATTTTGTGGAATCTGCCTTCTTCAGACCTTTTACAAATCAAAATGATGTTTAATTCACCTCCACCCTTTGGATACCTGTCTGTCTCACGAGTTTTCAGACATCAGCCCAACAATTGCATTCGTAGTTTTTCTTAGTGCTTCCCAGCTGGTGCTAGTGGTAAAGAACCCGCCTGCCAATGAAGGTAAACGTTAAGAGATATGGGTTTGACCCCTGGGTCAGAAGATCCCCTAGAGAAGGGCATGGCAACCCACTCCAATATTCTTGCCTGGAGAATGCCATGGACAAAGGAGCCTGTCGGGTTACAGTCCATAGGGTTGCAAAGAGTCGGACACAGATTTTTTCTTAATACTTTATAATATCCCTTCTTTCTTTCCTTCCACTTTTGAACAAGTATTTATAGAACACCATGAACGAGCACTGTGTAGCTTTGGGGGCAAGACTGTGGAGAGGATAAGCAAGATACACACTCTTGTGGAACTGCATGCCCGCAGTCTTAAGCGCGGTCTCACCTCATCTCTACCCCTCCTGGGCTTGTCTGCATTTATTTTATGCACTCATTCGTGTATTTAATTTTATTTCTTTCCTTTTCAGTTTTCTCCTTTTATTTATTTACTTCTTCTGTTTCCCTTTTGAAATCGCTCTGCCCTCTGACCTGGGTTTGGCTCTAACTCTCTGTGCTGCCCAAGGATGTAGTCTCTTCCTCCTCTCGGATTCACGCTTCATACCCATGCTCTCTAAAATTTATTCTTTATTTATCTGCTGGCTGCGTGGGGTCTCCTTTCGGGCTTTCTCCAGTTACAGTGAGCGTGGGTTACTCTTCCTTGTGGTGCACGGGATTCTCATTGCAGCGGCGCCTCTTGTTGCAAAGCACAGGCTCCAGGGCACGGGCTCACTGGCTGCAGCTCTTGGGCTTAGTTGCCTGTGGCATGTGGAACCTTCCCAGATGAGGGATTGCACCCATGTCCCCTACATTGACAGGTGGATCCTTCACTACTAGACCACTGGAGAAGTTTCCGCATCGTGTTCTTTATTAAAAAATAAACAGACCATGTCACTCACCTGCTCAAAATCTTCCAAGGGCCTCCTCTGATGCTAAGAATAAAATTCCCAAGTCTCACACCACAGCCCATAAGTGCAGTGCAGGGTTGGGCCAGCTCAGCGTCTGGTACATAACAGATGCTCACTCAACATCAACCAAATGTTGTGGGCTGAATGTTGAGCTAGAACAAGAGGCTTTCCAGATCTGATATTTGGGATTCTACAGTTTTCTTTATTTACTTCCCCATTCCCAGCCTGTGTTTGTGTGTGTGGAGAAGAGGAGGGCAGCATTTGATGGCGGAAGACACCCATTCCTCAGTTAGTTGTGATGAGGGCAGTTGTAGTAAGAAGATTCTGAAGCCTGGGGCCACAGAAGCCAGCATCCAAAATGGGCTTTTCGCGGCTCCAGGGAAGAATCTATTTCCTTGCCTTTCCAGTGAATAAAGCTCAGCTGTGTTTTTTTAGCTCATGATTACACATCAGTCTGACTTCTGCTTCCATCACAACATCTCAGGCTTGATCTTCCTGCTACCTTCTTTTAGGGACCCTCATGCTACATGGGACCCATACAAATATTTGAAGTAATCTCCCTATCATTGTGGACTTCCCTGGTGGCTCAGACAATAAAGCATCTGCCTACAATGCGGGAGACCTGGGTTTAATCCCTAGGTTGGGAAGATCCCTCGGAGAAGGAAATGGCAACCCACTCCAGTATTCTTGCCTGAAAATCCCATGGACAGAGGAGCCTGGTAGGCTACAGTCCACGGGGTTGCAAAGAGTCGGATACGACCTAGTGACTTCACTTTCTTTTCTTTCTTTCCCTATCCTTAATTTAATCCTGTTTGCAAAGTCCCTTTTGCCATCTATGGTAACCTATTCAGGCTTCCTCGATGGACAGTAAAGAATCTGCCTGTAATGCAGGAGACATAGAGATGTGGGTTTTATCTATGGGTCCACAAGATCCTCTGGAGGAGGAAATGGCAACCCATTCCAGTTTTCTTGCTTGAAAAATCCCATGGAGGGAGGAGCCTGGTAGGCCACAGTCCATGGGGGTCACAAAAGGGTCATAACCTATTCAGAGGTTCTGGGTTTCAGGGTATGGACATCTGTATGAGAGTCCCTTGGACAGCAAGGAGATCAAACCAGTCGATCCCAAAGGAAATCAACCCTGAATATTCATTGGAAGGACTGATGCTGAAGCTGAAGCTCCAATACTTTGGGTACCTGTTGGGAAGAGCTGACACATTGGAAAATACCCTGATGCCACAAAAGATCGAAGGCAAAAGGAGAAGAGGGTGGCAGAAGATGAGATGGTTAGATAGGCTCACCCATTCAATGGACATGAATTTGAGCAAACTCCAGGAGGTAGTGAAGGACAGGGGAGCCTGGTGTGCTACAGTCCATGGGTCGCAGAGTCAGACACGACTGAGTGACTGAACAACAACATCCATGTGAGGGGCATTATTGCATCCACCACAGCAAATATATTCCACCGGAAGCTCTTATTCAGTCTCTGACTCAAACCAGAGCACTCCGCTTCATGTTTCCCATATTCTACTTCCAATTTAGATTTGTCTAAAGGAAGTCCTGCAATGGAAACAAATACGTTTGTTTGAAATGTCAGTTGCCTGGGTTACCTACAGCTCTGAGATGAATTCAGAGCTCTTTAATTCAGAGGGTGAAGAATATCTCTTCCATGAAGTCTTCTATAGACCGAGCATCACCACTGGCCCAGCCTCTCCTCTGGAGGATCTGATTCAGTGGGTCTAGGGTGGGGCTTGCTCACACATTTGACAAGCACTCAAAGGGTTTCTTAGCACCAGGAGAGTTTGAAGGACACTTCTTAACAAGCTCTGCACCGGTATTCTTTCCTCTGTCAACTACAAATTGGCACTTGCCATCTTCCTCTACAGGGATTAAATCACGTGCTGCTGAAGTTGCAGACCTCCAACAGCCCCTCAAAGGAGCTCAGGGCAGAGAGCAGAAATGAGGTGCTCTGTGCTCTAGGAAGACTGGTGGAACAGGTCTCCAGATAGATGGGCCGATTTTATGAGCCCAATTCTTGTACCTCCTCAAGTCTAGAAAAGCACTAAAATTTTTCATGATGACGCCTGCTCCTTGAGACCAGCAGAAACCTTCTGAAAAAAAAAAAAAAAAATATGTGCTTGATTGCATGTACTCTTCCCCCTTCACCAAAATCACATATATACTGACCTTCCCCACTATCTCTTTGGAGCAATTTCTCAGAGCTATCTGAGATGCTGTCTCCTGGGCTTAAGTCCTCATCTTGTCCCAAATAAAACTTAACTCACAATTTTCACATTGTGCATTTTTTTCAAGTCAATACCTCTGTGACGTAATCCTCCAGCAACCCAACCTCCTCGAGAAGGAAGAGACAGGGGAGGGAGATGGATGCATTTCTTGGGGACCTGCTGGAGAGAAGGAAGAGACAGGAGGATGGGGGCGAATTTCCTGGGGACCTGCTGGCAGTTGGACACCATGCCTTAGAGGCTCCTCATGCTAACCTGGGATGTCAGCACTGGTCTCTCTCTTGGACGGAGCAGGAAGAGGAGGGACAGACGCCTGCCCTTGTGCCATCCTTCATAAAGAGTGGAGGTGGAATTAGAGCTGGATCTGTCCAGATGAAGACACATTCTCTTTTACTCCAGAGAAAACATGGCAGAGATTTCACCAGAATCTATGCATGAGCGAATAGGTATCAAGCTGACTCACGTGTCACGCACAATAAAATCTCTGACTACGAAACCCACTAGAGAGAATCCATTAAAAAAAAAAAAAACAATCATCAGGAGGATGAGCTTGACCAAGAAGGCTAACCCATTTGTGTCGCGTCTGCTGAAACACTGCTTACTCTCCACTCAGTTATTGCTTTCCTTTTAACTCAAACGATTGGGAAAACTGTGTCAATCTTCCACTTTCTTCATTGTGTTTAAACACAGCCTCGACTCGCTGTTGCTCTCAAAGGAAAATTGGACAACAAACAACCAATCAGAAATTGGACCCATCGTTTTTCAGAGAAATAGAAAAGCTGGGAAGTAACGCAATTGCAGCCAAACTAAGGGCTTCTCTTTTCATTCACAGAGTAAAGCTGCTTAATTGAAAAACATTCTTTGCAAATGGACAAAGAGGGAGTAATAGGTAGGAGCCTGATTAGAAGTAATGGACGGGGGTGGGGGGGGGTGGGGGGGTGACGGTGAGATTCCGAGCTGTGTATTCTAAATTTCCTTGTAGTTTCTTAGAAAATTAAGAGAGCACATGGCAGCATCATGTGCCTTTAAAGCTAGTGAGGGAGGAAAGGTACAGGCCGAGCTGACTCCATCTTGACAAAGAAGGAAACTCCATCTCACACTTACAGTGAGCTTTGGACCATGTGCCTGGTAGCCATGGGGATAACATACCCACGGCCGAACTGGCCTCCTGGACTAATACACACAGATTCCATCCCAAGATTTCCCATCGCCAAAAAGAATGTGATAATCCCCTATGTAGTCAGTCACCTTTGTAGTCTTTATGGCACCCATTGGTGTAGGCTACAGTGTATAACCAGCTGACCCTTCTGATGGTGAATCATGGCTGTAACCTGGATCTCCCTTTAACACTTTCCAGGCTGGCTTTAAGGAATTTGGGGAAGTGAGCTTGAGCAGTACAAATAAGGTACATAAGGTTTTCACAGAAGTTGGTCGGGGTCCTCGGCTAAGAGGAGACTCTACCCTGGGCCCGTCGGTGTAATAAACTGCACTCCACTATCTGCATTGCCTTTCTGAGTGAGTTTGTTTCCCAGAACGCGTGGCTATAACGCTAGCGGTTACAACCTTCTGGGTAGGTTTCAAAGGAAGTCCTGGCATAATAATATGCTGTTAATTCAAGCTCATTCCAACCAGTGTAGTATTAAGAAAACAACTTTCCACGACTTAGAAATAAGCAAAGACTGATGGCACATCTTTTGAAAATCAGACTAGAAAGTCGCCTGTCAGTCACCACAAGGATGTTTTCTTTGACTTACTATTTACTACCGATGACGGTCCGGACTCTGACATTGAATGCCGGTCTGAAGGTTTTTGTCCAGAAGAAATGTAAATTACTTCTTCCTAGAAAGGAAAATAACCACAGAGCTTAAGATTTTATTGGCCAGCAGGACACTGAATGGGTTTCCTGGGAGGCTCGGTAGTGAAAAATCCGCCTGCCGTGCAGGAGACGCGGGCTGGATCCCTCCGGCGGAAGGATCCCTCGGGCGAAAGGATCCCCTGAAGAGGGAAATGGCACCGCACTCCAGTATTCTTGCCTGCAAAATCCCATGGACAGAGGAGCCTGATGGGCCGCTGTCCATGAGGATGCAGAGTCTGACACGGCATAGCAACTAAACAACAACACAGGACACTGAACAACATATGAAAGTATTATTTCTAGTTTTAGAAAAAGTCTATAAAAGTTGCTGACACGAAACTACAAAATCTTATTTTTCTATGTTGAATAATTCCCTCTATCATTGCCTTTTATTGGTTTTGACTTCTCTGTTGTTACATAATGTTTGATTAGAAAAACAAGCCTCAAACTTACAAATAAGGCCAAGAGAGTGCAGGGAACCTTCATCATGTCGAATGGGGCTTTGTTTAACAAGGACATTCAAGGATTATTTAATTATCTAGGGGAATTTACCTCTGTTTCATTTTAAAACTTGACATTTCTGTGTGGCATTCCCTATTCACGTCTCAGCTTTCTCTAATGATGCAAATTCTTTCTGCCTGGTAGAAAACACAACCTCTAGGGTTGTGATTTTATTACCCTGTAGAACACTGACCGGTTTGGTTATCTATTGCAGGCAACTTCTCTGAAGCTGAACTTGCTAGGGCTCCTTTTGCCCAGCATGTGGGCAAGTTTACTCTGGTGAGTGTGGTCAAGTAGCAGCAAACAGAAGCCAACCGAATTCAGTTTGTCCGTGATTGGCTCTGGAAACCCGGTGTCGCTTGCTCAATACTTTGAGATTGTGAAACCATCTGTGTTTCTCCATGATTAGAAAAAGCCAGAGGGGAAGTCGGCTTTTTGTGAGCACTATTTTTTCCCTTACATCATTTACAGAAATCCTTACAACAAATGGTTACACCCATTTCTCAGATGAGGAAACTGAGGATCAATGGAAGTGTGTAAATGGCAAAGCCAGCATTTGAAACCCAGGGTACAAGCTGGGTTCTAGCTTATTCATTCTGCAACTGCAGCTCACAACACCCAGCACAGCCTAGAAAGTTGTTACATATTGATATTCATTGAATGGGAAGAAGCAACTGCAACACAGGGGATAAAAGGAAATTGATTTCTCCTTTCCAGAGTCTTGGTGTTTGTTGCCTTCTTTGAAAACTTCTCAAGTGATTACACAGTGTTTTTGTTCCTTTCTTGACTCCTGCCTTCATCCATACCTGCCCTCTTGATGGTATTCCTCATGAGTCCACGTCAGACGGGCTTCCCAGCAGGTGCTAGTGGTAAAGAATCCACCTGCGAATGAAGGAGATGCAAGAGATACAGGTTCCATCCCTGGGTTGGGAAGTAGAAAGTGCCATCCCCTGGAGTGGAAAATGACAACCCACTCCAGTATTCTTGCCTGGAAAATCCCATGGACGGAAAAGCCAGGTGGGCTACAGTCCATGGAGCTGCAAAGAGCTGGACATGACTGAGTGCACACACACACGCCATGGAAGACACTCTGATTCTGGAAAGAGCCCTTAGTGATTGTGCTACCTGGCTGCACTGTGCTCTATTTGGAGTCTGTACAGCATTTCCCCCTCCCTCCACCACCCCACACCATCCCTGCTGCGCGCCAGCCACTGCAGATGGCCAGGGCCTTAGTTCTTCAGGGTCAGGGTCCCATTCTGTAGGGACATTGGCTGGGTCGCTTAGGAGTGTGTGTCCCTCTGGGTGGGACAAACCAATAAAAGGCAGGGTACCCAGTTATGTGTAAATTTCAGACACCTTTTAAGTAGAAGTGTTTCCCATGCAATCCTTGACACAAACTTCTACTCAAAAATTATTTGCTGTTGGCCTGAAATTCAAATTTAACTACACATACTTATTTTTATTTGCTGCGCCTGGGATCCTTACTCTGGTGAGATGGCTGGATCCTGGGATTTCTTTGGAGTCCCTTTGATGTACTCCTTTCTTTCAACTGCCTTCCTCCACATCCTTCTCCTCGGCCCTTCAGAGCTCCCAGCCCCAAATGTGACTGTGGTCCAAGGCTCTCTTTAGTTCAGTTCAGTTGCTCTGCGACCCCATGGACTCTCAACTCTTTGCGACCCCATGGACTGCAGCACGCCAGGCTTCCCTGTCCATCATCAACTCCTGGAGTTTACTCAAACTCATATTCATTGAGTCAGTGATGCCATCCAACCATCTCATCCTCTGTCGTCCCCTTCTCCTCCTGCCCTCAATCTTTCCCAGCATCAAGGTCTTTTCCAAGGAGTCAGTTCTTCGCATCAGGTGGCCAAAGTATTGGAGTTTCAGTGTCAGCATCCATCCATCCAATGAATATTCAGGACTGATTTCCTTTAAGATTGACTGGTCTGATCTCCTTGTGGTCCAAGGGACTCTCAGGAGTCTTCTCCAACACTACAGTACAAAAGCATCAATTCTTCAGCGCTCAGCATTCTTTATGGTTCATCTCTCACATCCATACATGACTACTGGAAAAACCATAGCTTTGACTAGACAGACCTTTGTAGGCAAAGACATGTCTCTGCTTTTTAATATGCTGTCTAGGCTGGTCATAGCTTTTCTTCGAAGGAGCAAGAGTCTTTTAATTTCATGGCTGCAGTCACCATCTGCAGTGATTTTGGAGCAGAAGAAAATAAAGTTTCTCACTGTTCCCATTGTTCCCCCATCTATTTGCTGCCGGGAGCCGGCATATTGCATATCGAGTGCATAGTGCATATTGAGTGCAGCACTTTCCACAGCATCATCTTTCAGGATCTGGAATAGCTCAACTGGAATTCTATCACTGCCGGTAGCCAGCGTGAGGAACTCCGCCCATGACAAAGGTCATGAGGAAGGAGGCTCGGCATACGCAAAGGCGGGATCGAGCTTCAGGAGTCCCCCTGGAAATTCTTGATCATATACCCCCAAAACCAGAGTCTGCCTACTTTCTGCTTTGTGCTTTCACCTACACCTCTGACTTTACGGGGGGCTGTCCCCCACTACCTCTCTCTGAAAAAGAGTTAGCTTACAGCTCCAGTTAATAATTCTTGGGTGTGACAGTGTTTAACCTACAAACTCCTTTGGAAATCCTCTAGCCTGCCTGAATAGGTTTTTCCGGCCACATGTGATTGTTCAGAGCCTCCCAACTGTGAGAGGCAGGAGATGTTCTAAACTGTGTAAACACAGATTCTTTTGAATAGTTAAAAGGTTGATTAGAAATTGTATTGGTGAAGGGATTTTCACTTGTTGGGCCAATGTTTGCTGCTAAGTTTCCATATCCCTTACCTGCTGTGTCCCTGGCAGTGTATTGATTAATATAATTGGTATAAGTAGTAGCTTTAATGTTTGTAACCTGGGACCCTTGAGTTAATTCTTTTTCTTGTTATAGCCCACCACACCTTTGCTCTGTAGGAATGCAACTTTATCTAAAGCTTTTGGAGGGTGGCTCCTGACCAATCACCTTTAGAGAAAAATAAGTTTTCTGAAGAAAGGGTCTTAAAAGGTTAACAGGCCTCCGGGCCAGAAGATGATGCAAATCACCTAAGCTTTTGCATATGATAAGTTTGCAGGAAGAAAGCCTGGCTTGCTGCCTGACTCTACCCCTTCCCCCATTATCCTCTATGCATAACTTAAGGTATAAAAACTACTTTGGAAAATAAAGTGCGGGGCCTTGTTCACCGAAACTTGGTCTCCCCATGTCGTTCTTTCTCTTACCTTCTGGCTGAATTATTCAGCCTCTTTTCTCCACTGAATTTCCTCACTGAGCTATCCTTATTTCAGCCTCTTTTCTCCACTGAATTTCCTCACTGAGCTATCCTTATTCTATTGCTCTTTATATCCTTAATTTACATTTAATTAAGCAGTTGTTTCCTGATCTTCGCCTACGCCGCCGTCTCTCCTTCGAATACCCTGGATCAGCCGGGGCTGGTCCCCGGCAATTTGCCATGAAGTGATGGGCCCAGATGCCATGATCTTTGTTTTTTGAATGTTGAGTTTTGTGCCAGTTTTTTCTCTGCGTCAGCTCTCGTCCCTCCACCTCTGAGGCGTCTCTAGATGCAGTAACTCCCACAGGGATCTATCCTCATGCTCGCTGCCCCATGCCATAGCTCTAGCCTCTTTTCACTCCCCTGAAAATGCCTCCTGCTCTCGGAGCTTTTATCAACACCCTGGAGCTTTGAGGTTGTGTTAGCTCAGGTTCGTGTGCCCGATGCACAGTGAGGCCCAACAAACTGAAACGCTGGAGTTTGGAGCAGAGAAAGGTGTATTGCAGGCCATGCAAGGAGGAGGGTGGCTCATGCCCTCCCCCCCAAAAAAAGAAACTCCTCCTGGAGCTCCCCAAAGGGTTTGGACAAAGCATTTTTAAAAGACAGGTAAGGGGGCGGGTCCCATCACTTCATGGCAAATAGATGGGGAAACAGTGGAAACAGTGGCTGACTTTATTTTTGGGGCTCCAAAATCACCATAGATGGTGACTGCAGCCATGAAATTAAAAGACACTTGCTCCTGGAAGAAAAGTTATGACCAACCTAGACAGCATATTAAAAAGCAGAGACATTTCTTTGCCAACAAAGGTCCGGCTAGTCAAGGCTATGGTTTTTCCTGTGGTCATGTATGGATGAGAGAGTTGGACTGTGAAGAAAACTGAACACTGAAGAATTGATGCTTTTGAACTGTGGTGTTGGAGAAGACTCTTGAGAGTCCCTTGGCCTGCAAGGAGATCCAACCAGTCCATTTTGAAGGAGATCAGTCCTGGGATTTCTTTGGGGGGAATGATGCTGAAGCTGAAACTCCAGTACTTTGGCCACCTCATGCGAAGAGTTGACTCATTAGAAAAGACTCTGATGCTGGGAGGGATTGGGGGCAGGAGGCGAAGGGGATGACAGAGGATGAGATGGTGGATGGCATCACCGACTCTATGGACATGAGTTTGAGTAAACTCCGGGAGTTGGTGATGGACAGGGAGGCCTGGCATGCTAAGTCCATGGCATCTCTGAGTCAGACACGACTATGCTACCGAACTGAGCTGAACTGAGAGGGAGCAGCTGAACTGAGAGGGAGCGTCACAGGGTGTGTAATCCTCCCTTGCACGGTTCTCTGATTGGCTGATGGTGCGGTCACCAGGTGGTATCACATCATCAGCCTTTAGGCTCCAGGAGGCCTGGGGCTACATGCTCCTGATAGTCAAGTAGTTAACTTCTTCCCTTTGTTGGAGAGGTGGATGTTTTTTCATTTGTAGAACAACTCAGGAAATACCTCTCTGGGTATTTCAGAGAGGAGCTACAGCAAAGGATGAGGGGGTGGGCTGTCCTGGGAAAGTCGGTGGGTCCTGCTTGGTTACAGCTGCTCCTCCTTGGAATCATGTGAACATTTTTTTTTTTTTTTTGGTCACCCACCAGGGAGGCAGCATGATATAAAGCAGATAGGGGACTTTGGAAGGCAGAAGGTTCTCTTCTTGAATCTGCAATGTGTCTTCAGAGAAGTGAACCCATATCTTGCCCTAGCTTTGATGCCAAGAGGCAAATAAAATGATGTGTCTAAAGTGCTTGTCCACAGCTGATTCTTAAAGCCATTTTTTTCTTTATTTATCACTATGAACTGTCTTTCTCTCTATAGATTTTAATCTGGATAGTAATTGCAATAATCCATGCACTAATCTCATTTTTAAACATTTTTTTATTTTATTTTTAAAATTGTATTGAAATATGGTTGATTCACAGTGCTGTGTTTAACTTTGGCTGTACAGGAAAATGACTCAGTTATACATATATATATAAATTTTGATATTCTTTTCCATTATGGTTTATCATGGGATGTTGAATATAGTTCCCTGCGCTATACAGCACAGCCTCGCTGTTTATCCACTCTGTATAATAGTTTGCCTCTGCTAACTCCAATAAATTCATTTTTTGAGCTTGACCATGGAGGAGATAACATCCTAAAGATGGTAAACTCAGCAACAGTCTCTCTTTGTATATAGCAGGTGCTTCTCAAGCAATGGCAGATTGAAATCTGCTATTTCCTTTACCCTAAGCTGCATAGCAGGTCTCTTGTTTTGTAAAAGAAGCATTGGAGCCATTGGTCACGTGGTTTTAAATCTGTCCCGCACACTCCACAGGCGCTGCAATGATGTGTCAATTAAACGGTTGATTATGCAACGAATATATAATTTTCATATTCATAAAGCAATCATCTATTATTAAGATTTCTTCTCCATTTAAATGAAAAGAATCCTTTGTGTAGGAAGTTAGTCAATTACTTTTACATCAGAAGGGATGGTATGCATTTTCTTTTAGACATCAAAGTCTTATTTGGAGCCTTTACAGTTTCCAAAGATGCCTTTATGGGAAAACTGCTGTTTGTGAAATGGCTTGGGTTTCTGTAAACTGAAGTGGGCACGCATGAAACCTACTTGCAAAGTTAAACACAACACT
Organism: Bos javanicus; assembly: GCF_032452875.1. Classification (NCBI taxonomy): domain Eukaryota; kingdom Metazoa; phylum Chordata; class Mammalia; order Artiodactyla; family Bovidae; genus Bos; species Bos javanicus. The sequence goes on from NC_083881.1 coordinate 4,227,882, forward strand.
GTAAATCAGCCAGTGCAAATCTCAGGTCACACATACAGGAAGTGGAAGCTTTGAATGGGCTTCTGCATCTGTGCATTCTTTTGTACCTTAAAAGAACCCAGGCAGGCAGGCCAAGCTGAGGCCTCTGCCCCACTTACAGACGCTTTTACTGAAGACAAGATTTGAGCCATTCCCTGGAGGTCACCGAGCCAGCGAGCAGGACATCAGGGTGCTCAGTGAAGCATGGAGGTGGTGTCTGAGACTTGGGAAGGGCTTGATCCACGGTAGTTCTCACTGTTGGAACCAAGCCCTGCTTCTGTGACCCTCATCCAGCAAATCTTCCACTGGCATCCACTGTTCTCTGAACCTCTGCACAGAGTCAGACTTGGGAGTCATCCTGGACCTCGCTCGGTGTGCCTCTGGCCCACTGGCTCCATGCCCACCTCTCCTGGTCTGCTCTTGGCTGCTCCAGCACAACCCGCTGGCACAGAGGGGATGCTCCTGGTTTATGCTGTGATATGCACTCAGATCTCACGGAAGACAGCAAGATGTGAAGGAAGGACCACTCCACGGCCCAGCACCTCCTCCTTCTGCATGGGCAGATTTCTAAACTTCCCAATGGCTTTTGTTATATCCCAAGGGTCTGAGGGAGTGACGCTAAGTAGTGAGATTATCTTTTTCCCCTAGGGTGGATGGATGGAAGGATGGACGGATGGGTAACTATTGTTGTTTATTTGCCTAGTCACTTCCAACTCTTCACGATCCCATGGACTGCAGCATACCAGGCCTCCCTGTCCATCACCATCTCCAGAAGTTTGCCCAAGTTCATGTCCATTGCATCCAACCATCTCATCCTCTGTTGCCTTCTTCCCCTTCTGCCTTCCTTCTTATCCAGCATCAGAGTGACTATTAAAAATACACAAAAGTCTAAAATTCAAAATTTGGGTTTGTTTGATTCCAAGTGATTAAAAAAAATTAAAACATTTATTTTTTACCTGATGACATAAAGAATGATTTCTTATAGGATATTTAGAAAATGCAGCAAAACACAATGGAGAGAATTACAGCCACCTGCACTCTCCAACTCCCAGAGCCTATCTCTGTTTTACATTCTTTCGGGGCATTATTTTTTTATTGCTGGTGGTTGTTTAGTTGCCAGGTCCTGTTCACCTCCTTTCGAGCCCATGGGCTGTAGCCTGAGGCTCCTCTGTCTGTGGGATTTCCCAGGGAAGGGTACTGGAGTGAGTTGCCATTTCCTTCTCTGGGGGATCTTCCTGACCGAGGGACCAAACCTGGGTCTCCTGCATTGCAGGCAGTCTCCTGCACTATTGTAGGCAGATTTTAAATGACTGAGCCACCAGGGAAGCCTGGTATTACAGCATAGAACTCATACAATGGATTTTTCCACATAATAGAACATTTCCCTTTATTTTAAAATAAAGGATAAAATAAAATAAAGCATTTAACTTTAGTGATTGATTGATAGCTTATTATCTTTTATCATATCCAACTAGTCCCCACTATTGTTCGTCACTAAGATGTTTTCCCCGTTTTGTGTTACTGCAAACAGTGCGGGGATAAACATCCTCACTTTGCAGAAGAAAGGTTATCTATGACGTCACTGCATGGAACTTCACGCTGGTTGAGAATCTGCAGGTCGGCTCAGGAGTAGACCTCTGCTAGAGCCCTTTCCCGACCACTGGGTTATCAGAATCTGGGGACATCGTGAGAAGGGGACTGAGCGTTGCTTAATGAATTTGGTCTTTCCTGACTTATCTTGAGATCAAAGAATTTACCCAGGAGAGACGCTGATGGCGCTTAGTTTGTGTCCATGTGCCCCTGTGTGTGTGGTGGGGGTGATGTGAGATTTTAATTCTGATAAACAAGCAGTTATCTGCCACATGGCAAGCAGGAAGAGAGCAAGGGCAGGGACGCACGACTGGATGTCGAAAATGTGAGAAATGTCAAGTTGTGTGCTGTGTGTCTGGAGCGCCGACCACGTTGCAGGGGTGGAGTAGCAGGAGCCGGAGCTTCAGCCACCTTGGCTGCTAAGTAGTTTGGACTTGATCGTGTCCCAGGGCAATCAGCTTCCTAATACAATTACTATTTGTAAAGCAATCCACAGTTTATAGAGTGCTTCCTTAAATCTCAAGATTTGCCACGCTGTGTGAAGGACTTGGTAAGGGTTACACAGCTAGTAAGTGACCAAAGCTCCCGCTTCTGAAACCTCTTCCCCGAGCCATGCAAGCTACACTCTGGTGGGCTTCCTGTAGTGTTTGATTTATGATCTGTCCACAGGTCAGTGGCTCCTTTGAGAGACTGGGCTCTGCTGTGTTTTCAGAGTCGACCACAGTGCAGAGGCCAGGGCATTGCTGTTTGGTACAGGGCTGAGCCCTGTATCATGGATGTGGTGTTTCCTCCTGCGTTCTTCAGGCAGAAGTGAACATCCCCACCCACACTCACTGAAATCAACCTATCAAGTCCCTCTCCGACCATCATTCCTGGCCTCTCCTGGCAATGACAGAGAGGGGAGTTGCCTCCTGAGGCTTTGGTTCTGCTGGAGTATGAAGGAAGAAGGAAGAGCCTGAGGTCCACGTACCCCGGATGACATAGAGACCATATGTTCATCAGAGCTGGGAAGGACCTTAACACATAGCTTGCACAATCTTCTTGTTCACAGGAGAGCCCCATGTTACAAAGTCCCTGTTCCTAGAAAGGGGACCCCAGATGCTTCTGGTATTGAAGAGGAACTCCAGGTCCTCACACCCAGCAGGTTTTCTCTAGATTGAATGAGACATCTTTAATTCTATTTTCACCATTTGCATTACAGATAGGAAGGGCACTTCATGGAAAGGAATATGGTTGGCTTGGGAAGAAGGGAGTGGAGAAAGATCTCGGAAAATGGCAGAGGGAATCAAAAAGACTGACTCTAAGGAAAGGATTGTGGGTTATAAACTCAAGAGAAGACAAAGTTTGTTCCAGAGCTCCCTACTCCCTCTCTCTCTGTCTCTTTTTATATTCAGTGGGTATGCTGCTGCTGCTGCTGCTGCTAAGTCACTTCAGTCATGTCCGACTCTGTGCGACCCCATAGATGGCAGCCCACCAGGCTCCCCTGTCCCTGGGATTCTCCAGGCAAGAACACTGGAGTGGGTTGCCATTTCCTTCTCCTATGCATGAAAGTGAAAAGTGAAAGTGAAGTTGCTCAGTTGTGTCCGACTCTTAGCGACCCCATGGACTGCAGCCTACCAGGCTCCTCTGTCCACGGAATTTTCCAGGTATAGATGAGATCAAATTCAATTCTGGTTTATTTCTCTATGTGTCTCCAAGGAGAAATTTCCTACATAACATTTACCATTGGCTGGAGTATCAGCCCACACTGCAGATGACAGGGTCTGCGCTCACAGGTCCATCCTTGGCTGCAGTGAACTTACACTGATGTCTGACCAAGGTCCTGTGGGTGGGTAAGTGAAAGTGAAAGTGTTAGTCGCTGAGTCATGTCTGACACTTTGTGACCCCATGGACTGTAACCCGCAAGACTCCTCTGTCCCTGGAAGTCTCCAGGCAAGAATACTAAAGTTGGTAGCCTTTTCCTTCTCCATGGGATCTTCCTGAACAAGGGCTTGAACCTGGGTTGCCCACGTTGCCGGCAGATTCTTTACCATCTGAGCCATCTGTGGGTGGGGAGTGTGTTAGTCACTCAGTTGAGTCCAACTCTTTGCGACCCTGTGGACTGTGGCCTGCCAGGCTCCTCTGTCCATAGGATTCTCCAGGCAAGAATACTAGAGTAGGTTGCCATTTTCTTTTCCAGGACCTTCCTGACCCAGGAATCGAACCTGGGTCTCCTGCCTTACAGGCAGATTCTTTACCGTCTGAGCTACAGGGAAGATCCATGGGTGGGGAGGTAGAGCTTAATCCACTCAGTGCTCATGGCTTGAGCCAAAGCAACTCCATGTAGGGAGAGTTCATGAGTTCTCTTTCCTCAGAAGGGTCCTGTGGGCACACAGCAGTTTCTGGAACTGTGTGACATCCTCTGCAGGGCACATACAAGGGGCTAAGTTTGAGGGTCTTTGGCTGCGGACATCATACCTTTTCAATATGAGAATTTCATCCAACTCGAGGGATAAGGCACAGTAGTTTCCATATCGTGAAAATGATACTGTTTTCCTGAGCATCTTCTCTGTGTCAGAATCTGTGATCGGCATGTATTATAGGTTGCATGGTGCCTTTCCAAAGTTCACGTGTCAAAGTCTGAACCTCCCCCTCCACTCCCCATCAGCACCTCAGAATGTGATTGTGTTTGGAGAAGAGGTCATTAAAGAAGTAACTGAGCTAAAATGAAATCATTAGAATGAGCCCTAATTCCATAGTCCTTGTAAGAAGAGGAGATTAGGATGGAGACACACAAAGAGGGAAGAGCCTATGAAGACACAAGGAGAAAACAGCATCTACAAGGCAGAGAGAGGCCTTGTACAAGTCAACCCCACGAACACCTTGATCCAGGACTTCTGGCCTCCAGAATGGAGAAAAAATTAATCTGTTGTTTAAGCCACCAAGTCTGAGGCACTTTGTTATGGCAGCTCTAGCTGACGAATACCGCAGCTTACTTATATTACCTCAATTCATCCTCCAAAGGGAAGGAAAATGCTGAAGTTGAGAAAAAAATAAAAGAAAAATGGAATTATGGCTTCTGGCTCAGTGAGAGAACTTGGAAGTTATCTTATTCTCTGGGCCTCAGTTTTCACATATGTTTAAATAACAATAACAGTCATCATCATTAATATCAGAAGCAAAAATTATAGAATGCTTGTGTTCAAGGATCATTTGTCACAACAATCCTCTTGTAGGAATATTGCTGGGAGTTTTGAAAAACAAAGATATTGAGGTAGAGAGAGGTTCACATCCTACTCAGGAGCATACAGCTAGTAAGTGGCTTAACTAGAAATTGTTGTTCAGTCGCTCAGTCGCGTGTGACCCTTTGCAGCCCCATGAACTACAACATGCTAGGCTTCCCTGTCCTTCACCATCTCCTGGAGCTTGCTCAAACTCATGTCCATCGAGTGGTGATGCCATCCAACCATCTCGTCCTCTGTCGTCCCCTTCTCCTCCTGCCTTCAATCTTGCCCCGCATCACGGTCTTTTCCAATGAGTCAGTTCTTCGCATCAGGTGGCCAGAGTATTGGGGCTTCAGCCTTAGCATCAGTCCTTCCAATGAATGTTCAGGGTTGACTTCCTTCAGCATTAATACAGGCAATTCAGCATGGGCCTGGGCGAACTGATCAGCACCTAGGCAGGGGCCCTGGAACTGGTCACCCTGGCCTGTGCTATGTCTCCTGCAGGGCCCTCTGTTGGCCCATGAGGCACTCCTTCAAGTCCAGATGATTCAGGACAAGGGATCTTCAGTGGGTGCCATGTTCAGCAAGGTCTTCGGGGAGCCCTGAGCCAAACTGGTGCTATTCACCATGGTTAGCCTGACAGTAATGTCTGGAGATTGGCACTTTTTCTCAAGTTCTGGAAGAAGTATCATGACCATTATACAAAGATCACAGGAGGGACTTCCCTTAGGTCCAGTAGTTAAGACTCTGAACTTGAAATGCAGGGGGCACAGTTTCGATCCCTGATTCAGGGGGCTAAGATTGCACATCCTGCACGGTGCAGTCAAGAAAAAAAAAAAAAAAATGACAGAGAGCAAGATGGACGAGGCAAGGCTTTGTCCTGGCTGCAGCATTCATGGTGATGAGGCTTGGATTGAGAGAAGACCTCCTCCTCTGCCAGTGGGGATCACAGGACTTGTCTCCTTCAGGAGTTCTTGGCAAGAACAAAATCAAGAGGAGAACATGGATGCAAAATCATACAGTAAATGATTTGTTCTTTCAAAAAGCTCTGCAATTGCAAGGGATGTTTGTACCAAGCCAAGTCTCAATCTCTGTGCTTAAGCTTTGTTGTGAGTAAAATGAGGATGATAATATCTACGTCCCAGAGTGACAACAGGGATCAGAAAAGATGCTAAGTGTGAAATGCCTTACTCAGTTCTCTTGCCAATTTTGGGAAGTAGGTGGCACTGAGAATCAGAGCAGGAGGGTTGTTTGTTTTGGAGGAAGAAGGATTGGAGAAGAGCGGGGAGACTCAAAGCCTATCTGTGTAACTGTGCAAAGGGCTTCCCGTGTGGTTCAGTGGTAAAGAAAGCGCCTGCCAATGCAGCAGACGCAGGAGACATGAGTTCAATCCCAGGGTCAGGAAGATTCCCCTGGAGGGGGAAATGGCAGACCACTACAGTATTCTTGCCTGAAAAAATCCCGTGGACAGAAGAGCCTGGCAGGCTGCAGCCCACGGATGGGGTCGAAAAGAGTTGGACACAACAGAGCAACAGAGTACACACCACTGTGCAGAACAGGACTGCCTTCACAGACCACAAAGGCCACTGTGCCTTGCAGTGTCCATAAACATGGCAGAGCCTCAGGAACCCCCGTTTTCGATGGGTGAGAAGGCATAGAACCTGGGGTTCCTGAAATCTGCGACAATGGATTTTCCCAGGCTTCACTTCTCACCGACATTTGTGGGCTCAAACTCTGTCTCCTCCCAAAGTCCTGCTATTTCCGTGAGATTTCAATGCCCTGGAAATGACTTATCCACATTCTTGGCCTCCTAAATAGTGTTTGAGGTCCGTTAAATGTAAAGTGGTTTGGATTAGAAAGAGTGCATTTGTTCAGTTGCTCAGTTATGTCTGACTCTTTGCAATCCATGAACTTGTAGCCCATCAGGCTCCTCTATCCATGGGATTTTTCAGGCAAGAATACTGGAGTGGGTTGTTATTTCCTCCTCCAGGAGATCTTCCCGACCCAGCGATTGAACCTGGAGTAGAAAGACCTGTACTTAAATCCCATCTGAAAAATGTCCCAAGGGCATCAGCTTTTTGTTTGTTTGAGTATCAGCTTTTCATCTGTACATTGGCGAAAACACTGGGACTCACCTTAACCATGCTGTGCCAGGATTAAACTACATGATGTCTGCAAACCCCTTAACACTGCAGAGAATGGAAGGGTGGCCTAAAGGAAGACCACTCTGCAGCTTTTGCTTTCAGCCCTGGCTCCGTTGTGTCTTACCTAGAAGGTCCCTCCCATCTCCCTTCCATCGTGTCCCTAGGATTGACCCTAATCGTGACCCAACCCCAGATCTGGAAAACTTGAGCAGCATAAACTCAGGCCTGTCTTTCCTGATCACAACATCTGTCTTTCAGCTTCCTTGCCCTCTCCCATTCTTCCACTAAGCTTCCTTTTTATTTTGGCCTCACAGACATCCACTCCCCTGTTCTCTCATTCTCTTTTGGTCTATCATGACCCATCTCTTCAACCAACTTCATGCAATGACCCTTAATTCATAGCCCAAGAGCTCCCTTCATTCCTGCTCTAGGCCCTAGAATCCAAGCCCAGCAACTAATTCCCCGAGGATTTCTATTTCCTTTCCTTTCTCCCCTTTATCGGAAGTCTCCCTCTTGATGGTTCTTTCCTCTCCGTTTACAAAAAGGTTCAGTCCGGAACAAGCATCCCTCCTCCATCTCTGGGACCTCCCTTAATAACTATACTTCTCTATCTAGCATCTGCATCAATAATTGAAATTCTTACTGCACAGAGAATGTTAAGACTCCCAGTGATGTTACAGTTGAGTTAAATATTCAACAAAGAAATTCTTGCTAATATATCATACATTTTTTTTCAAAGAAGTAAAAAAAAGAGGAGACCCTACAACTTATTTTAAGAATATGGAGTCACTTGATTTTACAACCAAACGACGTTGATAAAGTAAAGGAAAATTGCATTCAAATAATGAAATAATTCTAAATAAAACACTGGCAGTCTGAAGAGGAGCATATATACAAAAAGATGGTACATTGGGAGCCACCAGGGTTTATTACAGGAATGCAAATTCATATTAACATTATAGAACAGATTAATGTAATCTACTCTATTCACAGAAGTGAAGAGAAAAACCACCTTATCTTAATAGACTTAGAAAAGAATATTTGATAAAATTTCAATGACTATTCATTATTGTAAAAGTTTAGCAATATACGAGTAACAAGAACTTATTTAAAGTGGTAACTGATGAGTATTACAGATAAAATAATGGAACAATGTACACAATATTGGGTTGTTAAAAACCACTTTTTAGTATAAAGATTAAGGCAAGATTGCTCCCCTTTGCTCTTCTAGTCTATCTTCTGCAGGAGAGCTCAGCCAGGAACTATGACATGAAAGAGAAAAAATTTATATAAAATATGAGAAGTAAAAATTACAGTTTCATTATTTGCAGATAACACATGTTCTTCTACATAAGAAACTCAAAGAATCTATAGACAGATTATTAGAATTAGCTGGAGATTAGACGGATCTCTCCAGCAAACAAGGCTGTAGTAATTGCCATTTCTAGCTACTGATAGTTTGAAAAGCCACTTTCAAAGGGATACATTTAAACTAGTAACATGTATATCAGTGGTACCTTGGTCCAAGTCTAACAAAATATTTGTAAGGAGTTTAAATAGAAAATGATAATATTTTACTGCACTAGAAGACTGACATAAATGTACAGTCATTTTCATAAATATGTCAGTTACTCCCAATTGCTCTGTGGATTCAGTACAATTCCAATGAAAAACCTAATTGGTGATGTCATGAAACTTAACAAAATCTTCTCTAAAATTAAATAAAGAAACTTTAGTTCCATTCCTTGCAAACTCCTACAGTCTTGTGTTACCAAGAATAGCTGATATGTAGTTGAGGAAGTCCCAGGTGTGTGGCATTAGCCTGCGCTGTGCCCAGTCATGTCTGACTCTATGCAATCCCATGGACTGCAGGCCTGCCAAGTTCTTCTGTCCATGGGATTCTCCAGGCAAGAGTAGTGGAGTGCGTTGCCATGCCCTCCCTCAGGGGATCTTTCCACGGATCCAACCCAGGTTTCCTGCATTGCAGGCGGATTCTTTACTGTTTGAGCCACCAGGGAAGCCCAAGGATACTGGAGTGGGTAGCCTATCCCTTCTCCAGGGGATCTTCCCAACCCAGGAATCAAATTGGCAGATTCTTTATCAGCTGAGCTACCAGAGAAGCCTGTGGCATTAGCCTGCTGAAGAGAAAAGTTCACTGTAAAACTAGAGCATGATAAACAGTAGCATATTGTTGTAGCATATTATTGATAAGAGCGGGGAGAAAACTCCATCAGTGGAACAAAATAGAGAACCCAGAGCCAACCCCCTCCATGGATGATAGCCTTGTCTGTACCAGAGCTGGTGCTGAAGATTACTGGGCTGAGGGTGGTCTGGACAATGAATGGTGTGAGGGAACTGGATGAGAGATTTAAAGGTAAAAACAACAACAACAACAACAAAAGCAACGACTTACAATTTAAGAAATAATAATACAGAGGAGGATCTTAATGTCCTCAAGATTGAGAAGTGGTCCAAAATGCATACCATCAACAGAAAGTGAAGAGAGAAGTTAAACTGACATAAATAAAAGGCAGTTGACTATCAAAGGGGGCTTTCCTGATAGCTCAGTCAGTAAAGAGTCCACCTGCAATGCATGAGATCCCAGTTTGATTCCTAGGTCAGGAGGATCCATTGGAGAAGGGATAGGCTATTCATTCTGGTATTCTTGGGATTCCCTTGTGGCTCAGCTGGTAAAGAATCCACCTGCAATGTGGGAGACCCAAGTTCGATCCCTGAGTAGGGAAGATCCCCTGGAGAAGGAAATGGCACCCCACTCCAGTATTCTGGCCTGGAGAATTCCATGGACACAGTCCATGGGGTCTCAAAGAGTCGGACGTGACTGAGCGGCTTTCCCTTTCACTTTTACTCCTCAAAAGACACCACGGACATGTGGATAAACAACTTCCACAAATGGTGAGATGATATCTGGACACATAAACCTAAGAAATTCTATAAATAAATGAAGAATTTGTACAAACCCATAAGACACAGATAAACAATCCAATAATAAAAATCAGCCAAATAGAAGCATTTCCAGGGAACACGAACCATGAACGGCAGCAAACGCGTAGAGCCATCGGAGCATCATTGCTCATCAGAAGTGTGCAAATTAGAACCTGTTCTGAATGAAACGTCATTTCCAATCCATCACCCAGGCAAGATCAAAGTCTGATCTTCCGGCTGTTGGAAACGCATGCCGCCATGGAAACTCGTGTCACCTGCTGATACTCCTACGAAATGAAGTGCTTGTTTGGAAAGTAATGTGATGCTACCCAGAAAAATTGGAACACATGTACTCTGTAACCCAGCAATTGTCCTTCTAAATAGAAAGAAAAACTGGCACAGGTGTACCAGGAGGCGCGTACCTGAATATTCATGGATATTCAGGAGTACATGAATATTCATGGAATTTTTATTGGAAACGGTGAACACATATACACACAGAGGAAATGACTCAAATGTCCCTTAATAGAAGAATTCCTTAAATGAGTTCCATTGTGTTCTTAAATGAAATATTCTACAGAAATAGAGAATGAATTTACAGTACTTGAGTCAATATGACTCTCTCTCAAAAACACTTGAGGGAAAAGGTCTCAGAAGAAGAACACATATAATTTAATTATTTTTATCCAAATAAGTAAGCAATGAATCTTCATTATATTTCAATATAAATGGAATAAAATGCATCTTCATTATATTTCAATACAAAGATTCAGCTAAGCAATGCATTTCATATTAATATACAAAGAAAGCATAGGACTGAATAACTCAAAATTCAGAATCACGCCAACCAGTGGGAAAAAGCCAATAGAATGGCATCAGGATTACAAAAGGACGCACACGACACTTCAGGGGTGTGGGCAGCGGTCTTTTCCTTAAACTGAATTGATTGCATCCAGTTTTTAAAAATTATTTTTAAAGAACATGTATGAGTACACTCTCTATGTATGTGTATAATATATGTGTAGAAACATTTTATCTGGTTAATCTATTTCAAAATGAAAAAAAACCTTAAGATAGTAGGAAATACATTCAGTTAAGGGAGAAAACACTGATATCAAATAAAGTAATATATTGTGATGAGCTTTGTGTCAAACTTGCACTTTCTTACACAAACCATGAGAGACCCAGAGGGAATGGAGCCTAGGTCTGGAGGCCCACAATCATTAACATTAGGAGGGACATTAGTGTTCCTCTTATAAGTCCTGTCCATTCTAAAGATGAGGAAGCTGAGGCTCAGAGGGTCACAGTAATTTTCCCAGAGTCACTGAGCTGGTTATTAGCAGATTCCAGGACTAGCAGCCAGGTCTGGGCTCCCTGGCTGTGTTCTTCTTAGGAAGTAATTGCCTGATCACTGAGTCTCTTACATCCCATGCAAGGGCATCTCAGAATGAAGGTAAACAGCAGGTCTGGGGAGGCGGCAGGAGTCAGGGAGGAATGGGTCCCCCGGGTGTCAGAGCTATGCAGGGGTCCTTGAGCCCCCAGGACTATCTTATATGGTACGCCGTTCACCTCCTACTTCACAGAGAAGGAAGCAAGCCTCAGCGCCAGGCTCACGACGAATTCCTCCCCTTTATAACTCACTGAGGGAAAGGCCTTGGCACAGGGCCTGGCGCTTCTGCAGACAGGAATGATATTGACATCCCAGACACTTCGATTACGAGAAGTGAGAAGGTCCTGGCCGCCTCCCAGTGCTGTGTCCTTTTGAGAAGGAAGAATTTGTCCCTAAAGAACTACTGTAGTCATTTAATTGAATGATTCACCCACTTAAAATTATATACATATGTATATAACACAAATATCCTTTGCTACTGAAGGCAAGTTTGTGTGCCAGATGCACAGCGAGGCCAGACAAACCAGAAACTGGAGTTCAGAGCAGAGAAAGTCTTACTGCAGGTGAGGGACGGGCGTCCCAGGGTATGTGATCAGGTCGAGCACAGTTCTCTGGTCGATGGTGGCCAATCCTTGGGTGCCAGAAGGTCTGAGAGTTACCAGCTAGTGATCATCAAGTAGTTGATTTCTTCCATTTGGGGGTGGTTTTACCATCTGAAAAACTCAGGAAATATGCATGAAAATGTATTACGGAGGTGCTTCTCAGAGGAGCCAAAGCAGAGGACCTGGAGGAAGGGCTGTTCCTGGGAGGCCCCTGGGCTTCTGCCCCCATTATCTGTTGAGTTAAACAATGGCACCATTGTAGCCTCGCTAGTTCAGATCAGTTCAGCGCTCAGTCGTGTCCGACTCATTGCGACCCCATGGACTGCAGCACGCCAGGTTTCCCTGTCTATCACCAACTCCCGGAGCTTGCTCAAACTCATGTCTGTTGAGTCAGTGATGCCATCCAACCATCTCATCCTCTGCCGTCCCCTTCTCCTCCTGCCTTCAGTCTTCCCAGCATCAGGGTCTTTTCAAATGAGCCAGTTCTTCACATCAGGTGACCAAAGTATTAGAGTTTCAGCTTCAGCATCAGTCCTTCCAATGAACACCCAGGACTGATCTCCTTTAGGATGGACTGGTTGGATCTCCTTGCAGTCCAAGGGACTCTCAAGAGTCTTCGCCAACACCACAGTTCAAAAGCATCAATTATAATCTAATTCAGTTCAGTTCAGTCACTCAATCATATCCGACTCTTTGTGACCCCATGAACCGAAGCACGCCAGGCCTCCCTGTCCATCACCACCTTCCAGAGTCCACCCAAACCCATGTCCATCGAGTTGGTGATGCCATCCGACCATCTAATCCTCTGTCGTCCCCTTCTCCTCCTGCCCCCAATCCCTCCCAGCATCAGGGTCTTTTCCAATAAGTCAGCTCTTCGCATCAGGTGGCCAAAGTATTGGAGTTTCAGCTTCAACATCAGTCCTTCCAATGAACACCCTGGACTGATGTCCTTTAGGATGGACTGGTTGGATCTCCCTGCAGTCCAAGGGACTCTCAAGAGTCTTCTCCAACACCACAGTTCAAAGGCATCAATTCTTCAGCACTCAGCTTTCTTTATAGTCCAACTCTCACATCCATACATGACCACTGGAAAAACCATAGCCTTGACTAGATGGTCCTTTGTTGGCAAAGTAATGTCTGTGCTTTTTAATATTCTGTCTAGGTTGGTCATAACTTTCCTTCCAAGGAGTAAGTATCTTTTAATTTCATGGCTGTGATCACCATCTGCAGTGATTTTGGAGTCCAGAAAAATAAAATCAGCCACTGTTTCCACTGTTTCCTCATCTATCTGCCATGAATTGATGGGACCAGATGCCATGATCTTAGTTTTCTGAATGTTGAGCTTTAAGCCAACCTTTTCACTCTCCTCTTTCACTTTCATCAAGAGACTCTTAAGTTCCTCTTCACTTTCTGCCATAAGGGTGGTGTCATCTGCATATCTGAGGTTATTGATATTTTTCCTGGCAATCTTGATTCCAGCTTGTGCTTCATCCAGCCCAGTGTTCCTCATGATGTACTCTGCATATAAATTAAATAAGCAGGGTGACAATATACAGCCTTGACATACTCCTTTTCCTATTTGGAACCAGTCTCTTGTTCCATGTCCAGTTCTAACTGTTGCTTCCTGACCTGCATATAGGTTTCTCAAGAGGCAGGTCAGGTGGTCTGGTATGCCCATCTCTTTCAGAATTTTCCACACTTTATTGTGATCCACACAGTCAAAGGCTTTGGCATAGTCAATAAAGCAGAAATAGATGTTTTTCTGGAACTCTCTTGCTTTTTCGATGATCCAGCGGATGTTGGCAATTTGATCTCTGGTTCCTCTGCCTTTTCTAAAACCAGCTTGAACATCTGGAAGTTCATGGTTCACGTATTGCTGAAGCCTGGCTTAGAGAATTTTAATCATTACTTTACTAGCGTGTGCTGCTGCTGCTGCTAAGTCACTTCAGTAGTGTTCGACTCTGTGCGACCCCATAGACGGCAGCCCACCAGGTTTCCCCATCCCTGGGATTCTCCAGGCAAGAACACTGGAGTGGGTTGCCATTTCCTTCTCCAATGCATGAAAGTGAAAAGTCAAAGTGAAGTCACTAGCGTGTGAGAAGAGTGCAATTGTACGGTAGTTTGAGCATTCTTTGGCATTGCCTTTCTTTGGGATTGGAATGAAAACTGACCTTTTCCAGTCCTGTGGCCACAGAGAAGTTTAACATATTTACTGGCATATTGAGTGCAGCACTTTCACAGCATCGTCTTTCAAGTGTTTATTTGTTAATGTCATCACACTATCAACTCAATAGTTCCTGTTTTCTTTCAAAGTGTTTGAATTCTGAAAGACAGTAATGATATATTTGTTGCAACTTCTTTTTTCAGCAGTAAAGTGATGAACACCCTGAAGTTTGACAAGTAAATGCAAGTAAGTCCTGTGCCTGGCATTCCGTCTTTCATCTCATAAACCTTTTTTGAGATGTCCCAGAGTTTGTCAGAGGAAGTCATGGAGAGGACATGATCGCCATTTGACCCAGAGCTGGGGTCATTTCAGAGGCTCCTTACCCGTCCCCTGTCCTTGGAATGTAAACTCTGCCCACCTTCCCCTCAATGAGAACACTTTCCAAGAATGCAGCCTGGAGGACTAAACAGCAGTTGGGACCTTCTGGATGGTCATATGTGATTGAACCCCAGGACAGCCTCTCTACAAACTTTGGCGATCAGGGCTGGCAAGTGTGGAGATTGACTTGTCTCTTGAGGCCCAAGACAAGTCTCCGAGGTAAGTCCCCTGCCTAGTAAACCTGTCACCTGCCCATCTGAAGTGGCCTCTTTCTTTGGTCTCTCCTTACCTTCCGAGTAATGGAACCAGTTTCAGACTTCACCCTGGCAAGCTCCCAAGGTTTTGAAGCAACAGAGCAGAAGTCCCATGTGTAGACCTTAGGACCGGTTGGTTAGGGTCAAACCCTGATTCTGCTGCTTTCCAACATGGGGACGTTCTGTGGACAAAAGAAATGCTGCCTGCCTTATCAGCAAAGGATGCTGCAGCCATCAAGTCGTCACCCTAACGGTGAGCTATGAGGGAATTTAGGATGGAGACAAGCCCTCAGCCACAACAACCACCTACAGTAGGGCATTTTGAAACTGAAACTCCAATACTTTGCCCACCTGATGCAAAAACTGACTCATTTGAAAAAACCCTGATGCTGGGAAAGATTGAAGGTGGGAGGAGAAAGGGATGACAGAGGATGAGATGGTTGGATGGTATCACTGACTCAATGGACATGAGTTTGAGTAAACTCCGGGAGTTGGTGATGGACAGGGAGGACTGCCGTGCTGCAATCCATGGGGTCACAAAGAGTCAAACATGACTGAGTGGCTGAACTGAACTGAACTGAACTGAAGGGACTCAAGGTGGGAAAGAACAGGGTACTGGCCCTGTGTGGCTAAGGTAGGTATCAAAGCAATGATTCTGGTGAGTCCGGACTTTTGCATCTTTCCATATGCAAACAACACATAGCTAGAAAAGCACTAAATTCATCAACTCAAGATATTTAGTTTTCTTTAATTAACAATAATCTTTTGATGTTCTGGCTACCTGTTTTCTCTTGCATAGCACCTATATATCCCAGCTCCCCTCTTACCTCTTTGAAGCAGTCTCTCAAACGATTTGAGAGGCTGTTTTCCAGGCTGAAGTCCTTGGAAAAATCCACTGAGTAAAATGATTTTCAACTTTTAGGTAGTGCTTTTTTCCAGTCAACAACTAGCTGTGCCTAGTTTTCTCATCTAGGAAAAAAGTGAGCAGTAATAGCATTCATCTCCTGGTGTGGCCATGTCAACTGTTGTTGGTCTTGTGGATTAAAAAAATTAACATTTATTTACTTGGGTGCACTGTGCTGTAGTTGTGGCATGTGGGACCTTCAGTTGCAACATGTGAACTCTCAGATGTGACATGTGGGATCTAGTTCCCTGACCGGAGACTATCTGTGTGTGTGTATGCTCAGTCGTGTCTGACTCTTTCGTGACCCCATGGACTGTACCCACCAGACTTCTTTGTCCATGGGATTATCCTGGCAAGAATCCTGGAACGAGTTGCCATTTCCTACTCCAGGGATTATCTAGTGGTTTGGAAGTTTGTGTTTCTCTACTCAGTGTTAGCCAATGTCAGGTATTCAATGCTAACCTGTAAAGAGATTAACTGAAATCTCGGTGACATAGATAAGTTAACTTTTGCCCCATCATAGTCTGATGCAGGTCAGGCCACCACCGTCAGGAGCTTCAGAGGTAACCTCTGGTGAGTCTCCATTTTGAACTGGCCATTTTCTTGTCTGGGCTTATGCATTTTTTTAAAAAAATTTTTAAAATATACATTTATTTATTTTAATTGGAGGCTAATTACTTTACAATATTGTATTGGTTTTGCCATGCATCAACATGAATTGTACCACTAGAGGAAACATTATGTGAATGTGTGTGTGTGTGTGTGTGAGAGAGAGAGAGCCTGTGTGTGTAACTCACACCCACTCTTTTTCCTCCCATAGGAAGTCACATCACCTCTGCTCACCCGATTTGGTACGGACTCCATCACGAAGTTCCTCATCAGCTACGAGGAGGGCTGACAAATGCAGCTTCATAGCTGCAAAGAATTAGAATGAATTAGAATGGTCACCATAACTGGCCTGAGGTTAGAGTCCTTTCCTGTGTATTAAACACTGTAAATCTGCAGATGAGGAAACGTGCTCAGGCAGATTATGTCCTAGGCACGTAGTCCTAAGTCACATAAGTGGGAAATGGCTGAAGTTGGTTCAGCCAACATTGGGCCCTTCTGATTCTAATGGATCCCTAATTGATTTTTTTTTTTTTTTTTAAACAGCAGGCCTCTAGGTTGGGAGTGGGCAAGTGCGAGGCTATCATATTTTAGAATCTAGAGTCCGAATATATTGAAGTATCCATTTACATTGAACTCTGCCTTTAAAAATGATTGTTCCATTAATGTTAAGTATGAAGATGGATTGAGGATGCCTTCAGTCCACATGTCGATGGGCACCTGCCTTGCATGATCCCGGGGGGTGGTTCCAAGCACCCTATGGCAAGTAGAACTTGACAGTGGTTCCCTTCACTCAGCGTAATGGGAAATGCTACAGCACATAGGTGCTTGAAAAGTGAAGGTGATAGTCACTCAGTTGTACCCAACTCTGTGGTGCCGTGGACTGTAGCCCCTCAGGCTCCTCTGTCCATGGAATTCTCCAAGAAATAATACTGGAGTGGGTTGCCATTTCCTTCTCCAGCAGATCTTCCCCACCCAGGAACTGAACCTGGGTCTCCTGCATTGCAGGCAGACTCTTTACCATCTCAGCCACCAGGGAATTAAATTACGATCATGTACGAATTTAAACTGATCCTCTCAAACTGTTTAAATAACTTGAAAAGACCCCCTTTGAAATACATGTACATAGATTAAAGATAGATGTACTTGCAATGGAAATACAAGCGAACAAGAAGAAAGGATCAAGCAAGCACCTTGACTGGAAGAAAGCCTTTGCCAGCCCAGTCTTCAAGGAAAAACAAAGATGATCTGATCATATCTAATAAATTCTGGCCTAATTTTAAAAAATGTAAGTAACTTTATTCAAAATTGGATTTGCATTCATTATAAGTTGTTACAAAATTTACCCTAAGTCTATTTTTTGGATCAGTGATTCTCAATATAGGGTGATTTTTTTCACCCTGCTCCCTGCCCAAGGACATCAGTCAATGTCTAGAGATTGAGGGTGGTGGAGTGGGGGGCAGGGTGCTACTGGCATCTAGTGGGCAGGGTTCAAGGAAGCTGTTAAACATCCCATAATGCACAGGGTAGCCTTCATGACAATCAGTTGAATTCAGTTCAGTTACTCAGTCAAATCCAACTCTTCTCGATCCCATGGACTGCAGCATACCCTGTCAATTCTTGGAGCTTGTTCAAACTCATGTCCATTGAGTCAGTGATTCCATTCAATCATCTCATCCTCTGTCGTCCCCTTCTCCTCCTGCCCTCAATCTTTCCCAGCATCAGGATCTTTTCAAATGAGTCAGCTCTTCGCATCAGGTGGCAGCATCAGTCCTCATGACAATCACCTGGTCTCAAATATCAATAATGCAGAAGTTGATAACCCTGCATTAGATGATGCGGGTAGGATTCCTATATAATTTACAAATACGGATGACAGATAATGTAAACCATAGTCACAACCGAGCATATAGGCTGCGTTACACAGTAGTCAGGAGCTGAAATCCAGGCTTAGCTCCCTTTAGTTGTGTGATTTCAGTGAAGTTCTGCAATTTGCCTCCGTTTCCTCCTAAGAGGGTTATCTAGGGGTTGTTGTGAAGATGAAATGAGTTTAAAATAGTGTCTGGTGCCTACTAGGCCCATCTATCCATCTGTTGATGGACACAGGCTGTTTCCATGTCTTGACTATTGTAAACAACGCTGCTATGAACACTGGGATCCATGTGGATTTTCAAATTCATGTTTTTGTATTTTCTTGGCTATATACCCAGGGGTGGAACTGCTAGATCATATGGTAGTTCTATTCTTGGGCTTCTCAGGTGGCTCAGTGGTGATGAATTCACCTGAAGAGCAGGAGACGTGGGTTTAATCCCTGGGTTGAGAAGATCCCCTGGAGAAGAAGACAGCAACTTACTGCAGTATTCTTGCCTGGAAAATCCCCTAGACGGAGGAGCCTGGCGAGCTACAATCCATGGGGTCGCAAGAGAGTCTGACCTGACTTAGCAACTAAACAACAACAACTTCTTCTGGGACTCCTATGATTCCAATCTTGTGGCATTTAATATTGTCCTGGAGGCCTCAGAGGGATGGTATGGGGAGGGAGGTGGGAGAGGGGTTCAGGATGGGGAACACGTGTACACCTGTGGCGGATGCATGTTGATGTATGGCAGAATGAATACAATATTGTAAAGTAAAAAAAAATAAACAACATCAACAACTAACCAGGAGTGGAACTGCGGGGTTGCACAGTAGTTCTGTTTTTAGCTTTTTGAGCAGCCTTCGCATGGTTCTCCATAGAGGCTGCACCAGTTTACATTCCCCCAAACAGTGTATGAGGGTTCCCTTTTCTCCACATCTCCTCCAACGTTAGTATTTATAGCCCTTTTGATGATGAGGGAAGCCTCACTGTAGTTATGATTTGCATTTCTCAAAGGGAATTTTTGTCAAAATGAAGACAGCTTACTAAATGGGAAAAATATTTGCAAATGATATGACCAGTAAGGGGTTAATATACAGAATATGTGTGTGTGTGTATATACATATATATAAATACATATACATATACACACACACACATACCTATAGCTCACACAAGTCAATAGAAAACAACCAAACTAAGACTAAAAACCGAGCAGAAGATCGGATAGACACTTTCCAAAGAGGGCATACAGATGACCAACAGGCACATGAAAAGACAGTTGCTTCTTTTTGCCACAGGATGTCACCATCGAAAGCCTGCTTTCTACAACAAAGTGAGACAATGCAGGTCCACTCAGCTGTCATCGCTTGCTCATTCTGAAGGGGCTCGAGCCCCTCTGGTCCTGTGAGGGGGGCTACCTCCTTCCCTCCAGAACCAAACGCAGCCAGGAGCTCCCCACACTCAGCTGTATCTCTCAGCTCTTCATGTGGGGTGTTACCTTTCACCTGGAGCTGGACTGAGCTCTGTGTCTGTCAGTGTCTTCCTGTCCCATCTGGAGATGGCCACCTCAAACCATAATGCTGAGACCCATTTCTCTAGAGACACTAGTACTCATTGCCTCCTACTGTAAGACATTAAAAAAAAAAAATTCCTGCGAGGTCCCTGCTAATGACAACGTTGATTGCTGCTTACATGGTGGAAATGACCGAAGGTGGTATCTCATTAGGTGTGTGTGGGTCAAGTGGAATGGGATGGGTAAAGACAAGCAGGCAGGGAGCCCAGGACCCCAGGGTGATGCTAGGTCTCTGGCTTGTGTGATCTGACGGATGGTGGGTCAGTCCCTGGCTGGTGGGGTAACTGTGGAGGGTTACTTCTGCTTTTTAGTTGGTTCCACCTAGACCCATCCTGGGCAGTGGTCAGGGAGGGCTTTTCTCAAGACCTCTTGTAGTCCCCTAGCTGTTCAGAGCCTCATTCAGCCGAGCTGAGAATGCACCAGTTTGGAGCAGGGCCCTGAGTTTCTGTCTACATGAGGGCATGGGGCAAGGGCACCTGAGGACCTAGAGGGCAGTGCTCCAGTTGCATGATATTGGATATCTTGTTGACCACCAGGGATCTGTGATTGGTGTCCATGGGGAGACCCCTGGGTCCCGATACATGGGTAATGTCCACACAGCTCCCTACTCCTGACTGCCTAGAGGCCTCAGTTTCTATAGTATCTCTGTGCTCCTCTCCTCTTCATGAGCAGAGCAGGAAATGAAGAAGAAGGCTTCACAGTGATAAGCCATAATGCTATTTACCCCATTAGGAGTTGGGGGTGAGTGGGAACATAGGTCTTGGGGCACATTCCTTTGGGTTAGACACTAATCACCCTAGTTGTAACAGTTTGGTTACAAGCACATCTCTTCTTGGATTGTGAATTAGTGCAACCCAGTCTAAAGGAGGAAGCACTGGTCTCTGCAGTCCCAATCTTGGCTTTTGTCTTTGAGGCTCTTATCTGTATCATGGGTGCCTGGAGTCCTTCCTAAAACAGAGATGGCAAGAATTAGAGACCTCTCCATGTGCAGTGCCTGGTTAAGCATGCTCAGTAGGCGGGGAGTTGGTTTAACTCTCCTCAGTCTTCTCCCCTCTTCCGGGGACCAAATCGTAGACATGTCTGAATCTTTAATGTCCAGCATGAAGTAGGTGACTAGCCAATGATGGGTTAGCAAATTGATTGACAGCCACTGCTGACTGTATTGGGAATATTGATTGCTTAGGGCATTCACCCTTTCTCGGGCATCTCATGTGTTGCCCCTAGGCCCCTCTTCAAAGTTTACCATCACTGCCGCCTGCTCTAACTCCTGTCATCCGTACCCCGCCTCCCTGGGCAGGGAAGAGGGCAGAGTGAGGTCTGGAGAGAACCTTTCTATTTCCCCGGGCATCCTAGTCTTTAATTCGGGAGGGCAACTCCCGAGGCGAAGACTGAGCATGCTCGCGGCCAGAACTGGCTGGCGGGAGCCGGTGGGCTTCGAGCTGCTTGCGCCCCCTTACACGGGCCGGGCGGGCGGGCAGGCGAGCGGGCGGGGTCTGGCTCCTGGGCATCCGGCCCGGCCCGCGGGCTCCCGTCGCCGACTGGCGGCGGAGAGGGCCGAGGCTGGGGAAAGGGGGCGCCGCGCCTCCGCGCCCGACGCGCAGCCTCGGGGCGGTGCGCAGGGCTGCGGGGAACCGGGCCAGTCGGCGGCGGCAGGAACGGCTCTCCAGGCCGCGAGGGCGCGCTGCGCGCCGGGTGCCGGGGTCTGGCCGCGTCCCGGCGAGGGAAGGGGAGAAGCGAGGGCGCGGAGGTGAGCGGAGCCAGCGGGCGAGAGCCGAGAGCGCGGGCGCGGGCGCGGGCGCTCGGTCCTTTTTTGCCTTTTCGCAGTGGTGGCGGCGGGTCCTTTTCGCCAGCGTTGGCAGCCTTGCCACCCGGCCCCGCTTCACCGGGGCTGCCCCGGAAGAGGCCGCGGCCGGGCAGCTGTTGCGCCGAGAGGGGGGCAGTTGCGGAGTTCCATAACCATAGCAACCGCATCAGCACCACGGCGGCGGCGGCGGCGGCGGCGAGGGCAGCAGCCTCTCGCTCCTCCTCCAGGCAGCCTTGCTGCGGGGACCCGAGACCCAGCTCGCAGGTGCCCGGACTCCGCGGTCCTCCCATTGCCGCTGCAAGTGTTGGCGACTGAAAGAGGCGGAAAGAGCTGAGTGAGGGACCGAGGAGCTGGTGGCCCCGGAGGTGAGAGAGGGGAGCCCTGCAGTGGGAAGACAGGTAGGTGAGAGCGCTCCAGGCTCGGCAGCTGCAAAACTCTGTCCTCTGTGGCAGTGACGTTTCTGGAAGCGTGGTTGCTAGTTGGATGCCTTTCTTACTTAACAGGGATTCCGCCGCCGCGAAATGTGCTTTATCTCCTTCTGTCTCCACCAGTCTCTGTCTTCTAGTCTCAGGGCACATCTGGACACGTCTTGAGAGGGTACAAGGGGCAATCTGATGTGACTTGGTGGGGAGACGCTGGGTTAATGAGGTGATCCCCACGGAAGTCCCAGGTGGAGGCTGAGAGGGCACATCCCGACCCTTCTGCAGGCAGGTTCTCGGAGCCCTTGACCCAGAGCAGGCTGGGGGGAGGACCATGTTGGGAAGAACTGAGGCAGGGATAGTGGTTCTCTGTGGTCCAGGCTGACCCTGTGGCTTGGCCAGGGGCAAGGGTGGGTGGTATTTGACACGGAAAGGGAGCAGAGCGCTCACCAGGTCTTGTTTTGTAAAGTCAGTTTCAAGCCTAGCAACTGGAAGGGATATTTAGATAAGGGGGAGTGGTAACTGTTACCATCTTTGGACCCAGGGTATCCCTGAAGTTTATCACATGATTGCCTTTGGCCATAACGGGTGGAGTGGGAATAGATATAAAATTATAAATGAACGGTCAAAAATTTCCCTCTTTTTTTCCCCTTAACTCATGTCTAGCTGTCCTTACAACTATTGTCAGCAAAATAAGACTTTTAGGGATTATAATAATACTCTTTGTCCCCTTGGCCAAAGAGGACACCAGCTGTGGGCAAACTATTTCACTTTCAAACAGCTAGAAAATTCAGCTTCAGTTCTCTGTTTGAACTACGGAGGCATTGTTTTTCCATCAGGTTCTGCTGTTCCTGGTATTAGGGGATGTGTCAGAGCTGAGAGGCACCAGTGCTATTCTCAGAGGATGGACTGTTAACCTTGTCTGGAGACCAGAGAGAGGGGCAAAGGTTTGGGCATGATTCCAAACCCAGCTCAGCAGGGGTCAGGGCTCCAGAAGACTGTAGAGGAGGGAGATGAAGTTGGGTGAATAATTTGGGTCTAACGTCTCTTCTGCATATGGGTAAGTGGGTCTCTGGGTAATTTCTGAGATGGGCAGCCATTGACTTTTACAGGCTCTCTCTTTATACTCGGGCTTCTGGGGATAGTGATAAGTCCCAGTTAAAAGGCCATGTTCTTTAATTGGGCTTTTAATTTATGCTGTAGTTATGTTGCCTGTGGGGTTGTGACTTGACCAGCCTTTCATTTGGGATTTCTGTCTTAATGAGAATGATATTACTGTATTCCAGGCAGATGGTGAGGTGTAGAGAAAAGAGGACATGATTTGGGAGCCAGGAAACATTGATGGGAGCCTTGATTTCTTCATACACTTGCTGTGTGACCTTGAATTTCCCCACCTCACTGAGACTCCCTTGTCTCATCTGTGGAATGGGGATGCTAACAGTTCTTGATGCTTGCCAGGCTCTTGAGACAGTCAGGTGGGATGATGGGGAGGGTGGATGGGGAAGAACTTTTCAAAACCTAATGTCTCATGCAAATAAAAGGAATTATCATTGTTTTCTAAAGAAACTCCCTTTCTCAGATCATTTAATGCGCTTCAGCTATGAACAAGGAGTAGAAATACCGGTCAGTGACTCACAGCTGAAACCCTGTAGTCTGGTCCAAGATACACTCAGGGAAATATAAAGAGGGCTTTATCAGAGGAAACACAGCATGTCATCCTTGCCTGCAGATGTTGAAGGTCAAGGGCTTTGGCATCAAATGCAGTACTTATCTAGTTTGGGAACACTGAGGTTTGCTCTCCGCAGGGCTGGACTAAGCATTTTCCCCTGTGAACAGCGGTTTGCACATGGTGGGGACTCATTTCAGTGCTGCTTAGATGGATTCGTTGGACGCACATTGTGAGCTCGTTGGGGCAAAGTTCACCTTCACCCAGCTGTGCTCTGTAATGCCAGGTGTTTACCAAATCTTCGCCAGTTTGAAGGCTTATAGCTTGATGGCATGGCTGGACTGTCTTATACCATTCTCTGCTCTTTTCTAACCCTGAGATTGCTCACGCTGGTCTCTCTGCCTCAAATGGACCATTTCTCATTTCCTTTTTCTGTTCACGACACAACTCAAATGCCCCTTCCTCCAGGAAGCCTTTCTGGACTCTCCCCTGTGCTCCCACAGCACTTTGGACCTGCTCTGTGACAGCCTGTGCTGTGTCATGTTGTCGCTTGCATTCTAGATTCCATGCTTCCTGTGGGCAGGATCTGGGTTCTATTCTATCCCAATTGTCGTCCCTGCACCTGGCACAGCCGCTGTCGTGACAGATGGTTGTTGAAGGCGTGCACAAGTCTTACCTGCAGCATGACCGCCAGCCCCAGAAGAGGCTGCACAAAGGCTGACCGAGTTGCCTTCCTCAGTCTCAGTCTGTGCAGTAAGCCTGAAGGATGCTTGCTGGGTTGTTGTGCGTTATTTAGGGTCAACCCACTGAAGCAGAGTGAAGGCGAACAAAAACCCATATTTTGTCTTAAAAATGCTCATATCTTTTTCAGCGGGTACTTTAGAATAACGGTAATCTGGTGTTGAATGGCCTTCCTATAGCATTTGCTGGAAACATCTGATGGCGTATTTTAAACTGAAAATGTACTTCACTCCATTCAATATCTTTCCTTGATTTCAGCTCCAGTGTAATGGAAAAGCACATAGGCTGGATCAGGAAGGCCTAGATTTGAATCCTGGTACTAAGAGGACCCGGGACAAGGACTCATGGCCTTCCTGTTCTCTCATTTGTGAAATATGGTGATCCCTGTATCTTGAAGACGCCAAGCGCTAGGGATGAACGGGAAGCTGTGCAGTGAAAAGCAATCCCAGTACCTTATTTCTTTTCATTTTTTTTGGTCCTAGAAAATGAGCAAAATCTCTGTGTCTGATTACACAACGTAAGACAAAGTGAGCTGGAAACACTGACTCTTACACTTGTTAGCTCTCTGTGACCTTCAGTGCCTCGCTTTGTCCCCTCAGCCATCTGCCTTGTCTCTGTACTGTTATAATGGCAGCTACCTTTCACGACGGGTTGGCAAGGCATACGTTATAAGAAAAGTGACATGCCTGGCACATAATTCACGATATCTGTAATTTCCAAATGACAGATGTAATTGCCCATAATAGAAGTTCCAACTTTTTTGAGAAATGTCCCCAAATGCATTCTCTCTTTATGCCTGTGTTTCATTTATCTTTTAGAGGGCGCTGGGGGCAGAGGACAGGCAGGGGTAGAAAAGCTACTAATAGGAGGATGGTGGTTTCTAAGGGCCCTCTTTCCATGTAGGATGCCAGGAAACAGTGGAATAAGCTCAAAGTTTAGATTTGAGTGCTGAGTGCTCATCCCGACTCTGAAGCTAACTGCTCACAGGACTGTCGACCTGGCCTCCTCACCTTTGTGGGCCTCTGTTTATTCATCTATAAACAGTCTGGGTGATTTTGGTGGCCCCATCTTCCTGATTTCAGTGTTCCCATCTGTTAATTAATATTTGTCCTCACCAAGGTTACCTCTGTGGCCCTCTGGCTGTCTTTTGGGTCAAAGCTTGTCACTTGTCCAAATACTACATTTTAATGCACATGGCCTCAGCTGATAAAGAACCTGCCTACAGTGTGGAAGACCTGGGTTCAATCCCCAAGTTAAGAATATCCCCTGGAGGGGGGTGTGTGGCAACCCACTCCAGTATTCTTGCCTGTGGACAAATTTCAGTTCATTAAAAACTGCAAAACCAATCTGTATCATGTACCAAACCAATCTAAAATAAATCTACATGTTTAAAAACAAAACAAAACAAAACAAAAAAAAGGGATCTTGCCTGTGGACAAAGTCTACAGTCCTTGGGGATACATGGGCTACAGTCCATGGGATCGCAAAGAATTGGACATGACTGAGCGACTAAGCACAGCTCATGCCTGTATACCGGCTTCTTCCCCACCATATTTCTCTTTTAGAATTGTCCCATGGTCATGGGACTTAAGCAGGTATTGAGTGCACCCTACCATCTCTCCTTGTCCTACCCTGCTTCTTACCTGGCCTCAAGTAAGATAGTCTGCTGCTCTGTCCATCCTGGAAGATCTCTTTCATTAAAAATATAAGACATTGTGTGGATGAAACTCTGTCTTACCTTCAAGAACTGGAGGGGATTCACAGATATCCCTTATATTCGCTGAGCTTCCCAGACTCTGGGTGCTCAGCAACATCAAATATTTCTGTTCAAGCATGAATCATTTCTAGATGGCTGCACACTGATTTCAGGAGCAATTCTCAAGGGAGGTTTTAGCATCACAAGTGAAATTGGCCAGCTGGGCCAAGGCTCTTTCCCATGGCCTTCCACCTCTGATGTGGTTGGACAGGCACTGTGTGTGCCCAGGTCAGGAAATTTGAATCAAGAGCCTGCTGCGTGTGACTCATCACACCAGGGCAGGGGTTTCACCTGTGAGCAAGGCCAAGAGCTGCCCCAGGTATTTGGGGATCAGGCATGGAAACAGAAGAACGAACTAGGCAAGGCTGGGTTCTGGAAAGCAAAGGGGAGAGACATTTGATACATTTCCTGGGAGGGACTGTCAAGAAAGTCTTCACAGAAGAGTGCGTTGTGTTAAGGTGCTTCAGTCATGTCTAACTCTTTGTGACCCCATGGACTATAGCCCACCAGGCTCCCCTGTCCATGGGATGCTCCAGGCAAGAATACTGGAGTGGGTTGCCATGCCCTCCTTCAGGGGATCTTCCCAACCCAGGGATCCAACCCTCATCTCTTTTGTCTCCTATATTGACGGGTGGTTTCTTTACCACTCGTGCCACCTGGGAAGCCCTCACAGAAGAGAGAGGGCCTAAAAGAAATCTACAGAAATTTCCAAGTAGGGGGAGGGGCCCTCAGTAGGAGGTAACCTGTAAAGCCGTGGAGGCTGGGGGTAGTGAAGAAGTGATATGAATGGGCAAGGCTGGAACACAAGTAAAGCGGTGTCTGTTGAGGCTGGGGACAGAAGAGGGGCACGTCTTGGCAAGTCTTTTGAGGCCAGCCAAGGAGCTTGTCCTCTAACCTGAAGGTCTTGGGAAACATGGAGAGGTTTAGAAGTGGACCGACAACTCTCCCTAGCTTCAGAATAGAGTTTAGAGTCAAGAAGATGGTTCAAGCCAGAAATATGATGGCCTCTCTGGAGACTTTTCAGATAAGAGTCTTGAATTTAGGACTTCCCTCATGGTCCGGTGGATAGGACTTCCTATTTTCAAGACAGGATTGATCCCTGGTTGGGGAACTGGGATTCCACATGCCACTGGGTGCCATCAGAAAAAAAAAGTCTTGAATTCAAGAAGGGGAATTAAGATGAAGAGAAGTGATGGATAGGGGATAGTGAGAGCAGGAATCCTAATGAGGGAGAGATGGAGAGGGGTCAGTTGAATGAACAAGCTACTTCCTTTGTCATAAAAATATCAGAGGAACACTGTAAGGCCTTTTGACCTTGAATGTGGGTCAATAGGAGGGAGGGATCATGGGCGACACTCAGAGGTTTCTTTACATCTTTACTGCACCCAGCACCTTCATCTGTCACCTGAACAAACACAAGAGCCTCTAAATGGGCATCTCTGCTCCATATGTGCACCTTCACTATACTCTGCACAGGGCAGCTAGAGAGATCTTTGAGAAACTAAAATCAGATGTGATGAGAACACTTATTATCCCCCATCTTAACAAATTTCAAGTGTACAATACAGTATTGTTACCTATAGTCACCATTCTCTGAATTAGCTCTTCAGAGCTTACTCATCTTACAGAACTAAAACTTTGTACCTTTGGCCAAAGGCTTCCCAGGTGGCTCTAGTGGTCAAGAACCCACCTGCAATTCAGGAGACTCAGGTTTGATCCCTGGGTCAGGAATATTCCCTGCAGTAGGAAATGGCAACCCACTCCAGTATTCTTGCCTGGAGAATCGCATGGACAGAGGAGCCTGGTGGGCTGCAGTCCATGGGGTCACAAAGAGTTAGACACAACTGAGACGACTTAGCACGCATGCACCTCTGACCAGTGTGTCCCCATGTGCCCCTCCCCCAGCCGCTGGTGACCACCATTGCACCTGCTGTTTCTGTGAGTTTGACTGTCTGATTTCACCTTTAAATGAGATTGTACACATTTTGATCTATATTGCTTAGCATTATATCCTCCTTTTATGTTGTTACAAATGACAGGGTTTCCTTAATTATTTTAAAGCCTGAGTAACAGTCCATTGTCTGCATCCACATCTTCATTCATTCGTCCACACGTGTGCATTGCTGCTTCTGTATCTCGGCTGTTGTGAAGAATGCTGCAGTGAGTGTAGGATTGCAGATATCTCTTTGAGATCCTGATTTCAATTCTTTTGGACATACACCCAGAAATGGGATTGCTGAGTCATATGGTAGTTCTATTTTAAATTTCTTAAAGAAACTTTCATGCTGTTTTCCATAATGGCTGTACTGATTTATCTTCCCACCGACAGTGCACCAGAGTTCCCTTTTCTCCACATCCTTGCCAACACTTATCTTTTTTTTTTTTTTTTTTTTTGCGCTATTGAGTTGTCTGAGTTCCTTAGATATTTTGCATATTAACTCTTTATCAGATATATAGCTTCCAAAATTTTCTCCTCTTTTGTAAGTTGCCTTTTTACGCTGCCAATTATTTCCTTGTCTATGCCGAGTTTTTTTAGTTTAATGTGGTCTCACTTATTTAATTTTCACTGTTGTTGCCTGTGCTTTTGGTGCTGTATCCAAAAAGTCATCGTGAAGACTTGCATTTGTAACTTTCCCTGCTATGTATCCCTAGGAGATTTTTGGCTTCAAATCTTTTGTTCTCCACTTTGAGTTGATTTTTGTGCAAGGTGTAAGATAAGGGTTTGGTTTTATTCATTTGCATGTGAGTGTCCAGTTTTCCCAACACCATTTATCAAAGAGGTTATCCTTTCCTCATTGTGTATTCACGACACCCTTGTCAAAGATTAGTCGACTGTATATGTGTGGGTTTATTTTTGCCCTTTCTATGTGTCTGTTTTTTACCATGACCGTGCTGTTTTAATGACTATGGCTTTGTGATGTAATTTGAAACCAGCAAATGTGATGCTTTCAGCTTCATTCAGCAGTGAGAGGATTTTACAGTGGGAAATGACAGACACAGAAGTGTATTTTGGATTCTGGCTGCAGTAGAGAGAGTGCATGTGAGGGGAGCAAGTCAGGACGTGTAGAGATGTGATTGGAGGTCATCGCAGGAGGTAGTGATGGTCCTGACCATGGTTAAGGTCACAGAGATAAAGAAAGGAGAATAAACTTCAGAAATATTAAGGCAGGTGAACACTGGGAAGTATGGATGACTCAATATACAGTATCTGAAAGTGCAGAATTATCAAGGATGACTCCTAATTTTCTAATGGATTGGCCTTGATGTTGTTCACTGGCCTGGGGACACAGGGGAAGGAAGAGATTTTCAGGGGGAAATGATGACTTCTATTTTGGATAAGTAGATTTTTAGATCTCTGTGGAAACCCATGTATGTTTTATGCAATTTGAGTTATCAGTCAAGCTCAGAAAGGAGTTCTTGACTTGAATCTGAGCTTAGAAGATCATCAGCACATAGATGTTAATTGAGAGCATGGGGGGAGCAGTGATCACCCCAGGGAGTATATAGAATGAGGAAATAAAAGTGTTCTTTTAGACTCACAAGGTCGATAACACCGCCTATTCAACCCATTCAAAAAAAGAAAAAAAAAAATACAAAACACACATTCTAGAATTTCCTCTTCCCTTAAGGGCTTTTTACTCTGTCTCCATACTGCCGGCTAGGAAGTCAGCCTTGATGTTTCCAGGGCTCTTTCCCCTCATCCAGTCTTTTCTTTATAGAAGTCTCCCTGGACCACCCTAGTCAAATAGCCCCTCAGAGCTTGCTTCATTTTTCTCCACATCACTCATCACTGTATAACTGTTTTAATATTATTACATATGTATTTGCTTGTTTAATTGATTATCTCCATTGAAGATGGTAAGCTCCGTGGTGCAGGGAGTTTGTCGTGTTTATAGCTGCACCAAGTTCCTAGAAGAGATTTCCTGGCACTCAGTGAGCATAGAGCCCATATTCATTAAAGTGCATATAGAGGAATTAATACCAGGAATCTCCAGTAATAGAATAACACTCTTCCAATTAACACAAATACCCACAGTCCTATATAAGTGCCGTTCCAAGCTCCTGATCATCAGGTGGGGACACTGAAACACTTCCTGGTCCCTTATGCACCCGCTCCCTGCAGGGAACCACCTCCCCTTCCTGTTTTCTCAGCCAACCCTGACAAATATGTTTCAAGTTTCCATTTAAATTAAAAAAAAAAAAAAAAAAGGAAAAATTTCTCCCGGTACTGAGATGAAGACAACCTGGGGATGAAGGTAGATGATTCCCACCCACTATGCTCTAGTAAATGCAGAGGTGGGTGTTTTGGCCAGCGAGGTGGGAAACAGCTCTGCTTGAGGCCAGCAAGTATGAGACAGAAGTGCAGCACCCCACTGTTCAACTTAATCTGGAAATAAAAGCAATGTGTTCCTGGACAATGGTTCTTAACCTTCATTACGTTGAGGATCACTTTGAGGATCTGATGAAATCTGCAGTCATTCTCCAAAAAACAAACAAAAAGAAAGAAAGAAACAACACTTTTATCAGAAGGGTTATGGATCCCCTGAAGCCCTTCCTTCCGTGGACCCCAAATAAGAATCTGTGTTCTAGGAGAGGGATGGGGTGGTTTCAAAGCCTACAGACATCCCTTTGTGGGCACCATGGGGTGGTGTGTTCTCTGTTGATGCCTGAGCGAGTAGGTGCCTAGGTTATACATAAATCAACACGCATTTTATTTTATTTTATTTATTTATTTTTTTTATTCCTTTTTAGTTTTTAATAGGAATAAGTTTCCTAATATTCAACACGCATTTTAATGAAAGACACTTCCTAGAGCCGGGGGCTGTTTAGAATGTGACTGCCTTGGATCCGTTTGTTTTGGCCTCACCTCATGGCTTGTGGGATTTTAGTTCCCCAACAAGGGATCAAACCCCAACTCTAAGCAGCAAAAGCCTGGAATCCTAACCCCTGGACTTCCAGGGAATTCCCTAGACCTGAGACTGAATCCCAGTCTGACTACAGTGACCAACTTCTCTCTCTCTCTCTCTTTTTTTTTTTCTGGGACTGTTCAAGTTTGCAAACTAAGAGTCTGGCATCCTGGGACTACCCTCAGTCCTGGACAAACCTGGTTGGATGGTTATCCTAGTTCTGACATTTGTCAGCCAAGTGACCCCGGACAGTTATGTGGCCTCTGTGGAGTGGTCCCCCCTGCTTCCTGCCTCAGGTTCTGTGACACAGACTTACCTGTCGCATCCCAAGATGGATCTTGTACAGGTGATTGGTTGAGAGGCTGCTCTCAGTGGAAACCTCAGAGGGAGTGAGGAGAGCAGAAATAGGCAGGGAAGAAGGCAGGCGTAGGTGTGGGTGCCTCACCTAAGCTCAGCCGGATCTGCTTTCCATCCTGAAGCAAGCAAGACCATTCTTGTGGAGCCAACTCTGGGGGATCTGTCTACCCAAGTATTTCTGGGGCAGGCAGCTCCTGTCAGCTCAGGAAAGTCCTTTGGAGGACAGAGCAATAATGGGTTATTACCAGCCAACACGGTAACTCAGTGATGGGCACACACGAGCCTGGGGCAGGGGGCAGGGTGAAGCACCAGTAGGTCTACCACATTCTAACTGATGTTTCCACTTCTTCCCATTAGAGCTCCCTCCAAGTCCTCCTTTAAGACAAACAAACCTCCCCATAGCTGCTTCTTGGGGAGCTCACAATGTTCGGTCGCACAACCCTGTGATCCCCTTAGAATGTCTGTTCGCATTAGGCAGTTGTGTAAACATGACTAAAAGGGTCTCCTTAAGCTGTGTAATGCTTGGAGCCCAGGGAGCCCTGCTGTGGGTTCCTTTCCCCATTTAGCCACACCTTCTCCTGCTCATACATTTCTTAAAAACATTAAAAGTTTAGTTCATCATGGATTTTTTTGCATTGATATAATTTTTTTTTTTAGGTTTATTTTTGGCTATGCCACACAACATACCAGATCTTAGTTCCTCAAGCAGGGATCAAACCCATGCTTCCTGCAGTGGAAGTGCAAGTCTTAACCACTGGACTACCAGGGAAATCTCCCCCTTACTCTTCTCTTAAGAGCATTGTAGGAAAGTTACAGTGGGCTGCCAGCTATGCTGGTGCCTATTGGACTGACCAGTCACAGACTGGTCTTTTGCTCACACATTGCTGTCCAGTCTCCATTCATTCTGGTCCCTGGGTCTTGTTTGCTTCAGCACCTGCCATTATCTTAGATGCCTTCCTAGTCAAGCTGAATGCCCCGATAGCACCTTGGCTTTCAGCTTCTCAGCTTGGATAGCTTTTCTTCTATTCCACTCAGCCATATATTCATTCATGTCTCATACTTGTTATAGACGCACCGAATAATGTATTGAACCTGGCTTCCTCTCTTTGCTTGCTATATTTTACACTTATATATTCAGTATATCAATAGTTCTCTATGCTGTACTGTAAGAGATTGTTGTTTATGCATTCTATATATAATAGTTTACATCTGTTAATCTCAAACTCCCAATTCATCCCTCCCCTGCACACCCCCAGCAACAAGTCTTTTCTCTATGTCTATGAGTCTGTTTCTGTTTTGTAGGGAAGTTCATTTGCATCATATTTCAGATTCCACATATAAGTGATACAATACAGTATTTGTGTTTCTTTTACTTTGCTTCATATGATAATTTCTGTGTGTGCTAAGTCATTTCAGTCATGTCCGACTCTGCAGCCCCATGGATTGTAGCTCACCAGGCTCCTCTGTCCATGGGATTCTCCAGGCTAGAATACTGGAGTGAGTTGCCATTCCCTTCTCCAGGGGATCTTCCCAACCCAGGAATCAAACCAAGGTCTCCCGCATTGCTGGAAGATTCTTTAGTGTCTGAGGCACCAGGGAAGCCCAACCCAGGGAATCAAATCAGCATCTCTTTTGTCTCCTGCATTGGGAGGCAGGTTCTTTACCACTGGTGCTGCCTGGGAAGCCCCATGACAATCTCTAGGTCCATCCATTATCCCTCTTTTCTAGGAGTTCCCTCCTTATGGGTCTATGGTATGTAATTCCAGCAGCGCTCTCCTGATAACCCTGCCATAACCTCAACTTCTCTTGAGGATATTGTGTTACATTACCTGCACTGATCTTAGTTTCTTTAAGTGTGAAACAACAAAAACAGGCAACTCATAAGAAGATGTTAATGAAAATTGAATGAAAAAATAAAGCAAACTCAACACTGTTGTAATACTTGACATGCTATAGGTGATTAATCAGTGTTTATTGTAAGTAAAGGCTCATTTGTGAACTTTAATGCCATCTCAGAGGGTGGTGAAGGCTTTCCCGATGACTCAGTGGGTAAAGAATCCACCTGCAATGCAGGAGACACAGGAGACTCAGGTGTAATGCCTGGGCTGGGAAGATCCCTTGGAGGAGGATACGGCAACCCACAGTATTCTTGCCTGGGGAGTCCCATGGATAGAGAAACCTGGTGGGCTACATACAGTCCATGGGGTCCCAAAGAGTTGGATACGACTGAGCGACTAAGCACACACACAGAGAATGGTAAGGTTGGCATCCTGCTGTGAAAACTGAAGAACCTGAATGAGACTCTTGTTTGAATGGAACCTCTCTATGGGGTGGACGAAGGGAAATCCCTTAGGTGGAGCCTTTGGATCCTGAGTGAAGGAACTTGGAGATGTTCAGGCTTGAGGGGTCTTTGAGTGCGTCAAAGCATAATAGCACAAAGCAATAAGTTATGTTCCGAAGTGTGACAGTGAGTCATCAAGGAAGAACTAAATTACAGTCTGTAAACTCTGCTGAAAGAAGGCATGGGAGTATAATTTCTAAAATGAGTTACATTGAAAATTGCTAAAATTAAATATAAAAGTATTTGATATTTAAAGCATTTGGTATAAGTCATCTTGAAAATTAATTTCTGGGCACACATCCTCATGGCAGAGGTATTACTACAGGGGAAGAGTGGATGACTGAACGGTGGTTTTTGTGAAACCTTATTGATTTTAAATCAGAATATAAAATGCACCGAAGAATAAATGGCCTTTTTCAGTTTGCTTAGAGGAAATGTTTAAATATAAGATTATCTTTGGAATCTTGTGCCCAAGGTAGAATTCATCAAGCGTGATTTTTTTTTTTTTTTTAGCGTGCTGACTGGTGTGAACCTTTGGGAGAATAAAATGAATATTAATATAATTGCTTCTGAATATCAGAATGAGATTCCCTTGGCTTTCTCTTTTCCTCTTTCTTTCCAAAAACATGCATGTATTGGAGACAAAAAAAAAAAATGATCATCAATCCTTTTAAAGTGACAGGCAGATATTGAGTTCTATGTAGTACAGATGAGAGAGACAGGAAGCCGTTTCGGAATACCTTCTCTGTGCTGGTGACTGTCATAAATATTTCCCTGGTGATAGTTTTATTTAATCCTCATGCAGGAGGTGTTACTAGTGATCTTTAAAGCCGGAGAGACGCAGGCACAGAGAGGGGGAAATCACTTGCTGAGTCCCACAGATAGCAAGAGAGGAAGCCTGAATCGTCCCTGAAACTGGCCTGATCCCAAGGCTTATTCCTTTTCAGCCACCCCATAGGCGTCCCTTGTGAAGGGCATTTAAAATTAAGCTATAGATCATAAAAGCAAAGCAAAACAAAAGACCAAAAGTAAAAGCCCAAAACTACTCAGTCAAAATATTTGGCTTTTAACCATGCAGTTGTTTAAACTTGGGAAATGGAATTGAGCTTCTGTTTGACTTGGAATATGAAGAAGATGAGAAGAGGATTTGTTTGATGACCTTTAATACAGGTCTGCTTCCAGCGTCTTTTGATTCTGGATTATACATGAAAAGGATACAGCATGTTTACTTGAAAAGACACTTCTGGAATTAGCGGCCTTTAAAAAAAAGAAGAAAGAAATCTGGAGAAGTCTGTGTCTTCTTTAATTGTGTAGGTAAGCAGTTTGAATTTTAAGTGTTTGCCTTTCCACTTTATACTTAGTTGACTATCTCCATCCAAAATGAAAGAAAATGTGCTTACTGAAACAGCAGATCTGCCTTGCTTTCTTTGTGTGGTTTAATTGCACATCCTCCTGGAAATTTTCATTCAAAATTCAGTGATTAATGTACGTGTCAAAACTTCTGGGATGTTAATTTATACATCTAAACTTTAAATCAATATGTGCTTTAGGATAAATCTCATTTTAAGTTAAAACTGAGGCTGGGTTGGCGCCCAGGGACATATAATGTGAGTCATGGCAGGAATGAAGTGTGCACTGTGCTTGAGGTTTCCTTTGCAGAAAATCTTGGGGTCCTGATTGTGGTTGCCAGAGAGATGGAGAGTGAATACACACAGACACACATGCGCACACACACATAAACATCTGCACACACCCCCCACATCATACCCTGACACGCTTTCATCTGGGCAACTTCTTCATTGATTCAGATTCACCTCAGTCATCATCTCTTGAAAAACCTTTCTCCATCCTTCTGAGGAGCTTCCCAGGTGGCTCAGTGGTAAAGAATCTGCTGCCAATGCAGGAGATGCAGATTTGATCCCTGGATTGGGAAGATCCCCTGGACAAGGACATGGTAACCCACTCCAGTGTCTTGCCTGGAGAATCCCATGGACAGAGGAGGCTGGCGGGCTGCAGTCCACGGGGTCCAAGAGTTAGATATGACTGAGCATGAACACTCTTCTGAAGGCTGACTCCGTCATCTTCTCTGGCCTCCCACAGGAGCTGGATGTAGCTTGACCACAGAATTAAACCCTTCAAGGCTGCTGAGTGTGACAGTGAGGCTCTGCTCAAAGCCTGGCTCTGCTCCTGGTGACCTGTGTGCCCATGGGCAGATTACTCATCCCTGCTGTGATTATATTTATGCATTTATAAAATTGGGATTAAAAAAATAGTATCTCTTGGGGCTTCCCTGGTGGTCTAGAGGCTAAGACTCTGCACCCCCAATGCAGGAGGCCAGGCTTACATCCCTGGTCAGGGAACTAGATCCCACATTCTGCAACCAAGAGTTCGCCTGCTGCAAGTCAGGATCCCACAAGCTGCACGGAAGAGGGAGGATCCTGCATGCTGCAGCTGAGACCCAGTGCTGCCAAATGAGCAAATAAATACAATAGTGCTGCTTTCAGATCTTTGTGAGGATTAAAGAACAAATATTAATATAAGTAAAATGTTTAGAATGGTATCTGGCATATTGCAAGACTCAATAAATGTTACTGTCTGCACATCAAACATTGATTTAAGTCCTTCTTTGTCTCTTTCTTGGGACAGAATCTGTTGCTTTATCTGTCAAATAGAAGGGTAGCAAGGCCACTTTCCTCATAGGTGGCCTGGACAATATGCCCACCTCAGGCATAGGGCTTATAAAAATGCCTGACACAGAGCAAAAGAATTGAGAAGGAAGAGCCATTTTATTAGTGAAAGAAGTTTACTCAAGCATGTACTTAGGGCCAGGCCTCATGCTACATTCTGGAATCTTGTTGAGAAGACAAGACTTAGTCTCTCTCTCTCGGGACTTACATTTTTGCAGTGGGAGAGTAGGGGAAGGCAGACACCCCGGGCAGTAGTAACTTGTTTTATTTCTTCTTCCAGACGGTGCACTTGAACCTTCATTCATTCATTTACTAATGCGTATGTACCTTCAACACGTATGTGAACACTTTCCCTGAACCAGCCACTTGACGTGGATTTTCTCTTGGATTCCTCACAACAGTTGTATGAGCTGAAAAGATTCTTTCTAGACCATTTTCACAAATGGAGATTCTGAAGCTTAGAGAGATGGAGTAACTTGCCAGAAAATTGCACAAATGATCACAGTTAGAGTACAAATTCCAATTTAGGGCCCTCTGATTCCTAATCCCTTTCATGAGGCTGAGTTATAAAACAGGAATGCTGGCAAAGTGCTCACAGAATGACGGGAACGGAAGCAAGTGCACTTGCTTCTCTGCTGCTGCTGCTGCTGCTGCTAAGTCGCTTCAGTCGTGTCCGACTCTGTGCGACCCCGTAGACGGCAGCCCACCAGGCTCCCCCGTCCCTGGGATTCTCCAGGCAAGAACACTGGAGTGGGTTGCCATTTCCTTCTCCAATGCATAAAAGTGAAAAGTGAAAGGGAAGTCGCTCAGTCGTGTCCGACTCTCAGCGACCCCATGGACTGCAGCCTACCAGTCTCCTCCGTCCGTGGGATTTTCCAGGCAAGAGTACTGGAGTGGGGTGCCATTGCCTTCTCCGTTGCTTCTCTAAGGCTCACTTTTTTTCAAAACAAGCAACTTTTTATTGGAGCATAGATAATTTACAATGTTGTATTAGTTTCAGATATACAGCAAAGTTTTTAAGTTAAATATATGTATATATATTATTTTTCAGATTCCTTTTCTTTATGGGTGATTACAAGACATTGAGTAGAGTTCCCTGTGCTATGCAGTAGGTCCTTGTTTATCTACTTTATACACAGTATATATCCATTAATCCCAAACGCCTAATTTATCTCTCTCCCACCCTTTTCCCTTTGGTAACCATAAGTTTCTTTTCTGTGTCTGTAAGTTTATTTGTATTTTGTAAATAAGTTAGTTTGTATCATTTTTTCGATTCTACATGTAGGTGCTATCATAGGGTATTTGTCTTTCTCTGTCCGACTCCACTTTAGTGTGATCATCTCTAGGTTCATCCAATTGCTGCAGATGGTATTTCATTCTTTATGGCTGAATAAGTACTATTCCATTTATATACGTTCCACACACACGCACACACACACCACATCTTCTTTATCCATTCACCTATCCATGGACATTTAGGTTGCTTCCATGTCTTGGCTATTGTAAATAGTGTTGCTATGAACATTGGGGTCCATGTATTTTTTTTTGAGTTCCTCATTTTTTTCTGGGTATATGTCCAGGAGTGGGATCGCTGGGTCATATGGTAACTTTATTTTTAGTTTTGTAAGGAACCTCCATACTGTTCTCCATAGTGGCTACCTGTCTCCCTATTTTTAAAACAAGGAGGACGAGGAGGTGACTCCTGTTGTTGTTTCTGTTGGGCTTTCTTCCACTAAGAAATAATTTCAAGTTTCTTTTGAATTTGTTCCTTTTCTGATGCTCTCTTTCCTCCCCCCCTTATTTCTTTCGTATATACTGTATTTATTCTTTTAATAGAGGCATTTGCTACATATTTTTTTTTCTGTCATATTAGAATGTGAGCAGTGTGAAAACTGAATCTATTTCATAGTTCATCTTTCTTCCCAATGCTTTCATACCATTTAGCTCAGTTCAGTTGCTCGGTCGTGTTAGACTCTTTGCAACCCCATGGACTGTAGCACGCCAGGCCTCCCTGTCCATCACCAACTCCCAGAGCTTGCTCAGACTCATATCCATCAAGTTGGTGATGCCATCCAATCATCTCATCCTCTATCATCCCCTTCTCCTCCTGCCTTCAATCTTTCCCAGCATCAGGGTCTTTTCCAGTGAGTCAGTTATTTGCTTCAAGTGGCCAAAGTATTGGAGCTTCAGCTTCAGCATCAGTCCTTCCAATGAATAGTCAGGACTGATTTCCTTTAGGATGGACTGGTTGGATCTCCTTGCAGTCCAAGGGACTCTCAAGAGTTTTCTCCAATACCACAGTTCAAAAGCATCAGTTCTTTGGTGCTCAGCTTTCTATATAGTCCAATTGTCACATCCATACATGACTGCTAGAAAAACCATAACTTTGACTAGATGGACCTTTGCTGGCAGAGTAATGTCTCTGTCTTTTAATATGCTGTCTAGGTCGGTCATAGCTTTTCTTCCAAGGAGCAAGTATCTTTTAGTTTTGTGGCTTCAGTCACCATCTGCAGTGATTTTGGAGCCCAAGAAAATAAAGTTTGTCACTGTTTCCATTGTTTCCCCATCTATTTCCCATGAAGTGATGGGACCAGATGCCATGATTTTCGGTTTCTGAATGTTGAGCTTTAAGCCAGCTTTTTCACTCTCTTCTTTCACTTTCATCAAGAGGCTCTTCAGTTCCTCTTCACTTTCTGCCATAAGGGTGGTGTCATCTGCATATCTGAGGTTATTGGTATTTCTCCTGACAATCTTGATTCCAGCTTGTGCTTCATCCAGATTTTTTCCAAATTTGCTGGCACATTGTGTGTGGTACTTTAATGGCATCATCTTTTAGGACTTGAAATATCGCAGCTGGAATTCCATCACCTCCACTAGCTTTGTTCATAGTGATGCTTCCTAAGGTCCACCTGACTTTGAACTCCAGGATGCCTGGCTCTAGGTGAGTAATTACACCATTGTGGTTATCTGGGTCATTAAGATCTTTTTGTACAGTTCTTCTGTGTACCCTCTGCGTCTGTTATGTCCACAGTGTTTTTGTCCTTTACTGTGCCAGTCTTTGCATGAGACGCTTTCATACCATAGGTGGACTTTAAATGCTTATATCATTGAATCGTTCAACTAGGATTTTATTGTACTGCCCAGTGCAATGACCCACGGAAATAGGGTGATCCCAGCATGTCAAGGTGCAAATGTTTTGGAACAGGATGGATCCGAATTACTGAAGTTCTGAGGTTTCCTCTGAGCCACCAGCCCAGGCTGAGAGCTGCTCATGCAGCCTAGCCGCCCTGAGCTGCGCACTGGTTGTGAATGGCCACTCAATTCTCTCCAGCCCTCACTTGCCTCGAGAGCCCCCATGGAAGTTACACAGGAACATTAAATTCTTAAGAATGGAAAATCCAGAGCCAAACTCCCAGAGGCCCAAGGACATCCAGTTCCAACTACCAGCTGCATTGTTCAGCCTTGTTTATTATTAGCCCAGTCCTGCCAGCACAATTGATTCCACCGAGAACCTTCTCAGAAAGCTCCTGCCCCAGGGTCTCACTGTGCTTGGAAACAGACTGTCTTAAGCAGGCACTGAGTCTGCTTAATGGGGTAAGCTCCAGGGGAGAAATATCAGGGGATATTTTGGTGGGAAAATTAGGTATCCAGGGATACCATTATGATTTCTGTATTATTTTAGGCTGGGACTTCAGAATGCTTTATAATTTAGAACTAAGAATAAACCTGGATTTCATTTGATTTCTACATCCAGAAAATATTACTGGGTACTTACCCTGGGTCAAGTCCAGGGCTGAGGATTCAAAGACACAATCATTATCATCCCAATAGCTAATATTGATTGAACTTATTTAGCAGGCATTGTGATAAGCACTTTTCATACATTATTGTTTTTAATCTGCAAGGTGCTCTACTCCAGGATTCCATTAGGATTTTATTCTGCACACACCCAAGGGTGGGGCACTTGTTAGAGTACAGAATGCTATGGTCGCTTTAGGCTTATCTCTATACATTATTTTAGTAATTTGGAGAAGCTGAAGGTCACAGCTTCAGTAGATGGAAGCCGTAGATTTAGAGGTACCTTTAAACACATGTTGAATGCCTGATAGCTCTCTGGGTTTCAAGTTATGGGGGAGGAGGCAGATGATTAATAATTTGAAAGTAATTTACTAATTGCTGTAAGAAAATCAGCCATGGGGTGCTGTCTGGAATTCAAAGGAGGGAGGAGCTATCAAGGAAGACTGTAGAGGAGGTGAGCCAGCCTTGGTAGACTAGCTTTATGTCTCCAACTAGTGGGAAACAGTATTCCACATCAGAAGAACCTGTGCAAAGACAAGTTCCTGTGGAAAGAAGGGTTTTTTAGGGTACTTGCTAATGGACCCATTAGAATGATTGGGACTCAGAGAGCATGTGGTGATGAGGAGGTGTTAGGAGATGAGAATGATAAGGTATGTGGGCTCTGAGATGAAAGAGCTGTTATGGCAGTGGGTTGGGATTTTACCCTGTTGGAGAATGTATTATATATAGTTGTGTGTCAGCAAAAACTGGGTTTAGCTGTGACAATAGACACCTAATGACAGTAAGTTATCCAAATGGAGTTTTATGTAATGACATCTGGCTTCTACCACTGGTTGCAGGAAGACATCAAGGACACAGCTTGATGTTCTGCCCAATTTCCTGCTCTGCCATCTTTAGCACGCAACTTGCTTTTTCAGATTCATGGTGGTGGGGTGTTTTCTCTAACATCAGGCATGGTGTCCGTATTTCAGATGTATAGGAAGCAGGAAGGGGGAAGAGTGAAAGACTCCTGTCACCAGGTCTCTCTCTTTTGTCAGAAAACAATTGCTTTCTCATAATCCCATCCAACAGGCTTCCACTAACATCTGCTTGGTCTGAACTAGGTCTTGTGACCCCTACTGATGAAAAGGGTGTCTGTAGAGTGCTTATTATTGTGGTATGTGACTGAGCCAGATAATGCCAAAATTCCATTTAGAGAGAAAAGGAAGTTTTTTTTTTTTTTTTGGATAACAAATGAGAAAGCGCCTGCCATTAGGAGTGACGTCATCAGCTTAGGT
This sequence comes from Bos javanicus, assembly GCF_032452875.1. NCBI lineage: Eukaryota > Metazoa > Chordata > Mammalia > Artiodactyla > Bovidae > Bos > Bos javanicus. Next base: position 4,269,262 of record NC_083881.1, read on the forward strand.
TTACAGAGATGGCTTTGGCAGCTGTCAAGTGGCAGACCTTGCAACCGTGACCATCAAGTAGGGCTCAAGTGAAGAAACGGGGAGAAAAACGAGGATAATAGGATAGAAGAGAGGAAGTCCGTGGTGATGTAGAAGCCACATGAAGGAGCGCTTTACCCTGAGTGGGGCAAGGTCTGGGTAGGAGTTCCCAGAGGATGTGATGATGGGAGGGATTGAAGGAAGAATGTGGGTTGGTGACAAAGAAATAAGCACAAGCAAGACAGCTTGGAGGAAAGAGGAACAGCCCACATTAATGATGGGGATTTCACTCTGGCTTAAGAGCCTCCTGCCTGTCAGGAGCTGTTTATCTCATGTAAAAACTGTGTAAGGAGAGCTTCTAGGATGCCTGAAAACACACGCTTAGCACAGGAGTCTCTAAGTTCAGAGAATTCCAAAACAAGGCACCCCCATCCGATACCCATACTTCTCCCAGTCCAGATTCAGTCTCCCCAGCAGGAGTCATTTTGCAATAAGCAATATTGTTTAGCGATAGAGTTCACATCATTATCTGTTTCCAGGGAAACAGACTTAGAAAGCTTAACCAGTGGTCAGATTCCTAACCCAGGAAGGGAGAGATTTGCTAACCTGTTGCTCAGAGCCCTTTAATTTGTGAGTTGTTGAAAAGCCCTTGGAAGGGTTTTTTGGTAGTGGATACCTTGATCAGATTTTCTGTTTAGAAATGACTTCTGGACTCAGTGGTGGATTAATGAGATAGGACCATGACGGTCCTGCATAACTACATGGGAGGCTTGTTGTTTATGGAATATTTTATTTTTGGCTGTGCTGGGTCCTCCTTGCTGTGCAGGCTGTCTCTGGTTGCAGCAATCGGGGGCTAGTCTCCAGTTGCAGTGTTCGGGCTTCTCACTGTGGTGGCTTCTCTTGCTGTGGAGCAGGGACTCTGGGCACCCAGGCTTCAGTACTTACGACTCCCAGGCTCTGGAGCGTGGGCTCAGTAGTTACGATGCATGGGCTTAGTTGCTCTGCAGCACGTGGGTTCAGGGATTGACCCTGTGTCCCCAGTATTGGCATGCAAATTCTTTCCCACCTAGCCACAAGGGAAGCCTTGTTTGTTTATTTTTAATGGGCTTTATTTTTAGAGCAGTTTTAAGTTCATGGAAGAATTGCGTTCTCCTGTATTCCCTGCCCCCACACGTACACAGCTTCCCCTACCATCTCCATCCTGTACTACAGTGGTGTGTCAGGTACAACTGGTAAACCTACATTGACACATTCTTGCCACCGCGAGTCCACATTTTACATCAGGGCTCACTCTTGATGTTGTGCATTTGGAAACATTTGTAATGACGTGTATCAAATTCATTGTGACATGACAAAATACCATTTTACAGTCATGCAGAGTGTTTCCACTGCCCTAGGAATTCTCCACTTCGGCCTGTTTGTCCATCTCTTTCACTAACTCCTGGCAACTGACCTGTTAACTGTCTCTAGTTTTGACTTTTTCCTGAATGTCATATAGTTGGAATCACACAGTCTGTGGCCTTCTCAGATTGGCTTCTTTCACCTATTCATATACGTTTAAGCTTTCTCCATGTCTTTTGACGACTTGATAGTTCTGTGTTAGTGCTGAATAATATTCCGTGTTCTGGATGTACCATGCTTTCTGTATTTATTCACCTACTGAAGGGCATCCTGGTTGATTATGGTTTTGGTAATTATGAATAAAATGGTAAACATCAGTGTGTAGGTTTTCGTGTGGGCGTTAAGGTTTCAACTCATTGGGTAAGTAGCGAGAAGCAGGATTGCTGAATCATATGGTAAGAGTGTGTTTTGTTTCATAAACTACTGCCAATCTTCCGAAGTGACTGTTCCATTTTGCATTCCCACCGGCAGCAAATGATAGTGCCTATTGCTGCATTTCCTCATCCTCATTTTGCATTTTCAGGGTTTTGTTTTCCTGGTTAAAAATGATGGGTCAGTGGAGACAGAGCAGGCAGATTCTAGAACTACCGCGGATTTCACGTCGACAGATCTTGGTGATGGGTTGGCCTTGGGTGTTACAGAAGTGTGTTGAATCTTGGATGACTCTAGGGTTTTAGTTTGGGCGACAGGATGAACAGTGATGCTACTTGCAAACACAGAAAAGTGAAGGACCAAGACAAGCTTTCACAACCACAATCTGGCATCTTGGTACGAGATATCCATAGAGTGTGTGGATGTTTGGAGAGATCTGGGTTGGTGATAGAACTACAAGTGTTATTGGCATGAAGATTGTAGTTAAATTCATGAGATCTGATGTGACTCCCTAGTTAGAGCATTTTGGATTCTTTCCTGTAGAAAGAGAAAAGACGAGGACAGGAGAAAGAAGTATGGATGGTACAGAAATCAGCTTCACTTGGGGTCTGGAGAGAAAAGCAAGCTCACAGCAAACAACATAGCATCTTCCCGGAACTTTGGAGCCCGGCAGAGCAGATACAGAACTGGATTATCCAGTTATTTCTGGCTCCCTGTTATCCTTAGGAAACATAAGTTGTAGCTTTCAAAAGATATTTTTGGATTTATTTTTGGTTAATCTGGAAGCAAAAAGAGCAAATATTACACAGTTTGGTAACAGCACAAGGTGGTACCAGGTCTGGTCCCAAAGTGAGTATGTAAACTATTTTATTCATTTCTTGTTGACAAATGTTTCTTGCCACTTACTCTGGGATGGAGACCATGGGAAGAGAAGGCAAACGAACTGGACCACATGCTCAGTCTTCTGAGCCTCAGATCCAGTGGAGGGAGTCAAAATACAAAAATAAATAAATTTAATGGGAAGTAAAAGCAGCAAAATAAAAGATGACAAGTGGGTCAGATCGAGGGGTCGGGGACACTGTCTGGTGTCAGATCATTTGAACGGAGACTTCAGTCAAGTCAGGGATGCTCAGGATGACATCTTCAGAGCCCTATCTAGATTGTCAACAGGTTTGCATGGCTTAGAGCAGGAATAACACAGACATGAAACTTGCAGAAGCAGAAATCTGTGCTGGGGTCCCATCAGGTGCTGGTCTCTGCACTCACCACTTGACCTTTTCTCATTTGTCTCTTAGAGCCACGTGAGAGAGGCAGTCTTATTATTCTCATTTTGGAGGAGAGAAATTGAGGCTCAGAAAAGGAATAATTGGCCCAAGATCACACAGTTAATGAATGAGATGAGGAGAATGATACTTGGGAGTCTGTCTGCCTTCAAGGTTCGCACTCTTTGTTCATCTATACCATCCTCCACACATGGCCCTGACCATACCATCCACAGCATATTCCACAAGCAATTTTCAACTCTCTCTGCACTGGAAAGAAGGCACCAGGGCTATATTTGTTTTCTGTTGTCTGTCTGACTCTTTAAAATGATTTCACAATCCTCATATAGAATCACTGAATCTATTTAAAGTTTTGCTCAAGACGAGTTGATAAAGTCAAATAAAACATGAAACACTGATCTTTATGTAATGTGCATAGCAAATCTGTTCCAAGGCACTCCTTGCAGTGTTGCAGTCCCCAGGGCTAGCTTGTGTTTGAGAGAGCTCATTCTGTTTATAATTTTATGCACATTTACACAATGCTCAGCCTGAATTAAAACAATAAAATTACAGTTGAATAGAAAAATTCACGATCTCTCTCTTTCTGACTTTGGTATATAAAAAAGGAGCAACCCAAATACTATCAGTTCGTCAACAATAATTCTGTTCCTGTTTGTTTTCATTGTTGTTTCTTAATTGCTGCGATGATGACTGAGCTCCTGGTTGTGTGCTCGTGAATTACCAGTGCACCATTCCCGTTGGCAGCAAGTAGCTGCCTTCAGTATCCAGAGAGTCTTTCAGTTCAGTTCAGTTGCTCAGTTATGTCCGACTCTTTGCGACCCCATGAATCGCAGCATGCCAGGCCTCCCTGTCCATCACCAACACCTGGAGTTTAGGAAACTGCTTTAAAAGACATGAGGCTGAATCTGGTTGGAGCAATGACTTTTCTTTTTTTAACATTTTAAAATATTTTTTTGTTAGTTATTTATGGCTATGCTGGGTCTTCACTGCTGCATGAGGGTCTCTCTAGTTGTGGCAAGTGGGGGCTCCTCTCTAGTTGGTGGTGTGCAGGCTTCTCATTGCAGTGACTTCTCTCGTTGCAGAGCATGGGGTTTAGGGTGAGCTGGTTTCAGTGGTTGGAGGACTCGGACTCAGCAGTTGGCAGCTCTTGGGCTCTAGAGCTCAGGCCCCACAGCTTGTGGAATCTTCCAGGGATTGAAACTGTGTCCCCTGGATTGGCTGGTGGATTCTTTACCTCTGAGACACGGGGGAAGTCTAGAGCACTGATGTTCTCATCTTTTTATTACCATTTCAAGAATGACTGTCTTTTAGCAGTTAGAAAGAAAATGGTTATAAGAGTTTAGGACTCCCCAAGGTATTCATTTCCATGTGGAATATGGGATCTGTGGTGGAAAGGAGCCAGACAAGAGTCTGGAGAATTTTTGGAGACTATCCTAGAGGGTCATGTAAGGCACATCAAGGATGGTATGCCTTATCCTGTGGGCATCATGGATCCTTAAAGGACTTTTGAGCAAAGAATGACATGAAAAGAGTTTAGAACTTTTTATAGATTGTTCTGTGGCAATGAGGATGTGGCTATAGGCTAGGTCAGGTTGGATATAAATAAGGTCAGTACTTTTGATTCTTAACACTTAGTTTCAGATTCGTTGACTAGAAGCTTCTGTCTCTCATGATTAATACAAAGCTGTAATTAGTCATGAGAAAAGCTGATCACATGATCACAGTCTTATGTGGAACAAAAGGTGAAATCATTTCAAGCAGAGAAGAATTTAATTACTTTCAGCTTATTCTGATTTTTCCAAAATGTAATAATTCATATTAACAGCTGTGCTTCTGACTAGAGTTCCTGATGAGCGCATGCTCTTCAAGGGACTCACAGGATCAAATGACCTCTGGATAAAATGTGCCCCACCCCTTTGTCTTTAAGGAAGGTGCCAGGTGACAGGAGTTAGTGTAGCTGCTTTAACAAAGCAGTCAGCAAAGACAAACCTGGACATCTGCACCCGGTAGCATCCAGGCTTGAATGCACGGCTCTCTCAGGCTGCTCTAGAGCTGTCCAGGGTTCTGAAAGACACCCCTGGCCCTTCCACTTTAAACCATCATCTCTAAAACTAAGCTTGGTTCTTAACTTTGCCTAGGGAATTCTTCAAAACCTTCTTAATCTGCTCTTCCTTCCTACTGGAACTTGAAACATTCAAAATCTTCCAAATCACCACCTTCCTGGAGTTAGCCACCATTTTCCCTCACCTCTGGGGGGAGATCCACCTCTCCTCCTCACTGCTTCTACTGCTAAGTCACTTCAGTCGTGTCCGACTCTGTGCGACCCCATAGACGGCAGCCCACCAGGCTCCCCCGTCCCTGGGATTCTCCAGGCAAGAACGATGGAGTGGGTTGCCATTTCCTTCTCCAATGCATGAAAGTGAAAAGTGAAAGTGAAGTCACTCAGTCGTGTCCGACCCTCAGCGACCCCATGGACTGCAGCCTACCAGGCCCCTCAGCCCATGGAATTTTCCAGGCAAGAGTACTGGAGTGGGGTGCCAGTGCCTTCTCTGCTCCTCCTCACTAGGCAAACAAAATGAAACCCTAACAAGGTGGGCACTTTCCCTGTGAACGACCCTGTTCTCAGTGTCACTCCATTTGTGCACATCCTTCCCTGGAAAGCATAGACCTTCTTTGAAGGTTAAACAACCCCATTTCCTCCTTCTCTGGACCTCAGCTCTCTTTCTCTCCAGAGAGAAAATGCACAGCATTTTACTTATATGGCTCTTGTAAGTATAAAGTAAGAAACTGGGTTTCTGAATGGTGACTGTTCTGCCTGGTTTCAGTGGCTTCACCCATACACAGGTCACCTGCAGGATGACAGGTGTCCAGAGAGAAAAGGAGCCTCCTGACAAGGCAGGGTGAAGTGGTGTCCTTACTTGTCCTTTCAAGTTCATTTATTGTGACAATCTGGCATTTATAGGACCCAGATAGGTACATTTGTGGGTTAATATCATATTTACTTTTAATTAAACTGCCCTCAAAAGAATGCATGAGTGACTTTAAAACATCCCTACAAGAAAACTACAGGTTTAAGACAATGCTTGATAATTACAACTTGAATGAAAATCAAATAGCTTTTTCTCTGGTCATGTTACAACTTAAAAAATAGTTGATGTAATGAAATAATACCAGAAATTTGAAAGTGCATTATCAAGAAGACCCTTGGAAATAGAGATGTCTGTTTCCCCACATGCCCAGTGAGCTCTAACCTCTAGATATACTGAGACTTGAAATATTAATGAATGAAATAATATAAATGTATATAGATTATATTATGCATGCGTGTGTGTGTATATGATCTTTGTTATCTGCTTGTGATGGAATGTTTAGAAAGCACCCCATGAAAGCTGCATGTATTTTGTAGTAGGGGATACACCACCCTCTTCCTGAGATATGCTGGTCTCTTCCCGTGTATGTCTTTCAGATTTCAGCTCAGATATTATACCACTCATGGCACTTGTCCTTATGTTTTATTTATTTCTTCGGTTATTTCATTAGCCTGCATGCTCCATGTGGAAGGGGACATGTTTGCTTTTGCTGACATCTGGGACTGTAGCCCGTCCTGTGTACCCCACCACATCCTAGAGGTTGAATTAATAACTCAAAGTGTCAATGAATACACGTCAGGGCTTTTGGCATTTGCACTGCAGCTGTTATATTTTCCCAGTGAATGTTGCCATTTGAAGAGCATGCTTGAAGCTCTGGGTTAGAGACTGCCACCCAAGCTTGTTAAAAAACCAGTGTATAAAATTCACATCCCTTCTTCCCACAGTGAAATTAGGTAGCATTAGCATACTCAGAGAGGGAACTTCCCTGGTGGTTCAGCAGTTAGGGCTCTGCGCTTCCTCTGTGGGGGAAAGGGTTTAATTCCTGTTCGGGGAACTGAGGTCCTGTGTGCCAAAAAAACAAAAAGATTCAGAGAGATTACATCTGCCCATTCTAATCCCTATTTTTTTCCTGCTGTGACCCATGTCTCAAGACATACGAAGTTACATGATTAATTGAGGTATCTCTGATATTTGAAGTTCTAGGGCAGAGGGCTTTGTATCCATCTCTTGGTATCAGGATGAGTCCATTGTTCATTTGTAGTGGGTGAGCTCAGCGTTTTCTTCTTTCGTTGACACTTCTCTTCCTTCTTGCCTCCCGCACCCAGTCCCTAAGATGTGCAGGATCTTCTGTGCCACATGGATGCACCTTTCATTCTCAGGATATCCCATTAGCACCTAGGTTTTACACTAAATTAGCTGCCACCTAAGCTACTTGGGTCTGTTCAGAGAAGTGCCTGCTTACTAGTTGCTCTGTACAAATGGCCTTGTCTTCCCTTTCCCGCGTCTAATCATGCTAGGTTCTATTTATCATGGAGTTTCTTAATTCTAGGAACTTGATTCCTTTTTGTTTTCCTTGGCTCATCCTGACACAGGGGAGCAACTCTAATTGTCAATTAAAATATTTTCATATATGTATTTAATCTTAAGTTTTGGAGTTGATGAGGAGGCTTTCTTGTGAGAGCTGGCTGAATCAAATGCGAGTTGGGATCTATGCCGGAGAAATGAGGTGTGTGGTGTTTAACGGGCAACCTGAAATAGATGTGTGCATTTCAACACACAGGAAGAGGAAGAGAGGAAGGAAGAGGAGAAAGAAAGACCACTGAAGCAGTATTGCAATGAAATTTATTCCTTTGGGACTGGGAGAACTTTGTTGAGGATTTCATGTTAGGAAAATGTGCAGGCTTTCTTCTGCCCTTGGATGATGAGCTGTGAAAAGTTGAAAGCTGTTGAATCACAGAGTACAATAAAGTTATTTCTCTCACTTGATCTCCTTGACACATGTAAATAAAACTGTTAGAAGAATGGAAATCTTCCATTACTAGGTTAAAAAAAGCAAACAGGGCTTTCAAATACAAATTTCTGCAGAGTTTTGACATATGTCAGCTTCTGTAAATTCCACTGGGCTGCTGTGTCACAAAAATTTTGTTATGAACCTTTTCAGTCATCCAGAAAAATTGAAGAAAGGCATGATGCTTGCATTTTGTATACCTAGATTTGGCAGTTATTAGCATACTAGCATGTCAGTTTTATCTGCATATGAATATATGCACATTTTCCTAGATCCTTTGAAAAGCTGCAGATTTCAAGACAACATACCACAATAAATCTTAGGAAAAGATATTCTTCAGTGCAACCTGAATGACATCATCACCCTGAAGAAAATTACCATAATACCTTTCAGTGTATCCGCCATACTCATTATTCCCCAATTGTTCAAGGAAGGTGCTTGTAGTTATTTTTGGCTGTACCATTTTGCATCTCCACTAGCAGTGAATCAGAGTGCCTGTTGCTTCACATTCTCACCAGCATTTGATGTTAGTGTTCTCTGGTGTAATAGGGGTATAGTGGTAAATTACAGTTGCTTTAACTTGTATATGGTATGTTTTCATATGCTTATTTACCATCTGTATGATGGAATTTCAGTGGAGCTATTTCAAATCCTGAAATATGACGCTGTGAAAGTGCTGCACTCAATATGCCAGAAAATATGGAAAACTCAGCAGTGGCCACAGGACTGGAAAAGGTCAGTTTTCATTCCAATCCCAAAGAAAGAAATACCAAAGAATGCTCAAACTATGGCACAATTGCACTCATCTCACATGCTAGTAAAGTAGTGCTTAAAATTCTCCAAGCCAGGCTTCAGCAATACATGAACTGTGAACTTCCAGATGTTCAAGCTGGTTTTAGAAAAGGCAGAGGAACAAGAGATCAAATTGCCAACATCTGATGGATCATCAAAAAAGCAAGAGAATTCCAGGAAAACATCTATTTCTGCTTTATTGACTATGCCAAAGCCTTTGACTGTGTGGATCACAATAAAGTGTGGAAAATTCTGAAAGAGATGGAAATACCAGACCATCTGACCTGCCTCTTGAGAAACCTATATGCAGGTCAGGAAGCAACAGTTAGAACTGGACATGGAACAACAGACTGGTTCCAAATAGGAGAAGAAGTACATCAAGGCTGTATATTGTCACCCTGCTTATTTAACTTGTATGCAGAGTACATCATGAGAAATGCTGGGCTGGAAGAAGCACAAGCTGGAATCAAGATTGCCAGGAGAAATATCAATAACCTCAGATATGCAGATGACACCACCCTTATGGCAGAAAGTGAAGAGGAACTAAAAAGCCTGTTGATGAAAGTGAAAGTGGAGAGTGAAAAGTTGGCTTAAAGCTCAACATTCAGAAAACTAAGATCATGGCATCCGGTCCCATCACTTCATGGCAGATAGATGGGGAAACAGTGGCTGATTTTATTTTTCTGGGCTCCAAAATCACTGCAGATGGTGATCGCAACCATGAAATTAGATGCTTACTCCTTGGAAGGAAAGTTATGACCAACCTAGACAGCATATTAAAAAGCAGACACATTGCTTTGTCAACAAAGGTCTGTCTAGTCAAGGCTATGATTTTTCCAGTGGTCACGTATGGATGTGAAAGTTGGACTATAAAGAAAGCTGAACACCGAAAAATTGATGCTTTTGAACTGCGGTGTTGGAGAAGACTCTAGAGAGTCCCTTGGACTGCAAGGAGGTCCAACTAGTCCATCCTAAAGGATATCAGTCCTGGGTGTTCATTGGAAGGACTGATGTTGAAGCTGAACCTTCAATACTTTGGCCACCTGGTGCAAAGAACTGACTCATTTGAAAAGACCCTGATGCTGGAAATATTGAGGGCAGGAGGAGAAAGGGACGACAGAGGATGAGATGGTTGGATGGCATCATCAACTCGATGCACATGGATTTGTGTGGACTCCGGGAGTTGGTGATGGACAGGGAGGCCTGGTGTGCTGCGTTTCATGGGGTCACAAAAAGTCGGACATGACTGAATGACTGAACTGAACTGATGTTTCCTTTGGTGAGATACCTGTTAGGATCTTTGGCCCATTCTGTAATTGGGTTGTTTGTGTTCTTCTTATTGAGTTTTAGGAGCCCTTTGTATATTTTGGATACCATTCTTTTATCTGATATGTCTCTTTTTTATAGATATTTTAAAATCAAGTTGAGAAAGTTCTCCTAAGTGTACTGAGTTTTTGTAATGAATGGGTATTGAATTTTGTTAAGTGCTTTTTCTATGTCTAAAGTTATATTCATATGGTTTTTCTTTGTTATCTTGGGGATAGGATGAATTACATGAATTGATTTAAAAAAAATATTGAACTAGCCTTGCACGCCTGGCATAAATCCCAGTTGGTTGTGGTGTATAATTCTTTTTATGTATTGTTGAATTTAATTTGTTAATATTCTGTTGAAAGTCTTTGCTTCTATATTCGTGATAATTATTGATCTGTAGTTTTCTTGTAATGTCTTTGTCTGGTTTTGGTTTTAGAGTAATGTGAGCTTCACAGAATAAATCAGGAAACATTCCATCTGTTTCTATCTTCTTAAAGATATTGTAGGGGATTGGTATAATTTCTTCCTTAAATTTCCAGCCTGGCTGTTGAAAAAAGAAAAAAAAAAATACATGCACACATACCAGTTAAAGAATTTAGCCTCAATCAGAGACAGTAACGTGTCTTGCTGACACTAGCAAGTTGTATTATGTAGTTAGATCCTGAACTTTGATAACTATATGAGTGTGATCTATCAGAGTCCTTCAAATGTCTCTTCATTCATTCATTGAGAGGAGAGGCCAGTTGTGTTACAAAAATTGTCACATACTGGAGTTGCCTGCTTTCTCGTAATGTCATTCACCTTGGTTCTCTCCCCCTTGCATTTCAGAAACACTACCAGTTAGGTCTAAGGCATTCCTGTCCAGTTGAACTTTGTGTGATGATGAAAATATCTGTATGCAACGTCCAATGTGGTATCCGTTGACCACAGGCATCTACTGAGCACTTCAACTGTGGCTAGTACAACCAATAAGGAAATGAGGTCTTACTTGTATTTAATTTATTTAAAGTAACCACGGGTATCTGGTGCTATGATATTGAGTAGCACAGATCTGGAGGGATGAATAAATTCAGATAAAATATTTCAGCTGTAATGCCTCAGGATACTTTAAATATGTTTTACAATTTTAAAGATTTTAGTTCTGTTCACCCTTAGGTGAACATCAAGGTTAAAGTGATTCACCACTAATATAAGGTAGCAGGTGGTGAATCAGACTGTGTTTTCCAAGTCCTTCTGCAGGCTTATAGAATAAGCCAGACAGAATCTTCAGCCAGTATTCAGGGAAGGCAAGAATTATGTAGAACTTTAGTGACCGAGGACTTATTTGGAGTTTGCCTTTTGATAGATTTTTGGAAAACCACCAGGAAGAATCCTTTTTCACTGTCTTTATTTCTGGGATTGTCTTCCGTTCTTCACACTTTGTCACACCTCCTTAATACATATTTCCATGTGATAATTGGCAGTGTTTCATCCATGACACAACTGCCTGATCCTGAGTCATCAGAGCAAGGCTTATATAAATTTGCCAACCATACTTATTAAGAAAGAAAAAGGAACTTATCAACAGGGATTGATGCAAAAATGATATCTCATCTCTCGAACTAAACTTAAACACAACATCCCAGCCCTACATTCTTGTTAACTAGTAGCTTTAAAGGGATTTCCCAGGGGGCACTAGTGGTAAAGAACCTGCCCGCCAATGCAGGAGACGTCAGAGACATAAGTTCAATCCCTGGGTTGGGAAGATCCCCTGGAGGAGAGTATGGCAGCCCACTCCGGTATTCTTACCTGGAGAATCCCATGGAGCCTAGTGGACTACAGTCCATGGGGTTGCAAAGAGTCGGACATGACTGAAGTGGCTTAGCACAGTAGCTTTAAAAACAGAAAAGTTTCTTAACCTAGTCTAGTTGCATTGGCACAGATATGTTAATTTTTTCAGTTTTTAAAAAGTTTTTATAGAATTTGTTGCAATATTGCTTCTGTTTTATGGTTTTTGTTTTTCTGGCCAAGAGGCATGTGGTATCTTAGCTCCCTGACCAGAGATTGAATCTGCTTCCCCTGCATTGAAAGGCAAAGCCTTAACCACTGGACAACCAGGGAAGTCCTCTAGATATATTAATTTGCCATTACCTCTCATTCCCTAAGGCACAATTTCTTTCTTCTTTTAGGTTTTTGATTCAGTTGTTCAGCCATTATTTCCCATTATTTTTCAAGCAAACCTTACATGAACAACTTCTAGTACCGGACACCAGCTCTTCCACCTGAAGCCTGGTGGGCATTCTGGCGGCTCCCTCCAAGCTGTGAATCTTGCACACTCTAGACTCACCTGCCCACCTGATCATGCTGCTCTTTGTGAGATCTTAGTTCCTCCTAGTGCCTATTCATGGGCCTTTCCAGTCATCCGCAGGTGTACCTCATCTCAGCCTAGCATTGACCCAGTTTCACTCCTGATCGAGATTCTGACCTGCTCTCTTTAACTGGGTCACAGCACAGCTCTCTTACTGACTTTGACCTGTCATAGTTTCTGTGCTAGAAAAGAGGTGTTAAGAGCGGGGACAGTCCATATCTTCTTATTGACTTGGAGAAGCTTTACTTCCTCCCTGCCAAGTGAACAGGACTGAGCAGGAGGCTAGGTGCACTGCCAGACTCGGGAGAGAGGTCAGAGGCTTTGGCTGTTGGCAGAGCTGGGCTCCCTTCCATTGGCAGAACTTGAGTGACGACATCCAGATGGGACTTGAAGGGTGGAGATTGCATTTGTTGATGGTTCCAACGGACTCACGAGCATGCAAAAGGAGTTCAGAGATGCAGCTCAACAGAGAGGAGGAACGGGGTCTCAGAGTGAAAAGGACAAGGAATCTGGGATGGGACAGCCTTGAGTTCCTCTGGGAACCCCGCCTCTTATGTAATCTGAAGGCAAAGTCCTTGACCTTGTGTAACCTCGATGACTGCATCTATAAATTGGGGATCCGACTAATCCCTCACAGAAAAGTGAAGATCACATGAGATGATGTGTTGGAAAGACCTTAGTGTGGGGCCAGGCACAGAGCTGGTGCTCCCTAACCACTTACTAGTAAAGGATCACCAAGGGTAATTGACAGATGGCATTTGGCTTCCCAGGTGGCGCTAGTCGTCAAGAATCCTCCTGCCAATGTGGGAGGCACAGGAGATGTGGGTTCGATCCCCCAGTTGGGAAGATCCTCTGGAGAGGGAAATGGCAACCCATTTCAGTATTCTTGCCTGGAAAATTCCAAGTGCAGAGGAACCTGGCAGGCTACCGTCCATGGGGCCGCAAAGGACTGAGCAGCTAAACAGTGAGTGAAATTTGGGTGTAAAACGCCTGATATATACAACTTCCATCAATGTTCCTCCCTTCCTCTCCCCACTTCAGGACTCCCCAAATAGTGCCCTGATGTTTACTTGGAAGCTCGGCTTATGCATACGTTTCTGCATTCAAACTTGACAGTCTGCTTTCTGAAACAGCAGCCTCTAATTTTCTTAATTGCAAAATTGCCCCGAAGCCTGTATTCCAGCTTGTTGCTGTTCCCTTATTAATTGTTCTTTAAACAATGAGTCCAGCCAATAATAGTTTTCCCCAACTTCGGAATGTGTTTTTCTGCAGTAACTGAAGTGTGGTACTATGGCCGGGTACTTCCGAGTGCCAAGTACAAAAGAAAGGCAGTTTCTGCTATTTTAACTGCTGTATCCAGGGCCCTTGAAGCGGGTGTGATGCTGCCTAGGCACCGGATGCAGTGGTCCAAAGTGTTTGGAGGCATTTTCCACGAGAACTTGTTTTTCTAGCGTTCTGGGCAGCAGGCCCACTCCATCCAGCCCCAAGGGTTTCTGTTGGGGTGAAGGCTCTGCCTTCACCTGAAGGTCCTGAAAGGCTTCCATTCTGTGTTTTTCCATCTCGGAATTGCAGTGTAGTTTCAGCAAACCTCCCATCTCCCTTCCCTCCTTTCTCAGGGCACCACAGCCTGAATTCTAAGGCGAACTCTTCAAGTCTTTAGAAGACCCCGGACAGGGGTATCCCTGAGGCCAGAGGGCTCAGAGGTGCAAGTGGGAGTCTTGCCCTGGGGGTGCCCTGTGTGTCCTGTGGGGGCGGGCTGTTGAGAAGTCCTTCTCTGGAAGTTTGGATCTGAGAGTGGGGCTACTTGATGAGCCAGTGGCTCAGGCGGTAAAGAATCTGCCTGCAGTGGAGGAGACCCAGGTTTGATACCTAAGCAGGAAGATCCCTGGAGAAGGATATGGCAACCTGCTCCAGTATTCTTGCCTGGAGAATCACAAAGACTTGGACACAACTGAGTGACTCACACTTTCACTTTCACCCTGGGGACTAAACCCAGCAGACCAAGGAGGTGTCCTGCTCAGGAGGAAAGAGGAGGCCTCCTGAGCTTCGTGAACCCCTCTGCGTGGTGCTGATGCTTCAGCACCTCACTGTCCATGCTGCTCTGCCGATTCCTGACATTAAGGATGGTGTTCGCTTCAGTGTGTCACTGTCACTGTCCGGTGAGGCTTGGCACGTGGTTTTGATAGTCAAATAATACCTGATGAAGGGACGAGCGAGTCCAGCTACATCAGCTCCTTGAGTCTCTTTCTCCTTGTCTGCGAAAGTAAGTGGTAAGTGCTTGAAAGTGAATGTGAAAGTCGCTCGGTCGTGTCCAACTCTTTGCAACCCCATGGACTATACAGTCCAGGGGATTCTCCAGGCCAGAATACTGGAGTGGGTAGCGATTCCCTCCTCCAGGGGATCTTCCCAACCCAGGGATTGACCCCAGGTCTCCTGCATTGCAGGTGGATTCTTTACCAGCTGAGCCACAAGGGAAGCCTGGTAAGTACTCATGCTCTTAATTTTAGGGAAGATTAAATGAGGTCAGGCAGTTTCAGGATTTCCCATCAAAACTTCTATTTTCCATTGCCCAACGTTGTTGTTTAGTCGCAAAGCTGTGTCCGACTCTGCGAGTCCATGGACTGTAGCCTGCCAGGTTGCTCTGTCCATGGGATTTCCCAGGCAAGAATACTGGAGTGGGTTGCCATGTCCTTCTCCAGGGGATCTTCCTGGATCAGGGATTGAATCCGCATCTCTTGCATTGGCAGGCGGATTCTTTACCACTGAGCCACCTGCAAAACCCCTCACTGTCCAATACCTGTTGATTATTGCTCTTGTTGTTGCTGTGATCTCCCCTCAGAGCCTCTTGACCAGTGGGCTTTTCTTTCTATCTTAAAATGTAAGATGGTTCCCTTTCCATGGGACCCTTCTACTTAGAATTAATTGCAGATTCAAGGGCCCTTCTCCAGAAATGTCCCTCCATTCTGCCACATCTCAGATTACCATCCTTTGTCTCCTTCTCTTTATTAGCTCCAGAGGTGCCCAGACAGGCTGCTTCCTTTTTCTCCCAAGCCTCTTCCCAAACTCCTGCTCTGTTAAAGGACCCTAGAGCTTCAGGGCCCGCGATGCTCCGGGAACCAGGCAGGGTGAAGCACGCCATGTCCTCTGCCCCAGTTTACACGGAGGAGCTCAGGCAGGGACTGTGCCTCCAGGAGGTGGTGGATCTGGGATTCTGTGCTTTTCTCACTTCATTTCGGTTTCGTAAGTTGTGATAACAGATCTTCGCTCTATCTGAGAAGCCTGACATCGCATTTTCCATTATAATCCTCTCTCATCCTCTCTGAATTCTCGGGTTCAGCTGTCTCTCCTTCTCTAACTGGCTGGGCCTGTGTCTCCTCTCTGATCCCCTGCACTGCGTGGGTTCTCTCTTGATTTCTGATTATTTGATAGTCGGCCTTTTCACCCTCTTAGATTTTCAGGAATTTGAAGGTAGCAATGCCCTCTTTTCTGTTTCTTCGTCTTCCAACCTGATGAAGGACGTACTAAATCGGTGCTTTTTGACCAAAAGTTCAGGAGCAGATCCTATTCCTAGGACTTGAAAATCTTCAGCTGTTTTCTGACACACAACTAGGTGCTTGTGGATAATTTCCACAAATAGTTTCTTGTGACTTCTTACTGTCTCATTTAACAATGTGATGTGAATAGTCTACCAGTAGTTAATTTTGGGGTGAGTATATAGAACAAACTTTATCTTTTGATTGATTGTTGTATATTGATTTATTAATTGATCAATTGCTTTTATTTTTGGCCACACCGGGTCTTCGTTACTGCCCGCGGGCTTTCTCTAGGTGGGGTGAGTGGGGGCTACTCTTCACTGCGGTGCTCAGGCTTCTCATCGTGGTGGCTTCTGTTACTGTAGAGCACCAGCTCTAGAGTGTGGGCTCGGTAGTTGGGGCGCATGGGTTTAGTGGCCCCACGGCATGTGGGATCTTCCTGGAGCAGGGATGGAGCCCATGTCCCCTGCATTGACATGCAGATTCTTAACCACTGGACCACCAGGGAAGTCCTAGAGCAAACTTTGGATCCCAGTGACTCAGAACCCTTGGAGAGGCTGTAGGTGAAATTCTCAGGCAGGCTGGACCAGGCAGTGGCTTTGCCTAACCTGGGCCTGTGTCCAGATGTGCTCTGACTCCTCCTCCTCCTCCTTCTTCTGCGTCTTGACCACCTTGCTTCTTTACATCGCATGCTGGTCCTTGCTAGATGGATAGCTCCTTAGCATTTTCTAGGGAAGGGTGCCAACTTACTCATGAAAAGGTGCCAACTCCTTTTCAAAGAAGTTAAGTAAAAAAATTCATACAGAGGCAATGGGAGAGGAGAGCTACTTGGATTGACTCGATGGCCCTGGGTTTTCCACTGCCCACCCCTCCTGTGTCTGGAGCAGTCTTCCAGGACCCACAGGCTCTCAGGAGAAGGTTTTAAAACCCACTGCTCTGCAGTTATTCCTTGTCTCTCATTGCAAATGCACGCTGAACAGTAAAACCACCTCCTTTGGAGATGATTTAGTTTATAACAGAATGCGTGTATGTGCGTGCTCAGTTATGTCTGATACTTCACGACACCATGGGGTGTTGTCCACCAGGCTCCTCTGTCCTCCAAGTGAGGGCAAGCTAGGATACCAGAGTGAGTTGCCATTTCCTCCTCCAGGGGATCTTCCTAACCCAGGGATCAAACCTGAGTCTTCTGCATCTCCTGCATTGGTAGGTGGATTCTTTACCACTACGCCACCTGGGAAACTTACAGAAAAACACTGGGGCTTAGTCCTCACCCTCTTGAATCCTTGAAAGAACTTGAATGTGACTTCCTCTACCAAATAGGAGAGCCTTCTGCAGAACAGCAGAACCAAGAATAATTGCAAAAAGCAGTAGAACAAATGTGCTGTCCCCAAATGGCCCTTGATGCATGAGAAAGTAGAAATCAGTGGAAAGGAGAAGAAGATAATTGAAGTATTACATACATATTTATGCACTTATTTTCTTGGTTTCTGGAAGTCTTTACATCAGATAGATATATTTAATTATTATTATTATTATTATAATTTGTGCCCATCAGGGCAGCCTTGGAAAATGAGCTCAGCTGGCCATCAAGGTGACTCAGGTTTCTGAAAGAGAACCAAGAGCTCTGTAGGGTGTGTGTCATTGGAGCAGGGTGATGGCCACATGAGTCATGCTGCTCTAGGTGGGTGGTTATGAGCACCCTGGTGGTTGAATGTGACAGCGAGAGCATCACCATTCTTGAGCATGTGCTGGATTTGAGAAGAATCAGGGAGCAGTGCCATTGTAACCATGACTTATAGAGGGATCTAGCCTGGACTTTGGTTCCAATACTGTCTCAGTTGGCTTTGACATAGACTCTTGGGGTCAGAACTTTATCTTTTGTTAACTAACCCTACTCATTTCATATGGAGAAGGAAATGGCAGCCCACTCCCGTATTCTTGCCTGGAGAATCCCATGGACAGAGGAGCCTGGAAGGCTATAGTCCATGGGGTCGTAAGAGTCGGGACATGACTTAGTGACTAAACCACCACAACTCATTTCATAGGGTTCACTTGAGGGTTAAATGTGGTATGTGTATCAAAATAAGGCATTTGTTAACATTTCATTTGCATATTGTAATAGGAGCTCAAGAAGCAAGAGAGAGTCTTGTCAATTCTGAAGCCATCTTTAACTGATTTTCTGGAAACCTCACTTGTGTGCTCTGCCTTTATCATGCCACACTGCTGTTCAGTTTAGCTCCTCACTGCAGAAAGCCAAAACCTCCAAATTGAGATGAATCTCTTCTGACATTTGATTTTTACAAATCTCTTTTTACAAGTGAGAATTGATATTCCAGAGGTTGAGTGTTCTTTGGGGAACAAGGATGTGTCCCCTGAACATGGACATGTCCTGCTTCTTGGTGGGTGCTTAGTGCTGTGCAGGTCTGAGTACCTTGCAGTGTCAGCCAGACTACTGTCATCTCTCAGTCATAGTAGACTTGACCCAAGGTGATGGCTTCAACTGCTGTTTAATGACAGCGTTACCTGGGGGTAATGTGTTCTTGGCTTTTTTTTCCCCTTCATAGTTTAAAATAAGGGATTCACTCTGTTTTTTGAATAAAGCTTTTCTTTGCCCTCCTTAGCTAAGGTCTTCTTGGCTCATGTCATAATACGATGACTAAGGATCCAAACATCACATCTGTGTTCAAGGAAAAAGGGATGGGAAGTTCAGCCCCAACCATTCACTTCCTTTGTCAGTCCCTCTGTAACAAAAACAAAAAAATCTTTCCAGAAGCCTCATAGAATATTTCTTCTTTTATTTCATTAGCAAAGCAGGATGGCATAGCTATTTAAACTAGAGGTTAAGTCTGGGAAGGTAAATATCTGTCCTCTTTTCTCAAGGCTTTAAGGGCTTCCTAGGTGGTGTGGTGGTAAAGAATCTGCCTGTCAATGCTGGAGATCTGGGTTTGATCCCTGGATTGAGAAGATTCCCTGGAGAAGGGACTGGCAACCCACTCCAGTATTCTTGTTTGGAAAATTCCATGGACAGAGGATCCTGATGGGCTACTGTCCATGGGGTCACAAAGAGTCAGACACCGCTGAGCATGCATGCCCAAGTCTTTAGAGGCAGAGACAGGCGTGAGTGGAGAAGACTGGAAATGAACAGCTCTTGGGTTGGACAGCCGGTAGCATCTGCTATGCTGGGATTAATACCTTGGGGGTGTGAACTGGCTCGTGGGCTTTTGCCACATCCTTTTCTCCCCTCCACTTCCAGGGTTGGGTGTGTTTCACCCTCTAGGCTTGTGCTTTGGACTAAGAAGAAGGCTCCGGGTCTGTGGGAGTCTTGGGCATAGCAGCATGGCCCTGGGTTGTTATTCTCATTGGGCTTCAAACCAGACAGTCCATGGAATCTTCCATTCCTGGCTCCACTGTTTCCTGGCTGTATGCCTCTGAACAGATCATGTCCCTGATCTGTGAAATCTCAGTGATGCTTTTGTCTTCTAGCGAGGCTGTGAGGAATATATGTGATGATGAACAGAAGATGCTCTGCACAGCTCACCTGAATGCTTCACCTTCAGATAAATCAAAGAATGATAATTAATACTTATAGGATACCTTCTAGGAGCACAGCTCCATTCAAAGTGTTTTTGCAACCATTAAGTCAGTTCATCTGCAAAATAAACTCAGGAAGAAGCCTCCTTTATTACATGTTTTACAGCTGAAGGAATGGAGCACAGATGAGAAGTAACCACCTCAGGTTATCTGGGATTCCAACCAAGGTGAATTCCGGTGAATTCCAGGTGAATTCCAGACCCAGCTCCCTGGACCAATCACAATATTAAGATGACACAGAGACTTCACATTATTAACCTCTCCAGTTCCCTTTGCTCAGGATTGGAAGAGGAGATGGGAAGGCCTGAGATCTCATAATATGAGCCCTTTGACTATAGAATTCTGGGAACCCCTCTGTGTGTGTGGGAGGGTCTGGGACCTACTTAGTTGGATTTCCATCTGAGTATGTGCAGAACTGAGGTTCAGGGTGTGGTTCTTCTTAAAAAGGACCAGATAGGCTGAGGCTGACCATGCATCACAGTCTTTCTAATTTGAGTATTGTATCAGCACAGCCTGTGCCTCCCATGATCAAGCTGGTCCTTAAGGAGATTGCCAGTAAGGCATTCAACGACTTCATCATTTTCAATAATCAGAAAGCAGCCCACTCTGGCTAGCTGGGCAAGAAATTGGAGGAGTTTCTGAAGTGGTTTTTCGAGTTTCTGATTTCACAATTCTGGCATCCTGCAGGTTTCAGCTCTCCCTGACACTGAAGCCCTCGGCCTGCCTCCCTGCCAGATCCCCGCTGCTGTTTCTGCCTGTGCTTCTGGCTTTTCCCCATCATAGCATTTTAGCTATTGTGAGAGGTGGTTCTGGAACAATATCATCAAATTCTCCTAATGCCTGAGAATGGGAGCTTTCGGAGCCTGCTGATGTTAATGGCAAAATAGCTTGAGTCCTTAATGTCTTCCTTGTGTTGTTCCATCGGTTACAATTTCTGCTGAGTCGCTATCATTCTCCATCACAGAATTTCACAGCCACTGTGCTCATGAATTTCCTCACTTCCTTTTGCTCTGGGCGTATTTTTTTTTTTTAGGGTGGGGGCTGTGTGGATTCAGAAGCCAAGATTCTGTTGTATTTCCTTGGGCTTCTGTGTGTAAGGGATTCCGACACCCATGCACTGTGTAGCCGCTGGTACATACTGACAGTTTTGAAAGTCAGAAATCTCATATTTTGCTTTTCCTCTGCTGAAATTAGCTGTGTGCTGGCAGAAAAGTCGTCATTTGCTACTCTTCCTGAACTCAGCATAATTCATAAAATAGCAGAAAATTAAGTAAACTCCTCCATCAGGGGTCAGCAAACAATTTCTGTAAATGGGTAGATGAGTGGTCAGTCTTTTGGGTTCTTAGGCCATAGGGCTCTGTCACAACTAGTCTAAGCTGCTCTTGTAGTGAGAAAGTAGCCTTAGATATATATACGTGAATGGCTGTGACTGTGTTTTAATAATGCTGTATTTATACGGACAGGCTATAAGCATGAAATTCCCCAGACACGTCTATCGTCTACTTACTCCCATTTCCAAAGGTTTCAATCTGTAAATCTGGGGGGGGTGTCTAAAAATAAATACCATAAATGAGGTGGCTGGTCAACTACAGAAACTTCCTCCTCACCATTGCAGAGTCTGGAGTCAGGATGGTCGTGCCAGTTGGTTGGGTTCTGGTGGGATCACTCTTTGGAGCTGCAGACAGCTGACTTCTTGTTGTACCTCACCTGGTGGGAAGAGAGAGCTTTGGGTAACTCATCTTCTTGTGTGGGCACTAATCCCATTGTGGGGGCCTCACCCCCAGGACCTGAGCCAAACCTGGTTACCTCCCAAAAGCCCCACCTCCTGTAATACAGGAGACGTGGGTTCCATCCCTGGATCCAGAAGATCCTCTGGAGAAGGAAGTGGCAGCCCACTCCAGTATTCTTGCCTGGAGAATCCCATGAGCAGAGGAGCCTGGTGGGCTACAGTCCATGGAGTTGCAAAGAATCGGACACGACTGAGCATCTGACACTTTCACTTTTGCTTGGGGATTGTGCTTCAACGTATGAATCGTGAAGGGACACAGACATTCAGTGCAGACTCGGGGGATATGATATACACCATGGCTCCTCAGAAGGGGCTCAGGCCCTCAACTGTAATACCCATCTCTGAGCGATAGTGAGCTGCTTGGTCTGAGTATTACACGTGGAGAAACTCTGGCGGGAAGGACGTGGTGAGGAAGGTACAGCATGGCTCTCACTGGTGTAGTGATTAGACGAGTCCCTCTTCTCGCCCTTCCCCATGTGCCTGAGCCCCTGCCTCTCTCCTATCAGCACACACACATACCCTATGCCCCTTTGCCTGTTGTCTGCCTTCCAGTCATCTTCCGAGGTCTAACCCAGACACTTGGTTACAATCCCCTCCCCTTTCCAGATACATCTTGGCTATTCTTTTATTACCCTGTACTTTAAATTCTACATTAGAGCTTCCTTTGGTGTCCCTTTTATTTTTCCTTTGACATCTTCTGTGTGTCCCAGTTTTATTCTCCCCAAAGCTTTCCCAAAATGATTTTCCTGGCCCTTCATTTCTTTCATCTTTCCATGTCAGAGATGAGAGAAACTGGGGATGATTCAAGGAAGGGAGTGTGGCTCATATCTACACCACCCAGCTTCCCCTTCATCTTGCTAAGTGCTGATCTATGTAGAGCATCACTCTCACAACATGAACATCCTTTTCATCTTCTCTTTGATAGGGAAAACTGTGCTTCTAAAGAGCTTCAAGGGAATATGGGGGAAACACCTTTTGGTGTACATTGTAGAGAAGATGAAGGCTAGGAAGGCTTTAAAGTGATCTTGTTTTTCCAGCTGGTGCATAATTATTACCTAGGAATTGGTGGAGCTGCTCATAGGAGACCCAGACAAACCCATTACTTACAGGCTGTCCATGCTTTGGGGATGGGGGCTACCTGAAGCCAAGAGATACCATCTCCCTAGGCTGAGTGCCTGGGCTAAATAGGTGCCAGACCCAGAAAGGCTAACACCTTGTCTTAACCTTACAGTCTCTCAGTGCAATGCTTCCTCCCAACTCTTTTCATAGCCTTTAGAAATGCACTTGTTTTACAGTTCAGTTCAGTTCAGTCGCTCAGTTGTGTCTGACTCTTTGCAACCCCATGGACTGCAGCACGCCAGGCCTCCCTGTCCATCACCAACTCCCGGAGTTCACTCAGACTCACGTTCATCGAGTCAGTGATGCCATCCAGCCATCTCATCCTCTGTCGTCCCCTTCTCCTCCTGCCCCAAATCCCTGTCAGCATCAGAGTCTTTTCCAATGAGTCAGTTCTTCACATCAGGTGGCCAAAGTATTGGAGTTTCAGCTTCAACATCAGTCCTTCCAGTGAACACTCAGGACTCCTTTAGGATGGACTGGTTGGATCTCCTTGTAGTCAAGGGACTCTCAAGAGTCTTCTCCAACACCATAGTTCAAAAGCATCAATCCTTTGGCACTCAGCTTTTTTTATAGTCCAACTCTCACACCATACACTTGTTTTTGGCAGAATGGAAATCTGCAGTTCAAAGATACAAAGTCTTAGGGAGGTTACCTGGCTTTGTGGATCACAATTAGCAGTTAGTCCATCCTGATGATTTAAATGTAAACAAAGGCAGAGCATTTCTACTACAAGTCTGATAATATGCATGAGGATTTACAGTATAAATCTGGAGACTTTGATGAATTTGTTGCAGTTGGGGGATTCTGTAGATTTTGTAGCTCACACCATAACATAAGAGAGACCCACTGAATCTTGACTTTCATCCGTTGTCAACTTATTTACACAGCCTTTCAACATACATTTACTGAGCACCTACTATGAGCCAGTATAATTTTTGATCCTTGTACATTTTTTTTTTGGTAGAAAATGTATTTCCCCCATTTAATATAGATAGAAATTGAGGCTCAGAGAAATCACACACAAGGGCAAAGAGTTTGTAATTGTGGAGCTGGCATATGGATGGGCGTATCTGACTTCTGAGCCTGCATACACAACCACTATTCTTGGCCTCCCCAACAATCCAGCATGACTCAGCCCACACAACAGTTACCCACACTGAATTATGGATTCGGCTGGTTACTTGGAGACTGTGTATCCATAACAGTGACACTGCCTTGGTTGCTTCCTGCCTCTTTCCGTTCTTTCGTTCACCCATCCGTCTATCTATCCATCCACCCATCCACCCACCTACCCATCCATTCACAAGACGAATGACGCCAGACAGGAAGAAGCAGAATCAGCATTTGGATGTAGTTGGCCTGTTGTGCTTAAATATGTCTTCCTGCTTTAGTTGCCTCCTTTGTAAAATGGGGATGATAATAAAAACAACCTACCTCTTAGGTTTGTTGTGGGGATTAAATATGGTGATACATGTAAAGCTTTTAGAACAGTGGTTGGCTCTTTGTAGTTCTTGTTATAGTGTTATTATTTATTATTATTATTGCAACTACATTATACTTAATTTCATGTAACTGGCAGAAACTAAGAGAATCGGTCCCACCAACTGCTTGGGATCTATGGAGTATGAGATGCTGCTTACTTTGGCCTTCAGGGACTGACATCTGACAGCTGTGCAGACCATGGTCCCATTGTGGTTTTTGGTTTTTTGATTCATGGTCAATAGGTTGCTGAGCAAACAGGCAGAACTAAAACGTAACTGCTTGGTGGGGGGGGGGGGGTCATATTTAACCTCCAAAGCACTTTAAAAGGATCTGGTACCAACAATGCTGTTTTTGTTGGGTTTGTAGCAGTCTTCTTGTTCAGTAACTTAGTTGTACCCGATTCTTTGCAACCTGGTGGACTGTAGCACACCATATTTCCCTGTCCTTCACCATGTCCCAGAGTTTGCGCAAAAAGAAGTCTTACTTCTACATTAAAATAGATCCCCAAAGGACTTCCTCTTTCTGAAGGCCATACAGTTACTACTTGTTCCCACACTTATACCTTGATTGGGCCAAACATTGATTGAAGCTCAGTCTATCATTTTAAGCTCAGTCCTTATCTGGTTTCTTTGTTGTTGTTCAGCTGCTAAGTCCTGTCTGAATCTTTGTGACCCCTTGACCTGTAGCATGCCAGGCTTCCCTGTCTTTCACCATCTCCTGGAGTGTGCTCAAACTCATGTCCATTGAGTTGGTGATGCCATCCAGCCATCACCTCCTCTGTCATCCCCTTTTCTCCTGCCTTCAATCTCTCCTATCATCTGGTTTCTTATGTGGTTTTTTTTAAGATTTTTTTTTTTTGATGTGGATCATTTTTTAGTCTTTACTGAATTTGTTCCATTAGCGCTTCTGTTTTATGTTTTCATCTTTTGACTGTGAGGCATGTAGCGTCTTAGCTCCCATACCAGAGATAGAATCCATATCCCCTGAACTGGAAGGTGAAGTATTAGCCACTGGACCACCAGGGAAGTCCCTGGCTTCTTAGATTTAAGTGAGATCATTCATTGACTCAACATGTTCATTGAATGTCTACTTCATGCCAAGCTTTCTGGGTGACGGCTAATAATACAAAGGTCAGAAAGGGTGGATGAAGGTCTTGTATTTGTAGAGACTACAGTCTTGTGGGGAATACAGGCTCTGTATAGGACCTGTAGTAGAGCACTGGGCACACAGTAGGTCCACAGCAATGAGTTGTTCTCACCCTTGCTAATTCCAGGTTCAGTGATGCTCTTACAACAGCATCCCAGTGAGCCTTCTCCAGTGAACTTAATTTCAGAACTTAATTCTGAACAAAAAGGATCATTTCCTTTTTGTTTGTACATGTTGAGTGACAGAGGAAGAAAGCGTGCAGAGTCAGACCTTAGCACTTGTCCTGGTTCTGCCCTATTTGCTTGATAATATTGAGACAATTTTATAATATGTTTGACTTCAGTTTCTTCCTCTGTTTAATGAGGTGGTTCAAGTAGATAAACTCCCTGGTCCCTTCTAGGGGAAGACACTAGAATCTGACCACCATTTTGTCATTCCTGCCAAGGGAACTAACACAATAAATCCCTTAAAAACCATCATACAAGGGAGGCATGGAAGGCAGTTATTTTCCATTTGATGGATGAGGGAAAAATTGGGACAGTGAAACATGGCTGTGTTCCAGTAATCCACTTTCCCTCTAGCTCAGCCCATTTCTCGGCCAGGAGAATTGACCTTTGAGGAGAAACTTGGCCAATGCAATGGCTTAAACTCTGGCTGCTTGTCACAAAAGAATTTTCTCAAAATCATTCTTCCCACTTTAAAAGCAGTGGACTTAAAAGGAACTATCCCGCAGTTACCTCTCCTTTCTCCTGCCTCAGCAGAACTATTCTCCCCTTCTGTTATTTGCCTATACTAACTCAGCATCTACCCCAGCTGGTTTTTAAAAATTAATTAAGTAATTAAATTTTGGCTGTGTCGGGTCCTCGTTGCACGGGCATTTCTCTAGTTGCAGCGAGCAGGGGCTGCTCTATTATTTGCAGTGTGGGGGCTTCTCATTGTGGTGGCTTCTCTTGTTGCAGAGCACAGGCTCTGGGGCAAATGGACTTCAGTAGTTCAGGGAACTCAGTAATTGTGCTCCTGGGGCTCCAGAGCACAGACTCAATGGTTGTGGTACAAGGGCTTCATTGTTCCACAGCAGCATGGGATCCTCCCGGGTCAGGGTTTGAACTCGTGTCTCCTGCATTGGCAGGCAGATTCTTTACCACTCAGCCACCAGGAAAGCCCTACCCCAGGTCTTGATGTTAGGACTCATGAGTCCTGGATGTAGCTTGCCCATCTGCATTATCCTTAGAGAAACCACTTAACTCCCTGGGAATCAGATTCTCCTTTAGTGAAATGAACAGAGTGTAAGATTGCCAAGAGAGAAGAGGAGATCTTCATACTTTAGGTAGATTAGTGGATTTAGTTTCCCGTACAGCTGTTGTCCCTACTATACAGATGCTGAAATTGTGCCTATAGAGTGTAGGTCGACTGGCAGATGTCACAAGGCCAATGTGTGCTGAGTGCTGTCAGCTGAACCCAGGCAGCCTGGCTCCAGAGCCTGCTCTCTGAACCACCACACTCCGCTGCTCCTAAGGTACTCAGGACAGCGCGTGACCCTGTTCATCCCAAGGGGTAACCTTGACCATGGACCCTGCCTTTTAGCTGAAGACAGTCCTCTTCCTCCTGCTCATTTTCCGAACTGATCTTCAGTTCAAATGCTGCTAATTGAGTAAATCCCAAACTTCAGGGAGACGCTCCTTTGGTTTGCGGAGCTGAGGGGTTCTAGGTACGATGAGACTGAAGGGCATCATTTTACTTGTTTTATTATTATTTTTTCCACTTGGACCTAAGTGGGAGAAGGGGGTTTCTTGTTTTATTGTTTGGGGTTAACACAGTCTACTTTACCTGAATGTGATGAAAATCGAGATGAAAAAACTCACTGCCTGGAATTCTGGTAGATCATGGACTTTCTCCACCTCATGTGTACTTAGTCACTCCGTCCTGTCTGACTCGTTGAGACCCCATGGACAGTAGATCACCAGGCTCCTCTGTCCATGGGATTCTCCAGGCAAGAATACTGGAGTGGGTTGCCATTCGCTTCTCCAGGGGATCTTCCCCACCCAGGGATTGAACCCAGGTCTCCTGCATTGCAGGTGGATTCTCCATAAACACACAGTTCTGTCTAGACACAGGACCTAGGGGGGTCGTTACTGTCCACTTTATGCAAGCCTTGGAAAGAGTCCTGACTCATCATCCAGAGAAGCTGCCTTGTAGCTGTAACCTACTAACTTAGTTAAGGATAAACCATCCTTAAGGTAAAGCATGAGGTGATGCAGACTTGTTCTCCTGAGAACTATTGTCTAGTTCTTTCTGATTTGTCAGTGGCAATGCATTAAAATTAACTCACTTCCCAAACTCCATTGCTGTTCTTTACTCATCAAATTAGAGCACCTCCTATGGTGCATCTGCCCTTCCCCCAGGGGTGGGAACTCCCCTGCACAGCAAGGCTCTTTGACACAATATGGTTTGCTTGGAATCCATTACTTGAGGGACTTGGTGAATTGAAGAGCTATTACTTTTTACATTTTACTTTCTGTGGAGTGCCCAGTGTAAAGTTCTGGCTACTCCCCAGAATCATTTTGATTGCTTTTGTCTCTCCATATATATGCGTACGCATAAAGACACACACACTCTCTCTCTCTTTTTATTTATTTTTTAGCTTTGTTTTCTTTTTCCCTTTGTATTTGGCAGTGGAGATTAGGTGGAGATAATATAATGGAAAGATATTTCAATTCTAGATCTGAAAGATGGAAGCTGAGTCCTTGTCATTTTATTTAAAGCCCATTGAAAAGGGATGATAAATAGCATCTGCATGAGGGGTGTTGTGTGTGCCTGGCACATAGTAGGTGCTCAGTTAATGTGTGTTGAGTAAGAGAAACATTAAACACAGAAACACACACACATACTGTGACCAAAAAGAGATGCTCAACTATCAACAGTTATAATTTCCATCTTCTTTGTCTTTAAATTCAACCTGATTATTTTAAAATGGGAAATACAAAAGACTTAGAAAAGCTGATTCTAGTCATGTCACACTATGTGAAGGTATTGTCAACATGGCAAACAACATCCTTGCTCTCACAGAGTGTATTTGCTAGTGGAGGAAAAGAAGAAAAAAGAATAATAAGCAAATAGCATGTCAGGCTATGCTAAATGCAGTGTGTTAGTTCTTTGCATGATAATGGTGGTGATGGATGATAGTTCGAGACTCCCAGTCTAGTCTGAATCCAACCAAATGCCCTGTTTCAAAGTGTCAGTGACTGGTACTCCTTCCCAATTCATGATCTAAAGTTCACACAAGAGATTTGATGAGTATGGGACTTCAGTATTCCTTGTCATTATGCAAGCTGTATAAATAAGATTTATTTCTGAGTTTTAGCCATATCTGCTCTTTTTCTATAAGAAATAAGAACTTCTTTTAAGGTTACCGTAGAAGCACTCATATTCTCTGATCAGAGTTGAGCTGATGCAACAATCTGAAGCCTGCATCTTGTTACTTTCTTCCTGCTGCCTGTGCGGTGCAGTGAGAAGGGTCCATCCCACTGGTGTCCTTGTCGTCACCTTTAATACAGTAACCCAGGCCAACAGCTACTCGGCACTTGCTGGAATAGGAGCTTTCTCCCAAGAATGCCTGTCTAGGCAGCAAATGAACTGTCATGTGACTTCTTGCCGTGGGTCATCCGTATTCCATTTTTTCATTGATAAGGAGTTCAGCACAGCATTCAACTCTAAAGACATAAATAAACAGACCATTCCTTGACTCTTATATTTGAGGGTGTGCATCTTTGGAGTAATTCTGGTATGAAGCAAAGTAGTCCTCAAAGCCTAATCAGAAAGACAGAACCCACAGTTAACTATTTCAAGCAGAGGGTATTTAATAGAGGCAATTGATTATATAAGCGTGGCAAGGTTGACAGAGCAAGAAGGGGACATTGGGATGACTTCACAATTAATGGTTAATAGTTATCATTGTTAACGATTATTAATGACTCAGCGATCAACACTATTGTAAGAAGAGGCAGTGATTGCTCAGGCTGAGGAACTAAAAGGAGGAATTTGTGTTCCCAGAACGTAATAGCTCTCATCTCTAGGTGGAGCTTCCTGTAGTCCACGCTCAGACCTCTAAGGGGCTGTTGCAAAGCTATCGCACGGTCCTCTGGGGAGGGCTCTCTGCAGGTGATATTTTGACTGACAGGGAGGCGCAGTCCATTTTTGTTGGTTGCAGCTTTGAAAAGCTGATGCTGGGAGTGCCAAACAGAACTGATGTCTGAAGTGGAGCTGTGCTCTGTTGCTAGTGCTGCATAGGAGGGTCTGAAAAGATGAAAGAAGTTCATTGTCCCTTTTTGTTGCTTCTTGTTCTCCCTCTGGTACCTCCATCAGCAGCAGCTAAGAGGAAGTCAGCCTACTAGTGTGACTGGTAATGTGGTTTGCAGAGACCTAAACTCTGAATCAAAGAACATAAAGCGGTGGGCTTGCGGCTGTGTGACAAAAGGTAAATAGCCCACGTAGAGCTACGGAGAGGTGGAGCTCAAGCCTGCAGTTCCAGGGTCTCTGCTGAGTGCTGGCGACTAAAGATCCCCATCACGTTGTCCTGACGACTGAGATGGGAGTCAATAAGGATAATTTCTGTTCATTGAAGGTTCATATGTGTACATACTCACCCACCCAATCTTATTTGTGTAGCAGGGCTCTTTTGATTTCATCTTTTTCCTTCTCCAGCTTGAGTTAATCTAGTCAAGTCTTGCAATACTTACCTGTTGAGTTTGCTGACAGCCCTGTCTCCTTCTTCCTTCGTGTATAATGTGGTTTCAGTTTTGCACCATTTTTTGCTTCCCTTACTAAAGGACTTACCTGGTCTCCTTCCTTCCTTGTACTTGATCTCCCTCCTTTCCTGTGCTGTCCTTTTCTTTTTAATTTATTTTTTAATCCCATGTGCTATCCTTTAACATTCTTTCCTATTGATGCCAGATAATCTTTCTTCTAAATTAAAAAAAAAAAAAGTATAATTCTTCCAGCTAAATGGCTCACTGTGGCAGATGGATAAATCCAGACCTCCTGCATTTTGGCTCACAAGGCCATTGATGATCTAGTTTGGTTTTCTCTCTCTCTTTTTTTTTTTTTTTTGCCATACCATCTGAGATCTTCATTCCCTGACTAGGGATCAAACCTGGGCTCCCTGCATAGGAAGTGCAGCATCTTAGCCACTGGACCACCAGGGAAGTCTCTATAATAAACTTTTACAACAACAGTCAGTGCTTTTCTTTGACTTGCACACAGCCTGTCACTTCTCCTCCCACCCCAGTAGACTCTAAGCTCCTTGAAGTCAGGAGCAAGTTCGTCATCATCACTCTGATTTCGGCAGCCCTAGAAAGGTGTCTGGCACACAGCACATAATAAATGCACAGATAGTTTCAGAAGCTGTCCTTCCTTCCCTATGATTGATGTGCTGTGTGGTCCATGCCATTCCTTGGGAGGCAGCTGGGGCACAATAATGCATACCTGGGCAGGAGTTAGGATTGAATTAGGGAGCAGTGGTCCATATAATCAAAGCTATGGTTTTTCCAGTAGTCATATACAGGTGTGAGAGTAGGACCATAAAGAAGACTGAGCACTGAAGAATTGATGCCTTTGAATTATGGTGCTGGAGAAGACTCTTGAGAGTCCCTTGGGTTGCACGAAGATCAAACCAGTCTGTCCTGAAGGAGATCAACCCTGAATATTCATTTGCGGGACTGATGTTGAAGCTCCAGTACTTGGGCCACCTGATGTGAAGAGCTGACTCATTGGAAAAGACTCTGATGCTAGGAAAGATTGAGGATAGGAGGAGAAGGGGCTGACAGAGGATGAGATGGTTGGATGGCATCACTGACTCAATGGACATGAGTGTGAGCAAACTCCAGGAGATAGTGAAGGATAGGGGAGCCTGGTGTGCTGCAGTTCATGGGATCGCAAAAAGTCAGACATGACTTAGCAACTAAAGAACAACAGGGAGCAGTGGTGAAGCACCTAGGAGAGTCCCTGGCACATGCGGGGCTTGAACCAAGACAAGTCAGCTCCTTTTTGGTCACTTTGTGGCAGCCCATCCACAGAATCTGGAGGACCCCTTGATGATCTCCTGTCACAGGGAAGCTCAAAACACTCCCTCTCCCTAGATTAAGTCTTCCTCTAATGTTATGTGGGTTAGTGTGAAGCGTTTCCTTTTGGATTGAACATGAGACTGTGCATTTGGATTATGCCGTGTAGTGAAGAGAGAATGGGATTTGTGATCATCAAGCCTTAGCTGACTCACCATGGCAACATTTGTGATTAGTTACCACCTGATGCGAAGAACTGACTCAGTAGAAAAGACCCTGGTGCTGGGAAAAACTGAAGGCAGGAGAAGAAGGGGACAACAGAAGATGAGATGGTTGGATGGCATCACTGACTCAATGGACATGAGTTTGAGCAAGCTCCAGGAGTTGGTGAAGGAAAGGGAAGCCTAGCGTGCTGCAGTCCATGGGGTCACAAAGAGTTGGACACGACTGAGTGACTGAACTGAACTGAACCTAACCCTCAAGCCTCTTTTATGGTTCTGTGTGCTGTGGATTTCCCTTATGGTGACCACACAGGGCCATGATGGAATGACAACTCGTGTGACAGCGAGTTTTAATTTGTGACAGTAGTTTGTAATCTGAAAGGGTACCATCTTTTTGCAGCCCTCCACAGAGATTTCCGTGGACACAAATGCTGGAACCTTTGCCTGGTAAAGCTCCCCGTGGATAAATGAAATCCTTCAAATTGACAGGAAATAATCTAATTTCCTTGAAAGTTAATTGAGATCTGTGTTTTATAAAGGCTAATGGTCTGGTGAGAGATGTCCTAAGTCAAGCTCATGTGATGGCACACTTGTTTTTTCAGGTACCAATTATCAAACAGAATTCACATCTGTCTCTGTTAACCTACTTGCACAGTGGCCTCTCCTGCTCCACTCACAAAGTCTCCATGGTCATTAGAGGGGGAAAAAAAGCATCCCATTAAAAGACATAAAATGCTGATGAGTGAAATGCAGCCCACTGCAAGCTTGGCTTGAATCATGGCTACATTTCATTAAGCAGCAGGATCTGTATTTCCTTAGGCCTACTAGTAGCTCAGTAGGTAAGGACTTGTCTGCCAATGCAGGAGACGTAAGAGATGTAGGTTTGATCCCTGGGTCAGGAAGATCCCTTGGAGGAGGGCATGGCAACCCACTCCAGTATTCTTGTGTGGAGAATCCCCATGGACAGAGGAGCCTGGCAGGCTGCAGTCCACAGGGTCACAGAGTTGGACACGACTGAGTGACTTAGCACTGTATACCTTTAGGGCTTCCCAGGTGGCACTAGTGGTAAACAACCCACCTGTTAGTGCAGGAGCGGCAAGAGACTCAGGTCCAATCCCTGGGTCGGAAGATCCCTTAGACGAGGGCATGACAATCCACTCCAGGACCCTTGCCTGGAGAATCCCCATGAACAGAGGAACCTAGCAGGCTACAGTCCATGGGGTTGCCAAGAGTTGGACAGGACTGAAGTGACTTACCAGTCCATTCTGAAGGAGATCAGCCCTGGGATTTCTTTGGAAGGAATGATGCTAAAGCTGAAACTCCAGTACTTTGGCCACCTCATGAGAAGAGTTGACTCATTGGAAAAGACTCTGATGCTGGGAGGGATTGGGGGCAGGAGGAGAAGGGGACGACAGAGGATGAGACGGCTGGATGGCATCACTGACTCTATGGAAGTGAGTCTGAGTGAACTCCAGGAGTTGGTGATGGACAGGGAAGCCTGGCATGCTGCAATTCATGGGGTTGCAGAGTCGGATATGACTGAGCGACTGAACTGAACTGAAATGACTTAGCACCATTTGCCAGGCGTCTAAGCCTGGTCCTCCGTGTTCACAGGGCTGGCTTTTTTATTGCTGAGTGAGAAGAAGATTTGAAATAAAATCTCAATGCATATTATGAGCCACAGTTTCATATTAAATAGGTATGAGATGAGGATGGGCTGTCATTTAGGACAGTGAATGCTATGTCGGTGTCTTTAAGGATTCCTAATTGCCAAGGGAAAGTATAAATACCATATCACAGACTCATAGAAGGAAGCAAATCACCCATTTTTACTCTTGGCACACTTTCTT
This sequence comes from Bos javanicus, assembly GCF_032452875.1. NCBI lineage: Eukaryota > Metazoa > Chordata > Mammalia > Artiodactyla > Bovidae > Bos > Bos javanicus. The sequence continues at coordinate 4,302,454 of NC_083881.1, forward strand.
CTCTTTTATTTATTGTCTTCATACTACTTATCAAAATTCACAATTGCCTTATTCTTTCTCTCTGTCTCTCTATATCCACACACACACACACACACACACAGTATCCTGGAGAAGGAAATGGCAACCCACTCCAGTATTCTTGCCTGGAGAATTCCATGGACAGAGGAACCTGGTGGGCTACAGTCCATGGGGTTGCCAAGAGTTGGACATGACTGAGGGACTAAAACTCTCTCTCTCTATATATATATATATACACACATATTCGTATACATACACACCCACGCACACACACACACACAGTACAGGGAGAGCAATACCTAGTACAATAAATGAAGACTTTTGGGGAGACCGTGAGGACTGCTGCTGCTGCTGCTAAGTCGCTTTAGTCATGTCTGACTCTGTGCGACCCCATAGACGGTGGCCCACCAGGCTCCCCCGTCCCTGGGATTCTCCAGGCAAGAACACTGGAGTGGGTTGCCATTTCCTTCTCTAATGCGGGAAAGTGAAAAGTGAAAGTGAAGTCACTCAGTCCTGTCTGACTCTTAGCGACCCCATGGACTACAGCCTACCAGGCTCCTCCGTCTGTGGGATTTTCCAGGCAACAGTACTGGAGTGGGGTGCCATATGCATGAAATAAGATTTAAGAAGACCCAGATACAATAGTTTCAATGGTCAATTATATAGTGTAAGCTAATTATCTCACACAAAGTGATGATCACGTATGATGAATATTTAATAGCAGGCCCAAGAAAGCTGGTAGCTTGTTGAGGTCAATTCTAGAGCTCTGCCTGAAGCCTAGTATCTTTTCAATAATATTCTGAATAATTAATTAAGTGATTAATGATTGTACAAAAGTTCTCATAGCTGGCTCATTCAAATACTTTGTTTTCCACCCCCATGGAAAAAATGGAAACTTTCCTGAAACTGTTATCTTTGTGAGATAAAAACTTTCCAGTCATATAGGAGTCTTTGCTTATTATTTTTCCTTTTGAAGTCTAAGGGATATGCAAGCTTTGTAGCTAATTTTTATTAGTTCTGAGCATATTTTCTGTTATGTCATTGAGCAGAGTTAATAACTGCTAATTCTAACATCTGGATCCTCTTGAGGTCAGTCTCCATTGATTGTCTTTTAAGAATGGGTCACGATTTTATATTCTTCTCACGCTGAACCCTTTTGGACTCTGTCTTGGATATTGTGAACATTGTGCTATAGTCCATAATATTCTTCCAATGAGTGTGTTTTGTTAACGTTCTTGCTGATGTGATGGTTGTTGTTTGTTGGTTTGTTTGTTTAGAGTGAAATTAGCCTGGTTGAACTCCAATGGCATCTTCTGACTTTGGGACAGCAGCTCAAATCGGATTTCAGTTATTTATTTGTTTTTTCATGACTCAGTTGAGTTTATTCTAAGAACTTTGATTCGACATTAGAAAATCGTCTTGTGCTTAGTGTCTAAGCCATGTCCAACTCTTTTGCGACCCCATGGACTGTAGCCCTCCAGGGTCCTCTGTCCATGGGATTTCCCAGGCAAGAATACTGGAGTGGGTTGCCATTTCCTCCTCCAGGGGATCTTGCTGACCCAGGGATTGAACCCGCATCTCCTGTGTCTCCTGCATTGCAGGCAGATTTTTTATCTGCTGAGACATCTCTATTAGTGTAATTAATCACATTAATAAGTTAGAAGAGGAAAGCCAAGTGAACATTTCAATCTATACAGAAAATGCACCTGGTAATATGTCAACCTCTTACTTTTAAAATTTTAACCTTAGTCCGGAGGCTTGGGGTCTGCCCCACACATGCGTGGTTTTGGGGGCAGCCAGAGATTAGGACAGAATGTCTACAGAATGTGTGGTTCCTTTCTTTGTTTCTTTCATTTCTAGGTATCTGCAGAGGCTGAAATTGTCCTGAATTCTGTCCTCTAGTCCCTTAGGCCGAAGATACTATCATCTTTTATAAGAGTGGTGCCCTCCCCGCATGCTAAAGCCATTTAACAAGGAAGCAGTGATGCAGTAACAGGAGTGTGATTTGAACTTGATTTGTAGATTTAGGGAGAATCAGAATTTAGCTGGTGTTTGAAAGCACTCAAAATATCCTTTCTCTTACTGTCTTTTATAGATGCCAACTGTACTCCACACTTTTACTGAGTAAGTAGAGTTCCAAGAACTCTTGGGAAATCCATAGGGTCCTACCCTCAGCTAGAAGATACAGCACCTCCTTGAGATGAGAGGTGTGGAATTGTAGGAGCTCCTTACTTGAGAGTCCCTTGAGTAATAATCATAAAAGATGTTATAATAAAATTTTGCATTTAAATTACCTCTTATTCTCAGGATGTCAGAGTGCTTTACAAACACAAATCGCTGGAAACCTTTTAGGTTAATTAAAATGAGCAGATTTCCCAGACAAAGAAGGTGACTGTTTTTGTACTTTCAAGTGTGTTTTGTACAGGTGAGTGAGTTGAGGCACCAATAAGTTCTTGAACTAGTCAACCACTATGTTCTGAGAATGGGTGAATTCAGCACGAGCACACCAACCACGTTGCCAGATTCCACTGCTCTTCAGAATAATAATGATAATATCAGTGATTCATGAAACTCATGAATACTGATGTTCTTGTGAGAGTCTCTGTGCTACCACTGGTCAAACGCCTGCCAGTCAGCCTGGCCCGTGGTTGGCAGTCGGGCATTGCTTTCTCCCAGAGCCTCTGGAAGTAGGTCTTCCTTTCGCCTTATGCTGCTGTAAGTTAGGTCTTCTCTTCACTTTACAGTCTAGGAAACTAGACTCAAAGCACTTGAGCCGCTTGCCCTGAGTCCAGCTAGGAGGTAGCAAACCCGGGAGTTTGGCTCATTTGTCTGATTCTTACGCCTGGACTCTTTTTCTCTACCAATATCATTCACAAATGCTATGACTTTCCCCCTTATTCCTAACATCCTGAGGAATATAATGCATTCTCATCAGAAATAGCAGCTCATCACAGACCAGCTGACTCAGAGTGGGAGTTCAGAATTGGGGCCTAAAGGAGCTGAGAGGCTGTTGATAGAAGTTGGACTGTGAGGGGCTTGGAGAACAGGCTAATGCCTCAGACCTTATTCTACCTTATGTGTCATCCATTTGTCAGGGTCAGTCTTCAGCACTCAGTCGTCCCAGAGGCAAAGGGAGGGAGCAACCCATGCTCATGAGCACGTACTGTGGGCAGACACTTTAGGAAACACATTACTAAGTGTTGCCGCCACCGGCTCTATGAGATAGGTTCTTATCTTCATTATATAGAGTCATGGACCAAGACTTAGAAAGATGAAAGGATTTCCTGAAGATTGCATAGCCCTTAAGTAATGTCACCAGCTTATTTAATTGCCAAGGCAGGTTCCTACCACTCAGGCTGTTTAAAAAGCCATGTTCTGTAGATAACCAAGGACCTACTGTATAGCACAGGATACTCTGCAGTATCCTGTATAGGAAAACATCTGCAAAAGAATGGATATATGTGTGCGTATAGCTGACTCACTTTGCCATACACCTCAGACTAACACATCGGTGTCAATCAGCTCTTTTCCAATATAAAATAAAACATACACTTAAAAAAGTCACATTCGAATCTTACCTGATGGCCAATCCTGTCTGAATCCAATATGCCTACCTGTGTGGATTCTGCAAGTGTGCTCAGTCACTCAGTTGTGTCTGACTTCATGACCCCATGAACTATAGCCTGCCAGGCTTCTCTGTTCATGGGATTTCCCAGGCAGCTGGACCAGTTACCATTTTGTACTCCTGGGGATCTTCCCAACCCATGGATCAAATCTGCGTCTCCTGCATTGGCAGGCAGATTCCTTACCAATGAGCCACCTGGGAAGCCCTGTGTGGATGTTACTATGTAAGGATTTTCTGTGCAAGGTGGACACAAGGTTGCCAAGTTTGTATTTAGAGACTATTGTGATTTTATGACTTGCTCATACCAGCAAAATGCAAGAGTGTCCTTTCCCTTATGCCTGTGCCAGCGTGGCATGTTTATGTTACAGACAGCCTTGCCCAGAGTAAGCCTGGGGGTGCTCCTGTGTTCTAACCTACGTTGTGTTCACAGAATTGTTTCTGAAGCCAAGATTAACCCCCTGTGCCTCAGTCTTTGATTTCACACAGAGCAGACGGGATGGGCACACAGGCCAGATCGCTATGTTCTTTTCACAGAGAGCTGTACTTAGGACACGGTGGTCACTGGCAAAACCCACGGGCACTTCGATCCCTGCTGTCCAACTCAAATTAATACCTTTCAACAAATATTTCTGTGGAGGAAGCCACTTCTCCGCATTGCATTGCCATCACAGTAACAACACACATAACATAAAAATGCAGTGCAGGAGTGTTTTGCAGAGAAATGGAAGAGATGTACATGTAAATATGATCTTTTCACCAAATCAGATACGTTGGGCCTCCTACATTATGCCCAGTGAGCTCTTCTTGTGAATATAGGTTCTCCCATCATTTTATTACCAAGGATATTGCTGAGTTCCATGATTTCCCTCTCCAGTGACCAATTGTCATGTCTAAGATATGTGTTAGGTTAAATGCTCCCCGTGTTAGGGGAAGGAGACCAGCCCCACCTCTTTAGTGACACTATTATTACAAAGTGGGGTACCCAACCCTCCCAGTACAATAGGGCATGCCGATCATCACAGATGGTGTGGTCTGAAGTCCAGGAGACGCAGGTGGTAGAAAGCTGAAACAGCCCTGCTCAATGCATCTGTAGTTTTGCAATATCTGCTAAATCCAGATCCTAGCCTTCCAGCTGGACACGGGGGTAGCTTGCTTCAGTTCCAATGGGGAACCAAATACAAAGTCTCTCTTACAGTTTTTAAACAAAAGGACTACTAGAACTGTGGTTTAGAAAAATCATTTTGAGAGGAGAGGGTAGTTTGTGACCTTTACATAGGTGGGGGCTTTTTTTTTTAAAGTTAGTTTTTATTTGAGTATAGTTGATTTGGGCTTCTCTGGTGGCTCAGGTAGTAAAGAATCTGGCCACAATGTGGGATGCCTGGGTTTGATCCCTGGGTTAGGAAGATCCCCTGGAGAAGGGCATGGCAACCCACTTCAGTATGCTTGCCTGGAGAATCCCATGGACAGAGGAGCCTGGTGGGCTTCAGGTCCATAGGGTCGCAAAGAATCTGACACAGCTGAAGTGACTTTTATAGTTGATTTACAATGTTGTATTAGTTTCTGCTGTACAGAAAGTGGATCAGTTATACATATACATATATCCACTCTTTTTTTAGATTCTTTTCCCATGCAGGTCACTAGAGTATTGAGTAGAGTTCCCTGTGCTCCCAAGTAGATTCTTACTTATCTGTTTTATATATAGAAGAGTGTATATGTCAGTTCCTATCTCCCAATTTATCCCTCCCCCTTTTCCCCCTTGGTAACCATAATGCTATTTTCTTTATCTGTGACCCTATTTATGTTTTGTAAATAAGTTCCTTTGTACCATTTTTTATATCCCACATATAAACGGTATCATATATTTGTCTTACTCTGACTTATTTCACTCAGTATGACAGTCTCTAGTTCCATCCATGTTGCTGCCAGTGGCGTTATTTCACTCTTTTTATGGCTGAGTCATATTCCATTGTGGATTTATTTAGAAACTTTTTCGTGGAGCTAATGCTCAGAGCAGACTGAGACTGGATGAGATAATGTTGGTGAAAATTCACAAAAGGTTTCAAAACTCTTATACCTAGCTATTTATAGCTATTATAATTGTTGTTGCATTTGATAATTAATATTTAGTGTAATGCATTTTAATAAGTAAGACATTCCTAAGGTCACTGTATTAAAAAACAGTGGTGATACTACATAGTAAAGCAGTGCGCCCGTAAAATGAAGATGACACCTTTGCTTCCCTGGTGGTGAGGAGGTATCGGTGGGATGCTAAGCCTGGAGCTTGGTTTCAGCCAGACTTGGGAGACAAAAGTCCCAAGAGGAAGAGCAGAGGTTGTGCCTGGGGTGCTCAGTGCAGGTGGTGGGCTGCTCAGGGAACGTCCTGGAGCTGAGAGATGGCAGGCTGACTGCAGCCACTCTTTGGTAATAATGTCTTTACTTGAACCGTATATTTCACATCAACTCAGAGAACCAGGCTTGGTTGGTATCTCCAATTCACACACAGTTAACAGGTCCTGAGATGATTTGCTTCTCAACTGTTCATACAGGGTCCTAAGATGATAGTTGGGCCTCGTTGGTCGTTCGGTGGTAAAGAACCTGCCTGCCATTGCAAGAGATGCAGGTTCAACCTCTGGGTCAGGAAGATCCCCTGGAGAAGGAAATGGCAACCCATGCCAGGATTCTTGCCTGGAGAATCCCATGGACAAAGGAGTCTGGTGGGCTACAGTACATGGGGTCGTAAAGAGTCAGATATGACTTAGCTACTGAACAGCAACAAACTGACAATAGATAAGAAATGTCATAGCCATGTTAAGGAGAGCACTGAATGTCGCTTCCCAAAGCAACCATGTCACGGGGTCACTCTGACATCCTTTCTTTATGCTGTGACCCGGTGAGCTGGGCAGGAGCATTGCAGTGTAGGACTTGGTGTCTGCAGTCTGTAAATGGATCCTAATCTTCTGCTTCTTACTAGGTGTGTGATGCTGGGCCAACACATTGCTTTATAACCTCTAGGTTCTTCATCTATAAAATGGAACCGTTTATATCTACCGTGGCTTCGGAAAGTCTAATACAGGGTAGATACTCAATACATGTCATTTTTTTCTGTTCTTTTTCCTTAGCTTTCCTGACTATCCTCCCTTCCAAAGAAAATGAAGGTTCAGAATTGAAAAAAAATTCAAGAGCTGCAGAAACAACATTAGATTCATATTTAGACAGCAATTGATTTTTTTCCTTGGGTAAGAAAAATTATGCATTTGCTTCTAAAATATGAAGAGTGTTGATTATGATTCATGCACACATGATTCATAGAGAAAGCTGGAGCTAAAACACAGCTAAACTAATAATATTTCGTCCTTGTGACTAAAGCTCGTCCAAGCTTAGAATGCAGACCCAGAGTTAGAGCAAAGAATCCCGAGGGCAGTTTTGCCCGTGTTTTGACTTAGTCACAGGGACAAGGGCAGGAGAGACTGCTGTTCCCTGGTAACCTACCTCCCCAAGGTGGGTGCATTTGTATTATCTGCAGCTGCTCCCTTTTCTTCACCCACTGAGCTTCCAAGTATGATTGATTTCTACTAACGATGCCCAGAGCCGGGCTTCATCTTCTCTGTTGTGGATTATTGCAGCAGCTCCTAACGGGTGTCCCCACTTGTTGTATCTGCCCCTCTCCAGCATACCTGTTCTCTCTCTTCTTACCGAAGTGGATTCTTAGAGCACCGGTCAACTGTGTGGCTGAGAAGAAAGGTCACAGACTCGGGCATTAGTCATTTTCTCACCACGTGACCCTCAGCCGCCTCGCCTTGCCGAGAATGAATTTCGTCCTCTATGAAACAGAAACGACATTCATTTAGCAGTCTCTTTGATGAGGATGAAACGTGTGTGAAATAGCTTGCACTGTTCCTGAAATACAATAGGTGATCAGTCAATTTTGTTTGCTCCTCAGTGGCTTTGTATTGCTGGAAAAATCAGACCTAATTTTATTACGCTTTTCGAGGCCCTTCATGTGCATCTACTCCCTTTGCTGGCTGGATACCGCATGGCTTCCCTGCCTCCTCTTCCGACTTGGCGTTTTCCCGTCGGAGTCTTCTAGGAACTGAAGCTTGAGTGGATACCACTCCTTCATCTTTTCTTCTGTGTGCCTTTTTATGGCGGTATAATTGCTTTAGAATGTTGTGTTAGTTTCTGCTGTACCATGACCTGAATCAGCTATGCCTGCGAGCTCAGTTGTGTCTGACTCTTTGTGACCCCAGGGACTATAGCCCGCCAGGTTCCTCTGTCCATGGAATTTTCCAGGCAAGAATCCTGGGGTGGGTTGCCCTTTCCTACTTGAGGAGACCAGCTCTATGTGTACATATATCCCTTCCCTCTTGGACCTCCCTCCTACCTCCGTCCCACACGTCCAGGTCATTACAGAGCACTGAGCTGAGCTGCTTCCCACTAGCTCTCTGTTTTATATGTGGTAATGTATATGCGTCAGTCCTGACCCTGCAACTCATCCCACCCCTCCTTCCCCCACTGTGCCCACATGTCCATTCTCTGCATCTGTGTCTCTCTTCCTGCCTTGTAGATAGGTTTATCTGTACCATTTTTCTAGATTCCACATAAACGCATTAATATGCGATATTTGCTCTTTTCTTTCTGATTATTGTGACTCTGTATCCAGACTCTAGGCCCATCCACATCACGACCCAATTTCATTCCTTATTACAGCTGAGTAATATTCCATTGTATATACGAGCCACATCGTCTTTATCCGTCCCTCTGTCGATGATTGAGTACCTAGACTCTTGCAAGAAAATCAAGTTCTTGTGGGGCTCCTTCAACCCCAAGGAAGTGAAGCAGATAGCAGCGTAGATCTATACTGTGTTTAATACAAGACACGTTCACTCACCAAGACCGTGAGCGCTGCGACCAAAGTAGGCTCCAGTTGCTCATTTGCTTGGAAGCCAGTGAGGAGGCCAGGTTGCTGGAAAGGAGCGTTTGCTTTATTTTGGATGCTAACAATGGGAGGGGGCAGGGGGGAGAGGACAGATTCTTGTCCAAGGGCTGGCTTCCCCCACACTTCACCACCAATCAAGAAGCAAGAAGTTTTATAGGCAGAAGGAGGAGGCTACATGTAGAAATGGCACAATCAGCTCTCAGTCATCTTGAAATTGGTCATGCAGTGGGTCTGACCAGCGTCATCTTGATTGTTCTCAGTACAGTTAGTTTTCAGTGTCAGGGTTGGTTTGTTCTCATTTCTTTGAGGCCAATTCTCAGAATTGTGGCAGCTTAAGTCATGGCTACGGTCTGGTCATCATGCAGTTAACTTCTTCTACCCTGTGTGGGTTTTGGTCTCTACAAGGCAGCTCACAGGATGTGGCTCAGAATATTAGGTACAGCCCTGGAGAAGGAATTTGACTTTGTTTACTGATGAAACTGTTATTATGTTGTCCTGTTTCACTGTATTTCTTTGCTTCTGCATGTTCTCACTTCTCTGATTAAACTTATTCTCTGGCTAAAGCTTTTCCATTGCAAAAGGCAGGTGGAGGACATGGTCAGGGAAGGACTGTAGAGTCCTGCTCTGTTTCTGTGCTGTCTGCTCACACTGTTCAATACTGTCAGAGTCGCTATGAGTCTGAGTCAAAATTGGCCACTGACCTTCAGGACCTTACATCGTAATAGGAGAAGAGAAGGCTGAGCTAATCCATGTTCCAAGAATCATTGGCAGTACAGGTGGAATGAGACAGGGGGACACATCTGCTCCAGAGGACGTGACTGAAGACTTTAAGGAAGACCATGAAATAAGTGACAGCTGGTGAAGAACCAAGGACACATTCAATAGGCAGCTTGGAGTGGGGAGGACTACGCTGGTTTGAATCCAGACAGGGGCTCTGAATACCAGCTCTGCTCTTAACCAGCAGTTCCTGTACCTGAGAAGCTCTTTTATACAATCTTTTGAAGGCCTGCTTTTTTTTTTTTTTTTTTGTCATCCAGGTCTGTGTTCGGATGTCATATCCTGAGTCCTTCACTGAACTACCTTTGTAATGCAATTTTTGACCCTTTTGCCCGCTGCAATCGCTCTTCATGTCAGATGTTGTAGGTGTCTAGTTCTTTCCTCTGTTACCCCCAGTTCTTCACGTGTGTACCTCTCCAAAATGTGATTTAGGAGAGAGGAGTCCTCCTGCTCGTCCCAGGGATTCTCCTATGGGTATCCGTCCATTCAGCCTCCTTCCCTTCCAGTGGCTGGTTTAGGGAAGGGCATGTGACTCAGTCCTCTACAGTGAGGCCTGGGGATCATGGGGGCCTCTGGGAAGGACTGTTTTTTCTCTCCCAAAAGAGGCAGTTTTAGGAGATGTCTCTCCTCCTTCTGATATTGATGCTATGTCAATATGTGGAATAACTGTAGCCATTTTGCAAACCTGAAAGGCTTCAGCTTGGATAAAACTATAACCTGAAAGCCACGGGTGGAGCCTGAGAACCTCACAACAGCAGGGGCCCGGGGCATGATGTCATTTTCCTCTGACTCTTCACTTACTGTGTGTATGTGTGTGGGGGGATGAGTATACATTTGTTATGTTTCTGTGTTGTTTAAGCCAGAGATAGGAGATCTGTTATGAGTTGCAGGCTTGTGACTTGTTACAAGTATTTGGTACTGCAGTTGCACCATGAGGCAGCCGTGAGGATATGCAAACAAAAGGGTATGGCTGTGTTCCAGCAAAACTCTCATGAAAAGGGATACCCGGACAGCCCTGTGAGCCACTGTGGGTTTAATCATTGAATCAGGATTGTCTGTTTCTTTCCGGTGAAGCCATGCTACAGATGCATTTTCTCTCCCTTTACCCTGACTCATTTCCATAGATGCCAGTATTACTGCAAACGGATTACTTACTTGTTTGGTAATCCCTTCTCTGTCCCTGGAGATAAGTTCTGTGGTGACAGGGATGTGTATTCTCTTGTTCAACACCCGGCACAGAAGGGGAGTTCCATGAGTGTGTGAGGGAGCGTGCACGCAAGCACACACACTTGGGTCAGCTTATTCATCTCTTTGAGTTTCAGTTTGCTTTCTTCCTTTCTGAAAGGTGAATGATAATAGTAGCTGGAGGTGAATATACACGTGGAGGTTTATATAAATATAAACCTCAGTGGATACCTGTTGATAAAACATGATTACACAAAGCAGCCCCCTCCCCCCTTCTCAAAACTGCCCAAAATTGGATGTTAAATTGCACGGTCCCTTTAGCATTAGTAACTGTTTATAGAGTCTTGCTCTGCATAGGCCTCGTGTTGAGCTCATTTTATGTGTTACTTTGTCTGCTCCCTTAGGAAATCTTTTGAGTATTAATCTCATTTCATTTATTATTTTATCTATTCCCTTAGGGAATCTTATGAGATGACTGCTGTTAGTCTCATTTTAGAGGTGAAAAAAAAAAAAAAAAAAAACCCGAGGCTCAGAAAGGAGAAATAACGTGTTCATAGACACACAGCAATGGGAGAGCTGACATGTCTGACTCCAAGGAACGTGGCCCTAACCATTATACTCTGGTAGATTTCATGTCCAAGGATGCCTGTAATGACATATCTCTCCCTTTGCAAGGTGACCTCGCTCTCCCCCATGGAGGCAGAAATTCTTTCTCCTCCCTTTATGCCTGGATCAGTCATCTCACCTGGCTTGACAAGTAGGATGTGACTGAAGTACTGTCCTTTATCTTCCAAGCCTGGGCCTTAAGAGGTCTGCAGCTTCTACTCTTACCTTCCAGAATGTTCTTTCATGGAGACCAGCACCAACGTGAACTCTGACTGCCCCTTAAGACGGACAGGCCAGGTGCCATTTTGCACATCCCAGCCACAACTCAGAGCCCCCAGGCTGGATTTAGGGTCAGGAAGCTGAGATCTGATCAAATTTCTGACCCAGGGAATTGGGAGCCGACAATAACACTGTTGTTTAAGTCAGTGAGTTTCAGGGTTATCTTGTCATGTGTCAGAGGATATCCAAGGCACATGTAAATGCCCTTTCAGTGTCCATCCTAGCATGAGAAGTGGTGCATGTCAAGTGTCTGGGTGTGTGTGGCTCATGGGTGATCAGTAAGTAGTGGCTGCTCATATCAGCACAGATGGAATTAGAAACCACAGGAGCCAAGTCAGGTACATATGAAAGTTGGCCAGGGGAGGGTGGGTCTGCAAAGATGTTGAAAGGATTAAATGAAACAGTGAAAATACTGACTTTGCCATCTCTGTAAACTTTCCTCTCTAGAAAGTACTCTCTTAGCTAGAATTTCATATTTTGGGTACAATGGATATAAGGTTTCAGTTATACAAGATTAAGTAAATTCTAGATACCAGCTGTATAACATCATGGCTATAGTTCACAGTATTGTATTGTACACTTAAAATTTTGTTAAGATGGTAGATCTCGTGTTAAATGATTTAACACAATTTTTTAAAAAGATGCACAGAATATGTCACAAAGTACAAGGAAAAATATTAAAATAACCAGGCACAGTGGGGGGATTCTTGCATATAAAACCCTCAAAGCTGGGACCCAAGACACGGTTTTGCCCTTTGCTTGCTCATGTTCTGGAATTGATCTTCCCAGGTCGCAGTCAGTGCCTTTGTCCTTTTGTGATGGGGGAGGATTTCTGAAAGGGGCCTTTCAGGTATGTGTGTGCATATATATATATAAATCCAGCTCTAATATTTAAAGTACTTAAGAGGAGATTTTGTTTCATGTCAGGACAGTTTATTTGATCTCTGCTCTGGTCCGGATGCCACCTCTGTCTGCTGTCCTCCTTGTAAGCAGGGGTTTTAGCCAGGCTTTTTGCAAAACACAATCATGATATGGGATTTGCCCATAGTCATCCACAGAAAGCTTGCAAGTTTGTGCCAGTGCTACAAGGAACTTGAGAGGAGGTGCTGAAAACAAATGAACATTCCAGAGAAGTAGTCAGAGTTCCTCAGCTTCCTCTTCTCTTTTATCATCAGCAAATGGCTGTTTTCTTCCTTTAGCTGCCAAGAAGTTATGGTTAATATAGAGTTCATCACACAGGGTCTGTGCTCACTTAGATGCTTCCTACATTTTTCTCCAATAATGGTGGCAGCCACAAGGAGAGCAGGAATAATGGTGATGATCATACAAGTCAATTCAAGAGAGATCTATTGACTGCCTATAAGAGGCCACCCAAGTTTCCTCGGACGTGAAATCAAGGCATGAATAAGGCACAGTCCAGACCTTGTGTTGCTCACAGACGATAGTAGAGACAGATAGAAAATGAATTACAGTGCAGTGAAGAGAGTGCAAACACAGAAGGTCCAGATGGTACCAGGTTAATTAACTCTGCCTGAGGAAGTCTTCCCTGACCTCCAAGACTGGCCCTGATGCTCCCTGTTTTAAAGCTCTCTGCATTGTTCATTCATAGCATTTACGACAGCTGGAAATTGTATTTGAGAGCGATGCACATGAGTCCTGCTTCAACAATGTAAGCACTGGAAGGACAGGCCATTTTACTCACTTAGTAGCTGGGCTGGTGACATCTATGCAGTAGGCACTCAGGGACAGTTTGTTGAATGGAATAAGGGAGTACGAGATCAGGAAAGACTTCTGAGGGAATGAGATGTTTAAATTAGGTTTTGAAGGATGAATAGAAGTCTGCATCTGTACTAGGGACAAAAGTAAATATAAAAATATTGACAATTTAAGAGGAAGGTATAACCTCTTTGAAAGTGAAAGTGTGAAAGTGTTAGTCACTTAGTTGTGTCCAACTCTTTGCAACCTCATGGACTGTAGCGCACCAGGCTCCTCAATCCATGGGATTCTCCAGACAAGAATACTGTTGAGGGTTGCCACACCCTTCTCCAGGGCATCTTCCTGATCCAGGGATTGAACTCAGGTCTCCAGCATTGCAGGCAGATTCTTTACTGTTTCAGCCACAGGGGAAGCCATGACCTCATTAGCTATTTGTTATTGAATCCCCAGTTGGACCATAAAGAAGACTGAGTGCCAAAGAATTGATGCTTTGGCATTGTGGTGCTGGAGAAGACTCTTGAAAGTCCCTTGGATTGTAAGGAGATCAAACCATCCTAAAGGAAATCAATCCTGAATATTCATTGGAAGGACTGATGCTGAAGCTGAAGGTCCAGTACTTTGGCCACCTGATGCAAAGAGCTGACTCACTGGAAAGACCATGATGTGGGAAAGATTGAAGGCAAAAGGAGAAGGGGATGACAGAGGATGAGATGGTTAGATAGCATCACTAACTCAATGGACATGAATGTGTGTTTTTTTTTTCAGGATAAAACATGAGCCTTTTGAAAAAATAAAGTTAAAAGGCATATTGCCATATATTAATATTGTGGAAGAAACTGTAAAAATAATGATTGAAATAATGCATATTTGTATAATCTCAATGGATTTTCCAAAACTCAGAAATTCAGTTTAACCAGCATCTATATCAAACAAACAGGCATCATATACACTCTGCCTGATTCCCTTTGGGTACTGAAAACCACTGCTAAGAACATACTGTCCTGACTTCTGACACCATAGGTTATTAGTTTTGACTATTTTGAACTTTATAGAAATAGGATCACACAGTATGCATTCTTTCTCATTTGGCTTCTTTTGTTCAAACATGACTATGTAATCCATCCATATTCCTGCTTATAGTAGTATTTTACCATTTAGTGTCTAAAATATAAATATACCCCATTTAATTTACCCATTCTACTAAGATTTGTATAATTTCCAGTATTGAAATATTATAGGTATGATAGTATTCATATCCATGCCTTTTAATGTATATGTGTATGCATTTCTGTTGGATATATTGCTAAGATTAGCATAGCTATTTTATAGGGTATGTGCACATTTAGTTTTTATAGATACTGCTACATAGTTTTTCAAAGTGGTCATATCAATTTACACTAACCCCATCTGTACAAAGAAATTTCATTTATTTCACATCCTCTTACACTTGGCATCATCTGCCTTTTTCATTTTGGCCATCTGGTCAGTGTGAACTAATATCATATTACAATTTTTAATTTGTGTTTGTAAGATTGCAAAGGAAGTTAAGCATTTGGGCTTTCCTGGTGGCTCAGATGATAAAGAGTCTGCCTGCAATACAGGAGACCCAGGTTGGATCCTTGGGTCAGGAAGATCCCCCAGAGAAGGGAATGGCAACCCATTCCAGTATTCTTGACTGGGAAATTCCATGGACAGAGGAGCCTGGTGGGCTGCAGTCCATGGGGTCACAAAGAGTCAGACACGACTGAGTGACTGACACTTTCACATCCTCTTACACTTGGCTTCATCTACCTTTTTCATTTGGCCATCTGGTCAGTGTGAATTAATATCATATTACAATTTTTAATTCATGTTTGTAAGATTGTAAGTGAAGTGAAGCACCTTTACATTTGATTACTAGTCATTTGGTGCAGTCTATTGATGTATAGTTCGAGGCATATGTTCCCTTTGTGCTGTGCTTACCAAATTGTACTAAAATTCTCCAGTTCCTGTAAACGCTTGGATGCCATGAACTAAGCCTCCTTTGTGTGGCTTCAGCACCAAGGACAGTGCCTACCAGCCCGGTTGTTCCCCAAAGCTCATGTGAAAGCTCAGCGTTCAAATAAGGTTCTTATTCAAAGAGGTGAAACCAGGATGGAAAGCCAAGCCTGGAGGATGCTAATCATGTGCTCTAAAGAGAATGCATTAAGAAGGCTTAGCTGCCCCTTTCATCTCCATTGCACTAGAGCCATTCCAAATGGAATGCTCAATGAAGCCAATGAGTGGAGTCCTTCTGAACAATGGACATTCTAATATGGCCACTGTCAGGAGAACACCTGCCTTCCCTCTCAACAGTTTTATGGATACAGGAGTGGGTTCTGTCTCATCTCCCTCCACAGCCACATCTCATTTACATGGAGCCTACTCAGAGTGATCCTTGATCTCCCAGTTACACCCGATGCTTCCAAGTAAGTGCTTATGGCTGAAATACAGTGCCCAAAAGTATGTGCTTTGGGATCCAGTTCCATTTTTCATTTACTCCATTTGAGCTTTGGTCAAGTGACTTGCCCTTTCTGAGTCTTTTCCAGCTTAACATTAGGTTAATCTCCCCCACCTCCAAGGTCATTGTAAGGGTCAAATAGTCCATGAATATGAAATATTTGGGAGAACTCCTGGCAAAGACTGATGACTCACTTAGTGACAGATCTTGTTATTAACGGTGATACTTAAGAGTGTGTAATTTTGAGATTTAGTAAAAGATAGCGATGACCACGTGTTTGGCCCTACATAGCTTTGGGATGCATTTGTGATGGGCTTGTTGTAAAGTAAGAGGCAAATCAGTGGAGTAAACAAACTACGGCTAACTGAGCCTCGTGAAGTGGAGTCGCTCAGTCCTGTCTGACTCTTTGTGACCCCATGGACTGTAGCCTACCAGGCTCCTCCATCCATGGGATTTTCCAGGCAGGAATACTGGAGTGGGTTGCCATTTCCTTCTCCAGGGGATCTTCCCAACCCAGGGATCAAACCTGGGTCTCCTGCATTGCAGACAGATGCTTTACCATCTGAGCCACCAAGGTTACACAATATCTGTGCATAAGGACACTTTGAATAACTACCTAAGAAATAATATTTGTAAAATGCAATGTGTTGTATGGCTCAGAAAATGTCAAAGGGTTGAAGAGGAGGTTGCCTGGAAGGCTAGGGTGAGAGATGAAGCTAAGAAAGTACTTTCAAGCCATATCAAGGACAGCCTTGTGTGCTATGCCAAAGGGAAGGACTTTAGTCTCCAGACATTGGGAAGCCAGTGGAGATGTTTGACAGAGGAAGTAGATAAAACTATTTTTCAGGGGATGGGCCTAAGGGGAGCTGAGGGATTATTAGAGTAAGTTACTATATCACTGCCTTTCATTCTTAGACTCCAGAGAGTAAAGGATTCCCTTGAGACAATGTCCTCTTAATTGGCTCTTTATATTAATTAACTGCCTCTTGACCTTCTATCTTCAGCCACTTAAATCACTGATGATCTCCTGAAAAGGCCTCTGCTCTTTGGGAAGCTTCATGGAAAGTGGAAGCGACCCTATTATGAATCAGAGACCATCCCAACCCGATTTCTGATGCTCCTTTGCTGTGTCCTGGGGTGTCTCTTAACCTGCCATGGTTTCAGTGCCAAATTCTATATTGAAGGAGGCAGCCCAGCAATTTCCCCACCAGGCAAAAATTCTGTGATTAAATCCTTTGTCACTGTCACCACAGACAGCTAAACTGTAGAGATTTGCAGGAAGGTCAGGGTCAGTTCAACATCCCGGGGAGGAAGCTGCTACTTAGTTTACAGCTGCTCCAGATCAGACACCGTGCGAGGCCCTTAGCTCAGGTGACATAGCTCACCAATCAGACACCATGTGAGGCCCTTAGCTCAGGTGACATAGCTCACCAATCAGATACTGAGGGAGGCCCTTAGCTCAGGTGACAGCTCACCAACCAGACACTGTACCAGGTCCTTAGCTCGCGGTGACAGCTCACCAACCAGACACCATACCAGGCCCTTAGCTCGTGGTGACAGCTCACCAACCAGACACTGTGTGAGGCCCATAGCTCGTGGTGACATTGCTCACTAGACACCATACGAGGCCTTTAACTCAGGTGATATAGCTCACCAATCAAACACCATGCGAGACTCTTAGCTCATGTGACAGCTCACCAACCAGACACTGTGCGAGGCCCTTAGCTCACGGTGACATTGCTCACCAATCAGACAACATGCCAGGCCCTTAGCTCAGGTGACAGCTCACCAACCAGACACTGTGCGAGGCCCTTAGCTCAGGGTGACATAGCTCACCAACCAGACACCGTGCAAGGTCCTTAGCTCAGGTGACAGCTCACCAACCAGACACCGTGCGAGGCCCTTAGCTCAGGTGACAGCTTATCAACCAGACACCGTGCGAGGCCCTTAGCTCATGGTGACATAGCTTACCAATCAGACACCATGCGAGGCCCTTAGCTCACAGTTACAGCTCACCAACCAGACACTGTGCGAGGCCCTTAGCTCAGGTGACAGCTCACCAGCCAGACACCATGTGAGGCCCTTAGCTCATGGTTACAGCTCACCAACCAGACACCATGTGAGGCCCTTAGCTCACGGTGATGTAGCTCACCAACCCAGGTTTACAAGGGATGTAGCTCTTTTTCTGACACTGAACTTCATTTCTATTCTAATCTCCAGGTTATAAATAGTAGCCATAGAGTCCAGAATCTCTCTTTACTCTTCTGTGAGGTTGAAGCCAAGTTCTTGGGCTTGCAGAAAGTCACAGTATCGGAGGTGAGGGTGGAGGTTGGGAGATGGAATTGTTTAACCCTTTTTTATTATCTGCCCTCATCAACATCATTTGAATTTTATATCTTCTTACAGGAGCCTTAGTCTTAACCTCTCATCTCTTAGCCCAGGGCCTCCTTCCATGTCTGGCTCCATGAACACTTTGAGGTCCTTTTTCTAGGACACCAGTCAGTGCCTGGAAAATACTGAGGACTTGCTGTGTCCCCCAGCCTGACCTAGGATGAGCAGATACAGGGGCAGTCTGCACAGAGGTTGTCAGGAGAGACTCATTGTCTCTGTAAGTAGGGATACCTGGCCGAGTTTGCAGGTGGGGAAGAGCATGGAGCCTCTTACAGGGAATGTGGCATCATTCCTCCTTTCAACTATCTCTCAAATTGCCCTGTTCCAGTAAAACGTTGGTAATTTCTAGTTTGAAGAGGGGGAAGAATAGATTACACTGTAATGTTCTAAAGCTACTATTCAGGCTGGAATTCCTAGACTTTTGAAATTCCAAAATGTTTGCTGTCAAATTTTGGTCTTTCTCATTACATTCAAAAGTCTGTTTTGAAACTTAAAATCAGGGGCCCAATTTTCTCTTTCTGTGTCTTCAATTTAAATGCACTGTCTCTCTTCTGGGACTGGGGAAGGCTGGATGCCCAGTGGCCCCAGATGAAAGACAGTGCTGGGACAGTCGTCTGCATGGAAGAGGGAAGCTCCTAATATTTCGGAGTTTTACTCCATTTGTATTATTTCCTGTAATCACCACTTCCACCCCTTGTGGGGGAGCCATGCTGGCCCATTATGGTTTTGATTATAGATGAAGAAGCTGAGGGTTAGTGGGTAGGTGACTTGTCACAGATCACATCCTTATAAAGACAAATCGAAAATCCTGTGTGTTCATTATTTAGGTGGAAACTGAATGAGCTGCCCCAGGTGTTAATGAGCTTCCCATTTTGTGGTGTGTGTGTGTGTGTGTGCGCACGTGCATGTGCGTGTGACCCAAGGGACTTAAAAAAAGAAAAAAATTGGCTGCTCCAGGGCTTAGTTGCAGCTCACAGGATCTGTGTCGTCACATGTGGGATCTCAATTGCAGCAGGGGATCTGGTTCCCCAACCATGGATTGAACCCGGGCTCCCTTGCATTGGGAGGGTAGAGTCTTAACCACTGGACCACCGGGGAAGTGCCCCCCCGCACCCCGCCACCAGGGAATTTTAAGTGGCTTGAATTATTAAGTTATCCCAGAAGGTCCTAAGTATCTTGATTTAAAGTCACTGATATATAGACACATTTCTCAGGCTGTAGAAGTTTGGATTCTTCATGTTCTCGCTTTTGGAAATACAGTCGGCATGGGAGGTGAGGTGTTGAGAGGTAAGGGTTGTTGGCTTAGCCAAGGTAAACAGGGAGGTGAAAAGCACTTGTTACCTTCTCTCTTGAATTGCTGTATATTTTTTAAATATACAAGGTCTCAAATGCATGAGGAGGGCCATGTTGTTGGCCTTGCTGGAAAGTGGCAATGGGGCCTGTCAAACTGTGGGCTCAAAGCAGAGAATTGCTTGAAAAAAATATGTTCTTTTATTCCAACCCTTCTCTTTGAACACAGAAATGAGCAGCTTGCAGATTTACATTGAAATTGTCAGCAGTATTCAAGAGAAAAGTGTCTTTTTGCCATTCTTTCTTTATCCTATTTATCATTTATTTAATAAAGAGTAGTGACATAGTCCTAGTTGAGCTATTTCAAATCCTGAAAGATGATGCTGTGAAAGTGTTGCACTCAATATGCCAGCAAATTTGGAAAACTCAGCAGTGGCCACAGGACTGGAAAAGGTCAGTTTCATTCCAATCCCAAGGAAAGGCAATGCCAAAGAATGCTCAAACCACCACACAATTGCACTCATCTCACATGCTAGTAAAGTAATGCTCAAAATTCTCCAAGCCAGGCTTCAGTAATACATGAACTGTGAACTTCCTGATGTTCAAGCTGGTTTTAGAAAAGGCAGAGGAACCAGAGATCAAATTGCAAACCTCTGCTGGATCATGGAAAAAGCAAGAGAGTTCCAGAAAAACATCTATTCCTGCTTTATTGACTATGCCAAAGCCTTTGATTGTGTGGATCGCAATAAACTGTGGAAAATTCTGAAAGAGATGGGAATACCAGACCACCTGCCCTGCCTCTTGAGAAACCTATATGCAGGTCAGGAAGCAACAACTGGACATGAACAACAGACTGGTCCCAAATAGGAAAAGGAGTACGTCAAGGCTGTATATTGTCACCCTGCTTATTTAACTTATATGCAGAGTACATCATGAGAGATGCTGGGCTGGAAGAAGCACAAGCTGGAATCAAGATTGCCAGGAGAAATATCAATAACCTCAGATATGCAGATGACACCACCATTATGGCAGAAAGTGAAGAGGAACTCAAAAGCCTCTTGATGAAAGTGAAAGTGGAGAGTGAAAAAGTTGGCTTAAAGCTCAACATTCAGAAAACTAAGATCATGGCATCCGGTCCCATCACTTCATGGCAAATAGAAGGAGAAACAGTAGAAACAGTGTGAGACTTTATTTTTTGGGGCTCCAAAATCACTGCAGATGGTGACTGCAGCCATGAAATTAAAAGACGCTTACTCCTTGGAAGGAAAGTTATGACCAACCTAGATAGCATATTCAAAAGAAGAGACATTACTTTGCCAACAAAGGTCCGTCTAGTCAAGGCTATGGTTTTTCCAGTGGTCATGTATGGATGTGAGAGTTGGACTGTGAAGAAAGCTGAGCATCAAAGAATTGATGCTTTTGAACTGTGGTGTTGGAGAAGACTCTTGAGAGTCCCTTGGACTGCAAGGAGATCCAGCCAGTCCATTCTAAAGGAGATCAGCCCTGGGTGTTCTTTGAAAGGAATGATGTTAAAGCTGAAACTCCAGTACTTTGGCCACCTCATGCGAAGAGTTGAGTCATTGGAAAAGATTCTGATGCTGGGAGGGATTAGGGGCAGGAAGAGAAGGGGACGAGGATGAGATGGCTGGATGGCATCACTGACTCGATGGACATGAGTTTGAGTGAACTCCAGGAGTTGGTGATGGACAGGGAGGCCTGGTGTGCTGGGATTCATGGGGTTGCCAAGAGTTGGACACGACTGAGCGACTGAACTGAACTGAACTGAGTGACGTAGTCGAGGGCTCTCCAGGTGGTGCTAGTGGTAAAGAACCAGCCTGCCAGTGCAAGAGACATAAGAGGCACAGGTTTAATCCCTGCGTTGGGAAGATCCCCTGGAGGAAGGCATGGAAACCCACTCCAGTATTCTTGCCTGGATAATGCCCATGGACAGAGGAGCCTGGGGGGCTATAATTCATAGGGTCACACAGAGTAAGACACAACTGAAATGGCTTAGCATGTATGCACGACATACTCAAAAGCTAGATGAGAGAAGATTTCATCCTTCTCCCAGTTGAGTTTGTGGCATCTTTGGAGAAAAATGAATAATTTAAGGCAGACAAATGCTTGAGGTTCTTCCAAGATCTAGAATAAAGGATGTTTAGACTGAACAGGGGTCCTTGGGGCAGATGTCCTAGATTACAGGATAGGATGCCCTTTCACATGAGTTGTTAAAAATAAGGAGCAAGTGTATGGCACAGGGAACTCTGCTCAACATTCTGTAACAACTTAATTGGGTGAAAAAGAATAGATACATATATATGTATAACCTTTGGTGTTCACCTGAACACAACATTGTTAATCAATGGTTAGTTCAGTTCAGTCGCTCAGTCCTGTCTGACTCTTTGTGACCCCATGAATCGCAGCACGCCAGGCCTCCCTGTCCATCACCATCTCCTGGAGTTCACTCAAACTCACGTCCATCGAGTTGGTGATGCCATCCAGCCATCTCATCCTCTGGCGTCCCCTTTTCCTCCTGCCCCCAATCCCTCCCAGCATAATGGTACTCCAATATAAAACAAAAAATTTAAAAAAAGAATGCTTAATTAGCTAGAGGAAACTATAAGCAAGGTGTCAAGACAACCCTCAGAATGAGAGAAAATAATAGCAAATGAGACCACTGTCAAAGTTGTATGGCTTTGACATAAACAGTATGGCTGCTGCTAAGTCACTTCAGTCGTGTCCGACTCTGTGCGACCCCATAGACGGCAGCTCACCAGGCTCCCCCATCCCTGGGATTCTCCGGGCAAGAACACCGGGGTGGGTTGCCATTTCCCTCTCCAATGCATGAAAGTAAAAATCTCCAAAATATATAAGCAGCTCATGAAGCTCAGTACTGGAAAAGCAAACAACCCAATCAAAAAGTGGGCAGAAGCCTTAAACAGAAATTTCTCCAAAGAAGACATACAGATGGCTAATCAACACATGAAAAGATGCTCAATGTCACTCATTACTAGAGAAATGCAAATCAAAACTACGCTGAGGTATCATCTCACACTGAGCAGCATGGACATCATCAAAAGGTGTGCAAACAGTCAATACTGGAGAGATTGTGCAGAAAATGATACAGCCACTATGGAGAACAGTATGGCTTCTGCTAAGTCGTTTCGGTCGTGTCCGACTCTCACTAGGCTCCCCCGTCCCTGGGATTCTCCAGGCAAGAACACCGGAGTGGGTTGCCATTTCCCTCTCCAATGCGTGAAAGTGAAAAGTGAAAGTGAAGTCGCTCAGTCAGGAGATTCCTTTAAAAACTAGGAATATTTAAAAAATGAATGAAGAAAAAACTAGGAATAAAACTACGATATGACCCAGTGATTCCACTACTGGGCATATACCCTGAGGAAGCCATAATTGAAAAAGACACATGTACCCCAGTGTTCATTGCAGCACTATTTACAGTAGCTAGGACTTGGAAGCAACCTAGATGCCCATCGACAGATGAATGGGTAAAGAAGCTGTCATACATATACACGGTGAGATATTGCTCAGCTATAAAAAGGAATGCCTTTGAGTTGGTTCTAATTAGATGAATGAACCTAGAGCCTATTATACAGAGTGAAGTAAGTCGGAAAGAGGAAGACAAATGTTATATATTAACACATACATATGGAATCTAGAAAGATAGTACTGAGGAATCTACCCAAGGGCAGCAATGGAAACAGATCAGACTTTTGGATACACTGGGGGAGGGAGAAGGTGTGATGGTTTGAGAGAGTAGCATTGAAACATCCATTACCATATATAAAATAGATAGCCAGCGGGAATTTGCTGCACAATGCAGGAAACCCAAGGCTGGTACTCGGTGACAACCTGGAAAGGTGGGATGGGGAGGGAGGTGCGAGGGAGGCTTACGAGGGAGGGAACATATGTATACTATGGCTGATTCATGTTGAGGTATGGCAGAAACCATCACAATATCGTAAACTACCTGTCCTGAAGTTAAAAATTAAAGAAAAGAATTAACTAGGAACTTCCCTGGAGTTCCAGTGGTTAAGAATCCACTTTCCAATGCAGGGGGTGCCAATTTGATCCCTGGTCAGAGAGCTAAAATCCCACATGCCTTGAACCAAAATAGACCAAAACACAAAACAGGAGCAATGTTGTAACAAATTCAGTAGCAGCTTTAAAAATGGTCCATCAAAAAAAAAAATCTTAAAAGTATTAAGCATAAGGTGGGAGGGAAGCAGAGGGAACAGATGAGCAGACTTGGAAGTATGAACAGATGGTGAGATGGAGGAAACCTAAGTTGGGAAGTATCAACAAGGCAGGAAGGACAGGGTGGTGGTGGTGCGGAAAGAAGGCGGGGATGCAGGAAGGAGAGAGTTAAGAAGAAAGCTCTTCATTAATGTGATTCCAAAACCTGTTCATTGCCCAAGAGCTTTGTGCCCCAGGAAGGCGAGAGGCCGTGAGAACAAAGTAAAAAGCTATGGACTTGTAAAACTTTCAAAGTCAAAGGGGCACAGTTGGGGTCACCCAGCCATAGAGAGAGAAGGCTCAATAGTTCCCATTGACCTCCCTCTGTGCTACATATTGTCTATCTCAGCCCAGCTGGTCCAGAAAGCAGAACTAGAGACAAAGGCCCGTGTGCTTTGGGGAGAGTGATTCCAAGGAAGGAGGGCCAGCCTGTGCAGGGGGTACCTGGAGCCAGCTCTACCCCAAGTGGTTCCACACTCCAACGGGCAGCATAGAGCTTCACCTGGGAGCCAGCTTACACTGCATCTCTGATGCCCATCCTGGGTGGCAGGAGAGAGGAGACTGTTTATCCATTGTTCCTGCCTGCCTGTGGTCAAGGGTTGTTCCCCAGCAAAGTAACTCCCCTGCGCTTCCAGACTGGACATGCATGAGGTCAAGCAGGTGGGAGGAGGGAGGGGTGTGGTAAGCATCAGGCAAGGTGAACGAAGATCTATCTCATCATGCATGTGTACATGTATGTGTCCATGTGTGCATATGTATATATGTGTGTATATGTGTATGTGTATATATGTGTGTATGTGTGTATATATGTGTATGTGCATATATGTGTGTATGTGTGTATATATGTGTATGTGTATATGTGTGTATATATGTGTATGTGTGTATATATGTGTATGTGTGTATACATGTGTATGTGTGTGTATATATATCTTTATATGTATGTGTATATATATGTATGTGTATATACAGGTGTTTTGCCTCATTGGTTCTGTTTAGTCCTATGAATTTTATTCTGTTTTGCATTGTTCATTGTTAGTGTATAAAAACAGAAATGATTTTGCATGTTGATTTGTATCAGCAACCTTGCTAGATTCATTTAATTGCTCTGAAAATGTGTGTGTATCCTGCTGTTTGCGTATATGTGTGTGTTTATATGTGTGATGACTGTAATGGTTTCTACATACAAGGTAATGACATCTGCAAACAGAGAAAACATTGCTCTGTCCTTCCATATATGGATGCCTTCATATCTCTTTCTTGGCCACTGGCTCTGGCTAGGAATTGCTGTACTATGTTGAATAGAATTGGCAAAAGCAGGCATCCTTCTTTGTTCATGGCTGTGTAGAGAAGGTTTTCAGGGTTTACTTACTGAGTTTGATTACAGCTATGGGTTTCCATGTCCTTTATTAAATTAAAGTGTTGGTTTTTTTTTTAAGAATCAGGCAAGGTAAGATCAGATTCTACCTACATGCATGAAGGTGATTGGAGCCCAAACAGTCCAGTCTGCTCTGAGATGGTTGGAATCAGAGCCGGGTGAGGCCAAGAGGGTTTGAAACAGCCTGCAGAAAGCATCTGATAGGCACGCTGTATTCGTTTTCTATGCTGTAAAATAAATTAGCACAAAGGTTATCAGCTTGAAAGAGCAAACGTGTATTATCTCACGGTGGCCGTGGGTCAGGCGGGTGGTTGTGGCTCAGCCGGGTAGTCTAGTGCAGGTCTCTCACCTGGGTGCCGCTAAGGTGCTGTCGGGGGCTGCGGTCCTTTTAAGGATGGTCCCCTGCCCGGTTCACTCGAAGGGTCATTGTCAGGACTTGGGTCCCACAGACTGTTGGCTGGGGATGTCCCTCAGTCCCTTTATGGCTGGCCCTTGCCGTGGGGCAGCTTACGACCCTGCGGCGGGTTTATCTGACAGAACAAGCAGAGTGGAACCAGGATGTTTGTGGTCTTGGAAGAGGGTCCACAAGGGCATGCACCCCAGGAGCTGGGGTTCCTGGGACCATCTTAGAGGCTGCCTGCCACACAGACTCTTGCATTCACTATTTACAGTCATCCCGGGACACGATCCTCTTAGGCCACTGAGGACGTCAGCCCAGAGGCCTTTCAACCCTTCCTGGGCCTGGAGCCCATCCTGATAACTTCAGCCCCGTTGCGCTCTGCTTTCTCCAGCTATGCTGTGGGCACTGTGGCTATACCAGGTGACACCCCAGTCATCCTGGCCTTGGTTCTACTGTGTCTGCTGCGGAGCCTCCCACTTCGACCACCAGAGGAAAACACAGGCAGTGTCTTCTTCTACCATGAAGGGCAGTTTAGAGTGTGTGCGCCTCTGAGGCTAGACTTTAGGGTGTCAATCTCCATTCTATGATGCAGAGCCGGAGAAGGCAATGGCACCCCACTCCAGTACTCTTGCCTGGGAGATCCATGGAAGGAGGAGCCTGGTAGGCTGCAGCCCATGGGGTCGCGAAGAGTCGGACACGACTGAGCGACTTCACTTTCACTTTTCTCTTTCATGCATTGGAGAAGGAAATGGCAACTCACTCCAGTGTTCTTGCCTGGAGAATCCCAGGGATGGCGGAGCCTGATGGGCTGCCGTCTATGGGGTCACACCGAGTCAGACACGACTGAAGTGACTTAGCATAGCATTAGCATGATGCAGAGCAACTGCAGTCAACTCTGAGCTTTCCACTTCCTCCACTTAAACAGAACAGTAGTTTTACTCATCTCATAATGCCATTTTGAAGATTGGTTAGTTTAATGTATAAAAACATGAAACAATGCAGAATTTTCTTGGCATATGATTTTCTTTTTAAAAAAATATGTATTGTTTTATTTGGCTTCTCTCTCTTAGTTGCGGCGTGTGGGATCTTTAGTTGCAGTGTGTGAACTCTTACATGAGGCATCCGGGATCCAGTTCCCTGACCAGGGATCAAACCTGAGCCCCCTGCATTGGGAGCCTGGAGTCTTAGCTACTGAACCGCCAGGGAAGTCCCTATAATTTTCACTATATACACTCTACACAGAATTTCTCAACCTTGATACTACTGTATTGAAGTTAGTTGCATCTCAGGCCTCTACTCACCACATGCCAGTGACTCTCTCTGGTTGTAAGAGCCCAAAATGCCTCCAGATATTGCCAGAAAAAATGGCCTTTCCCTCCAGTTGAGGACTTCTGCCCTGTGCTAATCAAAACTCAGGAATTTAAAAAAAATGAATGGCTGGATGGATGTTGAGGGTTGTATGTCTTCCGGGAAATGAATGGGTAGAGAGAGCTGCAGAAGAGTGTGTAGAATGTGCCAAAGGGGGAAGTGTGTCAGGGTCACTGTGTCCTGAGCACAGCGTCCAGCCTGGCTCTCCACTGGCATTGGGAAGCCTCTTCTGCTGTTTGGTGTCCAGTTTTGTCCCCTGTAGAACAGGGTAAAAAAAACCCATTCTTGTTTGGATTGTTATAAAAAGTCCTGTTCTTTTTTGAATTGTTGTAATGTTTAAATCAAATAATCTCTGTGTAACACTGTGAAGAAAGTTTATTTTTCATAGCAGCAGAATCCTTTTCATAGGAATACTCTGAAGTGGGATTGCTAGATAATATATTAGCTCTGGATTTAATTTTTGAAGGACCTCCATACCGTTTTCCCTAATGGCTGCACCTATTTACATTCCCATCATGTTTGCCTCTTGAATGTGAATTCTGTTTCCAAATAAAATAATAGATCCATGATCTGTAAGTGTCCAGGCTTTAGAGGACCTAGAACAATACCAGAAATATCCTGCATGTGTCACACCCACGGGAAAGGTTGGTTGTGTCTGAAAGGAAATGTTCCAGGTAATTCTGAGTCTGCAGGCTCCTAAAAGCCCCACGAATTAGGAGTTTACCCTTGACTGTTCTTTCTTTTTCTCTGTGCACAAGAGCCCTTTTGTTTGGAGAGCTTCTGCCAATTCTCCCTAACACACACACACACACACACACACACACACACACACACACGCCAGGGACACACACATAGTAAGCACTCAATAACTGTTTATAAGCCTCTTGACTGGCCTGTGAACAATATAAATATCTGTGAAAGACAGAGCTCATCCAGGAAAACCAAGCCTAGCTTCCCAGAGCTCTACTTTCTGTGAAGATCCACCTAAGCCAGGCGGTGCTCAAAAGTGAGGAGGTGAGTTCACTTTCCCCTAAAACGTGTCACCCAGAGGTGATACTTCTTGTCCATCAGCCACATTCATCACCCAGCTCCTGAGAAAGGAAATGCAATTGGTCATGACCTCTGAAGGGAAAAACACTGCGTTCACTAGAAAGACTGGCCTCCTTAGACTTTCCAGGTCCCAGCGCTGTGTCAGCTGGGTTAAAAGGCCATTTTTCTTTCTTTTTGCTGAAGGCTGGGAAAATAGATGTGAAGATGTCTCTGGGACCAACATTTGGCTCAGAGCCTGGGCTGGTAAACAGATGGGTCCCTTGCAAGTGTGTGGCTATCACTCAGGGAAGAAGGGTGGTGTGAGTACCATAGGGCTCCCGTGTGCTCGCTCCTGATTTTATAGTTATTTCTCTTCTGTCTGGAGCTGGAGGTGGGAATTCAGAGGAAGCAGCCAAGGCTCTGAAAGTGTCCGTGATGTGCTCGGGTTGCAGAGCTGGTAAATGAGAATTTCCTTATCTTTAATGGGAATTTGATCATATTATTTAATAGCTTTTCTCAAGAAGTGGACTGTAGTCTATTAGTCCAGGTGATAACCTACAAAATAGGATTATCACAATCAAGGAAGGTAGAGAGATACCCTGTGCTAGATTTGCTTGGATTGTCACAGAGGAAATTGTCTTATTAAAGGCTCTGAGATCAGTCCTGGGTGTTCTTTGGAAGGAATGATGCTAAAGCTGAAACTCCAGTACTTTGGCCACCTCATGTGAAGAGTTGACTCATTGGAAAAGACCCTGATGCTGGGAGTGTTTAGGGGCAGGAGGAGAAGGGGACGACAGAGGATGAGATGGTTGGATGGCATCACTGACTTGATGGACATGAGTCTGAATGAACTCCGGGAGATGGTGATGAACAGGGAGGCCTAGCGTGCTGCGATTCATGGGGTTGCAAAGAGTCGGGTACGACTGAGCGACTGAACTGAACTGAGAAGTCCTGCAGTCTTGACAGCTGCCTAACCCAGTTTCTCCTAAGCTTGGGTGAGCATTGAAACCTCCTTTGATATAATGCCAACAAGTATTTCATATATAGAAGAGTATCCAGGCTCAAAATTTTATAAAAATATGCTTAGTTAGATAATCTTAGAGGACTAAGAGGTCTTTCCTTGGACCTCAAACATTTTGTGAGTTTCCTAAATCGCCAGCTTGCCCACTCAGCACTGTGGAATGTCATCAGAGGTCTTGACACGGCTGATGGCTTAGTTTCTGCAAACTCACCAGATGTTGGACAGCAAACTGTACATAGTCCACCAATGTTTCAATTCTTCATCTTAGACAGCATTTCTCAACCCTTCTTAGAACAGGGACCCATTCAGGGCAACTTAGAATGTTGGATAGGGAGGTGCCTAAAGTCAGGGGAAAGAGTCCCTGCCCATAAGTGTGGAGTGAGACTGAGTAGCCTCGGGGGGAAATGGCCGTGGCGGCCTTGTAAGGTAGAAGTTCCCTGTCTCTGGGGGGTTTAAACATGGGTTGAGCAGCAGCGTGCTAAGGAATCAGAGGGGATTCCTCGGGTTGGAAGCATCGTCTCCACATTTGGGGTTCTGCTGGAAGAGTAGGTGTCTGACCTACTTTCTCTGACGCATCTCTCCCTGTCCTCCTCCTCTCTTTCTTTCCTTCCTCCTACTTCCATCCAGAGGTGGTGGGTGGCAGGTGAGCCTGGGATAAACCAGGGATACACATCAAACCTTGTGGAAATGACCAGGTTTTAGGTCCACCACCTGCTCTCTGATCCTCGGAACTGTATCCTATTCCCCAGCCACTCCAGAACTGATAACAGGCAGCATGCTGTTCTAGATGGGCTCTGGGTAAATGGCCATGTGGTCTCCCAGTCTGGGACACTCATATTCTCCTTAAGTCCCATCCTAGCTGTGATATCTCTGGCTTCAGCACTAGCCAGCCTTCCTTTTGACCTCAAGCAGAATGCCAGCCTGGGCTTCCCTGGTGGCTCAGATGGTAAAGAATCTGCCTGCAATGCAGGAGACCCCAGTTTGATTCCTGGATCGGGAATATCCCCTGGAGAAGGGATAGGCTACCCACCACAGTATTTTTGGGCTTCCCTGGTGGCTCTGGTGGTAAAGAATCTGCCTGCAATGCAGGAGACCTGGGTTCGATCTCTGGCTTGGGAAGATCCCCTGGAAGAGGCATGGCAACCCACTCCAGTATTCTGGCCTGGAGAATCCCAGGGACAGAGGAGCCTGGCATGCCACAGTCATGGGATCACAAAGAGCTGGACACGACTGAGTGGCTAAGCACAGCACAGCACACAGAATCCCCGCCAAGTCTTGCAATGCACCCAGAACACCTGAGCCCACATTCCAAAGAGAGCCAGCACAGGGGAAATCTTTCACCCCAAACATCCATCTGTGCGTGCATGCTAAATTGCCTCAGTCGTGTCTGACTCTGTGCAACCCTAAGGACTGTAGCCTACCAGACTCCTCCGTCCGTAGGATTCTCCAGGAAAGAATACTGGAGTGGGTTGCCATGCCCTCCTCCAGGGGATCTTCCCAGCACATTGACTGAGCCCTCGTCTCTTAGGTCTCCAGCACTAGCAGGCAGGTTCTTTACCTCTCGCACCACCTGGGAAGCCCCAAACCTCCATCCACACATCTGATATTTATTGAATCTTTACACAGCACTAAGTACTCTTCAGAGCCCCTGAGGAATTAGATATGAAAAAACCAAGTCCCTGAGGCTTCTGGCCTGATGGGGAAGGCAAGCAAATGAGGAATTATCTATGCCCTGGATAAATATAATGATGCACTTCCAGGCACTGGGGGATCAGAGAGGATGGGTGCTGATCAAAGGCTGGTTTTCAGGAGAAAATAAAAAGTATGTGGTTTTCTAGGTAGTTTCAGCAGATAATAATATGTGTTCATGGCTTTGCTTTTCTGTATAACCTTGCCAAGGGCATTCTTTTTACCTGCAAGGTCAGGTGACCTCAAGGATTCCTTTGTAATTAGGACTTCTGTTGTTTTTCCCTCTGTGTGATACCCTCTGCCACTGGGATTGGATGATTCTGACTTCAATATTTTGGTAGTGAATTTTGCTATGAATGTGAAGTCTGTGTCAGTCATGTTCAAACTAGCCATCAACCTGGGAAGATATTCAATATTGATTATAGTTAATCTGTTTGTTTGGTTAGCCTTTATTGGGGACCCAGTATGCCCAGCATTGTTCCAGGCCTTCAGTAAGCAAAATTGAAATTCTGTTTATTTTTTATTGATTTATCTTATTAAGCTTTTTACTTTGTATTGGGGTATAGCTGATTAATAATATGATAGTTTCAGGTGGACAGCAAAGGGACTCCGCAATACATATACATGTATCCACTCTTGCCCAAACTCCCCAGTTCAGTTCAGTTCAGTTGTTCAGTCATGTGACTCTCTGTGACCCCATGGAGCACAGCACGTCATGCCTCCCTGTCCATCACCAACTCCTGGAGTTTACTCAAACTCATGTCCATCGCATCAGTGATGCCATCCAACCAGCTTATCCTCTGTTGTCCCCTTCTCCTCCTGCCCTCAATATTTCCCAGCATCAGAGTCTTTTCCAATGAGTCGGTTCTTCACATCAGGTGGCCTAAGTATTGGAGTTTCAGCTTCAGCATCAGTCCTTCCAATAAATATTCAGGACTGATCTCCTTTAGGATGGACTGGTTGGATCTCCTTGTAGTCCAAGGGACTCTCAAGAGTCTTCTCCAACACCACAGTTCAAAATCATAAGTTCTTTGGCACTCAGCTTTCTTTATCAGATCAGATCAGTCACTCAGTCGTGTCCGACTCTTTGCGACCCCATGAATCTCAGCACGCCAGGCCTCCCTGTCCATCACCAACTCGCAGAGTTCACTGAGACTCACGTGCATCGAGTCAGTGATGCCATCCAGCCATCTCATCCTCTGTCGTCCCCTTCTCCTCCTGCCCCCAATCCCTCCCAGCATCAGAGTCTTTTCCAATGAGTCAACTCTTCGCATGAGGTGGCCAAAGTACTGGAGTTTCAGCTTTAGCATCATTCCTTCCAAAGAAATCCCAGGGCTGATCTCCTTCAGAATGGACTGGTTGGATCTCCTTGCAGTCCAAGGGACTCTCAAGAGTCTTCTCCAACACCACAGTTTAAAAGCATCAATTCTTTGGCGCTCAGCCTTCTTCACAGTCCAACTCTCACATCCATACATGACTACTGGAAAAACCATAGCCTTGACTAGACAAACCTTTGTTGGCAAAGTAATGTCTCTGCTTTTGAATATGCTGTCTAGGTTGGTCATAACTTTCCTTCCAAGGAGTAAGCGTCTTTTAATTTCATGGCTGCAATCACCATCTGTAGTGATTTTGGAGCTCAGAAAAATAAAGTCTGACACTGTTTCCACTGTTTCTCCATCTATTTCCCATGAAGTGGTGGGACCAGGTGCCATGATCTTCATTTTCTGAATGTTGAGCTTTAAGCCAACTTTTTCACTCTCCACTTTCACTTTCATCAAGAGGCTTTTGAGTTCCTCTTCACTTTTTGCCATAATGGTGGTGTCATCTGCATATATGAGGATATTGATATTTCTCCCGGCAATCTTGATTCCAGCTTGTGTTTCTTCCAGTCCAGCATTTCTCATGATGTACTCTGCATATAAGTTAAATAAACAGGGTGACAATATACAGCCTTGATGAACTCCTTTTCCTATTTGGAACCAGTCTGTTGTTCCATGTCCAGTTCTAACTGTTGCTTCCTGACCTGCATACAAGTTTCTCAAGAGGCAGATCAGGTGGTCTGGTATTCCCATCTCTTCCAACTCTTATATCCATATATGATCACCAGGAAAACCCCAAACTCCCCTCCCTACTGTGTAGCACAGGGAACTCTGCTCAATGTTATGTGGCAGCCTGGATGGGAGGGGAGTTTGTTCAGTTTTTTAAATAATAGACTTTCCCCCCAAGGAACTCCTATAAAAGCCCTCCCTCCCCCTCTGTAAAACAGAGAAAAGAGGCTTGATCTGCTGACGGTAGTAGGGGTGGGAGACTCTTCAAGTTCCACCTACTTGGTTACCTTGAGTTCTCTTGATGAGTTCTAAGAATGGGTTCTCCCCTGCCCTGGGGTTTTAGGCGTACTATCTGAAAACCACTCATGCTGAGAGAAAAGGATTGGGGGAGAGATTAGCACTCAGCCTCTGTTTCAGACCAGCTAGATTGAATCCTTCTCTGACACTTGGCTGAAATAATTCATCTGTCTGAGCCTCCAGTGCATTCTTTGTAAATGGGCAGTGCTCATGTGATCATGAGGTATCTCTTAGGGGGTTGCCATGGACCAGAGAATGTCTTGTTCATATCTGGTTGCTTCTGAGCCTGAGTGAGGACCTGTTAACAATTCTGCCAGGACAGTTGGATGTCAACTGGGACGTTCCCTGGAAAATAAAGACACATGGGTTCCTTAAGATGACGGTATGTGATAGGTCCTAAATGGGTGTTTCTTTAAACAGATATTATTATTGCTTCTATTTGTTATTGCTTTTCAGTTACTAAGCTGTGTCTGACTCTTTGGGATCCCCATGAACTGGAGCACACCAGCCTTCCCTGTCCTTCACTATCTCCTGGAGTTTGCTCAGATTCATGTGCATTGAGTTGGTGATGCCATCCAACCATCTCATCCTCCTGTCGTCCCCTTCTCCTCCTGCCTTCAGTCTTTCCCAGCATCAGGGTCTTTTCTAATGAGTCAGTTCTTTGCATCAGGTGGCCAAAGTATTGGAGCTTTAGCTTCAGCATTAGTCCTTCCAATGAACATTCAGGGTTGATTTCTTTTAGGATTGACTGGTTTGATCTTGCAGTCCAAGAGACTCACAAGAGTCTTCTCCAACACCACCATCAATTCTTCTGTTATTTAGTTGGCATCAGTTGCTCCTATCATTCTTCTATCAATAGGGAGTTCGAGACCAAATATCCACAGCAAGGGAGTATGGTAGAACGAACTGTTCCAGAGTCTGGAGGAACCAGTTCAAGTTCTAGTAAGAAAGTGCATAGTGTGCTCCTAGTCTGTCTTTGAACAAGAGTACCCCAAGGAATTGACTGGATGATGAATCGAGGGAAGCAGAGGCTGGAGACAGGGCCAGTGGGATGTGCACTGAGCACAGAGCATGTTTAGCACTTTCTCTTGGGGTCTGAGTGCGGGTGTCTCAATAGCATATTTTCCATGGCTGCTCCGGAAAGCCTTTCACTACACATTTAAAATGGTCACATTAACGTGCTGCCTTAAGATGAATGAAAGCCCTGCCCCTGCACTTGGGGGGATGTTGTCCACCCATTCTTTGCTCCCTACACCAACTTCTCCCCCACCCCACCTGCCAGACCCTCTCACATCTGCCCTGTCCCCCAGTCAAGCCTTCAGTCCACACCCTGAGGTTGGGTCTGCAGGTTGATAAGCTGGACCCCTCCCTCTGGAGTCTCTGAACTTGACTGATTTCTAGTAAAACCCACAGCTCCCTCTCCTGTGTACTGAGAGCATCTGTTATTAGCTCCCTGAGGCCTGAAGGCATGAGGAAGGAAGGTAACGAGGTTAAGTTGAGCAGATTTAATGGGAGAACCCATAGGAGAGCTGCTATTAATATTTTCAGCAGCGTCCTTTGGGCTACGGATGTCCCTTATACCCTTGAAAAGCCAGGCGGTGCCTCTGCACTTACATGCTGGAGTGTCTGTGCTGTGACTCCTCACCGCCCTGGCGGGTGCAGAATGGCAGTCTTTCCCTGTTTTACAGAAGATGTCAAGTAGCTGACCCAGCATCACAGTCCTTGAAGATCAGAGGTGCAGAACCTCGTTACCAGGCTGTGTTGTCTGGAGCTGACAAAGACGAGCAGGCTGAGGTCCAGGAGAACCCCACGCTGAGCCGAGGGTGGGCAGAGGCCCCAGGGCTGCCGTGCACTTAGATGCCGTGTCCAGGGGCGGGAGGGGGCTGCCCCGGCTGGTCCAGAAGACAACTTGGGGGTGCAGTGAGCAAGGGTTGTTGACAATGCCTCTCTCTTGTCTGGGGCTGAACGATCCCAGCACGTGCCATCTTCTGAGGAAAATGCTCTTGGGACACGAGCTCTGGTGTCAGACTCTTAAAGCCCTGTCCTATGGGAGAAGGAGGCTTAATCTGTGGATTCTAAACCCCAGCAAGTGGAATCCAGGAGGGGCAGGTGGCCTTGATGTCAGAGCAAAGATGTAAGGAAATTATGAGTTATTTTCAGAATGAAGTAGTGTTTCCTGAGTTGTTGGATAGGGGAGTTGCCTAGTGCAAGCGTGTGTGCTATTGGAGATGACATCTTTCCAACTGAGACAGAATTCACAAAACATCAACGTTACAACTTGAAGTGTACAATTCAGTGGCCCTGAGCACATTCAGGGTTGCGCAAGTATCCCCTTTAGTGTCACCGCCCTAGAGGGACAGCCTCTGCTCATTTAGCATCACTCACCTCCACGTCCCTCCCCAGTGCTTGGAAACCCCACACTGCCTTCTCTGTGCATATGCATGTCCTGAACGTTTCCTATGAATGGAGTTATTCAATATGTGACCTTTTTGTGCCTGCCTTTAATGTTTTTGAGATCCATCCCCACCGTGGGGCTCGGCACTCTGACTCTCTGGCTCCAGATCTCCCGGAAACATTTCACCTGTCACAGAGCCGGGCCCCACGTAGGATCACAGATGCACACCAGTGATCTCAATCTACTGGAATAGCTCGCCGATTCTTGGGCAGCTCAAGATTGGGGGTGATTAACCACCTTGCTCTCCAAACTTGAGTGTGGACTGTACACCCTGGCTCAGGCACAAGGGAGCTGGGATCTGGGGCAACTCAGCCAAGGACACCTCCTTGGATACATGTTTGGTGTGTTTCTGCAGATGCTTTGGTTACATGACTGAATGAGCCACGTGCCCCCTACAGATGCTTGTGAGGGAGGGGCGTGCACATCCTTTGGGGCAGAGGCAGGTGCTGGCTGGCAGTAGGTCCAGGCCAGGGAACCAGATGGGCTCCTGCTGATGCTCTCTGGGTTGGGAGACCAGGCGAGCTGAGTCAGAGCACCTTCAGCTCTGGGTGAGGTTCTCCTGTGTGTGCCAAGGTGGACAGAGTGGAAGCTTATGGAGGAAAATCTGTGTTCGAATCTGCACTTCTGCCATGTACCTCAACTTCCCCAGTGCAACAGTTGTTATACAGAAAGTTGCTGTGAGGTTTGAATAAATGACTGAGTGCATCCACAGACTATTTATGGAGCCCTCACTAACAGTATCTGGGAATCCCAGGTGGCTCAGTGGTGGACAGTCTACTTAAGAGAGAGATGCAGGTTGGATCCCCAGGTTGGGAACATCCCCTGGAGAAGGAAATGGCAACCCACTCCAGTATTCTTGCCTGGGAAATTCCATGGACAGAGTAGCTTGGCGGGCTACACTCAATGGGGTTGCAAAGAGTCGGATACAACTTAGCAACTAAACAGCAGGGTGCTGGGGAGGAAGGACAAGTTGAATCTGCTCAGGCTGTAGTCCCTTTTCCATCCTCCCTACCTCATGCCCGTGTGCTGGGGACTTGGTAGTTTAGATGGAGACTGAAAAGAATCAAGAATGAGTGTTCGCTAGTTCATACGGTCTTTTATAGCAGAGCTGTAAAGTGGCTGTCTTTAATTTGATCACTTTCTCTCCTTTATTCACTCTCAGTGATAATGGAGCCTGCCACATGCTGGCCACCATTCTTCCCTTATGGACACAAGGTCAAGGGTACACACAGGATTTAGAGGTCTGTGAAAGGAGCCCTCAGAGGTCCCAGAGCCCAAGGTCACGCTGCTCAGTAACGGGCAGAGCTAGCCTTCCGGTGCAAGTCTGCCCCCCAAACCTGGGTTCTTCTCAGGAGGCAGAACTGCCCTTCCATTGCACAGATGGGTAAACTGAGGTCCTTAAACAGAAAATAAATGACATGAATTTTTGCCAGGGATACTGACAGTGAAGCCCTGATACCCTGCATCCTGTTCACAGGTTATCAGGTGAATAACTGCCTTGATTTGTGAAGCACTGGCTGTGATCCAAAGACTGTGGTAGGGATTTACCCTGTATTATTTTAGTCATCACAGGCATATGGGAAAAGGTAACTATTCTCTTTGTGCAAATAACAAAAATGAGGTGCTTCAGAGTTAAATCATCTGCCTAAACTTGTCTTTTTTTTAAGCAGCAGAGGGGTTAAGATCACACAAGTCTTTGTGAGTCAGAATTTTCCTGCTTTCTCCCCACGAAGCACAGGGACCATCAATCCACTTTCGTGTTCGCGTGCGCGGTGCCGAGCGCACTATTTGGCACTGAGCGTGCACTCTGTAAATGTTTGCTGAGTAAATGAGACCTGATCCCAAGGAGACCCACCTGGGGCCTGGGAGGATGACATTCATCATTATACCTGCACTGATCCAAACTCTGAAATCTAACAGGACTGAATCTCAACGAGGTCGGGTGATGGCACCAAGGCCGTCCAGGTGGTGAGCGGCAGAGACTAGATGCAGAAGCTCAGGTGTGAGCCTCACCTGCCCCCGCCCCCACCCCACCTTAGTGCTCCTCTGGCTTCTGAGCTTTGTCTGGCTTGGTGTGGAACACATCTGCAATGCAAAGTAGGAGACCTTCCACGCTAGCCACTAACCCAGCGGTGGTGTGCCGTCTCCCCGCCAGGCTCCTTCTGTTTGGGGGCTGGCAGTTCTGTGGGGAATTCCTTAGAGGACCCAGAGACCATGAGGTGGCTAGAGAAGCAGAGATATGGCAGGGCGGTGCAGGCAAATTTCTCGGACAAGTGGAGACATTGAAATATAATTAAGGTAACTGCAGTCTTATTAGATAAATAGCACTTGGGATTCGGGGCATGTTTCCCTTGCAGACATGGGCCCGCAGAGAAAGGCAAAGGCGTTAACTTACTACATCAGGAATGTCCTGCTGGGTCAGTGGGGGTAATTTAAAAAGAGCAGGGTGGAGAAAGGTAGAGAAATAGGGGAAAATGAAAGTCTTGAGAAGGGTCACAGTGACCTAATTGTACCACACTATTAAATGATTTTCCTTAAATGGTTATATGTGTTTCCTTCCCCCATCTTTCAGGAAATTGCATGAAGTACCAGCTTCCTTGTATGTGCACAGTGAAAGTCGTGCAGCTGTGTCTGACTCTTTGCAACCTCATGGACTATACAGTCTATGGAATTCTCCAGGCCAGATTAGAGTGCGTAGCCATTCCCTTCTCCAAGGGATCTTCCCTACCCAGATATTGAATCCAGGTCTCCCACATTGCAGGCAGATTCTTTACCAGCTGAGCCACTAGGGAAACCCAAGAATACTGCAGTGGGTAGCCTGTCCCTTCTCCAGGGGATCTTCCTGACCCAGGAATTGAACCCGGGTCTCCTGCACTGCAGGCGGATTCTTTACCAGCTGAGCCCCAGGGAAGCCCTGTGCACAGCCTGCAGCTACCTGCGGCACTGCTGTTTTCAGTCGCACAGACCTGAGTTGGGACCTGCCTGCACTCTACTGGGGACTCTCTGAGCCTCAGTGGACTCACCAGGAAAATCAGAACCTCTCAGGGCTGCTGTGGGGTTGAGTGAGAGCTGATGCCAAGGACAAGGAACATGCGCTTCCGTGCCATTCACAGGAGGAGGCTCTCCCAGGTCACCCAGCTCTGACCCTGCTGTCTGGTGACAGGGAAGTTACTGACTTAACCTCCCTGAGCCTCTATCCTCTCATCTGTCAAGTGGGGATGATGATCATAAGCAGTCCCAGAACCGGTGGAAGGTTGATGTTGTGGTAAAGCCCGGCGGCCACTGAATAAACACCAGCTCATGACTATCTGCTCCACATCTCATGAGCTGGTGGCCCTTGGGACAAACACGTTCCACAGATGGAATTTGTTTAGACTGCAGATGGTTTTGAAAATTACTAAATTTATTTCCAACAATTGATGTCAGGAGATTTCACCTAGTAAGGAAGATGTTCGTCTTTTCTGTTGGAAAATAGATTGGGCAGCTCCAGATCTACGTAGCTCAAAAGCCACTATCACTGGGGCTTGGGGTGCTATTCTCTGGCCCATCACGTGCCCCATGGTCTCTACTGACTCATGCAGGTCACTTGTTTTGTAAACGAAGAGGTGGAGTCACAGGCATATATGTGCTCATGGAAGATCTGGGTTTCAATATGGGTGGTATGAATCCTTGATTAGCACTTTGACTCTCATATCATTCTGTCTCTTCACCATCCATCCATCTATCCACCATCCATCCATCCATCCATCCACCCACCCATCCATCCATCCATTCTTCCATCATCCATCCATTCATCTATTCATCTGTCCATTCATATTCATCCATCTTTCCATCCTTCCATCTGTCCATCCATCCATTTACCCATCTGTCCATCCATCCATCTTTCTATCCATCCATCTATCTACCCACCTTTCCATTCACCCATCTATCCATCATCCATCCATCCATCCATCTACCCACCCACTCATCCATTCCTCCATCATCCATCTTTCCATCCATCCATCCATCCATCCATCCATCTACTCATCTGTCCATCCATCCATCTACCCATCTGTCCATCCATCCGTCCATCCATTCAGTCCTCCATCCATCCTTTCAACCATCATTCTTGTGGATACTTACTTTGTCTCACACTCTGCTCTCCTTCCCAGGATATCAGAGACTCTGAGAGGCACACACAGGGATAATGAAAAAGAACAAAGGGTGGGCACAAAGGAGGGCAGATGCCTGGCATGTGCTCAGTGGGGACTGGAAAGTAAACCGCTTGAAGGTTCCAGCCCCTGGATACTCACTGAGCTGTCACGCCCATGCAGAGGTCCCCACACTGAAATCATAATTATCTTTTCAGGCAAAAGGGGATTTTCTGCTAATGCACATACCCTTCCAGCCTGTAAGCAAAGTTTCAGGAAGTAAGTTCATTGTTGGTAGATAGCAATGTTCATGGCATGTAGCATATTCTTAAAATGTAATTTTTTAAATATAAATTTATTTTAATTGGAGGTTAATTACTTTATAGTATTGTATTGGTTTTGCCATACATCAACATGAATCTGCCACAGGTATACATGTGTTCCCCATCCTGAACCCTCCTCCCACCTCCCTCCCCGTACCATCCCTCTGGGTCGTCCCAGTGCATCAGCCCCAAGCATCCAGCATCATGCATCGACCCTAGACTGTGACTTGTTTCATATATGATATTATACATGTTTCAATGCCATTCTCCCAAATCATCCCACCCTCTCCCTCTAATTTTTGGGACAAATCAACATCATAGTCCTTGGCTTGAAGAGTTGCTGCAAGTAGCATCGTGTTTAAAGGTTGTGAGAAGTTCTTCAGGCTCAAGAATTAACCTTGCATAATCTGGTGATTCCCAAGCTTACTGAACTAAGAGATTCTTTTGGGAAGAAACATCTGGTAAGAATATCTTCAGCACATAGCCCGGGAGGTGCGGTAAGTTCCCTACATGCGAACAAGTTCTGTTCTGAGAGCACATTCTTAAGTCCAATTTGTTTGTAAGTCCAACGAAGTTAGCCTAGGTACCCAGCTAAGACAATCATCTACATACTGCTCCTTTTACCCTTGCTACTGGACATCCTGGGCTGGAAACACAGACACTGTTCTACTGTTCTCTACACATACTCTACAGTAAAGTTCACAAAAGCACAAGCCCTTGCAGGGGATGCGCACCTGTGACAATGTGTGCCAGACATGCGAACTAACTTACGTGACTGGACACACGTTCAAATCTTTGAGAGTTCACAACTTGAGGGTTCGTATGTAGGTGACTTGGTGTAATTTCAAAGTCCTTTCCAGAGACCTGGAGAAGGGGAAAAGAGGAGGAGTGAGGCTGGCACAGGGAAGAGAGAGCAACGCTCAGCACACTGTCCCCTTCTTGTGCCAGGACTGTTTTGGGCTGATCTAATTCTCTCCAGACCCATTTTACAGGTAAGAAACTAGAGGCTCGGAAGATGTTAGGTTACTTGTCTAAGGTTGCAAAGCTCAAAAGTGGAGGGATTCAAACTCAGGTCTAATTCTAAAACACTGTTCTTTTCCCATTTGGCTCAAAAATATGATGCCAGTGGACAACTGAGTAATTTGGCTTTTGACTTTGAGGGGGAGGATCAAGGTAGGCAGGCTGATGAGTTTCCGCGGTGACCCCGAGTTCCAGAAAGTTGAGGTGCTTGCAACAAATAGAGGATTTACTCAGCTCCCACCTTAAAATGCCTTCTCCTCCCTGCTCCCCTCCCACTGTTGGCTTCATTCGCACTTTAGTGTGAATTACCCCATTTAGCTAATGTCTTCACACATAGCAAAGTGCTGCTTAGTCTTCTGGCCTAGAGAGTTCTCTGAAGCAGGCCTGGAGGTGCATGCAAGTTGGGAGTAGAAGCTCAAATGGGTGGGAGGGCTTCCTGGGCTGGGGGCCAGGAGATGAAAGAGCAGTTTGCAAAGACTGTTGCAGAGACAGGAAAGGCAAATATTTATTCAAATGAGAGGTTTACATTCCAAACTGTATTTGAATGTGTGACTACGCAAGGTGGTTTGCATATGTGATCCAACTCCTTTCAATTAATGAATTAATACCCAGTCCTATTCAGGCTTCCCTGGTGGATCAGTGGTAAAGAATCCATCTGCCAATGCAGGAGACATGGGTTCTATTCCTGGGTCTGAAAGATCCCTTGGAGGAGGAAATGGCAACCCACTCCAGTATTCTTTCCTGGGAATTCCCATGGACAGAGGAGCTTGATGGGGTCCCTAAAGAGTCAGAAATGGCTTAGTAACTAAACAACAACTTCCCATTCTACTCACCGAGCACCCTGAGCTGCCTCCTGGGCTTGGTTCTGGGTCGGACTGGTAAGCATCCTTCCTTCCTGCATGGTGCCTGCAAGAGGCACTGTGGCAAGAAGCTGGGACCAGCCACATTGCCTTGATTCTATTTAGCTGTGTGACCTCCAGCAGGTTGCTTAACCTATCTGTGCATCATCCATAAAATGGGAATGACTATAGCAGTATTTACCAGTGGGACTGTTGGGAGGATTAAATTAATTATACAGGAAATCTTAAAATTGGGCCTGACACCCAGGGAGCACTCAGTAAATATTAGCTGCTCTAATCATTAGAGAATGACCTTAGTGAGTAAGAGGGGAGCAGCGTCACGACTGAGGGCCAAGCAGCTAGGCTGTTTGATGTCAGAGCGCAGCTGGCGTGTAAGTTCTTCTTGAGTGAAGTGAGTGAGAGTCGCTCAGTCATGTTCAGCTCTCTGCGAACCCATGGACTGCAGGATGCCAGGCTTCCCTGTCCATCACCAACTCCCAGAGCTTGCTCAAACTCATGTCCATTGAGTTGGTGATGCCATCCAATCATCTCATTCTCTGTCGTCCCCTTCTCTTCCTGCCTTCAATCTTTCTCAGCATCAGGGTCTTTTACAATGAGTCAGTTCTTCACATTGGGTGGCCAAAATATTGGAGTTTCAGCTTCAGCATCAGTTCTTTCAATGAATATTCAGGGCTGATTTCCTTTAGGATTGACTGGTTGGATCTTCTCGCAGTCCAAGGGACTCTCAAGACTCATCTCCAACACCACAGTTCAAAAGCATCAATTCTTCAGTGCTCAGCTTTATTTATAGTCCAACTTTCACATTCATACATAACTACTGGAAAAATCATAGCTTTGACTAGATGGACCTTTATTGGCAAAGTAATGTCTCTGCTTTTTAATATGCTGTCTTGGTTGGTCATAGCTTTTCTTCCAAGAAGCGTCTTTTAATTTCATTGCTGCAGTCACCATCTGCAGTGATTTTGGAGCCCAAGAAAACAGTCTCTCACTGTTTCCATTGTTTCTCCATCTATTTGCCGTGGAGTGATGGGATTGGATACCATGATCTTAGTTTTTTGAATGTTAAGTTTTAAGCCAGCCTTTTCACTTTCCTCTTTCACTTTCATCAAGAGACTTCTTAGTACCTCTTCGCTTTCTGCCATAAGGGTGGTGTCATCTGCGCATCTGAGGTTATTGATATTTCTCCTGGCAATCTTGATTCCAGCTTGTGCTTCATCCAGCACAGCATTTCACATGATGTACTCTGCATATAAGTTAAATAAACAGGGTGACAATATACAGCTTTGATGTACTCCTTTCCCAATTTGGAACCAGCCTGTTGTTCTGTGTCCAGTTCTAACTATTGCTTCTTGACCTGCATACAGATTTCTCAGGAGGCAGGTAAGGTGGTCCGGTATTCCCATCTCTTGAAGGATTTTCCAGTTTGTTGTGATCTACACTGTCAAGGTCTTTGGCATAATCAGTAAAGCAGAAGTAGATGTTTTTCTGCAATTCTCTTGCTTTTTCTATGATCCAATGGATGTTGGCAATTTGACACTGTTAAAGTGCTGCATTCAATATGCCAGCAAATTTGGAAAACTCAGCAGTGGCCACAGGACTGGAAAAGGTCAGTTTTCATTCCAATCACAAAGAAGGACAATGCCAAAAAGTGTTCAAACTAACACACAATTGCACTCATCTCACACGCTAGCAAAGTAATGTTCAAAATTCTCTGAGGTTAGGTCAGGGCAGTGGAATAGTCTGTGCAGAGCTAGGGAGGTGAGAATTATTTTTTTTAATTAATAAATTAATTATTTTTGAGCTTTTTTTTTTTTTTTTTATATTGGAGTATAGCCAGTTAACAATGTTGTGGTAGTTTTGGGTGGACAGCAAAGGGACTTAGCCATGCATATACATGTATCCATTCTCCTCTAACCGGGAGGTGAGGATTATGAACTGTCTCAAATATTCTGGAAATCTGTGGGGTCTGTGTGCTGCTGGCAGGTTGGGAGAGATGGATGGGGTGAGTCCTGGGCTCCAGCTGGGTGTGGCCCTTTAAAGGCAGGACTTCGAGAGCCTGGCTCTGGTGCTACGCCTGCATTCCCTGCGGGGCCAGCTCTGTCATGCTCCTCTGTCTAATCAAGCGTGCTATTTGTGTGAACTGTTTATTATTTGTCCCTCTCCTTTCTCATATAATCTTATTGATTTATTTTTGGCTGTGCTGGGTCTTTGTTGCTGCATGGACGCTCTCTAGATGGAAGTGGGGGTTGCTCTGTAGTTGTGGTGCACGGGCTTAGTTGCCCCTTGGCATGTGGGATCCTTCCGTTCCAGGGATTGAAACTCTTGTCTCCTGCATTGGCAGGCGGATTCTCAATCACTGAGCCACCAGAGACTCCCCCATCCTTCATCCTTAAATATCAACTAACACCTCATATGTGGTTAAGCATGTCAGGTTAGGTGGGAGACGGTCACCGTGGCAGAAGCACTTCACA
The DNA here is from genome assembly GCF_032452875.1 of Bos javanicus. Classification (NCBI taxonomy): domain Eukaryota; kingdom Metazoa; phylum Chordata; class Mammalia; order Artiodactyla; family Bovidae; genus Bos; species Bos javanicus. The sequence continues at coordinate 4,346,493 of NC_083881.1, forward strand.
TGTGCTCAGCCTTCACAGGTGTGTGTCCTGTTACATGATCTCCATGCCCCTCACCTCTTACATGGGTGAGACAATGGTGGGAGGCTCCATGGCCCTGGGACAGACTTCCTGTATGATCCCCTTGTAGCACTTACTGTAGCACAGACTAATCATCTGTTGTCTTTTCTCCCTTTCTTCAACTCCTGACTTACACATGCCTGTCTCCCTGGTACCTAGTACCACTGCTGACACATGTGAAGCCTTTAGTTAGTATCAGCATTTTCAGAATGATTGAACCAGTGGTCTCATCATGGCCACAAAGGGAGTCTGAGCAGGTGTTGCTGAGATGTTTATAAAGGGAAGCTTGTTTTTAAAAATTAAAAAGTGTAAGCTCATGATTAATTCATGCCCCAAAGCACATTGTCATCATCCTTTTATAAAGATTAATATTCACACCAGTGTGAAGGTTGCTATTTCAAGTCTGCTCTATGTCACACTTGAAGGTAACTACCCTAATCCTTCAACCTGCCACGTCTTGCATTGTGTTCATCCCTTTGGGGTCTTACCTTCCATCCTTACTCCCTGTGACCCCATGTCTCAGCACAACCCTGGTTTCCATTTTCCAGGATACTTATCATCCCCTTCTCACTGGTCAGGGACTCACAGCCGAGGCTGTGCTGTGGTAGAACCATCATGACATTTATTAGCCCACAGAAATCTGGGCATTTCTTTTTATTGGAGTATAACAAGGAGATCAATCCTAAAGGAAATCAACCCTGAATGTTCATTGGGAGGACTGATGTTGAAGCTGAAACTCCAGTACTTTGGCAACTTGATGGGAAGAGCTGACTCATTGGAAAAGACCCTGATGCTGGGAAAGATTGAAGGCGGGAGGAGAAGGGGATGACAGAGGATGAGATGGTTGGATGGCATCACCAACTCAGTAAACATGAGTTTGAGCAAACTCCGGGGCATGGTGAAGGACAGGGAAGCCTGGCCTGCTGCAGTCCATGGGGTCATGAAGAGTCAGACAGAACTTGGCAATTGCACAACAGGAATTGCTGACCTTGAATGAAAGGCTTATTGCTTCCTTCAGTTATTGCTCACTGAGTATTTGTTGTCACTATAGAAATCATGTCAATAACAGTAGCAGCTGCTTGGAGTGTTTTCTGAGGGCTGGCTAGTGCAGTACCTACTTAGTATACTTTACATATCAATTCTTCCATTCCTCACACTAGCTCTGCTGGAAAGGTGTCAGGAGCCCTATCCACAGATAGTAACACTGAGGACCAGAGAAAAAGAAATCTGCACAAAAGCAGGAACTAATCAAGGCCAGGACTTGTGGCTGTGACCGTTCATGGCCTTGATGTCACCAAACTTTGCTGCCTCCTCTGCGTCTGGCTGCCTCTCAGTGTACTCTGGCCTCAGTTTTCTCTTCTGTGTCACAGGGGGGTCAGGCTTTCTAAGCGCCAAGGCCTATGTAGCTCTGTGGGTCTATGAGCCAACAGCCCAAGCCTCGGCAGAGACCATTCCTGGTGGGACGCGCCGACCCCTGGAGGTACCTGTGTTCCCAGAGGAGGAGGAGCCTGCAGCATCAGTTCTAAAGAGCCGACACTGGACTCCCCTGTTGGTCCAGCGTTTAAGACTCTGTGCTTCCAATGCAGGGACACAGGTTCAATCCCTGGTTGGGGAACTAAGATCCCACATGCCATGTGGCAAAAAAAAAAAAAGAAAAAATAGACGTGCTGAAGCAGGCCAATTCTCCCCTTCCTCTTGGCTCCCAGGAGGCTCCACAAAACATCATTCACATCATTTTTAAGTCCTTTCCTCTCTATTTTTGGCTGAAAGGGTGGCTGGGAGGAGGGTGGCCATCCGTGTGTGAGAAGGTTGCCAGTGGGGGCTTCCAGATCTCGTGGGTGGTCCACGTGGGAACACCGCCTCAGGCTGAGTCATTGCTGCCTTTGTGAAGCTGGTGACAGATGTCAGCAGAATCAGATCCCTAAGCTCCGCGGATGGGGCACCAGCACACAGCGCGCCTGAAATGCCAGCCTCAACGCGTTGGGTGGGAGCCTCGCGGCTGGCATTCACCGCCTCTCCTGTTTACACTGTGGCTTCTGGAAGGATAAATAGAGTGTCCTCTGCTGTGGAGCCACCATCAGTGACTGCCTCCCTCTCGGATGTTGGCTTCTCTCTGGAATTTTCTTAAACATGATGGATTGAACTGCCTTGCGTTTCCTGCACCAAGCACAGAAAGGAAGTCAGGCTTGCACTGAAACTAAGAGCCATGAATCATTTCAGACTCTTACGTCCTAAGTCGGGGCTGGTGCCAGGTGCTCAGGGAAACTTTACATTTGATTGGAAATAAGAGAATCAACTCATCGATTCATTTATTTATCAGTGTGTATGTAAATTTCTCTTGCATTTGTTTTTGTTTTATTCCTTCTCTGATTTGTCCCACAAATGCTATTTCATGCTCTTCTCTACCATGTTTTCTACTAAACTCATTGAATGTCCTTCCTTTAAAGAGCTAACATTTTTTCCCCCATCTGTGCTGGGTTTTCCTTGCTGCTCCAGCTTTTCTCTAGTTGCAGAGTGTGGGGGTTACTCCCTGGTTGGGGGCTTGGGCTTCTCCATGCGGTGACTTCTCTTGTTGCAGAGCATGGGCTCTAGAGCATTTGGGCTTCAGCAGTTGTGGCTCCCAGGCTCTAGAGCCCAGGATCAGTAGTTGTGGCACACGGGCTTAGTTGCCCTGTGACGTGTGGAATCTTCCCAGACGTGGGTTTGAACCAGTGTCCCCTGCATTGCAAGGTGGATTCCTTCCCCCTGGACCCCCAGGGAAATGTATAACCTGAAAGACAGATGTACTTCCAGACACAGGCTGGTCGGGGTGGTGGTGGCATAGCCTGTTGGGGGCATAACTGTTGAGGAATGGTCCTGGGGGAGCTGGGTTGGACATTTAAGCCCTGGGAGCAGGTCAGGGAGGGAGGAGATATGTGAGCCACCTGGTGGACAGAGCGGATCACAGTCACGCAAAGGTAAGCCTTGTTCAGAGGAGGTGGAGCGTTTCCATGAGGCTGCCCCTGGAGCTTGTGATGGAGGTGGGCAACAGGGTGGAAGAAGACAGGTTGGCAGGACAGAGTGCCCCAGAGTTTGAAGGGCATGTCTGTCTTTGGGGCTCAGCCCGGGTTCTCCTGCTGGTTCCCCCACCCTCCAGGATGAACTTCTTTGGTGCTCAAGCTTGTCTTTGCTCTGTATAAACTCCTATTGTTATTATTAACTATTCTAACATTAGCCTTATTCACTATTTATTGAGCATCCATAATGTTGCTGGAAATATGTTAGTGTCCGTTTGAAAATATAGTCACTGCAAAACAGACACTACTTTTTAGGGTTGCAGATGTGGAAGCTGGGAGGACAAAATCTGGTTTAACAGGCCCTTGCTGCTGCTTAGTCGCTTCAGTTGTGTCCGACTCTCTGTGACCCTGTGGACTGTAGCCTGCCAGGCTCCTTTGTCCGTGGGATTCTTCTGGCAAGAATACTGGAGTGGGTTACCATTTCCTGCTAGTCCTTGAAATGGTCTGCACGTGACACGTATTTGGCAGGATCAGAGCTGCTGCTTTTTGTAGGCTTCTGTGTCGTCTTTCCAAGAGGTCACTCCCAACATGCATTTTAAGTATGTGTGTGTGTGTGTGCACAGACACACAGACTTAGGTGCCCACTTGTGTATGTGCATTTCAGGAGGTAGAAGGAGCGACACATTGCCACCCATTCTGGCTACATGCTTAACTTCTGGGTGGGCGCCACCAGCACCGGTGGGAAGGGACCGGCTCTGCGCTGGGAGCTGCCAACAGCAATGGTGTCTGCTCCCTTGCTTTTGGTGCTTTTAGACTACCTAAGTTTACAATTCTGTCATCCTTTTCCGAGGTTATGAACCTTATGTGCCTTTATGCCTGGGTTTTCAGATGCTGCCTAAGGCGAGCTCAGCATCCCATGGGAAATAAGACCTCAGTGCAGTGTGGGATGCTTCATTTGGCATTGTCTTCAGACATGAGAAATAATAGACATATACAGCCCATTTTAATTTCTATGCTGAAGGAAAGAAAATACTATTTTTTAACATCAGGGGGGCCAAGTGGCTGAGGTTGCATTCGCTGTGATGTGTGGGAATCAGAGACATGAATTCTAACCGCCCCTCTGCCTCCTGCCAGCTGGGAGACCCCAGGGAAGCTCACAGTCTGCCAGGGGGTCCAGTAACTTGTAGGAGGAAGGCAGTAATCATTTCTTTCCTGCCATGCTCATCGTATTGTTTTTTAGGTTTTCTTCCGTATCAGAATGGCTTGTACTTATTAAGTGTGTATGATAGGCTGTTTGCAAAGCAGTTTCCAGTTGGGAAAACCAAGGCACAGAGTGCATAAGGTCTTGCCTGAAGTCCTGTGGCTCTGAGGGTCTGATCTTGGTACCTGAGAGACTGGCCAGCCTCCTGCAGGCTACCCTGCTGGGTCTTCTCTGTACACCTTTATGTCAGGGTACCTACTCCCATGGACCACAGCTGTGACCCGGCTCTCTCCTTTCTGGCCTGTGTCCTCTGATGACACGGTTGTCTGTCTATCCCTGGTGCTCTGGGTGGGTCCCTGTGCTCGATTCTGTTCCCAGTGTCTGAAAGGAATGAATACCCCCGGGAGATGCTCCAATTTGGATCCTAAGCAATCCTGCCTGAAAGCGGGGTGTTGGCCCACATTCCAGGTGTGAATACGGAGGCTCAGAGATGCTGCTTGGCTGGTCCAAGGTCCCGTTCAGAGGTGAGGCCCAGGGTTGGCATATAATGCAGCTGGGGTGCTCTTGAAGCAGGGCTCAAACCTTCCTCATAGGTGAAGCTCCCTTTCCAATGAAGAGATGCTGGTCTTCATTCCCAATGAGATTGTTTTCTTTGAACGCAGAGCTGATTCCCATTGCAGTGACCAGGCAGAAAAGTGGAGCTATCTACCTTCTTAGAATGGCTGCCAGGAGAAAACTGCCCTGGGGAGAAGGGCACTCATGAATGCAGTTACAGGAGGTCAGAGGACCATTTCTGCTGCATCTCTCAGACCAGAGGAAGCCGCAGGATCTGATAGAGTGTTCGGGTCCCCCTGGAACGTTGCTGGGTTGTGCTCTGGCGTGCCTTCTCTGTCCTCACTTTCTGCTCCGTAGCATCAGATGGTCCTTTCCTGAACCTTCTCCACTCGCCGTGTTGTAATTCTATGGCGGGTAATCTTTTGAGCACAGTAACTTTGCATGCCCTTTTCATAAAGTCAATGCTGATGCCCATTAAGATCAACATGCCTTTTTTCATTTAATCTTTCAAAGGCCACACACTTTGAAGATTGATGTTTTAAGGGAAAGATTACATTTTAAAGGAAGACCTGTTTGTAAAGGGATTTGTTTCCAAGCAGTATCTAATGAGGTTTTGACATCGTGGTATTTCTCCAAAATAGACTTAATATTTTTAACAAATTTCCTCAGAGGCTCTTGAGGATGTTCTGAAACATTTTCTGAAAATGTAAGTCACTAATGAAACATTTAAGAAACATTGCAATGAAAAGTGCAAACAATTTTTCCACCTTAATTGACATGGAGGGCAGGCCTCCAGGGACCCCAGAACCTCTAATATAAAGGAGAGAGAATGAGTCTTCATTGGGTCTGCATTGTGTGAGGGGGCTTTTGAATTTCTGCCAGTGGTGTTGAAGGCAGAAATAAAAATACTTGCTGCTTCCACTGATGAATGATTGACGATTTGTCAGAAAATGACGGAAGCTCTTTATATACCTGGTAACCTTCAATCCTCTGAACCTCCTTAACGCGATTTCTTTCACCATACCCATGGAGAGATGGAGCTGGGCAGGATCTCAGTGTGTGAGAACTAAGGGGAGGGGATTCAGACTCAGCTCTGACGTGCAGGGGGAGGAGAGTCTTGTGCCTGTGTTACTGAAAGAGTGTGTGTGGGGTCCGGCTGCTGACCACCCAAAAGCCGATGAACAGGCCAGGTGGGTGGAAAGGAAAGTTTGCTTTATTTCAGATGTTGGCAACTGGAGGAGGGTGGCAGACATCTGTTCAAATTCTGACCTGCCCCCCTCCCCACCACCACCAAAAGCAGGGGGTGAGCGTTCTACAGACAAAGTGCAGAAACAGCATAGTCATCTCTAACAGTCATCTTCAAATTGGTCATCAGTGGCCTGACCAGCATCATCTTGGTTGTTTCAGCTACAGTCTTCCTAATTAATATTTAATCAGTACAGTTAATAGTCCTAATCACTTCCTAATGGGCTGCATTTGTTCCCATTTCTTTGCGGCCAGGTCTCAGAATTGTGGCAGTTGTGTCCTGGTCATCATGTAGGTAACTTCTCCACCTGGTGTTTTAGTATCTATGAGACAGCTCACAGGATATGGCCCAGGCTATTGTCTGTAGCCCTTGAGAAAGAACTAAAGGCCCTGACTATGCTTAATGACTGCATTATTATTATTATTATTTAGGCTCATGTGATTGATTTCCTTGGTTTCCCCATTTCCCACTTCTCTGATTAAATTTAATCTTTGATTAAAATTTTCCACAGACAAAAGGCAGGCAGAGGATGTGGAGGTGGATCGGGGAGGGGCAAGGACCACAGAGTCCTGCTCTGTTTCACTAGTGAGTGGAGGTAATCCCGAAAGAGAGTGGTGATCTGGTCAACCAGGTGCCGCAGGCCTGGGGAGCGAGCCCTGTAAACCACTGCTGTCACTGAGCTCTCTCTAGGCCTCAGAAAGACCAGGGAGGGGGTTGGAAACAGAGCCAGTGAGTTTGAATTCCTGCAGATTCCTGCACCTCCTTCAAAGTGGACCTAGTGGTTGCCAGCAGAATCAATGTGGAGTTTTAAAACTGATGTTTTGAACGTGAGCTCATCACCCTCATTGAATTACTGGGTGTTGGGTTATAATGAACCACGTCGGGTTAAAAAGGAAAAAGCAGCTTCTCACCAAGAAGCTGGGTTTGCATATACACTTTCCAGGATTGCATCCTATTAGTCCTGAACTGTAGGAGGGTGGGGTGTGACTTCCCAGGAGAAAATGTTCTGTATGATATTTTCTATGTATTTTTTTTTCTTCTAAATGTTAATTCCCCACTCTAAAACAAGACACTGGCTATTCTGCAGGTGAGGCATGGCGCTGGGAAACCAGGGCTGTGGGCCCCTGGGTCAGTGTTCTTCCCTCATGTGGAGTGGATAATCACCTGTGTGCATGGGGGTCAGTACTACCTGCCTCAGAGAGGACATGAGGAGGGTATGAAATAATGAATGGAAATCCCTGAGCCTGTGGGTGTTGGGGTGTCCTGTTCCTGCCCTCCCCCGATCTTTCCCCCCAGGAGCAGAGATCACAGAGGGTTCAGGAATTATTGGAACTGATATCTTCAAGCAAGGGTATCAGACACCTTTGCCAGTTCTGCCGTATTTCGAGAATTGAGACCGAGAGAGGTGATGAGAAAGACAGGATGTTGCATGGTTCCTGTTTAATGTGATAATGAAATGAAGCTCTGAATGGCTTTATTCGTTGGTCCCTCCACTGAGCTTTTACTAGAAATGCCTTGAAACTGAGCAGCGGGTTCTGACCTTGACTGGCTCTGATGCCTTTTGTGGGACTGGGGCATGCCTCAATGGCTCACCCATTAGGGAAATAGGTTTTTAACACATTTTCTGAGTTTGGCCTTTCAGGCTTATCAGCTTGAAATTCCATCCTACAGAATTTATAGAGCTTGGGTCCTAAGATCCGCTGCATTTTAACATGGTATGTGGAATCCTGCGTCTTCAGACACGGTGCCCCAGATGGCACTCTGGCCAGAGCTGAGACAAAGCTGTTGTCATTGTTTAGTTACTAAGTCTTAAAGCCTAGTTAATCCCTTGTGCTCTTATTTTTGGGTCTGGCATAGCATGACCCCATTACCTGTAGTGAGGTTGGATTCTGAGTGCCAGCAATGGTGGTCTGGTCCTCCAGGCAACTTGGGGGCAGAAAGAGGGGGGCCTTTGAAAGGAAACTTAGGTGCCAATCATCCTTTGCCAGCCAAGAGAGACCAAATCTCTTCTTACTCCCTCCTTATTCTCTCCCCTTTCCAAGATCATGCCAGCTACTGTTATGACCTATTTAGAAACATCAAGTTCTTTGAGGCTTCCCAGGTGGCTCAGTGGTAAAGAATTCATCTGCCAATGCAGGAGACGGAGGTTTGATCCTTGGAGATCCCCTGGAGAAAGGCATGGCAACCCACTCCAGTATTTTTGCCTGGAGACTCCCCTGGACAGAGGAGCCTAGTGGGCTACAGTCTATGGGGTCGCAAAGAGTCAGACACGACTGAGTGACTAAATAGCGGCAGCAGCAACAGTCCCCCCAGAACCTGCTCAGTTGCAAGGAATTTCAAGTAATTACCTTTTAGCTTCCTCCTAGGTAGCTTGTATTGTCCCGTTACACATGGTAGTAAAGAAAGGCTGCTGATGAAAGCACACACCACTAGAACATTCTAAAGTCACAAAGGGACTTCAGGTTAGAGACTTCCTGATCTCTTTCCTTATCTGCCATATGGGGCAAGAACTTTTATCCCAGCATTCTTCTGGGACTCTCCCTTGGACTGCAAGGAGATCAAACCAGTCAATCCTAAAGGAAATCAACTTTGAGTATTCCTTGGAAGGACTGATGCTGAAGCTGAAACTCTAATACTTTGGATGGGAAGAGGCAACTCATTGGAAAAGACCCTGATGCTGGGAAAGATTGAGGGCAGGAGGAGAAGGGGGCGGCAGAGGATGAGAGGGTTAGATAGCATCACTGACTCAATGGACATGAGTTTGAGCAAACTCTGGGGGCGGGGATGAAGGACTGGGGAGCCTGGTGTGTGCTGCAGTCCCTGGGGTGGCAAAGAGTGAGACATGACTTAAGCACTGAACAGCAACAAGAAACTGTGTGAAGTGCTCTCTGTGGCAGATTTATTTAATCTCCCCATCATCTATGAGACGCCTATGCTGTTACCAGTCCTTCCATTACAGATGAGGAAACTGAGGTTGGGCGAGGTTCAGTGACCTGCTCAAGGTCACACAAGTAGAATAGGGGTTGTTGCACTGCTGGTCATTATGCATGTGTTCGTAGCCAGATGGTAGTGCCTCCAGGCACTGACAGGTAAGGAAGGGCAGGGGCTAGCCCGGCTTTAGAAACTAGGGTATCTGGGTCTGAGTCCTAGTTCTCGGAAGTGTGAGCTGTTTGGCATTATGTAAGGCATCCCATCTCTCTGTGTCTTTCTTCTGAAAGGAGCCCCCCTGAGTGATGACATCTGGTGGACACACTATGGCCCATTGGCCAGACACTCTTGTCCATCTACATCAGCTCTGCTTGGGGTCCAGTTGTAGAAGCCCAGGCTGTCTGTGTTTGGCTGATGAGACCTCAAGCTCTTCATTTCCCTCTTGTTTTTTTAGGTAATGAACCAAGAAGATCATGTCTGAAGTACAAGGAACAGTTGAGTTTTCTGTAGAGCTACATAAATTTTATAATGTGGATCTGTTTCAGAGAGGGTGAGTATGCTTTCACTAATTGTGCTTCTTTATCTTGTTGCTTGTTCATTTCTCTTGTTTTGTTTTTCCTCTGGCAGGAGATGATGGTGGTAAGGAGAGGTTGGAGGGAATTTTGGATTCACAAGGAAAGAATTGTATGATTATTTTTTTCCTGCCAAGAGGAAAACCCAGACTTTTAGTGCACTTGAATATGAGCCATAAGTTGACAAAGACCAGAAAATGCTAATTTCTCTCTTCCTCCTGCACCTCTACCTACTTGCTATTCCCATTACATCTGTCAGTCAGCATTTAAGGAAGGTGAATTTATTGGAGATGAAGCTTGCCTGTGTAACTCTAATAAAAAGGTATCTGTAGGATCAATATTTGTAGAGGCCAGCTCACCAAACCACATATCATACACCTGTACCCAGATCGCTCAGAAACTGAGAATTTACAATGTCTTTTAAAAATACACAATTAAAATACAGCTGGGTTCACTTTTTGAGGATGTACTCTGACTTTGGCATTTGAATCCCACGCTGACAAAGAATGACCAGTTCATCAGAACCAGCACTTGGTAGACTGAGAAGCGTGAACTTACATATGGGTTTGTGACCCTAATTATTAATAATGTACCTCATCTGAGCTGTATATTGACCTTCAATATTGACTGAAGCTTGTGTGAAATCATTATTGTTAGCAAGATATCTCAAAGTGGCACATCCAGGGCACAAAGAGAGCTCTGTGCGGGTGGTAAAACTGGTTGAAAATGAATATGGAAAACATGAGTTATCCAGTAAGTCTGTGGTACTCTTCTTTCCATATCTACATGGTTTGGGGAGCCATCTTATTTAGCCATGTTCACTGATAAAGTCTAATATTGAATTGGGCCGAGTTAAAACCAGAACTTTGAATCACTATTCTGTGTTTTTTTATATGTATATTTTAATATATAATACATATAATTTTTATTATTGTATATTACCGTATGTATACTTACCACTGTATATCTATGTTATATATGCTATATATATTTTGATTACTGTGTATGTTACAAAAAGTTATGTGTTCCATTAACACATAAAATATTTTTAAACCATCAATTATCATATTTCTTATCTTTTAAATACCTTTCTTACATTTATAACACATACCATTTATGAATAGAACTGTACATGCATATGATTTATAAATAAACACACATATATTGGGGCTGCATGCCTGAAAATATTTTTACGGGTAAATATGCAGATCCTGAAGCTTGGAGACCACTGGTCCATCTCATCTCCCAGAGCAAGGAAGACTCTCACAGCTTTCTTTCAGCTCTTAATGCTTCCATTTCATGGAGTGAAGGGGTATGGAAATCTAGGCACACTTCAGAGTGGATGGGGGCATAATTGTATGATCTGAGTTGCTTGAGAGTAGGTTCAGTTAAGCTATATTCGGGAATAGGCCAGGGCAACTTTTGGATCAAGTCTGTTAGACTTCTCAGGGAGGGATGGCAGGAGTTTTAAGATCCCTAAGGTCCCATCTCCAGGAAGAGCTTGGTGTAGATGGTCCCCAGCCCCCTGGATTCTGTGAGCAGGGAGCTGCAGACAGGCTCGGCTGATGCTAGCCAGGATTCTGCCTCTGCCAGCGGAGTTCCTGACAGGCATGACCCCTGGAGCTCAAGGGCTAAGGATTTTTCTGCTCTGAACCTCTCAGGCACCCTGTGTATGTGAAATATAATTACTTTCCTAGCAGGCACTCCATGGGGATGTGATGCCTGCTGTCCAGACCTCGTGGGCACAGTGGGGGCCTGGGTGAAAGGTGGCGGATGATCTCCTGATGTCGTCAAAGAGAGAGAAAGTAGGCTTGGGGGCTGTGTGCTCCATGCTGTCCTTGGATGGTAGAGAATAGAGCTGGGGCTTGGAGAAGAAGGAACGTGTCCTTCTTTGAACTGTGTTTGACTGTGGTCATCTGTGTTCCACTTGGTTTCTCCAGTTAATGAGAGGCTTCTTGAGCCTCTGTCCAGATATGCCAGTTCATTTACCCTGTCTGCCAAGACAGATAATCCTTTTTTTTTTTTTTTTTAATGTATTTGGTTGCACTAGGTCTTAGAACAAGTAGGATCTTTAGTTGTGGCATGTGGGATCTAGTTCCCTGACCAGGGATCAGACCCAGGCCCCTTGCATTGGGACCATGGGGTCTTAGCCACTGGAGCACGAGGGAGGTCCCAGCCACTTCCCCGACTCTTGATTTGCTGTGAGGTGCTGTGTTGTGTGAGAGGCTGTGTTGTGTGAGAGGCTGTGTTGAAATCACATGGCTACCGAACTGAGAATGCTGACCGGGGATTTGTCCTGATCAAGGAGTTACTTGCTTACAGGACTTTAATGTTTATCATTAGTTTTTTCTAGTTCCAGAATGTATACTGCTTTTTGGTGATGTTGAACAATCAACTTGCATTTATCTCAAGTCTGCACTGAGGTGAGCTCAAGGATTTAGGGCTGAGGGCAAAGGTGAATTCTCAAAGGAAAAGCATCTCCTGAGACCAGTCAAAAGCTTCATGAATGGTCACCTCTGTGCTTGGTGGTGAGGCTCATCCTGATAAAAAGGCAGGGTGGGGAGGCACTGGGGAGCCTGGCTGTGGGTCAGACCGGGCTTTGAAGTCAGGCTCTGCAACGTGTAGGCTCTGACAACATGAACCAGCTATCATTCTAAAATGGTGATGACAAAGTCCATCTTGTGGGGTAATCTGATCAGGTAGGGCACTAATTGCATTAGTTAATACATGCAGAGCAAGCAGCTAACATGGAAACTGGTATCGAGTAGAGGCTGTCTAAATAGTCCTTTCTACCTGTGAATCCTGGCTTCCAGTCTGTCCTTCACACTGTTAGTGGAGTTATTACCCCAAAGGGTTGATGTTTGATCTTGCTTCCCTGTTCAAAAATCCCCCCTTCCTTTTCTCACTCTCAGCCCAGTGCTCAGACTCCCAGTGGTTTGATCTTAAACTTCTGCTATATTATTGTCTGCACTCAGACCCTCCTGCCCCTAATATTAATATCTGCCTTGACCGTTCTACCCTCTGCAAGCTCCAGCTCAAATATAACCTCCTCTCCAAACTAGTTCTGTATGTTGATTGATATTCACCTGCTCTGTTCAGCCCAGTTTTTGTGAATCCTCTTTTCCCCTGCTTCGAAGAGTATCTTTTATGTTTTATTCTGTCATCCATTCACTCACACATGACTATAATGTATGTGAAGGTTTTCATTGCTTGATATTAATTAAGCTTCATTTCCTGTCTTTCCTCCATTCCTTCTTTACAATGTCACTTAGAAGATTTTTCTGCCCAGAAGTTTTCAATGATTTTACATGTAAATTTTGTCCTGCCCACAGAAGGGTTGCACACAAAAGGACCTATAATCAAGACCCGATGTGGAAGGCCAAATATTGTAGAAATATTAGGGTTGAAATCCCCTCTGAAAAAACTCACTTGCCTCATCTCTGCTGGAGAGAAAACGGTTCACTCCTAAGTCAAGTGGCTCCTGAAAGAAAGTGCCATCTCGTATTGTTGCCCTGACATTTCCCATTGTGCCCCGAAGCCCAGTGACAGCTAAGCTCCCTGTGAAATTAGCTAACTAGCCCTGATGTGCCTTAATAGACTCAGAAATACAATTATCTTTGCTTGCCAGAGATCAATGAATTGATTTGTCTGATTCTGTCAGAAACAATCCTTCTCTTCACTTTTCTTATTAAAATTTGTTGCTGTCCTTTTCAGTCCTTCCCGCCTTTAGAAAGGGAGGAAGGACTACACGAGGTTTGATTTGGGACTTTTATCACTTGCTGCCAGTGGTTCCATCTAGCACAAGGGAGAGTAGATGGACTCAGTGATCTTTAAGTGTCTTTCTTTCTGTGAAATTCCATGATATTATTTTAATAAAAATTTGATCTCTCTTTCCCCATGAAATGGCATTTAAAAAAAAAAATTATTCCTATGGAGAGGGAACAGACGTCAGACACCCACGGGCTTTTGCAGCTGGACCGTCCGGATTACTTTTCTAGCAAATCCACATTCCTGTTAACAGTTACCCTGTCCCATTTTTTTCCCCCATTTTTTTCCGCTTTGAATCTGTGACTTCATAAGCCTATGGCTCTAAGCCTTTTATCCTCTTAACCCCTGGCTGAGGATACACTCGGCAGATCTGTAGAGAAAAGACCCTTCCAGGGGGCTGAGAGTTGGCCTGCAGAGACTGAAACATCTCTGTGAGCTCAGAGCCACCCACAGGGCCTGATAACTTCCTGGAGGAGTGCAGGTGGACCAGAATGCTGGTGGGTGGTGCCGGCCCCTTCAGTTCTGCACTCACTGCGGTGCTCGCTCAGGCCTCTCAAGCGGAATGAAAGGGCACATGGTCATGAACCTGGTGTGGAGGAAAAAGCAGAGACACAGGTCTGGTCTAAGAGTCAGAGATCTCAGGCCTGCTTCCACGTCTTCTGTTACGAGCCGGGCACCCGTGGGCGCAGCACTGACTCTCTGGCCTCAGTTTCTTCTTTGGCAGTATCTTATGTATGCCTATGGCTGATTCATGTTGATGTATGCAGAAACCAACACAATACTATAAAGAAGTTATCCTTCAATTAAAAATAAATAACCACACATACACACACACACACACACAAGAAGTCATGAGTGAGGTTTGTAAAGCATCTAGTTAGAGAGAGCCAGGCTTGGCAGTGCTGGCAAGGTGGGCTAAGCCCATCCTAGCCTTTCTCTCTCATTGGTCACAACTGAAATCTGCACCCGATGGTCCTCAGCTGGTTAGTGCCAGGGCTGGAGCTGACCTGGTCGGGCAGCTAGTGAATACTGCCGTCACTAGAGATCCACTGAACTTCAGCGTGTTTCTTTCCTGGAAGGGTCTTTGAGTGCACCTCGGGTCAGAGGAGTAGACATAAGACAGTCCTTAGCTGCTCTGTTTTTGTTCCCATCAGTTGTCAAATGTTGCTCAAAAGCAGTTTTAAATGTACTTCATCATGTTCTCATTTTAAGCTTTTAATGGCACACACATACACACACATAAAGCAGTTTTGCCTATTGAAAGAATTATGGTGACTTTTTCATCCTTGTACTTTTTCTTACTTTTCATGATACACATCATCACTTTTGTAATCAGAACTCCATCCCTCTTCCTCTCCTTTTTCACTGGGCAAACATTATTTCATATGCACATGTGTTTTCCTTTACAAAAATGTAAAATATTGGACTTCCCTGGGGGTCCCGTGGTTAGGACTGCGTGCTTCTACTGCAGGGGCTGCATGTTCGATCCCTGGTCAGGGGACTAACATCCCACATGCTGTGCAGCTTGGCCAAAAAAAAAAAAATGTGCGATATTAATTTGTTCTCTATTTTCTCTCTTTCCACATGGTGAACATTTTTAATCACCTGTATGTCCCTTTGCAACATGATTAACAGCTGCAAAGAATTCCGTCATATAACTCCACCATAATTTATTTAACCAGTGCTCTATTTTTGGATGTTTTGCTTCCTTTTTTACATATTAAAATGCATCTCATTATTCAGAAGTTACCGTGACATTTTTGTTCTTGAATAACTAGGAAGCACTTTAGTCTTAATAATATAAACAATACACCCTGAAAATGAACTTTCCCCATGTGTCTTGGTTCTAGTGAAAGTGAAGTGAAAGTCGCTCAGTCGTGTCTGACTCTTTGCGACCCCATGGACTACACAGTCCATGGAATTCTCCAGGCCAGAATACTGGAGTGAGTAGCCTTTCCCATCTTTAGGGGATCTTCCCGACCCAGGGACTGAACCCAGGTCTCCCACATTGCAGGTGGATTCTTTACCAGCTGAGCCACAAGGGAAGTCTGCCTTGGTTCTAAGTCTCTGATAATGTTGATAAAGATGAATACTCTTTGACCAAGCACCTTTAAAAAAAATTAGAGTATAATTGCTTTATAATGTTGTGTTGGTTTCTGCTGTACTAGTAAGTGAATCAGCTATGTGTGTACATATATCCCCTTCCTCTTGAGCCTCCCACCCCCAATCCCCATCCCCACCCACCTAGGTCATCACAGAGCAGTGAGCTGAGCTCACTATTTTATACAACAGCTTCCCACTGGCTATCGGTTTCACATATGGTAGTGTATATATGCCAATCTTATTCTCCCAATTCATCCCACCCTCCTCTACTTCCCATGTCCACGGGCCCGTTCTTTATGTCTGCATCTCTATTCCTGCCCTGTAAATAGGTTTATCTTACCATTTTTCTAGATTCCACTGGACAGGGTGTGGCAAAAAGAGAACCCTCTCCGCTGTTGGCTTCCCTGATAGCTCGGTTGGTAAAGAATCCACCTGCAATGCAGGAGACCCCCGTTCGATTCCTGGGGTGGGAAGATCCGCTGGAGAAGGGATAGGCTACCCACTCCAGTATTTTTGAAGTTCCCTTGTGGCTCAGCTGGTAAAGAATCTGCCTGCAATGCAGGAAACCTGGGTTCAATTTCTGGGTTGGGAAGATCCCCTGGAGAAGGGAAAGGCTTCCCGGCTCCAGTATTCTGGCCTGAAGAATTCCATGGACTGTATAGTCCATGGGGTCGCAAAGAGTCGGACATGACTGAGCAACTTTCACTCTTCCTGTTGGTGGGAATATAAATTGACCAAGCACTTTTATCGTCCAGTGAGGTGAGGGAGGGCATGATCTTCAGCCTAACCATCCCCATTTACCCCCAGATCCCTGTTCCATCTCCTCTTAGACTTCTGCAGCAGGCATTTACAAAGCTTAGAGGAATTAAACACTGATCAAGAGTCTTCATGGCATCAGGCAAATCTCCACCTTCTGTTGAGGAGCATTTGTGAACAGTAGGGATGTAACAATCTCCCATGTCACTGGTGTCTGGGTGGCTCCGCAGGTCCCAGGGGCTGACACTCAGGTCCCTGCAGGTACTGTTTGGGAACTTTGGGAAAACGAAAAGACACCCCCGCAAGGCTGGCCCTTTGCTGCTCCTTCTAAATGTAGATAGAACTTAACTTTCATCAGCATGCTGTGTGTTCCAAGAAAGGGGGAAATTCTCTCTTCTCTTTGAAAAAAGTCTCTTTAGTTCCACTGCATGAAACTTTTATGTCTCAACCCACTAGAGTCAACAGCAATGTATTTGGGGTTGGAAACTGTAAAATCCAACCCAGGGACTGACCCTGGGTCTCCTGCATTGAGGGCAGATTCTTTCACCACCGAGCCACCAGGGAAGCCCATTATGAAGAGCTTCACATAAGCCCTCAGTTCTGCAAGGATGCAGTGTTATCCACAAGTCACAGAGGAAGCACAGACTGACAGGAGATCCAGGTCTGGTTCAGTTTTGCACTTTGTGCAAGTGGCCAGGTGAAGGGCTTCTCCTGGGGTAGCCTGCACCCCAGAGTCCACACATGTGCTTTCTGCCCCGCTGGGCTTGTTTTGTTCCTCTTGGAGCAGACAGAGGTGTTCAGATGTTCTGACGGACACTCTCCACTTCCACTTCTTTAAATACTCCCACTTCTGCAAACAATACAACTTCAGAGCACAACTTTTAGGGGGAACTCTCACCCAGACTTCCTTTCCTGGCTGCCCGACACTGTCTGTCTGTCTACCTTGAACAATCAGAGGATGATGTACTGAGAATTAGATCCTCTTGGCCAATGACTGACAGACCCCAGAGGCATTTTCTTACCCAAATCTATTCACACATCCTTGACAAAAGATCTTTCAGTGAATGGAATCCTCAAAGATGATCTCTTGCCCTCTTTTATTTTTTCTTTTTGAGTTTTATATGATTAATATTTATTGGGCTGAACCTTAGTTGAAGAATGTGCTAGTTGTTCTTATTTATTTATTTAAATAGGAGGATAATTGCTTTACAATATTGTGATGGTTTTTACTATACGTTAGCATGAACTGGCCATAGGCATACAGGTATCGCCTCCATCCCGAGCCCCCTCCCACTGACCTCCCCACCCCCTCACCCCCCAGGTTGTCACAGAGAGCCAGTTTGGGGTGCCCTGAATCAGTCATACGTACATTACCAGGTGCATGACGCCATCCCCCTTTTCTACCCATTAAAGCTTTCTCTTGTCATCCTTCTCAAGAAGAAATGTGTGGCATCCCTCCCATGGAACTGTGGTGCAGACGGCCCCTGGTGAAACAGACAGAACCTTTGTCGGAGCTGCTTGTGTGTGTGTGTGGTGGGCACATGGTCTGCGAATCTGGATGCGAACTGGCCCCATAGAGGGAAACTGTTCCAGGTGCTGGGGAGAGCTACCACCTAAAGCTGACATGGTAAAGTGGGTTTGCTGTTCAATGTAATCAAGCCAAAATCGGGTGGATGGGCTGATGAGCACAGTCACCCATCGCTTGATGGCCTGTCTGAGCTGATGCTGCTGAGGTTGGGGAAGATACACAGAGAAGGCTCCTGGCTGGAGGAGCAGGTCTGGAAATACGGACCAAGGTGTTTGAACTTTCTCCTCTAGGGATAGGATGAAAAGAAAAAAGTGTAAGTGATAGTTGCTCAGTCATGTCTGACTCTGCACCCCCATGGACTGTAGCCCGCCACGCTGCTCTGTCTGTGAAATTGTCCAGGAAGAAATACTAGAGTGGGTTGCCATTCCCTTCTCCAGGGGATCTTCTCAACCCAGGGAGCTAATATGGGTCTCCTACATTGCAGGTGGATTCTTTACCATCTGAGCCACCAGGGAAGCCCCAAGGATGGTATAGGAGGGGAGAGTATGGCATGTTTTAAGAGAGGATCAAATTTGGGTTAAAACAACCTTTGGCTGAAGTGTGGAGAATGCAGGCACTGCCTGACAGATAGTTGACACTCATACATTTGAATCCTACTCATTGGGTGAGGTTACTTATCTGAGTCCAGTCATGATGATTAAGGGGATGTTTATTGAGCCTTGTGACAAGAAAGTTTCTCTTTGCACTCCAAATCCTGTTGATTGGTAGTTTCTGAGGTTTGTATAAAGCTCAGATCCCACCACTGATTTCTGTCTTCAGATGACTTAGTGGGCTCTAGACCCATAAGAAACAGTAATGAAATGGAACCGGTGTCCTTTATTTATAGCTGGGAAAGTTCCTAATACTCTCTTAGGGCAGGGCATTGAGAAAATAGATTGAGCAATAAGGATTAAGCATAGGCTTGCATGCCAAAATGGGATTTTTTCCTGTCTCTGTCTACCCCAACTGAAATAAATCTTTAGACTCCAGTGTTTAGAGACAGGGGAGGAAGAGGGAAGGAGAGAAGATGAATGGTTACCTCGGGCCCAAGAGGGGCCCAGTGTTCATAGACTGAGCTGTACTTACTGAATACAAGGAATAAATAGCAGAAGTCTGTGCACGGTGCTTGATATTTATTATCTATTATTAAAATACATCTCTTATTATCTATTATCAAAATACATCTCTTTCAGTAGCCCAGGTTTTCACCAATCAATTTGGCAGTGCCTTCCTACATTCACCCCTGGGTCACCTGGTCCAGTGGACTTAAATACCACCTATAAGCTCTGTTGTGCTAAGTCACTTCAGTTGTGTCTGACTCTGCAGTAGCCCTCCAGGCCCCTCATGGAATTCTCCAGGCAGGAATACTGGAGTGGGTTACCACGCCCTCCTCCAGGGCATCTTCCAGACCTAAGGATCAAACCCTCATCTCTTACGTCTCCTGCATTGGCAGGTAGGTTCTTTACCACTAGGGCCACCTGAAAAGCCTGCCTATAAGCTACTGACTTCCCTATTAGGTCATCAGTTTCTCCTCTCTTCTCAACTTCACACTTGCCCAGTAGGTGTCCTCCATCCAACATCATCTTGCTGTCTTAAGGCATCTTAAACTTGCTCTATCCAAACAGCAAACCTGATCTCCTGCCCTCCCAAACCTCTTCCAGCAAACAACCCCATCTCAGTTCATGGCACTTCCATCCTTCTTGTTATTGAAGTCAACATCTTAGAGCAACTCATGACTTCTCTCTACCTCACACCTCGTGTCCACTTTATCCAGAAATCCTACTGGCTTTATCGTCCAAGGTTATGCAGAACATAACATTTCTCACCTCTACTGCTAATGCTCTCTGGTTCTAGCCACCATCAAGTTCCACCTGGATTTGCACCATAATCTGCCCAGCTGATCCTACTGATCCATGCCCATGTCTAGTTTCCTCACAACGCAGAAGCCAGATGGTCCTTGCAAAGCCTAAGTCAGGTAGTGATGCTCCTCTGTTCCAACTTGCTGTTCTCCAGTTGGCTATGAATGAAGCCGAAGTCCATACGGCTGGTTTACTCGTTCCCTCTTTTGCTTACCTCTGGCCGCAATAGTCTCTCTGTAGTTTCTTGATTATACTGGACGTGGCCCTGCCTTAGAGCCTTTGTGCTATCTGTTCCCATTTCCTGGAATGCTCTCCCATCAGCTCTTTCAAGTTTGCCTCATATATGAATAAGGAAACTGGGTGCAGAGAAAGGATGCTTTGCCTTGTAATAGACAGCTGCAGAGCGGAAAAGTCTTCTCAGGATCTCAGATTTCCTGGTTCCTAATCAATAACTCTTCTCTCATAACCAAAAAATCCCCAGTGTCTTCTGTGGAACATTAGTCCCTCCATGGTCTCCTGCCAGAGTCCTCTCTTGGGATGTTCCTTGCAACAGTATTTCTCTACTCATGATATCACAGATGTGTGCACACACACATGTGTATTTGTGTGTGTATGCACACATGTGGAGTGGGCTGTGTGATACGAATGTTCCAAAGAACATCTCTTGGAGGTTGCTTTTTCTCTCATGCTGTTGTCCATCCATCACAAGGATAGATTTGCAAAACTGTCCAAAGTTGGAATTAACTGGGGGTGGGGCGACGATGGTACCTGACTTTTTTCCATTTTGTCCCGAAGCCTTCTTTTGAAGAATAAGCGATATGAATGCTGATGTTGGTGAAGGATCCAGGGTGACATTTATTGCCCTCTATTTGTATTAAGAATGTCGAATCAGATTTTTAGTTTACATTTTTGAGATACCGTATGACTGAGGAAACTTCTTAGATGAGCACACAAGGGAAATTCAAAGGGGCTTGCTCAGTGGCTGATGTTTGGGCTCTGGTGTCAGAACATCTGATTCTGGGTCCTGATTCCAAGCCCCCAGAGCAGTATGGTCCTGGACACATGACTTCATTTCTCCACATCTGAAAGCCAGATAATGATAGTATCAACCTCCTATGGCTTTTGTGAACAAAAAATTACATGTGTGTGTGTTGTGCTCAATGATTTTGAGCTATCTAATTATTATTTATCCTTATCATCATTATGGTTATTACACAATTTGCCTGAAGGAGCCCTACTGCTGGTGTCAGCCCAGGATTTAAGCCTGCCTCCAGCTTGCTGTGGAGCTCATATATTCTTGTGCGTGCTTTGCATTGCTGACTCCACACTCCTTATCTCAGCTTGCAGAAGGGGCCACAGAATCACCTCTCTTGAGATTTGACCGTTCATCTCTCCACATATCCATCCCTTCATCTCCCCATTTATGCTTCCTCTCATCATGCAGATATCAAATAGGTAATGGGTGGCCCGACCTACGCAAATAGTGGGGAAGTAAGCAAACAGGAAAAGAAACAAAGAAATGAATTGGCCTCAGCTTAGTCCTTGTAGTATCCTGGGAACTGAGCTAGGCATTTTATCTCCATCGTTTCATTTAATTATCCTGGAGAAGCAGATATTATCTTTCCCACTTTACACATGAGCAAACCGCCTTTGACAAACAGTAAAACAAAATGCCTGAAGCCATGTAGACTACTACAGCTGCCATTCCAAGTCTGTCTCACTTCCAACCCCACACGCTTTCTCAGAAGCCACACGGCTTCCCTTCCAAAACCCATATCCTGGACCTCTACATCCACACATCTTCTCGGGGTCTGAAGAACTGAGGAAACTCACAGACACTGTTCGTTTTGTTGGCGGTAACTTCACAAGTGGCATTGGTCCAGAGTGAGCTCGGCAAGGCCTTGCCCAACTCAGATGTTCTTGGCTTGCATTGTCCAGTCCTGGTGCCAGAGGGAGGCTGGGCATCACTCCCTCCTCTAGGCTGTGGCCGCGTCTCAGGGGCTTTGAACGCCTCTCAGTGTCTCACCTCCAGGACACCTGGCAGCGTGTTGACAAGCCTGAGTTCTCTAAGCTTACAGATGATGCCCCAGCTATGCCCAACAAGGAGTAATTAAATGAGCTGGGGAGGATTCAGGATTGTGATCACCATTTCAGGATCACTAATAGTCTTCCAGGAACGTGAAAGAGATTCATCAATAGTTTCTTCAACTGAGACCAGAACTAAGCCTGTGGGAGTGAAAGGAAGATATATTTTAAGTGCTTTATGTCAGGAAATGTTTTCTAGTGGGCCAGTCTTTAGTGGGCCAGGCTGCTTTGACCATCACGAATGTTCTCCTTCTGAAGAAGATGGGGTTCGGATGGCTGAGAATCTTGGAAAACTACATATTTGATGCAAAGGTGATGATATATTCAATCACAAACCTTCAAACGTTTGTGAAAAACTTTTGACTTCCTTTCCTCAGGATGAATCTTCAAGGAAATCTGAAATATAAAAGGGAAAAGTAGAGTTGGTTTGGTCAACATTTCTTGAGGTGTGCCCTCTGAGGCTGTTCATCAGGACACGGGGGTATCATTGCATCTGTTCGAAAACCACTGGGAATCCACCAGTAAATATGTAAACACCACATTGGCTAACATTTTTTTGAACCCTGAGCCTGAAACTCTTTTAGGCTTCATATTTATTATCTCATTCAGTTCTTCAAACAACCTAATGAAGTCAGGGTTATGATTGTGTGGACTGTTATGCAGACGAAAGAACAGAGGGTCACATTTGATGGGACACATTTGAGTCGACACAGCTGGGCTCAGGATCACAGGGTCGCTAAGGTTGTGCCAATTCTTTACCAGTCTCTGATTATCCCAGAACTGGTGTATCTGAGTCCAGTCCTGACTAGCCAGCAGCCCCTGTAGATATGTAAGCAGAGTGGACAGTGGGTGACCGAGGGCTGCTACCTGGATTATCTGAAGAGCAACTCAAAAATCTCAGGAGACTGCAAGAGGGCTGTTCGCTGGAGGAGAGGCACGTTGTCCCTCTCTGTGAGTACAGTGCTAATGGCCTGTGAAATCTTCCCGGGCTGAGGATCAAACTCATGTCCCCTGCATTGGCAAGCGGCTTCTCAACCACTGGACCACCAGGGAAGTCCTCTCATGATTCTGGCCGCTTACTTGCCTCCCACCCACCCTGTGCATTGGAAATCAGCCGGGGTTTTGCATGTTCTGTTGCCTCCAAGCCTCGTGCCTCCCCCACAGCTGCTGCAGTATTCTGTCTGCAGTGTTCTCCCTGCTAACTCCTGCTCAGGTTGTCTTTGTCTCTTCTAAGAGATCACCTATCTCAGGAGACTTTATTATAGTTTAGCCTGATCAGGAGCATCCTTCGGCCCTCCCTTTGTCCCACCGCTAGTGCCAACCACCTCCTCATCACTTGCTAGGTCTTGGCATCCAGGTTCCATCCACTCCTGGTTCCCAGGCTTGCCACTCAGGGCTGGCACCCAGTGAAGCCCAATAAAAGCTTGTTGACAAGTGGATGCTTTGGGTTGAAATATTTTGACCCTCCTCTTCTCTGTATTGAACAGTACAACAGTATTCATTGAGGGTCAGTTGTGTAGTTGACACAGTTCTGGGTGCCGTTTTCGGGGTGATGACCCAAACAAAGCAGTCCCTGTTCTCACAGAACGTTAGTCCAGTGGTCAAGACAGTCATTGAATCTAAGCTCCCTTTTCTAAAGGAGCCAGTTTGGTATGAAACGTGTGCTGTGATGTAAAGTGCAGGTGGCCGTAAGAAGTATGACAGGAGATGCTTCATGTATTAATAGATGAGGGCTCAGGAGGGATCTCGTGGAGGAAGGAACATTTAAAAGGAGACTTGAAAGTTACTTGAAAAATAATAGCCAAGTACGAGTGGGAGGAAAGAGAGCAGGAAGAAAGGGCAGGTATGAGGCCCTGGAAGGAGCAGCTTCATCCAGAAGCTGAAATAAGGCTGCTGTGACTGCTGGAAAGGTGAGCTAGGGCCAGATTCTCTTGCGTGTTACTGCTTGTGCTTGGATTTTCAGGCATGTGTGTGTGTGGTGTGTCTGCTCAGTCCTGTGTGACTCTTTGCAACCCCGGGGACTGTAGCCCGCCAGGCTCCTCTGTCCATGGGATTTCCCAGGCCAGAAGACTGGAGGAGGGTTGCCATTTCCTGCTCCAGAGGATCTTCTTGACCCAAGGATTGAACCCAAGTCTTTTTCATCTCCTGCATTGGCAGGCGGATTCTTTATCATTGTGCCTGGGAAGCCCTTCAAATGTGTGTGTGTGTGTGTCTCTCTCTCTGTGTATAATAATCACCTCTGTTCTGGGAAAAGTCTTGAATGAATCGAGTATTTTTCTACTGCAGTATTTGATTCTGTAGAGGTAACACTGTTTCATCAACAGAAGAAGCAACAGGGCTGTGGATACATTTTTGTTACTATCTACCACCTCTGTTGTTCTTCTGAAGCCAGGGATTCATGCACTTAAACCATGTTCTATTTGTGTTTGATTTTAAAATATCCATGTAAATTATATTTTTAAAAAGACTACCTGGTTCTGCATGGCTTCAGAGCGCCATTGAAGGTCTTCCATTGTAGCTTCTCCTGTCTCGGAGAATCACAGGCAGCCACACACAGAGGAACCTCAGAGTTATTCCTGGTGCTTCTTATGCCTCGGGCAGTGCCTTGGACTTATACTCACCAGGTACCCCAGACCCTCCGCAAGGCTCTGTCCTTCCTCTCTGGATGCCTTCCACTGCTCTCCCAGGCTCTGCTTCCTCCTGGTTCCCTCTTCCCTCTGTTGTCAGCACAGCAGCCAGAGGGTCCTTTTAGGACCTAAGTCAGGGAGTGTCACTTCTCTGCTCAAAACTTCCCAGTGACTCAACTCCCTGTTTCACTCAGGACGGCATCCTGAGTCCCTGTGATGGCCTCCGAGCCCCTTCCTGATGCTCCAGCCACTCTGGACACCTGCCCGTTCCTCCATCACTGCCCTCTGTCCCCCGCTCCCACTGTGGCCACCAGGCAGGGGCCTTTGGGGTATCTTCCTCTATCCGGAACATTCTTCCCTAGTATGTTTGCAGAGCAAAACTTCTCACCTCCGTTAAGTCTGTGCTTGTCACCTTCTTTAATCACACTTTAACCCCACAACTTCTCTGCATCACCTTCCCATGTACCGTGGACATAACTAGTTTGTCCCTTCTTTCTTTATTTGATCCTCCTGCTAAAATGTAAGCTGCACAGATGCTGTGATTTTCATCTGTCCCTTCCACTGATGAATTTCAGTACTTAAGCTCCTCCCTAACACTCGGTGCTCTGTGATGACCAAGAGGGGTAGGATGGGGGGGTGGGGTGGGAGGGAGGCTCAAGAGGGAGGGGATATATGTGTGCCTATGGCTGATTCACATCGTTGTACAGCAGAAACTAACACAACATTGTGAAGCAGTTATCCTCCCTACAAGTGAGTACATTCTTCCACTACTCTTCATGGTCCAAACTTTCAAAGAAAAAAAAATGCAGGCATACCTTAAGAATAGGTGCAGGTCACTGCAGCAAGGAACTTAAGCAAGTTTGGTTCCTTAGGGACTTAGGAAGATTGCTTGTCTGTGAACATATAACTTGAGTGCAGTTGGTTCTGAATCTCGTGCGTGCGTGTTTGCAGCAGCGCATGGTGTGTGCACCCATGTTTGTGGGCATGTATGGTTGTGATCATGCTTGTTTCCGTGTGCCCATGCCTGTGGTCATGTGTGCTTACATTTGTGGGCATTGCATGGGCACACACTCATGTCTCTGACATGCATAGTTGTGGACATGCATGGCTGTGTGCGCATGTTTGTGGGCACACATGTATGCTTGTTTAAATAATTGCTCTAGCAGATGTATCTGAACTCTGGCATGCAGAACTGGGGGCTCTGGACTTCGAGGAGGGACCTTGGTTCTGTCGTTTCTCGTGTCCTTCCCCGGAGTCAGTCTTTAATTATCCACCTCATTGTGCTAAAAGTGAAGTCTCCGCCGGATGTCAGTCTCCTGCTCAGCCGCCCTCTTGGACGTCCTCTCCTCTCCTGGGGGTCTGCGTGGCTGTGTTCTAAGAGCCGTGTGATTAGCACCAGCCCTTTAAAGTCACCCGGAGGACTCTTTGTCACAAGCACTGTTTCAAGTGCCTCCCCCTGCCTCAGATCTGGAAGGAGGCGGTGCCTTTTGTGAGCTTGCAGCTGGCTGCATTCATTTAGAGGTCATTTTTCCTCTGGTGTATTCAGAGTCCAGTTGAATTGGTTTGGAGTTCAGCGGGCTCCTCCTGACTCCGGCATGGGTTGACTGTGCTCTGTGTTCACTCCGGTCTCTTCCCAGCCCCGTAACAGACCACACAGACCTTCACCCGGGTCTTCACTTGTCAGGGTTAATGGCATCATAATGCATCCATTGCCTGAACTCAGGCAGGGCAGAGTGGTACAGAGGATGAGTGTGCTCTTTGCAACCAGGTCCGGGTCCCAATCCCAGTTCTACCGCCTCAACAGATGGGCTGGTTTGACCACGTTGACCTGTGACTTTCAGGTTCATCTCCTGGGAATTGGGATGTGGCACCTCAATAGCATAACTGCCAGGGTTGAATGCTGTCATTTATGTGACAGCATCCATCCTGGTGCCCGGTGCCTAGTAGATGCTCTCTGACTCCATTCCATCAACCCTGGATTCTGCCCCAGCACACACCCTCACTGCCCTCCTGAAGCACATGTAACAGCGAAGTCTGACCTGGCCAGACTCATCCACCTCCGCACCTTCGCTGATCTCTTTACCTGGGATGAGTGGTAGGTCACCTCTTTTTTGTCATATACAGGTTTCTCTCTGAACTCCTGCTTCCCCTTAAAACTGAGTTCAGGGCATCACTGAGCAGACATGGGCTCAATCCCTGGGTCGGGAAGATCCCCTGGAGGAGGGCATGGCTGCCCACTCCAGTGAACTTCCCTGGAGAATCCTATGGGCAGAAGAGCCTGGAAGGCTGCAGTCCATGGGGTTGCACAGAGTAGGACATGACTGAGCATGCGTGCACAGCAACAAAAACAATCATCTCAGGGTTCTCAGGGGGATCACCCTGATTCTGTTACATTTCTTTATCTCAGCTTCAACTCAACCTGCCATAAAAGAAGTAGAAAACTAACCAAACCAAACAAACAAAACCCAGTGCTTTGGGAAGCACTCAGCAGGTCACTCAAGTGTAAAGACATTTTTTTTTTTTTCCTTTCAAGTTTTCACTCATTTATCTTCAGTGTGAGGTTATTAAGGTTTGACTGTGTTACGCTCAGCTTCGGAAGATCTCTCTCTAGTATGGGATTATGTGGTTTAACGAGTCTGACAAACCTTGTTTTTAATCCCATCTCTGCTGCTTCTTGGCTGCGTGGCCTTGGGGAAGTCAGTCAACCTGTCTGAACCTTTTTCCTCACCTGTAATCTCAGATAATGATGACTATTAGACCCACTTTTAGAACGAAGTGAAGCTGTTTTCTGTCATCCTGAAGATAGTAGGGCCATTTTATTTCTTGAGAACTAAGTCATAAAGTCAGCTACTTGGGGTTTGGCACATCATTGTTTAAAACCAACCAGAGACTCTTGATTAGTACCTTGTATGCCTGAGTCAAGTGACAGAATGCATGCTGAAGGACGCATGTGAGATATTTACTGCATTTATGATCTATGCCATTCATTACTCAGTTCTTCATGTTTTGGGGACTCTGTGTTAAGTCAGCAAACGTTCCCTAGCACCCACTATGTGTGACGTGCCAAGGACATGGGGATATAAATGACAGCTCACTCTGGAGGTGATTGATCGCCTCCAGGATACACGTCTCATTAAGAAAAAGTGGGGTGGGGAAAGGACATGGGCTTTGAGGCTGGGCACCCCACTTCAGTACTCTTGCCTGGAAAATCCCATGGATGGAGGAGACTGGTAGGCTGCACCCCATGGGGCTGCTAAGAGTCGAACACAACTGAGAGACTTCACTTTCACTTTTCACTTTCATGCATTGGAGAAGGAAATGGCAACCCACTCCAGTGTTCTTGCCTGGAGAATCTCAGGGACAGGGCAGCCTGGTGGGCTGCCGTCTATGGGGTCGCACAGAGTCGGACATGACTGAGGTGACTTAGCAGTAGCAGCAGGATCTCAGTTCCCACTCAGCTAATTACGAGCAGCAGAGCCTTGGGAAAGCCACTTAACCTCTGAGGACTCGTTTCCTTCATGGGTAAGATGAAGATGGCTGCACTTAGGTGGTTCACTGACCCCTGGACAGAAGGTGTCCTCCTGGACTGAGCTGCACTCACTGCAGGGTCAGGGCTTGGTGGCCGGAAGTTGTGCTTATTTCATTGGACAGGGCAGCACCTTCTGGTCGGACAGTGTTGAGATTGCGACTGTGCAGGGAGCTCTCTCCAGTGTCCTCTGTGGATCCAGACTGCCTGGGGCTGCCCTGCCCTTGCAGATGTTGGTTGGGTGTTTGTCTTGCCCAGTCCTCAAGGGCAGGGAGGACACTGGAAGTGGTGGATTGCTCTCCATAAAAACGACTGACATGGCCCTGAAGGGCCTATCCCAGCAGCCGGAGTTTTGAACTCAAGGCCCCTTGATTGTAGATTAAGGGAGAAATGTAAGAAAAGGCAACTGATAGTAAAATCGAGCAGCTGGTGCCTGGCTGCAGAAATACAAGCAGATGCCTCAGCTTTATCGTCAGAGAAGACGGTGTCGGTGATGGGGTGGAGGGTGGTGGATGGTGGGCAGGAGAGAGAGAATGGTTGGAGAGTTTGCTTAGGGAGAGACTGAGCAAACCCAGCCCATCAAGGAGCAGTCTTTTGCCACCGGGGTGAGAGGCACCCCAGATTTAAGCTAGCATTCCTGGGTTCAGTGTGCCACAGCTTTCTTAAGCTGCCTCTGCATTCTGCTCTTAAGCATTCGGGACTCTTTTCCCTTGTCTGTCTGTGCAAGTCATTTAACGTTTAGGTGGTGTCATCTGTCTCTTAACTTCCTGACCCGGGTCTCACTCGCACTGAGCCCAGGGCTTGTCCACATGCACTTATCAGGCTTGTATTAGCATTCACAGCTGTGACCAGAGAGCGAAGGCTTGGCTGGGAGTCTTGTTGCCTTCTAAATACACCCCCCCTTCCTCTGAGCCTCACAGCCAAACAGAGAGGTCTTCTCACCCCAAGGCCTTGCTTTCTTCCCCACTCCTCCACTGGCAGAGACAATTGGCCTCGTAGAAGGATATTTTGGTTTCAAAATACCTCCCCCATGGTAATTATAGAGTGCATCTCTTAGTCAAATGGAGCTCAGGGACTTCTTCGTGGTGGTTCTGTCTGAATGGTTTTGCAGTAATAAAGATCTGATGGGTGAGGAAGTGGACATTTTTATGCAGACAAGGAAATTCCTTGAAGTCTCCAGGACGCCTTCAAACTCCTGTTAGTTTTTATAGCAAAAGGCAATCAAGAGACATAGCAGCCAAGGGAAGAAAATTAAGCAGGGTAGTGACCGTGTCTTCTCAAAAGAGACACGTTCTCCTTGGAAAGGGCTGGAAATTGGTCAGCGGTTCCTCTGAGAGAACAGTTGGTGAGGGTGTTTATGCGTCTATCTCCGTGCACTCATCATCTTTCAAGCTGTTTTTAACACAGATTTAGTACCCACTTACTCGTCATCGTGGCACATGCATGATATATGACTCACACCAGATTCCTTGTGTTTTTTTCAGGAAGAAAGCAGAGTAGAAGGTAATATCATCCAAAATGATGTCTGAAGAATCTTGTATTTTCTGAGTAGACGTGGAGTGGAGGCACTTTTCATACATTATCACATTTATTCTTCCAACAGACCTACCAAATGGGTGTTGCTACCCCTCTTTGACAAATGAAAAAAACTGAGGCTCAGAGAGGTGCAAGATTTTCCCAATGTCACACTCCTGGCAGGTGGCAGAGCCAGGATTCAAACCCAGGTTTAACTCCAGATATTGGTCTTCCGCGGTGTTGCCCAATGCCTTCCACAAAACTACCTTTATTAGAATAATCGTGGTGATAATTAATTCAGCCAACAATTACTGAGGACTGACTCTGTGCTGTGCTAAACTATCGTATGTCACCCTTAGGAAACACTAGCAGTTTGGTCTAATTGTTTATCTGTATGTTGCAAGGGAGGAAATGGTAGCTCAGAGACACTGAGTAACTTTCTTGAGGTCAAACAGCTGGGAGGTGATGAATGTGGGACCAAACTCTCTTTGATTTCACAGTTGGTGTCTTTAGCCATCACACTTACATCCTCTGGTGCAGGAGGTTATCTTGGGTATCTTGCTGTTTATAATAGCAAATGGTGGTACTAGTGTAAAGAATTCTCCTGCCAATGAAGGAGACCTAAGAGGCAAGAGTTAGACTCCTGGTTTGGGAAGATCCCCTGGAGGAAGAAATGGCAACCCACTCCAGTATTCTTGCCTGGAGAATCTCATGGACAGCAGAGCCTGGCTCCGCTGGGCTCGGAAAGAATCAGACATGACTGAGTGAGCACACATACTAGAGTAAATATTTGGGAAATATGTATTTATAGTTCCTCCTACCCCATCCTGCAGTCCAGCCAAACTCAGCTCCCTACTGTTCTCACTCACGCTCTCCAGAAACCACCCCTCTGCAAGGTCTCCAAGTTGCTTTTCCACTTTAAAATATCATTCCATCTTCCTAGCATGGCCAAGATCTACCCATTCTTCAAGGGTGAGCCAAAATGGCACTGAGCTTCATCAGTTCTAACCTACACCTGTGAGATGGCTCAAACCCTACAGAAATCAGGTGAACTCACGCATAAATGCATCAGCTACGTGCAACATGAACACACTTCTGTTCCAGAGCACCCCTGCCTGCCAGGATCTCAGTCACGATCGGGGGCAAAGCCTGCACTCTAATACCTAAGAAGCACATCGTGGTTCTACTGAACAAGGGTCTAGCCTTATTTCCTGGAGACCAGCATTATAATGCGGGCATACTGAAAATGGGTGACATTCAAGTTAGCCCTCTCTGCTCCAGCTACTCTGATGTCTTCACTGGGCTTGAACACTTGGCTTGCACCCCTGTCTCTTGACATAGGACGCCTCTCCAGTACACTGTGCTATTTTTAAGGACGAGTTTTAATTCACTTCTGCCTTGAGTGGACCCCTGCTTTGTACCGGAGGCAACATCTCGCACTCTGAGCTAACCTTGCCCTTCATCTCATCTTCTTGAAAACTCAGAGAGCCTCCCTATGATTAGAATAATTTGTGAAATCAATTTTCATATCTGCTGGACTGTAAGCTCTTTAAGGGTGGGGACTGTTTTCTCGTTTGTCTCTGGGCCCTCAGCCCCTGCCTTGATGCTTTGCACTTAGCATAGGTTAATTTCCAGTTGACCATAACTGAGTAGCAAGAATGTGGATAAAGTGGACACAAAGGTTGCAAATTTTTTCGCCATTATGATCACTGGCATGATGGAATGTTTGGATTCTTCCTGTTATTATGAGCCATCACTGCACCCCACGTACATTTGCAGGTGACCAGTATGTATATGAAATGACCTTGATTTGTTTTAAGTTAATTTGTATTGGAGTATAGCTGCTTTACAATGCTGTGTTAATTTCTACTGTATGGCAAAGTGAATCAGCCATGTGCATACATATTTGTCCTCGTTTTTGGATTTCCTTCCCATTCAGGTCCCCACAGAGCACTGAGTAGAGTTCCCTGTGCTGTGCAGTAGGTTCTCATTAGTTATCTATTTTACACACAGTATCAATGGTGTCAGTCAATATACATCAGTATCCATATGCATCCTGACCCTCCTCTGTCTCCTGTGGCGTCCACGTGTTTGTTCTACCTCTGTGTCTCTTTCTGTTTTGAAAATAAGATAATCTATTTTTTCTAGATTCCACATATATGTATTAGTTTGTGATATTTGTGTTCCTTGTGCTGACTTATTTCACTCTGTATGACGCTGTCTAGGTCCACGTATGTCTCTGCAAATGATTCAGTTTCATTCCTTGTTCTGGCTGTGTGATGCTCCTTTGTATATATGTGCCGCATCTTCTTTTCTTTATCTGTTGATAGACGTTTTGGTGCTTCCGTGTCCTGGCTGCTGTAAATAGTGCCGCAGTGAGATTGGGGTGCATGTGTCATTTTATTTTGAGTTGACCTTAATTTGAAATATATGAATATATTTTTATCTTTGGAGTTACATAGCCATGAGTTTATATTTCAGTTCTAGCGACAAGCTATAAGTCTATGAGTGTTTAGTTTTGTTTTTTATGAACTTCAGTTTCCTCAAAGGAATAGTAGAGGAGATAATGACCACCTTTTATGAGTATTATCCAAATAGAATGTGACACTGCATATTAAACATCTGGTATGGTGCCTGACTCAGACTGGCTTGTAAGAAATATGCTTCCTTTATTCTTACTATGATATTGTGGTGGTTGTTAATATGTGCAGAGTATCCAAAGCTACAATAAGATAATTTAGTCATCTCTGTGTAGAGGGCCTTATCAGTTAATATGAAAATATATCCTAGAATTAAATTGTATGCAAATATATTGGTAGGGTGGGTTGGACAGTGGGCCAGAAGGAGCAGTCTCGTGTTCTAGCATGGTGTTGGCATGGTTTCTGCAAACCAGCTTGGTGGTCTTGGGATTGTTTTCTCTTTTGATGCATGTGCTTCTCAATGGCTGCATCTAGATAAGTCACGATTCTTTTAATAATTACAATTATAATTTTAAAAGGAGTTGGTGCTTCCCATGTCTTATGCACTGTGCCATGCGCTCTCCCTATAGGGCCCCATTTGTTCTTCACAACCATTAATTTTTAAGATGAGGAAATCAGTGCTCAGAGAGGTCAGATGAATTGCTGAAGGTCACTTATAAGAGATGAGCCAGTGTTTAACACCTGCCCTGTGAGGTACAAGCTCCAGGGTTCCATCCCATGCCTCTGACCTTGCTATACAAAAGACCTGTGAGTTGTGTTTGCTTTCCAACCCTGCCCCTATCCGCAGACAGCTTGGAACTTGTAGCTGGGTCGGGTCTCACCCATCAGAAAAATTCTCTCTGCAGAGACCCTCACCCCAGTGTGATACCGCACAGTAGATTTTCTGGTCTGAGGTTTTAAATTACCCCTGTCATTTCAAGCTGCAGGAGAAGCTTGCAAGCCTGCTTCCACCCAATGTCATTTAATCAAGCAACACAAATGTGAAGAAAATCAAACACGGCCTCCAGTCAAAAAGGAGGAGAGCCTGCTGCCCTAGGTGTCAGGCATCCCATCCTAGCCTGGCTCTTGAGAAGGCGCCTTCATTTTACCTGCACAGGGTGCTTTTCTGGGTGACATAAAGACTGGCGCTGACAACACTGACACACGGCCACTCGTGCACATTAGAAACCCCATCTGGCTGACTCATTAGGTGGGAACAACAGGTCCAGCAGCCAGTGTGAACGCAAACAGCGCAGGGAGATGCCAGGATGGGGAGGTGCATCTCAGTGCTCCAGCAGGCGCACAACCTCGTTTTTTACAGAAGCATTTCCAACGAGGCTCCTGGTGTTGCAGCTTTGCGTTCCTGTAAGTGGCCTGCTTTTATGAACACAGGCGTTTGTTTGTGAACCCGTTAGGGTTGATGTGTAAAAGTAACAATAGCAAAAATAATATCCATCATTTTTTGCAGCCCAGGGTTGCTCTTGGTTTTTATTTTTATCAGTGTCAGCTCCAGAAGGGAACTGATACATCCCTTGGTAAATGAGAAAACTGAAGTTCAGAGAGTTTAAATTGTCTTAAGTCACACAAAAGCATCATGGCTGTT
This sequence comes from Bos javanicus, assembly GCF_032452875.1. NCBI lineage: Eukaryota > Metazoa > Chordata > Mammalia > Artiodactyla > Bovidae > Bos > Bos javanicus. Next base: position 4,379,916 of record NC_083881.1, read on the forward strand.
GTTATTGCTGTTGTAGTTTTTTTTGTTGTTGTTGTTGTTTGTTTTTTGGCCATGCCGTGAGACATGTGGGATCTTAGTTCCCCGACCAGGGATCGAACCCACACCCCCTTGCATTGGGATTATGGATTCTGAGACAGTTCACAGTGTGAGTGCCACACACAGACCCTCTGGATCAACAAGGAGGAAAAGGATAAAGGAATGAGGAGGGTCCTCAACGTAAACATTACTGGAATCTGACTGAATTGTTATAATCATTGTTTGACCATGTAGAAATATCTAGATAAGTTTTGCTGAAATAGTAAAGTGAACTTTTCTTCAAGAAGTATCATTTGTTACTGGGGCCAAATGGCTTGTAGTCCTGTCATGGTGGGTGGATACTGTCAGAATAGATGAACCAGTCTATGAGTGTGTAGTGAAACTATATCGGTCATTCTCCTGGGTCTTTGTTATGGTTAAGTTTTCAGAACACTGAGCCTCTATTTACTGGCAGGCCTTTGCTGGTTTCCCTGCTACACCAGGGAGTTTCACCTGAAAGGCAGCAGGTCTTCCACTTTGCTTTTAATTTGCCATAAATGGAATTTTATTTTATTTTATTTTTTGACTTACAAAGAAATTTTAATAGTTGCATATAAAAACATAAAAGTTGAAAAGACAGTCGAAAACAGTATGTCCTTCAGTTCAGTTCAGTTGCTCAGTCGTGTCCGACTCTTTCCGGCCCCATGGACCACAGCACACCAGCCCCCTTGTCCATCACCAACCCCTGGAGTCCACCCAAACCCATGTCTATCAAGTCGGTGATGCCATCCAACCATCTCATCCTCTGTCATCCCCTTCTTCTGCCTTCAATCTTTCCCAGCATCAGGGTCTTTACTCACATCAGGTGGCCAAATAATTTGAGCTTCAGCTTCAGCATCAGTCCTTCCAGTGAATATTCAGGACTGATTTCCTTTAGGATGGACTGGTTGGATCTCCTTGCAGTCCAAGGGACTCTCAAGAATCTTCTTCAACACCACAGTTCAAAAGCATCAATTCTTTGGCACTCAGCTTTCTTTATAGTCCAAATCTCCCATCCATACATGACTATTGGAAAAACCATAGCTTTCACTAGATGGACCTTTGTCAGCAAAGTAATGTCTCTGCTTTTCAATATGCTGTCTAGGTTGGTCATAGCTTTTCTTCCAAAGAGTAGGCATCTTTTAATTTCATGGCTGCAATCACCATCTGCAGTGATTTTGGAGCCCAAGAAAATAAAGTCTCTTACTTTTTCCATTGTTTCCCCATCTATTTGCAATGAAGTGATGGCACCAGATGCCATGATCCTCATTTTTTGAATGTTGAGTTTTAAGCCAGCATTTTCAGTCTCCTCTTTCACTTTCATCAAGAGGCTCTTTAGTTCTTCTTCCCTTTCTGGCATAAGGGTGGTGTCATCTGCATATCTGAGGTTATTGCTATTTCTCTCAGCAATCTTGATTCCAGCTTGTGCTTCATCCAGCCCAGCATTTCGCATGATATGCTCTGCATGTAAGTTAAATAAGCAGGGTGACAATATACAACCTTGACGTACTCCTTTCCCGATTGGGAGCCAGTCTGTTTTCCTTCAATCTCACAACTTTTAATTATGTCTGATGTTCAGGCCCTCCACTTTGAGGTTTTTACATGACCAGTAACAGGCAGAGTTTCAGAGTTCACACTCTTAACCACTGTGCTATATTGACTCTGAAGACTCAAAGAAAGATGCTTCTTTTTGCAGCCATATGAACAAAGCCATATCAGAATAGAGAGTTCCATCTTGTGTCTCCCACTTGTATTATGAAGTACTCTGTGCCACAGGCATCTCTGAACCTTGTACCCCTAGACCCTCACCTTTCCCCAGCTCCACCCCAGCTATGAGGTTGGAGGATAGAGTGGGATCGTGTTTGGGGAGGATGTGTGTTTCACACCCGTCTTAGGTAACAGTAACACCAGTATCCTGTCTTTAATGGAATATGGGGTTTAGACTCACCCAGGGCTTTACAGGCACTGCCCTGTTCACATCTCATGACAGTTCTGTGTCATTAGTGGTGTCATTGCCCACAAGGAAAGAAGCTCAGAAAAGGAAAGTTACTATCTCAAGTTTGTCTGCTTGGCTCTGGAACATTCTGGCTCCAGAGTCTTGGTGTTGACCTTTCTGCAAGTACAGTGATTTGTGTTTTAAGTCATGTCAGACGTCCCTGGGTCAGAAAGGTGGTTTCATAATACTTCTGGCATGAAAGTGGTTATGACAAAATGCCATAGACCTCTGTATTCCCATTATAGAATAGTATTTCCACTTTGTATTTATTTTTATGTGGCCCATTTTTAAAGCCTTTATTGAATTTGGTTCAGTATTGCTTCAGTTTTATGCTTTGATTTTCTGGCCACGAAACACTGGAGCTTAGCTTCCTGACCAGGGATTGAACCTGCACTCCCTGCATTGGAAAATGAAATCTCAACCACTGGACTGCCAGGGAAGTCCCTATTTCTAGTTCTGTTAATATTAGAAGAATCACACGTGGGTTCTGAGCCACTCACCCAGTTGTAGATGTTGGGGTTGGATTGTATATCCTTGTGGTTTATTGAGGGAATCTTAATGTGGTTTATTGAATGAATGAACTCATTCATTCATTCATGCATTCATGCATTCCTCTGGCACTGAATGAATGTCAGCTCTGTGTCAACATCACGGTAGTTGTTGGAAATAGAAGAATAGGGTGTGGCTTGTCTCCCCCAGAAGCTGGATATTTCTAATCAACTAATAACTGATGTTTATAAGATGTTTTTCTTCCCTTTGTATGGTGCTGTTAGTAAGAGCTCTAAGAAACATAGACGCAAAAAGCAGCATTCATATTCTGACTGCATTTTTGAGAAAACAGACGAAAAATACATTAGTGATCAGAATAAGTGGGGTTAGGCTTCTGGGGAAAAATGGACAATGGGGAAATTTAAGTGAGCTTATGAATGTTAAAGCACCGGGCTTTGCTTCCACCACAAATAAGAACTTAAATTTTAGTCAAATGGTCAAAGGTTCATACAGTCAAAGCTATGGTCTTTCTAGTAGTCATATATGAATGTGAGAGTTGGACCATAAAGAAGGCTGAGCACCGAAGAATTGATGCTTTTGAACTGTGGTGCTAGAGAAGATTCTTGAGAGTCCCTTGGGCAGTAAGGAGATCAAACCAGTCAATCCTAAAGGAAATCAACCCTGAGTATTCCTTGGAAGGACTGATGCTGAAGCTCCAATACTTTGGCCACCTCACGGGAAGAGGCGACACGTTGGAAAAGACCCTGATGCTGGGAAAGATTGAGGGCAGGAGGAGAAGGGGGTGACATGAAATGGTTGGATGGCGTCATGGACTCAATGGACATGAGTTGGAGCAAACTCCAGGAGATAGTGAAGGACAGAGAAGCCTGGTGTGCTGCAGTCCATGGGGTCGTAAAGAGTAGGACATAGCTGAGTGACTGAACACTGACCACTGGTGTTTTAATCCCCACTAAATCTTGCCATTAACTAGCTGTGTGCCTGCAGGAGAATTATGTAATCTTTCTGAGTTGCAGTTTGTATATTGTTAACATAGAGATAACCTTTCCTGTCTATTTGTTTTGTCATGAGGAGGGGATTTGAAAGCCTGTACACATTAATCTATTATTGCTGTAATACATCACCACAAACTTAGTCTTAACACAATGTAAGCTTATTATCTACCAATTCTGGATAGGATGGAAGTCTGAAATGAGTCTCTCTGGGCTAAAATAAGAATGTTGGCAAGACTGTGATCCTTTGTAGAGTCTCTAGGGGAGGTTCTGTGAACCTATCTTTTCCAGCTCCTATAGGCTGTCCACATTCCTTGGCTGGTGGCCCCTTACTCTTCACAGCCAGCATGGATGATAACCTTTCTCACATTGCATTCTTCTGTCACTCACTCCTCTTTCACTGAAAAGAAGCCTGATGAATGCTTTGGACACACCCAGGTAATCCAGAATAATCTCCTGATTTTTTAAAAAACTTATTAAAACTTTATTGATTCACTTATTGGCATTATTTTAACTTTTAAACACCATATTGGAAAAAATTAATGAGGATAGTCCCATTAAAAATGTGTTGTACATTTTTCCTTTGTTAAGTAGTCCTCAAAATCATAGTTTTTATAGGTTAAATAATTGTCATCATAGGATTTTATTTAACCATTTCTTTGTTGTTCTAATTTTTCACTATTATAAAAATCACACACCCACTTTTAAAGTTAGATTCCTAGGGACTTCCCATGGTGGTCTAGTGGTTAGGACTCCGTGCTTCCACTGCAGGAGGTACAGGTTTGATCTCTGGTAGGGAGCTAAGATCCTGCATGCTGTGCAGTACAGCCAAAAAATAAAAATAAAGTTAGATTCCTATTGAACTATTGCGTCAAGGAAAATAAAAATGTTTGATATTCTTGCCAAATTGCTTTCCAGAAAGGCTATCATGATTTTTCCATTCTACCAACAGTGTACAAAAGTACAGCTCTCATTATACTTAAAATACTTTTTTTTCTTTGATTAGCAACTGTAATTCCACCTGCAACCTTAATTTTTCTTCAAAGGTTCTGAAGATCAGGATGTAGCTATCTTTGGAAGGGACATTATTCTACCTGCCACATTACGTAAGGGGCATAGTTCAGTGTCACTTTTACAGGTGGAAGCCAATAAAGGATGCCTGTTTTCCTCTTATTTCCCAAAAGGGCCCTTTGCAAATCTAGACTGTTCAAATATACCGGCATGTAGTCTGAAGGTTTTCGCTTCCTGGTCTTATCTTCTCCATCTCTTCTGACTGGTACTTACTCCCATCTTCTCCTACTGCTTGTTCATTCCCCAAGGATTGGTGCTAACTACTCCCTTCTTCATGGGGTCTTCCTTGAGTCATCACAACTGGAAGAAGGTGACTTTAAAATGGTTAAAGTATATCTATTTGAAGCAATAAGGTCTAGGAGATGCACTAACATTATTTACTGAATATGTGAACTTGGACAGATGCCTTCATTTCTAGCTTTCGTTTTCTAATCTTGAAGATGGAAGTCACAGGAAGTGCAGCAAAGATTTCCTGAAAGAATCAAACAAAACCATCTATGTCATAGATGTCATGGTTTATGAGTTTATGGCCTGACAGAAACTTGTTTTCAGAAAAAAGATAATTGCTAAAGGGATGGAAACATTCTGTGTAATCAAGACAGAAGCCAAATGGGCCAACTTAATTGAAACCTGTTTCTTTCAACATATGCCTATAAAACATCTGAAGTTCAAGATGACTAGTTCCTGGAAATAAGGTTCAGTACCATTAGCGCTTTTAAGGAGCACAATTCAGATAATGCTCCGGAGTTGATAACAAAAGAATTATAATTTGTGCAACAAATATGACTCTTATCAGATATAATAGGCAAAAACAAATTACTGTTGTTTCTCAAGTTAGAACCTCTTTGCTTTTTGCTAACTTAACTACTTTAGCTAAGTAGTTTGAGTCCTCCAAAACTCAGTGTCTTCTTTGGTTGACACTTGAGATAATGTTTTCTTTTACAAAGACTTTATTGCTTAGTCGCTAAGTCCTGTGTGACTTTTTTGCAATCCTATGGACTGTAGCCCACCAGGCTTCTCTGTTCATGGGATTTCCCAGACAAGAATACTGGAGTGGGTTGCCGTTTCCTCCTCCAGGGGATCTTCCCAACCCAAGGATCAAACTTACATCTCCTCCATTGGCAGGTGGATTCTTTACCACTGAGCCACCAGGAAAGCCCTATGAAGCCTTTGTGGAGGACCAAACAAGAATACATACATGAGAGTTCCTAGGATAAGTCCTAGCACAGAGATGCTTAATAAAGCTTGAGCATTATTGTAACTGCTCTGAGCATAATCCAACAGAAAAGCAATGCATAGCCTCTGGCAATAATTGACCCATTTTATGTTTGGAGAGGAAACCATTTGAATATTACAACTGCTGCTGCTGGTGGTGGTGGTAGGATTTGTGCCTCTTCCTTTGATGATGAAATTATTAAAATGCATTGGTCTTTTATTATAGAAACACTAAAAGTGACATCTTATATTTGTATAAATCAGAGTTTGCCAATTGCTGGCCCATGGAGATTCAGCCTGCAAGTGTATTTTATCTTGTCAGCACAGGGCTTTATTGTTAACACGGTGGCTGTGGTTGCTGCTGCTAATTGTTTTTGCTGTTGCTCTTGGCATTGGCATTGATTTATGAACCAACATTCAAAAATTTTAAAATGGTTTATTAAAAATCTGAATTACTGTCTTCCTTGGAAAAATAAAACGGTCTAGCATTACACAGCCAGCATTTCTGCACAGTGGTCATTAACTATTGCTAAGTAGCAACTGTCTGCTGTAGACAGCGCAAGAACCTTCCCCTCTGCCTCTGTCTCTCTGACTCAGATGCTTCCTCTCTGGATTTCATCATGGTGGTAAAAGATCCTAGCAGAAACACAGGGTTATGTTCCTGACAGCCTCTGGTCATGTTCTCATCACCTGATCAATATATAGCTTGTTTAGGTGTGTTTCTGTTTATAGCTGTATGTGGAAACACCTAAAATAAGTGTGTATATATATGTGCCTTTACATGGGCTTCCCTGGTAGCTCAGCTGTTAAAGAATCCACCTGAAATGCAGGAGCTGCTGCTGCTGCTACTGCTGCTAAGTCACTTCAGTCATGTCCGACTCTGTGCGACCCCATAGGTGGCAGCCCACCAGGCTATCCCATCCATGGGATTCTCCAGGCAAGAACACTGGATTGGGTTGCCATTTCCTTCTCCAATGCATAAAAAGTGAAAACTGAAAGTGAGGTCACTCAGTCATGTCCGACTCTTCGCAATCCCATGGACTGCAGCCCACCAGGCTCCTCCGTCCATGGGATTCTCCAGGCAAGAGTACTGGAGTGGGGTGGAAATGCAGGAGAGCCCAGTTCAATTCCTGGGTCAGGAAGTTCCCCTGGAGAAGGGATAGGCTACCTACTCCAGTATTCTTGTGCTTCCCTGGTGGCTCAGAAGGTAAAGAATTCACTTGCAATGCAGGAGACATGAGTTTGATCCCTGGGTTGGGAAGATTGCCTGGAGGAGGGTATGACAACCCACTTCAGTATTATTGCCTGGAGAATCCCTATGGACAGAGGAGCCTGGTGGGCTACAGCCCATGGGTTTCCAAAGAGTCGGACATGACTGAACGACTAAGCACAGTGTAGCATATATACATATATATGTATCTGCCTATACAAATATATTCATCTGATTCATTAACATTGAACTCATGGCTGACAGCAGTGTAACTCATTCCTAAGTGAAGCCTACCTGAACACCCTCTTTTCTGTGTCCGGCACATCGCAGGCTTCTTGCTTTTAGGGACACTAGACAGCACTTTAGCTCTATACTCAGAGGCCATTTTAAATATCAAAATAAAAGCTCCAACCAAAAATGTCTGCTTTCTTGAGACACAGGACCAGGAAGGAAGCAGCTGCAGTTCATTCAGTCGCTCAGTCACGTCTGACTCTTTGTGACCCCATGGACCGCAGCACACCAGGCTTCCGTGTCCATCACCAACTCCCAGAGTTTACTCAAACTCATGTCCATTGAGTCGGTGATGCCATCCAACCATCTCATCCTCTGTGGTCCCCTTCTCTTCCTGCCTTTAATCTTTCCCAGCATCAGGGTCTTTTCCAATGAGTCAGTTCTTCACATCAGGTGGCCAAAATATTGGAGTTTCAGCTTCAGCATCAGTCCTTCCAATGAATATTGGACTGATTTCCTTTAGGATTGACTGGTTGGATCTCCTTGCAGTCCAAGGGACTCAAGAGTCTTCTCCAACACCACAGTTCAAAAGCATCAATTCTTCAGTGTTCAGCTTTCTTTATAGTCCAACTCTCACATCCATACATGACTACTGGAAACACCATAGCTTTGACTAGACGGACCTTTGTTGACAAAGTAATGTCTCTGTTTTTAAACAGGAAGCAGCCCAGCAAGACAGAAAAGTTTTGACAATAGTAGTTCTGTATGAGCCAAGCAGCATAGGAAAAACTGTGGCTTGACCTCCACCCACACCAGCAAAGGCCGAGTGGGACCCTGGATGTCCAATGTTGCCAGGCTGTAACAAGCACCTCCCCCCTCTCCGCCAGCAAGAGAAGGTCTCAAATAGAGAGCTAGGTTTTCCCTACGAGCAGGCGGTGATGGGAACCAGAACTCCACCTGGCCTGGTTTAAACACAGACCACATGGGGAGCCTGGACCTGTAGCCCCACACAGCAGTCAGAGGTCACCCTGGAGATCCTTGACAAAGTTTCAAAAGTAATTCTATAAAGCCTTTCCAATAAATAGTCCTGAAGCAACCGGACACCCATAGGCCCCAATAAGACGAAACAGAAACTTAGCTTATCTCACTCCTCATGTAAAAATGACCTCAAAGTGGATCATAGACCTCAATGAAAAATAGAAAGCTTTTAGGAAAACAAAATAGAGGAGTTTTGGGATCTAGAACTAAGCAGAGTTTTTAAACCTGACACAAAACACATTACCCATAAAAAATGGTGAATTCAGCTTCCTCGAGATTAAAAACCATTGTTTTTTAAATGTGCTGTAGAGAGGAATAACAGATGAACTACAGTGAGAAGTTTGTGAGGCAAAAGAATATCCAGAAAACCCACCACCATGCCTTTCCTTGGACCTTGAGGTCCTAGACGGTTTGCTTTCTTCTTCACCTTTGAGAACCTCCTTTTGTTTCTTTTTCTGTACACTGTGTAGAACTTTTGGCTATGGTTAGTGAGAACAGGGAAAAATATGTCTACTCCATATTTCCTGGAAGCAGAAGTTATGACAGATCTTTTTCTTTCTTTCTTTTGGGGCTACCCTGGTGGCTCAGGGGGTAAAGAATCTGCCTGCAATGCAGGAGACCTCATTTTACAGATACAAACAGCTCAGAGAAGGTGTGTGATGTCCTCAGAGTCACCCAGCTCTCACGTGACGTCACCCAAGCTGCATGAGTGCAGTGCCTGTGTTCTCTGCTCTCGGTCTCCTTGGATCACCGTATACCCATGAACGCATCAACAGGGACCTTCTCTGACTGTATTCACATGCAACGGACTCAGTCGCAGAATAGCTCCCAGCTGTGAGTTCAGTGAGCCATGAGAAACTGATGCGTGTTCATAGTCTATTTTACTTCTATTTCAGTTTGCTTCATTCAAAGTCTTTTACCCAATGGGTTTGAAAACAGTGGAAGGGGAGGACAATGATAGGCCAGACATGTTCCTGCAAATGAAAGGATCGTTAATTGCGAGGTGCAGAACTTCCAAACATGCTTCAGCACATGTGGCAGAAGAGGACAAATAAGAGTCTCCCGACAGCATGGGAACCTGCTCGACATTCTGCAATGACCGAATCTAGAAATGGGGGTGACATGATAAAACCTAGAGTGTAGAAATATACTGTTGACATTGTTCGCTGATACCCCCAGGACTGGCAGCTCAGCTGCTGTGTTTCTAAAGGAAATATTTGTGTTGCAATGTGATAGCAGTTCAGTTCGTGTATGGATTGTCCATCACACACTCAAATCCTATTTTCTGTAAAATGGACTTTTTCACCTAAAGACAAGCCATCTCTCATAACGTACCTGTGGCATATGACTTATCGCTCCCTTGTTCCTATTTCTATTACCACAACCTTTTCTGTGTCTCATAGGATCCTCAGATGTACTCAACTTCCTGTCTCCATCTTGGCCCATCTCATCCCTCCCTGACAGTGCTGGCAAAATAAATCTCTCTCTGATGCTAGACGATCATGCATGCCATCCAGAAACTAGCCTGTTGCCTACAGTCTTTAGGATTAAGTCTAGGTGTTTTTAGAAGCAGGCAATAATAAGTCCGATATTCAGCAGCCTGTCCTCTGTTCTTTTCTTAGGTATTATCAGATCCGAGTGACCTTGAAGGTGTCCTCAAGGATCCCCCACAGACTGAGCGCCTCCATCGTTGGGCAGACAGGTGAGCAGGAGGATAACAGTGGGGCACTTGCTGCCCACTGGTAAGCCTTCATTTATCACTGTAAACCAGGGCTTAGCAGGGCACATAGAGGCACTCAGTGAACCATTGTTGATTGTTGAATAAGTGGATTTTGGAAACGTAGACCCACTGTTGCTTTGGCCCTGTGTTATTGCAAAGGGGACCTGACTAAAAGAAAACAAAAAAACAAAAAACTCTCCTAGGAGCGGCTGGTATCTGAGGATAATCCTGGCTGTGAATGCAGGCTCAGTTGCTCAGGTGTGTCTGACTCTTTATGACTCCATGGACTGTAGCCTGCCAGGCTCCTCTGTCCATGGAATGTTCTGAGCAAGAATACTGGAGTGGGTTACCATTTCCTCCTCCAGGGGATCTTCCTGACCCAGGGATCGAACCTGAGTCTCTTGGGTCTCCTGCATTGGCAGATCGACTCTTTACCACTGAGATACCTGGGAAGCCCCAAACCTGGCTGTAGAGGTTGGCTAAAATCAAACCAGGGAGGAAGAGGATGGGAAATGGCATCTAGCTGGTAGGTAAGAAGCCTGCTGTCAAAGAGGAGTTAATAATCTGCTCAGTGTATGGGACTGAGTCAGTAGGCAGGTGTGGTAGCACTTTCTGTGCACAATAAGAAGTCAAAGGCAATCCTCCTTGGGAAGAAGGATTGCCAAGGACAATCCAGGTTCTAACCTTGGAGCATTAGTTAGGTATCCCAGGCGATCAGCAAGTTCAATGTGATAGCATTGAGTCAGAAATACAGAACTTATTACATAAAAAGTAAAGCTAGACATCAAGATTATATTCTGGCAGAAGTATTTGCATTAGTAAGTTTGGGAGAATGTATATATAGATCAACCAGACCTTAAGAAGGAGGAGACATAGTTTGGAATGGAAGACAGAGAAGGTAAGGAGACAAAAAGACAGAACAGTGTAAAAGCTGCTTGACTTTCACTCTACAAGGTAGCCAAGAATACTGTAGAAATCAAATTTAGTAAGGTCAAGAGTTCTGGTCATTCATAGCTACATTTCCAAAAATTAATTTTGGGTTGCCTTGGCAATTATATTACCCCGTTGTTGGCAGTGATATTATGGCGAGTAGAGTTGTAGCAGTTGAATGACTGCAAAGTTAGGGTAGATGTGGTGGTCTGTTTAGCTCCTCCTTGGGGGAGGTGTGGGAGATGCAGGGTAGAGGGAGCTTACGTGGACCATGCAAGGGGCAAGCCAGGGAGGCCAGTAGTTTATGGGCAACAGGCTGGCTGGGGCCTATGATTCAGAAAGAGAAAGACCCTGGAGACCACTAGCTTCTCCCCTGACTCTGCATAGAGTTAAGCAGTAAGTAGTAGTCAAACCCCCACATTTCCAAGGAGGTCCTTCTCCTCCGCTCTTCACTCCTCCTTTCTCCGGGGAATGTCAGGCATCCGAGACTGGAGGTCACCCCCTCGCCTATGTCCTGTGCTCATTCAGGTGCCTGCGGGTTCCCCCTGTGCTGCCAGCTGTATTATGCCTCCTCCCACTGTAGCTTCTGCCAGAAGAAGGTTCGTGGAGTTGACTGAGGAAGTAGGACGCTTGAACCCTGATGCTGCATGACTAGTCATGTGATCCCAGGCCTTGACAATTTGAGCTTCACTTCCTCACCTGAAACATGAGGATAAATATCCGTCCTCTGTAGGGCTTTGTCTTACACATTATATGTCTGTTTTTGCTTGTTTGGGGCCTGTCTTTTCTTCTTGGTGAGCCTGGCCAGAGGATTGTGCATTTTGTTTACCCTTTCAAAGAACCAGATCTTGGTCTTACTGATTTTTAAAAAATTTCTATTTTATTTATTTCCTCTCTGATCTTTATTATCTACTTTCTTCTGCTAACTTTTGGTTTTCTTCGTTCTTCTTTTTCTAATTCTTTTAGGTGGTGGGTTAGGTTGTTTGAGATCTTTCTTCTTTCTTAAATAAGGCCTATATTGCTATGAATGTCCCTCTAAGAACTGCTTTTGCTGCATCCCATCGATTTTGTATGGTTGTGTATCTTAGAGATTATAAATGTAAAGGGCACTTTACATGTTATAGAGGTTATTAAAGGAAATGTCCCAGGTCAGAAACAGAACCTTTTTCAAAAATTTTTAAAATTATTTTTAAATTTTTTTGGAAAATTATTATTAATTGCAGGATAATTGCTTTAAAATAGAAATAGGAAAAACTCATTGTGTCTAGTGAGGCAGAATTCAGGAGTGGTACAGGCCGCACATTCCAAAATTTCCAGGTTCAATTCCTGCTTCTGACACTTCTCAGCCTTCTGGATTTAGAAAAGTTAGTTCACCTGTATGATTTCTTGGATTCTTCATCTATAAAGTTGGGCTGGTAGAAGGTCCCTACCTCATAGGTTTGTGTTCAGGTTTGAATGAATTATGCAAGGAAATGACTAGAATGGTCCTGACCCATAGTAAGCTCACAGTGACCACCAGCAAGAGTCAGTGATGCTCTTACACGTTCAACAGTTGTTTACTTAGTAGCATCTGCTGCAAGTTGGTGTTGTGGAACGCATTCTGGGGATGAGGAGATGCTTTCCTGCTCTGGAAGCACCCAGTCTTCATGGGGAGACAGAAGTGTCACAGTAATTAATACAGTAGAGGTGGAGGCTGAGATGAGATTTTTGTCTCCCAAGGCACAGCCAGATGACACAAAAGCACTGCTGCTGCTGCTGCTGCTGTGTCTCTTCAGTCGTGTCCGACTCTGTGCAACCCCATAGACAGCAGCCCACCAGGCTCCCCCGTCCCTGGGATTCTCCAGGCAAGAACACTGGAGTGGGTTGCCATGTCCTTCTCCAGTGCATGAAAGTAAAAAGTGAAAGTGAAGTCGCTCAGTCGTGTCCGACTCTTAGCGACCCCATAGACGGCAGCCCACCAGGTTCCTCCGTCCATGGGATTCTCCAGGCAAGAGTACTGGAAACTAAAGCACTAGGAAGCCATAAACCCAGTGCTGTTCACACGGAGAATGTTGCCGCGTAAATTAAGGGGCAGAATTATGCAGTCTTGTTCTCTTTGAAAATATGTTCCTTCTCTGGTAGCCATATGATATGAAATGTGCTTTAATTACGCAGGTTTAGATTTAGATTCTGCTTCTCTGGATGGGACTTACTTTCTCATTGGGTTTTCCAAGGTCGGTGTTTATGATTTCATTTTGTGAATAAGAAAAAATAGTAACTTCCCCTGGGAAATGTAGTCATAATTGATATACTACAATGTTTCTTTTCTCAATACTTTTTAAAAAGGTGACTTGGGAAAAATTGCTCAGGTAAATGGATGGCTCCTTCTTGTCTGAGTTAGCAACGTATCTTGTGGAATAGACTAGAACAGTCTCTGAGCTTGCACCAGGTAAGAGTTATCCTCCCCAGGCCTTCTAGAAAGACCCCCGCATTACAGTAGGGACATGTGTGTAAAGAGGTGAATACACCCCCACGGCGACAGTGCATTCCTCTGTTCACGGCACTGGGTGCAGGGCATCAAGGGAGCTTGTTTTCTGTGGATGTGGATGTGTGCATGGTTTGGGCTTAGATGTCAGTACGATTCTAAAGGCCACTGGATCTTGGTCATCACCAAAAATACAAAAGTAAAAATTGTAGGTGATCCTCTAATGTTTCACTGAAGCCAGGATGGCTCTAGCTCTTCCAAAACTTTTCAGATTCCTCCTATAAGCCAAAATCCTAAGCGTTGAGAGATACAGAGATGAATGATGGTGAATAAAAACATGAGGGTTACAGTATTCTAGGAAGAGAAACCAGAAGTAAGAATTTTTTTTTTTTAATGTGATTCTGCTTGATTTGAAGGCTTGCATTTTGTGGGTTTCACAGATTTGTTTTCTGAGTTCAGGGTTACAGGTAATTGTCTGTGAATGAATGTTATGTATACTTACCCTTGGCTGTTTCCTTTCACCCAAGTGATGCTATTTAATAGGTTTTGCAACCCTTCCTACCTGGAGATGTCAAAAAATATTATTTTCTCTTTGGGGGATGATCAGTTAAGTCATATATGGGGGAGGGACACTGCTTAAACTTACTGAGGCTGTGTTAAGTGGTTCGGCACAAACAGACATCTGCTAGTCACTGCTCATCAAAGCAAGAGAAAAGGATGAGCAGTAAATTGTGGAAGCATGAAAAAATTGCCATGATTAGTTTTAGTAATGTTTTGAGAGGTAATTTACATTTTCATTAAGTGAAAGCTTTTAAGAGTTTCACCGTGTAAGGGGTGGGGAGAGACGTTTATTCTTCAAATGAATCAAACTAATTTCTTTTCAGAGCCCATTAAAGTGCAGCTAAATACCAAATATGCCTGTTTTCATGGACAGTATTAATCAGGTAAAAACGCCCCCGCTCCTAGGCTGCGAGTGCCCTCCTGGGGTTGGAGGAGAGCGCTGCTCAAGAAGGACACGTCTGGAGGAGTCCAGACCTGAAGGATGTTGGCACCTCTGCTCCTCACAAAAGTCATCTCGGAAACTCTGAAGCCAGGGCCCCTCGCCTTGGACTCCCAGTGTAGACTGTGAATCTGCTCTGCCAGCTGGTTCAGTGATCAGCTCCCTGGGGGTCCAAGCCAGAATTGTTGTCCATCTTTGTCCTTGAGATCAAATCTTAAAGTCTGCTCAACCTCCAAGGTCCCTCTTTGGGAAGATTCCTTCAGTCTCTTGTACCCTGGTTCATCCCTCTCTGCTTTGACTTAATGGGCTTCCCAGGTGGATAAGGAATCTGCTTGTCAGTGTGGGAGGTGCAGGTTTGATCCCTGGGTCAGGGAGATCCCCTGGAGGAGGAAATGGCAACCCCCTCCATTATTCTTGCTTGGAAAATTTAATGCACTGAGGAGCTTGGGCTGCAGTCTACAGGGGTTGCAAACTTGGACACAACTGAGCGACTGAACACACACACACACACACACACACACACACACACACTGGTTTTTAATGCCTGTCCCTTTCTTCCTCACCTTCCACCCCTCTAGCCCACTCAACTGGCAGAAAGGATTTGTGTTGGTTCTCTGCAGTGATCCCTGTCCCTGTGAGAATCACTCATTCCCTGTCTGAGCATCCTCACTGCCTGTACACACGTGTGTCCCTCCCCGTCTCATGCAATTCCCCTGCCCCTTTGCTCTGGGGACCTGCATTTGGGACTCTGCATTGGAGGACCCAGCCCCAGGCTCCCGGGAGCACGCTGTCTGGGATCTGAACTTGCCTGGGAGTTTGAAGCCCAGCGTCCCCCATCCCCACCTCTAGCCCTTGCCACGAGCCTGTGATTATCAGTGCACGTGTGTGGAGGTGTGCTCCTGTCGGGGGATGGGACAGGCTGAGATGTAGTTCCCTCCCCTGCAGGAGCAGGCTGGCGCTCCCTTCGTGGGGACCTTTGCTGAGATGCGCCTCTGCCTGCCTTCCCCGCTTTCCCTGCCCTGGGTCCCTGCTTCCCCAGTCTCATGGGACACATGTGTGCTAAACCACCTGTGCACAGGTCCTCATCTCTGCATCTGCTCTTCATCATCTGTCCCCTGAAACCACTAGAAGTGGTACAGCTGCTCCTTATCACATGGGAGGCAGGGTGTGGAGTCAGCCAAACCTGCGTTCCCCTGCGTTCCGGGTGACCCTGTGCCAGCAGCCTCTATAGAAATGACCCTGAAGGACCATCTGGGGCATCAGTGAAAGTACTGTGTGGGGGTATTTAATGGGCTTCCTGTCGCCTGGGAGCCTGCACGTATACCCGCTCATCAGAACATAATGTTCTCGGTCACCTTTGTACCACATTTGTCAGGAGGAGTCCCCTAATCTGTCTACCCCACATTTAATGAGCTTCCAGCAGAGGTACTTACAAAGCATCAGACCCTGGTTCCTAGAGCTGGCTGTGTGTGAGGCACAGTTAACACAGAGCTGGATGGCTGAGGCTGCTTTCCTGGAGCTCCAGGACTGGGGTGGGAAACTGAAGGGTGAGTGACAATCACGAATGACAAGGTGTGTGTGTGGGGGCTGTGACCTCAAGGCAGCCTCCCTGGGAAGGCTTGACTGCCATCTTCCTGGCCGGTCTTCTGTGAGCACACCTGACTTCCAGGTGTCCTGCCTTCGGTCCAGGTCATCAGTGCAAATCTCTCTGTGTTCAGAAAGTGGGCAGAGTCCCGCCACCAGGTCTGCACAGCCTCAGCTGCCCGGGTGCCTCCCTCCCAGCTGAACAAGGCTCCTGGGCCCCCTGCTGCCCCCCCACCCCCGCTCAGGCTGCAGCACCACCAGGGTGCACCCACATCTGGGTGGGCACACCTTGCACCTGGGGAACCGTGTTTCAGGGAGACACACCTGGAGAGAAAGGTGAGGGAGAGGGCAGGGCCCTGGAAGCGTAAACCAGAGAAGACACATGCATCAGATACACATGCCTGTTGCTGATGAAAGAGAGAACAGTCTTTATCTCTAGACCCCACACACAGGCTAGAGAAGCAGGCAGCTGCATCCCGCACACCTTGTGTGACCTTGGACTCGGTTCTAACCTTCCTGTGTCTCATGTTCCTTCTCTGTAAAATGGCAATGGTAATAATATTAATAACAGTAACTTCTTCATGGGGTTGTGAGCATTTTAATAGGAATACATATAAGTGCTTAGAGGGGAGCCTGCCATCCTAAACCCTCAGTAAATGCTGGCTATTTTTAGTTTTATTACAAAAGCTGGAATCAGCAGACTTGGGTGAAATTTACACGGACTGAAATGTTAGTCCTGATGGGTTTTATGGTTTATTCAGTACCTGTTTCTCTGCCGCCTTCTATGTGTCAGGCACTGTTTCTGGAGCTCTTGAGCCTCCAGATGCCCAGCTTCTGATGTTATTATCTTCAGAAGTGGTGAACGTCTCATCCTTAGAAGCTTCATGCAGAAGTTTTCACATGGCAGAAGACAGTGGCTAATGAAAAGAACATTGCATGGTAGTGTACCTATATTATATGCAGTCATTCCAGTCTTTTTTATTTTTATTTATTTACTTTAAAAACATGTATTTATTTGGCTGTGCCAGTCTTAGTTACAGCATGTGGGATCTAGTTCCCTGACAAGGGATCAAACCCCATTCCCCTGCATCAGGAGCTCGGAGTGTTAGCCACTGGGCCACCAGGGAAGTCCCCAGTCTTTTCTAAAATAAAGGGGAATTATTATTATTATCATTATATACTTATAGGAATAAATTAATCCTCAGTGTGGAAGTTGACGCTTACGTTTACACACCAGAGTCCTGGTACCATGTTGCTTCTTTATTCAGTTCTGGCTCCCTGGTGCCTGCCGGAGTGCCTGGGACACAGTTGGCATAACAGGTACGCTTATTGTGTTAGTAATAAAGACCAGAGGGCAGAGCTTGGGCTTTAATGAAAGGAACGGGGAGGCTGAATTCCACGCAATTAAAAAAATTATAATAATAAGCTTTTGAAGCCTCAGTGAACAGGTTGTTTTGAAAGGAAGCATTTCAGTGGGAAAGGATACTGTTTTGAGATCTTGCTAGTCAAGCAGTTGTTTAAAAAAAAAAAGACAGTGAAAGTGAAGTCGCTCAGTCGTGTCTGACTCTGTGACCCCATAGACCGTAGCCTACTAGGCTCCTCTGTCCATGGGATTTTCCAAGCAATAGTACTGGAGTGGATTGCCATTTCCTTCTCCAGGGGATCTTCCTGACTCAGGGATCGAACCCGGTCTCCCGCATTGTAGGCAGACGCTTTACCATTTGAGCCACCAAGGAAGTCCCCCTTCCCCCCAAAAAAGCTGATGATTATTTAGAAAAAGCCCTGAAGTATGCAACAAAGGCTGGATAACTTCTTTCTGACTCAGCCAAGTAGTCACTGAGGGTCTGAGAATGGACCACGGGGTGTGGAATTTGGAGTAACAATGTGAGGGGTCTTCAGGAGCGGGTGGCAGGGACTGGGGTTGTTCAGGACCTCTCGAACCACTGCAGTTTCTCCCACTGTGGCCCAGGGACCTCCTCTCACAAGATCCCTCGGGACTCACAAGCAGTCAGTTTCTTGATCCATCCTGCCCCGCCTCCTAAGTCAGACTCTCAGAGTAAGATGAAATGATACGTGGATAAAATGCTGAAGAGGAAATTCACAGGGGGGCACACAAGAGCAGAACCTTAGAATTCCATAATTGCAGCTAAGGAGTTGACGCTAATGATGGATAATTAAATGATTTAGTCTTCTTCCTTTGGTGACTTACAGTTACAAGAAGAGATGCTGAAGTCTTAACACCTTAATGTGAAAGACAGGTCCCTGAGGATGGGCCCAAGCAGCAGAGGGTCTTTATTTCCCGTCTGCTGACAGGTGCACTTTTATCCATTTCCTCTGGAGAACAATGCGATCATGAAATGAAAAGGAATATTTTCTGCTGAGCTGGCTGAGGCTGATAGACAAGTGGAATAATAACTGCCATAAACTGCAGGAAGCCTGCTTCTCTTTGGTCCAAACTCTCCTAAATGTCTACCCTGACTTGGGCATAAGCTCTCTGTTTACCATGAGGAATGATTAAGTCTGTCCTATAAATGGGCTTCCTAGATGGCACAGTGGTAAAGAATATGCCTGCCAGTGAAAGAGATGCAGGAGATGAGGGTTCGATCCCTAACTCGGGAAGATTCCCTGAAGGGGGGACGTGGCAACCCACTCCAGTATTCTTGCCTGGAGAATCCCATGGACAGAAGAGCGTGTTAGGATACAGTCCACTGAGTTGCAAAGAGAAGGACAGCCCTGAGCACACACACACGTCTTGTCAATATTCTCACGTGTAGAATGAGGGAGTCTGCAGCCCCGTTTACATATGGATTTCTTTTTAATTCAAGGGAGCACGCAGAGGAAGGGTCAGATGCATCAGAACCTCTGGAATAGAGGGAGGAGAAACATGCTTAAGGGTATAGCTCCTGCTGCTGGAGCTTCTGCACTCTCCACGCGGAGCCCCAGAGCCATTTCGAAATCCCCATCCAGGCTCACTCTAGCCTTTTATAGAGTGCCTTTGATTCATGGTGCTATTTCTGTGCACCCAGTTAAAAAAATATATCAGGAAAATGTTACTTGAAGCTCCACACAGAGCAAAATTCCTCCACAGGTGCCCAGCCATTTGAATAATATCCATTTGAAAGCAGAGTGAGGTTGTCCTGGAGAGGGGTTACTGGATCAGGCTTTCCCACCCATGGGCTCTCCATGCTTCTGTCTAATAAGCCTTTCTTTCCATTACAGCCCCAAATAAGAGGATGGATAGATGTTAGAACTGCTCAGGCAGGAAAATGAACAGAAAATTGCTGTCTTACCTTTTCATATCTGTATGGTATTTGGACAGTTACAGAAACAGGGTTTCCTGTTTTGTCTTGGTAGCTACTTGTGACGATCATAGGAAAGGCTGTGAGGAATGCATGACCTCTGAAGGGCATGGCCTTTTACTCAGAATGTTCCTGAAGGAAAAGCTTGTTTTTCTTTACTCCATAATTATTTTTTTCTGTAATAATACATCCACTTTAAGTAGATGGTGGTTTTCTAAAAGACTACTTGGCTTGATCCCAGACACACACATTCTCAGGGAAACTTGGAAATCTAAATGCACAAAGCCATCCAGACTAGAATTTTTTTTTAAATTATTTTCCTGATGTATGGCTAACTTACAGTTGTTAATTTCTGCTGTTCAGCCAAATGATTCAGTGATACACATGCAGTACATGCATTCTTTTCCACGCTCTTTTCCACTATGGCCTATCGCAGGATGCAGAATAAAGTTCCCTGTGCTGTGCGCTGGGACCTTGCTGTTTATGCATCCTGTATATCGTAGTTTTCATCTGCTCATCTCAGACTCCCCACCCATCCCTCCCCTGGGCGCCCACAAGTCTGCTCCCGGGTCTGGGGGTCTGTTTCTGTTTAGCAGTAAGTTCGTTTGTATCACATGTTAGATCCCACATGTAAGTGATATCGCATGGTGTGCGTCTTCTCCTTCTGACTTTTTCCACTTAAGTGAAGTAATGATAATCTCCAGGTCCATCCGTATTGCTGCAAATCAGCCCGAGAATTGTTCCATCCAAGTCCATTGCAGCGATTTCTCTCCATCCCTCTCAGACTCACCTCATTGCAACCATTGCCAAAGGCCGGCCTGCATCACCTTCACAGAGAAGCCAGGGTAATGTATTTTACAGACAATTCAGACTATCAGGCCCCTACTCACAGTCTGCTAATGATGGCGATGATGATGATGATAATGACCCAGAATGCTTACTGTGTGCTGGGCACGGTTCTGTTCTTTGCATGTGTTACATTTTCTCACTTCTCACAACTCTACAGGGTAGGTGTTATTCTTATTGCCACTTTACAGATGAAGATACTGATGGGAACACCTGGGAAGAGGTGGGTTCAGGATCCCAGCCGAGAGATCTTCTGCATCACATTGCTTCTTGCAGACCTGGGAATAAAATACAAAGTCCTTAGCAGGTCCTGGTGGCCCCGTATGGTCTGATCCTTGACTTTGCCCCTAAACTCCTCTTTTGCCCTCTTCCCATTGCTCTTACTCTTCCTTAAATATCAAGCTCATTCCCAACTCAGAGCTCTGAACTTTGGGGGTCCCTCCCCCTGGAAGTTGGTCTTTCCTCTCCCAGTCTTATCCTGGTTTGCTTTCTCAATGAATTCAGGTCAGGTCTCTGCTCAAATGTCACCTCCTCAGAGAGGCTACTTGCTCATTTAAAAAAAAAAAAAGATTTCCTGTTGTAACTTAATTTCTTATTCTGCTTTATTTTTCTTCAGACTACTTCAACTAGTTTTATTACATATTTATTGTCTGTGTCTCCTCTACAATTTAATAATAATGCTACTTTTCAGTAAATCATCATGGAGTGTTTTCTATGTGCTAGGAAATAGAATGCTTCAAATGTGTTTAGTATTTATGGGAATGGATGTACTTTATTATCACACTTTTCCTTAGTGATAAGTTACATGAATAAGCCCTGTTTTACAGAAGAGGAAATTGGATATGGAGCACCTAAGGACTGGTTCAAGGTCCCCCAGGTAGTGGTTCGTGCAGCAGGATTCAATCCCAGTGAATCGGACTCCAGAGTCTGGTGGGTCCTGTGTGTTGCCTGCTCCACCCGCAGTGCTGATGGCAAGACTTGGGCTGAGCATCCGCTGGAGGAAGATGTCAGCTGTGCTGATGCATGGTCTTGCTACCCAGCTGGTCCAGCAGGATGAAGCAGAACTACTCCTCGGACCACTTTTCCATGCCCACCTCAAGTCCTGTCCCTTGAGATTTTCTCCTCTTCCTCATGTCTCTTGGGTCCCTTCCAAGCTCACAGACCCCATTCTGGTCATGCTCAGTTTTCTTTCCCCGCCTCACCCTTCTCCCAGCCTCGCTCCCTTCACCCTTCAGCCCTCATTACCCCCATAGATGCTGCAGTAGCAAAGTCAGACCTTCAGGGGCTGCCCTGCCAGTGCCCCATGGATGTGCTTTTAGGATGCTGTACGTGCATGCATGCTACATCGCTTCAGTCCTGTCCGACTCTTTGTGGTGCTAAGGACTGTAGCCCACCAGGCTCCTCTGTCCATGGGATTCTCCAGGCAAGAATACTGGAGTGGGTTGGGTTGCCATGCCCTCCTCCAGGGGGTCTTCTGACCCAGGGATTGGATTCGCTTCTCTTATGTCACTTGAATTAGACAGGTGGGTTCTTTACCACTAGCACCACCTGAGAAGCGCCACCCAAAATACTGTACATGTCATCTCAATTTTACTTTCTAAATATTTTCAGCGTTTTTAAAAAAGACGCAATAAGCCAAATGTTTGTCATTATTTTAATGAATATTTATGCCTGGAAGACCTATTGAAGAGCATGAAATAGTGGTTACAGTCTATTCGGGTTCAAATCTTGGTTCCTCGCCTTTGAAACAGTGAAACAAGTGCCTGGTGCCTCATTTCCACGTATGAAAACAACAGCAAGACCAGAACGTCTCTCACAGGGTCTGCTTGAAGACTCGGTTAGGTGATGCTCATCCCTTACAAGCAGCAGCAGTGTTCAAGCGTCAGCTCCTTTCCTCCTCCTGTTCTCTCTCCCATATTTCAGCTGTGCACTCCTGCAGAACTGACTTGGCAGGGACATCCATCTTTCATTTGGCCCGGTATGCACAGATCTGACATGTGACACCATGTCCACAGGCTCCTCCTTGTAGCATCATTGCGAGGGGCAAAGTGATTCAGTGTATCTGCCTGAAAGTGAAAGTGAAAGTTGCTCGGTTGTGTCCGACTCATTGCGACCCCATGGACTAAACAGTCCATGGAATTCTTCAGGCCAGAATACTGGAATGGGTAGCCTTTCCCTTCTCCAGGTGATCTTCCCAACCTAGGGATCAAACCCAGGTCTCCCGCATTGGAGGTGGATTCTTTACCAGCTGAGCCACAAGGGAAGCCCAAGAATACTCAAGTGGGTAGCCTATCCCTTCTCCAGCGGATCTTCCCACCCCAGGAATAGAACTGGGGTCTCCTGCATTGCAGGTGGATTCTTTACCAACTGAGCTATCAGAGAAGTGGGTTGGCCTTAACTTCCTGAGGAGGCAGACGTGCCCTGGCCCTCCAGTCCCCCGATGGGGGGTCTACATCATGCTGTTTGAGTAGGTGCTCTATTTTTGGCTGAAAGAAGTTACTCCTCTTTTCTCTCCTCCACTGGAAGTGGTGTAAATAGAGACTGACTTCACAGACATCAGTTCAGTTCAGTTCAGTCGCTCAGTCGTGTCCGACTCTTTGCGACCCCATGAACCACAGCATGCCAGGCCTCCCTGTCCATCACCAACTGCCGGAGTTTACCCAAACTCATGTCCATTAAGTCGGTGATGCCATCCAACCATCTCATCCTCTGTCGTCCCCTTCTTCTCCTGCCCTCAATCTTTCCCAGCATCAGGGTCTTTTCCAATGAGTCAACTCTTTGCATGAGGTGGCCAAAGTATTGGAGTTTCAGCTTTAGCATCAGTCCTTCCAGTGAACACCCAGGACTGATCTCCTTTAGAATGGACTGGTTGGATCTCCTTGCAGTCCAAGGGACTCTCAAGAGTCTTCTCCAACACCAC
The DNA here is from genome assembly GCF_032452875.1 of Bos javanicus. Classification (NCBI taxonomy): domain Eukaryota; kingdom Metazoa; phylum Chordata; class Mammalia; order Artiodactyla; family Bovidae; genus Bos; species Bos javanicus. The sequence goes on from NC_083881.1 coordinate 4,402,993, forward strand.
AGCTCAAAAGCATTAATTCTTTGGTGCTCAGCCTTCTTCACAGTCCAACTCTCACAGGCATAGCTTTCTCCAAACAACTGTATGGATGCTCTCTCCAAAACCCTTTCTTCCCTCTCCACCTGATGCCATATTATTCCCCTAGTCTAACTGAGGAGTTTAAATCGGTGGTCTCACCCACTCCATTTGCGAGCTGTGCTTTTGAGTCTAGCCTTTGACATTGGTTTGCAGGGTGTGTTGTGGTCTCTGTCAAAATTTAATTTTAGTAACCCATAAGATGCCTCTTTTTACCTTTAGACGGTACACTTCCCCCACTCCAAATTAAGTGTGCCATATTCCTTTCGGCTTCTGTTTTTTCAGTATTTATGACATTATAACTGAATGGTCACTTGAGCATTTCTTTTTCCCCGTTACCCTAGTATAAGTCTTAGGAGGACAGAAACTCGCTTACTGACACCACTCACGCACCTGCTATCACACCTTTGTGATCCAGTGCGGGTATGTTGAGTCAGTGGACTGATGGATGGGTGAAAGGATGAGTAGGTGATTGCCAAGAATTCACATCACTTCCAGACCTCATTGAAAGATGCTTTCCCTTTCATCTAAATCCTCTTTGAAAGCTTCACCTGAACACGTTCTCCAGTATTGATTGCCTTGGTTTAAAGCAGTTCAGGTCGATATTATTAAAGTTTAAAACACGATAAAAGTCATGACTCCTGAAAATGAATGTTCTTGTTTATCTTCATTGAAGTCAATGTACTTTGCCTCAGCCTTCTGAAATATGTGCCAATGGATGACCCATATTTTCATGGATTGGTAGCAATGACAGTAATGAATTTCTATTGATTTTGCAACTGAATATACCAGGCACTGTGCTAGGTATTTCATAAATACTATTTTATCAATCCTCATAACAATCTTTGGAGAGAAGTTATCTCTGTTTCCATTTTCAAAGGAGGAAACCATCTCAAAGATTTTATAAATCAGTAGAATCAAGGAGTCAGGCATTTCTGAATCATTGCCACAGTGAGTGTTAATTTTGTTTGAAGTAGATAACTTGACCTCTCTATTTTTATTATTTTTAGTAATGGTAAAAGGAGAAAGAAATTTAAAAAAAAATTAAAAAGCCAGTAGGTTTAAGTATTTATACATTTTTTTCAAGCCAAAAATGTATATTTTTAAAATTTCACATTCAATAAAAGTCAACAAAAGAAGATTTCTTTGGTCTATTTGAGCAAAAAGAACTTATCTTTTGCAGAAGATTTAATGTAGGAGATTATTCAATTAGTCAGTTCTACATCAGCTAATATCACAATATTCAGAGAAATGCATTGTGTTATGTGAGCTTGTAATCACAGGTTTGACAATGTTTAGGGCGATTAGAGAGCATTTTCTGGGGAAGCAGACGGTGAGCAGAAGTGCATCTGGTCTCCAGGGAAATGGGTGTGGTCTCCAGGGGAGTGGGCGTGGTCTCAGGGAAGTGGGCGTGGTCTCCAGGGAAGTAGGTGTGGTCTCAGGGAAGTAGGTGTGGTCTACAGGGAAGGGAAGTGTCATACCAAGGAGAAGGAACGGCAGGGGCAAAGGTGATGTGACAAGGAGGGTGGCATTCAACTGTGGCTGCAGGAAAATGAACTAGGGAGCCTGGAAGGTGATGAGGCTAAACAGAGGCAGGTGGGCTTTGAGGACTATATTAGGGGGAAAAAGCCTTCCCTTTATTCTGGTTTGAAGCAGAGGAGCAGCTTGGTTCTATTTGCATATCGAAAATACACTTCTTTGGAAACATTGTGAAGCTTTGGAACCAGAGACAGGTTGAGCAGACTGAAGGCAATTGAACTGTACAGGTGTGATGCCAGCTAAGAGTGGGCAGGTTGGTTGGTGGTTAGGATAGAGAGAAGTGAGCATTTAATGAGGATCACACATGGAAGGCCAGGGAGATGGTGACTGTCAGATTTCTCGTTCACACGACAGGCTGGCTCATAGAGCCATTTACTAAAATAAGGAACGCCGGATGAGAAACAGGTAGTTTAACATTTTTTTTCCCCTCTAGTTGGGGTTTGCAGAATTTACTTTTGGAGAAGGAAATGGCAACGCACTCCAGTACTCTTGCCTGGAAAATCCCATGGACAGAGAAGCCTGGTAGGCTACAGTCCATGGGGTCGCAAAGAGTCGGATATGAATTTACTTTGGAACATGTTAAGTATGTGGTGCCTTTGAAAATCCAAACAGAAGATCACAACTAGATAACCGGCCTTAGAGGTCTTGAACGTTGAGAAGTCTGGGTGATTAATAGATGCATAGATTTCGTTGGCTGGCTATGTGCTACATTTTATGTACAGGACTTAGAGAATGCGTGAAACAGGCAAATGTAGTTCAGTCACAGGGCTTACCTTCTGTTGGAAGAGAAGACAGTCAATATGCCTCCAATGATACCGTAAGATTTAAGGTAACACCAACTACCATAAGGGAGGTAGGGAGTGATGCTGAGGATGGCAGAGAGGCGGCTGTGATAAGGAGGCAGAGGAAAGTTACCCAAGCATCAAGAGGAAACTGGTGGGACTTGATCTAACCGAGACAATGGGAAGAGAGTATTTTAAGGAAGAAGAGTTGACCAACTTTGCAGAATGCTTCTGAGGATTGAAGTACGATGTGCACTAGAACTTTCCTGAAAATCTTGCAGGCAGGTAGAGCATTCATCACCTTGATAGGAGTTCTTTGGGCGGTGAGAAGGGTCCAGAAACTATATTTGGGGGAGACACTGAAGTGTGAGTAAAACGATGAAGAAATGGAGACAGTCAGTAGGGGCATTCTTTGGGTAAGTGTCACTGCCATGGCATGGAGGCAGACAGAGAGGTTGCCAGAAGGGCTGTGAGTTTGGGCTATTTGTATTTTATTTCTAAAGAGAGAAAGTTGACTTCATTTCAAAGCCATTGGGAAGGATCTAGTCTGGGAGAAGTTAAACCCGTAAAATAAAGTAGGGAAAGTCATTGAAATTCTCTAGTCATTAAAGGTTTACTTTTGTCAGTCCCAGTCCAGTGGCTGCTGAGATGAACTACAGGATGACTGAATCCCAAGAAATGCATGCAGACGTGTAAATAAACACTTAGAAGCTAATGTGTGATCATGGGGCTTCTCAGGTGGCACTAGTGGTAAAGAACCCATCTGCCAATGCAGGAGACATAAGAAATGCAGGTTTGATCCCTGGGTTGGGAAGATCCCCTGGAGGAGGGCATGGCAACATGCTCCAGTATTCTTGCCTCGAGAAAACCCATGGAGAGAGGAGCCTGGTGGGCTACAGTCCATAGGGTCCCAAAGAGTCGGACAGGACTGATGTAACTGAGCATTTGTGATCATTGGACATGTGCTGCTATGGTGGCCCAGCCTTGGGGGAGGACGTCCAGCAGTGAGCTGCCCCCGCCCCCACATCCTGACCCCAGCTCATGCCAGTTAGGTGATTGTGGTCATGGCACACATCAGTGGATTTGCGCTATCCTCTCTTCACCAGGGTGGAGATGTTGAGAAAAATGAGCCTGAGAGAAGAGGCCATCTGGTAATTGAATCTAAAGCTTCAATAATTAATTCTGAGGCTCTAGGCCTAGGCGTGCATTGATTTTGGAGCCAACTGGCTAAGCGTTGGCTGACACCCAGCCAGGTGCTGCTGGTCACCTGGATGCTCTTTATAGAATTTTGGATGCTGTTTTGGATGCCGTTTATAGAATTTGCTCAGACACAAAGGCACTAAAGCATCCTTGGAAATAGTCCTTTGGTGCCCCACTGAGCATCGAGGGAGGGCACTGTGGGACGGGAGGAAGGCCCTGGACTTGGAGGTTGAATTCTGGGTCCTGATACTAGTTCTGCCCTTGGGCTGGGTCTGCCATCTTCTTGAGCCTCCCAGTTCCTTTCTGAAATGGATTTACAGAACTATGTTATTTTCTCTTTGCTCTTAGTCCCCGTATTTGTGTGTAGATTCTCGTCTGTGAAATGGGTTTATAGAGCTATGTGCTTTCCTTTTAGCTATTAGTCCCCACATTGATGTGTGGATTCTCGGACTTAGGATAGTGGCTCAGACAAAAAAAGAAAAATTTGCCTTCCTCAGTGAGGACTCAGTCTACCTTTGGGGGTAGCCAGGCAAATGCTCTACCTGCATGTGGGTGAGGATGAGGCGGTGCCAAGTTGAATGAAACAGAAGGTGGGATATGCACAACAAAGGTGTGAATGTGGAAGGATAAAGTGTCTTGTTAATACAAATAATGACCCAGTCACCGTCTTATTTAACTTTCACCATAACGCTTTAGAAGAAGAGATTTTCATGGTTAGTTTATACATGAAGAACATTAGGCTTAAAAAGCAAAAATAATTTGCAGGTGGGTATATAATCAGAAAAACTGAAAAATGCTAATTTGGAGAGATGCCTGCACACCTGTGTTCATAGCAGTACTATTTACAACAGCCAACATATGGAAGCAACCTAAGTATTCCTCAGCAAATGAATGGATGAAGAAAAAAAAATATGTATATATAGAGCGATAATGGAATATTATTCAGCCATAAAAAAGAATGAAATTCTGCCATTAGCAGCAATGTGGATGGACCCAGGGAATATTGTCCTTCATAAAATTTGTCAGACAGACGAAAACAAATACTGTATGATATGACTTAGACGTGGAGTCTAAAATAATGATACAAACAAATAAGCAGAAACAGACTCACATTTAGAAGACAGAGGGAAGAGGGAAGGGAGGACGGACAAGATATGGGTTTGCATTTAACATACATAGGCTACTGTGTATAAAATAAATAAGAAACATATAGTATAGCACAAGGAATTATACCCACTGTCTTGTAATAACCTATAATGCAGTATATACTATACACTACTGGAGGAGGAAGTAGCAACCCACTCTAGTATTCTTGCCTGGGAAATCCCATGGACAGAGAAGCCTGGCAAGCTATAATCCATGGGGTCGCAAAGAGTTGGACACAACTTCATAGCTAAACACACAACAGCTATATGCTATAATTCAGTACATTTTTTAAAAGAATTTTTTTTTTAAAGGCAAGTGAATGGAGAGTGTGAACGTGAATGCAGATCTGATGTCAGAGCCTGGGCTGCTTGTAACTACACTGAAAGTGAAAATCTCCATGAAGAGGTGACATTTGCGAAGAGACACAGGGTTTTGAGATGAGATCCAGGCTATCAATTCACTTAAAAGAGAGTAGTTTTGTGCCTTTTATGCCATGCTCCTTCCTAGAGGCCTGGCGCCTGGGGTATCTAGTGATGGAGATGTTTTGAGCCGGAGAGAGGAGAGCTGGCCCTGGGGTCATTCCCAGTCACACAGACTCGGCTTCTATGTCCTCACGCATACGAGGGCTCTTGGTGCCAATGCACAGCTGAAAGAAAAGATGCTGATGAACAGAAGCTGCAAGACCATCTATGTCCTGGAGGACAGGCTCTCAGGTGTCTCTGGGCTGACACTGAGTTTAGAAGGAAAAGGACTGAGGCAACAACAGCCTGAGAAATCAAGAAGGAAAATGCCTCTAGCTGCAGGGCCTGGTCTCAACAGGAAGGCTGGGCTGACCCCCCACATGGTATGGAGATGCCGTGCTCGTGTTAACCAGGGGATGTGTTCAGCCAATGCATCTGGTAGGAGCAGTTGTCAGAGCAGCCACTGCCCTCCAATTTCTAAGCTGCCCCTTCCCTGGCCGGTTAGCCTGGCCCCTCGCCCAGACCCTGGCATCCCTGTAGTCCGTGGCCCATGAATAAAGGCTTTGTGCCTGGCACAGCAGATGGCCTGCAGGACACTGCTCCTCACTGTGCCTGGAGTGCATTCTGATCAGTTGGTACCTGTCAAACGGACAGGGTCCATGCCCTAACACACAGGAGGCAGGAGTCTAAGCAAGGAGGGTGAGGCATCGGAGGAGAGTCCAGGTGAGAATGGCCTTGACTGGGGGGTTCAGATCAGTTCAGTCTCTCAGTTGTATCTGACTCTTTGTGATCCCATGGACTGCAGCACGCCAGGCTTTCCTGTCCATCACCAGCTCCCGGAGCTTGCTCAAACTCATGTCCATCAAGTCAGTGATGCCATCCAACCATCTCATCCTCTGTCACCCCCTTCTCCTTTTGCCTTCAATCTTTGCCAGCATAAAGGTCTTTTCCAGTGAGTAAGTTCTTCTCATCAGGTGGCCAAAGGATTGGAGTTTCAGTTTCAGCATCAGTCCTTCCAGTGAATATTCAGGACTGATTTCCTTTAGGGTGGACTGGTTGGATCTCCTTGCAGTCCAAGAGTCTTCCCCAACACCACAGTTCAAAAGCATCAATTCTTTGGCACTCAGCTTTCTTTATAGTCCAGCTCTCACATCCTTACATGACTTGGGGGTAGCTCCACTCATTCACAACTTAGGCGGGGGACTGTGGTGGGGTCAACCCTTGGAGAGAGTTGAGGCCTGAGGCTTCAGAGAGCTTGCTGGACTGGTCAGTCTTGGCTCAGCCATAGCCCTGGAGCTGGTCTTTTGGAGGGAACTTCAATGTCTATGGAAAAGAAAGGCGGAGTGACCACCCATTCTTATCTACTGAGCAGTGCCTCCGGGGACGCCCTGATATTTTCCTAGTAAATCTCAACTGCCCCTTCCATCCATGGTCTCCCATCAAGGACCAGGTCACCTTGGGCTGGAGAAGGGCTCCGCGCTCCCTGGAACACGCCAGGACCATGGCTGGGCGGGGACGCTGCAGCTCTTACAAATATTTGATTAGCTGCAATTGTGCTATACTTAGTTCTCCTTGCGAAGCATATGGCTGAGACAGATGGCTCGGTCAAGACTGAAGCACATAAACAGGGTTCTTTGCCTCCCATTTGCTGGGTCTCCTGATGACTTTCTACCAGTATGGGATTCAGAGTTAGAAGAGGGAGCTTTGCTTCTACTCTTCTCAGAAAACCCCAGGCTGTATGTTTCAGGCAGACTTAGTGCCGGCTGTTTGTAAGGGAGCAGGGTAGGTGTGGGTGACAGGTCATCATGAGGACAGAGCAGGAAACAGAGCCAGCTTCTGGGACCCAGCTGCTGGAGCCCAGATCTAGTTCATGTCCACAAATGTTTATGAAACACGGCTGCCAAGTTCTCAGGAATTGGATCCCTCAGCCTTGGTCAGTCATGCGTTTTATAAATATTTGCCCAACTTGGACACCAGGAAAAGAGTTGCTTCTGTGCTGCGTAAACCCTTACCTGGACTGCAAGCCTCCAAAGTGTTCACTTAAGGCCGGTTCCACCATAGTAAATAATTTAGATTTTATTTCAAGTGCGATGGGGTTTGATGAAGTCTGGTTGAGATTTTACAGTAATCAACTGAAGAGTAGTAATAGTAGAAGTAGAAATAAAGTTTTCCATGTTGTCTATTGAGAAAAAATTATGAAGTGACCCAGAATGGGTTCATCAGAACCACATTTTGAATGCAAACTCGCAGGATTTGTGCAAGATTGGATACAAGGCTGAGGGAGGCAGAGGAATCGATGAAGAGTAGGAAGTGTGTTACTCTTTGTGGTTAAGTTTTTGGGTAAGGGACACATGCGGGAAACACAACCATCTGAAGGCTCTGTATTGGATTATGTAAGTTTATGGTGTGGATTTAACACCAGAGGAATAATGTCAAGTGAGCAAGGGATCAGGTCTGCTTGAGAGAGCAATGGAGCTGGAGTCAGACATTTGAGGGCCCTGAGCTTGTAGGTGGCATATTGTTTTGTCTTGGATTGTTTAATTGCTGAGTCATGTCTGACTCTTTGGAGACCCATGGACTGCAGCACACCGGCTCCTCTGTCCTCCACCATCTCCTGGAGTTGTCTCAAACTAAGTCCATTGGGTCAGTGATGCTATCTTACCATCTCATCGTCTGCCATCCACTTCTTTTGCCCTCAGTCTTTTCCAGCATCAGGGTCTTTTCCAATGAGTGCCATATAAAATCTTGGAAACAGTGAGACCTGGAGGGAGGTTACAACCCAGAGACAGGAGGGGCAGGAGAAGCAGGAGATTCCTAGGGGGAGTTGGGGGATGAGAGGGAAAGCATGAACTTAGCTACTTTCAGTCAGCAGGCAAGTGGGGTGAAATAAGGAGTCTTCATCTGTCCACCCTGTTGAGTCAGATCTTTATTATCATCTTTTGTCTGTGAAGGAACTAAGGCTGGGAGAGCTAACATCTCACCGAAGGACTCCCAGCAAGTCAACAGGGAGATCCCCGATGCTCTGTCTTTCCAGGCATCACCCACTGCCCTGGTCCAAGCCCACTCTCTTCCCAGCATCAAGAAACAGTTGAGGGGACTTCCCTGATGGTCCGGTGGTTAAGACTCCACGTCTCCAATGTGGGGGACATGGGTTTGATCCCTGGTCAGGGAGCTAAGATCTCATGAGCCTCACAGCCAAAAAAAGACAAGAACAGTTCAGATATTATGAAATGCAATGAGACATTTGTCCATCTGATCATAATAAAGATCCAAACGAAAAAGAAACAATTAGGGGGTCTCCCTCCCACTACCCCAAGAGTTCTGCTAGAAGCTGCTGGAATTCCTTTCTGGATAATGTTTTATCATCGTATCAGCAATACCCTCCTCCCCCATCCAGTGGTGTATTCACTGCCATCTCTCCCATGGTGGCTTAGTCGCTCAGTCGTGTCTGACCCTTGTGACCCCATGGACTGTGGCCCACAAGGCTCCTCTGTCCTTAGGATTCTTTAGGCAAGAATACTGGAGGGGGTTGCCATTTCCTTCTCCAGGGGATCTTCGCAACCCAGGGATCAAACCCAGGTCTCCTGCACTGCAGAATCTTTACCGACTGAGTTACCAGCGAAGCTCTGCCTTCTCTCCGAGTGCCTGTTAACATGACTCTCTGCACAGTAATCTGGGTATTCAACCCTCCCTACCCTTGAGCACCCATCCCCCATCACAGGGGGAGGAAACCCAGTTGCAGACCAGGTACACTCCTGTTAACAGGTGTGTGAGGTACACGTGACAGTGGCCTGAGAAAATCCGCATCTTGGAACTCTTTCCATTTCTTGTCTTTACAAAAGTGAGAGGGACAAGGCCATGGACTGGGCTCTAATTAGAATACAAATGGAAACACCTGAGACTGCAGAGGGTTAGGACGGATCAGAAGGAAGCCCAGCAGGGAAACCACTGGGTGATTGGAGTGTGTTAGAGGTGACCCGCTGGTCTTTTACTTCTGAAATTACATAGCAACACACGTTATTGGCTAATAAAGTGTTATCAAGTGCTGGCCTTTCTGGGCTCATTCTAATAGGTAGGTGACAAGGGTTTATAATTAAGTCATTAAGCCCACTCAGTGTTGATGGGAGGATGCTCATGGCTAAATTACATCAGCAGCCCTTGTTCATTTTCAGCAATTTAAGTGTATTGTTTTTTTCCTGTATTCTTTGGTTTGGTCACTCTCCTTCTGCAGGGATGGATTTCTGCCAGGCCACAATCTCTGCTTTGAAACTTGAGTTTTCTTGCAGACTAAGATTGGAGTCAAGTGTCCTGGGAACTGAGCTACACTCAATGTAGGGAACCTTCCAAAAGCCATCCCTCTTCATCCCCGCCCTCATTGATAACTAATTGATTGATGGACTCGGTGAATATTTGTTTGGATATAACACTCAAGCCCCGCTGTTCCATCATGCTAGGACTTCAGTTCTTTTTCTGCAAAACAGAAGTGGGTAACGAGTTGGGATTTTGTGATGGAGTAACATAAGTGTGATGAGAGAAAAAAGAAGTTGGAAAATATTGCATTAAACATTGCAGACCATTCCTTACTGTTGGTGTACCATGATCAGTAACTGGCATTATGTCTAGCATTGCCTGTGGGGTCATTTAGTTACATAGTTAATGAGTAAATAAGCTCAGAAATGAAAGAATGAAAAGAAACACACGATTTGGAGTCGCCATGACATTTGCTGCTGAGGATGTGAGGGCAGGAGGAGAAGGGGCTGACAGAGGATGAGTGGTTGGATGGCATCATCTCCTCAATGGACATGAGTCTGAGCAAACTCTGTGTGTGTGAATTGCTCAGTCGTGTCTGACTCTTTGCAAACCCATGGACTGTAGCCCACCAGGCTCCTCTGTCCATGGGATTTTCTAAGCAAAACTACTGAACTGTGTTGCCATTTCCTTCTCCAGGGTATCTTCCCGACCCAGGGATCAAACCCAAGTCACCTGCAGTGAAGGCAGATTCTTTACCTTCTGAGCTATGAGGGAAGCCCTAACTGGGAAATAGTGAAGGATAGGGAAGCCTGGCGAGCTGCAGACTTGGGCACGCTTAGTGACTGAACAGCAACAACCACAGTGTAACATAGCCCTATGATCCTGAGTCCCTCCAAAGGAAGTGAAGAACTCTCATCCTCAAGGTCAAGTGAGAGTATCTTATTCTCTGGAGAAACAGTGACCATCTGGTTCAGGCGGCTTTTTTCTTCTGCCTGTTCTTTGAAACGGTTGGAAACAATAACGAAGCTTGGCTTCAGGGTTATTTTATATTATTATTATATCCCTTATTATAAAGAAGGGACTTTCTGTTCTTCCTGTTCCTAGAAATGGCCAGCAAATAATCTAATGTAAAGAGTCATCATCCTTGTCATCTTCATAATACCAGGAAATCTGTTGGGTTTTGAGAATTTCACAGTTAAACACACACTTCTTTAATCCTCGTCTCATCTGGACCTGACACTGATTGTGTCAAATAAGCAGGGCATGACTTTTGCCTCATTTAAGCTCCTGTTTACTGTCCTGCCTGAGGCCACACAGCAAGAAAGTAGCAGGGGTGAGCCTAGAACATCTCTGTTTGCTTTACTGAAGGAGAGCCTGTTCTAAGCCATAAAAAATTCAAGGTCATGACCTTGAGTTGTTCATAACCTTGAATTGTTCATAATCGGACTTGGCTTTTACAACTTCCCTGAACTCTAATATTCTGGAAAGTTGTCCCACATGAATGTGTCCTGGGTTACAAGAAATATCATGACAACTTCTTAGCATCTTTGTTTTCAAATAGCCTAGACCTCACCCAGACATCGTCAGGCCTGGAGGGTTGGGAGGGTTTCCCCCAGAGTTTTGACTGCTTAGCACAGACCTGATTCTCTGGGGGGCTCCTGTGTGCACGCAGAGTCATGGCCATCTGCTTGGAATGGGAGAGGGAGCTCAGGCTACAAGCCAGTGCCCTTGAGAGCATCCTGGCTTGGACTCTGGGACAGAGGGTCTCTGCCAGATCAGCAGCACCTGTGCTTCGTAATCTGTGCTCTCGGAGCCATGTGGGGCTGGAGGGAGATCTCCGCGGAGGGAAGGTGGTTGTTTGAGTTGTAGGCATTTAGAGGCACATAAATATGCAAAGTATTGATATCACTCATTTTTGGGGAAAAGAAATAGCAGAACCCAAAAGTGTTTTACTCTTGCTTTCTGGTTTGAAGTTCCAGATTGAACTATTTCCTTTGGACAGTGGGAGTCATTGGAAAGCTCCTCTCCTTCATCTACCTGCTCACTTGTTTCTACTCGTCTCCCCTCCCTTCTGTTCCCTTCTCTTGATCCACCCACCTTCTTTCCATCAATCTTGTTTTCCCTCAAAGTTCTAACTCTCCTTGTATATCCTCATCCATGATATTGATCCTGACATGTAAAAAATGAGACACATATTTGGGAAGACTCTAAGCTACATCTTCTCATTGGACCAGTGGTCTGGTCACCAAATATGCAAAAAGCAGTCTAAAGATAACCTCTAGGTCTTTCCATGTTGCTGCAAACAGCATCGTTTCATCCTTTTTTATGGCTGAGTAATATTCCTTTGTGGTTTCTCTGGTGGTTCAGAGGTAGAGAATCCACCTGCAATGCAGGAGATGAGGCTTTGATCTCTGGCTCAGGGATATTCCTTGGAGGAGGAAAAGGCAACCTAATCTAATATTGTTGGTGGGAAAATCCCATGGACAGAGGAACCTGGTAGGCCCAGTCCATGGAGATGCAAAGAGTTGAACCTGACTGAACATGCGTGAAATATTCCATTGTATATTTGTACCACATCTTCTTTATCCATTCCTCTGTTGATGGCCATCTAGGTTGCTTCTGTGACTTGGCAATAGTGAAATAAGTCAGAGAAAGACAAACATCATATAAAATCATTTATATATAGAATCTAATTAAAATGAGGCAAATGCACTTATTTATAAAACATAAACACAAATTTCGAAAACAAACTTATGGTTAACAAAGGTCAAACATGGCTGGGAGGGATAAATTAGGAGCCTGGGATTAATATTCACTACTATATATAGAATGGATAACCAGTGAGACCTACTGTTATAGCATGAGGAACTCAATATTCTGTACTAATCTATATGGGAAAAGAATCTGAAAAAGATGAATATATGTATATGTATAACAGAATCACTTTACTGTACACCTGAAACTAACACACTATTGTAAATCAACTATATTCCAACAGAATTAAGAAAAAAGTGAGTCAGAATATTTGAAATAACACTTGGGATATGCCAAGACATGTTCTTTTCACTAATGTAAAAAATATTAAACTGTGGAAAGAGGAAATGAGCATCATTTCAACAACAACAAAAAACAGTTGAAATAGAAAAGTGACTTTTACCCAGCAGCTGGGAAGGGGCAGCCTCCCAAAGTCTGAACAAGGTCTTTCAGCACAGAGAGAGCGGGCACCACCTTCACCTCTGGGTGCCCAGTACCTGGTGCATGAGAGGGTGCAGAGCACCGGGTGTGAACGAGCACCCTCTGTCTGCCAAGGAAGGTTCTGTGAACTAGCAAGAGAGCCAATCATAGAAAATTCAGGAAGTGGCCTTGCAGAAAGTCAGGAAGAGGGAGCCAGGATAATGAGCAAGGTGTCCAAGTGTGGGTTGTCATTGTCGAAGAAGGGAGAATCCTGGTGGGAACAAAGCTGGCAGGCACTGTCACAGTGATGCCCACAAGCCCAGAGGGTGCCTTGTGATCAGTGAACCTTCCTTGGCAAGGAGGCACTTGTTTATGCCCTGGTTACTAGTGATGAGAAAATGCCACAGGTCCCACAGGGCATCAGAAATGCCTCATCCTGGGCTTAATGGGGCATCTTGGGATGTGAGGGTCTCCTGTAAATACTGCTAAGTCCTGTTTGTCAATCTGCTGAAAAATCAGAGGAGCTCAGTCTCACGTATGTAGCCATTGGAAATGCATTCAACAGAAAGGTGCTACGACTTTTCTCGAAACACAATTGAAAAATCATCCTCCTGTATTTTGCATGTCAGCCACGTGCCTGGTCTTCAGATCTTGATTTATTTTATCCTCTTTGGTCTACACTGATCACAGAAGGTCAATGTGTGGAGATGCCCATTTTTCACATGGAAAGCTGCTCTTACAAGGAATGATGTCACTCGCCCAAGAAGGCAAGTGATTGAACTGTTTTGCTGGCTGTCCCTCCAGGTATTAGACGGCTCTGCATTGCTCTGACCTTCAGAGTATTTACTCCATCCATCCTTGGGCATGATGTCAGTCTGACTTATAGATCAACCTGGCCTTGACAGTGATAGAGAAAGGTCTGGTGCAGCAAATAAAAACAGAAAGGCACTTGCACACAAGGATCATTTCTGTTTAAAAACCACATCAATTTGAATCCAACAGGTCTAAATAGGGCTGCATTGAGCCAGTAATTTTATTTCCTTCATGATGAAGTGCCAATCTGAGCGGCCGTGGAAACAACCTGGGATTTTACATTTCTTTTTTTCTCCCTCCTCTGAAGCAACAAGGCAGGTGTGCAGCGTCACTGCGCATGGGGTGGCGGCCGTGACCGTGTGTCCCTGTTTCTGAGGGACAGTTTGAGCCAGCTGGGGACATTGCACAAGGCACTCAAGCTGTTTCCCCTTGCTGGTTGAGCTCATTTTTAAAAACATTTTCTTGCTTCCTCTGGCAGTCACATTAGTTGTTTCTCAAGAGAGCTTACCTTTTGCTAGGAAACGGGTGTGTTTAAAAATTAGGCATTTATTCATTTTGGGTTGCACTGAGTCTTTGTTGCTGCACGGGCTTCAGTTGTGGTGAGCGGAGGCTGCTCTGCATTGCGGTGCGCAGGCTTCTTATTGGGGTGGCTTCTCTTGGTGCAGAGCACAGGCTCTGGGTGTGCTGGCTCCAGTAGCTGCAGCAGGCTCGATAATCGCGGCGCTTGGGCTCTACAGCGTGGGCTCAGTAGTTGTGGCACGCGGGCCCCGTTGCTCCGTGGCATGTGGAATGCTCCCGGGCCAGGGGCCGAGCCTGTGCCCCCTGCATTGGCAGGCAGACTCCCACCCACTGTGCCACCAGGGAAGTCTGAAATGGGAGCATTTTGCTCATTCACCGGAGACTTCTCTTCCCGGATGTTATACATAGACCTGAGAATGGGTCCACACAGCACCTTCTCCTGTAGCAACCGACGGGACACCTGCCTCCTCCTCTTTGCACCTTGGTCTCTTCATCTGTGATGAGGACTTACCCTAGCAATTTTCTGTAAGGACTAAGGAAAGAAACACATTTAAAAAATATGTTGGAAGCTGTAAAATACCACTTGTTTGGCCATTATTATGAATGCATAATGATTACTTTATATAAATATTAATATTATTGATTTTAGAAGATTTCTAGATTTTTCTAACTGTGCAGTTTAAGTGATTTGGAGGAATTCACCTATTTTTCTCTCCATAGTAATTCTGATCAATGGACACAGGAAGATCCTGAAATTCAACTTAACTCTGAGTCAGTGTTTAGGGATTAGGGTACATTTAGAACCCATTCTAGTATTCTTGCCTGGGAATCCCATGAACAGAGTAGCCTGTGTAGGGTCATAGACAGAGGAGCCTGTATAGGGTCATGGACAGAGGAGCTTGTATAGGATCGCCAAGAGTCGGACACGATTGAGCATGCATGCACAGAATGTATCAGAGGACATGAAGTTGAACAGATTCCTTAATAAACTGGATATCTAGTATAATGAGAATTAACACATTTATCTAAAATGAAAGACAGATTATCCTTCATATCTTGTGTGGTATGTAAGCCACATTTTCAGGAGAGAGAGATTCTGTGGGCACTAGGGCATCTCTGGAGAAGGGAGGGCAATTTCTGTCTTTATCTCTGTGTTATTATCTCTTGGAGAGGGGGATTAAGGAAGACATTATGGAGGAAGGGGTGTGTAAGCAAGAGAAGAATTTCACAGGTACTAATTTCTAGCCAGGGGCTTCCCTGGTGACTCAGATGGTAAAGAATTTGCCTGCAATGTGAGAGACCCAAGTTTGATCCCAGCATTGAGAAGATCCCCTGGAGAAGGGAATGGCAGCCCACTCCAATATTCTTGCCTGGAGAATTCCATGGGCAGAGGAGCCTGGCAGGTTGCTGTCCATAGGGTTGCACAGAGTTGGACACAACTGAGCCACTAACACTTTCTCACTTTCACTGTCCAGCCAAGGAGCGTTGCCCATGTGATGGCAAGTGATTTTGCTAAGATCTCACGACTTACAAAGGATTGAACAATGTTCTTTCTGACATTTGGTGACCATAAATCTTCCATGATGGAGTCGTGTTCATCTGTAGACCTTGGTCTTTGGGAATTGAAATGCAGTTTGGGGCCACTGCTTTCCTTGAGCTGGACTGATAGCCCAAAAGGCTGAGGATCCAGGGCAGGACGGGAGTTCATGGGCTTCTACCGGTTCTTGTTTTGTAGACAGCAGCAGCCCACACTCAGCTTGCGTCCACGACAGCACCTTGCGCAGCCGGGTCTTCCAGATCTTATACAGGAACGAGGAGGTGCCCATCAATGATGCCGTGATCTTCCGAGCTCATCTGCTCTTAGACGGTGAAAGGGTAAGTCCTGAGCCTACCACCAGCCACAAGTGCTGAGTCCTCCTGTGCCTTTTGTACCCATTGCTAGGAGCCTGCCAAGTCGCTTCAGTTACGCTGACTCTTTGCAACCGTATGGACTGTAGTCTGCCAGGCTCCTCTGTCCATGGGATTCTCCAGGCAAGAATACTGGAGTGGGTTGCCATGCCCTCCTCCAGGGGAATCTTCCTGACCCAGGGATCAAACCCATGTCTCTTATGTTTCCTTTATTGGCAGGTGATTTATTTACCACTGTGCCACCTGGGAAGCCCCATTGCTAGGAGAATGGGGTGCAAAGAAGATGCTCTGGGTTGGTTCTGAAATCTGACAGATCAGGACTTGGGATTTTAGAGCATTCCTGCACTTCCTGATTTAGCCAGTTTTGTACTCATTCTTTTGTTCATTTACTTGCTTGTTTCATGTACCAAGTGAATCCTGTTGACTAACTTGCTGGGTCTCTGTCAGTGGGTCAATCAGCAAGTGTTTGCTGAGTACCTACTTTGTGAAGGGATGTGGGGCAGGCCCTCAGATGATGAGAAAGCCTGAAGAAGGCACCAGGAGTACTCCCTCAAAGGATGGATGCTTCATCAGAAAAAAGACATACAGACAGGCACTGGTAGCTGGAAAGACTCTTGAGAGTCCCTTAGACTGCAAGGAGATCAAACCAGTCAATCCTAAGGGGAATCAACCCTGAATATTCATGGGAAGGACTGATGCTGAAGCTGAAAGTCCAATACTTTGGCCACCTAAAGTGAAGAGCTGACTTATTGGAAAAACTCCTGAGTTGGGAAAGACTGAAGGCAAAAGGAGAAAGGGGTAGGGGAGGATGAGATGGTTAGATAGCATCACTGACTCAATGGACATGAATTTGAGCAATCTCCAAGTGACAGCGAAGGACAGAGGAGCCTAGCGTGCCGCCGTCCATGGGTTGCAGAGTCAGACACGACTTAGCGACTGAACAGCAACTAGTAGCTGAGATGCATGTGCCACTGTATCTGCAGATGAGCACAGGGCACGGAGGATGGAGGGGAACTCTGCAGGGAGACATTGATGCCTTCACAACGAAGCCGGCTTTGAGATGCCAGGACTAAGACTTCCTCAGACTAAGAGAAAGATGAAGGGCATCCCATACAGGGGGAACAGTATGAGTCAAAGCCCAGAGGCCTTGGAGCCAGGCATCCCTGGAGAGGGTGCCACTAGAACAGAGGCCCTGAGGTAGGGATGGGAAGGTGGTGAGGAATCCTGCCGTTACTAAACCCCAAGGTACCCAACCATCATCACTGGTTGCTTTCTTTACGTTCTCCCCACACCTTTGTAAATCAACTCTGTTTAATGAACTGAAGCCATCATCTACTTCTTTCCTGGACTCTGGTGGGTACAGGCCATTTAGGCAAAGATAACTAGAGGTGGTTTTGGGGGCTCAGGGACTCCCGGTTAGGCTGAATGCCCAAGCTCAGCTTCCCCGAATTCTACTAAGAGAAGGTCACTTGACTTCTCATGGGCCATTGTCCTTTGGCACATTGATCTCAGAGAGCTTCATGGACAGAATGGTTATGATTGGAGGCTAGGTTTTGGACATGACTCAGGTCTCTCAGTCATTATTCCATTTGAATTCCATCAGACTCTCTTTCCTGCCCCTATGAGTTCAAATCTTTTCAAGGTTTGCACTCAACACTCGAGTTGAGATCACATGAGGTCGCCACAAGCCAAGTTCTGAGCATGAACGGGGCATGTTTGCCAGCACTTAGTCCTGTGTTCATTTTGTACAAGACGTTGTTCCTATGGAACACTGTGTTTTCTTCTGTGTGGAAAGTCACTTATCTTTACTAGCTAATAATTTATTATTGTGTTGGGGTTAATCTTTATGGCAGCAAACAGTGTTATCATTAATCATTGCATCTGGATGAGTGACAATTAGAGTTAATTAGATATGTTCATAAAAGCTGTATCTCTGGAATGGATGTGTTAGCTCTAGGGAGTGTCTGTTTATGGTAGCCAAAGCATTGCGTATGGCCAGGAGGCCAGAGTTCATGGTCACACATGCACACAGTCCTGGGTGTGAGCAGTAGGCGTATGCAGTGCTGACACAGGCAGCACACAATGTGCTACGGTAAGTGCAGAATGGCCTTTCTTCACACACTTTTATGTGCTTTTTCTTGCGTAGTTACACAAAAGCAGTGATCTATGGAGTAAGAGTGGGCTTCCCCGCTGAGTGGGCACAGTGGTAAAGAATCTGCCTGCAGTACAGGAGCCACTGGAGACTCGGGTTCAACCTTTGGGTTGGGAAGATCCCCTGGAGGAGGACATGGCAACCCACTCCAGTATTCCTGCTTGCAGAATCCCAGGGACAGAGGAGCCTGGTGGGCTACAGTCCATGGGGTTGCAAAAGAATCAGAACGACTTAGCAACTTAGCATGTAGGCAAGGAGTGTAAGCATAATCATTTTACCCCCAATTTACAGATGAAAAACAAACTTAGGTTGGTTGGCCCAAGGTCACACAGATGCTAAAAGACAGAGCAAGATCTGCACCCATGTAACTTGGCTTCCAAAGCTGCTTTCTTATCCCCTCAGCTGTGGTACAGCTCAGAAAAGAGGTTCATAAGGGAAGAGAAGACACAAGAATTACTATTATAAGTGGAGTTGAAATCAGTTACCTTAAACTGTACAACCCACAACACAGGTTAGGCTGAGGGAGAAGACTGAAAAAGTGAGAAACCCTTGACTAAATCTGGACTTTGGACCCACTAACTAGTTAAGCCTTGGAAGTGACTTTCCTACACTGAGTCTCAATTTCTTCATTTGTAACTGGGGAAAATATGTCTTATTTCAGTTATTCCCACATTAAATAAGATAGTGTATGGCAGTGGTATGTGTCCTATATAGTGTCACTACAGAGTAACCCTTCTGTAAATCCTGGCTAGGTTATTGTTTCTATTACAGTATAAAACAGTAGCAAGTCACCCACCTGGGAGGTTGGCATTAACAGATGCAAGCTACTATATATAGGGTGGATAAACCACAAGGTCCTGCTGTATAGCACAGAGAACTATTTCAATAAGCTATGATAAACTGTAATGAAAAAAATGTAAAAAAAGAATGTATACGTATATACATTCTTTTTTATAGTTTTTACTTATATTGTACTTACATATTCTTTAACATATATGTATGTACTATAACATTCTTTTAAAACGTTTTTATGTTCTTTATATATTATGCATATATACACACACATATTTTATATATATATACACACACACATGACTGAATCACTTTGCTAAGTAGCAGAAATTAACATTGTAAGTCAGCTCTTCTTCAATTAAACAAAAAAAACACCCTTGAAAGGAAGCCATCTCTTTAACCAGAATAAGGCAGGGCAATGGAAGAGCAAGTTTGTGTGTGTGTGTGTGTGTGTGTGTGTGTGCGCATGTGAGAGTGTGTATTTGGAGAGAGAGGCAGGTAATGAAGAAATGAGAGAAGTGAATGGTTCAAGAAACTAGTGACTGCCTTCTGGAGCATCTTGCAATTAAAGATGTATTGGGACCTCAGTGAAGTCATAGCCAGGCTCCATCTAGTGACAGCTGATCCTGCTCCTAAATTTCTCTCTTTGCTCCAAAGAGCCTTGCAGCAAGTTTAAAACTGGAGCCTACAGTGAATTTTTGTTCAGTAGACAAATGCGTGCTCCGAGGTGGTTAGGAGGGCTGGTTTTGCCAGTCTCACTCCCCAGGGGCTGGTGACAAGAGGCTGAGTTGCTTGGGTTTTGTGTATAAAGCGGGGTGCATGATTATGCAAAACAAAGCTAAGAGAGGAAGTTATTCATAGCTCTCAGATTCAGCAAAATGTGAACTTTGAAATGCTTAGATTTTTTTTTCACAAATTTTAAAACCCTGGGAAGCTAAAGATAAATTTCATCCATATGTCTCTGCCTAAGTTATGCTTAACCAGGAACATGCTTCCGAAGAGGCTTTTGGGTAGGAGACTTCCATCCCTGCAGAATGAGGGCACTCTTGTAAAGAAACAGAATCTAGAGGTGGGGGTGGAGAAGAAACACATTTATTCATGAATGCTCTTCACATGGGGGGCATTTTTCCTGGAGCTGTGGATCCAGAATGGATTAAGCCTAGTCTGTCCCTTAATGATATCAGATTACAGGGGACACTAGGCAAGAAAGTGGCCAGAGGGGTTTAGCCACAGGCAGATGGAGTTTCTCAGTGAGTCCCCTGAGCCAAGTGGAGCTTCTGAATGCCAGCTCAGCGTGGCCAGATCCGGGGATTGTTTTTTCAGAAGCTGGAAACCTGCGATGGAAATGTGAAAACTGCCTGATTCCTAAGTGTTTTCTGCTTGTTCAAAACACAGTAAGAAATGTGATGAGGACTAAACAGAAGGTGTCCGCAGCTAACATTGTTGTTGTTCAGTCGCTAAGTCATGTCTGACTCTTGGCAAACCCATGGATTGCAGCACTCCAGTCTCCTCCGTCCTCCCCTATCTCCTGGAGTCTGCTCAAATTCATGTCCATTGAGAAGTTAATATTGGGTTGGCTAGAAAGTTCGTTTGGGTTTTTATGTACCATGTTATGAACTTCTTGGCCAACCTGATATTTGTCTCATGGGCTTGTAACCCCAAAGTTATAAAGCTGAGACGATTTTATAGGAAGCATTGAATGCTAAGATAGAAAACAACAATAACATGGTTTTGCGGTTCATGGAGGAGAATGGTCCCATCCGGCCTGAGGGTGAGGAGGAGGTGACCCCTGTCCCAGGCATGTGGTACTCACCTGGGTTTCCTGAATGGGGGCATCAGTGAGATCTGGTTTTTAGCAAGTGACTCCTGGGGTCACCATCTTTTAGGTGTGCGTGAGAAGTTGGCAAGTAGAACAAATAGGTTCCCGTGCTAGTCAAAGAATACGGTGTTTTAAAAGCTGAGAATGGAAACAGTCACAGGTAGGATGTGAAATGCTGAAGTGTCTGAAAGCATAAAAGGCTACATGTAATGGATTGCAAGACAAAAGTGCAGGGTCCGCTTTCTTGTGAAGCTGAGTTGCCTTGGGAAGTGACTTTATTTCCTTCTCTGAACCTGAAGGATAGTGCCAGCCCCTCGAAGGCACCACAAGTAATGCCACCTCCATCATTTTCCCATCTCTAGCCAAGTGGGGTTTCCTCTGTGGAAATTCCCTGCTTTCACCTTTCCAAAGCAGGTGCCAAAGAACCCTTCACCTCTGCTTCTGAAGATTCCAGATCAAATCTCTTTGGGAAATAAGTTTCTCAACAGTCCTGCAAGCTAGAAAACTGACTTAACATTTATTTTCCTGTAAACTGACTTTTCCTGAAATCTGACTGCATAAATCCCTTCCATTTTCCATGTAATATGGACGCCCTGTGCCACCAGAATTCCATAGAACATGGAAATTCTGCTTTACACATAAATGATATTTATTTTGCAATGAGCTTATTATTATTATTATTTAACTTTGGGAAATTGACCACCTCAGTGTTTTCTCTCAACCAGATCTGACTCCTGCAATCCTTAAACGTTGTTTCTCTTCCAGGTGGAAGAAGCGGTAAGTGAAGTCGATTTCCAGCTCAAGGTGGATTTGCACTTTACGGACAGTGAACAACAGTGAGTGTCCTTGGAATCCTTCAAGCGTGATGGTACAATTCCCTCTGCTCAGCCCTTCTCCAGCTCTAGGGTATCTTGATAGCCATGAACCTCAGAACCTCGCTTAGAAACCTGGTTCCTGATCAGCTGAAGAAACGTGGACAAGCAATATCTATGTGGTCATTTCAAGCGGCGTGCCTTTTAGGCAGCTTGCTCAGTGGCTGCAGACACCGACAACTCCTGACTTCCCAGCTTTATTCACTAGCACCTTCTTATCTCCAGCACTCACCCCCATACACTTGCAATGCAGTATTAATTAGGTCTTTAGATGATTGACCCTGCTGCTGCTGCTGCTGCTAAGTCGCTTCAGTCATGTACAACTCTGTGTGACCCCATAGACAGCAGCCCAACCAGGCTTCCCTGTCCCTGGGATTCTCAAGGCAAGAACACTGGAGTGGGTTGCCATTTCCTTCTCCAATGCATGAAAGCGAAGAGTGAAAGTGAAGTCACTCAGTTGTGTCCTACTCTTAGTGACCCCATGAACTGCAGCTCACCAGGCTCCTCCATCCATGGGATTTTCCAGGCAAGAGTACTGGAGTGGGGTGCCATTGCCTTCTCCGATGATTGACCCTATAAGCCTATAAACCTCAAGGCCCCTTCTGCCTCAGAGGAGATTCTGCCTGGATCCTCATCTTTACACTGAATTTTTGCTCTTATGTTTCAACTCTGAAAATCCACTGATGTATAACCTACTGATTCAGTAAGGAATCAACCCTCCTTTTTCTCATAACTGCTTCCTTTAAGCTTGTTCTGTGGCCTCTTCCTTCTACCCTAGGGGTGAAACAGTCATGTCACAGCCTGTTCTTTCATGTCATAAATAGTTCTTTTTTCAGGTATGAAAAAGTCCATTCCCAATGGGGAATGATCCCAATGATTATTGGGATCGGCACTGCCTCTTGGCTCCACTGCACCCCAGCTCCGAGATTTCTCAGGGTGGGAAACTCCCACTGTAGCAAAAGGGTTTGTGGAGCCTCTTTTACAGCTTCCTGTTTCCTTCCGCCCGGGTTGTGTGGGCCTCTCAGGGTCAGGCACAGAGACGAGGGAGGATATTGCAGATGGCGCTGGGAGTCATGCTTCATGGGTTCAGTTGCAGGCAGGACGCTTCACAGGGTAGATGCTGGATCACTGCTTTATCTACTCTCGGGGTGTGCTTGTGACTCCTTGGAGCTAGGCCCTTTAGCTGGTTCCCCTCTCCTCCAACCCCTGCAGTTCTTTGAAATAATGATGCCTCTTATGGTTGGGTTGTTCACTCCTTGCCAGAAGCTCTTTTGGCAGATTCTTCTCTGGGGACTTCACATCTGGCTCTTGGATAATGACCACAGCACTTTCATCCTCATCTCACGCTGGTGGGGACTCCCACCCCATTGCGGTTCACTCTTCTTTGGCCTTCCCAGCTACCCTCAGCTTCTTTCCTGAGGACCTTTGCAGGATACGTCAGGCACCAGGACCTGTGTTCCTTCTATTCTAGGGGACACAGGGCATGCCCCCTTGAAGACTCCCCTGATTAGGCTTAAGGTGAAGATGGAGGTGCTTCTTTTCCATTGGTTTTATTAGCACAATGTCAGCACAGTCTGACCACTTGATGCAAATTAATCCTCGCTTCTGAACTCCACAACCTCTTCAGCAAGTGCTTCGCCTTCTCCAGTGGGGAATAGATCAGGTGGCCAAGGGGCTGATGCCAGTGGAACAATTCCCAAACCCTTCAAATTTCAGAGTCCCTGTTAGAGCTTTGCTTCCTTTCTTAAGGACTGTCCCATCCCTGAGATGTGTCTGATTGTTAAGGGAGTTTTCATAACATGGGGTGTTGAATCAGAGGGACCATTTCTAAAATGTTAGAAACCTGACTGTGTCTCTGCTTTGAGAATAGACACCTGCTGATGTGTATGTAGATGGTAATGCCTCATGGCTTGGCTGGCAGGAGGATCTGTCCATGGGCCTGCCACTGGATCTGTGCTCAGCATCACAGATTCCTCACGCTTGTCTTTATCTGCACCCCAAGCCCTTCTGGCCACCTGCTTCTCTCATCACTTCTGCTTACCTTTTGGAGGGGTTGTGGATGCTTGAGAAATCTTACCTTCCTCACCCCATCCCCAGGACTTATTGTTCTAGCACCATGTGGAACTCAGAAGCCCCATATGAAGCTGGCCTTCTTTCTAAGCTATAAACTCAGAAGTGAAGTCCTTGTCTGTATTGTTCTCATGTTCCTTCTCAACAATCTAGGATTTCTATCATTCACTCACTTTATTAATTTCATTAGGACCCCCTGATCTATATTCTTACGCCTCTTCCTTCAGAGGTGTGCATCCATATCTCCCTGGCACACATTTCCACTGGATCACAGAACCTTGTCATTGATCCTAAACTCAGCCTAGAAGTCTTCCCCTACCCAGCCCTCCAGGGTGGGAAATGATCAGGTATGCGAGATACAATAAACGTGCCTTATTACCATCAGAATAGTAGTTAACAGAGAGGCTACGTGCGTGCCGGGGACTGGCCCAAAGCAAATGTAACACAGCAATGGGCTCTGAGCTCATTGACCATGAGACACTGGGTACATTCCGGCAGTTTTCTAAATCTCAGTAGTCTCGTTTATAAGACAGGCTTCATTACCGGTTCTGTACCTCACAGGTCTGTTATGAGGATAAAGAGAGGGAATATCCAAGCCGGGCCAAGCGCGTGGCCCAGGGATCAGTGTCGTCTTCCTCTCTGTGGCTTCCTAGATGTGTGTGGCGCAAGTTTCCGTGGGTCACTTCCTCCCTATAGCACAAAGTACTTAATAACCATCAGAGCCGAGTGTTTCCTTGGAGTATAAGATTAGCTAAGAGGAACAGGAAGCCAGAGGCCAGGCAGGACTTGAAAATGCCATATTTTTTAATTTTCATAAATTGGGTTTAGGAATGACAAAGCATCTCTATTACATCCTGGGGGTAGACTTCAGGCTTTGAAACATGACCCAGGCAGTCAGCTTCTTTTGGATCCATTTAGGCCTGAGCAGGATCAAAACGGAGGAGCATGCCAGGTGATGTCAGGGGCGCAAGGGCTCTGAATGTCCACCCTGTCCAGTGGTTCTCAGTGTGGATGGGATGATTGTGTCCCCCAGGGGAATTTGGCCAAATCTGGAGACATTTTCTCATTATTAAATTTTTTTTTCACATTTTAATTTTTTGGCTGTGCCATACAGCGTGGATGCAAGACCTTAGTTCCCTGAGCAGGGATCGAACCCAAACCCATGCCCCTGCATTGGGAGCTCAGAGTCTTAACCACTGGATGGCCAGGAGGGCCCTCTGGGGACATTTTTGATTGTCACTCTGGGCAGGGGGTGGGTGCTCCTGGCTTCTAGTGGGTGGGATCCAGGGACAGTCCTAAACATCCCATGATGCATAGATTGCACCCCACTCGCCAGCAGAGCATTGTTCAGCTCCCAAGGGTCTGTATCACTGAGGCTGGGAAACCTGCTCTAGCCTGACCTTGCATTTGAAACTGCTGCTCTACCAAGAGCCATGAGCGTGTGCTTGCACAGGGATGGGGGCCTCACTTCTCCCCGACAGATCCCACCCTGTCCTGGGCAGTCCTGCCTATCAGGACATTCCTCTTTACTTCAAGGGACAGGTCACCCCTGTGTGCCTTCCCTTAGTTGCTCTCAGGCTCAGTCCTTGAGGCTACACATGAAAGACCTCAGCTGGACACACACGGCTCTTCACGCCATCTCTTCCCCTCCAGTTAAACACCAGGGCCCTTTCTCTGTTTTGTGTTTGTTTGATTTTCTTCTCAATGCCATCCAGTTCATCTCTGTTTTCTCCCACCTTGTCGTTTTGTTGTTCTTTCGCTCAGTTGTGTCTGACTCTTTGCAGCCCCATCGGCTGCAGCACACCAAGCTTCCCTGTCCTTCCTCTCTCCTGAAGTTTGCTCAGACTCCTGTCCATTAAGTCAGTGATGCCATCCAACCATCTCACCCTCTGTCACCCGCCTTCTCCTCTTGCCCTCAATCTTTCCCAGCCTTAGGGTGGGAAAGATTGAAGGCAGTTCAGTCCTTTCCTATATTGAGACCCCCCCCCCCAAATAACTGAATTCTGTCTCCATCAGTTACAAAACACGAGAGAGGAGGTATGGGGAATCCTGGATGAAACTGATCAGACTCGATTGCTCTTCGGAGGTCATTTATTCATTCAGTCACATATCCCTTTTGATAAACAAATATCTGACTGATTTCTGATGTGTGCCCAATTCTGTGTTTGGTGTTAGGGATTCAACAGTGAATTAGTCACAGTTCTTGCCTTTAAGAGGTAGGACTCTTGCAGAAAACACAGTGGTAGCAAGGAAGTGCTGTGCTGGGGGCCCATGGGGGAAACACAAGAGCACGCTGGGACATTGGAGTCCAGGAGGGCTTCACTGTTGAGCCTGGGAAAGCATCTGGGCATCTTTTCATCACTGCAAGGTGAGCTCGGCATCCGTGATAGCAGAGTGTGAGCCCAGCTCTGCCACATAGCAGCTGTGTGAGGTCCCGGGGGTTGCTTTCCATCTCTGAGCCTCGGTTGCTTCATTTTTCCATCATGGCAAAAAAGTTTTTACCTGGCAGAGTTATTTGCAGGGAGGGATTGGATAAGCCAATGGGTGCACAGTGTTTGTGTGTGGGCAAGGTTGCCATGGGACTCTCCTGGAGGCAGGGATGCGCCACCACCACTCACGTAAATCACTCCCCTCCCTTGCAGGCTGAGGGACATGGCCGGGGTCCCCGTGATCAGCAGCCGTGTGCTGGGCCTGCACTTCCACCCCCGGAGAGGCCTGCATCACCAGGTGCCCGTCATGTTCGACTATTTCCACCTGTCGGTGATCTCGGTGACCATCCACGCCGCCCTGGTGGCCCTGCAGCAGCCGCTGATCAGGTATGAGGTTACATGTCCTGTGGTTCTGGGGGCAGGGTGACCGCTTTGGTTTCCTTGTTATGCTTGAGTCTCCCATGTGGCTGAGATGCTGAGAGCTGCCCAGGGGACATCAGTGCAGACCAGAGAAGCTCCCCCAGGCTGCAAATTTCAGCTCTGAGCCTCCCTGAGGGGCAGAGGAGAGGTGGACAGGGGCCTGGGGGAGGACATGGATGGGGAACCTAGGAGCTGAATGGTTTCAACTTGCTGTCTTCAGCTGGCCTGGCTTCTTTCTAACTGTGCCTTATTTGAAAAGCCACCTAACATCTCTGAGATACACGGTCTCCATCTCTAAGCCAGGACACTCGTGGGGGCTGTCCACATAGGTTTTAGTGAGTCTCACATGAGGACAGTGCCCAGCATGCAGTTTTCTGCCCCCTCCTCCCGTGGCTGTTTGTTTAAGGGTAGGACCACCTGAGTGGTCCCATGCTTTCTCTTCAGGGAATTGTCCCAGCATCTCCATGGCCTCAAGGTGCATTGAGGTTCTATGAATGCCACAACAGAGGGCCCGAACTGGCAACAACAAGCATGTCCTATCATACCCGGGCATCTTCATCCAAATGCCTGGCAGGACCAGAGGTGCCATCAGCTCGCTTCAAACCTCCTCCATGCATGAGGGTGTGGGTTACACATGTGAGCAGAGAGATATTTGGGGATGAAATCTTGTATTATGCAGTTTCTGGAAGGGAACTTTCCTGATGTCCCTTTTCAGGACACTTCTCAGTGCTGGGGGTTGAAATGCAGGTTGGGGAGACTCCAGTCCCCACTCATGGCTGCGTAGGGGTCAGTGTCCTGATCCCCTGCTGGGGTCAGCATGTAGGAAATGAGATCTTGGTGGGGTGATGTGACCATGCTGTACTTCCCTGGTCACCATGCCCATCTGCTTGCTGAGCTCCGTCCTGGGCTCTGCCTGCTAATGGGGCTATTTCAGCTCCTCTGCATAGAAAGTTTAACCTCCTAACAGAAATAATTCTTTGCAAGTTTGTCTGTAGCCACCTTGCCAGAGAGCGGCGCAGATAGAAATTCACCAGCAGAGTTGAGGCTTCTCCAGGGATGGGGGTAAAAATAGACCTGCCTTCTGTTCTCTGGGCTCTGCAGGAAGGATTCCTATGAGTTCACTCACAGTGTTTGGGAACCCTTTAAGGTTATGGGAAATACCTGTCAAGTAGGGCAAGCTCCAGTTTTTCCAGAAAAGCAGTTTTAGCATCAGTTGTTAAGTCCAGCGAGGAAGAAGCAGGTGTGGAATGAAAATTTTACCTTAAAAGATCCTTCCCTGAAACAGACTCAGGTCTGTTTAACCCTCAGTGTTTAAACCTCAACTGGGTACACCTGAGGGACTCGGCAGCTCAAGGTCACACTGAAGTCAACGATGAGTTATTCTAGTGACTAATTTGCAGTTGGTCCTCTGAATGTGCCATGAGCATCATGGCTCATACACAAATTCTCCATTTCTACTGCAGTGTTCCATTTATCCACATTCTAGCTAAACTGTAGAGTTGCTTCAAATCTCGGTTCTAAACAATTCCAAGACATGATTCTATTAGAGTGGATTGTATTTGTGGTATTATTAACAATAGCTACATAAATAGAATAATGGTTATGTTAGATTTTATGATTTTGTGGTATTATTGACAAGAACTTCTAGCATATATTGCATCATTGTTCTTTGCCAGACATTGTACTTGCACATGGCTAAACTCATGGAATCCTCAGACAACGCCACTGTTAAGGTGCTGGTATCAACCTTTTTGACTTATGAGGATACAGGGAGGTTTAAAACTTTCCCCATGGAGCTGGAAAATGCTGCTGCTGGAATTTAAACCCTGGTAGGCCTCAGTGGGTAAAGAATCCACCTGCAGTTGCAGGAGATGCAGGAGACAGGGTTCAGTCCTTGGGTCAGGAAGGTCCCCTGGAGGAGGGAATAACAACCCACTCTAGTATTCTTGCCTGGAGAGTTCCATGAACAGAAGAGCCTGGTGGGCCATGGTCCATGAGATCACAAGAGTTGGACATGACTTAGCAACTAAACCACCACCAACTCCCATGGGCTTTTCTGATCTCCCTTGATCCTAAGATGGATGGTTACCATCTCTCTGTGCTCGTTAATCTTGTGATGACTTGCAGAGCTGAGCAGGGTCTGTATTTTTGTCTGTGGAACAGGTACACAGTTTCTAACTAGTGTTGACACAGTGAAAATCTTTGACATCCACGATCCTATGAAACTTCTGTGTGGTCATGTCGTGGAGGTGGATATTGTTTTCCCTTCTCCCACAGAAGAACAGAGGTTCAGGAGGGGCCTGGGGGTTGAAGGACTTCACTCTGGGTTGTACCAATGACAGGAGTAGTTGTAGGACTCATACCACATCAGATGGAGCCTCCCCTTGTCTTTCTGCCCAATATCCCATGCTGCCTTCCCCTTGGTTAAGTCACCTCTGCCTCCATGCATCTCATCAAGCAGGTTGTGGGCATTTATAGACAAAGTGGAATGTGTGACATCCTTGGCCCCAAAGCTCATGTGCCAGTTACACCCACTTGTCCTGGTGGCATCCATAAATGTCCCACCCAAGCATCCCTCGGGGGTGAGCTGTGTGTGCGTGCTCAGTCGCTTCAGTTGTGTCCGACTTCGTGCCATTCCGTGAACTGTAACCCTCCAGGCTCGTCTGTCCATGGGGTTCTCCAGGCAAGAATATTGGAGTTGGATTGCCATGCCCTCCTCCAGGGGATTTTCCTGACCCAGGGATTGAACCCACATCTCTTGTGTCTCCTGCATTGACGGGCTGGTTCTTTACCTCTAGGACCACCTACTATCTCTTCTAAATGGCTTATCTCAGGCTCCCCAGCAACAGCGTCAAGGAGGCGGAATTAATGGCACCATCTTTTCCTTTACATCCTTTGTCAAAAGTTAGACACATTTTCAATTCTTTCAATTCACTTCTTTACAGTTTTACTCGCCCAGGAAGAGGCTCCTGGCTTGGGAAAGGCGGCCCAGACACAGGACCAGAGCAGTCTAGCCTTTCCCTGGAAAACCTGGTCTTCGGAGCTGGATACTGCAAGCCGACCTCCTCAGAGGTAACGTCTGCGTGCGGCAGTGGCCCCAAGACTGCAGACCTCACTTGGCAGGCTGTGTCTGTTCTGTGAGACTTCTGTTCATTTCAGATGCTGCATATAGAGTTTCTCTGCTCCCTCCATCCTTATCTCTTGTTGACCCATCCGTTCCTTCTTTGGTTGGCTGCTACATTTATCAATCATATTCCTAATGCCAGCCCCCAGGGTAGTGGCAGAGAGGAGGGTCTTCACATGGTACCCCTGTCATATGGCCCCTTGAAAAATATGGTTCCATGGAGGTCATGGGACATGTTGTAAGAGGCTTTCCCTCCTGGACCATGTGGAACCTCAAAAGCCCTTTGACCATAAGCTCATTTCAAAACCTGGCTCCATCCTTCATTTGCTCACTTCTCTGAGCCTCAGTTTTCCCACCTGTAGAGTGGGGTTGCTGATACTCAATAACCTCGCAGGTGAGTATGTGTGTTCGTTGCTGTAATAGGTAAAAAGTTCCATCCCTGCTCCAGACCCCCCAAGGCTTGACCGAAGGCTTTATCGTGACCATATCATAGCCCAGCCTCACCCTCTGTCCCATGCTGCTTCTCACTCCTGCATATGCTCTGCCTCTGAGACCTCCCCAGCAGACCCACCTGAAAATCTCCGACTTAGACTCTGTTTTCCAGGCAACATGGTTTGGAACATCAGGGCATATCAGGGGTTGTAGATCAATTCAATGCATCTTTGACGACACTTCTATCCCCAGACATGAGCCTTTGCTGGGACCACAGGAGCACAGGGTATGATGGTGATCAGGTGTCTGTCCTGAAGGAACTCCTGGGTGCCTGTCTGCACATCCTTGAATGCCCCTCTGAGAAGTGCTGTCTGATCTCCTAGCAAGAAATTCTCCCTCCCAAATGCTTTCTCTACAGTCAACTCTAGGCATCTCTGTCTTTCCTCCACTGGGCTCCAGACAGCTGGGGACAGAGCCCAGTGCCTTCAACTCCACATCCTTAGGGCCCAGCACCATGCCTGGCACATGTGGTTAACCCTCAGGAGGTGTGTGTTGGATGGATGACTGATCCAAGTACCTGGTCATGTTCATATAGAACTCTGAGCAGTGAGAGAGCTGAGTCACAGAGGGGTTCCTTGCCTTATACGATGGCAGACAGAGAGCAGGGGGAGAGTGAGGCATCTCCATGGACACCTGGATGCTAAGAGGGAACTGTTCAGAAGCCCTGGACCTGGTGTGGCTTGGGATGAGGAACAGGGTAGATCATCTCCGCCTGTCTGATTCTGTTACATCTGGAGAGGCCGAGCATCACTGCAGTGATGAGGCAGAGAGAAGGCTATGCTTTCAAATATCTGCTCTGCTCAATACTTTGTGATGTGGCGGACTCTATTCACCCTGTAAAAATTTAGGCTCCTTCAGTCTAAAATGGGACAATACCTATATCTTAGAAAGGATTTTAGTACAGAAATAGGCTCACAGCGGGCGCAAGATACAGTATCTTTTTTTTCCCCCTCCATTCTTTTCTTGGCTATTTTTGGGGATGTGTGTCAAAGAAGACATCTCTGTCTTTCACAAGAGTCAGATAAAATAGCTTATTGGTGGGTGCTCAGTGGTGAACTTGCTCACAGCTCAATGGGCTATTTTCAGGACCAGTTCCATTTGGGTCCCATCTGATTATGTGGGCTCAGAGCCCCGTGCCCATCCTGTGCCTTCCCCCCCGCCCCCCGCAAGGCAAGGGCTGCCAAGCAAGGAATAAAATCCACTCCCCCGCCTCCCTCACGGGCTGTGCCTTCAAGTCCCCGAGAAGCCCAGTGCATTAGCAAATAACATCACAATCTGTGGAGATTGCAGCATCAGCTGGAGCGATTAGGGAACAGGTGTTCCCTTCAAAATAAGCCTTTGTGTGCAGAGACATGTGCAGGAACTAGAGATTCACAGCAAAGTAAGGTCATTGGCATGAAAAATCCTCGGGGGGTGAGAGTTGCCATGACGTGACACGCCTCCTTCCCCAGGAGCCCAGGCGTCTCTGGTCCTGCAGCCTTGCTCTTTCCTGCAGCATCTTAAGCAAGGAGGGCTTCCAATTTAGGGCTGAAGCTGCAGCTTGCATCCCCTTCCCCTCCCACCTCCAGAAAGGCCAGCAGCTTTGCCCCAGGGGAACTGTTTTCCCTCTCCCACTCATGGCTTATCTGTCAAAGAGGATACTAATGCCTGCCTCGCAGGGTTGCTGAGAAGATTAAATGAAATAAGCATATAAAATCCTGCAGCGGAGAGCTTGGCACAAAAGTGCTCAATAAAATCCTCTGCTGGTCTTATTTTTCTTTGCGTTTGTCCACATAATTAAATTGAATGTTACCTCAAGAGCCTTGTGTTGTCGTGTGGGAGGGACGTGGAGGGTCTTAGATGTTCCCTGTTCTTGGCTTCCGCTCCACCCCGCTGTGTGACCCTGAGCCAGATAATTGCCCTCTCTGGGCCTCGGTTTCTCAATATCAGAAAGAGGATTGGGTGAGATCACTCTGGAGGCCTCCTTGAGTCCTCGCTGTGGTCTCTTATATTGTGATACCCTGACACTTCCTGGTGTAACTGAGGACACCTGACTTGTGCTTAGTGTATTCAGATTCTCCACAGAAACAGAATCAATAGGATAGTAAGATCACATGTGTACATACACACACACACATATACACATGTGTAAAGAGACAGAGAGATAGACAGACTTATCTTAAGGAATTGTCTCATGTGAATATGGAGGCCAGCAAGTCCAAAATCTGCAGATCTGGCTAGTAGGCTGGAGACCCAGGGGACAGTTACAATTTGAGTCCAAAGGCCATCTGCTGACTGAACGACCGGCTTCTTTCTCCTTTAGAGTGGGGAGGACAGGTAATGTGTGTGTCAGTCTTTTTTTTTTTTTTTTTTTTTAATATCTTCAACTGATTGAACGAGGCCCACCCATGCTGTGTGAATAACCTTTACCCATGATTCAAATCATGATTTAAATGTGAATCTCTTCTGAAACACACTTGCACAGAAACGTCTAGAATAACACTTGACTGCCTATCTGGGTACCACGGATGGGCCCTATGGACACGTAAAATTGACCGTCAGTGCTCAGGGTCTGACAGACTCTACTTGAAGGTCAGGAATCCAGTGACTCACAGTCGGGAGAAAGCCTTTTTTCCTCAGGAGCTCGGGCACACTCACTTTCTTCTCGCTGAAAGAAGTGGGGTCACTCCACTGCCCGGGGGAGGAAGAGCCACGTTGTGGAGAGACACAGACGTTAGGACTCCCCTCGTTCTCAGAGCCCCGCCTCCTTGGGCGGCGGAATCTGGGAGTCTGTTCACTTATCTGCTAGTCCTCCGCTCTGCTGGCCTCTGTGTGCCGCAGGGACAAAAATGAACAAAACTCAGTCTTTACCCTCAGTGGGTCATGGGATCTAGTGTGTGAGGCAAAGGAGTAATTAAAATGTTTAAATTCCATGTTTGTGTGAAAAGTGTCAGTCAGTTCAGTTGCTCAGTCATGTCTGATTCTGAGACCCCATGGACTGCAGCATGCCAGGCCTTCCTGTCCATCACCAACTCCCAGATGGACCCAAACTCATGTCCACTGAGTCAGTGATGCCATCCAACCATCTCATTCTCTGTCATCCTCTTCTCCTCCTGCCCTTAATCTTTCCCAGCATCAGGGTCTTTGCAGATGAGTCAGTTCTTTGCATCAGGTGGCCAAAATATTGGAGTTTCAGCTTCAGCATCAGTCCTTCCAATGAATATTCAGCACTGATCTCCCTTAGGATGGACTGGTTGGATCTCCTTGCAGTCCAAGGGACTCGCAAGAGTCTTCTCCAACACCACAATTCAAAAGCATCAATTCTTCAGCGCTCAGCTTTCTTTATAGTCCAACTCTCACATCCATACATGACTACTGGAAAAACCATAGCCTGGACTAGACGGACCTTTGTTGGCAAAGTAATGCCTCTGCTTTTTAGTATGTTGTCTACGTTGGTCATAACCTTTCTTCCAAGGAGCACTTTTTCCCACTTTTCCAAGTGAAAAGTGTGATACTTATCATTTGAAATCATTTTTTTTTTTAAATTCTGCTTTTATTTGTTGTCCTCAATGTGCAGCATGTGGGATCTTACTTCCCAGACCAGGGATCGAACCCACACCCCCTGCAGTGGAAGCACAGTCTTAACCACTGGACGACCAGGAAAGTCCCTGAAATCACATTTCTGAATGCCTGCTTTACACCAAGATACTCTATTAAACCACTGATGCATGTGGATTCCATCCATTTCCACAAAACAGTTTCCTATTTCCTTTGACAACTGAAGAAACTTAGAGGTTAAGCCGTATCTGTAAAGTCACACAGCTGGGCAGGGGCCAAGCTGGCATTTTAATTCAGCCTCATGCCAACTCCCCACCCATCTTAAGCTGCTGAAAAACTGAAAGTATTATTTGCTCAGTTATGTCTCTTTGTGACCCTGTGAACTGTAGCCTGCCAGACCCCTCTGTCCATGGAATTCTCCAGGCAAGAATATTGCAATGGATTGCCATGCCCTTCTCCAGGGGATCTTCCTGACCCAGGGATTGAACCGGGGCCTCCTGCATTGCAGGCAGATTCTTTACCAACTGAGCCACCAGGGAAGCCCCTCGGTTAATCAGCCACTAGGTTGATGGTAACCAGAGAAAGGGCTTGGGCTCGTCTGCTCTGCCCAGGCAGGTGAATGTTTGCTTGGCTCCCGTGGGTGCGCCTTGCACAGGGCACATGCTCAGGAAGGCTTTGTTGAGTGAATGAGTGGCTGAGATCCTAGAATCTGAGAACATCAAGATGAAAGAGATCAAAAGCCCGAGTCGGGAGATGGTTAGGCCTCTAACTTTCCCACAGATCTATTTCGTGCTGGTGCTCTGAGCCTCGCCAGTCCTGTGCTCACCGGCGGCGATCACAGAAGACATGCTGCCCGAGCAGAGGACTGTGCCTCAGAGGAACACGCCAGCCGCCAACGTGAAGGCCTTCCTTCCTCCACTTCCCTTAGAAGGTGCTTCCCCAGATGGAGGGACGTGTGTCCTTGAGAGGAAATGCTGGCTCCCTTTTGTTTGGATCACTGAGAAGTGAAGAGCAGCATCTTCCTCGAAGGGCGTGGTGCTCACCCGGCGCGTGCACACATGTGCGTGGCTTTGCAAGTCCTTCTGTGCTGAGCTCTGTGGCCTGACAGCCCCGCCCTCACTGATGGGAGGCGTGTGCCTGTCGGGGGTGGGCACGTGGAGGGAAACTGAGGCACAGGCCTGACTTCCATGTGGAAATCTCCCCTCTCCCAGATGCACTGTGCTCTTCTTTATTTTTTTCCTTTTTGCTCCATTTCTGTTGGGTTCTTTCCTCTGTACCCTTTGCTCTAAATACACCCTTGCTCCTTGTGAGCATCTTCAGGTCCCTCTTGTGGGGATCCGGAGTTATGAGGGTAAGACATGGACGCTTGTTATTACTGTTAACACCTCATCAGGATGCCGTAAGGAGAGACACTGCTGTTGGTTTGTTCACTAGTCAGGTGATCATCAGGCGCCTCCCGTGCCTCAGGCTCTGCACAAGGATGGTGACGTAGGGTGAACAAACACGGCAGCCTCGGCTCCCAGCTCGTGGGGTGCGGTCCCTTCTGTTGCCCTTGGGGTCCATCCGAGTTGCTGGCACATCACAGGTGCTCAGTTAATGTTGGAGGCACAGTTGAGTTGAAATGAGACCTCACTGGATTATTATTTTTTTAATGTTTATTTATGTATTCATTTGGCTGCATTGGGTCTTAGCTGGTATCTTTGTTGTCTCATGCAGGATCTTTCATGGAGGTGCTTGGACTTTCTAGTTGTCGTATGTGGACTTAGCTGTTCCATGGCAGGTGGGATTTAGTTCCCCAACCAGGGATTGAAGCCTCGTCACCCACTTGCAGGGCAGTCTTAACCACTGGACCACCAGGGGAGTCCCCCTCATTGGCTCCTTGGCTCTCTCTAGCTGCTGCAAGTGGGGGCCACTCTTCCACGTGTGGCGTGCAGGCTTCTCACCACAGTGGCTTCTCTCGCTGTGGAGCACAGGCTCTAGGGCGCGTGGGCTTCAGTAGTTGCAGCACAGGGGCTCATTAGTTGTGGCTCATGGGCCCGAGAGTGTGCAGGCCTCAGTAATTGTGGCGAATGGGCTCCGTGGTTACGGCCCGTGGGCTCTGGAGGGCTCAGCAGTTGTAGCGCATGAGCCAAGCTACCCCACAGGGAATATGGGATCTTCCTGGACCAGGGATCAAACCCATGCCCCCTGCATTGGCAGGCAGATTCTCATCCACCGTGCCACCAGGGAAGTCCACTTTCTACTATTTTGAGAATTAAGTTGGCAAACGCTGTTGTGTTCTCCCTCTCCCTCTCTGCCAAACAGTTTCAGCAGTCTCATTTAAATGATTATCTAATTTCCTTAAAATCCTGGGGACTAAATAGTAGGTTGCTAAATGGTGCCTGGGCTATGATGGGCTTTCCGTTACATCAGTCTGCTTATGGATGCAATATAATTGTACAGGTTATTTCTAAAAGAGGATATAAATCAGTGGAAATGGGCTTTTCGTGCAGAAGTCTACAGTATTGATTATTTATGCACCACCCTTTTCATTAGTGAAGAGCTGCTTTATTCCACACTGCCTGCTTTCAGATGCCTTGCTCCTCTCCAGAGAGTCAAGGCATGATGGGAGGTGTCAGCTACGAAAGGAGAGGATGGTACCCTCCTTCCCAGACTGCCTTGCGTTTCCTCACTGCGTCATCAGGGTCCAGTGCAGCAGACTCTCAGTAAACACATACCAAGGGACTTCCCTGGCAGTCCAGTGGCTAAGAATCTGCCTTGCAGTGCAGGGGATTCGGGTTTGATATTGGGTCGGTGACCTAGGATCCCACAACCCACAGAGCACCTGAGCCCGCGTGCTGTAACTTCTGAGCCCACTAGCCACAGCTGGAGTCCAGGTTCTGCAACTGAGAGCCAATGCAGCCAAATAAATATTAAAAGATAATAAACACATACCGAGTGAATTACAGGATGTGGATGCAGCAGGACACGCAGGCAATATCACCAGATTTGGAGGAAGAAAACCTGGTAGGCCAGGTTCTTCCACGGGTGAACTGTGAGAGCGTGGGCAAGTCAGATCACCTCTCTGAGCCTGTTTCTTCTTGTCTTTTGTTGTTATTCAGTGGCTAAGTCATGTTCAACCCTTTGTGACCGTGTGAACTGCAGCACACCAGGCTTCCTTGTCTTTCACTGGCTCCTGAAGTTTGCTCAAACTCATGCTCATTGAGTTGGTGATGCCATCCAACCATCTCATCCTCTGTCGTCCCCTTCTCCTCTTGCCCTCCATCTTTCCCTGCATCAGGGCCTTTTCCAATGCATTGGTTCTTCACATCAGGAGGCCAAAGTACTGGAGCTTCGGCTTCAGCATCAGTCCTTCCAATGAATATTCAGTGTTGATTTCCTTTAGGCTTGACTGGTTTGATCTCTTGGCAGTCCAAAGGACTCTCAAGAGAAGAAAACTGCTCACTTTGTAAATTCTGCTTTTGGTTCAGATGGGAGAGGGGGCTCCCCCTTGGCATACCCCTCTCTCTCTACTGTCTTCTCTCCCATCCTGTTCTCCAGGGATGATGAAATCATGACACCACATATCACATTTGCCTTCTAACGTAATTGTACCAGTTAAATATATCAAACACTTCTCCGTGTTAGGCTCTTGTTGGATATTTTTAATATGCTGTCTCTCAGCTCCCTGCATAGGTTCACATGCTATAATTGAGAAAACTGAAGGTCTAACAACTTCAGCAAATAGCTCAGCACCAGGCAGAAGGTCCCTGATAGGCCTGGCACATGAGCCCAGGAATGACTGCATCTGACCCCTGCCTTCTGTCCACTTGGAATTATTATTCACCTGCCTGTCTCCTTTAATCTTCTAGTAAGTGAGGGACCACGTCTGCCACGCTTGGCATCAAGCATTCAACACAGGTATCTCTTGAATCAATAATTATATTAATGTTGGCTCCTTTTTTGCAAATAATAATATTTTTTGAAGAACTCAAGTCGAAGCCATTCTGTGTGTACTTTTTCAGATAGTATTTTAGTTAATGCTCAAGTGTGAGGTTGAGTGATGTCACCATGAACAAATTAGCCCCATCTGTAGTCTCATGGAATTTACAATCTGGCCAGAAAAAAATACTGAAAAAATAATTTCATGCAAGATAAACATTAAGAAAGGGTCATCTACGGTGCTGTAGCTCTGCAGAAACATGTAATGGGGTCAGGGGGTTGGTCCCAAGGATACTGGGGTGGGACTTCCCCGATGGTCCATTGGCTAAGACTCCATGCTTCCCATGCAGGAGGCCTGATTTCGATCCCTGGTCAGGCAGTTAGATCCTACATGCCAAAACTAAAGTGGCTCAGATGATAAAGAGTCTGCCTACAATGCAGGAGACCTGAGTTCAATCCCTAGGTTGGGAAGCTCTCCTGGAGAAGGAAATGGCAACCCACTCTAGTATTCTTGCCTGGAAAATCCTGTGGATGGAGAAGCCTGGTAGGCTACAGTCCATGGGGTCACAAAGAGTCGGACACAACTGAGCAACTTCACTTTCATTAAAAAAAAAAAAAATCAGTAATTGAGGGCAGGCTTCTTTGCAGGAGGAAATTGAATCTGCTTGTTCAACTAGAAGGTACTCAGGATGCAAGACTGAATTTAGATCCACCTTTTGCCATGACTAGTGGCCTCCCAAGTCCTCCATCTTCCAAAGCTAGGCATTGCTAGGGGCCTCCCAAAGCATGTGGTCCATCTTTCTTTTTTTGAGAGAATATCCTTTGTTGGAGTTTTTACGTATTACTTTATTTAGCATGTTTCTATAGAATACCTATTTTCATTACCCCCCTGATGGATTAGACAAGCACAGCCAAGGGAGAGATGAGGACCCCACATCACACGGGGTCAGTCTTTGGCTGGGGGTCTCCTAGGGAGGCACAAAGGAGGGTCAAGCTTCCCGAACTCAAAAACAGTCACGAAACACTTCTCAGAGTGAAGCATCTCTAATCTGAGTCAAAATGAGTGGATTGTCGATTGTAGCTGGGAGAGGAGGGCTGGAGAAGAGTGTTAGCAGGGCTACGGGCAGGGAGTGAGAGGGCAGGGTCCATCTGGGGACTCCAGGGAGGTCATTGTGGACGGACATGGGGCTGGGATGGTCACAGTGGTCTGATCATTAGGAACCCTGGCAGCTAGCTTAGCCACAAAAATATGGCAAGTCAGGGATTGGAATGACAGGATGGGTTGTCATCCTTGCTGCTATGTAGAGGACTGATCGGAGTAGAGTTTACAGCTGAGGCCAGAGAGGCAAGGTTGGAGGCCAGCACAATGGTCCAGGAAAGAACAGAACAATTACCTTGGCAATGAAGAGGTGAGTTGAGCAGAGAAGAAAGATAGATGGATGTCAGAACTGCAATTGAATTCGAATGGGGAGACTTGCAAAATAAGTGATGGTCAGGGATCACTACAAGTAATCAACAAAATAATTGTTGGTCAGGGATCACTACAACTCGGTTGTGAGCTAAGTTCCTAATAAAGAGAGTTAGTAAATTTGATTCACACTCAAGTGTGAATGGCTAGAATAATCCATTTTCAGTTCAGTTCAGTTCAGTCACTCAGTCGTGTCCGACTGTTTGTGACCCCATGAATTGCAGCACACCAGGCCTCCCTGTCCATCACCAACTCCTGGAGTTCACTCAGACTGACGTCCATCGAGTCAGTGATGCCATCCAGCCATCTCATCCTATATCGTCCCCTTCTCCTCCTGCCCCCAATCCCTCCCAGCATCAGAGTCTTCCATTGAGTCAAATCTTCACATGAGGTGGCCAAAGTACTGGAGTTTCACCTTTAGCATCATTCCTTCCAAAGAACACCCAGGACTGATCTCCTTTAGAATGGTTGGATCTCCTTGCAGTCCAAGGGACTCTCAAGAGTCTTCTCCAACACCACACTTCAAAAGCATCAATTCTTCGGTGCTCAGCCTTCTTCACAGTCCAACTCTCACATCCATACATGACCACAGGAAAAACCATAGCTTTGACTAGATGGACCTTTGTTGGCAAAGTAATGTCTCTGCTTTTGAATATGCTATCTAGGTTGGTCATAACTTTCCTGCCAAGGAGTAAGCGTCTTTTAATTTCATAGCTGCAATCACCATCTGCAGTGATTTTGGAGCCCCCCAAAATAAAGTCTGACACTGTTTCCCCATCTATTTCCCATGAAGTGATGGGACCAGATGCCATGATCTTCATTTTCTGAATGTTGAGCTTTAAGCCAACTTTTTCACTCTCCTCTTTCACTTTCATCAAGAGGCTTTTTAGTTCCTCTTCACTTTCTGCCAGGGTGATGTCATCTGCATATCTGAGGTTATTAATATTTCTCCTGGCCTTCTTGATTCCAGCTTGTGCTTCTTCCAGCCCAGTGTTTCTCATGATATACTCTGCATAAAAGTTAAATAAGCAGGGTGACAATATATGACCTTGACGTACTCCTTTTCCTATTTTAGGTGACCCTAATTGACATTTTAGGAATCAGTAAACTAAAATGGATGGGAATGGGCAAATTTAATTCAGATGACCATTATATCTATTACTGTGGACAAGAATCCTTTAGAAGAAATGGTAGTCAGCAGAAGACTAATAATCAGCAAAACATTCTGAAATGTAGTACTTGGGTGCAGTCTCAAAAATGACAGAACAATCTTGGGATTGTTTCCAAGGCAAACTATTCAATATCACAGTAACCCAAGTCTATGCCCCAACTACTAATGCCAAAAGAAGTCAAATGATTCTATGAAGACCCAAAAGACCTTATAGAGTTCACACCAAAAAAGATGTTCTTTGCATTATAGGAGCTGTGCTTAGTCGCTCAGTCATGTCTGACTCTTTGCGACCCCATGGACTATAGCTCGCCAGGCTCCTCTGTCCATGGGGATTCTCCAGGCAAGAATACTGGAGTGGGTTGCCATGCCCTCCTCCAGAGAATCTTCCCAACCCAGGGATCGAACCCAGGTCTCCCGTATTGCAGGTGGATTCTTTACTATTTAAACTAACAGGAAAGCTGCAACATAGGGGATTGGAGTGCAAAAGTAGGAAGCCAAGAGATACCTAGAGTAACAGGCAAGTTTGGCCTTGGATAAATGAAACAGGGCAAAGACTACTTGAATTTTGCTGAGACAACACACTGGTCATAGCAAACACTCTCTTCTGACAATGCAAGAGATGACTCTACACATGGACATCCCTAGATGATCAATACTGAAATCAGATTGGTTATATACTCTTTGAAGCCAAAGATGGAGAGGTTCTATACAGTCAGCAAAAAAAACAAGACTGCGAGTTGACTGTAGTTCAGATCATGAGCTCCTCATTGCAAACTTCGGGCTTCAATTGAAGAAAGTAGGGCAAACCACTAGCCCATTCAGGTATGACCTAAATCAAATCTCTTATGATTATACAGTAGAGGTGATGAATAGATTCAAAAGATTAGATCTGATAGAGTGCCTGAAGAACTGTGGATGGAGGTTCATAACATTGTACAAGAGGCGGTGACCAAAACCATCCCAAAGAAAAAGAAATGCAAGAAGGCCAAGTGGTTGTCTGAGGAGACCTTACAAATAGCTGGGAAAAGAAGAGAAGCAAAAGGCAAAGGAGAAAAAGGAAGGTTTCCTCACCTGAATTTAGGAGTTACATTTAAAAAGATGAATGTTTATCTCACAAAAGGGGAATGTTTATCTCTATTCTCTCTGCCCAGAATATCCTTCTCTGACCCCTCCCATCACTCCCTCCATCCAGAGAACTCCTAGTTAGCCTTCAAAACCCAATTCAGTCATTACCTTTTATGTGAAGCTTTCTTTGACTAACCCAGATAACCATAAGCTGCTGATTTGTCTGTCCTACATTTGCACTTTAAGCATACTTCTCTCATTTTGCCTGAAAGTAATAACTGTTTAATGAGTCTCTTTTGTTCCATCATTTCAAAGCATTCCATGAGGACATAGTCATTCATCTCAATATTCAAAATTAAATCACTCCAAGGACATTTTACCCTCCTTTCTCAGGGTGAAACCAGGTCACCCCTTGAGGAAACAGATGACAGACTTGGTCAATAACCAGAATTTTAAGCAGAACAGGAATTAAGGACCCTGGGACTGAGCTGACAGTGTCCAGGGTACTTTACCTTTGTCCCTCTTTGTGGAGATAATGACAGGTCGTGGTGGGGGGGGTCTACATCAAGGAAATTGGGGGCCATAAGAAGTGGAGACCAAACGCTTGACCACTGCAAATACTAATGAGCGAATTAGAGAGGAGGACACAGTTCTGGCCACAGAGGCAATTGGCTGGGTGTTGGCTCTCATTCTGCCAGGATATATTTAGCATTGTGTGAATGTGAAAACAAGGTCTGAACATAAAGCATTTCACTGCTAATGGATTTGTGGGACCCACTTCTCTCAGCTGGTTCTTGATAGATGACAAGGGCCTGCAACTGACGTTGCCCAGCAGAGTAGTTATTCATTTGGTTCTTTCTTGACGTCTAGCTGGGCAGATATCTTCCAAAGGAAGTCTTGATGTCAGAGAGAAGGCCATTTCTATTTACTGCGGTCTTAATGGAAGGGACGCTGATGCAGGAGCCAGAAGCTGGAGGTTCTAGAACTGATTTCCCTAGTGTCTATGCTGTGAGACCCCAGCAGAGCCCACCCATGCAGATGGGCTAAATCAGGAAATGCAGAACCTTGGAGTTGGGTGGGGTGGAGGTCTGGAGGAAACTGCAGAGATGCTCCCACATACCCTTCATTCTTTTTGTAAATTAATTTTTAATTGGAATATAGTAGCTTTACAATGTTGGGTTTGTTTCTACCGTATAGCAAAATGCATCAGCCATGTGTTATACATACGTCCCTTTTTTCTGAACTTCCTTCCCATTCAGGCCACTACAGACCCCTGAGTAGAGTAGACACTCATTAGTATTCATAGTGTTCATAGACACTCATAGTATTGATAGTGTGTATATGTTAATCTCAGTCTCCCAATTCATCTCACCCCTCTCTTTCCCTTACATTTGTTCTCTGCATCTAGGTCTCTATTTCTGCTCTACAAGTAAGATCATTTATACCACTTTTCTAGATTCCACATGTATGTGTTAATATGCAATATTTGTTTTTCTTTTTCTGACTTACTTCGCTCTGTGTGACAGTCTCTAGGTCCATCCATGTTTTGCAAGTGGCACAATTTCATTCCTTTTTACTGCATTCTTTTAGGCATCTCTAAGGACTGCATTTCCCAGGCATACTTGGAATTAGGTTTAAGCCTTAAGACTAGATTCTGGTTAAATGGGAGCAGAAGTGATACAGGCCTCTTTCCCCACTCTTAAAACATCTTGCTTGATGATCTGGTCTTTCTTTCCTTTCCATGGTGACCTCAGTGGTCATGTGTTTAAGAGGGCAGTGGCACCAAACAGAAGAATTTGGATCTAGAGACACCCACACAGGAGAGTCTCTGAGCTCTATCAGACTTTGGGAAAACAGAAAGAAAAGAAAAATAATGTTAAGAAACTGAGATGTAGCGGTTTCTTGTTATATAGTTAGTATTAAGAAAAACGTATTCCTTTCTATGTGTCAGGCACAGTGAAAACCGAAAATGCATGGCACTGATCTTAGCGATCCACAATCTAGAAATGGAGACTTTGATACGAGAAGATGGACCCGTGAGGACCCATGTTCCAGGTGGCAGGGCATCTGGTAAACTCTCACCTCTGAGAATTGGAAGGCAGACCACAGGCTTGCTGAAATGTGTCTCTGGAGGGAGGTTTCTCAGACTCGGCACATTTGATACTTGGGACATTTGGGGACACTGGGGGTGGGTGATTCTTCGCTGTCCTGTGTGTTGCAGGGTTTTTGGCAATATCCCTCGTCTCTGCCCATTAGATGCCCCAGCACCTGCTACTCAGTTGTGACAACCAAATATATCCCCAGACATTGACAGATGTCCCCCAGGAGGCCAAATTTCCCCTGGTTGAGAACCTCTGCTCTGGGGAAAGAGGTTGGAAAACAGAAAGTTAGCAGCAGCGTATCTTACTGCATGTGGCTCTGTTTGAGGAGGTGTTACAGAAAACTGGTGAGCTCGGGAGGAAGTAAGTGTCTTCCAAACACACATGGAAAAGAAGAGAGAGTCTGTGCACAAGTTTGGGGAATGGCAAAGCTCGAAAATCTCTTTCTCTTTGAACACAAACATTAAGATGATTATTTTTAAAAGCAAACAAAAACTTTGTGTGACAAGAAAACTCCTCATTTAAATAAAACGACAGTGGGCTTTCCTGTTGGCTCAGTGGTAAAGACTTCACCTGCCAATGCAAGAGACGAGGGTTTGATTCCCAGTCCTGGAAGATCCTACATGCCTCGGAGCAACTAAGCCCATGCTCTAGAGCCCAGGAACTGCAGCTCATGAGCCCACATGGCACAACGACTGAAGCCCACGTGCTGCACAGTAAGAGAAGCTACCGCAATGAGAAACCTGTGTACCACAGTGAAGAGCAGCCCGCACTCCCTGCAACTAGAGGAAAGCTTGCAAAACCATGAAGACCCAGCACAGCCCAAATAAATAAATATATAAATAAAGTGACAGTGACTGGGGGCAGAAATCAGATTAGTGCTCCAAATCTCCCACATATCGACCCAGAAACCTTCAAGTCAACTTCCATTTAGTTCCTAAGAGAAACCTGGAGGCAGAAAATCAAAGAAATGAAGCAGATTTAAGAGCACATGGAAGAGACTAGGAGCAGATGCCCTAACCCTAAGCTGTGATGCTGAGAGCGCACGGCGGCGTGAACCCAGTGACCCTCCTTTAAGCAACTTTCTCCAGTAATGAAAATACACAGCAACCGGCTGATTGACTGTTTGGTGACACTGTTGCCCAGGTGAGTGTGGTGTGTGCACACACGCTCACACACATGCACGCGCACACGCACACACACACACATGTACTTGCACAGCCACGTGTGGTTATATTTGCAGGAAAGATGAAGCAGTCCCCCCAAAGTCACTGTGTTCTGGTTTGAATGCAATCAGCCAACAAGCAGGGCAGTGCACACTTATTTTCCTGATGCCCAGGCTTCTGTCTTTGGTCTGAGATGTGTGCTGGCCGAGGAGGAGCAGGTGCTGCAGGCAGATGGCTGGAGAGAGTCCTGGTAACTGGAGGGTGATCAAGGGCCTCTTGCTGCAATTCAGGCAGAACTTGCAAGCCCA
This sequence comes from Bos javanicus, assembly GCF_032452875.1. Lineage (NCBI taxonomy): Eukaryota > Metazoa > Chordata > Mammalia > Artiodactyla > Bovidae > Bos > Bos javanicus. The sequence continues at coordinate 4,447,763 of NC_083881.1, forward strand.
GCTAGCCTCTTTGCACCTTCCTCCTTTCTCCAAGGCTCGCCCTGGACTGAAGGTGCTCTTGCATTGAAAAGGAAGAAAGTGAAATTGGGATGGGCAATGTGAGAGCTGACATACATGGCACTTGCCCCCAATAAACTGGCTCAAGAGTGTCCAGCTCAGCTCAGCCTGTCAAACCCACCTTGTCAAACGTGGGTCTGTCCACTGCTAACTCATGTCTGTCGAGCTCCATGGCTGCTTAGCTCTCAGTTATATTTGTTACCATAGTATAGACATCAGAAGTTCAGGATATTTGCACTTTAAAAAAATGCATTATTTACCTGTATTTTTGGTTGTGCTGGGTCTTTGTTGCTGTGTGTGCGGCTTTTTCTGGTTGTGGCAAGTGGGGTCTACTTTCCAGTTGCAGTGCTCCAGCCACTCTTATTGCAGAGTGTGGGCTCAGTAGCTGTGGGGCAAGGGCTTCATTGCTCCTTGGCATTTGGAATCTTCCCAGAACCCATGTCCCCTGCATTAGCAGGTGTATTCTTAACCTCTGGACCACCAGGGGAGTCCTATCCACACTTCTTAGTAGCTTATTGTCAGTAAACAACCTTGAATATGGTACCAGGTCACAGGCAGAGAGTGCCTTTCCCTGGGGCCTATAGTTGGCGATAGTTATTATATTAACCAGGAGTGCACATCAGAATCTCCTGGGAAGCACTTCTTTTTAAGATGATGTTTTCTGAGTCTTATTTCCAGAGACTGTGATTTAGCTCAATCAGAGTAAGGCTTAGAGAGCAGTATTTAAAAAAATCTCCCCTGATTCTGGTGTATCCTTGAGTGGAGGTCTCCTGGAATGAACCAGAAGGTACAGACTTTGGAGTTGGGCTCACTTGGGCACAAACCCAGGATGGGTCACTCTAGTCCTTGAGTTCATCACCTCTCTGAGCTTGGGATAATGTATACACACAAGTGCTCAATTTGGAGGCAAAGCTCAATGACCTCCCTTTTCAATTGAGATATTTGGTCCAGTCCATGAAGAAGGCAACCCAAGCTTTAACATCTATGATTCTGCATATTCTAATTAGGCTTTGTTGATTGTAGCATTTCTTCCCTCCAATTTCCACTCTTTCCTCTGACCCCAGGTTGCATTAGGAGGCCCTTCCTGGACCCCAGTATCTTCTTGCTCATTCTCATCATCACAGACTTTGTAGTTGATTGTCATTGCTCTTTGTCTAGCCAGTCTCTCATGAGACTTCAACTTTCTAGATTGCAAGTATTGGGGGCAGTTTCTGTTCACTGTATCATTTCAAACCAACAGGTGCCCCCACCCCAGAAAGAACCCTACGTGCACAGCCATTGTCACGTGACTCTTTTAATTAATTAGTTGATTTTGGGCTGTGCCGGGTCTTCCTTGCTGTGCGGGCTTTTCTGTAGTTGCTGCAAGCAGGGGCCGCCCTCCAGCTGTGGTATGCAGGCTTCTCACTGTGGCAGCTTCTCTCATTGCAGAGCAAAGGCTCTAGGGCTCACAGTCTTCAGTGGTTGTAGCATGTGCGTTCGGCAGTTGCAACTCCCGGCTCTAGAGCGCAGGCTTAATAGTTGTGGCAAACAACTTTAGTTGTTCCGTGGCGCGGGGAATCTTCCCAGACCAGGGATCAAACCTGTGTCTCCTGCATTGGCAGGCAGATTCTTTCCCACTGAACCACCAGGAAGTCCTGGTCACATGGCTCTTGATGCTTTCTATGCTTTATCCTATTTAATGCCCATGATAACCCTCTGAGCTAAATCATCACCTGTACTTTGGACACGAGGAATCTGAGGCTCAGGTCACACAAGTGCAAAGCTTCAGAAGAGAATCCAGTGTGGCAGAGAGTGTCTAACACTGGTGTGCCTGGCCTTGGAAATTGCCCATGTAGGCACCTGGTCCACAGTGCATAAGAATCTCATGTTCATGGCAGCAGCCTGCCACCTTGCCACACCTTGCCCATCCTATTGCTTCACCCTCATCCGCAGCTTTATAGAATGTTTCTTCCTCCTAAATATAGCAGGAATGCTCCCCAAACCTCTCTGTAATCATAATTGCTCCATCTGAGAAAACAAAAACCATAATTTGAGCATAACTACTCATTGAGGAGTTAAAGACTTGGCAAGAGTTACTGAAAAGAATCATTTTATGTTCTGGCTCTTAGGCATGCCCTGGACTTGGAGTTAAGAAATCCATAATTAAATTGGACTCTGACCTTTATTAGCTTTTGTTCTTGAGTAAGTCAGTAAACCTTCTGAGATTCAGAGCCCTGGTCAGGAAAGTAACAGTAATACTTGTTCCTTAATTCTTTAACATAATCAGTAACTTGGCCATCTCACCGTATTCCTGTATCTGGTCATTTTTAGTGAGACTGCAGCTAACCATGTGTTCTCCTTCTGTCACGGACAAGCAGGACACTAGTGGAGGGTATATATTTTAAATAAACAATTATATCATTAACTGTTAAATGTGTTAGTTGCTCAGTCATGCCTGACTCTTTGCAACCCCATGGACTGCAGCTCACCAGGGTTCCTCTGTCCATGGAATTCTCCAGACAAGAATACTAGAGTGGGTTGTCATTTCCTTCTCCAGGGGCTCTTCCTGACCCAGGGATTTAACCCAGGTCTCCTGCAATTCAGGCAGTTTCTTTATCATCTGAGCTACCAGGGAAGCCCATTATATTATTAAATCATACATTATAATTGTGATGAGAGTTAAAAATGAATAGAGCAAGTGATTGCTCTTCTACTCTCTCTGTGTCTTGTTTATGTCCTGTTTAGGATGATTCACCTACGTGCCAGAGAACTCTTGTTATATATGATCATCTTTGGGAAACCCTAGCATTTCAAAATATATACCTGTTTAAGTGTCTGCAGTATCTGCCATGAGCCCTGGACTCTGGACCCAGGTTGCAAATGTTGCATTCTTGACTCTCTGCGTGAGTGTGTGTGTGTGTGTATGTGTATATGTGTGTGTGCAATTTTAGACAGTTTACTTATTCTCTCTATACCTGAGTTAAACTCATCTGTAAAATATAAATAATATTAATATGGAAAATGTATAGGTTTGGAATGAGAAATCAACGTGTTAATATACGAAAGCCTGCGACATAGCACAAGGTACAAGATCAGCCTTCCATAAGTCGCTATACATGTACTGGTTCCTACTAACAACTTATCACGAGCACATCATACCCGTGTGCCTGTCAGCTGATGGCTCCTAAAGGGAAAGGGTGAAACAGGTGAACAAGCAGAGGGGCCTTGCAATAATCCAGGAAAGAACCTGCCCCCAGGTAATTACCCCAGGAAATGGGAGGAGGAGTGGAAAGGGTGAGAGGAATTTTGGAGGGAGAATAAATAGATCTGGGTGCGGGAGAAAAAAATTCAAAGACAACTCTGGTTTTTTTTTTGGCTAATTGGGAATGGTATATATAGCTTTTCCCATTTATTCCCTTAAACTCTTTTTTGGTATTTTCTCAGTCTTCCATCTCCAATGTGTAACCAGATCTGGTGCTTTCCACCATATGATTGCTGAGGGTTTTCCCTGCGTTTACAGTGCTCTGAACCTTCACTGGTGCCTGGTGGGTTTTTGTAATACGACTGAAGCCTGGAGTTCAAGGCCACGATGAAAGCTGCCTAGGTCAGGTTCCAGGCTCAGCAGTTCTAGAAATTACAGGAAAACTGGATATTGTGATGTTTTCCCCCCACATATCAGCCTGTTCTCCTAATCAGTGTCCCTTTTTTCTCACTGAAAAATGAGCAGGACCAATGGAATATTCCAAAACTCCATACTTTCTATCTCCAGTGTTATGCATAATTGAATATATTTGATAGTTTCTATCATCTTGAAAAATCACTTTTCAAATATTGAAATAATAAAAGATCCATCAAAGAACAGTGGTGTGATATTACCTTCTGTTCCCATGGAGACCAAATCACCAGTGTTCAGCTGTGTGATTATTAATGGCATCTGCTCATATAAGGTACACTGAGTGAGCTTGGTAAGTAAGCAAATGATATTTATCATCGCCTGCAATGTGTTCAACTCATTCAACTTATGTTTGTCATTGGGATTTTATAAATGGTTTTATTTTCTAGTTTGGTTCCATTTAATTTTTTTGAAGGGCATGTTGCCAGTGTTTGGTAAGATATTTCTTGGCGATGTTGCGTAGTCTTATGAGAAACACTTTATTTGTGTGTGTGTATATGGGTTTGTTTGGGGAGGCATGTCATTGAACAGGATTTCTGCAGTGTAGACTCAACAGCTATAGCATACTATAGGAAGTAAGAAACCCAGTAAAACCGGAGAGGAATTTTTATTGAGCAAGTACTGTATGGTGTACAGAATGTTCAATTTTTGCAAACAGGGTCTCTTCTGAGCCTTGTAAGATCCATGAACATTTCACATTATGAATCCCATTCTATAGATGAAGACACTAAGGATCTGAGAGGCCAAGCATTTTTCCTAAGGGCACTTATTTGAAACATAATTCTAAACCACCTGTATGTAGTTCTGAAGTGATTGCTCTTCTTTGTGTTTTTCACTAAACTAAATTGTGGTTCTGAGCATAATGCTGGCCCCTGTGGGTTGTTCTCATGGTTAATGTATTTAAAGCGATGGGCACATAGCCACTGTTGAGTGAATGGTATTGGGTTGGCCAAGACCGGGGAGCGAGACCATACCTCTCACTTTAACAGAGTCTGCTCCACTAACTGTTGGAACTGAATCTCATTCCTCGCTGACTTCTGCCATCCTCTCTGCCTCATTGGCTGCTGCCTCTGGGTAGCACAGAGTCCTGTTCCATATTGATCTCATTGTCTTTCCCAAGAGAACTTTCAATGAAAATGATGCCTGTTTGTGGCTGCCAGGGTATCAGCTGGAGGCTTCGGGGAGCACTCCAACTTTGGCTTAGCCCTGCCTGTAGGCTCTGATGCATTCATGGGAGGGAGAGAGGGTTGGAGGGTGGAGAGCCCCTGAGAACTTCCCACGGTGCCTTAGCTACACTTCTTGAGACTTATCGTCGATGCTTTGAGTCTTGGCACTGTGATCCTTGAGTACCATAGTGCGCTCTCTGTCCCAAAGCCCCTTCATCCTGTTTTACTTAGCGGCCAATCACACCCCTTTGATTCCTGAACCCCTTTCATAGACAGGGACCCTGAAGCCCTGAGAGCAGAAGTGACTTGCCTAGGATTGTCCATCTGGTAAACTTTAGATGTTGGATTTAAGACTGCATTCAGTGTTCTGTCTGCTATGTAAGTTGTCTTGGTGATCATGGCAGGGAATTCATAGAGGTGTAAGGAGTTTTGCTCCATGACTAAGATTCAGATCAGACTCTGTACTTTCTGTGAATTAATAGAATAATATTAGCTAAAATATACTAATAATATTAACTAAAATATCTTTTCCGGGCACTGTCTTAAGCCTTTGCATACACTCTCTGCTTGCAGCCTATGAAGAAGCTGCCTTTTATTTCCCTCGTTTTACAGGCAAGGCAACTGAAGCCTACAGAGATAAGCACCCGGCCCAAGTCCAGGTAGGCTGTGAGTGACGGGGCTGGAGTTTCAGCCCACGCTGGTATAACCCTAGAGATTTGCTCTTAGCCATTACGTCTGTTCAGCTGGGGTCATCTTCTGGGGACGCAAACACATTTTCTGTGTTGCTTATCTGAGTGAGTCACCAGAAACCTCAGAATCACCTATGACTGCTTCTCCCTTGCATCCTCATCAGTGGCTGATTCCTTCAAACTCCAGGAGTCTTAGTTTGTCTCCCTTATCCCTCTTCTACCGCCTGAGCAGATGCCCTTTTACCTGGAAAACGCTCAGCGTCCCACTTGTCACTCACCTTCTGGTCCTCTTCTCTCTCCTCGCCTCACCCAGGCTGATTGGAGATGATGGACCGTAAGCGCATCATCATGACAAACAAGAGGGGGCGTCATATTCACTTATTTTACATCTTTCAATCTGCACTCACCTTCAGCTTTCTCCCCACGTGTGCACTGTGCTAAAATCGTGTTTTCTTTTTTCACTTCTGCCAAAGGTCTTCCTTTACTTGAGTTTTCACATACATGCCTGGAATTTTCATCCTCCTTGAAAAAAAAATATGACTATGTCTTTTAAATTATAGGGTCACTTCTTACATGGCATTTTTTCTTGACTTGACCAAGAACGATACAGATACTGTGTGTGTGTGTATGTGTGCGTGTTGCTGTAGCATTTATACACAAATTTATCACAGCATTCACCAAGCTGCACCAAAACCATTCACCTGTGTGCTGCCTCACACACTCAACTACAAGGGACTTGAATCCAGAAATTATGTACCAATAATCTTTTAAACTTTCTAACAACATTCTGCTTAGTGCTTAGCCCAGAAACAACACCCAATAATTGATTCTTGAAGAAACTATATGCATGATTGATTTGGGCACCACGCTGAATATTTTATGTATGTATATTCTACTTTGGGTTTCCCTGGTAGCCCAGTTGGTAAATAGACTGCCTGAAATGCAGCAGACCTGGGTTTGATCCCTGGGTCAGGAAGATCCCCTGGAGAAGGCAATGGCAACCCACTCCAGTATTCTCACCTGGAAAACTCCGTGGATGGAGGGCCTTTGGCAGGCTACAGTTCCTGAGGCTGCAAAGAGTCAGATATGATTTAGCAACAAAGACCAGATGTATTCTTCTTCATTCTAAGATAATGGCTCTTTGTAATAATATCAACCATAATTAGGGTTAAAACCACCCAAACTCTTCTTGAAAATTTCTCTTGGCTGGGTGTAGAAGTATTACTAAAAATAACATTTGCATAAGGGAAATGGTGGAGTAGTTTGTAAAAAGAGAATAGCTCTCATTTACTAGGATCAAATGGCAACCCACTCCAGTACTCTTGCCTGGAAAATCCCACGGATGAGGAGCCTGGTAAGCTACAGTCCTGTGAGCCGCAAAGAGTTGGACATGACTGAACAACTTCACTTTCTTTCTTTCTGTTGAGAGGCAGAGAGTGGCCAGCCCTAGGGGATCTGTGACTTGGGTTTGGTGAGGGGAAGGGTATATAGATGCTGGCAGGTGGGGATGGGAGACTGGATTCAGGGTCAGAACAGGCTGGTGTCTGGACAATTGAAGTCAGGGCAAGGGGAAACCATGGGCAGAGGGCCCAGGCTTTGGTCTCTGGATTAGAGTGGCTTTCATAACAAACCCAGGGGGCCTACTTGTCAAGTTACTGGGAGTGAGCTTGAGAGCCAGGCGTCCAGCCACTGGTCTCCAGGGCTGGTGAGGGATTCATACCCATCAAAGCCCTCCTGTTCTGCATGGTGCCTACTTGGTGCCAACCTCTGCATGGGTTCCAGCTCAATGGAGCTGGCGGCTTTCTCTCTGCTGCTCATTGAGCTCAGCAAACCTTCCCTCCTTTGCACTCCATTTCCTTTCACTTCTTTTTCTACCCTTCTTTTGCTTAAATCCACAAACAGCAATTTTCAAGGGAGATAAACCTCCTCAGTATTTGATCCTGAACAAGCTAAAATCCAATTCCCAAAAGATGTTCGTGCCAGATCAGGGAGTCAAGTCTTTAAGAATCAAAGGCATCAAGTGAAACAAAAAAGGAATTATATGAAATCAGAAATAATGCCCAGAGTGGAACTAACCTCTCCCATTGCTCCCACTGCCTGCCTCCTGTAACCCTTGAGCGTGATCTGATTATGAGGAGAAATGAGATGACATTATATTAACACTAAAATATTATTAATAAAAATAATAGAATTAACTGTGATAGTGATAATAGTCATCATTATTATTTATTCATTGTATCTACTATTTATGGAGTGGCCATCTGGTGTACTTAATATCTACCAGGCTCTTGATTTATTACATAACTAAAATCTGTCATCAATCTTGTATTATGGATGGCATCTCATTCCAAATTTTTTAACAGATAGATTCAGTGATTTCATATGCAGAGTGGAGCCCTGATGAGGTTAAAATCTGCTACGCCAACATGTCAATTCAGACTGACCCTGACAATGGAGGGCATGCTCATTTCATTCAACACGTGGTCTCTCATGTTTTTAAAATATCACACATACAATTGTTTGGGAATTTTTAAAGAGCTTTGATATGCATCCAATTGCATTGATGGATAGTTATTTAGTTAAGTCAGAGCCTTCCTTCAAACTAGACTTTAAAAATAAAGACATTCATCAGAAAGGTGTTTGGGGTTTTTATGATGATCTGACAACTAAATTGCTTGTTCAGTTTGAGTTGTATAATGTTGCTCTCAATTAGATTAAATATTAAGCATCCAGTTTGCCAAATGCTGGCAAAATTGCTGAACATTACATACAGTTTGGAGAACTGCTTTTAATGAAGAACAAATGGAAGTTAAATACTAGAAAGTGAAAGTGTCAAAGCTATAAATGTTTTAATGGAAAGATTCAGCATTTTCAAATGTTGGATATTTCAGGATATTCTGCATTGTAATGATGGGTATTGACTCCAGTTACCTTAATTAAAGAATCTACTGTCTGCAGAATCCTCGTTAGTACATACAGTTTTCAAGTGGCCTATTCATATCATTTGAAGGCTCTGTCTATAATACTGAAAATCAAAATCACCCATATTTAGGGACTTCCTTGGTGGTGCAGTGGTTAAGACTCCACAATTTCAGTGCCAGGAGCATGGGTTCAGTCCCTGGCCAGGAGACTAGGATCCTGCATGCCACATGATGTAGCCAAAAACACAAAACCTAATTAAAAACAAAACCAGTATTACTCATCCCCTCAAGCGAAGTCTGTAATAAACTTTAAAATTAAAAATTAAAAAAAAAAATCACCTGTATTTGGAAGAGAGTAGGGACATGGGATTCTGGCTCACCTCCCATTTCTATGCCTTGATCTCTTTAGTACAGAGAAAAGGGAGACAGTGTCTGTATGGTGTGGTTACCAGTACAAAGGCCACCAGCATCATGCTAGCTTCTGGGCTCTCTGACCTGTCCTTTCTGTGCGAGTTAGAACTCTGTCATCTGTCCTCCCACATCTATAAAGTAGCATACATGCACCTTTTCTGTATTGCTGTAATACAAGCCCTTGTTATTTGTGAGATGTTCATTCTTTGCCAGATATTCTTCTAAGTACTCACCTTCCATTTCCTGTCTCGGTTGTTCCTCACTATATTTCTTGGTGGTAATTATTCTTACTATTTTTGTTTTGTAGGTGAGGTATTAATCACACATTCAGACTGGGCTATATGTCATATAGAAGGTGCTCACTGTATTCAACAGAGTAATAGCAAATAATATGCAGTCAATAAGTACAGATGGTTGGATAGCATTACCAACTCAGTGGACATGAAATTGTGCAAATTCCGGGAGATAGTAAGAGACAGGAAGGCCTGGCGTGCTGCAGTCTGTGGGGTCACAAAGAGTTGGACATGACTTACTGGAGCCTATTATACAGAGTGAAGTAAGCCAGAAGGAAAAACACCAATACGGTATACTAACGCATATATATGGAATTTAGAAAGATGGTAACAATAACCCTGTGTACGAGACAGCAAAAGAGACACTGATGTATAGAACAGTCTTATGGACTCTATGGGAGAGAGAGAGGGTGGGAATATTTGGGAGAATGTCATTGAAACATGTAAAATATCATGTATGAAATGAGATGCCAGTCCAGGTTCGATGCACGATACTGGATGCTTGGGGCTAGTGCACTGGGATGACCCAGAGGGATGGTATGGGGAGGGAGGAGGGAGGAAGGTTCAGGATGGGGAACACATGTATACCTGTGGCGGATGCATTTTGATATTTGGCAAAACTAATACAATTATGTAAAGTTTAAAAATAAAATAAAATTAAAACAAAAAACAAAAACAAAAACAATGATGAGTATGCTGCTGCTAAGTCGCTTCAGTCATGTCCGACTCTGTGCGACCCCATAGACGGCAGCCCACCAGGCTCCCCCGTCCCTGGGATTCTCCAGGCAAGAATACTGGAGTGGGTTGCCATTTCCTTCTCCAAGGCATGAAAGTGAAAAGTGAAAGTGAAATTGCTCAGTCCTGTCTGACTCTTAACGACCCCATGTACTGAAGCCTTCCAGGCTCCTCCATCCATGGGATTTTCCAGGCAAGAGTACTGGAGTGGGGTGCCATTGCCTTCTCTGATGATGAGTATAGACCAGCATAAAAATAAGTCAACTGCCCTAGCCTCAGTTAAGAAGTGTTGCAATATTAATGCTGTCACTTTAGTGGCCTTACATTTAACAGTTTGGTCTTGAATGCTAAGGAAAATGCAGCTATGTAAACTGCACAGCAATATTTGAATGCAACGTGGCCGTGGACACAATCCAGATTTTACTTAACATGTGTTAAGATTATTATTGGTCTATAAATGTTGATAGTATTTTATAGAAAGCTCTTCTTCAATTCCTGACACTTTGTCTCTTTATCTATAAAATGAGGATTATAATGACACATCCTTTATAGGATTGATTTAAAAGCTCTAGTTATACTATGACTTCTTATGCAAACACTCTTATTTTGGTTTCTGCAATAGCTATGATCATTCCAATAAAAGCCAGAAGTATTCTGAGCTGGTTTCTTATAGAAGTAAACATTCTAAAATGACAGTATTGGTGCAGTGGCCTCCCATTTGCCTTAATAATCTCTTAGAACAGCATGATCTGTTTTCTGCAGAGGCCAAGAGAGAACCAGTGTTTGCTCCAGAGAGGCTGGAATTGTTGGTGGTTAGGAAAGTGGGCTCTGGGATTAGTTACATGTCATTCCAGCCATAGCCGTGACCTGTACCCTCCATGTGACCTTGAGCCAGTCATCCCCCGCCTTACTTAGAAATGACTCTGAATGCTGTGTATCTCAGACAAGGTTTATAAGGAGCCACATGGGTGGTGTTTATATGTTTGCTATCAGAATATAGATTCTTTCTTTTCATGTTGCCCTACTCTGGTCTTCTTTCCTGGTTCCCCATAGAATGAGCTGTGTATAATAGAAAGTCCACCTGAAGTACTAGGGAGAAAGATAAGGACCCAATTCACACAGGAGACTTCAGAACTCTAAAATAGGAGAGTAATTATTGATGCTGACTCTATGCTGACTTAATTCCAGTGCCAGCTAAAGGAATTTAATACCTTTGATAATTACTAAGTCACAAAGGCATAGAATTTTACGTCTTTAAGAGACTGTAGTGAACCCCTCCAGCATTCTAAGTAGAAACATTTACCATGGTCACCATATCCCAAGGTGCTGAGACTGACTGCTCACTTATTCTGCAGATATGTCTGGGTTTCTGATCTGTAAACTAGTCCCTTGGGATGGAAGTATTAATTGCTTGACCCTTAGCACACTACATAATTTACCCAGTGTATCTGATGGCCATTTCACCTTACTTATGCCAGTTTTATTGTCCCTGTTCTTGCTGTCTTATCCTCAGTTGAGACGATGTTGTTTCTGGTGAATTTAGAATAGGACCCAGGGGAAGAACAGAGCAAGGCTGTGCTGCTTTGGAATCCTGGACTTGTCTTTTAGTAATTATGGAACCTCAGGCTATTTACTTAACATCTCTGGGACTGTTCCACTTTTGCATATTTACATCATGATTTCAACTTCCCTGAATGTTTGGAGGGCCAGATGCAATGACTAATGAGAAGCCAGTCATAGAAGAAGGCTAAACATGTGTCTTCCCATCCCCACTGACGGGCATACCAGCCATGTATTGTCCGTTTCTTACATGTCTCTTTGTGCCGGGGAATTGTTTTTTGATCCCTTGGAGGAGGGCATGGCAACCCACTCCAATTCTTGCCTGGAGAATCCTGTGGACAGAGGCTCCCTGAGGTGGGGCTACAGTCCATAGCATCACAAAGAGTTGGACATGACTGAAGCAACTTATCATGCACACACAACATGATATGTCTGACCCTCCCATGATCAGACTCCAGGCTGTCTGTCCCGAATCATCTCCTGCTTGTTTCTCCTGACTATTTACCTTAGCAGCAAAGTACTGATTATATTTCCCTGCACTTTATTAATTTGTTCCCTCACTGCCTTTGTTTATGACTGTTCTGGTTCCCTCCCTCATCCGTGGTCTACCCACCTAGCCTTTTGAGTTTCGACTGTAGCACTGCTTCTTCCAAGAAGCTTTCCCTAGCTGCTCCTTTCCACACACTCATTGCATCCTAAGGTTTTCTCTAGTATGCTTGCCATGTTGTGCTACAATTTTGCATTCATGTCCCTGGTTCCTCCAACTTGAGACTATTTTCTTCCAGGGGGAGGAGGGCAGTGTGTGCTAATGTCTGGAGCTCAAGTGCTTAGGACACTGATAGACACACAGGAAGCACCGAACATAGAGTAATTAGGATCATGATGATAACCCAGATTGAACTGACCCCATTGATGTGCTGAAGACACCCAATGGGACTTCCAACCATAGTACTTCTAATATAAGGATACAGTTCTCCGAAGTCCAGTGGATCCAGAACAACAGTATATGCATTTGCCCAAATTACTAAATAGGCATTAAGGAAACTTTGAAGATAGTTATGAATTATTCAGGGTCAATATGTCATCTTATCTAATAACCAGTGAGTTATTACTTTTTAAACTTTTAAATAAATCTCTTGGTGATATAGAGATTGAAAAAAATTATTAATGAAAATACCACCCCTTCAGTGCATCAGTGGGAGAATTCATATGGAGTTCTTACCAATAATGATTAGAAGACTAATGGGCTGGTGTTTGTTGTACTTTAGGAAAGAAGACAAAGAGCATTTTTCCTTTATCCCTACTCTTGTCCAGTGAGGCCAATCAGCTACTGTCCGAGGTGCTGAAGTTGGTGAGCAGCAAAAGCAGGATTGTAACCCCTCAGTGTTTTCTTAATTTTTGTGGGGTAAAGCAACAGAGTTCCATAGAAATTCATTGAACTTGGAATTACAGAAATGACCTGGGGTCATTTCTTTCCTTTAAAAAACTTTCTGAAGTCTTTTAAAAACTGCTGTTTAAGACAGGCAGTGTGAGTAAAGAAGAAAGAAAACAATAATTGAGAATCAGGAAGGAAAACAATAAACAACAAAGACTGTTGAGGTCTGATTTTCAGCCACACAATTTAGGCTTGTCCTCTGGACCACAATAGAACAGTTGAGCACTCAGGGGCATTAGCTTTGTGCAGTGATTTTCAAGTTTTATTTATTTATTTTTAAACTAAGGACTTCTTTTTCAAATGAATGCCTAGGCAGAGTCCAACATAAAACTGCTGTGAACAGAAAAGCTCTGATGAAGTGGGGGCCTCATCCACCCTTCCCCTTTGCTGCTGCTGTGGTAGCCCCATGACTTCTCAAAATAGCGATTGAAATCCACTAATCCATTCTAACCCTCCAGCCAACACTGACCAACTCTTCTGTTTGTGCCCTGTGTTCCTGAGCACCCCAGGTAATATGACACAGGGAAGAATTAGTGTCATCAAAGGAGATCAGATCTGCTACATGTGGAGGGAAGCTTCTACACAATATCTTATTCCCCCCAACTGAGTGCTGTGCCAATTGGAAAATAAGACAAAATAATAAGACAGATTAGGATTAAAATGAAGATGTGAGATCGCTTGGTTTATATATTTGATCAAGGAGGTCCCAGATCTTGAGCTCCAGAATAAACTGCTTACTTAATCAGATACAGCCATGCTAGATAAATGCAGGCCCCCCTTGAAGACCTTCTCATCTACCAGGCTTCCCCCAGGGCTGAGAGTGGACTTGCTACCAAGAGAGGGAGAGTCCAAGGAAGAACCTCGTTTCTTATCCAGAACTCACCTTTTGCTCAGTAAGTGGGTGGAGAGGAGCTGGAAGTATGAAGCTAGTGGATGTCCCTACATCAAGAGTAGAGGAAGAGTGTTCTCATCCACAGCATGTGCCTTTAGGACTTTGATCCATTAGCTCCCCTCAGTGGGATGTTGTGCCATAACCACTGCCCCTTCCACCGGTGATACTCCTTTACAGCGCATCTCTTCATTTTCCCTATTGCCCTTCATTTTTTCTAAATTCCCCTTCAGTCAGCCACATGGATGGAAAGTATGTGAAAGTAGCTGGGATTAGAAGATGAAGAATATTCTGTTTCTGATTTCCAGGAGGGGAGGCAGGGGTACAACCAACTTGCAGAGGGAGAGAAACACAAAACCAAATTTATTCATTTTATGGCTGGAGCCACATAGATCTCCCTGGGATTGTTCAACAGTCATTTGTATGATCATTCAGTCCTGGAGCCATGTGGTGCTGGAGGGCAGAAAGTACATACATGCAAATTGGAGCAGATGCCTAGGTGGGAATATGGCCTAGGCTTGAGACCATGAGTTACTTTCCACACATCGTGTCTGCTCATCTGTCCAAGCCTGGCAACTCTCCTTCACCTTTGCCCCTGCTGAAAGAACCTCTGTGGATTACCAGTAAGAGGGTGATAGGAACGACTTTGAATTTGTGATTTCTATATGTTAACCATTTTTGGTAAGAAATAATTGTAACTCAACTCACAGCTAGTCACCATGACCCAGTGTGTTGGGACACAAAAATTGGGAACCGTTAACTAAGGTAGCAGCAGTGCGTTGTGTGTGTGCTCTATCGCTCAGTCATGTCCGATTCTCGGTGGCCCTGTGGACCGTAGTCCACCAGGTTTCTCTGTCCATGGGGTTACCCAGGCAAGAATACTGGAGCGACTTGCCATTTCCTCCTCTAGAGGATCTTTCTGACCCAGGGATCAAACCTGGGTCTTCTGTGTCTCCTGCATTGGCAGGCAGATTCTTTACCACTTGAGAAGCCCAGCATCAATGTGCTGCTGACAATTAAAAGGGCAGAAAGTTAAAACTGTTTTCCTGGAATTACAGCTAGTTAGTTACAAAGTGAAGGCTAGCACAAGGGGGTTTTGATTCCTCTTGAAATCCGTAGAGTTAGTTTCCTTTGAAAATTGAGGCTTTGACTGGAATTAGAAGCTTAACTCTTCTGCCTCCTGGATGGGTGAACACAGACTCTTTCAACTCCCTGAAGCTCAAATCGAAGATTAAATTCAGCATTAAGACTAGGAATGTGTGGTTTCCAGTGTCAGACTGTGTCTGCATTGCTGGTGTACATTTTGTATGCCATGACACCTGCAGAAAAGTTATTTGATATTTACCATTCTGGAGTTCAGTTTCCCAATCTATAAAATGGGGATAAATAATTGTGCTTATTTCATTGGGTTGGCATATGAATTAAATAATTGATACCTATAAAACACTTATTGCCTGACATTTAATAGAATTAAATAATAAATGTTAGCTGTGTATTAATGATGTTGCAGTTATTATTGTTATTTTTTATTGGTTAAAACAAAGATAGTGGTGAAAAACTGGCTAAATCGCCAAGAAGAGGAATTCAGGGACCAGAAAATAGTACCAGGCACACAGCAGGCGTACAATGAACATTTGTTGTTGTCAGTAGCTAAGTTGTGTCTGACTATTTGAGACCCCATGGACTGTAGCACACGAGGCTTCCCTGTCCTTCCCTATCTCCTGGAGCTTGCTCAAACTCATGTCTATTGAGTTGGTGACATCATCCAACCATCTCATCCTCTGTCACCCTCTTCTCCTGCCCTCAATCTTGTCTAGCATCAGAGTCTTTTCCAGTGGGTCAGCTTTTCTCATCAAGTGGCCAAAGTATTGAAGCTTCAGCATCAGTATCAGTCCTTCCAGTGAACATTCAGGGTTGATTTCCTTTAGGATTGACTGATTTGATCTCCTTGCAGTCCAAGGAACTCTCAAGAGTCTTCTCCAGCACCACAGTTTGAAAGCATCAGTTCTTTAGGTAAGTGTTTCAGGTTCAAAGACATAGCACACCGTCTAACCTCAAAGTGTGCATGGAGGTTTGGAGAGAGAACTTTACAGAAATAACTGTGGTCTGATGAGGTATGTATAAGGGACCCGAGAGGAGGGGGTAGTTGGAAAAGCTTCACAAGGGACAGGACATTGATCTGATTCTTTGTGGTGAGTTTCAAGCAGCAAGGGGATGGGGTTTTAAAAGAAGGAATGGCAACTAGTGGGCTCTGGAGTGAAACAAGAGGCAGCCACTGACCCTGGAGTTGTGATTGGGGCTCGAGGCTTTGGATGCCATTCCAAGGGATACAGACTCAGTCTTGTAGACAGTGTCTGTGCGCTCACTCGCTCAGTCGTGTCTGATTCTTTGCAACCCCATGGAGTGTGGCCTGCCAGGCTTCTTTGCCCGTGGAATTTTTTCAGGCAAGAATACTGGAGTGAGTTGCCATTTACTTCTCCAGGGGATCTTCTCGATCCAGGGATGGAACCTGTGTCTCCTTTGTCTCCCGCATTGGCAGGTGGGTTCTTTACCACTAGTGCCTCCTGGGAAGTCAGTGGGGATGCTCTAAACCAACTTGCATTCAGTGGTGCTGCAGATGAAAGGTGCTACCTGGGCAGTGAGAATGATTAGAAGGATGTGGTAGCAATTAAAGTAAGCTATAGAGAAGACTCAAGGTAGGGCAGAGGCAAGAGTGTCTTCAAACTTTCAAGATTCTTGAGATGAGAGAGGTCTAGAGACTAAAGGAACTTCTTGGCTTCCTATAATGTTGGGCAAGGTGGGTCCATTTACAAAGACCAGAGGGAAGAGAAGGATCAGGTAAGAGGGACAGTAATAAGCTCCTTTTTAAAAAAAATTAAATTTTTAATTGGAGGATAATTGCTTTACAATGTGTTGGTTTCTGCTGTAGAACAATGTGAATCAACTATAATGATACATATGTCCCCTCTGGCTTGAGCCATGTCCTCACTTCCCCCACCTCCTACCCCTCTAGGTCATCACAGAGCACCAGGCTGAGCTTCCTGTGCTATAGAGCAGCTTCCCACTAGCTATCTACTTTACACATGGTAGTGTATATATGTCAATGCTACTGTCTCAATTCATCCCACCCTCTCCTTGCCCTGCTGTGTCCACAAATCTGTTCTCTACATCTGCGTCCCTATTCCTGCTCTGCAAATAGGTTCATCAGTACATTTTTTTAGATTCTATTTGTTGTTGTTCAGTTGCTCAATCGTGTCTTTTTGCAACTCTGTGGACTGAAGCACACCAGGCTTTCCTGTCCTTCACCATCTCCTGGAGCTTGCTCAAACTCATGTCCATTGAATCAATGATGCCATCCAACCATCTCGTCCTCTGTTGTCCCCTCCTCCTGCCTTCAATCTTTTCCAACATCAGGGTCTTTTCTAATGAGTCAGTTCTTTATCAAGTGTCTAAAGTATTGGAGCTTTAGCTTCAGCATCAGTCCCTTCAATGCATGTATATTAATATATGACATTTGTTTTTCTCTTTCTGACTTACTTCACTCTGTATAACAAGTATTTTAAGATGCCTTCGTGACAACAGGCAAGCAATCCAATCATCAGTTTGGAATAGAGATCTAGAGATCAGGGCAGGGATTAGATGCAGAAATGTAGGTTTGAGAGGCATGCATATAAAGGTCTAATTTGATGGAAAGCTTAGCTATCTTCATTAGGTAATAAATGAAGGAGAAAGAAGAACTTCCTAACTAACATTTAACAGATACCTAATATAAACCAGACACTGTACTAAACAATTGAACTTTATTATCCCCACTTTCCATGTTTGGAAACTGACATTTCAGACATTTAAGGACTAACTTAGTCACATGGATAGTATGCAAGCAAGGAATAGACCCTATTTGACTTTGGATTCTGTGTTCCAACCAATCTTTATCCCTGCACAGCTCCCTGAAGACTTCCATTAAGTTAAAGTCCACTTGTCGGTTTCAACCTCCTGGTTGACCCTGGAAGTGAGAGCTGCATAACTGATAGACGTGTTTTCAGAGGCCATCAATGGGTGTGTCCTAATTTTAAAATTTCCTTTTGGTGTACCCTGACATTGCACTGAGCCATCATATAAGTCCATGTTTTACCCAGATGGTTTTGTTTAATCCTTAACCCTAATAGACCATACTATGATCGCTTCCTCTATGTCATGTTGTACAGATGATCCCATGGGGGTGGGCCCTGGCCAGGAGCGCCTTCCATTGTGAGTCTGCACACAGTCTCCTGTTTGGCTCACCCTGCATGAATCCTGTTGTATTATTTAGGGTTTCCATTCCAGACTGTTGATCAGGAGGACGGCTAAAAGTTCTTCCTTTGTGCTGGGGAGATTGGGCAAGTTTTTCATTCCACTTCTTGCAATTCTGTTAGGGGCATAGGTTCATCCATGCTGGCTCTGCAGGCCTGGAGGGTCAGCGAATGGGATTTCCTATGGCAAATCACTCACTTTCCAAACATGCGGTTGAGTACTTATGGAAATACCATTTGTTTTGTTTATAATAATAGGCATAAAATATCCAGGCATATTTTATTAGGATTTCTCTTTGGGTTAGCATTCTGACTTCATATTATCTCAGTAATCATCTTGAATCAGCCTTCTGAATATTCTCCAACATTCTCTGTATGTCTCTCTGTATAAGAACATTTGTATAAGATTTGTGTTTAGTCTGAAAAGTGGAACTTAATAATGGACTTTATAGATCCTTTGCCTCATCCATGGGTCCTGGAGCACTGTCAAAAGGAGGCCTTGGTGATAAGAAAATGCAGTTGTGAGCAGGACTGGAAAATGGAGGGTTTCGGGGCTGTCAGAAGCAAACAAGCTGGGAACTCAGAGCCACGAGATCCGATGCCCTTGTTAATCCTCTGTCGCTTTTATTTCTGCTTAGTCACGGCTGAGGGAGGCACTGCAGGGCTTGTATTCAGGCCTCTGTCATAGTTAAGCGGAGCAGCTGTCCTCTGCCAGCGTGGTTCCCAGAGGCACACGTGGCAGGTGAGCAAGGACTGCCTTTGCTGAGCCCCTGAACTTGAGAATCCTTCCTGCTGCGGGCAGAAACGCGGAGTGACCTTGTGCAGCTCACTGTATCCTTTGAGCCACAGCCTTTAACATGCGGAATGGGAATTGGATTTCTATCACTTATTTGGTCTGAGAAGAAAGAACTTCAAGGCATAAGTGATAAAAATAAGTAATAGAGAAATGTGCCAGAACATCTTCCAACATGCTATGCTATGCTATGCTAAGTCACTTCAGTCGTGTCTGACTCTGTGTGACCCCATAGATGGCAGCCCACCAGGCTTCCCCGTCCCTGGGATTCTCCAGGCAAGAACACTGGAGTGGGTAGCCATTTCCTTCTCCAATGCATGAAAGTGAAAAGAGAAAGTGAAGTCGCTCAGTCGTGTCCGACTCTTAGCGACCCCATGGACTGTAGCCTACCAGGCTCCTCTGCCCATGGGATTTTCCTGGCAAGAGTACTGGAGTGGGGTGCCATTGCCTTCTCTGACATGAGTCTGTCTGTTTTAGAACATACATGCATGTAAGTGCACATAAATATACATCAATATGTATGCATATGGAAGCTTAATAGAAGGACGTACAAGAAAATTATTCACTCTGGGGAAAGGGAACTGTATATCGTGCTTCCTTTGGTAATACTGAGATTTTTTTTTTTTTTTTTACCATATCTGTATTATATTTTGAAAATCAAAGTGAGAATATCTGCCTTATAAGGTGCTTGTTAAGGATCCAGTGAGATACAGTGTGATGGGAACATCTAGATGGTTCATGAACAGTGAATTATTTCTTGCTCTGTAGACCTGGAGAGTGCAGCACACATGCTCCCTGCTATGCACAAACTTTGCTTGTCTTCCCACAGCTGTACTGCTTCTGATCTTAATATAATAGGAAAGATGAGAAGTAGGAATATACAGATTACCCTGGGCCACTGGTGACTACAGGTGTCCTGCCTGGGTTTTCTGCTTGATGAAATGGAGAAACTTTTCAATGCCAAAGCTTGTTGAATGTCTTTGTTCAGTCCAAATCAGTAGGGACCTCGTTAGGCAAAGCCAGGGTTAATTTGAGGTGCTGGGGAGTGAAGGACGCTGCTGGGACTTTCCACAGGGAATTCTGTGATGCCCAGTTTCCACCTTTAGACCTGAATCACTCCCTCCTGCTCTGCCAAGGACAATGGTGGCCAACAGTGGGTGGCCAAGTCCCTCTCTGGAGGCTGCTCTGTCTGAGAGAGCTGCTGACCAAGGTCACACCTCCTCCCTGGGTGACCAGTAACAGTCAATGCATGAGTACAAAGGCCTGGCCAGAGAGTCTGCAGGTCCAGAGCTTCCCCTGGGATTGACTGAGGTCTCTGTGCAGCGGGCTCCTCCCTCTGCCCCACCCCCTTCCCATGGACATTGCTCTCCAGAGCACAGGCCACGATCTTCCTGCTGGCTAATGTCTGTCCTGCAGTCTCTTACCAGGGAATTCAAAAAGCAATTCGAAAGCTTTTGAATTGTGGCACTGGAGAAGACTCTCAAGAATCCCTTGGACTGCAAGGAGATCAAACCAGTCAATTCTAAAGGAAACCAACCCTGAATTTTCACTGGAAGGACTGATGCTGAAATGCCAATACTTTGGCCACCTGGTGTGAAGAGCCAACACATTGGAAAAGACCCTGATGCTGGACAAGATTGAGGGCAAGAAACGGAGGTGACAGAGGATGAGATGGTTGGATGGCATCACTGACTCAGTGACCATGAATATGAGCAAATCCCGGGAGATAGTGAAGGACTGGGAAGCCTGGCATGCTGTAGTTCATGGGATTGAAAAGAGTCAGACACAACTTGGTGACTGAAAAAACAAGGAATTAACCTAAAACTGACTCAGAGAGAGGTGACGGCAGACCTGACTGAGACTTCCATCCAGGTTTCCTAAGCATTCCATGACTCAGCAAACATGATGTAGTGATGAGAGTGCCAACAAGTGCACCCACCTTCGTGACACCATTGGGAGTAGAGGAAGTTTCAGATGGCTGCTGACCCCTATCAGACCTGTCCTGCCCCCACTTCACCGACTCAGCCCTCTTAGAAGGAGGCAAGGGAGAAGGAGACAAAAAGGGCAGGAGGCTGCCTCATAGACAGCATGCAAGTCAACTCACAGGAGCCAAGAGGACGTAGTCTGACAACATTTTACCTGGAGTTTCACCCAGCAGGGCAGGCTAGGAAGCACGAGATGGTGAAGAGACATTTACTTGCTCCCCTCATAGCCACACGGGCCATAGATTCCTACACCGTGGAATTCTCCAACTCAGTACTTGGTGTGTGCTAAGTCGCGTCCAACTCTTTGTGACCCCATGGACTGTAGCCTGCCAGGCTCCTCTGTCCATGGGACTCTCCAGGCAAGAATGCTGGAGTAGGTTGCATTTCCTTCTCCAGGGGATCTTCCTGACCCAGGGATCAAACCCATGTCCCACGTCTCTCACATTGGCACATGGATTCTTTACCACTGGCGCCACCTGGGAAGCCCACAGTACTCAGTACCTCTCTTTTTCTGTCCAAACCCATCTCTGAGAATCCTTTCTCTCATTTTTAAGTCCTTCCTTAAATTCACCTGAAGTCATCCTTCTCTGGCGGGGTTGCAAGAAATTCATAACTGTCCTGGTCTTCCTCCATCATGTCTCGGCCTACAAGTAACTTGTGGACTCAGGCGTCTTTTCCTGCAAGATAAATGACTTACAATGTGTAATTATGGGTGTAATGTGTCTTACACCTACAAACACAGTATGGAGCATTCTCAGACTCCATGGTCACACCCACAGCCTCTGACACTTTCAACACTGAGAGCTGAAACTCACTGACTTCTTCCTAATTTACAGCAAAGCTTTTTTTCTCCTTCTCAGCACTGTGCTCTTCATCCACCAATACAGAGGTCTTTCTAAATGCCTTACCTCCCTGTGAGAAGGAGCCCCCTCTGTCGGTCACATGACTACTTCTTACAGTGGCAAGAAAGAGTCTTATAAGAGGGGGCGACATTCACTTGCCCCAAACCTGTGAGGTCCCTGCCCTCATCATGGTCATCATCATCATCTAATGTTGTTATTACTATCGTTATTGTTTTAATTTGAAAATTATAAGACAGAGGCTTGGCCAATTTCAGTGGGTTTCCCATGCAGAAGGGGAGGGAGGAGATTCCAACTCTTTTGCTGGAGTCTTGACCGTCTTCCCCAGTTTTTTCAGGACCAGGCTCCAGGGATGGTCCTCAGCTTCTGCTTCTGTTTCCCCCCACAGGGGAGCTTCTACGTGCCATCTGAGAACTGCATGCAGCACGCTTACAAGTGGCACCGGGAGCTGTGCTTCCTGCTCTTGCACGCCTACCGGGGACTGCGTGCCTACTTCCTGACCATCCTGAGGGACATCCCCGAGCTGCCGCGCATGGAGCTGGGTAAGGGGCTGGGAACTAGGAATGGGGGGGGACTCAGCCCAGCAGCTGACCCTCTGCCCTCGGGCGTCAGCATGCTCTTATAAATGTCACAGTAGCAAGCACTGTTTCGGGTAGGTTTGGTTTGGTTTTTGTTTTGGTGTTTGGGCATTTTACATCATTCTAGCAGGAGGACACCGTGGGCATGCCAATGCAGGAAGAAAAGGCACATGTGCCTCTAGTCATCGTGTTCATTTACTCATTCATTCATTCATCCACCAAGTTATTAAATTTATTAAACATGTATTAAACATCTACCCTGGGTACATAATGTGGATTTGCTTTCTAAGGGAAACTGCCTGTTTGCAGCCTTTTTCTTAATGAGGCTGTAGCTACGGGATTGCAACTTACAAGAGTGTAAAACAGTCCAAGAAATACCTAAATGTATGTGTTTAATGGGTTATTAGAGAAAGCTCTCGGTAGTCATCATCTTTGGCTTTCCAGGGATGACTTGCTTCTTGTACATCACCAGACATCATGATCATTGAGCCCCTTCCCTCTTGACTGACGGATGGTGGGACTGCAGCTCAGAGAGGTGAAATGACCACTCAGGGTCACACAGCCACGTGTGGCAGGATGGGGCAGGAGCACAGAGGTGCTGTGCTTGGGGCAGCCTTTTATATCAGGTCACACTCATTCACAGTAGGCAGTGGGTTATTGTTCTGCTCAAAGTCCCCTAAAGAGGCCCTTTGTCCTTGAAACAGAAACCAGGCCCTCAACCTGGTGCGTGCTTAGTTGCTTCAGTCGTGTCTGACTCTCTGTGACTCCATGGACCATGGCCTGCCAGGCTTCTCTGCCCATGGGATTCTCCAGGCAAGAACAATGGAGTGGGTTGCCATTTCCTTCTCCAGCTCAGCCTGCTATTCACGGTTAATAACAGCCCTGCTGTGGGGAACCTCAGCGTCTCTCCCTGAACTCTGAGATCTTACCTTTGGAGCGAGTTGTAGATTTGGTGGGATCAATGGCCTTGCATGTGTCTGTTATTACACTGAACACGCCACACAACAATCCTGTATTTGCATATTTCTCATCCCCACTAGACTGGGGGTCTTTAAGGGCAGAAGCCGGATCTGAGCCCAGATGCCTCACACCCAGTGCTTGGCGTGCAGAATGAAGAAGTAGTTGCAACATTGTTGTTGCCTCGACCTCTGGCGCCCTCTTACCACCTGGGTTTTGTCAGCTCTAAGGCCCTCTTTTGAAAAAAATTGTATTTGGCAACACCGCGTGGGATAAGGGATCTTTGTTCCTTGACCAGGGATTGAACCCATCTTCCCTGCACTGGGAGCACAGAGTCTTCTTAACCGCCGGACTGCCAAGGAAGTCCCTCTGATGCCCTTTTTGAAGCACATGATCTTGGAGTTGAAATTTTTCAGGTCAGATGCACTCAAAGGAGACCCGCACAGCTCGGAGCCAGTTTAGCTCAGACAGAAAGTGAAGCCAGTGTCCTTGTAGTTGGCTTCTTGCTTCAACTTTTTTTTTTTAGACCAAAAAAAGAACTGAATGTATTTGTTCATTCACTCACTCACCATATTTTTATTGAATGTTTACTGTACCAGGCATTGTGCCAGACCCTGAGTGCACAGCCACGGACACTGACCAAAGCCTGTTCCGCCTCGTGTGGGGCTGAGGGCAGCTGCCAGGTAGGCAGGTGTGTGCCACCCGTAAGGACGTCGGAGCTGAAGGTGTCCTCGCACTCACCTTTTCAACGATGCTTTAAGTAAAACTCATGCAGCAGCTACCCGCAAGGTCTCACCACAGCCACATGGAACTAGGGAGAGTTCAAACACAGGCAAAACTGTGAAGCCGCAAATGGCCAGAGTCCACCCAATTCCAACTGAGAAGACGTCAAGGTTACAGGCTCCTCTACTGCCTGCATGGAAGGTCGTGATGAGATGGTGGTGCTGAGCAGGAGGCTAGGCTCTGCCATCCCACGTTCCTGGACTTCTGAACATCCACCTTTGTGAAGGAGATCTAGATCTAGGTCCCAGATGTCAGGATCCAGTTTTGTGTGTGTGTGTGTGTGTGTGTGTGTGTGTGTGTGCACGCGTGCCCGTGCACACATACCACAAAAGCACAGCAGAATGTGGGATTGCTTTGGACCACACAAAGTGAACTTGGGGATCTTCCGTTTCTCAGAAATGCATCACATGGAACATGTTGACTCTAACCCAGGGTGACATCACATGGCTTCAAATCATGCTTTTTATAAATAGGATCTTTTAGACACAAGAGATGACAGGAGTCCACAGAGCCTGTATTTTTTTCTGTGACGTCAATGCCGACTTGAAATCTGTGCTTCTTACCTTCCATTAGCAATTCCACAGTTCATTATGTGTTTGTTTCATTATGTTTTTTTTTTTTCTTTTTTCTTTCTAGAGTCACTTGCTGTTGAAGAAACACTCTCTCAGCTGTGCTCAGAGCTG
The DNA here is from genome assembly GCF_032452875.1 of Bos javanicus. NCBI lineage: Eukaryota > Metazoa > Chordata > Mammalia > Artiodactyla > Bovidae > Bos > Bos javanicus. The sequence continues at coordinate 4,472,499 of NC_083881.1, forward strand.
CAGGTAATCAGGGAGCCAACTCCTTGATTCTGAACAGCAGTAGTTATATGGGGCAGCATTGCTTGCTTGGTGTAGAGATCAGAGATGAAGAGACAAGACTGGTAACCTCCTGTTACATCTTCAACTGAAGAAACACTCTCACATCCCACTGCCCTAAATCTCTGGATCTCTTAGACATCTATTGTGTGCCTGGCCACATGCTAGATATTTTGAAAAATACCAAACAGGTTAACAGGTCTTGGTTTCCCTGACATTTACACTATTTATTGGGCTTCCCCAGTGGCTCAGTGGTAAAGAATTCGCCTGCAATGCAGGAGCCACAGGAGACGTGAGTTTCATCTCTGGGTCAGGAAGATCCCCTGGAGGAGGGCATGGCAACTCACTCCAGTATTCTTGCCTGGAGAATCCCATGGACAGAGGAGCCTGGCGGGCTATGGTCCAGAGGGTTGCAGAGTCGGACATGACTGAAGCAACCCAGCACTCACACTTTTTATTGTCCATTATCCATCCACCTAGCAAACGTTTGTGGACTTTGGGTTATGTGCTTCTCATGGAGGGTGACAGAAATCTTGTGGCTCGGCTCAGACGGCTCACATGTATCATGAGGCTGGCTTCAATGATGACGATGATGTTGAAACAGTGATGTGTTTTTGCCAGATGTTCATCAAGCGTGTACTAAGAGTCTGTGCTTAATAAGTACTTGGCCGATGCAAGCAGCTGTTTACAGTCTCTGGAGCACTGTCGCATCCCATGGTGTTGGCAGGTCTGGGTGAGCACGGTTATCCTCATGTCATGAGAGGCACACGAGGTGGAAGGCAGCATGCACTTCAGGGTTGGTGACATGGCTAATCCATGTCTGGGCAGGACTTGAGATGGTCTCATTGAAAACTAGCATTTCTGCCTTTTAAACCAGTGTTTCTTATCCCTGGCCTTTCAGTAGAAATACACTTGGACTTTAAAGAAACATCTTGACCTGGGTCCCAGCTAAACTGGTTGAAACAGAGGAAATGGGAGTAGAGTGGAGCTCATGGGTTTGCATGTTTAATTAAAAGCTCTCCAGATATTAATAAAACTACAATAAGGTATCACCTCACACCTGTTAGAATGTGCTGTGCTGTGCTTAGTCACTCAGATGTGTCTGGCTCTTTGCGACCCTATAGACTGTAGCCCTCCAGGCACCTCTGTCCATGGGGATTCTCCAGGCAAGAATATTGGAGTAAGTTGCCATGCCCTCCTCCAGAGGGCATCTTAGCCACCCAGGGACTGAACCCAGGTCTCTCACATTGCCGGCAGATTCTTTACCATCCGAGCCACCAGGAAAGCCCACCTGTTAGAGTAGCTCTCATCAAAAAGACAAGAAAAATGTGCCGGCAAGAATATGGAGAAAAGAGGACCCTTGTGCCCTGTTGGTGGGAATGTAAATTGATGCAGACACTATGGAAAACAGTATGCAGGTTCCTCAAAAAAATTAAAACTAGAACTACCATGCTGCTGCTAAGTCGCTTCAGTCGTGTCCGACTCTGTGCGACCCGATAGACGGCAGTCCACCAGGCTCCCCCATCCTTGGGATCCTCCAGGCAAGAACACTGGAGTGGGTTGCCATTTCCTTCTCCAGTGCATGAAAGAGAAAAGTGAAAGTGAAGTCGCTCAGTCCTGTCTGACTCTTAGCGACCCCATGGTCTGCAGCCTACCAGGCTCCTCCGTCCATAGCAATTCCAACTTCTGGGTATTTATTCAAAGGAAATGAAATCACGAAGAGATATCTGCACCCCCATGTTCATTGTAACATTATGTTCCCAAGACATGGGAATACCCTGAGTGTCAACCTGAATGCATAAAGAAGATGTACCGTGTCTAAGTGCAGTGGAATATTATACAGCCATAAAAGAAGGAAATCGTTATATTTGTGACAACATGGATGAAACTTGATGGCATGATGTTGAGTGAAATAAGTCATTTAGAAAAAGACAAATGCTATATTATCTCATTTATATGTGGAATCTTAAAAAAAAAAAAAAGGCTCATAGGAAAAGAGACCACATTGGTGGTTGCCAGGGACAGGGGTGTGTGGAGGTGAGGGAAGCAAGTGAAGGTGGTCAAAAGATATAAGCCTTCCATTATATGTAACTTCTGGGGCTGTAATATACAGTACGGTGATTATAACTAACACTTCTGTATTATACATTCAAATTTACCAGGAGAGTAGATCTTAGAAGTGCTCATCACAAGAAAAACTATTTTAGCTCTATGAGGTGATAGGTGTATTAAATAACTTTATTGTGGCAGTCATGTTGTTACCAACTAGGGTTCTTGGTCTTCTTTATCAATAGAAATTGATCAGGGGCCAGACAGGGAATTCAGGCAAGGCTTTACTGGGGTCCCCGCTGCAGTAGGAGGGAGTGAGAACAAGTAACAAGTTTCCTTGCTTGCTCACTCCCCAAGGTGGGGGCAAGCTGGTTCTTTATATGGGGCGAGGGTGGGGTGTGACCAGGGCCAGGGGCAGGGCTTAGGTGTTGTGTCCACCCCTTAGGAGGCGTCTTGTGCAGGGGGCATGCTTTTGCTCCAGGCTCTTCACGACTGGCAGTTGGGTTTTGGTCTGTTTGTATCTTTTGCCCAGAATTTGCTTCAAGTGCCCGTGCCCCCAGTCACGTGTAGTCCCGTGCCCCCAGTCACATGTAGTCCCGTGCCCCCAGTCACATGTAGTCCCGTGCCCCCAGTCACGTGTAGTCCCGTGCCCCCAGTCACGTGTAGTCTCGTGCCCCCAGTCACGTGTAGTCTCGCACAGTTTCTTTGTATTTGTTGCTGGAGGAGAGGGGTGTCCAGATGCAGGCACTGCAGCACTGCTGCATAGGTCCCAGGTCCCGGCCTGTGCCGGGGTCACAGTCTGTGGATACGTCATCATACTGTGCACCTGAAATGCACACGTGCCCCAGGTGCTTCCCCCACGGCAGCCCCGCAAGTGCCTGGGGTCGGGGGGACACAGGTGTGTCCCCATTCATTTTGCACAGAGGAACATGCTGGTTCCTGCACCACTAAGGGGTGGGCTTAGGGCCTGAACCCAAGGCCATCTGGGAGCCACTGCAGTATTGATGCATCTGGTCCCCGCACTGGTTCAGGCAACAACTCAGGCTGCTAGACATATTTCACGAAAAGCCAGTGGGTTGCCTGCCTGCTTTGGCATGGAGCCCACAAACTGCAGGGAAATGGCCCCTGGTTTTGAGTGACGGTGTTGCCGCAGACTTTAATCTGGTTCAGAGTAACCAGATTAGCTGCAGGGAGGGAGGCAGCTGGGTGTCAGGGAGAGAAAGGGAGAGTTGGGGTGTGCACCGGGCTGCTCCGTGGTTTCCTGAAGGGCTGGCCCGCTGCCGGGAGTGAAAGAAACAGAGCTGCCTCCCCAGAACCTTCCGAAAAGGCACATCACTGCCCACAGGGTGTTTAGAGGCAGGGCATCACCCCCAAGTGGTCAACCAAGCACATGGTCACAAAAGGGTGGACTCTGAAGTGGAAACTGTTTCGGGCGATTTAAGACAATTTGAAAACATAGAGCTCTACAGTCAAGGAGCAATTCACCTGCACTTTTTAAAAAAAATTTATTTTTATTTTTTGACTGTGCCACGCAGCATGTAGGATCTTAGTTTCCCAACCATGGATCGAACCTGTTACCCCTGCAATGGATCTGTGGGTTCTTAACCGCTGGACTGCCAGGGGCGTCCCTGCACTTTTACTCTATGTGAATCTTACTCACATTTCTTAAGCACCTACTATGTGCCGGCTACTCTGTTGGGAATACAAGCACGAAGATGGCAGAGAGCTTCCCAGGACTCACAGCCCACGTGAGGCAGAAGCTGTTACTGCTGGACCAGGAGCATAAGATGGGGGCAGGGCTGTAGGAGCACAGGCGGCTCTCAGTGAGGTCAGGAGAGAGGCAGGAAGCGATCACCGTGCAAAACCAGTGCAAGACTGGACCTGATGGAGTGCCATGATGTGGTTGGGACCCGGGATGGCTTCAGGGAGTACATTTGAAGCTGGCTGTGGGAGGCTGGGCTGGAAAGGTGAGTTGGAGCAGCTGGTCAGGGTCCCTGCTGTGCAGTGTGCTTTAAGAAAGGACAGGTTGTGCTCTCTGTAACCGATGGAAAGGTTCCAGTGAAACTCAGCCATGTGCTTCGGTACAGCAGACAGGGTCAGATCACAGTGTCTACCAGACAGTAGTTGAAAATTCCTGATGTTTGGGTCCCACCTTCAGAGATAAGCCCAAACCCTGTGATTCAGTTGGGGCTTCAGGTGGTGCTGGTGGTAAAGAACCTGCCTGCCAGTGCAAGAGACTTAGGACATGTGGGTTCGATACTTGGGTTGGGAAGATCCCTTGGAGGAGGGCATGGCAACCGACTCCAGTATTCTTGCCTGGAGAATCCCATGGACAGAGGAGCCCTGCAGGCTGTGGTCCATAGGGTTGCAAAGAATCAGACACGACTGAAGCGACTTAGCAGATGATTCAGTTTGCAGCCAGGACTGAGGCCCATGACGAGAGAACACGGCTAACTCAGGGGAAATAAAGCAGGCTTTCTCCACCTGACCCTGCTTACCTTGAAGACGCAATGCTACCATCGTCTCCTCCAGGAAGCCTTCCGTGACTTTTTTACAGTACTCAGGATCCATTTCTTTCATAGCACTTTGTAGGTTTAACTATGGAGATAGATAGCTATCATGTGCCTCTTCCAGGACTAGAAGTATGTGTCTTTGGCTCCCCAGAGCTCAGCATCCTCCAAGCTCACAACAGACATCAGTAAACCCCACAAGGGGGTTAGGGGTGGGGACGCGATTGAGCAAAGGAGCTTGTCTGGGCCCAAGTGAAAAGCGTGAGGGCAGTCACAAGGTAGAGCAGCTATGTATTTTGTAGGCAACTTCCCCCTGAAATGTCACTGGGTCCAAGATGCCTCCTTGTTAGCAGGAAGGGCTTCTCTTTTTCTCACCAGAGAGACCCTTCCACACCCATCATCAGTAATTGAACAGGCTCAGGCCTCCGTGAGGGTAGGAAAGTCCTCTTGTGGCTTAATTAGAGGCTTTCTTAATCTTATCTGGAGTCATTTCTGTCATCAACTAGGGGAAAAAATAATTCTCCCAAAGACACATTTAATGAATGGCTTTGCCTTACCTCTCTGGTGGCTGAGCTCAGAATTCATGCTGTGTTTGCCAATATTGCTGAAATGGAGGGTGGGAGGGCTGGGGTGTTGGGATAAGAAGCCCAGTGAGGGAAGTTCAGTTGCTGAGGCCCAGGTGCCTCTCAATAGATGCAGAATCACCCTTTTACTCAGAAAAGAGCTGCTGAGTTTTCATCATCCATCAGCTGTGGAGAAGATACTGAGAATATTGAAAAGGATAAACCTCAGCATGCAGGCCAAGCCGGGCACTGAGCAATACCTGGCAAGTGGTGCCCTGAGAGTGGTCTGTGCAAAGCCAAGTAGACTTCAAGGAGAGGAGGGCTAGTCTTACACTTGAAACACAGTAGAAGTTTCAAAAGAACCATCAGAAAGCAGGAAGACTGATGTGTCTATATGTATGGCTGATGCATTTTGCCATACAGTTGAAAGTAACACAACATCATAAAGCAGTTCTAACGAAAGTTAATTTGAAAAGAAAGAAACAAGGCAAACTGCATTGGTTCTAGAAACAGTTCCCTGGTGGAGAACAGACAAGGCCAAAGTGGTGAAGAGAAGAGGAAAGGAAATTGGAAGATGGGAGGAGACCTTCCAAGAAGTGCAAGCCGATCAAAGGTCTGGTGCTTGCAAAGAGCTGTGTGTTCAGGTTGATGTGGCTGGAGCCATGGGTAGCCCCAGGCCAGAGGTACAGCTGGGAACATGATCAGGGCAAAGAAGTGTCTTGTGCTGATACAGGAGCTTGGTGTCCATTAGTGAGGGTAACAGGTTGGAGAATTTAAAGATAAGTGAGAGAGTCAGTTCCTAGGCAGGTTGATAGGGAGTCTAGGGGTCCCCAAAGGAGAGAGGGGTCTGGAATTCTCAAGGAGGAAGAAAGGACAAACTTTTTTTCCTTCTCTACATTCCTTAGGATTATATAACAATAATGTATCCTGCCTGAGGACAGTCTCCGGATTAAACCTTCTGGCTAATTCTGTTATCTTAAAATGTAAATTATGGGAGGTCTTTACAACCTCTAGACATTTTTTGGATTCATTGGAGAGTATATAACTTCATTGTTAACACTAGCAAGTGGGTACTCTTTCTGCCTCCTTCTGATGCCTATGTCAGAAGATTTCTCTATCTCCTTTATACTTTAATAAAACTTTATTACACAAAAGCTCTGAGCGATCAAGCCTCGTCTCTGGCCCCAGATTGAATTCTTCTCCTCCGGGGGCCAAGAATCCCGGTGTCTTCGCGTGATTCAACAACAACCTTTCAGTAGTCCATCTAAAAGCTTTACTCTCCAGCCTAGAGGTTTTCCAGTGGCTGACCATGTCCCCCACCCTCCCAGTCCTTCCTTTTCTGACCCTTAACACTTTGGGCCATGGATTATGGGCCTGAATCAAGACTGAACATCCTGTTTTCTCTCTGACTCCCAAACAGAACCAGTGATAGAAGCAATGCTTCCATGAGAAGAAAGTAAGGGTCATTCTTTCATTTTGGAGTTTTGCACCTCGTGTCTTCATCAAAGACATATCTTTCCCCTTGGAAGAAGCAGCTTAGAGACGCTACAGTTGAATGATGCTTTGTATCTGGAAGCTAGTCATTAATTACAAAGCTTCAATACCCCAAAATTAAAGAGCCTTACTGGGTGTCAGATTTCTTCTTCTCTGTTTTTCTTGCTCTCAGATGCTTTGCTCCACCCTCTGTGCATTATGCTAGTGTCAGCTGTTGGTCCAAGTAGAGTGAAGAGAACTTGCAGTGTTTCAGGCTAAGCTTTGGACCTCATTATGTCCAATAAACAGTTATTTGCTTTGCACCTTCGTTTTGCAGAGAGACTGAGGCACACGGCAAAGAAGGAGCTCAGAGATGAGTTTGAAATGGCCATGGTTATGTATCTTTGCATCATCTTCCAGGGCAGATAGATCCCTAAACTCTTTTTTTTTTTTTTTCAATGTTCTTGAGCTCATGTTTAACCATATCCTAAGGATAAGGATACTATACACATTTGTATTGAAGTATTGTTGAATTATAATATTACATGGGTTTCAGGTGTACAACATAATCTTGATATTTTATAGGTTATACTACATTTAAAGTTATTTGAAAATATTGGCTATACTCTTCATGGTAAACGCACCTTCCTACTTCCTGCACTGGATGAGGCTCTCTGTAGGCAGAGACACTCTCTTATTCATCTTCGTGTCCCCATGTATTCTAAGCATGAGCCTGGGTCATGGGAGATGCACTTTAAATTATTGGTAAATAAATGATGAAGCCTAGGACTCAGTGTTAGGCTTGGACCACTGGTTCTCTGGCTGTCCTCAGAGATGTAATCTCTCTTCTTACCTCTCCAGAATAAAAGTCGCCCCCAAGCAGGTGGCTCTCCTAGCTTTAAACTGAAGCTAGCCCGAGGTTCCTCCAAGAGCTCTAGGCCCTTTCTAGGCTGAGTCCTTAAAGCTTTTGTTAAGGCAGCCTTGGATTCTCCTTAGGAAATATGAAGTCGTGGCAGCAAGATGGTGCTGGGTCTGTGGAGCCCAGATCAGATCAGATCAGATCAGTCACTCAGTCATGTCCGACTCTTTGTGACCCCATGAACTGCAGCACGCCAGGCCTCCCTGTCCATCACCAACTTCCAGAGTTCACTGAGACTCACGTCCGTCGAGTCAGTGATGACATCCAGTCATCTCATCCTCTGTCATCCCCTTCTCCTCTTGCCCCCAATCCCTCCCAGCATCAGAGTCTTTTCCAATGAGTCAACTCTTCGCATGAGATGGCCGAAGTACTGGAATTTCAGCTTTAGCATCATTCCTTCCAAAGAAATCCCAGGGCTGATCTCCTTCAGAATGGACTGGTTGGATCTCCTTGCAGTCCAAGGGACTCTCAAGAGTCTTCTCCAACACCAGTTCAAAAGCATCAATTTTTCAGCACTCAGCTGTCTTCACAGTCCAACTCACATCCATACATGACCACAGGAAAAACCATAGCCTTGACTAGACGAACCTGTGTTGGCAAAGTAATGTCTCTGCTTTTGAATATGCTATCTAGGTTGGTCATAACTTTCCTTCCAAGGAGTAAGCATCTTTTAATTTCATGGCTGCAGTCACCATCTGTAGTGATTGGAGCCCAGAAAAATAAAGTCTGACACTGTTTCCACTGTTTCCCCATCTATTTCCCATGAAGTGATGGGATCGGATACCATAATCTTCATTTTCTGAATGTTGAGCTTTAAGCCAACTTTTTCACTCTCCACTTTCACTTTCATCAAGAGGCTCTTTAGTTCCTCTTCACTTTCTTCCATAAGGGTGGTGTCATCTGCATATCTGAGGTTATTGAAATTTCTCCCGGCAATCTTCATTCCAGCTTGTGTTCTTCCAGCCCAGCATTTCTCATGATGTACTCTGCATAGAAGTTAAATAAGCAGGGTGACAATATACAGCCTTGACAAACTCCTTTTCCTATTTGGAACCAGTCTGTTGTTCCATGTCTAGTTCTAACCGTTGCTTCCTGACCTGCATACAGATTTCTCAAGAGGCAGGTCAGTTGGTCTGGTATTCCCATCTCTTTCAGAATTTTCCACAGTTTATTGTGATCCACACAGTCAAAGGCTTTGGCATAGTCAATAAAGCAGAAATAGATGCTTTTCTGGAACTCTCTTGCTTTTTCCATGATTCAACGGATGTTGGCAATTTGATCTCTGGTTCCTCTGCCTTTTCTAAAACCAGCTTGAACATCAGGAAGTTCACGGTTCACATATTGCTGAAGCCTGGCTTGGAGAATTTTGAGCATTACTTTACTAGCGTGTAAGATGAGTGCAATTGTGTGGTAGTTTGAGCATTCTTTGACATTGCTTTCTTTGGGATTGGAATGAAAACTGACCATTTCCAGTCCTGTGGCCACTGCTGAGTTTTCCAAATTTGCTGGCATATTGAGTGCAGCACTTTCTCAGCATCACCTTTCAGGATTTGGAATAGCTCAACTGGAATTCCATCACCTCCACTAGCTTTGTTCGTAGTGATGCTTTCTAAGGCCCATTTGACTTCACATTCCAGGATGTCTGGCTCTAGGTCAGTGATCACATCATTGTGATTATCTGGGTTGTGAAGATCTTTTTTTACAGTTCTTCTGTGTATTCTTGCCATCTCTGCTTAATATCTTCTGCTTCTGTTAGGTCCATACCATTTCTGTCCTTTATCGAGCCCATCTTTGCATGAAATGTTCCTTTGGTATCTCCGATTTTCTTGAAGAGATCCCTAGTCTTTCCCATTCTGTTGTTTTCCTCTATTTCTTTGCATTGATCACTGAAGAAGGCTTTCTTATCTCTTCTTGCTATTCCCAGCCATGTGGAAATCACCTAGTGAGTTTGATGCTGTCTGTGAGGTTATAAAGACTTTATCATTTCTCAGGAGATGTTTTCCAGCACCTACTCTGGAAAGGCAGCATGGTGCCCTGGCTTTGTGGGGGGGATGATCTTACAGCTTAATCCCAGCTATGTGTGACTTTGGGTATTCTGATGTATTTAATTCTCTCATTTTATTTTTTATGTAAAATGATGACTACAATAATTCTAACAAAGGTTCATTGTAGAGATTAAGTAGTTCATGTATATATTTAAAAGATGCTTTGTGTTTTACTTACCAAGTAGTAACTATTAATAATTGGAAGCTATCATGATGGCCAGATACTGAGTTCAGAGTATAATGGGCTATAGAGGAGAGTCTGGAGAAAGAGAGGGATTCATTACAAGCAGAGAAGCCAGCAAAGCCCTCAGAGGAAGATGGCAGTGGCTGCATGGAGCGGAGGTCCTTCACTGCACCCTTTTGCCTCCCCAGATGTTGAATAACCCAGAGAAGATAGCTGAGCAGATAAGTAAGGATCTCGCCTGGCTGGCCTCCCACCTGATGGCCCTGTGGACCCAGTTCCTGGACACAGTGACGCTGCACTCCCAAGTGACCACTTATCTCACCCAGGAGCACCACACCTTGCGGGTAAGGGATCAAACAGTATAAGTTCTGTAGTCACATGGCAGAGATATCAGGAAGCTTTTCAACAGTTGGTTCATCAGGCAGAATAAAAGTCTGGATTGGCTGCTGTCAACCTAAGTGCTAGTCCTGACCCACCATGAGCTTGCAGAGAAACTTTGTGACCTTCCTTTGGTTCTCAGTTCTTTGCTCTGAAAGTTGCTCAGTCGTGTCCGACTCTTTGCGACCCCATGGACTCTACAGTCCATGGAATTCTCCCAGGCCAGAATACTGGAGTGTGAGTAGCCTTTCCCTACTCCAGGGGATCTTCCTGACTCAAGAATCAAACAAGGGTCTCTCCTGCATTGCAGGCAGATTCTTTACCAACTGAGCCACAAGGGAAGCCCATTTGCTCTAGGGAAGTTTTTTGCTCTACTGTTCATTAAATACCAGCCTTGGCTACCAAGTGATGGCGAGCTGATCTTAAAGGATATGATGAAGTGCTTTGAAAGTATTTTGAGGAAGTGTCTTCACATGTCATCCATTGTTCTTAAGGCCTTTTTTTTTTTTTTTTTGCCACCAGGTGGAAGTACACAGGGGGTGGGGACTCATGCATAATAAAAGATGTTGGTCTTCTCATTTCCAGCCAGAGGACAAATAGCTGAGTCTCCGGACACACTTACATGACTGATATTGCAAATTCTAATTCGTCTGCATTTATTTATGGCCTCTGTTTTCAAGTGTCTTTTATTCTAGTAGAAGAAATAAGGCCTAAATTTAAAAAAATGACAGAATGCAAAACAAGAGCAGATCAATAAACATGTGTTCAAAAAAAAAAAAACAAAACACATGTGTTCAATTGTGTCCATAAATCAGGTTTGTGTTAAGAACTAGAAATGAGAGAGGGCAGCTGTGGAGGGTAGAAAGGTGTTTCAGAACCTCTGGGTTGTGGGCTCAGCTCTCTTCTTATTAATATATGTTACTTCCCTCATTGAGCCTTAATTTCCTTTTAGAAAATGAAGGCCAAACCCACCCAGTGAGTCACATTGTTTATACTGTTTTATTCTTCAGGTCCGAAGGTTTTCTGAGGCCTTCTTTTATATGGAGCACCAAAAACTTGCAGTCCTGACTTTTCAGGAAAACCTGTAAGTAACCAACGGCATGTCCACGTCACACCATGAGCACCAAGGACATTCTTGTTCAAAGTTAGCTCTTCCCTTCATCCCTGATTATGAAGGAGAGAGTCTGCCCATCTCTTTACATTCAGGTGCATTTTCTCTGAAGGCAAGAGCCAGACAGATTGCAGAGGTTGGAGCTGGCAGGTGGCAAAGAAGGTCAACAGCCAGAGTTTTTGCGGTTGTTGAGTATCATGATGGTTCTATAGACAGATTCAAGACTTCCTAGGTCCCTGAAGACATCTGTGCTGAGTCCTCTTTGCAAAATGAATTAGGAGCAGGTGGTACGGCCACAAGCAATGTCAGGGAAAAAAAAAAAAAAAACCCACAGAATTCACCTGAGACTTTGTAGCAGCTATGAAATGCATTGAGCATAAGAATTAATACTGAACTACCTAATTAGGAGGATAGATGGGAAAAAATGTAAAAATACTCAGAAAAGTCAGAGGGTTGACAGAAGAGAAGATCATTGTCTCTTGTTATAGATTTCCCTGGTGGGCAGAGTCAGTGCTTCCTGTTTCCTCCAAGATGTTTGGTCTTGGCTACACAAGTTTATAGGTTTCTTTCTGTTTCTGAATAGTATGTTTGTCTCCAAAATAAATTTGGATGGAATAATGTTTTGAGATGCCCCAGTAAATCCAGCAGGAAAAACACTGAAATTCGTCTATCACTTAGGACAGACCTGAAGATCTTTTCACTTTCATCTTTTTTACACCTGTAAAACCTGTATGTAGTCATGTGTGGATGTGAGAGTTAGACCATAAAGAAGTCTGAGTGCCAAAGAATCGATGCTTTCAAACTATGGTGTTGGAGAAGATTCTTGTGAGTCTCTTGGACTGCAGTGAGATCAAACCAGTCAATCCTAAAGAAAATCAACCCTGCATATTCATTGGAAGGATGGATGTTGAAGCTGAAGCTCCAATACTTTGGCCACCTGATGCGAAGAACCAACTCATTGGAAAAGACCCTGATGCTGGGAGGGATTGGGGGCAGGAGGAGAGGACGACAGAGGATGAGATGGTTGGATGTCATCACCGACACAATGGGCATGAGTTTGAGCAAGCTCTGGGAGATGGTGAAGGACAGGAAAGCCTGGTGTGCTACAATCCATGAGGTGGCAAAGATTCAGACACAACTGAGCAACTGAAGAACAAGCTGTATGTCAATATAATATGGCTAAAGCATTACTTACAGGTTAGGAATGTTTTGGCCAAAGTGATAAAATACCACTTTTCTGAGGGTGTAGCATTTGAGCAGAGACTGGGATTATACTAGAACTCCGGGTCTGGGAGTTGGTGATGGACAGGAAGGCCTGGTGTGCTGCAATCCATGGGGTCACAAAGAGTTGGACGCAGCTAAGCAACTGAACTGAATTGGGGTTATAATAAGTCATGTCCTGATATGAGAGAAGACGGTTGAGTCAGAGGGGATAGCTGGTGTAAAGATTTCTTATATGGGAACATAAGGTGTTTGAAAGCATCAGTAAGCAAGCATAGCTACACTGGAGTGACAAGTAGGAGAAGTGGGGTGGGACCCAGCTTCTGTGGAAACTTATGGGCCCACAGGATAAAGAATTCAGACTTCGTGCTATGATAATTGTAACTAACATCTTAAAAAACTGGCAAGTGACTATGGTAGAAAGACTTTGGATTTCAAATCTCATATACATGTTTTGACATTTTGACCCTGGAACTTATACTACTTGTGACATCTGACTAGTTACTGAACCTCTCTTAGTTTGTGCTTGGGTGTAAAAGGCAGATTCCTTCATTCAACAAGAGCCTATTTGGTGTTGACTGTATGCCAGACACTATTTTGGGCATTAGGATATCCAGCAGTGAACCAAACAGACACATTCTCACGGAGCTCATATTTTAGTAATGGAAACATATTTAAACATAAATAAATAAATATGATATGCCAAATGCAGTAAATGCTATGGAGAAATATATCAGTGTGACAGGCTGTAGAAGGGATGGGGAACATGGACCCGGTGAGCATCATCAGAGATGGGCTCCCTGAGGAGACATATGAGCAGAGCTCTAAAGCAGGTGAGGGTCTGAGCCCTGCAGATACCTACGTGATTATATCATTTGTCCCATAGTGCAACTTCAGATATTAGAGAAATTGATTACCATTCAATTAGTAGTAGATATTAACCTATAATAAAGAGCATACACTAGGATAGCAATGATGCTGTGTAGGAGGAGGTAAACTTAGAAGACTCTTGAGAGTCCCTTGGACAGCAGGGACATCAAATCAGTCAATCCTAAGGGAAATCAACCCTGAATATTCATCAGAAGGACAGATGTTAAAGCTGAAGCTCCAATATTTTGGCCACCTGATGCAGAGAGCCAACTCACTGGAAAAGACTCTGATGCTGGGAAGGATTGAGGACAGGAGGAGAAGGGGCCAACAGAGGATGAAATGGTTAGATATCATCACTGACTCAATGGACATGAATTTGAGCAAACTCTGGGAGACAGTGAAGGACAGGGGAGCCTGGCGTGCTGCAGTCCATGGGGTCACAGCGAGTCAGACATAACTTAGTGAGTGAACAACAGCAACAGAACTTTTAATTAGGTCATTAAGAGTAAGAACTATATTCTAAAGGGGTCGGGTTAAGGGGTGGGAGGGAGGTTCAAGAGGCAGGGGATATATGTATATGAAGCGACTTAGCAGCAGCAGCAGCATACTGTACATTGTTGTACAGCAGAAACAACCTTGTAAAGCTGTTATCAGTAAAGCAACTGAACAAACTAAAAGTAAATTGTAAAAAATAAAAGAATAAGAACTATAGAATTGAGAGGGAAATTTTATTTCAGATTGAGAAAATTACCAGGGGACAGGCCCTCAGTGCTGTGAACAGAATTAAACCTTAGATTGAGATAGTGAACGTGGGCTCTGTGATGCTGGCAGCAAAGCATGCATGCAGGCATTCTCATCTAGAGTCAGATGGAGGGGAGGGAGGTCACAGTGTTTGCATCAGAGACAGAACCATCCTCCCAAATCAGGGTGGACAAGTGAACTCAGCCGTCAAGACCTGTCTTGTTCAAGCACAGACTAGAGTGTTTCTCAAGTAATAGGTTACAGCCATTTAGTGGACTGTGAAATTGTCTTCATGGCTTTAGAACAACACTTTTTAAATGAAATAAGATAGGTAGTAATAAGAAGAAGTATTTCTGAAGCTTTTGTTTCAGCATGAGTGTTTCTGGGAGTGTGTGTGATTGTACGGGGTGGCCATGGAAAATGAAGGGCATTTCTTGCCATGGGTTGCACTATTTAAAAAGTGTTTAAAAGTGACGTAGAACTGGTGAGTAGCAAGGGTGTGTTTTATCGCCTCTCTTCCTGTTTGACCAATGCCAGCCAGTTCTTTTCACATAGGAAGGAAGTGTTCAGTGACAGTTTGTTGAATGAATGAATGTGAAAATGTTGATAGTATGAAGACCTATAGCCAGGGCTTTGGGGGCTGGATAGGTAGCTGGGAAGAAAGGAAGTGTGGATAGATAGATGGCAATTGTTACTGTCTACTGTACATCTTCTAAATGCTGTCATGGGATGAGAGGGAAGGGGCAGCAAGAATAAAACCTTTAAATCTCCCTTGGATGCTCACCGGGTCCATGTTCCCCAGGATCCAGACCCACAGCCAGCTGTCCCTGGATATCCGGAATTCGGAGTACCTCACCACCATGCCCCCGCTGCCCGCAGAGTGCTTGGACATTGATGGAGACTGGAACACCCTGCCCGTTATCTTCGAGGACAGATATGTGGACTGCCCAGCCACAGGTGTGTCTTTTTAGTTTTGGAAAAACTCAAGAGTTGGAATTACCACTGGGTTCCCATCGGCTGCTCTGCTTACCTCTCAACAGCCATGGGAACAAATCAGTGAGGTGTTTTGTCAGTTCACAGAGGAGAAGCAGGAACTAAGATTAAGCTTGTTATTGGAAGTGACTTCACCTCAGTGAATGGGCAAACTCATGGAACTCAAGGACAGTTATAGGAAAGACCTGCTTCTGGACTTCTGGGGCGGGATGTGGGAGGGAGGTTCAAGAAGGAGGGGACGTTGTGTATACCTATGGCTGATTTGTGTTGATGTACGGCAGAAACCAACACACTATTGTAAGGCAATTATCCACCAATTAAAACATAAAAGTCCAGGTGACTTCTGAAAACGGTGTAGTGTTTCAAACAAAACACGTTATTCGGTTTTCAGTTAGTTGTACCCTGACATCTAGTGTCTACACTGTGCATGACAGCTTGAATGTGTATAAGCTCCAGAGAGAGCAGCCAACCCAGCTGCTCACAACAAGTACAAAACATTGGCTTGTGTCTGTGTGTGTATGTGTGCACACGTGCATACACACATGTACATGTGTATATATATAATCTAATACAGGTTCAGTCAGTTCAGTTCAGTTCAGTTGCTCAGCCGTGTCCACCTCTTTGCGACCCCATGAATCACAGCACGCCAGGCCTCCCTGTCCATCACCAACTCCTGGAGTTCACTCAAACTCACGTCCATTGAGTCGGTGATGCCATCCAGCCATCTCATTCTCTGTCATCCCCTTTTCCTCCTGCCCCTGATCCCTCCCAGGATCAGAGTCTTTTCCAATGAGTCAACTCTTCGCATGAGGTGGCCAAAGTACTGGAGTTTCAGCTTTAGCATCATTCCTTCCAAAGAACACCCAGAGCTGATCTCCTCCAGAATGGACTGGTTGGATCTCTTTGCAGTCCAAGGGACTCTCAGGAGTCTTCTCCAACACCACAGTTCAAAAGCATCAATTCATCAGTGCTCAGCTTTCTTTATAGTCCAACTCTCACATCCATACATGACCACTGGAAAAACCATAGCCTTGACTAGATGGACCTTTGTTGGCAAAGTAACATTTCTGCTTTTCAATATGCTATCTAGGTTGGTCATAACTTTCCTTCCAAGGAGGAAGCGTCTTTTAATTTCATGGCTGCAGTCACCATCTGCAGTGATTTTGAAGCCCCAAAAAATAAAATTTGACACTGTTTCCACTGTTTCCCCATCTATTTCCCATGAAGTGATGGGACCAGATGCCATGATCTCTTCGTTTTCTGAATGTTGAGCTTTAAGCCAACTTTTTCACTCTCCTCTTTCACTTTCATCAAGAGGCTTTTGAGTTCCTCTTCACTTTCTGCCATAAGGGTGGTGTCATCTGCATATCTGAGGTTATTGATATTCCTGACGGCAATCTTGATTCCAGCTTGTGCTTCTTCCAGCCCAGCATTTCTCATGATGTACTCTGCATAGAAGTTAAATAAGCAGGCTGACAATATACAGCCTTGACGGACTCCTTTTCCTATTTGGAACCAGTCTGTTGTTCCATGTCCAGTTCTAACGGTTGCTTCCTGACCTGCATATAGGTTTCTCAAGAGGCAGGTCAGGTGGTCTGGAATTCCCATCTCTTCCAGAATTTTCCATAGTTTATTGTGATCCACACAGTCAAAGGCTTTGGCATAGTCAATAAAGCAGAAATGGATGTTATATGTATGTTAATCTTCATTATATTTATATGGTTGAACTACAGAAAATTTGAACAGTTGGAAAAGATATTTAAAATAAGCACCGCTGTCTATCAGAATCCAACACAAATAACTGACATCCTTTGTTATCGTTTAGTCGTTAAGTCATGTCCGACTCTTTGCAGCCGCATGGACTGTATCCTGTCAGGCTCCTCTGTCCATGGGATTTCCCAGGCAAGAATACTGGAGTGTGTTGCCATGCCCTTCTCCAGGGGATATTCATGATACAGGGATCAAACCTGCATCTCCTGCATTGGCAGGTGGATTCTTTACCACTGAGCCACCAGGGAAGCCCTTCTTACTTGTGAAATTTCGAGAATTTAGAGGTTATCTCTCAGGATCAAGGACTAGAGTGCAGATAAACTCTTTATTATACAATCAAGTGGATCATTTGTGAATGTAGATTTTGAAGAGTATAACACATTTTTCTTTCTTTTTTTTTCTTTCTGTAGGATGTAATTTGAATATTTACCCTAATTTTGATGTTCCAGCAACAAGTCCAGCAATAATGAACCTAAACAACAGAGAGGAGAACCTTGTTGTAAATAGAAAATCACCTCTGAGGGAAAACCTAGTCTTGGCCTCCATGAAATCATCCCCCACAGACTCTGATGAGGAGGTTATTAGGTGTCCAGGGCCCAGTAAGAATGTCGCCACACCCAGTCATACGGACGTGTGCTCTGAATCTCAGGTGTATCTGACAGTTGGTGAATTCCAGAGCAAGGCAGGTGTGCCTGAAGTTGACCATCAGACTGGCCCAAGGTCTGATGTTGGGGGGCATCTGCTGGCAGATGAGGATCTGCCCAGGAGGAGCCCTGGTCCAGAGGATGGCCAGGCCCCAGTACTGACCTACATTGATGTGAAATCTAGCAATAAGAACCCCTTCAGAACAGAACCCACAGTGCCCACTGGCGCCCAGCACGACAGTGGGTGCTCCAGAGCCAAGCACGAATTAGGCAGAACTGAGCGAAGCAAAGGGGTAGCCGGTGGAAGTCATCACTGTGCCGTCTCTTCAGAGAAAACCACCCTGCATGAGTTAAGCAGTCTAGGAAAGGGGGTGGGCCAAGGGAGCAAGATGGTGCTGCTGAGTCTGAAGGTCAGCCCCTCGGAGCCCTGCGAGCCCCTGAACTCTTCTTTGAGGGACCCTTTGGACATCAAGGGTTTGGCAAAGGACCCTCACATAGAGGAGAAGGAGGAAGTGTGTGTCCTCTCTGGGGTCATCAAGAGATCTGCTTCCATCATCTCCGACTCAGGCATTGAGAGCGAGCCAAGCTCTGTCGCCTGGTCCGAGGCTCGCAGCAGAACCCTGGAGCTACCCAGTGACAGGGACTTCTTGCACCAGCTGGTCCGAAGACATGCCCTGCACAGAAACTCCCTGGAAGGGGGGCACACTGAAAGCAACACGAGCTTGCCGAGCGGGATCCAGGCCTCCCTCACGTCCATTAGCTCTTTGCCTTTCGAGGAGGAGGAGCGGGAACTGGCACTCACGAAGCTGACCAAGTCAGTGTCCGCCCCCCAGATCAGTAGCCCCGAGGAGTCTGCTGAAGATGCGGACTCCACGCGGCATGGGGGAGGTCCCTCTGAAACTTCAGCTGTGCCCACCGAGAGCACCAACCCCTCAGGACGCTGCCTTCAACCCAGCAATGGCCCCACAATCCAGGAAGCCAGGGTCGACTATGGCCTTGTGGAGGAAGTCTCAGATGCTGACAACCTGCAGGGCCCCGGTTACATAGATATCCCCAAAGGTCAAGAGCATCAGTTTGACCCCCAAGGCCCCTGTTGTCTGGATGGCAGGACTGACCACCCTCCAGGTGTTGAAACCAAAGGTCTGGGTTTAAAAGTACCACGCCTCCTCGGACTTGAATCACCTGGGCACAGAGTTTTGCCCAGAGAACTCGTGGAGACCCCGAAAGGCGTGCCTGGAGACTCCGATGTGGGGACAGGAGCTCCTCTCGACAGCGACATGTTGGACGTTGAGAGTTTCACCTACCCCAGGGTGCCTGAAGTGAGCTGTGCACCAGCCGCCAAAACCATCGACGTGGATTCTGCAGGTGAGCAAAGCAGCTCCCTTGGCATCACGGAGGATACGGCACCGAGCAGAGGAGCTGACACCTTCCCAGAGGATGAGCGTGAAGCAAGCGCGGGCTCCACTGTGACTCCGTCCGTTCCCTCCCAGGTTACGGGAAACCAGGAGCCCAGGGCAGGCACCTCCATCCTGCTGTCCCACGTGACCTCTGCAGAGAGCTCCTCCCTGGACAGCCTGAAAGCTGTCGAGGTCGTCAACCTGTCTGTGTCCTGCGCTGCCACCTGTCTCCCTTTCTCGTCTGTGCCCAAGGAGACCCCTGCCAGGGCTGGATTCTCTTCCAAACAGACCCCGTTCCCCATCACTCATCAACCTTTGGGCTCCTTTGGAGTCGTTCCTAACCATTCCAGAAAGCTGGAGGAGGAAGTCAGCGAAAGGATGTTCAGGTAGGTTTGCTGATGGCTAACCTATCCCAGCATCATCTTTCAGACTTTCCCACATATTCCGCAGTTTCACGCATACTGTTTCAGGATTGCATATCAGGTATTTTCTGATTTAAATAAAGTAAGATGCTCCTATTGTACAAGTCAGGAATGTAGAATAGTAAAAGGAAGTAAAAATGATCAATAACCTCACCTCTCAAATATAGCCCATGTGTAAGTTCTTCTATATTTTTTCCTGTGTGCATTTTTATGTATATATTGTGTTGTTTTTCTTTACTCACTAAATCGTGTCCAACTCTTTGCGACTCCGTGGACTACAGCCATCCAAGCTCCTTTGTCCATGGGATTTCCCAGGCAAGAAAATTGGAATGGGTTGCCATTTCCTTCTCCAATGTATATATTATTAATCTGCAAAAGTAAGATAATTTTTACCAACTCCAAGTTTTTTCCAGCTTCATATATTGGAAACATCTTTCTATGTTTATAAATCTATTTTGCATTACCATTTTGGTGTTTAAATAATATTCCATTGTATAAATGCACCATGAATTATTAACAAAATCCTTTAGAGATAAACTGTAAATGTTTTTTCAGTTTTTCTTATGATGAATGACCTCTGTCTTTGCACAATTCCTTTAAGAGCCATTTGAGAATAGGACTAATTCATCAGATTTTCTTCCTAAATACCTCTTGTGTGATTATTAAGTTTAATATTCCTTTTGAAATGCCAGAATCCAGCCCTTTATCCTTGTCTTAGGTTTGCATTCATAGTAGTCCTTCCCCTATAAACTATGCATTTGATTAAATTTAGTATTGAATCATTTAACCAAAATATCCCATTTCACTCACTTGTTCAAAAAAGCTTTGAACAGTTACCCATTAATAATATCTCTGAAAGAAATGGCACAGACAGGTAAATTTTGGATCCCATGTTTTATGAAGACTATTAAATACCTATCCTATGCCCATGTCATCAGTTTAATTAATACATGGCAGAACTGTCCAGCACTGGCTAGTGTTCTGGGCTCTCAGTCTAAGAAGGAGGTGGAGAGATGACAGAAGCAGATGAGAGCAGTTGAGTACACGGGGTGGTTCATGTGTGCACAGCTGAGCCAGAAAAAGGAGGACCTAATTTTTCTGTGGAGCAATAAATGTGGATGGAAATGGATGGTGGCCAGGAGAAGCTTTTTAGAGATGACACCCAAGTGGAGGAGAAACTATGAGACATCCTGTTGATGACAATGATGGTGATGATGAGAAGGCTGGTAATAGATTTCATCTTTTTATTTCACTATTTAATCTGTTTCAAGTACTATTTTAAGCATTTTGCATTGATTATATTGCTTCAAACACAAAACAAAGACGACTCTGAATTCAACGAGGGTGTGATTCCCCTCATTTTTCACAAATGAGGAAACAATGCAGGGAGGTTACTAGTCGGCCCACGGTGGTTGTGGTTGCTGCTTGGTCACTCAGTTGTGTCTAACTCTTTGCCGCCCCATGGACTGTAGCCCACCAGGATCTTCCATCCATGGGATTTTCCAGGCAAGAATACTGGAGTGGGTTGCTGTTTCCTTCTCCAGGGGATCTTCCCAACCCAGGGATGGAACCCATGTCTCCTGCATCGACAGGCAGATTCTTTACTACTGAGCCACTAGGGAAACCCCCAGTAGTAACGGTCAAAGCTGAGATTGTGACCTTGGGGTTCTGACTCCTGTGTTCGTGCTTTTAATCACCACCTGGTCAGGTAGCCAGGCAAAGAAGATGATAACCAGGTGGGAAAGGCATTTCAGGCAGATAGACCCGAATACACAAATGCATGGAAGTAAAGAGAAGAGACATAATTCATGCAGGGAATGAAATATCTCCTCCAACTGTTCTTTTGGGGGCTGGGGGATGATGCTGGAGAAGTTGGTGGAGGCCAGGGTAATAAACTTTCATTCCTGGAACACTGCTTAAAGATTGTATGGGTCCTTGAAGCTGGATAGACTCTCTGGGGTTCTGTTCATTGCAGGAACCGCATCTGCAGAAACCAACTCAATCTAGCCTTTGTTTTTCCTGGATTGCTTTCTTGCCTCCTTCAGAACCAAGCCTCCTTCACTAGCCTCTCCCTTGAGGTACCATATTCAGCCTTTGCTGCTTGGCAGAGACTTCCTTGTAGATGTTCATCACTCCTACATCTCAGCTCAACTCATCTCCTGTTCAATGTGGAGCACACAGCTCGGCTTGTGATTAATTAGTGTATTCTCCAGTTTTTATCAGGCCAAAGAGAAATTTAAAAAAGAGCTGAAGATTGATGGATTTCTGTACAGTGACTTATCTGTACTAGCTTCTGACATACCGTATTTCCCACCAGAGGAAGAGGAAGAAAATTTGGAAGATGGGATTCACCTGGTAGTCTGTGTCCATGGCCTGGATGGTGAGTTCTAACAGGTTTTCTCCTCAAAAGGTGACATAGACACATTATCACATTTATGATTGACTCTAGATCAGGGAGTTGTTCAACAAATGATCAGTAGGCAACTGTGGATTGATAGTAAGTATACTGGATCTAGGAAAATGGCATGGCCTTGCTCCCAAAGGAAATATCTCTTTGGCCAAAAATATGTTCAAGCTAATGAAATACCCAAATGAATGAATTAATGCAATGGAGGGATAAATAAGTCATATCCACTTTAGATGGGATCTAACAAATAAGTAAGGGTCAGAGAAATGAAAGGGCTTCTCTAGGGCTTCACTGTTGCTGAGCAGCAAAACCTGTGGTCTCATACTTCTTATGATAACTAAATAGGGAATGGTGATAACTTTACTTCCGTGACACACTCTTGTTAATATCCTTAATTTTTCTCACTCTTGGGGCTAATGCATTTAATTGTCTGTATCCAGTCCTGGCTATATGCATCACATACCAGAACGCTGAGTCAATAGGTCTATTTGGTGAAATGTTCAAGAATCCAGCGGTAGATCACCCATTCCAGATGATGATGATGGTGGTGGTGGTGGTGGTGGTGATGATGAAGACCAGGTTGTATACATCACTCACCATGGTCCCAGAGCCTTTTTAGCTGCTTAATATGTATTAATGTGGTTGATCCTGACAAGAGCCCTGCAGAGTAGCTGCTATTATCTACCCCATTTATAAAGGGGGAAACTGAGTAAGAGGGCAGCTCAGTAACTTGTATAAGGTCCCACAGCAACTGCAGTTGACTCTCCATGGTGGTCTAGTGGTTGAGACTTTGCCTTCCAGTGCAGGAGCTGGGGATTCAATCCCTGGTCAGGGAACTAAATCCCACCTGCCTCATGGCCAAAAAACCAAAACATAAAACAAGAACAAATTCCACAAATTGTAGCAAATTCAATAAAGACTTTAAAAATGGTCCACATCAAAAAAAAAAAATAGCTATCAATGCGGGAGGGAATATATATGTACTTGCAGCTGATCTGCACTGTTACAGCAGAAACCAACACAACATTATAAAGTAATTATCCTCCAATTAAAAATAAATTAAAAAAACACCTATCAGGCTGGGTTTTGCTGCTTATCAACAACACTTGCAGAAAGTCCTGAATAAACAGAACTGTCAAAGAAGGGAGGGGCAGCGTGTCTTCAACTCTTCCTGGACCATTACGTTCACAAGCCAGAAACTGGTAGATCGGGGAATAATCCCAGTGAGAGAGGGCTGCCAGGGTGGCCCTGAGCCTGTGTGGATGGGAGGAGGGAGCAGCACAGGGACCAGTGGACTGGGCGTGTGTTAGTTGCTTTTATTATGGACTTACTGAAAAATGGGAAATAGGAGGGATAGGAGAGAAATAAGAAGTACATCCTTAGTGTGTCAGAGGTCACATGATTCAATGTGGGTCTATGTGGGGTCATCTATCCTCTTTAGGGAACAGTGCAGACCTCCGGCTGGTAAAGACTTTCATAGAACTGGGGCTCCCTGGAGGAAAACTGGATTTCCTCATGTCTGAGAAGAATCAGGTATGACAACAAAAACATCTGAACCGAAACAATCCCTGAGTCACGTCTTAGATGAGCCTCCTAAAGTCGCTGTGATGGTTATGGCTACACAGGTGGGAGGGAGCTTTGCCAGGTGACCCTGGCCAGGTGCTCAGGTCTGGAGAGCTCCTTTTCCTTGGGGAGGAGGAAATAGTAAGAAGGGGGAACATGTGGATCGGGTGACTGGCCCTCTAGACCTCACAGGTCGTAGGTTGGCTGACAGCTTGGAGCATAAACGATGGGGCATCCGTGGGTCTGTCTGGGGAAGAGGTTTGTCACTGGTGTCGGTGTAACTGGTAGAGCTGGATCGTGACCTTTTCATCACCAGAGGGAAACTATGGAGCCTTTGCCATTTCAGGGCTGGAACTTTAATGGGGTGTCAAGGTAGATGAGACTTGCAAGAGTCCATGACCAAGAGGGGGGTTGGGTGTTGTCACTGATTCCCAGCCCAGGGGACTTGAGATGGATGAGGCTAAGTATCCTCTGGAGGCAGAGAACGGCTTGTAGCTAAAGGGTCTCATGGCCACGGAACATGGGAGCTGCACAGAGAATAGTCAACAAGCGAACACGGGATGTTAGTCTCACTGCTCCCCTCTTAGTGGTCAGTCCTTTTCCTTATCTCTGACACCTGCTTTGTGCAAGGCCGTGCACTCTGCAGGGTGAAGGAACAGACACGTGAGGAAGAGGAAAGAGAATCATTTCGAACGTCTTCGATGTGCTGAGCACTTGTACCTGTTTGCTCTTTTAATCTTCACAACCTTTCTTTGAAGTGTGGACCTTGTTATCTCCCCACGGAAAAGGGAACCCATAGTCAGTCCAACCTGGAAAGCCCCAGTTGGGGGCTCCTTTTCTTGATATTGAATCCTAATTTGTAGCCCGAAGGTCAGGCATGGGCACACACCCAGGATATGCCCTGAGGCTTGGTGGAGGAAAACGAGCTTGCGCACAGAGCCTGGCCTTGTGCAACTGCCCCCTCGACACCCGTTTCGTCTCTCTCCTTCCAGATGGACACGTTTGCGGATTTTGATACCATGACCGATCGGTTACTGGATGAAATAATTCAGCACATCCAGTTGTACAACCTCTCCATATCGAGAATTAGGTAAAAGGAAACCACAGGTAGTTAATGCTGGGGGGAGCGGTGCCCTTTTTAAGTGTTTGCTGTGTACGAGTTCAGCACGATGCCATCTGAATACCAGGCTGGGATTAGTTAACTTAGGGCTTTCAAGGGACTAGATTACTTCCAGAGCAGCCGTGGATCCCAAGCCTGCTTGACACACCCATGTCTGGCATAGCCGCTGTGTAGAAGCCTACAGCTTGTGCAGCTCAGTACAAAGAGAACTGGGCTTAAGTATGTGTGTTCTGTGTGCTCAGTCGTGTCTAACTCTTTGTGACCCTTTGGGCTGTAGCTTGCCAGACTCCTCTGACCACAGGATTTTTTCAGGCAAGAATACTGGAGCGGGTAGCCATTTCCTTCTCCAGGGATCTTCCCGACCCAGACATCAAACCTGCGTCCCTGCATTTCCTGCATTGCAGGTAGATTCTTTACCTGCTGAGCCATCAGGGAAGGCCTTAAACAAATACTCTAGGTTTTAAATCCCTATTCTTTTGACAGTTACAAGTTTGTGTCTGCATTCTACCATGTAACCTTGAACAAGCTTTCTACATCTCTGATCCTCTGTTTCCCCATTTATTAAGTGGGACCAGCCCGAGGGGATTCACTAGCTGCCGCATAAAAGGGCTTCATTCAGCACTAACTGTGACCTTACACTGTAATAGACAACTGGGTGTCAATGTTGAAAGGATTAAGGGGATAGTCCATAGCGTGTTCCTCAGGCATTTGCCAATGTGGACACATCTGGAAATGAGTCCTCGATAGCCACCATCCTATTTAGGCCTTGGGGATGAACCATCACTTCTTTATTTCACAAATGAGGATTCAGAGGTTGACAGAGTTAGATGAAAATAAAAGGGTGTGGGAATTCCCTGGAGGTCCAGTGGTTAGGGCTCCGTACTCACTGCCAGGGCCTGCTTTCGACCTCTAGTCAGGGAACTAAAATCCCACAAGCTGCACAGCACAGTCAGACAAATAGACTGTCAACAAACTGAAAAATTCATGGGAATTCCCTGGTGGTCTAGTTGTTAGGACTTGGTGCCTTCATTGCCAAAGACCTGGGTTCAATCCCTGGTCGGGTTACTAAGATCCTGCAAGCCCCACAGTGGAAACAAAATTAATAATGATAATAGTAAAAAGTAAGTGGATACCAGGGCTTCCCTGGTATTTCAGACGGTAAAGAATCTGCCTGCAATGAAGGAGACCCAGGTTTGATCCCTCGGTTGGGAAGATCCCCAGAGAAGGGAATGGCAACCTACTCCAGTATTCTTGCCTGGAGAATCCCATGGACAGAGGAGCCTGGCAGTCTATAGTCCATGGAGTTGCAAAGAGTTGGACAGGACTGAGTAACTAACACTTTCACTTAAACTTTTCAAGAGGATACACAGGAGAAGAGCTAGGGAACTCTGCCTCTCATCTAGTTGGGTTTCTGTAAATAATTATTTAAGCTCAAAGTGCTGATGTGTGGGATTCACAGATCTCGAAGCAGTGGAGCAGCTGGAGCAGAGAGTGTGCGGGGGGCTGAGCAGGGTGACGGAGGGTGGAGTAGCCCTGGAGAGGCAGGTGGAAGTGGGCCAGGCTGAGAAGCCGGGACTTGACCCTATGAATGACCAGGAGGGTTCGTGCCCCATGTGTATTCCAGAAAGGACCCCCAGGTGTCCCGAGGGGGGCGTAGAGATCAGAACTGGGTGGAGGGGCTGCTCTAATAACAATGTGGGAAGGTGCTCATACTTGTGATCACACTGGGCCCAGGGTCTCCATCACAAGGCTCCATCCTGGGCTCCACGTATCCAGCATTTGGAAACCCAATGGGGATGAATTATTGCCCCCCGCCACTTCGCCCCACATGTCCCCCTAAATCCTGAGGGAGCTGGAGGCTGGCTCACCCCTTGTGCTCCTGGCGCAGCGTCTTCTGGGCTGCTGCCGTCCTGCGCTCACTCACATGGACCCTTCCCATCTCTCCATAGCTTCATCGGCCATTCTCTCGGCAACATCATCATCCGATCGGTCCTCACGCGGCCTCGGTTCCGGTATTACCTCAACAAACTCCACACCTTCCTGTCACTGTCTGGGCCCCACCTGGGGACCCTGTACAACAACAGCGCCCTGGTCAGCACAGGTAAGATGCCACCAGCATCGGCACTCCTCAGCATCATGCAGGGCCCAGGGGAGGGCAAAGCAGAGACAGAGGCTCTTCCTGATGGAGCCTCCTGGCTTTGGAGCCAGCCTCTTCAAAGTGGTGGCGCTGGCTGTCTGCCACTGTCCCCGCACCCATACCCACCTGCCCTCAGGGCAGACTGGGCTGTGTTATGTCCTCACAGGAGGTGGCTCAGATCTGTTTGCTTTCACGTTATTACAGAACATAAGCTGGGAACATAGGTTATTTGACACACTGATATATAACAAATGGAAGTTCTTTCCTTTGTCAAGCTGTCTTCCTTCACAAACCAAGGAAGCCAGTTCTGAACAGAAACAAATGATTTAGACCACATTTTTCCCAACAGTAATTTTGCAACACTAGTGAAATGTCTCACTGAAAAATGAGACATTACCAGTAATCCTTCCAATCTAACATATTTAGAGTGATTCTGTATGGCTCACTCTCCTTATATTTGCATCCATGCACATTTGCATGGCAGCAAGGCTTCCCAGGTGGCTCAGTGGTAAAGAACCTGCCTGCCAGTTCAGGAGACATGGGTTTGATCCCTGGGTTGGAAAGATCCCTGGAGTAGGAAATGGCAAACCACTCCAGTATTCTTGCTTGGAAGATCCCACAGAGAAAGGAGTCTGACAGGCTACAGTCCATGGGGTCACAAAGAGTCAGACACAACTGAGCATGCACATCATCACGTCAATCATAACATATATACACCCTGTGTCTTACTTATTTCCTTGCATTTTATCAAATTCATGTATTTGTGCATGTGACATAATACTCATCCCTGTTACTGTCAGCATAACCAGAGTAAATAGCTGGACTTCGAAATGAAAGGTTGATTTTCACTTTGCTGTATCCTAATTGGATCTGTTCAGTTCAGTTCAGTTACTCACTCATGTCTGACTCTTTCCGACCCCATGGGCTGCAGCACACCAGGTTTCCCTGTTTATCACCAACTCCCAGAGCTTGCTCAAACTCATGTGCATTGAGTCGGTAATGCCATCCAACCATCTTATCCTTTGTCATCCCCTTCTCTTCCTGCCTTCAATCTTTCCCAGCATCAGGGTCTTTGCCAATGAGTCAGTTCTTCGCATTAGGTGGCCAAAGTATTGGAGCTTCAGCTTTAGCATCAGTTCTTCCAATGAACACTCAGGACTGATCTCCTTTATAATGGACTGGTTGGATCTCCTTGCAATCCAAGGGACTCTCAAGAGTCTTCTCCAACACCACAGTTCAAAAGCATCAATTCTTTTGCACTCAGCTTTCCTTATAGTCCAACTCTCACATCCATACAAGACTACTGGAAAAACCATAGCTTTGACTAGATGGACCGTTGTTGGCAAAGTAATGTCTCTGCTTTTTAATATGCTGTCTAGGTTGGTCATAGCTTTTCTTCCAAGGAGCAAGTGTCTTTAATTTCATGGCTGAAATCACCATCTGCAGTGATTTTGGAGCCCAAGAAAATAAAGTCTGTCATTGTTACCATTGTTCCTCCATCTATTTGCCATGAAGTTATAGTCTGGATGCCATGATCTTAGTGTTCTGAATGTTGAGTTTTAAGACAGCTTTTTCACTCTCCTCTTTCATCAAGAGATTCTTTAGTTTCTCTTTGCTTTCTGCCATAACAGTGGAGTCATCTGCATATCAGAGGTTATTGATATTTCTCCCAGCATTCTTGATTCCAGCTTGTGCTTCATCCAGCCCAGCATTTCGCATGATGTACTCTGCACATAAGTTAAATAAGCAGGATGACATTATACAGCCTTGACATACTCCTTTCTCAATTTGGAACCAGTCCATTGTTCCATGTTCAGTTCTAATTGTTGCTTCTTGTCCTGCATACAGGTTTCTCAGGAGGCAGGTCAGGTGGTCTGGTATTCCCATCTCTTTGAAAATTTTCCACAGTTTGCTGTGATCCACACAGTCAAAGGCTTTGGCGTAGTCAATAAAGCAGAAGTAAATATTTTTCTGGAACTCTCTTTCTTTTTCTATGACCCAACGGATGTTGGCAATTTGATCTCTGGTTTCTCTGCCTTTTCTAAATCCAGCTTGAACATCTAGAAGTTCTCAATTCATATACTGTTGAAATCTGGCTTGGAGAATTTTGAGCATTACTTTGCTAGTGTGTGAGATGAGTACAATTGTGCGGTAGTTTGAACATTCTTTGCCATTGCCCTTCTTTGGGATTGGAATTAAAACTAACCTCTTCCGATCCTGTAGCCACTGCTGAGTTTTCCAAATTTGCTGGCATATTGAGTGCGGCACTTTCACAGCATCATCTTTTAGGATTTGAAATAGCTCAGCTGGAATTCCATCACCTCCACTAGCTTTATTCCTAGTGTTGCTTCCGAAGGCCCACTTGACTTTGCACTCCAGGATGTTTGGCTCTCATTAAGATCTTTTTTTGTATAGTTCTTCTGTGTATTCTTGCCACCTTTTCTTAAAATCTTCTGCTTCTGTTAGATCCATACCATTTCTGTCCTTTATTGTGCCCATCTTTGCATGAAATGTTCCCTTGGTATCTCTGATTTTCTTGAAGAGATCTCTAGTCTTTCCCATTCTATTGTTTTCCTCTATTTCTTTGCATTGATCACCAAGGAAGGCTTTCTTATCTCTTCTTGCTATTCCTTGGAACTCTTCATTCAGATGGGTATATGTTTTCTTTTCGCCTTTGATTTTCTCTTCTCTTCTTTCCTCAACTATTTGTAAGGCCTCCTCAGACAACCATTTTGCCTTTTTGCATTTCTTTTTCTTGGGGACAATCTTGATCACTGCCTCCGGTACAGTGTCACGAACCTAGTTCTTTAGGCACTCTGTCTATCAAATCTAGTCTTTTGAATCTATTTGTCACTTCCACTATATAATTTTAAGGAATTTGATTAGGGTAATACCTGAATGGTCTAGTGATTTTCCCTACTTTCTTCAATTTAACTCTGAATTCGGCAATAAGGAGTTCATGATCTGAACCATAGTAAGCTCCCAGTCTTGTTTTTGCTGACTATATAAAGCTTCTCCATCTTTGGCTGCAAAGAATATAACCAATCTGATTTTGGTATTGACCATGTGGTGATGGCCATGTGTAGAGTCGTCTCTTGTGTTGTTAGAAGAGTATTTGCTATGACCAGTTTGTTCTCTTGGCAAAACTCTGTAAGGAGCATCTTTAATTTTTTTTTTCTTTCGGTATTTCAGACTGTTTCCTTAGGCTAGATTTATGGAAGGGGATTGAAAAATCAAAGGGTTTGGTTAACTTCATGACTCTTGAAGCCTGTCTCATAAGATTTTATCTCTGCCTCCGGATTATAACAATACAAATGTATGTCAA
Source organism: Bos javanicus (assembly GCF_032452875.1). Lineage (NCBI taxonomy): Eukaryota > Metazoa > Chordata > Mammalia > Artiodactyla > Bovidae > Bos > Bos javanicus. The sequence continues at coordinate 4,502,377 of NC_083881.1, forward strand.
ACTTCCCAAGGATTTGCTAAATTGCACACTCTCCTTTTTAAGTTAACTAAAAGCCACAGTTGAATGTTAATCTTTCCCCTATTCTTTTTTGCTTTTTTGTTTTTTTGGTTGGATGTGTTTGATGTCGGTCTGGTTTGGTTGTTCTCTTTCTAGGTTTGTGGCTCATGCAGAAACTGAAGAAATCCGGGTCACTTTTGCAGCTGACCTTCAGGGATAATGCTGATCTGCGCAAATGTTTCCTCTACCAACTAAGCCAAAAGACAGGTGAGTGGATCCCCCAGCTGCACCCTGAAGTGGCAGTGAGTGGGAGCTGGAGAGCCAAACCTTGAAACCCAAATTAGATTCAAAGTTGCATTACTTCACTCACAGAAGGGTGTCATCAGGAGCTGCAGTGTGACATAGCTTCCTCAGTTCACAGAGAGCCCAGCGGCTACCCAAGAACTAGCTGCCTCTTGACCATCTCCCCTGCAGCCTGGGGGCCAGAGGCAGGTGTGTGCAGTGTCCTCTACCTTAGAGTTGCAGCATCTACTTCCCACCAAGCTTTTAATGTGCCCAGGTCTGTGTGCCAACCGACAGCTCCTTTACCCGGGTGCAGATTCCCCTACCAAAAGGGCAGGTGGACACTGTCCATTTCTGTTGATAGGGCAGAGGGACATGGGGGTGCTTAAGATCACACCTTTACCCACACTTGCAATGAGGAAGCACATACAGGTGTTGAAGACTCTACCTGCCAAGGGAGTGAGCAGAGCACAGCAGTGACTTTATGTCACTGAGGGAGCAGAGAGGGTGACCAGTTGTTGTACTGAGTCCTGCCCAGCAAGCTGGCCTGACCCAGGGTCTGTCTCATGGGCCACAATCTTCCATCAGTGTCAAAACACTGACTCTGATGCTATCTCTGCCTCCCTGGATGTGAGCCTGGTGTAGCCCTGGACTGATGATAACCTTGGACAAGTTCCTTACCCATGTCTGTATCTGTGTGCTACCATGAGAGCTACACCCCCGTGGGGAAGGGACGGAAGCAGGCTTGGGCAGAGGAGCAGTTGGATCACAGCGTGGCCCCTCCAGAGTTATCCTGCAGAGGGAGGAGGTCTGGTATCTGCCCCCTGCGGATCACTGAGAGTTGGCCAGCCCCAGCTTGTGGTCTTGGGCTGTTATCTGGGATGAAAAGGCTCCCTCCATTGGAGGCGTCCCCCACAGGGTCCCTGGGCTGAAAGCAGATTGACGGGGGACCTGGGTAGAGCACCGCAATGCTGGGATATCCCTGGTGAGCTCGGGGACTGAAAGAATAGGCTGTGATGCTTCAACTGGGAGATCCCTCTGCCTCAGAGCAGGCTGATTCAGGGAGGTGAGGTGACCTGCAGAGCGATGAGGTCAGAGGCTGTTTTCCTCCCGCAGGTGACGGTACTGGGGCTGGCACACAGGGAACCATGGGGTTGGGGAGGAGGAGCGGCAAAATACTAGATTTACTTCCTTATGGACTCCTTTCTGTTCCCGCCCAGAAAGGCATTTTTGTCACTTACCTGTTATTTATCTTCCACTGCTCAGGGTCATGAGCTTAGTTTCTGCGGCTGATGAAGTCAAAGCCGCCCCCTCCCCTCTAACTTGCAGAGCCTCTTTCCCCCGTCCCAGACCCGAAGACCTTCATTCAATGACTCCACTGGTGTGTCTGGTATCTTTCCGCTTTTCCTTTCTCCCGGGCAAGTTTGTGAAATGTGTGCAAAGCAGGGGCTGTGGGTTGAAACCGCCTGAGCAAAACAGCACCCGCCCGGCTTAATTGCAGGTCTGCAGTATTTTAAAAACGTTGTGCTGGTTGCTTCTCCCCAAGACCGCTACGTGCCCTTTCATTCAGCCAGGATCGAGATGTGTAAGACCGCCCTCAGAGACAGACACACAGGTAAGCCACATTTCCTTTCCTTTTCTCTCCTTTTTCTCCTTCCCTTCCTGTTTCTCCTCCATCTCCCTCTTCTTTTTCTTCTCCCTGCCCCCTTCTCCTCCTCCTTCTTTCCTCTTCCTTCTTCTTCGTTTTTGTGACTTTCTGATTTGAAAAGCAAAAGGAAATCATGATGAAGGTAACTCTGCCTAGTAGGGCGCATCAGATATTCTGCCAAGGACTAGGAGCCCAATACATACCTGGTGTTTTTCTGTAGATTCCACTGCTGAACTTTTGCCCCCACCTCTCGTCCATCTTCCCTCCTCCCAGGCCCTGTTTACGCGGAAATGATCAACAACCTTCTTCGCCCTCTGGTGGATGCCAAGGACTGCACTTTGATCCGACACAATGTATTCCACGCCTTGCCCAACACTGCCAACACCCTGATTGGCCGAGCAGCTCACATCGCTGTGCTGGACTCCGAGCTCTTCCTGGAGAAGTTCTTCTTGGTGGCGGGACTCAACTACTTCAAGTAGTGGCTTTGAGCGCGCGGGCCTTGGGGAGCTCGCCAGAAACGTTTAAGATCCATGAGAGCTCTGGCTGAGACATCCTTTTACAGACCTCTGTCATTCCAAGGTTGAGCTCAGAGAGGAAGGCGCTGAGGGGTGGAGGGTGGGGTGGGACCGGACATTCGAGGTGCTTCCCTTTTCGGAGAGTTTGGGAAAGCTGAATCGATAGTGTCAAAGACAAGACTTTGCCCGAACCTGTCTAGCCACCTGGAGTCTCATTCAAGATGCTTTCTAGCAAAATTTGGAGAAAATAAAGAAACAGAATCCTTGGAGTTGGTGAGCCCACCTTCTTAACTCCCATTGGCTCACAGAGAGATGGCTCCAAGTTAACTAGATTTGTTGGGTATGTGACTAGTTCATAGCTTTATCATTTTTGATGCACTCAAGCATTTCAGAACTCAGGTTAACCTCTGTGCAGAAGTGGAACATATTTATGTAAATATAATCCTTAATTGATTCAAATGTGCCACTTGTTCAAGACCGTGTGAACCCATATTCTTATGCTCTCCTCATATTTTCTCAACAAGGGACAAAGGAATGCTTCATAACCTCTGGTTTTATTTCTTAACAGCAGCCGGTGGGGTGATTTGAGGTATAGAGCGATGCTATCAGTAAATGCAAGTTTGTTGCAGAGAAAAATTTAACTGGTGAACTGGCTGCTCCACCTACTCCTCCAGACTTTTTCTATGCATAACCCCGGTTCACACATAATTTTTTGTGATTGCTGACATCTCTGTCTGTAGTAGGGAAAACAGACTGAGACTAACCCTAGCAGAAGGAGGCCCTTAAATGTGCACACACCTGGTGAAGCTCCTGCTGATACCCGTCCAAAGAAATGCTATGTTAGCATTTGACGCACTCGCAAACAAATGAAAACCATCACATGGCCAGCTGCTTCTCCTCTCCGTGGAAGGGGAAAGACATCTTAATGGAGGAGTGCTGGATTTAAAACCTCAGGGGGGCTCTGAGAAGGGTGCTGGTTATCTTTCACTAGAAATGTCTTCTTGCCTTAGGAAAATAAAGGGCTAGGGAAGGTTATCATTGATTCACACACACACACACACACACACACACACACACACACACACACACGAGACAACAGGACAAATGTGAGATCAGACAGAACAACAGCCAGGTTGGGGATTCAAATTGTTATTGGTAAGAGACTTAAGGGGACTTTTGAAAAATTACTGGAGTGTTTAATATGGTTCCAAAGACTGAGTATGCGCTATGGGCTAACAGAAGCCTGCAGGATCATTTAGTTGTAATGAAGGAACACATGACCAAGGACCATAGGGATCATTAACACAGAAGACACGTCTTCTGCAGACAGAAGCTCCTCCCACTTCTGCAAAAGTTGCTTCTGAAACTGAAAACTCGTCTGGAACCAGAATCCTGGTCCCAGCACCTGGATCATAACCTTAGTGATGCCCACCAGTGCCATGGTAGTAAGCCAAGGAATTCTCAGCTGAGACTTTCAGTTCCTCAGGTATTAACAGTGTGACTTTGAAAACACAGTAGACCATGGCAATCAAGTCCAAGTAGACAGCTTTGCAGGAGAGCAGACTGAGGCATTTCTAAAGAAAGGAAAAGCTGGAGAGGGGGTTGGAAAAACCTCTGACACAAGAGATTCAGGGTCTCTGTGGGTCTTCTTCGAAATCTCATTGTATCTTAGTCTTAACATGTATGGGATAAGTAATGCCTTGGGTCACTCTCCCACTGGGTATTTTTCCAAGCTCTTGATGGGCATAGGCTCTGGTTACTCATGAACATGACCAGTCTGCTGTATGACCCAGAGAGGGTGTGGTTCCCACAGTGCAGCCTATGAACTTAGAGTTCCTTACAAGTGCCCAAGTGCAGGGCCGGACCATGGTTTATAGCATCTTCTCCTTTTTGGCCAAATAAGGAGCATTTCATGTTTGTTTTTCCTGTGCCCATCAGCAAAGTTTGTCATCCCCTGGTCATTTGAAAGACCGTGCAGCCAGCGGCTATGAAGCCAGGGTGAATCAATGACTGTCGTCTTTTCCAATAACCAGATGCCATTTTTAACTTCAATATGCTGTCTGGACATAGAACTAATGGCAATAAACATCCAGCTGTGTGGTGCACCTCTTTTTTATAGGGGTGCTCTGCTGTCTTTGTAAACCCTCTCTGGCCTCTGATCATCTATTATAATTGTGTAGAAAGTATATATCTCTATATTGTAAATAAGAGCGTCCAGTGTTGCGTGTCATGCCTCATTTGAAAGGCTTTTTTATGTCTCTTTCTATCGAAGTATAGACATATTATATATATATATATACATAAATATACATATAATGTAAAACAGGGACATTCTATTATTGACTATAAAATTATAACAAAATGCCTGCCAAGATAATAATAGTATGTCTTCATTCTCAACAGAATTTTTGTTTTTGTCTTTATGATTTGTTAAATTTTTCAGAACTAGTTTAGAAGTAAAAATGATTAATATTGAGATGAATGGAATTTGTTGTTCATGAGCCAGACACACCCAAAGAAACGAATGTGAAGCTAAAGTCACCTTGGGGCAAAAGTAATACCTCCATGGCAGGTTGAAATCAGCTGCAGTGATGTGTACCTGGGGAGCAGGTGGGGCGAGAATGGATTCCTATTGGTTTCTGGAGTCCACAGGTGTTCACTGAGCAACTTCCACCTGTGCCAGGTGGGACCACAGAGCTAAAATACAGAGTCTGTGTCCTCAGAGAATGCAAGGAAGATCTGGCCCTGTTAGTAAAGCATGGTGTGATGAGGGCTTTGATGAGACACAGGCAGGATCAAGGGGATTCTAGAAGTCTAGTCTTCATTGCCTGGAGAATAAGAATGGGGCTTTCAAAGGGAGACCTGAAAAGGGTGATACTGACCTTGTACAGCCTGTTACCACCAAGTGTATGCATTCATCAATTCATTTATTCAATCATTCATTCAACAAACACATCTCGAGGGCTTACTGTGTGCCGGGAATGTATTGGTAAGATTCAGTAGTTCATAGTTTAGCAAGGAATATGGCCAATCAGATGGGAAGTTAGAGCAAGCAGGCCCCAGGGAGGTGGCAGGGATCTGATGGTGGCTTAGAGGAGGGACCCTGTGGATGTAGGATGGTGTGTGATCAGAAGGGGCCTCGTGGAAGATTCCGTGTCTACACCTAGACACCAGGCTGAAGAAGAGTTGGCTGGGTGGAGGGTGGGTTGTGGGGACCCTCAGGGAGTGAACAGGGTAAGTAACAGGTTTCATATGAGAGAGAGCTGAGAGCCTTTGTTACACTGGTCAGGCAGATAGAGTCAGTTTTGGTACAAGAAAGGAGGTGTAGGAAGTTAGCCACCATGGGGGATTGCCTTCTTATATCAGGAAGGAATTTCCATCATTAACACTAGTAGGGAAATTTCTGCTCAGTAAGGAGGTCCCATGAGAAACCAGACTCCACAACTGTAATCACATCTCTCTCCAGGGTTACTGAACTGAAAGCACTATCTTAGGTATTTTGCTATATGCTGCTGTTTAGTTGCTAAATCACATCCAACTCTTTTGCAACCCCATGAACTGTGGCTCACCAGGCTCCTCTGTCCATAGGATTCCCAGGCAAGAATACTGGAGTGGGTTACCATTTCCTTCTCTAAGGGGTCTTTCCTTCCCAGGTAATGAACCTGTGTCTCCTGCATTGGTAGGTGAATTCTTTACCACTGAGCCACCAGGGAGGCTATTCTTAGGTATTTACAAGCCCCCAATTGAGAGCTTCCCTGGTGGCTCAGCTGGTTAAGAATCCACCTGGAATGAGGGAGACCTGGGTTTGATTCCTGGGTTGGGAAGATCCCCTGGAGAAGGGAAGGGCTACCCCCTCCAGTGTTCTGGCATGGAGAATTCCAGGGACTGTGTAGTCCATGGGGTCACAAAGAGCCGGACACAACTGAGCAACTTTCACTTTCACTTTCAAATGTAACTGACAGGTTGTCATCCTAGGGTGTAGAGATATTAAGATACATCATATAATTCTAAACACTAAAAGGATCTGGATCAACCATCAGACTTCATGTTTTATTTTTAGCTGGTAGTTTTTAAATTAAAACCTTGAAATCTCAGAACTGGAAGAGGACCAAGGAGTTGTTTCATTCAGACTTTACCTGATATTTAGCATCTGAGCTTTGTTCTCCCAACCTCCACTAACCATGTGAGTCTTCATCCATATATGTCGAAGTGCATACATGAATACTCCTTTGAGGTTACAGGCAGTAGTACATGCATGCCTGCCTGCATGCTTCTTTCAGATAAAGGACTGTCCCACGAAGACTTTTCTAAACCTTCAAGGTGCCTTCCCAAGTCTTTCTATGTCCCTTTCTCTTTTGACTTTTTTTCAAAGCTTTTTATCCCCAAAGTACCTCTTTACCATTACACATAATGCTAGAGATATTGCAATAGAAAACACTATGGAAAGTCTCGAAAAAAGCTGAACTTCTCCCAGTGCTTGTTTTATGTTGAATGGTAATAACACACCTTACTATTCAGTGGATCAAATTCTAAAAACCAGTTTTAGTTTTAGGGAAAAAGGCTCCAGTGCCTCCTCTCACACAAAGGAATGGCCTTACTGTATACAAGTACACTTAGAACAGATGTAAACATATGGCCGTGTGGGTCACGCTCTGTTTATATCTAAGCCAGGTCATAGCCCTACAGTTGATCTTTTCACAGCTAAATTATCAAGTGTCTCCACTTGTGTGTGTCTCCATTTCACAGATGTGGTTATGATAGTATGACTGCAAGGCACGATCCTCAAACCTGAAACTCCATGACTTAACATGGATTCGGAGACCTCTAGAGGTAAAACAAATCCGGGCTCTCATTTATCTTCTTTTTAACATGTGAAGGAGCAAAGGAATGGAAATAACATGCAGCACCCCACTTTGGTTTGCTAGGTCATGTGCATCTATGAGTTCATTTAATCTTTAAAACTCATATAGCATGCAGATGGTATTGGGAGAAGTCAGGTAACTTGACTAAGGTCACACAACTTAGCCATGGTAGAGTCAAGATTCGAGCCCTGAGCTTCCCTGTTATCCTTCATGCTATTGAATGCATCCAGCCCAGAGATGTTAATAGATTGCAAAAGTCATATATCTGTTAAAAATCAATGCCAGGATTCTTCAAATCCTAAACCATAATCTTATGAGTTTTCTCTTATAGCATATTCCTGTTCAAGGCGCCTACATAACTGATAAATGAGATGGCAAAGGAAAACATAATTCAATGATAAGGGTGGTTTAATAAAGCACTGTCCATAAGCATAACGGGGTGATTGGCTGGCCTGTTGGCTCTTGATTAATCATCTGTCTTTCCCAGTCACTGTGTCTCAAGTTTTTCTTTCTCCTACCGGCCTGAAACCACTTTCCCCTAGACCACAATGCGTTCCATAACTGCTCAGACCACACCCTTGCATCTATACTCCTGTCTCTTTCTGCTTTTCCCACATTGGAAGGGCTCCTCATTTTCACATGGGAATCAATTCCTTGTCCGTTGGTTGTGAACCTGGACCCAGTGGTTCATGGCTTGTGGATTCCTGCTTCAGCATGATGTCTTAGCATCAGAGCTCAGTTTTCTCATGTTTCCATGAAGCCACGCTCATCTCCTTCCTGTGTTCTGGTGGCCCTCCTCCATACGCACTCCTTAGAGCAGGAGTCTTGTTTTGCCAGTGTTTCCCATTACAGAGTCAGGGTTCAGTAAGGAAGTTCTGGACAGGCCCAGTTCTTTGAAAGCTTGCGTTTTCTTCTCTAGCACCTCATCCGACACACAGCAATGGATTCCCATAAAGAAACAGTTTGACCTTGGTTCCTGTTTGCCCTCTAGGCTTCTGGATTTGCAAGAGGAAAGTAGTTGTGTCAGAGAAGATCTCACCGTGGCAGGTTCCTGTAACGGGAAGAACCACTGTATCTCTGGGGCGTGCTTTCAAGCCAGGGGGCTAGTGTCCTCAGCTATAAAACAGACTTCCATGGGTCTGCTTTAAAGGTTGCTGTCGGGGTTGGAGGGGCATCTGGATGAGAAAGGGGTAAGCAGAGAGGAACAGTGCCCGAGCAGAGTAAGCACTGAGGGGATGGCTCAGAAATACTTTATAGCAAAAGTTCGCTCTGAGGAATTTTCTTTATAACTCCACACCTTTTTACATTCATATTTGATGGTGTGAAGGAGATCACCCTGTTTGAAACTTGAAGACTCAAACTTCCAGAAGTTAGAACATTCCGTTATGATTCCAAGAGCCTCCAAACTGGAGTTTTCCAGCTCAGTTCATGAATAACAGGATGATCTATGTAGTAAAACTATTTTCCTGCTCAGGGTATAATGTAAGCCATGGTTAAGTTGAGAGGAAGGGCTGAAACCTGATACCCAACTAAGAACAATATTACATCAAATTTAAGGTGTTCAGAAGTGTTAATTCTGTAAATGTCACTCAGAATCTTTTTATTGCATCAAACAAAAAAGACTTTTAGTGCTTGGGCTGAATGTCCTTTAGTCCAAGGTTAAGATTACTGCATATGGCAAAATATCCTGCTCCATCCTTCTTGCTCCAAGGAAGTTTAATAATAATCCAAATACTGAATTTAATAATAATCCTGATAACCTATGCATATATTACTATCTTTTGCTTGTTTTAAACTTTTTTTTTTAAAGGAAGCATCCCATTCTGTCCCACAAACTGTCTTGCTCGTATGTAACAAAATCAAAGTCTGATTTTCCCTTCATTCCTAATATTCCCAGAGCTTACACTTGACTGGATTTCTTTTTAAACAGTGTTTATTTAGTCTCTGCTGAGTTCTATGCTAGCTACAGGTGGCTACAGAAATTCATCAGACGAGACCCTGCCATACAAAAGTTTATAATCTGAGGGGAGGAGAGGAGACCCACATACACAGAATGTCCACCTAGAGTAATAAGGAAAAAGAACAGATGGGAAACACCAAGAACATTACCACTTCAGCATCTCTTAGAACAAGCCAAACTGCTTCTATCAGGATGCCAGCATCCTGCCAGGGTCTGGAAGGAAGAAACTAGCCCAGAGGAGATGCCATAGTGGTATAAGCCGTGCCTCTCATGCAAGACCTCCAAGCTTCCTTGCCGACACTGACACCATCCCTAGGTCAGTGTCAAGTCAGGAAATTTGTCAAAGGAGATGTTCAGTGGTGCCGGTTACAGCTCAGTCTGCCTAGAAGCACCACCTCCTGAATGGCATGTTATCTGTCTGTAGTACAAAGTCTCTAGATGCTCTGTGGCTAAACTGTTTATTCTACTTTTTTTTTCTTTCAAGTTAATAGGGGAAAGTGTGAAAAGTGAAAGTGTTAGTTTCTCTGTCTTGTCTGACTATGATCCCATGGAGTGCAGCCTGCTGGGCTCCTCTGTCATGGAATTCTCCAGGCAGGAATACTGGAGTGGGTTGCCATTCCCTCTGCCAGGGGTTCGTCCCAATCCAGGGATCGAACCCGGGTATCCTGCCTTGCAGGCAGATTCTTTAACGTCTGAGCCACCAGGGAAGCCCCTTAATAGGTGAAACAGATTATCAAATAAATAAATGGTCCACTGATTGTGTCCATAAACATTACCACACTCCAGCTTAACCAGGAGAACCAGCCTGTGGCTTTTTGTTTATCTGTCATACAACGCAGGGCTCTGGAATTCATTTTGTTTTATTATGTTGTAATCTAGTTTTCAAATGTGACCTCCTACCTTGTAGAAGGTAAATAGAGGCAGGGTCTTCAGCACGGTCCCTTTCTCTGAAAAAAGAACCTGAATGTATAGCTTGATGCCACTGTGAATTCCTAATGCATATTTATTCTGGTGACAATGTATACAATAATTATAATCTCCCAAACATCCTTGGAAATTGTAAAATTACGGTGATGGGAATAACAAAGTCATCAGAACCAATATAATTCTACTATTTTTCTACATTTGCTTTTTGGTCGGCATTTTGTGTAGCTCGTGATGTGTATCAATGATAACAACAATCATAATAAAAAAAAATCCTTTGACTTTCTTTGGCCAGGACTTTGTGTTTATGCAATGTACATTAGCCTCTCTCTAGGAATGCACTTAGGGCTGAAGGGGTTATTTCTACGTTTGGTCAGGGGACGTCTGGCAGGTGGAAGTTATTTCTGTTACTCACACGGCAGAAAGGGTCCAGGGTGTCTTGGGGTGGTTGAACAGGGCAGTGAGGAGACTCCAAACTGGCCTTTAGGAGGGTCCAGTCAGGGCATGGGCCGTGTCCTTCAGTGAGCAGGGGACCCCCAAGTCTTCATCCGTATGCCCAGCGCACCCTGTGTACCCGCACAGTTTAACCCTCAGAGCTGCTCACTCAGAATGCTTCTGGAGGAGTGAACTCTTGGACTCTGGGTGGTGTCTTGGCTGAAAGTGTCTGGATGATCAATATTCTGAGAGAAACAGAATTACAATATTTAAGTCAACTACTGGGATTCAATGTTCTAAGTATTTTAAGTAGATAATTTCCTTCTCTCCAAAAAGAGGTGTTTTTTTGTTGTTGTCTTTTTTTTCTTTTTTTGCTAAAAATCACAAGGACAAATAACATTATATATATATATATATATATATATTTTTTTTTTTTCATTTCTTAAAGAAAAGAAGCATCACACCATGGAAAAAAGAACCCATTGTTTCCTGCTACATGGAAAGGCCCTTTGCCATGAGTTCATGCCCAATGCCCACTTCCAGTAGAAACCGCCGGTCAGTGTAACTCCTGTTAGGCTGGCTCACTGACGATTCTTATGGCTAATAGTTAATAGTATTATTGATGCCTTCTCCTATTGTTGAGGGTTTGATTTTTTTCCCCCCTGTCAGATTGTATTCTTCTTGGAGGAATATTCGAATAAGAATAAAACAGGGATCGACCTTTCTAGATTTCCTGCTCCTCATTTGCAAACAGTAGCCATAACCCCCAGCTGTCAAAAAGGATAGAGCCCAAGGGATTCACTTGGGGAGTTGGGGTCCAGAATTCCTGCCCTTCAGGAACTTACAGCAGGATACTTCTAGCATCATTTTCCCTCTTTGCAATTTTTCTTGCCCCTCCTGTTTGTATGTTAAGTGAATTTGTTTATTCCAAGAGTTTATGAAAGGCTCTGATGTTTGTCAGACAATGTGTAGGGAGGAGAATGGCGTGACCACAGATCGAAGTATCTATTGCCCAGAGTTTTAAAAAAATGCAAAGAACTGGCCAAGCTTTTCCCAGGACCTAGTATTCTTGGCCACCATGGAACCAGTCCCTTCTTTCCTTATGACAGAGAGGCATTGGCATTTTTAGAATGGGGATGTCCCTTAAAAATCATGGGTCCAAGCACCTATTTTACAAATGAGGAAACAGATTCAGAAGGAGGCAGCTAAGCTGCTCTAGGGCCCGGGTCTTTGCCTGTGGCCTCTAGAAGCCGTGACCCGGCCTCATGCTGGCTACACTGCAGACTGTGTTCCCCTGTCTGTGTGGGGGGGTTTACTGACACCATCTGAGCCGGGAGTTCGGTCTGTTACAGCTGCATCTCCACCAGTGGATCACCCCACAGTCGGGTCTGGGGCTGCTTTTTTAACACTTTCTGCCCCAAGTTTCCTTTCTCTATCTTGTCCCTTAAAAAATGAACTTCTGAGAGACGGAGAGTGACTTTTACTCAGACACAGGGGCCCTCTGAGCCCTTTTAATGGGAGACCAGATGTTGGATGAGTTCTCATTAAGTCCTGGGCTTGTAGGTTGAATGTTAATATTTGCCTTTTGAATTCATATCATTATTACTCCTGCCAGTAATATACTTTTCAATAAATTAAATTGAATTTTCCAGTATAATAAATGGAAAGGGCTTTTGGCCGTGTGTGTGTGTGTGTGTGTTTCATGCTCTTTCCACAGTCACTCTCAATGACAGGGCTCATGGTGGCTGATCCACTGGTCTCAAGGATGATAATCAGAAGTGAGGCAGTGGAATTCATGGACTTTGGGCTTGGGACCTCATAGGGGGAAAAATTCACCCCTTACATTTGCAAAACTCTAAGTTCACAAATTCATCTTTAAAAATGTAAATATAATATGTTGCCTGCAGTTTGTGACATTACAGTGAGTCCCATTGTTCTTGGGACAAAGGCTAAATGTCTTGTAAAACCTGACCTATTCCAGCCGTATATAAGCTCTGTCTCTTGCTTATTATTAAAGCCCTAAAACCTAGCACATAACACTGATCATGGGGCTTTGAACTGTTCACCATTATCCATTCACCCAGTTGGCAAATGCAATTATAAGATATTTTACATTCTTAAATAATTGCATTTAATTGACTGCACTGGGTCTTCGTTGCTGCACAGACTTTTCTCTAGTTGCGGTGAGCAGGGTCTGCCCTCTAGTTTCGGGGCCCTGGCTTCTCACTGTGGTGGCTGCTCTTGTTGGGGAGCACCTCGTTGGGGCGGATGGTATTTACAGAGGACAACATGATGACGTGATGTGCAAATGCACTGTGAAAGGATCCCTCTCCATCTAGTTAATGATCACATCCATCACCTCACATATTCATTTCTTTTTAGGGTGAGAACTTTCAAGTTCTTGTTTCTTAGCAAACTGCAAGTAGGCAATACAGTGTTACCAATTGTAGGAACCGGGTTTCACATTAGATCCTCAAGCCTTGCCATGCCTGTAACTGCAAGTTTGTATCCTTTTACCAGACTCTTCCTATTTTCCTCACCTCCTGCTGCTACTGCTAAGTCACTTCAGTCGTGTCCGACTCTGTGCGACCCCATAGACGGTAGCCCACCAGGCTCCCCCTGTCCCTGGGATTCTCCAGGCAAGAACACTGGAGTGGGTTGCTGTTTCCTTCTCCAATGCATGAAAGTGAAAAGTGAAAGTGAAGTTGCTTAGTCGTGTCCGACTCTTAGCGCCATGGACCGCAGCCCACCAGGCTCCTCTGTCCATGGGATTCTCCAGGCAAGAGTACTGGAGTGGGGTGCCATTGCCTTCTCCTCCTCACCTCCTAACACCCAACAATCATTTTTTAATCCTCTGTTTCTATGGATTCAACATTTTTTATAGATTCCACATGTAAGTGCTAGCATGAAGAAATTTTTTTCTCCGTCTGGTTTATTTCACTCAGCATAATGCCCTCCACTTTGATCCACGTTGCTTCAGATGACAGGATTTCCACCCGCCCCCTTTTTTTTAAAGGTTGAAAAATGTTCCATTTTACATATATATTATCCATTCATTCATTTAAGGAGCACTTAGTTTGTCTCCATGTCTTAACTATTGTGATCAATGCTGCAATGAATATGGGACTTCAGATATCTCCTTGAGATTTTTTTATATATATATATATACACCCAGAAGTTTGGATTGCTGAATCACATGGTAGCTCTATTTTTAATCTTTGAGGAAACCCCACACTGCTCTCCAGGGTGGTTTCACTGGTTTAAGTCCCCACCAACAGTGCACAGGGGTTCCCTTTTCTCCACATCCTCACCAACACTTATCTCTTGTCATTTTGAGACTAGCCAGACATGAGTTTGAGCAAATTCTGGGAGATGGTGAAGGACAGGGTGCTGCAGTCCATGGGTCACAGAGTCAGACACGACTGAGCGACTGAATGATGACAAAAATTCTAACAATGTGAGGAGATACCTCACTGTGGTTTTGATTTGCATTCCCCTGATGTTGAACACCTTTTCATATGTCTGCGGGCCTAAACCTTCTATGGAAGAATGTCTATTCAGGTCTTTGCTGATTTTTTAATATGGATAATTTAAAACTCAGCTAAAATATACCCCTTATGAAAGCCAGGATCTTTCTTGTCTATTTTGCTCATCCCTATCCAGGGCATATAGGTCAGTACACAGCACAAAGCCGACCCACACTAGTCCCTCTGAGATGCCTGAGGTGAGGCTAAGCCCTCTCCTTATTTTCTTACTGAATGTGGTGGTCCTGTGCCGAGTTGCTTTAGTCGTGTCTGGTTCTGCGACTCTAAGGACTGTAGCCTGCCAGGCTCCTCTGTCCTTGGGATTCTCCAGGCAAGAATACTGGAGTGGGTTGCCATGCCCTCCTCCAGGAGATCTTCCTGACCCAGGGATTGAACCTAGGTCTCCTGCATTGCAGGCAGATTCTTTACCAGCTGAGCTACCAGGGAAGCCCCATGGTGGCCCTGCTGCTGCTGCTAAGTTACCTCAGTCGTGTCCAACTCAGTGGGACCCCATAGACAGCAGCCCACCAGGCTCCCCCGTCCCTGGCATTCTCCAGGCAAGAACACTGGAGTGGGTTGCCATTTCCTTCTCCAAAGCAGGAAAGTGGAAAGTGAAAGTCAAGTCACTCAGTCGTGTCCGACTCTCAGCAACCCCATGGACTGCACCCCACCAGGTGGCCCTCAGTTCAGTTGAGTTCAGTCGCTCAGTCATGTCTGACTCTTTGCGATCCCATGAATCGCAGCACACCAGGCCTCCCTGTCCATCACCAACTCCTTGAGTTCACTCAAACTCATGTCCATCGAGTCAGTGATGCCATCCAGACATCTCATCCTCTGTCGTCCCCTTCTCCTCCTGCCCCCAACCCCTCCCAGCATCAGAGTCCTTTCCAATGAGTCAACCCTTCGCATGAGGTGGCTAAAGTACTGGAGTTTCAGCTTTAGCATCATTCCTTCCAAAGAACACCCAGGACTGATCTCCTTTAGAATGGACTGGTTGGATCTCCTTGCAGTCCAAGGGACTCTCAAGAGTCTTCTCCAACACCACAGTTCAAAAGCATCAATTCTTTGGCGCTCAGCTTTCTTCACAGTCCAACTCTCACATCCATACATGACCACAGGAAAAACCATAGCCTTGACTACTGCTACTGCTAAGTCACTTCAGTCGTGTCCGACTCTGTGCAACCCCATAGACGGCAGCCCACCAGGCTCCCCCGTCCCTGGGATTCTCCAGGCAAGAACACTGGAGTGGGTTGCCATTTCCTTCTCCAGCGCATGAAAGTGAAAAGTTAAAGTGAAGTCACTCAGTCATGTCCGACCCTCAGCGACCCCATGGACTGCAGCCCTCCAGGCTCCTCCATCCATGGATTTTCCAGGCAAGAGTACTGGAGTGGGGTGCCATTGCCTTCTCTGAACGGACCCTAAACCAGTCTTATTCCTGAGATTTTACAATGTGCAGTTTCTGAGTCCCTGCATGTACAACTTTGCCCACTAGAGGGCAGAGTTCACTGCTTTTTCTTTTTTTCTGGTCCTTTAAAGGGCCTGGCACGATGCCTCTAACAGTATATGGTCAGCTTTTTCGTCTCTGTTAAGGGATATCACATAAGTAGTTCTCAGTACCCACAAAATAAAATTGCCTAATATAATTTGACTTTATTATTCTGTCAAAGTTAGAAAGTAATACAAATGAATTTCAAAACAAAAACCTAACATTTCTCTATTAAACGATTTTCTCCTTACAAAATGCTGTCACAGCAATAAAATGTTATTAAAAATAAAATAAAAACCAAGGAAACACATTTATGTACCTACATCTGCATTAGTAGCAAATCAATCACTCCAAACCCCTATGAAATAAATGTTAAAGAACACTTAAGGATGATCAGTTTGAAGAGCACCAAATTACTGGCCATCTACTTCACTCTGTCTGGTGGGTCTCTCTTGTCCATCACTAGGTGGGGCCAATGGGCTTTTAGTGCCTCTGATCCCCTTGCAAACTCAGGCCAATTGCTACGTCCGGGCATAATCCTTATCCTTGGACAGGAGATACGTAATCAGCTGCCTCAGTTTTACTACAGTGGTGCTCAAACTTGCTGGATGGTAAGAATCACTCTGTGCGATTCTTAAAAATACACATACCTGACCTCCAGAAACATCCAATATGAGCTTTATCTCCTCCATCATGTAACCAGGCCTGTTGAATAATGTCCTTTTCCCTAACCAAGTGGTTCTCAGATCTGAGTATATGTAAATATCATCTCAGAGCTTAAAAAAAAAATCCTAACGCCCACTCTTTTCCCTAGTTCAACCAGAGTCTCTGGGGGTGGAGGCCAGGTCATAAGTGGTTTTAAATCTCCATGGTTGATCCAGTGAGCAACCTGGATTGAGAATCACTGTGGATCATTTAATATGGATCATTTAAAACTCAGCTAGAATATACCTTTTATGAAAGCCAGGATCTTTCTTGTCTATTTTGCTCATCCCTATCCAGGCATTTAGGTCAGTACACAGCACAAAGCCGACCCATACTAGTCCCTCTGAGATGCCTGAGGTGAGGCTAAGCCCTCTCCTTATTTTCTTACTGAATGTGGTGGTCCTGTGCTAAGTTGCCTTAGTCATGTCCGATTCTGTGACTCTAAGGACTGTAGCCCACCACGCTCCTCGGTCCTCGGGATTCTCCAGGCGAGAATACTGGAGTGGGTTGCCATGCCCACTCTGATATGAGACTCAAGCCTGACAACTAGTGTTTTCATAGAGTCATTCCTTTCATCGCTGATACCTTCATTCATTTGATTATCCATTCATCTAAAGTGCTTTGGAGTCAGACAGTTGATCTCAAATAAATGATTTACCTCCCTAAGCTTCATGGGTCTCACGTCGACTTTGGAGACTGAGACACCCACCCACATCACTAGACTGCTGTGACAGTTGGTTGAGAAAATATATGAAAAGTAGCTGGTAAATAGTATGTATTCAATGAACCGTAGCTATTAAGTCATTCAATCATTTTACAAAACATGTTGTCAGCACTGTGCTAGCTTCAGTGGTTGTGGTAGCCCTGACACACATAGGGATGCTGCCCGTGCCTTTTCTGGCATCCTGAAATTGTAAGCATCGAAGTACCCCACAAAATATTGTAAGGTGCAGATGATAAAGAGCGCTCTATTCAAACTCTCTGATGGCCCTATTAACTAAGGACCAAGGTAATGATCAAGCCAATTGGTATCTGGAGATCCCTCCTGGATGGGCAGGAGCTGTTGCGCAGGGTCTATGAGTGGGGACCATATTTGGGCTTCACTGGACCAAGAGACCATTGGAACAGTGTGACTTGGGGGAACAAAATATCCATCAGAGCGAACTGGGCAAAGATAGGGATAAGGCCACGGGGAGCGGGGTGGGGGGCAGCCAGAATCCTCAAGACCCTCTCAGAATTCATAATGGAGAAGATTCTAAATACCTGAAACAAGCACAATATTGTAACTCCACTATGTCTCAATAAAAACATTTATAAATGTTGTTAAATCACGATGGTAGGCAACAAGGGGACTGGCAGGGGGCAGATCCATCCAAAGACACTATGGGGAAAAGAAGGTTCCAAACGGCCAGATCTTTAGGATTTTTTTTATTGAAAGGATAAATATGAATTTTAATGTGAAATCCTTCATTTCTCAAATGTTGATACAGATTTTAAGCCTGCTAGGCTCCTCTGTCCATGGAATTCTTCAGGCAAGAATATTGGTGTAGGTAGCCATTCCCTTCTCCAGGGGATCTTCCTGACCCAGGGCTCGAAGTGGATCTCCTGCATTGCAGACTCTTTACTGTCTGAGCCACCAGGAAAGCCCCAAACTTAAATATACCATGGCAAAAATGCTTTGGGCAATTAAGACCAATGGATGTAAAATGTAAAATGGGAAGGTAATTCTATCAAGGACTTTGCTAATTGAAAAATTCAAATAAACATTGCTGCTAAATGAGCCAAAACCCCAACATTTATCTCTATAAAAATTTCCAAAAGTGTTTGGTTTGACTTAAAACACTGTCTTTGTTGAGCTTCTTACGCTCAAAGGAGAGTGCTCTCAGAACAATATGACAATTGCATTGAGTTCTAAGAGAAGTGTCTTTTTCCTCATTGGTTCATGGAATTGTTTGTGCAGCTGTCTGAGTGCCCCCCAAATCTCTTCCCTTAGAGAATTAAGGGCACTTTTCCTGGTGTCTCAGATGATAAAGAAGCTGCCAGCAATGCAGGAGACCCAGCTTCGTTCCCTGCATTGGGAAGATCCCCTGGAGAAAGAAATGGCAACCTACTCCAGAATTCTTGCCTGGAGAATCCCATGGACAGAAGAGCCTTTACATATGGCGGCCCCACATCATAAGTTCAACACTCTCTGGATTTTATTTTAGATAATTCTTCTCTATTAAGGGGCAATTTTCTTTCTTTTTTTTTTTTTTGAAAAGTGAAAATCTTAGTTAATTAAGCAATTGTACAATTCTTACTAAAAAATAAAAAACATTCTGTATATCAAGGGCATTTGTTTCATTTTTTTTTTTTATTACTTATTGGATAGCTTTCTGTTCACAATTCCAAACCAAAATATACAAGTCTCAGGCAACTCTGACACTACAAAACCCTTGACGTTGTACTGCTTCATACAGATACTAAATGAATATTTGTTTAATGAATGAATATAGAAAATAAATTGGATTAAATTAGTGATCATATCATCTTGCACTCGTATATTGCTTTACAATCCATAAAGTGCTTTCACATTTATCCTCTTAAAGAAGAAATTAACTCAGTACGCTAGATCCTACTTTAAAGCTTTGGAGTTACCAAATTTGTCCTCAGCCTGAAGTGAAAACAATAGTAGAAATGTGCTAAGAAGTGTGAATAATTAGAAGAACAAAACAAAACAGAAACAATAACATGTACATAAAAAGCTTAATAAAATAAAATTGAACCAGAAAGGAAAACTTTGGTTTAAATTATTGTCCTACTATTATTTTTATATAATCTGGGGCAGAGTTGATCCCTAAGCCAGCATTCCACATCCAAGGAATGTTTACTCTTATGTGTATGAATATGTGCACGTGCAAAGACATACACAGGCGTGTGTACTGCAGCTTCACTATTCTTCCTAGAAATCGAGCCAGGAAAACTGGAGAATCATACATTTTTACAGTAGAGCTTCGCTGCAGGCATCCAAGGTGGCAGCCATTCACATAACCAGACAATGGAATCTTTCATTTTTCCTAGTTGGAGCCATGGCCTTGATCTAGCTGAATGTCAGTAATAATAGTGATCACCAGTGCTCCCGGCTAGTCAGCTAAGGACCTCCAAACAGATCCCATCATGCAACCCTCTTTCTTTGCTAAGGCTGTGGATGACAGAAAGGAATTCCTTCCTTGAGGAATGAGAGGAAGCTCACTTCAGTTCCTGGACACCCCAGCTCTCATTTTTGTCCCAAGAGCTCAGACATCAGTCCTGATCTTAAACTGCTGTGCGTTCTAAGACATCTCCCAGAGAAGAGCATTTCAGCTGTATGAGCTGAGGGATGCTACCTGCACTGTGGTGAGTGTTAAGTTAGTAGTAAGTAAACTACTAAAGTCCTTGGGTTTTTCTGTTGTTGCTGTTGTTCTTATTTTTCTCTTGGACAGTTTTAGTCAGTAAACACACATAGTAATGTGGAGTTATAATTAATTCACAGGAAGCTTTTTTTGTTTTGTTTTGTTTCTTTTTTTTTTTTTAATTTTACTGTGCTTTGCTTTAGTGAACTTTATAGATACATGTTTTTGTTTTTTTTTTTGTCCCTTGTTAATTTTCTGTTTAGTTGATCTATCCATAGGTGTGAGTGGGGTATTAAAGTCTCCCACTATTATTGTGTTATTGTTAATTTCTCCCTTCATACTTGTTAGCATTTATCTTACATACTGTGGTGCTCCCATGTTGGGTGGATATATATTTATAATTGTTATATCTTCTTCTTGGATTGATCCTTTGATCATTATGTAGTGACCTTCTTTGTCTCTTTTCACAGCCTTTGTTTTAAAGTCTAATTTATCTGATACGAGTATTGTGACTCCTGCTTTCTTTTGGTCCCTATTTGCATGGAAAATATTTTTCCAGCCCTTCACTTTCAGTCTGTATGTGTCCCCTGTTTTGAGGTGGGTCTCTTGTAGACAACATATGTAGGGGTCTTGTTTTTGTATCCATTCAGCCAGTCTTTGTCTTTTGGTTGGGGCATTCAACCCATTTACGTTTAAGGTAATTACTGATAAGTATGATCCCGTTGCCATTTACTTTATTGTTTTGGGTTCGAGTTTATACACCATTTTTGTGTTTCCTGTCTAGAGAATATCCTTTAGTATTTGTTGGAGAGCTGGTTTGGTGGTGCAGAATTCTCTCAGCTTTTGCTTGTCTGAAAAGCTTTTGATTTCTCCTTCATACTTGAATGAGATCCTTGCTGGGTACAATAATCTGGGCTGTAGGTTATTTTCTTTCATCATTTTAAGTATGTCTTGCGATTCCCTCCTGGCTTGAAGAGTTTCTATTGAAAGATCAGCTGTTATCCTTATGGGAATTCCCTTGTGTGTTATTTGTTGTTTTTCCCTTGCTGCTTTTAATATTTGTTCTTTGTGTTTGATCTTTGTTAATTTGATTAATATGTGTCTTGGGGTGTTTCTCTTTGGGTTTATCCTGTTTGGGACTCTCTGGGTTTCTTGGACTTGGGTGATTATTTCCTTCCCCATTTTAGGGAAGTTTTCAACTATTATCTCCTTAAGTATTTTCTCATGGTCTTTCTTTTTGTCTTCTTCTTCTGGAACCCCTATGATTCGAATGTTGTAGCGTTTAATATTGTCCTGGAGGTCTCTGAGATTGTCCTCATTTCTTTTAATTCGTTTTTCTTTTATCCTCTCTGATTCATTTATTTCTACCATTCTATCTTCTAATTCACTAATCCTATCTTCTGCCTCTGTTATTCTACTATTTGTTGCCTCCAGAGTGTTTTTAATTTCATTTATTGCATTATTCATTATATATTGACTCTTTTTTATTTCTTCTAGGTCCTTGTTAAACCTTTCTTGCATCTTCTCAATCCTTGTCTCCAGGCTATTTATCTGTGATTCCATTTTAATTTCAAGATTTTGGATCAATTTCACTATCATTATTCGGAATTCTTTATCAGGTAGATTCCCTATCTCTTCCTTGGGGGGGGGGCAATTTTCTTTCTCTGCCTGCCATATTTTCTTGAACATCTTCACAAGATGTATTTACGGAATTATCTAACAAGACAACTAAGACCGCCAAATTTGTTTAGCAATTTAGTCAGCAGTTTTCTGTAACAACTTTCTTGGATCCCTCTCTTTCCCTTTTTCTCTGGACCTATACCAGTGCCAGATCTGTTCTTCCTTACTCTGAGCATCAGTGAACAGGCCAAAATCAACTCTTTGGGACAACACATTTTACTCCATTTTCCTGCAAAGTCACCTTAAATTCTGAGGGATTAGCACAGTTGCTATGCCCACCAGACTCACCCCTGGGAGAATTTTCTGGGGGTAAATGTGTATCCTCCCCCGGGCTGATTCCCTTCCCTGACTTCTTTCTCCTCTTCCACCTTCCCTGCCACCTTGACACTCAGCTTACCTGGCCCCGTGTGGAGTTTCACCTTTATCTTAACAATTGCAGGGAGGCGGTGTGACTGCCTGACCCTCGTCTACTCCATCAGTCCTCTCAGTGTCTGCCTTAACCCTGAAAACATTAATTCTCCCCCATTGCCTCCATGCAAGTGTGGTATTTCCTCCATGAAAAGTGAAGAAATTACCCAGAGTGGTGCAAGTTACACTTTTCACCTGTCTTCATACATGCTCTCAATCTCTCCTATTCTTGTGAATCTATGCAACATGCTGTCTCTGTTCTCCCAAATCCCAGCTTATGTGTGCGATAGCTACTAGGAAAGAGTTGGTACCCTGCACAAGGGCCCTGCATCCTTCCCGGTAATGAGCAGAATCACTAAGTCACGTGGAGAAGGGATGTTTCACCCTCTGCTGCCTCCTAGATGAATTGACGCCCACATTCCAGCTTCACACTTATCACCATGCCTGTCACACCTCTAGTCATCGCCTGCTCACTCATTCATTCAAAATATCTTTACTAAGAACCTCTTCGGTGTCAGGTGCTGTGAACAGTGATGGAGATATTTAAATAATTAAGACAGGAGCCTTGCCTTGAAAGCTCTTGTAATCACGCAGAGAAGAGGAATGCGGAGGAAGATAAATTACAGAACAATGTGACGAGACAAGCCAGACAGATGTCAAAGGTACAAACAGCCCAGCAGAGGAGGTGGGACACTGGGTCTGGGGCAAGGAGGGACATCTTGAAGAGGGCCCGCTTAGATGTTGAATGATGACCGGCTTTGTTAGCTCAACAAGAGAAGACATTGCAGGCAGAGGAGCCAGTCTGTGCAAACCCTGGGGGCAGGCACTGCCTTTCTGTTCACTGACTCATTCAGCAATTGTTTATCAAGCACCTGGAGACACATCTGTGCATAAAATGGAAAAAAACAAACAAACAAAAAAAAAAAACAACACCCCTGTCTTCCTGGAATTCACACATTCCTAATGTTTCAGGCTTTAGACTAAGATGGAAAAATGACATATGAAAGGGCCAAGGTGTAAAATGGGGCTGTTGTATCTGGAGCCGGGTCACAGAGGGTCTGAAGGACGAGCTGAGGATTTGGATACCACTCTGTATAACGGGCGGGATTTCCAACTTCAGTACTGGTGGCATGTTTGGCTGGGAAGTTCTTCATTGCAAGGGCTCACTTGTGAGCTGTAGGATGGTAGCATTCCATCACTGTGTATCCCACTTCTGATGATCGAAATTGTCTGCTGATATTGCAGGACAGGAGCAGGAGAGAGGAGTCACCGCATACTGAGAGCCCCTAGAATCCGATGAGGCCATTCTAAACGGGTCAAAAGACAGAGCTGTAGTCTCCCCAGAAAGCAGTGTTTTATTTCCACAGGCACATCTGGAAGGGAAGAGCGCATCTTGGGGTGATTGTCATTTGCTGAGCAAAGACCCTGAGGAGAGGCTGGAAGGTTCCTATTGGGAAATATCCCAAAGTCTGGAGTGGATGGATGAGGGTAGACCTTTAGCTGTGGGAATTCCTCAAAGTCAAATAGGAAGAGATACACATGCAAAGCTGATCACTCTAGATTGTATTCAATCCTCAGCTCTGGCTTGATAATGATTTTTTAAAGTTAAATTTACTTTTAATTGAAGGATAATTGCTTTACAATATTGTGTTGGTTTTTGCCATATGCCAACTTGAATCAGCCACAGGTATACCGATGTCCCCTCCCTCTTGAGCCTCCCTCCCACCTCCCTCCCATTTCGCAGAAAGGTACACCGAGGTATGCAGAGGTGCAGTGGCTGTGCCAAGGCCACGTGGGTAGTCATGGGGTTCTCCTAGGTCTTTCATGTCCAGGAATAAAGTGGCTGCATTCGTCTGGAGCGTTTGACCTCTTAGACCACATGCATGTCCAGTCAGGTTACAGGAAAGGGAAGGGCTCCACAAGAGCTAAGGATTACCATGATGAGACCAAATGGCAACATCTCCCATGCTTTGGGGCTTCCCTGGTGGCTCAGCTGGTAAAGAGTACACCTGCAGTGCAGGAGACCCGGGTTTGATTCCAGGGTCGGGAAGATCCCCCGGAGAAGGAAATGGCACCCCACTCCAGTATTCTTGCCTGGAGAACCCCAAGGACAGAGGAGCCTGGCGGAGCGCCGTTCCTGGAGTTGCAAGGACTCGGACACGACTGAGCGACTAAACCACCACCACCCTGCTTCGAGCGCACGTGTAAACTGAGAGAAAGAAACTGTGCCGGGCGGCTCCGCGGGGAGATGCCTCTCTCCCAAAGCCTCTCTCCGGCGTCCCCCAGCCTCGGCAGAACAGAGTGGACAAGATCGGGAGGGTGAGAGAGGACCCCACCCCTGCCTCCTCACAAAGCTTGTTTTCCAAACATCTCTATAGGAAGCACCTGCTGATAACTGTCTAATGAGGCACAGATTGAAAATGGCTAAACACGCTTGTAGTGAAACAGGGGTGATGGGACCCAGAAGTGCTGTGAGGAAATTCCTCTAATTGCAATTTTTAGTTATTATTAACATGATCCCCATACTTCAGGAATAACTACCAGAGAGGTATGTTCTTTTTTTTTTTTTTTCCTCCACACTCTCCAGGTCTTTTAGAAAATCAGGAGATTTGGAGCAATTGCCCACTTCAGGACAGAGGACAAATCTGCCTATCTTTAGAATTTTAGTGTCACTCCTGAATATTCACGCACAATCCTTTTGAGAGAGTGAATAATAAGTGCTTAGCATTGGGCAAACATTATTTCCATGTTGGCCTTTTTAATATTAATATAACAATTGCTGTTAACATTGATTGCTTACTGCAGGCTAGATATTCTCCTAACTGTTTAACATGCATTGACAGTTACATTTAAAATTTCTGGGGTTTGTTGGGTGTCAGACATTGTGTTAAATGCTATGCACCTTAAACATATTACTTAATTTTTATAATGATATTTGAATTATTGTCAAACCCTATATACAAATGAAATACAAGGCTGGAGATAGTAAATGGTTGGCCCAAAGCCACAACAGTCGAAACTCCAGTACTTTGGCCACCTGATGCGAAGAACTGACTCATTGGAAAAGACCCTGATTCTGGGAAAGACTAAAGGCAGGAGGAGAAGGGGATGACAGAGGGTGACATGGTTGGATGGCATCACCAATGTGATGGACATGAGTTAGAGTAAGCTCCGGGAATTGGTAATGGACAGAAGCCTGGTGTGCTGCAGTCCATGGGGTCACAAAGAATTGGACGTGACTGAGCAACTGAACTGAAATGAACTTAAAGTGACAACTGGAAGAATCAGAAACTCTAGGTCCAACTCATTTGACTCCAAACTGCCTAGCTAATCCTGGAAAGCTGCTTGAGGGTGACTCTGTGTATAATTTATGTTTATACCAATACCACAGTGTCATGAAGGCTACTACTGTAGCTTTATAATAAGTCTTCAAAGTGAAAGTGAAAGTTGCTCAGTCGTGTCTGACTCTTTGTGACCCCATGGAGTCCATGGAATTCTCCAGGCCAGAATACTAGAGTGGGTAGCCTTTCCCTTCTCCAGGGGATCTTTCCAACCCAGGATCAAACCCAAGTCTCCTGCACTGCAGGCGGATTCTTTACCAGCTGAGCCACCAGGGAACTCTTATTGTCTACTAATAAATGATGCAACCTTTTCCTTAACGTTGCCCTCGCAGTGACTATCACTTTGAAACTCCACATGCATTTAGAATCACCTTATCAATATGACTGAACTGAACTGAACTATCAATACTCACTTTAAAAATATGTGGGATTTTGTCACAAACACTTTATGGTTCAGTCTGAGGAAAACTGAAATATTTCTAACAGTGGTTCTTTCAACAGATTATCAGGATGTATCTCTCCTTGTATTTAGGTTTCATTTAATTGTTCTCTTTTGTATTTGGCAGTACTGTGAAGACAGGTCTTATATGTCATTTATTGTGCTCTGTGCTGTGCTAAGTCACTTCTGTCCTGCCCGACTCTTGGTGACCCCATGGACTGTAGCCCGTAAGGCTCCTGTGTCCATGGGATTCTCCAGGCAAGAATACTGGAGTGGGTTGCTGTGCCCTCTGCCGGGGGATCTTCCTGACCCAGGGATTTTCCCTGCATCTCCTGTGTCTCTTGGCAGGCAGGTCCTTTACCACTAGCGTCACATGCAAACCATGTCACTTATTAGATTTACTGTTAAACATCTGACATTTTAATGATATTTAAGTGGCATTTTGAAAATGCTTATTTAAATGTTTTTGATGGAATATAAGCATGTAACTGAGTTTTGTATATTGATCTGCATCCAACAATTATCTAAATTCATTCTTCGATTCTAAATGGTGATTAGTCAATTTTGTTACATATTTTACTTCTGCAGTCATGCTAATTGTAAATAATATTTCTCTTTTCTTCCTTTCTGATCCATATATCTTATTTCATTTCTTTGTACTGGCTGCAGAATTATTTCTTAATAATACCTATCAAGAAAGTTTGCCTCTATTCTTTGCTTAGAGTGTTTCTTTTCTATTATGAAGCAATGATGACATTGGTAAAATGATTTTCTTCCATCTACTATGATGAAAATATGATGGCTCTCCTTTATTCTGTTAATATTAAAACTCACATTGATTAATTTTCAATTATTAAGCTACCTTTGAATTTCTGAAATAAACCCAACTTGGTTGAAAGGTATTTGATGTCTATTACATATCTATTAATATTTTACTGATTTTTTTTTTCATTTTCTATCTGTGAGAGAGATTGGTTAGTATTCTTCAGTTTTGTTATCCCCCTTTCTAGTTTCCATACTAAAGTTATATCTAGGCTTCATAAAGCAAATTAGAGAGTTTCTCTATTTTCCCATTTTCTGAGGGGGAAAAAGAAGCATGCTATTAGTGTATATATATATATATATATATATATATATATATATATGTATGTATGTATTTCAAATACCTGGAAGAGTTTATTGGTCTAGCCATCTTTTCCTGAGGATATTTTCATGTACATCTTTGAAGTATTTAATATGATTATTCAGATTTTGTTAATGTTACACTTTGTTTCAGTTTGTGGAAACATTTGTTTTCATATGAATTTGTCTTTTTTTATCTGCATTTTCAAATGTAGATTTATTAGTAAATAAATTTGGTAAATATAGTTAGTAAATTTATTTGCTATATATTTTAATGTCTTTAAGATTTAGAATACTGTGCCCTTTGATCATTCAGGATATTTCCTAATATTGTCTTTGTCTTATAAAATTTTTGCTAGGGCTTTTCAACTCTATTGGTCTCTTCAAAGAACCAACTGTGTTTTGTTGATTCTCACAGGCACATGTACATAACCTTACATAGGCTTCCCTGGTGGCCCAGTGGTAAAGAATTCACCTGCAGTGTAAGGAACACGGGCAATGCAGGAAGCACAGGTTCGATCCCTGGGTTGGGAAGACCCCCTGGAGAAGGAAAGGAAACCCACTCCAGTATTCTTTGTGGAGAATTCCAAGGACAGAGGAATCTGGCTGGTTATACTCCATGGGATCACAAAGAGTCAGACATGATTTAGAGACTAAACCACAACAACAACCTTACATATATTTTTTCTTATCCTGACAGTGTCTGAAGGATTGATCTATGGACAAGTCCCTGTTTCAGTTCTGACTTTAGCAACTTGTGTCTATTCTCTGTCATTCATTATTCAATCTGACTAGTGGCTTATCATTTTTATTGATCATTTCAAAGAACCTTTTCTTTCTTCCATTGATTTTCTGTTTTTTACTCTTTGCAATTACATTTTTTTTCTCTTTATTTTTTTCTTTCTTTCACTTGATTTGGTGCATTTGCTTCCTGCCCCCAGTTTCTTAAAGTAGAAGCTCAGGTCACTGGTATGAGACTTTCACTCTCTCTAACATAAACATTTAATGTTGCAAATGCCTCAAGTCCTGCTGTAGCTGTTTCACATGTTTTGCTATGTCATATTTTTGTTTCCACTCAATTTAAAATGTCTTCTAATTTTTCTTCTAATTCTCCATGTGACCCTTGAATTATTTATGTATATTCTTCAATTTCCAAATATTTGATGGTTTTTCTCCCACTTTTCTGTGATCAGTTTCTTATTCAAGGTCATGTGACCAAAGAATATACATTTTATCCCACCCCAGGTTCCTATTCCCCTGAGAATATGGTCTATGTTGGAGAATGATCCCCTGGGCATTAGGAAAAAAGATTCTGTTGGCATGAGATGTTCTATAAATCTCAAATAGATAAATGGTTCAACAATGTTAAGTCCCTCTACATCCTTACTGATTTCCTCTGTTTGTTCTGATTACTAAGAGAGGAATATTGAAATCTCTAATGTTAATGGTGCATTTGCTTATTTTTAATTTTAGAGCTACTGGTTTTGCTTCATGTATTTTGAAGCTGTATTGGTAGATGGGTATAAAATTAGATTTGTTATGTCCTCTTAGAAAATGACTCTTTTATCACTTTGTATCGTTCCTCTTTATTTTCAGTAAAATGCCGTGTCCTCAAGTCTTCTATGTATGATATTACTGCTGCTGCACTAGATAGCTTCTTTAATGAGTTCTTGCAATGTTTGTCCTCTTCCATGCTGGAGAGTCCTATGGATTAAGGAGCCTGGCGGGCTATAGTCCATAAGGTCGCAAAGAGTTGAACACGACTGAAGTGACTTTGCATGCGCACACGCATGCCGTGCTTGTAATCTTTGTGTGTGTGTGTGTATATACAAAATGTGTTTTTTTGTAGACGATATGTAGTTTGTCCTTTCTTTTTGCTTTCCAAACTGATCACATCGCCTTTTAATTGTGTCTGGCGTGCTTATTTTTCATATAATTATTTATACTCTGGGGTTGGAACATGCCATCTTGTTAGTTGTTTCCCATTTGCTTCATCTGTCCTGTGTGTTTTTTTTTCTTTCTTTCTTTTTCTGACTGTTTTTGGGTTAATTGGATATCTTTATGTTTTATTTTGTGCCCACTGTTTGTATATTCCATCTCTCTCTCTAAGCTTCTTATGCCGTCTTTGGGTTCAATATACACCTTTAATTCATCACAGCCCATGTTTAAATGACAACATACCGCTTCATGTAAAGTGTTATAAACTCACAGCCTTACAGTTACGGTTGCTATTGTTGTTTAGTTGCTCAGTCATGTCCAGTTCTTTGCGACCCCATGAACTGTAGCTGCCAGGTTCCTTTGTCTATGGGGATTCTCCAGGCAAGAATACTGGACTGGGTTGCCATGCCCTCCTCCAGGGGTTCATCTCGATTCAGAGATTGAACTCGGGTCTCTTGCATTGCAGGCAGATTCTTTACCATCTGAGCCACCAGGGAAGCCTGCTGGCCTTACAATAATGCCAGTTAAATCATCCTCTTCTTCTTCTTCTTCTTTAACAAGCAAGACCTGAAAGTGGCACACAGTGCTTCTTGCAATCCCCCAGCGGCTAGAACTCAGACTCTTGGTGACGCCCACCTATGCGGGAGCCTGAGGAATGAAGTACGGCTGGGTGTCCAGGAGAAAAGGACACGGTCTTAGATGAAGAGCTAGTACTGTCTTTGTCAAAGGATATGTTAAATGTTCCTGACATGTTCCCGATTTGTTATCCTGCTTTTTCCACCAGCCCTGCGAGAAATGGCACTATGTAGATTGAGATAAAGTTTCAGCACCCAGATAAACCAAATGGTTACCTGTCTTTAAGGATAAATATATCCTTGGAACTGGAGACTAAGAAAAATCTCAGGAACCAGGCAGTGCTGGAGAGAGTAGGAAGAACAGAACAAGGTGGACTTGCATTGAAGTCATATTGTTTAAAACAAGGTTGAAATTCTTTCTACCGGAGGATGATAAAGAGGCATGTGATAATTTGGCTTAGAAAAATTCACATAATCCATTTTTAGAGAAAATTTTAAATGGAAAACATTCAGTGAGTAGGAAATTATGGGTTTCTGGATAACACTGCCAACTTAGGAAACTCCTAAAGGAGTTGTACAAGCTTTAGAAGAGGAAAGACAATTTTTAACAGCAAAATAGATCATTTTCAATTTTTTTGAATAGCTCTCATGTGAAAGAATGTTCTGATTTGATCTCATTGAGAAAAATGTCCAAAATAAATTTCTCCTAATGCGTTTTATCATCTTTACTAGGAGTGCGCTAAGCACCATGGAAACCTGCAAGAGAGTACCAAGTCCTCTCTGCACTTCATTTCTGCAGTCGTGCCTGACCTGGCTCCTGCTGCTCTTTACAGCAACCTCCTCTAAGAGTCACAAACTGTCCCCCTGAGAAACGGTGCCATGGCCTCAATGTTTGTGTCTCCCCAAAATTCCTATCATGAAAGCCAAATGATTCAAGTGATAGGGTTAGGAGTTGGGACCTTGAATGGCATTTAGGGCATGAAGGTGGAGCCTTCACAAATGGGATCGATGCCTTTATTAAAGAGGCTCTGTGGGTTCCCTCATCCCTTTCCACCATGTGAGGAAACAATGAGAGGTATACCTCCTGGAAGAAGACCCTCACCTGACCATGCTGGTGCCCTGATCTCAGACTTCCAGGCCCTGGAATTGGGAGAGGGAAATTTCTGTTGCTTTTTTAGCTGCCCACTTTGTGATTTTTTTTTTTTTTTTGGTTGTTGTTATAACAGCTCATATGGACTAAGACAATGGATAAAGCCCCAACAAATGAGCAGCTGGCTTGATGCTGGACGTTAATGCATTTGGCAAAGAGCAACAAACACTCTGAAAGATTCTGTAATGTATGGAGATATTTGAGATAATGTGACCAAAACATGAAAGTAATTTTCTGGCAAAATGGAAACCTGTATCCTGTCTTGTAAGTGTTAATAGGTGGGAAGCAGCTTAGCCTCCATCTGGTACCTAACAAGCACTGGGAACTTTTACAGGTAACTCACTGCATCCTTTATAGTTGCAGATCATAATGGTGCTGGAGATTAGAAACAGTAATCTTCGCCATCAAGATTATTTTGTTTTACTGAATGCAGTAGTAGGAAGGGGCTATCATACAGCAGACATTACTGCTCCCCCAAATAATTGAGTATTCCATCTATTAAAAAGACTCCAAATTCTAGAGTGTGGGAAAAAAGACCAAACAATGGACTTCAAGATGCAGAAAAAAAAAATCTAGTTCTTGGTTCCTAAAGGATTTCTTTTCAGATGCTCTCTGTTATTTTGATATATAAAAAGGAGTGTGTCTGTATTTTGTATGAAGTATAGGACCAAGGAGAGAAACTCTTCTTGGGGCCATCAAGTATTATAGCATTGTGGTAATGAATGATTAAATAGAGAAAGCATAGTTCTCAATATAAACACCCAAATAAATTAGTGAGATGAGACTCAAAGTTCAGCAATTAAAAATTTTAAAAGGAACATAATTCTTTATCTGGATCTATTCATTCTCCCTCTCAGAATGTAAATAAGACTGTTGAAAGATGGAATTGGCCCAATATAAGTTGCCTTGAATTTTTAATCCTAACTCAGATCTTTTTTTTTAATGGTTGCTTGAGAGGAACTGTGTGATCAAGTGACAAGTGGTTCTCTTTTCACTGATCTGAGTTTTGATCTACTGTCCACCAGTTAGGAGTTTGAGACTTTTGTCAATTTTATTAAACTTTTGGAACCCCGATTTCCTTATCTTGAAAACAACTGTCATAATTCCAATTTCGGGTGTTTTTGTTTGTGAAAATTGAATGAAATCAAGAAGGCAGAGTGTTCAGCATGATGCTTGAAAGTCTTACTAAAGTCTGTAAACATACCAAAGATTGTGACCAGAGCACAAGCTCCAGATTAGAGGAACAGCCAAGAGTACAGGAGGCCAAAACTTAGGGAACAAAAAGCAAAGCAAATCTGATGAGACTTCTCTTAGTACAAGTTGGATGGATCCCAGTTTGGTGGGAGCTGTGAGCCAGGTATTCAGTCTGACACAAGATGCTTCTGCTGAGTCAATAAAATAAAAAGCAGGCAGGTGAATGGTTCACTCGACCGTGTTTTTCTGGAATGTGTAAGGTATTTCTCATTTGACTTAAATTTATATTTGGGTTCAAAAGACCTAATGTAAACTCCCGATCCTTCTATTTTTAAGCAAGTCAATCAACGTGTAAAGTACTCCATGCTAATTTGTTATATTAAGTTGGGGGAATCCAGTGTGGAAATTGGTATAAAAAGAGAGTGTGATCACTATTTCTTTGCTCTAAACCTGCACTATCAACATAGTAGCAACATGTGATGATCAAGTGATTGAAATGTAGCTTGTTCTCACTGAGACGCTCTGTAAATGGATTTCAAAACTGTAGCACAAAAAAGTTGAAGAACATCAGGTTAATGGTTTTGATATTGAATACATGTTAAAGTTTGGGACATGTTGAGTTAAATCAAATATATTGTTGAAATTAATGCTGTTTCCTTTTGCTTGTTTAATGTGGCTACATGTAAAATTACCTTTATCACTCATATGCCGAATCTAATTTAAAAAAATAATACAAATGAACTTATTTGCAAAACCAGAAAGAGTCTTATGGCTATGGAGAACAAACTTATGGCTACTAAAGGGGAAATGTGGAAGGGAGGGATAAATCAGGAGTTTCCCTGATTGGCAGGCAAGGCTCTCATCCCCAAACCTTCAGGTCCTGCAAGTCACAGCAGCACGAAAAAGCCAGCTCCACAGTGAATTCCTGAAGTCCAGTCTAGTAGATTGTTTCTTTGGCTCTCCCAACAATTCTATTACCTCCTTAATACTCTGTAATAAATCCCCTGAAACTAGCCAGAGGAGATTCTGTTCTCTGTCAATGAACCCTGATCAATATAGCATTCAATATATATGCTTGTTGTTCAGTCACTCAGTTGTGTCCAACTTTTTGCCACCCCATGAACTGCACCCCATGAACTCCTCTGTCCTTCGCTGTCTCCCACAGTTTGCTCAAACTCATGTCCATTATGTCAATGATGCCATCCAACTGTCTCATCTGTCGCCCCCTTCTCCTCCTGCCCTTAATCTTTTCCAGCATGGGGGTCTTTTCCAATGAGTCAGCTCTTTGCATCAGGTGGCCAAAGTATTGCTGAAGGAAATGCTTAAGAACAGAAAAAAAAAAAATGTACACTTAAGAATAGTAAAAAAAAAAATGCCCAAGAATAAAAAAAAAAAAAATTGGACCCAGAGATATGCAGTGCTTGTTGAAGACTAGCTTGTCTTCCATGGATTTTCAACCTGATACTTCAAGTAAACATCCAATCAAAATAAAGTAAGAGTAGGCCAGCTCCCAAGGTTGCCCACAGATGCTATCTTAATTCGGAACACAACTGAACTCTCGTCCATTGTAATCTGTGATGAGTCTTAGAGCCATTTGAAAAACAGAAGCAAAGGGGAGATGTGTAAAGGCAGGTCTTGCACAGTTTCTGAGTGTACATTCAGTTTGAACAAAATTTTTCAACAGGCAAAATTTGCATTTCAACTCGGAAATAGTATGATTCGTGGTAGATATTTTAAATGTAATTGATACTAGGTTCCCTCCCATCCTTGTCTTCTTCCTCTTCCAACTTCCCCCTGTGACCACGCAGAAAAAATCCTCTTCTCACCTCCACCTCCAGGATGCACAGCCAGCATTTTCTGAGCTTTCCAAAAAGGAAGCAGACTCACTGGTGTGACAGCTAGCATCAGAGCCGGGACTTGAACCGCCTCGCAGAAGACCATGGCTTCCCAAGGGTGAGTGCTGGCAGCTCTGATGGTGTCTAAGAAGAATGAGCCTTCTCTTAAAGCTCATGTGGAGAGGACTCAGTATGCAACTCACTCTCCTCGTTTGGAGTGGAAATACTGCAATGATTAGCATCCTTTTCAGACAGTGCAGGGTTGCTTAATGAACCCATCTGTCAGCGTAGTCTCTAGGGTTCCTCTCTTTTGTCTGTTGACTTCCTCTGGTGGTTCTGGATTCGTTGGCTCCTTTGTTTCCTCCTTCTGACAAATCAGCCATGAATGCTTTCTGTTTTTCCCACTGGAAGGTGGTTGTTTTTTGTTTGTTTTCCTATTAATTATATAACAGATTCAGCTTCTGGAGACTCAAGTGAATTATTGTGCATGAAAATGAGAGGAAGCTGGTAGATACAGCACTGAAACTAGGAGCTTTGTAGACAGGACACCTGACTTCAAACTCTGTTTCAAACCACTTTCTGCTGCAACAGACTGTGGGAGGAACATCTCTGAGTCTAGCTTTCTCCTCCATGAAATGTGCCCTTCCCCTGCTCTTCGTTTTCCTCCTCAGAGGCTGCTCATAGTCTGTTATGACCATTGTAATGATTTTCTAGGAAGCTGGATCTTGTAGAATAAGAAGAGATTCTACATCTCCTCCATTTTCTGTCTTATCATCTCCTCTCTCGAGGTAATTTACTCTTTTCTTCTTCCTTTTGTCATTGTTAGAAAATTATTATTTCATCATCACTCTTCACATTTCCTTCAAGATATCCTCCTGTTTTTCTCTTCTGCTCACCTTAGTCTCTTCGTTCCTTCTTCCCTTTCTTCCTTCCTCCTTCCTTCTCTCTCCTTCTCCTTTGCTTCCTCCTTCCTCCTTCTGTTCCTCTTCCTTCCCTGCCTCTTGCTTTTCCACTCCTCCCAATCCTCAACCTCTAACACATTACCATTTCCTGTGATCGTCTTCATCATTTGAGAGAGAGCAGAACTATCGGTATGGATTTATTTCCAGATGCTTTATTTCAAAAGAGATTAAAAAAAACAAAACAAAACAAAAAAAACCCTTGGTAATCTAAAGTATTCGCTAAGAAGAAAGAAGGTACATCAAACAACCTTCTTCAAGGTTTATTTTCATCACATTCTTACAAAGGACCGTCAAAAGCAAATGGACTGCGACTGTTCTTAGCAAGATTCTATGCTTCATTTGGTGATGACATAGACCTAAAACGTGCACTGTCAGTCAGTGTAGGACAGATAAAGCTGGACTGAGGCAGTCACTCTAGACAAAGTAATAAACTTGGCTTCCCTGCAAAGCACGCATCCTGTAATTTTATTTGAAGCAGAGGCTAAAGACTTAGAGAAGAATTAAAAAGAAGGATCTCTGCAGGGGTGAGAGCTCTTCTGGGGTAGGACAGGCATTACCTTCAAACTTGCTGAGAAAGTGTTGTGTTAAAGAATTCAAATTATCACATGGGGCTTGTTAATTTTTCAGCACTTATTTATTAAACGCCTACTATGTCTCTGGTGTACTTCTAGGAGCTTGGAATGTGGCTGCTAATGCAAAGTCCTTGTTCTCATGGAACTTACATTCTAGTTGGGAAGATACAGCAAGCAAAAATTGGGCATAGGTATAAGAAATAACAATGGATGGTAGGAGTTAATCCCAAGGAAAGAAAAATTAAAGCAATAAAAGGGGGTAAAGAGTAAGGAAAGATGTGATTCTAGACAGGCTCGGTGGGAAAACTGGTAAATAAGCAACCTTGAATAAAGAAGGGGTTCAGTTCAGTTCAGTTGCTCAGTCGTGTCTGACTCTTTGCGACCCCATGAATCACAGCACGTCAGGCCTCCCTGTCCATCGCCAACTCCCGGAGTTCACTCAGACTCACGACCATAGAGTCAGTGAGTCCATCCAGCCATCTTATCCTTTGTTGTCCCCTTCTCCTCCTACCCCCAATCCCTCCCAGCATCAGAGTCTTTTCCAATGACTCAACTCTTCACATGAGGTGGCCAAAGTACTGGAGTTTCAGCTTTAGCATCATTCCTTCCAAAGAAATCCCAGGGCTGATCTCCTTCAGAATGGACTGGTTGGATCTCCTTGCAGTCCAAGGGACTCTCAAGAGTCTTCTCCAACACCAGTTCAAAAGCACCAATTTTTCAGCACTCAGCTGTCTTCACAGTCCAACTCTCACATTCGTACATGACCACTGGAAAAACCACAGCCTTAACTAGACAGACCTTTGTTGGCAAAGTAATGTCTCTGCTTTTCAATATGCTATCTAGGTTGGTCATAACTTTCCTTCCAAGGAGTAAGCGTCTTTTAATTTCATGGCTGCAGTCACCATCTGCAGTGATTTTGGAGCCCCCCAAAATAAAGTCTGACACTGTTTCCACTCTTTCCCCATCTATTTCCCATGAAGTGATGGGACCAGATGCCATGATCTGTGTTTTCTGAATGTTGAGCTTTAAGCCAACTTTTTCACTCTCCTCTTTCACTTTCATCAAGAGGCTTTTTAGTTCCTCTTCACTTTCTGCCATAAGGGTGGCGTCATCTGCGTATCTGAGGTTATTGATATTTCTGATGGCAATCTTGATTCCAGCTTGTGCTTCTTCCAGCCCAGTGTTTCTCATGATGTACTCTGCATAGAAGTTAAATAAGCAGGGTGACAATTTACAGCCTTGACGAACTCCTTTTCCTGTTTGAAACCAGTCTATTGTTCCATGTCCAGTGCTAACTGTTGCTTCCTGACCTGCATATAGGTTTCTCAAGAGGCAGGTCAGGTGGTCTGGAATTCCCATCTCTTTCAGAATTTTCTACAGTTTATTGTGATCCACACAGTCAAAGGCTTTGGCATAGTCAATAAAGCAGAAATAGATGTTTTTCTGGAACTCTCTTGCTTTTTCAATGATCCAGTGGATGTTGGCAATTTGATCTTTGGTTCCTCTGCCTTTTCTAAAACCAGCTTGAACATCTGGAAGTTCACAGTTCATGTATTGCTGAAGCCTGGCTTGGAGAATTTTGAGCATTACTTTACTAGTGTGTGAGATGAGTGCAATTGGGTGGTAGTTTGAGCATTCTTTGGCATTGCCTTTCTTTGGGATTGGAATGAAAACTGCCATTTTCCAGTCCTGTGGCCACTGCTGAATTTTCCAAATTTGCTGACATACTGAGTGCAGGACTTTTACAGCATCATCTTTCAGGATTTGAAATAGCTCAACTGGAATTCCATCACTTCCACTAGCTTTGTTTGTAGTGATGCTTCCTAAGGCCCACTTGACTTCACATTCCGGGATGTCTGGCTCTAGGTGAGTGATCCTACCATTGTGATTATCTTGGTCATGAAGATCTTTTTTGTATAGTTCTTTTGTGTATTCTTGCCATCTCTGCTTAATATCTTCTGCTTCTATTAGGTCCATACCATTTCTGTCCTTTATCGAGCCCATTTTTGCATGAAATGTTCCCTTGGTATCTCTGATTTTCTTGAAGAAATCTCTAGTCTTCCCCATTCTGTTGTTTTCCTCTATTTCTTTGCATTGATCACTGAGGAAGGCTTTCTTCACTCTTCTTGCTCTTCTTTGGAACTCTGCATTCAGATGCTTATATCTTTCCTTTTCTCCATTGCTTTTCACTTCTCTTCTTTTCACAGCTATTTGTAAGGCCTCCCCAGACAGCCATTTTGCTTTTTTGCATTTCTTTTCCATGGGGATGGTCTTGATCCCTGTCTCCTGTACAATGTCATGAACCTCAGTCCATAGTTCATCAGGCACTCTTATCAGATCTAGTCCCTTAAATCTATTTCTCACTTCCACTGTATAATCATTAGGGATTTGATTTAGGTCATACCTGAATGGTCTAGTGGTTTTCCCTATTTTCTTCAATTTAAGTCTGAATTTGGAAATAAGGAGCTCATGATTGGAGCCACAGTCAGCTCCCAGTCTTGTTTTTGCTGACTATATAGAGCTTCTCCATCTTTGGCTGCAAAGAATATAATCAATCTGATTTCGGTGTTGACCATCTGGTGATGTCTATGTGTAGAGTCTTCTCTTGTGTTGTTGGAAGAGGGTGTTTACTATGACCAGTGCGTTCTCTTGGCAAAACTCTATTAGTCTTTGCCCTGCTTCATTCCATATTCCAAGGCCAAATTTGCCTGTTACTCCAGATGTTTCTTGACTTCCTACTTTTGCATTCCAGTCCCCTATAATGAAAAGGACATCTTTTTTGGGTGTTAGTTCTAAAAGGTCTTGTAGGTCTTCATAGAACCATTCAACTTCAGCTTCTTCAGCATTACTGGTTGGGGCATAGACTTGGATTACTGTGATATTGAATGGTTTTCCTTGGAAACGAACAGAGATCATTCTGTCGTTTTTGAGATTGCATCCAAGTAATGCATTTCGGACTCTTTTGTTCACCATGATGGCTACTCCATTTCTTCTAAGGGATTCCTGCCTGCAGTAGTAGATATAATGGTCGTCTGAGTTAAATTCACCCATTCCAGTCCATTTTAGTTTGCTTATTCCTAGAATGTCAACGTTCACTCTTGCCATCTCCTGTTTGACCACTTCCAATTTGCCTTGATTCATGGACCTAACATTCCAGATTCCTATGCAATATTGCTCTTTACAGCATCAGACCTTACTTCTATCACCAGTCACATCCACAACTGGGTATTGTTTTTGCTTTGGCTCCATCCCTTCATTTTTTCTGGAGTTATTTCTCCACTGATCTCCAGTAGTATATTGGGCACCTACTAACCTGGGGAGTTCCTCTTTCAGTATCCTATCATTTTGCCTTTTCATACTATTCTTGGAGTTCTCAAGGCAAGAATATCAAAGTGGTTTGCCATTCCCTTCTCCAGTGGACCACATTCTGTCAGACCTCTCCATCATGACCTGCCTGTCTTGGGTGGCCCCACGGGGCATGGCTTAGTTTCATTCATATATATAAATGTATATTATATATAATAAAATGCTAGAGTAAATTACATATGTAGTTTATTAAAAATCTACATATATAATAAATTATAAACTATATATACTTTACTATAAATAATATAATTTATAATATAAATAATATTATATATTTATAAGGTATATTATTTATTATATAATTATCTATATATAATAATAAACTACATATATATAGCTTATTAAAAGTTCTACATTAAACTATATACATGTAGTTTTTGAAAGCTCTAAGGATTTCTGCAGTAGCAAGCTGCTTTATCATTATTTGACCCAGACTTTCTCAAGGCAATTTGGCTAAGAAACCTTTCCGTCTTATGATACACATATATGTACATGGAGCTAGTGTTCCACAGTACACATTTTGAGAGTTGCTGGCAGAAAGCACGGAGTAGAGACCGAATAATTATATGTCTTGAAAATCCACCTCTGAATTAAAAAAGAAGAAGGAAATGTCCTTGTTCCCCCAGAGACATGACGCTGCAGAATCAGTGCTCAACCCATTTGTCTCCTCATTGTGCTCATCACGCTGAAAGTAGTGACTAGTCATTGTTGGAGGTAAACTGTGCTTAAATCCGATTCAGGCTTGATAGTCGTTTTTCATTGGCTACCTTATAAATATGTCACAACTCTTAAGAGCTGAGGCAATTGGTTCTGAAAATGGGGGTGGAGCTAGAAGGGAGCCCTTGGCCATTGTGTTCAACCTCTCATGCTGATGGAGGTGCATAAAATATATGGGCGTGGCCTTTGGCAGGATTTTTTCAAACAATGAGTAGAAAGTCATGATTAGGATACAGTGAAGCGTGTTTAGGTTTGAAACACTCTTGTTAATTTAACGTTCTGGAATGCTGTGAGATAGAAATGGGATGAAATGGATTGAAGTGAGAATAAACAATATGCGTGTACATCCCAGGTAGGAAGGTTAAATATTGTTTCCTGCCTTTGTTCAAATCTGTGTGCATGCCATACCTCTCTCTCTCTTTCTCTCTGTGTGCACACATGCATAAACTCAGAGATTTTTGGACTATAATGTACTGATTTACAATATTCTTACAAAGAGCCATGACTAATACCTTTGAAAAACAGGAATATAGACAGATGCTTTCAACCATGACTTAAAAGATGGAAGAGATAAAATGATTAAAGAAATCCAAATTCAAGAGCCTGTCAGTGTTTGCTTCAGGATCTCGGATCCAATTACTAAACGGTTTCTGCCATTCCTCCCCTAGTCTTAGCCATTTCCTATTCTAAGCATTGTAACTGTTGAGAATGAAGTATCATGGTAACTACCTAACTGATCTTTCTTCTTCTGTTCTTGCATCTTTCAATTCATTCTCCAATTAACTTTAAAAATATATTTATGGTAACATCTCTTCTCTCCCCACACACTCTCTCTCTCACATGTTGACAAACAAAACACACACACACATCTTGATGAGCTACTCATCGCCTTTAGAATAAAGTTCAAAATACATAAACCAACACAAAATCCCTGGCTTCTGCCTCCAATTTGGATTCATTGATTTCTACTGTCTCCCTGCTCTTTCAACCTTATGTACATCTTCAGTTCAGTTCAGTTCAGTCACTCAGTCATGTCGAACTCTTGTGACCCCATGAACCTCAGCATGCCAGGCCTTCCTGTCCATCACCAACTCCCGGAGTTCACTCAAACTTGCGTCCATCGAGTCAGTGATGCCATTCAGCCATCTCATCCTCTGTCCTCCCCTTCTCCTCCTGACCCCAATCCCTCCCAGCATCAGGGTCTTTTCCAATGACTCAACTCTTCGCATGAGGTGGCCAAAGTATTGGAGTTTCAGCTTCAGCATCAGTCCTTCAATGAACACCTAGGACTGATGTCCTTTAGGATACACTGGTTGGATCTCCTTGCAATCCAAGGGACTCTCAAGAGTCTTCTCCAACACCACAGTTCAAAAGCATCAATTCTTCGGCACTCAGCTTTCTTCAGAGTCCAACTCTCACATCCATACATGATCACTGGAAAAACTATAGCCTTGACTAGACGGACCTTTGTTGGCAAAGTAACATCTCTGCAAAAGTTATCTAGGTTGGTCATAACATTCCTTCTAAGGAGTAAGCGTCTTTTAATTTCATGACTGAAATCACCATCTGAAGTGATTCTGGAGCCCCCAAAAATAAAGTCTGGCACTGTTTCCACTGTTTCTCCATCTATTTGCCATGAAGCGATGGGACCAGTTGCCATGATCTTAGTTTTCTGAATGTTAAGCTTTTTATTTTTTAATTTTTTTTAATTTTTTTGAAAATTTCATTTAATTTCTTTTTTTAAAATTTTATTTTATTTTTAAACTTTACATAATTGTATTAGTTTTGCCAAATATCAAAATGAATCAACCACAGGTATACATGTGTTCCCCATCCTGAACCCTCCTCCCTCCTCCCTTCCCATACCATCCCTCTGGGTCATCCCAGTGCACTAGCCCCAAGCGTCCAGTATCGTGCATCGAACCTGGACTGGCATCTCGTTTCATACATGATATTTTACATGTTTCAATGACATTCTCCCAAATCTTCCCACCTTCTCCCTCTCCCACAGAGTCCATAAGACTGTTCTATACAGTGTCTCTTTTGCTGTCTCGTACACAGGGTTATTGTTACCATCTTTCTAAATTCCATATATACGCGTTAGTATACTGTATTGGTGTTTTTCCTTCTGGCTTACTTCACTCTGTAAAATAGGCTCCAGTTTCATCCACCTCATTAGAACTGATTCAAATGTATTCTTTTTAATGGCTGAGTAATACTCCACTGTGTATATGTACCACACCTTTCTTATCCATTCATCTGCTGATGGACATCTAGGTTGCTTCCATGTCCTGGCTATTATAAACAGTGCTGCGATGAACATTGGGGTACACGTGTCTCTTTCCCTTCTGGTTTCCTCAGTGTGTATGCCCAGCAGTGGGATTGCTGGATCATAAGGCAGTTCTATTTCCAGTTTTTTAAGGAATCTCCACACTGTTCTCCATAGTGGCTGTACTAGTTTGCATTCCCACCAACAGTGTAAGAGGGTTCCCTTTTCTCCACACCCTCTCCAGCACTTATTATTTGTAGACTTTTGGATCGCAGCCATTCTGACTGGTGTGAAATGATACCTCATAGTGGTTTTGATTTGCATTTCTCTGATAATGAGTGATGTTGAGCATCTTTTCATGTGTTTGTTAGCCATCTGTATGTCTTCTTTGGAGAAATGTCTATTTAGTTCTTTGGCCCATTTTTTGATTGGGTCATTTATTTTTCTGGAATTGAGCTGTAGGAGTTGCTTGTATATTTTTGAGATTAGTTGTTTGTCAGTTGCTTCATTTGCTATTATGTTCTCCCATTCTGAAGGCTGTCTTTTCACCTTGCTAATAGTTTCCTTTGATGTGCAGAAGCTTTTAAGGTTAATTAGGTCCCATTTGTTTATTTTTGCTTTTATTTCCAATATTCTGGGAGGTGGGTCATAGAGGATCCTGCTGTGATGTATGTCAGAGAGTGTTTTGCCTTCTTTTCATGGCTGCAGTCACCATCTGCAGTGATTTTGGAACCCAGAAAAATAAATCTGACACTGTTTTCACTGTTTCCCCATCTATTTCCCATGAACTGGTGGGACCGGATGCCATGATCTTCGTTTTCTTAATGTGGAGCTTTAAGCCAACTTTTTCACTCTCCTCTGTCACTTTCATCAAGAGGCTTTTTAGTTCCTCTTCATTTTCTGCCATAAGGGTGGTGTCATCTGCATATCTGAGGTTATTGATATCTCTCCCGGCAATCTTGATTCCAGCTTGTGCTTCTTCCAGCTCAGCGTTTCTCGTGATGTACTCTGTATATAAGTTAAATAAGGAGGGTGACAATATACAGCCTTGACACACTCCTTTTCCTATTTGGGACCAGTCTGTTGTTCCATGTCCAGTTCTATCTGTTGCTTCCTGACCTGCATATAGGTTTCTCAAGAGGCAGGTCAGGTGGCCTGGTATTCCCACCTCTTTCAGGATTTTCCACAGTTTATTGTGATCCACACAGTCAAAGGCTTTGGCATAGTCAATAAAGCAGAATTAGATGTTTTTCTGGAACTCTTGCTTTTTTGATGATTCAGCAGATGTTGGCAACTTGATCTCTGGTTCCTCTGCCTTTTCTAAAAACAGCTTGAACATCAAGAAGTTCACGGTTCACGTATTGCTGAAGCCTGGCTTGGAGAATTTTGAGCATTACTTTACTAGTGTGTGAGATGAGTGCAATTGGGTGGTAGTTTGAGCGTTATTTGGCATTGCCTTTCTTTGGGATTGGAATGAAAACTGACATTTTCCAGTCCTGTGGCCATTGCTGAGTTTTCCAAATTTGCTGACATATTGAGTGCAGCACTTTCTCAGCATCACCTTTCAGGATTTGGAATAGCTCAACTGG
Source organism: Bos javanicus (assembly GCF_032452875.1). Classification (NCBI taxonomy): domain Eukaryota; kingdom Metazoa; phylum Chordata; class Mammalia; order Artiodactyla; family Bovidae; genus Bos; species Bos javanicus. The sequence continues at coordinate 4,545,243 of NC_083881.1, forward strand.
AATTCCATCACCTCCACTAGCTTTGTTTGTAGTGATGCTTTCTAAAGCCCACTTGACTTCACATTCCAGCATGTCTGGCTCTAGGTCAGTGATCACACCATCGTGATTATCTGGGTCGTGAAGATCTTTTTTGTATAGTTCTTTTGTGTATTCTTGCCACCTCTTCTTAATATCTTCTGCTTCTGTTAGGTCCATACCATTTCTGTCCTTTATTGAGCCCATCTTTGCATGAAATGTTCCCTTGGTATGTCTAATTTTCTTGAAGAGATCTCTAGTCTTTCCCATTCTGTTGTTTTCCTCTGTTTCTTTGCATTGATTGCTGAGGAAGGCTTTCTTATCTCTTCTTGCTATTCTTTGGAACTCTGCATTCAGATGGGTATATCTTTCCTTTTCTCCTTTGCTTTTCCCTTCTCTTCTTTTCACAGTTATTTGTAAGGCCTCCTCAGACAGCCATTTTGCTTTTTTGCACTTCTTTTCCATGGAGATGGTCTTGATCCTTGTCTCCTGTACAATATCATGAACCTCCATCCATAGTTCATCAGGCACTCTGTCTATCAGATCTAGTCTCTTAAATCTATTTCTCACTTCCACTGAATAATCATAAAGGATTTGATTTAGGTCATACATGAATGGTCTAGTGGTTTTCTCCACTTTCTTCAATTTAAGTCTGAATTTGGCAATAAGGAGTTCATGATCTGAACCACAGTCAGCTCCTGGTCTTGTTTTTGCTGACTGTATAGAACTTCTCCATCTTTGGCTGCAAAGAATATAATCAATCTGATTTCAGTGTTGACCATCTGGTGATGTCTATGTGTAGAGTCTTCTCTTGTGTACATCTTACATGTCATCAAATGTTCTATGATTTCCTTTGACTCTAAAATTTCTCTTCCATTTCATTCTGTCAATCCCTGTCTTTCAACTTCTATATTTAGATCTTTTAATTTCAGGGTAATTTATTGAGAGGTAGGGTTTGAGTTTGCCATTTTATTATCTGTTTGTAGTTTGTTGTCTTTGTTTCTCATTTCTTTCTTTCTCCTTTTTTGCCTTTCTATGGGTCACATTTTTTTAAGAATTACATCTTGACTAATTTATAGTATTTTAACATATTAATTGGCATATTTTTATTAGTGTGTTCTGGTTATTGTAATCACATGCCCAGGTCTGCTGATGTGTTTATATTTTACCACTTGAAGAACTCACCCTCACATAGGATCTTTTGCTCTCTGAACCTTAAAATACAGTCACGTTAAGTATTTCCTCGAGATACATTGAACACCATGTCCAATGGCAAAGTTGAACTTTTGCTTGAACTATTGAATAAGATTTAAGAAGCTCACAGCAAGATGGTCAATTACATTTACTCACTCTGATTTTTTTTTCCTTTCTTTAGTTCCAAACTTCTCTTAACATTCCTTCCTGTTCAGAGAATATTCTTTGAGGATATGCTTATTAACAAATAATTCTCCTAGTTTGCCTTCATTGGAAAATGTTCATATTTTCTTTTTTATTCTTCCTTTCTTGTGTCCATGGTTTCAATAAGGGATCTGCTGGATATAACTTATCATTTCTCCCTGACTGGTTTCAAATTTTCTTTTGTCTTTAATTTTCAGAAGTTTAATTATGATATATGTTGGCATGGGTTTCTTTGTATTTGTCCAATTAAGGATTTTCTTAGATTCTTGAATCTGCAGGTTTCTTTTGCCAGTTTGGGAAGGGTGCAGATATTATTTATTTACATAAATTTTCATCTTTCTCTCTCTCTCCCTCCCCTATCCTTATGACACTCCAGTAATATGAATGTTAGGCCCCTTTGTTATTATTTCAAAGGTCTATGAAATTCTGTTCATTTGTTTTTCCAGTGTATTTTCTCTCCATTGTTCAAATTGAATTCTATTGATCTGTCCTTAAATTCATTCCAAATGGTGTGTATAGTTTATCAACCACTTAAGCAGCTCTCCACCAGATTTTATGTTATCATTTTCTTAAATATTACCTCTATTACTTTTAAGGAATAGTTTTTGTACATATTATATGTCGGATAGTGCTACATGCTTCACTCAAATATTCTTATATCCATTTCATAAAAGTGTTGGCCATACTTTTGTAGATGACTATCAACATTATTTTCAACAGTTTTATAAATGCAGAAACTGATTTAGAGACTTTATATGTTTTATCTAAAGTTAACACTGTTGAATGATTGGGTGAGTTTGTTATTCAGGTGCCTTACAAGTTTAAATTATAGAACCTTAATTTTGTATTATTGTCCTTTTCAATATAGAACTATTCAAAGATGCCACCAAAACTGGGGAGTTGGAAATTCTACTGGCCACAGACAGGAGACTTGGGATCCAGCCTGACTCTGCCACAGCAGCGCTGAATGTGGACAAGTCCTTGCATTAACCTGGAGCTCATACCTTATCTGCAAGAGCGAAGGTTTACATGCAATGATTTCTACCATACTTTGCATCTCAGGCCCTGGGAACTAAATGCTGGTTGGTACATTTAGTAATGACTATTTTAGTTTTAATATGAGATAGAGGTATTTGTGTCACTGACAAAATCTAGTCCAAAGAGCTAAGTGTTAGTGGGTTTCAGGAAACATTAACCCTAAAAGATGATGCACACAGGATTGGAAGTCCTGTAGTCAGTGTGAAGGGAAGAAAACACATTCCCCTTTGGAGAGCAAGTGAAAGCAAAAGCCACTCAGTCGTGTCTGACCCTTTGCGACCCCATGGACTATACAGTCCATGGAATTCTCCAGGTCAGAATACTGGAGTGGGTAGGGGATCTTCCCAACCCAGGAATCAAACCCAGATCTCCTGCATTGCAGGTGGATTCTTTACCAGCTGAGCTATCAGGAGAGTCAAAATGTGCCTTACTCCACAGCACCCTGGGAATAATAATCCTCTTTAATTTATGCTCATCTAGCATTTTCCCAAACGAGTCCATTTTCAAAACACACCCTTTTAAGCTACTTTGGGAAAACTTAGATTAGATTTATTCAGCTTGATTGCAGGGGCCCTGGCTTACAACTGCTTAAATTGTATGCATCATAAGACAAGACATATCATAGACCTTACTTTATTAGGTGGAAATAAAAGGAACTGTTGTTAGATGGCTATTTCACTTTTGCCTGTTTCATTTACCAAGAGGAGAGAGGCTGTGATTTGTATAATGGATGATCATTCTTTAGGAGTTGTTTATGAGACCCTCATTAGGACAAGCTTCCTTTCATTTTGATTAATGAGAACCTGCTCTGTGTACCTACTGTGTTCAAGTTCTCTGCTCATAAGAGAGTGAGAGGAAAAATACTCAATGCAAGAAGTTGCTGAATCATTACAGTCCACTGACATCCTTTTCATCCTCAGAATCAGAAGTTTTGCTCCCTATATTCTGGGAACTAATTAGGAGCTTTCACATGTACAAAAGTATGATATATTCATTCAAACTAATAGTTATAGCCTGCAGCTCTGAGTCATTGATATGGTTTGTAAGGACACTAATATCTAGGACAAATTCTCATCTCTTTAAGTTCCGGCCCATTTGTGAAAAGTAATGTCTCCTTTCCAGTGGTCTTGGTTTCACACTAAAAATACTTAGAAATAGCATATATAGGTTAGAGAAGCAGTTTTCAGATTTTCTCCAATTCCTGACAAAAGGCTGTGTGTAGGGTATGTGGCTGATGATGGTGGCTTGGAATAAGCAATGAAGGGGATGGAGGTGGGGAGAATGACTTTGACAGCTTCTTATCACTAGCGATTTCCTGGTGGCTCAGATGGTAAAGCATCTGCCCACAATGCTGGAGACCTGAGTTTGATCCCTGGGTCAGGAAGATCCCCTGGAAAAGGAAATGGCAACCCACTCCATTACTCTTGCCTAGAAAATTCCGTGGATGGAGGAGCCTGGTGGTCTACAGTCCGTGGGGTCGCAAAGAGTCAGGCACGATTGAGCGACTTCACTTTCATTTTTCTTTTACCACTGGCAGCCAGAAAACCTAGTCCCACCCCCACCATCTGTCACCAAGTTGACCGAGTTAGCCTCTTAATGGGCCTTCTGTCTGATTGCTCTGCCATCTCTTACCCACATGAGACCCAGAGGAATATCTCCTTTTGAACTCCGTATTAACATATAATACAAAAAGAGTATGTATACAACAAGCCCCCAGCTTGATGAATTTTTACAAATTAAACACCTCTTACAATTGGCTTCCAGATGAAGAAGGAGAACCTGCTTCTTGGTCCTCAAACTTCCGCCTGCTCCCGCCAGACACCAGCTATTCTCCACAGCAACCAGCATCCTGACTTCTGAGAGCAGAGAAGAGTTGTGCCCACTTTGAATGAAGAAATTCAGCACTTCTCTTTTGTAGCCATGATTTTCTTCCCTGTACAATGTATTTGTCAGATTCATACATACTGTTGTAAGTGAAAACTTTTAAAAACATAGATCACACCACACCACTCTCCTACCCCAAACCTTTGGATGCTTTTCTGTCACGTTCAGAATGAAAATCTTACGTTGAGGCACAGAAGTCCATTTGCTCCATCTCCCATTCCTTTCCCACCTGGCCCTGCTTCTTATCTAGCACCTCCTCTTTGCTGCTGTCCCTGGAATTCACCCAGGATGTTCCCCATGTCAGAAGCCACTGTGTGAGTTTGGGGTTCTGATACCCAGTTGATAAATGCCCAGTTTATCTGAGGTCCTAGCTCATGAAAAGCCGATATGCAACCTTGAATCCACTCCTCAGTCTCCAGTGCCCCTCCTCTCCCCGCAGAGCCTGACCACCAAGTCTCTGAAAACATGCCTCCCATTCTTCCTGCTACATCAGTCTCCATGGGACCTAGTGACACGGTCACCCTTCATCAGCAGCCACCCTTTCCCGCAATCACTCTTTACTTCTACAGCCATATTTTACCCAGATCACTTCCTCCCCATGGAACGTAACTTCACTTCCAAACCAATCTCACCATCTCATCTGCTACCAATTATATCTTTAGATCTGGTCCATTGGCCATGGCTGGGTTGAACAAATGTAGTTTCTTTTATATGAAATCATGGAATTTGGAGTCAAAGAACTTGGATGTTAGCTTATCTCAATTTCTATCTTTGATTTGAAATGCAGACTACTATGCAGTGGAGACATTACTTTGCCAACAAAGATCCATCTAGTCAAGGCTATGGTTTTTCCAGTAGTCATGTATGGATGTGAGAGTTGGACCATAAAGAAAGCTGAGTGCAGAAGAATTGAAGCTTTTGAACTGTGGTATTGGAGAAGACTCTTGAGAGTCTCTTGGACTGCAAGGAGATCAAACCAGCAATCCTAGGGGAAATCAGTCCTGAATATTCATTGGAAGGACTGATGCTGAAGCTGAAACTCCAATACTTTGGCCACCTGATGCAAAGAACTGACTCACTTGAAGAGACCCTGATGCTGGGAACTATTGAAGGCAGAAGGAGAAGGGGACAACAAAGGATGAGAGGGTGGGATGGTATTACCAACTTGATGGACATGAATTTGAGAAAGTTCCAGGAGTTGGTGATGGATAGGGAAGCCTGGTGTGCTATAGTTCATGGGGCTGCAAAGAATCAAACACGACTGAGCAACTGAACTGAACTGATGCAGTTGGTAGGAACTAGCATTTATTGCTGAGTGCTTAGAAGTTGAATGTGGGAGTCAGACCACCTGGATTTGAAGACTAGCTTTCCTTAGGTACTCACTGTATTTTTGTGAAGATTAAATGGGTTGGTACACACAAAGTATTTAGAAGAATTCTGGGCCTGAGCAGTGCGCAATACTTGTCTGTATTATTGTGATCTGCCACCTCCTCCAGGAAGCTGCAGTCACTCCTCTAAACACATTTCCCCCAGTGAGTTGGAAATACTTTTCTTGAAGCTTTCCTGACTTCTGGGCTTCTTCTTCTCTATTAGCAAGCCACGGACCTGGACATCTCTCCCGGAAGGATTTTACTTCTTGAGGTCAGGGGGCTGTTTTTTGGTCTGTATCCTCTGTGTCTGCAGAGAGGAAAACTTTACCTTGTTAGACTTTTTAGTCTGGAGAAAGAAAGGGAAAGTCCACAGATGCCCACGAGATGGAGCTGTGAGTCCACAATCATGATGAACAGGGATTCCAAGAAAAGAAGAGCCAGAGAAAGACCCCATACAAATGGCCACCAAGCCTGTTTCCTGGGGGCCGGGGGGTTTCCCAGGTGACACTCGTGGTAAAGAATCCACCTGCCAATGCAGGAAATGTGAGAGACGTGGGTTCAATCCATGGGTCGGGAGGATCCCTTGGAGGAGGGCATGGCAACCCACTCCAGTATTCTTGCCTGGAGAATCCCACGAACAAAGGAACCTGGCGGGTTCTACTGTCCATAGGCTCTTAAAGAGTCAAACACAACTGAAGTGACTTAGCACGCAGCATGTAAGCCTACAGTATGTGTTCTATCAAGCTTTCTTTTCAGATGTTAGGGAAAAATTCAAAAAGAACTCTTTTTATTGAACGACTAGTATGACATTTGTGCATTGATGTAATTTCATTTCATGGTCACTGAATGAGTAAATCCTTACAATCACTTTGCAGAGCCTGCACTGTTATAATGAGCACACTGAGGATTCCAGAGGTCAAGTTCCTGGGCCGGGCTCCCTTACAACCCTCATTGGCTGCCAAGTCAAGATCTGATTGTTACTCCTTATAGATTTCAAGCCCACATTATTTTCAGCTCCAGTGCCCTACAATTTCAGAGAGTGATGGCATGAACTTTCATGGGTACCATTCATGGGTGTATTTGTCCTCTCTGTAGTCCCTCCTATGGGGACTAGGGGATGAATTGGTCACCCATGACCTTGTCTAAAAGTTCCACAAGCAGTCATCACACACAACTTTTATTACATAGCTTGCTGTGTTGAAATTATTAGTTTAGGCTCTAAATGATCTCCTGTGCTATGTATTGTAGTGGGTCTGTCTCTTTAATAGATTTTCCAGTTTTCACTGCAGGCTAGTAAAATGCAGACAGTAGCGGGGCAAGGGATTATGTCCCTGGTCTTTTATGTCCCTAATTTACTAGATGACCCCGGGGAAATCAGTTACTATCTCAGAATTTGAATGTGTAGACCTCTGAGATCAGTTAGGTTGGTGAGAAAGCTTCTCTTTTCATGGCTGTAACCATGCTTTGATTTTTTTCTTAAAATAATAGACCAAATTTCAGGACATCAGATGACAGAGATCAGTCCAAGAGTTTTATGCTCCTCTTTTTACAGGTCAACTGCCCGAATAGATTTTATCCTTTGAAAAACATTTCTCTGTGCCTCTTGGCAATAAACCGAGTGGAGAGAGAGATGAGTTGGGTTCCTGCTCTGTGCTCCTTAATCAGAGAGCCCCACCCTGCATTCAGCCTTCTGCCTAAAGAGGAGCGTCTGGGCTCAGTGAAGTGCATCTCAGCCCAAGCCTGATGATCAGAGGCAGTTGACCAACCAGGGCTTGTCCTCAGCCAAACAGCCCAGAAACCACACATCCAACCCGGCTACTTGCAGCACAGAGAGGGACTTCCTGGTCTCTTTATTACTCTTCTATGGTGTTTCCAATATTCTGTGGTAACAAATTTCTGTGAACTCAGTAGTTTGAAATGGCACAAATCTGACAGTTGTTCAGGATCTGTCATGGGTCTCAGCATGACATGGCATCAGCTGGTCCATGCTTTTTGCTGGAGGCTCTAGAGGAAGACGCACTTCTTTGCCTTTTGGATCTTTTAGGGGCCACCTGCATTCCATCATTCGTGTTGCCTTTCTCCATCTTCAGCATATTTCATCTCTCACTGGTGTGTGTGTGTGTGTGTGTGCACGCGCACACTCAGTTGCTCAGTCATATCTGACTCTTTGGCACCCCATGGACTGTAGCCCACCAGGCTCCACTGTCCATGAGATTTCCCAGGCAAGAATACTGGAATGGGTTGCCATTTTCTCCTCCAGGGGATCTTCCAGGGATGGAACCTGTGCCTCCTGCGTTGCAGGCAGACTCTTCCGCACTAGTGTCACATTGAGGTCATCTCTCTCTCTGACCACATCCAGAAGAGATTCTCAGCACTTAAAGGAGATCATGAGGACATCAGCCCATCTGGAGAATGCAGGATAATCTTTCCACTTTAATGTTCCTTAATCACACCTGCAAAGTCCCTCTTGTCCTGTAAAATACCATCTTCATGGGTTCTGGGGATTAGAGCCAGGATATCTCTGGGGCACCAAAATTCTACCTGCTACACCATCTCAAGGTGGGAATTGTGAGTTTATGGGAAAATCCATGTTCTACTTATTTCTCTCTTATTTGGAATCAAAGGGACACATTTCTTCTTAAACTGTATAAAAATATGTACATCAAACAAGTTGAGAAATCAAAACAATACTCAGATTTCCTTTGTTCAGAAAGGCAAGTATTTTATGGGAAAGATGGTTGTGAATTTGGTCTGCCTTGCTTAAGAATACTGATCTTCATTTCTTAATATCCTCTCTTCCCACAGATAGGATGAAAAAAATCATGTGACAGGAGTCAAGGCCCTTGACGCACACTTGGAAAAAAAGTTATCAAGAGGGTTAGATCTTTTCTCTGGTAGCTTCTGATTTCCAAGTAACATCTCTCTGCTCCTACATCCTCAAGAACACTGGAAATAGTTTATATATCCTGTTTTATAGTATGTAGGAAATGATAATAGAAACAAGTGAAAGTGTTAGTCGCTCAGTTGTGTCCGACATTTTACAACCTTATAGACTATAGCACACCAGGTTCCTCTGTCCATGGTACTCTCCAGGCAAGAATTCTGGAGAGGGTGGCCATCCCCACCTCCAGGAGATCTTTCCAACCCAGGGATTGAACCCATGTCTCCTGCATTGCAGGCAGATTTCTTACCATCTGAGTCAGAGGTGCTAGTTAAATATAAGGTTTTAACATGGGAAATTTAGACAGCCCTGGGATGCAAGAGCTCTCATACATTCTTGTATGTGGGAAGAATTTTGGTCTCTTTAGATCAGATGCCTGGAGCACTCCCTCCAAGACCAAATGTCTCCAGACATTTCCCAATGTCCCTCGGGGGCAAAACTGCTTCTTGTTGAGAGCTGAGAACATTACTCTAGAGTGGACTTCCATCATTCTCTCTCTTTTCCTTTCCTTCCCTCTCTCTTTCTGCACACACAGACACAATCTTTGAGTCTGACAGTTCCCCAGACACTAGTTATCTCCCCGCTAAATATTCTCCTCTTCTATGATACATTTTCCACAATACTATTACCCATCCATCATTGGAAACACAACGTTGGGATTGTCTCCTAGGCTCCTCTGTCTACTCCTCTTTCTGTTTCTGAAGCAGTTCTTCGATGGATCTTATTCCCTGAAGTCCTATTGTTAAGTGTCAGTCACTCAGTTGTATCTGACTCTGCAACCTTTGTCCATTGGATTCTCCAGGCAAGAACACTGGAGTCGGATGCCATTCCCTTCTCCAGGGGATCTTCCCAACCCAGGGATCGAACTTGGGTCTCCTGCACTGCAGGCGGATTCTTTACCAGCTGAGCCACCAGGGAAGTCCTATTACCACCACCCTAACCAGGCCTTACTCATCCCTTTCCTGTTCCCTACTGGCAGTTCAGCCCCTAACAGGTCTCGCTGCTCCATTCTCCCTTCCCTTCTAGCCATCAGCCACACTGCCAGCACACCAAACTTTCTAAAATGCAAATATAACACTTGGAATCTGGCCCTTGTAATCAAAGCTTCAAGCACAGCAGAGGCTCTTCAAACTCAGTCTCAGGTTGTATTTCTAGCCTTTACACTTAGAATTTCTGTGCTTGGGCCTCAGTAGACATGGGCAATTCTCTGGTCAAACTTGCCTTTTGGGGACATTACAGTTGTAGTTAGGGTGATACCAGTTTGTTTCAACTTTGCACATCAAAATTCTTAGAAATGTCCAAGGTTCAGCTCAAATGATGCATTTCTTTGAAAATTATCTCAAAAGGGCAACCCACTCTAGTATTCTTGCCTAGAGAATTCCATGGACAGAGTAACCTGGAAGGCTACAGTCCATGGGGTCGCAAAGAGTCAGACAACACACTTATACCTTCTCCAAGCCTTCTGCTTCCCTGAAGAATCAGTCTGTTCCCATTTTATTTTGACATCCATTTGTTTTTGTCTTTTTAAAATTCTTTTGATGTGGACCATTTTTAAAGTCTTCATTGAATTTTGTTACAATATTGCTTCTGTTGTTTATGTTTTGGTTTTTTGGCCTCCAGGCATGTGGGAAATTAGCTTCCTGACCAGGGATCTAACTCATACCCGCCTGCACTGGAAGGCAAAGTCTTAACCACTAGACCACGAGGGAAGTCCTTGTGCATTCATTTATGATTTTATTTGTCATATTAAGTGCTCAATAAATATTTAATTGAGTTGAGTAGTTTGATCATCACGATTTAAATGGCACTAATTGCTTAAACAGGGCACTCGTGGCAAAATAAAACCAATGGATGACCAATAATGTTTAATTGCTAGATGAAAATGTAGGAATTGATGATAGATGAGGATATTATTGATAGGGACTTCTTTGAACAATCTGAGCCCAGCACCAAACAGATCTGGGTTTCATTTGCAACTCACAATGGTTTCTGTGAGGTTGGGTATGTCCTGTTAACGCTAATACGCAAAACAGGAAATCTTATGCCTACCTAGAAGTGTCAAATCTGTGTGTGTAAATACATACATCACCATACTGACCCTCTTACTGACCATGAAAAGCTACTGATTTGTTTTTAAGCATTGGGATGTGAGTATGGAATGATGGAGCAGAATGGGTTCGGAGGAGAAACAGGCTATTGTGAATATCAGCCAAGAGTAAGCTAATGTAGGGTAAAGAGAAAAAGATATTCCCTGGGGGGACAGACAACAGGCTTAGCCCTGAACATACTGGAAGACACGGCCAGAGCATATCCACGTGATGTCCAGGTCTCAAGTCCCATTCAAACTTTGATGGAATAAAGGGACCAGTGACTGTAAACTCAGACCCTGACTGATTCCAAGCTCCGTGTTTGGACCACAGCCTTCTTTGGTTCACATCCCTCACTTGCACTGGGTGAGTGAAGCTGTTTTGTTGTTCAGTTGCTAAGTTTTGTCTGACTCTTTGCGACCCCATGGACTGCAGCACGCCAGGCCTCCCTGTCCTTCATTATCTCCCCGAGCTTGCTCAAACTCATGTCCATTGAGTCGATGATGCCATCCAACCATCTCACCCTCTGTCATCCCCTTCTCCTCCTGCCTTTAATCTTTCCCAGCATCAGGGTCTTTTCCAGTGAGTCAGCTCTTCCCATCAGGTGGCCAAAGTATTGGAGCTTCAGCTTCAGCAGCTATTCAGGGACTAAAATTCATCGGTCTCACGTGCTCTCAAGTTCCTGGAAGTCTGCCCCAAGTTCACTGTATAGACACCAAGTTTGTAATTCTGAAATAGCACTCGGAGAGAGGTTGTCCTTCAATTTAATTTGATTCAATCAATATTTACCAAAGGTCAGCCGGGTTAATGCAGTTAATATAGTGGATTCCACAAAGAAGAACAAGAAAAATGAAAGGTTGAGCTTCCTGGCTTTTAATAGTTTACAATATAATTGGAGCCAAAAAATAGAGGCAGGACAGAAAATAATATCTCTTAGTAGAATGCACTGTCTGTTTATGAAACATATTTAAAAGACCACTATGCTTTATATTATGGATTTAAAAGGTCCTTAGAAAATTTCTATAAAATGGATCAGATATCACTAGGGGTTTCCATTATAAAATGACAGACATGTACCATCTGGGGAGAGGGTTCTTGCTGGAATGACTCAAAAACCTTTGGGAAGATGGAAATTGAGGAGTTGTTGGTTACTCTGTCCTTCTGGAGGCAGCTGTCTTCACTAGCAGTTCATCCCTGTGCCTCCTCCGGGGAACCTCCCTGCCTCTGATGGATTTCCCCATGTGCAGTGATCCTCTCTGGGCTGCAGAAGTTTGAGATGTAGTCCGTGAGAGTTGGGCATGAGCAGGTTATTAATCACGCATACTCACAGCACAGAAGAAGAAAACACGTGTGGGTCAGGGCACACCACGTGCCAGGAGATTATGTTGGAGAGCAGAACAAACATCCCGGGGTGTAGGAGGCAGGCTTTGCAATATCAGGAGGGGCAGGTGTCCCTTTTTTCCCGTAGGAGGTTGTGATTGGCTTGTTTGAATAATTCCACAGGCTGGCAGAGAACAAAAACCTTCTACTTAGGAGTAAGCAGGAGGTGTGCATGGTCCCTCTGATAGAGAGGGCTGTTTGGCTGTGAGACTTTATCCATGGGAGCAGGGGTGGGGCCATGGAACTTGCAGTTAGGTCACTGAAGCTCCCTTGGTTTCTCTAGATGTCAATATAACATTAAGGCATAACACTGAGGCTTGATTTTAGATCTTACACAACAATGGGGATTGTGAGTATCCATTCCCTCTCTGCTATTGACTTTATTCTCCCATTGACAAATGGCAGCTACTTTTTCAAAATATTCAAAGCCAGGTATTTTTGTTGTTGTTGTATTTACTGAACCAAATTTCATTTCCTCCAAGAATCTCCACTTAGTAGCTTTTATTAAAGGCTTTTGAGGATGAGCCACCTTGTTTGTTATGAAATCAACCAGCCCAGACCTTGGAGAAGGCAATGGCACCACACTCCAGTACTCTGGCCTGGAAAATCCCATGGACGGAGGAGCCTGGTAGGCTGTAGTCCATGGGGTCGAGAAGAGTTGGACACGACTGAGCGACTTCACTTTCACTTTTCACTTTCATGCATTGGAGAAGGAAATGGCAAACCACTCCAGTGTTCTTGCCTGGAGAATCCCAGGGACAGGGGAGCCTGGTGGGCTGCCGTCTTTGGGGTCCCACAGAGTCGGACACGACTTAAGTGACTTAGCAGAAGCCCAGACCTATGCTGTCCTGCCTGGTTCTGTGTAAGTACTTACTGATTGAACTGCATGTGGGTCGGCTGTCCCATCTTCCTCCTTTAGAAAGCTCTCAGTCCTGCAAAACAGTGGCATTGATAACATCATGAATGATATCCATAGTCTCTAATCCTATCAGGAAAGGGGGTTATCTTATTAATTTATCAGGTGATGACATGGAATCCCAAAGCAGTTAATTAGCCTGCCCAAGGCCACATTGCTGGTGAGAGTTGGGTCTGGGACATTTCATGTTATACTCGGGTTTGTTTTTTTTGTTTGTTTTTTTCTTTTCTTAACTGGCCATACAGTAGAGCATGTGGGATCTTAGTTCCCCAACCAGGGTTCGAACCTGTTATTCCCCACTGTGGAAGTGTGGTGTCTGAACCACTGGGCAATGTGGGAGGTGCCTCACATTATACTTGTAATTGCTGATGTAGATTGTAGCTTATTCATTGCTTATACCCTGTCTCTCTCACCTACAGTGTATTTCCTGGTGACAGAGACCATTTCATAATCCTCTGCATCTACCACAGTAGCTTCATGGTCAGGGCAAAAATAAATGTCTGATGAAAAGACATCATGTTTTGCTGTAGTCAGAATGAAAGAGGAAGTTAAAGAGGAATGAGGAAAGGTTGAGTTACTGAATTAGGGAAGCTAAGGGGACCCTGAGGATCTGAGTGGGTCCCCTTGGGCAGGTTAGATGTCTTATCTATCTCCTCCTTCTTCTACATAAGTTGGAGGTTTGGTGATGGTTAGTGATTCAGTTCCCCTTAATCTCGTAAGTCTTAGCCCATCCTGGATTGGCTAAGGAGTCAGATCCCAATAGAAATCGAGTGGGCTAAGTCTGGATTGGAGTCTGAAATGAAATCTCCCACGACCTTCAGTGAACCTCGCCTTTGGAACTCACTTCTGGAGTGACTTGGGTTCATCTTCAGGATCTTTGCTACAGTAGGGCAGACTTGCCACCTGCCCTACAGTGTGGCCACAGGAAAAGAGAGCCACAGAAGTAGGATTCAAGGCTGCACTTTCTTTCTGACTCAGGTAAACTGTGGAGCAGGGCCCACCCTCAGTGCCTGATGCAAACTGTCCCACTAAATCCTCCCAAGGGCTGTCTGAGGGGACGACTGTCCTTCTCTGCAGTTTACAGTTCACACGTGAATTCCGTGGCTAAACCAGGAGAGGCTGGAGCCCTTGTCTTACTTCGATACCGTCAGTAAGGAGTCTGCTGAGAACTAAATAGATATTCACTGGGCATCGCCGGATATGAGATGAAGAATGCAGCAATTAGCCAAGAATGCACCTCTTCAGGCTCCAGAATCTGACGTCCAGGCTGAGGATCCTCTCCGCCTTCCCTTACGTCTGCTTCCCGAGGCCCCGAGCACGAGGAGGTGCCAAACGCCGCTCAGAGACATTTGTCAGGTACGTCTCTCCCTCTGACAGTTTAATTGGGGCAAATTTTGGAAATTTTAGAAAGATTAGTGAAGAGGTTTTTAAATGTCTCCCAGAAGAGCCTGTAATAGCTCTTCCCAAAGGGCACGGAAGTGAACAAGCAAGGTGGTCTTTCCACAGGTGACACATTCAGAACTCCCTCCTCCCCACCGCCCCCCGACCCCACCCTTTGCTTTTTCATGTACATGACAGACTTCAGCTTCAAAAGGAAACACTAAAACACAGCCTGCTCTAGAGAGGATGCGTCCCGCATTCTCTCACTGGCAGCAACTTTCCCTCCTAGTTTTAACTGCTCACATGGCTTCAGTTTTGAAGCTCGCTGTTTATTCCATTATTGAAAGTTGCTTCATGCCCACGGTTACAAACTTGGCTCGGCTGTGTCAAGCGAGAAAAGTGACAAATGGAATTTCCCTTTTAGAAAGAGAGCAGAGGGAAAAAAACCTCTGAGCTGGAGTTAGGAAATACCTTTCTGCAGCTGGCACTTTCCTGAGGAAAAGACAAATTAATTCCCCCTTTACCCATCCACCAGGAAAAAAGCAAGATGGTTGCTTTAAGCTCTCCTCCAATTAAAAATATCTCCTCTTCTGGAGGATAAATCATACTCTGATTCTTTTGATTAGGATGAGATGGAAAATTCAGAAATTCCAGGGACAGAACCTGGCCAAAGTGATTTGCTCTCCGGAAAAACATAATGTTAGAGAGGACACCAACCTAGCCCCGTTTCTCACCTTGCCAACATCCACCCTGGGTGGCAGGTAGCTTTGTGCAAAAGCTTGGATGCTTTGTCACACACACGTCCCTGAGTTCCAGGCCCTCTCTGCTTCCTCAGAGACCAGGGGTGAAAGAGAGGGAGTGGTACCCAAGTTTGATGTCAAATGGCCACAAGTTCCAGCAGGTGCACCTTTCAGCAAGCGGAAGGTGATTCTGGCACCTTGAAATCCTTTCATGGGACAGAAATCATGATGTGTGCTGATTTCCCCTGGAGCTCTCCTTTGACATGCTTGTGATCTATGTTTATCTGATCTTATCTGTGGGACAAATATGTCTACAAATGCAAACAGGTAGAAGTTTGTCATTAAAAAATAAATAGTGCATGGTTATTAAGAGTGAAGGTTGACAGTTTTAGCGAAACATTTAGAGATGATATGCATTTCTGTCTTTACACAAGGGACATGGAGGCTGTGCTCATCTAACTGAGGTGTAATGGGTCCAGTATTAAGTCCCATCTATTCCTATGAAAAATGAAAAATGTCATTCTTCAGCTAAACCAGGTTACATTGGGGGACTTTTCAAGGCTGCTCAAAATAATAAGGGATTGTTTTTAAAATGGATATTGCCATGTAATGGCTTGAATTGTTTACCTCTCTTCTGAGAGATGGGCAAATTATCTACACATTTCGGTCGATCCTTATTTCTAAGACAGTCAGTGGCTTCATCTGCTCCACACCTGGCTGGGGACCCGTGCAAGGACCCAGGGAAATTCAATTCCCCCACTGAATGAGCAAAGTCTCTGCCCATTGTTAGCATCATTTATCAGTTGCTATCTTGAAATATGCTCGGGAACCCCCGAGGACACCTATATATTAAAAAGCTATTTTTACAAAGTCCTCAGTTCTTGTTTCCATTTGAAGCTAGAAATTGCGATTGTTTGGTCCAGCCAGGAGGTAGGCAGGGTCAGAAGGCCAAACTGGTGATGGCGATTATGAAAAGAGTCCATGTGCCAATGGAGGGTAAAATATCACCAGTGAAATGCTGCTCATGGTCATTTTGGGCACTAAATTCATGTAAACTGTCTTGAGAGCAACTGGGAAATATACATGAAAGTGGCTACAAAAGTTCCTGACACATAGTAAGTGCTCAGCATTGGTCAGTAACCTCTCTCTAAGGTGGCCCTGGGAATTTCACAGGAAGGGTCTGCTTACACACCTAGAGATCTAGAATTCACGGAAGAGCCTCACTTGCTGGGTTTTTGTTCATATAGCATTTTGAAGACAACTCTGGCCACGTCGATGTAATTTTCTGGTGGCCCATCACGTGTTGTCACACTTCCCGGACGTGCTAAAGGGCTGACGTATGTGTATATGCTGTCTATGGCCACGGTAATGCCGTGTAACAAACAGCTTCAGACCCTCAGGGCATACCACGAGAGGCATTTTTTGCTCTTGTGTCTGGGTTTGCCTGGGTGACTCTTGATTCTGGTGCTGCTTGCTTAGCTGTGTGGGGTTGGCTGGCTCTTCCCTGTCCTCTGAGCTTAGTTGCGCTTATCTGCGGCAGCAACTCTGACTCAATCTGCCTCTCTTCTCACTCATCCTCCATCAGACTGCTCCAGTATGCCCTCACAGCAATGACAGTGACCTCAAATGGCCGTGCCCATTCGAGCATCTTCCTTGAGTTTGCTAGTATCACATCTATGAACATCCTTTTGGCCAAAGTTAATCATGTGATCAAGCCCAGGGGCCAGGAATCACACTCTGTGAAGATCTGCCTAGCTCTGATATTTGAAAGGACACCAGATTTCAGAAGGAATATTCAAGTGAGACCTTTCATTTCAAGGCAAAGGATGTGGTGCAGTGAGATAAGGGGAATGGAGTGAAGCACCAGGAGTCAAAGCCTCCCCCTGCACATCCCATGGGTCTGGGGAGGGACTTCTATCCTCCCAGCACTGGTACAAGCTGTAGGTTAATTGATGGATTGCTAGAATGGGGATGTCAGTTCCAAGGTACCTGAGACCGGTGATAAGAGCCCAAATCAGGGCCAGGTGAGAAAACTGTAAAAATCACTTTGTTGTCATTGTTGTTCAATTGTTAAGTCCTGTCTGACTCTTTGTGACCCCATGGACTGCAGCACACCAGGCTCCTCTGCGCTGCACTATCTCCCAGAGTTTGTTCAAACTCATGTCCATTGAGTTGGTGATGCTACCTAACCATCTCATCCTCTGTCGTCCCCTTCTCCTTCGGCCTTCAATCTTTCCCAGCATCAGAGTTGGCTCTTCGCATCAGGTGGCCAAAAGATTGGAGTTTCAGCTTCAGCTCAGTCCTTCTGATGAATATTCAAGAATGATTTCCTTTAGGATTGACTGGTTTTATCTCCTTGCAGTCCAAGTGACTCTCAAGAGTCTTTTCCAACACCACAGTTGGAAAATATCAGTTCTTTGGTGCTAAGAACAAAAACTCTGTTGTTTGGCTAAGGCACAGGGCAGGGGGCAGGGGTGGGGTGGTTCTGTAGTTACTTGTCAGCCAGTGCGACAGTACCTGGTCTCCATCAAGAGGGGTGGCCAGCAATCCTAGTGCTAAGGCTCGGGAAATTAAAGTGCTTATAAAAAGGACTTTGCTCTATAATGTCTGAGGATGAAGCTATTTATTGGGATTTAGTGAAAAGAATTGGGCAAAGTAGAGTACATACCCTGATTAAGTTTACGATTGTTGTGGTTGAATAATTTTGCTGGGCTCTGAGCGAAAAGAATGGTCCAATTGTCTGGTAGCTGGCCCTAGGGTGATTTAGGGGAGGGGAAATACTGAATCAGTGTGTGACAGTTTGACAACTAGGTGGTTAGGTGTGTGGGTTCTGAACTAGATGTTTTTTATATCAATAGCATGCTCTTAAGACATCTTTTGCAATCTCTAGGGATTTGCTAACTCTGGGAGGGGCAGTCTCTCCAGGATCATGTTGACAAATGCCAGAGCATCAATAATACAGAAAATAAGAAGATGTAGTCAATACAGGAGTCCTTCTGGTTCTGGTACAAAGCTTGGCTTTGGTTCTTGCTGAAACAGAATTTTAAGCAGACGAGTATTAAAACATAATCTAATTGACTGGATTTCATCTACTCATATGGTTACATTGGTTTTATAATCATTCATAATTTTATGTATTATTCTGCCAGTTCAATTCTGTATACCATTGATTGTAAGACACCTCTCATGTGAGAGATGTCACAACATGAAAAAAAAAATGTGTTTCCTGGAATTTTAAATACAACGTATTTTTCAAAGTATATTCTGTACTTTTTTAGAAAAAAGGATGGGGGTACTTTTCAAAAGTAAAGTCAGGAAGAGTTAGCATATATTACTTTATTGACCCAGGCAGACATACTAAAGTTGGTCTAGGATGTGGGTAGGTTTTGACCCCTCTTGTGGACAGAAGATGTCTTTGTCCAGTTATACTCATAATGGTCTTCAAACTGACTGGTATATGGGTTAATGGCACAGCTGCCAACTTTACTACAAGATATTTTGGTTGAGCAGAATAAACACAATCATAAAATTGTCTGAGTAGACTCAGAGCAGCCTATGATGAATCTGACACAAGTCAGGGCAGGACTCACCTGCAGAGAAAACCATACATGTTCTTAATTGTCTAACAAACAGGTGGTTCCCATTTGGGTCTTTCTGACTTTTCTATGTCTCATATATTTGTCTTTCACTTTTAACTTGACCTAAGTCAGGGCCACTTTTTACCCACCTGATTGCACCCTTCAAATATGTCCCTGTACTACTTATAGATTTTTCTTTCAAATCATTGATCCAAATTTAAGAGTACATGCAATGACTAATTCAGCTGTTCTATTTTCTTTAAAATTAGCAACAACTCAGTTCTGACTTTGGGAATTTTAGTCAATTTCATGGACATAGAAATGAGCAAAGAATTATGCAACTAGAACATAGCTTTCTAAATTAATTCCTCTGGTTTTTAACACATATTACTTGCCAAAAATATTGGGGTGATGTGCTATGAATAACACACCAATATCTGCTTTATTGACTATGCCAAAGCCTTTGACTGTGTGGATCACAATAAACTGTGGAGAATTCTGAAAGAGATGGAAATACCAGACCATCTGACCTGCCTCTTGAGAAACCGATATGCAGGTCAGGAAGCAACAGATAGAACTGGACATGGAACAGACTGGTTCCAAATAGGAAAAGGAGTATGTCAAGGCTGTATATTGTCACCCTGCTTATTTAACTTATATGCAGAGTATATCATGAGAAATGCTGGGCTGGAAGAAGCACAAGCTGGAATCAAGATTGACAGGAGAAATACTAATAACCTCAGATATGCAGACGACACCACCCTTATGGCAGAAAGTGAAGAGGAGCTAAAAAGCCTCTTGATGAAAGTGAAAGAGGAGAGTGAAAAAGTTGGCTTAAAGCTCAACATTCAGAAAACAAAGATCATGGCATCTGGTCCCATCACTTCATGGCAAATAGATGGGGAAACAGTGGAAACAGTGTCAGACTTTATTTTGGGGGGCTCCAAAATCACTGCAGATGGTGATTGCAGCCATGAAATTAAAAGACGCTTACTCCTTGGAAGAAAAGTTATGACCAACCTGGATAGCATATTCAAAAGCAGAGACATAACTTTGCCAATAAAGGTCTATCTAGTTAAGGCTATGATTTTTCCAGTGGTCATGTATGAATGTGAGAGTTGGACTGTGAAGAAAGCTGAGCACCGAAGAATGGATGCTTTTGAACTGTGGTGTTGGAGAAGACTCTTGAGAGTCCCTTGGACTGCAAGGAGATACAATCAGTCCATTCTGAAGGAGATCAGCCCTGGGATTTCTTTGGAAGGAATAATGCTAAAGCTGAAACTCCAGTACTTTGGCCACCTCATGCGAAGAGTTGACTCATTGTAAAAGACTCTGATGCTGGGAGGGATTGGGGGCAGGAGGAGAAGGGGAAGACAGAGGATGAGATGGCTGGATGGCATCACTGACTCGATGGACATGAGTCTGAGTGAACTCCGGGAGTTGGTGATGGACAGGGAGGCCTGCTGCTGCTGCTGCTGCTGCTGCTAAGTCACTTCAGTCGTGTCCGACTCTGTGTGACCCCATAGACGGCAGCCCATCAGGCTTCCCTGTCCCTGGGATTCTCCAGGCAAGAACACTGGAGTGGGTTGCCATTTTCTTTTCCAGTGCAGGAAAGTGAAAAGTCAAAGTGAAGTCACTCAGTCGTGTCCAACTCTTAGCGACCCCATGGACTGCAGCCTACCAGGCTACTCCGTCCATGGGATTTTCCAGGCAAGAGTACTGGAGTGGGGTGCCATTGCCTTCTCCAATAGGGAGGCCTGGCATACTGTGATTCATGGGGTTGCAAAGAGTCGGACACGACTGTGTGACTGAACTGAACTGAACTGATCCTCTGATGACCCAGATGGTAAAGAATCTGCTGCAATGCAGGAAACCTGGGTTTGATCCCAGGGTGGGGAAGATCCCCTGGAGAAGGGTACAGCAACCCACTCCAGTGTTCTTGCCTGGAGAATCCCACAGACAGAGGTGCCAGGTGGGCCACAGTCCATGGGGTGGCAAAGAGTCAGACACAACTGAGCGACTAACACTTCTACTTTTTTTATCCATCTCAGGTTGTAATGAACTTAATTGTTCATGCATATTTCCAGAGACTAAAAGTTTCCCCAATTGCTTATAAAGTTTATTTCTTTAAAATAAGATTTTACCCCCAGAGTATGTTCTCAGGCTTCTTGATTGTGGCTAAGAGCCTCAACTCTCCTTTTGCTGTTGTTTAGTTTCTCAGTCCTGTCTTATTCTTTGTCGCCCCACAGACTGGAGCCTGCAGGCTCCTCTGTCCGTGGGATTTCCCAGGCAAGAATATTGGAGTGGGTTGCCATTCTCTTCCCAGGGGAATCTTTCCAATCCAGGGATCGAACTCACATCTCTGGCATGAGCAGGAAGATTCTTTACCCCAAGCTACGAGTGAAATCCAGCCCTTCTTTATTCTAGTTGAATAAAATAAAATCAAGTGATGTAATGTGAAAGTGACGTGTGAAATCTAATGAAGATGACAGAGAAAAGGCAATTTCAAAGGGTGCCCCTGTTCTTTAGAGGTGTGTCTCAGAAGAGAATTAGTAGTGACTGAACACCAACTCTTTGGAAAATAATTATCATTTAATTTTGACAACAAAATTATGAAGTAATCCTCACAATGCCAGTTTTACAACTGTGCAGGTGGAGACTCAGAGGCGCAAACTGGTCTTCTCCGTCTCACTGAGAATAAATAATAGCAGTGAGATTGAGAGCTTGGTCTGGGGAAATCCCAAGTTTCTGAGGTCCTTCTAAGATATCTTACCACTCTCCTTATGATATATATATATATCTCATACATTCAGTTCTGGACCGACTTGTGTCTACCCGCAAGTTCAAAGGTGTAAGCTCTAACCTCCAATGTGGTTATATTTGGAGATAGAACCTTCAAGGAGTCAGTTAAGGTTAAATGAGGTCATGTTTAACCTTATTCCAACAGGACTAGTGTCCTTGACACAACGGAGAAAAAGCCCACGTGAGTATACAGTAAAAAGGCAGGTCAGGAAATGGGGCTTTACCAGAAACCAACTCTGTTGGCACCTTGATCATAAAATTTTGGCCTCCAGCACTGTGAGCAAGTAAGTGTCTGTTGTTTAAAGCACCCAATCTGGGGTATTTTACTATGGAGGCTCTAACAAGCTAATCCACATGTGAGACTCTATTCCTACCCCAATATCAAAAAGCAAGAGTTGCTAAAAGATTCCTTGAATTACTCCCTTAAAGACTAATGGATATGTAATTATTAATGTTGTTAAATCAATAGCTGTATTATCACTTCAGCTAAATAAATATGGTTTTTTTTTTTCAGTGATCTTCCATTCTGTGTCCAGACCAAAAGGGAAAAAAGTGAATTCACTGAACAGCTCCACAAGGCGCTATCCTGGTGCATTTGTCATTTGATTCTTGACACAGCCATAATAATTAGCTAAAAGCTATCTCCATCTTGCAGGTTTGCTTGCTGAGGTTTACGGAAGTTAAATTACTTGCCCAGCGGTCCCTGACTCCAAGTCCAGACATCGTTACAGCTCATGGCTTCCTGTACACAACTTCTCCCCAGACCTGGGATCACATTCAATGTTTCTTTCAGGCCCATAATGAGGCTGACTGAAGGGATCAATTTCCTAAATGGTCGGATGACTTCCTGTTCCACCAGCTCTTAATCTCTTGTTCAGCTACAGGTATTTGCTGTTGGCACCACTAATCTTTTTTCTACCACTCCCTGTCCGACTTTTGTTCTCTGAAAATTAATATTCTGCTCCAAGAAATTTTTTCAGGTAACATTAAATTATTTTTCTTTTTCCAGTCATGCTGCGTGACATTCAAGACCTTAGTTCCCAAACCATGGATGAAAGTGTGGAGTCCTACCCACTGAACTGCCAGGGGATCCCCCAACATTAAACTCCTAACACTGAACTTCTGATCGTTTTTTTTACACTTTCTCCTTATAAGTTCAATAATACACGACTTAGCAACTAAGTCATGTTGGAGGAGTCTTTTGTGACCCCATGGACTGTACCCACCAGGCTCCTCTGTCCATGGGATTTTCCAAGCAAGTGTACTGGAGTGGATTCCATTTTCTCTGGGGATCTTTCAGCCCCAGGGATTGAACTTGTGTCTCCTGCATTGGCAGGCAGATTCTTTACCACTGAGCCACATGGGAAGTCCTTACTCTATCTATGCCAGAGTAAGAATAGCAAACACATAGGAAGCATCTTCCATGGATTAAATCTTGGACAATGGCCCATTGATGCTTAGCTGTTAATATATGAATAGGTATATTTATTTATAAATATGCATAGGTTGCTGGTATGATGCCTATTAAAAATAATTACTGTCAGTATATTCAGGTTAAGTTCTGACATTGCTTCATAACGGTGGTATTTACATAAATTTATATATTTATCTTTATATCTCTGTGTCATATAATTCATCACATATAGTTCACAATTAATAATGTCTTTTTGGAACTTAGCCTTTAATCTGTAAGATGGAATGATGAAAGCTGCAAAGTTTGGGGATTGAAGTAAGACATATGCAAAATGTAAACTTCTTTTAATTCTTAGAGATGTTTATAATTGTTTTTCTTAAAATAGGTAATGTTATTAAAGTTAAATAGGAAGAAGTAAGAATCTTATTGAAAACAAAAAGGAAGATCTTTCTCTACATGGTATTGGACCACAGGGCATCAGGGCTCAAAGTTATCACTACATAATGAACAAGATGGGTGTTAAAGGGAACCTCAGTTTCATAGGCACAAAAACTGGGCATGATATACAAACCATCCACATACAGGATACACAATCCTTTAGGAAATATCAGACTGGGAGAGCAGCTTGATGCGGTTCGTTGCGGTCAGGGACTGATGTTGCAGTTAAAGGAAAATCAGGGGAAGATTCAGAGCAGAAACATGGTGGCTTCATTTCCTATCTAAAGGCATGAAGACAGCTTCTCTTTAGAACGGAAAAACATCCATCATATTTTCCCTCATATCAGACCCTGATTGAAAAAACTGCAGATGGTGTAAGAAGAGTGAGTGCAAAATGCATGGTGTTTTGATGAGAATCTGGAGCAGATTGAAAGCACTTAAGGATGAGGGCAGAGAAAGTGGACTTCAGAATGAAGGAAGGTCCAGAAGGAGATTGGAAAGGCACAAAAGATATTGACTCTCTCCAGGAAGGAGATTGGAACTCTCTCAATGGAACAGGTCTCCTAAAGATATTCCATGTATCCACGTCATCTTTGGATCAGCACTTTTTGTGGGTTGTTTTGAATTAATTGCAGGATGCTTGTAGGATTCTGAAAGGCTCTTCAGGCACAGAGAGCACAATTTCTTATATCCGAGGCCCTGTGGGATGCTGCATACTGGTGATTTGGAAACATTTCACTTCAAGGTCACTCTCCAGATCCGTCTGTCCTGCAGGGTCCCAGGTGGCCCTGGAAGAAGCATGGGTGTGCCCAGCGGTTCAGAGCTGTGTAGGATGACATGTTTAACGTGACGGGACCATGTCGAGAGGAACCGATGCAATGCATCCAGATGGTGAGCGGGGACAGCTCCACCTTCGCTCCCAGGACTGATGGACTGTTAAGCTACAAAAACACCAGGTGCTCCCAGCTCGGGAAGGACAATGCTTTCCACCACTGAAGGATGCTGGATTGAAAGAATAGCTCACAACATGGAAAAATGCTCAGATAGAGTGTGAAAAATATTAGTATCCATGTTTTGCTATTCGAAGGAGGCATTTTGATGTCCATCTCTTTGAAAATGAATCCAGGCTTGATAAAAGTCTCCTTTAAATTGTTCAGTCTTCTAAACGCAAGGTGGTGTGATGCCTACACACCACAAGTTGTGATGTTGTATGCTATCTACCTAATTATATCAAGTGGTTTCCGGGCATTTAGAATAACATTTTATTCACTTCTGTGTTGTTTTGGTTATTCTGTAACTTTTTTGGTATTCCAAATGCATTTTAGAATAATATTTTGATTGTGATAGTGTTTAATCTATAGATCAGTTTAGGAAGAATGAAATCTTAGTATTAATAATATTGAAACTTCAGATTCATTTATATGGTAGATCTCCTTTGTTTAGATTTTCTTTGGTTTCTCAACAATGCTTTGTTCTTTTCAGTGTACTAGTTTTTCACATATTGATCAGATTCACCCTTACATATTTCACATTTTTATGTAATCACTAATATTTTAATATAAATTTCCAATTGTTCATTGGTAGCATATAGAAATACAATGAATTTTCCTATATGGTTCTCCTATGCTGAAAATTGATAAATAAACTTATAGTTCTCAAGTTTGTACATCTGATCAGATTTTATACACAATGTTCATGTTCTCTATGAAAGAGTTTTGTATTTCCCTTTTTTAGATAGATGTCCTTTATTTCTTTCTACTGTCTTATTGTCATGCTAGATCCTATAGTACAGTGCTGAATAGAAATTGTGAGAATAAACATCCTTGTCTTGTTTCTAAACTTAGAAGGAAAACAGCCAGTCCTTCATCATTAACCATTATGTTGAGAATTGATTACTAAAAACAAACAAGCAAAGCAATGGACAAATTAGTAGATCTGCCCAATTGAACTAATTTCCTCTTCTAGTTTCTCTGCTTTCCATAAATGACAACACTGAAGTCATGACTGGCATGTCATTCACCTGTACCCTCTCCACGAAACCCATCACCAAGTCCTGCATGCCTTACCTTCTGAACACATTTCTTAAATTCGTTTATTTCTCTTACCCTGCCAGTGCCCCAGTCTTAGTTACCACCTTCTTCTGCTTCCAGTGAATCTAATAGACTCTTGTGTCCTTTGCTGTCTTTCAATACATTTTCCTCTTTGCTTTGAGATATTAGGTCAGGGGGGCTTCCCCCAGTGGCTCAGTGGTAAAGAATCCGACTGCCAGAGCAGGAGATGCAGGAGATGTGGGTTCAACCCCTGGGTCAGGAAGATCCCCTGGAGAAGGAAATGACAACTCACTCCAGTATTCTTGCTTGGAAAATCCCTTAGAGGCACCTAGTGGGCTACAGTCCAGGGGTCGAAAAGAGTAAGACATGACAGTGACTGAACAACAGCAACAGTAATAATAATTATAATTGATAAATTAATTGATTAAATTATAATTGTAAAATAATTGATAAATTAATTTATAGTTCTCAAGTTCGTACATTTGACAAGATTTTATACACAGTGTTCATGTCCTCTATAAAAGAGTTTTGTATTTCCCTTTTCTAGCTAGATGTCCTTTATTTGTTTCTACAGAACAGGTAGGGGGTGGGCATAACAGAGCAACAGTGAAACACCTTAGATCAGGTCATATATTTTCCTCTTTAATGAACTTCCTCTAGTTTCTCAGTGGACTTAGGGTAAGAGGAGACAGTCTATCAACCTTGGAGACTATCTGGCCAGGGTCTAGTTTGATTCTCCTTTATCTCTCCAAATTCTTAGCTTGGAATATCCTTTGCTTGTCATATTTAGTTGACTTCTATATATCTTTCAGATATCACCTCAAAAATCAAAGAAACTTTCCTTTTTTAGTTTTATGCAAAAATGAAATGTAATGGATTACATGTTCAACTTTTTTTCTTTCCACCACCATGTCTGAGGATAAGTTTTCTTTAATGTTGCCCTGGCCACATCTCCCAGGTTCTGTTTTACTTACTACTCACTGGTCATTCGCATCTAATGGTTTATGATTTGTCTGAGTTTCTTCTTCATTCCACGTTACGTGCGTGCGTGTTCAGTCCCTCAGTGGTGTTGACTCTTTGCATTCCCACAGAGTGTAGCCTTCCAGGTCCCTCTGTCCGTGGAATTTTCCAGGCAAGAATACTGGAGTGGTCTGCCATTTCCTAATCCATATTTAAATGATGCGTGCGTGCTAAGTGGCTTTAGTCGTGTCTGACTCTTTGTGACGCTATGGACTGTAGCCCGCTAGACTCCTCTGTGCATGGTATTTTCCAGGTAAGAATATTGGAGTGGGTTGCCATTGCTTTCTCCAGGGGATCTTCCCAATCCAGGGATTGAACCCATGCCTCTTATGTCTCCTGCATTTGCAGGTGGGTTCTTTTACCCCTAGCACCACCCGGGAAGCATTTATGCAGCACAAAACTTTTCATGCAGGTTTAAGTTTACCTTTTAAGGCACGGAAACCATTTCTCCTCACGTCTAGGTATATTAATTTGTGCTATTATTAAAGTTGAATATTTCAATGTTTGATAAATGTGTATTGCTTTATTTTGTAAATTCTCTATTCATGCCCTTGTACACTTGTCCCCTGGAGACTGTATTATTTTGGATATGAAAGCTTGAGCTTTTTGTATAATAATTCTCACAACCATTGGGAAATTATTTCCTGAAAATACCAGGACATATTTGCCTTTTTAATTTAAATTACTTTTTTTTTATAAAATGCATTTAAAATTTTACGTATTCAAGTCTGTCCATTTTTCCTTTTTGATTCTTCTTTCTTCTAGAATTTAAAAAGCCGAACCTTTCCCCAGAGATTTAGTAAATTTTCAATGCTATTTTGTTTTTCTATGAGGACTATTTAAAATTTTAACTCTGATTGTTGAGGGATTTATTGTTATGCTAGTGGTGAGGTGAGACCCAGAGTGCTTCCTCTAAATAGCTAAATATTTTCCCCAATACCTTCCTTGGAATATCTGTAATTTGCTTTGTCATATTAAATTCTTTTCTATGGAAAATATGTTATCTGTTTTATATTGTAACAGTCTCTCTTACTTAAAGAAGGATCTTCTTCACAATTTCATTTTTTAAAGAGACATCAGAATTCACTAGAAATTGCTAGATTTTGACAACCTCTACAGTTACCTGTTTATAAAATACTCTTATAAGATGTCTACTTAGGCTACAATTAGTAAGCTTTAAACACATATTATTAGATCACTGTCTAGTCAAAGCTTTGCTTTTTTTCAGTAGTCATATGGATGTGAGAGTTGGATTATAAAGAAGGCTGAGTGCTGAAGAATTGATGGTTTTGAAGGGTGGTGTTGGAGAAGACTCTTGAGAGTCCCTTAGACAGCAAGGAGATCCAACCAGTCCATTCTAAAGGAAATCAATCCTGAATAGTCACTGGAAGGACTGATGCTGAAGCTGAAACTCCAATCCTTTGGCCGCCTGATGTGAAGAACTGACTCATTGGAAAAGAGCCTGATGCTGGGAAAGATTGAGGGCAGGAGGAGAAGGGGATGACAGAGGATGAGATGGTTGGATGGCATCACCGACTCGATGAACATGAGTTTGAGTAAGCTGCGGGAGTTGGTGATGGACAGGGAAGCCTGACGTGCTGCAGTCCATGGGGTCACAAAGAGTTGAACATGACTGAGCGACTGAACTGAACTGAAGTGAAGTGATTAGATCAGCAATGCATGGTTTTTCCCTCTATAACCATCATATCATATCAGTTGCTCAGTCTTGTCCGACTCTTTGCGACCCCATAAATTGCAGCATGCCAGGCCTCCCTGTCCATCACCAACTCCCGGAGTTCACTCAGACTCACATCCATCGAGTCAGTGATGCCATCCAGCCGTCTCATCCTCTGTCGTCCCCTTCTCCTCCTGCCCCCAATCCCTCTCAGCATCAGAGTCTTCTCCAATGAGTCAACTCTTCGCATGAGGTGGCCAAAGTACTGGAGTTTCAGCTTTAGCATTATTCCTTCCAAAGAAATCCCAGGGCTGATCTCCTTCAGAGTGGACTGGTTGGATCTCCTCACAGTCCAAGGGACTCTCAAGAGTCTTCTCCAACACCACAGTTCAAAAGCATCCATTCTTCGGTGCTCAGCTTTCTTCACAGTCCAACTCTCACATCCATACATGACCACAGGAAAAACCATAGCCTTGACTAGATGGACCTTTGAAGTTTAAAAACTGAGGCAGAGCATCCAAATATTTCAAGGTGCATAAAGACAGGTCTGGATTAAAACAAACTTGCCTCCTGGTTTTTAATCTCACATGAAATTGAGTTGGGCAAATGTGACTGGGCCTGAAAGGAGAGGTTTTAAGATAACAATTTGGTCAAAATGGAGAACTGTCAAGGATTCTTCAACACCGTTTGGGTGATTCTTGTATACCACAGAATAGGCTTGAAAATGGATAGATGTCCACATGTCTGCTGATGATTTAGATTCCCAATCCTCCAGTCCTTGCAGGGTTATGGCCACTGTTTTGCTTTATTTTTTTTTTTCCTTTAATTTCCTGTTTGTGCACATTCATTACCATGTTCTTCACTGAGGAGAGACATGACTGGTTCTGGCCCTGTTTTCTTTGAAGACAGGCCTGAAAGCTTTGTGAAGGTCTCTAGTGGCTCTATCAGTAAAGAATTCACCTGAACTACAGGAGATGCTACTTCAGTCTCTGGTTCGGGAAGGTCCCCTGAAGAAGGACATGGCAACCCACTCCAGCATTCTTGCCTGGGAAATCCCATGGATGGAGGAACCTGGGCAAGCTACAGTCCATGGGGTCACAAAGAGTTGGACATGACTTAGCAACTAAACCACCACCTAGCTTGTAATTATACTTATAATCCCTGGTGAATTGGATGCTGTAGTTACTGTAGGATGAAGCCAGCTGACCAGCTATCTATGATCCTTCTGTGTATCTCTCTATATATCATCTATTTATCTCTCTCATTTACCAATTTACCTAACTTTTTATTTATTTGTGGGGGATTTTTGCAACCTAAAATATTGGTATTGTCAATACCCATTCCAGGCTTCAAGGAGGAGGATGGTACTTAGAACCCAGAGGTGGGTGGGTTCCAGGATTTGCATGCAGTCTTGGTCTGGGCTTTAAATTCTATCAGGCTTTTAGATATTTTTAGAATGATCAGTTACTTGGTTATTTGAGGATTCCCTGGTGACCTAGTGGTGAAGAACCTGCCTGCAATGCAGGAGACACAGGAATCGATCCATGGGTTAAGAAGATCCCCTGGAGGAGGAAATGGCAACCCACTCCAGTATTCTTGACTGGAGAATCCCATGGACAGAGGAGCCTGGGGCACTACAGTCTAATCGGTCACACAGAGTCAGAAATGACTGGGGCGACTGAGCAAAGTGTAGCTGAATCAAAAAAAAAAAAAAAAAGGAGCACAGTGGGTTATAGAGAGTATGAAATGGGCTGGGACCTGAAAGTGAATCACAGGAAACTCCCCAGGAAGCGTTACCATTTCTTTACAATTGGGAAGTGGTTTCCTTAGGTCATTGTTGTTGTTTAGTCCCTAACTTCTGTCTGACTCTTTGCGACCCCGTGGACTGCAGCATGCCAGGCTTCCCTGTCCTTCACTATCCCCTGGAGTTTGCTCAAACTCATATCCATTGAGTTGGTGATGCTAACCAACCATCCTTTAGGTTAGGGAATACTGAAGTACCCACTTTTCCACTAAAATGGCCAAGGTAGTTAATTTTGGTTAATGCACACCTATATTGAGTCAGGCCTGGTGCAAAACATTGTCAGTAACATCTACCTAATTATTGCTTATATTCTTGTTTTCTGACATTAGTTCAGTTGATGACTGAGGATTCTTAATTGTGATACACTTGCCCAAGTTCATGTACCAACAGTCCCAGGGCTGGGATTTGAACCCAGGTAATTTCTTTTTAAATTATATTTATGTATTTTTGGATACACTGGGGCTTTGTTGCTCTGCCGGGCTTTCTCTAGTTGTGCTGAGTGGAGACTACTCTTGCAGTGCACGGGCTTCTCATTGCAGTGGCTTCTCTTGTTGCAAGCACAAGCTCTAGAGGGGGGTTCAGTAGTCCTGGTACATGGGCTCAGTTGCTCCACAACATGTGGGATCTTCCTGGACCAAGGATCAAACCCACGTCCCCTTCATTGGCAGGCGGAGACCAACCGCAAAGTCCCAAGCATTTCTAGGTTGAAAGCATGACCCCCTAATACCTTCTGCCTCTGAGCAGGAAGAGTCTGGAAGCTCTATTCCATACCAGAACTGGGACTTCTATGATTCCTACATATGTGTTCCCTCTGCTTAATTCCTTTTTGGTTTCATATGATTATTACTTTTTCTTTGCTTTCTTTCTTTTTTCTTAAGTCCAGACTCTCTTAGCAGTACCAAGTTGAACCAAAAGATGAGAATTTCTTTTTAGTCAACCTGTGGAGGAACTTTTATAGTATTAATAAATGCACCACCCCTGTAACTCTTATTTAGCATATGAAGCAAAGATTAATTGATGTTTTAAAAATATGTGCAGAAAAATTTGTCCCCTGCCAGAGAGATATAAATGGACTTCCACATCTTTTATGATAGAAGTGCCAGAGAGCTAGAGTTCTTTAAGACCCATTTAAACTCTCAGATGCTGTGCAGGTTGAAAAAAGTTTACTGAGTAAAAACCTCATAGTAGAAGGAATTAAATATTTTGGGGGGAAGGTGGTAGAGAAAAGTGTACAAAATCAAGAAACTTTCGTACTGGATCTTAAAGGATGAGTGGGAATTTTAAGACAGGGATCAGTTCAGTTCAGTCGCTCAGTCGTGTTTGATTCTTTGTGACCCATGAACTGCAGCAAGCCAGGCCTTCCTGTCCATCACCAACTCCCAGAGCCTACCCAAACTCATGTCCATGAGTCGGTGATGCCATCCAACCATCTCATCCTCTGTTGTCCCCTTCTCCTCCTGCCTTCAGTCTTTCCCAGCATGAACTGACTCTTTTCCAATGAGTCAGTTCTTTGTATCAGGTAGCCAAAGTATTGGAGTTTCAGCTTTAGCATCAGTCCTTCCAATGAACACCCAAGACTGATATCCTTTAGGATGGACTGGTTGGATCTCCTTGCAGTCTAAGGGACTGTCAAGAGCCTTCTCCAACACCACAGTTCAAAAGCATCAATTCTTCAGTGCTCAGCTTTCTTTATAGTCCAACTCTCACATCCATACATGACTATTGGAAAAACCATAGCCTTGACTAGATGGACCTTTGTTGGCAAAGTAATGTCTCTGCTTTTTATTATGCTGTCTAGGTTGGTCACAACTTTCCTTTCAAGGAGTAAGCTTATTTTAATTTCATGGCTGCAGTCACCATCTGCAGTGATTTTGGAGCCCCCAAAAATAAAGTCTGACACTGTTTCCACTGTTTCCCCATCTATTTGCCATGAAGTGATGGGGCCAGATAATAAGATCTTAGTTTCTGAATGTTGAGCTTTAAGCCAACTTTTTCACTCTCCTCTTTCACTTTAATCAAGAGGCTCTTTAGTTCTTCTTCACTTCCTGCCATAAAGATGGTGTCATCTGCATATCTGAGGTTATTGGTATTTCTCCTGGCAATCTTGATTCCAGCTTGTTCTTCATCCAGCCCGGCATTTTGCATGATATACTCTGCATAGAAATTAAATAAGCAGGGTGACAATATACAGCCTTGATGTACTCCTTTTCCTATTTGGAACCAGTCTATTGTTCCATGTCCAATTCTAACTGTTGCTTCCTGACCTGCATACAGACTTCTCAAGAGGCAGGTCAGGTGGTCTGGTATTTCCATCTCTTTTAGAATTTTCCACAGTTTATTGTGATCCACATAGTTGAAGGCTTTGGCATAGTCAATAAAACAGAAGTAGTTGTTTTTCTGGAATTCTCTTGCTTTTTCAACAATCCAACAGATGTTGGCAATTTGATTTCTGGTTCCGCTGCCTTTTCTCAAACCAGCTTGAACATCTGGAAGTTCATGGTTCATGTATTGTTGAAGCCTGGCTTGGAGAATTTTGAGCATTACTTTACTAGCGTGTGAGATGAGTGCAATTGTATGGTAGTTTGAGCATTCTTTGGCATTGCCTTTCTTTGGGATTGGAATGAAAACTGACCATTTCCAGTCCTGTGGCCACTGCTGAGTTTTCCAAATTTGCTGACATATTGAGTGCAGGACTTTCACAGCATCATCTTTTAGGATTTGAAATAGCTCAGCTGGAATTTCATCACCTCCACTAGCTTTGTTTGTAGTGATGCTTCCTAAGGCCCACATGACTTCATTCCAGGATGTCTAACTCTAGGTGAGTGATCAAACCATCATGATTATCTGAGCCATGAGATCTTTTTTGCACAGTTCTGTGCATTCTTGCCATCTCTTTTTAATATTTTCTGCTTCTGTTATGTCCATATCATTTCTGTCCTTTATTGAGCCCATCTTTGCATGAAATGTTCCCTTGGTATCTCTAATTTTCTTGAAGATAGGGATAGGGAAAGATTTTTTTTTTTTGAGTGTTTCAAAAGTGAATTCAGTTTAGTATTATATAAATGATTACATAAAACTTAAGTTTTCACAAATAGGTTACACAGTCTTTAAAATCATTCATTACAGAGATAAACTTTTTGTCTATATTATGTATAATATACATAAAGGGAAAGATTTTTGAGTTAAAGAGTGAGTATGAAAGAATATAAAATGAGAATGGTGTGGAGGTTTCATAGAATATTTGAAATTCACTGTGGTTGCAGCTTATTATTCATGATGCCCCACATTAAGGAGCCAAAGTTTATCCTCTAAGTTGCAAGAACCTAACAATGGCTTTTCTACTAGGCTTTAGAACCAATCATACTTATTAAATGCTCACTTTGCACCAAGAACTATTTTAAGCAATTTACATAAACTAACCCATTTAATTAGCACAGTGAGAAATGCTTTTATTGTCTCTACTTCTTTATAGTTAAAGAAACTGATGTCCAAAATACTAAATTTTTATGTCATTTAGTTTCTAAGTGTCCAACTCTTTTGTGACCCCATGGACTATAGCCCACCAGGCTCCTCTGTCCATGGAATTCTCCAGGCAAAGAATGCTGGAATGGGTTGTCATTTCCTTCTCCAGAGGATCTTTCCAACCCAGGGATCGAACCTGTATTTCTGCATTGGCAGGCATATTCTTTACCACTAAGCCACCAGGGAAGCCCAGAAGAATAAATAATCCATCTCATTCAAAGTTTCACTGTATTAAGTGGCAGAAACAGGATTTGGATCCTGAGAGTCTGGCTCCCAAGCCGTAGGCCCTTAACGATATGTCTTTCTTCCTTGCTGGTGTCAATGCTCCTCTTGCTTTCCCTGATTTGGGGAGCAGAAGCATGGGGAGGCAGAGATGAAGGGTGACACGGCAGCAGTCACTGCGGCTCCAAATTGATTTGAACTGTAATGATGGAGAATGCGGTCTTTGTACACTCAGATTCCAAAGCACATCAATCAGGCAGCCCAGGAGGGGTGCAAGTGACCAAAAGCTAATTTCTTCCAGACAGTTCATTTTCCTTTCCTGTCTTTCCTCTAAGTTCTCCTGGTGTGTTTTGGAAAATCATTTGTGCAATGGTAAATAGTATTCTGTCTATGAGGGTCCAGGCATTTCCCTTCTGTCATCTCAGATTTCCATCACATCCACTGCTACCTTGATCTATAAGGACGGGTGAGATTTGAAAATGTTAACTCTAGAAAAATGATGGTTTCCTACCTGCTGTTTTGGCCCATTTATGATAAATAGCCAGACAGGGAGGCTGTGGAGGGTCTGTGGGAAATAATACACAGTTCCACCCAAACAGGAACACCTCCTTTGCAGGTCCCTGCCCGGAGGTCGGGTGCTGGTGGGGTCTTCAGTGTTTCCTTTCCACGCCTAGGTCAGCAGTTTCTAAGTCATTGTACTTTCTAACCTTCTACTCCTTCCAAAGGCTCCCTGGGTCCCCAAACTTGCCAAGAACTTTTTTGCACATCTTTCGAAAACCATGTTCATATTTTTCACCTCTACCTAGACATCGTTGTGTGCCTGTCTTGTTATCTGCAGGTTTTTATATATTTTTTTGCAGGCAGAGCCAGAGCTGAAGTCCAGAGTTGACAAACTACACCCGTAGGAAAATCCTACCTACCGCTTGTTGTGTGCTTCACAGGTGAGAATTCACATTTTTTAATGACTGGGAAAGAAATAAAGTCAAAAGAATCATGCATTTTAGGACATGTGAAAATTATGTAAAATTCAAATTTCAGTGTTGATAAACTTTTCCGGGAGTGCGGCCACATACTGTCATTTACATACTGTCTGTGACTGCTTCCAGGCTGCCACGTGGACATGAGTAGTTGTTGCAGAGATCTCAGAGCTCACAGCGCCTGAAATATTTGCCATCTGACGCTTTATAGGGAAAAAAATATTCCCACCGTTGGTCCGAATCTCTGTTTTGCCTCTCAAAACACACAGTTGCATGGTGCAAACAGAAGTGCATTTTGCAATAAATTTTGTAGAAGCTTCTGTGTTGCAGGCATAGATGTCTTTTCCTTTCATCCCCCACCAGGACCCTCCCTCATTCCTTACAGAGTAGCTTCTGGCTGGTGCACGTGTGCTAAGTCAACTTCAGTTGTGTCTGACTCTTGGTGACCCCATGGATTGTAGCCCGCCAGGCTCCTCTGTCCATGGAATTCTCCAGGCGAGAATACTGGAGAGGGTTGCCATGCCCTCCTCCAGGGGATCTCCCCAACCCAGAGACTGAACCAGCGTCTCACGTCTTCCGCATTGGCAGGCAGGTTCTTTACCACTAGAGCCATCTGGCTCATTAGTCCTAATTCTTTGCGGATTTTGCATTATGCACATGGCCCCTCAGATACCCTGCTCACCACTCAGGAGCTTGTCCATCTCTGGTCCTCCAGGTGACCCCCGATGTCCACTGCCACCATCCAGCTTGACAGGGACCCAGAGGAAGCCTATGGAAGGGAAAAGGGGCACCTTCTTTCCTCATTTGCTTTCTCTCCCTGACTTCGCTTCCTGTTCTGGCAACATAACCCAAGCGATGCTTGTTCATGCAGGCAGTGGTAGTTCCTTCCCATAAGCAGCCTGTTATTCCAAAACGCACATATAGATCCAACTGCTAACTTTATCATGTTTCCTGAGACATCCCGACCAGCTGGCCGCTGTCACTTCTTTGGAAGTCCAGGGCCCAGCTCCATCAAGACCGTCGTCTGAGTTTAGAGATGCCAGCATCAGCTCAGCAGCGCCCTCTCCTGTAACGCCTGAGTTTCAACTCCTTGAGTCCTCTACTGTTCAGTTCTTAGTCATGTCTGACTCTTTGCCACCCCATGGACTATATAGCCCATCAGGCTCCTCTGTCCATGGAACTTCCCAGGCCAAGATTTGTCCTTTCTCACTGATTGCTCAGAAATGTTGTCCACGTGTATATTTTCTTCACTTGCTATGATGCAATTTCCCTGAAGGCACTGAATTTACATTTCTCTTGCATGTCTCATCCTGCTGCTAAGCTGCTTCAGTCATGTCCGACTCTGTGCGACCCCATAGACAGCAGCCCACTACGCTCCTCTGTCCCTGGGATTCTCCAGGCAAGAATACTGGAGTGGGTTGCCATTTCCTTCTCCATAGCATCATGCAAATATTATTTGATTGATTTAACAAAAAAGCAGAAGTGACAAGGTTCCAGAGATGTATTATGCAATTAACTGTTCTGCATAAATACTATGCTCTCCTGATGTGCACGTAGGTACACATATGTGTGTGTGGCGGGCACGTGTGCTGTATATGTGATGTGTGTACAACATATGTGATGGGCATGCTGCGTGGTGTGTGTATGACTGTACCTGCACTGAGGTGTGCCTCAAAGAGCAGAAGGCAGAGGCGACTTTCATTTTGGGCCCCGACGTTTCTGCTTCCGTAGTTCGCTCTCGCTGCCCCAGGTTCATGGTACGATGTTGGCCAAAATGGGCACTAGGAATTGAGAATACTGTTTCTAAATGTATAATTGAAGTGAAGCATATTGTTTACTGAGACTAATGGGATCCTGAGGTGGCTCAGAACAGGGTGTGATTGCAGCGTGTGAGGAGGGAGGGTAAGCTTGCCAGTGGAAAGTGGAGGCGAGCAGGGTTGTGGCAGGTGCAGGCAATGTAGGGTGAATAATGAAACAATAGACCGTGTAATTGGATGATGCACTGTCCTGGTTGCTGGGGATTATTGCTGCAGCCCAACAGTGCACCGTGCTGAGCCTGCCTGCCGCAGGGTACCGCTGGGTAGAGAGAACACAGAGCGGGCCGCAGGTTGGAGTTTCAGGGGTCCTGGAAGCACCTTCCCTTCTCCCCACATGCCTGCCATAGTCTCTGACTTGAAAAGATCTTCTTCCCATCTTTCTACTTTGCATTATAAAGATTATAAATGGGGGGCAAACTTCTTGAAGTAACTATAAAATGTAAGTGAGTATGTTTGTTAGGACTCATTTTTTTCATTCATTTAAAATGTGTAATATTTTATTTTATATTGGAATTTTATTTAATATTGGAGTTTTATTTATTTTATATAGCCAGTTAACAGCATTGTGCTAATTTCAGGTGGACAGCCAAGGGACTCAGCCATGAGTATACATGTACCCATTCTCCCTCTCCCTCCCCTCGCATCCAGGCTGCCGTATAACATTGAGCAGAGCTGCCCATGCTGTTCAGTAGGTCCTTGTTGGTTATCCATTTTAAATGTAGCAGTGTGTGCATGTTCATCCCAAACTCCCTATCCCTTTCCCTCATCCTTCCCCACCTCCCGCCCTGGTAACCGTAAATTTGTTCTCAAAGTCTGTGAGTCTGTTCCTGTTTTGTATGTATGTGTATCGGTTCAGATCAGTTCAATTCAGTCACTCAGTCGTGTCTGACTCTTTGGGACCCCATGAATCGCAGCATGTCAGGCCTCCCTGTCCATCACCAACTCCTGGAGTTCACTCAGACTCACGTCCATCGAGTCAGTGATGCCATCCAGCCATCTCATCCTCTGACGTCCCCTTCTCTTCCTGCCCCCAATCCCTCCCAGCATCAGAGTCTTCTCCAATGAGTCAACTTTTCGCATGAGGTGGCCAAAGTACTGGAGTTTCAGCTTTAGCATTATTCCTTCTAAAGAAATCCCAGGGCTGATCTCCTTCAGAATGGACTGGTTGGATCTCCTTGCAGTCCAAGGGACTCTCAAGAGTCTTTTCCAACACCACAGTTCAAAAGTAGAAAAAACAACAGGAACCGACTTAAGCCCAGAAGAGACTCATTTGTACTGTATTTAGGGTTTGCAAATGAACCAAGAATGGGCATGCAGGCAGTTTCAGAAATCAACTGAAACCAGGGCCTTGAATTTATCCAAATGCTTTATCTTCTTCTCTTTTCCTCTCTTTTTGAATTCTTTGCTCTCTCTCTCTTGAACAGCTTCCTCCAAGGGCCAAGTCAATTTTGGATAATCATGGCTGTCAGCAGTACCTGAGTTTTACACATTACAGCTTCAGGCAGCCGATGAATGAGTTGGGCTTAGCTTTAGTTTCAAAATCATGAGGTAAAGAAAAGTAGAGGACCTCACTGTGTCACCACACATCACTGATTAATCATGAGTGGCCAGCGTTGTGTCATGCTGGACAGACACCAGTTTCTAGAGGAACCATGTGGCTGGTGGGTAGAGGGAGTTCCAAGGAAACAAACATACATTTCACCTGATATTAACATATGACTTCAGGCTTACACTTTCTCTGTGCTTGGCATATATTTTCTGTCCAATTGCTTGAAGCATATTGTGTCTTTACATATAACATCTTTGAAAGAGGAGATGCTAGTCTAGGTTCTGAAAAGATGAAACATTAGCTGTCCACTGAAGTGATATATGCACATTGTATACTGTGAATGGCAATTTGGAAAATGTGTCAGTGGGTTATGATGCCTTCCCTGATCATTGGAAATCAATAATCCATTCAACAGTCATTGTGGAGTACTTTCACTATATGGAGGCTTATAAGCAGACTCTTGGGCTTCCCTGGTAGCTCAGCTGGTGAGGAATCCGCCTGCAATGCAGGAGACCTGGGTTTGATCCCTGGGTTGCAAAGGTCCCCTGGAGAAGGGAACGGCTACCCACTCCAGTATTCTGGCCTGGACAATTCCATGGACTGTATAGTCCGTGGGGTCGCAAAGAGTCTGACACGACAGAGAGATGTTCACACAAGTAGAATCTCTACACTTAAGAAGCTGTGACTCGGTCAGGAGACTGTTCTAAGCCAAACAGTCTCTTTTGTAGGTTCTCACTGGTTGTCTATTTTATAGCTAGTAGTGTGCGTATGTCAATCCCAATCTCCCAATTCATCCCATCCCACCTTTCCCCCTTGGTGTTCATGTTTGTTCTCTACATCTGTGTCTCTATTTCTGCCCTGCAAATAGGTTTATCTGTACCATTTTTCTAGATTCCACATATATGTATGAATATATGATACTTGTTTTTCTCTGACTTTCTTCCCTCTGTACTCCAGTCTCTAGGTCCATCCACGTCTCTGCAAATGGCACAGTTTCATTCCTTTCATGACAAAGTCAAGATTCTTAAATAAGACTCAGCCTCAGAAGTCTGAGTCTTCTCTTTTGTCACATAGGAAGGGTGATAATATCACCCCCCTGCTTGACTCACAAAGCTTTTATTTTTCATTTCTTAATATTCTGATTTTGAAATATATTTCACTCGATATCAATATACAACTTCAGGCTTACATGTTCTCTGTGCTTGGCGTATATTTTCTGTCCAATTTCTTAGAGCATACTGTGTCTTCACATATAAAATCTTTGAAAGAGGTGATGCTAGTCCAGCTGCTACTGCTAAGTCGCTTCAGTCCTGTCTGACTCTTAGCTACCCCATGGACTGCAGCCTACCAGGCTCCTCTGTCCATGGGATTTTCCAGGCAAGAGTATTGGAGTGGGGTGCCATTGCCTTCTCCATGCTAGTCCAGAGGAGCACCCAAGTTTGGAACTAACAGACCTGCTTGTGTTGTCACAGGCATTGCTGGGAGCATGGCGGTAGACAAAATGCAGCCAGATCTGGGGCAGGTAAGCGCTCACTTGTGGGCACTTCTAGGCGTGAAAACAAGTCAAACTTGACAGAGATTAGAGAGACTGGATGTCAGGATCAGGGGAAAGGTGGTCGAAGGGAATCAAGAGAGAGAAGAATGAATCAGAGCTTCTGGAAAATCAAGAGCTGTGTGCCATTCCAGGTAGAATGGAATCAAAACAGAGAGTGAAGAGGGGATGGAAGCGTGAGGGTGGGCAGATACAAGCACCCAAAGAGAGTCTGCAGGGACGTTGGTGTGCCTTCAACTATCTTTTATTTCTGCCTATTTCATGTTTGAATAACTCCAGGCTTTCTGACCAGAGGCAAAAATCTTCTATTTTGGAACTTGCCCATGCAGAGCTGCTGTAAAGAAGAGGTCTGAATACATAAAGAAATTGGTTACAGGCATGGGATGTAACTGTGGATGTTTTATTCATCCTTAAGCCAACACTTACAGAACATGGGAAGGGACTATTCCATAAAGAAAGCTAAGGCTCACAGCCTGTGGCTCACAGCAAGGACTGAGCTCTCTCAGATACTCTCTCTGCAATTAAAGAATTCATTCATTTGAGACATAATGTCAAACACCCAGCCTATGTTAAGCCCTTGCTAGGTACTATGAATATACTGTTAAATAGGCAAGACATTAACTCTGCCCTGTAAGGACCCGTGAAATACCAGCTGGTATTGAACCTTAAATACCCGAAAGTTATGACATATAGAAACATCAAGTTCAATGATGCTATGATTAGGGGAAACAAAGTGGCTTGTGTGAGGGATTTCTTAAACAAATTGAGTGGTAGACAGACATTGGAGGGACCCCTCTGATCTCACTTCCTGGTAGTCATACCTTGGAGTAATCCCAGGATGGGATTACTTGATTCTAACCAATATATTGCACAGAGATGGCAAGGCACCACTCTCATTATTATGCTGTGTATGTAAGACTGTGGTTTGTCCCCTCACCACTTCTATTCAACATAGTATTGGAAGTCTTAGCTACAGCAATCAGATAAGAAAAAGAAATAAAAGGTATCCAAATTAGACCATGACTTGTTACCCAGTTCTCTCTGGTGTCTTTTTTTCCTTGACAGCTTTGAGGAAAAAAAGTGATCTTTTTTCTCTTATAAGATCCATAAGTCTTACAGATATAAGGAAATTAATTCTGCCAACAATACCAGGGTGAGGGGTGGGATTGGAAGCAAGTGCCCCTCCAGTGGAGGCTCTGAAGAGTCACCAGCCCTAGATAATAGCTGCTGCTGCTGCTGAGTCACTTCAGTCATGTCTGACTCTGTGCGACCCCATAGAAGGCAGCCCACCAGGATGCCCCGTCCCTGGGACTCTCCAGGCAAGAACACTGGAGTGGGTTGCCACTTCCTTCTCCAATGCATGAAAGTGAAAAGTGAAAGTGAAGTCACTCAGTCATGTCCAACCCTCAGCGACCCCATGGACTGCAGCCTTTAAGGTTCCTCCATCCATGGGATTTTCCAGGCAAGAGTACTTGAGTGGGGTGCCATTGCCTTCTCTGAGATAATAGCTGGGGAGACTCAAAACAGAGGACGTAACTCCCTGCCTACACCTTTCACCCTCGAACACTGAGATTGTGTATGTTAGTTTAAGCTGTAAAGTTTGTGCTAATCTGTTATGGACTAATAGAAAACAAAACCACAGAAACATTAATATGTTAAATGTCACACTCTGTTCTCAGCCCTGCACTTGGGACCTGAACCAGTGATAAAGAATTCAAAAATCCCCAGCAACCACACCTAGCTACGCTTGTGGGTCACAGTCCAGTAGGGGACATTGTAAAGGCAATGACAAACCCGGTGAGAAGCAGCCGTGGTTTTGTGGTCATTCAGAGAAGCAAGCTTCCAGCTCTACCTTGTGGGAATCAGCTAAGTTCATGCTCTAGAAAAGAGGGGAGCTGAATCTTGGAGAGTGAGAAGATGGTCACTGGCCAGAAATGCCAGGACCAGCCTTACGGGCACTGAACAGATGGCAGGGCATTCGCTAAGGCTCAGAGCTGTCAAAGATCACACATACCATCAGATCTTCTCATCACTTTAAGGCGAGAAGAAACCCTTGAGATCTCAGAGAAAGAAGAGGAAACACGGCCTCTGTTTATTGAACAACTGTTTGTATTAAAAATCAAACAGCACTACTTCATTATTCTCCATTCCAGCTTCTCCCCCTTCCCTGAGTTACACACCTCTTGCTGATTTATGACGTGTCGACAGAGTTATTATCTAGCGAAAATTACCACCACCCACGATGGGAATTTCTGCTGTTATAAAACAAAAGCAAACGCCAAATCAGGAGGAGAAAGAGTGCATATGAGAGAGGGCCTTTTGCATCTCTTTTCTGGCAATGTTCTTTTTATGCTAATATCTCATAGTTTCCTACCTTAATGACTCCATTAAATGCCATAAGAGTATTTGCAGGAGAAAAGTGCTACCTGGAGATGAAGATGTAAAGTTACTAAGTGTGTTTTGAGGAACAGAGAAGATTTCTCAGTAAAGGAGTTAATGTTCCAAAGAAAGCTTTGTTTATCCGACAGACTTTATGACTGTGCTGTTTTCTTCACTCAGCACCTTAATTCTCAACCACCATAAGGCTGTCCAGATGTTTAAAATAAAAAGCCCATTTGGGTATTATCAGAGATTACTGGGAAGAGATAGACAGACATGATGTTTAGCTATGCA
This sequence comes from Bos javanicus, assembly GCF_032452875.1. Lineage (NCBI taxonomy): Eukaryota > Metazoa > Chordata > Mammalia > Artiodactyla > Bovidae > Bos > Bos javanicus. Next base: position 4,587,486 of record NC_083881.1, read on the forward strand.
ACATAAATTCCCCACGTATGTGCCAGCCAGCACACTCTGTATTCTCACCCTGCTGGAAGACTGAACCAATAAATCACAAGAACGAGACACAGGGCCCCAAACACAATTTACCTCTAGACAGCTGCCGTTGCTGGGAGGGAGCCGGAGAGGTAGAAATGAAGGATGGGAGCAGGCCTGGTGCCCAGGGCTTTTCACTCTGCCTAACTTGGAGAATCTGTGTTCTTCTCCCGACCTCCCTCATCAGACGTAGCATCAACCTCGTGAGATGCATATTCTATTGGAAGCAGCCTTGTCAATTTGTCAATAGCTTGCCAGCTCCCTTTTCTCATTCCTCAGCTTTGATTTATTTCATTCCTTCTGCCTGCTGTGCCTGTCCTTTTTATCTCTGCCAATTAACTTTCTACTTCTCCTTCAAGGTCTTTCTTGAGACCACAAACGCCTTGACACCCTCTAGAATCAAACTAACCAAAGTGAGTCTCTCTTATGTTTGCATGTTCATTAGTCTGTCACCTCTAAGGCGTTTAGCATGCTACTCCTTGAGTGTGTGGGCATCCAACCTCTCTACAAGACTAAACGCCTTGAGAACAAGAAATGTGTGTTTTGTTTTGTGTAGTTCTAATGATAGCAACAATTCTGTATTCATCTTTCTAGCACAGTACTGCCCTGGAGTTCGTGCGAAATATTTGCCCCATCGGTGCACTTATCTGTGACACTGCAATTATCACTGTGATTCCAGGAGGTAAGAACCATTGGTTTTGCTTTCTAGATATGGAGAATGAAACCTGTACATGGGGAGTGTTTTCCTCAAGGTCACATAGCAGGGACTTGAGCCAAAGCTGTGACTGACTGCACTGCCATTATATCAGATCTCCCCAAGCCAAACACATAGTGGGTGATTAAAAAAAAAAGTTATGAAATGAATGAGAACGCAATGCAAGCACGAATGAATACTTATGCGGAAACTTTATTTACTCTCCTCTGGGGCAGTAAAACTCACCATCGATTATTTTGTCTTTCCATCTTTTTATCTTTTTATCACTGTTTGCATGCCTTGTTTGTGCTGATAAGTGCGTGGCTTAGTTGACCATACACCTTGGCTGGACTCTGGCTTTGTTATTACCTTGGGCAAGTCCCTTAACTCCTTTTTGCCAGTCAGGAAGCTTAGGGACATCATTCACTGGCTTACCTGACAACTGGTACACATTGATGCCAATCATGATGGTATGCCAATGACCTTAAAAAAAGCTAGATAAGATCAAGAGAGGAAAAATGAGATACTATTTGAATTTTTTAAGAGGAAAACTAAGATAAATAAGGGGCATTGACCTTGACCTTTATTGAAAAGGAACATTGTTTGTTCTCAGAGCAGAACAGAGGGACTTATTTTTCAGTACAGTGATGCTCTTCTCCAGAAAGAACGGGGTCTTCTAAATCCTTGGTTCACCCACTCACAAGGCTGGCTGCTTACTCGCCTGTCAGTCATTACTGCACATGCCCAGGAGGGCAGAGATCTCTTTGGACACTTTAGAAGGAATAGTTCTAGAAAGAAAATAATTGCATGTGGGGTGGCTGACAAATCAGGGTTCTAGCCCAGGTCTATTATGAACTATTAGTGGTTGTGTGACTTTTTAATTCCTGAGCCCACATTTATTTTTCTATGCAGCGAGGGTATCCTTTCAACACTCATATTCCATGTATGTGTATGCACACTCACCACAAGCATTCCTGGGAATTTTGCTCCTGCTATTTCCTTACAAACAGATGGCCAATAATGAGGATGTTCCTGTCCCTTACCTGTAATTCCTAACTACACAGCATAAATACAAATTTAGTTTTAATTCAATTAACTGGTAATGAGGTGAGGACATAATACTTGAATATATGATATCAGTTTGGGAGTGGTAAGCCATGGACAATAATATTTGTGTTCTATTATATTCTCTGTGGTATTTTCAAAATCTCTAAAATGCCCTCAAAATATTCTGGCTGGAATAGCCATAGAAGCAGGAAAAACATTATTGGAGAAAAACAAATATATACATGTTCAGTTCAGTTCAGCCACTCAGTCGCGTCTGACTCTTTGCGACCCCATGAATCACAGCACGCCATGCCTACCTGTCCATCACCAACTCCTGGAGTTCACTCAGACTCAGGTCCATCGAGTCAGTGATGCCATCCAGTCATCTCATCCTCTGTCGTCCCATTCTCCTCCTGCCCCCAATCCCTCCCAGCATCAGAGTCTTTTACAATGAGTCAACTCTTCACATGAGGTGGCCAAAGTACTGGAGTTTCAGCTTTAGCATCATTCCTTCCAAAGAAATCCCAGGGCTGATCTCCTTCAGAATGGACTGGTTGAATCTCCTTGCAGTCCAAGGGACTGTCAAGAGTCTTCTCCAACACCACAGTTTAAAAGCATCAATGCTTCGGTGCTCAGCTTTCTTCACAGTCCAACTTTCACATCCATACATGACCACTGGAAAAACCATAGCCTTGACTAGACGGACCTTTGTTGGCAAAGTAATGTCTCTGCTTTTCAATATGCTATCTAGGTTGGTCATAAATTTCCTTCCAAAGACTAAGCGTATTTTAATTTCATGGCTGCAGTCACCATCTGCAGTGATTTTGGAGCCCCCAAAAATAAAGTCTGACACTGTTTCCACTGTTTCCCCATCTATTTCCCATGAAGTAATGGGACCAGATGCCATGATCTTCATTTTCTGAATGTTGAGTTTTAAGCCAACTTTTTCACTCTCCTCTGTCACTTTCATCAAGAGGCTTTTTAGTTCCTCTTCACTTTCTGCCATAAGGGTGGTGTCATCTGCATATCTGAAGTTATTAGTATTTCTCCAGGCAATCTTGATTCCAGCTTGTGCTTCTTCCAGCCCAGTGTTTCTCATGATGTACTCTGCATATAAGTTAAATAAGCAGGGTGACAATATACAGCCTTGACGGACTCCTTTTCCTATTTGGAACCAGTCTATTGTTCCATGTCCAGTTCTAACTGTTGCTTCCTGACCTGCATACAAACTTCTCAAGAGGCAGGTCAGGTGGTCTGGTATTCCCATCTCTTTCAGAATTTTCCACAGTTTATTGTGATCCACACAGTCAAAGGCTTTGGCATAGTCAATAAAGCAGAAATAGATGTTTTTCTGGAACTCTCTTGCTTTTTCGATGATCCAGCAGATGTCGGCAATTTGATCTCTGGTTCCTCTGCCTTTTCTAAAACCAGCTTTAACATCTGGAAGTTCATGGTTCACGTATTGCTGAAGCCTGGCTTGGAGAATTTTGAGCATTACTTTACTAGAGTGTGAGATGAGTGCAATTGTGCAGTAGTTTGAACATTCTTTGGCATTGCCTTTCTTTGGGATTGGAATGAAAACTGCCATTTTCCAGTCCTGTGGCCACTGCTGAGTTTTCCAAATTTGCTGACATACTGAGTGCAGGACTTTTACAGCATCATCTTTCAGGATTTGAAATAGCTCAACTGGAATTCCATCACCTCCACTAGCTTTGTTCGTAGTGATGCTTTCTAAGGCCTACTTGACTTCACATTCCAGAATGTCTGTCTTTAGGTCAGTGATCACACCACTGTGATTATCTGTGTCATGAAGATCTTTTTTTATAGTTCTTTTGTGTATTCTTGCCACGTCTTCTTAATATCTTCTGCTTCTGTTAGGTCCATACCATTTGTGTCCTTTATCGAGCCCATCTTTGCATGAAATGAACCTGGAATGTCAGGTCCATGAATCAAGGCAAATTGGAAGTGGTCATACAAGAGATGGCAAGAATGAACATCGACATTCTAAGGAATTAGCAAACTAAAATGGACTGGAATGGGTGAATTTAACTCATATGACCATTATATCTACTACTGCAGGCGGGAATCCCTCAGAAGAAATGGGGTAGCCATCACGGTCAACAAAAGAGTTTGAAATGCAGTACTTGGATGCAATCTCAAAAACGACAGAATGATCTCTGTTCGTTTCCAAGGAAAACCATTCAATATTACAGTAATCCAAGTCTATGCCCCAACCAGTAATGCTGAAGAAGCTGAAGTTGAATGGTGCTATGAAGACCTACAAGACCTTTTAGATCTAACACCCAAAAAAGATGTCCTTTTCATTATAGGGGACTGGAATACAAAAGTAGGAAGTCAAGAAACATCTGGAGTAACAGGCAAATTTGGCCTTGGAATACGGAATGAAGCAGGGCAAAGACTAATAGAGTTTTGCCAAGAAAATGCACTGGTCATAGCAAACACCCTCTTCCAACAACACAAGAGAAGACTGCACATGGACATCACCAGATGGTCAACACCAAAATCAGATTGATTATATTCTTTGCAGCCAAAGATGGAGAAGCTCTATACAGTCAACAAAAACAAGCTGCTTGTGGCTCAGCTCATGAACTCCTTATTGCCAAATTCAGACTTACATTGAAGAAAGTAGGGAAAACCACTAGACCATTCAGGTATGACCTAAATCAAATCCCTTATGATTATACAGTGGAAGTGAGAAATAGATTTAAGGGACTAGATCTGATAGATAGAGTGCCTGATGAACTATGGACGGAGGTTCGTGACATTGGACAGGAGACAGAGATCAAGACCATCCCCATGGAAAAGAAATGCAAAAAAGCAAAATGGCTGTCTGGGGAGGCCTTACAAATAGCCGTGAAAAGAAGAGAAGTGAAAAGCAAAGGAGAAAAGGAAAGATATAAGCATCTGAATGCAGAGTTCCAAAGAATAGCAAGAAGAGATAAGAAAGCCTTCCTCAGTGATCAATGCAAAGAAATAGAGGAAAACAACAGAATGGGGAAGACTAGAGATTTCTTCAAGAAAATTAGAGATACACATGTTAGAGACCTAAATTTAAGTCACTGTAACAATTACCTTTTGAGGGATTTTCCCAGAAGTCCAGTGGTTAAGACTTTGCCTTCCAATGAAGGGGCTGCTTGTTCAAGCCGTTTGGGGAGCGAAGATCCTCCATGACTTGGGGCCAAAAAATCAAAACATAAAACAGAAACAATATTGTAAACAATTCAGTAAAGACTTTAAAAATGGTAGACATCAAAAAAGAATCTTTGCAAAACTGCAAATCCACATTTACTTTCTGAGCCCCTATTAAGAGCAAGACATCGAAGAATAGTATATAGTCTTCACACCTTCTAGTTCATGTCCCAAGCGGTGTCAAAGTGTGTCACGCAGCTCTCAGGTCAACTCTGTGTTCTGGACTTCCCACCTCAGTGAAGGAGACTCCCCTTTGTTTGGGCTGCCTTCTCCCCCTTGAACCTTAAAGTCTGCAGTCATCTAGCACTACTATTACCGAAATGTTAAACCAGTCTCCCTCCATCCCTAGTTGTCTGCCCTGGCCCTCACATCCCTCCTCACCCACGACGCCTGTGCTGAGACACCCAGGCCAGCCGTGTCACACCCCTCACTCCTACACCACCTCCTCCTGGACGCCTGCTCCTTCCGCCCTTGCCTGAAACCCAGGGCTGCCCGTCGGCACAGTCTTTTCCTATTAGCTCTTTTCACTTCCTTAGCTTCAATCACTTTCTGGCTTAGCTACCCTGAAAAATTCCAAACACAGATCAGTGGATCAGAACACCTTTTTTTCTGTGTATTTGCTCTCAAAAATAATGAAATTCTGGATGCTTATGTCAATCACACACATGTATTATATCTTAGCAGAATCCTCAACCATGCATATTTGAATAGGCTCCTATTTTCCGTACGGATTCTTAATAAAGCTTTGCTACACTTATTCTGAGATGAGCAGAGATCACTGATTACAGTGGATAAAGTGAGTCTTTCCTGGTTCTTCTTCTCCTTTACTCATAACCAGTCTCTCAGCAAACTCTTGAATCCCTTCATTTATCTTTGTGTAACAATACCGTGTTTTCTAAATCACCATGACCTCCTGCTGGAATACTATAATATCCTGCCAACTAATTGCCCTATTTTGACTCTTACCTACCTAAAACCCATTACACCCCTACAGCTCTAAGAGTGTCTCTAAAACAAAGTCATACACGGTCACTCTTCTGACTCCTCTATACTCCATTGGTTTCCTATTATGCTTTTTTTTTCCCCATAAAAGTGCTTTTTCTCTGACCTAAGAAGCAATACACTTCTATGTGATTGGTTCCCAATGTATTCCTTAAACAACATTTTTCCCCATTATCTCCTTTGTTTACTTTGTTCCAAACTCCTTAATTTAATTAAATACAACTATATTTCTCATTTTTGGAGCATTATTGTTGCCATGCCTTTGTATAAATCCTGTTTCCTTACCCTTCATATCACCTGTTCTTTCTTGTATTTGAAGTTTCACTTCCCATGTTATTTCCAGAGAGGGGTCTCCCCAGACTACCCTGTATAAAGTGTCTCTCAGACTGATATTCTCTATCTGAACTTTTTTGTGCATTTTTAAAATAGTTATTTCATGGCATTTATCTCTTTATCTGTTTTAGTTCCCTAACCTAGTAGAATGTACAGTTCTGAAATAATACGGAGAAAGGTAATTCCTATTTCCTTTGTTTAGGACACTGCTTGGCACACAGTAGCATTTTGATGTACGTTTGACAAGTGAATAAAAGAAGAGGGAGAGAGGACAGGGAGAAGGAGGAGAAGGAGCAAGAGGAGGGGAGGGCGAGGAGGAGGAGAAAGGGGAGTGGGAGGAAGGGAAGGAGGGAGGACAGGAGGACAAAGAGCTCTGCCTTGTGCATGAAGACGTTTGGAGGGAGAGAGATGAGATGACTTATTTCCAGGACAGACAAGAGACTAATGGTCTTCGCACCACTGGTGTTCCAGATCTTGGATGTCTGAGACGGGAAATCTGCAGACAACTTACCTTGTATTTGTCTACATAGCTCATACAAGACAATGGGAACATCTCTGACTGAACTGAGGTTATTTTCCCAGACCCTTCCCCTTGCCGTGATGACCTCAGGCCATAACACATAACAAGGTGGGAAAAATGAAGCCTGACTCCAAAAGCATGCCTTTGTCACAGCATCGTCTCTCATCAGTGATGGATGAGGCCAGGGCCAAAGTCTGTCTGGATTCCCTTTCTCTCAGAATCTCTGCTCTTCTAAGATTGTGCCCATGAAGCATCCTGCTTGTGTCCTGCCACCTGCCTTTCCCCTATCTAAGGGTCACCTTTTTTGATTTTCTGTTTTTTTGCCAGGGCTTCCTTGGTGGCTCAGTAAAGAATCCACCTGCCAATGCAGGAGACTCAGGTTTGATCCCTGGGTCAGGAAGATCCCCTGGAGAAGGAAATGGCAGCTCACTCCAGTATTCTTGCCTGGGAAGTCCCATGGACAGAGGAACCTGGCAGGCTGCATCCCATGGGGTCAGAAAGGGTTGGACATGGCTTAGAAACTAAGCAACATTTTTTGTCTATATGAAGCAACACCATGACAAAACCTGGGGCTTCAGATGTTCATGCATTTGGCACATGACCCCAGCAGTGTTCTACATGCTGGGACATAGAGTGGTCCAGCCTCATGTTGCTGCCGCTTCTCGACTTCTTCACCCGAGTGGAGGGCCTTGGGATGCCCTCTTTTTATATAACCCTGGGCTTTCCCAAAAGAATCCGAGTAGGCAGCTTGCTGCCTTATGAAGTTAGCTTTATTAGCTATTAGTCTCGCCATATGTCAAGACAGAAGGATTGTTTGTACAGGATTGTATCGAGTTCGCTGTCACTAGAATAAATCACTATTGACCTTTCCACTTTTAAGAGTTTAATGAACTTAGGAATGGAAATTACCCCCAAAAGTAACAACTGTAACCTTGGCTTCTATAATTAAGACCCATTGTCATTAATGTGAACTCTTTGACATGTCGGGGGTCACTGCTGTTAATACTAATGAATCAGACCAAGGTAGAAAAACTGACAGAAAATTGAAATGGTCCCAATTCAAAGTCAAACAAGAGATTCTAAATGAAGATTCTAAGTAGATAGGAAATGCAAAAAGACATGGAACCATAATGGACTTGTGGACAGTCAACTAACATGTATTACACAATGATTGTTTTTAGGCACTATATATACCGTATGTGGGCTTCCCTGGTGGCTCAGTGGTGAAGAATTCGCCTGCCAAGGCAGGAGACACAAGCTTGGTCCCTGGGTCAGGAAGATTTCCTGGAGAAGGAAATGACAACCCATTCTGGTCTTCTTGCCTGGAAATCCCATGGACAACAGAGCCTGGCAGGCTACAGTCCATGCAGTTACAAAAGAGCTGGACGTGACTTAGAGACTAAACAACAATAACAACAAATACTGCATATAATCTACTTTAATCATTATCGTATATCTGTGAGTTAGCAGTCATTATCTCTAACTTCAAATTATTGTCATTACTTCTTCACGCTACAGATGACTTAAAGATAAGGAGACTAAAGCTCAGAAGCAAAAAAAAAATAATGTTCTAAAATAATTTATTCATTTGACAGTATGCATTTCGACTCCTTTATCGAAAGTCTTCAATATTCTAGGAGTCAAACATACAGAGACACCTAAGATGGACTTCCTGGCTCATCATTCTAGAAAAATAACATACAGATTTTTTTCTTTTTCATTTTTTTTAGCCAGGCCATGCAGCATGTGGGATTTTATTTCCCTGCTGCTGCTGCTGCTGCTGCTAAGTCACTTCAGTCATGTCCGACTCTGTGCGACCCCATAGACAGCAGCCCACCAGGCTCCCCCATCCCTGGGATTCTCCAGACAAGAACACTGGAGTGGGTTGCCATTTCCTTCTCCAATGCATGAAAGTGAAAAGTGAAAGTAACGTCGCTCAGTCGTGCTTGACTCTTAGCAACCCCATGGTCTGCAGCCCACCAGGCTCCTCCGTCCATGGGATTTTCCAGGCAAGAGTGCTGGAGTGGGGTGCCATGGCCTTCTCCATTATTTCCCTGACCAGGGGTCAAATCTGCACCTTGCCCTCCTACACTGGAAGCATGAGGCCTTATCCACTGACTGCCAGTGAAGTCCACATGACTTTTCAGTGATATAGTTTGAACTTTTGCTAATTTGCATTGAGCTAACAAAGTCATCTAGCTGTACTCCTACCTTCTAAACCAGGTTTCTGGTCCAATCTCATCATCACCTGTCTAATCCCCTGAAATGCAATCTATCATTTATAATAATGAGACTATAGTTTTACCTGGACATTTCACCACCAAGATAGTTTACCATTTAGAGAAGTAAGGTCTTGTGATTAACTTGTGGACATTGAGTTGAAAGCTCACTCTGACATGCTAACATGGTTATTGGATAATTTGGGGTTGGATTCCAGGTATGACTGGTTCTGAAGCTGATTATTTCTGTATGTTAGTTCCCTTTCTCAGACACAAGGCATTTAATGTGTTTTTGAGAGACAGATAACTCCATTTCAAATCCAAGTAAGCAAAGACGAGTATAGAACCCTGATTAAGTTATTCATCCTTTGTGAAATTTCATTGTTTCAAACTTTTTAAAATTAACTTATTTGTAAATGAAACAAAAATGGATAGTTTAATGATAAAAGGTACAATTCACAAAGAAGATATCATAAACCATTAGACATCTAACAAGTAAGAAACAAAGGTACATAAAGCAAAAATCAGAAGAGCTATAAGGGAAAACAAAAAAGAAATATAGTCATAGTGAGACATAGTAACATTCCTCTGAGCTTCTTTTATCACATGCAGAAAAAATAAGAATAAGAGCACCTTGAATGATGTCATTAATAATTTAAGCATAAAAGATATCTATTTATACTAATCTTCTATCCTACACAAATATATTTAAAATTTTGTATCTCATACATCTTTATTAGATGTCCATAGGACATTTAGGAAAACTGGCACAAAGATAAACAATACTAAATTTCAAAAAATAGATTTTTAAATTCAGTTATACGTATATACATATATTATTTTTGAAATTATTTTCCATTAAAAGTTATTACAAGATATTGCTTATAGTTCCCTGTGCTATACAGTAAACCTTTGTTGCTTATTACACACATATTTTTTAAAATTAGAACTCTAGCATTCTACTCACACCAAGTCAAACAAGTGGAATCAAAATGTTATCAATTTTTTAGTTAGACAAAAATTCATGTTTTCTAAAATATATATATTATACATATGATTTGATAATATGTATTGATATTTATATTAATATTTATATTGGTATGTGTATTAAGATTTGATAAGGTCTTAAGAGAGAACATCAAAAAATATGAGAAGATATGGAGAAACTGGAAAACATAAATTAAATGAAATGGGAGCATTTAATATGAAATAGAAAAAGTGAAACAAACCAGATAAAAGTAAAAGATCCTCATATACTCCAGTTGTTTTTATTTTTATTTTTTTATTTTTTTAAATTTTATTTTATTTTTAAACTTTACAAAATTGTATTAGTTTTGCCAAATATGGCTGTTCATTAGAAACATATCTGGAGCTCTGGTGAAAAAAATGCAATACCTGAACATTAGTATTTTTCAAAAAATTCCAAGATAGTTCTGATATGCATCTGGATTTTAAAAAGTGATTATAGGCTTTTCTATTCAATGGTAGTTTTGGTGATATAGAATTCTATTATTTTTCCTTAGTGTTTTTCAAATTATTCTACTTGCATAAAAATTTTTTAGTGTCTTAGTTATCTAATGCTACATAACAAAGCATCCTGAAATGTTTTATCTTACAAGAGCCATTTAACTTGTGCAAAGTCAGCTTAGCAGTTTGGCCTGGGTGCACCTGGGCAGTGTGTTCACTGGCCTTGCCTGGCAGCACTCACTTGCTTGTAACCATCTGATGGCTCAGTCTCAAATTCATGTCGGGTGTTTGGTGTCGGCTGTTGGTTGCGGTATCTCTGTCCTCATTCAGATGGCCTCTCCCGCAGGTTAGCTCAGACGTGTTCCCACGACAGTCTCGGGGCAGCACAGAACCAAGTAGAGAGGCTGTCAGGACCTCTGAGATCTTGGCTTGGAACTCCCATCATGACCTTGCCACTGCAAGTCTACTGAAGCAAATCATAAGGCCATAACAGATTCAAATATTGAAGACATGGAAACATCTCTTGATGAGGGGAGCCACAATGTCACATCTCAAAGGTAGGGGGAGGGCATATTGAAATAAGAGGAATTTGTGGTCATTTTTTGAAATCTACCAGAACCTGTGCTATGGTTACAAAATATTCACATTTTCCCATAATCAATTTAAGTTTATCTCAATCTCAGGACCTTCAAAATTGTCCTCCCAACTAGATCAGATCCAGGCTTCAAACCTAGTATCTCATGATCTGTGTTAGCTCTAAATGAGGATGGGGCTTCTCTTAATTGGAATAAGGTTAATAAACACCTTAGTCCTGAAAGTGAACATTGCTCTGCACCATCTCCAAGAGATCCATTTTCTGCTGAGCCTTCTTGTGATCTGAGTTATATAAAGGTATGTGCCCACCCCTATCATATAACCATGCAGAGGGATAAAATATAAGCACTCCTACTAAAACAGGGAGGAATGGGAGGTACTTAGCAGTTGTAAGCCCACAGCAATTCTGAAGTCCAGATGGTCCATGTGATCATGTTTCCATACTCTGAGGCCAGGGAAATATTCCTGATTAGGGCCCAGTTCTGCTCCCAGACATTTGTTGAATGGATTTTTAGTACATTGTTATTTTTGACTCTTGGCTCCACTCTCTGAGCTCTGAGCTCTACTTTCTGGGCACTTGGCTCCTCCCTCTGATTTCTCCCTTCTTTTCCATAAGAAATACCTCATTCTGCAGCCAAAAGGCTTTCCTGCCTGTAAACAGTGGACAATCCCAAAGCCTCTTTTCAGTTTTAACTCTAGCAGTCCTTTGAATACAAGCTGCAAGCATTTTTACATATTAAATTTTCTTTGAAAACTCTGTGAATTTCCTATAATAATAGTAATAGTAATATTTGTTGGCTCAGCCATGTACAACTGTTTGTAACCCCATGGACTATAGCTCACCAGGCTCCTCTGTCCATGGTATTTTCCTGGCACTACCAAATTATTCTTGCCCTGCTGGGTTTTAGATTTGTTTTAAATCAGTGACTCTTTTATTCCTTCTATCATCTCCCTTTTGGAATTGGAATTCTGTCCTATGCCTGTTCCACCATTATATCTTGGAAGCAGACAACTTGTTTTGTAATTTCACAGGTCTACAGATGGAGAGAAATTTTGCCCACGGATGGGTTACTTTGCAGGATGGTATGTCTCAGGCCAATTTTGATGTGGACAGGAATTAACTTGATGGAATATTTAATGAGAACACCATGGTAAGTGCCTTGCTAGAGGTACATTAGGGTGCCAGAGTCTCATTTATATACCTTATTTAGATGATTTAGATGATGAGATTTGGAACACTTTGAGTTGATGACATTTAGATGAGATTTTGAGTTTAGCATTAATACTGGAATACATTAGGAGTTTGGTGATGTTGGAATGGGGTGAGTGTATTTTGCATCTGGGATGGACATGGATTTTCAAGGGGCCAGATGGTGAACTATACTCAATTGATTAGTGTCCTTGAAAAATTCATGTTCAGCCAGAATCTTAGAATGTGACCTTATTTGGAAATAGAATCTCTGCAGATGTGCTTAGTTAAGAGGAGGTTATACTGGATTGTAGTGTATCCTAAACCCAGTGACTGGTGTTCTTCTAAGAAGAAGAAGAACATACAGAGATACTCACAGAGAAAAGAAGTCCATTTAAAAGTGGAAGCAGATGGAGGGAAGGATGGGGAGGAGGGATAGGTAGGGAGTTTGAGATTGTGTACACACAGCTGTGTTTAAAATGGATAACCAGCAAGGATCTACTATATAGCACAGGGAACTCCACTCAATGTTACGTGGCAGCCTGGATGGGAGGGGAGCTGGAGGGAGAATGGGTGCATGTATGTGCATGGCCGAGACCCTTCTTTGCTTGCCTGAAACTGTCAGAACAGTGTTTGCTCTTTTTTTTTCCAAGTGTGGATTTTTCGCAAGAGACAAAAATGCCTTCCCATATACAAGTGTTTACAAAACACAACTGATTCAACAATCCACAATGTTGTTAATCAGCTATATCCTAATAGAAAATAAAAAGTTTAAATATAAAAAAAATGAAACAAAATGAAAGCAGAGATGAGTGACCTATCTACAAGCCAAGGAACACCAAGGATTGCCAAGAATCACCAGAGGATAGGAAGAGGCATAGAGCGATCGTCTTCTAGGACTTTCGGAGGGAGGAAGGCTCTTTTAAAAAACCTTGCTCTTGGACTTCTAGTCTCTAGATCTGTAAGAGAATACATTTTTATTGTTTGAAGCCACAAAGTTTGTGGTCATTTGTTATGGCCACTTATAGGAGACTCATACATGCTAAGTGCCCTCATGGCTCTAAGGATTATGCAGAGTCTCTGACTAGAATGACCTTGCCTGTCCCCTTGTCATTTATCCATCCAAACGCTAGCTTCGCTTGGCGCTAGTGAAGCCGCCTAGGAATGTGGCTTTCATCTGGCCCTCTCATCTCCCTCCCGTCAGTCATCTCTGGTTGAAAAACCATCCCTTTCTGGAATGCCCCTTCTTCTGTTTGTTTTGCTAAGTGCCCTTTTGTTTATGACTCAGCAAAGTATTTCCTTCTAAGAAAGTCTTCACTGACTCCTTCTCTCCAGGCTGTGTTAGGACTCTGGCTCTGCACTTGGGGCAGTCTCTTTACTCCTATGATCTCTGTGAAACTGCTCTACAGATGTCTAGCTACCTGCCTCCCCTCCACCACTTTTAGCTTGAGAACATCTGGGGAGGACTGAAAACTCTTGTGTACCTTCTTATCTCCAACACTTGCTAAGGAGTCTGGTACATTGTAGGTGCTAAATAATACTTGCAATATTATTCAGACATATGTTCAGAAAGGATGAGCAGAAAGATGGAGGACAAAAAAGGAAGAAAGGGAAGAATAAAAGAACAAAATATGAGAAGGAAAAATAAGACAAAGGCAACACAGAAGGGAAACATAAAAATGAGAAAGAAGGAGAAGCATCCTTAGAGAAATGTGGATTGTCTGACATGGCAGTAGGAAAAGATACTTAAGTGGTGAAATATCAGTGTCAAAGGGTATATTACAGAGAAATGGAGAGGGTGGTTTGCTGTGTGCGCACAGAATGTGAGGCATGATTGTAGAACTGGGGGTTTCGGAGACAAGAGATACTTTCTCACCCTTCCCCAGAGAGCACAGATTCTAGTAGAATCAAATAAGAAAAACTGAACCATGTCTTTTTTTTTTTTTTGCAATTCAGGTTGATATAACAGGATATCCTAGAGAGGGTGCTTATAAATGAAATATAGGCTGGAAAGTCCAAGATCAAGGCGTGGGCAGGTTCAGTGTCTGTGAGGGCTCACTTCCTGGTTCACTGTCTTGCCGTGTTCTCACAGACCAGAGGCGAGAGCTTTCTGGGTCCCTTTTTTAAGAGTACTAATCCCATTCACATGGGCTCTAGCTTCACTTGACCCTCATTGTCTGATCACCTCCCTAAGACCCCACTTTCAGATACCATCACACTGGGGATTAGGTTTCTGGGTATGGACTCTGAGGGGACATAGACATTCCGTCTAAAGCAGCTTTGATAAAAGCATTGTACATAACGTGATAAAAGCCATGCTTACAAGAAAAAAAAAAAAAAAAAACAGCATTATTGCCCTGTGGAGGATGAAACATAAAGGAGTGTTCTGCTGAACCCAAGACAGCAAGGGGATGCCTTCAGATTAAGGTGAAAACCTTGTTAAGCCTGAATGGATAAGTAGGAGTTAATTAAGTAAAGGACAGGGTATAGTAACATATGAGAGACAATAGTAAATACAGAGTATATTAAAAAAAAGAGAGAGAGAGAGAGACCTGTAATGGGAAAGCAGAAAAGTCTGTATGATTGAAGGGTGATGCTAGCCAGACCCCAGATACCAAAGGGGGTCCTGCCCTAAAGGAAGTGTGGCCGCTGGAAGAATTTGGGAATCATAGAAAGATTTTTAAATGGAAAGTAGACTGGGTTTATGGTCAAGATGACAGAAAGTAGAACAGGTTAAGAGACTTATAATAATCAGATAAGGAATAATGATTTGAGGTGAGTGAGATCAATAATTATTTTTTTCATTACTTTTAAGCAACATGAAAAGCACTTACATACTGAAATAAATTTCATCTGAACACTGACACTGCAATCGGAAAACAGTCAGTTCTCATACAAGATCACTGTTCTACCATATCACACATGACCAGTTCAGGTAAGAAGGACAGAGTTACAAAGATGACACCTAGAAGACAGGGTTGCACATTGTCAATTCTCAGAAATATTTGTTGGCTCGTGTAGTGTTTAAGAGTGTGGGCCCTGGAATCAGACATACCTTCTTCTACCTCCTAACATCCAACCTCAGAAAATTTCCTTAATTTTTCTCATGATATCACCACAGTATGAAGGTAGCAATAGTGTCTACCCTACAGCACTCTTGTGAAGATTAAATAATTTACTATATGTAAAGCATTTAGCACAATGCCTGGCAGATGGTAGATATTCCATAAATGTTAGATGCTTTAGATGGATAAATTGATGAATTAATAATTCTGGAGAGGGCTAGGAACATGTAGCTAAGACTCCATGTGGTAGAGTATTTTGGAACAAATTTGAAGAGTCGAGGTGAATGAAGTGAGGTTGGTCCATATGCCCCTTGGGGTAAATTGCCCAGTGGATGCACAAGTATCTAAATGGTGACTGGCCAGGAGAGCTCAGTGGATTTGCAAATGAATTTGCACACCTGCACCTGGAAGTTGGCTCCATTCCAAAAGAGAAGTTACAAATCACTTGTTTTTGAAGGTGAAGGTACCACTTCTGTACATTTTGTTGAATTCTGGGTCTTTCCCTCTGAAAAGAAGATTTGTGTGTAATATATGAAGCAACAGGCTCCAGGTGTTCAATGATCTGACATAAGGTGACAGCTCAGTTGAAGCACTGTTCTCCACAACAAATTTGGCTTAAGCTCTGGAGCTTAGAGCAGTGGAACTAGGTTAACCCCAGCTTATAGCATTGCAAACGACCACACCCACCTTAGTAAAAAAGGGGTTGAATCCTCCAGAGTTTGTTGGCTGCTGACTCCCTTTCACTACTGGCAAAACTTGATTTTATTTGCAAATATCTCTGAGCATCTTCTATGTAGCAAGTAGTACACTAGTTGTGAGGATTGCGAAATAAATGATTTATATGCTTTCTTCCCTTAAAGAACTCATAAGCCAGAAATGGAGACAACCATAAATCCAACTAGCTTTAGTGCGGTGGGAGAAATGCCTTAAAAAGGTGTAAATATTGATGCTTACTGGGGCAGAAGAAAGGAAGAAGTCTGCTGTCAGTTTTACAAAAGGGGTTTATAAGTTTTAAAACTCAATTGCTGAGGGTCTGGGCTGTGATAAATCTCACACCTTGTTGCGGGGATTAGGAATGGGCAGACTTCAGAGAATGAATCGGTGGCATGAATCATGAGATTCAAACATATGTGCACTTGGATGCCAGCTTTCTTCTTTTAAGCATCTATACCTGATATGGACACACACATGTACACAGAGATACGCACAACTACTTCTCTACAAAGAACTTGATTCTAGTGATTAAAAGCTAAAGATAATATGTCTAATAATAAATATTTATTACTAAATTACAGAACAGATTAGAGTGATCTATTATGCAGCAGATGCGGGTTTGATCCCTGGGTCTGGGAGATCCCCTGAAGAAATGGCAATCCACTCCAGTATTCTTGCCTGAGAAATTCCGTGGATGGAGGAGCCTGGCGGGCTACAGTGCATGGGGTCGCAAGGAGTCAGACATGACTGAGTGACTGACACACACACAGTAGAATAAATGAGGGCTCGGTGGTAAAGAGTCTGCCTGCAATGCAGGAGATGCCGTTTGAACCCCTGGTTTGGGAAGATCCCCTGGAGGAGGGCATGGCAACCCACTCCAGTATTATTGCCTGGAGAATGCTATGGGCAGAGGAGGGTGGTGGGCTACAGTCCATGGGGTCACAAGAGTCAGACATGATTGAAGCAGCTGGGCACACAAACACACACAAACGAAACCATCAGACGATGCTCATCTATGTTGACAAGTGATTAAAAGGAACATTACCAAGCAGTAAACAGAGGGCAATCTAATGTTCAGAAGATATTTTTTTCCTAGATGAAAATATACCAAAATTTTGTATAGGACAGAAAGAAGGAGGTTAGGACAGGAACTAAAGGTTGGTCAAGTTTCACTTAGGTTTTGAAAGGTGTTTGGGATTTGAAAGGTATCTGGATGTTGAAGGGTATTTGGGTTTTGGAAATGAAGAATTGACAAAGCTCAACATATGGGACACAAGCTCCTGATATTCAATATCAAGATATTCAGTGACTTTGGGGTGATGGCTAGGGAATCAAGAAAAAGTTAAGTTAGGGTTCCAGCAGGGACCTTCAGTTGCTGTGTCACTTGGGAAAGTCATTTCAACTCTTCGACCTTTCAGATCAGGCATACGCTGTTTATCTCTGATGTCTGGTATGACCATTAGATGTCAGAGTTCATATAGAGTCCATCATAATAGTTAGTAGCATAGCACAGTGGGTAGAAGTCCAGGCCATGGGGCCTGAATGCCTCGTGCAGTTTCTGACTTCTCAGTTTACTAGCTGTGACCTTGGAGCAGTCAGCTAACCTCAGTGTCTTTGTCTGTAAAACGGAGATAATAAATAACACCTAAATCTATTTAGTTGTTCAGGGATAAACTGAAACGACGCAGGTAAATGCCCAGAACCTGGCACTAATGAGTGCTTCATCTGCACGTTGCATGCAGTGCATAGTGCAAACTCACCGCGTTCCTTTCCTTTGATGTGATTAAAAAAAATAGATACTGTATGGCTTGTATATGAATGAGAAAAAGAAACAAAATGGGTATCTTGCATTGCTAATAATGTGGTTCTATTACCATCACAGAATAGGGGATCTTTAACTGTTACTTTTATATTAATCTGTTTTATATTATTTATATTAATAGTAAAATGTAATTTAAAATTCATAAAATTATCTTGTTTGTGCAAAATCATTTAACTTTGTCAAAATCTTATTTTAGGAACTTTCTTGGAGGTCCAGTGATTAAGACTTCGCCCTCCAGTACAGGGTGTACACATGTTTCACAACCAAAAAAAAAAAAAAAAAGAAAGAAACATAAAGCAGAAACAATATTGTAACAAATTCAATAGAGACTTAAAAAATGGTCTACATCCAAATAGAATTATTTCTATTTATTAAATTTATCTAATTACTCAGAAAACTTGTGCTGATGTCTGTTCTGTTCCCTGCTCCAGAGAATTGAAAAGATAAGGTAAATAAGTGAGCACCACCCCAGAACTCTGCCTGGCATGGTAGGTGCCGATGAACACTTGTGGAATGATCAACTGAGTGAATTAATTAATGGTGGGCACTTGCCCCTTTCAACGTTCAAAAGATGTGGAATTAAATGACACGTCTGATGTCTGCTTCAGGGTAGAGCTGGGTGAAATTCTACATCTCCTAAGAATACTCTCAGTTTTCTTTGCACACCATTATGCTGCTTGCTCATGCAAATACAGGCAAGTAGAGACTCTATAAATATTATTTATCAAAGCTAGGAAACAATGGGAGGGCCTTCACAGCAGATGGGCATCTTGCTGTAGATATTTCAAACAGACCTCTGATGGGATTGGAGTCAGTGATGCTGAGAGAAGCACAGCAGAAGTGGACATGTGGCATCAATCAGTGATGCAACCTTTCCTTAGTATCCAGATACCAAATGCAAGCCATCCTTGCAAAGACAGGGCGTAAGTTTTCTAAAAGTTCCTGGCAGGGAGGGGTACTGAGCAGCACCTGGCCAGAGCAAGGACCTGGGTCAGATGCCCTGGGTTCAGATCTCAGACCTGCTACTGACTGATGATAAAGCTCAGGCAGTCCCGTTCCTCTGTAGGAGTCCCAGCCCCACAGGTGTCACTGTGAATTAGGTACTACAGCACCCTGTGCTTCGAGCACCTTCCCTGTGTGGAACTGGCTTTCCTTTTCACCTCTGTCTTCATCCATCCTAAAGGGCTTTGGGAAAGTTGTAAATAAAAACAGATCCTTCCGAAGGTCAGGAATGCAAGTCTACCAGTTTGTCTGAAATAAGAATAAGGGGAGTCTTAGAGCCATTGAAAAGGACCAAGTGTGGGTCTCGCACGGGGCTTCCTCCATGTGAGGCGCTAGAAGCGTGGCTTCTGCCTTGATGTTTAAAGAATTTAATCAGAGTATGGTTGATTGCCAAGGTGGTGCTGGTTTTAGATGTACAGCAAAGTGAACCACACACACACACACGTGTGTGTGTGTGTGTGCATGCTCAGCCACTCAGTTGTGTCTGACTCTTTGTGAGCCCATGGACTGTATTGCGCCTACCAGGCTTCTCTGTCCATGGAATTTCCCAGGCAAGAATATTGGAGTGGGTTGCCATTTCCTACTCCAGGGGATCTTTCCAACCCAGGTATCGAACCCATGTCTCCTGTGCCTTGTGCATTGGCAGACAGATTACCTCTGAGTCATCTGGGAAGCCTATATATATATACACACACACACACACACACACACACACACACACACTCAATTCAATCAAGTAGAGTTCTTCCCTGGTTGGTTATAAACCTAACAGATTTTTTCCCTCTTGTGGATTAGTCAAATAGTTCAAAGAAGTCAACAAAAATAACCCTAAACATATAAACAATGAATAAAACATTAAAAAAAAAAGTTGGCAAAACTGCACAGAACTTTATCTCATTATTTAAGGGTACTCTAAGTTTTCAAATGTTTTCAAAAATGACACAAGAAGACCATTTAGAATTATGAGTTACTGAGGCAGCATGAAAATTAGTATAGCTAAAGAATGTGCAAGAGCTGAGGTTTCTGGCACACACCTTCTAGTGATTTAGTATCTGTGTACCTCAGAGTGAGACATCGAGGACTAGTTTCGTGTTCACTTACAAGGGGCAAAATCGTTAGCTCAAAGCTGGTTGAACCCCATTCATTTCCACAGAATAAGTAAGAAGACTTATATGTTGCACATTCTTGAGAAAGAAATGAAGTCTCTCTCTTTTAACATCTGCTTCCTTCCCATAAATTATCCACCCTGCTCTCAGGCCCAGTGTTAGCAGGTAACCAGCTGCGGTGCTCTGCAGTAATTCATTCCCTTGAAAGTGTTTCTGGAGATGGTGGGATTTACATGTTGTTGAAGTTTCCTGTAAGACAGGGAAGAATGCACTTGATTAATGGTGATTTCCTTTCCAGTTTTGAGGATCTGAGAACACAGAGTGCATTTAACCTGTGCTCCATCCCAGACTAGGGGCTCAGTTCTTGTTGATAGACTGGGCAATGGAATCCTCTTCCTCTTCTTCACTTGCTCTATGTTTCTCATTCTATTCCACTGAATACAGAGCTTTGGTCTTCACCAGCACGTCTTCCTGACTCCTGAAACTTTAGATAAGTTCCTCACTCAGTTTAGTTCAGTTCAGTCACTCAGTCATGTCTGACTTTTGCGACCCCATCGACTGCAGCATGCCAGACCTCCCTGTCCATCACCAACTCCTGGAGCTTACTCAAACTCATGTCCATTGAGTCAGTGATGCCATCCAACCATCTCATCCTCTGTCATCCCCTTCTCCTCCTGCCCTCAATCTTTCTCAGCATCAGGGTCTTTTCAAATGAGTCAGTTCTTCACAGCAGGTAGCCAAAGTATTGGAGTTTCAGCATCAGTCCTTCCAATGAATATTCAGGACTGATTTCCTTTAAGATGGACTGGTTGGATCTCCTTGCAGTCCAAGGGACTCTCAAGAGTCTTTTCGAACACCACAGTTCAAAAGCATCAATTCTTGAGTGCTCAACTTTGTTTATAGTCCAACTCTTACATTGATACATGACCACTGGAAAAATCGTAGTTTTGACAAGACAGACCTTTGTTGGAAAAATTCCCCACTAGTTCCCCACTAGTCCCTGCTGAATCAAATGCAACTTCCCCAGTCTCTGCTTCCCTCACTAACTCTCAGATCTAGCGCACTGATGGTCATGTAACCTCTACCAATTCAGATAACCACGTGTGGTAGTTGACTAGAACGTGGTGCTCAGCTTTCTCACCTATTGTATGGGTTATTCTGAGTATCTGGTGAATAATACGTCAGTATTTCACTTGAGAAATATGTTATGTGCCTAACAGTCAAAGCCCCAGCTGGATACAGGAAATACAAGGCTGACTAAAGCACAAGGGGCTTAAAGTCTAGTCGACTACCGTCATTATGAGAAGACAAAATGGTTTCACAATTAGCCTATGTTTTTAGAAGACTCCGAACCATAACTTATTTGTGTTTGCAGAACTTCTAGTTAAGTTTCAGAAGAGTGAATCATAACCAAGTTCCAAGAAACAGCGGGGCTGGTTGCCATAAACAACCTCATGTGTGAAACTGGGAATGGATACTCCCTGATATTTTTCAAATGTCGAGGTGAGAAATGAAGATGGCAGTTCTGAATGTGGGGGCTGATCCTGAGAAATAAAAGACTGAAATGAAAAGTAAAACCAGAACACCTTTTTTTTTCCTTGAGATAGAATTGACTGTGTGGCTGAGTTTTGCAGCAAAAAGGTGACAGTAATGAAGAAATGGGTGTCATTTCTCTTCCAGATTTTCATGGTGCAAATTCACAAATGTATAGAACTTTTCCAATTTCTTAGAATTTAAACTTTGTAATAATTACCACTATTTTGAGTGCCTACTCTACATATGTATGTATGGATATGCCTGTTATTTCTGGGCCTCTTTCCCTGTTTAATAATGATCATTTAAAATAAGGAAACTGACGCTCAGAGACTAAAAATGGAGAGCAATTGCCTTGCCTTCATTTAGCATATCTTATCATTTCTGAGCTGATTAGAATAATATATTAGAAGAGATGCCCACGACCCAAGGGGAGATAATAAGCCTGAATCATCTTTAGAGAGCAAAGAAGAGTTGTGTGATGAATGCTGTTTTGTTAATGGCACAGCTCGTGGGCGCCACAGAGGTGGTGGAAAATGAGTGTGACAACACAGCTAGAATAAAGCTCTTGTCTGTAATTATAGTAAGGTCACATTTTTTGTGCATTAAACAGTTGACTTACTGAAGTAGATTGGAAAGAAACACTGTTGTTCTTTCCTCTTCCTTTCCTCCTTTCTCCATTGAGACTGTGACACTCCTTGGGAGCCAGGTATCTAAGACATTGAAGGGGAACGTCCGGCAAGAATCTGAGATGTAGCTCAGCATTCAAGGCTTCATATGCTTAGCTTCCTGCTTGACTCTCTCTGCCACGTGCTCAGCTGTTTTTTAGCATTGAGACTCTGCTGTGGTTTTCCCCAGGTGCCATGCCGTTTCTAGTTTCATGGCTTTACTCATGCTGTGCTCCCCTCCTGGAATATCTTTGAGGGAGGTTCACTGGCTCACTGGGCTTCCCTAGCAGTAAAGAATCCGCCTGACAATGCAGGAGACCCAGGTTTGATCCTTGGGTTGGGAAGATCCCCTGGAGAAGAGAATGGTAACCCACTCCAGTATTCTTGCCTGGAGAATCCTATGGACAGAGGAGCCTGGGGGGCTACAGTCCATGGGGTCACAAAGAGTAAGACAAGGCTGAGCATCAAACACTTTCATTTTGTTGGATCAAAACTTAATTATCCCTGCAGACTCGACACCTGAGGTCACCCTCTTCATTACCTTTGGCATGCCATTTCAGACCTGAGGGAGCCACTTAGGTTTTCCAGTCTGCCTTATAATTGTCTCCTAAAGTCCTCTGTCACACCAACAAGATCCTAACTCCTTGAACACAGGGATATTGCCTTATTCATCTCTTTATCTCCAGCATCTGGCATATAAAGCACTTTCAGGAAAGATGTCCTGAATGAACAAGTATTGTGTAATGTTCTTCCTTTGAAATCCGATGCTTTGATTCTTTTCATAACATCTCTGCCAGTTGCTTTCTAGTCTCTCATAGGTACCCCACACTGATAACTCACCAGTATCAGAGCTCCCCCACTTCCTCTTCGTTGTGGTTTACTTTTTCCCCATTGTTACTGGCAGGTTTTAGAAGGTAAGATGTACTCATGAAGAGTACATATGTCTTCAAATTATAAAATCTAAGACATCCTTCTGTGGACCTTCTACATACTTACCTAGGCTTGCATGTGTGATAAGTAGCTTCAGTCATGTCTGACTCTATGGACTGTAGCCTGCCAGGCTCCTCTGTCCATGAGATTCTGTAGGACAAAATACTGGAGAGGGTTGTGATTTCCTCCTCCAGGAGATCTTCCCAACCCAGGATTGAATCCATGTCTCTTGCATCTCTTGCACTGCAAGCTGATTCTTTACCACTAGCGCCACCTCTTAGATATGACTAATCTTTAGTTCTGTGATATTAAAGTCACTTCATCCATTTGGCAGTGTTTTTGTAAAAGGACCAAGTAAGGAAATATATTTTTAAAAATTTCCTAAGTTATAAAACTATTTTTCAGTTATTACTTATAATTTCCATGATATATTTTGTTCCCTAGAGTCAGACAGGATGAAGTACCATTTTAGATTGACTCAATTTATTTTTAAAATCATGTTAGATATTGTGTCAGAAAAGGTACATAATGAGGTGCATCATTAATGCTCTCTGTACTTTTTGTTTGATGATTTTGAAAAATTAATGTTGTCTAATGGGCTAGTGGAATAATACTTGTAAGATGTGATTGTCTTGCTTGTGCCTTGATAGTAATGATAATGAGGACTAACGTTTATGAGGCTCTGGTCAGCAAAGTACATCTGGATTAATTACAAAAACAGCAACCGCACATGAGCACTTGTAAGTGCCATGCACTGTTAGGTTTTATATGTACAGAATCTCAGATCTTCACAACAAGTCTAGTAAATGTTTGCAAGTCTCCTTTCACACATACAGAGACTGAGGATCAAAACGATCTGATGCTTGGGCACACATTTTGCAGGAAGTTGCTGACATAGTATATTAAACCACTGTGAATGGCACTGCCCTTCTGATCCGGAGCATTTGCAACCACAATTAACAGGATCTCATCTGATCCTGACAATGACTGTGTGAATGATGCTTTATCAGGTTTCCATTTACAGGGTCACAGAGATCCAGCAGTATTAATAAGTTATTTAAGAGCCCAAAGGTAGGCAGATAAAAAAAAAAAAAAAACTTTCAATAGCCATTAGTCAATTTCTAAGCATCGTTCAACCAGAGCTATGGGGCTGGTCAAAATTCAGCTGACGTGGTAGCCATAGAGAGAGGCAAGTCTTCTGTAACAAGACCACTAACACAGGGTGATCTTATCATCACTCTATACATGGTGACATCCTTTCAGTCAGTTCAGTGCCGTCGCTCACTTGTGTCTGACTCTTTGTGACCCCATGGACTGAAACATGCCAGGCTTCCATGTCCATCACCAACTCCCGAAGTTGGCTCAAGCTCATGTCCATTGAGTCAGTGATGCCATCCAACCACCTCATCCTCTGTCGTCCCCTTCTCCTCCTGCCTTCAATCTTGCCCAGCATCAGGGTCTTTTCCAATGAGTCAGCTCTTCACATCAGGTGGCCAAAGTATTGGAGTTTCAGCTTCAGCATCAGTCCTTCCAATGAATATTCAGGACTGATTTCCTTTCAGATTGACTGGTTGGATCTCCTTGCAGTCCAAGGGACTC
This sequence comes from Bos javanicus, assembly GCF_032452875.1. Lineage (NCBI taxonomy): Eukaryota > Metazoa > Chordata > Mammalia > Artiodactyla > Bovidae > Bos > Bos javanicus. Next base: position 4,612,257 of record NC_083881.1, read on the forward strand.
TCAAGAGCCTTCTTCAACACCACAGTTCAAAAGCATCAATTCTTTAATCCTTTAATCTCTCATTATTTTAAACAACAGAATTCATTATTTTCTTGCCATACCACATAGGGCAAAAATAGCAACAGACTCTTCAAGTGTCCCTTGCATCCTGCTCCCCTCAGTGTATCCCCAACCACGCTTCATTTTCGAAAAAGCATTACATTAGAACCTGAGATTTTTGTTTGGTCAGAATCAGCTCTTTCCAAGGGCTTTTTACAAATGGTAGATGATGTGATGTCCTCTAAGGCAAGGGTGCCAATCAGAGAACTACATGGCATTTTGCAAGATATGATGAGTGTCAGAAAAGTCTGATTTGCAGGTCCAATTTCTTCCTTTGACAACCAGTGACCTCTCTAAACCCAAGGCACATGGAGTGGTGACATGGAAATGGTAATATTACCTATCTCCCAGGGCTGCAGAGAATGGTACATTAGAGTGTATGAAATCCCTTGCATGCAAACGTGAGTCCTCATTTTCTTTTTCCAGTTTTGTCCAAAGTTAGTTTGTAGAATGTTTTTGTTGTTATTTGTTTGTTTGATTTATTTTTGAGAGATCCTATGAAACTTTGGATTTAATTCACATATTTGTTGAAATTTCATTTAGGTCAAGTTGACTGATGGGTAAAGGTCATCAATGTGCACACATTAAGAGAAAACTCAAGGGGCTTCCTTGGTGGCCCAGTGGTTAAGAATCTGCCTTGAAATGCAAGGGACACAGGTTCCATCTCTGGTCGGGGAACTAAGATCCCAAATGCTGCAGAGCAACTAAGCCCATGTGCTGAAATTACTGAGCCCATGCACTGCAATGAAAGATCCCACCTGCCACAGCTAAGAAATGACTCAGCCAATTAAATAAATTAAAAAAGAGAACATTCAAATCCTTGAGTCATGTTTACCTGCATTCCTAATCTAGCTTCACCCTCCCAGATCTCTGAGACATCCACCATCCTTGACATGGTCCCTCCCATCTGTGCTGGCTCCCATGTGGATGCTCCTAAAAGACCAGTAGTGTCAGAAAAAGGGAAGGAAAACATCTGGTTGATACTGAAATTTCTGACTCAGCTCAGACAGACCAGTGTTCTCTGTGTTGGGAACATGGAGGAGGAATGCATTTGGGGAACAAAGTTTTAGGGGCTTATGGCATGTTTCTGCTTGCTAAACAAGACTGATGCCAAGACTCAGCTCCCCCAGAAACCTCCTCTGATCCCTACACACACTTCAGCCCCAGGCTACATGATGTACCCTCTGCTCCGCTTTTGCACCATTTTTTAAAGTTTTTTTTTAATGTAATCATTTTATTTATTTTTTCTTTATCTATTTTTAATTGAAGCATAATTGTTTTACAGTATTGTGTTGCTTTCTGCCATACATCAACGTGAATCAGCCAAAGGTATAAAAAATGCTTGCTCCTTGGAAGAAAAGTTATGGCAAACCTAGACAGCATATTGAAAAGCAGAGACATCACTTTGCCAACAAAGGTCCATATCGTTAAAGCTATGGTTTTTCCGGTAGTCATGTGAGAGCTGGACCATAAAGAAGGCTGAGCACCAAAGAATTGATGCTTTTGAACTGTGGTGCTGGAGAAGACTCTTGAGAGTCCCTTGGACAGCAAGATCAAACCAGTCAATCCCAAAGGAAATCAACCCTGAATATTCATTGGAAGATCTGATGCTGAAGCTCCAATACTTTGGCCACCTGATGGGAAGAGCCAACTCAATAGAAAAGAAACAACCCTGATGCTGGGAAAGATTGAGGGCAGGAGGAGAAGGGGACAACAGAGGATGAGATGGTTGGATGGCATCACTGACTCAGTGGACCTGAGTTTGAGGAAATTCTGGGAGATAGTGAAGGACAGGGAAGCCTGGCATGCTACAGTTCATGCGGTCAGACACGACTTAGTGACTGAACAACAACAATATGTACGTCCCCTCTCTCTTGAGCCTCTCCCACCTCCCACCCCATCCATCCCTCTAGGTTGTCACAGAGCCACGGTTTGTGTTCCCTGAGTCATACAGCAAATTCCCACCGGCTGTCTATTTTGCATATGGGATTTTATGTTTCGTGCTACTCTCTAATGTGGACCATTTTAAAAGTCATTATTGAACTTGTTATTGCTTCTGTTTTGTGTTCTGGTTTTTTGGCCTCAGGGCCTGTGAGATCTTAGCTCTCTTACTGGGGATCCAACCTGCTCCCTCTGAATTGGAAGATGAAAGCTTGACCCCTGGACCACCAGAGAAGTCCCTTTCATAGCATTCTGACCTGCGTAAATGATTATACCTCTTACAATATACTCAAGCAGTATGTTTTAGAATTTGTTTCCCAAGGGACTCTGAATCTTGTTCATCATGGACCTAGTTAATTTATGCCATGCTTGCATTACAATGCCTGATGCATATTAAGCCCTCAATAAAGGTCCCAAAGAGTTGGAGACGACTGAGCAACTGAACTGAACTGAACTGAAAGGTTTGGTGAATGCATAAAATAATTTATGAATCCATTGCTTATGTCATCAAGGTTATTGTGCTTATAAAGGTAGCACCATCTCTAAAGATGCCCCTTCTTCCTGCCAGGCTCCATCTACTATGATTAATTCCACAGTGAAAAATCCGCTCAGTCACCGAGGTGTGGGTATGGGGTTGCGTGTTTGGTGAATCATAGGAAAGGGCCCTAGCACAGCTGTGGGTGTCTCGCCCACCTTTCTTTGGCAGTTGTCACCAGCTCACCTTCCCCTCCCTCTCTCCCACCCTCTCAGCACTGTCCAGACACCCAGCATCCTTTCCCAGCCTCATCTCTGACGCCAAATTGATAGCCAGAGAAACCCTCAGCTCCTGGCTGTATTTTTCCAGTTGTGTTATTCTGTCTCTATCTTCATTTTATGATTTCTCACCTCGAGGGAAAAACAGAAAGAGCTATTTTTCCCCCCCTCTGCCCTGCAGGGGGTTGAGCAGATTCTGAACAGTATGAAATGATCTTGCCAGGGGCTGAAGGCGTTCTCAGGTCCTAACCATCTCTCTGTGCATTCGGGGGGCTGGATGGGTTAAGTATTTCATTTCCTGTCAGCAGAATCCTGTCTTATTTAGGTTCCATGGGAGAAGGAAAAAAAGAAAATAGAAAATGTCAGAAATGAGGGCAAGGTGTATGTCCACGGATAATTTTTTTTGCAGTCATTCAAAACACTGACACATACTTTCCTGACCAGAGATGTGCATAGTTGAAGAATTCCCTTGACCTCACTCCACTTTTCTCTTATAATAGATCCTTCTATTTGCATAATCCTTTTCATTTTGCACAGTGGTGCTGCATCTGTCAGCTCATCTTACTCTTTAAAGATTCCAGTGAAATTAGTAGGGTAAAAATGATCTCCAAGGTTAACCCTTGAGGAAATGGAGGCTGGTAGAAGGCACCGTGCTTCAAGGATTGACCACGGGCTCGTCACCAGTGGATGACAACCTGGACGGTGACCTTTGTTTTGCCCAAACCCTCCCCTCTGTTCCTTCTCCCTGCAACATGTGACCTTCTGAAGTGCACAACTAATACAGACTTTGTCTATTTGAATCATTTATTTGATGTATTAAGAGAACAAATATTATCCAAAACACATTTTTTTTTCCTGATTTTAAAATTTGCTTTATTTTTAACATTTAAGTTCTCTTTCCTAAAGGATTATAAAGTGGACCATTTCATTCTTGATGAAAATTAATCTTCAGGATTAAGAACTTCCAGTTGTTCCTTACTATCTTCAGTGGGTCATCATGCTGCCATCTCTGAAGCTTGACTTTTACTGAGTTCCAGTTCCAGTTTAGTTGCTCAGTCGTGTCCAACTCTTTGCAACCCCATGAACCACAGCATGCTAGGCTTCCCTGTCCATCACCAACTCCCGGAGTCTACCCAAACCCATGTCCATTGAGTCAGTGATGCCATCGAATCATCTCATCCTCTGTCATCCCTTTCTCCTCCTGCCATCAATTTTTCCCAGCATCAGGGTCTTTTCCAATGAGTCAGCTCTTCACATCAGGTGGCCAAAGTATTGGAGTTTCAGCTTCAACATCAGTCCTTCCAATGAACACCGGGGACTGATCTCCTTGAGGATGGACTGGTTGAATCTCCTTGCAGTCCAAGGGACTCTCAAGAGTCTTCTTCAATACCACACTTCAAAAGCATCAATTCTTTGGCACTCAGCTTTCTTTATGGTCCAACTCTCACAACCATACATGACTACTGGGAAAACCATGGCTTTGACTAGATGGACCTTTGTTGACAAAGTAATGTCTCTGCTTTTGAATATGCTGTCTAGGTTGGTCATAACTTTCCTTCCAAGGAGTAAGCTTATTTTAATTTCATGGCTGCAATCACCATCTGCTGTGATTTTGGAGCCCCTCAAAATAAAGTCAGCCACTGTTTCCACTTTTCCCCATCTATTTGCCATGAAGTGATGGGACCAGATGCCATGATCTTAGTTTTCTGAATGCTGAGTTTTTTATTTTTTTTATTTTTAAACTTTACATAATTGTATTAGTTTTGCCAAATATCAAAATGAATCCACCACAGGTATACATGTGTTCCCCATCCTGAACCCTCTTCCCTCCTACCTCCCCATACCAACCCTCTGGGTCATCCCAGTGCCCTAGGCCCAAGCATCCAGCATCGTGCATCGAACCTGGACTGGCATCTCATTTCATACATGATATTATACATGTTTCAATGCCATTCTCCCAAATCTTCCCACCCTCTCCCTCTCCCACAGAGTCCATAAGACTGTTCTATACATCAGTGTCTCTTTTGCTGTCTCGTACACAGGGTTATTGTTACCATCTTTCTAAATTCCATATATATGCGTTAGTATACTGTATTGGTGTTTTTCCTTCTGGCTTACTTCACTCTGTATAATAGGTTCCAGTTTCATCCACCTCATTAGAACTGATTCAAATGTATTCTTTTTAATGGCTGAGTAATACTCCATTGTGTATATGTACCACTGCTTTCTTATCCATTCATCTGATGATGGACATCTAGGTTGCTTCCATGTCCTGGCTATTATAAACAGTGCTGCAATGAACATTGGGGTACACGTGTCTCTTTCCCTTCTGGTTTCCTCAGTGTGTATGCCCTGCAGTGGGATTGCTGGATCATAAGGCAGTTCTATTTCCAGTTTTTTAAGGAATCTCCATACTGTTCTCCATAGTGGCTGTACTAGTTTGCATTCCCACCAACAGTGTAAGAGGGTTCCCTTTTCTCCACATCCTCTCCAGCATTTATTATCTGTAGACTTTTGGATCGCAGCCATTCTGACTGGTGTGGAATGGTACCTCATAGTGGTTTTGATTTGCATTTCTCTGATAATGAGTGATGTTGAGCATCTTTTCATGTGTTTGTTAGCCATCTGTATGTCTTCTTTGGAGAAATGTCTATTTAGTTCTTTGGCCCATTTTTTGATTGGGTCATTTATTTTTCTGGAGTTGAGCTGTAGGAGTTGCTTGTATATTTTTGAGATTAGTTGTTTGTCAGTTGCTTCATTTGCTATTATGTTCTCCCATTCTGAAGGCTGTCTTTTCACCTTGCTAATAGTTTCCTTTGATGTGCAGAAGCTTTTAAGGTTAATTAGGTCCCATTTGTTTATTTTTTCTTTTATTTCCAATATTCTGGGAGGTGGGTCATAGAGGATCCTGCTGTGATGTATGTCAGAGAGTGTTTTGCCTATGTTCTCCTCTAGGAGTTTTATAGTTTCTGGTCTTACTTTTAGATCTTTAATCCATTTTGAGTTTATTTTTGTGTATGGTGTTAGAAAGTGTTCTAGTTTCATTCTTTTACAAGTGGTTGACCAGATTTCCCAGCACCACTTGTTAAAGAGATTGTCTTTAATCCATTGTATATTCTTGCCTCCTTTGTCAAAGATAAGGTGTCCATATGTGCATGGATTTATCTCTGGGCTTTCTATTTTGTTCCATTGATCTATATTTCTGTCTTTGTGCCAGTACCATACTGTCTAGATAACTGTGGCTTTGTAGTAGAGCCTGAAGTCAGGTAGGTTGATTCCTCCAGTTCCATTCTTCTTTCTCAGGATTGCTTTGGCTATTTGAGGTTTTTTGTATTTCCATACAAATTGTGAAATTATTTGTTCTAGCTCTGTGAAGAATACCGTTGGTAGCTTGATAGGGATTGCATTGAATCTATAAATTGCTTTGGGTAGTATACTCATTTTCACTATATTGATTCTTCCAATCCATGAACATGGTATATTTCTCCATCTATTAGTGTCCTCTTTGATTTCTTTCACCAGTGTTTTATAGTTTTCTATATATAGGTCTTTAGTTTCTTTAGGTAGATATATTCCTAAGTATTTTATTCTTTCCGTTGCAATGGTGAATGGAATTGTTTCCTTAATTTCTCTTTCTGTTTTCTCATTATTAGTGTATAGGAATGCAAGGGATTTCTGTGTGTTGATTTTATACCCTGCAACTTTACTATAGTCATTGATTAGTTCTAGTAATTTTCTGGTGGAGTCTTTAGGGTTTTCTATGTAGAGGATCATGTCATCTGCAAACAGTGAGAGTTTTACTTCTTCTTTTCCAATTTGGATTCCTTTTATTTCTTTTTCTGCTCTGATTGCTGTGGCCAAAACTTCCAAAACTATAGTAATAGTAATAGTAATGGTGAAAGTGGGCACCCTTGTCTTGTTCCTGACTTCAGAGGAAATGCTTTCAATTTTTCACCATTGAGGATAATGTTTGCTGTGGGTTTGTCATATATAGCTTTTATTATGTTGAGGTATGTTCCTTCTATTCCTGCTTTCTGGAGAGTTTTTATCATAAATGGGTGTTGAATTTTGTCAAAGGCTTTCTCTGCATATATTGAGATAATCATATGGTTTTTATTTTTCAATTTGTTAATGTGGTGTATTACATTGATTGATTGTGGATATTGAAGAATCCTTGCATCCCTGGGATAAAGCCCACTTGGTCATGGTGTATGATCTTTTTAATGTGTTGTTGGATTCTGATTGCTAGAATTTTGTTAAGGATTTTTGCATCTATGTTCATCAGTGATATTGGCCTGTAGTTTTCTTTTTTTGTGGGATCTTTGTCAGGTTTTGGTATTAGGGTGATGGTGGCCTCATAGAATGAGTTTGGAAGTTTACCTTCCTCTGCAATTTTCTGGAAGAGTTTGAGTAGGATAGGTGTTAGCTCTTCTCTAAATTTTTGGTAGAATTCAGCTGTGAAGCCGTCTGGACCTGGGCTTTTGTTTGCTGGAAGATTTTTGATTACAGTTTCAATATCCATGCTTGTGATGGGTCTGTTAAGATTTTCTATTTCTTCCTGGTCCAGTTTTGGAAAGTTGTACTTTTCTAAAAATTTGTCCATTTCTTCCATGTTGTCCATTTTATTGGCATATAATTGTTGATAGTAGTCTCTTATGATCCTTTGTATTTCTGTGTTGTCTGTTGTGATCTCTCCATTTTCATTTCTAATTTTATTGATTTGATTTTTCTCCCTTTGTTTCTTGATGAGTCTGGCTAATGGTTTGTCAATTTTATTTATCCTTTCAAAGAACCAGCTTTTGGTTTTGTTGATTTTTGCTATGTCTCTTTTGTTTCTTTTGCATTTATTTCTGCTCTAATTTTTAAGATTTCTTTCCTTCTACTAACCCTGGGGTTCTTCATTTCTTCCTTTTCTAGTTGCTTTAGGTGTAGAGTTAGGTTATTTATTTGATTTTTTTCTTGTTTCTTGAGGTGTGCCTGTATTGCTATGAACTTTCCCCTTAGGATTGCTTTTACCGTGTCCCACAGGTTTTGGGTTGTTGTGTTTTCATTTTCATTCGTTTCTATGCAAATTTTGATTTCTTTCTTGATTTCTTCTGTGATTTGTTGGTTATTCAGCAGCATGTTATTCAGCCTCCATATATTGGAATTTTTAATAGTTTTTCTCCTGTAGTTGAGATCTAATCTTACCGCATTGTGGTCAGAAAAGATGCTTGGAATGATTTCTATTTTTTTGAATTTACCAAGGCTAGATTTATGGCCCAGGATGTGATCTATCCTGGAGAAGGTTCCATGTGCGCTTGAGAAAAAGGTGAAATTCATTGTTTTGGGATGAAATGTCCTATAGATATCAATTAGGTCTAACTGGTCTATTGTATCGTTTAAAGTTTGTGTTTCCTTGTTAATTTTCTGTTTAATTGATCTATCCATAGGTGTGAGTGAGGTATTAAAGTCTCCCACTATTATTGTGTTATTGTTAATGTCTCCTTTCATACTTGTTAGCATTTGTCTTACATACTGCGGTGCTCCCGTGTTGGGTGCATATATATTTATAATTGTTATATCTTCTTCTTGGATTGATCCCTTGGTCATTATGTAGTGACCTTTTTGTCTCTTTTCACATCCTTTGTTTTAAAGTCTATTTTATCTGATATGAGTATTGCTACTCTTGCTTTCTTTTGGTCTCTATTTGCATGGAAAATCTTTTTCCAGCCCTTCACTTTCAGTCTGTATGTGTCCCCTGTTTTGAGGTGGGTCTCTTGTAGACAACATATGTAGGGGTCTTGTTTTTGTATCCATTCAGCCAGTCTTTGTCTTTTGGTTGGGGCATTCAACCCATTTACATTTAAGGTAATTACTGATAAGTATGATCCTGTTGCCATTTACTTTATTGTTTTGGGTTCGAATTTATACACCGTTTTTGTGTTTCCTGTCTAGAGAATATCCTTTAGTATTTGTTGGAGAGCTGGTTTGGTGGTGCAGAATTCTCTCAGCTTTTGCTTGTCTGAAAAGCTTTTGATTTCTCCTTCATACTTGAATGAAATCCTTGCTGGGTACAATAATCTGGGCTGTAGGTTATTTTCTTTCATCATTTTAAGTATGTCTTGCCATTCCCTCCTGGCTTGAAGAGTTTCTATTGAAAGATCAGCTGTTATCCTTATGGGAATTCCCTTGTGTGTTATTTGTTGTTTTTCCTTGCTGCTTTTAATATTTGTTCTTTGTGTTTGATCTTTGTTAATTTGATTAATTTGTGTCTTGGGGTGTTTTGCCTTTGGTTTATCCTGTTTGGGACTCTCTGGGTTTCTTGGACTTGGGTGATTATTTCCTTCCCCATTTTAGGGAAGTTTTCAACTATTATCTCCTCAAGTATTTTCTCGTGGTCTTTCTTTTTGTCTTCTTCTTCTGGGACCCCTATGATTCAAATGTTGTAGTGTTTAATATTGTCCTGGAGGTCTCTGAGATTGTCCTCATTTCTTTTAATTTGTTTTTCTTTTATCCTCTCTGATTCATTTATTTCTACCATTCTATCTTCTAATTCACTAATCCTATCTTCTGCCTCTGTTATTCTACTATTTGTTGCCTCCAGAGTGTTTTTAATTTCATTTATTGCATTATTCATCATATATTGACTCTTTTTTATTTCTTCTAGGTCCTTGTTAAACCTTTCTTGCATCTTCTCAGTCCTTGTCTCCAGGCTATTTATCTATGATTCCATTTTAATTTCAAGATTTTGGATCAATTTCACTATCATTATTTGGAATTCTTTATCAGGTAGATTCCCTATCTCTTCCTCTTTTGTTTGGTTTGGTGGGTATTTATCCTGTTCTTTTATCTGCTGTGTATTCCTCTGTCTCTTCATCTTGTTTAAATTGCTGAGTTTGGGGTGTCCTTTCTATATTCTGGCAGTTTGTGGAGTTCTCTTTATTGTGGCATTTCCTTGCTGTGTGTGGGTTTGTACAGGTGGCTTGTCAAGGTTTCCTGGTTAGGGAAGCTTGTGTCGGTGTTCTGGTGGGTGGAGCTGTATTTCTTCTCTCTCCTTTCGAAGAGTTGGGTTGCTTTTCTGGGTGCTTGATGTCCTCTGCCGGCTTTCAGAAGTTGTTTTGTGGAATTTACTCAACGTTTAAATGCTCTTTTGATGAATTTGTGGGGGAGAAAGTGTTCTCCCCGTCCTACTCCTCTGCCATCTTGGCTCCTCCCTTGAATGCTGAGTTTTAAGCCAACTTTTTCACTCTCCTCTTTCACTTTCATCAAGAGGCTTTTGAGTTCCTCTTCACTTTCTGCCATAAGGGTGGTATCATCTGCATATCTGAGGTTATTGATATTTCTCCTGGCAATATTGATTCCAGATAGTGCTTCCTCCAATCCAGCATTTCTCATGATGTACTCTGCATATAAGTTAAATAAGCAGGGTGACAATATACAGCCTTGACATACTCCTTTTCCTATTTGGAACCAGTCTGTTGTTCCATTTCCAATTCTACTATTGCTTCCTGACCTGCATACAAGTTTCTCAAGAGGCAGGTCAGGTGGTCTGATATTCCCATCTCTTTCAGAATTTTCCACAGTTTATTATGATCCACACAGTCAATATAGTTACTGTTCTCAAATTTAAAAGTTAAGGGTTTGAAAAAAAAACTCTTAATCCATGGAATATCAGGAAGACGGCCTCAATCTTTGTCTTAGTACAAAATTAGGGTGCAAAGTTAGCCCTAGACTCAACGATGTTCTTGTCTACAATCAAAGACTTTGACATAGTCAATAAAGCAGAAATAGATGTTTTTCTGGAACTCTCTTGCTTTTTCAATGATCCAGTGGATGTTGTCAATTTGATCTCTGGTTCCTCTGCCTTTTCTAAAACCAGCTTGAACACTTGGAACTTCCCGGTTCATGTATTGCTAAAGCCTGGCTTGGAGAATTTTGAGCATTACTTTAGTAGCGTGTGAGACAAGTGCAATTGTGCGGTAGTCTGAGCATTCTTTAATGTTGCCTTTCTTTGGATTGGAATAAAAACTGACCTTTTCTAGTCCTGTGGCCACTGCTGAGTTTTCACTGAGTGCCTTCTCATTATTCACATCCAGACACATCTTGAAAATACTTTTATAACATGCCTACCATTGAACTTCCCTGGTGGCTCAGTGATAAAGAATCTGCCTGCCAATGCAGGAGATGTGGATTCGATGTCTGGGTCAGGAAGATACCCTGGAGAAGGAAATGGCAACCCACTCCAATATTCTTGCCTGGAAAATTCCATGTGCAGAGGAGCCTGGAGGGCTACAGTCCATTGGGTCGCAAAGAGTCAGACAAGACTTAGCGACTAAACAGCAAGAACCATATGTTGCTGCTGATGCTGCTGCTAAGTCACCTCAGTTGTGTCTACTCTGTGCGATCCCTTAGACGGCAGCCCACCAGGCTCCTCTTTCCCTGGGATTCTCTAGGCAGGAACACTGGAGTGGGTTGCCATTTTCTTCTCCAATGTATGAAAGTGAAAAGTGAAAGTGAAGTCGTTCAGTTGTATCCAACTCTTCGCGACCCCATGGACTGTAGCCTACCCAGCTCCTGTGTCCATGGGATTTTCTAGGCAAGCATACTGGAGTGGGGTGCCATTTCCTTCTCCAAGCATATGTTAAGTTTACATATATAAGTATATAAGAATCTGATGTATTATTGCAGTAGGGATAATAATAGTAGCATCACTTAGAGAGCATCCAAGAGTCCCAGCATCCTCATGGGTACATAGGGAAATGCAGTAAAGGACACTTGAAACTAACCTTGATCTCATGACAGACAGCAGTGGTGAGGTTCTGAATGCTGGTGGAAGGACAGGATGGTGGGAGTCTTAACAGGTACATGGAGGTCATGAAATTACACTTGACCCTTGTCCAGAGAAGTATTAAGAAGCTGTGTTAGGGCTTCCATGGTGGCTCAGTGGTAAAGAATTCACCTGCCAATGCAGAAGATATGGGTTGAATTCCTGATCTAGGAAGGATCCCATATGTTGCCGAACAACTAAGTCCATGCTCCATAACAAGATAAGCCACCACAATTAGAAACAGGCACTGCAATGAGAACGTAGCCCATGCTCTCTACAACTAGAGAAAGTCTGAGCAGCAACCAAAATCCAGGACAGACAGAAAAAAAAGAAAAAAGCTGTGTTAACTGGAGCACAAAGAGTCTACAGTATCTCTGAACTCACTGAAAACGATAGAGGTCTTTTCTCAGCATCATCACTATTAACATCCTCGTCAGTTTTATTAAGCCCATTTACTGAAATGTGCACTGCACTTGACCCAGAATACTGGAATGGCTAGCCTTTCCCTTCTCCAAGGGATCTTCCCAATTCAGGGATTGAACCCAGGTCTCCCTCATTGCAGGTGGATTCTTAATCAGCTGAGCCACCAGGGATGCCTGACCCAGACTTCCCATATTTCAGAATTCACCTCTTCCAAAATAAAAATATGGATATCTAGGGAAGCCTAAGTTATAAAACTCATTGCTGTGCTTTGGAAGAGCAACCTCTCCCACATCAAAGAATATCTTTCAAATGAGAATAAATATAGTATAGAAAACCCAAACCATGAAGGTGATTTGGGTTTTCTCCAGAAAGCTGTGTAACCAATGGAATATAACAAACAATTAAAAAAAAATAGGAGAAGGAGAGCAAGGAATCACAGACTCTAGAAAAGTGGGAAAATGCCAAAGAAAAATCACTCACCAGTGGGGATTCAGCACCATCCACAGGTTTGCTCCTGTTTCCTGGCTCCAGCTCACTTTGATTGCTCTGAACCCAGCTCCTGGCCAAACGACCTTATGATGACACCGTAGTTTTGTTCATAGGCAATCCAACAGGGCAGAAGAAACTGATCAGCTTGTGTAGCAGTCCTGTGGGCCTGCTGCCATTTTTTTTTTAATGAAAAAACCCAGCTGTCATTTTTATTTTTCAGTTTAAACAGTAAATTGACATCTGATTTCTCCTTCTGTTCCATGTAAATTTGGTCACTGCAAGTTAGTCTTCCTGAGACTAATCGCCTTTGCATGTTTTTAAAAGTGGAGATTGAATACCTGCAGAGCCAAAGGGAAAACTTCAGAACCAGTAGGATTTAGTTGAAGTGGTTTTGAAAGAGAGGCTTCCTCCTAGACATTCGACAATGTCTGTGGACGTTCTAGGTTGTCACGACTAGGGAGGTGCTACTGGTGGCTAGCGGATAAGGGCAAGGGATGATGCTAAGCTTAAAATTAAGGTGAAATTCCTATGATCTTAATCCTGCAATGCACAGGACACCCCCACCCCATTCCCATCAAAGAATCATCTGGTCTGAAATGTCAGTAACAGCAAGATTCGCAAAGTCTGAGCTACAGCAATGCCATCCTTGGTATGAACCACTCCAGGCCATTTTCTCTGAATTCACTTTGACACTATAAGACAAGCAAGAGCTCTTGTGTTTTCTGATTTATTTTATCTTCACTGGTATCTGGTGTATAAGAAACACTTGCCATCTCCATTTCACAGATGTATCAACCTTGGAAGAGATGCTATTGAGTTTGTTAAAACTTCTTGTAGCGATTAATAATTGCTTCACAGACTAGAACTCAATTTTTAGTTCCCCTAATTTGTTATCTTGCTCTGCTGCTTGGCACCTTGAAACAATAACCCTTGACTTTTTGTCTAGAGTTATATCTGAATGAACTATCTAGATTTTGGTGACTGTACTGATTAAACACCTTATTACTTGTAAAACACATCAAATGTTTACTGTCAATGCCATACATGGCAAAGAAAAACCAAAAAAAAAAAAAAAAAGGAACAATTCACTTTATGTCTGAAAATATACTGCAGTTGATGTGAGCTGAAGTCCCATTTGCATATAATTTGATACTTATCTTGTGGTGCAAAAATGTTAGTCTCTTAGATCTGCAATGATACAGCTGAGGAGTCTGAGCCATCTGCTGAAAAATTCCCTTGTTTTCTTCTTTTACCTCTGATTTATTTAATGTGAAAGAGGCAATGCTGCCAGTTGGATGAAGGGTGAGGGAACACCAGTGGAAATGTCAGATGTACAAATCACAGGGAAATGTGGAATGCTCTTCCCTAATGCAAAATGAAGATAGCTTATCAGCCTGTGGATCTGAAGTACAGAGGTGGGATTCCTAGTCTCAGTAACAATTCTTCCTGAATGCATAGCACTCACAGAGCTGAACTTCAGAATCAGTCATACGACTAATAATTGCTGGAGCTGGGAATAAAACAAGAATCCTATCTACCAAACTCATATAATTACAGAACATTAGAGACGGGAAGTTTTTAAAGGATTATCTGGGATGTGAAAACATTTGTAAACATGATCCAAATTATTTTCTGAATGAATGAATGGGCACATGGTAAAAAGTTTGTGAAACCAACGCCTGATGCAGGAAGAAATTATAATCCTAAAGGGACGCTTAGAGCAGGAAGAAGAATGAAGAATTCCTTTAGAGATGTGATCTCAGAGTTGATGTGTGTGTGTGTCCAGGCATGTGATGAGGCAGGAAAGTTGTACCCAGAGGGTTGAGGTCTAGTTAGAAGGAAAGGTTTTTGTAATAAATATAAAAGATGTAGAAAGGATATAAAGAGGCAAATATGTCAGATGGCTGAAGGGCAGGAGAGTTGAGAGAGAGGGACTAGGGCCTCACACAGTTTTTGGTGCCACTGGGCACTCTCTGTGGTGCCCAGCATGAGGGACTCTCGAATGGCAGTTTGAAAGAACTGTGATGGATCGAACAGTCGGGGCAGTTTATTACTTGACATTATGTGTATGCCTCAGTTCCTTAACAAAGAAAAGTAGGAACATATATTGTTGGTTGTTTTTTTTTTTTTTTTTAATTTGTCTCTGGGAGGATAAACATGTACTGATCCATGATACATTTGCAATAATGAGTAGCTATTACTTTTATCTGTTTTTTGTGTGTGTGTGTTGAATAAACTTTATTTATTTATTTATTTTATTGTTTTTTTTCTTTTTAAAATCTTTTTTTTAAATTTTTTAACTTTACAATATTGTATTGGTTTTGCCATATATCAACATGAGTCCGCGACAGGTATACACGTGTTCCCCATCCGGAACCCTCCTCCCTCCTCCCTCCCTGTACCATCCCTCTGGGTCGTCCCAGTGCACCAGCCCCAAGCATCCAGTATCCTTTATCTGTTGTTAGTAAAGTACAAGGGATAAGATTAAGCTGAAATACTGAGAAGATAATGCATTTTCAATGGCCTTAAACATAGTAGGAGCTCAGTAAAGCTTTCTTCCTTCCATGTGGACATGAATTTGAGTGAACTCCGGGAGACAGCGAAGGACAGGGAAGCCTGGTGTGATATGCTGCAGTCTATGAGGTTGCAAAAAGGTGGATGTGACTGAACCACAACACAGTCTCCTTTGTGATTTACATGGTAATTATTTGATGTACACCAGCTTTCCCAATGGCTTGAAATTCTTGGGGCAGGATATACAGAAGTCCTCCGAGCAGGTCTATCACTTAGCTGGTTCCACACATAGTCAGTGTCTTCCCTTCTACCCTCTCTCTCTCTCTCTCTCTGCTTAAAGCAAAAATATGTGCAAAATGAGCTCCAGGGAAGACAAGGGAATTATGGCCATGGTGATGGTAATCGAATGCCTTTCTTGTTAAATGTTCATTATTCAAGCCCGTGGGCATCTTCTTGGGAGGCTCTGGATACAGTTTAATTTTTATTTGAAACTCTCCTGGTTGAGAACTCCTGGGGTAAAGTCCAGCTAGCAATGGGTCTCATTAACATATCCATCCCCACATGCAAATATCTACAGCTCCCTTGTGTTGGACTCCAGAGGGAATCTTTATTACTGGGATGAGCTATATCGAGGGTGACAATCTTTCTAGTGTCATTAGGGTAAATGAGGTGGTAATGGAAGTGCAGATTATAGCGACTTCAATCATTTATTTCACACTCCCCCATCAGGGTAGCTTTTACAAACAGCCAGTGTCCTTAATTGAAATGTAAATGAATGGTAAATTATGAAAAATGTATTATGAAAAGGAAAACATGGCCCAAATAAAAGATCAGAAATAAAAGGTTTTATGAAGTTGAGAAAATGAGTCTGAAATGTTAATTGCTTGGCAGGGAATAGATCACAGGGTCAGGGCATGGGAGAAGGAAGGAAGAGGAACATTTCCATGTCCTTTTCTTCTCTGGAAGATGTTAGTGCAGCCGAAGCCCTGCCAACCTCCCCTCCTGGAGACAGAAGTCAAGGAAAAGAAAAGGAAGGAGAATAAATGTCAATGGAGGCTATTGGAGGAGTTGGTGAGGGTGCTGCTAAGCCTTCCAGGACGTGGTGTCCTCTTTTTATGATCAATCCTTTGGATGAATAAAAGTACCTAGAACTAGAACAGTAGCCAGCAGCACATTTGAAAGTTTGATTGACCCAAGTTGTCCACTTCATCATGTTGCTACTGCTGCTAAGTCACTTCAGTCGTGTCCGACTCTGTGCGACCCCACAGACGGCAGCCCACCAGGCTCCCCTGTCCCTGGGATTCTCCAGGCAAGAACATTGGAGTGGGTTGCCATTTCCTTCTCCAATGCATGAAAGTGAAAAGTGAAAGGGAAGTCGCTCAGTTGTGTCCGACTCTTGGCGACCCCATAGACTGCAGCCTACCAGGCTCCTCCATCCATGGGATTTTCCAGGCAAGAGTACTGGAGTGGGGTGCCATTGCCATTTCATCATAGACCATAGGAATTGTCTTTGTCCAAACATGAGTTAGAAAGGAGTACACAGCATGTAAAAGATGACATGCCATCATATTGCACAAGTGATCTTTTGAACCTGTAACCCGGCAGGACCCAGGGGCCTTCCCAGATGGCCCTCCCCAACAGGCTGTGCTCCAACCCCTCTCTGAAGGACCCGGGGAACAGTATCTGATCACATTTTCTGAGTAGTTGAGCTGTTCTCAGATGTGAACAACCCCCCACCAAATGAAAGGTGTTAATGACTTAAGACCTTGAGCACACAGCCCCAGACCTCCTGGAGTCTAAGGACTGACAGGGTAACCCGGATACCACCCTCTGTAACCCTCCTTTCTCACTTGGCTTTAAAAAGAGCTTTGCCAAGGCTTCAGGATCTAGGGGCTTTTTAGGACATGAGCCACCTGTCTTCTTGCACAGCCCTGCAATAAATCTTTCTCTGGTCCAAATTCCATGGAGAAGGCAATGGCACCCCACTCCAGTACTCTTGCCTGGAAAATCCCATGGATGGAGGAGCCTGGTAGGCTGCAGTCCATGACATCGCTAAGAGTTGGACACGACTGAGCGACTTCACTTTGACTTTTCACTTTCATGCATTGAAGAAGGAAATGTCAACCTGCTCCAGTATTCTTGCCTGGAGAATCCCAGGGATGGGGGAGCCTGGTGGGCTGCTGTCTATGGCGTTGCACAGAGTCAGACACGACTGAAGTGACTTAGCAGCAGCAGCAGCAGCTCCAAATTCCAACATCTCAGTTTGTTTGGCTCACTGTGTCGGGCCCATGAACTTGTGTTAACAGTCCCATCTCTTTCCTCCATTCCAGGAGGGGCTCCACATAAGGGAAGGGGTGGAGCTGGGTTCTGTGCTGTGACGGAGTTGGTGTTACTCTACTTGGAATCCCATGGTTTACAACTCCTGCATTAGGGACACCAGTAGCTTTGATAAGAAAGTGCGTTACCTTCCTTTGCTACTATAACAAATTCCTATCAGCTTAGTGAGTTAACACCACAAAAATGTATTATCATAAAATTCTGGAGGTCATCTGTCCAGAATCAGTCTGAGGGAGCTGAAGTTAATTCATCAACAAGGCTGATTTCCCCTCAAGGATCTAGAAGACAATCTGATCCCTTGCCTTTTTCACCTTCTTGAGGCTCTGTGCTTATGGCCCCTTTCTCAGATCCCTCCAATCTATTTTCACCTTTGCATCTCTTCTCTCTGACCGTAACCTTCCTGCTTCTCTCTTATAAACAGCCTTCTGACTATCTGTGGTTACCAGGATAATTCAGGATAGTATGAATCTCAATATCCTTAACTTAATCGCATTCACATAGTTCCTTTTAACATCTAAACTGGCATAGTCACTGTTTCTAGGAGTTAGGACATGAATGTCATTGGGTGTCTTTGTTCAGCCTACCATAGCAAGCTATTTAGATATTACTCATCAGTGGGGAGATGCTAAAGTAGCTGTGTTTATCTCAAACAATTGCCTGATGTGGAGTAAAAGGAAAGGAAGGTAATTATGCAAAAACACACCATTCCAGACCTCTCCGAGATCATGGCCCAGGAGCAGATTCTAAAGTGCGTGCTTGTCTGAGTCATGCAAACTGAATATCGACAGCAGGTATTGAAGGTCCTTTTCTTCTCTGAATATGTACCAGGAAATAAAGAGATGAGTCAGAATGGTCCCTTCCTTCAAGAAACTTAATGTCAAGTAAAGTTAGAGATTAAATCAATGCCTTCAGTGTTTCATGACAAGTGTTAACATATTGTTAATATATGTCTGTGAAGAGGAGCCTGAGGCCAGATCAACTGTGTCTCTTCCTGAAAGGGTTGGTGGGGAGGCCAAGAAAGATCCAGAGTAATGATGGTTTCATCTCAGTGGAAATGGAAGAGTTTGCCAGCCAGCAATGAAGGGGAAGAATGTTAAAAAGTTGCTTACTGTCTACTCCACGAACCTCCCTCTAAAGATTTCAGCGGACACACATTACATTTGGTCTCCATGGTATAGTCCACCTGAGTAAGAAACAGGTGATATTCATTAAGCAGAATGTCCAAGAAAAGAATTATGGTCTGGTCTGTGTTCTTTGCTGAGTCTGTTGGTTTTTAATTCCACATGGTCCACACGGAGATACTCCTCGCCTTGCTTCACAGCTCTTCATTACTAAATGCAGAAATAAAGGCTTAAATTCTGATCCCTATGTTCTGAGGCTGGATCACTTGGGTTTCTGATGAAATTGTTGCCAGTAAACAAGATGTTCTTGATAATTTAAAAAATACAATAATTTGGAGGCAGGTGATGGCTGTCTGATTTCCTTGCTGTGAAATGGAATTATTTGGAGGAGAACATAGTACTGAGACTAATTTTCACATACAGTAAACCACAAAATGGGCTTCCCAGGTGGTGCTAGTGGTAAAGAACTCACCTATCAAAGCTGGAGATGTAAGAGGAACAAGTTTGATCCCTGGGTGTGGATTGTTACAAGAAGTATGTGCTTTTTTTTTTTTTTTCCTTGCTTGGGTCTTTATTTATTTATTTTTTTAATTTTTAAACTTTAAAATATTGTATTGGTTTTGCCAAATATCAAAATGAATCTGCCACAGGTATACATGTGTTCCCCATCCTGAACCTTCCTCCCTCTTCCCTTCCCATACCATCCCTCTGGGGCGTCCCAGTGCACCAGCCCCAAGCATCCAGTATCGAGCAACGAACCTGGACTGGCAACTCGTTTCATACATGATAGTGTACATGTTTCAATGCCATTGTCCCAAATCTTCCCACCTCTTCCTCTCCCACAGAGTCCATAAGACTGTTCTATACATCAGTGTCTCTTTTGCTGTCTCGTACACAGGGTTATTGTTACCATCTTTCTAAATTCCATATATATGCGTTAGTATACTGTATTGGTGTTTTTCTTTCTGGCTTACTTCACTCTGTATAATAGGTTCCAGTTTCATCCATCTCATTAGAACTGATTCAAATGAATCCTTTTTAATGGCTGAGTAATACTCCATTGTGTATATGTACCACAACTTTCTTATCCATTCATCTGATGATGGACATCTAGGTTGCTTCCATGTCCTGGCTATTATAAACAGTGCTGCGATGAACATTGGGGTACATGTGTCTCTTTCCCTTCTGGTTTCCTCAGTGTGTATGCCCAGCAGTGGGATTGCTGGATCATAAGGCAGTTCTATTTCCAGTTTTTTAAGGAATCTCCACACTGTTCTCCATAGTGGCTGTACTAGTTTGCATTCCCACCAACAGTGTAAGAGGGTTCCCTTTTCTCCACATCCTCTCCAGCATTTATTGCTTGTAGACTTTTGGATCGCAGCCATTCTGACTGGTGTGAAATGGTACCTCATAGTGGTTTTGATTTGCATTTCTCTGATAATGAGTGATGTTGAGCATCTTTTCATGTGTTTGTTAGCCATCTGTATGTCTTCTTTGGAGAAATGTCTATTTAGTTCTTTGGCCCATTTTTTGATTGGGTCATTTATTTTTCTGGAATTGAGGTGTAGGAGTTGCTTATATATTTTTGAGATTAGTTGTTTGTCAGTTGCTTCATTTGCTATTATTTTCTCCCATTCTGAAGGCTGCCTTTTCACCTTGCTAATAGTTTCCTTTGTTGTGCAGAAGCTTTTAAGTTTAATTAGGTCCCATTTGTCTATTTTTGCTTTTATTTCCAGTATTCTGGGAGGTGGGTCATAGAGGATCCTGCTGTGATTTATGTTGGAGAGTGTTTTGCCTATGTCCTCCTCTAGGAGTTTTATAGTTTCTGGTCTTACGTTTAGATCTTTAATCCATTTTGAGTTTATTTTTGTGTATGGAGTTAGAAAGTGTTCTAGTTTCATTTTTTTACAAGTGGTTGACTGGTTTTCCCAGCACCACTTTTTAAAGAGATTGTCTTTAATCCATTGTATATTCTTGCCTCCTTTGTCAAAGATAAGGTGTCCATATGTGTGTGGATTAATCTCTGGGCTTTCTATTTTGTTCCATTGATCTATATTTCTGTCTTTGTGCCAGTACCATACTGTCTTGATGACTGTGGCTTTGTAGTAGAGCCTGAAGTCAGGTAGGTTGATTCCTCCAGTTCCATTCTTCTTTCTTAAGATAGCTTTGGCTAATCGAGGTTTTTTTGTATTTCCATACAAATTGTGAAATTATTTGTTCTAGCTCTGTGAAGAATACCGTTGGTAGCTTGATAGGGATTGCATTGAATCTATAAATTGCTTTGGGTAGTATACTCATTTTCACTATATTGATTCTTCCAATCCATGAACATGGTATATTTCTCCATCTATTAGTGTCCTCTTTGATTTCTTTCACCAGTGTTTTATAGTTTTCTATATATAGGTCTTTAGTTTCTTTAGGTAGATATATTCCTAAGTATTTTATTCTTTCCATTGCAATGGTGAATGGAATTGTTTCCTTAATTTCTCTTTCTGTTTTCTCATTATTAGTGTATAGGAATGCAAGGGATTTCTGTGTGTTGATTTTATATCCTGCAACTTTACTATAATGGGCCACAAATCTAGCCTTGGTAAATTTAAAAAAAATAGAAATCATTCCAAGCATCTTTTCTGACCACAATGCAGTAAGATAAGATCTCAATTACAGAAGAAAAACTATTAAAAATTCCAACATATGGAGGCTGAACAACACGCTGCTGAATAACCAATAAATCATAGAAGAAATCAAAAAAGAAATCAAAATTTGCATAGAAATGAATGAAAATGAAAACACAACAACCCAAAACCTGTGGGACACTGTAAAAGCAGTCCTAAGGGGAAAGTTCATAGCAATACAGGCATACCTCAAGAAACAAAAAAAAAAAGTCAAATAAATAACCTAACTCAACACCTAAAGCAACTAGAAATGGAAGAAATGAAGAACCCCAGGGTTAGTAGAAGGAAAGAAATCTTAAAAATTAGGGCAGAAATAAATGCAAAAGAAACAAAAGAGACCATAGCAAAAATCAACAAAGCCAAAAGCTTGTTCTTTGAAAGGATAAATAAAATTGACAAACCATTAGCCAGACTCATCAAGAAACAAAGGGAGAAAAATCAAATCAATAAAATTAGAAATGAAAATGGAGAGATCATAACAGACAACACAAATACAAAGGATCATAATAGACTACTATCAGCAATTATATGCCAATAAAATGGACAACTTAGAAGAAATGGACAAATTCTTAGAAAAGTACGACTTTCCAAAACTGGACCAGGAAGAAATAGAAAATCTTAACAGACCCATCACAAGCACGGAAATTGAAACTGTAATTAGAAATCTTCCAGCAAACAAAAGCCCAGGTCCAGACAGCTTCACAGCTGAATTCCACCAAAAATTTAGAGGAGAGCTAACACCTATCCTACTCAAACTCTTCCAGAAAATTGCAGAGGAAGGTAAACTTCCAAACTCATTCTATGAGGCCACCATCACCCTAATACCAAAACCTGACAAAGATCCCACAAAAAAAGAAAACTACAGGCCAATATCACTGATGAACATAGATGCAAAAATCCTTAACAAAATTCTAGCAATCAGAATCCAACAACACATTAAAAAGATCATACACCATGACCAAGTGGGCTTTATCCCAGGGATGCAAGGATTCTTCAATATCCGCAAATCAATCAATGTAATACACCACATTAACAAATTGAAAAATAAAAACCATATGATTATCTCAATAGATGCAGAGAAAGCCTTTGACAAAATTCAACATCCATTTATGATAAAACTCTCCAGAAAGCAGGAATAGAAGGAACGTACCTCAACATAATAAAAGCTATATATGACAAACCCACAGCAAACATTATCCTCAATGGTGAAAAATTGAAAGCATTTCCTCTGAAGTCAGGAACAAGACAAGGGTGCCCACTTTCACCATTACTATTACTATTACTATAGTTTTGGAAGTTTTGGCCACAGCAATCAGAGCAGAAAAAGAAATAAAAGGAATCCAAATTGGAAAAGAAGAAGTAAAACTCTCACTGTTTGCAGATAACATGATCCTCTACATAGAAAACCCTAAAGACTCCACCAGAAAATTACCAGTATGTGCTTTTGAGATCAAATAAAAGAAAACAATGACTGTGAGCAAAATTAGAGAATGACAGACTTCTAGCAGGACAGAAGTACAAAACCTTGATGAAAAGCCTGGAGCTGTCTGTTATTACGGAAACTGATATACTGAGCAGGACCTTCCTATGGGGTTTCTGGGCACAAAAACCTTTCTGTATCACACATTTCTTGATTACAGGAAAGAGGTTCCATGCAGCCTCTATGACCTTTCCTGAGTTCCACCAGGAAACTTCAAAGAGTTGTTAAGTAGGGAAGTGAGGGGATGCAGAGACAAGGGAGGAGCAGTTAAAAAACCAAACAAACAAACACAATAGTGCATCATTAGGGCACAGTCCTGGTTCCTCCTTATGGGATACACATAACAATACCTTTGAGCTGTTTTGCAGATATTGAAACCCCCGCCAACAAGAAGTTAACACTATGCTACCTACAAGCACAGAGACTTCAGCCTTTGGAATCAAAAAGTTCATGGTGTTGACCTCCATTTACCTAACAATCAACCAATCAGAAGAATATCCACAAATTGATCACACACTTTTTGAACCATTACTATAAAATTCCTCACTACCCTCTTCAAGTGGAGACACATATTTGTGAGGGTGTTAGCCTGGTATAACCCCCATTGCCTCAGTTCATTAGCTCAGTCATGTCCGACTCTTTGTGACCCCATGGACTACAGCACACCAGGCTTCCCTGTCCATCACCAACTCCCGGAGTCCACCCAAACCCATGTCCATTGAGTTGGTGATGCCATCCAACTATCTTATCCTCTGTTGTCCCCTTCTCCTCCTGCCCTCTAATTTTCCCAGCATCAGGATCTTCTCCAACGAGTCAGTTTTTCGAATCAGGCGGCCAAAGCATTGGAGTTTCAGCATCAGTCCTTCCAATTTACACCCAGGACTGATCTCCTTTAGGATGCACTGGTTGGATCTCCTTGCTGTCTAAGGGACTCTCAAGAGTCTTCTCCAACACCACAGTTCTAAAGCATTAATTGTTTGGCACTCAGCTTTCTTTATAGTCCAACTCTCACATCCATACATGACCACTGGGAAAACCATTGCCTTGACTAGACAGACATCTCTTGTCAAAGTAATGTCTGCTTTTTAATATAACTGTCTAGGTTGGTCATAACTTTCCTGCCAAAGAGTAAGCATCTTTTAATTTCATGGCTGCAATAACCATCTGCAGTGATTTTGGAGCCCCCCCCAAAAAAAAGTCTGACACTGTTTCCACTGTTTCCCCTTCTACTTCCCATGAAGTGATGGGACCAGATGCCATGATCTTAGTTTTCTATTTCTCCTGGCAATCTTGATTCCAGCTTGTGCTTCATTCAGCCCGGCATTGCTCACGATGTACTCTCTGTATAAGTTAAATAAGCAGGGTGGCAATATACAGCCTTGATGTACTCCTTTCCATATTTGGAACCAGTCTGTTGTTCCCATGTCCAGTTCTAACTTTTGATTCTTGATCTGCATACAGATTTCTCAAGAGGCAGGTCAGGTGGTCTGGTACTCCAATCTCTTGAAGAGTTTCCCACAGTTTGTTGTGATCCACACAGTCAAAGGCTTTGGCATAGTCAATAAAGCAGAAATAGATGTTTTTCTGGAACTCTCTTGCTTTTTTGATGATCTAACGGATGTTGGCAATTTGATCTCTGTTTCCTCTGCCTTTTCTAAACCCAGCTTGAACATCTGGAAGTTCACGGTTCATGTATTGTTGAAGCCTGGCTTAGAGAATTTTGAGCATTACTTTATTAGCGTATGAGATGAGTGCAATTGTGCATTAGTCTGAGCATTCTTTGGCATTGTCTTTCTTAGGGATTGGAATGAAAACTGACCTTTTCCAGTCCTGTGGCCACGGCTGATAAAGCTTTGAGGAGAAATCAACCTTTCTGCATGATTCAGGTTACAATTTTCAGATCCCCTTTTCAGATTCTTTTTGGTACCCTTTGCTTTAGACAGGGTCCTGCATAGAATTTATTTTCTGGACTCTGTTACTAAAGTTTTAAATGTGAACACTCACTCAGCAATACATAATTATTGTGGATGCGAGATCTATCAGTTACCTTTTTCTGAGTAACAGATCACCCCAAAACATAGTAGCTTTGTGTGTGTGTGTGTCTTAGTCACTCAGTCGTGTCTGACTCTTTGTGACCCCATGGGCTGCAGCATGCCAGGCCTCCCTGTCCATCACCAACTCCTGGAGTTGACTCAAACTCATGTCCATCGTGTTGGTGATGCCACCTAACCATCTCATCCTCCGTCGTCCCCTTCTCCTCCCACCTTCAATCTTTCCCAGCATCAGGGTCTTTTTCAATGAGTCAGCCCTTCACATCAGGTGGCCAAAGTACTGGAGTTTCAGCTTCAGCATCAGTCCTTCCAGTGAATATTCAGGACTGATTTCTTTTAGTATGGACTGGTTGGATCTTCTTGAGTCCAAGGGACTCTCAAGAGTCTTCTCCAACACCACAGTTTAAAAGCATCAATTCATCATCGCTCAGCTTTCTTTATAGTCCAACTCTCACATCCATACATGACTACTGTAAAAAACATATCTTTGACTAGATGGACCTTTGTTGGAAAATGTCTCTGCTTTTTAATATGCTGTCTAGGCTGGTCATAACCTTTCTTCCAAGGAACAAGAGTCTTTTAATTTCATGGCTGCAGTCATGAAATCATTTTCAGTGATTTTGGAACCTCCAAAAATAAATTTTCTCACTGTTTCCATTGTTTTCCCATCTATTTTTTTTTCAAAAGTCATTATTTTTGCAAAAGTCAATACTGTAAAAGCATTACAATATTGCTTTTGTTTTATGTTTTGATTTTTTTTTTTTTTTTTTTTTTGGCTGTGAAGCATATAGGATCTTAGCTTCCTGACCAGGGATTGAACCAGCACTCTCTGCATGGCAAGGTGAAGTCTTAACCGCTGAACGACCAGGGAAGTCCCAACTTGGTGGTTTAAGATGACATCACTTAAACCTCAGTCATTTGGTGCTGGCTATTAACTGGCTTTTCTCTTATCATTAAGCTCATCAGCTCAAGCTAAATTAATGAATTAAGGAAACAAGAGAATGTGAGTGGAAGCTGCAAGAAATTCCTTAGGCTTAGGGAATACAACAATGTCACTTTTTCCACCTTGGCCAACTGATCATTAGCATGTGGTCTGGAAGAATCTGCCAATGGCAGATTTCTATAGGGAGTGACACTGGATTTGACTGGTAGAGATGAGCAGAAAATTTGATATCCTTAATATATTTTGAGTACTTACTATACATTAGACATGATTCTAAGATTGACGTATATTGTCTCAGTTAATGCTCAGAATAACCATAGGAAGTAGGCATTATAATTTATTCTTGTTTATTAGACAAAGATATCTAGGCACCAAGAAATTAAAGTATCTTTTCAGAGGTCAGACATCCTCTAGATAGAAAGACTAAGGTTTGCATAATTCAAAAAACACATGCAACCCAGTGTTCATTCATTATTAGCACTCTTTACAATAGCCAGGACATGGAAGCAACCTAGGTATCCACTGAGAGATGAGTGGATAAAGAAGATGTCGTACGTGTTTACAATGGAATATTACTCAGCCATAAGAAGGAACAAAACTGGGTCATTTGCAGTGATATGGATGAACCTAGGGTCTGTTATATAGAGTGATGTAGCTCAGAAACAGAAAAACAAATATCATGTATTAACACATTTGTATGGAAGCTAGACAAATGGTACCGATGAACCTATCTGCAGAGCAGGAATAGAGATGAAGAAGTAAAGACAGACTTGTGGACTTTGGTAGGGAGAAAGGGTGGGACAAACTGAGAGAATAGCACTGACATATGTCCATCACCATGCTAAGGCAGACAGTGAGTCAGAAGCTGCTTTATAGCACAGGGAACTTAGTGTCGGGTTCAGAAGGGAGTGAGGCTCAAGAGGGAGGAGATACACACATACTTCGTGTTGATTCACATTGTTGTAAATCAGAAACTAACACAACATTGTAAAGCAAGTATCTTCCAGTTAAAAAAAATGACAGTTTAGTTCAGTCACTCTTTGCGACCCCATGGACTGCAGCACACCAGGCTTCCCTGTCCATCACCAACTCCCAGAGCTTGCTCTAACTCATGCCCATCAAAAAAAAAAAAAAAAAGACACTCCAATCCAAAAAAAGAAAAAGCTAAGTTTTGTTTCCAAGTCATCAAACTTTAGAGTCATCTCTTACAGCATTCTGTAAGGATCATAATGATTCAACAGAGAGTTGGAGAGACTGCAAAAGGTCATTCATTCCAGTAAAAGGAGGCAGCCTGTCCAGACTGCCTGGGGCCAAGAGGCAAGGCATGGAGAAAGGGCACTGAAGGAAAATGGAAATAAGAAGCAGATGGAGAGGCATGAAACACATATCCTGGTTAGAACTGGAAGGACAATGGGTACCGCATGGAGGAGTTTGGTTTTCTACCTCAGCCATCAGAAAATAAATATAGAAAGGAGAGGGGTCCATGTTTAGTCACCATGGTAATTTTTCAGTGTATGGGTATTTGCCATTCAATCTCATACTCTGGACACTGTAGTTGCAGCATCCTTCGCCTTCCAGGTTGACTGGACTAAGCCATGTGGTGATCTACTGTTGTTACTTGTATTTCTTTTGTATTTCCTTGTGTTCTCATTGATAAAGTAAGGTTACTTAAAGTTACCCTTTTGCAGAAATGGCCATATTCTTACTGACAGTCTGCTTCTGTCTTGCTTGCATCATCTTATTCACAAACAGCTTTTCTTGGGATGCATTTTTCCAATCAGAAATTTAACATTTAGAAAAATGTCACGGATCATGAGTTGGAAATGGTATTGAAACATCCATTAAGCATCTGAACACATTCCTCTCTCAGGTTAAAAACAAAACAAAACAACACAGTAAGAAACAAATCAAAAAGCTGGTGGTGACTCTGAGTAGGCAGGAGCCCAACCAGGATGTGACCTATGTTAAGCCTCCTTAAGCAAAATTGTTCAAGTTCCCAGGGAGAGAAAAGACATACAAGAGTAAAAATTACCCACCAAGTATTTCTTAGTGCAAGGCTGTCCTCTTTTGAAAATATTGAAAGCCAGCGTAATGTAAAATATATCTAGTCATGCTATTCAGAACAGTAGTCTGATTGCTGGGATACCCTCTTTCTGGAATTTCCAAGCTTATGGGAACTATGCTTCAATTACTGTCTCCTTTCCTAACATGTGACTCTAAATTCAAAGATGAGTACATGAAGAATTGAAGGAGGTTGTGTATCCAGTGGTGATCAAAGTTGGTTCTGCTTTACTATGATCGAGGTCAGAAGAACTGCTTTGGGCAAATTATGTTTTATAAAACCCTCCCTGAGTCAAAAAGTTATGAAGGAATAATTATCCCTGGCAAAGGATGAGGGCTTCTCTGATAGTTCAGTTGGTAAAGAATCTGCCTGCAATGCAGGAGCCTCCCAGTTTGATTCCTGGGTCAGGAAGATCCCCTGGAGAAGGGAAAGGCCACCCATTCCAGTATTCATGGGCTTCCCTTGTGTCTCAGCTGGCAAAGAATCCGCCTGCAGTGCGAGAGATCTGAGTTCTATCCCTGGGTTGGGAAGATCCCCTGGAGAAGGGAAAGGCTACCCACTCCAGTATTTTTTGGCTTCCCTGTCCCCTAGAGAAGGGATAGGCTACCTACTCCAGTGTTCTTGGGCTTCTCTTGTGGCTCAGCTGGTAAAGAATCCACCTGCAAAGTGGGAGACTTGAGTTTGATCCCTGGCTTGGGAAAATCTCCTGGAGAAGGGAAAGACTACCCACTCCAGTATTCTGGCCTAGAGAATTCCATAGTCATGGGGTCGTAAAGGATGAACAGAGGGCAGAGGAAGAAAGGGACAACATCGATTAAGCTGGTGGGTCATTTATAAAACCAGCAGAGAGCTTTGTAGCCATGTGTAAGTCACTTTTGTCCTCAGAGCCTCTGTTTACTTTTGGAAGCCAGGGACTAATAGTATTTTGCATTGTTGTCAGGATCTGGTGGTGGAGAGGGGGAGTATATAAAATGTTGATTAATGTTGAGTGATGAGTAGATGTTTTTATAATGTGAATGTTTACCATGTGTGTAAAAGAGTGAAATGAAATCCATTGGTCGTGGTTGTGGATATTCTGTAAGAGGATTCTACAAAACATAATTCTATCAGATATGGAAAAGCTTTGTGAGCTGGAAAATCCAATTTCCATGTCAGGGAAGTGTTTATGGGTTGAACTGTGTCCCCTAAAAGTTGAAGTCCTAATCCTTAGTCACTCAGAATGGGAGCTTACTGAGGAATAGCGTCTCCACAGATATAATCAAGTTAAAATGCGGTCATGAGGGTGAATGCTATGCAGTATGACTGGTGTTCTTATAAGGAGAATAGGGTACTATTCTCCTTATAGTATAATAAGGGTATTCTTATTTGTTATTCAAATGAGGAAATATAAATAGTTGCTTAATGCATATTAACAGTGCCTGCCTCCAGTCAGATTGTTAGAATGTACTTAGTGATCCAAGAATTCTTCCCCAGATGTTTCTGACTCCAAAGCCTGCACTCTTTTTACTGTTTGGAGCAGAGTCACCTGGTACCAAGAGATGTACATAGATGTGAGAGGAGAACACGGAGACTAAACTTGACCGTGTCTTCTCCGCTCTTCAGATGATGCTAATGGGTGCACCAAACTAAAGCAACGTATCTTTCATCTTCCTTTCCACGTAGTCAACCACCAGTCAGTCTCTGGATCAATGCTGCCTTCTTGTATGAATATCATTTATCTTTGTCATTTTCTCTGGAGTAATTATTATGATTTGTCTCCTCAAAAAAAAAGCTATTAATGTCAGTCTATCGCAAAAAAAAAATTAAATAGAAACATTTCAAAGAAATGTCACAACTGATTATAGTTCTAATTGTGCTTGTTCCCAAGTTAAGTACGACACTGCATATTACCGGGTAGAAACAAACCATAAATTATTGTATTTATGGCATGCATTACAGCACAGGATTGCAAGACAAATTCTTATGACAGGCATAAAAGAATTATTCAGAAACACTTCTCTGTTTGGTGCCAAATTTAGCGATAATTTATAGCTGTCTGAATTTCTACACCTGCTGCAAATTCCCTCAGATCCTCAAGTTTGACTGATCCCCCAGTGGTGGAATTTGAAGAGCCTTTTTTTTTTTTTTTTAACCTGTGGGGAAACTGTGACTCTTGCTGTGTACTTGAGTACAAAAATTTAGAAATCTAGATATTCAGCCCTTGCCAAGACTTGACTACGGCTGGGACAAAATAACTCCTGTCATCCCACATTCTGGCAGGCAGCTGAGGTACCTGGTCTGAAGGCCAGCTTCCTCAATCCATTATGGTAGAGGGTGGTTTAAAGGAAAACACTGATGCCAAAGAGAAACTTGGGATCCAGTCTGTATCTGAGTGAACATAACCAGTGTTCTTACAGAGATGGATTTAATTAACAAATAATATGGTCATTTATTTATTATTATTATAAGATTATAATAATAAGTTATATATTATTATATAATAATAAGTTATATATATATATCTGGTTATAAGGCAGAGTAAGAGAAATATCACATAGTATTGCTTATCCGCAGAATCTAAAACGAAATGATACAAACAAACTTGTTTACAGAACAGAAACAGACTCACAGACTTAGATAACGAACTTAGGGTACCAGGAAGAAGAAGCGGGAAGGGATAGTTAGGCAGTTAGGGATGGACACGTACACACTGCTATATTTAAAATAGATAATCAACAAGGTCCTAATGTATAGCACAGGGAACTCTTCAATATTTTGTAGCAACCTAAATGGGAAAAAATTTTGAAAAGGAATAGATCAGTTCAGTTCAGTTCAGTCGCTCAGTTGTGTCCAACTCTTTGCGACCCCATGAATCGCAGCACGCCAGGCCTCCCTGTCCATCACCAATTCCTGGAGTTTACCCAAACTCATGTCCATTGAGTCGGTGACACCATCCAACCATCTCATCCTCTGTCGTCCCCTTCTCCTCCTGCCCCCAATCCCTACCAGCATCAGGGTCTTTTCCAATGAGTCAACTCTTCACATGAGGTGGCCAAAACTGAAACTGGAGTTTCAGCTTTAGCATCATTCCTTCCAGAGAACACGTAGGGCTGATCTCCTTCAGAATGGACTGGTTGGATCTCCTTGCAGTCCAAGGGACTCTCAAGAGTCTTCTCCAACACCACAGTTCAAAAGCATCAATTCTTTGTGTATTTATATAACTGAACCACTTTGCTGTACACCTGAACCTATCACAGCATTGTTAATCAACTATATTCCAATAGAGAATAAAAAGTTAAAATAAAGAAGCTATTTATCCATAAACTCAGTAATTGGGATCTTTGATTTCTTATTTATAATATCATTATACTTATGTTGACAATCCGAGCTTCCCTGGTGGCCCATTGATAAAGAATTCACCTGTGACGCAGGAGACAGGGGTTTGAACCCTGGGTCAGGAAGATCCCCTGGAGGAGGGTGCTACCCTCTCTTCTTCCCTAGAGAATCCCGTGGATTGAAGGGCCTGGTGGGCTACGGTCCATGGGATCACAGAGAGTCAGACATGACTGAAGTGATTGAGCATGCATGCATGTGATGACAATAATTCATTTTTTCTATAAAACTTACCACTAATTTCTATAATATGCACCTACTCCATTACAAACTTTTTTCTAGTACATCTAATAACATCTTTGCAATTCGGGGATCTGGTAGCATTGGTTACATCATAAGGAGGGGAAAACCAAAGCTCAGTAAGATTATGAAGGCCCATAGATGGTGAGAAAAAGCTAACATTCCATCAATATGTCAGGCTGGCTCTAAGCATCCAAAGTTTAGGCATCCTTTTCTCAGTCTCAGAGACAAGTACTATCATTCCCCTGATTTAAAAACAAGAGCCCTGGGGCATACAAGAGTGACAGGAACTATCACAAACCTCACAGGTGTGAGTCCCTATCTTTGGGAGTTGTCTCATAAGACCTTATATTAATCTTTAATATGTTTGCATGAATTGGAAACTACAATATACGGAGAATACCACTTTCTCCTGCCCAGCCTTCAGGTCCACGGTGTTGAATGCCAGCTCTCTGATTTTCCTTTGAGAAGACATGCCTGTGGCCTTGTAAAGCCGTATTGGCAAGTTGGCCAGGCAAGGGGTCCCATCCTCCCCCTCCAGGGCATGAGATCATGATCTAAGCTGAGACAGAGCTGCTTTGGAGCCTGTATCTTGATTCAGATAACACAGAGACAGAGGGTGATTACAATGCATGCATCCAGATCGTGGTGACACAGATAAAATGTTCCATACTCTGCTCTGCCAAGAGCCTTATAACTGCCTGGACTCCAGTCTTTCTTTATTATTCAGTTCAGTTCAGTTCAGTCACTCAGTCGTTTCCGACTCTTTGCGACCCCATAAATCGCAGCATGCCAGGCCTCCCTGTCCATCACCAACTCCCGGAGTTTACCCAAACTCATGTCCATCGAGTCAGTGATGCCATCCAGACATCTCATCCTCTGTTGTCCCCTTCTCCTCCTGCCCCCAATCCCTCCCAGCATCAGAGTCTTTTCTAATGAGTCAACTCTTGGCATGAGGTGGCCAAAGTATTGGAGTTTCAGCTTCAACATCAGTCCTTCCAATGAACACCCAGGGCTGATCTCCTTTAGTATGGACTGGTTGGATCTCCTTGCAGTCCAAGGGACTCTCAAGAGTCTTCTCCAACACCACAGTTCAAAAGCATCAATTCTTCGGCGCTTGGCTTTCTTCACGGTCCAACTCTCACATCCATACATGACCACTGGAAAAACCATAGCCTTGACTAGATGGACCTTTGTTGACAAAATAATGTCTCTGCTTTTGAATATGTTATCTAGGTTGGTCATAACTTTCCTGCCAAGGAGTAAGCGTCTTTTAATTTCATGGCTGCAATCACCACCTGCAGTGATTTTGGAGCCCCCCTCCCAAAAAAAAGTCTGACACTGTTTCCACTGTTTCCCATGAAGTGATGGGACCAGATGCCATGATCTTTGTTTTCTGAATGTTGAGCTTTAAGCCAACTTTTTCACTCTCCTCTTTCACTTTCATCAAGAGGCTTTTGAGTTCCTCTTCACTTTCTGCCATAAGGGTGGTGTCATCTGCATATCTGAGGTTACTGATATTTCTCCCAGCAATCTTGATTCCAGCTTGTGCTTCTTCCTTCCAGCTTGTGCTTCTTCCAGCCCAGCATTTCTCATGATGTATTCTGCATGTAAGTTAAATAAGCATTATTATTATTATTTACTAAAATTTCTGTAGCCCAGACCATTTGTCAGAGACTATTTGAAATGGTACACATATGCAAACTCATTTAACCCTTATGTCATGTATTCCTTTCTGAGGTTTGCCTTCAATTTTTGAACTCACCCCTCTCCTCCCAGTAGGGTTCCCATAAAGTTTTTCCCCTTACATTTGCCAGATTTGGTCTTTGTTACTAGCACTTAAAGATTCCTGCTTCAAAGTAAAATAAGCATATAGGCAAATTAAACAATAGAAACTGATTAATGAGTATTAGTGTCCCTTTCTTTATTCCTACCACTCAAACAGCCACGGAACATAAACACAAGAATGCAAAGAAAATGAGACGGTGCCAAAATAGGAGAATCACAGATTTCTGGAGCTGGCCAAGGGTTCAAAGCCCACCTGAGCATACTCCACATTTTACATCAAGAAATGAGCACATCACAGTTACTCCCTTATTCCAGGGGGTGCAGTGGGTCTGCATGGGGTGTGGAGTGTAGATCTAATTAGTTATAGGTGGTGCTGCATCGAGTTTGATTAAATTCTGCACAGATGGGGTTGGGGAGTGGGGCTCAGCTTAATGAAATCATTAATGGGATGAGGCTTTGGTTTGAAGGTGCGCATGACAGTGGAAAGAGGATTGAACTAGTCCTGGGCCTCGGGTCTAACTCTGGGACTAACTTGTGAGCTGATTTTAGGTAAGTCACTTCATCTTGCATTTCAGTTCCTTCATCTCCAAAATGAAAAATGTTTGGCCTGATCATCTCTGAGAGATCTCACCTTCTAATCTCCAATTTTATGATTTCATGGTTTTTATTTCAAGAAATAGCAGGTACATCGGAGAAATGGGGATCATGGTAATTTACTGTGAATCTGGCAATTCATAAAGCGTTGTGCATTTTATAAATCCCTCCTACATAAACCTCATTATTAGAGCCATATTACCCTCGTGAGTTTTATCCTTTCCCTTTTAAAGGGATATGGAGTGAATCTAATAAGGATAGCACCATGGGCTATCCAATCAACACAGGATTTGAGTCAGACCTTTTCGGCTCTCGTCTTAGCTCAGCCAGTTCACAGCTTCGCTCTTACTTTCCCTTTGGGATCTGCAATAAACAGGGTGATCACACGTGTGGCAAAGTGTTGTTGAGAGTGTACGAAAGAGGCATGAGTTCATCTAGCACAGGGCCTGTCACATGTATTCACTCTGTTAGTACCTGTTTATCATTCTTGTCTTTAAACAAGGTGATTGCTGTCTATGAAGTCACAGGCCCTCATAAAGCTCCAGGGTTAGTACATTTTCTTTTAAATATACAGTACCTAAGAGACAAAAAAGGGGGTCTGGGGAAGAAGAGTGTAGTAGGGCATAAAGAGTGGGCACTGAGTGTGTGCGTCTGTATTTTTCACACTGACACCCACCGGGAGCCTGTGGCATAGAAGAGGCACCAGAACATCTAGTGGGTTGGAGGAGTTGGCCACCTCTGCCCTTAGCAAGCCCAGGCCTTACGTAGGGGTCGTACATGAGTAGCCGTGGTGTCAGGAACGAACACTGTGTGACCATCAGCCTGGTGTCCTCTTGCTATGGCTGATCTACCTACACCTGCTGATAAATTATTCATCTGTCAGAAAGAGGTCAGTGCTGATCCCAAGATATGGTACAATCACTACAAAAAGATCAATAAGCTGTGTGGATCACAATAAACTGTGGAAAATTCTGAAAGAGATGGGAATAGCAGACCACCTGACCTGCCTCTTGAGAAACCTGTATGAAGGTCAGGAAGCAGCAGTTAGAACTGGACATGGAACAACAGAATGGTTCCAAATAGGAAAAGGAGTACATCAAGGCTGTATATTGGCACCCTGCTTATTTAACTTCTATGCAGAGTACATCATGAGAAACACTGGGCTGGATGAAACACAAGCTGGAATCAGGGTTCCTGGGAGAAATATTAATAACCTCAGATATGCAGGTGACACCACCCTTATGGCAGAGTGAAGAATTAAAGAGCCTCTTGATGAAAGTGAAAGTGGAGAGTGAAATAGTTGGCTTAAAGCTCAACATTCAGAAAACTAAGATCATGGCATCTGGTCCCATCATGTCATGGCAAATAGATGGAGAAACAGTGGAAACAGTGGCAGACTTTATTTTGGGGGGCTCCAGAATCACTGCAGATGGTGACTGCAGCCGTGAAATTAAAAGATGCTTACTCCTTGGAAGTAAAGTTATGACCAACCTAGATAGCATACTAAAAACAAGAGATATTACTTTGTCAACAAAGGTCTGTCTAGTCAAGGCTATAGTTTTTCCAGTGGTCATGTATGGATGTGAGAGTTGGACTATAAAGAAAGCTGAGTGCTTAAGAATTGGTGCTTTTGAACCATGGTGTTGGAGAAAACTGTTGAGAGTCCCTTGGACTGCAAGGAGATCCAACCAGTCCATTCTGAAGGAGATCAGTCCTGGGTGTTCATTGGAAGGACTGATGTTGAAGGGGAAACTCCAATACTTTGGCCACCTGATAGAAGAGCTGACTCATTTGAAAAGACCCTGATGCTGGGAAAGATTGAAGGCAGGAGAAGAAGGGGATGACAGAGGATGAGATGGTTGGATGGCATCACCGACTCAATGGACATGAGTTTGAGTAACCTCCAGGAGTTGGTGATGGACAGGGAGGCCTGGTGTGCTGCAGTCCATGGGGTCTCTAAGAGTCGGACATGACTGAGTGACCGAACTGAGCTGAGCAAGCTGGTTATATAGGTCTTATAGACCATTGCAAAGAGTTTATTCTATTTAGAGTAAAATAGAAAGCCTTTGGAGGTTTATAGCAGAAAGGTATAATAATCTAACATAGGTTTTACAAGAATGACTTCTAGGTTTGGTGGATATAGACAATAAAGAATATGTTTGAATAAAGGAAAATGGTGAAAATATTATTTAAATTATTTTGGTAGAGATTTGGACTAGGATTTTTATAGTGGAAATAATGAGAAATGTTCATATTCTGGATATATTTTTAAGGTAGAAGGTATGTGTTGATGGTTTAGCATTACAGTTTGAGAGTATGAGATAAATTTGAGTGATCCAAATTTTTTGGTTTGTTTCCAGGAAGAAGAAGACTGAAAAAAAAAAAAAAAGAAGAAGAAGGCAAAGGAAAAAAGTTATCATGGTAAAGATCATCTCAGTGTGTGGCTGTAAAAACCATTGTGAAGATTTCAGAAAAAATTATGGGAACTTTAACAGTGCCCCCTGAACTATGCAAAAATTGCTTTTAAAAAAGTTAAGGCTATTTTTCTTACAGAGTCTTGATTCTGATTTAAAGCCAAGGGGATAATTATCTAAAAAGAGCTGTTTGTATAACTGTTTTCTAATAGACTAAACCTCAGTAAAATACATTCAGTTCAGTTCAGTCGCTCAGTTGTGTCCAACTCTTTGCAACCCCATGAGTCTCAGTACTCCAGGCCTCCCTGTCCATCACAAACTCCCGGAGTTCACTCAGACTCACGTCCATTGAGTCAGTGATGCCATCCAGCCATCTCATCCTCTGGCGTCCCCTTCTCCTCCTGCCCCCAATCCCTCCCAGCATCAGAGTCTTTTCCAATGAGTCAGCTCTTCGCATGAGGTGGCCAAAGTACTGGAGTTTCAGCTTTAGCATCATTCCTTCCAAAGAAATCCCAGGGCTGATCTCCTTCAGAATGGACTGGTTGGATCTCCTTGCAGTCCAAGGGACTCTCAAGAGTCTTCTCCAACACCACAGTTCAAAAGCATCAATTCTTCGGTGCTCAGCCTTCTTCACAGTCCAACTCTCACATCCATACATGACCACAGGAAAAACCATAGCCTTGACTAGACGAACCTTTGTTGGCAAAGTAATGTCTCTGCTTTTGAATATGCTGTCTAGGTTGGTCATAACTTTCCTTCCAAGGAGCAAGCGTCTTTTCATTTCATGGCTGCAGTCACCATACAAATACATAATGTGCACAAGACATTGATTTAGTTAATTATTGTCACTATTATTATTATTTTATCAGAAACATTTCCTGCTTGGACAAAAACATACAGAAACAGTGCAAAACGGAAAGGATCCTCTTAAAAGTGGACCTCAGGCATCTTCTGGGCAAGGAGCAGGCAGAGGCAACTATAAAGAGGCTCCTTCTTCTGAGAATTGGATGGATGGCTCAGACAGGGGACAAAGAACCACCGAGAACCAGCAGCCCAGGGAGCAGGGCTGGTCTCGAGTCAAAACCCTGGGAACAAAAGCCCAACTGGACTTCAGAATCACTAGAGACGAGTAATTTCTGTGTGCTTCAGATTTTCATCCTTTTAACAGGAATGTCTACTGAAGTCATTCTTCTCTCTAATGTATGTTTGATGGGTGTAGAGTGGATGATTTGATCTTTAGCTCACAGTCCCGCAGATGGAGATAAATTGTACTCAAGATGCTGATTCAAAGAATTGTTCCTCGGAAAACCTCCATCTTTGGATCTAATTTAGCTGATGAGAGTCTGGCTTTGAGCTGATGCTATCCTGGGGTGAGTTGAGCTCGGGGGTGTGGTAAGCACCATTTGCAAGTGGGAGATACGTGAATCGCTGTAGAAGATTGTGTGGTCTCAGTATGGCCCAGCAACACCTTCCATCCACTTACCCTTGTGCTCTATGGCCGTGCCAGCCCCCTGTCGGGAGCTAAAGCTGACCCCTCCACTCCATTGAATTTGGTGTTATGATTGGCGCCATGACACCTTTGACCAATACAATAATGTGCAAATACTTTGCCTGTGTTAGTCATTGTCTTTATTCAGCCAGGAGCTTCTATTTTTTCTCTCATAGAGTGCTTACTCTCACGACGAGATCGCTCCAAACCCAGACATCATGGGTTCAGAGAGACCCCTTGGGTCTGGAGAAGCCCACACCACATCCAGAGACCACGCACAGACACCCTGGTGATGGCTCTGTCTGAGCTCTGCAACAACCGGCACCAATCTTGGAACTCAGCCTAAGGGACTCATTTCACGGCTACTGTGTCTCTGCAACTGCATCACCCATAGCTGAGCCCGGTCAACTCAGGACAGAAAGAGGAAAAAAATGAGAACCTGTTATCTAAGCCAGTCAGTTTGGGGGCAGTGTGTCGCACAGCAATAGATAATGGTAACGATCGCCTTCATTCCGTCTCGGTGATGGCTAATGAGCCAGCAGTGCAAAACAGCTAGCACAAGAGTTTGACGCTAGCAGGTGATTAATACATGTTCTTTCCTTTTCAGTTCACATAAAGTTGACATAAAGCCGAGTATGATGTTGGCACCACCTGAAATTACTCACATGTCTTAGTATCTGGCTGCTGCCTGTGGCCGAGTGAAACTTCCTCCCCCAAACTAGAATATAATTCCCCAGCTTTATGCCACATGATTCTGTGATTCAGTCGTGGGATCACTGTCACTTATGAGAGGTTGGTTATTAACCTTATTAAGGTTTTCTGGGCGGGGGGGGGGGGGGCATGCTGTGAGAGCAACTTTCAGGACACATGGCAACAAATGTTATCATCAAGGGCAAAAAAGAAACACTGAGACAACTTTATAACACAAAGGCGGTTTTCAGTCCTGCGAAATATGTTTAGCAGTTTGGATTGAGTTTTCACTCTTCTGTTGTAAGAAGGGTTTATTTATGGAATATAAAGTTCTACTGAACCCTGTGTGACAACTCAGCACGAATTTCAAATTCAAATTTCAATTCCCTTCAGGGGAGTAGCAACACACTTTTGACACCACAACACTCAATACGCAGTTTACCATCCCTACGGTCATCAGAAGAGCGAAATTCAAGTTCTAAAAGCAAGAGTCTGCAGAACAGAATTCCCTTTGATTTCTAATTCTTTCTTGGTCAAGCCTAGAAAATAGAACCCTCACTGTACACGCTAAAGCTGAAACTTGTTTGAATCAGGTTCTATGTATAAGGAAATCCTCAATACTCCCCAGACTCTGTGCCCCCCACTTTCCCTGCAATGATGCCTGAAGTTACCACGTTGCAGAAACCTCGCAGGGAAAGGACAGACGCTTCCCTCTTTCTGTGAATGACTGCATTTGCAGATTGAATGCCGGAGTCGGGTATTTGGATGCTCCCTGGCAAATGGCGCCACAAGGGGGCAGCAGAGGGCTGTGTTCCTGAACCCGGGCAGCCTGTCCGTGGGTCCTTCAGCGTCTCACCTGAGTCCCTCCGGACCTCTGACTGGAAAATTCACTTGTCTGGTACAGTCCAGAGAGCCGTCTTGATTCTACTCCTTGATTCTATTTCCAGTTAGTCCATTTTCTCAGGGGCTTGATGAGTTTTACTTGTGCGTTGCTACAGGTATTCGCTCCATCATCCATCAGACCCTTGGTTTCTCTTTTCTGGGCACCGTTCTGATCGCTGAGTCTACAAAACACAGCTGATCGTTTCGCCAAGACCTTTTCCTCTTGGGAGTCCTGCCAAGGCAGAGTGACTCTGTGGAAATGACACCCGTCGAGGACCAAAGCTACCTGGGTCCAGCCCTGCCCGCCTGCCTGCCCCACTTGCTCAGCTGCAAACCACCC
The DNA here is from genome assembly GCF_032452875.1 of Bos javanicus. Taxonomy (NCBI): domain Eukaryota; kingdom Metazoa; phylum Chordata; class Mammalia; order Artiodactyla; family Bovidae; genus Bos; species Bos javanicus. The sequence continues at coordinate 4,651,763 of NC_083881.1, forward strand.
CTGGATTCTCGGAGCCCCCGGGCTCATCTGATTCCTCACTCCCCGCTGCCCTCACACCTGCATTTCCTCTGCTCAGAGGCGGTAAGCGTGGCCCCTGTCAAGTTTCTGAAACCATCATGAGGTGAGGGTGTTTGAGTGTTTCCTGTGCTCCATTACTTCGTGTAAGAGCTCAGCCTATGCCTTTAATCAGCAGGCATGGTGATCCATTTTTATTCCTTTCTCCACTCGTTCTTCCATTTCTTTATTAATTTTTCTTACAATAGAGTTACTTTACAAGGTCGCATTAACTTCTACTTCATAGCAAAATGAATCAGCCGTGGGTAGAGTACGTATTTTTTTCAGTACCTTTGTGTGCCGGATACAGACCTTGATGATGAAGCTTGGATCAGGCAGACAGAAGACCCGCCCTGATGGTAGTTATGCCCTAGGACGAGGGGGGAGCAAGTCGACAAATACCGTAATTACGGAATTTGTCACACGGTGACTTGTGCTAAGCATGGGGAGTGAAGCTGAGCCAGGCAGAGAGAAGGAAAATCATTACCGTTGTTGTCATCGCTGCAATACAGCTTTGGGAGGTTATCTACATAATCAATTGCAATCAATAAGAGTGGGAGATGTGGACTTCCCTGGGAGCCCTAAAATCAGACTGTGGGATTCTCCCCAGGCCAGAAGACAGCATTCAGGTGGGCCGGTGGTGTCGACATAGGGTTTGAACTTGCCTTTGAAGCAATGAATGGGAATTAGCTGTACAGGAAATGAAGCAGAGGCTGGGGTCTGAGACAAGAAAATAGCAGGTGGGAAGAAGAGGAGTGGAGCGAGGTGGGTGTGCAGAGCTGTGAGCACTGGCTAAGGTCAGCTGAGGCATGGATGAGCCACTCAGGGAGAGGTCGAGACTAGTTCCAGGATCTTGGGCTCCCAGTGCCCATGGGCACCGTGCTGGGTGAGTTTCATGCATTGACACATTGAAGGTTCACCCTGGCTTAACAAGGTGGGTATTGATACCCTTATTTTCAGGCAGATTTGACCTTTGGCCTATATAGAAGTAAAATCTAGCATGTGTACACAATGCCTCTTTTTTTAAAAAAAATATTTATTTATTTGGTTGCACTGGGCTCCTCCTTGCGGCCTGCCGGCTTCTCTAGTTGTGGCATGTGGACTTAATTGCCCTGTGGCATTTGGGATCTGAGTTTCCTGATCAGGGATAGAACCTACGTCCCCTGTATTAGGGGGTGGATTCTTAATCGCTCATCACCAGGAAAGTCCCCACAATGTCTCCTTAGTAGGAAAATACATTTGTGTGCTTGGTTATGTTTGCAGGGCACCCAGTCTGTCCAAACCAACTCATGGTGCCCAGCTAATGGCTCCCTATATGGCCGGACTGATGTTCCTAGAGGAATTCCTAAGGGCTTGTGCCATCTGGTGTTGATGGCCTCTTAGATCAGGCTGGGGCACAGTTTTATTAATTTCCAGCCAGGCCTTCTTGGTACCATGGCAGACTCCTCTGGGAAGTCCAGGGACTCACTCCTGCCTTGCTAACACCTGATCTTCAAAGCAGCTTGTGATGCTGTGACGACAAAGAGAATTTTAAGCAAGGAGCAGCCTTGGTCTTCTCGCTCAGGGCTGGGGGAGGATGCTTTCATGGGAACCACAAGAGGATAGCCTGTGGGGGAAGAAGAGCATCCTGCCGCCGGAACTGGACACAGGAAATTGTTTGGGAGAGGCTGGGCTACGCCACGTTGCAAATGGTTCATTGATTCTTGATCCATTTGTTTACTTTCTCATGTGTGCACTCTTCTATTAAGTGTTATTTGTCTTAGGCCCAGGGACACTGAGAAAAAGAGACACATTTTGTCCAAGAGTTCAGAGTCTACTAGAAAAACAGATGGGTAAACAGAAATATCTGATTGAGAACAATTTTTGCAAAATTTAACATTTCTGCAAAATGTAACTGTGCTTCCCAGGTGGCTCAGTGGTAAAGAATCCACCTGCCAGTGCAGGAGACACAGGAGACTTGGGTTCCATCCCTGGGTCAGGAAGATCCCCTGGAGTAGGAGATGGCAACCCACTCCAGCATTGTTGCCTGGAAAATTCCACAGGGAGTGGAGCCTGGTGGGGGTCGCAAAAGTGTTGGACATGACTCAGCGACTGAGCACCCATGCAACCTTTATAAATTTAACATCTTTGTGCCTCCACAAAATAAGGGTTAATAATAGTAGGTATCTCGATGATCTATTATGAATACTAAACAAGATAATACAAAAGGAGCATTGGGCTTATTTGTGACAAAGAATATAGGCTACAATAATTATAGTTATTATTATTGTTCGTTGACACAGCAAAGTATAGAATCAGAGAAGAAATTAAATACAGTGACTTTATGAAAGCCATTTCCTCTAAGGGTGGAGGAAGGGAAATAGACTTGGTGAAGGATACAAAGAAATAATGTACCTGTAATATTGTACCTGTAATATCAAACGCATTTATTTAAAAAAAAATCTGGAGCAAATTAGACAGAATGTTAACATCTGTTAATTCAGCATGCTGCTCACAAGAGTGTTAATTGAATTGTTACATCTTTACTCATTTGTATGTTTGACATTTTTAAAGCTAAAAAAATGAAAAAACAATGAGAATAGGATGCTGTAAATGGAATGATGTGTGGCTGTGTCAGCCTGGGTTAAAGCAGGATTTAGGGTTTGGAATCAGGATCCGACTGGGAAAACCTCCCAGAAGTGGGCAGATATAGGGAATTTGGGGTCTGGAAGATGAATAAATCATGTGTTAAAACTCCTACTCTGTGCTAAGCACTACACTAGATTCTTTTTGGTTTGAATTCACTTTAAGGGGAAATGTAGCAACTGTGCAGAATTCCAAGGGGCTCCACTGTGGTCTTGTTGCCACCGACATCACAGCTCAACTTCTGCTTCCCTCTCTTCCTCCCTCCAAGTTAGGGCTCCCAAGAGCAACTTCCTTCCTTCAAACACTGTCACTTGGGGAACTTGCAAGAGATCATGGAAGCAGACGGGAATATGGGCTTTTGGAACTGTCACCATCTGTGGCTGGCAACACACCTCCTGTCTCCAGGGAGTAAGGCAGCCCCAGGAGGTTGTACAGCTTCTGTCCATGGTGGCCTGGTGGGGACATAGTGCAGCAGATGGGGTGTCCCAGGCTTTGGAGAAACACAAGAAAAATAACTGGATCCTCAGATTTCAGGGAACTCTCATCCTATAGACACAGCGCTCCTTCTGTTAAAAACCTAGTTCTTCCTTCTTCAGGCGATGTAAAAGCTCTGACTTAAAGATAGCATGTGCCTCTGAGGACATAGCTCTGTCTCCTTTGTGGAGTCCAGACCAGAGCAGGAGGTGAGGCACAACACAACCCACCCAGGAAAGGGCTGCATGCAGTAGGAGGTGAAAGAGATGAAGCCCCAGAAGAGCTGCAGGACGGAACCAGCATGTCCTGGTGGTTGGACCCTGGTTGGGCTGGACAGAGTGGGGAAGAACCCAAGGTTTGACCAGGGAGGCTTCGGTGATATGGGGACATTCTCTATGGTACAGAATCCTCATTGCCCGCAAGGAACCACAGAGACAGTCCCAAGAAATGTCAAAGCTGCCATAACAGAGATGCCTGTTGAACTCCTAGTGTGGTACCCTGCTTTGAGGACACCAACCAGCCAGCAGCAAGCTGATTTCACTGAACCCATCCATTTTCAAAGGTGTTCTGGTTGCCATCTCTGGGAAGCAGATACTCAGCCAGATTTGGGAGGACAACAGGTTTATTGTGTAACAGTGGAAGGAAAAGGGTAAGGACAGGTCAGTGAGGGACAGCCATCAGACTGATGGAGGGTCAGCTGCTGGGACTGCTGGCTGCTACCCACTCTCAAATGGGAATCCCAGACCACCTAACCTGCCTCTTGAGAAATCTGTATGCAGGTCAGGAAGCAACAGTTAGAACTGGACATAGAACAACAGACTGGTTCCAAATAGGAAAAGGAGTCCGTCAAGGCTGTATATTGTCACCCTGCTTATTTAACTTATATGCAGAGTACATCATGAGAAACGCTGGGCTGGAAGAAGAACAAGCTGGAATCAAGATTGCCAGGAGAAATATCAGTAACCTCAGATACGCAGATGACACCACCCTTATGGTAGAAAGTGAAGAGGAACTAAAAAGCCTCTTGATGAAAGTGAAAGAGGACAGTGAAAAAGTTGGCTTAAAGCTCAACATTCAGAAAACTAGGATCATGGCATCCGGTCCCATCACTTCATGGGAAATAGATGGGGAAACAGTGGAAACAGTGTCAGACTTTACTTTTTGGGGCTCCAAAATCACTGCAGATGGTGACTGCAGCCATGAAATTAAAAGACTCTTGCTCCTTGGAAGAAAAGTTATGACCAACCTAGACAGCATATTAAAAAGCAGAGACATCACTTTGCCAACAAAGGTCCATCTAGTCAAAGCTATGGTTTTTCTAGTAGTCATGTATGGATGTGAGAGTTGGACTATAAGGAAAGCTGAGTGCCAAAGAATTGATGCTTTTGAACTGTGGTTTTGGAGAAGACTCTTGAGAGTCCCTTGGACTGCAAGGAGATCCAACCAGTCCATCCTAAAGGAAATGAGTCCTGAATATTCATTGGAAGGACTGATGTTGAAGCTGAAACTCCAATACTTTGGCCTCCTGATGGGAAGAACACTCATTGGAAAAGACCCAGATGCTGGGAAAGATTGAAGGCAGGAAGAGAAGGGGACAACAGAGGATGAGATGGTTGGCTGGCATCACCGACTCAATGGACATGAGTTTGAGTAGTCTCCAGGAGTTGGTGTTGGACAGGGCAGCCTGGTGTGCTGCAGTCCATGGAGTTGCAGAGTCAGACACATCTGAGCGACTGAACTGAACTGAACAGAACCCTCTCTCAGCTGAAGGCTTCCTGGGCATGGCCTCAGCTGAAGGGCACTGAGTCAGGCTGTGTCTTCTTTAGAGAGCTTGCACTCAGGGACTGACCATTCAGTACAATAAATCCCAGTACAGAGGAGCCTAGAGGGCTCCAGTCCATGGTGTCACAAGAGACAGACATGATGCAGTGACTAAACCACCAACGATGGATGCTTAGGTTTCCTTTTCTCAACTTGGGATGACTTGGAAGAGGGATACCAGCTCCCAAGCTCCCCAGGGGATCTGCTGAGGTTTTTCTTGGTGAGTAAATCTCAGCTGGACATTTCCTTTCACCCAACCTTGCTTCTTTGAGTCCTTGATGTGTATTTATCCTGAGAGCGCTTCCCAAGTTTCCTTCTTCACATCAGCCTCCACTGCAGAGAAGCCTCCACTGCTGACCTAGATGTGTGGTTAAGCGTGTAGAGTCTAGATCAGCCTGCCTGGGTCCAAATTTATCTCTATCACCAATTAGCTGCATGATCTTGGGTGAATTATTTAAGCTCCGACGCCTCCTTTTCCTCATCTGCTACATGGAGATGATAACACCTATTGTGTTGTCATGTGAAAATTAAGTAGGATGTAAGTGAAAGAGCTAGCACCCTGTCTGCTGCACCGTAAGTACTATGGAGCTGTCCATTATTACCGTGGAGGTTATGGTTGTAGAATATGTTTGTTAAGAATGGAGTGATGCAGACAGTCTGGGTTTGACTGTGGGGTTTTCTGCATATGAGCTTTGTGATCTTGACTCTATCTGCCTGTGTCTGAATTGCTTTCACTGCACAGTGGAGGTAATAGTAGTACTCATAGAATATAATTGTTATGGTGGCAATTCATTGAGTAGTCTTCACAGAAAAAAAATCACTTAGCTCACTGCCTAATCCATACTAAGTCCTCAGTGAGTAATGGTTATAATTAGGGAACAAATGAAAACTAACATACATGAAACAGTTATTGTGTGTCAAGAACTATGTATTTCACTGAATTCCATAACATTATTTGACAAATAATTTGTCCCAAACTTTTAAAGTTGCATGGATGAGTGTCAGAACAATTGCATTATTAGTGCTACAATATCCCACTTTTAGGAATTCTCCTTTGATAGATGCCTCCTGTCCCCACCCACTCCCCAGCATATAGTGGAATAAGTTTCATCCATGACACCTGTACTACCCAAGTCATTAGCTTTCTCACTCTTAATTTTCATTGGGTTTTTAAAAATATAAATTTATTTATTTTAATTGGAGGCTAATTACTTTACAATACTGTATTGGTTTTGCCATACATAAACATGAATCTGCCACGGGTATACACATGTTCCCCATCCCAAACCCCCCTCCCTCCTCCCTCCCCGTACCATCCCTCTGGGTCATCCCAGTGCACCAGCCCCGAGCATCCTGTATCATGCATCGAACCAGGACTGGCAATTCATTCCACATGTGATAATATACATGTTTCAATGCCATTCTCCCAAATCATCCCACCCTCACACAGACTCCAAAAGACTGTTCTATACATCTGTGTCTCTTTTGCTGTCTTGCATACAGGGTTATTGTTACCATCTTTCTAAATTCCATATACATGCGTTAGTATACTATATTGGTGGTTTTTTTTTTTTTTCAGGCTTACTTCACTCTGTATAATAGGCTCCAGTTTCATCCACCTCATTAGAACTGATTCAAATGTGTTCTTTTTAATGGCTGAGTAATACTCCATTGTGTATATGTACCACACCTTTCTTATCCATTCATCTGCTGATGGGCATCTATCTAGGTTGCTTCCATGCCCTGGCTATTATAAATATTACTGCGATGAACATTGGGGTACACGTGTCTCTTTCAATTCTGGTTTCTTTGGTGTGCATGCCCAGCAGTGGGATTGCTGGATCATATGGCATTTCTATTTCCAGTTTTTTAAGGAATCTCCACACTGTTCTCCATAGTGGCTGTACTAGTTTGCATTCCCACCAACAATGTAAGAGGGTTCCCTTTTCTTCACACCCTCTCCAGCATTTATTGCTTGTAGACTTTTGGGTAGCAGCCATTCTGACTGGCGTGATATGGTACCTCATTGTGGTTTGATTTGCATTTCTCTGATAATGAGTGATGTTGAGCATCTTTTCATGTGTTTGTTAGCCATCTGTATGTCTTCTTTGGAGAAATGTCTATTTAGTTCTTTGGCCCATTTTTGGATTGGGTTGTTTATTTTTCTGGAATTGAGCTGCAGGAGTTGCTTGTATATTTTTGAGATTAATTCTTTGTCAGTTGCTTCATTTGCTATTATTTTCTCCCATTCTGAAGGCTGTCTTTTCACCTTGCTAATAGTTTCCTTTGTTGTGCAGAAGCTTTTAAGTTTAATTAGGTCCCATTTGTCTATTTTTGCTTTTATTTCCAGTATTCTGGGAGGTGGGTCATAGAGGATCCTGCTGTGATTTATGTTGGAGAGTGTTTTGCCTATGTCCTCCTCTAGGAGTTTTATAGTTTCTGGTCTTACGTTTAGATCTTTAATCCATTTTGAGTTTATTTTTGTGTATGGTGTTAGAAAGTGTTCTAGTTTCATTCTTTTACAAGTGGTTGACCAGTTTTCCCAGCACCACTTGTTAAAGAGATTGTCCTTTCTCCATTGTACATTCTTGCCTCCTTTGTCAAAGATAAGGTGTCCATAGGTGCGTGGCTTTATCTCTGGGCTTTCTATTTTGCTCCATTGATCTATATTTCTGTATTTGTGCTAGTACCATACTGTCTTGATGACTGTGGCTTTGTAGCAGAGCCTGAAGTCAGGCAGGTTGATTCCTCCAGTTCCATTCTTTATCAAGATTGCTTTGACTATTCAAGGTTTTTGTATTTCCATACACATTGTGAAATTGTTTGTTCTAGCTCTGTGAAAAATACCATTGGTAGCTTGATAGGGATTGCATTGAATCTATAGATTGCTTTGGGTAGTATACTTATTTTCACTATATTTATTCTTCCAATCCATGAACACGGTATATTTCTCCATGTATTGGTGTCCTCTTTGATTTCCTTCACCAGTGTTTTATAGTTTTCTATATATAGGTCTTTTGTTTCTTTAGGTGGATATATTCCTAAGTATTTTATTCTTTTCATTGCAATAGTGAATGAAATTGTTTCCTTAACTTTTCTTTTTATTTTCTGATTATTAGTGTATAAGAATGCAAGGGATTTCTGTGTGTTGATTTTATATCCTGCAACTTTATTATATTCATTGATTAGCTCTAGTAATTTTCTGGTGGAGTCTTTAGGGTTTTCTATGTAGAGGATAATGTCATCTGCAAACAGTGAGAGTTTTACTTCTTCTTTTCCAATTTGGATTCCTTTTATTTCTTTTTCTGCTCTGATTGCTGTGGCCAAAACTTCCAAAACTATATTGAATAGTAGTGGTGAGAGTTCCTGACTTAAGGGGAAATGCTTTCAATTTTTCACCATTGAGGATAATGTTTGCTGTGGGTTTGTCATATATAGCTTTTATTATGTTGAGGTATGTTCCTTCTATTCCTGCTTTCTGGAGGGTTTTTGGAGAGGACAATGGCACCCCACTCCAGTACTCTTGCCTGGCAAATCCCATGGACGGAGGAGCCTGGTAGGCTGTAGTCCATGGGGTCGCGAAGAGTCGGACACGACTGAGTGACTTCACTTTCATTTCTCAATTTCATGCATTGGAGAAGGAAATGGCAACCCACCCCAGTGTTCTTGCCTGGAGAATCCCATGGACAGAGAAGCCTGGTAGGCTGCAGTCTGTGGGGTCGCACAGAGTTGGATACAACTGAAGTGACTTGGCGGTGGCAGATGGTTTTTATCATAAATGGTTGTTAAATTTTGTCAAGGCTTTCTCTGCATCTATTGAGATAATCATATAGCTTTTATTTTTCAATTTGTTAATGTGGTGTATTACATTGATTGATTTGTGGATATTGAAGAATCCTTGCATCCCTGGGATAAAACCCACTTGGTCATGACGTATGATCTTTTTAATGTGCTGTTGGATTCTGATTGCTAGAATTTTGTTAAGGATTTTTGCATCTATGTTCATCAGTGATATTGGCCTGTAGTTTTCTTTTTTTGTGGGATCTTTGTCAGGTTTTGGTATTAGGGTGATGGTGGCCTCATAGAATGAGTTTGGAAGTTTACCTTCCTCTGCAATTTTCTGGAAGAGTTTGAGTAGGATAGGTGTTAGCTCTCCTCTAAATTTTTGGTGGAATTCAGCTGTGAAGCCGTCTGGACCGGGGCTTTCGTTTGCTGGAAGATTTCTAATTACAGTTTCAATTTCCATGCTTGTGCTGGGTCTGTTAAGGTTTTCTATTTCTTCCTGTTTCAGTTTTGGAAAGTTGTACTTTTCTAAGAATTTGTCCATTTCTTCTAAGTTGTCCATTTTATTGGCATATAATTGCTGATAGTAGTCTCTTATGATCCTTTGTATTTCTGTGTTGTCTGTTGTGATCTCTCCATTTTCATTTCTAATTTTATTGATTTGACTTTTCTCCCTTTGTCTCTTGATGAGTCTGGCTAATGGTTTGTCATTTTTTTTTTATCCTTTCAAAGAATCAGCTTTTGGCTGTGTTGATTTTTGCTATGGTCTCTTTTGTTTCTTTTATTTCTGCCCTAATTTTTAAGATTTCTTTCCTTCTACTAACCCTGGGGTTCTTTATTTCTTCCTTTCTAGTTGCTTTAGGTGTAGAGTTAGGTTATTTATTTGACTTTTTTCTTGTTTCTTGAGGTATGCCTGTATTGTTATGAACCTTCCTCTTAGCACTGCTTCTACAGTGTCCCACAGTTTTGGATTGTTGTGTTTTCATTTTCATTCATTTCTATGCATATTTTGATTTCTTTTGTGATTGGTTGGTTATTCAGCAGCATGTTGTTCAGCCTGCATATTTTGGAATTTTTAATAGTTTCTCTCCTGTAATTGAGATCTAAATCTTACTGCATTGTGGTCAGAAAAGATGCTTGGAATTATTTCAATTTTTTTGAATTTACCAAGGCTAGATTTATGGCCCAGGATGTGATCTATCCTGGAGAAGGTTCCGTGTGTGCTTGAGAGAAAGGTGAAATTCATTGTTTGGGGGTGAAATGTCCTATAGATATCAATTAGGTCTAAATAGTCTATTGTGTCATTTGAAGTTTGTGTTTCCTTGTTAATTTTCTGTTTAGTTGATCTAGCCATAAGTGTGAGTGGGGTATTAAAGTCTCCCACTATTATTGTGTTATTGTTAATTTCCCCTTTCATACTTGTTAGCATTTGTCTTACGTACTGTGGTGCTCCTATGTTGGGGGCATATATATTTATAATTGTTATATCTTCTTCTTGGATTGATCCTTTGATCATTATGTAGTGTCCTTCTTTGTCTCTTTTCACAGCCTTTGTTTTAAAGTCTGTTTTATCTGATATGGGTATTGCTACTCCTGCTTTCCTTTGGTCTCTATTTGCATGGAATATCTTTTTCCAGCCCTTCACTTTCAGTCTGTATGTGTCCCTTGTTTCAGGGTGGGTCTCTTGTAGACAACATATATAGGGGTCTTGTTTTTGTATCCATTCAGCCAGTCTTTGTCTTTTGGTTGGGGCATTCAACCCATTTACGTTTAAGGTAATTATTGATAAGTATGATCCCGTTGCCATTTACTTTATTGTTTTGGGTTCGAGGTTATACACCCTTTCTGTGTTTTCTGTCTAGAGAAGATCCTTTATCATTTGTTGGAGAGCTGGTTTGGTGGTGCTGAATTCTCTCAGCTTTTGCTTGTCTATAAAGCTTTTGATTTCTGCTTCATATTTGAATGAGATCCTTGCTGGGTACAGGATCCTTGCTGGCTGTAGGTTATTTTCTTTCATCACTTTAAGTATGACCTGCCATTCCTTCCTAGCTTGAAGAGTTTCTATTGAAAGATCAGCTGTTATGCTTATGGGAATCCCCTTGTGTGTTATTTGTTGTTTTTCCTTGCTGCTTTTAATATTTGTTCTTTGTGTTTGATCTTTGTTAATTTGATTAATATGTGTCTTGGGGTGTTTTGCCTTGGGTTTATCCTGTTTGGGACTCTCTGGGTTTCTTGGACTTGGGTGATTATTTCCTTCCCCATTTTAGGGAAGTTTTCAACTATTATCTCCTCAAGTATTTTCTCATGGTCTTTCTTTTTGTCTTCTTTTTCTGGGACTCCTATAATTCGAATGTTGGGGCATTTAACATTGTCCCAGAGGTCCCGATATTGTCCTCATTTCTTTTAACTTGTTTTTCTTTTTTCCTCTCTGTTTCATTTATTTCTACCATTCTATTTTCTACCTCACTTATCCTATCTTCTGCCTCCGTTAATCTACTGTTGGTTCCCTCCAGAGTGCTTTTGATCTCATTTATTGCATTGTTCATTATATATTGACTCTTTTTTATTTCTTCTAGGTCCTTGTTAAACCTTTCTTGCATCTTCTCAATCTTGTCTCCAGGCTATTTATCTGTATCTCCATTTTGTTTTCAAGATTTTGGATCATTTTCATTATCATTATTTGAAATTCTTTATCAGGTAGATTCCCTATCTCTTCTTCTTTCGTTTGATTTTGTGGGCATTTATCCTGTTCCTTTACCTGCTGGGTATTTCTCTGCCTCTTCATCTTATTTATATTGCTGTGTTTGAGGTGGCCTTTCCATATTCTGGCAGTTTGTGGAGTTCTCTTTATTGTGGAGTTTCCTCACTGTGGGTGGGGTTGGACAGGTGGCTTGTCAAGGTTTCCTGGTTAGGGAAGCTTGTGTTGGTGTTCTGGTGAGTGGAGCTGGATTTCTTCTCTCTGGAGTGCAATGAAGTGTCCAGTAATGAGTTATGAGATGTCAGTGGGTTTGGAGTGACTTTGGGCAGCCTGTATATTGAAGCTCAGGGCTGTGTTCCTGTGTTGCTGGAGAATTTGCATGGTATGTCTTGCTCTGGAACTTGTTGGCCCTTGGGTGGTGCTTGGTTTCAGTGTAGGTATGGAGGCATTTGATGAGCTCCTATCAATTAATGTTCCCTGGAGTCAGGAGTTCTCTGGTGTTCTCAGGATTTGGACTTAAGCCTCCTGCCCCTGGTTTTCAGCCTTATTCTTACAGTAGTCTCAAGACTTCTCCATCTATACAGCACCAATGATAAAACATCTAGGTTAAAGATGAAAAGTTTCTTCACAGTGAGGGACACCCAGAGGGGTTCACAGAGTTACATGGAGAATAGAAGAGGGAGGAGCGAGATAGAGGTGACTAAGAGGAGAAGAGGGGGAATCAAAAGAGGAGCGAGCAAGCTAGCCAGTAATAACTTCCTTATGTGCAGTCCACAGTCTGGACTACTCAGAGATGTTCACAGAGTTATTCAGAGAAGAGAAGAGGGAGGAAGGAGAGAGAGGTGTACAGGAGGACAAAGTGGGGAATCAAAAGGAGAGAGACAGATCCAGCCAGTAATCAGTTCCCTAAGTGTTCTCCACTGTCCAGAACACACAAAGAGATTCACAGAGTTGGGTAGAGAAGAGAAGGGGAGGGAGGAGATAGAGGTGACCTGGTGGAGACAAAGGAGAGTCCAAAGGGGGAGAGAGCAGTCAAGCCAGTAATCTCACTCCCAAGTAAAAATGGGTACTGAAGATTGGGTTCTTAAAGGTACAAAATTGATAACAAATACAAAAAAGCAAAGATTAAAAATCTAGAGTAGAGGTTGGATTCTCAAAAATACAGTATTAAAGAAAAAATAGTCACAAAAATTATAAAAAAAATATATATGAAGTTTGCTTTAACAAGTAGCGTCTTTTTTTTTTTTTGCAAAGTAATAGTAGGTTATAAAAATGAAAATTAAAGGAGTAATAGAGGACTTAAAAGTATTTTTTTTTAAATTAAAGAATGATAATAGTAAAAATATATCTAGGACTTTTCTCTGGTGTTGTTGTGGGCAGTGTGGGATCAGTTCATTTTCAGATAGTTCCTTGATCGGCTTATATTTCTCAAGATCTATAGGCCCCTTCCTAGGTAGTTGGTGCTAACTACAGGGATTTAATCTATTGCCCCTGTCACTTCCAAGGCGGTTCCCTCTGTTTCAGCTTCTGTTTGGTGGTCTCTTCAGTGTCTAATTTCCACCCTGCCACAAGGGGGCGGTGGTGGACACTTTTTTAGGCTCACTTGTTCAGTCGTGCTGTGGGGAGGGAGGGACGCTGCAAACATAACACTGGCATGTGCTCGCAATGTCTCAGCCACACTGGGCCTGCCCCTGCTCAGGGCGCATGTGCTTTCCCTGTCTACACTGCTTAGGCTCTAGGTTGCTCTGCTGGGAATTGTCTGAGTCCGGCCCTGGGTTGTATGCACTTCCCAGGTCTAAGCTGCTCAGGTTCAGGCACTCGGGTAGTCCTCAGAGGCAGACTCGGTTGGGCCTGCGTTTTATGCCCTTCCCAGGTCCGAGCAGTTCAGGTGACCAGGTGTTTGGCGAGCCCGATTGCTGTGACTTATCGCCTCCCCTGTCCCTGCCGCTCAGTTTTCTGGGTATACAACCGGCGCACCTTCTCAGGTGGATGTTGACCGTCCAGAATCCCAAGAAGTCTTGGTTAGCCACGAAGCCTGCCTGCAGTTTGGTAGATGATGCCTCTCTGGGGCCGCAATTGCTCCCTTCCGGCTCTGGCTGCCCTTGCCTGCCTGTTACTGGAGGGGGATGGATTGGTCTGCAGCCATCTAGCTCTGCTCAGTCCTTTGTTCTGTGAGCAGGCTTGATGGTATCTTAGGTTAGGGCTTTTTGTGTAGCTCTGTTGCTGCTGCTAAGTCCGCTTCAGTCGTGTCCGACTCTGTGCGACCTCAGAGACGGCAGCCCACCAGGCTCCCCTGTCTCTGGAATTCTCCAGGCAAGAACACTGGAGTGGGTTGCCATTTCCTTCTCCAATGCATGAAAGTGAAAAGTGAATGTGAAGTCACTCAGTCGTGTCCAACTCCTAGCGACACCATAGACTGCAGCCTACCAGGCTCCTCCATCCATGGGATTTTCCAGGCAGGAGTACTGGAGTGGGGTGCCATTGCCTTCTCTGCGTGTAGCTCTAGTCAGTCCTTGGTTCTGTGAGCGGGCCTGGAGGTGTCTTAGGTTAGGGCTTTTCACAGGATAGCTATCCCACAGTCTGGTTTGCTATCTTAAGTTAGTTCCCTCAGATTGCCCTGGGGGCATTCAGGCCCGGTCCTTACTCTAAGCAATGCAGCCCACGCCTCCGTGCCCAGCCCCCACTTGCTAGTGGCAGATGCAGGAGTCTGCGCTGCTTCTCCACTGGGAGTTACTGTTGGGCACGTAATCTGTGGGTTTTAATTATTTTTTTATTTTTCCTCCCGGTTATGTTGCCCTCTGTGGTTCCAAGGCTTGCCACAGACTCGCTAGTGAGAGTGTTGCCTGGTGTTTGGAAAGTTCTCTCTTTTTTAAGACTCCCTTCCCAGGCCGAATCTCCATCCCTACCTCTTTTGTCTCTCTTTTTATCTTTTATATTTTTCCTACCTCCTTTGGAAGACAGTGGGCTGCTTTTCTGGGTGCCTGATGTCCTCTGCCAGCATTCAGAAGTTGTTTTGTGGAATTTAATCAGTGTTCAAATGTTCTTTTGATGAATATGTGAGGGAGAAAGTGGTTTCCCTGTCCTATTCCTCTGCCATCTTAGGACTTCCCCCTTCATTGGGTTTTTAATCCCAGTTGTCTTGCTGAGGGCAGGAATTTTATCTTTACTGCTGACTCCCCAGGTCTAGGTCTAGCCCCTGACGCAGAGCCAACATTTCACAAAATTTGTCAACCAATGATGAATTCAGTGAAATTGCATATTATCACCCACATGTAAACTTATTTCACGTTCTGGGTGCACTTTGGGTTTCTCTTTCCAGTGCCATGTTGAGTTTTCTTCCTTGTTGGAGTTTCACTCATGGCAACACCCTCTCCTCCCTTGTTATTAGTTATTAAGATTCCTAACACAGACGTTAAGAGGCTAGGATCCCTGTCCAGCCCCTTCCCCACCCTACACCTAACTCAGAAGCATGTCCTTTGAATTTGGGAGACAGACTGTCTCCAATGCACCTTCCAGCAGGGTTTCCATAGCAACCACTGCCACTTCAAAGGTGCCAGAATGTCTCCATCTTACATCTGACTTTCTCCCTCCCTGTGTATGTGCCGTTCAGGTAACACCAGGCGGTTGAAATGAGCCTTAGGTCACCTTACCAAATGTTTCACAGCTGGCAGGAGCAGGTGTACTTATTAAATAAATTACGTGAGCAACATAGAGGCTGGGGCGTCATCTTCCTGCCACTCCAGAAAGAAGGCTGCTTTCATCGGATTTGCTGTCGGTCAGGAATCCCTGGTCTTAAAGGGCTCAATGTCTCGGTGCTCCGCGATGATCTAGATGGTGGGGTGGGGTGGGGATGGGGGGAGGTGTATATGTATACACGTGGCTCCTTCTCTTCATTGTACAGCACAAACTAACAAACATTGTAGAGCAATTACACTACAGTTTAAAAAAATGACTCAGTGTAGTTTTATCTTTTCTTATTTTTCCCATTGCTCATGCTTGCTTTTGAATGTTCCCCATCCTTGTTTTGGAAGTCAAATGGGAAGGCAACAATAGTCACATATTTTGAGGGGATGAGATTTCAGACTGGGTATCTCATTTTTGTCAGGAATCCACTCACACCTAGAATCCTCACTCTTCTAATAAAAAGATTTTGAGTTGTGTTCCCAGGGTCTACCCAAACTCAGCTGTGCACAGCACCCTTCAGTAACACGGTTTATGTTTACTTATTTATTACTTGATTTAGCAAATATTGGCTGGGTTTACATGTAATCTCAAATCCTTTAAGAGTCAAGAAAATTTTATTTATTTAGAAATCATTCTTGTATAGTTTGTAATGTGACATTTATATTATGATGCATGTTGCTTCATGTTTAATTTTCTTTCCTTTTTATTTCACTGAGCTGGGGAGGGTGTGGCTGGGAATGTGATTATCTGATACTTATAATATGCTTATGAAAAGGCTTCTAGCTGTTGAAATCACCCCATGGCGAAACTTGTGTTATAAGGGAAAGTGTACCAGGAAAAGAAAGATGGAAAAAAAAAAAGAAACCAGAAGATCATGAGAAGGGTTTGCTGATCTTTATGTGAATAGAATTCTGCATATAAAATAGAAAATGTATCTATTTCACAAAATGAATTTGGATGAATTTTGGGAAACAGACATATGTACATAAAAAATGAACATAACCTAACCTGTTACTTAAACCACTAGATGTGGACTATCCTCTACTGTATCAGCGTGTGTAGAGCTAATGGATAGAGTATGTAATAGTTACATCACCTTAGAAATTAAACATTCCCAGTTAAAATTGATGATTTGATACTGATTCCTAATATCATTCTATACATCAAGTCATCGATGCCCAGAGTGTCAAGGCCACTGATTTTAAAGAGCCAGGAGTCTTATAGTGTGGTTACCTGGGTTAGAGAGGACTTTGAAGTGTCACATTTTCATAGGTGGCTTCAATCAAAACAGAAATTCTTATTAAGGTAATGATGTATCTCATTTGTTACAAATCCTAATTTCAACTCAGACAGTATATATGATTTAGAGAAAGAATTGTGTGCATGCTCAGTCATTTCTGATTGTGACCCCATGGACTGTAGCCTGTCAGGCTCCTCTGTCCATGGGATTTCCAGGCAAGAATACTGGAGTGGGTTGCCATTTCCTTCTCCAGGGGATATTCCTGACCCAGGGATTGAACACATGTCTCCTGCCTTGGCAGGCAGATTCTCTACCACTGAGTCATCTGGGAAAGTAAATAATAAAATGCCTAGACTCTTCTCTCATGAAACGTTCTAATTCTAATCTAACTCTATTTTTTCCCCCAAATTGATTCTACCTTGAATCTTTTAACTTGGAGGTAGAGTGTTCCAACCCATCAAGCCATTTCCATAGGGGCTTGAGAAATTAAAGCTCCCTTCCCTGGTGGCTCTGATGGTAAAGAATCCACCTGTGATGCAGGGGACCTAGGTTGGATCCCTGGGTTGGGAAGATCCCCTGGAGGAGGGAACAGCTACCCACTCCAGTATTCTCGCCTGGAGAATTCCATGGACAGAGGAGCGTGGCAGGTTAAAGTCCATGGGATCACACAGAGTCAGACTGAGTGACTAAGCACAACATTGGTTACTGTGTTAAGGGGAAGTCAGGATTCAGAAAATAAACCTGTGTGTCCCAGAATCATCTGTATGCAGGGTAATTTCTTCCTTTTGCAGTAAACTTGTTTCTACGCATGGAAATACAATAGAATGATTAACAAGATGTTTTCTGAAATCTTGGGTACAAAAACATCTGTTTTGTTTTATGACCTTTGAAGCCTCTAAAGCTAGGTCTCTTCCCTAACTTTCTATCTCTGTTAGCTCATTATATTTGTTCTATTCATGTAACTTTGTTTGTTAGAACAAAGGTACAGCTGGTTTGATGGAATATATTTTTGAGAAAGTAGATCGCCTATAAATTCATTTGCTTCACAATAATTAATTTGAACAAACTCCAAAAATATGCTTTAATAACTTCTCAGATCCCAATTAGGGCCAAATTAATGGCTTCCATTTATGGCAGGGCCAATCTGATTAGGTCTCTTGTTTGGTTGTGCTGCAAGCATTATCCACCCTGAGGGGAACCAGGCTAAATACAAATCTTCAGATTGATTTAACCACAAATGTGTATTTATAAATTGCAACTGACTTTTCTAATTAATTTTGCATCGTGCTAATGGTTTTTCTTTGTAACCACTGATTATATCAGGAGGGATCCAAGCCAGATCTGGAGCCATTTGCAGTCACTGTTAGTGTAGAGAGAAATGAGAGGAAGCAATAAAGAAAGCAGCTTCCAGGGACCTAACTCCTGGAAGGTAATTACTGATTTCACCAAATGTCTAGAAAAGCAATGCAATCCACAGCATCAGTTAGGAAGATCCACCCTATTACCCGTTTTACAGCTGGGTTTCCTTGCAACTGAATTTTTTTTTTTTTTTTGCTGAAGAAAATGTTTAAATGATTATTGCAAAGTCTGTGTCAAGGTTAGACATCAAAGAATATGAAATGGCCTCCAATTATGGGAAGGAAAAGTCATGAGGACAGATTATCAAGAAATATAAGGTGTCAAGGACAGGGCTAAGGAGGAGGAGACCTGGATATTCAGGGTACTTTTGCTTCTTAATAAGATTCATTTCCAGTTGGCCAGCTGGTGGTATTGATATGAGTACAAGAAAAAAAATGAGATGGGGCTGGCATGAGAGAATAGAATATGTCAGATGGAAGAAGTGTGGTTGAGCCTTAGCAAAGCTAGAACAAACTAAACAGAGCTGAGTCAAAACACAACTATCAGGAACTATCACAACATTGTAAACCAAGTATATTTCAATTAAAAAAAAAGAAAATAATGGTAATAAATTTAAGTCCTACTGGAAACAAGGGAGTAGAGATATGAATGGAGAAGGATGAAGCAATTCAGAGTGTCCTATTAGAGTCTTGGGCTTCCCAGGTAGCTCAAGTGGTAAAGAATCCACCTGCCAATGTAGGAGCCTCAGGGGACTCAGGTTCAGTCCCTTGGTCAGGAAGACCCACTGCAGTAGGAAATGGCAACCATCTCAATATTCTTGCTGGAGTAATCCCATAGACAGAGGGGCTTAGTGGGCTCCATGGGGTTGCAAAGAGTTGGACTTGACTGAGCACACACCTGCACACGTATTAGGGTCTACTAGAACCTGCTGCTGCTACTGCTGCTAAGTCACTTCAGTCGTGTCCGACTCTGTGCGACCCCATAGACGGAAGCCCAACAGGCCCCCCCGTCCCTGGGATTCTCCAGGCAAAAACACTGGGTGGGTTGCCATTTCCTTCTCCAATGCATGAAAGTGAGAAGTGAAAGTGAAGTCACTCAGTCGGTTCTGACTCCTAGCGACCCCATGGACTGCAGCCTATCAGACTCTTCCATCCGTGGGATTTTCCAGGCGAGAGTACTGGAGTGGGGTGCCATTGCCTTCTCCACTACTAGAACCTACTAGGAGATAAATAAGTGGTACACTAAGTGCTTCTGGCTGAAAATCTCTACTCATCTTCACATATCCATAGCTAAGACAATGCAAGGATCTGGAGCTCACAGAGGGGATTCTTGGACCATGATTCCTCAGTTGATGTAGGTCGTTCTATCAGTAACACTTCCATTGTTTTATTATTCTACAAAATGCATGGGATAGATTTCTGAATAGAAACACATCTTGACTGGTCAGGGAACATGAAAGATTTTAGTCTCAAGTTATGTTTGCAAAATTTCTCTATCCAAATGCTGGCACCTGGGAAGATAAAAAATTGGGCTATTTCTCTAGAGGATTTACAATTTTTTCTATTATTTTCAATTTTTTTCCCATTTATTATTTTAGAATATTGAGCAGAGTTCCCTGTGCTATACACTAGGTCCTTGTTGGTTATTTTTAAATAACCAGTGTGTACTCCTGTTAAGTTGGATTT
Organism: Bos javanicus; assembly: GCF_032452875.1. Classification (NCBI taxonomy): domain Eukaryota; kingdom Metazoa; phylum Chordata; class Mammalia; order Artiodactyla; family Bovidae; genus Bos; species Bos javanicus. The sequence continues at coordinate 4,671,186 of NC_083881.1, forward strand.
GGTGAGTGTATGTGTTCATATTTCTTGTGTTTGTGCTTTAGTAACCCACTTCATTTTGTTTAAGAAATATAGGGTATAGATTCCAAGCATAAAATGATGCCTCACAAGACCCAAAGGCAGGATTGTAGCTGAGTTTGCCACACGAACTAAGGTAAAGTCTCCCTCGGGAGTCTTTTCTCTCAGATCAGCAGATCCTCTGCCATTTCTTTCCAGTCAGCATAGGAGAAAGTAGCTTCCAGTCAGTCACCAACTGCTATTAATAATAAATCCACTCAAGAGAGCACTGGATTGGCTGAAGTCTTCCAGTCCTCATTTCTGATTGGTTGGATGAGGACCAATCATTCTTGGGTCATCATGTGTAGAGAGTGGAGGGGCGGCAAGGCCACTGGGAGTTTTCTCCTGTGGTTCCTTTCACGGCAGCCACGTAGACCAGGGACTGAAAGAGAGTGAGAATTTCTAGAGGAGGTCATGGTGAGGGTGTTCTGTCTGCATGGCCAATAGCACTGAAGAGGTGCTTAGTAACCAGAAAAATAGGTAGCAAGACACAGAACATAACCACCAGTATTGCAAGGAAAAAGCAAACAAACAATATGACACAAAAACAGATGAGCCCTATCAGCAAGAGTGAGTGGTGGGGTCCGAGCAACCAGACTGTCTGGTCACTGTCACCTCCCCAGAATTTAACAAAGTTCCAGCTGGGACCCTTGGATGAAGATGTTTGGAATGATGACCTGAGTTATTGGAAAGGAGGGGGAGATAACTTGAGGCTGCTTTCAAAAGGAAAATCCTTTTAAAGGAAGGGTAACTAGTTAATTTGTGGAGGCATGTTTCAGGAGGGCTTAAAATGGAGCTGCCATTGGTGAACATTCTTTACCTTGACTCACGTGCCTGAAGAGAGAATTGGCAGCCCACCCCACTGCAACTGAAGAAGTTGTGTTTCATTGTCAAGTTAGCAGACCCAGCCTGTAACACATTTCATACCCTTCTCCAATATGTGTCCTCAGCATCGAATTCCTTCTTTAGTTAAGCATATTTTTCCAATATGTGATTTTGTTTGGTCAGATCAACACATTTTGCATCACATCAATCATTTGCAATTACCATCTGGTGATCCCTAAAATTGCTGTGTGTAAACTTTTGCTTATTTTTTCAAACTGTTTCATGTGTCTTTATCTTGGTCAGTATACACAGATAACTGCATCTTTACTTGTGTGCTCAGTTGCTAAGTTGTGTTCAACTCTGCAACCCCATGAACTGTAGCCAACCAGGCTCCTCCATGGAATTCTCCAGGCAAGAATACTGGAGTGAGTTGCTGTTTCCTTCTCCAGGGGATCCCTTCCCAAACTAGGGATTGAACCCTCATCCCTTGCATTGCAGGCGGATTCTTCACCATTGAGCCACCTGGGAAGCCCATTGCAGGCTTAGACGGGATATAAATTATTAGGGACCATTCTGATTGCAAACCATACTGCTTGATATCAAGGAGGCAGGAGCAGGGGTGGGGATGGACATGAGTAGGGTGACTAATGTGAAATTTCTTGAGATCTCATTCTTTCCACTTATAGCTATTAGCTGATTCATGGTTGAGTGGCACTACCAAACTACCACACAATTACATTCATCTCACACACTAGCAAAGTAATGCTCAAAATTCTCCAAGCCAGGCTTCAGCAATACGTGAACTGTGAACTTCCTGATGTTGAAGCTGGCTTTAGAAAAGGCAGAGGAACCAGAGATCAAATTGCCAACATCCGCTGGATCATTGAAAAAGCAGGAGAGTTCCAGAAAAACACCTACTTCTGCTTTATTGAATATGCCAAAGCCTTTGACTGTTTGGATCACAATAAACTGTGGAAAATTCTTCTCGGGATGGGAATACCAGACCACCTGACCTGCCTCTTGAGAAATCTGTATGCAGGTCAGGAAGCAACAGTTAGCACTGGACATGGAACAACAGACTGGTTCCAAATTGGGAAAGGAGTATGTCAAGGCTGTATATTGTCACCTGCTTATTTAACTTATATTCAGAGTACATCATGAGAAATGCTGGGCTGAATGAAGCACAAGCTGGAATCAAGATTCCTGGGAGAAATGTCAATAACTTCAGATATGCAGATGATACTACCCTTATGGTAGAAAGCAAAGGAGAACTAAAGAGCCTCTTGATAAAAGTGAAAGAGGAGAGTGAAAAAGTTGGCTTAAAGTTCAACATTCAGAAAACTAAGATCATGGCATCCAGTCCCATCACTTCATGACAAATAGATGGGGAAACAGTGGAAACAGTGGCTGACTTTGTATTTTGGGTTCCAAAATCACTGCAGATGATGACTGCAGCCATGAAATTAAAAGACACTTGCTCCTTGGAAGGAAGGTTATCAGCAACCTAGACAGCATTTTAGAAAGCAGAGACATTACTTTGCCAACAAAGGTCCATCTAGTCAAAGCTATGGTTTTTCCTAGTGGTCATGTATGGATGTGAGAGTTGGACTGTAAAGAAAGCTGACCACTGAAGAATTGATGCTTTTGAACTGTGGTGTTGGAGAAGACTCTTGAGAGTTCCTTGGACTGCAAGGAGATCCAACCAGTCCATCTGAAAGGAGATCAGTCCTGGGTGTTCATTGGAAGGACAGATGTTGAAGCTGAAACTCCAGTACTTTGGCCACCTGATGCGAAGAGCTGACTCATTTGAAAAGACCCTGATGCTGGGAAAGATTGAAGGCAGGAGGAGAAGGGGACGACAGGGGATGAGCTGGTTGTATGGCATCATCAACTCAATGGACATGAGTTTGGGTAAACTTCGGCAGTTGGTGATGGACAGGGAGGCCTGCTGTGCTGCAGTTCATGGGGTCACGAAGAGTTGGACAGGACTGAGCAACTGAACTGAACCGAACTGCTTGACACTTCGTTCAAGTTGTTTTAAGTTCTATTTTAAATTTTCAACCATTTAATAAATGTCCATTTTGAATATCTAGTAGATACCAATCACCAACTATTATCATGTGAAATTCACCTCAGGGGTTTTGAAAGGATTGTGAATATTACTATCTTCCCTTGGTAGATGAACAAGTGGAAACTCAGGGAGGTTAAGTAACTTAGGCAGGATTATCACGCTAGTATCAGGAAATGTTATTAACCTAAATTATCCAAAATAATCCTATTTAATTCTATTTGTATGCTCTAGACTAGTGCTTTAGCTGAGTATATACCTTCCCCGAGGTGACACCCAGGCCTAGTCTTACCTGGAGTCTTCTCTTTGCAGACTGGTTCCTCACCTTCTTGCTCTAACTGTAACGGGGCTGTCTCTGAGTTGAACTTTCTGTCACAGCATCTCAAGTAGATGCTGTTTCCTTCTTTTACATCCCAGGTACATCCAGGCTGAAAGGGAACATCTGTGTCCTCCTTCCTCTCCGTGGCTGTTTTTAATGACTTTCTTCCTCCCTGGAACAAAACAAAACAATCAATCAAAGGAACAAGCAAAAAAGAAGTAAAAGTAAAAAAGACACTCTTCAGAACACAATGTTGATGCCAGTCTCTTGAATTAAGTTGTCAAATTTGTTGACATGAGTTACACACTTACCAGGGATTACCACAGTATTAGCTATTATTAGTATTAGAATTGTTATTATCAACTATATATCTTAAAAATAAAGCAACCTATAAATATGGTCATATCACAAAACCCACAGTCCTTCCTTTAAGGAAAATAAAAGAGTTGCTTAAATGTGCATCATGCATTTGGAATAATTCTTATTCAGGGAAGCTGGCTTTATATTCATGACAAGCATTTTCAATTTTAATATGTTTGCTTACATGAGATGCAGATTGTAATTTAATGGCAGACTGTTTAATTATGCCTTCATTTGTATAAATTGTAATGTTGCTGCTGCATAAATGAAGTAAAAATCTCTTTAATTTCCTCCTCAATATTTAATTTAAATCAATGATAAACAGCAGTTGTCTCTTTGAAACAATGTTAATTAATATTCAGAAGACTAAATTTGTTTTTGAATGTATGGCATGTGTGGTATGTTGGTTTCATAATTGAACTGGAAATAAGATTGATAGGATTAAATAAACCCCAAAAGGGGGAAAACGCCATGCAGTTCATTTCAGTGCATCTCTGCCATTAGGAAGATGTACAATATGGGCTTTACATTGTGAAACTGTTCCTGTAATCGTTGTCCAATATGTAACTCAGGGATTAGCCTTAAACATATTTTATTCATATACTACAAAATTATTCAAATGATTGAGCGTCATTTTTTTCTTTCAAGCTAATCTGGTCTGTTTTTACATCCAATTAAAGATTTAATAAGATAAAGAGGGGAGTGAGAAGAGTTATTTTGCTAAACCTCTGTAGGCCAGATGACATACCTTATACCAGGGATATAAATGAATAATACAAGATGGCAGCTCTTAAGGGATTTATAATGTAATGCCGTCCATAAAAATGGAGAATTCTAATACATACAAAATGGTAAGTGCTTTTATAGAGAATAATGCAGTATTCGTGGCAGGAGGAGAAGCAAGGCACAGTTAACTTTACCTAAATTAGCATCCATGGGGTTGCAAAAAGTCGGACATGACTGAGTGACTGAACTGAGCTGAACTGAAATTAGCATCACCTGTGGAGAAGGCAATGGCACCCCACTCCAGTGCCCTTGCCTGGAAAATCCCATGGGTGGAGAAGCCTGGTAGGCTGCAGTCCATGGGGTTGCTAGGAGTCAGAACCGACTGAGTGACTTCACTTTCACTTTTCACTTTCATGCATTGGAGAAGGAAATGGCAACCCACTCCAGTGTTCTTGCCTCGAGAATCCCAGGGACGGGGGGGGGGGGGGGCTGGTGGGCTTCTGTCTATGGGGTCGCACAGAGTCGGACACGGACTGAAGCGACTTAGCAGCAGTGCGATCAGCACCACGACTTTCGTTACTAATAATGGAGTACTGAGTCTCTGTTATACATAAGACGATGTTCCAGGTAATTTGTATTTGTACATTTAATCCTTATGATCCTCTGCAGGTCCAGAGATGTTCAACAATTTGTCCAAGAAGACACAGCTTATAAACAGCACAATAAACCACATAATTTGAACACATCCAAAATCGTCAAGGTATCAGAAGAATTTGTCCATTTTGAGAGTGGCCCTAACTGCTAGGTCAAAAACAGAGGAATCAGAGCCCCCCCATGGGGAGGTAGCATTGTAGAGGCAGTCACTCAGTTGTGTCCGACTCTTTGCAACCCCATGGACTGTAGCCTGCCAGGCTTCTCTGTCCATGGAATTCTCTAGGCAAGAATACTGCAGTGGGTTGCCATTTCCTACTCCAGGGGATCTTCCCAACCCAGGGATCAGATCTGTGTCTCCTGCATTGCAGGCAGACTCTTTACTATCTGAGCCACCAGGGAAGCCCAAATATAATGTAAGTGCTGTGTAAACTGTTGAAGATGAGTGGCAAATTCAAGTTCTGTTTTTTTCTGGAATATCACAGATTTTTTTTTTTCAAGTATTTTCCACCCTTTTTTCAGTTCAATCCCTGGACATGCAGATACATAAGGAGAGGAGCTGGCATAAGCCCAGTCATTGAGAGGCTTTGACTCCACAAGGACATCATCCATTCAAGAATTCAAACTCAAACTTGAAACCAAGCAGAGAGAAAGAGGTGCCTCTAGCTCCTTGTTTAAAGCAATCTCCCCTTCCCTACTAATTGTCACTTTCCCATCTCTTGAATTGAGTCTTCCCTCCCTTAAAAAAAAAAAAAAAAAGTTTATTTACTAGATTGCATTCAGATTCCAGTTGCATCAAGTGGGATCTTTCAGTTGTAGCATGAGAACTCTTAGCTGTGTCATGTAGGATCTAGTTCCCTGGCTGGGGATCAAACGTAGGCCTCCTGCATTGGGAGTGCAGTGTTTTACCCACTGGACCACCAGGGAAGTCCCTGAGTCTCTGCTGCTGATCTCAACTGCTCTTTCATTGTCCTCTATTAGTTTTTTGCCTGGATCACTGCTGCTGCTTCCTAACTGCTTTTTCTGCCTTTTGCCTCACCTCATATTAATATACCCTACAGTTTGATGCATGATCAATCATTCAGAATTTTAAAAACCATCACTACACTCCAGGGTTTAAGCTCTGTAATGACTCTCTATACCCTAAAGATTAAGGCCAAGTTAATATGGCACCATTCATAGACCCCCATGTCAGCTAGTGTCCACCTACAGATCTTGACATGTCTCCCCCCGCCCAGCCCATGTAGACCCTCTGACCCACAAAAGTGTTTATTTTATCTGTGCAGAGTCAACCTTCATAGCTATAGATTTTGTTGCACATATTTCCTCTTGAGCAACTTTTGTCCCCATAGAGTGTTTCCCAGGTGGTTCAATGGTAAAGAATCTACCTGCCAATACAGGAGATGCAAGAGATACGGGTTCAATTCCTGCATTGGGAAGATCCCCTGGAAGTGGAAATGGCAACCCACTCCAGTATTCTTGCTGGAGAGTCCCATGGGCTGAGGAGCCTGGCAGGCTACAGTCTACAGATTCACAGATTTGGACATGACTGAGCATTGAGCTGAGCTCAGAGTGCTAATACTTGCATCTTCCTTATAAGATTTTCTGAGGATTAAAGTGATAACATGCCTGACACACAGAAGGCACCCAACAATTCCCGTTTCCTTTCTCACCATTGTATCTGACCCAACCATGTATCTTCCTCATCGTTGATGTTCATTATATTTGTAGATCTGTTGTTGAAACAATCAAGACCTCCATATCCTTCTGGAAGCAATCACCATAAATTAGCTTTGTAATTCTCAAAATAGCTAAATGTCAACAGCAAGTTTATTCTATTTTTTCTCCTCTAATTACTTCTTAACTTCCTCCTATTTTGAGAGCACATTCCTCCATTTTTCTCCTTCTTGGAACACTGGAGAGTTTGCTGCATTTCCCAAAGCTGCCCTCCGGGTTCTCTTTCTCATCCTCCTTCTCCTTCCCTCCTTCATTTTTTTCCTCCTGAAGTATAAGTCACTAATGACCTTGTATGCTTAGTCACTCAGTCCTGTCCGACTCTCTGTGACCCCATGGACTGTAGCCCACCAGGCTCCTCTGCCCATAGGATTCTCTAGGCAAGAATACTGGAGTGGATTGCCATGCCTTCCTCCAAGGGCTCTTCCCAACCCAGGGATCGAACCCAGGTCTCCCACATTGCAGGTGGGTTTTTTCCCATCTGAGCCACCAGGAATCTTATAGACCATCAAATATCACTCCCACCCAGAGCAGGGGTGCCCCTTGTGAGTCATGGTGTCGCAGCCTTCTGAACACAGCCTCATTTAATTTTCCAAGCACTTGTGCAGGGCCCCAAATGGCCAGTCACTGAGCTAAGGGCTTTGTGTGAAGGGATGAGCGGTGAGATGTTTGACACCTGAATGATCTGGTCTTACCCTGAGCCTTTGTTCCTGTCACTTAACCCCTCATGGAGGGCTTCATGAACTACACGAATAACTCTGGACTCTCCTCTTTTTTCCTTTAAGACCAATTGAATACCTGAAGATCCAACTGAAATGTCAGTCGTGTTGGGTGCCACAAAGCCATCTCAGCAGACCACACCCTGAATCCCATCACTCCCTCCTTAGGCTGCTCTGGGCTTCCTCTCTCAGTAGCTTGGACCATTTACCTCAAACCCCAAAGCTTCTGGCGGTGAACTGTCTTCATGGATCACCACCCCTGCCCCAAAGATAATGTGTGCTCCTTGAGGAAGGAAACCACATCCTTGTTCTCCACAACTGGCCACAATGTTTGTTCAGAAAACTTTCTTCTTTTCAATGGAGATGAGTCATTTATTTTCAATGTGCACCTCACCCACATTCAAAACAAGTATTAGAGACAACTTAAACTCAAAAAGACATCCAAAATCCCTTACAGCAGGAATACAAAATGGAAAACAAAATCAAGAGACTGGGAAATAAATAAGTCAAATCCCCCGTTAGGTAGTTTTATATAGTTTCTGTCTTTTGAAGCTTTAAATTCAATTCTGAACTTTCTGAAAGCCCAGAGAGAAAAGAGAAAATGGCCCTTCATGTAATTCTCACTGTTAGGAGTTACTGTGTTCTCAACTTCTCTTCAATCCTCTATCATCATTAGATCACAGCGTGGTAATAGAAAGTGACCATTGCTTGCCTGTTTTTCCACTGTGGCCCCTGCAGGGGCTGGGTTTTGTCTGTTCTTGCTCATTCAGCAGAGGCCTCTGCAAACATGGTCTTACAAGGTCCAGAGTCAATCCTGACCACATTTGCATTGCGTATGTCTAAGGTCAACCAAAACTCATCACTGACATCCTGCCTGTTCACCAGACATTGACTAAAACCTCAAAATTTATGGTAATTCTACACACATAATTTCTATAGCTATTCCAAGTGGGGTTTTTAACTATATACAACAAAAAGGAACTTGACTAACTTAGAGAATACATTTCTGGAAGTGTATCATAGAGAAGCAGTGGAAAGGCTGGAGAATCAGACTGCTACAATGGACCAGAGATTTGTGTTGAGGAAACCAAGGAAAATAGTTTGATGGACAGATTCCATCAAACTCAGGGACACTGCTGACACTGGAGTTTGCCACTCTGTCGTGAAATTTCTCTTACGCTCTCCTTCATTTGTCTTTTTCCTTCCAAACTGAGTAGAGGGTGGGGAGGTTAATTGACAGAAGTTAGGCCATGCCTGAGCCTTTGTTTCAAGCAGACAGGGAGAAGAAGACTGGGTCTTCCATAACATGGATCCCTGCTGCCCTCTAGAACTCAAGCCCCTGTATGGAAAGGAGCTCCTGTGCTGGACGGAAGATTCCCAGCAGGTGATGCTAGAATAGTCTTGCTTCTGCTTGGTACTTTCACATCCCCTTTGCCCCCAGCCCAGACTTGGAGGGAGCTGCATGCCTCTCAGAGATGGTTAAATGGGCTAGTACATACTCTCACTTACTTCAGACATTTGAAGGATTGACAGTGCCAGGGAAATTAGGCTTATTCTTGTGCCTCCAAGTGACAGAACTAAAACTAAGGTGTGGATGTTATTGGGAAACCCTTCTCCATGAAAGAAAGAACTGCCAAAGACCAGGTGCTGCCCAAAGATGGAACGGCAGGCTTGGGAGGGTTTGGGAACCCTGGCCCTGAACCATTCAAGGTGAGACTGTGTGAAGGCTCAGCAGAGAACCTCTAGAGCTTCACTTTCCAATGTGGGAGCTCACATTTAAATTTAAATTAATTTGAATTTCAACATCAAGTTCCTCAGTTGCACCAGCCACATTCCAATGATGCAGTAGCCACATACAATCACGTGCTATATTTGAAAACAAAGATATAAAATCTTCCATCATCACAATAAATTCTATTGGACAGGACTGTTATGGAGGGCTTCATTCATCAAATTAGACGGCCTTGAATGAAAACCTTCCAGTACTAATGGTATGTTGTGTTGTGCTGAGCTCAGTTGCTCAGTTATGTTGGACTTTTTGCAGCTCCATGGATCATAACACACCAGACTTCTCTGTGCATGGAATTTTCCAGGGAATAATACTGGAGTGGGTTGTCATTTCCTTCTCCAGGGGATCTTTCTGACCCAGGGATTGAGCTCATGTCTCCTGTGTCTCCTGCATTGGCAGGTAGATTCTTTACCACTGAGCTACCTGGGAAGCCCCACTAACAGTATATGTGAAATCATATACCTTAGGATAGATACTGTTCTTTCTATTCATATTCAAATGAGGCCAACAATACAAGTCGAGGCTCCAAGCTGGAGGCGACAACTGGGCTCTGCCCCAAAACTGTTGACAATGAATGAAAAGGACCGATAGTAAATATTCTAGATTTTGCTGTCCATGTGATTTCTGTCGTAACTGATCAACTCAAGCTGTTGTAATGCAAATGTGGCCATAGACAACACAAAAATAGCTGTGATACTGTGTTCCAAAACCACTTTATGGATAGTAAAATTTGAATTCCATATAATTGCCACGTGTTACACAATATACTATTCTTTTGATTTCCCCCCCCAAACACATGTAAATGTAATAAGTGTAGTTAGCAACCTCTTCCCTAAAGGGTCTCTCAGTGCTGGAATAGCTAAGAAAAGATCATCTGACCAATCCTCTCCAATTTCTGCAATTGCCAAAACACCTTGCCTATAAGCAGTAGATTATTGCGGTAATGTTAGTAGTGATGTGATTATTGCCCTTTGCCCTTCACCATTTCTTCACCCCTGACTGTCCTGAAAATCAGTATAGCTTAGTAATTACCAGCACAGACTCATTTGTGAGTGCTCAGTTGTGTCCGACTCTTTGCAAACCCATGGACTGTAACCTGCCAGACTCCTCTGTCCATGGGATTTCCCAGGCAAGAATACTGGAGTGGGTGGCCATCCCCTTCTCCAGGGGATCTTCTCCATCCAGGAACTGAACCTGGGGTCTTCTGCATTTCAGGATGGTTCTTTACTGTCTGAGCCACGCAGGGAAGCCTTAGTAATTACCAACACAGCCCCATTTGTGAATACGAGCCTCACTACTTGATAGGGATGCCATTTCAAACAATTTAAGGAATCATTTTACACATCTGTTTCATTGCTGCTGTTACTGTAACTTTAAATTGCAAAATATGACAGGCTCACATACCTACTGGAGTTATTTTGAGGGTTACATGGCATAATTTTGGTAAAACCTTTAGGAAAATAGATGTCAACTGTGCATTCTAAATGGAAGCTATTGTTGCTCACATTCATATAGTAACAATCATTAGATGGAAACTGGTTGAATATGTAATAATGTGAGATTGACAGAGGCTGCCCAGAAAAAATAAGTTCTATCAAAGCCAGCACTAGTTAGAATTTTATTCCTAATGCAAACATTCCTTCCCAAAAGGAATAATTTTGAGGGCTATGCCAACTGCTAAATGCCACATGACATCAGGAAACTTGACTCGTAAGGAAAGAGAAATTATGTATTTGATTGGAACAGCATTTCCTCCAAGTTTCAGGAAGCCATGATTAGTTTCCTGCAAATGAGGCTTTAATTGGACCCACTCTGAACTGATGAGCAGATCTGGGGAGTGTTATGTTGTTTCTCAGGTGGATTTGGTCACACTTGGGTAAAGAGCAGAGATTAGCTTGTAGCCCAGCTGTGACCATGAACCGTCACAGTAGAGGGGCTGGAGGGAGGGGTGTTTATTGCTTCCTAATTTAAAAGCAACCCTCCCCCAAACCATCCAAACTGTAAAAGATGAGCCACTAGTTCTTCTTTCTTTATCATCACTTTGTGGACAATATGTACTAAAAGTGTCAGTTCTCATTTTCAATAAACTTTTATTTAAAAAACATTTTTATTGAAGTGTAGTTGCTTTTCAATGCTGTGTTAGTTTCTGTTGTACAGACAAAATGAATCAACCATACATATACACATATCACCTCTTGTTCAGATTTCCTTCTCATTTAGGTCACCACAGAGCATTGAGTAGAATTTCCTGTGCTTTCCAGTTTGGTTCTCCATAGTTATCTATTTTATACAGAGTATCAGTGGTATGCATATACATCAATCCCAATCTCCCAATTCATCTCACCCCTCCTTTCTGCCCTGAGTGTCCATACATTTGTTCTCTATATCTGTGTCTCTATTTCTGCTTTGCAGATGGCTTCATCTTTGCCACAGCTCCAGATTCCACAAATATGCATCAATAAACTATTTTCTTTTAAGCATACAGATAAAGACTAAGTCACACCATAGAACCAGAATGACATAATAAAAAACAGTAGCAAGAAACATAATTCTGAAGAAAAGTATTCAGTACAGAAAACATTTATTGAGCAGTAAACATTTATTGAGCCAGGCACTGTGATGATATACATGATCCCAATAACAAAGAAGCCAGCCCCTGCTGTCCAGAAGTTCTTAGCCTAGTATGAAAGAACGGCATGAACAAAATGTGTTTAAAAAGTGGGACAAATGCAGCATTAAGTTCCAAGCCTCCCCAGTGCTGAAGAACTGTCATGTGCGGGCTGTTTCCTGGTTAAGGACTCTCAGGCCACAAGTAGGGATGGCATCAGTCCCAGCCACTGATGCCATGTTGTGGGTCTGGGCGTCAGCTCCAGGGACATCTTCCAGGAGGAGGGGCACATCTTTCTCTCTTCACAAAGGCTCAGTGCATTTATCCAGCCTTTTTCTCATTGTGGTGAAAAGGAAGGAAGGAGGAGGAGGGGGAGGAGGGGGAGCAGGAAGAAGAAGGCAGAAAAGAGGAAAGCAAAGAAAACAAAACCTACTTAGAGAACAGAAGGTGGAAGAGAATTATTATAAAGAAAGAAACAAACAAAAGATGCAGAAGAATTCTTACAAATGTCAGAGTTGAGAAGGTCCTTAGCATCATCTAGTCCACAGTTGGCAAAATTTTCTCTAAAGGGCCAGATAGTTATTATTACTTTTTTATTTTGAGGATCAGGTGGTCTCTAAACAACTGCACAACTGTTGTTGTAATAGACACTATGAAATAAATGGGTATGGCCGTGTTCCAATTAAATTTAATTACAAAAGCAGGCAGTGATCGGCAGGCTACAGCTTACTGACTCCTGAATTCTAACCCATGGATACCAACCACACAGCTGAGCATCTTGGTAATGCTTTAGCCAGGTTCTTGGTAATTTCACATATATTCTCCATTTAATTCCACCCAAACATCCTTATGACAAAGGCCCTGCTTTTCTTACTTTATCAGTGAAGAAACTGAGATTTAGAGACATTAAGCTTGAACAAACTCACCTGGAAGAGTGACTGGGTCTTACTTAAGTGCTCAGTTGCTCAGTGGTGTTCGACTCTTTGGAGAGGGTTGTTATTTCCTTCTCTAAGGGATCTTCCTGACCCAGGGATCAAACCTGCGTCTCCTGCATCTCCTGCATTGTTAGGCAGATTCTTTACCACTGATGCCTTTATCCATTTTCAGTCACCATAATATTTCTCCATTTTCTGAAATACATGACAGGTTCTCAGTTCTAACAGTGTGGGAAATGGGAGGTTCAGAGAAGTTCAGCTGCTTGCTCACATGGGTCAGTAAATCCATGCCAGAGTGAGGGCTGGAACACACGTACCCTGAATTCTATAACCACTTGTCCAGGGTATAGACACGATACCTTGCTGGACCATTAGGCACACCTCAATGTGTCCACATGAGGTACCCTTCGCAGGCAGCCTGGCTTCTTGAATTTGGCTGGCCCTGGTGTTTCAAATGCGAACTTTTAATCCAACTTTCTTTTAAACTAAAAAAAAAAAAAAAACACACCATAATTTCCCTGAGCTGTTGAAATGAAATAATTGCCTTGAATATTGTGAGAAACTGGCCAAGTGCTAGAGAGAACAATGTAATTCTAATTTAGTGGGTTTTCAAGTTTTCTAGTATAGATCACTGGTGGGGAGGGGGGTGGGAAGATGCTATGTTTTTCTTTTCTGTTCAAGCATGAATGGAATATTTGCAACCTGAGATGACAGTTTTAGCAATTTGAGATGAGCTCATCTCCAAATAAACCTAATTTTCGGTATCATCCAACAGTCACAATCCATTCGTTCTGACCATTAAAACGAATGACAAATAACAATGAGCTTCACAGTTCGGAGGCGTGTGAAATCACTGATGCGGTCAGAAGGGAGTGCTACCACCCAGTCAGGGGGTCTCCTCTTTCCACCTGGTGAGGACGTAGAGGCCCTGGAAGGGAATCAGGCACAGTAAATGCAGACATGCCGGACGATTTCCAGATTAAACTGAAAAACAGACCGATGTGGTCTTCACAGCAGCCTTGTCTTCCATCCCATCCCATCCCATCTCTTCAATTAAGTTCCATGTTGTTCTAGAGTAGAATTTATTCCCAACTTTGCCACACATAATGTATGTGACCCTAAGACATGTATTTCATCTAACTGAACTTTAATGTCTTCATCTGTGAAATGAAAAAAAAAAAAAGTTTTCTGAAGTCTTGAATTTAAAGCAGGTACTATATACATAAAATGATTGACTCAGTGCCAGTATTATTAAATATTACTTCTATCCCTCCTCTGACTCCCGGAGAAATAGACGACGGATGAGACACCCTCACGGATTTAAGTAATGAAGAGAGCAGACAGCACCTCCTTACAGACACTTGTTATCCCACACTCAGCTGTATTTCTTGTAGTTTCACATTTTATTTTATTTTGTCTTACAAAATAAATGAAGATGAGTTTAAAGGGAGTCACGCTGTCTTCAGTTACTTTTTTCATCTTTTGTCTCCTGTGGGAGAAAAGGACCTTCAACACAAGCCCAGGGTTTGGGGTTCCCCCATCATCTCTGGTTTTGGTGCTAAAACACCTAATTGTGCTGTGAAATTAGTGCCCTACCACCATTTCTCCCTGTTATTATTATTATCATTTTCTTCTCATCCTTAAGTTTCACTATCTGCGGTGTTTGAAGTCATGCAATTCTGCATTTGAAAGCAGCCAGCTCTAATATATTTGGTCAGGGAGACTCAGTACTTCTTTAAATTATGAGACTCAACACTCCAGAAAATTAGACATGAACTCAACACACAAAAATAACTCTGCAATGGCTCTACGATTCCATTTCTGGACAGAGTGGGCCTCCAGCCTAAGTGAAGTGCTTTTTTTTTTTTTTTTTAACAGATTGAATCATTGTGAAGACACCCACAGCTCTCATTTCTAACTTTGCAAAACTGTCATTTTCAATCAAGGGCAGGAGCTAGCCATGAAATTAAGAAATGTTAAGGAAGGTGAAGAGCTTAAGGGAAGAAAGGAACTATTTCAGAATTGAAATGGCTGGGATGAACTCCACTGAAGGTAACAGAATATTGGAATAACTGCCTGAAAAGTGGGTGAATCATCTCCCTGTATCCATTGTGAGATATATCTGTGTGTTTGTGTGTCTGTGGATGGAGGACAAGGAGGAAGAAGATTGAGAGGAGAGGAAAGAAGAAAAAATGTGGAATGGGATGGTGGGAGGGATATTTCCTCTTTGGTAAAGGAGAGGTTTGGGGCTTCTCTGGTGGCTCAATGGTAAAGGATACACCTGCCAATGTAGGAGAAACAGGAGATCCCTGAGTGTGGAAGATCCCCTGTAGAAGGAAATGGCAACCCACTCCAATATTCTTGCCTGGGAGAGTCGCATAGACAGAGAAGCCTGGCAGATTACAGTCCATGGGGTTGCAAAGAGTCAGACACGACTGAGCATGCACGCACACACAAAGGAGAGGTTTTATTTTCAATCTAAAGTCTTCTACTCCATGGCATTTCCCAGCTGGGTGATCTTATGCCAATTTGACCTTTCTGGTTTTCACTTACAATTTTGTAAAGTGAGGTGAGGTGAGGTTCAGTTCAGTCACTCAGATGTGTTTGAATCTGCGGCCCCATGGACTGCAGCACAACAAGCCTCCCTGTCCATCACCAACTCCCAGAGATTACTCAAACTCGTGTCCATTGAGTTGGCGATGCCATCCAACCATCTCATCCTCTGTCGTCCCCTTCTCCTCCCACTTTCAATCTTTCCCAGCATCAGGGTTTTTACCAGTTCTTCCCATCAGGTGGCCAAAATATTGGAGTTTTAGCTTTAGCATCAGTCCTTCCAATGAATACTCAGGACTGATTTCCTTTAAGATGGACTGGTTGGATCTCCTTGCAGTCCAAGGGACTCTCAAGAGTCTTCTCCAACACCACAGTTCAAAAGCGTCAATTCTGTGGCACTCAGCTTTCTTTATAGTCCAACTCTCACATCCATACATGACTACTAGGAAAACCATAGCTTTGACTAGATGGACTTTTGTTGGCAAAGTAATGTCTCTGCTTTTTAATATGCTGTCTAGGTTGGTCATAACTTTTCTTCCAAGGAGCAAGTGTCTTAATTTCATGGCTGCAGTCACCATCTGCAGTAACTTTGGAGCCACAAAAAATAAAGTCTCTCACTGTTCCCACTGTTTCCCTATCTATTAGCCATGAAGTGATGGGACCAGATGCCATGATCTTAGTTTTCTGAATGTTGAGTTCTAAGCCAACTTTTTCACTTTCCTCTTTCACTTCCTCAAGAGGCTCTTTATTTCTTCTTCACTTTCTGCCATAAGGGTGGTGTATTCTGCTTATCTGAGGTTACTGATATTTCTCCTGTCAATCTGGATTCCAACCTGTGCTTCATCCAGCCCAGTGTTTCTCATGAGGTACTCTGCATATAAGTTAAATAAGCAGGGTGACAATATACAGCCTTGACATATTCCCTTCCGGATTTGGCACCAGTCTCTTGTTCCATGTCCAGTTCTAACTGTTGCTTCCTGATCTGCATATAGGTTTCTTAAGAGGCAGGTCAGATGGTCTGGTATTCCCATCTCTCAGAATTTTCAACAGTGTTGTGATCCACAGTCAAAGGATTTGGCATAGTCAATAAAGCAGAAATAGATGTTTTTCTGGAACTCTCTTGCTTTTCTGATGATCCAGTGAATGTTGGCAATTAGATCTCTAGTTTCTCTGCCTTTTCTAAATCCAGCTTGATCATCTGGAAGTTCACCTACTGTTGAAGCCTGGCTTGGAGAATTTTAAACACTAGTTTACTAGTGTGTGAGATGAGTGCAATTGTGCGGTAGTTTGAGCCTTCCTTGGCGTTGCCTTTCTTTGGGTTTGAAATGAAAACTGACCTTTTCCAGTCCTGTGGCCACTGCTGAGTTTTCCAAATTTGCTGGCATATTGAGTTCAGCACTTTCACAGCATCATTGTTTAGGATTTGAAATAGCTCCCCTGGAATTCCATCACCTCCACTAGCTTTGTTTGTAGTGATGCTTCCTAAGGCCCACTTGACTTCACATTCTAGGATGTCTGGCTCTAGGTGAGTAATCACACCATTGTGATTATCTGGGTCGTGAAGATCTTTTTTTGTACAGTTCTTCTGTGTATTCTTGCCACCTCTTCTTAATATCTTCTGTTTCTGTTAGGTCCCTACCATTTCTGTCCCTTATTGAGCCCATCTTTGCATGAAATGTTCCCTTGGTATCTCTAATTTTCTTGAAGAGATCTCTAGTCTTTACCATTCTATTGTTTTCCTCTATATCTTTGCATTGATCACTGAGGAAGGCTTTCTTATCTCTCCTTGCTATTCTTTGGAACTCTGCATTCAAATGGGTATATCTTTCTTTTTCTCCATTGACTTTGAGGTAATTTCTGCAAACTCTCTATGCCCTGCTGAGTGATTGATGTCCCTACCCCAAGTAGAGTAACTTGCATTCTACTTATGTCATAGATATCTCCAGTTCTTGGTACATCTTTGTTGACTGAGAGATTGCATTAATACAAATTCAAAGGGATTGACAACCTGGGTTAAAATTAGTTGACTTTGTTAAAATCCTATGCCTCCAAATTTAAATATTAAAAAAATTTTTTTTTAACTTTTCAGGAAGCAGGGTAGAAGGCTTGGGGCTGTGATGCTACCTTCTCTGAATGGTATGAAGGGACACATTGAGATGCCAATGCCCTAGGAAGATAGCACCTTTAGAAACTGGTTACAAACTGCTGCCCGTCACAACCCATGTGATGGTCTGCCAAGAAAGCGAGTGGCAACCAACAGTTATTCAAACAATGAATATTTTATGATTAATGATATAGTGTATTGAAGTCAAGTGGGCCTTAGAAAGTATCACTACGAACAAAGCTAGTGGAGGTGATGGAATTCCAGTTGAGCTATTCCAAATCCTGAAAGATGATGCTGTGAAAGTGCTGCACTCAATATGCCAGCAAATTTGCAAAACTCAGCAGTGGCCACAGGACTGGAAAAGGTCAGTTTTCATTCCAATCCCAAAGAAAGGCAATGCCAAAGAATGCTCAAACTACTGCACAGTTGCACTCATCTCACATGCTAGTAAAGTAATGCTCAAAATTCTCCAAGCCAGGCTTCAGCAATACATGAACCGTGACCTTCCCAGATGTTCAAGCTGGTTTTAGAAAAAGCAGAGGACCCAGAGATCAAATTGCCAACATCCGCTGGATCATGGAAAAAGCAAGAGAGTTCCAGGAAAACATCTATTTCTCCTTTATTGACTATGCCAAAGCCTTTGACTGTGTGGATCACAATAAACTGTGGAAAATTCTGAACGAGATGGAAATACCAGACCACCTGACCTGCCTCTTGAGAATCCTGTATGCAGGTCAGGAAGCAACAGTTAGAACTGGACATGGAACAACAAACTGGTTCCAAATAGGAAAAGGAGTATGTCAAGGCTGTATATTGTCACCCTGCTTATTTAACTTCTATGCAGAGTACATCATGAGAAACGGTGGGCTGGAAGAAGCACAAGCTGGAATCAAGATTGCTGGGAGAAATATCAATAACATCAGATATGCAGATGACACCACCCTTATGGCAGAAAGTGAAGAGGAACTAAAAAGCCTCTTGATGAAAGTGAAAGTGGAGAGTGAAAACGTTGGCTTAAAGCTCAGCATTCAGAAAACGAAGATCATGGCATCTGGTCCCATCCCTTCATGAGAAATAGATGGGGAAACAGTGGAAACAGTGTCAGACATTTGTTTTTTTTTGGCGTGGGGCTCCAAAATCCCTGCAGATGGTGACTGCAGCCATGAAATTAAAAGACGCTTACTCCTTGGAAGAAAAGTTATGACCAACCTAAATAGCATATTAAAAAGCAGAGACATTACTTTGCCAACAAAGGTCCGTCTAGTCAAGACTATGGTTTTTCCAGTGGTCAGGTATGGATGTGAGAGTTGGACTGTGAAGAAAGCTAAGTGGAGAAGAATTGATGCTTTTGAAGTGTGGTGTTGGAGAAGACTCTTGAGAGTCCCTTGGACTGCAAGGAGATCCAACCAGTCCATTCTAAAGGAGATCAGCCCTGGGTGTTCTCTGGAAGGAATGATGCTAAAGCTGAAACTCCAGTACTTTGGCCACCTCATGTGAAGAGTTGACTCATTGGAAAAGACTCTGATGCTGGGAGGGAATGGGGGCAGGAGGAAAAGGGGACGACAGAGGGTGAGATGGCTGGATGGCATCACTGACTCGATGGACGTGAGTTTGAGTGAACTCCAGGAGTTGGTGATGGACAGGGAGGCCTGACGTGCTGCGATTCACGTGGTCGCCAAGAGTCAGACACGACTGAGTGACTGAACTGAACTGAACTGATAGTGTATTGAATATATTGCATGCAAAGTTAAGAGAAATGGGTTCCATCCCTGGGTTGGGAAGATGCCCTGGAGGAGGAGATGGCAGCCCACTCTAGTATTCTTACACGGAGAATTCCTTGGACAGACTTGCCTAGTGGGTACATAGTCCATAGGGTCACCAAGAGTCAAACACAACTGAAGCAACTGAGCACAAAGCTATGTTATGTATTAGAAAATATACGTGCACATTTCTGCTCTTTATTCTACACACAGAATAAATTTTACGTGGTAGTATAAAGAATTTCTAGGTCACACTTGATAATCTTTCTATATTGGGAAGGTCAAAACTTTTTTCTTTCAGTTTTCTTTTCAATTAATATTTTGATAGGTAATAATTTACATGATTCAAAATGCAAAAATATCCATAAAGATATGAACAAAGAAGTATAGTTTCCATAATACTCCCTCTTAACTGGCTTATCCCTTTATTTAGGTATAATTGATATTCAAAATGTGTTCTTTTTTAATGTGTACATTTTGATGGTTCTGGACAAGTGTGTACACATGTGACACCATCTTTATGACCAAAGTTCTAAACATTCCCATCACCTCCAAAAATGTCCTGATGTTCTTGTGTGTGTGTGTGTGTGTGTGTGGTAAAAAGGCTTAACAAGGGACCTTGTTAAGGAAACTTGTTATGCTCATAACATATTTTAATGTGAATAATACTGTATTGTTAGTGATAGGTATTATGTTCTACAGCAGATCTCTAAAACGTACTCATTTTGCTTAACTGAAACTTTATGGTTGTTGATCTGTAACTCCCCATTTCTCTTTCCTCCCAGGCCCTGGCCACTACAAGTGTATTCTTTGCTTCTCTGTGTTAGACCATTTTATATACCTTATAGAAGTGGATTCATGTAGTATTTGCTCTTCTCTAAGTACCTTTTTTCACATAGCATGGTATCATCTAGGTTCATCCATGTTGATACAAATGGTAAGATTTCCTTCTCTTATAAGGTTGAATAATGTTTCATGGTATGTATCTGCCGTATTTTCTTTTTTTAATCTGTTTATCTGCTGATGGAGATTTGGCTTGTTTCTGTGTCTTGGCTGTTGTGAATAAGGGTGCAATGATAATGGGGAGCGCAGCTATCTCTTGGAAGCTCAGTCTTTTTGGGGATCCTTGTATTCCTTACAGGTGGTGAATGAACACTGTGCCAAATGTAAGGGCTCTGAATGCTTTTTACTTGGACCATTTCTCAGTGTTGTTTATGCAGCTGGTGTTGACCTAGAACAAATAGCCTGCCAGATATTTTGGCAGCAAAGATGTGCTTACTCAGAGTCAGTAGAGAATTGCAATTTGGGATCTGCAATCACGGTGAGCCATATTCAAATCTCCACATGGCAAAGGAAGGAGAATGCTTTTATGGTGAGGAAAGGAGGCTGGGAGAGCTTTAGTAAACAAAGAGTCCACAGCTTTAAATTGGCTGCTTTCTTGCCAGGAAAGAGGACTCTTTCCTTTTCCTATTATGCTCTGTAATCTTCACAGAGCATGACAGCTTCCCATTCTGATCTCTCAACCAGGGAAGTTTCTGGGTTTTTTTTTTTTTCCCATTTCCCCCTTTTAATCAAGGGGAAGTTGAATAGAACCTTTCTGGAAGTGTTTTTTTCTGATAGACAGAATGGCTAATTCAGGGGGTAATGCTTAAGGTCTTCATCTCTTAAGAACACATTGTGAAAAGATTGCTCTACCAAAACATGGTTGTTTTTAATTGAAGCAGTTAAGCTATTGAAATATTGGGGCATCTCTTTTTATCAGTTGTGGGTGAAAAGCAGCAGAAGCCAGGTGCACTGGGCTTCCTGTAACTATCTTTAAGGATCAGAGTTCATGAGATTTGAAAGGGGTGGATATCAGATTTACAAGAACCAAGGGCAGAATTTTGGGACAGAGGATTTGGTTCAGTTCACTTCACTTCAGTCGCTCAGTCGTGTCTGACTCTTTGTGACCCCATGAACTGCAGCATGCCAGGCCTCCCTGTCTATCAACTCCCGGAGTCCACCCAAACCCATGTCCATTGAGTCGGTGATGCTATCCAACCATCTCATGCTCTGTCGTCCCCTTCTCCTCTTGCCCTCAATCTTTCCCAGCATCATGGTCTTTTCCAATGAGTCAGCTGTTCGTATCAGGTGGCCAAAATATTGAAGTTTCAGCTTCAACATCAGTACTTCCAATGAACACCCAGGGCTGATCTCCTTTAGGATGGAGTGGTTGCATCTCCTTGCAGTCCAAGGGACTCTCAAGAGTCTTCTCCAACACCACAGCTCAAAAACATCAATTCTTCGGCGCTCAGCTTTCTTCACGATCCAACTCTCGCATCCATACATGACCACAGGAAAAACCATAGCCTTGACTAGACGGACCTTTGTTGGCAAAGTAATGTCTCTGCTTTTGAATATGCTGTCTAGGTTGGTCATAACTTTTCTTCCAAGGAGCAAGAGTCTTTTAATTTCATGGCTGCAGTCACCATCTGCAGTGATTTTGGAGCCCAGAAAAAGTCAGCCACTGTTTCCACTGCTTCCCCATCTATTTGCCATGAAGTGATGGGACCAGATGCCATGATCTTAGTTTTCTGAATGTTGAGCTTTAAGCCATGCCATGTGGGGCCACCCAAGACAAACAGGTCATGGTGTAGAGGTCTGACAGAATGTGGTCCACTGGAGAAGGGAATGGCAAACCACTTCAGTGTTCTTTCCTTGGGAACCCATGAACAGTATGAAAAGGCAAAAAGATAGGACACTGAAAGATGAACTTCCCAGGTCTGTAGGTGCTCAATATGCTACTGGAGATCAATGGAGAAATAATTCCAGAAAGAAGGAAGGGATGGAGCCAAAGCAAAAACAATACCCAGCTGTGGATGGGACTGGTGATAGAAGCAAGGTTCGATGCTATAAAGAGCAATATTGCATAAGAACCTGGAATGTTAGGTCCATGAATCAATGCAAATTTGAAGTGATCAAACAGGAGATGACAAGAGTGAACATCAACATTCTAGGAATCAGCGA
This sequence comes from Bos javanicus, assembly GCF_032452875.1. Lineage (NCBI taxonomy): Eukaryota > Metazoa > Chordata > Mammalia > Artiodactyla > Bovidae > Bos > Bos javanicus. The sequence goes on from NC_083881.1 coordinate 4,693,397, forward strand.
ACTAAGATGGACTGGAATGGGTGAATTTAACTCAGATGACCATTATATCTACTACTGTGGGCAGGAATCCCTTAGAAGAAATGGAGAAGTCATCATAGTCAACAAAAGAGTCCAAAATGCAGTACTTGGATGCAATCTCAAAAATGACAAAATGATCTCTGCTTGTTTCCAAGGCAAACCATTCAATATCACAGTAATCCAATTCTATGCCCTGACCAGTAATGCTGAAGAAGCTGAAGTTGAACAGTTCTATGAAGGCCTACAAGACTTTCTAGAACTAACACCCAAAAAAGATGTCCTTTTCTTTATAGGGGACTGGAATGCAAAAGTAGGAAGTCAAGAAACCTGGAGTAACAGGCAAATTTGGCCTTGGAGTACAGAATGAAGCAGGGCAAAGGCTAATAGAGTTCTGCCAAGAGAATGCACTGGTTATAGCAAACAACTTCTTCCAACAACACAAGAGAAGACTCTACACATGGACATCACCAGATGGTCGACACCAAAATCAGATTGATTGTTTTCTTTGCAGCCAAAGTTGGAGAAGCTCTATACAGTCAGCAAAAACAAGACCAGGAGCTGACTGTGGCTCAGATCATGAACTCCTTATTGCCAAATTCAGACTGAAATTGAAGAAAGTAGGGAAAACCACTAGACCATTCAGGTATGACCTAAATCAAATCCCTTATGACTATACAGTGGAAGTGATAAGTAGATTTAAGGGACTAGATCTGATAGACAAAATGCCTGATGAACTATGGTCAGAGGTTCGAGACATTGTACAGGAGACAGGAATTAAGACCATCCCCAAGAAACGAAATGCAAAAGAGCAAAATGGCTCTCTGAGAAGGCCTTACAAATAGCTGTGAAAAGAAGGGAAGTGAAAGGCAAAGGAGAAAAAGAAAGATATACCCATTTGAATGCAGAGTTCCAAAGAATAGCAAGGAGAGATAAGAAAGCCTTCCTCAGTGTTCAATGGAAAGAAATGGAGGAAAACAATAGAATGGGAAAGACTAGAGATCTCTTCAAGAAAAGAGGATTTGGTGGGCCTGTACACATTTTGCTGATTGTATGTAATAAAATCATTAGTGTGCTCAACTAAACTCGAGGATGGAGGCTGGTAAGTGCAGTGAAAGTGTTGTAAATCTCATGAAACAGCACAGGTTTGTCAGCACACCTTATCAGTAAAATGGGTTCCTTGATGACCATGACATTCAAAAGGAGTTCCCCCTTCACCAGAAATACTTAAGCCACAGAGGAGGCAGTAACCTGTCTGCAAGGGAAGGCAGTATTGTTGCTTAATGGGGCAACATTCTACTTCTTATTCTGGACTAGGAAGATTCATTTGACCTGTGAGGTTTCAGATTAGCCCCCTGTCCCTCAACATGAAAAATTCATTGGCCACAATATGTGTCTGGAGTGAGGGCTTTATCTTTTTCTTCTTGTATTTTCTCTTGCGCATACTTTCATCTAGATGTAAAAAAAAAAAAAAACAAACATAGATGCAAATAACATTAAAAGACCTAGTGACAGAAACCTTGATTTTGATTTAATACTGCTAAATGGCTTTAACTATCAACTCTAGAAAAGTCACTGCTCTTCCTGAAAACTCTATTTTCTTGTCTGTGAATAAGGGAAATAATAGTAACTCATGGCATGTTTAGAAAGCTTGGAAATAAAACATGAAAAAATCCTAGCACTGATATCCTCCAAGCAGATGATAAATGTTTTTTTTATTTTTTTCTCTTAGGTCACCTTTTTGCAGCTCTTGTCCCTGCCCTGCCCTTATCTCTCATTTTTTGCCACTTCAGTGCATCCTCACTCAATTTCAAACACCAGTAACTGAGTTTCTTGGCTGAGGGATTTCCTCAGTGGGGTCAGCGGGTACTCAGCCTCTTCACATGATAGATCCCCCGCCATCCTCAAGCAAGGGCTAATGAAAGTTGGTGTATAAAAGATCTATGTATAAAAGATCTATTGCTTGGCCCTTGGGTGGACTAACTCCCAGGTGTTTCCCAAGGTTCTTTTATGGGATTAAGCTCTGGTCACTCAGCAACTTGATCATTCATGCTTTACTAGCTGTCTTTCTTGTTCTGAATACTTTTTCTCTACCTCTTTCCAATAAAGTGCTTGTACTTGAGTCTATTGCTGGGGGAATCCAAACCCTCATAGCCCTCCTTTGAAATTCCAGAAGAGCTAGTTGCATACATCAAAAGCTACTATGTACATAACCATATGATGTGAAAACTGCATCCACACAACAGAGGAGACATCTTTCCCTTAACCTTTGCACCTATGTTTCCTAGCAACGTGTTTATCAACAGATTTTGCTTTGTGCAGATAGCTGGATGTCCTCTTGGTTGGGTACGTTGACTCTTCTGAGGACCAGTTTATAGAAAGGTACAGTTTAGCGAGCATGATAGGTTGCTTCAGTCGTGTCTGACTCTTTGCGACCTTATGGACTGTAGCGCACCAGGCTCCTTTGTCCATGGGATTCTCCAGGCAAGAATACTGGAGTGGGTTGCTGTCCTCTCCTCCAGGGGATCTTCCCAATTCAGGGATTGAATGTTCAAATCTTACATTTCCTGCATTGGCAGGTGGGGTCTTTACAACAAGCACCACCTAGGAAACCCATACTTTAACTAACTTTGAATTTAATTTTCATCTTCACCTTGCCTGAAGCCATAGTGTGATTAATCTTTTATTAGCTTGGAATATGTTGTTTCTTTATGGCCTTATGAAGGGACATTATTCTGTATACTTGTGAAATTATTGTCATTCCCACAGTGAATCCATGTTAAATCAGTTTTTGCCAAAGATAGTCATAAATCATAATGATGCCAGACTCAGGTAAAACAGATCTTCCCAACCCAGGAATCAAACCAAGGTCTCTTGCATTGCAGGCAGATTCTTTACCAATTAAGCTATCAGGGAAGCTCCCCTTATTTTTTTTTACCCTAAATAATATAATTTTGCTATGTACCTTCTATCTTCTTAAAAATTTTTCATTCCCTATGTTTATAATTTAACATTTTTTTAATATACTCATTTCAAGGCCATGCTAGCCATCTTGATGAGCAAGGGGTCCTCTCCTGACACTCAGCCTGTAGACAGCAAGGGCTGGAAGGTGAGCTTTGCAGCTCCCTTCTTTTGGCACAAACACAACCTGTAAAGGCAAATGTGGTAGAGGAGAGAGAGGGGGCCCGGGCAGCCACTGGCCGCCCCCCTTCCTCGGTGAAGGCAGGGCCAGGACACGGCCAGCCCTGTGCTCCCTGCACCTGCTTCTTCCCACTCACCACACTGTTTTCTGTTACACATGAGGGCTGTAGGAAAGGGAGCACTCTGCTTGTCCTAAATGAACCCCTCCAATTTGCCACTGCTATTTTAAATACATAAAAATAAATGAAAAAAAATTAAGGAAAGAAAATTCTGTGACAGAAGACACAGCAGGTTACTTCACACAGAGCATGAGGTGTATGACGCATTTCTCCCTGTGACATATGCAGTGCGTCTCTGACATAAATGCACAGGCAGATGAATGATTATCACCCATTTCTGAGAGCTTGCCGTTTGAGGAGGGAGGAAGAACTGGAAGCTTACAAATCTAGAATAAAAAAAAAAAGTCAGCAGAGAAAACCCTGGGAAAAGCAAAGAACAAAACCCAGGAACTGAAGACGATGTACTGTCCTGTCTGGTGATTTTAAGAGGCAGGCTGGGTTCGTTTCCAGTCATGGTTACGTTCATGTGCCCGGTGTTTATGGGTTTACATGCAACATCGACACACTATCTTTCATTTATTAAAACTGCTTACAACTGCTAGCGACTTCAATACATATTTTCAAGGACATAGTGTACAGAATGCAGTAGTAATAAAAGGAAACACAGACCAGTAAATGAAAGACAAAGGGAAGGCCCTGTCTTCATAGAGTTAGATCCTAGTTTGGGAAAGAGAGACAGTAAGTAAATAATGGTATACTGTATTGTATACCACTGTACAGGGTTCATCTGTAATTGAACTTTTGTAATTGTAACTGTTGTTGTGTAATTGTATACTACACTGTCACAATGACAGTGAGGTGGAATATGCAGACAATGATGCCCAGTAGAAAGGACGGACATCTCTTCTTAAAGGATGGAACAGAGAGAAGCTTTCTGAGAAGGTGGGATCTGAACAGAAGCCTGAAAGGACAGAGAGAAAGATCTATGTGTCTGAGAGGGAGGAGGGCAGAGGAGGAGGATGGAGAATTCCAAAGATGGGGAACCGAGTTGAGAGCTCTGAGTAAGGGGGTCACTGTCGCTGGGGTGGAGTGAGCACACACAAGGTTTGAAGGACAGAAGGTGAGCAAGGTGGTGTGGGGCGGAATGTAAGGATTCTCAAGAGTCTTCTCCAACACCACAGTTCGAAAGCATCGATTCCTTGGTGCTCAGCCTCCTTTATGGTCCAACTCTCATATCTGTACACAACCACTGGATAAACCAAAACTTTGACTGTACGGACCTTTGTTGGCAAAGTGATGTCTCTGCTTTTTAAAACACTGTCTAGGTTTGTCATAGATTTTTTTCCCAAGGAGCAAGTATCTTTTAATTTCATGGATGCAGTCACCATCCACATGATCTTGGAGCCCAAGAAAATAAACTCTGTTCCTGTTTCCACTATTTCCCCATGGATTTGCCATGAAGTGATGGGACCAGATGCCAGTTACAGAGAGATGAGTCTAAAATTTCCAGGCAAACAAAAGATCAGAAAGATGAAAAAGTAAGAGGATAGTGCATGGTGCAGAGACACAGGTCACTCTGGCAGGTTTGCAGGGAAGATTAGCAGGAGTGAATCAAAAGCTGTGCGCAGGGAAGCAGACACAGGTGAGATCTGGTTGTGGAGCAGAGTTTATCTAGAATAAATCTTCCAAAGCCCATCAAAAATTTTTTTTTGGGACTTCCCCAAGGCAGTGCTATGGTTAAGACTTCCAGTGCAGGGAGTACAGGTTCGATTCTTGGTCTGGGAATTAAGATCCCACATGTTGCATGGTGCAGTCAGAAACAAACAAACAAACAAACAAACAAACAAGATAACCCCTTTTCTACTCAAAACCATATAGCATGCCTCCTTGGGCTTCCTTTGTGGCTCAGCTGGTAAAGAATCCCCCTGCAATGAGGGGGACCTGGGTTCAATCTCTGGGTTGGGAAGATCCTGAAGGGAAAGGCTACTCACTCCAGTATTCTGGCCTGGAGAATTCCATGGATACAGTCCATGGGGTCACAAAGAGTCGCACACAACTGAGTGACTTTCACTTCCCTACTTGGAGCCAGGTGATCAACGTTTGCCTTTGGCTACCTCCCGAGGGATTTGCAGGAATGTGTAGGGTAACTTGACCTTTCTATGATGGGCAGAGCAAAACCAAACTAAAACTCGGTTACAAGGTACAGAGCAGGTCATGTCTGGGGATTCAGTCGTAGTCCTGCCCCTTAGTTGAAAACTTCAAAGCTCCAATCGCATTTCTGAAGCTTTGCGATCTTATTATTGTCTGACTTGAATTTTAAGTTTGGAAATAGCCATGTCCCCACAATTTGAAGTAAAATGTGTAGAATTTTGGACTTCCCTTGGTGGATCAGATGGTAAGGAATCCTCCTGCAATGCAGGAGACACAGGTTTGATCCCTTAGTGGGGAAGATCCCCTGGAGAAGGGCATGGCTACCCACTCTAGTATTCTTACCTGGTGAATTCCATGGACAGAGGAGCCTGGTGGGCTACAGTCCATGGGGTCACAGAGAGTAGGACAGGACTGAGTGACTAACATACACACACATAAAATTCACTTCATGGGAAATAGATGGGGAAACAGTGGAAACAGTGTCAGACTTTATTTTTTGGTGCTCCAAAGTCACTGCAGATGGTGACTGCAGCGATGAAATTAAAAGACTCTTACTCCTTGGAAGAAAAGTTATGACCAACCTAGATAGCATATTGAAAAGCAGAGACATTACTTTGCCAACAAAGGTCCATCTAGTCAAGGCTATGGTTTTTCCTGTGGTCATGTATGGATGCGAGAGTTGGAGTGTGAAGAAAGCTGAACACCAAAGAATTGATGCTTTTGAAGTGTGGTGTTGGAGAAGACTCTTGAGAGTCCCTTGGACTTCATGGAGATCCAGCCAGTCCGTTCTAAAGGAGATCAGCCCTGGGTGTTCTTTGGAAGGACTGATGCTGAAGCTGAAACTCTAATACTTAGGCTACCTCAGGAGAAGAGTTGACTCATTGGAAAAGATTCTGATGCTGGGAGGGATTGGGGGCAGGAGGAAAAGGGGACGACAGAGGATGAGATGGCTGGATGTCATCACACCAACTCGATGGACATGAGTTTGAGTGAAGTCCAGGAGATGGTGATGGACAGGGAGGCCTGGCATGCTGCGATTCATGGGATCGCAAAGAGTCAAACACGACTGAGTGACTGAACTGAACTGAACAGGGTCTAACAAGAATTATTTTACATGTAGAAGAAACTATCTCATAAACATAATTAAAATACCCATGTAACCATTCTTACTCTTGGAAACTTACAAATGAAAATATGGAGGCGGCTCAGACTTTCCCCAGAATTTCCTAGTAGATTAGGAAGGGGAAAAGATCTAGAAGGATATATATAATAATTTGTCCATGGGTCTGGAAACAAAAAGGTAACCTTTACAGAGCACCAGTTCTGTGCTTTTATGGATGTTTCCTCACTTGAGATGGCTGGGTGGCATCACCGATTCAATGGACATGAGTTGAGTAAACTCGGGGAGTTGGTGATGGACAGGGAGGGCCTGGTATGCTGCAGTCCATGAGACCACAAAGAGTCGGACACAACTGAGCGACTGAACTGAATGCCCAGGTAGGAACGTTGGAGCTCTTTTTACTTCTTTTTGTTATTTCCTGTTCATCCTTTTAGCAAGAGGATGGGAAAGGGATAGTGATAAGGTTAGGAAGTGAAACTAGGCAGAAGGAAGCTGTTAAGCACAGACTGATGATTTCTGGTCCCAACTCAGAGGCAGTCTATGACTGTGGGCACATCCTCAAATCCTTGCTGGATCCAGAATTCTAAAACATGAAATATGGCTCCGGAACAGATGCTCTCCAAGCTCCTTTCTGATTCTGATATTCTAGGATTCAAAGCAGGGATGCCCAGATGCTCCTAGAAAATGTGAACATATGGAGGAGTTTCTGACCTGCTGGCACATGGGCTGCCTCCCTCATTACCAGGCAGGATGGGCCCGTTACCCAGAATCTCACAGATGTCCCAGGTCCTCATTAGGCAAACTGTTTGGATCACAGTTTCCTAAAAGCTTTTCAAAATATTTTGTTTTGTCTGTCCTTTGATTCCTGTGCCCTTCTGTTTTCAGTGATGGAAGGGAAAAATTGAGAAGAAAAGAGAGAAAATTACCATCACCACTTTTTAAAAATTAATTAATTTATTTTAATTGGAGGCTAATTACTTTACAATATTGTAGTGGTTTATGCCATACATTGACATGAACCAGCCATGAAGGAAACCATGCTACCTAATGCAGTGTTCTCTACAAAGTCTTGCAAAGCTATCAAGTTCAGACAAAGAAATGTTTAGGATTGTCTTCTAGGTGACCAGCTCCATGTCAGGAGCTGATGTGACAAAGGTTAATAACACATGAGACCCATCTTCCAGGATCCTACAATCTGCTATGGAAGAGGGACACTGATATATTATAGTCTACCAAGTGTTAAGAGAAAGGAAAACAAAATTCTATGGGGACTCCACATGGCCTGGTTTGAGGGGTAAAATGTCTACTCTAGGAATCTCCCATGGTTGTTTTGTGGATCTGATGAGGTCATATGTACAGAAGTACTAGGTGGATGTGTGATAAAGAAAAGTCATAATCATTTATTACATGAACTTTGTAAAATTTCACAAAACATCAGCAATGTGAAGGCTCTTCAAAAGTCATGCCCTGCAGTTTAAGCTTTATTATCTTTCTAATAACTTTACCCAGGGGCCCCTTATTCTAACAGCATCAATTAAATGCTATAAAAATGCTCCACAAATGCAATCAGACTGCAAGCATCAGAAAAAGATGCCCTGAAACCACTAAGCCCATGTCACAGGTAATGAAACACAGTATGTCTTGGGCTTCAGAGTAAATAGAATTCGATCTTTTTCAGTGGCTGTCACTTACAGAATTTTCAGGGCAGATCCTAGGGTAGGATCCACTATTCTAGCGCCAACTCCCATTAAGGAATGGGAAGGCATGCAAGGCTGGATCTTCTCTGAACCTTTTCTCTGTTACCGAGCTTTGGACCTCCATACCCAAACCCTTCTCTTTCTTGTCACAGTTATTAGATGTCTGTATTGTGTCAGGCACTAATCTGAATTAGAAAAGTTTTGCAAGGACAAAGGGGACCTGCTGGAGCACAAAACATGCTGAGATCTCAGTGACCAAGGTCAGAGGACGGCAGTGATTCTTCAGTCAGTGAGTGGTGGGATATCTAGGAAGAAATAAGGACCGACAAAACCGAGAACGGGACATGTAGTAGTCAACGGACCCAAGTCGCTGTATCTCATTCCTTATACACAAATCATTTGGTGTATTGAGCACCAGAGATTAATTCTAAGAGAAAACCTTCTGAAATATGCTCGGAAACTCTCCTGATTAGATTAGTGACTTGGTTTGATAGATAGAAATCAGTCAGTCCAGTTAGGAGAGCTGCTTAAAGCAAAGTCAGAGGTGCAGACTGAACTCCAAGATCAGATTAGATATTATGTGTTTCCATGTGGATGAGTAATGAGTCATGTTGGTTGGCTCCTCCTCCCAAGAGGCATTTAAGTGATGTAGACCTTGAGTTTAATTCAGGTTCTATGGATTTTGTGCTGAGAAATATTTGTCAAATGATACCTGTATAAGCATCAACTTCTTAATCAGTAAATCTAAGACAATTGCGTTGACTTGATCTGGATTTTCCAGAAAGCAGACCCTGAAACAAAAGGTCAAGTGCACTTTATCTGGGGAGCCAAGTTAAGTCTAGGAGCCAGTCTCCAATGGAGGAAAAGCTAAAGCAAAAATGCATTGTGGAGTTGAGTTCTTTGATCCTGGGTAAGTGCTTTTAGAATCTTCGGGAAGGCACAGAAGAATCTGCTTTCAAGAGAAGAGATCGGAAAGCATTTATTCAATCATTACTGTGTTAGTCTGCTCAGGCTGCTATCATGAGATACCATGAATTGTGTTGCTGGAGGAATAGGCATTTATTTCTCACAGTTCTGGAGACTGAGAAGTCCAAGATCAAGGTGCCCACTTATGTGGTTCCTGGAAGAGTCCCTCTTCCTGGCCTGCAGATGGCTTTCTTCTTGCAGCGTCCTCATGTGGTAGAGAGAAGGACACACTTTTTGTCTCTTTATAAAAGGGCACTAATCTCACCATGAACATGTCAGTTTCAGGAACTTCAGTCAGTTCAGTCACTCAGTCATGTCCAACTCTTTGTGACCCCATGGACTGCAGCACGCCAGGCTTCCATGTTCATCATCAACTCCTGGAGACTACTCAAACTCATGTACATGATGTCGGTGATGCCATCCAACCACCTCATCCTCTGTCATCCCCTTCTCCTCCTGCCCTCAATCTTTCCCAGCATCAGGGTCTTTGCCAACGAGTCGGTTCTTCACATCAGGTGGCCAAAGTATTGGAGTTTCAGCTTCAGCATCAGTGTTTCCAATGAATATTCAGGACTGATTTCCTTTGGGATTGATGAACTTATCTAAACTTAATTATCTCTAAGGTCTCATCCTCAAATTCTACCACACTGGGTGTTAGGATTTCAATAAATAGACTTTGGGGGAGACACAAACACTCAGTTCATAAACACTCCCATTCATCCTCATTTCGAGTTTCACTCCTTGGGCTGTTAACTATCCTGCATTTCAAGTCTGCACGCGGAGGGGCTGCTAGTGGGTTCCTGGGATGCTCATTACTGTAGAGTCAACAGAGAAGCCCCTTGGAGGTAAGTAAGACTGACCTGGCTCAGAGGTGGGGTTTGGCAGCGTGCACATCGTGGTACAAGTTACTACAAGTGGTGGCTGAATAAGGGGAAGGCACTGCTGATGGAATAATGGGCTTCCCAGGTAGCTCAGCTGGTAAAGAATCTTCCTGGGTTGGGAAGATGCCCTGGAGGAGGGCATGGCAACCCACTCCAGTATTTTTGCCTGGAGAATCCCCATGGCTACAGCCTGTGGGGTCACAGAGTCAAACATGACTGAGCAACTAAGCACAGCACACACAGCATTACTGATGGAAGTGAAATATTAAAATGTATCCAATACACACATAACTGTATAGGTTAATTTTGACTATTAATGTTCAAAAACAAGGGTACAAAAGAGACATCTAGGGCTAAATAAGTGTCAGCTCCCTTTTCTACTTCTTCTTTTTTTTTTGTCTGACATTCTTCATTTATTACAACTAAGGTCAAACTCCACCAGAAGAGCAGCACATAGAACCAATCTTGAGCTATTTACAGGTTATAGAGCCAAAGAGTTCCATGTAATGACAAGACCTATGGGGCTCATCTCCTATAACATGTGTTCTTTGTAGTTGAAACATTTGTTGTGTCTTAATAATTTTTCAATAACTGTCACCCTAGGAGCCATATAAAGCCACGCAACAGTGGGCTCATCCCCATGAATGTGCTCTACCTCAGTGAAAATGCCTTAAACCCATTTAGCCTGTGCAATTTAACTTGTTCAATGCAAATCACTGGGGCTTGATGGAATTCAACTGGACACAAATCGATAGAAGTCAATTCCAAGAAATTAGCCTTCACATTCATCAATACAATTAAATGAAAGTGAATTTAGAGAAGATTTACCTAAATGGCTGACAGATGTCTAAAATGTACTGCAAATGACCATGGTGTCAAGTTGTTGGTGAGAGATTTGGAAGTTATGTTTTGACTCCTGATGGACTGATGTCACTGCTCCAGGTGGAGAGGAATGTATGAAGAAAAAAAAATAAGGAATATGCTTGATAGCTAAAGACCTTCACAAACAGATGGTTCATCTTCCCAACACCCAGAAAAAATAGGTAAGGATAAGTTTATCTTTGATGGTAAGAGTGGTGCTGACTCATGTTGGGTGATTTTTTTATATTGATATATCCCCCAAATGCTAGGCTGTAGATGCCCATCTGATGGTGTATTGATGTCCATATTTTTTGAGAACCCTTCTCTCTCACCCATACCAGTGGAAAATATTTGTAACCATTCTCCCTACTTGAGTTTTTGGTCCGTAGCAATCTGTTAAGTGTAGTCTTTTTAAAAACATAATCTTGAAGGATAATTTGATAGATTTCATACAATATGCCAAAGAAATACAGGTGGTCATCAGATCACATTTCAAGAAATGCTGACCTGGGTTAGTCTCCCACTCACTGTGAGAATCTTCTCTATATCATTTTTGCTGGAGTATAGTAACTCAACTTCTTTTAGTGCTATCAAGCTTTTATGTTATATCATTGGCATTTCCAGCTTTAAATTTTGTGGCATTGACTTTTCGATTGAACTCCAAAATTTCACAACATGCACTTTCAGTCTAGTATTCTGCTAATTTATAGTTGAAAGTGTTCCTAAATGATTTACTTCAAGATCCATTGGGAACATAATGGGAGTTTAAAACAAAACGGGCATCAGGGGTGCAGAGGAATGGATGGATATGTGGGTCGTGAAAACTGCTTAATGTAAGGGTTTGAGAGGTAGATGTTAAGCTCATGCCTGTAAAGCAGCCTATCTTTCACTTTGGAAAGCTGTGGCTTTTGAAAGATCATCCTCATTAACTCATTGTTGCATTCTTTGAAGGGATTCAAGATACAGTGAAATATTAGACTTGATCCAGGCAAGGTAAAATGGACTGAAATTAATTTCCCTCTAGCATACATTTGCCATCCTAATCTTGCATCTATAGTGAGAAGAAATGTATAGATTTGTCTAAAATTGTTCAAATACTTACAGGCAAATTTCATTATCTCTCTTATAGATGAAATACCTGCGGTCTTACATCATTCTTCTGGTGAGAATTTCCACTCTCCTTACCACCATGATCACTCTCCTAAGATTTACACTTAGCAAGTAGCTCCAAGGCATAAAGAAAGCTGAGCAACAAAGAACTGATGTTTTTGAACTGTGGGGCTGGAGAAGACTCTTGAGAGTCCCTTGGACAGCAAGGAGATCAAACCAGTTAATCCTAAAGGAAATCAACCCCGACTATTCATTGGAAGTAGTGATGCTGAAGCTGAAGCTGCAACACTTAGGTCACCTGATGTGAAGAGTCGACACATTGAAAAAGACCCTGATGCTGGGAAAGATGGAAGGCAAAACGAGAAGGGGACAACAGAGGATGAGATGGTTGGATGGCACCATCGACAACGGATGTGAATTTGAGCAAATTCCAGGAGATAATGAAGGGCAGAGGAACCTGGCATGCTGCAGTCCCTGGGGTCACAAAGAGCTGGGCATGATTTAGCAACTGAACGACAACAACCAAACCTAACATAGAGCATGAAGGAAGCAGAAAGGATAGAAACCAGTCATTTGCTTGGGACACGGCTCACATGAATCAGATTACCTTCAAACATAAACCTAGGGATTTTAGTTTGGAACAAAGAAGACAGTTGGAATGTTAATTATTTTCAAATATTGGCAAGATTGCCATAGAGAAGTAGAAAAAATATTTAACTAGAAGTTAGAAAAAGCTATTCAGGTAATGGCTTTGTCTTTATTCTAAAATATGACCTTGGGAAAGCTACATAATCTCTCTGGATCTCTGTACATTGGAGATACTAATAATATGTTTCTCAGTTTCAGATCAAAATAGATATTTTGTGATTTAAAAAGTGAAACATGCAGAATGCATATGAGATGATTTTTTAAATTACTATTTTCTTGTTATTTTTTAAGACTCCAGAGTACTGGAAAGCAAACATGAAAGATACTGTTAGAGAATAGTTGTTAGGCCAATGTAATTGAACTTTCTAATGTCTGAAGCTACCTATGAACCGGCTTGACTATTTCACTAAGTGAGCATGTCTCCGTAAAACGTGTTTGAGAAGAGCATAGACAAATTTGTCCAGATTCATATACATTATAATTGTTATTGTATATGGGTAAATTTTACAACATAGATTGTCAAGTTGGTTTCATACTGGCTTTTCCTTCCATAATGTGATGCATTTTTTAAAAAATGGACAACAGTTAAATAGTCAAGTTAGGGAACTTGGTGTTAAATTCAGTATGTTGTGGAGGTAACATGGGGAGTTTTAAAATGTGTTAGACCCAAAATGTTGAGATCAAGGAAATGTGAGTTCTGCTATTGAAACTGTGTACAAACCCCTGAGTCCTTATCTTTTGAAGATGCTGACTCAAGAGTTAACGATTGGGATAAACTATATGTGTACACCACCATTATGGCAGAAAGCTAAGAGGAACGAAAGTGCCTCTTGATGAAAGCGAAAGAGGAGACTGAAAAAGCTGGCTTAAAACTGACTGAAGGCCGGAGAAGGCGGGGACAACAGAGGATGAGATGATTGGATGCCATTACCAACTCAATGGACATGAGTTTGAGTAAGCTCTGGAAGCTGCTGATGGGCAGGGAAGCCTGGTGTGCTGCAGTCCATGGGGTCACAAAGAGTTGGACATCACTAAGCAACTGAACTGAACTGAACTGAAACTTTAGAAATGAAGCAACTAAGGCAAAGAGAATGGAGATGACTTGCTTAAGGATACACAGATAACAACCAAGTCCAGAATTCTTATTTGATGTACCATTATCCCCAATAAATAACTAAAGATATAGATTTAGAAATAAATCCAGATATAGACGTATAAAGACATAGAAGTAGGTACTTCCTGCTCCCAGAGTTTACTTTGGATTCAGATACTCACATGCCTTCTCCCTGAATTTCTCCCTGACACACTCATAGTGCATAGAAAGTGAATTCTACAAGGACTTTAAATAGGGTTTAATACAATCCATTTACAGATGGAAAAAAAAAATGAAAGATTTTCTCAAGGTCGCTTACCGAGACACTGTCTTCCCTTCTTAGAGGTCACTATTTTTCTTCATATTTTGATGACTTCTTCCATCAGAATTAATCAGTCCTGATTTTAACTGTATCTTACCCAGTTCTCCAAGGATAACTTAAATTTAGAAACAGCATTTATTTTCTTATGCTCAGTAAAGCAAGTAGTGACATCCCTGTAACTGAAGTACACAAATACCCTATATTTCTCAGAATTTAACCATAAATATTAACCACTCTACTGCCATCTCCCATTTCTGTCTATAAACTAATAAGAGCAGAAGGTGAGTTGAATCTTGCCTAGCTTTATATTGTATTTGTCCTCTCATTTATTTATTCATTTTATAAATATCTCGAGTGTCTACTCTATACCCAAGATCATTCTTAGTAATGTGAATACAGAAGTAAACAAGTCAGACAGCATTGCTGTTCTCATCTATCATACGCGTGGAGGGAGGAGGCAATGTATAGAAACAATAATTTCAAGACACACTACATTTTACGAAGAAAATAAGTGTGCACATGTATGTGTGTTTGTATGTGTTGCTTTATACAAAGAAAGCATCTATGTGGAGGTAAAATTTGAGTTGATATTTAAATGAGAAAGATAGCCATTTGATGAGCCACAGCAAAAGACCCCCAAGCACAGGAAAAACCATCATAACGCCCCTGATGCAGGAATTACCTTGGAGTGTTTCAAAAACAGGAAGTAAGCAGCAGTGTCTAGATTCTCTCCAGGGAGGTTAGAGAATACTTAGAACTAGTGTCAGGAATGTAGTCAGGACTCGATCATGTGGGACTTTGTGGGCATTGTAAGGAGTTTAGATTTGATTCTAAGTATAAAAGAAAGCCATTGGATAGTTTTAATAAAAAAAAAAGACCAAGACACTAATTTTGTTCATTAAAGATTTTGGAGCATAAGGGATTGCATGTGGTAGGATTGGAAGAAGGAAAAGCAGGTAGGAGCCCATTGATGTCCATGTGGAGATGATGATCATCTTGACTACAGCTGTAGCAGAGATGGTAGCAAGAAGAGGACAGAAGTACAGTGTATTAAGATTTAAAACCTGTAGGTAATTTCAATGGGATGGATTTTAGGGGAGAGGGAGATGGAGGGATTGAGGGTGATTCTTGGATTTCCAGGTTAAGCAGTTGGCAGGAAAATGAATCAATTTATTCTGATAAGAAAGGTGTGGGGGTTAGAACAGAGTTAGATGGAATAAAGGGATGAGAGGAAACATTAATGGAGTAGAGGAAATGAAAACTAGATTGGAGTGAATTGAACAGTGCATGGGCAAGTAAGATTTGGATGTAAACAAACTTCTAAGAAATTCCTCTCTGTTACTTATATTCTAGCAATGAGTTAGAAATGGATAATTTAGGATCAAGAGAGCAGCTGCCCGAGGGAAGGTTTTGAGTAGGTAACTGGGTTTAGAGCACATAGTGACCAAACAAAGATTAACTAAAGAGTCTTAGACTGAAGTTACATACTGTGCTTATGCTCAGCTGGTCAGTAGTGTCCAACTCTTTGTGACCCATGAACTATAGCCTGCCAGGCTCCACTCTCCCTGGGGCTTTCCAGGCGAGAATCCTGGAGCAGATTGCCATTTCCTCCCCCAGGGTTTCTTCCCAGCCCAGGGGTTGAAACCATGACTCCTACAGTGGCAGGCAGATTCTTTACCACTGAGCCACCTGGGAAGCCGTATCTATTTATTATGTAGAGACATGGGTATAACATATTTGTGCTTATTCATCTTTATTTCTGCTTTTAGATTGTATAATTTCTACTGAATTTCTTTAAATTCACTGTTTTTCTTTTTTCCCTTGCTGTCACCAACCTGCTGTTGATCTAACCAAGTGAATTTCAGATATTGTATTTAGTGGTTCCATTAATTTGCCTCTTCTTAATACTTTCCATTTGATTTGATGTTTCCTATTTGTTTACCCATCATAACGATTTTTGACTTATGCCTTTGAACATGTTCATCATCAAGGGTTTAACATCCTTGTCTGATATCCTTACATTTGGGTCAGCTTGGTGGGTTTTTATTGACTAACACCCACAATAAATAAATAGCTTTTGCATTAATGGAAACAAAAACTTTGAAAAATAATTGCCCAAGATAAGAGCAGATAATTTATAAAAATATAAATGGCAGACATTTGACATAATTAAAAAGGTGCTAGAAATCAAGGATATACAGATTAAAACAATTACCAGATACCATTTTCAACCCATTAGAGGGGAGATTTAAAGAAAATGAAAAAAATTAATCACTTTTATCAGGAAAGTATGTTCAACTAGTACAAGAAGATAAAAATACAAACTTCAAAAGTGCTTCTGGGAAACAATGTGCAAGCATTTCTTTTCCCTCAAAGTATGCTTACCTTTTGATCCATAAATTCTGTTTTATGAGAGTTACACCCGACACACATCCAGAGATTTCTCCCCTGCCCTTCACTTCCTCTCTCCCTTTGTTCTCATTGGGAGGAGAGCTAAGAAAGAACAACCACCACCAAAAAGCTTGAAGTGTTTCTGGTGTTTTCTGAAGGGTAAAAAAGAATGCCTGCGAAAATTATTGTTGTGATATGCAAATTGCAATCCACATTCAAAACAAAAGGGCAGCGAATCAAGGTCTTTCTCAGAGTCTTAGTTTTATTTCCGTCTGTCTTGGGGGTGCAGAGTAACTGCTAATAGACGTGTCAGTGGCTCCGCTAAAGAATTTTACCCAGCCCACTGCCTTCCTCTGATCTGTCGCTGGCATACATAATGCTACCTATTAAACTAATTAGTTGTGCTCCTTTGGTATAATTAATAAGCAATAACCGTACTGTTGTTTGAGGATGCTACAATTTTAATGCCCTCTTGTTATCTGCCTCACTTGAACACAGAGGAACGTAATGGTTCCACAGAGTCATAACGTAGCCAGGACCCTTTTTAGTTTTATTGTTATTGCCAACACTAGTCTACTTTTGACTGTGATGTTAAACCATTTCAGATAATTGAGATAGTTACAGGCACCGGGTGAGAAACACTTATGACATGAATATGAATACTAGGTGATTACATTTACGGCTTGTGTCTTCACAATTGGAATGGGAAATTTAGGATAAGGAGTTGTCCTTAGTTCAAACTTTCCTGGCTGTTTAAAGCTAATTCACTACCCAGAAGGCTCCTAAATTTTTGTTTTGGTATTTGTTAGTCATCATGTGGGCTTCTGTAGTGGTTCAGTGGTAAAGAATCTGCCTGCCAACACAGGAGACACAGGTTCAATCCTTGGGTTGGAAACGTCTCCTGGAGTAGGAGATGGCAATTCACCGGTATTTTTGCCTGGAAAGTCCCATGGACAGAGGAACTTGGTGGGCTGCAGTCCATGGGGTCACAAAGAATCAGACACAACTTAGTGACTAAACAGTAATGAGTCAACAGGTAAGTTCAGTGCACCTCCCAGATGGTTAGTTGGGTGGAGAAGAAACAGTTCTAATTGCTCGTTTTATGTGTTCTTATTGAGTAAACAGTGAGCGCTGGTCCCTTCCCTGAGACTAGAGGACACAGACTATCTTCTTGTGGCTTTCAGACTGAATCATAGATCCCCAAATTTGGAGCTAACATTGAAGAGTATCCAGTACAACTCCACATCAAATGGTTGTTTTGCACACCCAGCAATCTGACTCAATGGTTCTTCAGCCTGGGGTTGGGCTTCCCAAGTGTTGGAGAAGTCACTACCACTATGTCAGTCTGTTGCACTTTTTGTACAACTTAGGTCATCAAAAAATAGTTTGTAAACTATGCATCATTTTAATTTACCATATAAGCTTCTTCAGAGCATTATGAGAAGGTTGCCTGTTCTTTGACAGGGAAATGTTTCGTTATTATGCTGATATGGCTTTTCTTTGCCTGTCCATTCTCTGCCTACATGGTATGATTTCAAGTCACTTCAAGACTCTTAGTAGATGACGTTTTGTTTTCTCCTGCAGATCTATGTGACTTATGGAGTCTAAAATGGAATTTACCTGCCCTGGCAGGAGCTTATTGATAAAGAGAAGAACTATCATGTCCCTTGTTCTAGATTTCCATAATCAATGTTAACCAATTTCAAATTAGAACAGAAGAAAAGCAATATATATACATGTGACCTTGAAACTAGTCTTGCAGGGGAATTGCCCTGCTTTGCCACGAGGAGATTCACAGATGTTTTTTTAGTGATGCTGAGAACAGAAAGAGAGAACTTTGGGGGGATCAGAATGGCTTCTCTGAAGCAGTCAGATTTCCTGGGCCTTGGCCATGAGGATGGGTAGATGACAGTGAGATATGTTAGTGGTTAGGAAACCTTTGAAAATATCTGATGCTTAAGATAGGGTTGAAAATGCCACTTTGAATTACTCCCAAAGTCAAGTAATCAGAACAGAATGCACTGATCCACCTGGGATACTGTGGGTTCACAGACTGGACCCCAAACATAAAGACCAGGGAGAGAAGGAAGAAAGGCAACCACTCCAGATGAGTAGGTGGCAGGTGGAATAAGCAAAGAACTCACAGATGAGTCTTATTTGAGGCCAAAAGATGAATAGATCTATGCATCCACCCACCAGCATCTTCAAAGCTTATAGAGAAGCCTTGACGGGGGTCAGTCAGGTGCACTGTCCAGGTGGTCTTACAACACATTGCCCTCAAGGCTATGTCTTGAAATTGCCCTCTCTGTGGGAAGAGGGGGCAGAGCATACATTCCAAAGCCAGGGAGCAGGTGGGGAGCCTCCAATTGCCTGGGTTCAGCTCAACTGGCAGCCACCTCCTCTCCATGACCTCCAATGACAGTTACACAAACCCTACTTGTCTCCCCGCAAATCGCAGCCTGCTGGGATGAAGCTGTGTGGATAGCCAACTGATGCAGCACAGAGAACTGGAGTGGGTTGTGATGAGCCAGTCGACAGTAGGCTCTTCTCCCAAGTGAGAATTCAGAACAGTTTCCCTGAAAATGAAACAGTAATCTAAAAAAAAAAAAAAAGATAAAATATATTACGTGCTTATATTTTGCTAGAATTGTGCTGAAAGCACTGCAGACTATATCTCATTCCCTGCATGGAATTTAGTGGATGAGTATTTTACTATGCCTAGTTTATAGATAAGGAAAGGCAGGAGTTCGGAGGGGTTGTATAATGTGCCAGGGTCCCCTAAATAGCAAAAGGCATAGCAAGGAAGAAACTCGGTAGTTTGATTCAAAAGCCTTCAGTCACTGCAACAAAACACGGATTCTGTGTTTTTCACAGCCAGTCATTAACCAGTGGTTTATGTGGTTGCCATTAACATTCGATTCACCTGAAATTAGTTTTGACACTGAATTATGGCTCAAGGCTGACTGGGAGGTTTCCTGTCAACAGAAAACAAAATTCCCTCAGAGGCTGATAAATCGCTTTGATGTTGACTCTCTGGATTGAAGTGTGTATTAGGGCCTTGCTACTTGGTGCCCTTTGCATATTCAAAGTACCCACATCCCCTAGGAACTTGTGAGAAATGCAGAAGCTTGGGCTTTACCCCAAACATAGGGAATCAGGATCTAAACTCTGAAAAGATGTTGTTTGCACATTAAATTTCAGAAGAGTTGCTCGAAAGGACTCTTAGGAGGCATAGCCTCTACTGATGTAAAGAGACGAATGTAGAACCATCACTTCAGCATAACAGGCTTGTGTCTTGAGTTATAAGTCAGGTCATCAGCAGACATGGATTTAGAGATATCAAGGTTTAATTTATTTTACAAAATAAAATACTGAGTTTATGATATTACCACTAAATCTACTGCTATTAAAAACAACTACAGTTAAATTTATTGTCTGACTATTGTGCACCAGGACACATAGTGTGCTAGGATTTAGAGATTAATTAGACATTTTCTCTATCATCAAGATTTTCATAGGATTATAACTCTTGTTTTGCTATTCTTTACAAAAATACGAGCTTCCATGGTAGCTCAGATGGTAAAGAATCTGCCTGCAGTGTGGGAGACCCAGGTTTGATCTCTGAGTCAGGAACATCTCCTGGAGAAGGGCATGGCTACTCACTCCAGTATTCTTGCCTGGAGAATTCCAAGATCGGAGGAAGCTGATGGGCTACAGTCCATGGGACTGCAAAGTGACAGACACAACTGGGTGACTGATACACTTCCAAAGATACAGAATGAAAGCAATGGGGGCAGAGTGGAAGGGGATGTGTGTGACGTCAGGCATGGCTCCTTAGAGATGTCATTTGAACTCGATTCTGAAGGCTGAAAGGAGCCTCCGTGGTGATGACTCCTACACACCAGTGGTTCACAGTTTTCTTCTTCTCTTCCTTCCTTCCTAATTTTCTACCTTTCTTTCTAGCTCTTGTACATCCTTACAAATTTTGTTAAGACCTACTATGTGCATTCAGTAATGATTTGGGCAAGGTTCTGTTGTAGATACCTATATTGAAAGGGAGATCTAACACATAACCTTTGATTTTAGTCAATGTCCAGCTTAGTGTAACAGCTAATGAAATATAAGCAAAGCAATGAGTAGATAATACTGAATTGTTATAATAGGGAAGAAAGTAAATAGTGGGTAACAAGAGAGAAAAGCATAAGGTGACTATTTTAAATAGGATGGTTGGAGTAAATGATATTTAAAAGAGAAAAAAAAGAGGAAAGGGAGACAGATAGGTACAGAGTAGGGGAAAGGGTACCCCAAGCAAAGATAAAGTCACAGGCGAATGTATACAGTGGGGAAGAGTTTCACAACCTGGAAGAAGGCTCAGTGAGTGAGTGAAAATTGTTCAGTCAGTCATGTCGTAGTCTTTGAAACCCCATGGACTAGTCAGTTCATGGACTTCTCCAGGCCAGAATACTGGAGTGGGTAGCCTTTCCCTTCTCCAGGGGATCTTCCTAACCCAGGTCTCCCACATTGCAGGAGAATTCTTTACCAGCTGAGCCACATGGGAAGCCCAAGAATACTGAAGGAGGTAGCCTATCCATTCTCCAGCAGATCTTCCTGACCTAGGGATCAAACCCACGTTTCCTGCATTGCAGGCGGATTCTTTACTGGCTGAGCAGCAAGGGAAGCCCCTGGTAATAATTAGACAAGAATACCCTTGTGGGAATTCTATTTCTAAGGAATAAGAAAGAAGGCCCAGATCAGATCAGATCAGTCACTCAGTCGTGTCCGACTCTTTGCGACCCCATGAATCACAGCACGCCAGGCCTCCCTGTCCATCACCAACTCCCGGAGTTCACTGAGACTCACGTCCATCGAGTCAGTGATATCATCCAGCCATCTCATCCTCTGTTGTCCCCTTCTCCTCCTGCCCCCAATCCCTCCCAGCATCAAAGTCTTGGGGGTTTCAAATCATGAGGGACATGACATTGGAAGAGTAGGCAGTGACTCTCAGATTGTGAACTCACTTCTGCAGTTCAAGGGTAGAAGCACCTTGCATTTTATTCTATGTGCAATGGGAAAACACTGAAGAACGTTAGGAAAAACAAAACAGAACAACGCCTCCAATCATTGTATATTTTGTAACTGCACAGCGTGATGAATGAATAAGGATAAGTCAGGAAAGAAGTCAGGAATAATATCAGTTTAGAGACTGCCAGGTCAAGACATCTACCTCCCTTTCTAAGAACCTTGCTATCTCAAGTAGTCATACTCCCACTGTGATTGCACCTGAACTTGGAAATATTTGACCTTCCCTTAGAGTTTTGACATATGAACTTAATACCTGGGTTCCATGATTCAGCAGGCTGGTCTGGGCTCCCACCTCCAGCCAGAGGAAGGCATTGCTCTGTGCATATGTTGGACAGCAGAGAGCTGCCTCAATCCCCTGTCTGCACACGTGCCACCAGTCTTCACCCTCTTCCACATACCTTGTCACAAAATTGAGTCATGTTGCCAGGAGAGCAAAACCTTAAGTCTCTGGGGGCCTGCTTACTTGTAGGGCTGATTCCTAGAAAGGTTGTATAAATATTTTCCCACAGGCCTACTATGTGCCAGACTCTATGGGCCCTGGGGCTACTGTCAAGAACACATCGGACCAGTTTTCCATGTTTATAAAATTACCATGTTTATAAACACAAATCTGACAACACAGAGGTATAGTTAAGGCTGGTGTGTTCAGAGGTATAGCCTGGTACCAGATAATGTCAGTAATTTCTGCCATGATAAGGAGTGTGCATCCTGAGAGTAGGACAATGCAGTCAAACTATACTTATTTGGTTTCCATGAAAATGTTTGTTCTAATTTTACATTACTCACCTGAGTTTAGGGGCTTCCCAGGCGGTGCTAGTGGTGAAGAACCTGTTTGCCAATGCAGGAGACATAAGAGAAGTGGGTTCAATCCCTGGGTCAGGAAGATCCTCTGGAGGAAGGCATGGCAACCCACTCCAGTATTCTTGCCTGGAGAATCCCATAGACAGAGGAGCCTGGAGGGCTCGAGTCAATGGGGTCACAAAGTGTTGGACACAACTGAAGTGACTGCAGTCAGTTCAGTCACTCAGTTGTGTCTGACTCTTTGAGACCCCATGGACTGCAGCACAACAGGCCTCCCTGTCCATCACCAACTCCTGGAGTTTACTCAAACTCATGTTCATTGAGCTGATGCTATCCAATCATCTCATCCTCTGTTGTCCCATTCTTCTTCAACCTCAATCTTTCCCAGAAACAGGGTCTTTTCAAATGAGTCAGTTCTTCACATCAGGTGGCCTAAAAATTGGAGTTTCAGCTTCAGCATCAGTCCTTCCAATGAATATTCAGGACTGATTTCCTTTAGGATGGACTGGTTGGATCTCCTTGCAGTCCAAGGGACTCTCAAGAGTCTTCTCCAACACCATGGTTCAAAAGCACCAATTCTTAAGCACTCAGCTTTCTTCATAGTCCAACTCTCACACCCATACATGACTACTGGAAAAACCATAGCCTTGGCTAGATGGACCTTTCTTGGCAAAGTAATGTCTCTGCTTTTTAATATGCTGTCTAGGTGGGTCATATCTTTTCTTCCAAGGAGCAAGTGTCTTTTAATTTTATGGCTGCAGTCACCATCTGCAGTGATTTTGAAGCCCAACAAAATAAGGTCTTTCACTGTTTCTTTCCACTGTTTCCCCATCTATTTGCCATGAAGTGATGGGACCAGATACCATGATCACTTTTCTGACTGTTGAGTTTTAAGGCAACTTTTTCACTCTCTTCTTTCACTTGCATCAAGAGGCTCTTTATTTCTTCTTCACTTTCTGCCATAAGGGTCGTGTCATCTGCATATCTGAGGTTATTGATATTTCTCCCAGCAATCTTGATTCCAGCTTGTGTTTCATCCAGCCCAGCATCTCTCATGATGTACTCGCTGTAAAAGTTAAATAAGCAGGGTGACAATATACAGCCTTGAAGTAACCTTTCCTGATTTGGAAACTTTCTGTTGTTCCATGTCCAGTTCTAACTGTTGCTTCCTGACCTGCATACAGATTTATCAAGAGGCATGTCAGATGGTCTGGTATTCCCTTCTCTT
Source organism: Bos javanicus (assembly GCF_032452875.1). NCBI lineage: Eukaryota > Metazoa > Chordata > Mammalia > Artiodactyla > Bovidae > Bos > Bos javanicus. The sequence continues at coordinate 4,716,963 of NC_083881.1, forward strand.
TCAGAATTTTCCACAGTTTGTTGTGATCCACACAGTTAAAGGCTTTGACATAGTCAATAAAGCAGAAATAGATGTTTTTCTGGAAGTCTCTTGTATTTTTGATGATCCAATGGATGTTGCAATTTGACCTCTGGTTCTTCGGCCTTTTTTAAATCCAGCTTGAACATCTAGAGGTTCACAGCTCACATACTGTTGAAGCCTGGCTTGGAGAATTTTGAGCTTTACTTTAGTAGCTTGTGAGATGAGGGAATGAAAACTGACCTTTTCCAGTCCTGTGGCCACTGCTGAATTTTCCAAATTTGCTGGGATTTTAAGTGCAGCACTTTCACAGCATCATCTTTTAAGATTTGAAATAGCTCAACTGGAGCTATTTCACCTCCACTAGTTTTGTTCGTAGTGATGCTTCCTAAGGCCTGCTTGACTTTGCATTCTAGGATGTCTGGCTCTAGGTGAGTGATCATACCATCGTGATTATCTGGTTTGTGAAGATCTTTTTTGATTAGTTCTTCTGTATATTCTTGCCACCTCTTCTTAATATCTTCTGCTTCTGTTCAGATCAGATCAGATCAGACCAGTCGCTCAGTCGTGTCCGACTCTTTGCAACCCCATGAATCGCAGCACACCAGGTCTCCCTGTCCATCACCAACTCCCGGAGTTCACTCAGACTCACGTCCATCGAGTCAGTGATGCCATCCAGCCATCTCATCCTCTGTCGTCCCCTTCTCCTCCTGCCCCCAATCCCTCCCAGCATCAGAGTCTTTTCCAATGAGTCAACTTTTTGCATGAGGTGGCCAAAGTACCGGAGTTTCAGCTTTAGCATCATTCCTTCCAAAGAAATCCCAGGGCTGATCTCCTTCAGAATGGACTGGTTGGATCCCCTTGCAGTCCAAGGGACTCTCAAGAGTCTTCTCCAACACCACAGTTCAAAAGCATCAATTCTTTGGTGTTCAGCCTTCTTCACAGTCCAACTCTCACATCCATACATGACCACAGGAAAAACCGTAGCCTTGACTAGATGAACATACAATTTATGTCCTTTATTCTGTCCATCTTTGAATGAAATGCTCCCTTGATATCTCTAATTTTCTTGAAGAGATCTCTAGTCTTTCCCATTCTGTTGCTTCCCTCTATTTCTTTGCACTGATCACTGAGGAAGCCTTTCTTATCTCTTCTCGCTATTCTTTGGAACTCTGCATTCAAATGGGTTTATCTTTCCTTTTCACCTTTACTTTTCGCTTCTCTTCTTTTCACTGCTATTTGTAAGACTTCCTCAGATAGCCATTTTTCTTTTTTTGCATTTCCTTTTCTTGGGGATGGTCTTGATCTCTGTCTCTTGTACAATGTCATGAACCTCTGTCCATAGTTCTTCAAGCACTCTGTCTATCATATCTAATCCCTTGAATCTATTTTTCACTTCGACTGTATAATCATAAGCGATTTGATTTAGGTCATACCTGAATGGTCTAGTGGTTTTCCCTACTTCAATTTAAGTCTGAATTTGGCAATAAGGAGTTCATGATCTGAGCCACAGTCAGCTCCCAGTCTTGTTTTTGCTGACTGTATAGAGTTTCTCCATCTTTGGTGCAAAGAATATAATCAATCTGATTTTGGAGTTGACCATCTGGTGATGTCCATGTGTAGAGTCTTCTCTTATGTTGTTGGAAGATGGTGTTTGCTATGACCAGTGCAGTGTTTTCTATGACTAGTGTGTTCTCTTGGCAAAACTCTATTAGTCTTTGCCCTGCTTCATTCTGTACTCCAAGGCCAAATTTGACTGTTACTCCAGGTGAAGGAAAATCCTATGGACCAGAGAAGCCTGGTGGGCTACAGTCCACAGGGTCTCAAAGAGTCGGACACAACTGAATGACTTCACTTCCAGGTGAAGTAACTTAGCACGCACATAACCTGAGGTTAAGTGATGCAATGAAATTATGTTTCTCTAAGCCACTCTGTGATTAGTGAATGATTAAATAATGCTATAAAAATTATTCATCCTGATTATTCTTTCAGTTAGCTCCCTTTATAAGAGTTTTCATAGGCATCAGCTCAGCCCAAGCTCCTGTCATGCTTCAATGCACATATGGTAGGGATGACTGTACCCATTAAACTGATGAGATCACTGATGCCAGAGGACATGATGGAATGTGGGAAGTCACATTAATTTCTTTTTACAGGAAGACAGATATGTACATCTTGGACTCCCACATGCCTCCTTCATCAAACTCCCTCTCCCTGGTGCTGACAGACATGACCAATTCATCAAGGCATTTCTCTGCTGAGCCCAGATGTAGCTTCCAAATTTTATATATATCCCTTCAGACATGACCATCAAATGAATTGAACTGGGCATACACATCAAAATGTATCTGCTCTCTATCTTTGGCGTGTTAAGTGATTGCTATTGTGCTGGTGCACTATATGTATCATGTTATTTAAATCTTTTAGCAGTTAAAACATAACAAGTGACAAAACCAATATTCACACACATTGTTCATTGAATCCAATGTCCTTTTCTGAAGGTAGCCCCTTGTTCAGTTGCTAAGTCATGTCCAACTCTTCAGGAGCCCATGGACTACAGCATGTCAGGCTCCCCCGTCCTTCACTACTTCCCAGAGTTTTCCCAGACTCATGTCCAGTGAGTGAAAGTAGCCAGAATGAGGCTAGAATACAGGTATCATCTCACTGCAGAACTTGCCAGCTATTTTATGGAATAAAAACGTTAACTAAAATGGAAAGTCATATTCAATTTTAATTTATAATTCTTACCTGGAATTTGATGAATAACAATAATATATTAAGAAGAAAATGAAGATATTATATTAAGTACCAGATACACTTCATTTTGCTTAATATATATGCTGTCTCAATTTGCATGCTTCTTAGTAACCATGATGGACACTACACAGGACTGAAGAGTTTTAGATTTGGGGCACGATGGTTCTCCAAGTCAAGGTTCAGCAGATTTCTGATGACGACCAAGAATCCACAATGATGCTGATTCAGCCCAATGAGATGTGCTGTCCTGAAACACTCAGACACAGTTGTCATGAAGGCAGATATGACCTCTAGCTTCCCAGAAGCCTAGTAGAGGTATCTCAGTTGAGATCTTCATTTGGTTGATACAGCCTTAGGCTGCATGGTGATGCACACTACTCCTATCTCAGCATCTAGGGTTGTGAAGTTCAAGGGCAAAGAACTAATAAATACTGTGCACTGACTGTGCATCAGGCTCTGTGCTACCTCTTCGGTACAAAAAGCAGTTGAGATGGGATCCATCTCTTGGGGACAAAAGACAAACTGGTTGAAAAGAACACACAAGTAGAATACTCAGAAACCGCAGATTTCTTCAGCTTGAGTCTGCACCACAGTGTACGAGCTCCTGCAGTTGCATATCAGAACAACAGAGACAGACTAAATTAATGCTATTCCTAACACAGGATTTGTTTATTAAAGTGAACAGAGGTTTATTGCTTTTCAGAGGAGAGAGGTTTTGTGGTTTTGTTGTTGTTGTTTGCTAGGTGGCAGGTGAATTATGAAATAGTATCTTTCCATTGTACCTAGTATTAGAAAAGCATTCATAACTTTTATTCTCTTCATTGCATCTCTTAGTGTAAGATAAACAGAGATTCACCTCTGCCAGTTTAATCTCTTATCGCCTTTAATCCCTTTGAAAATAGCCCCCATGTTTCTTTGTAACCCACCTATTTCCCATTGACCCGTTCCTTCAGAGCTCACAGCTTTCATAACCATGGTAGAAAATTCTTCACTGACTTCTTATGAAAAATTTCCTATTGTACTTTCAAATTATCATGCACATATGCTTATTAACACTCACAACTAATAGAACTTTCTATTTATGTTTGTGATTATTGATTATCTCATGACTAACTACTTTCTTTGCTACTATATAACTTTCATGAAAGCAGAGGTTATCTATCTGTTCATCTTCTGTTTCCTAAGTACCTAGTAATCTTGGATATAAGAACAAATAATTTCTAAAAACAATGTATCATTTTATAGCTAAAGAAATAGGTTCAATACAATTATATAGCATGCCACCTGTCACAGAATTCATAAATGCACAGACTGATTTAGAAACCTTGTTTTCATGATGGGCTTCCCCAGTGACTCAGTGGATAAGGAATCTGCCTGCAATGCAGGAGACACGGGAGATGCAGGTTCGATCCCTGGGCCAGGGAGATCCCCTGAAGAAAGGTATGACAACCCACTCCAGTCTTGCCTACAGAATCTCATGGACAGAAGACTCTGGTGGTCTACAGTCCAAAGGGTCCCAAAGAGTCAGACAAGACTGAGTGACTAAGAACGCATGCACATTTACGTAACTCAAAAAGTCCAATTTTCTACCCACCCTTACATAATTGTGTGTTCCTCTAATTATAAGAAAGACACAATCTCCATCAGGATTGTGTGCCAGATCAGGAGAGAAAAATGGACTAGCTGATGTTTCTAACTATGGTTGGCATCTGGGTCCTTATTCTTAGTTCATGATGTGCAGAGAACATTTCTCTTTCTGGCTAAGTGTGAACCTGACATTTCCCAGTAAGACTGGGACCAGGAGAGAGATGTATGTCCAGTGGAATGTAGAAATCATGTCCTGAACTGCCAGCCAACTCCTATGATATTCTTATTAACTCTCATATTCTCTCTCCTCTGCCCTGAGGTGCTTTTAATAGAAACGCATCACTCTAAGATGGCAATGATACTTGGAGGGAAGGAAGTCAGATTTCTTTGTCATCAGTCAGAATGTATCCTCAGAGAGTGTCTGAGTGCAACAGGGTAGAGGATTGAGCTGGCAGACTTGGGAACCAGGCAGTACAGAGTTTCACATAGTAAACACTTACTGTGTGAGTGTTAGTCTCCTAGTCATGTCCAGCTCTTTGAGACCCTATGGACTGTAGCCTGCCAGGCTCCTCTTTTCATGAGACTCTCCAGGCAAGAATACTGGAGTGGGTATCCATTCCCTTTTCCAGGGGATCTTCCCGACCCAAGGATCGAACCTGGTCTCTCACATTGTAGACAGATTCTTTACCTTCTGAGTTACCATGGAAACCCAAAACACTTCCTAAACATTAGCAAATATTAACAAAACCTCTGCCATGTCTTCAGCACCTTATTTGCAAGCTGGGGAAGCACATAACTATCTCATCCAGTCATGCTGTTTAATGCAGCGAGCAGTAAGCATGACAACACAGGTGAAGCCTTGGACTGAGGCTGGCACAAGTAGTGATCCAAAGACGAGTAGCTATGACCTGGGTCTTCTTGCAGACCAAGTAACAGAGCCTGGCATCAAGACTGGCTTTCATTTTCTCTCCTAATGATCCTATTGTGAATGCCTAAACAATAACATTTATTTCTTCCTGAGGCAATGTGGACAGATTTAATATCACTTCAAGGCTTTCCTGGTGGCTCAGATGTTAAAGAATCTGCTTGCAATGCCAGAGATCTGGGTTCAAGCCCTGGGTGGGGAAGATCCCACTCCAGTGTTCTTGCCTGCAGAGTTCCATGGACAGAGTAGCTTGGCGGGCGACAGTCCATGCAATCCTAAAGAATCGAACACAACTGAGTGATTAACACTCTCACTTTTCACACTTCAAGGCCAGCATAACTTTTCAAATATCCAAAACTGCATATCACCTGGTGGAGGTGAAAGATGGTGGGTGCTAGCGTGTCAACAATCATGGTCCTTTGCTTGTTTCCCACAGGACAGAGCAGTGTTCAGCCTGGAGATGGTGTTCTCTTTTCAGAAATTTTCATACTTGGTCCCCACTTTTTTTCAAAGAGTTGCTAACTAGACCAAGTGCTAATAAAGTACTTAATATTTCTGGACATAAAGACAAGAGAGGATACCACATTTTTTCAAGTCCCTTGAATGTCTCAGGGAGCTCCATTAATGGTTGTTAGAGTACATCTTTCTATTATATGTATTCAGTCGTCTTTAGGAAAGGGATACCATTATTTCTCATTGTTACTGAAATACCTCAAGAAATGCTTTTTAGCAGACACCCACATCCTCTAAGATATCAGAACTCTCTCCCTCAACTCACCCATGGCTGTCTTTACATTCATTCATCCATCTGCAGTTCAACACAACAGGTATTAATTAGGTTCTCATTGCTTACTGGTGTGTCTTAGGAAGGTTTGAAGCCAGACAGAAATATGACCTTTGGGTTTCTGACACTCAGTTCAGTTCAGTTCAGTTGCTCAGTCATGTCCGACTCTTTGCGACCCCATGAATCGCAGCACGCCAGGCCTTCCTGTCCATCACCAACTCCTGGAGTTTACTCAAACTCACGTCCATTGAGTCAGTGATGCCATCCAGCCATCTCATCCTCTGTCGTCCCCTTCTCCTCCTGCCCCCAATCCCTCCCAGCATCAGAGTCTTTTCCAATGAGTCCGTTCTTCGCATGAGGTGGCCAAAGTACTGGAGTTTCAGCTTCAGCATCATTCCTTCCAAAGAAATCCCAGGGCTGATCTCCTTCAGAATAGACTGGTTGGATCTCCTTGCAGTCCAAGGGACTCGCAAGAGCCTTCTCCAACACCACAGTTTAAAAGCATCAATTCTTTGGCGCTCAGCCTTCTTCACAGTCCAACTCTCACATCCATACATGACCACAGGAAAAACCATAGTCTTGACTAGATGGACCTTTGTTGGCAAAGTAATGTCTCTGCTTTTGAATTTGCTATCTAGGTTGGTCATAACTTTCCTTCCAAGGAGTAAGCGTCTTTTAATTTCATGGCTGCAGTCACCATCTGCAGCAATTTTGGAGCCCCAAAAATAAAGTCTGACACTGTTTCCACTGTTTCCCCATCTATTTCCCATGAAGGGATGGGACCGGATGCCATGATCTTCATTTTCTGAATGTTGAGCTTTAAGCCAACTTTTTCACTCTACTGAGATTAAAAAAAAAAAAAAAGGAAAAGAAAGAAAATGAGACAAATGAGAGGCTTGGGAGAAAGCAGGTGGATGAGATATCATGTGGAGTTTGAGGTCTTAAAACTCTTGCCTGGAAAATCCTGTGGATGGAGGAGCCTGGAAGACTGCAGTCCATGGGGTCGCTGAGGGTCGGACACGACTGAGCAACTTCATTTTCACTTTTCACTTTCATGCATTGGAGAAGGAAATGGCAACCCACTCCAGTGTTCTTGCCTGGAGAATCCCAGGGACAGGGGAGCCTGGTGGGCTGCCGTCTATGGGGTCGCACAGAGTTGGACACGACTGAAGTGACTTAGCAGTAGCAACAGCATAATGAGTACAGTTCCATAGAACTGTAGCTCAGAAGAACATTTTGAATCTTTTTTTTTTTTGCTTGCAAATATATATCTGATTAATATGTGGTGTCCATAATATATACGCAAATCTTGTAACTCAGTGGGAAGAAATAGACATTCCAATAAATAAGTAGCCAAAATATTTGAATAAACACTTGACCGAAAATAACCCAAGGATTTTGAATTTTAAGGAGCAAAAAAAAAAAAAAAAAAAACTGCAGAGAAAACTGAATGAAGAATTGAAAGTTATACTAAAGATACACTACGTGACCTGCCCCTTGAGAAACCTCTATGCAGGTCAGGAAGCAACAGTTAGAACTGGACATGGAACAACAGATTGGTTCCAAATAGGAAAAGGAGTACATCAAGGCTGTATGTTGTCACCCTGCTTATTTAACTTCTATGCAGAGTACATCATGAGAAATGCTGGGCTGGAAGAAGCACAAGCTGGAATCAAGATTGCTGGGAGAAATATCAATAACCTCAGATATGTAGATGACACCAACCTTGTGGTAGAAAGTGAAGAAGAACTAAAGAGCCTCTTGAGGAAAGTGGAAGAGAAGAGTGAAAAAGTTGGCTTGAAGCTCAACATTCAGAAAACCAAGATCATGGCATCCAATCCCATCACTTCATGGCAAATAGATGGGGAAACAGTGGAAACAGTGGCTGACTTTATTTTTCTGGGCTCCAAAATCGCTGCAGATGGTGCCTGCAGCCATGAAATTAAAAGACGTTTACTCCTTGGAAGGAAAGTTATGACCAACCTAGATAGCATATTCAAAAGCAGAGACATTACTTTTTCAACAAAGGTCAGTCTAGTCAAGACTATAGTTTTTTCCAGTCGTTATGTATGGATGTGAGAGTTGGACTGTAAAGAAAGCTGAGCACAGAAGAATCAATGCTTTTGAAGTGTGGTGTTGGAGAAGACTCTTGAGAGTCCCTCAGACTGCAAGGAGACCCAACCAGTCCATCCTAAAGGAGATCAGTCCTGGGTGTTCTTTGGAAGGACTGATGCTGCAGCTAAAACTCCAATTTTTAGGCCACCTGATGAGAAGAGCTGATTCATTTGAAAAGTCCCTGATGCTGGAAAAGATTGAGGGCAGGAGAAGGGGATGACAGAGGGTGATATAGTTGGATGGCATCACTGACTCAATGGACATAGGTTTGGGTGGACTCTGGGAGTTGGTGATTGACAGGGAGGCCTGGTGTGCTGCAATTCACAGGGTTGCAAACAGTTGGACACGACTGAGCGACTGAACTGAACTGAACTCAGTCTTCCAATACTTCTCATATGTGTGGAAGGTTACCTTTCTCATCTCCTGTCATTGCAGCAGTTCCACGTGAGTAGTTCCTGGCACTTGTTTTCATCAGGAGGTGATGTGTATACTTTCAGCTGAAACTTTTAGGATCTGGTGCTTGATTTTCCATCCATGCTCCCTTTTTATGCTGCTTGGGATGGAAGTCACACACATTTGAAGCATACCTTTGCACAACAGAGTCACCACCTGCAGACAGCTTGACCATGAGTTGGCTGGACCTACAGCACATATTGGGAAAGCAAGGAGTCAGTTTTTGTCGTGTGAGTCCATTAGAGTTTGATGTTGTGTTATTGTTATGCATTATTGTGCTGCAGAACAGCCTCTTCTGACTGATACAACACCTTTGCAACAACTGGCATTAGGCTTCCAGATCTCAGGGACTCCAAAAATAAGCATTGGCCCAGCCTGAACTACTAAAGGAAAATTCTAGTATCAGCACATGTCTTCAGCAGAAGACAGTGGAGTAACAGGTGCTTCAGACCACAGCGGGTGGGAAGAATATTTGGAGCTAGTTTGAGAGGACGTAAGTACACTGTTGCTGTTAGTCACTAAGGTGTGTCTCTTTGTGACCCCATGGGCTGCAGCATGCCAGGCTCCTCTGTCCTCCACTATATTCCAGAGTTTGCTCAAATTCATGTATGCTGAGCACAGATGAAATACTCCTGGGACTCCTTGAGCTTGTCTGTTTTCCACAGAGGGAATTGTTAATAATAATTAGAAATTGTTCTTATGCAATCAAATATTTGAAGTGGCAGGATCCTTGAAGAATTGGATCTAGTCACCAGCAAGAAGAAGAGTAACTTCTGAATAACAGAATTACTTCAAAGGAAAGGATGTTCCCATTGAAAACAACTTAGTAGATTACTAATATGGAGCTATATATGTGAATGTATATATATATATATATATAATATATGTATTGTGATGTAATATTGTGATGTGATTAATGTTGTGATGTAAATTATGTTTTACAGCACATTTAACATTTTTAAACTTTTTTTTTTATTAAGTTTCTGTTGTCCTGATTGTGTTAATACATGTGTCACGATACTTAGCATCCTGGGGATTTTGCCATGAATGACTTTTTCTGTTCCTAAATTGGGGGACTCCTTGATGCAGAATATCCTTTATGATGACCTCTTAAGGCTTTTCCTTTAAAAGCTAAGAGGCACTGAGCCCTAAGTAAATGGCTGCCCTTTCCTTTCTCCTGGACTCCATTCTATTCTCTTTCTTAGAAAGGAATATCACTTGCTGTTGTGTTCCTGTCCCTCAGTGAGTTTTGCATGCTGAACTACTAGGTAAATCACATGTAGATTTCAAAGGCAGCTCAGACGGTAAAGAATCTGCCTGCAAAGCAGGAGACCTGGTTCGAACCCTGGGTCAGGAAGACTCCCTGAGAATTAGGGAAGGGGATGGCTACCCACTCCAGTATTCTTGTCTGTAGAATTCCATGGACAGAGGAGCCTGATGGGCTACAGTCCATGGGGGTAACAGAGAATCTCTTTTCTAACCAATGACAAATTTAGGAGCAAAGGAATAAGGAGTAATAAAAGAGTGACCTTGATGTGGCAAAGAGCTGCTCTTTCTGAGATTTTTGTTGCAAAGAAAGAGGCTGAATGAGAGGCCAGTGGTCACCAAGAATTATTCATTCATGGGAAGGATAGTGATCTATCCACAAGCGTAGCCAGTGGCAATGCAGCTAATTTTAATTGTGTTATTAGTTGCAAACTAATCCATACAGGGAATACCTGGATAATTTTATATGATTTCAGTGATAGCTAATATAATTTGCCCTGAAATCTATTAAGTAAAAATATAATAATTTGTAAGTACAAAACTGGTTATTTGTTGTTCTGTCTATTCGACTTTAATCAGTTTTCAATTCTTTCCCATTTAGGGAAAATGTTTTCGAACTGCAGGCATATATTTACATAACACATGCAAAGAAACCCTGGAAAACAACCACAGAAAAAACCTTAACAGAAATTCAATAAGGTTAAAATTTCCTATGGAAAGTGTTAAGTAGCAGTTGTAAAAACAAGTCAAACCAGAAACAAATGAAATTCATCCAGGTATCCTTGAATATAGGAAAAAGATACATTAATTCATAAAGGGAAATTTAGCTTACTGTATGCAGAATTTTGGATACAGGAAACTTAGGTAAAAATGAGACATAATCAAAAGAAAGAAAGTCTCCTTTTTTAGAATTCAGTATTGGAATATACCCTAGAGCTAAAAAAAAAACAAGAAGAGTTAATATCAGAACTAAAGCTAGTAATAATAATAATAATGGTAACTGACTAATGCAATCAGTGATATATTTATATTTTAAAATTTAATATTTATTTACAATTTAACAGACATTTGTTAGGCAAATACTAAGCTCTGGAGACTCTCTCTCTATATATATATTTTTTTTCTTTCTAAATTTATAGCTCATTTAATCCTTAAGTAGGTAAGTAAGTTCAGTCACTCAGTCGTGTCTACTCTTTGCAACCCCATGCATGCCAGGCTTCCCTGTCCATCACCAACTCCCAGAGCTTGCTCATACTCATGTCTTCCAGTCGGTGATGCCATCCAACCATCTCATGCTCTGCTGTCCCTTTCTCCTCCCGCCTTCAATCTTTTCCAGCATCAGGGTCTTTTCCAATGAGTCAGTTTTTCACATCAGGTGGCCAAAGTATTTGAGTTTCAGCTTCAGCATCAGTCCTTCCAATGAATATTCAGGACTGATTTCCTTTAGGATGGACTGGTTGGATCTCCTTGCAGTCCAAGGGACTCTCAAGAGCCTTCCCAGCACTATAGTTCAAAAGCATCAATTCTGTGGCACTCAGCTTTCTTCATAGTCCAACTCTCACATCCATACATGACCACTGGAAAAACCATAGCCTTGACTAGATGGACCTTTGTTGGCAAAGTAATGTCTTTGCTTTTGAATATGCTACCTAGGTTGGTTAAAACTTTCCTTCCAGGGAGTATGCATCTTTTAATTTCATTGCTGCAATCACCATCTGCAGTGATTTTGGAGCCCCCCAAAATAAAGTCAGCCACTGTTTCCGCTGTTTCCCCATCTATCTGCCATGAAGTGATGGGACTGGATGCCATGATCTTAGTTTTCTGAATGTTGAGCTTTAAGCCAGCTTTTTCACTCTCCTCTTTCACTTTCATCAAGAGGCTCTTTAGTTCTTCTTCACTTTCTGCCATAAAGGTGGTGTCACCTGCATATCTGAGCTAGGGGGAAGTTAATTGACTGAAACAGAATTAGTCTTATCCTGAGAACCCGGGTCAGTAACTCTTAAAGAGAAAAGGCATTCAATGAATGGGAAGTCTGTTATTCAAACATTCTCAGAAAGAAATAAAGGATTACTTGTGAGTTTGAGCTAACTACGGAAGATGGTGAGAACAAGGAAGCCTGATGTGCTGCTGTCCACGGGGTCCCAAAGAGTAGGACACAACTGAGTGACTGAACAACAACAACAACAAAATACAATATATGTGGCCCCACAAGGCCGAAGAAGTAGAATACTCACTGTGGTCTGGAAAATTGGGAGAAGCTGCATGGAGGGTGGAACTGAGGGTTGACTGCAAAGGATAGAGTGGGATTTATTAGATGGAGAGGAAGGGAAGGATGCAAGTGCTCAATCGATATTCTGGGGCTCACTGGTACAACTCAGACCCAACGGAGAGTGATCTAAAACGGGAAGAGGCATACTAGCACATTAAAGTACACCAGCCCTTTAGCAAGATTTCTGTGCCCACCTAGGTCTCAAGCATAACAGTGGAGGGAAGTACAGTGGCCACTATACACAGTACAAATTGCGTGTGTTTGTATAATCATATACCCTTTGTATTATGCACATATACAAATGTGTATAACATGTATACGCTACATATGTTATGCTAATCACATTACATAATAAAATGTATGTTAATACATTATATAATAAAATATACACAAAATACACAATATGTGATTTAAATATCAAACTATTTTGCACTGAAATTATATGCATATGTGAATATGTATTGTCAGCTACAAATTGGCACTTGCCATTTACCTCTGCAAGGATTAAATCATGTGACACTGAAGCTGCTGACCTCCAACACCACTGAAGAAGCTCAGGGTGGAAGCAAAAATGAGGAGCTCTGTGCTTGGGGGGTGGGGGGAAAGCTGGCAGGACAGGTCTCAGATATTTTCAGGAGCAAATTTTATGAGTCCAATTCTTGTATCTTGCATCTCCCCATACCTAGAAAAGCACTAAAATCCTTCATGGTGATGACTGTTTCTCGTGACTAGCAAAACTTCAAAAAACTAGTAGAAACCTTCTGGGAAAATATGTGCTTGACTGCATGTACTCTACTTTAACCAAAATCTCATATATACCAATCTTCCCCCTTGCCGCTTTGGAGCAGTCTCTCAGAGCTCTCTGAGATGCTGTCTCCCAGGCTGCAGTCCTCATTTTACCCCAAATGACACTTAACTCACAGCTCTCACATTGGGCACTTTTTAAAAGTTGACAGTATTACGTATATATTTATACCCTTGGATGTTGATAGAGACACAATAAGAGTGGTCTCTAAGACCTAAAATTGCTGGGGAAAGGAGTTTGGGAGAACTTATCTTTTCTCCAGCAACTTTAGGTCTCTTGATTATGCCAGGGTAAATCATATCCTCTCATTATGTCTATATCAACCTGAAATTTCTTATTTGGGAAAAGATTCTTCCTCATAACATGCAAGAGATTATGTCTGATTTTTGAGTCAACTATAACTGTGTTTTCTTTGGGCATATTTATATTTTTCTTTAACCTTTCTGCAATGAAAATTGCTATTGAGGAAATAAATAGGGACTTCCCTGGAGGTCCAGTGGTTACAACTTTGCCCTCCAGTGCAGGGTGTGTTATTTCAATTCTTGGTCGGAAAGATAATATCCCACATGCCTTGCAGCCAAAAAAGCAAAACATAAAACTGAAGCAGTATTGTAACCAATTCAATCAAGACTTTTAAAATGGTCCACATTAAAAAAAATATTTTAAAAAATGGAAATAAATAAGGAATTATGTAAAACGTGCTGTATAATGTCACACAACTTACAAAGAGTTCCAGCACACATTCATTCCTTTAACATGTATAATATTCATAGCCTTTGCTTGCAGCCTTGCTACCGTGTCCTTGACCTACTTTGGGTGTGAGACTAAAAAGACAGCTACCTGGGGCCTGCGAAGGATTCTGGTCCAGCCCCTGTGAGTCCTTCCCAGCACACAGAGAATCCGTTCTGCCTGCCCAGCCATCAGCGTTGGGTGGGGTATATTTTCCTATCCAGGTGACTCCACAGCTGCCCTTGTCGTGACAATCTGATAACCTTCTTTCTCTTCAAGTGCAGAGAAGCAGGGACAGGCAGGATCAGATAGGAGAAAATGGATCCTGACAAGGCATTTTAAGGTTTTCAAAAGGCTGGTCTTCATTCTAGCCCGATGTTTCATCGGGATTTATAATCTTCCATTATGACAAAATCAAAGGAGGTCATTTTGTGAGGTTTTATCTTCCTCTTCTTCTGAGAGGCCCTTATGAAACATTTATGAGTTTTCTGACAATATCAAACCAAGCTTTCTCTGCAGCTCTGTCTTCACAAGCTGTGCCCTTCAGAGGTGCAGCTCCTCACAGTCCACAGTGGGCGTGCTCTGTGCTGCCTCTTGAGGTTCACTCATTCATGACCATGGTTTGCTTTTCTGCAAATCTCCCCATGGTGACTACCAGCCTTCTGAGACAATGGGTGCTAAATTGGTCAAATGGAGTGGCTTCATTTTGGAAAGCAATTTTCTGCAGCAATTACTTATTTTGAAATTAACCCCAAATCTGAGATGGCAGGCACATACTGAGGTATAAACTGAAATCTAAATTTTGTTTCTTGTTCCTTGCATGTCCTAAGCTGAGATTCAACTCTTTTCCATCTTAGCTTCTTCAACACAAAATTAAAGCTGCCAGATTTTTGCTGCTAAGTGGAAATAAGACATTAGCAAGAATCTTATAAACACTTCAGAGCTACTTTTTTATTAGCTTTTAATTTGTGTATAGTTGCTTTACAATGTACAGCTGTACAGCAAAGTGAATCAGCTATATGTATACATATAGCAAACCAGTCAATCCTAAAGGAAATCGGTCCTGAATATTCATTGTAAGGACTGATGCTGAAGCTGAAACTCCAATACTTTGGCCACCTGATGTGAAGAACTGACTGATTGGAAAAGACCCTGATGCTGGGAAAGATTGAAGGCAGGAGGAGAAGGGGACAACAGAGGATGAGATGGTTGGATGGCATCACCGACTCGATGGACACGAGTTTGAACAAGCTCTGGGAGTTGGTGATGGACAGGGAAGCCTGGTGTGCGCAGTCCATGGGGTCACAAAGAGTCAGACACGACTGAGCAACTGAACTGACTGACTGATCTCCTCTTTTGGGGATTTCCTACCGCTTTTTGTCACTAGTGAGTACTGAGTAGAGTAGTCTGTGTATACAGTAGATTCTCATTAGTTTTCTATTTTATACATACTAGCGTATATACGTCAGTCCTAATCTTTCAATTCATCTGACCCCCTCTTCCCTACTTGGTATCCATACCTTTGTTCTCTATGTCTGTGTCTCTATTTCTGCTTGGCAAATAAGTTCAGTACCATTTTTCTAGGTTCCACATATAAGCAGTATAAGCATATAAGAATATCTGTGTTTTTGTCTTTCTGCTTTACTTCACACTGTATGACAGTCTCTAGGTCCACCCATTATCTCTGCAAATGGCACAATTTTGTTCCTGTTAGGGCTGAATAATATTCCATTGTATATATGTACCACATCTTCTTTATCTACTGCTCTGTTGATGGACATTCATGTTGCTTCCATGTCCTGGCTATTGTAAATAGTGATGCAATGGACATTGTGGTGCACTTTTTTTTTTTGAATTACAGTTTTCTCCAGGTCTATGCCCAGGAGTGGGATTGCTGGGTCACATGGTAGATCCATTTTTAGTTTTTTAAGGAACCTCCATCCTGTTCTCCATAGTGGCTGTATTAATTTATAATCCTACCAACAGTGTAAGAGGGCTCCCTTTTCTACATATCCTCTCCAGCATTTATCCTTTGTAGATATTTTGATGATGAGCATTTTAACTGATGAGAGGTGAAACCTCATTATAGTTTTGATTTGCATTTCTCTAATAATTAGTGATGCTGAACATCTTTTCATGTGCTTGTTGACCATCTGTATGTCTTCCTTGGAGGAATGTCCATTTAGGTCTTCTGCTTATTAGGTTGTTTGTTTGTTTTTTTTTTGATATTGAGCATATTTTGGAAATGAATCCCTCATCAGTTGCTTTGTTTGCAAATGTTTTCTCCTATTCTGAGGGTTGTTTTTTCATCTTGTTTATGGTTTCCTTTTGCTATGCAAAAGCTTTTACATTTAATTAGGTACCATTTGTTTATTTTTATTTTCATTACTCTAGGAGGTGGGTCAGAAAAGATCTTGCTGAATAGCTACTTAAATATAAAAAAGTTATCAATATTACTGACTTAATTTTGCAAACATAATAATAAACATATTATTTATCAGATATCAGGCCCTTTGCATCTGCAGTGCTACAATTATAAAGATGAATATGGTGACAGATAACTTCAGATCTCAGATAGCAAACATAGAAATAATGTGTTAAATATTAAAATAAGTCAGGTATACAAGTCAATAGAAAACTATTAGCAAACTGGTATAAGAGGAAAGAAAAATAATTTAAAAACTAACAGCATCTACTCTGTGCCAAGAAATTAAAATATTATTTCATTCATTTCATGTAATCATTAAATCCAGTGGTTCTTGTTATTTCCATTTTATAGATGAAAAAGGCTGATGCTTTTTGAAAAGATTTGAAAAATTTGTTTGAAAGATTAAACAACCTGCCTGACGTGGCACGACTCATAGGTGTGTGAACAGAATTTAAATAATTTATATACAACTCCAAGCACACTTTCTCCATCACACTATGTAATGGGGTTTGTTCACACACACACACACACACACACACACACACACACCCCAGAGGCTACATTAATTAATATAAATGAAATATGGATAAAACATCTTACTAAAGAATTGTAAGTTAAAAATGGAAAACAAGTGTGCTCAATTCAGTTTATTATCCAGCTCCAGAGTCAAATGGAGAATCAACCAAGTGAAGAATCAATCAACTGGGATCTTAACATACTGAAATGGTTTTCTTGAAAATTCATGTAATTACTTTTAATTGCAAAATGCCTTGAATTTTGATTTACAATTATATGTGGGTGTTTTCTCCTTTTTTTCTTTTTAATTGTTCTGCATGCATATTAAAGTGCGGGCTTTAAAGCACTTATAGAAAATTTAATGCTTCCTGTTTCTTTAAGATGAGGGATGGATAAAATTGAAGCTGCTGGAGTTCTCAACACTGTGTTAAGTCATTACTGTAAACAACTATGAAAACTTGATGTGTTATAAGAAAACATAATAGCAATTTAACAGTGCTAAGTTTTAAAACAGGAAGCGCATCTCAAATAAATGAACCCTATTGTAGCTGATTGTCTTTTCCAAAGAACAAACTGGAATAGATCCCTCTTACAGGTTCTTTTACAGCTTATTGCTGCCAGCCATATGTTAAGGTGATATCCCCTACATTTAAACCTGGCTGGACACTAGTAACTGACTTGGCCAAAACAGTATGTCAAAAAGAACCTTATAGAATGTCCAAAGCTAGGCGAAATATGCCTTATACATTTCCCTAGGTTTTTGTGGAGACTGTTGCTTTAAAACTCAGCTGCCATTCTGGAAGAAATCTCCAGAAGCCCTTCCCAGGGCCTGCATGGGAAGAAAACAACGCGCCAAGCCACATTCTCAGCTGGGCTCCTAGGAGACGGCCGGCACCAGCTGCCCAGCTTAGTGCGTGCACCATCTTGAAAACGGAGTCTTCGTCCACCAGTGTTGCCAGGACTGATGTTTTGTAGAGCAAGATGAGTTTCTTCCATCAAATCTTGCCTAATTTGCGATATGTAGGCAATCTAATTAGTCATCTCCATTCAGTTCAGTTGCTTAGTCGTGTCTGACTCTTTGTGACCCCAGGGACTATAGCACACCAGGTCTCCCTGTCCATCACCAACTCCCAGAGTTTACTCAAACTCATGTCCATCGAGTCGGCGATGCCATCCAACCATCTCATCCTCTGTCGTCCCCTTCTCCTCCCTCCTTCAATTTTTCCCAGCATCAGGGTCTTTTCAAATGAGTCAGCTCTTTGCATCAGGTGGCCAAAGTTTTGGAGTTTCAGCTTCAGCATCAGTCCTTCCAATGAATACCCAGGACTGATCTCCTTTAGGATGGACTGGTTGGATCTCCTTGCAGTCCAAGGGACTCTCACGAGTCTTCTTCAACACCCCAGTTCAAAAGCGTCAATTCTTCAGCACTCGGCTTTCTTTATGGTCCAACTCTCACATCCATATATGACTACTGGAAAAACCACAGCTTTGACTAGATGGACCTTTGTCGGCAAAGTAATGTCTCTGCCTTTTAATATGCTATCTAGGTGGATCATAACTTTTCTTCCAAGGAGTAAGCATCTTTTAATTTCATGACTGCAATCACCATCTGCAGTGATTTTGAAGCCAAAGAAAATAAAGTCTATCACTGTTTCCATTGTTTCCCCATCTATTTGCCATGAAGTAATGGGACCTGATGCTATCTATGATCTTAGCTTTTTGAATGTTGAGTTTTAAGCCAGCTTTTTCACACTCCTCTTTCACTTTCATTGAGGTTCTTTAGTTCCTCTTTGCTTTCTGCTGTAAGAGTGGTGTCATCTGCATATCTGAGGTTATTGATATTTCTCCTGGCAATCTTGATTCCAGCTTGTGCTTCACCCAGCCTGGCATTTCACATGATGTGCCCTGCATATAGGTTAAATAAGCAGGGTGACAATATACAGCCTTGATGTATTCCTTTCCCAATTTGGACAAGTCTGTTGTTCCATGTCCTGGTGCTTTAAGCCACTAAATCTTCAGGTGGTTTGTAGCATAACTATGAATAACCAATTTGCTTCTCAAGAGAAGTGTTTGCAGATACTCTATGCATAACCATAATATCATCAATTTAGTTTTGTTCGCTATTTATTGATTATATGTATTGCTGTTTGTTAAGTTGCTAAGTCATGTCTGAGTCTTTTCTACCCCATGGACTATAGCCCACCAGGCTCCTCTGTCTTTGAGATTTCCCAGGCAAGAATACTGGATTGGGGTGCCATTTTCTTCTCCAGGGGTCTTCCTGACCCAGGGATTGAACCCATGTCTCTTGCATTGGTAGGCAGGTTCTTTACCACTGAGCCACCTGGGAAGCCTGATTGTATGTATATGCTTCATAAATGAGGTGTTAACACGGATTAGGCTTACTCCAGGTGAAACCCAGGTTCTAACATTGTGTCCAGTAAGTGTGTTCAGAGACTGGTTTACATTCATCCTTGAAACATTATATACTGGGAAACAGTTGTTCTGGTAAATATGATCAGTTATTAAGAAATGAAGGGTTCTGATGGATGCTAGATTTAGGAAGGACTGGGGGAATCAGAATATGTCATCTCATAGTGATCTATGAGAAATCCTATTGGGGAAGACTTTCTTTTGTTGAAATGTAATTTTGTTGAATATTTGAAAATATATATTTGATCCAGAGATATTGATTCTCTCACATGATTTTAGAACTGGTTTTTTGAGGCATAGTTGATGGAAAAAACTGCACATGTTTAAATTGCACAATTCAGTAAGTTTTATTATTTGTGGCTTCCCCGGTGGCTCAGTGGTAAAAGAATCCTCCTGCAATGCAGGAGACTCGGAGATACTGGTTAGATCCCTGGGTTGGGAAGATCTCTTGGAGGAGGATATGGCAACCCATTCCAATAACCTTCCTGGAAAAATCCCATGGACAGAAGAGCATGGTTGGCTACAGTCCATGGGGTCACAAAGCATCAGGCATGACTTAGCAACTAAAGAACAACAGCAGTACCAATGAGACCAGCACCACAAACAAGATAGTGAACATGCTTGTCACTTACAAATATTCTCCATGCCCTTTTGTAATTCCTCTTCCCCAGCTCTTGTTGGGCCCCCTTCCAAATGCAAACACTGATGTGCTTCTGTCATTATTGTAAGTAAAATGAAGCCAACAGACATCATCACCCTCTGGGTAGGAGCCATTGACACATAAAGTATCCTTACGATATTTTTGTCAAACATTTTAACTAAATACAATCATAATGTAACACGTGAACAAAATCCAGATTCTGGGAAATTCTTGTGCATGTCACACTTATTATTTTTTTAGCTAATGAAATTAACATAGTTGATAAAGAAAAAGGGGTCCAATTTATCTATGTACAGAGAGGAGTAAGGTACCATTTCAAACATCAAGAACATCATAAGCAAAGGTGATTTTGTAACTTAACCAAGCTCCCCTCTAGAGAAGCAGAAGGACAATGGAAAATATGCAAATATAAAATGTTATATTTTTGTGCTTACAAATCACTCATATTCTATCAATGAATTCCCATTCGGCTTCCACTCCCATCAAGCTTTACCATGAATCCAGGTTGCTTCCCACCCAGTCTGCTTAAATCAGGGCTGCACCTGCTCTACTGAAATGCTGGGTGCAGGGAAGATGAAATCTGGAACCATTAGTTACCCTGGCCAATGGCAAGCAGCCTGGAATATTGAGAAAACAGAAAAGCTTCTACTGACAGTTGCCTTTTCCAGAGTCTTCAATTATATCTGAGATGTCACCATAAAAACTGGCATTCGAGCAATAACAAGTCCTCGCAATTCTCTCTTTGGGATAGGAGATTCATGAATTATGCATGTCTATGCAGATTTTTCACCTGTGACAGGTGTAGTATGGGCAATTTCCCTAACATATTAAGAAAATCAGCCATAACACCAGTAAAGGATACAAATGAGATGTTCCTGTCAGTTTACTTAACTATTTCACATCACCACATGGTGGGAGAATGCCGCAGCGTGAAACTCAATTATTGGTGGAGATCCTACAGTTAGCAACCACTGATGATGGGGTTCTTGGAGAAAAGATGGACAGGTTGTGTCTTGTTTACTGCTTCATTTATTTATTTTCCTCTGCTGAGCCATACCACCTGAGTCGTAGCACACCCCAGCTGAAAAACCAGCTGGCGAGCTCTGCAGAGCATTTCCCCGAGAGAAGAGACAGATGTCAAGAGTGGAGAAAAAATTACCAGTAACCCGTACTTACCCTACAGCTGCAAGGTGAAAGTTCTGCTTTCAGGCATCTGGGTCACATAATTCTGTTCTGAGATTCCTTTTCCCCTATAGCCACTCTAACTGGCAAAGTACTCAGTGAATTACTTTTCAGGAAATCAATCAGTTAGTGCCTTTGGTATCCCATGTGAATTATGCACATTAAAGATTAAGAAAATATTTTCAGAGTGAACGATTTCTAGTTCAGAGAGAGGACTCCCTGTATGAGGAAACTAGAGACTCTAGGTCTCACTCAGATTCTGGAATTGACTGCTGAATCCCTCCTCAGAGAAGTCACAGGACTTTTCTGAGTCTTACTCCTCTTACCTAACTGTAACCAATAGGACTTCCTGGGCAAGTCACATGACCTCTCCCAAGACACGCCTCTCACTTTTGTTTTAAGGAAAGTGAGACCCGGCATTTACTGAGAGAATATGCACTCACAGTTCAGCTTCAGATGCGATCATAAAATAAAGCACATCTACAGTGTTTGTTATATACTTGAGTGCTTTATGAATGTTGATGCACATAATGCTACCCTCTTACACTGTTGGTGGGAATGCACACTAGTACAGCCACTATGGAGAACAGTGTGGAGATTCCTTAAAAAACTGAAATGAAACTGCCATATGATCCAGCAATCCCACTGCTGGGCATACACACTGAGGAAACCAGAATTGAAAGAGACACGTGTACCCCAGTGTTCATCACAGCACTGTTTATAATAGCCAGGACACGGAAGCAACCTAGATGTCCCTCAGCAGATGAATGGATAAGAAAGCTGTGGTACATATACACAATGGAGTATTACTCAGCCATTAAAAAGAATACATTTGAATTAGTTCTAATGAGGTGGATGAAACTGGAGCCTATTATACAGAGTGAAGTAAACCAGAAAGAAAAACACCAATACAGTATACTACGCATATATATGGAATTTAGAAAGATGGTAACGATAACCCTGTATGCGAGACAGCAAAAGAGACACAGATGTATAGAACAGTCTTTTGGACTCTGTGGGAGAGGGAGAGGGTGGGATGATTTGGGAGAATGGCATTGAAACATGTATAATATCATATATGAAACGAAACGCCAGTCCAAGTTCGATACATGATACAGGATGCTCGGGGCTGGTGCACTGGGATGACCTGGAGGGATGGTATGGGGAGGGTGGAGGGAGGGGGTTCAGGATGGGGAACACGTGTATACCTGTGGTGGATTCATGTTGATGTATGGCAAAACAAATACAATATTGTAAAGTAATTAGCCTCCAATTAAAATAAATAAATTTATATTAAAAATAAATAAAATAAAACAGTCCCATTTTACTCATGTGAAATCTGAGAAACAGTTAGAATATGCCTCAATTACAAGGCAAATCCAGTGGCAAAACTGGGATATGATCCCTGATCAGATAGGACTGATTCCAAAACAACAAACAAATGGAAAAACATCCCAGCATCTGAGGCTTTGAACAGTATCCCTACTTCCTGAAACTGACCTATGGCTTTCTCAAAGTTTAGCAACCAGAACTGAGCAATTTGTTAAGTGAACGATTGTCCACCTCTTTTTCCTCCACTAGTGACCCTGTGTGATGGAGAGATGAATAAAACTTACTGCCTTTACAGCTGAGAATACAGTTTTGGAGACTTTGGATGTAAAAAGGAAAGAATGGGGGGGGGGGGGGGCGGGGAATGATACCACTTTAACCACTAGGAAAGAACATCAGTGCTGTAGTTTCCCTCAATTATTTCCTTCCATAGTCAAAAAAAAAAAAAGAAAGAAAGAAAGAAAGAAATTCTGACTGTATATCAGTCAACATAGAGAAATATAGCCAGAATCCGCTATGAATTTTATGTTACATATAGATACATATTTAGAGCAT
The DNA here is from genome assembly GCF_032452875.1 of Bos javanicus. NCBI lineage: Eukaryota > Metazoa > Chordata > Mammalia > Artiodactyla > Bovidae > Bos > Bos javanicus. Next base: position 4,739,772 of record NC_083881.1, read on the forward strand.
ATCTAAATGAATTCAAGTTGTACACGATCTTGGCTTGTTTTTCTACTGACCACGACTAATGGCATGAGAAGCCTTATCCTTGTAAGTCTCCAAATCTTTCCACTGGGTCATCTTCCCCAGGGTTAGTTTCATGACTAGCAGAGGCCCTTTTGTCTCTCTGCACACTCAGAATAACTCGTTCTCCCTCTAGTATTTTCTCTGTAATTCTGCTGTTATATATGTGTTCAAACACCCAGAAGTCCAGTTGCTCAATTCAATTGTTAATGGGTCTTATCCAATACCTTTATTATAAGGGAGTCACCCTGTAGAGAAAGTGGCTAAAATGAGATGGTGTGAAAGACCAAGAAGGGACTATTTTTAAACTCAAATAAGAAATTTTTAAAAAGGAATATTAGTGATCCATCAAGAAATGGATATAATTTAGACCCCTTGGGTTAATTTCTGCCAGCAAATGTTTTGTGAGTTTAAAAACTGCATCACTATAATTCAGCTCTCAGAGAAATTCTCTAATAGACTCTATTTATGAAAGGGGCCGAGTCATAACCCAAATGAAGCTGTGAAATCCCACAGTGTCTGCCCAGAATCACTTTCCACAGATATCCTCTGGGTTCCACTGGGTCACAAACCCTGTAATTAAAGCTACGAAGATAGTTGTAGAGAGGTGGTGTTTTTAATTTGAAACAAACTTTTATTCCCTTTAAGAAACAACAAGCTATGTAACACCAAATAAAATGGATTCCTTTCTTTAAGCTTCTTTGCTTTTTATTTCTTGGTTTCTGCCATCAGGGGACTTTGTGTTGGTTTTAGGTGGCCCAGTGTGAAAGAATCCACCTGCTAATGCAGGAGATGCAAGAGATGTGAATTTGGTCTGTGTGTGGGGAAGATCCCCTGGAGGAGGAACTGGCAACCCACTTCAGTATTCTTACCTGGAGAATCCCCTGGTTTTCAGTTATATATATGCATGTATCTATTACATATCTCTATATATGCATATATCTATTCTTTTCCAAATGATTTTCCCTTTTAGGTTATTTTGCAGCATACTGAGAAGAGTTCCTTGTACTATACAGAAGATTCTTATTGGTTATCTAGTGTGTATATATGATAAATAATAATTGATATTGATAAATAAGAATATACACACACTGCACATATACTACATGTATATGTATATATTATATACACATGCACATGTATACCTAGATTTTTTTTTTAAAGTACATGTATGCACCAAGAAACATTTGGGATACTAAAGAAAATGCTGTTTATCTGAAATTCAAATATTTATTTGAAATTCAAATATTTCATTTCACACCCGTATCCTAGTTTGTGCTTGCCTTAGACTGGAACAATCTATTCTGGCCCCAGCGCTCTCAGTTGAAAACAGGAAACTGTTTTAGGGCTACATGGTTTGGACATTCTTGAGGAAATCAGTTCTTTTATCCTCTCCTATTAAGGAGATCAGGCCCCTGCTCCTACCCCTAAACTGACCTCACTCCAGATCATTCTGAGACTTTACAAAACCCCGAGGAACGAAGAAGCCCACCACACCTTACGGATGTTTCACTAACGCCTGCACTCAGGCATCAGAATCAGAGAGCCTGAGGTCTTCAGTTCCTGGAAAATCTGGCCCCTCATAAATTTGAAGGCACTTTCCAAGGGCAGAGTAGATGATCCCCAATTCTCTTAATAGCAAAAATATCTGCCCCCACATAGCATTAATTCTATCACCTTTATTATTTACCAAATACTACACTCTAACACACCACACGCACCCTTCCTGCTGAGGACACAGAGCTCTGTGTCTATGGACTCTTTCATTGCTTCCCTTGGTGACTTTATTACCCCTATTTGCTCTGATTTTGTTAAGGAGGAGTCTTAATTATCATCATCATGCTCAGAGTCATTGCCCTTGCCAGAAAGATGGGAAGGTTGTTCACCAAAATGCTGCCCTTACACTCAGACACAGAGTCGGACTACATTTCCAGCCTCCTTGGCAGCTAGGTAAAGCCATGTGATGGGTCGTGTGACAAGCCTACCCGGAGAATTGTGGGCAACAGAGATACATTTTCAGGTTGGCCTCATTATACCCTCCTACATTGATTTTCTGCTCTCTTTTCCCATCCACAAGCCATGTGAAGAGGACTCTGGGGGTCTTAAGGTCGGAGAATCCATAAGGTAAAGGAGACTAAGGTCTTTGCTGAAGGAAAATCACCAGGAGACTCTCCTAGCCTGGAACATTCACATTGAACTACAAATACAAGCATGACAGAAGCTTTTATCCCATTAATGTAATGTATCACATCAATTAATTTTCATATGTTCAACCATCCTTGTATCCAAGGGATAAATTCCACTTGAAATGGTATATGATTCTTAAACTGTTCTTTTGAATTTGGTTTGCTAATATTTTTCTGAGAAATCTTTTCATCCACATCCACCAGGACTGTCAGCCTCTGTTTTATTTTGTTGTGGAGTCTTTGTCTGGTTTTGGTATCAGGGTGCTACTGGCATTATTGATTTTTAAATGTCCTATCTTCTTTTTCCTGGAAGAGTTTAAGATGAGTTTAAGAAGCATAATTCTTCAATAAATGCTTGGTATAAAGCCCATGAAGCCATCTGATTCTGAGTTTTTGTTTGTCAAGAGATTTTTGAGTATGAATTCAACCTCATGTTATTGGCCCATTCAGTCTTTCTATTTCTTCTTGATTAACAATTGGTAGGTTGTGTGCTTCTAGGAATTTATCCTCTTCATCTAGGTTGTCCAATTTGTTGAAATATAATTTTTGATAATTGTCCCTTATGATTTAAAAAAATAATTCTGTGGCATTGGTTTTAAGGTCTCCTCTTTCATTTCTGATTAACTTTGAGTTTGTTCTCTCTATTTTTTCCCCTTGGTTAATGTTAAATCTCAAAGAAACATCTTCCAAGTTCATCACAACATCATTCACAGTAGGCAAGTCATGGAAACAACCTAGATGTCCATCAAAGAATGAAAGGAAAGAAAGAAAAGTGTACACATGTTACAGGATAGTGTTCAGCCTCTAAAAAGACAGAAATGCAATTGTGAGGACATGGATGAACCTGGAGATTATTATGCTGAGGCACACATAGAAGGACAAACATTAGGTGATACCACTTATATAAGGAATTTATAATAGTCCAGAACATAGAATGATAGTTTCCAGGGACTGGTAGAAGAAGGGACATGGAGAGATATTAGTCAAAGGGTATAGAGGTCCATTTATGTGAGGTGAATAAGTCCTAAAAATCTATTGTACAGTACACTGCCTGTGAAAAGTGAAAGTGAAAGTGAAGTTGCTCAGTCGTGTCCAACTCTTTGCAACCCCATGGACTGTAGCCTACCAGGCTCCTCTGTCCATGGAATTTTCCAGGCAAGAGTACTGGAGTGGGTTGCCATCCCCTTCTCCAGGGGATCTTCCTGGCCCAGGGATCAAACCCGGGTCTCCCACATTGCAGGCAGATGCTTTACCGTCTGAGTCACCAGGGAAGCCCCAACAGAGCCTATAGTTACTAATAATGTATTGTACACTTACAGATTTGCTAATAGTGTGGATCTCAGTTGGTCTATTCACACACACACGTGGTAATAATAGATGAAGAGGGTGGAAGGAAACTTTTGGAGGTGATGGATATGTTTATAGCAGATTGTAGAGATGGCTTTGTGGATCTCATCAAGTCATATGCATTAAATGCATGTAGTTTTCTATATGTCAAACATTCTTCAGTAATTTGATGTAAAATTAATAAAAATATCTTTATACATTCTTGGAAAAGTGTTCTAAGAAGTTCTTTGGAATCCTAGGGCATTCCAAATTGCTCAATTCTGTTTTCCAGTTTTAGTACATTAAAAATGCTAGTAACATCCAGGGGAATATACTTCCTGTGCACTAATTGTGCTGTTCAGGGAAAAGTGACTAAATCTGTTTTAAGGTTGAATTATTGGAATTAAAGAATTCATTAAAATCTCTACATGAGCTCTATTGGGAGAAAAAACACACTGTCTTTGCAGTCAGCTCTGTTCAAATCATTCACTGGAGATGTAAGGGGACATTACCCATTTTATGATTTCTGTTGTAAACATCACCCTTGAGTGAAATAAATGGTTTCTTTTAAGCCTTTTTGTTTGGAATGTGTCTCTATCTCTCTGTCTTTCTCTCCTTGGAGGCTAGTAACAAACACTAGTTTATTTCCTTTGTGGTTAATATACAGGTACTTTTATACTAAACTGTGAAAAACCATAGGCTCATTTATTTAACAGACACCTGAATGCACCAACTCTATGCCAGACCATGGGCTGAAAGTGGGAGGTACCTGGAAGTCACTGTCTTAGAGTCAAGAGAGATAACACGCTACAAAGTCATGCAGTAAGAATGACATATACCCCAAACTGCCAGAGATCCCTCTCCTCCAAGGGATCTTCCTGACCCAGGGATCAAGCACACATCTCCTATGTCTCCTGCATTGCAGGTGGATTCTTTACTGCTGAGTCACTGGGGAAGCTCTTTCTTTCCACAGCTCCTGCTTATTCACTGGGACTCAGTTATGCACTTCTCCCACTACTGCTCTTACTGAGTGGTTTTTGTTCATCATTTTGCCTGGAATCTTCTCCCCTAATCATTTAAGGTCTAATCTCTATTCTACATTCCATGTCCATCCTGTGACTTTTCAAACCCTCAAAACTTTCCAAACTGAAGCAGACTTTATGAAAATCACATCACTCCACACTGAAGCATCCAGAAGGAAGACACAGATGAAAGTCATTTTTCCTATTTTTTAATTTGAGTGAACCAGAGTGTTGGTATGGGTAAGGGTGCAGATACAGATGGAGATACAGAGTAAGATACACCTGGTATATCAGACACCAAGATTGTTGAACTTTACTTCAACATCTGGTCGATACCACAATGACTGAATCAAAAAAGGGTCAAGAGATTGTGAAAGTGAAAGTTGCTCAGTCGTGTGCAACTCTCTTTGACCCCTTGGAGATAGTCCATGGAATTCTCCAGGCCAGAATACCGGTGTGGGTAGCCTTCCCTTCTCTGGGGTATCTATGCAACCCAGGGATTGAATCCAGATCTCCCACATTGCAGGCAGAGTCTTTACCAGCTGAGCCACAGGGGAAGCCCAAGAACACTGGAGTGGGTAGCCTATCCCTTCTCCAGCAGATCGTCCCGAGCCAGAAATTGAACTGCAATTGACCTGAATTGCAGATGGATTCTTGACCAACTTAGCTAACAGGGAAGCAAGAATACTGGAGAGGGCTGCCACACCCTCCTCCAGGGGGTCTTCCCAACCCTGGGATGGAACCCAGGTCTCTCACATTGCAGGTAGATTCTTTACCGACTGAGACACCAGGGAAGTCCAAGAGACTGTGATGGGATATAAAAGATTTTTATATTTGTTATTATTTCTTTGTTATTTCTACTTTCTGTTGAAAGGTCTTGCATTTTCCTTCCATCTTCAGTGAAGAAGGTGGATAGTCTATAATTCTCCTCATCTAAGAGCCTGTCCTTTTCATTATAGGAGACTGGAATGCAAAAGTAGGAAGTCAAGAAACACCTGGCTGCTAAGACACTTCAGTCGTGTCCGACTCTGTGCGACCCCATAGACAGCAGCCCACCAGGCTCTGCATTCCAGGCAAGAACACTGGAGTGGGTTGCCATTTCCTTCTCCAATGCATGAAAGTGAAAAGTGAAAGTGAAATCGCTCAGTCATGTCCGACTAGTAGTCACCCCATGGACTGCAGCCTACCAGGCTCCTCCGTCCATGAGATTTTCTAGGCAAGAGTACTGGAGTGGGGTGCCATTGCCTTCTCCGGAAACACCTGGAGTGACAGGCAAATTTGGCCTTGGAATATGGAATGAAGCAGGGCAAAGACTAATAGAGTTTTGCCAAGAGAATACACTGGTCATAGCAAACACCCTCTTCCAACAACACAAGAGAAGACTCTACACATGGACATCGCCAGATAGTCAACACAAAATCAGATTGATTATATTCTTTGCAGCCAAAGATGGAGAAGCTCTATACAGTCAGCAAAAACAAGACCAGGAGCTGACTGTGGCTCAGATCATGAACTCCTTATTGCCAAACTCAGACTGAAATTGAAGAAAGTAGGGGAAACCACTAGACCATTCAGGTATGACCTAAATCAAATCCCTTATGATTATACAGTGGAAGTGAGAAATAGATTTAAGGGCCTATATCTGATAGATGAGTGCCTGATGAACTATGGAATGAGGTTCGTGACATTGTACAGGAGACAGGGATCAAGACCATCCCCATGGAAAAGAAATGCAAAAAAGCAAAATGGCTGTCTGGGGAGGCCTTACAAATAGCTGTTAAAAGAAGATAAGTGAAAAGCAAAGGAGAAAAGGAAAGCATCTGAATGCAGAGTTCCAAAGAATAGCAAGAAAAGATGAGAAAGCCTTCCTCAGCGATCAATGCAAAGAAATAGAGGAAAACAACAGAATAGTAAAGACTAGAGATCTCTTCAAGAAAATTAGAGATACCAAGGGAACATTTCATGCAAAGATGGGCTCGATAAAGGATGGAAATGGTATGGACCTAACAGAAGCAGAAGATATTAAGAAGAGGTGGCAAGAATACACAGAAGAACTGTACAAAAAAGATCTTCATGACCCAGATAATCATGATGATGTGATCACTGACCTAGAGCAGACATCCTGGAACGTGAAGTCAAGTGGGCCTTAGAAAGCATCACTACGAACAAAGCTAGTGGAGGTGATGGAATTCAAGTTGAGCTCTTTCAAATCCTGAAAGATGATGCTGTGAAAGTGCTACACTCAATATGCCAGCAAATTTGGAAAACACAGCAGTGGCCACGGGACTGGAAAAGGTCAGTTTTCATTCCAATCCCAAAGAAAGGCAATGCCAAAGAATGCTCAAACTATCGCACAATTGCACTCATCTCACATGCTAGTGAAGTAAAGCTCAAAATTCTCCAAGCCAGGCTTCAGCAATACATGAACCGTGAACTTCCTGATGTTCAAGCTGGTTTTAGAAAAGGCAGAGGAACCAGAGATCAAATTGCCAACATCTGCTGGATCATGGAAAAAGCAAGAGAGTTTCAGAAAAACATCTATTTCTGCTGTATTGAATATGCCAAAGCTTTTGACTGTGTGGATCACAATAAACTGTGGGAAATTCTGAAAGAGTTGGGAATACCAGACCACCTGACCTGCCTCTTGAGAAATCTGTATGCAGATCAGGAAGCAACAGTTAGATCTGGACATGGAACAACAGACTGGTTCCAAATAGGAAAAGGAATATGTCAAGGTTGTATATTGTCACCCTGCTTATTTAACTTATATGCATAGTACATCATGAGAAATGCTGGGCTGGAAGAAGCACAAGCTGGAATCAAGATTGCCAGGAGAAATATCAATCACCTCAGATATGCAGATGACACCACCCTTATGGCAGAAAGTGAAGAGGAACTAAAAAGCCTCTTGATGAAAGTGAAAGTGGAGAGTGAAAAAGGTGGCTTAAAGCTCAACATTCAGAAAACGAAGATCATGGCATCCGGTCCCATCACTTCATGGGAAATAGATGGGGAAACAGTGGAAACAATGCCAGACTTTATTTTTGGGGGCTCCAAAATCACTGCAGATGGTGACTGCAGCCATGAAATTAAAAGACGCTTACTCCTTGGAAGGAAAGTTATGACCAGCCTAGATAGTATATTCAAAAGCAGAGACATTACTTTGCCAACAAAGGTCCATCTAGTCAAGGCTATGGTTTTTCCCGTTATCGTGTATGGATATGAGAGTTGGACTGTGAAGAAGGCTGAGCACTGAAGAATTGATGCTTTTGAAGTGTGGTGTTGGAGAAGACTCTTGAGAGTCCCTTGGACTGCAAGGAGATCCAACCAGTCTATTCTGAAGGAGATCAGCCCTTTGATTTCTTTGGAGGGAATGATGCTAAAGCTGAAACTCCAGTACTTTGGCTACCTCATGTGAAGAGTTGACTCATTGGAAAAGACTCTGATGCTGGGAGGGATTGGGGGCAAGAGGAGAAGGGGACGACAGAGGATGAGATGGCTGGATGGCATCACTGACTCGATGGACATGAGTCTGAGTGAAGTCCGGGAGTTGGTGATGGACAGGGAGGCCTGGCGTGCTGCGATTCTTGGGGTCGCAAAGAGTCAGACACTACTGAGTGACGGAACTGAACTGAACTGAACTGAAGAGCCTGTGAGGTATGGGGGAAGGTGCAGTATCCCATGGTAATGGATATCAGGAATGAGGACACCCCAGACTTAGGTTCATTCAGCCCTGTGTTAGCTTCATGACCTTGGTCTCCTCTTGTCCTCTCTGAGCCTCTTTTGTCAAAGGGAAGGCCTTTATAGACTTTGCCCTACTGAAGTTTTCTTTTTTTTTTTTTTTTTAAAGTAAGTCTTGTAACAAGGTTGCAAAAGTGAAGAGAAACTGCACAAAACACCCCTGCTCCCCTTCATGCTGGACATGAAATTCTATAATCTTATTCAGATCCTAATCCACTGAACAAATGAGTCTGGCAAAATGCCTCCAAGCTCCTTAATGCAGTCCTTTTCAAGAGGAAAAACATTTTCACACATTAAAACAGGAGACGCAAATGAGTCATTCTCTCCCTGGTGACCAGACTGTTTATTCAGTAAACATTTTCTCCCCAGCAGCCCTTTTCACAGTCCCTGCTGTGAGTTATCAGTCGACATCTTATTACATGAAGTCTGAGCAGCTATGACTCTGGACTAATGGGGTTGAAGCCAATCTATTGTGAGGAAGGATTCATTAGATGCTAATTGCACAAAGAGTGTCCAAGTTAATTCCCACCTCTTCTGTTTGTATATTCCTTGGCCCTCGACAGTAATAGCAAAAAAAAAAAAAAAAAAAAATCCATCTATCTCCATGGTAACAGAGGAAGCCATAAAGAACCAATAGAGCTTGACCATGCTAGGGAGAGAAGATCCTAGGTAGATGGTAACTGCATTTTAAACAGGGTGTCAGCTTTCAGAATAAAAGCTTTATACTCAAGCTAAGAGAAGGGCTACAGGGACACTGGGCATTCACCCCAGGGCTTGGTAACCACTTAAAAGTACACCAGGTGGTGATAACAACCCAGGCAAGAAAAGCAAGACGTAGGTGGTAGTTACGTTGAGGGCCTTCCCTGGCAGACCAGTGGTTAAGACTTGGACCTTCCACTGTAGGGAGCCTGGGCTCCATTCTTGGTTGGGGAACTAAGATTCCCTGTGATGCTCAATGTGGCCAAAACCAACCAAACAAACAAAAAACCAAACTAGTTGCTGAAATGCAAGAGGTTTCAGAAAAGGGAGTAAGAAGTGGTTCAGGTTGCATTCACTCACTCAGTCAGGATATCCTTATACATTGTCTGGTGAGTATAACACTCTATGTGCTTGCATACTAAGTCGCTTCAGTCGTGTCCTACTCTGTGGCTCCTCTGTCCATGGGATTCTCCAGGCAGGAATACTGGAGTGGGTTGCCATGCCCTCCTCCATGGGATCTTCTTGACCAGGGATCGAACCTGCATCTCTTACAATTCCTGCATTGGCAGGCAGGATCTTTACCTCTAGTACCACCTGGGAAGCCCTTATAATACTCTACACACTGGGGGTAAAATAACAAGTAAGCAGACACATGTGGTCCCAAGCCCCATGAGGCTTGCAATTTTTAAAGGATAAAGGCAATGAATAAGCTGGCAAGAAAATATGTAAAATAATTATAAATGTCAAGAAATGTTGCAAACATAGGGAAAAGGTAGGATGCTAAATTAGAAAAACAGCAGAAAAAATTATCTTTTAATTTGAGTGGTCAGAGAGGACCTTTTTGAGAAAGACAAAGGTGAGAATGAAATACTAAGAGAGAGGCTGAGTGCAGAAGGAAAGAAGTGGGTGGGGAAGGCTGACAGAAATGCATTGAAATATGCTAGAAAGTAGCTGGAATTTTTGACAAGCTCTAGGAATAGTTCCCACCTCTAAGGCTGAGGCCGAAAACAGAAGCAGATAATAAAAGAGAGAAAACTTCTTTATTTGGGATCCCATCATCCTGGAATCCAAAGGTCTCCGATCAAGAATAAGTGAACACATCACAGGGAACATCACAGGGAATATTGTATGGAGAGCTGCCTGGAGCACAGAGACAGAACCTGGCTGGGGTGGAGGACCCGCTTCTCAAGTAAGACAGGCCATTGTTTGAAGGAGCAGCGATCAGAAGTCAGGACACACTCTGAAGGCAACAGAGGTCTCCCAGCTGCGGCCACCCTCACTATCTTCTTTTAAAGACGACAGCGTTTGTAAAGACCTGTGGACTGGGAAGTCTTTGGATCATTGTCCTCCTTCTCAAAGGCAGTTGCAGCGACATGGATGGACCTAGAGATGGTCATGCTGAGTGAAGTAAGTCAGAGAGAGAAGCACAAATATCACATGATATAGCTTATGTGTGGAATCTAAAAATAATGGTACAGATGAACTCATTTACAAAACAGGAATAGAATCACAGGTATAGAAAATAGTCTTATGGTTTCCAGGGAGGAAAGGGAGGGAGGGATAAATTAGGAGATTGGGACTAAGACAGACACACTTCTACATATAAAATAGATAACAAGTAAGGACCTAATGTACAGTATGATGTGGAACCTGTGGGTGCACAGTCGTGTCCGACTCTTTGCGACCCCATGGACTGTAGCCCACCAGGCTCCTCTGTCCATGGGATTTCCCAGGCCAGAATACTGGAGTGGGGTGCCATTTCCTCCTCCAGGGAATCTTTCCAACCCAGGGGTAGAACCTGTGTTTCCTGCATCTCCTGCATTGGCAGGTGGATTCTTTACCACTACGGCACCTGGGGAGCCCATATAGCACAGGGAACTCTACTCAAAAGTCTGTAATGACCTACATAGGAAAATAATCTAAAAAACAGTAACTCAACTGTATTTCAACAAAAATGAAAAGAAACCAAAAACAAACAGGCAAAAAAACAGAAGATACAAGAGAAGTTCTTTTTCAAATTTATTTTTAATATCATTTGCACTAGTTGCTGCATTTTTCATAATAGTAACAGGAGAGAGAGAGAGAACCTTGATGTCCAGCAAAGGAGAATAAAGTGAAAGGAAGCCCTGACGCCACTATCAAAAGGCACACGTGAATACCAGGCACAGGGAGGCTGGTGAGTAAACAGAGGCCGTGGGGGAAAACGAGGCGCAGAACTATTGGTGTGAGGCAGTGTCTCAGCAGAAGTCTTACTGACTCACAGGGAAGGCAGTGAATTGAATAAGCCTGACTTAAAAAAAGAAAAAAGCAGGCAGTCTTTTTGGAATAGACATGGAAGCCCCGAATTTGAACCGAGTGAAGGTTACTCACTTTATAACATATTTACTTACAAAAACCATCTTGCCATTTCAATTGTAGATGTTAAATTCCCTTGACTTTTGTGGGTTTTGGTAAAAACAAAGGTTGATGTTCCTTTATCCTTTTTTTTTTCAAATTATTTTCTAATTATAACTATATTTTCTGGCAAATTCCAAGTATATCTACAGTTTGTTTCTTTAGGCTTCCAACCATTCATTAAGAGGCAAGAAGCTTCAAGTGTAAGGAGAACATTGAGACAGGAGGAAAAACCTGAAAAGCCTTGAATAATAGGCAGCATAACAGAATATTCTCTGTACAGCAGTGCAGAGAAGTGTCTCCCTGTCCCTGATTTCCCACTAATTAGGTTTGAGATGTTGGGGAATTTATATTCGTTTTTTGGCTTCAATGCTTTTAATTGTGTAACTGAATGAGCAGAATGGAGTGGAGAATTTTCCTTTGCATGTTGCTGGGGACTTGGGCACGGTCAATTAAGAGGAAGAGATGGGTAAAGGGAAACTGAACTGAGGGACAAAAGTTCCAAAAACTTCACTCTTGAATCAGCCAGATAAAAATCTACTTTGACTATATTTTTATATTGAAGCTATAGATACTTTGTGACTGAGAGCTCCATAGCTAGCTAAAAACATATTTAAAACCCATTAGCCTAAACAATCTTCAACATCCTTTCTACATCAAAATCTTCACAGACCCAAGAAAAGATACAGTAAAGATTATGAGTCTGGAGGTGAAAATTACTTTTTTGCTCCTTCATTTTAATTTCAGTTTAAATTTCATTTTGAGCAAATGCAAGATCTTTATCATTATAGCAGTCTTTCTCTTTTATCCCATATTTTGTTTTAGGTTTGTGATAAACCTTCCTTCAGTTTATTATGTCAACAGCATGCTCCAGATTTGATGTAGACATATCGTTGTTTTAGAAAAGCCTGTGAGCAATTACAATCTACAATTTATGCCCTACCTTAGATGGTAATAACTGTGATTCATTTTAGAAATGGCTGTTATAATCGAACCATTAAAATTCCATAACAAACTACTATTTGCAACCATTAAGCTGAAACAGTGCATGTTTTGAAGATTTTTTTTTTTAATAGCCAGGATTGTTCTGTTAGCTCTTTGCTTTGTTGAAAGAATATTAAACCCCCTGATGAAAGGTTCCAAGAGAGACAAACTTCTCTAAGGTCGTAGCTTAATCAAACATTTGTTAATGAAAATTAATGATAGGGATATAACTTTCGTAATGTAAAAATTTTCATTGAAGACAAAAGAGATATATACAAATACATTCTATTATTTAAAATAAATTGACCAAAGATGATTAGGCCAAGAAGTATTAATCAAGTGGTGCAGGAAAGAGCCCTCACTTGCCAACAGAAATAGATATTACATATGCATGGATCGAATTCAGGACTCACATCCCCCACAGTGACAGTTTCTCATTTAACCTTGGAAGAACTCAATGTTTCTGGGTCCCCAGTCTCTCATTTCTAAACCAAATTGCCTGGACTACATATTCTATGAGGCACTTAAAGACTTGGAGGCATGAACACATAATGAGAGAGTTATGATACTAATTAAAAATAGTATTTAATTTAAATGCCAACACGATCAAATCATATCGTGTCATATAGTATCAAAAATCGTTTTAATACCTGTCCTTAACTTTTAGCATAGAGACTAAACTTCTTACTCTGTAACTTTCCATGCAGCTAGATGGACTTAAAGGAAACCTTTTTGTTAGGACATAGATCTTTGTAAGAGCCATGGGTGAAAGAAATAAGTCTGTTATAGTCTGTAATATCCAGTTTTATCTGAATATTGGAAGAAAAAAACATGCCCTGTTTGAACATTTTTTGGTGAGGAATCAAGTAGGTAATGGGAATAACTTTCATGGTGTTCAGTAAAGCATAGCTGTTCATGGTATAACTACAAGGTAAATAGTTTAAGAAACTTGAGCACCATGTACATGTATAATAATTATTGCAGCCAGTGAAGTTGTGTGATTATTTAGTAATAATATTTAACAGGGCACATTGTCTGAAGCTGACAAAAACACGAAGCTTAAAATGTGTCTACTACAAAGAGAAGTTTGTTACCTCGTAGAATGGTTGAGGGCAAAAGCACATCCAGAGACAATTAGGTCACGGGACTCCCTGGCACCTGTGGTAATTTATCCACATCTCGTCTTTGGGTCAGTCTGCTCTTTGGCTTTACCTTCTTCTGCTGCTAGAGACTATACCACTTCCAGCTATTAGGCTCAAAGTTTAAGGGCGATGGCTAGAAAGGAATGAAGCATCTCATGCCTGGATACAAAGGAATAATTCCCAAGACTTTGAATCAGCCATTCTTGGGTTATACACTCATCCCTCAAAACAATCACCATGGCTGAGAAGCGGAAGGACTGATTAGCCAAGCTGGGGCCACTTGCCCCTTTGCTGTCCTTCAACCTAGTGCTGTAGCCAGAGAAACAGCTGCTAAGCTGCTAAATCACTTCAGTCGTGTCCGACTCTATGAGACCCCATAGACGGCAGCCCACCAGGCTCCCCTGTCCCTAGGATTCTCCAGGCAAGAATACTGGAGTGGGTTGCCGTTTCCTTCTCCAATGCATGAAAGTGAAAAGTGAAAGCAAAGTCGCTCACTTGTGTCCGACCCTCAGCAACCCCATGGATTGCAGCCCACCAGGCTCCTCTGTCCATGGGATTTTCCAGGCAAGAGTGCTGGAGTGGGGTGTCATTGCCTTCTCCATGCCAGGGAAGCAGAGAACCCCTTATATCTTAGGGGCTGAGGATGCTGGCTTGTATTTACCCCCACAAATGGAGTTGGCACAGGTAAAGCCATTGAGTGAACGGACATGGATGCACAAATATTTCTGTGGTGTCCATCAAGCCTGTTCAACCATAAGCAACCTACATCTAGATAGTTCCAAGTCCACTCTTTGCAGGTGTTTCTTGTGGCATCATTTCCACCATGGCCCATTTTCAACATAGCCAGGTTGGAGTTTCCTTTATCCCTTTGCTCATAGCACTGAGGGATTGAGGACAGAGGCTGGACATTTCAGGAAGGACCATGGCTCCCTGGGCTCTGGGATCCTAATCCTAGTTTTGCTCATACTATTGCCAATGGGCCTTGGGATCATTTCCAATTCCTGGATCTTAGTTTTCATACATATAGAGTGATAAGCCTCCAATGCAGGGGCTTCCCAACTCTATTTTCTTTAAATTTACCTATTTGTATACTGTCAGAATCCAAGAAACTTATTAGAGATTTTCATTTACATGCACCTTTCTGATATTGGTGGCTAGTCGCTAAGTCGTGCCTGACTCTCGCAATCCCCATGGACTATTATAGCCTGCCAGGCTTCTCTGTCCATGGAATTCTCCAGACAAGAATACTGGAGCGGGTGGCCGTTTCCTTCTCCATTTCTGATATTGTCCTTTCTCTAATTGAGACATCTATTATCTCTCTTTCTCTTATTTTTTAAAACTTAGCACAATATCTGAGCTGCTACAAAGCCACTATCAATTACTATTATTTCCTGGGAGAGGCTTTCAATTTCTCTCTAAACTTCTAGGTCTTGGATGGGAGAAATCCACCTGCTTCCTCTTCAGACTTTATTAATTCACTCTCCATGGCCTTGCTTCTTTTCCTTTCTTTGTTCTACCAGCTCTTAAAATGGTCTTCAAAATGTTCAGTGTTTCAGTAATTGTCCTGGTTTTCACAATTCTCACTGAATTCAGAATTCACAAACCCATTGGTATAGGACTGTTAGATGTCTATGTGTCTACTATAAATGGGTGCCTAGAAATTTAAGTCCAGCGGGTATAGTCCATATATGTCCTTCTATAGGATACTTGTTTTCATTAGAGAGAGTTCATAAAAGTATTAGAGCATCTAACATCCACTCTAGCAGGAGTTGGGCCATGTTTCTTTTTATAGACACCTTAATTCTACATTTTTGCCCTGAGAGAATTATTTGTGAAATGAGAGAAAGAGAGACAGGTTGTATTATGAAGACGGTGGTTTTCTGTGTACTTTCTCTTTTTTTTTTAAATTTTATTTTATTTTTAAACTTTACAATATTGTATTAGTTTCTCTTTGCTTGAACCAAATTTTACAATTCCTAGTGGGAAAGACTGTACCTAATTTATTCATAACTATTTCTTCAGAGCCTATCAGAACCTGGCACAGAGATTACACTCAACAAATAAATATTGGAAAAGATAAAAAATGGCATCACTGCTTAGTAGATGCTGAGATACAAATATGGTACTTTTCAATACTCAAACATTTAACAACCATTTACTAGGTATTTTCTACACACTTTATCAGTATGAAGATAGGAAGAGATAACTCTTGATTTTTAGTAACTTAAAAACCCTCTGGAGGGATCACAGGTCTTAATCACAATTATTTGCAATTTATTTTGCTACGCAACAGAAGTCCCTCTTCTGTGTCCCATGCTGGCTTCACAGTCCAGGGTGAGTTCCAATCCTCCTCCACTGGTTTGTGAGCTAATAACTGTCCTGGAATGTCACTAGGAGTGTCCCCTAAGGGGTGACCAAGCTGTTTTCCTTATGAGAACCGGACACAGTTGCATGCCACGGCCTTCGCTTATATCATTCTCATCCTCAACATCACAGCGACAGTGATGATAATAGCTGCTGCTGCTGCTAAGTCGCTTCAGTTGTGTCCGAAGCAGGACATGACTTCCCACAGTCCGAAGTTGCGCCTGTGCGACCCCATAGCCGGCAGCCCACCAGGCTCCTCTGTGTTCCAAATGTTTACTTTGTTTCAGGTCTGATGGAGCGGTTTCATCCCACACAGCATAGGTAGGTATTTACTCTTGGATTGCAGATGGGAACATCAAAAACACAAAACTTGGAGGCATAAAGGAAGACTAAGTATCTTCCTTCGGGTCACACACTACAAAAGAAAAGAATTGAACTGAGCACCTGTGGATCTTGACCTTGAAATGGTCTGTTGCCCTACTCTGGATGGTTACAGTGACATTTCCCAGTGAGTGAATATTCACTCTATGCCAGACTTGTTCTGCCTATGTCTTAGTTAATCCTGGTAAGATCCCTTGTGAGACAAGCATTTCTGTTACCACTTACAAATGAGGATGAAGGACACATTTTGGTCTGTGAAGTTTTTATTTTTTTGGTTGTGATTCTTTTTTTGGGGGGGGGCTTGGTATTACAAATGTAAAATTGTTCTAATTTTCTAGCATCTGCAATAAAAAATATAAATACTCTATGTTGTATTAATTTTAAAATATTTCATTGTGAATATATTGTTTATCTGCAAATAATAAATAGGCTGTTTTCCTAAAAACAAGTCTTGAGAAATCAAAACAACCTGGAAGTAATTTTATCCACTGTCTCATTAGTATTATAAGAAAAGTTAATGATTTCTGTGGGCTTCCTAGTGGCTCAGTTGTAAAGAATCTGCCTGCCAATGCTGGAGACGCAGATTCGATTCCTGGGTCGGGAAGACCCCCTGGAGAAGGAAACAACAACCCGCTTCCGTATGCTTGCCTGGGAAATCCCATGGACAGAGGAGCCGGGCAGTCTAGAGTCCATGGGGTTGCAAAAGAGTCAGACACGACTTAGTGACTAAGCAACAACAAATAAGTAAGCAGAGGGATGTGGAGGAGAAATAACCGCGACCCCACATCTGCCCAGCTGATTCGTAGAGGGAGCTGATGACTTTGAAAGGGGTGAGTCTCACACACTCTGCTGTGAATCTTTCTAATCAAAACAAACCACGCTCTTTAGCTTCTAGTGACTGTATCCTCTGCCCAGTTGACCTGAGTTGTTCATTAAGTTAATTCCCTTAATGACCTTATGTTACAAGTATTCACTATTCCCATTTTACAAATAAGGCTTCTCTGGTGGCTCAGATGGTGAAGAATCTGCCTGCAGTGCCAGAGACCTGGGCTCAGTCCCTGGGTTGGGAAGATCCCCTAGAGAAGGGAATGATAACCCACTCCAGTATTCTTGCCCGGATAATACCATTGACAGAGGAGCCTGGTGGGCTACAGTCCATGGGGTCACAAAGAGTTGAACATAATCGAGCAACTAACACACACACACACAAATATTAAGAACCTCACATAAGGCTGTAAAATTAATAAGTGCTGGAGCTTGGATTTCAACTCAAGCAATATGACTCCAGTAACCAAGCTCCTAACTGCGGTGTTAAACCATCTTTTAGATCTGGAGGCTGGACGAACTGATATCAATACTAAGGAAGGGAGTGAGTGAAAGTTGCTCAGTTGTGTCTGACTCTTTGTGACCCCACGGACTATACAGTCCATGGAATTCTCTAGGCCAGAATACTGGAGTGGGTAGCCATTGACTTTTCCAGGGGATCTTCCCAACCCAGGGATCGAACCAGGGTCTCCTTCATCGAAGGCAGATTCTTTAACAACTGAGCTATCAGGGAAGCCCCAGGAAGGGGATCCAATAATGATAATAAACTCCCCTGTGACGTGGTTACATGCCGAGTACAAGTGCTTGGCCAGAGTCACCACCTAAAACAACTCGTGCACCCAAACCATACTCCCAGAGCACTTCTTAGAGGGTCTTTCCCTGGCCTGCTGGAGGGAAGCTCACTCTGCAGCAGCCAGACTGCTGGTTCCAGGACCTCGTGTGCCTGCTCCTGCCCCATGAATTCCTGCTTAGACGCCAGTCCTTCCCTGAAGAAAGGTCTCCCCAGCAGCCCCTGTATGTGTTTTGTCTCCTGCAGCACGCTGTCAGCCGGCAGCTTCTCCACGTACAAGGTTTTCTCTCTCTCCTTCCCGCCCTTTCTTCCTTCTATCCTCTGTTTCTCTTTCTTTTTCTTAATTCTTGTTGGAAGATAAAGAGGGTCTGGTTCTTAGAATCAAATATTAAATAGATAATGATGCTAATGCTTGTTGTTGTTTTTTTTCCTTCCTACTGACTGTCTCAATAATTGCAAATGGCTTCTTGAAAACATCAAGAAACACACACACACACACATATGCATACATATGCACATACATAGACACTTTTTATTTGCAGGAAGTATTTCAGTTCAGTTCAGTCACTCAGTCACGTATGACCCTTTGTGACCCCATGGACTGCAGCACGCCAGGCTTCCCTGTCCATCACCAACTCCCAGAGCTTACTCAAACTCATGTCCATTGAGTCAGTGATACCATCCAACCATCTCATCCTCTGTGGTCCCCTTTTCTTCCTGCCTTCAATCTTTCCCAGCATCAGGGTCTTTTTGAATGAATCAGTTCTTCGCATCAGGTGGCCAAAGTGTTGGAGTTTCAGCTTCAGCATCAGTCCTTCCAATGAATATTCAGGACTGATTTCCTTCAGGATGGACTGGTTGGATCTCCTTGCAGTCAAGACTCTTTAGAGTCTTCTCCAACACCACAGTTCAAAAGCATCAATTCTTTGGTGCTCAGCTGTCTTTTTAGTATTTATAGTGCATTAAATCATTCACTTTTCCTCAAAGCCATCATGAGATGGCAAAAATAAATATCATTATCTTCATTGCATCCATGGACTTTAAGACTCAGGGTAGTTATCTGAGCAATGCCCTAACGGAAGGTGGCTCATCTGAGATCAGTGGCTGGAATTTCCTTGACAAGTCCAGTGTCCTTCCTGCTGGACAAAGTCACCTTGTGAATAATTCGGGGACAACACAGGAACAAGAGAAATGCTCTCTTTTTATGCTGCGAGTGTTCATACAACACCTGCTCTAAAATTTATTGTAGCAATAATTATTTATATCCAGGAGATGAGAACATTTTAAACTAAGGTCTAGAAACTTGCTTTATTTCTTATTGTGGAAACTGCTTCTGTATTTAAAACTTCCCAGATTTAAATGGTGACAATTATTTTCATTTTTTGTATTTCAATCAAAAGGGTTTAAAATAAGGCAAAATGTATTCAAATCAAACTATTTTTATTCCCCTTATCTAGTTGGGAAGTATTTTAATAAGGCGTGAAGGGTAAATGTAACCATAACAGAGTGAAGAATTAATTTGCTGGTAACCATGTCGATTATACTGACGTGCATATTTGAATGAAGATAGGAAATGCCTTTCAGAGAGAGACATGTGTACTATATAAATCTCTAGCTGAATTATAATTAACACTATAAAATGTGGCAGGCTGAAAAATTTGGAATAATAAAACTTGATAGCAGAACTGACTTCCTTGATATCAAAGAAAGAGTGTGAAGGAGCCAATGAGAGCAAAAGGAAACCTTATTTTATGGACACTTCTCAATGTGTATCTGTATTAACTGCATTTTATATCAGATGAGTCAAATCTCATTTTTAGATCATCTGCTGAGTTGCTGTTTTGAGTGTCTCCTAAAATGGAAACTTTCAAGGTGCAGCAAGAAAAAAAAAAGAAAAAAAAGGACAGTAACATAAAAACCCAAGAATAAAATGTAGTGCTTCAAATAAATCCCAAGTCTTAACTGCTTATGTGAATTACTGATTCCTCTGCATTTCTCTAAAATGACCAGTATTTGCATCAGGCAGGGGTGAGGTAGGGACAGGTATCAACTCTTGACAGAACTAGATTTCTGTTCTTGGCAAAAAATTTACATTCACCAGAAAATATGCATTGTTTATAAATAATTCATAACATGGAATGGGAAACATCGTTATAAGCACGTTCTTCCTATATGGATGTTTAGTTCAGTCTTTCCCCAAGATCACATTTTCAAGGCTAAAGTTAAATGTGTGCCACACAAGTGTATGCCAGCCTGACTTGGGATGATGATTTTTTTTTTCAAAGAGAAATGGGTATTTTGTTGAGATCCACTGGTACTGCTGGGGTTTGTGTGAATGTGTACAGTACATGTGCTTGGGATGAATTCTATCATTTTGAGGGGAGGAAGAGAGACTTACTTTTATTATTTACTTACTTTTATTTTACTTTTATTCCAGACTGCCCTTTTACCACTTCTTTCTGATGGCCATGATCCAGAAAAAACTTTTTTGTCTTTCTTTTCAATTGGATAGTTGCTCACTGGTTGTGTTCACTGGTTGGATGAGATGTTTCACTTTGGGGGTACTGTAATGTCACCAAGGGTAAACATTTTCATAAAAAACAAATAAACTTTCCTCATTTGCAATGAGATGACTTCTTTTAATGTATCATAGTCTAGTTCCTTTTCTTAGGTGTGTAAGACAGTTAGGGCAGGTGGCTCAATCGGTGAAGAATCTGCCTGCAACACAGGAGAGGAGGGTTTGATTCCTGGTTTGGGAAGATCCCTTGGAGAAGGAAATGGCAACCCACTCCAGTATTCTTGCCTGGAGAATCCCATGGGCAGAGGAGCCTAGCAGGCTACAGTCCATGGGGTCGCAAGAGTCAGACACGACTTAGTAACTAAACCACTACCACCACGAGTGTGTGGGTCGTTTGGTCATTATCTAGAAGATTTAGGAGGTATGTTGCAAAGTGGGAGGTGCTTTTTTAAACTAACAATTTAAATAAGATTATTCTTATTGAACACTCTATCTACCTCTCTTATATGTTGTGGTGTTGTTTAGTTGCTAAGTCGTATCCGACTGTTTTGCGACCCCACGGGCTGTAGCCTGCCAGGTTCCTCTTTCCATGGGATTCTCTAGGCAAGAATACTGGAATGGGTTGCCATTTACTTCTCTAAGGATCTTCTGGATGCTGGACTTGAATCTGTGTTTCCCGCATTGGTGGGCAGATTCTTTACTACTGAGCCGCCCATCGTCTATTATATATGCATCTGAAAATATTTTAGGTGACTATTTAAATAAACAAAGGTTGCTTATTACTTTTGACTACAATTTCAAAAGGATATCCTACAAAATTAACGTTTATAGGCGCTTTAACATTTTTCTAAATGTCCCATATTTTAGCCTTATTGTCAATGCCTGCAGCTTTATCAAGCTGGAAATAGGTATCAAAGAAAGGGTATATTGTTACTCGTTCTTCTCAAAATATACCATTCCCTGAGTTAGTTTTTTTTTTCTCTCTCTCTCTCTCTTTCTCCTCGTTATTCCACTCTTTCTCCTTGTCTCTCTTCCTCTCCTCACCCCTCCTTCTGTCTGCCTCTGCCTGTGTGTCTCTGGTTGTATAATAAGCATAGCGAAGATAAGTTTTAATGACTTCTTGCATCTCTTCTTTTTCTCTTGATCTGGATCTTCAAAGCCTTTATTCTCTTGATTTACAGAATAAATGCAACCCAGACTCTACTTCCAAACTCACTCCAACTAGAGCACTCAATTTAATATTTGGGCAGATCTGGAAATCTAGTTTCTAGATGTGTGTTACTGTGTGTGTTAGTCGCTCAGTCGTGTCCGACTCTGTGCAACCACATAGGGTGTTGCTCACCAGTCTCCTCTGCCCATGTGATTTTCCAGGCAAGAATACTGGAATGGGTTGCCATTTCTTTCTCCATGGGATCTTCCTGACCCAGGAATCAAACCTGGGTCTTCTGTATTTCAGGCAGACTCTTTACCATCTGAGCTACCAAGGAAGCCCTTATTTTTAGATATTTCATATTATTTTGACCCATCTCAGATCATACAATATAGAGAAAATCCAGGTTCAGATTTCCTCTGTAGTTTATAAAAATAATAAATGATGAAAAGTAATGGCACATAAGTTGATGAATTTTTAATCTTTCCAATTGAAACCCAAGGAGTCTAACATTTATTCTTTTACATGTAAGTTTTTTTTCTTTCCTTAATGGTTAAATAAATACCAGAATCCATTACTCCAATCAATTACTCAATCTATTGCTTCTTTTGTCCTGCTTACAAAGTAACAGCAAGCAATGATTATTTCCAATTTGGCTTCTCTTTGCATGTTTTCTTGACAGCTATAAAAATCTATCATTTGAAGTGTAGTGCTAGCTGAGAACGGATGCATAATTTAGGTTGCATAATTTGATAATAAAAATAAAAACTCCATTTGTCGATGTACAGTCATTGTTCCTGGGGTCCATTCCATAGCAACGGCTTGAAGTGTTGGTGCTGACTGATCTATATGTGCTTTTCTCTTATGTAAACCCAGCAAAGAAAAAATGTCTTTTAAAATTTCTAAAATATTCAGCATACTTTTTCATATTTCTACATTTTCAGTGCTTAGGGGTGTTTCCACTGAAATAGTAGCAGAATAAATTGGACAGTTCTACTTCTCTTATAATGAACTGAACTAACTTTACTCTTTTGCACCGAGCGGAAGGTGAACATATCCTCCTGGGATGTAGGTTGCTGACTTTGCAAGCCCGATTCAGGTGCCCTCGTCATGGTGATGCACTTACTGGAGTCAGCCTCACCCGGCTCCTGAGTTAATCCCAATGAAGTCTGATAAACTATAAGGTTGCTCAGAGACACCAGCAAAGTAGGTGGCTCCAGGATTCCCTAAGTGAGTAGAGTTAAAGGCAGCACTTTGGTGTAAGCTATAGAGTTGGGTTTACCAGTGTAGGGAGACTTGTACCGAAACTGTGTTTGAATAAGCAGGTATCGCTACCAAAATTGCCCGTTAGGGAAAAATAAAAGTGCTGCATATTTAAATAATCTTGTATAATTTTTATGTAAAGCTGAGAACACACCGATTTTGATTAATAACAAAAATTGTCATAGTATCAGAGGGAGGAGAGGGTAATGTGAAGAATCACGAAACCAAATCTGTTGCTGGTGCCATAGCTGGTCTCTAGAAAGGATCCTGCTGCATCACCAGGTATCCAGGCAACTTATCCATCATGTCTCCTCTGTTATCATATGGCTGTCTGTGTCTATCATGTCATGAGGCCTGTCAATTTTGTTCTCTTTAAGAAAAAATGTTTGCAATTCCTTCTTCCATCCAAGATGATACAACAGAAAATCTATTTACTCAACTAACTGCCTGGAGAATAAAGAGGTGGTATTCAACAAATTGAACATCACATAATGAAAAACAGTTACACCTTAAGGATGGGAGGATAGGAAACAAAGTAAGCACTATTATTGCCCCAGTTTATTGCCTGAGGAGTTTCCAGACCACAGAAAACAAAGGGGGAACCCAGAAAGAGCTTGGCAGTCCTCCTGCTTGAGGAGACGGGGCTGAGTATCAGAGAGGAAAGGAATAAACAGAGAAAGGAAAAGAGCTCTCCAAACCTGCAGATCTCCTTCAAGCCTTCACCTGAACACTGATAGCGTGTGTGAGTCAGTTACCAGAGGGCAGTGCAATAACCACCTGAAGGTTTGGAAGGAACAAATCTTAGGCCCAGACAATCCTAGATATAGTTACTGTTGCCAAATTTCAAAATTAAAGATTGGGAACATGTGTACACCCATGACAGATTCATGTTGATGTATGGCAAAACCAGTACAATATTGTAAAGTAATTAGTGTCCAATTAAAATAAATTTAAAAAATAAATGAATAAATACATAATTTAAAAGAAAAAGAGTTTGAAAAAAACTCCTAATCCATGGAATAGAAGGAAGAGGACCTCAACCCTTTGTCTTAGCACAAAATTAGGGTGCAAAGATAGCCCTAGACTCAGTGATGTTCTTGTCTACCTAATGAAGCTTACAAGCAAAATATCTGTAATAAAGCAAAATATTTATCTACCAAAAATATCTGTAATAAATTAGCTGAGATCCAGAATAAAGTTCAATAATATTTATATCAAGATGTATAAAAATAGCCAACACACAACAAGGTATAATTCACATTATTGGATACAATATATATATAATTGGATATAATATATATAATTCACAATAATTCACATTATTGGATAAGTCTAGTATCCAATAATGGAGAAGGAAATGGAAACCCACTCCAGTGTTCTTGCCTAGAGAATCCCAGGGATGGGGGAGCCTCGTGGGCTGCCGTCTATGGGGTCGCACAGAGTCCGACACGACTGAAGCGACTTAGCAGCAGCAGCAGCAGTAGCCAGTAAAATGTCATTTATGCAAAAAAGTGGGGAAAATATAAGTAAGTAGAAATATTAATCAATTGAAACCAACCCAGTAAGACACAGATGATAGAATTGGTAGATAAAGACATTAAAACAATTATAACTGTAGTTGACATGTCCCAACATAAAAGGAATACTGAGAATGTTAAGTAGAGATATGGAAAATATGCATGCGTGTGTGCTCAGTCATGTCTGACTCTTTGCCTACCTATGGACTGTAGCCCTCCAGGTTCTTCAGTCCATGAGGTTTCCCAGGCAAGAATATTGGAGTGGCTTGCCATTTCCTCCTCCAGGGATATTCCTGATCCAGGGATTGACCTCTCACTCCTGCACTGCAGGAGAATTCTTTCTACTTGAGTCACTGAGGAAGTCCATGGTAAATATACTACATGCCTAAATAAGACATACTAAAGAGGAAAAGTAAAATATCTGAGTTGAAAACTACCCTGGATGGGATGAATAGCATATGACACATTGCTCAATGAAAATAAGGTTGGTTCTCACAATCATTGTGCTGAGTCAAAGAACCCCAGGAAACAATACATAGATATGATTCCATTTATAGAAATACCTAAAAAATGCAAACAAATCTATAGTAATAGAAAGCAGATGGTCCATAGCGCGCAGTGATGGGGGTGGTGATGAGAGTAGGTAGAAGGATTATAAAGGGTCACAAGGAAGCCTTAGGGTGTGGTGTGATGTTCATTGTCTTATTGTGATTGATTTGTGTGTATGCACATATTTCAAAACATCACACTGTATATTTCAAGCATTTACAACTTATTACGTATCAATATACCTGTTAAGAATGTAAACAAATTGTGTATGAAATGGAAATAGTAACCATTTATAAGAAGTATATAAGATTGCATATGAAAATGTGGCATGTAGTTAAACTCAAAATATGAGACAAATATATGACACTGAATACCTATATTAATCAAGAGCAAATACTCATTATTTATGAGTAACCATTCAAATTTAAAAATTTAAGAAAAATAATTCAAAGTAAAACACAAAGTAGAAAAAAGATAATGAAATTAAGAACAGAAATGAAGGCCGTATACTCTTACTTTGTAAAAGAAAAAAAAGAATAAAGTCAAAAGCTGCATTTTTAAAAGATTAGAGAAATAGATCTCTTTTAAGATTGAGCAAGGAAAAGCAATTGAGCACCAACAAACTTAATGGGAAATATAAAATTTAGCATGAGTATAGATCAGCAGAAATAGAGAAATATTATGAACAACTTCTGCCAATGAATTTGAAAATTTCAGGGAACTTAATAAGTAGAAATTATAGCTAATCAAGTCATGTACCAAAATTCTAAAGAAGCAAAAAATACAAATTATATACTATAATTAAAATAATTGATATTATTAGTTAAATTCTTCACTTAAATAAAATATGCAAGCCAAAAATCTTAGCAACAACAGATTATTTTACAGATAAACTTACAGGTAAATTCTATGAATATTCAGTGACATAAAAGTAATCTGAGAGAAGAAAAAATAGTTATGCTTTAATTTATGAGACTAGTATAATCTTTATAGCAAAAATAGTCTAAGAAAGTTATTTTTCTTAAATCGTGTTAGCATCTGTCTTCCTGTGTTCTTTTACTCTTTGCATGATTTACTGCCTGGGACCAGGAAGAAAGTGTCAAGCTATTTTTCCAAGTTCAGTCCCTTTAAACATGTGAGCGACATTACTATGTGGCTCAGTTTTTCCTTCTTGAATCTAAACAACCCCCTGTTTAAATTGTGTCAAACCAAATTGTAGTATACACAGAGAAGTAAGGAAGCCAGATTCTCACATATTAGAGTCTTTTTCTCTTGAGAAAGTCTTTTAAAAGTCAGGAATTGCAGAAATCCGATGTACAAAATACTAATACTTTTCTCTCTCTGTGCTGTGCTTAGCCTCTCAGTCGTGTCTGACTCTTCATAACCCTTTGGACTGTAGCCCACCAGACTCTTCTCTCCACCGGACTTTCCAGGCAAGAACACTGGACTGGGTTGCATTTCCTTCTCCAGAGGATCTTCCTGATCCAGAAATAGAACCCTCATCTCTTGTATCTCCTGAATTGCCGTGGATTCTTTACCCTCTGAGCCATCAGGGGAGCCCTCTCTCTTTCTTCGCCACCACAGCCTCTTCCTTTAATCTCTTCCTCTCTGTCTCTGTACCCTTCAGGATTGGGTCTCCAGATTTTCTGCCCCGTTACTTGTATCACCATCGTGTCCAATTATAACCCACCGCATAAACAGGGTTCATGTTTTAGAAGATAAAAGACTGCATCTGAGCACTCACTTCCATGGCAGTTTTGGCTAATCCATTATCAAAGCCCAATATCTTGGAACAAAATGTCAGCTGCTCCTTCCACCAGTATATAGTGTGTGGTCAAGGGGCATCAAGTCTCTTTACTTTTGGTCCAGTTCCTAGTTTTCTCAGAATGACTATTTTCCCTGCAAAGTCCTGTATCTACTCTTCTCTACTGTCCTAGATAGAGAGGAAAAGATGTCTATGTTAATAGACAGATGTCTGCTAAACATATGAAATAGTAGCAGAAAATTGTCTCTCTTTTTCAGAAGACTTTAAGTTGAGGAAAGAAACAAAATGAATGTATGTCAACAATGATGTCATTTATTTTTATTTTGTTTCAGGGTACCAATAGAAGTCACCAGTGTTACACTTGAGATTATTTCAAATCTGTATGCTTTATATTATCAGTTTAGCTATCTCTGTATGCTTGTAAACCCCAGAATTCCATAATTAGTGGCACTCAATATGTGTAAGATATCTAGTAAAGGCTGCCGGAGGTGCATAATGAGCATCTATAAATAACTACATTTCTGTGGTTGCTGAGCACCATACACATAAGAGATTTATACCGTATTTCAATCCCACCAGAACCGTCACTCCTACAAACAATTCTGTTCATCAGAGTATCTTTCCTAGTTGAATTCCCTCTAAGCAACTCTCTCATGATCAATAGCTTTGTTATCCAGCCGATGTAACTGGTGCTTAATGCATCCCTTCATGTGGCATCATGTAGGTCTCATTTATTGTAACACCGATCCAAGAATTTCTTAATTCCTGCTAGTCCCAAGGGTTTGGAACATCTGTCTCTTGCCTTCTCCTGACTTTTAATTTCTTTTCTTCAATTAATTACTATGAGTAGACTGATTTTCTGGGAAAGGTAAGTGCATGTGTGTATATATATATATATATATATATATATATATACACAAACACACATATGTGTACCATTGAGTAAAAGAAGACGCATACATAGTGAGTACATTAGGAAGATAAAAACAATATCATATATTACTGCATATATGAGGAATCTAGAAGTGTACCGATGAACATATTTGCAAGGCAGAAATAGAGACACAGATATAGAGAGCAAACGTATGGACATCAATGGGGCAAAGGGTTAAGGGATGAATTGGCAGATCAGGATTGACATATATATATATATATTTATATATAACTACTGATATTATGTAAAAAATAGATGAATAATGAGAACCTACTGTCCTACTGTATAGCACAAGTAACTCTATTTGATGCTCTGTGATGACCTAAATGGGAAGGAAATCCAAAAAAGAGGGGATATACACTTACAGCTGATTCATTTTCCTGTACAGCAGAAATTAACACGACATGGTAAAGCAACTATCCTCCAATTAAAAACTATACGGTCAGTCTGTCTTATCTGTCCATCTTAAAGCAGACTTTGAGACAAGGACTTGGAAGCAGACAGTTTGTTTGGGAGATGATTTTAGGAAGTACAAGAGAGGGAATGGGAAAGAGAAAACAGGAATGGGAAAAACAAAAAAGAGCACATCGGTGGTGAGGAGGTTTAGCAGTCTGAACAACTGGGACTCAAACCCACAGAGGTCTCTCTGAGAAACCTGAACACTTTCCTACCCGAAGCTGGAGAGGCTCAGGTCCTTTGTCACTGACTTTCACCCTCTAGCTCTTGAACGTTGATTCTGGCAGCATTAGCTCCCTACTACTTGCGGGACAGAGAAAATTCATGTGTCTAGAGCAAGCCTTCAAACAAAGAAATCAGGGAGAGACATGTTGTCTTGCTGGTAATTATCTACTGGAGCTACAGGTGAACTCAAAGTTGTCAGAGAATTATGGATTGCAGCAGACACAACTGCTATACTATCTGGGTTTTCTTGTATGGTTGTCATTCAGCTGCTAAGTCGTGTCCAACTCTTTGTGACCGCCTGGACTATAATATAGCCCATCAGGGTCCTCTATCCATGGGTTTTCCCAGGCCAGAATACTGGATTGAGTTGCCATTTCCTTCTCTAGGGGAACTGTCTAGCCCAGGGATCAAACCTGCATCTCCTTCATTGGCAGGTGGATTCTTTACTGCTGAGCCACCAGGGGAGCTGCCCGGTATTCTTGTATTTAATGAAAATATCTGGGTATTATCCCTGAAGGTCGAAAGTACTGATGGCAAGTGGAGAGAAGTGGGGATGTAATTTGTACCATATTACACAGAAATTTGTGGACAGTCAAGGACTAGAAACGAGAAATACTGGGCTTCGGTCTAAGCTCTGTCTGTATGATAGCAATTCTATTTTGTTACAACTGCCCCTTCCCCCGCTTCCTCTCCTCCTTCCCCTCCTCCCCCTGTTCCCCGCTCCTCCCATTATTATCTAAAGGACTGCTTTCTCACTATTACACTACTACTAGGCTTATTTGCCCTTTACTTACAATATCCCCATTCCAATATGAACTCAAATATAGAAGATGTAACCAGGCAATGTTTTCGAAACTGAATGGTAATGATGGAGAATTGGGGAAATTTAAGTAGGAATTGAGGAAAAAGAAACAGTAGGTGGAACTGAATCCACTATAAAACAAGAAAAAAAAATCGTTAGACTCCTTCTGTCCATCTGATATTCTGATGGCCATTCCTCTCAAAGGCACTCACATTAACCCCAAATTCCCACTAGTCTCATGGACCCTGCAAAGATTCAAATGCCCCTCTGAGAAACTAACTCACTCTGCACCACCATTAGATCAGTGATCTGGAAAGGCAAAGGTCTGTGGTTTTGACATTTGATTAATAAGAATAATATGCTTGGTATTTCCAACTGTGCTGGTATGTTGATATTTGGCTTTTTCAGAAAAAAAAAAAAGGATTTTATTTTTTCTTAAAGGGAAAACCAACCAGCTGTTTTCTGATCTGTTAAAAGAAATTACAGTCTTTCCCATTATCACCAGATACTTTATGGGTCTGGGTTATTTACTGACCCACAAAATCTCAGTTGGGACTTAGCATCTGGCTGCTCAATGAAGTCTAACATTTTACACAATTTTCCACCTGGACTCACCAGAAAATGCAAATCTAAACTTGACATAAATGCCAAAGACTCCTTTATGTCAGATTAATTTATTTTCAAATTTATATGAAACTGTTAGGCTACCAAGAGCCTCTAGATTGAGTTCCCATCCCAGCCCCCAACCCCACCATATCTTCATGCCTGTGTGGGTTCCAGCTTTGATGAGCAGTTTTAAATGAGGGCAAAGGTGAGAAGCAGGTGATGTAGAAGAGGGAGAGTCCTGCAGGAAAGGCACGACACTATCTTCCCAGCATCCCATATTCTTACCTGTCCTCTCGTCCTCATTGTTGAGGTCACTTATACTCACCTGGGTGAGCAAGGCTGCCTAGATCTGCTCAGGTTTTCCTTTGCAGGGGAGGTCTGAGGGGTTAGGGGTGGTCTGGCCACAGGTTCAGAATCTGGTTATGTGCCTGATACACAGTAAATACACATAATTCATTTGATTAAATTGAATACTAGGTGTTTGTACCCAACCAGCTCTCTGCTAATAGTCTGCACCCTAACTAGACTGAACACTTCGTTAGGCAGCAGTATGACCATCGTTTACAACTGCAGATGCTGTGCTTAACAGAGTGCCTGGCATATGAAGGTATGTACTACATCTTGTAGTATTAGAGAAGGCGATGGCAGCCCACTCCAGTACTCTTGCCTGGAAAACCCCATGGACAGAGGAGCCTGGAAGGCTGCAGTCCATGGGGTTGCCAAGAATTGGACACAACTGAGCAACTTCACTTTCACTTTCGTGCATTGAAGAAGGAAATGACAACCCACTCCAGTGTTCTTACCTGGAGAATCCCAGGGACGGTGGAGCCTGGTGGGCTGCCGTCTATGGGGTCGCACAGAGTCGGACATGACTGAAGCGACTTAGCAGCAGAAGCAGCAACTACATATTGTGAAATAAATTAATAGCAATGCTAATCTATTTCTTTTTTTTTAATTTTAATTTTATTTTATTTTTAAACTTTACAATATTGTATTAGTTTTGCCCAACATCGAAATGAATCCGCCACAGGTATTCCTGTGCTCCCCATCCTGAACCCCCCTCCCTCCTCCCTCCCCATACCCTCCCTCTGGGCAGTCCCAGTGCACCAGCCCCAAGCATCCAGCATCGTGCATCGAACCTGGACTGATGACTCATCTCATACATGATATTACACATGTTTCAATGCCATTCTCCCAAATCTCCCCACCCTCTCCCTCTCCACAAGAAAGCAATATCTCATCCCCTAGTCTTCTCCCCCTGCCCCTGAATCTCTGCCTTTGAACTCTAACCTGAGGCTTGCCTGCAACTGAGAGTTTTCTGGCCCCTTCATGTCATCCTAAAGCTGAGAATCTTTATCTATTGTTCTGACTTCTTAAAATGTGTCCTGTAAGATACCCTGATCAAATAATGTCTGTCCTATGAGACCACATGTTCTCCTGATGTGCTTCAGTGCTTACCTCTGGGGTTTACCGGTTCACTTCCTATACCTCCTCTTGTCATCAGCTGGTTAACTCCACATTACTTACTATCATCTTATCTGAGTATTTTGATGGACTCCATGTCTCAGCCAGTTATACAGTTTCTCCATCTCCCCTAACCCATGTTTTGCCTAAAGAAAGTAAAAGTGAAAATGAAAGTCACTCAGTTGCGTCCTATTCTTTGTGACCCCATGGACTATATAGTTCATGGAATTCTCCAGGCCATAATACTGGAGTGAGTAGCCATTCCCTTCTCCAGGGGATCTTCCCAATCCAGGAATTGAATCCAGGTCGCCCACATTGCAGGTGGATTCTTTACCAGCTGAGCAACTCAGGGGCTTCCCTGGTGGTGCTGGTGGTAAAGAACCTGACGGCCAGTGCAGGAGATGTAAGAGACCTGGGTTCCATCCCTGGGTCCAGAAGATCCCTAGAGAAGAGAATGGCAACCCATTCCAGTATTCTTGCCTGGGAAATTCCATGGATAGAGGACCCTGGCAGGCTATAGTTGGGTCACAAAGTGTCAGACATGACTGTATTAACTTAGCAGATACAGGTGACCTAAAAGTACATTCCACCAAAGAATACATGCCAAGTTCAATTGAAGTCATGTATGGATGTGAGAGTTGGACTGTAAAGAAAGCTGAGCACCGAAGAATTGATGCTTTTGAACTATGGTGTTGGAGAAGACTCTTGAGAGTCTCTTGGACTGCAAGGAGCTCCAACCAGTCAGTCCAAAAGGAAATCAGTCCTGAATATTCATTGGAAGGACTGATGTTGGACCTGAAACTCCAATACTTTGGCTACCTGATGTGAAGAGCTGACTTATTTGAAAAAATCCTGATGCTGGGAAAGATTGAAGGTGGGAGGAGAAGGGGATGAGATGGTTGATGGCATCACTGACTCGATGGGCATGAGTTTGAGAAAACTCTGGGAGTTGGTGATGGACAGGGAAGCCTGGCATGCTGCAGTCCATGGGGTCACAGTCAGACACGACTGAGTGACTGAACTGAACTGAAGTGCTTGTACATTTTGCCTAAAGTCCACATGAAATGGCAGGGCATTTGCAAGATACACTTACCAGCTTTCAGGTGGAATATTATAAATCACTTATTGGCTACCACCCAGAGGTGGTGACAGATTTAATGTTATATGATTCATTAGTAACTAATATCTCGGAACTAAATGGACCCATAAGCCTCAGTGCTGACATTTGTGTGATCCTACAGGTGTGACTTAACTCTGTTTAAACAGGGACTTCCTCATAAGAGAACATGATGATAACAGTATTAATAGATTGTCAGAAGAGCAAGCAAACATCTTTGCCTTGATCAAAATCTTAGGGGAAAGCATTAACTTCTTCACTTCATTTGTAAATATGATTTTAGGAGGCCTTTTGTAGATTTTTAAAATCAGGTTAAGGAAATCTCCCACTGCTCCTAGTCTTCTGAGTTACTGAGAATGGCTGTTGAACTTTACTAGATGCTTTTTCTACATCACATACGATTATGTGATACTTGCATTGATGCCCAAGTATCAGTCTTGCATCATGAACTTAACCTGACTGCTCATGTTGTATCATTCTTTTTGCATGTTGATTCCATGTACTGATGCTTTACTAAGGATTTTTGTATCTATATTCCTAAGCAATATTGCTCTGTAATTTTTCATTCTGTATTTGATTTTTAAAATTTTGTTTATTTTTACTTGGACGATAATTGCTTTACAATATTGTGTTGGTTTCTGCCATACAGCAACGTGAATCAACCACAGGTATACATATGTACCTTTCTTCTTGAACTTTCCTCCCACCTCCCACCTCATCCCACCCCTCTAGATTATCACAGAGCACCTGATTTGAGCTATTTATTTGATTTTGATACCAGAGTGATATAGCTTCAAAAAATAAATTAAGTAGTGTTCCCGCCTTTTCTATTTTCTGGAACAGTTTTTTTAGATTTGGTGCCATTTCTTCACTAAACATTTGGTAGAATTCTCTTGATTATGTTTGCCATATTGTTAATTTTTAATGTTGTTTTCTCTGTTATTTATTTTTATGTCATTCTTTGGGTTACTTGCACAGTCTAGGGGATTTCATTTTGATTTATCTATAGTGCTTTTGAGTATAACCTTTTGTATAACTTTGTAAGTAGTGGTTCTATATTTTAACTTATACATACATAACTTATTATAGTGTGTTGGTTGTGATGTTTTATCAGTTCCAGCAGAACCCAGAAACTTTATATTCTTTTATCCTCCCTTGTTTGTGATACAGTCATTTAAAATATTTTCTCTACATACACTTATAACACCCTTCAACAGTGCTGTAATTTAAAAAAATATTTATTTTTTATTGAAGGATAATTGCTTTATAGAATTTTGTTGCTTTATGTCACACCTCAATATGAATCAGCCATAGGTATACACATGTCCCCTCCTTTTGAACCTCCGTCCCATTTCCCTCCCCTTCCCACCCCTCTAGGTTGATACAGAGCCCCTGTTTGAGTTTCCTGAGCCATAGAGCCAATTCGCATCAGCTATCTATTTTACATATGGTAATGTAAGTTTCCATGTTACTCTTTCCATACATCTCACCCTCTCCTCCCCTCTCCCCATGTCCATAAATTTATTCTCTATGTTAGTTTTTCCAATGTTGCCCTGTAAATAAATTCTTCACTACTATTTTTTCTAGATTCCGTATATATGCATTAGACTTCGACGTTTATCTTTCTCTTTCTGACTCACTTCACTCTGTATCATAGGTTCTAGGCTCATCCACCTCTTTAGAACTGACTCAAATATATTCATTTTTATGGCTGAGTAATATTCCATTGTGCATATGTACCACAACTTCTTTATCCATTCATCTGTCGATGGACATCTAGGTGGCTTCCAGGTTCTAGCTATTGTAAATAGTGCTGCAATGAACAATGGGATACATGTATCTTTTTCAATTTTGATTTCCTCAGGGTATATGCCTACGAGTGGGATTGCTGGGTCATATGGTGGTTTTATTCCTAGTTTTTTAAGGAATCTCCATACTGTCTTCCATAGTGGCTGTATCAATTTACATTCCCACTAACAGTGTAAGAGTGTTCCCTTTTCTCCACACCCTCTCCAGCATTTATTGCTTGTAGACTTTTACATAATGGCCATTCTAACCGGTGTGAGGTGATATCACATTGTGGTTTTGATTTGCATTTCTCTAATTATGAGCAATGTTGAGCATCTTTTTATGTGTATGCCTTCTTTGGAAAAATGTCTGTTTAAGTCTTTTTACCACTTTTTTATTAGGTTGTTTGTTCTTCTGGTATTGAGTTGTATGAGCTGCTTGTGTATTTTGGAAATTAATCCTCTGTCAGTTGTTTCATTTGCTATTATTTCCTCCCCTTCTGAGGGTTGTCTTTTCACCTTTCTTATCATTTCCTTTGCTGTGCTAAAGCTTTTAAGCTTAATCAGGTCTCACCTGTTTACTTTTGTTTTAATTTCCATTACTCTAGGAGGTGGGTCATAGAGGATCTTGCTTTGATTTTTGTCATCGAGTATTTTGCCTATGTATACGTCTAAGAGTTTTTATGGTTTCTGGTCTTACATTTAGGTCTTTAATCCATTTTGAGTTTGTCTTTGTGTATTGTGTTAGGAAGTGTTCTAATTTCATTCTTTTACATGTAGCTGTCCAGTTTTCCCAGCACCATTTATTGAAGAGGCTGTCTTTGCCCCATTGTATATTCTTATCTCCTTTGTCAAAAATAAGGTACTCATAGCTGCATGGGTTTTTTCTAGGCTTTCTATCTTGTTCCATTGGTTTATATTTCTGCTTTTGTGCCAGTACCATACTGTCTTGATGACTGTAGCTTTGTAGTATAATCAGAAGTCAGGAAGGTCGATTCCTCCAGCTCCGTTCTTTCTCAAGACTGCTTTGGCTATTCAGGGTCTCTTGTGTTTCCATATGAATTGTGAAATTTTTTATTCTAGTTCTGTGAAAAATGCCATTGGTAATTTGATAGGGATTGCATTAAATCTGTAGATTGCATTTGGTAGTATAGTCATTTTCATAATATTTATCCTTCATACCCAGGAACACAGAATATCTCTCCATCTGTTTATGTCATCT
The DNA here is from genome assembly GCF_032452875.1 of Bos javanicus. Classification (NCBI taxonomy): domain Eukaryota; kingdom Metazoa; phylum Chordata; class Mammalia; order Artiodactyla; family Bovidae; genus Bos; species Bos javanicus. The sequence goes on from NC_083881.1 coordinate 4,775,055, forward strand.
TTGATTTATTTCATTACTATCTTATAATTTTCTGCATTCAGATCTTTTGTCTCTTTAGGTGAGTTTATTCCTAGATATTTAATTCTTTTTGTTGCAATGGTGAGTGGGATTGATTCCTTAAATTCTCTTTCTGATTTTTCATTGTTAGAACATAGAAATGCAAGTGATTTATGTGTATTGATTTTGTATCCTACAACTTTGCTAAATTCACTGATTAGCTCTAGTAATTTTCTGATACTACCATTAGGGTTTTCTATGTATAGTATTGTGTCATCTGCAAACAGTGAGAGCTTTACTTCTTCTTTTCCAATCTGGATTCCATTTATTTCTTTTTCTTCTCTGATTGCTGTAGCTAGGACTTCCAGAACTATGTTGAATAATAGTGGGGAAAGTGGACACCCTTGTCTTGTTCCTGATCTTAAGGGGAATGCTTTCAGTTTTTCACCACTGAGAATAATGTTTTCTGTAGGCTTATCATATATGGCCTTTACCATGTTGATGTAGGTTCCTTCTGTGCCCATTTTTTGAAGAGTTTTAATCATAAATGGGTGCTGAATTTCATTAAAGGCTTTTTCTGCATTTATTATCATATGGTTTTTATCTTTCTATTTGTTAATATACTGAATCACGTTGATTGATTTGTGTATATTGAAGAATCCTTGCATCCCTGGAACAAACCCGACTTGATCATGGTGTATGAGCTTCTTGATATGTTGCTGAATTTTGTTGACTAGAATTTTGTTGAGGAGTTTTGCATTCTATGCTCATCAGTGATATTGCCCTGTAGTTTTCTTTTTTGTGTGTTGTCTTTGTCTGGTTTTGGTATCAGGGTGATGTGGCTTCGTGGAATGAGTTTGAAAGTGTTTCTTCCTCTAACAATGCTGTAATTTTTAACCCCTTTAAACATAACTTAGAAAATTTAAGAAGGAAAGAAAAAGTCTATTTTCTTTACCTATACATTTGCTTCCTTTATTTTTCCTCACAGATTGTCTCAACTGAATCTCACATCATGCCCTACAGTAGATTAGACATTATTTTCTTCCATACACAACAATCTTATTTTTATAAAGTGAATCATTGTCCTAGCTCACTAGCTCCTAAATGGCATAATCAGAATATGAATTCCAAATCTAGGATTATTTTTTTTTCTTTTCAGCAGACTGCCTTTCTAAATGAAGACAGCAGTGGTTAAGACAGGCTCTTACAGGACAGTCAGCCTGGGTTTGACTCAATATTTTGCATATTCCAATATCCTGTGGGAGTTTTATGAATTAGCAAGATTAACTTGTTTTCCTCACTTTTTCATCTGTACAAAGTAGTACTGATCACATCTATTTTGTAGAGTTGTTATAAAAATTCCAACTCTTAGGGCATAGTATCTGGAATATGGTAAGTCAGTTATTATTATAGATGAAACCAACTTTACACATAAGAACTTTACAAATAGGAGTTGAGTGGGCATGTCAGTGTGGACTCAGAGAGACTGATTTGATGGGAACAGAAGGTGTGCCTGGAGAGTCCTGTTCAATGAGCTGCTTGCCTAGGTAAAGCTGAGTCACAGAAGATTACTTTAGCTTCAGATGGAAAGACAAGAAGGCCTAGCTGAAAATGTGAGCTTCAATATTATGATAAACGATGAATCTTGCCCAGAGTGTGTGTGGAAAATGCACTGGAAGCTGAGAACTCTCTCTGATTTTCTAAAATCTACAAAGTTGAAATGCTTATCTCCTTGATTCATCTTTCATAAGAGCTCTTGTATAGATCAGTTTTTATAAAATTGGGCTAAATTTTCAAATAGCATATCTGGGTTTAAGGATTCTTTGTTCATTACCAATAGTCCTAGCAATAAGAAGATTAATTTTTCAACAACTCAGTATGTATGGTTGTAATGTGTTCCCCTGAAACACAATTTTATATCATCCCACTGGAGGGGAACAGATTGAACTCAATTTTTTCATTCTCTCCCTTATTATTGAAATATTGAAGCACAACAAAGACACCTTTTTTCCCCCTAATTGCTTGTTCCCTAGCTGCTGACATATTGTTGATTCTGAAAATTTCAAATATTGATGTCGACATGACAATACATATTTCTGCACTACAAGTGCTTGTCAGAAATTTAAAAAATTGCAAGGGAAAGCACATGATAAATTGAGAAATCTTCTACCACTGCACTTCCTTACCAGGAACAAACATTGGTCAAAAAACAAAAGAAATAGAAATGCTTGACTCTTTGAAAGGAGCATGGAAGTTTCCATATGGGTTCATCTATCATCTCTGGCAAGCAACACCTTCTGAGTGGCTGCAGGAGACTGCCCCCTTGCCTGTGTGTAAAGCCTGAGATCAGCAGAAACTTCCCCTGCAATCTGTTTACAATTTCTAAGAAGAAATTGCCATAAATGAAAAAGAAAAAGAAAGAACTGTCTGCGTATATTCTCAGATCAATATTTTCCAATGGTGTGCTGTGTTGCACACCATTTTGTTGTGTTGCAACTGAGGAATGCCTATAAACATCAATAAATAAAAAAGAAAGGAAGAAGCAAAGAGAGAGAGAGCATGAATGGATGAACAAGAGTGTAACATACTTTTTACTGTGTTGTGTGCTCAATCGCTCAGTTGTGTACAACTCTGCGACTTTGTGGACTATAGCCCACCAGGCTCCCCTGTCCATGGGGTTCTCCAGACAAGAATACTGGAGTAAGTTACCATTTCTTCCTCCAGGGGGTCTTCCTGACCCAGGGATCAAACCCATGTATTCTGTGTTTCCTATATTGCAGTGGGGATGCAAGGGCCATCTGGAAAGTCAATGCTTTTTACTACTCTGTATTGATCTTCTCTAGGTTCTGAGGTTACTGTGAAGCTTATTCATGGACTAATACTTCACTGATACTTTCTTAAACTAATGTTTGTGGTCTAATAAATACTACTTTATATGTCTAATATCCTGTGAAACTTCTGCATTCATAATCTTACTCAAAGCACCATCAGCAATGCTGAAATAAGGATTGCCATGGATTGGATATAATAAATGATCCCAGCTTAGATCCAGGCCATGGGGATAAGAACATCCTAGATGATCCAGCTCCAGCCCAACAGGAAGACATGCCCAAATGCCCCCATAAAGCAAAGGCATATAATAGTTTTAATTGCTATCATCATTTCTAAATTTTAAGCCTCTATTTTTGGAAGGCTTTTTCTGTATGGCTAATTATTGTGTTGACCTGGCTAGATGGAGCTACATTTTCCAGAATTCTCTTTCCTGTGTGTTTCCTAGCAGGATGGGCCACAAGGGAGAGTCATGCAAGATCTGGATGGGAGAAGTAAGACATTAGCAGTTTTATAGCTGACATACATTGTTATCAATCTACAGACTCACCTCATTAGCATGAAGCAGCTTCTGGGCTGGGAATTGCTTTACATTCCCTGAATGCTCCTTCAGTTTTTTTAAGGTTCCTGCATCAGATGTGAGGTGTTTAGCTCTGTGACAAGGGGTCCTGGCTTTTGTAGGGTGTCCACATCACCAGGGTCAGAAACAAGAGCAGACATGGCTTCAGTCCATCTTTGTGGGATTCTAACTCACGCTTATGAGGTTCCAGCCTGCTCCTGATATTTCCCCATATTCTTAGCCCACAGACTCCAATCTCCAGCCTCAGACTTGGAGACACAGCCCCATAGCACCTGGCTAACTAGCTCCATAATCGTGAGGGCCAAGTGCATCTAACAAATCACCTTTTGTACATCCTACCGGTTTTGCTTTTCTGATTGAACCTTGTCTGATATATAAATAATTATTGCAAAAAGTCCTGAGAGAAAACAGGGGTCACTTACAACTTTTCTTATTATGGAAGGTGTCAAGAAAAATAAAAATGATGGCTTTGAGCTAATTTCTCAAGACTGTATGCAAACTTGGAAATTAAAAGAGGAACTTTTTCATGCCAATGTAGTCTAGAAGCTGGAATAAACCCCAGAAATAGACAAAATCCTTCAGTGACACAGTACACAGCAATGGCAAAGAGGTGGTGTGAGTGGTAATGAGCCTGCCTGCCAATGCAGGAGACGTTTGAGACAATGGTTTGATCCCTGGATCAGGAAGATCCCCAGGAGGAGGTAATGGAAATCTACTCCAGTACTCTTGGCTGGAGACTCCCCACAGAGAGAGGAGCCTGGCAGGCTAGTCCATAGGGTTGCAAAAAGTAGGTACGATTCAAACTTGGAGATTGAAAGAGGAGCTTTTCATGCTCATATAGTCTAGAGATATAACTGCAGAGATAAACAAAACCCTCAGTCACTCTGTACACAGCAATGACAGAGACAGGATTAAGGGCCTGCTTCCTTTCTGATTGAGAGATTTGTGAAGGGAGGGGAATTCGTATTCTCTGCAGCTCCAGGAAACTATAGAGGCTTTGCTTTCTTGTCTGCTGTCTGTTGGAAAATAGAGGTGGCCCAATTTGTAATACGTATGGGCTTCCCTGATGGCTCAGTGGTAAAAAAAAATCATCTAGGAGATGCCAGTTCGATCCCTGGATCAGGAATATCCCCCGGATGACAACCACTCCAGTATTCTTGTCTGGGAAAGCCCATGGACAGAGGACCCTGGTAGGCGACAGTCCATGGAGTCACAAAGAGTTGGACATGACTTAGCGACTAAACAATAACAACAACAACAATTTGTAATAGAAGCCACAGATATTACACTCTCCAGGAAGAGACTGTCAATCATTAGTAAGAAGGTTGAATTTCCCATGTCAACAGTAAATTGTTTGGAAGCACTGGTCAATTTCAGGTAATAGTCTGTGCCAGATCTTTTATAATTATATGTTGATCTTTCAATTATTCTATTATTATTATTCAACTTTTAGAAAAATGGATTCCATATTTTATTTTTTAAACATTTTTTTGTTTTTGTGTTTTGTGTTTTTTTGACTGCACTGGATCTTTGTTGATGCTCACAGGCTTTCTCTATTTGCAGAAAGTGAGGGCTACTCTTTAGTTGTGGTTCCAGGGCTTCTCATTGTGTGGCTTCTCTTGTTGCACAGCACAGACTCTAGGTGAGCAGACTTCAGTAATTGTGGTGCACAGGCTTAGTTACCCTGAGGCATGTGGAATCTTCCCAGACTGGGGATCAAACCTGTGTCCCTTGCTTTGGCAGGTAGATTCTTTTTTTTTTTAATTTAATTTTATTTTTAAACTTTACATAATTGTATTAGTTTTGCCAAATATCAAAATGAACCCGCCACAGGTATACATGTGTTCCCCATCCTGAACCCTCCTCCCTCCTCCCTCCCCATACCATCCCTCTGGGTCGTCCCAGTGCACTAGCCCCAAGCATCCAGTATCATGCATCGAACCTGGACTGGCATCTCGTTTCATACATGATATTTTACAGGTTTCAATGCCATTCTCCAAAAACTTCCCACCCTCTCCCTCTCCCATAGAGTCCATAAGACTGTTCTATACATCAGTGTCTCTTTTGCTGTCTCGTATACAGGGTTATTGTTACCAGCTTTCTAAATTCCATATATATGCGTTAGTATACTGTATTAGTGTTTTTCCTTCTGGCTTACTTCACTCTGTATAATAGGCTCCACAGTTTCATCCACCTCATTAGAACTGATTCAAATGTTTTCTTTTTAATGGCTGAGTAATACTCCATTGTGTATATGTACCACTGCTTTCTTATCCATTCATCTGCTGATGGACATCTAGGTTGCTTCCATGTCCTGGCTATTATAAACAGTGCTGCAGTGAACACTGGGGTACACGTGTCTCTTTCCCTTCTGGTTTCCTCAGTGTGTATGCCCAGCAGTGGGATTGCTGGATCATAAGGCAGTTCTATTTCCATTTTTTTAAGGAATCTCCACACTGTTCTCCATAGTGGCTGTACTAGTTTGCATTCCCACCAACAGTGTAAGAGGGTTCCCTTTTCTCCACATCCTCTCCAGCATTTATTGCTTGTAGACTTTTGGATCACAGCCATTCTGACTGGCATGAAATGGTACCTCATAGTAGTTTTGATTTGCATTTCTCTGATAATGAGTGATGTTGAACATCTTTTCATGTGTTTGTTAGCCATCTGTATGTCTTCTTTGGAGAAATGTCTATTTAGTTCTTTGGCCCATTTTTGATTGGGTCATTTATTTTTCTGGAGTTGAGCTGTAGGAGTTGCTTGTATATTTTTGAGATTAGCTGTTTGTCAGTTGCTTCATTTGCTATTATTTTCCCCCATTCTGAAGGCTGTCTTTTCACCTTGCTAATAGTTTCCTTTGATGTGCAGAAGCTTTTAAGTTTAATTAGGTCCCATTTGTTTATTTTTGCTTTTATTTCCAATATTCTGGGAGGTGGGTCATAGAGGATCCTGCTGTGATGTATGTCGGAGAGTGTTTTGCCTATGTTCTCCTCTAGGAGTTTTATAGTTTCTGGTCTTACGTTTAGATCTTTAATCCATTTTGAGTTTATTTTTGTGTATGGTGTTAGAAAATGTTCTAGTTTCATTCTTTTACAAGTGGTTGACCAGAGTTCCCAGCACCACTTGTTAAAGAGATTGTCTTTAATCCATTGTATATTCTTGCCTCCTTTATCAAAGATAAGGTATCCATATGCGCATGGATTTATCTCTGGGCTTTCTATTTTGTTCCATTGATCTATATTTCTGTCTTTGTGCCAGTACCATACTGTCTTGATAACTGTGGCTTTGTAGTAGAGCCTGAAGTCAGGTAGGTTGATTCCTCCAGTTCCATTCTTTCTCAAGATCGCTTTAGCTATTCAAGGTTTTTTGTATTTCCATACAAATTGTGAAATTATTTGTTCTAGCTCTGTGAAGAATACTGTTGGTAGCTTGATAGGGCTTGCATTGAATCTATAAATTGCTTTGGGTAGTATACTCATTTTCACTATATTGATTCTTCCAATCCATGAACATGGTATATTTCTCCATCTATTAGTGTCCTCTTTGATTTCTTTCACCAGTGTTTTATAGTTTTCTATATATAGGTCTTTAGTTTCTTTAGGTAGATATATTCCTAAGTATTTTATTCTTTCCATTGCAATGGTGAATGGAATTGTTTCCTTAATTTCTCTTTCTGTTTTCTCATTATTAGTGTATAAGAATGCAAGGGATTTCTGTGTGTTGATTTTATATCCTGCAACTTTACTATAGTCATTGATTAGTTCTAGTAATTTTCTAGTGGAGTCCTTAGGGTTTTCTATGTAGAGGATCATGTCATCTGCAAATAGTGAGAGTTTTACTTCTTCTTTTCCAATTTGGATTCCTTTTATTTCTTTTTCTGCTCTGATTGCTGTGGCCAAAACTTCCAAAACTATGTTGAATAGTAATGGTGAAAGTGGGCACCCTTGTCTTGTTCCTGACTTTAGGGGAAATGCTTTCAATTTTTCACCATTGAGGATAATGTTTGCTATGGGTTTGTCATATATAGCTTTTATTATGTTGAGGTATGTTCCTTCTATTCCTGCTTTCTGGAGAGTTTTTATCATAAATGGGTGTTGAATTTTGTCAAAGGCTTTCTCTGCATCTATTGAGAAATCATATGGTTTTTATTTTTCAATTTGTTAATGTGGTTTATTACATTGATTGATTTGCAGATATTGAAGAATCCTTGCATCCCTGGGATAAAGCCCACTTGGTCATGGTGTATGATCTTTTTAATGTGTTGTTGGATTCTGGTTGCTAGAATTTTGTTAAGGATTTTTGCATCTATGTTCATCAGTGATATTGGCCTGTAGTTTTCTTTTTTTGTGGGATCTTTGTCAGGTTTTGGTATTAGGGTGATGGTGGCCTCATAGAATGAGTTTGGAAGTTTGCCTTCCTCTGCAATTTTCTGGAAGAATTTGAGCAGGATAGGTGTTAGCTCTTCTCTAAATTTTTGGTAGAATTCAGCTGTGAAGCCGTCTGGACCGGGGCTTTTGTTTGTTGGAAGATTTTTGATTACAGTTTCAATTTCCGTGCTTGTGATGGATCTGTTAAGATTTTCTATTTCTTCCTGGTCGAGTTTTGGAAAGTTGTACTTTTCTAAGAATTTGTCCATTTCTTCCACGTTGTCCATTTTATTGGCATATAATTGTTGATAGTAGTCTCTTATGATCCTTTGTATTTCTGTGTTGTCTGTTGTGATCTCTCCATTTTCGTTTCTAATTTTATTGATTTGATTTTTCTCCCTTTGTTTCTTGATGAGTCTGGCTAATGGTTTGTCAATTTTATTTATCCTTTCAAAGAACCAGCTTTTGGTTTTGTTGATTTTTGCTATGGTCTCTTTTGTTTCTTTTGCACTTATTTCTGCTCTAATTTTTAAGATTTCTTTCCCTCTACTAACCCTGGGGTTCTTCATTTCTTCCTTTTCTAGTTGCTTTAGGTGTAGTGTAGAGTTAGGTTATTTATTTGACTTTTTTCTTGTTTCTTGAGGTGTACCTGTATTGCTATGAACTTTCCCCTTAGGACTGCTTTTACCGTGTCCCACAGGTTTTGGGTTGTTGTGTTTTCATTTTCATTAGTTTCTATGCAAATTTTGATTTCTTTCTTGATTTCTTCTGTGATTTGTTGGTTATTCAGCAGCGTGTTGCTCAGCCTCCATATGTTGGAATTTTTAATAGTTTTTCTCCTGTAGTTGAGATCTAATTTTACTGCATTGTGGTCAGAAAAGATGCTTGGAATGATTTCTATTTTTTTGAATTTACCAAGGCTAGCTTTATGGCCCAGGATGTGATCTATCCTGGAGAAGGTTTCATGTGCGCTTGAGAAAAAGGTGAAATTCATTGTTTTGGGATGAAATGTCCTATAGATGTCAATTAGGTCTAACTGGTCTATTGTATCATTTAAAGTTTGTGTTTCCTTGTTAATTTTCTGTTTAGTTGATCTATCCATAGGTGTGAGTGGGGTATTAAATTCTCCCACTATTATTGTGTTATTGTTAATGTCTCCTTTCATACTTGTTAGCATTTGTCTTACATACTGTGGTGCTCCCGTGTTGGGTGCATATATATTTATAAGTGTTATATCTTTTTCTTGGATTGATCCTTTGATCATTATGTAGTGAACATCTTTGTCTCTTTTCACAGCCTTTGTTTTAAAGTCTATTTTATCTGATATGAGTATTGCTACTCCTGCTTTCTTTTGGTCCCTATTTGCATGGAAAATCTTTTTCCAGCCCTTCACTTTCAGTCTGTATGTGTCCCCTGTTTTCAGGTGGGTCTCTTGTAGACAACATATATAGGGGTCTTGTTTTTGTATCCATTCAGCCAGTCTTTGTCTTTTGGTTGGGGCATTCAACCCATTTACGTTTAAGGTAATTACTGATAAGTATGATCCCGTTGCCATTTACTTTATTGTTTTGGGTTCGAATTTATACACCATTTTTGTGTTTCCTGTCTAGAGAATATCCTTTAGTATTTGTTGGAGAGCTGGTTTGGTGGTGCTGAATTCTCTCAGCTTTTGCTTGTCTGAAAAGCTTTTGATTTCTCCTTCATACTTGCATGAGATCCTTGCTGGGTACAATAATCTGGGCTGTAGGTTATTTTCTTTCATCATTTTAAGTATGTGTTGCCATTCCCTCCTGGCTTGAAGAGTTTCTATTGAAAGATCAGCTGTTATGCTTATGGGAATTCCCTTGTGTATTATTTGTTGTTTTTCCCTTGGTGCTTTTAATATTTTTTCTTTGTGTTTGATCTTTGTTAATTCGATTAATATGTGTCTTGGGGTGTTTCGCCTTGGGTTTATCCTGTTTGGGACTCTCTGGGTTTCTTGGACTTGGGTGATTATTTCCTTCCCCATTTTAGGGAAGTTTTCAACTATTATCTCCTCAAGTATTTTCTTGTGGTCTTTCTTTTTGTCAAATGCTAAATGTTGTAGCATTTAGTATTGTCCTGGAGGTCTCTGAGATTGTCCTCATTTCTTTTAATTTGTTTTTCTTTTATCCTCTCTGATTCATTTATTTCTACCATTCTATCTTCTAATTCACTAATCCTGTCTTCTGCCTCTGTTATTCTACTATTTGTTGCCTCCAGAGTGTTTTTAATTTCATTTATTGCATTATTCATTATATATTGACTCTTTTTTATTTCTTCTAGGTCCTTGTTAAACCTTTCTTGCATCTTCTCAATCCTTGTCTCCAGGCTATTTATCTGTGATTCCATTTTAATTTCAAGATTTTGGATCAATTTCACTATCATTATTTGGAATTCTTTATCAGGTAGATTCCCTATCTCTTCCTCTTTTGTTTGGTTTGGTGGGCATTTATCCTGTTCCTTTATCTGCTGGGTATTCCTCTGTCTCTTCATCTTGTTTAAATTGCTGAGTTTAGGGTGTCCTTTCTGTATTCTGGCAGTTTGTGGAGTTCTCTTTATTGTGGCGTTTCCTCGCTGTGTGTGGGTTTGTACAGGTGGCTTGTCAAGGTTTCCTGGTTAAGGAAGCTTGTGTTGGTGTTCTGGTGGGTGGAGTGGTATTTCTTCCCTCTGGAGTGCAATGAAATGTCCAGTAATGAATTATGAGACGTCTATGGTTTTGGGGTGACTTTGGGCAGCCTGTATCTTGAAGCTCAGGGCTGTGTTCCTTTGTTGCTGGAGAATTTGCTTGGTATGTCTTGCCCTGGAACTTGTTGGCCCTTGTGTGGTGCTTGGTTTCAGTGTCGGTATGGAGGCGTTTGATGAGCTCCTGTCAATTAAAATTCCTTGGAGTCAGGAGTTCCCTGGAGTCAGGGTTTGGACTTAAGCCTCCTGCTTCCAGTTATCGGTCTTATTTTTACAGTAGTTTCAAAACTTCTCCTTCTATACAACACCATTGATAAAACATCTACATTAAAGATGAAAAGTTTCTCTACTGTGAGGGTCACTCAGAGAGGTTCACAGTATTACATGGAGAAGAGAAGAGGGAGGTGGGAGAGGTGACCCAAATGAGATGAGGTGGAATCAATAGTGGAGAGAGTGGGCTAGCCAGTAGTCACTTCCTTATGTGCACTCCACAACTGGACCACTCAGAGATGTTCACGGAGTTATACAGAGAAGAGAAGAAGGAAGAAGGAGACAGAGGTGGCCAGAAGGATAAAAGGGGGGAATGAAAAGGAGGGAGACAGATCCAGCCAGTAATCAGTTCCCTAAGTGTTCTCCACCGTCTGGAACACACAGAAATTCACAGAGTTGGGTAGAGTAGAGAGGGGTTAGGGAGGAGACACAGGCGACCTGGTGGAGAAAAAGGAGAGTCCAAAGGGAGAGAGAGCAGTCAAGCCAGTAATCTCGCTCCCTAGTGAAAAATGCGTCCTGAAGATTGGGTTCTTAAAGGTACAAAATTGGTAACAAATACATAGAAGCAAAAATTAAAAATCTAGAGTAGAGTTTGGAATTTCAAAAATACGATATTAAAGAAAAGAAGAAGGAAAAGAAAGAGAGAAAAAACGAACAAAGAAAAACAAACAAGGTTGCAAAAATTATAAAGAAAATACAGGTACAAAATTGACAACTAATACCAAAAAGCAAAAATTAAAAATCCAGAGTAGAGTTTGGAATTTCAAAAATACAATGTTAAAAAAAAAAGGAAGAAGAAAAATAAAGAGAGAAAACAAACAAACAAACAAAAACAAACAATGTCGCAAAAATTATAAAGAAAATACAGGTACCAAATTGATATCAAATACCAAAAAGCATAAGTTAAAAATCTAGAGTAGAGTTTGGAATTTCAGATATACAATGTTATATAAAAGAAGAAGAGAAAGAAACAGAGAAAAAAGAAAAAAAGTCACAGAAATTATAAAAAAAAACTATAGGTACAAAATTGATAACATATACCAAAAATCTAAAATTAAAAATCTAGAGTAGAGTTTGAAATTTCAAAAATACAATGTTAAAGAAAAGAAGAAAAAAAAAGGTCAAAAAAATTATAAAATATATATATATATGAAGTTTGCTGAAGAAGAAAAAAATAGGGTCTTTTTTTTTTTTTTGCAAAGTAATAGGTTATAAAAGTGAAAATTAAAGGAACAATAGAGGACTTAAAAAAATTTTTTTTAATTAAAAAAAAGAAAGAAAGAAAGAAGGATCGTAAAAATAGTAAAAATATATCTAGGACTTTCTCTGGTTTTGTTGTGAGTATTGTGGGTTCAGTTCATTTTTGGCTAGTTCCTTGGTCCGACTTATATTTCTCAAGATCTATAGGCCCCTTCCTATGTAGTCCGTAGTAACCACAGGGTTTTAATCTCCGAGGCGTTTCCTTCTGTTATAACTTCTTCTGTTTGCTGGTCTCTTCAGTGTCTGGTTTCCGCCCTGACACAAAGGGGACGGTGGAGGACACTTTTTTTTTGTTTTTTAGGCTCACTTGTTCAGTCGCGCTGTGGGGAGGGAGGGAGGGATGCTGCAAACAAATAACACTGGCGTGTGCTCGCAGTGCCTCAGCCACACTGGGTCTGCCCCCGCTCACGGCGCGTGTAGCCTCCCTGCCCACACTGCTCAGGCTCTAGGTTGTTCCGCCAGGAACAATCCGAGGCCGGCCCCGGGCTGCATGTACCTCCCAGGTCCAAGCCGCTCAGGTTCAGGCACTCGGGTAGTCCTCAGAGGTGCAGACTCAGTTGGGCCTGCGTTTTGTGCTCTTCCCAGGTCCGAGCAGCTCAGGTGATGAGGTGTTTGGTGAGCGCCAATGCTGCGACTTATCGCCTCCCCGCTACTCGGTTATCTGGGTGTAAAACCAGCGCACTTTCTCAGGCAGATGTTGACCATCCAGACCCCCAAGAAGTTTTAGTTAGCAAAGAAGCCTGCTTACAGTTTTATAGATAATGTCTCTCTGGGGCTGTGATTGCCCCCTTCCGGCTCTGGCTGCCTGTCACGGGACGGGGAAGGTCTGCAGCCAGCTATCTCTGTTCAGTCCTTTGTTCCTTGCGCGGGCCTGGTGGTGTCTTAGGTTAGGGCTGGCTTTTCGCGTGGTAGATATCCCACAGTCTGGTTTGCTAGCCAAATTATTTCGCTCAGATAGCGCTCAGGGTATTCAGGCCAGATTCTTACTCTAAGTGATGCAGCCCGCGCCGCGCCACTCTGACCAGCCCCTGCTTGCCAATGGCGTGTGCGGGCGTCTGCGCTGTTTCTCCGCTGGGGGAGTTACCACAGGGCTCGCAATCTGTGAGTTTTAATTGTTTATTTATTTTTTCTCCCTGTTAAGTTGCCCTCTGTGCTTCAAAGCTTGGCACAGATTCGGCAGTGAGAAGGTTTCCTGGTGTTTGGAATCTTCTCTATTTTTAAGACTCCCTTCCCTGGACGGAACTCCATCCCTCCCTCTTTTGTCTCTTTTTTTTTGTCTTTTATATTTTTCCCTACCTCCTTTAGAAGAGTTGGGTTGATTTTCTGGGTGCCTGATGTCCTCTGCCGGCATTCAGAAGTTGTTTTGTGGAATTTACTCGACGTTTAAATGCTCTTTTGATGAATTTGTGGGGGAGAAAGTGTTCTCCCCGTCCTACTCCTCCGCCATCTTGGCTCCTCCCTGGCAGGTAGATTCTTAACCTCTGGATCACCAGGGATGTTCTATTATCAACTTTTTAATGTTGGTAAAGCAGAGTTGTCTGAAGAAGAAAATGAATAAAAGATTCTAAGAGACTTAGACCCAGTGTTCCTTAATTACACCATCATTTAGCTTTTTATCTTTGATAGATGATTTACAGTTTATATCCTTAACCTTTTGCAGTTCAAAAGCCCAACAAAATCAATATTTCATAATAGGATGCAGTCATGTGATACACACAGAGACTAATTATCCTGAAATCACATTAGGAGAACACTACCAGGTCACTGGCTTCCCAGGTGGCACAATGGTAAAGAATCTGCCTGTCCATGTAAGGAGACACAGGGATGTGGGTTCAATCCATAGGTCAGGGAGATCCCCTGAAGGAGGAAATGGCAACCCACCCCAGTATTCTTGCCTGGGAAATCCCATGGAGAGCCTGGTTACAGTCCACGGGGTCACAAAGAATTGGACACGACTTAGCAACTGAGCATGCATGCACACACCAGATCATTAGTTGGAATCTGAGATTCTACATTCAGGTGAGTTGAAAAGACCCACAGGCATTATAAGCAGCTTCTCTTCTCTTAGATGTTTGTTTTCAGGGGCACAACAGCAAGCTCGCACAATCTATTATGAAATCAAAGATGTGTCTGTTTCAAATTCCTCTCTAGTCACATCCATTGATAAGCATATGTGTTTGGTTACCACTCATGGGGTTGAACTTACCACTTACCATAAGGCAAGAAGTCTTTTCTCAAAAGTTAGAAATTACTTTGCTCAGTGTCTTTCAACTGTGGTATCTAGGTATTTTCAGGCAGTTAGTTGAGGACACCTTTCTTAAAGACAGAATAGAAAGTATGGGAATAGATATCAGATTCAAAGAGGGTGAGTCTAGAATTGTGTAATCACCCTACCGGTAGGTCTGTGGGTGGATAAGCACTGGACAGATGCATGTCCATCAAGACCAGGGTCCCTGTGCTGACCATGCCAAGTGAATGCATTCTTGGGGTATATATGACCTGGCCACTACAAGCAGGACCCTGGCACTTGTTACACCCAACTGCACACCAGTAGGAATATAATCGTAACAACATTTCTGAAGTCCCCTGACACTTAAGGCTCCTCATTGGAAGAATGGTGAGAACAAAGACCACGCACCTGATGGGAGCTATGATGAGGTTAATGCAGCATAACGTATACGAAGCCCTTAGATCACATCATCAACACACCACAAACGACAGCAATATCCTGAAGGCTCTATTCCCATCCTTTCCTATATGTATTCAATACTGGTAAGCTTTCAGGCCTTCTTCTGGGCAAAGTAATTCAGGAGTATTTCATGTTGCTGGGAGGGAAGGACCTGGCCTCCAGCATTCTCTCCCTGTGCAAACACCTAGACTTCACTCATGCACTGATGATCACAATGACATCATTGCTTGTGAATTTCCTTTCCCTTGCTGTCATTGTTCAGTCACTAAGTCATGCCCAACTCTGTGCAAGCCCATGAACTGAGCACGCCAGGCTTCCCTATCCATCACTGTCTCCCAGAGTTTGCTCAAATTCATGTCCATTGAGTCGATGGTGATATCTGACCATCTCATCCTCTGCAGCCCCCTTCTCCTTTTGCCTTCAGTCTTTCCCAGCATCAGGGTCTTTACCAGTCAGTTGGCTCTGCACATCAGGTGGCCAAAGTATTGATGCTTCAGATTCAGTATAAGTACCAGCCTTGTTTCTTATTTTTTTATCCCCTCACCACCACCAGTTTGGGGTTTGGAGCCTTGAAACATTTTTGGCTACACATTTAACTTACATTAAGCCTCCCCGCCCACCATGATAAAAGTCTGTCTTGAACTGGTTTGACTCCCAATGTCTGACACCTCTTTATAGAGTTCCATGTAGGCTTTCTCCCATCTTGGTTTGTATCCATCTTAAAAATGAAACCTAGAAACACATCTGATTCTATCTAAGACTTGACTTAAATATCAATCACTGGACTGAGGCTCTGAAATATCCTTCATTTTCTGCTAATAATTTATTCCCTGTGCTGGGGTCATTCAGTGGTCACTCAGCTACCCCCTCAGGAGGACTGGCTTCACATTGTGTCACCTCTCTGTTACTCACTGAGTATAAATGTCCTGAATGGATATTGACAGACAAGAATCATTCCTTCTACCAGTATCTCTTACTCCGGGCTGGGTGAGCACTGTTCTAGACCTATGTTATTTAGACATGTTATCTAGACCTATGTATAGAGGTATCCTGTATCCAATCCAAGAGCAAGATGTTTGATATGATAGAAGAAATACACAGTCCAGTGAGAGCAGGGTAAATTGATCCTGACAAGAGAAAAATGCAGACCTTTAGTTTGAGAGAGAAAAAGAAGCCTGCCAACTTGGGCAAGTGGAGAGCATTCTCCAGGTAGTATGTGGGAAGTTTCACATGCAAAGTTAACCAGGAACATTTTAACAAATGACATAAATTACAAAAGTAGAATGTGACTGGAGCACAAGGGCCGGGACAATGAAATAATGACAGAGACAAATTAGCATGCAGGATATATTAACTCCATCATTTCCCATAGTCTCCCTTGAGGGTCTTCCCTTCCATGACATGGCCTTGCACCTCCATTGGTCAATGGGATGACTCAACAAATACTTGGAGGCGTTTTATACTCCCACATGTCTCTTTGGATGCTTCTTACCTTTGTCATGAGAACATGATCAGATAACCATTTCAGCTTCAGCCAGGGTCCAAGGTGGTCACGTGATGGTCCTGCAGTCTGGATCCAAGCCCAGGTGGCCTAGCTTCGAATCAAGTCACCTGCCAACCTTCATACCTGCGAGCAAGATATAAGAGTCTACTGAGATTGTTTGTCACTGTGATTGTGTGTCCGTGTGTTACCCAGAGATAGCTGACTAACTCAATAGCTTATAGTGATGTAGTGCTTAACATTTAAGAGCTTGACATATGTCCTTCCAACAACACTGTGAAGAACATGTTTTTACCTGCATTTTTACAGGCAAGGGAACTGAAGCACAGATGGTGAAGTGCCTGCTGAGATCACACAGCAAGAGAAGCTAGAGTCCAAACCATCAAGGTCAGAAAAGGTGAGACGAGAAAAATGTTGTTCAGGTCTGGAAGATGCTGGTCTTTTAATCATCTCACAAAGTTTGGATTATATCTTCAAAGTTTGCAAGGCATTGAAGAAACTTTAGCAGGTGAAGGACACTTAGATTTTGCTCTGATGACATTCTTACCTTTTTGTCCAGCATGAGTTGAAGGGGAAAAGAGGGTTCACAGATAGAAATAAGAGATTGTATGACTTAGGCTTGAACTGGGGCGGTAGAAATGGGGATGGCCATATGTAGACTTTTAAAAATTATTGAAAGTCCAATACTTTGGCCACCTCATGCGAAGAGTTGACTCATTGGAAGACTCTGATTGGGAGGGATTGGGGGCAGGAGGAGAAGGGGACGGCAGAGGATGAGATGGCTGGATGGCATCACTGACTCGATGGATGTGAGTTTGGGTGAGCTCCGGGAGTTGGTGATGGACAGGGAGGCCTGGCATGCTACGATTCATGAGGTCGCAAAGAGTCGGACACGACTAAGTGACTGAACTGAACTGGACTGAACTGAAAGATTATTTTAAAGGATTAGCAATTCAATAGAGTAGAATTAAAGAGATTATCATGTAGAGTGAAGAATGGAATGATAAGAAAGGGCATCCTTGAAAGGAATGGCCAAGGAGAGATGAAAAATCTGAAGTGCTTGGCTAAGGGGATGTCTGATACATTGTCTTGGTGCTTCAGTGTGAAGTCTGGGCTAGATCCTGTGTTTTGATCATAATAGAAATCTCGAGAGAGAATAAGATTGCCCGGGGAGAATAAGGACAGAGCCTGAGGGTATTTAAGAAGAGAGAGAGGAAGAAGATGGGCCCAGAAAATCCTGCCAGGAGGTCAAGATGGAAACCAGGAACCCATGGTCCTGGAGCAAATGTTTCTAAGAAGAAACTCCCACAGCTTTCCAAAGCTTCTGAAATTGTAAGCATCAGCGAGGTTGAAGGGCGTCCACTTTCACATCACAGAAGCCACCTGCTTGTTGGCACATGAGATGCTTTTTGTCTTCTGCCTCATAACTTTCCTTGCACTACATGCTCCAGCCACCCTTAATGAAGAAGATGCCCCTAACAACTCTGCTCTCTCTTGCCTCTTATCAGGGCTGACTTCATGCATGTCCGATCTGTACAGTAGCAGCACAGCTTCTCTCAGAAGAAAGGCAAAGTGGGTTTCCAGCTCTGCTGTCGCCATCTGGAAATTCTGAATGATTTCATCCTTGAACGTGTATCGTGTTTTGGGAGGGAAGTTTCAAGGGCCACTGGAGTGGGTGGGTGAGCAGAGGCGACACCTGTTCCGTGCATGCCCACTGTTTCTTGCAGCCCGCCCCATCTGCACAGAGCACTGTTGCTTCCCCGGGGACACAGAAGTCTGGTGGACAGAATGTGTGAGAACTCAGCAAGACTCAAAAATGTGCAAGGTAACTGTACTTACAACTGAGCTTGGGGGTAAGACTACTGACAGCCTGGAGAGGCTGAAAATGATGGAAAAGAAGGAAAGGAGAAGATGAGGTCATCTGCAGTTCCTCTTCCTCTGAGGCCTTGAAGTGAAAGTTACTCAGTCGTGTCTGACTTTTTGTGACCCCATGGACTGTAGCCCTACAGGCTCCTCTATTCATGGGATATCCCAGGAAAGAATACTAGAGTGGATTTCCATTTCCTTCTCCAGGGGATCTTCCTGACCCAGGGATCAAACTCAGGTCTCCTTTATTGCAGACAGATTCTTTATCTTCTGAGCCACCAGGGGAGCCCTTGGTATCTTTACTCATCAGTAAAGTGAAGACTGCAGTTGTTGGTAGATCATTTATGTTTCACAAAGTGAAATATAAACTATGAGTTAGTTTTCTTCAGCATTTCCATTGCCCTGGTAAAAATGAAATACCTATGGATGTACAAACCACGCAATTAATTTTAGTGATTTTACATGTCAGGTTAGTGCTTTTATATCTACAACGAAGCCCAGTATGGGACAATATAAAGGCAAATGAGTACACTCATATTAATAATTTAGAAGTTTAGTTTTTCTCTACATATAATGGCATCAGATAGCAAGTAAAAGCACTGTGACAAGTTGAGAGAGAAACCACTGAAGACAGATGACTTTTTGAACAAGGGGACCTTCACTTGCATTTTGTACTAGACCTTGCAAATTATCAGTGGGCCCTGCCTCTGGGTTTATGTATAAAAGAAGTCTACATGTATTTCAAGTTTCAGCTAAAACCTCACTTCTACAAGGAAGCCTTTCCTAGACATTCAAATTTTTTTGTTGTTGTTTTTATTCTCTCTATATGGACTCTTATGTTGCATATGTTATTTTCTTTATAGTCATTTTTGATTTATATGACTCTATTCTTTTCTAGCCTATAAACACCTCAATGGCAAGGGTGTCATTTTCTTCACCATTGTATCCCAGAAATAGTGTATGTAGATCATTAAACAAAAAAAAGGGGGGGGGACAAGTTAAACACAATATATTTACAACAAAGAAGTGTTAGATTTAATTTTCATAAAAAAAAGCAACTTTGGGGAAATGTTAATGGTTTTGGGAATTTATGTGTAATTTGGAAAGATAGATCCTGAGATGAAACTGTCAAATTAGTTGGAAGCTGACCTGGAAGCATCTAGCTTGCTATTCAGTGTTAGCTTTGTCCTATTTCAAGGGGGTTTTTAAGTAGGGAGATTTATTTATTTATACAGCAGATGTTATTGAGGGTCTGCTATATGCTAGGCATGATTTTAGTGCACAGGATACATAAAAATCCCTGTCCTTATGGTGCTTAAATTTTATTGGAATGACATTTTTCAGTTCTGTATTTTAGGAAGGTCATATATAGATATGATCAGAAGGTCTCACAATAAGGATGCATTGTCCCTTTGAGATTTCCTTCAGTGATCTCGTCTTCTTTTTTGGAAACATTTGAATCTTATAGTCAACAGATTTTGCACCCAACCCTGAAAGTCTCAAAATGTATTTAGGGATTAAAACCTCTTTTCATGGAATTAATGACTTACACATCTTGTTTGCTTTTCCCATCTCATTTAAAAAAATCTAACTGTATGTGAATTTTCAGAAGATCACAGTATCCCATGATGTTGTTTTCAAACACAAATAGTCAAGTGTTCCAGGAAAAAGAAATGCAGGATTTTGGAAGTGAATTTTCCATTTCCAGAGGGAACAAGGGTAGAAGGATTTAGAATAATGAGAGTTTGAAGTGTCTCTGGGTAAAGATCTCTGCTCCTTTATGCAAGTGTCCAGCACACTTTGCCATCAATCTATTTGACTATCTTGGGTTTTTTTTAGCTCCCAAACCATCAGCCTAAAGGTGATAGGTGAAGTCACAAGCGGATATACAGCTGTTCAACAAAAAGTGGGTATTCCAAAGAAAAGAAAAGAAAGTAGAACAAGGGTTAGGGCCATGAAGAAAGCCTACAGTTAAAGGAGAAACTGCAGGAGGTAAAGGAAATATGGAGCATAGAGAGCAGTCTCAGCGATCAACAAGAAAGTGCAAGCCCATCTAGGGTTTCTAAAAGAGATGGGAAGCTGACCTCGGTTTTGCAACATTTTTGAAATTTGATTCTTTTCATTCAGTTCAGTTCAGTTCAGTTCAGTTGCTCAGTCGTGTCTGACTCTTTGTGACCCCATGAATCGCAGCACACCAGTCCTCCCTGTCCATCACCAACTCCCGGAGTTCACTCAGACTCACATCCATAGAGTCAGTGATGCCATCCAGTCATCTCCTCTTCTGTCGTCCCCTTCTCCTCCTGCCTCCAATCCCTCCCAGCATCAGAGTCTTTTCCAATGAGTCAACTCTTCACATGAGGTGGCCAAAGTACTGGAGTTTCAGCTTTAGCATCAGTCCTTTCAAAGACATCCCAGGGCTGATCTCCTTCAGAATGGACTGATTGAATCTCCTTGCAGTCCAAGGGACTCTCAAGAGTCTTCTCCAACACCACACTTCAAAAGCATCAATTCTTCGGCACTCAGCTTTCTTCACAGTCCAACTCTCACATCCATACATGACCACTGGAAAAACCATAGCCTTGACTAGACGGACCTTTGTTGGCAAAGTAATGTCTCTGCTTTTGAATATGCTATCTAGGTTGGTCATAACTTTCCTTCCAAAGAGTAAGCGTCTTTTAATTTCATGGCTGCAGTCACCATCTGCAGTGATTTTGGAGCCCAAAAAAATAAAGTCTGACACTGTTTCCCCATCTATTTCCCATGAAGTGATGGGACCAGATGCCATGATCTGTGTTTTCTGAATGTTGAGTTTTAAGCCAACTTTTTCACTCTCCACTTTCACTTTCAAGAGGCTTTTTAGTTCCTTTTCACTTTCTGCCATAAGGGTGGTGTCATCTGCATATCTGAGGTTATTGATATTTCTCCCAGCAATCTTGATTCCAGCTTGTGTTTCTTCCAGTCCAGTGTTTCTCATGATGTACTCTGCATATAAGTTAAATAAGCAGGGTGAAAATATACAGCCTTGACGTACTCCTTTTCCTATTTGGAACCAGCCGGTTGTTCCATTTCCAGTTCTAACTGTTGCTTCCTGACCTGCATACAGCTTTCTCAAGAGGCAGGTCAGGTGTTCTGGTATTCCCGTCTCTTTCAGAATTGTCCACAGTTTGTTGTAATCCACACAGTCAAAGGCTTTGGTATAGTCAGTAAAGCAGAAATAGATGTTTTTCTGGAACTCTCTTGCTTTTTCCATGATCCAGCAGATGTTGGCAATTTGGTCTCTGGTTCCTCTGCCTTTTCTAAAACCAACTTGAACAACTGAAAGTTCACGGTTTGCATATTGCTGAAGCCTGGCTTGGAGAATTTTGAGCATTACTTCATTAAGCAAAGAAATATAATCTTAGAATAACGGCTTTCCAGACTTCTTATACACTAAGTCCCCTACAGACAAACCTTCAAGTTGCAAACTTTTAAAGATGCAAGAAGTGTGTTCTTGTTTCCAATCACATGAGTTAGTTCACGTGTCTGGTGGACATGGTCACCTGCATGCATCCTCTACCGGTGGTGGTGCTTTTGTGTACTTTACTGTATAGGGCTGTGCAGAATACGGTAGTGTAGTCCTTTTATTTCAAGTGCAGGGTGTCTGGAAGCAAATGTAAAAACAGTACTGTTGTAGCTGGTACTGCTAAGAAGTGCCAGGAGTTGGAGGCCCAGAGCAAGAACAAGAGGGATAAGACAAAGAAGAAGTAACTGAAGGACTAATGAGATTCACGACACAGAAAATGGCTAGGGGGTTTCCTTTATTTGAGGAAGCACTGTTAGGTTTTGAGGTGCAGGACCTGAACATAGAATCATCCAGGAAGGTTGCAGCAGCCTTTCAGAATACAATCCAGTGCTACCGTGTCATCTATGACGAGAAGAAAAGAGCTACGTCCCAGATATCGCTGGATTGTTTTCTCAAGAGGGTAGATAGAATTGAATCCAGCAAGGAACCAGACCCTGAGCCATTAATGTCAGGTGTGAATGAAATTGCTGCTTGCCCTCCATCTCCTATTGCTTGACGATCCTTCAGGGCTACCATCTCCCACCTCCTTTCTCTCCCCCAGGCAGTCACTCGTCTTGCTGGTTCACTTGATGCCAGTCCTCATGTGCCAGCTGTTGTACTCTACTACTGTATTTTTCAAGGCCTTGAACTATAAGATAAAATATTTTCTTTATTTTTGTTTTTTTTAAATGTATTATTTGTGTGGAAACTATTATAAACCTACTACAGTGCAGTGCTATAATTGGGTACCTAGGCTAACTTTGTTGAACTTAAGAACAAACTGGGCTTATGATCATGTTCTCAGCACAGAACTCATTGGTATGTAGGGGTTTACTATAATCAGTTCACCCGAGGAGTTTTTTAAAGGACATCGTTGCAAGACCAGGAATACACTTTTTTTTTAAACAACATCTCAGGATTTTGATGCACAACTATCAATGATGTTTTATTATTATACTTTATTTTTGTGTGAGTATGACTTAGGGGGAGAAATGAAGGAACACCATCCACACCTCAGGCACCTCAGAGCTGGCACAGAACAGAGACAATCACAGCAAAATTCAGCAGGAAGAATGGGTATCTTGATTAAGCCATGTCACCACAGATGGAAAAAAAAGTCTCTGAAGTGCAGAACAAAATAGATGTAGTCAAGAAAAAGAACTGTTTTCATTACTGTGTAAATAGTGATTTCAGGAATCTTCAGAGCATAAGAGCTGGGGAACTGGGGCATCAGACTGAATTATGTAAGATGAGAATAATGAATAATTATGTTTGGTATTTTTACAAGTTTATTAGCCAAGTACTCTCCATTTTCGCTGATATCTCAAGAGAACAAATGACAGGCTGCTTTCCTGTGTGGGATTCATTTGTATGCTAACCCACAGTGTAAAGTTTGCAGTCATGGGGAGTGCTCTGCGGGAAGTGGGAGTAGGCAGGCCAGAAG
Organism: Bos javanicus; assembly: GCF_032452875.1. Lineage (NCBI taxonomy): Eukaryota > Metazoa > Chordata > Mammalia > Artiodactyla > Bovidae > Bos > Bos javanicus. The sequence continues at coordinate 4,798,102 of NC_083881.1, forward strand.
CTGGTTTCTGTAGAATCAGGCAGGATTTTCCAAGTGCAGTGTAACAGCCCGGCTTATTGAGGGATGTGAAGGCAACCGCAAGTGCTCATGAGGTGCTGTGTCACCTCTGCCATCTCTGAATAGTCTGGAATCGTATCCTACAATCAAGCCACTCTTCTGGTTCTTCACTGCAGCCCCTCTCACTCTGTCTAGGACATCTGCCTGTAGCTTCACCATCACTGCAGGAAACCCAGTGTCTGCACTCCCCCAACCGAACGAGTGGTGCTCCCCCAAGGTCTACATGTCATGTCCTCACCATCTTACAGAAAAGAGTCTGTAGAGTCCCAAGCCAGCATCACCTTATCACCCTCAGTCTGCACTGACCCTGTTTATTCTTTCTCCTTCATCTTACCTTCTACTGTTATGCTCACCACACGTGGTTTTTGGTGTTGTTTAATTACTATGTCATGTCGGACTCCTTTGTGAGCTCATGAACTGTAGCCCACCAGGCTCCTCTGTCCATGGGACTTCCCAGGCAAGAATACCGGAGTGGGTTGCCATTTCCCTCTCCAAGGGATCTTCCTGACCCAGGGATCGAAACCTTGTCTGCTGCATTGGCAGGCAAATTCTTTATCACTGAGCCACCAAGGAAGCCTGAACCCATTTCTTAGAGAACTGAGTTTTGGCACCCTGCCATTTCGTAATGCATTACTGTATAGCCTTGAGGCTTATATTCAAAGTCAAGTACTTAGTATCTGACATTACAGTCATTTATCTGTGGTGTACTTGGAAATGAAGTCAGGAACGTGTTATGATCATGTAAACTCCCAGACTGGTCATAAAGAAGCGTGACAGCTAGTTGGAGAAGCTCTAGTCTGATTTGTGGCACTCTTGTTGAGTTTCTTAGTTGTGATTATAAATAATAAACTCCCTAAACATAATGAAGTAGTAACTGACAATAGAAAATCAATAATGCATGAAAACATCCCTGTGATTTACTGATATCGAAGCACTGTAGGGCTCAAAGCTTGTTCAGAAACCACTTTCGAGGACCAAGAATTGAAGGCATATTCAACAACATTGTGGGGGAGGAGGACATCAACCGACTCCATGTTCATGGTTTAATAATTACCGAGGTGACTAGGTTTCCATGGGATGGGGAGTTCATAAGACACAGGTCAGATAATTTACAGCATGGCTTTTCAACGGCACCGACAGTCTTCTGCTTCTTTATATTGTGCCTCTATTTATGGGAAATAATAAATAAAGCAACCACCATGGCCTCTGCCATTGCTGTTTTAAGAGGATGATATCTCACATTTCATCTTCTTGAACATGGGATTTACAGGGAATAGAAGAATGACTGGCATCTACTCTGTAAGATGGTGGCTGATATCTGGTCCTCTGGTCCTCAAGAAAGAACAGAATTGCACCCAAGACGGAAGGCGGAATAATTAACAACATTAATCATCAATTAACATTTGAAGAGGGATTGGGGTCTCTTGGGAGACTGAATAAAAAAGGAAGGGAGGTCTTCAGTGAGACAAAGAAAGAGTTGAGGGTAAGATTCTTTCAGGCCAACAATACAAATGTTTAAATTCCTTAGTCCTTTTCTCCGTTTCTAAATTTTTCTCTCTATTTTAAATCTGTTTAAAAACATCTCTTGTCTTCAGTTACTTCCAGCATCCATGGCCTTCCCCTTTGGGCGTGATCTAAATCTTCTTGCTTCATTGCCAGTGTGTTTTGTCTTTTGCCTGCTAACACACTTCCCTGCCCTGCGCCCTTTCTCTGTAGGGTCTGTGACTATTTCTGAACCACTGAGATGTACAGGAGAAAAGTCGTGCATTTCTATCTACTGTGCCACTCTGAACGATGAGCTCAAATGCAAAGGGACCTTGACCTTGTGCAGAAGACCCTGAAGAGACTCCTTAGCATCCTCTCTCTTCCTCAACAACGGGTGTTTTTTATAGTCTCATAACTCCTTAGACCTCACATGTATCTGTACAGTCTGAGTCTCAGCTGATGACCTCAGCTCCAATGTACAGAAAAAAAGAAAACTCCACTTCAATGAGTACACACGTTCTTATTGAAAATTGCTTCCATGCTTGGCGCTCTTGTTGAACTTTCTGAGGACAAGTATAACAGTGTTGGAAATGCCTGCCCCGCTTATCCTCTCCCACTTTTGGAAAAAGTCAGGGCACCTTCTCCTACTATTTTTCTAGAGTCTCTGATCTCATTAAGGTCTACCTTTTCAATGACCCCACTTTGCATCCCCTCCCCCACAAATACAAGGGATTTCAGTTCTAGTGGTATCTTTCCATTAGCACCAACTAACAGCACACACACACACACACACACACGCACACACTATCAAACACCCAACTCAATGCCACATTTCACGCCTATTGCTGTGCTGTGCTAAGTCACCTCAGTTGTGTCTGACTCTTTGCAACCCTATGAACTGTAACCCACCAGGCTCCTCTGTCCATGGGATTCTCCAGGCAAGAACACTGGAGTGGGCTGCCATGCCCTCCTCCAGGGGATATTCCTGACCCAGGGATTGAACCTGTGTCTCCAAAGTCTCCTGCATTGGCAGGCAGGCTCTTTGCCACTAGCGCCACCAGGGAAGCCCCCACACTGCTAATACCACCTGCTTATTTCTTGCTCTGTCATAAGCAAGTTTCTAAATAGAATTGTCCAAACTCCTCTTGGTTTCACTCTCTTACTTTCCACATATTCCTCAAGTCAACTACTAGGAATCTATCTGGAACAAGTATTTTTTGAAATAGGGGAGAAGAAATCTTGCACACAATTGATTTATGTTGTCATTTTCTATATCAGATAAAAATGTACATAATTTAAATCATCTACAAAATGAATTTGGGTAATTAAAGTATTATACACTGAGGTTGTCTTTGTTGCCATGTAAAGGTTTAATAAAATAAATGATGCTGTTAGAAATTATTTTTAAAACTGCAATATACATATATATATGTATATATATATACACACACACACACACACATAGGTTTATAAATTGTGTGTGTGTGCTTCAGTCATGTCCAAATCTTTGGGACTCCATGGGCTGTGGCCAGCCAGGCTCCTCTGTCCATGGGATTCTCCAGGCAAGAATACTGGAGTGGGTTGCCATTTCTTCCTCTAGTGGATCTTCTTGGCCCAGGGATTGAATTCTCATCCCCTGTATTGGCAGGCTGATTCTTTATTACTGAGCTACCTGGAAAGTCCATGCTTGTAAATAAATATACTTATATATGTCCTGTGCTATGTATTTCTGCTTTATTGACTATGCCAAAGCCTTTGACTGTGTGGATCACAATAAACTGTGGAAAATTCTGAAAGAGATGGGAATACCAGACTGCCTGACCTGCCTCTTGAGAAATCTGTATGCAGGTCAGGAAGCAACAGTTAGAACTGGACATGGAACAACAGACTGTTTCCAAATAGGAAAAGGAGTACCTCAAGGCTGTATATTGTCACCCTGCTTATTTAACTTATATGCAGAGTACATCATGAGAAACACTGGACTGGAAGAAACACAAGCTGGAATCAAGATTGCTGGGAGAAATATCAATAACCTCAGATATGCAGATGACACCACCCTTATGGCAGAAAGTGAAGAGGAACTAAAAAGCCTCTTGATGAAAGTGAAAGTGGAGAGTGAAAAAGTTGGCTTAAAACTCAACATTCAGAAAACAAAGATCATGGCATCTGGTCCCGTCACTTCATGGGATATAGATGGGGAAACAGTGGAAACAGTGTCAGACTTTATTTTTGGGGGCTCCAAAATCACCTCAGATGGTGACTGCAGCCATGAAATTAAAAGACGCTTATTCCTTGTAAGAAAAGTTATGACCAACCTAGATAGCATATTCAAAAGCAGAGACATTACTTTGCCAACAAAGGTCCATCTAGTCAAGGCTATGGTTTTTCCAGTGGTCATGTATGGATGTGAGAGTTGGACTGTGAAGAAAGCTGAGTGCTGAAGAATGATGCTTTTGAAGTGTGGTGTTGGAGAAGACTCTTGAGAGTCCCTTGGACTGCAAGGAGATCCAACCAATCCATTCTGAAGGAGATCAGCCCTGGGATTTCTTTGGAAAGAATGATGCTAAATCTGAAGCCAGTACTTTGGCCACCTCATGCGAAGAGTTGACTCATTGGAAAAGACTCTGATGCTGGGAGGGATTGGGGGCAGGAGGAGAAGGGGACGACAGAGGATGAGATGGCTGGATGGTGTCACTGACTCAATGGACATGAGTCTGAGTGAACTCCAGGAGTTGGTGATGGACAGGGAGGCCTGGCGTGCTGTGATTCATGAGGTCGAAAAGAATTGGACACGACTGAGCGACTGAACTGAACTGAACTGATGCTGTGCTTAGTTGATTAGTCGTGTCTGACTCTTTGCGACCCCGTGGACTGTAGCCTGCCAGGCTCCTCTGTCCATGGGTATTCTCCAGGAAAGAATACTGGAGTGGGTTGCCATGCCCTCCTTCAGGGTCTTCACACTTCAGGGACTGAACCCAGGTCTCCCACATTGCAAGCAGATTCTGTACCATCTGAGCTACCAAGGAAGCCCAAGAATACTGGGATAGGTAGCTTATCTCTTCAGGGGCTCTTCCTGGCCCAGTAATCAAACCAGGGTATACTGCATTGCAGGTGAATTCTTTACCAGCTGAGCTACTAGGGAATCCCAATGTGACCAAAACTGTGTAACAGCCTGTACTTAGAAAATCTCGAAGGAAATGTACCCGCATGGAATACTCAGGCATCAGTGTCCTGAAGGTGGGACCCTGCCTTGGGTTTACCTGAGACTCTAGCTCTGTCCTCATCACTGTCTGTGGAGCAAAGATGTGCCCACCTGGAGCCTTGCTCACAAAATCTTAGCTATCAGAAACTCTAGACTCTCATTAAGTCTCCACTTTAAGAGTTCTAACCTCTTTCTCCAATTTATCCTTCCAAATAAAACCCACACCACTAAGAGCTGACCACCAGTTTAGGAGTCCATGAAGAGGACTTAGATTTGCTGGCTGGATTACATAGAGTGGGTACAAGCTTGTGTGAAGCCCTTGGGGAGGGGGCCAATGCTGGGGTCAGAGAAGAGGGTGGGTTCTGCTGGCATGACAAATGAGTCATTCTAAGATTCAGAGATTTCATTATTGAAGCCTGAACTGCCAGGTTATTATTTAGATGTATCTGCCAAGGTAGGAGGAAAAAATACATTTCACTGTCAGTTTGTTAATTTGATTTGACTTTTAGATATTTAAATACATGGTAACTGGGCTTCCATTTGTATATCTGGCACAGGCACAAGCCTGTCAGCACTCCCACTAAGATACTAACAGTCCTGTCTTCTTTCAGAGTAAGGTAAATTCTTTCTCTATTTCTCTCTCCTCCCTCCCTCCCTTCTTCCCTCCCTTGCCTCCTCGCTTCTTCCCTCTTTTCCTTCCCTTCTTCCACTCCTAAATCCCCATTTTCCTAATCTCCAAAACTTTTCTGTTGATACATTTATGGTTAGACAACAGCAAAATAAAATTTAAAATATAATGCAGTACTCAACAGATAAAATACCACATAAACTTTAAGATAGGCATGCTAGTGAGAGACTCTATAAATACTTAGCTCCAGGAAATGTAGATAATGCACACTGAAAATTAAAAAAGAAAAAAAATAATGTAACAATGCTGAGACCACAGGTCGTAAGTATTGGTATAGAGGAAAAAAACTCTCTGCAATGCATGGTGATTTTCCACTTTAAACCAAAAATACAAATTCCACAGCAACAAAGGACATGGAACAAATGAATTAAATCAATATATACAAAAATATTGCTGTGAAGCCTGGTGAGAAAGCTTTTTCAAGGTTCCTTCTCAAATAAATATGATTGATGGGCAAGTGTTCACAATAGAAATGAGCATAAGACAGTCACAAGACCCCCAGTTTTCGAGGTCAGGGATCTATTAATGCTGGAATGATGCTATGGGAATAGAAAATATAATAGCTTCAATTTACTTATCCCAACACCGCATTTTATCTCGTCTCATCTTTTCTCTTTCAGCCAAATGAATTTCTCCAATAAAAGTGTTCTAAGAAATTTACACGGGCATGAAGTTAGACATGAAAGAGTTTTCCATTTTCTTAAAATTGCTGTCTTGCTCCTGATTCAGGCAGGGGAGATGCAGTTTAAAGCAAATGAGGCAACTTTTAGAGGATGGTCCATAAGGCAGCTCAGGAAAGGGTCAACAAATGAATGAACTATTTCCCTCTATATCAAGAATTTAGCAAATTCTGAAAGAATGCTGCCATTCAATAATGTTGCATTTAAGCATCTCGGGTTCCTTATCTTAGTACAGAGAGGTTATCCAACAAGGATTTTTTTTTTTTAAACATAATACTTTTTTGCTGTCATCAATGAGGTCTTGTTTTCTACTCTATATTCTTCCTGGCACATTTTATATGTGAAGGCTATGGATTTCTGGGTATTCATTTTATACTGCTATCTTACTGAAGTTTCCCAGTTTGTTCTCTTAATGTTGCATTTTAGTCATGTAATTATACCATCTCAGATTGTAATCATTGTAATGTGTTTTTATATACCTTCTACTTATTTTTCTTTTCGTTGCATGAACTATTTTCTCTTAATCATGAATAGCGTGGTGGAGTGGGCTTATCTTGTTCTAATTACAGGAAGCGCTTCCAGTGTTTCCCATGTTAACCATTATGTTTGCGTTTGGTCCCAGGGGAAAAAAAAATCGTTTTGGGGAAAGTTTCCAGTGGTTGTAACCTGTATGCTCCAAAGAAATTTGTATTCACTGCACCTGAGGTTTTTGGGAGCCTTTATAAAGTGGATGAGGAACTATCACAGTCTCCTACAGCATGTCCTGAGAAATGTACAAAACAAGCACCAATTAGGCTTCTCTCGTGGACTCAGATGTGTGTTTTTGTTTGTTTCTAATTTAATTAACTGCCCTTCCTTTTCCACTTTTCAGGCCAATAAAACCCCAAATGTATTAATATACAAGTGGTTATGACTTTTACTTGTGTTTTCATTTTATGTGCACAGACTCTCAGTTGTGTCCAACTCTTTGTCACCCCATGGGCTGCAGCTCACCAGGCTCCTCTGTCTATGGGACTCTCCAGGCAAGAACACTGGAGTGGCTTGTCATTTCTTTCTCCAGGGGATCTGCCAGCCCCAGGGATCGAACCTGTGTCTCCTGCATTGGCCAGCAGATTCTTTACCACTAGCGCCACCTGGGAAGCCCATTTTTACATGTGGCCAGTTCATTCATCTGTGGCCAATTCATGGTTCAATCAGTGACTACAACCGAAGGATAATTAAGAAAATGAGAATGTGTCAGGAAAATGTCACCAGAAAGTTCTAGGAAAGTTTTAACCACCTGAGAAAGAATGGACCCTTAGATGCATTCCTGGAGATTCTCTCAAAGGCATCAAAATTCTAGAGACCAGATGTGACTCTGCTTGGCACACATGAAATGGCTTGTGGGTTCCTGAGGCGTTGTTGTCCCAAGGATTGCTTTAAGTTTAGAACTTCAAGAAAGAAGGCTTGGGTTTAATCTCTTCTCTGTCTTCTCTTAGATGAGTTGTCTAAGGCAAATGTTATTAATTTCACTAAAACTGAGCTTTTTCCTCTGTAAAAGAGGATGGTCTGTTCTTTTTATCACACTCTTACCATGAAGATAAAAAGTGATCAGTGGGACACTGCATTGAACATTCACAGTCCTACACAAATTTAAATCTTCAAATACATAGTGAGACCCAACAGTACAAGAATTACATTATTCCTTAATTATGCTTCTCTATAAAGTCTATCCCATGCCAACTCATTTTATTATTTTCCAATCTCACCTCCATGTTGTCGCCAGATTGTCCTTCTATAAATGAAAATATGATCCCATTATTCCTCTATTAACATTTTTTATTGACCCCTCAATGCTTGCATAACAAAATCGAAGCTCATTTACAAAGCCAACGTCAATGTCATTTTTCAAGTCCTGGTTCTGTCTGCCTCCATTTCACTCCTCCTTGACCAGGCAATGATCCTCTCCTTTTCTGTGTTTCTGCAAATCCTGTTTCCTGTCTTTGGATTCCCCATCCATTCTGGAAGTACTACCAGAGCATTTGAACAACTAGTAACCCTTCTTTCCCTGGAACCAATACCAAACCACCAGCTCTAGCCTTTTGTTTCTATATAAGACACAGTAGGAAGCCTGGGACAACGTGATTCCAAGAGAAGTGAGGGGTGCCACTGTCAGGATCAGCCTCTAAAACCACTTGTCAGGAGCCAGGGCAGCATGCAGGGGACTCCAAGGAGAAGAAAATGACCAGAGATGCCTGGTTCCTAGGCTATATGTGAAGCTTTATCATAGCTTCCAAATGAGCTGTGGGTGAAGTGGATCACAGAAGTGAAGTGGGAAAAAAATAAGCCTATTGTGCAAAGCCCTGAAACGTGAAAGTATTTTTTAGAGAAGCTACCAGCATTTATCTGAATAGTGCATTCCTCTTGCTTTCATTAGACATCTTTAAGCCATGGTCTACAAAGTGCCTTCCCTAGGAAGCCTCCCATGATTTCTTCCAGAGTTAGAATCCACTTTCTCTGGCATCCTTTATATTCTCCATAGCAGTTGCTCCTCTCTTAAAACAATCTTTTGAAAAGGCATGTTTACAAATGTTCTATAACTCCCCTGAGGGCAGAAATTTTATCTTCATATCTTTACACCCTCAGCAACATGACATAGAAGCTACAAGATTTCCCATTAATGTTGAACAGATGAGTGAATGAGTGAAATGGATCTAAGATACTTATTAAAGTTTATAAATAGAAAAGTGGTAATGAATAGTATGCCCATCAAAGGCTGGGAACAATGGCATAACCTTAAATCTATTCCTTAAATCACAAGATATCTTGTTAATCATTTCCTGAGGAACCAGCCTTATAGCCTTAATATGAATAATTTCCATTTTAAATCCTACTTCAGCTATATTACTTTGCCAGTGTTTTAGTCAGAGATAAAATTCCCTTGCCATAGACTAGGTTTATAACTCAATTGTATCCAATAAATCGAGGAAAACCACAGGACTCCATTACTTCTGATCACTCTTATAAAAGATAAACTGCTGTAAGAACAGCTATTTGGAAGCCTCAATGTTCCTTTGCATTGGTCTTTTGTTTATGCGAGTAAATTCTAATCTCAAAATTGTTGCTGTTTGAAGACAGTGATGGGGTTTATTAAATGTTCTCAGTTCTCAGAAACACACAAAGGAAGACTGTGGTTTGATCGATGCCTCCACCATCAGAGAAAGACCCACAGAACCAGATGGACTCAGAGCTTTATGGCAGTGTTTACAGTCGTGTAATTATACTCAGCTGCAAAAGGGGGGACCCATTACTCTTCTAAGTTTTCTTATGTGTGTCTTGAAAGATATAGAATTGCATTGAAAGAAGAAGAAGGGCAAATAGCTGAGGCTTACTGCAACTAGATGTGAAGGTTTAAGGAAATAAATAGTTAAAATCTATCCTTCCTCTGAACTTCTTACCCTGAATACCAAATAGCGACATTCTTACTTAATTCTGGGGAAAGAAAGGAGGTAGGGAAAGCAAGCAGTCTACTTACATTTGGACTCCAATAGAATTTGTATTACCTATGATCTTTTGTGCAAGTGTATTATAGTGATTATTTCTTAATGGGGAAAGATAGATTAGTTTAAACACACCAAAATGAAAACGTGGGACAGATTGGCTTTGTTTCTCTACAAAACTACAGTTTCTCTTTCTTTCTGTAGACCCATGTGGGTGCCATAAATTAATGTGTGGTTTCTGAACAAGTCAGTTATCTTGTAAACAATGATGGAGTTAGAGTTTTCCATCCTCAAAGTTGCCTTTACATGTTATTGAGACTTCGTATACTTAGTATCAGTTCAGTTCAGTTCAGTTCAGACGCTCAGTCATGTCTGACTCTTTGCTGTCTGACTCTTTGCAACCCCATGAATTGCAGCATGCCAGGCCTCCCTGTCCATCACTAACTCCCAGAGTTCACTCAAACTCATGTCCATCCAGTCGGTGATGCCATCCAGCCATCTCATCCTCTGTCGTCCCCTTCTCCTCCCGCCCCCAACCCCTCCCAGCATCAGAGTCCTTTCCAATGAGTCAGCTCTTCTCATGAGGTGGCCAAAGTATTGGAGTTTCAGCTTTAGCATCAGTCCTTTCAATGAACACCCAGGGCTGATCGCCTTTAGGATGGACTGGTTGGATCTCCTTGCAGTCCAGGGGACTCTCAAGAGTCTTCTCCAACACCTGCAACACCACTGTTCAAAAGCATCAATTCTTCGGCGCTCAGCTTTCTTCACATTCCAACTCTCACATCCATACATGACCACAGGAAAAACCATAGCCTTGACTAGATGGACCTTTGTTGGCAAAGTAATGTCTCTGCTTTTCAATATGCTGTCTAGGTTGGTCATAACTTTCCTTCCAAGGAGTAAGCGTCTTTTAATTTCATGGCTGCAATCACCATCTGCAGTGATTTAAAGTCTGATACTGTTTCCACTGTTTCCCCATCTATTTCTCATGAAGTGATGGGACCAGATGCCATGATCTTAGTTTCCTAAATGTTGAGTTTTAAGCCAACGTTTTCACTCTCCTCTTTCACTTTCATTAAGAGGCTCTTTAGTTCCTCTTCACTTTCTGCCATAAGGGTGGTATCATCTGCATATCTGAGGTTATTGATATTTCTCCCGGCAATCTTGATTCCAGCTTGAGCTTCTTCCAGCCCAGCATTTCTCATGATGTACTCTGCATGTAAGTTAAATAAGCAGGGTGACAATATACAGCCTTGATGTACTCCTTTTCCTATTTGGAAACAGTCTGTTGTTCCATGTCCAGTTCTAACTGTTGCTTCCTGACCTGCATATAGGTTTCTCAAGAGGTAGGTCAGGTGGTCTGGTATTCCCATCTCTTTCAGAATTTTCCACAGTTTATTGTGATCCACACAGTCAAAGGCTTTGGCATAGTCAATAAAGCAGAAATAGATGTTTTTCTGGAACTCTCTTGCTTTTTCCATGATACTGAGCATCAAATAAAAGCAATAATAATGCATTAACATTCATGAGACATATAAAGTTGATTTTTGTATTTCACTTTCACTCATTAAGTGTTGATGACATCTTGGTGACGTGATGATGACATCTTGAGTATTGACGACATCTTGAGATTTCCATACAATCTGCATGCAAATATATATGAGTATTAGCATGTTCCATTTTTATTATATTAACATGTTTCATTATTTTAACTAACTTATTATGTAAATACTTTCTATATTCCTCAAAAGGTAACTTGACATATTTAGAGAGATTTCCAATGTCACATGACTAGTCACTTCAAACATTGTACTTTTTCATTTTGACAGTTGTATACCATTTTCTAAAACAAAGAAGGAAACAGGAAACCACTTTATTGAAAACTGTTTTATTCTAAATTCATCAGAATATCTGACCCACATTGTCTGCTTTCATTGGTGAAATCTACTCAACCTTTTCCCCCTAAATTATTGATTGTCTCACTCAATGTCTGTCAAGCACTGCAAACTGCACTTCTGATTTTATAGGTACATAATTTCTATAGGAAATCCCCAGGAATTTTCATTTTAGAATAAATCAGTAACAACCTTCTGTTAGCCTGTGATATAGCTCTTTCTCTTATATCTTTAAAGCGTGTGAGAGATCTTGCAAATGCACATCTGAATTGGTCATTATGGTGTCTAATTTTGTTGCATTATTAAGGAGAAGTTAGATAAATGCTTTGACTTCCGGACTCTGTAGGTAATGGTTCTGCTATATTAGTTGAGTTCCCAACAGAGAAGTGTTTACATTGAGGCCAGAACTGGAGAAGAGGTCAATCTTTTGAGTAAGAGGGACAGAGAGAGAGAATTGGGAAAAGAACAAACGAGAAGAAGGGCTGAATCTCAAACCCCAAATGATTGTAAATTCTTTTCAGACATGCTAGCAAATTGTGCCATTTATTATAGGAGTCTTTGCTTTACATATATTCTGGTCAGCCTGTGCTGGGACTCCTACAAGACAGATACCCTCCTTTTGACTACAATAGTAGTAGTAATGCATGTGTGCTCAGTCATATCTGACTCTTTGTGACATCATGGACTGCAGCCTACTAGGCTCCTCTGCCCATGGAATTTCCCAGGCAAGAAGACTGGAGCGGGTTGCCATTTCCTTCTCCAGGGGATCTTCTCAACTCAGGGATCAAACCCACTTCTCTTGCATTGGCAGGTGGATTCTTTACCACTGAGTCACCTGGGGAGCCTATTTGTTGGAGAGGGGGAGATTGTTTCACATTTGCAAAACAACTTAGGAAATGTTCATCAAAAACTTGTCTAGGTACTTCAGAGAGGAGCTACAGCAGAGGATATGGGGGAAGGTTTGTTTCCCCCATTCTCCAAGGCCCCATGGAATCCTGCTTAGTTACAAATTACCAAGCTATAAAAGATTCATCAGCTCCCAAATGATATCACTCACAGTACTGGGAGATTTCCTTCTATAACTTCCCTTATGGTTCTTGTTTGTATTAGTTCATATTAAATGAGAGATTCAGGCATTAATAACATGAATATCAAAATTAAAAGACCTCAGTTAGCAAAAGGTGAAAAACAGTCTAAGACAGTGAGAGGGAGTAGGTTGCTGCTGCTGTTAAGTCGCTTCAGTCGTGTCCGGCTCTGTGTGACCCCATAGACGGCAGCCCACTAAGCTCCTCTGTCCCTGGGATTCTCCAGGCAAGAACTGGAGTGGGTTGCCATTTCCTTCTCCAATGCTAGGACCCTTTAAAAGAGGAGGATGTCGGTCAAGGTCTTTTTTTAAAGTCTCATCATCTCTAGTAAACATTGATTCAATGACTATCAAACTGGTCCCTTTCTTGCACTACCTGGATCCCCTCCAGGCCAGTCTCCATTGTATAGCAAAAGTGACCTTACAGGATGCAAATCTGCTTATTGTCCTCCCTTCAAAGTCTCTCAATCACTTTTAAGAAAGGAAACCCAGCTCCTTATCTTAATACAAAAGCACTTGGATCCAATTCAGAGCACTTCCTTTTAAAAAGGACCTTGACAAAAGTGCATCTAGATGACAAAGACTAGGCTGATAGAGGGTTTGGAAATCCTCAATGGATACATGTCGCAAAGAACGGAGAGCCTGGAAATTGGTTGAGAGAAAGTTACAGAAATCGAGGTTTTAGTGCAGTGTGAAGGAGTGAACCAACTTCATAGAGGGTACAGGATACAACCACTTGAAATCAGGGAAAAATGAGTCCAAGGACATATGAGTGCTGTGCTGTGCTCAGATGCTCAGTCATGTCTGAATCTTTGTGACCCCATGAACTGTAGCCCTGCCAGGCTCCTCTGTCCGTGGGATACTCCCAGCAAGAATACTGGAGTGGGTTGCCATTTCCTCCTCCTGCCAATTCCTTCCCGACCCAGGAACTGAACCCTATATCTTCTGTCTCCTACACTTGGAGGCAGATTCTTCACCACTAGCACCACCAGGGAACTCCTATTAGTGCTAGATCTCAGAGGAATTCCATAATCTGGAAATTACATATTCTGAGGGAAAAATGAAATATTAAAGTAGTCGACAGTTTAGACTGGAGGGGAAGTAGATAGAAAAGATGTTTTATAAATTTATGAAAGAGATGGGAATACCAGACCACCTGACCTGCCTCTTGAGAAATGTGTATGCAGGTCAGGAAGCAACAGTCAGAACTGGACATGGAACAACGACTGGTTCCAAATAGGAAAAGGAGTACGTCAAGGCTGTATATTGTCACCCTGCTTATTTAACTTATATGCAGAGTACATCATGAGAAACGCTGGGCTGGAAGAAGCACAAGCTGGAATCAAGATTGCCAGGAGAAATATCAGTAACCTCAGATATGCAGATGACACCACCCTTATGGCAGAAAGTGAAGAGGAACTAAAGAGCCTCTTAATGAAAGTGAAAGAGGAGAGTGAAAACGTTGGCTTAAAACTCAGCATTCAGAAAAAGAAGATCATGGCATCTGGTCCCATCACTTCATGGGATATAGATAGGGAAACAGTGGAAACAGTGTCAGGCTTTATTTTGGGGGGCTCCAAAATCACTCCAGATGGTGATTGCAGCCACAAAATTAAAAATGCTTACTCCTTGGAAGAAAAGTTATAACCAACCTAGACAGCATATTAAAAAGCAGAGACATTACTTTGTCCACAAAGGTCCATCTCATCAAGGCTATGGATTTTCCAGTCGTCATGTATGGATGTGAGAGTTGGACTGTGAAGAAAGCTGAGTGCCAAAGAATTGATGCTTTCGAACTGTGGTGTTGGAGAAGACTGTTGAGAGTCCCTTGGACTGCAAGGAGATCCAACCAGTCCATCCTAAAGGCGATCAGCCCTGGGTGTTCATTGGAAGGACTGATGCTAAAGCTGAAACTCCAATACTTTGGCCACCTCATGCGAAGAGTTGACTCACTGGAAAAGACCCTGATGCTGGGAGGGATTGGGGGCAGGAGGAGAAGGGGACAACAGAGGATGAGATGGCTGGATGGCATCACTGACTGGATGGACATGAGTTTGAGTGAACTCTGGGAGTCAGTGATGGACAGGGAGGCCTGGCATGTCACAATTCATGGGGTCACAAAGAGTCGGACATGACTGAGCGACTGAACTGAACTGAACTGATTTATAAATTATTATAAAGTAAATAATAAATTGTTATAAAGTAAATAATAAATTATTATAAAGTAAACAAGGATCACCTGAATGAATGACTTTTTCCTACCGTGTCAGGTTTAAGAAAAAAAAATATTACTTGCATACAATTGTGGCTCTTAAAATTTGAGATTGCTCCAAAACTTAACATTATAAGTGTAAAATTTTATTTTAATTTGGCACAATTGGTATTTTGCATTGTATTATTAGTAGTCAATCTTGACTATTTTGAAAGTACATTTTGAAAATATGTTTAAAATTACATTTTAAATTATTTAATTAATTTTAAATGAATTTATGTTCAAATCTATATTGTTTTTTTTCAAATCTATATTCTTTTAATATAACCACATTTTATTTTTTGACCCATCGATAATTAATACTGAGGACAAGTTTGGATCCTGGTAAAAATAGAAATACCAAAGTCTCTTAAGAAAAGGAAAATTAATGCTTAAAAAAAATCCTCAGAATTCTCATTAAATTTTTAAGAAATTCAGAACAATGAAAGTGAGCAGATTTCTATTAAATATGAGCCATATAAAATCCACCTACAGGATATTACAGATTCCTAATGAAGATTTAATTACTGATTAAAGCCAGAGGACTGTGAAAGAGAATGATTCTTATAATGAGTCTGACTTTCCCATTACAAAATGAAGAAATTTATACTCAGATTAGACAAAAAAATTAAGCAACATGAACTTTGTGATTTCAATGGATGATGATCCTAGAAAATGGCTGTCACATCTTTCTAATAGTGTGAGGAAGTTTCTAGAAAAATAACATGTAATTCTGGCTTATATTCATGATAGAAATTTTCTATTTGTCAACCATGCCAAAATGTCTAGTATTTGATTTTGTTTTTTAAAAGGTTTCTTTTCAAATGTAAAAAGAAATTGGCTTTTATAGACGGTTTATAGGTAATGCATCTTTGTTGCCACTCCTCTGTGTTTCACAACAAATCTTCAAGACTGTCATTCATTAATGCAGATCTTGGGATCTTAGATATTTGTGTGAAATAAAGCCCTCATACAATTGCTAGAATAGAAAACCAAAAGACAAATAAATAGCAAACAACGATATTATTCAACCAAGACAAATAAACACTGATGCAGAACGCTGAATAATTCAAAGAACCATAGTCCTTAGCAAAGCATAATGAGGCATTGCAGGCTCTGATAGGCAAATATTTATAGAAAACAGTGTACCGTTTCTAGGTTCAATAGAATTGATTTTGAAATCTAATGTCAGAATGGGCAAAATGATAAAATGTAGGCCAGGAAGAGGAAGATGAGAGGATGGAAGGAGACAAAGAGGAAAAAAAAAAAAAAACAAAGGAAGAGAAAAAGAAACAAAGATCCCTTTCTAAAATGGAAAATTTTAAATAGTGTTAATAATCCAGTGAGCATTAATGAGAGACAAGAATTCATATATAAAATTTTAAAGTACCTAATTTTCAGTTCAAGTATAATTTGTAAAGAAATACGAGTAGAACTCAGAATTTTGGCCATCATTACATAGCATTGTATGGGCCATGAACCATTAGACAGTTTAAGTTTCCTTTTTTTTTTTTTTTTTTAATTTTTTTAAAGTTTCTTATTAGAAGACATGCCCTTACTGTGCCAAGAGCAATAGTATTCTTTGGAACAGGTCAACGATTAGATATGACATTTTCTGGATCTCTCCAGATAAAGGATAACTCTTAGTTGTTTTTTTTTCCTAGACAAGAACTGAGGATGGCAACTAAATGCTATTAAAGAAATTAGATGTAACCTAGATGAGAAATGAGAGAGAGTAGAGGGATTCAGCTGGACCATAGCCGATTTGAGAGTAAAGCCATGTGAGGGAGCAGGTGCATCGAGTCTGGACTAGCCGGGGAAGGGGAGGTGGGGGACAGCATCAGGAAGCTGGGGATCGGGAGGGGGATGCAGACCACAGGGCCTCCAGAGGACAGATGCCACTGGGGTCTCCCTGGAGGACTTCCAGCAGAGAATTGCTCTATTAATATTTCACAGGATTCCCGTACAGGCCAAAGCTGCATATTGAGTATAGTGGATATACCACAAGAGAGGCTTCTGAGTCCAGGATGGACTGGTGGTTTGTTGCACCAAGCCCAGACTCTCTAGCTCAAAATTTCTTGTACTATGAGAAAGAAAAAGAAAGAAAGAAAGAAAGAAAAAAAAACAAAACATAAGGCAAAGTAAAACATTCAAAATACTAGTTAATGAAACCATTATTTTTTTTCATCAGAGTCTTTTATTGCTGCTTCTCCCCTTCCCCTGCCTCCTCTTCCTCCTCTGCTTTCACTTCTTCTCCATCCGCTGGACACCTTCCTAACTCCTGAGGGATGAAAGGCTTCCAAAAGGCAGAGATAATTGGATGTAAGGTTGAAAGAGGAAGCAAGCATCATTAGCAAAGGAAAAGTGGAAGAAAAAAAATAATTCTGGGAAAGGAAATGTGAGCTCAGGGATGAGAAATCTTGGGGATACTTTCTAAGTGACTGGAGTCAAAAGGGATTAGAATGAAAAGACAGAATGAAGAGACTCCGTGGTGAAAGCCAGGTGACAAGGGCTTCCGCTGTCACACTCCATCACTCTTGGAAATTCCTCCCCTGCAGCTACTCCCACCCCGTGAGCTCCAAGACATCTGATATTTCTGAGAAGGTGATGAACAAGATTTGAACCTGTTTCTTGGGGGTGGAAACTGGCACTGGTGTTAATGGTGGGAAGACAAGACTGTGGTTAGGCTGTTGGAATAGGAACCCACTCCAGTATTCTTGCCTGGAATGTTCCATGGACAGAGGAGCCTGGAGGGCTACAGTCCACGGGGTCGCAATGAGTTGGGCACAACCGTGACTAACACTTTTACTTTCACGGATTGTGGAAGGGCAGGTCCTGTGCTCCAGACATCATACCCTTTTTGCTGATTTCATGTGCATTTACTCTCAGTGCCCTGCTCTCCTAGAATCTATGGTTGGAATCCCCCAAAGTGCCAGCTCACTGACCTGACTTTCTCACAAAAAAGTTTAGTTCACTCTAAACTAGAGAAGACCCTGGATGAAGCAGCCAGGTTGGGAAATCATCCAGACCTGGATTGTTCCTGTGTTACTCTGTGATGTACAAGCTGTGTGACATTAGATGAGTTGCTTATGCTCTCTGTGTCTCATCTGGGGATGATAAGCCAAACTCAAATGGCTGTTCATGAGAACTAGACGATGTATAGATGCTCTGAGCCTTGTGTCTAGCACAGCAAATATGCACTCATGCGAGTTCTTCTTAGCCTGCAAAATGGTGCTTCTTTCTTGTC
This sequence comes from Bos javanicus, assembly GCF_032452875.1. Classification (NCBI taxonomy): domain Eukaryota; kingdom Metazoa; phylum Chordata; class Mammalia; order Artiodactyla; family Bovidae; genus Bos; species Bos javanicus. Next base: position 4,816,170 of record NC_083881.1, read on the forward strand.
CTAGGAGAATGTATTTCAGATGGCTCTTATGCCAGGAACCTTCCTCTGATCTCTGCACTGGAGCTGCATCCTCAGTGAAGGAGTCTTTCTCTGCTTTCAAGGATCACATTAGTGGTCCCTACGCATCATCTTCGTCTCCTCTGTCAGATCTATGCACTTGTTTCAGGCTTTACAGACCTGGAGTCCACAGGGTGGTGCTGCTTGTTGAACGATTCAATAAAGGAATCATCTTATTACCGTATTCCTCCAAATTCATGTGATATCTTCCTTTTCTCCTCATATTCCTTTAACTCTGCATTATTTTTCTGTCTCCCTCCCTGCCATCCTCTCCTCTTTACCTTCTCTATACCCCTTCCTTTCATCTTTCTGTCTCTTTCTGTATTTCTTGCTCCTCCTCTCCCACCCCAAGGGCATCATGATAAAATGAGGCCATATGTCAAAAGGATCTTAAATAATGGGTTGTGATTGGTATGAAATTGCCTTACCCCACGCACTGCCTGCCCATTATGTGTGATTAATCAGCAGCATACGACTGCTGGAAGGAGGCAGCTCCTGCCAACATATTCTTTAATTTAGCTGAAACAGAAACAAACAAAGGAAAGTCCACACTGCTCATTTGCATAATAAAGAGCTATGTTGGGGTGAGATAGAAAAAACAAAAACAAAAAACCCTTCTACAAAAGAATGCAGTCAGCAGTCTCCTAGTTAACCAGATCTGGGTCTACTGATACTGGAGGAGAGAAAGGAGATTAAACGCCACATGAGATCCTTTTGACAGTTGCCTCTACAGCTGCCTGCAGCTGGAATTCCCTCCATCAGCTCAGAGCACCCTGATGTCCTAGAGAGTCTTCATCCTGGAAAGCGTGAAAGTCGTTCAGTCATGTCCAACTCTTTGAGACCCTGTGGACTATACAGTCCATGGAATTCTCCAGGCCAGAATACTGGAGTGAATAGTGGTTCCCTTCTCCAGGGGATCTTCCCAACCCAGGGACTGAACTCAGGTCTCCCGCATTGCAGGCAGATTCTTTACCAGCTGAGCCACCAGAGAAGCCTTCATTTTACTTATAAGTGAGCAGTTATGGATGATCAAGGGCTCAGGCTCTCCTCTAGCAGCTTCCTTTGCTTAAGCAAAAGGGAAACGGAAAGAAACACCCGCATATAGAGGTGGATGTCACCAGAGTGAACCCTGCCATTCTGAATGTGAGGCCACTTGGAAATGCAAGCCCAAGGGGCTTAGAGCCCTGCATTATTTGGGACAGGATGCAGGTGGGAGGGTGTCCTTCATCGTGGGAGGGTGTTCGATTCATCAGGGCAGGGAAGGAGACTGGCATTTCTAACTATGGTACCAGAACAGGCTCCTTCCACAAATAAAATTCTTGAGCTATTTTTAGGAGGTGAATTTTTAATGAAGACCAGCTGTGCAAAATGTTAGCATGGGGCAAGGGGACTGAAATACGGTCTTCATTTAAGTGCATTAAAAAAAGGGGGGAGCGGATAAAAAGATATATCTTTTAAAAGTACCCTTTCATTATCAAAATTTTCACCCATGCCATACTGGAGCCATTTGCAAGGATGATATTATGGGTCAAATTGTGTCTCCTCCTCACCAAAAAAAGAAAAAAAAAAGACCACTATGTGTGAAGTCCTACCCCTGGGGCTTGTGAACGTGACCCTACTTTGAAATAAAGCCCTTGCTGATGTAATCAAGCTAAAGAATGGCCATACTAGATTAGGGTGGTGCTTCATACAACGACTGTTGTCCTTAGGAGAGGGAAATTTGAACACAGGTGAGACATGGACACAGGAAGAACCCATGTGAAGATGGAGGCAGAAATTGATCTGATGCAGCTGTTATTGTACAAACCAAGGGATGGCAAAGATGGCCAGCAATCACCAGAAACTAGAAGAGAAGCGTGGACCAAGTTCTTTCTGAGCGCCTCCAGTAGAAACCAACCTGGCAGACATCCTGATTTCAGACGTTTGGCTTCCAGAATTGTGAGAGAATAAATTCTGCTGTTTTAGCCACCTGGTTTGTGGTACTTTATCACGGCTGTCCTAGGAAACCAATACAGGTAAATAATCTTGGACATTCTATTGAATTCAATAGATATTTTTGGAGGCTGTACAATTTCATGAAGTGATGAATATGTTCAAATGGGTGTGGGAAGGAGCACGCTTACTTACCTGGAATCAACACATTTATTTGATATTAAATTTGACTCAGAGTACCAGAAAGATAATAGTCACCTAATAGTCCACAATTGGCAGGTACTTCCTGGGCTCTTCCTATGTGTCAGACTTTGCTAGGAATGGGGGAGACAGTGGTAGGAATCCCATCCCTTCTCTTTGAGAGCAACCTCTCCCAGTTATTGACATGGATGATGCTTTCTCCTTAGAGACCCTGCGGCAAGGGTAACCTTCCTCAGAGACATCTCTAAACCATCCCACTGAGCTTGAAGTTAGTTCTAGTTATTTAATTCATAGAAAAATTATCATCTGTAATTGTAGTTGGTTCTTTTGTTTGCTTAACTCTTTGCACTGATTCTTTTGCTTGCTCTCATCCCCTAGACTATAGGTCAGGGAGGTCAGGGATCATATTTTTCTTGTCACTGTTATACTTCTAGCACCTAACTTAGCTTCTGATGCTCACACAATGCTCAATTATTTATTAAATGTCCTCAACCTTTTCCCACCGAATTTTCACACAACTTCCCCTCTTGCCAACACTGTACTCTGCAGGTGTGTGACTTTCTTACCAAGTCCTGAACATATCATTCCCATTTGCTCCATGAAATATCAATAACCTCATATATGCAGATGACACCACCCTTATGGCAGAAAGTGAAGAGGAACAAAAAGCCTCTTGATGAAAGTGAAAGGGGAGAGTGAAAAAGTTGGCTTAAAGCTCAACATTCAGAAAACAAAGATCATGGCATCCAGTCCCACCACTTCATGGGAAATAGATGGAGAAACAGTGGAAACAGTGTCAGACTTTTTTTTCTGGGCTCCAAAATCACTGCAGATGGTGACTGCAGCCATGAAATTAAAAGACGCTTACTCCTTGGAAGGAAAGTTATGACCAACCTAGATAGCATATTCAAAAGCAGAGACATTACTTTGTCAACAAAGGTTTGTCTAGTCAAGGCTGTGGTTTTTCCTGTGGTCATGTATGGATATGAGAGTTGGACTGTGAAGAAGGCTGAGCACCGAAGAATTGATGCTTTTGAACTGTGGTGCTGGAGAAGACTCTTGAGAGTCCCTTGGACTGCAAGGAGATCCAACCAGTCTGTTTTGAAGGAGATCAGCCCTGGGATTTCTTTGGAAGGAATGATGCTAAAGCTGAAACTCCAATACTTTGGCCACCTCATGAGAAGAGTTGACTCACTGGAAAAGACTCTGATGCTGGGAGGGATTGGGGGCAGGAGGAGAAGGGGACGACAGAGGATGAGATGGCTGGATGGCATCACTGACTCGATGGACGTGAGTCTGAGTGAACTCCGGGAGTTGGTGATGGACAGGGAGGCCTGGTGTGCTGCAATTCATGGTGTTGCAAAGAGTCAGACACGACTGAGTGACTGATCTGATCTGATTCCTATTGCAAAGGAATCCTTCCATGTCTCTGTCTGATAAAATCCTTCTCTTCCAACTCTATCGCATCCTCTCACCCCCAGAGTCAAGCAGTCGCAGTCCTACCATCCCCATGATATTCTGTCCACATCTCCATGATGCTTTTTATCCATCACATCAATATTTCTAATTTATATGTTTGTCTTCACATTATTCTCTGAGACAGCATTGGTTATTGTGTATATTTAGTATAAAAACATTATTTAAAAAAATTTTTGTTAGTATTGTGTCTTTAGTTAGACAGCATCACCAACTCAATGGACATGAAGTTGAGCAAACTCTGGGAGTTAGTGAAGGACAGAGAAGCCTGGTGTGCTGCAGTCCATGGGGCAACTGCAGTACCATGCAGTACCATGACTTAGCAACTGAGCAACCAACCTTTCATCTTTGGGAAAAGAAAGGATGAGGACAACCTTACTGTCAAAATCAGAACCTCTAACAGAGTTTGACAGAGATGCTCGATAAATATTTGGTGAATGAATAAATGAATGCATTAAATACTGAAAATCTTTACTTATAGAATGTACGTCAGTCAGAATCTTGTCAAGGAATAGATGCCACTTTCAACCAAGTTAATTGAGAAATATTTAATAATACTGTCATTGACAAAGGTCTGGGTAAAACTGGAGAAACTCCAACAAGAGTTAATAAAACTCTGGTATAATAAAATTCTGGGAAAGTAAGATTGGAACCTCTTCTCACTTCTAGAAAAGGCCAGTGGAAAGCCGTAGGAACTTACGCAAGGGAGATGCCTGACTGAAGCTTATATTGAGACCACTGGTCACAACTAAACGGTGACTTTTTAAGAAGAGGATAAGTATCCACCCCTCCCTCTACTCACACCAGTGTTTGGCTTTGCTATTTCCAAATCTACCTAGAAGTTGATGGACAAGAGAGCTCATGAACTGCATTCCTAAAGTTGTTCATGGAACAGGATGGCGAGCTGACCTGGAAGGGCAGGTGGAAAACACGGGACAGAATGTAAGGAAGTAAGCACGGTGGCAGTATGAATCATAAAGTACTGTTTTCCGTCCTTCCCATTTATTATCAGCTCTAACTTTTAAGAGTCGTTAGTGTAGCTATTATTATTTCCCTTTTAGTTTTAAGAGTAGTTAGTGTAGCTATTATTATTTCCATTGTACAGATGGGACAACCGGGGCACAGAAAACTAAACATGGAAAGAAAACTTTCCATGGTCAGAAAGTCTCAGAGCTAGTGGGTCTGATTCCAGGCGTCACCCAGATAGTTCTTAGTGCTCATCATTCCATGGTTTCTGTTTGTTTTTTTTTAATTGCTGTTGCTCTTTGTTGTCTAAATGTTGATATAACAAGACAGGATAGTTCAAACAATTTGCAGGAGACCCAGTTGCTAGCCCCGAGCTTCTAACAAATAAGTTGTGAGTAAGTCAAACAAGGGTGATTTAACATCCAGTGTAGCAACACGGAGGCACTGGACCAAATATATATAAAAACACAACTTCTCAAATCAGAAAAATTAATCATTTAATATTGAAAGTGTTAATTACTCAGTTGTGTCCAACTCTTTGTGAACCCATGGACTGTAGCCTGCCAGGCTCCTCTGTCCATGGAATTCTCCAGGTAAGAATACTGGCATGGATTGCCATTTCCTCCTCCAGGGGATCTTCCTGATCCAGGGATCAAACCCATGTCTCTAGGGTTGCAGATGGATTCTTTACTGGCTGGGCCACCAGGGAAGCCATTTAATATTGACCTAATATCATTGTCTAACCATGACCCAAATTAGATTTCACCTGTTATCCCAATAGTATAATTTAGAGCTGCTTTTATATACAGATATTTTTCTAAACTTTTGAAAATAATTTTAAGGCTATGCCCCTTTGCTATGGAAAACTTCATTCTGCATATCTTTTAAGAACAAGAACCTTCTTTTACTTAACCAAAGTACAATGATCAAAATCAGGAAATTTACTATGTATGCAATATTAGCCCTGGGATTTCTTTGGAAGGAATGATGCTAAAGCTGAAACTCCAGTACTTTGGCCACCTCATGTGAAGAGTTGACTCATTGGAAAAGATTCTGATGCTGGGAGGGATTGGGGGCAGGAGGAGAAGAGGACGACAGAGGATGAGATGGCTGGATGGCATCACTGACTCGATGGACCTGAGTCTGAGTGAACTCCGGGAGTTGGTGATGGACAGGGAGGCCTGGAGTGCTGCAATTCATGGGGTCGCAAAGAGTCGGACACGACTGAGTGACTGATCTGATCTGATCTGATGCAATATTATTATCTGTTCTAATTTTCATCAGTTGTCCCAATAATTTTTTTTTTTTCAGCTATGTTTTTGGTCCAGGATCGAATTCAGGACCTCACAATGCATTTAGGTGTCAATTCAACTTAGTTTTCTTTAATCTGAAACTCTTCCTACCGTTTATCTTTCTTTCTTGACCTTGATTTTTTTTGGAGGAGGGGGTCAAAGTACAGGGCAATGATTGTGTAGAATATCCTTCAGTTTTAGTAGATCTAATGTTTGCTTATGTAGAGTTGGGTTACATGTTTTTAGACAGAATATAATTGACTGGGAGTCAATGCCTCCCCTCCCAGAGCCATATAATATAAGCTTCTTGCAACACTGGTGAAGTAGTCCTGGTCAACTGGTTAAGGTGATATTTCCCAGCTCTGTCCAATGCAAAGACACTGTTTCCCCTTTGATGAATGAGTTACATGAAGAGGTATTTTGAGGTTGTGTAGATATCTCATTGATTTGTAATCCTCTGTCTTAACTGGGGAGTCCAATTGCAGGATGTGAGACCACAACGATTTTGAAAATTGAGTATCCAATGGTTACAGGAAGAAGAATGGAAAAGAGGGGAAAAGGAAGTTAGCAGGCAAATATCACAGCACCTGGAGACAGTGATGGCCAGATGGAGGCAGGATGCAGACGAATCGGGGAGTATCACATTGTGTTGGAACAGTAGCCAGATATACCGAGTGTAGACATTCAGACCTTCTCTGCCTGTTTGGCTTGTCTGGTTGGTTCACATCTCAAAGGCTGGGAGCCTGTCGCACACATCATTTGTGCTCTGACCAGTTCTAAGGCTGTGGGAGTGACAAAATACTTTCTGCTCTGCTGACAGCTTATGAAATTATGTAAGGAGATTCTTAAAAATATTTATTTCTGAGGCTTGAAAGAAGACTAAAAACCTCAGAGCCAAAAGGTGTACTCTTTTGGATAGGAACTGAGGCCCTTACAGGGTCTGAGCCAGGCACGTAACCCCTCATCCAGGCTGTTTCTGAAGCCCTAAGGGGCAAAAGCCCTAGTGATTAGGCATATTTATGAATACAGGAGACTATATTCAAAATTATTATTCAAATATTTCAGATGAAAATGACAGAATTTTAACAGTGTTTCAGTGTTAAGCCTATGAGCAAAAGAAGCATTTGCTTTAAATAAAAAATATCCTTCGGTGATGAGAAATACTATGTCAGCATTCTTTTTGTCCATCTATGTACGTGTGACAAATGGTGGTTGAAAAGGGATCCAGTTCACAGGATTATCTTCTGTCCTCCAATCCATCATCTTCACAAACACAACTGTTATTTAGAGAAAGCTTATTACTGGGCATACACTTTACAGAAAACCCCTGCCTGGAGACCATCGATTTTCATCCTGCAGATGGACTTCCTCCACTGGGGAAAGAGAAGAGAGCTCCAGTCACAAGAGGCGTCCACAGAACAGAGGTTGAGCATCTTTCTGAAACATCGTATAATTGACGGTAAGTGAAAGTATTTTAAAATATTTCAACAAAAAAATAAAAAAATAAAAATAAAATAAAATATTTCAACAGATGTGTAATTAATTATAATGCAAAATGAAATAAACTTTTAAAATTAACATTATTTCAAAACAGAAGGTCATGCTTGCCATAGGCTGCTTCAGGATACATGAGAATCCCACGGCCTAGAAGCCTGGGTGAATACTCCTTAATTTTCAGAGGGAAATACCAGAAAAGTGCTTCATGGATTATCTTAAACATCCTTAAAATAGATGTTTAATCCTTACCTTCTGATCGTTCTCCAATTTTGTTTCCTCCTTCCTTTCTTGTTATCCTTTCCTTCCTCATTCATTTATTCACTAAATATTTTTTTTGAGCATCTCCTTTGTGTCAGGCACCATACTGAGCTCAATAAATACAGAAGGGAATACAACTCATGGGCTTCCTTTGCTGACAGAGCCTTTGGTCTACTGGGCAGGAAGAGAGTCAGCAAAGAAACAAGCAAAACAGACATATGGACTTAGCATCAAAAGCTATTTTTGAATACGTGCAAAGATTAAAAATTTTAATGAGTCATGAGAGATAGTATTATATATGATGGTTGGGGGTGGTGAGAAGCATCATTACAGAGGGTCTTTGAGGATATAGTAGTTAAGCAAGGCGTTAAAGAAAAGAAGTCCCTGTAGATCTGGAGAAAGACCAATCTCAGCAGAAGCTCTGAAGAATAGCAAGCCAGGTAAGAGGCTAGAATAGCTAAAAAGAGTGAGGCAATGGGAGACGGGTAGAAGACGGGTCAGAGAGATTGTGGGGCTACGTCACAAAATCCCTGGAAGAGACTGTAAATACAAGGACAACACTAGTAAAATAATAATGACAATTAATTTAGCTCACATTTTGTTATAATATAGTATGATATTAAGCCCTGCTCAGAAATTTTAAGTGAATTTATCAAGCACATACTGTAGCTGTGTCCATTGGGCTCCAAATTTGTGCTGTGCCCTTAGAAGGATACTGTCCCTCTGGAGGCTAATAGACTTGCTCTAAGCCACAGAGACGGTGGTGGGAACAGTATTAAGCTTGGGCTTTTTGACGATGAGCCCCTTCTGTAGGCAACTTTACATGACCTTGAAGAAAAAAAGCCGTGTATAGTTCCAACTCACCAAATGGAGATTTTTGTTCCTCTTATAAGACTTTGGGAAGATAGTCATAGGCAACTTCAAAAACAAAGGCAGAAAATCAAAGGGTGATCAAATCTACTGATAACAATTCTGCTAGAGAGACTACACTAGCTGCTATGGATTGACTGAGTTATGAGCCGAAGGGTTCAATTTCAGCGAGAATACTCATATTGCCCCCTGTCGGTGAACTAGAGCAGCTGCAGGGAATGCTCAGGACAGAAGACAGAAGTCTGGCAGCCATTTTGCACTTTTAAGCATCAGCAGGGCAATAGCACCCCAACTCCAGTACTCTTGCCTGGAAAATCCATGGATAGAGGAACCTGGTAGGCTGCAGTCCATGGGGTCGCTAAGAGTCGGGAACGACTGAGCGACTTCACTTTCATTTTTCACTTTCATGCATTGGAGAAGGAAATGGCAACCCACTCCAGAGTTCTTGCCTGGAGAATCCCAGGGACGGGGAAGCGTGGTGGGCTGCTGTCTCTGGGGTCGCACAGAGTCGGACACGACTGAAGCGACTTAGCAGCAGTAGAAGCAGCAGGGTGTGGAGTCCTGCACTTCCCCACAGGTTCCCAGACTCCATTGAGGCACGGATGGTAGGCTTTGCACTGATGGAGGGTTAGAAAATTCTAGAATACTAGCACTTGAATGCCACATCATCCAATTCCAATTTCTTTCTTATACAGAGGGTGAGATCAGTGTCTAAAGAGAAGAAGGGACTGGCCCAGGGCAATACATGTATTGGCAGACTTGAAACGAGAGCATGAGTTTCCAGAACTGCAGACCAGAACCTGATAAAGCCAGCTCACTGAAACAAGGGGAGACTCTTTCAGGTTCCTTCTGAGACAAATCGTAGAATAAATAGTCTTTAAACCTCATAGTATTTAATAGGAAAGAGCAGTTTAGAAGTAGTATAGGATATGATGGGGCTTCCCAGATAGTGCTAGTGGTAAAGAACCCACCTGCCAATGCAGAAGACATGAGAGACAAGGGTTCTGTCCCTAGGTCAAGATCTCCTGGAAGAAGAAATGGCAACCCTCTCCAGTATTCTTGCCTGAAGAATCCCATGGACAGAGGAGCCTGGTGGGATGCAGTCCATAGAGTCGCCAAGAGTCAGACATGACTGCAGTGACTTAGCATGCATGCAACCATAGAACATGATACTAACTTTGCAAACATTGTTGTTCAGTCAATCGGTCATCTCCAACTCTTGCGACCCCGTATATTGTAGTATGCCAGGCTTCTCTGTCCATCACCAACTCCTGGATCTTGCTCAAACTCATGTCCATTGAGTCAATGATGCCATCCAACAATCTCATCCTCTATCATCCCCTTCTCCTCCTGCCTTCACTCTTTCCCAGCATCAGAGTCTTTTTCAATGAGTCAGCTCCTCGCATCAGGTGGCCAAAGTATTGGAGCCTCACTTAAGCATCAGTCCTTCCAATGAATATTCAGGACTGATTTCCTTTAGGACTGACTGGTTTGATCTCCTTGCAGTCCAAGGGACTCTCAAGAGTCTTCTTCAACACCACGGTTCAAAAGTATTAATTCTTTGGCACTGAGCCTTCTTTATGATCCAACTCTCACATCCATACATGACTACTGGAAAACCCATAGCTTTGACTAGACAGACGTGTGTTGGCAAAGTAATGTCTCTGCTTTTTAATATGCTGTCTGGGTTTGTCAGAGCTTTCCTTCCAAGGAACAAACGTCTTTTAATTTCATGGCTGCAGTCACCATCTGCAGTGATTTTGGAGCCCAAGAAAATAAAGTCTGTCACTGTTTCCATTGTTTCCCCATCTATTTTCCATGGACTTTGCGAAGTATAATAATATAAAGCCACCATATGCATAGATAAATGACTGAAGTATGAAAGATAGGAAATGATCAGTAGTCATTTTTGTTCTTTAAATATAATGGAATTATTTTTTCCTCCTTTGCACTTTTCTGATTTTCCCTAAATTTCTAAAAACTTATGTGTAATATTACTTGTGGGTACAAAAACAAAACCAAATAAAATTAATAATTTTTTGGTTAAAAAAAAAAAGCTGAAAAACAGCTAGCAGAGAACTAGTGTTGCCTTTTCATATTTGCCTGCTATTTTTTCTCAAGTAGCAAAGTAAAAACATAAGAACTTTCATATCACTGCTCATTATTTTCAAAATGGAATTCAACACAGTACAAGTTATTTCCCCAGGAGCATCTTCTGTCAGGCACTATCATTTTGAATGAAAGCACTTTTTAAATCATTATTTTTTTGCCCCTAGACTACTGCTTTATACTGTCTATTTTTTAATATTCTGGGAGATAAATGGTTTTCTAATTTTTTTTCTGAATTTATATTATTTTTTGTACATATGCAATTGATGGCCAGCAGTATTCCTATTAATTCTCAACAAGCATTTCTTGAGTCATTGAATGATAATGGATATCTAACAGAGGTCTTGAAATAAAGTAGATGCTCAATAAATATTCTTGAAGGAAGGAAGAGAGGGAAGGAGGGAGGGAGGGAGGGAGGCAAGAGGAATGATGAAATAAGTGACCAGATAACATGAAATTTGGAAAGAAATTTTGGAAAGCATCCACAGATAGCATCAAAAATAAACAACAGAGCGGTTCATGAGACTCGAGTTCGAGCCCCAGCTCTGGCATGAAATCAACATAATAATGGGAAAGTCATTTAGTCTTTTGGGTCTGTTTGCTCCATGATGAAGTGCAGAAAATAATATTGCTAAATGTATAGATGTGCTATGACATTACATAAGGTAAACCTTGAAAATGCTATCTCCATAAATTATGATATGTTAATATTGTAAAAGTCATGTATCCAAATTCTGATATTGGTATTTTCCCAGCCCAATATCTGGTATATTGTAGATGTATACTCATTAAAGGTATACATAATACGTGATTGAGGGGGTGAACAAAAACTAGAGAGATAAAATACCTTGCTGAAGTTTTTTAAAACAAAGAATATTGAAGTCCAGATCTCCTGGCACCAGTTTCAATGTTTTCTTCTCTCTGTTTAAAGCCTGTGATCTACGTTTATCTCTGGATGCTTTCCTGATCAAGAATTTCAAGTAAATATTTAGTAAACTCTGAATATCAGATTAAAATATACACTTTGAATATTGTTTATTCAGTATACAATAGTCCTAATTAATTGCCATTCTCATTAATTTCAAGTCGGAAAAGATCAAAAGATGCTGCTCAACTAGGTCTTTTTTCTGTAGATTGTTCGTAGTATAATGCAAACCAGCAATCTTGTATTTTGTTAATGCAGATAGAAATCATTACTAAAATAATGGGTTTCCCTATAACCCATTATTCTTTGACAAAATTTGTTTATTTTAAAATTTTCTGCATGTGTTGATTAGTTTGTATGGAGTAAGATTATGAAAAGTGCTCTCAGAAGAACGTTGATTGAGACTTCCAGGGTCAATGCTAGGGCTTGGGGAAATAAAAATGAACAGGATGGTATTTAACAGCTTTCAGTCCACTAAGAGAATTGATAAGAACATAACAGGTGTTAAAAAGCATTGCAACTATGGTTACAGAAGTAATTATAGACCAGAAAACAGTGAGACACAGCATTCTCTAGGCACCATGCCTGCAGATATCTAGTGAGGTTTTGCTCATCTTTGAAGGAGACATGGAGAGAGAAAGATTTGGGATGACATAAACATTCTTATGCATTTTGCTCAATGAGTGAATAAAGTCAAAGCTGCCAATTTTGAGGGCAAATGCCAGATGACTTCCATCACTGTTCTAAGGGCATGTATTGTGGTAGTGGTAGTTTAGTGGCTAAGTCGTGTCTGGCTCATTGCAATCCCATGGACTGTAGCTTGTCAAGTTCCTCTGTCCATGGGATTTCCCAGGCATGAACACTCGAGTGGGTTTCCATTTCCTTCTCCAGGGGATCTTCCCAACTTGGGGATTGAACTTAAGTCTCCTGTGTTGCAGGCAGATTCTTTATTGACTAAGCCACCAGGGAAGCCCAAGGGCATCTGTAGAGAATTAACCAAACTACGGCTACTTGGGATGATCTGTAGAGATGGTTCATAGCTGGTAGGTTTTATAGAGATACTCACAGTTTTTTTCCTTTCTTTTCTTTTATACTGGCAAGAGAACCTCATAAATCAATAATGAAAATTCACATTAAATGAACTCCCCAAATTATCTCAATGAAGCGTTCTTGCCTTCAGGCCTAAGTGTGAGAGATTTCTACAAAGACCTGGCTCTGAGGTGATCGTGGGTCATCACTCAATACTGAGTATAAATAAGAAAACCTATTTTAGAATGCATTGCAACAGAGAAAGGAGAAGTCCCATTTACAGGATAAGTTGCTTGAGAATATATTCATATATAACAAAGAAATATTATTTAAAATATGCATTTTCATCCTGGAAAAGAGTGTTGTGGAAAAATGTCTACTTCTTGAAAGATGGCACCCAGCCCTTGGTCAACCAGGTTATACAGCAATGTTCTCTGTAAATGTTTCCTAATTACTTTTCTCCTTCACTTCTGCCTGCAATGCAGGAGACCTGGGTTCAGTCTCTGGGTCAGGAAGATCCACTGGAGAAAGGAATGGATACCCACTCCAGTATTCTTGCCTGGAGAGAGCAAGGACAGAGAAGCCTGGCAGGCTATGGTCCACAGAGTTGCAAATAGTTGGACATGACTGAACAACAAACACTTATCACCTCTACTGAATTTTACTCATTGGATTCTTGCTACCCCCATATCTCTCTAGTCATACAGCTAGTGTAATCCTCTCACATTTTTATAATTAGTGACATAATCGTATTTAGGTACCTAGATCTCATAGAATGCTTTCACACATAACAGGGACTCAGAAATATCTAATGCTATAAGGTTCAACAAAGGTACAACTTAAAAAAATAAATGGAATATCATATTCTTCTCCTCTATTTTTTATTGAAAGAGTCAAGTTAATCAAACTCCAGGTTCATGGCACTGGAGCGGTAGTGCAGATCTCTTTGATGTTGTTCACTCTTTCAAACTTCCTCTGTTTTTAAAATGATGTAATAGTATATTTCTATTTATTGTAAGATTATATATAATGTATACATATATATGATTTGTATAAATAACAAAATGAACACACCTATATCTACCATCCAAACCAAGATCTAGAATACATGCAATAATTATCATCTGTCTTTATTCCATCTTTATCTCATGTCTTAGTGTTAGTCACTCAGTCATGTTTGACTCTTTGTGATCCTATGGACAGTAGACCATCAGGTTCCTGTTTCAATGGGATTCTCCAGGCAAGAATACTAGAGCAGGTTGCAATTCCCTTCTTCAGTGGATCTCCCCAACCCAGGGGTTGAACCCAGGTCTCCTATGTAGCAGGCAGGTTCTTTACCATCTGAGCCACCAGGGAAGCTCAATCTCCCTGCTGATTCACTTAAAATTATCAGCTCAGTTTAATTTAATATTCATTTATTTAGCACTTATACTGGGTCATCTCTTCTGTTACTTATTAATTTAACACATTTATAGAACACCTACTATAGGCTGGGAACCAAATGGCATATCAAGCTTGACTGTGACTTTTATTTGACTTAAAGTCTAGTGACAAAAAAAGTCCTTAATCAATGATTATAGTAAAGTTGCAGGATATAAAATCAACACACAGAAATCCCTTGCATTCCTATACACTAATAATGAGAAAACAGAAAGAGAAATTAAGGAAACAATTCCATTCACCATTGCAACGAAAAGAATAAAATACTTAGGAATATATCTACCTAAAGAAACTAAAGACCTATATATAGAAAACTATAAAACACTGGTGAAAGAAATCAAAGAGGACACTAATAGATGGAGAAATATACCATGTTCATGGATTGGAAGAATCAATATAATGAAAATGAGTATACTACCCAAAGCAATTTATAGATTCAATGCAATCCCTATCAAGCTACCAACAGTATTCTTCACAGAGCTAGAACAAATAATTTCACAATTTGTATGGAAATACAAAAAACCTCGAATACCCAAAGCGATCTTGAGAAAGAAAAATGGAACTGGAGGAATCAACCTACCTGACTTCAGGCTCTACTACAAAGCCACAGTTATCAAGACAGTATGGTACTGGCACAAAGACAGAAATATAGATCAATGGAACAAAATGGAAAGCCCAGAGATTAATCCACGCACATATGGACACCTTATCTTTGACAAAGGAGGCAAGAATATACAATGGATTAAAGACAATCTCTTTAACAAGTGGTGCTGGGAAATCTGGTCAACCACTTGTAAAAGAATGAAACTAGAACACTTTCTAACACCATATACAAAAATAAACTCAAAATGGATTAAAGATCTAAACGTAAGACCAGAAACTATAAAACTCCTAGAGGAGAACATAGGCAAAACACTCTCTGACATACATCACAGCAGGATCCTCTATGACCCACCTCCCAGAATATTGGAAATAAAAGCAAAAATAAACAAATGGGACCTAATTAAACTTAAAAGCTTCTGCACATCAAAGGAAACTATTAGCAAGGTGAAAAGACAGCCTTCAGAATGGGAGAAAATAATAGCAAATGAAGCAACCGACAAACAACTAATCTCAAAAATATACAAGCAACTCCTACAGCTCAACTCCAGAAAAATAAATGACCCAATCAAAAAATGGGCCAACGATCTAAATAGACATTTCTCCAAAGAAGACATACAGATGGCTAACAAACACATGAAAAGATGCTCAACATCACTCATTATCAGAGAAATGCAAATCAAAACCACTATGAGATACCATTTCACACCAGTCAGAATGGCTGCGATCCAAAAGTCTACAAATAATAAATGCTGGAGAGGGTGTGGAGAAAAGGGAACCCTCTTACACTGTTGGTGGGAATGCAAACTAGTACAGCCACTATGGAGAACAGTGTGGAGATTCCTTAAAAAACTGGAAATAGAACTGCCTTATGATCCAGCAATCCCACTGCTGGGCATACACACTGAGGAAACCAGAAGGGAAAGAGACACATGTACCCCAATGTTCATCGCAGCACTGTTTATAATAGCCAGGACATGGAAGCAACCTAGATGTCCATCATCAGATGAATGGATAAGAAAGCAGTGGTACATATACACAATGGAGTATTACTCAGCCATTAAAAAGAATACATTTGAATCAGTTCTGATGAGGTGGATGAAACTTGAGCCTATTATACAGAGTGAAGTAAGCCAGAAGGAAAAACACCAATACAGTATACTAACGCATATATATGGAATTTAGAAAGATGGTAACGATAACCCTGTATACGAGACAGCAAAAGAGACACTGATGTATAGAACAGGCTTATGGACTCTGTGGGAGAGGGAGAGGGTGGGAAGATTTGGGAGAAAAAAAAAAAAAGACCATATGTATTGTACTATGTAGTTTTCCAAAGAGCATTGACAACATATATATTTCTGTATAACTATTTCCTATATTATATTAATTGTGCCAGTGGTGTGATATACTCGACTTATGACTGTGAAATCAAAAAAGTTTATATTAAAAAAATAAATAAATAAAAAATAAAATAAAATAAAATACCCCCGGGAAAGAGTCACACAGATTGATCACAACAGAATGCTGTTCCCTTAAGGCAAAGCAATGACTTCAGCTTAACTGGTTCACATAAAAGGAGTCTTATTAGGCAAATCTGACAGAAACTTTTGGCTGAATGTCATTTTATCTTTAGATTTTTCAACTACTTTCAGAAATACATAATTATAGACCAATGCTTAATTATATGAATAATTATAAAAAATTAAAAAAAAAAAGTCCTTAAATAAATATTAGAGAGAAACCTGTAGTACTTGTCTCAGTGCGGTTTACAGTCCAGTCATTTCAAAATTCTGGTTAGTACCTCACTTATTATGTTAAAATATAGTCCTCTCTTTATCATCACCTATTTTTTTTTTTGATTCAAACCCTGTGTCTTACAGAGGCATGATCGAGTAAGCAGTTATTTGGGATCTGAACATGCTTGATTTCTGAATACTATTGATGTTTTTTGTTGTTGTTTGTGTTTTGTTAACTTGGGCAAGTTAATTCACCTCTCCAAGCTTTGTTTTGGGTTTTTTTTTTTTTTTTTTGGAGATAATTCCTAATTTTTTGCCAGTTTTGGAAGAATAAACTGTTCCCTGAGTTATACTTAAATAGCTGTGAATATCCCTTGAGAAATGCGAACAAAGCAAACATGAGTATCATTTAATATTCCATACAGAATGTAATTCTGTATAGAATTTTGTCTTCACTCATCCACTGATCATCTCATGAAACTGTGACCTACATTTCCAACAGGAGTCTCTGTGTTGTTCTACCTTCTGTTTGCTGCTGGAATGTTCTTTCTTTTCTCCTCCCCTAGAAATTGCATTCATCCTGCATACACTGTCTGAGAATCCTTCTCATTCATCTTGTGGCAGGCCACTTCATCCTCCCAGGGTCACTGTGAACTGGGTGTCCTTGCCATTTTCCTGATTTTACAGATGAGAACCCTGAGGCAGAGAGATTAAGAAACTAGTTTAAGATCATTTGGCTTATACGGAGTCTAAGAACCTGACCTCCAGTCTGTTTCAGGGAAGCATAGGAATGATGGATAATGGAGCTGGCTAGGACAAAAACCGAAATGACTTCAGAGTGTAGCTGTTTGGAAATTGTGTGGACATCAGGTAAGGGATCAGGTCTCAATCTGGAAACAAATGTGAGAGTCCCAGCTGACATCCAATCCTGTCTGAGTGAGATGAGATGACATGAAGAAGGATATGAGAGAGATACACTGAGTGTTTGCTCTAAACCATGGTTTTATCAGTAGGAGTATAAGTGATTTCATGAATGTCTACCAAAAGACCACAAAATCCTCCTATGCAATGCAAAAAAAAAAAAAAAAAAAAATCCAAAACTTCACACCTTACCTATGTCTCTTATCAGTCATCGACATATATTTCCAGCAACTAATATTTTAACATGCTTATGGCCAATGTTTAGCAACCTTCCAAAATTAGTTTTAAAGGTGACTGATATTTAATATTTTAAAATGAAAATTACTGCATAGCTAGAATTTCCTGAAGACTCTAATTTAGTATTTGAACAAAAAAATGTGGTTGCCATGCAACGCGTTTGTGTGCAATATTGCAAACTTCCTACTGTGCATACATAATCAGAGATAATTGGGATTCTTATAATTTTGTTCTGAAGTATGTCATCTGTGCTGTCTCGGGCTGGTCGAGAATTTTGATTGCTGCTATTTTGGTAGTCATTAATATATATGGTGGATGACGGTTAGGTTTAATTTTGCTGATCATTTTGTTCTTCTATAATTACTGTGTTTTTAAGGCTCTGAGTCCTATTTGTTATTTTCTACATCTTTATCATCAATGAGTTGCTTCCCTTTTTTCCTCATCAAAATTAGAAGAGTAGAGGAGACCTATTCCTTTGGGCTGATGGGCCTGTTGATTGTTGGTGCCCAGAAAAACCAGTCTCTCTCTCTCCCTGATTGTAATGGTGTGTGCTCAGCTGTGTCCATCTCTTTATGACCCCATGGACTATAGCCTGTCACACCCTTCTGTCCATGGAATTTTCCAGGCAGAAATACTGAAGTGCGTAGCCATTTCCTCCTCCAGAGGATCTTCCCAACCCAGGGACTGAACCCGCATCTCCTGCATTGGCAGGTGGATTCTTTACCATTGCACGCCCTGGGAAGCCCGTTTGTAATGATGTCTGTATCTTGAGGCTGTTGTGAGTATTAAGCGTTTTGCTAAAATTATGACACCTGGCCCTTGAGATGGCTTCCCTGGTGGCTCAGTGGTAAAGAATCTGCCTGAGGATGTGGGTTTGATCTCTGGGTTGGGAAGATCTCTGGAGAAGGAAATGGCAACCCTCTCCAATATTCTTGCCTGGGAAATACCATGGACAGAGAAGCCTGGTGGGCTACTATCCATGGGGTTGCAAAGAGTGGACAAGTGGACGTGACTTAGCAACTAAACAACATCAAAGACCTATGAGAACCACTCAATTAACATATTCTTTTACTCTCTTGCATTGAACTCTTGTTGGGAAAATTACTCTCATTATTTCTACATAGTGTAAATACTTACAATGACTTCATCCCATTGTTTCTAATGAACCTAAAAGGGACCACATCTAAGAGTTCTGTTCTTTCTTTGGATGTTTATTTACAACTATCAGAGGAAAGAAAATGCCACTCCCCCTTTCCCAAATCACTGATGTTTTTGTTTCTAAAAGGAAATCCATTTGTGTAAACAATGAAGGTGGAAGCGAATACTTACTGAGCTCCTGGTGTGTGTTAGGCATTGTACTTACAAAAAAAAAAAAAAATCTGTGTTAATTTTCTCATTTAGTCCTTAGGACAACCAAATGGAATAACTGTTACAACTCATAAAAATGAGGCAAAGAGAAGTGATTTTCCAGGTTTTTAATTCTGGTCTGTCTGACTCTAGTGCCCACGATCTTTCTTTCCACAGTGACAGGAACCAACAGACCAGGAGCATCACCATCCCCTCTGCTCTGTTCCTCACTGTCACATGTGTGGGGCACCAGCTTGTGCAAGGCCCATTTAAAAGCTCATTTCAACCAAAGAAGCATGATGGGTACAGAAGAGGTCAATTCAGGCAAACAGATGAGACAAGCATCGCCTGTGATATTTTAAGATGATAATTAATCACCCTTAATATCACAACCATCTAAATACTGCAGGCATTTGCACTCCATCCTTATCTAATTCTGATTACTTCTCATAAAGAAATGCATTTTGACATTGACCATTTCTTTAACATAGTGAAAATACATTTTCAATTTTCTGTCTGCCTCTAACATAACTCCCGTGAGTCTGAGATTTGACTTAGTAAATTACTTAGTGGGGTGGCCAAGATGAATGGATTGGATGGAATGGTTCTCTCATCATCCCTTAACTTTGCCCTGATTATGAGAATTAGGCACAAGGTATCTGTACCTGTAAAAGAGGAAAACGTAGAAACTGGCTCCAGGCCGAAAAGAAATGAAGTAAAGTGTGAAAGGAATTGGTGAGGGGTGGGGAGGGGAGGTGGTAGCTGGAAAGCTCCTACTGGGCTGGTGCACTTCACTGAAGCCCTGAAGGCACCGTTTCAAGGCAGGACGATTTCTTCCGGTTCAGACTGTTGACAAAGCAAGGCTTTTTCCGAAATCTGTGCTTGCTGAAACTCCACCAGTCCTTTTGTCCTCAGTTCAGAAGGCTACCTCCACCAGCAAGCTGGCTCAGATGCTCAGCCTGTCTTTTGAAAACTATACCCATAGAACACATTGCTCTGTGTTACGGATGTCTGTGCAGTGTTCTTTTCTTACTGGGACTATATATCAGCAGCATCATTATCCTTACCGGTACATGGCTATGAGATAAAAACCTAGGGTCATACGGTTTTAGTCTCCTTGTGCTTAGTCGCTCAGTCATGTCCAACTCTTTGTGACCTCATGGACTATAGCCCACCAGGCTCCTCTGTCCATGGCGATTCTCCAGGCAAGAATACTGGAGTGGATTGCCGTGCCCACTTCCAGAGGATCTTCCCAACCCAGGGATCAAATCCAGTCTCCTACATTTCAGATGGATTCTTTACTATCTGAATCACCAAGGAAACCCAAGAATACTGGAGTGGGTAGCCTATCCCTTCTCCAGGGGAACTTCCTGACCCAGGAATTGAAGTAGGGCCTCCTGCATTACAGGCAGATTCTTTACTAGCCGAGTTACCCGGGAAGCCCTTGACCTCCTTACTGATTATATATTTTATATTACATAATAGTGTGTATATATTAATTCCAACTCTTAATTTATCCTCACCCCCCCAACACACACCTTTCCCCTTCAGTAACCATAAGTTTGTTTTCTAAGTCTGTGAGTCTGTTTTGCAAAGTAAATAAGTATGGTTTTCTCAGATATATGTCCAGGAATGGGATTGCTGGATCATATGGCTGTGTTATATTTTGGTCAAAGAGAGCTGACTGGCATCAAACAGTTAGGGATTAACTCTAGCTACTGGGAGAAGTCTTAGTCAGCTTCCTAGGTGGTTCAGGGGTGAAGGTTTTGCCTGACAGTGCAGGAGACACAAAAAATGTGGGTTAGATAATGGGTTGGGAAGATCCCTTGGAGTAGGAAATGGCAGCCCACTCAAATATTCTTGCCTGGAAAATTCCATGGACAGAGGAGACTGGCCGGCTATAGTCCACGGGGTCACAGAGAGTCAGACATGACTGAGCATGCACACACTGAGAAGTCTTTGGAAATTTTTTGAGGTTCTCATTTCTTCATGGTTTACCACCATATAACAAATATGCTCAGTGTAGGAGCACAGGTATCTGGACCTTTTCATACAATGACTTATTTTTATCTCACGTGTAATATCACACTTAGACATTGATGTATGACGAACAGTCTTAGGTTGGTGCGTTTAGGAATATTTTAAGTATTTTTCTGGGTGAGGTCTTGAGTAAGAGAACTTGGACCAGAAAGATTGCTGGGATAAGAATAAGATGAGCCTCAGTGAGGTTAACTGAAGAAAGACATTGATAACACCTGTCCTGGATTTCGGTCAAGATGAACAAAAACAAATTTTGACAAAGGTGAAGCATAATTTAAATCATAAACTCCTCCAAATAGCAGGTTTTCCTTGTGGAAAAAAAAAGGGCAGAGTCAATCTCTAGAACAAATACTCTTGATTTTTTACTTAGTGTTCTTGACTATAACACATACGTGGCAGGAAAGGGACAGCAAATGAAGTTGCCCTCAACAGCAAGGGTGTGCCTAGAACTGAGTACTTCCCAAGGGCAGAGGTGGGTATTATTTAACTCTGTCGTCTCAATGCTGGCAGGGTGACTGTCTTTTTTAAATGAATATGAGAAAAAAAAATGAAGAAGATGAATAATTTAATTCCTCTGCACAAAGGAAAAAAATTACAGAAGGAAGGGGGAAAAAATGAATGTAAGACACCACGAAGAAGAGATCACTCTCTCTGACTCGACAGACTCAGATCATCCTTTGCAGTGTTTGTGTGGTCTATGCATTGAAAGTGATTCTGGTCCTCTCAACCTGATTACTGGCTGTCAGCATCCAAACGAGACCTCATTCAGTACACCACATCAGTGGCTCCTTCTCTTTTTCTTCTTCAGGAAATGGCCTGAGCCATGCTCGGGAGTTCAGAGCCCTCCTTGCTGCACAGTCCTCACCTACTCCTTCTCTGGAAATTGGCATTGAGCATCGGCACGTGCAGGTACTAGGAGAAAGCTTGTTAATCCACGTCTCTGCTGAAATGGAACTCATCTAATGCGACAGACAGGAAAAAAGAAGATAATATGCAGGTATTGGAATAAAATGCAAGAAGTCAGTTCCTAGAAACAATCAAAAAGAAGAGTAATGTGTATGAACATTTAATAGGTAGGTATATTTCTCTTAGATTCTACCGAGGGCAGCAGATGACCTTGGTAGAGGGAAAAGCTCACTGAAAATTGTCTAGTCCCTGGGGAAAATGGATGCCAGGCTGGAACATGAAATACATAAAAGAGGGTGATCATTCTGATACCTCCTTCTTGAAGCCTTTTTTCCTCCGTTCACTTCCTGCCCCCCCACCCCACCCCACCTTGTTCTTTCCCGCTTGACTCTTGTGTATGTTTCCCTGCTCACTACTTTCACATTGATAACCCATGCCAAGACCCCCCTCTGACAGCCAGCATGGGATTACAGCTGGCTTCTTTGTCTTCTCTTCCCATTTCTCCTCCCCAGACGAGCCCACCACCTGAGATGCCCAAGTCTATCTCTGAAGCCCAAGTCCTTCCTCCAGAGCTCTAGTCATCTCTACAAGAGATGGGTGTGAGGGCAGAGTATCAAAGTGCGGAAACTGGAAACAATGTAACCCAAAGAAGAAGCCAGAGGAGATTTAGCCAAAGAGTGCTAACATGAAACCAGACCAGAAGGATGGAGAAAAAGATGAAATATGGTGCAAGGGAGCAGAGAGAAGTGGTTAGGGATGAAGACACAGGTGTCAAGGGCGGACTGGGTCCTCTTCTTTTCAAAAGTCCCCTTCTCTTTATGGATGTAAATTTTGTACCTGTTAATGCATCTGCAATTGTTTCTTGCTTAGCAGATAACAGGCTTCCTGAAGCTGGGGTGTTATACATTAGTCATTTCTCATCCAAGGGTCCAGTACAGCACTGAATGCATACACAGTTGATACATAAAAGTTTTAAAACAAATATACATTATCAAAACCAAATCATATAACTTGAAAAATATCCTAACTCTATTTTTTGAGTGTTCCAATGGCACTTCAGGTGTAATATCCTTTGGTCAAAAACACAATAGTAATCTACAGAGTTCAGTTAGCCTTAATTATTGTCAACAAACAGAACTCCCAGAATATCAAGGTACCAAGACCTTTTGATAAGCAATGGCTTGAATGCCAATCTGAAAGGTATTCAGCTGAGAATTTCTAAATCCATATACAAAAGTATTTTAGCTAGTTCATATTTTTTGAACACTATTTATTTCAAGAGCCTATTTCTAGAGTTTTGCATTCTATTTATAAAGTCTGTAATTGCACCATTGACAATTTATTTCTGACTTTCATTAAGCTAATTAGCAAAACATCTGGTGTTGACCAGGGTTAAAGATAACTAAAACCCCTAGCTGCCATCTGTGGAGGGTGCATTTCTGATTAAGACAAGAAGTAACTTCTACAGTTAAACTATTACGTTGAGTTGAGAGTTGAGTGTTAGTCACTCAGCCATGTCCAACCCTTTGTAACTCCAAGGACTGTGGCCCACCATGCTTCTCTGTCCATGGAATTCTCTACATAAGAATATTGGAGTGGATTGCCATTTCCTTCTTCAGAAGACCTTCCCAATCCAGGGACCGAACCCAGATCTCCTATATTGCAGGTGGATTCTTTACTGTCTGAGCCTCCAGGGAAGCCCAAACTATCACCATACCTAATATCAAACCGTTCATAATAAATGTTCTAAATATAATCACTGATGACTTAACCCCTCTGGCCACTCAGGGCACCTGGAACTCTCTTTGGGCAGCTTTCTGGATAGTTGGCTAAAGTGATCTCCGCTTGGTGGTCCCAATTTTAATCCTTATAAGTTTTAAAACATGAAGTTCTAGACTTACTTCCTAAGGTGAGAAATAACAACTTAGATCTTCAGAAGTATAATGCTGAATTTTATTTTCTCAGGCAGTGATGAGGTAGATGCGAGATGCTAAAAGCTCTGGACCTAGCTCCAATGCGGCTGGGGGGTTGCAAGACTTCCACAGCACTAAGCAGTTTCCAGGCATCAACTAAAACTCAGCTCAACTCAGTTCTGATCCTGTCTGCCTAGAGAGAGCAGCAGATCCCACAGGTTAAGGGTTCAGTCCTGCAAAACTGTCCCCACCCCGTGCAGACACCAATCACAAGTCCAGGTCATCACCTGTGATTCTGACAGACCTGCTTTAGACCAGAGAAGCACTGCTAAACTCACCTGTTTGCATATTCCAATGCATTATTATGGGAAATGCCAACTTTTAGGAAAATAGATGAGTTTTCCAATATCAGTGGTTGTCCCAAACTATGTTTGCCCATGACCTCCTTCCAGCTCCTAAGTCCTTATTCCTTCCATGGAGATCATTGAGGAATGCACACAGCATCTTATAGCTCTTGAGAATTCAAGGAAACACCTTTACTTTAGAGTAGGTTTTATCAGAAAGATAGCAAAATCAGAGGAAAATAGCAAGATGAACCTATCTCACTACCCCGAAGTCCTCCCAGCCTAATGACAGCCTTTCTGACAAAGAGAAGAATAACAATGTTGACAATCATGGACTCTGCTAACAATATTTGAGCACTTACGGTATGTTCCCTTCTTACTACAGCCTTATAAGAAAGACTTGGTTAATATTTCCAGCACCAGTTCAGTTCAGTTCAGTTGCTCAGTTGTGTCCGACTCTTTGTGACCCCATGGACTGCAGGACGCCAGGCCTCTCTGTCCATCACCAACTCCTAGAGTTTACCCAAACTCATGTCCATTGAGTCGATGATGCTATCCAACCATCTCATCCTCTGCCATCCCCTTCTCCTCCTGCCCTCAATCTTTCCCAGTATCAGGGTCTTTTCAAATGAGTCAGCTCTTCACATCAGGTGGCCAAAGTATTAGAGCTTCAGCTTCAACATCAGTCTTTCCAATGAACACCCAGGACTGATCTCCTTTAGGATGGACTGGTTGGATCTTCTTGCAGTCCAAGGGACTCTCAAGAGTCTTCTCTAACACCACAGTTCAAAAGCATCAATTCTTTGGTGCTCAGCTTTCTTTACAGCCCAACTGTCACATCCATACATGACAACTGGAAAAACCATAGCCTTGACTAAACGGACCTTTGCTGGCAAAGTAATATCTCTGCTTTTTAATATGCTATCTAGGTTGGTCATAACTTTCCTTCCAAGGAGTAAGTGTCTTTTAATTTCATGGCTGCAGTCACCATCTGCAGTGATTTTGGAGCCCAGAAAAATAAGGTCAGCCACTGTTTTCACTGTTTCCCCATCTATTTGCCATGAAGTGATGGGACCAGATTTCTAGCACAGAGATGACAAAATAAGCTCAGAAAGGACAAATAACTTACTGGAGCTTCTGCGGCTTGAATGATTAGAGTGAGGGCAGCAGAGACCAGAGCCTGTGACTGTATACACAGTGTGCTGCTGGGGTCAAGATGATGGTTGGTGTTTCTGCTTCTTAACAAGCTACTGCTCGAGAACAAGACTTCACTTCTCACTCCTCACCATCCCCAAACTCCTCTAGCTCCTGAGGAGTGACCCTAAAGAGGTGGAATGTTCTAGAGACAGCTGGGCTGGGAGTTCATACACAATCTTTGCTGTGTGACCTTAGGGCATGTACACAGGCTCTCTGAATTTCAGTTCTTTGCCTCTTATTCAGGATAACACTTCCCCTTCCCTGGATGGTTGACTGCACTACTGAGACGGCTTCTTCCAAATGTCCAGCTCGCTATAGCCCATGTTAGCAGCAATAGTTCCTGCCCTCTGCCTCTCAGCCTGGACACTTCTCCCCAGGCTCAACTCGTTAAAATGTGCTCTGAAAGCAGCTCACTTAGAGACTGCCACCTCAAATCAGATAATAAAATCACACAGTACTGTCTCCATTACCACCCCCTGCTATGCAGAAATCACATTCCATTCAATTAAGTTAAGTGGACTCGGAAGGAGTGTCACATGCTCCTGCCATTTGCCTGATTTAGGGGAAAAAAAGGAGGTGACAAGGGTAAGGGTAGGATGCGCCTTCTGGCCTGCTCCTGTCCTGGTGGGAGGACATAAACAGGATGCTATTTCAGAGAGGAGACACTGGCAGCTCTCCTGCAGTCTTGGTGATTCAGTCCTCTAAGCCCCTTCAAGACGCCAGCCCTGACTATGAACTTTGGGAGAACTGGAATAATGAAAGCTCCCACCTAGGGTGACACTGCGGGGAGCAGGCAGTGGAGTGTGCAAAAGATCACTGTGTAAGTTCCCTCCGTCGGCAGCAGACAGGTCTTCCTTCAAAACTCTCCTTCAACACTCAAGGCAGTCTATGTCACATATCTTGGCCCAGTCTTTTTTTTAAAAATTAATTTTTATTGGAATATGTTTGTGCAAATTCTGGGAGTTAGTGAAGGACAGGGAAGCTTGGCCTGTTGTAGTTCATGTGGTCGCAGAGTCAGATAGGACTGAATGACTGAACAACAACAATACCAGTTGCTTTGCAATGTTGTACTAGTTTCTACTGTACAGCAAAGTGAATCAGCTATGTATATACTTATATCCCTTCTTCTTTGGATTTCCTTCCCTTTTAGACCACCGCAGAGCATTGAGTAAAGCTCCCTGTCCCATAGAGTAGATGCTTACTAGTTATCTATTCTATGCGTGCATATGTGCCCAGTTGCTTCAGTGGTGTCCAACTCTTTGAGACCCTATGGACTGTAGCCAGCCTGCCAGGCTTCTCTGTCCATGAGATTCTCCAGGCAAGAGCACTGGAGTGGGTTGCCACGCCCTCCTCCAGGGATCTTCCCAACCCAGGGGTCAAACTCACATCTCTCATGCCTCCTGCATTGGCAGGCGGATTCTCTATTGATAGCACCACCTGGGAAACCCCATCTATTTTATGCATGGCATCATTACCATATGTATGCCAATCCCAATCTCCCAATTCATCCGACCCCACCCCTTGGTATCCAAATGTTTTTTCTCTACCTTTGTGTCTCTGTTTCTGCTTGTCAAATAAGATCATCTGTACCATTTTCCTAAGATTCCAAATATATACATGGATATAGGACATATGTTTTTCTATTTCTGACTCACTTCACTTAGTAAAGAGGGTTTTTAGGTTTATCTGCTGCTGCTGCTGCTAAGTCGCTTCATTCGTGTCCGACTCTGTGCGACCCCATAGACAGCAGCCCACCAGGCTCCCCCGTCCCTGGGATTCTCCAGGCAAGAACACTGGAGTGCGTTGCCATTTCCTTCTCCAATGCATGAAAGTGAAAAGTGAAAGTGAAGTTGCTGAGTCTTGTCCGACTCTTAGCGACCCCATGGACTGCGGCCCACCAGGCTCCTCCGTCCATGGGATTTTCCAGGCAAGAGTGCTGGAGTGGGGTGCCATTGCCTTCTCCTAGGTCTATCTATGTCTGTGCAAATGGAACAGTTTTGCTCCTTTTATGGCCAAGTAATATTCTGTTGTATATACATGTCCCATCTTCTTTATCCATTCCTCTACAGCTAACAAGGAGAGGGCCTTTTGGGCGCACAAGGCATGGCCTCCCTGTGGAGGCATGCGCTGCAGTCCAGGGACCATTCCAGCCTTTACTATCGGAAGTTGCCATGATTCTCGGAATGTCAGTGTTCTCTCTTACAAAATGGGGTCAGTTGGAATCCTCACCGAGGAGTACCGTGAAAGTCAAATCAGAGAGTGTGTGAAACTATTTTGCAAATTGGGAGACATAGCACTCTTCTTTCCTTTTAAAATTTTGGGCTCACACTGATTAAGGGAGTATTGGTTTACGGCTGCTGCTGTAAAAGATTGTCACAAATTTAGTGGCTTAAAACAACAAACACTTATCTTTCAGTTCTGGGGGTTGGCATTCTGAAATAGATCTCCACAGGCTACAATGAAGCTGTCTGCAGACACCCCCTGATAATCCCATCTTACAGCAAGCATCACGTGTCCTTGAGTCGGCCAGCCAACCTCTGGAGGCACCTCCTTCTGCTCAGTCCCCAGGTCCAAGTTTTAGGAAACAATGGACCTGACTGTTGAGGGACCTTGTTTGCTCTCACAGGAAATCACATACAAAACGAAGGGGCTTTTGAATGTGCAGTTACTCTCGAGGTAAACCTGGGACAGTTCCAAAATCTGGAGAACAAAAATGCCTGTCGACTCATTAAGATTCTGCACCCCCTCACTACAAGGATATTAGTGATCATCACCATCTCCATCTTCACAGTTTCACACACAAGTCATGGGAGCCTGGAGGGCAAGTGACTGGACCAGGTCACTGGGGGCTTTGTAATATGTCAGAGCAGATCCGCTCTCTACATTTTCCAGGCGTGCTCTTTAGGAGTTCAGTTGTAATAAACGATGCCATTTCTCCCACCTGACAAGAATAACAACCTTTTGTGTCAGGACTGTTCCCTTCCTCGAGACTGGAAGTTTTCCAAAAAGGGTGATCAGGAGGCCTTTTTAACAGGAGCGGGACATTCGCAGAAATGCCAAGTGCTGAGTTGTCTCCTCTCGCAACCCGAAGCAGCACCTTGCAAATGTCAGTAGCTCAGGGACAGACAGTATCCAACGGTATAAATTCACTACCCACCTCCCTTCATGGGAGTTGTTCAAAAGCATCTCAGTGAAAATGGGAGGTCAAGTTTATCTTCTTTATTTTTTCAGCCCCTGTTTGCAGAAGTGGGTGATGAGCAACATTCTCTGTTATTTGTTTACAGCACCTGAGATCAGATGACAAATCAGATTTCTAATTCAGGTTACTTTGAATCACAAACGTGCATTAAACATGCAAAGGCTTATGTCATGGGCTTCGGGTTCTTGGTTAGCTTAAGATTAAACAAACGCACTGTGACCGTCTATTACTATTTTTCTTTCTTCCTTTTCTTTTTCTTCTTTGCATTGTGCTAAGCAGTTTCACAAGAGTAACACAGACCCCAGAGTCCTGCGGGGCTCCTTAGGTTGGCACTAAAAACAAGCTGCTAAATCATCCTTAAGAACATATAACCTTGAATATTTGTTGTTGTAAGACAAAATAACAAGGTTAACTTCTCTCTTTTTTTATGTTTTAAAGGAATGATTTTTAAATGTCTTTTTTTTTTTTTTTGTAAAGAAAAGTATTATCTGATTTGGGGTCTTTGCTGTAAATCCTGCCCCCAAAGGCTAGGATAAAATATTGAAAATCTTTTCTTTATTGGAAATCAAATAAAATGACTTAAAAATATGATTAATGGATACTAATTTACTAAGTGCAATACTTAAATCCCCAAGGCGTGTCTTATTCATCAGAACTCAGATAATAATACATGATGCTCCTTAATCAAATGCTGAGTTTCTTTCATTCATTAGCTACATGACTTTGGGAAATTTACTTAAGCTTTCTGAGCCAGTTTTTCTGTCAGGTTAGGGTTGTTAACACCTCACAGGGGACTTTTTGAAAATTAAATAAGACTTCATGTGTAAATAGGCTAGGCTCAGGGCTAAGCCCAGGATGACATCCGCCACAGTCTGATAACCCCTTACACTGGGTCTACCCACCTGATGTGCATCAGTGAGATGCAGCAAAACGCCTTTTTTCTAGATCCTGATGTTTCTTTCACTTCTGAGAGTTAGTAATGCTGGGTTATAGCGAACCTGTAGACAATCTGTTGTTAGGATGGATGCACAATCCATAGCCAACAAATTAATTCTAAGGGAAATAACAGCAAACCTCAGATGACTTCTAATGGTGCATGTATATTTTCTCATGCAATCTTCACACCAGTGTTGAGAAATAACAGATTTGTATTCATATTTTGGGCTTCCCTGGTGGGCTTAGCAGTAAAGAATCTGCCTGCTAATGTAGGAGGCACAGGTTCGATCCCTGAGTTGGGAAGATCCCTTGGAGAAGGAAACGGCACCCCACTCCAGTATTCTTGGCTGGAAAATCCCATGGACAGAGGAGCCTGGCGGGCTGCAGTCCATGGGGTCACAAAAGAGTCAGACAGGACCTAGCAACTAAAGCAACAACAGCAACATCCACCTTTTATCCATGTGAGATGGCCACAGAGAGGTTAGATAGCTGTAGACATGGTAAGACAAGCTATTAAATTTCTTTGTCTGCTGTGTTATCTTAAAAATGTAATAATAATGATAACTCATAGGGAAAGAGCTATTTAGAATTAAATAAGGTGACATGAGTCCAATACTCAGCACCGTGTCTGGCACAGGGTAAACAGGTCACTGAACCCTGACCACTGATTTTCTCTATATTCACAGAGCCGCACACAGAATTCTAAAATGTAGTGGTTATTCATTAAACATTACTCCAAAAGATAAAACAAAGAATAAGTGAGTAGTAATTTCCAGGAGCACAAAGTTTAAACAAAAAGCTGACTCTGCTTTCAGTGTTTCTATGATGAAAGTACGACTCCTATATTTCTGAGTTGTCTGGAGGTGATATAGCAGAGCATAGTCATTTGGTAAATTATTCAGCCTTTGGAAAGAAAAAACTCACTAATGTTTTCTCCCTGTTATGGATCAGATATTTTTTTTTTTCCTCTTAAGCACATTTCTATACCAGAAAAGATTCTTGTCCCTCTGCCCAAGAAGGACCGTGCCTGTTTGATAGGCTGTTAGCATCTTGACATGTTACACCCCAGAGAAAACATTCATGCCTCCCTGAAGCCTGCCTTGATCCACAGTAGCGAGAAGAGATCTCTCCCACTCTCATTCTTTCCTTCCTTCCTTCATTCACTTACCAAACATTTATTGCAACTCCATGTGCCAGGCACCATGCCACGTATGGAGATAAAATGCCATACCAGACATAATCTTTGCTCTCACGGACTTTTTGGTGTATTTGAAGATTGGGATTTTAATTGAGTAATCTTATAAATACATGTAAACTCCTTCTTATACAAAGTGACCCCCAAAAAAGATGAAAAGAAGGTATGAATATGGAGACTTTCCCTGTGGTCTAGCGGTTAAGATCCAGTGGGCAATGCAGTGGGTGAGGCTTTCATCCTGGGTCAGTGAACTAGAATCCCACATGCCAAGAGGTAAGGCCAAAAAATAAAAATTTTAAAAAGAAAAAAAATAAAAGAAGGTATGGGTAATGAACAGGGAGAAAAGTCTGGGTCCAGGAGTTTGGGGTACGGGTGGATGGTTGAGCTGAGATTTGAAACAAGAGAGAACAACAGACAGACAAAGGTGTGAATATGTGGGTGTGCAGTTAGAGAGAATAGGAATGGTGTATTTTCAGAGCTTTCAGCTGGGGCGAGGGGAGGACAGCCCTGTGACATAAGGAAGCCCGGACTGTTTGAGGGGGTAGTGTGAGGGGAGGGAGGCGGGGCCACACGGAGCACGTGGTCAACTCCTGTCCAGTCTGCCCCTGGGTGTGTGTGCCTGCCCTTGACTTCTAGAGCGACGCTGTCCAATAGCACTTTCTCCAATGATGTAAGCTCTCTCTATCTGCCCTTCAGTGTGCCGGCTATTGACTCCTCTATTAAAGAACTAAAGAACTGTCTGACTAGTCTACTGAAGAACTGTGTTTGTAATTTTATTTACTTCTTTAAATTACTATTACCAGACACTTCTGGCTAATGATTTTTTATCTGATCCCTTAGTTCTAGTCTGTCCCATGGAGGTCTTAGATTGTAAGACTTGTTGCATGATATGCTCCTTTAACGTCCAATAGTAATTTGGCTTATTTAAAGGTGATCTAATGGTAATTTGATTTGACTGTGATATTCACAAAAAGCAAAAGTGGCATCTTCTTTTCTGTCAAATGGTTATGTTATGCAGGAGGAAGGAGATAATTTATATGAGCTATGTGGTTTGCTAATAAAATTTTTTCAGCAAATTAAAAAAAAAAAAAAAAGACATTGCATGATCACTCCCTGGTCTAACATTTACTATCCAAAGCACCAAAAACTGATTCTCAAATTGACAACAGAATTTATATTTATTAGGAAGAAAAAGACAGGGAAAAGGAACAGAAAAGTTAGTCGAAAGAGGAAAATTAATCACTTTAGAGCTTTCTAAAGAACTAATAGTATCAATAATAGTATGCTTATCTTAAAGATGTAGAATTGCAAACACTGATACTTCTGTTACTGTGACTGCTGCTGCTAAGACCCTTCAGTCGTGTCCAACTCTGTGCGACCCCATAGATGGCAGCCCACCAGGCTCCCCTGTTCCTGGGATTCTCCAGGCAAGAACACTGGAGTGGGTTGCCATTTCCTTCTCCAATGCATGAAAGTGAAAAGTGAAAGTAAAGTCGCTCAGTCGTGTCCGACTCTAGCAACCCCATGGACTGCAGCCTACCAGGCTCCTCCGTCCATGGGATTTTCCAGGCAAAAGTACTGGAATGGGGTTATTGTGACTAGTATAAGATAAATGCTTATGAAGGGTTTTTTTTTCCACACCAGTCATTGTTCTAAACACTCAACTATGGATTAGTCCATGATATCTTTACAGGGGTGCTATGAGGTAGGCATTAGTTTAATCCTTTTTTTTTCAGAGGAGTAAAAGTGATGCACAAAAGCCTCAGCCTCTCTCCAGTGTAGGTGTCCGTGATGTTTCACTGGCATTTGCTAACTCTTCATCAACCAGAACAAGCTTGGGACAAAGGCCATCCTTCCTTCTGGAGTCATGCATTCCATTTTTTTTAGTGTCAGGGCTCCCGATTGGTGGCAAAATATACCTCCTTCTGATTCCTTTCATTGTCCAGAGTCCTGCCCTTGGAACAAAGCAGGACAACTTTATTTATTAGTTTTTTAAAAATTATAATAGAACTGCTTTACAATATTGTGCTAGTTTCTGCTGTACAACAGTGTGAATCAGCTATAAGTATACACACACCCCCTCCCTCTTGAGGCTCCCTGCCACACCTCCCATCTCACCCCTCTAGGTCATCACAGAGAACCTACCCGAGCTCCCTGTGCTCTACAGCAGCTTGCCACTGGCTATCTATTTCATACGTGGTAATGTGTATATATCAACAGTATTCGCCCAATTCTTTCCACCCTCTCCTTCCTTCACTGTGTCCACAAGTCCATTTTTTGTGTGTGCTTCTCTATTCTTGCCCTGCAAATAGGGTCATCAGTACTCCAGATGGAAAGCACCCAATAATTTGTACAGATGAGAGAAAAGCCCAGTTTCCATAGTATAGTTGATTCAAACTCCATGGGAAAAGGCAAGGGGACTTTGAAGGTCTCCAGAACGGTCCTCTACCTATAAATCCTACAGTAAACCCTACCCGAGGAAGCCAGCACTGGCTTCAGGCTACAACGAGTGAAGCAAATGCACAGCTGCAGCTAACTTGCTCAGTTCTTTCATTTCCTTAAATGTCACTTTCCCTGAGCTTTTCCTTTTATGGTCTACCTCTGGGCAGAATCCATCACAGCCTT
Organism: Bos javanicus; assembly: GCF_032452875.1. NCBI lineage: Eukaryota > Metazoa > Chordata > Mammalia > Artiodactyla > Bovidae > Bos > Bos javanicus. The sequence continues at coordinate 4,849,421 of NC_083881.1, forward strand.
GGCTGTGTTCTCTTAACCATTCATCTGTACCTCTGGGTTTGCACTATGCCTCTAGCACCTAAGATAGTCTGTGTTTCAGGGAAAGTTCTACCTATTTATTGAATAAGTAGGTAAAATGCTTTGGTGCTATTGTGTAAAGACTTGTTTATATGTCAGCCTCTCACCCAAGAGTATGAGCACCTTAATTCAGGACTATGCTGAACGGCTGGCAGGTAATATCTATGGCCATCAACTCAAGAGTTTATCCTGCTTGTCCAACTCAGTCACTGTCTCTTGGTACAGACATGATGGGGACATCTAGCTCTCAAAACAGCTTTGCCTCTGATCTGACTGCATCCTCAAACCCACGAGTGTATTACCTGGCTTTTCTTTCTATTGTAAATTTGTTTCTAGTTACTTTCTGTGTTTTCAGGTTGAGGAAATGTGCTTTTCCTTGTTTCCTTGTCCAAATAGTTGGACATTTCAATTTCTTATCTGTTTAATCATTTATACAAAGGAATATGTTTGTTCCCAGATATATTCAAAGCAAGGGTAATGACAACTGGTATGTAGGGTAGATTGAGAACTTAACAAGTCTTGTTATTAACAGAACAGCACCTAGTATACAGAAGGGCTTCCCTGGTGGCTCAGAGGTAAAGGATCTGTCTGCGATGCAGGAGACATGGGTTCAGTCTTTGGGCCAGGAAGACCTTCTGGAGATCCTCATTTTCTGGAGAACAGAATGGCAACCCACTCCAGTATTCCTGCCCGGAGAAACCCACGGTCAGAGGAGCCTGGCAAGCTATAGTCCTTGCAGGCGCAAAAAGAGTCAGACACGACTTAGCAAGTAAGCCACAGCCACTACCACAGCGTACAGAAGGCTCGGAAGGAAGGAAGGAAGGGGCTGGTTGAACCCACACGTGGAGAACCACAGATAGAGAGTGACCGCAGATACTGAGGGCAAACTGAATGTTATACTCAAATTTTCAACTGCATGGAGGGTTAGTGCCCTCAACTCCCACACTGTTGAAGGATCAGCTGTATTTATAATTGCCAACTGATGATCACAATAAGTTTAGTTAACATTCATAACCTCACATAATTACAGTTCTGGGGTGGAGGCAAGCTGCTATTAGAAGCTTAATTTCTCCATCTGACATGTCAAAGCTCCATGAGGAAAGAAAGGACATAATTTGAGCTGTACATTCATGTATCACAAGCACACAAAAAAGCCTTGGACATGCAGTCAATACTAACTAAATATTTGTCGAATTAATTGCATTAAGAAATCCTAGGTGCTATGATGTGTCTTATTTATCTTACTGTTAAATTGAGGGTTATATTTCATGGTGGGTGCATTGGTGAGAGTTGTTTAGCACTTTAATCCTTGAGTGATACTGCTCAATAAACAAGGCACCCTGGTAAGAGAAAAATGGCTAAGAATTCCCAACGAAGTCTTCAAGGAGGGTGGGCCTCGAAGCATGGGGGGTGTTTTACTGGATAGCAGAGAGTTTAAAAATGGCTTCATAAATGTGTGGTCAGTTTTTGCACATTCAGCACAAGCCACGCTTACTTCATGTGTTGCCCAGCCAACTAAACAACACAGAGAGGTGCAGCTTTAAATAATAGAGCTAGACATTTGGATTTATAAAGCCAGTGTTGAGTGGAATTGCCCAGAATGCTTAAGCACACCATTTCCCAGATCCACTCTTGCATTTTGAATTTTGCTGTGTTCCTGCTCCTGCTTTGTCAATAAAGTTTCTCAAATGAGTGCACATTTATTTCCCCAGGTTACTACTCTATAATGTTAAATAAAACTTGTGCCAGAACTAATCTTTGCAGAGCTTAATCTCACCTGCCTGTGCTTTTAATTATTCCACTTGCCATTTTATTTTGCAGAGCCTACATGGTGGAAAAAATGGAAAAAAGAATGCTAAACAGCAAAATGAAGCATAAATCCATATATACACATATGTATATTTGGCACAAGCTCACATAAACACGTGCAGGAGACTCACCTTTTAATTAATCCATGTATCCAAATTAATGAAGATCTGATGCTGATCTTAATCCTTCCTGGGTTTAGGAAATTGGTACAAACCTAATTAAGTGTGATTGAGAAAAAAAATCACAATCCTAGGCCTTTTATAGACCTCTTTCTCTCAGCAACTTTATCTGTTTCGTATCATTTATATGCCCAAAATATCTCTACTAGAAATACATTTTTCCCCTCCCTGATACTACATCCTCTTTGAGGCATTCTCCTTAGATAACTTGCTCTTCCAAGTCCTAAAATGGGCTGCCAGCATCCTCCCTGGCTTCCCCATTTCATTACATGAATATCAGTGACCTGAAGCAGGGGCATACTATTCATTGAATAGGCTTGCAAATTTTGATTTTTCCTCTCTTAGAGATTATAGGACTAGGATATGGACACAGGTTTAATTAAACATTAGTTCCAGACTAGATGGTCTTGCCTGGTGTCTTACAGTGAAGAATCTGCCTTCCAGTGCAGGAGACCTGGGTTCTATCCGAAGATTCCCCTGGAGAAGGGAATGGCAACCCACTCCAGTATTCTTGCCTGGAGAATCCTGTGGACAGAGGAGCCTGGTGGGCTGGTGTCCATAGGATCGCACAGAGTCAGACACAACCGAAGCAACTTAGCATGCATGCATGCATTGGAGAAGGAAATGGCAACCCACTCCAGTATTCTTGGCTGGAGAATCCCAGGGACAGGGGAGCCTGGTGGGCTGCCTTCTACAGGGTCGCACAGAGTCGGACATAACTGAGAGACTTTCACTTTCTTTTTCCATACTAGATGAAAAGACTCACGTGATACAGGGCTGTAGACAAAATTGTGGTTGCCAAGATGGAATGCATGTAAAAGAAAAGGAAATCTTTTCTCCCACTATGCAGGGAGAAAATTATATATAGTGCATGCTAGACAAAAGCATATTAATTTTCAATTGTTGCTGTAACAAATTACGACAATTTGGTGACGTTTCCGTCGTAAAGACGACGTCAGACCATAAAATTACTGTCTCGCGGTTCTGTTGGTCCGAAGTCTGACCTGAGTCACACTAGGTAAAATGAAGGCATCGGCTGGTCTGTATTCCTTTCTGGAGGCTCCGGGGGAAGAACTTATTTCAACTCATTCGGGTGGTTGGCACAGTTGAATTTCTCATAGATGAAGGACTTTCTTTTGTGGCGCATCCGCCGAATGGAGAGATCTCTGCTTCTGAATCTTGTGGCTTTACATCCTTGGCTTGAAGCCTTCTTCTAGCATCCCCAAGCTGGCAGAGGTAAGTCAAGGCCTTCCCATACCTCAAATCTCACTTCCCCTTCTACCTCCTGCCTATCTGGCTGGAGTTGGAATGAAGTTGAAGGAAACCTGAGGGAAGAGACCACAGGCAGGGGTGGCTTCCTGCTAAGAGGTATTGTTCTAGGCTTTAATCTATTGTTTTGGTGGGAAGAAGGAAGCAGAAGGATATGAGATAATGGTCAGGAAAAGCCTTTGTGATGTCTGAATGGTATGCTTTATGAAGATTTCTGTTTTTCTGGTGTACATGGTCTCCATCTGAAAATGGTTCAGTTTCCTCAATGGAAAAAAATCTATATTCTTTTACACATGGGCTTCTCAATGAGCCTGGTGTCTGGTGGACTGTTGCCCAGAAAACACTTTCTCATCATATGTGGTTTTATACTGCTGCTGCTGCTAAGTCGCTTCAGTCATGTCTGACTCTGTGTGACCCCATAGACTGCAGCCCACCAGGCTCCTCCGTCTCTGGGATTCTCCAGGCAAGAACACTGGAGTGGGTTGCCATTTCCTTCTCCAATGCATGCATGCATGCTAAGTCACTGTAGTCATGTCAACTCTGTGTGACCCTATGGACAGCAGCCTACCAGGCTCCTCTGTCCATGGGATTCTGTAGGCAAGAATACTGGAGTGGGTTGCCATTTTCTTCTCCAATGTGGTTCATAGAGCACATTAAATTAAGACTTCCAAAAGAGAATGAATATCCAGTTTATACCAATATGTAAATTGAGACTGTACTTCTTTTACTTCCTAAAGGAAGACTGGTTCCAAAACTTTTTATATGTGGGTTCTTGTAGCTGGAGGTAATAAAATTGACATAAATCAAGAATAATAGGTGTTTTCTAGTGAGGACTTTCACAAATTCAATGAATGCTCAAGCAGTATTATTAATAGTAATCATTTACAAAAGGCTTTAAAGATGAAAACCTTTCTAACTTCTCAGTTGCATGGCTACATGAAACAGGAAGACGAGTTTTTTCCAAAGTCTTCAAGGTAAGTTAAAAATGAAGTGGTGGTATAATTATTATTTAGAATTTCTTCAAATGGAAATGGGAGCTTCACTAATAGCTCAGCTGGTAAAGAATCCACCTGCAATGCCGGAGACCTGGTTTCGATCCCTGGGTTGGGAAGATCCCCTGGAGAATGGAAAGGCTACCCACTCCAGTATTCTGGCCTGGAGAATTCCAAGGGGGGGTCACAAAGAGTCGGACATGACTCAGTGACTCTCACTTTCACTTTTCAAATGGGATTAGTAATATGATAGTCTTCATTGTTTTATTCCTAAATTTTGCTTTTTTGATTCCAAACATTTAAATTTAATGAAATGTGAGTAAAATATCCCTTTGTTATCTCTTCTTCTCTTGTTTACTCTCTATAGATGTCTATGCATGAATATATAGATATAGATCATATAGATAAATCAAGGAACTTTTAGTGACTTTTAAATGTTTTCTTATGTATTTTATTATTGTATATTTTGTACATATTCTACTTTCCATTCTTTCTTTTATGTTTTTAAGAGTTTTAAAAATTTGTTTTACTTATTTGTTTGTTTATTTATTATTGTCTGGGTCTCCCATTGTGGCACTGGGCTTTCTCTAGTTGGGGTGAGCAGGGGCTACTTCATTGCAGTGTACCAGTTTCTCCAGAGCTCTGGCTCAGTAGTTGTGGTGTGTGGGCTTAGTTGCACAATAGCATGTGGGATACTCCCAGACCAGGGATGAAACTCATGTCCCCTGCATTGGCAGGTGGATTCTTAACCACTCGACCACCGGAAAGCCTCCATTCGTTATCCAAATCCCAGTTGACCTTTTGCCTTTGCATCAGGAATCACTTTTCCAACAAGCTTTCTTACTTTCCTGTAGGTTGCTATTTTACCCTAACAGTTACCATGTTTTTATTCAAAATATTTATCTACATGGTAATATCCCCAGCCTGCAACCCCAGCCACAGCCCTCAGCAATGCCTTGCACAGAGCAGATGCAGGATAGTTCTTGTGTCGTTCCTGCCGCACCGAAATGAACTGCAGTGACCTCGTGGTAAAATAAGTACGTTCACAGATGTCAACACCGTAATTAAAATTCCAGTCTTCTGGCTTTAAATTCTCCACCGTGAAGAAATGTCAAGTGTCCTACTTGGAGTATATTATTAGTTACCTAGCAAATATTTACATAATTATGGGTCTGGTTAATGCTTTTTGTGAGACTAGGAATATTACAAGGTTTACTGTTCTTCATGGAGTTTACATTCCAAATTCAGCCAAGTTCACAATGGTATATTTATTGGACAGGGGAGAATATTATATTTTGAGTATGCTTTTCAAAATCAGATAATTAAAATTAGAGAGGCAACTGCTCAAAACTTACTATGGCTCAGTAAATTTATATTATCAATTTCGAGTAACACCTGTGCTACCCAACTGTCAGAGAATGATAATTTTTATAGTGTAAAGCAGTTTCTCCTTCTAATAATTAGGGACTTGTGTATATTAAATACAGATTTTTAATGTTTTTTAAGGACTCACCTTTATATTTCATTGCAAATGAATTTTTCCCAATAGAATGTTAGTTGATAAATGTCATTTGGGATTTGATTCTCTAGTTTAATTATTATTCTTCCAAGATCTTGGATCTGCAACTTAATCTCTCTAAGCTATTGGCTTCTATTTTTTTTAATTATAGCATAATACTGCTAAATTCCTTAAACTCCTACTAATTTTATGAGGATTATCAGAAGATAAATATTAATAACAATACACTGATTTAGCTTTATATTTCACAGGCCAGTTTGCCTTCCTTATCTTGTTTGATGGCAATATTTTTTAACTTTCATTTTTCCTGGATTATAATTTAGATATTTAAATATAAAATTCTGTAAATAAAATTATAACTACTATACTATTCAAGAGAGGGAAGTACAGTGTTAGTCGAGCAGTCGTGTCCGACTCTTTGCAACCCCATGGACTGTAGCACGCCAGGTTCCTCTGTCCATGGGATTTCCCAGGCAAGAATACTGGAGTGGGTTGTCATTTCCTTCTCCAGGGGATCTTCCCAACCCAAGGACTGAATTCCAGTCTCCTGCATTGCAAGCAGATTCTTACCTCCTGAGCCTCCAGGGAAGCGAGAGGGTACAAAATTACAATACAAATACAAAACATACATCAGTGAAGAAAAGAGATACAAAGTTAATTGTGTCAAATAGATGATTTATCAACTAGACTTTACCCCAGTTAAAATGCTGTATAAGAAGATAGTCAAAACTCACCAAAAATCAAAGACAGTAAAAATTATAGCAATGTAAATTTCGTAACCTATGAGTAGTGTAATTTTAAAACGTGATTGTGCTATTAGTGAGTGTGATGAAACATCACATAAATGTGCTGGATTAATGAAAGAACGAATGACCCCAAAATGTGCTGATAGGGCTCTAATGCCTGATGCAATAAGTTTGGTAAGCAAACCTAAAATATGAAATAAAATATGCATAAAATTGTCAAGGAAACACTCATTTAATCTTTGTTTCTTCTGATTTCGCACAGACACATGGATCAGTGAACGTTCTTAACATTTTGCAGGGGAAAAGTTTTTTACTCTCTTCTCTTAGCATTGACAGATAAACAGGAGAAATCATACCTATTTATATAAGTTGTACATGGTGGCTCAGTGGTAAAGAATCCACCGGCCAATGCAGGAGATGTAACAGACTCAGATTCCATCTGTGGGTCAGGAAGATTCCCTCGAAGAGAGCATAGCAACCTGCTCCATTATTCTTGCCTGGAGAATCCCATGGACAGAGGAGCCTGGGGGATTACAATCCTTGGGATCTCAAAAGAGTTGGACATGACTTTGCGACTAAACAACAGCAATACACAGCATGAAACAGGAGCACCCATAAGGACGTGGTGAAACCTGCACATTTCTATATCAGGTTGAATAAAGAAAGCTAATTGTGGAAAAGCAACTAAATTCTGTGGGGAGGCAGAAGGAAAATGCAAGTTATGTCCACAAGTCCTGTTGTATGGTATTATCATGGCTTCAGCTTCTCATTCTTCATGATGATGTTACTTTTTTTCCAGTATAGGAAAGGCATCATCTATATGAGTGTTTCCATCTCCTTTTCAAGAAGGAAAGAGATTAGAATGTTCTACTTGCATTTGCTGTTTCTCAAGTGCCTTTAGCTCAAAATAACCCATATATGGAAGTGGCATATTTTGATATGGCATGTTCTGCCAACCTTCAATGCAAAATTATAGTATTATGTGAGTTGTTATGGTACATTATCCTAGTAAAATACTATAAGAAACAAGAAAATGCATCATGGTAGTTACAAATGACATGTAGTATATGCTTATATGCTTTTTGTGAAAAGATGATAAGGAAGTACTATGAACAACTCTATATCCACAAATTGGATAAATTAGATGAAATGGGCTAGTAAGTTGAAAGACAGAAACTACCAAACTGTACAAAAGAAAAAAAAAAACATATCTTAAATGCACTATGTCTATTGAATTAAATAAAGAATTTTAAAATTTTTCCAAAAAAGAAAATATCCAGTCCAGATGGTTTTGTTGATGAATTCTATCAAACATTTAAGAAGGAAAACTAGCAATTCTCCACAATCTATATCATAAACTAGAGGCAAGAGGAATACATTCTTAATTAATTTTAAGTGACTATAATTATCTGAATGGGCTTCCCTGGTGGCTCAGCAGTAAAGAGTCCACCTGCCAATGCAGGAGACACATTGATCCCTGGGTCAGGAAGGTTCCCTGGAGAAGGAAACAGAAACCCACTCCAGTATTCTTGCCTGCAAAATTCCAAGGACAGAGAAGCCTGGCTGACTACGTCTGTGGTGTTGCAAAGAGTTGGACATGGCTTAGTGACTAAACAACAGCAACAACAAATTATCTGAACACCAAATACTACAACCAAATGAAGCCATTACAGGGAAAGAAACCTATAGGTTAATATCTCTCATAGATATAAGCAAAAAACAAATCCTCAACAAAATAATAACAATTTTAATGCAGTGTGTCTAACAATAGAAATTTAGGCATCAGGACAAGTACGGTGCAGTGATATATTCTCCTTTGCTCTAAACAATTGCAATTAGCAAAAGCACTTTTCATGTCTTCAGAGACTTAACATTGTCCAATGTGTACTCAAAATATAGTAAACAAGATACAGCAAATACTCATATTACAGAGAATTTTTTTTAAAGAATTCATCACTATGTGTTCTTTACTCATGACATTTCAAGGACTGCGTGAAGCAACAGGTATCAAGAATATCACATAAAATACATGAAATGAATGTCCACTCTGGACTTTCTGCTGTTTCTGGTGACTGGAGTGATCACAGTTTGTTCCAGAAGATATCATTGCTACACACATGAACAAGTGGCTAATCGTCAAAATGCACAGTGGTGTTCATCATGATGTTGCTATTAATTTTCTAGGACTTCCATAGTCAGCTGTCACTAACTGGGTGACTTTAACAACAGAAATGTTATTTTCTACCTGTTCTGGAGGCAGAAAGTCCAGGATCCAGGTGCCGGCTGCTTTGTTCATCCTGAGGCCGTTCTTCTTGAGTTCTGGATAACCACCTTCTTGCCATGTCATCACAGTTTCTCATTCGTGTGCCCACACCTCTGGTGTCCTTTTGTGTCCAAATCTTCCCTTTTATACAGACACTGGTCAAATTGGATTAGGGCTTACCATATTGGCCTCATTTAAACTTAATCACTTTCTAGGAGGCCTTGTCTCCAAATATAGTCACATTCTGAGGTTTCTGGGTTAAATCTTCAACATATGAATTTGCAGATTCAATTCAGTCAATAACAATAATTAAAACAATAGAGATGTTCTAAATATATAAGAAGAACAATCAAATCATTATATGATATGCACAAATTGAATATTAACCAGCCATAATATGTATCTATAAAAATAGATTGTTTTAAGGATGACTGTTGTACAGTGGCAACATGATATTATATTCAGTATAGTTACCAGATGGAATTTAAACAAGTTTAATAGCAGAGGAAAGGATTGGACATTTCCATAAGTGAAAATAAAGCAGTGTGCAGACCTGAGTGTAAAAAGGGCCCTGACTCTGTAAACAGAAGGGTAGAAAAAATGGTGCTTAACCACAAGTAATAGTTAATTAATCAGTGTAATTGTTTTTATTTCCTCCCAAATGTGTACATCTTGCAGATTTTCTGTAATGAGTTTGTATTGTTTTTATAATGGGAAAATTATGTTAGTCCTCTAAAACAATATAATAAAATTCATTCATTAAAGCAAGAATGAAAATTGTCAAGACAACCTGATTTCTTACAGAGGTTCTTCAGAGTCAGCTGCATTCTCAGTCCCTCTATTGGCTATGGTCTTGATCACAGTCTCAGCCACGCTGACCTGAGAGAAACTGGAAGATCACTGTGTTTTCAGTCCAAAGCACTGTTATAATTCCCTTTCTTTTACAGCTGTTTTCTTTGTCGAGGAATGAAGGCTGGATATCAGTGAAAATGGTGGTGCTAGGAACTCCACATTCTTAGCTCTCATAAAAACCCTAAAAAAATAGAGGGAAATCCAGAAAAGAAAATCAGCTTTTTTTTTGGTATAGTCATCCCTCTTTATCTGAAGGAAATTGGTTCCAAGATCTCCTAAAACTTATGGAACCTCGAGTCCCTTGTATGAACCTCTGTATATCCTTCTATATACTTTATTAATAAATCATTTCTAAGTGAGTGAGTGTTAGTCACTCAGTTGTGTCCGACTCTTTGTGACCACAGATAGTAGCCCACCAGGCTCCTCTGTGCATGGCATTCTCCAGGCAAGAATACTGGAGTGGGTTGCCATGCCCTTCTCCAGAGAATCTTCCCAAGCCAAAGATGGAAACCATGTCTCTTGCATCTCCTGCATTCTCAGGTTAATTCTTTACTGGTGAGCCACTGGGGAAGCCCAACGCTTTCAGTAGCCTGATATACAATGAAGAACAATGAGTAGAACCTAAAAGACCTGTAGGACATCATCAAATACACCAACACACCAACATATACATTCTTATAGTTCCTGGAGGAGAGGAGAGGGAGAAAGAGATAGGAAGAATATTTGAAAAAAAAAAAAAAACAGTGGTTAAAAATACCCAAAGCAGGTGAAAACATTAGTCTTTATATATAAGAAGCTGAACAAATTCCAAGTAGGATAAACTCAAAGAGACCTACACCAAAGCACAACATAATTAAATTGTCGAATACAAAGACCTTTCAAAGCAACAAGAGAAACATCTCTTAAGGTATAATTCAGTTCAGTTTAGTTTAGTCACTCAATCGTGTCCGACGCTTTGCGACCCCATGAATCGCAGCACGCCAGGCCTCCCTGTCCATCACCGACTCCTGGAGTTCACTCAGACTCACGTCCATCGAGTCAGTGATGCCATCCAGCCATCTCATCCTCTGTCGTCCCCTTCTCCTCCTGCCCCCAATCCTTCCCAACATCAGAGTCTTTTCCAGTGAGTCAACACTTCGCATGAGGTGGCCAAAGTACTGGAGTTTCAGATTTAGCATCATTCCTTCCAAAGAAATCCCAGGGCTGATCTCCTTCAGAATGGACTGGCTGGATCTCCTTGCAGTCCAAGGGACTCTCAAGAGTCTTCTCCAACACCACAGTTGAAAAGCATCAATTCTTCAATGCTCAGCCTTCTTCACAGTCCAACTCTCACATCCATACATGACCACAGGAAAAACCATAGCCTTGACTAGACGGACCTTTGTTGGCAAAGTAATGTCTCTGCTTTTGAATATGCTATCTAGGTTGGTCATAACTTTCCTTTCAAGGAGTAAGCATCTTTTATTAATTTCATGGCTGTAGTCACCATCTGCAGTGATTTTGGAGCCCCCCAAAATAAAGTCTGACACTGTTTCCACTGTTTCCCCATCTATTTCCCATGAAGTGATGGGACCGGATGCCATGATCTTTGTTTTCTTAATGTGGAGCTTTAAGCCAACTTTTTCACTCTCCTCTTTCACTTTCATCAAGAGGCTTTTGAGTTCCTCTTCACTTTCTGCCATAAAGGTGCTGTCATCTGCATATCTGAGGTTATTGATATCTCTCCCGGCAATCTTGATTCCAGCTTGTGTTTCCTCCAGTCCAGCGTTTCTCATGATGTACTCTGCATATAAGTTAAATAAGCAGGGTGACAATATACAGCCTTGACATACTCCTTTTCCTATTTGGAACCAGTCTCTTGTTCCATGTCCAGTTCTAACTGTTGCTTCCTGACCTGCATACAGATTTCTCAAGTGGCAGGTCAGGCAGTCTGGTATTCCCATCTCTTTCAGAATTTTCCACAGTTTATTGTGATCCACACAGTCAAAGGCTTTGGCATAGTCAACAAAGCAGAAATAGATGTTTTTCTGGAACTCTCTTGCTTTTTCCATGATCCAGCAGATGTTGGCAATTTGATCTCTGGCTCCTCTGCCTTTTCTAAAACCAGCTTGAACATCAGGAAGTTCACGGTTCATGTATTGCTGAAGCCTGGCTTGGAGAATTTTGAGCATTACTTTACTAGCATGTGAGATGAGTGCAATTGTGCAGTAGTTTGAGCATTCTTTGGCATGGCCTTTCTTTGAGATTGGAATGAAAACTGACCTTTTCCAGTCCTGTGGCCACTGCTGAGTTTTCCAAATTTGCTGGCATATTGAGTGTAGCACTTTCACAGCATCATTTTTCAGGATTTGAAATAGCTCAACTGGAATTCCATCACCTCCACTAGCTTTGTTCGTAGTGATGCTTTCTAAGGCCCACTTGACTTCACATTCCAGGATGTCTGGCTCTAGGTCAGTGATCACACCATTGTGATTATCTGGGTCGTGAAGCTCTTTTTTGTGCAGTTTTCTGTGTATTCTTGCCACCTCTTTTTAATATCTTCTGCTTCTGTGAGGTCCAAACATTTTCTGTCCTTTATCGAGCCCATTTTGCATGAAATGTTCCCTTGGTATGTCTAATTTTCTTGAAGAGATCTCTAGTCTTTCCCATTCTGTTGTTTTCCTCTATTTCTTTGCATTGATATCTGAGGAAGGTATAAGGAACTCTCAAAAAGATCAGTAAACAATTGCTCATTAGAATCTGTGGAGGTCAGAAGACATTTGGATGATTTATTGAAATTCCTGAAAGAAAAATAGCTGACAACGAAAAAGCTCTGTATCTTCAAAATACAAGGAACAACTAAGATAAAAGGTAAGATTTTTCTTGCTATCAGACCTGCCCTAAAACAAATGCTAATGGGAATTTTGCAGGTTAGGAAGAAAAAACCCTAGGCAGTAACTCAAATCTACATGAAAAACATAAAGAACACTGAGAGATATGATTATGTAAACAAATATAAAAAATACATGAATATGTTTTTGTTTGTAATTTTTGTTATTGTTCTTTCTTCTTTCAAAACTCAGGATTATTGATCTTGTTCTCACTTTATTCTAATTCATTACAGGTTCTAAATATTATGAATCTTCTTATAAATCCTAAATAGCCCTTCTGTGCATCCTATGCACCAGGTCAATTTAATGATCCATTTCCTTTATACATTTTTGACAGATTTGTTTCTTATTGTTCATGACTTTGCTCCAATTAGGATGAACCTAATAGACACATTTTGGAAGTATTACTGTATTGCTAGCTCAAGAATAATGCAAAGGGCCTTGTGTAGTTTTCAGTTTTATTAGAATATTTAGGAATGTCTCCAGTGATTTTGTCTGTGGATATGATGCTAAAAGGCAAAAGACAAATATTTTTAGGTGAACTTTCAATCACTGAAAAGTTCTTATCCCTGTTACTCCAATGCACAGACTGTGCAAACTAATACTTGAGAATTTTCCATTTACAGTGGGAATATTGACAGGCTCTATCACAGGCTGAGAAGGTTAATAGAGTGGAGAGGGTTTGGGGAACTATCTCTCATGATGAACAGTTGAAGAGACTGATAACATTAATCCTGGAACAGAAGAGATTAAAATAGTGCTTCTTGAAAGTGCTTTTAAATTACTGAAAGACTTTGATTTAGTGACAATTAAAATCCAAAATCACAAAGCTGATAAGAAGGAGAGCTACTGTGGTTGAAACAAGGTCAGAAACCTTAAGACCAGAAAGCAGTCTCTGCAGCTTAATTCTCAGCTCCTCTGTCTGGGGATCCTTCTTGGGAATACAGAAAAGCACTTTTCTAAGAAGATAGTTTTAGATACTATAAGATATTATAAAATTCCATCACAAGGAATAAAAGAAATTATATTGACCTAAAAGATAGATTCAAGACTATTTTTTAAAGTATCATTAGGTTAAATAAAACACGTAGCATAATGTGTAATAATTACTTTAATAGTAATATTTTCTACCAGTTATTGTAACAGGTTACTATTATGGTTATGAATCAGGACTTAAAAACATGAATCCTAATATTTCCACTTACTCACTGTATGACCTTGGGCAAATACACTATATATGATTGAATTTCTTCATCTATAAAATAGACGTATAATGTACCTTTCTTAAGTTTTCATATCAAATGATTAAAGAATTTTTGTGATACATTATAAGATGTTTGGCACCTAGAGAGTACTACTTATGCATTTGAAATATAAATAATCGGGCTTCCCAGGTAGCTTTAGTGCTAAAGAACCTGCCTGCCAATATAGGAGACTTAAGAGACGCAGCGCAGATTTGACCCCCGGGTTGGGAAAATCCCCTGGAGGAGGGCATGGCAACCCATTCCAGTATTCTTGCCTGGAAAATCCCATGGACAGAGAAACCTGGCAGGCTATAGTCCAAAGGGTCACAAAGAGTCAGACAGGACTGAAGCGACTTAGTATATATAAATTACTCAACAATTTAATACACAAACCAATCAATCTATGAGAAAAAAATACAGATGTTGTTGCATGAAAGCTAATTATTTGTAAATTTGAAAAGTTAAAGATTTAGAGACTAAGGACGGTTTGTTCAAAACACCTCTGTTACAGCTAAAGAAACAAAGTTCAAGATTGTATCTGATAATGAATTCGTTATGTTCTTTATCAATACACTGATATTCATCTCAGTTGATTTCATAAAAAATAGATAAAAATTTTATTTTTCACAATTCTTAGGTATAATTTCTTGGGGGTGTTTTGTTCAAATGAACCTCCAGAATTAAAGACCTAAAATATCTGGTTGCTGTTGTTGTTTCCTCACTAAGTTGTGTCTGAATTTTTTGTGACTCCAGAGGCTATAGCTAGCCAGGTTCCTCTGTCCATGAGATTTCCCAGGCAAGAATATTAAAGTGGGTTGCCATCTACTTTTCCAGGGGATCTTCCTGACCCAGGGATTGAACCTGTCTCTCCCTCATTGGCACGCATGTTCTGTACCACTGAGCTATCACGGAAGGCCAAAATATCTGGATTTATTTAAAAAACACAAAATTCAAAGAAGAACTGCTATTGTGGTCAGTTGGGTCTGAGTAGAAGGAATCAAATTTCAAGTAAAATACCAAAATTAGAAGACTGCAAGTACAAACCAGAAGATGTTCCCAAGTCTATAAAAGTAGTCAGAGAAATTATGGATTAATAAGTAATAATTTATAATTGATAAATTATGACAAGAGCTTTGTGAGATTAGTAAAACAGGAGCTGAGTTTAGGACTGAGACATCTTGGTGTCTCAGCTTTAGTTACTTTTCTTCTTTTCTCCTCTTCTTCCTGAAGAGAAGCAGTCTGATGTGTGGCTGACAAGGCAACAAGCCAAGGACCGAGACAGGTCTTTTCCTGGTAGCCTCCATGAACTGAATTTCATAGTAACATGACAAGGAGTTGGCAGCGGATTTGGTGTGGTCTGTTGCTGTTCCATGACTTCCCTTCTGACGTCATAACTGGGGACGATAACCTGATTGAGAGATTCTGGTGGGAATGTACACACTGGTGCAGCCACTATGGAGAACAATATGGAGGTTGCTTAAAAAATTAAAAATAGAGATACAGTATGATTCAGCAGTCCCGCTCTGGGCATATACCTGGAGAAGAACATGGTTTGAAAGGATCCGTGCTCCCAGTTTTCATTGCAGCCCAGTTTATGATAGCCAAGACATGGAAGCAACCTAAATGTCCATCGTCAGAGGAAAAGATAAACAATATATGGTGCATATATACAGTGGAATATGGCGCGTGTGCTCGTTGGCTCAGTTGTGTCTGACTCTTTGCAATCACGTGGACAGTAACCTCCAGGCTCCTCTGTCCATGGAATTCTCCAGGCAAGAATACTGGAGTGGGTTGCCATTTCCGACTCCACAACAGAGTATTATTCAACTATTAAACAGGATGAAATATGCATTTGCAGCAACGTGGCTGGACCTGGAGATTAGCGAACGAAGTGAAGTAAGTCAGACAAAGACAAATGTTATATGATATCACTTACATGCAGACTCTAAAAAATGATGCAAATGAACATGCTTACAGAGCAAAATAGTAAGGAAAATAGTCTAGCGTAAAAAAGAAGGATTCCAGTATCTCTAGATGTGCCCTTTCTATGTTAGGGGTCATATTGAAAAGTTTATTTAATTAAAATTCCCTATCATAGGACTTTGTTTACATCTTCCTCCCACTATAAAATATTGATATAAAAGAGAGCAAAAATTGCTAGGCATTTTATTTTCTTAGTAATATATTATATATATATATTTTTTCTTTTTTTTGCTAGGTGGCTTCAAGTTAGGAACCTCAGGTCCCAGATTGGAAATGCCACTTACCTTCATCTGTAGGTGAAAAGCAGAAAGTCCCTCTGCTCGGCTTCTAAGATGCTGCTGCCTTTGAGTGCAAGGACAACCTCTCCATCTTACTTTACCAGCAGTGCTTTTAGGGTCTCAATCCAAAGAGATGGGTGATTGGATTAATAAATTGAAAGGACCGGCTGATGTGTTGGCTCAGAGTATTTTTATAAAATATTAGGTGTAAACAGTTGGAAATAAATGTGGCAGTATTTCTGACCTAATTATTATCACCTGAGAAGACATCAAGACGGAGATGGTTTAAAAGAAATAGAAACTTTGATTCTTTATTAAAGATCAGCAAACTTTGATGGAGTAAGACAATCATTCTGACTTCATTTTAAGAGTCTATGGTAGGAATAAAAATATTCAAGATATTAAATAGTGAAAAACAAACAAAAATCACTGTGTTTCTGAAGAAGATTATAACCGTGAAAACCAAAGAAGAGAAACAGTTTATTCATTGATTTGTTTGGTTGAATGATTAACTCGTATATTCATCCACTCAGCAAATGGTTATCAAATATTTAAGCCTGCAAGTTTTCCTCAATCTCTTTTTCCACTCTCACCTCTTATTGTTATTGGTATGTCTGTGCTCTAACTACATTGTAACTATATCACAATTTCTAGAAATCAGTATACCTTTTCATGTTTCTAAACAATTAAGTATGTATTAGTTTGGAATACTCATTTTTCAACCAGGTTTTTTGAATCATTTTTTAAGACTTTGTCAAATTTTACATTCATAACATCACATAAGACCGCATCGGGTAGTCAGGGTACCTTCTGCAATGTTCCTAAAGCCTGTAACCTTGCAAATGCAGCTATGCTAGAGAACTTCAGAGGAAAGTCATGAAAGTCACCTCTATGCCAAACACATTCTTATACAGACGTTTGAAGGAAAGAGGAATCTATTGTGGAAAAACTAATTCTGGAGGGAAAAAATAGGAAATAGGAAACATTTGCAAAATTCAAATTAGAAGCCTCTGTATTTTCAGGAAAATACCGCAGCCAGAATCAGAGAACTAGACTGCTCAACAGAACAGAAGACAAACATTTTGAGAAAGGGAGGCTGAGTGATGATGAATGGGCTGGACACAGAGGGTGAGAGGGTGGAAGAAAGGGGCAGAAGGCAGAGCTCAGTGTGAAGCATTTGAGCTAATAAAGTCTGTAACTACCTATATCACAGGTAGGTGATTCATGAGCCCTCCACCTTTCCAGCCCATTAATGCCCCGTTTAGAATATCCAGGAGATGGATTACTGCACTAACTACCTTGCACACTGGATTTACAGGGACGATTTACTGGAATATTTCCCCCTCCAATAAATCACAGTATGAATATTGATTGTGGTGCCCTGTACTTATTTAAACGCTTTATGTGGATTATAAAAGAAAAGCAATGGCTGTTTCCGTGGAAAGGTTTGAAGAGGAAGGATCTTGTAGAGAAAACGAGTCTACAGAGGTGTTCTAAAATACGCAAGGCCAGTATTACATAGTGAGGAATGAGTGTGTAACACAGCATTGCCGATCGGGACCAATTTATTAGATGCTATACAAGTGCTAAACCGCCTTAAATCAATAGTTTGCAAGACAGCAGAAGGTTGGGTGTGATAAGTCATCATCCTGATGAAATATAGATTATTCCAAAACTATTAAACAAGTGGTAGGTGTCAGGAAAGTTGTTCACTTTTCGGAGCTAAGCAAAACCATCTATTTCAGAGGAGTGGAATCAATAGACATTGGTGGCCTGCCTTGTAGCCTGAATATATACATAAACGGATAGCTAAAATTACTCATTGACACTTGGTGGGGTTATACTGCCTTCACTGTTGTTCAATTTTTGAAAAATAATTCTCTAAGGAATGTGCTGAAGTGAGAAATAGAAGGAGCTGCACCTTATACCTCTTCCTCTCAACTTCTCCCCCTTAGTTGTCTCTCCTTTCTCTTCTTCCTCTTTGTTGCCATTCAAGGAACATCTATTGTGTGATAATAGATAATCAATACTGCCTTGAGAGATTCGTGTGGGTTAATCTAGGTAATATGTAAATCAACATTGAGGGACTTCCCGGCAGTACAGTGGTTAAGAATCCACCTTCCAGTGCAGGGGACACGGGTTTGATCCCTGGTCGGAGAACTGGAACCCCGCATGCCACAGGGCACCTAAACCTGTCTTGCAAACTGCAGAACCCATGTGCTCCTGAGCCCTCCCACCACAATAAAGATCTCACACAGCCAAATAAATGAATGCATCAATAAAAGAGACAATTTTCATCCTTAAAAATAAAATAAAACAATACTGAGAAGCAGGTGTTATTTCCTTGAGCTAGGTAATAGGTGTTCAGAATAACTATGTCCTCTGCCTAATGCCAAACATTTAGGGAGTGGCATATTGGGCATGGGATGGAGACGTTTGAATGGTCTCTGCTTTCCATTGGGAGATCTCATGAGCATTGCATCAGTCTCCCCATGTGGACATCAATTAGTTTCATGTCATCAAAGACACTGCTTGCAAAGCCCTCTTCGTCTGAGTGGCTACAGAGATAAGTCTGGTCCAGAGGAATCACGGGCATTTCCAAACGTGGTTTGTCATAAAAATAACCAAGGGTAACATAGATTTCTCAGACCATGCTAGAATTATGCAGGAGATTTTTAAAAGAGAAAGTCTGAAGACTTTTATTTTTCTTCCCATGGGTATTTCAAGGTTGAGAAACATTCAAGTAACACATATCTTTTTTTTTTTTAATTTTATTTTATTTTTAAACTTTACAATATTGTATTAGTTTTGCCAAACATCGAAATGAATCCACCACAGGTATACCCGTGCTCCCCATCCTGAACCCCCCTCCCTCCTCCCTCCCCTACCCTCCCTCTGGGTCGTCCCAGTGCACCAGCCCCAAGCATCCAGTACCGTGCACCGAACCTGGACTGGCGACTTGCCTCATACATGACACTATACATGTTTCAATGCCATTCTCCCAAATCTCCCCACCCTCTCCCTCTCCCACAGAGTCCACAAGACTGATCCACACATCGGTGTCTCCCTTGCAGTCTCGTACACAGGGCTATCGTTACCATCTTTCTAAATTCCATATATATGCGTTAGTATACTGTCTTGGTGTTTTTCTTTCTGGCTTACTTCACTCTGTATAATAGGTTCCAGTTTCATCCATCTCATTAGAACTGATTCAAATGTATTCTTTTTAATGGCTGAGTAATACTCCATTGTATATATGTACCACTGCTTTCTTATCCATTCATCTGCTGATGGACATCTAGGTTGCTTCCATGTCCTGGCTATTATAAACAGTGCTGCGATGAACATTGGGGTACATGTGTCTCTTTCCCTTCTGGTTTCCTCAGTGTGTATGCCCAGCAGTGGGATTGCTGGATCATAAGGCAGTTCTATTTCCAGTTTTTAAAGGAATCTCCACACTGTTCTCCAGAGTGGCTGTACTAGTTTGCATTCCCACCAACAGTGTAAGAGAGTTCCCTTTTCTCCACACCCTCTCCAGCATTTATTGCTTGTAGACTTTTGGATCGCAGCCATTCTGACTGGTGTGAAATGGTACCTCATAGTGGTTTTGATTTGCATTTCTCTGATAATGAGTGATGTTGAGCATCTTTTCATGTGTTTGTTAGCCATCTGTATGTCTTCTTTGGAGAAATGTCTATTTAGTTCTTTGGCCCATTTTTTGATTGGGTCATTTATTTTTCTGGAGTTGAGCTGTAGGAGTTGCTTGTATATTTTTGAGATTAGTTGTTTGTTGGTTGCTTCATTTGCTATTATTTTCTCCCATTCTGAAGGCTGCCTTTTCACCTTGCTAATAGTTTCCTTTGTTGTGCAGAAGCTTTTAAGTTTAATTAGGTCCCATTTGTTTATTTTTGCTTTTATTTCCAATATTCTGGGAGGTGGGTCATAGAGGATCCTGCTGTGATGTATGTCGGAGAGTGTTTTGCCTATGTTCTCCTCTAGGAGTTTTATAGTTTCTGGTCTTACGTTTAGATCTTTAATCCATTTTGAGTTTATTTTTGTGTAAGGTGTTAGAAAGTGTTCTAGTTTCATTCTTTTACAAGTGGTTGACCAGTTTTCCCAGCACCACTTGTTAAAGAGATTGTCTTTAATCCATTGTATATTCTTGCCACTTTCCAAAACTGGACCAGGAAGAAATAGAAAATCTTAACAGACCCATCACAAGCACGGAAATTGAAACTGTAATCAAAAATCTTCCAGCAAACAAAAGCCCAGGTCCAGACGGCTTCACAGCTG
Source organism: Bos javanicus (assembly GCF_032452875.1). Taxonomy (NCBI): domain Eukaryota; kingdom Metazoa; phylum Chordata; class Mammalia; order Artiodactyla; family Bovidae; genus Bos; species Bos javanicus. Next base: position 4,869,775 of record NC_083881.1, read on the forward strand.
AATTCTACCAAAAATTTAGAGAAGAGCTAACACCTATCCTGCTCAAACTCTTCCAGAAAATTGCAGAGGAAGGTAAACTTCCAAACTCATTCTATGAGGCCACCATCACCCTAATACCAAAACCTGACAAAGATCCCACAAAAAAAGAAAACTACAGGCCAATATCACTGATGAACATAGATGCAAAAATCCTTAACAAAATTCTAGCAATCAGAATCCAACAACACATTAAAAAGATCATACACCATGACCAAGTGGGCTTTATCCCAGGGATGCAAGGATTCTTCAATATCCGCAAATCAATCAATGTTATACACCACATTAACAAATTGAAAAACAAAAACCATAGGATTATCTCAATAGATGCAGAGAAAGCCTTTGACAAAATTCAACATCCATTTATGATAAGAACTCTCCAGAAAGCAGGAATAGAAGGAACATACCTCAACACAATAAAAGCTATATATGACAAACCCACAGCAAACATTATCCTCAATGGTGAAAAATTGAAAGCATTTCCTCTAAAGTCAGGAACAAGACAAGGGTGCCCACTTTCACCATTACTATTCAACAAGTAACACATATCTTAAGCTCCTTGCTGAGATCCTTGTATCTTGAAATGTGCCATCACATTCTCAGGTCCTCTAACACAGAAATAAGGGACAAATTTCAGTTTTTATTCTCTGTCAGTGTAATCTTTCTTTCCTCTCCATTTCGTTGTCTTACTCTCTCTAAGATTTTTCACTGATTCTATCAGTGTATCTCCAACCCTCATCTTTTTGTCATATTGATATTTTATCTCATTTATGATTTTAATGAAGTATAGTTGATTTACAATATTTCAGGCATACAGCAAAGAGATTCAGTTATACATGCATATATTCCTTTTTTAGATTCTGTTCCATTATAGGAAAATATATTGAATAGAGTTCCATGTACTACACAGTAGGTTCTTATTGTTTATTTTGTATATGGTATGTATATCTGTTAGTCCCAGATTCCAAATATGTCCCTCCCCGCTTTCTCCTTTGGTAACCATAAGTTTGTTTCCTATGTCTATGAGTCCATTCCTGTATGTAATAAGTTCATGTTCACCTGCCCCTGCCCCCCTGTGGCACCCCTGGTAAAAGCTCAAAGAAAACCCAAGCCTCCTGCTCTGTCGTGTAAACTGTACACAGTCCACAGGTACATGAACAGGTGATGATGGTCCAACACGATTATTGGGAGCTTTGACTTTTGAAGGAGAGAGATTCATTTCTTTTGGTCCCCAAATAAATTAACCAAACAAGGTGGATAGGAAGAGATCCAGGGTTCATAGGAGAAAATGTGGGAGACAAACTGGAAATGTAGGTGAAGAGGTGAATCTAAGCAGAGGTACATTAAGACATGCATCACAGCAGACGGCAAAGGACCTAGAGGTGTGACGTGAAGCTGTATTTGGTTACATCTGACCTCTCTTCACACATTAAAACCCATTTCAAAAACATGTCACCATTCATTGATACAGGCCCTTTATGTCTAACACATCCTATGCAACATATACATGGAAAATACATTGATAAATGATACAGAATTTCAAGCTCACTCATCAACAAGCAAGATGGTTACAAATGTTGTGTAGTGACTAAGTCGTGTCTGACTCTTTGTGACCCGCTGGACTGCAGCCCCCAGGCTCCTCTGTCCATGGGATTCTCCAGGCAAGAATACTGGAGTGGGTTGCCATTGCCTTCTCCAAGGGATCTTCCCAACTCGGGATCAAGCCTGTGTCTTCTGCACTGGCCTGCAGGTTCTTTACCGCTGAGCCACCAGGGAAGTCCCAGTTACAAATGACCATAGAATTAATTGGAATGATAAAAACAAGGTAGAGAGATAACATTTGTCTTCAAACAAAGCTTTAGGAAACTAGAGCTTTCTTCCAATCAGATGGCCCGATAATAATGAAATTTGAGGTAATGCATGAGATTCATAAATATTTAGAATCACTGCTCCTCCCAACAGCCCATGATGATAATAATTTTGTACAAATCTATGCCAAATATTATAAACTCAAAACACATGTATCTTTCCTAGCAAACTGATACTCAATTTTTTATTAAGTAACTTGCTTCTGTCTTTTTAAAATATCAGAATACTCCAAAATATAGTTAATGTTTTTCAGTTGCTTTCAATATCCCAGAATTTTTGAATAATTCACTTCTTTGTCTCTTACACTATCACTTAAACAGTAGATTTTAGCCTTTGTAGTCTTTTTCTTTTAATTCAAAAATTCACATGATGTTTAATGCATGTTGCTGCAGATCCTGCTATGCATGGTGATGCACCACATACCAAAGGAAAGGTGATGAATGAGCTTGAAATTGTGTATTATTTATCAGTGCATTTTCCATGTATATGTTGCGTAGGGTTTGTTAGAAATAAAGCCTCAGCCAGTGAATGGCGACATGATTTTGAAATGGGTTTTAATATGTGAGGAGAGGCCATATTCTGGCAAGGTACTCTTTTAACTGTGTGACCTCGGGCAAGCTGCTTCACCTTTTTGTGCATCAATGGGGCCAGCAGTAACTATTCATGAATTGGGAGGATTGAACCATGTGATGACACCCAATAAACTGTCAGCATAAAATTCTCTCTTTCCTCCTTAATAATTCCACTCAAGCTAAAGTATTTAATGGTTCTAACCAAGATAATAGCAGGAAGGATTGAAATTTTATTTCTACCACATGGTATGGGTGAACATAGGGGAATAAAATGCTAATGAAAATCTCTTCTTTCTCAAAGCTGCTAAATTGAGCTGGAAATAGCAAAGCAGAAATATTCTTCACAGCCGTCTTCCAAAGCTTCAACTAGCTCTGCTTTCCTGAAATACCTCCCATCCCAGCTTCTGCACTTGAGCTTCACACTTAAGAGTTTCTGGGCCCAGCTGGCACTCCAAGGACTTAGGAAAGAAAGACTGTAATAGTTAGCATTTAGTATACAGTGAATATCTCAATTCTGAAAGTTCCTTGCCTTGGAGAACTTATACTCTGGACAATAAATGTAAGAGATACTTGGCACTTGGAAAAAAAAAAAAAAACTCCTTCCAGACCCAGCTGGTTGAGAAAATAAAATTAATAAATATTCAAGGAGGACCCTTTTCCTTCTTTTCTGGATGAGTTTTGATTAGAATCCTTACCAGTATGAATGCTATTTTAAGCACCTTGTTCCAGGGCCCCATGTCATTATAAGGAAATGTTAAAAAACAGATTGTCGATGTGTGGTTTCCAGGTAATGAGTTGTCTCCTGTCTTTTTGCACAGAATTCATTAGCTCCGGAATATTTTTTTCCTCCAGATTACCTTGTGAATTCCATTTGTCCTTCAAATCCCGGCTTATCTGTTACCTCTTTCTAAGCCACCCAGACCCTTTTCTGCACGTACAAGCCAGCTGTTCCACGTTCAGCGTCGTCTTTGTGTTGTTGTTGTTAAGTTGTCCAGTCGAGTCTGACTCTTTGTGACTCCATGAACGCCAGTCTTTATACCTACATTGGAAATCACCTTCTGCCAAACAAGGTGCTAGCGTTTTATTTATATTGTATCATTGAATCTTGGTAAGAATGAATGTGCTATTATCTCTTTGGTGCAGGTATTGAAACTCACATGACTTGGCTTGAGTTGTTTGCCTAAGGTTATTCACCCAGCCGATGTCTAGATCTGAATTTGAATCCAGATAAACCTGGCCTCAGTCGTGGGCTGTAACCTACCCTACCTCACTACCTTTTCTCAGAATTCCTTTCCCAGTCTTGACGGAGGTGGATAGATGACTTGAACCTGTTACATTCCATGGGATTTCGACTGAAGCGAGTCCTTGATCACATCAGATCACATATGAACATTCTAGATGTAGATCATTGGATTTGCAGAAAGATAGACCTGCATTTGGTTTCAAACTCTGTTCCATAGCTCACTGGGTGTCCTTAGCTCATTCAGTTAAACTTTGAGCTGCCATTTTCTGATGTGAAAAATAAGAAAAAAAAAAAAAAATGAAACACCCTGCACATACAAATCTTTATCTTGTGATTTTGTGAGGGTTAATTGAGATAACAATACAAAGCAATCCATAAAGTGTCTCTTTTATGGTGGCAATACATGATAGCTATAAAGATAATAGTAGTTATTATGAGTGTCATCATGGTTATAAGAGATGTCAAAACTAGAGAGGAGAATGAATAGGATATCTGAGTCCAGGAAAATGTTTGAGCACTGCTAAGTCCTCCCCTTAAATGTTCTTCTCCCTAATATTCATGTTAATGTACTCTGAAAATATTCAGAAAATATTTATTAAACACCTAGCACATGCCATGCACTATTCTGGTGCTGGTTTTGTCATCCTTTAGATTTGAGATTAACTATCTTTTTTTTTTAATTTAGAGGAGCATTTCTTCCCCACCCTCTGTAAAAGAGGACGCTACTCAATTTCCATGTTTGTCTGCATCAAGTATATTTGTAGTTATATTTTTGCTTTGCCCTCTCCTCTCTATATGTCCATCTCCCCCATGGACAATAGGAACCGGGATTTAGCACAGCACTCAGCCTATTAGAGTTGTCCAGTCAGTACTAAAGAGTGATTGACATGAACTGAAGAAAGACTCTAAGAGGTGGCAAGTGGAAGGAGCCAGAATAATTAAACCCAACTAGAGAGGCATAGCTATAAAAAGATAAATATTACATAGACAAAAGCAAGAAAAAACAGTTTAAGAGCAAATGAGATAGAAAGCTGAAACTATATCACAAAATGCCCCTTACAGCTGAGGCCTAAGGAAACAAGCAAGTGAAAGTGAAGTGAAAGTCGCAGTGTGTCTGACTCGTTGAGACCCCAAGGACTATATAGTCCATGGAATTCTCCTGGCCAGAAAACTGGAGTGGGTAGCTTTTCCCTTCTCCAGCAGATCTTCCTGACCCAGGAATCTAACCAGGGTCTCCTGTATTGCAGGCGGATTCTTTATCAACTGAGCTATGAGGTAAACAAGCAAAAGAGAGTCAAAAACAATGAGATCATTAAGAAACAAGAATTTGACAAAGAAAAGGACATGGATTGATGGATGGCTAAGGGGTGGGAAAAGTAGCATGAACACAATTATCTCCTTTTAATAAAGACCCCACTCCTTCAGCATGTGATCTCCCCTACGTGCCTATTTACATGCGTTGAAAGCTGCCCCACACGATGGCATCTGATGTTACTGATGGTTACTTTTTTTAAAAGATTTTTTTGATGTGGACCATTTTTAAAGTCTTTATGGAATCCATCACAATATTGCTGCTGTTTTTTGTTTTTTTGTCTTTCAGCACAAGGCGTGTGAGATCCCAACACCCCCTGCCCCGACCAGGGATTGAATCTGTACCCCCTGCACTGGAAGGCCAAGTCCCAACCACTGACTGCCAAGGGAGTCCCTTGAAGGTTACATTTTATGCAGGGAGGTTTGCAGTGATTTATTTTTCATTTTCATCTCTTTTATGGATTTAAACTTTTTAATAGCAATGTTGATGAAATTGAAAGAGGAGAGTGAAAAAATTGGCTTAAACTTCAACATTCAGAAAACTAAGATCATGGCATCTGGTCCCATCACTTCATGGCAAATAGATGGGGAAACAGTGTCAGACTTTATTTTTCTGGGCTCCAAAATCACTACAGATGGTGATTGCAGCCATGAAATTAAAAGACGCTTACTCCTTGGAAGGAAAGTTATGACCAACCTAGATAGCATATTAAAAAGCAGAGACATTACTTTGCCAACAAAGGTCTGTCTAGTCAAGGCTATGGTTTTGCTAGTGGTCATGTATGGACGTGAGAGTTGGACTATAAAGAAAACTGAGCACTGACGAATTGATGCTTTTGAACTGTGGTGTTGGAGAAGACTCTTGAGAGTCCCTTGGACTGCAAGGAGATCCAATCAGTCCATCCTAAAGATCAGTCCTGGGTGTTCATTGGAAGGACTGATGTTGAAACTGAAACTCCAATACTTTGGCCACCTGATGCGAAGAGCTGACTCATTTGAAAAGACCCTGATGCTGGGAAAGATTGAAGGCAGGAGGAGAAGGGGATGACAGAGGATGAGATGGTTGGATGGCATCACTGACTTAATGGACATGGGTTTGGGTGGACTCCGGGAGTTGGTGATGAACAGGGAGGCTTGGCCTGCTGCGGTTCACGGGGTCACAAAGAGTTGGACAAAACTGAGCGACTGAACTGAACTGAATAGCCATGTGTCAATTTTATGAAAGGATAAACTTATTTTTCTTTGAAGTGAAAACAGACAACAACAAGTTTCCGATTGCAGTTCATTCTGCAATGTGTGGATGAGGGTTATTGTTACATTCCTTTGCAATTTTACATATAGTTTTCAACTGAAACTGAATTTTTTTAAATCAAAAAATATACAGCACATGCTGAATTATCTGAGGCCATCTTACAGAATTGTTCCTGTGTCCTCGGTTGGCATTTATAGGCCAGCACAGAGGGACAGGATAGGGAGATGTGTAGATGGAGTTTGAAGAATGGCGCTAAGCTATAAACCTTGTTTACTGATTTGCTCATGAATTTCCGACATGGCATTATGAATGTATTTGTTTATATGTCTGCTCCACTGGCACATGAGACCCTAAGGACAGGAAACGTGTCTTATTTCTTTACTTTGTATAGAGCCTGACACATAATAAATGCTTCATATGTTTCTTGAAAGACAATGAATTCCCTTAGCTCCAACCAGCTCTGAAGGCTCAGTCAGGCCAAGTGACTTCGCTGTATTCCTCTTGATAAGAACAGCCTCTATTATTTTCCTCATCAGCTGCAGGATGTGGTCTGTGCTGCTCTAAGAATCATGTTTTCAGATGACAGAAATCCTTAGACACCTCAACTCAGATGAGTCGCTTGGGTTTCCTCCAAGTAGACAAGAGGCTTCGGAATCTCATCACATGCTCCATTTAATTACTTGCCAATTCACGGCCTTGAGTTCTTCATGATGCTAATGGAGCCCCCGAGAAAGCAGAGAGAATGGTCTGAAAAGTCCTGGTATTTTAATGGGGATGGGGGTGGTGAGTGTTAGATATAATTTAATCTATGGGAACTAATAGCTTTTGATATAATGATGCCTCTTGACTATCAACTTGAAAGCTACCGCGAGTAATTGAACACATTTTGACTCAGAGAAGGGTGGCTTATTTCTGTGCTCTTGACTTAAAGGCTGGAGCAATTGTTTTACACTTTAAGAACACCAGTGGGCAGCATACAATTATGCATTAATTTAGAGATCACTTAAAAAAAAAAGTTCCGTGCGTTTAAGCATAAAATGAACATGCACCCTGCTTTAAGTAATGCGTTTACGTTAAAATTATATATGTCTTAATGTATTACCATATATACCCATATATAAATATAACCATATCAAATACTTCAGTTTTAAAAAATGAGGAAAGTATGAATGAAAATTATGAATATTAACAGGCCAATTTGGGGGTGCATAGAAAAGAGAACTCTACCTTGGGGATCACTCACTAATAAATGGCTTGAACCAGAATGTCTGGGGTAAATCCTAGCGTCCCGATAAGTGAGCTGCCAAACACAGAGAAAATTTGATCCTCCCTATGCTTATTTTCCCAATGTAAAATGGTCTTCTTGAGAAACAACGCAGCGTCCTCGTTGTCACTCTGTGCGGTATGGAACTCTGCACGTGGTTCTCTTTAACCCCTCTGTACCTCCCCGTGGTAGCTTGTTATGTTTTATCTCCCATGAGGAATTGTTTCTGTGGCTCAGTACTGTGCTTTCAACCCTGTCCGATGGACACCAGGAAGTTCCAAGAGGACGGTAATGTTTGTTTGCTTTGCCTGTGGTTCTTTTCATTCTTGAGTTCTTCCTGTACATCCATGGCAGGCTTATAAGAAGCATTCAATAAATATTAGCTGTTACATTATTTATAATGGTACTTTGAAAGGAGTGTAACTTCCCACTAAGAACAGCCCTTAGAGTGTTCTATGTGTATCCCATTGTACTTGGCATTCTATCATCATCTAAGGATTATTTCTTGCAACTGTTCAAAAATAGAGAGCATTCTGCTCAATAAAATACACATGGTAAGGAGATTTATATATACACTGCTGCTGCTGCTGCTGCTAAGTTGCTTCAGTCGTGTCCGACTCTGCCTAACCCCATAGAGGGCAGCCCGCCAGGCTCCGCCATCTCTGAGATTCTCCAGGCAAGAACACTGGAGTGGGTTGCCATGTCCTTCTCCAATGCATGAAAGTGAAAAGTGAAAGTGAAGTTGCTCAGTCATGTCCGACTTAGCAACCCCATGGACTGCAGCCCACCAGACCCTCCATCCATGGGATTTTTATTTTTCAGTGCATTGTCCTACTGTCATAAGTTTTTGATAAACAAGTATGCTAAATTTTGGCCTATATATTCTTCTGGTATTTATTTTTTTTTTCTCTGTACTGTGACTTCCTGATTATCCTAGTAGAGGGATTTCTGCATGCAACTGCTATAGGAATGGAAAATTTTGATGCAGCAAAACCCAGGTTGGCAGAAGGATCACCCGTCCCTAGGTGTGATCTGACAGGCTCCCTGGGATCTTGGCTTCCTCAGGCAATAATTAGGACAAAAGAGAGTACTGCTTATATGAGAATTTAAGAAGAGGAATATTAACTCTAGTTTGGGCCAATGCTATTTTTTGTTGCCCAGCATCTGTTTACCTGCTCTCTGATAACCTTAACTCAATTTCCTTTACGATTTTGTGACTTGAAACTGAAGTCATTAAATGTGGGCTTCCTCTCATCTATTAGTGTTGGATGTGAGGGAAAACACAAGAGATGTCCTGGACTTCCCTGATAGCTCAGTTGGTAAAGAATCCGCCTGCAATGCAGGAGACCCCAGTTTGATTCCTGGGTCAGGAAGATCCCCTGGAGAAGGGATAGGCTACCCACTCCAGTATTCTTGGGTTTCTCCTGTGGCTCAGATGGTAAAGAATATGCCTGCAGTATGGGAGACATGGGTTCGATTCCTGGGTTGGGAAGATACCTGGAGAAGGGAAAGGCTCCCCACTCCAGTATTCTGGCCTGGAGAATTCCATGGACTGTAGACTCCAAGGGGTTGCAAAGAGTTGGACTTGACTGAGAAACTTTCACTTTCACTTTCCTCTGATCTATGAGTGTTGGATGTGAGGGAAAACACAAGAGACGTTCTTGTGACAAGGGACACAATAACCTAAAGCCTAGATCCACCAAACCTCTTTCTAAGGCCTGTGGGTAAATATTTTTGTTAGGATATCCCAGAAGCCTCAAAAATAATCTAAGTAACAGCATACACAGTTTTTTCCTGACATGTCCCTAGTAATTCATCACATGGCATTGGGTCATGATGGGGGTGCACTGGGGAACGGCTGACCTGGCAATTTATGTCACATGTTTGCATTGGAAGAAAGTAGTAATTTTATATTTTTATACTCCTTTATCAAAATCTTCCCTTCGTAACTGAGTTTGTTCTACTGAGGCAAACGTGTGAGTGCATGGGTGCTCAGTCGCTCAAACATATCCAGTTCTTTGCAGCTCCATGGACTGTAGCCCACCAGGCTCCTCTGTCCATGGAATTCTCCAGGCAAGAATACTGGAGTGGGTTGCCCTTTCCAACTCCAGGAGATCTTCCCAACCCAGTGATCAAACCTGTGTCTCCTGCATTGACAGATGGATTCTTTACCACTGCACCACCTGGGAAGCCCACAGAGGAAATCAAAGGGATTGAAACATTTACATGTCTATTGTCCAGTTGATCTAATTACTTTTTACATTACCTATTAAGTTTTGTTTTTAAAATATTTCAAATGCCATTTAAGGTTTGTGGATCAACTGCCGTGTGGTTTCATTCTGGAAATTCTTCAGCTATCCTCCAATAGCTTGAAACTGAAGTCATTAAATGTGGGCTTAGCAGCCCAATAGCAGCCACAAGACTCACCTCCTCCAGGCAGCTTACCAGAATCCCAGAAGAAGCAGCCTTGACCATGAATTAAATGTGTCTTTCTCAGTGGCAACACTGACCCATTACCTTTTCTAACTGGAGGATAATTGCTTTATAAAGCTGTGTTAGTCCCTGTTGTACATGAATTGGAGAAGGCAATGGCAACCCACTTCAGTCCTCTTGCCTGGAAAATCCCTTGGGTGGAGGAGCCTGGTAGGCTGCAGTCCATGGGGTCGGGAAGAGTCGAACACAACTGAGCGACTTCCCTTTCCCTTTTCACTTTCATGCATTGGAGAAGGCCATGGCAACCCACTCTAGTGTTCTTGCTTGGAGAATCCCAGGGATGGGGGAGCCTGGTGGGCTGCCGTCTATGGGGTTGCACAGAGTTGGACACGACTGAAGTGACTTAGCGGTAGCAGCAGTACATGAATCAGCCTTATGTATACATGCATCCTCTTCCTCTTGAGCCTCCCTCCCACCTCCTCCCATACCAGCCTTTTAGGTCATCACAGAGCACTGACCTATAAAGTTTCAGAAAGTCGTAGCAGAGGGTTTCCCCAGTGGCTCAGTGGTAAAGAATCCACCTACCAACGCAGGAGACACAGGTTCGATCCCTCATCCAGGAAGATCTCACATGTTTCGGAGCCACTAAGCCCGTGTGCCACATCTACTGAGGCTGTGCTCTCGATCTCAGGAGCCCACATGCCACAGGTCCTGAAGCCTGTGCACCCTAGAGCCCATGGTCCCCGGCGAGCGAAGCCATGGCAATGAGAAGCCTGCATGCTGCAACGAAGATCCAGCACAACCAAATAAATAAATGATTTTTTAAAAAGTTGTTACTCTCTGTTACAGAGAGAGAGAGGGAGAAAAGGAGGAAGGGAGAGAGAGAAATTGAAGTGGAGAGACAGAAAAGGTTTTCAGGATCTCTCATGCTGTTGAATAGCAGTGTGGCAAAGCTGCTCAAGTAGCTTTGGATAAATCCATGAAGACAAAGATGTTTTTAAAATAATCAAGTGTGTGGCTTTTGATAATGGACTAAGTGGACTCAAAGTCATAGAAGATCCATAAGATAAACATGAGAAGTGTATTTCAAGTACAGCTATGACAGTTTACTCTAGTGTGGATTAGGGTTTGTAGGGTGAAATTCCTACCTGAAAATGAGTTATTATCTGGGTTTTGACTTGCAGGTGTCCCACTGTGTTTAGCTCACCTGAAGAGCTTATGTAGCGATCCTTGGGGCTTCAGCTACTACATTGTAAGAAGCACTGCCCCATCATAGTGGCAGGCCACCATTGAGGAGAGGCCATGTAAGCCCTCTCGTTACATGGGTGTCACTATGCATAAACCTGCAAAAGCTGCTCCTGCCAGCCAACGGTGGAAGTACAGGAGGAAGAGAATCAGAAGTCACTCAATGGACGCTCTTACTTTTCTTCAAACTCCAAACACAAAGTTGTACCCAATACTTGTCAGCAAATGAGCAGCAAACAACCAACAAATAGAAGGTACGGTGGTACTGAATATTTGATCCCTGGGTCTGGAAGATCCCCTGGGGAATGATATGGCAACCCACTCCAGTATTCTTGCCTGGGAAATCCCATGGATAAGAGGAGCCTGGTGGCTTGCAGCCCATGGGGTTGCAAAGAGTCAGACATGACTGATCGTGTAAGCAACAACAACCAAGTCTTCTGATGACCACTCCCCTGACCCAACCCTGACCCCCGTGGAGACCAGAGCCTCAATGTCCTGTGTGGCCTCTTGACCTAGCGGCAGTGAGGGATGTGGTAAAGTGTTCAGGAAACGAGTGAAACCAAACAGACGGCTGAGCGGTTTGATGGCAGCTAAGGGGCAGTATTCTTTATGTAATAATATTCTGGTCTGTTAAATTTCATAAATCTCTTCCTGATTTAGTGCCAGGCAGTTGCAGTCATGGGAGAGTCAATTCTCATAGCTTCAAAGGGGAGGGCTGATCTTTGAAGAAGTCTCTCAAGTGGCTCCGAACACCAACCTCAGGATTCCCCTAAAGAGCTGATCACATGTTTGCACCCCTTCGGCCCGTTTTCTCTTCCTCTCTGAAGCATTCAAATCCTCTTCCTTCTGACTGTCACCCAAGGGTGCTGGCACTAAGTTTTGAAAAGCAATGTGTGTGTTCCTGCACCCGAAGACATCAGATATTTCTGTTTATTCATAATAGATTATTGGCACGTCTATCATTTGCCATGTACTCTCCACAGAGATTTAATATTTTAAGAAGAGGGAGAAGATTCTGTTCCCAAGGAATGCATAGTCAAAAAGACAGTTCATTAAACTGGGGCGGGGGGGAAGAATGGGATGATCTATTATCAAATTATGCATTAAAACTGTTGTGTATCAAATAGCTTAAGATGCTTTAACTTTTTGAAGTTAACAGCTCTCAGTTTATTTCAGCACCCCTTCCATGGCAGCTTTATCTCAGTGTCTTGTTTTGAGATACGTCTGTTTATCAATCTATATCTATTCATAAAAGAAAAAAGAGCATTTGTATGTGCCAAGCATCACAAAAGGTGTTGGTGACAGAGACAAAATACTGATTCCTGTTTTCAAGAAGTCAGGAGCTATGATGGATACAGGAATGGCTCCTGTAACCAGAGCGTGCAGTGCACATTAAGGGAGGGCTTCCTGGAGAAGGAGGAAGGTAACCTGGGGCCAGTGCCCAAACATGTTCACAACAGCTGTCGGAGGTGAGGAAAGTATGTGAGGCGGAAGCAGTGTTTGTCAGGACATCCCTGGTGGTCCAGTGGCTAAGACGTCACACTCACAAGGCAGGGGGCCCGGGTTTGATTCCTGGTCAGGGAACTAGATCCCACACGCCACAACTGTGTATGTCACCACTAAGACACAGCTAAATAAATAAAATAGTTTTTTCTTTTTTTAAAGAAGCAGTGCCTGTAATAGTGACTGCTTTGCATGCATGCTAAGTCACTTCAGTCCTATCGACTCTTTATGACCCCATGAACTATAGCCCACCAGGTTCCTCTGTCCGTGGGATTCTCCAGGCAAGACTACTGGAGTGGCTTGCCATGCCCTCCTGCAGGGGGTCTTCCCGACTCAGGGATTGAACCCGCATCTCTCTCTTACATCTACTGCATTGGCAAGAGGGTTCTTTACCACCAGTGCTACCTGGGGAAGCCCAGTGACTGCTTTACATGTACTGAGCTGCAGAGATCATGCTAGTAACTAAAAACATTTAAATTCAACTTAAACGAAAACACTGCAGGTCAGATTGAGTCCACAAGCCACCAATTTATGACTTGATTTAGAGTTTGTCAGATGGAGAAGGAGGCAGGAAGGTGTGTGGCAGAAAGAATCAGAGCCACACAAGCTCCTCGAGGGCTTCACTCTATTTTTGCCAACTTTGTATTTTCTAAATGACTGCTCAATGCTTTGGTAATAGCAGAGGATCAATAAATATGTACTGAATTGGAAAAAAAGAAGTATCAGAATCAGACCTGAGGGCTGAGAGGGAGCTCGGTGGGGCTCAGAACAGCTAAGTCTGGTAGAAAGTGATGTGCTCATCTCTAAGGCTTTGTTGGTTCTTTAGCTTAAAGTCTGGCCAAGTAGCTTCTTTGGTTTCCTTCCTATCAGTCCCGATAGAGACTTAATTTTTTGCTGGGTTTAAAGGGAGCAGAGAAGACAGCTTATTGAGATTCGGTTTATTCAACCCACTCTTCCCTCCCTGCTGGCTCTCTAGAACCCTCCATCTGTGCTGTTACAGTGAGCAAGGACACATCTGACGTCAGCTGCCTGTATCTGGAGATAAGACAGAGGCTCCTCAGGCCTGAGTCACAAGGAAACATGCTGCTGTTGAGCACAAATTTTGGGGGCATCTTCAGCATCTGCCTCCATGCCAAGCCTTCTTTCTCACCAACTGCCAACTGAGTTCTTCAAGACTTGGCTAAGCTCTGCTATTGTTAAAGTGTCATAAAACCTACATTCTGCCACTCTCTCATCAGTAGCCTGGGTGTCAGGAGTCATAAGCTGGTCCCTCAGCACCAACTGAAAGAAAAGAAGGCTAGCACTCTCCTAGAGCCATCAATGCCATGCTGCACGTCAGGACGGTACTTGTCTGTTTCTGGAAGTGACCCATTCTCCTCCACCAAGCCCCGATCTTTCTTTCTAAGCTCTGCTAGTTCTCATCTACTTCCAACTAAGTAGTTTGTCTACAAAACAACCCCACAAATACTTGGCCATTTGCCTTTTCTTAGTGATTCCCTTTTCTGATCTCATCTTTTCCTTAATGCACGTCTCTGCCTGCTCTTGGGTGTGTCTCTACTTGAAAGAGTGGAGACAACGGGCAGGCGTGACCCCAGACTCCTTAACAAGTTTGGAGCTGTCATTACGTGTTCCAGTTGTGTGTGCAAAGAACACATTTAGAGGAAATGAGTACTTTTCTTTTCTTTTTTTCCTTCCTGATTTAAGCGTTCGACACCCAAATCTCTCAGGAGATTATACTCTGATGAGTTAGGTGGACCACCGATGAACTTCCAGGATTCATCTTGTTCACTGATTAAAAACCTAGAAAAAGACTTCCCAACTGATTTCACTGTATTTCACAGCTGATGAAATGATGAGATTATGCTCTCAGTTGACAGCCAGTAGTTTATAAAGCATGTGGCAGAGTAGACGGATTGGACATGCTTTTTAGCATGCTGTTTTCGGTGGTTGCGGAAAATCTCTGGCCTGATGGAAGAGCAGGATTCCTAGTTTGCTTCATCTGGGCTCATAGACTGATGCTGAATGAAGAGGCTTTGCTATTTGGCAGTGAAATGAGCCACAGGAAACTGAACAAAAGAAAGAACAAGACTATTAGTCTTTTTGAAAGAATCTGTTCCATGGAGGTAAAATGAAGGTAAAATGAGTAGGAGTGATCACTTTTTGTGTGCTCGAACTGCCTCTCCAGATCAGAGATTAATAATGGCAAGCTGTGATGGGCATGGACCAGAAAAAGAAGTGGAAAGGGTAGAGATGAGACTGACATGGAGAACATCCCATGTTTGTCGAGAAAATTAGTCTGGACGTAATTTTTAAGACAACAGAGCCAAGGAAGCACATTATCTAAGAAGGAGGTATACTTGAAGGCACTCCCTTGTTTTTCTTGCTTGTTGCTTTATTTTTTGGGAGGAGGTGCATGCCACATGGCCTGTGGGGTCTTAGTTCCCCATGGAGGGACTGAGCCCATGCCCTCAGCAGTGAAAGCATGGAGTCCTGATCACTGGGCCACCAGGGACGTCCCAGCCCTATTTCTCTATATATGTTACAAAAGACTTAACACAGTAGAGACATGGCCTGAGAGCTGAGGAATAAATCAGGTTAAATATATCCCTTGTCCTGGATACTAACTCCAGAATACATTTGTCATTGATATAATCACATCTGAAATTAAGAAGGGACCGTGTGTTCCTGCCCTTAGGCTTAGGAATTTCTGGTCCCCTACCTCCCCTCTTGGAGCTGCCTCAGGTTACATGGGTTACCTGGGGGCACATTTACAGCAAGGCGACATGTATGCCTCTGGCAGGAACTGGCTCAGAATATTCTCAGGCTTATTCCTGTTAGGATTTAGAGACATTCTAGCTAGTATCCAGTGGGGAAACAGAACACGAGTCTTCCTAGCTATCAGGAAGATTAAGGCCAGTTACACAAAACTTCCTACACTTAGAATTCTTTAACCTTTTTTAATCTGCCATGAGAATATCACTTTTGTGGTGGGCTCCTTTGCAATTTGTTTCATACCTAGAGAAGGGCCGGGAGGCACTTTCTTCCACCTGGGCTGTCCTTCCATGCCTTCTCTCCCTCCTGATAATAATAGCTGTTGTTTACAGGGTAATGCATTGCATGTAGAATTCCTATAATGCTCAGAAAATCTTGCAAAGTATCACTCTCATAGAAATGAGGAGACTTGCAAGCTAAATCCAATAATACACACACAAATGGGTACAATGGCCATCAATTATCAAATCTATACCATTAAAAGTACACTGGGCTAGGAACTTTACACGTGTTCTTTATTTCTTCTTCATTTGTTGTGGTTATTCAGCCTCTAAGTTGTGTCTGACTCTGTTACCCCATGGACTGCAGCACACCAGGCTTCCCTGTCTGTCGCTATCTCCCAGAATTTGCTCAAACTCATGTCCATTGAGTCAGTGATGCCATCCAACCATCTCATCCTCTGCCATCCCCTTCTCCTCCTGCCTTCAGTCTTTCCCAGCATCAGAGTCTTTTCCAATGAGTCGGTTCTTGGCATTAGGTGGCCAAAGTATTGGAGCTTCAGCTTCAACATCAGTCATCAGTTGTTTTAATGAATGTTCAGGGTTGAATTCCTTTAGGATTGATTGGTTTGATCTCCTTGAAGTCCCAAGTGATTCTTGGGACTTCTCCAGCATCACATCTATACTCAGCCTTCTTTATGGTCCAACTGTCCCATCTGTACTACTGGAAAAACCATAGCTTTGACTATTCTGCCTGGTAGCTCAGATGGTAAAGAATCTGCCTGCAATGCAGGAGACCTAGGTTCGATCCCTGGGTTGAGAAGATCCCCTGGAGAAGGGAAAGGTTACCCACTCCAATGTTCTGGCTTGGAGAATTCCATGGACTGTGTAGTCCATGGGGTTGCAGAGTCGGACATGACTGAGCGACTTTCACTCACTCACTCACTCACTTGACTTTGACTAAACTTCTTCATAGTTAGCCAACAATGTAAATTTAATTATTCCCTTTTTACAAGTGTCAAACTGAAATCCATAAAGATGAAGTAACTGAAGTTTTATACCAAATTAAGAGCAGGACACAAACATATGTTCATAGGTTGCAAAATTCCTTTTCTTTGTTTTTTCTTTTTTTCAAAGTCCATTTTCTGATCACTGCAACATTTTAAATAATTCCTATAAGTGCTGAATAAATCTGATACTTCAGATTCCCAATACATGAGTCCCCATTAATACTGTTAATACTCTAGAGAAAAAGAGTATATTTGATAAAATTCAAAATAATATGCAAACTAGCATCCCTAATATTACTGGTAAAGTACTTTAGTTGTAACAAAATGAGACTGGTCTGACTTCCCTGGTGTCCAGTGGTTAACAACCCACCTGCCAATGCAGAGGACAGAAGTTCAATGCCTGGTCCCAGAAGATCCCACTTGCTTTGGAGCCACAAAGCCCGTGGTCCACAACTTAAGCCTTTGCCATAGAGCTTTTCTTCTGCAACAAGAGAAGCTACCACGATGAGAAGCTTGCACAGTGCAATGAAGAATAGACCCTACTTGCCACAACTAGAGATGGCCCGCTTGTGTGCAAAAACAAAGAAAAACAAATATTTTTTTAAATGAGCTTAGCCCATAATACTTCTGTAGGTAAGTTTGTTCTTGTTTTAATATATTTTAATATTTAATTAATGATGATCTCTGACTGTATATGCTTTCTGGATCATCCAGAGTCAGCGATCAAACCCAGGCCCCCTGCAATGCAGGCATATCCTTTATCGTCTGAGTCACCGGGGAAGTCCATTTAGTTTTAACTGGAGGACAGTTGCTCTGTGATGTTCTGTTGGTTTCTGCCGTAGGTCAACATGAATCCGCCGTAGGTATGCACGTGTTCCCTGCTTCTTGAGCCTCCCTCCCACCACCCCAGCCTTCTATGTTGTTACAGAACACTGAGTTGAGCTTCCTGTGTCATACAGCCAATAGTTTGCTTTGAACACATATGTTTGTGTTATTTGAGGTCCCTGGGTCAGGAAGATCCCCTGGAGAAAGCAATGGCAATGACTCCAGCATTCTTGTCCATGGGAATCCCATGGACAGAGGAGCCTGGCAGGCTATCGTCCATGAGGTCATAGAGAATTGGACATGCCTGAGTGACTAAACTATAACAATAGCAGGACAATGGAAAAGTGCGACTCAAAGAGTGATTGATGGAAGGATGTTTACACAAGTGTGAACATGTGGGTGAGGTTAAGGGAGACTTAAGGGGGGATGATGACACATTCCTGGGCTAAGCCAGATGAGCTGTACTATTATCTCTGGGCTTGCAGGTTCAAAGCAAGTAAATTGTCACTAAAACCTAGGGGGAACAGGAACTATAAAGAGAAGTGCTCTGGCAGGAGCTGGGACTTTTCATCAGGGGACTGTGGCTGCTCAGAACATTGGGCTGGCAGGAAAGAACCAGCAAGATAAACTTGGGGGCTTCTATCTCCTGCACACTCAGCTCACCTGTGGGCTTCCCATGGTTCTTACCCACCCAGAGATTATATGGCAAAACAAGCCAGAGGGTGCCCCTGGGGGCACAGACAGGTCTGGAGAAGGGTAGAAACTGACTCTGGAGAGACCAACAAATGATGGAACTGTAAAGGTGAGATATTCTCCTTATTGGGCAACTCTAGAATCAGAATATATCTGCCTCACTCAGGTTCACTGGTTGTAAAGGACAGAAACTGACTTCAGCTGTTTTAGAAGTGAAAAGTGAAAGTGTTAGTCGATAGCCATGTCCAACTCTTTGCAACCCGATGCACTGTAGCTCACCAGGCTCCTCTGTCCATGTAATTCTCCAGGCAAAAATACTGGAGTGGGTTGCCATGCACTTCTCCAGGGGATCTTCCCAACCCAGGGATCGAACCCAGGTCTCCTGCATTGCAGGCAGATTCTTTACCATCTGAGGCACCAGGGAAGCCTATCTGTTTTAGAGGAGATTTCTCCAAAAGCAGACCCTCTATAAAGAATATGAACACAGATCATTTTCTAAGGGAGGATTTCCAGGTAGAGTTGCCAGATAAGATATAGGACATCTGGTTAAGTGTGAATCTGCAATAAGTAACAAATACCTTTTGGGGATAACTGTGTTTCAAATATCACTTCAGGGCAACATCTTCCTGCTCTTTACATAAGTATCTTCTCACCCCTACCTGCCTTGCAAAAATGTAAACTCTTCTGTCTTCATAAGAGGCAGTAGCCCTCAGAACTGGAAGTGTTTTTTTTTTTTTTTTCTTGAACATTTCCCTTACCTTGATTGACAGGCTGGAGGAGACTCTTGCGAGTCCCTTGGACAGCAAGGAGATCAAACCAGTCAATCCTAAGGGAAATCAATCCTGAATATTCACTGGAAGGCTTGAAGCTGAAGCTGAAGCTCCAATACTTTGGCCACCTGATGCAAATAGCTGATTCATTGGAAAAGATCCTGAGGCTGGGAAAGATTGAAGGCAGGAGGAGAAGGGGATGACAGAGGATAAGATGGTTAAATAATATCACCAACTCAATGAACATGAATTTGAGCAAACTGGGGGATAGTGGAAGACAGGGAAGCCTGGCATGCTGCAGTCCATGGGGTTGCAAAGTGTTAGACACGACTGAGTGACTGAACAACAACTTGGACAAAACCCATATTATTATGATTAGTGTTCATATCCTCTGCAACTGTCTTCTCCAGGTTTCTGAGGGTCATATAATCCAGCTATGTCCTCTGCCACCCACCTCTGTGTTAATGTGGCTGGATCATTGTAGTCTCTAATTGTGGTCAAAATCTTTCTCTCCTACAACTCCTAACTTTATTCAATCAGTAACACATTCTTCCTTCAGTAACACGGTGTCAGCAGCTTCTCCAACTTAGGAAGCCATGGAGTGATGATGCTTTAATAGAGCAAAGACTACAAAACATAATTAAGGAAAGTACAGATACCACATCTGTTTTACCAAGTAGCCTGGGCTTTGTATGTGCAACCCTGACTACCAATAAGATGTACTTTGATCCATATAATATTAGTATCCAAGAGCAGAAATCTGAAAATTATGGGGCAGGTAAAAACATTACACCCTTTTAAAGCATTATTATAATTCCTGGAACATTAAATGTACTATGAAAACCATAGTCCATGGTATTGGGATAAATAACAAAGGAAGAACTTGAATGTTTATTGTATGCACTGAAGTATGATTCTCTAAATTTTTTTCTGTGAATTTCAATGGCTGACAGACTTTAACAAAAATCCATTAAGAATTGGGTTATGGGTCATTTCCCATTCCTCCTCCTCTCAACGCCTCATTTGATGTCCTGAGCTCTGTCACAGTGTAGCAAATGCCCAGATGTTCTGAAAATCTCTCTGGAATATTTGCAATTGCTTCTGACTGTTGTTGTCTGGGCCTGTGCTACCCAGGTCTCCAGGAAGTGGCAGAAAACTGAGGCCATGCTGTCCCATACCTCTTCCTTTCTGCTTCTGGAACCTCCCTGCTCTGAAGCCTCTGTATCACAGTAACATGCATTTCCCTGCACAGGATGGAAGGTGGGTGCTGATTTAACTGTGCATGTGTGTTGGGTGTGGTGGCGAGGGCTACAGCAGAGAGGAAGCAGCCAGCAAGCATCTGTTGCCACCTGAGCCTCCTCTGACATCACCGTATGGCATGCCACCTTTGCCAGTAAAGCTGAGAAAAATCTATAAAAGGCATGTGTATGTGCTCAGTCACTAAATCATGTCTGACTCTTTGCAACCCCAAGGACTGCAGCATGCCAGGCTCCTCTGTCTGTGGGATTTTCCAGGCAAAAATACTGGAGTGGGCTGCCATTTCTTTCTCCAGGAGATCTTCCTGACCCAGGGATGGAACCTGCGTCTCCTGCTCGGCAGGCGGATTCTTTAACACTGCACCACCTGGGCGGTTCCTCCGTAAAATGCATACACGTATACACACTTGTACACGGACACGCATGCAGACATAAAGCTTATGGCTTGCTCTCTCTCCAGACATCTGGACATATAAAAAAGAATGATGAGAAAGAAAAGTAACACAAAAAACAATGAGCGTAATCATGGTTTTAATGTCAAATCAGAGCAGCTGTGACAAACACAATATGAACGTGGCTTTGTGTCCAAGACAGAAGTGCTGTCCTTCTCTTTCTCATTCCTCTCCTCTGGATATTATCCAGCTTCAAAACCCCCAAACTGCAGGCACAATTGACTGCAGTTTTAGAGTTTTCAAAGAAAAGCCTTCTGAACAAAAATTTTTCATTATTTTTAGCCAGAGAGAAACAGGTGATAACCTTTTAAAATAACTAAATGGAACTGCTAGAAAAAAAAAAAAAAAAGAAGCACAGGGGAAATGAATTAGCTGTTTCCCTTTTTTACCATGTCTCAGAAAGTTTAACATTTTTCTGTGATTTTTTTTTTTTGTCTTGTTAGACATTATGAAAGGACATTTGCTCACCATAAACGCAGGAAGGGAACAGACTCTCTCGTTAAACTTGGGCACCTGAGATAAACTCTCTCAGGGGTGCTCAGGAGACAAAAGAGCTGTCTGCCTGAAACACACTGTAAAAGACTAATAGTTTGAACCACAGTTCAAAATATACCGTAGTGGAGACGTTTTAATTAAATTCCTTAATATAACATTTTTGAGAGCCTCTTAAAAATTCAGACATGTCAGTAGGAATCTTTTTTTTTGGTCCAGGAAAGTGGTAGGATGGAATGGGCCTAATGGTGGTCGGGCATCTCATTGTACGAGGATATTGACAAAATTATTTTACTTAATGCCCTCAACAGCTCTATGATGTTGATGTTTGTGTCCCTGCTTTGCAGCTGGGGACACCAGTGTTCAGCTGTGTGAAGGAGTCAGATCTAAACCATACAGCTTCTTGATAGTAACACTTAAATTCATAGAGCCATAATAAGATGTAAATACGGGTGTTGTCTTTCTGAGGAAGGACAGATAATATTTTCCTTTCGTAGGGGTGGCAGGATCAAAAACAGCTTCACAAAAAGATGGTTGTTTAGACAGAACTCAAATAATATAAAGAGGTTTGAAGAGAAAACGAGAAGGGGTTTTCGAGTGAAGAAAATCATGAGAAAAACAGTGATGAAGTGAACACGATGCCTGGAGAAGGAATGACAAGAACCAGAGATGAGTGTTAATAGAGTGTAAGATCCGTGAAAGGAAACCAGAGTGAAACAGAAGAACAGAGTGGTTGGTGAGGTAAGATCACAGAGGGCAAAGCCTAGAGTCTGAAAATGTTACAGTCCATCTTGGAAATAACTAGCCACAGGATGAGTGAGCTAATCGGTGTTGTGACCAGCATTTGCTTGGAATGTCAGTCTGTCATCAACACATAAGGAATCCTCAAGTAGGAATTCCCCTAAAGAGCTCCTTGGGAAATGAGACGGAACATTCGAACATGCTGGAAACAGAAAGCTCAGGTTGCTTTCTATCTCCAGGAACAGATAACGGGTGTTGGGTCTGAATCGCATGCCATTTTATTCCATTCTTTTTTAATCTTTCCAAATCCTCCACAATCCTATGAGAATGTAAGAAGTCTGGGAAATGCCTCCCTCCTGTGTGTTGAGGACAGAAATAAAATAATGTGCTTGGACACACACATTGGCTCTACCAAAACAGGGGTCAGAGGTGACGTAGAAGTTTAGAATTGGAGCGTTTGGGGGTGGCTGAGACTGGCATTTAGCAATATCTGTGCTTTCCCTTCCTTCCTGAGCACGTGGATAGCCAGCCCCTCAGTGCAATACAGGACATTACCTTGAAATGGGGTAAAATATTCAGTAAAACATGTCAGCCGAGGTCACTGGAGAGTCACCCCAAATAACCATTGAGTTCATAGCTGTAGAGGAAAGTGCCACTGGCCTCCAACAGGAATTTCAAAACAAGCCTTGTATTAAAACACTGAGATTTGAAATACACTGGTGAATACTTATGTTACAGGAATCAGGGTGACCCTACTGAAAATGGAGAACTTCTGTGCATGAGGTAATGTTGCTCCTGGTTAGAAGCCTGGATTCTGGCATCAAATAGAGCTTTTCCTCCCAGCCCTATGTTTGAGGAATTGACAATGATTAAGCCAGTGTTTAGATGATTTATAGGGCTTCCCTGATAGATCAGTTGGTAAAGAATCTACCTGCAATGCAGGAGATCCTGGTTCAATTCCTGGGTTAGGAAGCTTCTCTAGAGAAGGAATAGGCTACCCACTCCAGTATTCTTGGGCTTCCTTGGGGGCTCAGCTGGTAAAGAATATGCCCACAATGTGGGAGACCTGGGTTCGATGCCTGGGTTGGGAAGATCCTTGAGAAGGGAAAGGTGACCCACTCCAGTATTCTGGCCTGGAGAATTCCATGGACTGTATAGTCTTTGGGGTCACAAAGAGTTGGCTATTTTCACTCACTTAGGTGCTTTAAATAGTTCGGGTACTTTAAATGCAAAAATTTAGACACTAGGTTTAAAAAATACTACATATATTTGTTTAAATGAGGCAAAGGGTTAAGTAACTTTCATATGGAAAATAAGAAAGGATGGAGACAAGGTTCACCCTCCAATCACCAGGCTTTGTGAATATTCTGGTTTTGGCATCTCCATGTGAACTATTAAGGTAATTATTGAAGTTTAAATCTAATTTCAAAAGAAGGGAATAACACATTTTTTTAAAAGAAAGGACATAATTACCTTGTATAACTATTGCCAAAGGCTAAAATAATAAACCTAGAAAATGCTCTGAAGATTAAAAAGCAAAACAAAATCCTCTGATTCTTTTTACTAACTTAACCTATTTCCAGATTACTTTCCCGTTCAGATATTTCCTATGTAAATCATGTTCTCAATAAACACTGTCATGATCCTTTACTCCCCTGTAGCATAGAAGAATTACGCATCCACACCTTGCCAGGCCCTGGTGGTGAGTAAAAATATTTTCCTTACCCCTTGATTTAAGACTTGGCCATTGTTCACTTGGCCAATGGCTATTGCAGACATCAGTAAGTCAAGCTGAGGCTTAAAGTGTGTTTGTGTAGTGACACCGACCCTTTTGTCCCTTTATCCTTTCTGTAAAACAAGCTTTCAGCATTTCACCTTTTGTCCCAGAAGAAGACTAATAAGTCACTGCTATTGCTAAGTCACTTCAGTCGTGTCCGACTCTGTGCGACCCCATAGACCAACCAACTGGACCCAACTCACAGCCTGGAGCCACATTCAACTAACGGCAGCTTCAGTGAAAAGTGAAAATCAATGCTTTCATTAGCGGTGGTCAGTACTTAGCGTGACTGTGGTGCTGTGACCCATACCACTAACCTGCACTGCCCTGTGGTCTCTTCACTGCAGAGATGTTATCTGAGTCTGTGTGTTAGTTACTTAGTCATGGCCAACTCTTTGTGACCCCATCCACTGTAGCCTGCCAGGCTCCTCTGTCCATGGGATTCTCCAGGCAAGAATACTGAAGTAGGTGGCCATTCCCTTCCCCAGGGGATCTTCCTGATCCCAGGAATCTTCCTGACCCAGGCATCAAACCCAGGTCTCCTGCACTGCAGGTAGATTCTTTACCATCTGAGCCATCAGGGAAGCCCCATTATCTGTCTACTTCTTCTAAACCCCCAAATAGCTGCTACTTAAGATAAGACCTTTGGTGCCTTCCTATATATACTCTTAAAAAAAAAACTAGTATTTATCCAGGGCCTAAAAGGTGTCACTGATTGTATCAGGTGCAGGGGACACAGGGATGAATGAAGAGTCTGTTTCCCTAGTATCTCATAACTGGAAATTTTACATCAGCAAATGTGTACCAAGCAAGGTTTCCCTTCTCTCTGCTTTCAGGACCATCTCCATTCACCGTGCAGGGCCAGCTTCGGTATTTTAGCACTTAGCCTTGAGGAGAGCGCTTATCACACCTGAATCCCGGAACCACCTTCATTGTACCTTAAGCGAGGTTGAAGGCACAGCTCCTGGTGAAGCATCTGGGACCCACTCCAGAGCAACAAGGAATCCTGCAGACAGAGAAGTGCTAATACCTGGTAAATGAGAACACAGGGCTCAAGCGAGGCTCAGCTCCGATTGTGAATGAGCGTGATTGCCATTCAGCCATGCGTGAATGCATAGATTGGAATGCGGATGAATTGAAAAATTGGGTTGTTGCTTACATCTTCACTTACTGCTACGTCAAATTGGAGAAACACCAAAGGGTTTAATCGGCATCATTGCGCTCCAGCCCTGAGCTGACGTTTGAGATGCTACCTGGTTCTTTCTACCCACTCCGCCCTCCCCTAGCAGGGGGAACTTACACTCCACACCCTCCATGCTTCACTTCCTGCTCAGCAAAGAACCACCAAGAGGTGACGCATCTCTAATAAGACATTCATCTTATTGTGTCTTATTTCAACTGTTTTAAACATCCATCTCTCTATGTATATATTTATATGCAATGATGCCCTCCCAATTAGCATTGTGCCTGCCATTTTAAAGCTTGAAATAGTTGATTTTTAGATAAAGGAAATGGCAACCCACTCCAGTATTCATGCCTGGAAAATCCCATGGACCGAGGAGCCTGGTAGGCTACAGTCCATGGGGTCGCAAAGAGTCAGACACGACTGAGCAACTTCACTTTCACTTTCATGACTGACAAAATGTTCAGTAAAAGGGGTCTTCCCTGGCTGTCCAGTGGCAAAGACTCTGCCTTTCTACTATAGGGGACATGGGTTCAATCTTTAGTTGGGGAATGCCATGTGGTGTGGCCAAATTTTTTTTTTTAATTAAAATTAAAAAAAAAAAAAGGGATCTATGAATCAGTGCATTCCTTATCTCATCACTGATTTGTTTTTTTAAAAATGTCCAATAAAGAATATTGAGAGATGGATAAAATTCGTGGGGAAACACATTCACTTCCAAAAAAAAAAGAAAGTTTTAATTTTAACTTCTACTGAAGTTGGTTTTCTTTACAAAGCATTTTATGAGGAATAAGACTAATAGGAAATGAGTAAGTAAGAAAGTAAGTGAATAAATACATGTTTTCAAACACAATTACAAAGTAAGTCATTAATACCAAAATAAACTGAAACTAATGCAAGCGATGTTTCTTCTCTTTTCCATTTTGCCCTCAAACCACAAACTAAATTACACTGTACTCTTTAATCTCCGGCATTGTCCAAATTGAGAGAAGTAATTTGGAGCGGCTCATACATAATTTATTAAAAGTTCCCTATGTAGTGTACTTGCCCTAATTCAATAACATCACACTCTTCTAATTTGACTTTTAATATATTATGGTTATTTATTAAAATTTTAATTAGTCTCAAAATTGCTTTCGGCAGACTCTAAAATCCATTTTAATAACAGAACTGGACAAAATGAACTGTTTTAAGTCTCTCATCTTAGCACCAGTTTTTAGAAGCTGCACTGAAGTACACACATATGGGTGTGCACATTCCCAAAGATGTTCATGGCCAAGGATGGGATGGAGCCTAGTGTCCGAGGAGATGCAAGCTGCCGTAAATTAGTGGAGAGCGCTCAGGTTAAAATTCTGCTCCAGGACTAATTGTATGCATCGTATGAAATATTCACAGACCTTCTTTGAACACATGGATATTCTTGGGGAAATATTTTTTTTTTCTCCACAAGTAGGTTGGAATTTCACAGCAGGAAATGAGATTAAGCCAGAGCTTTGTTTTCAGAAACATGTAATATCAACAAACAGTATCATTCAAAAGCATATCATTATAATGCACAGTAGAAGTCCTGCTCTATGAATTCGATATTTTCCTTGACTGCTTTGCACTTTAAGGGTGCCAGTGTACCAACCACCATGTGCTTAGAGTCAGTTTAGCTCCTAGAACAAAGCAGGAAGCTGGTACACATTTCCTGAAGGACTATATGGAAAGTCTACTTTGTCTGTAAGTTTTAAAAAATGCATGTATATGTTTTGTTTCAAAAGGTCTATTCTTTTAACTCTTCAAAAACACAGTATCGCCCACCTTTGTCCATAAAATGACATTCAAACTCCTTGCGGACAAAATCTGGCTTCTGTTTTCTCACCTGCCACCTTCTACCCCACTCAGTAAATTTTATAGCCATAAGGATGCACTCCTGCTCATTCCACCTTGCAGGCTTCTTTAACTTTTCTCAGAATTTTCTGCTTCCCCTTAAAGCTCCCCTCTCTTGTTGCTAGAACTCAAGGAAGAGCATTTCTCCTTCTAGGACTTGGACTAGGTCTCTTGGCAGAATCAAGCAACCTGGCATCTGAGTGGCTGCGACACCCTACACGTACTTTACTTCTCATTGCAATGTCCATAAAGTCTCATGGCCATTCCAGTGTACAGATAAGTGTCTCATTAGACATGGACCTTCTGGAGGTTTGCAGAAATACACATTTGTATTGGCAACACCCGACACAGTATTTTATATAGAAATTATTGGATAAATGACTGTTGCATTGGAACTGAATGTGGATAAGTGTATACAAAGATAAGTGATCGCATTGATAAATGCAGAATTGCAATCCAAGCTAGAAGTAGTTCTTTGGACTAACAAGAAAAAGAAACAACAAGCAAAAGAAAAAGAAAGTCTGTGAAGATGCTGCAAGGCAGACAAAAACAGGTGGATTTTGAAGATGAGTCCAACTGTGGAGAAGCGACCTCTAGGGGTGAGCTTCTCCAATTTCTTGTTTGTTTATCCCCAGAGCCAGCCCCAGTTGGGGAAAGGTGGCATAGTGGTGGTGGCTAAAACTAGAGGAGAAACCACGTATTTCTCAACCAGAGGAGAGGGGAAAAGTGGACCCTGGAAACTGGAGCATGTGGAGATAATTTCTGATTATTGATTATTGGGGAATGGATCCCTTCAGTTTATGAATGGGCCTGCAAAGCTCTCAGGTTTATTTCTGAGTTCTGCATGTGTGAGATAGACTCACATATGTATAACAAAGCTCTGTGGAGCTGAGCTGAAATTGGAACCACTGTTTAGTCCACTAAACTCAGAGCTACACATGCACCAAAGAGATATCATTACAGACCAATGTTTCACAGGCTTGGATCACCGAACTGATGGAAAATGTGGACACTTTAACTGAACAGGTCATCCCCTGTGCTACATGTATACAAACAAGACTTCCACCAGCAGAATATGGTTGGAGGCCTGAACTGAGATGTGAGCTACCACAGACAGGATATGTGACAGCATTTGCTGTCTGAACATACCAGGATTGATTGCCTGCTAAACAAAAACACCCACATTTTCCACAGGACTGTAGCAGAACCCAGGATCCACACGACACAGCATGTACAGTATTCACATGAAATTCATGTTTCTTAATAAACAAAGAAAAACTATTGTCAAGTGAAAAGCAATCAGTAGATGTTTATCCCAATAGACTCAGATATTGAAATTATGAAAAAAAAAAAAGACTTTAAACCAGCTATTATAACCATGCTCCATGACTGAGGGGATTAACAGATACACACTACTACATATAAAATAGATGAACAACAACGACCTATTTAATAGCACCGAGGACTGTATTCAATATCTTGTAATGACCTATATGGGAAAGAATCTGAAAATAGGAAATATATATCTATATATATATATATATATATATGCATGTATATGTGTGTGTGTGTGTGTGTGTATACACACACATGTAGAACTGAATTAATTTGCTGTACACCTGAAACATTTTAAATCAAATACACTTCAATAAAGCAAATATATTAATGAGAAAAAACTGGATCAGCATTCATTCCTTAGAAATGACATTAGGAACACAAATAATACTGACAACAGATTTCTCAACAGTAAAAACAGAAGAAAATAAAAAAAAAAAAGAAGAAATGGGGTCACTTCCAAAATGACATTTGTTCCTCCCTAAAGTAGAGGTCTTTGTGCCCGGAAGCCAACGAGAAAACAAATGACAGGCTAGAACTGTTTTGTGGTTTGAATAAAGGAGTGATGCAGCTTTCATGAGCCAATAATAACGTGATGGCTACTACCACCAGCAGAAGAGAGAGAGAGAAACATGCTCATATTCAATGAAAAAGAAGTGTCAGGTTAGAATCCAAAATTATTTTTTAAATAACCAAGTGAAAATATTGAACTGAAAAATATAGAATCTGAAATAAATTCTTTCAATTACAGATAACAGGGGGCAGAGTCAGTGAACTTCAAGACAGACTGATGGGCATTATCTTTTCTAAACAACAGAAAAACATTTGGGAAGCAATAACATGACCTGTGGGTCTGCAAAAAATTTTCAAAATGTCTAATCCACATTCAGGTGCAACCATAGAAGTAGAAGAACTATGTGTTAGTGATGAAAAACACTTGAAAAATACACAGCTGAAAAATTTCCAAGTTTTCCATAAGATTTAACTTTATAGTTAAAAAATGCTGCTGCTGCTGCTAAGTCACTTCATTCGTGTCCAACTCTGTGCAACCCCATAGATGGCAGCCTACCAGGCTCCCCTGTCCCTGGGATTCTCCAGGCAAGAACACTGGAGTGGGTTGCCATTTCCTTCTCCAATGCATGAAAGTAAAAAGTGAAAGTGAAGTTGCTCAGTCGTGTCCGACTCTTAGCGACCCCGTGGACCGCAGCCTACCAGGCTCCACTGTCCATGCTTCAAATACAATCAGCTCAAAGTTAACCATGGTTAAGCAGTCATAGCATGTATGTGTGTGTGTGTGTGTGTGTGTGTGTTACTCACTCAGCTGTGTCTGACTCTTTGTGACCCCATGGACTTGTAGCCTGCCAGGCTCCTCTGTCCATGCGATTCTCCAGGCAAGAATGCTGGAGTGGGTTGCTATTTCCTTCTCCAGGGGATCTTCCTGACCCAGGAATCAAACCCATATCTTCTGCAATGACAGGTGATTTCTTTCCCACTGAGCCATCAGGGAAGCCCATTTTAATTGTCTAAATGTGCTAAATAAAAGCAGAGATAGTCAAAGTGGAAAGGAAACAGGCAAATAAGACCCTGACACAAGCTGCTTACAAGGGAAATTTTGATTACGAGGATACATATAGATTGAAAGAAAATAGACAAGTGTGAACAGTCAGCCTGGCTGGCTGTGCTGACAGCAGATAGCACAGACACTGAGAGAGTGTCCTAGAGAGATAGAGAGTGAGGCACCATAAGGATGAAAGGGCACACAGTCAGGGGTTCATAACTATTGTAACTGTTGGGGCATCGAGTAAAAACGTCTCAAATTGTATGAAGCAAAATTGACCAAATTAAAGGGAGAAAGAAAAGACTCTACAATTACCAAGGTTGATTTTATTATCACTCTGTCAGCAATTGATATAACAAAGATTAAAAAACTTGGTTGTGACTTATACAATGTGAGGAAAGCTAGCAAATTCTTTGGTTTAATTGAAATTTATTCATCACAGAAGCCTGGTAGGCTACAGTCCACGGGGTCGCGAAGAGTCGGGCACGACTGAGCACCTTCAGTCACATAGCCAATGAGTGTGGGATACACACCCTTTTAACGTGAAGATGTGTTCACCAAGATAGGTGCCATGATGGACCATAAAACAAGCACTGATTTAAAAAACATCATGTAAAATATGTGTGTGCTAGTTGCTCAGCCATGTCCAACTCTCTGCAATACCCATGAACTATATAGCCCGCCAGGCTCCTCTGTCCATGGAATTCTCAGGCAAGAATACTGGACTGGGGAGCCATTCCCTTCCAGGGGGTCTTCCCCACCCAGGGGTCAAACACTGGATCTGCTGCCTTGTAGGCCGGTTCTTTACCAACTGAGCCACCAGGAAAGCCCCATATCCTCTGATAAAAAGGAATTTAATTTAGAAATCAATAAAACATTTAGAAAATTCCCAGAAGTCTGGAAATAAAGCATATGTTTCTATATAATTTATTGATTGAAAATAAAATCATCAGTGAAATTAGAAAATACTTTGAACTGAAGAAAGCTAAGATGAGGGAAATTTAGAGCTTTAAAATGCATAGATTAGAAAATAATTCTAATACAAAATCAATGTCCTAAGAATCCATCCTAGTAAAGACAAAAAAAAAAAAAAAACTGAAATAGAAGAAAATACATAATATTTTTTTAAAATATCAGTGAAATAGAAAACAAAGAGGAAATAAAGGTATTAATATCTTGAAAAACATCAAGACAATGGCCAAACTAAACTTAAGAGCAGAAAGAGGAAGAAGCTGTCAATGTTCAAAGTAAGAAAGAAGGGATTACTGCAAATTTTATGAACAGGAAAAGAATAAGACGATACATCAGCAATTGTGTATCGTCACATTTGACAACTAAGATCACATGGACAAATTTCTAGAAAAATTTAACCTGCCAAATTTGACACCAGAAGAAACAAAAATTTGAAGTCTTACTGGAAGAGTTGAGTTTGTGAGCAAAACCAGCCCCAAAATACAATTCCAGTCCAACTTGACTTTTCTGGTAAATACTATCATATAATCATGGATAGAGAGGTAATACACAAGCAATTTATACATGCATTTACATGCATTTATGCTTCCCAGGTGATGCTAGTGGTAAAGAACCTGCCTGCCAATGTAGGTAGACATGAGAAACAGGGGTTCGAGCCCTGGAGGGGAAGACAGACCTCTGGAGGAGGGCATGGCAACACACTCCATTATTCTTGCCTGGAGAATCCCATGGACAGAGGAGCCTGGCAGGATTCCTTCAAATTAAAATATCTTTAGAGTATATCTATACATTGTTTTTTATTGTTGCTGTTGTTAAAATCATAGATGACATAATTGTAAAATCTAACATGTGTATATATACCGTTTTTTTTTTTCATTTTTTGGACCATATCCACATCCCCTTCTTCACCATCCCTGTTATTAAGACTTTTATCTTTATTCACCTAATAATTTCTGCATGTTCATACACATATGCTTCCAAGTGAAACTGCCCTAAAATCCTTCAGAAGGCCATAAATCTTGTATCAATATTTCTCAGTGAGTATTTAGACTTGATTAGTTATTTCTAATACAGATATATGCACCAGAAATGGCTCATTTAAACTAATAAATGAGTACTCTTGATCTCTACCCAAATTCTATCTATCCTTCAATACCTAAATGAACAGCAAGCTTTTGCATGAATCTGAGAATTTATCAGAGGCCTAAAATCATATTCCATCCAGACCCTGAATTATAGTTTTTTCCGGGGTTTCAGGTATGGGTCACCCACTCTACTAAATGGTGGCCAGGTAGACCCGTGTCTTTATTGAAGATGCCAGACACTGGCAAACAATTTATTTAAATAAAAGCAGTGATTATACATTATACATTCTTCCATTTTCATATCTGTGTTATCTCCTTTCCTCTAGCTGATGAGTCCTTCTCTTTCCTTAAAGAACAACAACACCAAAATAGACAAAAAGAAGTTCGTATTCCAGGTTTGTTTTCTTTTGTTTTAATTTTTGCTTCTTGGGATTCTTGTTGTTTCTACAAGTAGCTTTCTGCTTTTCTGCCACCTGGAAGACATAATGAAAATGTGAAATGAATCTGGAATTTAAAACAAGGGCCCCTTTCAAAAACTATGAAGGAATGACTCAAGAACTGGTATTCTCTGGACATTCAGTACGTTTCTGGAAAATCAAGCCCTCAACTCTATCCTTTAATATACCCTTCTGAACCAGATTTCCATAATATATTTGCACAAAGCACTTTTAATGTCAAATGAATCCCTATACTCAACTTCATTATCATAAAAATGCCAGTTCTTCTGTAGTAAGGAAATCCAATTACTTATGACTAAGGTGTTTGGGGAGAAGGCAATGGCACCCCACTCCAGTACTGTTGCCCGGAAAATCCCATGGATGGAGGAGCCTGGTGGGCTGCAGTCCATGGGGTCGCTAAGAGTCAGACACGACTGAGCGAGTTCACTTTGACTTTCCACTTTCATGCATTGGAGAAGGAAATGGCAACCCACTCCAGTGTTCTTGCCTGGAGAGTCCCATGGACAGGGAGGCCTGGTGGGCTGCTGTCTATGGGGTCGCACAGAGTCGGACACGACTGAAGCGACTTGGCAGCAAAGTGTTTGGATGAAAATGACAAAACCAACAACTGTTAGTGGAAATAAGGCCAGCGTTTTCTATAATCTCACCAGGGTTCCTCTAAGGCGCTATGAATATGGAGAACAGGGAACCAGAGGAGAAAAGGCTTTGCAAAGCTTAGACCACATTCAGTATTTCCTCTAATTAAATTTCTTGGCTTTCAAGAAGAGCATCAGAGGGATATTGCTCCTAATTGTATTTTCTTTTTGATTAATTTGTTAGACTTGAAGGAAATGAGGGAAATTAACATGGACCAAAAAGAAAGATCAGTAATGGAAGAGAATGCTTTTTGAGAGCGTTTTGTCAGAAGGATTTTAGTGACCAGAGCACAGGGTCTTGATGTGGGAAGGATAGTTATTGAATCATGGCTTGACCACAGAATACATCCCTTTGGGGAGCTGACCCAGATGCTACAGCCCCCATATACCTCATCAGTAACCTGAGAGAAAGAAACTACGGCTTTAAGGTGGTTTTGTTAGGGAAATAGAACAAAATTCTCTGTTGTATGCAAGGTTGCAATATAAAAGTAGATGGCATTGAGGAATTTCAACAGGCACTTTCTGTCATTAAATATCACTTCCTCTGTTAGAAAGTGTGTGAGAGTAAGACAGATCTGGGTTAAGATCCTGGATCTACATTTGCCTGCTTTTTTGATCTCGGACAACTTATTCAATTACTCTGCACCTCCGTTTTCTGGTCTGAAAAACAGAGATGATAAATCTCAGTTCTGAGTTGTCGTGAAATAAATGAGACTGTGAATGGAACGTCTGGGACACGGGAAGCACTGGAGCTAAACTCACTTTGTTCCTTTAACGCCCTTCCTCATTTCTTCACCAGAGGCAGAGAAGGCGTTGAGAGTAATCATCACAGGAAAAAGTTCAGTGCAGAGCCTGAACACTCAGGAAGCTTTCCTTTAAAGATAGAGCTTATTACTGTGAGTCTGAGTACCAACCCTCTTCTTTCTGAAAGGGCTCCCTATCTTGATCACTACCTCTCCCAACTGAAACAAAATTTCACCCGCTGTACTGACCTTCTTCTGTTCTCAAAACCCAGGGAACCAGCTGCTCCCCTAATATGACTTTCCTTGATTGAAATGATCCACAGAGAAACCTCAGCCTGTATTCTCCATCTGCTAGGGAAAGTTTCAGAGACCTGATCCAGGAGAAGTATAGCCCTTCCCTAAGAAAATGAACAGGTTGTTTACAAATGAAAGTCTCTGGGGGAAATAATTCCCTCAATTTTGTCCTTGCAGCTGGCTGCAGGAAAAGGCACTGTTTTCCAGAGCTTTCCAAAACTGGCTTTGTAGTTAAATGAAGCGAAGAGACCGACATTCTATAATTCTGGGTCTCTACGGTTCTAATGCTCTGATCACAAAGATTGAAATTTTCTGTATCTATTCATCTAAAAGTTGACATGCAGCAGGTCTAGGATTTGAGCTCTTATTTCTACATCTGACAAAGCCTTGGATGGCCTCATTAAATATCTACAATCTACATATTGCATCTGCTTGTCCAGAGACGCTTCTGGGCTTCTTCCCTTTCCTCTTTAGAACCTGAAAATAATAAACCCCTTATAATTACATGTGGTATCACACTGAACAAGTTGAATATCTGCACATTGGTTTTTTTTTTAATTTTATTTTATTTTTAAACTTTACAATATTGTATTAGTTTTGCCAAATATCGAAATGAATCCGCCACAGGTATACCCGCGTTCCCCATCCTGAACCCTCCTCCCTCCTCCCTCCCCTACCCTCTCTCTGGGTTGTCCCAGTGCACCAGCCCCAAGCATAATGGAACAAAATAGAAAGCCCAGAGATAAATCCACGCACCTATGGACACCTTATCTTTGACAAAGGAGGCAAGAATATACAATGGATTAAAGACAATCTCTTTAACAAGTGGTGCTGGGAAAACACTGGTCAACCACTTGTAAAAGAATGAAACTAGAACACTTTCTAACACCTTACACAAAAATAAACTCAAAATGGATTAAAGATCTAAACGTAAGACCAAAAACTATAAAACTCCTAGAGGAGAACATAGGCAAAACACTCTCCGACATACATCACGGCAGGATCCTCTATGACCCACCTCCCAGAATATTGGAAATAAAAGCAAAAATAAACAAATGGGACCTAATTAAACTTAAAAGCTTCTGCACAACAAAGGAAACTATTAGCAAGGTGAAAAGGCAGCCTTCAGAATGGGAGAAAATAATAGCAAACGAAGCAACGGACAAACAACTAATCTCAAAAATATACAAGCAAATCCTACAGCTCAACTCCAGAAAAATAAATGACACATTGGTTTTTAGATTTATCCTATTTATTTATCCCTTTGAAAGTGAAAGTGAAAGTCGCTCAGTCACGTCTGACTCTTTGCGACCCCACGGACTATACAGCCCATGGAATTCTCCAGGCCAGAATACTGGAGTGGGTAGCCTATCCCCTCTCCAGGGGATCTTCCAGACCCAGGAATCGAACCAGGTCTCCTGCATTGCAGGTGGATTCTTTACCAACTGAGCTATCAGGGAAGCCCATCTATCCATTTAGTTAAGCCCATTTTAACTTGCAATATAGCATGAGGGGATACATGTCTAATCCTGAAATAACTAGGATTTTAACCTGACACAAAGGCAACAGCTATTTATTGATGTCTACTTCCATGCCCTCCACTGTTAAACTCACAAATTCAGGAATCCTTCCTCTTGGAAATCTATCTGGATTAATCAGAGACACTTTCCAAAGATGCAAACTATCAACTAAAATGTTTTCTTTAAGGAAGCCATGATATGGCAACTTTGTGAATCTTTTTAGTAAATGCTCGACCCTTTTATCGGTTTGTTGAGACTGCATATTCATAGACCGCACGATCACAGCTGCAGCCTAAAGAGTGGGCAGAGACGGTGTTGGAAGCTGTGCCGGCTCGGAGTTCCGGAGTCTGACAGACTGCGTACAACTTAACAAAAGCACCACGAGGTGGCGGTGTTGCCCTGCTTTCTAGGGAGAGGGCAGTTCCATGCTCTCCCCACCCACCATTTTCAGGGCAAAATCAATAAGGCCTTTCCAGACAGGTGCATTAGTTTTGTCTAAGCAGGTGAATTGATCAGTAATTTCTACTCTGATAAAGATTTTTTTTTTTAACAAAAGCTAGAAGAAATAAAAATATATGTCCTTGCCAACAACATTTAGGGATTTTCCCAAAGGAATATCGTTCCTCACTCCCTCAAATCAGTAGTTTATTTTGACATGGAATTCTAATCTATTTTGTAAAACGTGGTATATGACATCGGTCTCTTGGCATTTACACTGTCATTAACCTTTAATGTCATTTTGGTTTTATTATTTATGTGTTTATTTGTCCACACCGCATGTGGAATTTTGACATGCAGGATTTAGTTCTCTGCCTAGGAAGCCAACCCACGTCCCCTGCAGTGGAATCTCGGAGTCCTAGCTGCGGGACGTCATTGTAAACCGGGTGCTCGCTGTGTCTGAGTTTCAGCCTCTTTATGAGTAAAGCTGAGGAGTTTGGTATGTAACACTGATAAGGTGACATTGTAATCTGAGGCAATGCACCACTCAGGTGCCACCTGTAGGACCTACGGTCAGGTCTTAGGTTCTGCCTCTGCACACCCCTGTGCCTCTGGCACTGTGCCAGGGGGACTGAAATATGAGGTGTGGGGAAGCTTCTTGACGACAGAGCCATTGTACCCTGGGTCTGTCAAGGCAGAATCCACCGTGAAGAAGGGAATGCAAGACTTTGATTTTGAGCAGCACTGTCTGACACCAATACAATGCAAGCCACAGGCAATTACATTTTTTCTAATAGTCATTTATGTGAAAGGAAAAGGTAAGTTAATGTTAATAATGCATTCATGTAACCCCATATGGGAAGTTCGCTGGTGGCTCAGAAGGTAAAGAATCTACCCGCAATGCAGGGAGATGTGGGTTCGATCTCTGGGTCAGGAAGATTCCCTGGAGAAGACAACGGCTACCCACCCCAGTATTCTTGTCTGGAGAATTCCATGGACTGAGGAGCCTGGCGAGCTATAGTCCATGGGGTCCCAAAGAGTTGGACACAACTGAGTAGCTAACACTTTCACTTTCAACCCCATATATCTCTAAAATGTTAAGTCAGCATGCAATCAACATAACCAATTTATTAACGAGATCGCTTTCATGTTTTGTCTCTGTGCCGAATCTTAGATGTGAGTGTGTGTTTCACACTTTTAGCACATTTCATTCCAGATGCTCTGTTTTCTTAGGGAGTATGGGATCTGTATTGAGATTTCACAAAAACTGCAGTTGCAAAGTAGATCCACGTACCCAAGTTGTTGCAAACACAGTGAAATGTTTTCCAATAACTGAACGAGTATCAGATCGTTTACAAGTAAATTAAATTAATTACAATTAAAGTAAAAATTCAGTTCTTCAGATGTGCCTGCCATATATCGAGTGCTCAATAACCATGAGAGGCTAAAGACTGCTGGGCTGAAAATTTAAGGCATTGCACTACACCGAAAATTATCTCTATGGATCTTACTATAAAAGCAGGAGATACTGATTCTATAGCCTTGCTAAGGGACTTCCTGAACTGAGAACTCTATTATTGGCATAATTCATCTCCCTAACATGACTGGACATCTTTTGAAAGCAAGGACTTTATATTTATTAATTTTTTACTCCACTGCAGTATGTGTCACACTTAATGAAATTTGATAAGTGTTGATTTAAATAGAATAATGATTCTCTTTGCAGATAGAATATATTCTATGAAAATGAATGTGTTCCTGGCATTTGTCAAAGATGCCTGCTTGTTGACTGGCATCGAGATAACCTCTCCTTAAGATCCCAAAAGGCTCAATTTAAAGGAAGTTCACAGAGATGGCCACCATCAGATCATCTGACTGAGAGACATAAAAAAAGAAAAGAAACTTGCTTTTTATTACATGTATATTCTTCCCCTGACAATTAGTGAACTTCGTGACTCTCAACCTCATTACCTTTGGATAGGAGCCAACTGTCTTCAGGAAAGAGTACTAAAAATTAATGATGGTGAATTGCTGGGGGAAAAAAGTGGTGGAAAGGAGACATATGGTTAATGATGACATATTATTGCAGAAAAATGCAGGAGTTTGCACAAGCGCTAGCGACAGGAATTGGACGGGGCATGCTGTTAGCCCAAGTGGGCAGAGTCAGGAAATCTGTAGGTCCTCGGGAAGCTGCTTTGTGAAAATGACCCTATTTGGCATGCACCATTACTTCCTGCGTGTGAGCTTCAGCACGGAATGGAACCGTGTCTTAAAGAAAGAAGTGCAGGGGGAGGCGTCATTCTGTTTCCTTTCAATTGAGTCTAGCCGTGTCTGAGTTTAGCACAAACATATGGAACATTTGAACACCCATACACCCAGTCACCATCGTGAGTGCTGAGATGGCTGCATTATTAAATGTCTTGCCCAGATGAACAAAACAGTTCTTAACTGTAGTCGGGAAATAATGGACTCTGAATGAAAGGCATCTTCTCTTTTTAACACAGAAAGGGTGTCTGTCTCAATGTTTATCAAAGAAATGTCCCCTCAGCATGCTATACTCAACTGCTTTGTTTTCTGGGGTGGATAGAGGGCACATGGAGTTTATTGTGAGGAAAGAGGATGAGAGATATAAGGTTTAGTAAAACACCTGGGATTTTTAAAAACACCCACACCCACTTTTCCTTCTCTGTCTTGAACTTCCCGTAAATCTTAAGGGAGTGACTTTCTGGTGATCTTTTAATGTTGATGGGATTTAATTTATCCAAACCAAATAACCTGGTATTTGGTTTGGATAAATTAAATAATCCTTAATAATATATATAAAAAAAGAGTTTTAAAATTAAAGTAGGATTAAGGAAATAGATTGCAGAAACGGCCCTGATCCTGCCCAAATCCACAGTCAATCCTATCTGCAAGTCCCCTAAAGCAGATTGGTAAGGCAGGAAAAATAACCAATATATCAAAGAACATTTCATTGTCAGCCAGGCTTGGCAATCAAACCCTGAAACAAAGATTTGAGTCTCAAAGCTGAACGTACTCTTTTTAGAATCATTTTAGAACCAGGTCTTGGTCAGCTCAAACTCAGGGTGTGTGCGTAGAAGAAACACACACACACACCTCTGGGGGAGCATTTGATACACAGTGCCCCTTGCCCCTTGGAGATAGGGTCCAATCAGTGTTGAGATATGACCAATCCAGACATGGAGGGGGAAAGTGGGTAAGAGAGGAATTCCTTTCTATGTGTTTTCACAGGGTTGATGAGTGTCAAGAAATCATCTCTATTTAAATTACACTCCAAAGTGCCAAGATTTAGAATGTGAAGGAGAATCTTCCAGGTCTAAGCAATTCCGCATGTGACTCCAGCCTCAGCTGTGATAGTGGCTTATCATTTTGATTTTTGCTGTCTCTAATCTGGCCCCCAGGATTCGATCTTCCTTCCTCTTTCCAACCCAAGAGTGAGTAAGTAAGTGAAAGTTGCTCAGTTTTGTCGACTCTTTGTGACTCCACGGACTATATATACAGTCCATGGGCTTCTCAAGGCCAGAATACCAGAGTGGGTAGCCTTTCCCGTCTCCAGGGAATCTTCCCAACCCAGGGATCGAACCCAGGTCTCCCACTTTGCAGGAGAATTCTTTACCAGCTGAGCCACCAGGGAAGCCCCTTTCCAACCCAATTACATATAAATATTTTCTTTTATATTTAGCAATGCAGAGATGCTTCCCAAGTGGCTCAACTGTAAACTCCTCCCCCTTGCAATGAAGGAGATGCAGGAAACGTGAATTCCATCCCTTGGTTGAGGAGATCCCCTGGAGGAAGGCATGGCAACCCACTCCAGTATTCTTGCCTGGAGAGTCCCATGGGCAGAGCAGCCTTGTGAGCTATAATCTGTGGGGTTGCAAAGAGAGCAATGTGACTGAAGTGACTGAGCATGCACACACAATGCTGAGATGAGCTGCACACATTACCATTCTTTAATAAGCAGCAAAACCCAAAAGAAGGACAATAAAATTAGTACACAAAATATGAAAAATATGGCCAAGTTCTATATGAAATAAATGTTCTCATCCTGGCTACATCCGTGGAATTCCTACCTGACCCATCATAACACTGATGAACTCCTTTGCTACCTTCTCCATGAAGGATGAATTTCTTCCCCAGAGTACTTGTTTTAGCTAAATTACAGACCATTTTGTAGCCTCACTTGCTCTAGAGCCACTTATGAGGCTGCTTGCCTACCTTGCCTTGGGTTGAACTCAGTGCTAAGCTGTGTCTTGTCCGACAGCAGCGTGAGGCAGAGAAGAGAACACACAACTTACACATAACTTACAAACATACATAGAACATGCACTTCAAATTTAAACCTATGACTTATTAGGTATGTGACTTTGGGCTCGTTTTTCATCTTTATAACCATATCAACTTCATCATTCTTAAAAAAGGTTGAATGAAGCTTAATCTCCCTAGATCTAAAAAAAAGAGTTAGTTATTATTCATGTTTGCTAATTGACTAAACTACTGATTAAATGAACAATTCATGTGAATGTCCAAATCTACCTATAAACACTATGCAAGTGTGTATTTATTTGAATTTTTTAAATGCCTGTGATAATTCAGATTCATAGGCAGTTGTAACAAACTGGAGAGATCCATTATATATAGTCTTCATCCAATTTCCCCAATTGTAATATCTGTATAGTGATTTTAAGAATCTAAGTATCCCCCTACTCTATTCTGATAGGAAGGACTCAAGCTCAGTGAAATTTGAATTGAAATGGCAGGAGCTAGGATTCAGAGTGAAAATCTTGACTCTGGGCTCCTTATAACGGCCCCTCACCAAGTGAGTGAAGAAACTTCTGGGAGAGAAAAGGACAAGTCTGTCTTGCTTCTCTCCATCACCTGCACACTCTGGCTTCACCAGCTAAGCCAGCTCGTGATTTGTGTCCAAGACCTGGGGTTGACCTGTTTCCCTGGCTGCGCTGCAAAGAGTTTGTTGTTTCTGCTCCAAGGGCTTTGACAGAGTGTCATTCAGGCAGCAGTGGCAAAAGGAATGCTATTCTCCATTTCTGTTGTTGTCCAGTTGCTAAGTTGTGTCTGACTCTCCACAAGCCAATGGACTGCAGCAGGCCAGGCTCCCCTGACCTTCACTACCTCCCAGGGTTTGTTCAGACTCATGTCCATTGAGTCTGTGATACTCTCTAATCATCTCAACTTCTTCTGCCCTCTTCTCCTTTTGCCTTCCATCTTTCCCAGCATCAGGGTCTCTTCCAACATCCATCCCTGAGGACTCTCCAACTCTACGATCTCAGCTGGAAAGCTGGCACAGCTGGTGGGCAAGTACTCAAAGCTCACAGCCTTCCCTGCTGGAGCTTTGCCAGGGATAAGGCATCTTGGACTAATGGAAAACACAGCAGCATGGGAACCCTGAGGGTTCATATGATAAGCACTGCGTACTCAGTGGGTCAGGTTTAGGTTCGGCTTATTTAAGTGAAATGTCAGTTCTAATCGACTGAGTGGCCCCAACGAACTTGGCTCCCCAGAGCACCATGGAGTTCTTCACTCCTGGACTTCCTTCCCCCTTCTCAATGCCCCTGGAAAGGCTTTGCTCTGCTTTTTAAACTATCATAGAGTAAGTACATTCCATTGGGAAGCCTTTCTTTGCAGCACTGTCTACACACTCTGACCCCTCTCTCTGAGCTGCCAGACACCTTACACTTCAAACTCGTAATACTGTCACCATTTACACGTATGGTTCCCTCTGTTGTACCAGCAGCTCTTTAAGGGTAGGGACCATCTATTGCACAATTTTTTTCTCTCTATAGAACTTGGTGATACCCAGCACTTAGTAGATGATCAACAGATGCTGTTCATGTAAGGAAACAGACTTATGGAATTCTTATTCTACTCCTTTTTTTTTATTATATCATTTTTTTAATTGAAAATATAGTTGCTTTGGGGCTTCCCTGATGGCAGTTAAGAATCCTCATACAATGCAGGTAGCACAAGAGACACGGGTTCAGTCCCAAAGGCAGGGAAGATCCCCTGGAGTAGGAAATGGCTACAGTCCATGGGGTCACAAGAGTTGGACATGACTGAGGGACAAAGCGCATACATGGAGTTGATTCACAATGTTGTGTTACTTTCAGGATTACAGCACAGTGGTTTAGGTGTACATATTT
The DNA here is from genome assembly GCF_032452875.1 of Bos javanicus. NCBI lineage: Eukaryota > Metazoa > Chordata > Mammalia > Artiodactyla > Bovidae > Bos > Bos javanicus. The sequence goes on from NC_083881.1 coordinate 4,911,778, forward strand.
ATATATATATATTTCAGATTCTTTTTCCTTATAGGTTTTTAAAAAATACTGAGTATAGTTCCCTATGCTGTATAGTAGGTCTTTGTTGGGTATCCCTTTTATGTAGTAGGACTTCCCTTTCACTTTTCACTTTCATGCATTGGAGAAGGAAATGGCAACCCACTCCAGTGTTCTTGCCTGGAGGACCCCAGGGACGGGGGAGCCTGGTGGGCTGCCGTCTATGGGGTCGCACAGAGTCGGACATGACTGAAGCGACTTAGCAGCAGCAGCAGCAGTATTGAACTAGGTGATATGGCCCCTCTTTTCAATTGACTATAAGGCAATTTACAACAAAAGGGAATATTTAAATTAATGTAATTAAATTCACATCTTATGACAGTCATGCCTCTAGGTAGTCTTGTGAAAATAGAAAGTGTCATCGTCTAAAATTGGCATTTCTACCCTGAAGAGTTTATGTGATGAGACTGAGTGCCTGCAGTTTGCAGAAAGGGTTGTACATCAGTGCTGAACTCGATCATTTTCACATGGCCTCTTCCCATTTTCCCAACTCCTGTCATTTGGGCTTGACACTCCATACTTGGTCAATGGATGTTGCTATGAAGGCTGAGAAAGCTGAAAAAGAGATGCTGGTTACTTCCATTTGCATCATTATTCCCTTGATAAATATTTAAGTTGATGGGATTTATTAGCTCTTCTCATTTGGACGCAAATTTTAGTTTTTGCAAATTGACTTCTAATTCAGGGCTTGTTTTACTTATTTCATTACAACATGCACGGGCGTGCTAAGTTGCTTCAGTCGTGTCTGACTCTGTATAACCCTTTGGACTGTAGCACTCCAGGCTCCTTTGTCCATGGGATTCTCCAGGCAAGGATACTGGAGTGGGTTGCCACGGCCTCCTCCAGGGGATCTTCCCAACCCAAGATCGAACCTGCGTCTCTTTTATGTCTTCTGCACTGATAGGCGGGTTCTTTACCACTAGCACCGCCCAGGAAGCCCCTCATTACAGCATAGGCAAGTGTCAACTCTTAGGTTTCCAAGGGCTTGCTTGTATCTTATTACAGAACACCACTGACTCAGGTAAGAGTTGTCTCCATTTTCTAGATAAATTTACTAAAATGTTTACTGATTTGTTCAGATAAAGGGTCTGAATTTAGATCTTTCAGTTCAAATACACAATGCAGCTCTATTTATCTAAAACTCCTTTATACTCTACAAGTGCAAGGTAAGTGTGCCAAGTCTCAGCCTAATTCTAGGAGGTGGGGAAGGAAAGGAGGAAATAAAAGGTAATGACTTTTTGGAAGCTGAAACCCCCTCCGATTAATTTATGATGGAAGCTGCTTATCGAGCAAAGTCTCTGGAATGCTCAAGGCTCTCAGAGTGTCACGGTCCATTTAAGACATCATTGAAAGAAACAGTCAGTGACAAGAATGGCATTGGGGACTCTTTAGGAGCGATTTATACGGCTAAAAGATGGGGTCAGCTTTCTTCATCTGATGTTGCTTTTTGCTTCTTTCCCCATCAAGATAAGATGACAGACATGTAATGCACTGGTTTGTAGAGGACTCCTGTTTCACACCCGCTCTGGGCAGTATGGTAGTCACTACTAACCAAAATGAAAAATTCTGTTCCTTAGCTCCACTAGCCACATTTTAGGGGCTCAATAGAGAAATGTTTTATGTGAACATCTTCATCATCATAAGAAGTTCTATGGGGCAGGACTGTTCCAGACCCAACACCATTAGTTATGACCTGCCTGTAAAATTCTGGGCAAGCTTTGGTCCAAGTGTTCGATTCTACATTTGTAAAATCTCTTATTTCTCCCCCTCCCCAAAATGCATGCACAAGAAACTCTCATTAGATTTGGAGATTCTGGGGCTATAAATCTCATTTTATTTAGGCTGTAGTCTTCAGAGGCTTATACAGGCATGATACATAATAGCTACTTTGTATGTGCTAGCTTAAAGCACAAACCAATGTATGGCCATATTTGTTTTCCTATTAGTGCTAGGATTTGTCTTATTTCTCCAGCCAGTTCTATTCACTTGCTAGGAAGGCTATTCCATTGCTAAGAAAAGGGACCAATAAGGTACCAGATAGCTAATGTTTAACCATGCCTTAGGCTCCTCCATTTATTATTTAATTTTATTTCCTTCAATAAGTCTACAGAAGAAAATAGTACCATATTAGGAGATTTGCCTGGAAATAACTAGTAAATGGAGGTATCAAGATTTACACTCAGGTTTATAAAAAACAAAACTCATGTGTGTCCTAGCACCCCAGTCGTCTTCCACGAGGTAGCACACCATGCTGGGAGGCCCAAGCGTAATATCGTCAGAAAGATAACCGCTTATTTGCCTTGTTTAACATTTATGTCCTGCTATTTCTGGGAGTTGTCCCTTGACCTTGGGGATACTGGATTATCCTCCTGTTCTTCAGATCTTTTTGATTGTCTTCTTTCAAGTTTTCTTTTGTGGGTTCCTTTTCCACTGATACAAACTCAAAGGCAGGGAGGGACTCATCAGAGGTCTTCCTTACCTCCCTTGTCATTTCCAACCACAACTCTCGGGTTGATTACTCAAATCCTTTATTAACAATATAGACAAGGATTTCGTGATGTTGGTTTCTCATCCCCTCCACCTTTTTACCTTTCCTCAATCTTTTCCTCTTGTTGTCTGGGTTCAGACTACACTTAGAATTGATCACTACAATGTTGCCTCTTTATAATCAGATTATGGTGTTCCTCTTTCTAAATATCCTTTATTATTAGGTTTGTGCAAAAGTAATTGCCGTTTTGAATTGCTGAAATTTGCCATTTGATATTGGCATATGTTCTTAAATAAATGTGGTTATGTTATACATCATTTTAATGCACATTTCTAGCTTTATGTTTTTTGCTAATGACTTATTACTTGCTGTGTATTTTATATTTATTTTAGGCTAGGGAAATGATGTTAGACAAAAAGCAAATTTGAACCGTTTTCTTATTTGAGTTCAAAATGGGTTGTAGAGCAGTGGAGACAGCTCAAAACATCAACAATGCACTTGGCCCAGGAACTGCTAATGAACGTACAGTGCAGTGGTGGTTTTAGAAGTTTTGCAAAGGAGATGAGAGCCTTGAAGATGAGGAGTGCAGCCACCAGCCATCAGAAGTTGGCAACAACAGTTGAGAACCATCACCAAAGCTGATCTTCTTAAAACTACGAGAGAAGTTGCAGAAGAACTCAATGTTGACCATTCTATAGTCATTCCACATTTGAAGCAAATTAGGAAGGTGGAAAAGCTCAGTAAGTGGGTGCCTCATGAGCTGACTTAGCACTTATGAGCTGACCGCAAGTCAAAGAAATCATTGTTTTGAAGTGTCATCTTCTCTTATTCTACACAGCAACAATGAACCCTTTGTAGATCTGGTTGTGACGTGTGTTGAAAAGTGGACTTTGTATGACAACCAGTGAAGACCAGCTCCAGTGGCTGGACCTAAAAGAAGTTCCAAAGCACTTCCTAAAGCCAAACTTGCACCAAGAAAAAAGGATCATGGTCACTGTTTGCTGGTCTGCCGCCTGTCTGGTCCACTGCAGCTTTCTGAATCTTGGCTAAACCATTACACCTGAGAAGTCTGCTCAGCGAATCAATGACATAAACAGAAAACTGCAAGGCCTGCAGCCAGCACTGGTCAACAGAAAGGTCCCAATTCTTCTCCAAGGCAAAGCCCAATCACATGTCACACAACCAACACTCGAAAACTTGAACGAATTGGGCTATGAAGTTTTGCCTCCTTCACCATATTAACTGACCTCTTGCCAACTGATTGCCACCTCTTAAAGCACCTCAACAGCTCTTTGCAGGGATAATGCTTCCACAACCAACAGAAGGCAGGAAATGCTTTCCAAGAGTTCCTCGAGTTCTGAAACATGGATTTTTATGCCACAGGAATGAATAAACTTATTTCGCAATGGCAAAACTGTGTGATTGTACTGGTTCCCATTTTGATTAATAAATATGTGTTTGAGCCTGGTTATAATGATTTAAAATTTATGGTCCAAAATCCAAAACCACAGTTATGTTTGCACCAGCCTAACAAATTCTTATTTCATTCGTGATAAAATTCCAAAGCTCTGCCGTCCCGAATGAGGACCTGTTTAAATGGCACCAGTCTTCTGTCTCACTTTCTGCACACCTTACCCTGCTCACCCCTGGGGTGCTGCTGTCATCCACAGCTTGCGGGTGCTACCATCTCTTGGCATTTTTTATGTATACAGTAGATCGCCTAATTATCATGCATCAGCACACTGTTTATTTTATAATATTTTTTAAATCTGCATCTGTTTAACTCATGCATTTATGAGTTAATCATGTTTCATCCTTTGCCCTACTAGAATAAAAACTGCAGGCTAGTGTCTTTGTTGTTTGACTTGCTCTCCATCATCACCTCAGTATCTTGTACAGAGTAGGCACTGAATAAATACTGACGAAGGCATTACTGGGGCAACACAATAAGGTCTCATGTCTGCTATTTACTGGTTGACTTAACATTCGGTAGCAATTGTCAATTAGGTAATCAAAACATCTTTGATATAAGTAAAACTGGATGAGACCTCTGATGTCATTAAGGTGTTTTATCACTAGGAACCCAAGGATGCTGAACTCTATCTCTGCCAATCATTTAATCTTCCCCAGAGGTTTTAAAAATAGATGCACATATAAACCACAATAGAAAAGAAAAGATGTATTAATTAGCTGCTTCCTGGCTTTATTCATATAATTCCAGGGCAAAATTTGATAATCTGAACCAGAATACTGAGGTGGAAAAGTTGCCATGCCTGTAATCCTGGTCTACTTATCTAAGCATTAAAAAAATTGCCATTTAGAGGATCAGGTAAATGAAAAAAGTAGGGGGAACAGAAGACAGGGATGGGGTAAAATCTGCATCTATTTGATTTATGTAGAGATGTCCTCTCCTCTTCCTATTACATAGCTGGGAGAAGAGAGAAATCATGTCCAAACTCAGGATCTTTAAATGACTGTGACTCCATCCACTCTACAACCAAGATCAGGGGGCTACCAAGAAGGAGAGCAAGAGTCAGAAACAGGAAGAACATCCCTCCCCTGGAACCTGCTCTCTGAATGGTCCTGGCCATGATGGACTTTAACGTTTTTCAGGTAAAGACGTCGGCCACTGTTAAGTTGGAGGATGCAACAGTTTGGATGGGATAGATAAGGAGGTCCTCTTTGATAATGAGACATTTGAATAGATGGGCCTATGTGAACGTTGGAGGGAAGAGAACTTCAGCCAGAAGAAGGATCAGGATGATGACCTGGAGGTTTAGGGCTCCTGAACCTGTTCCAGGAGGAGCAGGAAGGGGAGGATGTCAGAGCAGAGAAAATGAGGCAGGGCTGGTTGGAGGAGGAGAAACAATAACCAGATTACACAAGAATTTACGGGCTTTGAATTTTCTTTTGAGTGAAACAGGAAGCCGTTAAGTCCTGTGGAGCAGAAAAATCATTGATTTAAGCATCCAGTTTTGAATCAAAAATAAAATGAGACTAGGAGGAAGTGAGTAGATGAAGAGAATTTTGTCAGTAAGGGTGGGGTCAGTGTTTGAACTCAGGTCTTCTGGAAGGGCAGATGGTACTCTTCCAATGACTGCTTCTCATAGAATCCTGCAGCTTGAATAAAGGCGGGATGTAGGAAATGCAGTGAGTGAGGAAGAGGTCAAGGTTGGCAAAAAGAGGAGCCACTGAACTCAGCAGAGCTTATGATGTCATGTTTGTGGTTTTAGAATATTTTTTAATTGTGTGGGTACCTTATCCCTTGGATGATGAATAGATGTAAGTTTCTTTATGGCCATTGGGGGTGGGGGGAACGGTATAGAAACACTTAATGACCACACTTATCCTCTGACTTCAGGCCTGAAATGGATGAGGTTCACGCCCCCTGGTTGACTTCTGTCCTATCCTGCAAAGAGCAGAAGACAAATCAGAACCACTTACTTTGTCAGTCGGGTTTCAGGACTGCTAGCCATGTCCCAAATATTTGTCATTGTTGTGAGTAGCTGTGTCATGACTTCACTAGCGGAGGATTTTATTTTATTTTACAGTCTTGAGAATACAAAATAAATAAGAAGACTAAAAGCCACCACGTCAGATACATCTTTCAGGGATTCTGCCAAGATCTGTCAACCTGCGCCTCTAAATAACCAGTGACAAATGTTCTGTTGACATATTTCTCCCTCTCCCAGTGAATAATTAACACCAAATGTCAGGGAAGGCTGGTGAAATAATTTCAAACAAATAAAAACCTACTTCCAACTCATTTCAAGCATCCATAGCCCTCTCCACTGTAGACACACTTAGGAAACAAAGCAAACCATTGGCAAAATTATCAGAGAATGGGGTGCTTTCTAGGCTTCCTGGAATTCTTCCTCTTATTATTGTCATGTTGAAAACACGTAAAGAGTGGACATGTGAAGAGGCAGCTCATTGAAGGGAGTGTGTTAATTCTATGGCAGTGGAAGCAGTGTGGTGTGAAATGAGACCCTCTTAAGCCAAGTACATGCAAGTTCAAATCTTGGTACCAACACTTTCTCCTACTGTCACCTTGAGCTCTTAATCCACATCTTAGTTTTCAGATTTGTTAAACAGGAGTAATAACCCCTGTTTTGCAAGGTTGCTGGAAATTTGACAGAATGTGTGCTTACTTTGTGAGGGTCAGAGCAAGTGACACTGACACTTAAGATTCCCCAGGAGTAAATGAACAGATTGTTGAATGAAATACTTAGCATCTCCCAGCATACCTTGCAAACAGCAAGCACCCAGAAAATGTGCTTCCTCCACTTGCTTTTGTACTGAGCACCTTTCGTTCACAAATGTTTCTGTGTATATTTACCCCACGTTTTGGGGAGAGCAGTGGAGTACTGAGGTAGGAATCATAAGCCAATGAAAAGTGTGGGGGTTATTCATCTATCAAACAGAAACTACAATCTACCACAAAATGTGCTTTGTATATTAAACATACTTTTAGGCAGACTATTATATTAACTGGTTAAGAGAAACTACTCAATAAAAGTAAATTAAAGTTGAATGATCTGAGATTTGTGGGGCTTTTTTTGTCATCATATTTAGAGTTTGTTCTTCCTAACAGTTAAAAAGAAAAACTCTTATCTGAGGCCCACTAAGTACATTTCATAGCAGAGAAATTGTAAAGCTATATCTCACCTTGGTATATTCGTTAATTAATTTTACATCTACCCTGAAATTACATAGTTTGCATGAAATTCATATCAGAAGAGAATTAGCAATAAAGACTGGAATGGAAATCATTATGCCTACTTTCTATTGCAAAATCCATAAAGAACTATGACTTTTACTTGCCCTAAATTAAAAAACAAACAAACAAACAACGTATTTTTAATTTAAAAGATGATTTTAAGGTTTATTTCCATAGTTGCCTTCCTGATGAAAACAGAATAGTTTTCCAGCCAGATGAAATGTCATATATTTTGAGAGTCGTACTTATCAGTATATTTGTCTATTAATTTTTTAAAATTGTCTCAGCCATAAACAAAGAAGATGAGATGTAACCGTTTTTACTTGGTTTCATGAAAATATCATGTTACTGTATTTTTAATTTTCATTTGCAATTTGGTTTTATTTTCAAATATTTCTAACTTTAAAGTTCCTTTAGAAATGTAACCCTACAGGAATGTATGTATATATATGTGAAAGTGAAAGTCACTCAGTCACGTCCGACTCTTTGCGACCCCATGGACTATATACAAAAACCATAAAACTGTCCAGGCCAGAATAATGGAGTGGGTAGCCATTCCCTTCTTCAGGGGATCTTTCTGGCCCAGGAATTGAACTGGGGTCTCCTGCATTGCAGGTGGATTCTTGACCAGTTGTGCTACCAGGCAGGCCCATGTATATATATGGCTGATTTCTTTTGTAATACAGTAGAAACTAATACAACACTGTAAAGCAACTATATTGCAATAAAAATTAACTAAAAAACAACAACAAAAACAAAAACGTAACCCTCTACAGCAGAAGACAGCTAATTATGGGCTACCACATATTTTTGTGTGGCCCTCAAAGGTAGGAATGCTTCTTACACATTTATATGATTTGAAAAATTCAAAACGAGCAATTTTTTTGTGATAGGCAAAAATCATACAAAATCCAAATTTCTTACCCGTCAATAAAGTTTTATTGAACATGGTCATGCTCCTTTGTTTACACAGTAACTATCCCTGCCTTCTTGCTACAAATGGTAAAGTCAAGTAAGTAGTAGTGGTAAAGACTGTACAGCCTGTAATGTCTAAAATATTTGCTATCTAGCCTTAACAGAAAAAAGTTTGCCCATCCCTTATCTGCAATATATTAAAAGGTTTCCATATTTTCAAACATAAAGTTTGAACCAATTTACAGCCGATGCTGAGAGAATTTGTACCTTATCTACAAGGCACATCTCTATTCAAAGAGGTAGCTCGAACTGGAAAGTAGACTTTCTTGTCAAGGGATTTGGTGAATAAAGATGTGAAGAAGTGATGATACCGTTATATTAAAAGTGCTTTATAAATTCCATGGGGAGTTTGTGAAAACTCAAACTTGCTAACGAATTTATCTGTGAATATCTAGAGATTGCTGTGCTTGGCAAAAGAATTCCTTCCCAATTCAATTCAAATTTGTTTTCTTCTTTGTGGATTAAACATTTATGAGCTACATTTATTGGATCCTGAATAGGATTTTCATTTACTGATACAAATAATTTGCTGGCCAAGGGCTTCATCTGATTGATGCATGGTCCACTTTCCTCACAATCCAACTCTTCAGGTTTATTATATCCACCCGCCTTTTTCTTGGCATCCAAAAACTTTGATCATCTCAAAAAAGTGAAGGCACTCAGGACACCAGAACAGTTTCAGATTCAAAAAAATGATGAAGTTTATAAAACTCTGACCTAAAACAAGACAGTCAGGTGACAATCAGGTCACTCAGATTATCTTTTTCACTAAAAACCTGACTTTTTTTCTGATACAATTTAACTCTAAGACTGGACATTTGATGGAGCTACTTCTCTTAGTGATTTCTCCAGCAAAAAACAAGTGAAATGGGTATTCTTCTTTTTCTCTTTCTGATATAAAGTCTCATCCCCAAAAATCCTGTCTCAGAATTGGGTTGGTTTTGCCATTCATTTCAGGGCAAAATAAGACTAAGTGTGAACATGGGTGGAGGCTCATTGCAGGCAAATTGTCAGGGTCCGACACCCTGAAGTATGCAGACCACTTGGCTTCTTATTTGGTCAATGATTAGGCTGATTTAAAGGGATAGCAATGTTGTATTTGAATAATAATAACATGGGCTCTTCTCATCTCTAGCCTTTGAGATCATCATGCAGATTTGGCCTGGCCAGTCTCCACAATTTCATGAGCCAATTCCTCAAAACAAGTCTCTCTCTCTCTCCTTATGTGTATATGTTTATAAGAGACACAAGAGCATCCCACTTTTGGATTTCCTTCAGAAAAATAAGAGAAAAATTCTGGCTCACAATCTTCATAAACAGATTCACTTAAATATGTCTGTGTTCAGAATTCCTGGATGATACTTCTTCTTCACTTTTGAAGACAATGTTCTATTCTTTCTTGGCTTCCATCTTTGCTGTTCTTATTGTTGCAAGTAAACCATCACCATTATTGTTGTCCTGATAAAGATTTTTTTTTTCTTCAGCTGATTTAATGATTTTTTTTTCTCATTGTCTTTAATTTGTGCAGTATGATTGGGGTGCATCTTGATGAGGGTTTTCTTTGTATTTCTTTAGCATGGAATGTCTTAAACTTCTTGAATTTGTGCATTGCCAGTTTTCATCACTTTGTGAATATCTCTGACATTATATCTGCAAACTCTGTTTCTAACCCATGTTCTACATAAATGTTAGAGCACTCAACTATGTCCCATGTATCTCTTACATTCAACTTTGGTCTTCCTATTATTATTTTTTTTCTTTCTGTGATTTTGTTTGGCTCCTTTCAATTGATCTTCATCTTATCATCCAATGAACATTAAATTTTAGGTATTTTAATGTGGGGGTCTAGAATATCTATTTTAATTTTCTTTAAAAATATTATTTTTTCTGCTGTATCACTTTTTTAAGCTGCTGTATTTTGTTAATGTTGAATTGTTATGGAAGAAAATGGAAACCCACTCCAGCATTCTTGCCGGGGGAATCCCATGGACAGAAGAGCCTTGGTGGGCTTCAGTCCATGGGGTCGCAAAGAATCAGACAGGACTGAGTGGCAAACACTTTCACTTTCACACTTGAAACTAATGAAATGTTCTATATCAACTATACTTCAAGAAAAAGTGAAATTTCTAAAAAATGACCTCATTTAATTTTGGGGGGGTTGAGCAGAAAGGAGTAAGTGAAACCAGAGGTATGGCTAAATTTTATGTGCATATATTTATACATAAAAATAAATATATAATATATGTATATATTTCTTCAAAGTAAGACCTATTAATTACTAAGGAACTCTTCAAAGAGATTAAAAGAATATGAGACTTTGTGCTGTACCAGTTTAAAAATTATTCACATTATTTTAACTGGAGGCTAATTACTTTACAACATTGTGGTGGTTTGTGCCGTGCACTGACATGAACCAGCCACGGGGGTACATGTGTCCCCCATCTGTACCATTTTTAGTAGTTGCTTTAAACTCCTTTTTCACTATTGAGTGGATAATAGGTAATCTGCCATACTTTTCTTTTCTCCTTGCTTGTCAATTACATTTTACTACTTCCATGCTTATAAGTATATACACATATTAATATAAATTTAAATTTAAATATATATGTGTGTCTATACACACACACACACACACACACATACACACATATATATAGCTCAGCAAGTGTACAGAGAAAGATTCAGGGTGAAGATAATGCTATACTTCCTCTTGAGATAAGTCATACTTTCCTCTTTTTAGGAGATGGAATGGTTTGAGTCAGGATTGAATCACAGATTTAGGTGGTCTCAATGTTCCTCTGGTCTCCCTTTTAGCCCAAGCCCCTCTTCAAGTACCATGCTACAGGCTTTTGTTTGAGAGCTTGGTGCGCCTCTATCTTAAGTCCTGAAAATTATGCACTGTAGAGAATGTGAAATGATCTGTTTATGTCTCTGCCTCCAGTTCAGTTCAGTTCAGTTGCTCAGTCATGTCCCACTCTTTGTGACCCCATGAATTGCAGCACGCCAGGCCTCCCTGTCCATTACCAACTCCTGGAGTTCACCCAAACTCATGTCCATCAAGTCAGTGATGCCATCCAGCCATCTCATCCTCTGTCGTCCCCTCCTTCTCCTGCTGCCCCCAATCTCTCCCAGCATCAGAGTCTTTTCCAATGAGTCAACTCTTCGCATGAGGTGGCCAAAGTATTGGAGTTTCAGCTTTAGCATCAGTCCTTCCAATGAACACCCAGGACTAATCTCCTTTAGAATGGCCTCTGGCAGGTTCAAACTTGGACAAAGTTCTTGAGGGAAGAAGCTGCAAACGTTTATTGGAGGCAGATCCCTCCCTCTAGCAGGACTTTGTCCAAGGTCCCCTGAGATTTCACACTGCATTCCCAGCCTAGTCCCCAGACTGCTGTGCAGCCACAGCACTTCCTGGGGGTCCTTTTGCTCCAACTGGCCATGGCAGCTTGAGCATCCATCAGAACCTGCTCTGGTGGATCTTTTCTAAATGGAGTCATTTTGGAAGGAAAGCTATGACAAACCTAGACGGCGTATTAAAAAGCAGAGACATCACTTTGCTGATAAAGGTCCATAGAGTCAAAGCTATGGTTTTTCCAGTAGTCATGTATAGATGTGAGATTTGGACTGTAAAGAGAGCTTAGCACTGAATAATTGATGCTTTTGAACTGTGGTGTTGGAGAAGACTCTTGAGAGGTCCTTGAACAGCAAGGAGATCCAACCAGTCCATCCTAAAGGAAATAAACCCTGAATATTCATTGGAAGGACTGATGCTGAAGCTGAAGCTGAAGCTCCAAGCCTTTGGCCACCTGATGTGATGAACTAACTTATTGGAAATCACCCTGATGCTAGGAAAGATTGAGGGCAGGAGGAGAAGGGGACGACAGAGGATGAGATGGTTGGATGGCATCACTGACTCAATGGACATAAGTTTGAGCAGGTTCTGGGAGTTGGTGATGGATAGGGAAGCCTAGCGTGCTGCCGTCCATGGGTTTGCAAAGAGTCGGACAGGACTGAGAGACTGAACAGCAGTGACAACACCCATCCCTGGGTGTTGTCAATCAGCCTCAGAGCACATCCACGAGGAAGAACACAGCAGGGAGTCTCAGTTTACCTGTGAGGGCTCTTCATAGGTGAGCCACTCTGAAATTTTACTTTATAGAGTTCTGTTTCCATAAGTATCATATAGTTGTGAGCAGATGCATTTTATCGTTTCTCTATGTCTCTGTATATTAACCCCTGTTTCTTGCACTGGGAGTGATGGTCCGTTCGGCTCAGAAATGGAGCTCTGAAGATCTGGATTTGAATTTCCACTCATGCATTTCCCAGCACCAGCGCCAAGTGAAATATAAGAAAAGACATTTCTTTCTGAGTGTCGGTCTTTTCATTTGCAATTGCATTAAGTGTGTGACCTCCATCCAGAAGGTACAAAATAATAGTACAACAGAACATTATTTCCAAACCTACGAGTTTTCATCTTTTTCCCACACAGTTTTTGACCTTCGGTTTTTTAATTCACAGTGACCTACTTTTAGGTTTGTTTTCTCTTGTAACAAATTCTATTTGCGTCACCTGCTACATTGCAGTGAAAGAATTGTGAGCTTCTGGGCATGGTATTCACAGTGCATGAAATATGAAACCACGGCGAGAAGCAGTGTTGTGGAGCACAGGCCCCACACCAGGAGACACTTGACGGCTGCACGTGGACTAGCTGCTTGCAGATCATCCGAGGGAAGTCAAGATCAAAAGAAGCCGAAGATGGACAAATGACAAGGTCATAGCACAGGGAACTATTCAATATCCTGAGATAAACCATGATGGGACAGAATATAAAAAGAATGTTTGTGTATGTAGAGACATCACTTGGCTGCATAGCAGAAATTAACCCCACACTGAAAATCAACTACACTCCTATTTAAAAAATGCCAAAGAATGCATCATGTGTCTTTCTCTGAACAACACAACCGCCCATTTCATTGAGTAGATGGAGAATACAGGCACAGTTTAAGGGGAAGGGTTGAGTTTGAAGGGAAGAGAAATGAGAAAGACGGTGAAAGATAGAAGGCGAGAGGCAAATCATGACAAGTAGTAACGACCAAGTTAATAGGAGAGAATAGGATGGAGCAAATAAAGGTTAGATAAGAAGGGATAGGGTGGTGCCAAGGAAAGATACAGAGGCAGATGAGGGACACACGGAGGCGGAAGGCTAACAGTGAGGAAGAGCAACTGACAAATGGAGCTGCAAGGACTAGCATGGTGAGGGCAAAGGTGATGTGAAGGAAGGCGGTCAGAGGTGAGAACAGAACAAAGGAGAGCTGGGGTGAGGGCCAAAAGTCACCTCAGGGACCAAGCTGTGGCACGAGAAAGAGGACAGGGGAGAGAGAGGAAACGCTTTTTGTCACGTAGGGTTGACAGGAAGAGACAGACGCAAATCAAAGGGAGATGCAGAGAGAATGGAGATCTCACAGGTAAAAAAGGGGATGAGAGGACGCAGGGAAGAAACAGGAAAATATGATCAAATGTAAGAGTTCATTCAATTAAACAACTTCAACAAGCTAGACAACCTGTAAACATGCGGCTCCCATAATTCACCAAAATAGCATGCAATACATCTACCATTTTCTACTTTTTATAAAGGATGGACCCGCATATTGTGCAAGGTCATGTAGATGGTGAGGAAGCTGGAAATCCATTCCAGGACTGTTTGTCTTTAAAGATCATATTTTGTGTTGTGTGTGTGTGTGTTTTTTTTCCTTCCTACTCTGTCAAGCTCAGAGATCGGTGTGTGCAGAGAGTGAAAAAGCGATAGTTGGTACAAGAGAATGAAAGATGGAGACAGAGGAGGCTCTGACAGAGGACTGAGGACCCAAGCCTCACTTCATCAAGCCTGCAGGTTGTCTCTCTAAAACACGTTCAAATCGCCAAGTTGATTTACCCAGTGTGGGCATGTGTCCAAAGCGAGTCATAATCTCCTGGTGTTAAGTCACCTTGATTTAGGGAGCTGGATACCTAACTGACTTGAGCCCATCAGAGACAAAATTTGTTTCCCAGCTGTCTCTCCTATCAGGTTGAGTCAGCATTCTTTCCGGCAGGTGGCTGGGGCTCCCTGGGTGCCTCCTGGGAAGGGCCAAGCTGTTTGCCCCAGGAACTTGCATGAAATAAGAAAACAAACAAAGGAGCCATTACAAGCCATCATTGGAGCAAAGGGGAGTTAAGTGCATGTCACAAACATGGAAATCAGAGCCAAACTGTGATGTCAGTGGTGCTGAAGAAGGGTCACGCATAGAATGGCCATGTTGGAGAGGGACCCCGGATGAGGCAGGAGGCCTAGGGACAGTCAGGGAGCTGCAACCCACCTCACCCCTTCTGGCCCATTGCTGTTACCCTAATTCTGGTCACCCCTGGTATTTTGCCTTTGTTATCTAGTAGAGTGGGCTTCCCAGGTGGCTCAGTGGTAAAGAAGCTGCCTGCCCAACGCAGGAGACACGGGTTCAATCCTTGGGTCAGGAAGATCCCTTGGAGGAGGAAATGACAGCCCACTCCAGTGTGCTTGCCCCGGAAGCCCCGCATTTCATACCCTTTAAGGTCGACTTGGGTTTTCATTTTCCCCAGTCTGTGAACGCGTCTTAGGAGAGCTCACTTCAGGGAGGAGAGAGACTTGCTGCACCACTGAACTGTCTGGCTTTGAGCTTTAAAAATGAACTTGAGTGAGTGTTAGAGTTAATTGCAGGCTGGATGCAGGAAAGGCTTTGGGCTAGTGTGGTGTTTAGCGTGTTGCTGATATGAGGTCACTAATCCTCTAGGAGTGAGAAAGCTCAGGCATATTCAGGGCCTCCTCTGTGTGTACACTGGTACATTTGGTCAAAATCTTTATGCCTGGTCACAGGGCCTGAGCCACATGTGAAAAGAATTTATAGTCCTAAGCCTATTTATCATACATGTCATATTCCTGCATGTATAGTACATGCAATTAAGAAGAAGGAAGAACACCAGGCCATCTTCTAGACATACCTCTGTTTTTTTTTTTTTTTTTTAATTGGAGTATAGTGACATTACAATATTGTATTGGTTTCTGCTGTACAGCAAAGTGAATCAGCTATATTTATACATACATTCACTCTTTTTTAGATTCCCTTCCCATTTAGTTCACCACAGAGTACTCGTTAGTTTCTTGTGCTATACCGTGTGTTATTAGTTATCTATTTTACAGATACTGTATATACAGCATATTCTATAGATAGTGGGTATATGTCAATCCCAATTTCCCAACTCATTCCACCTCCAATTTCCCCCTTGTATCTATAAGTTTGTTCTCTGTGTCTGTGTCTCTATTTATGCTTTGCAAATAAGTTCATCTGTACTGTTTTTTCTAGATTCCACATATACGTGTTAATATACAATATTTGCTTTTCTCTTTCTGACTCCTTTATGTATGACAGTTTCTTGTTTCATCCACATCTTTGCAAATGGCATCCTTAGGAAAGACACTGGAATGCTACTGAACTCAATCATTAAATTTGGGGTGGGGAGGAGTTGAGCTAGCATAATTCAATAAAATTTCTTGAACATCTGAATAATATTGCAATAAGTTTACTATCATAGAACATTGTCCTACACTGAAAGTTAAAAGACAATCCATTCTCCAAAATCTAATTAAATTTATGGAATAAATTGTAGTTGTTGCCTTTCTTTAGAACTCGGTTACTCTCAACTGCACTAAATCAGTTATAAGCTGTAGCCCAGGAACCAAGATTAAATAGTTTGAAAGTGAAAGTCAGTCAGTTGTGTCCAACTTTTTGTGACCCCATGGACTGTAGCCCTCCAGGCTCCTCTGTCCATGGAATTTTCCAGGCAAGAATACTTGAGTGGGTAGCCGTTGCCTTCTCCAGGGGAACTTACCAGTCCAGGGATGAAACCCAGGTCTCCCACATTTCAGGCAGATTCTTTACTCTCTGAGACACAAAGGAAGCGCAGGAAACAAAACACTCTCTACTATGTGTGTAGAAGGCAATGGCACCCCACTCCAGTACTCTTGCCTGGAGAATCCCATGGATGGAAGAGCCTGGTGGGCTGTAGCCCATGGGTTCGCACAGAGTCAGACACTACTGAGCGACTTCACTTTCACTTTTCACTTTCATGCGTTGGAGAAGGAAATGGCAACCCACTCCAGTGTTCTTGCCTGGAGAATCCCAGGGACGGGGGAACCTGGTGGGCTGCCGTCTTTGGGGTCACACAGAGTCAGACACGACTGAAGCGACTTAGCAGCAGCAGCAGCATGTGTGTAGCTGCAAAGTCATGTCCGACTCTTTGCAATCCCATGGACTGTAGCCTGTCTGGTTCCCTAGTCCATGGGATTCTCCAGCCAAGAATACTGGAGTGGGTATCTGTGTTGTATTTAGTCCTGTCAATATATGTGGGTGTCAAAATGTGTGTGTGTGGTCAACTCTCAAATATTGTCAAGGTAAAATATTTATTAAAGTTATTTTTCATAAAATGTATCTTGGCAAGTTAGGAGATCTGGTAATACTAGGCATAGATTTCTCCATGGAAAAATCTCATCTTGGGTGTAAGTAACTATTTCCTTTTGACTTGGCTTGCACTTCCCAGGTTATCACATCCCCTGTCCAACATTCCCACTCATTTACGGTAACTGCTAGCCCCTATGGCTTCTGAATCTCTAGCAGCTGACATAATCTGTAGGATGCTTTTCGACTTTTAAGATGCTGTGAGTCTAAAGCATCAGGCGTGACCTTTATTCTCCAGAATGTATTTTCAATCAAGAAAATTATTGGGAAAGTAAAGAAACCAAGGACTCCTTAACGTTGTCTTCATGATTATCTGCCAAATTATTTTGTTGTTCTTCTGTGTATTTTGTGATAAAGAATGCCTGCATCATGTCCCCTTGACATGATTCTATTATTCATGTCAATGTGACAGGTATGAAAACTGCCACTACAAAATCATTACAGGGGATTCCTTTATCACAGCCAAAGCTAAGACGTCTGCTAATTGTTAATGCTAATAAAAGGAGCTGCTATTACTTGGCTTTTAAAATATAATTACATGACAGGAATTCTCTGCTTCATTTTCTCACACAGCCCACTGTAATCACCATATAACAAAATTAGAAATGGATGAGACTTAAAGGAAAGCAAATTTAGCCACTTAGGAGATGGGAAGTCCCCCAGATTAAAAAAAAAAAAAGAAATCATTGTGATTTTTTGAGCCGATCCAGGAAGAAATTAAAGCACACCAGGAGAGCTCTTTATAAAGTGTAAAGCCACAGGACTTCACTGGTGGTTCAGTGGCTAAAACTCCAAGCTCCCAGTGCAGGGGGCCTGTGTTCCATCCCTGGTCAGACAGCTAGATCCCACAGAACACAAGCAAGAGCTTGCATGCCACAATTCATGATCCTGCCTGCTGCAACTAAGACTGGATGCACCTGAATAAATAAACATTTTTCTTAAAAATAAGACAACTAATATCCTTCCATTAAAAAAAAAGTATAAGCCAGATACTGTAACTTCATCACTCAAGCCGCACAAACGTTTCCCATCCATGACGCGTTCCCAAGGTCCCATAATAGCCTCTAACCAACCCCACCCCCAACCATTAGGACCTTGTCTCTGGTTCCCAGGGCTCTCCTCGTCGCACTTTGCTCCAGCTACACTGGCCTCTTTTTATTTTTTCTTGAAGCTTCTGGGCATGTTTTCACTGCAGGATATTATGTAATTTTTACTTTGTCTTCCCTCCGACTGCCACCCTCTTCCTCCAGATAGGTACAGTGGTCTCTTCCTCCCCTCCACCTGTTTGTTCTGAGCTCACAGGGCATCTTCTCAGTTAGTCTTTCCCAGACCAGCCCAGGACAATCGAGACATAATTGAAACTGCTCCTACATTCTTTTATTTTTTTTTAATTTTTATTTATTTATTTTTAAAATTTTAATTGGAGGCTAATTACTTTACAATATTGTGGTGTTTTTTTGCCATGCATTCACATGAATCAGCCATGGGTGCACATGTGCTCCTACATTCTTATCTGCTCTTTCCTCTTGTGTATCATGAGCTGACACGCTGGGTGTCATGCATCACCATTTATTTAGAATCTATCTTCTCCTATTAACTGGGGAAGGAAAAGGAAATCCACTCCAGTATTCTTGCCTGGAGGATCCCATGGACGGAGGAACACGGCAGGCTATGGTCCATGGGGTTGCAAAGAGTCAGACAGGACTGAGTGAATAACACTCTCCTATTTACATGTGCACTTTTGACAAGAGATGTTTTGCTTGATATGTTTAATGATGTAACCCCAAGAAATAAGAACAATGCCTAGCATATAGCAAGTATTGAGTAAATATTGGTGGAACAAGAATGACTATGGAATAATCATATATTTATTTAATTTCTAAAAAGGTACTTGATTCTACTTTAATACAACATTGTAAAAATTAAAAAACAAAAAAAATTAAAAATAGTAAAATTAAAAAACAAAAACGTAACAAATCATAAACCTCCATTGAAAATTTAAAATGTTACTGAAATAAATATAAAAACCATATTTACATGTATGTAAAGGTATTAAACTTTATCAAATGATAAGAAATGGTGTTAAAAATTTGAAAAACTTGAAATGGTGTTAAAATTAATTCATGCATATAACTTATCAGTGGTAAAGGAGAAAAAACTTGAAGAGATTACAGCAGACAACTGAGACTATTTAGCGGTTGGATTTGATCTGTAATTCAAGTGAAAAACAATCTTAGAGCAACTTCTTTAAAATTCAAAGTATTTTAAGCCTGCTTAAATCTACTTCATCTCAACAAACTACAGGCCACTTACAACAACTTGGAGGCCCACCATGACCTGCTGGCAAAAGCCAGATGTAAAAGCAACTTGTTTCTCCACGGATCCCTTGCTCTAAACATTCCTGCTCACAAATCCTGCTCATGATTCACTGGTTAACTGGAACTGTGTCACTTTAAATTCCATCCATGGCTCATCCATGGTTATATTCAATTTAGCTAGCTAAAGTGATGTCTTTAGTCCTATAATATTTGTTATGCATGAGGTCTTTTAGAAAACTGAAAATTTTTTGTTATTGAAAGTTTGAGGTAATAGACATTTTAGAGTATTGTACCAGTGATCAGTGAAATACAGCCCAGCTTAAACAGACTGTTTTATTTGTCTCCTAGGGATTATTTAGGGTAGGATGGAAGTCTCGGATATTTTAATAGTCTATTCTTTTCAAAAGAGACTTTTTAAATGTCTTTTTAAATTGAAGTATAGTCAGTTTACAATACTAGATTAGTTTCAGGTGTATAACATAGCGATTCAGTTTTTTTTTTAAGTTTTAGTTTATATTGGAGTATAATTGATTAATAATGCTGTTATAATTTCAGGTGTACAGTAAAGTGATTCAGTTATACATTCATATGTATTGATTCATTTAAAGATTCTCCCATTTAGGTTATTTCAGAATATTGAGCAGAATTTCTTGTGCTATACAGTAGGTCCTTGTTGGTTATCTATTATAGTGACTTGATACTGTGTTTGCACATTTAACATGAGAGCCCAGAGAATCAATATCTGTGGTTGGAGCACAGGTATCTTTTATTTGAGGGGCCAAGTAGGGTTGAAATTTCACCCTTGAGGGTGACTCACTAAAAGTAGTGAATTGGAAGGGAACACAGGACAAGTCAACCAGATGAAACACATCGACCGTGGAGCCCAAGCAGTGAAAGATGCAGAAGCTGTAACCTTCCTGTGTGTGTGTGTGAGTCACTCAGTCGTGTCTGACTCTTTGTGACCCCATGGACTGCAGCCCTCCAGGCTCCTCTGTCCATGGGATTCTCCAGGCGAGAATAATGGAGTGGGCTACCATTTCCTTTCCCAGTGGACCTTCCCAACCCAGAGATTGAACCCAGATCTCCCACATTGCAGGCAGATTCTTTACCATCAGAGTCACCAAGGAAGCCCCATAATCTTCCTACAGGGAAAAAAAAAAAAACATTCTCATTGTGTTTCTTTCTGCAAGGAAGACGAAGCCTTTGCCTGGCCCTTCCTGTTTATTTTGTGGACTTCCCAATGAACATGCATCTTTGTGCCCACAAGGGGTGGTGGTGATCTGAGTCAGGGACATCTAAGTGCTCGTCCTCAGTCACACCCAACACAACATGTCCCTGAAATATTCACGTCTTCTGTTTTCTCTGTGAAGAAAGAGGGTTTACAAGACACTCTCCAGCTCTAACTTTCAGATTCCATCTACTTTGTTGGCAGATTAATCATTGTCTCATCCATCAATTATTTACACAAAATCTTTTCAAATCAATGCTTCTATAAATAAAAGTCACCCAATTCTCTGATCTAAGCCACAGGCAAAATTGGGCAATATTTCTACCCACCCTGCTCAGGAGAAGTTCCTATTAAGCTGCTGCTGACAAGGCATGAATTATTAATATTCCAGCAATGTTTACCTTTAAAAGGTTGAGTCTTCTCCTCTTGTTAGTTGTATAACCCTGTCTGGCACTCTGGTTTCAGGTATAGTGAATGAGGGTGTTATATTTATTTTTTGTGGTTAAATGGGCATTAAACAATTAATATATATAAAACCCGTTATCTCTACAAACTTCTTATTTTTTTCTTTCCCAATATCCCATGTTAAGTTCTGAAAAAGGGACTTTAAGTGTTAGAAAGTGCATCTCAATGGAAGAGCCCTTTGGGAGGATGCACTTACCCAATGTCTCTTTAATTGTAATGATCAATGATGTCATGTTAGAGTCCTGATTATGCCTTGGGTTTTGGAATACAGGTTATTTTTGTACCATGCTTGTTGCATGAATATAGAATCAAATATTCCCTAAGTGGAAAGGATTTTACTGGTTTGAAAATGATTCAGGCTTTTCTCTCCTCTTTAAAATGTGGCTCCTTTTAACTGCCATCAGCAGAGAAGCAGCAGATCATTAGTACTGATGATGTCATGATGGATAATGGAAAAGCATTAATTTTCATAATATCATCATTAATTACAGCTAACATCGAAATGCAGTGGGGCAGAATTTGTCTTATGAAATGAAGCAAATGCTTTGAAATATTAATTAATAAAATCAATCTCAATAAACTGATGATAATAAAATGTATTGTTTTAAAATTTTTAAATATGCAAAGAAAGTTTTGTAGTTCAAGAAGATGCCATTAATGTAATTTAGTGCTTTATTTTATGTCACATTAGCCATTGGTAAACCACTGGAAAACCCGAGGAAAACCTTTTCATTTTCTTTGTCTCAGTTTTCACCATCAGAATGAGAATGATATGGCCTCCTTCCTATGTTCATGTGTGGATTAAATGAGATCATTAATAGAAAAGCATCTATAAATAATCAAATACCTTACATGTGTCAGGTATTATTTGTTACTCCTATAGGAAGCTAAGTTTGGCTGTGAGGAAGGGTACAGCCTTCAGCTTGCATTTCTGAAATCGGTTACTATTTCATAGTTATTGAAAAGGTGTCACATAACCAACAACTGGTAAATCACCCCGTGTCTCAGGTACACACTTCGCCTGGATTATTTTGTCTACTTCTCATGATAAACATTTGAAGGAAGATAAAATACTCATTTCACCAGTGGGTAAACAAAGAGGATTAAGGAGGCTAAGTTCCTTGGTCAAGGTCACAGGTAGTGAATGATGGCACCAGATCTCATTTACTCCAGAGTCCATGGCCTTAATCCAATGGCTAGTCCATCTCGGGGACTATCAGAGAGCCTTCACTAATTTTCTTCTCCATCATCATCATCATCGTGCTGGTTGACAAGTAGGCTTTCTGTAATTATTTAATTTAGGCCAATATGTGATAAAGGAATTCATAAAGAAACTGAAATCAAAGAAAGAATCCTAAAGGGAGGTACTAGAACCTGTCCTGGCACACGTAAACACAATTTTGCACATGCACAGTAATGATGAGAAGACTTTATATGTGTATAACCTCTAGCTGATGGAATGCAAATTTTAATATCATCACTGTGTTAGAACCTAAAATCCAAAGTCCAGCAAGATGTAGGTTTGTCTTTAAAGGGCACATGACATTTTATCTGGCCAAGTAATTGATTTTAATTCTTACTTTTTGAAAGGGATAGATTTGAAAAACACATGGAAATATATTCTAATAGTGTGTTCTCCTGTGCTCCCATGATACCATGTGTGTGTGTGCATGTCTGTTGTGACTCTCCTTAACTTGTCTCTTAATTCATTTATTTTCATGTCTTAATATTGAGTCTAGAATTTTTAGGAGCTGGGATCATTACGCAATTTAGGAGCGAGCAGAAAACAGCAGTAAAGACACTGTCTTCCTCTGGTATCCTAAATGGGAAGGAAATCCAAAAAAGAGGGGGTATATGTTAACCTGTAGCTGACACACTTCACTGTACGATAGAAGCTAACACAATATTGTAAAGCAGCTATACTCCAATAAAAGTGAATTTACAAAGAGACACCATCCTCACCCCTGAATTCAGGTAGCTGTATGATTAGGCAGATTATCTTTTTAAACTTTAGTTTTCTTGTATTAAGATGGGACTAACAATGA
The DNA here is from genome assembly GCF_032452875.1 of Bos javanicus. Classification (NCBI taxonomy): domain Eukaryota; kingdom Metazoa; phylum Chordata; class Mammalia; order Artiodactyla; family Bovidae; genus Bos; species Bos javanicus. The sequence continues at coordinate 4,934,596 of NC_083881.1, forward strand.
AGTTGAATTACAAGTTTCTTAGGAAGATTAAAAGAGATGGCACACAGGGTCTGTGTGCTTACAGAAAGCACTTAGAATGTGGAGACTATTATTAATCTTATGCTTGTGACCAACACCTAGTCTGATATGCAGAAAACATTCATTTTGAATTAATTAATTGATTAAGTAACAGATTAATGCTGAACAGGTCGGTCCATAGATTAAACCTCTTTCCATGAAGTAGCAAACTCTCTGTCAGTACTAGGAGAAAGAGTGGGCACCCATTTGATAAGCATGTAACAAAATATTCATATACCAGAAGATAGTTTGTGAAAGCATAGATTCAATTCTGCCCAAACTTTAGTTTCTATGATTCCACAAACTGCAAATTAAATTCAGCATCATTTGAGATTCTTTAGAAAGGTGATTCCATTTGTCTCTGAAGTAATAAAACAGTATAATATTGATATAATTTACACATCAGCAAGAGGGTTATTTATAAACAATGGCATATGCATGTAGAAATTGATGTTCTCATGTTTGCTGTTTAAAAGGATTACGTTAGGAGCTATTTCTCAATTGCTTATTTTGCTAAGAAGGTGGTTGCAAAACTAATATTCTCTGCTTAATTATTGATGGTGCCCTGATTTGTTTTTTCATAGTCCAAGTGACAAAAATTGATTTAGAAATATAACTGGCAAAGTTGCATATAAAACTTATGGTTTAACTCAAGAGGAAAAAAAAATGTAGCCAAATCTTGTTAAATCTTTCAAATTTAATTTCCTTTCTTTAAAATGGGAGGATATAAGAAATGGATTACTATTTTAGCCAAACAATATAAATATCGAGTGTGTTAATAGTATCTTTTATTTAAAACTTACCAGTAAGTGCTGAGCAAAGGACTAAACTTTTTTTGTACTGTACCATGCATGCATGCTTAATCACCCAGTCGTGTTTGACTCTTGCAACCCCATGGACTATAGCCCACCAGGCTCCTCTGTCCATGGAATTCTCCAGGCAAGAATACTGGAGTGGGTTGTCATTCCCTTCTCCAGGGGATCTTCCTGACCCAGGGATCAAATCTGGGTCTCCTGCATTGCAGGCAGATATCCTAACATAATCCATCCAATATACTCTTTAAGGAAGGTTTGATTATGCTTGTTTTGCTGGTGAGGACAGTGATAGATAATAAACATAAATTTTTCTATTTTTTTATAGGAAGTGACAAAGTGGAACTCGATCATATACCAGTGCCTTTTCTGTTTCCATGTTACTAGTGGCTTGAATCATTATTTTTTTCTACTTTTATTTCCTTAACATTACTGCTGCTCTCCTCTACATGTCCACTGTGATAAGACTGGTGTGCTCCGCGACCCTGGGTCAAAGGACACTGCATGATATCAGGGGACTTCGCATAAGCGAGAGTAGAAAGAATGCACATTTGTTCAACTGGTCGTACAAGTTATGGGGAAAGCAGGCCAGAAGTTAGGAGAGGCTGGGGATGCTGAGCATGGAAACACAGTGCTCAGGCTCTCCAATCTGTGACGGAGATGTCCAGCCCTCCACAAAAGTCCACCCCTTCTTTCTCCATCTTTGGACCATGGCGAAGCCCGACTAGACTTCACTCCACATCCTTCCGTGTGAGTTTGTGCATCCATGTACCTAACTCACTAGAGGAGGAGCAGAAATTGGGCGTATTATTTAGGGGCCGAGGCCTTTCACAGTGAGGGTGCCTTCTCCACAGTCTCTCTCTTTCCTCTGGCTGATATGTGAACAAGACTGAATTCCTAATAAATTTAACTGCATTCTATATTTTTCTATATTTTTTATTCTTTCCTTTTCAACATATATATTCTAGTCCTTTTGTGACCATTGTGAGCCTTCTTTTTTTCCCCTTCTGGGTTGTATTTTATGGCTTTCCCTTTATGTAAATAACATGAATCATATCATATCGATTATAGAATTCATATCATTATAGGATTTCTGCTGATATGTACCAGCTGTTTCCCAATTTAGGTAATGTCAGTGTGGTAAGGCACAAGACAGCCATGTTCTAACTCCAAGGATTTAGGACTATGTCAGGTTATGTGGGAAGGGGAAGTTAGATCACAAATGCAGTTAATGTTGACTTTAAGATGGGAGATTTTGCTTAATTATCCATATGGACTCAATGTCATCACAAGGGTTCTTATGGGTGGAAGAGGGATACAAGACAATCAGAATTAGAGATTAGAAGATGCTGCACATTTTCTCTGAGGATGGAGAAAAGGACCAAGAGCCAAGGAGTAGAGGCAGCTTTCAAGAGCTTGGGAAGATGAGGGAAGAAGATTCTCCCCTAGAGGCTACAGAGAGAACACACCCCTGGTGATACCTTGATACTAGCCCAGGGACTCATTGGAAAAGTCCCTGATGCTGGGAAAGATTGAAGGCAGAAGGAGAAGAGGGCACCAGAGGATGAGACTGCTGGATGGCATCACCAGTGCAATGGACATGAAGTTGGGCAAACTTCAGGAGACGGGGACAGGCAGGCCTGGCGTGCTGCAGCCCATGGGGTTGCAGAGAGTCAGACACGACTTGGCGACTGAACAACAACAGCCCAGTGAAACCTATTTCAGACTCTGATCACCAGAATTGTAAGATAATAAATTCATGTTTCTTTAAGGCACTGCTTTTGTAGCAATGTGTTAAACAACGTTCACTCAGACAAATTAGAAGCTATTAATAGTGGGTGAGAATCCAAGTTATTTCTTCCTATATCATTGACAGGACCTAGACGACTGCCTGACCCAACATAGAGCCTCACTGAAAGGGTGTAAAGCCCAAGTGTCCTTCAGAACCAGTCAAGGAAAATCAAGGCAGATATGTTTTCTTTTAGTCAAGTTTGACCCAGATGTTCAAGAACAGCTTGTGCCAAATGATGTAGGAAAACTGAGTTGTCATAGTTTTTCTGGGTAGCAGCTTCATCATGTATGTGCAACCCAGATTAAACAAGAGTCCTTGAAGTGAACCTTGTCACATGCAATCAGAATTCATCCAAGGACTCTGGCCAAACATACTGATAAATACCACTCGACAGGTCTAGGACAGTTTGGGGAAGATACGTCTGTTAGACAATAGAAAAGATCAGCTGTAGGGCTCGTCATGGTCATTTTTGTTATTACATCCACTGAGGTCACAAAAGAGGCCAAACAGGAAAGGGATGCAAACAGGAATTAGGGCAAATGGAAAAGAGAGGGTGTTGGAGAGGAACACAGATGTATTAGCACATTCATTGCCTTTTTACAGATATCATTAAAAGAGACAAGTTCCTGCTCACTCAAGTTTTTAGCTCTCGTGTTCTTTTCTCCCTGAAAATAATGTGGAACTGACTTACATTTTATTATTGTTATTAATATTACATGGGACAGTTATTGCAGGGAGTGCTAATAAAAAGGAATATTTTGCGCTTATAATCTCTCTTTTAGGAGAAGGATAAGCCTCTCTTGAAAGTCCAGAGTAAAGCATTTGCATCTTCATTTTATGAGCATAATTAGCACATTTGTCGGCGTTGTCAACAATGATAATCAACATAATAATAACCTCTTATGTTTATATAGCTATATACAATTTAACAAGCATTTTCTAATCCTTCATAATGGTATATCCACCTTCTCTCTGGATTTTGCTAATGATTTTTAGGGGAACACGAGGCAGAGAGAGATGCCTCCATGTTTTTTTTCAAGGAAGGGAAATAAAGATTCAGAGAGGGGCATAACTAGGTCTTGGATTAGGTTCTTAGTTTCCTACTCTAATTGATGCTTTTGAACTGTTATGTTGGATAAGACTCTTGTGAGTTCCTTGGACTGCAAGAAGATTCAACAAGTCAATCCTAAAGGAAATCAGTCCTGAATATTCATTGAAAGGACTGATGCTGAAGCTGAAGCTGAAACTCCAATGCTTTGGCCACCTGATGCAAAGAACTAACTCATTGGAAAAGACCTTGATGCTGGGAAAGATTGAAGGCGGGAGGAGAAGGATATGACAGAGGATGAGATGGTTGGATGGCATCACCAACTTGATGGACATGAGTTTGAGCATGGTCCGGGAGTTGGTGATGGACAGGGAGGCCTGGCATGCAGCAGTCCATGGGGTCGCAAAGAGTCAGACAGGACTGAGTGACCGAACTGAACTTCCTAGTCTACAAGGTTGTGAGTTAGACAAAGCCACGTGAAGCTCGTTTCCCTGAGAGAAGTTTCTTGATGCTGCCTACTTGTTATTAAGTGGAATTTCATATCAACATCATTTTTCCACATATCTTGGAAACTAGAAATCTTTTGACAAGAAGAAGGAATGAGCCAGCACCATGCTGCCCCAGTCTACACTCAAAACCAGCCAGTCAACTGAGCCCCGACTTATATGGGGGCAGGATCCCTCCTTCCTCACCAGGATCACTGAAACCTGTGCCTAGCTCTACCACAGATGACACTGACTTTTATTTCCTGTACCTTGTCTTATCTTCCTTCCAGACAGGGAGCTGTAATTTTTGGTTTGTTTGTTTTTTTTAAATCTCTGTTCAGTGTCTGACACCTTATAGGTATTCATTATGTACTTGTATCTGTTGAATTTGAAGAGAACCAGGAGAAGAGAGACAGAGAAGCAGAGAAACAGAGACAGACAGAGATTAACCGAGAGAGAGACCTGGTTGACACCCTGAAGCATTGCAACAGCATCATTTTGCTGTTTAAAGGTCAGCCAAGCTTCCCTTTGCCTTTTTCCTTTATTAACACATCTAATTGTGTGCTTTTTTCAGTTTTTTTTTTCATGTAGACCTTTTTTTTTTTGTTTTTATTGAACTTTTTTTATGATATTGCTTCTGTTTTATGTTTTGCTTTTTTGGCCGCCAAGCATGTTGGAACTTCCCTGACCAGCAATGGAACCCACACCCTGGCACTGGAAGGTGATGTCGTAACCACCAGACCATGAGGAAAGGCGTGAATTGCGTACACTTATTAATAATGTATGCTCAATTGCTCAGTCCTGTCTGACTCTGCAACCCCATGGATTTTAGCTTGCCAGGCTCCTCTGTCCATGGCATTCTCCAGGCAAGAATACTGGAATGGGTTGCCATTTCCTTCTCCAGGCGATCTTCCTGACCCAGGGATCAAACCTGCATTTCCTGGGTCTCTTGCATTGGCAGGTGGATTCTTTACCACTGAGCCACCTGATAATAGCTATCATTTATTAAGCTCCATGCCAGATGCTTTACCAAAATCACTTCATGTAATTTCTATAGTAACACAGCAAGGAAGGTGTTATTATCTCTGCGTTTTCAGAACAGGAAAGGGTGAGTAACTACTCCAGTGTCACTTAGCTGATGTGAGTACTTTGTTTCCAGTGGCCCTGGGCACTTTTTGGTGATGCAAATGGGGTGTGATCTAGATGTAATGTTCATTCTGGCACCTGTGTTCCGGAACTCATTGATAAAAGGACTGTGGGGACAGTAATAGACATCAGATGCCCAGAGAAGACCCCCTTCCAGCTCCAGTGCCCTCTTGATGTTTTTCTAATAATAATTAAGGCTATATAAGAAAAAAAGAAGAAAGAAGAATAAGAAGAGGAATCAGCAGCTTGAATACAGCTAGGAGTTCACTTCACTGCTTATAAACCTTAATTAAACCTAATTTGTAAATCTTAATTGAACCACATGTACAGGCATTAATGAAGCGGTATAATAACACTGCTCTCCCAGTAAGACAACACACTCATACTAAATACGTGTATTCCTGGAGAATGCACTTGTATGGGCCTCATCAAAGCATAATGGGAAGTAGATAAACAATTCATCTCATTAATTGCAATCAAAGGACAAAAAGTACAAACGAGTTGCCTGGAGGAATCAACTTTGCCAGATTTCCTCACAAACAGATACGGTGCTAATGAAGTGTCAGTGTGAATAAGTGAACAGCTGAGGAATTTAAAACCTCATTTGGAATGTCACGAGAAGGACGTTCAAACCGGGGAAGACCCAGCCCTCCTCATGCAAAAGTCAATCCCTTCAGGATAACTCTCAGATTCATTCATTCATTTAGTCAACAAGTGTGTACTTAGCACTCATGATAGGAATCATTACTGATACATATGTGTATCAAATTGTCATGTTTTATACCTTAAATTTATACAATGTTATATATCAGTTATGTCAGTCAAGAGAGAAAAAAATTTAATTAAAAAAACCCCACTCTGTAAGTGTTCTACTGTTCTTGAAAAGGAGGACTTCAATGAGGCGTGTTCCTTGATAAGAAAGGGTGTAACAAGAAAAATTCAGGGACTATTTGAGGTCAGACACTTTTGGAAATATCTCACCATTTTTAAAGTCTTTTTTGAATTGTTACAATATTATTTCTGTTTTCTGTTTTTGTTTTTTTTTTTTTTTTTGGTGTTTTGGCTGTGAGGCATGTGGGATCTGAGGTCTCTGACCAGAGATTGAATCCATACCCTCTGTATTGGAAGGGAAGTCACTAGGGGAAGATCCTATTTGCTTTTTATTTCCACAACAACTTGAGAGTCAGGGGATACTAATTACATGTTACAGAAGGAGATATGTGGAGGTTCAGTAATTTGCTTCAGGTCACAAATTTGAATCCCTTACATTCGTTCTCCCAAGAGTCCCTAAAAGATTCTCAAAAAAAAAAAAAAAAGCAAAAATATCTGATTTTATCACTTCCACTGATAAAATGATTAATGTGTCCTAGAATAAAGGTCTAAAACATTTGATCTTCCTTTCAAGATGTTCATGATCCTGATTCTGTTCACCTCCAAGTACATCCTCTCTATCAATAGTTTATGACTTTGTGTTTTCTAAACACTGTCATCTTTAATAGTTTTTAAAAAGTAGTACTTTGTTTTTTAGAATAGTTTTAGATTTACAGAAAAATGGAGCAGAAAGTACAGATTCCCCTTATACTCTTCTCCCCAAGCCCCCAGTCCCTGCAGTTTCCCTCATCCGCAACATTCTGCATTAGTTAGAATGCAGTTAGCACATTGCAGCTGAGCCAGTATTGATGCTCTATTATTAACTGCAGTCCATAGTTAAAATCGGGCTTCCCTGGTAGCTCAGATGGTAAAGAGTAGTATAGGAGACCTGGGTTTGATCCCTGGTTCGGAAAGATCCCCTGAAGAGAATGGCTACCCACTCCAGTATTCTTACTGGGAGAATTCCATGGACAGAGAAGCCTGGTGGGCTACAGTTCATGGGGTTGCAAAGAATCGGACATGACTAAGCAACTAACACAGTTTACCTTGCCCCTCACTCTTGTGCTTTGCAGTTAGTTCTGTGGCTTTTAGGCTTTTTGTGTGTTGTTCCCTCTTGGTGGAAGTCACTGTAAACTGTTTTTTTTTTAATTTGTCTCCCTCATCTCTCTGGTTTCAACTTAGAGGTCACCTCCTCCAGGAAGTTCTTCATACAGTTAATTCTGCTCCAGGTCACATTTTTGGAGAGTAAGTAGATAAGTAAATGTTTAAGCTTAACATAGTTTTATTTTTTATTTATTTACTTATTTGTGTGTTTACTTTTTGGCTGCCCATGGGGCATATGGGATCTTAGTTCCCTGACCAAGAATCAAACCTGTGCCCCCTACATTGGGAGCATGGAGTCGTAATCACTTAACCACCAGAGAATTCCCTAAACTTGTTTTAAACAGGCATACTTTCTGCTCCAGATATGTGCCCTGATTACCTTTATATCTGCATTTAAATCACTGTATTTAATCGTAATAATGCGCTTCTTAACTGTGAAGTTCTTGTGGGGTAGGCACTAAGTCTCAATTATTCTTCTATGTTTCACTGCCCAGCAGGGTGACTGGCCAACACCAGATAATCATTTTCTGCCGTTGTTGCTAACTGGATAAATGAGTCCCCCTTTCCCTTTCTCCAGGATATGTTTGGAGTCCTTAAACAATGGGGCCACATTTGACTGACAGGATTCACAGTCCAGAGTTCCTGAGATAGGACTGACCTAAAATCCCCAACTAAAATCTCCAGCTACAGACTGAACCACCCTCCACTTAATTGCTACCTGGACCCCGCTTCACTAATAACTGTATAATGCAGAGCAACTCACAACAATTTTTGCCCTTTACATCATCATCTGCTTTCCAAAAGAGAACATTATTTTTTGCTTTGTCTTACTGATGGCAATGACATGAACACCAAGGAATAAAAGATGTTAAGGGTAATATATATTTATTGTAAAATAACCCTAGAAATGACAAGGCATAGAAATGCCTTGCATATACCCTTCCAACTCTACAATTAAAAGCAGCATCTTCTGTCCCTCTCCTCTATTTACCCTTGACCTGTGATGCATGACTTGTTAGGAAGCAATAAGCTAGATCAAGCATATCCTTTTTCTAGGGACTTTAAAACATACTTTACATCTTTTATCTTTTTCAGTGATCTGATAGTATAAAATTAAAGATGCCTTTTGATTATTAAACTCACTCTTCAGCTGTAACAATCCTATCTCCACTTTATATAATATTGAAGGCAAAACATTAGGCTTAATAATATTCACTGTCTGCCAGGAGGGAATACATTTCCTTTGTCCTAAATTTTATTAAGTACTGTATCTTAAAAAATAGAGACAGATGGCTTGATGGGTGACAGACAGAAGTGAAAATATGCCATGAATTGAGCCAGGCCCAAGGCAATGCAAAGCTGTATACAGACGCAGCTGAGTTCAGAGAAACCAGGTACAGATTAGAGGGTGAGGAATCCAGGAGGTGGTGATGGGAGAACAAAACAATTGTGCCAAGGAAAGGAATCTTATCCCTGAGACAGCATCTGATGTATAATTATCAAAAAGATGGTGAACCTGTGGAGTCAAGCTAGTTAAAGAAGCTACCCATTTTAATGTTTATCAGGCATTAATACTTACTTTGGGCCGATGTTTTTTCATGCATCATTTCTTTAATTTTTGTCAACTGACATTATTACCCTCAATTTAGAGATGAGGAAATTGTCACTCAGAAATGTTAATCAACCTTCCAAATGTATATGCTAAATCAAAGATTCAGTCCCCTCTGTCTCTCTCTTGTCTGTGTCCTTGACCTTGGCTCAGAGAGTTTCAGAGATCTTATTTTCTGGTGTGGATTGTTAGTGCGGAATATTCAGTTATTGATTCTAAACCATGACACAAAAAGGCCAAAATTGTGGGCATTGTGTCCACTCTGTGCTCTGTATCTTCTCATTACTTTGATAATAACCAGATCATCAGTGTTCCTACTCCCACTCCTGGCTAGAGAACCTCCTCTTTCTATGACTGCATACTCTGTATCAGAGGTCAGAAAATATTTTTGCAAGAAGTAAGAATAGTAAATATTCTAGCTTTTTCGGGCCAGAGACAATATGCAAATGAATGATGGTGACTTTGATCCAATAAAAATGTATTTGTAAAAACAGGCAGCAAGCTGCATTTAGACCTTGCAGGTGGGTGTGGAAATCTTTCAAGACAGTGGTTTTCTAACCTTTTTGGTCATATTGAGAGCTACTGTAGAAGGTTAGTTAAATGCATCTGTATTGTATATGTTTAATAACCAGAGGTTCTCAGAAAACTTTTCAATCCTTCTTTATCTGTTACACATTAATTGTTTATTTTGTATTTTATTTTATTAGGAGAGAAAGTGCTTGTCCTACACCATTAAATTGACTTCAAAATCGAATGCACAGTTTTAATCCCCTGGAGAAGGGAAAGGCTACACACTCCAGAATTCTGGCCTGGAGAATTCCATGGACTGTATAGTTCATGAGGTTTCAAAGAGTCAGACATGACTGAGTGACTTTCACTTTCACACTTTCACTTTCAAATAGCACAAAATATCATGAAGATTAAAAAATCTGGATCATAACAATTCCTTGGAAGAATCCTGAATTACATGGAACAACCATAAATAAGGGGCTTCCCTGGTGCCTCTGTGGTAAAGAATCCACCTGCAATGCAGGAGACACAAGAGGTGCAGGTTCAATCCTGGAGAGGGCATGGCAACCCACTCCAGTATTCTTGCCTGGGAAATCCCATGGAGAGAGGAGCCTGGTGGATTATAGTCCATAGGGCTGCAAAGAGTTGGACATGACTGAGGCGATTGAACATGCACGCACCATAAATAAAAGGAGGTAAAAACTCAGATCTGAACATGTCCTCAGAATCTCCAACATAGTGGCTTAGTTAATGGTTAAATGGAAAACATTCAAAAAAAAAACTTCCTTTCATAAAAAGTATGTTATAATTCATCATCCAAAGAATTTTATATCTTCCTATGGGATTTTAGGCTCCCATGTTGCTATGAAGATAGCTTTGACTAAGGAACATTGCTAGATTCTGCAAATCTGACATTTTCATTCAAATTCATGAGCGGCGTTCCCTCAGTGTTTCATGTCTATGGTGGGCAGGTAGGTGCTGAAGACCACAAAAGTCTCCATATGTGGAAGAAGTGAAGAAGGATTGGGGTCAGCTTCATCGTGGGAAGCAGAGTATGTATACAAGCAAAGAGACAAGGCATCTAAATCAGGTGGAATTTCCTTACATATTGCCATACATCTTTTAGCGGGGTTTTTAAAAAGTAGGGGTCAGGAAAACATGAGATGTTTTCTTTTTAGGTTTATTTGCAGGAGTACTTGAAGCACAAAGCAATAGAATAAATGGTGCCCTATACTTCCTCTCTTTACCTAGGTTACCTGGAAACCCAGAGCTCAGTGCCAGCTCTAAGTTAGAAAGCTCATCCATCCAAGGCATCTAGGTGTATCTGCCTCCACCTCAGAGTTTATTTCTTTTCTTGGAACTTCCCATGTGGCCCAATGGTTCAGACACCATCTTCCAATGCAGAGGGCGCGTGTTAGATACTTGTTCCAGGAACTAAGATCCCACATGCCTCACTGCTTAGAACAACAAGTGGTGCTAGAAAAATTGAGTACTTCTATGCTAAAACCCAGCAACAACAACTGATCATACCTTGTTACCATAGACAAAAAAGTGAAAGTTGTTCAGTCGTGTCCAACTCTTTGTGACCCCATGAACTGAATTCTCCAGGCCAGAATACTGGAGTGGGTAGCCTTTCCCTTTTTCACGGGCTTTTCCCAACCCAGGGATTGAACCCAGGTCTCCAGCATTGCAGGTGGATTCTTTACCATCTGAGCCACCAGGGAAGCTCAAGAATACTGGAGTGGGTAGCCTACCCCTTCTTCAATAGATCATCCCGATACAAAGGTTAACTCAAAAAATGAATCACAGACTTAAATGCAAAACCTAAAAAAGAATTAAACTTTTTTAAAGTTTATTTCATTCCTCTCTCTCTCAATCTTTCTATTTATCATATTTATATATAAAGTGATCTATAACTATATATAGTAAACATGCAACTATAACTAATTATGACATGACTCAGTGACTGAACTGAACTGACTGATAACTAATTATATATATAGATGTAAACATATATATACACATATATGCATGTCTATGTACGTATGCAACCATATAATCAAATATATACAGATACTTTTAATTTGTTATTGTAAATAATACATTTTTGCATTAATAATCTTCTCTGTTTCTCCTCTCTCCCTTTCTGTCTCTCACACATACACTTATATACATACATTGTAGCAACAATTTTAATATTGTATTTTCCAAATACTGGCCTCAGTGGGATTATTTTAGTTTAAAAATGAGCCTAGACACTTTGGGAAAGCACTTTGTAAAACATGTTAGCAGCAAAGAACAAACTGTTTTGTCTGGTACTTTGATTTCATGATGGTATTGATATTTCTCTTCTCACTACATCACTTATGGACAGTGACACCACATACAGCAGCTGTAACACATAGGTTGCCCAGTTAGCTTTAATTTCAAATTAACAACACTATTTTACCAAAAGCAATAACCTATACATTTATTTAGGTCATATTTACACTAAACACATTTTTATTTCAAGTTCAAATTTACCTTAACATTATACACTTAATCTGACAACTCTACCTATGAAACACTCTGAATTGGAAGCAGTAAAAGTGAGGTATCTTGAAGACTGAAGGGGGCTTTTCAATATTCTCTGAAAACAAATAGGCACTCTGACTTGCCCTCTGTTGTCAATAGCTCTGGTTCTTGAGTTTCTTAAAATCATCACTTCCTTTCTATGAAGCCCATAATGTTGTGCTTAAGAAAATTTTTATCTATTATCTTTGCCTCTCTAACCTTTTGCTGTGTTCTTAATCTACCTGTATTGTGGAACTGGTGTGTTAAAAAAATGTTTTTCTGTGAGACAGTGTTTGGGGACTAAGGTTTGATTAGAATATGTTTCTTAAGAGGAAGGTCATTACCAAAGCCGAAGCCTTGCAGGCTGGCATGACTTGCTCGTTAGTTTCACAGCATTCCGTTTTGATCTCCAGAACCTTCACGGGAAAGCGCTTAATATGCAACCTTCCTATTTCCTTCTCGGTTCATTAATTTCAACCATAATCTTATCCATTTCAGCACTGAGCTTTTACCTTGCACTGTCTAGATGAGCTGCTCAGCCAATAAATCCAATAAAGTCATTTCCCGAAGTGGAGAGATTTCTCCCACGGAACACAGTCTTGCAGCTAAGATGTGCCTGTTGCTGCTGAAGTTAAAGAGTGCCAGAAGCGTGAGTCTTATTTCCAGTTTTCCTAGAGAATCGTTGAATGAGGTGAAAACCGGCTGGTTTCGGGTGTGCTGTTTCTCTCCAGGGACTTAGGTTTTGAGGAATCGTGCCGATTCCCCTCTCCCCTTGATGTATTTAAGTACAACGGCACAGAGTTTCTAACTAATGCTTTTCCATTTGGAAGGCAATCACATGACCATCATCCCATTGTGAGTATCAAACGATACGTTGGTCAATATAATTCTTGATTGCCCTACATGGATTGAGATTAGGAGATGTTTTCTTTGGACTTGCCAAGGCCGTATTACTCTCTGCTGCCTGGTATTTCTGATGTTCATGGAACCACACAAATCAATCACATTTTAGTATCTAACTGATCACATTGCAGAATTTTTGTTCAAGTTTATTGTAAGAAATGAATCAGATTCTAATTAGTCTTATCTCCCCACAAAAAACTGGAGAAGCAAAAGTAATGATAATAGCAGGTTCCCTTCACTGAGTGTCTCCACCACCTTCTGAACTATTCTCTACAAAACAGATGAAGAAAAGGAAGCCACTGCGCTGATCAGTAAAAGAATGAGGGGCCTGGCCTTTTCCTTCTGGCTTCCAAGCTCGTGTCTTCTCCTTGGAGCTTCTTCTTTAATGTTCTGTGCGGTGGTGGTGGTTTAGTCACTCACTTGTATCCGATTCTTGTGACCCCATGGACTGTAGCCCACCTGGCTCCTCTGTCCATGAGCTTTCCCAGGAAAGAATGCTGGAGTGGGTTGCCATTTCCTTCTCCAGGGTTCTATGTAGCAAGCACTACTGAGCCCCTTTTCTGGGCCAGGTGCTGTCTGAGCACAGGTGAAATCAGACCATTGATAAATGTCATCTTATGACACAGTCTTCATTTAGTATGAAAACAAAGAATTAACAAGAAAACAAACACACACAAATTAAATATAGCTGTGATAGGGAGTGAGAGGCTCTCTAGCCTCACTTTCAACCCCAACATTGAACGCCAGGAAAAGCAATTCTGGAAGTCACTTTGGATAACGTCTTTCATCAAATCTTTGAAAAGAAACTGCCAAAGCAAAGAAGCTGGGCAGAAGGAAAATCTTAGGAGGATCTGGCGAGACAAAAGCCAAGAACTCAGGCGCAGAGAGAGACAGAAGCATAACAGGAGGAGACGAGAACTCTGCTGTGAGCATGGAGCGTTGGGTCCAGCAGACCAGATGCAGGCCTTTCCTCTGCCTGTTAGCTCCATTCTCTGGGACAGAGTGTTACCCGCCTGCATCTCACAGCAATCCTGGCTTTGGTGCTTTCTTAATCATGTGATCACTCTTTGCAATATTTTATTTTATTTTTTATTGAAGTATAGTTGATTTATAATGCTGTGCCAATCTCTTCTGTACAGTAAAGTGACTAGTTATACACATGTGTGGGCATGAAGTCGCTTCAGTTGTGTTTGGCTCTTTGAACCATAGATACTGGAATGGGTTGCTATTTCCTTCTCCAGGGCATCTTCCCCACCCAGGAATCAAACCAACATCTCCCGTGTCTCCTGTATTGCAGGCAAATTCTTTACCTGCTGAGCCATCCACTTAGTTATTTTTTTATCTTCCATTTTTTTCTCATCATGTTCGTGTTTTCCATTATACACTTTAGCATAGGTGGCACATTTATCATAGCTGTTTTCTGCAAATTCCGTCATCCCCGTTTCTGGGTTCAGTTTTCCAAATTCTTTTACTATCTGGTAACTTTTAGTTGGACTTCCTTGGTGGCTCAGACAGTAAAGAATCCATGTGGTAGATCTGGGCTTGATCCCTGGGTTGGGAAGATCCCCTGGAGGAGGTATGGATGTATGTGCTGTGTGCTTAGTCACTCAGTCATGACTGACTCTTTGTGACCCCATGAACTGTAGCTGGCCAGGCCCCTCTGTCCATGGGGATTCTTCAGACAAGAATACTGGAGTGGATTGCCATGCCCTCCTCCAGGGGATCTTCCCAACCCAAGGATCGAACCCAGGTCTCCTACATTACAGGTGATTTTTTTACTGTCTGAGCCACCAGGGAAGTCCATGGATGTATGCTATGCTATGCTAAGTCGCTCCAGTCGTGTCCGACTCTGTGTGACCCTATAGACAGCAGCCCATCAGGCTTCCCCATCCCTGGGATTCTCCAGACAAGAACACTGGAGTGGGTTGCCATTTCCTTCTCTAATGCATGAAAGTGAAAAGTGAAAGTGAAGTCGCTCAGTCGTGTCCAACCCTCAGCAACCCCATGGACTGCAGCTCACCAGGCTCCTCCATCCATGGGATTTTCCAGGCAAGAGTACTGGAGTGGGGTGCCATTGCCTTCTCCGCCATGGATATATAGGCATTGCATATTTTATATCATGAAGCACTCCATTGCATTCCTTTAAAGAGTATTGGATTTTTACTGACAGGAAGTTGAGTTACTTGTGGATGTATTTGATCTTTTTGAATTTTTCTGTTAAGCTGTTTTAGGGCAGGTCAAGATTCACCTTTATTTTAGAGCTATTTAAGCCATGCTTATAAGGTCATCTGGGGTCTCTGTTGAAAGTCCCATGTAGTCAACAAGCTCTTTCTACTGCAGCTGGAATAGAAAGAAGTACAAAGGACGATTTCTCTCTACCCATGAACAAGTTGGTGTTCAGCCAAAGACTGAAGGGATCTTTGTAGAATCCACGGGTTTTAGCTGCTCTGACTTCCTCAAACTTTCATCTCTGTCTCCCCAGCTCAGGAAGATGGCTGGACCTTAATTCAATGTTCCCATTTGTGTCAAAATCCATTGGTTACTTCCTGGATTACATAGGTTACACCCAGAAAGCTTGGGTGATGATTGGGTTCTCCTTGCTTCTGTTGCTTTTCTCAAAAATTTCAATCTTGTGCTTCTCATCTTAAAATATCTGAATACATTTGTTTCTTGTATTGTACTGTCTTGTTTTCTGTCTGTGTTTTACAGGAGTGTAATTCTTACACATTGGCAGAAATTCACGAATATTGAGAATTTCTCATGAGATGGTTCATGTAATATCCACCTAGAGTGTGTTAAGTCCCTTGCCTAGGGCAGGGGAGTGTAGTGTAGAAGTCATCACTCAATCTGAAGAGGTTGAAACACTCAAGGAGGACTTCTTGGAAGAGGTGGGGCTTGATCTGCTTCCCCAAAGCTTGATGAGTTTTCAAATATTAACACTCCTTTAGCTTAATTAGCATGCTAAGTTTAAGGAGAGCACAAATGAGTGATTGAAATTGCTTGGCTTAATGAAGCCTTAATAATAACCCTAATTCAGTTTATTCGGCATCTATCACTCATAGATGAATAGCTAATGCCTTTTCTAATAAAACAGTCATAATAAAATAAAGGATGCCATAAACTATATGATTTTTATTCTTTTAATCACATACTTTCTAAGTGAGAGTACTAAATCCATTTGATTAGCTCTACAAAATGTTTTAATTCTCTCTCTCCCTCTTTCTCTCTCTCTTTTCAATTTCAGAATTGAATTTACTTGATACCGCAACAGGAACCATTAAATGTTGTTTTCTTATCCTACTGGTAGGTAAATAAAAAATAGATTTCAGTTTCAGCTCTGTGTTTTTGCTTCCTGGAAAGGGATTCTCCTTCCAAGTGGAGAAAACTGACCAAATGACCTGGATTTTGATCCTCCTCACCAAGTCTTTCTCTTGGGAGCCCTCGGAGTCCACCGCCTCCTGCCTGGGTCCTGCCGAGCAGACCCTCGCTAACCTGAGCCTGTGAATGTGAATGCACACAGATGGCTCTTCTGTTAGTCCTCCTCACAGCAGCTAAGACAAACTGCCGTTTCCAAGAAGAAATGAGAAGAGGGAACAAAACATGATATTATCTCAGATAATACAAGCGATACTAACCCACTCAAAGTCTCGGGTAGTAGCTTTCTCCCCCCACCATAGCTGAGTGTGGACACTCCGCTCAGAGCGTCCTGCCTCACCATGCTGATTGCTTCCTTAACCCCAAGACTGCCCCCACATGGTTGCTGAAGGCAAGCCTGGGCTCAGTCCCTGAAAATGGAGCCTCAGAAGTTGGTCTTTTTAGAGTCGAGGTTTAAGGAGACAAGAAATAAACTTTATGCACCACCTGTAATACAAATAATATGCCAGACATTAAATTAAAAGGCAGGGTCTCCTTTAGTCTTGAAACTCTGAGGAGCTGTTCTAATCTCCTTTTTGACTGGTGAGGTAAAGTGAGTTGCCTGAAGCCACATAGGTAGTGAGTGAACGGCAGACTGGATCTCCTTTTCACCTGATTCACATCATTCATCTTCCCTGATACATGCTTCGCCCAAAGTACAGGCATTGAACCTCGCTTCAGCCCGGTCGCTCCTATGCACCTCTCCTTTCTGCTGAAAGGAATACGCCTGTTTCTTGACTCCCTTATTCAAAACATTGATTGAGATCCTACCCTGGGTTATGCAGGAGATTACACACCTCAGGGAGTGTGGTGAATGTATCCAAGCTCTGCACTTCAAAATCTCACACACTAGTAGGAAATGGAGAAAAGGAAATAATCATTTGCCAGTAGTGTATGAGAGGGGTTTCAGTAAAAAGAAATGCCAGATATGAGAGAAGAAATTTGAACAGACTTAAACAGGAAGGTGAGAGACTTAATCTAGACTGGCCTTATGCACAGGATGGTAGAGGTGGAGAGAAAGATCTTCCCTGGAATGTACATAGGGGCAACTTCTTACCTATGACTAGATCTTTCAAGGGACTTTCCTGGTGGTCCAGCGGTTAAGAATTGCCTGCCAATGCAAGGGATGCAGGTTAAATCCTTGGTCGTGGAAGTAAGATTCCACTTGCTGAGGGGCATAGAAGCCCCCAAAACTGCAACTACTGAGCCCACACACCACAGTGAAAAGATCTTGGGTGCTGCAACTAAGATCCAATGGAGCCAAAAATTAATTAACTAATTAAAAAAAGAATATATATATATATATATATATATATATGTATATGTATAAATAGAGCTTTCCAGACAGGTATGAATGGGAGGTTCTGAGAAAAGATATCCTCCCATCATAGAGGAGAGACAGATGCTGCTGCTTTGGAAACTCATCTCACACGCTAGCAAAGTAATGCTCAAAATTCTCCAAACCAGGCTTCAACAGTATGTGAAATTCCAGATGTTCAAGCTGTTTTTAGAAAAGGCAGAAGAACCAGAGATCAAATTGCCAACATCTTTGGATCATCAAGAAAGCAAGAGAGTTCCAGAAAAACATCTACTTCAGTTTTATTGACTATGCCAAAGCCTTTGACTATGTGGATCACAATGAACTGTGGAAAATTATGAAAGAGATGGGAATACCAGACCACCTGACCTGCCTCTTGAGAAGTCTGTATGCAGGTCAGGAAGCAACAGTTAGAACTGGACATGGAACAACAGACTGGTTCCAAATAAGAAAAGGAGTACATCAAGGTTGTATATTATCACCCTGCTTATTTAACTTATATGCAGAGTACATCATGAGAAACACTGGGCTGGATGAGGCATAAGCTGGAATCAAGATTGCCAGGAAAATTATCAATAGCCTCAGATAGGCAGATGACACCACTTTTATGGCAGAAAGCAAAGAAGAACTATAGAGCCTCTAGATGAAAGTGGAAGAGGAGAGTGAAAAAGTTGACTTAAATCTAAACATTCAGGAAATTAAGATCACGGCATCTGGTCCCATCACTTCATGACAAATAGATGGGGAAACAATGGAAACAGTGGCTGACTTCATTTTTGGGGGCTCCAAAATCACTGCAAATGGTGGCTACAGCCATGAAATTAAAAGACACTTGCTCTTTGGAAGAAAAGTTATGACCAATCTGCTGCTGCTGCTAAGTCGCTTCAGTCGTGTCCGACTCTGCGACCAACCTAGACAGCATATTAAAAAGCAGAGACATTACTTTGCCAACAAAGGTCTGTCTAGGCAAAGCTATGGTTTTTCCATTAGTCAAGTATGGATGTGAGAGTTGGACTATAAAGAAAGCTGAGCACCGAAGAGTTGATGCTTTTGAACTCTGGTGTTGGAGAAGACTCTTGAGAGTCCCTTGGACTGCAAGGAGATCCAACCAGTCCATCTTAAAGGAGATCAGTCCTGGGTGTTCATTGGAAGGACTGATGCTGAAGCTGAAACTTCAATACTTTGGCCAACTGATGTGAAGAGTTGACTCATTTGAAAAGACCCTGATGCTGAGAAATATTGAGGCAGGAGGAGAAGGGGATGACAGAGGATGAGATGGTTGGATGGCATCACCGACTCAATGGACATGGATTTGGGTGATCTCCGAGAGTTGGTGATGGACAGGGAGGCTTGGCATGTTGCAGTCTATGGGGGAAACAGTGGAAATAGTGAACTGAACTGAACTAAACTGCATTTTAATGACTTGGAAACTGGACTGGTCTCTTTTAGTGGAGTCCAGTTATTACTTCAGAGTTATCAAGGGGTGGACAATTATGGAGTGGGGCTAAGAATGGGGGAGGATGAATTTGGTTCATGTTTTTACTCTCTGCTTTAGGTGTTGCTCCAACTGAAATATTTTCCACCTTCCTCTGAAATTTGTCCACCTGGTGAACTTCAACTCATGTCTCCAAAATGATGTGACTACTACAAATTCATGCCTTTACCTGAGTTTCTACTGTATATTATGGATGCCTCTGTTTTTGCCCTTATCCCCCAGAACAGTTGGTTCACAAGCCCCTCTAGACTGTGAGCTATTTGGGAAAGGGAGGATTATGTCTTGTGTGTGTGCTCAGTCGCTCAGTCATGTCTGACTCTTTGCTGCCCCATGGACCGTAGCCCGCCAGGCTCCTCTGTCCATGAAATGTTTTAGGCAAGAATACTGGAGTAGGGTACCATTTCCTACTCCAGGGGATCTTCCTGACCCAGGGATTGAACCTGCATCTCTTATGTCTCCCCCATTGGCAGGTAGATTCTTTACCACTAGCATCACCTGGGAAGCCCCAGATCATATCTTATTTAACTCTTACTTCCAGAGTAGTCAAGGGCTAGGCATGGTGTCATCATTCAGTGGTTGCTTGCTGGGTGTACAACTAGATAAATTTCCTGTATGCCATGAGAGAAATAGAGTGATACATTTCAATTTCTCCTCCAGACCCTTGGAATTAGCTAATATATTTCCAGAACATTAATGTACTTTTCCTCCCCAACCCTTTCACCCTATCTTCCCCTTCAGTCACTATTCTCAGGAAATGTGTTTCTTATTGAATTTGTGTTTAACCAAATCCAATTTTTCTATTGTCTGCCTGGGTCTCTAACCCCTCAGAGTCCATTTGCATCATGTCTCTATTCACTCTGTTGCTTGCTACATCTTCAATTTAGTGTAATTTGGGAATTTCATTAACATGTTATTTACTCTCACTTTGAAATCTCATATACTCTGCCTCCTTTCTTGTAGCTTATCACCAAGGATAAAGTAGATGTCTACTAAAATTAAATGTGCCAATGGTATTTAATTTGGACGGGTTATGAATACAAAGGGAGAAAAATAATAGTCGAGGATTGAATAGATTTGGAGGGAAAAACCTCAGAGATTCTTATAAATAGTTATTTCTCAAGGAAAAATATGCTCGAGAAAAAACAGATAAAACGTATGTGCATTGATGGTGTGAAATCATTGGAAAATAGTCATTTAGAGGAAAACGGTGGGTGTGTTAATAGATAATGCAAAACTTACATTTACAACAAAAATAATACCATATTTTATAATAGCATATGTAATACCATATATTTAGACTAGAACACGAGAGTATCAGACCTGACAGCCGCTCTGGGGATTATGAAATGTGAAATGTTTCCCTCTCTTTTTATAGACAGGTGAACAAGCCCTGAGGGTTAGCTTGGTTGAGGGCATACCCCAAATGGTTACAAAGTAAATCTGAGAAGCCAGGTCTTTCTGTTTCGTAATTAGCTGCTCTTACCTCTAAAGCGCCATCATTCTTATACATGTGTAACCTTTTATGGCTTTATAAATGATTGGCACATAAATCACTTTGATTGTACAATACACTTGTTAAAATAGGCATGATACTTATCATTTTCCTTCTTTAACATGTTAAAAACATCTGAGGCTCAGAGAGACAGAGACCAGTGCAAAGACAGGCTTCTAGTCTGCAGCAAGATCAGACAGGATGTTCTTTTTTCTTTTTCCAAAAGTGGCATTCTTGCCAATAGACGACACTGATGCTGGCATAAAATGAACACCAAGTTACAGTTGAAAGGGACATAACAATTAACTAGCTTATCTTCGGTCCAAAAGCTAAAGAAATATGAGTGCTGGGATGACTGAAAGTGAATTTCAGAAATCTGCCAGTGAATGCGACCTGGAGGGTGAATGGGTCTCACCCTGAATTCAAATATCCCAGAGTTGTTATCTAGCTTTGATGTTTGTGGTCCACATTGTATTATCGAGATCAGCCTAATATCATTGCCATATAAACTGACTCTGTTACTTGGGCATGTCTACTCTTAGACTGTGTTTGGCCAAGGTCACAAAATATCACTGACATATTACCTGACATTCATCTGCAGGACAGAATAGGTTGTTATTGTTGCTTCATCATTAAGGCATGTCTGACTCTGCAACCACATGGAATTGTAGCCCACCAGGCTCCTATGTTCATGGGATTTCCCAGGCAAGGATACTAGAGTGGGTAGCCATTCCTTCCCCCATGGGATCTTTCTGACTGAACTCTCACATCACCTGCTTGGTGGGCAGATTCTTCACTGCTAAGCCACCAGGAAAGCCCAGTAGAATGATACCGGGAAGCCATACCTTGCTTCTAGTGCTTGGCTTCTCAATTTCTTTGTAAGCATCAGATTCTGGGAACCAGAACGCCAGGTCAATAGCATTGACTCATAGATCTGAATTTTTAGAATAGCTACTGAAATAGCTGAAGGAGGAGGAGAGTCTCAAAGTAAGGTACAGGAAATAAAGACAGGTGCTTCAGCATTGATCGAAATAGGTATTGTTTTGAAACATTCTTCACTTTAGTTTGGACGTCAGCACTATTTGATTCTTCACAGCACTTTATAAAAATGTGCATTCTATGCAAACTCCACAATACTTGTATTTAGAAAATAGTGTCTGCTATTCCTGTAGGTATGGTGGAAATTAGAGCAGAATGCATGTATATTCTTGCATTGTGTCTTCATATTTGAAAGCAGATAAACTCTGACTTGAAATCCCCCTCCCACATACTATATTGATAATCAGACCGGGAATATTTAAGTATTTGTATAAGAATTCAGGCAGAGGGCTTCCCTGCTGGTTCAGTGGTTGAGAATCCCCCTTGCAGTGCAGGGAACACTGATTCAATCCCTGGTCTGGGAAGATCTCACACTCCAGAGGGCAACTAAGCCTCTGTGCCACAACTCCTGAGATGAGGTGCAGTGGCTACTGAAGCCTGCCTACCCTGCCTACAGAAGCCACAGCTAGAGGAAGCCCACGTGAAGCAGCCAAGACACAGCACAGCCAACACTACTAGATAAATCACTTTTAAAAAGAGTTCATTCAGAAATATTTGAGGAAATCAACACTTGATCTGCCTTAGACGAGTACATCAAAATTCTTGTCCAATTTCCTGCTGTTCTTATTGGCTGTGTTTTCTCGAGTTGGTTGCTTGATTTTTCTGAATCCATTTTCTCAACTTTAAAGGAAAGGAATAACATTTGCCTGAATCCAACATAGGGTTGTTGCAATTATTAGTATAATTTGAGAATGCAAAAATAGTCTACAAAGTTTGAGAGTTTCTCAAAGTTCCCAAGGATGGGGTTTCCTAAACCTCAATTGGATTATGGCTAGAGTAACTATCCTGAGATTCTGATTTTTTGGATAGAAAATGTAAGTAGAGGTTTCTAAGCAGTGTTTATACTCTAAATGAGGTTGGTGGTAACATTATGGTTCCGCAGTTTTTGTACTTAAAACAGGCTCCAAGCCAATAACCTCAGAGAGGCAACAGGGTTTGGTCCTGACATAAGAGGATGAACCAGAAAGGATTTGTTTCAAGACTCCAAATAACGTTTTTTCAAAGGGAAAAGTGAAAGAAAGTGTTGGTGGCACAGTCATTTCCAACTCTTTGTGACCCTATGGACTGTACTGTCCATGGGATTCTCCAGGCAACAATACTGGAGTGGGTTACCATTCCCTTCTCCAGGGGATCTCCCCAACCCAGGGATCAAATCCCAGTCCCCTACACTGCAAGCAGATTCTTTACCGTCTGAGCCACCTGTGAAGCTGGAGTAAGAAATATGGAACCAAAACAGAAGAATCCCTGTGGTACAACTTAAGGGAAAACCATAGTCTCCAAGCACAAGGGTTCATTGGGCAACATCTATGATGAAGCCCTAGTGAGCCCAAGGAAAGGTGAGCTTAGTCTCACTGGCCAATCTGATCACAAAGTTCAAATCCCATTAGCTGGGGAAGAAATAGGCTACAGATCTATCCTGAGGGGAAGTGCGAAAGTAGTTTGGAGAGCTGAGCTAATGACCAAAGTGGAAAAAAAAAATCAGCTAATTATCATGGAGCAGTAAGTGCAGAAGGACATCAAATGGTCAAGAGCACAGCAACCCTGGGAGCATCATGGCACAAATTGGGGAGTGGAGCTGTAGAACTTATCCCGGGCTTGTCTTGGGTTATGTCGACATCAGATACATATCATTGAGTTAGCTTAGGGCAGCAGTGCTCAACTATTGCAGCTGGAATTCTGTGTGCTCGGATGAGCAGACAGTTGTCACTACATCCTTTGGAAATTGAACATGAAGCTTATAAATTCAGTTTCCATGTAACATCTCTGTTTGCAGAAGCCTGGGAAATGATATTTCCTTTCTGCACTGTGAGAAAAATGGATGGAAGTTAAATGCCCAGCCTTGCAAAACATGTATTTAAGGTTTAGAAGAACGAGGCCAGTAAGAGCCAAACTAAATTTTAGTCCACCTCATTTAAGTATCTCTAATTCAACAGCATGACTATTTCATCTTAATGGCACTATATAGTGTGGTATTGTCATTCTCTTGCCAAAAATTGATTAGATGAGCTCTTTGTAAAAATTATGATGACTGCAAAAATATGGGTGAGTTTAATTTCATCAGTTCAGAAAATATGATCTCTTTTCCTAATGGAGTGGAACATAGAAAAAAAATGGAAATAGAGGGCTAAGTTAGTTGCAGCAATTAGGGAGCTGGCCAAGAAACTAGAGTTATGGTTACTTAAGATACATTTCCATGGAAATCTGATCAAAGGAAGCCTTGATACTATTGAGCTGATAGAAGAGATATAGTTTATTAAGGAGTGAGTACGAAGTAGACAGAGCATTTTACTGCAGTAGTTGGCATTTTTCTATTAATTATGGATCAGGAGAAAATCAATCTCCAAATGCTAATCTGAAACAGAGTTTTTCTTTTTTTATTTTTCATTTTCAATGAATATTTTCTTTTTTATTTTCAATGAATAAACTAGCAAAAGATCCTTTGGAATTTAATAGCCTTAGTTTACTGAATTTATCAACTGTTTACTTGAAAGCCATCAGACATTCTAGAGTAAACAGAAGACTGCTTGAAACAGTGGAGGACTGTATTTGAGGATATTAAATTTTTGTTTCCCCTAACAAATATAAGGTGATTAAAAGTCATACTGAGAAACACAACATTATAGGAAAATGTTGGGGAAATTTTTCATGTTCTTGATAAGGTCTAAGAGATTCAATAAATTTTATAAAACAGATGAAGTTTGTCCTGAGAATAGAAAAATTGATGGCAATTTCAGAAATGTCAGCCTTGCAAAGAACAGGAAAATTGGAAAGATTTGCACAGCATAAGCAAAAATCCTGGAGCAGAAAGATGTTGTTAACAAAGCTCAAGTTCTAAAATTGTATTCCTCAATTCTTAAAGACAGAATAATTTTTCTATCATTTTTAAATCAATAACATCATGAAAGATTATCTAAAATTGTTAATTATTTCACTATTTTGAAGCAATGTCACATAATTGTGTATATTTGCTTCTGTGTGTGTGTGTGTGTGTGTGTGTGTGTGTGTGTGTGTGCTTAGTCATGTCTGACTCTTTGTGACCCCATGGACTGTATAGTCTGCCAGGCTCCTCTGTCCATGGATTTTCCAGGCAAGATTACTGGAGTGGGATCCATTTACTCCTCCAGGGAATCTTCCTGGCCCAAGGATCGAACCTGCATCTCCTGCACTGCAGGCAGATTCTTAACCACTAAGTCATCGGGAAAGCCCTGAAGTGAAAGTCGCTTAGTTGTGTACGACCCTTTGCAACCCCATGGACTATACAGTCCATGGAATTCTCTAGGCCAGAATACTGGAGTAGGTAGCACTACCCTTCTCCAGGGGATCTTCCCAACCCAGGGGTTGAACCCAGGTCTCCTGCATTGCAAGGGGATTCCTTACCAACTGAGCTATCAGTGAAGCCCTGAAGAAGTCCTAGAGCATACTGAGAGAAAGTATTAAGGTATAACCCACTGTGGGTCTTACACACAAGAATTACAAGAGAAAAAGTTTTTTACTTTCTTATGATTGTGTGGTGTATATAATGAGATGTGTGTGGTTCAGAAGCTCTATGTTTCATATTCCTTACTTGGTTAATTAAAAGTCAAAGAGTAAAGGATGCAACACATATAAGAAAACAGAGAAGAAAAAGCTGGAAATGCCTATAGGGGAGAAATGGTGTTTACGCTGTGACTAGTCAGTGACATATCCTGGTTATTGATACTGCTTATTGTAATATCATCCACATGCAGCCTGTGTATGTTACCAAAACTTGCATGTTCTGCATAATGTTGAATTTCCCCAAAACTCTGCAAAGCAGGTGCAGATTATATTATTAATCTCACTGTTACAGAAGAAT
Organism: Bos javanicus; assembly: GCF_032452875.1. NCBI lineage: Eukaryota > Metazoa > Chordata > Mammalia > Artiodactyla > Bovidae > Bos > Bos javanicus. Next base: position 4,960,137 of record NC_083881.1, read on the forward strand.
TTTTTTCCTCTCAGAATACTAAATGACTTTCCCAAGGCTACCCAGCTAATACATAAGCCTCTCTGTCGCTCTCTATTTTTAACTTCTAGCTATTAGGACTCATTAGTTTCTGTCATGAACATAAAAAATAAATGTGCAAAGTTTTGGAAGAAAACTTAGGACGCTATCTTTACGGTGTGTGAGTAGATAACATTTTTTAGATGGGGTATAAAATGCAATAAACATGTTAATAATCACCAAGAATAAATTAGACCACATGAAAATTAAAATCTTTGGCCCCATCCAAAGATAACTTTAGGAAAATAAATTGGCAAGTCACAGACTGAGAAATTATTCACAATATGCATATTTGAGAAAATGCTTGTATCCATAATATACAAATAATTCACACTCTCACAATTCTACAATAAAAAAACAGACAATCCACTAAAACTAAAAACACTTGAAGAGTCAGTTTATAGTTAAATGAAGTAAATAGCCGCAAAATACTTGAGAAGATGTTTCAACTTCATTAGTCAGCCAGGAAATGCAAATTAAAGCCACAACGAGGTGCCACTACACACCCATTGGAATGGGTAAACTTAAAAAAAATAAAATAAAAAACATAATACAAAGTAGAGATGTGGAGAAACTGGAACTTTCAGGCTGGAGGGAAAGCAAAATGATAAAATTTTGGAGAATGGTTTGGTATTCTCTTTTAAAGTTAAACATACATCAACCATATAAACCAGGGGTTCCAATCCTAGGTATTTTACACAGATTAAAAAAATATATATATATATATATATATATATACATCTATACAAAGACTGGTATATGAATATCCATGACAGCTTCACTTATTTTAACCAAAACATGAAAATAACATCCATGTTTATAATGAAGGTGTATAAATAAAGTGATGGCATATACATTAATCAGATCGCCACTATGTGCGCTTTGAATATCTTATCATTTGAAATGTCAATTACACCTCAATAAAGCTGGAAAGTAAATTGGGGTGTGCCCACACCATACAATTCTATTTGCCATAAAATAAATGAGCTGCTGATAGATAAACAGCATGCATGAATCTCAAAAAGGTTATATAAAGCAAATGGCACTTACATAAAGTAGTGCGTATTCAATGATGATGTCTACACGAAAATCTAGAAAGGAAGACTCTATTCTCAGGTGAGAGAATGTAAATCAGCATGGAGTTCAGGATGGCATAGTAATGGGCACAGGCACGAGTGAAGTTCAAGTCGCTCAGTCATGTCCAACTCTTTGCGACCCCATGGACTATATAGTCCATGGAATTCTCCAGGCCAGAATACTGGAGTGTATAGCCTTTCCCTCCAGGGGATCTTCACAACCCAGGGATCAAACCCGGGTCTCCTGCATTGCAGGCGGATTCTTTACCAACTGAGCTATCATGGAAGCCCTGGTAATGGGCAGAAGGCATGAATGATGGGAATGTTTGGGATCTTGATCATGACGACAGTTATTCTGGTGTAACCATTGCCAAAACTCACTGAAACGTGCATTTAAAAAGTGTGTGTTTTTGTTGTACCTGAATTACACATCAATCAGGTTGATTCACTAAAATGCATCGCATTGCACTATGACACTCTAATAATGACAAAACTGGGCATTGTATTTTAGATCACACAGGCAGAAACCGTACTCAGTTCCAGAAAGATAAATACGGTTTAGCTAGGCTTTCAGCAATCAGTGTAAGCAGAAGACAAACAAATTAAGGAAGATAAGAGTGGGCATTTCTCAGGAGAGCCTGAGCTCCAGGATGTGTAGAGAAGGGAGACCCTGAAAGCTGCCCGGGTGTACACGAGAGTGGGAAAGCCATTGCGGGGTGACACAGCACGCTCCTCCAAAAAGTCCTGCCCGAGAAGGAGAGGCCAGTGATGAAGGTTGTTGTTTAGCTTCTGAGTCCTGTCTGACTCTTTGCGAGCCTGTGAACTGTAGCCCACCAGGCTCCTTTGTCCATGGGATTTCCCAGGCAAGAATACTGGAGCGGGTTGCCATTCCCTTCTCCAGGGATCTTCCTGACTCAGGAATCGAAACTGGGTCTCCTGTATTGGGTGGATTACTGCTGAGCCATGAGTGAAGTCCAATGAGTAAGTTTAAGGGGGGCAAAACTGACAAACACTGCCTCGGCATCAACAGTGGTCAAGGTTGACATCATCAGGAAGTTTTTAATTGAGCACAGATGTGTTAGTGGGAGTTGGATATAAGGTTTAAGAAATATGTACATGAATAAAGAGAAATTTGGGGGGCAGAGGTGGCATTCCCAGAGATGCAAGAGTGAGGACGGATCTATAGTTGTGAGCTGAGAGCAGGACCGGGTGGAGCAGCAGAAGCAGCGGGAAACATCAAGACAGGTTTTAGGGCTGAGCAGCCCATTACTTTGCCAACAAAGGTCTGTCTAGTCAAGGCTATGGTTTTTCCAGTGGTCATGTATGGATGTGAAAGTTGGACTGTGAAGAAAGCTGAGCACTGAAGAATTGATGCTTTTGAACTGTGGTGTTGGAGAAGACTCCTGAAAGTCCCTTGGACTGCAAGGAGATCCAACCAGTCCATTCTAAAGGAAATCAGTCCTGGGTGTTCATTAGAAGGACTGATGCTGAAGCTGCAACTCCAATACTTTGGCTACCTGATGTGAAGAAAAGACCCTGATGCTGGGAAAGATTGAAGGGAGGAGGAGAAGGGGATGACAGAGGATGAGATGGTTGGATGGCATCACCGACTCAATGGATATGAGTTTGAGTAAACTCCAGGAGTTGGTGATGGGCAGGGTGGCCTGGCATGCTGCAGTCCATGAGGTCACAAAGAGTCGGACATGACTGAGTGACTGAACTGAACTAAGCTTGAAGCAGAGAGAGCAGCAAAAAACACAGCTTAGTGGTCAAGGGGACTTTCGCGATGGGGCAAGCTCTTGATCATTAGAATCACAGGCTCCTTATCTCCCTATCACAGAAAGAGACCTATCACAGAAGAAAACCTTATCACAGGAAGAGACATTTAATTTTCAAAGCATGGATTCACCAAGATGTTTATGACCATTGTGAGTGTAATCCTGCGTTGTCACTAGGAAATTTTCCCAGAGATATTATGCTCCCCAATGTGTTAAAGTTTCCTTGAAACTTCACCTTCTCAGACCCATTGACTTCGCAGTCTGAGATGAAAATTGCTGTCACCGGTACTGGCACCCAGCATTCCCTCTGGCCACTGTTAGGCAGAAGTCTTGAATCCATCACGATTGTTAGTCTCAGGCAGCCCTTCTCACAACCGCGATCTAGGCAGCCTCTTCTAAGAGATTCAAGGAACACTGATAGATAATAAAGATGATGACAAGAAAAATAAGAACAAAATATTGACAATAAAATGAATAACAAACAATAATGGAGAGACTGTCTGGATATACATACTGAGGCACTAAATGCATTATCTTATTTAACCCTCCCAAGACCCCTTAGGTTCATCTTGTCATTATTCCCAATTTTCAAACATGACAGTTCAGTGTCACAACAATTTTGATTCCTCAATATTAAACATTCAGTAATTTGGTGGAGTAGAGATGTGAGCTATTCTAACAGTCTATATTTATGCTCTGCTGCTGCTAAGTGGCTTCAGTCGTGTCTGACTCTGTGCGACCCCATAGACAGCAGCCCACCAGGCTCCCCTGTCCCTGGGATTTTCCAGGCAAGAACACTGGAGTGGGTTGCCATTTCCTTCTCCAATGCATGAAAGTGAAAAGTGAAAGTGAAGTCGCTCAGTCGTGTCCAACTCTAGCGACCCCATGGACTGCAGCCTACCAGGCTCCTCTGTCCATGGGATTTTCCAGGCAAGAGTACTGGAGTAGGGTGCCATCGCCTTCTCCGATATTTATGCTCTAAAAGATGATAAACATTTGAATTTATTTTAGATTTACAGGAAAGTTATATGTTATGGAGCTCCTCTGATACCCCAGGGCTTTATATGTGTCCACATACACACCATTTGTCCTACTGAACTCAGACCTTCCCACCCGAAAGATTTGACAGAGGGCCTGCCTCTGTGAAACTGCTGGCTACTTCTCTGTGTTAGGTTTCCATTTCTCTCCCCAAATTTTCATCCTGTGCTTTTTACCTTCCTGATGAACCTTAATACCAGGGTGTTCTATCAGCTACTCAACCACATAACTGAAGCTGAATTTATCTTGGTTGCCTCCTTAATCCCCTGCCTTGTTGAATTCATGGAGCTCTCACCACTTATATTATTCAGACTCTAATGTCTGTAGACTTCTTTCCACAACCAATCAATAAAATTTCTAATTCAGTTACTAATTTCCTGTACCTCTTAACTAATCTCCAAAATGCTCTCTGCTGCATTCACTTTCCCCTTTGATTAATTAAGCACACAATCAGCTCACCTCAGTGATACCAGCAGTGTAGTGAGAAGACATCGGGAGGAATTAATATCAGCATCAGTTCAGCCATAGACAAATTTTTGCCATTAGTGGATTATTGAAATTCTGAAGACTTCAGTCCCTCCTTTGGCAAAAGATTAGCAGAACCTAACCGCTTATTTTTATTAACTTTTAAAGTTGGTCCTAGAACCAATCACCCTTGAATACCAAAGGAAGACTCTTTCTCCATATATATATGGCTCACTAGTGGTAAAGAACCTGCCTGCCAATACAGGAGATATATGAGAGGTGAATTCAATCCCTGGGTTAGTAAGATCCCCTGGAGGAAGAAATGGCAACCCGCTCCAGTATTCTTGCCTGGAGAATCCCATGGGCAGAGGAGCCTGATGGGCTACAGTCTGTAGGGTCACACAGAGTCAGACGTGACTGAAGCAACTAAGCAAATATATATATATATGTGTGTGTGTGTGTGTGTGTGTGTGTGTATATAAAATACATTATATATAAAATATATACAAATAATATAATATATAATATATACAAATAATATATATAGATAATATATAATATATACAAATAATCTATATAATAATATATACAAATTTTGAGAAATACATGTTCCTGGCCTCCTCCAAACAGGTTTGGTTCTGATGCCTCTAGTTCACAGAGATGTGAGTGGCAGATGGAAGGCAAATCCATTATTCTCTGATGGCAGCTGTAGGAGGACCCTGGCAGACGGTGGCCTTCATTTCCCAGGAGCTCCCAGATGTGCTCCTGAGAGTCATCTGAGGTGTCCAAGCAGCTGCCTTCACTGGGTCTGCAGTCTGCGAATTTCTTCATGGATGAAACAACGAGCCCGGCAGAGGCCTCACTGACTCTGGCCCTCCAGCTCTTCTATGTATGAAACGTCTGACCGCTCAAAAAGCTGGAGCCAGTTGTATTTTTCATTCACCGAACCCAGACTTGGAAAAGTGTGGGTAATCCTGTTTCAGCTACACATCAGCGCGTCCTGAATTACAGACCCAGCTCACAAACCAGCACCGTGGCACAAAGAGCCACTCTGGTGTGAACAACGCCCGTAGAATTGATATGTCATGAGGGCGCCACATTGGCACTTGCTAAAGTAATGTGCATCGCATATTATACCTGCTGTGTAAATTGTAAATGAACATTTTTAAGTTCTAATTCATTGTGAATAGTTAATGCTGGAAGCTGTGTAATTAGAGGGGACACTGGTGACACCTTCTCCTCACGTGTGTTTTGGGGTAAAGGGAGTTTTGATTCCGGGCCATAGGTGACCTGGGCCAATAGTTCTCTCAGGGAGAAAGAAGGGTCGAGAGAAGGAATTTCTGTGCTCCTTTGCTCCACCTTCTCCTTGACTTTCCTCCTGGAGGAAGATGACGCCGACTGAGGGAAATGAAGTGAACTCTCAGTGCTGACGTGCGGCCAGACCTGGGTGTCTCTAAGCTGTTGGTCACCTGTGCTTTTTCTCTCCCAAGGGCACCCTGTGTCTTTGTCCCCTCCCCGTGCCTCTCTCCGTCTTGCTCCCTTCCTCTCTTGCCATGAAAACCAAGCTCCACTGGCCTGTTTGTCTTTTCAGAGGCTGGGACAGTGACTGACACATAGTGCTCAACACCTGTCTGAAAAATAAAGGGAAATTGGGGTACATTTTTAGCTTATCAATGTATTAAAATTCAAAATAATGTGAGACCTCATAGATTCCTCCTTGCTACCCCAGTTGCAGAAGCACTATGATAGAATACACCTTCAGGTCATTCTAAGGTGATAGGCAGGCAAAGGGAAGAAAGGGAGCTCTTAGACACTGCTTAGGTGTTAGACACTGCTCACTCGATAGGGAGATGCTGATTGGAGAGCACTCTTGTTATCGGCACAGAATAACTATTGTCCCTGGGTCTCCCGCATCATAGGTGTCTGCAGGGAGCCCTTAGCCCTTAGCCTTCCTCCAGGTTCTTAGCAAAGGTGTTCTACGTCACTGAAATTTCATACAGAAAATTGTGTATTCCTCCACAGGTTAGCTCTAAGAAGGCAGAAAGGTTTTCGGCTTGTCACAAGGAGTCTTCGTTACAACTTGTGCTCCGCAAAATAAACGTTTAAAGTTCACTGATATGGATCCCAGCAGCACTTGTCATCAGCCATGGAAATTCTGCAAATTACGAATTTTATGTACCTCATTTGTTCATTTTCTGCAACAGTGTAGCGATCACATTTTCATCACAATATGAGACACAATGAAAATGGTAAGGACCATGTTGAGGGAATTCCTCTCCAGGTGACCTGGGACTGTGGCTCCCTCAGTCACTTCAGCCAAGCCATACTGCTTCAGTGGCAGCAGTTTTTTTTTTGTTTTTAATTAAAAAAATTATTTTATGAAAGCATATTTGACTTACAATGTTGTGTTAATTTCTACTGTATAGCAAAGTAGTTTATTTATATATATATACATGTGCAAAAGATATATTTTTAAAATATATGAATTTGTACTGCAAATAATCATCTAAAGAGTAGATTCATGTATTTTTATTGCTTAGTTTAAAATTTTTTATTTTGTATTAGAGTAGAGTTGAGAAGAAATGGCAACCCACTCCAGTGTTCTTGCCTGGAGAATCCCAGGGACGGGGGAGCCTGGCGGGCTGCGGTCTATGGGGTCGCACAGAGTCGGACACGACTGAAGCGACTCAGCAGCAGCAGCAGCAGCAGAACTGACTAACAACGTCACATTAGTTTCATGTGTACCGCAACATGATTCAGCCATACATATATATGCATCTATTTGATTCCAAATTATTTTCCCATTTAAGTTATTGCAGAGTATTGAGCAGAGTTCCCTGTGCTATACAGTAGGTGCTTGTAGGCTATCTATTTTTAATACAGCAGTGTGTATATGTTGATCCCAAACTCCCCAGCTCTCCCTCCCTTCACCCTTCCCATCTGGAAACTAAAAGTTCCTTCTTTATATCTGTGAGTGTGTTTCTGTTTTGTAAATAAGTTTATATCGGTTTTTTAGATTCCACACCTAAGTGATATCAAATGATGTTTGTTTTCCTCTGTCAGGCTTCTTTCACTTAGTATGAGAATCTCCAGGCCCATCCATGTTGCTGCATCTGGCATTATTCCATTCTTTTTAACGGCTGAGTAATATTCCACTGTACATATGTACCTCATCTTCTTTATCCACTCATCTGTTGATGAACATTTAGGTTGCTTCCATGTCCTGGCTGCTGTAAAGAGTGCTGCAATGAACACTGTGTGTGGGGGGGCCAGGGCAGCGGGGGGAAGCATGCATTCTTCCCTGCCATGTTTTTCTCTGGATATATGCCAAGGACTGGAATTTCTGGTTCATACAGTACCTCTTGGAAGTACTGATGCTGAAGCTGAAACTCCAATACTTTGGCCACCTCATGTGAAGAGTTAACTCATTGGAAAAGACCCTGATGCTGGGAGGGATTGGGGGCAGGAGGAGAAGGGGATGACAGAGGATGAGATGGCTGGATGGCATCACCGACTCTATGGATGTGAGTCTGAGTGAACTCCAGGAGTTGGTGATGGACAGGGAGGCCTGGTGTGCTGTGATTCATGGGGTTGCAAAGAGTTGGACACGACTGAGCGACTGAACTGAACTGATCTGATGGTAGCTCTATTTTTAGTTTTTTTAAGAAACCTCTATATTGTTCTTCGTAGCAGCTGTAGCAATTTACATGCCCACCAACAGTGAAGGAGGGCTCCCTTTTCTCCATGCCCTATCCAGCACTATTATTTGTAGACTTTTTGATGACGGGCATTCTGACTCATTAAGGCAATATCTCTTTCCGGTTTTGATTTGCTTTTCTCTAATGATGAGAAATGTTGAGCATCTTTCGCTGTGCCCATAGGCCATCTGCTGTTTTCTTAGGATAAGTGTCTATTTAGGCCTTCTGTCCACTTTTTCAGTGGGTTGTTTATTTTTATTTATTTATTTTTTTGATAATGAACTGCATGAGCTGTTTGTAAATTTTGGAGATTAATCACTTGTCAGTCACATCATCTGCAAATATTTCCTTCTATTCTGTGGGTTGTCTTTCCCTTTCATTTATGGTTTCCTTTGCTGTGCAAAAGCTTTGAGTTTGATTAGGTCTAATGGGAGCAGTTTTAAATACACAAGGATGGCTATGGTTGCAGTACTGGGGAAATCTGACACTTCAGTGCCAAACTGAGCATTTCAAAGAATCAAATATTTAATGTGTAAGTCACAGTTTCTGAAAACCTTTCATAATAGATGAAGTTAAGCCTGTCTCTCAAGAGTGATGGAGTGATAATGAAGTTACCACGTGGCCAGCTTAGCTGACTGTGGGTCTGATTCATCGACCATTGGTTACTCTATAACCCTTGGATCTCTAGTGAACCCTGCTTTGGTTTTAACTAAGTATAAAATAAGAAGAAATAATCCTCAACATTCAAAATTTTAAAAAAAACTCAAATTCTAAAGCCTAAAGGCTTTGAAAAGGCATTTTAAAACAGATTTGAATTGAAGAAATGAATCTCCTGCCTTTTGGCCTCCTGGCAAGGAAGATCATCCGTCAGCTAATTAGCAGAAGAAATGAGCCTGCACTTTAACCTACTTACTTTTGAAATTAATCATCCCAAGTCTACCTGTTTTAATTAAGTGTATTTAAGGTTCACACAAAGGGATTTAATTAGACTTAGATACAGTGCCAAGCTGGGAATCCCAGAAAGGGCACTTACGCCTTGAAGAAAAGCACACCATCATTGGAGCAGGCTTGACCTCACGCCCTCTGAAATGCAAGCTCTGTGTTTTTCCTTAAAGATGTGGAATTCTGGATTTCTTGAACCCAGAAATGTTCTTTTGCTTGATTTTACCATTTAATCATTTTGAAAATGATGTATCTGAATAGATTTAGCCTCGCACTATGGAGTGCTATAATGAGAAAGATCTTTCACTTTACCTAGTCCAGCTCCCTTGTTTTTCCTACTAATGTAAAAATGCAGACATTTTAAGAGAGTAAATATCTTGCCCAAGCAGGAGAGAAATTGTGTAGAGACAGAGCTCGGAACAAAACCCAATTCTCTATACGCTGTGATCAATGCGTCTTTCACCACGTCATGTTTCAGTATTTTGATTCTATGTGAGCATTCAACAATTTCCAGCTGTTAAAAACCATCTATTTATCATTATGTGTTAATCACTTATGCTTAATAATACAAACAACGCTATTGTCAATGGAGCTATCTTATTTCAAAATAAATAGGGACTTCCCTGCTAGTCCAGAGGTTAAGAATCCTCCTTCCAAGGCAGGCGATGCAGGTTAGATCCCTGGTTGGGGAACAAAGATCCAATATGCCATGGATAACTAAGACCTAATGCAGCCAAATAAATATTTAAAAAACAAGCAACACAAAACCCACCCAGATTCACAAGTGTTTGGCTCAAACTCATTAAAGTCAATCTTGAGTCTTTTTTTCACACTTCAAATCTGTAATGCTGCTTAGCTCCTGTTTTGGGGAATGATTTATAAGTAGAGCACCCACCTTCAACAAATGACATCGTTGTGATTTAAGGCCAAAGCACGCAAAGACCACAAAAGCCACCAAACTGGGAAAAGGCATGAAAGTCAAAGGTTGTCAGATTTGAAGGTTGCACGCCATTGTTTCTCGTAATTCCAGACAGTCTTCTGGGTGTAGAAATATAGTGCCCATCGACCTATAGAAATAACTCAAAGTCCAACTGGATTTCATATTCTAGTCAGGGAGCTTCTTGAAGCTTCTTGAAGTGTGGAAAGGGTTAAGACTATCTGAATGCATTTCTGAAGGAACCACCACAGCCAGCTTGTGCGGCACAAGAGAGGAGGTTTTCCTGGTCGTTGCTTTTACTATAGGCTAGAGGCTGATTTTGGTTTTTCTAAGGTGTTCATTATACTCATCATCAAATAAGAGTATTTCTTCAATTCATTCATTGATAGATCTAATATTTATTGAGCACATACCATGCATCAAGCAGTTTTCTTTGTTGGGAGTGTGCAGATATGAATAAGTATAACCCCTGCCTATATATTGTAAAGCAAGAGTGAGATAAAAATAATAACAATGATAGCACATGATCTAAGCTCAATAAGCAGTCTGTGCCATGAAGAAATATAAAACAGGATAAAGAAGACAGAAAGGGACAAGGAATTATTTTCCGTGAGGAAAATTAAAGGATTCCTTTTGAAGTACTGTTTGAACAGAGACCTGAATGAAGACACAGAAGGTGACATGGAGACAACTGAGAAAAAAGAAAGATCCAGGCAGAAGCAGCCTCACATACAAAAGGTCTCAGAGGGTTTCTGCTCGCTCGGCAAGATCGTACAGTGACCATGTCAATAATGCATACAAACATCACCTTGCGTGGTGACTCTGAGCCAGACACTGCAGTAAGCTTGTAATCACAGCAACTCAGTGAAATGGTTACTGTCATTATTTTTCTCATTTTATAGGTGTTTAAACTGAAGCGTAGAAAGTATTGATGATTTTCTCCAGGTCAGACAGGTAGAAAATATTTGTTCAGTAGATAAAAGTACAGTCAGAAGAGGCAATACCCAAGATACAATTTTACATAAACAAGGCTTGAGTTATCTGAAACATAGAAAATGGAGGGTACGAATTGGAAGAGGATGAAGTTAGAAACAGAGAATCAATCTAAGGAGTCCTGGCAAGAAACAATATGGAATGAACCAAGGAAGTAGCTTTAGAAAATGAAAGGAGATGATGATTTTGAGAAATGCTTAGGAACTTGCAAGAATTGATGACTTGTTGGATATGAGTGATAAGGATTATGATAAAGGAGGAGTTCTTTAAAAGCCTTGGCAGATTGAAATAATGCAATGTCCTTTCCAATTCTTCTCAAATTGTGGAAGCACCAAATCTGAAATGTTGGACATTTCGGTTAATCTTGAAGTTACTGGATTTTTATTTTCTGTTCAGTTCAGTTTAATCACTCAGTCGTGTCCGACTCTTTGTGACCCCATGAACCACAGCACGCCAGGCCTCCCTGTCCATCATCAACTCCCGGAGTCCACCCAAACCCATTGTCTATTGAGTCAGTGATGCCATCCAGCCATCTCATCCTTTGTCGTCCCCTTCTCCTCCTGCCCCCAATCCCTCCCAGCATCAGAGTCTTTTCAAATGAATCAGCTCTTCGCATCAGTTGGCCAAAGTATTGGAGTTTCAGCTTCAACATCAGTCCTTCCATTGAACACCCAGGACTGATCTCCTTTAAGATGGACTGGTTGGATCTCCTTGCAGTCCAAGGGACTCTCAAGAGTCTTCTCCAATACCACAGTTTAAAAGCATCAGTTCTTCGGCACTCAGCTCTCTTTATAGTCCAACTTTCACATCCATACATTACCACTGGAAAAACCATAGCCTTGACTAGATGGACCTTTGTTGACAAAGTAATGTCTCTGTTTTTTAAGATGCTGTCTAGGTTGGTCATAACTTTTCTTCCAAGGAGCAAGCGTCTTTTAATTTCATGGCTGCAGTTACCATCTGCAGTGATTTTGGAGCCCCCCAAAATAAAGTCAGCCACTGTTTCCACTGTTTCCCCATCTATTTCCCATGAAGTGATGGGACCAGATGCCATGATCTTAATTTTCTGAATGCTGAGCTTTAAGCCAACTTTTTCACTCTCCACTTTCACCTTCATCAAGAGGCTCTTTAGTTCTTCTTCACTTTTTGCCAAAGGGTGGTGTCATCTGCATATCTGAGGTTATTGATATTTCTCCCCGCAATCTGGATTCCAACTTGTGCCCCCTCCAGCCCAGTGTTTCTCATGATGTACTCTGCATACAAGTTAAACAAGCAGGGTGACAATATACAGCCTTGATGTACTCCTTTTCCTATTTGGAACCAGTCTGTTGTTCCATGTCCAGTTCTAACTGTTGCTTCCTGACCTGCATACACATTTCTCAAGAGGCAGGTCAGGTGGTCTGGTATTCCCATCTCTTTCAGAATTTTCCACAGTTTATTGTGATCCACACAGTCAAAGGCTTTGGCATAGTCAATAAAGCAAAAATAGATGTTTTGCAAGAAGTCTTTTGCTTTTTTGATAATCCATTGGATGTTGGCAATTTGATCTCTGGTTCCTCTGCCTTTTCTAAAACCAGCTTTTAGAAACCAGCTTTTTTTCCCCCTCTGGTTTTCAGCTCAAATTGGACTTTTATTAAAATGTACTGTAGACAGATATGTTTTATAATGTGAACTTCAGATTGTGCATGGATAACAGAGAAAAGAGTCAAAGAACCACAATATACATGATGGAGAAAGTAGTTGTATTCTAAGAGGTATTATTCCTTACTTTTAATTTTAGAAGAAATAAAGCCAATATTGTTTCCTATATCCTTATTTAAAGATGAAGAGATAGAGACCCACTTAGGGAGAGCTATTGACCTGAAGTCACTTAACAGATGAGGAAAGATTCAGTGCTGGAACCTAGGCCTTCTTTCATGGCCCCTGCATTATGAGGAAACCTGAATTGTCATGCATTCCTGACTTCTTCCTGATGTATAACACTGGATTTTTTTTCTGACATGTTTTCCTTCCTTGCTCTGATGTTCATTTGAATGTTCTGATAAAGTAATACTGAGAAAATTCCTTCACTTATTCTACAAATATCAGTGGTTACCAACAATATGACAAGTGTCGTGCTAGGTCCTTAGATCATCCTCTATGGCCCTAAATACTATTTTTCAATTGAAGTATAGTTGATTTCGATCTTCCCAGGTGGCGCAGTGGTAAAGAATCTGCCTGCCAATGACGGAAACACAAAGAGACACAAGTTCAATTCCTGGGTCGGCAAGATGCTCTGGAGTAGGAAATGGCAACCCGCTCCAGTATTCTTGCCTGGAAGATCCCATGGACAGAGGTGCCTGGTGGACTACAGTTCATGGGGTTATAGTCAGACACAACTGAACAACCGCACACACGCATAGTTGATTTCTGATGCTGTGTTACTTTCAGGTGTACTGATACTATTGATAAAATTTTCATTGAGTACCTACTGCATACTAGGCACTGTTCCAATGCCTATACTTGTAAGGTACATTTTAATACATGAATTCAAATTGAAGTCAGTTTTATGCCCAAATCCCTGTTCCTTCCACCAGGCAGAGATATTAGGCTGAAAACTGTCTTCAGTTTCTTTGTTCAATAATTACTTGCTTCCACGTTTCTTCTGCCTCTTCCATATCTGATGATTTATACTTGGTATTAGGCTATTCTCTACCACACTTTGTTTCTTTACTTTCTAGAAAAAATGATTTTTTTAAATTCATATACCAGTGCAAATAATGAGTTCTTGGAAACACAGCTCCTGGTAGACACTCAAGGAGTGACTAGCATCACAAAATAAAGGCTGCCTTGCCTGTGAGCATCACTGAGGGAGTGATATGGATGGTGTCTTGTCAGGATCACCACTGTTTATTTATAGAGGAGAGCTGGCCACCTGACCCGCCACAGAACGGAGGGCTTTCTCAGCAGTTAAGCAGACTTTTGTGGACATTTCTAGGCTTGTTAGAACTGAGGTATGCCTTCACCGAACAAGCACTCTCTCAATCTCTCATTCATCACTACCTTTTGATGAGGTCATTTTCTTTTTTCTTTTTTTAAATTTTATTTTATTTTTAAACTTTACATAGTTGTATTGGAGTCTAGTTAACAATGTTGTGTTAGGTTCAGGCGTCATATCCTTACCATCAATGCAAGCTAACCCTATGTGGGTTTTTCTGAGAAGGAGATGGGGGGAAAATTAAATGCTCCCATTTTCAATAAATCCTATGTGAAAACCTTTAACTATTTTCATCAGTGGGATCCACAATTATTTTGGAATGGGCCTGTAATGCGGTTGCTAATGTCTATTTTTATAAGGTTCTGCATCACCCTAACAACTTACCCAGTAAACTTGTCAGATGTCAACAACACGGTGCTGGAATCTAGTCCCCGGGTTTATTAACTGCTGTGCCCTGTGGCATTTTCTCAGAATGACTGTATAACATTGAGCCCGAGGCCGCTTTTACTTCTAACATAAATACAAGACCAACCTTAATAAAGCAGATGAATTACACTGCAGTGTAAATTAGACTGTTCTAATGGACTCTGCCAGTGAACGTAGTGAAATAGTAACCAACGTGATTAGGTTTACTAGGCCGGAGACACTGATTGTAAATCATGAAAGCCTGCCAATTTTTATTTGATTTTATTGGTTTTCTCATTCGCGTCTCTCACCTCTTGAGGGAGCAATTGGTTTGCCCGTGGACCACCGCTCAGGCTTCCGCAGGCCTGGGTCAGCTTTTTCTGAGTCACAATACAAATATAGAGAAAGTCCATAAGATCCGAAGAGTACATGTGTTCTACGAAAAATCTAAGCTCAGGGGAACTGAATCTCATTTCTTCTGAGGCATCAGAAATAAGGTTTGGATTATTTGTGCGTAGTTGATATGTTCCTTAGATTTTAGGAGTTGTCATGTAAACATATGTTTTGAAATTTCTTCTGGTTTTTTGTTAGTTTGTTATTTAGAAGCAAGTCAAGCAAAAGGAATTAAAGTGACCCCTCTAAAAAAAGAGGGGTCAGGAAAGGACAGGAAAAGATGTTTAACGCAGCTAATTATCATAGAAATGCAAATCAAAACTACAATGAGGTATCACCTTACACTGGTTAGAATGGCCATCATCAAAAAATCTACAAACAATAATTGTTGGAAAGGGTGTGGAAAAAAGGGAAGCCCCCATACACTGTTGGTGGAAATGTAAATTAATACAGACACTTTGGAGAATGATATAGAGGTTCCTTAAAAAAAACCAAAAAACTAAAAATAGAGTTGTCATATGACCCAGGAAAATCCCACTCCTGGGCATAGACCCTGAGAAAACCATAATTCAAAAAGATACATGCATCCCAATGGTCAAAGCAGCACTATTTATAATAGCCAGGACATGGAAGCAGCTCAAATCCATTCAACAGATGAATGGATAAAGAAGATGTACGTGTATACCGTGAAACATTACTCTGCCATTTAAGAAAATGAAATAACACCATTTGAAGAAACATGGATGGACCTGGAGACTGTCATACTGAGTGAAGTCAGACAGAAAGGGACAAATACTGTATGTTATGGCTTATGTGTGTAATCTTAAAAAAAAGGTAGAAATGAACTTACTTACAAAACAGAAATAGTCACAGATGTAGAAAACAACCTCACGGTTACCAGCGGGGGGGAGAGATAAGGGGTAAATTGGGAGATTGGGATCAACATATACACAGTACTATATATAAAACAGATAACTGACAAGGACCTACTGTATAGCACAGGTAACCCAATGCTCTGTAATGATCTATATGGAAAAGGAATCTGATAAAGGGTAGATGAATATATGTGCATGACTGATCGACCTTGCTGTACAGAGGAAACTAACCCAACATTGTAAATCAACTCTACTCCAAAACAATAAAAATAAAAACAAATAAAAATGAAGGGATCCAAGGTGTGTTTGCCCCAAAGGACACCTGTGGGGACCAAAGCAATCTCTTTCAGAAGCGGTGCAGGAGGTGAGGGGTTGAGAGGGAGCACCAAGGAAAATCACTCTAGAAATATTATTTGCTTAGAAAATAAATTTGTAAGGAGCAGAATGGTGTGTCCAAAAGATTTGAACTAAGAGACAAAAGGGACAATCCCAGTGTGAAGTGGAAGGACACAGGGCAAGAAGAAACTTCAGAAGGAAAGCTGAGTGTATGCAAACATTTCTCACTGGGGCGGGGATAAGAAAAGGAATTCAATGATTTTTCTGTGAAAGCTGTGGGTCCACCCAGGGAGACAACTTACCCTGTGAGGAAGAATCAGAGGCCACTGCTCTCTAGACTGAATGCACAGCCCCAGGCACAGAGGGAGGGCTTTTGAGACTAGATCCTCTGGTCTTGTTATCCATCCTGCCTCTGGGGTATTGAAAAGAGAGATGAGTAAGAATAAAAGTTGTTTTCCTAAAAATACTGTTCATGGCTTTGGTAACATTTCTTTCCCCCAAAAACAGAAAACAAAAGAGGACCTTGGCTCTACCACACCAAGCTGCTGGAGAAATGGCATGTTTGTATGGGGAACGTTCATGGAGATGACAATGGCCTATTGGTATGGAAATTGTCAGTGTTTATACATCTTTCTGGGCTTCCCAAGTGGCACCAGTGGTAAAGAACCCACCTGCCAATGCATGAGACATAAGAGACATGGGTTTGATCCCTGGGTTGGGAAGATGCCCTGGAGGAGGGCATGGCAACCCACTCCAGTATTTTGCCTGGAGAATAAGGAGCCAAGTGGGCTATAGTCCATGGAGTCACAAAGAGTCAGACACGACTGAAGCAACTTAGCACACACGCACAAACATCTATCTCATGAGACAACAAACTTCTTTGTTTGTTGAGGAGCTGTGCCCGATTCATCTCTGTATCGTATAGAGCACATGTTCAGGAAACAGGCGCTGAGTTCTCTGCTGAGGGAGAGAAGCCAGGAGCAGATGTGGATTTGTAAAGCAGCTCAAACCTTGGCTTCCCAGGAAGTGTTAATTCCACGTGCTGGGTACATTCAGAGCAGGACAGAAGGACAGAGGATTGATTTTGCAGGTTGTCCTTTGCAAAAACGATGGTCTGGCGTTTTGACCCATGAAGCAAGACTGCACGTGTGTGTCTCAATGGAACCCTGAGGCAGACAGTTTGAGGAGGGCGGCAGATGAGCTTGGAAGACCTCGTGCTGTGGGCATCTGGCAGTGGGCTGCAGGGACCGAGGAAAGCCTGTGGACACTGGGGGCTGTCACACACCCAGAGGCTGGGTTCTAGAGGAACTATGGAGTCAAAAGTGTTAGTTGTTCAGTCATATCCAACTCTGCAACCCCATTGTAGCCCGCCGGGCTCCTCTGCCCATGGGATTTCGCAGGCAAGAATTCTGGAGTGGGTTGCCATTCCCTTCTTCAGGGGATCTTCCCGACCCAGGGATCGAACCCGAGTCTCCTGCACTGCAGATGGATTCTTTACCATCTGAGCTACCAGGGAAGCACAAGTTAGCCACTAAGCAGGATTGTCTGAACCCAAGCAAACGAGCTGGCAAATATCTGTGTGATCATCAGAGTCCAGCCATGGAAGGCAAAGCTGATAACATCTGGAACAGTTTTCTTCCAGTCTAGGTGGGAAAACTCAGCCAGTGGCCAGGGCTAGACAAAGTTCACAGTAGATATCCGGAGTTGCAAATAGGGTTTCGATTTTTTTTTTTTTTTTTTTTTAGTGTCTACATGTATCTATTCTTTTTCAAATTCTTTCCCTATTTAGGTTGTTACAGAGTTGCTCAGTGTTCCCTGTGCTATACAGGAGGTCCTTTTTAGTTATCTACTTTAGATAAAGCATGTGTACATGTCCCTCCCAAACTCCTACTTTATCTCTCCTCTCTACCTTTCCCCCTTGTAACCATAAGTTGGTTCTCTATGAGTCTGTTTCTGTTTTGTAAATAAGTTTGCTTGTACTTTTTGTACATTCCATATATGTGATATGATATTTTTCTTATATAATTTTTCTCTATGTGACTTACTTGCTGTAATGTGACCTGGAGATTATCATGCTGATTATTTCTTAAAAAAAAAAAAAAAACATTGGCTGTGAGGGGTCTTAGCTGTGGCATGTGAAATCTAGTTCCCTAACCAGGGGTCGAACCTCAGGCCGTCTGCATTGGGAGGCCAGAGTCTTAGCCACAGGACCCCCAGGGAAGTCCCATCCTGATCATCAATCCATTGAATTCTTCATTTGTTTTTATTCTCATATGAAACTTGAGCCAAGAATGAAAGTCACAGGCTCCGCTTTCTGTCTTATGTTCAGTCAATTGTTCTTAAAAGAGAAAAGAATAAATTCTGATCAAAATGACTCATTTGATACATGTTGATCGAGTTTCAACTTGGATTCAGGCTCTGTACTTTGTGCTGGGACTATTACTGAGCCCAGCCCTCCCCACCCGCAATCTACTGAGGGACACCCTTGCTCACGGATTCAGTAAAAAGAGATGTGATGATGTTTGGTTAAAAACACAGGGACAACGCAGTTCAAATGCAATGCTTATGCATAAGCCATCCAAATGGAATAAGAATGTGGAGGAGACTTTTTGGGTGTGCTAATAGAGTAAATGCTCAAAGGAAGGGCAAAGGCGCTCTGTTTTATTATTCTTGATGAGATCTTAACCTGCTCTGCAGTTACTTCCTGCTAAGCAGCCTGGTTGAAGGATTTCACCTTCAAGATCAAAAGACAATCGGAAAGTTAGGAGCAGGAATTGTGGGAACCAAGGACGAAGTTGCTGACAAAGACCAAAGTTTAAATAAAACATGTTCGGTGGAGATGAATCAATACTTTATTTGTTAAGGAGAAGTAAAAGTACAAAAAGGCTTGTACAACAGAGCATAAAAAAGTGAGAAATCAATTCTACTTAATTCAGAATGCTTGAAGAGTCACCTACGCCATTATATATGAATAATGCAGAAACAGAAATTTATTGCAGACACATATTGTTTGGTTAGGATTTACCGCTGGCCCTCATTTGACCTAAATCCTGTAAAGAATGATATTCAACTAATTGAAATAACACTTTTCAAGTAAGACAATGCCTCCAGGGTATTCCTAACGTGAACTTGAAATAGAATGTAGAAGATGAAGTATCAGATAAAATTTATTTAAAGAGTGCGATACGAGAGCACATTAACTAGAAAGGCTGATGATCCTCTTGTCTGCCGTTTGTCACCGTCGAGGAAGGAACCAGAGGCAAGGGGCTCTGAAAATGTAGATGACCGTTTTTCTTCCTGCTGGTGTCAGTCACGCTTAGTCGAGTCTGTTATTATTTTCTGGTGCTTACTTGCTAATCCAGTGGACACTGTTAAAAACAGGCCAAGTAAACCTAGGAAGGATACAGTTAGTCAGTGATGAAAGGAGGGCCATTGCTCCCTAAATGGGTGTGAAACACAAGCGTGCTCAGTTCACTGGCACAAAATTACAAATGAAGAATAAGAGATTTGAGCGAAAACAATGAACTCAAAGTGTTTCAACAGCCAGTGTAGAGTCTAAACCCGGAGGCATGACCCTTCCTGAAGTAAGTGTTAGTCGCCCGACTCTTTGCATTCCCATGGACGGTAGCCCGCCAGGTTCCTCTGTCCATGGAATTCTCCAGGCAATTGGAGAATTGCCATGGAGTGGGTTGCCATGCCCTTCTCCAGGGGATCTTCCTGACCCAGGGATTGAACCTGAGTCTCCCACACTGCAGGCTGATTCTTTTCTGTCTGAACCACCAGGGAAGCCCATGGCCTTCCTTACTCAGTGAGAATTCTCTCCCGTCTGCTGTTACTCTCCTGCTGTGGTGTGGTTGCTACTTCTCCTGCTATTAACACTGTGCCTTACCTTGTTTTCCTTACTCGCTCTCCCCTGTGAAATTTTAATACCACAGATATACTATATCTCAACCCATGCAGTATACGTAAATCTGTTCTTTATATGTTAAAAGGGAGAGATTTTTGGCCCCCATCCCATGGCCAATATTTGCCCTTGTGGGGGTGTTACTGCTCTGGTTTAGAAGGTGAGATCACAGCATGTACTCACTGGGTCTGCGGCGAGAGAAGAGGCTGCCCATTGGACCCGGTACCAGCAAGCTATCGTGCTGGCTGCTGATGGGGAATTCACTGCAGAGTAAGGCAGCCCTTTCCTTCTGGAAACCTGAATTTTATAAAGCTATTTCATTCCTGAAGTATTCGAAGAGAAGAGGGAATAGAAAGGATGCAATTTCTTCCTTGTCTGGACCGTGCAAGGAAGAGATGGGCAGGAAGAGATGTGCATCTTACCTTGTTCAATGGACATAGAGCCTGTTCCCCAGGAGATTTTTCGGTCACTGAAATCTGAATAGTGTCATGTCAGTTAGGATTGGCTGCCTCCACGTGTCTGTCATCTGCAGTCTGAGTTGTGAAGAAGAGACACCTGTCACTGGCTGTTATTGTGTAACAGTGAGATCTGCTCAGTGACAAGGTTCACGAAAACCACTTGGGTTTAGCGAAGGTCTTTCAGGGTAAAGCAGAGTCCGCAGGTGAGGTGGAGCTGGAGGTGGGATGGAGAAGGTCACATTCTAAGCCCAAGGGTGCATCCTAGGGTTTAGAAGCTGTGTAACAGAAAGGACCCTGGGGCAAGAGGTCAGGATGGCTGTGGGGAAGAGGATGTGAATATCTTTATCCTCAGACCATGGGAAACCAATGCAATGGTTAAATCAGTGTGAGGATTTGTGATACAATTAAATTCTCTTGTCTGGATCATGCAAAACATAAGGAAATAAGGCAAGGGTGAGGAGGAAGTTCAGTTCAATTGAGTTCAATCACTCAGTCATGTCTGACTCTTTGCAACCCCATGGACTGCAGCACACCAGGCTTCCCTGTCCATCACCAACTCTCAGAACTTGCTCAAACTCCTGTCTATTGAGTTGATTATGCCATCCAACCATCTCATCCTCTGTCATCCCCTTCTCCTCCTGCCTTCAATCTTTCCCAGCATCAGGATCTTTTCCTTCTTTTTTTCTTTTTCAGGGTCTTTTCCAAAGAGTTAGTTCTTCAAATCAGGTGGCCAAAGTATTGGAGTTTCAACTTTAGCATCAGTCCTTCCAATGAACATTCAGGACTGATCTCCTTTAGGATGGACTGGTTTGATCTCCTTGCAGTCCAAGGGACTATCAAGAGTCTTCTCCAACACCACAGTTTAAAAGCATCAATTCTCCAATGCTCAGCTTTCTTTAAAGTCCAACTGTCACATCCATACATGACTACTGGAAAAACCATATCTTTGACTAGATGGACCTTTGTCGGCAAGGGAATGTCTCTTCTTTTTAATATGCTTTCTAGGTTGATCATAATTTTTTTCCCAAGGAGCAAGCATCTTTTAATTTCATGGCTGTAACCACCATCTTCAGTGATTTTGTAGTCCCCCAAAATAAAGTCTCTCACTGTTTCCATTGTTTCCCCATCTATTTCACATGAAGTGATGAGACCAGATGCCATGATCTTAGTTTTTTGAATGTTGAGATTTAAGCCAGCTTTTTCACTCTTCTCTTTCACTTTCATCAAGAGGCTCTTTAGTTCTCCTTTGCTTTCTGCCAGCAAGGTGGTGTCATCTGTGTATCTGAGGTTACTGATATTTCTCTTGGCAATCTTGATTCCAGCTTGTGCTTCATCCAGCCTGGCATTTTGCATGATGTATTCTGCATATGAGTTAAATAAGCAGGGTGACGATATGTAGCCTTGGCACACTCCTTTCCCAATTTGGAACCAGTTTATTGTTCCAAGTCCAGTTCTAACTGTTGCTTCTTGACCTGCATACAGATTTCTCAAGAGGCAGTTCAGGTGGTCTGGCATTCCCATATCTTTCAGAATTTTCCACAGTTTATTGTGATCCACACAGTCAAAGGCTTTGGCATCATAAATAAAGCAGAAGTAGATGTTTTCCTATAATTCTCTTGCTTTTTCTATGATCCAACGGATGTTGGCAATTTGATCTCTGGTTCCTCTGCCTTTTCTAAAACCAGCTTGAACATCTGGAAGTTCATGGTTCATGTACTGTTGAAGCCTGGCTTGAAGAATTTTGAGCATTATTTTGCTAACGTGTGAGATGAGTGCAAATGGACAGTTATTTGAACATTCTTTGGCATTGCCTTTCTTTGGGATTGGAACGAAAACTGATCTTTTCCATTCCTGTGGCCGCTGCTGAGTTTTCCAAATTTGCTGGCATGTTGAGTGCAGTACGTTCACAGCATCTTCTTTTAGGATTTAAAATAGCATTTGAATGGCATTTAGAGAAGAAAGTAAGAATAGACCAATTAGGAGAAAATTACAGGCATCCAGATAAGAGAAAATGATGACTTAGACCAGGTGCATTCATGACGGAAAAAAATAATGGGATGGATTGAGGAGATAAACTACAAAATTGCTTGAGCGATTGGTTGAGAGATGAAAAGGGATGATGACATTGTGTCTGTTTGCCTAACTGGATGGGTGGAGGTGGTGTCATTCCTTAGACATGGAAGAAGGTCAAGTTTGGGAGCAAGGATGTTGAGTGTCTTCTTAAACATCTTGAATTTTAGATGACACTGATACAATTAACAGACATCATGAGGAAATTAGCGACACGACTTCACATCTTCAGTGGACATGACTGAAGAGATTTAGCAGTGATCAATCTGCTGGAGCAAGGTGTTGAATTTATTACTTATGCAACAATTTTATAAAGCACTGTACCTCTCCTGGGGCACAGGGGGTCTTCTTAACTTTTCAAGGCTGTATAATATGGTAGGAGATTGGTTTGGCTCCAGACAAATCTAGGTTCAAATTTGATGCCGTCACTCACTGTCTATACTGTTGTTGTTGTTGCTGCTTCTTCTAAGTCGCTTCAGTTATGTCCAACTCTGTGTGACCCCATAGACAGCAGCCCACCAGGCTCCTCTGTCCCTGGGATTCTCCAGGCAAGAACACTGGAGTGGGTTGCCATTTCCTCCAATGCATGAAAGTGAAAATTGAAAGTGAAGTTGCTCAGTTGTGTCCAACTCTTCATGACTCCATAGACTACAGCCCACCAGGCCCCTCTATCCATGGGATTTTTCCAGGCAAGAGTACTGGAGTGGGTTGCTACTGGAGTGGGTTTCCTTCTCCAGGGTATCTTCCTGTATTGGCAGGCAGATTCTTTACCACTGAGTGACCAGGAAAGCCCCTGTAATATTTGCCCATGATTATATGGGTCCATATAGTCATGACCATATAATCACAGGCAAATATTTAGCCTTTTAAAAAATGTAGATTTCCTTTTAATAAGAAAATTACATCATATATCTGGTGTGGCAATCAAGGCTTTCCACTTAGATTGTGGCACACAGTAGGTGTTCATTAGAGATAAAGCCATACCAAAAAGTATTTGTTCCTGCTGCTGCTGCTGCTGCTGCTAAGCCGCTTCAGTTGTGTCTGACTCTGTGCGACCCCATAGATGGCAGCCCACCAGGCTCCCCCATCCCTGGGATTCTCCAGGCAAGAACACTGGAGTGGGTTGCCATTTCCTTCTCCAATGCGTGAAAGTGAAAAGTGAAAGTGAAGTCGCTCAGTTGCATCTGACTCTTCTGGACCCAATGGAGTGCAGTCCACCAGGCTCCTCCATCCATGGGATTTTCCAGGCAAGAGTACTGGCATGGGGTGCCATCGCCTTCTCTGGGTATTTGTTCCAGAGGCTTGTAATTGCCTGAATAGCTTCTATTCTAACTTTTTTCTTACTGACAGATTCCTAGTTTTGTCCAGGGCTGTAATACTCCTAATTAAAAACCACACTTTCCTACCTTGATGTTGTGTCTAATGAGATATATAAGCAAAGCACAATGTGGGGAACAACCTCGAAGCCTCCTAACAGCCTCTGACCTAAGAGGGGATGAGCTCACACCTTTCTGCTCCCTTTTCTCCTTTCTGAAACATAGACTTGATGATTTCTAACAGTCATTTAGAAACACAAAATCATGCTCAAAAAGGAAAAACGACCTCCATCCTTGAAGACGGCAAAGCTTCCTAGATCCTAACTAAGGTTTCTATGGGAGTGAAGTCCCGTAATCAGACTTCCTGATACAGAACCGAGAATATTACTCCATTTCCATCACTACACCAATCCAAACATGCTTGATTTCACTGAATTTCTCAGTGTAAACTGAAAAAAAAATCTTGTTTCCTATCTCTGTAACTTGGACAGGCTTTTTTTTTTTTTTTAAACTGGAGGATAATCACTTTACAATGTTGCGTTAATTCCTGTTGTACAACAACATGAATCAGGCATATGGATACATATATATTCTTGGTGCCAAAATACCCCTTCTTACCTTCTCTACTCTCCACAAAAAGGCAGATTCTTACTTTCAAAATAGAAATCATTGGTACCAACTTTTGTGAAACTCTCACACCCCACCAGAGTACAAGTCACACCCTTTTGGTCTCTCTGTATTTATAGGAGACTTTACTATAATTCAACATCGTAAAAGTCAATTCACCTTTAAATGCATTCTAAGCTCAGTGAAAAAAAGTATGTGTGAATATGTATTGAGTGTTGTTCTGTTGTGGGCCTTATGGTAAAGCTTATACAGGTACTAACACATATACAGATATAAATATGCATATATGGTAAAACCACATAATTTGATTTGCATTTATGAGCCCAGAGGTATAAGTGTGCATAAATAAAGTATTTATATGTATATGTGTGTATATATACATGCACATGTGTGAAATCTAATTCTTGAACAGAACAGGTGCTTGATTAACATTTGTTAAATAAATGAACACACAATTCTCCTAAGGATATGAAATTATGAAAATGAGAGTTACTATTTTTTCCATCTTCAGTTAGAGAATTTAATTCCAAAATCTATGTTGAGTGTCTGATGGTATAACGTATAGGAACCATTAAATGACTTAGCTCAGTCCTTGCCTATAAAATGCAGACTGGAGAAGTTAATCACCATGACAAGAACCTTGAAGGTACCGTTGTATAGATGCTACTATCCTACCTGTCTAGCAGTGAAAAAAATATTTTCACATCCGGTGAATAATTGCATTGCTATAATCACCTTATAAAATAAATATGCTTGTCTTTGACCAGAAGATAAAACTCAAGTTCCACATTCAGTGCTCAGAACGCACATGGACTCAGAGTCAACATGAAGGCCCAGGTGACCTTCCATGACATCCAGATGCAGACCTCAGTGTACAGGTGTCGGGCTTGAAAGCGCTAACATGGAGGTCCTTCCCGCCACTCAGGAAGAAGAACCTACATTCCAGAAGCTGCAAAATCTGACATGTTTATCCTCATCAAATCCAATGGTCATGTGTCATGGTCCTAAAACCTGAGATGCCTGTAAGAATAAGACCTGCCAAAATACGGCAACTGCAGGGCGAGTCTTGTGATAGCTGTGAGCCAGGGGGAGCTCGGGGAATTCACACAGGTGGTCAGTTCCAGCGCAGAGACACAGCCTGCTGATACTCAAAAACCTGCAGGCTTTAAACGCATCTCTGGGACTGTCCACTGCAAAGTATCCTAGTACACATGAGCAGCTGGTTCACAGGGTTTGGAGTTTTCAGAATTTATCTCCTGAATATCACCATGACAGGGACCCAGAGGTGGACCTAGTGCACAGAGGAGGAAAGGAGGAGAGTCCAGCTTCTGTTGATTTGACTTAAGAGTGCACGTGGCGAAGGAGGGGGTGCTCTCAGGGAGCTTTTAGCAGGTAGCACTCTGCATTTAGTCTGCCGCATTTTCCCAGTGGGTCATCCCTCTGCATCCTTCTGCTGACTTCCTCTCATATCTCTGAATTTGTCACTGCTTCCTGGATAGCCCTCTTGGGATGCCCTCCAGTGCCCACCTGCTTCTATTCCTGTCTACTACTTAAAATCTGCCACAGTGCATTATGGCTTCCCTAGTGGCTCAGACAGTAAAGAATCTGCCTGCAATGCAGATGTGGATTTGATTCAGGAAAGTCCCCTGGAGAAGGAAATGACAACCTACTCCAGTATTCTTGATTGGAGAATCCCATGGACAGAGAATCCCATGGACAGAGAATCTCATGGACAGAGGAGTCTGGCAGGTGTCCATGGGGTTACAAAGAGTCGGACACAACTGAGGGACTAACACAGTGCATTTGGCTAATTTATCCAGGGGAATCATTAGTGATACATGCCCTTTGAGGATTGATATTCCTTTTCTGTACTTCTAATCCACTGCGTTTGTTACTATTAGATAACACAGCAGAGCTTGTGGCTCGAGCATGAGTTCTGAAATCACTCAGATGGTTGTTTGTAATACTTGGAGCACTATCAGTGCAGTGAGTAGTAGGCATGCCTGCTAACGCTTACCAAGGATAAACGGTCCCTTGGGAGATTGAATGGCCTCTGTCACTGAGGGTTGGGTGAGATGATGTTTAGGTCATAATCAAACTTGATTTTTTTTTTAAACTTTACATAATTGTATTAGTTTTGCCAAATATCAAAATGAATCCGCCACAGGTATAATTTTTTAAAGACACTCTTGTCTTTGTAGATCTCCAGCTGTTATTTTATTTTGTGCAATGTGGTATTAATCAATGGTACAAACAGGTATAGAGTTTAGCAGTATTCAAAAATGGTGCTGTGTTTTTGTGTGCCACTCAACCAGGGAATTCAATGGCTTGGAAACTGCAGAGATTATTGCAGTTGCACATCCATCTGGTTTAGGTAATATCGTTATTATCATTATTCTTATTGTTATATCCATTTAAAATTGCTACCGGATGTGGGTGAGCACACTTTTGCTTTTCTGTCTCCGAGTAACATCTGTGGTAGAGGACATCTACCTCAATCAAGGAAGATGGTTGGTGGTGTCTCGTGCTTAACAGTGTGACCTGCAATTCCGGCTCTTCTCCTCACCGCTGTAAATTTAACCTGCGTCTGCCAAAAAAGCCATCATGTGACACTCTCTCATGGGCCCATGGTATCATAAGAAAAAACCAGGAATCCTATCTTTAAGACTCTCTCCAGCTACAAGAGGATGTAGTTTAATGTCCTAAAATCAGATCCAGGATCCTATGGCAGAATTAGATAAAACAATTGATTGACTGAACAAGGTTGAGTTTACTGCAGGATTGAGTTAGGGGTACCTGGTTACTAGTTTCCCAGAAAGCAGAAGTATTTGGTAACCATATCTGGTAAACAGGTAACTAAAGCAAGTGACTTCCCACGGGGGACAATTATTCAACATTTGCCAGACATGTTGAAGCATCTGTCTTTCAAACACTGGTCTGTTCAGAGGGTACAGAGATGAATAAAATAGAAACAAAAGATTCTATTTGTTCTAAAATGGAACAAAAGAGAAACAAAATAAGTCTTTTTTTCTCATGGACTTTTTCTCTAGTGAGGAAGGCAGACTGCATTCAGATAAATGGAGAATATATACAATTACAAGTAGGGATCCCTGTCATGTCCTTCTTTTCCCTGCATGTTTTACAGTACACATGACCAATGCCTGGATTTGATTTTTCTGCAAACTGATCCTTTGAACAGTGCAATGGGTGAAACATACAAGGTGTTAATTGTATATTTTTGAGGAAATGAATGCATGCTATCTTTAGATAGTACCCTAAAAACAGACTTATCTGTACAGCCAAATAGCTACTTCCTTCCATTTGAGACAGAATCCAGCATCTTTTGTTTGTTTGCTTTTCCTTGAATGAATCATTTATTTAGCAAAACAATAATAGATGTTTTGCAAAATAACTATAACTCTAGAAATGCTAGGAAAAAAACAAGAAAATGCAAGTAAGTGGGGGATGGGCCAGCGACACTGTTTATAGGGAGGTCACGTGAGCATTCTGAGAGAGAGTTTCATTGTACCTCAGCATGTACAGGTCGACTTGTGGGGCCAGGGTGGGGGTTGGTTTGACAATATTGCTGTCAGTTAGAAACAAGTATTTATCAACTGAAATGGAATACAAAGAACTCAGAATGTGTATAAATTACGAGGAAGAACCAGGTGTAAATCACAGGAACAATTAAAAAACAATAAATACTGTAAATTCCTAACCGAACCAAAAAAGCCCGTGCTTAAAGACTACTACTACTACTAAGTCGCTTCAGCCGTGTCCGACTCTGTGCGAACCCACAGACGGCAGCCCACCAGGCTCCCCTGTCCCTGGGATTCTCCAGGCAAGAACACTGGAGTGGGTTGCCATTTCCTTCTCCAATGCATGAAAGTGAAAGGTGAAAGTGAAGTCGCTTAGTCGTGTCCGACTCTTAGCAACCCCATGGACTGTAGCCTACCAGGCTCCTCCATCCATGGGATTTTCCAGGCAAGAGTACTGGAGTGGGGTGCCATTGCCTTCTCCGGCTTAAAGACTAAAACTATATAAATATCAGTAAAATAATTCAGGTAGATTTTTATAATGTTCTGTCTGTAAACTGTAAATATACTTAAGGAAGTTAGAGGCTTGCTCACAAAGGAGCCTTGGGATTGGACAGAAGCATCTGTCCAATCTGTGCGTGCATGCTAAGTTGCTTCAGTCGTGTCCAACTCTTTGTGACCCCATGAATCATAGCCCATCAGGCTCCTTTGTCCATGGGATTCTCCAGGCAAGAATATTGACGTGGGTTGCCGTGCCATCCTCCAGGGGATCTTCCCGACGCAGGGATTGAACCCCTGTCTCTTGGGTCTCCTGCATTGGCAGGCAGATTCTTTACCACTAGCACCACCCGGGAAGCCTGGAAACAGATAGTCATTTCTTCTAATACAATTCTTAGTGTTACAACTTTTACCACCGTTATTGAGCACTTCTTACACGTTGGGTGGTTTTGCTATGTTAATGTATCTGAGAGTCTTCACACTATCACATATTTGTTATTATTTCCAGTTGAGGAATAAGCAAAGTGAGATTCACTACCATAGATGACAGATCAGAATGTGTTGGTCTCGCTTAGGGAAATGCCACCATGAGGGTATGGGTCTATTTGATATCCTAGCTTATGTCTTTTTGACTAGTTGCATTGGTTTTCACAAGATACCCATGAAAGAGACAGATGGAAGGAGTAGGTTGTGGGTGAAGATATTGCAGAAAAAGAGGGGAGCTATGGAGGGAAGTCATTACATGTGACTTTTAATCTTTTCATGAAGCAGAAATGCAAATGAAGTCTATTATCTCTAGTCCTAAAGTCAAATTATGAAAAGGCATAACTCTTATGTCATTAAAAATGCGTTGTCTTTATCATGTTACCCCTCTGAACAGATGTACTGTTTATTAAGAGCACACACATTAAGGTAAAGTGATGATAGAAAGGACACTGCTTTGGTAATGATTTCTACAGGTATTTTCTACAGCAGGGCCTGTAATGTAAATGTAGACATCTGGGCCTGTCAACACTAATTTTCAAATGCTGTGACATGGGGCTTTGAACTTTCCGCTTTTGTGAAATATCGTTCTCCTCAAAGTCAATATTAGTTAACAGCAAGTTATTCTCTTTGCATTTTTGTTTTCTGGCAGGGCTACAATACATACAATACAAGACTGAAGTCCATGCCTAAACCTGTTTTTTCCTGAAAGCAATTGCACGTTTAATCATTGGCAATATTGTTCTCTGTCTGAGTAGGGTATAGTTATTATGCTATTCTGCCTGATGGCTTTATTTAACACTCCATCATACTAGCTGTAAAAGGTAGTCAATAGAGCAGATCAATATTTATGATGTAACTTATAGGATAGATATACACACAGGGCAGAAAATCTTTAAGCTGAGGACTGGGTACTAGGTGCCCAAGAAGGATAGATTTTTACCAAGACGTGCATTTGGGATTTGATCTTGTTCTCAGGAAGCAGCACAAAGGCCCCATACCACTATGCAAATCTAGACCAATTTTCATCTAAATACAACCCTAGGAAATTTTGTATGTGTCTTAGAAATTTGTGGTCTCAAAATGTACAGTTTTTCTCCCTAATCACTCTAGAATTTGGCCTTAAGTTCATTTAATTCCAAAGTTTATGCTATTTCTACTTTTTATCCTACCGTGGGCAGTGTGAAACTAGACATTGCTTACTATCCTATTGAATTTTAAAAGTTGGCTCATTCCTATACTCTTTCTAGGAATAGCTTTGGGCAAAAGTTAATTAACAGCATGCCCGACATCTATGGGCACAGTTCTCTAAAGGTAACCACCTAGAGGAAAGAAAGAAAAGGAAAATAAAGAAAGCTGTGCCAATAAAAGGTCACACTCATTTTTATATTTATTTTTTTCTGAACTATAGTCACAAGCACAATATTTGGAGACCATGAATAGATTTTCCGGAAAGAAATTGCCACAGGTAAAATGCTTCCTAGAATCAGATAAAGGGGAGCATTTTTGATTGGCTAGTGGGCCTGAAGAGTGAGTGTAATCTATAGACAAATTTAACAAGCCAAAGCTAATTTAGAGATAAGGAAATGCCTGTTTATCAACTATATATATATACATACTTTAGAAGGCAGAGGTGCTTTTTGGATACTAAATGAGCTACATAGAAAATGTATTTGATAAACGTTCAATGACCTTTCCAGTATCAGCAGGCGCTCATTCGAAGGGGTTGGAGAAGGCAGATAAATCTGTTCTTTTTCTGCTACAATCTCTTTCCAATCAAAACATCTACCATCGTGGGTTCAACGAACACTGTTCACTGCAGCCTTATCAATAGATTTAGGAATACCTTCTTACTTGGCATCACACTTCTTCTGAAAAGATTTTTTAAAAACTAGATAACTTTCTGCAATGAATACAAAAATATCAACCTTTAAAACTTAAGGTAAAATATCTGCCGTGAGTTGGCAAACTGCCCTTGAACCCATGGGATGAGCGAATTAATGCCCACCTCCATTTCCGTATCTTGTCTCAGGTATCTATCAGGGGCTCCTCCTGAGATGTATCTGCTGGTTGGGGCTGTTGTGGGGAGAGGTGAGGATGAATGCTTGTGGGGTGCCTGCCATGTATTCAGAAGCAGACAGACAAAAATTTTGTTCCTGTTGTTGAGTTGCTAAGTCATGTATGACTCTTCTGTGACCCCATGGACTGTAGCCAGCCAGGCGCCTCTGTCCATAGAATTCTCCAGACAAGAATACTGGAGTGGATTCCCATTTCCTTCTCCAGAGGATCTTCCTGACCCCAGGACTGAAACCACGTCTCTTGCATCTCTGGCCTTGGAAGGTGGAGTCTTTATCACTGAGCCAGCAGGGAAGACTCAGCAGAAAGTCATATTACAGGAGGTGATGCTGCAGAATTCACATCAGCCTTGAACTTCTCAAGATTTGTTTTTAGGATTGAATTACAATTGTGTGAACTTGATTAACTGCCTTTTCTTTTTTGTTTTTAATGTTTGTTTATTTATTTGGATGTGTTGTGTCTTAGTGGTAGCCTGTGAGATCTAGTTCCTTGACCAGGGATCAAGCCCAGGTCCCCTGCACTGGGAGCACAGTCTTAGCCACTGAACCACCAGGGAAGTCCCCATTAATTTCTTTCAGCATCAGTTTTTCATCCCTCAGACAATTGTAAATGATACCTGACTAATATGGTAGACATGACCACTAAACTGTATATATATAAGATGTCTACTTGGTGTCTGTGTAATAGCAAATGCTTGGCATGATTTATTATTATCATCTGGTATACTTAGCCCTCTAAAACACAGTCTATACTTGCAAAGTGGTGAATAAAAGTGCCTACCTTCAGAGTTCTTATAGGAATTAGGTGAGTATGTGTATGTGTACACTTCTGTCAGTAACTGATGGGTGATCCCTTTGGGAAATGACTGGAGAAAGGACTTTCATGCTGTCCTGGGGAAGACTGTCGAATGCCTCGACCTTATTCGGATAGGCGGTTGATGAATAGAGTCCCTTTAGAGGAGACACAGAGCAAAAGCTGGCAACTAATTTAGGCTGTGTCCTTTATGAGCAGAGAGGCTGGGCTTTAGTGCTGAGCCTGTCATTCTGTAGCTACACTGAGTCTGAATTCGCCTTTTCTATAACTTAACAGCTATCATATCTGCAGTATCAACTGAATTTGTGGATTCAAATGATGATATACAACCACCACAAGGGTCAGTAAATGACAAGTACATTGCAAAGGGCGATTTATTATTATTATCTATATTTCTGCTTTTTGTAAACCTTAATGAATTTAATGGCAGCAGAGGGTCAGGTGCAGAAATGAACCTCTGGCCAAGCCTCAGACTTCAAAGACTAGTTTTCTAGTCCAGATTCTGCCACATGTGTCTCTTTATCTCTCTCGTCTTATTTGCTTCTCAAATACAATTTTATTAATATTTAGAAGGAGTTATTTATTTCCCAAATCCCTTTAGGTTCTCAGCTTTGATTTTCTATTGTGCTTAAAATAAGCATAATAGAATCTCATTGGGTTATAAGGAATCAAGTAGGGTCACATATGAGAAAATATGTTATAAACTGTAAAGGTTATGGGACTTTATCATGAATAATAACAACAGACAGGATCATGATATGATCCTTTAAAAGTTAAATCCCAGGCTTAGTTCAGCAGTAAACACAAATCACATTTTCACCTAAAGACCTGATTCTCTCAAGGTTTCTCCTGTCACCATCTGACTAGGATAACCATCTCTCTTACTATTTATACACCAGCCTTCTTTCTCTTGTGTAGACTAGTTAACAGGGTGGGAGAGGGTGGGGATTCCAGGCCTATCTCTTACATTATCGGTGATAAGTATTTACACATAAGCGCATTATCTTTGAAGGTCTCTGTTTTCTATTTGGAAAATGAGAGATTTTTCAGGACTCTTTCCAGCTTTTATTTCATGATAGGCTAGATTTAAGTTTTTTCTTAGGTGGAAAAAATGCATATGTTTATATGATAAAAGATAACTATGTCATCAATTTCACACAGTTATTAAAAAAAAAAAAATCCTGGATAGTTCTACTGAAAATTCAGATTGTTTCTAAAATTGTCTGCTATTTATTGTTATTCTATTAACTTGCCTGGCCATATGCTACAGGATTTATATGACATGAATTTCTTAGGGCTTCCTGCAACCTGCTGGGGTAGGTATGACTTTTTTCTCCAATGAATGGATGAATGATTCAGCTGCAGAAGAATCAACTAGTTTGACTAATTTTATGTAAGTTTGAAATTACAGAGCTAGAAGCTAAATCAAATATTCTAACTTACCAGGCTACTAATTTTCTAAGTCAGCAAGCTAAATATATATTCATCTGACAATTCAATTAAATTAGACAGAGTATTGTCTTGGTCTACATGCATCCCAAGTTCAAACGTCTGCAGAGGCCAGGCAGGTGACCCACCTAAGTAAAGACTTCCCAGGAGGTCTGCCCTTGGAAGGGTCAAGGACAACCTCTGTGCTTCTCACCAAATGGTTGCCAGCGGGGAATTAGGTCCACTTTCCCCAAATCTTCCAATTGTGCTAAGAAATCAGAATACTGGATCATTTTAAAAACCAAATCTCCAACTTTAACATCCTGGGAACAATTTTAAAAAATAAACACTGTGTGTCCCCAGACAGAACACAGCCAGAGACCTCACACTGTCAGTTTGCAAACTCTGATGTGTCTTCACTAATTCAAATGGGGTCATATTTTTATGTGTATGAAGCCTTGTGGAACATACAAGGAACCATTAAGTGACGCAAACACAAGCGAGGGGATACAATAGTGGAATGACTGTATTATCTGTGGTTCCCACTGTTTCTGTACACGTGTCCAAGGGTGTAGTTTTTCCACTTGCCCCAGGGGACATTTAGGGCAGTTCTATGACTGCTTTATTTACTTCTTTATTAAAAACAAAACAAACTAACAAAAATTTACCTCCAAATTTTTACCCCCCCAAACTCCTAGGTCATTTTAAGGTATACAATTCATAAAATGAATTATCTATGTAATGCTCAGTACTCAGAATATATTTTACAATTGGAACTTTTCCTAATAAGTCCTCGCTGCCTCACAGCCCTGCCTCCAGCTGGAGGGAAGCCTGTATTGAGATGGTGAGTAAGTTAGCATCTTCTTATGTCCCTAATTTAGGGCTGCTTCTTCCTCCTTTTGGTAACCGCAGCATTTGACCCTGTGGTCAGTAGAATCACAGTGCCTGAAAGATGTCCGCATCCTGATCCCCAGAGCCTGTGACTATGTTAGGTGACCTGGCAAAGGAGAAGTAAGCTTGCTGAGCATCAGACCTTAAAGGAAGGAGATGATCTTGAGTAATCTGAGTGAGCCCAGAGTAATCACATGGGTCATTAAAAGTGGAAGAGGGAGGGAGGCAGAACCAGAGAGACAGGAGGCTAAGAAAGATGTGATTTGGCTTTGCTTGCTTTCTGATGGAGGAAGGGACTGAGATAAGGAACGTGGTAGCCTCTATCAGCAGGAAAAGATATGAAAACCGGTTCTCCCCTGCGAGTTCTGAAAGGGGTGCCCTGCCAACACCTGGTCTTACCCAGTGATGGGCATTTCAGACATGTGTGTAAGACGACAAAGTTACATGGTTTTAAGCCACTGAGCCTGTGATAATTTGTTACAGTGGAAATAGAATATTAACACAGACTCTTCCACAGTGAAAGTCTGGAAACAAAGGAGAGGTCAGGGGACCTGGATGTTCTTATCTGTCTGGCTCTGCAGTGATGATCTAGAATTTGGCAAATGTTTAAGGTTGAACCAAGTGGGCTACCCTGGTGGCTCAGACGGTAAAGAATCTGCCTGCAATGCAGGAGACTTGGGTTCAATGCTTGAGTCAGGAAGATGCCCTGGAGAAGGAAATGGCAATCTATTTGCCTGGAGAATTCCATGGACAGAGGAACCTGGTAGGCTATAGTCCATGGGGTTGCAAAGAGTTGGTTGAACATGACTAAGCAACTCACCGCCCCCCCCCCCCCTACACACACACGCGGTGGACAGAATCATGTGGCTGCCTTATTCCTGTGGTTTTCCTGATGTGAGGAAACCATCCCAGTTCAGGTTGACTATTTTTCACTTTCTCCATATCCCAAGGCATGTAAGCTCCTTTCTGGCTTCCCCTGCTCTGAGCTCTCCACTTCCTTTTGGGGGTGCTTCTACAAAAAAGCTTCTCTGGGGCATGTTGTCAACATGGAAGGATAATTGTGATGCCTTTTAGCTTCAAAACCTCGATGGTAGACTTTCCTCCGAAACTGGCCCTTCCTCACACTGCTCCCCACCTGTCCCTTCTCCCCAGCAGCATTCAGACACCAGGGGTCCCAGACTCCAGCCTGCAGGAGTCACGCAGCAAGCTGTGTAACTCGACTTGGGTGGAAGGGGGCTCTTCCCTCCACGGTGAGTGGGCAGCAGTTGTGTGACAGCTCTCTTCCAGAAAGGATTCTTCAAATTCCATCCCTCCCATCCAATTTCCATCACTCTGACACTCTCTCTGTGGGAGGATCACTTAAGAGCACCTAACCAGTTCTCAAAAACATCATTCGAAAAAGAAAATTGCATTTGTCTAGTATCTCACTTGGAAATTTGCCTCAGACAGAATTTTCTCTTACTGAACATCATGTAACCAACCAAGGTTGGGATTTCTGCCTGTGAATTAGTTAACTGAGGAAAGAAGAAAAGCTAGAAAAGGGAAAATAATAATAATAAAAAAAATCCCCTCTCACCTAAACACTCTATATAAATAGTATGTTTCCCATTATTTTTTCTGTGTAATTACTTCACTGCTGCAGTTTTTCTTGACAGCATGTTTATGATAATTGAGGACTGAAAATCTCTGCCAATATTTCCCCAGATGGGTTGATTGCACTTTCCTCTCACTTCTTATAATATTTTATTTAATGTTCACTGTAAGGAGAGTCTAAATGAAAGATTTTTCAATGCCTAAATTTATAAATATGCATCTAACAAATCACTAGAAGTTAAAAAATTAAAATTTTCTAAGTCTAGATTGCTGTGGAAAGCTATAACCAGTTTTAAAATTTTGCATACATGAGAAACACCTGTGGATCCAGTTAAGATGCAGATTTTTGAGTCTTGCCAACTACAGGCTCTGGTTTTTTAAGTTTAGAACCCAGCTCAGGAAGCTTCATGGTACTCAGCATGTTCTTTCTTGTCTGTTACGGCACAGCCAGAGTGATAACTTCTGTTACTAAAATCTCTGAAATTACCTAGTATTTTATCAATGTCTCTAAAGTCCCTGCTGTTGTATTCCCAGTATCTACACTAAGGATAATGACCATTGACAGGAGGGCTTCGGGAGTTACATTAGAGGTGCTATGGAATTTACAGAAGAGTTCATATGTCATGTCTCAGAACTCTTCAAGCCACTGACATTTTCCTTCATTGGCACTAAAGCTTTGAACTCTACTCTGCAATTAAAAGTCATTATCTCTGAAATGCCTGGAAAGTTTAGAGGAAGGTTGCCTTTAGTTTTTATTTTCAGTTTTCATGTTGGCCTCTTTCCCAAGGATTCACAATTTGAGTCCACAGTGACGTGCTGCCATGAGGCTGAGTGGCAGGATTTCCATTTCAGTTTAAAACGGACCCACAGTATACTTAGGGGCTTCCCGGGTGGCGCTAGTGGTAAAGAACCTGCCCAACAATGCAGGAGGCATAAGGGACACAGCTTCAATCCCTGGGTTGGGAAGATCCTCTGGAGGAGGGCATGGCAACCCATTCCAGTATTCATGCCTGGAGAATCCCTGTGGACAGAGCAGGCTGGTAGGCTATGGTCCACAGGGTCACAAAGAGTTGGACATGACTGAAGTGACTTAGCACGCATGCACATTGTATTGATTGACTCAAGATGAGTTGCTTCCCGTGGATTTTCTAATTCTGATCAAAAGTTGCCCCTGGTGGTTTTTGCTCTCTATATGATTTCAAACATTTCAAGCATGTTGGATTTTTATGGTGATACAATCATTTTAAAGGGAGTTGTGGTCCCTACCTCTCCTGCGTAAACCGTGATTTTGTCACCGAAACCTACATTAGAAGAGGTAGAAATGACTTAAGAGATGCTTCTAATATAGTCAAATTTGGCTTCCTTTATCTCCTCAAAATTGAGATGGCAAAATTAGAGTATAGACAGCATTTCATTCGTGTCCAGACAGCAGGTGTTCACAGATATAAGGAAGTGATGCTGTGTGCTTATGAAAAGCTTGTCAACATGTGACTTCCACTACCACCTCCATCAATCAGCCCTGAGGAGGCTGGAGCTTCTGAGAGCCTCCCCTTCACTACTTAGAAAAGGAAAGAAGGGAGACGGGAGAGTGGCAGGAAGATCAGAATCATTGTTTATCATCAGTCTGACACTTATTCAGACAATGCTTTTTCTGTTGTAACAAAACCAAATTTCTCTGTGACCTTAGTCAAGACACACTCCCTCTACAGTTATTCATTTCCCTTAAGTAGAACAGTGAGGGCAATTTTAACAAAGGCCTGTCAATGCCCTTCCCAGGATAACATTTCTCGGTTTGTTTTCTAAGAGTAACTATGACTATGGGTATTCTGAATATCATGAAACAAACGTCAACTGCAAATCCTCTGACCTAGAAGGGACATGAGTATATCCCTTCTAAGACAACACGGATGCTGCTGGGACAGCCCATTCCCATTGTCTGATCATAAAGCAGCCACAGTGTTCTCTAACTGTCTCCCTAACTTTGGGAAAGGATTAAGCATCTTTGGAAGCTTCTTTTCTTAAAGGCCCATGTCTTGTCTTCACCCAGGTGTGAGCCACAGGTAAAGCCCACGTGCATCCATTCTTTGGTTATGATTTTCCTCTTCTTCACACCCATAAGATATTAATCCTCTATGAATCTGCTTAGGAAAGTCCATGATCGTTCTGCTAATTTCCAGATATACTCAGGAAGGGCGAAAACGATTTGTGAAATTTGTGAACTCATCATACACTCTGTGTGGGGAGTCACTAATGACCAAGATGGATCCAGACGTTCCCCTCACAAAGTTCAGTGTGATGTGATGAAGGCGATGTAAAAGGGAAATGGGGAAACGCAGAGCTGAGAGGCTAGGCGATGGGAACCGAAGCGCTCCACCTGACCCAGCCTTACAATCTGGATGAGGGCACTTCAGCCCTGGATACGGCGGAGGACTCACAGGACACTGAGCAGCCCAATGGATGGACATCTGCATAACTTTAGCAGCTCTCTCTGATGGGTCTATGTTCTGAACCAACAATGAAGATAGTTGGTCTAAGAAGCTGGAAGGCAGATTTTTTTTTTTTAATTTTTAATTTTCTTGATAAATCTCGTGTCATGTGTGATGGTTCCTACTTAATTGGGGAAAAACATAAATTCTGAATCAGTATATTCAAAATAAACAGAAACCTCAATTTAATAGACTTGGGAGACCAGCAGGGGGAGCTCTCAGGACCTGCAAACCTGACGGAGCACAGCAGGAAGAAGAACGAGTCCTCTTCCTTCCCCGCGAGGACCCAGCCAATGAAAAGCCGTGGATTCTTATGACTCAGAGCCTGCCCAACTTCCTCTTCCCCTCTGGAAGATCACCTCCCCTTGCTGTGGGGAGGACTTGCACGTGGCTGGCTTACTGTGGTTGTGCTGTGGGGTGCTGAGTTGCTTTAGTCGTGTCCGACTCTTTGCGACCCAATAGCCTATGGCCCACCAGGCACTTCTGTCCATGGGGATTCTCCGGGCAAGAATGCTGGAGTAGGTTGCCATGGCCTCCTCTAGGGGATCTACCCAACCCAGGGATCGAATCCAGGTTTCCTGAATTGCAGGTGGATTCTTTACCATCAGAGATA
Source organism: Bos javanicus (assembly GCF_032452875.1). NCBI lineage: Eukaryota > Metazoa > Chordata > Mammalia > Artiodactyla > Bovidae > Bos > Bos javanicus. The sequence continues at coordinate 4,998,899 of NC_083881.1, forward strand.
ACCAGGGAAGCCTGAATTTCAATTTTCTGCTAACCCCCAATAAATTCGTCTTTGCCAGATAATATCTATCAGTCTATCTGTTTCAGGTCAACAAGCACTAGTTTTCTCTTTTCTTAGATTTGCCAATTTGGTAAACACTGAAAATAACAAATTTTTCAAGTGTAAGTTATGTTTACTTTTTTTAAATTAAATTGAAAACTTTTTAGTACTTTCATTATAAGCTTTTGTGCAATGAAATTTTAATTGTGTGTGTGTATGTGAATATATTTGTATGTATCTGTGTGTGCATGTGTGTGTGTGAGTGAGAATTTCTTCTTTGCTCATTTTGTTATTGGGATATTGCTTTTCTGATTTATTAAAACCTTTTAAAAATATCAACTCTATATCATTCCTTGAAAATATATTTTTCATAATCTGTTGTTGGTTTTAAATATTTTATTATGTCCTTTGCTGCTAAGTCGCTTCAGTCGTGTGCAACTCTGTGCAACCCCATGGTCTGCAGCCTACCAAGCTCCTCCATCCATGGGATTTTCCAGGCAAGAGTACTGGAGTGGGGTGCCATTGCCTTCTCTGATTACGTCCTTTAATCTATACGAATTTTACAGCTTTACTGTATCAATCCTATGTATTTTTTCTTTATGATTTCCCCCCGTCATTATTCTTAGATAGGCATTTTCCATTCTGTGGTTAAGATTATTTATTTTCCTCATAGTGCTTTTAAATTTTTATTGGTAATATTTTAAACTTGAAATTACATTAATAGATCCTTGAAATAAGTGCCTGATGTTTTCCAAATAATTTACCAGTGTCCCCAGAATTATTTATTGATAAATCTGTCCCATTTCTCAGATTTTACATACCACCCTTTATCATACATCCATGCTAAGTCGCTTCAGTCATGTTCAGCTCTTTGCAATCCTACGGACTGTAACCACCCAGGCGCCTCTGTCCATGGGATTCTCCAGGCAAGAACGCTGGAGTGGGTTACATGCCTTCTTCAGGGGACCTTCCCGACCCAGGGATAGAATCTGCATCTCTTATGTCTCCTGAATTTGCAGGTGGATTCTTTACCACTTGGTAAAGACTTCCCTGGTGGCTCAGATGGTAAAACATCTGTGTACAATGTGGGAGACCCAGGTTTGATCCCTGGGTTGGGAAGATCCACTGGAGAAGGAAATGGCAATCCACTCCAGTACTATTGCCTGGAAAATTCCATGGACAGAGGAGCCTGGTAGGCTACAGTCCATGGTGTCACAAAGAGTTGGACACGACTGAATGACTTCACTTCTTTACCACTAGAGCCAAGAAACCACTAAAAAAAAATAGTAAACACACACACACACACTCACATACACTTTGAGGTGTTTCTGCACTTCTGATTTTGTCCCTCTGTTGTATCCCATTGTGAAGCAAGTGTACTATTCCTGCGGGTGGTTAGGTTTTTACTGTTTGTGAGAGCCTTTAAAGTTGTTTCTCTGGTGCTTATTTACTGTTTGCTTTGTAAACAGGGTGACTTTGAAAGGTGACTTAAACAGTATGGGGCTGCTGAGGGGGATATGCTTCTTTGAGTGGGGTTTTATATCTGCTTACTAAGTTTCCAGTTTCAAGGAAACTGGAATAAGTGGTTTGTGGAGGAGATCTCTCCAAGTGAGAAATAATGGCAAGTGATAACTGGTTCATGGAGACAAGGGGGAAGCTGCAAAACAAGATGAGTCTGGGGTCTACCTTCTGTCTCGTTGCAACACTGATCAAGTTGAAGAAGTGTATGGCAGGAAGGGGCTGGGGCAGGAAGAACTGGGCAGCCTTCCACTTGGACAGAAATCTGAGACATGTAAATTAGTCATAATCCGTCTTTTCCTAATGCCACTAAGCTGTCATTTTCTGGAATTATCATCACTATTAAAATCATAATGGTTTTAATGAAGGTGTCATCCATACCAACACTTAGAAAGTAAAGCATGATGATGACTGAATTGGACGCTTGGACTGACCTTAGAAAAATGCTCCAGGAAGCTTAAGGATGTCCTGATTACTTAAGGGACTCTCCATCAGCCACATGACTCATTGCATTCATTTGCTTGGCAACAAAGATATTTATTTGGATTGACACCATTCAGAGCTCCATGACTCCCAGACAACCCCACCTCAGCCCCAGAGCTCTGCTTCCTAGAGAAGCAAATAGACCAAAACTTCCATAAATCCAGTTACAGGTGCTTTCCAACTAACCACAAAAATAACAAATATAGACACCAGAAAACTGTAAGTATGACATGATTTATCTGATTGAAAAAGAGTTTAAACTCATTTTTTTCCTCTACAATTCTTAGTAAGCAAACAAGCTGAGTGGTGTGTCTGGCAAAATTTCAGCCACTTTCTGATTTTCCTGTTACTGCCAACACTTGTAAAGAATAAACATCTATCAGGACAGTTGCATTCTTGGCTCAAATATGCAAAAGAGCTACCAGATTTCTAACTCAATTATTATGCAAAACAGACTCTTAAATAATCATGTTTCTCTTGCATGAGGGCTTCCTGAAATACTATAGAAAGTACCAACAAGGTCTTGTGTGCTTGGGTTCAAAATATGAAAGTTACATTCATTTTCTCCTACATGCTTGGGTTTTTGAAGCTGAGTATTTCACTCTTCCTTAGGTTTCCATAGGGCTTCCCTGGTGGTTCAGATGCTAAAGAAACCGACTGCAATGCAGGAGACCCAGGTTGAATCCCTGGGTGAGGAAGATCCCCTGGAGGAGTAATGGCATCCCAATCTGGTATCCTTGCCTGGAGAATCCCACGGACAGAGGAGCCTGGTGGGCTACAGTCCATGGGGTTGCAAAGAGTCGGACACGACTGAGCAACTAACACACTTAGGTTTTAGGAAAGGGGGCTGCAAGCCTCCTGCACCAAGTGGGAGATGATGAGGTCTGCATAAGGACAACACCAAAATACCCAGGGAAAATCAGAGTGAATGAAACCGGAATCGGAAGCGATAACCAATAATGCATGTAGGTGGATTTGATGTGGAAGGTAAAAGAAGCCACCGGGAGGCAGTCTTGTACAGGAAAACAAGCATAGGCTTGGCCTTTGGACAGGTCCGGTGGGGACGCTGGCTCCGCCAGCTCCTGGCTGTGTGACTCTGAGTAACTTGCTTACCCTCTCTCAGTCTCAATTTCAGTCGTATGAAATCCCAAACTTAAAGGGCTCTTGTGGGGCGCTGATTGCTTCGTGCATAGTGTGCACGTAACAAATCTTAGTTCTGCACCTTTTTATTCATTTCGTTTCCTTGATTCCCATGGCAACTCAGCAGGTTTATATCACCACCTCCTCTCTTTGTTCTGAAATAACAAGCCGATCTTCTTCCCTCTTATCTCAGATTCATTCTGCAAACCATATTTAGAATTACTATCTGAAGCTGCTAATTACTATTCCCATACACAATATCCTTGTGCAATAATTTGTGGTGGCTAATTACTTCTTATGGAATTAAATGCCTTCGCTGTTCATTATCGGGGATGGGGCACAGTGGCTCTGTAAAGATATTAGCTCAGGGTTTGAGCAGACACACTCGGGTACCATAGCCCAAACCCGGAACTGACACCATTATACCTTCACTCCTGGACCATCTAGAGAGATGACATGCACTGAGATTGGGAGGTAAAGCAGAGAAGTTATTTAGACTGATCCCCAGGAAGAAATCTTCTTAACGAAGATACGTCAACCTGAATGAGCGCTCATATTTTATCCTTTTAATTCAGATAAAGGAAAAGCACGTGACAAACACACACACAGACCCATACACTTGCACAAGTGAGCAAGTGAGCCCTCCATGAAGATTGCTTGTCTCAGCACCTGATTGGGGTGGAGGTAGCACCCAGGCGGACTAAGGAACCTCTAGGTCAGATGATCTGTAACACGTGAATCCCCACTTGGACATCATGAACTCTACTCCCGGAGCCCTTAGAACAACATCCTAGCATTTATTTCTGAACATCCTGTATCAGTATTCCTCACCCAGGAAGACTTCCCTGACTTCCTCTCCCCAAACAGCCAATTTCTTCTCTGTGATCTCAGTACTATGCCCTCGTATCTTATGTAGTACTTAGCATACTGGTTTTGAAATAACAATTCTTGAACTTATTGAGAAAAAATGGGGTTTCTTTGATTTTAGCATTTTCAGTGTTTATCACTGATCAGGTTGAGTGGTGGCCCTTTGAATATGTTTTTGGTGGGTGAGACTGAGGTCAGAGCAAAATGACCTCCTGATGGTCCTAGAATTAAAGAAGGTTCAGATTTCCCCTCATTCCCTTTGTGTGCTATTTTCTTCTCTTCCCAGCGTGTAAAGGCCCGTGTCTCAGGCTTATGTCCATGTCCCCTAAACCCTCTCTACTCCCTTTTTCAAGAGGTGCTATCCAGTGTATGTCTGCTATAGACTGAATCTCTGTGTTCCTTCACAATTCATCTGTTGAAATCTAGCCTTCAACGTGATGGTATTTAAAGATGGGGCCTTTGGGAGATGATTAGGGTAGGAGGGTGTGGCTCTAATGAGTATATTAGAACCCTTATGACAGAGATGTGTGTCCCCGCAACCCACTCCCAAGAGCTCCCTTGCCCCTTCCACCATCTAAAGACACAGCTGGAAGAGGGCCATCTAAGGATCAGGGAGTGGGTCTTCATCAGACATGGCATCTCAGACTTTCAGCTTCCAGAAGAGTGAGAAAAAAAAAATTCTGTTGTTCAAGCCACCCAGGCTTTGGCGTTTTTGTTATAGCAGCACAAGCGCCATGGCAGAGTCTGTAAACACCTCGTGTGTGCTGATGGTGCTACGTCTGCATCAAGCTCCAGCTTGCTACAGACTCACACATCCAGCAGCCTGGTCCACAATTCTACCTGGAGGTCGAATGAAGGTTTCACCCAGACATGGACCACAGTGAAGTCTTTACGCTCTTTACTTCAGACGTCCTTCACACCTCGGGCCCCACATTCTGCTCTGCTCTGTGTTCATTGGAAGGACTGATGTTGAAGCTGACACTCCAATACTATGGCCACCTGATGCGAAGAGCTGACTCATCTGAAAAGACTCTGAAGCTGGGGAAGATTGAGGGCAGGAGGAGAAGGGGACGACAGAGGATGAGATGGGTGGATGGCATCACCGACTCGATGGACGTGGGTTTGGGTGGACTCCGGGAGTTGGTGAGGGACAGGGAGGCCTGGTGTGCTGCAGTTCATGGGGCTGCAAAGAATCGGACACGACTGAGCGACTGAACTGAACTGACTGTGTACAGACTATTCTGTGTCTCTGTGTTGGACTACTTCAGATACTTCATACAGAGGTATTTGTCTTTCTGCCTTTTCTCTTTGTCAGACAATCTATGCTTTCTCTGATCTGATAGTTGTTTTCACACAATGCTCGATCTTTTTATAAATTCTTCCTGAACATTTGATTATCACTACACCCTTGTCATCACACATGTATTGTTTAAATGTTACCTCTTAGTTGAGATTTCTCTTATCAATCTACCCTCTCCTTACACAACCAGGGACTCTATCACATGACCATGTTACACTTTTATTACAAATGTTAGTTTCCACCTTAAATCATTGATGGATAGATTAATTGACTGAAGATTGGTGTCTTTTCCTTGCACTAGCTAGACTCTGGATGGATGCCTAGAACAATGTATGTTCCAGCAGGAGAGATTCACTGAACACCTTGTTGAATGAATCTGAACAGGATCATACATATTCAGGCAGTCAAACTACCACATCTTACACATGGTCAAAGGGCCATCCTGAATATTCATCCTGAAAAGGATCTGGTGTTCCATCCCTGGGGCATTGCTCTTTTCTATTCCCATTATGTTCTGTCTTTATTATTATTATTCTGTATAATAACTTTTGCATAACTCCACATTTGGGAAATAGAGATAGCAGTACAGCCTATTTATTATGCCTGAGACTAACTTGTAGAGCTTTAAAATTTTATGTGCAAATTTTATAGGAAAATAAGAGAAGGATATCCAACCTTAGGTTTGGGTGGATGATGGTTCCGGGGGCCCAGTGTCTTGTGGTATCACTACTATAGGAATGCTCATCAAGCTTCTTCTTTCTGTTCTACCCCCCAGTCCCCACAACTTACTGTTTGCTTTTCTGGGCTGTTTTTTCTACTAAGCATTTTCTTTTGTTCTTTGAAACTAAATGTGTACACTCCATATGCTTTTCAGAATGGAGGCAGCTGTCGCCCAAATTGTTTGTCTTTGTATCAATATTGCATTGTTATTAAAAATGCTCATTCATTTTCTAATCCTTAAATCAGTGATTTCTTTGGGAAACTCAAAGCAAATGTAAATATTTGGAAACAAGTTTAAATTTTTAGCATTATTTCCATTTACTTTCTTCAAGATAGCATGAAAATATCACTCCACACACATTGAAAATTGGAAATGAAATTGTGGTTATTTATGGACTTTTTCTTAACAAATCTAACCTAGGTTTTATTCTGGTCCATTCAATCTAATTAAGACTGTGTGTGTATGTATGTCTGTGTGTGGTATTATTTTGATTGTTTATTTTTGCAAAAGATATGCAATTTCATGCCAAAAGTCAGTGAGTTACAATAAATTCAATTTTCTTTTACATTTGATTTTTTTTTAAATATGTTGAATTTCTTGTACCCATATTTACAACTCAATTGGGGTTTTTGTCTGTTACAATTGAAATAGAAGAGGGGAGGAAAAGGTGAAAAAAATATGATGATAAGTATATGGTTTTAAAAAGAACACTCTGAGCAAGTTGGAATTTGTTATATTGAATTGTGACTTAAGTTCTAAACTCTATATCATCTAAATACAGAGAAGCACCCAGTTCCTTTTCCTACTAATTTTTCTTCTTTTAAACTTCACCATAATCCTCACCATTGTAAATTAGCAAGAGAAATAGAAAGAAGAAAACATAACACTAATTATTACAAAAATTATGGGTAATGCTTTGCAAGCTGTTGAGATTTTATTAACTTATACACTTAAAAATGAGGGTTTTCAGTTTTGTTTTTTTTTTTCCCTCAACTCTGGATTGCATGCAGTTTCTGTGTTAGGCTCTGGAAGACTCAATGGAAAACCGGGCACAATCTCCCCTCTGAAGATGTCTATGATTCCACAGGGGACCCAGACAATAAACAGCCAGAAGTCCAATGTGTGCTACAGTATGGAACATGCCGGACACTAACACATATTTAATGCAAGGTGGGGGCTGTCGATGAACGTACTTTCCTTGGAGGAAGTGACATGAAGCTGAGAATGGAAGAGTGACTGGGATATAACTGAGAGGATGGTAGGGAGTAGAGTGATATGGGAGGATCTGGGCAGAAGAAAACCTGTGTGCAAGTGTCTGAAGGACGTGGAGATGATGCCACATGTGTGGGCTTCCCTGGTGGCTCAGATGGTAAAAACATCTGCCTGCAATGTGGGAGACCTGGGTTCGATCCTTGGGCTGGGAAGATCCCCTGGAGGAGGGCATGGCAACCCACTCCAGTATTCTTGCCTGGAGAATCCCCATGGACAGAGGAGCCTGGCAGGCTACAGTCTATGCTGTCACAAAGAGTTGGACACGACTGAGTGACTAAGAACAGCACAGGAGGTGAAAATAGCAGACAAACAAGGAGTGGGGGGACCTTCAAATGGGAAACAGGTTTCCAAAGATTAAAAGGTCTCATGAGTCAGTTTAAATGGTCAGGATTCTATTGTCTGTGAGCACTAGGATCCCCTGAGGGTTTTTAAGCAAGGGGTGAGGGCCACCATACAGAGTTCCTCTGCTGTTACGTTCCTTTGTGTCTCCAATTCTAGGTCTTGATACTTAAAGTCATGGGTCCTGAAAAAACGACACAGAAGGCAATGGATGGAAAAGCACACACCTATTCCTGGTGCGGGAAGATATGATGCAGTTAAAGCACAGCCTGGTAGCCTGAGAACAAATCTTACTGGGCATCTACGGGTGAGTTGCTTTATCTCTGTGTCCAGTGTCTGCATTTGTCAAACAGGGTGTTTCATAGTGCCTTCATTCAGAAAATTCCTGGACTGTCAAGTCATGCTGAAAGTTGCACAGTTCAAGGGGTTTCATTCACATCACAGGCTGTAAGGCTGAGCCGATGTAGGATTATGTGGGTTGGTGTATGTAACGGGCTCAGGTCAGAGCCAGGCTCACAGTGGGTGATAGGTGAGTGCCAGCTATCTTTATGACCAGTGTCCTGGGCCTTTATCAGCATCACTTTATGACCATAGCCTTCAACCCACCCCTCATATTCACAAGGCTTGGACCAAGCATGCCAACTTTGATTCTGATGCCATCCTATCTCAAGAGGAACCGTGGGAGCACACTCATGGACAAGCAACTCCATCTACCCACCCCAAGCTCCACTCCATTCAAGCACTCCTGTGTTTGAAAGTGAACACCTTTTTCTCTCCCTCAAGCTATGAGGGAGTCTCTTTTCTGAAGTAAAGAATTGTAGCAGGTGACCCATGCTGGCCCAGGAATGAGCATGTAGCTATTAGGGATTTCAGAGACCTGAGGGATTTCAGAGACCTGAGTTTCAGGACAGCGATTCAAAAAGAGGAAGTGAAGGACTTCCCTGATGGTCCAGTGGTTAAGAACACACACTTTCATTGTTTGATCCCTGTCATGATGGCTTCTTGGGAGGAAAGCTATGACAAATCTAGATAATGTGTTAAAAAGCAGAGACTCTGCTGACAAAGGTTCATATAGTTAAGGCTATGGTCTTCCCAGTGGTCATGTACACTTTTGAGAGCTGGACTGTAAAGAAGGCAAAACGCCAAAGAACTGATGCTTTCAAACTGTGATGCTGGAGAAGACTCCTGAAAGTTCCTTGGACTACAAGGAGATCAAACCAGTCAATCTTAGGGGGAACCAACACTGCATATTCATTGGAGGGACTGATGTTGAAGCTGAAGCTCCAGCATTTTGGTCATCTTATGCAAACAGCCGACTCATTGGGAAGGTCCCTGATGCTGGGAAAGATTGAGGGCAGAAGGAAAGGAGGACATCAGAGGGTGAGATGGTTGGATGGCATCACCGATACAATGGACATGAACTTGGGCAAACTTCAGGAGATTGTGAGGGACAGGGAGGCCTGGCATGCGGCAGTCCATGGAGTCGCAAAGAGTCACACACAACTGGACAACTGGACAACAGGAAACTAAGATCCCACAGGCTGCATGGCCAAAAAACAGATAAATAAAGTTAATTCAAAAGAAGGAAGTGAGTTCTTAGTCGGTGTGACTCCATGCACCTCTTGCCCTGTGGGGTTGGGTACAGCTGCTGAAGGATGGAAGGGGCCAGAGGAGAAGTGCCAATTGCCAGGACAACAAGCATCTTGAATAGCCATGCTTGATTATGACCTTCTAATTCCTTCTAAGCTGTTATACACTCATGGTCCTAAAAGAGAAGACAGGGACAAATTTAAATTTCATTGCCCCCATGGGCAAGAAGAAGAGCCCTGAGAGGTTGGGAGAACATTCTGTCACCTGGAACACGCCTTCCTTCCCTTGGTTAAGGACGCTGTGAAGCCTTGATAGCTCTATTTCACCACCTACATAGAGGCAAGGGGAGCCACGAAACATGCCATATCTAAATTTCATACCGTAGCTCCTTCTAGGTTTGATACACTCTAATGGAGTGTGCTGGAGAAGAAAACGGCAACCCACTCCAGTATTCTTGCCTAGGAAGTCCCATGGACAGATGAGCCTGGAGGGCTGCAGCACAGGAGGTGCTGTGCCACAAAAGAGTCGGGCACGACTTAGCGCCTAAACAACAACTACAGTGGAGTGTGCACAGGTAACCAGCTCACACAGATCTAGAACCGAATGGACTTTGGAGCCAGATCAATCTCACTTTCAGTCTGTTCTGCTCCTTATTAACTGATGTGGTTTTGCATCCGAGTCTCCTGATCTTCATCTGTGAAAAGTGAACATCATGCTTATTTCTTAGTATTTAGGAGAATACACACAATCAGGAATCTCAAGCATAGATTACACTGTGAGAGGTCATTAAAATTTTGTTATTACTATTCCACGTTTTCCTCATCAGTGGAAGAGAAAATAACTTAGGGCTGCACATTATTTAGTCCAGAATGCAAACTCTTTACATGAGGATCAGATCTTATTGTCTGTGCAGGTTGGACTGCTCAGAATTCCTTAAATATCCCTGTGGTTTTGCTCCTTCCCCTCAAGCATTCACTCTTGGATGCTCCCAAGGAGCCAGTCCCTCTCCATGCTGACACCTGCTCCTTCCCTACTGCTAGAAGCCTCTTCTATTCAGGCACCATGCTCTTCAGAGGAGATGTACCTGGCCCTGGTAGGAAATCTTCAAGTCAGTAATAGCAGCTCCATTTCCACTTCCTGTTTGATTTTAAAATTGGGAGCATGACACAATTCAACCATTTGGGGAGGGCTTCCAGTGAGGTCCCTTGATGTTTAAGGGCTTCCCTGGTGGCTCAGGTGGTAAAGAATCCACCTGCAATGTGGGAGACCTGGGTTTGATTCCTGGGTTAGAAAGATCCCCTGGATAAGGGAATGGCTACCCACTCCAGTATTTTTGGCTGGAGAATTCCATGAACAGAGGAGTCTGGCAGGGGTGGGGGGTGGTGGGGGGTGGTGTACAGCCTATGGGGTTGCTAAAAGTTGGACATGACTGAGCAACTAACATTTTCACTTTCACTTGATCCTTAAAGAGGATGCAAGGCTTCTATGGTTTTACTCCCCAGACATTTAGATGCATTTGTGTTATGATTTGAGGTGAAGAACTACTTCAGCATCCAACAAATGAGGGAGGAAGGGCAAAAGCCAAGACTTATTGTTGTTTTTTTTTTATTTTTTTTTTAACTTTACAATACTGTATTGGTTTTGCCATATATCAACATGAATCCACCACAGGTATACATGTGTTCCCCATCCTGAACCCTCCTCCCTCCTCCCTCCCCATACCATCCCTCTGGGTCGTCCCGGTGCACCAGCCCCAAGCATCCAGTATCGTGCATTGAACCTGGACTGGCAACTCGTTTCATATATGATATTATACATCTTTCAATGCCATTCTCCCAAATCATCCCACCCTCTCCCTCTCCCACAGAGTCCAAAAGACTGTTCTATACATCAGTGTTTCTTTTGCTGTCTCGTATACAGGGTTATTGTTACCATCTTTCTAAATTCCATATAAATGCGTTAGTATACTGTATTGGTGTTTTTCTTTCTGGCTTACTTCACTCTGTATAATAGGCTCCAGTTTCATCCACCTCATTAGAACTGATTCAAATGTATTCTTTTTAATGGCTGAGTAATACTCCATTGTGTATATGTACCACAGCTTTCTTATCCATTCATCTGCTGATGGGCATCTAGGTTGCTTCCATGTCCTGGCTATTATAAACAGTGCTGCAATGAACACTGGGGTACACGTGTCTCTTTCAATTCTGGTTTGCTCAGTGTGTATGCCCAGCAGTGGGTTTGGACACCTTATCTTTGCAAAGGAGGCAAGAATATACAATGGATTAAAGACTATCTCTTTAACAAGTGGTGCTGGGAAAACTGGTCAACCACTTGTAAAAGAATGAAACTAGAACACTTCCTAACACCATACACAAAAATAAACTCAAAGTGGATTAAAGATCTAAACGTAAGACCAGAAACTATAAAACTCCTAGAGGAGAACATAGGCAAAACACTCTCTGACATACATCACAGCAGGATCCTCTATGACCCACCTCCCAGAATATCAGAAATAAAAGCAAAAATAAACAAATGGGACCTAATTAAACTTAAAAGCTTCTGCACAACAAAGGAAACTATAAGCAAGGTGAAAAGACAGCCTTCAGAATGGGAGAAAATAATAGCAAATGAAGCAACTGACAAACAACTAATCTCAAAAATATACAAGCAACTCCTACAGCTCAACTCCAGAAAAATAAATGACCCAATCAAAAAATGGGCCAAAGAACTAAATAGACATTTCTCCAAAGAAGACATATAGATGGCTAACAAACACATGAAAAGATGCTCAACATCACTCATTATCAGAGAAATGCAAATCAAAACCACTATGAGGTACCATTTCACGCCAGTCAGAATGGCTGCGATCCAAAAGTCTACAAGCAATAAATGCTGGAGAGGGTGTGGAGAAAAGGGAACTCTCTTACACTGTTGGTGGGAATGCAAACTAGTACAGCCACTAAGGAGAACAGTGTGGAGATTCCTTAAAAAACTGGAAATAGAACTGCCTTAAGACTTGTTGTTTTTAATCTAGATAGGAAATGCTCAAAATCTAGATTTCTTGTTGAGTTTAAAAAAAAAAACAAAGTAAAATAAAACAACCTCTTCCCAATAAATCATTAATCATCTGGGTTGCAATGAACACCTTTTAACCTTTGACCATGCTCTTGTTTCTTATTGAAAAGCCCCCTGCTTCTTTTCTATTTGTTGTGCTCAGATGCTCAATAGTGTCCAACTCTTTTGAACCCCAAGGACTGCGGCCCATCGGGCTCCCCTGTCTATGGGATTTTCCAGGCAAAATACTGGAGTGAGTTGCCCTTTTCTCCTCTAGGAGATCTTCCCACCCTGGGGATTGAACCTGCATCTCTTATATCTCCTGCATTGGCAGGCAGGTTCTTTACTACTGCGCCATCTGGGAAGCCACCCTTCAGGGTCTAGTTAAGTGAAATTGTTGCAGTGATAATTGGTGAATAGTTTGGTTTTAGATGTTTAAAGACATTGTTCCATTTTTATTTTCCTACCAATTTACTCAATATTTGAGATTTTTTTAATGACTAAGTCCCTCTTCTAAGTCCAGAGGTTACATAAAATAAAAGACAGGGAATTGGAAATTCATCAAGCAGAAAATGTAATTAAAATGTGTTTGCCACAACGGAGATATGTACAAGTTAATAATAGAGGCAGAGAGAAAGAATGTTGAATCTGAGCCTTTAAGCTATAAATAGGTGGAATAAGAAAAGCAACACATTTCCTTTTAAGCATTTAATATTACCTATGGGAAGCCTGTCTATTCAAACTGTTAATACCGTGATCAAAGGAATGGAGACAAACAAGGATCTTCCTGGTGTTAGTACCCCCAAAGCATAAGCAACCCTAAAAAACTTTGTGAGAGCCCGAATATCTCAACCTGCTGTGCTGCAGTTCATGGGGTCTCGAAGAGTCACATATGACTGGTGTCTGAACAACAACAACTTATCTCAAGAAGGGATAAAATAATCTAAGAGATAAACTTCCCTCTATTCAGTGCCAATCTTATCATGGCACTCAAATGTGAGATGTAAAAGCTTTGTAATTTCAATAGAAGACACCCACATAAAAGACCCTTTCGGCAAAGATTTTGGCGTTCCCTTTGCTAAATGTTCAGCATCCGTTTTCTCCTCCTTCTTTAAGGATGAGGTAATTAAGAGATTGTTCCTTCTTCATATGGTCTTTGCTGTTCTGAGTTCCTGCTTCAGCAAGGAATCCAAGAAGTTATTTGCATACTTCTTGCATTATCTACTTCTGGGAAATACTCTACAGATGTTTTCTTTAAAACTGTGTTTTTTTTTCCTGCCCCCTTGCATATTCCTTGCAATGCATCAGAAGTCTGAATTGGAATTATCAAAGTGATAGCCCAGAATATAGGTACTAGAAATAAACCTTGTGTTCTACTTTCTACTTTTTTTTTTCTTTTGACAGTGAAGCGCCTGCATGAGTGACCTGCAATCCTGGTTACAAAAGAGGATAAGTTCTCTCCATTCTCCAAGTAGTGTTCCTGGTGTCTCAAAATACACCTGAGTCAAATTCTTAGGCTCTTTAAACCCTGTCAGGAGAATACCATGTGGATTTCTAGGAGAAATGGTGGTGCAAAAAAAAAAAAAAAATTAAGATAGTCTATGTGATATGTAGTGGTTTGAGAATACAAAACATTTAACATTTTAAGTTTTATGGATTTCAAAATAAATAATATATTTTAGAATAAAAGAATAGGTACCATTGGCTTTTGCTATAATCAAAGTGCCCTTTAGATCAGTAGCACAACTTGTACTAGGTTGGTGCGAACATAATTGCAGTTCTGGACCATGAATTTTAAATCATTTTAACTAGGCTCAAACATGAGTTTCTCTGGTGGTTCAGCTGGTAAAGAATCCGCCTGCAAAGATGCCCTGGTCCAATTCCTGGGTCAGGAAGATACCCTGGAGGGTGATAGGCTACCCACTCCAGTATTTATGGGTTTTCCCGGTGGCTCAGATGGTCAAGAAATCCACCAGCAATATAGGAGCCCTGGATTCAATCCCTGCATCTGGAAGATCCCCTGGAGGAGGGCATGGTAACCCACTCCAGTATTCTTGCCTGGAGAATCCCATGGGCAGAGGAGCCTGGAGGGCTATAGTCCATGGGATTGCAAAGAGTTGGACACAACTTAGTGGCTAAGCACAGCATAGAGCATAGGCTCAAACAAATCTTTTTTAATCAAAATGGAAACTATTGCAATGAACACATTTTTGCCAGTGAGAGATAAACTGGTTTATTCCTGAAGCATAAAAATCCATGCTTGAGGATTCAGTGAGTGCTTGGAAAGCATTTTCTGCCTCCTGCTGGTTGTGGAAGTGTTTCCCCTGCAAAAAAGTTGTCGAGATGCTTAAAGAAGTGGTAGCTGGCTGGTAAGAGGTCAGGTGACTGTGGTGGGTGAGGCACAACTTTGGAGCCCAACTTGTTCAACTTTTGAAGCCTTGGTTGTGTGACATGCAGTCAGACATTGTTGTGGAGAAGAATTGGCCCTTTTCTGTTGACTAATGCTGGTTGCAGGCATGGCAGTTTTTGATGCATCTCATTGATTTGCTGAGCATACTTCTCAAATGTACTGGTTTCGCTGGGATTCAGAAAGCTGTAGTGGATCAGACAGGCAGCAGACCACCAAATAGTCACCATGACATCTTTGGCGGCAAGTTTGGCTTTGGGAAGTGCTTTGGACCTTTTTCTCTGTCCAACCACTAGCTGGTCTTTGCTGGTTGTCATATAAAATCCACTTTTCATGGCACATCAAAATCTGATCCAGAAATGGTTCATTGCTATTACATAGAATAGAGAAGAGGACACTTGAAAATGAGGATTTTATTTTATTTTTTTGTCATTCAGCTCATGGGGCACCCAATTATTGAGCTTTTTCACCTTTCCAATTTGCTTCAAACGCCAAACGACGACAGAGTGGTTGACACTGGGTTCTTTGGCAACTCTTCATGTAGTTTTAAGAGGATCAGCTTAGATGATGGCCTTAACTGTCATTGTCAACTTCGGATGGCTGGCCACTATACTCCTCATCTTCAAGTCTCTTGTCTCCTTTGCAAAAAGTCTTTAATCAGCCCTGCTCTGTATATTCGTTAGCCTTTCTGGGGCCAAATGTGTTGTTGATGCTGCTTTACAACACATTGTGAGCTCAAATAAGAAAATTGTTCAAATTTGCCTTTTGTCTAACATCATTTACATAGTCTAAAATAAATACAAGACACGGAGCAAGTAATAAATCATTAGCAAAAAAAAAAAAAAAACCCATAAAACAAGAAATGTGCATTAAAATAATGTATAACAGAACCACATTTACTTAACAATGTCTTCCAATATTAAAGGCACAATTCAACAATGAAAACCCACAGTTACTTTCGTACCAGCCGAATATATCAATGAGTGTAAACAGTTTTCATCTAAATCATGATTTCAGCAAGTATGAACAGGAATAAAAATTCTGACCACCTCCATGTCAGCATAAGTCAGCACAATTTTTTCTCTTTTATTATTCTCAGGCGGCTATTAGTGAAAAGCACTGCCAAGTGAATGCCCCTAATGGTCAGTAAACATTTAATGAACATCTATTGTGAGAATTCCATACTAGTTATCAATAAACTGTGGCTACATACAGCTGTCCTAATGTTTGCAGAAGGCAAATCCTATCCTAAAATCTTTTGTGGCAACAAAAAGCATTTGTCCAACCAAAAATATTTAGTATTTATTTATAAGAATTTTATTAGTCAAACAGTTTAAATTTGTCCCTTGAATCTTGTTGTATGGTTTACCTTAATATAAGTAGCTCTCAGTTATTGTTAACTCTCTGATGGAGACACTCAGTTTCCAAAAACACGTATGCTTCACATTCTGTATTGGACGACTCTCTGTACTAGACACAGTGAGGGAAAATAAAATGATTAATGCTTTTGTGTGTGCATGTATTCAAGACAGGGATGAGTTGAGTTCTTGTCTTGAATCAGATTCTGTTCTAAAAATGTCAGTTCCCCTTACACAGCAACCCCATGAATAGCTATTACTATTATTTTCTTTTGTTCTATAAGTGGAAAATAAAGCTGAGTAAGGCTCAATGATCTGCCCAAGACTGCAAGGTGTACGTGATGAAGCCAAGATGTGGAATTAGGCTGACTCCAGAGCCCACAAATAAAACTGAAAATTAAATGCATTTAGTGCTACCCACCGGAGAAGGCAATGGCACCCCACTCCAGTACTCTTGCCTGGAAAATCCCATGGACGGAGGAGCCTGGTAGGCTGCCGTCCATGGGGTCGCAAAGAGTCAGACACGACTAAGCGACTTCCCTTTCACTTTTCACTTTCATGCATTGGAGAAGGAAATGGCAACCCACTCCAGTGTTCTTGCCTGGAGAATCCCAGGGACGGGGGAATCTGGTGGGCTGCCGTCTATGGAGTCGCACAGAGTCGGACACGACTGAAGTGACTTAGCAGCAGCAGCAACAGCAGTGCTACCTACTATGCTCTAGGTAGAGTTGGGGAAGGGAAAGGATCTGTATTTCTAGCACCATCTCTATTTCAGACACACATACTGTTACTAAATGCGCACTATGCATTGTGTCCTGTGACTATGATAAAGTGTTCCGAGTCCTCAAGGATGGGGTGAGAGACACATAAACATACAGTTAAAGCCATGTCCCTGATACATCTTGTCCAAGACCCTGAAACTGTCCTCTGACTTCCCCTGACTCACCCCCATCCTCCTCTTTTCCACCAGCCGCTTTCAAGGACAGTGATGGTGAGGAAGGGTCCTACTCTGAATGGTGCATTTGTTTTCTGCTTTAGGTGCAATCTGAAGCACATCCCTTTAACTTTTGGCAACTGGTGCTCTCATCCGTAAAGTGGAAACAATCACACTGACCCTGCCTCCCAGGGCTGAGGTGAGACCCGGTTAGTTAATATTTGCAGATTGCTCTAGAAATGTTCAAGAACCAGGGGTTTTAAGATGGCACTTTGCTGTCATAAAAAGACATAAAACCAGAAAGCAGAACAAACCATTCTTTGGAGCCCTTGCATGAATGGTTGGAGCCAGGAAGATGAAAACACAATGATAATGAAGAGAAAAAAGTCTATGCCAGGGGAAGAAATTACATCACTTTCAGGGTGAGTGAGGGAAGACTTCAGTGGTGTCAACTCCAAGAATGAGAGGACATAAAGGAGAAGGGGGACTCTTGAAGAGGAAGGATCCACTGAGCCCAGCAGCAAACACCATGATGCAATGCCTTGTGGGATCAGCAAAAGTTCTCAAGCTACAGCTTAGCCCAGATCTTCGCCCTCCCTCTCCTGGAGGTGATGCCCAAGTTCTCTCCTGAATGCAGGTGTCCAATAAATGCTGGAGAGCAGAGTAGAAGGAAAAAGGGAATGAAGACAAGGGAGTGGAGAGGATTAGAATGCATTAGATCACAGGACACAGCTCCTGACCCAAGAATTGTATGATCTTCTATTGGGAAAATTAAAAAAAAAAAAATTAAAACCCACCACTAATTTTGTATTATTTAATTTCCCCTGAACCTCTAAGAGAGGTATTGCTGTTAAAACCTTTTTGCATCTGAGTTATGTGAGCCTTAAAGAGGTAACTCATTCAGACTCACACAAGCAAATAAATGGCCAAGTTAATTAGCCTTTGAGCTCAGATGGTCTGAGTGTTGACAGAGGCAAGGCCATGAGGCATCAAGGAGGATGGTCTCCCCGAAGGCAGCAGGGAGGTTCCCAAAGGAGATGCCATTTTATCTGGATCTTGAAAAAGAAATGTGATCTCACTATGCACAGAGAAGAAAGGGGGCATTGCAGGCAAAGGGAGGCATCCAAGGACAAGATCCATGTTTCTTTACCTGTGGGTGAAACTCACACGTGCCATTCATGTCTGAAGAATTTTCACCCGCAGTCCCTTTTGTGACTCGGCTGAGGACAACATATTGCCTGAAATAACTTCAGAAGAACTTGCCGGGGGAATGATGTCCTCTGTTCTGTGAAGTGAAGAAATGAAGTACCTCAGTCGTGTCGGACTCTTTGCGACCGCATGGACCGTAATCTACCAGGCTCTTCCCTCCATGGGATTCTCCAGGCAAGAGTACTGGAGTGGGTTGCCATTTCCTTCTCCAAGGGATCTTCTCAACCCAGGGATCGAACCTGGGTCTCCCGCATTGCAGGCAGACGCTTTAACCTCTGAGCCACCAGGGAAGCCCTACTGTTCTATCGTGTTTACCACGTGTTCTAGGAAGGATGGAAGGAAGGGACAGAAAGGAGAGGGGCAGAAGAGCAGAGAGAGGAATAAAAGATCAGGAAGAGCATCAGCCCATTAGGTTCTGCGCAGCTCTGCCTCTGGCGATGGATGGATGACTCCAGGTAAGTCATGTCCAAACCCTGCACTTCTTCTTCCCGAAAAACAAGAGCATCAAACCAAAGGTTTCCTTTCAGATTAGTAATGTGTATCTAAGAAAGAGGGCATTATGTTGTTCAGTGATGCTGGATATTTTGGACAATCTTGAACCCTACAGTGGATATTGGAGAAAATATCAATATGTGTGTGTATGGTTTTTAATTTTATTTTTAATTTTAATTTTATTTTTTATTGACGTATACTTGTGTGTGTTTAATATTTCCTCCCTCTGTTTCTCCATCCTGGCTTATTAGGGCACATGTTTAGGACAGAGGGGGTGTTCTCATGATCTCTATGGATCTCTATGTTTATCTGTGGCTGAGATTTGCAAAAATCCCAAGGCTATGGAAACAAACTCTTCCCCACTCTTCTCTGTTGCGGTGTGTTGCTCCCTGGCTGACCTTTGAGTCACACACTAAGTCTCTTCTTCAGTAAGATTTCTGTTGCCTACGTTGGGGATCGCTGAGTTTAGCGTTCCTGTTCTGATTCTTTAAGTTCCTCAAGAAACTCACAATAGTGACTTTCAAAGCTGTTACTGCAGAGCAATGTTTGTAGCAGCACAGAACTGTCTTGCAGGTGTGTTCATTCTTTGCAGAATATTCACTGTTTCAGAGGGCAGTGTTTCTCCTACAATCTCCACACTAAATCAGGTACCCGGTTCACCTCCCGGAGTTTGCTCAAACTCAAGTCCATTGAGTCAGTGATGCCATCCTCATCCTCGGCCACCCCCTTCTCCTCCTGCCCTCACATCAGCTATTTCTCCTTGTATGAGTTGTAGTATTAGTAGTATGCCATCTTTCAAAGAATTAGCCCATTTTGTCTAAAATATCAAGGTATGGCTATGACAATATTCCTTACAACATTCCCTACAATATTCCTTTATTGTCCATGGGAGCTGTGATGATGAATGCCTTTTCACACTTCTGAGATTAGCAATTGGTATTTTCTCTCTCTTTTTTTTCTTGGTTAAGCCTGGCTAGGTGTATCGATTTTTTCTCTACCCAGGAATTCATTAAAATTACCATTTAAGATTTCCTGCAAGTTTCAGGTCCACTGACTTCTGCTCTGATTAAGTAAATCTCAGTTGTGAATCTGAATTTCACTTATCTTTCTAGATTTCATGGTGGTAATTTGCTCTGCAGCCTCAGTGGGCACAAGATAAGTTTTTGATTTTCAGTTTCTTTAGGATTTTGCTGTTGTTGGGACAGGAGCGGTAACTGCCAAGCACCTTAGATGTCAGAGCTGGAACTGAAGTTTTACCTGCTTGAGCTGTTTTCAACAGATTTTGCTTTCTTATATTTTCACTTTGTTCAGGTAAAAATATTTTCTAATTTCCCATGTGACTTTTTTGATGCATGTCTTATTTTTTAAGTATGTTGCTTAATTTCCAAGTTTAGGATTTTCTTCAACTCTCTTTCTGTTATTGACCTCTAGTTTCATGCCATTAGAGTCAGAAAACATACTTTATATTTCAAGTATTTTAAATTTTCACAAGTTTGTTTCACGGCCTTCTATATGGTGCTTCCCAGTGGATGTCTCATGTGCAATAAAAGAATATGTATTCTGCTATTGTTGGGTCAAATGTTCTATAAAAATACAATAGGCCAATTTAGCTGATCCTATTTCTCAGCGTTCTCTTTTCTTACTGATTTGTACCAACACGTTCTATCAATTGCAGACGTGAATGTTAAAAGTGCCCACATATAATTTTGGACATTTGTCCTTTGCTCTTCCCTGTTCTATGCATCATGTTTAAGGAAACTCTGCTATTAGGTCCATATGTATGGAGAATTCTTTTTCTTTTTTTTGATTTTTTTATCCATTTATCATTTTGTTATTATCATTAAGAATGTTTTTCTTATTTTAGTAATAATACTGCTTCAGGATTATTATTATATTATTATTTTCATATTCATATAATCATTCTAGCTTTCTTTTGATTATTGTTTGCATGTTATATTTTTTTACCATTTTATTTTAATGTGTGTTTCACTCAAGTAAAAAGTATTCTGTTGATCAGAAAACTTGAAGAAAGTGAAAAGATAGGGAACAAACTGGAATATAAGCGTATAATACATACATATACGTATATATCTTCAATATATTGGTTTTCCAGATGGGACTAGTGATAAAGAATTTGCCTGCCAATGCAGGAGACATAAGCAATGCAGGCTGGATCCCTAAGTTGGGAAGATCCCCTGGAGGAGGGCATGGCAACCCACTTCAAGTATTCTTTCCTGGAAAATCCCATGGACAGAGGAGCCTGAAGGGCTGCAGTCCATAGGGTCGAAAAGAGTCAGATACAATTGAAATGACTTAGCACGCGCATGCACGCACACACACACATATTTGTGTGGTAAATATTTATATATACACCATGGTATAGCTTTGGTTCTATCTGTAGTAACTCTCTGCTTGAGTAACGCAAACTCTAGCATAAAATAGCAATATTCTTTGAAGGTCTATTTATGATTTATCCAAACTTTCAAATACTAATATAATAAAAATAATAATGTAACGGTGATAGTAATAATTATGATAATGTAAATTTTCTTAAGTTCACTGAGTTTTAGTAATAAGTTCTTTAGCTATATAATATCATTTAATCTTTGTAAGAATCCTCTGAGTTACATTCTTTGATTAACTCCATTTTATCACTTTTAGTGGGCAAATTCCAAAGATGCCTTTCCATCAAGAATCTATTTTTCTGATTACCCAATCAAACTGTAACTGAGGTACTGCTGTGAAGAGATTTTACACATATAATTAAGATAGTTCATTAGTTGACACTAAGATGAATTTCCAGGAAGGCCTGATCTAATCTTATGAACCCTAAAATCATGAAATTTTCCTCTGGATGTGGTCGAAGAGGAAGTCATTAGGGGAAATCAGAGAGATTTGAAACTTGAGAATGACTGGAATGTGTCATGGCTGGTTTGAAGGAGAGGCTCCTGTAAGAAGGAATGTGAGTGGTCTTTTGGAGAAAAGAGGGACCTTCAGTTGCCAGCCAGTAACCTCAGGAAATGGAGACTTCAGGCCCACAACCTCTAGGACCTGGATTCAGTCAATACTCTGGAGGGGCTTGGAAGTGGATTGTTCCCAGACACATCCAGATAACAGCTTAGCCATTTCATACCCTGTTTTTGGATTTTCAAGAAATCTAAGCAGAGTCCAGTTAAACTTGCCCCAACTTTTCACCTACAGAACTGAAATTTAATAAATGAATGTTGCTTTAAGCTGCTAAGCTTGTGGTAATCTGCTACACATGAAGAGAAAGCTAATGTGTGGTTAAAATAGAAAGATTGCATAACATCTCAGTTCAGTCTGACTCAAAAACTGTTATATTCTACCACTATGCTAATGCAAAGAAGTACATCCGTTTTTGCCATGCATTTTTTTTTTTTTTCTCTTGTCTGAATACCAAATTCCCTCTTTTCGTCATCATTAACAACCATTTATGGTTCTACGCATTCTCTGAAGCATCTAGCACCACAAAAGCCCATAGCTGGAATTCAAGAAGGGAACAAGTCTCATTAAACTGATTTAAATTCTTAAATTTGACACATTTCATATCCCCCTCAGATCTTTGCTGAAAAAGATTTTAATGAAGCTTGCATAAATCAGAGTGGCATTACATGGTCTAATAGTTAACTAATCCTTAATTGTGCAGTACTTTGAAGTTTAATGACCATTATAGAGAATTCCATCAGGGTTAAAATGAACCAGGAAAGATTGTGATAGAAGAAGGAATTAAAGAAAATGCAAACTGCTGATGCTAAAAGTGGTGTTTTTATTGCTACCTCCCTTTGAGAGAATTTGCAGTGAAATTAAAATTGGGTCTATTGTTCAATTGTTTTTAGTATTTTCTTTTCTTATTGTTTGCTGGCTTAAATTGTCATTTGTTGATGAATGGGACAATAGGTATAAATCAATCAATATTTTTCTATATAAAAGGACACTAGATCTAGAAAACAAAGGAAAAGGAAGGGGCTATAACCTGATTTGGTCTCCTGACAAAAAGTACATTTAAAATAGAGGGATCGTGTAAAACAACACTCAATACCAAAGAGAATTTAATCATTTTACTTCAAAACATACATTCTTTGAAAGTTCATAGAAATACTGCAAAATCTTAATCAGATTCATCAATCTTTTGTTGAGTCCTTCCCGTGGATCAAGTAAATGTGTTTCATATATTATAATTTCTTTTTCAATTTTTCTACAGAGCAAGCAAAGCAGGTATTTTCTCCCAGTATACAAATGAGAAAACTGATACTCAAAATGTCTGGGAGAAGGCAATGGCACCCCACTCCAGTACTTTTGCCTGGAAAACACCACGGATGGAGGAGCCTGGTGAGCTGCAGTCCATGGGGTCGCTAAGAGTGAAACACGACTGAGTGACTTCGCTTTCAATTTTCACTTTCATACATTGGAGAATGAAACGGCAACCTACTCCAGTGTTCGTGCCTGGAGAATCTCAGGGATGAGAGAGTCTGGTGGGCTGCCGTCTATGGGGTCACACAGAGTCGGACCCGACTGAAGCGACTTAGCAGCAGCAGCAAAATGTCCAACTTTCTCCAATGCTAAAACTTATTTGTAACATGTTATAGAACAGTATCATTACGCCAGAAGTCAGGGAATATTTCAGTGACTCTTTTATGATATCAATGTAGACATCATAAAATGTCAGAATTGTAAAAAAAATTCACTGCCCCGAAATAAGTTATCTTTACATGTTGAGTAGTCATAGTTATTACATTCAAAATATAACTATACAATAGAACAATGAGACAGAATATTTGAAATCCCAATGATCCAGAAAATACAAGAAATGTAGATCATTAGATCTTCCCAACCTAGGGACTGAATCCAGGTCTCCCACATTGCAGGTGGATTCTTTACCAACTGAGCCACCAGGGAAGCCCAGATACATAGGCTTGGTTACTATAGAAAACCCCGTGGACAGAGGAGCCTGTCAGGCTACATTCCTGGGGGGCAAAGAGTTGGACATGAACTTAGCGGTTAAACCACCACCACTACCGCTATGGGCTTCTTTACAAGTAGAGCCCCTGGGGAGGCTTCCCTGATGGCTCAGATGGTAAAAACTCACCTGCCAAAATGAGATGGAAGAGACAAAGTTCCATCCCTGGGTCAGGGAGATCCTCTTAAGGAGGAAATGGCAACCCACTCCAGTATTCTTGCCTGGATAGTTCCATGGACAGAGGGACCTGATGGATTACAGTCCATGGGGTCACAAAGAGTCGGACAAGACTGAGAAACTAACAACTTTCATCTAGAATAAGGAAAAATCTAGAGCAAAAGAAAAAAATGAAATTAGAGAACATAAAAACTCTACCAGGCTGATCTGGTTTATCCAAGAACAGAGTGAGACCTCCTAGGTCAAAGGCTGCCTTGGGCATGTCCCCTCAGATACAGGCTGCTTCCCCTCACTTACAGCACCCTCTAGTCCATTAGAGAGATACAGGTGGGAAGGTTAAGAGGCCACATTGGGAAAGCGATTTGACAAGCAAGAAGGCTTAAAACTATTGTAATTTAGGATCTTAAAATGCTCATGAAAATAACTGCACTGAATCAGAAACAGGACATCCCTCCAGTAGTACATGGTGGTTCGAGTGACTAAAGATTTGCTGAAATTGAGCAGGCACATGAGCTGTCTCCTTTTTCACTGGAACTTAAGATTCAAGGTCAATGTGGCCAAGGGATGCTGTGGCCTGGAAGCTGTAACAATAGGTTCCAAGGGAAAATCCCAGCATGTTCCAGTCTATTCTTATCTGTGGTGTGTTATAGATAAAGGTAGATACAGGTACAGACATAGATATATAGATAGATATAGATAGCAGTGCTTTCACAATTTGAAAGGTGTTATACAGTGAACAAATGATTGAATTAACAAGTAGATAGATGCATAAGTGTATTGTTAAATAAGATGGAGATTGGTTTTTTGAACTAATAGATACATACTCTAAAACATACATAAAACATACATACTCTTGGATTAGTGTCAGAACGCATTGTAGGACATCCAGTTGGTGTTGCAGAGACTTGCTTGGTGTGGGGAATGAACCCACTTGCCTGCTAGGAGAATGTGAGTGTGGTAGTAATATTAGAGTAAGTAGAAGAATTAAGTTTTTCCTTTAAAAGCCTGTGAAAATTCATCAGATGTGTTCACTGCAGAAAATCTCAGAGTCTCTCAGATGCGTTTGTGGGTGCACATGTGCTCAGTTGCTCAGTTGTGTCTGATTCTTTGCAACCCCACGGACTGATTGTAGACCGCCAGGCTCCTCTATCCTTGGGATGACCCTGGCAAGAATACTAGAGTGGGTTACAATTTCCTTCTCCAGGGAATCTTCCCAACCCAGGGAGAGAATCCATGTCTCCTGCATCATGGGTATTCAAATGAAGGTTACAATACACAGGGTCTTCACTGTGGTTGATCATTGCATCTCTTGACATGGATGTTGCATGGGACATACTGAGGAAATAGTGATACAGGCACAGGAATACACACATAGGCCACAACCAGAACTGAGTTTATACTGAAACTAGAAGACAGCTTCTATAGCTTTGCCCCCAAAGACACTCACATCTTAGATGATCCTTTTTTGAAATGTCAGTTTATTTAATTTTAGCAACAGTAGCAAGTGTACATGATACATTTTCTCTCATCCTTTATAAAAATGTTCAAATTTTCCCTACTCTTCTCCATCCCTCAAATATACTAATCACTCTTGCTTTCTTTCAATTAATATTTTCTCCCCCAGTCTACCAGCAAATTTCATTACTGAATGCTAATTTTTAAACCTGCAGATAAAATACTCTTTAATGGGAATGTCCTTATAATTATTTTCAGGATAATCTTTCATTTAAATATTAGCAAATTGTTGACCATCTCTTCGGCATACCAATGAACTATTCATTGACAGTTCTCTGAGGTTGTGTTCTTCATGCAAGTTTTAAAGTAAATGATGCAGGCTTATGAGATGGCAAACCTGCTGTTGAGATAACTTCCATTTTCTCTGCAAGCTGTCTTCTCTGAGAGGCGAGAGGCAATGACTTTCAGGAAGGGGGATAGACGGTGCCACCTATTCCATCAGAATATTGCGTTTCTAAGCTTTAGTACAGCCAGTTGCTAGTTTCCGTATTATGTCATGGGACTTTTGATTAGAATTCTTCTTGTTGTTCATTTTAACCTGAGGAGGTTTAAACTGTACTTCTATTTCAATTTTTTAAAAGCTAAACACCAAAAAGTGATAGCAACTACTATGTTTCTTCAAAGAGGTTCTGGAAAGAAAAACAGTTCTTAATTTTGTGTTCAAGGCATGCTCTAGTGAGCAAGCAACAAAAGAAAATCTCTAACTGTTGGCAAATACAATATCACCCATTCATCTTGTTGTCGATAAAATCTGTGAATATATGCTACACGTAAGTGACTGTGTTGTGTGTGTAGATACATGTCTGTTGTATTCCCAACATAAAGTACAGCTTATAGGTGATGCTTTATCATGGGAAGTTGTTTTCCCAACTCTTCCTGTGCTAAGATTTTGGGTAAAAAAGGTCACAGGAGTGGAGGTGCTAGTGGAGCAGAGGTCATCCAACACTGAGCATGAGAGCAGAGACTCTGAATCATGAGCTCTGTAAGACTCCAACTAGCAGTATAACCGAGTAGATTAAGATGCCATCAGCCCATTCAGAGAAAAGCAAAGCTCTAGGACTGCATCACTGCTAATGGGAACTGGGTACTTTTCTTCTTTTATATTGAGTGCAATAGTATTTTGATTGTCATGACTATCGAAAGGGCTTCCCTGGTGGCTCAGACAGTAACGAATCCAACTGCAATGCAGACGACCTGGGTTCAATCCCTGGGTTGAGAAGATCCCCTGGAGGAGGCCATGGCAACTCACTCCAATATTCTTGCCTGGAGAATACTCATGGATAGAGGAATCTGGCGATCTACAATCCATGGGTTTGCAAAGAGTTGGACACAACTGAGCGACTAAGCACAGCACAGCCATCAAAAGGGATCAGATCAGATCAGATCAGATCAGTCGCTCAGTCCTGTCCGACTCTTTGCGACCCCCTGCAGCACGCCAGGCCTCCCTGTCCATCACCAACTCCCGGAGTTCACTCAGACTCATGTCCATCGAGTCAGTGATGCCATCCAGCCATCTCATCCTCTGTCGTCCCCTTCTCCTCCTGCCCCCAATCCCTCCCAGCATCAGAGTCTTTTCCAATGAGTCAACTCTTTGCATGAGGTGGCCAAAGTACTGGAGTTTCAGCTTTAGCATCATTCCTTCCAAAGAAATCCCAGGGCTGATCTCCTTCAGAATGGACTGGCTGGATCTCCTTGCAGTCCAAGGGACTCTCAAGAGTCTTCTCCAACACCACAGTTCAAAAGCATTAATTCTTCAGCTCTCAGCCTTCTTCACAGTCCAACTCTCACATCCATACATGACCACAGGAAAAATCATAGCCTTGACTAGACAAACCTTTGTTGGCAAAGTAATGTCTCTGCTTTTGAATATGCTATCTAGGTTGGTCATAACTTTTCTTCCAATGAGTAAGCATCTTTTAATTTCATGGCTGCAGTCACCATCTGCAGTGATTTTGGAGCCCAGAAAAATAAAGTCTGACACTGTTTCCACTGTTTCCCCATCTATTTCCCCTGTTTCCCCATCTATTTCCCATGAAGTGGTGGGAACAGATGCCATGATCTTCGTTTTCTGAATGTTGAGATTTAAGCCAACTTTTTCACTCTCCACTTTCACTTTCATCAAGAGGCTTTTTATTTCCTCTTCACTTTCTGCCATAAGGGTGGTGTCATCTGCATATCTGAGGTTATTGATATTTCTCCCGGCAATCTTGATTCCAGCTTGTGTTTCTTCCAGTCCAGCGTTTCTCATGATGTACTCTGCATAGAAGTTAAATAAACAGGGTGACAATATACGGCCTTGACGAACTCTTTTTCCTATTTGGAACCAGTCTGTTGTTTCATGTCCAGTTCTAACTGTTGCTTCAAATACAAGCATACCTGCATACAATTTCTCAAGAGGCAGATCAGGTAGTCTGGTATTCCCATCTCTTTCAGAATTTTCCACAGTTTATTGTGATCCACACAGTCAAAGGCTTTGGCATAGTCAATAAAGCAGAAATAGATGTTTTTCTGGAACTCTCTTGCTTTTTCTATGATCCAGCAGATGTTGGCAATTTGATCTCTGGTTCTCTGCCTTTTCTAAAACCAGCTTGAACATCAGGAAGTTCACGGTTCACATATTGCTGAAGCCTGGCTTGGAGAATTTTGAGCATTACTTTACTAGCGTGTGAGATGAGTGCAATTGTGCGGTAGTTTGAGCATTCTTTGGCATTGCCTTTCTTTGGGATTGGAATGAAAACTGACCTTTTCCAGTCCTGTGGCCACTGCTCAGTTTTCCAAATTTGCTGGCATATTGAGTGCAGCACTTTCACAGCATCATTTTTCAGGATTTGAAATAGTTCAACTGGAATTCCATCACCTCCACTAGCTTTGTTCGTAGTGATGCTTTCTAAGGCCCACTTGACTTCACATTCCAGGATGTCTGGCTAATGACCACACCATCGTGATTATCTGGGTCGTGAAGATCTTTTTTTACAGTTCTTCTGTGTATTCTTGCCATCTCTTCTTAATATCTTCTGCTTCTGTTAGGTCCATACCATTTCTGTCCTTTATCGAGCTCATCTTTGCATGAAATGTTCTTTTGGTATCTATGATTTTCTTGAAGAGATCCCTAGTCTTTCCCATTCTGTTGTTTTCCTCTATTTCTTTGCATTGATCGCTGAGGAAGGCTTTTTTATCTCTTCTTGCTATTCTTTGGAACTCTGCATTCAGATGTTTAGCATTTTTCAAAAGCAGACCTTCGCCAAGGACACGTTGCCAGAATTATCTTTCAGGTTGCATCCTTAAGGACTGTCACTCCAGCAGCCCTGTGACCTACCCCCAAACACTGACCCTCACGTCTGTCCTTATTTGTCTCCTTCTTCTACTTGAATCCCAGGGCTCATCATTCAAGTCATTCTAACATGAGCTACTTCAACACATTTGCCCTTTTCTTCCTTCTTCACAAAATCCCAATTCTAGATAAAATAAACCTCTGTGTGCTTGTTCCAGGATGGCTGAACATCCCTGGGGAAAAATCACACAGCCTAGAAGAGTGGTTTTGTTTTCATTTTGTGATTTCGCTTTTAACAGGCTCTCTGAGTTGCCCAGAATACATATCACCCTACTCTCATCATTCTGGTCTCCTGTTCTTCAAGATGGATGCTTCATACCTTCTCTTTTCTCTTCAACTGCCCCACTGCAATTCCCTTCACTCTCAGCAGCTGATAGAACTCTATGCTTTGAAAACCAAAGCGAAGCACCTCATTTTTGGTGCAGCTGGAGAATGTCTTTAAGGCTAAGTTGCAGTGTTGCAATCATCCTAAATAGTTTATGGTATTTGCCCATCCCCTCTCTTATTTTACCTGGCCTCTGACAGTATGGTTGTGTAGAGTTCTGCCAAGGACAATTTTGTCTATGTTAGGATGTGACTGATAAACCTAATTAATTATGGATGGCTGACTGGGCCAATTATCAAACCCCTTTTTCTCCAGTTCTTATATTTTTGCATCTTGATCCTGGATGTAGGCAGAAGCTGATGAATCCTGGAGGAAGAAGGAAACACAAGAGAATGACACATACCAGGGAACTCTGAAACTTTTAAAGCAGAAATTAAAGGAGCTGGAGGTCCACAAAGATGATTGGGGAGAGCCAAAGCGGTATTGTTCAGTTCAGTCCCATCCGGCTCTTGGTGAATACATGGACAACAGCATGCCAGGTCTCCCTGTCTATCACCAGCTCCCAGAACTTGCTCAAACTCATTTCCATCAAGTCGTTGATGTCATCCAACCATCTCATCCTCTGTCTTCCCCTTCTCCTCCTGACTTCAATCTTTCCCAGCATCAGGGTCTTTTCCAACAAGTCAGTTCTTTGCATTAGGTGACCAAAGTATTGAAGCTTAAGCTTCAGCATCAGTCCTTCCAATGAATATTCAGGACTGAGTATTGTATAGTACTGCACAACAGTATTATAGTGACAAAAATTTCATTCCTTGAGCTTTGCTTCTTAAGCTAGAGGTGTTAAGTTTTAACAAATAACAGAAATTATAAGTTTTAAGTCATAGGCATATTTGCTATATGTATACTGGATGTGAACATGAAAATTGTTTCTGCAGAGTGTTTCAGGAAATTCTCTTGTTTACATTTAAGATATTTTATTAAGTATAGCCTTCGGTTCAGTTCAGTCGCTCAGTCGTGTCCGACTATTTGCGACCCCATGAATTGCAGCACGCCAGGCCTCCCTGTCCATCACCAACTCCTGGAGTTCACTCAGACTCATGTCCATCGAGTCAGTGATGCCATCCAGCCATCTCATCCTCTGTCGTCCCCTTCTCCTCCTGCCCCCAATCCCTCCCAACATCAGTCTTTTCCAATGAGTCAACTCTTCACATGAGGTGACCAAAGTACTGGAGTTTCAGCTTTAGCATCATTCCTTCCAAAGAAATCCCGGGGCTGATCTCCTTCAGAATGGACTGGCTGGATCTCCTTGAAGTCCAAGGGACTCTCAAGAGTCTTCTCCAACACCACAGTTCAAAAGCATCAATTCTTCAGCACTCAGCCTTCTTCACAGTCCAACTCTCACATCCATACATGACCACAGGAAAAACCATAGCCTTGACTAGACAGTTGGCAAAGTAATGTCTCTGCTTTTGAATATGCTATCTAGGTTGGTCATAGCTTTCCTTCCAAGGAGTAAGCATCTTTTAATTTCATGGCTGCAGTCACCATCTGCAGTGATTTTGGAGTCCCCAAAAATAAAGTCTGACACTGTTTCCACTGTTTCTCCATCTATTTCCCATGAAGTGATGGGACCAGATGCCATGATCTTCGTTTTCTGAGTGTTGAGCTTTAAGCCAACTTTTTCACTTTCCTCTTTCACTTTCATCAAGAGGCTTTTGAGTTCCTCTTCACTTTCTGCCATAAGGGTGGTGTCATCTGCATATCTGAGGTTATTGATATTTCTCCTGGCAATCTTGATTCCAGCTCGTGTTTCTTCCAGTCCAGCGTCTCTCATGATGTACTCTGCATATAAGTTAAATAAGCAGGGTGACAATATACGGACTTGATGTACTCCTTTTCCTATTTGGAACCAGTCTGTTGTTCCATGTCCAGTTCTAACTGTTGCTTCCTGACCTGTATACACATTTCTCAAGAGGCAGATCAGGTGGTCTGGTATTCCCATCTCTTTCAGAATTTTCCACAGTTTATTGTGATCCACACAGTCAAAGGTGTTGGCATAGTCAATAAAGCAGAAATAGATGTTTTTCTGGAACTCTCTTGCTTTTTCTATGATCCAGTGGATGTTGGCAATTTGATCTCTGGTTCTCTGCCTTTTCTAAAACCAGCTTGAACATCAGAAAGTTCATGGTTCACATATTGCTGAAGCCTGGCTTGGAGAATTTTGAGCATTACTTTACTAGCGTGTGAGATGAGTGCAATTGTGTGGTAGTTTGAGCATTCTTTGGCATTGCCCTTCTTTGGGATTGAAATGAAAACTGACCTTTTCCCATCCTGTGGCCACTGCTGAGTTTTCCAAATTTGCTTAGCTGATACTTAAGTTTTGTAATTTTTGTAGGACTAATTTAAAACAACTGAATTGCAAATGTTAAATTGTTTGTGAGGAAGTTTATGGAACAATGATGTCCATCTTCCCTCCTAAACTCTGTCTCAATGAGAATAGAAACAATTCATTGATTTATTCATTTTTACAAAAAGAAGTATTTATGAATCTTCTACATTATTTTTTTTTCTTATTCTAGGCTTTGATATTTGAGATTCAATCAAAGTATATACAGTCTTTCTCTTCAAATAGCTTACACTCTGTGAGAAGGGATATATAATAAACTTATTGGTATATGTTGATAGATGAATGCATATGGACATATTATGATAAATATTATGGAAAAAAAAGAAACAGACTCAAGAAAATTTACTAAAAAGTGTTAGGGATAGGCTGCTATTATATATAGAAATGTCACCAAAGGCTTCATCAAGTAGGCCACATTTGATCAGAGACCTAAAGGAAAGAAAAGAGCAAGCCCAGAAGATGCAACACTAAGGTCAAGGCCATGCAAGTATAAAGACAGGAAGAAGGAAGCTGAGCGTGCTTGAGGCAAGCAAGCCTGATAGAGGTGTTCAGAGGGTGAGCCAAGAAGGTTACATCACAGAAAATTATAGGTGGCAAAGGAAATGGGGTGAAATAATAAGAGGTGCTGGCAGGAGATGGGAAGTTTGGAAACTGGTATGCAATTGTTGGTAAGGATTTGGTCCAGAGTATCTATTGGGATGGTTTTCACTGAAACAGGAGTTACACACAGGGATGCAGGCTTACTGACCTTATGGTTGCAAATGACTTCAGCATCAGTGAACCACACTAGGACTCTGAGCATCAGTAGGAAAGTCAGTGTGGAGGTCCTGCGGGAGGACACAGAGCTCTGGAGGCCCCTCTCCAGAGCTGACAATGCTGGCTGCATGGAAATAGATGGAAGTCATGGATGTCTTTGGCTTATATATCCCCAGTGCCTAATTCTATAGTTTCTAACATCTGAAATTCAGTCACCTGGCTCAGATGGTAAAGAATCTGCTTGCAACACAGGAGACCAAGGGTTCAGTCCCTGGGTCAGGACTGGTTCAGACCTGGAGAAGGGAATGACTGCCCACTCCAGGATTCTTGCCTGGAGAATTCCAAGGACAGAGGAGCCTGGAGGTCTACAATCATGGGCTCGCAAAGAGCTGGACACAACTGAGTGACTAACGTTGCTGCTAAGTCGCTTCAGTCGTGTCCGACTCTGTGCGACCCCATAGACGGCAGCCCACCAGGCTCCCGCGTCCCTGGGATTCTCCAGGCAAGAACACTGGAGTGGGTTGCCATATCCTTCTCCAATGCATGAAAGTGAAAAGTGAAAGGGAAGTCACTCAGTCGTGTCCGACTCTTAGCGACCCCATGGACTACAGCCCAGCAGGCTCCTCCGTCCATGGGATTTTCCAGGCAAGAGTACTGGAATGGGGTGCCATTGCCTTCTCCGGTGACTAATGTTACTACACTACTAAATATATTGAATGGATGGGTAAATGAAACAAGGAGTTAGACATTAAATAATCCGTTGTCTAATCACATTTCTTGATATTCAGTCTTGATTTTTAGAATCCAATATTATGTCTGACAATAATCTTTTTAATAAAGTACAAATATAAATCTCCTCATTCATGTATTTGCTTCATTTATATTCATTCAATTCCATCTGAAGTTCTACTAAGTGGCTGCTGATTGGGCTTGAAAGAGCTCACAGGAGAAAAGATTGCCTGCCTTTGATACAGAACAGGTAGATTCTCCCTCTTTTGTATCACTTTAGATGAATACACTGTAGGAGGGTAAAATGTGAGGTGTGTAATCAACCCAGCAGAATCCCTTGATCTGGCTACCTTGGGAGTTTGTGTACACCTTCCAGTTTCTCTCACTTCTAGAAAGAGAGGCAATGCCAAAGTAGAAAACCAACGGCAGGCATCCCAGGGTCAATTACCAAGGGAGCTTGACCATATAATCAGTCCTGGTCCATGCCACGACAGCCTCAGGCTCATTGGATCCAAGCATGGTAAGCAACACCATGTTCATGTGTCCCCTGCCAATTTAGGTATGGAGGCTCCGTCACCATCAGCATTACAGCCATTCTGTTTGACATTTATTTATTTTGCTTCTCTGGCAAAAAAATTTTTTTGCAAGAGGAAAAAAAAAATTTGCAAGTGTTCTTTCTCTTGCCATGATCATATCCACCACCTTCAGTGGTTCTGGGGTTCTGGGATGATATGGGAGAATGGCATTGAAACATGTAAATTATCACATGTGAAACAAATTGCCAGTCCAGGTTCTATGCGTGATACAGGGTGCTCGGGGCTGGTGCACTGGGATGACCCAGAGGGATGGGATGGGGAGGGAGGTGGGAGAGGGGTTCAGGATGGGGAACACATGTACACCTATGGCATATTCATATCAATGTATGGCAAAACCAATACAATATTGTAAAATAAAAAAATAAATTAATTAAAAAAATTAAACACTGATAAATGTTTTAAAGTAGAAAAGGAAAGCTGTTAAAAGCTGACATGAAATGTTCTCTTGTTTCCTTAAAGCTTGTTTGCCAGGGAATGAAAAGCAACAATTACTTTAACGTGATCATGTGTTTTCACACCAAAGCTGAATACACAATTACTCTTGACTTGGGGAATGAGTTTGAAAAGGGAGACACAAAAAGGTTGTCTTTTGCAACAAAAGGGGAGTGATTCAGAAAGGGCCAGAGGGAGGAGGAAATGGCTACAGAAAATTATCCTCTACAGAATTCCCTTGCTGCTGTTTAACCATTTATAGACCTTATGTCTAGGCCTTATTAAATAGTTCATCACTGTTCAAATGCTCAATCAATCTGCTTGCTCTAATGTTAGATTTCCATCATCTCAGGAACGTGACAGGGTTTGATCGGGTATAAACTGTGAAATTAGTTGCCTAGCCCATAGCCTGAAAATAAGCGCTAACTGTGGAGTCTCTTTAGGGGTGAGCGATAACACAACCGATGTGACCTCAGGCACTACTTTCTGCTTTGAAAGGTCTCAGGTGTCTTTCCTGGAAAATTCAGAGATGCTCATCTCTAAAAGCATTGTGTGATGATTTGAAACGAAATGGAATAACATAAAGTAAAACAGCATCACATAACCTAAGTATTTTGAGGCTGCCAGAGTGGTGCTAACGGAAAGTGCTCCAGCTTTAACACAAGGCAGAGTGAGGCTTGAATGTACACTACTTACTGGCTCGTGTGTGGCTTTACACAGATTTCCCCTATTGAACTTGCTGAGCAGGTTTCCCCTTATTGAATTAATAATTTTCATTTTGCAAAGTTTTCCTCAGCATTTGGGAAAAAGATAAAGTGTTTGGACAATGGATTCTGACTAGGGAGCTGCTTTCCCAAGCTTCTTGATGATAAAAATCACTGGAAGCCTTGGTTAAAAATAGTAGTTTCTCTTGCCCTCCTTTACAAAGAGCCTGATGCAGCTGTTTAGGTTGGAATCTACAGGGTGGGGACACTAGGTAAGAAGGACTTGGGGAAGATTTCTTGAGAATGTGAGATTTCAACTGGTTTTTGAAGGAAATGGCAACCCACTCCAGTATTCTTGCCTGGAGAATCCCAGGGACGGGGAAGCTTGGTGGGCTGCCGTCTATGGAGTTGCACAGAGTCGGACATGACTGACGTGACTTAGCAGCAGCAGCAGGACTTCTGGTAGGCTTCTGTGGTGGCTCAGATGGTAAAGAATCTGCCTGCAATGTGGGAGACCTGGGTTAGATCCCTGGGTTGGGAAGATTTCCCATAGAAGGAAATCCCACTCCAATAGAATTGCCTGGGGAATTCCGTGGACAGAGGAGCCTGGCAGGCTATAGTTCATGGGGTTGAAGGAGGAAAGGAACAGGCCATGCTGACTCCATCTTGACAAAGAAGGAAACTTCATCTTGCACTTACAGTGAGCTTTGGACCATGTGCCTGGTGGCCATGGGGATAACATACCCACGGTCGAACTGGCCTCCTGGACTGATACACACAGATTCCATCCCAAGATTTCCTGTCGCCAAAAAGAGTGTGATAATCCCCTATGTAGTCAGTCACCTTTGTAAACTTTATGGCACCCATTGGTGTAGGCTACAGTGTATAACCAGCTGACCCTTCTGATGGTGAATCATGGCTGTAACCTGGATGTCCCTTTAATACTTTCCAGGCTAGGTTTAAGGAATTTGGGGAAGTGGGCTTGAGCAGTACAAATAAGGTACATAAGGTTTTCACAAAAGTCGGTCGGGGTCCTTGGCTAAGAGGAGACTGCCTTGGGCCCACCCGTGTAATAAACTGCACTCCACTATCTGCATTGCCCTTCTGAGTGAGTTTGTTTCCCAGAATGTGTGGCTACAACAGGATCACAAAGAGTTGAACATGACTGAATGACTTTCACTTTTCACTGGACTTCTGGTGGGCAAGTTATACAAAGTCTTTTTTAAAGTAGAGGGGATGACAGGGCACAGTCAGAGATGGATGTCTGTAGCGCACACTGTGAAAGGCTAAAAGTCTGGAGTGGTTAGAGTGTCAACTGTGAACAAGAAGAAACGGGCGTAAGAGTGGAATATAATGCACCTGGCTTAAAAATTTGAACAGATCCAGTTCTTACGTGTGTGAAAACCAGAAAAGAGCCTTCTGGGGGACTATTGCATATGCTAAAATTTCCTACAATTCAGGTCATTTAGTCAGATAAGGGATCAACACATTTTATCACACACGCAGTGTCATTCTGTGGATGCATGGATTCTCCATGATTTCTTAGCGGAAAACCTGTGAGACAATGCAGTGCTGCTATTAACGGGTCATGAAGAGGAATGTCTATTTTGGACTCACCAATACCACCACCAACTACTCTCCTGGAAGTCTAACCTAGCAGACAACACAGCTCTAAAATGTTCATATTTATCTCTGAATATACCATACTTTTCTGCTCCCTGGAGCTTCAAAGTCAGCCTTCAGTAAATGGTACAAGAATCTATTTTGTTGGTGATTTACCTAGAGGGACCCGACCCTGCTTTCTTATTTAACTTCCACATTGAATTTAAATGCTTTATACTTATTTTCACCAATAATCATAAGCCTGAGGCCAATGAATGAATTTTGAGTAAAAAAAGAAATGATCTGGACTCATTCCAGAACCTAATTCATTTCCTGTGAGCAAGTTGGGAGCCTAGGGAATTAACTGTTTCACACCAATAGGATATTTTATATTGCATAGATCTGCTTTCTGTTAAAGTCAACTGGAAAGCAAGAGTAATCATCAACACACTTTGGTGCTGTTGCTGTTGTTGTGGGTCCCACTCCAGCATAGAAATGTTTCAGAAAGCATACTATAATAGGGTATTGGATTATACCAGGAAACATGGTCAGCCACCAGCTGGTGGGTTTGGATCTGGTTTTGCCTTTAATTTGGACTCTCTGTCTTCATAGGCTTAGTTTTTAGTTTTTGGTTCACAGCAAGACTGAGCAGAAGGTATAGAAGTTACCCATATGCCCCTTGCCACCTACAGTGGCACAACCTTCCTCCATATCAACATCCCCACCAGTTGGTACATTTATGACCACTGATCAACCTATATCGATGCATCATAATCACTAAAAGTCCATAGTTTGCATGAGAGTCCATTCTTGGTTTGTCTCCACCATAATAATACCTCACAGAGCATCCTGAAATCCCTCTGTGCTCCACCTATTCATCGTTCCCTCCCTTCTAACCCCAGGCAACCACCGATCTCTTTACTGTCTTCATGTTTTTGTCTTTTCCAAATATCATATAGTCGGAGTCATGCAGTATATATCATTTTCAAATTGACTTCTCTCACTTATTAATTATACATTTTTGCTTCCTCTTTTTCATGACTTGATAGCTCATTACTTTTTAGCGCTGAATAATATTCTATTAAATTGGTGTTTCTTAAACAATGAGTTTAGATAGATCTATTAACACAGTGTTAAATAAATATTGAATGATGCATGAGTAAGTTATTTCTATTTTTAAGATGCATTTTAAAATATTTCTGATTACACCAAAGCAGAATCTTTAGTAAATAAGACTACAACTGGCTTTCACTTTCCCATAATGAAGCAAAGTTTCATGTTAACATAATATATGTGTAAGCAAAAATGATGAGTTTATGAAAATTAACAGTATAAACATGGTAAAGAGTAGAAGTTCATATGCATTTAATAACACTGGAGGTTCATAAGATTACAGCAAAATTATAAAAGTAATAACAACTGTTTAGGAATCTCTGTAGCAAGAATGACTTTTGAAATCCAACTTTAATGATGCCACACTCTTCTTAAATCCTTTCATTGCAATTTCATCTTAGGATGCATACCAGGGACTTCTATTTCTCTCATCTTTTCACTAAATTCACCAGCAAGTTCTGCCTCTGTACCATGTCTGACATCTGTCTGATTCTCTCAAATTCTACCAGCCTAACCCATGTCACCATCATCTTTACCTAAATATTGGCAAGAGATTTCTAAACCTACTAGCTTCCTCTGTTCTTCTCATGCCTCCACACTAACCCTTTTGAATTTTGATGTCTCTGCTTTTGAATATGCTGTCTAGGTTTGTCATAGCTTTTCTTCCAAGGAGCAAGCATCCTGTAAATACGGTAAGAAGGCAGCCTAGAGGAGAAGAAGTGGAAGGTTAACATTTCAGTGCTATCTCTGTTTTCCTAGGGAAGAGGGTGGACCCTTAACCTTTATTCTCCACCGAAAGGGCTCACTTTCAGATCACCAGTCATGTCGCTACTTGTAAAACCAATGATCGGTCCTTTGTTTTCCTGTTTCTAGACCTTTGAACAGTGTTTGGTGAGCTGATCACTTTATCCTTCTTCAGACTCTATTTTATTCTTTTATTTTACTCTATCACTGCCTGATTTTGTTTCACCGTCTTGACAACTCCTTGGGATCTTATCCTGGATCTTCTTCTTTTCCCAAAGATCTAAATACTGAGACATCTCTGTGCTGGGCTCTCCACTTTTTCCACTTCTTTGCTACATTGTCTCTCTAGGTGATTCTCTACACTTCCTTGGTTTAAAATACTATAAATAGGTTGAAGACTCAAATCTGTATCTTCATCTTAGAACTCTCCCTTGAGCTCCAGAGGCATATACCCAAAGTGCCTTCTCCAAACCTCTGCTTGGATTAATAACAAGAACCCCCAAATTTTAATTGAATTATGTTGACCTACAATACTATATTAAAAATCTTAGGTTATAAGAACCTCAAACTCAATGTGCTAAATTAAACTATCGATTCTATTCTCTGCATATAATCCACTCCCTACAGCTTTTCTCACCTCAATATATGTCACCATCAAGCACGCAGTTTCCTTATATTGTCTGCAACATACATTCCCTCAGCAGTTTACATGATTTCTGCCACTAACGCCTAAGTCCAGAGCACATTCATGTCTTAGCTGTAAGAATACAACTTTCAAACTCTTCTCTCTACTCCATGCTTGTCTTCTGCACAGGCCTGAAAAGGACTTTTCAAGATGATAACACACATGACAACACTTGCCTGAAATGGCATAAAAAAGACTCCAGCATCTAGCTTCTGCCTGTTCCTCTACCCCAGCCCTTTCTACACTTGCCTTAAACACCAACAGCCTTCAGCTTTTGTCTCAGCATAAACTTTCCTACCTGAAGATGGTTGAACTTGCTATTATTTTTTCTCATGATAATTTTTTTAATCTTTGCAAGGACATCTCCTTCTCATTATTTAAATCTAAGTTCTCCTCAGAGGGTCTTTTCCAGCTTTAGTAAACTAGTAACCCCTCCCTTCAAAATATGATTTATATCTCAGTGCCCTAAATCATTTCCTTCCCTTCCTTTCTCTTTTTTGTTTTTCCTTTTCATCTTACTTTCATTCCTCCCTCCCACTAAAGCTCCTGAGTCTCTTTTTGGATTCTATGTTAGTCACGGGCATCCATAAAGCAACTGTCATGGCAGAACCACATGTATCTATCTATTTGGGGGAATACTGTGTAAGGAAGTAGGGAGACAGCTGGAGAAGACCAGGAGACTCCCAGATGGTGATAAAAGCCTTATTCTCAGTGAAGAATGTAGAGAGAGAGTTGGGTAGAAACACCCTAAGCTTCCATCTTATCTTGAGAAGGTTCAGCAAAGCCATGGTGTCCCTGAGCCAGAGTAAACTTTCAAAGGGTTCCCCAGTCTCCCAGAAAGCAGTCTGCTGTCCACACATCCCACATCCCAGGTGGGGTGCAGTTGTGAGAAGTGTGCCTGGGTGCCAACACAGTGACTAGTTTCCAAGCACAGCAGCAGGCACCCTCTGTCAATTACATCCCCTGGACATCTGCCAGGTGCATTCTCTGTAGGACATTGTAACTGCCTTTTACTCAAGGGTAAAGTCAATTTTTGACATCCAGCTGGTATTCAATAAATGGTCTCATTTTTTCCACTGAGAGAATAGGTTGGGAGAATATAACTTAGTGATAAGCGAGGCCAAGCAGATCACCATCTAATGATAGAAATTGGCACTTAAAGCATTACATTTAGAAAGAAGAATAGAGAAGGTTGAATCCACCTAGGAGGGGCCTGAAAATGATCAATGGCAACCTAGAGAACCCAAAACATCAAGAAAGAGTATACACGGGAGTTCCACAGGTAGTTTTGCTGTGGGTGGAAGAGATGTGGTTGGGCAAGATAGGAGTAAGTGGTCGCCTAACAATATCTTTATTAGTGTAAAGCATGCTGGTCTACACATCACTGACTCAATGGACATGAGTTTAAACCAACTGGGGGAGACAGTGAAGGACAGGGAAGTCTGGAGTGCTGCAGTCCCTGGGTTCTCAAAGAGTTGTACATAACTTAGCAACTGAATGGCGACAATGGTAGTCGAAGGAGGCAATGCCTGTGTATCTTTAAATGAACCAAGATGCTAAAAAGGGGATGTGTGTGTGCTCAGTTGCTCAGTCATGTCCAACTCTTTGTAACCTCATGAACTATAGCTTACCAAGCTCCTCCATCCACAGAATTCTCTGGGCAAGAATACTGGAATGGGTTGCTATTTCCTCCTTCAGGGAATCTTCCTGACCCAGGGATCAAACTCGTGTCTCTTGTGTCTCCTGCATTGTCAGGCAGTTCTTTTCCACTGAGCCACCATGGAAGCCCCAAACAGGGATACCTGATATATGTTGAATATGTGAGTATATATAATTGCATGTATAGGAACAAGTCAGTTTTCCGATAGCTCTCACAGTTTTTAAGAAAACATAGTAGATAAGATTCCATCAAGTATCTTAAGTATGTTTGTTTCCATGAACTAAAAGTCAAAGCACATTTGAACCCAAATTCAAAAAGCCTCAAGAGTAATGAAAATTAAAAATTAGTACCTTCTGGGCAGATAAAATGAATAGCAATAAGCTCAAAATTGTAAAACAATGAAGAAAGTCTTATTATCACATTTTAAGTAGAATTCCATTTTTCAGGAGCATAATACAAGGTATCAAATAAAGCAGTCATAGCAAAAGATTAAAAAAATGCAGTTGTTAGTCTGTTCACAGTACACTGTCTTACTGGTAACTCTGTCTTCCTTAAGATGAGCAGGTGTATTTTTAGAACCAGTTGGCTAAGATAGTACCTCCTCTTTCCGAGTTAGGGTTCCAGAGTCTCTCTCTATTCCTGGAGCCCTTTACCCAAAAGGGTGCTTGCCAGCCCATGGAGACCACCAGGACATTCTCAACTCTGCACAAACCTCTGTGGATGAGCAGTGACCCGTTCCTTCATTGTACCCATCATCACTGCAAATTAGTCGCCTATGAGTGCACCTGAATATATCTGCCCCATAATAAATATCATGTAACTCCATATCCCCTTCCTTGTGGTTCTGTTAAGTGATTTAGTAGGAAAAAACACATGACATTTTAGTCTTTGGACTGGAGGCATTACGCAGCCCTGGGGAATGGTGGGCCACGTGGATTAATGCATGTTGGGTTCTCAGTCTGTTTACATCATGGATCAGATGAAAACTAACTCAGATGGAAGCGGTCATAAAAATCAATCATTCCCAAAGGTTGAAAAGCATGAAGCTTAATAATTGCCTAAGCCATTATTCACAGAATACACAAAAGTATGCTTCTGCATACATCAGTTCAGTTGTAGATGCCAGTTCTTGGAAAGAAAGAGAGAGATATATTTTAAGAAATGACGTATTTCTTAAAATGATATATTTTAAGAATCCTGTTCTGTATTCATAGGAATTTACAGAGTATTAGAAGAGAGTGAGGTACAGTGCAAAGGTGTTTGTTCATTCAATAAATATTCCACTCTTCCTACCAAGTTCCAGGCACAAAGTACCCAAAAGGAAAGAGGACCAAGTGCCTCAGGAAACACTCTTGTACTTAAGGGGCTGTGTTTCAGAACACACTGTCAACAGAGGCTGAAAAGGAAGCCCTGGCATTGCAGTGACTCCTGCATTAATAAGTTACAATTGTAGGAAGGCTTGTGATACTTGTAGGTACATCAAAGAATTATTTTGTTTGCTTTTGTAACCAACTCAATATAAGTGAATTTGAACAAACTCTGGAAATAGTGGAGGACAGAGGAGCCTGGCATTCTGCAGACCACGGAGTCACAAGTTCAGTACAGTTCAGTTCAGTCAATCAGTTGTGTCCGACTCTTTGTGACCCCATGGACTGTCACACACCAGGCTTCCCTGTCCATCACCAACTCCCGGAGTTTACTCAAACTCATGTCCATTGAGTCGGTAATGGCATCCAACCATCTCATCCTCTGTCGTCCCCTTCTCCTATCCCCTTCAATCTTTCCCAGCAGCAGGGTCTTTTCCAATGAGTCAGTTTTTCGCCTCAGGTCACAAAAGTATTGGAGTGTCAGCTTTAACATCAGTCCTTCCAATGAATATTCAGGACTGATTTCCTTTAGGATGGACTGGTTGCATCTCCTTGCTGTCCAAAAGACTCTCAAGAGTCTTCTCCAACACCACAGTTCAAAAGCATCAATTCTTTGGCGTTCAGCTTTCTTTATAGTCCAACTCTTAAATCCATACATGACCACTGGAAAAACCATAGTTTTGACTAGATGGACCTTTGTCAGAAAATCAATGTCTCTGCTGTTTAATATGCTCTCTAGGTTGGTCATAACTTTTCTTCCAAGGAGCAAGCGTATCTTAATTTCATGGCTATAGTCACCATCTGCAGTGATTTTGGAACCACCCAAAATGAAGTCTGTCACTGTTTTCACTGTTTCCCCATCTATTTCCCATGAAGTGATGGGACCAGATGCCATGATCTTAGTTTTCTGAATGCTGAGCTTTAAGCCAACTTTTTCACTCTCCTCTTTCATTTTCATCAAGAGACTCTTTAGTTCTTCTTCACTTTCTGCCATAAGGGTGGTGTCATCTGCATATCTGAGGTTGTTGATATTTCTCCTGGCAATCTTGATTCCAACTTGTGCTTCTTCCAGCCCAGCATTTCTCATGATGTACTCTGCATATAAGTTAAATAAGCAGGGTGACAATATACAGCCTTGATGTACTCCTTTTCCTATTTGGAACCAGTCTGTTGTTCCATGTCCAGTTCTAACTGTTGCTTTCTGACCTGCACAGAGATTTCTCAAGAGGCAGGTCAGGTGGTCTGGTATTCCCATCTCTTGAAGAATTTTCCACAATTTGTTGTGATCCACATAGTCAAACACTTTGGCATAGTCAATAAAACAGAAATAGATGTGTTTCTGGAACTCTGTTGCTTTTTTGATGATCCAACAGATGTTGTCAATTTGATCTCTGGTTTCTCTGCCTTTTCTAAAACCAGCCTGAACATCTGGAAGTTCATGGTTCAGGTACTGTTGAAGCCTGGCTTGGAGAATTGTGAACATTCTAGAGTGTGAGGTGATTGCAAATGTGCAATAGTTTGAAGATTCTTTGGCATTGCCTTTCTTTGGAGTTGGAATGAAAACTGACCTTTTCCATTCTTGTGGCCACTGCTGAAATTTCCAGATTTTCTGGCATATTGAGTACAGCACTTTCACAGCATCATCTTTTAGGATTTGAAATAGTTCAACTGGAATGCCATCACCTCCACTAACTTTGTTGGTAATGATGTTTCCTAAGGCCCACTTGTCCTCGCATTCCAGGATGACTGGCTCTAGGTGAGTGATCATACTATCATGATTATCTTGGTCGTGAAGATCTTTTTTGTACAGTTCTTCTGTGTATTCTTACCACCTCTTCTTAATATCTTCTGCTTCTTTTAGGTCCCTACCACTTCTGTCCTTTATTGTGCTCATCTTTGCATGAAATGTTCCCTTGATATCTCTAATTTTCTTGAAGAGATATACAATAGTCTCTAGTCTTTCCCATTCTATTATTTTCCTCTATTTATTTGCACTGATCACTGAGGAAGGCTTTCTTATCTCTCCTTGCTATTCTTTGGAACTCTATACTCAAATAGGTATACCTTTCCTTTTCTGCTTTGCCTTTAGCTTCTCTTCTTTTCTCAGCTATTTGTAAGGCCTCTTCAGACAGCCATTTTGCTTTTTTGCATTTCTTTTTCTTGGGGATGGTCTTGATCCCTGTCTCCTGTACAATGACAGGAACCTCCGTCCATAGTTCATCAGGCACTCTGTCTATCAGATCTAGTCCCTTGAATCTGTTTGTCACTTCCACTGTATAATCATAAGGGATTTGATTTCGGTCATACCTGATGGTTTTCCCTACTTTCTTCAATTTCAGTCTGAATTTTGCAACAAGGAGTTCATGATCTGAGCCATAGTCAGTTCCCAGTCTTGTTTTTGCTGACTGTATGGAGCTTCTCCATCTTTGGATGCAAAGAATATAATCAATCTGGTTTCTGTATTGACCATCTGGTGAT
Organism: Bos javanicus; assembly: GCF_032452875.1. Classification (NCBI taxonomy): domain Eukaryota; kingdom Metazoa; phylum Chordata; class Mammalia; order Artiodactyla; family Bovidae; genus Bos; species Bos javanicus. The sequence goes on from NC_083881.1 coordinate 5,043,224, forward strand.
GGCCATGTGTAGAATCTTCTCTTGTGTTGTTGGAAGAGGGTGTTTGTTATGACCAGTGCATTCTCTTGGCAAAACTCTATTAGCCTTTGCCCTGCTTCCTTTTATACTCCAAGGCAAATTTGCCTGTTACTCCAGAGATCTCTTCCTACTTTTGCATCCCAGTCCCCTCTAATGGAAAGGACATCTTTTTTGGGTGTTAGTTCTGGAAGGCCTTGTAGGCCTTCATAGAACAGTTCAACTTCAGCTTCTTCAGCATAGACTTCAGGGCACAGACTTGGATTACTGTGATATTGAAAGTTTTGCCTTGGTATCAAATAGAGATCATTGGGGTTACAAAGAGTCAAATATGCTTTAGCGACTGAACAACAATGTTCTTGATTGCTTATGAAAATCACTTTTATAATCATCAGTATTAATAACAATAATACACATAGATTCCTCTGATGTTCTCTATGTCATTACTACCATGGGCATCCAAAGGGTAGCTTTTCAAAAGAGAGTCACACCTGAAGTTTGAACTGGGTTCTTGGTCAACTGAATTCATTCAATTGGTGATATTAGGAAAGGAACATGTACAGCATCAACACTGATTCGTTAAAAATAAGACTAGCAATACTTAATACAAGAGAGAGACCAGTCATTATAGAAAAGCACCTTACATTTATGGGGACACTGCTCTCTGATTGCTTGTATGCTTCGTGTTTCTGCCTATGACTTCAACAGTTTGAGGACAGCTTACCTGGGTGTAAAAGCCTGGTTTTGTTTATTAGTTACCTGGGTGTAAAAGCCTGGTTTTGTTTATTAGTTATCTAGAGGATGAGATGGCTGGATGGCATCACTGACTCGATGGACGTGAGTCTCAGTGAACTCTGAGAGTTGGTGATGGACAGGGAGGCCTGGCGTGCTGCGATTCATGGGGTCGCAAAGAGTCGGACATGACTGAGCAACTGATCTGATCTGATTGTTGTGTAATGAATGACACCAAACCCTGGTGATGTAAAAAATCTGTCACAGACTTCTTGCAGGTGAGGAGAGAAGCCACAGGTAGCAGTGAGATTTTTCCTTATATATATTTTATATGTTTTGAGTTTTGACTACATGACTTATTCAATATTTAAAATTAAATAAGCAATGCTTTCCTTAAGCATGAGACCAATCACAGCCCCTTCTCCTCTCAGCCTCCTGATTACACAGCTGATGTGAACAGCTAACATGTACAGTCCAGCGGAGATGCCAGTCTCAGCGCTTCACATTGGCAAGTCATTTAATTTTCCTCTCATTGTGAGGTCAGTTCATATCATTGCTTGTCCTTTAAATGGGAGACAAGTGAGGCACTGAGGAATCAAGTATGTAAGTAATTTAGCCTAGGATAGACACTCATAAAAGAACAAATGGATTTGAATCCTGGCTTTCTGGACCCAAATCTTGCACCCAAATTATTACTCTAAACTTCCAAAGCAAATGATTGCTCCAGACATGAGCCCTTGTTAAACTGCAAGGTTAAAAGGGCAGAATTCCCCATGGTTTAAACAATGTCTGGCATTCTACCGGACATGGCGCCTGTCTGGATTCTCCTGGGTTACCTAGCTTTGCTTTGAGAAAATTTTTTTTTTAGTTTACAACCACCTAGTGAGATTTTCATGGGATAGAGGGAGGTGCAAAGTGCAATAAAATTGACCGTTTCTCTTTTTTGATATTTATTTGAGGAGAATGCTATCCCTAAAAGGTGTTCATCTTAGTCCCTTGTCATTTACAATCAATTTATGATGCAGGGGGTGAGCTGTAGACTGTTAAATCAATGGCAATTATGACTGAGTGCCTACGTGGAGGTTCAATTGTCCAGAATGCTGTACCGTCCTCAATTTAGAGCCTTGTTGCTAGAGAAAATCTGAAATTCTCTTTCAACGCCGTCGCCCTTAATTATAATCTTTCAGAGGCGTTAGAGATAATAGCACCCGTGTCTTTCACACTAAATTGTTGAGTACAAGACAACTCTGCTGGCTTTCACAAGCCCGAGGAAAATAAGCCCCTGGCAGCACACTCTTAAGTGTCCATGCTGCAGAGAGAGCTTGTTTAGACAAAGGATGCGCCAAGCATGCTTGGGCATGGGTCATTGTGTGCTGGCTGATGGGAAAAGAAAGAGGAGGTACCCTGGGGCTCCACACCCCTCCCCCACTACACAGGCTGGTGGCCACAGTGATGGAGGAGGAGATGCACCCAGGCTTTTCATAAAAGCTATTTTGTCATAAGTACCCTGAATTTGGGGCTGGGGGAGTAAGACCATTTTTTGGTGATTCTATTATTATTGTTTAAGTTTTCCTAGGGATCCAGCACTAACTTAGCAAAAGATATCTTAAGGAAAAGTTTTGTTTCCTCTGGAAGATGGTCTCTTGTGTCTAAAATGCCCTGTCTTCCTCCCAACTCCTCTCCTGTCCAAAACCTTGCTGGGTCAATTTCTACCGTTCTTTTAAGGAAAAATGTCATTGCCTCATCCATATAACCACCGGCCCCATCCCAGGAAATCCTGTCATCTTGATAAACCTCTTCAGGGCACAGCTGAGCTTCATGTTTTCTTGCCCTTAAGATCTTCACCTGATCTGCCTACCAAGGTTTTAGGAAAAGCAAATAATTTCTCTAGGGGTTGTTTTTCAGTTGCTTAGTCGTGTCCGACTCTTTGTGACCCTGTGGCTTGAGACACAGTTAAAAAAAAAGAAAAAAAGAAAAAAGGCTTATCCCTCCAAGAGGGGAGAGTACAAGAGAAAAGAGGGATGAGTGAGCAGAAAAAAGGGATCAAAGGAGAATAAGCTAGTATTGGTTGTCTCTGAGCCAAATCAAAGATCATGGGTGGAAGAAGTTTAAGGGGAATGGTGCATTGAAAGGATTTATGAATTTAGGAATATCTTAAAATTTAATATAAGTTGTGATTTTGTTATCCTATTTCTTGTGCATTTATCGAATTACTTTGTTTTATAGTTCATATGGCCCCTCCCAATTTTTCAGCACCATTCTGCAATAGACAGGAAGTCTGTGCTGTGTTTTTTGGGAGAAACCCAGTGGAGAGCTGAGTTTGGTTCTGTCTTTGTTGTCAGCAACAATGGCTGTGGAAGTAAACACAAGATCCCATCCCAGAGGACGTGAGGGGGCGCCATGGGGTTGTTATCCTTGAACACATCCAACAGTCTCAGGGAGGGCTCTGAGGGCTGAGACAGAGAAGAAACATTACTCGTAGGTCAATGGCTTTGCAAATCTCAGATGATAATCAAACAATGGTGTAAAACCTAAACCTAAACCTGGCTTTGCAGTTAGTCAAACCAACACTTTAAGATCAGATCAGATCAGATCAGATCAGTCTCTCAGTCATGTCTGACTCTTTGCGACCCCATGAATTGCAGCACACCAGGCCTCCCTGTCCATCACCAGCTCCCGGAGTTCACCCAGACTCACGTCCATCGAGTCAGTGATGCCATCCAGCCATTTCATCCTCTGTCGTCCCCTTCTCTTGCCCCCAATCCCTCCCACCATCAGAGTCTTTTCCAATGAGTCAACTCTTCACATGAGGTGGTCAAAGAACTGGAGTTTCAGCTTTAGCATCATTCCTTCCAAAGAAATCCCAGGGCTGATCTCCTTCAGAATGGACTGGTTGGATCTCCTTGCAGTCCAAGGGACTCTCAAGAGTCTTCTCCAACACCACAGTTCTTTCCTTCAAAATGTTCCTCTTACTAAATGTGTGACTTTGAATATCTCAGGACCTACACCCACACATGGGCATTTAAAATCTCACTCAGACCTGTTGTCAATAATGGATTGCGAGATACATGTGGCTGGTAAATAATGGTCTCTCAGTGATATTTTTTTATTTGTCCAAGGTGTGAAGGAAAGAAGACGTGTTTAGAGATCTATGAAGCTCTTTCCACATTCCAATATTCTATTGTTTTAAACGTTATCTAAAGGGTATTTTTTTATCGCATGAATCATTTTCATGGTATACCTAGCCCAGAATGAGGAGCCAAGGTTCTGAAATCATAAGGAGTTCTTAATTTCTCTGTAGCGAGAGAAACCCATGCATAAATGATGGAGCAGAAGAAAGGGAATTTGAATTGACCCTAAAGTGGGGAAAAGTATAGTATCCCAGACACTGAAAGAAGAAAAGGGGAGGAGGGTTACATGCAAAAATGAGCCATGAAAAAGATGGAATTCAAATTCTCTGTGAATTTCATATTTTTCAAATTCTCAAATTTTGTGAGATGTAGTGCCTGGCATGACTCATCTTCTTGTTCTATAAAAAGCAGATATCTATCTACTATCTATCTGTCTAGTCAAGGCTATGGTTTTTCCTGTGGTCATGTATGGATGTGAGAGTTGGACTGTGAAGACAGCTGAGTGCCGAAGAATTGATGCTTTTGAACTGTGGTGTTGGAGAAGACTCTTGAGAGTCCCTTGGACTGCAAGGAGATCCAACCAGTCCATTCTGAAGGAGATCAGCCCTGGGATTTCTTTGGAAGGAATGATGCTAAAGCTGAAACTCCAGTTCTTTGGCTACCTCATGCGAAGAGTTGACTCATTGGAAAAGACTCTGATGGTGGGAGGGATTGGGGGCAAGAGGAGAAGGGGACGACAGAGGATGAGATGGCTGGATGGCATCACTGACTCGATGGACGTGAGTCTGAGTGAACTCTGGGAGTTGGTGATGGACAGGGAGGCCTGGTGTGCTGCGATTCATGGGGTCGCAAAGAGTCGGACACGACTGAGCGACTGATCAGATCTGATCTATCTGTCTAGGCTTCCCTTGTGGCTCAGCTGGTAAAGAATCTACCTGCAATGTGGGAGACCTGGGTTCGATCCCTGGGTTGGGAAGATCCCCTGGAGAAGGGAAAGGCTACTCACTCCAGCATTCTGGCCTGGAGAATTCCATGGACTATAGTCCATGGGGTCACAAAGAGTTGGACACGATGGAACAAATTTTACTATATATATACATATATTAAAAAAACATATCTAGCTATCTATATATGTTGAGCTGTGGATCAGCTCTTTAGTTTTTTGAAGCAACTGAAAGCCTAGAAGTTCAAAGTTCCACCTAGTTAACTCTGTGGAGACAAAAACCACTGCTCAGGCTGAATGTATGTTTTCCTACCACTCACACACTCCGCATCCACATCTTGCCTCCAAAATCTGTATGCTGAGTTCCAAACCCTAGTGCCTGTATTTGGAGAGAGGGTCATCACAGAAGTCATTAAATTAAGATGAGGTCTTTTTGGAAACTGGGACCCAGACACACATGAGTAAGGCAGTGCGGAGACACGGGGGCACGTGACCATCTGTCTGCAGACTGATGCGACAAGCCTGGGTAAGAACTTTCCATGAAGACCCTCAGAAGGAAGGAGCTAACCCTGTGGGCACCTTGATCTCAGATTTCGCGCCTCCGGAGCTGTGAGGAAATACATTTCTATTGCTCAAACCACCCAGTCTATGGCAGTCGGTATGGTGTCCCTGTCAAACTAATATGGCCATTAAGCAACACCGAGGTAAGCTTTTCCTGCCTTTTCAACTCCACCCAAAATTGTGTAGAGATAATAACACATAGACAAATTGTCCTCTTTAAATCTGATTTCCACGTTTGTAAACTGAGTCAGTTGCACTAAATGAGTTCCCTGGTATTCTCAAAATTCCATTATATGACATGATTTTTCAACAGGCAACTTTATTAAATTATTCATGGAAATTTATGGAGTAAATCTCACCCTTGAATGGTAATTTTGTTTTAAATTGCTTCACTGCCTTCTAGAGAAGCATCTGCTTAGGTACAACACATATAAATATGGAACTCACATAGACTCAAGAGTTTCTGTCAACATGAGAACAAACATTTTGGAGTGATCCATCCCCAGAAAACCCTGATCCCTCCTCTTCAGAGCTGTGTGGTTTGGTGAGGTGACTTAATCCTGCTGATCATGTTTCTTCATCTATAAAGTGGCAACAATGAGACCTACCATTCCCAACTGTTGTGAGGGTCGAAGGAAATATTTTATATGATTATCTAACAGGATGCCTGCCCCTGACAGGACTTCTTAAATAGACTCGAGATTTCCTTTCTGTTGTCTCTAACAGCACCATCTGTCCTGGAGGAGTGTCTGGGGTAGAGTCATTCTTAGCATGTATTTGTCGGGCCTTGGAGTTTATTCAATCCTTTAAGCTGATATTTACTATGAATTTACATGTTATAACACAGATACTGAGTATATCAAATGACTTATTCATAACACTCCCTCCAAAGAATTGAGAAAGACCAGAGGGTTCTAGAATCCATGTCATGGTACGATAAGGAAAAGAAGAGATTTGTTTAATAATCCGACTCTAAAACAATCACTTGAGTGAATTCACTTCATTCACCAGCTTTGAAATTCTTTGCTTCCATAGGCACTAAACATTTTGCAGTAGACTGTTTTGTGATTTTAAATAAATGTTTTATAGCTCAGAAAGATATTACTTGTTAACACTGTTGAGTGCTTATCTACGAACCAGAGTTTCAATTCATAAATTTTCAGCCCTAAAATTAAAGATGTCTCTTGAATGGATAAGAAGAGGGGAGAGAATTTAAATAGAATCTCTAATCCACATGCTGAGTCATTAATTCTAATAGAAGATGTCTCTTTTGATTAGGCAAGTCATTCTTAGACAGCCAGGTAGTGTCACCTGAAAGCTTTTACGATCCATCTGTAGAGAACTAGCGTGTATTATGTTTTGCATATTTCTTTGGGGCTTGCGGTGACAGAGTTTAAAGTAATAGCACACTTTGATAAATGCATTTGCCATCTTGGTTGTGCAGCTGTTGATTTCATCTGTTTGATCATTTTCTCCATTCAAATATCAATTTTTCCTTCATCTTTTATAAGCTGTGTTCAAATATTATACTGAGTTTTTGGTTTAGAAAATGCATAAATACTCCAGAATCTTATAATAGCAATAAATACAAAATGAAAAAAGTGAGAGTTGTAACAACACATGAATCATGCCTGTTATGTGGATGAAATGAGAAGATTCACATATGAATTTGGCTTAGGTACAACATCATCAAAGTTGTAAAGAAAAGATGTGGCATATATTTAGGGCCACTTATTTTAAAGACAACAGAAATAGGAAATATATTTGATAATAATTCAATTAAGGAAAACCAGTCTTTGGGGCTTTGGGGGTAACAGAGAGAAAGAGCTCACCATTCCTATTTTCCAGGGGCTCACAACCCTGGGATTTGTCCATGTGAGTGCTGAGGGTCTGCTTTGTCATGACCAACTTAAATCATGATATTTATTAGATATGTCCTATGTAACTAGTGTTATAAATAAATACTTTTGTTTCAGTTCAGTTCAGTTCAGTTGCTCAGTCCTGTCCTTTGTGACTCCATGGAATGCACCACGCCAGGCCTCCCTGTCTATCACCAACTCCTGGAGTTTACTTAAACTCATGTCCATTGAGTTTGTGATGCCATCCAACCATGTCATCCTGTCTTCCCCTTCCCCTCCTGCATTCACTCTTTCTCAGCATCAGGATCTTTTCAAATCAGTTGGTTCTTTGAATCAGGTGGCCCAAATATTGGAGTTTCAGCTTCAGCATCAATTCTTTCAATGAATATTCAGGACTGACTTCCTTTAGGATGGACTGGTTGGATCTCCTTGCAGGCCAAGGGACTCTCAAGAGTTTTCTCCAACACCATAGTTCAAAAGCATCAATTCTTTGGTGCTTAGCTTTCTTCATAGTCCAACTCTCACATCCATACATGACTACTGGGAAAACCATAGCTTTCACTAGCAGACCTTTGTTGGCAAAGTAATGTCTCTGCTTTTTAATGTGCTGTCTAGGTTGGTCATAACTTTTCTTCCAAGGAGCAAGCATCTTTTAATTCCATGGTTGCAGTTACAATCTACAGTGATTTGGGAGCCCCCAAAAATGAAGTCTGTCACTGTTTCCATTGTTTCCCCATCTACTTGCCATGAAGTGATGGGACCAGATGCCATGATCTTAGTTTTCTGAATCTGGAGTTTTAAGCCAACTTTTTCACTCTCCTCTTTCACTTTCATCAAGAAGCTCTTTAGTTCTTCTTTGCTTTCTGCCATAAGGGTGGTGTTATCTGCCTATCTAAGGTGATTGCTATTTCTCCTGGCAATCTTGATTCCATCTTGTGCTTCATCCAGCCCTACATTTCTCATGATGTGTTCTGCATATAAGTTAAATAAGCAGGGTGACAATATACAGCCTTGATGTATTCCTTTTCCTATTTGGAACCAGTCTGTTGTTCCATGTCCAGTTCTAACTATTGCTTCCTGACCTGCATACAGACTTCTCAAGAGGTAGGTCAGGTGGTCTGGTATTCCCATCTCTTTAAGAATTTTTAAGAAACATTCTGTTTAGCCCTTCTTTTAAAAAATGTTCATTTATTTATTTGACTGAGATGGGTCTTAAGTTTGACTTGTGGGATCTTTAGCTTCAGCATATGCGGTCATATTCCCTGCGCTGAGATTGAATCTGGGCCCCCTGCCTGAACTGGGAGAACAGAGTCTTGGCCACTGGATCACCAGGGAAGTCCTTAGTCTTACTTTTTTAACTGGCATTCAAACTCTCCACCAGACCCCTTAAAGAAAAAAAAAAAAAAAAAAACAGCTTTCTATTTCAGAACACTTTTAGATTTACAAACAATTACAGATTTAATTGCACTCTCTCACATGCTAGTAAAGTGATGCTCAAAATTCACCAAGCCAGGCTTCAGCAATATGTGAACCGTGAACTTCCAGATGTTCAAGCTGGCTTTAGAAAAGGCAGAGGAACCAGAGATCAAATTGCCAACATCCGCTGGATCATTGAAAAAGCAAGAGAGTTCCAGAAAAACATCTACTTCTGCTTTATTGACTATGCCAAACCCTTTGACTGTGTGGATCACAATAAACTGAGGAAAATTCTGAAAGAGATGGGAATACCAGACCACTGGAGCTACCCACTCCAGTATTCTTGGGCTTCCCTTATGGCTCAGCTAGTAATGAATCCACCTGCAATGCAGGACACCTGGGTTTGATCCCTGTGTTGGGAAGATCACCTGGGGAAGGAAAGGCTACCCACTCCTGTATTCTGGCCTGGAGAGTTCCACTGACTGTATAGTCCATGGGAGTGCAAAGAGTCAGATACCACTGAGTGACTTTCACTTTCAATGTTCATATTCTGCTCAGCACTCCATCTAGGATATTAAATTACATCTAGTCACATGTCTTCTTAGGCTCCTCTTAACTATATCTGCTTCTCAGATTTTTCCTCTTTGATGACCTTGATAGTTTTGAGGACTACTGGTCAACTAGTACATAGATGATCCCTTAATTGGGATTGGCCTCATGCTTTTCTCATAATTAGTTATGGGTTTGGGGGAGGAAGACCACAGAGGCAAAATACCATTTTCATAATACTAAGTTAATGATGCGTATTATCAACATGGCCATCACTGTCGTCATTGACCTTGGTCCTTGGCTGTGGTATTTCTCATCAGGCCTCTCCACTGTGCTGTTACTCGTCCTTTTTCCTCTCTTGCTGCAGTCTTTAGGACAAGGTCGCTGGGCATAGCCCACATTTTAGGTGTTGGGGTTATGCTCTAGCTCCTCGAGACTAACGTATCGGCATAGATCATTCAGACTTCTGCCTGGGAGATTTTCCTCTTCTCCTCCATATATTAGTTTACTGAATCATTTATTTATATCACTATGGACTCAGAGATATTGCTTTTATACTCTGAGTTAATAGTATGTTTTTTCTCTTGGTGAAATATATTTTATTCCAAACATTTCTTCAAATATTTAAATAATATATTTATTCAAAAATATATATTTTTTCTCTTCATGCTGACATTGTTACATTTCTAACCCTTGGGAATGCTTTCATTCAGCTTCTGTGTCGCTTTCACAGGAATTACCATATATGTCAGTGGGAATACTTTCTGGCACTTATTTTCTGGCAAGATCCACCCCCTATGTTTTTTTATCTTTTTTTCTATAGATGTGAAAATTGAGACTAAGGAGATTTACTGATATGACAAAATATCCTACTTAGTGAATAATGTTTCTAATCTATGCCTTCTTGGCTCTAGAATCCCCATGTTTTAACATTATGACATTCTACTCATGAAAGACCTTGGGATACATTTCTCAGCTTTTGGTAAGAGGTCTCTTCCTGCCTTGCATATGGCCACCTTCATGCTGTGTCCTTGCCTGTCCTTTCCTCTGTGCATACGTGGACAGAGAGAGCTCTCCAGGGTCTCTTCCTCTTTCTATAAGGACACTGATCTTATTGGATTAACGCCCCACCCTTATGACCTCATTTAACCTTAATTACCACCCTAAATGGGCTTCCCAAGTGGCTCACAGTAAAGAATCTGCTGTAACACAGGAGGTGTGGGTTCATTCTCTGGGCCAGGAAGATCTCCTGGAGAAGGAAATGGCAACCCACTCCAGTATTCTTGACTGGGAAATCCCATGGACGGAGGAAGCTGGTGGGCCACAGTCCATGGGGTCACAGAGAGTCAGACACAACTTAGTGACTAGAACAACAACAAGGACAACCTCCCTAAAGGCCCTGTCTCCCCAGTGTAGTAACATTGGAGGATTAGGCCTCAACACACGAAATTTAGGTGGGGACACAATTCATTTCATGACAGACACTTTAGAAAACAGAATAAAACTTAGGGCCTGAATAACTAGAGGTCTCAGCTACTTTAGAGTTCTGCAAAGAATCACAGAAGAGTGGATTAAAAATGAGTTGTCACCCGTTGGAGGTGCAATGGGCTGGCTAGAAAATTTCTGGAAGAGCTGTGCCCGCAGTCTCCAAGCAGGGCACAGACCCCGAGGGTTCTGTTGTAGTGCATCAAAATTCCAAAACAAAACAGTAGCCCAAACAAATCAGGATGCTCCTACATCCCGCAGGGCGACAGATGATGCCCACGGCACAGCATGCATGAAACAAACTCTGGGAGAGAAAGAAAAGTGAGCACCAACATTTAATTACCCTTCCTTACACTTAATGCTGTAAGTGTCTCCTGCTGTGTTGGTGCTGGCAATGGGCTATAAGACTTCTGTCCTCCTAGGAAAGCAAGCTGAGTATGGCCTTGATTTTTTGGAACAAAGACTGTGTCACAAAGATGGCATAATTGTCCTTGAACTGAGTCAATTTTCTACTTTCAGGCAAAAATTAAAAAAAAAAAAAATTAGATCAGTAACAGCCTCTTCAAAAAATCTTTAATTTTTGCCATGTCCCACGAGGAATGTCATGAGGTAGGATGAAAACAAGACAGCACTGGAAACACAAAACACTAAATAAAGCTCAGCACCTCCTCTTACTGTGGTTCTCTGGGGTTTACTTAAGCCCATTGAGCCTCAGTCCCCTCATCTGTAAAATGGGAACAGCAGTGTCTGGTTTACAAATCTGTGCTGTGCTGGTAATACAACGTGTGTGTCGTATGGGAGAAAATTTGCATCTCCCCCTCCGATATCTCTTTGTGTTGTGAATTATTTGGAGCTGAAAACAATCAAGGTCCAAGAGACTCGGGAAGAAACTATGACCTGCTCCCTAATTGCCTAGTGGCTCAGATGATAAAGAACTTGACTGCCAATGCAGGAGATGCAGGTTCAGTTCCTGGGTTGGGAAGATCCCCTGGAGAAGGGAATGGCAACCCACTCCAGTATTCTTGCCTGGGAAATCCCATGGGCAGAGGAGCCTGGCGGGTTACAGTCCATGGGGTCGCAAAGACTCAGACATGACTGAGTGACTAACACACACACACTAATTGCCTAACATAATTTGGATAGAGGGTCTGTTCAGGAATAGAGCCATCATGGAGCTATGGGCCTGCCAGGGATATGGGCTGCACGTGGTGGGGGACTAGTCAGACTAGACTAGAGGACCAGAGTCCACTCTGTGCCACTGTTTCTGCAGACCCACCATTTGCTTCTTCATCTCCACATGAGCTGCCTGACTCCCCTTCAAAGTCCCAAACCAGCACCCCCAACAGCCTCTCTTGTCTTTAGTTGAAGATGGTATTTAACAAGAGAGTTTCAGCCATTTTGACATCTTACTCAGTTTTCCTGGGTCTCCCCCAAGTGTATATGCTATTAAAAGTGTACATGTACTTATGCTTGCTTTTTTTCCTGTTAATTAGTCTCACATCAATTTAATTCTTAGACCAGCCAGGAGAACCTAGAAGTGAAAAGGACTTTTTTCTTCCTCCCAGAGAGAGTGCACCAAGTCCTTAGCAATGCTCTGTGTATGCATGCATGCCCAGTCACTTCAGTCATGTTCGACTCTTTGCAGCCCCATGGACTGTAGCTTACCAGGCTCCTCTTCCATGGAATTCTCCAGGCAAGAACACTGGAGTGGTTGCCTTTTCCCACTCCAGGGGGATCCTCCTGACCCAGGGATGGAACCCACATCTCTTGTGTCTCCTGCACTGGAAGCTGATTCCTTGCCACTGTGTCCCCTGGGAAGCCACATATGTGTGGTTTAGCCAAGGCGTACAAGATCCCAAAACTTATGATAGATCTATACGCATTCCAGCTCTTGATATACTTTGCCCTGGGGCCAGGAATAAGAATAAACTTGAACCTAAGGATGAGGTCCCATTGATATGCACATTTAGGCCATCTAGGAAAATTCTGCACAGAACTGAAGCAGACAACTGAATTTTATTCATGAATATAGATTTGCATTCCTTGGGAGATGGCTTACATGCCATCCATGCATGGCCAGGCAGCCAAGATAAAAGCTTCAAGCTCAAGAACAGGCCTCTGGCCAACACGACACAGATTGCCAGGGATCCAGGGTAACCTGCGTCAAGAATGCCTGCCAGCTCTGACATATTGTCTGGCTGTGAAAGGCATTTAGTTCCAATCTACCAGCAATCCAGCTGTAATTAAAACCCAGCACAGTTTATAAAAGGAATCATTTCATTTGATTGACCACTGAGATACAAGAAAAAGATTTATTATAGGCACTGAGAATCCGCACGCTCTAAAGAAATACTTGTATTATATTTTTTAACAAAACCAACATAGTACTTACTTTTTTCTCTATATTGCTGTTATTACTATCTAAAAATAGATTGAATAGATTGAATTCCATGGACTTACATTTATTGATTGAATGTATTAGTCATTTAAGTCCCTCTGAATCTTATTGGGGAATTTAGAATAACCTGTAAGAACAATGGGACATCAGGTTGACACAAGGCCAAAGGCTCATCTAGGTCAACTCCACGTCTCTTTCTCAATTCCATACATTCCCTCAGGCGGGCCTTCTTGGAGGAGTCTGCTGAAAACAACCTCAAACATCCGAAAATATGAGTGAACCTGGGGTGACTTTCAAATAAACTGCAGAATAGAGAGAAAAAGGGAGAGAAGAGCTGAGACAGACAGCAACAGAGAGGCTGCACCAAATTCCCATTTTGCAACAGAGTTTCAAATATCAGTGTTTCTCCCCAAATAAAATCTCTTCCAAGTTCCAAAATTGATGTTAATTAGGTAAGAGAACAGTCATGGCTATGAGGTTTAGGGAACCTGAAAAAAAAAAAGGCCAAACAAACAAAAAACCGTGACAGGAGACCAAGACACCAAGGAAGAAAGACCTAAGTCAGAGACAGGGACACAGGTAGAATTTCATTTCCAGAGGCTGAACTATGTGTGATGAAGAGAAAGGGAGAGACACATCTAATTCTGGAGTGTTAGGTATGGGAGGAGCTGGGGGCCAAGTTGCTGAGCAGAGAGGAGCCTTCTGGAACACTGCTGTCATGAGGAGTCCCCACCTCCAGTCCCGAGCCTTGGAGCATGTCCACTGTAAATCTCATCTAACATTTGCTCTCTCCTATCAGGAAAAGGTCAGAAACCCAAGTGGGATGGTTCTCACAATGTAGAATATCTGCAGAGCTGCAGTTACTGGGAGTCTCCAGGAATCCACGTTAGGATTTTTTCTCCAGGAATCCACGTTAGGATGTTTCCTGTTATGCCTGATTCCTCATCATTTTCCCAACCAATCAGGCACTATCATCCCCCTGTACCTTTTCACACACTGTCATTTCTACCGGGGAGGCTTTTTCTGCCCTTCTCAGGGTAAGACTTCCTTCTTTTCATCTCTAATACTAACTCCTCTTCTCTAGTCTTCCCACACCTTCACAGTTCCAGGCAGAATGATAGCCTTCTGGGCTGGCCTGCTTGGCGCCTTGTATCTTCCAGGACTGCTGTACTTGGTGTATGGTGTCCTCGCTGCTTGTTGACTTCAGTTTTCTGAATCAGTCCCTGAGCTGAACAAAGGCATCTAGCACAGCTACATTATATATATAACAAGCCATCAAAATAGATGTGCTATTTTATTGCACCATAGGAAAATCTGTCATCTATTAACTGAACTTGAAATTGTTTGAAAGTTCAAAAATTTAGTAGCATACATACAAGCATCTCTCAGTGGGAGACAGGGTCTTATGCTGCTTCTAGTCATGAGGAAAATATCTTATTTAATGATTTTAGAGAAGATATTCTATTTAATAATTTTTGCCTGACTTGTTGGGACAATGATGAGGAATCAGACATAACAGGAAACAAGCCCTAACTTGGATTCATGGAGACTCTATCAGTAATTGAAGCTCTGCAGATATTCTACATTGTGAGAACCATCCCACTTGAGCTTCTAATCTTTTCCTGATAGATGAGAGCAAATGTAAGATGAGATTTACAATGGGCATGCTCCAAGACTCAGGACTGGAGTTGGGGACTCAGTAGAACAAGACCCAGTTTTCCCCTCAGTCAGTCTCTCCCATCAGGAAGCTTCCATAAGCCTCTTACCTTATCCATCAGAGGGTAGACTGAAAACCCTGTACAGTCACAGAAAACTAATCAAACTGATCAAATGGACCACAGTCTTGTCCAACTCAATGAAACAAAGAGCAATGCCATGTAGGCCACTCAAGATGGATGGGTCCTGGTGGAGAGTTCTGACAAAACGTGCAGCACTGGAGAAGGGAATGGAAAACTACTTCAGTGTTCTTGCCTTGAGAATCCCATGAACAGCATGTAAAGCCAAAAAGATAGGAAACTGAAAGATGAACTACCCAGGTCAGTAGGTGCCTGATGTGCTACTGGAGATCAGAGAAATAACTCCAGAAAGAATGAAGAGACGCAGCCAAAGCAAAAACAACACCAATTTGTGGATGTGACTGGTGATGGAAGTAAACTCTGATGCTGTAAAGAACAATACTGTTTAGGAACCTGGAATGTTAGGTCCGTGAATCAAGGTAAATTGGAAGTGGTCAAACAGGAGATGGCAAGAGTGAACATAGACATCTCAGGAATCAGTGAACTAAAATGGACTGGAATGGGTGAATTAACACAGATGACCATTATATCTACTACTGTGTGCAAGAATCCCTTAGAAGAAATGGAGTCGCCATCATAGTCAACAAGAGTCCGAAATGCAGTACTTGGGTGCAATCTCAAAAACGACCGAATGACCTCTATTCATTTCCAAGGCAAACCATTCAATACCATAGTAATCCAAGCCTAGGCCACAACCAGTAATGCTGAGGAAACTGAAGCTGAATGGTTCTATGAAGACCTAAAGGCCTTCTAGAACTAACACCCAAAAAAGATGTCCTTTTCATTATAGGGGACTGGAATACAGAAGTAGGAAGTCAAGAAACACCTGGAATAACAGGCAAATTTGGCCTTGGAGTACAGAATGAAGCAGGGCAAAGGCTAATAGAGTTTTGCCAAGAGAACACACTGGTCATACAAACACTCTCTTCCAACAAAACAAGAGAAGATTCTACACATTGATATCACTAGATGGTCAATACCAAAATCAGATTGATTGTATTCTTTGCAGCCAAAGATGGAGAAGCTCTATACAGTCAGCAAAAATAAGACCAAGAGTTGACTGTGGCTCAGATCATGAACTCCTTGTTGCAAAATTCAGACTTAAAGAAAGTAGGGAAAAACACTAGACCATTCAGGTATGACCTAAATCAAATCCCTTACAATTATACAGTGGAAGTGACAAACACATTCAAGGGATTAGATCTGATAGACCAAGTGCCTGAAGAAATATGGACAGAAGTTCGTGACATTGTACAGGAGGCAGTGATCAAGACCATCCCCAAGAAAACAAAAGGCAAAATGGTTGTCTGATGAGGCCTTACAAATGGCTGAGAAAAGAAGAGAAACTAAAGACAAAGGAGAAAAGGAAAGATATACCCATTTGAATGCAGAGTTCCAAAGAATAGCAAGGAGAGATAAAAAAAACCTTCCTCAGTGATCAATGCAAAGAAATAGAGGAAAACAATAGAATGGGAAAGACTAGAGATCTCTTCAAGAAAATAAGAGATACAAAGGGAAAATTTCATGCAAAAATGAGCACAATAAAGAACAGAAATGATATGGATGGAACAGAAGCAGAAGATATTAGGAAGAGGTGGCAACAATACACAGAAGACCTGTACAAAAAAGATCTTCATGGTCCAGATAATCACTATGGTGTGATCACTCACCTAGAGCCAAACATCCTGGAATGCGAGGTCAAGTGGGCCTTAGGAAGCATCACTACAAACAAAGCTAGTGGAGGTGATGGAATTCCAGTTGAGCTATTTCAAATCCTAAAGGATGAAGCAGTGAAAGTGTTGCACTCAATATGCCAGCAAATCTGGAAACCTGAGCAGTGGCCACAGGACTGGAAAAGGTCTGTTTTCAATTCCAAAGAAAGGCAATGCCAAAGAATGTTCAAATTATTGCACATTTGCAATCATCTCACATGCTAGCAAAATAACGCTCAAAATTCTTCCAGCCAGGCTTCAACAGTACATGAACTGTGAACTTCCAGAGGTACAGACTGGTTTTAGAAAAGGCAGAGGAAGCAGACATCAAATTGCCAACATCCACTGCATCATTTCAGAAGCAAGAGAGTTTCAGAGAAACATCTACTTCTACTTTATTGACTATGCCAAGGCCTTTGACTCTGTGGATCACAACAAACTATGGAAAATTCTTTAATAGATGGGAATACCAGACCACCTTACCAGCCTCCTGAGAAATCTGTATGCAGGGTAAGAAGCAACAGTTAGAACTGGACATGGAACAACAGACTGGTTCCAAATAAGGAAAGGAGTACATCAAGGCTGTATATTGTCACCCTTCTTATTTAACTTATATGCAGAGTACGTCATGCGAAATGCCGGGCTGGATGAAGCACAAGTTGGAATCAAGATTGCTAGGAGAAATATCATAACCTCTGATATGCATACAACACCACCCTTATGGCAGAAAGAGGAGAAGAACTAAAGAGCCTCTTAATGACAGTGAAAGAGGATAGTGAAAAAGTTAGCTTAAAGCTCAACATTCAGAAAACGAAGATCATGGCATCTGGTCCTGTCACTTCATGGCCAATAGATGGGAAAACAGCAAAACAGTGAAAGTCTTTATTTTGGGGGGCTCTAAAATCACTGCATATGGTGACTACAGTCATGAAATTAAAAGACACTTACTCCTTGGAAGAAAAGCTATGATCAACCTAGACAGCATATTGAAAAGCAGAGACATTACTTTGCCAACAAAGGTCCGTCTAGTCAAGGCTATGGTTTTTCCAGTGGTCATGTATGGATGTGAGAATTGGACTATAAAGAAAGCTGGGCACCGAAGAATTGATGCTTTTGAACTGTGGTGTTGGAGAAGACTCTTGAGAGTCCTTTGGACTGCAAGGAGATCCAACCAGTCCATCCTAAAGGAAGTCAGTCCTGAATATGCATTGGAATGACTGATGTTGAAGCTGAAACTCTAATCCTTTGGCCACCTGATGTGAAGAACTGACTCATTTGAAAAGACCCTGATGCTGAGAAAGATTGAAGGTGGGAGGAACAGGGGATGACAGAGAATGAGATGGTTGGATGGCATCACGGACTCAATGGACATGAGTTTGAGTAAGCTCCAGGAGTTGGTGATGGACAGGGATGCCTGGCATGCTGCAGTCCCTGGGGTCGCAAACAGTTGGACAGGACTGAGCGAGTGAACTGAACTGCATGATTTTACTGTTTTTCTAGGGCTTCCTGGGTGGTGCTTGTAGTAAAGGTCCCACCTGCCAATGTAGGAGACAAAGAGATGCTGGTTCGATCCCTGGGTAGGGAATGACCCCTGAAGAAGGACATGGCAACCCACTCCAGTATCCATGCCTGGAGAATCTCCTGGACAGAGGACCCTGGCAGGCTACAGTCCATAGGGTCACAAAGAGTCGGATAGGACCCCAACAACTTAGCCCGCACGCACACGCACTGCTTTTCTATGTACAGAAACATGCAAGAATTGGGGTTCATCAAATTTTCTCCTGAAAATATGAAGGCCTGTTCTGCCAGTCTTTCCAGACCACAGCGTGCCTCATTCCTGATCTCTGCCCTGAATTCCTTTCAGGCTGTGCTGAAGGTCACAACTGCAGTGGCTAATGACTCGGTTCTTGTAGAACCAGATGGACAGCCACAGTCTTTACTTGGCACAGGTGGCCTGATTCATTGCCTTTTCTGCCAAAGCCTCTGAAAAGAATTCAGCATGAGCAGAGTTAACAGGGTTCTGATGATAAAACCCTGAAATCTGCCTGCATGGCTGGATGCTATCCACAGATGGTGAGAGAGGCTGGGGTCTGAATCAGGTCTTCTGCCCCATTTCCTCAAACTCATCAACAAGATTGGAATCTAGCACTTTCAGAATTAGATCCTTTTTATTGAAAAGAGAGGAAAAGAGAGAGAGAAAGGGAAGATAGGAGAGTGAGAGAATCAATTAGAAGTTGGCAGCTCCTCTTTATTGCAAACACCAGTAGCTTTTAGCTTTCTTGGTGGAATAATCATTGGAGTGTCCAGTTAGGTGAGTAGAGAGCTACCCTTTTATTCTTGCCTGAGGGGAAATTGGATTTTCTACACAAGCATATTTTGCAGGCTTAAAAATGAAAGAAAAAGGAAAGAAACTCTGAAATATGGCTCCCTGTCAACAGGAGTGAGAAGACCTGGGCCCTTGAAATTGATTTCGCTGTATGATTGAGCGTTTCCTCCCACACAAATGGGAAATGTTTTCCTGGAAACGTTTTCCTCCCGCTCCTCTTGTCCTCCTCGAAGGTCCTGCTATTCCCAGTGTCACACTGAGCCCCTTGGCAGGCCTCCCCCGGATCCTTTGGGTGTTTGGGTTCAATTTTCTGGGCTCGAGTATAGCAGGTAAGGAGTCCAGTCATGAGGACTTCTGCTGGAGGACAGGGGGCTAGAAGTGAGGTGAATCAGAAGGCACACTGACCTGCTGATGGCATTGTTGTTGTTCAGTCACTCAGTCATGTCGACTCTTCGAGACCCCATGGACAGCAGCACGCCAGGCTTCCCTGTCCCTCACCATCTCCCTGAGCTTGCCCATGGACTGAATCAATGGACCTGAACTTGGGCACTGACCTGAAGAGGTATAAAGCTGCTGAACCAAACACTGAAGTGTGTATCGTGTTCAAAAAGGGAAAACTGAAGTCAGACCCAAAGGAGACCCCTTCCTGGAATTCTAGAGTGACGTGTGGAGTGTAAGAGGTGATACTGAGTCAGGGTCTGTTCAGGCAGAAGGTGGCTGCATCACCAGCTGCCATGGGCTGGACCATGGCCCCAGGACAACCTAGCCAGCAATTGAAATAGATGGATGTTACATCAGCCTAGAACTCTGCAAATTATGCTGGAAACACCCTGAAGTTGGAATCGAAAGCCCATTGTGGAGGCTCTGTCTTGGCATGTGCATAACCCTGAGACATCAACACAAATATCTCTGCCCATGGAGGTGAACATTAATTCGGGGTGAATGAATTCTGTGCACGTTTGGCAATTATTTTGACAATACATCACATACTCTTTATTCTAAAAGCACAACAGGCTATGGTTATGTATGTGAAGGTCAGACAACAGGCTGTCAGTCTGTGTGTGCGTGTGTGTATGTGTAAAAGAGCGTGTATGCTTGAGTGCGTACGCCTTCTAATGCTTTCAGCGTGTGAGCTCTCCAATGTTTGATGCATTAATTTCCACCTTGATTGGAAGCTAAAGTGGGCTACTTAAATAAATAGTGGGAAACAAAGCATGCATTTGTCTTTTACGCATTCATTAATCATTCCTCGTGGCTTTCTAAGAGATGTCAGTTAGGCATTGAATAAGAGATTTATTGAAACATGGATCAGTTAATCGGGCTTTTCCCTTAACTAACCATAGACGGTCATGCTTGAGAGTTGAATCATTACACACACACACGTGCACGCACACAGCTATATTCACACATTAACTTATCTGAATATACATAAAGTTATGTCTATTTATCAAATAGTCATTGAGCAGTTGTCATGCAGAAAGCATTAAGCTAGCTTATTTATAGATGTACATGTACAGAAACTGACAGATTATAAATGGCAAATTTTAAACATGAAGGAGTATACGTCAAACATTCATATGATGGTTTAAGTGTTTTTCAATACACATATTAAAACATGCACTAACACTACAGAGCCAAGCATAGGCAGCATTCCAAGCCAAGTGTGAATGATTTGGGTGTCATCTGCATTTATATAATTAAAGCCACTCAGATTATTTGTTACTGTGCTTCTTGATTGTCTACCACCTCACCAGCACTGGCACACGTGCGTGAACGCCCTCAGGAGGACTCACGATCTACAGAGGAACATTTAAGCCTTAATGTCATCCTCATCTATGCATAATAATCTATGTGCTAAGTCATGTCAGTCATGCCAGACTCTTTACAACCCCTTGGACTGTAGCCTGCTGGTCTCCTCTGTCCATGGGACTCTCCAAGCAAGAATACTGGAGTGGGTTGCCATGCCCTCCTCCAGGGGATCTTCCAGACCCAGGAATGGACCCCATGTGTCTTACGTCTACTGCGTTGTCAAGGGGATTCTCTGTCACTAGTGCCACCTGAGAAGCTCATGATAAAATCTGTAAAGTAGACTAGAAAAGTTGGAAGACACCTGAGGGACCCCTGACCATAGGACTATTCTTAAATGCTCCACTTAGCTTCAGCAAAGTGGTCTTAGTTGTTGCGTATGAAGCTGCTACCTCACCCTGGGTGTATGGTCCTCCGTGGGCATGCATTTACAGACAGCGCCATTTCAGGGACAGCAGGTTCTTTCAGACAGAGTCGGGATAACCTGCAGTTCAGGGCTGAGCCATTTGTAGGAACAGAGAGAAGGGCGCTGTTCCTGGGCTGGGTGCTTTTAGGTGCGCGTGGTAAAATACCTCCTTGTCTGGCTTACGGGAGTGGCTGCACATAGACGGCACCCCAAATTTTACTTGAGCAAAGATCCGTTCTCCTCCCAACCCAAAAAGTCTGATGGCAGATGGATACTGCTAGAGATCCTGTGATTTAACAAAACCAGGGTCTTTTATCCAGTACTGTTTGGGGCTTTCTGCCAGGGACATCAGTTGGGCTGCATGTCTCAGCCATAAGGTTTACGTAAAAGGAGACGGGTTGATTTAACCTCCAGACAATCCTGCAGTGAATTTCTACTTATGTCTCTTTCCCCTAATTTGTGCCGCTTGTTACTCTTATCTGGGGACGGGGTGTGTGTCTACCGCCATCTCTACAGTGGAAGCAAGAGAGGGAAACAGGCCCAGAAGGCACTGGAGGTACAGACACCAGTCCTGGGCACAGGGTCCTCCTTCAGCCAGGATCCTGAGTAGGTCTTGAGGGCTGAGGTAGGTCTAGTCTCACCTGCAAAGGACTTGTGGGAGGATGAGAAAAAAATCAGCCAAAAAAAAAAAAAAAAAGAGAGAGAGAGAGAAGAAGGAATAAGAGGAGGAGGAAGTGGAGAGAGGCTTCCTGCATTTGTTGCCAGCAGCCAGGCTAAATCATCACCGTTTACTAACAGTAAAAAATCATGCAACACACTTCATCGTCCACATCGACCCTTCTCTGGGCCTGTTTCCAGTGCTTGTTTTCCCTGTTTAGCTGAAATTACTCTGTGCTATCTCGCCCCCTCATACACGTATATTGTTTTTCTACAGAGAATTACCAGCAACGCTTTCTTAGATAAATGCCACTGAATATTTAGAGGGCATCTCATTATTGGGAATCTATTAAAATTTGGTATAGAAAAATCTACAGTATACAAGGGAGGGGAAGCGGAAGAAATGAAGGAAGGAGGGAGGGAGGGAAAGAAAACAGCAACAACAACAAGAAACCGACCCATCAAAGCACTTGCAGGCGATCCGATGACGAAGGCAACGCTTTCTGTGTGCAGACAGAGCACCGTTTCTGAGTTGTCCTTCGGGGCTGCAAGGAGATGGGAAATACGCAGTTTGTGATGTAATCGCACGTGGCAGGGGAAATAGAGATGCCCAGGGGATACTGATAGTTCGGAAAGAAAACTAAATTGAGTGTGGGAAGAATGTCGAGAAGTGTTATGAACCCTTCTTTCTTTTCTTTAGTGGGGTGGTAGTGGGAAGCACAGGTAATCCTGCCAGGAAGGAAGATAAGGAATTTATAGCTTCGTTTAAGCCTGTCCTCTATGGTCTGTATGTTTTGGTTATTAGTTAAACATCCAAGGAGGCAGCGGCTGTGACAGTGAGTCCTGTGGACACATTAGTATTTCCGCCTGGTCTGGCTGCCCCTGGAGTCTCCTCTGCAGGGCGAGGACCTGGCTGGCAATGCACAGGCCTGCCATCAGAGGCTCTGGCTTAGCACTCTGGCTTTCTCTGTGTGTTTACGGGGGATTGCTTTCTCTTCCTGTGCCTCAGTTTTCTCATCTGAAAAATGAGGACTGAGATAAGACATCCTTTGGAGTTCTAGTCTCTCTTGATTGTAATGAAATATTGAGCCTCTGGGGCTCCCATCACTGACCCTTGTCCAGTCAGTTAATCCCTTCAGGGCTAAGTCAGTGGCAGAAGACCCTCTGGATGCCGTGATCCTCAGCCAGCTAGGAGACAAGGATTTAGAGGCCAAGGGAAAGAATGCAGTTCAGGCAAGGGGAGTAAGAGGAGGAATGTGCATCAGAATTCAGACTGTCTTGGAGAGATCACGAGTGTTGAGTCTTTCTCATCCCAGGGAGAGGGTGAGCTGAGAAAAAGCAAGTCTCCATGTGAGAAGACCCAGGCTTGAGTCCTTCTTGCTTCACCTGTGGTATGTGTAAAATCCCCATGTCTTGAAGCTCCACAGATGGAAATGATAAACGGCCAAAACAGAATGTGAGACACACGTACAATGTGATATTATTTGGTCTTAAAAAGGAAGGCCATAAGATCTCTGTTGCAACTTCTCAGCTCTACAGCGGCAAGTCAGCCACAGATAATACATAAATGAGTGACTGTGACTATGGACACGAAAATTAACATTTCAGATAGTTTTCACAGGTTATGAAATACACTTTTCTCAATGCATTCTTCAACCATTTTTAAATGTAAAAGCCATCTTTTGTTTGCAGATTATCAAAAACAGACAGTGGGCCAAATCTGGTCCATGGGCCAAGGGGGTAGAGACTTTGAAGTCATTAGAAACTGGGTTCAAATTCGGGTTGGTTTGCACATACAGCTTGTGACCTCAATAAAAGGACTTTATTTCCCAACTTCAAGGTCTTTTCTTAGCAAATACAGATGCTGAGCTGATTAGGGAATTAAAATATACCAAAGGACCTAGAAGTGACAGTGACCTGTTATTTTCAGATAGAAAATGACTATTTCCCTTCCTTCTTCTGCTTTTCCCCCACCCTTGCGATGTATAAAATTGGGATAAGAATATCAACTTATTTAAAGTTTGCCTTAAGGATTAAACAAAATTCATTTGAAAGTTCTAAAACGCAATGCAAAATATAAACCTTTTTTTTTTAAATCAATATTTACTGAATGATTACATATGGGTTAGTAATTGCTATTTAGTCTACTGTGCTCAGTACACTGAACTAAGATATCAACCTGCCTAAATTCACTGTCTCCTCACACCATCCCTACCAAGTAAGACTAACACATCCATTTGATTGACTGAAAACTGAGATCTAAGATGTCAGGGGACTTGTCAAGGCTAAGAGTTAGTAAGCACTTGCACTCAGGTTTCAGAACCAGAAAATCCAACTTCAGAACAGTTGCCTTCATTCACTTTGCTTTTTTATTTTCTGAACTTATACAGATATGGATTTGAATTCAGGGTCTACTGGAAAATGGTATGTAAACTTACATGACTGATCTCTCAGAGCCTCCTTTCCAACATACAAACCGGAAACGATTATCGACGGCACCTGTTGCACAGAATCAGACCCTAGTCAAAAGCAGTCATAACAAGCTGCACTTCCCGCTCTGACCAGGCTAATGCATTATGCAGCTCGTCCATCAGGATGTACTGCTCCAAGCCAGCTCAGTGAGGGAGAGGGAGAGTTAACAAATATATGCCATGTAGAAATGTAACTCAATCAATACCTCTTATAGCTCCTGGAACTGCACTTTTCTTAGCAGAACCCACCATTGAATGTATTTAGATCCAGCAACCAATTGATAAGAACACAAATGGTCACAGATCCATTACTTGCAGAACTTTGAAAATGCTATGCATTGCTATTTACGGACATGGAACACATATATTCAAAGAGGAAGCTAGGTGAATTCACAGATAGATAGAGCAAATGACTGCATGAGAAACAGCCAGCTAATCACATATTCAAAGTCTTTTATTTCTGAAATTACACCATTTAGCCACTTCACTTGAGGACATCTGTAAATTTGATTCTTTGAAGCCTCAGGGCTGGTTTACATAAGTACCAGGATAAAGCTAAAATGGCTGCCATTCACACAATGAGCCTCCAAAAATAATTGGCTTCTTTAAGAGGACAATTTCATTTCCCCTTTTGTTTATAACTGATATTTCCAGGAGGATACAACTGATACTCAGCTGGCTTTAGTTTCAATGCTGTTTTCTTGCAGGTTAACGGGATGAGAGATTGTTGAGGCTTAGTGACCCTGAGTGCAACTGGATTTAATGAAAAAAATACAGTGTCCTTTTTATTTCTTTACACATATCTTGTATTTCTTTAATTTTAATGCATATTCTGTTCCACGATGGATCTGCATAAATCTACCGCTTTACTCCAGTCATGCAAGATGACATCATAATTATAAATAAAAGGAATTAATTGATGGGTCACAGTATACTCTGCAAGAGAACAAGGATACCTCATTTCACTCTAGATTATCATTGTAATGTCATTGTTATTATTCTTTCAGAAACCAAATTTCTCCCACTTCTAACGATTGCAAGTCCATCAATGACTGTTCTATAAGCAGCCAAGTGACATGTCTGATCTAGAATCTGAATATGCTGATTGGTAACATCTATGCATCTACATATATATGTATATAATTTTTTGAAAGATGAAAAGAATGATTTCTCTTCATCTGAGACCTCCTGTATTTTGAGACTGTCTTGGCTGTTCAGCAGTGGGTTTTCAAGCCTTAATTATAGGCACATCCATTCTATTGTTTCCATGAGGTACAGGACAGGGTAACACAATTAGTCACATATTGTAATTAACCTTTGTGGTCTGCATGCTTTTCTAGATCTGAAGGACTAGCTGGAGACCATAAAACCCTTTGTATTACAGTGAGTCAGTCCTGGGATTCATGGGCATGAATAATCATGGTAATTTATTCTGACAAGGAAAGTGCATTGCTTTCCACATGACCCAGATAGGAAGGAATTTAACAATGAAATGTCAACTATGGATAAATGATATTTATTTATTAATCCACTTCCTTCTTTATTCACTTCTTACCTACTTTATCCTTTGTTTCTCTTTCTATATTCTGTCTTTGCTCCCTCCCTCACTTCTTTCCTGCAATCAAGCTTTGTAACAGACACCAGAATATCAAGATAACTTAATAGTTGCTGGATTTATTTATTCAAACTATCAAAGTGACTCATTCTTGTAGCAACAAATAACAGAGTGAAATGGCAAATTATCTCCTCATTCACAAAATTTATCTTAAAAACAGTTTTTACTTGTAGAGAGTTGTGTTAATTGCTGAGAATACAAGTTGTGCAAAACACAAAAATGTAAGCCACTATAGCGATAGAGGAAACAACACCTAAAGCTTTGTCCACCTGATGCAAAGAGCCACCTCACTGGAAAAGACCCTGATGCCAGGAAAGACTGAAGGCAAAAGAAGAAGAGGGCAGCAGAGGATGAGATGATAGGATAGCATCACCGATTCAATGGACATGAACTTGGGCAAACTCCGGGAGATAGTGAGGGACAGGGAGGCCTGGCATGCTGCAGTTCATGGGGTTGCAAAGAGTTGGACACGACTTAGCGACTGAACAATGACAGCAATGGAGACACAGTGATAGACCATAGCTGAAGTTCTGATCTCACCAGGTCATAAGTGTAAGAATATGTACCCTGTACATAAATGTATGAATGTGTACCCTGTAAGACTCTAAGCTACGGCTTTGTTTTTTCAGTGGTAAAAATGAGGTTATAAACCCATCTTATGGGGTTTAACTAAATGCTAATTAAATAAATCAGCTAAAGCATAGTGGGAATTTTAAAGTTATTTTTGTTATGTTCATTTTTTAATTTCCTGATCCCATTCTTGGGCTAAGAACTCAGAGTTTAATTGCTATTCAGGAAAACAAAAGGAGTTAATCATGAAACTCAGTAGTAAGACACAGACAATATATTCAAACTCATGGATTTTAGTCAAGGTTTTTATAAATATTTGCTATTGAACAAAATAATGTATTGTTGACTTAATAATGAATTATAGCCATTTCTGCTATAATGAGACATGTGTATCTCAAAAGCACCACACTATGCAAACTGTGCAATAAACCCCATAGAACTTATAGAGAACATGTGTTTGGAGGTACAGGACTTGAAAACTTCATCACAAAATAAGGAGTGACATAAAATAATAAAAACATAGGGATCTAATAAAAATGATGTTTTATACGTGTTAAATGGTTGACATGACTTAGTGACTGAACAACAACATCAAATGGTTAAGAAAGCCACAAATATTACCAAAAAAAAATGGCATTCTACTTTGAAAAAGACTGAAAATTGCTTAAAGTTTGGGGCTTCAAAAGGGTTCTAGTTTATGAGTTATTGTGGAGTGGTGGGAGGAAGGTTACCTGAATTCAGACAGAAAATTCTAGCTCCAATTTGGGATGAAAGTGAAAGTGTTAGTCACTTAGTTGTATCTGACTCTTTGCGACCCCATGGACTATAGCCCACCAGGCTTCTCTGTCCATGGGATTCTCTGGGCAAGAATACTGGAGAGGATTGCCATTTCTTTATCCAGAGGACCCTCCTGACCCAGGGATTGAACCTGGGTCTCCCACATTGCAGGCAGATTCTTTACTGTCTGAGCCACAGGATGGATGTGGTTTATAACCTAGGTCATAAAATGATCCCCGACGGTTGAAATGTGTACATTTTCTGTATTTCTGTGGGGCCTGGTTCAGCTGAAATTTCTTTATAAATTGCATTTAATCAATGATGACATTACTGTTATGCTTAAATTGTTTCCTACAATACCAGTAGTGTTGGAAAAATTTCTAGTTTGCACAGCAACTGTTACAGCTGAGCTGACTGTAAACAGGTCTCATATGAAATATTAGTAATAACGTTATGTGTTTGGGGCTACAAAAAGAATCATATTGTTAGAATAACTTTGTGATTTATTTTCCAAACTATAAACCGAAGGATTATTATTATTAATAAAATGAGATAGCAGTATAAACTAGGACTATCCTTGACAAACTAGAAATTATGGTAACTTAGCCCACTGATATAAAAAGAGAGATATTTTCCTAAATGCAAACCACTTCTTTGAAAAAATAATTGCAAAATGACTTATTCTACCAACTCTCAGCATATTGCCCTATGTGTTGGAAGTTTTGGGAAATACCTCCCCCAAATAATATTATTTATAATACACTACACATCTCTATGATATTCTCCTCTGTTAAAATAAAAATTACATGACAGCAGGAAATTTGACATTTTTGTTCAATGACACAACACCTACAACAGAGCCTGGAATTGTTTAGACAAACAATAATAACCACTGAATGATGAATGAATTAATCAATCTATCCATTGATAATTAAAGTAGAATATACTGAGATATACCCAGTTAGCTTGAGTTACACAATCAAGTTGATGGAGAAGCATCACTATTGAGACCATCTGGAATAAGCTACTTAGATTGTTTTATCAAGGGTAGCCTCTAAGAAATATTAAGAAAGGCTCTTCTATGGGAGACATAAAGCAACATTCAATGGCTTCAGCAAGACCTCTCTACAAACATTTTGGAAAAAAAAAAAAAATTAGAGCCAGAATAGCTAGTGTAATATTAAGTGAGAAGAACAAAGTCCATGAGCCAACATTGTTCTACTTCAAGACGTATTATAAAACTACAATAATCGAGAAGATAGTGTGGTAGTGGTGAAAGAATAGACAAATAGATTCATGAGACAAAAATAGAATCAACAAACAGAACAACATAGACACAGTCAACTGATTGCTGACAAAGGAGCGAAAGCAACACAGTGCAGCAGAGATAGTTTTTCAACAAATGGTGCTGGAACAACTGGATGTTCACATGCGCAAAAATGAACCTAGACTTATGTCGTACACCCCTCAGAAAAACTATCTAGAAACAGATCACAGACTTGAATGCAAAATGCAAAACTACAAAATTCCTAAGAGATAACATAATATGACTTTGGGTATAACGATGACTTTTTCGCTACAACACCATGAAAGAAATAATGGATAAGCTGGACCTCATTAAAATAAAAAAGATTTTTTTTTTTTTTTGGCAAAAACAATGTCAAGAAAATGAAAATACAAGCCACAGAATGAGAGGAAATAATTGCAAAAGACACATGGAGAAGATTTTTTAAGGCAATTGTAATTAGAGGCATAAGTAAAGTGCTGTCACAGAGACTGAAGTCAGGTAAGGGTGATTCAGGAGAATTCAGGGAGCCAGGCAACTTGCCTCCTGTATTCGCTTCTGCTCACACTGTTGCTCATTGTCTACTACTGGGCTCTTTGCTGCCCCCACAAAATATTAAGTCTTTTTTTCCTCCTTTGCCTGGAGCTCCCTTCCTCCATGTAACTGCAAGACTCACTCCTCAGAAAACCTGGGTCTCAGATCAGATACCCCCTGTCTAGAGGATTTCCCTGACACCTGTCCCCCACTTAAGGTCACGCTCCATACTCTGTATTTAGCTCTGTCACCTTTCACATTTCATTTTCCTTCAAAATACATAATTTTAACATTTTTATTTGATTTGTATATGCATCAACTAATAGCTTATACCTGTGCAATCCATTGCTTCTGAGGAAAAAATATGAGGTCAGAAATTTAAAGTTAGAGACTGGATTCTGGGTTCCTGTAACCATGTGAAGTCTGTACCTCCCTGTGGAAAACTTACCAGGAAAAAAGTCATCTAAGGGCTTCCCAGGTGGCTGAGATGATAAAGAATCTACCTGCAAGGCAGGAGACCTGGGTTCTATCCCTGGGTGGGGAAGATCCCCTGGAGAAGGGAATGGCAACCCACTCCACTATTCTTGCCTGGGAAATTCCATGAACAGAGAAGCCTGGCAGGCTACAGTCTGTGGGGTCTCAAAGAGTCGGACACAACTGAGTGACTAACACTTCCACTTTTTTTTTTTTTTTCTCTACAAAGGCAGCCACCCACCCACATGCCTCACTCTGAAAATGTCAATAATCCCACTTCCACGCACTGTGTTCCAAATAAGAGTGCCTCTTGTGTCTGTACCTTCATGGGAAGGCAGTGGGAATGGTTGGAGCAAATCATACCTGGGAGAACATTTGGGCTGGGGAGCCTTGCAAGTGCATTCAGGCTCCCATTCCTGTAGGACAGCCCCTCAGGCTCCCCACACATTGATACATAGATAAGGGACACTCAGAAGTGATCAGCCTAAGTCTAAGAAAGCCAGAATTCAAAACCTGATCTGTGTGATTCCAGAATCTATAAACAGGTCAATGGTTCATTATTAAAGGGCATGTGTGTCATTACAACTCAGGTCAAGAAGCAGACTATCACCAGCGCCTGTAAAACACTCCATTTCCAAGTTTATCTGCGCGGGTACAGGAGGGCCTAGAGGAGCTATCCCACGTTGAAGGTCAGGAAGGGTGGCGGTGAGGAGATACCCCTTGTCCAAGGTAAGGAGCATTGGCTGCACTTTGCTGGAGCAGCCGTGAAGAGATACCCCACGCCCAAGGTAAGAGAAACCCAAGTAAGACGGTAGGTGTTGCAAGAGGGCATCAGAGGGCAGACACACTGAAACCATACTCACAGAAAACTAGTTAATCTAATCACACTAGGACCACAGCCTTGTCTAACTCAATGAAACTAAGCCATGCCCATGGGGCAACCCAAGATGGGTGGGTCATGGTGGAGAGGTCTGACAGAATGTGGTCCACTGGAGAAGGGAATGGCAAACCACTTCAGTATTCTTGCCTTGAGAACCCCATGAACAGTATGAAAGGGCAAAATGATAGGATACTGAAAGAGAAACTCCCCAGGTCAGTAGGTGCCCAATATGCTATTGGAGATCAGTGGAGAAATAACTCCAGAAAGAATGAAGGGTTGGAGCCAAAGCAAAAAGAATACCCAGCTGTGAATGTGACTGGTGATAGAAGCAAGGTCTGATGCTGTAAAGAGCAATATTGCATAGGAACCTGGAATGTCAGGTCCATGAATCAAGGCAGATTGGAAGTGGTCAAACAAGAAATGGCAAGAGTAAATGTCGACATTCTAGGAATCAGCAAACTGAAATGGACTGGAATGGGTGAATTTAACTCAGATGACCATTATATCTACTACTGCAGGCAGGAATCCCTTAGAAGAAATGGAGTAGCCATCATGGTCAACAAAAGAGTCTGAAATGCAGTACTTGGATGCAATCTCAAAAATGACAGAATGATCTCTGTTCGTTTCCAAGGCAAACCATCCAATATCACAGTAATCCAAGTCTATGCCCCAACCAGTAATGCTGTAGAAGCTGAAGTTGAACGGTTCTATGAAAACCTACAAGACCTTTTAGAACTAACACCCAAAAAAGATGTCCTTTTCATTATAGGGGACAGGAATGCAAAAGTAGGAAGTCAAGAAACAGCTGGAGTAACAGGCAAATTTGGCCTTGGAACACGGAATGAAGCAGGGCAAAGACTGATAGAGTTTTGCCACGAAAATGCACTGGTCATAACAAACACCCTCTTACAACAAAACAAGAGAAGACTCTATACATGGACATCACCAGATGGCCAACACCAAAATCAGATTGATTATATTCTTTGCAGCCAAAGATGGAGACGCTCTATACAATCAGCAAAAACAAGACCAGGAGCTGACTGTGGCTCAGACCATGAACTCCTTATTGCCAAATTCAGACTGAAATTGAAGAAAGTAGGGAAACCCACTAGACCATTCAGGTATGACCTAAATCAAATCCCTTATGATTATACAGTGGAAGTGAGAAATAGATTTAAGGGCCTAGATCTGATAGATAGAGTACCTGATGAGCTATGGAATGAGGTCTGTGACATTGTATAGGAAACAGGGATCAAGACCATCCCCATGGAAAAGAAATGCAAAAAAGCAAAATGGCTGTCTGGGGAGGCCTTACAAATAGCTGTGAAAAGAAGAGAAGTGAAAAGCAAAGGAGAAAAGGAAAGATATAAGCATCTGAATGCAGAGTTCCAAAGAATAGCAAGAAGAGATAAGAAAGCCTTCCTCAGCGATCAGTGCAAAGAAATACAGGAAAACAACAGAATGGGAAACACTAGGGATCTCTTCAAGAAAATAAGAGATACCAAAGGAACATTTCATGCAAAGATGGGCTCGATAAAGGACAGAAATGGTATGCACCTAACAGAAGCAGAAGATATTAAGAAGAGATGGCAAGAATACACAGAAGAACTGTAAAAAAAGATCTTCATGACTCAGATAATCACGATGGTGTGATCACTGACCTAGAGCCAGACATCCTGGAATGTGAAGTCAAGTGGGCCTTAGAAAGCATCACTACGAACAAAGCTAGTGGAGGTGACAGAATGCCAGTTGAGCTATTCCAAATCCTGAAAGATGATGCTGTGAAAGTGCTGCACTCAATATGCCAGCAAATTTGGAAAACTCAGCAGTGGCCACAGGACTGGAAAAGGTCAGTTTTCATTCCAATCCCAAAGAAAGGCAATGCCAAAGAATGCTCAAACTACCACACAATTGCACTCATCTTACACGCTAGTAAAGTAATGCTCAAAATTCTCCAAGCCAGGCTTCAGCAATATGTGATCCGTGAACTTCCTGATGTTCAAGCTGGTTTTAGAAAAGGCAGAGAACCAGAGATCAAATTACCAACATCCACTGGATCATGGAAAAAGCCAGAGAGTTCCAGAAAAACATCTATTTCTGCTTTATTGACTATGCCAAAGCCTTTGACTGTGTGGATCACAATAAACTGTGGGAAATTCTGAAAGAGATGGGAATACCAGACCACTTGATCTGCCTCTTGAGAAATGTGTATGCAGGTCAGGAAGCAACAGTTAGAACTGGACATGGAACAACAGACTGGTTCCAAATAGGAAAAGGAGTCCGTCAAGGCTGTATATTGTCACCCTGTTTATTTAACTTCTATGCAGAGTACATCATGAGAAACGCTGGACTGGAAGAAACACAAGCTGGAATCAAGATTGCTGGGAGAAATATCAATAACCTCAGATATGCAGATGGCACCACCCTTATGGCAGAAAGTGAAGAGGAACTCAAAAGCCTCTTGATGAAAGTGAAAGAGGAGAGTGAAAAAGTTGGCTTAAAGCTCAACATTCAGAAAACGAAGATCATGGCATCCGGTTCCCTCACTTCATGGGAAATAGATGGGGAAACAGTGGGAACAGTGTCAGACTTTATTTTTCTGGTCTCCAAAATCACTGCAGATGGTGACTGCAGCCATGAAATTAAAAGATGCTTACTCCTTGGAAGGAAAGTTATAACCAACCTGGATAGCATATTCAAAAGCAGAGACATTACTTTGCCAACAAAGGTTCGTCTAGTCAAGGCTATGGTTTTTCCTGTGGCCAGGTATGGATGTGAGAGTTGGAGTGTGAAGAAGGCTGTCGCCAAAGAATTGATGCTTTTGAACTGTGGTGTTGGAGAAGACTCTTGAGAGTCCCTTGGACTGCAAGGAGATCCAACCAGTCCATTCTGAAGGAGATCAGTCCTGGGTGTTCTTTGGAAGGAATGATGCTGAGGCTGAAACTCCAATACTTTGGCCACCTCATGCGAAGAGTTGACTCATTGGAAAAGACTCTGATGCTGGGTGGGATTGGGGGTAGGGGGAGAAGGGGACGACAGAGTATGAGATGGCTGGATGGCATCACCGACTGGATGGATGTGAGTCTGAGTGAACTCCGGGAGTTGGTGATGGACAGGGAGGCCTGGCGTGCTGCAATTCATGGGGTCGCAAAGAGTCGGACAGGACTGAGCGACTGATCTGATCTGCTCTCTTCAAAGGTCACTGACATTTATGATAAGCTTTTCATTCATTTTCTATAGAGTTATGTCACCATAGTATGTAACCCCAAACACTATGACTTTATTTTTTCTGCTTCAGGAACTTTATATGGAATTACTACATATGAGTACTTCTATGTATGGTTTCTTTTGTTCCAAACTGCGCTTTGAAATTTAGCCATAAGTATTTGAGATGGCTGAATTCATTCCTTGAAGTTGCCACTGGATTCTCACTGGAATGAACAGATATTATTGACACGTATTTACCTTCTCTGCCTGCAATGTTCTTTCCATGACCACAACCTACTGACTTACTAAAAGCCACAAGTGTGCCTCTTAGTAAATGTATATAATAATGTTAGTCATTTTAAATCAGCTATTAATTGAGGATTATCTCCTATGGTTATTCTTTATTTACATTGGGAATTAATGAGGTCTAAAAACAAACAGGGAAATAAAAATGTAATTGTGAGTGAGTTGTGCGTATCTAAAAGTTACAGGTTTCTTTTCTGTGATCATGGGGCTTTCTAAGAGTGAAACTTATTCTGAAGAGATTTTGTTCAGAGAATGATATTAAGGCAAGAGTAACCAAATAAACCTCATGATGTTGAAGGAATCAAAAAAAGAGATTTTGGAATTTTCTTTTAAATTCTGATCCGCAGCACCAGGCAGTATTATTTGGACAAGAGAAATGAAAAGGGTTTAATCTCCCTAAACTCAGAATCTATGGCTCAAACCCTTTAATAAACCACCACAGAGCCATTTCCACTGGGTATAGTCCCCTCCGCCACTCCTTAAACCTGCAGAATGGGAGAGGTGACCGTATTAAGGTCAGAGTTCCCTCTGTTTCATCACTTTGGCATCTTCCTCCATTGTCACAGGCCTGTTTACAGTAATTACCATAACATTTCAAGCTTTTTTTTTTTTTTAAACTATTTCTGTAGTGCTTATCTCGCACAGAAAAAGTGCCTCATATACATTTGTAATCATTCATTATATTAGCTTATAACTTAATAATGTATGTAACTAAGATTCTCAAAATGTAATTATAACTTTTACATTTTTAAAACCAAAAACAAATTGGTGATTTTCCTTGTATAGATTTAATTAATGTGCTAAAGCTTTTAACCTGTACTGAACACAACTTGCCATATGTGTAGGATCTATGAGGATTTCCAGTTAGGGACAGTAAGAGGGCGTGTGTCCAGGTGCAGGAGTTAGGAAAGGGGACCACTGTGTATTAGGCATCGAATAATTACCCTCATTTATGTGTAGCATCTCACATAGAAAGTGAGTTAAATACCTATCACCCCACAAAATATGAGCAATTTTTTCACAGTTTGCAGATGAAGATTCTGGACCTAGGAAACAATTAATTTCATCGAAAGCACAAAGTTTACATACAACAAGTGCTGTGAGAACTTGCATTGCTTTATGTTTAGGCTTATCTTCCTAAACTCAGAATCTTTGGCTCAGACCCTTTAATAAATCAGAATAGCTCCATCTCCCCTGGATATAGTCCCTTCTGCTGCTGCTACTGCTAAGTTGCTTCAGTCGTGTCCGACTCTGTGCGACTCCATAGATGGCAGCCCACTAGGCTCCTCTGTCCCTGAAATTCTCCAGGCAAGAATACTGGAGTGGGTTGCCATTTCCTTCTCCAATGCATGAAAGTGGAAAGTGAAAGTGAAGTCGCTCAGTCGCGTCCGACTCCTAGCGACCCCATGGACTGCAGCCTACCAGGCTCCTCCGCCCATGGGATTTTCCAGGCAAGAGTACTGGAGTGGGGTGCCATTGCCTTCTTTGATAGTCCCCTCTCCCACCCCTTAAATCTGTAGGGTGGGAGAGATGGCCATATTCAAGTGAGAGCTCCCTCTGTTCCACCAATTCGGCATCTTCCTGAATTGTCACAGGCCAGCACTATGAGTGCTATGGGCCCATGCGTTGCTTTCGTTGTTGATTTTATGAAAGTGAAAGTGAAAGTTAGTCACTTAGTTGTGTCTGACTCTTTGTGACCCCATGGACTGCAGCCCACCAGGCTTGTCCATGGAATTCTCCAGGCAGGAATACTGGAGTGAATTGCCATTTCCTTCTCCAGGGAATCCCAGGGATCTAACCCAGGTCTCCTGCACTGCGGGCTGACTCTTCATAGACTGAGCCACCAGGGAGCTAATTTTATACTCCCAGTATATTTAACACTGTCTTAAATATGGCCCTGGGATTTTTAAAAAATAACTGTGGAATGAATTTCTGGAAAATAAAGAAATGTAAAAACACGAACCTACCTGTCATTATGCCTTTCTATTTTTCTGAAAAGGCTTCTTTGATAAATGAAATTAATAGTAAGTTTGCAAGCCTGGCTTTTAGAAAAATTTTAAGCTTGTTTCAAAACTAAGATTTCTTTATTGAGAAAGAATCTTGCCTCACTGTTATTCTATGCCTCAGTATTAGAATATCTAGGTCAATGTCATGGGCTTCCCTGATAGCACAGTTGGTAAAGAATTTACCTGCAATGCAGGAGACCCCGGTTCAATTCTTGGGTTAAGAAGATCCTCTGGAGAAAGGTTAGGCTATCCACTCCAATATTCTTGGGGTTCCCTGGTAGCTCAGCTGGTAAAGAATCTGCCTGCAATGTGGGAGACCTGGGTTTGATCCCTGGGTTGGGAAGATCCCTTGGAGAAGGGAAAGGCTACCCAGTCCAGTATTCTGGCCTGGAGAATTGCATGGACTGTATAGTCCATGGGCTTGCAAAGAATTGGGCACAACTAAGTGACTTTCATTTTCACATGTCGACGGCCTGGCTGGATTCCTGTTCATTGGATCTCACTCATTTCCTAGTCATAGTAGTGAAGTGCTATTGTTCGTAGAGTCTCAAGGATGCTCAGAATCTCACAGGCAGTTTAGAAAGAAGGAGAGGAAAGGAAAATCTTGTCATGCTTGGAATAGAACCTTTCAGGCTGTTTAGAGGTACTCCTTTCCTGAATTCGTATCTTCGAACACATTTTCATGTCATATGAATTCCTGAATTGGCATTTTTAATTTGGTTGTTTGGGATGGTTTAAAGTAGGAGCTGACAAATGACCATCATCTTTTTATGGAAGTGCGTTTTTATGGAAAAGCTGCTTTTTCTTTATTTATGGATTGTCTATGGTTGTTTTTGAGCCCCAAAAGCAGACTGGAGTAGTTCCAGCAGATTCTTTATGGCCATAAAACCTAGAATATTTACAATTTGATCCTTTAAAGTAAAAGTCTGCCAACTTCTGATTTAAAATGTAGTGCATGCATGCTCAGTCACTCAGTCATGTCTGATTCTTTGTAATTCCATGGACTGTATCTCACCAGGCTCTGTTGTCCTTGGAATTTCCAGGCAAGATTACTGCAGTGGGTTACCATTTCCTACTCTGATTTAAAGTGTTGAGGCACTCTCAGAAGGAATAGAGAACCAGCTGGCTGAGACTACCCAAAGTATGCCAGTAACTCAAATTTCTATAAACAAATGAATGGAAAATCAGAATATGTATAACTCTATACAGTGGAACACAGCATGGCTAATAGTTTCAATGATCTTGTTTGTTTCGAAGCTAAACCATTCAATATCACAGTAATCCAAGTCTGTGCCCGGACCAGTAATGCTGAAGAAGCTGAAGTGGAATGGTTCTATGAAGACCTGCAAGACTTTCTAGAACTAACACCCAAAAAGATGTCCTCTTCATTACAGGGGACTGGAATGCAAAAGTAGGAAGTCAAGAGCTACCTGGAGTCACAGGCAAACTTGACCTTAAAAGACAAAATGAAGCAGACCAAAGGCTAACAGAGTTTTGCCAAGAGAACATGCTGGTCATAGCAAACACTCTCTTCCAACAAAACAAGAGAAGACTCTACACATGGACATCACCAGATGGTCAATACCAAAATCAGACTGATTTTATTCTTTGCAGCCAAAGATGGAGAAGCTCTATACAGTCAGCAAAAACAAGACTGGGAGCTGACTATGGCTCAGATCATGAACTCCTTGTTGCAAAATTCAGACTGAAATTGAAGAAAGTAGGGAAAACCACTAGACCATTCAGGTATGATCTAAATCAAATCCCTTACAATTATACAATAAAAGTGACAGATTTAAGGGATTAGATCTGATAGGCAGAGTGCCTGACGAACTATAGAAGGAGGTTCGTGACATTGTACAGGAGGAAGTGATCAAGACCATCTCCAAGAAAAAGAAATGCAAAAAGGCAAAATGGTTGTCTGAGGAGGCCTTACAAATAGCTGAGAAAAGAGGAGAAGCTAAAGGCAAAGGAGAAAAGGAAAGATATAACCATTTGAATGCAGAGATCCAAAGAATAGCAAGGAGAGATAAGAAAGCATTCCTCAGTGATCAATGCAAAGAAATAGGGGAAAACAATAGAATGGGAAAGACTAAAGATCTCTTCAAGAAAATTAGAGATACCAAGGGATCATTTCATGCAAAGATGAACACAATAAAGGACAGAAATTGTAGGAACCTAACAGAAGCAGAAGATATTAAGAAGAGGTGGCAACTATACACAGAAAAACTATACAAAAAAGATTTTCGTGACCCAGATAATAACAATGGCGTGATCACTCACCTAGAGTCAGGCATCCTGAAGTGTGAAGTCAAGTGGGCCTTAAGAAGCATCACTGGGAACAATGCTAGTGGAGGTGATGGAATTCCAGTTGAGCTATTTCAAATTCTAAAAGATGATGCTGTGAATGTGTTGCACTCAATATGCCAGCAAATCTGGAAATCCCAGCAATGGCCATAGGACTGGAAAAGGTCAGTTTTCATTCCAATGCCAAAGAAAGGCAATGCCAAAGAATGTTCCAACTATCGCCCAATTG
This sequence comes from Bos javanicus, assembly GCF_032452875.1. Classification (NCBI taxonomy): domain Eukaryota; kingdom Metazoa; phylum Chordata; class Mammalia; order Artiodactyla; family Bovidae; genus Bos; species Bos javanicus. Next base: position 5,081,677 of record NC_083881.1, read on the forward strand.
CACTCATCTCACATGCTCGCAAAGTAATGCTCAAAATTCTCCAAGCCACGCTTCAATAGTACATGAACTGTGAACTTCCAGGTGTTCAAACTGGATTTAGAAAAGACAGGAACCAGAGATCAACTTGCCAACATCTGTCAGATCATCGAAAAAGCAAGAGAGTTCCAGAAAAACATCTACTTTTGCTTTATTGGCTACTCCAAATCCTTTGACTGTGTGTATCACAACCTGTGGAAAATTCTTAAAGAGATGGGAACACCAGATCACCTGACCTACCTCCTGAGAAATCTCTATGCAGGTCAAAAAGCAACAGTTAGAATTGGACATGGAACAACAGACTGGTTCTAAATAAGGAAAGAAGACATCAAGGCTGTATATTGTCAGCCTGCTTATTTAATGTATATGCAGAGTACATCATGCGAAATGCCAGCTGGATGAAGCACAAGCTGGAATCAAGTTTGCTGGGAGAAATACCAATAACCTCAGATATGCAGATGACATCACCCTTGTGGCAGACAGCGAAGAAGAACTAAAGAGCCGCTTAATGAAAGTGAAAGAGGATACAGAAAAAGTTGGCTTAAAACTCAACATTCAGAAAACTAAGATTATAGCATCTGGTCCCATCATTTCATGCAAATAGATGGGGAAACAATGAAAACAGTGACATACTTTATTTTTTGGGCTCCAAATTCACTGCAGATGGTGACTGCAGTGGTGAAATTAAAGGATGCTTGCTCCTTGAAAGAAAAGCTATGACCAACCTAGACAGTATATTAAAAAGCATAGACATTACTTTGCAAAGCTACGGTTTTTTCCAATAGTCATGTGTGGATGTGAGAGTTTGACTATAAAGAAAGCTTAGAGTCAAAGAATTGATGTTTTTGAACTGTGGTGTTGGAGAAGACTCTTGAGAGTCCTTTGGATTGCAAGGAGATCAAACCAGTAAATCCTAAAAGAAATCAGTCCTGAATATTCATTGGAAGGACTGATGCTGAAGCTCAAATACTTTGGTTACCTGATGTGAAGAACTGACTAATTTCCCTGATGCTGGGAAAGATAGAAGGCAGGAGGAGAAGGGGACGACAGAGGATGAGATGATTGGATGGCATCACCAACTCGATGGACATGAGTTTGAGTAAGCTCGGGGAGTAGGTGATGGACAGGGATGCCTGGCATGCTGCAGTCCATGGGGTCACAAGGAGCTGGATATAACTGAGCAACTGAACTGGGACTGATTGAGTGGAACATTATTCAACTGTAAAAATGAATATGGATATAATATGCATTATGTGGATGAACCATGAAAACATCATGCTAAGTGAAAGAGATATGACACACAAAAAGTTATCAATACATAGTTTATGATTCCATTTATATAAAATAATCAGAATAAATAAATCTGTAGAGATTAATTTTTGCTCTCTCTGTAGAGAGCAAAAGAAGATTAGGGAGCCAAGGAAGAGGTGGATGGAGAGTTACTCTTAATGAATGGGGAGGGTCTACTTTTGAGGTGATAGAAATGTGTTGGAACTATACAGATGTGTTGTTTAAATAATATTGTTAATGTAGTTAATGTTAATGAACAATAGATTTTGAAATGGCTGATTAATGTTATGCAAGTTTCACCTCAACAAAAATATATTGATATTAAAAAAAAAAAAGTCTTCCCACCACTCAGTGGTGGTCACATTATGAAAGAACATATGGGATTGGAGAGATTGTGGCCGCCATCCTTGGAAAATATAGTTTGTTGGTAAAATAATTCTCTGTATTCATCACTTTTATGCATACTTTCCATGTACAATTGTGTCCTCCTTATGATTGTTCAGATTACATTTATTAAAATGCATTTTTTAAGTCTGTGGACTCTAATAATAAATCATTAAAGGTTGTATTTTGCAAAAAAAAAAAAAAGTGAAAGTGAATTCACTCAGTTATATCTGACTCTTTGCGACCCCATGGACTGTAGCCTACCAGGCTCCTCCCTCCATGGGATTCTCCAGGCAAGAGTACTGGAGTGAGTTGCCATTTCCTTCTCCAGGGGATCTTCCCCACCCAGGGATTGAACCCGGGTCTCCTGCATTCCAGGCAGATGCTTTAACCTCAGCCACCAGAGAAGCCTTAAAATGCATTTTTAAGTCTGTGGACTCTAATGATAAATCATTAAAGGTTGTATTTTGCAAAAAAGAAAAAAAAAAAAGAAGGTCTTAAAGTCTTCGGTCATGATGGGTTCAAAACAGAATTTCTTTACACTGAGTTCTTGCATCATACACATTTTATGATATCTAAATGCAATAAATATTCAGAAACTAAGGTTATCATAAGATCCTGTTTACACAAGACTGTTCCAGCATAGTAATTATTAAGGACATCACCCTTACAGTCTCTAAATCATTCTTATCTGAACATACTATATGATTAGCCTACCATTGATAAATAAGGCTGAAAATGTTTTCCAAGGTATTTTGGAGTATTTTCATACAGTTTGCCCGCCAATGCAGAAGATGGACTGTAACCCACCAGACTCCTCTGTCCATGGAATTCTCCAAGCAAGAATATTGGAATGCGTTGCTATTCCCTTTTCCATGGGCTCTTCCCAACCCAGGGACTGAACTTGTGCCTCCTGCCTTGCAAGCAGATTCCTTGCCACTGAGCCACCAAGGAAGCCCTGTGTTTCACACACCTAGGGTCTTTTCTTTCCTAGGTTGTTTCCAAAACAACCCCAGTTACTTCTACACTTTCTTCTGCTATGTATTTCCTATCTTACCCTACTTAATTACCCCAGGCTGACCACAGCTCAGTTTTTATATCCTTCCATAAGCCTTGGGAGCAATTCAATGTGCTATAAGGCAAACAGGAGTGGGCTAGGGCATGGGGATCCGATTCCTCAGCTCTGCCAGTACGCTTATGGGAAACACTAACCTTGCAGTTCAATATCATCCTGTTCCTTTCTCTAATAGACTTTTAGATGAGTTTATGGACTTGTGGGAAAGTATCCTAATCACACTTCTAGCACACCCAGCTACGTGGCTTAGGCATTGACTTCCCAATCCTAAGGATCGGTGTTCTCACCGTGGAACAAGTGGCGTAGTCTCAGTGATGACCATTTAGGTAGTTATCCCCCACTCCATCCTTCCCAAAGCAAAATATCAGTTGCCACTGACTTTTCCATTTTCTTCCCTATTCGGTTCTACGTATGAGAACTCAAGGGTCTGAGAACAGGGAAGGCCGAATGTGTTTGAACTGAATTCAGGCCCTCCTCTATGTTTCTGAGATATAGGAGAAAAGATATTCCAAGAAGAAATATAGACATTTTCATTTTCATTCTCTGAGCTTTCCTGATATTTCCAACCTCAGACAGTTTCTCTTGGCACCTCTTTCCTTTGGGCCTTTCCTTGATCACAAAGACAAAATAAAATACCAAGGCAGTCAGCACAGGCATGGGTGTGTCTTCCCAAAGCCTCTTGTGTGTGTGCATGTCCTAAGTCGCTTCAGTTGTGTCTGACTCTTTGTGACCCCATGGACTGTAGCCCTCCAGGCTTCTCTGTCCATGGGATTCTCCAGCAAGGATACTGGAGTGGGTTGCCATGCCCTCCTCCAGGGCATCTTATTGACCTGGGGATTGAACCCATGTCTCTTGTGTCTCTTGCACTGGCAGTCAGGTTCTTTACCACTAGCGTCACGTGAGAAGTATCCCAAAGCCTCTAGCTAGATGTTTAACTGTGAATGAGTCATAGAACTTTTCTGAGACTGTTCTGCAATTTAATTATGAGCTTTTCTGCAATCCAAATAAAAAAAATGAGTGTAATGCATAAATAGGTAGAAATCTCAGCTGAGAAATGAAAACTATAAAAAAGAACCAAATGGAAATGGCAACAAAAAATAGTGATAATAGACTACTCTGTTCTTACAGGCTTATTTTGAGGGTTACTTGAGAAAATGGGTTTGATGGAGTGTTTTAAACTGTAGAGAGCTACATAAATAATAATAACAATACAGTAACCATGAAGTGGTGTTTTGTTGTGTGAGAGGTGTTGAGACTCTGAAGGCAAAGCTTCCCCAGTGGCGAGCAGGGGAATGAATATGGGCGCCCAACTTTGAATTCGGCCAGGAGTGCCACGTCACCTGGCACCTGCATTATCCTGGAGGGCACGATCTGTGGAAACCAATGGGCCTGGCGGACCTCGTACCTGCGGCATCGCAGAGGCTTTCCACCTCATTGAGGCTCGTCTGGTGACCGCCTCACCGAAGGCAGTTGGAAATATCAAAACAGTCATTATTGTTGTAATGAGCTTTCATGTTTAATAGCTCCAAGCATGAAGGATAGCTGGCTTTTCAGAGAGCCATCCATCCAGCAGCATGGTTCACCACCCAGAGGTAACTGCAAGCCCGCAGGCTCTGTCGCAGCCACGGCCTCAGACCAAACTGGGCGCTGTCGGTGGGGGCGTTTTCGATCAGAATGGACAGGCTCACCAAACCGCTGCCTAATGAATGGCGACTTCTCCTTGATACCCAGAGTCCTTCACCAAGGGCATCAGGAGTCACTGGGCTTAGAAGGAATAAAAACAGTAATCATAATAAATCATAATGGTGCCAACGATAGTAAGGAAAGCAAAAAGGATGTCTGTGTCTCAGGCACTTTGCTAGGTTTTTTCACATTTATTATTTTTAATCCTTAGAGCAAAACTGTGGCTTTATTATGCTTAGGTTTTGCATTAAGGGAAAAAAATGTTAATATTTATGGTTTGCAAAGCACATTCCTATAATTTTAAGTCACTGTTTTTTTGTTTTTCTAAAACAAAACAACAAAAAAAAGAGTGCTTGATAAAGTAACCTCTAAGTCCTCTAAGTAAGCAAATAAGGCAATAAGCCCAGAGAGTGGAGGTCAGAGGATGTAGACAGTCGGGAGAGACACAGGCAGAAACTTGAGTTTCTCTAGTGACAGCAGTCTTTGTTCTTTAAAATTCCCTGTCATTTTTTTTTATATATAAAGCATATTTTCTCTTTTTTTTTTCTTTTTAAATGATACATTTGGAACCCCTGCTTGAGTTGATGCTTGAAGAATTTTCCCTAAGGAGGAAGGATGCCCTTGTACCCAGACCTGCCTGTAGAGGTGTCTGCTCTCCCATATTCTAGCTTCCGAGGAGGCACTCAGCTGTCTGCACTCTCTCCTCTGACGGCCAGGACTTCCTGAGAAAGCCAGGATCAATTGGGGCTCCTTTCTCCCTTCTTAAAAAAATAAAAAGTACCCTGGCCAGCTTTTGTTTTGTTTCTTTCCTCAAGGATTTGACTGCTTCCACAGCCTGACAGAAGCTTAGAAACATAATAAGCTGAGAAAGGTGAGCAGAGGCCCAGGCACGTGCGGATTCCCTCATTGCTCTTTCCCGGCTTTTGTTCTCAGTTCTCAAGGCCACAGAACCCAGCCTCTGCTCTATAACCCAAGAAAGGAAGTGAAAGTGAAAGTGTTGGTTGCTCAGTCATGTCTGACTCTTTGTGACCCCATGGGCTGTAGCCCCCCAGGCTCCTCTGTCCGTGGAATTCTCCAGGCAAGAATATTGGCGTGAGTTTTCCCTTCTCCAGGGGTTCCTCTCCACCCAGGGATCAAACCTGTGTCTCCTTCATTGCAGGTCCCAGGTTTTGATCCTGAAGCCCCAGGCCCAAGAAGTGTTCGTCAACATCCTTCTTCCCACCCCAGAGTGGAAGACACACTGTTTCTTTCAACCTTTAAAACATATTTTTTCTCTAATTAAGATTGTAAGGATAATTTATTTCAAATCAGCTCAATGCAAGCTTATTTATCAAACACTACCTCTGAGGGATGACACATGAAGAGGCATTAATAACTCATATGGTGTCACAACTCCCATGGCAGGAGCGGGTGGCTTTCAATAGAACTGCTGTGACAAAACACCACAACAGAGCCAGCAATGAGAGGTTTGGAGGGAGCTGCAGAAACAAAAGTCATCTTTGCTGCAGGCGGGGAGCCTTCATTACTGGGGTCTGCAGACGGGCTGACCACCTCAGACACCTCTCCACCCAAATGGGAATCTTCCATGAGCCATTCAGCAAATGCACTCTGTAAACAGGTTTATTCTGAAGCTCTTAGAAACAGATTGGTGTCAAGAGACTTGAAGGGGCATCAGTGTCGCATGTCCCCCACTATGCTTTCCAGGAACTCTGGGAAAGTGTGTGCATGAGCTCTGGGAAACAACGGGAGACAGGGAGACATCACAGGAGTAGAGAGACCGGCTCTTGGAATTCTTGGACTCTGCTTGCTCTCTGTGCAGAAATGCCTTATCTAACTCCCTTATAACCTGATATCAGGGTAATTAATCTTTTTCTCTTCTCAGCACAGGATCCCATTTGCCCATTTTAGCAGCATTTTAATAATTGAAGCGTTTTCATAATTATCAGGAGTTAATCACTACATTTTAGTCAAAACATCTCATATCAGACATCATTTGGAGCTGGGAAGAGCTTGAATGTATGGGGAAATAATGGCAGGAAAGAGTAGTGCTCGTTGAGTAAGTAGCTAAGGAACTGCCATGTAGATGAGCATCATGCATTCACTCATCTCCCCCAAAGGCCTACTCTAGTAATTAACACATATGGAGGTCAGAGAAGCTTAAGGTTGAAATATTTTAATATTTGCACAGCATTAACCTCCTTCTCCTGTTTATTTCCAGCCAAGAACTTTGTGTTATCTTAAGGCAGAATAAATAAAATAAAATAAAAAAATAAAGCTGAAACTCCAGTACTTTGGCCACCTCATGCGAAGAGTTGACTCATGGGAAAAGACTCTGATGCTGGGAGGGATTGAGGGCAGGAGGAGAAGGGGACGACAGAGGATGAGATGGCTGGATGGCATCACTGACTCGATGGACGTGAGTCTGAGTGAACTCCGGGAGTTGGTGATGGACAGGGAGGCCTGGCATGCTGCGATTCATGAGGTCGCAAAGAGTTGGACACGACTGAGCAACTGAACTGAACTGAACTGAAGGCAGAATAGCCTCAAGGTCAAGAATCAGCAAAAACACTTCCTAATAGAGTCTCCTATTTCCTACCTATTTCAAAATAAATTTGCAGAAAATCTCCCTGTATTTCCTTTATCTTATGACTCTCCAATAGAAACTCCAAACTTCCTGGCTTACATATATTGGTTATCTGTGATCTTGCAAAATTAAATGCTTGCCTAAATTCTAAAAAGTTAAGGGCATTATGGACCATCTAAGATAAGGGTGGTGGCTCCACAAAAACACAAAGGATGTCAGAAAGCAAAGTTCTAAAAAGACAAACATTAACAGTCTCATCACTGATCTGCATTTTGAAGAAGGAGTGATCCACTTTTGAAAGTTCATTTTCTAATCTGGTTCATCCTGTGGAATCCACTGGCTTCCTAAAAATAATAGGATATTTTAATGCAATTTATATGTGTGATTGCTGTCCCAGGGCCAGAAGATGACCGCAGCTGCTGGAGAAAGATGCTGACTCGGAAACAGTGAACTCCTTCTGCATGGTACACGGTGCCTGGCAGTCCATGTCACAACCATTCACTCCCGTGCTGCTCACAGCACACACCCTCAGGCGACCTCTATTCTCATATCTGACTGGATTCTGGGGGGTTTTATTCTGGTTGCAAGTGGCCAAAACGCCAAACCCTGATCTTCTAAATTCAGATCCTGGTGCCTCTAACTCGATTGTCTCTAAATCCAGTATCTCATCTAGGAGACAGTTGATTAATGGTAAATATTCTGATAAGATACCTAATGATCTTTCAAACAAGTGTGAACTAGCAGCCCTTTTTATGGGTTCCTCTAATACATTTGTGGAAAAGACTCTGAAGATGGGAAAGACTGAGGGCAGGAGGAGAAGGGAGCGACAGAGGATGAGATAGTTGGATGGTATCACCGACTCAATGGACATGAGTTTGAGCAAGCTCCAGGAGATAGATAGTGAAGGACAGGGAAGCCTGGAGTGCTGCCATCCATGGGGGTAAAAAAGAGTCAGACACGACTTAAGTGACTGAACAACACTGTACACTTTCCTCATAAAATCTATCAGATCATCATCATTGCTAGCTTAATTGTACATCTTTCTTGAAAGGATGTAATATCCCTATGGACAAGGACTAAGGCTTCCTGGTCACCCTAGAGCTTACAGCCTAGCTGGGGCAAACGCTCAAAGAAAATAAATAATATAAAATGGTGATAAGGGCTAAGGAGAGAACAAAATGGGGAAGGAGAGAGGGAGCGGTGAGGGAGGTAGAGATTTTAAAACGGATGGTTGACAGAAGCCTTACTGAGGATGTGGCACTTTGGTTAATGCCCAGAGAAGGTGAGGGAGCAAGCCCGGAGGACCTGAAGGAAGAAGGTGCAGAGCGCAGGCTCTGAAGTGGGGGCTGGGAGGATGTGAGCCCAGGGCAGTCGGAACACACTGGGACGAGACGGGGGGCCCTGGGGCAGACACAGATGTGGACCACGTGTGCACCCGGAGAACACTATAACCTAATGTAATGGCTCATTTTACGTGTCAAACCAACTTGTCCACAGCGTGCCCAGATATTCACTTGAATGTTTTTCTGGGTGTGCCTTTGAGGGTATATCTGGATGATATCAGCATCTGAGTCGGTAGAATGAGGAAAGCAGACTGCCCACCCAATGTTCTCGGGCATCTCCCAATCTGTGTAGGAGGGCCTGAATAGAAAATAGAGGAAAGGAGGAGTTGCTCCCTGCCTCCTCTAGCTGAGACACCTGTCTTCTCTTGAACTCTTGCCCTGTCAGTGACCCTGCTTCTCAGGCTTCTGGACTCACATGAGACCAGCTTTCCGGGGTCTCCAGCCTACAGATTCCACGTCATGGGACTTCTCACCCTCTAGAATCCTCTGAGCCAATTCCTCTCTGTACGTTAGTTCTGCTTCTCTGCTTATCCCTACTAATTCACTTGCTTACTATGTTAGAGGATATTTCTGACTTTTCCATTGAGAACAGATGTAAACTATATGTCTGTTAAAACACACGATCCTTCAGAAAAATGCCTTGAATATGATTGAGAAGATTAGTTAATACTTTTTGAATTAATCTGATAAACTACTTTAAGCCAGTAAAATTGTATCCCTTGACTCCCACCCTTTCCTCACTAGAAAACACTGTCCCTGGAAAAACGTCACAAGACTTGAGTAATAGATCGGAGGAATCTGAGGGAAGGGTGGGCTTTCCCAGTAACTTCTAAATATTGCCACATAAAAAGTACACTTATCATATTTCTATTAATTTTACAATGAATATGTTTTAAATGAAATTTTACATGGATTATTAAGGCAGGCCATGTTTACTCTTACCTATAACTTTTGCCTATGTCCTAGAGAAATGGTTCCAAATATTTTGATTTGTAAACTAGGACTATAGAGGCCAGAATTCTTCAGAGGGTTAGATGAGATGAAGTAAGAAAAAAAAAAAAAAGCCAACACAAATTTTAGTTTCCTCTGTTTGTTTACCGTAAGTAGGATTCAAAACAGATCCTGGTGAAGCTAAATCAAAGTCTGGGCTCAAACGAAAACCCCAGGTTCCTATACATTAAAATATTAGATTTAAAATATCTTCAATCTTCTGTCACCTCCATCACTGGAAACTGAATTAAAAAGAACTCAAAGTAAACGCACAACTTTAAAAAAAGCTCACAATATCCGCAAAGAAGATGAGATGTAAAATGTCACCTCTGTGGGACAAGGGAAAGGCAATCAATATAAATATGAGAAATATGATATTACTGGATTTCTTTTTCAAAAGCAGTATGGCCACTTTCACCCTGAACAAGAAACATTTTTTTTTTAATTTACATTTTGGAAGCAGGGTGGATTTTTCTCTTTGCCTGAGTTGAAATATAAGCAACAAAGACAGAAACAAATGAACGGTGTCAATATTTCATCTATAAAAGTGTTGGGTGTTATGTCAGCTTTTCTTATTCCTCTTTTGAAATTTTGAGGTTATTTAGCTATGTGACATTTTATGACCTTTTTCCTCCTTTTATTGTATACAGTGAATAATATCTTTCAAGATGTAGCTCAACTGCCACCTCTGTGATTCACACAACGACAGAATTACAGAAGTAGAGAGTGTCTCCAAGGTTTACTACCTACGCAATCATTTTCTTCCCAGGTTTGTGCTGCGGTTTGGAGGCAGATTTATCTCTGAAATTATGGTGGTGTTTGTTTCGTCTTTCGGTTTCTCTCTGCTACTGCTGTTCTTTCACAGGCACCTTGGGAACACCCTCTGAGCAGAAGCAGTTAGAGACGCTGTTTCTTGATTCCTAATCCAATTATATTGATCCAGTGATTAGAAAATCTTGAGAGGGAGAGAAAAAGGAGGGCTAAGAGAAAAGAGGAAAGCGTGAAGAGAGAAGAGACCTCTAGGGGGAAAAGAAGATGGGAGAAGGAGAAGGGTAGGGACTCCACCTGGCTCTTTTCTTTTGTTCTTTTTTAAAATATTTATTTATTTATTTGCAGCATGTGGGATCCAGTTCCCTGACCAAGGATCGAACCCAGGCCTCCTGCATGGGGAGTATGATGGAGTTTTAGCCATTGGATCCTGGGGATGGTCACTCCACCAAGCTCTTTTCAAGTGTAAACCACCCTCAGTGCCAATGATCCAAACTGTGGATGGCACAAAGTCTAGAGTCCTGGGAGCTTGTCAGCCCTGTGAAGAGCCCTGAGAATGTGGACATCTTCTATGACAATGGGAACACTCAGGGATAACTCAAACATTTGACTAGGGCTGAATTGTGAGAGGTATCTGGGAATCAGTCCTCCCTATGCTTGATGTCCTTATACAGTGGGCCAATGACTAGTATTTTTAGTTTGTTTGTTTTAAGTTATTGCAACTTCTTTTCTACAATGAAATAAATATGCATTTAATTTGGGAAGTTCAATAAATACATTTAAAACAAAAATATAAATATATAAACACATAAATGTTGTCCATATGTCTCAAAATCGAATACTGTAAGTTATACAATATTATTATCCTTATTAAAATGGTTTTGGCTACTCTAGATATTTGGAATTATCATATACATATTTGGGGATTCCCAGGTGGCTCAGTGGTGAAGAATCTACCTGCCAATGTAGGACACACAAGGGGTGCAGGTTGAATCCCTGGGTTGGAAAGATCCCCTTGGAGGAGGCGATGGCAACCCACTCCAGTATTGTTGCCTGGAGAATCCCATGGACAGAGGAGCCTGGCGGGCTACAGTCCATGGCGTCTCAAAGATCTGGACATAACTGAGCACTCAAGCAAGCAAGCAGTATACATATTAGATAAGCTTGTCTTTTCACAAAGAAGGATTCTAGTGTTTTGACTGGGATTGCATTGAATAGCCAACTAAATGAAAGAAAACTGGCATCTTACACTTTTGGGTCTCCAATCCATAAACACTGTATTAATATATATTTTCCTCTTAATATTTCACTTTTATTTTCTCTTGGTAGCATTTCTCTCAGTCATTTTCAGAGTACAGATTCCACACATATATATTTTAAAATTTATCCCTAAGTATTCCATTTTTTTCAGATGCAACTAGAACTGGTAACACATTAAATTTCATTTTTAATTTGCCTGTTACACAGGCATATATGTATACACATACACAATTGCTTTGTATATTGAACTTGCATGTCACAACCTTGTGAAATTCACCCATTAGTTCTACGAGCTTTTCTGTAATTTCCTTAGGACTTCCTTCGTACACTATAACATGTTGCAAACATAGAATCAATTTTACCTCCTTCTTCTTTCAAATATCCCTAACTTTTATTTAATTTTCTTGCCTATTGAAATACCTAGAATATCCAATACAATATTAAATCTTTGTAGAAATCTCTGTCTTGTTCCTGGTTCTAAGGAAAATGATTATTTTCATCATTAAATATGATGTTGCCTATAGGTTTTCATTCCCCTATTTCAAGGTATCTTAAACCGAGCACAATTGGCATCTTGACTCAGGCAAATTCACTGTGGTACTGAAGGTGCTCAGTTGTGTTTGACTCTTTGCAACCTCATGGACTATAGCCCACCAGGCTCCTCCATCCATGGAATTCTCCAGGCAAGAATACTGGAGTGGATTGCCATGCCTTTCTCCAGTGAATGTTTCTGATCCAGTGATCGAACCTGCATCTCCTGCATTGGCAGGAAGATTCTTTGCCACTACTGCCACCTGGGAAGCCCCAGTTGCCTATGAGGAAGTGCCGTACTCATTGTAGAGTCTTTAGCATCCCTTTACTGTCTATACACTAATACTATCCCCCCACCCAATGCAGACAACCAACCTGATGGTGGTAGGGGGGCAAAATTGTCCTTAGTAGAGAAACCCTGCATTAAGCCCTTAAGATAAGGGTTCAAGTTAGTCTCATCAGGGGTTGCATTGGGTTTGGGGATTGTTTGTGATGTGGGTAAACTCAATGCATCATCGTCTTTGCATTTATCCAGCAATTCCTTGATTGTTGGGTGGGGGCTTCGGTTTAAGACTCTGTTCCCTGGTGGAGGCAGAGAAGAGCGATCTCATGAGGCCTCTGGGTCCCTCCCTCTGTAGCTGCTCTCCTTTTCCCACCTGTATGAAGTGGTGCTTCTCAGAGTGTGTGGCAATGTTTGCAGTGGATGCCCATGGGAATCTTTGGAGAAAAACCGGAAAACGAGCTCAAACTCCCTATCTATTTCTGGGTCCAGAACTTCTGCACTCTTTTACCAGCCACACCCAGCCTCCACCTGAATTCTTTCTTTAGATTTTAAATTTAACAATGACACAATATGATGTCTTACTCTTTCCATGGGAAGACTTATGAGAAAGCTCTTCCAAGTAGAACTTTGTGGTATCAGCATAAGCATAGATTCTCCGAAGGGAGAACTGAAAATTCATCTCACTCTTACAGCACGTGATTTATGACAAAGACAGTGTTACAGAAGATTGGGAAAGGAAAGATTTTTCAATATATGTTATAGAGACAACTGGATGTAGTTGCTAAGAATTTTACAACAGACGTCACCTCATGATAAAATATCAGAAAGTTTAGCCTGATTCTAGATACAAATGTGAAATCAAAACTAGCATATCTTTTTGATAATACCATCAGGAAATATTCCTTAAACAGGAGGGAAAATTATTATTACAAGGAAATTATTAATACAAAGAAAACATTAATGAAGCAGGCTCTGCTAAAATTAAGAATGTGTCTTCATCAAAATATTTTATTAAGGAAGTGAAAAGTGAAGCTACAAAGTGGAGGAAGAGGTATACAAACACCTACAATTTCCTTCCCTTTTGGGCTTTGCTGATGGCTCAGATGGTAAAGAGTCTGCCTGCAATGCAGAAGACTAGGGTTCGATCCCTGGGTTGGGAAGATCCCCTGGAGAAGGGATGGCAACACACTCCAGTATTCTTGCCTGGAGAATCCCGTGGATAGAGGAGTCTGGTGGGCTACAGTCCATGGGGTTGCAAAGAGCCAGACATGACTAGGCAACTAAGCACTCACACACACACAACAAACAAGTCTCATAACCAGAACACGCATCTAGAATGCCAGCAAGTAAGTAAGAAAGAGACCCATAACCCAATTAAGAATGGAAAGTGGAGGAAGACAGAAATTTCATCAAAGAGGATTTCCACAGAGACATTGATAGCACATCTTCAAGGAAATGTAAATTAAAAGCACAAATAGTTGCTACGAAACAGTGACAAAGTAGCACAAATAGTCGCTACAAAACAAAATCAGTGAATTGCTAATTAAAAAAAAACGACAACACTAAATGGTGTGCAATTCTATTTATGTAAATATATTTAAAAATAGCAATGCTAATTTTGGCATTAAGATTTAAGACAGTGGTGATCTTGTCGGGGAGAGAAAGATTAGTGACTGGGAGAAAGCACAAGACAATTTCTGGAGTGTAGGTATTGCTCTCTTTCTAAACTGGATGCTAGTGGCCTGGTGTGTTCACTTTGTAATTATGATTTGGGCCCTATATTTTATGTTTTCTCTGTGTCTATTTTAATAAAACCTATCTTAAATTTAAAAAGGAGACTATTATTTAGAGTTGAAATTTAAGCTAATAAAAAGGTCCATGAAAACATCATGAAAATATATTTGATAATGCAAATGGAATAAAATTTTTTTGAAAAATCAGAAATTTGACTCAAGAAAAAAATTGAAATCCTGAATTAACAAATGACTCATTCAAAAAGGTGAATTTTTAGACATGACAAACTAACATAATTCAGATCGTATCCTCCATCGTGATGTACTTACTCTCTTGATAGACATTTATTAAGTACGGTCCTATAGTCTCTCATTTAAATTAATCTTAATTGATATTCACTGTACCTGTAGCTATTTAACAGACAGTCTAGCAAATGACAGCATCCAGTAGGAGGGTCCTGCTTCCTCAAGACCCTCCAGGTTTTAATCTCAAATTTTGAGATTAAAATTTCATTTTAAGTTCATTCGAGCCACACATCTGACTACACATTTGGTCTGAGTGTCTTCTAATCACCCTCCCTGTCAAATAACAAAACATCGATGGAGAAGTGTATGTGTAATGCTGTAAAAAGAATATGAGTTTGAGAATGAGACTGACCTGGGTTCAAATCCTAACTCTGACACATTTTAACTCTGACGCCTTTGGCAAGTTCTGTAACAGCAACAGCGCACTTACTAAGCACCAAGACTCTTCCAAGAAATGGCACAAACCTACTCATTTTATGCTTGTAGCACTTCTGTGAGTCATGTCCCATTTTTATTGAGATTTGATGGGTGAGATAACTGGAGCCCTGGATGTTAAGATCTTGTCTACAGTAAGAGATAAGTTTTGGAGCTAAGGTTTTAATGTTTGCCTTTTATTTGCAGAGGATATATTAATTACAAAGTCATATTGCTTTTTGTCCAGTTTTACAACTTAAGATTTAGTCTTCTAACTATAGGGTGAGGGATAATTTTGTTTATATAATAAATATAATGTGTCTTGGATGGACAATATTGAATAGGTAATGCGTGGCATGTGCACTCAACAAATTTTACTGAACTGAAATGAGTCACGTTAATTAAAATAAACCATTTACTTTCCAGTTTAAGGGGAAAATATTAGAGGACTTCAGCTGAGGAGATATCATGCTTCCAGTATGTTTTTTATATTCTCTACTCATTGCGATCATCATGCTGAGTTATAGCTTTCTGGTTACTGATAGCCAACTTATTTTGGCCAATTTCCCTGTGACTGCCATGGTCCCAAGCAATTTTACACACATTAAATTCTACAAACTTCAAACAGTAGTTATTATTACCCTCATTTTACAGATAAGAAAACAGAGGTAGACAATGATGAAGTAACTTTGTAGCTGTAATTAGCAGCTGCTTTATTGACTATGCCAAAGCCTTTGACTGTGTGGATCACAATCAACTGTGGAAAATTCTGAAAGAGATGGGAATACCAGATCACCTGACCTGCCTCTTGAGAAACCTATATGCAGGTCAGGAAGCAACAGTTAGAACTGGACATGGAACAATAGACTGGTTCCAAATAGGAAAAGGAATATGTCAAGGCTGTATATTGTCACCCTGCTTATTTAACTTCTATGCAGAGTACATCATGAGAAACGCTGGGCTGGAAGAAGCACAAGCTGGAATCAAGATTGCCAGAAGAAATATCAATAACCTCAGATACCCAGATAACACCACCCTTATGGCAGAAAGTGAAGAGGAACTAAAAAGCCTCTTGATGAAGGTGAAAGAGGAGAGTGAAAAAGTTGGCTTAAAGCTCAACATTCAGAAAACGAAGATTGTGGCATCTGGTCCCATCACTTTATGGGAAATAGATGGGGAAACAGTGTCAGACTATATTTTTTGGGGCTCGACAATCACTGCAGTTGGTGACTGCAGCCATGAAATTAAAAGACACTGGCTCCTTAGAAGAAAAGCTATGACCAACCTAGATAGCATATTGAAAAGCAGAGACATTACTTTGCCAACAAAGTCCATCTAGTCAAGGCTATGGTTTTTCCAGTGGTCATGTATGGATGTGAGAGTTGGACTATGAAGAAAGCTGAGCGCTGAAGAATTGATGCTTTTGAACTGTGGTGTTGGAGAAGACTCTTGAGAGTCCCTTGGACTGCAAGGAGATCCAACCAGTACATTCTGAAGGAGATCAGCCCTGGGATTTCTTTGGAAGGAATGATGCTAAAGCTGAAACTCCAGTACTTTGGCCACCTCATGCGAAGAGTTGGCTCATTGGAAAAGACTCTGATGCTGGGAGGGATTGGGGGCAGGAGGAAAAGGGGACGACAGAGGATGAGATGGCTGGATGGCATCACTGACTCGATGGACATGAGTCTAAGTGAATTCCGGGAGTTTGTGATGGACACGGAGGCCTGGCGTGCTGCGATTCATGGGGTCACAAAGAGTCGGACACAATTGAGTGACTGAACTGAACTAAACTGAATGGAGGATGGGCTGTGAACCTTTATTCTTTGGCAATAACTCATCTGTTTAACTACCATATGCCATGTACTGATTGGACCATGGATTTCTTTATAGCAGAAGTTTTATTTGTTTTTTAAACTCGTGCAGTGACATAGTTTGGGGGTCATCATGCATAGATAAAAAGTTGAAATGTTAGATCTATGCTTTAAGATGTATAGAGGATGAATTGTTTAGTAGAGATATCTCTTTTTTCTGTACCAGAATGTCAGATTTTTCATTAATAACAGAAAGAATGAATGGCTGGACAAACTAGATACAAGCTTGGACATGTCAGAAGGTATCTAAGTATGTGTGTAAGCACGAACAGGGTTTCAAGGGCAGAGTCAGACTTACTGACTTGCTGACAGATTTGTGACTCAAGGCAGTGGACAGAACACCCTGAGGCGTCCCCTCTGTGATCACAAGTCTGACATCAGTTCTGAGTCTTGACCGATCTGCGGCGAGGATATGATCCTCCCTCCTAGTGACCCAGGGCTCGTGGTGATGAGCCTTCAGAGTTGAGGTAAAACTTCCCGCAGAGGCTTCCTCTCATTGGGTTGGAAACTTAGGCTGATGATACAAGCCTGGTGATGCACAGTCCCCACCTTGTCTGCTGCTGCTGCTAAGTCGCTTCAGTCCTGTCTGACTCTGTGCGACCCCATAGACGGCGGCCCACCAGGCTCCCCCGTCCCTGGGATTCTCCAGGAAAGAACACTGGAGTGGGTTGCCATTTCCTTCTCCAATGCATGAAAGTAAAAAGTGAAAGTGAAGTCGCTCAGTCGTGTCTGACTCTTAGCGACCGCATGGACTGCAGCCCATCAGGCTCCTCCGTCCATGGGACTCTCCAGGCAAGAGTACTGGAGTGGGGTGTCATTGCCTTCTCCAACTTGTCTAGTAGTCATAAATAGGCTGCAGCACGCAAGTACTAGTTTCTGACTATACATATGTGCTGTGAGTATCCCAACTGAGAAGTGAAACCAGTAAGTGGAGAAAGAAAAGCAAATGTCTCTGGGCCAACTGAGAATGTCTCTATGTGGACAAACTGACAGGCTTTGAAAGTGAAA
The DNA here is from genome assembly GCF_032452875.1 of Bos javanicus. NCBI lineage: Eukaryota > Metazoa > Chordata > Mammalia > Artiodactyla > Bovidae > Bos > Bos javanicus. The sequence goes on from NC_083881.1 coordinate 5,099,236, forward strand.
GTCGCTCAGTCGTGTCTGACTCTTTGTGATCCTGTGGTCTGTAGCCCGCCAGGCTCCTCTGTCCATGGATTCTCTAGGCAAGAATACTGTGCTATTGTTACTTATTCAGTCACTCAGTCGTGTCCAACTCTTTTCAATCCCATGGACTGTGGCACAGCAGGCTTCCATGTCCTTCACTATCTCCCAGAGTTTGTTCAGACTCATGTTCATTGAGTCGGTGATGCCATCCAACCATCTCATCCTCTGTTGTCCCCTTCTCCTCCTGCCCTCAATCTTTCCCAGCGTCAGGGTCTTTTCCAGTGAGTCAGCTCTGTATGATTCCCCAATCCCTGAGTTGAAGTGAACTCTAGCCTCAGCTATTGCGAGTCTTGCACTTTCGCTCCTCCCGTCCTTCCAAGATTCCATAAGCACTTAATTCTTTGTATTAATTCACATTTTGTTTAAAATACTTAGAGTGGTTTGTTTCCTGCAGTAAGCCCAAACTGCTGGAGCCAGTCTCTCTCTGAGACCTCAGCTAATTTATCTCTTTAGTGAGACTAATGAAATGATTAAATGCAGGGACCTGGAACAAATTGTCCCTTGAGTTTCATATTATTTTTGTTTAAAAGCCAGGTTGGAAAAATCAAAACCCATAGATAAATTATTCCTCAGTATGCAATCCAAATACTGTCAAATTAGAAGTGAAATGTATCATAAAAATATTCAATTAAATACTATCTATTTTTTTAATGTCTACTATATTCCAAGCAATGCACTGGGTGGTGATTATATAATAATGAGCCAGACAAGTCCATTGCCTTCTAGGAGATCACTTTTAATCAGGAGAGACACCCAAGCAGGCAGTTTCAGCACCGTGTCACTGGGGGTGCAGTGGGGACAGGGACAGGGAATGATGAAACAAAGGTGAGTGATACTCATCCCACTCGGGAAACAGGATTTCACAAGGGGTTGGGGGGCAGGGGGGGGGGAATGTCTGTTAGAGCTCTAAGAGAGTGCATGAGTGAAAGTTGCCCAGTCCTGTCTGACTCTTTCACGACCCTACAGATTGTAGCCTGCCAGGTTCCTCTGTCCCTGGAATTCTCCAGGCAAGAATACTGGAGTGGGTTGCCATTTCCTTCTCCAGGGGATCTTCCTGACCCAGGGATCAAATCTAGGTCTCCTGCACTGCAGGCAGAATCTCTACTATCTGAGTCACTAGGGAAGCCGCTTAGCGCCCTGAGAGACGAGACAAAGCAATACGCTAGTTGGCCTTGTTGACTGACTGCTTATCAGTCTTCCCTGTTCTGCCACAGTCACGGAGCTTACCTCCCACTGCAGGATTGAAATACCATGTGTCTGCGTCAGCAGCCTCCCCTGCAGCTGGTTTATGGGCCTATGACCCAGTTCGGGCCCAGGATCATTGTTGTTGTTTTCAATGAGCCAGGCATGGAAGGAGAATCTGTTCTATGCATGTTTCAGGCTTCCCTGAAAGCTCAGTTGGTAAAGAATCCGCCTGCAATGCAGGAGACCCCTGTTTGATCCCTGGGTTGGAAAGCTCCCCTGGAGAAGGCTACCCACTCCAGTATTCTGGCCTGGAGAATTCAGTCTATGGGGTGGCAAAGAGTTGGACACAACTGAGCGGCTTTCACTTTCGCTTTTTAATGCATGTTTCACTAGCCAGAAACATTCCATGTCCACAAAAAAACCCCAAGAGAGCTTGGCAATGATAGTCCAGCTGTGTGCTCAGGGGGAAGGGAAAATGGAATTGGTAAACAATGAGCCTATCATCTGTCCGTATACAATCTGTGATCATCATGATATCCTTGTTGTTCAGTCATTCAGTCGTGTCCGACTCTTTGTGACCCCATGGACTGCAGCATGCTAGGCTTCCCTGTCCTTCACCATCTCCCTGAGTTTGCTCAAACTCATGTCCATTGAGTCGGTGATGCCATCCAACCATCTCATCCTCTGTTGCCCCCTTTTCTTCCTGCCCTCAATCTCAGAAGACTCAGCATCAGTGTCTTTTCCAGTAAGTCAGCTCTCCGCATCGGGTGGCCAAAGTATTGTAGCTGCAGCTTCAGCCTCAGTCCTTCCAGTGAATATTCAGGGTTGATTTCCTTTAGGATTGACTGGTTTGATCTCCTTTTAATACTTTTATGCAAAGACAAATGATGCCCTCGTAATGGCCAAGCTGAGATGGTGGTCTGTGGGATATGTAAGTGGACATGTCCATGAGGTAAGTGTTCAATGGTGCAGAATTCAATCTTGTGAGGGAGTTCTGGTTGGACCTACAGATACAGACATCAGTGACTCATGGCTAATCATGAAGACATGGGGGTGTATGAGTTGACTGCCTCAAAAGCCATTTGAGGAACGGCTGCTGGGGCTTTGGCCAGCACATGGCCTCTGCTGCATCTTCATGGTTCTGAGGATGGGAGACTCCTCACTGTTCAGAAGAGCACTCACATCTCAGTAAGGACACCACCATCTACATTTGTGGGGCTGTGAGTATGCTTTTTCTGGGAGATTGTCTCAAATAGGAAAGGCAGGTGCTTGGTTCAGCCCATTAGTGGGAGTAGACATGTGAAAAAGAAGCTTTACCACTTTTCTTGGGGTTGGAGAACTTAGGGTGCAAGGATAGTCCCAGAAGGAGGTGTGCCAGGCTGTGAAAGGGACTCCTCAGTGTGATTTTCAGTCGATCTTTCAGATCCTTTAATGTCAATTGCCTCGTCTTTTCCTCTGCTCTTCTGGACCTCTCAAAATTGTAACCTGTTTGTTATGGTTTCATTTTCTCACTTCCTTCCATTTACACTTAAGTCTCTAAAGTCTGACATTTGTCCCCTCTTCTCTACTGAAAATATTCTTGCTAGAATTAAAAAAAAAAAAAAAGACCCGGAGTTTACTGCCAAGGCTGGAAGGAGGGTGGACTGAGTGAGGCTCCTGCCTCAAGGTCAGAATTTAAGAGGATTCCCAACCACCCAGTAATCAAGACAAATATGTTTTAATGCAATATTAAAAAAATATTAATGGGAAAGTGCATAAGGAACAAAATATAAGATTTTAAATAAAGATAAGATCAGTAGCTAATACCTGTTCATTGTAGATCTTTCCCAATTTACTAGCATCTCTTCCTTCCCTGTTATGCATTTCTCTTGCCTAATTACCCTCTGGTTTTTATCTCCTTTAATGATCTTCTTCTTCTTCCCCTTCTCAGAGTTGCACACATGGGCCATTATGTTCACTAAAAAAAGTCAACTACTTTTTACACTATTTTCAACTACTTATTTATACTATGTTAGCTCTAAAATCACTATTTCTAGGTGAGACTGCCTTCCTAAAATTCAGAGGCATGCATTTAACAAGCTTTCTAGACAGCTCCACCTGGACATTTTCTTCTGAATAAGCCCTTTAAAGTTCAAATATCAAAATATAAATTTACTTTCAACATATAACCAGATATGTACCTCCTCTCATACTCTGTTTTAATTGGTGGTTAAAAATGTCTCCCTTTCATTCCCCACATTTAATCACTCAACACATTCTAATATCATGCCTATATATGTCTTAAATCCACATCCTTCTTTCTCTTTTTGTGACTGTCGACCCCATAAGAATATCATCATCTTTTCTCTTCACTCCCAAGCACCTCCTTTTCCCCTTCTTCTTTCCAGATGTACCTAGATAGACAGATACATAGACATATCACCTATCTATCCAACCACATATGTGCACATGAATATATGTGTATGTCTGTTCTCTGTTGACTTTATGTGTATATGTCAATAAGCAATATGTATTTTGGCATGAATCTGTACCCCCCATTCACATGTAAAAACCAAATGCCCAAAGTGATGGTATGAGAAGGTGGGGACTTCAGGAAGTTCTTAGGACATGAGAGTTGAGTCCCCATGAAAGGGATTAGTGCTCCTGCAAAACAGACCCAAGAAGGCTCCATCTTGCCTTCACCAAGATAAGGATACAGTGATGTCATGGTTAGAAAGTTTCAACTGTAAACCAGAAAGTTGGCCCTCAGCAAACACTGAACCTGCTGGACTTGACCTTGGACCTCTGGCATCCAGAATTGTGAGAAATGCATTTCTATCTCTGCTGTTCATAAACCACTCAGTCTCTGGTATTTTGTGATAGCAGCCCCAAAGGACTAAGATAATATGTGAATAAACTAAGATGTTAATGGAGACTAGCTAAAAACATTAAGTCTAACTTGTGACTGTGACCATCCCTCTGGGAAGTTATTAATAACAAAGAATTTAAGGACCATCCATCAAGGCAGGGGAGAATTAAGAAGCTGGGTGGGAAGAACTCAGTCTCCTGGTCTGAGCAAAAGTTCCAATAACTGGAAAAAAATGGTCTAGCGTTTAGCAATTCCATCACAAGTGAAAGAAATACCCCACTGAGTGCATAAAAAACTGAGTAAGTTACTCCAAGATGAAGTACCCAGCTAGAACCCTGGGCCCTTTGAAATTTCTGAAGGATACCTGACTGTTCATCTCAGGAGACAAAATGCTGCTCAGGTCTGCCCTGCCAGCTAGGGATGTCCATCCTGCCGTAAAGCAAAGGGTGTAACAGGACAAAAAGAGATCATATGCAATTCCCCTTTCCCTTCTTTCCTTTCAGTTTTGTTTTTAAACTAAAGTGTCCCCATGAAAGTACCTTACCTTCTGAAGTCACACTGCCTCCTGCTTTGTCTATCACAGATCTCCCAAAAACTCTGTGTAATTTTTTCTTTTTCAGGAAACAAACCATTATTCAGTTATGAATTCAAACTCAGGAAATTCTAGACTTTCCACTAAAAATAATTATGTTAAGGCTTTGCTCCTTGGGATTCCTAAACAAGAGACTCGTGAAGACAGCTTGGAAGCTGTGGACCAAGTTCATGTCACTAACACATCTAAGGAGCTTTTTCTACAGCAAAGAGCAGGGTAGGCAAAATGAGGCTACACATTATGAGAATTAAGAGGCAGGAGGCTGATGTATTGGTCTGTCTTTCTTGCATCAAAATAGAAATAGTTTCTCACCAAAATACCTGCCTTGTGTGTGCATTTATCATGAAAACCCAGAGGGGATTTTGATGGCTCCATTTACAATACCTATGCCAGGCAGGTATTTTTTCTATTTTTTTTTTCCCCCTCTTCTATTGACAAGAGAGTTTGGATAGAGGTGCTTTTTAGTCATTACTTTTCTTGAGCAGTCAGTATTTGCCCTAAGAAAAAAATGCTGTGAATATAACAAATCAGGTTTCCTACTGGGTCTGTGACAGTTCAGGCAGGAGGGACAGAAAGTAGAATTGCGGCAGGCTTGAAATAGTCGCTGATGGATTTCCTGCCTTGCAAACTTAGAACAAAGTCAGAGAGACTCGGTATGATGCAGGGGTCCATGTGGACATACCATTCAGGACAAATCTTCAGGCCTAATTTCAGTTCACATGACGCCTTCCCCATGTATTTCCCTCCTTGTCTCAACCTCTCCCTTCTTCCTTGACCCTGAAACGTTCTTGCCCCAAATATGAGCCCCCAGAATTGAATGCCTACCTTTATCTACCCAAACAATTCCTATCTGTGTTCTGAAATCCTGCTTTCATCACCACTTCTAGACACACAAGCTGACCCCGAGTTGGGCCTGGAAGACTCTTCTCCACGTATTCAGGGCTTCTCTCGTCATGGTCATCAGCAGGCTGGGTGCAGTTGCTGGAAGGTTCTGCCTTCTGTCAATCTGACCATGAGATAGGGCAGAGCTGAGCATCACACACAGGCAATCTAATTCCAATATTCCCTCTGCTCTATCATCCCAGGGCTCCGTTTAATATTGCTGCTACCTCACTGAACAACCACCAATGTCTTCTCATTGCCCTGTCGTCCCTAAAGGCCTCTAGTTAGGATTATTTTGCTTCTCTATGCCAAGTCTCAGTCTGGGAATTCTCCATTTTCCCTGGAAAGTGACTTCTTAAGGAATGCAGGCCTCATTAAAGCCAGAGCTTACCTTATGTAGTTTGCTCTTTGCTTTTGCTCATGAAAATAGATGCACCGAACCCTCCTGTAATTACTCTGCCCTCTTCCAACGCTTTCGGTGCCCCCCCACATCATACCTCTGATATCTCACCCTCTTTTAAAGATACCAGTAAATTTTGTTTTCTGTCCAGTTCTATTCCTAGTACTATTACTTATCACCTTTCTTTTTTTTTTTTTACAAAGAAATCAGTCATTGTTTTTAAATATTTAAAACACTATATACTGTATTTAAGTAAACAAATATTATTATGGTTGACAAGAAATATCTAATAAAATTTAAGTAATATCTTTATTTATTTTCTGAACATTTATTTATTCAGCTAGTTGGATCTTAGTTGTGGCATGCAGGTTCTTTTAGCCGCAGCATGAAAACTTAGTTTGAACACGTGGGACTTAGTTACCTGACCAGGGATAAAACCTAGGTCCCCTGGATTGGGAGCATGGAGTCTTAGCCACTGTATCATCAGGGAAGTCCCTAGGTAACATCTTTAGTATAAGAAGGACCTTTTATGGATAATGCATAAGGCGTGTGTTAAGTACCTCCAATATTTATATAGAAATTTGTAAACTTCACAGATTAGGTTCATAAAATTTTCTCATTTAATTTTTGCAAAAGCATCAGGAAACAGAGACAGATGGAAAGCATGTCTGTAGTGTACAGACCAGGGAGTAAAGGTCCAGAAGTCAGTGCCCACAATAGGGTCAGAGTGCAGTCAATTCAAATCACATCCTCTTTCCTCAAAGCCATGGTACCTTCCCCTGGCAAGCATTTCCAGCAGGATTTTCTAATTGATTTGGCACATGACATCAGTGTGCTGGTGTGGCTGAAATATCATGAACAAATGCCCTTCACTTATTTTTTAGGATGAGCTCACAATTAGAAACTTGAACACGAAAAAGTTGCCCACTGGGAATAATATTCAGAAGGGCCCTTGCTGTGCACAGGGAAGCTGATGATAACCTTGCATGGAAATTGCTGGCTTCCTTAAGCCTCTGATTTCTATGCCAGACCAGGTACTCGAAAAAGGCAGTGTTAATTTTGTAAATGTTACAAGAGGGGGCAAGTGGATAGCTCTTGTTAGCAGTTTCTCATGATCACTCCTTTATCCATCTCTGTGTCTTTGTCCATTCACTTTTAAGAAAGGCAAAAAGAAGAACAAACCATCTGTTGTACAGGACTTATTCTAAGGACTTTATGCAATTTTCACAACATTCCTAAGGGATGACAGCATACCATACAGCAGAGGTTAAGAACTCACTCAAAGTCACACAGCTAGGAGGGGTCAGAGGTCTGGGTTCCAAGATCCATCTAATACTCCACTACACCACTTCCTGAAGTAGACTGATGGCACTGTCCTCCACACCAGTCCTTGCCTTGATCCCCATTCCTTTTCTCCTTTTGTTCCCCTTGTACTCACCTCTGGGGCCTTGTAGAGCCTTCCAATCACCACCAATCTACACCTTAGCTTTTTCATCAAAGTAACAAGCCTTGAGTCCACCAAAACACTATCCCCAGTTAGGATAAACCATTGACTTCTTCTGAGACTTCGTTTTCCCCCCAGATATTATAACAATTATATAATTCTTCAAACTCTGTTTAGTTAAATTCATTTTCCCCAGAATTCAGAAGAAGAAAGAGAAGATAACAAAAAAAAGAAGAAAAATTTCTATTTCTCAACTCAGGTGGTGGAGTGATTGAGAAGGCAGGCAGAAAAGAGCAAGAAGGTCAGCAACCAGGTTCTCTGCCCACTCTCTCCTCCCCACCTGCTTTCTGTATGGTCCTCTGGGAGAATCCCCACCTCTACCTGGTGACCTGGTACCATGTCCTGAGTGGTATGAGGCAGGGCATGGAGGGATGACTACAGAAATCCAGAGGATGCCGTGCACTGGGCATCCCAGATGACTCCAATGTGTGCATGTAAATCAGGTTCCTACACATTCCCAGGAGGAACTAGAAGGTGCCAGAAGGCTGAAGGTTGGCAGAAGCCCAAGGTCAAAGTGCAGAGGGGTCAGTGTACAAGGACTTTAAGACGAGCAAATGGCTGGTGTCATGGATTCCAGTCCTGGATGTTAGGGCATTGCAGCAAAGAGCCAAGAGAACACCTCTTCTACCTCCATCCCAGGAAGAAGACCAGCAGGCTGTTTACATCAGATGACAGCTGGATCCAAGGTGGCTACCAAGAGTGAGAAGCCTTGTTCTTCCCTGGATCTGCTAGACTAGAACCCAGCACCATGATGGGGAAGAAAGGGAGGCTGGGGTGGAATACCAAGAGATCACTACATTGATGGACAAAATCTGAGTTTTTCTTGACTATTCACAAGGGTGAACTTTTGAAAAAAATCAGGTTAAAGAAAAAATATATTTTTTTGCACATTGAGTGAACTATGAGTAAATATGTGAGCCTGGTAAATAAATCTAACATGGGTCAGCTTTGAAATGTTCTTAGTTTTTTTAACGTGATAACTGCAGGCCTCTGGCTCCACCCTGGCCTGGTTTGGTATAGTCGCCAAAGTGAAAGTGCAAGTTGCCCAGTCGTGGACTCATTGCAACCCCATAGACTATATAGTCCATGGAATTCTCCAGGCCAGAATACTGGAGTGGGTAGCCTTTCCCTTCTCCAGGGGATCTTCCCAACCCAGGGATTGAACCCAGGTCTCCCACATTCCAGGCAGATTCTTTACCAGCTGAGCCACAGGGGAAGCCCAAGAATACTGGAGTGGGTAGGCTGCAGTCCATGGGGTTGCTAGGAGTCGGCCACAACTGAGCAATTTCACTTTTCACTTTCATGCATTGGAGAAGGAAATGGAAACTCACTCCAGTGTTCTTGCCTGGAGAATCCCAGGGACAGGGGAGCCTTGTGGGCTGCTGTCTCTGGGGTCGCACAGAGTCAGACACGACTGAAGCGACAGCAGCAGCAGCAGCAGCAGCAGCAGCAGCCGCCCTTCTCCAGCAGATCTTCCTGACCCAGGTATTGAACCAGGGTCTCGTGCATTGCAGGCAGATTCTTTACCAACTGAGCTATGAGAGAAGCCCAGTTTAATCGCTAAGTTGTGTCCTAATCTTGTGACCCCATTGAATGTACCCTCCAGTCTCCTCTGTCCATGGGATTCTCCAGGAAAGAATACTGGAGTGGGTTGCCATTTCCTTCTCCAGGGATCTTTCTCATCCAGGGATCGGATCTGATTCTCCTGCATTACTGGCAGTCTCCTGTATTGCAGGTGGATTCTTTACCAACTGAGCTACCAGGTAAGCTGTAGCCTTGGCTTCCAGATTGTAAAAGCTTTGAGAGCAGAAGGCTTCCCTTGATGGTCCACAGGCCAGACTGGATAATTGTGTTTTAGACACAATATGGAGCTTGGACACTGCCTGCCTCCCTCTAAGGCTCAGGCATTAGACAGAGGCTGATGACCTGGATGGTTGGCGTCCCCTCTGTAGGAGGAGAGGACCCAATCCACCAGTGTACTATTCCAGAAAAGGACCCCTCTTGTCTGGAGCTGGAGAAGCATCCACAACTCTTTGCCTATTTACTGCAGAACTGAGCTGAGCCCAAGTCTCCACAACACTTTCAACCCAAACACACACAGAAACCGCTGATAATCCACACCCAGGCTCACAAACTGTGTGACTGTCCAGCAGCAGCAGCAGTAGTAATCTGGAATGTCATTTTCCACTGTATAGAATGTTTTCAGACCTACAACTGATCTTATTCTTAGCATCTCCCTGTGAGATATACAGGAACCAATTTTATCCCTTCTTATCCCATTTTACAGATAAGGAAACTGTGACCCAAAACATTTATGTGACTATTTAAATTTGGAGTCTGGTGTGGAATCCTACAGACCTTGCATGAAGCCCAGTGCACTTTTAAAAGTACGTTCTTGATGACTTATCCAGGTTTACCTGGTGGCGCTAGTGGTGAAGAATCACCTGCCAATTATAGGAGATGAGGGTTCAATCCCTGAGTCAGAAAGACCCCCTGGAGAAGGCAATGGCAACGCATTCCAGTATTCTTGCCTAGAGAATCCCACAGAGGAACCTGGCAGGCTACAATCCATGGGATCACAAAGAATCAGACACGACTTAGCAACAAAACAACAACATTTATGGAATCCCAAACTTGTGCCAGAAATATCTGAAAATCCTGTAAGATGTGTTCTACTGTTACAACTATTTTCCATATTTGGAAACTGAGCACCTGAGTGTGCTATAATACGTCCCAGGTAAAAAAAAAACTAGTAACTGGTAAATGACAAGATTCATATGCCAGGAATATATGAACCAGCTTTATCATTTTAAGGAAGGCCTACCTTCTATGACTTTAACAATGAAATTAAAAAAAAAAAATCCACATAGAGCAATAGGGAAACAGAAGGGTTAAAGAATCACCTTTGTCCTAAATGAAAAATTTTCCTAGCACATCCACCAAAGGCATTCAGGGTGAGATCTTGTTCTTGAGTTATTTCGATCATCAATCTGGAGAATTCTTTTGTGTCTGTCTGCTCGATCAGTGGCAGTTCCTTGTGAGAAATTTACAGTGATGTCAGCTTGTTTAAATTGATGATGGGAAAAAGGAGATGGATCTCAAGTTTCCAGACAGTATCTGATGACCTAAATTAACTGTCACCTGATTCTGCATTATGGATGAGGGCTCAGTGTCACCTGGAGATGTGGCCAAGAGGAGACGGGCCAGCGTCTATTTCAGACAGCTGGTGACCACACGTCCAAGAGCTGATTGATCTGGAAGGTCCTCCCTGGGATTTCTGAGTCCTATAGAAAGGTCAGTGGAGGGCATTTCAATGGGGGCATCTTTTCCTCTTCTCCCCGAATTCACACTCAGTCCAATTTCTGTTTTTCCAAGTGTTATTGTTCAAATTCTCACACCAGTGTCATCCCTGACTTCCCTGGTTGGAATGTTTGTCCATTTCCCAGTGTACATCTGTCTCCTTAATTACATTTTTTTCTCTCAGCATGAGTTTTCATACTGGAGCTGAGGCTCTGGACTCTGTTTTGTCTTTCATCTTTTCACTGACTTTTAAGTCTAGGTTTTGAATCCGGTTGTGTATTCAAGTCAGTTCATAAAATTAAAAGGACTTGTGCTCAGGACCCTCTGAAAACCAAGTAAATAAAAATCTCTGGAGGGAGAGCCTGACATTTGATCTCTTGTGTTAGTCCCCTGAGGGTTCGCAAAGGCACAGCCCCTAGGTGATTTCTTTCATTTCCACTTCTCCAAATTCCTGCTTTTGAGTTGATAGCTCTCATATCTGTATTTCTGTCACATTTTTCTGAGCTCTAGTTAAATACATTCAAGGACTTGAAGCTTTCAGTGGTTCATCCAAGAGGCATCTAAAGCTCAACATGTCAAAATCTAAACACTTACTCATAAGACATCAAAGTAAGGAAGGGCTAAGTCTCTTTTGCCTACTGTCTGTATCTCTGAGCAACTTACTTACATCTTGGTCTCTTCAAGTACAGATGATTATAAAAATATCTACTTGATAATGAGTAAAATATGATAATACCTGTAAGGTTCTTGGCATAAAGCACAGCCTGTTCTGACATCAAGACAGGATTGCTGTTCCTGTGAAAAAACTGTAAGCCCCACAAGGGAATACAAATACCCATCGTTTGGATATAGACAATGGGTATATCCCTATATCCCCAATGACCAAGGCCTGGTCCGGCACATAGTTAGAACTCAGAAAATGTTTAACAATTATACTTCTATTTCTAAATACGTCACAAGCTTGAGGAAGGAACCAATGATCAGAAGAGCCAGGAAAGGAAGTACAGGGAATCTCAGGTCGAGACAGATAACAGGAAAGGAGCCATTCCTGGGCCTTTCTAGCTTCTAGCACACTGTGACTTCTAAACAGGTTGTTTCTATTATTAGCATATTATCAACATCCTTGGGCTTCCCTTGTGGCTCAGCTGGTAAAGAATCTGCCTGCAAAGCAGGAGGCCAGAGTTCAGTCCCTGGGTCGGGAAGATCCCCTGGAGAAGGAAAAGGCTGTCCACTCCAGGCAGGTCGAGCCCTTACTGAGGAGCTCCTATGCATATGTGTGCAGGTTCAGCGCTAGATCTTTTCTACACATATTTGATTCCGTTCTCCCACCAGCATTAGAAAGTAAATTGAACTATTATTTCCACATTTCAGGTGGGACAATGTAGCTCTCAAAGATTAAATAACCTGCACAGAGTGACAATCTGGACCAGAATCGTGAAGTGTAATCATTATAACTCCCTGATCTTAACTGCAGTTAATAAGCAGATTGAAAGGAAGAACTAATAGTGTGAGATATTCCTAGGGATAAACTTGGAAGACTGAAGCCTGGTCTCATTTAAATCTAAACACAAGGTCATAATTGGATTCAAGATGCAGCCATTGGCTCCTGATACATGACTACAGGGCCTTGATAATAAAGTTACCAAAGATGCATTTTCTCACTGTGTTTTGAAGGAAAATACACTAAAATGACTCTTGGCTCCTAATAAGTGTCTAATTACCAGCCAGATCATCTGGTCAAAGCAGGCAAGAAGGATGGGCACCAACTTGTTTAAAATACAGTTCCTCTTTGTGTTGTTAACATCTCTTGAACACGCTTAATCTTTTGCCTGAGTCTTTGTTTGCACAGATGAGATTAAAAATTGGACTTTTTTTTTTTTAAGGAGCTTGGCATTAAACCCAAGCAATCATTTGGATACTATGAATGTCCCAAGTATGTCTTTCTTTGTTTAGGAGACAATATTATGCATGTGGAATCCCAGTTCAAGGATTTATCTAAATCGGCTGGGTTATACTAGATGACAGCAAAGGGATTTGTTCAAAATTAGCTTATGCCTTCTGAGGCAGAGCAAATTATGCACAACTCCCAGGAAATCATTTACTGCAACCTCCTCTTGCACTTGCACCGTAGCTGTTCATAGCCAGAGTCTGCTCTAGAGTCGGAAAGCTGAACAAAGAGGGCTTGATTTCAACTGATCATCCCATCCCAGCCCCTAGTCTCGTGAAAGTCTGAGGGGGGGGTGGGCATTTGTGGCCTGAAATAATTGCACCAGTTTTCGTATGATAGTGACTAAAGCTTCACCTCTTCCTGTTTGGGCACAGACTCTGCTCCAGCCCCCAGCCCCAGCGGTCCCCACCGCACACTGTTGTATCACTTGACCAAGAAGGTTTAGTCTTCTTGCAGGACTCAGCAACAATTATGTCCAACTTTTCTCATTACAGCTGCCTGGATCACGTCCAACTCAAGACACAAAACCTCTTAGCCTTCACTAAGCATGTTCCATTGGAAAACCCTTCTGCTCAAAATTGGTCTGGGTTTTCAGAGTAAGTTTTCAACATCTGAACCAAATGGAGAGTGAGTGAGTTTATAAGCATGAAAATATGTGACATCTCAGGATTAATATCCTAGAGGGAATCATCAGACCACTTTGTCATCTTGTCAGTATAGCTGTTACATCTACAATGACTTGAGCTCTGATTCTTGAAGCAACCAGATCAGAAATGGGGACTATGAAAAATGTATCAATTCTTCCTTCTTCTCTGACTCTTTCTGGCATCGATGGCTACAGCAGATTAGTCTGGCTAGCAGTTGGGCTGTGTTTAATGTCTGCTATAGTTACAGATGCCAGAAACTTCAGTTTCCTCTCATTTCTTTGTGTTTTTGTTTGTTTTTCTTTCCTTTTTTTTTTTTTTTCAGTCCCTTTTCCCAAGGCCAGAGAGAACTTTTCTCTGATCTTTACCATGAAAACCTGGCAGGGCTTCTGCGGCCAAAAATCTGTGAAAGTGTGTGGCCTTGAGACTGGCCTCCTAGGGGTTTTTAATTATCAAACTAAGTTCATATTCAGGACCCAGAAATTCATCAAAATTGCCACGTGCATATTCCTACCAGTCAGTAATGGCACCCCACTCCAGTACTCTTGCCTGGAAAATCCCATGGATGGAGGAGCCTGGTAGGCTTCAGTCCATGGGGTCGCTAAGAGTTGGACACGACTGAGCGACTTCATTTTCACTTTTCACTTTTATGGATTGGAGAAGGAAATGGCAACCCACTCCAGTATTCTTGCCTGGAGAGTCCCAGGGATGGAGGAGCCTGGTGGGCTGCCGTCTCTGGGGTCGCACAGAGTCGGACACGACTGAAGTGACTTAGCAGCAGCAGCAGCAGCAGCAGCAGCAGCAGTAGCTACAGTGGCTTCTGATCTTGGCTATTATCCTCTGTAACCATCTGTCTCTCCAGATTCCAGGTGATGGTCTGTCTTGTATCCACAGTTCTCTGATGGATAGAAGAAAAATCACCGATTTTCACTTTGCTTGGCATTTTTTTCCCCCTTGTTGTAAGAACATCAAGCTCTTTCCCTGTAGAAGCTGAAATCAGAAGGGCTCCTGGAATCATTTAATTCTCCCCTCAGCCATCCTTTACCTGCCAACCAAATTCATTTGGTTATTCAAAATGTATTGTGCTGCTATAACATGTATGGACATTTGCTCTCTTGTGATTCAGCAGTGAAGTCAGACAAGGTCTTTACACTTTGCATGGAACCTAAATTCTAGTTGACAATGAATAAAGGGAGAAAGTGGTAAACCATCTTTTCAGAGAGCAGTGAGGTTTGTAAAAGCACAGAATAATATTCCTCCAGGTATAAGAGGAATCAGAAACACCTCACATAAAGGGACCCAAGAAGTGCTTTAGATGGTGTGGTCAACTGAGAACAACACCACCAACAAAAAGCCCGTGAGGTACGGGACGTTCTGCAGCAAGAGTCTTCCAAGGAGAATGAATCCTAAATACAAGGGCTGTAAGGTTGGAACTTGTTTACGCCCTTTGAAAGGTGCAGAAAACACCACGATGATGGAAGCATTTTGAAGAGAATGAGGTCTGCCATGACATGCATCTGGGGAGAAGACAAAGAGGGTAGAGATTAGGTCAAGCCTTGCGGGTCACACAGCATGACTTTAGGGAGAGGGTGGGATGATTTGGGAGAATGGCATTGAAACATGTATAATATCATATATGAAATGAGTCACCAGTCCAGGTTCGATGCACGATACTGGATGCTTGGGGCTGGTGCACTGGGACGACCCAGAGGGATGGTACGGGGAGGGAGGAGGGAGGAGGGTTCAGGATGGGGAGCATGTATGTACCTGTGGCGGATTCATGTTGATATATGGCAAAACCAATACAATATTGTAAAGTTAAAAATAAAATTAAAAAAAATAAAGTAAACATATCATTAGAAAAATAAAATTCAAGGTACAGGCAAAAAAAAAAAAAATAAATTGTACTCTAGGTCTTTTGAAATGCCATTGCAGTAGATCGACATTTAATGATATATCTTTCTTTTTTTTTCTCATGTATGAAGAGAATGACTATTTTGGACTATATGGGTGTGAGGAGAATAACAAAGAGATGATTGTGGCAGTTCAGGTGGGAGGAAATGAAGGCCCAGATCTGGGCTGTAGCCGCGGTAAAGCGCAGAAGTGGGGGAGATGGTCACTTTGTCACATCCTTAAAGAGAGAAGATTCAGAACCTGGCTTTTGAAGGGGTGGAGGTAAGGGAGAGTAGAGGATTAAGACAGACTTACAGGATTTTTGGGGTGGTTATTGAATATTAATTAGATTCTGGATTTATTTTGAAGGCAGAAACAAAGTGCATGTTAGTCGCTCAGTGGTATCAGACTCTTTGCAACCCCATGGACTGCGGCTTGCCAGGCTCCTTTGCCCACGGGATTCTCAGTGAAGAGTAATGGAGAGGGTAGCCACTCCCTTCTCCAGACAATCTTCCCAGCCTACAGATCAAATTCAGGTTGCCAGCAATGCAGACAGGTTTTCCTCTGTCTGAGCTAACAAGGAAGCCCATATATTACAAGGACGGATACATGTCATTATGCATGCATGCTCAATCACGTCCGACTCTTTTCCACCCCATGTTCTGTAGCCCGCCAAGCTCCTCTGTCCTGGAATTCCTCTGGAATTTCCCAGGCAAGAATACTGGAGTGGGTTGCCATTTTCTACTCCAGGGGATCTTCCTGACCCAGGGATCAAACCCAAGTCTCTTATGTCTCCTGCATTGGCAGGCAGATTCTTTACCACTGCACCACTTGAGAACCCCAGGTAAAGAGGTGAATGGAGGTGGGAGGGGGCGCATCTGACACAGAGCAGAGGGAAATGACTGGAATAGAGATGCCCTCAAGTGCAGTGTGGCTTCTCTCCTCTTCTTTTCAGGTGAAACTATTGATAATTATTTGCCAATTTCATTGCATTCTATTTGCACTTGGAAACCCGGGCAGCACCAAATACAGTCAGAGTAGAGAATGAGACTGATTTGGTACGGAGACTGACCTCTGTCTAAAAGCCAAAACAGTCACATCTGTGCTGAAGCTTGGACGTGTTTCATGAATGTTTCAAGCAGTAAGAGTTCACTATTCACAGAGCAGAACTTCTAGAGCAACTTCTTCGGTTTGTCAGCTGATCAGAAGTTGATCATTCCCTAGGCATCCTACACAAATTTGAAGTCATTTATCTGTCAGAGTGTTGTTTTCTGCCCAAATGTCAAAGAACAAAATAAATTATTAAAATGTTTTCCACATTAATACATCTAAGGATATTATCATATATAAAAATGTAGACTCTAGAAAGGGACCTTTGTTTACACAATAATTTAACTCATAAGCCCTCTTCTATAAAACCAGAGAAACTTCTCTGTTCTTACTAATTTATAGTGAAAATAGCAGTTTATGCATCTGCCTCGCACAGCAAAAGTGCTTCTTAAGCATTTGGAGAAGCAGACCATGGTGTGGAGTATTCGGTGTCCATCTTGAATCTAGGAGACGCCAGTGATAAACAATCCACCTGCCAATGCATGAGACGCAAGAGACACAGGTTCCATCCCTGGGTCGGGAAGATCCCCTGGAGTAGGAAATGGCAACTCACTGCAGTATTCTTGCATGGAAAATTCCATGGACAGAGGAGCCTGGCAGGCTACAGCCCATGGGGGTCTCAAAGTTGAGCACACAGCACACATTCAATATACATGTTAACATGCATAAACATCCAATTTAGCAAATGCCTGCATGGCTGGCCATTATGGGGCTCCTAGACATCCCACTCTGCCCCAGAACTCTGATGAGATCATCTAAAACACTGCAGGACCATGTTAGAATCTAGGCTGTAATACTACTTGTGGGGGGAGCAGAGCTTGCGTTCATGCTTAAGAAACCCTGTTCTGGGCTAGAGCTTTGAGTTCTGTAGGGCAGGACTCTTGCAGCTGTAGCTCTTCTTTATCCTCTGGTCCCAGTGAAGGGCTCAGTGCAAAGTCTCTAAAGCCTGCTAGAAGAAAAGTAACACATGGAAGAAAGCTTGGTTTAAGAAGCTGACTTTTCACTGAATAGCAAAAAGCTATGGCTGAATTCCTCATATGTGTGTATGTGCGCTAAGTCGCTTTGGTCATGTCTGACTCTTTGCCATCCTATGGACTATAGCCTGTCAGGCTCCTCTGTCCATGGAGTTCTTCAGGCAAGAAGACTAGAGTGGGTTGCCGTGCCCTCCTCCAGGGGATCTTCCTGATCCAAGGATTGAACCTGCATGTCCTGCGGCTCCTGCACTGCAGGCAGATTCTTTACTGTTAAGCTATCAGGGAAGCCCTCCAGTCCTCATGGGTAATCCTGAAAGGATTGGGTCATGTTCTAGATGTAGATATTCTTACTGAACAGATATTCAAATTTAGCTGCATTTGCTTTCCAAAGAATTTTTACTGTAGCATGTATAACTTGAACCATGGTCTTGTGCAATATAATGGGGAAAAGAGGTAAAGAATGAACTAGGAGCTTCAGAGTGAAATCGTGCTGAAGAGACAACTTGTTAGATTCCTGGGGAGCAGGGGAAGAATGATTAATTCTCATTATCATTAAGGACTCAGAGCATAGCTCCTCTGAGTCTGTTTGCCTCATCTCTTGGTCCAGGTCTTACCACTGTCTCTAGACTTAGTAAGGAGAGGATAAGCTTGTGCTGCTGTAACAAACAATCCCTCAGTCTCGATGGTTTAAGGCAAAGGTCCATCCAGCAGCCCTCACATGAAATCTGTTGGCTGGATGACTGTGCAACTGTCTTCTGGGTGGTGATTCAGTAGATCAACCTGCTTTAGCCCCTTGGTACCTTCCAATCAAAGGCTCCCACACTTACGTCCTTAGGGGAAGAAATACGCTGGATAATCATGTATTGCAAAGGCTGTTTTCATCCTCAGCTCAGACACAACCCTTATTTTACTGGATAGGATCAGTCATGTGGCCTCATCACATTGACAGGAAGCTGGAAGTGGTTGCCCTTACGCTCAAGCACAGAAGACTGACGCAGTGTGTGATGAACCTACGGCATCGTCCTTGCCACATCGTTCCAACATTTTTCTAGACTTATGGTGCCTCCTGGTTTCTTTGAACATGCCCAGGGCTTACTGTGCTTTTTATCCACTTGGCATGTTCCCTGAGAACTCCCACAAGATACTTTTGGTGGGTTAATCTGCTTCTTGAAACGCTTAGTCATCCTGTAAGACCCCTGCTCCAGCACTACCCACCCTGAAACCTTCCCTCACCCTCTTGGAAAAATTGTTCATTCTAATTTTTGACACAATCTGTTAGACCATGTAACCTATGGTGTTTGTATTATTTCTATCTTGTCTTACATGTCCTTCTTATCAGTTTAGCTGTTTTGGGGTGAGTAAGCAGAGATAATTTTTTGTCCTATCCTTATTTATTTCTCCAATTTTTAAAGTTCTGCACTTGCAGAATCTCTCAAAATAATAATGCTTAATCATTGTTGAGTGAGCTGAATGTTTACCAGAAATTTTAAAAAATGAGAATATATTTCATTTTTAAACAATCTATTCATTCCCTTCTTTAGGAATAGTTCAACTGGATCCTAATTCCCATCATCCATACATATTGGAAGTGCCTAATTCTCTATAGAACAAGAAAACATTATGGTCATTTTCCCACTTGAGCAATATCTCACACTAACAGTTTTTAATGGAGTGAGATAGGGAAACTCAATTAGGATAAGAAGGAGATGATATCTCCAGCTAGAGAGAAACATCAAGAATAGCTAAATTGGGTTAAACTTTTATTCTCATGTCTCTGAGCTATAAAGAGCTCCACTCGATATATTTTTTCTATTCTTAGCTTGAGAAATTACACTTAATTTCAATACCTAATTTAGTTTCATTTCAAATTTTCATTAAAATGCTGCAGATTCTCTTCCTCTGTTAATGCAAATAGTAAGTCTGGACCCAGAATTATCCCCACCAGCACCTACTTCCTGCCAGACATTCTTTTCAACTATTTAAATAGACATTTTATAACAAATCATTTAGTAGAAATATATGATTTATGTAGGCAGAACACAGTGTTTCGTTAAAATAAATTAGAAAAGTTTAGAACTTGGGTTCAAACCAGAGTAATTACTTTGTCATTACCTTGCCTATAGTTCTTTCATTTCCAATTGTACATTGATTGGTTAATTCTCTGTTCCATTTTCTTTGAAGAATTTACAATGGTCCGTAAAATAGTCTTTGTCTCTCTTCTGCATGTATATTCTGTATCCTTCAGTTGAATACCATACCAGAACCATTTTGAAAATGTAAAGGGGCACGTTTAAAAATTATCCCAGGATAAGAGGCATACACAGAAATGTTCCTAGCATGGTCAGACATGCGAGACCCTAAGAATAACCTCCTACCCACGGCTTTGTGTTTTTTGTTTTTATTTCTGTTTTTTTTTTTTTTTTTTTACACCTTTAAGGTAAGCATCTGGATCAAGTAATTTGCTGCTTATTCATTTCTTGCTCTGTGTGTGTGTGTGTGTGAGGGAATTTTTTTTACCTGGTCAAGTCAAGTTAAAAGAAAAAAAAAAAACCTGTATAAAAGGTATTCTTCAGAAAGCATCAATAGGAGGGCAATTGCAGGGTTCAGAAAAACAATTAATGTAAGAAGGTGCTACAGATTCAGGCTTGTGAAGTCAGGTTATCTTTTAAAGAATTGTGGCATAAAAATAAAATAAACCCTTGGGCTGGATGGTAGAGAATCCTGAGAAATTAAGAACTTTACCAATAGCTGAAAGTTAAAACCCTCCACCTCTATCACCCAACCCTTTAACACTCAAGATAATCTGAACTACCATTTGCGGATCTCACTACAGCTCGAGTCCCAGATAGTGCCACGTGGACTCACCACTGGACATGCAGACGGACGGAGGGCACAGGCTCAAAACACAACTCCGCCACTTTCTTTCAAGCTGTGACTGGGACACTTACTTCATTTCTTGTCCTTTTCCCTAAATAGGAGTCATAATATCACCTCTGGCTCAGAGCTGTGGGGTGGGAATTTATAGTAACAGCAACAACTTGTAAAATAAAACTAATGATTGTTCTCATTCCTTGAGGGCTTACTGTATGCGTGCTCTGTGCTAAGTACTTGGCATATATTAACACATTTAGTCCTTACAACAACCTTGTGAAATAGGTCATATTTCTTTTTAGATTTATGGGTAATGAAGATCATTCTCAAAAGGTTATGCTAAGTTTTCCAAATCCACCTAGACATGAACTGGTAGAAGCAGAAATCATATCCAGTGTTTTTACACTCTAAAGTCCATGTTCTAGCTGTGGATGAGAAATAATTTAAAATCAAAAGACAGCATTGCCTGGGTTATTATCAATGTGGTTTTGTTATAGTTATCATTGTCCCTAGGGATCTAATGATTCATGTGTCTTCCATAACGAACAAATGTCTAGGGCATGGATTGTCTTTAGACATCCCTTGTACCACTTAGGGAGGTACACAGTTTTCTGTCATATATAAATAAATGTACTGCTACTGCTAAGTCACTTCAGTCGTGTCCGACCCTGTGCGACCCCATAGATGGCAGTCCACCAGGCTCCCCCATCCCTGGGATTCTCCAGGCAAGAACACTGGAGTGGGTTGCCATTTCCTTCTCCAATGCAGGAAAGTGAAAAGTGAAAGTGAAGTTGCTCAGTGTCCTACTCTTAGCGACCCCATGGACTGCAGCCCGCCAGGTTCCTCCTCCCGTGGGATTTTCCAGGCAAGAGTATTGGAGTGGGGTGCCATTGCCTTCTCCGAAATAAATGTAACTACTGCATTATGGTTAGGGTGTTAAATTGTAGTTCAGTATACGGAAACTCAGAGTTTCTGATACACTCGAGGGCTCAAGCTCTGTAAGTGATGGAGATGCATGCAAACCCAACTTGAATTTCTTCACTTTAATATAGTGCTTGATACATAATGTTATTGTTGTTGTTTAGTTGCTAAGTTGTACCTGACTCTTTCGTGACCCCATGGACTGTAGCCTGCCAGGTTCCTCTGTCCGTAGGATTTCCCAGGCAAGAATACTAGAGTGGGTTGCCATTTCCTCCTCCAGGGGATCTTCCTGAGCCAAGGATTGACCTTGAGTTTCCTGCACTGCAGGCAGATTTTTTACTGCTGAGCCACCTGGGAAGCCCTAATATATAATGAGCACTTCTTAAATCCTAAATTTTCCATTAGCCGATTTAGAAGTAGGAAGATGAATCAGCATGAGGTGGTGGGTTAAAGACGATACCTTTGTTTCCAGTGTCCATAAAGACAAATATTTGGGGACACAAAAGTACAAATGTTCTTAAAAGAGTTGAAATAGTAAGACATGAACAGAGTTGTGATACAGAGAAGCCCTGTTAGTGTAGATTCAGGTGCTGTCACCAAGGGGGTGACAGGTTATATAATTCTGCTGCAGCGTAGTCCAATAAGTCTAGTTCCTAAACCACTGAATGTAGGTGTTTATAGAGATTCCCGTAACTACAAGCATCTTTGCCAAGGCACAGTGTGGTGACAGTTAATGTTCATGGCCCTCTTCTCACCTAAGCCTGCTATTCTGATTGTTCTCGAAAGGTTTTTTAATAACCCAGGGCCCCACCCTCTATGAAGGTGGGGTTAGGTAGCTGGACAGGACAAAAGATTTGCCGTTCTTGTGTCTTGATGTCTTACACACATTAGAGGCACACATTTCCTACATACATTTCCACAGGTTCCTCCTTAATTTACTGTAAGAAAAATAAAGTTCTATATAGTTTTTCTATAACGTATCATCATCTTTCAACTTTTCCTTCTGTGGCCGTATTTCTGGACATGCTAACCTAGTCTTTGCTCCATCAGTAGCTACCTGGCATGTCCTGTGATTACTCAGTCCTTCCTGTTCATCACATGCACTGATGCCAGGACAGGATCCTGTTGCAGCCACTGCTTTATCTCCAGAGCTGAACACAATATCCAGTGTGCCGAAGGGAGTCCATTCATTTCTCTACGGCTCCTGATAAATCTCCTTCTAGAATTATCTCCCTCTCCTACGAATGCTGGGCATTGCTGCAGATTCCTTTTACTGATACTTAAGCTAATCACCCCTATCAGTAAGGGATCATCCAGAGAAGCAGAACCAATACACCACACACACACACACACACACACTTATTTGTTACAGGGATTTGGATTTATGCAACCTCAGAGCTTGTTAAAAGTCTCTCCAGGCATTTTGTTTTCCCTTGCAGCTTGAAGTCCACAAGCACACAGGCAGGGAGAAAATATAATGAGCAGGCTGGAACCTCTTAAGTATAAACTGGACAACACTAATATACTAACAGCTATGTCAGTCCTGGGTGTTCTTTGGAAAGAATGATGCTAAAGCTGAAACTCCAGTACTTTGGCTACCTCATGCAAAGAGTTGACTCATTGGAAAAGACCCTGATGCTGGGAGGGATTGGGGGCAGAAGGAGAAGGGGATGACAGAGGATGAGATGGCTGGATGGCATCACCGACTCGACGGACGTGAGTTTGAGTGAACTCTGGGAGTTGGCGATGGACAGGGAGGCCTGGTGCGCTGCAATTCATGGGGTTGCAAAGAGTCAGACACGACTGAGCGACTGAACTGAACTGATGCCTTCGAACAGAGATCTGGAGGAGAAAGAGCCAGAAGTGAAACCCAGACTTCTTGATGGTCCCAATAAACCTGAGGTGGCGTCTTCTTCTTCTGACATGTTCAACTTCAGAGCACACCAAGAAGCCAGCATCCAGTTGCAAACCTGTACTTTCCTGCCTGATTTCAAGGCTGGTATTTCCAGCGCTGACAACACATTGCTTTAGAAATTACCATGTGACATCATTGCTGCCTTGTTACTTTCTAAAGCTCTTCCTCCGCACAGAGTCTCTCGATGTATCATTGTGTCCAATCTGACCTCTTTTCAGTGACAATTTATCCCATTTGTCCCATGCCTTCAGATTTGGCACATTTATTAAAAATGAAATTTCCTCATATCTTGGCTCAGTGCGCAATTTAATCTGTCCTTGGGCTGCTGCACTCTAGGAAGGATCCTTTACCTCATCCTAACCACGACCTTGTTCATTTCCTAACTCTAAGGTCCCTTGAATGTAATTACTTTATCTTGGGACTGCACCCTTCTGAAATTGATAGCTTCAGTGTGTGTGTTCCTAACATAATTTGTTTCACAAGGGCCTCGTTATTTTATTAATCCAAAGTAGAGACTGTTGGTATTTAACATGTCTTTCTCGGTTAAGAAACCAAGAACAAAGTTCTCCATGGCATCTCCTCAGCTTGGTGGACTCCAGTGCCTTTTACTCTGCCCTATACTTTCTCACTCCATCTGCTAGATCACGTGATATTCTGAATGCCGGTAGGGAGGTGCTCTTCTGAGACCTCACAGGTGAGATCTCAGTGCATTAGGAAGACATTTCTGTCTGGCACTGGGACTCTAAAGATAAGCTCTGAGAATTGTGTCGCTGCTCATGTCTTCAACCTTCAGCCAAGAGACCAGGGGTCTTTAGCCAGGGGAAGTGAAGGAAGCCTCCATCTAACCTTATGTTTCCATGCTCCCAGAACCTGCCTCCAGGCCTGGGTCCCATGGGAGGCCCTTGGCGTCTTTAACAAGGCATAAATTATGGAACTGCCTTCCCAGATATCCACACTAGGTTAAGCCCATCCTGTTTCTGAGTGGCTGCTTTAGTGGACAGGATTCTGGGACATATTCCAGACAGGCCATTTTGCACTAATGGGACAGGTTAGTGTGGTATGGATGAGGTGCTCCCAAACTCAATCCATACTCAGTCCTGATGACACAACCTTAATTACACTGTTTCTTATTTATATGCATCTTGGTTAAATGTTCTTATTAAAAGAGGAAACTTGATATTACCACTGTAATTGGAAAATCAGCATGACCTGCCATAAAGCTCTGAATTGTAATATAATAAAGAAATGTAATGAAAACAACATTTTCTTTAAAGACTCTTTTTTATGGTTAAAATAATATCACTTATGTTTCAGACTGTTTCCTAGTTCTTATTTTTTTAACTGATTGCTTTATTGAGATATAATTCATATACACACAATTCCAGTACATAAAGATCTTAGAAGGGCTTCCCTGGTAGCTCAGTGGTAAAGACCCATCTGCCAATGCAGGAGACATGGGTTCAATCCATGGGTCAGGAAGATCCCCTGCAGAAAGGAATGGCTACCCACTCCAGTATGCTTGCTTAGAGAATCTCACAGACAGAGGAGCCTGGTAGGCTACAGTCCATGGGGTTGCAAAAGAGTCTGACATAACTCAGCAACTAAACAACAAGAAAGAGCTTATTCTTATAAACAAACAAACAAACAAAAGACAACCACCTGAAAACCTGATATGGGACAACCTTCCTGGGATGTAGCAGAGAATAGAGGCTGCATAACAAACAGCCACTCTACAGCCTGCATAGACGGGAAAATCCAGAGTCATGGGTGAGATCTGCTGACCTGAGGCAGAAGCTGCTGGAGTCATAAGCTATTAGAAACACAAAATGGAAACTTCTAAAAATTGTTGGAGGCTGAGTTTTGACTAGTGTGAGGATGAAGAGCTCTTGGCTACTTCTCGTGAGGGGAACACCAAACTTTCATGAGTTTCAGCAACAGGAACCGTGTCAGGCTGTCACAGTGAAGATGCCAGAAAGATTCCCTTGTTACTGTAGTCGGAAGTGGCTGTTGTTCAGTTGCTAACTTATGTTTGACTTTTTGCGATCTCATGAACTGCAGCACGCCAGGCTCCTCTATCTTCCACTATCTCCTGGAGTTTGCTCAAATTCATGTCCTTTGAATCAGCGATGCTATCTAACCATCTTATCCTCTGCCATCCCCTGCTTTTGCCTTCATTTTTTCCCAGCATCAGGGTCTTTTCCCATGAATCAGCTCTTTGCATCAGGTGGCCAAAATGTTGGAGCTTCAGCATCAGTCCTTCCAAAGAACATTCATGGTTGATTTCCTTTAGAATTGACTGGTTTGATCTCTTTTCAGTCCAAAGGACTCAAGAGGCTTCTCCAGCACCAGTTCTTCAATGTTCAATCATCAGTTCTTCAGCACTCAGCCTTCTTTATGGTCCAAAATCACTATAGACACTGACAGCAGCTATGAAGTTGAGAGACTTGCTCCTTGGAAGGAAAGCTGGTAGAGGCAGGGGAAGACTCATCTTTGTAAAATACTCCCAATGTGTTCTCCATAGCAAATGCCAGTTCTCCGGGGTATAAGACCTCGCAGGACCTTATTCCGCATGGACAAAGAGCATTCCTCTTATCCTACTCCCTTCTGGGTTACCTGTCTCAGGCAAGGGAAGGATGAAAAGGGAAAAAAAAAAAGACTGGGAAACACAAGCAAAGGTCACAGCCCAGGACAAAATAAAACCAAAGATTTAGTCCAAACATGATAAGGCACTCCCACTTTCCTGGACCTTACTATTGAATCAGCAGGACCTCAGGATATTTACGGGGTTACAGCTGGAAGAGATGCCAGACACAGACCCTCTCTGAGGAGTATGTAGGGAAATTCAGCGTCAACAGAGAAGACAAAAATGAGAACACGAGAAGAATTTGATGCTTCTGACACTTCAAGTACAACAAAATCCAGTCCAACTTCTAACCAGAATAATATAGAACCTCTTGGGAAAAGCCTATGCACTTCAGTTTCTAATATCCAATATGTTAAATTTCGCCTTCAACAAAAAATTACGAGTCATCATGCCGAAAGGCAAGAACAGAACGCATCTGAAGTGAATAAGCAATCACCAGGACCAGGATGAAATATGACTCAGACAATGGAATTATCCAATAGGGGATTTAAAATCACTATGATTAATGTGTTAAGGGTTTTAATGGAAAAGATAGACAGCATGCAGAAACAGAAGGGCACTGCAAGCAGAGATAGAACAAAGTTAAGAGAGAATGTTAAAATTTTAAAATATACACATATAACATAAATAAAGAATGCCTTTGATGGGTTCATTGGTAGACTGAACCACCAGGGACAGAACCAATGATCTGGAGGTTAGGTTGATTTAAATTACCCAAACTGCAAAGCAAAGGCTAAAACCAAAATACAAAGAGCACAGTAGAACCTCCAAGATCTGTGAGAAAATTTCCAAAGATGAAACAAATCTGATTGAAATATTAAACATATAAAATAATGTAACAAGAAAGTTTTGAAGTAGTAATGTCCAAACTCTTTCCAAAATTAATGACAGAAAAGAAACTACAGAACCAGGGAGCATAAAGAACACCAAATGTGATAAATACCCAAAAAATCTACACCTACATATTTCATATGCAAATGGAAGGAAAGCAAAGGCAAAGGGAACATTCTGAAATAAACCAGAGGTTGGGGAAGTATACTTTATCTTATGTGGAGCAAGGGTCAGAATTACAGAGGGCTTCTCAACACAAAGCCATACAAACAGGAAGAGAAAGAAAGAAATATAGTTTATTGATAAATAATTTTTAGTATTATTGTTATATAATATATACTTATAATATTAACTTCTATGCAGAGTACATCATGCAAAATGCCAGACTGAATGAAACACAAGCTGGAATAAAGATTGCCAGGAGAAATATTAATAACCTCAGATATGCAGATGATACCACTTTATCTATATAATATAATAATATTATATAATATCTAATAATATTTTTCATACTTGAAAAAAAGAATGAGAAATAAAGGCTTTCTCAAGCAAAAAATAAGGGAATTTATTGCTAACAAAAGTATCCTGCAAGAAAGACTAAAGATGTTCTTTTCTGTCCAGTTGCTTAGCCATGTCTGACTCTTTGTGACTCCGTGGACTGCAGCACGCCAGGCTTCCCTGTCCTTCACCATCTCCTGGAGGTTGGGAGAAGAAAAATTGTATAGGTCAGAAATACACATTTACATAGAGAAAGAAAAAAATGTCAGAGAAGGAAAAACAAAAGTGAAGTGTTTTACTTATTCTTGGTTGATCTAAAATATATCTACCTGATTGTTTAAAGTAATAATAAGGTGATTGGAAATTACAGCATGCAGGTAAGTGAAACAGATGGCAGCAATGACATAGGGATGGGACGGAAGAAGTGGAAACACCCAGCTCTATGGCACCTGCTGTCACGTGAAGCAGCACACTGTTACTTGAAGGTGGACTTGACTTAGATTTACATGTACATTGAAAACTCCAGGATCACAGCTACAAACTACTAAAATATAGTTATCATTAATGTTGGAGAAAGGATCAAATGAAATCATATAAAATATTCAAAAGAAATCAGAAAAAAAAAAAAGGCCTCCAGGAACAAATGCAGTAAATATAAAAGTTACTAACATGGTAGATATTTTTTAAATATTTCTTTTATTTATGTATGTGGCTGTACCAGATCTTAGTTGTGGCATGAGGGATCTAGTTTCCTGACCAGGAATCTAACCCTGGCCCCCTGCACTGGGGGTGCAGAGTCTGAGTCACTGGATCACCAGGGAACTCTGAAACATGGTAGATATTAACACAACTATACCAATAAAAAGCAGAGACATTACTTTGCCAACAAAGTCCATCTCATCAAGGCTATGGTTTTTCCAGTAGTCATGTATGGATGTGAGAGTTGGACTATAAAGAAAGCTGAGCAATGAAGAATCACTGCTTTTGAACTGTGGTGTTGGAAAAGACTCTTGAGAGTCCCTTGGACTGCAAGGACACCCAACCAGTCCATTCTGAAGGAGATCAGTCCTGAGTGATCATTGGAAGGACTGATGTTGAAGCTGAAACTCCAATACTTTGGCCACCTGATGCAAAGAGCTGACTCATTTGAAAAGACCCTGATGCTGGGAAAGATTGAAGGCAGGAAGCGAAGGGGATGACAGAGGATGGGATGGTTGGATGGCATCGTTGACTCGATGGACATGAGTTTGAGTAAACTCCAGGAGTTGGTGATGGACAGGGAGGCCTGGCGTGCTGTGGTCCATGGGGTCACGAAGAGTCAGACACGACTGAGCGACTGAACTGAACTGATACCAATAATCATTTTAATTGAAAATTATACCAATTAAAAACAAAGAATGTCAGAGTGGCTAAAACAAAGGAAGAAACAAAGACTCAGCCACATGTAGTCTACAAGAAATCGTCTCTAAATATAAATACGCAGGTAAAAGTAAACAGATAAATAAAGATTTACCAGGCTAGCTCTAATCAATAATAATTTGTAAAAACTGTATTCACCTTAAACAAAACAGATTTTAGAACAAGAAAAATGATAAAAAATCTGGAGGGGTGTAATATAATAATGCAGTGAATTCTGCAAAAATAAGTAACCACCTCACCAAGCATGGGGGAATCCACTCCCACCCACTAGCACTGTGATAACACAAATTGTTTTAATTCACAAAACATCCTCACATATATAAAATTATATAATTGTCTATCATCATATTAAGTACTCTGAAGGTTACTTACTATGGGCTCAGCGAGTTAGAACAACAGAGTCAAGTCTTCAAGTTAGGATTTCAGTTTCTGAGTCCTCCTCTCTGTCTATTGCTGCAGCTTTTACTCTTCATATCACCCTTTTCACATAAGATGGACAAGTCCCTATTAGTCCTTCTGTTCATACATTATCATCATTATCATCATCATATCAGTTTGTATTTGATCTTATCTCTCGACCCACATTTCTTGGAAGAAAATCAAATGAGCAGTGCTTTTACATATTTCCTTTCCATGAAGTAGCATTAAAGTTATATATTAAGTTGTTTTCCAATAAGATGTATTTCTTCAGTTAGTTTCTTGCAGGACTCATAAGAAATATAGGGAGGTATGGTATTGAGAGAATCTGGTATTTTTCAGGCCCCTTTCTCCTGGGAACAAAAAAATGTCATAAAAGTCCCAGACGAATAAGCAGAACCTGACATAAAATTCTTGCTGTCATTCAGAAAACCTGGAAGTTGGGCATATTCATATTTTCAGAAGTTTTCATTTCCTTCCAAGAAATGGTGTTCATGTCTCATAATTTGACAGACAAATGTAATGAGTATTTGTCAGTGCTAATATGAAAACAGTCAAGGTCTTGAAAACCAGAATAAATGGTACATTGTCTTCAGGGTATCATTGGGAGTTTTAAAGCAATTTATTTAAATTATGCAGTTGCAAGGTAATGAAGAAAATATATTATCACTTGCTTATTGATAATTATTTATTCAGTGCCTTCAATGTGTCAAAAACTATGCTAAGTGCAGAGGGTCATGGAATAGCATGCTAAAACCAACTAGAACCTACTGCCCCATAAAGCATTCTGACCACTGAACTGAACTGGTTAACCACTGTCAGGCTGCATGATGAAAAGACAGGCCTGCACCTACATTCACAACAGTAATAACCTGCACTGACTTGTCATCAACTTTAGTCTAAGCTCTTCTGCAATGTATTATTTCATTTTGCAATACATTATTTCATTAAGTCTTTACATCAACATGTCACTGGAAGATGTTAAGTTAAAGGGGGTTTGCGTGACTTACTTCAAATCACGGAGCACAAAAAGGACGTGTTTTGGTCTGATATGTTTTGTTTTCTCTAAACGCTGGAGGAAGCAGGCTTAAACAGGAGGCACAGCGTCTTTCCAAAGCTTGAACAGGTAGTGACTGTTGGAGCTGGAACTCAAACATATCTGACTCCAGGGCTCTCCCTTGACCAACACGGGCTCTTAGTCCATGATCTGCTGGCCTCAGGGAGATTGCATCGTGCTGTACTCTAACTTTAGACCAGTTGCCCAACCTGTCTGTGAGTTCCTAGAAGGTGGGTGGGTGAGAATCTTACTTTATACATTTTCATGCCTGTGTGCATGCTAAGTTGCTTCAGTCGTGTCCAACTCTTTGTGACCCTACGGACTGTAGCCCACAAAGCTCTTCTGTCCATGGGATTCTCCAGGCAAGAATACTGGAGTAGGTTGCCATGCTCTCCTCCCCGTGATCTTCCAGACCCAGGGATCAAACCCGGGTTTCCTGCATAGCAGACAGACTCTTTACTGGCTGAGCCTCCAGAGAAACCCCAGATCATCAAAACTGAAACTGAGACGGTCTCCTGGCTACCTGGGAGGCAGCCCTACTGGACATGTTAAGTGAAATGCGCAGTGTGGGTCAGCAGTGTTGAGATAAGAATTACCAGTTCCTAAGTGGCTGAGATATCTGGGCCCATCTCAGCAAAGTGAGAGAACATGTGTGAAAACACGCTGCTGTAATAATGCAGTCATGCTAGGTCGCTTCAGCCGTGTCCAATGCTGTGCCACCCTATGGACTGCAGCCCGCCAGGTTCCTCTGTCCATGGGATTCTCCAGGCAAGAATACTGAGTGGGTTGCCCTGCCCTCCTCCAGGGGATCTTCCTGACCCAGGGATCAAACCCCTGTCTCTTATGTCTACCCGCTGGCAGGTGGGTTCTTTACCACCAGCGCCACCTGGGAGACCTGCTGTAATAATAACAACAGCCTTTTCTTCTTGAACAAGATGATGCTGTCAGACACCGCTGGGCTTCATTATCTAAGAATTCTCTTGCTCACCCTCCAGGTATTCTGCTTCCCAAG
The DNA here is from genome assembly GCF_032452875.1 of Bos javanicus. Lineage (NCBI taxonomy): Eukaryota > Metazoa > Chordata > Mammalia > Artiodactyla > Bovidae > Bos > Bos javanicus. The sequence continues at coordinate 5,130,179 of NC_083881.1, forward strand.
TCACAGCAGGTGATCTAAGCTTCAGAGACACCGAGCTAACTCGCCCAAGGTCACCGGGCTCCATGCTGCGGAGGACGAGGGTCTAGCTCAGGCCTGTCTGGCTCGCAAGCCCCTGCTTTTTCATCTCATAGAGGCACGCCCACCATGTGCACAGGTTGGATTTTGTCATCCTCCGGCCGCTGGCTTCTCGGTCTGCTCCACCTTATCATCTCTTTCCCCATCATCCCTCTGGAAGCCAAGCTGCTCAGCTTAATGAAACGCAGGCCACGGTGACAGGAGCCAAACCCAGAGGGGCCCTAGGGATGGGATGAAACCCAAATCTCCCCAACAGAGGATGCAAGAGCCAGCTCCCTCATTAATCATGTAGTGTCAGCGAGTCCACAGCCACACGCGCTTCTCAGCCAAATGAATTCCAAACACAGTTATCTCCACCAAGAGCAATTAGAGAGTCACACATCTCATACTGGGGAAGCGAGTCAATGTCAGAGGTGAGCAGTCCGCGCGTCTCTGTTCCTCCTCTGCCCTTGGACATGCGAAGGGGAGGCCTGTCCTCTCCCAGGGCACCTGGAAAGGGACCAGATTTATTTCTCTGGAGGTTCTGGACTGTTCTTCCACAACTGGCCTGCTGCCAGGTACCCTAATCTGATTTCTCAGGCAAACGAATCCTACTTCTCCCTCAGGTGCAAATTTCCCATCTCTAATCATTCCCCTCTTTGCACCTTTAATTAACAAGCTGCTGTGATCAGGCAATCAAACCTTTTAAGCCCACGTTATTATTACATTTTAAATATCTGATGAAAGAATTTAAACAGTAAAGTGTTATCATTCTTCTTCCCTCTGCAAAGTCTCAGCTTCGTTAATGCAGGGGGTGGGGAAGAAACTTTGATCTGGGAGGGATACACGGGTGTTTTTTTGTGTGAATTTTTATAATTCTGATTTCTTGCCAGTTGCAGTCTTTCCTTCTGGCCCAGGAGCTCACTTTCTAAATGGCAGAGAGCAAAATTTCTGGTATTTTGTGTTAAATCCCCAGGAACGATGCAGTTTGCAAAGCTCTCTCACTGTGATCAACTCAAGGCTCTGGCCACTGCCTCCCTCTCCAGGCCCGTCCCTCCATCCCCTGCACTGTCCTCTGTGTATCAGCCCAGACCCATGGTCACTCTTTCAGGTCCTTGAAAATGAGCCAGGTTCCCACCTCTTCCCTCATCCACTTTTCTCCCCTTCCCACTTTGTTCAGGCACCTCTTTCTCACTTTCTTCATTTTAGATCAAATTTCACTTCCCCCAGGAAGTCTTCCCTGACTTCATCCCAAGTTAGGATCCTTTGCTTTGTATGGCTTCTTGAGCCTGAGGTTTTCTGTCAATGTCGTCAGCTCAACTGCAGTCATTTATGTTGTAGTCTGATGGAAGGACTGATGATGAAGCTGAAGCTGCAATACTTTAGCCGCTTGATGCAAAGAGTTGACTTATTGGAAATGACTCTGATGCTGGGAAAGATTGAAGGCAAAAGGCAAAGGAGGTGGCAGAGGATGAGATTATTAGATAGCATCACCGACTCAATGGACATGAATTTGAGAAAACTCTGGGAGATAGTGGAGGACAGAGGAGCGTGGTGTGCTGCAGTCCATGGGCTGGCAAAGAGTAAGACACGACTTAGCGACTGAACAACAACGATGAATGCTGTATTTATTCCATATACTTTGTGTTGTTGTTTCATTCATGCCTGTGGCCCCCACTAGATTCTCATCTCAGGAGAAGGTGACCCTGGTTGCCATTTTTATTCCCAGTGTTCTGAATATGGTGGCTGCTCAGTGACTGCATGACTTCTCAATGACTGCAATGACTGAATCTTGTTGCATGGGAAACCCATGATGTGCCCGTGCAGGCACAGGAACTAAGACTCAGGAAGGTGATGGAGCTTGCTGGAGATCTCTGCCAGTCAGTGCTCCATACTGTTGACTCACAGCTTCGTTTCTTAATTCCACCCCATTGCTGTACCCATTGCTATACACACACACGCACACACACCACAGTCCTTGCCCTTGAGGATGGAGGATGAGAAATGGTCCAATAACCTAGCCCCGTATCTGGAGAAGAAAGACAGAAACCCCAGGTCAGTACTGCACACACTACCAACTAGGTGTTATGGGGAAATTCTTGATGAGGCTCTCGTATCGTCGATGTTCTGGAACATGAAATGGATGTGCCGGTCATTACGCGCTAATGGCTCTAAGCAGCAAACTCACTCTTGTCTACTCAGCTGTGTGTGGCTTGGGTTGTGACTTGGCCGACAAGATTTCTGTTGTGAGAACTGACTGCATTTATCCTTTGCTGACAGGGAGTGCCAGAGGAGGCGGAAGGCTGGAGGGGAAGCAAGAGCACAAGCCTTCGTGTTTCCTCTGGGCTTCTGTTTTTGCCTCCTGGGTTTATGAGCTTCACGGAGGCAGTGGTTCTTCACCCAGAAGTGAGCAGTTTATTCCAGTCTGTAGGGTCTCCAGCGAGCCCAGAATCCACCTCACTATCTGTCCCTGAGATGGCAGCACGTCCCACGCTGCCAGCTCCATGGGGCCCCCCCTCTGAACTTCTCAGTGTTAATAACTCCAACTCACCTCTTGGTTCCAGTTTTGTCTTTCCAGGTCTTCTAAACCTAGTTAACAGTCATTAGATTAAATTTTCTCTTTTAAAATAACTGGAATGCTTTCTATCTCCTAGCTGGAACTTGACTGATAACATAGACATGAATAAAAATCCATTGCATAAAGTTGCTGGGGCAATTAAATGATAATATCTGGGAAAAACGTTTCCTAAATTATAAAGGGTGATGTCGTTGTTAATATTTTATCTTTTTAAATAAGACATGGGCCTTGCACATGACCCCAGATAGTAGATACACAATCGTTTCTGAATGCTACTGGGCGGCATACTCTATCCTAGCATAAAAAGAGAAGTCATAATGGTTATAGTTATTCATAAATGAGAGTGATTCATTATGAGGTCTTGATTTTTCTAAGAGTAAAGAAATTAAGACTGGCTGTAACTTCTATATATATTGTATGAGAATATATATTTATATTTATACTTATATGTATGTGATCATTAATTCAATCAATGATTTTTTAAACATGTTGTGTGTATATTATATTATGAATGCGTGTTAAATCGCTTCAGTCATGTCTGACTCTTTGTGACCCTATGGGCCAGGCTCCTCTGTCCACGGGATTCTCCAGGCAAGAATACTGGAGTGGGTTGCCCTGCCATCCTCCAGGGGATCTTTCTAACTCAGAAATCGAGCCTTTGTTTCCTGCAGCTCCTGAATTGCAGGCAGATTCTTTACCACTGAGCCATCAGCGATGCCCATATTACTTCATAACACACTTAAAATGGTAAGTATATGTGTGTTTATTAATCCAATCAATGTTACTTTTTTAGTACATATTGTGTGTATATTGGAGAAGGCAATGGCATCTCACTCCAGTACTCTTGCCTGGAAAGTCCCATGGATAGAGGAGCCTGGTAGGCTTCAGTCCATGGGGTTGCGAAGAGTCTGACGTGACTGAGCGACTTCACTTTCACTTTTCACTTTCACACATTGGAGAAGGAAATGGCAACCCACTCCAGTGTTCTTGCCTGGAGAATCCCAGGGACGTGGGAGCCTGGTGGGCTGTCGTCTATGGGGTCGCACAGAGTTGGACACTACTGAAGCGACTTAGCAGCATCAGTGTGTATATTACTTTGTGATACATTTAAAATAGTGAATAGAACCTACTTTACGCCCATAAGCAGTTTACATTGTCTTAGCGGTGGTGGTGGTGGTTTAATCACTAAGTTGTGTCCCACTCTTGCGACGTTATGGACTGTATGTAGCCTGCGAGACTCCTCTCTCCATGGGATTCTCCTGGCAAGAATAGTGGAGTGAGCTGCCATTTCCTTCTCCAGGGGATCTTCCTGACTCAGGAATCGAGCCTGGGTCTCCTGTATTGCAGACAGATTCTTGTAGTAGTGGAGACAGGATCAAACATTAGGGACACACAATGATACGGGTTAAGGGACATGTGGAGATAAACACGTGCTATCATGAGACCATGGAGAGGAGCTACCTAATGACAGAGATGTGTAGAAGTGAGCCCACAGGAAGCTTCACATTCGGAGAACTGAGAATGAAGGCTAAAGGGTGGGTGTGGGTAGGTTGTGGAGAGAGGTAGGTAGAAAGGGAGGAAATGGAAGAAGAGAGGCAAGTTTGAATGGGAACTGGAGAACGACTCTGGTGTATACTTCCAGGGGCTATTTTCCTCTTTATGGTGAGGCCGGCTGGATTCCAACACGCCTTATGGCTGAGCTTGTCTAGGTGGTGGGGATGAGGGTCATGTGGGGATGAGAGTCATGTGCGTCAGAGTTGGATTTGCTTTGGGTAGAAAAGAAACCTTGTCTTTCTTTTCAGCTTCTTCCTCTTATGGGAGGAGTTAGGAGGGATTACATAATCAGATCTTATTAAGCATAGAAAATTGTTTGCTACAGTTCTGATTTGGGGAAAAGAGTCCCCTCTTTTATAAGTGAGGGACAGAGTCTGGAGAGGCTCTATGGATTTCCTTAGGTTAGGCAGATGGTACACATGTGGAGGAGAAGAGCCCCTTCAAATCCTTTCACAATACCACTCTGCTGGAATTATGTGCTTGGTTTTGAAGACATTTTTAATTATTTTGTAAAGCTTTCAACCTTTCATTTCAATGCGGAGTCTTAGTGTTTCTTATCTTGTTTCTGTTATATGAATTCATTTTATTTTCTGATTATACTAAAGAGCCCAGGGGAATTTCCGAGTCAGGAGAAGTGGCTTGGCTATCGCTTGCACTAATCACCAGCAACACATCGAGCTTGTTGAAAGGAAAATGAAGCAGTCACATTTTAGGATCTGTCAGATTTTCTGAAGCAAGGTAGCCCCTTGCAGTGTGGCAGGCTTTTGTGGTTGGGGCTGGGAGGAAGCCATTTAAGCAGTAGAATAAAGGGCCTGAGGCAATACGTGAGGTGTAGTATAGGCATTTCTGGAACAACAGACATGCCAAATCGTTACATTTTCAGCATTATTTAAATGCCCAGCTAAATACGTACTCGATACCTTTCATCCGTTGTTTGGGCAGTCTCCATCTCTGAACCCTACATATTTTTTTCTTCCTTTTTCAATTTCACCCCTCTTGCTCTCATTTGCTATCTTCAAAATCTTAACATTAATCTCCTGGAAGCAAACAGATAGTTATGGGTTTGATCATTGCTATCTGAAGGGTTAAGTGACAGATTTCTGTCGGTGTGAAGCACATTCCATGGCATAGTGGAGGGTTCCAATGGGTAGGTGAAGGTCACTGGGAAGTCATTTGCGAGTAATACGCACTTACAAAGGCAGTCGGTGGGGGCTGAGGTTCTTGTGCAAGGACTGGACTCCAGCCCTAGGCAGCAGGTGTCCTGGCAACAGGGAAACATCCCGGCACTAGAGAGAACTGAGTTAAAGATTTAGAAGTAAATGGTGACAAGCAGAAAGCCAAGTACACTAAATGGGGTGTGGAATTGAGTCAGGTATTATTGGTTATATCAGGTGCTCTGTCCTTGAGCAGAGCACTTCAGAAACCCTTATGCCCTTCACCAGAACTTATCTTAGAAACTGGAGCAGGATCATGTAGACCACTTCTGATGAGAAAAAAATATGCAGAGACAGAAAGCCAAAAAAATGAAAGGTGTGGGTCAAGGATGAGGTTAAATGAGGAAGTAATTATTGTTCAGCAAGGAAAAGTCCAGTAAACTCAGACACATTTGTGACATACACAGACCCACAAACATAAGTAAAAACATAGGCACCAATAGATATGTATACAGAACATATGTAAACAAAATGCACACAATCATTTGCATATATATGTATATATACACCAGTCTTGCATACGCATGCACATAAATATGCATACGTGCCAGGTATATGCCTGTTTTTAGGCACATGCATGTATGCACCCACACATACGTATCTTCAGAAGAGTCAGAGATTGTTTTATTAATCAAATAACACTTGGTCAATTCTCTATAGCTTACCCATGTTCTCAGAACCATTATCTCATGCACACAGACAATTTGGATCGGCTCCCTTGGTGCTGTAGTCACTAAGTCCTCTTTAATAAGGTCATGGAACACCTGGCGTGAGCCTAGCCAGGCAGGCCAGGGCCAGGAGCACTGTCTATAACAAGGGTTAAGCAGTTAGAGTAATTTCCTGGGGCGATTATGAAAACAAAACCAGACACAAGATAAAGAACATACAATTATTCCAGGAAAGCTAAATATGTCTTTGGGCCAAAGAACGAATAGATTATTCAGAAACAGAGGTCATGAGAGAGACAAGCAGATGATGGGGTCAAGGAACAGGTCAAAAAGGCAGACTGAGGAAAGATTACTCCGTGTTCTGTCCTGAGCTGGGGTCCCGTAGGCCAACCACTACCCTAATGTATCAATCGCCGTTACAAAATATGTGTATATATTGATCTGAGTTACAAGTCCAGGGTTGGGGACATACAGTATTTCTCATCATTTACCATAAGTAGGAATGAGGTTTGATCATTTCAGCGTCATATTACAAACACCTTTAAGAGTCGAAAGTGGCACACACCATTACAAATATCTCTAATATTGAGCCAATTTCTATTAGATTTTAAGGCTCAAGAAACTTTGTTGTAAAGAAAAATGGTGGACAACCTCATTTTTAAGTCAGGTTTCATTATTGCAAGGTGCTGTCTTGCTGAAGCTGCAGAAAGATGAAGACATATCACTCTTAGAAATAGCCACAGCTCATTAACTATTGAAACTCATATCACTGGTAAAATGCATACTGTACATCATCAGACTGAAATAAATACTCTTCTTAGGAACTAGACTGGATGAATCATTTATTGGGAAAAATGAGTCATGTGAAGAAAAAGAAGTCACCTCTCAGCCCAATACCTCTACTTCATGAAAGTGAAAGTGTTTGTCACTCAGTCATGTCCAACAGGCTACACGACTGTAGCCCACTAGGCTTCTCTGTCCATGGGATTCTCCAGGCAAGAATACTGGAGTGGGTAGCCATGCCCTTCTCCAGGGAATCTTCCCAAGCCAGGGATTAAACCCAGGTCTTCTGCACTGCAGGCAGATTCTTTACAGTCTGAGCTACCAGGGAAGCCTGTGAGCTACTTCATGAGTTGAATAGAATAATGGAAACATACAAGTGGAGGGTCACAGCCAGTGAAGGGGCAGTTCCTCCATTTTTTTAACAAACAAGGAAACTCAATTCTAGAAAGTTCAGGAAATCTATCTAAAGTAATGGATAAGATTAGTAGAGAGTATCAGACTAGAGTCAAATTACCCTAAAGTGAAAATGAAAGTTGCTGAGTCATGTCCAACTCTTTGAGAGCCCATGGACTGTCCATAAAATTCTCAAGGCCAGAATACTGGAATGGGTAGCCTATCCCTTCTCCAGCAGATCTCCCTGACCCAGCAATCAAACCAGGGTCTCCTGCATTGCAGGCAGATTCTTTACCAACTGAGCTATCAGGGATGCTCTCAAATTACTCTAAGTTCAAGCCAATTGCTCCAGACAATGAATGTCAAGAAAAAAGAACAGCTTTGCAATTTTTTTTTTTTTAACATTCAGGGCCATGAACTTAGATAAGCCTTATAAAAATTAATAGTAGAAAATATCTTCATCAGTCATTTAGACATAGATCAAGCTTTATTGGAAACTGAAATTTAACAAAGGTTGAATATGTGTGTTGTGGGAGGCTGAGTTATTTTTATTGATAATAAATCTCCTGCTTCCCCCCCACCAGTTACTCCCTTCAGAACTCTGCACTTAAGGCAACAGTATTTTGACATTTTATGTCTTCAGTTACTGGCTGCACCCACACTCATCTTTCTCCTGGCCACATGACCACCAGGAGGTTCATCTCTCAGAGACTCCATTCTCTTGTCTATAAAATGGAGTTTCTTTCCTACCTTCTTCAAAGGATTGTTGTAAATTGCAAACAAGACAAAGAGAAACGCATGGTAGTTTTCAGCTGCAAAAATCTTTAGCTTTAAAAACTTGTTCTAAAGCAAGTATACTAAAAAATACATCAAAGCAAACAGATTGGGGGAAAAGAAAAATGTGTTTAACTATTGAATTTGAGCTAGAGATAACGGTAGCCTAATCCTGAGAACTCAAAGAAATAAATCAATGAAAGGTATAGGTATATATTTTAAAAAGACTCATAACTGAGTAGACATTTGAATTACAAAAGAAAAGTAAGAGCTTAAAAGATAATCTCCCAATTTCTTGGTTACATCAGAGAAAGAGAACAAGTTAGAGGGAAATTAATTGAGGTAGGTTTTAAACATTTTTGGCTTATGTGCTATATGGTATCTCAGTCAGTATATCCAGGATGATGAAAGGATGAGTTGGTGAGTTTTGCTAACAACCTAAGGATGACAGATAACAGCCTATGGATGACAATAGAAACTGCTGGAGGCATAATGATTTGGGAGTGTCTTCCCAGCTCATCAGAAATTCTTAAACGTCTCCCATTCACAGGAGTGGCTCCCAGAAGGCTTGTGTGTAGACTGAGCCCATGAGCCTAGTCAGGACTGACTGAATGACAGGTGGGCAGCTGACCCACATGGCACAAGTCTCTTCCCTTAAGAATGACAAGAAGAACCAAAGAGAAATCACTTTTAATGTGACTGCTGCTGCTGCTGCTAAGTCACTTCAGTCGTGTCCAACTCCGTGCGGCCCCATAGATGGCAGCCCACCAGGCTCCGCCGTCCCTGGGATTCTCTAGGCAAGAACACTGGAGTGGGTTGCCATTTCCTTCTCCAATGCATGAAAGTGAAAAGTGAAAGTGAAGTCGCTCAGTTGTGTCCGATTCTTTTCGACCCCATGGACTGCAGCCTACCAGGCTGCTCCGCCCATGGGATTTTCCAGGCAAGAATACTGGAGTGGGGTGCTGTTGCCTTCTCTGTTCAGTGTGACTAGATGTATAAAAAAATAAGGAACCGTGAATATTGGATGGCTTTGTATGGACTGTGATCATGGAAAGAGAATAAATTATATGTAAAAAGAGAAACAGAAAAGAAAAGGAGAATAATACAGGATTGGGCTTCCAACATGAATCCAACACCTGGTCCCACATCCTTCCAAAGAACTAGCTGGCTTTCTGTCTTGAGTGAGGAATTCTCCTAAGTCTGTCCTTTCCAACTATCGGTCCTTCCCTCCTCCCTCTTCTCTCCTCTCCTCTCCTTTCCCTTCTCTTCTCTCTATCTTTTCTCACTCAGGAAGCTAAGTGAGACCTTTGCAACCAGAGAAAGGACTAATAACAGAAAATGAAAATGATCCTCCAGAGAGTGTGGGTCAGGTGAGGAGCAAGTATGGGAGCCCTGAGTTTCTCTGGGTGCCAGGGTGCCCCAATATCAAGGGTTAAGTAGAGACAAAGATGCTGCCAAGAAGACTGGACAGAAATGAACAGAGCCCTAGAGATCTACTGTACAAACTGGGTCAATAGTAAACTATGCTGTATTTCATACTTTAAAATATACTAAAAGGCTATATCATGCTAAGTTTCTCATCACAAAATAATCACAACAATGATGATAACAGATAAAGGAGGGAAGGAGGAAACTTTCAGGGATGATGAATGTATTTAATGCATAGATAGCGGTGATGGTCTTGTGAGTGTTTTCATGTCTCCAAGCTCATCACGGAGCTGCGAAAGAAAGCCAGGAGACATTTTTGGTTTTGTTTTCTTTTTCATACTGCTTGGCGTTTGTTGTTAGGATTATTAAATCCAGGAGAAAGAAGTCAGATAAAGCATATTGAAATAAGACCGCCACATAAGTAGAAGCAAAATAAGAACCCAGAAGAAGTGAATTCTAACAATAGATGAAGGAAATCTTCATTAAGTGTCATTTAGATGTCTTGAAGATACCGGACAATAAAAAAAAGAAGATCTTTCAAGGCTGTGTGAACAGATGGCATAAAAAGCAGAGAGAAATAAAAATTTCTCAGCGATCAGTCTGTTACGTCTAGAGTCTCGGGTGCTGGAACAGAAATGGTGTTAAAGGAGACTAAACAGATATTTTTGGGCCTTCCGCATGGATTTGAATATCGGGTTTAGAAGCCTGATGTTTATTCTTTGGGCAGAATGAAGGTGAGAGATTTCCTCTCTCAACTTGGGTTCTATGTATTTCTTGGTGTCTGAGTTTGCATTCATCCTTTGGCAGTCAAATCATGGCTCTTTCCTGAGAAAACTGCCCATTAAATAGGGCTATGTCCTGTCTATAAAATCCTGGGCAATTTCAGCCATTTAAGGAGCCTAGAACCCTGAATCACACTTCTATCCATTTCCTGAGCACCTGCTCTGTGACAGGTATCTCTGGATTGTAGAGATACATCGTATCAAATACGAAAATGGGTGTTGCCTCCGGTACTCTTGCAAAGAAGGCAGCTGTGGACACAAGGGGACTGAGCAAGTGTTTGCACCCTGTGAAGGAGGGTTGCCAGTCATCTTCCCAGGCAGACGGAGGACATCAGATGCCTGGGTGAAGAAAGAGAAGAATGCTGGGGGAATCTGAACAGAAGAGCAGTGGTGAGGACTTGGACGATGAGCCCCTTGCCGGTGGAGTCAGGAGAGGGAAGATTCTAAGTGGATCGAGTGCCAGAGTCAGTCTATGAGAGTAAGAGGTGAGGCGGTCAGTGTTTCTTAAGTCAAGAGAGATGAGAAGGCTCACTTGGAGGTTAGACAGGGGATGTGCTGTGATTCTCATGGAAGTGCTATGAGGGGATCTCCAGGGAGCCGGGTCTGCGTTTGAGCCGCTAGTTCTCTAAAGATACCTTCCTCTGAGTTTGGCATCTGACAGGCCCTTGTTATGACATATCTTTATAATTAGGTGCCAGGAAAATTTTAGATAGGTGTCTTCCTTCCTGATAATCAGAAATATTTAGCCACTGTTATACTCTTTGCCATGGTAACCAGGGAGTGTGGAGACTAAATTGGTGCTCTACTTGTGCTCTTGGTTAGCACATTTCATTCTTCCTGTTCCCACACTTGTGGTTTGTGTTTGTACTGGCTTTACTTTGTTTTGTATATCATATGGGAGCATGCCAGTTATTCCTCCTGTCCACACACACACACATACACAAAAAGACCCTCTGTGACCTCTCCACCCACGATGCCTTATTATACCCAATAGCATTTAAGAGAAGTGACTGAAATAGGGCATCCCATTCATACCTCTGAATATCCTCACTCACTAAACTGGTGTTGACTCTGTGTGTGTGTGTGAGTGTGCGTGTGTGTGTGTGTGGGTGTGTATGAGCTCAGTTATGTCCAATTCTGTGCGACCCCATAGATGGTAGCCTGCCAGGCTCCTCTGTTCTTGGCATTTCCCAGGCAAGAAATTGGAGTGGGTTGCTATTTCCTTCTCCAAGGGATCTTCCTACCTAGGGATCAAACCCATGTCTCCTGTGTCTTCTGCGTTGCAGGTGGATTCTTTACCACTGAGCCCCACTGTTGACTACATACTAAGTTCTTTAGTTCAGACACTGAATTAGGACTGGGGGACACAATGATTAATGCAGAAGGCTACTTGCCATCTCAACATGCACAGCTGGTCAGACGAGGGAAGACTTTTTTACAGACAACTATTATGTGAATGCAAAGGAAGGTATGAAAGGCTTTAGAAGAACACAGGATGGGGAAAGGGCTTGGCCATTTTGGAGACTTAGCCCTTGCCATTGTGCTGGTTGTTCTGCAAGTGCTCTTTTGTATTATAATAGTCTAGGTCTCAGGAGGATCTCAGGACTTTGAGTTCACTCACGTTTCACTCCTTCAACAAATCTCCTTTGAGCCTCTAAAATGTGCACAGGTGTTGTCCACTTGTTCTGAAGGAGTACATGAGGAGGAAACACACAGATACCCAATCCTAAGGTATCCTGGGAAGCCTGGATGGAGACATTCACAGGAGTGCATGTCACGGAGAGGAAGAGAGACTGATGTCAGGATCTTGACACTCACGGCCCCCCTGCCGCGAGCCTCAGAAGGCTCCACTCTCTGGAATTGCTCAGCCTGCCCCTCGCATCCACAGGATGGTGAAGCAGTAGGAATTAATGCCTCCTAGGGCTAAGTTTCAAAGGTTGCTTGCTTTCACAGCAGATTATTGCTCAGCTGTGTGTTTTTTCTATGTCTTCACAGACAATAGCAGTGCATTTGTAAATTGCTGTTCTTTTAATAACAAATCATAGCTGGGTATTCTTCTCTCTCAGGAATATCGGCTACTTTCATGTTTAATGCCTCACATCAGGGATTTAATCTGCCTCCTTCTCTGGGCATGTCAAATGCGACTAAATTATAATGTCCTCAGAACACAGTGTATTGGATTTCAAGATGAAGCAGATTATAGTAAATATTAATCTTTTCAAATGGATAGAATCAAATATAAAACTATTTCAAACAAGAATTTTAATGTGGAAATTAAATCTTTGTTAATATTTCTAGCATTCGAGCATTGAGAAGCCAGGTGACAGGGTGATTATTCAAAGGTTACAGCTTATCTCATCGAGTTGCTGATACGTTAAATTGTTAGTCTTTTCTGTAGAATTATGTAGAAGGAGCATTTCTCCAAGTGAAACAAGAAAAGCCAATTGATCAACAGAGATGGACAACACTAGCTTATAAGTCGCCCATTTTTTTTTTTTTTTGAAGCGGTGTTCTATCTTTGATCTGCGAGGCCTGCAACTTTGTAATTGCTCAGTCTATGATTTTAGGGTAAAAAAATGGATGTTACTAATTAAATTAATGCTACGTTTCAGCAGTTTATCATAGTCACCGTGGTTTCTAGTGTAAAAATGTAACTTCAAGTATGCACATGCACAGAAAATTCAAGTGGTAACAGTGATACAGACCATAACATTTTACCCCAAAAATCCAGGGTACATGCCATGGTATCACCCAGACTATAAAGGGGTTTCCCAGGTGACATTAGAGGTAAAGAATCCGCCTGCAAATGCAGGAAACATAGGCGATGTGGAAATCAATCCCTGGGTTGGGAAGATTCATCCCCTGGAGTAGGAAACTGCAATCCACTCCAGTATTCCTGCTTAGAGAATTCCATGGACAGAGAAATCTGGCAGACTATAGTCCATGGGGTTGCAAAGAGTCAGACGTGACTAAAGCTACTGAGCATGCTAGATTGCTTGCATATAGTGACGAAACTGTAGAAGGTAAAGGGATTGCTGTTGTTGTTTACGCACTAAGTCGTGTCCAGCTCTTTGCGACCTCATGGACTGTAGCCCACCAGGCTCCTCCGTCTGTGGGACTTCCCAGGCAAGAATATTGGAGTGGGTTGCCATTTTCTTCTCCAGGAGACCTTCCTGACCCAGGGACTGAACCTTCATCTCCTGTGTTGGCAGGTGAATTCTTTACCCCTGAGCCACCTGGGAAGCCCGTAAAAGGATTAGGGGGGAAAAATGCCCACAGGATCCTAAGGTTAATGTGTTGGCTCTGCTGCCTCCATGCTATGTCAGCCTTGGATAAGCCAGTTTCATATGAAATGAGGATAAAGATACTCTCTGATCCACTTCACAAGTTTGTTATAAAAATCAGAAAATATAATGCACAATGAAAGATTGCATCAGCTAAAAGAATACAATAAAATCTAGGAGAATAGCAGATACCAGATATTCTTTGTGGTAAGACTGTTTACAAATCAAAATGCCTGTGGAGATTTTAAGTGGAATATTTTTAAAAATTTGTTTTCTGACTACAAGCTTACATATTTTATCACCAGAAGAGTAATAGCATGTTTCATTTAGTTTTTCTATTTAAAATTCAAAGTCATCTTTTCAAAGTGAGTCTACTTTTACACAAATGCATTTGCACTGGTTTTAATTAAAATTAGGTTTTGTATTTGTCTCTGCACCGAGTGAATAATTATTTTTAATTAAAAAATCAAGAAATGTAATGTATTTTAAATGTGTGCTGCTTCTCTCAGATTTGGCTAGTATGTTGATGCTTAATTAATGCAGATAATAATTTTAGCAGTCTCTAAGTGACTTATTAAAGGAAATAATTATTTGTAGCAAGTTTGTTTTGAACCAGGCTCACCTTTACTTCTGGTGCTTCATGGAGGTTCAGAGTTGAGTACCGCAAGTATCTGCCCACAGAAAGTTCAGTAACAGACTTGAATTCAGAATTTCTTGTCTTCCCCATAAAATATATGCATGAGATTTTAAAAATAAAATAATAACATTAAAAAGGAAATATAGAGATTAGATTGAAATTGCCAGGACCAAGAATAATTAAATGCATGTATGTAAATATATGTGTGTTTGATGACCATCATCAAAAAATCTACAAACAATAAATGCTGGAGAGGATGTGGAGAGAAGGGAGCTCTCTCGCACTGTTGGTGGGGTGCAAATTGATGGAAGGCAGTGTGGAGATTCCTTAAAAAACTATGAATAAAACTACTATATGACCCAACAATGCACCTTCTGGGCATATACCCTGAGAAAACCATAATTGAAAAAGACACATGAAACCCAATGTTCATTGCAGCATTATTTAAAATAGCTAGGACACGGAAGCAACCTATATGTCCATCGACAGATAAATGGATAAAGAAGCTTTGTTATATATGTACAATGGATTATAACCCAGTCATAAAAAGGAGTGCATTTGAGTCAGTGCTAAGAAGGTGGATGAACCTAGAGCCTATTATACAGAGTGAAATAAGTCAGAAAGGGAAAAACAAATATCATATATTAATGTATATATATGAAATCTAAAAGGATGATCCTGATGAAGCTATTTGCAGGGCAGCAGTGGCGATGCAGATGTAGAGAACAGACTTGTGGATCCGGGGACAGGGTGATGGAAAGGGTAGGACGAATGGAGAGGGTAGCATGGACACATATACACTATCACATGTGAAACAGAGAGCCGATGGGGATTTGGTGTATGCCTCAGGGAGCTCAAACCGGGGCTCTGTGACAACCTAGAGGGACGGGATGGGCTGGAGATGGGAGGGAGGTTCAGGAGGGAGGCGTCATATGTATACCTATGGCTGATTCATGCTGATGTAGGGCAGAAACCAACACAATACTGTAATTATCCTTCAACTAAAAATAGATAAAAGAAAACATATGTGTTTGATATCTGCATAGAAATAATCTATAACACTGGAGGTAAATAAAAAGATATGGACTTTGGTCAGTCTCTGACCCTAACCTAAGTCACGAAAGTCACATGACAGCAAATGAGGCGCTCCCTGTCTTGGCTCAGTCTCCTCACTAGAGAGCCCACCTTCTTCATTAGGCCATAAGGTTTGCCCCTCATCCAGTGAGAGTAGTTTTCACTAGAAAGGAGGGTGGCAAGACCATGTAGATTAGCCATCCTGCATTGTTTTTTTCATCCTAGGTGGTGGTAGGGGTGGTCCCCAAAGGAACACCCCAGCAGATGAGACTCAGACCAGAATAACTCCGTCTCTATTCTATCAGCTCATATTGATGAGAGAGTGAGGCTGGAAGATTGTGCTGTGTTGCATGGAGTGATCCTGAAGGAATGCTTGGTAAGTATGGGCTTCCCTGGTGGTTCAAACAGTAAAGAATCTGTCTGCAATGTGGGAGACCTGGGTTCAATCCCTGGGCAGGAAGAGCCCCTGGAGAAGGGAATGGCAACCCACTCTAGTATTCTGGCCTGGAGAATCCCCTGGACAGAGGAGCCTGGCGGGCTACAGTCCATGGGACTGCAAAGAGTCAGACAGGACTGAGCCACTAACACTTTCAATTTCACTTCATAAACTGAGGCTCAGATTGCCCTTCTCCTTCAAAACCAAGTGCAACTTCCCCTCAGTACCCAAGAAAACTGTGACTGAAAAGAAGGACAATAAAGAAATGGACTAAAAATTATCTTTCTTTGTTGTCATAACCGGTACATCAATAAATCCTGTAGATAGGATCTTCAAAATATGCCCTGAATCCTGCCATTTCTATTATCTACCAAGCTGTTGCCCTAAGAGGTAGCTACTATCATCTCTCTTGTTTATCTCTTAATGTTTGTCCTAAATTTGCTCCCTGTTGAACTAAAATGAATATTGAGTCTGTGAAAAACAGAGTTTTACTTGGGATCTTAAGAATCGCAATTTGGGAGACAGAGATTTGGGTAAAACCAAAAGAATGTTCAGGAAAGAGGAAGAGTCAAGGGCTTAGAAAAGCAAAGCCAAGAGTCTGTTCTCTGACACAGGAGAGGAGCTGCCTGTCCTCACAGGATGGCTGTTAAGAGTTATTTTAGAGTGTGCAACCAATAAATAGATAAACAGCCATGAGTTATTTTAGGATAAAATTCCAGTAAATGTCTTGAGTTTCCTGCAGATGTGCTGGATACCTTCATTAAGACAGTGAGTGGCCAAAACTTCATATTCCACCCAGGCTGAGACTCTAGGTAAATCATTTTTCTTCAGTGGCCTCTCCACTCCATCTCAGAGAGCTCTCTTAGCAGTACTAACTCCATCTTGATTTTTCTTTCATATTTCCCTCTTTTGATGGAGGTTTCTCTTTGGAAAGCACTGGAGATCAACCATTAGGTTATTTAGCATTCATGTAGGCTTTCTCAATGTTGGGAAGGCTTATTCTGAAAGAGTCATGTACTTCAGAGGGAAAGAGGTCTCTCATGCTGCCAATCCCATTCCTCTAACTGAAATGTTTAACGGTTATGATTTTAGTACATGATCAATGTCTGAAATAATTTTGATTAAGTGTTTTCCCCTAAGATAAAGATTGCCATTGTTCAGTTGCTAAATCATGTCTGACTCTTTGTGACCCCATGGACTGCAACATGCCAGGCTTCCCTGTTCTTCACTATATCCCTGAGTTTGCTCAAACTCATGTCCATTGAGTCAATGATGCCATCCAACCATCTCATCCTCTGTCCTCCACCTTCTCCTCCTGCCCTCAATCTTTGCCAGCATCAGGGTCTTTTCTAGTGTGTCGTCTCTTTGCATCAGGTGGCCAAAGTACTGGAGTTTCAGCTTCAGCATCAGTCCTTCCAATGAATATTCAGGACTGATTTCCTTTAGGATGGACTGGTTTAATCTTCTTGCTCTCCAAGGGACTCTCAAGATAAAGGTAAATATTTATAGATATTGCGTCTTCATTTTTGCTTCAAGTACCCATTGACAAAAAGGGCTAAAATAAATGTCTTAACTCTAATAATAGTGGTTCCAAGAAATATGGACTGCTTCTCTATATTTGGATGGTCCATTTGTCGGCAGGCAGTTACCATCACTTGGAGAACACCCACAGCACAGATGATGGCTGTTATGTGCCAAAGAGAAATAAGATAAGCTCAAGAACAAGACTCAAAACCAGAGAGTTGATCCCCCAAGCTCTATGTTTCTTGCCAGGGAAGGGTAGGAGTGAAGTGGACAGGGGATCTTAATAGAAAATTTATAGTTTTTAGACTCAATGAATAAAATTTTTCAAAAAATATAAAAGACAGTTTGATAATAAGAATCTAGCTTTATTACTTGTTTTTTTGGAGTTTGTCACCAAAATCTGGTCAATGCATATTATGGTGCTGTTTCAAGAAAATACATTAAAACTGCAGAAGGTAAAAATAAGGAAAGCAGGAAATGTGAAACCATGTAAAGGCCTTCAACTTAATTTTCTTTTGAAGTCTCTAAATATTTTTTAGAATTTCTTTTCTTCTGTAGTGTATCTTCTGTTGCTTTTCAGAGCAATGCACACACGAAGATTTTCTCCCGCATTATTTTGTCTTTATCAAACTCAGTTCTTTAATGTTCCAGCCCTGAGCCTTCAGATTTGTTGTGGATAGGTTTCCTCATACTGATTCAGCATGAAGATTTCTGCTGTACTTCAAGCTGACTTGATTCAGAATTGCAGGAATGTTTCTCCTGAGAATACTTGAGTGGTGGATAAGAATGACGATGTCAGCAATAACAGCAGCTTCCTTTTGTTGAAATATTGCGATGTGCCAAAATGGTACTAATAAGAATTTATGTTTCTATTTATTCTTCAAAACAGCCCCTTGAGATATGCATCATTCTTATTTTTCAGATCAAAATTCACTGGTTTGGGTAAATCACTGATTTATATAACCAAACAGTGGTAGAGTAAGATATGACCCTAGAACTGTTTGAGAGTAAAGCTTTCTATTCCTACTTCTACTGTTGCAGCTGCTACTAATACCAGCAACGGGCCAGAGAAGGTAGAGAGGAGGAGGAAAAGGGCAGAGAGAGAGGAGGAGGAGCTGAGGGTGAAGCAAAAGAAGGAGAAACTGTCATCACTCAAAAGTCTTTCCCATCCACAGTCATCCCTCTGGGATGCTCAAGCCCATTAATGGGAAGGCTTCCCTGGTGGCTCAGATGGTAAAGCATCTGCCTACAACGCGAGGAGACCTGGGTTTGATCCCTGGGTCGGGAAGATCCTCTGGAGAAGGAAATGGCAACCCACTCCAGTACTCTTGCCTGGAAAATCCCATGGACAGAGGATTCTGGTGGGCTACAGTCTATGGGGCCACAAAGAGTCAGACACGACTGAGTGACTTCACTCCTCCTCCTCCAACATTGGTTAAATCTGTGAATGCAGAACCTGGGGAGTACAGAGGGCTGGCTGTATTTTCTTATTGAAATTTTTGAATTCTGAGAACTTGGCAAGACGCGATAGGCAGCGGGCACTACAGAGGAGTAGCATACATGGATGCACAGGGTGTACACAGCTAAGACGGTACCCTAACCAACGCTGCCAGTCTAGTCAGGGCTATAGGGAGGGTTGCTGAATGCCAGAGTCAGTGAAGGACGGTGAGCACAGAAGTCCTGAGTGTGTGTGCAGAGGACGGGTGGTGGGTTAGGAAGACCTTCCTACTTAACAAACTAAGCTGGTGTCCCATGCTTGTTATTAATCACACCCAAGAGCATGCCAAGTGGTTGAATCAGCTTCTGGTCTAGGTGTCAGTGTGGATGGTAATACTCAAGAGGGCCGTTTAGTACATACTCATTAGACAGATGATCAAGTGTGCTTAAAGAAATAGAAAGATACCAGATTGAGCATGCTGTGCATTAAATCAGCATTTATGTATTTGACAGTGGAGTGTGCACAATGTCTCTATGCTGGAGCAGTGCCTAACAAACAGCAAACTCGGGAAGATCGAATCTTCTTGCCTCTCTCCAAAGTATCTTACAGACAGAAGGGACAGATTAACAGACATGGGCAAACTGGGAGAAAATGCTCTCACGTTTCCCAGAGACAGTCAAGTCATTCAGCACAGGAAGGTTTGAGTTTCTCAAGAAATGGTTTCTAAGAAAAATTTTCACTGCCTTGGCAATCTTGGGATCAGGCTGTACAGACTGTCGGCAGAAAAAGAAATGGGAAGAAATGTAAAGGGCTGGGAATCAAGCACCGCCACCATCAGTCACTTAATTGCCTCCGGACTATTGGCTTCTCAGGGAGGCTTGGAGCAGGCTGTGGAAAGGTACGGGCTTGTTTTAGAAAGAATAGATTCCTCTCATGTTGCCCTGGACGAAGCACAGTGGTCTGGGAGTCTGGAGTTCTCCTAGTTAGGAGGCTTGTTTCCAGCTCCAGCACTGACCAGCTCTCTGACTTTGAGTCTCTCAAATTACGCACATTCCTAGTCTTTCTTGGGAAAACAACACAGAACAAAATTAATATCATGGAATTGAAAACATTGAGACTTTTTAAAACCATTGCCCTCAATTTGAAAGGAAAAGGTACCAAGGAAAATAAAGGAAACGGATGTCTGCAGAGTTCTCTCCATCAACAACAGAGGTATGCTTAAGTGTTTGTATATTTTGGGCATTTAAATCATCAGAGTACGATGAGATGTATATTCTTACCTGCATCTTGATGATAAAGGACCAGAGGCTCAGCTCATTTACAAATGAGTCTTCCTGGTCAGACCCATCAGATACCAAATTAGACCTCATAGAACCTAAAAATCCACAGGATTGGTGTATATTTTACACACTTGAAAGACACAGTGCTGAGTACTGGTGTGGAGGGAGTGCTCAAAGTAGAAAATCACAGAGAAATAAGGAACCATGAAGAGAGCACTCAGTTTATAGTCAGAGACATGGGTGTGGGGGGAGCTGTTGTGGTTGCTGTTGTTGTTGTTTCCCTTTTGGGCATGTGGCATGTTGTATCTTAGTTCCCTAACCAGAGACGAAACCTGTGCACTCCTGCACTGGAAAGGCAGAGTTTTAACCACTGCAGCAGGAAGGAAGTCCTGGAGACATGGTTTTGAACTCAGTTGTGAGTTCAGTTCAGCTCAGTTCAGTCACTCAATCATGTTCGACTGTTTGCAACCCTATGAACTGCAGCACACCAAAACCAACTCCCAGAGCCCACCCCAACCCATGTCCATTGAGTCGGTGATGCCATCCGGCCATCTCATCCTCTGTCATCCCCTTCTCCTCCTGCCCTCAATCTTTCCCAGCATCAGGGTCTTTTCAAATGAGTCAGTTCTTCCCATCAGGTGGCCAAAGTATTGGAGTTTCAGCTTCAACATCAGTCCTTCCCATGAACACCCGGGACTGATCTCCTTTAGGATGGACTGGTTGGATCTCCTTGCAGGCCGAGGGACTCTCAAGAATCTTCTACAACACCACAGTTCAAAAGCATCAATTCTTTGGTGCTCAGGTTTCTTTATAGTCCAACTCTCACATCCATACATGACCACTGGAAAAACCATAGCCTTGACTACACGGACCTTTGTTGGCAAAGTAATGTCTCTGCCTTTTAACATGCTGTCTAGGTTGGTCATAACTTTCCTTCCAAGGAGTAAGCATATTTTAATTTCTTGGCTGCAATCACCATCTGCAGTGACTTTGGAGCCCAGAAAAATAAAGTCTCTCACTGTTCCCATCTATTTGCCATGAAGTGATAGGACCGGATGCCATGATCTTAGTTTTCTAAATGTTGAGTTTTAAGCCAACTTTTTCACTCTCCTCTTCCACTTTCATCAAGAGGCTTTTTATTTCCTCTTCACTTTCTGCCATAAGGATAGTGTCATCTGCATATCTGAGGTTATTGATATTTTTCCCAGCAATCTTGATTCCAGCTTGTGCTTCTTCCAGCCCAGCATTTCTCATGATGTACTCTGCATATAAGTTAAACAAGCAAGGTGACAATATACAGCCTTGACGTACTCCTTTTCCTATTTGGAACCAGTCTGTTGTTCCATGTCCAGTTCTAACTGTTGCTTCCTGACCTGCATATAGGTTTCTTAAGAGGCAGGTCAGGTGGTCTGGTATTCACATCTCTCAGAATTTTCCACAGTTGATTGTGATCCACACACTCAAAGGCTTTGGCATAGTCAATAAAGCAGAAATAGATGTTTTTTTCTGGAACTCTCTTGCTTTTTCGATGATCCAGTGGATGTTGGCAATTTGATCTCTGGTTCCTCTGCCTTTTCCAAAACCAGCTTGAACATCTGGAAGTTCACGGTTCACATATTGCTGAAGCCTGGCTTGGAGAATTTTGAGCATTACTTTACTAGCGTGTGAGATGAGTGGAATTGTGCGGTAGTTTGAGCATTCTTTGGCATTGCCTTTCTTTGGGATTGGAATGAAAACTGACCTTTTCCAGTCCTGTGGCCACTGCTGAGTTTTCCAAATTTGCTGGCATATTGAGTGCAATGCTTTCACACCATCATCTTTCAGGATTTGAAATAACTCAACTGGAATTTCATCACCTCCACTAGCTTTGTTTGTAGTGATGTTTTCTAAGGCCCACTTTACTCCATATTCCAGGATGTCTGGCTCTAGGTGAGTGATCACACTATCGTGATTATCTGGGTCGTGAGGATCTTTTTTGTACAGTTCTTCTGTGTATTCTTGCCATCTCTTCTTAATATCTTCTGCTTCTGTTAGGTCCATACCATTTCTGTCCTTTATCGAGCCCATCTTTGCATGAAATGTCTCCTTGCTATCTCTAATTTTCTTGAAGAGATCTCTAGTCTTTCCCATTCTATTGTTTTCCTCTATTTCTTTGCATTGATCACTGAGGAAGTCTTTCTTATCTCTCCTTGCTATTCTTTGGAACTCTGCATTCAAATGGGTATATCTTTCTTTTTCTCCTTTGCTTTTCACTTTTCTTCTTTGCACAGCTATTTGTAAGGACTTGTCAGACAGCCATTTTGCTTTTTTGCATTTCTTTTTCTGGGGATAGTCTTGATCCCTGTCTCCTGTACAATGTCACGAACCTCTGTCCATAGTTCATCAGGCACTCTGTCTATCAGATCTAGTCCCTTAAATCTATTTGTCAATTCCACTATGTGATCATAAGGGATTTGATTTAGGTTGTGAGTTACTGTTGGGTAAGTCACAGACCTGCTTTAAAACTATATTCTCATGTTAAAAATAAAGAGGTAATAGTAGTCCTTTTATTTTTTGAGCATCCCTCATCCAAAACTAATTATAATATTCTTTAAAGGTTAAAACTAATATGTGAATAGCAGTTATTTTAATATAAGAAATAAAGATTGACATAATAATGAATCAATGTTTGTTACACTTCTCTTGTGTTAATGATCATGCTATATTTGTAACATCTGTTTTTAGCTCTTGTTTTCATCCTATCCAAGAGGACATGGAGAATCAAAATTGTATTTTTGGGGGGTTAATATGTTAATGCAAAACCCAGCAAACAACATATGCTAGTAAATATTTGTTGAATGTGTGACAAATGTCAGAGGGAAGAAAAAAAAAAACTTGCAGAGAGCAGAGAGAGGCCAAAACAATTTTTGAGAAGTGCTCTAAAGGCTGCCTGGAAGAAGGTCAGCATTCAATTACTGGGAGAGGACCAACAGGCAGAGGATGACGTCCAGGTCACATGGCTTCTGAGGAAACTGTGATCCCTACCTGCACAGGGGTTGCTGCGGTGTTCTTGGCTTAGCTTGGAGGACACTGGAACCATTCCACATGTCTGAGCATGTTGATCCAGATTATACTGGATCTGTGAGCCTCAGCAAGAAATTTTTAATAGCAGGGAAATCATAAAGGGGAGTTTCCAGCTGGGAGCAAAATGGGGATGGGTGTAACCTGGACTCTGCCCAAGTGAGCACCAGGCCTGCATAAGGAAGCCAGAGAAAATTAGAGAGAGGAAGGCCACATGCTAATTCTCAGGGAATCTGCAAAGTCAAGAGGTCTACTCAGTCTCATCTTAATCAAACCTTTTCTCCCTATGATAGCATGAACATATTAGCTGTCTCAGAATAACCTCAGTTAATTCAGACCCATTTCCCCTACTTTGCCATCCAACCACCTGTCCATTTATTTTTGCACTGATTCATTTATTTACAAAATGGGTATTTTGAACTTGCTGGGTTAAGCTCTGGAAATAAAAAAAGATGAGAAACAAGTGCAAAAATACAAATGAAAGAATCATGTGCCTTCTTCTCAGTCCTCTAAAAGTGGCCGGTGTCTCTCTGTTCAACTGAAGGCTTTGTATACATTGTCAAATGTAACCCTCACAACAGACCTGAGTGGATTAAGCTTCTGGATTCAGACTGGAATTTCCCAAAGCAGATAAATTTGAAAGCTAATATGTTCCTAAAGAACAAACTCATCTTAATCTAGTGTTGAATAAAATCAAATGTCTCTGCTTCTGTGCAATCTCTCTGTTCTACACTCAGTCCTCTGTTGCCCATAGCTCATAGATGCATGTGTTAATCTTAATGTTTTAGATAACAGAGCAAGTGCAAGGACCACAGAAACACTAGCTCAGTTGGAGAAACCTTAGACACCCTCTGGACTTCCCTGGCAGCTCAGTTGGTAAAGAATCTGTCTGCAATGCAGAAGACCCTGGTTTGATCTGCTGGAGAAGGGATGGGCTACCCACTCCAGTATTCTTGGGCTTCCCCTGTGGCTCAGTTGGTAAAGAATGCACCTGGAATGTGGGTGACCTGGGTTTGATCGCTGGGTTGGGAAGATCCCCTGGAGAAGGGAAAGCCTACCCACTCCAGTATTCTGGCCTGGAGAATTCCATGGACTGTATAGTCCATGGGATCACAAAGAGTTGAACATGATTTCAACACTTTCATTTCACTTCACTAGACACCCTGTATTGGTTCTCCTGAATCACGAAGGGCTCTTGATTTCACTTACTCAATTACATGGCAGACTATGAGAATTAAAGGGATGGACAGAATGACTACAGAGTTTGTGTCTTTATTTAACTTATTATTTATTTAGTCAACTTGAGCAGAAGCTCTTAGATATAGGGATTAGCTGAGTTCTGTGGAGCTGTACTGCTGAAGAAGATTATAAAACTGTGTTTAGAGTGAGAAAACAGAGGAAGTTGCCAACAATAAATGGAAACCCAGTGAGTTTTATGATCGTTTAGCAAAAAACCTTCAGTTTATGTTTGCAGGCAGGTAAAACAACAACAGATACTGGGGAATAAAGTTAACCTGCATTCAGAGCATTTTATTAAACAAAAAACAGGAGAAAAATAATACTGCAAGTTCTGTTAGTTACAGCCAAGTTGTGTGTATGCTGGCAGTTATTTTGCTGTTTTATTATCAGATGCTTTAATAAATGAACAAGAAATGTTTATGGCAGGAAAACAGTGCTGCTGCTAAGTTTTAAGGACGAGTGGAATTCTGAATGAGAAAGGTGGGAGAAACTTCCAGAAAGTACTCTATGATTCTCAATATATTCTGATGTCTTTTTTGCAAAAACTACTGAGTTAAGAAGCAAAAACATAAATTTTATGAGTATGGATGATGTGCAATGACAGTGAATCAACTTCTTATACTAATTTACCAATTCATTTCATGTAACAAGTAGTACTGAGCATTTTTCCAGCTTGGCACCATACTAGCTATTATAGTTACAGCAAGGAGCACCATTTGGACACACGAAGTCTCCTCCAGGGCCCCAACAGCCCTCCTCCACTTTGCTAACAGTATGAACTTTAAAGGACATAAATCCTGTGTATTTAAAACATAATCCAAATTCCTTCCTTGGACTTGAAGATCTTGGCTTGGTTTTCACTTGTTGCCTTTGAACCAGGAGCATTTTGTCCCTTTGCAGAGACTCATTTCCCCAGATGCTCCACGATTTACTTCTCAGCTACTTCTCTGTTGGCCCACCAGATGTTTCATAATTTTATTCCCCTTCTATAATTGCTCACTTTCTGGACTTAAGTTTATTTTTCATTTTGAACAAGTTCTATTGCTCCCTGATGAAAAGAAGGCTCCCAAACACCTCCGCTGTTTTCTCACTGCTGTATCTTCTGCACCACCTTGCAGGTACCCAGTAAATATTTGATAAATGAATGATTTCTAGTTTCAGTAGGGTTTCTAACCATTGAAACAAGTAAATACCATTAGATGTAAAGAGTAGTATTAAAGACACGGTGGTGTATTAAAGTGATGAGACTATAAAATATAAAATGGCAGGGTGGGCAATTTGGTTAAATGAAAGCTAAGAAGGTGGTCATGAGAAGAGCTGTAGGGCAGAGCTGTGTACCAACAGTGATGGACAGAGGCTGAAGGTTTAGTAATATTTAAATAAATACCTGCTGCTGCTAAGTCACTTCAGTCGTGTCCGACTCTATGCGACCCATAGACGGCAGCCCACCAGGCTCCCCCGTCCCTGGGATTCTCCAGGCAAGAACACTGGAGTGGCTTGCCATTTCCTTCTCCAAAATAAATATCTAAATAATATTTAACACTAATATTGTCAGATATAAATCAATTCACTCACTAATCAATTAATGAAACCACAAATACTTGGATGTCTACTTTGGGTAGTGACAAAACTCAGACATGGGAATGTGGTGTAAACAGGATCTCTAGGAAACTTTCATCCAGAGCTCTGTGCTGGTCACATAACCGTAACAATGTTCAGGGCAAATTCTCGAGAAAAATGATACCCAAACTCCAAGGACACTGTTCTTCAAAGACTCTATGATAAAGCATAGCAAGTTTGAAAAGCAGAGAGAAGAGAGAAGTTGCTAATGAAAACTGTAGCATAAAGATGATCCAGCAAAGGAGATCTCCTTGGACAGCAAGGAGATCAAACCAGTCAGTTCTAAAGGAGATATTCGTGGAAGGATTGATGCTGAAGCTGAAACTCCAATACTTCGGCCACCTGAAATGAAGAGCCAACTCATTGGAAAAGACCCTGATGTTGGGAAAGATTGAGAGCAGGAGGAGAAGGGGGTGACAGAGGATGAGATGGTTGGATGGTTTCACCAAGTCAATGGACATGAGTTTGTGCAAACTTAGGGAGAGAGTGGAAGAAGGGAAGCCTGGCATGCTGCAGTTCATGGGGTCACAAAGAGTTGGACATGACTTAGTGACTGAACAACAATGAACAGTAGCAAAGCAGAAACATTTACCTACAGCAGGAAACTGCCCATCATATCCAGGATAGCATGTGTGCTCAATCACTAAGTCGTGTCTGACTCTTTTGTGACTCTATGGACTGTAGCCCTCCAGGGCCCTCTGTCCATGGGATTGTCCCAGCAAGAATACCAGAGTAGATTCCCATTTCCTCCTCCATGGGTTCTTCCCAAACCAGAATGTCTCCTGCAGCTCCTATATTGGCAGGCAGATTCTTGATCACGGAGCTGTCTGGGAAGCCCATATCCAGGACTGGCAGAGATCAAAGAGAAGAAGCTCAGTGTTTGACCTTGCTACTTCCTAGCTCAACGTCAATAAAAAAGACAGTGAATTGTACTGAATCTCAATTTCCTCATCTGTAATGTGGAAACAGTAATCTTGTCTTACCACATTGTTATGCTAATTAAATAAAATAAAATGCATGTTGATTTACTATCCCAGTGCTGAAAGTCAGTGCCTATCCCATGTTCTGTTTTAGAGCATGACATAGGAGTCTATTTTATTCTCTGAGTGAATAAGCTCAGACCTTGCCTGAAATATATTTGTTATTTGACTTGTCCTGTTGCATCTCTGTGAAAATGTGACAAGTCACAGTATTTTGGTTTTCTAAAATAAAAGAACAGAGTCTATATTTTAACACACATTGGTTATAGTACAACCAATCTGGCACTGGTGAAAATCAATGGTTTTTTGTGGCCAGTGGTCTGTGTCATGTTAGATTACGTTCATATGTGCATTACTTTTTTTCTCAGATCTAATACTGTAATTTATTAATCAAGTTGCAGCGAGCCACGCACGAGAAGCCCGGTATTCAATAACATACTTCGTGCTTTAGGAACTTGGTAATGCTTGACCAATGACTGAAGGCTGGAATATCTAAGCTTCTTCTCTAGTAGCCGGGAGAGGCCGCCTCCCCAAATCTATTTCTGACAGCTCAGGCAGTTGATTAAATCGCACACATCTCCTCCTCCTTGCCGTCCAAGAAATGCTGGATTCTCAAACTGAAGAGATGTTGATTAAGATGATGTCGGACAATTAATTATGCGCCACGATAACCTCTGACCTGTGCGAGTTCTTTCTATTTTAATCAGTTGAGACTCCAAATTAGCAGATAATTACATTCTTGTGTTTTAATCAAGCCGTGGGCAGCAGGGAAAGATGGTGAAGTACAGCTCATGTAGAGAATTCATTTTGTGGTAAAGTCTTTTTTAACTGAAGGTTTGAAAAGGATAATTATTTCAATTATTTTACTTCTGTTAACTTGAAATTCTCTTCAAACAGGAGTTTTTGTGTTAAAGAACAACTTCTGAGATAGGACATGTGTTTGGGTATAAAAAAGTGTTACTCAGTTCTGTCTGACTCTCTGTGACCCCATCGACTGTAGCACACTAGGCTTCTCTGTCCATGGGATTCTCCAGGCCCTAGTACTGGAGTGGGTGGCCATTCCCTTCTCCGGGGGACCTTTCTGACCGAAGGATCAAACCCTGGTCTCCTGCAGTGCAGGCTGTCTGAACCACTGGGGAAGCCCATGTTTCAGTGTAAACACCGCCAATTGTGAATCAGAAGGGAGGGAGTGAAGATTGTGTATGCTGCCTGATCAATGGAAATATATATGATCTTATATTTATAGCAAATGCAGGTCTCCAAGGGAGTTGATACTACTCTTGAAGAACGAACTATAGGAACAGAGTGAATGACTTTAGAATTTTTAAATCAATAACCTGGCATAATATTGACACACAGACACACCAGAAAAGCCTAGCACAAATATGTTGTTCAAAGTATTATTAATAAGAGTAAAAAAGTAATTAATAGTAAAATTTGGAGGGCAAAGCTCACTTAGAAAATGTTTATATAAATTATTATATGTATTCTTTATTAAGTAGTATGCACTCATTTTAAAAAGGCAAGTAATGTAATTTGTCAGAACACAAAAGTTTCTGTGTTACCTAATCAAATTTATGCAAAGATAAGATAATATCCCGATCATGATAATGACTGACAGGAAAGCTGGACAAAGTCTTTGGGTATGATATTATAGATATATTTTTCCTTTTTAATGCATTAGCAAAATAATTTATGCTTCTAATGGAACTCATTTTAACATAATTTTAGAAACAATTGAATTTACGGTTTTTCAAGGAAGACTGACATGTGTCTTGGTTAAAATAGAAACCATAGTGCCATGACAGCATAAGCTTCATTCACAAACCAAACCTGATGGATTGATTTCCAGTACAGTTTCTGAAGCTTTAAATTGAGAAGAAATGTGAGTGCCTGCTAGGCTGGACAGAAAAGAATGCCAGAAGTGTCCACCGTAAACAAGAAAGGAATCCTGGCTGAGCGTGATGGTGGTCAAAGGTAACATGATCTGGAGCCACACGTGCCAACCTAGACTGTCAACTAACTAGGAGGCCAGGTGTCTCAAAGTTCCTGTTACCCCAAGTGTTTGTCATTGACAACACCTAGGAGC
Organism: Bos javanicus; assembly: GCF_032452875.1. Lineage (NCBI taxonomy): Eukaryota > Metazoa > Chordata > Mammalia > Artiodactyla > Bovidae > Bos > Bos javanicus. The sequence goes on from NC_083881.1 coordinate 5,159,068, forward strand.
CTGTTGGAAACGCTGAATCTCGGGCTTTACACCAGGCATGTAAATCAGAACCGGCATTTTCCTAAGACCTCCAGGTGATTTGTAGGCATATCAATGTTTAGAAGGATCTGCTCTAACTCAGCAGTCCATCATCTGTAAAAGGGACTCACAGCGTCAACTTCCCAGGGTGGTTTTCAGGAATAAATGTGCTAATGCAAGTTGAATGCATGTTACAATGCCTGAAATATATTATACCATAGTAACAACACACATTATATTATCTCATTTCTCCAATATACCTCAGCTGTTTTGTAAGTATATTGAGATTTTATCTATACTCAGAAGAGAGCAACTCCACCTCCTACAACATTTATATTGACATCAAATTCCACATGGTGAACACTGATGAGTCTGAGATCTGGAAGAACTTGAAGTCATTAAGCAAAGATGCAATCACGTTAGACTGATGAAGGAAATCTTGGGACTTAAATATTTGCAATCATTTTGATAACAGATGAAATAAAAGGTTCACTTACAGAAAATCCAACTCTGCAGAGTCCCGATTCCAGTAAATTCGAGTTCTTATTCATATATGCAGTCTTCCCCCCATGGTCGAACCCTTCCAGCCATTTCCACTTCATCTTTTTGTTCATAGACAAAGCCTTTTAAACTGTAGAAATTTTGACAACTTTAGAGTCAGTTTTTTGACAGAGATAAATAACACAGGGCAAAAATAAAGGAAGATAGGCTTGGTTATAACAGTGCATATTTATACATGTACTTCTTAATTTCTTTTGCACTTATTTCATATATATTACTTCTAGTTTTTAAAATATATTAATGGTCCTCTAAGATGAGAAAGAAACATTTTTTTTTAATTTTAGATGAGCTATCTGAAGGTGAAGAAGCTGAAGAAAATTGGGAAAACAGTCATAACTGAAATGCATAAAGGAACTTCACGGTTTGTTTAGTCTAGTCAGAGAGTACCAACTGGTAAGATCAAAATGTACAAACAAACATTTAAACCCTTTGTTTATTTTATTGATTCCATTCATCTGTTTCTTCATTCACGTAACGGTTTGTGCCTGCACTTTTTCACTGCAAAAACTTAAGTGGAATTTGACAAAACCTTGCTGTCAAAATACTTGTGCACATTGTCATGGGTGTGTTTGTGTGTGTGTTGGGACAGAGAGGGATGGTATCACATGTAAGCCAGGAAGCAAGATGCTTTGTCATAAACAATTCTTCCTTTGAGCTTTACTTGGTTCTGTAACCTTCCATTAAAAAAAAAAAAAAAAGCCGAAGAATAATGCTTTTGAACTGTGGTGCTGGAGAAGACTGTTGAGAGTCCCTTGGATTGCAAGGAGATCCAACCAGTCCATCCTAAAGGAAGTCAGTCCTGAGTATTCATTGGAAAGACTGATGCTGAAGCTGAAATTCCGATACTTTGGCCACCTGATAAGAAGAATTAACTCATTGGAAAAGACCCTGATGCTGGGAAAGATGCAGGAGGAGAAGGGGACAACAGAGGATGAGATGGTTGGATGGCATCACCAACTCGATGGACGTGAGTTTGAGCAAGCTCTGGGAGTTGGTGATGGACAGAGAAGCCTGGCATATTACAGTTCCATGGGGTTGTAAAAAGTTGGACACGACTGAGTGACTGAACCAAACTGAACCTTCCATAATGCAATTGCAGAGATAGTTTATGCCTATCCTAAGACACATATCAGAGAAGGCAATGGTACCCCACTCCAGTACTCTTGCCTGGAAAAATCCCATGGATGGAGGAGGCTGGTGGGCTGCAGTCCATGGGGTCGGTAAAAGTAAGACACCACTGAGCAACTTCACTTTCACTTTCACTTTCATGCTTTGGAGAAGGAAATGGCAACCCGCTCCAGGCAAGTGTTCTTGCCTGGAGAATCCCAGAGATGGGGGAGCCTGGTGGACTGCCGTCTATGGGGTCTCACAGAGTCGGACACGACTAAAGCGACTTGGCAGCAGCAGTAGCAGCAAGAAACATATGATTTTAAAGGAAACACTCCCTTCTATAAAGACAGATTATTGCCTACTGAAATAGGAATGCAGGTTGCAGGGGGAGGGGGCTGGATTAATCAATAGGTCCTATGCAATATCCTCAGTGATTTTTTAAAAGGAAGTATGGAGAATGAAGTAGCTAAAAGTGTCCTTCCAAGAGAAAGTTTCTGAAATATGGGCAACATTAAGATCATTAATTTTCAGTAAATTAATTGAAGCTTCAGGAAGATTCACCTGCTGAATTACTCTCTTCTTAAACACATTATACAAAGTCATCTCTTTCCTCATCTGTGTGTGTGTGTTTGTCATTCAGTAGTGTCTGACTCTTCTGCGACCCCATGGACTGTACTGGACCAGGCTCTTCTGTCCATGGAATTCTCCAGGCAAGAATACTGGAGTGGGTGGCCATTTCCTTCTCCACGGGATCTTCCCGACCGTGGGATCAAAGCTGGATCTCCTGCACTGCAGGCAGATTCTTTACTGTCTGAGCCTCCAGGGAAGCCCAAACACCCAGTGCTTGCCAAATTGCCAGTAGTGTCTCTGTGACCCTGTAGATTGTAGCCCTCCAGGATCCACTGTCCATGGGAGCTTCTCCGGACAAGAATACTGGAGTGGGTTGCCATTTCCTTCTCCAGGGGGTCTTCCCCACCCAGGGGCTGAACCTAGGTGGCTCTCCTGCATTGGAAGCAGATTATTTATGATCTGAGCCACCAGCAAAGCCCTTCCTCATCTGTGGTCATCTGATCTCATTTCGTTTCCAGGTTGTTCTACATGAGGGCCATTTTTCCCTCTGCAGTGAAAGTGGGACGCTGGCCTAATCCATTCAGAAGGGGCTGGAGGGGCTGCCAGGAGATGCATTGCTGTCCGGCAGTAACGTCCTGCCTGAACGCACACCGTTAGGCAGGTAGGCAGCCACACAGTTTGGCTGATAGAGGTGCTTGTGACCTGTGTGACGGGGATTAATGGGCATCTATTCTGGGCACCATCCTCTACTGAACCTGAGGTCACCTTTGTTGTTTGCAGACACTCCCAGATCCCCCCGCTCCCCGCCCTTGATGACACCACTCTCTGCCTTTGGAGCCATCGATTCACCCTCACTGTCCTTCATTTGAAGTGAACAGTCAGAGAGAGGAGGGAGCAGTGATAATTATGAAGCTGCCAATTTCTGAGAAGCAGGAAACCTCATGCTTGCGTTAAATATGACTCAAGCTCTTCATTGTGAAAGCTAGTGTTCTTGCAGTCCCCATGCAAACGCTGCTTTCTCTCTGGCCTCTGGTTTTCTCTTCCACAAAGGGAGGGAACTGAAATAATCACTTATGTGAATAAATGCTTTTCTAATCAAACTCAAGAGCCTCTTTGTGACATCTGTGCTACATCCCGGAAGGTGCTTTGATTCAATTGTGGCTTATTTCTGGCGTTGTTTCTCAGGTACTTTGGTTCTCTATGGTATATTAAAGAGCTTATACCTTGTTTTCTAAAGATAACCCCAAGCTAGCAATACTCTGAGGGAATGATCAAGTTGTACCTTAAGTGCTCAGGTCCTGTAGACTTATTGATGCCATCATTTCTTGTTTGTGCTTCCATTTTAGAACTCAAAGTCCTTGTTAGAAATCCCATTCCTGCCTTTTGGTGACCTTATAATGTGGCATTAAATAATCAGAGTTCTGTCAGCCAGGCCATTTTTTTGTTACAAATAAAAGATCTGATCAAAACTGTCGTGTATGAAGCAATATGTAATGTATTTTTCTCATTATTAAGGAGTGACTAAGTAGACTTCAGAGAAGGCAATAGCAACCCACTCCAGTACTCTTGCCTGGAAAATCCCACGAACAGAGGAGCCTGGTGGGCTGCAGTCCATGGGGTCACGAAGAGTTGAACACGACTGAGCGACTTCACTTTCACTTTTCACTTTCATGCATTGGAGAAGGAAATGGCAACCCACTCCAGTGTTCTTGCCTGGAGAATCCCATGGACAGGGAGCCTGGTGGGCTGCCGTCTCTGGGGTCGCACAGGGTCGGACACGACTGAAGCGACTTAGCAGCAGCAGCAAGTAAACTTAGTTTCAGGCATGATTGGTCCAGGTGCTCAAAAGATGCTCTGTGGATCTTATTCATTTTCTCTGTCTTGAATCATGCCCTTTCAAAATTCAAATTAAAGCCCTAAGCCCCAGTGTGACTGGATTTGGCATTCAGGAGGTAATTGAGGTTAAACGAGGTCCTAAGGCTTAGGTCCTAATCTGATACAATTGATATTCTTCTGAGAAGAGGAAGAGAGGTCTCTCGCCCTCTCTCCGTGCCCCCCTCTTCTGCCTCGGGAAAGGCTATGTGAGGTCACATGGGAGGGTAGCCTCTGAACCAGGAAGAGAGTTCTCACTAGAACCTGACTGCTCTGGCCCCCTGATTTCAGGTCTCCAGCATCCACAACTGTGAAAAAATAAATTTCTGTTGTTTAAGCCAAGCAGTATACGGTATTGTTTTTATGGCAGCCCGAGCTGGTTAACAGAGCTTTTCATTATGTGTTTATTCCTTGTGATAGTTTAAAGATCATTACAAATCCTTAGCTACCACTTCCACTGATAACTGGAACAGAGTTTCCATCCTCTTGAGCCTGAGCTTGCCTCAGTAACTTGTTTGGTAAGCGAGATGCAAAAGAAGTGATGTTCTGGAACTTTCCAAGCTTGACCATAAGAAGAAGCCTTGTAGTTTTCTCCCAGTTTCTCCTGGAATATTCACTCTGGGGGAACCTAGCCACCATGTAACAAGGTAAACTACCCTGGTTAGGGAAAAACACATGGATTTAAAGATGTAGACAGTGGAAGGAATTAGGTTAGATTTTGGGAGCAAGTATCAGGTATTATGTGTTAATAAATAATAACAATGATGGTAATGTCTAATAGTGAGTGAGATTCAATGTGTGTCAGAGATTAATTAGGTGACTTACATAGGCCTTTGTAAAATAAATACACAGATTTTAAATATATGTGTATATGTATATATATACACACATATATATACTGGATTGACCACAATTTTCATATTTTCATTTGTAACATCTTACAGAAAAAGCTGAACAAATGTTTAGGCCAAAAAAAAAAAAATGTTTAGGCCAAACCAATGCTTTCTTAAAATCTATGGGATAAGAATTATTACTGTGGCCAGTTCAAAGACAGAGAAACTGAGGATTAAAAGCTAAATAGCTTGACTGATCTTATTCAGCTGCTAATGGCAAAAATTAAGATTTGCCTAACTCGAGTCCTAGCTCTCTGCCACCACGCAGTTCTTGTCCTTGTTTTTTCTTGCTTCGTGGTTCTGTTGGTATACTATCACCCACCACGTTGGACTTGGTACAGAATCTTGTCTGGTGCTTCTCAGGTGCAACTAGTGGTAAAGAATCATCTGTTAATGCAGGAGACACCAGAGACAGGGGTTTGATCCCTGGGTCCAGAAGATTCCCTGGAGTAGAAAATGGCACCATATTCCAGTATTCTTGCTTGGAGAATCCCATAGACAGAGGAGCCTGGCAGGCTGCAGCCCATGGGGTCACAAAGAGTTGGACATGACTGAGTAACTGAGCACACACGCCTTATGGTATCTACCATGACTTTGTTTATTGAATTGGACCTTTAAAACCATTATTTTTTCATCTTATCCCAATGATTCTCAGAAGCAGATATTTTAGTCTTCACTGAGCAGAGATGAAAGCTGAGTCTCAGGAAAGCACTGACTGGTGGACATCATGTGCAAAGTCTGCACCGCTGTGTAGCCGGGCATCACTTGTCTCTTAGAGCTTTGGTTCTGAAACTCCTTCCTTTGGTTAATCTCAGAGCCTTCTCCTCTTTCATCACTACATGGAGTTGCTGAAGTCTCAGGAATCCAGGAATGAGCTAAAGCCATCCCTCCTACCGCTGCTCTGCAAGTTTGGATGGGAGTTCCCTCAAAGAGTGGAGTGTTTCATTTGTTCAATTCATCAAAGATCTGCCATCATTCATATCATGCACTGAGCTACCCACGCCTTGACCTTATTCTCCCAGAGTAGCCTCTAGTTAAATCGAGCTGGGAATTTTCAGCTGAAGTGGAATGGGAAAGATAGAAGACAGAAAGAAGGGGAATTGAATGTCTGCTTGCTTCATTGCTCCAGCCCAGATCAGATAGATATATCAAGATTTATTATTATAATCTTCCTGTGGTCTGAAAATCTGAGAGCTTATGAGCTGGAAAGTGGGTTGAGAGAGTAGATTACATACAGAAAACACTTTTAAAGCCACACAGAAAATCTCTATTTCTATAGTCGTATCTTTCTTTGGGACTGGCTTGACCAAGCTTGTTTATAAATAGACTGGTCTCCAAATAGCACCTGGACATTACAAACAACAAATCTATGTCATAGAACGGACGTTTACCTTCCTGAGGAGACAGATCAGCACTGATGCAGGCAATGTGCGCACTGAAGTGGAAGTATGATATCTTTGGAGTTAAAGATAAGATTCTGAAAGTTTTAAACTGTGAGAGTTGAGTAAATGGGCCAAGGATGGTGAACATCAGTTTCCTTTCTATAAAACAGAGATGAAGACATGCTTCATAAGGTAATTCATATATAAATTATCCCTAGCTATGCGTGACTTTCATGTTGCCTGAGCGAACGGTGGCTATTGTAAATTGTTAATGTAAGATTATTCTTATTATAACCCTTAAGTGTGTTTGAAATTGTATATTTCTACTCAAAATTATGTGAACAATAAGTTATTATGACAGTTCATTGACATTATACATAAAACACAGGTTTTCCTAGTTATGTCAAAGTCTAGAATATTTGCCAAAAATTATCATTGGCGTATTTACAAAAATGTATTAATACATATAATATTTATACATGTGCATCTATACATATAGTGTGTGCTTATTTATACATATAATATGTACAAATTTTTATGTTTTATATGTATAGTCCATCCATACATCCAATAAACATATTGGATATTCATATGTTAAATTCTGTTATTTCATGGAAATTCTAGGCCCAAAGAAATATAAAATCAAGTCCTAGATTTATGACTAACACTGTAAGTTTTAGATTTATATTCAATTCTAAATCCCGCCCCATTATTTACTACTTTTGTGTCAAGAGTACTTTTAATATGACTAAAAGACCACAGAATTTACCATAGGACAGATGTGGAATTTTAAATTAAAGATTTAAAATTTAATGTGAAATTTTAAGTTAATTCCTTCAGGTTCTCAATTTCCTTATGTATAAAAAAAAAAAAAACTAGAACCACGCACTTATTTTGATAAAATAATAAGGTCTATGCAATCCTTAGCCATTCTGACCTAATTAATAAAATATTCCAATAAATACTGACCATTATTTGAACTGTGGTATTGGAGAAGAGTCTTGAGAGTCCCTTGGATTACAAGGAGATCAAACCAGTCTATCCTAAAAGAAATCAATCCTGAATATTCATTGGAAGGACTGAGCTGAAGCTGAAACTCCAATCCTTTGGCCACCTGATACGAAGAACTGACTCATTGGAAAAGACCCTGAAGCTGGAGAAGATTGCAGGCAGGAGGAGAAGGGGACAACAGAGGATGAGATGGTTGGATGGCATCACCAATTCAATGGACATGAATTTGGGTAAACTCCGGGAGTTGGTGATGGACAGGGAAGCCTGGTGTGCTCCAGTCCATGGGGTCGCAAACAGTTGGACACAACTGAGCAACTGAACTGAACTGAACTGAGGCACAAGGACAGTGAGATATATGTGATCTTTATCACAATTTAACCACAATATGTGATCAGATATAGATATAGATATGTATGATATATACAGTGTATATGTGAGACATCTACATGGGCAGTTGAACACAGTTCATATGTTTAAATCTGATAAATATTTCTTATTTTAACAAAAAAAGTACATGATGCTTTTTTTTTTTTTAATATCAAGCACATCCAGAAATTTCTCCTCACCTCCCCACATTTAATGGAGGATTGAGTTCAGCACTTATTTCTCTGGAATTGTAATTCCAAATTAAGAAAATCAACAATGCTTCAGTGATGACAAGTGATGCTTGACTTTTGACTTGAGCAGGAGTTTTCAGCAGGAAGTGTGTTGAGGGGGAGGGGGTTGTAGCAAACTGAGCTTCTATGCTCTGTCTACACTGGCTGTCCCACCTCAGGCCTTCCCACTGTGGCCTGGAGAGCATCTGCTTCCATCTTACTAGGAATTTACCGAAAAGAGGCCTACTCTCAGGCTGTTTGTGTTAACTCTCCAAGTTTTTAAGTGTTGGGAAATGATTTTTTAAACTGTAGAGTTAATGCAAAGTTGCATTAACTTCATTGCACTTTTGCAGCCTCTATGTGGAGTGATTTCTTCTTCTTCTCTTTTTTTTTTTTTTTCACTTCTAAGGCCGTGAAACTAAACTCTGGTCTCTCAGCAACTAGCAAACTGTTCAATACATTCTCACTGTCCATGGCCACATCATGGCTGTCCAGTAGGCTAAGCTCAAACCAGGCCAAGGAAGGGATGTGAAAAAGCTAATTGAACACACTTACAGAAAAGTCTTCATTGACTAGAAACTCTATTTAGAAACGTGAGTGTTTTTATTAGTTGTACCTACAAGGATAAGGGATTCAACCTTTCACATGAAAGCAGAAAATAAGTGTGCTCTTCTTCATCGGTGTATATTGTAACTCTCCAATGTATTGTTCAAATCCCTTTATGATCTGTAGCCTATCTACTTCCCACAATTAAATCCCCTTGTCTGCATGTCCCCTATACTTTGACTAGATTATGTGCCCTATACTCTGACTCCAATTGTTCAAACTTCCAAAACACACATGCTTTTCTTATCCTTGTACAAGAAAACATTCACTTTTCTTCCTGCAACATCCTAGAAGTTTGCTAAGTCCTGTCTGACTCTTGAGACCCCACGGACTATAGCCTGTCAGACACCTCTGTCCATGGGATTTTCCAGGAAAGAATACTGGAGTGGGTTGCCATTTCCTTCTCCAGGGGATCTTCCTGATCCAGGGATTGAACTCAGGTCTCCTGCATTGCAGGCAGATTCTTTGCCAACTGAGTTACGAGGGAAGCCCTGGGCTCTCTGCACACTTGAAAACCATCTTATGATTCTAAAGTCTCAGCCACTTCTTCTCTGTGAAGCCTTATTGGCCTCCAGTCCCCTGAGCATAGTTGCTCAAAGACTTTGTGTGATCCTTGGGTCTTACACAGTCAGCAACCAAGGCTTTTATTCACATTCCTTTGCAATCACTGTTTTAAACATATGTCTTCCCAATTAGCTGGTAAGCTCCTCTAAGGCAGAAGCTATATCCTATTGATCTCGGAATCTTCAAGGCCGTGCTTTGTCCAACATTTAATATATACTCTTTTTGACAGTAAAATAAAGTTTACATATTTTCATACATGTATCTCCCTTCTGTGACCCCTAATTAAGCATTTCATAACTGCCAAAATGAGAGAGTTTTATGCTTTTAACAGAGCCAATCATTTATGCAAAAATCAAGCTAGCCCTCTTCTATCACTGGCTTCATCAGTGGCAATTAAGATGAAGTACTGAGACCTTGCTAGAAATAAAAATTGAAGTTGATGATAAACACTATGGTGGGTAAGCAGATCATCTCTTTTCCATATTAAATGAGAGCTGCACGTTTCAGGAGGCAAATCGCCATCGTGTTGAAAAATCAACCCCATTAGAGGTACTACTTAATAACCATGTCTGTGTTCACGACTAACTCTAAACTGTACCGGTGCCTCAAATGTCACAGAGCAGAACAGCTTCCTACATTTTCTCCTGATTGAGATGAGACTGCTACATTTGTCTAACAATATTTCACCCTTTGCTTGATAAATAACGTTGGGAGTTAGATGACATTCTTCTCTTTTTTAAGATCCATGAAAGAACTTGCAAAGCGCTATTTCCTGAGTGTGCTGGAGTGGTGAGAGGGAAGAAGAACATAGTCAATAAAATTGAGGCGTGGGATCGATAGCTTTCTAATGTATTTGAAACTGAATGGGAGGAACAGGATACAAAGATTTGTTCATTTATGAAACATACATCTTGTGGGCATTTCTGGGCAGGCTTTGGGTTGAGTGATAGTTAACAAAATGAATAGGACACCTTCCTTCTCCTTAGAAAGACCACAGTCTAGTGGGCAAGGCAGACACAGCCCAAAACGGAAAAGGCGGCGGAGGAAGGTGAAAGCAGGAACAGGGTGCTATAAAAACAAGAAGGTTAATTTGCCTAATTAAATAGCAAGTTGAGATTCAAACCCACGACTGTCTGACTGATTAGGGGGAAGAGTGAAAACTCATATTCATCAGGCTGCTTAAAAATTCTCATTTGATGCCAGCTCATATCCTGTTCTGTTTCTCATTATTTTTACAACAATCTCCGGTATTTTTTTCCTTTTTGCACAAAGCATTATCAAATCCATTAAAAAAAGAACACAGAATCTTCCAAAATGCAATATACTACAATTAGGGAATCCACCTTTCTGAAGGAAAAATGATTCAAGACACAGATACTGTGGCAAGATATTCACTCCTCTCAAAGACAAACGTAACCACTGAACACAGACAAGCTTTTCGTCAGGGCTGTGGAATACAGATAGAGATAAAAACCTGACGGTAGACAGACTGTCAGGGTTAGAGACAGCAGGGCTTGATCAGAGAAAGGCAATTAGTGCCAAAGTGAACTTGCAGCTGTCACTTTCTTAAAATGAGATTATACGATACGAAGAACGGAATCAGTCCCTGTAGTCTTTCCTTTTAACAAACTGAGTCTTTAAAAGCCTGCTGGCTTTCACTTTCAAACTCTGAAATTCCTAGGACTGAGAAAATTATGTTTCATTATCTCCCTTCCACAGTTTTTCCCTGTCCCTCCAATCTCCCCACTAGAGTGGTACATTGGAATTGCTTTGTCAAGAACCTGTAGTTTCTGTTAGAGGTTGCACTTCAATTTCATGGTATCCAGGGAAGGGGTAATTATTCACTTGGCTAGCAATACAACAGAGAGAGGAAAGCAGAGCCTTTGAATATTAAATATGTATGGATTATTACATATAAACCGGAGTTTAAAATCAGCAGTGATCAGAACCAAATAAGTTCCTGATTATGCTTGGGTTGTAGGGTCTTAAAGGTATGCTACCAGACAGATTACAAAAGCAATTGAAATTAGAAGAGGTTAACATTTCAAATGAAGGGGGGGAAACAGGTGAAAAGGAGAAAATGCCTGACCAGCACTTGTTCTTCACCCATTGGGAACCATCCCTTCTCTGCTTTACTTGACCCTGACTACCCATAACCCCTGAGGTCACTTGACCCTGACTACCCATAATCCCTGAGATCACTTGACCCTGACTACCCATAATCCCTGAGGTCACTTGACCCTGACTACCCATAATCCCTGAGATCACTTGACCCTGACTACCTATAACCCCTGAGGTCACTTGACCCTGACTACCCATAATCCCTGAGGTCACTTGACCCTGACTACCCATAATCCCTGAGGTCACTTGACCCTGACTACCCATAATCCCTGGTATGACACAGCATCTCACTTTTCCACACTCTCGCCCTCACTCAGACAAGATTTCCTCCACACCCTGCCGGCCAGACCACTTCTATCCACCTTCAAATACAACCCCAGAATCAGTGCCTTGAGAATCCTGGCCTGCTCACCAGGACAGGGGACCCTCCCACCTCCAGGCTGCCTCCACGCTCTGCTTCTGGGTATTTGGCCAGAATACCGCCTCATCCTAGCTTCCTTCCTACACCCAGAAAGAACTTTAGGGCAGAAGCTATACCTTTGTGTTCCAAGAAATTCAACCCGGATACAACTTTCCAGGGGTCAAAGAGGCTATGAGAAGCAGATGTGTCAGCCATGAACAGTTGAGAACAGAATTGTTGCTTTTGGCTTTAATTTAGGAAAGGAAGGGCTTCCCAGGTGGTGTTAATGGTAAAGAATGCACCTGCCCATGCAGGAGACGCAGGTTTGATCCCTGAATTGGGAAGATCCCCTGGAGGAAGAAATGGTTACCCACTCCAATATTCCTGCCTGAGAGAATCCCACAGACAGAGGAGGCAGTCAGGCTACAGTCCATGGGGTCAAAAGAGTAGGACATGACTGAGCTTCTGAGCACTAGGGAAGAAAATACAACACAGCTTGGAAGCACAGGAAACCCGTGTATTCAGTCACTTGTTTAGCTGCACTGGGCTGGGAGAGCGTCTGTCACAGGAGCAGTTATGTCTTCAGCACATTCTCCCGAAGAGATAGTTTTTTTCAACATTTTAAAAGTGATATGTTGGCCTGTTGATGAGAGGGTCATGCAAAGATACTAGAAGCTTAACCAAGCGTTCTGTACAAACTCCAGCCCCTTTGGCCCAAACCCATCTTGTATCTCCAAGTATAATGGACTGATGTTAAAAACTTAACAAAATGTCTGAGTATAGTCATGGAAAAACAGTTTTTAAAAAAAAAAACTATACTACTTTTTCTTTCATCCCAGTCAATCTCTCTCTTCCTCCTACCCTCTTTCTTTAAAGCATTACCTTAGGGTCCTTGATTGCTTCAGGACTTATCTGTGTCACAGTGGGCACTTCTGTAAGCTATGTACGCCTTCATTCTCGACCTGCCAAAGGGAAGCAAACGCCATCCACATCAGGCACCCTCTGTCCTCATTCATATCCTGCTTCTGCGAACCTCACCAACAATTTTATTTAAACAGTGGTTCTACAGACCAAGAGTTTATGACATCAGGATAACAAGATCTAATCTAAGGGGAATAACAAATAGAATTTTTTTTTTATTATACAGAACATTAGAGAAAAACAAATAACTACATTGAATGTATAAAACCACAGCTATCCATTAATTACCTATAGCCATTTATGATGACAAATGAATTTTAAAAATTGCAAGATATCCTCTTGGTAACAGAAGATTTTACTTCCACTGAATCCAACTGATATTTTCAGAAAAAGGTGCTTTTTCTTCCAATATCTTTTACCTGAGGATTTGTTACCAGGGGACAAGGCTACATGGGGAGAGAAGAGGATTGTGGAGATTTGCAGTGAGATTGTGCAATTTAGAGATTAATACATTTTTCTCTCCATCACAGAATGATTGTTAAGTTAGAGGGCCAAGAATAATGGAAGTCATTTTATTTTCAAATCAATTACTGGTCACATTTTAACCTGATAAACTTTTACAGGCTTTTATCTTAAAGAGAAAAAATAAAAGGGGAAGAGTGATGTATTAAAAATATTTACTGTTTTCTTGATTTTTATTAACATCAGAAAGACAAAAAAAGTGTCTACCAATAAGGGCTTGGCTAAGTAAGCACTGGTTTTCAATTGAATGAAAGATTATTCAGCTACCAGAATTACAATTTTGTGAATGCTTTCTGCTTAGAACTTCTACAAACATATGTCTGTCTATCTCTTGTGAAAAGATTAAGGATAATTACATTACTGCATGTTGTTTTGCTAACATGGCATTTTGATAAAGAAGCATGGAAGAAATCTGGAGTCACAGAGATCTACTCTCAAACACTCACTTCCATGTTATATTTGACATATTCATTCAAATGAATGAGACACAGGTCTGGAATCTGTAAAATGGGAATAATATTCTCCATTTTGGTCAGGGTTTAGAGCAAGAAAGAAAAAAAAATGCTCTAGATCTTTTAAGCAGGAAGCAATTTAACACAGGGAATTAGGGCTGAAAGAGCAGGTCATAGGCTTCCTGGCCTAGAATTAGTGCCTTAAGCATTATTTGCTCAGTTGTGTCTGACTCTTTGCGACCCAGTGGACTGAAGCTCACTAGGCTCCTCTGTCCATGTGGTTTTCCAGGCAAGAATACTGGAGTAGGTTGCCATTTCCTTCTCTGGGGGATCTTCCCAACCTAGGGATCTAACTCAGGTCTCCTGCATTGCAGGCTGCCATCTGAGCCACCCAAACCAAAACAGAAGTGACCCACGAGGGGTCATTATCTCTGAGGCAATCACTGGACTCATGCCAACAGCTCAAGCTGAGAATCGAGAAGACACTGTTGTCACTGAACTCTTTACAACATTCTCCTATGCTAAGAAGGTGGACAATCAACTCTAGTGAAGAGGCCACTCAAAACCTCACATTTCGATGTTTAAGCTTGGCATTAAAAAACAATTACATTGAAATATGGTCTTTGATGGGGTTTCCTAGGTGGCACTAGTGGTAAAGAAATTGCCTGCCAATGCAAGACAAGTAAGAGACACAGGTTTGATCCCTGGGTCAGGAAGATCCCCTGCAGGAGGAAATGGCAACCCACTCCAGTATCCTTGCCTGGAGAATCCCATGGAGAGCGAAGCCTGGAGGGCTACAGTCCATGGGGTCGCAAAGAGTTGGGTCCGACTGAGAGACTGAGCACGCTCGCACGCAGGATTTTTGATCTACTCTTTTCACCAAATATCGCACAAGTGTATTTTGTTGATAAAATGTGTTTTATATCCGGAATCCATTTTGAAAGAAGTCAGTAATATGTCATTTAAATTTTTTTAACTTGTTTGGCTATAAAGAGATTGAAAAGAAGATGAAAGCAACCAGTCCATAGACAGAATACTAGCTTCTCCTCTATCGGTAAACAAATGGAAAACAATTTAGCACATGACTGCACAGAGTAGCATCTCAACAAATATTTGTTTTCATTGAGAAATGTAAATTAGTAACTACCATGAGTGGCAAAAAAAAAAAAAAAAGAAAGAGAGAGAAGCAAGGTACACATGATGCTCCCTCAAGGCAGAATACAAATTAGAAAGGTGAACTAAAAAGAGAGTAAGTGGTGTATGTTTTATTTAAAAAGAGAATAACTAATCAGCTGTAATTAATATTTTTAATAACTAGAGAGATCAGACTTATAGGTCACCCCCGAATTAATTTATCTTGTCTTCCATTCAATAAACCATTCTTTTATTCATTCATTCATTGTTAAACTTTTACAATCATTACAGTTTCTTTTGAAAACATAATCATGATATAAAGAGTATACTTTAAAAACATAATCATGATATCAAGAGTATATATCTTTAGTTATGTGCTTTTTAGATGCCAGCCACAGCCAAGTTCATTATATATGCTCTTTGAAATACATCTAATAATGCAACAAGGTAGCTTTATTATTTTCTTTGTACACAATGTATAATCAGAAGCTTAAAACAATCCATTTATTTATTCTATCTAAATTATTCAGTTCTTACCATGTATAAGACTATGAGCCAGAACTTGGGGACTCAAGAATAAAATGTGCAGAACACCTGCCCTTATGGGGCTTGTTGGTGGCTCAGTGGTTAAGAATCTGCCTGCCAATGCAGGAGACACCGGAGAGCCAGTTTCAATCCCTGAGTTAGGAAGATTCCCCTGGAGGAGAAATGGCAACTCACTCCAGTGTTCTTGCTTGGGAAATCCCATGAACAGAGGAGCCTGGCAGGCTACGGTCCATAGGGTCCCAGAAGAGTTGGACATGATTTAGCAATTAAACAACAGCAACATCCTGCCCTTATGACACTAACCGTCCAGTGGCAGATATAATTAAGTGAATCTACAAGCGACTGCCATGGGCTGAGAGTTTCAGACTTTGAATGGGGAGCTTCACCCGACAAACATTTTGGTGGAAAGGGAGGAGTATTTTCGCCAATAAAATATATCCAATTTCCATCCTCTAGCCAGAAGCATTAGTGAACCCTTGATTAAAGATACTGTGATTTCATTAGTCAGATCAGTCTAAATAGGGCCTACGGCATTTCCCAATTAATAGATCAGCAGTAATCAGCGGCTAATTATTCCCTTGACTACAGTTGATTTCCCCTTTAGGTGGGGAATGAGCAGGAGGAGCCGGAACCTTAGTCACGGAGCACAGGAGTCTGAACCCAGTGGGACCAGAGACCATGACGGCAAGTGTGACTGTGGGAAAGAGGGCAGGAGATGGGGTGGAGGGGGCCCAGATGAGAAATGGAGTCAGAGATAAGGAATAAAGGACAGAATCATAGAATTAAAGTCGGACTGTTTCTTAGAGGTTAGAGTCCAGCTTCCTCACTGGAGAAAACAGACCAAGAAATACAGATATACACACCGAGCACTACATCTGCCCTTGGACAAATTAGGATCCTCAGAGAACTGAGGTGGGGATATAAATCTTCCTTGACTTTTGAAGGGGTTGTGTTCCAAGAAACCCATCACAAGTTGAAAACAGTGTAAAGAGAAAATGCATTTAATACAGCTAGCCTACAGAACATCGACATAACCTAGCCTGCCTTAAATGTGCTCAGAACACTAACATGAGCCGACGGTGGGCAGTCACCTAACACATCGTCTGTTTTATAATAAAGTGCTGAACATCTCATGTAATGTGTTGAATGTTTCACTGAGAGTGAAGGACAGACTGGTCGTCTGGGTACGGGAGGGTTGTAGGTATATCGGCTGCTTACCCTGCTCATCTAGTGACTGATGGGCCGCTGTTCAGAGTCAGGAGAGTGCATGGCCATGTGTCTAAATTCAAAACATGAAGTACAGTTTCCAATGAATGGGCATAGTTCTCATGCCATCATAAAGTCTCAAAATCGTAATTCGAACCATCCTAAGTTGGGGGCCGTCTGAGTTGGATCCCAGCTTCTCCACTCACTAGCTATGTCATCCCAGGCAGATTTACAAAGTTTCCTTTGTACCAGATTCCTTATCTATAAAATTAAAAACAAAGGTAAATACCTCACAGAGTTGTAATTGAGACATGATTAAATAAATATGAAGCCCTTAGAATAAATTTCAAGTGTTTAACATTAATTAATGTTAATTGTTTTAGTAAACATTATTATTATTACTATGATTTATCCTCCTATCACTACAGTAACTGCTTTGTTTATCATTATTGTTTTCAAGCGTAAGGCACATTCATTCACTCAATAATTATGTACCAAGTACCTTCTCTGTGGCAAACTGGAAGATGTATGTCATCCCTTTGGGGACCTTCTTGCCTACTGCAGAAATAGAAACAAAAATAAAATCCTATTTCCTACACAAAGCACAGTGTTATAATACTTCCAAAATTATTTACAGAGAGGAAGAAGAGTACAGAAATATGGCATCAAATTCAAGCCACGGGAGGGGAGGACCCGGAAGTCCATATAGAAAAAACATTATGTTTAACTTGCTCATGATTACAGAAACATTAAGTAGGGATGCTGGAATGTGAGTGCAGGAAGCCTACTGACGGGATCCCTTCTCATGATCACCGCACTCAAGAGTCTCCCAGTCTGTGATGAATTGAATTTATTGGAATCAAAAATTTAAGTACATAATGATAAACATGGGGATGGGGATCAGCAATCAACTCACCCTAACATGTCTCTTTGTTAAAGTCAGAATTTAATTCCCACCAGAGAAAATGTTTTTACCAACCTTATGCTGTATCGTTCTGAATTAAATCATGATTCATGAAATAATTTATGAAGGCTCATAAAGGCAGGCTCATTTAAAATAACATCATTAACAAGTTGTTTGGCCAATGTTAAAGGAAAGTATAGACACTTGAAATTTCTTAATCAACCTTTGGGAACGTAGCACCCTAAGATCATGCAATCAATTGAATCAAAGTAAGTGAGAAAATGAGAGAGATCGGCTCAATGCCTCCCTGTCATTTAGATTTATACATAACACTCATTTATATAGAAACAGCTATATGCCAGCCACTGTACTGCACTGTACTCTCAGAATTAGTCACCCTGATGAAGTGCTGAATTGCCCTCACTGTACTGATTAAATCTGCTCAGAGGAGCTAGTAATTTCTCGAGAGTCACAGAGACAGGAGATAGGTGACCCAGGATTAAAACTAGAATATGTGATTCTCAGTGTGATGACTGCTATTCTACTTCACTTAAAATTTTTCAGCACAAAATAATTTGAACATATATTGATAGAAAAAGGAACTAGTGTGAATCTAATTTGTGTGAGTACAACAGGGAGCTAGAAGCTACACTGGCCTAGTTCGTACAGCTTTCTGTCTTAGCCAGTTCTGAAAGTCTATTTGCAATAGGGAAGAACAAATCTGACTCCATACTGAGTATGTTACGTTAACCTTTGCATCCTATTACTTTTACTTTGAATTAAGAATATTGGCTATAGCCTGAAATATACAGGATAACCCTTCTCAAGGCTCTGACCTTTAAGGGTATGACACTTTTCCATTCATACAGAGATAAAAAAAAGTTTCAGAACAGGGAATAGCCCTGTTGCCTTGTTGGAGATTTACAGGACCATCACGACCTGACCTGTGTAGATGACTGCAAGAACAAAGGATTCCAATGCCAAGAAGTTGGCAACAACCAACAGTTCTCCTCCTTCACCCTTGCCTTTAAAAATGCTTTGTTGAAATTCTTAGGAGAGTTTGAGACTTTGAGGGGCATGAGCCATTGTCCTTGCGTGACCCTTCAATAAACCTTTCCCTGCCTCAGGCTCTGATGTTTGGGAGTATTATTTGGCCTCTCTGTGCATCAGGCACATGGATTTACGTTCAGTAACACAGTGGCCATTTCTTATTATCTATTCTTATAGTATTTCTTACATCTGCAACAGAAAGGTACTGGGCTATGAATAAATGTTATTTTGATTCCTGAACAGGTATTCATTGAATTTAGATTCAGCTAGCCAATATTCACAGAGCATCTATTATATGCTGGCATTAACACACTAGACAATTTCCCATGCATGGGTTCATTCTGGGTGTGTAACAGTCTTGTAATAGTATTAATGGTATTGATTTATTGATACTTCAAATTTATCAATTTACTGACTGATTCGCTATAGACAGATTGCCTAGTGTTTTGGACTCAAGAGTCTCTTTATGTCTCTTTGTCTCTCTATTTCTCCTCTTTTACTTAGTTTTATTTTTTATCCAAATTAATCTTTGAAGTCTGCCCCAAGGACTCACCTTCACATGAGGTGAACCCAGAAGAAATCATAGAGAGAGACACAAAGAGAAGAAAGTTGAATCCTGATGTTTTTGCCTGAGCTGCTACACTCACTTGTTTAATCCTGAACATTCTGAGTACCCATGGCCTTGGGATGTTATTATTTTTTTTTTTTTCCCTGTCTGGAAGAATACAGCAGGAGTTGCCTAAATCTAATGCCCCATCTCAGTTTGCATCCTGATTCTACCTGGAATTCCAGGAGACACATCAGTGATACGGATAGTGGAGGAGAGGCTGGACCTGTTAGTAGCTTAAGAAAAGTCAGGAGGGATCGGCAGGAGCCTGATCGCGTCACCTCCAACCCTTCCTACCCTCTGTCACACACATGAATACCATAGCTCTGAATCCCAGTCTCCTGTTCCTACGAGATGCCCGGGCATATTTTACAGTCTCTGACATTTTAGTCACTTTTGGAACTTGCAATAATCAAGAGAACTTGGGGACTCTTGACTACAGTGTATTTTATTCTCAGGCTCTTAGAACAAAAGAGGATGATTTCTTTCATAGAGAGGTTAGTGAGAAAGTAGAAAGGAATTATAGTTCTAGGCTCTGTTCTTAAATTGTACCATAAATCACTATTTAGCTCAAGTGAAGGATTTTTCTTGTTTAGGTAATTTGTTTATGCATTTTTAGTGAACTGGGTGGGGAAGGGGTCATGACTCCATCAAAAAGTTATGCATTCCTTATGTATATTTATTTGAGTGTGCTATCTATGTGTAGCGTCTTTACTAGGGTATCAGTTTCAAGGCAACAGAGGCCATTTCTGTTCCACTCATCAATCAAAACAACAGAGAGCTAGACACTTGCTTTTGTAGTCATTAGAATGTATATTTCAAAATGTAATGTTACTATTCAAATAGCAGTAAATAAATGAAGTCCTTTCTACCACTAAAATTCTGTATTATTCTACTTATACTTCTCGGTGATAAGCATCCCCTCCTTTCCTTCATTTTATGTTTGTAATATTATCCTGACACACTAGGCTTTTTGTTTTCTATGTCACCAGATAATTCAGCACAGAACTTTCTGCCCAGCCATATTTGATTAATTTGTTCTAGGAGGAGATCACAGGACTCATGCTTGATCATCCCTGTGACGATTGACTATGCTGCTTCCTTCTCCTTTGAAAGAAGTGCTGGCAGAGAATATCATCAGAGAATGACTTCAAGAATGTGACACAATGAAAGAAGGCCCTCAGAGGACGGTGGCACCTGTAATGAGATGAAACAGTTGTCGACAAACTTACAAATCTTTTTAGGACGTTCTGACATCCTTTGTTCATTCAGGTGATGCTGCCTGTCAGCGCCCTTGACAGCTGCATAATAAGAACAGGAAGTCCTCTGCTCAGGGGCAGAGGCAGAACTGGAGATGGAGCTCCGAGGGGTATCGTCTGTGATGACAGCCTTCGGGATGGTGGGAAGACTAGGAGCTGCCGTGATGTCTCAGAGAGTAACCAGAGCCTTTCCCTTCATGTCAGTTTCCAGCCTGACCTCAGGTTAAGCCATGTATCAGGATGGCCCTTATGGCTAAAGGACACAGCCAATCAAATGCTGTGAAACCCTTCTAAGTGGAACCCTTCTCCTTGTTCCAGACCAGGAGCTCACTGAAGGTATACATACATACACTCTACATCCATCCTCCATCCACCTTCCCACCACCCTCCCTCCATCCTCCCAGCATCCGCCACCCCCCGCCCACCCCCCCACCACCCCCCTCCCACCCCCCGTCCCCCCCACCAACCCCCTCCCAGCACCCTCCACTACCCGCCCACCCTCCTCCCACCCCCACCCACCACCCTCCCACCCCCCGCCCACCACCCCACCCCCTGCCCATCATCCTCCTACCCTCCTCCCACCCCCTCCCACCACCCGCCCACCCTCCTCCCACCACTCTCCCAGCTCCCGCCCACCCCCCTTCTACTACCTGCCCACCACCCTCCCACCACCCTCCAATCCACCCTCCCATTCATCTTCCCACCCCTGTGGAATAGGATGGAGCAGGATGAACCTGTTTTCTTATGCATAAAATGGGAGGATCTAGCTCAATCTGTGGTTTATAAACTTGACCTTTTGGGGAAAAAACAAACAAACAAACAAACCCTCCCACCCATCCATCCAGAAATGGTGGATGCAAAATAAAGCCAGCCATGCAGATGCCTACTCCAGGGCTCAATAGCCATACCTTGACGATTTCCTGGCAGTATCCATGGTGATTTGCAAATGACTTTCACATATATTATGCTACTTTTTCCTCAAAACAACACTGAGAGATAAGACAAGTAGGTAAATTAATATCATTTTATAAGTAAGTCTATCTAGATTGATATAGACTGAATATCTTGCCCAAGGCTGAATAGCTAGCCATTGATTTATGCTGACTTGAACGTAGCTTTCTTGGTTCTAGGTCCATAACGATGTAGATATTTCCAAAGTCAAAAACACTGACTAAAGGTGTCAAGCTCCAGTGCTCTCTGATATTACATCTGGCTCCTGGTGTCCTGTTAGTGTTTTCAGATGTAAGTGCCCAGAACCCATTTAACTGTTAATTGGCTATGCTCACACTTAGGCATCAAAGACAATATACAAGACACACGCTTGATGATTATGCGTACTTCCTATTTTTATTCAATCTTCACAATCACCCTGTGAATTGGCAACTGGAATTCAGAAAGAAAACAGAGGACATCACTTAGTAAGAAATGTTACAAGTGGGTTGAACCCTTGCATTTTGACATTGTCCAGGATGACCCTCTCTACACCAGTGTTTCCAAAATCTGAGTACACAAACATATTCTCAGGGTCCCAAAAGTTCTAATTTTCAACTGTTTTAAAAATTTCAATGTTAACAAAAATATTACTAAAAGAATATTCTGGATCACTTGAGTGATGACTTACATAAGTAAGTGCTACCACATACTTTGGGGACCAACTTCTGAGTTCCTGTTTCCAGGCTTATAGAAAATCAAGAAAAACCAATGTGACTGATTACTACGTTTTTTTAAACTGGGAATTCATGAGTTTTTGAATCTCAGTCTATCTGCTCCTCTACATTTCATTCATATCAGTTTGGCTCCAATCAACACAAGTATGATTTGTCGGGGTAGATGCAAGGTTTTAGGATAAGTATCATGCAATCAGATGGGTTAGACATTTTCCTGTTTTCAGAGTCTGAGGGCAAAAAGGATGTAAAATAAGACCAGAATTCAGGTGAGACTCTCAAGTTCAAGGCAGAATGTCAAACCTGTCTCTTTTCATACGCCACATGTCAACCAAAGAATCTGACACTTTAAAATCAATGACATGGGTTCCATATATAAAAATGTTTACTATAATTGACTGCAACACAGGCAACCAGACAAAAAGAATATGTACTGTAAGAGTCTGTTTATATGAAATTCTAGAAAAAACAAACTAATCTATAGTGACAGAAGGCAGGTAGTGTGATCTGTTTGGGGATCTATGTTCAGGGTGGTCTAACCCAGGGAGGGGTTGAGTTCAGTTCAGTCGCTCAGTCATGTCCGCCTCTTTGCAACCCCATGAACCGCAGCACGCCAGGCCTCCCTGTCCATCACCAACTCCCGGAGTTCACCCAAACCCATGTCTATCGAGTTGGTGATGCCATCCAACCATCTCATCCACTGTCGTCCCCTTCTCCACCTGCCCCCAATCCCTCCCAGCGTCAGGGTCTTTTCCAATAAGTCAGCTCTCCGCATCAGGTGGCCAAAGGATTGGAGTTTCAGCTTCAGCATCAGTACTTCCAATGAACACCCAGGACTGATCTCCTTTAGAATGGACTGGTTGGATCTCCTTGCAGTCCAATTGTGAGCATAGCCAATTAATAGCCTCTCAAGAGTCTTCCCCAACACCACAGTTCGAAAGCATCAATTCTTTGGCTCTCAGGTTTCTTCAGAGTCCAACTCTCACATCCATGCATGACCACTGGAAAAACCATAACCTTGACTAGATGGACCTTTGTTGGCAAAGTAATGTCTCTACTTTTGAATATGCTATCTAGGTTGGTCATAACTTTCCTTCCAAGGAGTAAGCGTCTTTTAATTTCATGGCTGCATTCACCATCTGTAGTGATTTTGGAGCCCAGAAAAATAAAGTCTGACACTGTTTCCACTGTTTCCCCATCTATTTGCCATGAAGTGATGGGACCAGATGCCATGATCTTCGTTTTCTGAATGTTGAGCTTTAAGCCAATGTTTTCACTCTCCTCTTTCACTCTCATCAAGAGGCTTTTGACTTCCTCCTCACTTTCTGCCATAAGGGTGGTGTCATCTGCATATCTGAGGTTATTGATATTTCTCCCGGCAATCTTGATTCCAGCTTGTGCTTCTTCCAGCCCAATGTTTGGGCTGGAAGCAACATGTGGCATGCTGGGAGGGATTGGGGGCAGGAGGAGAAGGGAATGACACAGGATGAGATGGCTGGATGTAATCACTGACTTGACGGACATGAGTTTGGGTGAACTCCGGGAGTTGGTGATGGATAGGGAGCCTGGCATGCTGCAGTTCATGGGGTCGCAAAGAGTCGGACACAACTGAGGGACTGAACTGAATGAGAGTGTTCATAGTCTTGACTGTGATTTCAAAATTTACACCTAACTCAAATCTTATCTGGTTGTACATTTTTAATATAACATGTGGTTTATTGTATGTAAATTATATATTAATAAGATTATTTTAAAAATAAATTATTGGCAATATAGGGTAAGGGAGTTAGAGAAGGCGAGGTTCGGAAAAAGATGAGACCAGCACTTTACAGGAACAGATCACCTTTAATGAGGCGAGAAGGGGCAGCAGTTAGATTAGTGAGCTGCTGCACTAACCCAGGGAGAAGGCAATAGCACCCCACTCCAATACTCTTGCCTGGGAAATCTCATGGACGGGGGAGCCTGGAGGGCTGCAGTCCATGGGGTCGCTGGGAGTCGGACACGACTGAGAGACTTCAGTTTCACTTTCATGCATTGGAGAAGGAGGTGGCAACCCACTCCAGTGTTCTTGCCTGGAGAATCCCAGGGATGGGGAAGCCTGGGGGCTGCTGTCTATGGGGTCGCACAGAGTTGGACACGACTGAAATGACTTAGCAGCAGCAGCACTAACCCAAGAAAAGAGTAAGTATATATAGGCATATATGTGGAAATCTACTGTCTTAAGGGGGCCTGTTCTTCTCTAAAGTTGTTTGGAGTAGTTATCTCTTAAATGGCTGGGGCAAGGAATTCTCGAGGTCAGCCAGAGGCTGGGACCGACTGGGAGCTGGGCATAATCAACCTTAATGTCCATTTTTTTCTTCAGGTGAGAGAGTTCTTTGTTTTGCATTGAATGGTGGGGAGGACCCAGAGGGGAATTTTAACTCCAGGCTATTTTGAGCCCTGAAACTTTTCTTCAGCAGTGATTTTTAAAATTTGATCCATGTTATATTTAAACATTTAAAATTTCTAGTCAATTATATTTGCATTAAATGGATTAGAAAAGAATTAGAAAATTATATATCTCTCAGTTGGCCCTTTGAATTCAGGGTATAATTGTTGGGGATCTATGTTCCAAAGGCTGCCAAATCTTTCCTATCTGATGCTCAGTATATCTTTGCAGAGGTCTGTCAAACTAAATGTTTTGCTTTAAATTTTTTCAACTTGAGGGTAAGGTCTTTCATTTCTTATAATTTTTTCCCAATTTAAATGACAAATATCTCTTATATTCATGTATATAGTTAAACATTTCTTACAAAATTATACTTCAATTAAAAATATTCCTATCAAAAATATTTCCTGGACTTCCTTGGTGATCCGGTGGTTAAGAATCCACCTTGCAATGAAGCAGACAGGGGTTCGCGTCCTAGTCGGGGAACTAAGATCCCCGACTGCCACAGAGCAACAAAGCCTTTGACCACAACTAGAGAGTCCCTGCACTAAAACAAAAGATCCTGCATGATGCAACAAAGATCCGTGTGCTGCAATCAAGACCCGATGCCACTATTTTTTTTATTTTTATCTACAGTTTATATTTGAAATATTTACATATCATATATTTATTTGTACATGTTATATAATCTTTGTGCATATACCCATATTCTTACTTAAAATATTAGATGTTACTTTGATTGACAAGAAAATGTGTTTATGGAAAAGTAGTAAAATTTTATCATAAAGAGTTTTTAAGAGATATGAGTCATTCCAAATCATGCCTTCAAACTTTCAAAATTCAAAGCAAAGTAATATCTAATCAAATATTTAATGAATAGTAAAACTGTGGAGATAACGTCAGCATACAAAGTTGAAATAATATAGCAAATTAAGACACACAAACTTGATGGACTTTAATGCAGCCATTAAAATGACAATTACGAATGCTATAAAGCAAAATGAAATGCTTATAATGAAATAGTGAGTGACAAAGGCAGAATGCAAAATTGTGTCTATGCTATAATTAGGTTTTGCACAACATATATTTATGGAGTTCTTAACTCTGTGTCAAGCATTGTCCTAGGCCCTGGAGTTCCAGAGATCAATAAAGCTGTGCTCATAGCTTTAAGGAGCTCAGCCTGGTTGGAGGGACTGACATGAAGTAAATGAAGGCAATAACCTGTGAGATCTGCTATAATAATTATATAGTGAGTGCAGAAGTAGGTCAGAAGGAGTTATAAAGTCCACAGAGTGAACTAGAAAACTCCCCAGAGAAACAGACATCTGTGTATGTCCACTATCCCCCTGGTATTTCTGAGAGGCACAGAGAGGTCCAATAAACCATTTCCTTAGCAGTGGAAACCACCAGGCACATCCCAGACAGCCCAGTTCTCTCTTACATGCTCTGACTCCCACTTATCCACAGCCCAAGCCTGCAAACCTGTGGGAAGAAACCTCACGATGCCTTGCCTGTCATGAGATATCCTCTTATGATCTCCTGATGCCCCCAAACTGCTGGATTTAAGCATTCACTTTTGAATACTCTGTCATAACTTACTATCCCAATATCCCCAAATTCTGCTTCCTGTGCAGTGGTGTCAATGTTGGCCACCAATTATCATGGCCATCTCTCCTGATCTACTCAGGATAAATAGCTGGGAAAATAAACATATGCTCTAGGGATTTTAAGCAAAGGGGTCTGCCAATTACCACCCGTGGAACTAAGTTTGGCCTGCTGAAAATTTTGGTACAACCAAAAATGGCCTTTGCCTCTACAAAGAGTTGCAAAAAATCAAAAGAAGAAGAATATTTCATGACATGCAACAATTGCATAGAATCAATTTCTGTGTCCATAAATAAAGGTTTATTGGAACACACCTATGCTCACTCTATTTAGACTTTTGTTGAGTTATAATCAACATGTAACACTACATGGCGTACAATGTGTTGATTTGATACATTTACATATTGCAATGTGACTACCTTAGCATTAGCAAATGACTCCATCACATTACTTATTATTTCCTTTTATAACGAGAGCAAGTAAGATCTAGTATCTTAGCAACTTTGACATTTAGATTATTAATACAATATTACCGATCATAGTCACAATGTTGTATATTAGATCTGCAGAATTTATTTATCTGCTAGTTATAAACCTGTATCCTTAAAAAATATTAAACAATATTAAAGAAAATATATAGCCTCTGGCTGCTTCTGTGTTACAAGGGCAGAATTGAGCAGTTGTGACAGAGACAATTATTGAAAAACCTAAAATATCCTGCCTTTATAGGAAAATTTGCTGATCCCTTTGGTAATGTTTTATATCAAATAAGCCCTTAAACAGCAATGCAATAGCAGTTTAGTAAAAAATATCAAGTAACATATTTATGTTGCTTAATGAAATTGATGATGAATATGAAACTTGTACAAAATATTTGATGGTTTTTACCCACTAAATACTGACCACATAAAAACCCCCCAAAATAATAATAATAATCTATCTCAAAATCTTCTTAAATTTTAAGTAATTTTAACAAGTCTGTGCCTGAAGATGACAATTTTACCTATATTGTTTTTATTCATCACAGCATGGAGCAGGGCTTTTACTTTGGATTAAATGCCTACTGTTCTAAATTAACTTGTTTATTTTTCTATTTCACGTTTTTTCATGCACTATGAAAAGCTGGAAAAAAACCGTTAATGTGTTTGTCCCATTAGCTGAGAAAGATCTTTGCAGACAGTTAAATGATGGTTTTAAATTGGTGTCATTAGATGCCTCAAATATGATATCTGTTATTTCCAATACTGGTTTTGTATTTTATTTTTTACATCTAACTCATGGAGTCAAAGTAAATCATCTGGAAGTTCATTATGTTAAGGGCGAATATTAATATGACATCATTATAAATGTTCTGCAAATTCAGTCCAAATTTTTTAAAAAGAATATACAAATCACATGTTTTGTGGTGAAAATATAAATACAACTTTGGTGGAGCACATTGTGTGATAAAAGCAACATTCTTACCAAATTAACGACCCAGAGGGATGGTATGGGGAAGGAGGAGGGAGGGGGGTTCAGGATGCGGAACACGTGTATACCTGTGTTGGATTCATGTTGATGTATGGCAAAACCAATACAATATTGTAAAGTAAAATAAATAAATAAATAAAAACATAAAAAAGAAGAAGTAAACAGATCAGATATATACTTTAAATTGACTGTGCTGTAAAACCAAATAATCCCTTGTATAGTGAATAACCCTGATGGCATTGAACAGGCTTCAGTCTATCAATGAAATTAAAGTCAGACTTGTCAAAATTTACAAATATATTTATAAACACATAAATGTAGGTACTGCAAAAATGTATACAAATGGGTAGTCTTAATTACACACACAAAAAAAGAAAAAAAAATACTTGAGGAAGACAACCTGTGTTTTCTCTCAACGTTACCAAATATCAATCACATTTTTAAAATGGTCAACCCTTTGGACTGCTCTGAGCACTTTGGGCAGGATTGGTATTATTTCTCCCTTAAATATTGCTGGAGGAGGTCATCAAGAGGGCATGATTGTTGACCCCAAAGTAGGACCCTGGCAGTTGGAGGCACCTCACTCCTTCCTATGGCCCTGGAACTTGTACTCTCTCCACCATTCTCGCGGTGGAAGCTGTTTCTAAGGATGCAATTGTAAAAGATCTTCCAGATGGTATATATGACTAAACCCCATTAAGGCGTCTGTGTAAACTTTAAGGTTCTGGCTGGCAGGAACTGAGATCCTATGGCTTTGCTAGTGAAAAACAGCCTGTATGTAAGCACCCTGCTGATTCAACCTGCCGCCTACCAATCTGCAGAGATCTGCCTCTTCTGTCTCTCCCTGATTTCAGTCTAAGCGGCCAGTTTCAGATTTCACCTAGGACGCTCTGGACTTTGCAAACTACTAAATATGGGGTAGAATTTGCCAGAAGAACTATCTGGGTCTTTCACCACTGGAGAGGTTTCATCTACAAATTCAGTGTCTTTAATAGATTTAACAATAGTCAAATTATTTAGTTCTTCCTCAGTGAGATTTGACAGTATCTGTCTTTCAAGAAATTTGTCCATTTCATAAGTTGCCAACTTATGTGCATAACATTTACATAATATTTATCTATCAGACTGCTAAAGTCTATAGAGTTTTTTATTATAGTTCTTTAATCCTTAGATCAGAAATATGGGTCTTATCTCTTTATACTTTCTTGGTCAGCCTGGCTAATGGTTTACCAGTTAGATCTCCTCTGAAACTAACTGATTTCACTGATTTTTCTCTATTTTTTTTTCAACTTTATGGATTTTTGTTCTGATCTTTATTATATCCCTTATTCTGTTTATTTTTTTAAATTTGCACATTTTGTTTCCTAAGGTATAAGCATAAATGATTGATTTGGGGATTTATTTCTTTCATAAATATGTAAGAATTTAATGTTTTGAAACCTCTTGACACAGGACATTAGCTACATGCTACAAATTTTGATATGTTGCACTTTTACTTTTTAAACCCAAAATATATTCTAATTTCCTTAATCACTCCATCTTTGTTCCATCAGGTTATGTAGAATTGTAGTCTTCTCTTTCCAAAGATGTGGCATTTTCCCAGAAATCTTTCTGTTATTTACTTTTAGTAATCAGCTATTTTAAACATACATTGAATGATTCTAATTTAATTAAAATAACTGAAGCTTGCTTTATTGTCTAGAAAATGTCCTACCTTGGTGAATATTTCAAGTGCACTTAAAAATAATTTTATTCTACTTTTACTGGATGAAGTGTCCTATGAACGACCATTTGAATGATTTTGTCAATAGTTCTTCAGATAGTGTATACCTTTACTGATTGTCTTGTACACTTGTTTCCTAGTGAAGGGAGGCAAAATTCCAACTATAATTATGGGTTTTACTGTTTCCTTGTGCAGTTCTATCAATTTTTGCTTTAAGTATTTTGAATTGTTGTTGGGTTATTTATGTATTTTAAAGGACTTGATTCTTGTATAAGTATGTAAGGTCGGTAGGGGTTGAGAGAGGGCAACAGAGGACAGACACACTGAAACCATAATCACAGAAAACTAGCCAATCTTATCACACGGACAATAGCCTGGTCTAACTCAATGAAACTAAGCCATGCCGTGAGGGGCCACCCAAGACGGACGGGTCATGGTGGAGAGGTCTGACAGAATGCGGTCCACTGGAGAAGGGAATGGCAAACCACTTCATTATTCTTGCCTTGAGATCCCCATGAACAGTATGAAAAGGCAAAATAATAGGATACTGAAAGAGGAACTCCCCAGGTCAGTAGGTGCCCAATATGCTACTGGAGATCAGTGGAGAAATAACTCCAGAAAGAATGAAGGGATGGAGCCAAAGCAAAAACAATACCCAGTTATGGATGTGACTGGTGATAGAAGCAAGGTCTGATGCTGTAAAGAGCAATATTGCATAGGAACTTCGAATGTTAGGTCCATGAATCAAGGCAAATTGGAAGTGGTCAAACAGGAGATGGCAAGAGTGAATCTCGACATTCTAGGAATCAGCGAACTAAAATGGACTGGAATGGGTGAATTTAACTCAGACGACCATTATATCTACTACTGCGGGCAGGAATCCCTTAGAAGAAATGGAGTAGCCATCATGGTCAACAAAAGAGTCTGAAATGCAGTACTTGGATGCAATCTCAAAAATGACAGAATGATCTCTGTTCGTTTCCAAGGTAAACCACTCAATATCACAGTGATCCAAGTCTATGCCCTGACCAGTAATGCTGAAGAAGCTGAAGTTGAACGGTTCTATGAAGACCTACAATACCTAACACCCAAAACAGATGTCCTTTTCATTATAGGGGACTGGAATACAAAAGTAGGAAGTCAAGAAACACCTGGAGTAACAGGCAAATTTGGCCTTGCAGTACAGAATGAAGCAGGGCAAAGGCTAATAGAGTTTTGCCAAGAGAACTCACTGATCATAGCAAACACCCTCTTCCAACAACACAAGAGAAGACTCTACACATGGACATCACCAAAATCAGGTTGATTATATTCTTTCCAGCCGAAGAATGGAAAAGCTCTATACAGTCAGCAAAAACAAGACCGGGAGCTGACTGTGGCTCAGATCATGAACTTATTGCCAAATTCAGACTTAAATTGAAGAAAGTAGGGAAAACCACTAGACCATTCAGGTATGACCTAAATCAAATCCCTTATGACTATACAGTGGAAGTGACAAATAGATTTAAGGGACTAGATCTGATAGACAGAGTGCCTGATGAACTACAGACAGAGGTTCGTGACATTGTACAGGAAACAGGGATTAAGACCATCCCCATGGAAAAGAAATGCAAACAAGCAAAATGGCTGTCTGAGGAGGCCTTACAAATAGCTGTGAAAAAAAGAGAATCTAAAGGCAAAGCAGAAAAGGAAAGATATACCCATTTGAGTGTAGAGTTCCAAAGAATAGCAAGGAGAGATAAGAAAGCCTTCCTCAGTGATCAGTGCAAAGAAATAGAGGAAAACAATAGCATGGGAAAGACTAGAGATTTTTTCAAGAAAATTGGAGATACCAAGGGAATATTTCATGCAAAATGGGCTCGATAAAGGACAGAAATGGTATGGACCTAACAGAAGCAGAAGATATTAAGAAGAGGTGGCAAGAATACACAGAAGAACTATACAAAAAAGAGCTTCATGACCCAGATAATCATGATGGTGTGATCACTCACCTAGAGCCAGACATCCTGGAATGTGAAGTCAATTGGGCCTTAGGAAGCATCACTATGAACAAAGCTAATGGAGGTGATGAAATTCCAGTTGAGTTATTTCAAATCCTGAAAGAAGATGCTGTGAAAGTGCTGCACTCAATATGCCAGCAAATTTGGAAAACTCAGCAGTGGCCACAGGACTGGGAAAGGTCAGTTTTCATTCCAATCCCAAAGAAAGGCAATGCCAAAGAATGCTCAAACTACTGCACAATTGCACTCATCTCACACGCTAGTAAAGTAATGCTCAAAATTCTCCAAGCCAGGCTTCAGCAATATGTGAACCATGAACTTCCAGATGTTCAAGCTGGTTTTAGAAAGGGCAGAGGAACCAGAGATCAAATTGCCAGTATCCACTGGATCATGGAAAAAGCAAGAGAGTTCCAGAAAAACATCTATTTCTGCTTTATTGACTAGGCCAAAGCCTTTGACTGTGTGGATCATAATAAACTGTGGAAAATTCTGAAAGAGGTGGGAATACCAGACCACCTGACCTGCTTCTTGAGAAACCTATATGCAGGTCAGGAAGCAGCAGTTAGAACTGGACATGGAACAACAGACTGGTTCCAAATAGGAAAAGGAGTACATCAAGGTTGTATATTGTCACCTTGCTTATTTAACTTATATGCAGAGTACATCATGAGAAACACTGGGCTGGAAGAAGCACAAGCTGGAATCAAGATTGCCGGGAGAAATATCAATAACCTCAGATATGCAGATGACACCACCCTTATGGCAGAAAGTGAAGAGGAACTGAAATTCTCTTGATGAAATTGAAAAAGGAGAGTGAAAAATTTGGCTTAAAGCTCAACATTCAGAAAACTAAGATCATGGCATCTGCTCCCATCACTTCATAGCAACTTGATGGGGAAACAGTGGAAACAGTGTCAGACTTCATTTTTCTGGGCTCCAAAGTCACAGTGATACAGATGGTGATTGTAGTGATCCAGATGGTGATGCAGATGGTGATTTCAGCCATGAAATTAAAAGACACTTACTACTTGGAAGGAAAGTTATGACCAACCTAGACAGCATATTAAAAGGCAGAGATATTACTTTGCCAACAAAGGTCCGTCTAGTCAAGGCTATGGTCATGTATGGATGTGAGAGTTGGACTGTGAAGAAAGCTGAGTGTGGAAGAAATGATGCTTTTGAACTGTGATGCTGGAGAGGACTCTTGAGAGTCCCTTGGACTGCAAGGAGATCCAACCAGTCCATTCTAAAGGAGATAAGTCCTGAGTGTTCATTGGAAGGATTGATGTTAAAGCTGAAACTGCAGTACTTTGTCCACCTGATGCAAAGAGCTGACTCATTTGAAAAGACCCTGATGCTGGGAGAGATTGGGGGCAGGAGGAAAAGGGGATGACAGAGGATGAGATGGCTGGATGGCATCACTGACTCGATGGACATGGGTTTGGGTGGACTCCAGGAGTTGGTGATGGACAGCGTGGCCTGGCATGCTGTGATTCATGGGGTCATGAAGAGTCGGACACGACTAAGCGACTGAACTGAACTGATTATTTAACAATAACAATCCTTATTCTAATGATACTGTTTTATACTGATGCATTCACCAGCTTTTCTCTCTTTTTTTGTAAATTAACTTATTTATTGAATTGGAGGCTAATTACTTTTCAATATTGTAGTGGTTTTTGCCATACACTGACATGAATCAGCCATGGGTGTACATGTGTCCCCCATCCCATCCCTCAGGGTTGTCCCAGTGCACCGGCCCAGAGCGCCCTGTCTCATGCTTCGAACCTTGACTGGTGATACCTTTCATATATGGTAATATACATGTTTCAATGCTATATCTCAAATCATCCCACTCTCAGCTTTTCTTTTTTTGAATAGTGTTTTTATGGCCCATACGTATTTCGTCTACTCATTCTTAATGTACCTGTATCATTATACATAGAGAAAATCTTTTGTAGACATTATATGTTAAATTCTTAATTTTTATTTAGTCTGAGAATTCTTAGTTTTAATTGTTGCTTTTATACCACCATAGTGGTGGTGCTTTAGTTGCTAAGTCGTGTCTGACTCTTGTGATCCCGTGGACAGTAGCCTGCCAGATTCCTCTGTCCACGGGATTCTCCGGGCAAGAATACTGGAGTGGATTGCCATTTCCTTCTCCAGAGGATCTTCTCAACCCAGGAATTGAACCCAGGTCTCCTGCATTGCATGGAGATTCCACTATATTTAATGCAGTTACTGATGTGAATGAATGAAACCTACCATCCTGTTTGCTGTTTAGCATTTGTTCTGTGGACTTTACTTTTCATTGTGTATCTTACACTGGATTATATTTACTTTTAAAATTATGTATCATATAAGATTACATGTTGTCTGATATTGGTTTATTATTTATATATCTTTTTAAAAAATATTTTACTCTAGATTTGTGTCACAGTCACTGTTCTAAAGCTCTAGGTAACTAACAGTTCAGGCACACAAAAAGTTATTGCTTTTTATCTAAAATTCAAACTTAACTGGACATCCTGTAATTTTATTTGCTAAACCTAGCAACCTAGATTTAGATAAATTATCTGATTTAATTCTCTCCACAACTATGAGAACTAGGTTCTATTTGTTCTGTTTTACATTATGAAACTGAACTTGACATTTTAAAACTTGTGTCATAAGTAAACTGTTGATGAAAACTGAGCTAGACATCAAATCTGGGACTTTCTAATTCAAATTCTTTAGCTCTTAATATACCGGACTGTATCCCATAATATCAAAGGGTGACCCTTATGTTGCGATATAATATGATAGTACTATACCAGGTGACTCAGTGGTAAAGAATCTGCCTGCCAATGCAGGAGCCACAGGTTTGATCCCTGGGGTGGGAAGATCCCCTGGAGAAGGAAATGGCAACCCACTCCAGTATTCTGGCCTGGAGAATCCCATGGACAGAGGAGCCTGGCAAGCTATCATCCATAGAGTCACAAAGAGTTGGCTCAAAGTTAGTGACTAAACAACAACAATACACATGGTACTGTTCTCCTGAGCATGTTGGGTATTGGAGAGTAGGAGGAGGTGAGGGTAGTCAGAGTGCACATCAGAACAGTTGATGGTATAAGGAGCAGAAAGGTATAACAGCACAGGCTACTGCTAGACTCAGGGGGAGCTGGTGTCCCCAGTAACACTCAGAATATAAACAGTCGCTGCCCTCAGGGAGTAGAAAGAACATATGCTACATAAACGAAGGGAAGAAAATGAACACCAGAGGTTCAGAGACTCTCAAGACAAGAAATATGAGTAGAACAGAGCAGACAACACCTGCGGAAAGATGTATGTACCACCATAATTTTTGTTTCCATCACTTCTTTGGTAAATGGTTTTAGTGTCTGGATTTCCAGCAATGTCAAGGTTATTTCCCATCCAGAGTAGTGGAGATGCATATGGCTAGCCTGGCTCAGTCTAGCTTTCCTGGTGCCCTTCCATTCCCCACATAATGAGAGGGCTATGCTAGAATGCCCCTGATGTCCACTCCAGTGCAAGTATGTGAGATGGTAAATGATTCAGAAAACAATCATAGGCATTGAGAAATAGCTACTCCAACTTAAAACGAACTTGCTGATAAAGCTGATGGAGAAACACTCGAGTTTAGATGCAGTGGAAGTTTTCCTCTTGATTTAATGCTGTACTTTAAGACAATTTTTCCACTGTTTTCAACTTCTAAAAAGAAGTTGATGTTCAGCAGTTTTGGAGATACATATGCAGTAAGCAATCATATTGCTTTTAAATCTTTAACTGAAAAACAACTCCAGGAAATCCAAATTGATTTTACTCAAGTTCTTATGAAGAGTGCTTCAGGTATCAGGCTAAAAGCAGCCTCTCTGGAGAACAGCAAAACAGAGTGAGTTATTTTCAGAGAGCCATGGGTAGGTAAAAACAATAGTTCAGGAAAAATCTGGGAACCTACGTAAACAGAGTTTCTGCCAAACATTCTCTTGTATATCGTGAATCTCCTTGTATAAGTATTAACAAAATGGAGCAAGGACGAAAATAGTTATCTTCTCAGCACAATCAGAACAAAATTCATGTTGATTTGACACAGACAACTGTTGTTTTTTTTATCTGCTTAATTATATATTTCAATATGGTATGAGATTTCATGAAAGAGATAAACACCTTTCTCTTTTAGGGAGATGCATGAACAGAAAAACGGCTGTTCACTTGCAGAACACCTCACAGAAGGGATCAGTAGAATTGTTGGGCATCAGCTTCAATGGCAGACTCATTGCTCTGTGTTCAACAAGTCATCTTATTTTCTAATTTAGATACACAAAAAGACCCTAGCTTCTAATTCTTTTTTATATGGGTTAGACCCAGGCTAGCTATTTAGGGTAAGGCAAGGTGTCTGCTACTTTCATGGCTGCCTGCTGAATTGTTGTATGAGACTCTCTGTCCTCTCTCTCCCTCACCATGTCCACACAGCTGGCTGCAGGAGATTCTGAGTTGCCAACGCCACAAGTGAGAATGAGCCTCGATCACTACCACCTAGAAGAAAGCTGCAAAGGAGATATGCTCAACCATGTATGTCCATAACAGACTCTTCCTAAGCAAAAATAAACTTGTGTTATGCTGAAAGAAGCCAGTAAGATTTGGGTGTTATTTGTTACAGCAGCTTGTGTTATTTTACTTGACAAATAGATTGCATAGTTCTGTCAAGACATAACAAATTTAAAAAATCTTTAGAGCCAATAACCAAAAAACAGATAAAGCTAATAAAGAACATTTTGGAAATTAATCCTAGACCTATTCGTTATCTATCTTCCTTGGTGGCTCAGTTGGTAAAGAATCTGCCTGGTTCAATCCCTGGATTGGGAAGATCCCCTAGAGAAGGAAATGGCAACCCACCCCAGTATTCTAGCCTGGAGAATCCTGTGGACAGAGGAACCTGGCAGGCTACAGTCGATGGTGTCACAAGAGTTGACATGACTTAGCGACTAAACCACATTCATCATCTAGGCTTTATTCTCTTTTTCTTAGAGTTTGACATTATCTCTGTTGACTTTCCAAAACTCTGTGTGTGTGTGTGTGTACATGCACACATGCACATAGTTTTTCAGATGTGTCTGACTCTTTGGGATGACATGGATTGTAGCCCGCCAGGCTCCCCTGTCCATGAGCTTCTCCAGGCAAGAAAACTGGAGTCGGTTGCCATTTCCTCCTCCAGGAGAGCTTCCCAACCCAGGGATCAAACTCACATCTCCTGTGTCTCCTGCATTGGCAGATGGATTCTTCACCATTGAGCCTGAAACCTGAAAAGCCCTCTGCATGCAAGTACCCACATTCAATTGTTAATTTTGAGTTCTCCGTTCATCTCTTATTTGGAATTGGCATTGATTTGCAGTAGTTTTTTCTCTTTTTTTAATCTAATTGATCATAGGCTAGAATTTTGGTTTTCATTCTTTAAGAAGCAGACAAAGAAACCAGTTTTCTTAACTCACAGTCTTACTGGTTTACTGCTATTGTGTAGTTTGCAAGTGATTGCATTTATTTTCTAAATTTAATTAAAAGATTCTCAAACCAGTTTAAATAGTTCAACAACAATTCTCTCAAAATGTTTTTTCTAGTAATATCATTCTAATAATGGCTTTAAGTTTCATATACAAAATATATACCCCATTCATTCATTGCTCAGCAAATATTTATGAATCCAATCATACATGTCTTTGATTATTTGGGACAGAGCAGTAAAGGAGGCAAGAACTCGCCCTGTGATCTTGACATATGTAGTGAAAATAAGGAATTTCCTGTAGAATAATTTTTTATTGGTTTGTTTCCATAGGATTGATAGAGACAATGACAGAGAGCCAGAGGGAGAAGGAGAAAAAAAAAACAAACACAAAACTATATTCTGTGCTTATGAACACGAAGGATCTACGTTGGACTGAGTGTCATTCTGTCAAAATTATGAGGAAGCAAGTGCTGCAGTAATTCTCAGTTTGCTTCCCCATCCTCATTCGCCTCCTGTGGACTCTCTGTTCTCTGGTTTCTGTTTGGGTCGAATCCCTGGGAGGCTGGGGTGTTTCTGGTGCCTCCTGACGTGGCACACATCCTCTGCCAAGAGCGACATCCTTCTGCAACTCTGTTCAGAGAGTCCGCCTGGCAGGGACGCTCCTGACGCCAGTCCTCTCTGGCCTCCAGCGTCAGGATCCTTGATCCTCCAGTCCTAGCGAGTAGCCACGGGTTCCCGCTCGGTCCTACCCCAGCGCCTCGGCGTCTTCTGGGGGAGGTTTTGGTTGTCGCTGCTGTTTTCTCCTCCTTCCTCTTACCCAGAGGTCTGAGCAAAGATAGAAGATGGCGCAATGTGTGGTGGCGTCAGAATCTGTGAGCCGGCTTCTAAACCCTTCTGAGCGTGAAGGTGGGTGACCAGGACTGGGTAAATGACCTTGTCACCAAGACACAGAAGATGGTACAAATAAATTCCATGTGCCCAGAGTGAAGGGTTTCTAAATGAGGGTGGAGGCACAGTCACTTACACCATTTGATGAATGGGCTAGGGAAGCATTTTAATTGCATCAGCTCCTCTGATTCACATTAGACGTTTGTGAATTATAAAGCAAATAATTAGTAACCCATTCGACAGATAAAAGCTGACACTCTTGGAAGTTGATACTAAGTCTGCTTGTTACCATGGACAGAGTCAGAACCAAAACAAAACTTGGAGGGGGTTCTTTTCTAATTGTGCTCATCTTTCAATTCAAAATTAATTTTAACATTTGCTTAATAAAAATGTTCTCAATTTAATGAACAAAACTATAAAAATATACAGTTTGAGGAACTTTTTAAACATTTTTTTTAAAACAATTTTTGCCTAATTGTTGGTGGATAAAATTAAAGATGGCAACTTTCCAATATGTGAAAATCAATGTCAAATTATTTTTGACTTGATATGCATATAGAAGAGTCTGTAAATTATAGAAGTGAGTCTGTGTGTGTATATGTGTATGTGTTGGTGAATATATTTTTCAATTAGGAACAGTTTTAAGCATTTACAAACAGATGTATTTGGGAAGGAATGTATTAATTCACCTCTATATAATTTTTAACCAGACCTAGAAATTATCAAGATTTTGGTACATTTGCTTCTTAAATTTCGTCTCTTACTTTATTTTTTTACATGCTGTTGTATTATAAAGAAGGGCTTCCCTGGTGGCTTAGAGAGTAAAGAATCCGTCTGTAAGGCAGCAGACAGGGGTTCGATTCCTAGGTTGTGAAGATACTCTGGAGAAGGGAATGGCTACCCACTCCAGTACTCTTGCCTGGGAAATCTCATGGACAGAGGAACCTGGCAGGTTACAGTCCTTGGGATTGTGAAGAGTCCAACATGACTGAGCACACATGCACGCATTTATTATAAAGAAAGGAACAGATATTATGTGATTTTACTCATTTGTGTTTTATCACAAATCTCTAAGATTTCTAACATTGAGTATCTAATACCCGGGCTATATTCAAATTTTCCCAATAGTGTAAAATGTGTTTTTTACACAATTAGGATTCAAAAAGTTCTATTTACTACATTTAAAAAAATAAATATTGCCTCTTTTATTACCAGCCTCTCTCACAAGTTTTCATATATTTATTTTAATCACTGAATTGCTTTTAGAAAAAACTACATTTTGACTACTGGACTGTGCCATAGTCTATATTGGTATGTGTACTATTTCAAACTGATGTTTAACTTAACCTCTGTGCTGGTTTTTTTTTTTTTTTAAAGAAAATTTGCACTACTTGTTGATTTGATTTGAATTTGCCTTTTTCGGCAAGAATACATTGTATTGTATGCCATATTCGAACAGAAGTCATAAAATATTTTGCCATCCCACTTTATTATTCATTAGGGGGTCTCAGAATCTCAGAGAGTGACTGACAGATAAATGAATTGAGTAGATATACTTTTTTAAAAATTAATATTTCATCTAGTGGTTTCATTCACTGATACATGTTGCCTGGAAGGCAAAATGGCAATAAGGTGATTTTTCTAAGTCTATAATTCTCTCTCTTTTGTATTACCTGTAATCATTGTATAAAGAACTAACCCTCATCAACTGGAGCTCTTTCACTGAAATGCATTAATCAAAGGAAAGTAGGATCAATGTTTAATGTTCTCCCTTTAATTCCCAATTTTCTGAATATGGAGAGGCTTTTATATCTTCAGTGGCAAGTATATAGACCAAGACTTGACTAATATGTTGCTAATATGTTGTTAAGAATTCTTGTGCATATATTCATGAAGGATACTGGTCTATAAATGTCTGTGTGTGTGTGTGCATGTTATTTGCTGAGTTTTGGTAAAAGACTTAAATGCAAAACAAGATGTTAAATGTCATCTTCTCTATTATTTTTTAAGAGAATTTGTGGACACTTTCTTTTAATTTCATTTGAAAGTAGCCGCTAGAGGAACCATGGACCTGGAGGTTTTTGTTTGAGATGGTTTTTAATTTTAAAAAATCAATTTTCAAAATTTAGCATTCTTAAATTTCTTTGTTACTGAAGCTCTTTGTCATTTATTTCTGATCCTATCTTTATTACATCCTTTCTTCCATTTTTTTTTACTTTGTTCATTTTTATCTAGACTCTTAAAGAGGAATCTTATGTCATTGTTTTTATACACTTTGTTTCTCCTAATATTGCCATTAAAAATCATATTTCCCACTGAGTAGTGATTTATCCATGTTCT
Source organism: Bos javanicus (assembly GCF_032452875.1). NCBI lineage: Eukaryota > Metazoa > Chordata > Mammalia > Artiodactyla > Bovidae > Bos > Bos javanicus. Next base: position 5,198,991 of record NC_083881.1, read on the forward strand.
ACAAATGTTAATGTTTTAGTTTTATTATCACTACATTTTAAACACTTTAAATTTGTCATTGCTATTTTCTCTTTGATCCATGGTTTATTTAATTTTTTTTAAAAAAGCATGTTAAATTGCCAAATATTTGGGGTGGGAGGGAGATTTCTGTATTTCCCTTTTAAAATTTTGTGATTGTTTTAATATTGCTTTACAATGTAAAAAAAAATTACTAGTTATCCTTTTAGTTGGGAGAAGGCAATGGCACCCCACTCCAGTACTCTTGCCTGGAAAATCCCATGGACGGAGGAGCCTGGTAGGCTACAGTCCATGGGGTTGTGAAGAGTTGGACACAGCTGAGCGTCTTCACCTTCACTTTTCACTTTCCTGCATTGGAGAAGAAAATGGCAACCCACTCCAGTGTTCTTGCCTGGAGAATCCCAGGGACGGTGGAGCCTGGTGGGCTGCTGTCTATGGGGTCGCACGGAGTTGGACATGACTGAAGCGACTTAGCACGTAGCATCCTTTTAGCTTTGACTCTGCACTTTCAATGGTTTTCCAAGGAAACACAATATCAGAGCTAGTATTTAAGCACTACACATAAAATATGAGAACCAGGCAATTAAAAGGTTGATTTACCACCCTCTTTCTCCTTTATCGGAGAAGGCAATGGCACCCCACTCCAGTACTCTTGCCTGGAAAATCCCATGTGCCTAAATTACACTGATGTACAATAGAAATTCACAAGACAATGTCATTCTTCTGTTTTCAACTTTTTATGTATTTTTAAAGACAAAATCAGGATGGGGAACACATGTATACCTGTGGCGGATTCATTTTGATATTTGGCAAAAATAATACAATTATGTAAAGTTTTAAAATAATAAAAAAAAAAGAACATATATATTCACCTGTACACCTGTATACTCTTTCTAAGACTCTGGATCCCTTCTGACACTCTGAGATCTCTCTGGTATCATGTCTCATCAGCCAGAAAAACTTTTAGTATTTCAAATAGTTTAGGTAGGTATGTTATTAGCAAACATCCTGGTTTTTCACTTATCAGTAATGTCTTTATCTCACCTTTACTATTAAAGAATATTGACATAACATTTTTTCATTGAGAGAATTTTTTTCATTTGACATTTAGACTGGTTCTTTCAATCTCTTCAAGTCTCCTTGGGTTGAGAAGTTGGCACACTGTCATATAACTGTTCTTCCTTATAAGAAGATCCACTTTTCTCTTGAATTTTTTAAAATTTAACTCTGGTTTCTAACAATATGACTATGTTATTCTAGCTTTGAATGTAGCTTCCTTAGGGTACACTAAACTGACTTTTTCGATTTATACATTTTGCTAATTTGAGGAAATTTGAGAGCACTAGTTCTTCAAAGATAGTTTCTCTTACCCATTTCTCTTTAACTCCTTTCTAGGCCTCCAATTGCATGGCTGTTAGACTTTTCATATTATTCTACATATAACTGGGGCTTTAAAAAATTTTATATTTGTTCTTAATTCTTCAAATTGAATAACTGATCTATCTTCAAATTTGCTGTTTCTTCTTACATGTTCAATCTGTTGGTGACCACATGAAATTATGTATGTTTTTCTTCTTCTATCTTTAGAATTTCAGATATTGCATTTTTATTTTAAAATCCCATTTAGTTAGTTTTATAGTTTTCATTTTTATGCTAATATTTATTCACTATGATCATATTTTTATTATTCTTGAGCATAGTTGCAATGGTTGTTTTAAAATCATCATTTGCTAATTCCTCCTCCAAGTCATTTCAGGGTTGGTCTTTATTGCTTATCTTGTCACTTATGTCAATGTCACGTATATTTTGTTGTTGTTTGTTTTTTAAATATTGCTAATAATTTAGATAATTTAAATTGTATCCTGGACTTTGTGAATGATACATCTATTTTAGAGATTTCCTTTAGTTTCATTTCAACAGTATTACTTTTTGATTTTGGTTTAATTTGTTTCTTTCTTTAGCAGTCAGCTAATTAGACTAAACTCAAATTCCAATTTCTCTGCTACTACAGTGAACCGTGGCTGGAAATATGTAACTTTAGCTGGGATGCTTGGAGTCTGTCAAACACATTAGTAGTGAAAAAGTCAGCAGAAGATTTGGGCAGAGGCTGTGTACAGAATTTAAAGCATTATCCCTCTAACTCTCCTTTCTGCCATATTTTCACACATTTCTGGCCATCTAGCTGTCTAGAACCCTGCCCTCTGGGGTTTATAAAAAGAAAGACTTCAGATTTCTTTCCAACTTCTAGATAGCCCTCATGCCCTCAATATAGACTACTGTCAATCCAAAGTTATAAAAAACACCTGTCCCTCTTTCCAAGTTAAAAGCCACCTCTAGTTTCTGCTATTATTTGTTATTTTAGTTATTAGCTGTTATAATTAATCTACTAGAAGATACTTCACCATTTGTTGTTGTTCAATCACTAAGTCGTGTCTGATTTTTGCAACCCCATGGACTGTGCTCACCAGATTCCTGGTCTGTCACTATTTCCTGGAGTTTGCTTAAACTCATGTCCATCAAGTCCGTGATGCCATCTCATCCTCTGTTGCCTGCTTCTCCTCCTGCCTTCAATCTTTCCCAGCATCAGGGTCTTTTCCAATAAGTCAGCTCTTTGCATTAGGTGACCAAAGTATTGGGGCTTCAGCTTTAACATCAGTCCTTCCAATGAATATTCAGGGTTGACTTGCTTTAGGATTGACTGGTTTGATCTCCTTTCATTCCAAGCGACTCTCAAGAGTCTTCTCCAGCACCACAATTCAAAAGCATCAATTCTCTGGTGTTCAGTCTTCTTTACCGTCCAACTCTCACACCCATACATAACTGTTGGAAAACCTCTGCCTCTCAGTGTGCTTTTTAATTTACATTTTCTTAATATTAGGAAAAAAAAAAACATTTTTCTACATACAACGGGGAATTTACTTATTCTTCCATGAACTATCTGTTTCTATATTGTTCACTTTTCTATCTGGTGGTTGGTCTTCTTTTTTGTTTTAGGAGCTACTTATTTATTAGTGAGGCAGCCCTAAATGTATCAAACTTATTTTTTCTTTTGAGTTGTTTCAGGATTTTGAGTGTCAGGCATTTCACAAATATAAATTAAATGAATGAATGCATCAGTACATAAGTTGATCTAAAGTATAATATACATTTTAGAGTCAACAGAGATACCTTAGTTTCATAGAACAGCTACTGAACCTTTGGAGTTAGTAGACACCTTTAATCCTTACAAGAAAATTCAACACGATTTACTGTTGAACTGAAGTTGTGGTTTTCTAGTCAAATATACCAGAATTACCATATCCTAGAATTGATGAAATGGTGGTAAATTTAAATTGAAGGTTTGACTTTGAGCTTGGCTATGGATACACTGCTTAGCATTTTTCTTTTCTTTTCTTTTTTTTTTTTTAGCATTTTTCTTATATGTGTTTGCATCTCATTTTCTGATGTCTAAGAATGGGGATCTTGGAGGAAAATAAGTAGTTAATGTCCATAATAACAAGTCCACAGTATGGAACAAAATATACTTTTAGTAATACTTTACCAATCAAGACTTTGCCCTTTCTTTTAGATTTGTTTTCATAATTATGCTTTTATCATTTCTAATGAGCTGTCAATTACATATGCAAATTAAGTGGAGCAGAAATTAAAGAATTTCTATATTAATATCATAACAACTGTGTTATGACTTTATGAGATGGATGTGATTCATGCAAACTATTAACAAGGGTCTCAAACCTGGGGTTGTTATTCACTTTTGTCAACTATGTATATCAGCTTTCAAGGGAAATTTATGTATAGAATTATAAATCTTACATGGAAATTTGGAAAATGCCCAATTTTGCCCTTTGTACATTAGGTGGCTGCTGCTAAGTCACTTCAGTCGTGTCCGACTCTGTGCGACCCATAGATGGCAGCCCACCAGGCTCTGCCATCCCTGGGATTCTCCAGGCAAGAACACTGGAGTGGGTTGCCATTTCCTTCTTCAATGCATGAAAGTGAAAAGTGAAAGTGAAGTCGCTCAGTCGTGTCTGACTCTTCTCGACCCCATGGACTGAAGCCTACCAGGCTCCTCCGTCCATGGGATTTTCCAGGCAAGAGTACTGGAGTGGGTTGCCATTGCCTTCTCCACTCTAGGTGGCTAAGCATCCTAAAATATGGTGTTCTGGTTACTGTTCATAATTGAGTATTGAATATTTGTCCTCCCCATTCCTAATACGTCAAATCATAGTGCTATGGGCTTCTTTGACTATAACTGTTCCTCTTCATCCTTTACCCTATGACTAGTTTTCCAAACTGATGAAGTTACTTGCCTGCCATCTCTCTCCCAAGCTAGTCCTGACTGAAGCTAATAAGCCTACATTTTAGATGGCTTTCTCAACTTCCTCTAGATCTGCTGGGAGGATCTTTTTAATTCAGGCTGTTTAATTCATTTTGTCACTAAAGAAATAGGGATGATCTTATGAATGGAGTGCATGGAGACCAAACAGCTAATGTGGGACTTGATTCCAGCTGTCTTTCTTTGTAATTCAGGACACTTATATAGTACAGATTTGCCACTTGTTTTTATTAGACTTGGTTACAAAAAAGGGTTTCCATGGTGGCTCGGATAGGAAAGAATCTGCCTGCAGTGCAGGAGACCCGTGTTCAAATCCCAGTATCAGGAAGGTCCTCTGGAGAAGGGAATGGCTATCCACTCCAGTACTCTTGCTTGGAGAATTCCATGGACAGAGGAGCCTGGCTTGCTACAGACTATGGGGTCTCAAAGAGTCAGGCACGACTGAGCGACTAATACGTTCACTTCACTTTTCACAAAAAAGATATACTCTATCTTCTAAGCTTATTTACATGCTCAAGGAAGATAAATGAAAAAAAAAAGACTCAGAAAAATAACTAATAAGTTGTTAAATATATTTCTTAAAGCAGTGCTTTCTACCTATGTGCTAAGAGAAACATTAAATGTAATTTTTCTCAGCTATATCACAAAACTTGACAAATGTGTAAATTTAATCTTCTTTGTGTCTAAAGGTAGGCAATTTTAATGTTGTGCAAAGTAAGATCAGATGACTTGTAGAGCTTACCTTGTTTTTAAATGCTATGTAGTAGAGATGGTGACAGCTTGCTGTTAGAGGTAAGAGGTTTAATGTAATGTCTACGCAGAGCCAGAGAATGATTTGTGTTATAAAAGGGAGCACTATCAAGGCAGTAAACAGGCCTGCTGAAAGATCAAAGCAACACTGCAGAGTTAAGTATCCAACAGTGCTTGTTTAACTGTGCATGAGAGGACTATAGATACCGAGAGACATTTTTATACTTAGGTAGTAATTACATTTTAACAACTTTTTTGAGATAAGTTTGGCATATAAAAATTGTATATATTCAAAGTGTACAACTTCATGTTTTGATATATGCATACATTGTAAAAGGAGCACCACAGCCTAGCTAAATGAAACATATTCAACAACTCTACATTGTTGCCAGTTTTGTGTGTGTGCATGTGTGTGTGTGGTGAGCAAATTCAAGATCTGTCCTCTTAAACACAGCTCCAGGATACAATACAGGGATGTCAAGTTTTGTGATCACACTGTTAGCTGTCCAGAACTCATTCATCCCATATTATTTAACTGAAACTTTGTAACCTTTGACCAACATCACCTCTGTTCTTTCTCCCCATCACTCTCCCTGGAAACCATCTTTCTACTCTTGGCTACCATGAGTTTGACTATTTTAGATTTCACATTTTAGTGAGATCATTTAGTATTTGTCTTTCTTTGCATGGTCTGTCTCACTTAATGTCCTCCGGTTTCATCTATGTTTTGTAAATGACAGCATGGCCTTCCTTTGTAAGGATGACTATCATACATATTCAACATATATACATAAATAAACACACGTATATGCATATGCATATATGCATATATCATATACACACATATCATATATATATGTAAATTTTCTATCCACTCATCTGTTGATGAATCTGTTGATGGACAATCAAACTTTTTCCCATATTTTGGCCATTGTAAATAATGCCACAGTTAACATGAGGTGCAAATATATTTTCGAGATGCATATTTTAAGTTACTTTGGATATATACCCAGAAGTAGGATTGCTGGATCATATGGCAGGCCTGTTTTTAAATTTTTGAGGAGCCTTCAAACTGGCACTTTTGTAAAAATTACATTGAATCTGTAGAATACTTTATTAAGTTGAGGAACTTCTTTTCTAACCTGGATAGATTTTGATTCTAAGAACATAGCAAATTGAATATTTATACAGGGTGTAGGATAGGATTGACTAAAAAAAAGAGATATAATGAATCTGGTGCGCTATATAATGAGTTTATAATGTCTGCAGTATACAATGAAATTGTCTAGCATAGTGTTGGGTTTGTTAATTTGGAGTTCGACAATATAGGGCTAAGTATAGAAATATAAAACTTTTTGATAATAATTACTACTAGTTTGCTAGTCTTGCCTGGAGAGAAACTTGACGAAAAAAGGACTTGCCTACTTTTAAGGTTAAAATTCACAGAATGTTTAAATTCCATCCATTCTAGATAAATCTAAATAGATTTCAATAGACTGTTACTTTATCTCTACACAGGAGTCAAAATGTAAACAAAATAATTCCTGTAAGTAATCATACACAGGAAGTAAAAAAAAAAGCATAATTGCATAAGTTCATTTTCTAACTTTGTCTGCCTTGGTAAGAAGCCATGTTAAGTGGAAGAACATGAATGTGAGTAAGGCTTTCCTTGGCCTTTCCTGGTGGCTCAGATGGTAAAGAATCTGCCTGAAATGCAGGAGACCTGGGTTTGATCCCTGAGTTGGGAAGATCTCCTGGAGGAGGGCATGGCAACCCACTCCAGTATTCTTGCCTGGAGAATCCTATGGACAGAGGAGCATGGCGGTCTACTGTCCATGGGGTCACAGAGAGTCGGACAGGACTGATCGCTTCAGTCCTAACACATGCACACACAAGGCTTTCCTTCAGTAGTGATGACGGCAAGAGATCTGAGTGCAGGAAAAGCACATCCACATCCAGAATACAGATATCCAGCATATCTGTTCCTGGGATGGATCACTCCAAGACGGAAGCGGGACCAGTGTCATCAACCTGTCTCCAGGCCCTGGGTTGGTTAATCCACTCATAATACTTTATCACGGGCTCAACTCTAGCCCCTGTTATTGGTGGTTTGGGCACGCATTAGCAGCTAGATTGTAGAGTCCATGTACAGCATTCTCGTGTCTCTGTGGTCACTTTGCACACAGACCCTACAGCGGGTGCCGGGGAACCTGGGGAAATACTGGTGTTCAGATCTCTGTGGTGGAGCTGAGCTTCGGGGAATGTTGTGTTCCCCTATCTGTGTCTCTATTATGACAGATGTGTAAGCATAGATGTGCAGCACACCACCTCCCCACCAATGATCTAATCAGACTCTTTACAAGTTTCCGATCACGCAGAATGTCCTTCACTACATGCAGAGTGGGTAGCTTGATGCTGCTAGAAGTCCTGCCACTCACCAAGAAGACTTCATTTATCACATTTTCTGGGCCACCCCTGCATGTGAAGTGCAGCAGATTATATTTTACATATACGGAAATATACATTCGTATAGAATTCCTCCTCAGTATTCTCGATTCCATTTTTGTTAATTTGTCTACTTGTTAAAATTTTATTTCAGCTCCCAGGCTATAAACAAGGATACCTTTTGTGATCTATATAGTTCTCTTGTGGTTTTCACATGATTGTGCTTTTTCTTGGTAATTTTGCTGTTTTAAATGGGCCCCAAGTGTAGTGGTAAAGTACTGTCTACTCTTCCTAAGCAAAAAGTAGACTGTTACGTACCTTACAGGAGAAAAACAAACAAACAGAAAAACACTTTTTAATAAGCTTCATTCAGACATGAGCTATGGTGCTGCTGGCCCTGAGTCCAATTTCAGTAAATCAACAGTAGCTATTAAAAAGTGTCTTTAAACAGAAACGTGTATATTATAGAACAGTATTATTATGTTAGTCTTTTGATCAAAACATGTGACCAGAGTCTCACAGGAAACTAACAGTATTTTTCCTAGAAGCACTGGTTCATTATTAGATGATTCAATGTCTCGGGCAGCTATATAGGACATAGCTATTGTAAAAAATGACAACTGACTCTGTGTCTGTGTGTGTTACACATATTTCTTCATCTTCTTCAATTCTTCTTAGAATGTAACTGACACTATTATAATCAAGAGGTTAGGTCTCTGTTTCCTTTAAGACTGGATGGGGGCTTGTAATTTGTCTGATCAGGAGACAGTGGTGGAAATGATGATCTTTATTGTCTGGGGTTATGTCATCCAAAGGATATAACTTCTGTCTTTCTTTGGAAATATGCCTGTAGTGTCTTGTCATATGAGAAGTCCATGCAGGAGGACACAGGAGAGAGTGAGAAATGCTTGTGTTTCAGCCCCAGAGTTTGAGGCAACACCCAGCATCAACTACTAGATGCTGAATGACCCAGTCACCCAACGAGCCCAACCCCAGACTGAAACAATATAGAAACTGATGGACAACAGCCTAGCTGAAGTCTCTAACCTGCCAGCACTATGAGAGATAACAGTAACAACAAAAGTTGTTTTAAGTTTCTCTGACTTGAGGTACTTTGCTAAAGACTTCGTCCTTAGAGCAGACTCAGTGTAGTTGCAGTTCAAATGAATATAAACGCCTATCTCTAAAGGAAGAACTCCTGAGGATGCCACAGGTGTGGGCTGGAGAATAGCAGAGCAACAGCAAGACTAAGAACTGTAGGAATGTGGGTCTTCCGCTCATGCGATTTACTCCATGATTTCCAGATCTTCTCGGGCCTGACCTCAAACAAATCCTTTCTGCTTATGGATGGAATGCTCGTCTGTGTATCCACCTTTATGATTTTTAAATTGAGATGATCACCCAGTTCATGCTGGGAAGTTCAGCAAGCATACTCTCTGGGTGCCCCGTGGTCAGGCGCTCCATTTCCACCAGAGCCTCAGGAGCTCATTCTCAAAGGAAGGCAACTGTCTGTCTAGTGGAACAGCTTCTACTCCCGAACGATAGGCATCTAGGCTGTGATGACTACCTTAGAAGAACTGGAGGCTTCATGGAGCATCCATATCTGATCAGTTCAGTTCAGTTCAGTCACTCAGTCGTGTCCGACTCTTTGCGACTCCATGAATCACAGCACGCCAGGCCTCCCTGTCCATCACCAACTCCCGGAGTTCACTCAGACTCATGTCCATCAAGTTGGTGATGCTATCCAGCCATCTCGTCCTCTGTCATCCCCTTTTCCTCCTGCCCCCAATCCCTCCCAGCATCAGAGTCTTTTCCAATAAGTCAACTCTTCACATGAGGTGGCCAAAGTACTGGAGTTTCAGCTTTAGCGTCATTTCTTCCAAGGAACACCCATATCTGATAAACCATTTAACAGTACCATTGAGGCTGCTGGATCATGAGGCCCATGTATCAGGGCAGAAGCATCAAACAAGGAGCCTGTATGACAGACCTCTAAACTGTCGGACTTGTGGGTGATCCTATGGAAAACAGTATGATGTTTCTTCAAAAAGTTACAACTAGGATCTCCATGAAACCAGCAAATCCCCTTCTAGGTATAAACACAAAAGAGTTGACAGCAGAATCTTAAAGAGATAGTTGTATACCTATGTCCATAGTCACACTATTCACAATAGCCAAAAAAAAGGGAAGCAACCCAAGTGCCCATTGATGGATGATTGAATTAAAGAAATTATATACACATGCAATAATATATTATTCAGTCTTAATACAGAAGGACATTTTGACATATGCTCCCATATGGATGAACATGAGGATATTATGCTTTGTGAAATAAGCCAGTCACAGAAACACAGATATTGTACTATTTCACTTACATGAGTTGCTTAGAGTAGTCAGATTCATAGAAACAGAAAGCAGAATGGTGGTTGTAAGACACTGGGAGAAAGGAGGAACACGTTGTTTTTTTTCTTTTTTTAAATGAGTATAGACTTTCAGTTTTGCAAGATGAAAAGGAAAAGAAATCTGGAGATTGACTACATAATAATATAAATGTACTTAATGCTACTTTATACCTAAAAGTGGTTGAGAGAGAAAGTTGTATGTGCATTTTACCTCAAATTAAATTAAAAATTTTTAAATGATCAGTGACTGCCAAGGGCTTGTTGGATGGAGAGAGGGATGAACAGGGATGAACATGGGAGATTTTTAGGGCAATGAAACTCTCCGAATGATGCAATTGTGGATACCTGCATTTGTTGAAACGTACAGAACATTACAATAGAAAGAATAAATCCTAATGTAAACTGTGGATTTTAGGAAAAAATAATATATCATATCAATCAGTTTTAAGAATTGTACCACATTAATGCAAGATATTAATAATGTACTCAGTCATTCAGGCATGTGTGACTCTTTTGTGACCTCATAGACTGTAGCCCACCGGGTTCCTCTGTCCATGGGACTTTCTAGGTAAGAGTCCTGGAGTGGGCTGCCATTTACTTCTCCAGGGGATCTTCCTGACCCAGGGATCAAGCCTGTGTCTCCTGCACTGGCAGGTGAGTTTTACCACTGAGCCACCAGGGAATCCTGAAGTCAGTAACAGAGGCAACTATATGAGGGAGATGGGAAGTATATGGGAACTTTCTGCACTTTATTCTCAATTTTTCTAACACAAACTTAAATAAACTAACTTTTTAAAACTGTCAGATTTAAGAATTATTCTCTAAATGTATCAGAACAGCATGCACATGTTGTCTCTAAAATCCAAAGATTCCCAGTGAAGATTATAGTTTATTTTCTCCCATGGTGGATGGCACTAGGGAACATACTTCAGCGGGTATTTCTGAATCTGATCCAGACCGCTAGGTCCCTAGAAACTTCATTAATGTATAAATATCACTGAAATATTTCTGGCATGATGTCTCCTATTAAAGCATCTAGAGTTTTCCTATGTCCTATCCAATGAAAAATGTCCTTTATGTTATATAACAGTATGATATACTAGGAGAAATTAATATGAGAAAAAATTGCATATTATGCTAAAAAGAGCACGTTAAATTGACATAATTCTAAAACAGTGCAGGGGAATTGCTGTCTTTGCCAATTGAGACTGGACTACTCCCAACTGCATATATTAATTGGGAATGAGAACCCAATTATTTGATCAGTCAATTAGTGGCTGCATATCAGCTGCCAGAGCTGTTTGATTTGTTTCCACAAAAAGGCCCAATCTGGAACACATCCTGCAATTCATGCTAACACCTGATAGGGTTTGTGTGAGCCTCCGTCATCTTCAGAATCAGTGTTGGCTTTTAACTCAACATGTTAAGGAATCAAGAGAGAGATGCGGCCAGTGGTGAAGGACTTTCATTCCCACCGCATGTTGAGGAGCCAGGGATATGATCACAGAATGGGTTCCTGGGTTCTCTGACCCACTGCATGACTAACTCAGGCCACGTTCCATGGATTGCCTGACCAGCATAAGCTCTCACTCTTAACATACCAGGCTTCCCTGGTAGCTTGGACGGTAAAGCATCTGCCTACAATGCGGGAGACCCAGGTTTGATCCCTGGGTCGGGAAGATCACCTGGAGAAGGAAATGGCAACCCACTCCAGTATTCTTGCCTGGAAAATCCCATGGACCAAGGAGCCTGGTGGGGTTCATGGGGTTGCAAAGAGTTGGACACGACTGAGCAACTTCTCTTCTTCTTAACATACAGACACTTTGGGTTCCGACTGACTCATGCTAAAAACCCTAGAAGATCTGGATCAACCCGTTTCTCTATGATACAATAATCTTGTTAAATGGATTTGGGTACTTTCGGGAAAAGCACAGAGGAAGTCTCACGGTACACATTTCAGGTAGGATTACATACAGCTGCCATGAACACACATCTTCAAATGTATCTACTGACTCCAACGTAATATATTCTTAAGTCAAGGGGCCCTGCTCCAGTGACAGTTATCTGTGGGAATTACATGTCAGGCCACACATTCTCACTTTAGTTTCTCAAATCAGCTTTCTGCTCATCAGACACGTGGTTTCTATGGCACAAGTAGTGGGCTGGGAGTCTATACCACGCCTTTGGATTCAGGACCAGTCAGCCACCATCACAGATTCCTGTGTCAAAACACTGACTCTTGGGAATTTCAAGAGTGACACTGCATCCCTGAAGTCTTGTACAGTAACAGGAAGACCTTCTGTTGGGTGCTTATGTGCCACCAGCACCAGCATCTGTACCCTGCTTCTATGAGACCCCAAAAGTCTCTCTGAAATCAAAGGGCCCCACCCCTTTGCAGAAATTCCCTCTATCATTTTCAGGTTTCGAGATGCTGATGCTTTCCTCTGTAGTAAAACCTTTAAATAGCTCAGAGAAGTGAATTTCCTGTGGGTCTTTCCAGGGCTATGTTCAGGATGTGACTGAGTCGATCACAGACTAGAATCCCATTCAGCATTCATTTCAATATTCACTTCAGAAAATTTCTTCCTCTACCGCGTGCCAGGAAAATTCTGGCATGAGAACCTTTTCGATTATAGACCACCACTTAATCTAGGCTAACATGTTGGATTCTAAATTTTGGTTGAGCAGACTCATATCAATAAAAATGTTATCTCATGTAATCTTAGATTTTGCCCCTTTTGATATTTTATAATTAGGATCTATTCTTATGCATGCTTCCCAATTTGTGAGGATAAAAGTTCAGAAGATTTTATAGTTCTTTTTATGTATATTTTGCCTCCACCTAGTATAAATCTGCAATTGTTTCCTTGGAGACACTGAAGTTTTACTTTCATTTTGGGTTTGCAAGAAAAAAAATAGACTGTGTCAAGGGAGAATCTTAAGGAGGGTAGGTGTTCCTTTATGAAACAGCTTTCAGACGGAGTCTCTACAAAATTTTTAATAAAAGGGATGTCTAGTTTACTTAGATCAGGAAGAAAGACTTCATTCTTCTACAAAAGGTACTGAGAATTCCATCTGAACAATTTCACTCGAGCTACATGGGGTAGCTTGTGTCCTGCTAGAATGCTGCTTGATAAAGTGGTTAATACCAAAGATGGAGACCTGTCTACATATTTGTTGAATGCACAATCTCCTTACAGGCAAGATGGGGCTCTGAAAACCTGTGACGCAAATAATGTCATAATTACACAATTATTTCCAGACGTAGAGAAAGATGAAATTCTGTTTGGGGGTCAAATCTTTGGTTGAGGACAGACCCCTGGCTTGAACCAGGGGTGGAAGTGGTGAGAATTCGTGAGACTCTGGACACACTTTTATGCAAGTTATAACAAGACTTGGAAATGGAGTAGACGTGCACATAGGAAAAGATGAATGTAGGGAAATAAGTGGTAAAAGCCAGGCTGAGAGAACAATTTTAATTTAGACATGATAATTTTGGGCTAGCACTGGCCATCGAAGTGGAGCGACCAAGCAGGCAGCAAGATAGAGAAATTTAGAGCTCAGAGCAAGGTCTGCCTGGAGACATAATTCACAGTTAGCATTATTAATAAATAATGATTAATGCCAAATCACCAATATTGTGCTTAGTTGATAATAATAATTCAATAAACAGGGAATTCTTATCTCTATGGTATTCCAAGAAAGACCAAAATAGTCTGTACTCAGAAACCCCCTACTATTAATAGTCAGGGACATAGATCAAAGTGGAGAAGATTTTAAAAAGAGTAAAACCCACAAGTGTAAAATATACAGTCAATAAAATAAATATTGCAGTAGATGTAATTTTGAAAATAAGGCAAACCACAGGGAGCTCTATTTCTCCTGGATGAAGCTGGGTTTATGTATCAGCTGGAGAATTTTCTGTAGCCTTGGACAATACCTCACTGAGCATATAATTGCCAGAAAGGTGGAAAGGAATTAAGCACCGTGAGTAATATCCTTTGTAATGTCTCAGCGAAAGGTTAAGGAAATTTCATTTGCTGTGAGGAGATAGAAATAAATTAGTTGAAGTCACCATGGAAAATCAGGCGGGCAGGAACAGATAGTGATAAGATCCAGAGGAATAAATATGAGATTTTTAAAAATAGACATTTTAATTCACAGAATAATAAATGTGAGAACACTTTTAAAGATGAGAACTTAATGCAGAATGCATACAAATTTTTCTGCTTAAGTTAGAAAGGGTTGGATATCTTTATAAGACAAGCCAGTTGCTATGATTTTTGTTATTATTTATTTACACATTTTAATGGACAGGAAGCAAATAAATTAAGGCTTGAACATGGAAATCCCTAAGATTCTCAGAAGACTCAGAGCAAAGGAGAAAAAAAATTTAGAAATTAGATGGTCAGAAGCCCTTTTCGGAATTTGACTCTCTGACTAGTCATAGTTGTTGAAACATTAACTTTGCATTTCTTCTTTTAAGGAAATTAGGTTCTAATTAACTATGTACATATTATTATATTAATTGAAGGGGCTTCCCTGGTGGCTCAATGGTAAAGGATCTGCCTGCAGTACAGGAGACATGGGTTCCATCCCTGGAGTGAGAAGAGACCCTGGAGAAGGAAATGGCAACCTGCGCCAGTATTCTTGACTGGGAAATCCTGTGGACAGAGGAACCTGGTGTGCTACAGTCCATTGGGTCTCAAAGAGTGAGACACGACTGAGGAGAGAAGCACAAACACACACACATGCACACACACGCATGCACACACACACATGTGCACATGAGCTTGGTATGCTAGTAACGGGTAGAAAGAACACACAATGGATTGTGAAATAGATACGACTTTTTATAATGTAACCTAGAGGGTGGGAATGGGGATAAACGGAGCTGAAGTCATGAACACCCAGAAATTAGAGCTGCCAGTCCTCGTCTATTTCAGAGATGAATCCAAAACCGAAGACGAAGGATGGGTGAGGTAAAACGGATTGCCCACCTCGGCTCTGACTGGAGTGTGGATTGGGGAAGGTGACGGTGGCAGAAGTAATGGGGTGTGACCTCTGGACGAGGCTCTGCACTTTACCCCACTAAGCCCACCTTGCCAATTTACGCGTCCAAGTTACACTCTATTTTAGGTAGAGCAAATTTGGGTGCAAATTTGCTTGGGAGGACATAGCCCACCTCCAAGCAGCTGAAACCATAGATGTTGGTAACTAAATTCATTGACCTCTTTACTGTAAAGGCCAGAATTAGAGTTGACCATTTTTGGAGATTAATTTGTGTGTGTGTAAAGTCTCTCAGTTGTGTCCAACTCTTTGAGACCCCAAGGATTATAGCCCACCAGGCTCCTCTGTCCCTGGGATTTCCTAGGCTAGAATACTGGAATGAGTTACCACTTCCTCCTCCAGGGGATTTTCCCAATCCAGGGGTGGTACCCACATCTCTTGTGTCTCTTGCATTGGCAGGTGGATTCTTTACTACTGTACTACCTGGGAAGCCTTGAGATTAATTTAGCAGACCAAAAAGATGCAATTAAGAATATAATTTTTTCCTTCTCTTCCTGCTGTAATTAATTCCATTACACAGATGAGAGGAGTGGCACCACATACAGCACATACTGACAACTGGCTACAGATCCTGTGGGTTTTGCATTCTTTAAATTCTTCCTTGAAGGTGTGAATATATTCATGAAGGGTCAGTCAGTGAATGAACAATAAACAGAGTGACACTTTTACTGGATTCCCCAAACATACATATGTTCCCTTCAAAGCAGGGTCATAGAAGCATACCACTGTATTAAAAAATCTGATTTCAAGCTCCAACAGTGCCCTTGATGTTTTATCTAATGCCAGGCCATTTTCAAACTACTCAGAAACACTGTCTGCTCAACCACTGAATAGAGATTAACATTCTGCTTGTTCTACTTCACAGGACATTTTGTGGGTAAAAGAAGTCCTTAGGAAACCACGAGACATCACACAGATATAGAGTGGACTTCTACGCAATGTAAAACCTCACAGGTAGTGAAAAATTTCCCCTGTGATTATCAAGATGTTGATGAAAAACAGATACCTGAAGGATATAGCCTAGGGTTATTAGCTCAGCAGTAGGGACCAGCCAGAGCCATCAAAGTTTAGAAATTTAGAGCTAGAGAGCCTTCAGAGATCATTTATTCTGACCCCTTATTTTTTATATTGAGACTGACTTAAAGTCATCTTGCCTATGAGACACAGAACTCTCAATAAAAAGTGGTCCCTGTTTGTCTTACCCTTCCTTATTTGTTGTTGTTCAGTAGCTAAGTCATCTCTTATTCTTTGCAATCCCACGGACTGCAGCACAACAGGCTACTCTGCATCTGTCCCTCAGTATCTCCCAGAGTTAGCCCAAGTTCGTGTCCATTGGATTGGTGATGCCATTTACCTTATTATAAGTGAATAAATTCAGGACCTTTTCAGATCCTTAGGAGCAGGAATGCCATTCCATCTAAAGATTAAAATGTCTGGTTGCTTTCAGAGGCTCTTTGCATTACCGGAATTCAATTCAGTTCAGTGGCTCAGTCGCGTCTGATTCTTTTTGACTCCATGGACTGCAGCATGCCAGTCTTCCCTGCCCAACACCAACTCCTGGGTCTTGCTCAAACTCATGTCCATCAAGTTGGTGATGCCATCCAACCATCTCATCCTCTGCCATCCCCTTATCTTCCTGCCTTCAATCTTTCCCAGCATTAGGGTCTTTTCCAATAAGTCAGTTCTTTGCATCAGGTGGCCAAAGTATTGGAGCTTCAGCTTCAGCATCAATCCTTCTAATGAATATTCAGGACTGATTTCCTTGAGGATTGACTGTTTTGATCTCCTTGCAGTGCAAGGGACTTTCAAGAGTCTTCTCCAACACCACAGTTTAAAAGTATCAATTCTTGGGTGCTCAGCCTTCTTTATGGTCCAACTCTCACATCCATACATGATTACCGGGAAAGCCATAGCTTTGACTAGATGGACATTTGTTGGAAAGTAATGTCTCTGCTTTTTAATAAGCTGTCTAAGTTCAGCATAGTTTTCCTTCCAAGGAGCGTCTTTTAATTTCTTTTAACTTTAGTATGTGGTTTTATTTAGTGAATAAATTGTCACTTTTACCTGTTCAACCAGGAGTACATCTCTTTCTTTCTGAGTGAGTTGAGAGCAGCTGTTCCAGGTTGGTGATTAACTCTGGCAAGGGTTAGTCTCCCAAATGTGTTTCCATAATCTACCAGCTGGCTGATCTTGGCCAGTTTTCTGAACCCGTCTGATGCTGTTGGTCTAAGTAGAACATGGCAGCATTTTAGGTTGTTGCTGAATTAATGGATGAGGGAGTAAGGAATGGATGCCATGTAGCTTAGCCACACCACAACAGTGCTGTTTTCCAACCATCCCCAAGCTTGGCATAAAGCACAGATCACCATGCTCACAGTTCTGCAGGCCAGTCAGAGTACCCTACACCTGGCTGTGGTGGGCCAGGTGGGGATTCCTCTGTCCTGTGGTTATTCAGTCTTCTGGATCAAGAAAGATAGCTAGAGTAGGTCCTTCTCGTGCTAATGCAGAAGCTCTAATGTAATACATGAGCAACTCTTAAGTCTCTGTTTGTATCACCTTGTTAATATCCCATTTAAAGCAGGTCACATAGCTGAACCCCAGTCGAGAGATGAGGAAGTATGCTCCACCTGCCACAAGGTCACTGTATGTGCCATATCTGACCTCAGCTGGGAGGCAGGTATGAGTGAGCTGAACTGTGCTCCCCTCAAATCCATATGGTGAAGCTCTACCCCTCAATGAGACTGTGTTTGGAGACAGGGCCATTAAGGGCGTAACTAAGGTTGAATAAGATCATAAGGGTGAGCGCTAATCCAATAAGATTGATGTCCTTAGGAAACGCAGAAGAGACACCGGAGTGTGCCCTTACAGGGGAAGAAGTCACGTGAGGATGCTGCGAGAAGGTGGGTGTCTGCTGGACAAGGAGGGTCATCCCACTGGAAGCCACTCCTGCCAGGACCTGATCATGGTCCTCCAGCCCCCAAACGTGTGAGAAGATAAATTTATGTTCAGTCACCCAGTCTCTGGTCTTTCCTTGTGGCAGCACTGGAAGTTTAATGCAGAGGGTCACAGCCTACTCTCATGAACGTGGGAGTGGATGGGGGGAATATTTGTTTGATGATAATCCATTTTACCATTGGTACACAGTTTATATTCCAAACCAATTTTCAGCCTGGTGGAAGTAAATTTTAGAGAACATTGCCACCTGCTTGAGAACTCGCAGTCAGCAGGTGACAGAAGAGAGCCTTGAAACAAAGACTTCTTAAGTCAAGCCTTCTATTTCTTTTTATTGGATAACTTTTTTCCTCCCTTAGAATCCTGGCTGATAACATAGGTGCAACAGAAGAACATTATGTGAATGGGGAATGAACAACTGTATTTCTTAGAGTCTTGCTGGGATGATGATGAAGCACCAAGAATGAAATAAGATGTTCAATGAGGTGCGAGCAGGACAAGCTGAATTAAGGGAAGCTAACGTGTGTCTAAGGAGAAGGTGACAAACCTCTAGGTTAAGCTTCCATTCTGTTACTTAGGAGCAGGATAAGAATAGCATATACCCTGGAGGTTTGTGTGACAATAAATGAGGTAATGTATGTATAAAGAAATAAGTACCAAAAAAGTGTCTTTGTAATGCTAAAACAATGATAGATTTTACTGTTATTTTATTGCAGTGTCAAATCTGACAGATCAAATGACACATCCTTGAGTCGGATAAACTTCTCCCGTGGATGATGTTTGCATGACTCCTCTTCTTTATTTTTTGGCTTCTTAATAAAAAGGAGGAACTAGTCAAATCTTGCTCATCTCAGAATCACTGTGTGCATACATGTCTGTGTATGTGTGTATGTTGGTGACATTAACTCTCTGCTATGATCAGAGAAAAATTAAACATGTGGTTTAACTCTCAGGGGCAAGTTAACTTCGAAAGTTTTCATGTGCAGTTCCCCTCAGGATCTACCTCCCTCAAGTGTCCTGTCTATTACTATAGGTATAGTTGAAATTCTATAAACCTGTGTACACATGCCAACAGAAGCACACGCCGACACAGAATGTGAACACAGACCCCAACGTGTATACCACCAGCCACACTAGAGCACACACCAGCACACACAGACATGCACACAGCCACACACACACACACACACACTTTCTCTTATTTACTCACGTAATGTGTATCATCCTTTACCTCTCATTTCGTTTATCGTATTCTTGGGAAAATTCTGTGACTCTCATTATCAGCTTGTGTTTACTACATGTAATGGTTAATTTTTTATGAGTGGGCTATGCCCAGATCTTTGCTAAGACATTAACTCTGAGTGCATAAATGAAGGTGTTTTTGGATGTGGTGTTCATTTGAATTGGTGGAAAGAGTAGAGCAGATGGCCCTCCTGGGTGCTGGCGGGCATTTCCCAATTTGCTGAGGGTATGAACAGAGCAAAAAGGTGGAGGGAAGAAGGATTCTCTCTTTATTTGACTTGGCATCAGACTTCTCTGTTCAAAGCTGTCCTAGGGTCTCAGACCTGCAGACTAAGGTTGGAATCTACACCATTGGCTTTCTAGTTCTCAAGACTACAAACTACACTTCCGACTTTCCTGGGTCTCCAGTTTGCAAAAAGCAGATGGTGTAACTTCTCAGCCTCCGTGACTATGTGCGTCAGTACCTGTATTAGAGCTCTTTATAGATACATGCTGTTGGTCCTGTTTCCCTGGAGACTTCTGACTAATATCCTGCATTGATTCACTGTCACATGTTTTCATGCTTGAATTTGTCTTTTTAGCCACTGGTTTAAGGGTAGACCCTTGAGGCATCAACAAGGTAAATTTTTGCTATCATTTCCTTCATACCAATTAAACTGCACTATACACCACTAGGGAGAAGGCAATGGCACCCCACTCCAGTACTCTTGCCTGGAAAATCCCATGGATGGAGGAGCCTGGTAGGCTGCAGTTCATGGGGTCGCTAGGAGTCGGACACGACTGAGCAACTTCACTTTCTCTTTTCACTTTGATGCATTGGAGAAGGAAATGGCAACCCACTCCAGTGTTCTTGCCTGGAGAATCCCAGGGACGGGGGAGCCTGGTGTGCTGCCATCTCTGGGGTCACACAGAGTCGGACACAACTGAAGTGACTTAGCATGGCATAGCATAGCATATACCACTAGGGAGAATGCAGTGGCAACCCACTCCAGTGTTCTTGCCTGGAGAATCCCAGGGACGGCGGAGCCTGGTGGGCTGCCATCTATGGGGTCGCACAGAGTCGGACATGACTGAAGCGACTTAGTAGCAGCAGCAGCAGCAGCAGCATACACCACTAGTAGATTTCCCCAGTGCCTCAGCAGTAAAGATTCTGTATGCAAGGCAGGAGCCGCAGGAGATGTGGGTTCGACCCTTGGGTCTGGAAGATCCCCTGGAGAAGGGAACAGCTACCCACTCCAGTATTCTTGCTTGGGAAATCCCTTGGACAGAGGAGCCTGGCAGGCTACAGTCCATGGGATCATAAAGAGCCAGACACAACTGAAGCGACGTAGCATGCACACATGTACCACTAGCATGTAATAGACACTCAGTGAAAACTTTTAATTCAAAAAAATTTAATATTGAATAAGTATATTTCTAATTTACATATAGATTATTGTATTTTATTAACAATTGGTAATATAAGTTTGTAAGGTCTGGATCTCATATCTATGTAATACAAATTCTGAAATCTTCTGATTATAAAATTAATAGGCATTTGTTTTATGGATTGAAAATAATGCTAATGAATGTAAAAATATTTAAAAATCAAATTGAAAATCACATTTAGAGTCAGCCTCTGTTAATATTTAATGACTTTCCTTCTAGTATATAATTTATAATTTTACATTATACAGAACTGAGACCACACTACATATTTTATCCTTCTATTTTCAATTAATATTATATCTTGAATATTTTCCCATCATTAAAAATTGTGTGAAATATATTTATGCCTGCATAAACAATAATAAAGTGATTTAGGTGTTTTAATGTAATCATGCCATGATAGAATTAAAGTGAATACATTAACAAAATCTTTTCCCCCATATGGATACTTCCTTTAAGCCAAAGCTGTTTATTACCGAAATGACTGTGTGCTTAGTTAGTAAACTGAAGTCAGTTATCCATAGAGGCTAATATCTTTATCACAGAGATTAATGGAATGGTATACTTAATACCCCACATACAATACTCAACAGCTGATATATGCTGGATGATATAAATTTCATTCTGTACAAGTTAAGCTGCGATAGTATTCACATAATATATTAACAGGTTCTCTGGATGAGAATAAAGAGGTTAGTGTGAAACAAGTTTTCTGTCTTTTGGGTGTAAGCAATCTACTTGAACGACCAGACAGACACATGTGAAATAGTCAACCATCCCAGGGAGTGAGACTAGGAATGCACTGGGTAGCCAGACAGTAGTGGTAGAATGTGGAAGGGGAGCGGTTATCTGGACGGGTGCAAGAAAAGGCTTCCTGGAGAAGCTGGTCTCAGCTCTGGCTCCTGAGGACTGGAAGACAGTGGAGCAGGGGTGTGCACTCAGTGCCCGTTGCAACCAGCCCTCATCTCCAGGCACTGTCAGCGATCTTCTACCGCCAGCAGTGACATTCCCATTTGAACACTGTCTGACTCCAGATCTATGCTCTTTAAATGGCACTGTTATTGGGATAACTAGAAAGAAAGGGAGGGCATTAGGCAGAGAATGGAGCCATCAAAAGCCCAGAGAAACATGAGACCTGGGAGTAAAGATGAACAGGGCACAAGCCAAGTATGTCAGAAGTGGGGCGGAGTGGGGCATTGTGTAATGCGTTGAAAGCACAGCTGTGATGAGGTTAAATAGACACAGTGGGGTCACACAGTTGTTCAGTTGCTAAATTGAGTCCAACTCTTAGCCCACCAGGCTCCTCTGCCCATGAGATTTCCTAGACAAGAATACTGGAATGGTTGCCACTTCCAGGAGCTCTTCCTGACCCAGTGATTGAACCTGTGTTTCGTGCATTGGCAGGAGGCGTATTCTTTACTGCTGAGCCACCAGCAAAGCCTGGGGCCATACAGTGGGGGATGCTAAATGACAAAGGACATCACCCACAAGGCCACCCTGGGACGCTGATTCCCAAGTGGTCCCATGATCTTCCTGACTTCGATTTTGTAGCCAGTTGACTGAAAGCTGCCTAGAGAGAGAAATAAGTTAAAAAAATCTCTATTATTTTGGGAATACCCTAGTAGGTGTGTGTTTACATGTACATATGTGAATGTATGTGTGTGTGAGATCATGACGCCCTGACTTCTCTGACATACTGAAAACATAACTGTTTTTTATGATAGTGAACTGAAGGCCTTTTATACATCTTAATATTTGTAGTCAAAATGAATCATTTTCATGTCTATAATGGCAATTAGATGTCAAAAGACCTGGTCCTTGCCCTCAGACTACAGAGTAGTTGACTACAGAGTAGTGGTCAGCGTGATCAGGGAGTTTCAGAAAGTCTCCCACTAGGAAATGTTGACTGACTTGAGATATTTAGGATAAACTGTACAAATAGGAAAGGAAGGAAAACTCAGCAGAGGAGTCTTATATTAGAGTCTTTATAATTTGACACATCAAGGTTCATTTTGGAAAAAAAACCAACAACCAAAGAGTGGGTGAGTGTGGAGAAGAGGGAACACCATGTCATGTGCTACTGAAGGTCAGCAGGGGTGGATCCTGCAGGGCTCAGGGTCTGTAGCCCAAGAAAGATGAGGAGCCAGGGAGTTTTCAGCAGAGCCCGAATCTGACCAGATTTGAGCTAAAGGAAAGGGTTAGGATGCTGACAATGAGAAGAAATGAAATGCCACATGATGCTTAGTCAGTCCACAACCAGGCAAAGTTGAGCAAGTCAGGGAATGCTAACCATGTGCAGTGTTACATCCTAAACACAATAAAAAAGACCTGGGTTTTGCACAAGGGTACAGGAGAAAGGAGAAAGAATGCAGCTTCTACATCATTCTCTATAGGGAGCTACAGTGTGTTTTACATTAATAAGTGCAGTGCAGGGTGAAAGATGAGAGTCAAAAGTAGCTAGATTAAGACCGCAGGTACCAGAGTCCACCGGCCTTGTTCACATTCAGGTCCTGGCATTTACCAGGGTTGGGATGTGCAGCTAGTCACTGCTGTCTATGATCCTTATTTTTTATTTTCATAAAATGTGAATAATTATTAACTCCCATTGTATAGTGTTTGGAGAAGTATTATATATGATGTAGGGCAAGCAATTAATACAGAATACAAAATCACCCAAGAATGTTAGAGGTGGTTGCTTTCACAGAAACAAACACATGAAAAGATGCTCAACATCACTCATTATCAGAGAAATGCAAACCAAAACCACTATGAGGTACCATCTCACGCCAGTCAGAATGGCTGCGATCCAAAAGTCTACAAGCAATAAATGCTGGAGAGGATGTGGAGAAAAGGGAACCCTCTTATACTGTTGGTGGGAATGCAAACTAGTACAGCCACTATGGAGAACAGTGTGGAGATTCCTTAAAAAAACTGAAAATAGAACTGCCATACGACCCAGCAATCCCACTGCTAGGCATACACACCGAGGAAACCAGAACTGAAAGAGACACGTGTACCCCAATGTTCATTGCAGCACTGTTTATAATAGCCAGGACATGGAAGCAACCTAGATGTCCATCAGCAGATGAATGGATAAGAAAGCTGTGGTACATATACACAATGGAGTATTACTCAGCCATTAAAAAGAATACATTTGAATCAGTTCTAATGAGGTGGATGAAATTGGAGCCGATTATACAGAGTGAAGTAAGCCAGAAAGAAAAACACCAATACAGTATACCAATGCATATATATGGAATTTAGAAAGATGGTAATGATAACCCTGTATGCGAAATAGCAAAAGAGACACAGATGTATAGAACAGTCTTTTGGACTCTGTGGGAGAGGGAGGTGAGGGATGATTTGGGAGAATGGCATTGAAACATGTATAATATCATATAAGAAATTAATTGCCAGTCCAGGTTCGATGCAGGATACAGGAAGCTTGGGGCTGGTGCACTGGGATGACCCAGAGGGATGGTATGGGGAGGGAGGTGGAAGGGGGTTCAGGATTGGGAACACGTGTATACCCGTGGCAGATTCATGTTGATGTATGGCAAAACCAATACAATATTGTAAAGTAATTAGCCTCTAATTAAAATAAATAAATTTAAACTAAAAAAAAAAAAAAAGAATTTCCAGCCCAGTTGTTGTTGCAATGTCATTGTTAGAATCGTCTTAGTCATTGTTGTTTTAAGAACTTTAGTAGATATATTCTTTGGTAGAGTCAAGGCTTAACTTGACCCATTTTCTTGACTGATTTAGGAATAGGTCAGGATGAGGGCTTCCCAGGTGGTGTTAGTGGTAAAGAACTCACCTGCCAATGCAGGAGACATAAGAGACAAGAATTCGATCCCTGGGTGGGGAAGATCCCCTGGCGGAGGGGATTGCAACTCACTTCAGCTTTCTTGCCTGGAGAATCCCATGGACAGAGAAGCCTGTGGGGGGGCGGGGGAGGGAGCTACAGTCCATGGGGTCACACAAAGTCGGACATGACTGAAGTGACTTAGCATGAACTCAGGATAAGGGAAGATTTCAGAGAAGATGAGATGTGAGGCTGAGTCAACCAGAAATTCTACATAGCACCTAGTAGTTCAGGCATGAATCTGCTACAGCTAACATTTGCTGACCTTTAGAAATATTGTGCAATTAATTTTCAAACAATTATATTAGATCAATGCTACTATGATCCCTTTTTATTGATGTGGACACTGAGGTGTAGAGGGGTTAAGTAAATTACGAAGGAGCATTCAGTTGATAAGCAGAGAAGCAAGAATTTGAACCCCAGGACCCTGGATCCAGAATGAGCATGCTTTATGACAAGGTGACCCTGCCTCTGTTACATTGCAAAGGGCAGTGGTGAAAATGACTTGAATAATACTGCTATTGGATGAATTTCTGATTTCTGTGTGGATGCTATGGCTGGATTCACACACAAAAAATACTATTTCCTGTAACATATTACTAGAGAAACTTATGGAAAGGGATATGCCACAAAAGCCATATTATCACTTTTTTCTCTTTATTTGTTTGAGGTTTCAGCATAAAAGATGCATCCTTGATTCCACATATGGTGAAATTCCATGTTTAAAACTCTTCAATCACCAGAGCTCGCAAAGGAAAGCTGTATTCATAGACGGATCGTGTCTGCAATCAGCCTTGAACTTCCTGTGTCAAACGGAAGAAATGATTTTCTTTGGTAAGGCAACATTTGATGCAGATGGATGGGCAAATTACTCTGCAGTGCCTGAACCCTCTCCAGCAGAATGAGGAAGACTTGAGTCAATTTGATTTGTGGGGAAAACTGCTATTGCTCAAACTAGCCGACCATCACTAACGTTCTGTGCGAAGCTGATGAGTTCAGAGGTCTCTGGGATGAGCCAGGGCTGTGGAATCAGAGGTTACATCCTGCGGGTGTCCTTCAAGACCAATTCAACTTTCATCTCCCTGACTACCGGGAGCAGAACAAATGGCTGGCGGAACACGTGCCATCACAGCAGAGTATTAGACTTGAACCCTCGTGCCTCCACAGCACACCAATTTGTGCTGATGAGAACCATTTAAATTTTTTTCTACCCAAAGTCCCTGAGTTCAAATGATGAATTGTTACGCATACAACTTGTGCATCACAGCTGGCTGCAGCTTAACTGCAGTGCTCCCACCTGCCTGTTCATCCTCCATCTCCCGCTGAGCCAGCTTGCTGCCACGTCTATCGATACTATCATCTGCAATATAGAGTCACACAGCGTCCAGCTCACCAGTCCCCGCTCTGCCCACTCCCATGCCAATGCTGCTGTAAGTCAACTGGTCCTTTGAGTGAGATACCACAGTCTGCTCTGTCCTGCCAGGCCCACCTCTCTCCCCTTCAGTAGTGGGTGTCTCTACTTGCTTTTCATCCTTTCTTGCAGATGTAGTGAGGAGAAGGGCCAAGATGGGAGGTGCTGTGGCACAGCAGGGTTGCTTATTAAGGTCTGTTACCTATTTAGCACCTATGTTAAACAAGTCTCCCCAGGGCCCTTTGGGATATGGCCCATGGCACACAGAGGGTTAAACGAGATGGACTGGGGTTAGGGTTGGGGCGATGAGGGTCTGGCCGCACTCCCTGCTCGTGAATTCTTCCCCGCTCTTATTGTGCCCCTGGGCCTGGACTCTGACTCACCCCCAGTGCTCTTTCCTCTGGTGGGCTGGCTGTGTCTCCCGTCACTCTGCTTTTCACTGGTCTTTCCCATCCTATGTTGTCAATCAGAGCTTTCTAACGCTGACTGTCTTCGCCAAGATTCATTTTCTTTCCCGTGCTTCTCCTAGAAACCATGCAAATAAAGGGGTGCGGCCAGACCTATTGGGTTGGAGTGAGGAGAAGTGCCATCCAAAGAAAATGACCATTAGTAGGAGTATCAGTGTTTTTTCAACATGAGAGGAAAGGTCTGACCTCCACTTTAACTGTCCAAGAACCACAGTTTACATGAAATACCTAATATGTTCATACAACAAAGAAAATCAGTCACAGAGGTTTCACCCCAGAGAAAGAGAGCAGTGATAAGAGCGTCAATTCCGCCTACATGTCAGCATGTCTGAATCTTAACTCCAAACCCTACAGCCCTGAATGCATCTTATTTTGTCGGCTTTACACTATTATTTATTTGAACTTCTGCTTCTCTACCCACCAGCTAGACTGTAAGAGCCTTGCATTCAGTGGCAATATCTGCATTTATATTTGAATTATCACCCACATCATAGAGGTCCCTTGGGGAACATTATCTCTACCGTACACCTCCCTATATAATATTAAATGCATAGGTATTTTATCATTTGACAAAACAACTTATATAAAGGTCATAAGATGTTTTACAACTTATCACTTCCAGATATGCAAACTGAGGCACAGAGCCCATCCTACCTCAAAGTCAAAGTCACCACAAGAAGAAAATCCTGTCCACAAAACATGCAACAAATGACCACCCAGACTCCTTCATCAGAGAAAGATACCTGTCGTCCGTGAATCTGTTTGTTTGTCCTGCTATCCATCTATTCATCCATTCATGCATTAATTTATCACAACCATACTGGGCACTTATGTACCAGGCAATGTGATGGTCATTGAGGATATGGTATGAGCAAAAATAAACTGACCACTCAAAGAGCCTGCAGTGTGGTAGAAAAGCAGACACACGTCAGAGAGTCAGAACACGTGAGCCTCAGGTGGTGCGCTGTGCGGTGGCTCACAGTACAAATGCTCGTTGATACTTCCTCAGTGAGCAGACTTGTCAGGGCCTGTGTCTTCTGGAAAGACAGCACTCTTTCAAGTCCATGGGCTTCCCTGGTGGCTCAGATGGTAAAGCGTCTGCCTGAAGTGCAGGAGACCCAGGTTCGATCCCTGGGTTGGGAAGATCCCCTGGAGAAAGCAATGGCAACCCACTCCAGTACTTTTGCCTGGAAAATTCCATGGACTGAAGAGTCTGGTAGGCTACAGTCCATGGGATCGCAAAGAGTCGGACACAACTGAGCAGTCTCAGTTTCAAGTCCCAGGCTCCCCTTCCAGCCACCCACAAGTTTCCACTCACCTCCTTCCTGTTTCAATGCTGCTATCAACCGGGGTGAATAGAAAGGTCCCAGTAGAGCACTGGGATCAGGCGTGGAGTCTTCTTTGCTGCTGTGTCAGCCACGGATTTGATGCTGAGCAAGTGCTGGGGTTCTTCTCCAGTTCCTTAAACTTGTGTTTTTTTCCTTCTACTTGGAAAGCCAATAAAAGAAAGAGCAGTGTTAAAACTCTACTGAAGTCTTGGGTGATGGAAAGAAGGATGCTCTCATGAGATGCAAAAAGTGAGCAAATGTTCACTAAATACCTAATGTGTACACTGAATCTAGGGGATGTCTTAAAATCCAAAGTGGAAATATCAGCTCTCTTAGTGAAATGTTCACAGCTTCTCAGATGCCCTTACCAAGTTTTCTGAAGCTTATGGCTTTGATTATACAATATAGGTCACATTGAAACTATAGCTATTTAAATGCTGTCTATATTTGCCATGGTAAAGTTTTCAGCAAATAAATAAAAGTTTAAAAAATAGCAAATACTTCATAGAGGGATTATTGTTCACCCTTTATCCATATGTGTCTCCTACTGCTGCTGCTGCTAAGTCACCTCAGTCATGTCTGACTCTGTGCGACCCCATAGATGGCAGCCCACCAGGCTCCTCCATCCCTGGGATTCTCCAGGCAAGAGCACTGGAGTGGGTTGCCATTTCCCTCTCCAATGCATGAAAATGAAAAATGAAAGTGAAGTCGCTCAGTCATGTCCGACTCTTCGCAACCCCATGGACTGCAGCCTACCAGGCTCCTCTGTCCATGGAATTTTCCAGGCAAGAGTACTGGAGTGGGATGCCATTGCCTTCTCTGATGTGTCTCCTAAGGCTGTTGTATAAACACTCAACCACCCACTCCACCACACCCATAAAGAATTGTACACAGATGCACACACAATAGGAATTAAGGATTTTTTTTTTTTGGAAGAAAATCACATAATTATTGGAAGCATCCAAAACTGAAAAAAATATGATAATCTGGTCTCTTCCATGAGGGGATGTTTGCTAGAGTTTAATCTTGGGATCCAATGGAGGGAGGGATAAATTATGAGTATAGGATTAACAGATAAAAACCATAAAATAGAGAGCAAGAAGGATTTACTGTGCAGCACAGGGAACTATATTCAATGTATAACCTACAGTGGAAAAGAGACTTAAAAATATGTACATGATTAACTCAATCATATAGCTGTACACTGGAAATTAACACAATATTATTGTAAATCAATCATACATCAAATAAAAAAAAATCTTGAGGTCAGATGGATCTGTACATCCTAGTCATATAAACTTGGGAAATGATGCCGTTTTTTGATGTATTTCAGCTCACGCATGCTACGTGCATACTGAATCAATTCAGTCATGTCTGACCCTGTGGCCTGTAGCCTACCAGTCTCCTCTGGGTTGTCATTTCTTTCTCCAGGGGATCTTCCAGACCCAGGGATGGAACCTGGGTCTCTTATGTCTCCTGCATTGGCAGGCAGGTTCTTTACTACTAGTGTCACCTAGGAAGCCATCCCAGCTCTCTCATTTTTAAAATTAGAGTAAAAATCCATATATTTTAAATATTTGATGACACTTCAAATTAGTATCAAGTGGAGTGCATGATGAGTGTTAGGACTGCAATGAAGTCAGTTCTCTAGCACAGATCTGTTATTCAGGAAGATAATGATACTGAAAGCTTTTTGACAGCTCAGAGAACATAAGCCGATTAATTTATCTTTTCACTTTGACTTTTAAAGAACCAAATATGATTTTAAAATGTGAACTTTGTATACATATGCCTTGATCTGATTACATGAGGACTTATCTCTTCTAAATGTGTTGGGATCCTAAAGCTGATTTCATTATTTACTCTGTGTGATGCTATTCTGAAGTCAATGGATAAAGTCAAGGGAGGAAACACAGTTTGAAAAGATAGCAGATGTCTGAGACATTTTTGAAAAATGAGGCAGCATGGCATAGTTGGGAAAAAAACTGGATTAGGGGTCAGAAAGCTGGGTTAAAATTCTGGATTTTCTACATCCATTAGGCTCACTGAACAACATTTCTGCTCTCTTTTAGTTAAAATGGGGTCAAATCACCTATCTTATAACATTGTGCCAAAGCAGAAAATATCACTGAAGTGTTTCATACTCAGTTACTGCTCAGTTCATAGAGACTAAGCTGCTACTAAGATCTAAGTGAGCAATCTGTGACAAGAACATTCTTATCAATATAACTTTCTCCACATCTAACTTAGTATATATCTATGTTTTCTGAGAGAAATTTGGTTTGGATAAGTTTTTTTGTACTTTACAACATATATTTTAGTTATAACAAAGAAGGTACTAAAATGATTGCAGCAAGGTATATACACAGGGAAAGCATAGACCACGCCTCAGACTAAATGAGAAGACTTTCTGTGCGCACTTTCCAGTATTAAATTGGTAGGTAGAAAGCAGCTACACTGGCTCCCTCTTTAAACTTTTAAACCATTCACTCTTAAAATGAGGAAAAATGAATTGTATTTATTATTCTCCATGACATTCCCACCCATTATAGGACTTCTTGTTATATCATTTGTAAGTTTTCTCTACCAGAAAATGAACAATTTTGTCAGAGCAGTCATGCCCTATATTTTAGCCATGGAGTCACACAGCTGGGACTGCACCCAGACTTCACAATTCACTCCCCTCCCCAATGTGGTCTTCAGGAAAGTGTTGAAGCTCTCTGAACTCCATTTTCTTTTTCTGTAAGAAGAGAGGCAGATATCTGCACTGAACTTAGGAGATAGTTGTAGAGACTGAGTGAATTTTATACACTTAGAAATTAGTGTGGCTCATGACAAGCAACTCAGCAGGAGATAGCTATGATGTCAACTCAAAATGCTCAGCAAATGGTAGGTAGTCAGTGAATGTTGAATGTTTGAGAGAATAAATGAATGAATGAGCAAATAAATATAAGATAAAGGCAGAGTACTGCAGAGGATTGGGGGAAAAAATGTCTGGATTTCAAAATGGAGATCATTGTACGCCCATGCTGTCCCTACAGAGCCTCCTTATTTCAGTTTTTAGAATGAGTTGGCATCATATAATATAAATGAACTTAGGTATCTTCCACCTTTGATCTTCAAGGATTCTGAGATGAGTGTGAGGTGTATTTGCTTGAATTCATACTGAGTGTTTCTAAAGAGCACACAGGGTCTAAGCACTTGTCTTTATCAACAGAATGACCTGGGATTTAGACCAAATACTTGGAGCACAAATTATGCTGTGAAACCAATATTTCCAGGAAAGTGATTCTGCAAACTCATACTGAGTGTTGGTTTTGTTCTTCTGTCAGGGCACTTTGATAGGAAGAGAGAGAGCAAGAGAAAGGAGAGTTCTTCCCCAAAAACGATTTCTTAGATATTCCCACTTGCATAAACGTTTTGTCACTTTGGTCAACAATAGAATGAACAAGCACACAGTGTGGGATAAGACAACGCCACAAAAACTGCTCTGAACCTGCTGGCAGTGACCTCCCTCAGACCCGAGAAATGGTCCTTTGGCAAGGATTGCCTTCCCCAGCCAAGGCTGGGCAAGCTGGCCAAGTGCTGTTGAAATGCTGGAAACTGTGATTCTGTGTGATGAAAAGTCAAAGATCATATTGGGAGCCCTGTATCAATGGCCAGAATTTGCCATGTGGAGAGTCCAGTAAGTGACTCTTCACACCGACATCCTCCACTCCACTCTGGGATACAGATGCCTTCTCTACCAATGTCCTATTTTCCAAAGAGGAAGAGCCAGGACTTCCCTGGTGGTTCAGTGGTTAAGAATCTGCCTTCCAAAGCAGGGGAGAGGGGTTCGATCCTTGCTTCAGGAAAACCTCACGTGCCAGGAAGCAACTAAGCCTGTATACCCCAACTACTGAGCCCGTGCTCTGGAGCCTGTGAGTCATGACTACTGAGCTGATGTGCCGTGACTACTGAAATTTGTGTGCCCTAGAGCCTGTGGTCTGCAACAGGAGGAGCCACCGCAATGAGAAATCCCCACACCACAATGAAGAGTAGAGCCCGCTAACCACAACTAGAGAACGCCTGTGCAAAGCAGCAAAGAGCCAGCCACCAAAAATAAATATTTTTTTTTAAAGAGGAAAAGCTGTAGCACTAGGCTTTGTCAAGTAATTAGCACCTTCATCTGATGGAACTGGTGAGACTGAAGGGAAAAGAATAGGAAAGCAAACCAACATGGGAGTGCTTGGGTTTAAGGTCATGTTTTAAGAATGGCCTTTCACCTACAGGAAAGAATGGATGCAAGGAATGACAACCCCCCTCACCAGATCCCTGAATTTAATTGAAGTAAATTTGGCATAGCTATGATGTAAACAGCATCCTACAAGGGAAGGAAAGGGTGCTATAAGCTTGGCATTAATGAGTTTAACATAGTCCGTATATATTTGAGTTTACCGAATAAGCAGTAGTGCAAGGCTAAAGAAAATTTAAATATTTGCCATAATCAAATTTATATTTTAGACAAAGCCTCTAGTGGTATTATGGATTATGCTTAGGAGGAACATAGAGGTGAAAGTTGGAGGCAAGGAATACTAAGAGAATACTGTTGGGACTGGCCAGACTAGATTTAATTATTAAGATGATATCCGTGTTTGGTGTATAGATGTGGCGAGTGTTTAGGCATCACAAGAATGTACAGGACTTAGCTATTTGGTATGGAAATTAAGAGGGTGGAATGTGGGACTTCCTTGGTAGTCCTGTGGTTAGAAACCTGCCTGCCAATGCAGGGAACATGGGTTCGATCCCTGGTCTGGAAGACCCCCTGTGTCATAGAGCAACTAAGGCCATATATATACCACAACTACTGAGCCTGAGCACCAGAGCCTGCGAGCTGCAAGAACTGAGCCTACACACTCATAGCCTTGCTTCTCAACAAGAAAAGCCACGCAAGGGGAAGCCCTTATACCACAAGGAAGAGCCGTCCCTGCTCGCCACAACCAGTGAAGGCCCACGTGCAACGATGCACACCCAGTAGTGCGGCCAAAAATAAATCAATAACCGAGTTTTTAAGAACAGAGAGAGTGGGAGGTGAATGCCAGATATAAACCATAAATTATTCTTTCCACATCTTTCTTCTTTCCAATAGCCATTTACAAAACATTCCTATATACCAGATGCTATGTGTGGCAGATTGCAACATCTGAAGATGATCTAGTCAATACATTTTATCCCAAATGTCCTTCCAACAAAGCGATGTTGATACTCCTCCATTAAATAATGCGTGTGAACTGCCCCTCTTCCTCCCACTGAATTTGGGCCTGGAACAACATGGCATCTAGGTTCTCATAAATATGATGTGATGGGAGGGACTCTGTGTCACTTTTGAGGTCAGATCATAAAAGTTAACACAGCTTGTGCCTGAGCTGTTCTTTCTTAGGGCAATAGCCCTTAAAACTCAGCCACCATATTGTGAGAAAGCCCAAACCACACGGAGAGGCCAAAAGCAGACACAGTCCCGCTTCAGGCCTCAGTCAACAGCATCAGCTGGCAGACATGAGCAAGGGAGCCTTCACCTGATTCCAGGATTTGTCACCTTAGATGGTGCTGAAGAGTAAGAGATGAGCTGTTCTCATCAAGCTTGACCTAATTTGTAGATCTCGGAATAAAATATATATTGTCATTGTCTTAAGCTTGTAATTTTGAGAAAATATATTAACAGTTACAGAAACATTCTATTCTATTATGGGATTTGCAAAGTTAAAATATACTAATTCTTCCTCCCCAATAAGATAGTCTCATAAATTAGACACACTAATGCCTACTAGTAAAATAAGGTTAGCACAAAAGGAAAACATGTTCATGGTTATAACAGAACCAGGAGGTATAAAAGAAAGATAGCTTTGTTAGTGACTGAGGTCTCTTTCAGGTGCTCATTGCCTACCTGCAAGAACATCTAAAATCTTGGCATATGCCACACTTGATATTTTGGACTGTACGACATCAAGACTCTTTACTACGTGCTGGTAGATATGACCATTTTTAACAAGGAACCAGCCATTGCTGAGATGTCTCAACAAAAGAGAAAAGAAAATAAATTCCTCCCGTATGTATAAATTGTTTGGAAGATACAATTAAGATATAACACTTCACCAAGCATAATTGAAAGAGCCAATTTGGGGTACTCCTTATTGACCGAAGTTTTATTAACAGCTGACTTTAACAATCCATCCTTGCCAATATGGATAAGAATCTGTACACCATATTCTGCCTTTCTGATGCTTAAGTGAGCAAGTGTTATTTGCAGGACAGTTCATAAGTCCTGCAGAAATCACAAAACAAACCTTAAAATCCTGTTAGATTTTCTGGGGTCAGACGCCATAAGCATGCAGTGTCCTGACTGTGTTCTAGGTGACGCTTGAGTCATAGTGGCAAGCCGGGGCTTCATCTCCATGAATGTGTGCATATCCAGTCATAGTGATTAACACTGTGCTTTACAAAATAACAAATTGCTTGGTTTAAGAAGCAGATGTTTAGGATTGGTATCTTTGCTGTGAGTGAGCCCATAACAAGGACTCTACTTGGTCTGGAATGGGAGATAGCTTGGTTATTAAGATCTGAACGTAGTGCCTCAACAACCTGAGACATTTATCAGAGGATAATAATATAACTGAGTAGGAAAAACCCAAGGGTCTCAAACTGGATAAACAGACTCATTCTGATAATGATCCAGGATTACAAATAGTTTTGTTGAGTGGTTAACGTAAAGACTTTGCGTCAGATGAACCTGGATTCAAGTTTATGCTTAGCCATTTATTTGCTGCCAAGCTACTTTGTCTTTAAAAGCCTCATTTAAAAGCAATGACAAGATATGAGAATGTGGTTAATATTACTGCTACTGGTATCTGGGATGCTAGTAGCTGGATATGACATCACATGCAGGGGTGGTGCCAGGTGAAGAATTTATATGGGAGACAGGGATTTAGGAGTAATGATTGTATAAGATGAAGTGTGGGAGTGTGTTACTCAAAGATCCAGAGATTAAAGCAAAAGAGACGTATTTAGCATCATACATACATCACACAGCATATAAGGGTGGAGTAGAAGAGGAAGTGGAGAAGGCGATGGCATCCCACTCCAGCACTCTTGCCTGGAAAGTCCCATGAACAGAGGAGCCTGGTGGGCTGCAGTCCATGGGGTTGCAAAGAGTCAGATACAACTGAGCAACTTCCCTTTCACTTTTCATTTTCATGCATTGGAGAAGGAAATGGCAACCCACTCCAGTGTTCCTGCCTGGAGAGTCCCAGGCAAGGGGGAGCCTGGTGGGCTTCCATCTATGGGGTCACACAGAGTCAGACACGAATGAAGTGACTTAGCAGCAGCAGAAGAGGAAGAGCCAGAAGAATTCAATACACAGGAAGATGCAGACAGGAGGGGCAAGGATCATGGAAAAGTAAAAGCAGAGTGTTTGGCCTAGAATTTTACCAGGTAGCAAGTGAATGATAGCTTACTTGTTATCAGTCCATATATCTGTATTCCATTCCACATTTTCGATGTTTGTGGGGACCTCTGTATTTTAAGTGGAATATTTAGCCTGGCTAATAACAACTGTAAAGCAAGCAATTAATCCCTAATATATTGGCAAGGAGCGGCTTCCCCATAGGCAGATATTTCCTTAGGTATGTGGTAGCACAGTTAATCTTTATTGTAAGTTACCAGCACGTTAGAATTATTTATCTTGGAATGGATTCTTGTGACTCCTGCTGTTTTCTTCCTTATATCTAGTGACTGCCATGCTGTGTGAATAGGTGGGTCTGTTCTGGTTTGAGGAAGGACCTGATTCAAAGGAGAGTAGGGGTCCATTTCCAAGGAGAGGCATTTCCTAACATAGCCCTGTGGGGGGTTTCTGCCTCTGCATCTTCCTAGAAAAACACGTGAGATGCCACCTTCATTCATCGCTTGTTCAGAAGGCAATCTTCTGCATGCTATTAGAGATATGCTAATCTGCATGCCTAATTACAAAGCCTGTGAAACACTTTGAAAGAAAAGAAAATTAAAAAAAAAAATCTTCCTTACATTAAAGTCAAAAGGAGAGACAAATTGACAGTCACTTCCCACATAAGGCTGTGAAAAACCCGCTGGCTGGATGAGGCAGACTAATTCCAGATTTCAAATCCCCATAGTAGGATGAATGTTCAAAATCGGGTGTATTCAAATTTTTCATTATATTCTTTTCCCCAAAACGATAGGAAGTTGAAAGGGAAAATAAAGTCAATATGGTTGGAATTATAATAAAATATGGACTCTATTAAATAAATTGGGATCTGTCTTTAATCAATGAGATGGTCAAGTAGAGCCTATTGACTTCTCTCTTCAAGAGGGGATTACCAGCTCAGAAGTGGCTGATGGTATTACTACTGGGGTCCCCTTACATTATTCTTTTTGAAATTTGGGGTTCATGTGCTTAGTCACTCAGTTGTGTCCAACTCTTTGCAACCCCATGGACTGTAGCCCACCAGGCTACCATGTCCATGGAATTCTCCAAGCAAGAATACTGGAATGGGTTGGCATGCCTTCCTCCAGGGGATCTTCCCAACCCAGGGATCAAACCCAGGTCTTCTGCATTGCAGGTGGATTCTTTACCATCTGAGCCACCAGAGATGCCCTAGGGTTCATAGTAATTTCAGTGAAGCTTTGAGTGAGTTCATTGTGCAGGAGTGGGGCATGCCATATGGCTCAAATGGTAGCTTCAGAGTGCTCTGAAATAACTGATATGAACGAGCTTGTCTGCAACTGGAGTGCAGATTCTGGCACTGCATCCCTGCCATGCTTTGTGCTGCCTGTGGGAATCCCTGTGCCTCAGTTTCCTTTTCCGTAAAATGGGAGTGAAAATATTGATACCGTCCTCATAATGCCATGAGGTTTAAATGAATGGATGTAATGACATCAGAACTGTGTCTGACACATGACTGTAAATAAGCGCTTATTAGGTAAAAAGAAGCCTAAGCTCCATAAGCCCACGAAAGCAGCAGGACTTTAAGTTGGGGCACTGTTGTGCAAGTCACTGGGCAGAGTTGCAGTTCAAAGCACTTCAGGCACTGATCTTCACCTCTCCCAGCTTCAGGTCCCCACAGCGCTGCTGGTTGCCAGCCTTGACCTTATGCTGAACTAAATGTAAACAATGCCACCATGCAGCCTGATACAACTTCTCTTGAATTGACTTATCTGACTCCTTTTATTTCTCAGAAAACAGCCACATGACTCTCCCCTCTTCTATATCACAGAACAGGCAGGGGTCCCTCCCAACATCCTTTACTTCTTCTCTCTCTCCTTATTTTGTTGCTGGTCAGTCACTCAGTTGTGTCTAACTCTTTGTGACCCCATGGACTGCAGCACGTCAGGCTTCCCTGTCCTTCACCATCTCCCAGAGCTTGCTCAAACTCATGTCCATAGAGTCAAGGATGCCATCCAACCATCTCATCCTCTGCCACCCCTTCTCCTCCTGGACTTTTCTAATGAATGGGTTCTTTGTATCAGGTGGCCAAAGTATTAGAGCTTCAGCTTCAGCATCAGTCCTTCCAGAGTATATTCAGGACTGATTTCCTTTACGATTTACGATTTGATCTCCTTGCAGTCCAAGAGACTCTTAAGAGTATTCTCCAACAACACAGTTTGAAAGCATCAATTCTTTAGCGCCCAGCTTTTTTATGGTCCAACTTTCACATCCATACATAACTACTGAAAAAACCATAGCTTTGATTAGACAGACCTTTGTTGGCAAAGTAATATCTCTGCTTTCTAATATGTTGTCTAGGTTGCTCATAGTTTTCCTTCCAAGGAGCAAGCATCTTTTAATTTCATGGCTTCAATCACCATCTGCAGTGATTTCAGAGCCTGAGAAAAGAAAGTCTGTCACTGTTTCCATTGTATCCCCATCTATTTGCCATGAAGTGATGGGACAAGATGTCATGATCTTAGTTTTTTGAATGTTGAGTTTTTAGCCAACTTTTTCACTCTCCTCTTTCACTTTCATCAAGAGGCTCTTTAGTTCCTCACTTTCTGCCATAATTACTCACTTTCTCCTTATA
The DNA here is from genome assembly GCF_032452875.1 of Bos javanicus. Taxonomy (NCBI): domain Eukaryota; kingdom Metazoa; phylum Chordata; class Mammalia; order Artiodactyla; family Bovidae; genus Bos; species Bos javanicus. The sequence continues at coordinate 5,236,772 of NC_083881.1, forward strand.
ACTCACATTTCATTCTCCCTCCCTTAGAATCCGACCCCACGTCAAAAACCTGAGGAACTAAAGACATCCCCATTTCTATATATTCTGCCTCCTCTGAGTGACTGAACTGAACTGAACTGAGGAAAGAAGTTGGGGGAAATAGGTAAATATACATATGTATTATTTTCTCCCATTTTTATATAAATGGGAAAAATTTAAGCACGTGGTTTCTGTACATGATTTTATTTCTTTATTTTCTGTCTTGATATTTTCAAATTAGTCCTTAAAAGCTTGTAATGTTTTTTTGACAGAGAAATGGATAAAGAAGATGTGGTACACTGAATATTCAATGGAATGTTACTCAGCCACAGAAAAGAATGAAATAATACCATTTGCAGCAACATAGATGAACCCAGAGATTTTCATACTGAGTGAAGTAAGTCAGACAGAGAAAAACAAATATCATGTGATATAGCTTATGTGTGGAATCTAAAAAAAAGTACAAATGGATTTATTTATTTACAAAACTAAAGTAGCAGATATAGAAAAATATATGGTTACAGGAGAAGAAAGGGAGAGATAAATTGGGAGATTGGGGTGGATAAAATAGGTAATTAATGAAGACCTATTGTACAGCACAGGGAACTCTACTCAATACTCTGCAATGGCCTACGTGGGAAAAGAATCTAAACAAGAGCGGACATATGTGTATGGATAACTGACTTACTTTGTTGTACATCTGAAACTAATACAATATTGTCAATTCAGTTCAGATCACTCGCTCAGTCGTGTCCTTCTCTTTGGGACCCAATGAATCCCAGCACGCCAGGCCTCCCTGTCCATCACCATCCCCCGGAGTTCACTCAAACTCATGTCCATCAAGTTAGTGATGCCATCCACCCATCTCATCCTCTGTCATCCCCTTCTCCTCCTGCCCCCAATCCCTCCCAGCATCAGAGTCTTTTCCAATGAGTCAACTCTTCGCATGAGGTGGCCAAAGTATTGGAGTTTCAACTTTAGCATCATTCCTTCCAAAGAATACCCAGGACTGATCTCCTTTAGAATGGACTGGTTGAATCTCCTTGCAGTCCAAGGGACTTTCAAGAGTCTTCTCCAACACCACAGTTCAAAAGCATCAATTCTTCGACACTCAGGTTTCTTCACAGTCCAACTCTCACATCCATACATGACCACAGGAAAAACCAAAGTCTTGACTAAACGCACTTTTGTTGGCAAAGTAATGTCTCTGCTTTTCAATATGCTATCTAGGCTGGTCATAGCCTTTCTTCCAAGGAGTAAGCATCTTTTAGTTTCATGGCTGCAATCACCATCTGCAGTGAATTTGGAGCCCCCCAAAATAAAATCTGACACTGTTTCCACTGTTTCTCCATCTGTTCCCCATTAAGTGATGGGACCAGATGCCATGATCTTAGTTTTCTGAATGTTGAGCTTTAACCCAACTTTTTCACTCTCCTCTTTCACTTTCATCAAGAGGCTTTTGAGTTCCTCTTCACTTTCTGCTATAAGGGTGGTATCATCTGCATATCTGAGGTTATTGATATTTCTCCCAGCAATCTTGATTCCAGCTTGTGCTTCTTCCAGCCCAGTGTTTCTCATGATGTACTCTGCATAGAAGTTAAATAAGCAGGATGACAATATACAGCCTTGACATACTCCTTTTCCTATTTGGAACCAGTCTGTTGTTCCATGTTCAGTTCTAACTGTTGCTTCTTGACCTGCATATAGGTTTCTCAAGAGGCAGGTCAGGTGGTCTGGTATGCCCATCTCTTTCAGAATTTTCCACACTTTATTGTGATCCACACAGTCAAAGGCTTTGGCATAGTCAATAAAGCAGAAATAGATGTTTTTCTGGAACTCTCTTGCTTTTTCCATGATCCAGCGGATGTTGGCAATTTGGTCTCTGGTTCCTCTGCCTTTTCTAAAACCAGCTTGAACATCAGGAAGTTCACGGTTCACGTATTGCTGAAGCCTGACTTGGAGAATTTTGAGCATTACTTTACTAGCGTGTGAGATGAGTGCAATTGTGCAGTAGTTTGAGCATTCTTTGGCATTGCCTTTCTTTGGGATTGGAATGAACACTGACCTTTTCCAGTCAATTAGTATATGCCAATAAATTGTTTTAATTAAACATAAATAAAAGCTTGTGATGGTTTTAAAATACATCTGTCAATGTAGTATGTTATATTTCCATGATCAAGAGGTGAATCCATTCTCACCTCCAGATGGTGGATCAGAGGATTACTGGCTAGTTCTGCCCCTTCCTCAACCAGGGTATCAGAGCACATTTACCTCGGTTCTAGCTTATTGAAGTGTGCAGAACAATATGTATGGCAAATATGCATTAAATCAAACATTAAATGAAAAAAGTAGAAAAGGTGAGTCCAGCTCCTCTCCACAGAAATACGGGAAAGGCTTAGAGACTCAACACACAGGCTGAAAATAGAAGATGGCAGAAGCACTGTAGCATCCCTTCTGAGGCTGGGTCTTGGCAGTCTTACAAGATCTTAGAAGGTCACATGGCTTTCACTGCCACGCCTTGGGACAGTTGCTTCTCAAAACCCAGCTCCTGTGCTGTGAGATGTGCTCTTGTTGAGGGTCCCAGACAAAGTTCAGGTGGACAGCCACAGTCCTTCAGAGGATTTCAAGCCCATCCTTCCGGACACTCAGATGATGTCACAGAGCAGAAAGGAGCCATCTGTCCTAACTGCAGATGGATGAGCCAAATGAAAAGCTGCTGTGGCTTTGACCACGTGTTACGTGGTGGTTTGTTGCACAGAAGGCAATCAGAGCAGCCATGGTACCATTCTGTGTGTCCTTCCCCTCCCTTGATCTATAATCCAAATCTCTTTCAGGATCCAAGCTCCACCTCCAATTAAGAGTCCATCCCCAAACTAGCTTAAATATTTTCACTTGCAGGGTTATGTGCATTCGGGTCCATGGAGGTTTCTCTGTATGGATACTGGTAAAGATCTTAAAAGGTCACACAGGTTTTAGCTGGCATTATTTGGGGTATTTCCTTTCCCCCATATAACCTTGCCTGAGTAATTCCTCCCTTGAAAGTTTGGCAGGTGCCTTCATCTACCATGCAATGACAAGAGTACTGCACTTAGAGTCAAAAGAACTTCTGTGTAACACCCCCACTGTGCCTTCTGAATGTATCATCTCTCAGCCTCTATCTCTCAGTTCCTAAAGTGGTGTTAAGTTAATCTATGCTAAAATGCATTTGAGAATTTATTTGAAGGTGCTTTCAAAGGTAAAGAACTACTATACAAATTTTAGAAATGACTATTATTGTTAAAGATACATGTATCTTAATGACATGTTAGAAATATCAAGGGGATATTTCAGGATAGTAATTAACAAATTTATTACAGATTCCAAAGTGGCCATGGTGTTTTTACAGTTCCGATCCAATGTAATAAATGTACAGGTGCAGATCAACTGATGAAAATAATGTTTTGCCTGTATTAATAAGCTTGCACGTATACTAGTGTCTTGGAAAATATATTTCTATTTTGATTTGGAAACAGGTGTTTGGAATCTATCTTTAAATGAGTTGAACAATGCTTATTCATGAGGAATTTTGATCTTGTGACAGCTGAAGTCAATACTGACCAGACTGAATTTACATACCAGGCCCAATACTTGAAAGACACCTTGATTCTTAACGTGTCAGTAATTTAGTTATTATTATTAGCACAAGACTCTATGGAGCATTTTAATTGCAGATCATAATGACAGAACATTTATAACACTGTTCATTAATATATTATTTAATGCAAACCTATGAAAAATGGAATTGCTGTTAAATGAAGTGTACCAGATAACATTCTAAGCAATTCAATTTGTGATAAAAACAGGGCCACAGTGTTTGAGAGTATGGAGTAGTAGTCTAGGGGAATACTAGATATAAGAGGAGTTTTTAAATATGAAAATTACTTTAGTATCTAGTATTTTGAGCCATTTGCATCATTAAAATAATATCTAGCAATTCAGTATGGTTCATGCAGTTTTATAAATGTAGATGCTGGAGGAAAATTCCTCCACTATTAATTAGCTATATGCAATTGGGCTGATTGTTTAACCTGCCTGAACCTGTTTCCTTATCTACAACACTGAGCAATCATAGAGCACCCGTCTGTGGCAGAGAATGCTAACTGTTCACTTAAAGTCTCCTGTCTCAGTGGTGCTCGCTAATGGCTTTATGATCCTGGAGGAGTGAACAATTGCCACATCTTACCATGTGGCACAGACACTTTAAGCAGAGAAAAGAGTACTCATCATCCTGTAACAAAGAAAGATACCCCCACATAAGTATTATAGGCTATTTATCTCTTCGTTAGGAGGTGCTCCATGTCCAAAGCTGGGAGGAAGGGTATTAGAGACTGAGTTTGGAGGGTGCCTTTTCCTATAAATAACACTCATCATCTTCTTTCTGAGCCTGGTCTTTTAGTTTTATCTTTTAATTATTTTAAAATGCTTTATATATATACATATAACTTATTTATAACTTGGCCAGATTTGGTTTTCATTGTATATAACTCAAAATCCTCAACAATTACAGTATTCGCAGGTGGCTCAGAATCTGAGCAGGTTAAGAATCTGCCTGCAATGCAGGAGCCAGGGTCGATCCCTGGGTTGGAAGATTACCTGAAGAAGGAATGGCAACCCACTCCAGTATTCTTGCCTGGGAAATCCCATGGACAGAGGAGCCTGGCAGGTTATAGTCCGTGGGGTCGCAAAGAGTCAGACATGCCTGAGTGACTAACACTTTAACATCCTTAACATATATACAGGGACATTTGGGGAAAGCTAGGAGAGCAAAGAATAATCAAGGTAGCTTTTCAATCAAGAATTAAAGAGTTGAGGTCTCCTCCAACGATGATTCGTTGGGTAACAGGGAAAAATATCTCTCTGAGTATCAGATTTCCACATGTAAAATATGAAGATAAAATCATGCCTGCCTTGTGTGGTTAAAATATTAACCCAATCAATTTTAAAGAAACATATACAAAATATCTGATTACTATTTACTTAAAGGGAAATAATTAACTTTAAGTTATTCTGCTTATAAAGTTTGGTCCCACTGAAAAGAGCAGGTATTAACTTCTGTACTCCACTGGGGAAACATCTGACACAGGGTTATTGCCCTGGCAGGCTGAGTTACTGCAGAAGACGTAGGTTCCAGTTACATTTTGCTCCAGCTCTGCTAGGGTCTCTGCAGCAGGCCTCCTTGGAGTCTGTGGAGTGGTCCTTAACATTTATGAAAACACTGCGGGAAAGAAGTATTAAAGCAGCCAATGTGCGCTAGACCAACTGTGAAGAGGTAACGGTAAAGGTCCTTGGGGAGTCGGAAGGGATGTTAAGTGGATAGCTTAAACAGGTTTAACTTGCTCTCCTCAAAACTGGCAAGCATACTCATCAGGAAGAACAAAAAGGCTGGAGACAGGGGAACTTGGCCTTTTTTTTTTTTTTTTAATCTTTTACAAACTTAACAGATATTTAAAGAAGACTTGATACAACAGGGAAATGCCAGATGGAGTAAGAAAACATATTTTGCAGGCTTGAAATTTCAAATTCAGCCCTCTAACTCAAACATACTTTTACATTATGTTAGGTTCCTCTATAAAATGCTGGGAACAGTCATTAACTTACATGTTTGATCAAATGAGCCTAAGATAAAATGGAGGTGAAAGAAGCTGAAGAGAGCACAATTTCCCATAAACAAGTCAATATTCAATTCTGAATCTGGATGAACAGAAATCAAGAAGTTTTGAACATGAAGAATGAGAAGGGTTAAAAAAAAAAAAAAAGCTCTAAAAGAAGGGAAACAAAGAAAGTGGTTTTCTGCCTGGAGATATCTTCTGGATCACAGTGCTGACAGAATACCAAGGAAAAGATGGTGTTCTCGCTGGATTGAAAATACAGAGATTGAAATACAAGGAGTAACAAGTGATGGCAAAACACCAGAGAGGAGAGAGCTACCCAGAGGAAGAACTGCTAATAACAGAACAGTGTTATACTCTTGAGTCACCTGATGAACATTAAGCTACAGATGGGTAGGGATCCAGAGAAGGCAATGGCAACCCACTCCTGTACTCTTGCCTGGAAAATCCCATGGGCAGAGGAACCTGGTAGGCTACAGTCCATGGGATTGCTAAGAGTTGGACACGACTGAGCGACTTCACTTTCATTTTTCACTTTCGTGCATTAGAGAAGGAAATGGCAACCCACTCCAGTGTTCTCGCTTGGAGAATCCCAGGGACGGGGAGCCTGGTGGGCTGCTGTCTACGGGGTCGCACAGAGTTGGACATGACTGAAGCCACTTAGCAGCAGCAGCAGCAGGGTAGGGATCTGTAAGCCAAATGATTCCAAAATATTGAAGGGCTGGGAGGCATGAATTCCATCCAGCCAGATAAGAGTCTTCCCTGAACATCAATACTTTCAGTAGGGACCCTGGAAGGATCATTCTTTAATAATAGAGATAAAGACCACCCAGAGTAAAACTACACTAAACTCACTCTAACAAAACTTAAAACAATCTCAAAATGATTGAGCCGATCTATGACTAATTTACCTTCCTATCAGGTCCAACACAGTATAAAAAATACAACAAAGTACAAAGGCATACATCAAATTACAAGCACGATTTTAAAAAAGTAGAATTCTAAGTGATTGCCATCAAAATAAATTATTTGACAGACAGGAGAAGAAGTGGAAAAAGTGATCCATAGCTAGGAAAGAATCAGTAAATAGAAATAGACGCAAAGATGAAAGATGTGATAGATTTAATAGACAAGGTTTTAGAATGGCTATAATGATTAGATTTGATTACATATAAGTGAATAAATATATATAGAAGACAAATCAAAAGATATTAAAAAAGCAAAGTGAAGTGTCTAGTTTTGAAAAATTGAGTATTTGGATTCAAAATGTAATTTAAAAGGGATTATTAACAGATAAGACACTGCAGAAGAAAACATTAATGAAGGTGAAGTTATGACAATAGAAATTAGCCAAATTAAAAAACAAAACATGAAATGTTTCATGATATACACAAAGGGGATACCAAAAAGAGAAAAGAGAGTTAGGAGTAAAATTTTTGAAGAAATGAGACAAAAAGACTGATGAAAACTCTATACCTACAGACTCAAGAAGCTCAATGAAACTTAAGAGCAATAAAAGCAAAGTAAACAAAACTTAGTCAGTCATAATCAAATTGCTAAAAACTAGTGTTCAGTTCAGTCGTTCAGTCATGTCTGACTCTTTGCAACTCTATGGACTGCAGCACACCAGGCTTCCCTGTCTATCACCAACACCGAGAGCTTGCTCAAACTCATATCCATCAAGCCGGAGATGCCATCTAAACATCTCATCCTCTGTCACCCCCTTCACCTCTCACCTTCAATCTTGCCCAGCGTCAGGGTCTTTTCCAGTGGGTCAGTTTTTCACATCAGGTGGTCAAAATATTGGAGCTTCAGCTTCAGCATCAGACTTCCAAAGAATACTCAGGACTGATTTCCTTTAGGATGGACTGGTTGTATCTCCTTGCAGTCCAAGGGACTCTCAAGCATCTTCTCCAACACTACAGTTCAAAAGCATCAGTTCTTTGGTGCTCAGCTTTTTTTATAGTCCAACTCTCACATCCAAATATGACTACTGGAAAAACCATAGCTTTGACTATACAGACTTTTGTCAGCAAAGTAATGTCTCTGCTTTGTAATACATTGTCTATGTTGGTCATAGCTTTTCTTCCAAAGAGCAAGCATCTTTTAATTTCATGGCTGCAGTCACCATCTGCAGTGATTTGGGAGCCCAAGAAAATGAAGTCTGTCACTGTTTCCATTGTTTTCCCATCTATTTGCCATGAAGTGATGGGACCAGATGCCATGATCTTAGTTTTCTAAATGTTGAGTTTTAAGCCAGCTTTTTCACTCTCTTCTTTCACTTTCATCAAGAGGCTCTTTAGTTCTTCTTCACTTTCTGCCATAAGGATGGTGTCATCTGCATATCTGAGATTATTGATATTTCTCCCGGCAATCTTGATTCCACCTTGTACTTCATTCAGCCTAACATTTTTCAGGATGTACTCTGCATATAAGTTAAATAAGCAAGGTGACAATATACAGCCTTGATGTACTCCTTTCCCATTTGGAACCAGTTTGTTGTTCCATGTTCAGTTCTAACTGTTGCTTCTTGACCTGCATACATATTTCTCAGGAGGCAGGTCAGGTGGTCTGGTATTCCCATCTTTTTCAGAATTTTCCAGTTTGTTGTGATCCACACAGTCAAGGGCTTTGGTGTAGTCAATAAAGCAGAAGTAGATGTTTTTTCTGGAACTCTCCTGCTTTTTTGATGATCCAACTGATGTTGGCAATTTGATATCTGGTTTCTCTGCCTTTTCTAAATCCAGCTTGAACATCTGGAAGTTCTAGGTTAACATACTATTGAAGCCTGGCTTGGAGAATTTTGACCATTACTTTACTAGAGCGTGAGTAAAGCATTACTTTACTTTACTTCCTGCTGCTGCTGCTGCTAACTCACTTCAGTCGTGTCCAACTCTGTGTGACCCCATAGACGGCAGCCCACCAGGCTCCCCCATCCCTGGGATTCTCCAGGCAAGAACACTGGAGTGGGTTGCCATTTCCTTCTCCTGAAATGAGTGCAATTGTGTGGTAATTAGAACATTCTTTGGCACTGACTTTCTTTGGAATAGGAATGAAAACTGACCTTTTCCAGTTCTGTGGCCACTGCTGAGTTTTCCAAATTTGCTAGCATATTGAATGCAGCATTTTAACAGCATCATCTTTTAGGATTTAGAATAGCTCAGCTGGAATTCCATCACTTCCACTTGCCTTTTTTGTAGTGATGCTTCCTAAGGCCCACTTGACTTTGCACTCCACGATGTCTGGCTCTAGGTGAGTGACCACACCATCGTGGTTATCTGGGTCGTAAAGATCTTTTTTGTATAGTTCTTCTGTGTATTCTTGCCACCTTTTCTTAATAACTTCCGCTTTTGTTAGGTCCAAGGCATTTGGGTATCTTAAAAATGGGCTGAAGAAAAATGGGTTTGATGAGGTAACTTAGCATGTTGTGAACTTCCTATGGAGAGGAACACATGGCAGGAGACTGCTGCCGCGAGGATGTTAAGACAGCCTCCAGCCAACAACCCATGAGCAGCCTGAGCGACAGCTGAAAGAAAATGCATCTTGTGGACTTGAAAGAAGATTCTTCCAGTCTTGCTCTGTCAAATCTCCAATGAAATCTGATTTTTGTAAAACTTTCCTAGTGGCCCAATAGACCCTGAACACAGGCCCCAATTAAGCTTTGCCAAGACGCCCGACACAGAAAAACTGTGAAATAAAAATGGGCATTATTTAAAACACTATGTTCGTTACACTTTGTTGTGTAGTATAAGAATCTAATATCCCTGATACTTGATACATAAAAGGAATGGTTAGAAATATCAGAAAGTAATAGTTTTCCTTTCTATAAAGCTTGCATTCTCAGCCTTATTTTTCTTAGTAATGTTTAAAGAAAGCCAATTTGGGATGCAAACCTGCTTATTGATATTTTTGTCTATGTGGCACCTATTTTTCTGTTGTTGGGATAAGAATTAAACTTGTAATGGTTTTACAGACTTCAGGGGAACATGGCATACATCAGAGTAAAAAAATATACAGGAAACTCACAATGTTTTCTCCTAATACACTTCTGAAATGTTAGGTATTATTATTATTGTGGTTGTCTCTACTAAGGCATCATCTGAGGAAAGAGATGGGGGCTAATTTTTCTAGTCCATTATCACCAGTCCACCCCAAATTGATCTTCTTTCACATCCAAGCAGAAGTGCATTTTGTAAGAAGCTGCTATATCTTTGGTTGCCCTGGGGAAACTTTAATGGCTAAATCCTCTTGTAATGTTTCTTTCCACACATAATGAGATTATTAAGCAGCCCAAGCAGTCTCTAACCTAGAAAAAAATTCCCAAATGATAAGACTAAATTTCGTATTGCTCATTTTGAGTAAGTCATCTCTAATTCATCGCTGAATGAACAGTCTCATAATGAGTTCTTACTCTGGGTCAGTTACTCTGTTATTAGAAGCACAATGATAAACAAAATACCACCTCAAACCTCTGGGTACTCATAAACAATTTGAAGTAAAAAAGTATACAGAAACAAAACATTCCTTCTCAGGAAGCATTAAATCTAGGAGAATCAAGATCATGTGTTAAAATCAAGAAGGATAGACACTCAATTGTTGAGTCATTCTTTTGTACCCCAAAACCTCCAGGGAGTTTTTCAACACATTTGACTATCATGACACATTTTATTGGTTAAGGAAACAGGGCTTAAAGATTTGAAGTGACTTCCCCAAGGTCATACAGCTTGTAATGCACAGACTCAGGATTCTCAGATTTTCCAGCCATCAGATTCAATGATTTCTCACCTAATCCCAGTACTAAGATTCTACTTGCCATTACAAGTAGAATCCAATCACATGAAGCTTTCTGTGGCCATTTGCAGAATTTGTCATGTTGCTTTCCTGTTGAATATCAAGCTTATTTTTAAAACACAGATCCAATATTCACAATTATAGCCTAGCTTCTCCTTTAGTACGAGAGATCCCAGATATTTCTCCAGCAAAGATGAGTTTGTGCTCAGCAGAGAACTGGAGTTCAGGCTCTGCAAATATGGTGAGCTGCATGCAAGTCCCCTCAAAATGAGAGAAGAACACTTTTATAGATAGGAAAATGAAGTTGGGGTGGCTACAGTGAACAGAGTCCATAGTTTTTCACTGGCTGATACTTGCAGGAAAGAAGAGGAATCTCTCTTCTTTCTATTGGGCTTTATCTTCACAGAGCATGAGAGCTCCCTGTCCTGGTCTCTCAACTCTATTGATTAAGGCTTTTGTTTATTAGTTTTTTTTAATAAAAGCACCACCAGGGCTTCCCAGGTGGGGCTAGTGGTAAAGAATCTGCCTGCCATTGCAGGAGACACAAGAGATGAAAGTTCAATCCCTGGGTTGGAAAGATTCTCTGGAGAAGGAAATGGCAACCCACTCCAGTATTCTTGCCTGGAAAATTCCATGGACATAGGAACCAAAGGGCTACAGTCCATGGGGTCATAGGGAGTCGAATATGACTGAGCAACGGAGCACGCACATATTTTTTTCTTCCAATTTATAAAAAGAAAGTTTCAACAGTTTTTTGTGTTGCATGTTTTTTCCTATTAATTGGGAATTACTCCTCTCATACCCAAATCTTCCTTTTCTTCATGACTCTACACCATCCTCTGCCTTTATTAAATCTTTCCCATCTTCCTGGGCTGTATTAGTCACCATCACATTTCTGGTCTCACAGAACGTTTTATTTATGTCTGCTGCTGCTAAGTCGCTTCAGTCGTGTCCGACTCTGTGTGACCCCATAGACGGCAGCCCACCAGGCTTCCCCGTTCCTGGGGTTCTCCAGGCAAGAACACAGGAGTGGATTGCCATTTCCTTCTCCAATGCATGAAAGTCTAGTATGCTTTAATTTCATTATACAGGAGACACTCCTGACCCAGTGTCCTTACAACTGGATTCTGACACCCTTCTAAGGACATGTCTATCTTCAACTTCTTGCACATCTAGCCCTGCTTCACACAGTGTGTGCTGAAAACTTTTTGCTGAGAGGAAGTTGCAGAATTGAGGTATGTTTTGGGAGCTAAAGGTCCTAGATTTGGTATCTGCTCCTTTCCTGTCCTTCCACATTGTTTTTGTTGCTCAGTCACTAAGTTCTGTCTGATTTTTTGCAACCCTATGGACTGCAGCACACCAGGCTTCCCGGTCCTTCACCATCTCCTGGAGTTTGCTCAAATTCCTGTCCACTGAGTCAGTGATGCCATCCAACCATCTCATCCTCTGTCACCACTTTTCTCCTCTTGCCCTCAATCTTCCCCAGCATCAGGTCTTTTCTTCCATGTTACATGAGCTAATACATTCTCAATAATTTTGCCATAAGTGTAGAATGTAATTGTTGAATGCTGTTTTTTACCATTTATTATCTGTGTAAACTTGGTTAGAATGGTTAAACTGTCTTGGATCCAGTTTTCTCAACTGTACGGCAAACGTAGTACCACTTACATGAAATGATCAAATGGATACATAATCATGTCCTTCAGGTATGACATGTTTAGTAAACACCAGTTGTTTTACTACAGCAGTGGGATGTCTCCAGAACAGTGTATAATGGATAGTTCAGATTTCTAGGGAAAAATGTTCTAGATAATAAAATGACAAATGCCAAAAAAAAGGTTGTTAAAAGACCTGTGATATTCCCTGCTGTGGGCTTCCCTGGTGGCTCAGTGGTAAGAATCCACCTGCCAATGCAGGACATATGGGTTTGATCCCTGGGACAGGAAGCCGCCCTGGAAAAGGAAGTGGAATTCACTTCAGTATTCTTCCCTGGGAAATCTCCTGGACAGAGAAGCCTGGTGGGCTATGGTCCGTGGAGTCTCAAAGAGTCAGACATGACTGAGGAACTAAAGACAGTGATGATTTCTTGCTGTACCTAGTGTTAATCACATGATCCAAAGCTAATCAGGTAACTGAGAAATATAAAGAAAATAAAGTCTAATTTTTGTCTTTGAACAATTTTTAAGAGGGTAAAATACAGTAAAAGAAAAACTTTATCTCTTTTGAATCATGCTTACATAAGTATTATTAATATTATTTTGTATTGAAAGCATTAAATTTCTATTTATTTTGTCCCCAAATCATTTTATTTTTTTATAAATAACTCTCTCTTAAAAAAAAAAAAAGCTAATAATTTATGCAGGGGAAAAAAAGAACATGCTTATGACTCTTTCAGAGAAATCATTGATTTTTTTTTCCAATTGGCTAATTGATTTTAAGCAATTAGTCAGTGCAAGTAACATGTAACTAGTTAATTAGCTTACTATCCAATGCTTCTCAATGGTGCTCCCTCGAGAGTCATTAGAAAGCAGATTTATAGTCTTCTATGTATTACAGAAGTAACAGCAGAAGAAAGCCAAGGAATTTATATTTTGAAAGAAAATGAAAATGCAGGAAATAAGGTTCAGAAAAATATCTTCTAAATACTGGTTCTTTAGAAGTAATTTGTTTTGCTTTAATATTTTTACTACACAACATAGGGGAATATATATAAATATATATATATATAACTAAAAATACTCATAATCTTACTACTTATATCCAAAATTAATAATTCCATGCATTATGCTTTAAAATTCACACACAGACACACACATGCACACGCACACACACACACTTCCAAAACCAAAATGTATTAATCAATACACCTTATACACATTGAGTGTCCCATGGGCATCTAACACCATACATTCAGAGACAAATATCTGTGGCATATGGTCTCTTGAAAAAGAATGGAAAACAAATGTTAATCAAATAATTGCCCAAATAGAGGCATCATTGCAATCTGCAAGGATCCTCTATATTATTCTGAGAGTGTGTAACAAGGATTGAGGATGTAAAGAAATCTTCTCCAGAAAGTAATATTTTGAACCAGTAGTTGGATGAAGAAAGAGCTAAACTTATAATAGGGGTGGGGGCAACAAAAGCAGTTAGAGCAGGGGAAGAAGATCCAGTCAGAGCTGTAAGCAGAATCAGACATGCAGGCTCTTGCAGAGATGTTAAGACACTTGGTTTGTGTTCCCCAAACAGTGCGAGCAACTGTTGTTTGAGTGTTTCGTTTTTCTTCCATCAGTGGAGAAACACTCAGTTTTATGTGCCTTCTATGTGGAGAATATTTTGAAGTCAATCAAGAATGGATAAGGGTAGCCACGTTGCAACTTTTGAGGAGAAATCTTTATCTTTATCCCTTTTGAATCATGGCTATCTTTATCCAGGGCAAAAGAAGTTGAGGAATGTATACTGAGAGGAACCTGAGAGATGACAGATACAAGCGGCAGATCCTGGTGTGCAATGACCACAAGAAGGAAGGAAGAGATGGTGCAGAGGAGCCCTGGGTCACACAGTGATGACGTGTAGAGATGGGAACCACCAGGTAGGGCCCAGAGAAGGAACCACCAGGTAGGGCCCATCAGTTGTCTTGGAGGTATTCAGACCATATAGGCGAAATGGCCAAGCATGGAGTTGGATCATAACTCAGAAAGCAGCTTGGGATAGCAATATAAATTTAGGAATCACCTGAAAAAAAATATATGCTTTGACACTGTTAGCTTTGGCAAGATGGCCTAAGAAAGAGAAAAAGAAGCTTATAGAATAGAGCAATGATATTCACAAGTGAATAAGATCAAATGGCTGAGAAGTACATAATGGTGTATTAACTCCATTGTGGTTGAAAAATAAAAATCAAAAGTTTAGTGAAAGATTTCTTTATACCAACCGCAGTGCAAGACAATTAAAAAGCAGGATAAAACCATGTGTTGGAAAATACACAAGCGAGACAGAAATGTCCATGAAAATTAGCATACCTGTGCTCTTTTAAGTTTGTACATCACACCTAGTTTGCTTTCTATTAGAAAAAAAGTAGAAATAAAATGCAGACTAAGGTTTGTGACCATTAGATATGTGTATCAGTAACCTTGAGGCTTTAGGAAAAGATGAGATTGATTCTGATAAGGGTCAGTAGTTGGAGAGGAGGCAGTGAAAGGACCCTGAAAGATGAGCCGGGATTAGATACGTGGAACAAAGAAACGAGGCCATACTCACCATACTGAATGTCCCAGGTTCTTTCTGTGGAATTGCTCTGCTTCTTCACTGTAGAACAATGAATGCCTCCATGTGATGTGTGTCTCTGAATTTGAATTTCCTGATAGCACTGAGCTGTGGGCATGAAAGAGGAAACTGGCCCTGCATCAGAGAAAGACTAGTGATGAGCAGAGTGGGCAGAGAGATAACTCTGGGTTGGCAATTTTGCCTGTTGGTCATGACAGTACACACACAAGCTTGAGAGTCACTCTATACAGCCGAGAATATTTCCAGGGTTAAACTATCAACAAAATTGCCTAAAACGAAGAAGCACCCTGAGAAACTGTGAACATTTAAACCAGAGGTGTAAACTTAGATGAGAGAGGATTGCAGCATGTGGGAATAAATTAGGAAGGACCTCTTCCATTCTGCTCAGCTTACACTGTTGACTTTTCCTCCACGTTCACAGTCCTGGAGAAACTCTGCTACAACAAGTCCCTGATTCGTCATGCAGAGAATGACTCATCATTGCTGCTATTATTTAGAATTCACTCCATGGTTGGAAACTCCTACTAGAATGAATAATGAAACCAAAATAAATAAGTACTTCCCCGCTATCCTTGACAAAACATATCGGCCAAGCACATTTTAAAACCCAACACCTCAATTTTATTACTTATTAATCTGCAGAAAGTCATTAGTTGTGATGGTTTTCCTAAAATTAGTGTCAATTAACATACCTAATCTGGATCATTTCAAGTTTTTTTTTTTAGCACGAGCTTTGAAAAGGACTGATTTCCTGAACTGCAGGCATGATTTATGACCTTATGAGAATAAAGATGTGTGAGCCATGACAGTGTTTGCTGTGGGCCTTGCATCTAGAATAATGTATGTGACTTTTTTTGTTAATCTCCTTCTCTGTCAATGAAATGTAAGATGGGTGAGAAGACAACTCAGATTTGTTTCTTTGCTTATAATTATGTCTCTAAAGTTAGTGTGGTATCTGGAGTAAAAATATTTTCCAAGTCAAAAAGTAAATAAAAGGAAACAAAAAACAAGATTATTTTATTCTTGAGGGGATGAAAACAGCAGTGGGTGGGAATTTTCAGAACAAAATGCTCCTCTTAGGTTAAGGGTAGAGTTAGGGAGGGAAGGGGAACAGAATATGGGACAACGGGAACAGAAATGATAACTATCTTTAAGAGCTGTAGGTAAATTTTAAGCATAGCATTGTCTTGTCAGGATGCCTGACATGCAAACAATAATGCATAAAATAAACACAAATCACTGATGTATTATTTTTATTATATTACAACTGCGATTAAACACCATATCAATCTCAGTAATACTGTCCAGTGAAAGTAACTACACAATGTTATGGCATACATCTTCAAGCTTATTCCTGGGCTTCTCAGGTGGCTCAGTGGTTAAAAATCTACCTGCCAATTCAGGAGACACCAGTTCTACCCCTGGCCTGGGAAGATCTCACATGCCTTGGAGCAACTACGCCCCTGTACCACAACTATTGAGCCTGTGCTCCAGAGTCCAGAAACCACAACTGCTGAGTCCGTGAACCCTAGAGCCCTTGCTCCACAACAACAGAGCCACCACAGTGAGAAGCCCCGCACTGCAACGAGAGAAAGCCCATACAGGGACGAAGACTCAGCACAGTCAAAAGTAAAGAAATAACAATTAAATAAAGAAGTTTATTACTTTTGTACACAATTCTAGGCTGATATTTTTCTGGTCAGAAGGTCACTTTTCTCTCCCTTGTGGCTCAGAGTCCTGGTCCTTCCATCCTGTGACTCGGTCATTCTAGGGTCTTCCTGTTTCCAACCAGTAGGCAGACAGGGGAGGGAGAGAAACCAGTGACTCTTGTGGCAGAGTCTACTAGCTATCTACTAAAATCTGTTTTTATCTCCTTTTTTCTTGGGCACACAGCTATATTTGCATGTTCAGCTCCATGCACAATTATGGGTAGCTATGTGACTAAGCCATCCCCAGTGATCTGTGAAGGGAAACTGTGCCCTGTGCAGGCCTGGCCCATGAAAACACTTTCATGGAGATCCTCTAGGAAATTCCTGGGGGAATTTCCAGGTTCCAGCTGACTGTCATGTTGATGCACAGAGTGATGTGGGAAATCCCTCAGAGAAAGCAACAGAATGGCTGTTGGCTGATTTGTGAATGATCCCATGAGGGACTGAGTCCTTCCCTGGACTGTTAAATGAGAAATAAGTCAACTTCTTGTTCTTCAAGCAGCTGAATTTGGGTTTATTTGTTACCGCCACATGGCCCACACTAACTAGTACAATCATGACCAGGGAGGGCTACAGTCCACTGGCTGAGTGAATGGGCTTTGAAAGAGACACGAGACCTCATGTGTTTGCCCAAGGTTAACCTCCTACAAGCACAGAGCTGAGAGTCAAACCCAGGTCTCCTTGGTGAATCTCTGCTGATCCTCTCTGTCCATCCTTTGTACAGCAGTCTCTCACACGTCTTTTTTTTTACACTATGGTTTCCCACAGGACACCTCCGTGCCCTTTAGAATTATCATGGAAAAAAAGGAAAAAGGAAAAACATGACTCTCTTGCTAACTTAGACTGTTGTTATGGACAGAAACAGTGCTTAGCCTGGCTGGTCTTAACAGTGAAATTGTCATTCCAAATTCCTTCAAAGACTGAGATGTGGGCAGCTAGAAGGTTTTACATCCCTTCAATTTTAGTCACAATAGCAGAATTTCACTCCCATTTAGAAAGTTGGAGGGCATGTGGCTAAGATGTACAGCTTTTGTTAGGACAGTGCATAAAAAGCAATTTTATTAATAAACTGAAAGAGGATGCTAGTTGAAAGACTACTGGCCACCTTGGAATAAATAGTGTTTCCCTGATTTAATCTAACTGCTGAATTACCAACTCACCCTGGATAAGTTTTCTCACTGAGTAAATTGCAAGATAAATTAAGTTTAATTCTATTTGATTCAACTTATATTTATTTAGGGTTCACTATGTAAAAATACATGGCAAAAGAAATTGAATAAGAAATGACTTCTGCCTGGAGGAACATATATTTTAGGAGGCATTAAAAGTACATTTTAAAGCACACATAGCTTAAATTATCTAAGGAGTTTATGGGAAGAATGCATTACATCATTGGGAGGGTTGGAGTGGTGCCCAATGAGAAATCTCTCCCAGAGGAAGAAGCTAAATTTAGATACATGAGTAAGTGCCAGGGGCATAGAATGAAGATAAATATAATTTCAGATGGAATAAACAATAACAACAAAGACATGGTCAAGAGAGAAGAGCATGAGTTCTCCTTAGGAAAAGGGAAGGGGCTCGACTGGCACGCGGGGACTCCCTTGGTTGTGCAGTGGCTAAGACTCTGTATCCCCAAGGCAGGATCAACCCTGTGCCCCCTGCCTTGGGATCCCTGGTTCGGGGACTAGGATCCCGTATGCTGCATGGCTTGGCCAAACAATAAATAAATAAATAAAGGCTGGTTGTCAAAAAATGAAGGTCCATGTATCCCACTGTAAAATAATTTATAGTAGGGAAGTCTGAGGGGCCTACTGAGTGCATTATGGATGGTGTCAGTGTAAACCCAGTACTTACAGCATGTGAACTATAGTTTTCAAACCATATATCTAAAATGCATAAAGTACTCTCAATCTTGAACAATAAAAAAAAATAAAAAAAACATGACAACAAGGAACAGGTGCTCTGGGCATAATTTTTAACACTTTGTTGCTGCAGATTTTACTGCACTGGGTGTATTTTATGGATGATCTACATCTCTCACTAAATTAAGATTAGGCCAAGGACCTTAATTTACTTACTTTCAATCTATAATCTTTGTAAGTGAAGGGAAGAATGGAGACTCAGAGGAAAAATGAAAAAGGAGAAGTGAAAAATTTGAGGGAGGAAAAGAGGGGGAGTTTAAGAAGAGAAGCAAAAATATAGGAGGCAATTAATGCCTGAAGACAGTAGTATTATGGTGATGATGGTCTGAACAATTAAAATATATATATATATATATATATATATATATATATAAGAAATAAAAACTTTAAAAAAGGTTAGAGCAAATTCTATTTTCAATATGAAATATGTCTCTGTATCTATCTACCCATCCATCTACTCATCCATCCATCCATCTATTCATCTATCTATCTGTCTTCTACACTTGCTGCCTATGATTTAATAACTGAATTGTTTTCAGTGCTTCAAATATGTTCTTCCTACTTTCTCCATGCTTTGATGAATGGTTTCATGTGACTCAATATGCAGGCGTAGTGTGCTCACACGTCTTTTGCCCTCACCAGACCTCATGCTCCTTGTGAGTGAGGGTGGCGTCAGGCCCATCCTCCCCTCCTGGGCTGGGGTGCCATCCTTGTCTATGTGGAATCACTAGCTCCAGCATGCTGAAGCCAATGGTTCATCTCACTAGTAACGGACGGTCATGAAGCTAAGCTCTGTCCTGCATTTTCATGTGGGTTTCTTGGTCACTGTATCTATCAGCATCTTTATCCAGCTTTCTGTGCCCCCGTTTGTCATCTCTTCCCTAGCTTTGTCATTAAATATATTCATTAAACATACAAACAGAACAGTTGGAGAGCACTGTACACAGAAGATAGATAATATTTCTTGTTCAGATGCATCCAAGTTAAGACAGAAATAGGAAATCACTTTTATGTGACAGATTTATAGTGTAATATTCCTTTTTTCTAAAAAAAAATTTCCGTGCAGAACAAACTTCTTGTCTGTAGATGGAATCCTACTGCTATATTTTCCATGAAAATAAAATTAATGGCTTATAAAAATCTCAATAAGTAGACAGGAATGGTGGGCAATGCATCGAGAAATTCTCTTTGAATGCATGTGGAGTCAACCTGATGGGGTACAGCTCATGGCTTAGATGGGGACAGTTGGGAAGGGCAGCTCAGACTGTCCCCTAGAATAGCTGGGTGCAGGTTTTACTTAGACTGTATATAGGAGCCCAGTCAAGACCAACCGGGCCCAAAGGGCTCTGAGAAGCAAACACTGCAGAAGACAGGAGTTTACAATGTGCATTATCATGTCGTAATTGGAGAACATAGAGGGGGCCAAAATGGCCCAGGATACAGCCTGCATCAGGGCTTGGCCATCAGGGATCCTGCTCCCAGGAGCTGGCTCTAGGTCATCGGGTGTTTCCAGATGGGAACCATGTAAGACAGCTTTAAAGTGAAAGTGAAGTTGCTCAGTTGTGTCCGACTCTTTGCAACTGTAGCCTACCAGGCTCCTCCGTCCAGACAAGAATACTGGAGTGGGTTGCCATTTCCTTCTCCAAGAGATCTTCCTGACCCAGGGAATGAACTCGGGTCTCCCGCATAGTAGGCAGACACTTTACCATCTGAGCCAGCTTTAAATGTATGGAGCAAAGCTGAAGAAAAATCAAGTTGCGTTTAAAAATTTTTTAAGTAATAATACTGAGCTCCTACTCTATTTGGAGAATTATGTTAGAGACTGAGATCCCAAAAGGTAAAGCACTTAACCTGAGTATGCAGAGTGAGATAGCATTAGGAGTCCTATGAAATCATGCACCCCAAATATTTTACAAACACTTTTTTCAATGGGATACAAGGACATACAGACCCTGCATCCTATGAATCGGAAAAGGCAAAGAAGAGCATTGTGGACAGTCTGCTAGAGGGAGGTGATGCCACAGAAAGAGCCAGGTAAACACACTTGTTCCCCCATTCTTTCCACAGCCAGCTTTCTCTTAGGCTGAAGAGAGAAGAATGATCCAAGACATATTTGATCAGAAATGAAAATCCATTGCTGACAGGCATCTTGTTGAACCACCTTTTCAAATAACCCCTCATGTGGCTGCTTTCAGTCGCTCAGTCATGTCTGACTCTTTGAAACCTCATGGACGGCAGCATACCAGGCTTCCCTGTCCTTCAGCATCTCCCAGAGTTTGCTCAAACTCATGTCCATTGAGTCAATGATACCATTCAACCATCTCATTCTGTCACCCCCTTCTTCTCCATCAGGGACTTTCCAGTGAGTCGGCTCTTCACATCAAGTATTGGAACTTCAACTTCAGCATCAGTCCTTCCAGTGAATATTCAGGGTTGATTTCCTTTAGGATTGACTGCTTTAATCTCCTTGCTGTCCAAGGGAGTGTCAAGAGTCTTCTCCAGCACCACAATTTGAAAGCATCAGTTCTTCATCTCTCAGACTTCTTTATAGTCCAACTGTCACATCCATACATGACTGCTGGAAAAACCGTAGCTTTGACTAGACGGCCCTTTGTCAGCAAAGTGATGTCTCTGCTTTTTAATACACTGTATATGTCTGTCATAGCTTTTCTTTCAAGGAACCTGTAATATATCATGTGTACACCCATGGTGGACTCAGGTTGATGTATGGCAAAACCAATACAATATTGTAAAGTAAAAAAAAAAAAATTAATAATAATAATTAAAAAATTTAAAAAATAAATAAATAAAATAAAAATACATTATTTTCAGAAAGGCTCTTTTCGTCTAATTTATAATAAAAAAGTTATAATCTGAATAGCTGCTGTGTATTAAGACATATTTGTATTAAATCACACAGATAGGGTAAAATTTAATGTTGTGATAAAAGATTATTTTATAATAAGTGAAAAGCAATCTAAATTACATGTATATGATGTTCACAACTATAAAAAAGTAACAATAAAATATGCTTGATAGAAGACATAAATCATTCAAATGTCAATAGTTAGAAAGCCACACTATTCAATAAGACTTTTCACGATGGAAAAGCTGTGCTGTCTAATACAATAGCTACTGACCACACCCGGCTACTGCAGAGCAAATGTGGCTAACTAGATGAATTTAGATCTGATTCTACATTTGATTTCATTTCTGGATGGTATTTAACATGTCCAGTGAGCTACACTACTGAATGGCACAAGTGCAAAACATTTCTAAGAACGCAAGACGTTTTTGCCCATTTAGGTGCAGAAGAAACTTGGGAAGATAGGTCCACTCATCTATAAAGTGGGACTAATGCCAAAACCAAGATTACTGATCTCTGATGAAAAGTCAATGAAAAGTGCATGAAACCACAATCACTTAGGAAATGCTTGGCAAAGAGAAATTATTTCATAAATGGTAATAGTCACACTTCTGAAGTTGGGAACATTATTATTCCATGAAGGTAAATGCCATGTCTCACAATGTGGAAGCAGGCAAGCTCACAAGAGTATTTGGGAAATGGCATGTCCTTTGAATAACTGTCATTTTTGGATTCGGTTACCCCCATTGTAACAGAGTCCTAGACCAACTTCAACAGGTACCTGGGAGAGAAAACTCAGAGTGCACAAAGTATAAAAACATCTCCTCTCTGAGCTGCATGAAAGAATCAGACATATTTGGCCAAATGCATTGAGTAAACATCCTTATTTTAGAGCTGCAGAGAGTAGAAGATGTCATGTCTGCTATCTCTAGAACATAAAGGCACTGCTTTTATATGGTCAGGAGAGGAAAGAAAAGTTGAAGAAAGAAGTAATACAGCAACATGAGAGGAAATGTATCCCAAAATCCCTCCAGTCGATGGTCCTTGGGCACCTTCCTTTCACTTTGCCTCAATTCCACTCAGATGCTCTGAACCGTGTGCTTTGCTTCTGGTTGGGCCCCTCCCAAGCTGGTACAGCTCTCACGGAAGGGGTCAGGTGTACATGACGCTCAGCACAAACCATTAGAGATCACTGCTTATTAAAGAAAGAGAGGGGAGCAAATAACAGCAAAGGCTTGACCTGACAAAGCAGCGGGGCAGTCAAGTGGCTGTGTTGTCTGCAGTCTTCCTCTGATGCTTTATTCATGCTCCAGCTGCATTTTAATTAACAAATCCTTTATTGTACATGCGCCCCAAGGCCATTTAAGAAAAGGGCAGGGTTTTAAGTCTACAGAGTAGATAAATAAGCAAATACTGCCTCAGACAATATCTCCCCACATGTCCTGGTACTAGTAATAGACACTAATTACTGGATTGGGATTTTACAGGTACAACGTAAGTGATGGGGACTGCTTCAAGGACAGAAATGCTCACGTTAGAAAGAACTGAGAAGAAAGTAGGGAAACTCCTGGGAACTTAATTCACCTGCAAGAAGTGAAATATATGCAAATATATGTACATTTAAAAAGACCTGAGATCCTATCTCAGTTTGGGTTCAACCAGAGCCCAACTTAGAGATAGTAATTTGATGAGCAGTGGTTTATTTGAGAGCTTACCTCAAGAATGAGGAGTAGATGAGTGGGAAACTGAGATAAGGAAAGAAAGATGGTCAATAAAATCTGCAAAATTATCCGGGAGTCCCTAAGGGCAACTGAGGCAAGTTCCCTCTGAGAAATGCATGAGACCCTGCAAAGCAACCCTTGGTTCATCTCAGTTCAGGGATCAGCCTGCTGGTGTATCTATTAATTATTCCTCACGTGCGCTTGGACAAAGGCTGTGTATCTTAAAGGCATTAGTCCTCTGGCAATTAGAGCTTGCCTTGCGCCTAAATCCACCATGCTCCCGTCAGGATTAAAACACAAAACAACTCCTACAGCTCAACTCCAGAAAAATAAATGACCCAATCAAAAAATGGGCCAAAGATCTAAATAGACATTTCTCCAAAGAAGACATACAGATGGCTAACAAACACATGAAAAGATGCTCAACATCACTCATTATCAGAGAAATGCAAATCAAAACCACTATGAGGTACCATTTCACACCAGTCAGAATGGCTGCAATCCAAAAGTCTACAAATAATAAATGCTGGAGAGGGTGTGGAGAAAAGGGAACCCTCTTACACTGTTGGTGGGAATGCAAACTAGTACAGCCACTCTGGAGAACAGTGTGGAGATTCCTTAAAAAACTGGAAATAGAACTGCCTTATGATCCAGCAATCCCACTGCTGGGCATACACACTGAGGAAACCAGAAGGGAAAGAGACACGTGTACCCCAATGTTCATCGCAGCACTGTTTATAATAGCCAGGACATGGAAGCAACCTAGATGTCCATCAGCAGATGAATGGATAAAGAAAGCTGTGGTACATATACACAATGGAGTATTACTCAGCCATTAAAAAGAATACATTTGAATCAGTTCTAATGAGGTGGATGAAACTGGAGCCTATTATACAGAGTGAAGTAAGCCAGAAGGAAAAACACCAATACAGTATACTAACGCATATATATGGAATTTGGAAAGATGGTAACGATAACCCTGTATACAAGACAGCAAAAGAGACACTGACGTATAGAACAGTCTTATGGACTCTGTGGGAGAGGGAGAGGGTGGGAAGATTTGGGAGAATGGCATTGAAACATGTAAAATATCATGTATGAAATGAGATGCCAGTCCAGGTTCAATGCACGATACTGGATGCTTGGGGCTGGTGCACTGGGACGACCCAGAGGGATGGTATGGGGAGGCAGGAGGGAGGAGGGTTCAGGATGGGGAACACATGTATACCTGTGGTGGATTCATTTTGATATTTGGCAAAACTAATACAATTATGTAAAGTTTAAAAATAAAATAAAATTAATTTAAAAAAATAAATAAAATAAATCTTAAAATGAAAAAAAAAAAAAAAACCACAAAACAAAACAAAATAAAAAACTCAGGCAGAAAGACAAAAGTGTTCACAGCAAGTTCCTTTTACCAGCTGAAGGTTAAAGGGATGGGAGCTAGACACCAAAAGAGTCTGCTTCGGTCACAAGAAACTGGGGGGAAAAAGTCAACACTTTGTGCATTTTTCACTAACTGCTTCTGATCATAGAGATTACACACATTCTGGAATTAGATAAATCTGAATTTGAATCCTCTGTCCTAGAGAGGGGTGACCTTTGATAGTTTGTATAACAGCATTGTGTATCCCCCTATTGACAAAGGGGGATAATAAAATGTATACAGCAACAGACTAATGTTGGCAGGGACATGAGATAACACACGGGAACCTAATGAATACCTTATACAGTTATACCAAATGCACACTATCCTGAAAAGTACATGAGTGCATGCTTGGTTGCTTCAGTCATGTCCGACTCTTTGTGACCCCATGGACTGTAGCCCGCCAGGCTCCTCTGTCCATGGAATTCTCTGGGCAAGAATATTGGAGTGGGTTGTCATTCCCTTCTCCAGGGGATCTTCCTGATCCAGGGATCAAACCTGGGTCTCCTGCATTGCAGGCAGATTCTTTACGATCTTAATCAGGGAAGCCCATCCTGAAAAGTACATAACACCTAATCAATAAATGGCAGACATTATACTTATTATTATATTGATTATAATTCATTTTCCACATCCAAGGAAATGAGCAAGGCTCAAAAATGACAAAAGTAATGGAACCGTGGAAGCCTCAGGCTCTGGTTCTCTTCTTCGAAGCAGGCTGGCATTCACACTGTAATTAAGACATGTTGAGTGCATAGAACATGTAAGGAGACTGTATTCCTGGGGTCCACACACCGAGCCTTTAGCTCTAACTTGGCTAGACACTGCTCTCTGAAGAGCTCCTTCTGGATTTGCTGTACTCCTGCACAGGAGTCCCCATGACTCACCATCCTTCTTCCTCCAAATCCAGCCCTCATGAGGACCAGGGACTTAGCAAAACATAGGAATAAAAGCCAGGACACCAGAACACCCAGGCATGGCTCCTTCTACCTTTTCATGTAATTTATATTTCATCTGCAAACCTATAAAAGTCATTTTAAAGAACAGTGCTGTCTTTTGTGTGTGTGTGTGAGTGGATAGTAGATTTTTTTTTTCTTCCTCCTAAGAGTCATGGGGAGTTCAAAAAGAATGATGAAATGAAATCTAAGTGGGTCATTGCCTCTAGTCAGCCAAATTCTCCAGAATAGAGATCTGGTATTTTGCAGAGTTAAAAAAGAAAGTCAGCATACCTATAGTCTTCGGTTACCAGGATGCTGGGATGGAAAAGGAAAAATTACAGCTGAAGCAAGTAGGAGTGAGGATAACTCAGGCCCTGATTTATTCCATCTCCAAAAATGATCAGCAGGTCCAGTCTTGCTGTCCCTTATTTTGACTATGATGGAGAATTCAGGACAAGAAGCCAAATGCACAGACACAGCTGTAGAGAGTTTAAAGAGGACATTTTTAAAAACACTATGTGTGCTAAGTGGCTTCAGTGGTGTCCGACTCTTTGCGATCCCATGGACTATAGCCCACCAGGCCCCTCTGTCCATAGGAGTCTCCAGGCAAGAATACTGGAGTGGGTTGCCATGCTCTTTTCGGGGGTATCTTCCCAACCCAGGGATCGAAACAGCGTCTCTTATGTCTCCTGCACTGGCCTGCATGGTCTTTACCACCAGCATCACCTGGGCAGACAAAAGCACCATGATACACCTCAAAGCACGTCACTCACTAGGCTGCTGAGGTGTTTGGAAGACTTGATTCATGCAGAAGAATACTATATATCTGCCAGCCTAGATATTTAGAATCATAAAAATATTTTTTCATTTGTTTGGTGCATTTTACAAAAGATTTGTCACATATATTCTTGCTGGGTCCTTAAGATATTGCTGTTTCACAAACTGAGAACTGAGGTCTCCAGAGCACTTTGTAAACGTGGAAAGATAATCCACTTTTAGTCACTTCCTATGTACATCTTTAAATAAGGTCTCCAGCTTAATCTGTCAATAACCCTGGGAGGAAGCTATTTGTATCATCATTTACAAGTGAAAATAAAATAGACCAAGATTAAATAAATTGTTCAAATGACATTATCACGCTGTCTCCCAGAGAAGTATTTGCACATCGCTATTGCTGGATTTATAATATTCTATTGGCAAGTTATATCATACTTGCTTCTATAATGTTAAAGTACTCTGAATTCAGTTCCTCTTCCTTTTTGCTTAACCAGAATAGAGGCATATTAGTTCTCTACCTAGTTACAAAACATAGTAAACATTTCAAATTCTAGAGACTTCCTTGGTGGTCCAGTGGCTAAGACTCCACAGTCCCAATGCAGGGGACCCAGGTTCGATCCCTGGTCAAGGAACTAGAACCCACATGTGGCAACTAAGCGTTAGTATGCCACAACTAAAGATTCTGTATGAGGATCCCACAACTAAGACTCGGAATAGTCAAATAAATAAACAAATATTTTCAAAAAATAAAATTCCATTGGGTACAATGAGAGGACTAACTATTTAAATCACTTTTTTTTTTTAAGTGGAGCATTCTTTTTCAAATTTCCAGAATGAGCTTAATGTACAGCCAGGATTAGAAGGACTGATCTAGGACATCTAAAGCACTCAGCTACATACACTTAATCTTGTTTTTAGTCCCTCTATCTATAAAATCTTAGTGACAGGGAAATTTGAAGAATTAAATGCAATAGTGGATACAAAATTGCTTAGCATATTGTTCAGCATGTAGCACATAATAAATAAATATTGGATATTATCATTATTCGTGGCTTCCTAGGTGGTGCTAGCAGTAAAGAACTCACCTGGCAGTGCAGGAGACATAAGAGACACAGGTTTGATCCCTGGGTCAGGAAGATCCTCTAGAGGAGGGCATAGCAAACCACTCCAGTGGTTTTTCCAGGGAAATCTCTGGATGGAGGAGCCTAGTGGGCTATAGTCCTTAGAGTTGCAAAGAGTCAGACATGACTGAAGTGACTTAGCACTCACACAGGCATTATCATTATTCATAGTATTCTTGTTATTGTTATGAATCATAAATATTTGATGATTGAATAGATAAGTTATTTGCCAAGACATAACATATCAGGGCCAGATTTGGGATCAGATCAAAAATCTCATTACCTTACTGTAGTATTGGCTTCCCTATGAATATGCCAGGAAATGTGTTTCTCTCAGAATTTCTCCCCACTGGGCTCCTTTACTTGTTCTCAGATTGATCAAGGGATTCAATGCCAATGGTGGTAAGACTGACACCAGGAAAAAAAGTACACCCAGCACAGTTCTTGGTTGGCAGGCAGCCCCTTTTCCCTACTGCACCTTTTGAGAATCAGGAAGGCAGGGCCACTGATGGCAGATATGGCCAAAATTTCTGTCTGAATTTGAAAGTGTTGAAGGATACTCTATAGATGGAATCTGAAAGTGAAAAGGTCTGACCAGTCATCTGGTGTACTGTAGATAAATTCTGTTCTTCAAAGAGCTCAGAAATGAAAGGGGAGTTTATTGGGTGGCTAGCCTGTCCAGGAATGATTGGAACAGTTAAGCATCAGGCCTTGATCTCCGGATCTCAATTCATTCGCTAAACTGTAAATTAGGGATGATAATATCATACCTCCTAGCCGTGTTGTGAAAATCTAGAAAGACAGCATCATGGGAATCTGATTTGGAGTCTATAAATCTTCTTGCAAATATGAAGGGGCCATCACTAATGTAACTGTGGTATACACTCTACTGAAAATAAAAATCATAAAATGTATAGAGTAACGAAGGAAGTTCTTTCGAGACTGTTTAGTCTATGCATGATCACAATAACCTTGACCAAGTTCACATAATGCACTTTGTCTTCCATTCTTCAAGCTAATGTATTAGTCATACTGCCTAGCCTACAGATGTGATGTGGTCTAAGGGATTTCTTTCAAAACCTCTCACTTTTGTTTTAGATTGACTTAAATACAGAAACAAGACACATTTTCAGGAAATGACTCCTTGCATAAAGTCACGCTTAATGTGATTCCATTTAAGTGGCCACTAGCTTTGATCATACTGTTTTAGCCAAAAAGAACATTTAAGGCTCCTAGATAATTATAAACCAGTCACATTTCCACAAAGCCATGATTAACTTATTCAAATATATAACAAGTGATTATATTCTAAGAGCAATTCAGCTAATTACATTGCATTAAAAAATTAGAAATAAATTAATTCTAAAAGCAAAGTATATACTCAAGTCTTCTATGTAACAGCTTGGGCATAAATATTTAATGCATATGAAATCTTTGATGGGGAGTGTTTGGCAAACATTCACTTGGGAAAGAAATCAACAAATTATGTGATAATTGCTTTTGTGAAGCTTGGTTCAAGAATTAGAGGAAATTAAACTTGGGATTTTAAGGATTGAGGGTATTCTCAGAGCTACATGACTTAAAAACTCCATTCACTTCTCTGAAATCTTAATTTATGTGATTATATTTTCTTCACAAGTTGTCTTTGTTACTTTATATTGAAAAATAAAATGGATGTCAGGTACCATACTGGAATCTGAGTAAGAAGCTATGGGTTCAAACATACCCTTGTCATATTTTCCAACTGTGACTTTGAACAAGTGGTTTGCTCTCTGAATACCAATTTTACTTTCCTGTAAATTTAATTGATTTATGATTCATGTATTTATTCTAAACTGGTATTTTAGGGTACGTACTATATGGCAGATCATGTGATAGACGCTAAAGTTCAGCAGGAAAAGACAAATGTAGCTCCTGCTTATGTGTGGTTTATGTTCTAGTAAGAACTATATTTTTTTAATAAAATATAATTACAAATTGCAAGCTATAGATGCATTTAAATTAGAACTCAGGGAAGGAGTGGGGAGTTCAGTTAAGTTATAAAAGCACATGACAAGCCATCTCATTTCATCTGGAGAGGTCAGGGAGGATGTGTATAAGTTGAATCCCGAAGGAAAAATAATTAAATGACATGAAGTCAGAAGAAACTACAGAGGTAAGGAAGGTAGTTTTCTAGGCAGGACCAAAAAAAATTTTAAAAATCAGAATATTGTCTCTTTTTGTGTCAATGATTCTTAGAAGTCTCAAATTAAGTAAAACATTAAAAAATGATCAGAAAGCTCTAAACTGTTGGGCCCACTGGTACCAGAGTCCTCTCTAAGTAGGGGAGGCTTTCTGGCAGTCACAGGAGTGACTGGGAGATTAAGACTCCCTGCAGTGTGTTATCCCATATTGCTTGCTACTCGGCTTAGCGTGGCTGGAGGCATAGGTCACACCCAGTCAAAATACAACTCGGGCTCTGAGATCTCAAAGCCACTGTCAATTTAGCTTTTGTTGTCCTATTTAATCTTTCCAGATTCTACCTCAAAATTCTGAGAGCAATTTGACTTAAAATATTGCTTTAGCCTGCACATAGCCTCAATTCTCTTCCTATTTCAGAGGCCGGAAGGGGAGGACTGCAAAGAAGCATAGTAATGCACCACCATTACCTCGGCAGGTTTTCAAGAGCTCTCTTTCCACCATTTCTCTAAGGTGATTGAAGTTTGTGTGGTATAATTGGAGTGACCATCAGTGTCCCTGCTGGCCTTACTGCCACGGTGCTAATTACTTTGTTACCTGTTTTGTTTGTTGGATATTTCTTAGCTCCAACCATTCTACTCTTACATCAGCCAGTCCATGCTACAAGCTTCATTCTGCTGCTCAACCACAGCAACATAAGATATCATGGACCTGGCGGGTATTTTCAGCAAGACCTATGCTCTAAAGACTCCTTCAGCCAAGAGGATGGATGTCTTCTACACTCTCTAGCTTTGGGGCTCCAGAGCTGCTCAGAACCATTGGCTTCACACTTTTAAAACCAGAGAAGAGAATGGTTATGGTCAACATTCAATGCATCTGGCCTTTATAATTCTTCTCCACTGAAACTCTTTTCATTTCTGTGGCTGAAAGTAGCATTCCAGTTTCTCCAAATAACCGCAGTCTTCTATCCATATGTCTCTCTCTTTTTTTAAAGATTTATGTATTTAGCTGTGCTGGTATGTCATGGTATGTGGGATCTTTTACTTGAAGTATGTGGTATGTGGTATGTCATGGTATGTGGGATCTTTAGTCATGGTATGTGGGATCTTTTACTTGAAGTATGCAGGATCTTTTTAGTTGAGTTGTGACGTGTGGGATCTAGTTCCCTGATCAGGGATTGAACCTGGATCCCCTGTATTGGGAGTGTAGAACCTAAGCCACCGGACCGCCAGGGAAGTCACTTGGATCCAAGTGTCTCTTAAGTCACTTCTCAGTAATGTCAATTGATAAGTGTGTATTCTAAAAGGTTATATTAGATAATCAGCTCCTTGGGAGTAGAATTCATTTCTGGTCATTTTAAAGTTCACTACGATTCAAAATACACAGTTAATGCAAAGAAAGAGAGAAAGAAGGCTACTAAGGGAAGAGAGGAGACTGGAGTGGAGAGGTGAGAAAGGAAAGTCATAGGGAAGACAAATGTCAGCATGGCTAAGTACCAGATACATGCCAGGAACTAAGGTGTTGTCATATATAACTCATTTTAACATACATTGATTGTGTAACTTAAAGAATATAGCTGGAGTCTTCCTTAGAAGTCAGGAGTGATGGTTATAACTCTGTAAGTCTTTAAACTTAAGTCGATTTATTTACTTTTGTTATATGATGAAAACAAAATTTAAACCATAGAGATTAGGATTTGTGAATGGGAAGTATGTTATTAATCCTCAGGAGAAGAGCAAACTTTACACATTATCATCTCCCTTTTCTTTTTCACTTTATGTGGCTTATCTAAAGTCACTCAGCTAACATATAGCAAAAATGAAATTCTCACCCCATAGCCTTTCCTTAGGATCACAATGAAAAGAAAATGCAAATCCAATGAGAGTGTGTAAATAATGGATTTGTACGAGGACAGACCAGCCAAAGGGTAGAGTCTCTAGGTACTACATAGAACAAGGACACTGCTCTATCCTGTGATTAATTTGCATATCTTTGTCCAGATAGCACATCTTTTTAACATAATTGACATAACTGTAGTCATATTATCAATAGTATCTTATCTACATAAGGATTGTTCATCTTAATATGCACAAAGTTATACAGTCTCATATCAAATAATTTTCATTGCATTGTTCTGTGCAGTGACTTGTCTCTGGGCTCTTTAAAAAATAAAAGTTATAGAAATGGAGTAGGAGAAAGTTTGCCAGATGATAAGGGGTAGGGAAATAGCAAGCACTTGGTAAAAGGATACAAACTTTCAGCTATAAAATGAATAAAGTCTGAGTTTAAGAATCTAAAAATATAAGCAAACAGACAAAAAATCAAATAATTTTCACACAATAATTACATGATGGGAGATTTTTCAAAATAATCAAAATAATATATAATTCTCTGCTAGCCCATTAACCAAATTTTGTCTGAAAATAGTCATACTAACTTAAAAGCTGAAAACAGTCATACTAACATAAAAGCACATAAAAATCACTGATTTAATTCATTCATTTGCTCAATAATTAAAAAAAATTTTTTTTCTACTTTCCATTCATTTGCTGCAGTTACCTGGCATATATTATTTGACAGATACTGTATTAACCCATAGTTACAGATTGATGAAGGAAAAGGAAAGAGAAAAATATTAACCAAACAAAAATTTTTAAAAGCAATTCCTCTTACAAGTTGGTACTTTCCTGTTAACAAAAATGGAATATACATCGTTTTAGCAAGAAGAAGTTCAATCTGCGTTTCAGAAGAGAAAGCGTTAGGAGCACTCATTTTTCCATTGCAGAGATTCTCTCCAGAGAATTCTTCAATTTTCAGAATGGTTTGGTAATTCTCTGGACAATGAGATTTTGTTCTGGTCTGTGAGTTTATCTACTCCCAGGGGTCTTGAAGTGGAGACAGACTTATGTTAGTCTTATTTGATCCTCCCATACAGAATCTCTTTATATCATGTCATTTTATAACTTAAGGTTTTCCAAATTCAATTAAAAGTATATGTCTTGAAGTGATGAGAAGAGCACCCATCTTTCTGGTATATTCTTCCCTCAAACCTATAACCCCAGAGAAACCATGAAAAACCCACAGAAAATAAAATTAGGGGCATTCTACATAGTTCAGTTCAGTTCAGTGGCTCAGTCGTGTCCGACTCTTTGCGACCCCAGGTATCGCAGCACGCTAGGCCTCCCTGTCCATCACCAACTCGCGGAGTTCACCCAGACTCACGTCCATCGAGTCAGTGATGCCATCCAGCCATCTCATCCTCTGTCGTCCCCTTCTCCTCCTGCCCTCAATCCCTCCCAGCATCAGAGTCTTTTCCAATGAGTCAACTCTTCGCATGAGGTGGCCAAAGTACTGGAGTTTCACCTTTAGCATCATTCCTTCCAAAGAAATCCCAGGGCTGATCTCCTTCAGAATGGACTGGTTGGATCTCCTTGCAGTCCAAGGGACTCTCAAGAGTCTTCTCCAACACCACACTTCAAAAGCATCAAATCTTCGGTGCTCAGCCTTCTTCACAGTCCAACTCTCACATCCATACATGACCACAGGAAAAACCATAGCCTTGACTAGACGGACCTTTGTTGGCAAAGTAATGTCTCTGCTTTTGAATATGCTATCTAGGTTCATCATAACTTTCCTTCCAAGGAGTAAGCGTCTTTTAATTTCATAGCTGCAGTCACCATCTGCAGTGATTTTGGAGCCCAGAAAAATAAAGTCTGACATTATTTCCACTGTTTCCCCATCTATTTCCCATGAAGTGATGGGACCGGATGCCATGATCTTCATTTTCTGAATGTTGAGCTTTAAGCCAACTTTTTCACTCTCCATTTTCACTTTCATCAAGAGGCTTTTGAGTTCCTCTTCACTTTCTGCCATAAGGGTGGTGTCTTCTGCATATCTGAAGTTATTGATATTTCTCCCGGCAATCTTGATTCCAGCTTGTGTTTCTTCCATCCAGCATTTCTCATGATGTACTCTGCATAGAAGTTAAATAAACAGGCTGACAATATACAGCCTTGACATACTCCTTTTCCTATTTGGAACCAGTCTGTTGTTCCATGTCCAGTTCTAAGTGTTGCTTCCTGACCTGCATACATGTTTCTCAAAGGCAGGTCAGGTGGTCTGGTATTCCCATCTCTTGCAGAATTTTCCACAGTTGATTGTGATCCACACAGTCAAAGGCTTTGGCGTAGTCAATAAAGCAGAAATAGATGTTTTTCTGGAACTCTCTTGCTTTTTCCATGATCCAGCAGATGTTGGCAATTTGATCTCTGGTTCCTCTGCCTTTTCTAAAACCAGCTTGAACATCAGGAAGTTCACGGTTCACATATTGCTGAAACCTGGCTTGGAGAATTTTGGGCATTACTTTACTAGCGTACTTTACTAGCGTGTGAGATGAGCGCAATTGTGCGGTAGTTTGAGCATTCTTTGGCATTGCCTTTCTTTGGGATTGGAATGAAAACTGACCTTTTCCAGTCCTGTGGCCACTGCTGAGTTTTCCAAATTTGCTTGCATACTGAGTGCAGCACTTTCAGAGCATCATCTTTTGGGATTTGAAATAGCTCAACTGGAATTCCATCACCTCCACTAGCTTTGTTTGTAGTGATACTTTCTAAGGCCCACTTGACTTCACATTCCAGGATGTCTGCTCTAGGTCCGTGATCACATCATGTTGATTATCTGGGTCGTGAAGATCTTTTTTGTACAGTTCTTCTGTGTATTCTTGCCATCTCTTCTTAATATCTTCTGCTTCTGTTAGGTCCATACCATTTCTGTCCTTTATTGAGCCCATCTTTGCATGAAATGTTCCCTTGGTATCTCTAATTTTCTTGAAGAGATCTCTAGTCTTTCGCATTCTGTTGTTTTCCTCTATTTCTTTGCATTGGTCACTGAAGAAGGCTTTCTTATCTCTTCTTGCTATTCTTTGGAACTCTGCATTCAGATGTTTATATCTTTCCTTTTCTCCTTTGCTTTTTGCTTCTCTTCTTTTCACAGCTATTTGTAAGGCCTCCCCAGACAGCCATTTTGCTTTTTTGCATTTCTTTTCCATGTGGATGCTCTTCATCCCTGTCTCCTGTACAATGTCACGAACCTCATTCCATAGTTCATCAGGCACTCTATCTATCAGATCTAGGCCCTTAAATCTATTTCTCACTTCCACTGTATAATCATAAGGGATTTGATTTAGGTCATACCTGAATGGTCTAGTGGTTTTCCCTACTTTCTTCAATTTCAGTCTGAATTTGCCAATAAGGAGTTCATGATCTGAGCCACAGTCAGCTCCCGGTCTTGTTTTTGCTGACTGTATAGAGCTTCTCCATCTTTGGCTGCAAAGAATATAATCAATCTGATTTCGGTGTTGACCATCTGGTGAGGTCCATGTATAGAGTCTTCTCTTGTGTTGTTGGAAGAGGGTGTTTGTTATGACCAGTGCTTTTTCTTGGCAAAACTCTATTAGTCTTTGCCCTGCTTCACTGCGTATTCCAAGGCCAAATTTACCTGTTACTCCAGGTGTTTCTTGACTTCCTACTTTTGCATTCCAGTCCCCTATAATGTAAAGGACATCTTTTTTGGGTGTTAGTTCTAAAAGGTCTTGTAGATCTTCATAGAACCGTTCAAGTTCAGCTTCTTCAGTGCTACTGGCTGGGGCATAGACTTGGATTACTGTGATATTGAATGGTTTGTCTTGGAAACGAACAGAGATCATTCTGTCATTTTTGAGATTGCATCCAAGTACTGCATTTTGGATTCTTTTTTTGACCATGATGGCTACTCCATTTCTTCTGAGGGATTTCTGCCCGCAGTAGTAGATATAATGGTCATCTGAGTTAAATTCGCCCATTCCAGTCCATTTTAGTTTGCTGATTCCTAGAATGTCGACATTCACTCTTGCCATCTCTTGTTTGAGCACTTCCAATTTGCCTTGATTCATGGACCTGACATTCCAGGTTCCTATGCAATATTGCTCTTTACAGCATCAGACCTTGCTTCTATCACCAGTCACATCCACAAGTGGGTATTGTTTTTGCTTTGGCTCCATCCCTTCATTCATCTGACAGAATGTGGTCCACTGGAGAAGGGAATGTCAAACCACTTCAGTATTCTTGCCATGAGAACCCCATGAACAGTATGAACAGTATGAAAAGGCGTTCTACATAACACTTGACCAAATGCCCCTCATAATTGTGAAAGTCATCAAGGGCAAAGAAAGACTAAGGACCTGTCACAGATTGGAAGAGACTAAGAAGTCATAATAACTAAATGCACTGTGGGTCCTGGATCAGGAAAAGGACTTTATTGAAAACTGATAAAAAAAATTAAAAAACAAAAACAAAAAAAAAACGAAGTTCTGCACTTTAGGTAGTAGCATTGTGTTATGGTTATTTTAATTTTGATAAATATTCTATGGTTTGATACACAATAAGGAGTATGTACAAATTAGCTATACATTTTTACAACTCCTTTGTAAGCCTAAAATTGTTTCAAAATAAAAAGCTAAAAAGAAATCCAAGGGAGAGAAGTTCTCTTTCTTGGTAAGCTGGTTTTCTTTAGCCGTCTTACCCATGGGGCCATTTGTCTATATTGAGCTCAGACCGAGAATCTGGCTTGGTCCACTTGGGGTGAGTTCATTGAGGGAAAGAGGCTGTTGGCAGCTGTGCAGGATTCCTGAAACAGAATGGGCACTAGAGGAGTCTTTAATGCAAATATGAGTTTCCCCATAGGACCCTGTGAATGAGTTCTATAGTGACGCAGGAAGCTGAGGAACTGAGCCAGAAAGGCAGAGTGTTTAGAAGAGGAAGGGAGTCTGCAATAAACAAAATGAATCACTCTCTCAAGATATTTGCAAGATTTTAAAACTGTGGGCAACAAGCTAAAGACCCACGATTAAAACCCTAGATGAGGAACATATCATCTGGGTCCTTTGTGATGCTTGCATGCACTTGTTTGTCATATAATAAACACATTAAAAAATGTATTAGACATATGAGGAGGAAAGACTAGTTGAATGATAGTGAAGATAAAAAGAAAAAATAAACAATAGAAATAAACCCAAAGATAATATAGATGTTAGAATGATCATATAAGGTCTATTTAAAATAACTGGATGATGTAAAAGAAAGTAGAAGGAAAGAAAGCAAAATGGATGAAAAGGTGAAAATATCAACAGGAAACTGAAACAACTTTAAAAATCAAATAGATATTCCAAACTGAAAATTAGGGAATATCTGAAGTTATAAATTTGCTGAATGGGTTTGTCAGTAGACCGGCCACAGTAGAAGTCAGACTTCCTGAACTTGAAGATAGATCAGCAGAACATACTAAATTGAAAACACAAAGAAGGAAAAAAAACTGAACTAACTTATCTCAGTGATAGAATCATGTGGGTCACATACATGACCTAATTTATTGACCCTTTGGGAGGAGAGGATGGGGGTCATATTTGAAGAGATAATGGCTGCAATTTTCCCAAACTGATGAAACTATAAACTTACAGATTCAAGTGGTTTGGTTCACATTCATAGACCCTAAATCAGTATCTTGTTTTTTGCCCCTGGTCTTCTTTGATGGTACAGTATAGAACATCTACAGGAACATTGACATTTACTAATGTACAACCTGGAAGTAAAGGAGTTAACCCCATGGGGCCACCTTGACCACTGAGGTGCCCGGTATTAGATAAATAGTCAGTTCAGTCAGTTCAGTCGCTCAGTCGTATCCGACTCTTTGCGACCCCATGAATCGCAGCACACCAGGCCTCCCTGTCCATCACCAACTCCAGGAGTTCACCCAGACTCACGTCCATCGAGTCAGTGATGCCATCCAGCCATCTCATCCTCTGTCGTCCCCTTCTCCTCCTGCCCCCAATCCCTCCCAGCATCAGAGTCTTTTCCAATGAGTCAACTCTTCGCATGAAGTGGCCAAAGTACTGGAGTTTCAGCTTCAGCATCACTCCTTCCAAAGAACACCCAGGGCTGATCTCCTTTAGTAATATATATAAAATCTCAAACAGAAAGATAAATTGTAAATACAAGTATATAATTAAAGGCAGAGAAGAATAAATTGCAACAGACAGATATAGGACGTGGATTATTTTCTCCTAGAGAACCTCCGGTTAGATGAAAGGAGAGTATAGGGATATACATAGCTTTTCATGGATCTCGAAGAATGGTTACAGCTTGTTAAAGGAGGAATTGGAGATCTGATGTTTGGATGAATTAGTTTCATACAAGCAGAATAACTAAGTGAACTCTATTAGCCTGCTCTTCATAATTATAAACAACTTCCCTCTCCCTTCGTGGTTATGTGGGAGGTGTAAAGATAATAACGAATATGTTACAGTTTCAGTTATCAATTAATTTGTAGATTAGCGGGAGAATATGAGAATTATCTATTAGTTTCCAGAAATAAATACAAACATATTTATCCCTTTAGTTCACACAGCAACTCTAATTTCTGTATGAATCTATGAGTCTAAAACTTGGTGATCACCTCTTTTGCCCAAGATCATGCCTGCAACACTTGGAAGGGCTGAAACCGTTCAAGTTAGCCTTCTTCACTGATGATATGTTCTTTATTAAACACACAGAACCACAAGTGTTAGTCAGCCGTGCCTGACTCTTTGCAACCCTATGGACTGTAGGCTGCCAGGCTCCTCTGTCCATGGAATTCTTCATCAAGAACGCTGCAGTGGGTAACCATTCTCTTCTCCAGGGGAATCTTCCCAACCCAGGGATTGAATGCAGGTTTCCCGCATTGGCAGGTGGATTCTTTACCAACTGAGCCACCAGGGAAACCCATAACCATAAAGTAAGTAAGAAAGGAAGGGCGTCACAAGAAAGGTACAGATGGGATTTCAAAAGATAGAAAGACTTACGCTAGCATGAAGGTAATCGGGAATCCTTTGTGAACGGGTACAACATCCAGTGCTATCTACCTTATTCGTGTATAAGATGTACTGGCTTTCCATCTCAAAAAGTCATGTACAGAGACCAGGATACTTTCTACCTCCTGCAGTCTTTTGGACACAGGCTTGCACTTCACAAATTAAATAGGAAACACTGTACTGGTTCCCTTAGGTATTCAAAGATGTGTTTGCCCACGAGGTAAAAGGCCATGAATTCTCCCTAGAAAGGAGACTCCAACTTGTTTTCAAATGGAGAGAAAGATGCAAATAACTACAGGAAAGACTAACCACATCAACAGCTCAGCCATGACAATTTTTAATAAAGCTGAGTTATGATTAAGTTATAATTATGATATAAAATATTATGTGAAACTGTAAGGAACAAATGTTAGATGTGCTTATTGAATCAGACGGTGTAAATGATAACTACTACTAATAAAAGGACAGTCATCTCATATTATAATAAAATGTGTTCATCATCCTGTTATATATTAGCCAAAATATTTGAAAGCAATTCCCCAATTTAAAGTGTAAGATATTAAAAAAAAAAGTTTATGAATAATTATAGTTTCTACAGAGAAGCTATACTGTGTCAGCATCTTATAAAAAGGCAAGGAGGCTTTTGGAATCCTCTAAACCTGAACTCAAATCTCTCTATGTATTAATATATTAAATAGTCAATTTTCTCAACTACAAAATGAAGCAGGTCAC
Organism: Bos javanicus; assembly: GCF_032452875.1. Classification (NCBI taxonomy): domain Eukaryota; kingdom Metazoa; phylum Chordata; class Mammalia; order Artiodactyla; family Bovidae; genus Bos; species Bos javanicus. Next base: position 5,275,787 of record NC_083881.1, read on the forward strand.
AGTTCTCACCTACCTTGGTTTTTACGGGGGTCAGTGATCATGCATGGGGAATAACTGAAACATTTTTTTTTTTAACTGAAACATTTTATCAAGTTCTTGATGACATTGGGAATGGGCAGGATGGATAAGACATAGCTTTGCCTTTGATCTGTGTCCTTTAGAAAATCAGTCTCAAGGTTTCTCACCATCCTCAGATCCACACCCAGGAGGTAAAAAACTTCAACCTAATCACTCACAGATTTGTTGTGAGAAAGTAAAACCTCATGTTGAAGTTTGACAGAAAACAACAAAATTCTGTAAAGCAATTATCCTTCAATTAACAAATAAACTTAGGGGGAAAAAAAGAAAGTAAAGGGAATAATTTTAGGAGAATATTCATCGCAACGTCAGGGCCTCACACACGTTCGCTGAGGTCACTGAAGCACGTGTTTAGCTCTGTTGTCATTGTCACCGCATCTTACCCAGCCCGTGTCGTCATCATGGGGAACAGCCAGAGATCGGGAGCTCCGGTAAAGATGTTTCTCTTCATTTCGAGATAAATAACTAGGGCCTTGTGGGAAAACGCTCACAAAGACTATATAAGCAAACTGTTCAACTCAAGATTCTCTGAAATTCCTAGAAGGAAAAGGAAGAAATCTGAGGTTTAGTGAGCATCTGTTGTGTCTCATGCATTTTACATGTGCTTTCTCATTTATTTTTTCCAACGATCTATTGAAGGGTATATTGAAAGTGAAAGTGGCTCAGTCATGTCCGACTCTTTGCGACCCCATGGACTATACAGTCCATGAATTCCTTCAGGCCAGAATACGGGAGTGGATAGCTGTTCCCTTCTCCAGGGGATCTTCCCAACCCAGGGATTGAACCCAGGTCTTTGCATTGCAGGCAGATTCTTTACCAGGCCACCAGGGAAGCCTGAAGGATATATTATTCTCCTCATTTAACCAAGAAGAAAATTGAGATGAAAATGATTTAATAATTTACTTAACACTGCAGAGAAGGCAATGGCACCCCACTGCAGTACTCTTGCCTGGAAAATCCCATGGACGGAGGAGCCTGGTAGGCTGCAGTCCATGGGGTCGCTAAGAGTCAGACACGACTGAGCGACTTCACTTTCCCTTTTCACTTTCATGCATTGGAGAAGGAAATGGCAACCCACTCCAGAATTCTTGCCTGGAGAATCCCCGGGACGGGGGAGCTTGGTGGGCTGCCATCTATGGGGTCACACAGAGTTGGACACGACTGAAGCGACTTAGCAGCAGCAGCAGCAGCGGAACCAGTAAGTGATAGAACTTCTTTCCAACCTGGATTTCTGTGCATTTTTCAATGCATCATATTGTGTCCTGGGCTGTGTTCTGTGCCGGTTTCACCCTATCAATAATCAATGCTATAGCTGAACACTGTGGTTCTTATTATGATTCTAAGACGTCATCCAGCAATAACCATGAGGAAACTGAAAAAAAAATTAAGGTTTAATACTTAGAAGATCTAGAAATTATGCAGCACATATGAGGCCACAAAGGGAAGTTGCAGGTGAAAGAGAGACAGAGAGAGGACATGGGGTCCTGCTTTTCTTGGGGTTGAGAGTAGGAACCAAGGGTTCTGAGGACTCTCTCTTTATTGGTGAATTATTTTTTAAAGGATGGAAATTAAAGAGAAGAGGGAAAACAAATGGCCCAGTGATCAACCAAGATTGAAACCAACAAAGATCTTTAAAACAAAAGAGCCTTGGTGGGTAATGTATTTCCTCACGATAGTCATCTCTGAAACAGAGGTTTCTTTTACACAGATACCTCTGAAATCAAAGCTTAAGTCATGCGCTTGCCTTACAGAAATGAAAAGGAAACAAAAAGGGATGATCAGGGCTTACACGATTCTCTGCTTGTACTGTGCATGTTACAGACACCCTGAGACCTGCATACTAGTGGATTTAACAGCAGGTAAAAGGGTCATAAATGCCATAAGGGGATATGTTTAAAAGACTCTAGCACATTAGATAAAGATGGAAGTGTTTTGTAGTTATGAATGTCAGTAAAAGGTTATTTTTTGAATAAGGCACTTTGTAAATCATTTGTGTTCTGTCCATCTAGTCTTTAATGCTGATCTCTATGTGGAACCAAATAGGCATGATATTCTACATATTCCTCTGGGTCTAGGGTGTCAACTTTACAGTCTCAGTAATTTGAGAGCTATTATCCTACTACTGAATGAGTGCTTTTTAAATAAGACAAATATACAAAAATCTTTTAAAAACTAATTTAAAAAATAATCTGCAGTCCAAGCGGAATTTTCTATGTACCTACTATTCCTTAATTTTTAAAGTATGCATTTTTTAGCCTACCTACCTGCTTACTTTTGAAATCAGGTGGTCCTGAAAATATATCTGGGACTTCCTTTTAGCAAGTATAGTAAGACACACAGGCTTCCCTGGTGACTCAGTCAGTAAGGAATCCGCCTGCAATGCAGGAGAGTTTCTGCAATGCAAGAGATTCCAGTTTGATCCCTGGATCAGGAAGATCCCCTGGAGGAGGAAATGGCAACACACTCCAGTATTCTTGCCTGGGAACTCCCATGGCCAGAGAAGCCTGGCAGGCTACAGTCCATGGGATCACAAAAGACTTGGACATGACTGATCACACACACACGTATCATACATGCTGTAGGAAGCCATCATTTCGGGTTATTTCTCCCTAATGAGGAATTTTTTAGCCACTTACGGAAAACAGTATTATTTATATCTACAGTTAATGACTCCTTTTCATTAATTTGCCTTTCTTGAGAGTTCCATGACCATATGTTTTTCCCATTCTTTTTAATTAGTGATGGATGGATAAAGAAAATTTATCATCTACATCAGATTCCATACCCTTATGGTGCTTCCAAAATGGCAAAAATGCATACCTAGTGACAATTCCTGCGCTCCTGCTCCATTGCTCCAGTCGTGTCCAACTCTTTGCCATCTTTGCAGCCCCCCAGGCTCCTCTGTCCATGGGCTTCTCCAGGCAAGAATATTGGAGTGGGTTGCCATGCCCTCCTCCAGGGGATCTTCCCGACCCAGGAATCGAACCCACATCTCCTGTGTCTCCTGCATTGCAGGTAAATTCTTTACCCATTGAGCCACTTGGGAAGCCCTTAAGCAACTTTAACTTCCTCTAATACTGTTCATTGCTGAGGTTGAGTACCAGGTCTGAGGCTGGGCATGGAATTTTGAGGACAGTATCAACCAAAGATCTGTGATCTCTGCAGCCATCCCCTTTCTCCTTTCTTTCTTTCTTTTTCCCTTTCTCCTTTTTAACATCCAGCTTCTCCAGGAGTGTGGACGCAGAGTAGACAGCGCATGTGTGGTTTTAGTGTGCAGTCACTATGCATTGGAGGAAGAGACAGGAGGTCTAGAGCTGGATGTTTCAGCCAAGAGAACAAGAAATACCTTAATCCTACCTTTGCCCAGTCACACCTCATTGTCCAGGAAAACACTTGAAAAGGGCCAATAAGCATTAACCCCAGTCACAGTTTATGGTCACAGCTGGATACTGAAAAGCACCCTTGGGGATCATTTGAGTTCCACACGTATTCTCCTTTGCTCCAGTTACGTAACAGCACAGCAGTCCTGCCTCCTCCAGGAAGATGACTCCTCTCACCTGCTAGTTCTAGACGCAAGGCAGCAGCTAGCGGTTCAATGGGACCCATGCTTTGACTCCTATGAAAATGCGTTCTAGGATATATAACCCTGCAGAAATGGGGCGTTAGGTGTAGTGACAAAATGCACACGTTCTGCTTTCAGCTCCTGGACCCTGGATCCGGGTATTCTTTCTCTTGGGGACACAGAACCACACAATGGTCCTTGATTTGGTACTGTGACCTGCAGGGTGGCAATTCCTCCCACTGAGTGTTGCCTCCAGATTGGCACTTCAGTGCACCTAGGCAGATCATCTCAATTTTCTAGCAGGCAGCAGGCTCTGGGTGGTGTGAACTGAATATCTATGAACATTATGGCCATGGGCTCACCCCAGACCTCCTCAGTTGCAAAGTGAATCTGCCCTCCCACCACTTCTTTTTATGCAGCCAAGGAAGCTGCTACTTTCATATCTGGCTTTCATTTACCTGTTACTCAACTTGTGCGAGCGTGCTAAGTCACTTCAGTCGTGTTCAACTCTTTGCAACCCTATGGACTGTAGGCTGCCAGGCTCCTCTGTCTGTGGGATTCTCCAGGCAAGAATACTGGAGTGGGTGGCCATGCAGTCTCTCAGGGGATATTCTTGATGCCGGAATCGAACTCGTGTCTCTCATGTTTCCTGCGTTGGCAGGCGTGTTCTCTACCATCAGTGCCACCTGGGAAGCCCTTGCTCAACTTGAACTTCTGTAAAACACATGTGATTGTGGCATGAATGGCCACCACCATTATCTTTCTCATACTGATTTCTTCTGTTCATACAAGGTGGGCATAGTAACAAGTAGACTGCCCCTTGTGTGAGATGCTGTCCGCTGCCAGCAGGAGGGTGATGAGAGTCCAAGTTTAACCGTATCACTTGCTTTCTCATATCGCTTTCCACGCTGAGTCTGCAAGTTGAGTTCTCAGGAAGCCAACACGGAGACATAGTTTGTTGTGCCAGACGTTAATTAGGGATCTTCAACTGAATGAAAGAGGCAGGAATTAAAATTGCACAGAAGTCAAACCGTGATACCAGCTGGCTGGTTCGCTTTGGCCAGCCTGCAGACGGCTCTGGTGTGAGAACTGTTCATCCGAGTGGAATGCATCTGAAATTCCCTGGGAAGGGCATGACCTCATGCCTTCAGAAGTAGCTTAAGCAGCCAAGTTAGAGCCCAAAGGAGTAGATGGCTGGCGGTTGTCTGCTAATTCCAGGATCCATGTCTGGAACCCAATTCTTTCCTTGAAGGCAGACCTGGGGAACCTACATCTTGAATAACATACTTGCATACAAAGCAGATGTCATTATCAGGAAATAACAGAGATAGCATTCTGGTATATTTCGTGTTGTCTATATTACACTAAAATTTTACCAACTGTTCCACTGATCTCCTTCACAGCATTTTTTTCTGGTCCGATTCCCAAGCTAGGGTTGCACATTATGTTTAATTGGCATGTCTTTTTTTCCCCTTTTAATGGTTGCAGTTTGTCTTTCATGATACTGAAAGAAAAATTATGAATATGGGTCCATTGTTTTGTAGAATGTTTCTTAATTTGGGTTTGATCGATGTCTCCTTATGATTATAACATACATTTTTACAAGGAATACTGTATAAATTATGTCTCCCTTAACTCTAACACATATATTGTCCTTGTAAGTCTTAAAACATTCTTTTCCCCTTAAAACAAGCAGAGAGGAATTATTTTCCTCATTGTATAGACAAGGAGGCTGAGGTGCAGAGAGGTTAATCTAATGGTCTGCGGGAGAAGCAGTGATGCAATCTAATTTAGCTATTCCACAGTCAGTCTTCTTTACATTACTTTTCAATTTGAGTGAAAACTGAAGCCTATGAGTTATCTCCAGGCATTTCTGTTTATCAGAAGCAGCCAGAGAATTGGCTAAAAATAAAAATAAATGGCTAAAATGTGCTCAAACTGCTCAAATGAGTAGAAGGAATACAGAGTCTTTGCTTTTAACAAGAACCACACCCTGATTCTGATATACAAAATGCCTGAGGCATATGAACACAGGCAGCTATGCCAGTAGCCGATAAGATAAATTTTCTTGGGTTTCCACTCACACTGTCACAGGCCGTCTGGTGATCTCACCTCCACAAACCTGGCTGCTCTTTCATCTCCTGACTTATCTTACTGCCAGACTGGACATTTCAAGGGTGCAGAAGAGCAAATGCTCTTCAAATTGTGGCTTCGACCCGTTCCTTAACCTATCTGCACCTGTTTTTTTAAGTGGCTAACTTAGGCTAGGAGTACCTCTCTTATGGAATTTTGAATACTAGACTAGAAATTGGCGATCGATGGGCAAACAGTAAGTCCAAGCAACTTTGTTGTTCTTGTTGTAACATGTCTTCTCTGGTTATGTTTTTTATCTCACTCAGGGTGTGGAAAACCTGAATGGAGGATCCTCTTTCCTATTGCCCCCGTGTGCCCTGTTGGAACCCAATCCTAAGCCCTGCTCATCAGGGTCCCTGATCCACCACACACCTCCCCTGCTTCTGCCCAGCTGTATCCATCTCAAGCCACGTTCTCTGGAGTTTGAGACTCCAGAGAATTAATTTATTTTTCTTCATTGAATCAATATCCTTTCTCTTAGAGAACTGACTGACTCCCCCACTACCTGGTTCTGGATAAAAGTGTAAGGAATACCATGGCATCTGCCTTAGTCCCATTGGGGCTGCTGTAACAAAAATGCCATAGACTGGGTGGGTAAACAATTTAAAAAAATTCTTTCTCTCAGTTTTGGAAGCTGGCAAAGTCTCAAATCAAGATGGCTGCAGATTGTGTCCTGTGAGAGTCCATTTTCTGAGTCATGTACGTGTGTGCTCAGTTGTATCTGACTCTTTGTGGCCCTACCAGGCTCCAATGTCTGTGGAATCTTCCAGGCAAGAATACTGGAGTGGGTTGCCATTTCCTACTCCAGCGGATTTTCCCAATCCAGGGATCAAACTCGCATCTTCTGCACTGGAGGGTGAATTCCTTTACCACTGTGCCATCTGGGAGGCCCAGATCCCATCTTTTTGCTGTGTCCTCACATGGGGAGAGGGGTAAGGGAGCTTCCTAAGGACTCTTTTGTAAGATCACTAGTTCTACTCATGGGGGCTCCACTGTTGGGATCTAATCAACTCCCAAACACCATGTCTCCTGAAGTGAAGTGAAGTGAAGTTGCTCAGTCGTGTCCGACTCTTTTCGACCCCGTGGACTGTAGCCAACTGGGCTCCTCTGTCCATGGGATTTTCCAGGCAAGAGTACTGGAGTGGGGTGCCAACCCTGTCTCCTAATACCTTTGTATTCAGGTTAGGCTTCAATGACTGGGTTGGGAGGAGAGAGCGGAGGGTTGGTATTCAGTCTATAGCATTTCCCCCTTTGGGGAAAATGTAGTGTTAGATAGATAGATAGATAGATAGATTTAGCATTTACTCTGAATTTCATATTCAATCATAAATTCCCTTAGGGGAAAAATAGTCAAAATGCTATTTTCTGAGTATAAAAAGTTTGTGGTCCACCTACAACCCCCAACAGAGTTGTAAGCTTACCTCACAGCATGTCTCTCTTTGATGCTGATTTTAATTTCCCACATAAATATCACGGGTTGGGTGGCATTTCCTTTTGTATTTATCTGATGTTAAGCTTTCACACAAAGTAATTCAGCAAATATTTCCCAGTATTTCTCTAAACAATAGAATATGTTAGCTGCTTAAGAAGAAATTCAAAAGAAAAATTAACCTCATCCCTACTATATCTATTTAGTAAATATTTGGTGGACTCTGTATTGGGGCCTCCCTGGTGGCTCAGACGATAAAGACTCTATATTAGACACAAGGGGCAGAGATGACCGTGGCCTAACCCTTCAGTTGCCATGGACTTCACCAGAAAGATAAAGGGGACTGTATCTGAGGAGAGCCCACAGCACAGGCCTAAGCAGCAGAAGACTGGTCTCAGGACTGTCCTTGGGGTTCACCAAGAGCGTGACCTCGAGTCTTGGTTCTCCACCTGGAGAGGGGAAAAAGGCTAAATAAGTAAGGCATTGAGCACCTAGTCTATTTCAAATTAAAAATACCTTTGTTATTTTGGATGACAATCATTTTGTAACTGAGCAGGAACCCAGGAACAAAGTGAAAGAGTCAGGCAAGACAAAATAACAATAGTATAGCTGTAAACAAAGTCAGGGCCTTTAGTTTCCCTTCAGGGGTGATGGTTAATATTTGGAGCCATGTCCCTGAGCTATTTTGCAGATACAGAAACCCCTATCTGGTGGGAGAAGTTCACTGCACACTGACCACAAGGGCGTAGATCTCAGACAGTCAGAACCAGAAGCGCGATGCTGCTCACTCTGGATTACCTCACCGCCAACCAGTCATGAGAATGTCCACAATGGATGGAGCTCCCGCAAACCTCCCCATCCCCCTGTCCTTAGAACATTTCCCCCGAAGTCACGGGGAGTTTGGGTCTGATAAACTCCAGCCGCTCACACTCCTTGCTTGGCCTTGTGAAAATGCTGTGTTTTCCTTCACTACAATCCAGCATCAGAATGTTGGCTTTACCACACAAAGGTGAGCGGCCCCATTTTTTGTGTGTTAAAAATTTCCCTTATAAATATAATTTGTTTAACATTGTAGATCTAATTCTTCTGATTTAAAATTAAAACTGGCACATTATACAAAAATATTTTTGATTAAATGTTCTTCTGCTTTCTAGAGATAAGAATCCTAAAAATTTGGTTATCTTTCTATTTTTTAATAGTTTGAGATAAATATATATATATTTGTATATCTCAAACTAATATCTCCTTATATACCTAGTTTTGTGTTCCACATTCATCATTTATTTTATATCACATAAATTTTCCAGTGACTTTAAAAATTCTTCACAACTGTCTTTTTAATGTCTTCATTATATGGTTCCAGTATAACTTATACAGACATCATTATCTATTGCTAGATGTAGAATTTTTGTATAAAGCTTATACATGAAGCTGTAATGATTTTCATGCATTTCTGATTATTTTTCTCAGTAGGTTTTCTTTTACTTAACTTTTCCACTTAAATAATACCTTAACTATGTTCAAGGGATTTAAATTCAAATTCCTTTATAATGTGATTTTTTAAACAGGAAGGAAAGGAGGAAGGAAACAGGCTTGCCTGAGCTTACAACCAGTCTTAATGAGCTTTTGCTTCAGTAGGAAGTTGAGACTAGGGATGTGCAGCTACCAACCAGGTTGCTCAGTGGTAAAGAATCTGCCTGCCAATGCAGGAACCATGGGAGATGAGAGTGTGATCCCTGCTTTGGGAAGATCCCCTGGAGGAGGAAATGGCGACCCACCCCAGCATCCTTGCTGGGATAATCCTATGGATGGAGGAGCCTGGCGGGCTACGGTTCATGGGGTCACAGAGTCAGGTATGACTTCACACACAAGCGCAAGCACAACCTGGAGCATCTTCAGGCTGGAGTTGACCTGTGAGTACTTTCTAGAAATAGCTGACTAGACGCAGCAGGAAGTGGGATCCTTTCCAGGAGTCAGAAGAGAATCAAGAGGAGCTCAGATGATCCCACCAGGGTCTGAATCTAAAGGGAAGAAAAGCTCCGCGATTTACCTGCACCCTTGAAATGAACATCCAGGAAGCACTAACAATCATGAAACTGAGTTCTCTCACACAGAACCTCATTAAGGCAAAGTTTACTCATGCATATAATGGGGTTCACTGATGGCCCAGTCAGTGAAGAATCGGCCTGCACTGCAGCACACACTGCAGGTTTGATCTGGGTCAGGAAGATCCCCTGGAGAAGGAAACGGCAACCCACTCCAGTATTCTTGTCTGGGAAATCACGTGGACAGAGGAGCCTGGCAGGCTACAGTCCATGGGCTCTTAAAGACTTGGACACGACTTAGCAACTAAATCACCAATAATGGGGGTTAACACACAGAGCTGCCTCTATGGTTTGTTTGGAAAATTAAATTTGATATACATTTAGATCCTGGAACATTGTAAACCTTCAAGAATTGTCAACTTAATCCAGTTATATTATTATTTATATTCTACAACTAATACATTTATTCACATTTTATCAATTTGGGCTTCCTTTGTGGCTCAGCTGGTAAAGAATCCGCCTGCAATGCAGGAGACTTGGGTTCGATCCCTGGATTGGGAAGATTCCCTGGAGTAGGAAATGGCTACCCACTCCAGTATTCTGGCCTGGAGAAGTCCAAGGACTGTATAGTTCATGGGGTCGCAAAGAGTTGGACACGACTGAGCTACTTTTACTATCAATTTATTATTATGTGTGTATATAACTTTTTGTTTTCTCCTTGACTCGCCATTTGGAAAGGAACTAGGTCTATTTTATTTATTAATGTTTTCTTAATCTGTATTTGCTGAATTGATATCAAAATAAAAATATTTGGAATTCTCTTACTCACCTCAATGATTTTAGTATAATTGGCATAAATACTAGAGCATTTCATGTTCTGAGAAAGACCAAAGCTCTTCCACAAAATTTCCTGATTTCTTTTTTTTTTTTTAAGATTAATTAATTAATTGGCCACACAATATGGCTTACAGAATCTTTTTTCTTCAATCAGGGATCCAAGCTGGGCCCCCGAGCAATGAGAGCACCAAGTCCCAACCATTGGACTACCAGGGAATTCCCTCTCCTGATTCAAATATTCACAGTTGGTCTCTTCTTGAAGGGTGCCTCTATTTACCAAACTGCAAAGCTTAACCTTTTCCAAAATCCACTCACACCAATAAGTTCATGAGATAATAACTTTTGGAAAGAGATCCCATAGCAGCACCTCTCAGCTCTTATTATCCTCCCCACAGCCACTTCTCTCACTTTCCTTCCCCTCAGGAAAAGAGAAGTTCTTTTTCTTCTCTCTGCATAAAGCTTTGTCTGTTTTTCTGAAGTCTGCTTTGATGCCCTGGGGTCATAGTGTGCCTTTTAAATTTTAAAGAGATTGTGCCTTCTGCAGGATGAGAGGAAGTGAGAAAGGGAGAAGGGGTGGTCTTGGAGTCTACTTGTCCCAGGGTAGATATCAAGGCCACTGTGGGGAAAGCACAAGGAGATCTCTAGTGCTGATGGTCAGGAAGTGCATTTGTGTAGAACTAGTCATTCTCAATATCTCTGGGCAAAGTTTGATGCCAGTTACCTTCTAGATTCATTGGCATAATCACTCAACACTTCGGTTCCATGGGAGAAATAAAAGCCCATGGGACAGACTTGATGGATATTTGTGAAATCAAAGCTATGGTCCCTCTGCACCTGAGCCGGAAGAAAGGACTTAAACATGACTAGTTCCTCGGGAATAATCCACAGGGCAACACCTGAGTAATTATTTACATCTTTCCTTTGCCTTAGTACTAGTAAATCTAGGAAATAGAAAATAGAAATATTCTGTTGCCTTTGTGGATTTACTGTTCTTCTTTAAGCTTTGTGTCCAATAAAATAAGTTCTTGCTGCACTGCCATAGTACGGGTCTGGAAATTTGCCACTGCTTCCCAGTTAATTAATGTGCTGGTCATTTAAGGTAGCATGGCTTAAGACAGATGCTCCATAAATGTTAGGTGAATGAACAGATATGAATGAATGACTGTGGTGAAGGCTGTTCCATCATAACTCTATTTGCTATAATAATATTGGAGCTATGAAGTTGCAATCCATAAACTCCTATGGGCACTGTATATAGATCTCTTCTCTTCTTGAATTAATATGTTATAAAATGGGCTAGGAAGTTTTACTTATGTAGGCCACTAATTCACAGGGAAAAAATCCACTCAAGTGTGAAATGACAAAGCAACTTGTTATAGTTAGTTTTTAAGGAGAAATATGAAGTTTCCTACTTACTTGCTCTTTAAAAAATAATATAATTCAACAATTTAGTAGACATCTATTGATCATCTGCTACAAGCATGGAACTATGCTATTCTGTGGCTATAAGAACCACTGAGAATAGCTAAAGTGGATTCACTGATATCAGAAATTTAACCTTGGTCTAATACTCAGCTGTGTGTACAAATATATCTATAAATACATATAAGAGATAAAGGGATTGATGACTAGGTAAGAATATTCTTAAGTTTTTGATAATTTGCATTTACATAAAGGAAAAAAGAGCTCAAGTTATTAGCAAAATCTAGATTTGTAATTTTCTGCTGTTCTCTTCTGGTTATCCTATACATGAGGAATTGTACTGCTCATATAACCTGACAAGACCAGCATTTTACACCTCTGCACAGTCACCTAGTTATTGTCATTTAATCCCCACAGATACAGATCGTGCTGCTGAACATAGCACGTCAAGATCCAGAATTCTGTCCACCTTCATGCACAGCCTCAAACTTCCAGTGTATCTTTGTTTTTGTTTGTTTTCTCTCAACTCTTCTTTAAGACTCTAAGGTCTTCTACACGAGGAAAGGTATTTGGTTCAGTTTATACCTTAGCCATTCATCGGATTGATGGGCCAAAAGCACAAGCTAGTTAATATTTGATGAATGATTGAGCATATATATACCCAACTTCACACTTAGATACCTATACATTGGTAATGTTATATATACATCTGACAAACTTTCCTGGGGGCTCAGCAGTAAAGAATCTGCCTGCCAATGCAGAAGACCTATGTTTGATCCCTGGTTAGAGAAGATTCTCTGGAGAAGGAAATGGCAGCCCACTCCAGGATTTCATGAACAGAGGAGCCTGGCAGGCTACAGTCCATGGGGTCGCTAAAGAGCGGACGTGACTTAGTGACTAAACAACAAATATACACATCTGATTTTTTTATATCTAGTCAAACCTCAATATTTTTAATAAAAAAAATAGCATTAGGCAAATAGTAATAGATTTGGAACAGCAAAGTATGAAGATGTTAAAACCCCTAGATTCTCCATTTAATTCCATCCCCCACAATTCCACCTGAATAGACTTCATAGAAAGCAAACCCAGTGTATGTCTGATTGCCAGTAATTTCCACCATAATGGTTTCTGTCACTCCACATTCTTTCCAATATTGTTCGTATAGCGTGGGTTTAAGAAAACTTGTATTTTATCCGTGTCAAGGTAGGACTGTATTCTCTGTGATATCACATTTAAGTTCCCTAAGTTGTAAATGTAAGCATCTTTTAACTTTTCTCATTTTGCTTCATTTAAAAATATAACATACACAGAAAAGATAAAAACAAAAGTTGTGTAACTGAATCAGTCATTATAAACTAAATACTATGTAATCATCACCCAGATGGAGAAATACCTTGCTACTGCCCAGAATCATCTCTGTGACTCTTCCTGATCATATTCTTTCTCCTCCCCTGGAATAGCTACACATTATCTCTATCAATTTTGATATTGATATGTACTTAAATATTATATACAATATTATATAAAATACAGGAAAGTATTCATTAAATCCAGGAACTAAATATATACATATATATTTTAAAAACTAAATTTTATACATAAAATATATAAGATAAATATAAATATTACATATATATATAATTTAGCTTTTTTTTTTCTAATTTTATATAAATGGAATAACATAGGTGTTCTTTGAAACCCTGCTTCTTTTACTCAACTTGTGCTTGTGAGATCTGTCCGTATTCTTTCATTTACTAGCATTGGTTCCTTTATAGCACTGTGTGATATTCCACTGCATCAATAGACAACGGTTTGTCTATTCTACTGGTGATGGGTATTTGGGTTGTTTCCAGGTCGATGTTGTCATCTGTTATGCTTCTATATGTGCTGGTGCATGTGGCAGCAGTCTTTTTGAGCACCTAAAAGTAGAAACAATTAGTCATTGGCTATACAAAGCTTTGGACTTACTAGATAATGCAAATATATTTTCTAAAATGATTGTACGAAATTACATTCTTATCATCATTATATGAGAGCTTCTGTCACTACACATTGTCACCAATTCATGGTAGTATAAGACTGCTTAATTTTTGCTAATTTGATTAACATATAATTGTATATTATGATTCAATTTAGAGTTTTCTAATTAGTAATGAAGTTGAACAGCTTTTCATGTTTGTTGATTATGTGTTTGGACTTTCTTTTTTATCAAGTGTCTGCTAAAGATGTTTGTCCACTCTTCTATTGGTTTTCTGTCTTTCTTCCTATTGATTTGAAGGAAAGTGATGCGAAGTCCCTCAGTCGTGTCCGACTCTTTGCAACCCCATGGACTGTAGCCTACCAGGCTCCTCCATCCATGGGATTTTCCAGGCAAGAATACTGGAGTGGGGTAACATTTCCTTCTCCAGGAGATCTTCCCTACCCAGGGATTGAACCCAGGTCTCCCACATGGTAGGCAGACGCTTTACCATCTGAGCCACCAGGGAAGTCATGATTTATATATTCATGAAATTAGTCCTTTATCATTTAAATATACTATCTAATCCAGTAGATTTTCTTTTCAGGACTGTTATGGTATTTTTTGATACACAAAAGATACAGGATAATTGCTGTTCCAGTCCCATTTCATTGCAAAGACCTTCCTTCTCCTCATTTCTCTGTGATGACAGCAGGGGCACAGACATGCCTGAGTTGAATGTATTTATAGATTCTCCTTCATCTCCCAGTAGTCTGTTTATTTCTACCTATGCAAAATCGTATTGTCCTAATTAATTTCATAAGTCTTGAAGGCATCTTCCTAATTTTTATTCAAGAGCGTCTTTGCTATTCTTTTCCAATTATATTTCTACATTGATGTTGAACATCATTTGTAAGAAACATGTTTACAGATCACCTACTATGTGATTATAGAAGTAACATATTATACCACATAGGCTACATCACCCAAAAAAATAGACAAAACTTCACAGGCTTGTGGAGCTTACCTTCTAACTTGTGTGGGAAAGAATAAGCCATGACAGTAATAATAAGATAAATGTACATTATAAGGAATATTAGAGGGTAAAGAGAGCTACAGAAATTACAGATCAGAGTATGTGGGATCCAGTTGTTTGGTGAAGGGGTCTGAACTACAAATAGGTTAGTCACAGGAGACTACTAATCAACTTGTTTGATTTTTGAACATTTAAATACTTTAATAAAGAGAAAACTCATATTTTTGATATCAGGAGAAAAGATATTTATAGCACAATTGTACCAGCCAATTAAAAATCATGGCTTATTTATCCTTTATTTGGCTACTTATCCTTTATTTTCTTTTATGACTATCAATTATTAGAATTTTTCCTGTGGGAGTCTTAACTGTCTTTTGTTCCTGGGTATTTGATTTCTTAAATGAAATTTTAGTTTTTAAAGTTTATTTTATAATTATTGCTGGTATGTGAGAACATATTCAATTTTCACTTATCTATCAATCATGTAAACTCATTAATTATAACAAATACAGAGGTTGAAAAATCTGTAAAAAAAAAAAAAATTCACCATCCATTCACTTATTCATGCTTTCCAATGCAGCCAGGACCTCCTACACGTGTTAAATGTCAATAGTCAAAGCACACAACCTGGTCTTATTCCTAACCCCTGATGCAAAGACTTTAACATCTCACATTTAAATGTGATGATATACTGACTCTTTTAAAGAAAAGATTTAAAAAGTTGCTTTCTGTATTAGTCACAGTCCTCCAGAGAAATAGAAAAAACAATAAACATAATACACTAAAATCTATGGGTATTATATGGTATATCAATATCTATACACTAAAACAGTACAGACATAGAGATGGAGGATTTTTTTGTTTTTTTTGTTTTTTTTTCAGTTTGGCTCACATGACTGGGGAACCTCTGTAGGGCAAGTCAGCAGTTTGGAGACCAGGGAAAAGATTACTTTTCAGTTCAAATGCAAATGTGGTCTGGAAGTCTGCAGGTAGAATTTTTTTCTTTATGGAAAGGTCTCAGTATTATTCTCTTAAGAGCTTTAACTGATTGGATAAGGCTTGCCCACATTATGATGGATAATCTGTTTTACTCAGTTCAGTTCAGTTCAGTCTCTCAGTCGAGTCTGACTCTTTGTGACCCCATGAATCGCAGCACGCCAGGCCTCCCTGTCCATCACCAACTCCCGGAGTTCACCCAAACTCATGTGCATCGAGTCAGTGATGCCATCCAGCCATCTCATCCCCTGTCGTCCCCTTCTCCTCCTGCCCCCAATTCCTCCCAGCATCAGGGTCTTTGCCAATGAGTCAACTCTTGTATGAGGTGGCAAAAGGATTGGACTTTCAACCTCAGCATCAGTCCTTCCAATTAACACCCAGGACTAACCTCCTTTAGGATGGACTGGTTGGATCTCCTTGCAGTCCAAGGGACTCTCAAGAATCTTCTCCAACACCACAGTTCAAAAGCATCAGTTCTTCGTTGCTCAGCTTTCTTCACAGTCCAACTCTCACATCCTCACATGACCACAGGAAAAACCATAGCCTTGACTAGATGGACTTTTGTTGGCAAAGTAATATCTCTGCTTTTGAATATGCTATCTAGGTTGGTCATAACTTTCCTTCCAAGGAGTAAGCGTCTTTTAATTTCATGGCTACAAACACCATCTGCAGTGATTTGGGAGCCCAAAAAAATAAAGTCTGACACTGTTTCCACTCTTTCCCCATCTATTTCCCATGAAATTATGGGACCAGATGCCATGATCCTAGTTTTCTGAGTGTTGAGCTTTAAGTCAACTATTTCACTCTCCTCTTTCACTTTCATCAAGAGGCTTTGGAGTTCCTCTTCACTTTCTGCCATAAGGGTGGTGTCATCTGCATATCTGAGGTTACTGATATTTTTCCTGGCAATCTTGATTTCAGCTTGTGCTTCTTCCAGCCCAGCGTTTCTCATGATGTACTCTGCATAGAAGTTAAATAAGCAGGTTGACAATACACAGACTTGACGGACTCCTTTTCCTATTTGGAACCAGTCTGTTGTTCCATGTTCAGTTCTAACTGATGCTTCCTGACTTGCATATAGGTTTCTCAAGAGGCAGGTCAGGTGGTCTGCTTTTTCCATCTCTTTCAGAATTTTCCACAGTTTATTGTGATCCACACAGTCAAAGGCTTTGGCGTAGTCAATAAAGCAGAAATAGATGTTTTTCTGAAACTCTCTTGCTTTTTCCATGATCCAGCAATTTGATCTCTGGTTCCTCTGCCTTTTCTAAAATCAGCTTGAACATTTGGAAGTTCACGGTTCACGTATTGCTGAAGCCTGACTTGGAGAATTTTGAGCATTACTTTACTAGCATGTGAGATGAGTGCAATTGTGCAGTAGTTTGAGCATGCTTTGGCATTACCTTTCTTTGGAATTGGAATGAAAACTGACCTTTTCCAGTCCTGTGGCCACTGCTGAGTTTTCCAAATTTGCTGGCATATTGAGTGCAGCACTTTCACAGAATAATCTTTTGGGATTTGAAATAGTTCAACTGGAATTCCATCACCTCCACTAGCTTTGTTCATAGTGATGCTTTCTAAGGCCCACTTGACCTCACATTCCAGGATGTCTGGCTCTAGGTGAGTGTGAGTGATCACACCATCATGATTATCTGGGTCATGAAGACCTTTTTTGTATAGTTCTTCTGTATATCCTTGCCACCTCTTCTTAATATCTTCTGCTTCTGTTAGGTCCATACCATTTCTGTCCTTTATCGAGCCCATCTTTGCATGAAATCTTCCCTTGGTATCTCTAATTTTCTTGAAGAGATCTCTAGTCTTTCCCATTCTGTTGTTTTCCTCTATTTCTTTGCATTGATTGCTGAGGAATGCTTTCTTATCTCTCCTTGCTATTATTTGGAACTCTGCGTTCAAATGGGAATATCTTTCCTTTTCTCCTTTGCTTTTCTTTTCTCAGCTATTTGTGAGTCCACCTCAGACAGCCATTTTGCTTTTTTGCATTTCTTTTCCATGGGGATGGTCTTGATCCCTATCTCCTGTACAATGTCACAAACCTCTGTCCATAGTTTATGAGGTACTCTGTCTATCAGATCTAGTCCCTTAAATCTATTTCTCACTTTAGGTCATACCTGAATGGTCTGGTGGTTTTCCCTACTTTCTTCAATTTAGGTCTGAATTTGGCAATAAGGAGTTCATGATCTGAGTCACAGTCAGCTCCCAGTCTTGTTTTTGCTGACTGTATAGAGCTTCTTCATCTTTGGCTGCAAAGAATATAATCAATCTGATTTCGGTGTTGACCATCTGGTGATGTCCATGTGTAGAGTTTTCTCTTGTGTTGTTGGAAGAGGGTGTTTGTTATGACCAGTGCATTTTCTTGGCAAAACTCTATTAGTCTTTGCCCTGCTTCACTGCGTATTCCAAGGCCAAATTTGCCTGTTATTCCAGGTGTTTCTTGACTTCCTACTTTTGCATTGCAGTCCCCTATTGTGAAAAGGACATCTTTTTTGGGGTGTTAGTTCTAAAAGGTCTTGTAGGTCTTCATAGAACCGTTCAACTTCAGCTTCTTCAGTGTTACTGGTTGGGGCATAGACTTGGATTACTGTGATATTAAATGGTTTGCCTTGGAAATGAACAGAGATCATTCTGTTATTTTTGAGATTGCATCCAAGTACTGCATTTCAGACTCTTTGTTTCCATGATGGCTACTTCATTTCTTCTAAGGGATTCCTGCCCACAGTAGTAGATATAATGGTCATCTGAGTTAAATTCACCCATTCCAGTCCATTTTAGTTCGCTGATTCCTAGAATGTTGATGTTCACTGTTGCCATCTCCTGTTTGACCACTTCCAATTTGCCTTGATTCATGGACCTAACATTCCTGGTTCTTATCCAATATTGCTCTTTACAGGATCAGACCTTGCTTCTATCACCAGTCACATCCACAACTGGGTGTTGTTTTTTCTGTGGCTCCATCCCTTCCTTCTTTCTGGAGTTATTTCTCCACTGATCTGTAGCAGATGGGCACCTACCAACCTGGGGAGTTCCTCTTTCAGTATCCTATCATTTTGCCTTTTCATACTGTTCATGGGGTTCTCAAGGCAAGAATACAGAAGTGGTTTCCATTCACTTCTCCAGTGGACCACATTCTGTCAGACCTCTCCACCATGACCCATTCATCTTGGGTGGCCCAACACGGCATGGCTTAGTTTCATTGAGTTAGACAAGGCTGTGGTCTGTGTGATCAGATTGGCTAGTTTTTTGTGATAATGGTTTCAGTGTGTCTGCCCTCTGATGCCCCCTTAAAACACCTGCCTTGGTGTTCTACTTGGTGTCTTACTTGGATTTCTCTTACCTTGGGCCTCTTATCTCTACATGGCTGCTCCAGCAAAGCACAGCCGCTGCTCCTTTCCTTGGACGAGGTTGCCTCTCCTGACCTTGAACGTGGAGTAGTTCCTTTCGGCCCTCCTGTGTCCACACAGCCGCCACTCCTTGGACGTGGGGTTACTCAAAGACTACCAGTACAAATGTTAACCATGTCTTAAAAATTCCTTCATCTTGACTGGTTGTTTGACCAAACATTTAGGCACAATTGCCTAGCCAAGTTGACACATAAAATCAATTTACTAGTTATTCCTTTATTCTCAGTTCAGTAATTACTTTTAATATGAATGGATGTTGAACAATGTTAAATGCATTTTCTGTACTTATTGAGATAAAATTGTTTTTTTTACTGTTAATATGAATATGTGATAGATAAATCCAAATTTTAACTAAATCAACAGATCAATAGATATATGAATATATAGATTGACTGGCCAGTATTGTGTTTTGGACTTGTGTTTCTAAGTTAATGAGCAACTTTATCCTGTAAATTTTCATTTTTGTCTGGTTCATAAGAGTTTTGGTATAAAGATAATATATGGCACTTGAAAATTGAATGAGGAATGATCTCTCTCTCTCTCTCTTTTTTTTTTTTATCTCTGGATATATTTATAAGCACTTAGAATTATTTCTTAAAACTCTGGTAGAATTTTCTGATGAAACTGCATGACTGGAATTTTCTACAAGGAAGGCTTTTAAACTGCTCATTCAGTTACTTCAACAGTTATCATACTATTGAGGCTTTATTACTTCTTGAATCAGAATGTTATAATTTTATAATATTTTTGTTTCTAAAACTTTCCACTTCATATAAGTTTTCTAATTTATTGGTTAAGGGTTTTTTAATAATATCATTAAAGTATCTAAATTGGGTCTGTGACATTTGATAAATTAGATGATGACTAAATTAAAGGCTAGTGCTTCACTCAGTGGGTACTCAATGGGTTGAAAATAGGATAGAAAGCTAATGCTCAGCCTAAGGGACAGTGTGGTGGCAAAATTAATGTTATCAGTGCTGTGTTCTGACCATTTCAGAATCTTCTGGGGAATTAGAGCTGAACTTCCCCAACAAACTGCTGATCTTCTCTTCCAGAGGAACTGTCTCCTTGCCCAGGAGCTTACCTGATAAGCTCAGTGGGTTTAAATAACAAACATTTGGAGAACTGTAACAGAGGAAGCAGTTTCTTCCTCTGAAACTTGT
This sequence comes from Bos javanicus, assembly GCF_032452875.1. NCBI lineage: Eukaryota > Metazoa > Chordata > Mammalia > Artiodactyla > Bovidae > Bos > Bos javanicus. The sequence continues at coordinate 5,295,864 of NC_083881.1, forward strand.
TTCAGTGACAAGTGTTGAGGCCTGCCCGCAAGGCCACAGGTGCGAGGTCTTGCCCCAAGGCCACGAGTGTGGAGGTCAGAAAGAAGGACACCTCTGAAGCTGACTGCACCCTTTGGTAACCTTGCTAAGAGGCCCCCAGTTGTTACTAGCACGCTTCCTGATTCGCAATTAGGCAAAGATGCCCACTCCAGTAAACACCCTTCAGCATCCCAACGAATCACCTAATGCCAACCTGCCAGCAGGAATTTTCTTTGTCTTGAGACTATAAAAATTGGCTATTAACCCACGAAAACTGTCACTTCTCCCTGGTCTGTCATGAGGTCGGCCCACAGCAGCTATCTCTGCTCTTTGTTCTTAATCAACACACTCCTTTCTGCAATACTCTGTGTCCGGCCTCAGCAGCAACTACAATATTTTCTTCTAATACGTTTCCTCCTTTAGGGATTTTATTATAAGAAGGCACTTGGAGATTTTCTTTGCTGGTGAGAGTGAAGGACAGGCACTTATTTTCTACTGAGGGAGATGAGCAGTTCAGCTTCTTTTGAACTCCCCTCAGAGCAGTGGAACTTCACATCGGGTGGGCTTTCTGTCCATATACTCTGAACCTGCTCCATATTTGATGGGATCAGAGCTTGCATCTCCTGCCAAAAACAGTACCGGACATTCATCAGATGGTCAGGTGAATATCCTCAAGAGTAAGAGTTTATGACAGTGTGGGATCTTTGTCTCCCTTGTTCTTTGTTGTATCAGGTGTATCTAAATAGTGGCAGGCACAGAGCAGACAATAAATAAATATTTTTTGAAGAATTATTGAATGTATAAATGTATTGCAGACACATATTTACCATGAATCGGCCTAAAGATGTAGATCTGAGGAGGACTTCAGGAAGCATGTTTTGGTCTTAGATGTACATCTTGTTCTCCAATCCAGACTTCTTAGTAATAAAAGAGATATAAGTTTTTAATTACTATCAGTCTCAAATATGTATTTCTCAAAGGATCTAAAATTTATAGAGCAGAATTATAATTGATTAATTGATATTTATTCTCACATATTAATAAAAAATTCTAGGTATGAAAGTCATTAAAAAGGAGATTAATACATTAGGCCAGAATATTGGTACATGTGGGATATAGTGCAATAAATGAATGCTAATCTGATGAAAAATCTTTCTGAAATATATCAGCATTTCTTCTGATATGGAAACAGATACCCAGAGATATTGGTGTCACAATTGTTTAAGTCATAGAGCTATTTGATATAGGATTTGGTACAAGAAGTTACAAAAACTGACACTTTATTTATTTTGTATGAGATTTTGTAAGATTCTTACAAATGTTTATGTTTTATTTGTGATTCATAAAAAATAGTGACTCAGAAGGGTTTTATAATGTTCTAAAGAAATTAAATATAATATTTTATTCATTTTATTCATGAAGCAACACGCACTGTCATGGTGACAGAAATATTGTCCTAATGGCTGGGCAATTATATGGAGCGATATTTAGTAATATCTGGTGTCAGACACTCTGGGTGTGAACTCTGAAATGACCTGTATCTGTAATGTATAACTTGGGAAAATTTACTTAATCTTTCTGAGGCTCAATTTCCTCATTTGTAAAGTGACTGTAAGATTGCTCACCCTCCAGGGGGAATGTGAACATTAAAGGTAATAATACATGTGCGAACGCCGGGTACCCAAGATAGGACTTGGTAGATGCAATTACATCTGGATTGCATCCATGCAAACTATAAACAGGAGTTTGCATCTGGTCCTCTCTGCTTACAATAAGGACTACAAATTGGAACATTCAGGGGGAGAATTAGGACAAGTTAGAGAAGAACATGCGGAGAAAGCAATGGCACCCCACTCCAGTACTCATGCCTGGAAAATCCCATGGACGGAGGAGCCTGGTAGGCTGCAGTCCATGGGGTCGCTGAGAGTCGGACACGACTGAGCGACTTCACTTTCACTTTTCACTTTCATGCATTAGAGAAGGAAATGGCAACCCACTCCAGTGTTCTTGCCTGGAGAATCCCAGGGATGGGGGAGCCTGGTGGGCTGCTGTCTATGGGCTCACACAGAGTGGGACACGACTGAAGCGACTTAGCAGCAGCAGCAGAGAAGAACATGAGTCATTTCTATTCTTACCCTCTGAGTCATTTTTCAAGTGCTGTCCATTTACCATGTCCATCAACCAGAACCACCTGTGGGATGATTAAAAATGAATACTGCTCAATTTTCTTTGTAGCCCTCAAGTTTACTCACAGAGAAAGGCCTACTATACTCAGAAAAGCTTCAGGGTGATGGGAGCACTGAATATGACAGGGGCACGGAGGGGATGAAGTGAAAGACACAGAGTGTGTGCACCATGTCATACGCGGAGGGAATTCCTTATCATATGAGAAATGGAGAGTTAACAAAGGGATTCTTCAAGGAAGGGAGTGCAAACTTATATTTTAAAAAATCACTCAAAATTAAGAAAGTGCACATTTAATATTTCTATGCAATCATAGAAGAGCAGTGACTCAAGCTACAAAGACAAGAAGCACAAAAACAGAGACGCCAACGGTAGATGGAGTGCCCTGAGTCCGTGCTTATGTCTTGCATTTGTATTATTTTTAGTTATAGCAAGCAGGGCTCATTGGCTCAGTTAAACATACAGACCTGTATTGAATTCCACCAGGCAGCAATTTCTCTTCTTGGCAGTGCAAATTGGAAAATTGAATTTTCCCCTGCCTTCTAACCCAATTCAAAATTTATTTGTATTTAGACCCTCTATATAATTATTACTATCATCATTATTTAGCAGCTTTTGCTTAATCTATTAATGAGAAATGGATATTTTCAATGCGGGTGTGCAGTGAGGTCTATTAGGGATGGTTACTGCTAGAAGCCTGGTGCAGCAGTAAAGCTGAGAATGCTTTACTGTTCTCAGCAGTCAGGCCAGGCTGGGGGCTGGGAAAGAAATACCATGGACTCAGAGAAGGAAAGTCAGAGCGGGGCATGGAAGAACCTCAGCGTTTTAGCTAAGCACCTGTAGGATTTTAGAAGAAAGCAGATCTAAAATGAATGTTAACAATATTAACACTTGGAAGAAAACAACAACAACAAAAAACTGTTTCTTGACAGTTGCTTCCAGTCTGGATCCTCATAAACTTAATGGAACAGAAGGGGATTACTTTGATAATAATTTCCCCAGCACACAACTCTCTCCCTAATTGTGACTGCTGGAACTCTCAGGACCCACCTTGCACTTAAGTATGCCAGCTCCCAGCACTTCAGGATCCCTTCAGGATTCCTTGATCTGTAGAATCAAGACAGTGTAGAAGTCTTTCAGTCTAGGGATATAAAGATGAAAGGAAGGGCCAAAATTCTCCTTATGCTTTCTAGGTATAACATTTTGTATCATGTTTCTAAGTACTTATGAGTATTACTTCATGTCTTTTAATGCGTGTAGTAAGCGAGGACACAGGAGAACACGGCACGAAAGTTGGAAACATTACAACATTAACATTTAAGAGGGGGGTATCTTTTTCTTTGGCTGAGTATAGAAAGACAATTAAAACAAAGTATTATGTTTTAGAGAAATCTTTGGGTTAAAATCAGGGCTCTCTTTAATCTGAGTTCCTAACTTCTTGGTATATGCATATCCCTCAAAGAATTTCTTGTTTAATTTTGTTTTTACTTCTATATTCACCTTATAATATCCTACTATGTCTTTAAATCTAGAATGCACAGTAGCAAAATTAAAGAGCCCCTGAATTAGAAGGTGCCATAGAGATCATGAAACTATTTCCTTTTATTTTACTGATGAGGGGATTAATCAGAAATCCTGCTAAAGAGAAGTGGGCTGCATGGTGCAATCCTTACTGAACTTGTGACAGAAAGAGGGATGGAATTCTCATTAATAGAGAACATGAATATTTGCATAGCTTATTAAGAATAATATATTCTTATATAATACATTCCAGGGAGAAAGAAGCCTTCCCGCCCACCTTAACTGCTTGCACTTGAACAAGAGTCGAAAACGTGATGGACCATACGGTCCTGGGAAACATACTTGACTTTCCCAGGTAGACCAGCATTTGAGGCAAAAGAGAAATAGCAAAATGCTACGGAAAAAGATTTTGAAATTTTGTTTTCTTAATTCTTTTTTTCTTCTAGAAGTTACTCAAACATCATTTGAAAGTTTAGTTTATAAACATATTCTTTATCGTTTCTTGTTTATTGCATACATTGATGATGATATTAACATATAATGAAATTGTGCGTTCCTTGTATTCCATAGTAACTGTTCAGTCATTCTTTATTCTGCATTTTATTATTCTTATACAATCTGGAAGTGAACATTTCTACTTCGAGTACTGCTATAGATTGATATCTATCCCGTGTCTGTATTGCCTGCCTGTCTCGGATGAGCTCTGATGCGGGATAGAGGAACCGAGGTAAACAGGCTGCTCATCGTCTACTCTTAACAAGGCTTATTTCTTCCTGGGATGTATTTTATACATCCAAAACAGAGTGAAGCGGAGATAAACGTATGGGTGCTTAGTTGAACATGGATTTTTTTTCCAGAGGCTTCACTCAGCTATTAGACTATAAAATAATAGCCACTCACTCACTTTTATACCTCGGCCTCACCCCAAAACAGTGAATCTAATAGAATCCCAAGGCCACCGACATCCCATGCAGAGATGGTGTTGGCGGTTTCATTTGATAACTAAGGATTAGCGTGAAGAAATAGGAGGTAATGCTGTTTGCTAAATTCTACCAATAAAATCTCAACAGCTTTATTTTCTTCTGCAGAGAAACTGATATCTATTTGTATTTATTAGGATTCATAGGGAAAAGAGGGGAAGTGAGGACAATCTGATATAAAAATGCAAAAATAATGTCTCCTGGCATATCTCAGAATTTTTGAGGCTTCTTAAATCAGTTAGTCAAGGGAGAGTCAGAACAAAAAATGAGAATAATAACAGGCAGCATGTTGGATGCTCAGCAGCATTTTCCATCACAGGTGTGTTAGACAGCTAATGGAATCATCAAATAGCAGGTACAGAAGGTGCGGCCATTTTCCGGAAGGGAAAACAGGAAGAGTCGCCAGTATTTTTTTTAACCATGATTGCACATTTGAATCACCCAGGAGACATTAAAAAATATGTATTTCAGAACATCCAGATCTTACACTGAAAAAATTTGATTAGATTAGTCTGCTGGTTGGAAATCAGTTCCAACTACAGAAGCTCACAACTGTAATTCTAATACATAGTTAGAGGGACACACACTGGTGTAGAAAAACACAGATAAAAGAAGATGTGACTTTTTCTCACATTTTAAAGAAAAAAGTAATTAAGGGCTTAAACTATAGGATCATGACTCCCATGTCATCATTTTATTGACTAGTTATAACTTCAAATAACCTGTCAAACCATCACACACTTTTAAATGCTTCATATGGTCTAATACTTATTAGAAGTAGAAAATTATATAGAAAGATCCAGAATATAAGAAATCTCTTAGGCCAAGGGTAGTAGTTTGGAATTTCTCCAGTTGACCTTGCAGAGTGACCTTGAAGAGTATTTGAGCAAAGGTGAGGTTGGGCCATTCAAGCAGCTGTGGGAAAAGCACCCGGAGAAGAAGGTGCGGGTATAGAAGAAATGTGCGGTGTCTCTTCTCCCTAAGTGAGTGATGATCAGGGACTGGTCAGGTCAGGCCAGCTACAGTAAGGAAGGGAGACTATGTCTGTGATTGATTTTTTTAATTTAGAATTGCTAACAAATGCTAGTTTCAGTATGAAGAACAAAGGACGTGTTAGGATCTTTCTAAGGTTTTTGGTATAGGGGAGTTGTAGAATGCTGAGGATAGTCTCCAAAATTTAAAAAAAAAAAAATAGAGACTGTGTTTTCAGGTTGTTTGAAAGGTAGGGGTATGCAGAAAATTGGGAACAGAGTCTTAGTCTGTAAGAATGAGAAAACAGACAAGCCCATTCCCGGTCAAGTAAGGATGAAGAATCCACCTTCACGCTAAGACTTAGAGAGACACCAAAAGCTCAAAGCATCAACGAAACAGGATCAGAGAACAGAGGTGGCTGCTGTGGCCCTACAGCAGAAAAGCATCACATTAGGAAAGGCTAGTGAAGTGTTTCTGTTTTCTCTGATGCCCTGCAACGAGAGGACACGAGTTAAACCCATAAGCATATTGAGATCTGTGGATGAAGTGTTTTGTCAGCGAAAGTGGACTTCTGGGGTGAGCCATGAGGGGACTTGGATGAGTGCAGGAAGGGGCTGGGTGGCCCCTCAGAGAGCCAAAGCCAAGCTGGACTAAATGGAAAATCTGGAGACTGTGCAGCCACATGGTGAGAGCATGTTAAGGATAGAAGGATGACAATGATTAGTGGAAAAGAAAAAAAATGAAAGAGTTTTTGATAAAATTTAAATGTGTTCCCTATGAAAGACTCTGCCAGAAATCTATAGCAAGCATCATTATTAATAATGAAACAATGTAAATATTTATATCAAATTTAGGAACAAGCAAGAATGTTCATTGCTAATGGAACTATTCAAAGCAGAGAATAGGAGACATGAAAACGATGACTTTCAGTTCATATTATACTTGCTAACCTATAAAAATCTTTGACAATTAATTTAGGAAGGATAATAAAGTATTCAATATGTGGATTTTATCAAAGGAGAGGCTGAAATAGGGACTCAGATGAGTCCCTATTTCAAGTGAGCCTATAGTTTAATTGGAAGATTTCAAGAAGCAGGAGACAGCCCTGGGAGAGTGGCAGGCGGAAGGGAAGAAAATCAATGTGGGAATGTCAAGGTTGCATCCAGGGGCCTGGGGGCTCCTTCCACAGGGACTTCCTGAGAACTGTACAGAATTCTTTCACCAGTAGGCAGGAGTCAGAAGCATTTATCCATCTTCACTGACTTAGGGTTGCTCTGATGATATTATCTGCTATATATTTCCATGCTAGCCACGGATCCAGGCCATCCAAAATCCCGTTGCATCCATGTCATCAGAGAATTCTGTGGCCAGAGGAAGTGCTTAGTATAGGTGAAGCCTTGCTATGGACTGAATGTTTGTGAGCCCCCCAGTTGACGTGTTAAATCCTAACCCCCAATGTGACAGTGTTTGTAGGTGAGGTCTTTGGGAAGTGATTAGATCATGCCAAGAGGATTCTCATACAAGAGACCCCAAAGGGTTCCCTCGACCATCCCACCGGGTGAGGACACAGTGAGAACACATCTATGAACCAGAAAGCGGGCCTTCATACCGGACACTTGACCTGCTGGTGCCTTGAACTTGGGCGTCTCAGGTGCCGTGACTGTGAGAAATAAATGTCCATTGTTCATAAGCTATGTAGTCTACAACATTTTGTTACAGCAGCCCCAACAGACTAAGACAGACTTGAAGCAGGCAGCAGGAAGTGAGGTCATGCCTACAAGGAACAGTGCCCTTTTAAGGGAAAAACCACAGGCTCAAATTGACACCACTTGTGCTAAAGCCTGTGATACCAAATCTAGATTTAATACCTGATCTAATTGCAGTTTTGATCTTAACCCTAGTCAACCAGTTTAGAATTTTTGGGGTCAAGATCATGGAGGTAATCTGTCACAGTGGACTCTCTCCATCCCCAGAGGAAGAAGAGACAAGCTGCCTGAGAAAAACCCTTGTACTTCTCTCCTTCACAAAATGATGTCCTGGAAGAAAAGAAAATGAAAGTGAAAGTCGCTCAGTTGTATCTGACTCTTTTTGACTCCATGGACTGTACAGTTCATGGGATTCTCCAGGCTGGGATACTGGAGCTGGTAGCCTTTCCCTTCTCCAGGGGTTCTTCCCCATCCAGGGATCAAACCCATGTCTCCCCAATTGCAGGTGGATTCTTTACCAACTGAACCACCAGGGAATTCCTAGAATACTGGAGTGGGTAGCCTACCCCTTCTCCAGGGGATCTTTCTGACCCAGGAGTTGAACCGAGATCTCCTGCATTGTGGGGGAACTCTTTACCAGCTGAGCCACCGGGAAGCTCTTTTGTGCTGACAGCTCCCTTGTCCCATCCTTCTTCCTATAAAACCTTCTACTTGGTGCGACCCCCCGAGTGCCCTTCTAGTTGGAGGAATGGGTGCTGCCTGATGGGTTCTTTTGTTGTTGTTGTTCAGGCATTCAGTTGTGTTGGACTCTTTGTGACCCCATAGAGCCCCGCCAGGCTCCTCTGTCCATGGGATTTTCCAGGCAAGAATACTGGAGTAGGTTGCCATTTCCTTCTTCAGGGGATGGATTCATGGATTGTTGAATAAAACCAGTGAGATCTTCAGATTTACTTGACTGAATATTTTTTTTTTTTTTTACAAGTAGTGCCAAGGGGACAGAAGGAAGAGCAAGAGCAGTTGTTGATACAATGAACAATTGAATGTCAGGAATCTTCCTTCACAGCAGTAACACCAGATGAAAAGTGTAGAGAAGGAAATAGTACCTTTACTGATGTTAGCAGATGATCTGACCAAGAATAAAGATTACATCTGTTACTATGGCTTCCTATAAATATCTTTTCTTTTCTCCTCCTCAATGTTTCATTAATGAATCGATACATTTACATGGGATGCTTTCTCTACCTACCTCTTCCCAACCGTACAACTTTTTACTTGGATAAACCCTAAAATTCTACAAATAATTTAGGACTCAAAACTCAAACCTGGTACCATCCATATCAGGAAATCTGCATGAGTCCTTAGTTAAAATTTGTGCTCATATAGTTTTCTCTGTAAAGTTGTCCCTGAACTCAGTACAATGTACTGAAATGATCTATATCTTTATCTTTATTCACTTTATCTTTCATTGGGATCATTAACCATTTTGGGAAGAATTCCTATTCTACTTTCCTTTTTAAAACAGAGTTGACTAGGTTTTCCTTGGCCATTTAGTGGTTGAGAGTCTGCCTGCCAATGCAGGAGACGGGTTTGACTCCTGGTCCGGGAGGGTCCCACATGCCTCAGAGCAACTGAGCCCGTGGGCCACAACTACTGAGCCTGCACCCTGAAGTCCACAAGCCACAACTACCAGACCCATGAGCTGCAACTACTGAAGACCATGCACCCTAGAGCCTGTGCTCTGAGAAGCCTGTGCGCTGCAATGAAAAGCAGCTCCCACTCGCCTTAACTAGAGAAAGCCTGTGCACAGCACTGAAGACCCAGTGCAGCCAAAATAACCAACTAACTAAATAAAAAATCTTAAAAACAAGCAAACAAAAAGTAGATGACTATTGTGAAATGCAGGATAAAATGAAATTGCATGATCTTTTGTTCAAAAATCAGGGAACTAGCTCTGTTAAAGACTCAGTTATAAGGTTTTTGGATTTCTTTTATAACCACTTTCTTGCCTTGTCATGGTGTTTTGTCACTTGCTAGTCAATGGCATTCTGAGTTTAAAACACATATAAAATAAAATTGTAAATGATTAGCATGCATCATATGTTTACCTTTACACTGTAAAATTAGTTTTAAATGCAAACATATGAATATTTAACTTATATGTGGAAGCATTAAATTACACGACTTATCTTTTACAGCTCATACATGCCTATGCATTTCATTCTCAGCAGGACAAAGTAATTGCTGCACAAAGTAAACTCAGCTGATTTTACTGGATTAGATATGCACACATTCTACCAATACCTTGCACCCATGGTTTACTGATTAGTGATTAGTGGAAAATAAATAAATAAATAAAGCCAAACAGGAAAAGATCTATGGGTTGCCCTTTCCTTCTAAGTCATTATTTCAGCCTAAGTGGTTGGCTAACACAGGGAAGTCGTGAGGAAGAAAGACTGTGATAGAGTTCCTTGGTCACTCAGATTTTGTAGAGCATTACTTTCTCCTTTCTGCAAGTTTGAGCTCAATGACAAGTGTGGCTGCTAGGAACTGTCAACACCCCCAATTAATCCTAGATGTAAAATGCTCAGTTTGTCCCTGCTTCGAGTCTTGCTTAACTCTACCAACCATGGGGAACAGGATTCTCTGCTCGAAGGGCATTGGGGAACGTTATTTAGAAACAAGTAGCGAGGAGTTCACCCCACTGTCCCTGAAGAATCTGCCACTCCAAATATGCCTCCGTGGTGCGAGAATCATCTTGAGTTGATTATTTCTAAGAAAGAACAAGCTTTCTTAAAAGGAGAAGCTCCTTCTTACAGGAAAGAAAGTGGAAGTGTTGGTCACTCAGTCGTGTCCGACTCTTGCGACCCCATGGACTGTAGCCCACCAGGCTCCTCTGTCCATGGACTTCTCCAGGCAAGAATACTGGAGTGGGTTGCCATTTCCTCCTCCAGGGCATCCTCCCCACACAGGGATCAAAGGTGGATCTCCTGCTTGCAGGCGGATTCTTTACTGTGTGAGCCGAGCTGGCTTACAGGAGCTCTGAAAACCAAGTAGTGTAAGCTACCCTTTTGTAAGGGAAATTTACATTCATCAAGGAAATCTCCATTTGTCAGGGGGTCTCCCTCTCTGTAATAAGACCAGAACGGTAACTGAATCTCTGGAAATGCTCTCAGTGAAGAAGACAACTGTCTTTACTCCTTATAACAGCGCTACCCATGTTAGATGCAGGCTGCCTGGTAACTTTCCGTACCATAGCAGCCTTCCCTCAGCACCTCCCTGTCTTTAGCTGGAGATGGTATTTAGGGTGCTGGCTTGAGTCATTCTAGACAGTAACTTATTTTCCTGGGTCTCTCCCATGTATACAGGAATTATACTTATTATTAAACTTCTGAGTATTTTTGTTTGTTTGTTTTGCTGCTAATCTTTCATTACAAGGGGTCTCCTAGCCAAGAACTTAGAAGGGAAGAGAAAAAGTTATTTCCTCCCCTCCATCCCCCTATACTTCACTTATAAAACACACAAGTTCAAAATAAAATTATTAACATTTTAATACAGTTACAGCTGAACATTAAACCCATCATGAATCCCACTGAGCACAGAACTCGGTGTCACTCCATGTGTCTCAGCCCCATGAAACCAGCCCTTCTTCTAAATTATGGGGAAAGAGCAGGATGCACGGTCCTGGGTCAGTGGCCCATTTCTCTACAATGTCTGTGTCCTGTCCTTGAGTACAGGAGGCTGAAGAAACCCACTGCATGGCCCAGTGTTTTGGAGGGAAGCTTTATCTCTAGGAAGAAGTGAAGAAACAACTGTGGTGGAGGCCAATTTCCTGCCCAGCATCTGCGCGTTCCCCAGGCTGTGTGCCAGTTAGCAGTGGAGCCCTGTGTGACCTGGGGGTGAATGCACCAGTCTCTGCCCTGATTAGCGAAGGCTTCTCTCTGTTCTGCTAAGTTAAACAGTTCGCTAGCCTTGCTCCCCTTGTTTGTTTTCCATTTCTAAGTAATTGGTATTTAAGTAGCTACTTAGACTCCTCTCTGTCTAGTATTGATAGGAATTGGCAAAGCTCACTAAGGAAGTCATCATTTTGCTAGGTTTTCACAAAGGCTTTTTTGCTCAATTGAACATAGACATCGCTTAACCTTTTTGCATGTTTATTTGTTCCAAGATTTTTCAGTGCAAAACGAGGCTGGGATGCTTTATATAATAATATATAATTAAATTCACTTCATTTCCATTCAATTAAAAAATAAAAAGAGTGAGAACCTATACATACTAAATTATGTTAGATTTCTAAGTCTTGATTTTGTCTGGCTGTGTATAATGAGGATAAAATAATATAATATACAGTTCATGGAATTATGATGATACTTACAACTCAAATTATGAAAGCACCTAATGAAATCCTGGACTCATGGTAAATAATCACCTGAAAGGTGTGTATAAGAACCATGAGGGAAATGCAGAATTGAGTCTCAGCACCTGTCCCTGTAAACTGCTCCCTGTGTGGTCAATGCAGTGCAGGGGGAGAGAACACTGAGACAGAGGAAATCCAACTTAGAGGAAGGCACTGCCATTGTAAGTAGCTAAGACTTTGTATTTATATAAAGACTCCTGTGGACCCCCCAGGTGGCTCAGCCATAAAGAATCTGCCTGCAATGAAGAAGACCTGGGTTTGACCCCTGGGTCGGGAAGATGGCAACCCACTCCAGTATTCTTGCCTGGAGAATCCCATGGACAGAGGAGCCTGGTGGGCTACGGTCCATAGGGCTTCAAAGAGTCGGACTCAACTGCAGCAACTTACCATGCATGCATACTTGCAGAGATCCCTGCAGGGAGCACAATTTGCCACCCTAAAATGTCTCTAGGCAGGCAAACTATTTCAGACTGAAAACAAAGACCCAGAGACTCAGGCAGAAACTTTGACCTCCCCCCACCTGCCTAAATGAATTTTGATAAAGGGCCTATTTCCAGAAGAGAGCGATGACCAGAGGTATCTGTGAGGAATACGGACTAGGTGTGGTGGGGAACTCTTAGAGATCTGTGCCCCTTTGTTTCTGCCTGGCCCAGCAAACATGTGTTCACTAAATGCCTGTTTGTCCACATCCATGTGGATTGCTGTCCTCCCCTCTGAGGTCCCCTAATGACTACTCCCAACATCCTCATCTTTAGCTGAAGATGTTTGTAAGCTGAGTGCTTCAGCCATACTGGGATTTGCTCAGTTTTCCTGGGTCTCTTCCATGTACATGTTCCTAAAGCTTGGTTTGATTTTCTCTTGTTGATCTGCCTCTTGTGAATTTAATTCTTTGATCAGTCAGAACCTAGTAGGGTCAAGCAAAATTACTTCCTGACACCCCTTAATGCCAGACACTATCAGGTGATAAGGACACCATGGGCACCAAGAGGAACAAATAATCCTACGATTACAAGTGTGTGTATCATCTATAAAACTGACAGAACAATACAGGCCCCTCAGTTTTTCTGTGATGTTCCAATGAGTTCTGGTACAAGTGATTTCTCCTCAAATGCTCACTGAGAAACTTACTAGGTGCCAGGCATGATGTTAGAGGCTGAAGATGCAAAACTAAATTAAACATGCATCCTTTTAAGACCTTAAACTCTAGGAAGGGAAGGAATAGAAATGAAACAGGTAATATCTATAGAATGAGATAAAATTAGTCTTTGGGGGGATTCAGTGAAAGAGAGGTTATTTAAAAGGGGTTGATCATAAAATATATGACAGAAGTTTCTGGTATATAAACACATCTTGAAGGCAAGTTTGCTGAGTGATCAAGGCAGGAGAAGTATTAGAGACAGAGGAAAACATGTGAAGAATGTGTGTGTGTGTGTGTGTGTGTGTGTGTGTGTGTGTAAAAGGTCCTGAACAAAGTCATAAAGAGAAAATGTTTCTCTCCTTTTTTGACTATTTTTAAATTATATTTGTCAGGTGTCTCATCAAGTTTAGGAATCTGTTTTTCAAAAATGAATATGTATAACTGAATCAATTTACTGTATACCTGAAACTAATGTAACGCTGTAAATCAACTCTATGTCTAATATAAAACAAAAATTAAATTTAAAAACATCAATCTGTTACACTTAAAATATGCTAGTCATGTGGTCTCTTTACAATGGGCATAGTGTAGCATTATGCAAATGTCTCCTTACAAAATAGGTCTGATCTCTCTACTTTTTGACAATTATTTATTGAGTGCCTAAGATGTCAGGCATCTTGTCAAGTGTTAGGGTACAAAGATAAATAAGACAGTGTCTTCAATAACTCCACTGTCCAGTGGCAAGAAAAATAAGTGATTAATGATCCCTGGGTTGGGAAGATCCCCTGGAGAAGGGAATGGCTAGCCACACCAGTATTCTTGCCTGGAGAATCCCATGGACAGAGAAGCCTGGTGGGCAACAGTCCATGGGGTTGCAAAGAGTCGGACAGGACTTAACAACTAACACTACACATGAGGTATTAAATAGTTAATAATTTTTTAGATTAGAAGAGACAAAAACTCAGCTAAAAATGAGAGAGAGACACCCACAGAGAGAGGAATTAATTAGTTTATATTAAAGGGAAAGGATGAGGATGTCTTCAGGGAGGAAACTGAATCCAGAGTCTTGGAAAAGATCAGGAATCTTGTTTACTCTTCAAAGGTTATGCTAATTCTTTGCAGCTTCTTTAGGGCAAGATTATAGGAGCTCAAACTGATACTCCTATCAACCTCCAATTTGAGAGACCTAAGGGAATATCTCTGATTAACTAACTTTGTGTACGTGCATGGGTCATACATCACCATGTTCAAGGGAGAAGTTTTCTCCTGAGTCAAGGGTCTGTCCACACAGAGGCCGGGGTAGCCAGAGAATCTCCCCATTCCAGGGGATTCAGGCATGAGTCGTATATGAACACAGAAACTGGTTAGGAGTGAGAGCAGGGTCTGGACATCAGCTTTGAAGTGAGCTTTGAGTGCCTGTGTTTGCTCAGTTGTGTCTGACTTTTTGTGGCCTCACCAGACTCCTCTGTCCATGGGACTTTTCAAGAAATAACACTGGAGTGGGTGTCCATATCCTTCTCCAGGGGATTTTTCCCAACCCAGGGATTGAACCTGCGTTTTCTGGATCTCCTGCACTGGCAGGTGGGGTCTTTACCAGCTAAGCCACCGGGAAGCTCTGAACTGAGTTTTAAGATGACATAAGTTTAGCCATTGGAGGAGGGTGGACCAGGGGGCACTGGAATTAGGAAGAAGTAGCAGACTGTGTAGAAGTATGCTAAAGGACACAGTCAGAGTAAGCTCCAACAACTGAACATGGATCAGAAATAAGATAGAAATAGTGTGGCCCCAGATGAGATGAGTGATATCATGATAAAGTGGACTGGAACATGACTAATGTGTCTCCCCCAAACCAATGCAGGATAGAGATCAGTTCAGTTCAGTTCAGTCGCTCAGTCGTGTCCGACTCTTTGCGACCCCATGGACTGCAGCATGCCAGGCCTCCCTGTCCATCACCAACTCCCAGAGTTTACTCAAACTCATGTCTGTTGAGTTGGTAATGCCATCCAACCATCTCATCCTCTGTCGTCCCCTTCTAATGTGTCTCCCCGAAAGCAATGCAGGATGGCGATAAAACAGTACTATTAATGATATGGTTTATTATGTTCATCATTTGAATTATGTAAGTTCAAAGAATATTATTTAATAAATGCTTCTCAAGTCTTAATTATGTTTAATGGCAAGCCTTGAGCTTAAACAGCAAAATTAATAACAAAAAGAAAGCTCATTAATGTTAATAATGGTTTGTTTTAGGTCTTCTTTGCCTAGGATAACAAAATTCCATTAGGAATTTTCATTCAAATTTCATTGTAATACACCCCCACTTCTCCAGAACCTGGCAGGATCAGAGCATGGTATTGGCAGGAGGTCGTGGAAGTACTTGGATCTGCACTGATGCTGGGTGACACCCAAATGGCCATTCAGGTGGGAATCCCTTTCTGCTCTCTGCTCTGCTGACTTCATAACCCCTCTCCACCCCCATTTCCCTGGGCACAGTTTGATCCTCTACTAGAAGATGTCTGGGTATTTTTTCCACATGCGTCTCATATCAATATTAAAACAAGCTCAGGGGTCACTTAAATTTTCTCTGCTCCTCCTTCTACAAGAAACTTAAGCCATCAGCTTTCAGAAGAGTAACGCATCAGTGACAGGTATTTAAGAAATACTGAATATATATGTATAAGAAAGTCTGTCTAAATTTTTTTAATGGTTCCTTAACAATACTTTCATATATTCAATATCTAAGCTTTAACTTTCAAAACTGATTTAGATAATCTAAATAAATGAATTTAGGAAATTTTTGATAGTTTAGATTTTAGATGAAAAGTTTGTATTGTTCTCATCACTTTCGTCTGTTTCTATTTCAACCTCAAGTCTACAAATATGAGAAGACACATCTAAGCCTCATCTAAGTGTTTGCTTTCTTTAGACTATATTATTGATAACTCACTCTGACAAACTAAACTAAGAAATGCTAATAAACTCAAAACTCATTCTTTATCTCTTCTTTATACAATGGGCATGTCCAACCTCAGATTCTGACAGATGTAAATGAAAACACAAACCCTCTAAATTATTTGATTTGCAAATTTATATATATTATATTACTTTTTACATGTAATAGTACTTATACAAGACTTCTAGAAACTTTAAACAAGTTTAAAAACAACTTTACAATTAAAAAATAATTTATTCACAACAAGCTGTCCAGTAATTATAATTTAGTATAGCTCCTTATACTTTTTTTTTCTATAAAATATTTTACAGATGTAATTTAGCATTTTTTAATTAAATGACTTCTATGTAAGCATTTGGGATATATGAGCAAAGAAAACTGACAAATCCCTGTCTTTTTGAAGCTTGTATTTCAGTGGGTAAGTGATACAAGAAACATGTTGTATGTGTCAATTATATAACATAGTATAATAAGTGTTTTGGAAACATGCACAGCCATACACACATGGAGAGGCTCAGGCTGAAACTTTAACTAGGTAGCCCTCACTGAGACGGAGCCATGTGGACAAAGATTTGAAGAAGATGATGAAATTCACACTGTGGATATCCTGAGCATGAGATGGGTAATTTAGGTAGTCTAATGATCTGAAGATTTAATAACGTTAGGAAAAAGAAGTCAGGCCAAATCCCTTTGTTTGTACAGCTAAAGAGAGTGAGTCTAGATAGTAAATTACTTTTTCAAGGTTTGGTAAGTTTCAGAGACACAAGAGTAACTCAAGTCCCGTCCATGGCTCTAAGGAGAGAATGCACGCAGCCTGGGACATGTGTTAAGGACGCTTGGTACTGAGACTCACAAGGTGCTAATCACTGCCCTCCCAAGCTAGTTACGTGTAGACAGCTTCTAAAATAGGCCCTAAAGATCCTGGTCCTTATAGATATGTATAATCCCCTTCCCTCCTAACCAGCTCAACGCCTTGACATTGAGAGGATGCAACTTTCATGATAACAGTGCAAGAAATGAATCAAGCTGCATGTCATGAACTGTGCCTACATGAGAGGAACCGAAAGCAGCTCTGTTCAATGACCAGCAAGAAACCAGGGCCATCAATCCAACAATCTGAAAGGAAATGAACCAAACATGCATGAAAGTGGGCCCCTTCCCAGTGGAGTATTAGATGAGCTACCATCCCTGCAGCCTTGTGAGACATCCTGAAGCAGATGCCCAGCTGAACCTTGCCTGAACTCTTGATCCACAGACACTGTGGTGATACCCATGTGCTGTTTTAAGCTGCTAAGTTTTGTGGTAGTTATTAATACACCAACAGACAAATAACACACTTTCTGTTGCCTCATGCTATTTTCTTAAGATATAACATTTACGAAAATTATCTGTCAGTTATTTTATATCACTGAAAGTCAAAGCAAAAACTATTGAAAAGAGTCTGACATATCAAAGTTCATTTAATAAAAAAACATAATTATCATTATTAAGAATGAGACCATTTTAATTTACTTATATCAGTCAGTTTAGTTCAGTCACTCGGTCGTGTCACACTCTTTGTGACCCGTTAATCGCAGCATGCCAGACCTCCCTGTCCATCACCAACTCCCGGAGTTCAGTCAAACTCATGTGCATCAAATCGGTGATGCCATCCAGCCATCTCATCCTCTGTCATCCCCTTCTCCTTCTGCCCCCAATCCCTCCCAGAATCAGAGTCTTTTCCAATGAGTCAACTCTTCTCATGAGGTGGCCAAAGTATTGGAATTTCAGCTTTAGCATCATTCCTCCAGTGAACACCCAGGACTGATCTCCTTTAGGATGGACTGATTGGATCTCCTTGCAGTCCAAGGGACTCTCAAGAGTCTTCTCCAACACCACAGTTCAAAAGCATCAATTCTTCGGCACTCAGCTTTCTTTACAGTCCAACTCTCACATCCATACATGACCACAGGAAAAACCATAGCCTTGACTAGACGGACCTTTGTTGGCAAAGTAATGTCTCTGCTTTTGAATATGCTATCTAGGTTGGTCATAACATTCCTTCCAAGGAGTGAGCATCTTTTAATTTCATGGCTGTAATCACCATCTGCAGTGATTTCGGAGCACAACAAATAAAGTCTGGCACTGTTTCCACTGTTTCCCCATCTATTTGCCATGAAGTGATGGAACTAGATGTCATAATCTTAGTTTTCTGAATGTTGAGCTTTAACCCAACTTTCTCACCTCTTTCACTTTCATCAAGAGGCTCTTTATTTCCTCTTCACTTTCTGCCATAATGGTGGTGTCATCTGCATATCTGAGGTTATTGATATTTCTCCCAGCAATCTTGATTCCAGCTTGTGCTTCTTGCAGCCAAGTGTTTCTCATGATGTACTCTGCATAGAAGTTAAATAAGCAGGGTGACAATACACAGACTTAACATACTCCTTTTCCTATTTGGAACGAATCTGTTGTTCCATGTCGAGTTCTAACTGTTGCTTCCTGACCTGCATATAGGTTTCTCAAGAGGCAGGTCAGGTGGTCTGGTATTCCCATCTCTTTCAGAATTTTCCACAGTTGATTGTGATCCACACAGTCAAAGGCTTTGGCATAGTCAATAAAGCAGAAATAGATGTTTTTCTGGAACCCTCTTGCTTTTTCCATGATCCAGCAATTTGATCTCTGGTTCCTCTGCCTTTTCTAAAACCAGCCTGAACATCTGGAAGTTCACAGTTCATGTATTGCTGAAGCCTGACTTGGAGAATTTTGAGCATTACTTTACTAGCCTGTGAGATGAGTGCAATTATGTGGTAGTTTGAGAGTTCTTTGGCATTGCCTTTCTTTGGAATTGGAATGAAAAGTGACCTTTTCCAGTCCTGTGGCCACTGCTGAGTTTTCCAAATTTGCTGGCATATTGAGTGCAGCACTTTCACAGCATCATCTTTCAGGATTTGGAATAGCTCAACTGGAATTCCATCACCTCCACTAACTTTGTTCATAGTGATGCTTCCTAAGGCCCATTTGACTTCACATTCCAGGATGTCTGGCTCTAGGTGAGTGATTACACTATGGTGATTATCTGGGTCATGAAGATCTTTTTTGTACAGTTCTTCTGTGTATTCTTGCCATCTCTTCTTAATATCTTCTGCTTCTGTTAGGTCCATACCATTTCTGTACTTTATCGAGCCCATCTTTGCATGAAATGTCCCCTTGGTATCTCTAATTTTCTTGAAGAGATCTCTAGTCTTTCCCATTCTGTTGTTTTCCTCTATTTCCTTCCATTGATCACTGAGGAAGTCTTTCTTATCTCTCCTTGCTATTCTTTGGAACTCTGCATTCAAATGGATATATCTCTCATTTTCTCCTTTGCTTTTCACTTCTCTTCTTTTCACAGCTATTTGTAAGGCCTCCTCAGACAGCCATTTTGCTTTTTTGCATTTCTTTTCCATGGGGATGGTCTTGATCCCTGTCTCATGTACAATGTCACGAACCTCATTCCATAGTTCATCAGGCACTCTGTCTAACAGATCTAGTCCCTTAAATCTATTTCTCACTTCCACTGTATAATCATAAGGGATTTGATTTAGGTCATACCTGTATGGTCTAGTGGTTTTCCCCACTTTCTTCAATTTCAGTCTGAATTGGCAATAAGGAGTTCATGATCTGAGCCACAGTCAGCTCCTGGTCTTGTTTTTGCTGACTGTATAGAGCTTCTCCATCTTTGGCTGCAAAGAATATAATCAATCTGATTTTGGTGTTGACCATCTGGTGATGTCCATGTATAGAGTCTTCTCTTGTGTTGTGGGAAGAGGGTGTTTGCTATGACTAATGTGTTTTCTTGGCAAAACTCTATTAGCCTTTGCCCTGCTTTATTCTGTATTCCAAGGCCAAATTTGCCTGTTACTCCAGGTGTTTCTTGACTTCCTACTTTTGTATTCCAGTCCCCTATAATGAAAAGGACATCTTTTTTGGGTGTTAGTTCTAAAAGGTCTTTTAGGTCTTCATAGAACCGTTCAACTTCAGCTTCTTCAGCATTACTGGTTGGGGCATAGACTTGATCACTGTGATATTGAATGGTTTGTCTTGGAAACAAACAGAGATCATTCAGTCATTTTTGAGTTGGCATCCAAGTACTGAATTTCGGACTCTTTTGTTGACCATGATGGCTAGTCCATTTCTTCTAAGGGATTCGTGCCCAGAGTAGTAGATATAATGGTCATCTGAGTTAAATTCACCCATTCCAGTCCATTTTAGTTTGTTGATTCCTAGAATGTCGACATTCACTCTTGCCATCTCCTGTTTGACCACTTCCAATTTGCCTTGATTCATGGACCTAACATTCCAGGTTCCTATGCAATATTGCTCTTTATAGCATTGGACCTTGCTTCTATCACTAGTATATAATTTATTTATATAGTTTATATTAAAAGCAAACTAGCAAACCTCTTTTTTCAAGCTTATATATATTAGTAGTTTTCATATTTCAGCTTCCCAAGTGGCTCATTGGTGAAGTATCTGCCTGCCAATGCAGAAGACGCAAGAGACGCAGGTTCTATCCCTGGGTTGGGAAGAATCCCTGGAAAGGGATTTCTCCCCCACACTTTCTCTCCTGTAACTAGACTACCACCCAAGTAAAGAGATGTAAAGGTTCTTTCACATTCCCTTCCAAAAGTAAGTGTCTGGGTTCCCTAGAAGGCCATGAAATCTATTACTAGCCAATCCTGCAGAGCTACATGGTATTACATGTGAAATTTTTAGCACCTAGTACATAGCAAGCACTTGGTGAATTATAGATATTGCTATTTATTATTATTACTGTTGCCTCTATTACTATCCTTAGAGCCGCCGTTACAATCCTTAGATCCGTCTGTCTGTATAGCTAGACTGTGAGAGAAGGAATCACATCTCATTTATCTTTGGAAATGCCCTAGCACTCAGCACAGGACCTGATACACTGGCGGTAGACGTTTGCTGAATATGTAGCCTTGAGACAACCCCCTCTAGGCATGACTCAAAGATCAACTTTGCACAACTCGCCCATATCCGCCTACAGGCAACACTCCGCAGAACAACAGCCTGGGCACAGCAGGCCGTTAATGACCTGTCTCCAAGGAAATACTGCCGGGTTCTACAGTGATTCACCACCAAAAGGTGCGTTTTATGGTCTCATTTTTCTTCTGTGATATTTTGTGCCACGTTAAATTTTATCCATAGCAATTGAGATTCTAAATCCAAGCTTAAAGGCAGAAGGCCAGGGAGGGGGCTATCATTACAGTGGCACTGGGAGCAATGACTGCATTCAGCAGTGAAGCGAGGCTTCTGTGTCAGTGTTAACACGTGGTAATTAACTGGGAGAGCTTCTTCCTTGCCCCAGGTGAAACAGTGAAATGCTGAGCCGAGATGCCGGGCTGGAGAGACGACAGAATTAATGCGCCTCCAGCTCCCTTACCTGTCATACTAGCAAGTCACGTCTATGGCAGAGCCAGGGCTAGTTCTTACGGGAGCTGGGGAGGGAGGTGCTTCCTTGTTGATTCGCTCATTCAGTCTTTTAATCTGCATACAGATGTGCATCCACTAATTAAATCTGTCTCCTACCACTGCTGAGTGCTCCAAACCTTTCTCATGAGTTCTCTGGAATGCAGTATCATGCTGAGTAGACTAAAATTAAAATAATGACACTAATTCAATTAATTCAGTTCAGTTCAGTCAGTCAGTCAGCCCTGTCCAACTCTTTGCGACCCCAAGGACTGCAGCACACCCCCTCCCTGTCCATCGCCAACTCCCAGAATTTACCCAAACTCATGTCCATTGAATGGGTGATACCATCCAACCGTCTCATCCTCTGTCATCCCCTTCTCCTCCTGCCTTCAGTCTTTCCCAGCATCAGGGTCTTTTCCGATGAGTCAGTTCTTGGCATAAGGTAGCCAAAGTATTGGAGTTTCAGCTTCAGCATCAGTCCTTCCAATGAATATTCAGGGCTGATTTCCTTTAGGATGGACTGGTTGATGAAGATGGAAAATAAAGATAATGGAGTGATAAACCCAATGCAGTATGAGAAGGACTCTTTAGCAATCATGCCATGTCATGTATCAGGCACTTATTCTGAGTTTTGTACATCTTTGTTTTTATTAAATTAATATATTTGCTTTGCAAATAAGGAAAGTGAAGCAAAGACCTACCCTCTGACACCTGAGGAATGAATCAAGATAAGATTGGATAAGGGCAAATACAAATTAAAAATAAGTCTTGGTTCTCCCTTTTGAAAATACAGGGAGAGATATCCCTCCCTCACCTCTTTTCTTTAGAAAACATGTATCAGTAATGGGAGGTTCTTTCTCTGTCTCTGAAATGCACATAAATCTTTTCAAAAGCTACATAAACCTCTAACCTGAGTTATAACGCAAGAATGTCATTCTCAAGGACCTGGGACTATAGCTTTGAATGTAATCATCAAGAAAGATTACAAGTCTCCCAGTTCCTCGGAGAGGGTAAGAGTCTAACTTCCACTTTCCATATAGCCTTACTCCAGGTTGCAAAATTACTTCTCCTTGTAAATATATCTTTGGATAAAGCCAATTAGCTGAGCAGGTTGTTATTCCAACTACCAAGTGAATTTAGAATGAACTATTTGTGACCAAAGGTATTGAGAAGTCCTCTTACTTGAGAACTAGTCATTATTTTTCTTGAGAACACGTATGGGTCCTCATAATAGATGTATTTGTTTGGCTCTAGAAAAGGATGAAATTTCTTTCTGGCTTTTCAATCTCTTAGCAGCTGACTTTCTGATTTAATGGTTTTTTTTTTTAATATTAAAATTGTTTTCTTTCTCTTCTACTTTGTGGAGAGGTTTTGGGGCTGGAGAATTTTTAAGTTATATTTCCCCAACAAGTGCAAGAATGGGACATTAAGATAAAAGAGATTAATGGTGAACACTAGAATCTAATTCTTTATTTATAACCATGGTTACCCCTGAGAAATAAAGGAACTGAGGCAATATAACTTTGACTTTTGATTTTATGTGTTTGCCAAATTGGTTGATTCTTTGCAATGAGAATACGTGTCACACATTCCAGACCATAGCATGGGAAGCCAAAGGCTGGTGATGCCAACTGCAGCATATTCAGAGCCTTCATAAAGGCCCCCAAAGCCTGGTGACTGCATTTTTCTTTTTGATATTTGAAAACATAGGCATCCTTTACTGATATATGTAAGAACTTGGCTGTTATAACAAATAACCACAAGTCTGGTGACTTTAACAGAAATGCATTGTTTACTGTTCTGGAGGTCAAAAGTATGAAATGGGTTGGCAGGGCTATGCTCCTGCTGGGAGCTCCAGGGGAGAGCCTGTATCCTTGTTTCTCCCAGCTTTCAGATATGGTTTATATTCCTGAGGCATGGTCCTTTCTCATCTTCAATGTCAACAGAGCAGCATCTTCCAATATCTCACTCTCTGTCTCTGTCTCTGTGTCTTTCTCTCTCTCATCATTTGCAGGAAACATGGAAGAAAGATCATGTGTTAATCTGTTTGAGATGCTGTAACAAGAACACCATAGACTGAGTGGTTTAAATAACAAATGTATATTTCTCACAACTCTGAAGGCTGGCCTGTCTTCGCCCTGTAAGCCGACTTGGCAGACAGGACAAGGGAGCTCTCTGAAGTCTTCTTTATAAAGACATCAGCCCTGTCATGAGGGCTCCACCCTGATGATTTTATCACTTCCCAAAGAAAGGCACCTCCAGGTACTATCACATAGGGATTAGAGTTCATATGAAAACTCGAATGAACACAAACTTTCAGTCTATAGAAGTTGGTCTTTGTGGAGGAGATTGATAAGACTAAAGGCATTCTGTTTAATTCATAATTTTATCTTCAAAAATTTACCCCACTCAGCATCTGTTGTTCTTTTGTTCAGCCCAAAGATGATAAGATCAGCCTTTCCCTGGGCCGTGGTCTCACCCTGGTCACATCCTGCTGCTGCTAAGTCGCTTCAGTCGTGTCCGACTCTGTGCGACCCCATAGACGGCAGCCCACCAGGCTCCCCGGTCCCTGGGATTCTCCAGGCAAGAGTACTGGAGTGGGTTGCCATTTCCTTCTCCAATGCGTGAAAAGTGAAAAGTGAAAGTGAAGTCGCTCAGTAGTGTCCAACTCTTAGCGACCCCATGGACTGCAGCCTACCAGGCTCCTCCGTCCATGGGACTTCCCAGGCAAGAGTTCTGGAGTGGGGTGCCATTGCCTTCTCCAGCAAGCCCAGTTTATATGGAAGTCTAAAGAAGACCGGGATCCAGCCCTCAGATATGAACATGTTAAACTTCTCTCCTGCTGAGTCAACCAGGAGCTGCACTTGCTCTGCTGCTAACACTTCATAATAGTTATGTGCTCAATAAATGTCCACCCAGAATATGGATTTCAGGAAAATGCAACACTATAGCCACCCCAAGGGTTTATGATCCATAATTCATTTTGGAAAATGGCTTGATTCACTTGGAGTAGTAAAATCTGAGAACTTCACGGCTCATAATAATGTCAGAGGGAGCAATCTCCCATGCTAATGGAGCACAGAGAATTAAAGCTGGACTGTTTCAACACCGCACCCACCCTGGCCCCACACAGATCAGGTGGGGCCCACCCCTGAACATTCTGATGAGTAACGATCAAGACCAATTCATATTTTATCTTCTGCAAACCAGGCAAAGTGTTGATACAGGCGTTTCCTAGGAAGTAAGCTCACCAAGAGAGGTAGATTCTAGTCTCAATAGTTTAACTTTGTGATTCTTTTTGACCTCAACCTATTTTCAGGCCTTAGTTTTTGATACTTCCGTCCTACCCCCAACATCCTGTGAATCTTTAACAAAAGAGTTTCTCATATTTCCCAGAATGAGTGTTTTTCCTACCTCCAAGCATTTACACAAAGGTTATCCCTGCCTAAAAATATGCCTATTTACACTTTAAGCCTAATTTGATGCAACTTCTTCCAGGAACTCTTACGCTGTTATAATTGTGTAACCTTTGAAAGCAAGGGTTGTTTTTCAGGTCCATTGGTGCTTAGTAGTTGCTCATTTATGTTTGTGTGTTGATTTTATTTGATGTGTGCTAAATGTTAAACATATAGGTAATATAATTACACAGCAGTTAGAATTTGAGTCTGACTGTACCATCTGATTGATGCAAAACAAGAGACAAGGACAATTGAGAAATGTGTGGGAGGGTCATAACCAGACCATCTCCCTTATTTAAGTAGAACACAAGGCTCCCCCCTATCCAAAAGTAAAGTGTTCCTAGGGAATCTTTGCTAAGCCAAACTGGCTAAAGTGAAGATGCAGTTACCTCAGGACATAAATCATTAATTTGTTCAGTCACTCAGTCATGTCCCACTCTTTGTGACCCCATGAACTGCAGCACGCCAGGCTTCCCTGCCCTTGACCAACTCCCAGAACTTGGTCAAACTCCTGTCCATTGAGTCCGTGATGCCATCCAGTCATCTTGTCCTCTGTCATCCCCTTTTCCTCCTGCCTTCAGTCTTTCCCAGCATCAGAGTCTTTTGTAACGAGTCAGTTTTTTGCATCAGGAGGCCAAAGTATTGGAGTTTCAGCTTCAGCATCTGTCCTTCCAATGAATATTCAGGGTTGATTTCCTTTAGGATGGACTGGTTGGATCTCCTTGCAGTCCAAGGAACTCTCAAGAGTCTTCACCACCACCACAGCTCGAAAGCATCAATCCTTCGGTGCTCAGCCTTCTTTAATATTGCTAATGGATTCCAAAATAAAAGGAGATAAAGCACAGATGCTCACAGACAGTTCAAAGTTGGGTGACTCAATGCTAAGATGCTGAGAGCGGTCCCCAGGAAAGACCTTGGCTGGATCTCTCCTATTGCTGGGGCTGTAACTCTCTCTAAAAGGGCTTGCTACTAATACAAAAAAAAAAAAAAATGCTGAAATCAATTTTTTTTTTGTAAAAGCAAAAATCCTCTTCAAATCTCTTTTGATTAGCAAAAACTGGTACTAATGTATGTGTTTCATAAAAGCTCCATGGTGTAAGCAAACTTTCAAAAAGCAGGGGAAGCCTTACCTGACTCCCAGTCAAGTATTTGTCCGTGTCGTGTGATGCGGCATTGCATCCTTTCAAAAAGATAAAATGGAATAATGTCGCTAAGTGCTTGGTATTGTGCCTGGCACATCTTTGAGGCATCTAGTAGACGACTTTTATTGTTTGCATGTTGTACTGCTGTTATCACTGCCACTTACATCGGCTTTTCACCACAAAGTAAACATTATCATCCTTAATTTACCTAAGAGGTAAGCAAGACTTGTCATTTTTAAAGTCCTCACGAAGATCATCCTGTTACCTAGGCAGTGTTCACACCTCTAACTTTTACCATTTTATATTTGAACCTCCTTTCTCCCTCTATTCCAGCTCACACACTGCCTTGTGGGTCAGAGAAGGGTTTGTTCTGCGAGGAGACCTAAGGTCCTTTGTTCGAAGATGCTATCATGTTCCCAGAGGAAGGGCCTGGGTCCACGGATCAGTGAGCACTGTCTGGTTTTCAGGCAGCGGCTGTCTCCGGGACACCGTGCATTTCTTCAGAAGCCCTGGCGCAGAGCGTGTTGTTTATCTGGCTCTGGCTTCGATCTGTCTAATTATTCCTGAAATCATTCATCATGGAAATAATGACAACCTATTAGGATGGAAACATTCTTAAAGTGAAACAAAACGTCAAGCTCCGCAGCAGCCGCAGTCCCCAAGGCTGCATCTTGGGGGAGCTCCTGCTGAGCCTTCCAATAAGATGGAAGTTCAGCTCACCATTTGCTCAGATATTTTCCTCCCAACAGGAGAGGGATCAGATGAGCTCTTAGACAAATATTTAGTGAGCACCTGCTAAGTAAAGCATATGGAACACATGATGGATGATAGGGAAGAGTAGAATACAAAACCCCTTGTCCTCCAAGACTTGGAAACCCTGGAACTCTAGAACATTGCTGGAGGGAGTATAATTTGTTACACTCGGCTTGGTAAATTGGTAGTAACTCTAAATCTAAGCCTCCAAAGACCTTCTGGCTGAGCAATTGCTCTCTTATTTATATAACAGTGAGCAGCGAGTGCCCATGTCCACAAGGGACACAACAGAGAATGTCCAAAGCAGCCAAAAATAGAAAAATAAAAAAATAATTAATCAACAATAGAATGAGTGAATAATGACCTATTCATATACTGAAATAATACCTAGAAATAATTAAAGAACAAACTGGTTATTGTTATGCATATCAACACAGAGAAATCTTATATGTTAGTATTGAATAAGTTAATGTTGAGTAAAAAGAAGATAGACATGCATATTTTATGCTTTCATGTGTATAAAGCGCAGGCTTCTCTGGTGGCTCAGGGATAAGGAGTCCGCCTGCAACGCAGGAGACCAGGGTTCGATCACTGGGTTGGGAAGATCCCCTGGAGGAGGGCATTGCAATCCCCTCTAGTATTCTTGCCTGGAGAATTACATGGACAGAGGAGCCTGGCAGGCTACAGTCCATAGGGTCACAAAAAGTCGGACACAACTGAAGCGACTGAACATGCATGCATGCATAGATGAAGTGCAAGGAAAAGCAAAACTGAGATGATGGAATCAGGATAATAATTATTTTAGTGTAGTGAGTGAAGATGAGCAAAAGGATCTTCTGGGTGCTACAAGTGTTCTACCTCTTGATCTAGATGTTATGTGAATAGTAGTCAAACCTCACATCAGATCAGATCAGATCAGTCGCTCAGTCATGTCCGACTCTTTGCTACCCCATGAATCACAGCACGCCTGGCCTCCCTGTCCATCACCAACTCCTGGAGTTCACTGAGACTCACGTCCATCGAGTCAGTGATGCCATCCAGCCATCTCATCCTCTGTCGTCCCCTTCTCCTCTTGCCCCCAATCCCTCCCAGCATCAGAGTCTCACACACCTCACATACATACATATAAATGTACACAAATATGCTTGTAGATCCATTTTGCTATGCCATAATATGTGTACTCTTTTCTGTATGTAAGTTGTACTTAACTTATTAGCAAAAATAAAGAAAAAGCCCCAAATATCCAACAAACAAAACACACCTGGACCTTGCACTGCCTACAGAATAGAAAACACTGAGATACAGTGGTCCTCACACATTATATATATTATGTATTTTTGAAAGCAAATTTTGTGCATAAACATGATACAGCAGTTTTTGCTAGTCAATGACTCTTTATTTCACTTATTTATTCCTTCAACTGCATCTATAAAGGCCGACACCATATATAATTGAAGTAAAGAGAAGAGACAACTCAAACGCCACCCCAAGATGACAACTGGAAGACAAGCTAAGCCATTACAGATCCAAAGTTCGCACAAGCCCAGGGCAGCACAAACACAGCAAAACTATAACTTAAGCCCTTAATCATTGAGGGAAAAAATGGTGATACTCAGAGACATGGCATGATTTAATGAGCCTAGTAAAACTGAAAATGGAAGTTAGACTTCTTATAACCAAGTGAGTATGCTTCTTTGAAAGTTACAGACCACTAGACTTCCCTGGTCCAAGAGGTCCTGATCTGAGCGGCAGTGTAAGGAATGGAAGTGTTGGAGCTGGAGGGAGTCTGGGGGCTTGGAGGCATGGTGTCTGCGTTCCAGACCTGGAATAAACCTTTATTGCACAGCTGTGGCCTATAACCAAACACTCTGAGCTCCACTTCCTACAGCTCTAGACTGAGAACAACATTTACAAAATGCTTTCCAAGACGTAAAGATAATATCTCAAACAGGGTAATGTGATTTTCCAAGTTGCTCCCAACTATTCCTCTATTTCATTTTCTGTATGTACTCATGAATTATTTGTCGAAGGCCCACTGGAGAGCAGATGGTTTTCCAGATGCCTGAGATTGTGAAGAGGGCAAGATGGAGCTATGTTCTGGAAGAAGATAGACAATGAACAGGTAAACACACAAGAAAATAATTAATTCCAGAGAGGGTTGATGATGTGAAAACATACAGGAGGTATGATAGAGGAACTGCGGGGTGACTGACTCAAGGTTCAAACAATGAGGAAGGCGTGTCAAAGGAAGTAACATTTGACCTGCGCTCGTGTGGACATCTTTTTGCCTCACCGCCGATTCTCTCAGTCTCCTCCTTAGGCCAGCTACACTTTAAGCCTCTGCTCCAACGGAACTGTAAACGGACGGTTCCTTGCCTCAGCTTCACCTTGTATTTCTTGCACTCTACGCTCTCTGATGTCACTCTGTAGAATGCTTGTAGGAAAGCCTTAGGCCTCACAGATGTTTGAGCCTGCAAGGACAAGAGAGAATTAATACATCACAGGGAACCCCTGACAATGATAGATGGCATCCAGAAGACAAGTTCTCCTTCCTCCCACCTTCTGGATGGGCAATTGTAAAGATTCATTCTACATGGCCTTTCAAAAGACACAGCTCACGCTGTCCACAGCAGAAAGTCGCTTAATAATGTACTTCCTTCTTCCGTGCTTCACACCATCTGCTAACCCTCTTCCCCCACTTTATATATATCTCCCAGGCTAAACTACCTGCAATGCAAGCCAATGTCTCTTGGAAAAACCAAGAAAAAGACAGATTCAAATGTTAAGAAAGAGCCCACCATGTGATAATGAGGAAGAGAGTGCGAGGCAGAGGAAACAGCAAGTAAAAAGTCCTCGAGTGTTCCTATTACCATCACAACCCTAAACTTTCTCAAAATTCAAGAGTCCACAACCATGACTAGAAAAGAAAAATGTGTTTTGTGTCATGAAGAAATTTTAGGGACCACTTTGTTCTGTAAGACTCCGCATGCCACATTGCAGGGATTGGGTGCTGGACAGTACTTCTAAGTGTAACGGGAAAGTTTCATGAAGTCTAGGAGAGGGACAATGATGTTGGGGGCCAGAGTGAGGTACTCCGCCCGTGGCAAAGGTCATGAGGAAGGAGGCTCGACATACGCAAAGGCGGGATCGAGCCTCAGGAGTCCCCCTGGAAATCCTCGAGCATCTACCCCCATAACCAGAGCATGCCTACTTTACTACTTGGTGCTCTCACCTACACCTCTGACTTTATGGGGGGCTGTCCCCCACCACCTCTTTCGGAGAAGGAGTTAACCTAGAGCTCCAGTTAATCAAAACTCCTGGGCATGACAAGAGTGTTTTAACCTACAAACTCCTCTGAAGGTTCTCTGGCCTGCCTGACAGGCTTGTCCGGCCACATGTGATTGCTCACAGCCTCCCAACCGTGAAAGGCACGAGATGCTTTAAATCTTCTAAAAACAGGTTCCTTAGAAAACTTAGAAAACTATTAGTATAAGTATAATGAGCTGATTAGAAATTGTGTTGGTGAAGGGTTTTTCATTTGTTGAGCCAATGTTTGTTGCTAAGTCTCCACATCCCCTGCCCTTACACACATTAATGAATATATAGAAGAAATAAGTATTAACCTTTGATATAAATCACGTTAGACCTTAGGCTAAGTAAATTCTTTCCCTAACTAAAACCCACTACACCCTCACCCTATAGGAATGTAACTTTATTTGGGTGGCGTCTGTTTTAAGAATAATCACCCTTGGAGAAAAAAAGTGTTCTGGTTGACTGACCACTGTCACAAGGAGAGGGTCATAAATTGTCAGCAGGCCCCCCTGGCCAGAAGATGATGTAACACCCCTAAGACCTCTGTATACATTTGTATGAAGCACCTGACTTTGATAAAAGTCAGGACTGCTGACCCTGCGTGACTTTTGCATAACATCTCAGTGTATAAAAGTAGACCATGGAAAATAAAGAATTGGGATCAGTTTCTCGAAATACTGGTCTCCCCATGTCTCTGTCTCACTCTGGCTGAGTCTCCATCTGGAGCGCAGAACCCGCCATGCTTACTAATTATGCCTGGGCTTCTAAGATCCGACCGGGGAGGCCTCAGTGTCTCCTCTCCTTCGGGAGAACGGAAGGACACCTGTGGCCTGCATAAGTGGTGCAAACTTCTTGTCTTGAAGTTTTATTGGTCTCCCGTGTAAACCAAGCTACTCAGCCTCTTTTCTGCACTGAATTTTCCTACTGAGCTATCCTTATTCTATTACTCTTTACATCTTTAATTAATATCTAATTGAAGCTATTGTATCCTGACCCTCGCCGATGCCGTCCCCACTTCAAATACCCTGGATCAGCCAGGGCTGGACCCCGGCACAATGATATTTACACTCTGAAATACAGGTGTCTGGGTGGAGAATGGGGTGAATAGGGAAGGACATGGAAGCAGAAGTTTGCTTTGCATCTTTGATGGGAGACGATTTTCCAGATCAAGACGTGATTATATAACACCATCATACAGGGCAGCTATATAGATGCAAGGACACTTAAGACACCAATCAGTTTTCCTATTAAAATACTGAGATCCTAATTTAAACAAACTATATTATATCACGGGCTTCCCTGGTGGCTCAGATGGTGAAGAATCCGCTGGCAATGCAGGATATCTGGGTTTGGTCCCTGGGTCAGGAAGATGCCCTGGAGAAGGGAATGGCAACCCACTCCAGTATTCATGCCTGGAAAATTCCATGGAGAGAGAAGCTTGGCAGGCTACAGTCCATAGCGTCACAGAGTCGAATAGGATTGAGCAACTAACGCATGTACACATGCATATTATATTACATACGTAATACCTGTTTATATCTATCCTATCTGCTGCTGCTACTAAGTTGCTTCAGTTGTGTCTGACTCTGTGCTACCCCATGGACTGCAGCCTACCAGGCTTCTCCGTCCCTGGGATTCTCCAGGCAAGAACACTGGAGTGGGTTGCCATTTCCTTCTCCAATGCATGAAAGTGGAAAGGGAAAGTGAAATCGCTCAGTCGTGTCTCTTAGCGACCCCATGGACTGCAGCCTACCAGGCTCCTCCATCCATGGGATTTTCCAGGCAAGAGTACTGGAGTGGGGTGCCATTGCCTTCTCCTCCTATCTACCCCTATGCGTCTGTCTCTAGATAGATACATAGACAATAAAGGTAGATATATATATATATATATATATATATGCACACATAAATACATATTTGTATATATAGACAGGTCTGTATACCATTTATGAAAAATACAAAACTTAGTGAATATACGACAGTATTAAAATGATTATTCCTTGATTTTGAAGCATTAAAATGGCACTGTAATTAAGAAAGAGTCCTTATCTTTCAAAGAAACATACTGAAATTTTTATGGATGGAATAATACAATAACTGGAATTGGATTCAAAGTAGAGCATGATGGAGGGAGAGGGGTGTGGGCATAGATGAAATAGCAATGGTCATTAAATGATAATTGTTGAAGCTAGATGATAAGTATATCAAGATTTTTGAAGATTCCATCTACTTTGGTAAATATTTCAAATGCTCCATAACAAAAATAAAGACAGAGAAGTGTGTGCATGTGTAGGAGAGAGAGAGTGAGAAAGCTGCTGTGGTCTGGTGGGACTTGGGCTGTTGGGCGGCTCCTGAGAAGGATAAGATGTGGTCAGAGTCTCAGGTATTTTAGAGGTTGAGTGAACAGGACTTGCTGATGGATATCTAAGTCCCTGAGATTTTTGGACACTGATTTTATTCTGTAGTCAGTTCTGAGCCACTGGAGGTTTTTTTTTTTTTTTGATCAAGGGTTTCTATGATCAGTCATGCTTTGGGACTACGGCTGACAGCACGGGATTAAAGCCAAGAGCTCTGGAGCTTTTTCAATATGGGATGGGGCCTCTGCAAGGTGCTATGCTTTTATTCTAAGTGGGTTTTGATCCCAGTGGGCATGGAGTGTGTCCACTCCTGTATTCAGCAGTGCCCATTGTGCACTGTCTGTGATCAGCAATCAAGCACAGGATAAAGAATCCAGCTTCTCGAATGGATTAATGAGCTAAAATTATCATCAGTTGGGAAAGCGATGACCCATCCATGCATTAAATAAACGTACACTCTGCATGCCTGCATTTCCACTTAAGACCCAGCATAATCTGCTGTTCACATTCACTGAGTCCTTTAAAATATGTAAAATGTCCCAGATTTCAAAATGCTTCCCTAAAGAGCATCGAGCATTTGCCTATTTGGGAGCAACTCGGACTGTGCTCTGAATAGAAATTCTCACCTCGTGGAAGCCCAGACATTTATTTCATTTTCTTGTTCAATTCCTTACTGCTTCCATCCATGACAGACTTTGCTTATACCTTGTGGAACAGACTATTTGGATAATGAGTTAAAAAGCACACCTTACAGAAATCTATCTGCATTCCTTTGCTCACAAGACATTTTTGTTTAGAGGTGCCCTCTCTTGAACCCTCCAAGTTAAAAAAAAGTCTTCCTCCATGAAAATCACTCTCAGTCTCTAGGAACATCATGCTCATTCTCCAGTTACACAGCAACGTGGGCCTCTGAGTTAACTCTTGATAACCTTCAGTGACATATGGCTTCAGGCATACTTGTCTGTCTCTACTGCCAGGCTGTGAAAACCTTTAGGACAAGCAATTAAACAAACTAGTTAGAAGTCCGCTCTCTTGATGAGACAGCTACAAGTTTAAAATTCAGCTCTGCCACTTACAATTGGTGCAGCCTTTCTAAAGGCTTGTCTTACTCATTTCTAACACAGAAATATAGGACTTTTTCATAGATCATATGATATAGAATGTGTGAAATTGTTGACATGGAACTTGGCATCAGCAGCCAATAAATGTTCACTATAACCGTCATAACCATCACTATGAGTCTCATCCATCCACATCACAATGTCACACATGAGTGCCAACTGGGCAAGTTGAAATACAGGAGTTAAAATAATCAATAGCTACTTTAAACTTTAGTGTGGGTGAAAGTCACTAGGAATCTGAATAATACACAGACCCATCTGCAGTTCTTACAGTACCCAGCCAATGGTCATGCTACAAATGGCCGTCAGACCACACACGGAGCAGCAAGAGTTTAGACCTTTGTCATCGTAGAGAATCATTCTAGGTGTAAAGAAAAGTAACTCTAGGAGGAGTGGAGTTTATGATTTTTATTACATGCAGGTATTATGTTAGTAACAATAAACCCATCAATTTTGAAGATAGCTTGTGTTTATCCAATTTACACCAGGACACATAAGAACTAACACTGAAGTTAGGAATTATTTCTCTGGCATAATGAGAGTAGGGGAAAAAGCAGTGACATTCAGGGGAAGTCACATGGGTTTTAGGAAAAATAAGCTGAGAAGGCACAATCACAGCACTCTTGGGCCATGTATTAACTCTAGAGCCTGACTTTTCTGATCTGTGATTAGTGATGCCTTTGTGATACTTCAGTGAGATAATGGCTCTGAAAGGTGTCAGCACAAATCCTGAAAGTAGAGTGACAAAGGATGAGATCGTCGGATGGCATCAACAATTCAATGGACATGAACTTGGGCAAACTGCAGAAGATGGTGAGGGACAGGGAAGCCTGGCATGCTGCAGTCCACGGGGTCACAGAGAGTTGGACATGACGTAGCGACTGAAGAACAACAACAGGACTTAGGTAACGAATGTTAAATTGCTTCCATCCCTGTTACCTTGGTGTGTGCGTGTGTGTTCAGTCACGTCTGACTCGTTGTGATATGTCTGTACATATGTGTATTCTCTCGGTGTAAAAATACAGCTTCAGGTTTTGATTATTTATGTATTTTATACAGAAAAAAGCCTATTGTCATTGTTAAAATTGTGGACTTTGAAGTCCAGCAGATCTGAGTTAGTATCCCTGTTTCATTGCTTTCTGCATATACAACTTTGAGCAATTTAATTAATATAACTATGGCATAGTTTTAGTTACAAAAAAGTATATGAATCAATTTATACAGGTAACTTATACACATAAAATTTAAATAAATGCTAAATATTATTTTATTAACTCTTCTTCCATGAACATATCCCCATATTACTAAGAATCTGTTCTGATAATGTATCTGGGAAATAACACACCACAAATGGCTGTAGAATGCACAGTAATTTACTTAAACATCAGCTTATAAAAAGCTTTGCAAGTTATTTAGCTCAAAATATTTCATTGTTTTAAATTCATTCTGAAATTATTTTCATGGTGTTTTTCCTCTTTTTTTTAGTTGCCTATCCATGACTTTTGTTCACTTTTATCACTGTTAATATTTTATCTAATGTATATATGTTATATATTAATGTCTGCAATTTCCTGCATATGTTTTCCATATTATTACCAATCTCATGTTGAAGCTGAAGCTCCAATACTTTGGCTACCTGATGCAAAGAGTCAACTCATTGGAAAAGACCCTGAGCTGCGTAAGACTGAAGGCAGGAGGAGAAGGGGATGACAGAGGACGAGATGGTTGGATGGCATCAAGACTCAGTGGACATGAGTTTGAGCAAACTCCAGGAGATGGTGAAGGACCTGGAAGCCTGGCCTGCTACAGTCCATGGGGTCACAAAGAGTCAGAAATGACTCAGAGACTCAAAAACATCATCATCATTTTTTTTTGCACTCATTTCTTTCTTGTTAGTACAAAACTTTATATGGCACAGAATAGAAAAATAATCTACTAAAAGTATTTACATGTTTCACCTAAAACTCATCCTTTTTGGTTAAGTCTTATATACCTAGAAGCCCTCTTCTCTTTGGGTAATTTTTCCTCTAAATATCAGTAAGCTCTCATGCAAAAGGCACCTAGTGGAATCTCCAGACATGTCTATAAATTATAGTTATTTTCCATCCCTTGTGGAAGACAGTACAGTCTATATTGCTCAGAAAGAGTTGAACATAGGCATGCGTGGACCAGAAAGAACATCCTGAATAGCAATCACTTTATTATTAATGAATTTCCTGTTAATTATATTTATCCCACAAATATTCATATTTAGGTGAAGTGTCATCATATCTATATAAACACATAGTATTTTCATCCCTTAAAACAAAGAAAATATATGATTTCCATGAGGAAAAGAGCATTTTTATGTTTTTAATTCACACATATGTGCACTGTCCTACCAAAACAAAGTCAATCATTTAAATATAGTGCACTAGGTTGGTATGTTTCAATACAGCAAAAGCAAAGACTACAGCCATTGTTGGTGGCCTATTCCCTCTTTATTCAATGAAAACATTTTTTTTTCCCTTTCCAAAGCTTTTGATTGATGAAAGCACTTCAAGAAATTGTTAAGAAAAGAGAGAATAACAAAAGAGAATTACAAAGAACAGGAAATTGCTATTATGACAAAAGAAACAAATAAAGTAGAATTCTGGCCAAATCGGAAGTCTGTAATAAATACAAAAGAAAAATTATATGTCACAGTGGAAATAAAACAAAGTAAGAACTCAAAAGAAATAAATGCCTCAGTCAACTTTTACTTTTCCCTATCTGTGCGACAGAACACTTTGTGATCCATTCCCTCTGCTTATGCTCTAGTAGTGGAATAGTGGCCATGTATGTATGGCTGCATGCGAAGTTACTTCAGTCACGTCTGACTCTTTTGTGACTCCATGGACTGTAACCTGCTAAGTTCCTCTGTCCATGGTATGTCCCAGGAAAGGGTACTGGAGTGGGTTGCCATGCTCTCCTCCGGGGGATATTCCCCATCCAGAGATTGAATCCGAGTCTCTTTTGTCTCCTGCATTGGCAAGCATTTTGTTTGTTTGTTTTTGTTTTTTCACCAGGAGAGCAACCTGAAAAGCCCATGGTCCTACATAAAACCAAGAATCCCTGCTGTTCACATTTCCTAGTGAGTCTCTGGAAGGTTTGTTAACTCTTTCAGGGCATCAGAGAAGCTTTAATTACACAAATCTCCAATGCATTTGTTTTCAGAAGCTTATATTCCATTTTGTGGATATCTGTTGGGGCACACTGATTTTGTGGTGGTGAGTCAGAAATGTAACACAGACAAACCTCTGCATGTGGAATTAGAGGATCTGAAATTTACATATGATTAGACCATTTACTTTGGCCACCTGATGTGAGGAACCGACTCATTGAAAAAGACCCTGATGTTGGGAAAGATTGAGGGCAAAAGGAGAAGGGGGTGACAGAGGGTGAGGTAGTTGGATGGCATCACCAACTCAATGGACATGAGTTCGAGCAAACCCCGGGAGATGGTGAAGGACAAGGAAGCCTGGCGTGCTACAGTCCATGGGGTCTCAAAGAGTCAGACATGACTGAGCAACTGAACAACAATACCATTTACTGGGCTTCCCTGGTGGCACAGTTAGCAAAGAATCTGCCTCTAATACAGGAGAGGTAAGAGATGTGGGTTCGATCCCTGGTTTGGGAATATCCCTTGGAGAAGGGAATGGCTACCCACTCCAGTATTCTTGCCTTGAGAATCCCATGGACAGAGGAGCCTGGCAGGCTACAGTCCATGGGGTCACCAGGACATGACTCAGTGACTAACACACACACAAGAAACCATTTACTAATTGTGTGACTCTCAAGAAATTTCTTCAATTCTTTAAATGGTCAATTTCCTGAATTTTACAGACTAAGGAAAAATTACCTCCTCTTGGTGACTAAAAGGTCTAAATAAAATAATGCATGATAGCATTCTATTTTTTAATATAAATTTCTTTGTGAGTTTTATGATCAACATTTAAATTATATATGTATAATATATATACATACCTTGCAGTTGTCTGGATTACATTGAATTTAACCCACTTTTACTATTGATTACCCTGTGAACCACTAAACAAGCTAAGCATATAGATTCTACAGTTTAGAATATAACCTCAAAGGCATACCTCCTGAATTTAGAGTCTATTAGATCATAGAGTTTATTAGAGCACTTGCCTTCTCGTAGAATATTTGAATCTATGAGTAAATGAAATCCTTTGCAGGGACTGAGAGAAAAATGTACCTGCTTGCTTACAAATCAATACAAATATTCAACTTGTTTATGAGCTATGCTTCTTTTCCCCTAGACCTAGAAATGCATTCTCTTATCACTTACAAGTAAATATTATCAGGTGGTAATCAACAATTTTAAAACAGAATTCTAATTGACACTTTATGTAGCTGAAATAATACATTTTCAATGGGAAAAATAGCCAGGGAAGAACAAAAAATATTGTTCAATGCCCTTAAACAAAATGTTCAATGATTAAATCAAATTTTAAAAACTTTATCTAGAAAGTTAGAATTTACGTGGGAAAAAATCTTGATAACTTGGGAGTACTGGGAAATAAGTAGGAATTAATAAAGATTCCAACTTGTTTTAGGGTTAGTCTCAAGTAATCTCTCAGGTTGACAAAAATAGGACGTTTCTTTTAGTTAAAAAATATCCTAGGAAACGAAAGAACAGGCTTATTGTTTTAATTCAAAAATGAAATAAAAGTGAATTTGAGAGGAAAAAAGAGACATTTGGACCCCGCATATATAAAAGAAGTAAAAATTCCCCTAAGGAAAATTTAATGAAGCTAAATTTTGCTCTTTGCTCAGTTGCTTCAGTCGTGTCCAACTCTTTGCAACCACACGGATTGTAACCCACTCCTCCGTCCATGGGAATCCCCAGGCAAGAATATTACAGTGTGTTGCCATTTCTTCCTCTATAGGATCTTCTCAACCCAGGGAGCGAAACCGAGATCCTGCTTCCGGTGTCTCCTGCATTGCAGGCGGATTCTTTACCGCCGAGCCACCAGGTAAGCCACACACAGGGTAAGATACAAAGGAAGAAAAACAAGGAGGTCCCATAAAGCATAGCTGCTATGTCATCATTAATAACAAGGGAACACCCCCTTGAATCTATACCCTTAGTAAACTATTCAGATGACGAGAAGAGATGAGAACAGATGAGAAGGAGGCAATATTAGCATTTATGGGATTGTTTATACTCAGTTCATAATACATTAATAAGTACCTACATTTCCAAAACAAGAATATACAAAACAAAGCCTTATATGTGTCTTTATTACCATATGTCAGAAGCTATTTAACAAAAAAGTACGTAACAAAGAGTTTTGGAGAATATAAAATTCCTAGAACAATACAAAAAAATATTTATTCTCTATTGCACTTGTGAAAGAACTATAAAGAAATTAACAGAATTAAAGTCTGATAAAACTCTCCTAAGCAAATCAATTTCCTTTCCTATTAACAAAAATGCTCTTCTGATCCTGCAAAGAAGTTTCAAAACATTTCTTATTCTAAACACAAATTTCATAATTTATGATTATTAATAGTCAGTGATTCAATGTTTTGTTTTTTTGTAAGAAGTATGGATATTCATGCTTTCTCTTAAATGGGAAATTCAATCAACATTTCCCTCTAAATCATGTGCTTACGGATCCCTTGAGAGGTACAGCCAATAGGCAGAATGAAGTATAGATAAAGAGCTCTTTTGTCCTTCCTCCATACACAAAAAGAGTACTGAGCGTTCATCCATTTTAATTTTTTATATTGAATGGCATTATTGACTGAAACCAACTATTGACACATAAAACGCTCATCAGATGATTTTTGTGTAAGTGGTTCAAATTTTTTTAAAAAGAGAATGTTTGAAACATAGTGTTGGAGAGTTTTATCTCAGTATTTTGATGCCCAGATGTGTTACTTCATAGTGAAATGGAAACTTTTACATTGTCTTATGTGCAATCTATTTTTTTTATCAAAAATAAGCATTAACCAAACTTAAGTTTCAATTTCAGTGTGTTTGATTTGTCCTCCTAGGCCTATGGGGTTTTGTAAACATTGTTGTTGCCTAACTGTGTCATTCTTTGCATCAGTCACTGGTTTTGTCAGGGCTTTTGTCATTGGTCATCACATCTGTAATACCCCGGTCATGAGAAAATGTATTTGACACATCTCAAATGTTAAATAAAATCTATTGTATTGAATTAAGATAGTTTATTGTAACCGTTCAAAGTCTTGAAGCAAGTTTAGACGTAAGTAGTTTATGAATGCCACTATGCATCTTCATTAACGTGTGTGATGTGCACAGGAGACAGTCCTTGGCCTCAGTTTCTCTATCAGTAAGTTAAGAGAATTAGATGATAATTGTAGAGTGCTCTCTTTAGCTAAAACGTGCTGGCCTTCAGAACAAGAGGGTTGTGACAGATTGCTAGATCCAGATAGAAGCTAGGTGGGTAATAAAGGAATAATATATTTCTGCAAAATTACCTCCTTGACAAGGTAGAGCTATGGAGCAGACAGGTGTGACATATTGGAGGTCCTTTCAAAACAGATTCTGTTCAGCCCCCAGTGCTGCTCTGAACCAAGAAATACTGTGATTGAGCCAGCAGCCCCAATTCCTGCAGCCTTCTCCTCGCAGCGACAGTGGAATTCAAGAGACGTGCAGAGCTGCAATAGGCTTCAGGCATCAGTCATGCTGACGTCCTCTCCACATCCCACCTGCTAATTATTATGGACATCCAGGTAAAAAGGTTTGGAGCAGGTAACTTGTAGGGAGATGCTTCAGAGCCAGTATGCCAGTTATTAAGCCACTGTAGTGGAAAACAGTATTTGGAGGACTGGATTAGGAGCTCAATATCTAAGTTTTTATGCTGGGTCATAAATATATGGTTTCTGTTGTTCAGTTGCTAAGTTGTGTCCAACTCTTTGCGACCCCGTGGACTGTAGCACTCCAGGCTTCCCTGTCCATGGGATTCTCCAGGCAAGAATAATGAAGTGGGTTGCCATTTCCTCCTCCAGGGGATCTTCCCGATCCAGGGATCAAACCTGTGTCTCCTGTCTACTGCATTGCAGGCAGATTCTTTACCGATGAGCTACTGGGGAAGCTCCATTATTAAGTAAATGGTTAAGTAATTCAACTTCGTGTTAATTTTGGTAAGGTAGAATCATATGCTTATATTGAACCAAATAAAATTATCACCTAAATAAATTTACTAGAAGGGTCCCCATGTATAACCAGAACAGAAATCAAAACGATAACAACAAATTTAAGTAGAATTTAAGGAAAGTCTGGTTGATGTGCCTCAATTCACAGTACCGTATATAAAGAGGATTCTTTATATGAAAGCTAAAGCAATGCTCAAGGACAACAGGTTAAGACTCTGCAGTTAACTCACTCTGCTAATTAAGTTTATTCTTCTAAACAGATAGCGATTTAATAAGACTACAAATTCCATTGAATTATTTGCCTTTGTAAGTATGACATCTCACTAAAAATCCCTGATTCAGAATCCTCAGGTGAAATAATACTTTTCTGAATCTACCAAAGATTGTCATAATTAAAAGGCAGAAAATACACAATGCAAAGATTCTCAGTTTGTCTCTCTTGATATACCTGTTACTTGATGTAAAGATATAATACCATACTTTTTATCATTAGTTTTGCACTTGTAATAAATAAAAGAATTTCCTTTCAAACATTCCCTCATAGGAAAATATTATAACCAACATTTTTCTTCAGAACTAGGAAATAAAGTGTTGTGATGCAGAGAGGGTGAAGGGAGGGAAGGAAGGAAGGGTCACTGATCCCACTGTTTGCTGCTTATCTCACAACCCAGCAAGCTGAAGGTCAGGAATATTCACTGCAGATGATAGTGAGAGATGTAACAGATAAAGAAAGTATTGGCTACACAATAACACAAATACATGGTCAAATTTTCAGCAAAGGCACTTTGTTGGGTGTGTTTTCTTTCTGTCATAATTACTTTAAAAGAGAGAAATGGTCAATATGTCATAGCAGGAGGAACTTACTTCCTTCTATGAGCCCACCAGAATTACAAGCCCTTAAAGACCATCCATGCATGAGAATAACTTGAAGATTAGCTGAGAAGATTTTCCACAACTGAAGAAGTAAAGAAGAAAGCTCAAGACAGGGAGAAGGGGTGGAGATGCAGTACAGCCAGGACCCACAGCTCCAGAAGTCCTGCACCAAGAGGAGCCCCCAGAACATCTGGCTTTGAAAACCAGTGGGGCTTGTGTTAAGGAGAGCTTCAGGGCTACAGGCAACAGAGACTCTGATCTTAGAGGGTGTGCACAAAATCATGCATGCTCCAAGTCCCACTGCAGAGGCGTTAACCTGAATAACCTCGGTCAGGCTCACCTGCTGATCTTGGAGAGCCTTATGGAAAGGCAGGAGGCAATGGGGCTCTCACTGGGGATGGAGACTCGGGAAGCAGCCGTTACTGGGAGTGTGTTCTACTGCAAGACCACTGACGCTGGTGGGTCCCATTTTGGAGTCCCCTTCTAGAGGCTATTAGTGCTGAGGAATCGGCCCCATCCACCAGGGGCCACTGCAGCCAAGACCCTCTGGGCCACACAGACAGCCACAGAGGGACTCACCCACCCACCACGGGCTCAAACCCACCACACAAGGCAGCCAGTGGAGGAGGGGCCAGCCCCACCTACCAGTTCACACACAGTGGTCAGCCCCACCCCAACAGAAGGACACGTGCAGCCCGCCTAAGGGGCCCTCCTAGAGCATGTGGTTCTCGTGACCATAGTGGAACTTGCAGCTGTGCCCCACAGGGCCTCTCTTATGTAAGTCTACTTCCCTAACATTGCAAAATGTCACTGACATGCCAAACACATAGAAATAGAGAACTGGGAATTGAAAGAGACACGTGTACCCCAGTGTTCATCGCAGCACTGTTTATAATAGCCAGGACATGGAAGCAACCTAGATGTCCATCAGCAGACGAATGGATAAGAAAGCGGTGGTACATATGCACAATGGAATATTATTCAACTATTAAAAAGAACACATTTGAATCAGTTCTAATGAGGTAGATGAAACTGGAGCCTATTATACAGAGTGAAGTAAGTCAGAAAGAAAAACACCAATGCAGTATATTAATACATATATATGGAATTTAGAAAGATGATAATGATGACCCCGTATGCGAGACAGCAAAAGAGACACAGATACAAAGAACAGACTTTTGGACTCTGTGGGAGAAGGCGAGGGTGGGATGATTTGAGAGAATAGCATTGAAACATGTATAGTACCATATGTGAAATAGACCACCAGTCCAAGTTTGATGCATGAAGCAGGGAACTCAAAGCCAGTGCACTGGTACAACCCAGAGGGATGGGATGGGGAGGGAGGTGGGAGGGGAGTTCAGAATGGGGGACACATGTACATCCATGGCTGATTCATGTCAATGTATGGCAAAACCCACTACAATATTGTAGAGTGATTAGCCTCCAATTAAAATAAATAAATTAATTTAAAAAAAGAAATAGACAACTGGACAAAAGGAGAAGACAGAGAAATAATTGTTCCAATAAAGAAGAAAGTGATCTCGAAAAAGAACTAAACAAAGTAGAAATAATCCACCTGAGGAAGAGTTCAAGGTAATGATCATAAAGATGTTCAACAAACTTGGAAGAAGAATGGATGAACACAGTGAGAATCTCAAAAAAGTGATAGAAAATATAACAAAGAGTGAAACAGTGAAAATAATATAATTACTTAAATTTTAAAAGTCACAAGAAGGAATAAATAGCACATTAGATGACACAGAGGAATAAATCAACAATCTGGAAGACAGACTAGAGCTGATTACCCAAGATGAAAAGAAAAAGGAAAAGAATATTTTTTTTTCAAACATGAGAGTAGTTTTAGAAACCTCTGGAACAACATCAAGAGTACTAACAATGCATTACATCGGTCCAGAAGCAGAACAGAGATTTAAGGCAAAGAATTTATTTGAAGAAATGACAGCTGAAAACTTCCCCTAACCCATG
The DNA here is from genome assembly GCF_032452875.1 of Bos javanicus. Lineage (NCBI taxonomy): Eukaryota > Metazoa > Chordata > Mammalia > Artiodactyla > Bovidae > Bos > Bos javanicus. The sequence goes on from NC_083881.1 coordinate 5,339,385, forward strand.
GAAGGAAAAAGACATCTAGCTCCAGGAAGCACAGAAAGTCTTAAACAAGATGAGCCCAAAGAGGAACACACCAAAAACACATATAATTTAAATGGTCAAATTAAAGACAAAGACAGAATCTTCAAAGTAGCAGAGAGGAAAGCAACTAGTTATGTATAAGGGAACTCCTACAAGACCTTAAGCTGACTTTTCAGCAGGAAATTTCCAGACCAGAGGGGAGTGGAATGATGTACCCAAAGTGATGAAAGGGAAAAAGATAAGCAAAAACAAACACTTACCCACAAGGTTATCATTCAGAATGTAAGGAGACATGGGGATGAGTGGAGGGAGTTAAGAGATACAAACTTTCTGTTATAAAATAAGTCACACGATTCAGCACAAGGAACATGATCAATATTATTGTAATACCTTTATATGGTGACAGATGGTTACTAGACTTATTTATCATGGTGATTACAAATGCCGTAACACATAGGATACCTGAGACTAACAAATATTATACATGAACTATATTTCGATAAAAGATAGAGACAGATACTCATATGCTATAAACATCCTTGAATTTTCACATCAATTTTTTAAAAGAAATATACATAACATAAAACTTAACAGATCTGAATTGTCTATTTCCTCATGGGTCTCATCATCTTGAGTTGAGTAACTGCTGCCAACTTTAGAATGACACATGGCCTTCCATTTCTTAGAATCCCCACATGGAGAAAAATAACCATTTGTATTACCTCTCTGGCCCTTATACAAATTCAATGTGCTGACATCGATCTCAAGTCTGCTGAATCCTCTCACGGGCACTGTGCCTTCTGGGGTAATGAAAACCTAACCTGATGCATACATTGAAAATAACTTTAGAGATTCCTTCCTTAAACCAGGGCTTCCCTGATAACTCAGTTGGTAAAGAGTCCGTCTACAATGCAGGAATCCCCGGTTTGATTCCTGGGTTGGGTAGATCCACTGGAGGAGGGATAGGCTACCCACTTCAGTATTCTTGGATTTCCCTTGTGGCTCAGCTGGTAAAGAATCTGCATGCAATGCGGGAGACCTGTGTTCAATCCCTGGGTGGGAAGATCCCCTGGAGAAGGGAAAGGCTACCCACTCCAGTAAGCTGGCCTGTAGAATTCCATATATATAGTCCATGGGGTCAGAAAGAGTTGGACACAACAAAGTGACCTTCACGTTCACTTTCCTTAAACCTACATGATGAACTGGTGCAGTAGTGTGTGATTTGAGTTTCTCCATTATTGAGTTTTTCTTTTTTTTTTTTTTGAATAGTGGATAATCTCCTTCATTCCCATGTTTGCTTATAGACATCATGCCCAGCTGCCTTTACAGTTCCTCTTTTCTACTCAGAAACTTGAACATTTCTTCTCCATTTCTCAAGACGGATTGGTTGTCACTATCTTGGTTTTAGCTTCCCATGAGGCAGAGCCTATGATAAAGACTTCTGTCCAGGTAATTTATCTGGGAGATGACCCCAGGGAGTAAAAGTCCACTGACTCTTACTCATGGGACAATCATCAAGACAAGGTGAAAACAATGATGTAAGAATATGCTACAGAGATGGTCAGAGCTAATAGAGAGAGGCTCGTTCTGAGCAGTATCTTCTGAGTAACAAAGGAGACTTTGCCTCAAATTGTCTGCCCAGGAAAGGACAGGGACAGGGATCCATTGTCTCCTATGAGCCACTGGTGAGGGTTCCTTGTGAGGCTATTAACGTCTCTGTAATTTTCAGCTACGTATGTGTGGGTGCAAAGTGTATCAGCAGAGAAGACCCGGGGGGTAAACAGAGGATGTGAGCATGGGCTCCAGGGTTATCAGTATCAGCCACGTGGTTCAAAGCCTTACCTTTGCTGCAGCCATGCAGGGTGACTGGGAGGCCAAAATGAGGCTGCGAGGTGGTGATAAGATGTGTTTAGTAGAGTCCAGCCTCACTCATGTGTACCCAACTTTAAGTCTAGTGTATCGCGGAGCTGTCAGGTGAGGCCAGCAGCGAATCTGTAAAACCGACTTACTACGGCGGGGGAATGAAATAAGCTGCAGTCTCCCCTGATACAGGCTGCAATTAAACTTAGGCATGAGCTCAGTCACTCAGTCCTGTCCAACTCTCTGCTATCCTATGGACTGTAGCCCGCCAGGCTCCTCTGTCCATGGGATTTCCCAGGCAAGAATACTGGAGTGGGTTGCCATTTTCTCCTACAGCAGATCTTTCCTACTCAAACCTGAGTCTCTGGCATCTCCTGCATTGGTGGATGCATTCTTTACCACTGAGACACCTGAGAAGCCCTTTAATTAAACTTACTGTCTCCCTAAACCACCTTCCATTTCCCTTTCCTTGGGCCAGAACTCCAGCTTCTCTTGGCTGTCTGCTGGTGGGTGACCGGATGCGTCTCACCCTGGGCTGCCATGCTCCTGCCGGTCACAGCGCAACTCTGCTCAGTCACCGCTGTCCACAGAGCACATCTCCTGGCTGCAGACACGCCATGTGTCACCAATGAGGAGCAGCACCCTCCCTTCTCACGGTGATTATTTTCAATGATCTATTTGGGTGCAATGCTTTCTTGATCAATTGTTTCACAGGTATGAGATGCCCAAACTGACCTGACACTATTGGGTGCTGACAAACTGAGGGGAATGTTTGTTTTTTCCCTGGAGAAACTTCACCCCTAGGAACAACAACTCTACAACAGAGTCTAAGGTTGTGGGGGAGACTACCACATACCAGCTGATTGCTGCAAGTGTGCAAAGGAAGATTTTCACTATTCAGTCCTTTTGGGACCCCATCCACCTATTCCATCTGTTAGGCACTCAGCACTCTCTGTATCAGCTATTGATTTACTGAATATACCCCATCCTGTAGGACACATCCCACCTCTGGAGGGGTCATTCCCAGGCTGAGGTTCACCGACGCCTTTCAAAAATCATTCCGCAAAAAAAAAAAAAAAATTCCACTGTTATTAAACAGAAGTTTTACTTAATTATGTTTTATCCTGTAACTGCAGAAGAATTTTTCATATGAAAATGATCTTTAAACGGTACCTGACAGACCCTGTGGTTTTACTGAGTGCACAAAGATGATGCCTGCCTTATCCGAGTCTGTCATGTTCTTTATTACCAGGCTTCTGAAGCAGTTCACCCAGAGTGGACAACCTCAAAGCCCAGGGATTATCATTGCCTGGTGGAAATCAAAGGATGGAGCTACCGCAGAAGTGAATTCTCCCTCCTGCTTGAAGCACATCTTAATTCTGCCGCCAATGAGGGACTTGGTAACCGTGATGCTAATATGTGCAAGTGAGGTTACCACTAGACCTCCTGTTTAAACAACAGGATCCCTACTGTGATCCATGGAGGAGGAGTTGCAGCATTCCCCCTGGGAATCTTATTCCTTAGATGAAAATTTATGACCAACCTGGCAGTGTATTAAAAAGCAGAGACATCACTTTGCCAACAAAGGTCCATCTAGTCAGAGCTATGGTTTTTCCAGTAGTTATGTACGAATGTGAGAGTTGGACCATAAAGAAGACTGGGCCAAAGAATTGATGCTTTCAAACTGTGGTATTGGAGAAGACTCTTGAGAATCCCTTGGACAGAAAGGAGATCAAACCAGTCAATCCTGAAAGAAATCAACATTGAATGTTCATTAGAAGGACTGGTGCTGAAGCTCCACTACTTTGGTCACATGATATAAAGAGCCAACTCATTGGGAAAGACCCTGATGCTGGGAAAGATTGGAGATAGGATAAGGGGGGCTGCAACAGAGGATGAGACCGTTGAGTAGAATTGTTAGCTCCATGGACATGAGCTTGAGCAAACTCCAGTAGATAGTGAAGGACAGGGAAGCCGGATGTGCTGCAGTCCATGGGGTCGCAAAGAGAGGGACATGATGGAGGAACTGAACAACAATAACAATGGGGATCTGAAGAGCAGCCTCTACCTCTCTTTGTAAGCAGAACCCAAGTCAATTTACTCATCGGTGTAGCTTATTTGAGGATAGATCTCAAGAAGTAGGAGTGAGGTCCTCTGTCCAACAGGGAAGGATGGTGTTATCTGTCTGCTCCTGACTCCCTTTGTTCAGGGGCTGCCCCAGGCTGTGCTAACTCCCTCTGCACTCCGACTGTCTGTTCCTGTCTAGCTAAGTAAGACTCTGCCTCGTTCCCAACTCTGGTGTCAGAGACATATGGGGCAGAGAGCTGGAAAAACAGCTTGTGGGCTCGAAGACGCTTTCTGTGAGGGGTGCACCAAATGCAGCAGGAAGCTGTATGTCACAGCCATGAGCAGCCAGAGCCCAAGGGAAGGCCAAGACAGCGGAGCAGGTTCAAAACAGGAAGCAGATGCCTCGTCTTTGTCAGAAGGTGAGATATTCTTCTCTGTGACCTGTCACAGTACTCTGCACGCACTCTGATAAGCAGCTGATTTCTGGTGGCTGGACCCTGATCTCCTGAGGTTGGACACTGAGTCTTTATTTTGCACTCTTTTTTTTTTAATCTTTGCACATATTGAACATAGCATTCATACTTTCTGAATGATTAAATAAAAGATTTTAAAACTTCACATGTGAATGCATCTTTATAGTTTACTATTTTTCAAAATTTTTTCTCTTGCGTCATGTTTTACTGAGTTCGTCTTCCAAAGGATCACATTTTATTAGTCCCATTTTATAGATGTAGAAACTATTTGAAATATCTCCAAGGTTATTAAACAGGGGTTGATTCAATCCCTCCAAGATTATCTAAGTAAATAAATGAATGTTTCCTGGAAATAGCAAATGTGACTTCCAGTCAAGCAAATTAAGTAAAAAGAATTTGATAGTGGGTCAGTTTTTGCAGAGCAAGCTTGGAGAAGAGGTTGAAATTTTAATGTAAAGTTTTTCAGAGAAGAGAGTGTTTAGGAATGGAATCCAGGGCACTAAAAGTAAGCTTTCCCTTTTTCAATGACTTTCAAAACCTGTATCAGATGTTCAAATGCCATTTCTCCAGGCTCAGAGAACAATGGCAACAATACATTCTCTGCTTGACCCCAAATTCCAGTTGCCATAACAACTTGAGACAGTTCTATAAATGAAGATGTGTTTATTGTACAATTTTGCATTGAGAAAAAAAGATATATCCTAATATACTTTTTTTCCTCAGTGTGTCATCTATATTGTTGAATTCTTTAATGATATATTTAATTAGCCTACATGTAAATACACTTGCTTGGAAGTATATTGGCGCTAATTGCACTTCAATTTGAAATGGTTTTCTGGTTTTCTAATGATTTTAAAAGGGCTTGTATAGCTATCCCTGGCAAGTGTAGTGGAGCTATTTCTGCCTGGAATGAGCTGGCGAATAACCTCAGTTCACTCATCATTGTCACAGCAGAGACCTAACCAAGGGAATAACCATACAAAGGCAGCAGAGAACCAAGAAGACAACGTTTAAAATCCACAGAGATCAGGACTAACAGGAAAAGACCTGCCCCCAACCACAGTGGAACAAAGACCAAAGAGACAATGTCTTTTTTTTTTTGCTCCTTTTATAGAAGCAAGGAAGACTGAGTGAGGTTATCATAGATACTGTTCTTCTGAGTGACCAGACCATCTATAAACGCCCTTTATAGTACACTCAAAATAGTCATTATGGAAATTAACTAATTAACCTAGGTAAGCCAATGTTATAAACAAGCTGTAAAAGAGCTAGTTTTCCTCTATCAAGATGAGGTTCTGCTACTGGGCATTTTTGCCGTCATCAGTTTTCACAGCTGTGTTGTACTCCACAGGTAGCAAAGCAACAGTGCATATATTACCTCCCTTAATTTAAGGAAACTGCATAGGAAATGTGGATACGAAGCAGAGAAAATGAACCTGATCCCTTCCTCTGCCGTATTTTAATTGTATGACCTCAGATCTATACTTTCCTGGGTCTCAGCTGCTAAACAGGTAAAGTCAAATGATGAAATACGGCTCGAAAGTTTATTGTGAAGATGAATGGATTTCATGTGCTGGAATGTGTTACAGATGTTAAGACTTTATCTTTCATTTAGAATTGTATAGGTTTGTTTTTTTTTGTTTTGTTTTTACAGGCTTCCTTGATTAGGAGAGGAAGTCTCCTGACCAATTGTCACATTGGATTCAAATTAATCATTGCTGTTTAGATGCTAAGTTGTTCCAATCTTTTGGGACCCAATGGACTGTATCCCATCAGGTTCCTCTGTCCATGGGATTTCCCAGGCAAGAATACTGGAGTGGGTAGGCATTTCCTCCTCCAGGGGATTTTCTTGACCCAGTGATCAAATACACATCTTCTACTTGGGAGGTGGATTCTTTGCCACTGAGCCACCTAGGAAGCCTGAATTTAAATTAGGGCATATGCCTTTTTTAAAAAGCAGCTTATAATGTTTGTGGCAGAAAAAAAAAGTGATTATATGCAATTACTCTTGGGAACAATATGTAATCAGATGTATGGTTGCATGGAATATATGAGTATGGGGCATTTCAGAGAAATTCTAGTTTCTAAAATGGCACAAAGACTTCTGTGGAATTTAAGAAATTCAAGCATGGTCTCAAGGAACAGATCCAACCTCAAGTAATATGACACACTCATTTGATGAAAATGACTAATAACAAATATAAGTGTTAAAAATAGAAATGGCTGTAAACAGACACAGTAGTTAAACACACACACACACACACACACACAGTTGATTCAAATGAGAGTCCAAGATGCCAGGAATTAAATAAGATACCAAAGACCTTCATAAACAGTGATGACACCAGAGCAGTCCAAGGGAATTGTGAACAAAGATACGTGCCTCAGGGATGCGGCTGTGGGATTTTAATGCTTAGAAGAGGAAAGGAGTCCAGGCTTTCAGATAAAATAGTGTCAATGAGAAGTCGGTCATAGCATCAGTTCTGCATCACAAATAGGAAGTGCTTTAAATTTACTTTGACTACACTAAGTAAGATGTGATAATACCACATCCAGAAATGAAGGCTGATCTAACAAATCTCAATGCCTTTAGAGATTTGAAAAACAAAGGATGACCTTGTTTTCAAAGACCCCATTCACAAAGGAGGGTTCAAGGAACCCTCACATCTAAAATAGCCTCTACTGAAAAATAGTAGATAATAATAACTGCAAGCAATTTTGAGACACAGTGTCTCTAAAATGCTAAAGAAAAAAAAATGCAGAAATTCAATAAACAGGATAATTGGTGGTGGTAGTGGTTTAGTTGTTAAGTCCTATTCAACTCTTGCAACCCCATGGACTGTAATCTGCCAGGCTCCTCTGTCTTTGGGATTTTCCAAGCAAGAATATGGAGAGAGTTGCCACTTCCTTCTCTAGGGATCTTCCCCAACTAGGGATCGAACCCACATCTCCTGCACTGCAGGAGTATTCTTCACAGCTGAGCCACAAGGGAAGCCCCAGACAGGATAATTCAGGTGAGTTCAGTTGCTCAGTCATGTCCAGCTCTTTGCAACCTCATGAACTGCAGAATGCAAGGCCTCCCTGTCCATCACCAACTCCTGGACTTACTCATACTTATCTCCATTGAGTTGGTGATGACATCCAGCCTTCTCGTCCTCTGTTGTCCCCTTTTCCTCCTGCCTTCAATCTTTCCCAGCATCAAGGTCTTTTCAAATGAGTCAGTTCTTTGCATCAGGTGGCTAAAGGATTGGAGTTTCAGCTTCAACATCAGTCCTTCCAATGAATATTCAGGACTGATTTCCTTTAAGATGGACTGGTTGAATCTCCTAGCTGTTCAAGGGACTCTCAAGAGTCTTCTCCAAAACCACAGTTCAAAAGCATCAATTCTTCAGTGTTCAGCTTTCTTTATAATCCAACTCTCTGTCCATATATGACTACTGGAAAAACCAGTAGATGGACTTTTGTTGGCAAAGTAATGTCCCTGCTTTCTAATGTGCTGTCTAGGTTGGTCATAATTTTTATTCCAAGGAGTAAGCATCTTTTAATTTCATGGCTGTAGTCCCCATCTGCAGTGATTTTGGAGCCCCCCAAAAATAAAATCTGTCACTGTCTCCATTGTCCCCAAATATTTGCTATGAAGTGATGAGACCAGATGCAATGATGTTAGTTTTCTGAATGTTGAGCTTTAAGCCAACTTTTTCACTCTCCTCTCTCACTTTCATCAAGAGGCTGTTTTAGTTCTTCTTCACTTTCTGTCCTAGGGTGGTGTCATCTGCATATCTGAAGTTATTGATATTTCTCCCGACAATCTTGATTCCAGCTTGTGCTTCATCCAGCCCAGCATTTCTCATGATATACTCTGCATATAAGTTAAATAAGCAGGGTGACATTATATAGCCTTGATGTACTTTTTCCCTATTTGGAACCAGTCTGTTGTTCCATGTCCAGTTCTAACTGTTGCTTCCTGACTTGCATACAGATTTCTCAAGAGGCAAGTCAGGTGGTCTGGTATTCCCATCTCTCAGAATTTTCCACAGTTTATTGTGATCCACACAGTCAAAGGCTTTGGCATAGTCAATAAAGCAGAGATAGATGTTTTTTTGGGGGAAACCTCTTGCTTTTTCGATGATCCAATGGATGTTGGTAATTTGCCTCTGCCTTTTCTAAAACCAACTTGAACATCTGGAAGTTCACAGTTCACATATTGTTGAAGCCTGGCTCGGAGAATTTTGAGCATTACTTTACTAGTGCGTGAAATGAGTGCAATTGTACAGTAGTTTGAACATCCTTTGACATTGCCTTTCTTTGGGATTGGAATGAAAACTGACCTTTTCCAGTCCTATGGCCACTGCTGAGTTTTCCAAATTGTTGGTATATTGAGTGTAGCACTTTCACTGCATCATCTTTTAGGATTGAAATAGCTCAACTGGAATTCCATCACCTCCACTAGCTTTGTCCATAGTGATGCTTCCTAAGGCCCACTTGACTTCACATTCCAGGATGTCTGACTCTAGGTGAGTAATCACACTATCATGATTATCTGGGTCATGATGATCTTTTTTGTATAGTTCTTCTGTGTATTCTTGCCACCTCTTCTTAATATCTTCTGCTTCTATTAGGTCCATACCATTTCTGTCCTTTATTGAGCCCATCTTCATAACAGGAAATGTTCCCCTGTTATCTATAATTTCTTTAAGAGATCTCTAGTCTTTCCCATTCTATTGTTTTCCTCTATTTCTTTGCACTCATCACGGAGGAAGGCTTTCTTTTCTCTCCTTGCTGTTCTTTGGAATTCTGCATTCAAATAGATATATCTTTCCCTTTCTCCTTTGTTTTTTGCTTCTTTTCTTTTCACAGCTATTTGCAAGCCCTCCTCAGAAAGCCATTTTGCTTTTTTGAATTTCTTTTTCTTAGGGATGGTCTTGATCTCTGTCTCCTGTACAATGTCACAAACCTCCTTCCATAGTTCATCAGGCACTCTATCAGATCTAGTCCATTAAATCTATTTCTCACTTATACTGTATAATTTTAAGGGATTTGATTTAGGTCATACATGATTGGTCTAGTGGTTTTCCCCACTTTCTTCAATTTAAGTCTGAATTTGACAATAAGGAGTCTTCTTGCCTTGAGAACCCCATGAACAGTATGATTAGGCAAAATGATAGGACACTGAAAGAGGAACTCCCCAGGTCAGTAGGTGCCCAATATGCTACTGGAGATCAGTGGAGAAATAACTTCAGAAAGAATGAAGATACAGAGCCAAAGCAAAAACAACACCTAGTCATGGATGTGACTGGTAGTGGAGGCAAGATCTGATGCTCTAAAGAGCAATATTGCAAAGGAACCTGGAATGTTAGGTCCATGAATCAAGGCAAATTGGAAGTGGTCAAACAGGAGATGGCAAGAGTGAACATCGACATTTTAGGAATCAACAAACTAAAATGGACTGGAATGGGTCAATTTAACTCAGATGACCATTATATCTACTACTGCAGGCAGAAATCCCTTAGAAGAAATGGAGTAGGCATCATAGTCAACAAAAGAGTCTGAAATGCAGTACTTGGAAGCAATCTCAAAAACAACAGAATGATCTCTGTTCATTTCCAAGGCAAACCACTCAACATCATAGTAATCCAAGTCTATGACTGTATCAGTAATGCTAAAGAAGCTGAAGTTGAATAGTTCTATGAAAACTTACAAGACCTTTTAGAACTAACACCCAAAAAAGATGTCCTTTTCATTATAGGAGACTGGAATGCAAAGAAGGAAGTAGGAAAGAAAATAGGAAGTTAAGAAACACCTGGAGTAACAGGCAAATTTGGCCTTGGAGTACGGAATGAAGCAGGGCAAAGGCTAATAAGAGTTTTGTTAAGAGAACACACTTGTCATAGCAAATACCCTCTTCCAACAACACAAGAGAAGACTCTACACATGGACATCACCAGATGGTCAATATCGAAATCAGATTGATTCTATTCTTTGCAGCCGAAGATGGAGAAGCTCTACATAGTCAGCAAAAACAAGACTGGGAGCTGAGTGGCTCAGATCATGAACTCCTTATTGCCAAACAGGATAATTAGTACCTTGGAATTTGAAATCATAAAATTAAGTATGAGTTCATAAATTTACATGCTTGAAATAATTAGAAAGGCAAGATATAGAACAGGCAAGACTAGAACCTCACAAAAAATATTTTTTTTTTAAGTAAATAAACTTTTCCAGAGAGGAGTTAAAAATCAGGTCAAATATGAAAGAGTGAGTGTCAAAATGGCATCAGCCTTCTCAACAGCAATACTGTATCTCGCACACTTATAAGAAACTCTTAGACACATGCACATCCAGTAATCCTGGAATAAAATTTAGAAATGGTTTTAAATTTGAAATGGATCATAAAACAGGCCAACTAAAACAGATCACACTCTGTACTCTCCAGAAAATCAAAATAAACACTCTATTCTAATAATATGCTATATATTCTAAGTAGATTACCAAGTATGTTTTAGAAAGAATTCTTCTACATAAAAATCCAACTGTTAACTAAGAAGTTCACAAAATATGTGCAAGTTTGCCTTCCTGTAAGGGCAGCAGGCATGTGTTCTCTGAGTCTGTTACTTCGGCAGCTGTAAATCAGTTTCATTTATTCAAAACCCTCTACTTACTATTCACCTTGGATTAGCCAAGTTCTTACTTGGGTCTGCATATCAGAACAACTTGGGAAGATTTAAGAATATATATACATGCTGGAACACACCCCCCAGAATCCAAAGTTTACCGGAGATTTACTAAAGTCAGTATGTTCATATTTTAAAAGCTCCACCAACTGATTCTGAATCACTTAAACCTGGAACTATTGAGTGGGAAGGGTAGCTGGAGGATGGTTTTTTAATATTCATCTGCATTATCATTTAGGCTTTTAATTACCCTGCGAAATTGACTATATATATATATATATATATATATATATATATATATTTTAACTGAGAAAAACTTGTCACATTCACTTTCACTTGATAAATGAGGAACCTGGGACCCAAGTCCAAGTAAACATGTCTTTTTACTTCATTATAGCCAGTTTGTGAGGTTGTATATGTGGGATATGAATTAACAGAAACCTCAGAGATATATATTATGGAGATAGATAGATGATGACAAATTAATACTTTCAAATTGTGGTGCTGGAGAAGATTCTTAGAGTCCCCTGGACAGCAAAGAGATCAAATCAGTCAATCCTAAAGGAAATTATCCCTGAATATTCATTGAAAGGACTGATGCTGAAGCTGAAGCTCCAATACTTTGGCCACTGATGTGAAGAGTCGACTCGCTTGAAAAGACGCTGATGCTGGGAAAAATGAAGGCAAAAGGAAAAAGGGGCAGTGGAAGATGAGATGATTGGATATCATTACTGATGCAATGGACATAAATTTGAGCAAACTCTGGGAAATAGTGAAGGTTGGAGGAGCCTGCTGTACTGCAGTCCATGTGATCGCAAAGAGTCAGAGACTATTTAGCAGCTGAAGAACAACAAGGACAAGACTGATAGACAGATAGATAGTTAGATAGATAAATTAAGTTGTCCAAGAGAATTCAGTTCTATATGAAACTGACAACTTACTTGGATCGCATACTACATTAGACAAAGTGAATGCAAACACAAAAACATCCTTTTCATCACCAAAAACGTCACAGAAAAAATAAGGTCAGGAACATTAATCAATAATTGCAACATGGTATAATAGACCATACATATAATACAGCACAATCTGATAGCATAATAATTTGAAGATGAAATTACAAGGTGATATAGAAGAACAAAACAACAATATCTATCATTGACTATTTCCATGACCTTAACCTAAGGGACGCAGTCCCCTTTTCAGCAGGTAGAAAAAATGATACAGGTTTTTCCTCTTTATTTTCCCTTTTTATTACAGAGCCACCCATTTCCTGGGAGTGAGCTTGTACATCTCAAGATGCTGAAGAGATTGTTTACTGGGTAATTATTAGGATGTCAGTAATTGTACCCCATAGCCACAAACATAATATGAAATATCTAAGTCACCTAAGCTCAGTCTCTCATGCCTTTTTTTTTGACAATTGAATGTTCACACACCACTTCCTCACTCTCAACTCCCACCCCACCCCACCCCCTGCCATACCAAGAGGAAGTGCCATTTATTGAAAGGCCTGATTTTTGAATAAAGCAGCTCTGACTTTCATTCTAGACTCGACTACTTATGTTAGGGGTGACCTTGGGTAAGGGCTTCTCAGGTGGCTCAGTGGTAAAGAATATGCCTGCCAGTGCAGGAGATGCAGGAGCCCTGGGTTCGATCCCTGGGTAAGGAAGATCCTCTGAAGGAGAAAATGGCAACCCACTCCAGTTGTCTTGCCTGGGAAATTCCATGGACAGAGGAGCCTGTTGGGCTATACTCCATGGGATCTCAGAGTCAGACATGATTGAGAGACTGAACACACACACACACACACACCTTAGGTAAATTATTTAATCTTTGGGAGCCTCTGTTTCCTTGTTCACAAAGTGGGAAGAATGGTGTCTCATGAGGGTGTTCTGATCACCAAACCCAACTTGTGTATGTTGAGAGGAGGAGTTTCTCCACACCTCCCACAAGCAATGCTCCAACACCATCTGGGTATCTGACAACTCAATTCCATTTACCTCAATTCTTCACTGTCTATCCAGACATGGCATCATATCCAAAGGTTGAGGGCTCAGTCCTACAAGACCATCTCCTGACCCCTACTCCACAACTTCAGATGCCAGCAGCAAGCCCAGATTGTTAACTGTGTTTCTGATCAACGAGCTACAGAGTTCAGAGATTCCCAAGACCCCTTCCTTGGGTTTGATTCATTTACTAAAGTGATTCACAGAAGCATTTTACTTAACAGGTCATTGGTGTATTATAAAAGAATATAACTCAGGAACAGCCAGATGGAAGAGATGCTTGGCAAGGCATGGGGCAGGGGGGAGCTCACAGGCTCTCTCTACAAGGATTCTCCCAGCACCTCCATATGTTTGCCAACCTGGAAAGCCTTTTAGGTTTCTATGGAGGCTTCATTACATTTTCAAGATTGATTAAATTATTGGCTACTGGAAATTAAAATCAACTTCCAGACCCATTTCTCTTGGAAGGAGGGAGAAAGGGATTGAAAGTTCAAACCCTCTATTCTCAGGATGGGTTCTCCTGGCAACAAACCTCTGGCTCCCATTCTTAGGTTACCAAAGGGCTTTCCAAAAAGTCACTTCAGTGGCATGACAAAAGACACATTTATTGCTCTTATTACAGGGAATGCCAAGGATCTTAAGAGCTGTGAGCCAGTATTGTAAAGGAATTAGCCTTCAATTAATAGAAATAAATTAATTTTTTTTAAAAAAGAGCTGTGAGCCAGGGACTGTAGACAAAGACCAAGCATATATTTCTCATACACAATAGTGTAGTGCCTGATGTACTGGGTTCTTATGAGTGAAATAACATATCACAGAGTTTCAAGCCAAGTGTCTGGCCAACACATATTTTTGGTAGGGATTTGGTATTTTCTCTCTTATCTCCTTTTAAGCAAAGTGAGCATCATAGTTCTGGGCAGTCACTGGAGGAACTACGCACTCAGAATCATCAGCAATTAGATAAAGCAGGCCGCTTGGTTGGTGGCTGTGCAAGACCTCGAGGAGTGTGAGGGCGACCCGAAGGATCTTGCCTTTAGACAAAGGGTCCAGTGGGTGTGCCAAGCCAAAGACTACTGTAGCTACCATTTACACTATATTTTCTACCACTTGTTATTTTTCCTCCTCTTGGGTGTGGCCTGGGAAACAAAAGGTTGAATTAAAGAGCTGGCAAAAAAAAAGAGTTTAAGAGGTTTTAAAGTTTGACACATTACATTACAGGAAGAAAATCTTTTCACATTTATCAAATTGTCTCATTGGTTTAATTTTAGCTTCCTAGGATGAGTTAGCTGGCATAAGAAATATAGCACTGGCTATATTGGTTTCTTCTTTCTTCATTGGTACTTCTCATGAAGTAGCAGAGAGGCCACCTGTCTGATTGCTCAGCTCAGTGGCCCTTGATTTCAAAAAAGGAAAAAGAGTGTGCAGAAAAGGAAGCTGGCCTTGCAGAACTTATTAAAATCATGACCAGCAATAGTCCAGGCTTCTTAGCCAACCGGTTAAAAAACATCAAAACAAAAACAAAAACCGGTTAAAAAAATCAAAACAAAAACTCCTCTCAACATAAGATGGATCTCTATTTGTGTGTTTGAAATTTAATTAGCTTAAGGAATTTTTTCCAGAACACTTCAAAACCCACCCAAGATGCTAACATGCTTTTTAAATTTTTTAACAGAATATAGTCCATTAGAACAAAGCTCAGAGAGACTAGGAATCATGTTTGGTTTTGTTTCCTTGTTACTTGTAGCTTCAATATTTAGAACAATAATATGTTGTAAATGTCCATGAATGTTTCAGTTCAGTTCAGTTGCTCAGTCATGTCTGACTCTATGACCCCATGAACCGCAGCACGCCAGGCCTCCCTGTCCATCACTAACTGACGGAGTCTACCCAAACCCATGTCCATTGAGTTGGTGATGCCCTCCATCTCACCCTCTGTCGTCCCCTTCTCCTCCTGCCCTCAATCTTTCCCAGCATCAGGGTCTTTTCCAATGAGTCAGCTTTTCACAACAGGTGGCCACGAATGTTTACTGTATAAATAAAAGTGGCAAATGATTTCTCTTCTCCAGCAAACATCGTGGACTGCACTATCCTGAAATTTTGAAATCCATATTTTAGATGAGAACCAATAAGCCAAGCCTCTGATTTTCTTATTAACTAATATAACAAAAGAGAAATGGACAGGTTAGTAAATATTAGGCAGTGTCTCAACTGCCTTCCTGGGCAAATTTTAGCTGTGGTATTATTCACATCCCGAGTCTTCTTGTTGTTTAGTCTCTAGCCTGGGTCCAGCTCTTTGTGACCTCATGGACTATAGCATGACAGGCTCCTCTGTCCTCCACTATCTCCCAAAGTTTGCTCAGATTTCTGTCCGTTGAGTCATTGATGCTATCTAACTATTTTATCCTCTGTCATCCCCTTCTCCTCCTGCCTTCAATCTTTCCCAGCATCAGGTGGCCAAAGTATTGGAAGTTCAGCTTCAACAACAGTGTATCCAATGAATATTCAGGACTGATTTCCTTCAGAATGGACTGGTTGGATCTCCTTGCAGTCCAAGGGACTCTCAAGAGTCTTGTCCAGCACCACAGTTCAAAAGCATCAGTTCTTCAGCACTCAGCCTTTTCTATGGTCATACTCACACATTTGTACTGGAATACTGAAAAAACCACAGCTTTGACTATATGGACCTTTGTTGGCCACGAAATGTCTCTGCTTTTTAATATGCTATCTTAGTTTGTCCTAGCTTTCCTCCCAAGCAGCAAGTGTCTTTTCATTTCATGGCTGCAGTCAGCAACCACAGTGATTTTGGAGCCCAAGAAAACAAAATCTGTCACTGTTTCCACATTTTCCTCTTCTATTTACCTTGAAGAGATGAGACTAGATACCATGATCTTGTTTTTTTTGTTTTTTTGTTTTTTTTTTTAAAGGTAGTGATCCAAAGGTAAGTTTAATGTTGAGTTTCAGGGGCTTTCCTGGTAGCTCAAATGGTAAAGAGTCTGCTACCATGCAGCAGACCTGGGTTCCATCCCTGTGTTGGGAAGATCCCCTGAAGAAGGAGATGACTGTTGTTGTTCAGTCACTCAATCATGTCTGACTCTTTGCGACCCTATAGACCACAGCTTCCCTCTCCTTCACCATCAACCAGAGCTTGCTAAAACTTATGTCCATAGAGTTGGTGATGCCATCCAACCATCTAATCTTCTGTCCTCCCCTTCTCTTCCTGCTTCGATCTTTCCCGGCATCAGAATCTTTTCTAATGAATTGGCTCTTCTCATCAGGTGGCCAAAGTATTGGAATTTCAGCTTCAGCATCAGTCCTTCCAATGAATATTCAGGGTTGATATCCTTTAGGATTGACTGGTTTAATCTCCTTGCTGTCCAAGGGACTCTCAAGACTCTTCCCCAATACCACAATTCGAAGTCATCAGTTCTTCAGTGCTCAGACTTTTTTATTGTCCAGCTCTTACATCCACACATAACTACTGGAAAAACCTTAGCTTTGACTATACGGATCTTTGTAGGCAAAGTAACGTCTCTGCTTTTTAATATGCTGTCTAGGTTTATCACCGCTTTTCTTCCAAGGATAAAGCGTCTTTTAATTTCATGGCTGCAGTCACTATCCACAAGAATTTTAGAGCCTAAGAAAATAAAATCTGTCACTGTTTCCACTGTTTCCCCCTCTATTTGCCATTAAGTGATGGGACTGGATGCCATGATTTTCATTTTTTTGAATGTTGAGTTTTAAGCCAGCTTTTTCACTCTCCTCTTTCACCTTCATCAAGAGGCTCTTTAATTCCTCTTCACTTTCTACCCAGAGATCAAATTGCCAACATTTGTTGGATCATAGAAAAAGCTAGAGAATTCCGGAAAAACATCTACTTCTGCTTCATTGACTATGCTAAAGCCTTTGACTGTGTAGATCATAACAAACTGTGGGAAATTCTTTAAGAGATGGGAATACCAGACCACCTTACCTGCCTCCTGCAAAACCTGTATGCAGGTCAAGAAGCAGCAGTTAGAACTGGACAAGGAACAAGGGACTGGTTCCAAATTGGGAAAGGAGTACATCAAGTGTGTATGTTGTCACCCTGCTTATTTAACTTATATGCAATGTCCATCCTGTGAAACGCTGGGCTGGATGAAGCACAAGCTGGAATCAAGATTGAGGGGAGAAATATCAATAACCTCAGATATGTAGAAGACACCACCCTATTGGCATAAAGCAAAGAGGAAATGGCCACCCACTCCAGTATTCTTGCCTGGAGAATTCCATGGACAGAGGAACCTGAAGTGCTACAGTCCATGGGGTGGCAAAGAGTCGGACACAACTGAACAAATTTCACTTTCACCTTTGAAGAGTAGAAGAGGACAGTGAAAAAGCTGGCCTGAAACTCAAGTCCCAGGTCATGAGAGGCAAAACTGAGCA
Source organism: Bos javanicus (assembly GCF_032452875.1). NCBI lineage: Eukaryota > Metazoa > Chordata > Mammalia > Artiodactyla > Bovidae > Bos > Bos javanicus. Next base: position 5,356,905 of record NC_083881.1, read on the forward strand.
TCTGAATAAAACAGCAGGTAAATGCAGCAGGACTGAGGTGAAACAGCAGGACCGATCCCTAGGTGGGAAACCACAGAATCAATATATTGCCAAAAAGCATCCATTGAGGAAAATGGAGTTGGACAAGTCCTCAGCACAACTATAAGGGAAGAGAGGAGAAAGTCATATTTCAGGTAAAGATTAGCAGTCAGGTAAAGATTAGCAACTAAAGAGCAACAAAATGGTCAGATTCCCTGTTGGGTATAAGGTGGAGGGTGGTGTAGAAAAGAGGTCCGTGTGCTTATCTGGGAACGTTCCTTGAGAACACAGCAATGGTGAAGGGAAATGCCTCCCTCCTGAGAACAGAGCTTCAAGAGAAAGACCAAGAAGAGATCTTTTCCCCCTTCCTTCCTCATTTCCTACACTTTTCATATATATTTATGAAATTAGGCAACAGTTATACCACTGTGTGCGCACAGACAGAAAAGAAAGGAAACTGGTCTGGTCTGCCTCGCAGGTCTTAATTCTCCTTCTAACAGGAATGCGACTACCATCCAAAACAATTGCTCAGAGGGAAGACTTGAGTAAAAGTTTTATGGGGAAAATCCACAACACAAGCTGATAAAGAAGGAAAGAAAACTGGGTTAAACTGGATAACAGTGTGGGGGATATTAACCATATCACAGGGGAAAAAAAAATTCCTGAAATTTTCCTGACATTCAATTTCCAATAGGTAGACCATGACACTAACAATTTTGTGGTTTCAGTCTTCTTGCATTGTTAATGATTTTCCTTTGTGCATAAATGTATTGTATTTAATTGGAGGGTAAATGCCTCATGGAAAAGAATCGTGTACTAAAAATCTGTAGCAGAGTATATCCAACTAAACTAAAGTTTTAAACATGTTGATAATAATGATGGCTGTAAGTATTGTGATAATCAGTACTTTATATGTATTTTTACTTTCATTTAATCCTTATGATATGTTAAGAAATGTTATTTGTCATGGAGAAATAATAAACAACTATTTTAACATAATAGCCCTTTATTTTGCTGGTACTTTCCACTTGAAAGAATGGTTTTGTGTTGACTGGAGTGTCATGGTAACTGTATGAATACTGTTACATTAGTAGGTAAGGAGGGCTCATCTGATGGGGGCAGGAAGAGAGATAATCCAGAAGGGTGGCATTTTTCAATTTACATAACAATCCTGTCAAGTTTGAGAGCAGTCACTACACAGCAGGACTTCAGTGAATGAGAAACAAACTATCCCATATGGACACCAGACACAGGAGGAGGCATTTTAGTGAGTTGAGTTATGGGAGATGCATTTCCAAGGGAAAACTTGATAGCTTTGTACAATAGAAAAGCCACGTTTGAAAGCTTATTTCTATGGATAGAGCCAAGGTCATACACTCAAGGAGAGGATAACTATTGAATGTTGTGACCCTGTAGCTCAGTGACGCCCCCTGTACCCATCATCGGTGATTCCTTGTCCCAGACCCTAGAGATCTGGCTCAGTCATTGGCAAAGACAACCCTGGGGGTGAAGATCCACAAATAATTCACCTGAAAGAGGACACAATAAGCAGGGGCAGATGGTGGACAAGCTTATGTCATTAATTATGTGCTGACCTGGCACCAAGAAACCATACATGTAAGGGATGCCAATTAAAAACGTCAACTGTTTTAGAAGAAGAGATTTTATCTTTCACTCTCTTTTTCTCCATCTATAAAATCATTCAGCTTCTACCATACTTTAATTTGAGAAATTGCCCTAACTGAAGAAGAACAAAATCTTAAAATCTTTTTTGTATTAAACATTGATGTACTATTCAAAAATAAATGACATCAATTTATTTCACCCTTTGCAGTTTATAGCAACAGCAACCCTGTCAGTTATGTTAGCAATAACACAATATACCAAACTGAGACAAACATAACAGGCAAAGACACACTAAGGGTTGTAGGAACATGCTATGAAATTTATAGTGTAGATCATTTGCAAAACTGACTATTATTTTTTTTTTATCATAAAACTCATGCTCTTTAGGTCAGACAGATGATATCTATGGGGGAGCTAATCTCCTCAAATAGCCAATGTATTTAATGGCTGAGGAAGTCCTCAATAACTCTTCTTCTAAGACACAATTTCAGAGATAAAATCTTGTGACTCATTGTAAGCCTAGGTACTCAGGTCAGTTCAGTCTCTCAGTTGTGTCTGAATCTTTGCAACCCCATAGACTGCAGCATGTCAAGCTTCCCTGTCTATCACCAACTCCTGGAGCTTACTCAGATTCACGTCCATTGAGTCGGTGATGCCATCCAACCATCTCATCCTCTGTCTTCCCCTCTCCTCCTGCCCTCAATCTTTCCCAGCATCAGGGTCTTTTCAAATGAGTCAGTTTTTCACATCAGGTGGCCACAGTCGTCAATAAGCAGTTTGGGGTGACTGAAGATGTTTACAGGCCGCTGCTTGGTCATCTTCTTTAATGATAGTACTCTTGTATCTTAATGTCTCAGCAGTTATTTTTTATGAGCTGCTTGGATAATATTCTAATTGCTAGTGCTCATTACTCCAGGGCAACATTGCTGATTTTCCCTTTCTTACTGCGAGATCAATCTGGTTGGCTGGTGACCAGATATTATGGAAAGAGAAGGGACAGCTGAAAGCTGAGAAGACAAGACTTGGCATTTGTGAAAGGGGAGTATATCTGATTCTTCCGTACGGTGGGGGTATGACCTTGGGCAGGCTGCTCCCCTCTCTGAGATATTTTATCTGTCTGAAGGCTGGGGACAGTTCCTCTCCTTCCTCTCTTATGGAATCATCTATGGCCCTTCCTTTTCCTGGTCTTTTATGCATCAGTATTTCAACTGCATTCATGTCATGGCCGGCATAAGTACTCGAGCCAATAAATGTACATTACACATCACACTTTTTCATAAATAAATCACTTGGTAATCCTGACTTCAGAGACTGTGGCTGTGTTTCTGATCCCTTGGTCTTGGAACCATCATGAACACTACTGAGTTTTGTGTAACTTACCTCTCACTTGGCTACACGGCACCCTCTCTCTCTCTCTCAATACCCCAAATATGGGCAAACCCAGCAGCTCAGATGACAATCACACAATTTCAAATTCAAAAATGCTCCTTCCACTCTCCTTCCATACCCAAGAGGAGGTGGATTTTATCATCATAACAGTTTAAGAAAACAATGGCTCTTAAAGCACTTTGGGGAAAAAAAGCCAGGCCACCTCACAGAGGTGAGGGGAGGTATGTGTGTGTGTGTATGTGTGTGTGTTTCCCCAATTTAAAATATATTATCCACTACAGTAGGTTCTTTGGAATATACAGCCATGGCTTCTCCCAGATGCAAAGTAGAAAGGCAAGACAAAAGCGATGGTACAGGGAACTTCAGGCACTGAGGGAGAACAGAGCTTGTCCAAAGACTTTCGGCCTTACGTCCTCACAACAGGAAACAGAAATAAACTTCCAGGGCCTTGGTACCAGGTCTCACCTCTTTGTTAGAGGGAGGAGCATGCCTTTAAGTTACTGTTAGAATAAAAACCACCAATCAAAAAAAAACAAAAAAAAACCAAAAAACCACCAGTCACGAAACTGGCCCCTCAGCAGAACCTTGTGTTCAACCACATGCTAATCCAGATTATTTCCTGTACTTTCTCTGACATCAGATTAAATTGTAAATTCTTGGGCCTACTCCTTCCCTGTGGTGGCTCTAGTCACATCTCTTGATCCCAGGAAAGTTCTCATACCCCCATAAGTCGAAAACAAGCAAACAGCTAAAAGTGGTATTAAATGTTTAGACCTAAGGTGCTCTCAATTCCAAGCAACACAGACTTGACTCAAAGATGCTCAACCAGTAAAGCAATCCCATGCATGTCCAGCAGGAAGTCTAAGCAGTTCATTAACACTGCTTTCTCTGTCTTTGATAAGCTGCTTTCTCTAAGTTTGATAAGCTGCTTTATTTTCCTCCTAAGGTAGGTCTCTGGCATCAAAACAGGGTGACCAAACAACCTGGTTTTCTGGGAAAACCTAGTTTGTGCCTTTCACCCGTGATAATCATTAACCACTCTCCCTGTCACTCTCAGTAGGGTCCTGATTTGACAGATGATAAATTACCAGGTCACCTGCATCATATTTTTGCTGCCAGTTGTAAATGGGGTCACACTGCTCCTTGTATCCAGAGGGAGAAAAAGGGATGCTCTTTCAGAAAAGTGAGAACTTACTCATATACCTCCAAAAAATCTCTCCTCCCATTTATTTAGCCCAAATTATGATATGGCGGTGGGGTGGGGGGATGTCCCAGGTGGCGCTAGTGGTAAAGAACCCACCTGCAACTTGGGTTTGATCCCTGGGTTGGGAAGATCCTCGGGAGGAGGGCATAGCACCCCACTCCAGTACGTTTTAAAATTTCTGCATCATTCAGTTATCCAGTACATATTATTGACAACTCACCATGTTTTAAAAATAATTGAGTCACAAGAAAAACAATAATTATAGCATGTCTCACCATAAGAGAAGCCCACACACTGCAATGAAGACCCAGTGCAGCCAAAAAAGAAAAAAATAGCAAATATATAGTATGTTAGAAGGTGATAAGTGCTCTGGGGAAAGGAAAAGGGATAAGCAGGACTAGGAGTGTAGAGGAGGGTCATGGAGACTGACAATCATGAAAAGGTCACGCAAAGGTGGCATCTGGGCTGAATCCACAGGACTCTGAGAGACGTAAAGGACCAAGCCATACAGATATCTCAGAATGTTTAGAATCATGATTTATTCATTTCTATTTCCCTGCATAACGCCTGCAAGGAGCAATTCAATAAATGTTTGATGGATGCCCGTGACTCATAATTGGTTTTCATAGCATAATATTTAATATCCTGATCCCAGTGATTAGATGGATTGTAGTCCCATCTGGACAAAGAGGGAACAAAAAGCTGTCGATCTTCCTTTAGACCATACACATGCCACACGTTCTGGGCTTAACCTGACCTTCATTTACAGAAACAGAGTCACAGAGGGCACATGATTAGCCATGGCTCTCTCTGATGATATTAATCAAAGAATCTCTGAATACACGTGACCCCGTTTTAATTGTCTTTTATGTTGTTTGCCTCTGTGCTTTGCAGCACGCAGGAAGCAGCTACTAAAGTGATTCTATTACATTGGCTCCAGGAATTACAAATCATATGATGCACCCATTATAGAGTGAGTAATAAATAGTGTTGCAATTTTGCAGCAGCTAAATAAATCTTCCTGGATAACATTTTTCTAAGATGTTTTGAGAGTCTCTGTATCAAGTATGTGGAAATCCACCTGCCCTAAAAAAATCACTCTTTATTGGATGAACAGGCAATCTGAACTATTATGCAAATGTGACCTTCTGGGAAGTGGAGGAGCAAAAGAAAACATCCCATCAGCTGTCCAAGTGTATTTTGCCTACACTTCTTTTCTGAATAAAGACGCAAATCTGAGGTATGGAGCTCCAGTGTAATATTCAATCATCATTATTTTCATTGTATGGGGTAGAATTTGCACAAAATAGATTTTTCCATCATTTCATTTTCACTCTTTTTCTGTCTTTACGTTTTAGATGTCTTTCCTAAAAACACAAGACTGAATTTCATTTTTGAGGTTTTCATTCGTATGCTAACTTGTCAATCTGTATTTTTGAATGAAGAATTTAATTCTTTTAGATTTTAAATGATTAGGTATATAGTTCAATTCATCGACGTCTATACTTCCTATTTGTCGTATATGTTCCATGATTCTCTTCTCTCTTTTCTCCTTTGTATTGACATATCCTCTATCATTCTGCTTTCCCCTCTAGGAGTGTTTAAGTTACAGGCTCTATTTTTAGCATGTTGGTGTAGTCTAAGAAATTATAGTGTACATAATTTTGTACAATTATCCTCTCCCCAAACCACACAAAATTCAGAACTTTTCACACCCTTTCAGGTTGACATTAATATGGTTATATTATCTACTTTCATTTCATTTATTTTAAAATTGCAAATACTATATTTTTATACTGTAATTTTGCTGTCATAGATGGTGTGTAGGCATCTTTTCTCAGTCCCATCCTCTCTCTGCCTCCTTTATGTGGGCAGGATCTTGAAGCCTTAAACTACATTTTCCGGCTCATTTATCAGCAAGGTTTCAGTTTAAACTCCATCATCAGGAGGCACTCACATAGCTTTGGAAGACATACAAGAGGCAGGCGCGATCATTATGCTGGCAGGCTGAGGGCTCTGGTTATGGGGAGGGCAGGTACATGGCTTTTGGCAGATGCAAAACATGAGGTTGTGAAAGCGGTTTTCAGGCAACTCCTTACAAATCACCCCTCAGTGTGTGCTGTGCCATGGAGGAAACTGGCAGTGGTGTCTTTCAGCTTCTGCTGTTTATGACTTCCTGTGCTCAGTCGCTCAGTCGTGTCCCACTCTTTGTGACCCTAAGCACTGTAGCCTGCCAGGCTCCTCTGTCCATTGGGTTTTCCTATTAAGAATAATGGAGTGGTTGCCATTTCCTCTTCCGGGGGATCTTCCCAACCCAGGGATTAAACCCAAGTCTCCTGCATTGGCAGGTGAATTCTTTACCCCTGAGCCACCTATGACTTCCTATGACTCTGAAAAGCAGCTCTCCAATGCTCACTAATCTAGCTCTTTTAAAGTTCTTATAAACCTCTATTTCTATTGATTTAAATTATGTCCTTTTTGAAACACTTCAAGTGCTCTCTCTTTTCCAATACGTCTTGACACATGGAATATTTAGTATAGAAATTTGTTCTCTGAAGCATACTTTTTTTATATGGGAATCTGTGATAGGCTATTTGTCTTAGTTAAATGTGAAATAATACACACACCAATAGATAATAGGATACTGGTATTCACAAGTAAGAAGTTAACTTCGATTGTCACTTTTACTTACTTGGGATGAAGTACCTACTATAGATAAGCCCTTGGGACACCTGGCTACTGTTGAAATAAAATAAAAAGGAATATAAAGTCTATGTGGTGGAATTCTAACCTAGATCATGGCTAGAGAATTTGTAGAAAGCAAACGACAAACTTGGGGCTTCAACATCTTTCCTCAAGGCAAGTTTTTAGAGATCCGGAGGGCTTCTCTGAATGTCCTGATAGAACCTGCTGACAGTGTCAAGGCTTCTGATCCCTGGGTTGGAAAGATCGCCAGGGAAGGGAAAGGCTACCACTCCAGTATTCTGGCCTAGAGAATTCCATGGGCCGTATAGTCCATGGGGTCATAAAAAGTAGACATGACTTGAGTGACTTTTCCATTTTTCCTAGAGCTGGATCTTGTGATACTTGGGTTCCTGTTTGCCTACAGTGTGTGCATGCTTGGTCGTGTGTGACTCTTTGCGACCCCATGGACTGTTGACACCAGCACGAAGCAATCTGCCTTATGACTTCAGGAAACACCAGTAGGAGGGATGAGGAAGTGAGACAGGGAAGGAAACAAAGCCAGTAAAGAACATGTTACCAAGCAAGTTATTGCTGCAGCCCCTGGAGCTTACACACGCTGAGAAATTCTGGGAGAGTAGGATGTGCAGTGTGAGGGTACCCCCACCTCATATGGTCAGGTGTGCACACAGGTCAGCACCACTCAGTCTGCTTATGATCGCTGGGGGCTCAGGGAGCTTCAGCCTTTATATTAATAGCAGGGATAGGGAGGATTCCTGCCACTAGAGAAAGTTCTGGCAAGAGGATGCAGCTGCTGTTAGTTGGAAGACTGCTAATTAACACCCTAGCCTTCTGTCTCAAGAGGATTTGGGCAGGACACCCACAGTATCTGCCACATACTGGGTTCAGAATTAAAGCAAAGGTTTCTTCTGTGGATTTTAGGACATTAATTGGAAAAAAAAGGATATTTCAATGAATCTGAATACCCCAAAGCTGCAAATCTCATTAAAATTTTTGAACACTTTGAAGCACCTTGTAAGGGTTTGATAATAACTCTCTTCAAGGCCCACCTATGCCTTCTTGGCCTCCAGACCCAAAGCCAGATTTACATTCTTTAAACTCTCCATCTGTGAGCATCTTGTTCATGCAGTTTTATTCACATATTTACAACATTCTTTGTTCTCCATTCCTTCCTATAGTCTAATATCCCATCTGATATGTCCTCCCAAAACATATCCTTTAGAATTTATCTTACCATGATTTATTGGGTGCCTACTGTTATCAAGACAGTTGTTGTTCCATCGCTCAGTCGTGCCCAGCTCTTTGCAACCCTGTGGACTGTAGCCTTCCGGACTCCTCTGTCCAAGGGATTCTCCAGGCAAGAATACTGGAGTGGGTTGCCATGCCCTCCTCCAGGGGATCTTCCCGATCGAAGGGTCAAACCTGTGCCACTTTTATCTCCTGTATTGCAGGCAGATTCTTTACCCACTGAGCCATTGGGGAAGCCCACAACTAAGTCATTATTACTACTGTTAATTTTGAACTTTTTTTTTTTTTTGCTGTGCTGAGTCTTGCTGTGCACAGGCTTTCTCTACTTGTGGTGAATGGGGGCTATTCCTCATTGTGGTGTGTGGGCTTCTCATTGTGGTCTTGTTGTGGAGCACAGGCTCTAGGTGAATGGGCTTTAATGGTTGTGGTGCAGGCTTTGTTGCTCTGCAGAATGTGGTCTCCCGCATAGCAGGTGGATTCTTACGGAAGGTGTTATTTTGTACTCTTAAGTAATGCTGCTTATACTTCCATTATGTTGAAGTGCACGTGAATCACAAACTTTGAAAGAAAAGTATGAAGCCTTAAAAAAAAAAAGAACATGAGAGTATTTTAATAAATGAGATAAATTAAAGATAATGCAAAACAACTGAGATATGATTAATAGATGGCCCCATCCAAACCATCCACAAAAGAAAATATTCATAGTGTTATGGGCCCCATAAAACTGTCCGTGTTTATGCCTGCCAGTGATTAAGAGATCACAATATATCAGTCACAGTGTTTTGTGAATAAGTTACTAGTTTAATGTAGCTGAACTGAGTGGGGTGGGACTGGAGGGCTGGAGGTGTGCCAGGCGTTTGGTGAATGCTCTGAGACAAGCAACAGTGAAGAAGGAAGCACTCCCTGGACATGTTGTCTTAAACGCTCCAGTAATGTCTGTGTCTTTGGAAAGTTTTGTACTAGATCCTGACTAGCAAGCAGGATAACCCCAGGCCTGAGAATCAAGTTGGATCATTTTGTGTTCTAGGATCTGAGCAAATGGAAAAATAATGATCCTCCTTTCCAGACCGCAATTTGGGGTTTTAATGATTACATACAAAATGTTCTGATGCTGAGGCTCATATATTTGTTAAAATAAAACATGCAGCACTGGGATGGATGCAAAAATTATGTCCACTTTAAAAATGTCTGCATAAGGCAGGAAAAAGAATATTAAAATCATGATATCTTTTTTTATAATCCATGTATAATAAAACTGTGGTAAAGGGGAAGATAATAGATTATTTACATTACATTTTAAAGAGATCCAAGCTAAGTAGATTTCTTAAATAAATGAAGCGTGCCTTTTCAGTTGCATTTCAGGAATTTTGAAGGAAATCCTTTCAAACTGATAGTGGCTATGACCCCTCCCCAACACAAAACAAAATATACTGCTAATAATACAAACATTCTTTAGTCACTCAGGGGCATTTTGATATATTTGATAATTTTTTGGTAAGATAAAAAATATTTTTGATGATTCTTCTTTCTTTTGCTCTTTTCAGAGTCAGCTTACAAGACTCAGTCTTTCACATTACTGCTTCTAATGGGTGTTCACCTGGCGTTGATATAAAATGGAAAGTGCTATATAAATTTGGTAATGCTTCTAAAGAAAAATAATGACAACAATCCCTGTTAATATTTGCTTCCGCAACCTACTTTAACACCCAATTTTTCACATGTCTAATTTGATGAAGGAAGGATTAGTGACTTCGGGAACCATCTCCAACCCAGCTTCTCGGTCTGCAGTACAATCCCTAAGACATACTCAGTACCCAGCCACACTGCACTCTCTGCCTTTCATCACGGGTCACGCCACTATCTCAGACCGGAAGGCCCGCCTCCACATTCCCTGCATGTCCATCATTCATCACTCATGCCCAGATCACAGGAAATTTATGGCCTTCTTGACTGTTTCTCCGGGCATCCTAATTACATGAGGTATTTGGACTCTCCCACGTCTGCCTTCCATTCCAAGGACGGAAGCCTCCTTGAGATCCGGGACTCCATCGATTTACATTTCTGTTCTTGGTGCTTCATACGGTACAACACGAAGTTGTACTAAACCGGTGCTTGTTGAAACGCATCACAGAGGAATGGCTTTTTATCTGAAGCCTGTTATCGCTCACTGTCAGCTCCACCCACTTTAACACAGACAATTTTGTTCCACTCACTCACTCATTAATTCAATAAAAATGTAGCTGGTGTAATTACTATTATTATGTTATTATGTTCCAGCATAATTCTTTCCATCCCATCTCAACTGACAGTTTCAATAAACGTGATGGGATCAGGGTGGGAAACAGGAGGCCTCATGGCAGAAAGGTGGGTAGCAATCAAGGAAATGTTTTGGGAATCCAACCTCAGAAGTAAGGAGAAGGAATGAAGGAGTCCTCCAGCTTTATTTCCTCTCTTCATCTTATTTTTTTAATTTTTTAAGGATCATCTAAAATTAGATGGCTTCCCAGGTGGTAAAGAACCCGACTGCCAACGCAGGAGACAGAAGAGAGGTGGGTTCCATCCCTGGGTTGGGAAGATCCCCTAGAGAAGGGCTTGGCAACCCACGCCAGTATTCTTGCCTGGAGAAGAGCTGGACATGACTGAAGCAACTTAGCATGCACACAAAATGATATGGCAGGAAACAGAAGACTGTATTCCACCAACAGCAGCGTCATCCAGCCTCTCAAACACTGCGGCTTTCTCTCTTTTTTTCCTTTGTCAGGCCGGCCACATCACTGTGCTCATGGATCTACAGCCTGCTTCTCTTCCCTCATAGAAATATTATAAGTTATATTTTATGATTGAATTGATAAGAAAACTAGGGCTTCCCTAATAGCTTAGTTGGTAAAGAATCTACCTGCAATGCAGGAGATCCTGGTTCGATTCCTGGGTTGGGAAGATCCACTGGAGAAGGGGTAGGCTATCCACTCCAGGATTCTTGGGTTTCCCTCGTGGTTCAACTGGTAAAGAATCCACCTGCAATATGGGAGACCTGGGTTCAATCCCTGGGTTGGGAAGATCTCCTGGAGAAGGGAAAGGCTACCCATTCCAGTATTCTGGCCTGGAGAATTCTGGCCTGTACAGTCCATGAGGTCGCAAAGAGTCGGACACAACTGAGGGACTTTCGCTTTGGTATGAAGACTAATACCAAATACCAAGACTAATACTAACACCAATATGTCCAGGGTGGGTTATATTCATTTCTTTCTTCTGCTTTATAAAGACATTAAGGCATATTGGTGGCTCCTCGAAGCATGGTGGTTGTAGGCACTGCACCACTGCATCTGATGTGGGAGACCTCAGCGCCTCCTGCTCCTGGTATTCTTTCAGTGGATATGTTCTCTTTCCTTATCTGACCCCCATTGATCCTTCAGGCCTCAGCTTCAATTCACATGCTTGAACACAGTCTTTTCTGGACCCCTGCCAAACATCCCTTCCAGCAACTTCTCAGACAAAATAAAAATCCTCGATTCCATCATCATCTCCTTTAGAAACCACCAACCCCTCATGTGCAGTAATTCACACTTCTCCATGTAAATGATTATCTAATTAAAGACCATCTTTCCAATAGAGTTTCAGGTCTATTGGAAGGCAGAAGATGTCTGGTCTCTCATATATGGCCATACCCTTGTTGTATATTCAAATCCATTTTAGAAAAGTGTAAGGTTGCAGATATTTTTTCTTCATAGCACGAAGTTATGTCCTCTTTCCTTGGGAAGTGAAAGTGAAAGTCGCTCAGTTACGTCTGACTCTTTGTGACCCTATGGGCTGGTACAGTACATGGAAATCTCCACGCCAGAATACTGGAATGGGTAGCTGTTCCCTTTTCCAGGGGATCTTCCCAACCTGGGGATCGAACCCAGGTCTTCTGCATTTCAGGCAGATTCTTTACCATCTGAGAGACCCTCTAAGTTGTTCTAAACATGACAATGGCTAAATGCAACAGACTGAGCCAAAAAATGTCCATGGGCTCTGATGTGACAATCACTTTGAATCACTGCCCTGCCATTGCCTTGTTATGTAAACATAAAGCCAATCCCTTTCTGTCTCTGAAATTTACTTTTGTTCTTGCTTTTCTTTATAAAGTGGAAATTGAATAGTTGCTTATGGCTGTTATAAGAATCAAAAAAGGTACATAAAAAAATAACAACTTTTGGATGGTCCCCCCATCAGGAAGACAGGAGAGAAATCACTGTAGATCTTCTATGCTGGGAAAGCATGGGGGCTTAGTTGTACTATGTTCTTGAGTAAATATGCATCCTTTTATGAATGAGTGGGATTGCATTTATAAATGATAAAGAATTTAAAAAGTAATAAATATCATCATTATCAGAGTTGACATGCATCGTGAATTTGCGGATTTGTATAATGATTTCTCTTTCTATTGAGTCATCTCTGCAGTGTGCTCATCTGACTCCCTTTGCCCTTTGAGACTGATGACTCTCTCCAAGGATCATCAGACACTGATGCTCCAAGAAAGACTATCAGGATGGCCCTGCGGTTATCTGTTGCCTATTTCAGTTACTGAAGCAGTGCATGCAAAGCTGGCCCTCTCAGCACGATGCCATCAGAAAGAAGAAAGAGAACGAGGCAAAAAGAGCAATAAATCTTGAAAACAATCTTTTCCAATGGATTCCATCTGACATTTGAGTGGAGAAGGGAGTACTACTGGGGAATGAACGAACAGGCATGTGGCTGACAATTCAAGGGAGAGGAAATTAGATGCTATATTGCAAGAGGTTTGGGGAATTGGTTATTAGGTCTCTGCTTTCTGACAGAGATAAATACATTAATACATCCCAGGAAGAATGTTTGCTAAGAGCAAGAATAATCTGTCCACAGTGATGTCTCAAAAAGTAAAAATCTAGAGAAAAGGGGACTTGGGCTATAACATCCGTTGCTCGTTTTAGAAAGAAAGAAGCAAGTAATGTATCTTTAAAAAAGAAAAGGAAAATACAGCTGAAGGACAATAATACTTCAGTCCATGGGACACGGAAAAGAGTCAAATCTTTTGCTGAGACATCATTTCAAATGTGAGTGCTTCTGCTGCCTACAAAAACTGAAGCTGTAACTTCTAATCTTCAAGCACTAGTCAGCTCGAATCTAAAATGACCCCATGCTTATGCACAGCCTTTTAGAATGCTGAACCAGTAGAACTAGGCATTGTGTCCTCATCCACAGAGAGTTAGAAGGGCTTTCTTTAACATCACGGTCACTCAATTGATTCTCCAATCACAAAGCTTATTTCATTTTCACTTCTTATTTATTCATTAATTCATCTGATGTTACCTGAGATACAATCACTGTGTCAGATGTTTAGAATACAGCAGTTAACAATGGGAACAAAACCTCTGTCTTTTTGGAGCCCTTATCCCATTTCAAGGAGGCATCTGGTTTACATACAAGCTGACAAAGAAGTCCAGGGGATGAAGAAAACGGGACAACATGATGAGGCCGGAATAATACTCAGCACCTTTGACTAGGATGATCAAGGAAGACCATTTCAGGAGGTGATATTTTAGTGGAGATCTGATTAATGTAAAGGCCAGTGGCATAGAAATACCTAGCAGGTGAAAGGGAAAGAAAATGAATGGGAAGAAGGAGGAAACAAACAAACACTATTAAGACTCAAACAGAGAAACTCTCTTGACGCATCAAGGACAAAGCAAGGCCAGGGAGGGGTGGCACGGTGAGGGCGCGGGGCCACAGAGTCCTGCAGGCGACACTAAGTGTTAGGGAATCTGACTCGTTTCATGTGTCACCCACTGCTAAAACCGACCCTCCTTTACACATCTGCATCACATTGCTTACAGAACGCTTTCTTATGTTATTCCACTTAATAGCATAACGACCTGGCAAAAGGTGTTACCACTGTTTGGCTGTGAGTGCACTCTGAGTATAAATGAGTGTGCCGCTCTCAAGCTGAGCATCGCTTCTCAGCCTGTCCCTAGTAGCTTGCAGTTGGCAGGTCTTGCACACGCACAACTTCATTAAATCCTTTTAGCTGTCCTGAGCATGCACTTTCCGGAGTTGGAAATGTCCCTTTTCCCCTCAAATTGGCAAGCTTCTTCGCAAATCTGTACATTCTTTCCAGACATTGTTACTGACCCAAAGCATTCTCACCCTAGGTTTCCGTAAAGCTGTCTGTACAGCAGGTATTATTATACTGCACTGCAATCACGGAGCTCCTTGTCTGTCTCTCACTGGCCTAGACACTCAATGCAGGGGCTGTCCTTTCATCTCCGGTGACTGGTACAGGGTCCGTCTATTATATTATTGTGCGCAGACAACAAAGGAAGTGCTTTATGAAAGCCAGAGTAGGATTTTTTGTTTTCAATTTCAGTTCCTTTTAAACCATCTTCTCATCCCAGTTTCGCCTAACATTTCTGGAGGGCTTTTCTCCATTAAGGTCTTAAGTAGCTGCTCTAACACACTAATGTTTGCTATGCTGTTAACAGTTTCTAATGACTTCACACAAAACCCCAGCAAGGTAGCACATCTGAGTGTTAAGCTGTGGCCTCACAGAGAGAGAGACTGCCTTAACCCAAGGTGACCTTGATCTCAGGCTCCAGGGAAAGTTGTGTGATAACATCACTTCCTGTTACCTGCCTAATTTCCCTTTGAGTCAAAATAGTTATGTTTATTGATCCTACACAAAGAAAAAGGTAGTGGCCTTGGTGCTAGAGTTAGGGGTGAATGAGGAAGGCATACCGTTACCTTGAAATGAGATCAAATAAGCATACAATTATAAAAGCAAGTATTAAGTGCTTTCTGTGAAAGCAATGAGTACAAGGTGTGTGCTGGTACATAAAAAGGGCAGGTCTTTCCATCCTAAAAAACGAGGCAAGACTCATCAGAAAAATGTTTGCATTTAAATTTGGCCAAATACCTGGTAATAATAGGTCATCCATAAACGTCTGAATAAATTCTGCTTAAAGTAATATCTAAAAGAAGTTTTAAAAGATGAAAATCATTAGATGTGAATATGTATCTATACACATGTACTGATACTTGGTTCGGTTCAGTTCAGTTGTGTCCGACTCTGTGACCCCATGGACTGCAGCACGCCAGGCATCAAAGTCCATCACCAAGTCTCAGAGCTTGCTCAAACTCATGTCCATCTAATTGGTGATGCCATCCAATCATCTTATCATCCGTCATCCCCTTCTCTTCCCGCCTTCAATCTTGCCCAGAATCAGGGTCTTTTCCAATGAGTCAGATCTTCCCATCAGGTGGCCAAAGTATTGGAGCTTCAGCTTCAGCATCAGTCTTTTCAATCAATATTCAGGACTGATTTGCTTTAAGATTGACTGGTTGGATCTCCTTGCAGTCCAAGGGACTCTCAAGAGTTTTCTCTAACACCACAGCTCAAAAGCATCAGTTCTTTGGTGTTCAGCTTTCTTTACGGTCCAACTCTCACATCCATACATGACTACTAGAGAAACTATAGCTTTGACTAGATGGACCTTTGTTGGCAAAGTAATATCTCTGCTTTTTAATATGCTGTCTAGGTTAGTCATAGCTTTTGTTCCAAGGGGCAAGCATCTTTTAATTTCATTGCTGCAGTCACTATCTGCAGTGATTTTGAAGCCCAAGAAAAGAAAGTCTGTTACTATTTCCATTGTTTCCCCATCTATTTGCCATGAAGTGATTGGACTGGATGCCATGATGTTTGTTTTTTGAGTGTTGAGCTTTAAGCCAACTTTTTCACTCTCCTCTTTCCCTTTCATCAAGGGGCTCTTTAGTTCTTCTTCACTTTCTGCCATAAGGGTGATGTCATCTGCATATCTGAGGTTACTGATATTTCTCATGGCAATCTTGATTCCAGCAGGTACTTCCTTCAGCCCGGCATTTCCCAGGATGTACTGTGTATAAGCTAAATAAGCAGGATGACAATATAAAGCCTTGATGTACTCTATGTCTGGTTCTAACTGTTGCTTCTTGACCTGCACCCAGGTTTCTCAGAAGGCAGGTAGGGTGGCCTGATATTCCCATCTCTTTAAGAATTTTCCACAGTTTGTTGTGATCCACACAGTCAAAGACTCTAGCATAGTCAGTGAAGCAGAAGTAGATGCTTTTCTGGAATTATGTCCCTTTTTTGATGATCCAGTGGATGTTGTCAATTTGATCTCTGTTTCCTCTGCTTTTTCTAAATCCAGCTTGACCATCTGGAAGTTCTCAGTTCATGTACTACTGAAGCCTTGCTTGGAGAATTTTGAGCATTACTTTGCTAGCACGTGAGATGAGTGCATTTGTGTGGTAGTTTGAACATTCTTTGACATTGTCTTTCTTTGGGATTGGAATGAAAACTGACCTTTTCCAGTCCTGTGGCCGCTGCTGAGTTTTCCAAATTTGCTGGCATTTGAGTGCAGCACTTTAACAGCATCATCGTTTAGGATTTGAAATAGCTCAACTGGAATTCCACCACCTCCACTAGCTTTGTTTGTAGTAATGCTTCCTAAGGCCCAATTGACTTCACAATCCATCATCTGGCTCTAGGTGAAGGATCACATAATCATGGTTATCTGGGTCATTTAGATGTTTTTGGATCACAGCCTCTA
The DNA here is from genome assembly GCF_032452875.1 of Bos javanicus. Taxonomy (NCBI): domain Eukaryota; kingdom Metazoa; phylum Chordata; class Mammalia; order Artiodactyla; family Bovidae; genus Bos; species Bos javanicus. The sequence goes on from NC_083881.1 coordinate 5,373,693, forward strand.
ACTCAATGAAAATATGAGCAATGCTGTCTAGGGCCCCCCAAGATGAATGGATCATGGTGGAGAGTTCTGACGAAACTTGGTCCACTGGAGATGGCAATGGCAAGCCACTTCTGTATTCATGCCTTGAGAACCACATGAACAGTATGAAAAGGCAAAAAGATATGACACTGAAAGATGAACTCCCCAGGACAGTAGGTGCCCCGTATGCTACTGGAGATCAGTGGAGAAATAGCTCCAGAAGGATGAAGAGGCTGAGTCAGGGCATAAACAACACCCAGCTGTGGTTGTGACTGGTGAGGGAAGGAAAGTCCGATGCTGTAAAGAACAATATTGCATAGAAACCTGGAATGGTATGTCCATGAATCAAGGTAAATTGGAAGTGTTCAAACAGGAGATGGCAAGAATGAACATCGATATTTTAGGAATCTGTGAACTAAAATGGACCAGAATGGGCAAATTTAATTCAGATGACGATTACATCTACTACTATGGGCAACAATCCCTTAGAAACAATGGAGTAGCCCTCACAGTCAACAAAAGAATCCAACATGCAGTACTTCGGTGCAATTTTTAAAATGATAGAATGATCTCTGTTTATTTCCAAGGCAAACCATTCAATATCACAGGGAGGGAAGAGGGAAGAGGGTTCAGGAAGGGGAACACATGTATACCTGTGGCGGATTCATGTTGATATATGGCAAAACCAATACAATATTGTAAAGTTAAAAAATAAAATAAAATTTAAAAAAATCTATGCCTCAACCACTAATGCTGAAGAAGCTGAAGTTGAACAGTTCTAAGATGACCTACCAGAACTTCTAGAATTAACACCAAAAAAAGATGTCCTTCTCATCATAGGGGACTGGAATGTAAAAGAAGGAAGTTAAGAGATACCTGGAGTAACAGGCAAATTTGGCCTTGGAGTATAAAATGAAGAAGGTGAAAGGCTAATAGAGTTTTGCCAAGAGAACGGACTGGTCATAGCAAACACATTCTTCCAACAACACACGAGACAACTCTTAGACACAGACTTCACAACACAGCCAATACCAAAATCAGATTGATTATATTCTTCACAGTCGAAGATAAAGAAGCTCTATATTGTCAGCAGAAACAAGACTGGGAGCTGACCATGGCTCAGATCATGAACTTCTTATTGCAAAATCCAGACTTAAATTGAAGAAAGTAGGGGAAACCAGTAGACTAGTCAGGTATGACCTAAGTCAAATCCCTTACGATTATAGATTAGAAGTGACAAATAGATTCAAGGGATTAGATCTGATAGAGTGCCTGAAGATCTATGGACAGAGATTAGTAACAGTGTATAGGAGGGCATGATCTAAACCATCCCCAAGAAAAAGAAATGTAAAAAGATTGTCTGAGAAGGCCTTATGAATAACTGATATTTGGAGTAGAGGCTAATAGTTTAAAATGAGCAGGTTTAAACTGATTTAAATCCTACAGCACTTGTTTTTATTGTTCAGTTGTTCAGTTGTGTTCAACTCTTTGTGACCCCATGGACTGCAGCACGCCAGGCCTCCCTGTCCATCGCCAACTCCCAGAGTTTACCCAAACTCATGTCCATTGAGTCGGTGATGCCATCCAACCATCTCATCCTCTGTCGACCCCTTCTCCTCCCACCTTCAATCTTTCCCAGCATCGGGGTCTTTTCCAATGAGTCAGCTCTTCACATGAGGTGGCCACAGCACTAACTTTGTCAATATAGTCAACATGCTTAACCTACCTGACTCTTACTTATGGTGATGTTATGAGGGTTACCTGAGATAATACATGCAAAATACTTAGAATGGTGCCTGGACCATGGACCCCCTCACTGGGTCTTGGTCTCAGTCAATATTGCTATTGTTCCCTTTGCTGTTATTGTCAGAGTAACACAATGACATTTGACACAGCTTATTGTCAATACACTGTGTGTATTGTGATACAATATATGTTAATGAATTAAAAATTTAGCATTATACACAGGGAAACTAAGGCTGCAGGAGAGAAGTGACTTGACCTGTGACGGTGAGGTAATTAGGCCCTAGGGGTCAGTTGACCATCCTTCTAGTGGTCTCTGTCCCCACAAAGCCACTTCCTGCCCCTCCTTCATGTCCAGCTAGCTACCTTCTCCACTCATCCAGGACAGACTGCCCCAAATGTGGGAGCCTCAGTAGCTACTGACCTTTACACCCCCAAGATTACCAATGGAGGAGCAGAGATCTCCGCAGTAATGGGCAGCTCATCTAGACCTGAGTTTGCTTGAGAGGGGTTCAATCTGTGGCATAGGAGACAAGCAGTGTTACTCCATTCTCAATGGCTCATCATCCATTCAGTGTTCACTTACATGATACAAGAGAAGGCAACTTGAGATACGTTGCAAGCAACTTCTTTGCTGAATTAAGAGCTAATATTGGATAAAAACTTCACAATGTAAAGGCTTCCCAGGTGGCTCAGTGGTGAAGAATCCACCTGCCAATGCAGGAGATGCAAGAGACACAGGTTTAATCCCTGGGTCAGGAAGATCCCCTGGAGGAGGAAATGCAACCCACTCCAGTATTCTTGCCTGGGAAATCCCATGGACGGAGGAGCCTGGCGGGTTCACAAAGAGTCAGACACAACTGAGCACACAGGCATACACACATTCACAGTGTAATGGTTACAAATATGCCACACTTTTATATTTAAGTTCATTATCTATATTTTATCCGGCACTTTACGTTCAGACAATCAACACAATAAACCAGGCTCTGATCTGCAGCATGTTGTAATTCCTATGGTATAAATATTCCCATAGCCTATTTCAAGCTACCAATGTGACTCAACTGAGTATGGAGTTGGTGCAGCAGTCAGCATCATATAGTTTTTCCACTATACTGATACACAACAGTAAAATTGATGAGTTTCCATGTTGATCTCTGCTTTTAACATAACAGTAAAATTTATATTACTGTAAGTCAGGAGGAGAAGGGGACAACAGAGGATGAGATGGTTGGATGGCATCACTGACATGATGGACATGAGTTTGAGCAGCCTCTGGGAGTTGGTGAAGGACAGGGAAGCCTGGTATGCTGCAGTCCATGGAGTCACAAGGAGTCGGACATGACTGAGCGACTGAACTGAACTGAACTGGAGTATAACTTAATCTTTAATAATGGCTATGTTTAACAGCCAATTTGCAAAATCCTCCCCAATTTAACAATTGACTTTCATGATCCAATAAGATGGCTCCAGCATACCGCTCAATAAAAGACAGGTCGATGCTGAACAATCAAAAAGTAATATGTAGTCATCAGGTAAAGTCAGATTTGAGACTGTATTTTGAATTGTAACCTTCTATTTGTGTATGTGAATGTTTGCTGGGGGGAGGGTCAGTTCTTAAAACACACAGATTTTCACTGAACTAGTCCTGTGCTGCTCTCTGGGTGTTTTGATTTATGATTTTTGCACTGTGTCAAACTCTGCTTGTTTGCCTGACTCAACCATGGTTTTAGCTCTGAAATACCTGCTAGGTATGCTCCTTTACCTTCTAGAAAGGAGGATGTAATCAAAAAGCAAGGTGATTTCGCAGGGCCATGACACATTGATAGTGTATCTCACAAAATGCACAAATTAATGGTCAGTTTAGGTGCTTTTCTGCTCATTTTCATCACATCTCCCTTGAACTTCCAAATCTGGGCATTCATCAGTGCTGGGGAAAATGTGTGATTTTCTAAACAAGTTTATCCCTTCTATCAAGTAAACTCGCTTCTATAAGAAGGCAAATGCTGAAGACTAAATTGGAGTGAACTCTTATTACTGATTTCAAATATGGAAGTAAATGATTCTCAAGGTCAGAAGGAAGGTCATTTCTAGCTTCATGGGTATTGCAGCCACCTTGATCCAATTCTGTCCCTGAAGCTTAGCCCTGTGCACTCTGGCTGCCCCAGAGCCTACAGCTCTCTTGGGAAAGAATTAGCCACAGAGGAGGGTTTAATGAGCCTGACAGTCTTCCATGGCTCCTATGCGCCTCTTGACAGCCGGGTGTAAAATGCTCCCCAGGGGCTGGTAAGACAATAAAATCTCAGAGTTGAAAGGCAGCTCAGCTCTGAGAGTAATCCAACTTTTCTGTTTCACACATGGGGCCACTAATATTCCTGCATGTGAACTCACAGTTCAGAGATGGAGGTGGAGAGTTTGCAGAGCCGAAACCCAAGAGTCTGCGTCTCCATTCGGGAAGCCTTTCTCTCATCACACAGGTCCCTTCTCGAGATCATAAGAGGCTGCACTGCATATAATTTAGGCAGTGCTGTCAATCTCCAAATGTCACAGTGCTTCAGTAAAAGGAAATCCAAAGAGAAGTAGTAAAAACAACCCATGGAAATGTTAATATAAGCTGGGGCTCTAACAGGGACTGAGACTTTAATACTAATAATTATTACTATGAACTGGGAGTCTAATACAAAGGACTGCACAGGGAAGAAGATACTGAAATGGGCTTTGAACGATGAGTGGAGGAGAACCCTTACTTTTAAGCAGAGCATTTGCAATTGCAGTGCGGCTGCTGCTGCTAAGTCACTTCAGTTGTGTTCGACTCTGTGCGACCCCATAGACGGCAGCCCGCCAGGCTCTGCCATCCCTCGGATTCTCCAGGCAAGAACACTGGAGTGGGTTGCTATTTCCTTCTCCAATGCATCAAAGTGAAAAGTGAAAGTGAAGTTGCTCAGCCGTGTCCTACTCTTCGTGAACCCATAGACCGCAGCCCACCAGGTTCCTCCATCCATGGGATTTGCCAGGCAAGAGTACTGGAGTGGGGTGCCAGTGCCTTCTCCAACATCTTAGTGCAGCATGGTACACAGACACGGATTAGTATAGTGACTCTCAGTTAAAAGACTTGATATTACCATTATGCAATCATATGCTTCCTTACATATTTTTACCCAGTTTACAGAATAAAAAATGAGATATCATTAATAACAGATTTGGAAATAATCACTCCTTTATTTCATAGAGATATCACATCTTTTTTATATAGAAATATTGAGGTATAGCAAACTGGTGTAGGTTTGTACCAAGATTTCATAAAATTAATTAAAGGGTCCATTCTATTATGAAAAGGCAATCCTAAATGGTAAAGGATATTTAAGAGCATATGTTGATAAATAGGTCTGTTTATTAAAGTATGATTTATATATGATGAATGCATAGGTCTTAAGTTTATAATTTGTTTCCCAAAATATATACACCTATATAAATCATATCCCCACTTGGATGTAGATTAATTTCTTCAATTTAGAAGGACATTTAGGACTCTTCCAAGTCAAATCTCAAGTCCTCCCCACCTTTTAGGATTTTATGTGCATATTGTTAATGTGATTGGTTATTTTTTGAAAGTTAAAACATGCCAAGATGGATACCATTTAGTTTCATGTATTATTTTTCCTCATATATTGCTGAATTTGATTTACCAATATTTTGTTTAGAATATTTGAACCATTTTCTTGAGAGATATTGGCCTATAATTCTGTTTTCTTGCAATGTTTTCTCTGCCTTTGGAGTTATGGATATATTTGTCTCACAGAATGAGTTGGAGACCTTTCTTCAGTCTGACTTTCTGAGTTTCAATGAGATTAATATTTCTTTCATAATTGGTGATAGAATTTGCCAATAAGTCCTCTTCTATGTGGAGTTTTCCTCTGGAGAAGCCTCTTTTCACATTTCATATTTCTTTTTCATTTTTCTGTATCATGCATTTTCAGAATAATTTGTCTATTATATCTAAGTTGTTGAATTTATTGGCAGAATTTTTGTGCTAATATGCCTTCAGTGATTTTTCCTGTCATTCCTGATACTACTAATATGTTTTCTATTGATCAATTTCTTTAGACATCTATATATTTTTGACTCATTTTCATTTTATTGGTGTATTATTTAATTTTTATTGTTTCCTTCTATCTAAACATTTTGAGTTTAATGTCCTTACTTCTTAGACTTTTAAAATTAAGTTGAAAATGTATATAATTTATTTAACTTCTTTATTTTCTAATGTAACAATTTAAAAGTTACAAACTTCTCTTCTAAGCACTTCTTGAGCTACCTTGCACACATTTCGTTATTTGGTGTCTTAATATTCACTCAGTTAAAAATATTTTCTAATTTTCCTCATGATTTCTTTTTTGTCCTATGAATTATTTGGAAGAATGCTGTGTAATGTTTTGGGAAGTTTTCCAGATAGAATTTCATTATACTGAATTGTAATCCAGTCTTTTTAATTTTTTCAACCAGAGGACATACATCCTCTATGGTTTAATTCTTTGACATATATTTAGAATTGTTTTATGGATTAATATACGGTATATCTTGTTTATTGTCCCATGTAAACTTGAAAATAATTTGCCTCCTGCAGTTGAATACACATTTTTCTAAAAATTACGTTATTTTAATCAATAATTCTGTTCAAATTCTTTAAATTCTATTGATTTTATCTACTACTTAAGACTTAAAACCTCCAAATATTACTGTAACATTTTCTATTTCTTCATTTAGTTCCGCTAATTAGATTTTTATGAACTTCTCCCAGCTTTATTGAGATATAACTGACATCTAACATTGTGTAAGTTTAAGATGTACAATGTAATGAGTGATACACGTATCTGTTGAAAAATGTTTATCACAAGAAGATTAGTTGATAACTGCCATCTAACTTTGTGTAAGTTTAAGATGTACAATGTGATGAATGATACATGTATGTGTTTAAAAATGTTTACCACAAGAAGGTTAGTTGATGCATCTTTCACCTCCTAATTACTATCCAGTTATTGTTATTTTATAGTACTTCCTGCATTGTTAAACTCTTATTACCCAAATTCCTATTTAGGGTTGTTTTCTCTGCTCACTTTATAAAAGAGTCATCTTTATCTCAGGTAACACTCCTTATGTTGAAATTTACTTTGTCAAGAATGAATTAAAAATATGAATATAGTTTCAAGTTTTGCACTTTAGATAGTTTCTGTCCTTCTGTTTGACTTATGATACTGTACCTTTAAATCATGTATCTTGTAAAAAGCAATTAGCAGTTTTTTGTTTTGTTACTGTCCAATCTGTCAGTCTCTGATTTTCCGCTGGAATATTTAGTTCATTCATATTTAAGTATTTAAATGGTTGGTTTGGTTGGTTTAAGTCTATCATGGGCTTCCCTGGGCTTCCCTGGCTCAGATGGTAAAGTATCTACCTCCAAAGCCAGAGAGCCAGGTTTGCTCCCTGGGTTGGAAAGATTGCCGTGGAGAAGGAAATGGCAACCCACTCCAGTATTCTTGCCTGGAAAATCCCATGGACAGAGAAGCCTGGTGGGCTATAGTCCGTGGGGTCGCAAAGCATTGGACATGGCTGAGCAGCTAACACTTTAAGTCTATCATATTGTTATTTGCTATCAGTTTGTTCGATTTATTTTTCTCCCCTCTCCTAATGATTTGGAAGACTCAATTCAGTCAGTTCAGTTGCTCAGTCGTATCCGACTCTTTACAACCCCATGGACTGCAGCACTCCAGGCTTCCCTGTCCATCACCAACTGCTGGAGCTTACTCAAACTCATGTCCATAGAGTCAGTGATGCCATCCAACCATCTCATCCTCTGTCATCCCCTTCTCCTCCAGCCTTCAATCTTTCCCAGCATCAGGGTCTTTTCCAATGAGTCAGTTCTTCACATCAGGTGGCCAAAGTATTGGAGTTTCAGCTTCAGCATCAGTCCTTCCAATGAATATTTAGCACTGATCTCCTTTAGGATGGACTGGTTGGATCTCCTTGCAGTCCAAGGGACTCTCAAGAGTCTCCTCCAACACCGCAGTTCAAAGGCATCAATTCTTTGGCACTCAGCTTTCTTCACAGTCCAACTCTCACATCCCTACATGACTCCTGGAAAAACCATAGCCTTGACTAGATGGACTTTTGTTGGCAAAGTAATGTCTCTGCTTTTTAATATGCTGTCTAAGTTGGTCATAACTTTTCTTCCAAGGAGCAAGCGTCTTTTAATTCTATGGCTGCAGTCACCATCTGCAGACTCTTAAGTGCATGTTTATTTTGTATTCCTCTTTTAATATCCTTTCTCTGTGTGTGCATGTGCCTAATGCCTACTGATTTTAAAGTTTCCTAAATTTACTAGACATTATATGGATTGCTATGGGCATTCTTGGCTTATGTCACCTACCATTAATTAATATGCATCTTGAAATAAGGATCTTACATAAGTACATATACATTTATTTCTAGTCCTTTTTCTATTATTCTCATATATTTACATTTATGCAAGGAACATCATAGTTAATTGCTTCATTTTTGTTTTAAGAATTGTCTCTTAAACATATTGAGAAAGAGGAAAGATAATTTCACACACATTTTCCACTTCCAGTTTTCTTCATTCCATTGCATAAATCCAAGTTTTGTCATCATTTCCTTTCAGTCTAAAGAACTTGGTTAGATTTTGAAATACTAAAAACAAAAAGGAAAACAAAAATTTTCCCTTCTCAATTTTGACTTTATTGTTCAGTATCAAGGCTTATTAGAAAATCTAGAGATGAAAATTAAAATTTTAGTTGTAAAAATCAGTTGGATCATTCCCAGAAATTTTCCACACACATTTACTGAGTATTATGCTAGTACCAGCACAAAAAGTAATTAAAACTCAGTTCCTGACTAGAAAAACTGAAAACATGACAAGCTGCATATCTAAATAGGAGCATCATTAAAAAATACTTCTATGTATTTTTAAGATTACACTTAAATTTTACAAAGATGGTGGCTAATTGTTTTATCCTTAATGTGTGCCTCATTCTATGCTAAAAATATTAAGTATTGTCTTTTGATCTTGCAAGATAAATATTATCAACCTCACCAAAAATGAAGGAACTGAGGGTCAAAGAATTCAAGTATAATAACTCACTCCAAGACTTAGAGCTTGAAAAGGTCATATCAGAATTTGGATATAATAACTGACCCAAAGTCAATTCATATTTTTGTGTCTACAAATATTAGCAACAAGTTTCTTCAGTAGAAAGTTTGCTGTGAAGAACATTTTATAATTCAGATGTGATTTAGCATGCTAATGGTTTAGAATTAAAAGACCAGGATGTAAATTCCCTCAGGCAAGTCATTTACTTTTCTGGGTCAGAGTTTCCTGGGAGTTACTGAGAATATCAAGTGGCTAGAATAGCATGGGTGTTTCCTAGATTTTTTAAATAAATGAAACTATGAATAAATGTAACCTTTCTGTTATATATGTAAGTATTCAATTAGAATGACAGGAAAAAAAGATATGTTTGAATTACTGTTTTTAAATAAGAATTTTGAAAAAATTTATTTGAAGTAGGGTCTAGTAAATTACTAAGACAAGGGGTCTTATGCAAAAAGTTATATTAATGCAAATATATTATTAATACAATCTACACTAATACAATATTTTAATTACTATATGTTGCTTTTGTTAAAATAAATGGCACTTGGTTTCTTAGAGTAAGTGACTGCTTTGCAGTGATGTCCTGTTCCATCACTTCATGATAAAGAGATGGGGAAACAATGGAAACAGTGACAGACTATTTTCTTGGGCTCCAAAATGATTGCAGGTGATGACCGCAGCAATGAAATTAAAAGATTCTTGCTCCTTGGAAGAAAAGCTATGAACAACCAAGACATCATATTAAAAAGCAGAGATATGACTTTGTCAACAAAGGTCCGTCTAGTCAAAGCTATGTTTTTTTCAGTAGTCATGTATGGGTGTGAGAGTTGTACTGTGAAGAAGGCTGAGTGCCGAACACTTGATGCTTTTGAAATGTGGTGTTGGAGAAGACTCTTGAGAGTCATTTGTACTGCAAGGAGATCCAATCAGTCCACCCTAAAGCAAATCAGTCCTGAATATTCATTGGAAGGACTGATGCTAAAGCTGAAACTCCAATCCTTTGGCCACCTGATGTGAAGAACTGATTCACTGGAAAAGACACTGATGCTGGGAAAGATTAAAGGTGGGAGAAGAAGGGGACGACAGAGGATGAGATGGTTGGATGTCATCACCGGCTCTATGGACATGAGTTTGAGTAAACTCTGGGAGTTGGTGATGGACAGGGAGACCTGCTGTGCTGCAATCCATGGGGTCACAAAGAGTCGGACACGACTGAGTGACTGAACTGAACTGAACTTACTACACGTACATTTGTTCATTGTCTGTCCCTTGATTCCATCAAATGCAGAGAGATTCAACAGTTTCTGAAATGTGATTAGATTTTTTAAAAAGAATGAAAGAGGCTTTAGTCAAACATAATGTATGAGACAATAAAAACCAGAAGGACGATATATTTGAAGCAGAATGATGTGACAATTAAGATATTGATATTTGAAATCATTTGAATAATTTACTTATTCTTGACTCCAACACATGATGGCAGATGAGTTGACATTGGTTTGCCTCAGTTTCTGGATCTGTGATTTAAGACAACCATAGTACCTATATATGTCACAGTCTTCCTGTAATCATTGAGGGAAATAAAGAATATATTGCATTGTTGTTATTATTGTTTAGTCGCTAAGTCATGTCTGACTCTTTTGGGACCCAATGCCCACCAGGCTCCTCTGTCCATGGAATTTCCCAAGCAAGAATACTGAAGTAGGTTGCCATTTCCTTCTCCAGGGGATCTTCCTGACCCAGGGATTGAACATGCATCTCTTGCGTCTCCTGCATTGACAGGCTGTTCTTTTACAACTGGCACCGCCAGGGAAGCACTGGGGATGTTGCTGGAAAGACTGAATTACAGCATCTATATAGACGACTTGCACTGTGTCAGGACCTTCGATAAGGCTCAGTGGCCATGAGCGTGTGTTCTCCTTCTGCATATAACTCTGGGTTTTCCAGGGTATCACACATACATGTTGCAGAAGTTCTTGGATCCCACTGTTTAATTAAAGCATCCAGGTGACTGGCTGCCTTCTCCAGCTCCCTTCATCTGCTCTGGAGAAATTTCTAGGAGAAACTCACAGCCAGGCCAGTCCAGCTCTTCTCCCAGAAGGAAGCAGCTCCAGCCTAGTATTTCTGCCGTCTGGGCCTGCTCCTGAGTCCTGGGTTGTCAGAGGCCTATGCTCTAGTGTATTTAGAATTAGGAGCACCCACAGCCTTAGCAAGCAGGCTGTGCTCTGAATTTTTACAAACTGGCACATCGTCTCGGTTAGTTCAACGGGAGAAGGGGAAGAGGCAGAAACCTCACATCTGGACTTCTCTAATTTGTATGCACAGTCACAGGTGATCTTGTGAAAGATAAAACAACTGCCTTACTTTTCAAAGGAAAAAAAAAAAAAAAAAAACAAACAAGCAGGTGACAAGTTTAGGTGATAAGCTCCGTGTCCTACAACTGCTACTGGGACTGACAGACAGAACGACATTTCCAAATTATCAGTGAATCATCACCAATGGATAAAATGAATGATGATGTTAGAGAAAATGGCTCAAGTATCTATTTTCTCCACAGAAAATTAGGTTTAAGAAACACTATTAAGTGAAGAGACGGTCAAAAGTATACAGCCAAAAATAATAAAGAATGTTACTGCAGAATTCTGTCAGGCAGTTAATTAATACAAATATTATGCTAATTTTTATGGATACTGTGATATCTGTTCATCTCTAATTTGTTGTTTTTGAGTGATTTCTTCTATCATTCTAATTAAATAGTCCATTTTACAGCTTACTTTTTATCACTCATTGGAAAAGACCCTGATGCTGGGAAAGATTGAGGACAGAGGGATAAGGGGGAAACAGAGGATGAAAAGGTTAGATGGCATCACTGACTCAATGGACCTGAGTTTGAGCAAATTCTGGGAGATAGTGAAGGGCAGGGAAGCCTGATGTGCTGCAGTTCACGGGTCGCAAAGAATTGGACATGACTTAGTAACTGAACAACTTTTCTTTAAACACAAGGCTCTGCCTGAACTTTCAGCACCTAAAACCCTGTATCTACTACTGGATTAGGGGCCTTTGATGTATCATTTTTCTCAGCAAAGGATGACCCAGTTGTCACACGTGTGGTTACAGAGTTCCTAAGTGTACTCATTTGGTAAGTGTCTTATTAGAAAGTGAAATAAACAAATAAACCAACACCCAAACCCATCTTTAATCTGAGGAATTAATCACAACTTGTAGGCTGTTATGAGTGAAGACTGATAAAGATACATGGAAAATGTGGCCCCCTTACCTGTTTCTACTGGACAATTAATCACAGTTTGTCTCGGTAACTGCAGTAGACCAGCTCCTAACGCTTTTCTGTCTAACTTATGCTACACACAGCTACCAGAGTCTTCTTTCTAAAATGTACATCTGGGAACCTCCCTCATGGTCCTGTGGCTGAGACTTCAGACCCCCAATGCAGGGGACCTGGGTTCCATCCCTGGTCAGGGAACTAGACTCTATATGCTGCAACTAAAGATCTCACATGTACCGCAACTAAGACTTGGCACAGCAAAATGAGTAAATGAATACATATTAAAGTAAAATAAAATGTACACCTGCCATAGTCTTTACATCTTGCTGAGGCCTCTACTGGTCACTATAGTACCTGTGCCCTTTGTGGAGGTTACACACAAACACGCCTCCTGAACGATATGAGTCCCACAGGCATATGGCTTAACAAACACATGGAAACTTTATTAGGGAAAAAAAAAAAAAAGATGTTTTTGCTTTGCCTTTTTTTTTTTTTTTTAAGTGCCAGACCTGGAACACAAGGTATGGCATGGTTTACAAAGCTTGAGTGAAATTCCAGTGTCAGCTCCCCTTCCTCCAGGCGATTCCTGCTCTTAACATCCCAAAGAGGCATTGGAGACTCAGCTGGCATGCCTGGTATGTAGGTGGATACCAAGCCTCTCAGCATGTTACCTAAGACCTTTAACCACCTACTGTTCTCTTTTATACCAGGAAGTCTAGCAGATCGAAGCTAACTGCTAGTCGTCTATGACATCTTGCTTGCTGCCGTGTTTCTTTATTGTGGTACATGTTTCAAAGTTTGTTTCTGCAGAGCCCAAAGACTTTCTTGACTAATTTCTAACCAACTTCGACACTCAGGTCAAAGCATCTCACTCTCCAAGAAATCTTTATCATCCCCGTGTCTGCACAGAACATCTTTCTCTGTACTCCATTGGTGTGCTGTGTTCAGCCTTGCTGTACAATCCTGGGTTGGGAAGAGCCCCTGCAGGAGGAAATGGCAACCCACTCCAGTGATCTTGCCTGGACAATCCCATGGATAGAGGAGCCTGGTGGGCTACAGTCCACGGGGTCCCAAAGAGTCAGACACAACTTCCACTAGCATGCTGTGCTCAGCCTCGCTGTACTTAAGGCACTGTATCATAATTGGGCGTTGATTTACTCACTGCATCAATGACCGCATGGGAGGCCAGTGACTTTGCAACTGAAAACCGTATCTTCGGTTTCCTCTAATTACCTGCACTAACCCCCTTCTCACCATTGTCAATACCGTCCTCAACACCATGATTTATGGTGGCTGTATAAAGTGACTGTTCCTACTCACACAAATCAAGGGCTGGGGCACATTTTCTTATTCAACCCAGACTTTCCCCACAGTAGCTCCAAACACCACTCCATAATTTATCAAGGCTTTAAGTACAATATCGTTAATTGATAGAAGTAATTTTGGTGCTTTTTAATACAGCAAATCTCTAGTGAGCAGTAAAATCGGTGGAGAGCACAAAATATGCAGGACATTTTAATTGAACAGTAAGTTCAGAGCTAACTTAAATGTGGGGCTGCAGGGATAAGAGCCTGGTGAACTTTGGGTGTGTTATGGCTATTCCATCGTATTGTGTAACTTCATGAAGCAGACTGATTCTCTTACTAAACAACGGGTGGTGCCTTGTAATGCTCTTAAAGCACTGGGCCCTTTCATCACTCATATCTATGCTCCTCACACAGGATAGGCATCCCTGCAGGGTGGGGAGCGTGTTTTAGAGGAATACTAAGCCAGGAACTGCTCAACATGGGCTGATGCCCCGGGGTGTTCATGTTACCAAAAGATCTGGGGGAAACAGATCATCTCAGAATGAACACCAGCACATCACTAGTAACGAAACTCACGTTTTGGAGATGAAACATAGAGTTCAAAGAAATTTTCAATGTATTTCTGGCTGCTTTGTCATGGGTTACCAGGCTTCCTAATGTTCTTTTCTCTTACTTTAAGTCACTCTTCTTCAGGGGAAAATATCAGGATTCTCAAGTTGCTTAGTGATAAAGAACCAACCTGACAATACAGGAGACATGGGTTCGATCCCTGGGTTGGGAAGATTCCCTGGAGTAGGAAATGGCTGCTGCTGCTGCTGCTAAGTCACTTCAGTCGTGTCCAACTCTGTGTGACCCCATAGACAGCAGCCCACCAGGTTCCTCTGTCCATGGGACTCTCCAGGCAAGAATACTGGAGTGGGTTGCCATTTCCTTCTCCCACTCTAGTTTTCTTGCTGGAAAAATTCCATGGACTGAGGAGCCTCGCAGGCTACAGTCCTTGGGATCACAGAGTCAGACACATTGGAACACACACACACACACACACACACACACACACAGGGGAAAATAATGAGTAGTGCGTTGCTGAAAATCCCAATTTCAGGATGCAAAATCTTTTAAGATCTGTCCTCTGATTACTTTCTCAGTCTCAGCTATTGCCGACCATTTCCTCATGCATTCTGTAGTAACTTACTGAAAGAACTTTCTGGCTGACTCAATGTTTTCTGAAGAGGTACGCCACTTCGCATTCCCTCCTTCAATATACTAGGCCTGCAAGTAATCAGCACGCTCGTTAACACTGGGACTAATACTATTGTCTGGCTTTAGCCATCTTAAATGTGTAATGGTATCCCAGTTGCGATCTAAATTGTATTTTTTGGATCAATAATGACACCATATATTTTTATCTGCACACCTACTACTTGTATATTTTCTTTGGTGAAATGAATATTCAAATATTTTGTCCAATTTTTTGAACTGGAATTTTTTATATTATTGACTTGTTAAGAGTTTATTATATATCTTGGATTCAAGTCTTTTATCAGATAAATGGCATTGAAATACTGTTTTCATGTATACTTCTTAAAAGGAGCTTTAAAATCCACTTTCAAAATGAGGTCCAGGGAAGAAGGTGGAAGGGGGGTTCAGGATGGGGAACACGTGTACACCCGTGGTGGATTCATGTTGATGTATGGCAAAACCAATACAATACTGTAAAGTAATTAGCCTCCAATTAAAATAAATAAATTTATATTAAAAAACAAAACAAAATGAGGTCCGAAAGTGGTTGAAGTGGCTTTATCCTTAAGGCACATGTAGAGTCTCCAAGGTGAGTACTGGGAAGGACAACTTCTGTCTGAAGCTCAAGGATATTTCTAAAGATGTGTCAATAATATATAGTCACTCCCTCATATAATTTGCATAAATATAAATACAAGGTATCTTCCATTCTCTCGAGAAGATAAGGATGACATTCCCAATGTGAAACCATGAAGACTGTTATATATTTTTGTATTCCCTTTCACCTCCTCTCTGTATTTATCCAGATCCCTGTGGCAAAGGCACTCATTCCAGGAAAGTGAAACAAGCAATGCCGAGACTCCACAAATGGTGTTGAAAGGCAGACCACATCAATCAGAGTCTTTCCAGTGTGGAATCTGGATTTGTAGAATTTACACGCATTTCTTTCTTTCCTCCCCTTTTGAATACTGAATTTAATCAACCCTTTACAACCTTTAATATTTATTGGAAGGACAGATGCTGAAGTTCCAATACTTTGGCTACCCAATGCGAAGAGCCAACTCACTGGGAAAGACCCTGATGCTGGGAAAGACTGAGGGCATGAGAAGGAGACAAGACAGGATGAGATGGTTTGACCACATCACTGACTCAGTGGACATGAATTTGAGCAAACTTCGGTAGATAATGGGCCTTCCAGGCAGTGCTGATGGTAAAGAATCCTCCTGCCAATGCAGGAGGCATAAGAGATGTGGGTTTGATCGCTGGGTTGGGAAGATCCCCTGGAGGAGGGCACGGCAACCCACTCCAGTATTCTTGCTTGGAGAATCCCATTGACATAGGAGCATGGTGGGCTACAGTCCATAGGGTTGCACTGAGTCGGACACACCTGAAGGGACTTAGCACACAAGCACACAAGCCAGGAGACAGTGAAGGACAGGGACGCCTTGCATGCTGCAGTCCATGGGGTCACAGAGAGCCAGACATGACTTAAGGACTAAGCAACAGCCCTTTACAAAAGGATTATAATCCCTGGAATCATAGAATTTATTGAAATAAAAGGTTATCAATAATAATGATAACTCACATTTATTAAAGTGTAATCTGATGGATAATGATAATTGCTTTAATTGGATGATCATATTAAATCACTACACCCACAAGCAGTCTCTTCCCATTTTACTCTGTCAAGTGAGATAGACTTGGTGGTTCAAGGTCAGGTGGCTAGTACATTTCTGTATCTGCCTGACTCCATATACCGCGTTCTTGGCCTCTAGCTCTGTTTCCCAGGTACTATTTGGGCCAATCCCGTTACTGCTTCCACGGGGGAAAGGAGTGAATGTGAAGATCCTATGGCTGAGAAGTGGCAGAACTAGAATCAGTGCCTAGTTTCCTGATCTCATCATCTCTCAGCTACGTTTTTCAATATACTTTACATCATAAAAGTCAGAATTTCTAGTTAAATTAACTAGTTTAAGTAACTCAACTTAAACTCAACTTAACAAGTTTAAGTAACTCAACTTTAACTCAACTATTGTTGAGTAACTAGTAACTGTTACTCAACAATACTTAGCATCATGTTAGTTATGGACCAGTCCTGTAAACCCTTTACATGGTTAACTCATTTAATCTCTGTAAGGACTGATGTGCTCAGTCACTTCAGTCATGTCCAACTCTTTGCAACCCCATGGACTGTAGCCCACCAGTCTCCTACATCCATGGGATTTTCCATGTAAGAATACTGGAGCGGGTTGCCATGCCTTCCTCCCAGAAATCTTCCAGACGCAACTTATGTCTCCTCCACTGCAGGCAGGTTCTTTGCCACTGAGCCACTGGACCTATAGGTAGGTACTCTTATTCCCTCCATTAAACGGGTGGAAATGAGTCACCCATTTGTTAAATAGTCTGTTTAAGAGCACATAAGTGGTGAGTGCTAATGAGATGCAGATTTGGGATCGAATCTTGGCAGTCTGGCTCTAGACTTTGCACTCCTGACATTAGGTGAGATGCTTCTCTTTCAATACCTATAGCCGGTATAGGTGGTAGGGCTGAGCTGCCAGCCTCATACAGTGGTGTAGGGAGAAACAGAGCCTGCCCGAATGCCACCCCCCCCCAACAAATCTGCCACATCTGAGATATTTCCCTTAGAGTTATTCAAATTCTGAAGTAGAAGAATTTTTTGACTTGAAGGACAAAAACGAAGACTGCTTTAGATTGAACCTACTTCTGCGATGTGCTACAATTGATGACCTTTAGCAACTGACATGGTGAATCTGTTTCTATAAGCAAACTTCCTATTCTGACTGCATCCCAGTGTTTGCTTGGATAACAAAAATTTTTTTTTTAAATTTTAATTTTTTAAAAACTTAAAATTTTGAAAAGTTTTTTAAAAACATGTTTTTAAATAAAAACATATTAATATGAGAGGCAACGTTGTCATTTTTATTATATAATTATAGTCACTTAGCTGTATCATGACTAATGTCAGTTTGTTTAAGACACTAAGCTTGGTCTAAGATGCATGTTACACCAGTATAATCCATTAAGTTTTTGTTAGATACTTTTACATTTTGGGTTCACTCTTTCAATAAATATTTTTGAGATTTAATGTATAAAATGCTCACTTGTCAAGACCAAGTTATGATCATTTAACTAATTGGGAATTCAGACTATGACACTGAAATTAAAATGGAAGAAGAGAGGCAGTGAGGAGCTAAGTGTTCTTCTTTAAGGGTAAATCCTTCTTTATTTTTGAATACTGTGCTTATGTGCTCAGTACAATACAGAGCATATGGTAGAAGCTGGATCAGTGTTTCTTGAATTAAATGGAGTAGACCTTCACCAAAAACACAACTTTTCTCCATGTGTTTATTATAGAAGCATTTTACTAGAGCTGGAGAAGGAAAGTGGGTATTTATTTTAATACTGTGTCCCAACTCCTAGAAACAAATTTGTGTTCAATCACTAGCTAAATCAAATATCAAAGTGTATGCCTCATGCTGTTCATGCTGATGGGCTTATGGAATATGGCTTGAATTAGACATGAATGATGCCATTCTGTACTTTACCAAGTTATTAGAGATTTAAAGAACAGTTGTTGGAAGTGATTTGAGAAGACTTATCATTTGGCAGTATTCTATAGTAGCAATGTCTTTCTGCAGTCAACTTCAACATTTTTCATGAGTTGTTACACATTTGGGAAGGGGTTGTTTTCTGATAAATGCCAATGGGCCAGATTTGATTCTATCTTAATTTCTTTATTCACTAATGTTTTTTTCCCCAGCAATCTTGAAGTTTTATTGGAGTTTTGCTATTTTACTTCTGTCGTAGAATGACTTTGGATTGTACTGAATTTAGAATAATAATGCTTAGACAAAAATCACATACATGATTTGGCCTGGTTCCTCCATATTAAAAATTAGGAAAATGTGGCCAGTGAAGGTTATAATTTCTCCAAAATCATGCAATTAGGTGGTATCAGAGCTGAACCTAAAGTTCACATTTCCTCCTTCCTAGTTCAGAGCTCATTCTACTACAGGTAACCTTATTTAGGATGCAAGCCTATGTTTCTATGTACTATGGAAATATCCCAAACCTCTGCATCAAAATAATTTAGAAAGTAATTTCCTGAGCACACACAGACATACACATACTGAGCCACCAGGGAAGCCCCCATACACATGCACAAACATACAAGTTTAAACAACTCTAACTTTGGGAGACGTCTAAGTGTATGTGTCAGGAACTGTACAAACTAAATCCCATGTTCTGTCATTTAATCTGTGCACAAAACAGCATTTTTTTCCTGCATGAGCTTTTCTATGGTACCTAATATGTGCTGAGCACTAGGAATGTCACTGAGAATAAAGGCAAGGGTAGGTCTACACTTCTTAAGAAGTCTCAGTCTAGTGGTGGATATAGATTCACAGATAATTATAACGTGATGTGGCAAATGTAAAAGATGTACAGAGAAATTCAGACACACAGGAGAACTAAATCAGCCAAAGGGAAGTTAGAAAATATCTTGTGGGAAAAGGTAAAGTCAAAGTTAAGCCTAAAAACATGGATAGGATCATTAAGGTGAAGAAGAGAGATTGGGAAAATGTGCCATTCTGAGTGGAAGAAATGAACTGTGTAAATGCAGCCACACAGGGACTTCCCTGGTGGTCCAGGGATGAAGAACCCACCTTGCAAGGCAGGGGATGTGGATTCGATTCCTGTTTGGGAAACTAAGATCCCACGTGCTGCAGAGCAACTAAGCCTGAGCCCCACAACTACTGAGCCCCCTCGCCACAGCTGGAGAGCTAGTGTGCCGAAAGAAGATCCTGCAGGCTGCAGCTAACACCTGACTCAGCCAGACAAATCATAAATAAATACATACGTAAAAACAAAACAAACAAACAAAACATCCCAGCCACACAGGATAGGTGGTAGTATCTGAACCACAGCGGGGGAAAAAGTGGAATCAGAATAAAAAATGTTAGGCTAAAATAGCTGTTTCCCTGTTTACTTACGACTTTTTTGTCTATGCTGGCTTTGTTCACATTCCTTGTTAGCAGTGATAAGTTTCTTTTCAGGACTTTTTTAGCTGAGAATTAAATTATACTCAGTTGTTAAGAGGGATACAAACATTTCCAGAAGAGGAATGGAGGTAAGGAAAAAAAAAAAAAAAACTCTTCCAAAATGAAAACATGAAATGGATGCAAAATATTCCAAAATTCTTGATCAGTTGTGCCAGTTCTGTCAGGCAGAAGCCAGAGCCGTTCCTGTCCCTGCAGAATCAGGAACTGCCTTGAACACACCTTCACCAGCTGCAGGCTCATCAGGGATACTGCATCAGAGTGGGACGTGGGGAAGAGTGAAGAAAAAAAGTCGAAGCAGTAGACTTTCTCTAAATCTGACCTTGCCTCATTTGTGCACCTTTTCTGAGATTTTCTTTATTGATAGGCAACATGAGAATAAGATTATCCCATTCTTCAAATCAGAAGAAAATTCAATCCGATTCTTTTTTCTGTATAACTGCCCCTCAGTGAATGTTGATTAGCTCCCTTCTAATGTTTGTAAGTGTAAGTACACCTAGCAGAGGGCAAAGTAGCATTATAAAATATTAGAGTTTGAAGTTTCCTTGAAGATCAGTTCATGGCTCTTAATGCATTTTTCATCCATTCATTTTTTTTATTCATCCATCCATTCATTTAATAAATGTAACTGATCTTCTGCTATGAGCTGGGCACTGCATCTGCCCAGAGATAAGACTTACTCCTCGTGCAGAGAAAATCACAGTGCAATGGAAGGCAGGGGCACAGAGACAGACAGGCATTCAGTCCAGTGGGTTCCGTAATAGAATGAGGCCTGGTATAGAAGGGAATGAGGGATTTCTTGTGTTATCAGGTCCACTGCCAGGTTTGGGGCAGGTGGGTTAGGGTGAGTATTACCTTCCAGACAACAGAGTACTGCCCACAACAGACGACTGCCCAGTAATGAGGACTGACACAGCACGAGAAAGCCTAACGGACAGCATGAAAGGAGGCAATGGAAGTAGGAGCCAAGAATAGACACTACAGTAGCAGTCTCTTCTCCTCCCGCTAAGTTCAGTTCAGTTCAGTCGCTCAGTGATGTCCGACTCTTTGCGACCCCGTGGACCACAGCACGCCAGGCTTCCCCATCCATCACCAATTCCCTGAGTTTACTCAAACTCATGTCCATTGAATCAGTGATGCCATCCAACCATCTCATTCTTTGTCGTCCCCTTCTCCTCCCACCTTCAATCTTTCCCAGCATCAGAGTCTTTTCCAATGAATCAGTTCTTTGCATCAGGTAGCCAAAGGATTGGAGTTTCAGCTTCAGCATCAGTCCTTCCAATGAATATTCTGGACTGATTTCCTTTAGGATGGACTGGTTGGATCTCCTAGCTGTTCAAGGGACTCTCAAGAGTCTTCTCCAGCACCACAGTTCAAAAGCATCAGTTCTTCGGCGCTTAGCTTTCTTGATAGTCCAACTCTCACATCCATACATGACTACTGGAAAAACCATAGACTAGACAGACCTTTGTTGGCAAAGTAATGTCTCTGTTGTTTAACATATCCCCTCCTGCTAGAGTCCTGCAATTCTCTTCCCAAATACTTGTCTTTACTCTCATCTTGCCTCAATTTGCTTAATCCAGAGTCAGTGCCATTGCAATAAAAGTGAAAGATTCTGGATGAATGGTGACAATCAAGGATACTTGTCCTTGATCTGACCTAGCTGAGCTGATGCTGCCCATCCTTCTGGGTCCTAAGTATTTTCACTCATTAGGATCTTTTTTTACTAAGCTGATGTTCACAGAAATCCATGTACTAAATTACATGTAAACAAATAAACAAATGAATGGATAAACAAAAAGAGCTCAGCTTTTTGTTATTCTAGTTCATGTAAATACATATATTATTAGGTAAATCATTCAAGATAATACTGTTTCTGTTGCTCAGCAATTTAATTATCAATATATTCTTGGGAAACATACCATTGAACCAAGGTCTCTGGAAATGCACTTAAATTGGGGCAGGGGGATTGGGGACAGGCAGACGTCTAGAGTATTAGAGTATTAACACCAATGTTGAATGTTAGCACTTCTAAGCAAATATAACATTCAGGTTGTAGAATACACCTCAAAGAATTAAGAGTTTGATTCTTTCTAATCCTCGAATCAATACCTACAACAATAACAACACAAAAATCAAATGCTTATCAATATTGAAAATATCTTCAGATTCACAAAGTAATGTATGTCTCCTTCCCCAATCACATACCTAAGAGCAACTCCTGAAAGTATTCATATCTGAATAGGACCTGACACCAGGACCTCCCAGGTAAATGATTAAAGCAACACCCTAGTAAAAGGTCTCAGTGTTTTGCCACTTCACTTCAGGCTTCAACTACTTAGGATGCAACTGATTGCTAAGTGATAAAGTCACATGCTAATTATATTTTTTCAGAAGTGCATTGAAGGGGTTCTTTGAAGGATCATGCATTGCACACGGGAAAAACATTTTCACATTCGTTAACTTAATGTTCTCAGGAACCTCATTTTGATAATTTGATATTTTGGCAGGGGATTTCAGTCCAAATTGGGCTTCACTTTATTTCTCTGACATCCGTATTCTCAAAGAAAAATTTGTCCCTTGCTGTTCTCTGTTTGAATTTTCTTTTCTTTCTAGTCTCTTATGATTGGCACTTCTCATTATTAAAGTTTGGGCAAAACTATTATCACTTCAGAGTCCTCGTCATCTATCCTATCTAAACTAGATTCCTCAACCCCTAAACACAGCCTAATCATTTCCAAATTACCTTAGTTTATTTTCTACATAGTTGGTAAAACAAATTCATCTTAACTCTTTATTTTTTTTTATTCTAGTTGATGTAAATACATATATTATTAGGTAAATCATTCAAGATAATATTGTTTCTGTTGCTCAGCAATTTAGTTATCAATATGTTCTTGGAAAACATACCATTGAACAAAAAACAAACTCATCTTAACTTGTTTATTCTTTGTACAAAAGTATTGGAATCTTATTAGGATGGGGGTCATCTTTCCCAAATGTTTGCCACCGTATTTTAGGGACAAGAATAGTGATTATCACATTAAGGGTGTTAAATAAATATTTGATGTTTGAAGGAACAAGTGAGAAAACTGAGGGTTAGAAAGGTTAATTCATACAATTAATAATTTGCAGAGCTGAGACATAAACCAGGGCTTTCTAACTCAAAATCTCCCTGTATCATGACTTACTTCTATTAAACTGGACTATTAGCAGACTGTGATATTAGGATAGATTCTTTTACAGTGTAAATATACATATGCATACATGAAAACTATCTAGGTCAAGTCTTTTATTTTCATACCTTTTGACTACCTGCACCGATTTCCCCTGCCCTCCCACCCACACCTCTGGCAACTACCAACCCTGTCTCTGTTTCTATGAGCTCATTTTTTTTTTTTTTAATTCCACACGGAAGTGAGATCATAAAGTATTTGTCCTTCTCTGAATTATTTTTTTATTTATTATTTCACTTCATTATTTTTCATTTCACTTAGCATAATATTCTCAAGGTCTATCCATGATGTCACAAATGGCGAGATTTCCTTCCTTATGGCTGGTAATTGTCAGATACTGATTTTGTTATCCATTTATCTATTGATGGACATGTAGGTTGTTTCTATGTCTTGGCTACTGTAAATGCTCCAATGAATATAGGGGTGAAGATATCCTTTCAGAGGCATGATTTTATTTCCTTTGAATTACAAACAGGAGTAGACTTGCTGGATCTTACTAGCTTTAGCTGTTTTTGGTTTTTTGAGGAACTATTTTCCATAGGGGCTGCACAAGTTTATAGTCCCACCCATAGTACAAAAAGTTCTCTTTTATTCACTTGTCACCTCTTGTCTTCTTGCTGACAGCCGTTCAGACAGGTGTGAGGTGGTATCTCAGCAGAGTTGTGGTTTGCATTTTTCTGATGATTAGTTATGCTGAACGCTTTATCATGTATCTGTTGGCTATCTCTATGCTTCCTTTAGAAAAAATATCTATTGAGTTCCTCTGCTGATGTTTTCACCAGGTTGTTTGTCTTTTTTGTTATTGAGCTGCATAACATTTTAACCTATTTTGGATATATATTTATATACAATCTACATGATAATATATGTTTATATAATATGTATATTTTTCTTATATATTTACATACATGGGCTTCCACAGTGACTCAACAGCAAAGAATCTGCCTGCAATGCAGAAGACAAAGGAGACTCGGATTCAATCCCTGGGTCAGGAAGATCCCCTGCAGGAGGACAAGGCAACCCATTACAGTATTCTCCCCTGGAGAATTCCATGGACAGAGGAGCCTGGTGGGCTATAGTCCAGTGGGTTATAAGGAGTTAGACATGATTGAAGTGACTGAGCATGTATATACATATATATGAGTAATATAGACATATTATAGACATTTATATATTTATAGACATGTATGTTATATATTTACATACATATTTAATATGTTATTAAAATGCTTTTAAAAAAATTTAAAAATACTTAGGTGATTGATGATTAGGTTCTGGGCTCAGCTCACAACTTCAACCACTTACTTCCCCAACACTCTTTGTTTCTGTGATTTGGAACAAAAGATCAGCAGAATGTACTTTTGAATTATGGAGTGGAGAATAGTGAAAAATGGGAATCTTAAAATAAAAACGAGAGTCACTATTTTGCAATTCAGGCTCTCTGTCTTTGTCACTGCCTCTGACTTGTCTTTTTCTCAGCTCCCATCTCCTGTCACCCATTTTGAGTGTTGGGTGTTCTGTGATTTTTTAAAATATCTTTGTGATGGATGAAGGTCCATGCAGTGAAGCACACTGTCAGATTTGAGCCATTTATCACCAAATACTGGCACTCACCTCTGCCATGTTTCTGGGTCTGAGTCATGTCTTTGCTTCTGACAAAATGTCAATGCTATTTGTCACCATCTAATATTTACATCACATCAGATTGCCCCTTGCTGGTCATGGGTCAGAACACTGGACAGACGGCCATCGTCAATGTTTCTTTCACACTCTTTCCCCAGGACAATCCTCTCCGCTGTCTCCACCCACCAGGTAAAGATGGGATATTTATCACATGCAAATGCCCAGCATGTCACAACTGAGGACGAGATTTGATTCACCCAACGCCACTGCCAAGAAATTGTTCGTCTCTTTCCCACCATTTCTAACCACAAAGTCCTAATTAATATGTCACTGCATTGAATTCTTATGACACAGAATTTCCAGCTTAAGAATGTGAGAGACATTTCTTCAAGGATTCAGTAAATGACTGAGAAATACGGAATCAAGGGTCAGTCCAACAAAGGATTTCTGTAAGAGGCTGAGGTTAACCATCTAGGGAAATTCTCACTCAAAAGAAATAAATGACTTAACCTGAATGACACTGAATCAAAAGGAGTGATTTTGAGCACTGCCAACTATTACTGATAGAAGCCTTCTTAGTTACCAGTCTTTGTAATAAGGACTTGTACCAAAAATTCTTAAATGATAAGGTGATAAAAACAAAAGTGGGGGAAAGTTCTTGTTGATAATGGTACACGACGTCTTTTTCGCAAGTGAAATACTGTGATGCTTGCGACTTGCTTTTAAAACAGTCTGGGAGTGGAGTGGGCATGTGGGGAGGGGCTAGATAAAACAAGAAGGACAAGCTAGTGATGACTGTCGCGAGTGTGTGACGGGGACATGGGGACCAATTGTACTGTCTTCTAGCTTTTGCCTTTAGGTCACAGATGCTCTAGATAGTTCAGGTCAAGAACCAGGTAGACAAATCAAGTAAATTTGGGACAGGCAGAGGGATTTCAAGGCTTATCCAAGAGGCAGAAACCTTTGTCCAGATATGGAATAACACCAGAAACAGTATAATGACAAGAAGGAAGAACGGAGCATGGGTGCCCTGAAAGAACTGGAAGTGATTCTCTGACTGTTGGGCTCCCTCCACTGATGTTCTCCTGGTCCCTTCATCTTAAAGGATGTTTCAGGCACAAGTATCATTTTACCGAGATGTTTCCCCCATTCAACTTTCTCACCCAATACATCAGCAGTTTCTGTTATGTCCATATTGCCTATCACGGTTCTTGGCACATCGCAGATATTCAACGAATGCTTGCTGAATTTATTAAAGAATACTACCATCTAGATATAAACTTGAACCACCTGCAGCAGAATAGGGCCTGGGTGGGGGGGGTGGGAATCATATCAAAGGAAGTGCTTTCCTGTCTCTGATTGGATTACTGGCAAGAAGGTACAGAGGGGCATCCAAAAGTTTTTTCAGGAGGGCCAACTTTGCAACGTCCTATCTAGAGAAGTTGTTGACACGTTCGTCCCTTCCGCTATAACACAAGCATTCAGAAAATCTCCACTGTGTATAGGATTCTGTCCTAATTGGGGGTAAATAAGAGACAACAAAACAGAAACAAGGCTTGTATTTTCAGCTTCGAAAGACACAGAAGTGCCGACGGGGTAATTACACTACATGATCCAGCTCTGCCAAGCAATAACAATCTGTGACTTGGGTTTTATAATTTACCTTCTCAAAGGTTCAGTTTTCTGTTGATTCTGTTATTTCTGGAAATCATAAAAATAGCTACTTCAGAAAGGTATCTTTTGTTCTTACAAACACATTTCAGGGACTTATTACGTGCCTGCCCCAGAGGCTCACAGTGCCGATCAGACACACGGCCCTCCGCTCCCCTACTCTTTTCACGAGTCATTCCAGCCCTTCCCTGAATCTGTGTTCCTGTCCATCTCCAGGGCAGGGGCCACGCCTTACCATGTGTGCACAGCTGCACTTATGCCTGACAAAACACACTCAGATACTTAGAATGGATCCTTGCAAAGAACTCTGGGGAACACAGCATCTTGCAAATCCATAAGCTTGTTTCAGAGCAACTGAGAAACAATGCTAAAAGAAGTTAGTTGCTTGATATTATAGAATACTGATTAAGACAACAGAAAAAGGAAAAAACAACAACAACAAAAAAACAAAAACAACTCATGATGACCTATGGCCCCACACTGGGGCGAAACTGCAAAGGACAAACAAAGTCCTTTTCATATTTGATTTCAAAATTGCCACCCCAAATGCAAACCATTATCTCTCCATTAAGCCCAGCAGTGCAACTCATTCTTTCAGCAATTGTGCATGAGCTGAGCTAATTTGAACCAGAATGTTCAAATTCTGACAGCAACATGAGAGTCAAAGATTGAAATTGAGCAAATCCCCAATTGCATACTTAGCTTCACAGTATCAGTCTTTCGTTTCGTATTGAATGTTCACACATTCCTCCTCCTATCCAACACATACTAATATAATTAGCAAAAGCAATAGAATTTTTAACACCATTAATTTGTTCTCAATTCTACATAAACTTAGTAAATCCTTGTAAGCGTATGATGAAGATAGAGTTTAAACATCCAAGAGGGAAAAATCATGGAAGAGACAAATTAAGGAAGGATATGAAAAGATAGAAAGAAGCATGTTTGAGCTCTTGTCCAGCTTACGTGCTAATGCCTACGCATTTACGTAACCTCCCTGAACTTCACTGTTCTGGTTTTCAAATGAGGTAAAGGTCACTCATAGTTCATTCCTCATGGGAATCTTAGGTTAAGTACAAAAAGTTGGCTTAAGAATTTGGTAAACTAGATAACATCATTCAAAGAGGCTATGCATTAGGCAGTTCTAGATCTTTAGATGAATTACAAATTATTGTTTCTCTCAACAGTTTCAAAATAAAAAAAATTAAATTATCTGGGTTTTTAACTCTCATAGGTACACAGAAAAAAATTTATAGTTAAGGCCATAGTTTTGAAAGTCATTTTGCCTAAAAAACAGAATAGTGTTTAAGTGTTTATTTTTTCATAAACATTGCTGGAGAATAACATTACCCTATTTTTGTTTCTCCTTTTTAATTTCCTTCTCCTCCTTCCTTGCTCCCTTCCTCTATTTCTTTTTAAAATTCTCCTTTTTCTTCCTTCCTCCTTCCCTCTCTCCTTTCCTTCCTAATATTTGCATATTTAATTTCTGTGATAGCTGCACCATCTTTAAAGTGCAAACAAATATGTCTTCTTCACAATGCTGATATGAGGATTAAATAAAGCAAGTAAACACTTGTAACTTAACACCTGACATTTATCACATCTTTAATATGTCTTCATTTTGTTCCTGCTTTTTCTTTGAATTTCTTCCTTTTATTCTTTTCCTCAATCTTCTCCCTTTGTTTTCTCTGTCCTTTCCTCCTTATGTCATCCCTACTCTTGTGTCCTCTCTTTTTCGGATTTTCTCCCCAGATAGAATCTATTCTAATATGGGTCACCAAGTAATTACTACTCAGTCATCAAGTAGTACATAATCAGGATCAAGCTTTTAGTGAACACTGGGGTAATTGTTATGTTTCCATGCAAACGTGCTAAGTCACTTCAGTTGTCTCCATCTCTTTGCAACCCCAGGGACTGTAGCCCACTAGGCTCCTCTGTCCATGGGATTCTCCCGGCAAGAATACTGGAGTGGGTTGCTATTCCCTTCTCCAGGGGATCGTCCCAACCCAGGGATCAAACTCCAGTCTCCTGTGTCCCCTGAATTGCAAGGGGATTCTTTACCACTGAGCCACCAGGGAAGCCCCATGTTTCCATATCACTCTTCTTTTATATTGCTTTTCTATTTATTACATGCTGAGCATATATTCTAGGACATTTGTAAAATGTACATGTTTAAAGAATGATACAGAATGCCTAAGTACCCCAGACCCCTAAAATTTAGGAAACAGGATATTAGGTTAATTCTGGATCTCATGTTTGGTCTTCTCTAATTTTATCTGTCTCTTCTCCTGTGGCTTGTTCACATTTTATATTTTCCTTATGGTATTGCTTTTCAGTTCTCTCTAAGCCTTAAAGTTAGGCTGTGGCATAATCATAGTTGATGTGCAAGTTTCCTTCTTGCTGTCCTCTCGTGACCCTCTGCCTAAAGTTAGGATGTATAAATTGATCTAGCAATTTCACTTCTAAGAAATAAAAATCAGAAGTAAAACAAAAGGAAAGATAACAAAGTACAAAGCAAGGGAGAGAGTATGGCTTTGGGAGGTGCTGATAGTTTCCGTCTTCAGTGGGGAGCCTAATCACCTGGAAGCAGCTGCCTAGAGCACTGGACACCTGAAGAAGGACAGGTCCTTCTTCAGGTGTCCAGTGCTCATATCCTGAAGGAAAGAACACCACTCACCCTGTGACACCTGCCTTGGACTTTGGGTGAGAGCAATGGCATGTGTATGTGGGGCTTTCTAATCTTGATGGTCAAAAATATGTGCTGGGAAAAAAAAAAGGTGAAAGAATTTTAAATAATATTGATAATCTTTGTCTAATTATTTCTTTCAGCAAACATTTACTGAGCACCTACTGAGTTCTAATTGCTGGGAATAGAGCAGCAATAAAGAAAGAAATAAAAGAGGAAAATGCCCCATCTTCACACAGTCTAGTGAGAAGAAAAGGGACAGAAGTAAATTGTTTAGTATGGTGGGAAGCAATAAAGGTGATGGCAAAAAATTAATCAGGCAAGGGTAATAGGGAGTAGGAGAAAGCTTGTTTGAAAATGAGAGGGCGTGAGTAGATGGCAAACAGATGGTTTGGAAGGATATAAATCATAAAATTGGCTGCTGTGGTTTGATAATCCATGTCAGTTCAGTTTACTGAAAAAGACAACACTCTTGATCCTAATTATTCAGAAAATTCATTGCTTAAGAGAATTTATGGAAATTGTCCATTTTGACATAGGGAGAGACTAGTCTTTCTAGAGCTCACAGGCCAGTTGATGCCTAAACACTGTTTCCTTTCATCATTCCACAGATTCATAGGTGCTTGAATTCTTACCTTGGGCTCGGTTACATCAGTGCAATGAGCAAAGATGCTGCTCTCATGGAGCTCACAGATCTTAGCCTTCACTGCAGTGGTCTAACATAGGTTTTAGCTTCCCTGGTGTCTCAGAGGGTAAAGCATCTGCCTACAATGCAGAAGACCCGGGTTCGACCCCTGGGTCAGAAAGATCCCCTGGAGAAGGAAATGGCAACCCACTCCAGTACTCTTGCCTGGAAAATCCCATGAACTGAGAAGCCTGGTAGGCTACAGTCCATGGGGTCACAAAGAGTCAGACATGACTGAGGGACTTCACTTTGCATATCAGAAATGACAGGCTCAAAAGTATTTCCCAAGCTCACACAGATACTAAATTAAGGATTTGAATTCATGTTCTCGTTAGCTTGTATCCAAAACACATTCATATACTATATCACACCAGATTTGTATGATCTCAGCATTTGGTATTACAACAACATTCGTATCTAGAAACCATTTGCAAATGCAGAAGACTTAAGAGATGTGGGTTTAATCCCTGAGTCAGGAAGAACCCCTGGATGAGGGCATAGCAATGCATGCTAGTATTCTTGATTGGAGAATCCGCATGGACAGGGGAGCCTGGCGGGCTGCAGTTCTACAACCCATGGGGTTGCAGAGTCAGACATGACTGAGCATGCACACGCACGCTCGCACACCCACACCCACACACACACACCCACCCACACACACATTTGTTAAGCCTCTCTAAGAAGTGCATCTGGAATTGGAATTTCTCTTGTGCCTACATGGTATTTAGGAAACATGTCTGAGTTCTCTGAATGTTGATGACAATCAACTTGTATTTGATGAGGAATTTCTGAGTCTGGTGTTGAAGATGTAACATTTTAAAGGAAAAAAATTCTCCTTTCTTTCATCTAGTCAAGGCTATGATTTTTCCTGTAGTCATGTATGGATGTGAGAGTTGGACTGTGAAGAAGGCTGAGCGCCGAAGAATTGATGCTTTTGAACTCTGGTGTTGGAGAAGACTCTTGAGAGTCCCTTGGACTGCAAGGAGATCCAACCAGTCCATTCTGAAGGAGATCAGCCCTGGGATTTCTTTGGAAGGACTGATGCTAAAGCTGAAACTCCAGTACTTTGGCCACCTCATGCGAAGAGTTGACTCATTGGAAAAGACTCTGATGCTGGGAGGGATTGGGGGCAGGAGGAGAAGGGGACGACAGAGGATGAGATGGCTGGATGGCATCACTGACTCGATGGACGTGAGTCTGAGTGAACTCCGGGAGTTGGTGATGGACAGGGAGGCCTGGCATGCTGGGATTCATGGGGTCGCAAAGAGTCAGACACGACTGAGCGACTGATCTGATCTGATCTGAAGAAGCTGTCGTTTCAGTGAGAAACAGATGAGAACAATATCAGTAAACAGAACAGGGGTTTAATGGGAAATTTTATTACCTTGTGTGGCTATCAACATCTACATAAGAGCCCTTCCTCACAGCCTGCAAGTCCCTCCATGACGCTCAACATAAGCGTTATCAAATTTTGTAGCTTTGAGATGGGATAAATAAAAATGACCTAGAATAGGTTCCATCCAACTAGATGGACTTTTACTGAGAGCTATCAATTTTTTCTAATAGAATCTATATATTTCCTGGCACATGCGATATGATTGATTGTGGCTTTCCAACCTTTTTAGGTAATTTTCCTGTCTCTGTGTGGTTTAGTGACTATGTGGTCTTGCTATGTCATTTAAAGGTCAACATATTCAATATGTATCCAATTTGTGTTCATTTACTTGAGCTCCATAAATACTCCTTTGTTCATTTGCACATGAGCCATATTTCTCTTAGGAAGGATTTTCTGTTCTGAAAAAATAAACTTATTGGCTGCTACATAGAAACTTGTAATAAATCTTTGTTGCAGTACTTGACTGACGTATGCTACACTATTATTGTTACTATACATGAGATTTCCAAGGTCATGATTGAGACCCCCATGTACTCCCAGGGGGATGCACAATCATGGAGGAAATATACCTTTCCAGAAAAGAATGAGAAACAAGTGAGAGACCGTCATTAGGATGTCTGTTAAAAAATGATGGAAGAGGATGTAGTGTGACAGAATGGCACGGACAAGAAATAGAAAACACACATGGGGTCCAATTCTCATGTAACTCTGTAGAGATAAAGAAGAGCTATGACAGATTAAAAACAGTGTGAAAATGTGACCCACAGTACATTAAACACATAGCATAAAATAACTTCAATTGCAGGTTGCATGTAATCATTTATCTATTTATATATATACACACATACACATGGATAGATATGCATGTATATTAACATACAAATATTTGGGGAGATGAGGGAAAACATCTTGCTGTAGTAGAGTATAGGGTGTTTGAACTCAAAAAACTCTAGGTTCAAAAATTGCTAGTATTAACTATGACTTTGGGAAAGACACCTAATGATTACAGCCTAAGTTACTCCCTTTAGAAAGCAGGGGATTATTGTATTTATTAGAATTAACACTATGATAGAAAAAGGATGAAAGATACTGAGCATAGTGAGTAATGCTTTTAAAAAGCTAGTTCCCTGTCTTTTTTTGCAAAGAGCACTGTGGGGTCCGAGTTTTGGAGAGAAGGGCAAAGGGAAACAAATAGATGTTCTGCTCTGAATCTGTGCACAGACCGAAAATCAAAGTAAGACACACGCATGTGACCGCGTGAGTGTGTGCCGGTGAAGTCACAGGTGCTGCAAAGAGGTGGCAAAAAGGACCACAGGAGTTTGTAAGAAGGAAGGAATCAGAAGTTAAAAGCAGAAATATAATTTGGTTCTGAGTTATTAAAGTTCAAATTCTGAGAGCCCTCCTAAGGTCTGCCTCATTCAGGGCAGTTGTCTCTGCATTTCCGGTCTGCTGAACCCGTGATACACACTGAGCACAGCTGAGAGGCGCCCTGCTCACTGTTCCCACCTTTCCCCCAGCCAGATTCGCTTTTTCTCACACTGGGATTGTCCAAAGTTTCTTCCTTGTTTGTCTGCCTAAAACTCAAGCTTGACTCCTTCCATCCACTCTGCATATATGGCTAGAGATCTGATGTGACACCCTTGCCTAATAATAATAATGGCAATTAAGAAGGACCTGGGAGGGAAAAGATGGAACAGAGAATTTTTTTAAAAGTCTGTAAATAAGCCCTTGCACAAGTATGATGGTACACTCAATTGAATTAGGAATCACAGTGAGTTATATGACCTGGTTGCAGTAATTGCATTAAGCAACCGTATTATTTCAATAATAAAATAAACCCATTGAAACAGAGTATTTTCTAAGGTAATTATTTAACTAATTCAAAAGTGGCAGGAGGATAGATGTTCTGATCTTTGCATTTTATTATCTCCTCACTGTATTCAGCCCGAAAAATAGTCTTTGGCAATTGAACTTCTTTACACTCATGGAGAAGTCTCACTTTCACAAAGTTTTAATGTACATGTCCTTATTTCATTTGTATACAAAGATGTTATTCTGAAGGGTTCCTATCTAAATTCCTTCTTCAGGATGGTCTAGATCTGACGACCTGCTGTATCTGCCAGAGCAGGGGTGCACAGCCACTCCCATCTCCCACTGATCCCGTATCATTTGCAGGATGTCTGTGAAGCAAGGTGGGGCAGGGGCTGCACCGTGTGCTGGCTGCTGGATCTGCGGCAGCAAGCCCAGGGCTCAGCCTGCTGTGCATGCTCACAGACTGTCTGTGCCACAGATATGGGAGTGAAGGGACAAGGTGCTGCCCTTCTCTGCATTTTGCAGCTCCGGACAATGTGGTCCGTAGAGGTTATGAATTAACCCAATTCTCTCAGTGAGTGCTAGCTTTAAACAGGTCCAATAAGTGACTCAGCGAAACCCTGACTTGCAGCATCCCTGGACATGTCCCAGCAAGTGCTAGTTCCCTGATAGCTCAGTTGGTAAAGAATCTGCCTGCAATGCAGGAGACCCCAGTTCGATTCCTGGGTTGGGAAGATCCCCTGGCGAAGGGATAGGCTACCCACTCCAGTATTCTTGGGCTTCCCTAGTGGCTCAGAGGTTGAAGTGTCTGCCTGCAATACGGGAGACCCGGGTTCGATCCCTGGCTTGGGAAGATCCCCTGGAGAAGGAAATGACAACCCACTCCAGGATTCTTGCCTGGAGAATCCCATGGACAGAGAAGCCTGGTGGGCTACAGTCCATGGGGTCGCGAAGAGTTGGACAGGACAGAGCGAGTTCACTCACTCACTCAGCCGTGTTACTGGGGTCTGTATCCGTGTATGCCACCTGCCCACTATGTGGCTTTGGATGACCCTTTCTGTGCCCGTCTTTGGATGGATAATGATGGACTATCTCAAAGTTCTGTTCTGATAAGGTAGTATTATTCTTTTAGTCTCCTAACAACCTTAAGTACTTTATGCTAATATTGTGTCCATTATAGAGTCATGTTAAGTTGAAATATGAGATACCCATGTCGCCCAGTGGTAAATAATACACCTGTTAGTGCAGGAGACAAAAGAGATGCAGGTTCAATCCCTGGGTCTGGATGATCCCCTGGAAAAGAAAAGGACAACTCACTCCGTGGAGTCAGAGAGAGTCAGACACAGCTGAGCAGGCACACATGCCAAGCTAAAATGTGGGGGTTGAATTACTTCCCCAAATTTAAACAGCAATTCAGTGTTAGGGCTGGACTTTGATCCAAGTCACTCTGATTCTAGAGCCTGTGTTCCTGTCAATATATGATAGAGTCCCACCCCGCAAGAGACAGGTGGGGTTTCAGATGCACTGAGGGCATCATTCCTGCCATGCTGCCCATCTCCATATGCTGTTGATGCCCTGTGAACCCCAACTTTTCCTGACTTGGACCTGTAGTAATAGCTCTCTTATAATACTGGCTTCACACAGTAGCTTTATTATAGGCAATTTATTTGTAAATATTCCCAGAAAATTATGAAATAACATTTTTTCAGAAAATAGGTAGTGATTTCTTTTTAAATCTTGATTATTTAGCCCTTAATTTCTACTGATTACAACATTGAGTGGGGCTTCCCTGGTAGCTCAGATGGTTACGAATATGCCTGCAATGCAGGAGACCTGGGTTCAATGGCTAGGCTGGGAAGATCCCTTGGAGGAGGAAATGACACCGCACTCCAGTATTCTTACCTGGAGAATCTCATGGACAGAAGAGCCTGGTGGGCGATGACATAGCAAAGAGTCAGACACAACTGAGCAACTAACTCTTCACTTTCACACATTGAGAATGGCCTCGCCTTCATTAATATTTTCCTCTTTCCTCCCCTGAGAAGGAAATGGCAACCCACTCCAGTATTCTTGCCTAGAGAATCCTGTGGAGAGAGGAACCTGGTGGGCTGCCGTCTATGGGGTCACACAGAGTCGGACACGACTGAAGCTATTTAGCAGCAGAAGCAGCTTTCCTCCCCACAGTATCATCCAGTGCAAGGTAATCATTGTCGTATTTCTTGTCCATTCACCCAGTTGGATTTTTTTGCACATCAGACACCACCACACAAGCTGGAGGTGCAAAGATATGAGTCAGATAGTCTTGGTCCCTTGGGAAGATACCGTCTAGTCTGGCTTAGTTTTAACTGCGGGGTCTTCCTAGCCCTTCTGCCTGCTATCCATAATGTCAGAATTACACGGGACATGCCTTTCCACTAGCAGTTCAGGGCTACTAAAATTCTTGGGGTCTCAGTGCCATGTGCCTGGAAACACAAAGTCCCACTGCTTGTCTCAGGATCAGGCACCTACCAGCTTCCTCATTCCCAAAGCTGACAGTCAGTTCACAGGCCTGGTTTCCTTCCTTAAGTCTAACTTCTATTTCATGTTCCAGTGGGATACCAAGTTGGTTTTAAACCACAGTTTCCCTGCTTGAAACCTGGATTCTCCTCTTCTAGGTTTCAGAAGTCTCTCACCTCTAAAGGTCTGACAAGACTACTAGTAATATGTTTTATCCTGGTGAATAATTTCCTGCACTGGATCCTGATGCCCATTGATAAGCTTCACTGTCTACAAGTCCTTGACATGGAATCCATCTTTATTATCTGTTCTTCTAAAACTAATGCCTTTGGCCTGAGTGGGATATGATTATCCTACCCTTCTGAACTAGATAATTTTACTGCAGGGCTCTGTGTTCTGAGGATTCATCTTTAGAACTGGGTAATTTCTTACTGATTTTACTATTATCAAGACTTAGATCCCCTCCACCTTCCCTAACTTAGCTCTGAGAATACATTATATCAGAAAATGCAGATTAATAAACAATGACATTCGAAAACCTTTGAAGGATAAAGGAGATTTCCCTTTAGACATCCCACTGAGAAAGTCACAGGAACCCAGATCAAGAATTCTTTACACAGATGTCACTCATCCCTTTCATTTTTCCCATTTTCTTTATATTTTTATCTTTTCTCCCAAATCATTGACATCTTCCATTGATGACAGATCCTAGTCTGTGTGAAAAGTGGAAAAAGAATATACCACGCTTTCCTCTGGGTTGTGTACATACATGTAAATAGCACTTTCTCTGAGTGTGGCTAGGTAGCCCCTCTTCCCTGCTGGCATCATGCAGACAGGCTTTTTTCCAATGGTCATAAACAAAACATCAACAGATGCGAGGAGCAAGTGAATATCAAGAAGGCAGTCGCCATAGCAACAATAACCATGGAAAGTCCTATAAACACCCACCCCTGTACCAGTATCTACTCAAAAATTCAGAGCATTTGGCTCATAGAAATACAGAGTGGGGGAAAAAAGGCAAGAGAACCTGGATGTAGTGAGTAGAAATGAGCTGCAAGTTGAAAAATTGGAACTCTTGTCACAAGTTTCACCTCTCTGCCCATGCCCAGGGCTTGCTCAAGGCAGAATTATGAAAGGAAATATTTTCCGTACTCTCCTTTTGCCTCCAGTATACAGAGTGCAGTCCTTAGTTTGATATTTGAAGGTATCTGCAGCCTACACTTTTTTTTTTTTTTTTTGGATTATTTGTTACTTGTCTAGCTGATATAGCTGTTCAAAACAGTGTAACTCATTCTTCTCTGGATATAAAACAT
Organism: Bos javanicus; assembly: GCF_032452875.1. Lineage (NCBI taxonomy): Eukaryota > Metazoa > Chordata > Mammalia > Artiodactyla > Bovidae > Bos > Bos javanicus. The sequence continues at coordinate 5,410,444 of NC_083881.1, forward strand.
GTATTTCTAATGCTTTCACACTGCATAGGTTATTCCCCTTTTGTGAAAGTCTAGTTCTTCTCAAATTTCCCCATCAAAGTCCCGGACAGCTGGTCCTAAGTCTTTGAAGTTTGGTTTCATCCATGAAGCCATCTTTAGTCACCAGAGTTCACAGCTATTTCTCGGAATATGAAGACAAAATCCCTGAGTTCATTTCTCGGTTTGGTAATTTAAAGCTGGGTGACATTGAACTTAACTTCATAATGTAAATTTTTGTAAATAAAATAGCTTTTCAAAAAAGTCAAAAGAGATAATGTAGGTAAATTAAATGACACAGAGTAGCAAGTATGATTTACATGATCATTTGACACTAATATTGTTTCCCCCTTTCTCTAATTTGCTATCTTCATACCATCTTCATGGAAGCAAATCAATTGGCATGTTGCAAAATCACTGGAAAAGATCCTGATGCTGGGAAAAATTGAAGGCAGGAGAAGCGGACAACAGAGGATGAGATGGTTGGATGGCATCACTGACTCGGTGGACAAGAGTTTGAGCGAGCTCTGGGAGTTGGTGATGACAGGGAAGCCTGGTTTGCTGCAGTCCGTGGGGTCACAAAGAGTTAGACACAACTGAGCGACTGAACTGAACTGAAAATCTCAATAAATAATAAATATATAAAGAAGTAAAGAAATTAGAAGGTAGGATACTAAATGGAACAATATGGAATGTAGATTTGGAGGAATTCACAAATGTGCTTTTTGTGCCCATCATACTGCTGCTGCTGCTAAGTCGCTTCAGTCGTGTCCGACTCTGTGCGACCCCATAGACGGCAGCCCACCAGGTTCCTCTGTCCCTGGGATTCTCCAGGCAAGAACACTGGAGTGGGTTGCCATTTCCTTCTCCAATGCATGAAAGTGAAAACTGAAAGTGAAGTTGCTCAGTCGTGCCCGACTCTTAGTGACTGCGTTGACTGCAGCCTACCAGGCTTCTCCGTCCATGGGATTTTCCAGGCAAGACCCCCATCATAAATCAACATAAATTTTAATCATCTTTCACTCAAGCTGTGCTTTCCCATAATTAAAGACTCAGTTGAGATCATTCAGACAACCAGTGAGTCAGTTCATCAAAAAAATCCATGAGACTTTTTTTTCAGGATTGTTAAAACTGTAAGAAAACGTAATCACAAATAAGCACTAAGTGAACTGAAGAGATGAAGTAAATCTTTTTGGGGCCGATGTCTACTCATTCCTCAAAATTCTCTTAGTTGGCACATCATCTCAGAAAGCTCTGGCCCCTTCCCAGACACCACGGGCAACCTCTTTGACCCTTCCATTGCATCTCTGCTGATAATACAATATTATTCCTTATATTCTTAAAATACTGTCTCCACTTGTTGTTCTGTGTCTTCTCCATGACTCTATTATCCAGTGTCTCTTTCATCAGAGTCCATAGTACAATATAGAGGCACATACAATGTCATTGTTTGTTGTATTACTGAATCAGAATATGGTTGAATGAATGAATCAATGAACTAATAACAGAATGAATCAGCTGAATTAAATGAATGTCACATATATACAAGCATCTAGATAATAATTTCCCCCAAATTATCCAGAAAACAATTATTTGAGGTTTCTTGAAGAATCTTTTTTATTTTTCAATTTATTTGAATTTTTATCAAAATATGGTTAACATACAACATTACATTAGTTTTATGTGTAGTACATAATAATTCGACAATTGCATATATAATGATCACCATGATAAGTCTAATAGCCATCTGTCCCATGAAACATTATTACAATATTATTGACTATATTCCTTGTGTTGTATATTACACCCCCATGATGAATATCTCATGTAACTCAAAGTTTATACCTCTTAATCCTCTGTACCTATTTCATCTATCATCTTCACACCCCTCCATCTGGCAACTACCTGTTAATTCTCTGTGTCTCAGTTTGTTTTCATTTGTTTTGCTTTTTATTCCAAACATAACCGAAATCATGTAGTATTTGTCTTTGTCCGATTTATTTAACTTGGCATAACACCTTATAGACGGAGAAGATAGTGGCACCCCACTCCAGTACTCTTGCCTGGAAAATCCCATGGATGGAGGAGTCTGGTGGGCTGCAGTCCATGAGGGTCGGACACGACTGAGCGACTTCACTTTCACTTTTCACTTTCCTGCATTGGAGAAAGAAATGGCAACCCACTCCAGTATTCTTGCCTGGAGAATCCCAGGGACGGAGGAGCCTGGTGGGCTGCCTTCTATGGGATCACGCAGAGTCGGACACGACTGAAGGGACTTGGCAGCAGCAGCAGCAGCAACACCTTATAGATATACCCATGTTGTCATAAATGGCAAGATTTCATTTTTTTTCATGGCTAAGGAATATTTCATTGTATATACAAAGCACATCTTCTTTATCCACTTATTAATGTGCAGTTGGGTTGCTTCCATATGCTGGCTAATGAAATGATGCCGCAATGAACACTGGAGTGCATATATCTTTTTGAACTAGTATTTTTGTTTTGTTTTGTTTTCTTCAGGCAAATGCCCAGAAGTACAACTGTTAAAATTCCCTAACATTATTGTGTTATTCGCAATCTCTCCCTTCATGTTTGCTGATTTTTGCTCACATATATAGGTGTTCCTATGTTTATGTATATATTTGCAACTGTTATATCTTCTTACTGGGTTGATCTCTTTATTGTTATGCAATGTCCTTCTTTATTTCTTATAAACAGTTTTTGTTTCAAAGTCTATTTTGTCTAAATATTGCTATCCCAGATTTCTTTTTATTTCCATTTGCACAGAATACTTTTTTCCATCACCTCAATCTCAGTCTGTTTGTGTCTTTAGATCTGATTTGAGTCTCTGTAGGCAGCGTATATATGGGTCTTGGTTGCTTTCTTTTTGTTGTTGCTTTGTTTTTTCACTAAGCCGTTCTATGTCTTTTCATTGGAACACTGAGTCCATTTACATTTCAAGTAATTATTGAGAGGCTGGTACTTATTGCATTTTGCAACCGTTTTCTGACTCTTTTGGAGTTCTTTTATGTTACTTTCTTCTTCCTTTGCTCTCCTTCCTTGCCATTTGATAGTTCTTTTTACTGTTATATATGTTTGGAGATCTTTGGAGTTGCATGCATTCATTATAGGTTTTTGGTTTGCAGTTACCATGAAGTTCATATATAAATATGTGTGTATATAATTTTAAGTTGATATCTTTTTTGGATCATCTAAATTTGAAAATGTAACTAATGATTAATGATAATATCTTAAATTTGAAAGCATTCTAGCAATCATATATTTATACTCGCTGGTTCAAAAATGTTAACATTTTTGACATCATGTTTTATATAGTTTTGCTTTGTATTTCAGAGAAGGCAATGGTAACCCACTCCAGTACTCTTGCCTGGAGAGTCCCATGGACGGAGGAGCTTGGTGGGCTGCAGTCCATGGGGTTGCAGAGTCGGACATGACTGAGCGACTTCACTTTCACTTTCATGCACTGGAGAAGGAAATGGCAACCCACTCCAGTGTTCTTGCCTGGAGAATCCCAGGGACGGGGAGCCTGGTGGGCTGTCGTCTATGGGGTCGCACAGAGTCAGACACGACTTGAAGCCACTTGGCAGCAGCAGCAGCAGCTTCGTATTTTGTGTGTCCCTTAACTACTTATTGTGAAAATAAATGATTTTAATCTTTTTATTTATGGTCTTCAGGTTATCCTCATAGATAATAAATGATCTGTAAAAAGTTTTTTTGATAGCAATTTTGATGTGCCCATAGGACAAAATGAGCTGTGGGTCTTTCTACTCTGCCATCTTAGACATGCTGTGCTGTGCTTAGTCACTCAGTGATGTCCAACTCTTTGCAATTCCATGAACTATGGCCTGCCAGGCTCCTCTGTCCATGGGGATTCTTGAGGCAAGAATACTGGAGTGGGTTGCCATGCCCCTCTCCAGGGAATCTTCCCAACCCAGTTATTGAACCCAGGTCTCCTGCACTTCAGGTGGATTATTTACTGTCTGAGCCACCAGGGAAGCCCAAGAATACTGGAGTGAGTAGCCTATCCCTTCTCCAGTGGAACTTCCCAACCCAGGGATCAATCCAGGGTCTTCCGCATTGCAGGAGGATTCTTTACCAGCTGAGCTATTCAGAAAGCCCATCTTGGACATAGTGCCCAGAAAATCTCAACTGTATGATGACATATGTTACTATATTATCTCATGTATATTTGAAAATTTAATTTACAAAAAAAGACCCAATGACATATGCATTATCCCTGTTTTACAGCGATAATAACCAAGTCATGTATGTCTTTGCAGATTATTTAGCTAAGTGGTTCTCAATCTAGGTCCGTCACACTTAATAATGTGGTTTTGGGCATTTATCAAGCAAATCTAGGTAAAATGTTCATCATAAAGCTACAGAAGCTGCTAGTTAAAGCTCTTTGACTGGCACATAGCAGTGTCAGAACACTGACTCTGAAACAAATAGAAACAAATATATAACATATATACATAGAAACATAGAAACAAATATATACTCTTACAATTTTTAAATAAGGAAAATACTAGGAACTAACCTAATTTACAACTACCCCTGGGGAAGAGAGATTCAGATGCAAAGAGGAAAAATTATTTTTATGAGTGGCAGAATAAGGAGAGTAAGTTTATTCTGTAATCTAGGGATCACTGTCCTGTCGATTAATCTATGAAGGGATTTGCATCATGCTTTTGTTACAGCCATACAATTTCCTCATTATTTATTTTCTTTGGCAAATGTAGCTGCAGCCAGAGATCACAGGAGAAGTTGTAGTATATTCTCCTTGTGTGCTACAGATTGTTTTTGGCTAATTTACTAGTAATTCATACAATACTTTAGACTTCTGAAGAAGTTAGCTGAGCTTGGGGAAAAGCTTGAAGATGACAAGTTTAATGCTGTTTTTAAAATGATATAATTCCCAAGATGACCTAGTGATTTTATTAACTCATATTTAAAAATATGGAGGTAGGAGTTGGAACCAGTGATGTCCACTTATTTTTAATTAGATTTCTGAAAGTTATGGGCCTCGATCACTGAATGGGCTGTTATCTGTAAGTCATGGTCTTAAATAAGGGGCTTTTAGTATCTAATTTTATATTATTAGAAGAAAGCTTGAAAATTTTTCTACAGCAGTAATTGCATAAATATATATTTTATCTAGCATTAAAAAGACATTATTGATGCAGAACTCTCTATTAAGGAGAATGGACTACTTTTAGATGAGAAGAAGTTCAAAGGTACCATCACATTCATCATCTAAATGTAATTAGTTATATAATGTAATAGAATCTGAATTATATTAATGTAGTAAGACCGAAAAACACAAGTCTGAAAAAAATAGCTATGGGAAATTTTGGTTGATGCAATCTGAGTTACATATATTAAACTCCAGAAGTTAAGAAAGGCCCAAAGAGTAGAGCGAAACCCAGTGGCATTTCTTCAACAAGCAATAAGGGCTCACTTGCTATGTTCTGGGTAATATGCTAGGCACAGATAATAAAACACAGACATGGTCTTTATTCTGAATTTGCAAACTAGTACTGGAGATGTGCAGCGATAAGACTATACCACATATATGTTGTCAAAGCAGGGGACTTGGCTATGGAAACTCCCCAACCATTTCATTAAGAAATTACTACTAGAATGAGTAAACTGAAGTTGTTGTTTTCTCTATTTGCATCATTCCTCTCATAACTGAAATCCCTGTGATGCGAAGAGTAGCAATTTCCAATAATGACCCTGTGCTCACTCTGGATTGCTCGGATAACCTCATTCTCTCAGCCAGGGCACTGTGCTCAGGCAGTTTCCCTTAGCATGGTGTTTCCTCCTTGCTGCATAAAATCCTGTTGGTCTCAAGACTTCCAGATACTGGGCATCAGCATCCGCAGGCAATTCCTGTAGCTAGATTGTGGGGGTGTGCCTTCACTGATAAAGGTGCCGTCATATCTGCTTGTAAGGAGTGCCGCTGCGTTATAGGAAGTTGGGAGTCACTACTCCTTAAAGAAAGAAAACTCATACAGAATATTCAGCAGATCAACCCAGCCCAAGCACACTTTGCAGATAAAACGGGACATTAGACGTGTCTTCTCCACTCACCCGACCCTTGTCATAGATGTATCCCCAACAATTCTTTTCCATAACTTGCTGAGTGGAAGTTGCATTTGAATGTGAATTCAGTGCTATATTCTATTTATATAGAACCCAAGAGGTCAAGAATGGTGTCGTACATTTCATAGGTATAAAAAAAGTTATTCATTTAATTCATTCATTTGCATGAATTAATTGCAAAAAATCAAAATGAGTGAGTGATCAAATAAATGCTATCAAATAAATACTTGCCTTCCTATAAGATGGGCTTCCCTGGTAGCTCAGCTGGTAAAGAATCCACCTGCAATGCAGGAGACCCCAGTTTGATTCCTGGGTTGGGAAGATCCCATGGAGAAGGGAATGGCTACTCAGGCCAGTATTGTGGCCTGGAGAATTCCATGGACTGTATGGAATGTAGTCCATGGGGTACCCAAGAGTTGGACACGACGGAGTGATTTTCACTTTCACTTTCCTATAAGACAGGCGGAGGGACAGACAGAGATATTGTATCCTACTCTGAAGCCAGATTTTGGACTGAAGAAATTAGAGACAAGAAGAAGACTACATATGTGGAGTCTGAAATGAGGAAGAAAGAAGGGCAGTGGGAGACAATGTGGGTTATAAAATGAGCCCCAAGTGAATTTTCAAGTACTCCCAACAAAACTTTGAAAAATGGAGAATCAAATTCCTCAAGAATCAGATGGGACCACAGATAAAGGTATCCTTTTCAACCAGGGAACTCTGGAAAATTGATTCTTGATTTTGAAAGTAAAGCAATTTTTATTTGATTCAAAGGTATCTTCAGAGGGCAAGAGAAGTTTAATGTGTATATAGTGTATCTGAAGACTTGTCTAGGGTCCAAGAAACTCCCCTTTGGGTACCATAAACTGGTTTATTATCCATTATCTATAACACAAAAATAATGAAAGCGGTACAATTCTCTGTTCAGAAAGCCCACAGGAATTCCAGAATTTGACAGCCATGATATATCTCAGTTAGTTTTTCCTGTGTAAAACCATCACAAATCATAGAGCAGACAGTGTGTTGGTTAAAGAGACTACACATTGAGATGATGAAGTTATTCATTTATCTTCATTGAAAGGACTCAGACTGCACTATGGCTGATAACATAAATCTCATCCTATACGAGATCCTCTCCCCTAATAACTTCTCTTAGCAGTTTGATTAAAATTGCTTTTGTTTTCCTGTACATAACAGTGATCCAAGTTTCCTGACTAGTCACTGAAACTTGCAACCCAATTTGTGGTGCTAAAATCTGGTGAATGATTAGAGTTTAATAAAATGAAGAGTTTAAAAATGGCCTTGTAAAAGGGATTTGGTGATTAAAATATGTAAGCATAAAAAATTTAAGTCCACTTGTAATTCACCTTCCTGGTTCTGATACTTCATTCAAGTGACATATCATTTCTTTAGAAACTATTTCAACATGCACAGATACTCTGATGGATTTGATAACTTAATGTTAGTTAGCAGAAAAAAAGTCAAACAAATGGTGAAGAGAGAGAACAGAAATGTGCACAGTAAGATCAAAAACATGATCACAGTTTTTAAAAATGTAATTATGGTAAAAACCATCAAAATATTGAAAATATAACTATAATATAAATATTTTTGAGTATAGATACAGGAAGAGATGATGAAAAAAAGTGAATTTAGAAAAAGAATGTGGGAAGGAAGGAAGGGAAATGGAGCGAAGATGAGTAGAAGAAAGAAAAAAAAGAAAGAGAAGAAAATAAATTAGCTCCCTAACATTATGTATTTAATTCATTCTTTAATTTCCAGGGTCTTTCGTGTACATTAGACCAGATACAGCTCCAGAAAATTAGAAACTGAAAATAAAGTTTTCTCCCTCTACACACTCAGATTAAAAGGTGCATCAGAGACAGGGTAACTGCAATTATCATTTCCCTTCAAAAATGAGAACAGGGGCACAGCAGACCAGTCAGCAGAAAGTTCAAAATCCACACCGGCAAATGATGGAAAGCTCTCTGTTTCAGGGTGGAAAGTTATGTGACCGGGCCTTAATTACACATCCTATGTGCTTTCTGGTATGTTCCTCAAGATCTAGGACTCCACCTTCTGGAAAATCTTTCCTTATTTCTTGTCTTCCACATTCACTTTTCAAGGAGACACTGGAAATATGCTAACTGAGCAAACTATAGCTTTTGCTTAGTTTTGTTCTGTTAGAACACCCCTTTTCTGGGTACTAATTTGGTATCAATGAGCTATTTGCTATGTAACAAAACACACTGAATTAAAATCTCTTTATCATTTCCCTTGAGCCTATAGGCTGGCTGGGTGCTTCTGCTGATTAACCCCAAATTCAGTTGACCTCAGCTGGGCTATTCATGTATCTGCTGTTAAATAGGCTGTTCAGTTGGGGGCTGACTATTCTAGGGTAGCTTTGAATTATACAACTGGGCTTTCCTCCACATAACTATATTTTTCTACATAATGAATCATCCTAGAACTTATCAGTCTATAACAACATCCATCTATGTTACCCTGATTTTATGGATCAGCATTATGGGCTACGCTCAGCCAGTTTTATTGGAGTGCATGCAGTGTTTGAGCTAGGACCAGACAGTCTAAGATGGACTCATTCACATGTCCTGCAGTTGGTGCTGGCTGTAATGAGTCTTTCTCTCTCCCCAAATGTACTCTCAACTTCAGAGAAGCTGGAATGGGTTGTATCAGACATAAGCCATTGCGTTCATTTCAAGAGAGTGAGAGTGAAAGCTCTCAGGTCTCCTGAGGTCTAGATTTGGAAAGCGCAGATACTGCATTCTATCCATGAAAGCAAGTCACAAGACCCAGTCACAGTCAAGGGATGGCGAAACACACTCTATCTTTTGATGCGAGGAGCAACAAAGAATCGTGAAGTCATTTTGAATTTTTCCAGAACATGTCTTTCAAATCCCTTCTGAAGGATGGCAATTGCAGAGATGCAAAAAAGAGCAAACCCAGTGATACAGGATGGAAGCAGAAATGCACTCACATGTTTCAAGACTCTGCTTATGTCCCATTTGCTACCATCCCACTGGCAAAGTGACCTGATAGAGCCTTGTATCAGGACGGGAGAAGACTATAAGCTCACAGGGAGAACCACAGGGAAATAAGAAAACTACTAAATGGAACAATTAATACAGTCAACCAGCTAGTGACTGGTAGAGATAAAAATGAGATGTAGTCTTAACTTTACTACAAAGCTGAAATCATAGATTTACTTTAAATAATTTAAGAACATTTGCCTTAAAAATAGTTTCTTTAATTTAAAATGTCCTCCATGGTTGGAAGAATTTAAACTATATATAGTTTTCTAAGACAGATAAAGATATAAAGAAGCAAATCCTAGTTCTACAGTAACTGGTTGATCGTAGGTATGCTAATTTAACTCTCCTAAGACTCAGTTTTCTCATCTATAGGAAGTTTTATCAATACTAACCTCAATAATGTTAAAATTAAATATTGATGGATCATGAGATCAAACATTTTAATATCCTTTGTTTCAATATCCTACCCCAGGACCTAGGGGATTCTTGAAGCATTGTTGTTCCTACGCCACTTAGATAATTCTTCTCTAATTATCCTGCAGCCATATTGCTCTATAATACATTTACCTCATTAAATGTCTTAGGCTTTTTTCAAAGCCTCCCTTTGTCTCTCTCTCAAAGGACTGATTCTCTTACCCTGCTCAGTGCTCATTCTTAAGGGGCACATCAAATTCCAGCTGAACCATTTTTCCTAGTTGAATCCATTCTTTCCGTTTCATTAGATTCCAGAGATTTCTAGCACAACTCTTCTTAAACTGTGCAGTGCTTATTTATTCCTAACTTCTTTCCTCATCTAGACTCTGAATTTCACTAGGGTAGACACTGAGAGTCTCAGTGTAACCAGTTTTTTGAAGAGCTAAAACTTGGCAATATTCCATTATGAAATTATTTTATTTTAAGCTTTAAAAAGGTGCCTGCTTCTTGGAAGAAAAGCTATGACCAACCTAGACAGAATATTAAAAAGCAGAGGTATTACTTTGCTGGCAAAGGTCCATCTAGTCAAAACTATGGTTTTTCTGGTAGTCATATATGGATGTAAGAGTTGGATCATAAAGAAAGCTGAGCACCGAAGAACTGATGCTTTTGAACTGTGGTGTTGGAGAAGACTCTTGAGAGTCCCTTGGACTGCAAGGGGATCAAACTAGTCAATTTTCAAGGAAATCAGTCCTGATTATTCACTGGAAGGACTGATGCTGAAGCTCCAATCCTTTGGCTACCTGATGTGAAGAACTGACTCATTGGAAAAGACCCTGATACTGGAAAGATTGAAGGCAGGAGAAGAAGGGGACGACAGAGGATGAGATGGTTGGATAGCATCACTGACTCAATGGACATGAGTTTGAGCAAGCTCCAGCAGTTGTGATGGGCAGGGAAGTCTGGTGTGCTGTGGTCCACAGGGTTGCAAAGAGTCGGACATGACTGAGCGACTGAGCTGTTCTGGACTGAACTAAAACTTGGCAATATTCCATTATGAAATTATTTTATTTTCAGCTACTACCTTCAACTATGCCCTTTAGAATTTCTCATTCCTATGTTATAACATTGCATTCTAGTCCAAGCCTGTTGGATGGTTTTCAGTAATTAATAAAATTCACCTGAGTTTTACTATTTTGGAGTTCTGAACTAAATTCCAGTTTCCACGTGTGGGTATGAGTATGTGTGTGTGTGTGTGAGAGAGAGAGAGAGAGAGAGAGAGGTTTCCCTAAACCAACAAACAATTGTTGGAACATCTGCTGACTGTCATGTGTGTGTGTGTGTGTGTGTGTGTGTGTGTATAATTCAATTTAATTCTAACATTATCTACTCAAAGATAACAGCAGATCCCACAGGTTACAGGTTCAGTCCTAGAAGACTGCACCCCAACCCCACTTCAGATGCCAGCTGAAAGCCTAGGTTGTTACCTGTATTTCTGCCCTCCTAGCTACAGACTGGAGGTTCCAACAACCTCCTTCAAGGGTTTGATTAATTTGCTAGAGCAGTTCACATAACTCAGAAAACCATTTTACTTACTGTCACCAGCTTATTATAAAAAGGGCATAACTCAGGAACAGCCAGAAGAAAGAGACACATAGGTATGGGGAAGAGTGAGAAGCTTCCCATGCTGTCTCCAGGGGCAATGCTCTCTCAGCGTCTCCACCTGTTCATCAACCTGCAAACTCTCCAAGCCTCATCCTTTTGGACTTTTATAGAGGCTCTGTCACACAGCCATGACTCCTTAAATCATTGGCCACTGCTGACTGAATTCCATCTCCAGCCCCTTTCCCCTCCCGCAGGAAGAAGCAAGGGGGGATGGGAGACTGAAAGTTTTAATCCTTTTCTTCATAAGGTTGGTTCTGGGTTCTCCTGGCAACCAGCCCCCTTCTTTAAGAATCTTCCAAAAGTCGCCTCATTAACATAACAAAAGGCACCATTTACCTCTTCAATTAGGGAATCCCAAGTGTTTTAGGACCTGAGAGACAGGAACTTCTGTGGACAAAGACCAAATATACATGAGGAATAAATTTCGGTCATCCAAATGACTAGCGTGCATTTTTTTTACAAATCACAATATTACAACCTTTTTATCCAACCCTCTGCTCCCTTCTTCCTTTTGCTGAGGCTGTTGGGAGTGTAGTCGGCCCCTTCTCTCTGGGTCCTGCTTCCTCCAGGGTGGAAGAGAAGAGGACACAGGGTTCTCTGAAAGTGGTTCTCCCGTGTGGGGAAGATGTGGTCATAAAACAATGAGGAAAGAGCCAGGAACTCTACCCAAGCAAAGAACTGTTCTCTGCCTCACCCTGATTGTGATGACAAGGGACTTCTGGGCAAGCAGAACATCAGAGGGCTGAACTGAAGCCAGACTAGGGAACATGTCCTTAGCTTTGGAGGTTATTATGTGATCACAGTCAATTGCAGGCTGTTTTAGGGTAACGGTTCTCAACTCTGCCAGCACGTTAGAATCATCTGGGGAATATTAAAAAGCACCCCAGATGTTGTTGTTCAGTCGCTCAGTCATGTCCAGCTCTTTTCAACCCCATGGACTGCAGCACACCAGGTTTCCCCGTCCTTCACCATCTCCAGGAGCTTGCTCAAACTCATGTCCTTTCATACCCAGATTTAATTCATCTGTAGTGAAGCCTGGGCTTTAGGAGTTTTAAGAGTTTCTCATTTTACTCCAGGCGGAGAGATACTGGTGAGGAATGCAATGCCTGGCTTCACTTCTCTTTTGACTTAGAGTGCCCTTGCAGTCAATGGCAGGGACACAGAAGACATTCACCAACACATCCCATTATATATCTGTCCCCTAAATCTACCCCGTACTTGCCCCCACGTAAAACCTTTCTTATTGAAGGAAGCTTCTACTACCTGTGAGTTTCAGAAAGAGCTTTTCTTGGTTGACTTGTTTAAATTCTGAATCTCCTATAGTACTCACTACGGGGGTTTGCACATAGAATGGACTTAATAAACATTTATAGAATTGAAACAAAATGTGGACATAGTTACTGCTTTTATTTCATCAGCACTATTCAAACTGGAGAAGAAAAAAAAATCACCTTGATCATTTATGTGGATAGCTCTTTACAATTTGCAAAGCTTTTTTCCATTTCAGTGTTTCTTCTGATCTTCACATCATTCTATGTGAGTTTTATTCTTCCTTTTAAAACATAAGAGGGAATTGAGGAGAAAAATTTAATGACTAGTCACCCGGTGGTTCAGAGTTAGAAGGTATAAAACACATACTTGAACCTTGACTTTTGACTTCCATTACATGTAACTCTCAGGATGCTGAGCCATTAATTCCAGCAGCTTCTACAAATGTTAACTTATTTTTTCTTTCTTTCTTTTTTTTTTTTTAAACTAAAATTCCATAAAGGCTCCACAGGGAAATTTGATAAATAATACTAGAAGCACTCACTTCCTCTGCTGAGATTGTGTCCCGTTTTGCAAACAGAATGAGCAGCAACCAATATCTCACAAATAGAAATAATAATTAAAAAAGAAGACACTTATATGATAACTACCCACAAGGTGTTACTATTAAGCAAGTATGGTTAATATGGGCCCTTTGCAAATGTAACTTATTGTCTCATTAGAAAAGCCCAAAGGAAGAAAGAGGAAATTCATCCCAAATTAGATGTTAATTAGAAATGTATGATGAATTGCATCTTGCAAATATATAGATATTAAAAAGGAAATGTAGATGTTACACAAGATATTGAGGAAAGTATATGTATTATATTTGGGAGAAGGAAGAAAAGAGATGCAGTAATTATACCTCACTGAAGAGTTTATCGTCAATGAAAGCTAAAATAGGCACAACGCACAAGTTTATTCAAACCAGTTCTGTTCATCAAGCCAAGAAGAGATGAGTTGGTTTTTTTTTGAAATGTGAAGTAACTAGTGAACTAGACCCCAAGTTAATGTTTGTCAGTGGCCTTGGGTCGTCAGATTTACATCCTGCGCTGCGCCTGGTAAACTTACTGTGGGGTCGAGGACAGTAAGTTTTCTGGGCGCTCAGAGGTCGCCCCTCACACACCAGGGCCAGGCGTCAGATGACTCAAGAGAGTTCTTAGGCTCCAAAGCCCGTCGATCCCATTCAGACTCGGCAGCCCCACCTGCTCAGCCCGGCCTGAGCATTCTTCATCATGGAGACCACACGAAGGCTCTTGCCCACAGTCACCAGCCTCTTCTTTGCCTCCTGACTGACTGGGACACGTGCGTCGTGCCTCCTGTTGCCAGGAATCTGTAAGTGTAAAAATGCTTTCCTCCCTGACAGTGACTCCTGAGTCTGTGTGTCTTCTCTCTCCTGATTATAGCAAAGCCTCCACACATTTTAAAACAACCATATCACTATGAGAAAGCTAAAATTCTCCTAAAAAAGGTTAACTCAGAAAGAACATGTCTTATTATTCATTCAGAGAAGGATTGCATGTGTATTTATATTCTGAAGAAAAATGTGGGAGGCCTAACATCGGGCTTTGGCTCTATTATAGGCGGTGGGCTTTTATCAAGGCACACTTCTCTGTATCCACAATTTGGAGGAAGCATGACTCAAAGCAAGTGAGCATTAAACATCGTTAAACAAAGCACACCACCCATATAGAAAGTACAGAAAGATACGTCGTCTCCCACTTTTGCAGTTCTTAGCCCCTGGGGTCACTCTGCCTGGAATAATCATTCCCCTCTTTCTATGATTACAACTACCATCCACATCCATCCTTCAGTGTTAAGTGTTGCCTGACTCCTCACTCCCATGTTAGATGCTCTTTCAATATGTTCTCTTAAAGTATGGGATTCATCCATCATTATCTTAACCATGGCTGTTACAATTACATCCTAAGCAATATGTTTTTTACAAACATTAGTGGAATTAAAACCACTTTTATTCCCCTTCTACTTTCCCCTTAAAATTCATTCAGAGAGGAAAGCTTTTTGTCTTCATTTAATTGAAAAAAATTAATGGACAGATTTATGATTCTTCTACTCACTCTCAGCTAATTGTCTTAAACTCACTTTAAAGATAAAACATTCCTATTCTAGTAATTAGAATGATGAACCTTTGTAAGAAACAAAACTTTAGGCTGGTTTTAAACATCAATATTCTCCACATCCCAGCTCTTGGTCTGATAGCCTTGCCCTGTACAGCTGACAGTGGGAGGTGGAGACCATCTTTCTTTCTTCTCTCTCTCTCTCTCACTCACTTCTCTAACTGATGCTTGTGAGGTTGAAGCATGGACAAAGGGAGGGAAAGAGACAGAGCAAGTTCTCTTCTGTAAATTCCTCTCCCACTCTCTGACATAAAGCTCCTTTGCCTTGGGTAGATGCATCACCAGCCCAAGGGGTCTTGCGTGAATCTCTCCAGAGCCTGCAGGAGACTGACACTGGCCTTTAACTTCTCTGATCTACTCAGCAGCTCCATTGGCAGGACACAGATGTCCCTGTTGGATCTCTAACGGATAGTCCATGGTGAACCCCTGAAAGTCCATCAGGAACACACTCTGGGAGTGAAGGCGCATCTCCAGACAGAGACAGCCCTGCTGGCTGATCCAACAAGGCAGTCGGTGCCTCTTCTGCACTGAACATTTCATAAGCTGTAGCTTTATTCCCATGCACTAAGCCTCCCAACTACAGGATCAGATTTTTCTCTCTCTACGAAGTCCTTTTGAGCTTGAGGCGAGCAGCCAGGCCTCTCTAAAAGCTGGGAATTGGAACACTTGTTTGGCTTGGTCCACTGTTTTATCTGCACACTGCCTGTATATTTCGCATAATGCTGTGAAGACAGGTGAAGGGGGCTTCCCTGGTAGCTTAGCGGTAAAGAATCCACCTGCAATGCATTATGCACAGGTGATACGGGTTCAATCGCTGGCTCAGGAAGAGTCCCTGGAGGGGGGCAGGGCAACCCACTCCAGTATGCGTGCCTGGAGAATCCCATTGCCAGAGGAACCTGGCGGGGTACAGCCCATGGGGTTGCAAAGAGTCAGACACGACTGAAGCAACTTAGCATGCCTGCTCATGAAGACATTAGTTCAAACTCCACAGCTTTCCTACTCGTTATAGAGGACTGGTGTGTCTATATGTCAACATGTACTGCGTAAATGTCTGCTACACTTTTTTTTAATTAATTTATTTTTAATTGAAGGATAATTGCTTTACAGAATTTTGTTGTTTTCTGTCAAACCTCAACATGACTCAGCCATAGGTATACATATATCCCCTCCCTTGTGAACCTCCCTCCCATCTCCCTCCCCATCCCACCCCTCTAGGTCTGCTACACTTTTAAAAAACTTATTAACAAAACATTTTTGTTCCTGTAACAATTCATTAAAGCTTGGTAACTATCCAAACAAATACAAATATGCATAAAAACAGTTTGACACAAAGCATCAAAGTCAGCTGCTTTTGCCTATCTAAAAACCTATAATTTTTTTTAGGGGTAAAATTTGGGTATTACAAAGATTTTACTTAGCTCAGTTATCAAGGTATCAGAAAGATCACTATGAAAATTAGATCAAAGAACATTAAAAAATTCAATCAATAAAGTACATGAAAGATTACACTTAAAGATTCAACCTTCTGAGTGATCACACTAATTATTTCTATTAAAAAAAAGAGTTGATTTTTGGAAGATTATCTTAATCTTCCAAAGAATCTGGTATTCTTTCTTAGTGAAAAAGTAGGCCCTACAGACTTGTCTGGAAACCATATTAGCTAGATTAATAGCCTTCTATCTTTAGTTTCATAACTCTGTTTCTAAGAATCCAACCCAAAGAATTCAGTAAAAGCATTTTTAAAACAAAGATTGATGTATAAGTACCTTGATTGCAGCCTAATGCATAATAGATAGGATTGAAAAACAACAATCAAATATTATGCTGAATACAATCAAATATTATACAAATTTTAAAAATGCTGACCTTACCAGCACTAGAATCCTGCTACTATTACTCCCAATTTATACTTTATTTTCATGTGTGCATGGATGTATGTTTATGTACGGTTTTAAGGGGCGTTTGATTATAGAAGGAGCCACTGACAGAGCCTGCCCGTGTATTATACACTGGTGTTTTCTCCTTATTGTGTTGTATGGGACTGTGTTATGTTTTGCTATGCTGCGCTGCATTTCATAATCGTAACAATGTTCTATATGTCAGGTATTAAACTCATCATATAAAATAAAGAATCACATAACAATTAGGCTGTAGAAATCAGCCTATTACTTAAGTCTCAATTTCCAAGTAAATTTACCCATGCTATTATTCTGTGAGTTGTAGAATCAAATTAATGCTTGCTGACTCCCCATTTTGCTAAGGTTCTAAGTAATAAATGGAGAAATAAAACACAGCCTCTGTACTCAGAAAGTTCTATTAAGGAACAAAGGTGTATGACCGATGATGGCAGTGGAGTGAAGGGAAGAAAATATTAAATACATGCAATAAAGTAGAAGGCTATGTCAAAGAAAGAAGTCATAAAATATGTATGTCCTTCTCCTTAGAGCTGTAATAACTTGAGGCTAGTTGCTGAATGCTGTGAGTTTGTCATTTTTCTTAAACTCGAATAATACCAACCTCATTAGACGTTATGATGATTAACAGTAGTCATTTCTGTAATTAAACCAGCATCAAGCATGATCATAAGTGGACAGTAAATGCAAGTCATTTCCCCCTTTGCCCTGGACTACAGATGCATCTACCAATCCTGGGACCCAGAAGACAGCTGAAGGATGTGAAGGAAAAGAGGTCAAAATGAACCATATCAGTCAAAGAAAATGGCAGAAAGAATTACAAGATATTATTCCAGAGCAATTTAGTCTCCATTTATTTGACAGATTGACACCTTGTAAATATGTCACTTGTCGTAATTGGGCTGTCAGGACCACAACTTGGCCTCCCATAAATGGCTGCTCTAACATGGTTACCTGCTGGCACTTTCCTTCTGCATGGGTATCTGTTGGCTTTGTATCCAATACTTTAGCATGCCCTCGTGGATATTGGGGGAGCTTGTGTAGTCCAGTAGAGAAGCTCCATTTCTTGGATTCACTTTGTACTGACTTTCCTGAACCTTCACTAGGTTGATAATGAGCTTTCATGTTAATGCAGAGAATGCCAAGTTTACATTTTGTAAAGCTCCTTTTACTTCCCCGTTAAGATGGCAATCAGCCCAGCTCTCTGTGTTTCCTTTTCCCATTCTAATTTCAATTATGATGGCATTAAAAAGGATATAAATATAGGCATAAAGTGTGCATGGGTGTGGTCATATCTCTATTTACATCTTGGGAAAGTTAACAAAGCAGTGAAATCTACCTCTGATTTCTAAATGAAGCGACTGATCACATTGTTTGGGAGGAAGCTTTAACAATCCAACCTACTGCCTTTTCTGAGAAATGACAGAGTGCCAAAGAGGTAAGCGGAAGTGCCCTAGGACACACCATTCTACAACTCTCACTCAGAGGAAACGTGGGAGATAAAACACTCTGAGAACAAATCTGCCCCTCCCTGCCCACGGCAAGGTCCAGCCATCACCCTTGGTGTGCGGTGGGGGAGAGAGGAAGGAAGTGGGATGAGACTGAAGAACAACAAATAGAAAACAAGGAAAGTGAGTACTCAGAGAAAGCAGACTTTGTTTGCTTAGGGTTAGGGTTAGGGCACAGATGACTCAGACCAGATCAGATCAGATCAGTCGCTCAGTTGTGTCGGACTCTTTGCGACCCCATGAATCGCAGCACGCCAGGCCTCCCTGTCCATCACCAACTCCCGGAGTTCACTCAGACTCACGACCATCGAGTCAGTGATGTCATCCAGCCATCTTATCCTCTGTTGTCCCCTTCTCCTCCTGCCCCCGACCCCTCCCAGCATCAGAGTCTTTTCCAATGAGTCAACTCTTCGCATGAGGTGGCCAAAGTACTGGAGTTTTAGCTTCAGCATCATTCCTTCCAAAGAAATCCCAGGGCTGATCTCCTTCAGAATGGACTGGTTGGATCTCCTTGCAGTCCAAGGGACTCTCAAGAGTCTTCTCCAACACCACAGTTCAAAAGCATCAATTCTTCGGCACTCAGCCTTCTTCACAGTCCAACTCTTACATCCATACATGACCACAGGAAAAACCATAGCCTTGACTAGACGAACCTTTGTTGGCAAAGTAATGTCTCTGCTTTTGAATATGCTATCTAGGTTGGTCATAACTTTGCTTCCAAGGAGTAAGCGTCTTTTAATTTCATGGCTGCACTCACCATCTGCAGTGATTTTGGAGCTCAAAAAAATAAAGTCTGACACTGTTTCTACTGTTTCCCCATCTATTTCCCATGAAGTGATGGGACCAGATGCCATGATCTTAGTTTTCTGAATGTTGAGCTTTTCAACTTTTCACTCTCCACTTTCACTTCCATCAAGAGGCTTTTTAGTTCCTCTTCACTTTCTGCCATAAGGGTGGTATCATCTACATATCTGAGGTTATTGATATTTCTCCCGGCAATCTTGATTCCAGCTTGTGTTTCTTCCAGCCCAGCGTTTCTCATGATGTACTCTGCATATAAGTTAAATAAACAGGGTGACAATATACAGGCTTGACGTACTCCTTTTCCTATTTGGAACCAGTCTGTTTTTCCATGTCCAGTTCTAACTGTTGCTTCCTGACTGTATAAAAATTTCTCAAGAGGCAGATCAGGTGGTCTGGCATTCCCATCTCTTTCAGAATTTTCCACAGTTTATTGTGATCCACACAGTCAAAGGCTTTGGCATAGTCAATAAAGCAGAAATAGATGTTTTTCTGGAACTCTCTTGCTTTTTCCATGATCCAGCGGATGTTGGCAATTTGATCTCTGGTTCCTCTGCCTTTTTTAAGCCAGCTTGAACATCAGGAAGTTCACGGTTCACATATTGCTGAAGCCTGGCTTGGAGAATTTTGAGCATTACTTTACTAGCGTGTGAGATGAGCGCAATTGTGCAGTAGTTTGAGCATTCTTTGGCATTGCCTTTCTTTGGGATTGAAATGAAAACTGACCTTTTCCAGTCCTCTGGCCACTGCTGAGTTTTCCAAATTTGCTGGCATATTGAGTGCAGCACTTTCACAGCATCATCTTTCAGGGTTTGGAATAGCTCAACTGGAATTCCATCACCTCCACTAGCTTTGTTTGTAGTGATGCTTTCTAAGGCCCACTTGACTTCACATTCCAGGATGTCTGGCTCTAGGTGAGTGATCACACCATCGTGATTATCTGGGTCATGAAGATCTTTTTTGTACAGTTTTTCTGTGTATTCTTGCCATCTCTTCTTAATATCTTCTGCTTCTGTTAGGTCCATACCATTTCTGTCCTTTATCAAGCCCATCTTTGCATGAAATGTTCCCTTGGTATCTCTGATTTTCTTGAAGAGATCTCTAGTGTTTCCCATTCTGTTGTTTTCCTCTATTTCTTTGCATTGGTCGCTGAAGAAGGCTTTCTTATCTCTTCTTGTTATTCTTTGGAACTCTGCATTCAGATGTTTATATCTTTCCTTTTCTCCTTTGCTTTTCACTTCTCTTCTTTTCACAGCTATTTGTAAGGCCTCCCCAGACAGCCATTTTGCTTTTTTGCATTTCTTTTCCATGGGGATGCTCTTCATCCCTGTCTCCTGTACAATGTCACGAACCTCATTCCATAGTTCATCAGGCACTCTATCTATCAGATCTAGGCCCTTAAATCTTTTTCTCACTTCCACTGTATAATCATAAGGGATTTGATTTAGGTCATACCTGAATGGTCTCGTGGTTTTCCCTACTTTCTTCAATTTAACTCTGAATTTGCCAATAAGGAGTTTGTGGTCTGAGCCACAGTCAGCTCCTGGTCTTGTATTTGCTGACTGTATAGAGCTTCTCCATCTTTGGCTGCAAAGAATATAATCAGTCTGATTTCTGTGTTGACCAGCACAGATGACTGGACTTCCCATGACTGGACTTCCCTAAATACAGCAAAGGGAAAGCAGAAGCACAGACTGAAGAGATTATCTGTGGCTCCAAGTATCTCTCAACTTTCATCTGCTGATGCAATTCTAAACTTCTGTTTCACATGAACAACATGCCTATTCAATCAAAAAGAATAGTGCCTAATTAATTTCCAATTAATAGTTGGAAAAGCTACTTGAAAGGTTTCTAAGTACCAAATTTGGAAAATAAAGAAAAATCACCAAATCTAGGAAAATATACTTCTTTAGAACTTTAGTTCTGTAGAAGAGAAGCTCTTTGAAAAGTCGAAGTATCATTTTATCCCCCCAGAGATTCACATATATACAGAAACTGGTTTCAAAAGCTAAGAGGAGTTCTCAATAGACAGGAAGAGGACATTGTTTTGATAAAAACACAGAAAACAGTTATTAAAATAAAATTATTTAACATCAAGAAAGACAAATAAGCTTCATAACCAGGTGAAACTTTATGAATTTTAAGACAGTGGTAGAAAAAATTGTATGCTGAAAGCTATAGAAAACTTAACAAAATATGAAGTCAAACTTCATGTTTTTTTCCTAACCATAAAAGTAAAAACTGCTAAAGCACTGAAATCTATATGCAATATTAATAAATAAAATCCGGGTCTATTTTCATATGACATAAAGATAGTAAAAAACAAAAATGTTGACTGAAACTCTTAGAATACAACTTTACCAGGTTTTGATAGAGACTGTCTCTTCCACTGTAAGCAGCTGTAAAACTGGAGGGAAATATATGAGGCAATAGTTCGTAGGCACTAGAGGACAGCTGTGGCTTTTAAGAGTAGGAAATCTCATGAGGTGTTGCCATGACCAGTCCAGCCCTCCCTCTACCTAGAATGACTTCTCAATTATGACACTACAAGCTTCCATCCAAGAAAAGCATGATAGTTCCCCTTGAGCTGAGGAGGCAAAAGTACAGCTGTAGTGGTCGGAATTTGCAAGGCAGGACACTTGAGGAAAAGGAGTTGTTGCAGAAAGACCAAAGTGCATGTTTGATACCCCGTGAGTCTTTCTTGAGGGCTGGTTGAAGATACACTGGGCAAGAATACACAAACCCCTCTAGAGAGAAGTGGTAGGGTTGAGAGCAGAGCAGTGACACTAAGGTTTAAGTGGAACTGGAAGATGTTCAGGTTCTGATGACACAGAGTCTAAGACCTCTTTAATGACTGCTGCTAAGTCGCTTCAGTTGTGTCTGACTCTGTGCGACCCCATAGATGGCAGCCCACCAGGCTCCCCCATCCCTGGGATTCTCCAGGCAAGAACACTGGAGTGGGTTGCCATGTCCTTCTCCAATGCATGAAAGTGAAAATTGAAAGTGAAGTCACTCAGTCGTGTCCGACTCCTAGCAACCCCATGGACTGCAGCCCACCAGGCTCCTTCGTCCATGGGATTTGTCAGGCAAGAGTACTGGAGTGGGTGCCATTGCCTTCTCCATCTTTAATGACTACTGCTACCCTTAAACATTCAACTGAGATGTCAGAAATTCCATGCCTTACAAGCAAAGGCAAGACTCTAAAGCCAAACATTCTCTCAATGTGTACTAATAAAGATGACAACTAAGCCATGAGAAGGTCTGTAGGAAAGACAACATAAAGGTGAAGCTCCACTAAGTTGTACAGCTTGGGGAACTTCCACAGATCTGTGCTAACAAAACATCAAATTCGAGCTTCACAAGTATGAGGCGGTCATTCAATAACTAAACTGCTCTTAGAACAAAATAGCAAATCCTGCAGAGCATAATAAAACTCCAGAGCACCTATAGTATAATAATCATTGTATCTTCATACAATCAAATATTGCTGAACAGCCAAAGACAAGTGAACGTGTAACCATAAACTAGAAAAAGCATGGCATAGGAACATCCAGGTGTTGAGTTTAGCATAAACTTTAAAGAAGCTCTTCTGAATATGCTTGAAGAACTAAAAAATTACTCGTATTAGTTATATATTTGTGTGCAACAAATTAACCCCAAACTTAGAAGCTGAAAAACAAACTTTTATTGTGGAGCAGTTCTTTGGGCACAGTTGAACTTGTTCCTCTGCTCCAGGTTATCTTGCAAAATTGCAAAGTACTGGCCAGGCTTGATCTCAAAACTCAGATGGGGAAAGATAGTCCGCCAAGATAAAAGTGTTAAGGCTGCATTCATTTCTTTGTGGGCTTCCCAAATGACACAGTGGTAAAGAACTCACCTGCCAATGCAGGAGCCACAGAAAACTCAGGTTCAATTCCTGGGTTGGGAAGATCCCCTGGAGAAGGAAATGGCAACCCAATCGAGTATTCTTGCCTGGGAAATCCCATGGACAGAAGAGCCTGACAGGCTACAGTCTATGGGGTGGCAAAGAGGTGGACACGACTGAGCGTGAACACGAGTGAGCGAGTGAGCTCCTTGTGGGCTGTGGGGCTGGGCTCCCGCTGGCTCCTAAGCCCTTTGGTGTGTGCACCCCTCCATCAAGGATCCTTGCTTCATCAGAGCCAGTAAGAGAGAGTATCTGCTAGCAAGATGTAAATCAGAAGCTTTTGTAACCTACTCTCAGAAATGGCCTCATAGTGCACTTACTATATTCTATCAATTAGAAACGAGTCATAAAGCAAGCCCACAATCGAAGGGAGGGCAGTATAGCAAGGGCTTTAATGGTGACTAACAAGAGATGAGCATCTTTAGGTACCATCATAGAGGTCTGTATGTAACATTAGCCGCCATGGAATACAAATTAAAATCACAGTGAGATACTAGTTCACAACCACTGAATGGCTAAAACTAAAATGCCTGTAAACACCAAAAGTTGACGTTCTGTGGAGCAGCTGTGACTCTCATACATCGTTGGTGCGTGTGGGATACGGGGCCCTTTAGCAAAATAGTTTAGCAGTTTCTTATAAAGTCAAACAAACATTTATATCATCATCCAGCAACTGGACTTTATGTACTTACCTAAGATAACTGAATATGCATGTCCACACAAAGACTTGTGTGTAGATACATATACTGGTTTTATTCATAATATTAGAAAGTGGAAACAATTCAAATGTCCATCAGTGAGCAAACTACAAATATAGTACTGCTCGTCAAAGTATTGATACATGTAATAGCATAAGTAAGCCACAGAGGACAAAGTATTGAGACAAGTAATAGCACAGGTAAGCCACAAAAGCAGTATGGTGAATGAAAGAAGACATGAAAGAACGTGTATTTGATGATTTCATATGTATGAAGCTCAAGAAGAGAAAGTGAAGGAGCCAGATTTTTGTATAATTTGACTAGAAAAAGAATGACATGGCTTTTGGACTCATGGAAATGTTTTGTAATTTAATTGCAGTGGTCTTAAATGGGTATTTATATCTGTTAAACTCAGAAAACTGTATATACTTAAGTGAATTATTTTTAACATAAATGTATAAATTATATCTCCATAAACTTAAAACTAGGTATATGATTATAAAGCCCTAAAACTGAAAGAGTAAAAATATCTTAAACAAATGATCACAACCTTAAATACGATTACATAAAATGTTTGAATTAAAAATTAGTATTTCCCTAGAAATGATACACAGGTTAACAAAGGGGAGGACAGAACGGAGGCAGTGTGCCCGCCTTTAATGCTCAGCATCAGAAGACAATGAAGTACACCTGGAAATGCGTGAGTCTCCTAGACACGTCCTTAGGCGAGTAGCTATGCATGTGCCCGTGAGATGTTTTCAGACAAACAGGGCTCTAGAATGCCCTACCAGTGTCTGCAGCACACATCCTTAACTCTAGGCACAGCCAGTGATGCACAGATAGAACTCACGATCGGCAAACAGCACATACATCCACGTGCCTTTCCTCAAAAGAAGCACGTTTGTGGTGTGTGCATTCAATGTAGACATATGTAGTATATACATACATGTGTATGTGTATATTCGTATACGCATATACATATTCTAGTTAGTAAGATGTTAAATTCTTCACAAAAGGGGAAACAACCTATAAAAGCAGTATAAAATACGCAGTGAAATAATTTTACATAAACTTATTTGTCTATGGATATATATTGTATATTTTACTCATGCTGATATAGAAAATAGCTTTGAGACATAAATAAACCATAATGTAATAGAAAAACTTTATTAATAAAAACAAACAGCTGAAAAGCTTGGCTATTTAAAACAAAGAAAAGAAAAAACCATGGAAGAAAGAAAAATTAATAAAAGTATAATTTTAGATAAATTCATTGTGTTACTCAAAACATTCTCTTTCTTTCTGAGACTAATAATCAGAAACCAGAGGATCAAATATATTAGAAAATATAAAGTCGATGTCAGTCAAATTAATATGATGGTGTACTTTACTTCTCAGTCATTAGGTCCAAAGCAAATAACACGTAAATGGTGAGGCAAAACCAACGATTATGAAAACCACAATAACAGTACTAAGGATTTAGAAAATGATTTGAAGGAAGGAAACTCAGAATGAGAGTTATGGAAACAAATACAATAATTTAACTAATAAAAAAGATTTATGCTAAAATTTAAATATATACATTGGTAATCATAGTCAACAAAAGAGTCCAAAATGCAGTATTTGGATGCAGTCTCAAAAACGACAGAATGATCTCTGTTCATTGCCAAGGCAAACCATTCAATATCATCGTAATCCAAGTCTGTGCCCTGAACAGCAATGCTGAAGAAGCTGAAATTGAATCGGAGAAGGCAATGTCACCCCACTCCAGTACTCTTGCCTGGAAGATCCCATGGAGGGAGGACCCTGGTGGGCTGCAGTCCATGGGGTCGCTAAGAGTCAGACACGACTGAGCAACTTCACTTTCACTTTTCACTTTCATGCATTGGAGAAGGCAATGGCAACCCACTCCAGTGTTCTTGCCTGGAGAATCCCAGGGACATGGGAGCCTGGTGGGCTGCCACCTCTGGGGTTACACAGAGTCAGACACAACTGAAGCGACTTAGCAGCATAAAGACCTACAAGACCTTTGAGAACTAACACCCAAAAAAGATGTCCTTTTCATTATAGGTGACTGGAATGCAAAAGTAGGAAGTCAAGAAACACCTGGAGTAACAGGCAAATTTGGCCTTGGAGTACAGAATGAAGCAGGGCAAAGGCTAATAGAGTTCTGCCAAGAGAATGCACTGGTCATAGCAAACACCCACTTCCAACAACATAAGAGAAACCTCTACACATGGACATCACCAGATGGTGGACACTGAAATCAGATTGATTATATTCTTTGCAGCCAAAGATGGAGAACTCTATACAGTCAGCAAAAACAAGACTGGGAGCTGACTGTGGCTCAGATCATGAACTCCTTATTGCCAAATTCAGACTAAAATTGAAGAAAGTGGAGAAAACCACTAGACCATTCAGATAGGACCTAAATCAAATCCCTTATGACTATACAGTGGAAGTGAGAAATAGATTTAAGGGACTAGATCTGATAAACAGAGTGACTGATGAATTATGGATGGAGGTTCATGACATTGTACAGGAGACAGGAATTAAGACCATCCCCAAGAAAAAGAAATGCAAAAAAGCAAAATGGCTGTCTGGGGAGGTCTTACAAATAGCTGTGAAAAGAAGAGAAGTGAAAAGCAAAGGAGAAAAGGAAAGATATACCCATTTGAATGTAGAGTTCCAAAGAATAGCAAGGAGAGATAAGAAAGCCTTCTTCAGCGCTCAATGCAAATAGAGGAAAACAATAGAATGGGAAAGACTAGAGATCACTTCAAGAAAGTTAGAGATATCAAGGAAACATTTCATGCAAAGATGGGCTCAATAAAGGACAGAAATGGTAGGGACCTAACAGAAGCAGAAGATATTAAGAAGAGGTGGCAAGAATACACAGAAGAACTGTACAAAAAACATCTTCATGACCCAGATAATCATGATGGTGTGATCGCTCACCTAGAGCCAGACATCCTGGAATGTGAAGTCAAGTGGGCCTTAGGAAGCATCACTATGCACAAAGCTAGTGGAGGTGATGGAATTCCAGTTGAGCTATTTCAACTCCCAAAAGATTATGCTGTGAAAGTGCTTCACTCAATATGCCAGCAAATTTGGAAAACTCAGCAGTGGCCAGAGGACTGGAAAAGGTCAGTTTTCATTTCAATCCCAAAGAAAGGCAATGCCAAAGAATGCTCAAACTACCGCACAACATATCACACGCTAGTAAAGTAATGCTCAAAATTCTCCAAGCCAGGCTTCAGCAATACGTAAACTGTGAACTTCAAAATGTTCCAGCTGGTTTTAGAAAAGGCAGAGGAACCAGAGATCAAATGGCCAACATCCGCTGGATCATGGAAAAAGCAAGAGAGTTCCAGAAAAACATCTACTTCTGCTTTATTGACTATGCCAAAGCCTTTGACTGTGTGGATCACAGTAAACTGGAAAATTCTTAAAGAGATGGAAATATCAGACCATCTGACATGTCTCTTGAGAAACCTGTATGCAGCTCAGGAAGCAACAGTTAGAACTGGACATGGCACAACAGACTGGTTCCAAATAGGGAAAGGAGCACGTCAAGGCTGTATATTGTCACCCTACTTATTTAACTTATATACAGAGTACATGAGAAAAGCTGGGCTGGAGGAAGCACAAGCTGGCATCAAGATTGCCAGGAGAAATATCAATAATCTCAGATATGCAGGTGACACCACCCTTATGGCAGAAAGTGAAGAAGAACTAAAGACCCTCTTGATGAAAATGAAAGAAGAGAGTGAAAAAATTGGCTTAAAGCTCAACATTCAGAAAACTAAGATCATGGCATCTGGTCCCATCACTCCATGGCAAATAGATGGGGAAACAGTGGAAACAGTGGTTGACTTTATTTTTCTGGGCTCCAAAGTCACTGCAGATGGTAATTGCAGCCATGAAATTAAAAGACGCTTACTCCTTGGAAGGACAGTTATGACCACCCTCAGTTCAGTTCAGTTCAGTCGCTCAGTGGTGTGCGACTCTTCACGACCCCATGAATTGCAGCATACCAGGCTTCCTTGTCCATCACCAACACCCGGAATTCACTCAGACTCACGTCCATTGAGTCAGTGATGCCATCCGGCCATCTCCTCCTCTGTCGTCCCCTTCTCCTCCTGCCCCCAATCCCTCCCAGCATCAGAGTCTTTTCCAATGAGTCAACTCTTTGCATGAGGTGGCCAAAGTACTGGAGTTTCAGCTTTAGCATCAGTCCTTCCAAAGAAATCCCAGGGCTGATCTCCTTCAGAATGGACTGGTTGGATCTCCTTACAGTCCAAGGGACTCTCAAGAGTCTTCTCCAACACCACAGTTCAAAAGCATCAATTCTTCGGCACTCAGCTTTCTTCACAGTCCAACTCTCATATCCATACATGACCACTGGAAAAACCATAGCCTTGACTAGACAGACCTTTGTTGGCAAAGTAATGTCTCTGCTTTTGAATATGCTATCTAGGTTGGTCATAACTTTCCTTCCAAGGAGTAAGCGTCTTTTAATTTCATGGCTGCAGTCACCATCTGCAGTGATATTGGAGGCCCCCAAAATAAAGTCTGACACTGTTTCTACTGTTTCCCCATCTATTTCCCATGAAGTGTTGTGAACAGATGCCATGATCTTAGTTTTCTGAACGTTGAGCTTTAAGCCAACTTTTTCACTCTCTTCTTTCACTTTCATCAAGAGGCTTTTTAGTTCTTCTTCACTTTCTGTCATAAGGGTGGTGTCATCTGCATATCTGAGGTTATTGATATTTCTCCCGGCAATCTTGATTCCAGCTTGTGCTTCTTCCAACCCAGCATTTCTCATGATGTATGCTGCATATAAGTTAAATAAGCAGGGTGACAATATACAGCCTTGACGAACTCCTTTTCCTATTTGGAACCAGTCTGTTGTTCCATGTCCAGTTCTAACTGTTGTTGTTCCTGACCTGCATACAAATTTCTCAAGAGGCAGATTAGGTGGTCTGGTATTCCCTTCTCTTTCAGAATTTTCCACAGTTTATTGTGATCCACACAGTCAAAGGTTTTGGCATAGTCAATAAAGCAAAAATAGATGTTTTTCTGGAACTCTCTTGCTTTTTCGATGATCCAGCAGATGTTGGCAATTTGGTCTCTGGTTCCTCTGCCTTTTCTAAAACCAGCTTGAACATCTGGAAGTTCATGGTTCTGACAGCATATTAATCAACAAAGGTCCGTCTAGTCAAGGCTATGGTTTTTCCAGTGGTCATTTATGGATGTGAGAGTTGGACTATAAAGAAAGCTGAGCACTGAAGAATTGATGCTTTTGAACTGTGATGTTGGAGAAGACTCTTGAGAGTCCCTTGGACAGCAAGGAGATCCAACCAGTGCATCCTAAAGGAGATCAGTCCTGGGTGTTCATTGGAAGGTCTGATGTTGAAGCTGAAACTACAATACTTGGACACCTGATGTGAAGAGCTGACTCATTTGAAAAGACCCTGATTCTGGGAGGGATTGGGGGTAGGAGGAGAAGGGGATGACAGAGGATGAGATGGTTGGATGGCATCATCTGCTCAATGGACATGGGCTTGGGTGGACTCCAGGAGCTGGTGATGGACAGGGAGGCCTGGCGTGCTGTGGTTCATGGGGTTGCAAAGAGTCGGACACGAACTGATCTGAACTGAAACACTCTTGATAAATCATAAATGAAAATATAATGACAAATTTTAGCATGTTTGTGTACATATGTGAAATTTTATTGATATGAAAATAACATTTAAAATAAAAATATGGACAAGGACTTTAATATTTTGATAAGATTTGTAATGCACAATGAATACACAAATGTCCTAAGCTGCAAAAACTCAATAAAAAGTATTGCAAAGTTGAAATATTTAAATTATGTCAGATGTTTCTAAAAGAGTCAGCAAGTCATAGCTGTCATATGAGATTTTAAGTCATTTTCATTCTAAGGAGCAAAGAATATTTAATTCTAAAAATACTATATTCAGAAAAGAACATAGATAAGTAGTTAAAAGACATTAACCATGTTTCTATTATTGGTAGTCAAACATAAATAATGAAAATACCCAAAAACTATAGTGTGGTCTATAAAAATTAAGTTAGTATGTAAAATGCATTTAAGGAAAAACACATATGGCTTGCTTATAATAGTAAAAACAAAAAAAAATCAATTAAATTAAACTTCCCTGGTGGCTCGGAGGTTAAAGTGTCTGCAATGCAGGAGACCTGGGTTAGATCCCTGGGTTGGGAAGATCCCCTGGAGAAGGAAATGGCAACCCACTCCAGTACTCTTGCCTGGAGAATCCCATGGACAGAGGAGCCTGGTGGGCTACAGTCCACGGAGTTGCAAAGAGTTGGATATGACTGAGCAACTTCACTCACTCATGGTAAAAAACATATACCTTGAAAAGCTTTTTTGATTTAGTGAGTCAGACAGAGTAGCTAATTGATTTCTTTGTACTTTTACAAGCACTGATAATGCATTTCTATGTAATATTGCCATTCATTCTTATATTTGATTCATCTCTTTTTATTTTTTCCTGCTTTATGCAATTATTAATTTATGAGTTACTATACATTGTTGTTAATGTTTATTTTTGGAATAAATTGAATACTCACATAAGGACTCTATTGATCTCAAAGTAATCATAAATACATGTAAAAAGAAAAACAAAGTAATACCATCATAAATCAATACCACCAGAATCCAAAAGGAATTTTGGCATTATGTATAAAGACACTATTGAATTTCATGCAACATTACCCAAAGTTCCTCTTTTAAGAATTTATCTTAGGAAAAATCAGAAAAGTGGAATCAGATAGTACATGATCAATGGAAACTTCTTTACATAATTTTTAACATTATGGGAAATACTTGTGACACAATGGGAATAGACAAAGTGCAGGATGAAATAATAACTATAAAATATGAACTCCATTCAGTAAAGAGAATGTTTTGGAAGAAACTCTGAAAGTGAAATAGT
Organism: Bos javanicus; assembly: GCF_032452875.1. NCBI lineage: Eukaryota > Metazoa > Chordata > Mammalia > Artiodactyla > Bovidae > Bos > Bos javanicus. The sequence goes on from NC_083881.1 coordinate 5,440,997, forward strand.
TTCATTCATTGTCTCAATGATCTGATCATAGGTGATCGTGTGTCTGCTTTTGTCAGTTTTGGTAATTTCTATACATGCTACGTATCAGTTTAACATACAATATAATAAAGTAAAATAGTGAAAACTTATTGAGAGTGATTTGGCTTTTAAATATACTATAACTTGAGATGCTTCTTAAATGACAACAAAAAATATGTGATTTTTAAGTAGGAACTTAAATGGAGCAAGAAGAGAAGTTCCTGTGTAGAGAAACTGTTTATTCCTCTGTGTAGTCACAGAGTTAATATGAGTTACTACCTTCTTGGGGAGGAGAAATCAAATGCAACCTAGATAGTGATGTTTAATTACAAGTTTTCCAGATAACTATCTGGTTATCACTGCCGAACATGTACTGTGAGCTCAATAAAAACCCTGCTGTGAGCTCCATACAGTGGGAAGAAGGCTCAGGGGAAGAGTTTTTCTACAAAGTGGTTCTGGTCCTGGTTGAATAGCTAACCTGTAGTCAGGATTTGGGTACAACATGAACAGGGTCTCTTAAAGTTAATACTGCCTTCGGATGGCTGACTTCTTCGGCTTAGTACACACCACATCGGTACTGTTCAAAAGCCACAACTGCCTGGCTTGTGTAGGTTGAGTCCTCAGTGTTCTCTTTACCCCAAGCTGCTCTGACAGACCCCTCCCTTCCTACTTCTGCGCAACACACTTTAGGCTTAGAACCTTCAGAGTTCCCATTTCCTAAAAACACCCTGCATCTTCCCATTATCTTCCTTTGCTAGTTCCTGCTATCAAAATCATTTAAAAAGAAATTAAACAGGGTCTGATTCAATTCCCATTTTCTCCATGTGTACTTTCCAAATTCTTTCCAGCTGCATTTAATATTTCTTTTCAGTGTGCTATTGTATAACTTTACTTTTATCACAGCAGTAATCACAGGGAGTGTCATACTAGGATTCATTTTAGGTAAGCAATTTTGTTTCTAACTATAAGCTGTTGGAAGAAAGAAGCTCTCTCATTAATTTTCGCATCCCTTGCAATGCATAAATCTAATGCCTTGAACATCAAAAATGCTCAATAATGAGTTTTTGGATTTCAAGTTGAAAAAAATCTGTGTAAAAATATTCCATTCAGGCATTTTTTATATTTAATTCAATAAACATCTGTTGTGTCCAATTATATGTCAAACTCTGCTTTGGATATAAAAGATATAAAGATAAATAAGGAGAGAAGTTACATTTAAGGAGCTTAATAACTATTTATCATTTTGTAGGAAAGCAGAAACACAGTCTTCTTTACTGATTAATAGGCAAAAATATTTCTTTAATTTTAGAAGTTTTTTGGTGCAACATGGATCTTGGTTGCCAAAGATGCAATTAAACTTGACCATTCCTGAACTTCAGAAAGAGTCGGGAAGATCCGACTTTGAATGGTTTATCTTGAGAGACTCTTTGAGCTCTTTGTCCTCCAATCAGAAAAAAAAAGAAAATAACATATGTGGTTCCCTGTCTTGTGAACGCGTTGTTACAGAGAAGGTCAGAAGGGAAGAAATCAATAGAATTTTGTCATCTCTAAACCAGAAGGGATTATTTCTCAGACTATCTCCCTTGTGTGTAAGTATGTGCATTTTGTTAGATTGTATCACTTGTGACAAGGGCATCTGTTGAACAGGCACTCAGTTTAGATGTAAGTCAATGGAAAGAAAAGGAGAGACGAACACACCATCAATTATTAAGCATCAGTTTTCAGGAACAGTGTTAGACATGCTCACATTTTAAGTTTTATCAATGACATTTCGCAAAGAAACTGCAGCTCAGAAAAATAAAGTAAGTGTGTCACTAATTTTAAATCATTTGACAACTATTCATTTATGGAGAGCACAGGTTTGTTCTGTTTTGGAATAGCTTCTTAACAGATCTTTTTCCTTCACTCTCCTCTCATTCTTCTCTCCAATGTCTTACCAAATGATTACTAATAAGAATCACTGCAGCAGTTAGATAGCTGTTCTATATTAAAATATATGAAAATATTCCACCTTCCTCAGGTAACCTGAAACTGCTCCTTTGACCCTCCCATCACTTCCTGATCACAGGAAAACATATTGCAGTAGAAATAAAAAAACAAAGCTTTACATCTCCTTTTCCTAGTGGATTATCATCTTTCATGGTATTTTACAGATGGCACAGAAGGCTTTCCACAGTCCAGCACTTGGAAGACTTCTACTTTCAACTGATTCTACATCCACAGAAAACACCACATGCTCTCCTATCTAAACTACACAACAACCCAATAATTGGGGGCTTATCATCTATCCATCTTTAAGTTCAGAACCCTGAGGCAAGGTGAGGCATGTGCTCAGTCATGTCTGACTCTGCAACCCTATGGACTGTATCCCTCCAGGCTCCTCTGTCTGTGGAATCTTCCAGGCAAGAATATTGGAATGGGTTGCCATTTCCTCCTCCAGGGAATCTTCCCAACCCAGGGATTGAACCCAAGTCTCCTGCATGGCAGGCAGATTCTTTACCACTGGTGCTACCTGAGTCTCAGGGTAATTAGTAAGCTTGAGCTTTATCGTTTTTTTTTTAAGCATTATTCACTGTGTATCTAATATCCAGTGAGCTGCCATAAATTAACATTTATTACAGGGAGCAGATGGAAAATGGGTGAGTGTCTGAAAATTCTCATCATGTGATTTTAAATTATGATTTAATCATACATTTGGGGTGTCAAGGATTATTTAGTTCATGTATTTCACATTTAAATGAAGAAACTGAGAATAATCATTTATTCCATTCATGCATTCAATGATTCAACTGATAAAAATATTGATACAAATAACATTAATGGCTGACATTTACTTATTTTAAGTGTGTTGGGCACTGGTCTTGGAATTTTATAGACATTAATTCATTGAAATATTTATTGAATCCTATCAGGTGCTCGTATCCTGAAGATAAAATGGTTAATACAGAGATTACCCTCTGTTCACAGAGCTGGCATTTTAGTGGAACAGACAACAAACATGCAAGCAGTGAGATCATTTGAGTTTTTCCAAGTGTAATTAATGGCAGAAGTAAATGGTTAGAATTTAGAGACTAATGGCGGTTGGCTACTTTAACTAGGGTTGTCAATACAGTCCCATCTGAGCTGCCATACGTTAATAAATTAGTCATCTCTATGCAAAGAGACTTGAGGGCAGCCATGAGATAAGCTGTGAGGGGCCAGATCATTCACCCTCATTGTCCATTATTATACGTTTGAGTTTTAGTCCAGATTTAATTCGGAGATATTGATGAGTTTTAAGCATGAGAATACAATCTGCATTTTAAATGACCACTGTTACCACTCTGTGGAGAATGGTCTGGGGAGAAAAAAGTTTGAATTCCAAAGAGGCTAACTGAAGGTATATAATGATCTGGGCTAAGGATCTGCCTTGGGCCAGGGTAAAAGCTGTGAAGAGAAAAATAAGCCATAGATGGACAATATTTTGAAGCTGAATTATTGGATTTGGAAACAAAATGTGTGGGGGTGATAAGGAGGAAAAGAAACATTAAGATGACTCCTAAGATTTTTGTTTAGGAAACTGAATAGCTGATGCTGAAACTTATACAAGCAGGTAAAGACTAGGAGAAAATCAGGTATAATGAATGGGCAATCGAGAGCTCTCTTTTGAATATGTTCATTCTGAAGTCCCTTCGTTTATGCAAATAGAAAAACCAAATAAGAATATAGATCCCTGGGCTGGGGATTCAGGGAAGAGTAGGAAGTCTAACCTAATGGTCTGAAGGCCTTAATGCATTGAGGACAAGACCATGGGGTTGATGAAGTAGCCTAATGAAAGAATACAGCAAAGGGGGAAAGTGGGGTAGGCTCCAGGACAGAATCCAAAGACATGTCAACACTTAGAGGTCAGGTTGAAAGGGCGCCTGAGTAAAGAGACCAAGGAGCGATCAGTGAGGAGAAAACACCCTTCCAAGGTTAGAGTGAGGCTGCAGAATCCCTGCTGGGAGAGATTCTCAAGGACAGAGTGGTCAAGGGTAGAAGGCAGAGAAGTGACTGCTGGACGTAGAAGCATGATATGTTTATCATGAAAAACTGGAGGAGTTTTGGATTTAAAAACAGATTGGAATTGATTGGAAAGAGAACTGGAGTTGAGAAAGTATACATACAGCATATAAAAACTCATTGGAGAGATTTTATTGTAAAAGGAAATAGAGAGACAGGGTCAGATATGGGGTAACGTAATATGTAAACATGCATTAGATATTTATGTATACACGTGTGTTAGTTTCTCAGTTGCATTCAACTCTTTGTGGCCCCATGGACTGTGGCCCACCAGACTCCCACTGTCCATGGAATTCTCCAGGGAAAAATACTGGCGTGAGCTGCCATTTCCTTCTCCATATCCCTACCCTGGGATTGAACTCTGATCTCCTGCATTGCAAGTGGAGTCTTTACCATCTGAGCCACCAGAAAGTAAAAGTGAAAGTCGCTCAGTCATGTCTGACTCTTTGTGACCCCATGGACTATACAGTCCATGGGATTCTCCAGGCCAGAACACTGGGGTGGGTAGCCTTTCCCTTCTCCAGGGGATCTTCCTGACCCAGGGATCAAACCCAGGTCTCCTGCATTGCAGGCAGATTCCTTACCAGCTGAGCCACAAGGAAAGCCCATTTATGTATACATACAAAGCACTGTCACTTCCCAGGTGGCACAGTGGTAAAGAACCCACCTGTCAGTGCAGGAGACACAGGAGTTGTGGGTTTGATCCTTGGATCAGGGAGACCCCTTGGAGAAGGAAATGGCAACCCACTCCAGTATTTTTGCCTAGAAAATTCCATGGATGGAGGAGCCTGGTGCCCTACAGTCCACGGGTTTGCAAACAGTCAGACATCACTGAGTGACTAACACACACACATGCCACTTTATGCATTTGTCAAATTTCCCAGAACTGTACGATCAAAAGTGTCAAATATCATAGAACTCTACAATAAAAGGGTAAAGTTTATAGCACGTAAATTACACAGACTGAGCGACTAAACACACACACACAAAGCATTATTGTTGTCGTTACTTATATATAATAGACTTGAACACGTTCACACAGGGTTGGGATGTGTTAATTGTTTATAAACTGGGAGACCTGTGCTATGAATGAGAGAGGAGTTAAATAACGTAGCACAAATAAAGTAGCACCTTCTTGAAAGAGCAACAGAGGACTTAGAAATGAGAGTCTGTGTTTCACGTTATAAAGCTAAAGAGGGAATATAAGTGAGACAGGAGTATAAGCTTCTTGATTTGTAGGAGAAAATATACTGGAAAGAACATGAGCCTTGAGGTCAGTTAAAGCCTTCCTTGCCGTTTACTGTCTCTGACACTCAGGAAGTTATTTGATTTCTCTTAGTGTCCATTTCATTAGTGTACAAGAGAGGGTAATAATGTGACCTAATAGTCAAAAAAGGAAAGGCTTTCATTTCACAACCCTTTTCTTCCTCTGCATATGGCCAACTTCCTGATCACAATATCATTTTGAAACACATATCTCTAAATACTTCATACATTCTGTGGTCCCTCTCTATCTCTCAGAGTGCCTATCCCAGCAAAGAGTCAAAATTCTTAAAATTATGCCAAACTTGGTAAATATTATATTGCATATTTTCTCTTTTCCCCTTTTTGATCTTGCTTACTGTACAAATACTTCTTATAAAAAATGACATTTTTTTTGATTTTTTTTAAATTTTATTTTATTTTTAAGCTTTACAATATTGTATTAGTTTTGCCCAACATCGAAATGAATCCGCCACAGGCATACCCATGCTCCCCATCCTGAACCCTCCTCCCTCCTCCCTCCCCATACCCTCCCTCTGGGCCGTTGCAGTTATTTCAGACAATGATTTCCTATATCAAAACTCCTGGATGACCTCTTTTTTTTTTTTTTCTGTATCTGATAGCACACAGAATTTATAATTAATAAATTAAAAAATAAAAATAAAAAGAGATTCTGATTATGTCATGCCACTTGTTTAGGCACTGAATAGATTTTTTATTAATTTCAAAGACTTTAAAAATAATCCATGAATCTTATTATATTTGAGTATGGAACAAGATAACCTAGAAAAATTCTCTAGATTGAGGCGAATTCTCTACATGCAAGAAGACTGTTTATGAACATAAGAGCTGGAGTTGAGGGTGGGAGTAGGTGATGGGATAACCACAAAGAAGAGTGAGGGGGCTGAGAAAATTATCTAAATCTTGGTTGTGGTTATTCAACTTTGATGGCTCAGACAGTAAAGAACATGCCTGTAATGCAGAAGATCCAGGTTTGATTCCTGGGTTGGGAAGATACCCTGGAGAAGGAGATGGCTACCCACAACCAGAATTCTTATCTGGAGAATCCCATGGACAGAGGAGGCTGGTGGGCTACAGTCCATGGGGTCACAAAGAGTTGGACATGATTGACTTACTAACACACACACATGCAACTCTATGCATGTGTGAAATCTCCCAGAACTGTACAATAAAAAGTGTCAAATATCATAGAACTCTACAATAAAAGGGTAGAGTTTATAGTACGTAAATTACACCTCTTTATAGAAAGAATAAATCTTTCTATAAAAACGCCATCTGTGAAGTTCTTAGGTGGTGTGGGAATTACAAAGTTGCTTTCTGCATTCCAACTTTTCAGGACAGAGAAATAGTTTCAAAAATCCTTGGTATCTTTTCTCCCAGGTCTGCATTCTGACCTGGGCTTTCTAAGTGGTCCCATTCCACTAATATGAGAGAAGAGAGAGAAAGGAGGATGTCTTCTTTCCCTGTGTGTCTCACTTAACCTTCCTAGACTGGTCACAAATGCAGAACCTTTCCCAAGAGCAGACAGTATAGGTCTCTGAGGGATGCAAAGGACAGGGAGGGAGGAAAGTCAGGAGGGGAGAAGTTAAAAGTAATTTGGTTAATTATAAATTGCTCATTGAATAAACATATGTATCTTCCCTCTCCCCCCAAATAGATGTTGTTGTTCAGTTGCTAAGCCCTGTCCTACTCTTTGAGACCCCCTGGACTGTAGTACCCGGACTTCCCTGTCCTTAACCATCTCCTGGAGCTTGCTCAAATTCATGTCCATTGAAGCGGTGATGCCATCCAACCATCTCATCCCCTGTCGTTCCCTTCTCCTCCTGCCCTCAATCTTTTTCAACATCAGGGTCTTTTCCAGTGAATCGGTTCTTCACATCAGGTGGTCAAAGGATTGGAGTTTCAGCTTTGGCATCAGTCCTTCCAATAAATATTTGAGGTTGATTTCCTTTAGGATTAACTGGCTTCATCTCCTTGCTGTCCAAGGGACTCACAAGAGTCTTCCCCAGCACCACAGTTAGAAAGCATCTATTCTTTGGCACTCAGCCTTCTTTAGGGTCTGACTCCCATATCTGTACATGACTATTGGAAAAATCATAGCTCACTAAATACCATAACCAAAATTATATTAAAAGAAAGAAGTTTGGCCTTTGAGAACAAAAAGAGTGCAAAAATGACATAGAAGAAAAAAGATAGACATTTCTATATAAGGCAACTATAAAGAAACTATAATTCTTCATCCAGGAAAGCTATCATTAGAAGACTAGAATTAAAAGAGATTCTCAAATTTCCTGCCCTTTTGCCCATTGTTAAGAATCTACCACAGGAGTGTCCTCCACCAAAATGAAAAATTAAAACAAGACAGACAATGGTATGGGGTCCTATAAAGGCTTAAAGAAAAACAGAAGTAAAAGGATTTTCTACAAATGATGAAAGAAAAACCCCAGGAGAGATATGAGGCAATTACTAACTCTAGAAAAAAAGAAAAAAAGAAAGTTGTACAGAAAGGACATGTAAATAAATATCACATGCCAATGCTGAGTAGCATAATTATTTAATTATAACAACAGAGGAATTAAAACATAAAGACATAACAAAATAAGCTAAAAATATGGCAAGCAATCTTAGAGTTAACAAACAGTCCATTGTACTGAAAGTGGTTCCTCTGTGAAACAAGAGTTGAGGATGAAGTAGAAAGTCCCAAGGTCTGCTGTTGTATTTCCCATCATTCAGGTAGTTTGACTTTTGAAACTATGTACATTTATTGCATGCTGGTAAAAAAAAAAAGACTAAAAAGCAGTATGGGTGAATATACAAATGAAGTAGTAACTAGAGAGTCCTAACACTTAACCACCATGTGTGTGCTAAGTTGCTTCAGTGGTGTCCAACTCTTTGCAACCTTACGGACTGTAGCCCCCCACGCCTCCCCAGCGTCAGGCTTCTCTGTCCATGGCATTCTCCAAGCATGGATACTGGAGTGGATTGTCATGCCCTCCTCCAAGGGATCTTTCCAATCCAGGGATTGAACCCACATCTCCTGAGGCTCCCACATTGCAGGTGGAATGTTTACCACTAAGCCACCTGGGAAGCCCAACCACCCGGAAGTGCATGTCAATTTATTTCTCCACTTCTCCTTCTGGGAGCTCTTTAAGGAAAGTACGTGTCGTTTTGGTGCCGGCATGATCTGCACACAACAAACACAGCATGTGCTCAGATGAGTCCTTTTGTTTTTTAAACAAATTACATATGAAAGAATGAATGCCTTGTAGCTATTGAGAATTCACAAAGTAGCAATGAATACATAAAAAAAAAAACCAGTAATTGAGGGGACTGGGTACAGGCTCGAATCTTCTCACTAAATTATAGCTTTCGGCATTTCCTGGGTTGAGGGCATAAGGTTCCACATCCAGATCTTTCTAAATTCACAAGGGTCCACCTCTCTGTCAAAAAACAAATGGCTTCTTTCTGTTTTCTCTAGATGTGCTGACAAGCTCTAGAAGTCCTCCATAAATTATTCACCTTCTTTTGTCCTCTATAATTTCACTGATGGAAACATCACACACCTGGTGACGGTCCACCCCCTGTTGTCCATAGTTCTTGTCCCTAGCTTTCTATTTATACATTGATTAGAAGTTATATTGCAGTACTGTGATTCTAAGATTTCCTGTTTATAAGATTTTAAGATGATTTAGATGTATGTGCAGTAGCAAGAAATAATACAGAGAGAGAGACACGCCCTCCACCGCGTGTCCCCCAACCATGCCTCCTTGCTCGGCTAACACAATACAACTAGTGCAATATAACAAACAAGAAACTGACGCTGATTCAATCCACTGACCTTGTGCAGATTTCAGAGTTTCACAAGTACACATCTGTGTGTCTCCAGATTCCTTTTTTAGCTTGATTTTTTGCATGAAAACGTGTCCAGTTGTGCCATATGTATCCCCACATGAGGGTCTCACCAGATCACTGGTCTTGGGAACATATCCTCATTCAAAACTCTGTATTTGAGCAAAATGTGGACAAATTGTTGCTATGTTCCAGACCCACTGCCCTGAATAACTTATCTTTCTTCCTATTATTATTCCAAACAACCATATAAAAGTTGAAAATTGTTACTTTGCTGATCAGAATGCTGAAATTTGGCAAGATGTATGTAGCGTGTGCACAGTGCTGTGTGTTATTAAAAGGCATTTTTAGTATTTAGAATCGTTAAAAAACAAAACAGCAGGCCCCAAATGGACTCATTTATGCTAAGCCCCATGTCACCAAGCTCTGACTTAACTTATTTATAGTTTTGGCTCCTTCAGATATGGAATCTTGAATCAATCAACTAGGAACCATCTGATCAGCACTAGTTAGGTAAACTGTCCAATAGACCTTGGGCAATTCCTAAAGAAAAGTTCAGTTAAGCTCAGTAGTATCTGACTCTTTGCGACCCCGTGAATTGCAGCATGCCAGGCCTCCCTGTCCATCACCAACTCCCGGAATTCACTCAAACTCATGTCCATTGAGTCAGTGATGCTATCCAGCCATCTCATCCTCTGTCATCCGCTTCTCCTCCTGCCCCCAATCCCTCCCAGCATCAGTCTTTTCCAATGAGTCAACTCTTCGCATAAGGTGGCCAAAGTACTGGAGTTTCAGCTTTAGCATCATTCCTTCCAATGAACACCCATGACTGATCTCCTTTAGAATGGACTGGTTGGATCTCCTTGCAGTGCAAGGGACTCTCAAGAGTCTTCTTCAACACCAGTTCAAAGGTATCAATTCTTCAGCGCTCAGCTTTCTTCACAGTCCAACTCTCACATCCATACATGACTATTGGAAAAACCATAGCCTTGACTAGACAGACCTTAGTTGGCAAAGTAATGTCTCTGCTTTTGAATATGCTATGTACTGCTGCTGCTGCTAAGTTGCTTCAGTCGTGTCCGACTCTGTGCGACCCCAGAGATGGCAGCACACCAAGCCCCACTGTCCCTGGGATTCTCCAGGCAAGAACACTGGAATGGGTTGCCATTTCCTTCTCCAATGCATGAAAGTGAAGAGTGAAAGTGAAGTCGCCCAGTCATGTCCGACTCTTAGCGATCCCATGGACTGCAGCCTACCAGGCTCCTCCATCTATGGGATTTTCCAGTCAAGAGTAGTGGAGTGGGTTGCCATTGCCTTCTCCAGAATATGCTATCTAGGTTGGTCATAACTTTCCTTCCAAGGTGTAAGCGTCTTTTAATTTCATGGCTGCACTCACCATCTGCAGTGATTTTGGAGCCCCCAAAAATAAAGTCTGACACTGTTTCCACTGTTTCCCCATCTATTTCCCATGAAGTGATGGGACCAGATGCTATGATCTTCGTTTTCTGAATGTTGAGTTTTAAACCAACTTTTTCACTCTCCTCTTTCCCTTTCATCAAGAGGCTTTTTAGTTCCTCTTCACTCTCTGCCATAAGAGTGGTGTCATCTGCATATCTGAGGTGATTGATATTTCTCCCGGCAATCTTGACTCCAGCTTGTGCTTCATCCAGCCCAGCGTTTCTCATGATGTACTCTGCATATAAGTTAAATAACCAGGGTGACAATATACAGCCTTGACGTACTCCTTTTCCTATTTGGAACCAGTCTGTTTTTCCATTTTCAGTTCTAACTGTTGCTTCCTGACCTGCATATAGGTTTCTCAAGAGGCAGGTCAGGTGGTCTGGTATGCCCATCTCTTTCAGAATTTTCCACAGTTTATTGTGATCCACACAGTCAAAGGTTTTGGAATAGTCAATAAAGCAGAAATAGATGCTTTTCTGGAACTCTCTTGCTTTTTCCATGATCCAACAGATGTTGGCAATTTGATCTCTGGTTCCTCTGCCTTTTCTAAAACCAGCTTGAACATCTGGAAGTTCACGGTTCATGTATTGCTGAAGCCTGGCTTGGAGAATTTTGAGCATTACTTTACTAGTGTGTGAGATGAGTGCAATTGTGCAGTAGTTTGAGCATTCTTTGGAATTGCCTTTCCTTGGGATTGGAATGAAAACTGACCTTTTCCAGTCCTGTGGCTACTGCTGAGTTTTCCAAATTTGCTGGCATATTGAGTGCAGCACTTTCACAGCATCATCTTTCAGGATTTGAAATAGCTCAACTGGAATCCTGTCATAACCCACTTGCTTTTTAGCTTAATAGGTCTTTCTATTTCTGCCTCTGTCTGTGCATAAAGGTCTTTCACTTTGTACAGGTCCTCGGCACTCTTTTCTATCTGCTGTATTGAGGCTGCCCGATTAGAATGGATTTTTGCTCAGATGAGCTCTTAAAACATTTAATAGGTTTCAGTTTATCTTTTAACACATTTTATCTCAAAGGTTGATTTTTTTTCTTCAGTCTGAGGAAAATTCTTAACAGTTATGTCCTTTTTAATAACACCTTGTGAAATGTCTAAACAGAGGGAGAAACAGGTAGAAACAGATTGCGCACTGCTGATTTTCAACTAGTATACACCCGCTAGCCTCTCTCCATCCACCAATGTTGGGCAAGTCTCCTCTGACAGACATTTTTAACTCCAGCATGTATCTCAAAAAAACTTGAGGTATGACCTTCAAAAGAACCGAAGCTCCTCTCTGGTATATCATGATTTTCATTATGACTTTTACTAGACTAAAAAAAGAAATCCTGATATTAAAAAAAAAAAGCACTTAGGGTCATTGAAACTCTCCTCTTATGATTAGCTATAAAATATGCCCATTTCAAACATACCCTGAAATAGTAACAGAATCAGCATGTAGTTCAATTCCAAGAATTCCAAGGGTGTTTTTCCACTTTCATTAAAATGCACTGCAATGAAGAAATTATGTGAACACCATTTAAAGCCTTACAAGGAAACTCTTTAAAATTGATAGTTATAAGTGTTTATAATACAAATTCACAGTGATTACATGATGATTAGCACTTGCTTACATGTCTCTTACGAAACCACACAATCTGATTCCAAACAGCAATCTCTTTGAATACTTGACCTTGATGAGCTTGATGCGGATTTTGGTGATAGGACTTTTTAAATTAAGATTTTATTATCATAAAGTGACAGGTGGTGGCTTGTCATTTTCTAGTATTTTTGCATTGGGGCAACAGTAGAGTACCTATCTACTAGTAGCCTAATTTTGGTCCCAGGTAGCAAGTTAGTGATTTCAGGGGTAACAACAATAATACCTGATATTTTTGAATGTTTAGTATGTGCAAGAAAACGTTATAAGTAGTTTTCTTGGAATTAATTCTATTCAATTCTGCACTTTTTTTTAACCGACCCAACTGTTGTGTTCTTTGAAGGAAACCTAGGATTAAATTCTAGCTTGTTGTTCCTAACTAATGGTGACGCCTTAATTTCTGCACATTTCCCTGTATGTAAGTTCTTCACTCCAGCCTCTAGATGGAGCTCAAGGCCGCTTCACCTGAAGGCATGAGTTGGCTGTGAGCCCATGAGTCTACATAACTGAAGATGTTCTGGTACGGGCCATCATAATACAAATGTCACCTGCTTAGATAAATGAGGGCTTCCTCAAAGGCTCAGCTGGGAAAGAATCCACCTGTGATGCAGGAGACAGGGTTCAGGATTCGATCCCTGGAGGAGGGTATATCAACCCATTCCAGTATTCCTACCAGGAAAATCTCCTGGACAGAGAAGCCTGGTGGTCTTTCTGGATACTCAAAATGCTCAAAGATAAATTATAATGATCCTTAAAGGAAAAAAAAAATACAGGAAACAGCAGGTGGAGAGATGGTTACAATTACACGATTTTAACACTTCCTATAAACTGACAGAAAGAATTCCCTATAGAGTTTACTGCAAAGTAACAGCCTTATTTTTCTTTCCTATAAGACCATTAAAACAGGTATGACATGTTCTTTTCTATGATGACTCTTAAAGAATCTTTCTAGAATCATAAGGCTACTGATTGATACTAGTGGAATATGCTACTTTCTAGGATAAAAATCTGTAACATTTTGGAACACAATCTAGATATTTCAATTTGCTATTTTCTGGAACAAAATTTAAGGATGATACTGGATAATTTTTGGACAACTTTTACTGGTCCCTCTTCAGAAGCCCAAGATAACTACAGGATTACATTTCCTTGAAGAAATATATTTATTCAAGGAAATATATATATATATATTTATATTTATAGATATAAAAGTATATAAGTTATTTCTCTTAGAAATGTATATATTTCTAAGACATAGAGAAAGAAGTAACTCTAGAGACTGGTGGCATAGCTACTTGGAACTGAAAGCAGCTTACTGACTTAAAGAGTAATGGATGATTAGAATATGAAATATACACCAAGTCTGTGTGGAGAAATAGATACTGTCTTTCAGGAGTACTGTATGTCCAAAGTTCAACCAAACTGTTGACAGAGTTTGCTAATAATGTTGAGATGCTGGGCATGAAGCTTCTATCCCACTGGAGTGGATGGCCATTTCCTCCTCTGGGGGATCTTCCTGACCCAGGGATCGAACCTGTGTCTCTGGCGTTTCCTGCATCCCACTGAGGCGAACCTCAGCACAGGCAGCCTCGCTGTAGCCCCACCATCAACAGCAGCAGACTCAGTCTGTGGTGTGGATGTGGATTCTAAGCAAGCGGTTACAACAGCAGCAGCCCAATCTGGCAGATCGTCAGATCCTAGGAGATCTCTCAGTAGCCCTGTCCTCAAGCGTAGCTTGGGGAGCTATTTCTAAAGGATAAATCTAAAATCCATTTTTCTTTTTTTTAAGATTAAAAATGACTTTGTAATCCATTTAATACCCTAAAATAAGTCCCCGTATGCCTTAAACAGCCAGAGTAGATTCATTCTCTGCAAATCACATTATTAACATCATCACTATTCTCATTAGAAAACACGATAAGCACTAGGAACAATTCTATTTTCTAAAATTCTAGGTTTCATGTGAACACTGAAATCTTTGACCACAGATACTGATAGCCATTTCCTTGAAGTGAGTCACTCATTCCTTTCATTTTCAAGAAAACGGCTGTCGATACATAAGTCTGATAACCATAGTTTCCCTTGCATGTCTGTGTGTGCGTGTGTGCACACTCAGTCGTGTCCGACTCTTTGTGACCCCACGGACTGTAGCCCAGCAGGTTCCTGTGTCCATGGCATTTTCTTGGCAAGATTATTGGAGTGCATCACCACTGCGTCCTCCAGGGCATCTCCCCAAACCAGGGATCCAAATCACATCTCTTGCATCTCCTGCACTGGCAGGAAGATTCTTTACATGGAGTCACCTGGGAAGCCCCAGTTTAAATTAGTTATTATGTAAAATTAGTATTCCAAATAAGACCAAAACAAAACAGTAAAACCCAAAACAGCTGATGTAGCTTTTAATGCAAACAACCTCTCAAGTGTTCCCCCCTCCTCCCGGAGACAACCATCAGATATCAGAAGTGCTTTATGTACACTTTCTATTAATATTTTGTCACACAGACTATCATAAAGCTGTATATTCATGACTTGAGGTTTAATTGAATTAACACTTTTATTGCTACTGCTTCATCAAGTATAATGACTGCCAGGACATTTTGGTGTCTTGATTCACGCTGAGGCACCAGTTGCTTTACCGTCATTGCTCTTGTGTGATCATAACTGCAAATGTCAACAGAGTGAAAAGCAATTAACATCTTAATATTATTATGAAAGGAGGTTTTACCTGATGGACCCCCTGGAAGAATGTTGAGGACATTCAGAGGTTCACAGGCCATACTGTGAGTACAGCTAGTCTACTTCTAGGTACAACTGCGCCCACACTTGGGATTGTGTACAATTCTGGCAATTTTTTGCAGAACTCAAACAATTCCAATATTTGTTTATGATGCATAGTTACTTTCAATTATATCTTTATTTATGTTCAATCTTGTGATATCTGATTTCATCCTACCAAATGAAGAATCACTAAAGCTGTTCAACAAGATGCCCCTGAAAAGTCAGTGTGGTTAATTCACAAAGGGAATGTTGGGAGAGATGCTAGCTGGGAGAGCTATTACTTCAAGCTTTCTCTAATAGATATATTTTATATAAAAGTTGCCCAAAATTATAATTTTGATTGTAATTATTAAACAGATTTTATCATGTGTTGTTTTTATTTTTAAATTACACAGTAAAAATGGAACCCAAATTATCACAATTCCTAACAGCAAGAAGAGGCAATAAATTAAAATAGAAAAACTGTACCAAACATTTTTTTCCCCTAAAACCATGAGTCTTTCTTCACCTTACTTATAGCTTAGCTTCCACTCTGCCATTTATTAGATGTCTAAGGGAACTCCTTTCTAAAAAGAAGGAGACTTTGGACTTTTACTCCATTGATATCATTAAAGAAAAGATATTTTAAAGAGTAAATTCTAAGACTACAATTAATAGAAAATGGAACTTTAAATTCTATGCTTACTAAATCAGAAATCCCAGCCCAAAGAGTTCAGAAATTTCTTTGCTTTTCTTTCAATCTCTGTTATAATCTTTTGCTTGTTTGTTTTTCTTTTCTCAGACAGGATGAAAGAGGACTGGAGTCCTTTAGAGGACTTTTCTATTAACAAAAAAATTTTTTTTCCTGTTTTGTATATAAGGAAACTAAGATGCTTAAATGCTAAATGACTTCCGCAATCAAGAAGTTTCCTTTAATAAGGGATAGAACTATTAGTAAGTTTTCGATACATTTTCAAAAATTTTGTATCTGGATCTTTAAAAATACCTGGCTAAAGAGACAAAGGAGTAAATAAATGAAAGAAAGTATGTACAATCCAGTTACTTTTTGGTAGAAATCAAGTCACCATTTTTTTTTTCTCTAATACATAGACAAATTATTTCAGGCCAAATACCATCTTTATTCCATTTCAATCTTTTGACACCTAGTTTTTTTCACCCTCACTGGAAGGGTCACTCAAACTTTACTCCTCAAGCACCTACAGAAAGAGCAAATGTTGTTAATTCTCAAAGTTAAATTTAGTTTAACCAGAGGAGCAGTTACCAGAGTCTTTTTGTAATTGATGTGTTTCACATAAAAGCAGCATTTCCTCCATTCAGGGGCTTTTAACATAAAAGGAATTGCATTTGTATGAAGACTACAATTTGCTGGTAATTTTTCATCACAACTGGAGTCCTTTATCGTCTGTCAATCAACAATGGGAAGTGGAGAAGGGTTTTATGGAGGCTACTGTAAGTATCAGAGGAGGTCCAGAGCAGCCCTTAGGAAGACAACGCAGTAAGCGTGTATGCCTTCCCTTATGTGTGCTGTCTAAGCTGAAATGTTTTTCCCAATATTAGACCATCTTGTATTGTTATAAACAGATTTTAAATCACAGAGGGTAAGTTATCAAAATCTAGAAACTGGACTTTAATTGTACACACTTATTCTCTCAGTCTAAATTTCATGGTAGAATATAATGGAGATTTAATTACTTATCAATAGCCTTTGCCTGCTGTATATATTCTTTCCCCAACAACATTCATGAAAAAAAAAATGTGTATAGTTCTTTATTTTCCTTATCCTAAAAAATGTATTGTGAGAGCTCTTAAGAATCGTAAAACACAATGCCCACATGATAAGAAGGAAAACTAATCTCTGACCATTACATCTTCAGTTGTACGGAATGGCATTTCTGTGCTTCAGAATTAATTTGTGTTTGTTGAGCATGTGATGAGATCAAAACGAGCCGTTCAGTTCTCATTAAAGCTTAGGACTGTTACAAAGAAAGAAGGTTACCATTCCTTGCATTGAAAACACTGTTTCATAGATAAGGAGACTGAAATACACACAGGTTAGGTAACTTTTTCAATTCTTCTTAGTACTATAAAAGAAAAGCAGAAAAAGGGATGTTATCAAAAAGATCATTCTTTCTGCCATACCACATTCTAAATCAATTCAATTTACAGAGTCTTATTATTTCCTTCCATAATCTTTAAGATAAGCAGGGATTGATCCAGAAGAGAGGGATAAGAACCAATAAATCAGATGTGAGAGTATATGCAGATCGACTGGAGCATAAAACAACGTGGCATACTGAAACACATCAGGGCTCCTCAGCAGGCAGAGGAGCAGCAGAAGTGGGTGCTGGACTGGGGTCCGGAGGACTGTGTTCTGGAGCCGCCACTTTACCCTGAAAGAAGCTACATGTATAGCAAGATACTTGCAGATCTTAAGCAAGAAGGTGACACATAATCATAGATGGCCCATATGCTGTGTGTATACTTTTAAAATTTTTCCTGAGAACATCATGGCAAGTGTGTGAAGGTGGATTTTAGAGTGACAGGATAAAGACAAGAGTTGTTATCAGAACCTGGAGGAACATATGGAGTCAAATCAGTATCTTTGTGTGATATCTAAGAGGAGCATTAGAGTGGCATGTATAGAATGTCACAGGAGGAAGAGAGGATTTAGAAAGAATCCATAATTTCTCACTTGAACAATTTGGTCATATTATCATTACCTAAGATGACCTGTAATATATGTGTTAAATTTTGTTTTTCAGTAAAGATTATTTATTCAATTTTGAGCATGCCAAATGTGTGGAATATTTAGAGGACAATATCAACCACATGGAAAGTATTAAACATATTTGTTTAGTGAATCATAGCCATAGAGTCTGGGATAAAAATATAAATTAAAAAAAATATATGTTGGAATAAAAAAGTTGGTAATGAGATTCTCTTAGAGAGATTGCATAAAATAAGAAGGAAAGATAATACATATCCCCTAAAAAATTATAAATTTAAGGAACAAAAGTTTCAAGATTAAGACTGGGGGGTCACAGAAATTAAGGAGAAAGACTTCTGGAAGGAGTCCAGGTCACATAGAGAGAGAGCCAGAGACAGAACCCATGTCTCTTGACGCTTGGACTGTGTACTTTCCTTCATGACACGTGACCTTTTACTTCTACCAGAATTTTAATGTACTTCTCAGAAATATAATTTGTTCACTCATTCATCCATTCTTTTATCCAACAAACATTTATCTCATGTACCTAATACTTCTTAAGGCTGAAGATATAAGCATGATAAAAATTCTAGGAGCTTTTATTAGCAAATATGCCTGACAAACCACTGGATTTGTAAAATGAATATAAAGCTTAATGCCACTGGTACTTATTTCTCTTTGTCATCAAGTAATGTTAGTTTGGAAACCTGAATCGGTCCACACCCAGGTTTCCTCACCTCTCATGAGAGATTTACACACACACAAAAGATCTTCTTAGGTCAAAAATGCTCCTTTCACTCTATAAAAAAGCTAAAGTAGGAACATCTGATACTCTCTTGCTTAGCTGGATGCATCTTACATTTTGTGTCTGTGTATTATTGATTTAGTTCATAGGTTCATTCATCTGTTTTCTCTTCCAGCATGCTGCTGCTGCTGCTGCTAAGTCGCTTCAGTCGTGTCCGACTCTGTGTGACCCCATAGATGGCAGCCCACCAGGATCCACCATCCCTGGGATTCTCCAGGCAAGAACACTGGAGTGGGTTGCCATTGCCTTCTCCAATGCATGAAAGTGAAAAGTGAAAGTGAAGTCGCTCAGTCGTGTCCGACTCTTCACGACCCCATGGACTGCCGCCTACCAGGCTCCTGTGTCCATGGGATTTTCTAGGCAAGAGTACTGGAGTGGGGTGCCATTGCCTTCTCCCTCTTCCAGCATACACATACTAAATATCTTCTGTGTGGCCTTGGACTGAGCTCGTCTCTAGAATCACCCTGACGGCCTAAAGAAGGACAAGAAACTCTTGGGAGAAAGCAATGTTTGATGTTTACCTTTCAGCAAGAGCAAGAAGAAATCAGACTGAAGAAAGAGGCCTGCTGGGCAGGATACAAATCCATGGAAAAAAGAAGAGGCCCGATATGGAGACTGTGGGAAACTGAAGCTTTTCTGTATGTACTTGAGGGAAGATGAAGTACCAAGTAAGCTAAAAAATAAAAACAACATGGAGCATGATTAAGCCTTCGTGCTAAATTAAGGAGGTAGCACTTTTTATTACGAATCCACAGAGTGCTCTTAGGGGAGTCTGAGCCTGGAGGGACAGTTCAATTGGCATCTTAGCTTCTTCTGTGTGGCATCTGAGGCGATGCTGGCCCAGAGGTAACACAGACCGGAGGCAGAGGGAGCAGTTGGGATGACACTTACAATTCCGTTACCTCGTCATTTATCCGGAGGGCTAAATTACTTTGAATCAGCATCATCAACATCTTTGTGAGTTTCAGCAATGACATTCCAATCAATTATGGCTAAGGACATGACTGTTATTTTGGGTTCCTGGGAGATCTCTCTTAATACCTTGAACTTACATCTTTCAGCAGATGCAAGAATCACAGCAGTTCAGACATTCTCTGGGCAGGGAATAAGACACACAAATGATAGGATAAGAGGAAAGAGGCATTAGCTGACGGCTCCAGGGGCAGAGCTAGGATATATCACTCTGTTGACATCAGTGTAGTTTAGAGAACAATGCCTTTACATGCTGATAGCGACAGTGACAGAATTAATTAACTCTCCTCCAAATCTAAAGAACATGTGGTATCATGTAGATATTATGTAGAAAATAGATTTTGAAGGATGCTTCTTCAAACGGCTTACTGGGTCATCTATTTGCATTGGAGGTCCAGAGTTAACAACTGACTCGTATATTTCACTCTTACCACCTGGTTCCTTTGGGGGCTGAACTGTCACAGTTTTGCGTTTGTTTCCCCCAGTTTATTCCTAATGGTAAATTGCTAAAGTGTTAAACCTAACACTAATACCTGCTTTGTTAAATACAGCCTGGTGACACTAGCAGTTCTCTTGACTTTATCAGACCTGCCCTTTTTTCTAGCCTTTCGACAACCCTAACTTTGCACGAGTCTAACTTCTCAGGGTTACATTCACACTGTCACACTTTTTCAGTGTCTACGTGTCATCGTCGCTTCGCGTGAGTCTGTAACTTGCTCCTGATTACTTCCTTCGGTTCTCACTGTAGACAACGTAGTTACCCAGGCCGGTTGTAATGGGCTTGCTCTTTTACCACCAGACTGTTTCAAGTCAAACCTACCAGGGATTATGTGCAACTTTATGATTTCACAGAAAGTTTCTGTGTGCAATCTTACCAGATCCTTTGAATAATCCCATAAAGAAGGTCTTATTATAACTTTTACATAAGTAAGGAGTGAGTGACTCCAAAAAGTAAGGCAACTCATTTTAAGACGGACTGGGGAGAGGACAGGGTTCAAATCCTTAAACTTCCCTGAGACTCATTTTTCTCATTTCTTTGAGACTCTCAAAACTTTTTAAATTCAGTAATACTAAGTCATCACTTCTTTTCCTATAATGTTAGGTTAAATATGAGTTTATGTCATATGCTGACTCTCTTTCCTTTGTCTTAAGGAAATATAAGTGGATTTAAATTTAAATTTTCAAAGCTATTTTTAATGACTTAAGAGGCAGGAGAAGTCTGAGCACCAAAGGACCAATGCTTTCAAACTGCGGTGCTGGAGAAGACTCTTGAGAGTCCCTTGGACTGCAAGGAGATCAAACCAGTCAATCTTAAAGGAAATCAACCTTGAATATTCACTGAAAGGACTGATGCTGAGGCTGCAATACTTTATCCACCTGATATGAAGAGCTGACTCATTGGAAAAGACCCTGAGGCCAGGAGGTTAAGGGGGTGACAGAGGATAAGATAGATGGCATCACCAACTCAGTGAACATGAATCTAAGCAAAATCAGAGAGATAATGAAGGACAGGGAAGCCTGGTATGCTATAGTCAATGGGATTTCAAAGAATCAGACACTACTGGGTAACTGAACAACAGCAACAAAGAGGCAAGAGAGAATCAGAAACTACGATATTATACAAGAATTGTTTTCACACATTAGGACTTTTTTTGAGGCAACTGAAGGAACTGATAATTAACTATAGGTAAACCTTCATGCCTCATATTTTTTCTTAATTCAAAACAACCAAAGAACCAACTAAACACACTCTTAATAGAAACACAATTTTTTTCTTGCAAAATCCTGTTGGTGGCTGATATTCAATTTATATAGTTGAAAATTCTGGAATTGGGACTTCCCTGGTGGCTCAGATGATAAAGAATTTGCCTGTAATGCAGGAGACCTGGGTTCAATCCCTGGGTCAGGAATGTCCCCTGCAGAAGGTATAGGCAACCCACTCTAGTATCCCTTCCTGGAGAGTTCCATGCACAGAGGAGCCTGGTGGGCTACAGTCCGTATGCTGCAAAGAGTAGGACATGACCCAGCAACTATTTGGGTTGAAGGAAGGTTTAAAGGACAATTTGGCACTCTGGCTGCCACATTCCTCTTGAGTAAGACAGCAGGAAATACTTTAAAAATGCAAATTCTGGGAACAGACTACCTGCATTTGAATTCTGGCTCTTATTAACTGCATAAATGTGCATTGCCAATCAGGCATGACACAGAATCCCCCATGCCTTGGTTTCCTCATCTATAAAATGGGATGATCAAGCAGTATCTCATTTTAGACTGCTTGTAAGAGTCATAAGCAGCCAGCAGGGTGACCGCTAAGTATTCAGCTCTCCATTTGTGTTTAGCACTTACACAGCACTTTGTGGGTTCTGAGTAAAGTACACATATATCCAGGTGGGACTTCAGACTTGAAGGTGATATTCTAAGGAACTGAGACTTCTGAATGTTAGAACAGTGTGAGGTATTCCACATGTGAGATGGACACAAATTTGTGGGGATCATATAGCAGACTGTAGTGGACCGAAAGGTGGCCCCTAAAATTATGCCCACCTCTCAGAAACTATGAATGTGACTTTCTTTTTAAGTGTTTGCAGATTTAATCAAGTTATGGATCTTCAGATGAGATTATTCTGCATTATCTGAAAGTGAAAGTTAAGTCGCTCAGTCGTGTCCGACTCTGTGACCCTGTGGACTGTAGCCTACCAGGCTCCTCCGTCCATGGGATTCTCCAGGCAAGAATACTGGAGTGGGTTGCCATTTCCTTCTCCAGGGGATCTTCCCGACTCAGGGATCAAACCCAGGTCTCCCGCATTAGAGGCAGACGCTTTAACCTCTGAGCCACCAGGGAATATGCATTATCTGTGTGGGCACTAAATCAAATGACATTCATCCTTCTATGAGAAAGGCAAAGATAGATGTGAAAAGAGAGATGAGAAGGCCATGTGATGTGGAGGCAGAGAGTGCAGTTGTCCAGCCATGAGCAAAGGAATGCCTGGAGCCCCTCAAAACAGGAAGGAGCAAAATGTATATTCTTCTTTGAAACTCCACAGGAAGAACATCCCTGCTGATGCTGCTTCAGACTTGCAGTGTCCAGAACTACTAAAGAATAAATGTCTATTATTTAAAGCCACCTTGTTTATGGAGGCTTCCCTGGTGACTCAGATGGTAAAGTGTCTGCCTGCAATGTGGGAAACCTGGGTTCAATCCCTGGGTGAGGAAGATCCCCTGGAGAAGGAAATAGCAACCCACTTCAGTATTCTTGCCTGGAAAATTCCATGGACAGAGAAGCTTGGTGGGCTACAGTCCATGGGGCCGCCAAGAGTCGGACACGACTGAGCGACTTCACACACTTGTTTATGGCAATTTGTTTTGGCAGCCACAGGATAATAGTACAGGTAATTAGAAATATGTGCCTGGAATCCAGCTGAGAAATCAGAGCTGGAGATACAGCTTCACTGGTCACCACTGAAGAGACAATATAATATGGACTTCCCTGATGGCTCAGATGGTAAAGTATCTGCCTACAATGCAAGAGACCTTGGTTTGATCCCTGGGTTGAGAATATCCCCTAGAGAAGGGAATGGCTATCCACTCCAGTATTTTTGCCTGGAGAAATCCATGGATAGAGGAGCCTGGCAGTCTGTAGTCCATGGCATTGCAAAGGATCCATGGGATCGTAAAGAGTGGGACACAAATGAGCGATTAACACTTTCACAAAGACATAAACCTAGATAGACTTCCACAAGGAAAAAAAATGTGAAGAGAGAAGAGAGAAGATCATAAGACTGAGCTCTGAGGTAATGCAGTGCTTTAAGAAGTGAGGAAACTGAGAAAGATTCAGAAAAAGATACTGAAAATAAGTATGAAAAAATAGAAGAATCTAAAGGGAAGAACTCCAAAGAGGAAAGGTTTAGCAATAGGTCAAATACTACCAAGTGTCAAGTAATATGATGGCTAAGAATTTAATACTGGATTTGCCAAGTAGCAGTATCAGATAAAATGAATAATGATAGTTTTAAATACAAAGACCCAGTTGGCTTAGGCTCAAGAGAGATTATGGATTGAGGTTATGAAACTGCAAAGATAAAAAATCATGCAAAAATTTACCCCATTTTTAACACTACAATTGCACAATTTCTCTGCACTTATGTAAGAAGAAGTCTTTCAAATATGTCTAGATTTGCAGTAATGATCAATGCATGGAAATAGAGGAAAACAATAGAAGGGGAAAAACTAGAGCTCTCTTCAAGAAAATTAGAGATACCAAGGGAATATTTCATGCAAAGATGGGCACAATAAAGGACAGAAATTGTATGGACCTAACAGAAGCTGAATGAATATTAAGAATGGCAAGAATACACAGAAGAACTATATAAAAAAGATCTTCATGACTCAGATAACCATGATGGTGTGATCACTCACCTAGAGCCACACATCCTGGAATGTGAAGTCAAATGGGCCTTAGGAAGCATCACTATAAACAAAGCTAGTGGAGGTGAAGGAATTCCAGTTGAGCTATTTCAAATCCTAAAAGATGATGCTATGAAAGTGCTGCACTCAATATGCCAGCAAATTTGGGAAGCTCAGCAGTGGCCACAGGACTGAAATGGTCAGTTTTTATTCCAATCCCAAAGAAAGCAATGTCAAAGAATGTTCAAACTACCACACAATTGCATTCATCTCACACGCTAGTAGAATGATGCTCAAAATTCTCCAAGCCAGGCTTCATCAGTACTTGAACTGTAAAATTCCAGATGTTCAAATTGGATTTAGGAAAGGCAGAGAAACCAGAAATCAAATGGCCAACATCTGTTGGTTCATCAAAAAACCAAGAGAGTTCCAGAAAAACATCTACTTTTTCTTTATTGACTATGCCAAAGCCTTTGACTGTGTGGATAACAACAAATTGTGGAAAATTCTTAAAGAGATGGAAATACCAGCCCACCTTACCTGCCTACTGAGACATCTGTATGCAGGTCAAGAAGTAACAGTTAGAACGGGACATGGAACAACAGACTGGTTCCAAATTGGGAAAGGGTATCAAGGTTGTATATTGTCACTTTGCTTATTTAACTTATATGCAGAGTACATCATGCAAAATGCTAGGCTGAATGAAGCACAAGCTGGAATCGAGATTGCCAGGAGAAACATCAATAACCTCAGATATGCAGATGACACCACCCTAATGGCAGAAAGCGAAGAAGAAATAAAGAGCCTCTTGATGAAAGTGAAAGAGGAGAGTCAAAAAGTTGACTTAAAACTCAACATTCAGAAAACTAAGATCATGGCATCTGGTCCCATCACTTCACAGCAAATAGATGGGAAAACAATGGAAACAGTGAGAGACTTCATTTTGGGGGGCTCCAAAATCACTGCAAATGGTGACTGCAGCCATGAAATTAAAATATGCTTGCTCCTTGGCAGAAAAACAATCATCAACCTAGACAGCATATTAAAAAGCAGAGACATTACTTTGCCAACAAAGGTCCATCTAGTCAAAGCTATGGCTTTTCTAGTAGTCATGTATGGATGTGAGAGTTGGATTATAAAGAAAGCTGAGCACTGAAGCATTGATGCTTTTGAACTGTGGTTTGGAGAAGACTCTTGAGAGCCCCTTGAACTGCAAAGAGATCAAACCAGACAATCCTCAAGGAAATCAGTCCTGAATATTCATTGGAAGGACTGATGCTGAAGCTGAAACTTCAATACTTTGGTCACCTGATGCAAAGAACTGACTCATTGGAGAAGACCCTGATGCTGAGACAGATTGAAGGTGGGAGGGGAAGAGGACGACAGAGGATGGGATGATTGGATGGCATCACCAACTCAATAAACATGAGTTTGAGCAGGCTCCAGGTGTTGGTGATGGACAGGGAGCCCTGGCGTGCTGCATGGGGTGAAAGAGTTGGACACGACTGAGCGACTGAACTGGATGAACAGGAAAAAACCTCACACTCTCATGTGCTATTAAGAAAGAGAAAATAAAGCAAATAGATGAGACAAGAGAGAACACAATTAACTGTCTTGTAATATGCAACCTGAAGGAGATGGAACTCTGTGCAAGTGTGAAGGTTCACGTATGGGAAAGGCAAAGTCCTTAAACTGCATTTTCTTCTAGGAGTTACTAGGGGTATTTATTTATATAAATATAAATATATTTATTTATATAAATATATTATAATATTATATATAATATTATAAAATAATTATAATTATTATAAATATATTGTTTCATATTATTATAAAATATATAAATATAAACAATAATATAATATTAAAATATCTTAATTTATATTATTATAAAATATTGTAAATATTTATAATTTTAAAATTATAAATATTTATATAAAATATTATAAATATTTTATATGTTTATATAATACAAACATCTGGAGTCTTTGAAAGAAGAAATCAACTTCTAAGTTGAGTAAACACTAACAAAGTTTTCTTCAAGGTTCTAACCTCATAAATGCTTAAAATGTTAATATCACTGCTTGACTTTCTAACAATTATCATACCAACTATTGGACATGATGTAATTCTTAAATTTAAAAAAAAAAACAAACAGCTTTTTTCCCAAATAGAACCCAGCCATACCACTAGGTAAAAAATGTGAATCACACTACTTAGCATCTTTCCTAATTTGTCATGTATAAACAATGATAGCTGTCTCATCCATTTGCAGACGGTTATCATTGATACTGAAACACAGTGTCTGATTTTTGAGCAGGGAAAATAGTTTTGTATGAGCTGATCTGGAGACAAATGACTGATTCAAATTTTACTCCTATATCTTACTACCCATGAGACTGGATTCAGGCACATAAATTCTTCAGACTTCAGTTTCCTCATTTGAATATGAACATAATTATTTCAATCTCAAATGGTTGCTGTGAACAATGTGAATAAGGTAATGAATTCAAATTGTGTGACATATATTGTATTATAAACATGAACTACCATCATTCAAAATTTGTCACTTTATTAATTTGACTGCTGTCCTCATTCCTGGCTTCAAGTAGTTCAGAGTCTAGTGGGAGAGAATTTTGGTTAAAAACTAAGCAAATAAGATAGAAAGAGTTCTGGAAGTGAATGGGGATAATAGCTGTATAACAATATGAATGTATTCAATGCCCCTGAACTGTACACTTAAAAGGATTAAGACGCTAAATTCGATGATACGTATATTTCATCACAATTAAAGAAATTAAAAGTATAAAACAATTCTCTAAAAAAACACACAAAAAACCTAAGCAAATCTGTGGCAGCACAGAATAAGAACTTTAATGGTAGAAGTTCAGTGTTCAAATAGGTGCCAGGCTCAACCGGCTGAGCCACTTTGCTGGTGCTCGATTAAACACGCTCCTGGCCTCATATTTGGACTGTGTTAAGCTTGTGCGAGAGCACAGAATGATTTATGGAGCAATGCTCTGCTGGTCCTACAGGACTTCATTTGCATGAGAAAAGGACAATTTGATCCTCCGTTGTGTAATTTTCAGAAAACTGCTTTCCTTGGGACTTATTCTTGGTTTGCTTTCACTTAAGGAGAAATTTGTCATTTTAGAAGCACATTTTGTAACCACATGACAATCCACAGGAGGGAAAAGTGGGAGAAAACAGTTTCTGGCCTTGCAGCATGTTGTTTTTGGTAAGAAGATTAAGTTGCTGGTACCATTTAAATAGGTGTGTCTGAATAAGAGTCTCCCACACAAACTCCACTCACTCAACAAATTCACATAGTCTGACTAGAGTTTCTAAGATCCGAAAGCTTACACCAGAGAGAGTAGTGTATGCAGGTGGTTCGGTGTATTCAGACTTGCTGGGAAGGGCACCGAATGGGCACTTTTGACCCGGACGATTTCCTGTGTGTCATGACAGTGCCAGAGTCCACACTGTATTACCATATCCCAGTCAACCTTCATCCCTCCTCACCTCATTTGATCCATTCTTCATGCTACGTAGGACTATATTGCTGATTTATTTATAATGTTTAGGTGGTCACCCACTGGCCTCAATATACTTAACATACAGGTCCTCCATCACATATCTCCTCATCTCTGGGTAAGCACTCCACCTTTTCATTTTTATTTACATCCTGGTTAAAAGGAAGTGCTTGTAGCTCACCACAGACATGGTGCTGGATCAATGCCTCTGCTTTAGCTACTCCCTTCAAGTTATTTTCCTCCTCCCTGTCTGATTTCCTCCTGGTTAGGAAGGTGCCAACTCTTGTATATGACCTTTTCCTGTTCCCACGTTTAAAGTTTCTCCAGGTACCTCTCTGCTCCCAAGGTGTTCTGTTCTCATAGCTAAGTCAATCATTCTCAACATTTAGTGAGTCACAAATATCTCTACCTATCTGTTGAGATTTATAGAGATTCATTCCAAAAAAAAAAAAAAAAGCAACTTCACAGATATACATGTTGCATCCAGCTTCAGAGTGTTCTGGGATTCTCCTGATACTTATCTCTGAATGTATTTGGGGAAATTGCTCACTCTGGATTATGAGTTCTTTGGGTCAGGTACAGTGATACAATATTCTGATATAGCTCAAAATCCTTCAAGCTAGGTTTCATCAGTACATGAATGGAGAATTTCCAGATGTACAAGCTGGGTTTAGAAAAGGCAGTGGAACCAGAGATCAAATTGCCAATAAATGCTGGATCATAGAAAAAGCAAGAGAATTCCAGAAAAACATCTACTTCTGCTTTATCAACTATGCTAAAGCCTTTGACTGTGTGGATCACAACAAAGTGTGGAAAATTCTTAAAGAGATGGAAACACCAGACCATCTTACCTGCATCCTGAGAAACTTGTATGCAGGTCAAGAAGCAACAGTTAGAAACACATGGAAAAACTGACTGGTTCAAAACTGGGAAAGAAGTATGTCAAGGCTGTATATTGTCATCCTGTTTATTTAACTTATATGCAGAATACATCATGTGAAATGTTGGGCTGGATGAATCACAAGCTGGAACCAAGACTGTGGGGAGAATTATCAATAACCTCAGATATGCAGATGATACCACCCTATGGTTTTTCCAGTAGTCATGTATGGATGTGAGAGTTGAACCATAAAGAAGGCTGAGTGCCAAAGAATTGATCCTTTCGAACTATAGTGCTGGAGAAAACTTGAGAGTCCCTTGGACTGCAAGGAGATGAAACCAGTCCAGCCTAAAGGAAATCAACCCTGAATATTCATTGGAAGGACTGATGCTAAAGTTTAAGCTCTGATAATTTGGCCACCTGATGTGAAGAGCTGCCTCACTGGAAAAGACCCTGCTGCTGGAAAAGATTAATGGTGAAGGAGAAGCGGATGACAGAAGATGAGATGGTTGGATGGTATCACTGACTTGATGGACATCAATTTGAGCAAACTCTAGGGGACAATAAAGGACAGGGAAGCCTGGTGTGTTGCAAAGAATAGGACTTGATTTAGCTACTGAATAATAACAACAATATAATAAATAACTAATGAGACCCTACTGTATAGCACAGGGAATTCTACTCAATGTTCCACGATGACCTAAATGGGAAGGAAATCCAAAAAAGAGAGAATATATGTATACAAATACCTGATTTGTTCTGCCGTATAGTAGAAACTAACCCAACATTATAAAGTAACTATACTCCAATAAAAATTTTAAAATAAATAAAACCAATAAATAAATAAATAAAAGAGCTGCAAACAGATTCAGAAAGGGTAATTCATTGACTTCAAGTCAAACAGCCAGTAAGATACAGAATGGGTACTGAATTGGGAGAGTTCAACTCCTCCTGAGGCTGAAATTCTACTGCTAAACTTGCCCAGCAGTAATATGAATTTGATAGTGTGTCTCCTTCATTCATTGAACAGCTCAAGAGTTCATGGTACTTCCCACAAAACTTCATGAGTCTTAGTGGTTCTATCATTTAAACCTTGTGAAAACTTGGTTTAGTAGTGAAGGCCTGCTATTGAAAGCTTACCCCATCCACACAGCCGATCACTTCCAGCTTTGCTTGTTAATACAAGCAGTAACCAGGATCTGCTGATATCTTTCAGGAAAAACCTATGTCAAGATATATCTCTGAGTCCCCAACAGCATAGGTTGCACATAGCAAGGGCTCAATTCACATGGAATGAAGGAATTAAATAACTGAGAAATTACCTGGTCATCCAGTGGTTAGGCCTTGGCACTTTCACTGCTGAGGCCCAGGTTCAATCTCTGGTTGGGCGACCTAAGATTCTGCAAGCCTAAAAAAAGAAAAAAAATTCTGCAAGTCTCATGGTGAGTCAGAAAAAACAAACAAACAAACAAACAAAAACAGAAAACAGAGAGACAGAGAAAAAAAGAAGAAAGAAAAGCACTGCAGCTAGGTTTTAATACCTCTATAACTTACTACCAGTACACTTTTTAACTTCTTAATTGCCGTGAACTTCCATTTTTCCGACTGATGTAATGTTGCTGAACCAGGTTCATTTTGCTGAACACAGAGCAAGTCAAACTGCTGGAGGCACGGAGGTTTGCAGCAAAGAGAGGGTTTTTCCCCAAGGCAGCCAATCAAGGAGACGGAAGGACTAGTCTCAGAACCACTTCGCAGAAGGCAAGGCACTTGGGGTATTTATGGGATAAGAAATAATGCAGCAAGGCAGTCCAAGGTGTGGAGAGCATGCACCTTTAGTAAACGGAGGCCCTTAACTTGATCTGAGGTCCACTGATATCAAAAGGTCAAGGAGCTGAGTCTTGCACATGCCTGGTCTTAACCAGCTAAGTCTGAACTAGACACAGCTGACTCCCAAGTTCCTGGAAAACTCAGGCAAACATCTTATTATTTAGAAACAGCAGATTTTATTTTCCTGGGCTCCAAAATCTCTGCAGGTGTTGACTGCAGCCACAAAATTAAAAGACGCTTGCTCCTTGGAAGAAAAGCTATGACCAACCTAGACAGTGTATTAAAAAGCCAACTATAAGGTCATTATAGTCAAAGCTATCGTTTTTCCAGTAGTCATGTACAGATGGTGAGAGTTGGACCATAAAGAAGGCTGAGTGCTGAAGAACTGATGCTTTTGAATTGTGGTGCTAGAGAAGACTCTTGAGAGTCCTCTGGACTGCAAGGAGATCCAACCAGTCAAACCTAAAGGAAATCAACCCTGAATGTTCATTGGAAGGACTGATGCTGAAGCTTAAGCTTCAATACTTTGGCCACCTGATGCAAAGAACTGACTCACTGGAAAAGACTCTGATGCTGGCAATGATTGAAAGCAGGAGGAGAAGCAGGTGACAGAAGATGAGATGGTTGGATCGTATCATCAACTCAACAGACATGAGTTTGAGCAAATTCAGGCAGATAGTGAAAGACAAAGAAGTCTGGTGTGCTGCAGTTCATGGGGTCACAGTCGGACATGACTTAGTGACTGAACAACAATGAATTGTGGTATAGTAGTTCTGTACCTATAACAACACATCCACAGTATGCGCTGAGATGAACCAAGTTAATAAGCTAAGCAATAGTGACTAGGTTCCTAACATATACACAGTCACTGAGTGCCAAGGAATCGCAGCTAGCACGCATGTGTGCATGGTAAGTCACTTCAGTCATGTCCAACTCTTTGCGACCCTATGGACTGTAGCCCACCAGACTCCTCTGTCCATGGGATTCTCCAGGCAAGAATCCTAGGATGAGTTGCCATGCCTCCTCCAGGGGCTCTTCCCAACCCAGGGATCAAACCCACATCTCCTGAGGCTCCTGCACTGCAGGCAGATTCTTTACCACTGAGCCACTGGGGAACCCCCAGAGCCTGAATACTTGGATACATAGCTCTGTTCTTCTGTTCTGCTGAGTTATGTTTCATGATTACAGTTGAGTATGAAGCTATATGTGGGGCAACTTTGCGCTATGGAGAGGGAAAGGGTAGCCTAGTCCCTAATTAGGCCCTCTTCTCTTCCTCTTACATTATAGGTTCACTCTGAACTATCATAAATGGGATGATTCAATTCTTTACATCAATGGCACTTGCATTTCCATCCTTGCCCCTCATTGCTCCTCTTAGCTCCTGATCACCTAAAATGTTCTCTTAGATGCTTGCTTGAAAGGCACCTCAAATTAGCATGGACAGAATAAAAGGCATGATCATTTTCATAAAGTCTGGTTTTCTAAAAGTTCTGCTATTCCCATGGTTGGCTATACAACCTATATAATGTAAAAATCAGGGTTCATTTTTGTTATCTCCTTCTGCTGCATCTTTAACCTTTAAATGTATGTGTTCATATATCTGACTATGAATGTACATAAAACCTAACCACTTCCTACCATATAAAGTCAGTTTATTTAGAGTCCATTTTTCTTATATTGACTTCCCTGGAGGCTCAGATGGTAAAGCGTCTGCCTACAATGTGGGAGACCTGGATTCGATCCCTGGGTCTGGAAGATCCTCTGGAGAAGGAAATGGCAACCCACTCCAGTATTCTTGCCTGGAAAATCCCATGGACGGAGGAGCATGGTTGGCTACAGTCCATGGGATTGTAAAGAACTGGACATGACTGAGCAACTTCACTCACATTTTTTATATTATCAGGGCTTAACATATTATCTGAAACTTGAACCCAGGTACACACTGTAAATAAACACACACATTTACAGTTGGTGTCTTTCCTGCCTTCTGTATTTATGCTCATTGGAATCCAGATTTGGTGGTTAGGTTGGGATAGTCATTTGGGCCTGGGAGCTGGAAGCTGTGATAGAGGATAAAGAATCAGTAATATAGACCCTTATTACTGATTTACGGTCTGTTCTAATTCTTCATTTATGTCTTGGCTTCTGTTCTTTAGATATTATTTACAGCCTGTTTCTTTGGCTGCTGCTACCTCAGTTTCCTCATCAACATTTTGCCTGCAGGCATGCGTGCCAAGTCGCTTCAGTCATGTCCACCTCCTTGTGACCCTATGGACTGCAGTCTGGCAGGCGTCTCTGTCCACGGGATTCTCCAGGAAAGAATACTGGCGTGGGTTGCCAGGCTTTCCTTTAGGGGATCTTCCCAACCAAAGGATCAAACATGAGTCTCTGGAATAGCCTGCATTGGCAGGCAGATTTTTTACCACTAGTGCCAACTGGGAAGCCCACATTTTGCCTAGTTCTTTACTATTTCTCTATCTACTTTTGTTTTCCTATGCTAATTTGGCTTCTAGGATACAACTACTTAACAAATACTGATTTAAGTCCTCATGAGAATAAGACCAGACCAAAAAATGAATCAACAGTGACACAGCAAAAGTTGCACTGGAAAAATTTAAACAGTCAAGAAAGACTATTCAAGACTATTGTAATAGGAGAGAGAGAGACTAGAACTAAGTCTGAACTCAAATCTGCTAAGGCAAACAAAGGGTAGGAGGGTTTTTAAAGGCTGGAGTGAGCTAACTAAAAAGTACTGGAGAAATTCAGGGAGAGGTTAATAACTAGGATGTGCTGAACACATTGAGTTATTTCCTTACTTTGCAGATATTTTAATCTGCAATTAGACCATCTGTGTTTGCTAATTGGCACCCACCAGTGTGACAGCTACCCTCTAGCAGAAACTACAGGATGGGGTAATATCTTCTTTGAAGATTGCATTTCAAAAGGACTGCTCCCAGGTCTTCAAGAAAGACATGCCTGGTTTGTAAAACTGGCAGTTCAGTTCGGTCGCTCAGTCACGTCCAACTCTTTGCAACCCCATGGACTTCAGCCACCAGGCTTCCCTGTCTATCACCAATTCCTGGAGTCTGCTCAAACTCATGTCCATGGAGTCGGTGATGATATCGAACCATCTCATGCTCTGTCGTCCTCATCTCCTCCTGCCTTCAACCTTTCCCAGGATTAGGGTCTTTTCCAATGAGTTAGTTCCTCACAGTTCTTCACATCCAAAGGATTGGAGCTTCAGCTTCAGCATCAGTCCTTCCACTGAATATTCAGGACTGATTTCCTTTAGGATGGACTGGTTTGATCTTACAGTCCAAGGGACTCTCAAGAGTCTTCTCCAACATCACAGTTCAAAGGCATCAATTCTTTGGTGCTCAGTTTTCTTTATAGTCCAACTTTCATATCCATACATAACTACCAGAAAAACCATAGCTTTGACTAGACAGACCTTTGTTGACACAGAAATGTCTCTGCTTTGTAATATGCAGTCTAGATTGGGCATAGCTTTTCTTCCAAGGAGCAAGAAGCTTTTAAAAAGATTCACCTATATCTCAAAGGGGTAAAGAAAGAATTTACAGTTGTAAATATTTGAGCAAAAGGGAAGATAGCACGTCCAGTCTGGAAGAAGCCTATCTAAAGTTCTGTCACACTCAGGGAAATGTTAAGATCAGTGTAAACAGAGAACTGCATAAAGCAGGATTTCCCATTCTTGTACAAGGTTCTTTGCTTATTTGTTTCTGTTTGTCTCCCCAGTTACTCTATTTCCTATCTCTTTTGGTTATTAGTAGATCTTACAGTGAACCTAGGTAGCATATTGAAAAGCAGAGACATTACTTTGCCAACAAAGGTCCGTCTAGTCAAGGCTATGGTTTTTCCAGTGGTCATGTATGGATGTGAGAGTTGGACTATAAAGAAAGCTGAACCCCGAAGAATTGATGCTTTTGAACTGTGGTGTTGGAGAAGACTCTTGAGAGTCCCTTGCACTGCAAGGAGATCCAACCAGTCCATTCTGAAGGAGATCAGTTCTGGGTGTTCATTGGAAGGACTGATGCTAAAGCTGAAATTCCAATACTTTGGCCACCTGATGCGAAGAGTTGACTCATTGGAAAAGACTCTGATGCTGGGAGGGATTGGGGCAGGAGGAAAGGGGGATGACAGAGGATGAGATGGCTGGATGGCATCACCGACTGGATAGACATGTGTTTGAGTGAACTTCAGGAGTTGGTGATAGACAGGGAGGCCAAGAGTGCTGAGATTCATGGAGTCACAGAGAGTCGGACATGACTGAGCGACTGAACTGAACTGAACACTGACAAAATGACAAACACAAATTTAATGATGAAATACATTTTGGAAATATATGTTATTTTTGGAAAACTTCTCAGAGTCTCACTTATCCTGATGTAAATTATGAATCTTACAAAGATTATATTGTGTAATGATTATATTGAATTGTTTTTAACAGAAATATCTTCAGTTTAATTTTATACAGAGTCAAATATTTGAATTACTCTAGAACATACTGTCTTCTAAACTAAGTTTTGGTAAGTTACATCATTTCTCTGTCAGGATAGGAGGCTAGAAATACTGGAGAAAGTAGACCAAATTTTCAAATTTCCTTACTGAAAGCTTTATTTGCTAAAACAATAATTATTTGACTAAGTCATATCTGCCTTCATTTGTCATAAGTCCTGTAATAATTATTCTACTTAGAATACAAAACACCAAAACCAAAAGTGCATAAATAACCAAAGAAATATGTCATTATTTTTCAATTTTTCTTTTCAGAAAAATTTGATTTTACCCTATCTACATTTATCAATACAAGATTTTAAAAATTATGATTTATGCTTTGACTCTTCAGACTTGGATCTCAGCTAGATCAACTGAATCAAAATCAACTTCTTCTTTAATAGCTAACATTAGACAAATAATCAGAAAATACAGTCTGTGCTATTTCACCTTCACTATATGGTCTAGATAATTCCCATCTATGTTTCACCCATCTCTCTGATGTAAGGATATATTGGAATTACTTGATTCTGAAGAGTAGAGTTCTAGTTACCCTTCAGATAATCATCCTGTAGAAGGACTGAACTTAAAATTTAAAATGGTGTCCGCAGAAAATTTGCAAAATGACTTCTCGATCTGCAGTTGAAACTGGAAAGAGAGACAACAAATAGTCCATTCTGAGAAGGCTTGGTCACTCTGTGCCTGAAACTCCCCTGCCCCAACTAGAGACACCTTGAAGTTCAGTTTGGGAAAATTTTCCCTAAAAGCAGAACCATTAGGAACTAACAGAATGCCTGGAAGCACCAGTTTTGTTTTGTTTTGTTTTGTTTAAAGGTCACTTTGGCATTATAAGGGGTCTGAAAATCTCTGAAACCACAACCCAGAAAATTAGACTATGACCTGCATGGAATATGATCCCATCAATTGATGTAGAGAAAGCATTTGACAAAATCCAACACCCATTAATGGTACATTTAACAAAATCCAACACGTACTCATGGTATAAACTCTCAAAAAGTCAGAAATAAGGGGGGATTACTTTTTGCCACTACAAAAAGTCTACAACTAACATCAACTTTAATGATGAAAGACTGAATATTTTTCCCTAAGATCAAGAATTTGGCAAGGATGTCCACTCTTACTAATCTTATTCAGTAGAGCACTGAAGATCTAGCCAGAAAAAAAAAAAAAAGAAGAAGAAAGAAATAAAAGGTATAAAGGTGGGAAAGAAAGAAATAAAATGGTTTTATTTTCAAGTGACATAATTGGTTACATGGAAAATCGTAAGGCATTTTAAAAAGTTTTGTAATTAATAAGCACATTTAGCAAACCACAGGATACAAGATCAGTAAACAAAATTTAATCACAATTCTAAATGCCAACACACATGAAGAAGCTAAAATTCAGCACAGTGTGATTTACAGTTGACTCAGAGAAGATATACATTTGTTGAATATTATAAAATTCTGATGAAAGAGGTTAATGAAAATCCAAATGAGCAGGGAAAAATGCTGTTTCTGGTTCAGAATATTCAACATAATAAACACATTTTTTTTCTCCCCAAATTTATCTTCCGGTTGAATGCAATACATAACAAAATCCCAGAAGAATTTTTATTTGGGGGGGGCGCAGAAATAGACAAAACTGTTATAAAATTTCTATTAAAAGGTATTCAAAACAATAGAATACTCAAACTCATTTAGAATACTCAAAACAAACTTGACAAAGAAGAACAAAATGGGAGATATCACTTTATACAATATTGAGATTTACTGTGTAGCTATTATAATCAAGACGGTGTGGAAGTGGTGAGGACATGAACACATAGATCATGAAACAAAAAAAAGGCCACAGGAACAGAATCGTATAAATACATTGAACTGATTTCTGCCAGAGGAGCAAAACCGATTCAATGGAAGACCATTTTCAGCCAATGAGGCTGTAACAATTTGACATCCACAGCAGGGGATAAATGGACTTCATTCTAAACCTCATGCTTTATACAAAACTGACCTCAAAATGGATCACAGATTTAAATGTAAAACCTAAAATTCAACTTTTCTTGTAGAAAAAACAAAAGAAAGAAATCTTCAGGGTTGATGGATAAACAATGGGTTCTTTGTCTTGACACCAAAAGTACAATCTACAAAGGAAGAAAAATGGATAATATAAAAATAATTTTTAAAAATTTGTACAATAGGAGGGAGATTCAGAAGGGAGGGGACACATGTATGCTTGTGGCCAATTCATACTGATGTATGGCAAAGGCCATCACAGTATTGTAAAGGAATTATTCTCCAATTAAAATAAATAAATATTTTATAAATTTGCACAAAAGTACACATGCAACAGATGAAAAAAAAAGTTATAGAATGGTGTATAAGAGGGTAAAATAAGACATACTTAATGGTGGTGGATCATTAAGAAACCAAGAGAGTTCCAGAAAAACATCTATTTCTGCTTTATTGACTACACCAAAGCCTTTGACTGTGTGGATCACAACAAACTGTGGAAAATTCTGAAAGACATGGGAATACCAGACCACCTGACCTGCCTCTTGAGAAATCTGTATGCAGGTCAGGAAGCAACAGTTAGAACTGGACATGGAACAACAGACTGGTTCCAAATAGGAAAAAGAGTATGTCAAGGCTGTATATTGTCACCCTGCTTATTTAACTTATATGCAAAGTACATCATGAGAAATGCTGGGCTGGATGAAGCACAAGCTGGAATCAAGATTGCCGGGAGAAATATCAATAACCTCAGAACTGCAGATTCCACCACCCTTATGGCATAAAGTGAGGAAGAACTAAAGAGCCTCTTGATGAAAGTGAAAGAAGAGAGTGAAAAAATTGGCTTACAGCTCAACATTCAGAAAACTCAGATCATGGCATCCGGTCCCATCACTTCATGGCAAATACATGGGGAAACAGTGGAAACAGTGTCAGACTTTATTTTGGGGGGCTCCAAAATCACTGCAAATGGTGACTGCAGCCATGAAATTAATAGATGCTTACTCCTTGGAAGGAAAGTTATGACCAACTTAGACAGCATATTAAAAAGCAGAGACATTACTTTGC
The DNA here is from genome assembly GCF_032452875.1 of Bos javanicus. NCBI lineage: Eukaryota > Metazoa > Chordata > Mammalia > Artiodactyla > Bovidae > Bos > Bos javanicus. Next base: position 5,478,797 of record NC_083881.1, read on the forward strand.
CAACAAAGGTCCGTCTAGTCAAGGCTATGGTTTTTCCAGTAGCCATGTATGGATGTGAGAGCTGGACTATAAAGAAAGCTGAGTGCCAAAGAATTGATGCTTTTGAACTGTGGTATGGAGAAGACTCTTGAGAGTCCATTGAACTGCAAGGAGATCCAACCAGTCCATCTTAAGGGAGATCAGTCCTGAATGTTCATTGGAAGGACTGTTGTTGAAGCTGAAACTTCAATACTTTGGCCGCCTAATGTGAAGAACCGACTCATTTGAAAAGACCCTGGTGCTAGGAAAGATTGAAGGCAGGAGGAGAAGGGGACGACAGAGGATGAGATGGTTGGATTGCATCACCAACTCAATGGACATGAGTTTGAGTAAATTCCAGGAGTTGGTGATGGACAGAGAGGCCTGGTGTGCTGCAGTCCATGGGGTGGCAAAGAGTCAGACACGACTGAGCGACTGAACTTGACTGAACTGAACAGTGAGGTAACTGTTAACTCTGAGCATGGATACACAAACCACATATATGGTAAAATTGTAGAGCATTCAGTATCTGCATAACATACAAATAAGCATAAGTAATACTGTGGAAATCTAAGTAATATTAGTGTGTTGTATCAAGTGTTTGAATTGATACAGTATTGGTCGTTATCAGTATCCCAGTCTTCACAGAAGAAGAGCCTAAGATTTCAGTAATTAGTAGGTGGCAGAGTCTAGATGTGAATGCAGGCATCCTGGCTACAAATCCTGTTCTTATCCAGCCTACGTACCTCCCCTTACTGTGGGCAGAGACGGATGTGTGGGGAGCCCATCTGGAAATAAGGCGCAGCCTGGATTTCTATTCTCGTCACTAAGTCTCTGAATGACTTGTACAAGTTGTCATTTCTTCTCTAGGTGGCATTTTTCATATGGAGTTAGAAATACAGCTTCTGTGATTAGATAGACCTGAGTTTAAATTCTATCTTTGTGAGTCTGGGCTAAGATCTTATCCTTTCTGATATTCCTAACCTCTCAAGTATATTCTCCTTAGGAAATGTTAGATGTACTAGGTGAGATCACAACTGCAAAGTGCTTTGTTCATCACTTGGAACATAGAGAATATGCAATATAGTATGTTCTTTATTTACCACAAAATAGAATAAAGGAACTACAAATGAACACCGTATCTTTGAAATTTTAGGATATATTTTATATATATATATATATATATATATATATATATATAAAACTTCATATGTAGATCACTTCCAAGGTCCTTACCATTGCAAAGATTTTATGAAACTTATGTGATTGTGATTCACTGGTAAATGTGTCTGGGGGAATCACTAATTATCTTCTAGTAATGTTATTTTAATTTAAAAAGCATTTAGTGAGGGCCTAATATGAGCCAGACATTTGAAAAGAAGTAAATGAGCCCATCAATCCTACAGAACGTTCTGTTCTGGTAGAAGCAGTGTCTGCAGTACGAATTCTCTCTTGAGCAGCAGGCCTGGTGGAGCTCTGCAATGGTGAAATGTTTTATATCTGCTGTCCCACCAGTACCACAGTCTCTAGCCACATGAAGCTATTGATCGTCTGACATGCAGCTACTACAACAGGGCAATTGATTTTGAATTTTATGTAGTTAATCTACATTAAGTAGTCACAGGTGGCTGGGATCCTCTGTGGAACAGCATAGGTCTTGGGGAAGGAAATGTACAATAAGTAATCTTTAAATTTAAGAAGCAAGAAGCAGGTGGAAAAGCAGAATAGTGAAGTCTATTTACTTTTTTTTGTTTGTTTGTTGATGGCACATATGCTAAGATAAGGTACATATACCTTCACGTTTTCAGATTACGTTATAAAACATTTATTTGGGTTTAAGTACTTGCAAAGGATACATTAAGCATGGCTCTTTAAAATCAAATTGTTATTTTATTTTAGAAATGAGTCAAATGAAAGTTGAAGACCAAAATAATTCAAAATCCATCAAAATTCATTTAGAGCAACCAAAAATAAGTTCCTTTTAATGGTCTAGAATATTATAATATTAACTTTTCTCCTGGAATGTACATTTCTATTCAAACTGTATTTCAGAATTTCATTGTAATAAATATTTTATGTTTAACATATTTCATCAATCAATAATACCTGTAATTCTTTGCAACAAGTTTTTAAAAATCTTTGTTGATGTTATCCTAAATGCTAACAAATTTTTTAAAATTATTGATTGTATTTATCACTATCATTATGAGAATTAACAGGCTATTAATGAGATAAATGTACTCCCACATTCACTGCAGCATTATGCACAATAGCCAAGATATAAACACAACCTAGGTGTCCATCAATGGAAAAATGGATAAAGAAGATTGTGTGTGTGTGTGTGTGTGTGTGTATTTCACTGTGAGTGTGTATATACACACGCACAATGAAACAGTTTTCATACATCGGAAATAAGGACATTCTGCCATTTGCAACAACAGGGATGGTCACTGAGTGCAATATGCTAAGTGGGATAAATTAGAGAAAGTCAAGCAGTCAAGTACTTCATGATTGCATGATGTATCACCTATATATAGACTAAAATGGCCAAACTCAAAAAAATCCCAAAGAACAGAGAGCAGAATGGTGGTGGTGTCCCCGCACCAAGGCCTGGGGGACAGGGAGGTGGGAAGATGTTGGTCATAGGGTGCAAACTTTCAGTTTGAAGACAAAGGAGGTTTGAGCCTAATGTACAGCATCATAATTATAGTTAATGTACAGTATTAAATCTTTGAAAGTTGCTGAGAAAGTGGATCTTAAATGTTCTCACCACAAAAAAAAAAAAAAAAGTAATTATCTGAGGTGATGGAGGTGTTAGCTAATGCTGCAGTGGAAAGCATCCTGCAGCATATCAGTATCTCAAATCAACACTTTGTTCACCTTAAACTTAACACAACATTCTATGTCAATTATATCTCAATAAAGCTGAAGGTAAAGAAAATGAATAAATAAAAAAGAAACACATCAAATGTGTTAGAATTATCCAGCCAATAATCTTACAGGACCACGCTGACAACAAAGCCTGTTTGAGGACTCTATCTCAACTGGTTCAGTATGCTATGGGGGTGCCTACACACCAGGACAATACATTATATTTTGCTTCTGGGTAGGTGAGGGACAGGCTCTTCTGCAAAGTGGAAGGACAATTGGGAAAGGGGGAGTGGGGAAAGCAAGCCTTCATAGGTCCTTGACTAGGTAGATCAACATTGAGAAAGAGGAAATTAGCAAGATCTTGCAATCAACTCCTTTAAAACTACTGAGGGTCATCCTGCAGATGCACCTGCTCTGAGCAGATGCCCACTAGGCGTTTCTGGAGGCTGTCCGCTGTGACCCAGGCAGAATGTATGAGAAATGAAAACCTGGGCCAGACTTCGACAGTGTCATCCACAGGATGACAGCCACAGCCTCTACCCACATTGCTGACACACCCACTCATACGCGTATGCATAAATGCCTAGAGAAGGTCTTTGTTCACACGTGTGCCAAGCACCCAGGTAAACCAGTAGTTCTTAATCTTGAAGGTGAATCAAAGACACAAATGCAGATTTACAGAATCAGATAACTGAATCAGATTCTCCTAGGGTTTTATTTATATTTTTTAAGTGTATAAGGAAAAATTTGACATGCAGACAGGAGGAACACAAACTGTGTATAAAAGTGTAATGGGAAGACAGTTAGCAGCCAGTCCCAGATAAGAGGATCTCATGAGCAAGGGGGAAGAGAAAGGAGGAGAAAAAGAGACATCATTTTAGCAAAACTGCAGAGCAGCCACATGAGGGTTTTACCCACGCACATGCTGTGCTCCGCCTCAAGACTGGCACTTTCTGCCCCATCCCGTTTTCTCCCAGCCTCTCCAGGACCTCGCTTATGACATGGGGAGTGGCAGAGTAGGCAGAGACGGGGTTTATTTAATGAAAAGATGTAAATACGTACTTTCATAATGCTGCGGCAGCTTGGTACAGTTCAATTGAGTCTCAGCAAGATTACTCCTGCCCCAAATTGCTTTAGATACAGTTTTATTTATTGTGTATTACCATATTCTAAATTACTTTTCCTATTTTATCTGCCTTTGTCCTTAATCACCAGGCGCCTCACCCAAGTCAGCAGCAATTTCAAGGAAGATTTTCCATTCTGCGTATGGGTATTAAATTGAGATTCTTTTAGGGTCTGATCTTCGGCAGATGCATGGATTCATTTATTTTTTCATCACTCACTCATTCAATACACTCCCCCTGTGACCCTGAGCTGGATGGCACACTGAGGCGGGAGCCAAGGAACAAGCAGAAGACGACAGAACCCCTTCTGTTATAAGAAATCTGAGGTCTAGGCTGTGTGGGGACTTTACCAAAGTTACACTGCTCCGTGATGGCTAAATAACGACACAATATTTTACAGGCTTTTCTATGTTTTGTCTCTTTACCATGTATCTGTGTTTGGTCTAAGCGTGCCTATGCATGAGGAAGAAGACAACTGACGACAGAGATCCATGCGTTTGCTCACACCTCCTGGAACGATGGGTTTCCCAGGTGGCACAGTGGTAAGGAATCCACCTGCCAATGCAGGAGACACAAGAGATGAAGGTTCGATCCCTGGGTCTTGATGATCCCCTGGAGGAGGAAGTGGCAACCTGCTTCAGTATTCTTGCCTGGAAAATTCCAGGGACAAAGGAGTTTGGAGGATTACGATGGGGCCACAAAGAGTGAGACACAATTGAGCACATACACACACACACACACACACACACACACACACACACACTGGAACTATGAGTTGCCAGATTTCTATTTCAGAATGACCATGCCTTTTTATTGCTTGAAAAGCATGCACAGCTTTTGAAATGCACACAAGGTAGTTTTCATTACTTGCTTCATAAAGAATTGTGTGACAATCACACCCTAACCTTCTTTAGCAAGCTTTTCTCTCATTCTATACAGTCCATGAAATTCTCCAGGCCAGAATACTGGAGTGGGTAGCCTTTTCCTTCTCCAGGGGATCTTCCCAACCCAGGGATCGAACCCAGGTCTTCCTCATTGCAGGGGGATTCTTTACGAACTGAGCCACCACTTTGTAAATATTGTTCCACCCAGAGTCCCAAACTTGCTGAGTGACCACGTGGAAAAAACATATTCCTTCAAACTCTCTCCAATCATCTTTCTGGAAGCTTCTCTGGAGGAATCTGTGAGAGGTCAGACTCCACTGTCTCAGAAAACACATGCATTTAAGACTGGGCCACACCCTGCTGTGCTCTGCCTACCTCAGCTTTCACTATTATTTATTTCTGTTGAGTGGGCTAGTCAAAGAAGAGACATTCTCAATTTTCTTCACCTCTTTTTTTAGTTATTAGCTACTAAGATGTGCGTGCATGCTAAATTGCTTTAGCCACATCCAACTCTTTGCAGTCTCATGGACTGTAGCCTGCCAGGCTCCTCTGTCCATGGGATGGGATTCTCCAGGCAAGAATACTGGAGTGGGTTGCCATGCCCTTCTCCAGGGGATCTTCCTGACCCAGGGACTGAACCTGAGTCTCCTGCATTTCAGGCAGATTCTTTACCACTGAGCCACATGAGAAGCCCTGCTCCTAAGCTAACCTGTCATAAATAAATCCCACACATTTGTTGAGTGTAAAATACATACCAAAATGTATAATGGAAATAAAACTTCAACAGAATAGATGTCTATTTTTGCTCATATAAAAGTAGCATGCAGATGAACAGTGGGTGAGCTGGGTAGGGGTGCCCCCAGCTCAGGCTGACAGGGACTGCCCTCTCAGTGTATCTTTCTTTCTAAACCTGAACGCTGTCTCATCCTTCCTTAGAGGACATGACCCAACACCACTCTTACCTAACTGGGGCTCCTGGGTGAAGATGCACCTGGATGTGGTTCATTGTGCTCGAGAAAACAAACTACACTTGTAGTTCCTAGTTTTCTGGAATTAGACATTTCATGCATATCTTGTGAAGCACGCACAGTGATGTTACATAGTTTTTAAAATACGGTTCCACATACCTAGGGTCCTATACTTGCTGTATTAACACATGGGAAAGACCAATATTCCTTCAAACTCTCTCCAAGAAAGTTTGATTCACTTTCCAGGTGTACACACACACACACACACACACACACACATGCACAGAGTATAAAAATATTAATAAGAACAGGATAAGCCCATTTTTAAAAACACACATTTAAAATATAGCATCTACATATAATAGACAAAAGTCAATCTCATATTTTATATGTTTCTCAATTTTCATCTGGTTGAGTTACATTTGTAGGGTCAGAATATGGCTATGGTAATTGTCTTTCTTTCCTTCCCATAAGGTAATTGGCTTCCTACCATCAGCGTGCAGGGTTTTTTGATTTAGACACAGAACCTGAGCTCTGGGCCTTTCATTCTTTGTCGATTCCTGTGAACCAGCTCTTCCCTTCCCTGTAATTATCCTCCCCCATGTCTTCCAGCTCCTTCTTGCCATTCAATTCTCTAAATTTAAATGTCACCTTCTCAGGGCACCCAATCCAAGGTCATCAGGCATTAACTATATAACACAGCATCAAATTTACTTTCAAAGAATGCATCAGCATCTAAAATGACCCTTTTTTATGTATTTGTTGTCTGTCTCCCTCTGGCTAAAGCCAGCCCCCTGACAGGAAGGCTTTGTCTGTCTGACTCGTTGCTTTCACTTCCATCACCAGGAATAGTATCTGACGTATAGTCATCACTCTGTAAATATTTAATTAATCGATTAACTAATGAATAAGTCATTCCTTTATTTTGAGCCTCAGCAGCTTCATTCAGGTGCATATGCAACCTGGCCATCAGCAGACTGTAAAGTCTGTAAGCTTGGTTCTCAGAAGCGGCACAGAGGAGTGGTTAAGGGATGAGTTTTACCACCAGTTATCCTTGGGTTATATCGCCAGCTGTCATTTACTATGATTGGCCACGGGAGGGACAGTTATTTCATCTTTTTAATCCTAATTTTCCTTATTTGTAAAACTGGAATAATTAAACATATTACCCACAGTAGGTTGCTACATGAAATAAATGTTATAATACCCATAGAATACACAGTTGTTCGGTAAAGGTTAGCTTTGACACTATTCATATTTTTAATTCCAGTATCTCTTGGTCTCTAGGCTCTTTTTTTTTTTTTTTTACAGAAAACAGGATGAGTGGAATATGGAAACAATAAGGCAGCTGGTCAAGGCAGGGCCAGCCGTTAATATGTCAGGAACTTTAGTACCCATTAGTCTTGTCTCCTGAGGTCAGTGGCTGTCCATGAAGACCCTGCGTTTGTAATGACTTTGGGGATACTTTCATCCCCAGAAGGCAGCCAGATGCTCCTCTAACTTTGGGTACCATAGATGTCTTTAGATTATAAATAGAGGGTGTTCTGTCTCATTAATTATGGGTTTAATAATCACTTCCTATTGAAGTAATAGACAACTAATTGTGCTAATAAGTTTCAATTGGATGTGTGCTTACCAGCTTCAGTGTTTTACTGTTGGCATGGTTTCAAGCAGCAATTTAGCTCCTGGAGAGAACGAAAGCAGCTGGTTTTGTTTTTGTTTGTTTTTCTATTTTTCTTCTTTTCGATTTGGTAGTGGCCAGCAGCCTATTAGCCCCAGCTCTGAACTTACTGTAAAGACTAGGATCTCAGGCTATTACACCTCCTCTTTGAGGTTCCGTTTCTCTATCTTTCAAATGGAATTAACTAGTAATATTGCAAAATGTTTGTATTTGCTACTTGCCAGGCACTGCCGTAAGCATGCTGGCAAAAACACTGGAGTGGGTTGCCATTTCCTCCACCAGGGGATCTTCTACACCCAGAGAGTGAACCCACTTCTCTTAAGTCTCCAGCATTGGCAGGCGGGTTCTTTACCATGGGCGCCACCTGGGAAATGCCTTACTCATTTAAACCACATAGCAGTTCCGTTAGGTAGGTTACTATCATCACCGCATTTCACAGATGACAAAACTGAATCACAGAAAGGGTTAGAAAATTGTCTAAGGTTGCACAGCACACCAAGGTAGGCTCTCTGCTGTGACATCTGTATTCTTGACCGCTGTGACAACAGCACCTCTAAAACGATGCATCCATTGAGAGGAGACATGGATACTTGAACCTCTGATTAAAAACAAATATCATATACTAACACACCTATCGTATACTAACACACTGTGAAGAAGGCTGAGCACCGAAGATTTGATGCTTTTGAACTGTGGTGTTGGAGAAGACTCTGGAGAGTCCCTTGGACTGCAAGGAGATCCAACCAGTCCATTCTGAAGGAGATCAGCCCTGGGATTGCTTTGGAAGAAATGATGCTGAAGCTGAAACTCCAGTACTTTGGTTATCTCATGAGAAGAGCTGACTCATTGGAAAAGACTCTGATGCTGGGAGGGATTGGGGGCAGGAGGAGAAGGGGACGACAGAGGATGAGATGGCTGGATGGCATCACTGACTCGATGGACTTGAGTTTGAGTGAACTCCGGGAGTTGGTGATGGACAGGGAGGCCTGGTGTGCTACGATTCATGGGGTACAAAGAGTTGGACATGACTGAGCAACTGAACTGAACATACCTATGTGTAATCTAGAAAAATGATTAACATATTTGCAGGGCAGGAGTGGAGATGCAGGCATAGGGAACGGACCTGTGGACATGGCAAGGGAAGCAGAGGGTGGGACACCCTGAGAGAGGAGCATTGACGTACACACACCACCGTGTATGAGACAGATGGCCGGGGCGGCTGCACACAGCCCAGGGAGCGCAGCCTGGCACTCTGCGAGGACTGAGGGGGACGGGACAGGGCGCAGGCAGGAGGGAGGCTCGAGGAGGAAGCGATAAATACATATATGTGTGTGTAAACATATTTATGCGCTCACAGCTGATTCAAGTTGTTGTCCGACAGAAGCCAACACAATTGTAAAGCAATTATCCTCCAATTAAAAACAAAATAAAAGTATACTTTGAAGCCTGAAAAAAGAATTCTCTACTATATTAACTTAAGTAATATTCTTGCAAGTTAATTACAAGGCTTTAGGTAAGAAGTCATATATGGAAAAAAAAAAATGGGTAGCGTCTTGTTTACCACAGACCCTTGATATATTTTGTTTCCCTCCCCTCTGTTTGCCCTGTAGGTGAAATGATGGACTAGAAGACAGAGGACTCTGAAAAGCATTTGATTCCAGCCCAGCACCTAAGCTAGAGTGCAGTAGCGAACCCAGACAGCTCCTCAGATGCATCAGAGAGAATCAGGAGGGTGCTCATCTATTCTGTACTTCCAGGAAGACACCATCCTTTGCAGAGGTCTCCTCTCCCATGCTGTTTTCATGTTGTGGACAGGGGACTAGTTATCACACCAGAGGTAAAGTCCAGCTGCACACACTATGCCACCTGGAGATCCTCGCTGGAAAGGATTTGTCAACACATCCCTTGTGTCCCTGGAACCAGGAATGTCTAATGTGAGTGACGTGGGGCCACTGCATCTGCGATACATCATGTGGGTGTTTTCTGTAAACCTGCACGCGGTTCCTTTGAAGTACAGCCCACTCTTCCTCTGGGGTCTCTTTGTCACCAGCACACCTGGGGAAACCCTCCAGAACATGCCAATACTCTCACTTGGGGGCTCTCTGTCTCAGATTTATAGCAGTCATTTAAATTTCACCTCTCCTTTTCTGGCACAAAATGGAAACATCCCAAACACCCCCAAAAACAGAGACTAAAGAGAAGGCATGGATTGAGAAATGAGGTGCGAGGACTGGGGTCTGCCATGGGATGGTTTCTTAGTGACAGACTGACAGCAAATTCCCCAGGAGTTATCATGGCGAGGCCCCAGTGAGAGAGACCCCAGCTGGAAGATGCTGGTTTACAAGAGGAAGGCATAACCAAGTGATTTTTCTATCATATCTGCTGAAATGTATTATGATGGGACTCTCAGGGTCCCAGCACTGCTATATGGAATTAACAAAAACTGAGCCACGGGTTCAAAAACTGGACTCAACTATTTTCCCTTTTATTTTGCCCTACCTCTGTGTTACTTCTTATCATAGGCAGCTGGAAGCCACGTATGTTTTAATCTTCATAAACTCTTATAGGTCTTCCTCTTTAAAACTTAAAAATCTCCTTTTCTCTAACTCCACTGACAATTTCTTCAGAACTTTATCTTTCAGTCATAAATTATCAAGTGATTAAAACAATGATGTACCCATATGCTCAGAAGCTTCAGAAAGAACACTGCCCTTCTACCCAGTACCCCACAGGGGCCAGCAAAGAGGGCTCTGAATCAAAAGAGGAGACTCCCCCACAGAAGCTGAGCCTCAAGGGCACGACTGATGCTGCAGTCTGCAGCTGCCCAAACTGGAGATGGTTTTCTCTCCATTGACAACCCTGGATTCTTGAATCTTTTGAAAGTCATTTAGTGGAAGTGTAGAACAAGTGGAAGTTTATTACCAACTGTCAGGTTGATATTGATTGATATCAAATCAATATCAAAATATGATATGAATAGAACAAAGAGACTTTTTTTGGTACAGTTCTTCTATGTATTCTTGACACCTCTTCTTAATATCTTCTGCTTCTCTTAGGTCTATAACATTTCTGTCCTTTATTGAGCCCATCTTTGCATGAAATGTCCCCTTGGTATCTCTAATTTCTTAAAGAGATCTCTAGTCTTTCCCATTCTGTTGTTTTCCTCTATTTCTTTGCACTGATCATTGAGGAAGGCTTTCTTATCTCTCCTTGCTATTCTTTGGAACTCTGCATTCAGATGCTTATATCTTTCCTTTTCTCCTTTGCTTTTGGCTTCTCTTTTTTTCACAGCTATTTGTAAGGCCTCCTCAGACAGCCATTTTGCTTTTTTGCATTTCTTTTTCTTGGTGATGATCTTGCTCCCTGTCTCCTGTACACTGTCACGAACCTCCATCCATAGTTCATCAGGCACTCTGTCTATCAGATCTAGTCCCTTGAATCTATTTGCACTTCCACTGTATAATCATTAGAAATTTGATTTACGTCATACCTGAATGGTCTACTGGTTTTTCCCCACTTTCTTCAATTTCAATCTGAATTTGGCAACAAGGGGTTCATGATCTGAGCCACAGTCAGCTCCCGATCTTGTTTTTGCTGACTGTATAGAGCTTCTCCATCTTTGGCTGCAAAGAATATAATCTATCTGATTTTGGTGTTTACCATCTGGTGATGTCCATGTGTAGAGTCTCCTCTTGTGTTGTTGAAAGAGGGTGTTTGCTATGACCAGTGCACTTTCTTGGTAAAACTCTATTAGCCTTTGCCGTACTTCATTCTGTACTCCAAGGTCAAATTTTCCTGTTACTCCAGGTGTTTCTTGACTTCCTACTTTTGCATTCCAGTTCCCTATAATGAAAAAGACATCTTTTTGGGGTGTTAATTCTAAAAGGTCTTACACATCTTCCTAGAATTGTTCAACTTCAGCTTCTTCAGGATTACTGGTAGGGTGCTGCACTCAATATGCTGGTTGAGTGCTGCACTCAATATGCCATCAAATTTGGAAAACTCAGCAGTGCCTACAGGACTGGAAAAGGTCAGTTTTCATTCCAATCCCAAAGAAAGGCAATGCCAAAGAATGCTCAAACTACCACACAATTGCACTCATCTCACATGTTAGCAAAGTAATGCTCAAAATTCTCCAAGCCAGGTTTCAATAATACATGAACTGTAGACTTCCAGATGTTCAAGCTGGTTTTAGAAAAGGCAGAGGAACCAGAGATCAAATTGCCAGCATCCACTGGATCATTGAAAAAGCAAGAGAGTTCCAGAAAAACATCTATTTCTGCTTTATTGACAATGTCAAAGCCTTTGACTGTGTGGATCACAATAAACTGTGGAAAATTCTGAAAGAGATGGGAATACCAGAACACCTGACCCACCTCTTGAGAAATCTGTATGCAGGTCAAGAAGCAAAAGTTAGAACTGAAAATGGAACAACAGACTGGTACCAATAGGAAAAGGAGTACATCAAGGCTATATATTGTCACCCTGCTTATTTAACTTATATGCAGAGTACATCATGAGAAATGCTGGGCTGGATGAAGCACAAGCTGGAATCAAGATTGCCGGGAGAAATATCAATAACCTCAGATATGCAGATGACACCACCCTTATGGTAGAAAGTGAAGAAGAACTAAAGAGCCTCTTGATGAAAGTGAAAGAAGAGAGTGAAAAAGTTAGCTCAAAGTTCAACATTCAGAAAACAAAGATCATGGCATCCGGTCCCATCACTTCATGGCAAATAGATGGGGAAACAGTGGAAACAGTGGCAGACTTTATTTTGGGGAGCTCCAAAATCACTGCAGATGGTGACTGCAGCCACGAAATTAAAAGATGCTTACTCCTTGGAAGAAAAGTTATGACCAACCTAGACAGCTTATTAAAAAGCAGAGACATTACTTTGTCAACAAAAGTCCATCTCATCAAGGCTATGGTTTTTCCAGTAGTCATGTATGGATGTGAGAGTTGGACTATAAAGAAAGCTAAGTGCCAAAGAATTGATGCTTTTGAACTGTGGTGTTGGAGAAGACTCTTGAGAGTCCCTTGGACTGCAAGGAGATCCAACCAGTCAATCCTAAAGGAAATCAGTCCTGAATGTTCATTGGAAGGACTGATATTGAAGTTGAAACTCCAATCCTTTGGCCACCTGATGTGAAGAGCTAACTCGTTTGAAAAGACCCTGATGCTGGGAAAGATTGAAGGTGAGAGGAGAAGGGGACAACAGAGGATGAGATAGTTGGATGGCATCACCAACTCAATGGACATGAGTTTGAGTAGTCTCCGGGAGTTGGTGATGGACACAGAGGCCTGGTGTGCTGCAGTCCTTGGGTTCACAAAGAGTCGGACAGGACTGAGTGACTGAACTGAACTGAACAGTCTCTTTACAGCTCATTAACAATGTCCAAGGGATTTCCAAAGAGAAAATAGAGATGCTTTCTTTAATAGTCTCCAAAAGTACTTTTGAAAGAAAACCTTATTTTATATATTAAAAAACACACAACTATTGATAACTTCACCCAATACAGAGAAAAAAAAAAGACTCATGCAGGACTCTTTGAGAAACCTCTTGGGGAATGCTGTTCTAGTGTAATATCTTCACTTGATAGATGAGGGACTTGAGGAGGATGGGATGACTTGCCTGTGGTCCCCAATTATTTAGCAGCAGACCCATGACCCAAACCCAGAGCTTTGTCAGAATAGGTCAGTGTGAATTTGTATAGCACAAAGTTGCCTCTCTGGGCAGCATTTAATCATCTTCACTTTTGTACCACAAGGTATAAGAAAGCAGGGTTTGATCATAAGAACATTCATGAAGATCCAGAGGATCCTGCATTTCTAAAGGTTCCAGGGCGGTCAGGTATAAGCCACCAACTGCAGGACCCAGCAGGGGGAAGATCAAACAAACTTCTTAAGCACATACTATGCACACCATATATCTGGCTAACTGTTTATACACGCTCTTTCAGATAACTTACAAATTAAGTCTCTAACATACACACACTTAGCCTTAATTTACATGTGAGGATGCTACGTTTCCAATAGGTTAAATAATCATCATCTCTCCTTGCAGGGAAGTTGTGAATCTGGTTCTCAACTCTTGGTGTATATGGAGACATCTGGAGATGAAAAGACTGAATCAACCTGCCTTTGAATCTCACCAAGAGTTAGGGGAACCCCAGTGGAGAAGAGAGAAGCCAAAGTTCTTTAGAAGTTGATTTTTCTATCCGTTTTTGTTTCTTAGGTGTTCTTTTGTTTTTCTCTAATCAACTTCCCTCTCCGGTTCTCTTACCAGGACCCCTGCATACGGCTGGCATATGTTTCATTCTCAGTTCTTTGAGGAAACAGTAATACCCTCACTACTGTGAAGAAGCGACATGAGGTGGCTCTCTGCACGTCACCTCACCTGTGTGAAGATGTGCGTGTGATGGGGAAGCCAGCTGCCTCGTGCAACTGCATGACTCCTGGGAAGAAAAGACAAGATGAGCCCTTGGGCTCTTCCAGAATCTGCAAAATGCCATGGGATACAAATGCATCAACCTTATGATGTTTCCCCCAATACCCTGTGGCAGTGAGTACTGAGCTCCCATCCAAAACACAGAGATGATGGTGGGAAGTGCAGTTGGTCATCTGAAAGACTTGTTTCAAGAGGCAAGGAGAGCCTCTCCCTGCTTTTACTAACTTTGTATTGTTAGCCATACTCACTGTCGTCCTTGAAGTTATTTTTTTGCTGAGTACCTTATGACAATGACTTGCCACTTCCCTTCGTTTATCCTCTGCTCCATTCACATGATGCTACTTGCAGACACTGATACACACCAGCCATTCCTCTTATATCTCTGTGCCATTCCATATACTGGCTCTCACCCTCTCTCTTCTGCCTAGTGAACTCTAAAAAGCAATATCAGCTTTTTCATTCATTGTCCAAACTGAGCTGATCCCTTCATGGTCTGAGTTTCCCTGGCACCTGTAGAGATCTCATACCATCTGCCTAGGTTTATACTAAGTTTGGGTTTGTGGATGACCAACTTGCCATATGCTTTTTGTCCAGGTAGAGTTATTATTCATAATGCTCCCATTTACATACTCAAAAGTACATGGTTAGGATGAAAATTATATGATCCCCTGCACTTATCCTGCTGTAGACATTGGTCTATTTCCTCTCCTAGACTGTGAGTCCCTGATGGGTCACGAATCACATTTTATATGGCAGAACATCCCCTGTGGCTACTAGTACATTTGCAGAGTGAATGCAAACAACTACTTCCCAAGGTCACCCAGGTCTGCCTTAATCCATGCTTTCTGTTCTCTGCAAGATGCCGCACTGGAAATGAGATCAGTTCCTACGGAGACACTGGCTGGCACCTTCCTCTTCCTTTGATGGCCATTTGCAGTGTCACCTTCACTAAGGCCACTCCAGTCCTCCACTCAGAATCATCACTTCCCTCACCCACCATACCACCGTGCCATGTGTGTGGGATACCCCCCGTCACACTGTGTGACACGTGTGATGATCTGCCCTCCCACCCCAGGCTGCAGTTTCCTTGAAGGTCAAGGATAACATTTTCATCACCAGTGGATATGATACCAATATGATACTCCCACTACCAATAATCGCTAACTGTGACTTTGGGCTTTCTGTAAGTTAGATGTGATGCCAGGCAATTCGTGTGTATCATCTCATGTAATCCTCTCAGCAAACCTGTGAGTGGCTCATACAGTTTTAGCCAGTTTTACACCCAAGGAAACTGTGATTCAAAAAGTTAAAAATATTATCCAAAGTCATAGCGCTTATAAGTGGTAGACTTGAGATTCAAACTTAGGTTTTTCTAACTCTAGATCTAGAGTTACTCTAACTTATAACTCTAACTCATATCATATATGTATATATATGCAAATATATACATATATAACCTGATGAGCATTCTTAACTTATATAAATATATACATATATATGTGTACATATATATATATATATATAATTTGATGAGAATACTTAATTTCTTCATTTATGTTGGACTCTTTTTCTATACCTTCATTGATATCTTGCTAGATTTTTTTTTTTTCTCCAAGAAATCTAAACCCTGTTTCAGATGTCTTCTGAAAAAAAAAAAGTCAGAATCCACAGTCTTTCTAGCTGACATTTCTGAAAGAGAAGCATCTGGACAGAATTGGCAGTTATTGAATGGCATGTGATTTCTTCACTGTTCTCTATAGAGATACTCATCCCTTGATCCAAACAAAAGGGGAGTCTGATATCAAATTCTGCCTCGCCTTCAGCCCCAGTGGAAGGAATTTAATTCTTGGCTTATTTCACAAAATCCACCAACACATCTTTCAATACTTTAAGCCAGAGAGATTGCTAAAGAAATTGTTCACCATGGGTGTCTGGTCCACGTGGGAAGTGAGATTCTGTATCCACTTATAAGCCGTGTTTCACATCGCATTCTATTAATGATGCTGTCTAACTGCAAAGAACAGTTCAACGCAGAGTCCAAACAGGCATCTGTTAACTTTGGACACACACCGAACACTTGACAGTTGACAGTTTTGTGCATTATCTCGACTGATTCTGATGAAATAGGCAGTGTGGAGATCAATGAGCCTGTTTTCCGGAAAAGAAAATGTTGACTAAGAAAGTTAAATGAAGCAGTCATAAACTAATAAAAAGCAGAAATGAGTCTCCAGCTTTAGTTTTCTAACACCAGTTCCAGTTTTCTGTCTGCTCCTTTTATTCTGTCATGCTCTGTTACAGAAATCTGAAAGTGAGGCTGTTTTACAATCACATCATGGGTTATCTTGAAAAACTAAAATTCAGGAGCCATTTATTTAAAAAGCGTAAGTTGAGGTTGCATACTGAAATAACTCCAGAGACCAGACCATAATTGGAATAAGTGAAAAGTGTGAAGTTAAACCACCAACTGTTGTGAGAGCCATCAGTATCTGTATGAAGCAAGCCAGTGAAAAAACATCTGTGCAAAATAAGACTGATACGTCAGCTCGTAAACTGTTTTAAAATTCAAGATAGTCTCATATTCAAACAAGACTTTCTCAAACTTTTAAAACAAGTGTTCCACAAAAATAATGTTCCAGAGTCAAATACATTTTACAAAATCTGGACTCTATACTTTGCTCATGAAAATTCAGTGTAATTAAAATATTAAAACTTTTGAGAAGCCTTTCACTTAAAAACTACATTTTAAAATGTTTATCTTTGCTACAGAGTTTAGTATTGAACAATTTAAAATTATACTTTTTAATTCATTTTGATAAATATTACTTACTATTGTTGGGCTTCCCTGGTGGCTCAGTCAGTAAAGAATCAGCCTGTAACGCGGGAGACCTGCGTTTGATCCCTGGGTTGGGAAGATCCCCTGGAGGAGGGCATGGCAACTCACTTCAGCATTTTTGCCTGGAGAAGCCCCATGGACAGAGGAGCCTGGCGTGCTACAGTCCATGGAGTTGCAGAGTCAGACATGACTGAGTGACTAAGCATAGCACAGCACTTACTATTGTTGGTGTACGTTTTAAGATCACTTGCCTAATATAGGACATCAGTTACTAAAGGACACTACAGGTTTGAGTTTATATCTCTCTTCATATTGCTTTGTTGTTGTTTTTGTTTAGTTGCTAAGTCATGTCCAACTCTTTTGTGACCCCATGGACTGTAGCCCGCCATGCTCCTCTGTCCATGGGACTTCCCAGGCAGGAATAATGGAGTGTATTTCCATTTCTTTCTCCAGCAGATCTTCCTTACCCAGGGATCAAACCCAGGTCTCCTGCACTGGCAGGTGGATTCTTTATCATTGAGCTGCCTGGGAAGTCCTCATATTATTTTAGCTTCCCTTAAATTCCAGTGATAGAATCTGGAGTAGTAAATCTAGGACCTATAAACACAAAGTTATAAAGAAAACAGCAATAGATTTCTTTCTGGTATATAAGCCATTAGGGTAAATGGAAGGTTTCTGTGAACCCTTGACAGGCACTTTTCAATTAGTTTTACTATTTGTTTCTCACAGCACACTAAAACCAAGGTAAATCCACACAGTAAGAGGCGGAGCATCTCCTAGTGAGGCTCTTCTCTGCAGTAGAGACACCTGGACTACAAACAGAGATATCTGAAACATCACTTTAGGTTTTACACTCTAGTGTGTGTGATGGTCAAGATTCCTTTTTGGAGCTTTAATTTTTTTAATTTTAAAAATGTATCATTTTAAAGTATAGTTGATTTACAATTGTGTTAATTTCTGTTGTACAGAAAAGTGATTCAGTTATACATACATGCATACTCTTTCATTTTCTTTTCCATTATGGTTTATCCAGGATATTGATGATAGTTCTCCATGCTCTGCAGTAGGACCTTGTTGTTCATCCATCCTGGATATAATAGTTTGCACCTGTGAATCACAAACTCCCAATCCTTCCCTCCCCCACTCCCCTTATCCCTTGGCAACAACAAGTCTGTTCTCTGTCTGAGTCTGTTTTTGTTTACTAAACAAGTTCATTCATGTCATATTTTAGATTCCACATATGAATGCATATCATATGGTATTTGTCTTTCTCTTTCTGACTTTCTTCACTTAGTATGATAATCTTTAGTCCACCCATGTAGAGTCAAGATTCTTAACCACTTTACTATTCTCCTTTCCCAAGGATTCTCTTCTCAGGCAGCAGATAATGAAAACTTCATTCAATGAGAAATGCTGTTCAAATGCAATAGATTCTTTCTCCTAACTATATTTCTTATATGCAATCTTTGTAGCCATTTAAAACAGTATATCATAGTCATTAGGGTATAGACACTAATATTGCTGCTTGGGTTTAAATCTTAGCTCTATCAATTACTAACTGTGTAATTCTGGACAAGTTATTCAATACCACGTGTTCCAATTTTCTTATCTATAAAATGTGACATAATTATAGAACCTACTTCATATGACTGATGGGAAGATTAAATGAGCTCAGACATGTCAAGTGCTAACTGCAACATATGCATGAGATGTTACTACTCTCAGGGTTAGAGATTGAAGGACTGGGGTTTGAGTCTTGCCAGTCATAGGCAGAAATGATACAGCAGGAAGCCATGTATGGATAAACAGTAGCTCTTTGAGCCATGGGACAGGATAACCCAGAGAACACATGCAAAGGATAGACGTGATAAATGCAGATGTGAAACAAATTCATGGTCTCAATCTGGGATGAGAAACTCCCCACCCCACCACCCCCACACCACCCCGGTTCTAACAGTCTATAAGAGCCATCACTTTTCTCTGAAATGAAATCAAACAAATAAGAAATATAATTGCTCCTTACTGGAAGAATTTCTCAAAGGTGAGTAGAACATTTTCTTTTGAGATTTCAGTGACTAAAGTCACATGCATATACTTAATCTGGATTCAGTCCCCAGCAGTGACAGAAATGAGGCTATTTTATGATAAAAATGTGAAATGGCCAAACTTGAAGGGAAATTGTACAATTTTGTTCTCTTTTCAACTTGGACAATTGGTGTGTGCAAGCACAGAAGTATATTAAGGAAGAAAAACCAGGATCTTCTTGCTAAACATGAGATTTCCTTAAGTTTCAGATATCCTATGATATCTATCACTTAGACAAATAATGATAATGATGCCTAGAGAAATGGCAAGGTGTAATTAAATGACTCTGAAGACATAAACTGTGGTCTATATTCAGCCACTGACCAGAGCTGAGAGTTTGAACAAGCCCATTTACGTCTCTGCTCATCAGCAGAGAGTTGATGTAAATGGCCTCGTGTTACTTTCAGGCTAACATTTTTTTTAACATCTGTGAGGTACCTTCTTGTTATGTTCTTACTGCTTTGGTTGTTGCTTTTTCTTTGTTTCTTTGTTTTTAAAACCAGGGACTTATAATAATCTCAGATTTTTTTTCCTTAGGGGTATTGCACCAACTCTTCCCCTCCAACAACAAGACTTTCAACTAATTGATTGACTCCTCAACCTCATGCTCGGGGTGGACACATAATCAAAATCAGTAAGAAAATGATTTTTTTTTTTTTCCTGGCCACAGACCTTAGAAAGACGCTCTGGAAATTTTGATGGCGCTATGAAAACAAACCACTCTTTTTCTGCTCCTCTGAATTTTTATTTTAAGAAGAATTTTATTCCCAGAGCCTCGTGTGGCTTCATCTGCCATCAATTTGGAAAGAGCTTGCCTAATAATGAAGATACAGTCTCTGAATTCCACTCTTTGAACTCATGGATCAAGCCATCCCTAAAGCCAGTGGTCATGTATGGATGTGAGAGTTGGACTGTGAAGAAGGCTGAGAGCCAAAGAATAGATGCTTTTGAACTGTGGTGTTGGAGAAGACTCTTGAGAGTCCCTTGGACTATAAGGAGATCCAACCAGTCCATTCTGAAGGAGATCAGCCCTGGGATTTCTTTGGAGGGAATGATGCTGAAGCTGAAACTCCAGTACTTTGGCCACGTCATGCAAAGAGTTGACTCATTGGAAAAGACCCTGATGCTGGGAGGGATTGGGGGCAGGAGGAGAAAGGGACAACAGAGGATGAGATGGCTGGATGGCATCACTGACTCGATGGACGTGAGTCTGAGTGAATGCCGGGAGTTGGTGATGGGCAGGGAGGCCTGGTGTGCTGCGATTCATGGGGTCCCAAAGAGTCGGACAGAACTGAGCGACTGAACTGAACTGAATTGAAAGCTATTGAAAGCTATTTGTGACTTTGCTTCATTTGCACAAGCTTTTTTTTTTTTTTTGCCCATTTCAGGTTCAGTCACTTCAGTTCAGTTCAGTCGCTCAGTCGTGTCTGACTCTTTGCGGCCCCATGAATCTGTAGCACGCCAGGCCTCCCTGTCCATCACCATCTCCCGAAGTTCACTCAGACTCATGTCTATCGAGTCGGTGATGCCATCCTAGGCATCTCATCCTCTGTCGTTCCCTTTTCCTCCTGCCCCCAATCCCTCCCAGCATCAGGGTCTTTCCCAATGAGTCAACTCTTTGCATGAAGTGGCCAAACTATTGAAGTTTCAGCTTTAGCACCAGTCCTTCCAATGAACACCCAGGACTGATCTTCTTTAGGATGGACTGGTTAGATCTCCTTGCAGCCCAAGGGACTCTCAAGAGTCTTCTCCAACACCACAGTTCAAAAGCATCAATTCTTCGGCACTCAGCTTTCTTCACAGTCCAACTCTCACATCCATATATGACCACTGGAAAAACCATAGCTTTGACTAGATGGACCTTTGTTGGCAAAGTAATATCTCTGCTTTTTAATATGCTATCTGGGTTGATCATAACTTTCCTTCCAAGGAGTAAGCATCTTTTAATTTCATGGCTGCAATCACCATCTGAAGTGATTTTGGAGCCCCAAAAAACAAAGTCAGCCACTGTTTCCACTGTTTCCCCATCTATTTCCCATGAAGTAATGGGTCAACAAAAGAGTCTGAAATGCAGTACTTGGATGCAATCTCAAAAATGACAGAATGATCTCTGTTCGTTTCCAAGGCAAACCAATCAAAATCATGGTAATCCAAGCCTATGCCCCAACCAGTAACGCTGAAGAAGCTGAAGTTGAATGGTTCTATGAAGACTTACAAGACCTTTTAGAACTAACACCCAAAAAAAGATGTCCTTTTCATTATAGGGGACTGGAATGCAAAAGTAGGAAGTCAAGAAACACCTGGAGTAACAGGAAAATTTGGCCTTTGAGTACGGAATGAAGCAGGGCAAAGGCTAATAGAGTTTTGCCAAGAAAATGCACTGGTCATAGCAAACACCCTCTTTCAACAACACAAGAGAAGACTCTACACATGGACATCACCAGATGGTCAACACCAAAATCAGATTGATTATATTCTTTGCAGCTAAAGATGGAGAAGCTCTATACAGTCAGCAAAAACAAGACCAGGAGCTGACTGTGGCTCAGACCATGAACCCCTTGTTGCCAAATTCAGACTGAAATTGAAGAAAGTGGGGAAAACCACTAGACCATTCATGTACGACCTAAATAAAATCCCTTATGATTATACAGTGGAAGTGAGAAATAGATTTAAGGGAATAGATCTGATAGACAGAGTGCCTGATGAACTATGGACGAAGGTTCGTGACATTGTACAGGAGACAGTGATCAAGACCATCCCCATGGAAAAGAACTGCAAAATAGCAAAACGGCTGTCTGAGGAGGCCTTACAAATAGCTGTGAAAAGAAGAGAAGCCAAAAGCAAAGGAGAAAAGGAAAGATATACGCATCTGAATGCAGAGTTCAAAAGAATAGCAAGGAGAGATAAGAAAACCTTCCTCAGCAACCAATGCAAAGAAATAGAGGAAAACGACAGAATGGGAAAGACTAGAGATTTCTTCAAGAAATTAGAGATACCATTTCAGGTTACCTTTGTTTAACTTGACTCTCTGATACCTGCTGGCAAAAGCTCTCTGGCTAATGTAGCTGAATAACAGAAGAATGTATCTTTGAAAGTTGAAATAGAGCCTTCTGACAACACCATTAATGCACAAATGATCTGTAATATCTTGGACAAAGCAGTCAAATATAGTGAGATTTGGCTTCTGCATGTACAAAATGATCCCCTATATCTCACTGAGTTATTTAAAAATGGTGACTCTACATTTCATTAAATTTCTATTACTTGTGTTTATACCTTAAATACTTTACAGAACTGTAATTTTTTAACGATGTGAGTTTATTCAACTTTTGATCTCTATAATGCCTACTATCTAGCAGACAGTGTATGTAGAATGAATCAAATCACTGAAAATCAACCTACGTTAGATTTTTAGGAATTTTTTCATAGGCTCTCTTATTTGGTGAGATGGCAACTGCCTGAATTAAAGCCATTTTACCATTTTCCCTTTTGTTTCCTGAGTCTTTCATGGCCAGACACTAAAGTGATAGCTGTCCTCCACTGCAGCACAAAACATCCCTGCAACAGCTATATATTATTTGGTCAAAATCTATTGTCAGTGCAGAAAACATCACATAATTCTCAACATCCCTCCCATTCAAAATTTTAATTCATTCAATTAATTAAAAAAAGAATTACTCTCTCAGCCCTACCACCTGATGGACATCCTAGACAAGATGGAGCCTTCTGGAGTTTTTTGGTATGAGCCAGGTAAGCAGCCTAGAGTCATGAAGAATCACGTACCTCACACTCTCCCAGCTGCTCTGATCTGAATGAATACTGTTGAACTCATCTGTAGATGCAGGTTGCCATTTAGTACGCGTGTGTGAGTGCTCAGTTGCTTCAGTCATGTCTGACTGTTTGTGACCCCATGGACTGTAGCCCTCCAGGCTCCTCTGCCCATGCGATTCTCCAAGCAAGAATACTGGAATGGGTTTCCATGCCCTCCCGCAGGGGATCCTCCTGACCCAGGGATTGAACCCATGTCTTCTGCATTGCGGGCAAGTTCGTTACCCACTGAACCACCTGGGAAGCCCTGACATTTGATATGACTTCTTCCTAAATCTTCACTGAATCAGAGCCATATGTGTCACTCATTGACATGTTCTTGACTATGAACCATGAGTGTGTGCTCAGTCGTGTCTGACTTTTATGACCCCATAGCCCACCAGGCTCCTCTGTCCATGGGATTTCCCAGACAAAAGTACTGGAGTGGGTTGCCATTTCCTTCTCCAGAGGATCTTCATGACGCAGGGATAGAACCTGTATCTCCTAATGTCTCCTGCATTGGCAGGTGTATTCTTTACCACTGAGCCACCAGGGAAGCCCATGTTCTTGACTATGGTGGTGGTGGTTTAGTTGCTAAGTCATGTCCAACTCTTGCAACCCCATGGCCTGTAGCCTGCCAGGCTCCTCTGTTCATGGGATTCTCTAGGCAAGAATACTGGAGTAGGTTGCCATTTCCTTCTCCAGGAGATCTTCCTGACCCAGGAATCGAACCTGGGTCTCCTGCAATGCAGGCAGATTCTTTACCAACTGACCTATGAGGGAAGCCTCGTTCTTCACTATAAGAACCATCAAATAAGCCAGTTGGCAACTTGATGAAGATTTTTACAGTGGTAAGTGGCCAGGGAAAAGAGTAGAACTCCCACATGCAATGCCAACCCCCAGTTCAGAAAATCAACAGTGCAATCACCTTTTATGCACCTGACTATATTAGTCCTTGAAATCATGCAGGCAGAATGTTCCTGAGAGCTGGGGAAGCATGGGGAACAAGCAGAGATCAGAGGATGCTGAAATTGTAGGGAGAAGCAGTCCAGATGTAGAATGTCTAAATCTTATACTGAGTTTTTTTCCACAGAACTAGCCACAAGTTGTTGCTGCTAAAAATTCTTAAGCTGGGTAAATCAATAACAAAGTGGTTAACAAAAGATTGCTGTTGGATTCCTCCTGGTGGTTCTAAAATTCTACTCCTTGGAAAGGCAAGATTTCATGATGAGCTCTTGTGGAAAGAATGCGATGAGTTGAAGGAAGAGAGCAGTCACTTTAGCAGGAGTCAAAGAGAATATAGCAGATGTCAGGCTTCCTTTC
The DNA here is from genome assembly GCF_032452875.1 of Bos javanicus. Lineage (NCBI taxonomy): Eukaryota > Metazoa > Chordata > Mammalia > Artiodactyla > Bovidae > Bos > Bos javanicus. Next base: position 5,502,842 of record NC_083881.1, read on the forward strand.
CCCATTTCAACAAAAGAATCTAAATATTTTACACATTGAGTTTTTTGTGTGTGTGTCAATTTCATTTGATAAAAGAAGATAAGGATGATGCAGAAAAATGAGAATCACTCTACCAGGTCAGGTCAGGGGCCAGGGAGAACTTACCTTCCGATCATGATACTGCACAGACAAAAGGAGAGGTATCAAAAGCACCTATTAAGGGAGATTTTCACATCCATGAGCACAGGAGGATGTGTGTGCTGTTGAGGGAAAGTTCTGTAAGATGACGTCAAAGACTGACAACTGAGAAATGGATGGTGGGGTGCAGACTGCAGCACTCGAGGGCGATGGGCTGAGGATGTGTTCCTTCTACAGGGAGATGTAGGAGCTGTTTGCCCATCTCCCTTGGTTGCATATAGGGCCCCCAATTTTTTTTCTAAACAGTTCTCTATGGTTGTTTCTGAGACTCGGGTATCATTGGTCTGTGTCTTTTGGGTTCATTTGACCATGTTAAGCCAAAATGTGTGTGGAAAATTGCTGAGGCAGTCGATGGACAGATTTCCATCTGGTCTTATTCCTGGGGAACTTTCTGGATCATCACCCTTTTCTGAAAAACATTAAAATCACAGAATTTTGTTTGGGTGTTCTTTTTTATTGTTTCCCTCCTCTTTTTGCTCCTTTCTCTTTTTTTTTACCCTACATTGTCCACTGATTAAGAAATGTGCCCTTACCATAGAGCATAGGCTTAAGGCACCATCCCTTACCTTAAGAAGCTTGGAGTTTGGTGGAAAAGACAAGCTTGTGGGACACTAACTGCAAAGCACTATGGCATATTGCCAACTTTCCCATCTTTGGTAAAAGAGACAGTCAATGGGAGGTCAGCAGATGAACACCCCTGCTAAAGGCAGTGAGTGCATGCCAGCCTTGCTGGGGGTGTGAAGGAATGTGGGCACTGGGAGGAGATGTACCAAGATGTCAGATTTTCTGGTCCAATTAAATAGTTTGGACTTTTAAAAGTCATTTATTTAAGCATGCTTATCAAAGATATGATGTGATCCATTCTGTCCTTACAATTACCTTTGGCTTTTGCAGGGGGCAAATTCAAGGAGGCGAGGCAGGAAGAAGGGAGGCTGTTTGAGGGCACGGTGATACAGACATGGTGCCCATGGCGGGGGGAGCTGTGAGATGGATGGAGCAGACAGGCCTGAAGGCTTTCCAAGAGGGAACGGTCACTAAGATTTATTGACTGAATGCAAGGAACTGAGGGGGAGACAGGGAAGTCAGAAATGCCATTCATCAAGAAAGTGAATTGGAGAGGAGAGACTTTTATGAGTTCACTTAGTGGAGCTTTAACTGTCCTGTGAATGTCCATGCGGAGACATTACTAAACCTGGTGGACATGAGGAGAGGATTTTGACTAGAGTCAGAGCTAGAGGTCAATTGTAACTTCAAGGCGGGAGTTGTGGTAAAGAACCTGCCTGCCAATGCAGGAGACATAGAAATGTGAATTTGATCCCTGGGTCCAGATGATTCCCTGGAGGAGGGCATGGCAACCCTCTGCAGTATTATTGCCTGGAGAATCCCATGGACAGAGGTGGGCTACCATTCATAGGGTCACAAAGAGTCGAACACAACTGAAGCGAATTGGCTCGCATGCAAGAATAAAAAGTTCTCTGAATTAACGAAAGATATATAAATAGAATTCAAAATTATCAATATTAGAGGCAAAAGAACCCCAGGAAGGTTCTAAGAGTATCTGGAGATGTGGAAGGACATCCAGAAGAAAAGACAGACAGACAGACACAGAAAGAGAGAGGTTCAAAAAAGAACTAATAGGTAACAACAGTCACTAATTAGTATCACAAATGATATGATGAATGAATATTTAAACTATCCTTAATCAAAAGTAAGACATTAGTGACCCAGAAGAGAAGGATTTTATTTGCTCTTCTCTCTCCCCTTTCTCCACATGCACACATTTACTAGAAGACAATTCTTTAAGGATAGAAATTTTGTGTTACCCATCTCTGTGTATTCAGTAGAGGAAACAATGTCCAGCACGGGTGATGCTCAATAAATGTTGTTATTAGATTCGTGGAAAACAAATAAGAACAGAACTCTAGAGAATAATTTCCTAGAAATCTTGATTTCCAATGCAGAGGAAGCCTGAAGGCACGGTTGTCTAAATTAATTTTAAAACAACATTAATTTTGAAAAAGTACAGGGATAAACAGAAAATAGTACACTCTTAAATACAGAAGTTTCCATTCAGCCTAGATTTGACAAGTGGGGAATGAAATTGAATGAGATAAAGCATTCTTAACCCTCAGCCAAAATACGCTAAAATCCATCTCTGAAACAGGTCTTAATCACAGTCAAATTTCTCCTCAAAATGCATTAAGGTTATATAAGCCTCTGGGCTCCATTCAATTGAGCAAGAACTCTTTCTGTCTCTTTCGAGTTTTTTTCCCCAATTATCATCATCGAGTTATTAAGGCAACAGATCATACTTAAGTATGTTCTTGACAAGTTCTCTCCAATTTAAAATATAAAGCTTCTGTGTGCTCAGTCGCTCAGTCATGTCCAACTCTTTGCGACCCCATGGACTGCAGCCCACCAGGCTCCTCTTTCCAAGGGGATTCTCCAGGTAAGAATACTGGAGTGGGTTGCCATGACCTCCTCCAGGGGATTTTCCCAACCCAAAGATCAAACCCAGGTCTCCTGCATTGCACTCGGATTCTTTACCAACTGAGCCACCAGGGAATACAAAGCTGAGAAATGAGTATTTAAGGAGAACCATCACATAAACTGCACTAAGGAAGAAAGAAACATCTTCCATTGCAGGAGACCACCTGGAAACTGTGTGTCCTGGTAATACCAGAGCTTTGCTTCCTCTTCTTTGTTTTTTTTTCATTTGACTTTTTGTTCTCCCATGAAATTTATGGGAAAACCCAGCAACATGAATATGAATATGGCAGGTCAGGGGACTATCAACCACTATTATCAATACTGCTTTATTGTTTCTTAGAAGAAAAGAGAATTCTTCAAACTTTGGCTTTCCTTTCAGTCTATGCATAGTACCCACGCTCTTACACCCTGCTTTACCACTGATGTGGTCCTCTTTCTTAAATATTTGCCTTGCCTATTGGGTTGGTGGTAGACACTTAATTTTCTTATCCAACACCCTTTGCACCACGTGACAGGTTTTCCCACAGAGATAGATAGATAGATAGATAGATAATATAGTATCATGAACTAAGAATTACTTTCCTAACCTCCCTTGCACTAGAGGTAGTTCCGCGAAGCATATTTCTCCAACGAGTCACAAGCAGAAGGTCCCAGAGGTGCTTGGGTAACCTGTTTCTTTTCCGGTAAGAGTGAGACACTCTCCTGGTGTCATGCCTTCCCCTCATTCCTGCCTTGCTCTGCCTGAGATGTACCATGAGATCTTTGTTAAGTCAAGAGAATCTCATGGTTGCTAACATCATTGGACTGCAGCAAAAAAAATAAAAATAAAAAAACCAGAGAAATTTGTTTTTCTCCAGTTTCTCATTAAAAATGTAAGCTGTTATCTACTGACCCACTGTTGTTTCTTGGTCACTTGCTAATAAAAATCACCCTTGAAAGAGCATATCTTCCAATTTGGGTTTACAGCCCCTCCTTTCTGCACAGACTGCAACTCCTCACACATTTCAAGATCCAGCTAAACACAGCTTCTTTCATCCAATGTTTCCCTGTGCCTTCAACTGACACTAGTCTCTCCCTAATGTTCGTCATGCTACCGTTTGGTCACTCGGTTATGTCCTATTCTTTGCGAACCCTTGGACCATAGCCCACCAGGCTCCGGCATCCTTGGGATTTCCTTGGCAAGAATACTTGAGTGGGTTGCCATTTCCCACGCAGGGATTGAACCCTTGTCTCCTGGTTGGCAGGAAGATTCTTTACCACTGAACCACCTAGGAAGCCCAATCTTTGTCATACCCCTCTATAATTTCACTTCTGTATGTCTGTTTACATGTCTATACAGTTATTTGCATGGCTGTCTCTTGAACATGGAAGAATGCCATCAATGTTGGCATCTTTAATAGCAGGGGTCAGCAAACATTCTGTGCAAAGGACCAGGGAACAATATTTTAGGATTGCAGACCATATGGTATCTGTTGCAACTACTCAGTCTGCCATTGTAGCAAATTGAAAGCAATCATAGACAATATGTAAATGGATGGGGATGGCTAAGTCCCTATAAAACTTTATTTACAAAAACAGACGGCAGGCAGGATTTGGCCTATGGACCATAATTTGCTAACCTCTGTAACAGAGAATCTATAATATCCTTAATATTCTGAAAAAAAAACATTGAATGAATAAAAAAACATATGAATGAACTACAACAAACAATTCCTTTTTTTTCCCCTCAACTTTAAGCCACAAATTAATCCTGGAATAAGTAAGCATTAGACAACAAAAGGCAATATTGTGAATTACAGTATTTCCCAAAATGTGGGACAGAAATTACTTATGTCTACAAATGGATATTTGTAGTTCACAAGATAAATCTAGGTGGTAAGAAACTTTCCATTAGATAGTATAATTTACACAATTTTAATTAAGGTCTCAGTTCAGTGCTAATCTCTTAAACACTACAGTTTTCCTGTTCAAAAGAAAGAAACCCCCGGCAAATAGACAGACAAACAACAATGGAGCATGTCTTTAAGCAAAGCATATAACATTAATCCTGTTTTGAGTTTATATTTAAAATTCTTATTTTATGTATTAACCCACACTATATATCTACATATTTCTTTTAAAAACATTTATTTAGCTCAATGGAAATAACTTCAAGCCAGGAAGAGATTATGGAAGAAATTTAAATGCATACTACTAAGTCAAAGAGGCTGATCTTAAAAAGTTACATATTGTATGTGTCCGATGGAGAGGGCAATGGCACCCCACTCCAGTACTCTTGTGTGGAGAATCCCAGGGACAGGGGAGTCTGGTAGGCTGCAGTCCATGGGGTCGCTAAGAGTTGGACACGACTGAGCGACTTCACTTTCACTTTTCACTTTCATGCATTGGAGACGGAAATGGCAACCCACTCCAGTGTTCTTGCCTGGAGAATCCCAGGGACGGGGGAGCCTGGTGGGCTGCCGTCTATGGGGTCACACAGAGTCGGACGTGACTGAAGCAACATAGCAGCAGCAGCAGCAGCAACAACTATAAGACATTCTGAAAACAGCAGAATTATGGAGAAAATAAAAAGGTCAGTGTTGCCATGGATTGGTGGGGGGATGATATAAGTAGGTAGAGCACAGAGGATTTCCAGGGCACTGTAACTGCTCTGTATGACATCTAATAGTTGATAGATGCCATTAAGCATTTATCCAAAACCATAAAAAATACACCAAGAGTACATCTTTGGATAAGAAAATGGCAACCTGCTCCAGTATTCTTGCCTGGGAAATCCCACGGACAGAGGAGCCTGGTAGTCCATGGGGGTGGCAAAAGAATTGGACACGACTTAGTGACTAAACAAATTACCACAATTTTTAAAATCATACTTCACATTAAATTAACCATTTAATTTAAAAAAAGAGTGTACCCTAACATAAACTATGAACCCTGGTGAGTGTGATGAATGTACCACTTCAGTGGGGGATGTTGATATTGAAGAAGGTTATGCATATGTGGGAGCTGGGGACATTAAAAAAGTCTCCATAATTTAGGAATTTTTTCATGAATCAAAAACACCCCTGAAAGAGTCTTAATATATTTAGTAAGCACAGACTATGTGACAGGTGATAAGAATAACAGGGTTGAGTAAGTAGGCGAGGTTCTTCTCTGTGGGTACTTCAGATCTGCTGGGAGTCTGACAATTAAGTACAACAGAATAAATTAGATGGTGTTATGATCAAGGTGTTAATAGGAGCCCTAGGAATACTGTAGCCAGCCAAGCCAATTCAAAAACAGAATTAATGGATTTATTTTTTTAATCATAATTAAGTAGCATGCAGGCAAGGTGAAAAATTCCAAAGCTGACATGTGAATGACTGAAGTTAGAGAAACATTGCAGCTCAAGGGCGCTTGGATTACTCTCTGATCAAAATAACTCTCTCCATATCATGGCCTTGCCATTGACAAGTTCTACGACTTGAGAAAACTCTTAAGATTACATACAGCTAAACTTCTTCTGAAGAAAAGACTGTAGAGGGTCCACTTACATAATGCATATAAATGTTCTTTATAAACCTCTATACAATTTTCAGTTATTAGTGACAAATCTAGTTCACTCTGAATCTGAGAAGCTTTCAGCATGTTTTTCTGAATCATTAATATCTCTTTGCAGGCAGTGCCTGAGACAAAAACAATCAAGTGTTTTATTAAACATGAAGATATCAATATTCTGTTTTAGAATCAATGTACAGACATACTTGACTACGTATTAGTTGAATGAAAAATGTAGGCATTAGTAACTCATTTTGGTTGTAAGATTAGTTATTTAACATTTAACCACTTTCTAATTTGTAGCATGTTTATCAAAATTTAGTGTCTTGTCGAGAATTGCCTTCCTTTATGAAATTTATTGCTCAGTTTTACTCTAGCCTTTTAATATTAGCAATAAATCCAAGAGTAATATTATGGCTTTTTTCAATTGATTAAACTGAAATCATGGGTACAAATTAAATGTTAGTGATTACATTTCATTGCTGATCTATAATATGTAATTTACATAAGATACATTTTAAATGGTCATGATGTCAGAATTTTCAGACAATTCATCAAATATACACCTCAGGATACAATTTCCTATTTATACTCAAGATAGTTTCTATCTGAAATATCCCCAAAAGTAAATAAAAAAACTTTATAAGCCAAATGATCTTCATAAGAACAGAAATTAATCATATTAGTGGTGTCTGGCACATGGTGGGAATTCAATAATTGGTAAAGGTCTTACCTTTCTTCCCTACTGCCGCAGTAAGAAATGGCCAACTGAGTGGCTTGGAGCAACACAAGTCAATTATCTTGGAGTTCCAGGGGTCAGATGTCCAAAATGGGTCTCATTTGGCTAGAAATGTGGGCTTCTCTGGTAGCTCAGAGGTAAAGAATCCACCTGCAATGCAACAGACTAGAGTTTAATCCCTGGGTAGGGAAGATCCCCTGGAGAAGGAAATGGCAACCGACTCCAGTATCCTTGCTTGGAAAATCCCATGGACAGAGGAGCCTGGCAAGCTACAGTCCATGGGGTCTCAAAGAGCCAGAGACGACTGAGCGTGCATGCATGCAGAGGCTGTCTACATTATTTGGCAGGCTCACGGTCCCTTCCATCTTCAAAGCAGCAGCACACTTCTTCATGTCTCAGACCTCTGTTTCATCACCACATCTGCTCTCATTTCAAACGTCTTGCCTCCTTCTTATCAGGACCTTTGTGATAACCTCGGGCCCACTCTGACATCTGGAATAATATTCCAAACTCAAGACCTTCAATGCTATCTTATCTTCAAAATCCTTTATGCTACATAAAGAATACATTTCCTCACCTGAGGTCCCAGGGATTAGGACATTGACATCTCTGGTGAGCAAGGGGGTCATAATTCTACTTACCACAGGTCTGCAAGAACAGTTTTTTAATTGTCAAAGTCCAATTTTTTAATTTCATTATTTCAATTCACTACTACTCTTTCTAGATTAGGACAATCATATAACTGTTAAATACTGTCAAAATAGTATTTTTGTCCCATAAAAATATTAGTGTCTAATGACAACAGCCAGCTTTTAGAGAGCACTGCTTTGAGTGCTTTCCATGCATTATTTCACTTAATTCAAGAAACTGAAAAGATGCCAGATGGAATCACTGATATCTAGAATATTATAGGATACATGGATATGCTTTTATCTTATTCAAGAAGAAAGCTCATTCAAAGATAAAGTATTGCCATGTATAAGTACACAGCCCACGTGTGTGCTCAATTGTGTCTGACTCTTTATCACTCCATGGACTGTAGCCCACTAGGCTCTTTTGTCCAGTGTATTAAAAAGCAGAGACATCACTTTGTCGACAAAGGTCTATATAGTCAAAGCTATGATTTTTCCAGTAGTCATGTACAGATGTGAAGGTTGGACCGTGAAGAAGTCTGAGCACCGAAGAACTGATGCTTTCAAACCGTGGTGAGAGAGAAGACTCCTGAGAGTCCCGTGGAGAGCAAGGAGGTCAAACCAGTCCTTCCTAAAGAAAATTAACCCTGGATATTCATCGGAAGGACTGAGGTTGAAGCTCCAATACTTTGGCCACCTGATATGAAGCCGAACTCATTCGAAAATACACTGATGCTGGGAAAGATTGAGGGCAGTTGAGAAGGGGGCGACAGAAGGTGAATTGGTTGGATGGCATCATTGACCCAATGGACATGAGTATGAGTAAACTCTGGGAGATAGTGAAGGACAGGGAAGCCTGGTGTGCTGCAGTCCATGGGGTCACAAAGAGTTAGACACGACTGAGTGACTGAACAACAACAATCCAAAACATCGGTGCCAAAGAAAAAACTGGAAGATAAAGAATTAGAGGGGTGCGAAAGGTCAGCAGTAGAGGTCCAGGCAAAGGCAGGACTATATCGACATCTGTGATGAAACAGTTATGTAATTCTGTCTTTGGTTAGAATCTAGGGACAGAATATCCCTAAGATGAAATATTTATCTTGCCTCTTCTAGTTAATCAACCTGACTCTAGAAAATGTATTTAAAAGTTGATTTAATGACATTGTTGTCAGAAACTGGTTTTTGAATTAGGTCCTAAGTCATAGCGATTTGTTTTATTGTGGTAAAAGTCACATAATATAAAATATACTCTATTTAACCATATTTAACTGTACAGCTTAGTGGTACTAGGCACATTATTCACATTGCGTTATAACTCTCACCATCACCCATCTCCCAAAATTTTTCACCTTTCTAAACTGAAACTCTGTCCCCACTAAACACTAAGTCCTCATCGCCTCTCCTTTAAGCCATAGTAATTTTATTAAATCTTCGAGGTTAAAGCAGAAATTAAAAGAGTATCACTCTCTTCCCCTATCTCTATAGCAGTATCTTAATTACATGTTAATTTAACATGATCATGACTATTTCCAACCACCTCAACACACATATTGGAGAAGGCAATGGCAACCCACTCCAGTGTTCTTGCCTGGAGAATCCCAGGGACGCAGGAGCCTGGTGGGCTGCCGTCTATGGGGTCGCACAGAGTCGGACACGACTGAAGTGACTTAGCAGCAGCAACACACATATACATGGCTGAACTTTCTACCACCTCAAAACACAGTGCATCTTTTCTCCTCCATCCAGTGATACTTTTCTTGCTGCCCTTCAAGCCCTTACCAAGAGTGTCCTCAAGCCCAGCTCTGACTCAGAGTACTAACTGCACCCAAAGCCAACACCTTATTTATGGCAGCATTCTGATTCCAGAGAACAAATTATATTTCAGTGTCTAATGCTATACCATTTTTTTAAAATCTCAAAACTTATTGGCTTTAAAAAAAAAAAAAAACTTAAATTTTCCTCATTCCTCATGTGGTAGTTCAGGTACTCAAAAAGAGATCAGCCAGGCTGATTACCTCTGATTCACAAAGGATCAGTTAGGATACGGGATCACACAGGGCTTCTGAAGTAAAGGATCTTATCCCAGGATGTGGCCTCATCTAGTGCCTTAATGATCCTGTCCAAACTCTTTTTTTTTTTAAGATGAGAGAATCTTTCATTCACATTGTACAACAGTGTTATATAAGCAGGAAAGCTGTTCATCTTCATTCTTTATGATGAATGTATGGGGCAATATATCTCCTAATGATCAGCCCTCTGTAGTCAGTTTCCATGGTTATGTGCTGTGTTTAGTCACTCAGTTGTGTCCGACTCTTTGATGCCATGACTGTAACCTGCCAGGCCCTTCTGTCCATGGGGATTCTCCAGGCAAGAATGGCATGGGTCGCCATGCCCTCCTCTAGGGGATCTTCCCAAACCAGGGATCTAACCCAGGTCTCCTGCACTGCAGGAAGATTCTTTACCATCTGAGCCACCAGGTATGGCATCTTCTAATTCTGCACATACCTATGGTATGGAAGATGGGAAATTCTATCTCTGTTTTGTCATCTGACTCCTTGACACAAGGAAGAAGGTCAGAAGTGGATACAGATGAGCACAATTAGTTTTGACTGTAGGTACCTAAGTGTGAGTCTTGTCTGTCATCCTCATCAACTGCATGACCCATGGAAAACATTCAAAACCCGCTTTTTTTTTTTTAATTTTTATTTTGTATTGGAATATAGCCGATTAGCAATGTTGTGGCAATTTCAGGTGAACAGTGAAGGGACTCAGCCGTACATATGCATGTATCCATTCTCCTCTCCTGTCCAAGCTCTCTCTCCTCCTGTTTTCCATCCTCCAGGACTTCTCATGGCCTGACTTTGTCACAACAGGATTGATCTCAGGATAGACTTAATCTAGTGCTGCCTTCCCCAACAGCAAGTTATCCAAGAGTGAGTATTCTAAGAGGCAAGTCTCTAAGAGACAGAAAATGAAAACCATCAGTCTCTAAAATACCTAGGCAATGATACTGGCAGCATCACATCCTCTGTATTTCCTTATTCAAAACATACACTCACATTCAAGGGAAGAAACCATGCACCCCAACCCTTCAAAGGAAGAGGACCAAAAAATTTAATCTATCACACTTTGTGCTCCATGGCTCATGCACAAATTATTTAACCCTCTCTGAATCTCAGTTTTCTCTTCTGTTAAGTGTAAACAAGATAAATCATAATTATATCATACTGCTAAAGCTATGAGAATTAAATGAAATAACAAGGGTTCGGTGCCTATTATAGTATACCTGGTATAGAATAATCAATAAATACTATCTGTGATGAAAGGATTATATTAGAAAGAAAAAACATTTCTACGTGTCTGTGTCATCATGGGAGCAGTTTACTTCACAGTATCCACTATTGACAACTTAGACAGTTATTTTCTGATATGTGTCCTCAGCAGACAAGGAAATTCCATTTCAAATAGGAGAAATGTCTATAGAACCATGGGTGGGCCACAAATCTCTTTGCGGATGTACGTGTATACTTTATATCCATTATCTGTTTCTATTCCTTTAATATTATCATTGCTTGTTAAGTCTTGCTGCTGCTGCTGAGTCACTTCAGTCATGTCCGATTCTGTGCGACCCCATAGATGGCAGCCCACCAGGATGCCCCGTCCCTGGGATTCTCCAGGCAAGAACACCGGAGTGGGTTGCCATTTCCTTCTCCAATGCATGAAAGTGAAAAGTGAAAGTGAAGTCACTCAGTCATGTCCAACCCTCAGCGACCCCAGGGACTTCAGCCTTCCAGGCTCCTCCATCCATGGGATTTTCCAGGCAAGAGTACTGGAGTGGGGTGCCATTACTAGCTGGAGTTTATTAAGGTATTATTCATAGGATGTGATGAATAAATGGGCTTCCCTGGTGGCTCAGATGGTAAAGCATCTGCCTGCAATGCGGGAGACCTGGGTTCAATCCTTGGGTTGGGAAGATCCCCTGGAAGAGAACATGGCAACCCACTCCAGTATTCTTGCCTGGAGAATCCCCATGGACAGAAGAGCCATCCATGGGGTCACAAAGACTCAGATACAATTGAGTGACTAAGCACGGATGAATAGATACGCCCCAAATTCTTGATGAAAAGCAACTCAAGACACCAATATCCAAAGGTATCAACAAATCTGCCAAGCATCTTTGGAAATACAGGCACGCACACACACACACACCTCCCACAAATTTATTAGAGGAACACAGTAAGAAATCACCACAATGGCCATTTAAAACATGTGTCCATGATGGCTCACTTCTGGGAGGAGGGTGGACCCTTGGCCCTGATGTTAAACTACATTATGCCCAATCTTCTCAAATTCCTGTCTTTCCTCTTCATCTTGAGAACACGTCCTACATCTCTGGACAATGAACAACACTCTCTTAGGATCTTTGCTTGTACTGACATGAAAAGTTTTCTCTGCTTTTTCTAGCTATAATTATGGGACCAGATACTGTATAATGGAATCAATAATGAATGCATTGTAAGAAGAGGTACAATAAAAATCACAAAATCTTATCCAAGATTTTGCTTACTGCTGCTGCTGCTGCTGCTAAGTCACTTTAGTCATGTCCGACTCTGTGCGACCCCATAGACGGCAGCCCACCAGGCTCCCCCGTCCCTGGGATTCTCCAGGCAAGAACACTGGAGTGGGTTGCCAGTTCCTTCTCCAATGCATGAAAGTGAAAAGTGAAAGTCAAGTCGCTCAGTCGTGTCTGACTCCTGGCGACCCCATGGACTGCGGCCCACCAGGTTCCTCCGTCCATGGGATCCTCCAGGCAAGAGCACTGGAGTGGGGCGCCATCGCCTTCTCCAGATTTGCTTACTATTTGTCCTTAATGGCATTGCAACAGTGTATTAGTCACTGCAATCATGGTGCTTCACTAGATCACACCACTGTGTCTACAGGGGTTACGTGGGCATCAAGACATCTGATTCAGTGTCTCACTGAATATAACTGAGTCTTGTCTCTTTCTCTCTTTAGGATTATCTTTATCCTAAGGCTGGTTCTCCTGGCAATGGAATACCAGTAGCAAATGAGGCTTTTGTTCACAGCCAGGAAAAGAAAGTGTATTTTTGTTACAGCACTGGAAGTGAGAGTTCTCATATTTACCTTGAGTTGACCACACAGCACACAAATCAACCCCTAATAGCAATAATCGTAGCTATATTTTAATGAGCACGTTCTATGTGTCAGGAACTATTCTAAACACTGAACTAATAAGATTTCATTTATTCTTCTCTATAAATATGTAAGAACATTCCCATTTCATAAATAAAGAAAATGGAGCATAAGATTATTAAAGATGCTAGGCTACATTAATACATTTAGGCTGTGAAGCAGCACAGCCCTAATCCACGCTGCAGATTAACTCCAGATGACTTTTGTTTAACCCTGTGAAACCTTCCTGGCTGAGCCAATAGTTTACATAAATACAAAAAGCACTGTTTGCCTTTAAGATAATCAAGGGCCTCTTCCCAGAAAGCATGGCCCACATGCAGGAGGAGTGCTCAGATGAATGAAAATATTGGTTTAGTAGGAGAACAAGACCACTAGGCATAGAAGCACTTTTAATTAGCAGATTTTCCCAAACACTCCGTGTGACTTAGCTTTTTAGCATTTGAAGGGCACTCATATAAAAGAGGAATGAATCAGGCCAATAGATAAGGCTTAAGGCAACCATAGGCAGATTTCAGGTCAGTATAAGGAAGTTTCATTTTATAAACACAGAATGAAGTGCCAGTAAACATGTGTACCCAAAACCGACCGTAGATGAAGCAATGTGGTGTTTGTTCCCTAGTTCAACAAAAATTATTTCCCTGGAGGGATGGCTGTAGCACCAGACTTGAGTGAGTTTAAAGGGAATTAAATATAAAGAGAGGAGCCAGGTTGAACAAAAAGCTCTTCTGAGTTTTACTGTAAAGGAGAACAGAGAATAGAAGCAAAGGTTGAGATGAAGCAAATTATTTTTTACTTGTTTTATTTTGTATAAGGTGGGAGACATTTCAGCCTATTTATCTTCTGATTTTAAGAAGATGCATTCATAAAGTTGGTGGAGAACTTAATTTTAGTTTATGAAAAAAATTTAGTACAAATAAATCATGGTCATCAGTAGCATGGGTGGAAAGGAAGGACATTTGGAAGTTATTGGCTCAAGTAGAAAATAACTTGGGTAAATACAAAGAATAGGACACTCCTCAGGGTCCTTGGAAAAGTTGTGAGCTGGAATGAAATGAGATGCAATCAAACCTAGCTGCATCTCTCTTCTTTAACCAAGTTGAGCATGTGGGAAAAATACAACACAGGATCAACGCAGTGTTTCTGTTTTTCCAGGGACAAAGGACCAAGCAGTTGTTAGTGACTGCAAGGGAGAGGTTATAAAGACGGCCTAAATTGTTTTTATATGAGGAGAGCCCACGACAATGTGAAGGCCTGTGGAAAGTAGCACTGCTGGTGGGTTCCATGTCCCCGGGTAGCCCTCCCATTCTTGAGTAGGGTGTGTGGCAGGGAAGCCTCAGAAGCTTTGCATCGGGTACACTGTTACCTTCTTGTTTAGTTGGTGTTTTAGGTGGTCCTCTCAAAGTTGTTCTAAATACCTCTCCCTTCAACTTTTTTAAGTTGGACATATAATTTAAATATTCAGTGTGCTCTACTAGGTCTAAGACCCCCAGTTTGGTGAAAGAATACTGCCCAAATTAATAGGACACACAATTTATGGCACAGACTTATTTCTGCACCACTGCAATTCCAACACAATAAAGGAAAGCAATAATTTCGTGCTTCAGGCAAGACCTCATGTGTGTCTCAGTGAATGTGTGGTGTGTGTGCATGCATGTGAGCGAGGGAGAGATTTTTTTCTTAATGGAAAAACCTTCACATTAAGCCAGTCTCCCTTTTAATCACAGCAATTCAGTGAAACAGGCCACAGTAATAAGCAGTTTGTTCCAGGTTTTCAAGATTCAATGCAGACTCCATCTTCAATAATTCACATTTTCCCAGGTGTGCTGGACATTTATTGGAGCTTAATCACTTTCTCTCTTTTACGAAATTAATTTTCTAATACATTTTTAGTATAAATGAGACTGTGAGAAAGAAGTGGCCATCACTCCCTGTCAGAATAAAAGGGGAGTTTTAAAGACGCATGACTGAAAAGAAGTTAAAACCTGGCATTTGCCACCACAGCTTATTTCAGTAACTATCTTAAAAGAAAAATAACTATAGTTGAATGTAAACAAATATTTTTAACATCTATTTTTCCCAGTTTTTGTTCTAGACATTAGTGAATCCAAAGTGGGTAGAAAACTAGCACTGCTTTACAAAATGATAGTAATAAAAGTAACAAGTTATTTAACAATAAATACTAATACCCATCTTACTTTTATAATAATGATGATAAGGTTTTGGATTAGTATTACTGTAATGATTATTGTCTTTCTTTTAGTGCACATTGTCAGATAAAAGGACCCAAGGGTTGAATTTTGAACATCAATTGGAATGAAGTTATACCCATAAAAGTGAAAACAAAGAATTATTATATAAATTCTCCCCTCCCACACACATGTCGGATCATGTTTTCTGTAATCCTGTGGATGGATTGAGAATGGGTGAAAGAGTTAGTTGATCTTAAGTAAGTTTCATTACAATACTCTTTCTAGATCTCCACCGTCTAACTGTAAAACAGCGTCTTTCTCTGCAGATGTACCATGTCCTCCCTACTGCTCAAAAAGCTGTGTGTGGTGTGACTGCACCCTTCCACCACCATGGCCTAGAGGGAGTAAGTTCATCAATTTGGGGCTAAACGGCAGCGAAAGTGATAAATGGCATAAGAGAATTACATAGTCTCATATAGAACTGGTCAGAGGAGTAATCTTAGAGTCAAGATACCTTTATGTGGAGTGAGACAGTCATAATCACATTTTCTTATGAAAGCTCTCTGAGAAATTCTCAAATAATAATGGAAGCACATTTTGTTTTTGTCTTAGATGATAGCTCCAATACATATTAGCTCCAATATATATCTATTTAAGGAAGATCATAAAACTACATATATGGCTCTTAAAATAAGGCAGAGACTTTTTTCCCCCTGAAACTTCCTTACTTTCTCTAGTATTCTTAGTGGATAACTCAAGCAAAAAAAAGGAACAATGGCTAGAAAGATTTAATTCTCAGTGGCATTTGTCATTTAACTATAATGACCTCATTACTGGCACACCTGAGCAGAAGCCTGGTGTGTTAATTCAGTAGCCAGTTAGCATCTCAGCAGCCCCAGCTAGAGTGTTCAGATTGCAGGTAGGTATGCCAATTACAACAAAACACTTTAAAATAAGCACAGTCAAGAGTGTTAAGCTGCTTCATGTGTCAAGCTAAGACTGCTTGTCCTTTATTCTTAAAAAGTCAGGAAGACAGCTTACAGGAAACAAATTGCTCAGATCTAGGAAGTACATGTTGAGATATTTCTCCATATGGGATCTCTGGGAGGGGCCATAGTAAAGACACCACTTACATGAATTCATAGCCACATGCTGGATCCTGAGAAACACTGAACCCATGTCAATTCCTTTTGTTAGTTTGAGACTCCTTGGGTCATTCCAGTTCTGTCAGAAGAAAAGAAAAATAATAATAATGATTGGATTAAAAAGAAAAGTTTGGGAAAAATAACCATCATTTATTGAGGATTACATATGTGCTAGGGTTAACGATTAAGGATAAATCAGGATTACCTAATTTTACAACAATCCTACATGGTGGCATTTTTATTATATTCAACCTCTTCAATCTTTCTCAGATATTTTACATCAAATAAAGAATCTGTGGTTAAATTATTTTGTATGAAATATATGGGATCTAAAATATTTTAGGGACTTTCCTGGCAGTCCAGTGGTAAAGACTTAGCCTTCCAGTGCTGAGGGTGTGGTTTCTATCCCTGGTTGAGGAGCTGAGAAACCACATGCCTCATGGCCAAAAGGCCAAAACATAAAACAAGAGCAATATTGTAACAAATTCAATAAAGGCTTTACAAATGTCCCACATCAAAAGACATTTAAAATAAAGAAGATATTTTAAATCAATAACCACTCTGGTGCTTTTTCAGTGACAAACTGTATTAAAAGTTTGTGGTTTTGAAATATAGAGGTTAAATTTGAGGGAATGAAGATTGGCAGTTGGGGGACCAGTTATGTGGCTATTGAAAAGTGTAGGGAGGAACTGATGACAGATTAAACTAGAATGAACAAGAGAAGGGATAAGAAACAAATTTGCAAGGAAAAGCCGGAAGTTGGAGACTGGTTGGAAAACTGAGATAGAGAAGCAGTGTGGGTGAAAGGTTAAATGACGACATCATTGGCTGACACCTGAACTGGGAAGGAGAAGCATATTTGAGAGAAAGTCAGGAAGTTTCTTGTATTAAACTTACTGGTTCCGAGACGCTGATAAGGCAACTAAATTATTTTACACTGTGCCCTAAAGTCACCCCAGCAGATGGCAGACCTCATCACTAGAGCCACTGGATCAAAACGCTGCACCTTCAGAGCATTCCTCTGTTATGGGAGCCAGACCTTGTATTTGACTGCCCGCTCAATTATTTTCCTCAGAAAATATTTAGTGTCTTGTGAATTAAGAAAGCTTTAATTCAAAATTAAACTTCTGAACCAAGTTAAAGTTGCCGTGGTCAAGTTTTCCAGTAGAATCACATCTGTGCCTAAACCCTCCACCTGCTGTGCAGCATGGTTACTCGCCACTGTGACTCCCTGCATCCCTTTCAGAGGGGCCAGCTTTGCTCACTTTGGCTGCTTGTCTTTCCTTAAACAAATCAACTGGAATGTGTTCACCCGCTCCAATCTTCTTCCCTCCACTCCTCTTTTAGCTCATTCTCTCCAAAATGTTCTTTGTCTTAGGTTCAGTAAAATTTTGTGGAGATTTGGCTTCATTGCCTAGATGTGGTTACCTATTTCTAATATCCTCAACAATGCACTACAGTTTTAGCATTGCAATGCTGTGCTGTTGCAATTCAACAGCATTTGAATCCTATGTGTTGAACTGTAAACTCCATGATGACAGAGAAAATGTATGTTTTGTTTTTCCCTGAATTCCCAGTATTTAGCAAAATACCTAACACTTCACGTGTTTTCAATAGATATTTACTGAATGAGAAAATAAGACCAAGCCCAAGACCCATTTTACTTATATCTTCAGTTCAGTTCAGTTCAGTCACTCAGTCGAGTCCGACCCCTTGCGACCTCATGAACCGCAGCATGCCAGGCCTCCCTGTCCATCACCAATTCCCATAGTACACTTAAACTCATGTCCATCAAGTTGATGATGCCATCCAGCCATCTCATCTTCTGTCGTCCCCTTCTCCTCCTGACCCCAATCCCTCCCAGCATCAGAGTCTTTTCCAATGAGTCAACTCTTCCCATGAGGTGGCCAAAGTATTGGAGTTTCAGCTTCAGCATCAGTCCTTCCAATGAATACCCAGGACTGATCTCCTCTAGGATGGACTGGTTGGATCTCTTTGTTGTCCAAGGGACTCTCAAGAGTCTTCTCCAACACCACAGTTCAAAAGCATCAATTCTTCGGTACTCATCTTTCTTCACAGTCCAACTCTCACATCCGTACATGACCACTGGAAAAACCATAGCCTTGACTAGATGGACCTTTGTTGGCAAAGTAATGTCTCTGCTTTTTAATATGCTACCTAGGTTGGTCATAACTTTCCTTCCAAGGAGTAAGCATCTTTTAATTTCATGGCTGCAATCACCATCTGCAGTGATTTTGGAGCCCCAAAAATAAAGTCTGACACTGTTTCCACTGTTTCTCCATCTATTTCCCATGAAGTGATGGGACCAGATGCCATGACTGTAGTTTTCTGAATGTTGAGCTTTAAGCCAACTTTTTCACTCTCCGCTTTGACTTTCATCAAGAGGCTTTTTAGTTCCTCTTCACTTTCTGCCATAAGGGTGGTATCATCTGCATATCTGAGGTTATTGATATTTCTCCTGGCAATCTTGATTCCAGCTTGTGCTTCTTCCAGCCCAAAATTTCTCATGATGTACTCTGTATAGAAGATAAATAAGCAGGGTGACAATACACAGACTTAACATACTCCTTTTCCTATTTGGAAGCAGTCAGTTGTTCCATGTCCAGTTCTAACTGTTGCTTCTTGACCTGCATATAAGTTTCTCAAGAGGCAGGTCAGGTGGTCTGGTATTCCCATCTCTTGAAGAATTGTCCACAGTTTACTGTGATCCACACAGTCAAAGGCTTTAACATAGTCAATAAAGCAGAAACAAATGTTTTTCTGGAACTCTCTTGCTTTTTCCATGATCCAGCAGATGGAAATTTGATTCTCTGCCTTTTCTAAAACCAGCTTGAACATCTGGAAGTTCACGGTTCATGTACTGCTGAAGCCTGGCTTGGAGAATTTGGGGCATTACTTTACTAGCGTGTGAGATGAGTGCAATTGTGCGGTAGTTTGAGCATTCTTTGGCATTGCCTTTCTTTGGGATTGGAATGAAAACTGACATTTTCCAGTCCTCTGGCCACTGCTGAGTTTTCCAAATTTGCTCGCATATTGAGTGCAGCACTTTCACAGCATCATCTTTCAGGACTTGAAATAGCTCAACTAGAATTCCATCACCTCCACTAGCTTTGTGCATAGTGATGCTTCCTAAGGCCTACTTGACTTCACATTCCAGGATGTCTGGCTCTAGGTTAGTGATCACACCATTGTGATTATCTGGGTCATGAAGATATTTTTTGTACAGTTCTTCTGTGTATTCTTGCCACTTTATCTTAATATCTTCTGCTTCTGTTAGGTCTATACCATTTCTGTCCTTTATTGAGCCCATTTTTGCATGAAATGTTCTCTTGGTATGTCTAATTTTCATGAAGAGATCTCTAGTCTTTCCCATTCTGTTGTTTTTCTCTATTTCTTTGCATTGATCACTGAGGAAGGCTTTCTTAAATCTCCTTGCTATTCTATGGAACTCTGCACTCAGATGTTTATATCTTTCCTTTTCTCCTTTGCTTTCACTTCTCTTCTTTTCTCAGCTATTTGTAAGGCCTCCCCAGACAGCCATTTTGCTTTTTTGCATTTCTTTGCCATGGGGATGGTCTTGATCCCTGTCTCCCGTATAATGTCACGAACCTCCGTCCATAGTTCATCAGGCACTCTGTCTATCAGATCTAGTCCCTTAAATCTATTTCTCACTTTCACTGTATAATCATAAGGGATTTGATTTAGGTCATACCTGAATGGTCTACTGGTTTTCCCTTCTTTCTTCAATTTCAGTCTGAATTTGGCAATAAAGAGTTCATGATCTGAGCCACAGTCAGCTCCCGGTCTTGTTTTTGCTGACTGTTTAGAGATTCTCTGTCTTTGGCTGAAAAGAAAATAATCAGTCTGATTTTGGTGTTGACCATCTGACGATGTCCATGTGTAGAGTCTTCTCTTATGTTATTGGAAGAAGGTGTTTGCTATGACCAGTGCGTTCTCTTGGAAAAGCTCTATTAGCCTTTACCCTGCTTCATTCTGTACTCCAAGGCCAAATTTGCCTGTTACTCCAGATGTTTTTTGACTTCCTACTTTTGCATTCCAGTCCCCTATAATGAAAAGGACATCTTTTTTGGGTGTTAGTTCTAAAAGGTCTTGTAGGTCTTCATAGAACCATTCGACTTCAGCTTCTTCAGCATTACTGGTTGGGGCATAGGCTTGTATCACCGTGATATTAAATGGTTTGCCTTGGAAACGAACAGAGATCATTCTGTCATTTTTGAGATTGCTTCCAAATACTGCATTTTGGACTCTTTTGTTGACCATGATGGCTAGTCCATTTCTTCTAAGGGATTTCTGCCCGCAGTAGTAGATATAATGGTCATCTGAGTTAATTCACCCATTCCAGTCCATTTTAGTTCGCTGATTCGTACAATGTCGATGTTCACTCTTGCCATCTCCTGTTTGACCACTTCCAATTTGCCTTGATTCATGGACCTAACATTCCAGGTTCTTATGCAATATTGCTTTTTACAGCATCGGACCTTGCTTCTATCACCAGTCACATCCACAACTGGGTATTGCTTTTACTTTGGCTCCGTCCCTTCATTCTTTCTGGAGTTATTTCTCCACTGATCTCCAGTAGCATATTGGGCCCCTACTGACCTGGGGAGTTCCTCTTTCAGTATCGTATCATTTTACCTTTTTATACTGTTCATGGGGTTCTCAAGGCTAGAATACTGAAGTGGTTTGCCATTCGCTTCTCCAGTGGACCACATTCTGTCAGACCTTTCCACCATGACCCGCCCATCTTGGGTGGCCCCACACGGCATGGCTTAGTTTTACTGAGTTAGACAAGGCTGTGGTCCGTGTGATAAGATTGACTAGTTTTCTGTGATTATGGTTTCAGTGTGTCTGCCCTCCGATGCCCTCTCGCCACACCTACCGTCTTACTTGGGTTTCTCTTACCTTGGACATGGGGTATCTCTTCACGGCTGCTCCAGCAAAGCGCAGCCACTGCTCCTTACCTTGGACAAGGGGTATCTCCTCACGGCTGCCCCTCCTGACCTTGAACGTGGAGTAGCTCTTCTAGGCCCTCCTGAGCCCACGCAGCCGCTGCTCCTTGGTCCAAATCCGTCTACACTCCCCGAGGAGGCAGATGGGTGCAAGGGGCTGCTGCTGGTACTAAAGCTCCAGTTCCTCCTGGAGTGCAGTTGAAGGAAAGAAGTCCACTCTGGGGTGCTTCGTCGGTCGCCTTAACTATCGACTAAAAAAAGATGTACAATTTGAGAGTTGTGAGTTAAGTTTTATTTCTCAGAGAGCTCTGAGAGACTGCTCCACTTATTATCTTAGATGTAAAAAATTAATAATGGAATATTATTAAATCGTGTCCATTAGTATAATAAAATAATTATTCAACATAATCAAAGAAAATGTATATGAATATTAATGCCTACCTTCAGTTTAAAAGTTTTATAAACTATGTAAATAATAGGAAGGTAAGTGTATCTAAGTGCGATAGTTATTACAAAAAGTAACAGTAAACAGAGCTTCCCAGGAGGCTCATTGGTAAAGAATCTGCCTGCAATGCAGGAGATGTGGGTTCTATCCCTGGGTCAGGAAGATTCCCTAGAGAAGGAAATGGCAACCCACTCTCATACTCTTGCCTAGGAAATCCCATGGACAGAGGAGCCTGGCGAGCTGTAGGCCATGGGGTCGCAAAAGCCTCAAACAGGACTTAGCGACCAAATCACAAACAACAACAGTCAACAGGATTAAATGGTGAAATGTTAACGCTTTCAATTTCTGTGAGAAGTCAAGAAAATGTGTACTATCGCCTCTTTATTCAACACTGTCTTGGAAGGTCTAGCTAACACCCTGAGATAAGAAAACAAAATTTCTATTATAAATATAAAAGAAGGGACAAATGCATCTTCATTTGCATTTGATATGATTGTAAGCATCTAAAGTTCCGGAACCTTAATGAAAATAAATTAAAGGAGAATTTGATAAGATGAATAGATATAAAAAATTGAAAAATATATCAAAAAGTCTAAATTATAATTATAAATGTACTAAACCTATGTCCTGCCTGAGTGTGTTGGAAAAGCCACTCATATAATTTGAAATGAGGGTACAATTTCAAGGTTGTAGGAAATGAGGTTAAATAAATCATTATCATGAATATCACTTACTGAGTGTTGACTATGAGTCACATACACTGCTAATTGCTTTAAAGCTATTAACTTGTTCAATCAACATAACATTTTTGACAGGAATTTTCTACCTTTTCAAATTAAGATACCAAGCCCTAGAATGTTTAAGCAACTCAACTGCAATCAGAAAAGCTGTAAGGCAGAGAAGAGGGGTGTCGATTCAAGACCTCCTGAATCAAATGCACAGAAATGAATGAGATCTTGGAGGCTAGGGAGGCCACCAGGTTCCCAGGATTTAGCACAAGGTTCTTGACTCGGATGGGGGCCAGCTGGGTTCCAGTGACTGCCACTAGACATGTATTTCACCCAACTGACCTCCCCTGGGGCTCATCAGTGTTTGACAGGAAAGCACCAGGGCAGCGGTGAGCAGACAGTGTTTTGTAGAGGCAGGTTAAGCACACTAATGTTCTGGCGAGGCTGCAGCCCGCTAAATAGACAAGCAGCCTCAGGAGCTGCCTGCCTCCCTGGGGGAAAAAAAGGGAAGAGAGAAAAAGAACAGCGACGTATTATTCTTGTTTGTTTTCTTTTCACTTGTTTTCTTCTTTTCCCCGAAGCTCCTTGTATCTGAGGAAGTGTCCTCGAGCAATCCACGTGTCAGTGGTTCAGCTGCTCTGGGCTGGTCTTTCCTGGCTGGGGCTACCAGGCTAAAGTCCATGCTTTGACTGAGGGCCACAATGAGCCCACAGAGCTTCATCACGCCAGGAATATCAGAAACATACCTTGCACTCTTCTCATGGTAGAGAGGCCCACATGCAAGGAGCCCAAGCTAGACACTGGTGAACATTCCATCATTAAAAGCAAGCCACTTGAATAAGCCCAAAACCAATGAGAGGAGAGCTTACATCCTTCTTGGAGGCACCATGAGGACACATAATAACACAAAGGATGAAAGGACTGAGAAAAGCAATCCAGTCTATACTCCTGATTCACATCAATGTGGTAGAAATGGAAAAGCATTCTACAGTCCTGTCCCTGCCCAAATTCAGCCATATTAATTTTAGCAAAAGGTATTTTCCCATATTTATATACCACCCATTTGATTACTTGCTTTCTGATTTCATTTTCATTGATTGTTTTGCAAACTCACAGAAATCTAAGTTTAAAAAGGACTTTGCATTGCAACTGTGCTGAGCAAGACTGTATTGCATATTTGAAAGTTGCTAAGAGAGTAATGCAGAGACATTACTTTGCCAACAAAGGTATGTTTAGTCAAGGCTATGATTTTTCCAGTGGTCATGTATGAATGCGAGAGTTGGACTGTGAAGAAAGCTGAGCACTGAAGAATTGATGCTCTTGAACTGTGGTGTTGGAGAAGACTCTTGAGAGTCCCTTGGACTGCAAGGAGATCCAACCAGTCCATTCTGAAGGAGATCAGCCCTGGGTGTTCTTTGGAAGGAATGATGCTAAAGCTGAAACTCCAATACTTTGGCCACCTGATGTGAAGAGTTGACTCATTGGAAAAGACTCTGATGCTTTGAGGGATTGGGGGCAGGAGGAAAAGGGGACGATAGAGGATGAGATGGCTGGATGGCATCACCGACTCGATGGATGTGAGTTTGAGTGAACTCCGGGAGTTGGTGATGGACAAGGAGGCCTGGCGTGCCACGATTCATGGGGTCACAAAGAGTTGGACACGACTGAGTGACTGAACTGAACTGAACTGAAGAGAGTAATTATAAATTCTCCCTCACCAGAAAAAAGAAAAAAAAAAAAGTCTGTAACTATGCATGGTGATGGGTGTTAGCTAGACTTACTATGGTGATCATTTTACAATATATACTGGAGTTGGTGGTCACTCCCTTCTCCAGAGAGTCTTCCCAACTCAGGGATTGAATACAGGTCTCCTGCATTTCAGGTAGATTCTTTACTGTCTGAGCCACCAGGGAAGCCCTTCACAATATATACAAATATCATATCATTATGTTGTACACTTGATAGTAATATAATAATGTAGGTCAATTACACCTCAGTAAAAAATATTTTTAAAAGTTTTGTTTCATCATATTAAATGAAAAAAAACAAACAAAAACTTGTTTTACTCATCATAAATGCAAGATATTGGCTTCCCAGGTGGCACCAATGGTAAAGAACCTGCTTTCTTTTAAATTATCTGAAGACACCTGACTACCAGAAGTGCTAAAGTTCTCTTTCTGAAATATGTAATTAGCAAGTGCTCTGAGAGTATAATATAAACCTTTCTCCTTGAAGCCATCAGCAGAATTTAGAAGAAACGAATGATGATACTGTCATGATTTATTTAATGCTCTATCTTAGCACCACCTAAAATCAACTCCTGTACTGATAAAATTATCCTATGTGTCAAGTTCAGAAAACACTCTCAGAGTAAAATCCCTTATTTCCCATTATGCACATGGGGAAAATCATACTCAAACACTGAGAGACCAGACCAAGTTCCCACAAATGATATCAGAGACAAAACTAAGCATCATTCTTGTCCCAGTGTCTCAGAACACAGCCTACTGTGGCAGATTGCTTCAAAGTACTTCAGGGATGAGTTAACACTACTTAATGAGGCAAGGTTTAGAAAGAAAAGGAGAAACATGACCAAAGTTGATATGGGGGAAGTCGATGAGAACAGGGTTTTGTTTATGGCTCTGGCACTGATTCATTGTTTATCCTTGAGTAGCTCGATTAATCTTCCTGCGTCTCTTTTTCCCATTTGTAAACGAGAGGTAATGAATGGGCCTTACAGAAATGATAGGAGGGATTAATAATAAGGTATTGCATGTTCAGTGACTCTGAGCTCATCAAGGAAACGGCTCTGTGTATAAATGCAGCATGCCGCTGTAGTCAGAAAGGCAACAATGGGAGAAATGAAAAAAGGAAGCAGGCAGAGAGGAAAAGAAGAGGGCTAAAAAAGAGCAAGTGAAATAAAATGAAACAGAAATGGATTACAAATGACGAAAGGGGGAAGAAAGAAATGAAAAAAATATGTAATAATGAAACAAAGATAGATGCAGAAAAAGTAAGACTAAATTTATACAAATCTTAGAGTCTTGACTCTAAGTAAGAGCTGGAGGAAATAACAAAGTCAGAACATAAAACAATAAAAAATATGACAGAGATGACCTGAGTTGTGGGTTAAGCAGATTTTGTTTCCATCAGCTCCACAACTATGGGAAAGCCATTGTGTGGCCTCTACTTTCCTTGTCTGGAAATAGAGGCTGCTAGAAAGCTTTATGCTATCTTTCAGAGAGATTATTTGAGTCTAGGATGTTAAGAAAAGCTGAAAGCTATCTTCTGGATGAGTCTTCTGGATTTTCCTCACCATGACCATCTACCCTGTCGTCATCATGGACAGAAGACTCATCCAGATTGTGCTGAGTCACTGGAAACTGCAGGCCAGAGCTAATGGTGGGAAGGATAGTCACAAGCTAGGTTCACTGATAAAAATGAAGATGATGGTGCCATGTAGCAACAGAGGTCAGGTGGGAAGTAGCAAACTAGAAGTCCAGGGGAGGCCAGGATGACAGTCCAGTGGGCTGGGTCTGCAGAGAACTGTGGAGATGATTAATAATATATGGCATCCTTAGGATCAAAACAGAGGCAAAACAGACAGAAAATGAGGATGATGCTTATTATATATATACTAATAATCTTTTTTTAAAAAAAAAGAACAGGAGAGCAAGAGGACAAAGGAAAACAGCCTGAGAGAAAGTAAAGGTTGACTGCCCAAATCCTAGACCTGAAAAAGTACAAATAGACAATTAAAAACTCAAAATTTGTACATTGACAAATCTAACAATTTGGCTATACCTAAAAAGACTCAGCAAAATAAAAACAGTATCAATATCCAAATGCAAAATGATAGATCAATACAGATTTGACACATATTAAATGCAATAAGAATATTGTTTAATAATAACTGCATGGCAATAAGCTGAAGTTTAAAAAATACAAATTCCTATATAAAAGAACTTAAAATTGACACAAGAACTAAGAGAATACCTGGTCTTAAATCTATTAACAATAGTAAATCTTAACTACTCTTCCCCTGACTACTTCTGTCAGGAATAAATAATCTTCAAACATTCAAAAAAATAAAGAAATACAATCTCACACAAACTCTTTGAGAAAAGTGGAACAGAGTCAAAATCACTTTATGATGCAATATAACGTTGATACCAAAATATGACAAGGACACTGCAATGTATAAACTTAAAAGACCAATCTTTGCTATGACTGTAGATGACACACACTTTAATGAAACAGAAGCATGCTGAATTCAGAGATATACATAGGTAATAAAACATAAGCTGCATTTATTCCAGTAATTAAGTTCAGTTACCAAAGGGAATCATCAGGTAATTTGCCACATTAATAAAAATGAGAAAATTATATGATACTCTCAATATAAATACAAGAAATCTGTTAAAATTCAACACTCATTCTTAGCAGAGCTATCTGACCAGATGTCCCTATTGTTTCTTTAGTGAATAACAGACATTTATTGAGTTACAAGTCTATTTATTGAAACTATATAGAAAAGTCATGATAATCAAGGTATTGAAAATGCTATCTGTGTTCATTTGCGGTATTGTTTATTCAACTTAAGATGTCAGAGTGGACTTGCAGGCCACAACAACTACAATTTATCCCAGTGGATGTGTCTGTTTGACACTCAGTTTCCCATGGCCCTTAATCCAGAAGAGCATGTGAAGTCAGGAAATGGATCATTCCTGTAAATCTTTACCCAATATTAATTAAAAAGTTTATTTATTCCCAAGTACTTGAACATATTGCTTATTTTTGTCATCTGTAACCTAGATATTATATCTGTCTCTTATCCTAACCTTACACATCAGAGAATAGAACAGTGATTTTTTTTTTTAATCTTTAGTGGATTGGAAACAACCAACCACATTATTTAAAAAGTGAATTATTGTTCTATATAGGAATTTCTGGCCTCAGAGAATTGGTAATCTAGCTTTTGAATCACTTCATTTTAATTGTGGGCTATTTCTTAGAGATTTTCTAGTGAAACCTTCTTACTTTACAGATGAGGAAATTGAAGTTAGGTGATAATATCAAGCAAGATTAATTAAGCCTGGAAAAGGACTTAGAAACTCTTGGCTTTTTCTAATGACGTTTTCTCTATGCAACAGATGATCTTCATTTTTCACTGAATTAGCAGAAAAGGTAATTATAAGATAAAACATACCTTTAAAACCTCAAATAAAATAAAAGTAAATTAAAACACATGAAACATTTTAAAACCTATTTTCTTAGTTTTTAATACTTCTCTAATAAATGGACACAAAATAATTGTTTGATGCTAAAAGGTGGAATGACTAAAGGGCACTCTAGGGATTAAAACACACACACACACACACACACTCACACACACACTAAAGTTGGAGACAGGCCACCTAGGATGTACAAAATGTAGCTACTCTAGAGGAGAAATAGTACTTTAGGATGAAAGAAAACATACAGTCCTTCTGATTTAGATCATATTTTGATTTCATCCCAGGGTTAAAATTAGAGAACCAGTAAAAAGAAGGAAGACTGGTTTATGAAAATATAATCTTTTCTTTCACCTTTTCAAAAGTGTATCTTGGCAAAAGCAGAGGAAGAGTATAAGCAAGTTCATGTTGGAATGAGAGAGTATGAAAAGTTCGGCAAATACAAAGATAACTGGAGTTTGGAAGCAGCCTTTAATGAAGTGAGAAGGCATGAGGTTACAGGCACCTTTGGGCATATGTTGAGGTAAGTTTCTGGGCTGCTAGTTCTCTCTTCTGACTACATACTAGGATTGTGTTTTCTGACTAGTACTGATGAACGGAAGTGGTATTTGAGGACTCATGGCCAGAGTATTTGATTTTATTTTTTACTATGTAACTTGCCATCATGGGTCATCAGGGGACCTTAATGTATTTACCTGGAAATGTGGCTAAAAGGACAGCCACCATCTTCAATGTCTTTGGTTACCAGAGGGAAAGAGGGTTCCGAAGGTTCTCAAACCCACACGACTGAGTGCCTAAACTGAACTGGAACTGTCTATGGACGAGTTTATTTATCCTTGAACCATGATGGGGCAGGCAGCTATGTGTCCATCAGGTACCCATTCAGGGAAGAACGTGTTGTCATAGCAACAGGTTGCAACCTATCAGCTGTTTCAAGAGATTGTTTTCAGTTCAGTTCAGTTCAGTTGCTCAGTGTCCGACTCTTTGGGACCCAATGAATCGCAGCACACCAGGCCTCCCTGTCCATTACCAACTCCCGGAGTTTACCCAAACTCATGCCCATCGAGTCAGTGATGCCATCCAGCAATCTCATCCTCTGTCATCCCCTTCTCCTTCTGCCCCTAATCCCTCCAACATCAGGGTCTTTTCCAATGAGTCAACTCTTGGCATGAGGTAGCCAAAGTATTGGAGTTTCAGCTTCAGCAACAGTCCTTCCAATGAACACCCAGGACTGATCTCCTTTAGAATAGACTAGTTGAATCTCCTTGCAGTCCAAGGGACTCTCAAGAGTCTTCTCCAACACCACAGTTCAAAAGCATCAATTCTTCGGCGCTCAGCTTTCTTCACAGTCCAACTCTCACATCCATACATGACCACTGGAAAAACCATAGCCTGGACTAGATGATTGTTTTGGTTGCAAATAAATACCTCATACATGTTCACCTCTGCGGCAACTCACACCTAAGGGCTCATTGCGACTGGGCTTAAGATTTGGACATTTCAGGTTCATTCTTCACAACTGTGCTGAATCAGTTTTGCTCCACTAACCCATGGGGGGTCAAGGGGAGCTTCCCTGGTGATTCAGACAGTAAAGAATCTGCCTGCAATGTGGGAGACCCAGGTTCGATCCCTGGGTCGGGAAGATCTCCTGGAGAATGGCATGGCAACCCACTCCAGTATTCTTGCCTAAAGAATTCCATGGACAGAGGAGCCTGGTGGGCTACAGTCCATGGGGTCTCAAGAGTCAGACACGACTGAGAGACCAAGGCTTTCACTTTCACCCCGTGGAGTTGGCTGAGGCTGTTCTCAGGCTTAAATCATAGCTCAACTTCTCCCCCTGCCCAAACTGTTTCCTTCTTCTTCTTCTTCTTCTTTTTTTTTTTTTGGAACATAGACACAATTAATTTGCTAAATATCAGAAAATCAAATCCAGCAACATATAAAAGTAATAATGTAAAAATTATGACTAAGTGGAAATGTTTGTTTTTTGTTTTTGGTAACATTTGAAACATCACTTACTACATTCATAGTTTAAAGGAGAAAAACTACCAGATAATGTCAATATGATGCACACTAACATATGCAGTTAACTTCAATTTAATTCATATTTTTATTTTTTTAATTTAATTTTATTTTTAAACTTTACAATATTGTATTAGTTTTGCCAAATATCAAAATGAATCTGCCATAGGTATACCCACGTTCCCCATCCTGAACCCTCTTCCCTCCTCCCTCCCCTACCCTCCCTCTGGGTTGTCCCAGTGCACCAGCCCCAAGCATCCAGTACTGTGCATCGAACCTGGACTGGCGACTCGTTTCATACATGATATTATACATGTTTCAATGCTATTCTCCCAAATCTCCCCACCCTCTCCCTCTCCCACAGAGTCCATAAGACTAATCTATACATCAGTGTCTCTTTTGCTGTCTCGTACACAGGATTATTGTTACCATCTTTCTAAATTCCATATATATGCATTAGTATACTGTATTGGTGTTTTTCTTTCTGGCTTACTTCACTCTGTATAAGAGGTTCCAGTTTCATCCATCTCATTAGAACTGATTCAAATGTATTCTTTTTAACGGCTGAGTAATACTCCATTGTGTATATGTACCACTGCTTCCTTATCCATTCATCTGCTGATGGGCATCTAGGTTGCTTCCATGTCCTGGCTATTATAAACAGTGCTGCGATGAACATTGGGGTACACGTGTCTCTTTCCCTTCTGGTTTCCTCAGTGTGTATGCCCAGCAGTGGGATTGCTGGATCATAAGGCAGTTCTATTTCCAGTTTTTTAAGGAATCTCCACACTGTTCTCCATAGTGGCTGTACTAGTTTGCATTCCCACCAACAGTGTAAGAGGGTTCCCTTTTCTCCACACCCTCTCCAGCATTTATTGCTTGTAGACTTTTGGATAGCAGCCATTCTGACTGGTGTGAAATGGTACCTCATAGTGGTTTTGATTTGCATTTCTCTGATAATGAGTGATGTTGAGCATCTTTTCATGTGTTTGTTAGCCATCTGTATGTCTTCTTTGGAGAAATGTCTATTTAGTTCTTTGGCCCATTTTTTGATTGGGTCATTTATTTTTCTGGAGTTGAGCTGTAGGAGTTGCTTGTATATTTTTGAGATTAGTTGTTTGTCCATTGCTTCATTCGCTATTATTTTCTCCCATTCTGAAGACTGCCTTTTCACCTTGCTAATAGTTTCCTTTGTTGTGCAGAAGCTTTTAAGTTTAATTAGGTCCCATTTGTTTATTTTTGCTTTTATTTCCAATATTCTGGGAGGTGGGTCATAGAGGATCCTGCTGTGATGTATGTCGGAGAGTGTTTTGCCTATGTTCTCCTCTAGGAGTTTTATAGTTTCTGGTCTTACATTTAGATGTTTAATCCATTTTGAGTTTATTTTTGTGTATGGTGTTAGAAAGTGTTCTAGTTTCATTCTTTTATAAGTGGTTGACCAGTTTTCCCAGCACCACTTGTTAAAGAGATTGTCTTTAATCCATTGTATATTCTTGCCTCCTTTGTCAAAGATAAGGTGTCCATATGTGTGTGGATTTATCTCTGGGCTTTCTATTTTGTTCCATTGATCAATATTTCTGTCTTTGTGCCAGTACCATACTGTCTTGATAACTGTGGCTTTGTAATAGAGCCTGAAGTCAGGTAGGTTGATTCCTCCAGTTCCATTCTTCTTTCTCAAGATCGCTTTGGCTATTCGAGGTTTTTTGTATTTCCATACAAATTGTGAAATTATTTGTTCTAGCTCTGTGAAGAATACCATTGGTAGCTTGATAGGGATTGCATTGAATCTATAAATTGCTTTGGGTAGTATCCTCATTTTCACTATATTGATTCTTCCAATCCATGAACATGGTATATTTCTCCATCTATTAGTGTCCTCTTTGATTTCTTTCACCAGTGTTTTATAGTTTTCTATATATAGGTCTTTAGTTTCTTTAGGTAGATATATTCCTAAGTATTTTATTCTTTCCATTGCAATGGTGAATGGAATTGTTTCCTTAATTTCTCTTTCAGTTTTCTCATTATTAGTGTATAGGAATGCAAGGGATTTCTGTGTGTTGATTTTATATCCTGCAACTTTACTATAATCATTGATTAGTTTTAGTAATTTTCTGGTGGAGTCTTTAGGGTTTTCTATGTAAAGGATCATGTCATCTGCAAACAGTGAGAGTTTTACTTCTTCTTTTCCAATTTGGATTCCTTTTATTTCTTTTTCTGCTCTGATTGCTGTGGCCAGAACTTCCAAAACTATGTTGAATAGTAATGGTGAAAGTGGGCACCCTTGTCTTGTTCTTGACTTTAGAGGAGATGCTTTCAATTTTTGAGGATATCCTTCAACCATTGAGGATAATGTTTGCTGTGGGTTTGTCATATATAGCTTTTATTATGTTGAGGTATGTTCCTTCTATTTCTGCTTTCTGGAAAGTTCTTATCATAAATGGATGTTGAATTTTGTCAAAGGCTTTCTCTGCATCTATTGAGATAATCATATGGTTTTTGTTTTTCAATTTGTTAATGTGGTGTATAACATTGATTGATTTGCAGATATTGAAGAATCCTTGCATCCCTGGGATAAAGCCCACTTGGTCATGGTGTATGATCTTTTTAATGTGTTGTTGGATTCTGATTGCTAGAATTTTGTTAAGGATTTTTGCATCTATGTTCATCAGTGATATTGGCCTGTAGTTTTCTTGTTTTGTGGCATCTTTGTCAGGTTTTGGTATTAGGGTGATGGTGGCCTCATAGAATGAGTTTGGAAGTTTACCTTCCTCTGCAATTTTCTGGAAGAGTTTGAGCAGGATAGGTGTTAGCTCTTCTCTAAATTTTTGGTAGAATTCAGCTGTGAAGCCGTCTGGACCTGGGCTTTTGTTTGCTAGAAGATTTTTGATTACAGTTTCAATTTCCGTGCTTGTGATGGGTCTGTTAAGATTTTCTATTTCTTCCTGGTCCAGTTTTGGAAAGTTGTACTTTTCTAAGAATTTGTCCATTTCTTCCTCGTTATCCATTTTATTGGCATATAATTGTTGATAGTAGTCTCTTATGATCCTTTGTATTTCTGTGTTGTCTGTTGTGATCTCTCCATTTTCATTTCTAATTTTATTGATTTGATTTTTCTCCCTTTGTTTCTTGATGAGTCTGGCTAATGGTTTGTCAATTTTATTTATCTTTTCAAAGAACCAGCTTTTGGCTTTGTTAATTTTTGCTATGGTCTCTTTTGTTTCTTTTGCATTTATTTCTGCCCTAATTTTTAAGATTTCTTTCCTTCTACTAACCCTGGGGTTCTTCATTTCTTCCTTTTCTAGTTGCTTTAGGTGTAGGGTTAGGTTATTTATTTGATTTTTTTCTTGTTTCTTTAGGTATGCCTGTTTTGCTATGAACTTTCCCCTTAGGACTGCTTTTAAAGTGTCCCACAGGTTTTGAGTTGTTGTGTTTTCATTTTCATTAGTTTCTATGCAAATTTTGATTTCTTTTTTGATTTCTTCTGTGATTTGTTGGTTATTCAGCAGGGTGTTGTTCATCCTCCATATGTTGGATTTTTTGGTAGTTTTTCTCCTGTAATTGAGATCTCAGAAAAGATGCTTGGCTATTTTTTTTGAATTTACCAAGGCTAGATTTATGGCCCAGGATGTGATCTATCCTGGAGAAGGTTCCATGTGCGCTTGAGAAAAAGGTGAAATTCATTGTTTGGGGATGAAATGTCCTATAGATATCAATTAGGTCTTACTGGTCTATTGTATCGTTTAACGTTTGTGTTTCCTTGTTAATTTTCTGTTTAGTTGATCTATCCATAGGTGTGAGTGGGGTATTAAAGTCTCCCACTATTATTGTGTTATTGTTAATTTCTCCTTTCATACTTGCTAGCATTTGTATTACATATTGCAGTGCTCCCATGTTGGGTGCATATATATTTATAATTGTTATAGCTTCTTCTTGGATTGATCCTTTGATCATTATGTAGTGACCTTCTTTTCTCTTTTCACAGACTTTGTTTTAAAGTCTATTTTATCTGATATAAGTATTGCTACTCCTGCTTTCTTTTGGTCCCTATTTGCATGGAAAATCTTTTTCCAGCCCTTCACTTTCAGTCTGTATGTGTCCCCTGTTTTGAGGTGGGTCTCTTGTAGACAACATATGTAGGGGTCTTGTTTTTGTATCCATTCAGCCAGTCTTTGTCTTTTGGTTGGGGCATTCAACCCATTTACATTTAAGGTAATTACTGATAAATATGATCCCGTTGCCATTTACTTTATTGTTTTGGGTTCGAGTTTATACACTGTTTTTGTGTTTCCTGTCTACAGAATATCCTTTAGTATTTGTTGGAGAGCTGGTTTGGTGGTGCTGAATTCTCTCAGCTTTTGCTTGTCTGCGAAGCTTTTGATTTCTCCTTCATATTTGAATGAGATCCTTGCTGGGTACAATAATCTGGGCTGTAGGTTATTTTCTTTCATCACTTTAAGTATGTCTTGCCATTCCCTCCTGGCTTGAAGAGTTTCTATTGAAAGATCAGCTGTTATCCTAATGGGAATTCCCTTGTGTGTTATTTGTTGTTTTTCCCTTGCTGCTTTTAATATTTGTTCTTTGTGTTTGATCTTTGTTAATTTGATTAATATGTGTCTTGGGGTGTTTCGCCTTGGGTTTATCCTGTTTGGGACTCTCTGGGTTTCTTGGACTTGGGTGATTATTTCCTTCCCCATTTTAGGGAAGTTTTCAACTATTATATCCTCAAGTATTTTCTCATGGTCTTTCTTTTTGTCTTCTTCTTCTGGGACCCCTATGATTCGAATGTTGTAGCATTTAATATTGTTCTGGAGGTCTCTGAGATTGTCCTCATTTCTTTTAATTCATTTTTCTTTTATCCTCTCTGATTCATTTATTTCTACCATTCTATCTTCTAATTCACTAATCCTATCTTCTGCCTCTGTTATTCTACTATTTGTTGCCTCCAGAGTGTTTTTAATTTCATTTATTGCATTATTCATTTTATATTGACTCTCTTTTATTTCTTCTAGGTCCTAGTTAAACCTTCCTTGCATCTTCTCAATCTTTGTCTCCAAGCTATTTATCTGTGATTCCATTTTGATTTCAAGATTTTGGATCAATTTCACTATCATTATTCAGAATTCTTTATCAGGTAGATTCCCTAACTCTTCCTCTTTTGTTTGGTTTGGTGGGCATTTATCCTGTTCCTTTATCTGCTGGGTATTCCTCTGTCTCTTCATCTTGTTTAAATTGCTGAGTTTGGGTGTCCTTTCTGTATTCTGGCAGTTTGTGGAGTTCTCTTTATTGTGGTGTTTCCTCGCTCTGTGTGGGTTTGTACAGGTGGCTTGTCAAGGTTTCCTGGTTAGGGAAGCTTGTGTCGGTGTTCTGGTGAGTGGAGCTGTATTTCTTCTCTCTGGAGTGCAATGAAATGTCCAGTAATGAGTTATGGTATGTCTATAGTTTTGGGGTGACTTTGGGCTGCCTGTATCTTGGAGCTCAGGGCTGTGTTCCTTGCTGCTGGAGAACTTGCTTGGTATGTCTTGCCCTGAAACTTGTTTCGCCCAGAGAGGTTTACAGCGTTATATGGAGAAGAGAAGAGTGAGGAGGGAGTTAAAGGTGACCCGAATGAGATGAGGTGGAATCAATAGAGGAGAGAGTGGGCTATTCAGTAATCTCTTCCTTATGTGCACTCCACAACTGGACCGCTCAGAGTTGTTCACAGAGTTATACAGAGAAGAGAAGAAGGAAGAAGGTGGCAGAGGTGGCCAGGAGGATAAATGGGGGGAGTGAAAAGGAGGGAGACAGATTCAGCCAGTAATCAGTTCCCTAAGTGTTCTCCACCGTCTGGAACACACAGAAATTCACAGAGTTGGGTAGAATAGAGAGGGGTTAGGGAAGAGACACAGGTGACCTAGTGGAGAAAAACGAGAGTCCAAAGGGAGAGAGAGCAATTAAGCCAGTAATCTCGCTCCCTAGTGAAAAATGGGTACTGAAGATTGGGTTCTTAAAGGTACAAAATTGGTAACAAATACATAAAAGCAAAAATTTAAAATCCAGAGTAGAGTTTGGAATTTCAAAAACATGATGTTAAAGAAAAGAAGAAGGAAAAGAAAGATAGAAAAAACGAACAAACAAAAACTAACAAGGTCACAAAAATTATAAAGAAAATATAGGTATAAAATTGATAACTAATACCAAAAAGCAAAAGTTAAAAATCTAGAGTAGAGTTTGGAATTTCAAAATACAATGTTAAAAAAAGAAGAAGAAAAAGAAAGAGAGAGAGAAAAAAAAAACAAGAACAAACAAGGTCGCATAAATTATAAAAAAAAAAAAAAATACAGGTACAAAATTGATAACAAATACCAAAAAGCATAAATTAAAAATCTAGAATAGAGTTTGGAATTTCAGATATACAATGTTATTTAAAAGAAGAAGAGAAAGAAACAGAGAAAAAGAAAAAATAAAAAAGGGTCACAGAAATTATATAAAAACAAAAACAAACAAACAAAAAACTATAGGTACAAAATTGATAACAAATACTAAAAAGCTAAAATTAAAAATCTCCTTTTGAAGACTTGGGTTGCTTTTCTGGGTGCCTGATGTCCTCTGCCGGCATTGACAAGTTGTTTTGTGGAATTTACTCGGCATTTAAATGTTCTTTTGATGAATTTGTGGGGGAGAAAGTGTTCTCCCCGTCCTACTCCTCCGCCATCTTAGCTCCTCCTCCCTGTTTCCTTCTTCTTCCTTTCACAGGTGGACACCAAAACAAGCAATGGAATTCTCCAGAATGCCACGGCAATGCCAGCCCCCTACGGCAACCAGCCCCCGCCCCCCACCCCCCCACAATGGCAGGAGGACTCCCCTGCCCCCAACTCTGACCGGCCTGCACCACTCAAGCTCTCCCCAGGCCCCTGGACGATTTGGAAATCAAGTGGCATCTCCAGGGCAAAGTCTGGTCGACTTGATCAAGCCCTGGAGGAAAACGTTAATTCTCATTCCTTCTAGAAAAGACCCTCCAGGGAGGACGGCCCAAGACAGGCCTATTTACAGCCAGGAAGAGCCCTGGGAAACCCCTGGCCATCCCAGGACACTTCTGGTCCCGACTTCTGCGCCCCCTGGCACGGCCTTCGGAAAGCTGAGGTCGCCGAAAGCGCAAGCCAGGGCCGGG
This sequence comes from Bos javanicus, assembly GCF_032452875.1. Taxonomy (NCBI): domain Eukaryota; kingdom Metazoa; phylum Chordata; class Mammalia; order Artiodactyla; family Bovidae; genus Bos; species Bos javanicus. Next base: position 5,539,529 of record NC_083881.1, read on the forward strand.
GGGAGGCCGGGGAGCCGGGAAGCAGGGGAGCCTGCGGTGAGGGCCCCAGGCCAGGGTTTCCTTTCCCGCCTGCTGAGGGAACCAACCGGGGCGGAGAGGGCCCGAACCTCCCTGGTGGAGACGGAGGCGGGCGGGAAAGGCCGCGAGGAGGCGAAAGAGGCCGATCCCCAACCCAGGGTCTGACCACGCGGGAGCGACGGGCTAATGACCGAACGCTGACTCGCGCTGGTAGCGGGCGGCCCCGCGGGCCTCACTCACCGCGGAGCGCGGCCCGCGCCCCGCACCCACCCCCGACCCCGGCTGAGAGAGCTTTGGGCCGGGCCGCGGGGACCGTGCAGGCAGCCTCGACGCCCGGGTTTTTCAGGAAGGTCTCTTCAGCTCAGGCTGTCTCTGCTCCCTGGATGGCGCGCTGGAGGACGCGCCCCTCAGCCTCAGGAGGCCGCCCTCAGCCTCAGGATGCGACTCCGAGGTGCGGTTCCCTGAGCTCCCGGCGGGCGTGGCCCGGGCCGGTCCCCTTCGCCTGTCCTGGGCCTGGGCCGCCGGGGTGAACCGCAGGGCCACCCCAGGGTCGTCAATGCTGCACGAAAGGAGACCCTGTGTCTCAAGAGCCGCCTATCTTCGTTTCCATTTTACAGATGAAAGGTTATTGTGTGTGTGTGTGTGTGTGTGTGTGTGTGTGTGTGTTTTCTCCAGAATATGAGTTGTTCAAGATTGACTAATAAATTATACAGTTAAGTCTCCTACTTCCATTGTAGAAGCTTTTCCTGCCACGTTGTTCTCTGTATAAGGATTTCGTCCCACAGAGATCTTCAGAAACCTACTGGTTACACCAAGTTTCAGTGAGATGAGAGTCAGGAGAATAAGGCTTAGGGATACCCATCATGCTTAAACCAAAGTAAAGCCACTTTTATCCATTTTTAACACTGACTCAAATAAGATTTTGTCCAAAAGAGATGCTACTGCTACCAATCAATAAATAAGTAAATGAAAATCACTTCCTTGTTATGACAAAATATAATTCACTGAGCCTAGCAGAAACTTCAAATTTTAAAATGAATTATTTTCAGTATTTTACACACACACACACACACACACACACACAAAACCCCATTGTGACTGTTAGGGCACCTAGAATTTCAAATCACAAAATGACATTTCCTAACACCTTTCTTTATCTTTCCTTTACTTAATTTTGTCATGGTTAATTTTACAAACATTATTGTACCATATGATCTTGGTAATTACAATGTATATAATAATAAAATAACTAAATTTACTATAATATTTATGGGTATAAACATACTGTGAGAAAACAAATAATTTTGAAATTCAAAAACACTTAAGGATATAAACATTGACCTGGGATATAAAATATCTAAAATCATTTCACTTTTGGGGGGTACATTTAAGGAAAATGTCACAAAGATAATTATGTACACAGTGGATTTATAGGCTGTCTGGTCATCATTTATTTTATGATGAATGATAATCGTACCTTAAAATATATTGTGACACTTAAAATATTCCAAATTTTATTTTCAGTAATATTGATTTCCACTTTATCAATAGATAATACTTTCAGATGTTTAAATTTACGTATCATTAAATTTATATTTATATCTCACTGTTTTTGTATATTACTCAGTATTTTAATATCATAGTCCAAAATAAAATCAACCAAAATGGAACAAAACAACAAAACAGAGAGAGCTAGGTCAACTCAGTGATCAACGATGATATTTAAACACATTTGACAACCAGATGCTCATATGAGCAATTTTTATTTTCTTCACAAAATAGAAATCTTTAGTGTGACAACTGAAGTACTGTGTGCATGAGAAAGAAATTTCATTCTCAATATTTAAAAAATACAATTCATTTATCTTTATATATTTTGAAAAGCTTCTTGTGAGAAAACAGGGTATCATAAAAAAAGATATTGACAATAAAGTACAAAAACTTCAATTTTAGCAAACTTCAAGACTTCATGTTCCTTACAGATAATCTTGAAGGTTCAACTTGAAAGAGGTATCCACATCCAGTAACTGACCACCAAGATTATATTACAAGTATAGCTGCTGCTGCTGTTTAGTGGCTAAGCTGTGTCCAACCCTTAGCTACCCCATGGACTGTAGCCCACCAGGTTCCTCTGTCCATGGCATTTCCCAGGCAAGAATACTGGAGTGGGTAGTCATTTCCTTCTCTAACAAGTACAGCTAGTAGTCATCCAATATATGAGCAGTGTTGAAAATACATTCTACAAACAAAGGGAGTCAGTGTGAGTTTGGAAAATAGTTTATAAGAGATTATGTGCTGGGCAAGGAAGACAAAGATAAGGAGATAGAGAGAGAGAGAGCTCAGCAATTTTTCCTTAAGATCTAGAGAAATCTAGAATTCATGCTAAATGATGACCATTACCTATGATTGCAGCCTTCTCTTCTGTATCTCTTTTCTTAAATACTTCAGTAACTTCCAAACTTTTCCTAGGACCTACTCTTAATTCTCTTCAATTAATTCTTAACATCAGAGGCAGAGTGATTTTTTAAAACTGAAAACATAGTTGTGACATTTCCTTAAAACCTTTCAAGGGCTCACCACTGCTCTTTACAGCAATGGCCAAAATCCTTAGCTTGGTCTTTTGTGTAATGTGGACTTTCCCAGACTCATCTGCTTATATGCTGATACATACATTGCTCACTTTATGTTGTCAGGCCAAATTTTCTCAGTTTTTACAAGCTGGCCATGTGATTCCTTCTACCCATCTCAACTCCCACTGATCATATCTGAACTCAATTCTTAAATTCTTCTGGAAGGCCTTCCATGATGCTTACAGACCAGATGTGATTTCTGATCTATACTGTGAACTTTCATTTTTTTAAAAAAAATCATAATATGTACTTTAGTATTACAAAGTTTTGTGTGCCTGATTAATATCAGACTCTACTAGTAAACTATAGGCTCTGCAAAGGCAGACTTTATATCTATTTTGTTCCCTTTTTGATTTCTATACCAAGCACTGCACATCTCAATAAATGTTTAAGTGATTGTGTGAATGATTAAACAAATTAAATAACTGATTTTTATTAGATATCTGTTGAGTCCAATCCAATCCTGATTCATATAGAAATGTTAGGTTAATCTAAGCATGAACTTATTAATACATTCTGTTCCCAAGAACAAAGTTCATAGTAGAGGCTCTCAAAAAAAAAAAAAAAAATCAAAACAGGGAGAGGAAAAATCCAAAGCCACACCGTGTATGATTCCATGGTAGATCATACATGTGTGTGTGTGTTCGCTGCTCAGTCATATCCAACTCTTCAGGACTCCATGGACTATAGCATGCCAGGCTCCTCTGTCCTCAGAACTTTCAAGGCAAGAATACTGGAGTGGGTTGCCATTCCCTTCTCCAGGGAATCTTCCCAACCCCAGATTGATCCCAGGTCTCTTGCATTGCAGTCAGATTCTTTACCATCTCAGGCACCAGGGAAGCCTAGATTTTGCAGGGTCTATGTACAATATATGGTACCCCCCTGCAATGGAGGAGCCATACACAAAGCTCCTGGACTACACAGCCCTGACTCTATGAGCTAGTAAAATACTACTAATCTTTTAATGCTACTTCGTACTTTCTCTGGTGCTGGAGAGGGTGTGGAGAGAAGGGAACTCTCTTGCACTGTTGGTGGGAATGCAAACTAGTACAGCCACTATGGAGAACAGTGTGGAGATTCCTTAAAAAACTGGAAATAGAACTGCCTTATGATCCAGCAATCCCACTGCTGGGCATACACACTGAGGAAACCAGAAGGGAAAGAGACACGTGTACCCCAATGTTCATCACAGCACTGTTTATAATAGCCAGGACATGGAAGCAACCTAGATGCCCATCAGCAGATGAATGGATCAGAAAGCTGTGGTACATATACACAATGGAGTATTACTCAGCCGTTAAAAAGAATACATTTGAATCAGTTCTAATGAGATGGATGAAACTGGAACCTCTTATACAGAGTGAAGTAAGCCAGAAAGAAAAACACCAATACTAACGCATATATATGGAATTTAGAAAGATGGAAACAATAACCCTGTGTACGAGACAGCAAAAGAGACACCGATGTATAGATCAGTCTTATGGACTCTGTGGGAGAGGGAGAGGGTGGGGAGATTTGGGAAAATAGCATTGAAACATGTATGATACCATGTATGAAACGAGTCGCCAGTCAAGGTTTGATGCACGGTACTGGATGCTTGGGGCTGGTGCACTGGGATGACCCAGAGGGAGGGTAGGGGAGGGAGGAGGGTGGAGGGTTCAGGATGGGGAACGTGGGTATACCTGTGGCGGATTCATTTCGATATTTGGCAAAACTAATACAATATTGTAAAGTTTAAAAATAAAATAAAATTAAAAAAAATTAAATTAAATTAAAAAAAATAAAAAAAAAAATAAAAGTTAGGCTAGTCATGGAAAAAAAAAAAAGAAATTATTTTCAATTGTGAGTTATTTTCCACTGTATGACAGTAAAAGTACACCAAAGTAAAACTGAATTTTCACAGAACTGAACCTAATCAAGTTTAATAAACAGAATTTTTTCAGAACAAAAAAATAAAAAATAAAAGAAAAAGTAAAAGCAGAGCTGGAGGAAATTAGAGAAGACTTAGCTAAAGAGGAAGGGTTAAATTTGACAGCATATTTCAATCCAGGTGAATGTAGCACAGCTAGAAAAGGTGGAGTATTTTTCTAACTTGCCTGCAGGTCCTTGAGGAATCATCTGCTTATAGTTTAAACATAAATTCAATCTGCGTGGTTATAATTACATTTTGTCAGCTGGATTTATAGTTAAGACACTCAGGCTGCAACTAAATTACGGGGTTGTTCAGTGGCCAAAGAAATAAAATTTTATTCTAAATTGGTATTTTCTTTGGGAGCCCCAGCCCACAAATGGAGTTTTAGGGACTTCTACAAGGCTAAGAAACTTCCCGGGTGGCGCTAGTGGTGCTTACGACTAGAGCTATGCCACTTGCCTGGCTATGCAGGAGATACAACAGACACAGGTTCAATCCCCGGGTCGGGGAGATTCTCTGGAGGAGGACACTGCAACCTCCACTATTCTTGCCTGGAGAATCCGGCGGACAGAGGAGCCTGATGGGCTACAATCCATAGGGTCGCAAATAGTTGGACATGACTGAGCAACTGAGCACACACGCATCAGGCCAACAGTGGTACCTGTTACTATGTATCCCAATAAAAGTGTAGTAGCTTTAGGTTTAGAAAAGATTCATGTGGGTCACGGTATTTGATTTTTATGCATACTTCACAGTGTACATATTAGTAAGCCATTAGATGGATAACCTAATATTTTAAAATGAAAACAAGTTCTGTATTAATATGTTTATCATCATCATCACCATTATCATTTTTATTATCATTATAATAAAACATATTTCTTCTACTTATACCAGAATGTACCACAATTTACTACCATTTAGCAGTTTGTACAGGGGGCAGGTGGGATACAATTGTGTTGATAAAAGACCAAAAACACGACAAACCTGATTGAAAGATTTGGGAGCACATTTCAGTTTTCCTAGCCCCTGCCAGAAACAGGTGCAGGCAGCTCAGCATATCAAACCACATGCCAAAGATAACAGTCCCAAGAAGATCAGTGTAGGATTTGAGGCATCCCCAGTTTAAATCTTGCCTTCCTACCTTTTCCCTTCCACACCTGGAAAAAAAATTTTTTTTTTAAACCCTGAATTCCAAAACAATTCTCAGGGCTGTTAGTTACAGTTTTTTAAATGGTACCTTTCTGAGAAAAAAGAAAAAGATACAAAGATCTTATTATAACTTTAAAAACAGTAGTTAAAACTCACAAATGGTTTTATTCATCTTTATTTTTTCCCCATATTGGAAGGAAGAAAGTAATTAACTATGTAGTAAGTGTTAGGGAGGCTTTAAGGTAGTAATGGGGCATTTGAATTGGGTCTCCTGAAATAGCTCTACAATGTAATATTGCATTTTGTCCTCCTAAGTGTCCAATATGCTAGATTATACTCTGTCTCCATCCTGTAGATAAGAAAATTCACCTGTGCTCACTCACTAAGTGGAGCAGTTGGGATTCAAAAACAAGTGTTCACATTCTTAGACACTATTTCAAGAATAATCTCTCCTATTATAAATGTGTAATCTCCTAATACAAATTTGGAGAAGGCAATGGCATCCCACTCCAGTACTCTTGCCTGGAAAATCCCATGGATGGAGGAGCCTGGTAGGCAGCAGTCCATGGGGTCACTAAGAGTCAGACACAACTGAGCTACTTCCCTTTCACTTTTCACTTTCATGCATTGCAGAAGGAAATGGCAACCCACTCCAGTGTTCTTGCCTGGAGAGTCCCAGGGATGGGGGAGCCTGGTGGGCTGCCATCTCTGTGGTCGCACAGATTCGGACACGACTGAAGTGACTTAGCAATACAAATTAAACGTTATGCTAGGAACAAGGACAGGCCTCTAGGATAAACAAATAGAATAAAGAGAAATGATTGCAACCACAAGAATGAATTAAGAGAAGGACAGATTTGGACCCCAAACCAGTGGGGCTAAGATCATTTAGGACTAGACTATGAAGGCTCTAGAGGCTTCCCAGGTGGCACTAGTGGTAAAGAACATGCCTGCCAATGCAGAAGATATAAGAGATGCAGGTTTGATTCCTAGATTGGGAAGATCTCCTGAAGGAGGGCACAGCAACCCACTCCAGGATTCTTGCCTGGAGAATCCCATGGACAGAGGAGACTGGTGGGCCACAGTCCATGTGGTCACAGAGTCAGACACTGAAGCTACCTACCACACATGTACACTCGCACACATGAAGGCTGCACTCACAGGAATCCCAGTGTACAAAGCCTCCATCTCTGGTTAAGTTTACTGTAAATAGAGAAGCCACTTGTAAATTTGGAGGATAGGAAATAAAGAGCAAAGAGTGGAAGAAGAAGGACATTGGAGAAGTTTGGGAGAGGTTGTGTTTGGGATGTTCTAGAGCATGAGTAATAATTGAGAGGCAAGACATGGACTTGAGAAAAAAAGACAGTGTATGGAGGTTGACCGCTGAGAAGTTCATGGGGACTACAGGATTTAAACTCCTCCTTATGCTTGTATTAGCATTTCTTCACTGTTGTATTAATTCATGAGTGAAAACTGCATTGTAGGGAGACAATGAGGCAAAGATAGTTTATTCATCTCAAGAGATTGAAATGAATAATATCTGCAGTTACCAGTCCTTACAACAGTGTTTAGGATCATCTGTAAACTCATCAGCTGGTATTTTTAATGCCTCAATTAAAATTTCTCATGTCTTTTTACTATCGAATTAGATTTACTTGATATGTGGAATTTATTTAATTTATTGAGCTTTTATAAAATCTTGTCACTCTGCTAAGTATTTTTACAGAAATCATTCTTGCCTTCATTTATTCATAAAAATATTTTGATTATCACTAGCACTGTAGGCATTGTAAATGATCCTAAAGATGCAGAAAAGAGTGGCCAGGTGTTTTATCCTTTGATGTTTTCGTTCCTGCTGATCTTTCTATTAGGACCATTTATCTTAGATAAGCAAACATCTACTTGTCTATTAAAACTCAGCCCCAAAATCACTGTGTTATTATGTGACTGGACCTTTCTAATTAATATATCTACACAAAAGCAATATCCTTGTCTGATTTATTTTCTGTTTCCAACACTAAGAAAACTATCTGAAGTGCTTCCCTGGTGGTCCAGGGGTTAACTCTCCAGACTCCCATGGCAGGGGGCCCCTGGGTTACACCACTGATCCGGGAACTAAGATCCTGCATGTTGCACAGTGAAGGCAAAAAATAAATAAATAAAAGACACCAATTTCTTTTGAAAAACAGAGAACTATCTGAATCCAAGTTATAAGGAAATATTAATTGAATTACATATAGAATGAATGTATAAATGAATAAGAGAGGCAGGTGTTGTTTAGGTGGGTTGGTCCTGGCATGGAGAAGAATGAGTCCATCATACTGCAGTGTGAGCACAGATCGGTAAGAAAGAACAAAGAAATAAGGACAATCAGTATAATACAATGGAAGGACACACGCCTCAAATGGAGTGGTAAGAGAAAACTTCTCAGAGGATGTCATTTTGGCTGTGAGATGTGAGAGAAAGCACTGGTTAACTGGGGAGGTAAGGGTGAAGGAGTAACCAAGCAGAGAAATAGCTTTGAGAGGTTTTCCTTGCTAATATATTGGGTACCCCAGGACTTCTGTGACTGAAGTCTGCTTTTTTAATGTTGTTACTCTGCCTACCTTCAAATCAATCATCCTAAGTTAAATGAAAAATAGCTACATTTATTGAGACCCCCAACAATATCCCAGATAAAACATATGTATATAAAGATTTATGGATACATAACTGAAAGATGACAGATAATTAGATAAATGTATATATGTAAATGATAGATCAGATGGATAGATAAATACATATATTCTAGATGCATAGAAAGACTTTTAATTCATATGCCAGTTCACATATAGTAGTCAGAGGCTCAGAAAGGATGTCTTTGACCTGACTCCTACAGTTATGAACGGTTATGATTTTGTATTAATTACAACAAATCTTCTTGGAAACAGATATACTTACATATTTAAAATGTATTTTAAAATCCAAATTGAATTCATACTCTAAAAAACACATTTTATTAACTGCCAAACCTGACAGCTTATAAAAATAAATAACTTTATTTCAACCTCACCAGTCTTTTATCTGCAGCATTAAAAAGCACGAGATAGTCTTAAAATATTTCTTAGATATTATAATAAACTTTCAAGTTATTTGTTATTGAGACCCAGAGTAAATATTTTCTAACATCCTACTGTACGGTTATCTGAACTGACTACAAATGGCATGTAAATGCCACACAACTTCTTTAGCCTCTTACATGTTGTAGACGCAAATAAAAGCAAGAACACATCAAGAGGATATTCTTTTGGGCCTATATGAAGAATTATTGTAATAAAAAATAAGCTTAATTGGTCCATGCAAAATCTACAGACTTGTATGCATCTCTTTAGTGCTTTGGAAAACGAAAACAATAAGTTGCTCAGTTGTGTTCGACTCTTTGTGACACCATGGACTATATACAGTCCATGGAATTCACCAGGCCAGAATACTAGAGTGGGTAGCTTTTCCCTTCTCCAGGGAATTTTCCCAACCCAGGGATCAAACCCAGGTTTCTTGCATTGCAGGCAGATTCTTTACCAGCTGAGTCACAAGGGAAGCCCAAGAATACTGGAGTGGGTAGCCCAGCCCTTCTCCAGCAGATCTTCCTGACCCAGGAATTGAACTGGAGTTTCCTGCATTGCAGGTGAATTCTTTACCAACTGACGTATCAGGGAAGCCCTGAAAAGAATAAATTAACTCCCAATAAGATTGATATTAATGATGAGGAACAATAAGAAATGACATTTAATAAGAACACCAAGTCCCTAAGATGAAAAGCAATATGAAAACAACAAATTCAATTTTGATTAGGCTACAATTTCTGGTTTTTAGATTAAAAGTTTAAAGAAAATGATCTATAATAAGAGTTTTCAGAAATATGCAAAGAAAACAATGGCACTAGATTAAAAAAAAAAAAGTCTCAGAGATGATTCAGCTATGCATTTAGAAGGGATAATTCTGGAGGATGAGTAGAAGTCAAGAAAAATGTTTAAGTAGACATACTATCGGAGAAGGCAATGGCACCCCACTCCAGTACTCTTGCCTGGAAAATCTCATGGACGGAGGAGCCTGGTAGGCTGCAGTCCATGGGGTCGCTGGGAGTCGGACACGACTGAGTGACCTCACTTTCACTTTTCACTTTCATGCATTGGAGAAAGAAATGGCAGCCGACTCCAGTGTTCTTGCCTGGAGAATCCCAGGGACGGCGGAGCCTGGTGGGCTGCCATCTATGGGGTCTCACAGAGTCAGACACGACTGAAGCGACTTAGCAGCATCAGCAGCAGCAGACATATTATAGTAGAACAAACTGATGGGCTGTTGACCTTATCAGAGAGTACTGAACTTATCAAAGAGCGTAAATTAGGAATTAAGAAAACAGATTTACTGCTGAGGCCATTGCACTTCACCAGAAAATAGATTTTCTCATATTTAGGTATATTGTCGTGAGGCAACTCAATTTCTCTTGGGAAAATAGTTGAAGAAAATACAAAGGAGAAATTTTCTTTTTCTATATACTGGATAAGTCAATGGAAAATGATCAAGTTTCCAAGCAATAATGAGATCATGACTTGGCTATGAATCATAATTATGTAAAGTTATAACTGGGATTTAAACCCACTGGTGGGAGTTAAAGAAGAATTATAATCCATAGTCTACTCTATGACTTTTTAAAATCTATTTTATTCTTTTTTTGCTTTTAGTTAACTTTATTCATAATAGCCCAAATGCAAAATAGCTCAGATGTCCATCACCAGGAGAATGGCAATCAACTGTGATAGATATGTATATTAGAATATTATTAAAATCTTTTAGCCACCAGGCTGAGCTGAAATAAAATGTGGGTTTATTTACTCTACCTCTTATCTCTCCACAGTCCCACAAGATGATCTTTCCAAATCTCATCTAAATCTCTAAATACTTTTTAGTAAAGACAACCCTATGACCAAGACAAGGGAGCTCCAAGACTCTCTCTTTTAAAACTCCTCTTTTCCTTCTCTCAAGGGCAAGTCTACACCATTGTATGCACTATACCCTCTAAGAATCTGCCACCTTCTATTAATGTCTGTTTCATGACATTTGGATCCAACCATTGCCAGAGCTGATGGCAGAACCAGCTCTGCTCCCAGCAGTAGAGGATCTGAGTATCCAAGGGCCCTGGTATTCCTGGGCCCTGGCTTCACCTAAAAACCCTTTTCCTTTTATTCTTCTTCTTTTTTGTGTGTGTGCATTATAAATGGTTATTTTTTTAAAATTTCACACATAGTGCTAGTCATTAGCAATATGTGAGAATAGAATCTACGTTTGTTATAATAATCTTGAATCCTATAATCTTTCTATATATTCTTATTAGTTCCAGGACTTTTATTGTTGTTGTTGTTAATGACTGGGATTTTCTACACAGACAATCATATTATCTGGGAAAAACACAGCTTTCTTTCGTTCTTCTCAATATGTATACCTTTTATTTCCTTCTACTGTCTGATTGCCCTAGCTGGGCCTTCCTTTGTGATATTAAATGGGAGTGGTGAGAAGGGACATCCTTGACTTGATCCCAGTTTGAAGGGAAGAGCATCTAGTTGCTCACTACTGACAATGCTATTACATTGGTTCATCCAACTGGACCATACCCAGAGGGCAAGAAGAGACCAACGGAAGAGGTGGCCACTACAGATTGGTAGGTGGCAGGTTTAAAAATAAGAGAACTTACTTTCCAGGCTTGTCTTGGGTGACTATAAGCTGAGTAAATCTCTGTGCCTGCCCCCCCAGAATCTTCAGTTTATATAGAGGCCTTAACAGGGTTCAGTCTCACACACCATCCTAATTGTCTCAAAAACACATTGCTCTCTCGAGACTGTATCCTCAAAAGTGGTTCCCATGGTGGGCAGAGTGTACTTTCCCTGCACGGGGGAGAGGGTGAGGAGCCTCAAGTTGCCAGGGTCCAGTTCTCGATTAACCAATGGTCACATCCTCTCAATGACCTCTTCTAATAGTTGGCTATTTTTTTTTTTTTTTTTTTTTTATGTATGTGACTGAATGTGAGTGAAGTCGCTCAGTCCTGTCTGACTCTTTGTGACCCCCATGGACTGTAGCCTACCAGGCTCCTCGGTCCATGGAATTCTCCAGGCAAGAATATTGAAGTGGGTTGCCATTTCCTTCTCCAAGGGATCTTTCCTACCCAGGGATCGAACCCCGGTCTCCTGCATTGTAGGCAGATGCTTTACCATCTGAGCTACCAGGGAAGCCCTGTTTCCTATCAAATTGAGGAAATGTCTATTGCTAGCTTGCTGAGAGTTTTTATTATGACTAGCAATTAGATTATGTCAAATGTTCTTTCTGAATTTTTTGTGTGATCATTTGATTTTTTTTGTTGTTGATGTGATGGATTACATTAATTGGTTTCTAAATATTGAACTATTTTTGCCTACCTAGAACAAATCCCAGGTGGTCTTAGTACATAATTCTTTTTGTACATTGTTGAATTCAATTTGCTATTATTTGTTGAGGTTTTCAATCTATTTCATGAGTGATATCAGTCTGTAGCTTTCATTTCTTATATTGTCTTTACTTCTAATAGTAGAGCAATCTTGGCTTCATAGAATAAGTTGGGAAGTGTTCCTAATTCTTCTGTTTTCTGGTAGAGGTTATGGAAAATTGGCATCATTTCTTCTTCAAACTCTTCCCAGAATGAAATTTGCAAAAGTTCATAGTGTTGTTAACTCTGATGACACAGGAAGAGGACTAACAGCCTGTCTCTAACAGCCTGAAGCCAAGTGCCCAATCATTTTGCCCTGGGGCTGTTGGTTTCAGCAGCTGCAGCTGCTGGGAAGATAAGCTGGAAGAAAGCAGCACTCCAACTGGGAGCCATTGGGCGAGTCTGTGTTTTCAGTCCTTGTGTCTGATATTTCCAACCTTGGAGAAAATGATATCTGCTTCATTTCTTTCTTCCAAAACATGAGAACATTCATCTTTTAGTGGTATCTAAACTAGACCTCTGTCATATCTACAGAGAAGGAGAATCAGGGAAATACAGTTCCCAGTCTTACGCAAGTTGGATTATCGTGGGATAACCCATCCCGTGAAGTGAAACAACTTGCTAAGCTTTCCTGACTTAACATTCCACCTTTTCTCTTAGCTTATCCTAAATGATAGCATTTGCCCTCAGTGTTCAAGATCCCACCATCCACTCACTCAGAGAAGGAGGAGGAGTACTGTTATGGATCAAGATCAAGATCAGTACAATATTTGTCCACATATTAGATGGTATAAACATCAGTTTAGATGAATAGCTAGTGGGCTACAGTCCACAGGGTCACAAAGAGTCGGACACAACTGAGCGACTTAACTTTAAATGAATATTGTATTTAATTTTCTTCTCTTGTGTCACCTTGCCATACTTGTTTGTAATACTTAATGTCCACGTATCTGGTGTTATAAAATTGACCTAAGAGCATACAGGGCAGAGGATGGTAAAAAAGGACAATGTTCAATAAAACATTTCGTTACATCAAGTGTTTACCTTAAAGAATCTCTAAGATTTAAGAGAAAGTAAGCTTTGTATTTACCTTGTTGCACTTCTTAGATTTGATCTGCCTCCTTTATTTTTTTTCTTGAATCATATGAATGACAAGAACTCTAGGACAAATTAGGTTTTAAACTCCGGAGAATTCCAACATTTGTACTAACTTCTTTCTGTTTAGTTTGCTTAAGGCCTTTGGCCACTTGGCAGAGGAGATCTACTGGATGAGCAGTGCCCAAATTTTACCCCTTCTCTAATATTTCACAAGAGGTAGCCAAAATATCAAGCCTCCACTTCAAGTTCAAAGAGACACAAGGGGCGCTTTTTGTAGAGATAAATGTTTAAAAGGAATGCATATCAGAGCACCCAGTGGGAAGGTCCTTTCCCTGTCTTTTCCTTGCAGCAGTCAGAGTGATAAGGGCCAGAGAATGGATGAGTCCCTAACAGAAGAGGCCAGATGTTTTCGATTTGAACTCTCTCACAGACACCCCCACCCCCCCTCACTCCCCCACCCTCCAGGCCACAAGGCAATTGTCCTGGCCTTATAAGATCTCACAAGTCTGGCAACTTCCTGCCTTTCCCAAACCTCTGATTTCTGATGCATGCGTGGATGTGCTTCCTTTCACTGCTGTGAAAAGTTTACTCTGAACCTGGCTATAAGAAACCTACGAGCAAGACTTCAGCTGTTTTTATTCCAAGCCAGTCATGCTCATCAAGCTTAGGATGACATAGAGAGCTTCCGTTATTAGACCTCTCAAAGGAATCTGGGGTCAGTTCTGTTCAGTTCAGTCGCTCAGTTGTGTCCGACTCTTTGCGACCCCATGAATCGCAGCACGCCAGGCCTCCCTGTCCATCACCAACTCCTGGAGTTCACTCAGACTCATGTCCATCGAGTCAGTGATGCCATCCAGCCATCTCATCCTCTGTCATCCCCTTCTCCTCCTACCCCCAATCCTTCCCAGCATCAGAGTCTTCTCCAATGAGTCAACTCTTCGCATGAGGTGGCCAAAGTACTGGAGTTTCAGCTTTAGCATCATTCCTTCCAAAGAAATCCCAGGGCTGATCTCCTTCAGAATGGACTGGTTGGATCTCCTTGCAGTCCAAGGGACTCTCAAGAGTCTTCTCCGACACCACAGTTCAAAAGCATCAATTTGTCGGCGCTCAGCTTTCTTCACAGTCCAACTCTCACATCCACAGGAAAACCATAGCCTTGACTAATCTGGGGTCACAGACTTACAAATAATAGCTATTAATATGGTGTGTGTTTTTTGCTTTTTTGCTTTCTACCTCTTTTCTTCAGAGATTACTTTGGATAGGATTCTGATATTTTGTGGTCTTTCAACAAAAATTTTCACCAGTAGTTATTTCAGGATCCCACATGAGGTCAAATCTTGTGGTAGTCTAAAGTACCATTATTTTCCCCAAAGTCTTGTTTCTTCACATAAACTGTCTAAAGAACTTGGCGAAGTAGTGCACTAGGTTCAAAATCTGGTCATCTTCTCACAGCTCTTAGTAGAAATTTTTCCCACTTTAGAAATTAGAAGCCTGAGTCTGCAAAAGAAAATCAAGTCCCTCTTTTCCCGTAAGTGTGAAGTGGTTCAACTAGGGTTCAAGTGCAGGTCTCTCGTTCTGTAGTAGCTAAGAGCTTTTTTTTAATTTTAAATTTAAAAAATTTTTAATTTTTAAAAAAATTTTTTATTTTAATTTTAAATTTAAAAAATTTAGTTTTTAAAAAAATTTTTAATAATGCCTTCTATAGTTTGAGTGATGTCTCAGGAACCTCAAATTCCTCTACTCAGAATGGAGTTATATAAGGATACTCTTCTTCACAAAGTGGAGATCTTAATATAATTATGGAGCTTAATTTAGTCATAGTTCTCAGAACTTATTTTTGTATAAAATGTATAATTTAAACAATGCCATCCTGTAAATTGAAATATGTTTTTTGCTTTTGTTTTTAAATCAGGCATTTCTATCCTCTTGTTTTTCCTCTGTGAGGACAGTAAAAATGGAAAAGTTGCATAAATATGGGTTTTAGGAAATATTCTTTCTTTTAAACCTTGTTTTTAATCCCTTCTCCATGTTTTGCTTTTAGAAACTTTTTGGTATTTTGGATGCATTTTCTAAGTTTATTTGGAATCTGCACAAGGGCCCTAAACCTCAAAGGCATGTAACGATGAAAGGTTGAGAGCTTTGATTTGAATTATAATTTTTGGTGACGCAGCACCTTTCATCTGAGAATTCAAAGCCATCCTCAAGAAAATGCATTCATTATTCCAACACCCCTTTGAGGCAGCTAGAACCTACTTAGAGCTGGAGAAACAGAAACATAAATGTGGAAAGAGAAAAACTGAAGATATATTTTAAAAACAGAGACCCAGTCCCAGTGAATACTCCCCACTTCTCATTCTGCTCTTCTGCAATTGGAACTCACTCTGCCTAGAATGAGAGGGTTATGGATGAGGGTGTTATGTCTCTGGGAGCTCATATTTAAAGCCTCAGTTTCTGCACATGCCAAACCCTATTAGTGAGTGATGCTAGAAGGAATTTGAGGAGAGAGGGTGGGAGAAAAAGAGGCAGACTTCGTAGAAAAATGGCACAATGATTGGTCAGAAAACAGGAAATACATTAGCAAGAAGGAATACCTTTGCAGTGAACCCAACCCCTCATATGCAATATTTAAGTGAAATCCGTTGATTCTAGGCTCCTTAAGCTCTACTCTGGGAACCCTTTTTTCCTCCCCGCTGTCAATGAGCCACTTGAGTGTTTCCCCTGGGATCTCAGTAGTTTCCTAGCAACTTGCCCTGCTTTAGTCTCTGTTCTCTCCAACTGAACTCTCACCTACAGTCAAAGAGATTTTTCTTAAATATATTTTTACTTAAAATCATCAATTTTTTAAAATAAAATTTATGTTGCCAAAATTTTTTTGAAAGTGCATTGCAGATACCATGGCATTTCACTCCTAAATGCTGCTGCTAAGTCGCTTCAGTCGTGTCTGACTCTGTGCAACCCCAGAGACAGCAGCCCACCAGGCTCCCCTGTCCCTGGGATTCTCCAGGCAAAAACACTGGAGTGGGTTGCCATTGCCTTCTCCAATGCATGAAAGTGAAAAGTAAAAGTGAAGTTGCTCAGTCCAACTCCTAGCGACCCCATGGACTGCAGCCCATGAGGCTCCTCCGTCCATGGGATTTGCCAGGCAAGAGTACTGCAGTAGGTTGTCATTGCCTTCTCCCACTCCTAAATAACTCAACATATGTCCTCTAGGAGTAAGGACATTTTCCTGTATGCCCACAATAAGTTTTCACACCTAAGATAATGAACAATAATTCCATATTAGTTAGTACCCATCCCATACTCTGGAGAAGGCAATGGCACCCCACTCCAGTACTCTTGCCTGGAAAATCCCATGGACGGAGGAGCCTGGTGGGCTACGGTCCATGGGGTCGCTAAGAGTCAGGCATGACTGAGCGACTTCCCTTTCACTTTTCCCTTTCATGCATTGGAGAAGGAAATGGCAACCCACTCCAGTGTTCTTGCCTAGAGAATCCCAGGGACGGCGGAGCCTGCTGGGCTGCTGTCTATGGGGTCGCACAGAGTCGGACACGACTGAAGTGACTTAGCAGCAGTAGCAGCAGCAGCATCCCATACTCCAGTGTCCTCAATTGCTCACATTGTGTCTGGCTTCCCCAGCTTTCAGTTCAGTACAGTTCAGTCGCTCAGTCGTGTCCAACTCTTTGTGACCCCATGAATCGCAGCATGCCAGGCCTCCCTGTCCATCACCACCTCCCAGAGTTCACTCAGACTCACGTCCATCAAGTCAGTGATGCCATCCAGCCATCTCATCCTCTGTCTTCCCCTTCTCCTCCTACCCCCAATCCCTCCCAGCATCAGAGTCTTTTCCAATGAGTCAACTCTTCGCATGAGGTGGCCAAAGTACTGGAGTTTCAGCTTCAGCATAATTCCTTCCAAAGAAATCCCAGGGCTGATCTCCTTCAGAATGGACTGGTTGGATCTCCTTGCAGTCCAAGGGACTCTCAAGAGTCTTCTCCAACACCACAGTTCAAAAGCATCAATTCTTCGGCACTCAGCCTTCTTCACAGTCCAACTCTCACATCCATACATGACCACAGGAAAAACCATAGCCTTGACTAGATAGACCTTTGTTGGCAAAGTAATGTCTCTGCTTTTGAATATGCTATCTAGGTTGGTCATAACTTTCCTTCCAAGGAGTAAGTGTCTTTTAATTTCATGGCTGCAGTCATTGAAGTATAATTGATATACAAAAAGTTCCACATAATTAATGTGTATAATTTGGTGAGTTGGGACATATGCTCACAGTCCCACTTATCATCACCACGATCATTTCTCAACCTCTGTACAGAGCCAGTAGGTGGCAAGCACTGTTGCTTGGGACAGAGCCACCCTAATTAATGTGTCCTTAGCACATGTTTCCGTCCACGTCAGTTGACATTCCTTCCCCCATGCTTGCTGTGCTGTGCTTAGTTGCTCTGTCATGTCTGAATTCTAGCCCACCAGGCTCCTCTGGCTATGAGGATTCTCCAAGCAAGAATACTGCACTGGTTTGCCATGCCCTCCTCCAAGGGATCTTCCTGACCCAGGGATGGAACCCAAGTCTACTGCATTGCAGGCAAATTCTTTACCATCTGAACTACCAGAGAAGCCCTCTCCACACTTACGCCAGTGTTATTACTATTGCTTGTTATAAACACTGCTTCAGATATAAAAGCAAGACCTTTATATATGCTGTGTACAAGAGATCCACTTCATACTTAGGGACACAGACAGACTGAAAGTGAGGGCTAGAAAAAGATATTCCATGTAAATGGAAATCAGAAGAAAGCAGAAGTAGTCATATCAGATAAAATGGACTTTAAAATAGACCATTACAAGACACATGGACATGCTTACACATAGCAAATGGTAACAACTGTACAAGGGGAAATCTACAGTAACTCAGTAATAGTGGGGGACTTTAACACCCCACACATACCACTGGACAGATCTACGTGCTTGTGTAACAGGCACTGTTCCCAGTTGTATCGGTGTTCCTGCACATAGCTTCGGCTTCCTACTGCAAGTACTTGCAAATCTCTGCTGGCTGTCTTTCTTGGTCAGAACTACATGCCTAGAATGTATTTAAAGTCACCATGGTAAGAAGATGAGCCCTGCAGAAGTAACTCTAAGTAAACATGGATGGGGGTTGCTGTGTGAATCCTCCAGCCTCCTCTCCCTTTAGTGGGAAAGTGCTGAAGAACATTCTGTGCTGTCTCGCAGAGGCTGCCAGAGGGATTGAGCCCGGGTTGCCCAAAACAGTAACCTGCTCACGAACACATTTTCACTTACACCCCTTCTCTGTCTCACTCCCCACTTCCCCAGCAGAACTTTCTCCTTCCACCTAAAAACCACTTTCGCCAAAATCCTTGCCTGAGGACCTGCTTCTGGAAGGACCCTCCCAAAGACAGCTTATTATCTTTAGCCCACAAAGCCCTCATTATGGAATGATAAATATCAGTTACATGAACCTGACTTTTCAGGATCTTTCTAATGGAGTGAAGTAGAAAGACTGTCCACTCCAGTATTCTTCCCTGGAGAGTCCTATGGACAGAGGGGGCTGGCAGGCTACAGTCCATGGGCTCACAAATAGTTGGACATGACTGAAAGACTGGCCACTTTCACTTGCAGGAAGGTGTCATAACGCCATACAGCGGGGGATCTAAGTTTGTACTCCAAACAGGAAATCATTCTTCTGATCAAGATTTTAAAATACCCCTCATAATACAGTGCAAATGAGTATACTACCCAAAGCAATCTATAGATCCAATGCAATCCTTATCAAGCTACCAATGGTATTTTTCACAGAGCTAGAACAAATAATTTCACAATTTGTTTGGAAATACAAAAAAGAATAGCCAAAGCAATCTTGAGAAAGAAGAATGGAACTGGAGAAATCAACCTGCCTGACTTCAAGCTCTACTACAAAGCCACAGTCATCAAGACAGTATGGTACTGGCACAAAGACAGAAATATAGATCAATGAAACAAAATAGAAAGCCCAGAGATAAATCCACACACCTATGGACACCTTATCTTTGACAAAGGAGGCAAGAATATACAGTGGAGAAAAGACAATCTCTTTAACAAGTGGTGCTGGGAAAACTGGTCAACCACTTGTAAAAGAATGAAACTAGAACACTTTCTAACACCATACACAAAAATAAACTCAACATGGATTAAAGATCTAAACATAAGACCAGAAACTATACAACTCCTAGAGGAGAACATAGGCAAAACACTCTCCGACATAAATCACAGCAGGATCCTCTATGACCCACCTCCCAGAATATTGGAAATAAAAGCAAAAACAGACAAATGGGACCTAATTAAACTTAAAAGCTTCTGCACAACAAAGGAAACTCTAAGCAAGATGAAAAGACAGCCTTCAGAATGGGAGAAAATAATAGCAAATGAAGCAACTGACAAAGAATTAATCTCAAAAATATACAAGCAACTCCTGCAGCTCAATTCCAGAAAAATAAACGACCCAATCAAAAAATGGGCCAAAGAACTAAATAGACATTTCTCCAAAGAAGACATACAGATGGCTAACAAACACATGAAAAGATGCTCAACATCACTCATTATCAGAGAAATGCAAATCAAAACCACAGTGAAGTACCATTTCACACCAGTCAGAATGGCTGCTATCCAAAAGTCTACAAGCAATAAATGCTGGAGAGGGTGTGGAGAAAAGGGAACCCTCTTACACTGTTGGTGGGAATGCAAACTAGTACTGCCACTATGGAGAACAGTGTGGAGATTCCTTAAAAAATTGGAAATAGAACTGCCTTATGATCCAGCAACCCCACTGCTGGGCGTACACACTGAGGAAACCAGAAGGGAAAGGAGACACGTGTACCCCAATGTTCATCGCAGCACTGTTTATAATAGTGCTGAGGGACTATACATCAGCAACCTAGATGTCCCTCAGCAGACTTATGGGTAAGAAAGCTGTGGTACATATACACAATGGAGTATCACTCAGCCATTAAAAAGAATACATTTGAATCAGTTCTTATGAGGTGGATGAAACTGGAGCCTATTATGCAGAGTGAAGTAAGCCAGAAAGAAAAACACCAATACAGTATACTAATGCATATATATGGAATTTAGAAAGATGGTAACGATAACCCTATATGCGAGACAGCAAAAGAGACACAGATGTATATAACAGTCTTTTGGACTCTGTGGGAGATGGCGAGGGTGGGATGATTTGGGAGAATGGCATTGAAACATGTATAATATCATATGTGAAATGAATCGCCAGTCCAGGTTCGATGCATGATACAGGATGCTCGGGGCTGGTGCACTGGGATGACCCAGAGGGATGGGATGGGGAGGGAGGTGGGAGGGGGGCTCAGGATGGGGAACAGGTGTACACTGTGGCAGATTCATGTTGATGTATGGCAAAACCAAATACAATATTGTAAAGTAATTAGCCTCCAATTAAAATAAATAAATTTATATTAAAAAAAAGAAAAAAATACCCCTCATATAGTCACAATGTACAGCATGTCATCCAGAAAGGCATCCAGTCATCCAAGAGAATATAGACAGGGTGGAGCGACTGCTCAGCTTAAAGAGAGATGCGATGCACAGAATCAACCTAAAGGTATTTCTTGATAAGGAAAGCAGGTAGCTGGCACTTTGCAGAGCAAATTGGAAGAAAGCAAAATCAACAGACATCAATAGAGCATGTTCTTTGTATAAGATCTTCAGTTAAGATTGAGAGTAAGAGTTCTGAGGCAAAGAAGCACCAACTTCAGTCCTGGAAAACTCAGGAAAAGCTACTGAGTTGCATCTGATAAACACACAGGCATACAAAGATAGATTCAAGAACAGATATACCCCAGAGACTGACAAGGTACCTAGCATGTAATCAAAATGCAATAAATGTGAGAAATGAATGAAGTTTATGTGGCACCAGGACAGAGCCCCTCGAATTGGCTCTGCTAACTGATGATAGTAAGTAATGGTGGTAGACTCCTCTCTCCATGAGATTTTCCAGGCAAGAATACTGGAGTGGATTGCCACTTCCTTCTCCAGAGCATCTTCTCCACGTGTTGCAGGTGGATTGTTTACCAACTGAGCCACCAGGGAAGGCCTGATAACTAACGTTTATCTGTCAAAATGCAAACTAAGTGGCACCTGCAACAGAATCAACAGGAAAAAAAAAAAAAAGATTGCTTGTAATGCTGATTACTGAACATCACCCAGAATTACTGAGTCTAAATTTCTCAGCAGCGGTCTTGACAAAATAATGGCTTAATCATTACATCAAATGAATAGCTAATATTAGTGTGTGAATTAATTGTTGGGTACTGTACTAATCACTTTACCTGTATTATTTTTAAATCCATAAAACCTTGATGAAATAAGTGGTAATATTAACCCCATTTTACCAGTGAGATGCCTAATGCAAGGAGAGGTTAAAGACCATTTCCAAGGCCATGCAGTTAATAGTGACAAAGCTGGGATTTGAACCCAAGATGCCAGATTCCTTAATACTCTAAACCAAAATATGATGTTGATTCTCCTTTAACATTATTCATTACAATATCTAGTTCATTTTTGTCTCAGGGTGGCTGTGAGGAAGCTCAGGATACAACTGTTAAAATGCAGACTTAAGGAAAAGGTATTTCCCGAGGCATGAATGACTATTAACTCTGTGGTGAGATGTCTTCATCGTGCCATGAGAAACAAAAGTCAAGTAAGAGGGAAAGGGGCTGAGGATGAGACTGATAATGATCTGGAACCTACTCTCCTATTTATTTTTATGACCATAAAAGACACTGCTCTCTTAATCTTTGACACAGCCTTGAAAACCACAGATCAGATACCTTTACCGGGTTTGAGATGTGAACACTGAGTCTCAGTAAAATCCTGTGACCCCTCAAACTACACAGCTACTCTACAGGGGATCCAGAATTTAAGTTCAGCTCTGACATCTGGCTATATTTGCCCACCGTGTGGTAAAAGGAGGACATGAGCAGGTCAGAGAATGGGAAAGAATGAGAGTGTTAAAAAATAGTAATTTGAACTCAATTTGCATATCTCGGTTTGGTTCAGTTCAGTGGCGCCATCATGTCTGACTTTTTGAGACCCCATAGACTGCAGCACACCAGGCCTCTGTGTCCATCACCAACTCCCGGAGCTTGCTCAAACTCATGACCATTGAGTTGGTGATGCCATCCAACCATCTCATCTTCTGCTGTCCCCTTCTCTTCCCACCTTCAATCTTTCCCAGCATCAGGGTCTTTTCCAATGAGTCAGTTCTTCACATCAGGTGGCTATCACCAGCAAAAAGGAAATTTGTCAATGGGTCCTTAGAGATGCGTACAAAGTGCAAGATAGATAAATGACATCTCTTGAATGATTTTGCTGGTCTTTTATAAAACTGGATTCTGCCTGTAGTTTTATTCAGTTTACCAACATCCATTCTTTAGGATCTGATCACAATGTTTTCAAAGTTGAACATTTTAAACATGTAGACATTGTGCTTTGGCATACTCAAAGTATTAATTTTTAAGTTAAAACTAAAACAAGGCTTGACACTCTCAATAAAATTCAGCTCTGACTAAATACAGTATTTAAAGATGGTAAATGAATTTTAACCTTTCACAGAAAGACGGGAAAACCAACATATATTACGTTAAAACACCCCAGTGTTTTTTCCTCTGTGCATTTTTCAAATGTAATATCCTCCTCCTTCTTCTTGTATCACCCATCCATACAGGCATTGTTTAAATCCTTCTGGTTCCGAAACTTACCATCCACAGTAAAAGAGAAAGTGTTAGTCACTCAGTCCTGTCCGACTCTTTTCAACGCTATGGACTGTAACCCATCAGGCTCCTCTGTCCTTGGGATTCTCCAGACAAGGATACTGGAGTGCGTAAGCCATTCCATTCCTTCTTCTGCATCTGCTCCTCCTATTTGTTTAGCCAAGAGGACTCTCTCTCCTCCTCTGCTCTGTCAATCTCAACCTGCCCTTCAGCTATTTGCTCTTACATCACCTTCGAAAGATCATTCTATCCTCTCCTCTCTTCCTCTCCACTGACCAGTTCCATGAAGAAGTTGAATCAGCTTCTAGACCAAATGATGGCATTCTCTGGGATCACGAGGCACTAGTTCACCAGCCTCTGTTGGTACTTCCCTCACAGAAGTACAACTGTGAGTGAGCATGCGCCCTCAGTTCGTCGTGAGGTCTGTGAGGGCGGGAGTGAAGCTTGTTCACTTCCTGTAGAGCCCCCGGAGCTGATAGATGCCCTGGTGTCCGGTCTCGGCTGTTGTACATGCCTTGAATAATGATCCGGTGTTTTCACCCTCCTCTTTAATGGAACCGTTTCAGCCATGGTAATGAGGAGTTAGAAGTAGCTGTCAGTTCCCCTCTTCGATGACAAGAATCAGGCCAATACATGATTTCCTCAGAGAATATAGTCCAAATGTGACTAATAGGCAGCAAATTGCTGTCTAGGAAACTTTGCCCCAGTTTCCATTATGAATTCTATAATGTGTTTGCAGGGGGCTCTGCCAACCCTGAGAGATGGGGGCACACAGAAACCGCTCAGACTCTCGCCTCATTGCTAATTCCAGAGAGGAGCCCAAAGGCCTTACTCCCATTCCCCGAATCTGGCGTGTACGCCCGCGTTCCTGCCCCTCAGCTGGCTTGGTGCACCTCTTCCCTTCAGACGCCCCTGCCAGATGTCAGTGACCTCAAGAGAAAGTGAAAGGCACGTTGAGCTCTCAGAATCATGTTTGTGGAAGGTGTAGGTGACAAGTAGGTGAGGACCATTAAAAACTGGGCACAGCATGTAAGTCCTGCAGGTGTGGGGCAGACTAAGCTGCAGCCCATCATTTTACTTTAGGGCAAGGGGTCTTATCCTTCTACAGCACTGAGCCACTGTCTCCCAATCACATGTTTGTTTTTAGTAGAGTCACAGGCACACCTGTCGGAAATCGCCAGTAGAGTCATTGAGGGAAGCTGAGTGGAGCAAGATGACAGAGTATGTGAGGGCACCTGGCAAACTGTGTGGGTGTCCATCCCGATGGTACTCTTTTCAGTGGTCAGTCACCATGAGGGCTAAACCATGCGTGTTAATTGGCAAGTGCATTCACTGGATCAGCATTTTGCAACCACATACTGTAGGAGACACAGGTTTGAGCCCCAGGTTGGGAAAATTCCCTAGAGAAGGAAAACAGCTGCCCACTCTGGTATTCTTGCCTGGGAAATCCCCTGGGGTTGCAAAGAATCGGACACGACTTAGTAACTAAACAACAACTGTTCAGTCTACTTAAAGTATTCCATAAACCCTAAAATCATAAAGAAAAAAAATACATTGCAGGGGTATAAAGTCTTAAAAATAAGTTTAAGAGGGTTATATAAATAATCAGATGCATAGTAGGTCAAAGAAGACAGATAAACAGGACAATAACATATAAGCGTAAGTGTAAAACCTGTAGTTTGTACTACTAATTTTGCACTTAAAAATGTTTTTATTAATTACCAGACAGATAAGGAAAATGTGCAAAATGCATTTAAGATTTGGAAAATTATTATAAAACAAGCTATTCCATTTAAAACCAATATAACCATCAACTTTCTGGTCTTGTTTCAACCCCTCTAAAATTCAATTATCTTTTCCTCATCTGAAATAAACATCATCCTGTGATTTGTGTTTGTCACGTCCTTGTTTTGTATTCATAAGCAATGTCTTATTTGGCTTTTAATTTTTTTTTAAACTTCTCGTAAATGACAGAATATTCTGTGCATTACTTTACAACATTCTTTGTTTGCTCAACCTTATGCTCCTGATAATCATCCATGCTTTTAGTGTGCCTATATCCATCCTTTTTTTTTTTTTTAATTGTTTTATAGGCCACTATTTCTCCATCACCTTTCATCCCTGAGGAAAATACAGCTTAAAGCATCTTGTATCTGGCTTCTGGAGCATTTACACAAGAGTTTCTCTGTGGTTGCTTAGGGGGTACTGGTGGGGTCACAGGTTCACAGGACACTTTGTGCAGCGCTGCACAAACTCTTGGTCTCACCTGTGACTTGGAAAACCGCCCTGATGAACCATCTCTTGAGAGTTGACCAGCTTTGTTTTGGCAACACCATATCTTAAATGTGCATCATGCATCTCTCATTTACTGCCTCTTGGTTTTTCTGCAGAATCAGTGGGAGGCCCCTGCAGGACTCCATTCAGCGTTCACTTTTCCTTCCTGCACATAGGCCCTTGTTTTAGGCCAACACACACCTGGTAGGCATAACCCTGACACTACCAGAGGAGGGCAAATTGCTTCCGGAAGTTCTTGTTATCAATTTTCACTCTCATTGGCAGGGCTTCAGATGTTCTGCCCTTGACAAAACATAATACTGTCAGAGTTTGTGCTTTTTAACTGCACCAGTCTAGAATCTGTGACATGGTATCTGAGTGACTTTAATCATTCATTTCCTTGAACATCAGTGAGACTGACCGTCTTTTACACATTTGGTAACTATGTCTACGTTACGTAGGTACACATCCTATGTGAAAGACCTGTCGAAGGTATTGGTCTGTTAATTCACTTGGTTGATTACTTTCTAATGGAATTGAAGTCATTCTTCAGAAATTTTAGGTACATATATTTTCAGATTTATATTTTACAAAGCTATCCTCCCACAATTTGCAACTATGTTTTCTCCTTTGATGTTTTTTGATGAGCAAGTATATTTGCTTTATTGTCACGGGGACTGCTAATATTTCCTTTGAGTATATTCTTGGTTTTGATTTAAGTCTTTTCTAGCCTGAGGTTAAAGAATGAAGTTTTTATATTACTTTCTACAAACTGCATAATTTTGCTCTCACTTTAGTTAATCCACATAAAATTAATAACTTTGCTTTATGAGAAGTAGGGTTCTGATTTTACTTTATATGGAAAATCAGCTTTCCCTGAACCGTTTATACAGGTATTCTTATTTCCACTAATCTAATACACCAGGTATTCCATAGTGAAGCTTATAGATCATCAGGGATCTCTACCTCCACTTTTATTTCTTCCTATGAATCTTCACCTCTATTTTATGTTCCTGACTTAATGTCTCAATTAATCTGCATTTAGATGAATATTTATTATTTGGTAAGGCAATTTCTCATATTCTTCATCTCCTACAAAAATATCTTTATTCTTCTTGACTCTTTTCATTTTTATAAAATTTTGTAGTCCTCTTGTCAGTTTCTAAAATTATCCTGCCATGAATAGTTTGCAACATTTTTGAAATTATGACTTGATTTGAAAAATATTAATTATGATATTAAAATTACCAATCCAGGAATATTATCATTTACTTCTACATTAAGGTTTATTTTTAGTTAATAATGTTTTTTACAATTTTCTTGATAACTGTGCAAACCTTTTGTTACATTTATACTAAAATTCTGTATGTTTTAATGTTATATAAAAGAAATCATTTAAAATTAAATATTAAAATATTTTTGCTAGTGAGATGTGATTAACTTTTATATATTAATTTTAATCCAGTAAGTAGATAATATATTAAGTCTAGTTTTATATATCTGTGGATTATATTGTTTTAAGAAATCATACCATTATTTAGGAACAAGAGATTTTTTTCATATTCATTATATTTCTTTTTTATTTCCATATAAAAATTAATATGATATCCAATGCAGTGATAAATTCATGTGAGAATGATGTTCATCCATGCCTGTTTTATAACCTTACAGGGAATGTGTTCTACACTTTATTATTAAGTATAATGCTTATGCAGTATTTATTTTTTTCTTTCTAAATTATCTTTTTATTGAAGGATAATTGCCTTAGAGAATCTTGTTGCTTTCTCTCAAACCTCAACACGAATCAGCCATAGGTATACATATATCCCCTCCATTTTGAACCTCCCTCTGTACAGTATTTACTTTTTCAGGTAATTTTCATCAGATTAATGAAATGGCACTCTATTCCTAAACTAGCCAAATTTGTATTTTGCCTTTTATATTGTTTTATTTTGTTTGCAATTAGTGGTTGTTGAATTGTATCAAATGCTTTTACTTTACCTGTTAAGTTAATCATATGCTTTTTTTTTTTTTTTTCCTGTTAGTAGGTGAATTGGAGAAACTTCTGTCTTTACATGAAAATATAAACTTCATCCTGGACAAAGCCAAACTCCACTTTCCCACCTGCCTTTCAGTTACATAAGGCCAGGTATTTGGGTTTTAACTAACAAAATATAAGAAGAAATGATCTGCATCACTATCCGGCCTTGCCTTATAAATCCTCCCTTATCTCTCTTTCATTACCTTTCTCATTCCTACTTGGTGGGGAGGAAAGTACCCATAGCATACTTGAAACAAGGGCTTCCCAGTTGGCACTAGTGGTAAAGAACCCGCCTGCTAATGCAGGAGACAGAAGAGGCAAGGGTTCAATCCCTGGATCAGAAGATCCCCTGGAGGAGGCCAGGACAACACACTCCAGTGTTCTTGTCTGGAGAATCCCATGGACAGAGGAGCCTGGTGGGCTACAGTCCATAGGGTTGCAAAGAGTCATACACAACTGAAGCGACTTAGCACTTATGTATGCACTTGAAGGAAAGACAGCAAAGTCTGCCTCAGGTCAGGAGACTATTCACATGTTATTTTTTTCTTTTTGAATCAGTTTTACTAAGATGTGTTCTAAACAATTATTGATTTTGTATAATTTTTCCAAATTTGGCATACTTTTTGTGTGTGCTCAGTCGCTCAGTCGTGTCCAACTCTTTGCTACACTATGGACTATAGCATGCCAGACTCCTTTGTCCATGGGATTTTCTAGTCAAGAATACTGGAGTGGGGTGCCATTTCCTCCTCCAGGGGATCTTCCCAAACCAGGAATCAAACCTACATCTCCTGTGGTTCCTGCATTGGCGGGTGGATTCTTTACCACTGAGCCACCTGATTCTCTTATTAAATATGTCATGTTGATAATATCTGCACTTTTATCTCCTTTTAAAATGCTGATATGTATTGCTTATTTTGTCTTTTAAAAGGAACAATTTTTGAATTAGACTACTTTCTCAAATTTTTTTATTTATATTTTTTAAAATTTGATTTTTATCTTCATTATTTCATTGTATTTATCTATGTTGGGTTTGTTCTACCATCCTTTACATAAACTCCTTAGATCAAATGCATAGATCATTAATTTTAAACTGCCTTCTCTAAAGTAAGTGTGAAACTGTATATTTTCTTAAAATACTGCTTTAGCTGCAACTCAGATTTTTAATGTGATATGTTATAGCTGAATTCTCAATATTTTTCCATTTATTTCTTAATTGATTCTTTGATGAGTAGGTTATTCATGTATATACTTTTAAACTTATTTCATGTGTTATGAATTTTTCCAAGATTACTTATGCTCAGAAAAAGTATTCTATAAATTACTAGCTATTTCACTAGTTATTTTTGAGGCTACCTCAATGGCTAATATGTGGTCAGTTTTTGTTCAAGAACTTCATGTACTTAAAAAGGATGTGTATTATGCAATTGTTAGATGTTTTATATGTGGACATTAGATATAGGGTTTCCAGAAAGTACAGGATGATACATTTAAGCTGAATTTTAGGTACATATATTTTTATGCTTCAAAATATATGTTATTTATCTGAACTCAGATTTAAGGAGGCCTTTATTATTTTTTTTTCCTCCTCTTGCTCAATCTGGCACCTCTACTTAGTTTAGTTGTAGTTTAGTCGCTCAGTCGTGTCCGACTCTTGCGACCCCACGGACTGTAGCCCACCAGGCTCCTCTGTCCATGGGATTCTCCAGGCAAGAATACTGGAGTGGATTGCCATTTCCTTCTCCAGGGGATCTTCCCAACCCAGGAATTGAACCCAGGTCTCCTGCACTGATGGCAGATTCTTTACCAACTGAGCTACGAGATCAGTCCTATTAATTTTGTTGTTTTCTATGTTATTATTTTTGTCTGCTTGATCATTTAGTGAGAGAAGAGTGTTAAAACTTCCCTGTGATTTTGGACTTGTCAAAGTCTTCTTGTATTTTTGTCATTTCATTTATACCATTGAAATTATATAGCTGAATAAAAATTCAAAAAACATATACAGTTCACGTATTAGTTTTTTCTTAAATTATTTATTGATCCTCTTGAGATCTAGTAATGATTTTTGCCTTGCATTCTATTTTCCCTGGTGTCGGTATAGCTATTGCAGCTTTCTATTTGTTTGTATTTTATTCATTCATCAATTCAACACAAATTTATTGAGTGTCTATTATGTGCAATGTATATATCAAAGAAAAAAAATAAGAAATATGAATAAGTCCCTGACCTCACAAATCTTACATTCTAATGGCATGAGATAAAAATTCTGCGTCATTTGATGACATATACTATAAAGAAAACTAATCTTAGAAGACAGATGAGAGTGCCAAATTGGCCTCAGTGTTCTCACAAAAGTACGAAGGTTAGACGGAGAGATGAGACACAACCTGAGTTTCCTTAGTTTATTTTAGTGGCTCATGGAACAAAACAAGGACTTAAAGAGTTAAGTTCTGATGATCTCAAGGAAAATATGTGCACTTAAGGTAACATCATTGGGTCATGTGCTGAATAAGTTCTTGCTCTGAGTACCAGGGCCTTGTCTTCACTTTCACTAATAGCAATTGGATAACGGCTGATAGGGGCTTCGAGGTGGCACTAGGGGTAAAGAACCCGCCTGCTAATGTAGGAGACATAAGAGACATGGGTTCAATCCCTAGGTCAGGAAGATCCCCTGGAGGAGGGCATGGCAACCCATTCCAGTATTCTTCCTGGAGAATCCCGTGGACAGAGGAAACTGGCCGGCTAAGTTCATAGGGTTGGAAAAAGTCAGACATGACTCAAGAGACTTACCTCGCACTCACACAATGATAAAAGGCAAACCTTTTCAGAACACAAGAGATGCCAAGCAAGTGTCATCTTAATTCCTGACTTTGGAGATAAGGGGTGACTAGGATACATACAAAGTAGAAAGGGCAGTGTGAGTAGGCCAGAGCAAAACTCATAAAGGTAAACATTTCTTTTGTCAATCCAAATGCCACTGACCTTTACTGTATGCTCTTTGCATTTCAAATATGTATTCAACACTTACAGAGATGAGCGATGTTTAGCACTCTGAAAATGACTGTATCTTTCTTTTTTTTTTTTTTAAACTTGAACCTCTTCCTTATAAAACTACAGATTTTGAAAGTTCACAGTGTGGAAAGCAATTTAATAAATTTTTAGAGCTGGAGAACTAACATGAAAACGTGTTAGTTGCTCAGTTGTGTCCGACTCCTTGCAACCCCATTGGCAGTAACCTGCTAGACTCCTCTGTCCATGGGATTCTCCAGGCAAGACAACTGGAGTAGGTGGCCGTTTTCTTCTCCAGGGAATCTTCTTGAACTAGGGATTGAACCCAAGTCTCCCACATTGCAGGCAGATTTTTTACTGTCTGAACTATTAAATCTAGAAATAAAATATTGCTGAAGACTTCGGAGTTCTCATCAGGAGTCACTGTAAGCCCCTCACAGAGGCTTATCCCAATCCCAGCACGCTAAACCTGCAATATGTCTTATTTTGTGTATTTGACACTGGGTTGACAGCACATGTTGTGTGCGGTGTAACATGTATTCCATTTCCTGAGGTCAGGAAGAGGTTGTTTTAAGGTCACATTGAAAAACAGTGGTTAAGCCAGTAGAAAATTTGAGTCTGAGGAGTTCCACAGTCTGACCTTCCTTCACTGCCAGCAAGATGCTGGTCCTATCTGAAAATTCAGCCAAGAAACCCCCAAAACAAGACAAAAGCTTCCACAAGACAAAATTTACGCATTAGAAATGCAGAATGGCTATTATTAGAGTTATACAATATATAGTGTGAATGAATCATTTGTCATTTCTTATTAATGAGCTGATGAACAGGGAGAAATAAACAAGTTCTTTAGAGCAACCTGCTTAGCAGAATGGAACGAATTCTGCAGCCTCGGGCACCGGGTAGTATTCAGTAAATTATCTTTGCCCATGAACTAAATGGCACCCCTTAAAGAGTTCATTCACCTCACACGGATGAGCAGTTTACATCAGATAACAGATTTTTCACCTCCGTGACCCCGCCTGCTGCTATTATCGCAAAGATTTGTCACTGTCCTTTCACTTCCATTCCTGGATCAGGCTGGGGAATTGGATGGCTTTGAAAGCATAGACAGTTTTTCCTTTGCCAGTCTTCCAGACATGAATGTGCATATGCCGAACTACTTCATGGGAGGGAAAAGAGATGCTTTAGAAATATTTTGAAGGATGGAAGGACACATGTTCTTATTTCATGTAGCATATCACCATGCTGTGCTGTGATTTGGGGTTACTGAAAAAACAAAGCACATTTATAATTAGTCTATTAATAGTGCTAAGCTAACTTTCATAACATTTATGTTTGGTATCTTGTATTATATATTTTATGTACCAGTATACAATAAGGTACTTTATATGTCAAGCACTCACATACCAATATATTAATTTATTTGATTAATATACATATGTTAATTATTTAATTTTCAATTAACAGATGGTAGATATCATTAGCCAACTTTTAAGTATGTGTTATAGAAACTGAGGTTCAGAGAAATTAATCATGCCTGAACTTATACAAATGATAAGTGCTAGAAATGAACTTAACGTTCAGTGATCTAAAGTGCACACTCTTAAATGCTTTGCCAGGGTCCTGGAACTCGGTCCTTAGTGAGCTTAGACCAGAAATGGGATAGATTAAAAAGATTCAGGGAGTGGAAATTGATCTGATGCTTGGCAAATACAGTGTAAGTAATTAAATTCAAGAGTAACAGTGAAATGAGAACAAATGTCAATAAACCTTTTCAACAAATGAAAAATGGGATACTGCTGAACTGGTCATAGATCAACTCAAAATGAAAGGAGATGAACAGTGAAATAGTTTTCATCTTGGCATAGGACCACTGTTGGCTAATTTCACAATGGCAGTGTAAGTGTGTGTGTGTGCCGTGTGTGTGTCTGGCAGCACTTTGTGAGTCATGTTGGATTTGGTCTTCACAACAGAACCAGCACTGGGCTTCCCAGGCAACATCAGTGGTAAAGAACCTGCCTGCCAATGCAGGAGATGCAAAGAGATGCATGTTCCCTGTGTTGGGAAGATTCTCCAGAGAAAGAAATGGCAACCCACTCTAGTATCATTGCCTGGAAAATTCCGTAGACATAAGAGCCCAATGGGCTACAGTCAATGGGGTCACAGAGAGTCGGACATGACTGAGCAACTGAGCACATAGAACCAGCAAGGTAGTAATTATATTCACTAATTTATGTGTGAACAAACTGAGGCAGAAGGAGACTATATTAATTCTGGAAGGTCCAAAGTCAGCATGCAGTCAAGTCATATTTTAAAATCAGGCATCTTTGTGTTAATTTTAGTGATTCCCCCCCCCATGTGTTCCTATGCTTTTGTCAAGTGTAACCCCATGAACAGTATAAAAAGGCAAAAAGGACACTGAAAGATGAACTCCCCAGGTGGGTAGGTGCCCAATATGCTACTGGAGATCAGTGGAGAAACAACTCCAGAAAGAATGAAGGGATGGAGCCAAAGCAAAAACAACTCCCAGTTGTGGATGTGACTAGTGATGGAAGTCAAGTTCAATGCTACAAAGAACAATATTGCATAGGAACCTGGAATGTTAGGTCCATGAATCAAGGCAAACTGGAAGTGGTCAAACAGGAGATGGCAAGAGTGAACATCAACATTTTAGGAATCAGCAAACTAAAATGGATTAGAATGGGTGAAATTTAACTCAGATAACATTATATCCACTATTGTGGGCAAGAATCCCTTAGAAGAAAAGGCATAGACACCATAGTCAACAAAAGAGTCCTAAATGCAGTACTTGGATGCAGTCTCAAAAATGACAGAATGATCTCTGTTCATTTCCAAGGCAAACCATTCAATATCACAGTAATCCAAGTCTATGCCCCGACCAGTAATGCTGAAGAAGCTGAAGTTGAGTGGTTCTATGAAGACTTACAAGACCTTCTAGAACTAACACCCCCAAAAGATGTCTTTTTCATTATAGGGGACTGGAATGCAAAACTAGGAGGTCAAGAAATACCTGCAGTAACAGGCAAATTTGGCATTAGAATACAGAATGAAGCAGGGCAAAGGCTAACAGAGTTTTGCCAAAAGAATGCACTGGTCATAGCAAACACCCTCTTTCAAGAGAAGACTCTACATGTGGATATCACCAGATGGTCAATACCAAAATCACATTGATTATATTCTTTGCAGCCAAAGATAGAAAAGTTCTATACAGTTAGCAAAAACAAGATCGGGAGCTGACTGTGGCACAGACCTTGAACTCCTTATTGCCAAATTCAGACTTAAACTGAAGAAAGTAGGGAAAACCACTAGATCTTTCAGGTATGACCTAAACCAAATCCCTTATGATTATACAATGGAAGTAACAAATAGATTCAAGGGATTAGATCTGACAGAGTGCCTGAAGAACTATGGATGGAGGTTCGTGACATTGTACAGGAGGCAGGGCTCAAGACCATCCCCAAGGAAAAGAAATACAAAAAAGCAAAATGGCTGTCTGAGGAGGCCTTACAAATAGCTGTGAATAGAAGAGAAGCTAAAGGCAAATAAGAAAAGGAAAGATACACATATTTGAATGCAGAGTTCCAAAGAATAGCAAGGAGAGATAAGAAAGCCTTCCTCAGTGATCAGTGCAAAGAAATAGAGGAAAACAACAGAATGGGAAAGTCTAGAGATCTCTTCAAGAAAATTAGAGATACCAAGGGAACATTTCATGCAAAGATGAGCACAATAAAGGACAGAAATCATATAGACATAACAGAAGCAGAAGATATTAAGAAGAGGTGGCAAGAATACACAGAAGGACTATACAAAAAAGATCTTCATGACCCAGATAATCACTATGGTGTGATCACCAACCTAGAGTGAGATATCCTGGAATGCAAAGTCAAGTAGGCCTTAGGAAGCATCACTGTGAACAAAGCTAGTGAAGGTGATGGAATTCCAGTTGAGTTATTTCAAATCCTGGAAGATGGTGCTGTGAAAGTGCTGCACTCAATATGCCAACAAATTTGGAAAACTCAGCAGTGGCCATAGGACAGAAAAAGGTCAGTTTTCATTCCAATCTCAAAGAAACACAATGTCAAAAAATGTTCAAACTACCACACAATTGCATTCATTTCACACACTAGTAAAGTAATGCTCAAAATTCTCCAAGCCAGGCTTCAACACTACGTGAACTTCCAGATGTTCAAGCTGGATTTAGAAAAGGCAGAGGAACCAGAGATCAATTGCTAACATCTGTTGGATCATTGAAAAAGCAAGAGAGTTCCACAAAAACATCTATTTCTGCTTTATTGACTATGCCAAAGCCTTTGACTGTGTGGATCACAATAAACTGTGGAAAATTCTGAAAGACATGGGAATAACAGACCACCTGAACTGCCTCTTGAACAACCTGTATGCAGGTCAGGAAGCAACAGTTAGAACTGGACATGAAACAACAGACTGGTTCCAAATAGGGAAAGGAGTACATCAAGGCTGTATATTGTCACCCTGCTTATTTAACTTATATGCAGAGTACATCATGAGAAACTCTGGGCTGGATGAAGCACAAGCTGGAATCAAGATTGCTGGCAGAAATATCAATAACCTCAGAAATGCAGATGAAACTGTCCTAATGGCAGAAAGTGAAGAACTAAAGAGCCTCTTGATGAAAGTGAAAGAGGAGAGTGAAAAAGTTGGCTTAAAACTCCAGATTCAGAAAACTAATATCATGGCATCTGGTCCCATCACTTCATGGCAAATAGATGGGAAAACAGTGGAAACTGTGGCAGACTTTATTTTTTTGGGCTCCAAAGTCACTGCAGATGGTGAGTGCAGCCATTAAATCAAAATATGCCTATTCCTTGGAAAAAAAGTTATGACCAACCTAGATAGCATATTAGAAAGCAGAGACATTACTTTGCTAACAAAGGTCCGTCTAGTCAAGGCTATGGTTTTTCCAGGAGTCATGTATGGATGTGAGAGTTGGACTATAACGAAAGCTGAGCACCAAAGAATTGATGCTTTTGAAGTGTGATGTTGGAGAAGACTCTTGAGAGTCCCTTGGACAGCAAGGAGATCCAACCAGTACATTTTCCTAAAGGAAATCAGTCCTGAATATTCACTGGAAGGACTGATAATGAAATTGAAACTCCAGTCCTTTGGCCACCTGATGTGAAAAACTGACTCATTGGAAAAGACCCTGATGCTGGGAAAGAGCGAAGGCAGGAGGAGAAGCGGATGACAGAGGATGAGATGGTTGGATGGCATCACTGACTAGATGGACATGAGTTTAAGTAAACTCTGGGAGTTGGTGATGGACAGGGAGGCCTCGCGTGCTGCAATACATGGGGTTGCAAAGAGTCGAATATGACTGAGCGACTGAACTGAACTGAATTGAGTGAAGGATGCTTACCAGTTGTTCTGAGACTCTCAGTGAAACATCTGTTTACCAGTGAAGCTTAGAAGTGAGGATAGTCAGGAAAATCCCTTCTACAAGTTATGCTTTGGCCAGGCAATGCTGAATTTGAAATTACTTTTGTCGACTGAAAAAATGCGTGCAACCTGAAAGTAGAGAGTTATTTTATTTGGTGAGAATGTTGAGAGACCCGGAGAGAGCATCCCAGGAGCTCTGAGAAAACTGTTCCAAGGAGACAGGAGGGGGAGTCAGGCTAAGTTTGCAACAAAGTGAGCAGGCAGTCTGAAAAGCAAAGATCAGGTGTAAAGTTAAGGAATTTAGCTCTGTATGGGAAGATACAAGCCTCTGGGCTCACTGAATTCATTCCATTCACATGCACCTTGGCTATCTTGGGCCAATCC
Organism: Bos javanicus; assembly: GCF_032452875.1. Classification (NCBI taxonomy): domain Eukaryota; kingdom Metazoa; phylum Chordata; class Mammalia; order Artiodactyla; family Bovidae; genus Bos; species Bos javanicus. The sequence continues at coordinate 5,575,779 of NC_083881.1, forward strand.
TGTTACCTCCTACACCTTGCTTCTCGCGTTCCCCCAGCTCCTCTGCAATCACCTTAGGGGGTGGCAGCATCTGCTGGATCACTGTTTGGGGAGCCCTCATTCACATTTGGAGGCCAGAAATCACTGATGACCATGACATTTCTTGTTTATTGGTATGGCCAGAGATACTTTCATTTCACACTTTTATTATTTTAAAGTTAATTAACAGCTTGGCAGGAAAAATATGAGGGAATGGTTAAGAAGTCAAGGCTGTAACCTATCAGTTCAGTTCAGTTCAGTTCAGTCACTCAGTCGTGTCTGACTCTTTGTGACCGCATGTACTGCAGCACCCCAGGCCTCCCTGTCCATCACTAACTCCTGAAGTTTGCTCAAACTCATGCCCATCGAGTCGGTGGTGCCATCCAACCATCTCATCCTCTGTCATCCCCTTCTCCTCCTGCCTTCACTCTTCCCCAGCATCAGGGTCTTTTCCAGTGAGTCAGTTCTTTGCAGCAAGTGGCCGTGAAGGAGGAAAGGAACAGGCCGAGCTGACTCCATCTTGAAAAAGAAGGAAACTCCATCTTACATTCCCACTGAACTTTGGACTATATGCCTGCCTGCACTTTCAGTGAACTTTGGACTATGTGTGTGGTAGCCATGGGGATAACATACCTAGGGCCCAGCTGGCCTCCTGAACTGATAAACACCAGATTCCATACCAAGATTTCCCATTGCCAAAAAGAATCCAATCATCCCCTGTGTAGTCAGTCACCCTTGTATTCTTTATGGCATCCATTTGTGTAGGCTACAATGTATAACCAGCTGACCCTTCTGAGTATGAATCATGGCTGTAACCTGATTGTATTGAAGGAGGAAACAGACAGAACAGGCTCCATCTTGAAATCAGGACTCCATCTTGGGCAGGACTGTGGATTTTGAGCTATATGCCCAGTATCTATGGAAATGACATACCAACTGGAAAACCAGATCCCCCGATGGAAGAGCCCCAGGGCTCATACCTAGACTCTCCGTCGCCTAAAAGAATACCCTAATTATCTGTGTAACTGAATAGAATCATAAATTCTATTATGCTTTCTGGGGTATGACTACAAGCCTAGTGATAACTGTCCACTATTAATTACCTGGGCTTAAGTCATACGAATCACAGGTTAACTTTGATTATATCTTTCTTTCCTTTGTTCAAACTAGTTTCAGGGAATTTGGGAAGGTGGGTTTGGGCACATACAGCTAGGGTATATAAGGTTTTCACAAAAACTGGTCGGGGTCCCAAGAGAAGACTCTGCCTTGGGCCTGCTGGTGTGATAAACTGCTTTCCACTATCTGCATTGTCCTTTTGAGTGAGTTTGTTTCCTGGAGCGTTTGGCTATAATAGCCAAAGTATTGGCATTTCAGCTTCGGCATCAGTCCTTCCAATGAATATTCAGGACTGATTTCCTTTAGATTGACTGGTTTGATCCTGCAGTCCAAGGGACTCTCAAGAGTCATCCCCACCACCAGAGTTCAAAAGAATCAATTCTTCGGCGCTCAGCTTTCTTTATGGTCCAAACTCTCACATCCACACATGACTACTGGAAAAACCGTAGCTTTTACTAGATGGACCTTTGCCGGCAAAGTAATGCCTCTGCTTTAACCTTTGCTCTAAATGAACATGAAGAATCACCCTCCGGTCATACAGCTCTCTTTGGTTTCACATCATCTTACTTCCACAAGTGTTTATCAGTTTTCGTTGATTTTGCACTTCAATTTGGACTTTCAATGGTAAGTGAACTTTCAAACTTCTTTTAACATAAAACTCAACTTTTTCTTCGCCCTTTCTCAGGATGTTTAAATCTTTTCTGGACTCGATAAAACACTCTCCCCTCTGGGAATGGATACCTGCTCATTGTATTTCTGAAGAAAAGTCCTCTCTCACCTTGAAAACTAGGGAAGGAGACCAGCCTTCACATTTGAAATTATTTCGGCTCCAGCTTTTTGCATATAGTGAAAATTCTTCCTGAGCAGACACCCAGGGCTATTACAGGAGAGAAGAAGAAAATTAGGTTTTTAAAGGTGGGATAAGGGGTTTGGTTCTAAAGTTTAAGAGGCAGGGAGGAGAGGAATAGAGAGAAAGGTGGATGCCAGGAATCTCAGAGCTGGATCTCTGCCAGAAAGGTGTGTGTGTCAGCTGGTAGGTGCTTTGTGGTGGGTTTGCAGGAGGGCCCCTGTGAGAAGCATCACTCAGGCGCTTGGGACTATGATGGATTAGAATATCTTTAAAGGATGAGAGCTTCGTGCTCAACTGAACCCAGGTATGTGCTGGTGACTTGCCATTTTTTAAGCTATAGAGAAATCTATGCTACTGATAATGCACATGTCCTCGCCAGCCACAGGCCAGTCCCTTCAGCAGTGGGACTGAGGGATCTGAGTGATGCCACAGCGCTCACCTGCCCCCTCCAGACACTTTCCGAGAATGCCTCCGTGCAGCCTGCCCCCACCAAATGCTAAGAACATCTGTAAGAGTGGAAGGAGATCCCCACACCTCTGCCAGGGAAAGAGTGATGCTTTCACTGTACGTGGCATTGAATCGGGCATACAGGCGCACCCAGAGCCAGTACAATGCAGCTAGACTACAGAGATCATGGTAGTGAAAGTCGCTCGGTCATGTCTGACTCTTTGTGACCCCATGGTCTATACAGTCCGTGGAATTCTCCAGATCAGAATACTGGAGTGGGTAGCCTTTCCCTTCTCCAGGGGATCTCCCCAACCCAGGGATTGAACCCGGGTCTCCCGCATTGCAAGCGGATTCTTTACCAGCTGAGCCACAAGGGAAGCCCTGGTGAGATCGTGGTAAGCATGCTCTGAATCATCACTGACTGGGCATCCTACGGATGAAATGACAGTAAAACTGCAGTGTGCTATGGGCATAGCTATAGTAACTTTTTCTCTTTTACGTCGTTAATTCCCTCTTATTTTAACTCTCAAGATTACACAGTGAGGTAGATATTTTCCTCTTTTCTTTAAAAATAGAAATAGTTGAAGCTTAGAAATTTACAAATTTGCTTGTGATCACTCTCATTCAACGCAAGGATCAGGATCAGACACTTTGTTGTCCTAACATCAAAGCTCTCCTTTTCTTTCATGATACAACCCTGCTTCTTTGTGCTAATTCTCTGAGTGGCTTTAGGCAAATTGCTTAACTGCTGTGGACCTGAAACTGCACAACTAAGGAGGTAGAACCAAACGATTACCCTCTACAATGTCTCGCAGATTGCATTCCAGGGTAGAGGTAGGGAGCCCTAGGCCACCTCTGCAAATACGTTCCCCTCGAGTAACACACACTAGCATATATTGAAAGTACCAAGTATATAAAACCTGTTTCGCCTCTCCCTCTCTGTCTCTCATTCCTGCTTTGCTCAATGTGCTTTTCTTGGACATTCTGGGAGAAGGCGGCAGTGCAGCAGACTTCTTAAAGCAGGAGCAGCCTTGCTTTCAGTTTGCTCCTTGGACTAGAAGGTACTTACTCTCATCCTTGACAGGTAATAGAACTGTGGTCATTTCAAACCTATTCTTCTTTCACCATCGTCATCAAGAAACAGACAAGTTCTGAGTATATTTAAGGGGTGTCCAATTGCTTCCTCTCTGTTCTAAGTGAGTCCCAGCTGAAGGGTCATGGTTGACGTGGAAACAACAACTGGAGGTTGCTTCTCAGTGTTTCTCATGGTGAATCATGCCAGCTCCTCTGTCACCCCCAAGCTGTCTTGTTGGATTGATACAGAGACATTATGAATTGGAAAAAGATAACCAAAGGTAAATTCCGCAGCATTGGATAATGAGGCAGGAGAAGGTGAAAGACTTACAACTCTAATGTCATACCATCATCCTTCCTTGGAGTCAGTTTCTGGAAATGAAGGTCACACAGTCATCAAGGCAAAATAATGGCAGGCTTTGCGTAGAAGTGTCGCTTAGATTTAACAAGTGAAGGGGGAAATAAATAAATGAGGGATGAGCAAACATCCTTACAATCCAAAATCCCTCTCCTTTAACGTGTCACTAATCTCTGCCACCGGCCACGTGAGATGAAGGATGTGGTGGACACTTTGAAAGAAGGGTAGTGGTACCCTCGTGGAGTGTGGTGCTTATGGAGACGTCCCCAGAGGACATGCTTTGTGTAACATTGTCACGTCCCCATCTGGTACATCTGACTACTCTCCTCCCCAGTGAGGAGGTCAGACTGGAAAAAAGAGAAATAAGAACAAAGCCAAAACCTTGGCTTCAAAATATATTCAGATGACAGAGAGAGAGAGAATATGGATCTGTCTTCATTTTTAGTCCCTCCACATTTATTTGAAAGTATCCTTGCTCTTGATATGATGTAATTTATCAGCTGATTGTATGCTGGCATTGCTCTTGCGTTTACTGTCTGAGCCACCATCCTCCTTCCGTGGATCTGCACGCTCCACAGTGTGTGCTGGGATGGTCAACAGAGACTTACAAAAGGATGGGATAGGAAGAAGGGCTCAAGCCTTAGCACACCATTTGCTAAGAGCGGTTGAAGATCTCCAGCAGGTGGGTGTGCACTGGATGGAATAACATATTTTTCTTGTAGCTGGAGACACACGAAATCCAGGTACCAATGTGAGTTATATTTGAGGAGAGAAAGGACATGATGAAGCAGTATGTCTGTGGTGCAGCTGTTATGTAACAGACTGGAAATGAGTTCTTGGATCAGGGTACCTGAGGATGGTGGGCAGTAGCAGACAAAGTGAAACAGCTTAAGCTGTAGATTATAATCGGTCAGAGCTGGGTATGGAGAGTCTGACCCAGTTTCGAGCCCAGGCTTTCTCCCCAAGGAAACCTGTGTTGTAGACTTGGTTGATGCCCTGGTGGTGACATTCAGCCAGTAACTGTAGTACAGCTATAGAGGAAGTGAGAACACGGAGCAAAGGGTGATAGAAAGTCCTTTTCTGAGAACAGCGACCATACTAGTCACAAAGACTGCTTTGAGTCAAACCTGAGGAGCCAGCTTGTTTGTGTGCATGCTAATTCACTTCAGTTCAGTTCAGTTCAGTTCAGTCGTTCAGTCGTGTCCGGCTCTTTGCGACCCCACAAATCACAGCATGCCAGGCCTCCCTGTCCATCACCAACTCCTGGAGTTCACTCAAACTCACGTCTGTCGAGTCAGTGATGCCATCCAGCCATCTCATCCTCTGTCGTCCCCTTCTCCTCCTGCCCCCAATCCCTCCCAGCATCAGGGTCTTTTCCAACGAGTCAACTCTTCGAATGAGGTGGCCAAAGTATTGGAGTTTCAGCTTCAGCATCAGTCCTTCCAATGAACACCCAGGACTGATCTCCTTTAGGATGGACTGGTTGGATCTCCTTGCAGTCCAAGGGACTCTCAAGAGTCTTCTCCAACACCACAGTTCAAAAGCATCAATTCTTCAGCGCTCAGCTTTCTTCACAGTCCAATTCTCACATCCATACATGACCACTGGAAAAACCATAGCCTTGACTAGATGGACCTTTGTTGGCAAAGTAATATCTCTGCTTTTCAATATGATATCTAGGTTGGTCATAACTTTCCTTCCAAGGAGTAAGCATCTTTTAATTTCATGGCTGCAATCACCATCTGCATTAATTTTGGAGCCCAGAAATATAAAGTCTGACACTGTTTCCACTGTTTTCCCATCTCTTTGCCATGAAGTGATGGGACCAGATGCCATGATCTTAGTTTTCTGAATGTTGAGCTTTAAGCCAACTTTTTCACTCTCCTCTTTCATCAAGAGGCTTTTTAGTTCCTCTTCACTTTCTGCCATAAGGGTTGTGTCATCTGCATATCTGAGGTTATGGATATTTCTCCCAGCAATCTTGATTCCAGCTTGTGCTTCTCCCAGCCCAGCATTTCTCATGATGTACTCTGCATAGAAGTTAAATAAGCAGGGTGACAATATACAGCCTTGACGTACTCCTTTTCCTATTTGGAACCAGTCTGTTGTTCCATGTCCAGTTCTACCTGTTGCTTCCTGATCTGCATATAGGTTTCTCAAGAGGCAGGTCAGGTGGTCTGGTATTCCCATGTCTTTCAGAATTCTCCACAGTTTGTTATGATCCACACAGTCAAAGGCTTTGGCATAGTCAATAAAGCAGAAATAGATGTTTTTCTGGAACTCTCTTGCTTTTTCAATGATCCAGTGGATGTTGGCAATTTGATCTCTGGTTCCTCTGCCTTTTCTAAAACCAGCTTGAACATCTGAGACGTGTCTAACTCTGTGCAACTCTATGGACTGTAGCCCACCAGGCTCCTCTGTCCATAGGATTCTCCAGGCAAGAATACTGGAGAGGGTTGCCATTTCATTCTCCAGGGGATCTTTCCGACCCTGGGATTGAACCTGCATTTCTCATGTCTCCTGCATTGGCACGTAGGTTCTTTACCTCTAGTGCCACCTGGGAAGAGCCAGTTTAGGGAGAGAGAAGCAAGCTTTAAGTGGAGAATCCAAGCTGGAGTTGGTAGAATCTAAAGTATTGAGCATGTCAGAAAAGGGAGGGACCCAAATAGAGGCAGAGAGTCTCAGAGGATGCCTCTGTGAGAAGTGAAATGTAAAGAACTCTGGGCTTGTGTGGATCTTGGATACTTGACCGTCATTCAACTGTTTTGTCCAACTGTTCAAAGGCAAAGAGATAGGATGGACCCCCATTAGGAAGAGATTCAGTCCTTTGAACCACAGTTTTCTCGTCAACCCTCCAACCTAATTATATATGAAATAATATAACAGATGTGAGCAACTGTATAAATAATTGAAATATACTTAGTGTTTTACAGTGTGTTTTGCATGTTTATCTCATTTATTTCTCCAAAAGCAGAGTGCTAGTGTATCCCTGCTATAACCCTGTGAGTTGCACATGCTCTGTCCCCAGGAACATAGGCTCAGATGTTGAACATAGGCTCAAATCTGGGTAATTCGTCATGGGTCACACAGCTAGTAAGTAGCTGAGCCAGTACTTAAATCTAGGAACACCCAAGTCTGTGACTGCTAAGCCCTGTGCCACTCATGTCCTAACCTGTGGGACAATCTGGCAGGATGTCTGCACAGGAGGGTGGTCCAGATGAGGGGCTGTGAGTATTGAAAGGCCTATTACCAAACAAGGTTAGTAAGACATCTGAACAAAGCTTTCCTTCCTGCCTAACTTACCTCCTGCCCTTTTACTGTTTTCCTTAGAGTCTAAGAGGCATCATCACTGACACTTATTTAAAAGACCTGGGTGTTATGACACTTCTCCATTACTTCCCATTGCATCAGATGAAACATTGGAAGGTCCTTTTTTTCTCTTCCATCATCATGCAACACATATTGAATAGGCTGGAATAGCTAATGCTGATAATGATTGACATCAATTTTACCAACTCCTTTAGCTGTTAAACTTCTAAGACCATATCACACACTGAAAGTTTATGAACCTATGATTAACTGAGCTATTTCTATCAGGCCTCATTAAGACACACAAAAAAGTATCTCAAGGTTTGATTCCTCCACATGATTATACACTTAAAGTAGTGATGTGAAATGCAGGCAGGCATTTATGATTGCCGCTTAACTAGTGTTTACCTGCCCAGAGTAGATGCTCAAGCATAATACTTCCATTCCCTGTACATTGATAGCGGAAACTAACTAGCATTCACTGTTAGATCTTAGCAAAGGTACAAACACCCAGACACAGTCTGACATGGCAGCTGTCTCACCACACACAGTCTAACACAATGGTTCTACATACAAACACACATCACTGCGTGACTAGAGTCATGTCCACACATAGAGTCAGACACACATGGTCCTCGACAGAGGATACCACTCTGTCCTCTTTCTTCCTCTGTCTCTCTGCTCCTCCCACTTTTCTTTAACAGCTTCCTCATCTTCATGCACTGCTTTCTGTAGGTTGGGTGGCTTGTTTCCACTTTCGACAAGGTACATTCGTGTCCTAGTTGAGCACATATTTATTCAGTACCCACTGCCTGGGAGGTTATGCTGGACATCGAGGCTGAAAGTATGAATAAGTCACATCAGTTTCTCTCCTCCTGGAGGATGCATTCTGTTGTCAGGAGACAGGAACAAACAAAAGCCAGTGAACAAATATCATCTCAGAACATGAAAAATAAAAGCAAATTTTCACCTTCAGGATGCGTTTTTCATTCTACTCTCTATTCATTCAGCTAGTATCAAGCATCTATTATCTGCCAGGAAGCATATCAGGGACTGAGAATAAAATGGTGAGAAAATGTAACATCCAGCAGGGCAACTCACAGTAGTTCCGGAAGAGGAAGGAGCTCAGGAGACACAGGACTCGTAAGTAAAGCAAGGGGATCCTTACAAAAACAGAGCTGTGTGTCCCACAGCAGACTGCATTAAAACATAGTGAGCCAGAAGGTGACGCACAGAGACCATTAGTCCATGGAGATCGAGGGCCTCCCAGCTGGCTCAGTAGGTAAAGAATCTGCCTGCCACTGTGGCAGATGTAGGAGACGCAGGTTTGATCGCTGGGTCAGGAAGGTCCCCTGAAGGAGGAAATGGCAACCCGTTCCAGTATTCTTGCCTGGGAAATCCCATGGACGAAGGAATCTGGCCAGCCACAATCCATGGGGTCACAAAAGAGTCAGACACGACTTAGCGCCTGAGCATGGAGACAGTAGATGTTACAGGGTAAAGTGGGGAACGTGAATAGGGCCCCTCTTATATAGTGTTGATGTAGGATAGGAATTAGATAGACTAGCTGACTTAAGGAGAGGCAGTATGCAAGGATGTTTTTTGAGGTGAGAAAATCTTAACATTTGTAAAGCAATGGATTTCGCCAGAGGAGGAAAGAGAAAGCAAGCAGAGTCAAAGGAGCAGGAAGCTCCGGATGCGAACAGGTTACGTGTTTCCCCTTCTAGATGCTGGAGGCAAGGAAATAGAGATGTGCTTTGTTGTCACATACTTCAAGCCAAGGGGGAAGAAACCCAGGGAGAATGAGCAACTGGCATCCTTGTCTTTGTCCTACGCTTTGTGGGACTAGGGTTCAAAGTCTCTCTGTCTCTTGGTCCCTCATCTCTAAAACAAAAAGATTATAATTCATAGAATGACACTTACAGGACTGACGGGAGGGTATGAAGAGGTAATATGTGAAAGTGTCATAACAGTGCTTGGCACAGAAGAAGCACAAACTGCTGCTACTATTTTATTATTTATTCTGAAAGTATTTGTTAGTATGATGATGATGTTGACAATGGTTAGAAAACTAACAGTTTTACCCAGTAACTCATGATTACCATTAGTTCCTTCCTCACCATTTATCCCCAAACTCCAAATCAGGCATCTCTGATGTATCACAAGGCAGCTTGCACTTGCTTTATCATAGGCATGAATTCTAAACTCTGCTCTGCCTCCAAGGCCACTGTCATTGAAACCAAAGCAAGCTGTGCTTCTGGCACTACTAGGGCTCGGCAATATTAAAAGGACATGGGTAACAGATTCACAACACCCTTCTGGTTTGATATGTGGCTACTTGTTATTTCATATGATACAAATAATCATAAAATGAAACAGCATCCACTTATAATTTTACAGCCATTGCTCACATGGCTTTTGCCAGGTTTCCCATAATAACATATAATTAGTATATAATCTTCAGGCATAAATAACACCCTAATTAGTCTGTAATCTATAATTATAAGATACTTACAGGCAAGGTGTATGTATGTGTAAATGTGTGTATGAGTGAACTGAGGCAGTCTGAAAAAAAAAAAACAAAACACAGCCTTTTCAATAAAGCAAATAAAAGGGATTATGTAGATTTTATGTGTGAACTATTCTCAGTGCTATTAAAGAACAAGTGAAATGACATAAACCCTGTTTGATGAATTTCTGTCCTCATGACATTCATGGCAACACCTGTATTTGCAAAATGGCAGTAACAGCTATGTGCATTACTAGTCACGACTGAGCAAGCACAGCTGAACAGCAGATATGCAAAGAAGACAGGGCTTCTGGCCTCGTTCATGTTCAGTATGAAGGGCAGAAATGACGTCATTATATAATTTAATATTGTTGTAGAATCTTTTTTCCAGATGAAGAGGTATTCAGAGATTAGTAAGTAAACTAATCATAAAAATTAAGCTTGACTTTGAATCCAAAGTTTTTAGTTCAAAATCATATATTCTTGTGACATCACCATTTAAGATATGAATCAAAGAAAATAATTAAGAGATATCAACCCCCCAAAATCAGCCCAGAAGTTAATCTCTCTGTCTGAAGCCAAGTATACAGAAGGGGAAAAGAACTTGGCAGCTTAGCAAGAGGGAAGGAAAGGGGAGGTAAGCGGTGGACAGAATGTTATCTTGTTTTTAAGGTGCTTACCAGAAACATTAATGAAGGAAATAAGGGAAAAACATCTTCCCCTCATTTTATTAAAAAAAATTCTGCTGTCAATTAACAAAATTTGAGATATGAAAGTCTGAAGATAAAAAGAGTTAAGGAGGAATTACATGTGCCTGAGTACAGCTAAGCTTCCCTAAAAGAACCAGAGAATGACATCAAAAGAAGACAATGTGATTAAGGCTGAGACAGTATTAGGTTAATTCTAGACCGAGTTTATTCCCAGCAGGGCTTGGTCAGAAAGACATTTCTATTCCAGACCCAGCATCTGTTCAATCTAAAGGATGGTTCTGAGGAAGGACGTGTTTACTTTAGTTTCTTAGTTGTTTGCCTTCCACCTGCTTGTGACCATAATTGGATGGAATCACTTATTTGTTCGCAGTATCCTGGTTGTCATGATCACTGAGACCTTTGAATATGAATCTTGTTTATTTGGAAGCTTAAAGTTCAGCAATAGCTTTAGCTGTGCAAGCCACGAGCAAAAGCGGTGAATAATACATAATTAATAAAATTCACATTAATAAAGTTTAGCACCAAAGACGCCTGGTATTCTTCACATAGTATCGTATGAATATGTCAAATGTGAAACAAAATGCTTTCCTCTTTAGGACGGTTGAACTATGCCAGAATATGAGTAAAATTAATCTATGCAATCATTCAGTCACAAAAATATTTTTGAGTATTTTCTACCTACTTGGAAGTTTAAAGCTAATGGTGACACATGGAAACTCTGTCCTGACCATTGATATGGAGTTCTACACTTAGGACATGACTGCAGCTGGGTTGGGCTTCTCAGGTGGCTCAGTGGTAAAGAATCTACCTACTAATGCAGGACACTCAGGAGACGTGGGTTCAGTCCCTAGGTCGGGAAGTTTCCCTGGAGGAGGAAATGGCAACACACTCCAGTGTTCTTACCTGGGAAATCCCCTGGACAGGGAAGACTGGTGGGCTAAAAGGGTCACAGAGTCGGATGTAACTGAGCTAGTGGTCAGTAATACACAGCACAGGGGGTTAAACAACTCGGAATGTTGATTTTCAGGCACCACCTGTGAGAATTTCTAGGCGGGGTCATAGGACTCAGATAAAAAAAAAAAAAAATCGTGTGCCAGGGAGGGCAACCTGAAGCAAGAAATTTAAGAAATCAGGAGGAATGGGAATTATCATCATCTGGGAGCTCTTTTCTGAGGACTCCCAGGATGGGCTTTATAACTAACGAGTAAACCCTTGACAAAGGAAATGGAAAGCGCGACAGGAAGTAGATGGGACCCAGTGAGAAGCCTGGTTTAGACAAATGGTTCTCTCAGAACCAGCGAGGGCTGTGAACAGAACGCAGGCAGACAGACTCAGATGGAGTATTTGATAGCGAGTGACCGGATTCAGCTCAACTGACACAAATTAGAGTCTCACATGGCCAAAAAGATCACATTTGGGATTAGTTTCAGTCTTAGCAGAATCCGGGACTTCGGATGCTGCCTCTTTCTCTGTTTTTATTTTACTCTCCTCAGTGATGGCTTTACTCCCCGGAAAACTTTCCTTGAAGGGGGAAAAAAAAATGTCACCATGAATTCTGAGACTGTGTTTACTGGCTCAGGTGTTCCAGAGAACTCATTTCCCAATAGTTCCTCCCGGACAGGTCTTCCATAACCTCAGTCTTGACTGTGGTTCACAGGTCTCACTCCGTTACTACTGCTAGGAGCACGCAGAGCCCAAGGCTAGTAGCATCCACGGCACATCAGCCTAGTGTGGAAGGATCAGGGCTCCTAAAGGCAGATCAGGTGTTGGAGCAGGAGACGGGGATGGGTGCTGAGCAGTAAATGCATCCTCTGAAGGGGATCATCACACTTCTCTCTCTCACTTGAGCACATACACATGTGCATGCACAACTCTTAGACTATAATTGCAAGTTTTCTATCAATAAGCAAGTGGTAAAGGATTGATACAGGCAAGAAAAAATATAAATTCTTAGTTGCACTTGAAAAAAATGTGCTCAAAGGAATGAAAATTAGAAGAAAAAAAATGGGGCAGCATGTTTCTAACTAATCTAGCAATTGTTCTGTGAAATGAATGGCTGGTATAAATGTGAATTATCACTGGTTAGCTTGGAGCATTTTATTCTTCAACCTGTGTCAGTAAAGTTAAAAAGTATATATATATGCATATATATTGATCTGGTGATATTGATTTTTGGAAATGAACTTAAGGAATTAAAACAAAGGAAGAAAAAAAAGAACCCACTCTATGAAGGTCATTTTGGTGTTATATTTAGTAGCAAAAATGAAGTGCACATGAAAATTAACATTGAAAAAAATTGATTTCTTTAATAGCACAAAATTGTCAAGTTATCTTGAACAAGTTATTCAATCTCTCTGAAACCTAATGTTCTGATTTGCAAAATAAGAAAAACATCTAATGGTATTTATTAAAAGTGAGTTGACAGTGTGTAAAACACCTAGCATAGTGAGTATAGTTGGTTGGGAAATTATAGATTTACTGAAAGAAGAATCATAATTAACATTAAGTTTTATATAGTACAAAGAAGAAAATCCATTACATAATGTTAAATAAAAGAAATCAATAGAAAAAAATGCACACACATGAATAAAAATTTAGGGATCCCTCATTACTGGCGACCCACTCCAGCACTCTTGCCTGGAAAATCCCATGGAGGGAAGAGGAGCCTGGTAGGCTGCAGTCCATGGGGTCGCAAAGAGTCGGACACAACTGAGCGACATCACCTTCACTTTTCACTTTCATGCTTTGGAGAAGGCAATGGCAACCCACTCCAGTGTTCTTGCCTGGAGAATCCCAGGGACCGGGGAGCCTGGTGGGCTGCCATCTATAGGGTCGCACAGAGTCGGACACGACTGAAGCGACTCAGCAGCAGCAGCAGCAGCATTATTACTACTCTTGTGTTAGGGTAGCTACTTATGAATAGGTTTTTTCCCTCTACTTTCCAAATTTACTGTGGCCCTGTGTCTCATGAGGTGTTTGCAACTCTTAGAATAACTAATGTATGTGAAAGCAGCTTACAAAATGAATAGTGTCATACTAAAAGAGAGTGATGAGAGTGGTTATTTCAATGGGGTGAGCGAGACAAGGGACTTGCAATACTAAATTAGCATGTCACAGTAAAACACAGAAGTATTCTGTATAAAAAAGGAATATTTAAGAGTTTGGCTATCTCTCCCAGCTCCCTGGAGGAGAAGGGTCTGAAGACTGGGTGGTGAGCCAGCGCCTTCCGCAGGGCAGAGCAGCAGGGTTGCTCATCCTTCCCTCGTCAAAGCCTGTGTGAACGCAGATTACTGAGCGCAAATGACAACCGAGTGAGAGCTCAATGGGTTATAAATCCAAACATGTTAGGGACCCAGTGAAACCCGTGTGGGAGCAAGTTCCCCACACGGGAACTCGGGGAGAGGAGAAAGTGGAGATTTGTGCACAGTCGCTCAAGCTGCTGCTGGTTGTATTTGAAGCGCCTCTAGCCATGGACGTGGGGATGGCTTAGGTCATTAGAAGAACAGACCAGAGAATGAGTCCCAAGCAGGCAGAGGCTGGACATTGGAAAAGGCTGCATCCAGGAGACCGGGATTCTGTCCGGGACTGTGAGTGGCCACCAGTGTGGCCTCAGGTGAAAAAGTGCCCTCGGACATGAAATGTGGCCCAGACCGCTGTGTTCCCCGGACCAGTGCTGTGAAGAACAGAGGCGATTAATGGGGACTGCTTGGCTGTCCCTCTGTGCTTTTGCCCGGGGAGATATTCTGGTGAACAAAACATAATCTGAGCAAATAAAGGTAAATTATCAGTAATCTGCGTTCTTTACTTTCTGTATTATCTATACATACATATCTTGTTGTTCAGTCACTAAAGTCGTGTCCAACTCTCTGTGACCCCATGGACTATAGCCCCTCAGGCTCCTCTGTCTATGGGATTTCCTAAGGCAAAAATAAAGGAGTGAATTGCCATGCCCTCCTGCAGGGGATCTTCCTGACCCAGGGGTCAAACCCACATCTCTAATGTCTCCTGCATTGGGAGGCAGGCTCTTTACCACTACTGCCACCTGAGAAGCCCTCCTCTACGGGATACCTACCTGAAGAATAGAATGACATTTGGACTAGGAAATCACTGGCTTTTTATTGATCAAGGTCTAAAACAATGTTTATATTTTTGCTTTGAGTAGTTAATGTTCTTTTCTTTCCTCAGTGTCAATTCATTTTTGTTTGGCTGAGCATAGAGGAATGAATCATCTACCATGTACTGAAAAAGAGTGATACAACTTAAGCATGCACGCACGCATGCTAAGCTGCTTCAGTCGTGTCTGACTCGTTGAGACCCTGTGGACTGTAGCCCTGCACCCTTCTCTGTGCGTAGGATTTTCCAGGCAAGAATACTTGAGTGGATTGCCTTGCCCTCCTCCAGAGCATCTTCCCTACCCAAGGCTCATACCAGCGTCTCTTATGTCTCCTGCACTGGCAGGTGGATTCTCTACCTCTAGCGCCACTTGAAAAGCCCAAAACCTAGGACATATGGTGCCAAATATGCCATAATTGCTCTCAGTTTTGAGTGCTGTGTATGAAGCCTATGGGCAGAAACTGATACAAAGGGAACTGATGCTTTTTTCCCATTTAAAAATTCCAGGGACCATGGCACGTGGTATCTGCCCAGTATTTGAGTTGCTTAGCTGTTGGATACAGTGCTTTATTTCTCCTGCTAGCAAAGGCTTTGGCACAGAGTGAGTGTTTAATAAATGATGTCTTATTGAATTATGTAGATGTATCAGGATGAGCTGAAACTGTCGCTGTTGCTATCAGGGGCTGATAAGTTATGTGAGATTTAAAAACAAACTGTTTGGACATAGTACCAGTAACACCAGATGACTGAGAACAGAAAGGAACATGCCATTAGTCAGGGTTATAATTTTGTGAGTAACAAGGTCAGTCAATTTAATAGGAAGGATATGGATCTCCTATGTAGACTGCAAGGAAACTTATTAGATTAAATTAATTGTTTCTAGTAGAAAATAACTCTAATGGTAGAAAATTGTGTTTTCCTTTACATTTTTAGGAGGAAATGTGCTTCTATGTCACTGGCAGAGAGAAATAGGTTTGTTGCCATGAAATCAGAAAGAGTTTAAACAGAGAAAGGCTCTACTGGACATCCTCCAATGTCTGAGGGGAAGAATTTGCAAGACATAAGAAGGGACTAAATCCAGGTTTCCATTATGTGGTAGAGAGACACTGGCTGGTCCTACAGAAGGAAAAATAGCTTCTAGGAAACCAAGGAAAGGACTAGGAGCTACTCAGAAACTCTGTAAAGTGGTGACATTCAATTAGTCCACAGTCCAAATACCTACAAACAAGAAAGCAGATTAATTAAAGTTATCATACTTTTTTTAATTAAATAAAATTACTCATACCTCACATTATATTTAGACTAGAGGATGTAAGCAAGGAACTATTCAGAAAGTGAATGATCCTGTGGCCATCTGATACGTGTTACCTGATAAAGTATAAAGCAAGAGACATCCTTGGGCAATGATTCTAGTCTAAGAGACAGGAAAATTGATTCCCTTAATTCTTGGTCCATTAGCCTAGAAGCACACTGGGAGACAAACACTACTGTCCAGAAAAACATGCATTTGTGTCTAAAGACATCTTCTGTATATGGCACTCACAGCCTTAGCAAGAGTAGCATTGAACTGTATTCCTCATCCAGAAATGTATGACATTATCTAGCAGCTCCGTGGATTCTATAAATATAAATAGCATACTGATAGCAACTAAATAACAAAAATAAGTACAACTTTCATTTATTGATTGTCCCTTGTACCTGACACCATAGTTATTCACTGTATTTTCATTTTTTATAAGATACTACTGTATATATAAATTCTAGTATTTCCATTCTATAGGTTAATAGATTATGTCAGAGCCTGTTCTAGAGCTTACTTAAGGCTAATTTTCTATAAAGTAGTTGCCTGGAAAATCCCATGGACAGAGGAGCCCGGTAGGCTGCAGTCCATGGGGTTGCTATGAGTCGGACACGACTGAACAACTTCACTTTCACTTTTCACTTTCATGCATTGGAGAAGGAAATGGCAACCCACTCCAGTGTTCTTGCCTGGAGAATCCCAGGGACGGGGGAGCCTGGTGGGCTGCCATCTATGGGGTTGCACAGAGTCAGATACGACTGAAGCAACTTAGCAGCAGCAGCAGCAGTGGAGTTGATATTTGAATCACAGTCTGTTTATCTCCAAAGTACATAGGCTTTCTTAATAGAGCATTCTTCTAATACTAATTGATTCTCTGCTAATATTTATAAATATATTCATATCAGCCAATAAAGAGAGGAAGTCATTGCTAGAGAGATAAAGAAAGTGAGGAAAGGAAGTGCATTTGTCTGGAGTCATAAAGTAGAAAGGAAGAAAAATGATATAAATAAAAGAAACAGGATAAAGGAAAAGTTTCCAACTAAGAACCCAGGTTTCTCACCAGATGGTTCCTAAGAATAAAAAGGCCTAAAACGACTTAGAGAGGATTTTCTGTGAGGCATAGTTAGGTCTCCTAAAAATTCTCAGCTTGGTAAGTGCAAATTAAATGTAAAAATAGACATTTTTCATAACATCCCCTATGTAATCTTGTACATTTCAAACTTCAGGAGAAAATTGGATAAAATTGAGTGGAACTGTCAAAATGCATGACCTAATCTGATGCAGCCCTCGCTAAGACAGGGGATTTGCTGGTTGGAGCCCAGACACTTCTTTCAGTCTTTTAAAGCATCTTTCATGGCTCTCCTCACAACCTCCCGTGTTCCTCGACCCAGAGGGCTTCGTGTCAGGGGCTGGGACGGCTTCTCAGCATCCACCTCCCTAAGCTGGTGCCCAGCACGCAGTGGTTTCTCGCTGAGCTTCCCATTTTTTCTTCGTATCCTGCCACTGCCATTTACTTTCTGTGTCATCAACAATAGGTTACTCGATCGCTGTAACCCTCGTTGTCTCCATTTCCATATGTGAGTTCAAATAGCAAAGATAATAACTATCTCAGAGCTGTTGACAGCAGTGTTTGAAATAACATGCACGACTCGGTGGCTAACTCCATGTTGAAAAATAGACTCAAGGCTAGGGCCTGGAGGATATGCAGAGTGGAGGAAAATACTTCTCCTCACTTCAAAGAATCTGTAATCCAGCCAAAGCAGAAGGTTCATTGTGAACAAGTTCGTACAGTGGAATGAGCTTTAAAATCAGGCATGAGCTTGAAACCTACTTTTTCCCCTTACTGGGTGATCTTAAAAAGTTACCTAAAATCCCTACACCTCATGATCAATGGAGCCCTGATATTTATATCAGGGAAGTGTGTGAACATTAGAGATATTGTAGGTTACAAACTTGGAAAAAAGTGTAGATACTCACAAGAGATGTGCATTATCGTCATCATTAATTCAAATAGCATGAACTCATGAAAGCACTAACCCAAGAAAAAGATATATACATAACAAATATCACTGGGAGAGCACAGTGTATAGGATGCTATGATAATTTAGGAGAATAGAGGTGCTTTTAGTTGAAGACAAGAGGACATGAAAAATAGTAGAATAGGATTTCAAGAAAAAGAACATGGGGGAAGTTTTAAGAAGAAAGAACAGCTTGAACTAAAAGATTGCCTCAGGAAACTTGGCGTGGTTTATGTAAGTAGTTTGTTCATTTTAAAACACAGTATAGAATGAATGTTGTTGTTCAGTCGCTCAGTCGTGTCCAACTTTTTGGACCCCATGGACAGCACCAGGCTTCCCTGTCCTTCACTATCTACCAGAGCTTGCTCAAGCTCATGCCCATTGAGTCAGTGATGCCATCCAACCATCTCGTCCTCTGTCATCCCCTTCTCCTCCTGCCCTCAATCTTTCCCAGGATCAGGGTCTTTTCCAATGAGTCGGCTCTTCACATTAGGTGGTCAAAGCACTGGAGCTTCAGCCTCAGCATCAGTCCTTCCAAAGAATATTCAGGACTGCTTTCCTTTAGGATTGACTGGTTTGATCTCCTTGCAGTTCAAAGGGCTCTCAAGAGTCTTCTCCAACACCACAGTTCAAAAGCATCAATTCTTTGCTGTTCAGCCTTCTTTATAGTCCAACTCTCACATCCATACATGACTACTGGAAAAACCATAGCTTAGACTGTACGGAACTTTGTCATAATAATGAAGAAGATTGAGGTTTGGATTGTGTATTCTACTGGTAAAGGAGAATCATTGAAATTTTGAGAGCAGGAAATATTAATGCAGATGTTTCAGAAGGACAAGCACAAGAAAGCTATAGAGTTCAAATGTAGGGAAATACAGTATGGATAAGAACAACTAGAATAAGAGATCAGTAGTCTAACTAGCAATAAATGACAGTGGCTAACATGGTCATCTACTATGTGCCAGATAGCTACTCAGTGCTTTAAAGGCATTGTTTTGTGGTGGTGGTTTAGTTGCTAAGACGTGTCCGACTCTTTTGACCCCACGGACTATAGCTTGCCAGGCTCCTCTGTCCATGGGATTCTCCTGGCAAAATTCTGGAGTGGGTTGCCATTTCCTTCTCCAAGTGATCTTCCCAAACCAGGGATAGAACCTGGGTCTCCTGCATTGCAGGCAGATTCTTGACCAACTGAGCTATGCAGGAAGCTTTGTTTTGTACATC
This sequence comes from Bos javanicus, assembly GCF_032452875.1. Taxonomy (NCBI): domain Eukaryota; kingdom Metazoa; phylum Chordata; class Mammalia; order Artiodactyla; family Bovidae; genus Bos; species Bos javanicus. Next base: position 5,594,825 of record NC_083881.1, read on the forward strand.
CTCACAATTATGTTTTATTTTAATCTATGTTTTGCAAATAAAGGAACTAAAGCTTAGAGCTTAGGGCTTCCTGCATAGCTCAGTTGGTCAAGAATCTGCCTGCAATGCAGGAGACGTAGGTTCTATCCCTGTGTCAGAAAGATCCCCTGGAGAAGGAAATGGCAACCCACTCCAGTATTCTTGCCTGGAGAATCCCATGAACAGAGGAGCCTGGCAGGCTACAGTCCACAGGGTTGCAAGAGTTGGACACGACTCACGACTTAGCTACTAAGCCACCACCACCACAGCTTACAGGGGTGAAGTTAAAGCTCTAGGTCACACCTCAGTTGAGTTATTTTGGGCATAGGATTCAAGTGAAGCATGTTTCACACCAAAATCCATATACTCAAAGGTTTCATACACTGGGTTGTATTTTTTAAATTCTAGATGAAGAGACAACATAAAACAAAGGTGTAGCCAGGAGGGTAATGTCTGGGCATTAAGAAAATGTAAACTATTTTGTGCTTGCATTTGTCTGCCTGCTTTGGAACATAACTCCAAACAAGTTAAACACAAAAGAATTTACTACAGTGGTAAACACATAATTATAAATATATATGTACATTATTTGTTGAATAACTAAGTAAACTGCTCTGCACATTTTATGCCAGACCTGTTAGACATGTGATATACCAGCATCAACACTGAGGGCCTTGGGACTTCCTTGGCAATCCAGTGAGTAAGACTCCGCACTTCCTCTGCAGAAGGCATGGGTTCGATCCCTGATCTGGGAACTAACATCCCTCATGCTGTGAGGCACAGCCTAAAAAAAAAAAAAAAAGAAAGTCAAGGTCTCTCCCGTGGCTAGGCGTTCTCCCGGCCTATACATGGAAGAAGCATGTTCTTGGAGAGTGATGTGACAAACCTTCCCGTGTCCACCTTGTTCTTAAAATCCTGCAGTGGCCTCACAGTGGTACCTGAAGATGAAGTTCATCCTCAGGAAAACACAGCGGAAGAGGCTCTTGTGGCAGGGACCCTGGTTAGCTTTCAAGTCTTAACTTTGCTTTTCCCTTATGCCTGCGGCCAGCACACTGAGTTTTTAGACATTACTGAAACATGTCATGCTATTTCATGTTTCCCTAGCTTTTTACTTGTCATGTCTTTGATCTGGGGTGCTTGGACATGTTTTCATGCTGCTTCTTTTCCTGGCAAATAAAGTCCTCTTGCTGCTGACTCCCATGGGAACTCTCCCTGGGGCCATGCAGCTCAGAACACGTGGCTGGTCGCTCTCCCTTTTCCAGCATGTGGCCCTTTCCTCCATTCTTTGTTTCGCGCTGTGCCATGAGCATCTCTTTTCTGCTTTCTGAGCACCCAGCATTGTGCTCGGCCCACAAAAGTCAGACAAAATATTCACTCAAGTGAGATACTTATACAGCACTGAGCACTGATATTTTCTTAAAGTATTTAGTTGACTGAATGTATTTGTTTTCTCCATCAGAGGACCATAAACTCATTGAAGTTAGGTAAAATGTTACTGAACTTAGTATCCATAGTCTGTAGATGTTTAGAGCTGCTTATTCACTGAACACGCACTAACTGTTCTGGCCTAATTATAATCCTACTCTGAATGTTCTGCTTACTCCATCTCACCAACACTGCAGTTGTTGTCTTCATAACATCTCCATCAGTCTTTCACCATTAACACCACCAAATCATTGTCACCCAACCACATTCTTTGGAAGACAAATTACAAATGATTTGCAATAAGATATACATTTAGAATCCTGATTTACCAGTTACTACCTGCATGAACGGAGAAGGCAATGGCACCCCATTCCAGTGCTCTTGCCTGAAAAATCCCATGGATGGAGGAGCCTGGTAGGCTGCAGTCCATGGGGTCGCTAAGAGTCGGACACAACTGAGCGACATCATCTTCACTTTTCACTTTCATGCATTGGAGAAGGAAATGGCAACCCACTCCAGTGTTCTTGCCTGGAGAATCCCAGAAACGGGGGAGCCTGGTGGGCTGCCGTCTATGGGGTCGCAGAGTCAGACACAACTGACGTGACTTAGCAGCAGCAGCAGCTACATGAACCTGCGTGATATCCTTATCTTTAAAATATGTTAACAAATCCAAGCTCATACTTCTTGCCAGGACAGGCAAGTAAATTAGGAGAGGGGTTGTTGGGGCAGGAATAGCAGCTTTAGAAAAGTCAGCGGACCACGAGGATGGTGGCCTAGTGTCCCAAAGAATCATCTTCTCTAAGTTAGAAATCGGGCTTCTCTTACACTGCAAGGGGAGAGGAGTGTGGTTGGTTGTTGTAAACTTCTTGGTTCTGGACTTCTTCATTCTTACAACCATCCAGCTAGGTCAGGTCACAGTGTTCCTGTTCAGTTCAGTTCAGTAGCTCAGTCATATCCGACTCTTTGTGACCCCATGGACTGCAGGACGCCAGGCCTCCCTATCCATCAATGACTCCAGGAGCCTGCTCAAATTCAGGTCCATCGAGTTGGTGATGCCATCCAACCATCTCATCCTCTGTTGTCCCCTTATCCTCCAGCCATCAACCTTTCCCAGCATCCAGATCTTTTCCAATGAGTCAGTTCTTTGCATCAGGTGCCAAAGTATTGGAGTTTCAGCTTCAGCATCAGTCCTTCAATAAATATTCAGGACTTATCTCCCTTAGGATGGACTGGTTGGATCTCCTTGCAGTCCAAGGGACTCTCAAGAGTCTTCTCCAACACCACAGTTCAAAAGCATCAATTCTTGAGTGCTCAGCTTTACAGGATTCCTGTAAACCTCCTGTAAACCTACAAAGCAAATTGTATTCTCTGTTCTACAACTTTTTATCTCTGTGTGAATGGAAAAGTACATTTAAAGGTCAGAGTTTTGAGAAGGGGCCATCTTGTATATTTCAGGCTAAAAGACAATGTTCTTGCATGTGTGCTAAGTCACTTCAGTCATGTCTGACTCTTTGTGACCCTATGGACTGGAGCCTGCCAGGCTCCTCTGTCCAGGGGATTCTCCAGGCAAGAATACTAAAGTGGTTTGCCATGCTCTCCTCCAGAGGCTCTTCCTGACCCAGAGGTTGAACCTGTGCCTCTTAGTCTGCATTGGTAGGTGGGTTCTTTACCACTAGTGCCACCTGGGAAGCCCAGTCAATAATTTTAACTTATAACAAAATCAGTAGAATTACAGAGGTTAAAGTAAAAGAAACAGATTCAATATGGAGTCAAATTTGAACTTCTTTTTTACAAATAGACATAACAGTACCAATCTACAGATATATAATGATGATGAAATTAGAAGTGACTGCAAGTGCTTAGTTCAGTGATAAGGGTTAATTGATGGAAAGGATTAGGAGGGGAGTTTCATCATATGTCGCATATGAGGCATGGGTGTATACAGTGGTTGAAGTCAACAAATAGTATAAAATCTGTACATTTCATCTTAAAAGAGTAATGATTGATTAATTGATTAATTAATTAAAGGGCAGGAGTCACTGGTGACCATGGTTTTCTGCATCAGCCAGCTGGTTAATGAAAGGGCTTGCACTTCAGAAACTCCTGTTTCCTTCCCTCTGTTTCTGTCCAAGGTTACTCTTGACTTTGGCCACCTACAAGTCAAAACTTGCCCCCATTTGGGCATGGGGACACATCCACTGCCCACAGTCTTCCACCAACTGTTCATAGCTGCACATAATTAAAAATCAAATGTCATAATATCTCAGAGAAGGCAATGGCACCCCACTCCAGTACTCTTGCCTGGAGAGTGCCATGGATGGAGGAGCCTGGTGGGCTGCAGTCCATGGGGTTGCTAAGAGTCAGACACGACTGAGCGACTTCACTTTCACTTTTCATGTTCATGCATTGGAGAAGGAAATGGCAACCCACTCTGGTATTCTTGCCTGGAGAATCCCAGGGACGGGGAGCCTGGTGGGCTGCTGTCTATGGGGTCACACAGAGTTGGACATGACTGAAGCGACTTAGCAGCAGCAGCAGCAGCAATATTCTTGTCCTCCCCTTTTAAACTTTATTTGCCCACTGATCCATCTAGCTTCTAAACATTAAAATCATGAGTTTAGTTTATGTGTGAATTTTTCACTGAATAAACTGCAGCTCAGAGAAGTTAAGTTTTCAAAGTCCCAGAAATATTTTTAAGTACCAAAATCCAGATCTGTGTGAGCACAAATATGCTTGCTCCACTCTAATGCATGACCTGAGAACAAGAGGGTTTTTAGAGTCATCTTGAACAAAGTTGTGTTCTGGAGGAAATGTTCCAATAGAGCCTACCTGTTTAAAAATAGAGCAGACACTTTTAGCCTTTTAGATTTCTGCATGTGTCAGTATTGAAAAGCTAATTAATCCATGTCAATTAGGGGAAAATTATGTTAATTTGCTGTATATTAAATATGTTTTTGTCTCTGCGTCCCAAAGTAGTAGTGAGTTCAGTGTGTCTAATTTTACTTCCCTCTCATTTAATTTGTGTGTTATTACTCAATAAATATTGATCAATTCATTTATCATTCATCAAGTACTTAATATGTGAAAATCTATACAGAAAAACAGAGTGACTATACAGAAAAACATATAAAAGTATGAGAGAATTCCATAGTCAAAACATAGTTTGTGTAAAGTGCTTTTTTCTTGACTAAATTTATTCAAAATATATCAATACAAAAGATGTATTCAGAGGTCGAGGGGCTAAGGGAAGGTCAATTGACTGAGGGAAGGTAGAATAAAAGGGAAATATTCTACTGTGTCCTCAGTCATGTCTGACTCTTTGTGACCCCATGGACTGCAGCCTGCCAGGCTCCTCTGTCCATCAAATTTTCCAGGCAAGAATACTGAGTGGGTAGCCATTCCCTTCCCCAAGGCATCTTCCTGACCCAAGTATTAAAACCGCTTCTGCTCCAGTTCCTGTATTGGCAGGCTGGTTCTTTACCACTGAGCCACCTGGGAAGCCCAACTGTCCCTTTAGAGAAGGAAAAGCAACAACCTGTGCATCCTTTTAATGGGACTATTCTGCCATGTCTTCCCATTGTCCGTCTTACCTTGAGGATGTACAGGCAGATAATGGGAAGTGGAGCTCTCAAAACTCAACAACAACAAAAAAAACCAATCCAGTTAAAACATGGCCACAGGACATGAACAGTAATTTCCCCAAAGAGGATACAGAGATGACAAATAAGGATATAAAAACCCTTTCAAGATCATTAACCATTCAGTTCAGTTCAGTCGCTCAGTCGTGTCCAACTCTTTGCAACTCCATGAATCTCAGCATGCCAGGCCTCCCTGTCCATCACCAAATCCCGGAGTTCACTCAGACTCACATCCATTGAGTCAGTGATGCCATCCAGCCATCTCATCCTTTGTCGTCCCCTTCTCCTCCTGCCCCCAATCCCTCCCAGAATCAGAGTCTTTTCCAATGAGTCAACTCTTTGCATGAGGTGGCCAAAGTACTGGAGTTTCAGCTTTAGCATCATTCCTTCCAAAGAAATCCCAGGGCTGATCTCCCTTAGGATGAACTGGTTGGATCTCCTTGCAGTCCAAGGGACTCTCAGGAGTCTTCTCCAACACCACAGTTCAAAAGCATCAATTCTTCGGTGCTCAGCTTTCTTCACAGTCCAACTCTCACATCCATACATGACCACAGGAAAAACCATAGCCTTGACTAGACGGACCTTTGTTGGCAAAGCAATGTCTCTGCTTTTCAATATGCTATCTAGGTTGGTCATAACTTTTCTTCAAAGGAGTAAGTGTCTTTTAATTTCATGGCTGCAGTCACCATCTGCAGTGATTTTGGAGCCTCCCCCCCCAAAAAAAAAGACTGACACTGTTTCCCCTGTTTCTCTGTCTATTTCCCATGAAGTGATTGGACCAGATGCCATGATCTTTGTCTTCTGAATGTTGAGCTTTAAGCCAACTTTTTCACTCTCCTCTTTCACTTTCATCAAGAGGCTTTTTAGTTCCTCTTCACTTTCTGCTATAAGGGTGGTGTCATCTGCATATCTGAGGTTATGGATATTTCTCCCTGCAATCTTGATTCCAGCTTGTTCTTCTTCCAGTCCAGCGTTTCTCATATACTGTGCATATAAGTTAAGTAAGCAAGGTGACAATATACAGCCTTGATGTATTCCTTTTCCTATTTGGAACCAGTCTGTTGTTCCATGTCCAGTTCTACCTGTTGCTTCCTGACCTGCATATAGGTTTCTCAAGAGGTAGGTCAGGTGGTCTGGTATTCCCATGTCTTTCAGAATTTTCCACAGTTTATTGTGATCCACACAGCCAAAGGCTTTGGCATAGTCAATAAAGCAGAAATAGATGTTTTTCTGGAACTCTCTTGCTTTTTTGATGATCCAGCAGACCATTGATTTGACCAACAAATACAAATTAAAACAATTGTTTATCAGTACTCTTCCTTCTATCAGAATGACTACAGATATGGTTATAACACTAACTGCTGGCAAAGATGTGGAAAAACTGAATTGCTTGTGCATTGGTGGTAGGAATGCAGAATGCTGCAGAAAACCTGAAAAACTGCTTGGCCATTTCTTAGAAAACTAACAATGCAACCAAAATACTGTCTAGACGTTTCACTTTGGGGGCATTTATCCCAGAGAAATAAATTTTTATGTTCACAAAAAAATATCTGAATACAAATGCTCATACTAGCTTTGTTCATAAAAGCCTTAAGCTAGAAAGGACTCAGATATCCTTCAGTGAGCAAATGATTAAACGAACTGTGGTACATCAACATCATGGAATGCTGCTGCTGCTGCTGCTGCTAAGTCACTTTAGTCGTGTCCTATTCTGTGCGACCCCAGAGACGGCAGCCCACCAGGCTCCCCCGTCCCTGGAATTCTCCAGGCAAGAACACAGGAATGGGTTGCCATTTCCTTCTCCAATGCAGGAAAGTGAAAAGTGAAAGTGAAGTTGCTCAGTCATGTCCGACCCTCAGCGACCCCATGGACTGCAGCCCACCAGGCTCCTCCGTCCATGGGATTCTCCAGGCAAGAGTACTGGAGTGGGGTACCATTGCCTTCTCTGCATGGAATACTACTCAGCAATTAAAAAAAAAAAAAGCCAGATTAATGATACTCACAGCACCTGGATAAATCTTCCAAGAATCATGTTAAGTGAAAAAAGACATTCTCAAAATAACACATACTGCATGGTTCCACTTCTGTAACATACTTGAAATGAGCAAACACTTCTCAATGCTCTCATTCTGATAAATAAAATCCATGATTTTATTTATCAGAAACATGCTGTTTACTTGATTTCCAACAAAATGGGATTTTTGTTTGGCAAGCCACAAAGTATCTTCTTTAAAGAAAGTAATGAAGCTTTAAATGTGAGAAGGAAAATCAAGAGTGTATGTATGGGTGGATATACATGAGGTTGATTTTAATTTATTTTTTTCTATTTAAAAGACACATATATGAATATTTTTATTTAGTTTATTTTTTGTGTAAGTAATGTATTCACATGGTTCAAAATTCCAGGTGTTAAAAGAGTTCATGGTGCAGTGATTCCAGCACTTGGTGTTTCCTTTCTTCCTAGACAATTTCTTAGTTTATTAATTTGTTGTTCTAAAGTGTTTTTGGCTTAGCCTTGAAGCTTTATATAATTTTACTTGATCTACGTTTATCAAGTAAGTCTCCAGATCTCAGATTTTTTTTACCTGCAGCACATCGTTTCTTTGTTTTTTTAATTTTCCTGCTTATAGTCTTCTTAAAGTTTGACAAACCTAGACAGCATATTAAAAAGCAGAGACATTGCCGACAAAGGTCTGTATAGTCAAAGCTATGTGTTTTTTCCAATAATCATGTATGGATGTGAGAGTTGGACCATAAAGAAGGATGAACGCCAAAGAACTGATGCTTTTGAACATCAGTATTGGAGAAGACTCTTGACAGTCCCTTGGCCTTCATGGAGATCAAACCAGTCAGTCCTAAAGGAAATCAACCCTGAATATTTATTGGAAGGACTGATGTTGAAGATGAAGTTCCAATACTTTGGCCACCTGCTGTGAAGAGCTGACTCATTAGAAAAGACCCTAAAGCTGGGAAAGATTGAGGGCAGGAGGAAAAGGGGACGACAGAGGATGAGATGGTTGGATGGCATCACCGACTCAATGGACGTGAGTTTGAGCAGGCTGTGGGAGTGGGTGATGGACAGGGAAGCCTGGCGTGCTGCAGTCCACGGGGTCTCAAAGAGTCGGACACGACTGAGTGACTGAACAAAAATGCCGTCTTACAACATCCTTCACATGTCAAATAGGGTGATTTTTAAGTATTAACTACACTCTATCACTCACTGAATCGCTCACTTCCAGATTTTTCAGAAAAAAATGAAACCTTAACGCCTAACAGTGGTGCCCTCTCCATGTCATGTTTGGGCCTCCCGCCCTCTCCTCTGACATCAGCCTAAACACTCTCCTCTGCTCACCACACGGCGACTGCACTTGCTGTTTCCTCTGCTTGGAATGCTCTTCCACCAGACCTTCTCCTCCCGAGGTTCGTCTGGCTTTCAGAGCTCTGATGAAATATTCCTTTTTCATAAAAGCCTTCTTTATATACACCCTGTCTGAAACTGTCATTCTCCATCCGCATCCTCTCCTTCACTCTGCCAAATTATTCTGCTTCACTTTCTTTGCAGTGTTCCACAATTTACATAATCTCTTTTATGTATTAGTTTACTGTTCTTTTTTCAAACTGACTGATCTCGCAAAAATATGTGTCTAATCAGGATCGGCACAGAGACACCACTCATCTTGTTGACAACTGCATTTTCCTAGAACAGGGCTTGAACACCAAGGATAACTGAGAGCATTTTTGTTGAATGTATAAATGAATAAATAAACCACTAGGTAATTCATACACAAGTTATAAGACCACCACTTCTGTGAATTATGTATATAAGTTATGTAACATCTGAGGGATAATTTTTCCATGTCTATCTGGCCTAATATTAATTCCATGATATGTTTTAAACAATAGGTATTACACTGGTGATAACTCTTTTCTCCTTTTCTCCCTAAGATCCTCATAGCTGGGCTCTAGGGAAAGTGAGAAGAAGAAGACAGAGGAGGAGAGGAGAAAGGGGAGGTGAACAAGGAAAGGGGAAGAAGAGAGAAAAGGGGGAGAGAGAGGGACTGGGAAGGAGAAAAAAAACTCTAAAATCTCAAGAATAAATATAGTCTGTCCATGAGCGCGCACAATTCCATTCTGTTATTCAACCACACAGTGTTAAATTAGGGATCCTGCAGAGGTAATGTCAGAGTTTTCACAAAATTTGACATATGTAATCTTATAAATTACAGGGTTTATTTAATCAAAAAAGAGACAGCTATTTTGAGGGGCAAGTTAGGCATTTTTTTAAATAAAAATAAAGGAATAACCATTTGATTGTCTGGGGATCTTAGTACCCAGGCTGTGTATTTCAGTGTACAAGCTAGCTTGCGTTAGGACAAAATAGTGTATAAAGCGATGTAGATGAATCTGATACCTAGCAGCACTACAAATTCTTTGACTCTCAATGAGCTTAGACTACAAACCACACACACTTAGCACACACCCCTTAGCACTGTGATATTTCTTCCTTTTCATTCTGCAAAGTGGCATGGTATAACATGAGTTTATCTCCATCATGTACAAGTTGAACATATACTTCACTTTACTTGGTGTTATCCCGACTTGTACTCCTTGTCTCAACGTTTTTATTAATAGTTCTCCCTGTTACTGTGAAAGAGTCTGAGTTTGGAAGATAAATTATGTTTATTTTCCCTTGTCAGACATTGCCGGATGGATCAAGAGGAAACTATGCACCTCACCATTCTAAACATTTTCTATAATGTTGCCTAAGAACTCGTCCTTTGTCACTTCATGGCCTGAGCCTAGAGATAATGCAAACAGTAGTTAGGCAAGATGGTTTGACGCTGCTTAACAGTAGTCACAAGCTCTCCAGACCGCCATGGCTGCACCCTTCTGTCTGCTGATAAAACCTTTCCACTAAGCTAATGTCACCTTTTAGATTCTCATAGCAATAGCATTCTATTTTGATACTAAATTCTGTATCAGCTAGTGATTGACTTTGTTGTGGTTATTGTCATTGTTCAGTTGCTAAATTGTGTTCGACTCTTTGTGACCCCGTGGACTGCTACATGATTGACTTTGGCTATGTTTAAAATGTACCTAATGAATAGTGGCTTACACAAAAATGCTCATGTATTTTAACAGAAGAAGAATATGTGATCTTACCATCCCATTCTAGGAGGGCAATTTTCAAATTGTGCCTAGGGACACAGAGCTCCCCCAGACCCTTCCAGGGAAGTGATGAAGCCTACACTATTTCCATTATAATTTTAGGAGATCATTTCCCTATTTTCATTGTGTGAAACATTTGCATTAATGATACAAAAGAAGAGGTGGCTGAAACTATTGGCATCTCAGTACAAATCGAGGCAGCAGAACCATCTATAAGATAAACCACCTGTTTCTTTATTGTCTCATACTTAATGAAAGAAGAATCAAGTCTGTTTTACTTTAAAATGCCTCGATAAAGCTACAGCTATAAGCCAAGAGAAAAGGCTTCAGTATGAAACTTACCTTCCCAGAATCTCAGTCTTGGACTTCTCAGCTCCAGAAGTAAGACAAATGCATTTCTTTTGTTTAAGCCACACAATCTTTGGGAATTTTGCCATAGCAGCCCAAGCTGTAGGCTTTTGGATTAATACATAGAATGATGATAAAAGACATATGTGACCTTGAGTCTTGTTTCTTGGTCTAAAACAGGAGTACCAAGCAAACTCACATTTAAGAGTGTGAACTGTGAAACCAGATTCTCTAAGTCACCGGTCCCCAACATTTTCAGCACCAGAGACTGGTTTCATGGAAAACAGTTTTTCTACCGACTGGGAAGGGAGGAGGGAGATGGTTTGGGGCTGATTCAAGTGCATTACATTTCTTGTGAACTTTATTTCTATTATTATTGCATCAGTTCCACCTCAGATCATTAGACATTAGATCTTAGAGGCTGGGGTCTCCGTTCTAGATTGACTCTATTTCATAATTTTATAATTCTGAATAGGTAAACTACTTCTCTCATTTGCTTCCCCATCAGAAAATGAGGCATTATAATAAAATCTTCCTTATAACACTGTTTGAGAATTAAAGGAGTTAGCATTTAGTATAATGTTGTGCTGCATAGTATGTGGTCAATAAGTGGTATCTAAGGAGAGTGAAAAAGCTGGCTTAAAACTCAGCATTCAAAACACTAAGATCATGGCATCCAGTCCCATCACTTCATGGCAAATAGATGGGGAAACAATGGAAACAGTGACAGACTATTTTCTTGGCAAAATCACTGCAGATGGTGACTGCAGCCATGAAATTAAAAGGCACTTGCTCCTCGGAAGAAAAGCTAAATGACCAATCTAGACAGCATATTAAAAAGCAGAGACATTACTTTGCTGACAAAGGTCCATCTAGTCAAAGCTATGGTTTTTCCAGTAGTCATATATGGATATGAAAAGTGGGATTTGGACTATAAAGAAAGCTGAGCACTGAAGAATTGATGCTTTTGAACTGTGGTGTTGGAGAAGACTCTTGAGAGTCCCTTGGACAGCAAGGAGATTAAACCAGTCAATCCTCAAGGAAATCAACCCTGAATATTCATTGGAAGGACTGATCCTGAAGTTGGAACTTCAATACTACCAGATGCAAAGAACTGACTCATTGGAAAAATCCCTGATGCTGGGAAAGATTGAAGGCAGGAGGAGAAGGGGACAGTAGAGGATGAGATGGTTGGATGGCATCACCAACTCAATGGACATGAGTTTGAACAAGTCCCAGGAGTTGGTGATGGACAGGGAGGCCTGGTATGCTGCAGTCCTTGGGGTCGCAGAGTCAGACACTACTGAGCAACTGAACTGAACTGAGCTGAAGGAGCAGTGCTGAGCTTCCCAGGTGGCGCTAGTGGTAAAGAACCCACCTGGCAATGCAGGAGACCTAAGATACAGGGGTTTGATCCCTGGGTCAGGAAGAGCCCCTGGAAGAGGGCATAGCAACCTACTCCAGTATTCCTGCCTGGAGAATCTCATGGACAGAGGAACCCAGCAGACTGCAGTTTGTGGGGTCACAAAGAGTTGGACATAACTGAGTGACTAAAACTTCACTTTACTTTCAAGGAATAGTATGCGTTCAAATAATACTAATTTTCTCTATTTCACTGTATCTTTACATGTTCAATGTTTGTAATTTATCCCTCAGCCTCTGACACACCTTCTTTAACTTCCAGCCTGCAGGGTCCTCAGATCTAGCCTGTGTCCCAAAGTCCTAGAGCACCTACAGTCCCCGCAGGAGATAACTGGCAGCCGCAGGGTGCGATTAAAATGCAAGAAATAAACGTGGGAAATATTTTTTTAAGGGAAAAAATGGAGCTGCTTCTAAATTTAGTTTGCCTACTAATTAGCAAAGTAATTAAAAAGCACATGGGCTGAGCTGAAAGATCTCTGCCATGCTGGAGTCCTCAGTGGCATCTTCCTGTGGTGAGGAGGAAAGATTGATGGACCCGTCCTCCCCTTCTTTTGTTTTGAAAGCTCTGAGCTGCTTTGAGCTTTGGCAAAGACATTGCCTGTGTCTTTTGTTTTTTTCCCCTCTCTCATGGCAAATGCACAAATCTCAATGTCTGGCCCAAGAATTTCAGCTGCAACAGTAGTGCTTCCCTGCTACTTGCAAAATTTGCAACCCAGAAAGACCTTCAAACATGTAAATGGAACTTCCAAGCAGTTGCCTAAGATGGGCAGGGTGTGTTTTCCCCATTGTACAGATAAGGAAATTGTATTCTATCCCAAATAGACTGTGACCTAGTGGGGAGAGGAGGTCATATTCTATTTATATATGGATTCTCAAACATAGGAACCTGTCTGGGGAATGCATGAGTGAATCCGTCAGTGAGTTTGTGTGGGAGGCACACAGATGTCTCAGGGCGGGTGAGCGGCAGACATTTATGTCCAGTAACCGTCTGTATTGTGGGCTCTACAACTTACCAGCTTGGTGGCCTTCAGTGAAGGACAGACTGTCTGATGAGACCTAATACTTTATTTTCTTGGGCTACAAAATCACTGAGGACTGTGACTGAAGCCATGAAATTAAAAGATGCTTGCTCCTTGGAAGGAAAGGTATGACAATCCTGGACAGTGTATTAAAAAGCAGGCATCACTTTGCTGACAAAGGTCCGTATTGTCAAAGCTATGGTTTTTCCAGTAGTCACGTATGTATGTGAGAGTTGGACCATAAAGGAGGCTGAACGCTAAAGAATTGATGCTTTCGAACTGGTGCTGGAGAAGACTCTTGAGAGTCCCTTGAACAGCAAGGAAATTGATCCAGTCAATCCTAAAGGGAATAAACCCTGAATATTTATTGGGAGTACTGATAGCTCCAACTGGGAGTGCTGAAGCTGAGCTCCATACTTTGGCCATCTGATGCAAAGAGCCCACTCATTGGAAAAGACTCTGATGCTGGGAAAGACTGAACACAGGAGGAGAAGGGGGTGACAGAGGATGAGATGGTTGGATGGCATCACTAACTTGATGGACATGAGTTTGAGAGACATGGGAGACAGTGAAGAACAGGGAAGCCTGGTGTGCTGCAGTCCATGGGGTCACAAAGAGTCAGGCATGACTGAGCAACTGAGCAACAACCAGAAAATGCCTGAGACATAGTAACCACACATTAATCCCAGCAGCCTTTATCTTCTGCTTTCTACTCTACCTGCTTTCAGTATTTGCTGACTTTAACCAGCAATGGTGGCAGCTTGCCTGGTTTCGAACATGCACAAATGTGATGTGGAAATGTGGAAATGTCTTGTCAGTAAAGAGAGGAATTTTGATTTATTAACTCATCATGATCCAACACATGGTAGAATACGCAGTGGACCATAATGTATAAACTACATCATTCAAATGCAAACTAAATATGTTAGACCCTATCCTCATTTGGCATGAATAAGAAAGAGTATAAATGAAGTGCCTACTAAAAGCTAGCCATTGAAATAATTCTTTCCACATATATGCTGTCATTTAATCTATTCCAGCCTGGTAAATAGGCATTCAGTTCAGTTCAGTTCAGTCGCTCAGTTGTGTCCGACTCTTTGCGATCCCATGAACCGCAGCACGCCAGGCCTCCTTGTTCATCACCAACTCCCAGAGTTCACTCAAATTCATGTCCATCGAGTCGATGATGCCATCCAACCATCTCATCATCTGTCGTCCCATTCTCCTCCTGCCCCTAATCCCTCCCAGCATCAGAGTCTTTTCCAATGAGTCAATTCTTCGCATGAGGTGGCCAAAGTATTGTAGTTTCAGCTTCAGCATCTAGTCCTTCCAATGAACACCCAGGACTGATCTCCTAACCATAATTTGACAAACATCTACGTCAAGGGTCAGAGAAGATGAATGTTTGTCCCAAGACAGATAGTTAGAAGATGAGGTTGATATTTAACCAGAAGTATTTTTCCTTCTCATGCCAACAGGCACAGGCACACAAACATGTACACATGTGAACATAGGCCTACTATACGACAGTGCTTATTTTTAAATTTTTGTCATCTTGAGCTATTTAAGTTATTATCATAGAAATAATATTAGATGTGTCCTTAATTTTACTCACTGGGTTTAAGGCTTTATTTTTTCCAGGAATAATATATCCATGCAGCAAGTATATGAAAATATTTTAATATGGTTTTATTTTGTAGATAACATATAAAGAATTAGCCAGTAGGGTTAATAAAACAACTGTAGGCCTATTTCTCTACATTCAGGTCCTTCTGAACATTTCTCTGTGTCCTGTGAAGTTCTCATCTACATGACATGATCATATCAATGTAGGATGGGACCTAGGAGAGGCCACGGCAGTCCAGGAACTTCTGTAGCTGGAAGATAACAAAGGCACCCTGAGATGCTGGCCAGAGGCAGGGCTGTACAGTTCAGTGAGGAAACAGAAGAGGGGTACTGTAGAGGTCCCCTTTACTGTGTGGATGCTGTGTGAAGTGAACCTCATTTCAGCTCTGCTTCTCGCTGGCTAGACATCCTCAGGAAGGACACAACTCTTTTTGAGCCACATTTTCTTATCTATGAAAGGTATGAATAAAATGAAATGCATGTCACAATGTTGTTTTGAGAACTAGATATGCCTGATGTACAAAAACCAGGGCTCAATAAATATCATCTATTTTTACTGTTTTTATTATCAACAAATTTAAATATTTGCAGTTTACCGCTGAGAAAAATTGGATAAAAAGAAAGGAAATGACTTGTTCAAATACACAAATTACTTGTTCAATGGTAGAGCTCTCATAGTGTGTGAGTGTAACTTTTGGCTGAGATACCACTTACCATCTTGGCTACTTCTAGTTGTCTGATCTTGTCTCTCACATTTTCTTGGTCTTGATCATCAGAAGTCAACTGTCCTTGTCTTATTTTCTTTCTGCAGGTGCTTATCACTATCTGATATGCTACATTTTAACTTTCTCCTTAAGAGAGTGTTAAGCTCCATTAGGTCAGGACGCTTAATCTTTTTTCATTGCCTTACCTTTAGTGGCTGGAAAAGTGTTACATAAGTGACCCCATAGACTGCAGTCCAGTCCATGGCTCAAGGCTCCTCTGCCCATAGGATTCTCCAGACAAGAATACTGGAGTGGGTTGTCTTGCCTTTCTCCAGGGGATCTTCCCAACGCAGGGATCGAACCTGGGTCTCCCACATAAGCAGGTAGATTCTTACACTGAGCCACCTGGGAAGCTTGAGTGGTAGATGCCCAATAAATATATACTAATTTAATAATAGACAGATAGCTCATTAATTGTAGAAAGTAAAGGCAAGTTCATCTTATTGCTTAGGATAATCAAGTTGAAATTTTATAGAAAAATGTAGTCCAAGGAACAAAAAGGCATTTATGATAAAGGCTAGGATAAGTACCAAACAGTAAGCCCATGCATGGACTTGTGCATAGATAAAATGCTTTCATTTGGGAAGACCAGAAAGACCTAAGATTAGCAGACAAAAGATTCTTAATATTTTGATTTTCAAAATATGTATTTCTTGCAAATAATCATAATAGATCTGAAACGAAAAGATTTTTCAAAGCCAGTTTCTCCAAAGTTGGTGTGTAATGTTTTCGTTTTCTTTTCTAGTGTTAAGCATTTGACCATCCATGAATAATGTTTTATGAAACAAGAGCTGGTGCAGCAGAGTCAGGCCCAGTATGGAGTGAGAGAAGGCGTTTACTTAGGCACAGAAGGGGAGCAGAACTGCGCTCTCAACCACACAGCTTTGCATCTGCATCTGGCGCCCTTTCTTGCCCTGAAGGAGCCTTCACCTGCTCATTAGACAAGCAACAAAGAGCTAGCCTGTGGAGCATGCATTCATATTCATAACTCAGGTCTGCTGGAATGTTTTCTTATATTTTCTTCTTTCTAGGAGCTCATGGCAACAAGGAACAAATAACCAAGCAAAACAAGCAAGACTGATATGTGGGTCCTTGATTCAACCTTTTCCATCCCTACCTCCACACTGCTGTCCGGAGGTCTTTTCAGCAGTTACAGGACTATGTCGGATTTTCCAGGTCACACTAGTGGTTAAGAATCTGCCTGCCAATGCAGGGGACATAAGAGACGTGGGTTCATTCCCTAGGTTGGGAAGATCCCCTGGAGGAGGGCATGGCAACCCACTCCAGTATTCTTTCCTGGAGAATCCCATGGACTGAGGAGCCTGGTGGTCACAAAGAGTCAGACACAACGGAAGAGACAGCAGGCTCACATAGGACTATGTCACTTCCCTACATTAAAACCTTTCAAAGGCCCATATCATCTATAAAATAAGGTATAAGCTTTTTTTAAAGAAAATGTTTTCTTATTATGTAACGATCTGAATTATCTAACACTCCACAGTCAGATGATTTTTCTTTATATTTCCATAGCATATTTTTAACAGATTATGGTATAATGTTCAAACAAACTGCAGATGTATAAAGTATATATTTTGACAAGTTTTCACCTATGTATATGTCTTTGGAAGCATCAGGAAGAAAATAATGACCCTGCCTCCATCATTTCCAGCAGTCTACTCATGCCCCTTTGCTCTCACTCATCCTGTCCTCATGAAATGACTGAGGAGCTTTCTTTCACTAACCTGCAGTTTATGCTTCATATAGAGCTTTAATGTGTTTACCATTTCTCCCTTTCTCCCTGGTTCTCTCTTCTTTCATAGCCGACAAACAGAACTGGAAATATAGATATTGTTAGAGCAGCTTACACGGGCTCAGAAGTATCGGATGTGTACATCTCTGCCTCTGTCGAGTTACGTCGTGTTGGTAGCCTAGTCACAGGGGTCGTAGAGGTGACATTTACTTCCACAGGAATCATAAAATGCAACAAGGCATAGCTCTTTTTAATAAAAAGTTAGTGGTTGAATTGTGGCCTCACAAAATTTATAGGCTGATGTTTTAACCCAGAGCGTGACTATATAGGGAAATAGGGCTTCCCTGGTGGCTCAGAAGGTACAGAATCTGCCAGCAATGCAGGAGACATGGGTTCAATCCTTGGGTCGGGAAGATCTCCTGGAGAAGGGCATGGCAACCCAGTTCAGTATTCTTGCCTGGAGAATCCCAAGGACAGAGGAGCCTCAGGGGGCTACAGTCCTTGGGGTCACAAAAAACCAGACATGAGTGAGAGACTAACACTTTCACTTTTCAAGGCCTCTATAGGGTTAAGCTAAAATGAGGTCACTAGCATGGACCCCAGTCTAATAAGACTGGAGTACTTATAAGAAGAGTGGGTTAGGACACAGACACACACACATCATGGGAAGACTCAGCAAGAAGACAGCCGTCTGCAAGCCAAGAGGTGAGGCCTCATTAGAAACCCGCCCGGCTGAATCTTGATCTCAGAATTCTAGTCTTCGGAATTGTGAGAAATTTAATTTCTGTTTTTTTCACTCACCCAGTCCATGATACTTTGTTGTGGCAGAAAACAAATACAGATGACAAAATGTTAAGATTCATCAGCATATCATTGCTAAAAACCCTTCAAAGGGTATCACAGTGGCTCTGATACAAAGAGCTCCTGAAACTTTAAAAACAGTAATATTCAACATTTATGGGGAGACAGTTTATTACATGCCAGGTGCTCTGCTTGAGGGGTGCTGCCACAGTCCTGACAGCCCTGCCTCCCTTTGCAGTGGGGAAGGTAGGGGGATGCAGAGGGGTGGGGGGGCAGGAAGGCAGGAAGAGTAACAGAGAAACAGGGAGAGTGGATGCTGGCACTTTCTTTTTTCAATCACCAGCTGTGCAGTGTGAGACTATTCACTTTACTCTATAGTCCTCATTTTCCCCATCTGTAAAATGGATTTGTGTGATTTCCAACAAGCCCATTCATGTTTGTCAGTCTTTAAGTCTAAGTTTCCATGATTTTACAGAAGGGTAAGCTCTTGGTAATTCCTGGTAAGGGGGAAAGGCATCGTCACTGCTTTCATGGGGCTTACATATAATTGAAAAATAAATAAAACTATGTAAGGCCACACCTTCGGAAGTAATAGAAACAAAGACATTATCAGTTACAGAGAAAAGGTGGCTGTGGACTCCTTTCCTTGACTCAAAATTCATGTCTTTAATCAGCTCTCCTCCTCCTTCAGTCACCAAATGTAGTACCCATCACAAAAGAGACAAGGTAGCTTCTCTCATTCTCTTGAGAGGTTACTGTCACCTGTGGCCTAGTCGCCCAGGCTGCATGTCGGCAGCAGCCATCTCCCAGAACACGAGTTCTCCATTGCTCCACTGGGATCCAGAGATACAGCACATCCCCAGTCCATCACAGCCATGACCCCAGCCTCCGGGGTCATCACAGTGCTGCCTGAGCAAACGTTTCTTTTCCAACTGTAATCACTTCTCTGAATGAGACCAGCTCAATTCAACTTTCATTCTAAGTCAATTATTCCAGTAATTCCCTGGCTGGAATACATTCTATAGGTATGCTGCTGCTGCTAAGTCGCTCCGGTCGTGTCCGACTCTGTGCGACCCCATAGACGGCAGCCCACCAGGCTCCCCCGTCCCTGCGATTCTCCAGGCAAGAACACTGAAGTGGGTTGCCATTTCCTTCTCCAATGCATGAAAGTGAAAAGTGAAGGTGAAGTCGCTCAGTCGTGTCCGACTTTTCACGACCCCACAGACTGAAGCCTACCAGGCTCCTCTGTCCATGGGATTTTCCGGGCAATAGTACTGGAGTAGGTAAAAAAAAATATATATATATATATATATATATATATATACACTTTTAATTTTTAATTTAATTTTAATTTCATGGCTGCAGTCACCATCTGCAATGATTTTTGGAGCCCAAAAACATAAAGTCTGTTACTATTTCCATTGTTTCCCCATTTGCCATGAAGTGATGGGACCAGATGCTAAGATCTTCGTTTTCTGAATGTTGAGTTTTAAACCAGCTTTTTCACTCTCCTCTCACTTTCATCAAGAGCCTCTTTAGTTCTTCTTCACTTTCTGCCTTAAGGTATCTGAGGTTATTGATGTTTCTCCTGGCAATCTTGATTCCAGCTTGTGCTTCATCCAGCCTGGCATTTTGTATGATGATGTACTCTGCATAAAAGTTAAATAAGCTGGATAACAATTTACAGCCTTGATGTACTCCTTTCCCAGTTTGGAACCAGCTTGTTGTTCCATGTCCAGTACTAACTATTGTTTCTTGGCCTGCATACAGGTTTCTCAGGAGGCAGGTAAGGTTGCCTGGTGTTCCCATCTCTTGAAGAATTTTCCAGTTTGTTGTGATCCACATAGTCAAAGACTTTGGCTTAGTCAGTAAAGCAGAACTAGATGTTTTTCTTGCTCCTTGGAAGAAAAGCTATGACAAACCAAGACAGCATATTAAAAACCATAGACAGTACTTTGCCAACAAAGGTCCATCTAGTCAAAGCTATGGTTTTTCCAGTAGTCATGTAGGGATGTGAGAGTTGGACTATAAAGAAAGCTGAGCACTGAAGAATTGATGCTTTTGAACTGTGGTGTTGGAGAAGACTCTTGAGAGTCCTTTGAACTGCAAGGAGATCAAACCAGTCAATCCTAAAGGAAATCAGTCCTGAATATTCATTGGAAGGACTGATGCTGAAGCTGAAACTCCAATATTTTGGCCACCTGATGCGAACAATTGACTCATTGGAAAAGACTCTGATGCTGGGAAAAATTGAAGGCAAGAGGAGAAGGGGATGACAGAGGATGAGATGGTTGGATGGCATCGCTGACTCCATGGACATGAGTTTGAACAAGCTCTGGGTGTTGGTGATGGACAGGGAGGCCTGGCGTGCTGCAGTTCATGGGGTCGGGAAGAGTCAGACATGACTGAGCGACTGAACTGAACTGATATATATATATATATATATATATATATATATATATGTATACACACACACACACACACACGTTTCTTCTCTTCCTTTTCTTAAGATTTTTTATTGGTTAAGCCTAGCTCTGAAATTAGGTTACTTCTGGCAAGCCTCTGGAATTTCATCCAGAGCTTATTTTAGCCTGTTGAGACTATGAAATTGGACTCCAGTCTTGTGAGAACTGCCATTCCACAATAGAATTTTTAGAAGTTTTATTTTGGGTCAAATGCAAAAAAAAAAAAAAAAAAAAATCCGAGGACAGCTTGTCTGTTGGCACCAATTCTCGTTTAATACTGAAGGAGAATCAAAAACATATATTTTTAATGGAATAGATGTTATAGGTTGATCCTTTATTTTCTACCCTGTGCTAGATACGGTTCTTCCTCTTCATTATAAAAGATTAATTGTGCCACCATCACTCTTGCAAGGAAATAAATCTCATATGAGAAGTATCAGGTGAATAAATAATCACACAACCATGTGCATGTGCCCTTATGCACAACAGTGAAGGGATTCCTTATCTATAATGTTTGGATGAGTCAAGTAGGACTTCACAGGCATATGTCTTAATGGATGTTTCTACTAGGTTAATAGTATAATATAGAAAATAGGGTATGTAGTATACTGTCCTATTTTAAAGATGATACCCAGAAAATCATCTTGTAAAGGCATAAAAATATCACTGGTGTTAAGAAGACTTGGGTTCAAATCCTAACTCTGTCACTTACTGTTCTGTGAAAGTCACTCAGTAGGACATCAGTGTCCTACTCTTTGTGACCCCATGGACTATACAGTCCATGGAATTCTCCAGACCAGAATACTGGCGTGGGTAGCCTTTCCCTTCTCCAGGGGATCTTCCCAACCCAGGGATCGAACCCAGGTCTCCTGCATTGCAGGAGGATTCTTTACCAGCTGAGCCACAAAGGAAGCTCATCTATTGTTATAATACCTTGTAAATTGTGTTGCATTGTTATTATTAAGATGGTTTTCCCTCCCACAGTACACTGTGTCATTTTACCTCCAGAAAGTAGAAAAATGGGCCCAGTGGGGTGGCAATGTTGTACAATGATTTGGGATACTATTGATGGCCGCCTCAGCTCTTTTTGGTACTGCAGATGCTGCAAAGTGAATAATCGCCTTTCACCTCTCTGTTCAGTCAGAATGCTTTCCGTCTTTGCCTTGATTCAATTCACTCCTGTAAGCCACCTCTCCATAGCAACTCATCCTCTCATTCTCCTTGGCAGATAGTTGTTGTTTTTTTTTTTTTTTCTCATATTCACTGGTAACACAAAGCTTTTTGAAACCCATTCATGCAATCCTGGAAGCATACAACTTGAGAGAGCTAATTCTTACTCTTTTTCCCCGTGATACCATACATGTTGTAGTAAATTGCTTTACTGGCACTACAACACTATTATTATAACTTTAAGTCTTCAAACCAGATAGAGCCCTCCAATATTTTTTAATTCTTTTTGAAACCTGCTTCGCTGTCTATGTTCTTTGCATTTCTACATAAATTTTTAAATCAGCATGTCAACTTTATAAAACATGTTGATAATCTTGATTTGTATTTACATTGACTCTCTTCCTATATTAGGCTGAGAAGAACTGACACTTTAACCTTAGTCTTCCAGTCCCAAAAGCATGATAGATTTTCCATGTGCTTAGAATTTACTTACTTTTAGCAATGTTTTGTAGTTTTCAGTTTGATGTCTTATGCATATAGATCAGTGGAATGAAATAGTAGTTCTAGAAACAGGTCAACATATGCATGTCAATTAATTTTTGATAAAAATGTCATATTAATTCAAAAGGGGAAATAGTCTTTTAAATAAATGTTTATTCAGCAACTGTATATTCACACGAGAAATAACTTTTTCAATTCTTAATTTACAACATATGGAAAAAATTATCTTGAATCATATACCTAAACATAAAAGATGCAATTGTAAAACTTCTACTTGCAAACATAGGAAAAATCTGTAATCTTGCAGGATCTTGTGACAAGTAACAGTTTCTGAGCCAAAACAATAAAAACTTAAGCCATATAAAAATGGTCAGAACTGAATTTCATCAGAGTTGAAAACTTCAGCTCTTCCTAAGTCATGGTCAGGGAATGAAAGACAATCTGAAAAATGCAAGAATATATTCTCAGTCCATGTATCTGATAAAGGATTTGTATTCAGAAATAAAGAATTCTTTCAACTCAATTAGAAGATAGTCCAGTTTAAAAGTGGGAAAACTTTCAGACACTTATCTAAAACATACTAATGGCCAATAATCATTGCTCATTAAAGAAAAAGTGCTTAATGTTATTGGTCATCAGTTTAGTTCAGTCCACTTACTCAGTCGTGTCCATCTCTTTGCAACCCCATGGACTGCAGCACGCCAGGCTTCCCTGTCCATCACCAACTCCCGAAGCTTACCCAAACTCATGTCCATTGAGTCTGTGATGCCATCCAACCATCTCATCCTCTGTCCTCCCCTTCTCTTCCCATCTTCAATCTTTCCCAGCATCAGGGTCTTTTCAAATGAATCAGCTCTTCGCATCAGATTACCAGAGTATTGGAGTTTCAGCTTCAAATCACTCCTCTAGGATGGACTGGTTGGATCTCCTTTCAGTCAAAGGGACTCTCAAGAGTCTTCTCCAACACCACAGTTCAAAAGTATCAATTCTTTGGCAGTCACATCCATACATGACTACTGGAAGGGAAATACAAATTGAAACCACAGTGAAAAAACAGTGTTTATCTACTGGAATGGGCTTCCCTGGTGACTCAGAAGGCAAAAAAGCCACCTGCAATAAGAGAGACCTGAGTCCCATCCCTGATTGGGAAAATCCTTTGGAGGAGGACATGGCAATCCACTCCAGTATTCTTGCCTGGAGAATCCCCAGGGACATAGTAGCCTGGCAAGCTACAATCCACAGGGTCACAAAGAGTCGGACAAGACTGAACAACTAAGCATATCTACTGGAGTAGCTAAAATTCTAAAAAGCCTGACCGTACCACTAGTGGTGAAGAAGATGTAGAATAATTGCAACTTCTGTACACTGCTTTTGTTAAGTAAAATAATAGAACTGCTCTGAAAAACTGTTTAACAATTAATTATACACTGAGCATATGACCCTTTGATTCCACTCCTCTGTATTAATGAACACCTTCTATAGATCCCTTCTGAGTATCATTCACATTCTTTTGACTCCTTAGAACTAAAGGCAACCCAGTGGTAGTGTCAGACTTATTTTCACTTGCTTTCTTTTCTTCTTCTTTTTTTTTAAACTGCATGTCCTAAAAAGAGAAAACAGCTGTTAATGGACAAATTAATGTTAGCAATTAACAAAACTCAGTGAAAATGCAAATATTTTAGGAAACTTGAGAAAATAGATTAAAACTGGTCTCATGCCATCAAAAGTGCTATGCATTTCTTAATCTCTTGGCTTTCTTTTAGAACATTTAGACAAAACTTATACATTTGTCTAGAGTTTTTCTTTTCTAACAGAAACTTGTCTTTTCTGCTGAGGTGATTCTTCTTTTTCTTCTTCTTCTCCTCCTCCTACCCCTCCAGCTCCTGCTCCCCACTGCCTTAGCTCAGGCCTCTCTCACTTAACTAGCTTTGGCAAGTGATGGATATGTTTAAGGTCTTAAAGTTGATCATGGTTTCATGGGTGTATACTTATCCCCAAACTCACTGTGTGGTAAACATTCATATATACAGCTTTTTTGAAATGTTAATTGTAACTCAATAAAAACAAAACAAAAAATATAAAACCAAAAATTTTATCTTTTATAAATACCTATTAAAATATTTAATGATAAAATTATATATCTTCAATTCCCTTCAAAGTAACATGGGATGGAAAACGAGTGGAGATAGATATAAAGCATGGTTAGTTACTAGTTGGTAATTAATGAATCTGGGTGTGGTACGTAATAAATCATTCTCTCTACTTTGTGTATGTTTAACATTTTCTATAATAAGAACAAAGCTACTGGAGGTGATGAAATTCCAGTTGAGCTATTTCAAATTCTGGAAGATGGTGCTGTGAAAGTGCTGTACTCAATATGCCAGCAAATTTGGAAAACTCAGCAGTGGCCACAGGACTGGAAAAGGTCAGTTTTCATTCCAATCTCAAAGAAAGGCAATGCCAAAGAATGCTCAAACTACTGCACAATTGCACTCATCTCACACACTAGTAAAGTAATGCTCAAAATTCTCCAAGCCAGGCTTCAGCAATATGTGAACCATGAACTTCCAGATGTTCAAGCTGGTTTTAGAAAAGGCAGAGGAACCAGAGTTCAAATTGCCAACATCTGCTGGATCATTGAAAAAGCAAGAGAGTTCCAGAAAAACATCTATTTCTGCTTTATTGACTATGCCAAAGCCTTTGACTGTGTGGATCACAATAAACTGTGGAAAATTCTGAAAGACATGGGAATACCAGACCACCTGACCTGCCTCTTGAGAAACCTATATGCAGGTCAGGAAGCAACAGGTAGAACTGGACATAGCACAGCAGACTGGTTCCAAATAGGAAAAGGAATATATCAAGGCTGTATATTGTCACCTTGCTTATTTAACCTATATGCAAAGTACATCATGAGAAACGCTGGGCTGGAAGAAGCACAAGCTGGAATCAAGATTGTTGGGAGAAATATCAATAACCTCAGATATGCAGATGACACCACCCTTATGGCAGAAAATGAAGAGGAACTAAAGAGCCTCTTGATGAAAGTGAAAGAGGAGAGTGAAAAAATTGGCTTAAAGCTCAACATTCAGAAAACGAAGATCATGGCATCTGGTCCCATCACTTCACGGCAAATAGATGGGGAAACAGTGTCAGACTTTATTTTTGGGGTTCCAAAATCACTGCAGATGGTGACTGCAGCCATGAAATTAAAAGATGCTTACTCCTTGGAAGGCAAGTTATGACCAACCTAGATAGCATATTCAAAAGCAGAGACATTACTTTGCCTACAAAGGTCCGTCTAGTCAAGGCTATGGTTTTTCCTGTGGTCATGTATGGATGTGAGGGTTGGACTGTGAAGAAAGCTTAGTGCTGAAGAATTGATGCTCTTGAAGTGTGATGTTGGAGAAGACTTTTGAGAGTCCCTTGGACTGCAAGGAGATCCAACCAGTCCATTACAAAGGAAATCGGTCCTGAGTGTTCTTTGGAAGGAATGATGCTAAAGCTGAAACTCCAGTACTTTGGCCACCTCATGTGAAGAGTTGACTCATTGGAAAAGACTCTGGTGCTGGGAGAGATTGGGGGCAGGAGGAGAAGGGGACGACAGAGGATGAGATGGCTGGATGGCATCACTGACTCGATGGACGTGAGTTTGAGTGAACTCCGGGATTTGGTGATGGACAGGGAGGCCTGGCATGCTGCAGTTCATGGGGTCGGGAAGAGTCAGACACGACTGAGTGACTGACCCGAACTGAACTGATAATAAGTTTACTGAGTTCTTATAAATATATACTTTGAATAGCTTCTAGTATTTAAAAAAAAAAAAGACAAGAAAAAGTCTTCATAAAGGAGAAGAAACTTGTAAGGTAGATTTGAAGGATGTGACCAAAGATAAGAAGAGAGGGAAGATCTGAGGGTCTCTGGGAAGACACTTGGTTTGCAGAACCAATATTTGATAATGGCTTCAAAGCCTCATTTTTCTTACTTGACGGGCTCTTTAAGAGCAGAAATTGTGAGGATAAATAGCAAAGAGAAAGGAAATATGGTTAATTAAGGAGTTGTGAGGACCTTGCAAAAATAGCTGCTTCAGAAATTGGATTAAGCAACATGTCCTTGAAAAATGAGATCATATTCAGATGAGTATAGCCAGATGACAAGCCCTCGGTAGAGTAATTAAGAGAATGGGTTAATGAGATTACAGTCATTTAAAGTTACTTAGGAAGTGTGTAGTGTACCTAGACACTGCCAAAAACAGACAAACAGCAAGGATGGGTATGTTGAACATCCACATGTGTATATATGCACACACACACACCCATGCAACTTCTTCTTTTGTTCTCCAGAAGGCAATAGATGCCCTCAAATCATATCTGTACTTTATTTAGTCTCTAGTTTGATGAGATCCCTTGAGGATCAAGTTCAGTAACAGTAACAGGCATTTCTTCTCTATTATATACCTTTTCTTAAATTTTTGCTTTTTTTTATCAAAACTGGAAATCAATGCACCCTCAACTAATATGTTAAATAATTTAAGTATTTTAGAAACAAACTTTGGTAAGATGAAATGAGTTTTAAATTCATCTTTTCATTTTTTCAAAGCAGAAGTTATTGATCTCAATATTGAATTTCTTTTCTTTCCATGTGTACGGTGGAATATTTTTTTGAGCTTGAATCTCAGCTTCTGTTCAATGTCACTTACCAAAATGTAACATGATTTTGAAGGGCTTGATCTTATTTTATATTCTCATGTATCACACATGATGAGTTTTTGTCAGGGTGGGAAAAGTTGGCAAGTAGGAATCAGGGAGGAAATGAGAGGCACAGGAGAAAGTGAATGATGGTGAAGAGGATGTAGGATCCATCATACGCTAAAAACACGATTCTAGCCATGAGTTCTCAATGTATAAGCTAGCTCAGTAAGGTATTTAGGATTTGAATATCATCATTCCCATTTCACAGATGAGTAAAATGATTTCAGAGATGTACATCCATTATCATGTACAGTAATAGTGACAGTCAGAATTTGAAATCAATCCTGCCACTTTGAATTCACCCTCTCAGCCTGCTTTTATCAAAATTAAATAAGCCCTTTTTATTATAAACATTATTTGCTCAATAATAAAAATGCATAATTAATCAGCTTAACAACATGAATAATCTACAAAGATTCCACTTTCTCCTGCTACTTCTATGAGATTTCATGTCCTGACTTGTGAAATGAAGTGACTTTTAAAGTCCCTTTAAACAGTCCCATTTTATAATGCATGCATGCGTGCTAAGTCATTTCAGTCATGTCTTACTCTTTGAGACCCTACGATGATAACCCATTAGGCTCCTCTGTCCATAGGATTCTCTGGCAAGAATACTGAAGTGGAGTATCACGCCCTCCTCCAGGAGATTGATCTTCTGGACCCAGGGGTCAAACTTGTGTCTCTTACGTCTGCCTGCATTGACAGGTGATTTCTTTATAACTAGCGCCACCTGGAAAGCATGATTTTATAATATATGACTCCAAAATTTTGTAGAAAAAAATCTAGATTTATTTTGTGTACCTAGTGCATCTACACGAATTAATCATAGCTTTTTGCCACCTAAGATATAATCAAGCAAACTTTATGAAGCACTGTAATATTCCAGGCTATCTGCCACTTCCTGTAATATACTGGAATATAAAGATAAAAGTCATTCCCACTATCTTTTACAAGTTCAAAGAAAGTTACATTGAGAAGAAGAAAAACAAAAGCAAGTAAAGAAACGAGCGATTGTCATGGGAACTCAGAGAAACAGTGATGGCACCTACCTCCACTTACCTTCAGTTCAGTTCAGTTCAGTCTCTCAGTCGCGTCCGACTCTTTGCGACCCCATGAATCGCAGCACGCCAGGCCTCCCTGTCCATCACCAAATCCCGGAGTTCACTCAAACTCACGTCCATTGAGTCAGTGATGCCATCCAGCCATCTCATCCTCTGTCATCCCCTTCTCCTGCCCCCAATCCCTCCCAGCATCAGAGTCTTTTCCAATGAGTCAACTCTTCGCACGAGGTGGCCAAAGTACTGGAGTTTCAGCTTTAGCATCATTCCTTCCAAAGAACACTCAGGACCGATCTCCTTCAGAATGGACTGGTTGGATCTCCTTGCAGTCCAAGGGACTCTCAAGAGTCTTCTCCAACACCACAGTTCAAAAGCATCAATTTGTCGGCGGTCAGACTTATTCACAGTCCAACTCTCACATCCATACGTGACCACAGGAAAAACCATAGCCTTGACTAGACAGAGTTGGCAAAGTAATGTCTCTGCTTTTGAATATGTTATCTAGGTTGGTCATAACTTTCCTTCCAAGGAGTAAGCATCTTTTAATTTCATGGCTGCAGTCACCATCTGTAGTGATTTTGGAGCCCCCCAAAATAAAGTCTGACACTGTTTCTGCTGTTTCCCCATCTATCTCCCATGAAGTGATGGGACTGGATGCCATGATCTTCATTTTCTGCATGTTGAGTTTTAAGCCAACTTTTTCACTCTCCTCTTTTACCTTCATCAAGAGGCATTTTAGTTTTTCTTCACTTTCTGCCATAAGGGTGGTGTCATCTGCATATCTGAGGTTACTGATATTTCTCCAGGCAATCTTCATTTCAGCTTGTGTTTCTTCCAGTCCAGAGTTTCTCATAATGTACTCTGCATATAAGTTAAATAAGCAGGGTGACAATATACAGCCTTGACATACTCCTTTTCCTATTTGGAACCAGTCTGTTGTTCCATGTCCAGTTCTAACTGTTGCTTTCAGGTTGCCATTAAAATTAAATGCTTTAAATATTTAAATATTTCATCATAGAACATCTTTGAAATCCAATGTGTGTTTTATATTTACAATAATCTCCATTCAAATTGCCCCCATTTCAAATACTCAGTGTCTATATAGGTCTATCAGATGGGACTGCACTGCAAAACTCTAGAATTTTACAATTATATTTGCCATAATGGAATAGAGCAACTTTATTACAGAAAAGGTGTAATTATTTTTCCATAGTGATAAACAAAACTATGTCACATTCCCATTTGTTTCTTGAGTTAAGAGTTAAAATTTTTTCCTATTTTATTTATTTATTTATTTATTTTAAATTTTATTTTATTGTTAAACTTTACAATATTGTATTAGTTTTGCCCAACATCGAAGTGAATCTGCCACAGGTATACCCGTGCTCCCCATCCTGAACCCTCCTCCCTCCCCATACCCTCAGGTGATTGTTATTAGAACTGTGCTTCCAAACTCATGTATGAACAACAAGAGACTGTATTATGGTCAAATGTTAAAGAAAGTCTAGCTATAGGAGTCACTAATGTATCTTCTGATATGGTTATTTTTGAGTTCTGTTCCATTAGGCATAGTGATAAAGAAATTTGATAACCAGATGGTGGAGCAAATTTTTTAAAAACTAATCTCACACATTATTGTCAGCTTGTTTCCTTTATTTCTCCTCATTCGGTGTCTCCAAATGAGGAGAAATGTGCTGAGGTATTTTCATAGATCCAACCAAAACTTCCAAGCCAGCAACAGTTCCAACAAGGCCGTAGGGCAGTGCTAACACATAACATACAGCAATGATCTGGTAACCTTCTCAACATCGCATATCAAAATCTCACATACCAGTGTTTCATTATTACATTATTTGAAAGAATATGGTATTTTTCCATTATTATTATTATTATTATAGTCATGATGACATATATAGTTTAGGACAGTTATCTTTTGCATAAACTATGCACTGCATGTAGGAATACATTTCCTTCTCTCTGGCTTATTTTCCAAATGCACCCTGCAGCTCTTCACTTGTATGCCTGACCCATTCAATTGAATCTCCTGTTGCCAACTGATGAATTTTCAGGCCCAAATATCTATTTTTCTTTCCCTCTTAAATTTAAAACCAACTAGAGAACAAATCAAATGAGGATGGAGCCCTCATGGTGGGGTTGGAGCCCTTATCAGGAGGAGGATCAGAGAGCGTGGCCTTTCTCTTTCTGCCACATGAGGACATAGGAAGAAGGTGGCCATCACTAAGCTAAAAAGAGCCTTTCTACAAGGAAATTAATCTCCCTGCACCTCAATCTCAGATGTCCCTGCCACCAGAACTGCAAGAAACAAATTCTTGTCGTTTAAACCACCCAATCTATTCTGTTTTGTTATGGCAGCCTGTGTTGACTAATGTGTGGAAAACTCTGAAAGAGATGGGAATACCAGACCACCTGACCTGCCTCTTGAGAAATATGTATGCAGGTCAGGAAGCACAGTTAGAACTGGATGTGGAACAACAGACTGGTTCCAAAGAGGAAAAGGAGTACATCAAGGCTGTTTATTGTCACCCTGCTTATTTAACTTATATGCAGAGTACATCATGAGAAATGCTGGGCTGGATGAAGCACAAGCTGGAATCAAGGTTGCTGGGAGAAATATCAATAACCTCAGATATGCAGATGACACCACCCTTATGGCAGAAAATGAAGAGGAACTAAAGAGCCTCTTGATGAAAGTGAAAGAGGAGAGTGAAAAAGTTGACTTAAAGCTCAACATTCAGAAAACAAAGATCATGACATCCAGTCCCATCACTTCATGGCAAATAGATGGAAAAACAGTGGAAACAGTGTCAGACTTTATTTTGGGGGGCTCCAAAAATCACTGCAGATGGTGATTGCAGCCATGAAATTAAAAGACACTTACTCCTTGGAGGGAAACTTATGACCAACCTAGACAGCATATTAAAAACCAGAGACATTACTTTGTCAACAAAGGTCCATCTAGTCAAGGCTATGGTTTTTCCAGTAATTATATATGGATGTGAGAGTTGGACTATAAAGAAAGCTGAGTGCCGAAGAATTGATGCTTTTGAACTCTGGTGTTGGAGAAGACTCTTGAGAGTCCCTTGGACTGCAAGGAGATCCAACCAGTCCATCCTCAAGGAAATCAGTCCTGAATATTCATTGGAAGGACTGATGTTGAAGCTGAAACTTCAGCACTTTGGCCATCTGATGCGAAGAACTGATTCATTAGAAAAGACCCTGATGTTGGGAAAGATTGAAGGTAGGAGGAGAAGGGGATGACAGAGGATGAGATGGTTGGATGGCATCATTGACTCAGTGGGAATGAGTTTGAGTAAACTCCGGGAGCTGGTGATGGACAGGGAGCCCTGGCATGCTGCAGTCCATGGAGTCACAAAGAGTCAGACACGACTCAGCAACTGAACTGAACTGTTGACTAACATGTCTTGTATCTATCCCCCAACCCTTCATCATATATAAGGTGGGTATCAGACACTCCATCCCAGCTTCCTTGTTGGATTGTATGGAGGGACTGAGAAACAAACAAGATCATGTCCTAAAAATTGCTTTACAGCCTGTGTGTGTGTGTGTGTGTGCATGCTCAGTTGCTAACTTGTGTCTGACTCTATGACCACATGGACTGTAGCCCACCAGGCTCCTCTGTCCATGGAATTCTCCAGGCAAGAATACTGGACTGGGTTGCTATTTCCTTCTCCAGGGCATCTCCCTGACCCCGGGATTGGAATCTCATTTCCTGCACTGCAGGCAGATATTTTACTGCTGAACCACCTGGGAAGCTCCTTTGCAACCTGTACAAAAGCTATAAAAGTCAGTAAAAAGACTGACTACCAATAGCGTTTCAGTGTCTCTTGTTTTTCCTCTGTAGAATTTCCATCTTTCCAGGCTTGGCCATCTGCTCAGTCCATGGTCACTTCTTATTAAGGAGTGCTAGTGACATTAAGGTAACATGATCAGCGATCACGGCATAGATTAAAAAGCAGCAGTAGCTCTACTGGGAAGTATTCTTGCCAAGCACTGTTGTTAAACTGAATTAGCATCCCATGAGCAGGAGGAGCACAGCAGAGATTCCGCACAGGCCATCCATCAATGGACACTATCAGCGGACCTCGGTTAGAAACACCCCTGTACTGATGGCCCTGTGTAACCTTGGCCAAATCACTTAGCCTCCCTGAACTTGAGTAGTAAAAGCTGCTAAATTGTATTAATAGGAACTCTTATCTTACAAGCCTAGTGAGGAATAAAAATCCTCCAAAGTCCTGACAATTCCTTTGTTCAAGGTGAGGTCCAGGAATAATATGCTGATGGGAGGAAGGGGAAGAGTCAGCAGTGCCTGGGGTGAGCTCTGGATCCAATGTGCGTGGATTCACATCCTTGGCTGCATCATTCAACCACATCATTGAACAGATACATAACCCGTGGTGCTGGGGATACGATATACAAAACATACAAAATTCTTATCCTCATGAGAAGCAAACAGAGAATAAATATATCAAATATTCTATACAATCAGATGCAACAAGTACTATGCAAGAAAATAAAGATATGATGAAAAATACAGAAGTTAGATGTGGAAAGAAACCCCTGTGGATTGAAGGTAAAAAAGTATTCTAAGGAAGGAAATCACCAACTCGACAGACGTGAGTTTGAGCAAGCTCCAGGAGTTGGTGATGGAAAGGGAAGCTGGCGTGCTGTAGTCCATGGGGTTGCAAAGAGTCCGACACGACTGAGTGACTGAACTGAAGAAAGGAAAAGTCAGTGAAGAAGACCCAGCAGAAAAGAACATGATGTTTATGAAGAAAAACAAGAAAACAGGTGTGGCTGGAGCAGATGTGTGAGGGAGGTTGTGCCAGGAAATAAGAAAGGTAAGGCAATCAACTTCAAGTTCATCAATTTTGGAAAGCTTATTATACATTTTAAATTTATTTCTGCAGAATCCAGTATGTTACACCTAATGACTGGAGTTTCGTCAGGATACCATGAAATACTGTATGTGAAAGCACAGTGCGTCTTGAAACTGTAGGAAATCTTCTAAACGGTGACAAATCAGCTGAGCATGCTGCCTGGATCCAGTTCTGTTCTTTCCTGATGAATAACCCACTAGCTACTCTTCTACTTGCTGTTGCTGTTGCTCAGTAGCTAAGGCATGTCTGACTCTTTGTGATCCCATGGACTATAGCCCACCAGGTTCCTCTGTCCATGGATTTTCCACAAGAATATGGAGTGGGTTGCCACTTCCTTCTACAGACCCTTCTACTAATATGACTTAGAGTCTCAAACATCTTGCAAGAGTGATGCACATTCTCTGAATTAACTCAAAAGTTCAGCTGAATTCTTAAATGAGAAAATAGACACAAAGCTTTTAGAAGAGTTCCAGCATTGTCAGTTTTAGCCACTGTTATTATATTCTCAACCCAATCCAGTGTTCTTGCCTGGAGAATCCCAGGGATGGGGGAGCCTGGTGGGCTGCTGTCTATGGGGTCGCATAGAGTCGGACACAACTGAAATGACTTAGCAGCATAATATTCTCATTACTCTTGTAAGATGGTCAGAAAATGTACAAAAGGACTTTGCAAAATCCTTGCTTTGGACTCTCTCCTTAAAGAGATAAGTGGACACTGGCCTCCGTATTTCTTCTTCTCAGTGATACAATCATAAAGGAGACAGACACTCATAAATTAGTTACAATTACATTTCTAATAAAAGATGAGAACTTCAAGAAATTATTTTTTATGGAGCCCCAACATTTTTTAATAAATGTGAGTAAGGTTGATCCTTAAGGTGAGGGTAAAAAGTGAATAAGGATGATGGGGCAGTACTAGTTTTATATATATATATATAATGGAATGAAATGGAATGGATGAATTTAACTGAAATGACCATTATATCTGCTACTGTGGGCAAGAATCCCCTAGAAGAAATGGAGTAGCCATCATAGTCACAAAAGAGTCTGAAAAGGAGTACTTGGATGCAATCTCAAAAACAACAGAATGATCTCTGTTCATTTCCAAGGCAAACCATTCTATATCACGGTAATCTAAGTCTATGCCCCAACGAGTAACGCTGAAGAAGCTGAAGTTGAACGGTTCTATGAAGACATATAAGACCTCCTAGAACTAACACCCAAAAAGGATGTGCTTTTCGTTGTATGGGATTGGAATGCAAAAGTAGGAAGTCATGAGATACATGGAGTAACCGGCAAATTTGGGCTTGGAGTAGAAAATGAAGCCGGACAAAGGCTAACAGAGTTTTGTCAAGAGAATGCACTGGTCATAGCAAACACCCTCTTCCAACAACACAAGAGAAGACTCTACACATGGATATCACCAGATGGTCAATACTGAAATCAGACTGATTATATTCTTTGCAGCCAAAGATGGAGAAGCTCTATACAGTCAGCAAAAACAAGAATGGGAGCTGACTGTGGCTCAGATCATGAACTCCTTATTGCCAAATTCAGACTGAAACTGAAGAAAGTAGGGAAAACCACTAGACCATTCAGGTATGACCTAAATCAAATCTCTTATGATTATATAGTGGAAGTGAGAAATAGATTTAATGGACTAGATCTGATAGACAGAGTGCCTGATGAACTATGGATGGAGGTTCGTGACATTGTACAGGAGACAGGGATCAAGACCATCCCCATGGAAAAGAATGCAAAAAAGCAAAATGGCTGTCTGGGGAGGCCTTACAAATAGCTGTGAAAAGAAGAGAAGCAAAAAAAGCAAAGGAAAAAAGGAAAGATATAAGCATGTGAATGCAGAGTTCCAAAGAATAGCAAGGAGAGATAAGAAAGCCTTTCTCAGTGATCAAAGCAAAAAAATAAAGAAAATAATAGAATGAGAAAGACTAGAGATCTCTTCAAGAAAATTAGAGATACCAAGGGAACATTTCATGCAAAGATGGGCACTATAAAGGACAGAAATCATATAGACATAACAGAAACAGAAGATATTAAGAAGAGGTGGCAAGAATACACAGAAGAACTATACAAAAAAGATCTTCATGACCCAGATAACCACAAGGGTGAGATGATTCACTCACCTAGAGCCAGACATCCTCAAACGCAAAGTCAAGTGGGCCTTAGGAAGGATCATTGTGAACAAAGCTAGTGGAGGTGATGGAATTCCAATTGAGCTATTTCAAATCCTAAAAGATGCTGTGGAAGTTCTGCACTCAATATGCCAGCAAATTTGGAAAACTCAGCATTGGCACAACACTGGAAAAGGTCAGTTTTCATTCTAATCACAAAGAAAAACAATGTCAAAGACTGCTTAAACTGCCACACAATTGCACTCATCTCACAAGCTAGCTAGCTTGGAGAAGGAAATGGCAACCCACTCCAGTATTCTTGCCTGGAGAATCCCATGGACGGGAGCCTGGTGGGCTACAGTCCATGGGATTGCAAAGAGTCGAACACGACTGAACGACTTCACTTCACAAGCTAGCAAACTAATGCTCAAAACTCTCCAAGCCAGGCTTCAGCAGGACATGAACCGTGAACTTCCAGATGTTCAAGCTGGATTTAGAAAAGGCAGAGGAACCAGAGATCAAATTGCCAACATCCATCGGATCATCAAAAAAGCAAGAGAGTTCCAGAAAAACATCTATTTCTGCTTCATTGACTATGCCAAAGCCTTTGATTGTGTGGATCAAAACAAACTGTGGAAAATTCTTAAAAAGATGGGAATACTAGACCACCTGACCTGCCTCTTGAGAAATCTGTATGCAGGTCAGGAAGTAACAGTTAGAACCGGACATGGAACAATAGACTGATTCCAAATAGGAAAAGAAGTACATCAAATCTGTATATTGTCACCCTGCTTATTTAACTTATATGCAGAGTACATCATGAGAAAAGCTGTGCTGGATGAAACACAATCTGGAATCAAGATTGCCTGGAGAAATACCAATAACCTCAGATATGCAGATGACACCACCCTTATGGCAGAAAGTGAAGAAAAACTAAAGAGCCTCTTGATGAAAGTGAAAGAGGAGAGTGAAAAAGTTGACTTAAAACTCAACATTCAGAAAACAAAGATCATGGCATCCGGTCCCATCACTTTATGGCAAATAGATTGGGAAAAAATAGAAACAGTGAGAGACTTTATTTTGAGGGGCTCCAAAATAGCTGCAGATGGTGACTGCAGCCATGAAATAAAAAATGCATGTTCCTTGGAAGAAAAGCTATGACCAACCTAGGCAGCATATTAAAAAGCAGAGACATTACTTTGCCATCAAAGGTCTGTCTAGTCAAAGCTATGGTTTTTCCATATATAGTCACGTATAGATGTGATATTTGGACTCTAAATAAAATTGATCACCGAAGAATTGATGCTTTTTAACTGTGGTGTTGAAGAAGACTCTTGAGAGTCTTTTGGACAGCAAGGAGATCCAACCAGTCCATCCTAAAGGAAATCAGTCCTGACCATTCATGCTGAAGCTGAAATTGCAATACTTTGGCCACCTGATGCAAACAACTGATTCATTTGAAATGACCCTGATGCTGGAAAACATTGAAGGCAGGAGGAGAAGGGGAAAGACAGAGCATGAGATCATTAAATGGCATCACCGACTCTACAGACATGAGTTTGAGTAAGTTCCAGGAGCTGCTGATGGACAGGGAAGCCTGGCGTGCTGCAATCCATGAGTTCACAAAGAATCAGATATGACTGAGCGACTAAACTGATCTGACTGATATATATATAGATATATATGCACATATATAACAAAATATATACACATATAATTATTAGTATTTGTTCACAGTGTTTAATTGAGGTATAGTTGACTTACAATGTTATATTAATTTCAGGTGTATAGCAGAGCAATTCAAGATCTTTATATGTTGCACCCATAGAAAAAAGTTATTATAAAATGTTGACTGTATTCCCTGTGTTGTACGTCAAGTCCCTGTGGTATATTTAGTTTAAAAATGTTAGTTTTCACCTCTTAATCTGCCTCACCCATATCAACTCTCTGGCAACGGATAGTTTATTCTGTATCTTTGACTCTGTTTTTGTTGTATTATATTGTTCATTGATTTTGTTTTTTAGATTCCTCATGTAAGTGAAACATATGGTATTTGTCTTCTTTTGTCTGACTTACTTCACTAGGCATAATACCTCCAAGTCAATTCATGCTGTTGCAAATAGCACGATTTCATTCTTTTTATAGTTGAGAAATATTCCACTTTGCATGTGCACACACCCACACCCACACTTACACATTATACCATACTTCCTTTTTCCATTCATCTGTTGATGGATGCTTCGTTTGCTCTCATATCTTGACTATTGTGAACAACCCTGCTGTGAACACTGGAGTGCATATTCTTTTCAAATTAAAGTTTTTATTTTCTTTATAGAAATACCCAGGAGTAGAATTGCTAGATTAAATGGTAAGTCCATTTTTAATTTTTTGAGGAAACTCCTTACGATTTTCCATAGGGACTATGACACTTTAAGGCCCACTAACAGTATACTAGGGTTTCCTTTTCTCCATATCCTTACCAAGACATTGTTTTTTGTCTTTTTGGCAATAGCAATTCTGGAAAGTGTGAGATGAGACTTCATTGTGAGTTTGACTTGTATTTCCCTGATGACTAGTGATGCTGAGCATCTTTTCATGTGCTATTGCACGTCTATATATCGTCTTTGGAAAAATGCCTATTCAGGGCCTCTGTTCATTTTTAAATAAGATTCATTTTTTTAATGTACTGAGTTGTATTAGTCCTTTATGTATTTAAGCCCTTATCAGACATACTGTTTACAGATAACTTCTCCCATTCAGTAGGTTGCCATTTCATGTGTTCAAGTATTGGGAAAAAATAATATTGTTAAAATGCCTATGCTACTCAAAGAAAGAGAAGGAAATGGCAACCCACTCCAGTACGCTTGCCATGGAAAATTCTATGGATGGAGGAGCCTGATGGGAGGGCTACTGTCCATGCAGTCACAAGAGTCAGACACAACTAAGCAACTTCACTTTCACCCAAAGAAATCTATAGATTCATTTAAATTCCTATCAAAATATTCATCATTTTTTTCCTACAGAACTAGAACAAATAGTCCTAAAATTTTATCAAAACATAAAAGACCCCAAACAGCTAAAGCAATCATGAAGGAAAAAAGAACAAAGGTGTAGATATAATGCTGCTGCTGCTGCTAAGTCGCTTCAGTCGTGTCTGACTCTGTGCGACCCCATAGATGGCAGCCCACCAGGCTCTGCCATCCCTGGGATTCTCCAGGCAAGAACATTGGAGTGGGTTGCCATTTCCTTCTCCAATGCATGAAAGTGAAAAGTGAAAGTGAAGTCGTTATTTGACTTCAAACTATGCAATAAAGCTATAGTAATCAAAAAAGCATGGTACTGGTACAAAAACAGACACATAGAGCAATGGAAGAGCACAGAAAGCACAGAAATAAACCCATGCACAAATGGCCAACTAATCTACAACAAAAAAGGCAAGAATGTGAAATATGAAGAAGATGATCTCTTCAATAAGTGAGGTTGGGAAAACTGGACAGCTACATGTTAAAAAATGAAAGGTCAACCATTTCTCACATCATACGCAAAACTAAACTCAAAATGGATTGATATTTGGCAAAACTAATACAATTATGTAAAGTTTAAAAATAAAATAAAATTAGAAAAAAAAAATGGATTGAAGCTTAAACTTAAGACTTGAAATTGTAAAATCTCCCAGGAGAAGGTATAGGCAGTATGCTCTTTGACATCATTCTCAGCAATATTTTGGGGGGATCTGTCTCCTCAGTCAAAAATAACAAAAGCAAAAATAAACAAATGGGACTACAATTGGTATTTTATCTAAGAATAAACTTTTATAATTTCATCAATATGATTCTCAAAAAAGTGAAAACACATTGTATTGATGTCTTAGTCTTCACCATCGGTATTTCTTTTTCATGTATTTGAAAGGACATTTTATTCATAAAAAGAAATCTGAAAGGTTACTTTGGTTTTAAAAATTAATATTTAAAGTGTTAATATTGTCAAGTTAACTCAGGTTCTTGTGCTTTTGAATTTACTAATTTAATTGACAGTTCATTTTATGTTCTACTTATAAATATAGAAAATACTAGCAAAACTTTAAAGTCAGCCTTTACACCTTAATGTTAATTAAACATTTTAAACATTATAAATTTAATGTGCTCATTTTTATTTTTAAGTACTTCAACTCTCTAGTAAGCTAAGCTTCCCAAGCACTTAACCAACTTCTATAAATTTAATAAATCAAAATCATAAGATGTCCTAATACTTTTCACAGATGTAGTAAAATTTTCCTAGACTATTCAACTTAGAATGACAAGCAAAATCAAATTTTCAATTTCACATTTTAAGTTGAAATCGATTTAATCTACTAGGTACTCTACAATGTCAAATTATACTTTAATATGCCAAATTTGCCTGTTATAAGTGATTAAAATGTCAAATAAGCTCAGATTATTTTCAAACTTAACACGAAAATATTAACACTATGCGTTATAATTCACTTCAGCATTTTCCAGAATTAAGCCTATTATTCCCTGCAGTTAAACCAGTCACTCACACTTCAGTTCATTTGTACAACCTTCATTCAGTATGTCTGTAAACTCTGCCCTCTCCAGGCTTGTCTGAAAATGCAAATATTGGGTAGGGGCAGTATTTTAAGATCAATCACACTTTATTTTTTCTTGATCTGAGGGAGCTAAGGTAGAGAGAAAATCTTTGGACTTCTCCAAAAATTAACAAAAGTGTTCCATATGAGTAAGCAGAGTGTTCAAAGACCAACTTTGCTTAATCATGGGGCTACTGGCTTTGTTCGAGGGAGAGGTATCTTTCCAGGCTGTGTGTAACATGGTAGGATCACACATCCTCTCTCTGAGCTTAGTCTCCCATTTATCCAACCACCTCTTCTGTGACCCACGTTGCTGAAAAGAAAAAAAGACAAATGTTTTCTGAGGGGTCCAAGTGTGTGTGTATGTGTGTGTCCACTCAGTTGTGTACGACTCTTTGTGACCCCATGGATTATAGCCCACCAGGCTCCTCTGTCCGTGGGATTTTCCAGGCAAGAATACTGGAGTGGGTTGCCATTTCCTTCTCCAGGGGATCTTCCCCACCCAGGGATTGAACCTGTGTCTGTTATGTCTCCTGGACAGGCAGGTGAGTTCTTTACCAACTGGGAAGCCCTGAAGAGTCCCTGTAGTATTAGATAAATACATTTGTGGAAACCTGTGCATTTTACTTAAAATCCACCCCATCCCAAAGCCCTCTTTAAGGCTGTTTTTGCACCAGTTTAATAGTGCTTGAGGCTAGAAGGGGAAGAGTGACGGTTGCAGGAAGGGCTGCTGTGAGTTGGAGGTACAATCTGAGCAAAGGCAGAAAGAGGAAAACTTGAATGCTAGATTCCCAGCTAGAATCACAGTCAGGCAGTGTGAATTCCTTAAATTCATTAGGAAGGGTGAACTTGCATTTAATATCGTTTACATAGCAAAGGAGAAACAGGTGCAACCAACGTGCAAAGTTAAAACAAATCTAGTAAAAAATGTCTGAATGAAAAGCTTTAGTCCTAAAATCAGTACATTTCCAATCATTTGGAAAACTATTTTCTGAGTATTTCAAACAGCCTAAGTTTTGCTGTAGAATAATATATTATTACAGAAAGCTTCAAATCCATTTTCTTTAAATGGAAACAGTTCCAGAAAAGTTAGGTGATTTTTTTTTCTGACATCATACAACTTATTAATATCAGAACCTCAATTCAAACGAAGTTTAACAAAAATGTCCAGAATGGAGTTTTACTCTACTGCTTTTTGAGTTAACATCTAACTTTCCATCCTGTGCCACACCATGATTATGGCTATGATTTTTATAAAAACTAAATTAAAATGGAATTTGCTATTTTTCTTATTTGTTTCATAACATGTTTAATTTTCATTTATAAATGATCATCTGAATCAAGTTTTATCTTTCAAGGACCACATGATCTGAGGACAATTTTGGACTTGGCTATTTTTGCCACATCCTTAGTGTTCTCTAATTAGCCAGATTGTTCTCTTTTCTTTTAAGGCCTAATTTTTTTTAAAGCATCCTATATGCAGCTTTGTGTTCTTCCCCATTAAGTAAGTCTGTCTTCTTACTTAATGTTGGCTGGTTTTACTGTGTTTGCTCCAATTTCTTTTCTCTCAAGTGAAGAGCTTCAAAAGTTTATTTCTTTTAACGATGCCCTATACATCTTAATGGGTATGCATTTTGTTTCATTTTATTTCCCACTCTTTTATTCTTAGTATAAACTTTTGTAACCTACAAATAAATGTGGGTATAAAAAAATAAGAACAAACAAAAAAGTAGTATTCTGAGACCGTCCGTTTAATTTCCGCATCAGGGTTCTTTTTTCATGTAGTCATCTTGTTTGCTAGTGAAATATGTAATTACTATAAATCTAACATATTTCCAAACAATTTGTTTCATTTTATTTTGGGAATCCGGGAGGCCTCTTTCTAGAATATTTTCCTGTTCAGTCTTACAATAACCTGATCTAATGGACATCATTAGTATTATCAGGGAGTTCAAGACCCACTAAGTGGCAGTCCTAAAGACATTTCTTACTTCCTCCTCCAAAATGTTCCAGGAGAACACTGGAACAGGAGACTTCTATCTCCAGTCTTTTTAGAAGACCATAATTATGACTGAGAGTCAACAGAGAAAGCATTCTTTTTTAATGGATATTATCTAATAAAGGTCAGTTGCTTGAAAAGACAGTTTTTTTTTTCTTTTCTCATTTTGAATATTTGTGATACAAGGATTCCAGAAACATACCAAGCAATCCTGGGTATTCTTAATAAAATAAACTGCACATTTGGTCACCTTTTCATAATGCCTAAAAACCACCATAATGAATAGTAATTACCGAATTACTATGTTTAACCCATGTGTCATCTCCACTCACTGCCATTTAAACTCTAGGTAAGATCAGCTGACACTCCATTCAATGCCTTGTGTGAGGCTTAATGTTCTACCCAAAACTTATGCAGGTTCAGAGCCTCAGTTTCCTCCTCCGGTTAGACTGACATTTCATATGATTGTCTTCTCTATATGTTACCCCTCTTCATTCTTCCTATCACAAATTGAAAAACAAATGCCCAGAGTTGCATTTGAGTTGAGTTTAAAGTGCTGGGCCTGCAGAGGGCTAGGTTCTCAGCATAATAAAGCCAGGGCTCTTGCATCAGCCTGTGGGAGGCAGGGGTGTAAATGTGCCTGAGTCATTTCCATCACAACAGCACTCACTAGAGCAGAGGAGCCTCTCCTCTGGTACCATGTGGTCATATTCATGGGTCCTAGCATTTTCCAGTTTAACAAAGAAAACCTGAAAAATACTAGCTTGTTTTCCTCCTTTTTATTTTCTTATCTAAGAAATGTGTTTCTTTGCTATACTGATTTTCAGATTTCATGGTGCAGAATTTGGTTTGGGGAGACAAGGGCAAGACCAGATATCTTGTTTTACTAACATCACTTACACATCCATATGTATTGTCTTTCTTTCCTATGAATGTGGAGTCCCATCTGTTTTGTTAATTTTTCTACTTCCTGTGCCTAGAATGTTGCCCAGCATACAGAAAGCATTTAATAATGAAAAGTATAGTTTGCAAGTCTGTTTTTCATAAGGCAATTACATTTATACCATTTCCTAACCATGAGCATGTACAAAATCGATTAGCCCAGAGAAAGAAAACAGGAGGACAGAAGGATCTATTATTTATTTTGTGCCCCTTAAATTTCAGGCACTCTATTAGGCATATTATATTTACCTGAATGTGTAATTTAATTCTCATAACTTCCCAACAGAGTAATCACATTTAGAAATAAGGAAACATTAGCCTAGCTATGTTAGGCAAGTTCGCCAAAGTCTCATAGATAGTAAATAGGAGAGTAGAATACAAATTCAAAAATCATTTTTCCTGACTTTTATGGTTTTTCACACTGATTTGCTAATTTGATCAACACAATACAATAGTAATATTTGATCAGCCCTACAAATAGCATGTGGGCTTCCCTGTTGGCTCAGTGGTAAGAATCTGCCTGCTAATGTAGGAGACACGGGTTGGATCTCTGAGTCAGGAAGATCCTCTGGAGGAGGAACTGGCAACCTGCTCCAGTGTTCTTGCCTGGGACATCCCGTGGACAGAGGAGCCTGGCAGGCTACAGTCCATAGGGTCACAGAGAGTCAGACTCGACAACAGCAACAAAAATAGCATGTATCCATATGCTGAAAAAGAAGCTGAGACCAGGAGAGGAGAAATAACGACTCTATAGTGGTGTGGCTGTGTGCCCTTGAACACAGTTTCTTTGGTGGTATGTTAGAGCCCTCTTCCTCAGATTGTGGCAGAGATTCAACATCAGCAACTCACGGTAGCTGATGCAGATACCATGTCTGAGGGTCCACTCCAGGAAGACTGGGAATTGTACTAGTGGTCTGTCACTCAAGAGCCAAATGAGGCCTCTGGATGGTGTGAATCCAGTGAAGACGACACGGAACCCAGATCACACGTGACAAGAATTTCAAGTCAACACACCAGCCTAAAACCTGTTCACTATAATCACTGGTACTGATCTCCTTAGAATATTACTAATATAAACTTCAGAGGCCCCAGGAAGAGATGACACATTAGAATTTAAGGTTTGGAAAATCTTGGCACATGGTTTCAGGACAGGACACAATTTATCACAGAAATTATAATTTCCCTGTGCTTCTTCTCCATCTAAAATGAAACAAAGGCTGATGGAAGATGCTCTTGGCACTCTATTAATGGATGCTAATTAAAGTCATGCTTTGGACAAAATAAAACAGATGAAGAAGGCAGAACACAATAGAACCTCACAGATGGACTCTGGGAATAAGCAAGGTGGGCTGGAGAGAGCTTTGGTGATTAAGACACAACACTGTGGAACTTTTAGCAGCTGAAGCTCTTCTGTTCTTCATCTTGACACAGTATGAAAGTAATTATTCATATGCAAATTGAATGATTTTTTTCTCTGTCCTTAAAAATATGGGCTTATTCACTGTAAATACAAATCCTTAACAAATGAATCCAACTGAACGTTACTCTGCAGCTTTTTTTTTTTTTTTTTAATTTTCTCCTCTCTTTTTTGTTTTCTGTGTTTAATGGCGCTCTCCTTTTAGATGTGACTTTGCAAATAAGAAAGCATGTAACATCTGGAACTGCTTAAAATCAATTTCTTTTCTCCTTTATTTTTTTCTGTTCTATAACTAAAAATGGACTTTCCAATTCACATCATGCTTTTCTCCCTCTCTCTCCTTTATAAAATAAATAAATAAATAAATGCCATCTGGTCTAACAGCTCAGTTGCCAATTACAAGCCTGAGGCAATCCAAAACTGCCAGATAGTCAACGCAGAAAATATGGTTTCAAGAAGAAATGCTAACAGAGCCCTTGCTGCAGTATGGCTCGGCGCTCTGCCAAATTACCACCCCGTGCAGACACTGTCTTATCTCCTAGGGACTTGCAGGAAATCCTGGCAATCTACATCATGGTATATCAGCACCTTGACTTATC
This sequence comes from Bos javanicus, assembly GCF_032452875.1. NCBI lineage: Eukaryota > Metazoa > Chordata > Mammalia > Artiodactyla > Bovidae > Bos > Bos javanicus. The sequence continues at coordinate 5,639,345 of NC_083881.1, forward strand.
TTAATGAAGATGTCTGGAAAACTCAGTTGTTTCATAGCTAGTGAAACATACTGACATCTCAGAAAATCAGATCAGCACTCTTTGGATGGAGCTCTGAAATTTTCAAGTGACTACATTTTCAAGTGTTTCATTTTCCTGGGATCACAGCTCCTTTTTGGTTGTGGCCAGAGGGGAATAGCAGCAGCTCCCTGTTGTGTCCAGCTGAACGAAGGTCACTGGGTCCACTGATAATAGGTATTCACTTAAAGTGAGTCTCACAGAAAATGGTCACTTAGTCTACCTAACCTGAGTACTAGTTTGGTTGCTTATTCAAACACATCAATGAAAGGTTTAGAGACACCATAGAGCCCTCATCTCCCTTTTTTTCCCCATGTAAAAATGAAGACAAAAAATCCTAAAAATTCTACTCCCAGTATTGACCCCACTCTTTTCCATCTTCACTTCCACTCTCAGAAAGTGAAAGTGTTAATCACTCAGTAGTGTCCAGTTCTTTTCGACCACATGGACTGTAGTCCACCAGTCTCCTCTATACATGAGATTTCCCAGGCAAGAATACTGGAGCAGGTTGTCAGTTCCTTCTCCAGGGGATATTTCCGACCCAGAGATGGAACCTGGATCTCCTTTATTGCAGGCAGATTCTTTAGTGTCTGAGCCATCAAGGCAGCCCACCACTCTCTAGATTCAAGCTATTAAAAATCCTTTTCTGGCTGCCATTCAAAACCTTGCATATCTTGTGTATGCTCTTACTAAGTCTCTTTTCTCTACACAGTCAGTGTAGTCTTCTGAAAATATAATTCATCTGCTTAAAATGTGGCAGTACCTTTCCATTGCACTTAAGAATAACATCCAGAATCCTTAAATTGGCTATAAGTTCACTATGAACTGATTTTCCCTCTTAGACTATCTTGATCCTTTTACTGTTTCTCTCCCCAAACTGGTCTGTTGGATCCAAAACAGCAACCACCACATCTAATTTTGTTCAACATTCAGCACCTCACAGTGTCAACATACAATAGTCTCTCAACATATCTTCTTTGAGTTAATTCAGATTGAATGTTAGTTCTTCAATTAACATTGAGTTGAATGTTAATTGAACTTGGCAATTGACCAAATTCTTAGCCAAAATTACCTTATCTATAAGATGAGACAACCAATCACTTACCAGAGTTCTAGTGGGAAGATTAAATGAGAGTATGTTTGTGAAGTTCAGTTGGCTTCACATACACAGAATGCCTCTACAATGTCCCTTCAAATTACATCTTCTCACTTCATTTTGGTAACTGATGTTTCTTAATGTACATTAAGTATCTTATATGTGCTCTATCTTTTTTCTACCCTAGCAAGTATTATGATCCTTTTGAAGATAAAGAAACCATCTACCTTGTCCATCCAGCCTAGTACCTGCTTGCTGTATGATTCCTAAATAAATATGGGTTAAAAAATAAAACTAAAATTCTAGGTGTCCCAACTTTATGTCCCCAAATGCCTATGTGGAATATTCCAGTCCTGTTTGAGCCAGTCCTTCTTACACCTGAGAAGAAATACATTTGGATGCTGGGGGAAAACAAAACAAAATCACCTTTTACATGAAAAGGTTAGTATTGTATCTACTTTTCTTGCAACTTATTAAAACAGGAAGTAAAGGAACTTAGGTAACTTCTCAAGGCATCATGTCTTCATCTGAGAAATAGAAATAAAAGTAGCCACCACATAAAATTAGGTAGATTAAAATACTCATACAGTACTTATCAGAGAAATGTCCATTAATTTTGTTCTCCTCTCTTCTTATATTAGAATGTAGACAGAATATAGTACACAGCATTGCAAAATATGCCAAAAACAAAATTTTGAAGTAGACTCATACATAGCCACTTGCTCATTTTATTACAGAATGAGGCTTGAGTTCCCTTCTTCCTTGAAATGCGGCAAACCTTCAATTTCTACTGTACATCTAGGTAGATATGAAGCATGGAAGAATGTCCTTCCTACCACCCACAGGGAAGTGCTTTGAGCCTTCAGATATAAGGCCTAATTATCATTTTCTTACCTTGCCTAGATAAAAATGTTGTGATAGCACATGGAATTAAATATCATCATTTTCAATCTGTTGACATCGATTGGCTTCATGACTTAAAATAATATAAAGGATAAATGGAAATATGAGAGAGCTGAAAGAAATTCCAGGCAGTGGTCTTCATAGCCAAGAGTCGCATTTTCACACTCCAGGTGTTTAGATGAGCATTTTTGTATACAATGAAGCAGTAGAATGGTAATTATACTTGGAGGAGTCGTATTATGTTTGTTAAACTCTTCAGTTATCATAAATATTATTTTTTTCATTTAATAACTAACCAAACCTAAATTATTTGTTTATTCAGGCAATGATATATCACTCTCCATTATTTACTAGGACATCACTGACTTCATGAATACAGTGTCTTCCTATGAGGCAACTATACAAAGCACACAATTATCTTGTTCATTAAGATGTAACTGAAGAGAACATCTGTTAAAATTGTGGAAACTTGAATGAAAAAAAATAGGCAATGCATTACTTGTCACCATGGTTTTCATGTGCATATTGCAATTCAACTAGCAAGCTATCATTACTGGGATGAATTTCATGGAACTTCTTTACTGATGTGTGTGTGTGTGTGTGTGTGTGTACATGTGCACGTAGAGTCATGTGTGTCCACCTCTTTGTGACCCCTGGACCAAGCTCGCCAGGCTCCTCTGTCCATGGAATTTTCCTGGCAAGAATACTGGAGTGAGTTGCCATTTCCTTCTCCAAGGGATCTTCCAGACTCAGGGATCAAACCCACATCTCTTGCATCTCCTGCATTGGCAGGCAGATTCTTTATCACTGAGCCACCGGGGAAGTCCTGCTTTACTGAGGTGAACTTAAATTCAAGAATTTATTTATTCAAAACATTTCTATGGACTTACTATGTTCCAAACACAGGTAAACTGATCAAAGATACAGAGATGAGTAAGTCATTTTCTTAGCAAAATTTGTGAAGTTTTCTTTAGGGCCAACATACCACCCTGTGGTAACTTCTGTGGGAGAAGTATTAAGAGCCCTGAAATGTCATGGACTTATAAGAGGTGTTCAGAAACCATTCAGTAGAGGAATGAAGGAAGTAGAAGTTTCAAAAAGAAGAAAATATTTGGGGTTGAATCTAGATCAATAAGAAACACCAGGGATGATCATGGGAAGGTAAGAGAGGAGAAAGAAACCATATTTTAGGCAAAAGGAAGGATTATTTACAAGACATGGATGTATGGTTATGCTATTTTCAGGGAATTTTAAGTCACTTCTTCTTGGTGAAATGTTAGGTGTGAGGCAGAGTATGGCACAAGACGTAAGTTGATGTGAGGCAGACCAAATAATCTGAATTATGAAGGGCTCCCCATATTAGGATATGGACTTGGAATATTTTTCCCAGAAAGCTAAAGGGAGTCATCAAAGGATTTTCAATAGAGATGACATGCCATTGGATGCTGGTTTAAAATTAGTGTGGAAAATGTGTGGAGGGAGAAGCGGACAGATCCAGGTAAGAGGCCGAGACCAGGTGGAGATGATAGTATAGCAACTCAGTGAGGAATGATCAGTCTCCTAATACAGGCATATATGCATGGAGGAAATAGACTCTTCATGGTTTGAACATTAATCACATGTGGTGGTATTTGGCAAGGCTTGGAATTGGACAACAAGATGGATGGTGCTACCATTGTGAAATATAATAAGAGCAGTAGATTTGGATCACTGCGATGAGGAGACTGAATATTTTATCTGAAGACATGCTTTATGGTATTAATTATAGTTGCAGTATGAATTTTTTAAAGTGAAGCATACCATATCTTATCTACTCATGAAATCATAGGGTTCTAAATTATTGAGATTTTGCCTTTGTTATAGAAAGGAATTAGTGATTTAAAGGGAAATGAGTTATCATGTGTTCCATCAGCCTTACTCTGCAGAAAGTAAAGTAAGGCTCAAGAGGAGAAAAGTATGTCACCAGAGATTAAGAGTCAAGGCTTCTACCAAACTGAAGACTGACCAGATTATCTGCAAATCCAGTGTCATTTCCAGATCAAGGAAATCTGTTCCTGATTCTTTAACGTGTTTCTTCACCTCTTCCTCCACACTTTGAAACCAAAACTGCTCATGTAGCCTTTTGAAGCCATTATCTCAAGCCTTGAATCAATCTTAAAAAAAGCTGGAAAAACAAAACAAATGTGATGTGATTTCCTAGCTCGAAGTCTGTCAATGGACAGAAGGCGAAACTTCCAGGTGTGCCTGAAAGCACCGCTAGACACGCCTTCTGCTGTCTGACCTGCAGTGTGGTCTTTTCAGAGACATCCCTTGGTTCTCTGGATCTCAACCACAAGGAGCTGCTGGCAGAGTGTTAAAGGCACTGGCTGTGAGGTTCAAAGAGGCTGGAGTTCACCTCCCCAGGGGTGACCCTGGGAAGATAACTTCTCTAAGTCTCAGTCTTTTCCATAGAACAGGGATAAGCAAGGAACACACCTCTGGGGAAGTACAATTGAGAAAGTGTATGTGATACAGCATGGACTTGAAAGCAGGTAAATTTCTCATCCTATCATATTATCACTTATTGAATACTAGTTAATAACTTCATGAGATTAGGTCGTTCTTACTAAACTTCAAAATCCTTCAAGCTAGGCTTCAACAGTATGTGAACCGAGAACTTCCAGATGTACAAGCTAGATTTAGAAAAAGCAGAGGAACCAGAGCATCTGCTGGATCATAGAAAAAGCAAGAAAATTCCAGAAAAACATCCATTTCTACTTCACTGACTCTGCTAAAGCCTTTGACTATGTGGATCACAACAAACTGTGGAGAATTCTACAAGAGATGCGAATACCAGACCACCTGATCTGCCTCCTGAGAAATCTGTATGCAGGCCAAGAAGCAACAGTTAAAACCAGACATGAAACAATGGACTGTTTCCATACTGGGAAAAGAGTACATCAAGGCTGTATACTGTCACCCTGCTTTCTTAACTTATGCATAGAGTACATCATGTGAAATGCTGGGCTGGATGAAGCACAAGTTGGAATCAAGATTGGCGGGAGAAATATCAATAACCTCAGATATACAGATGACACCACGCTTATGGCAGAAAGTGAAGAAGAACTAAAGAGCTTCTGGATGAAAGTGAAAGAGGAGAGTGAAAAAGCTGGTTTCAAACTCAGCATTCAAAAAACTTAGATCATGGCATCCAGTCCCATCACTTCATGGCAAATAGATGGGGAAACAATGGAAACTGTAACAGGCTTTATTTTTGGGGGCTCCAAAATCGCTGCAGATGGTGACTGCAGCCATGAAATTAAAAGACGCTTGCTCCTTGGAAGAAAAGCTATGACCAACCTAGAGAGCATATTAAAAAGCAGAGACATCACTTTGCTGACAAAAGTCCGTCTAGTTAAAGCTGTGGTTTTTCCAGGACTCATGTACGGATATGAGCGTTGGACCATAAAGAAAGCTGAGCACAGAAGAATTGATGCTTTCCAACTGTGGTGCTGGAGAAAACTCTTGAAAGTCCCTTGGACTGCAAGGAGGTCCAACCAGTCAATCTTAAAGGAAATCAACCCTGAATATTCACTGGAAGGACTGATGCTGAAGCTGAAGCTCCAATACTTTGGCCACCTGATGTGAGCAGTTGACTCACTGGAAAAGACCCTGATGCTGGAAAAGATTGAAGGCAAGAGGAGGAGGGAGTGACAGAGGATGAGATGGTTGGATGTCATCACCGACTTGATGGACATGAGTTTGAGCAAACTCCGGGAGATAGTGAAGGACAGGGAAGCCTGGCGTGCTGCAGTCCATGAGGTCGCAGAGTCGGACACAACTTAGCAACTGAACAAAGCAAACAAGGCTTGTCTCATTTATTTACTTGTTTATTTATATCACTTATTTCTCTTTCCCTCATATGTATGTCAGTTTCATGGGAAAAGGAACTTAGACCAGCTCCATAAAAACAGAGTTGTTAAGAACACAGAGAGTAGATGCAGATTTCCCAGGATTCATTCCTGGTTTCATCTCTGAGTAGTTGTGTGACTCAGTAATTTGTTTAACCTATTTCTCATCTGTAAAAATTCAACTAATTATAAAGTGTCTAATTTAGAACAGCATGCTTAGCACATAGTAAATTATCTGTAAATGGTATTATTCAAAGTATTAGTCTCATCCTCTCACCTGTAATAGTGATTTTGTTGTTGTTCAGTAGCTAAGTCGTGGGCACCCCATGGACCACAGCATGCCAGTCTCTCCTGTCCTTCACAGTTTCCTGGAGTTTGTTTAGATTCATGTCCATTGAATCTGTGATGGTATCCAACCACCTCATCCTCTGCTGCCCTCTTCCTCTTTTGCCTTCAGTCTTTCTCGGCACCAGGGTCTTTTCCAGTGAGTGATAGGCATACAGAAAATATAAACGAAGATGTACTAGTGTAGTGTTTGAACAGCTATCAGTGTTCAATGAATGGAGTTTGCACATGTTACTGTTAATAATACTGCTGCTGCTGCTGCTAAGTCGCTTCAGTCGTGTCTGACTCTGTGCAACCTCAGAGACGGCAGCCCACCAGGCTTCGCTGTCCCTGGGATTCTCCAGGCAAGAACACTGGAGTGGGTTGCCATTTCCTTCTCCAATGCATGAAAGTGAAAAGTGAAAAGTGAAAGTGAAGTCGCTCAGCCATGTCTGACTCTTGGCGACCCCATGGACTGCAGCGTACCAGGCTCCTCCATCCATGGGATTTTCCAGGCAAGAGTACTGGAGTGGGGTGCCATTGCCTTCTCCGGTTAATAATACTAGTGCTGGTAACAAAGATAATAATAATACCATTGCTCATCAACAGCAACATTAACAACTCTGAGTGTCAGGATTTTGTGAAGATCTACAGAAACTATGAACTATCCTACTCTTGCTTTACTTTTCTTATTTTCTTTTCCTTCACACACAGATCTCAATGCCTGTAAGATGTTTCCAGAAAGCCTGGAAATGCAGAAGTTAATAAGCTAGAGTCCTTGTCCACAAAGCTCACACTCCACTGCAGATATAGACATTTAGAACAATCACTCTGCTCTTACAGAAACAGGGATACAGTGCTTTGAAATCTTAAAGGAAGCAATTCCCCGTTCTTCCTAAGGGGGGCAGAATGTTTTCACAGAGTAGGCACCAAATGAATTGCAGTTGGAATAAAAATTAGGACTTCTTCAAGTAAAGAAGACAGGAAGGTGATTCCAGGAAGATAGAAAAGATCATGATGGTTTAAAAAAAATCACTATTCAGGGAAGCATGAGCTATTAGGAGGAATTGCAGCAGTGCACAGAGAGCAGGAAATAGACTGGGGATTCAATTGCTATTGAGGTCAGATCACCAACTGTAACAATTTTGGGATTGAGTTTTGTAATACAGTCAATGGGGGAATATCAAAGGTTTTTAAAATATGAAAGTCAACTGATCATATTTGAGTTCAATTAATTACCTTAAATTAAATTATTAATTTTAATTAATTCATTATAATTAATTAAACAAGAATAGTAGGTTTTTTTTTTTTTTTGGATGAGCAGGAAAAGAGTAGATAGAAGTAAGAATATCACTTGTGAAAGCTTTTGTGATATTCATAATTAGAACTGGGCTCAAGCTGCATCAGTGCAGAAGATAAAAGGGAAGCAGATTTTAAGAGTATTTAGGACAGAGGGTCAAACAAGCTTGGCAACCCTGGGGATATAGTTATTAAGAGAGGGAGAAAGCCAAAGATGCACTGCTATATCCGTTCTGGAAGGTAACTTCTGTATGCCAGTTGTGTATGTAGGGAATGTGAGACCAGAAATAGGTTAGCGGCACACAAGTCTGAATTTGGAAATGCTACTTGTGATTTGTGAGCCATTGATCTGCAAATTTTTAATTTTAATTTCACGACTGAAGCGACTTAGCAGCAGCAGTAGCAGCAGTAATTTATTAGCTGTTTTCTATGTGAATATGTTTGTGGAAGGGTTTATATATAGGGTAACGATATCAATTTAGTTAGGACAGTGCTGAGTTTTGACATTATCCTGGAGTAATTATTAAATCACCCCCTTTTCTTCACTAAAGTATCCTAGTTTGCATCATAGTTAAATAATTGAGAATTATAAACCTCAATTGAAATTTATAATCTACTGTAAGATGTAGACATGTTCGAATATTTTTTTTTCACATGTTACCAGAATGAGGAAAAACAGGAATAAAAAGTGTCAAGATCCCAAAGGTAAGAACCACTTTTAATTTCCATTCCAGCTTCATGGGTGATGCTATTGTGATGTTGAATCAACAAATTACAGTTTTTACAAAGGATTGTTATTAAATGTCTTTCCAGGAGGATGGCCTCTGGTAGGGACTAGCATGATATGCTGGGCTTCCCTGGTGGCTCAGTAGTAAAGAATCCTCCTGTCAGTGGAGGAGATGTGGGCTTGATCCCTGGGTTGGGAAGATCTCCTGGAGGAGGAAAGGACAACCGACTCCTGTATTCTTACCTGGAGAATCCTATGGACAGAGGAGCCTGGTGGGCTAAAGTCTACGGGGTCGCAAAGAGTCAGACACAACTGAGCGTGTGCACACACACACACACAGTGTGATGTACTAGATACCCCGAGAAGCCCTCCCAGATGTAGTAAAATGTAGGCATAATTGTCTCCACTTAGAGGTGAGGATCCTAGGACACTGAGAGGTAAAGTATTAATAACTAGTCACACAGAGACAGCACTTGAATTCCTCAAGCCTGATGTCAAAGATGGCTTTCTTTGCGTGCCACCAAATTTCTTCCACTTTAGAGAACTAAGCCTCACCCAGAAGTCTGAGAGGAGAGATGCATGAAGCCAGGTCTCAACTGAGGGCCCAGGTACCACGTCTGTGCAGAAGGAAAGAGCCTCTCTTTGGGAGAGGTGATTGCTGTCAAGCACACATGAGTGAAACCCACTCAAAACTGATTCAGCTAAGCTGCCATAACATCCAAAGTGATCTAGGAGGATGCTGTAATCAACAGTGTCAAAAGCAGCATTCAGATCAAGCAAAATTAAAATACTCAAACTGTCAGATGTGGCTGCATCAATAAACCATTCATCACAAGGAAAATCTCAGGCAAGGGCTGCCTCTGCCCTGAGTGAAGCGATGAAAAGCTGGATTCAACTTTCTCAGAGAGACTATGTCCCTTTCTTAAAAAGAATGTGTTCCTTCTGGCTGTGAGCGTTCATCTGATCCAAAGGAGCCCATTCAGTCCCTGACTACACATAGCACAGCCGTTCATTTCCTGGGATTTTATTGTCCCCTCAAAAAGACTGAAGAGCCGAATTCATTCACTGAACAACCATTTATCGAGTTTTGACCTAGACAAGCACAATAACAAGCACTGCGTAGACAGAACTGACTACAACACAACCCCTGGCCTCAAGGTGCTATGACCGTGTAGACTCTATACCTCTTTATTAAACTTAGTAAACGAGGTAAGGACTTCTCTGTAGCTCAAACGGTAAAGAATCTGCCTGTGATGCAGGATACCAGGGTTCAAGCCCTGGGTTGGGAAGATCCTCTGGAGAAGGGAATGGCAACTCACTCCAGTATTCTTGCCTGCAGAATTCCGTGGACAGAGAAGCCTGGTGGGCTACAGTTTGTGGGGTTGCAAAGAGTTGGACACAACTGAGCGACTACCACACACATGCACAGACAAGGGAATCATTAATAACAAAAGAGTCAGGATATTGAGAAACGCAAAGAAGGATTAGATACAGTCCTTACAAATCCCTTTGAGAAGAAAAGGAAAGAACTCTGCCAAAATTTAAAAATACCATTCTAGGGGTCATAGTGAGATGACCGTAACATCCATGATCTGTTTTAGTCAGCTTGGGCTGTTACAACAAAATGCCTTGAACTGGGGGTGGAGGACTATCGAATAGAAATGTGTTTCTTATAGTTCTGGAGGCTGGAAGCCAGGGGTCCTGGTGCCAACCTGGGTGGATTTGGGTGAAGGTCCACTTCCTGGTTTGCAGATGCCACATTGCCTTGTACCCTCACATGGCAGACAGCAAGGACAGGAAGGAAGCTCTCTCCTGTCTCCTCCTGTAAGGGCACTAATCTCCATCTTCTAACAACCCCACGTTGAGGGTTCAGATTTCAGTGCCTGGCTTTTGGGAGGAACAGCAACATTCCATCCACTGTCATCCAAAGTGGATTTTAAGGTAGAAATGAGGTATTAATGACCACAGTAGGACAACAGATACACATGGGCACTGCCCAAGTAGGTCTACAAGACCACTGGGGAGTCACCGAATGCTGTATGCGAGACCATCATTGTCTGTGACCGGGAGAGATTTCTTTACGTTTGGCAGGTAGACAATGTAGCCGCCACACACCTGACTCAAACTGTCTTTTTCTTTGTCTCAGCCCTACTGTTACACTTAGATGAAGTTGAGTACTGAAAACTACTCCCCTCTCAGGCTAATGTTCTTACTTATCCACTTCTCACTTTGATAGGATATAGGAGGGAACTTGAGCGGCTGTCTGCATTAAAGCCTTCACCCTGAGGTACCCTCATTTAATCTATCCCTGGTCTTCCCAAGAGGACTTTGGAGCCTCATTCAAAGAGATCACCAACAGATTCTTTGGCTGGACCACAGATGTACTAAGAAATTCACTGTAGTTGCTTGATACCATACCCACTCAGGACATTTTACAATCTGTATTCCATTTGCCTAGGTTCCTTCTGCATCAATGACTAGTAAAACCTGCAGCAATAATAAAATTATGCTTGCATATTATGGTTATTATATCATTTCTATTATCAATGTCACAATGATATGTGAAATTGACACAATAACATTATGTGAAATTATGGCTTTCCTTTTCTGTTAGAGCTGCTAGGGAAATCTCTGAGTATGAGGAACTTGGGCTGAAATGGATGACAAGGTGGGCAGTTTCTATAGAACCGCGGGTCCACAGCTTGAAATCAGATGTGGTCTTGCTTCATTAAAATCACATATTAACCCTGTGTGTAACCCATGTAACCTCTGGGGACATGGGTATCTTTAAGAGTGCTACTCTGAGAGGATCAGTCAAGCCTTGATTTATGTGCTACCTAGTTCAACAAAAAGTTTTAATTCTGTATCATTTATAAAATCCATTCTTTTATTTTGGAGATGAAAAAATCCTTTCCTGAGATATAAATATTTAATAGCCCCTTTAAATATTAAATGATTCTACTTTGTACAACATATTCCAAAAACGGAAATACTTCGGTGAAAATGGCCTGAAAATTTTTTGCCTGTTTTGTGAATCCTGTTCTCAATGAATATTGTCTCATATTTAGCTACATTTTTGCCGTAACTAAGAGCTGTTGTACAGAAATACCTTCCATAATGATATAATGATCCACGTAACATCCACATCACTTCAACCGTACACTTCTGTTCCTTGAAACATGAAGTCTCTCATCCGGATGTGTTCCCTGCGTGCGTCCGTGCATGCTAAATTGCTTCAGGCCATGTCCAACTCTTTGCGACCCTATGGACTGTAGCCCACCAGGTGCCTCTGTCCATGGGTTCTCCAGGCAAGAACACTAGAGTGGGGTTGCCATGCCCTCCTCCAGGGGATCTTCCCAACCCAGGGATCAAACCTGCATCTCTCATGTCTCCTGTTAGCAGGCAGGTTCTTTACCACTGCTACTGCTGCTGCTGCTAAGTTGCTTCAGTCGTGTCCGACTCTGTGTGGCCCCATAGACGGCAGCCCACCACGCTCCCCCGTCCCTGGGATTCTCCAGGCAAGAACAATGGAGTGGGTTGCCATTTCCTCCTCCAATGCACGAAAGTGAAAAGTCAAAGTGAAGTCGCTCAGTCGTGTCCGACTCCTAGCGACCCCATGGACTGCAGCCCACCAGGCTCCTCCATCCATGGGGTTTTCCAGGCAAGAGCACTGGAGTGGGGCGCCATCTTTACCACTAGCACCATCTATGTTCCCTGGGGTGATCTGAAATACAATCCTAAAGGCTTTTGATAGTCAGTGCCTGAAGAGCTTGATCTTGTCTCAACCTTCAAAAAGGCTTTCTCTACTGGCTTTGACTCCTACTCCAGGCCTTTATTTTCCATTTGATAATGTGGTGGGAGAAATAATGTGTTGTTTAATAATCTGACTGTGAAAATCCAAACTATTGAAACATATCATCTTATTTTCTGTTTTAGCCAATCACAGCTGTTGCTCATACTGTAAATGAGAAATCTGTATTGAATAAATGAAAGAACAAGTGAATGTGATCTGAGCAATAAATTGGTGTAAACCCATTGTAAGAGTAATGCAATGTAACATTTAGACATTCTCTTCAATAGTCCCACCATTGTATTAACACAGCGTTTGAAATAAGTAACCTTTATACTAAAGGCATTCTTCCAGCTTTCATACCACATGAAAGCAAGGGCAAAAGGTGATATGGAACTTACCTGACTTGGGCACACTCCCTGTGAGTAGATAAACCTCAGTGATGCAGATAGGGGTTGAGTAGGACTGCAGGCCAGAGATGGAGCTGACAAAAAGGAGTCAGTGTAGTTCAGTCACGTGGTATCACGGCTGAGTTATCGACATCAACAGAGTTAAGATACAGAACATTTCCATAACTACAATGATTTCTCATGATGTCATGTTTCAGCCGTGCCTGCTTATTGCCCTCCATTCCATCCCCACCGTCTTCTTAACCCTCAACAACCAGTGGTCTGTTTTCCATTTCTGCAGTTCTTTCATTTCAATAATGCTCTACAGATCGAATCATAAAGTGTGTAACCTTTTAAGACTGGGTCTTTTCACTCAGCATCCTTCTGTGGAGCTTCACACGGTTTGTTGCATTTCACTTATTAATGTGTTATTGCTTTTTATTGTTGAATAGTACACCGTGGTGTAGATGTACTACAGTTTAACTGTATAAGGACACCTGGGTTGTCCCCAGTATCTGTCTGTTGCAAATTAAGTTGCTAAAAGCAGCTGTATACAAGTTTTAACATGAATGTAAGTTTTTAAGGAGACTGCCAAAGTATTTTCCAGAGAGGCTGTGCTCTGTCACAGTCTCACAGTCTGATTTTCACAGTCAGATTATTATTCTCATGGATGAGTATGATCCAGCTTTTCCACAATCTTTGTGAGTGTAAAAGCGTTGGCTATAGTCATTCATTTTTATTTTAGCCTTTCTGATAGGTGTGTTGTGATATCTGATAACGGTTTTAATTTGCACTCCCTAATGGCTAATTGGCAACCCACTCCAGTATTCTTGCCTGGAGAATCCCAGGGACAGAGGAGCCTGGTGGGCTGCCGTCTATGGGGTTGCACAGAGTCGGACAAGACTGAAGCGACTTAGCATGCATGCATGCAATGGCTAATGATATTGAAAATCTTTCATGTGCTTATTTATCCTCTGTATATCCACTTTGGTGAAATTTTTGTTCATGTTTTGTACCTGTTGTTTATTTGGATTAATGCATTCTTTTTTCATGTATCTTAAAAAATATTCTAGACACTAGTCTTCTTCAAATATGAGATTTTCAAACATTTTCTCCCACTCTGTAGCTCATCCGTCTCTGCTCTTTTCAGGGTCTTTCCTAGAGCAAACATTTCTAATGTTGCTGAGTCCAGTTTATCTATTTCTTCAGTGATTTGTAACATCATTGTTTTTTTCATAAATATTTGATAAAATTTGCCAGTGAAATTACCTAGCCCTGAAAGTTCATTTTGAGGGATTTTGTAATTACAACTGTGATATCCTTAATAACTATGCACATGCTCCATCACTCACTCGTGTCTGACTCTTTGTGACCCCATGGACTGTAACCTGCTGGGCTCCACTGTCCATGGGATTCTCCAGGCAAGAATACTGGCGTGAGTTGCCCTTCCCTCCTCCAGGGGATCTTCCCAACCCAGGAATCATATTTGTGTCTCCTTCACCTCCTGCATTGCATGCAGATTCTTTACCCCCTGAGCCACCAAGGAAGTCCTGATGTCTGGTTTATTTAATATTTATATTTATTCGATTCTTAACATATTTAGTTTCTACTCCTACTTTCCTTAATGCCATATTTTCATACTATATCCTTCCCTGTTTTTTTTTTCTTTAGCTTTCAGCCTTCCTATATGTTTATATTTGAAGTAAATTTCTTATAGACAACATACTATTGGTTCATATGCTTTATTCTACCCTGTTTTATTCTCTGTCTATAAATATAAAAGAGCAACAGCACAATGAGAGTCAAAGAAATACTTGATTAATATCTTAAGTAAATAAATTCCAAAACAGAGAGCTCTGATATGAACTGGAGTGGAGCATATCTTTAAGTTAGTTTGAAGATCTAATCTAAGTCTCCTATTCCTACTGTAGCTAAATATTCAGCGTACTCAGGCACATCAGTGGAATGATGGATGGACAGACTCTGGTCTGATACTCCCCTCAAGTTATAGGTATGCAGAAACATGCAGAAAAAGGGAACTGGCTGTCTCTACCCCTACAGATCTTGCCTCAGTCCCTTTAGAAGGATGGTGATTTCCAATGGACCAAAACTCTGCTTACTGATAAGCTTGGTCTTGCAAATGTCCTCTCCCTAAGCAATGAGATAATTATGTAGTAGATAGGTAAGCAAGCAGTGTAGGAGACCAATGAAGGGATTTAAGAATCTTCTTTTCTGACAAGAGATATTTTTTATTATGGCTGACTCTTTTTCTTCAGGCTAAACTTCAAAACTTTATATTTATTCCTATTTCTTTTCATCATTTTTTTTTCCCACTTTGGACACATTTTCCAATAGATTTCTGTATTTCATCATCTTCCCTCTCCATGTCTCCCTTTCACACGTGATATTCCAGAGCTTTCCTGAGAAGACCAGGTGCCCATAGTTGCTGCCCATGGCAGAGAGTGGTCTTTATTAGAAACCTTCCTTATGATCTCCTTCAAGGCTGCATTACAATTTTATTGTGCCTGAGAAGTGAGCAAGGCTCTTCCCTCTCTTCTAATTAGCTATCTGGACATTGCAGCAGTTCAACAATGGTAGAGACTGAAGTAGGTGGTTTATCACAAAATGATTCCCTGGGTGATCCAGGCCTGTCTGTCCAAGTTGGGAGGAAGACCAGTGGTAACCAGTATAGTCACTCAGACAAGTTTTTGATGATTCTGCAACACCAATTAAATCAAGAGTAATTTATACCAAGAGCCAAATGATTGTGTTAGGATATCTTCCAGGAAATTTAAAGTGGGACTGCACAAGAGAAGACAATTGAGAGGCCCCCTGTACCATTTGTAACAAATCAGTGATTGATTGATCAAGAGAATTCCAATTCGGAAATGCATTCTTTCAATAGATATGGTTATTTCTCACAGCAATACTCCCCAAAAGTAACAGGGTCACCACCCTCTCTCCTTAGGCAGAAAAACATTACTCCATGGCAAGTACATTCTTACTTAAAGATTTTTAAATTACTTTTATTTAGAACACCAAACTTGCACCTTAGAATGGCAACATGAGATGGACGGAATGTGGAGTATCACTATCTAGTGAAATTAAAACATAACAGTTTAAATACGTTACTAAAGGCAGTGCTGTTCAGAATTGATGACTGAATTTGAATCCACGATTATTTAACTTCAAGTTCCGTGATCCTCAAATGTCTCTTAAAGACGTGTTAAAAAGGGACAGAGGAATCAGAAAGAGGGCAGCCCTTCTTGCTAAAGACTGGTCTGTAACAATCATGTGGGAAGATACCAAACTCAACATCAAATTAAAAAGCAGAAGAAGGTAAAAGAAAATGTGGGAGTGGTAGAAATAATGATTCAAACACAAAGATAATGCATAAAATTGAGTAAAAATGATTTTGTTAAGCTTTTAAAATACCTCAAGTACCATACAAACTCTATGACTCTGGGGCCCCCAAGATAGGAACCAAGGTATATGCAGTAGTTGAATGACCGGACTACACTAGTGTTACTGGGACTGTTCCAGGTTTAGCATTGAAATTTCACTTCCTAGAAACTGCAGCCCTGTGCAAGCCAGTGTGTCTGGTCAGCCTGTGTGTTAATAGTAGAGAAGGACCAAAGGTTAAAGGGGGTGCCTGGATCCATTACCAGTTCCAGCCCAAGACGCCCATGCTTGTTGTCAGCTTAACTCACTGTGAGTTTCCCTATCTGTCAAATGTAGATCTCTTTACCTGGTTTAGGGGGCTTCTCTGGTGGCTCAGATGGTAAAGCGTCTGTCTACACCATGGGAGACCCAGGTTCGATCCCTGGGTTGGGAAGATCCCCTGGAAAAGGAAATGGCAATCCACTCCAGTACTATTGCCTAGAAAATCCCATGTACAGAGGAGCCTGATAGGCTACAGTCCATGGGGTCGCAAAGAGTCGGAGACGACTGAGCGATTTCACTTTCACTTACCTGGTTCAAGTGCTGTGAAAATTAAATACAATGTTATCTTTGTCAAAAAGCTATCATTTGGCAGGTCAATGCTTTTGTGTTTCAAGGCTGTAAAGAAATGTTGCAGGGCCAAAAATCAAGGGAGGAGAAGAGATGCTCATTGAAGAGTCCCTTCCCAAGACAGAGAGAGGGGAGGTCATAGAAATAATGGCAGGTCAGAGGTACAGAAGTTGTAGAGGTCTGTGCCACGCTTGCCTGCTGCCCCTGAATTATGGGTGACTCCTGGATATCAGCAAAGACTAGACGTGAAGACCAGAGGCCTCCAAGAGCTGTGTTGAGGGTCTCTGCACCGGCACTCTGAGAGCTAAGGATTGAAGCACAATGACCTCAACTCTACAGTGACAAGCACTGTGGTGGATGGAACCAAGGCAAGGATGGCGGCCACAGCGACTCACGACCACACCCTTTTCCTACTTTAGATACACGCACTTATCATCTTAGGAAAGACAGGTGGTCCCCACAATATGATAGATTGAATTGGCCACTACCTTGGTCAGTGGGGGCTCAGTTTGATTTGATTTAAAATAACTAGAGTAAGCTTCTATTAATCTAAATGTTATAAGGCAACATTTTGTCATCTACTCAAAGAAAAATGAGACATTTTTCTGGACCATAAATATTCTCAGAGAATAGTTTAGGAGAAAGACACGTGTATAGGTAATTGACACATAGGAAGGTGAAATAAGATTTGTCAACAGGTGAGGGTTTGGGGAGAGCTTAGGGAGAAATGCTCTGCTTGTAAATTTCCAGACAGATAGGTGGGCAGAGCAGTTCTGAAATTCTCTCTCCCTTGGTAATCCCTGGGACAAGGGTGTCCTCTGAGATCAGTTACACAGGCTAAATGGGAAAGATGAAGATGGTCCAAATGTCATTTTTATGCATAATAAAATAAACGCAAGCACATAGAAACAGTATTCAACTCTTGTTGATCTTTCCATTCCCAGCAGAAGTGCCCTGCTGCGGTAGGAAGGTGAGGGAACAGCTCCCTTGCAGAACACTTGAACATGTAGCTAACACTTTGGAAGGTACTAACCCTCCTGATTCGAAGGAGGAGTTAAAAACAGCAACAGCCATCAAATGTCAAAAAAGTCCCTTTGTTCCAAATGGGCTACTTTTAACCACATGTGTTATAATCTATTGCTAATTCCACTGAGGGTATGAGATTTAACTTCCCCTTAATTGGCAATTGCAAAGAAGTCTCCCCAGGAAGCTTCCTTCTAAGGGAAAATTTTAAATTCCATTAGTGACAATGACAGCACTATAGCTGAGAGGAGGTAAGGTTGGTCTAATCTTTAGTCTAAAATATTCAGAACAGTTGACATCAGAGAAGAGGAGGGAGGGAGGAAGAAATAGAGACACAGATTGAGCAAGCAGGAGAGCGCATTAGTTGAATGATTGATAATGGAACGTTTCTAATTACATCAGCCCTTTCCAGAGGAGACAGGTCATGGGGAACTTATAGATCCATAGCTACAAGTTTAAGTGTTTTTGACAAATAGCTATAATTTAAAATACAATAATTAAAAGATAAGACAGATGTGAACAGCTTGTTTCTTTTTTTCATGTAGAAGTCAGACAGGGGCAGAGAAATTTTGCTACCATAATGGAACTAAGAGTTACAACTTCAGTGAATGGTTTGAGGTTGGTAAAGTTAGATTATAAAGTACCAAAACAATGAAACTGAAGTTATCTTTAACTTCAGTCAAAGAGAGAGAAAAATGTATGTCCTCTCATTTTTAATACTCTAGAGATTTAAAAATAGTATTTTATTTTTTGGTTGTAAATGGCATATACCCTCCTTGTAGAAGTTAAAATAAAATGAAATAAAGTAAAATAATAAAACAAAATAAGATAAATAAAATAAAATACCTGCCAAAACCAATTCTCAGAGCTAACTACTGCCATGAATTTTTTCTGAGTACCTTTATATGGTTGAGATTTTATATAATTCATGTAGAAGCCTTATTTTTGTACTTACTTAAAAACATTTTGCAATGTCATTAAACTTTTTCTACATTTAATTTTAATATCTTACAGAGTATCTTGACACTTCTGAATTTGTAATTTCAATTTAATAAAATGAAAAAATAAGCTAACAAAATGTACTTCCTAAGATTGCTAGGAGGCATTTAATTTGTTTACGATTGTAAATAACTCTCTGAGAAATTAATTTTGTTAGGGAACGTTAGTTTTGCCAAATTGCTTTCTAAAACCTCTGTGCATGTTCTGTACCTTCCCCACATCCCACCAAGAAAAATTAATTTATATGTTTTAAGTTCCTGGATAAGTTCATTGACAAGGTGAATTACTAATTAGCAACAGCATATTCCGGTTTGGAAAAATGTCTGTCTTCCAATTCAGTTGAGTTCATCAGGTTTCCTGTTTTAATTCCATCACTCTTTTTTCTTTCTCTTAAAGGTTCTTCCACATCAATTGTAGGGAAAACAAGAGCTTGGCTTTACCTCAAGCCATCAGTTTGCACCGTCAGTCTTCTAACTTCAGAGGACTTTCTTTTTTCCCTGGGTTTGCTGTTGCTGTTTTGGTTTTGGTAGTTGTTTACTGTTGGAAACATGATGATGGCTGATTTATACAATAGAAATCTTCACGGCTAGATATCATTTTTTGCTAATATTAATACAGATAGTAGCTAATTTGTACAGAGTTTTTACTATGCAGGGGCCATGCTAAGGAATATATACATTTTTTCCCCTCCAATTTAGTTGTCACAGTAAGTAGTGTTATTTCTGATTTGTAAATGAAGAAACTGTAACTCAGAGAGGTTGGGTGTCTTTGCAAAGTTACACAGCCACAGAACAAGATGGGATTTAAGCCAGGATTTAAGCATCGTGACATCAGAATTCATGCTCTTTCAGCATGTAAAATTTGAAACATAAATTAAGCAATTCCTATTTCAATAATGTTCTGGATGTATAAAGGGCCAAATATTGGATTTTTTAGGCTTTTATGTCTAAATTGCCCTTGGTCGTGACTTGAAACATGGATGGAAAATAGTGTCTGTTTTACTTGAATCAGGAAAGTGACTATTTCAAGTTGTTAAAGCTGCTTATCAAATCCTATGTTCCTTCTTCCCACCCGTATCAACTCTTTAAATGGTAAATACTTGTGAATCTGGTTGTTTCCTCAGTAAGCAACTAGAAAGTGAGATCTGAATATATTCATTTTAGGAAAATAATCATTGTTAATGGAGATATGGTATAAAGAGCTATAAAGCTGGTTTTATCAAGCTATGGCTTGATAAATTTGGATAAATCCCTATACCTTTCTGTCCCTCAATTTTATAGTCTGAAAAATAAGGACCATAGTAGGTTTCTCATAAATTATAAGGATTTAATGAGATAATTGATCTGAGCATGCTTTATTAAAGCATGGTGGTGGTGGTGGTGGTGGTTTAGTCGCTAAGTTGTGTCCGACTCTTGCGACCCCGTGGAATGTAGCCTGCCAAGCTCCTCTGTCCATGGCATTCTCCAGCAAGAATACTGGAGTGAATGGCCATTTCCTTTTCCAGGGGATCTTCCTGACCCAGGTATGAATCCTGGGTCTCCTGCATTACAGGCAGATTCTTTACCAACTGAGCTATGAGGGAAGCCCTTATATAGTAACATGATAAATACCTGTCCAAAGAAGAGAGATTGTCCAGCTTTCTTATTTTGCTGAAAAGAAGGAAAATAAGCCCTAACATTTGTTCTTATATAGGGCAAGTTCTCTGACATGCTGTGTCAGTAAGCCCCACACTACTATCTGAAATCCTTGATAGGTGGAGAATCTGAGGCTCAGAGAGATTAAGTCAGTGGCCCTTCCCTGTTTATACATGTGCTACATAACCTGGCCAGTATTTGAAGCCATTCCTCTTTCTAGAAAAGCCATACTCTACCCCAGTGTCCCACTCTTCACTTTCTTCATCTTAAAGACACTATCTCCTGCGTTTGACCACCTTCTGATTCTGACCAGGCCATTTCCTTGGGATATATTGGAAGGCAATGGAACCACCACATTCAAGACTCATTTTCTCCTCAGCATGCATCTCTCTCCCTGGAGCTGGGTCTTCATCCCTTTCCCAGTTGTAGAAAACATTATCCTTGCTCAGTTCTCTTCTCTCTCCTGCACAAAAGCTCCCTGCCTAATGGAAAACCACAGGAGTTTAAGTTCCCATGATGTATGGGGTCTGCCTCCAACCACAAATCACCAAGTATAATTAAAGCATAATAAAACACCAGAGTCAGTCGGGGCCTAAAGGGACCTTTTCTACAATCATCACCTCCAACATTAATTCTCGAATTATGCAACCACACTTCATCTTTCTATAAGCCCAGTTCAGTATCTTAAAAGAAATTAATTGTATATATGGCTTATATTTGGAATATAAATAGCTGCTGTGGGTGACAGGGCTCAAGAAAGGAGAACAGAGAAGAAATCCTTACTTTGCAAAATAACACTACATATTTGGAATATGTAGTCCAGACCCCTAGACAGTCACTGTATTCCTGTCATCATCTTTCAACAACAGCAATATTAACAACAACTTGTCATCTATACATTCATTTGTTTAACTAAAGTAAAAGTGTCCTTCACTCAGTAGTGTCTGACTCTTTGTGACCCCGTGGACTGTAGCCCACCAGGCTCCTCTGTCCTTGGAATTCTCCAAGCAAGAATACTGGAGTGGGTAGCCTTTCTCTCCTCTGGGGGATTCTCCTGACCCAGGAATTGAACCTCGGTCTCCTGCATTACAGACAGATTCTTTACTACCTGATCTATCATGTAGTCAGAGATAAATCCTGACCACCTCCTGTGCCAGGCACTGTTCTAAGTGATCAGTGAGCCAAACAGACATGATCCTTCCCTTTCAGGATTTATGTTCTAGCAGGGGAGGTAGACTTGGACCATAAAGAAAGCTGAGCACTGAAGAACTGATGTTTTTGAACTGTGGTGTTGGAGAAGACTCTTGGGAGTCCCTTGGACAGCAAGGAGATCCATGCAGTTCATCCTAAAGGAGATCAGTCCTGAATATTCATTGGAAGGACTGATACTGAAGCTGAAACTCCAATCCTTTGGCCACCTCATGCGAAGAACTGAGTCATTTGAAAAGACCCCGATGCTGGGAAAGATTGAAGGTAGGAGGAGAAGGGGGTAACAGAGGATGAGATGGTTGGATGACATTACTGACTTGATGGACATGAGTTTGAGTAAGCTCCGGGAGTTGGTGATGGACAGGGAAGCCTGGCGTGCTGCAGTCCATGTGGTCGCAAAGAGTCAGACATGACTGAGTGACTGAACTGAAACTTAAATCAACCAGCATGTTGAACTTGGATTTCCCAGCCTCTGAAACTGTGAGAAAGAAATTGCTATTGTTTAAGCCACCTGGGCTATGATATTTTTGTTATAGAAACCTGAACTAAGACACAGGCAGTAAAATAAGTCATTTATATTTAACTCTCAACAATTCTGCCTGTTAACACTAGCAGCTTCATTTTACAAATGAGCACAAAAAGGTTCTGAGACATGAAATGCCACAGGAGAGATGGTCAAGACGAGACAGAAGTAATAGCCAGCCCGTAGCAGAAACCCACTGCACACACTCCACACCTCACTGATTCTCATCCAGCAACTTTCCCATGCAGGTCCCCAGACACTCCCCACTCCTCACTTTCAGATTCCTCTGGATTCTGCTCTTTCAGAGCTAAGCTTAAACAGAATGTCTTGGATAGAGCCAATCGTGAACACCCTAGTTAGTACTGCGGCTTGCAACCCCCTCTTGGTTCTTTCATAGACTCTTTCATCCAATCTTTATCTATTTATTTACTGATTCATATTCTATCTGCTACACTGAATATAAGCTAAATTACTGTAAGTGATTTGTGAATATTGCCAACCTAGCACAATGCCTGGTATTTTGTGGGTGTTAAATAAATATTTATGGAAAGAGAGAGTAATGAACACCTAAAACAATATAAAAATAAACAAAAACTCATTTTTTGCTATTTTTACAAATGAAGCAAGCATGGTTCGTCACTGCCTACAGAACCAAAAGCTGTACCGTCCTTCACAGCTTGGCCAGAGTGTGTTTTTACGGGATTTTTTACGGGATATTCTGCTTTGTTCTCCCCACTAGGAGGCATCTCCATTATATCCAGGTCATCATTGATCATCAGCTACCCTCCAGGAGGCATATAATTCCTGATATGTTACTTTTCTCACTAGAATTAAGCTTCTCAGGAATAGACTCTCTGGTTTGCTTCATAAATTATAAATTTACTGTAGCAAATTATGGTTTAAGTTACTAACTCAGTGAACATTAAAAAATACTTAATACATAAAAATACATAAAGAATATTACACTGAAATGTTTAGATTTATGAAGAGGAGGTTAATATTGGTTATTCATATTATTATTCCATGAGCTCACCTTTTAGTCAAGCCTTTCAGTATTATTGAAGTCACCCCAGTTTCACTCCAGAGTCCTCTGCAGTAGACACTATGATCGTTATCTTGTTTCAGAATCAGGAAAGCTGAAGTGCTGGGGTGAAGGGGAGAGGTAGAGTCACTTGTCTAAAAAGACTTACCTGGTAAGAGTTTGAGCCAAGGCCTCTGTCATAAGAGCCTGTGCATTTGAATCCAACAGGTTAGTACACATAATAGAAGGCAGCAGAGCCCCTGTTTTCCAGATGGGGAATCTGCCTGTAAGTCGTAGAGAGACTACCACAGCCCACTCTTTCCATGATATAAACTTGCTTGCCCAAGGCTTAATATGTTCTCGGGTATGTGTGAAAATTAAGGGTTCTAGAGTTACCAATGTTACACTGAAATTTTCTCAACAAACGAAAGAACAGCTGCAATAACCTCATGCAGGTGTGTATAACAGCAAAATGCCATTGTAATGCATCCCCCTGGAAGATCCCAGTAGAACTGAGAATTGTTCAGCTAAATGGGACCATATTTTCAAAAATGAGAACACTTAAGGCCCACAGAAAGTCAGACACTCGTAACATACCACAAAGAATGGACCTTCCTCTGCCAATCCTGGAAACCCCACTTCCCTTCACTTAGTCCTGAGTTGCCTCTTCCACTCCTTGAAAGATCCAGGTTGATTGTAAATCATTAATTTGGTGCCGGGACAGACTGAGTCATCTT
Source organism: Bos javanicus (assembly GCF_032452875.1). Taxonomy (NCBI): domain Eukaryota; kingdom Metazoa; phylum Chordata; class Mammalia; order Artiodactyla; family Bovidae; genus Bos; species Bos javanicus. Next base: position 5,662,977 of record NC_083881.1, read on the forward strand.
CTCTAAAGTGACATTAAAGAGATAGACACGTCCAAAATGTCAAGTGACCCAGCTGAAGCAGAGACCTCACTTATTTGATTATTATGATAATACTGACAGTTGTAATAATCCTTGCCACAGAACAGATGCTGGCTATTCAATAAAAATTGAATAATGTGGCACGGTTTTCTGACATTGCTGCCCTGTTTAATGGAAACAGCACGTAGGAACACAAACATACATCATTATGTAGGTCTGGCAGAGAAATTACTGCAAATGTGGAAAATTGAACAACACATTAATATCAATGTTAGGCCTTAAAGGATCTAAGAAGTAGGAGGAAGCAGGGGGTCTGGAGTGCCCCCTACCATTCCTAGTGTGAGAACTCTCATATGAATAGACAAAAATCAGTGAAAGAATACTGGGCATGCTCCTTCTGACCATAGCTCTTGGCCACTCCAGGAGACATCTCCTGTATCATAACAGTTCATCCACCAGAGCCTCAGAGGGGAAGGCACGTCTGCAGGAAAGAATGAGTCTAAGTGGACGCAGTCGAAAGTCAATGGACCACAGGTATGGCCCATAATGGAACACTAGCAGCAGTGCTAAGATAAGGTTGCTCAAGGAACCTTACATGACATCTAAGAGTAGAATGGGGTAGAGATTCGGAACTAGAAAATGTAATTTCTCAACCATTTTTTAAATAGCAGAGCCCAGCATCAACTATCCATAAGCCTTTTCCTAGGGGAAAGATTGAATAAGGAAAAAAATAAGGCCTCTGTCTTTAAGGATATTGCTGTGTGTAACTGGTAGGAAGAAAGATGAACAAACGCAGTGTAATGTATTTTCTTGCAATACAAAGAGAGTGTTCTTTGTGTTAAGAAGGATCCTCTATTCTGCCTAAGGGAAGCAGAAAAATGTGAATAGTGGAGAAAATATGCCACTAAATTAAATATAAGTCTAAGTCAGAGGAAGGGGCATCATTTTGAGTGTGATAAGACATACTGATGGAGGTAGGAGGTCACGACGAGTTGCATGCTACAGGGGCATAAACTGAGGAGGTTATGGCTGGGGTGGAGAGTGGATTGTGAAAGTCACTCAATTGATGTTTTGCGAGTCCATGGAGGTATAGAATTCTGCAGGCCAGGACACTGGAGTGGGGGACCTTTCCCTTCTCCAGGGGATCTTCCCAACCCAGGGATTGAACCCAGGTCTCCTACATTGCAGGCAGATTCTTTACCAGCTGAACCACAAGGGAAACCCAAGAATACTGGAGTGGGTAGCCTTTCCCTTCTCCAGTGGGTCTTCCCAACCCAGGAATCAAACCAGGGTTGCCTGCATTGCAGGAGGATTCTTTACCAAGTGAGCTATCATATAGTCACAAAAGGGAGACTTAATGACTCAGGAGAAAGCGAGGATCCAGGAAGCACCAGAGAGACTAGGCAAGTTTTAAAGAGGAAGTCAAAGGACAGAGAACACTTTTAATATATGCAATTTCATTTTATAGAACAAATAGTTTAAATGGGTTAAAGTGTGAAGATATGAGACTTTTTAACAGATGACACAGTTTTCATTATTTTTGGCAATAAAATCATACCATGATGGAAATATTTCAAAACATTGCTTACCATATGCTCCTTTTGTCAAATTATTTTCTTTATGGAAAAGAGATATTAATTGCTAAGATGCCTTCTTTTCCCTAAAAGAAGATGGATATGAATATAGATGGCAAAGAGGTAGAGATACAAACATATAGGTTCACACTGATATAGATTTGTAGATTTATTTAGCCATCTATCTACTTACACAGATATCCATATACCTATTAATTCCTATACATGTATGATGATAGGTGTAGAGACAAAGAGGTATAGATAAGATAGATAGATAGATAGAGATAGACAATTTTCTACAGAGAAATGGGACCAATGATAAGAGCTTTTGTGCTCTGTGTCTGTCTGGCTTTGCGTTTTGTAAAACTGCACTGGTCACAAAGTGCATGCAGGAGGCTTGCGGGTTGGGGATGGGTACAGCAGATTATTGAGATGGCCCAGGCAAAACAGGCAGGAGAATCTGGAGCGAGGCTTAAGGCAGGTGGTCCAGCGGCCGTTGGAAGCTTTAGATGAGCAAGCATATGGTGGCTGGTTTTGACTACGGTTTAATGAGCTCCATTGCTGCTACGAAAAATAGGGTAACAGACCCACACTACCTATGGCTTATGCTGACGGTGACACAGCGCAATCTCCAAAGCTTCTCAGCATTTGAGAACTTCTCCGAAGTGCCCCTCCTCTGGGGGATACTGGAACCATGCCCAGCAGGAGACCCCAGGACTCGGGAAAGCACTGTGCTGAGGCTTCACTAGGAGGTCCCTCACCTGGAAGGATTCCTGGTACAGTGTGGGGCTCTGGGATGTAATAGACCAGCCCCGGCTCTGAATCTGTCGTCTGTTAGCTCTGCCGTGATGCCGGGGGCTGTTCTGCTCTGATTCTGTCTCCCTCTCTGGCGTGCCCGGCGTGCTGCCGCAGGGTTTACGTGAACTGACGCATCGCGAGCACGTGAAGCACTCAGGATGCGCAGGCCATACCTGGCTCCCTGTGCACCTCCCTCCCTGAGTGTTACTGATAGAAGTGTGTCCATAGCCTCATCCTATGTGATTACCGAACAGAAACATCGGAGTTGCACACCCTGCACGTGGAACAGAGATTTGCTAGGCAGTCTCTAAGACTGCAAATATCCATCTTAATTAAAATAACACATTCCTGTTTATGCGAGCCTAGTACTGGACTTAACCTGAACCCCATCGTCTCAGCCCAGAGAGGCAAAGTAAGCAGATACCTCTTGTCAGTCGTTCTGTAATTGCAACAAAGCTTTGATGTCAGCTTCTCAGGGTCACCTACAGTCTGCATATTAAATATGTGCAGCCCAGCCATATCTTGTTTTATTGAGCCTCGCAGATAATGCATTTTTTACACACTGAAGGTTCATGGCAACCCTGTGTCGAGCAAGTCTATTAGCACCATTTTACCAATAGCACTTGCCCATTTTGTGTCTCGGTGTCACACTTTGGTAATTCTCGTATTTCAAAGCCTCCACAAGCAAAAAGATTATGACTCGCTGAAGGCTCAGACAATAGTTAGCATGTTTTTAGCAATAAAGTATTCTTATGTCAAGTACATTGATTTTTTTTTAGACATATTATGCTATCTCACATTTTAAAGACTACAGTATAAGGTAAATATGATTTATATGCACTGGGTAAACAAAAGATAAGTGTAATCCCCTTTATGACAACACTCACTTGTTTGGGGTGATCTGACAGCAAACCCGCAAGTGTCTCCAATGTCTGTCTGTAGTTGAACCATATAAATTGCCATTTGTGAGGTCAAAATAGTCAAATATTGGCAGCAGCATCTGGCTAAACCTGATGCTATCTTTGTGGTGGATTAGCAGACCATTAAAATAGAAACATTTTTAAATTAAACTAAAAATGCCCTTCCTTATTCCTGACAGTCAGTTTAGTTTGATAGATATTCAGTGCTATGAGCCAGGCATTGGCTCTTTATTGCAAACAGGAAAAAAAAAAAAAAAGCTTGCTTCCAAGGAATTTACAGCTTAGTGGTAGAAATCGAGTCAGACAGATGGTCTGTGGACCCTTTAAGTAGCTGGAGGTTGAATGCAGGTGGCAGTGAGGTGCCTGGGAGCAGTTTATCAAGAAAGACCCCACAAAAGGCCAGCACTGAGGCAGATTATCACGACGGTGACCATCAGCATCTCTGTGCAGTGGAAATTTGCTTTTATTTTCGGTGGGTCAGCAAACATATTTCAGAGTTTTAGTGAAATATCTCTATTTAAGTCTTGTTGGGAGAAAAAAAGTGTGCGCCTCACAGCAGAAGGCAAATAGGAGAAAGCTCTTCCCTCCTCTCCTCAAAGCAGGCACATGGCCACCGGATCTGAACTTGACAATCAGCTGCTTCACGCTCAGTTCTTACTGTTGAGCAGTCGGCGCAAGGACAGAGGGGCAAACCGCAGTCCAAGGGCGAGAGCAGAGGTAGGGGAGGGTCCAGCAGCCAGTCTGGCAGTGACTGCGTTTTGGAGAAACAGTGACGGTGGTGTCCTTGTCAGCTTCCTAAACAAACACTTCTTGGCTGTGCCCTCCTGTGCTGTCCTTCATGACCCCACGTCCATCTGGTTCCTGCTTGATTGAGCAGCCTGGTTTTCAGCCTTCCCCTAATTCTATCAGTCACCAGAAAGCCATCTGCTAAAGAGCTTTTCTGCTCCTCCAGGGCTTTCTGTCGCTCGCAACCCGGAAGCGTAATGATATAAGCCTTTTCGTTAAAGGTAATCAGAATGTGGCAAACAATGCACCAGGGCCCTTTTTCTTTTCTTTTCTTTTCTTTTTAGCATTTAGTCCTCACAAACAAATCCTATAGGGCCTTTAACCCCGTTGCACAGGTAGAAAATTGCAGTTGAGAAGTTGTGTTGCTTACAAGTTAGGTTTAAGGTCTCTGGAGCTGGAATACCTCAAAGCACAGTGAGTTACCATAACTACCTAAGAAGTGGAAATAAAAATAGTATTTCTCTGAGGCAGCTTTGTGAAAGGTAATTGTTTATATGTACAAACCACTTAGCAGTGTCTGGCAATAAGAACTTTTCAGTAAGTGTCAACTATCAGCTCAGTTCAGCTCAGTCGTGTCCAACTCTTTGCGACTCCATGGACTGCAGCGGGCCAGGCTTCCTTGTCCATCAACAACTCCTGAAGCCTGCTCAAACTCATGTCCATCGAGTCAGCGATGCCATCCAATCATCTCATCCTCTGTCGTCTCTTCTCCTCCCGCTTTCAGTCTTTCCCGGCATCAGGGTCTGTTCCAAGGAGTTGGTTCGTCACATTCGGGTGGCCAAAGTACTGGAATTTCAACTGTCAGTACTGCTAGGTAATTTAGCTCAAGTCTTTGAGCTGATAAATGTCAGAACTGAGGTCAGAATGGAGTTAGGATCTTCCTGACTGGGAACGCTTGGTCTCTTTCTGGGAAAATGTGCAAGAATGAATGTCTCACATCCCAGAGATTGTTTTTACAAACAAATCCTTTTCCTCTGGAGTTAAAATTTAACTCCATGAGTGAATGACTCATGCTTCTGTTTTCCTGATTCATCCACATAGATGACAAGAACAGGAAGAATTTGATAAACCATCAAAGTTGGTAATAAAAGCACTGAAAGAAGCATCTCACATTTATCCACTCCTGTGCATCAAGATACATTAAAGAGGTGACCATTTAATATTCACAATAACATGATGAGGAAAGGATGCTCTCTTAGCAGGTTTGAATGAGTTGGTGACTAGTATGCTTCTAGTTTGCCAAATTTTGATGAGCTGAGGTACACAAAAAAGCGAGAATATGGAGATCAAGATATACCTTTATGCTAATAAATGAGGTGCTGAAAAAATGCTTATTTCTGCATGGATGTGGACTTTCTTATACTGAACTGCAGGATTAGACAAATGTACATACCAAGCAGCAGTGGACCACTGAGGGAGACTTGAACTTGGGCCCATGTGGGTTTTTGGACCTGGGTTCTAACCACCACGGCACACTTCCTAACACTTGCAGCTGCGTGGAGCCTCACTCAGAGCCCAAAGTCTCAGACTGAAGACCCTGCCCGAGGTGTAGCACTTCCCTATCCAGTTCCTGGCCAAGCTTCACGTCACTGTACCCCTATGGTTTTCCGTCCAGCATCTCTCCTGTCTCCACCTGAATTCTGTGTGTCCAGAATTCACAGAGCCCTGAGCAGATAGACTCTCACCTCAACCAAAGGTGCTTCTCTGGAGACCCCAGGATCTGTCTGATGTTTACCTCTGCAGTGATGGTTAAAATGGGGAATCCCTTCTATTTCACATGCAACACACATTTATTAAGTGCCCCTCACTGGCAGGTACTGACAAAGGCTCACAGTCAGAAGCTTTGGTAGGAGTGGAGCAGGACCTCCAAGTAGGTTCACAGAGCATGCAGGGTAAACCAAGGGAGTGCTACGGCAAAAAAAAAAAAAAACCTCAAAATAGAGCCTGCATCTTATTAGGCTGTTTTCCTTATAAAAATTAACTCAAGAATCTGCTTGCCTGAAGCCAGAGGCAAGGAACACTGTGTCTCTATCTGAGAACAACTTGGAAGGTCATGGACAAGGTCTTCATATTGTCTTTACCTGTTGTTCTTGCCTTTAGCCTCAGATGGGAAAAAAGTAGAGCTCTCTAAGCCTCATTAGGTTAACATGTATCTCATGGAAGATGCAGAGAAGGCAGTGGCACCCTACTCCAGGACTCTTGCCTGGAAAATCCCATGGACGGAGGAGCCAGGTGGGCTACAGTCCATGGGGTCGCTAAGACTCAGACACGACTGAGCAACTTCCCTTTCACTTTCCACTTTCATGCACTGGAGAAGGAAATGGCAACCCACTCCAGTGTTCTTGCCTGGAGAATCCCAGGGACAGCAGAGCCTGGTGGGCTGCTGTCTATGGGATCGCACAGAGTTGGACATGACTGAAGCGACTTAGCAGCAGCAGCAGCATGGCAGGTGAAAAATCTTTCAACCCTGATCCTCTTATTTACAGACAGAGATGATAGTTATCAGGATAAGTGAATGCTTTAAAAAGGTCAGAAGAAAACGGACTCTGGACAGAAAGTTCTCCATCAGCCAAGCTATGCCCATTCTGTCATTTCCAGTAATATATATTGAAACATGGAAACCATTTCCCCATGGTGTTCTCAATCATTGACCTTTCTCAAAGAGTTAAAAGCACAAGCATTCATTGGACACTTAATAAGGTGCCATTCATTGGACACTTAATAAATTTTTCTAATGAGAAAACGGAATTTTTATTTAAAGCCAAGAAAAGTAAAGGGCTATAAGAAAGATATCTTTATGTAGTGAAAGGGCTTCTTGCAAATAAGAGAATAATTTTGTCATCTGATCAGTCCAGATAGATTTCTAACAGCAGCTTAGAGATTATAAGTGATGCAAATTTCATGTCACTGTATAATTTTACTGCCCTTTGATTACAAAATAAATTGTTTTTTCTTGTTATTCTCATTTTATTAGGATGCACACACTCTTTGGGGGCACTTGATCATAATTAGTTGTCATTCAGTGCACTGGAGTATGTCCTCCTCTTCCTAAGAGTTTCCGGGCACACTACCTTAAGTCTTCTGGGAGAAAGAAGACAGTCTTCTGGTTGCATGTATCTTATCCTATTGCACTGCTGCAGAAGTTAAATGCCCTCATGGCTTGGTTGCTCTGATGAGCACAGCTGTCTCCACTGGTAAGTGCAGCGACCCCCCTCCCCCACCCACTCCGGCTTGAGGGATGGGTCACTTGCTTCCTACTTGGAGGATAAAGCCAGTCTTCAATCATCATTTGCCAGTGAGAACAGAATTCAAGGACGGCTTGTGTCATAGGACTCTCAAATTGCTCTCTAAGGTGTGGGCACGTCTAATAAGTGGATGTGTTTATGTTTTGTTTTGTTAATTCTTCCATGGCAGCTGCCAGTAAGAGAGAGAGGAAGAGAAGGGGAAGGGGGAAAGGGAGAAGAAGAAAGAAGAGGAGGAGAAAAAGAAGAGAAGAAAGATAAGGAGTGGGGTACGAGGAGGTGAAGGGGAAGGAAGGAGACAGGGCTTACACTCCTTTGTGTTGCAGCCCAAAATTCTTTAATTTCCATCTTGCTTCCACTTCTTGTGTCCATAACTCCCTCAGGAAGCCTGAAAGAGGGGGGTTATCAATAAGTTGTCGCCACAATGATGTTCTATAACACAACAGATGTAATTCAGTGGCATAGAACAAAAACGATATATTTTTGATCATGTGTTTTGTCAGCTTGGTCCCCAGTTTCAGATTCAGCCCAAGTCTATCCCATGTCTTCTATCCTCCCTGAGCCAGTAGCTACCCTAGGCAAATGTTCTCACATCAAGAGGAGGAGTGAAAGAAAGGTGGACAAAGCCACTAGATGCTTCTTCAGGCCTAGTCTTGGAAACGATGACCCAAATCTCATGCAAGCCAACATCAATGAGGTGGCCTCTAGTAAAAGGAGTTGCAAAGTCACAAGGCACAAAGTTAGGAGAAGCAAAGTATTGGAAAAAATAAGATAATCCACCATAGGTGAGGTTCAGGTATTACTAATTGTCAATGACTTTATCACTTGAAAGTCTCTAAACTTTACCCCTTTCCTAAGATTGACATCATATAAATTTAAATGCTGTTATTTTTAACCTGATAGAAAAATGGGTAGATTAATAAATTATGCTAAAACTAGTTAACTTCCTAATTAGAATTTCATTAAGGGTAGAAACTGAGCCTTTACCTACTAGTGCAGTCCTATTGTGTGACATATCTATTTATTGAGAAAATGAATCAAAAATCAATTTACTAAAGACTTCCAATCCTTTCCTAAGCAGCTTTTCTTTTAAAGTGGCTAATGAGCAACAACACTGGATAAAACTGAACAATACAATTTTTCCAACTGATATAGGTCCTAATTGATAAAAAAATAAAACCACCTGTGAGTTTGACTCGTCTAAGAAGGGATTAGAATAATGGATTAGCTGGATAATCAGAAGCATCAGAAGTATATTGTGTAATATTAAATGAAAACCTCACTAAGGAAAATTACACCTCTTTCGATTGGTTGGCAAGGGATCCCAAAATATTAAAGGGAAATTTCTGCCTTCAGAAATCTGTTTACAACATTCATAATGTGCTGTGTTTCCTTTTTACTGATCACTGTTGAAACTTTTATGGAATATGGAAGATAAACACCCTTTCCTAGGAAACACAGACTTGATGGGGATGTGAAGAACTGACTCATTGAGAAAGACCCTGATGCTGGGAAAGATTGAAGGCAAAAAGAGAAGAGAGAAGCAGAGGATGAGATTTTTGGATGGCATCGTGACTCAATGGACGTGAATTTGAGCAAACTCCAGGAGACAGTAAAGGACAGGGAAGCCTGGTGTGCTGCAGTCCATGGGGTCATAAAGAGTTGGACATGACTTAGCGACTAAACAGCAAAGGCTATACCCTCAAGAAACAGTTAAAGAAGAGAAAGGGGGCTGTTGTGTCATTAACAATATCAGTGTGGGAGAAAAGTTGAGAACTTGGAGAAAGGAGAAGGACCATAACAAGACTTTAACTGTAATTACATCATGAAGTAGGATATAACAAGAAATATTTGTCTGGTCAGGGAAAAAAAAAAGTAAAAACGTACAGTTTGAGAACTCAGATGCATCTTGTTGTGAATGAACGTCTATGTACATTATTTAAAACTCACCTCCTTTCCTGTGTTCTTTAACTCATGGTAATATGCTAGATGGAGAAGTAGTTAGTCTCCCAAAAGGAAACCAGGGAATGCCGCTTGGCATTTCCTCTCCCCTCAACCAAGAAGCTCCATGATGTTTAAAAAATGTCCTTGACTACATATTTTTACATATATTCTCTTTGTTCAATTTTGAGAGATTATACCTGGGGGTTTGACCTGGGGGCTATGCCTGCATGTGGGGATCAGAAGTGTCTATCAAGGGAAGCAGGAGGACGCTTGTCAGGAATTAGGGAATTTCGGGGCAGAAAGGATGAAAAAATAGTATGTCATGAGGAGGGGTTGTTGTTGTTCAGTCGCTAAGTCTTGTCCAACTCTTTGTGACCCGATGGATAGCAGCACACCAAGCTTCCCTGTGCTTCACTGTCTCCCGGAGTTTGCTAAAACTCATGTCCACTGAGTCAGTGATGCCATCCAACCATCTCATCCTGTTTCCCCTTCTCCTCCTGCTCTCAATCTTTCCCAGCATCAGCCATTGAATGAATTGGCCCCACCAGGGAAGCCCATAAAGAGTGGTAAGAATCCAGTAAGGGAAAATCAGAATTATCATAGCCATTTGGCTTTACCATGTGTATTTGCATTTTCAATTCTGTTCAGTAGACCCTGTGTTGGGTCAAAGACCTGGGAAGGCTCAGGGCTCCCGAGTGTACCTGTGGGCCACTCATGCGGGCAGCTTCCTGCTTGGCAAGGGGGGAAGATCTCCCCAGTGTTCAAGTTCTTAGCTTGATTGAACTTCACCAGTCTTCTTCCTGATTCTAGTATTTTTACTTTCCTTTTCCTGGAGCATTTATTTTAGGTAGCGCTCCACTGTAAATTCCTCCCTGATCCTTTGGATGTAAATCTTCTCCCCACCTCTTGCCAGTTTTACTGCTCAGGAATGTCTTTTGTAAGGTTCTGGGGGCCATCCATCTCTTTGAAATGTAGTCATTGCAGGGAACGTGCTTGCTCAGTGACTCAGTTGTGTCAGACTCATTTGCAACCCTGTGGGCTGTAGCCCACCAGGCTCCTCTGTCCATGGGCTTTTCCAGGCAAGAATACTGGAGTGGGTTGCGGTTTCTTCTTCCAAAAGATCTTCCCCACCCAGAAATCGAACACTAGTCTCCTGCATTGGCAGGTGTATTATTTTACCACTGTGTCACCTGAATAGTGCCCACCTCTTTCAGATCTCTGTGGGAAGATAGGAACCTGAATTTGATGGTCCCAATTAACAAACACCGATGACCTAATCACATAGACCAACCTTTTTCTAAAGTTCTCCAGTACTTTTCCACTAGCTCACACCAGTGCTTAAAAACCCTTTTCCTTCAATTTCAGTGGAAGTGAAGTAAAGTGAAGTTGCTCAGTTGTGTCTGACTCTTTGCGACCCCATGGACTGTAGCCTACCAGGCTCCTCCCTCCATGGGATTTTCCAGGCAAGAGTACTGGAGCGGGTTGCCATTGCCTTCTCCAGGGGACCTTCTGACCCAGGGACCGAACCCAGGTCTCCGGCATTCCAGGCAGACGCTTTAACCTCTGAGCCACCAGGGAAGCCCTCAATTTCAGTCAAGTCCAATCCCTCTTCCCTACTGCAGTAGACTTGAATAAAGTGTCCCTTGTCTAATAGTCTGATGCATTTTTTTTCCTTTATGGGGGATGCTGCTGCTGCTGCTGCTGCTAAGTCATTTCTGTCGTGTCTGACTCTGTGCGACCCCATAGATGGCAGCCCACCAGGTTTCCCCATCCCTGGGATTCTCCAGGCCAGAATACTGGAGTGGGTTGCCATTTCCTTCTCCAATGCATGAAAGTGAAAAGTGAAAGTGAAGTCACTCAGTTTTGTCCGACTCTTAGTGACCCCATGGACTGCAGCCTACCAGGCTCCTCCGTCCATGGGATTTTCCAGGTAAGAGTGCTGGAGTGGGGTGCCATTGCCCTCTCCAATGGGGGATACTATTGGTTAGCAAACTTGTTCTTGGATAATCCACTGAGAAAATGTGCCCAACACAACAAAGGATTGACTCTGGAATGAAGGAAAGAGAGTCAACTCAGGGATGAGATATCTTCCCTGGTGGCTCAGATGGTAAAGCGTCTGCCTACAATGCAGGAGACCTGGGTTCAATCCCTGGATCGAGAAGATCTCTTGGAGAAGGAAATGGCAACCCACTCCAGTACTCTTGCCTGGAAAAACCCATGGATGGAGGAGCCTGATAGGCTACAGTCCATGGGGTCACAAAGGGTTGGACACGACTGAGTGACTTCACTTTCACTTTCAGGGATGAGACAAATGATCACCAACTTGGAGGACAAGTAGACAGTTGTCTGAAAAAGTAAGGCGATGTGCAAGAGGGGCACGAAGTCTGACGCTGCGTTGTGGGCCCACCACATGCAGCTGAGGAGCTGCTTTCATAAACAAGCTACGTGTGCTACTTTGCTACAGCCAGGAATGACCTTGACAGTGGAGAAAAGGCACCAGATAAAGGTGACACTCCAAAGACATGAGTTAAGCAGGGCAGGTGCTCAACCTGACTGAACTGAAACTCACTGACCTTCAACGAACCTCGCTTCTCCCCTAGGTGTCCAGTGGCTAAGGGCATCAGCCTGCAGGGCTCACCAGGCAGACCCCTCCAGCACCCGAAGCTTTTCCTCTTGCTCCTCTCCCACCTCAATGGTTCCCTCTCATTCCACAGCAGAGCTTCAGGGAAAAGCCAAGCCTAGGAAATCAGAATCTTTCTCCTGGCATTATGCTCTTTGCAGCCAAGTGACTCATGCACAGAAGGAACAAGGTTCAAGTTCACGAATCAGCAGGCTTTACATTCACTTCTGTGTTAATGGTTCCCTCCTTGTCCAAAAGCAAGGCTGGAGCTAATGGATGTATCACTCCCATTTCCTTCTAGCTTCTTTTCTAACTGTGAGAAAAGGGAGGGAATTGGAACTTTGTGAACTTGTAGGAAAGTATTGTGGCCAGGCTCTAGGCATAACAGCTTGTGTATATCATATAATTTGTCCCTCCAGGGAAGAAAAATTATCTTATATTCAAAAAAGATGAAATTCAGACTCAGAGGAATTTAGCAACTTGTTAAGGATCACAGAGATTGTAAGAAACTGAGTCAAGATTTAAAACCAAGTCCTCTAGGCACCAGGGCTTCCCTGGTGGCTCAGTTGGTAAAGAATCTACCTGCAGTGCAGGAGATCCCTGTTCAGTTCCTGGGTTGGGAAGATAGGCTACCCATTACAGTATTCATGGGCTTCTCTGGTGGCTCAGATGGTAAAGAATCTGCCTGCAATGCAGGAGACCTGGGTTCGGTCCCTGGGTTGGGAAGATCCCGTGGAGGAGGGCATGCCATCCCATCCATTATTCTTGCCTGGAGAATTCCATGGACAGAGGAGCCTGGCGGGCTACAGTCCTTGGGGTCACAAAGAGTCAAACATGACTGAGTGACTAAGAACACACACACACACACTCTCAGCACCAAAGCCGGTTTGTGGATGAAGACTCTGCATGGTGAAGCCTTTTCCTGGGTAACTGCTTCTTCTAAGACACACTGTGTTTTCCTTGCCCTCCCTTCTGGCCTCACCAGGAATACTTGGGTTCATTAGGATGCCAGATCTTTATCTCAGGTGACTCGTTAGGCATTTGAGTGCTGTGCATTTGTCAGCAGTCCAGGTTAACTCGCTCTTTCTAGTAAAACCCTTTCTAGCAAAATTCATTCTGCTTGAAAAAATTCAATAAATACTGAGAGATGGGGGAGCAAGATTAGAAGATTGAAAAGGAAACTAGATAACTAAGGAAGAAGAGTCCCAATAAGCCCATATTTCTCTCTGATCAGAGAGTATGTGAAAGGGCTGGATTGGCAGGAGTGAAAAAGAAAATCTCCTTTTTTATTAAGCTCACCTGTGTAGTATTATCTCTTCAGAGGTGTTTATGAAAACATTCACACAGTAAAACTTGCCTCCCTAGACCCACATTTATTGAATTTCTGCAGCTCTCCATCACATTTTAAAATCCCTGCCTATTACTCCATCTCTACATAAATCATACCCCGTGTCCATCAGACTTGAGCTTGGAGGCAATTCTCTCCAGCTCCTGGTAATTTGATGTACAAGGGTATATCACGCTGAGGAGGCACTGATATCTTGGAACTCTGAACCACCCAAGGAGGCATGGTGAGTGATTGCCTTGTCTCATTTCTTGTTGGGGAGTGGGGTGGGGAATGAACCATGATCCAGAGGAAGAAATTTTAAAAGGCCACCTGCAATTTTATCACTACAGACCTTCAATTATTCGGGTACCGAGGACCCATCCTCCACCTTAAGTGCCGTCTCCAACCTGCTGTATCCATGCTCAGGGCTTCTGAGGGACTTCTGTGTCACTAACCAGTCCACATCCCTCAGGGATGGAGAGCTGGATAATGCTAGAGAGGGTGGAGGGGTAACAATATCATTGACCTATCGAGTGAAGGAGTCGTGTACAGTGGCTTAAAGGAGGCACTGCTGCGGATTCCAGGAGTGAGAGATGAGAGCAGCCCCGGCTTCCATAAGCTAGGACTAAGTCATATTTTGTTTTGATTAGCTTTGATGACAGACAATGGGCTACTGGTCTTCAAAGTTTTACAATTGAAAAAAAAAAAAAAGCTAGAATATTCCTCTCCCAGACCTACTATTCTTCTATGCTCATTGATTCATTCATCATTCATTGATTCCTTCATCATTCATTCATTCAGGAAGCCTATCTTTCAGCTGTTTAGCCAATATAAAACAGTTAAACATCACTAATGTGCCCATGGAGTATAGGTGTTGGATATAATGGCAGAAACGATCGACATAATTGTTCTTCTCCTTATTTACTTACGTTCCAGTGAAGAAGGCATCTAAGAGAAGAACTTGATGTAAACTCATGAAGTCCAGCACATGCATATTATACAGATAAAGCCAATATAAGAAAAACTTTCAAAGTTTTTAAGTTACAATGGTGCATTTCCCTTCTATGGAGAGGCTACAAGTCCCAAATGAGACTGAATATTGGCCTATGGATTTCTTATTCCCACCAAATGTGACCATCCTAACATTAATTTGCTGGCACCAAAGTATCTCAGAGTCTGAACACTGCAATGACTCAGGTCATCAACCCCACATGTTGAGCCACCAGGGAGAAGAGCTGGCCCTAGGGGAGAGATGGGGAAACAATTAAAAATTGAGAACATGTGTTTCCATTACTGGAAAGGCTTCTAGAGGTTTTGTTCTCCCTCCTTTTCTGAATATTCTGTTCTTTTGTAGCCACTGTCTGCAGGAATAGGAGCATACTCGTCTGTGGTGAATCCCTTCAACATAATAGCAGTTCAGGCTCTATGACCCTTCCATCTCTTGAAGCTCATTTCCATAGGAATGAGTCTCTCTCTGGCCACATGGCCTTACTTCTGCTTTCCTACATTTTCCCTATCACTGTGGTCTCTCCTGCTGCGCTCTCTCTTCTGGAGCAGTCAGCCCTCACCATGGGCTCTGAGGTCGTCAAGGGCTTGCCCACTGCTTCCCTCCTCCATCACTGCCCTGGACTGTGGTCTTTTCTTCTCCTTTTCTTCTTTCTACCCACTGGAAAATCCCTCTTCATAAAGCCAAAGTTGCACAGGACACTGAAGTGGAGGAGCGCTCCAGCTTTCACAGCCATCCCCACCAAAATGGCAAGACTGCTACAGACTCCCAGGAGGGGCAGCCTCAATGCCCAGCAGTGATTTAGTGGAAGATGTTCAAAGGAGAAAAGATATCGGCTACAACACAGGAGAACCTCAGGCACCGATTCACTCAAAGAAGTAATAGCTAAGCTCAGGAAATGAGGTTTAAAGACAGATACTTGGCCAGGTAGAATCAGGCTTTGCTCAGTTGGATAAATGTTGATGCAGAGGTCATGAGCAACATGGTAAGACACCAGGTATTTTCTGTCATAAGATAGGAGCCATTCTTAACAACTTCCAGGGAACTTGGAAGAAAAGTATGACTCCATTATTGTTACCGAATTGGTCAACTGGACCCACGCTGGAGTCCCAACCCAGCCCAAGACCCCCTATCCCAACCAGGGAGGTTCTTTTTTCAACTGGATTCTCACAGCCAATAAGGAAACTTACGCTGAGACTGAAATAGCACAAACTTCATTCAGTGGCCAAAGAATGGAGAAGTGGTAACCTAGTTCCTGAATCAACTTCTCAACCCAAATCAGGCAGAGACACTAAGTATATAGGATGTGCCGAAGTGAAAGGGAGGGAAGTGGAAGATGAGGAAATATTGATGCTGGCACCTAGTATGCCCTAAGGAGTTTAGATATAACATCTGGTTCAGTCTTTAATTTTATTTCCAAAATAAAAATATGCAGGAAATATTAAAACTTTCCATTTTATAGGGATGGGGAATACATTTTCAAGAATTCAATGAATATATCCAGGTCATAGAATTAACAGATGTCAGAACTAAAATTTGAGTTTACCTCATAGGGTTTTAGCGGAGAAGGCAATGGCACCCCACTCCAATACTCTTGCCTGGAAAATCCCATGGATGGAGGAGCCTGGTGGGCTGCAGTCCATGGGGTCACTGAGGGTTGGACACGACTGAGTGACTTCACTTTCACTTTTCACTTTCATGCATTGTAGAAGGAAATGGCAAGCCACTCCAGTGTTCTTGCCTGGAAAATCCCAGGGATGGGGGAGCTTAGTGGGCTGCCGTCTATGGAGTCCCACAGAGTTGGACACGACTGAAGTGACTTAGCAGCAGCATAGGGTTTTAGAGAAGATTAACTGAGGCAGTGCATCCCAGACACATTTTTTTAGCTAGACACCATAGTAGGAACTCGATGGGTGGTTTAGTCACTAAGTCATGTCTGACTCTTGTGATCCCATGGACTGGTACCTGCCAGGGTTCTCTGTCCATAGAATTCTCCAGGCAAGAATACTGGAGTGGGTTGCCATTTTCTTCTCTAGGAACTCAATAACTGACCACTATTATTCTTATAGGCATGCTTATTTAAGCTACTTTAATTAATTCTTCTAAAGTTGTTGTCGTATCCCTCTTATCCGGTTATTTCCTACACTTTCTTTCTGGACCCAACCCCAGGCATCTCCAGCTAAAAGGACTGTGGTTTATTAAATGCAGTGTGGATGTCTCCAAGTGGAGCGGGTGGCCCCAGGCAGTGAGGAGGCTGCGGGCTGTGGGCCAGGCTATTCTCAGTGAGCCTCCTGACTCCGTGCTCCAGCTGTCTGATCTTAGGAGGATTAAATGCAGTGTGGATGTCTCCAAGTGGAGCGGGTGGCCCCAGGCAGTGAGGAGGCTGCGGCTGTGGGCCAGGCTATTCTCAGTGAGCCTCCTGACTCCGTGCTCCAGCTGTCTGATCTTAGGAGGAACTTTGGACCTCTCAGCCGTAGCAGACTTAAAGTGAGAAATCATACCTATCCCATCATATTTTTGAGAATTTCAAATGCTAAAGTACCTGCCCAATATTTGGTGGGTAGTGGGCAGTTAATATGTGTTCCTTCTACTCTCAGCCTCATCCCAACCAGGATATCGTGAACAGAGATTTTTAAAAGGCCATGGGAGAGGCCTTGGAGCTACTGGTGATTATGTCTTCTTGTTTCCAGTTTTATTCCCAGGCGTACGGCTCTTCTCTGTCTTTGGATGTTCACGTTGGCCATGTGGCTGTTAGTGGCCTATCAATTCTATGGATTCCCAGTGGAAGCGCTACACCATTTTCACCATATCCCCTTTCCTAGGAGGCAGTGACTTTGCAGTGTGTATCAAACTGGAGGCTCTGACATGAATGTCTGAATAACTGTAGTGGGCAGGATTCCTCGATGAGCTGGACTGACATGAGCTATGAGCGAGAATAATGCTTTTGTTGTGATAAGCCACTGAGATTTTATTCAACCACAGTATAACTTAAATATCCTGACTAATACAGGCAAAGTCTACCTTGACCTTCCCTTCCGTTTTATTTTTCACCCAAGAGGCTGATTGTAACTTTTTTTTTTTCTGTTTACTGAGAGGCCCAGAGGAGCTTGGAAGCAATCTGATCATGTAAGTGAATGATTTATCACTCCCGTTTGGCCCTAAGCAAGGATTTGCCCTGTACCATTCATCTCTCAAGATATAATTAGACTTAAAATTAAAACTGCATTACCTTCCAATTCATTGAGAGGAAACCAGTGGTTTTGACTTAAACAGCGGTTTCAAGCAAGGTATCTATTAGGAGGCTATGAAAGATTGTTCCAGTCTGTTATCCTCAGAGCCAGCAGGAGAAATGAATTGTTTTGCACAGAGAACCTGATTGAGCTTGAGGTGCTGAAGACACAGTGGGGAGGGCCGCAGACCCCAACCTGCTCAACCCCTTAATCAGGTACTTCAGGATGGGGTGTATGAGCAGGCTGGGGTCTTTGACCCTCTCCACTTTAGCCCAAGCTGCTTCATATGAATTTATGCATTTATTGTGCTTCATCCTGAGATTTTGTTTGTGAAAATCTTTAATTGCTAGTGTGAATCCACCGCAAAAGGCACAAACAAAGAGGTTGGGGTCTAGGAATGTGCAAACAGACCGAGGTCAGAGCAGACTTCAAAGGCCCTGTCAGATGAGGGTTGTGGTGTAGACAGGGTCTGTGTCTCAAGATCACTGTGGTCTGTCCCTTGAGTTCAGGAAGATGGTCCGAGTAGACACCTGACGGAGGCTGCTTCAGTGTTTGAAAGCATATGCATGCCGCATCTTTCAGTCCCTAAGTCATGTCCAGCTCTCTGCAACCATGGAGTGCAGCATGCCTGGCTCCCCTGTCCATCACCCTCTCCTGGAGCTTGCTCAAACTCACGTCCATCAAAGCAGTGATGCCATCCAACCACCTCATCCTCTGTCATCCCTTTCTCCTCCTGCCTTCAGTCTTTTCCAGAATCAGGGTCTTTTCCAATGAGTCGGCTCTTCACATGAGGAGGCTAAAAGTCCTGTTAGAGAATAAAATAAAGATCTAAAAACAAAGCTGAATTTATTTGTCCCATCAAGAGAGAAAGCGTCACTCAAGAGACAAGTTTTGTCAGGCCTCTGCAGTTGAAAGCAGAACACTAGACCTAGAAGTAAACGAGGGAGCAAGGAGGACTCCAGGCGTGAAGTTCCAATTGGGTAAGGGGAGAGGATTGTGAGGGATGATCCTGGAACTGGCCGTTGTTCTAAATCACAAAAGTCCTGGAGAGTGTCACAAGGGGGTCTAAGAAGTTTAGACAAGCTACACAGGCGGGGATGCTCAGAGTTGTGAGACACTTAGTTGCAGCTGCTTGGTCTTGACAATGTTTTCTTTCAGTGGTCTCAATGCAAACTCCTGTGAACACTGGTGTCAAGCCTAGTGGTGCCCTTGCTTCCAGGAGCTTGAGCTTGAGAAGTGATGGATGGGGGTCCATGCAGACTGCTAGGAGAGTGAGGAGTCATTGCGGAGCAGAGGCACAGAGCGCAGACTCTGAGTCATGCTCTTGGTCCTGAAAGATGGCTCAGATTCTTCTTGCTAAGTGTCCATAGGCGAGTGGCTTTACTTCTTTGTCGAAGCATCCTCACTTGAAATATAGGAATAAAAGCAAGCCTATTTCATAGGACCTCTTCTGAATATTAAAGAAGCACATTTACATAAATCACTTAGAATAGTCCCTGGCAGAGGGTGAGCACTTAATACATAGTTGTTATGCTAACAAGCATCCATTCATTCAATGGAACATAATTCAGCCACGCCGGGTACTTCAGGAATATTACAGGTTAAAGGAACTCACAAATGTAATTCCGAGTTAAGCATAGGACAAGTCTAGGTACAAAACTGCAAATATTAAGTGGTCAGAAAGTGCTAACTATTATTTCTACGTAAATCAGACGAGGGAAGTTGTCTCTGACACAGACATAATAGGAGCTGCTTAGATGCCAATTTCCCTTCTTTAGTTTTAAGCATTAACTTTCCTGACTGTCTATACCTTCTGTTTAATGCACTTTGTATTCCCATCGTACATCCTGCAGTGCTTCTTCCTTCCATGTCTTTACTCAAGATCTTCTGTCCCCCTCAGAGCTTCTCACGTTCCCTGGTCTAGAGACAAATCCCTTCTGGCTCTTAAGACTCAATGAGGCCATCACCCAGCAAACCTTTAGGTGGTCCTCTCTTAATGGCTTCATGGGCTTCCCTGATGGGTCAGTGGTAAAGAACCTGCCTGCCAATGCAGGAGTCACAGGAGACTCGAGTTCAATCTCTGGGTGGGGAAGTTCCCTGGAGGCAGAAATGGCAGCCCACTCCAGTATTCTTGTCTGGAGAATCCCATGGACAGAGGAGCCTGGCGAGCTACAGCCCACGGGGTCGCAAAGTCGCACACGACTGAGCAGGAGCTTGAGTGCCAGCACTTTCGAACTTTTGCTTCTGGAACATTCACCATGCAGTATTGTAATGGCATCTCTGAGATTCCTTGTCCACCCGTGGACTGTAATGTCTTCAAGGTCAGAAATACAGTTTTACCACTTTCGCAACCTCAGAAACTAGCACTGGACTGGTGTGAAGCAGTTTGTCATCTGTGAATGTTGACGTGATGCCTGGATCTTACTTCAGAGCAGGCTGACCTCTCGCTCCTCCAAGCTTATTAATTTTATTTGTATCTTTTCCTCAGCTGAGTTTTCAGCCTAGAGTGCAATATTCTTTTGCACCTCCCCTTTTCTTTTCAAAACCTAGCCTTTCTGTAGAAATTCAGTCCATAGTCAATCTCATTATGAAGACAGACCAGCAGATCGTAATTAAAATCTGGTCCGGTCTGTTCTTGCTGAGTAGCCTTAGACAAAACTTCTCAACCTCCTCTCTCTTTCCTCAGTTTTTCTAAATGGGGAAAAATCGGAAGGAAAGAAAGGAAAAGATAATGTATATACATATATGTATATATATATAATATATCTCATCTGTTTCAAATTCTTTTCTAAGATGGGTTATTGCAAGACATTGAGTATAGTTCCCTGGACTATACAGAAGGAAGGTCCTCATTGTTTACCTGTTTTATATATAGTAATACAGTAGAGTATATCTGTTAATACCACACTCTTAACTTACCTTTCCCCTCCACCCCTCCTTCCCCTTTGGTAACCAGAGGTTTGTTTTCTATGTCTGTGAGCCAGTTTCTGTCTTATAAATAAGCTCATTTGTATACAAAGTTTGCTGTACACTTGAAACTGGCACATTGCAAATTAACTATTACTTAAATTTTAATTAAAAAAGGAAAAGAAATTTTTTAAAAAGGAAAAGGTATGTCTATATCATGTAAGGAATACAAATATTTATAAGTATGAAATTAGCAGCAATACCATGTCCATCACAGAGCAGGTATTCAAGCAACAATTGAAATCTGCTGCTGAAACCACTCATCTACCAACGGTTTCCCATGGCAGTGGCACAACACTGAGGTTCAGCACTCAGTTCAGTTCAGTCGCTTAGTCGTGTCCGACTCTTTGCGATCCCTTGGACTGCAGCACGCCAGGCTTCCCAGTCCATCACCAACTCCCGGAGCTTTCTCAAACTCAAGTCCATCGAGTCAACCATCTCGTCCATCCACCCATCTCGTCCTCTGTCGTCCCCTTCTCCTCCTGCCTTCAATCGTTCCCAGCATCAGGGTGTTTTCCAGTGAGTCAATTCTTTGCATCAGGTGGCCAAAGGATTGGAGGTTCAGCTTCAGCATCAGTCCTTCCAGTGAATATTCAGGACTGATTCCCTTTAGGATGGACTGCTTGGATCTCCTTGCAGTCCAAGGGAATCTCAAGAGTCTTCTCCAACACCACAGTTCAAAAGCATCAATTCTTTGGCGTTTAGCTTTCTTTATAGTCCAACTCTCACATCCATACATGACTACTTGCTTAAAACATAGCTTTGACTAGATGGACCTTTGTTGGCAACATAATGTTTGTGCTTTTTAATATTCTGTCTAGATTGGTCATAGTTTTCCTTCCAAGGAACAAGCATCTTTTGATTTCATTGCTGCAGTCACCATCTGCAGTGATTTTGGAGCCCCAAAAATAAAGTCTGTCACTGTCTCCATTGTTTCCCCATCTATTTGCCATGAAGTGATTGGACCAGATGCCATGATCTTAGTTTTCGGAATGTTGAATTTTAAGCCAACTTTTTCACTCTCCTCTTTCACTTTCATCAACAGGCTCTTTATTGTACAGGACATTGTACAGTGACATTGTATAGGACATAGGACAGGACATTGTAGAGAAGACATTTATTGTACAGGAGACATTATATAAATGAGACATTGTACAGGAGACATTTATTGTACAGGACATTGTATAGTGACATTGTATGGAGGAAGTGATCAAGACCATCCCCAAGAAAAAAAAATGCAAAAGAACAAAATGGTTTTCTGAGGAGGCCTTACAAATAGCTGAGAAAAGAAGAGAAGTAAAGGAAAAGGAGAAGAGGAAAGATAACTCCATCTGAATGCAGAGTTCCAAAGAATAGCAAGGAGAGATAAGAAAGCCTTCATCAGTGATCAATGCAAATAAATAGAGGAAAACAATAGAATGGGAAAGACTAGAGATTGAGATCTCTTCAAGAAAATTAGAGTTACCAAGGAAACATTTCATGCAAAGATGGGCACAATAAAGGACAGAAATGGTACAGACCTAACAGAAGCAGGAGATAATAAGACAAGGTGGCAAGAATACACAGAAGAACTATACAAAAAAAGATCTTCAGGGCCCAGATAACCATGATGGTGTGATCATTCACCTAGAGCCAGATATCCTGGAATGTGAAGTCAAGTGGGCCTTAGGAAGCATCACTACAAACAAAGCTAGTGGAGGTGATGGAATTCCAGTTGAGCTATTTTAAATCCTAAAAGATGATGCTGTTAAAGTGCTGCACTCAATCTGCCAGCAAATTTTGAAAACTCAGCAGTTGCCACAGGACTGGAAAAGGTCAATTTTCATTCCAATCCCAAAGAAAGGCAATGCCAAAGAATGCTCAAACTACCTCACAATTGCACTCATCTCACATGCTAGCAAAGTAATGCTCAAAATTCTCCAGGCCAGCCTTCAACAATACATAAACCATGAACTTCCAGATGTTCAAGCTGGATTTAGAAAGTCAGAGGAACCAGAGTTCAAATTGGCAACATCCGCTGGATCGTAGAAAAAGCGAGAGAGTCCAGAAAAAATCTACTTCTGCTTTACTGACAACGCCAGAGCCTTTGACTGTCTGGATCACAACAAACTGTGGAAAATTCTTAAAGAGTTGGGAATACCAGACCACCTGACCTGCCTCTTGAGAAATATGTATGCAGGTCAGGAAGCAACAGTTAGAACTGAACATGAAACAACAAATTGGTTCCAAATCGGGAAAGGAGTACGTCAAGGCTGTATATTGTCACCTGCTTATTTAACTTCTATGCAGAGTACATCATGAGAAACGCTGGGCTGAATGAAGCACAAGCTGGATTCAAGATTGCCGGGAGGAATATCAATAACTTCAGACATGCAGATGACACCACCCTTATGGCAGAAAGTGAAGAAGATCTAAGCTCTCTCTTAATCTCTACGTCCTCATTTCTCTGCATAACTCACAAGCACCTCATTTAACATGTCCAAAACTACACTCATCACCTTTATTCTAAGTCAGCCTTTTCCAACTAGCTAATGCTGTAATCATTTTCCTTGCTGCTCAGACTTGACAGCTAAGGTTTCTTAACACCCCTTCTCTCTCTTGGTCAAAGTTCGTGGTTGTAGATAATGTGACATAATATGGCTAAGAGTCTTGTGGGAATAGTCTGTTCCAGAGAGGAGGAGTATGTTATCACCAAGATGATTTAGAATTACTGGCCCATGGTGATAATAAGAAGCAGAGTTACTTCGTGTTACTCTTATTATTGAATCTTAAGTTATCTGCACATAATGCACCTCCTTATTATCTATACCTAGTGAAGTCCGCTCCCACCTCTCCACCCATGGTAGTGCTCTCCCATGGCTTCAGCCTGCAGTGGCTTGGGGCGGGGCTTGGGTTCCCAGCCGGAGACTGAGGCTGGGTCTCAGCAGTGAAAGCACTGGACCAGTGGCCAATGACAAGGGCCCTGGCCCTTTAAGAGAAACTCCACGAAGACAGAAAATAGTGAAGCAAGTATTTATTAAGAGGAAAAGAGTACAGTACACGTGGATAGGCACACAGGCAGACTCAGAGGGAGACACACTGAGTTGTACCCTTGTAGCAGTTTGAATTACTTTCCTGAGGCCTTTCTTCCAATTTTCCTTTGTCCAATCATTCTGATTTGCCTGGTTCATAGTCCATATTTGGCATATCTCAGGATCCTGCTATGAGTGCCCACGCATCACTTAGCCAAGATGGTTTCTACTGACAAGGAGTCTGAGTAGGGCATCCCTTGGTGTTACTTCCCTTTGGCCTCCAAGGAGCTTTTTCTGCATATGTGTGGTCAGGGAGGTCTCCTGACTTAGCAGGAAAAAAATATGTGGTCTGGGCAGTGCCCAGCCTCTTTCCTTAATTGCCCTGCTGTTCTTATCTTGGAGTTCTGATTCGCAGAGAATAAATCTCCAATCGCTTTACCCTGAGTTGGGGGGAGCAGGAATCTACCTCCTGCCTCAGTAGGTCTGCTGCTATTAAGAGATATTTGATGGCTCACAGAATGCCTGAGATGGCCTTAGGGATATATCTAACCTGGGCTTCCAAGCACAGCACCTGCCATGATGCGATCTGTATGGGGCTTATTACTGCCAAAACTCCAGTATACAAGGGACATGAGCAATGTCACCCACCACCTCTGGTCCCAGAGACCCTCAGCTTCATGTCAGGATTGCTGCAATGTCAGAGGAATCAGGGGCCTATGCCCAGGCCTATTCCCATATCCTCATATGTCTCACTTCCAAGTCAAAGACGCATGGATAAGATTAAAGTAGGACAACCTGAGTCTCGTGGCTGCAGCCAAGCAGCACGTGAAGCTGAGGAATATAACACACACACACACACACACACACACAGAGAAGAAATTCTGGCTTTGCATGCCTCTGTGTAAATAGAAACTTGTACATATGGAACTGTGTCCTGTTACAGAATTCCCTGTCACTGCTTGAAAGGGGCAAATCAAGGATACAGCTCCCCTCGGCGTGAGTTTCTAATAATACAGAATTCTGCTAACATGAGAGCTGACTGTATGTATGCATGCAGTGGGAGGATTCACGAGACGGGCGTGCACAGGAATAGAGTTCATAATATTAAACATCTACTGAAGATGGGTTCTAGCAGATCTTCCCACTGTCTTCTACCTAGTCATCACAGTCTGTTGATTCCACCTCCAGCACATTCCTTCCTTTCTGTCCTTAACCTAATGCTTCAGGGCAAGCCCTCATCACTGCCTTACTGATAGATGCTGGACTCTTCTAGAAGTCTCATTTCCTTGGCTCCAGTCTCTGCATCCCTGCTTCCAGAGTAAATTTCCTAGCACATGACTGTGGCTATGTTGTACTCTCAGTGAAGTGACTGCATGTCCTAATCACCATTACTCGTTCCTAACCACGCCACTCTACTATTTCTCAAGGGAATTGATTGGCCAGATTTAGGTTGTATGCAATCCTATCAATGCCTCCTAAACCAGTCCAAGGTATAGTGACTGATATCATTGAGAAGTGGTCAGCTCTTACTGGCCTGCACATGGGGAGAGTACAAGGAAACACTTCCTAAATGAAGAGAGAATTATTCCTGAAAGAAAAGAAGGCTCCTGGGACTCCCCTGGTAATCCAGTGGTTAAGAATCTGCCTGCCAATGCAGGGAACATGGGTTTGATCCCTGGTCCTGGAAGATACCACTTGCCCAGGGCAGATAAGCTGCTGTACACAGCTACTGTGAGCTATGACTACTGAGCCCGTGTGCTCCAGAGGTCATGCTCTGAAACAAGAGAAGCTACCACAATGAGAAGCTCAGGTACCACACCTAGAGAGTAGCCCCCATTTGCCATAATTAGAGAAATGTGCCCATGCACAGCCAAAAATAAATAAATTCATTAACAAAAAAGAAAGGTTTCCTAAGCCAAAATGCAGCAAGTATCCATTACAAGTTTCACACAGTGAATGTATTTGACAAGGCTCTAAACTCTCTTTTGTCTCAATTTCCTCCCATTCACCTTCCTGCACCCTTTTTTATGGTTTTCTTACACTTTGAAGCCTGGGCCCTGGCTCAGGACATGGTTCTTCCACTTCCCTGAATGCCATCCTCACACCTTTCTGGCTGTGAGATCCCTGTCCTCTTCTTCTTCAGTAACTGCATTTAACTGGCCCTTCACCATTAAGTTTCTTGTGGCTTCATGGTTGGACTAAGTAAGGATGGGAACATGTTCCTTTTGCATTGTTGTCGTTCAGTCACTAATTTTTGTCTTAGTTTTGCGACCCCATAGACTGAAGCACTCCAGGCTTCCCTGTCTTTCACTATCTTCTGGAGTTTGCTCAAACTCATGTCATTCAGTAAGTAATACCATCCAAGCATCTCATCCTCTGTTGTCCCCTTCTCCTCCTGCCCTAAGTCTTTACCAACATCAGGGTCTTTTCCGGTGAGTTGGCTCTTTGCATCAGGTAGCCAAATAATGTGGAGCTTCAGCTTTACCATCAGTCCTTCCAGTGAGTATTCAGGGTTGATTTCTTTTAAGATTGACTGGTTTGATCTCCTTGTAGCCCAAGGAACTCTGTAGAGTCTTCTCCAACACCACAGTTCAAAAGCATCGATTCTTCAGTGTTCAGCCTTTACTGGTGTTTACTGTTAAATTTCTTGTGGTTCCATGAGTGGACTAAGCAAGACTGTTACCATATTCCTTGTGCATATTATACACCTAATCCCAAGGCACTGTAATTGTCTGATTCTTCCACTGGACTGTGTCCCCTGCTCAGGATTACTCATCTCTCTACCTCCAACCATGTTACCTCATGAGATAGTTAAAGGGATGAGAAAGGAATCAAATTGTATAGCAGTTGTTCAATAAAGTCCACTGTAACCATAGTTTATTCTTTACATATCAGGGATACTGGAAAGATAGCTGTTGTGCATAGACTAGATTCTATCCAACTGGGTAAACTTTATCTAAATAAGTTTGTTTTATTGAGTCTTCTTCTATAATCAGCGATTTACAAATGTGGAAAAAAATGAAGCTTAATGAAACTAAGAAAGTTTCCCATAAATTTATCCCTGTAAGTAATAGATATATACATTTAGAATCTGGGTCTAGACTCCAAAGTGTGATTTCTTTTCATAATGCGGCATTTTACATTAGAAGAACGATAGCTCCTTTAAAGAAAAGTGAAACTTAAGAACTGAAAATCTATCGCAGACATTTTAAGCATACCCAACAGAGATAAAATATGACCATCTACTTCAGCAATTGTATTGATTAACCAATTAATAGCCAAGAAACCGCCCAGCAAACCCATTAACTTGGACCTGAAAACACAAAGGAGGGCCTGATGTTTGCAGAAATGTTGTTATTGATTAAGTTATTGTCAGCCTGGACTTAGAGATGTGTAAAAGGGTTGTGTGACTATGGAATCACCAGGCTCCAAATGGTAATTCTATCAAACCACTCAGAACCCTAAGGCACTATTGTGACACGAATATCCCTCACCGGCAGGGTTCTTTCTCATCTAAAGAAGCATTTGGCTCCCAGGCTCAGGTCTTCTTGTTTTTATTTATTTAGGAATCTGTCTTCTTTTAGTTTCAAACAGGCTCTAGTCTCCTTCTCTATTTCTTGCATTGTGTGTCTTCCATAGGAGAATGCACCCTACAAGGAAAAAGCTGCTAAGTGAACCTGTAGCTAGCAATACAAAGTCCTGGATGGGCGCTCTTTTACTTTGTTATTTATTTATTTAAGGCTAAGACTACAAGCACTTGCTGTGCTGCCAGAATTAGGAGTCCAGGTGTAAAAATGAGTATACTTGTTAAATTGCTGGAGTAGGAACTTCTCAAATTCTAATAGGCATGCAAGCAAAACGAGTAAAATTCAGGGGGAGAAAAACTTCATGAATAGCTGAAACAAAAAACATCTGGTTGCAGCATTTTCCACCCTCTGACAGAAAATCTTACCAAGCTTCTTCAATCAGCAAGACTTTAAGATACATACAAAGGAGGAACATTCTATGCTCGGAGAAGGGAACGTAAAGGTAAGCCTCAGACATCCATCCTCACCTGGGTGATGCTATGAGGCGCTTCTGCATGCTCAGTGGCTCAGTTGTGTCCTGTCTTTGCGACCCCATGGACTGTAGCTGGCCAGGCTCCTCTGTCCATGAGATTTTTCAGGTAAGAATACTAGAGTGGGTTGCCATTTCCTCCTCCAGGGGAATCTTCCTGACCCAGGACTCGAATCTAAACTTCTTGCATCTCCTGCATTGGCAAGAAGATTCTTTACCACTGGCGCCACCTGGGAAGCCCATGAGGTGCTTATGGGAATCAGTAAAGTAGGGGAGGGTGTCTGATGGATTTAGGCACATGGGGCAATCTGGATATGTGTGTGTGTGTGTGTGTGTGTGTGTGTGTGTGCTGATAGCAGAAAGGACTTCAGCTGAGTAAGACTGGAGGCTGAGACATCATTTAAGAAGTGATATCGGCCAGGATTTGCTGTTGTTCAGTTGCTCCATCCTGTCTGACTCTTTGAGCCTGCCAGGCTTCCCTGTCTGTCACCATCTCCCAAAGTTTGCTCAGGCTCATGTCCATTGAGTCAGTGATCCCATCCAACCAGCTTATCCTCTGTCATCCCCTTCTGCTCCTGCCTTCAATCTTTCCCAGCATCAGGGTCTCTCCCAATGAGTCAGTTCTTCGCATCACGTGGCCCAAGGATTGGAGCTTCAGCTTCAGGGTTAGTTGAAAACAACATGAACTGTGTGGCAAATTTAAGAATGAGACGCACTTATTAGAGGAAACTGAAGGATCTAACTTATTTCTGGAGGTTCAGAGACTTAGACTTGAGTCTCTGCAGTCGGGAACAAAGATTTCCTCACGGACTCTCAGGATCTCATCCTGACTTACCCACCATTGTCCTAAATTTAAAGCTTAAGGTCTCCTGTCCTGGGACACCCTTTCTTCCAGGCAAACTGGTTAGAGATGGTCATCCTATTCTTATGGCAGAACTGGGCCTACAAAGACACCACTGCCAAGATTAATGGGGACATAAATTATAGTTTGCCCATCTCTGATACTGGGCATAAAATCTGCTACTAGAACCTGGATAGTCATTCTTCTAGGCCACAATCGATTGCATTGCCATCATGTCATCACCAGAGTTAGTGTTGATGGGTCTCTGATTTCTGGTGTTCCTAGCTCCTGATCATCTAATCCCTGGAGGAGGAAATGGCAACCCACTCCAATATTCTTACAGGGAAAACCCTTTGGGGAGAGGAGGCTGGCAGGCTACAGTCCATGGGGTCGCAAAGAGTGGGACATGACTGAGCATGCACATACCATCATCTAGTAGATCCTGAGAAGGACTTATTGGAGCTTTCAGTTTAAGAATAAGAGGACTCTCCAAACATAAAAGAGGTCAAATGTTGCATTTCCCTAAAACAGTGACAACTTTCAACTCTGTCAGCTTTTGCAGTGGACTCAGAGAAAGACAGTGGAAAGATGAACAAAAATGGAAAGAATATAAGTTGATTGGTTTAGAAAGAATTTTGTAAGGTCAGCTGGATGTACATAGCCAAAGACAAAGAACCAACTGTTACCCCAAGATTTCTAGATTGGGTGCTTTGAAAGATTTTGTTGCAGTCTTACCTGATGTGAAGAACTGACTTATTTGAAAACACCGTGATACAGGGAAAGACTGAAGGCGGGAGGAGAAGGGGACGACAGAGGATGAAACGGTTGGATGGCATCATCGACTCAATGGACATGAGTTTGAGTGAACTCCGGGAGTTGGTGATGGACAGGGAGGCCTGATGTGCTGCAGTCCATGGGGTGGCGAAGAGTGGGACACGACTGAGTGACTGAACTGAACTGACCAAAATCAAGACTTAAGTGGGATGGACATGTACACACTGCTATATTTAAAGTGGATAACCAACAAGGCCCTACTGTATAGCACAGGGAATTCTGCTCAGTGTTATGTGGCAGCCTGGATGGGAGGGGAGTTTGAGGGAGAATGGATATATAGGCATGAATGGCCGAGTCTCCTCACTGTTCACCTGAAAGTAACATTGTTATCGGCTACTCTCCAACACAAAATAAAAAGTTTAAAAAAAAGACTTTAAGAGAGAAAGAGTGTGTATGTCTAGAGAGGTAATGAAGGTATTTGCACCGAGTTTGAGGTACCTCTGGGATGTTCTGGTGGAAAGACCCATTTGGCTGAAGCTGACAGAAGTGCTAAATGAGCCAGTTCACAGGAGGGGAAAGGATTTAAGGACAGCGTGTAATGTGACCGAAATAATAAAGACAGAAACAGTATTTACACCTAAATCTGATTCCAAGTCCTTGATTTTTCCAGTGCTTCATACTGCGAAGAAGACTTTTATACATACATGGTCCATGGCATAAATATGCCTTTTTGATTTCAGAAGAGAAGAAGGAAAGATAAGGAATATTTAATAATTGTCTCAGAAGTGACAGTATGTGGTAACCATCTAGAACAAATTCAAAGTGAAATATTAGTTTACAGATGATGAAAGTGTGTTTCTGAGAGATTAATATGCTTGATATTAGCTGGTAAGCTGAATTAGATGAGCTTTTCTTTCATTTGTTGTTAAGTTTGAAGAGCTTATGGCTTATTGCGGTGGTTCTGAAAGTGTGGGCCCAGGGCCAGCAGGATCAGCACTACCAGAATGTCCTTAGAAATGCAAATTATCTGGCCCCACCCACATACCACAGAATCAGAGACTCTGGGTGGGGTCACAAAAGCTGTGTTTTTAACCCACCCTCCAAGGGGCTTCCCTGGTGGCTCAGATGGTAAAGTGTCTGTCTACAATGTGGGAGACCTGGGTTTGATCCCTGGGTTGGGAAGATCCCCTGGAGAAGGAAATGGCAATCTACTCCAGTACTATTGCCTAGAAAATCCCATGTACAGAGGAGCCTGGTAGGCTACAGTCCATGGGGTCCCAAAGAGTTGGACATGACAGAGTGATTTCACTTTCCAGGTGATTCTAATTCATGCTCAAGCTTGAAAACCACTGGCTTTTTATCAAATTTATGTAGAACCATTATGTGCATTTTCCCAGTGGTCATGTATGGATGTGAGAGTTGGACTATAAAGAAAGCTGAGTGCTGAAGAATTGATGCTTTTGAACTGTGGTGTTGGAGAAGACACTTGAGAGCCCCTTGGACTGCAAGGAGACCCAACCACTCCATCCTAAAGGAGATCACTACTGAATATTCATTGGAAGGACTGATGCTGAAGCTGAAACTCCAATCCTTTGGCCACCTCATGTGAAGAGCTGACTCATTGGAAAAGACCCTGATACTGGGAAAGATTGAAGGCAGGAGGAGAAGGGGATGACAGAGGATGAGATGGTTGGATGGCATCACTGACTCAATGGACATGAGTTTGAGTGAACTCTGGGAGTTGATGATGGGCAGGGAGGCCTGGTGTGCTGCAGTCCATGGGGTCACAAAGAGTTGGACACGACTGAGCAACTGAACTGAACTGAACTGACTGTGGGTGCATGCTAAGTCACTTCAGTCATGTCTGACTCTTTGCAAACCTATG
Organism: Bos javanicus; assembly: GCF_032452875.1. Classification (NCBI taxonomy): domain Eukaryota; kingdom Metazoa; phylum Chordata; class Mammalia; order Artiodactyla; family Bovidae; genus Bos; species Bos javanicus. Next base: position 5,693,976 of record NC_083881.1, read on the forward strand.
GAATAGAGTCCACCAAGCTCTCTGTTTATGGGATTCTCCAGGCAAGAATAATGGAGTGGGCTTCCTGGTGGTGCTAGTGGTAAAGAACCTGTCTGTCAATATAGGAGACTTAAAAGACTCAAGTTTGATCCCTGGGTCGGGAAGATTCCCTGGAAGAGGGCATGGCAACCTACTCTGTATTCTTGCCTGGGAAATCCCGTGGACAGAGGAGCTTGGCAGGCTAGCATCCACGGTGTCGCAAAGAGTTGGACATGACTGAATCGACTTAGCACTCTTGGATATAAGAAGGACAGTTTTAAAATATTTTTTGTCTTGTTTTGGATGAGATAAATAATTTAAATAAGATACCATTTATAAAGTCCTTAGCAGTGTGCCAGGTATATATATATATTAGATTCTTAATGACTCTAATTTAAATATGATGAAACTAATAACTCAAAAAAGCCGAACAAACCTCACCAAAGACGTTTTAATATTCTTACACTGAAAAAAGCTGTAGTTTGAATTTATAATGAATGTATGTATTTTATGTATTTTGATTCTTTTTTTTTATAAAACTTTTCATGGCTTCAACTAATTTAGAAATATTGCATATGTAAAACTATTTGTTTTTAAAATTTCTGATAAAGCCCACTGCCCAGGTGGTGCTATTGGTAAAGGACTCAACTGCCAATGCAGGAAACATAAGAGATGTGGGTTCAATGCCTGGGTCAGGAAGATCCCCTGGAGGAATGCATGGCAACCCACTCCTGGGTTGCCTGGAGAATCCCCATGGACAGAGGAGCCTAGTGGGCTATGGTCCACAGAGTTGTGAAGAGTTGGACAGGCCTGAGTGACTTAGCATGCATGCATCAAGTCTGCTAACAACAAGAGTTAGGAAATGAAAACCTGGACATCTGAAGGTGATTTTAGGAAATTTGATCTATTTATTCCTGTACATGTTAACTTTCTGATCCCAACACACAGTCACCCATTTCTCTTAATATTAGAAATTTAGCACTCAGAGAGTCACATTTATGGTCAATGTAGATAGTTTTTAAAAAGGACTAATGGTCATTGTTCGGAGAAGGCAATGGCACCCAACTCCAGTACTCTTGCCTGGAAAATCCCATGGACAGGGGAGCCTGGCAGGTTGCAGTCCATGGGGTCTCGAAGGGTCGGACACGAGTGAGCGACTTCACTTTCATTTTTCACTTTCATGCATTGGAGAAGGAAATGGCAACCCACTCCAGTGTTCTTGCCTGGAGAATCCCAGGGATGTGGGAGCCTGGTGGGCTGCCGTGTCTGGGGTCGCATAGAGTCGGATATGACTGAAGTGACTTAGCAGCAATGGTCATTGTTGGTAACCCAGAAGGGATGCATGAATTGACTAGAAGAAAACACCACTTTCCTGGCTCCTGTCCAATCCAGAGGTTCCAGTTTTCAGGGAAGTCTGTGCTGTACCAGTGGGGACGCTGCCCAGGGTGCTGCCTCCTGTGTTCTGAGCTGAGTTCTGCTATTTTCCATGTAGGAAACCCTCAGGTGATGACTTAGTGTCTCTACTCCCCAGGTCCTTCTTTTTGAAATAAAGTCCTTAGGTCCTGGGGCTTCCCTGGTGGCTCAGTCAGTAAAGAATCCACCTGCGATACAGGAGACCCAGGTTTGATCCCTGGGTTGGGACGATTCCTCTGGAGAAGGAGATGGCTGGCGCGCTACAGTCCATGGGGACACCAGAGACCTAACTTAATGACTAAACCTCCACCTCCACTTAGGTAGTAGTCAGCAAAGATTCCTGCCAGCATGAGTCTAAAAAAGAAAGATTTGCCAAATAACAAAGAAATGTTAGATGAGGAGAGAGAGAGAATCTATTCACTAATGTGTCCCACTTTACTGAAGAGTGTAAATTGTTCCCCTGGAGATGCAGATGTTATTCATGACACTGTAGATCAATTCAGAAACGTAGTTTACCCTGATTTAGCATTATGCTTAATTGTTCTGAAGACTAATGCAAGGCAGTCATCTCAGCGTGCCGCTTTGTGTAGTTATATTTTAAAATTAAACGCTGCACTAATATGCTTTGTGAGACTGCTCTACAGGAGGAACTTCTAGGTTCGTAGCCTCGAGACTCAGAAATGAAGGTATAGCCACACCGGGGGATCTAATTATAAGAGCTACATTTTTCTTTTTTTTTCAAGCACGTACTTTGGGCCTGCCAAGTGCTAAGATTCAGAATGATAATGTATTGTTACTAATCCTCAGAAAGACTGTAGAGGAGAGCTTAACACCATATTGCAAATTAAGACAGTGAACTCAAAGCAGAGACATGAGTTGTGGTGGACACTCTGAAAAGTAAAAGGTAGAGTTTGGGTCCAAAATTCACGTTCACTTGACTCTTGCCCCCAGAAAAACACACAAGGAGACTTAATAGAGCATGTACTATCTGCTGTATACCAAGTCTTTGATATTTATCTACCTCATTAGCTGTAACACCTCCAAGTAGGTCTTACAGTTGGCCCCATTCTACTGAGCAGGAAATTGTTTGTTCTGGGTCATGGAAGCTGATCTGAGAGCCTTGGCTCTCAACCCACATGTTGGAGTCCTGAACCCATGCTCCACATGCAGTGCAGACCAAAATCAGAAAATAAAGAAAGAGTAGTGCTAAAATCACAATGAAAATCAATCTGCGTTCATCTAGCTGAGTGCAGATAAAAATGGTTTTGTAATTTCTTCTCATATAGCACGACATTTTGCAACGTTAAGTAATAATAAAGCCTGGGAAAATATCTCATTATATCAGAACAAAAACTTCTCAAAAGTATTCTCAGGATCAGTGCTTGTCTTTTAGCAGGCATCAGGTATTCTCACCAGTTAGGGATACAGATTATGTTTCAAATAATAAAAGCATTTGGAGAAAGATATCTTGACTCTATGCTCCCCTTTTCCTTCTGATTATGTCTGTTGGGGAAACACTGAATAATCATTCTACATTGTTTTGAACGACAGTGGCAAAATACCACTAAGGAAAATTAAACAGTGCTGACCTTCCCTCCCCCACCAATGGTAATAAATAAATTATATAAATTTGGAAATCATGTGAAAGTATGCCTTTTGAAATTATTGTTATGATTATTAAAATAATCTAGTTTTGAACCTAAAAATTGGGGGCCAGTTCCTCTGCTCTTAAATGATAAAAATGGCTAGATCGGGTTATTCCTAGGTCATAATACTGTTAGCAGTTAGACTGAGAAAGGAATACACACCTCCTTGAAGTGTGAGCTGCTCATTCTGTTAGATTTCATCATACCAGTAATTGGATTATTATACCACAGTCCGTGTGAAAAACAAAAACTGTGGTTGAAATTCCAGCTTCATGTAGTTCAAATTCCAGCTTCCTGTATGTACAAGCTGAGCATTTTACATATTTACCTTCTATTAAACTGTTAGTTTATCTTCAAGCTATAACTCATACCTCATACCATTTCTGTGATATTTAAATAGACTGAGTATGCCATATTTCTAGCACAATAAAAGAACTCCAAAACTTTTCATTCCTTGCTCTTCTTCCCGTATCTTCTTCTAAATCACAAATAATTACAAAGAATAGTGGGTAACCTAAAGAGCACTCTGAGGGGACCATGGGTTCATTGAGCGCAGGCAGGCAGCATCCCTGTTGTTTATGAAGAGGGATGGCTCCTTGTAGTTCAGAAACTTGTAGTAAACCTCTACTGACAGATAAACTCTCCTGGAGGTGGGTTTATTTCAGAGAAGCCAGGCCCTGGTCTGCGCAGTTGAATTGCAAAGGTAACTCAGAACCATTCGCTATGCTAAGCACGAATGACAAGTGCTGATGAGGTTAAGAAAATGATTTGAAAAGAAATCGAGTAATCTCTACTGCAAATGAGAGTAAACCTCAGGTTTCTATACTCCTCAGAAGGATTATATTTATAAAATCCATGAATAAAAAGGTTCAGCAGAGAAGAACCAAGGCAGTAGTAAGAAAAGACCATGGACTCTGGTGATGTAGGACTGGACTGTAAGTCCCAGATATGTCACTCATACACAGTGTGGGACTACGTGTGAGTGCACCAGTTAGCTATTGCTGCATAACAGAACGTCTCAGAATTTAGGGCTTAAATTAATAGACTTTTCTTCCCCTCTCAGGAATCTGTGGGTTAGTATTGCAGTTCTACAGATCTAAATTAAGCTTGGCAAAGCTCACTCATCTATCTTTGGGCAGATGCAGATCAGCCAAGCAGCTTTTCTAATCCTGCTATGACTTTCTCAAAAGCTTGAGGTCTCAACTGGGATAATCAGGCTACACAGGTCTGTTCCAGAGGTCTTATCTCTTCCGAAGGCTAACTGGTACATGTTCTTCCAGAGAAGTCAGAGGGAACAATGGAGAGAAAAGAAATTCACAAGGTCTACTGAGGTGTAGGCTTGGTAACTGAGAGACACTGATGTTCCATATTCAGGTCAGTCTGTGTGAATAAGATTCTGATGAATATTTTATTATTAGCTAGCTATGATGCACAAATAGGTTTGAAGACAGTGTCTTTGCTGTTTGCATTGTGTATTGATCGTAATACATTTTTATTAAAATGTTATAAATAAGCCAAACAGAAAGTAAAGCAACCAATAAAAAAATGTCTCTATTACCTCTCACAACTGAAATTTTCAGGGATAAATATGATTTTTGTCGTGCCTGGATCCACGGGTTCCAAAGATATAGTCTTTGTTTTTCTTTCTTCAACTGCTTGCTCAGCTTTCGGCTGTGGAAGTCACACTGCGAATGTAGGGTCTTTGTGTATTGTGGTGAAAGTGGCCATCAGCACTTAAGGAAGTGGCCTTAGAACTGTATTAAGTACAACAAAAGAGAAAAGAGGGAGACAGAGACAGACACACGGAGAGAAAGCTTCTCTTTTTTGACACTCAGATAAAGTCTACTATGAATTCTCACCGGCTCAACTTGTATCACATGTCCTCCCAGGAGCTTAGATGAGTGCATTCAACAGATCTGGACTAGAATGGAGGAGGTGTGCATTCCCCAAAAGGAAGTCAGAGCACTATTACCAAAAGAAGGAAAGGGGAAACAAAAAAAAACACACACAAAAAAACAGAGACTGGACAGGCAAAAAATAACAGATGTCTACAACAAATGACATAGTCTACATCTGCTTTTCTGCAACATGCTATTATATCCCTTTTCAAGCTGATGTAATCAAGTATTTTATTCTGAATTATACACTGTTGTATTATTTTCTTGAGCACAAGGAAAATGGATTGTATCTTGTCATATCAGTATCCCTAGCACTGTGTGTGACTCTTAAGTAGGCCATTGGTGTATCTACTTTTTAAAGAGAGTTTATTAGGAGTCCCAGTCTCTGATTCAGAAGGGGCACATGTATGATTCTTACTTTTTCTGATTTTTAACACCTTTGGCTCCAACTCTGTATTTCCATGTTGTTCTATAGCCCTACAGAGATGGGTGAAACAGAAGCCTCCATCTATCCTGACTGGAATTGTGTTAAGTAACCTGATTCCTGAACATATTCCGCTAGATTTACATTTCAATCTTGAACAGAGAGATTCAGAATTCTAGTTTTCTCAAGGTGTTAGTCAATAAGAGGAGACAAATTTTTAAAACCTAGAGCAATCTGGTCTATGGATCCTATTTCCATTCTACTCATATTTTGATCCACTATTCCAATTGTGGATTGACTTTCAAACAGACATTAGGATCACCTGACCAGGAAAAATCTACATGACTGGTGTCAGAATGGAATGAAGAAAAGCACACAGACATTCAGCAGACCAGACATCGCAAAAGGGTAGACCATAAGGAAAAAAGAACTATTCATATTTTCACTTTTGAATGAAAGTTTCAGACACTGTATACAGCATGGCTTTGTGCTCTTCATCCAAATCAAGTCCATCTCCTTGTTTTCTCCCATTCAAGATCCTGTTTGAAATCTTGCCACTGTCACACGATCATCGGCAACCAATTCCATGACAAATCCATTTAGTCATCAGGGGGCTACCAATTGTAAGTGGTACTTATCCCAGCTGACATAAGCATGGAGTTCTGCTTCCTGAGATACCTATTGGCATTCTAATTCTTCCCACCACCACTAGACATGGGTAATGTAATTCACCCCAAGTCTCCTGTAAGGAGTAGGAGACAACTCACAGATATTAGGCAGTGTGTTCTAAGTCACTTTAGTCGTGTCTGACTTTTTGCAACCCTGTGGACTGTAGCCAACCAGGGTCCTCTGTCCATGGGATTTCCCAGGTAAGAATACTGGAGTGGATTGCCATTTCCTCTTTCAGGGAATCTTCCTGACCCAGGGATCGAACCCCCATTTCCTGCATTGGCAGGTGGATTCTTTACCACTGAGCCACCAGGGAAACCCAATTTATTCTAAATACAGCCAGCCTAAAATTTAGAGCTTCCACATAGGAATTTTGGCCAGACACATGCATTCAGTTCAAAACAATATTTAACCAATTAAAAAGGGCAAAAAAGAATTCTAAGAAATAAAGAATTATTAACAATGGGGAGTGGCCTCCACCCCTATGGATAGGAAAAGGAAAAGAGAAAAAGTAAAAGCTCAGAGAAGGAGACCATGCCAGGCTGATAGTCAGCCCTATGACAAGAGGGTGTGGCTGACACAGGAACACGTTGTCCAGCGCGGTCAGGTAGAGCACTGATGATCGAGAACCACTCTCTGTTTCTGGAAGAAACTACCCAGTGGGCCCCATCAGCTGACCCCAAGGGCAGCCCGCCTCTTTGGTGATGGTGCCAAGGACCGCTGCAGGCAGTTGCTCTTTCCACTGTAGAGAAGCACGGGGACTGTGTGGTTCCTTCTAGCCTTGCAGTGCGTGCCCAGGACGGGCTGCTGGCAGACCCTAACATAACATAGAACCAGCTGGCAAAGGAAAACACGGTGTGCAGTGTCTGGTCCTTCAGATCACAAGCATTGCAAAGCAGAGTGGTTTAGGAGCTGAGAGGCAGCAAGTTAATTATCTGCAGAGTCCACCATTTGGGACACACAGCATTCATAAATACCCCTCTGCACAGTCTTGGACTTCTATATTAAAGCAAAACAACTCTGCTTTTACCTCACAAGAGGCTGCTAGCCTCTGAACAAGTGTCCAAGCTCTCATATTTTCCCTGAAGCGAGAAGACACACACTCTTGACAGTCATTGTGGTAACTATGAATTGCTGACCACATTATTTACCCCTCAGATTAATCACAGCCCCATTAAATATTCTGGTACTAAGTAATGCTATGAAACCTAATCTGCAACAAACTTATACAAAACTGTAAGGATAAAAAGGGAAAGAAAAAATTAATATGTAGGAATAATTATAAACACACAACACAAAAAGAAAACATGCAAGCTGCCTACACTTCTTGTTTCTACAGCTTCCTCTGAGGTCACCATTGATATCTATGGCTTTCTTCTCCACTATCCAGTCCATATTTCCACTACCATCAGCAGGAACCCATCTGATTAAAGGTCTGCACTGAGAGAATGATCCAAACCTTTATTTCTGAAGGGTCTGAATATTTTATGGTCATCTTATTTTGTTCCTAGCAGTTTTCCATTAACTTCTACTATTGGAAATGGAAATATTAATCATTTCAGAATATCCCCTGGCTCTCTGACACAGCTCTCCTTGTCTGTATGTGGAGCAAGTGTCCAGTTTCTTCTTAATAGTATGGATCAGTCACTCTAGCCCATAATAATAACTCCCCTCCTTGTCTTTTATTTAATTTTTTCTTTGCCTTTTGGTTTAATGACAGGATCACCAAATGACCAGAGGTCTGTCTCAACTTTCCATTTACTGGAATCATTGTTATGTGTCCTACTGGAAGCATTTCTTGTTTTTGAGCTAAGGTCTTCAAACCAGCAGAGTTTGGAGTTGCCAGGATGGGAACTGAAAATTCTGTGAGTGGGCTGAAAGTGAAAGTCACTCAGTTGTGTCTGACTTTTTGTGACCCCATGGACTGTCCATGGAATTCTCCAGGCCAGAATACTGGAATGGGTAGCCGTTCCCTTCTCCAGGGGATCTTCCCAACCCGGGGATTGAACCCAGGTCTCTCACATGGCAGGCAGATTCTTTACCAGCTGAGCCACAAGGGAAGTGAGTGGGCTCTTTGGACTAATAACAACAGGAGCCACCCCAGTACATCCCTTTTCCAATCCCACCTACTTTAGCAATGAGGAGCTAAGCATCTTATAATATGGTTCAAATTGTTTCAAAGCATATTAAGCACTGTGTAATATAGAACTTAATTCTTTTAGAGTTCTGTCTCAAAACTGACATCATAACTGAGTCCTCAGTAAGTCAACCCCATCTCCCCGCTACACCCATACTTCTGAATGACCAGGTATGAAGTAAAAAACAAACAACAGCAACAACAAGCACAAAATGCTTAATTCTATGGACAAAAGCTTTGCTGTACTTTCTTTGCTGTGAGATGAATTTCTTGATTAGAAGTAATGCTATGTAAATAGAAGTAAAGCGACTTCCTGGTGGTTCAGATGATAAAGTGTCTGCCTACAATGCGGGAGACCCAGGTTCCATCCCTGGGTCGGGAAGATCCCCTGGAGAAGGAAATGGCACCCCACTCCAGTATTCTTGCCTGGAAAATCCCATGGACGGAGGAGCCTGGTTGGCTACTGTCCAGGGGGTCGCAAAGAGTCAGACACGACTGAGCAACTTCACTTCACTTAATGCTATGTACACAATTTTGACCATGAATGAGGCATTCTTTGAGTCCACAGATGGCCCTGCTGGAAGAGGCATTATGACCAGGAATGATAATTCTATTACCAGAATACATGTCTATTCTAGAAAAGAACCCCCGCCCATACCCACAGCATGATGAATGGGGCCTCATGTAGTAAAGCAGGTTATACTGATCAGCTGCTTTAGATGAATGCAGATTCATATTTCTGGCCATCTCTCAGTCCAGACAAAGTAGCTCATCTAATGTGCTCCTTGAAATTCTATCCACTATGGTGTTTTCCTTAGGCACTAGGTTTCATGGACACTCCTGAGTGGGGTACCTATACAGAAGCTGTCCAATAACCTGTGAATCAGTCAACAATTATTTGCATAGTCCCTACACAAGTCATGTATTGTGCCAAAAAGTATAAGGAATACCAAAAACTAGTTTTGCAAAACTAGAGAAACCTGGGGAGAGTATGCAAAATTAATTCTCCTTGTATTATTCCTACAAACACTTCAACAAAAAATTTATATAAAAAGTTCAAACATGACTCCTTTCCTTGGGCTTTCACAATTCTATGGGGGAGATAAAGCACATGTAGAGATAAGCATCATCTGCATGAGACAAGAGTAAGTTAAGGATCTTTGAGAAATGGAAGGGAAAAAAAGGAATAAAATGTCATTCATTAATTGAGTCACAAGTAGAACTGTTTTGAACACAATATAAGCAGACACTGTATACAGCTGGAGACAAAGGGATGAAAGATATTTTATTACATTTTCGATTACTGCATTTCAGTATAAGACAAAATAGAGGTGTGTACTGCATGTTATTGGAGCTCAGGGGAGAGACGCCTACTGTAGGTGGTGGAAACTGGTGAATGTTTCCTGGAAGGTCATCTTAAAATCCTGCACAGATTAGTAGATATTCTCTATAAAGGCTTAGAAACAATAGATCAGTAAAGGACTCTAAGACATGTGAGTTCATACATGGTGAGAGATGAAGGTGGGTTTGCAGGAAAATTAAAGTTCACTGAACCACATGGTAGGTCTGCACCTATGTGAGGCTATCGAGATTTCTGCTGTCTGTGTAACTGGTAACTCTTAAAGGATTTTAGAAAAAATGACATCACTGGGTACTTATTTCAGAAGAAATCTCACTGACTAGTCTATAAATAAAAATGGATGTGATGGGATGAAAATTAAAGTAGAAGAAAAAAAAGACTGTTGCAGTAATATGAGTGAGCTTAATGGTATCTGTAACTGAGGGAGTCCTGAGAAATATGAAGGAGACAAGTGGATTCCAGAGATTTTAGGAGACTGAATCAATAGAACTTAGAAACTGTGCACACAGAGGGTGAGGAAGGAGAGCCAGAGTAAAGAGTGAATACCAGGTAAAGACAGGCATCTGAATTTATTACATGGAAGACATAAGAGCTTCCCAGGTGACTCGGTGGTAAAAGAATCTGCCTTCCAATGTAGGAGACACCGGAGACTCAGGTCTGATCTCTGAGTAAGGAAGATCTCCTGAAGAAGGAAATTACAACACACTCCAGTATTCTTGTCTGGAAAATCCAGTGGCCAGAGGAGCCTGGTAGACTGCAGTCCATGGTGTCACAAAGAGTCAGACACAACTGAGCTACTAAGCACACACACACACACAAGACATAAGGCAATGGAATTAATCAGAGGCAGTTCAATATCAGAGGTAACATTAACTGGTGCTCTAGAAGCCAAGGGTCGATGATTCTCTGTTGGTTTCCCTGAAGCCAAGTGACTCCATTCAAGCTCCCTGTGAGTTTACTGAGGATAGATGTAGTATGCTCAAGGGGACAAAGATACCCCTGAGCAACAGTCACCATTTTCAAGTTGGTTGTTATTAACTACCTGAACATTAGTCTTATTCAGGGAAACAGAATTAGGAGAAGTGGACTTTCTAGAGCTTGTTTATGGGTGGTGAGACTCAGGAAAGCAGTGAGCCGTGATTGGCAAAGTGGACGGGTAAATGATAGAGTCAAGGGTTGAATCAGGACTGATATGATTTCAGTGCTTATGGTCTTTTACCTCTACTAACTCACGAGTAGAAAAGATTTATAGGGCATCGCTTTCCTGGTGGTTCAGATGGTAAAGAATCTGTCTGCAATGCAGGAGACCTAGGCTTGATGGCTGGGTAGGGAAGATCCCCTGGAGAAGGAAATTGCCACTCACTCCAGTATTCTTGCCCAGAGAATCCCATGAACAGGCTGGAGGGCTGCAGTCCATGGGGTCACAAAGAGTTGGACACAACTGAGTGACTAATACACACACACACACACAAATGTTTGGAGGCTTGCCAGGTGGTGCTAGTGGTAAAGAACCCGCCTGCCACTGCAGGAGACATAAGAGATGCTAGTTTGACTTGGGTAGGGAATGATGCCTGGAGGAGGAACTAGCAACCAACTCCAGTATTCTTGTCTTGAGAATTCCATGGACAGAAGAGCCTGATGGTCCATATAGTCACAAAGAGTCAGACATGAATGAGCAACTAACACTTTCACTTTCACAAGAGTTTAGTACTAATATTATAATCATGCTCAACACAAGAGTGCCCAAATGTATTTCCATGAATTGTAGGCATGTTGAAAAAACGGAAAATTACAGATTTTACTTGCTGCTGCTTTCTCCATCTTCTTCATGGGACATAATCTCTGCAAATGGGTAAAGCCTTCCTTTGTATACAGCCTATCAGAAGTTACCAAGTTAGTCAGCAAAGCTAATACACGGAAGAGGCATTGCTCACACAAGAATCAGTCATGGTTCAGAGCTGGTTAATCAAATCTAATTAGACAACTCACTAATTGATCCCAGAAGCTATCACCATTTGACCTCTGGTGAAAGGGCCTGATACATTCAAACTCCTCTGGAGACAAGTGAATAGAAATTCTCATTGGATGAAACCACATAATTCAATTAACCTACTTAGTGAACTCAAGGTTTAGTCAAACCATTCAAGTGTGTATTGGGTTTCAGGAAGAGATTGAATTGGAATTTATCTTTTTCTTGTCTTATGATGAAAACTGTCTGGATTGCAACATCTTAGGGGCCACTTTCAAGAAATGATAACATAAAACATGGTTGGTCATTGGTGGTAATGATTTTAGTTGCTAATCTGTGACCTTCTCTGTAATGACATGGACTAAAGTCTGCCAAATCGTTGGTCACTACTGCCTTGAAATTTATTCTTTACTATTTCCCTTCCTTCCTTCCTCCTTTCCTTCCTTTTTCCTATCTTCTTTAATTTTCAAAATCCTGCAAACCTAGGTTCTTTGATAACAGAAAAAACATAGATTAATTCATCAGAGTAGAAGTGATTGGAATCTATAATCATCCAACCTTATAAAATAAAAAGGTAAATTACAAATCACCAAAATACATGACGGACTAGATTAGTGAATAGGTGAAATCTGTCTTACCAATAAATGAGGATTCATAGATATGTAGTCAGGAAAATGAGTAAAGAGTGTAACTATTCCATTCAAGAAATAGTAATGGCTGCTATCAAAAAGTCTACAAACAATAAATGCTGGAGAGGGTGTGGAGAAAAGGGAACCCTCTTACACTATTGGTGGGAATGCAAACTAGTACAGCCACTAGGGAGAACAGTGTGGAGATTCCTTAAAAAACTGGAAATAGAACTGCCATATGACCCAGCAATCCCACTGCTGGGCATACACACCGAGGAAACCAGAACTGAAAGAGACACATGTACCCCAATGTTCATCGCAGCACTGTTTACAATAGCCAGGACATGGAAGCAACCTAGATGCCCATCAGCAGATGAATGGATAAGAAAGCAGTGGTACATATACACAATGGAGTATTACTCAGCCATTAAAAAGAATACATTTGAATCAGTTCTTGTGAGGTGGATGAAACTGGAGCCTATTATACAGAGTGAAGTAAGTCAGAAGAAAAAAAAACACCAATACAGTATATTAATGCATGTATATAGAATTTAGAAAGATGGTAACAATGACTGTATATGTGAGACAGCAAAAGAGACAGATATAAAGAACAGACTTTTGGACTCTGTGGGAGAAGGCAAGGGTGGGATGATTTGAGAGAATAGCATTGAAACATGTATAGTACCATATGTGAAATAGATCACCAGTCCAAGTTTGATGCATGAAACAGGGCACTCAAAACCGGGGCACTGGGACAACCCTGAGGGATGGGACAGGGAGGGAGGTGAGAGGGGTTTCAGGATGGGGGACACATGTACATCCATGGCTGATTCATGTCAATGTATGGCAAAAATTATTTTAAAGTAATTAGCTTCCAATTAAAATAAATTAATTAAAATAATAAAATAAAAGGCAAAAAAAAAGTAAATGGAAATAGCCAATGTAAATATGGAAAATATGGTTTTTGAAATCCTCATCAAAGAAATGCAAATTAAAGCACAAATAATACCACACTGACATCAAAGTGCTAATTCACTTTAAGCTTCTAACAAATTACCTTCTAGTAAGATGGTACCATTTACAAAGGTACTGATAATATACACCAAACCCTGTTACAAAGTTAAATATGTTTCTGCATGTAAAGATATTTAATTTTTATCAGTTTTGAAGTACAAAAATTGGGCTAAAAATGAGACTATAGAAAACAAATTGCACTTTGTGAATTAAAAAAAAAAAATATATATATATAGGCTAAAAAGGCTGCAAAAAGCTAATAGTGATTCTTTCTAAATGATAGGATTTTAAGTCACATTTAACTTATTCTATTTATTTGTTTCAATTTACTACAATATTTTAAATGGGTGGTACTTTGGGGCTAAGAAAAGTTATCTGTTTTATTAGGGTATTTAAAGAGGAAATGTCAATGGTAATATTGACAAACATCTCTGGGATTTTATCTGTCATCCTCCCATCACAGCATATCAATTTCTCTCAATTTCTTCCTCCTGGACTCTCCAGTTTATGTTCGTTCCTGTATAAGGCCTTTGATTTTTTTTTTCTTTTTTCCCCACAGATGCTTCCAGATTTTTAAAAGTATAATTTCAGTATAGCAACCTCCCTGTAAAAAATCCTAGTCATCCCTACTTTCCCTTCCTACTCCCCTGTGATCCAGTTAAACTGACTTGGTCTCTTTACTAATCAGAGAAGCATCAAATTAAACAACTAGCCGAAAAATATACAAACTGAATGCCAAGGAAGGAAAAAAAATATTTAATTTACTTTTCTGACTCTACAGAGAGATATTGTGCTCTGGTTCTGAGAGTAGAATTTGTATTAAAGAGTAAAAGGTAACTGAGTAAGGTTTGGATTCAATATGAACATTTTCCTCCACAAATTAGTTTCATTAAACTGGAATAAATTGCCTCAAGACATTCAAATTCAATACATACTAGAGTATAAATATATTAGGTGGCTAGTCTCCTGAGCACTTAGGTTTGTAGTCTTATATTTATGCTTTACAGCCAGCTGGTGAATTGTGCACTGTCTCCATCTACTAGCCCAGTTAGTGGTGCTCGAAATCAGGAAGAGATTCATTTAGGGCCACGAGTAAGTGGCATAACTAGAATTTTATGAGGTCCTGAGACTCTGCTTCTTTCCCTTACTTCACGAGTAATTCCAAAATACAGTGAGGTATCAGGACAGTAAAAGTGAAGATGATATAAGGCAGAAAAGAAGAATGTAATCCCAAAGAATAAAAACAAGGGGAAAAAGAGTTTTATAGCAAAAGCAATGAGAGTAGGAATGACTGGAGGGCTTCACAGAAGAGAGGTGAGTGTATGTTCAGTCCCCCCACATCGGTTAGACTCCTGGGGCTGCCATGAAAAGAGTTACAAACCGGCGGCCCTAACAGCAGAATTGCTCACAATTCTGGAGGCTGGAGGTCAAGATCAAGGTGTCAGAAGGGCTGGTCTTTTAGGCTTCTCTCCTTGGCTTATAATCGTCTGTCTTCTCACTGTGCCTTCACATGGTCTTCCTTCTGTGTATGTCTGTTTCCAAATTTCCTCTTACAAGGCACCTGTCATGTTTTATTAGGGTCCACCCAAATGACCACGTTTTAATTTGTGTGTGTGCATGCTGAGTAGTTCAGTCATGTCCGACCCCTTGCAACCCCATGGACTATAGTCTGCCAGGCTCCTCTGTCCATGGGATTCTCCAGCCAAGAATAGTGGAGTGGGTTGCCACTGACCTCCTCCAGGAGATCTTTCTGACTCAGGGATTGAACCCTCATCTTTTATGTCTCCTGCATTGGCAGGTGGATTCTTTACCACTAGCGCCACCTGGGAAGCCCTGCATTTTAACTTAATTATCCATTTAAGAGACTTCCAAACAAAATCACATTCTGAGGTACTGGGTATTAAGGATTCAACATATGAATATGAGGGGAACACAGTTCAGCCAATAACTCCTTCTATGTGGTGCAGGGCACACTACCTCTAATATTTCTTCTTTCTAAAGAAATTTTCTAAGACTCAACTCCAGTACACAATAGTCAATCCCTCATCAGCATAAACATTTAATTATGTGTTGTCTTTTGTACAGATCAGTTCACTCTGTATAAGCATTATTTGTTCTCAGTCTTTCTCATCAGAATTTCAGTTCCTAAAAGATATATCCAGTATGTTATCTTTATTACCTAGAATTCAGTTCAGTTCAGTCACTCAGTCGTGTCCAACTCTTTGCAACCCCATGAATCACAGCACACCAGGCCTCCCTGTCCATCACCAACTCCCAGAGTTTACCCAAACTCATATCCATCGAGTCGGTGATGCCATCCAGCCATCTCATTCTCTGTTGTCCCCTTCTCCTCTTGTCCCCAATCCCTCCCAGCATCAGAGTCTTTTCCAATGAGTCAACTCTTCACATGAGGTGGCCAAAGTACTGGAGTTTCAGCTTCAGCATCAGTCCTTCCAATGAACACCCAGGACTGATCTCCTTTAGGATGGACTTGTTAGATCTCCTTCAAGTCCAAGGGACTCTCAAGAGTCTTCTCCAACACCACACTTCAAAAGCATCAATTCTTCGGTGCTCAGCTTCACAGTCCAACTCTCGCAATCCATACATAACCACTGGAAAATCCATAGCCTTGACTAGACGGACCTTTGTTGGCAAAGTAATATCTCTGTTTTTCAATATGCTATCTAGATGGTCATAACTTTCCTCCCAAAGAGTAAGTGTCTTTTAATTTCATGGCTGCAATCACCATCTGCAGTGATTTTGGAGCCCAAAAAATAAAGTCTGACACTGTTTCCACTGTTTCCCCATCTATTTCCCATGAAGTGATGGGACCAGATGCCATGATCTTCGTTTTCTGAATGTTGAGCTTTAAGCCAACTTTTTCACTCTGCTCTTTCACTTTCATCGAGAGTCTCTTTAGCTCCTCTTCACTTTTTGCCATAAGGGTGGTGTCATCTGCATATTAACCCACTCCAGTGTTCTTGCATGGAGAATCCCAAGGACGGTGGAGCCTGGTGGGCTGCCGTCAATGGGGTGGCACAGAGTCGGACACAACTGAAGCGACGCAGCAGCAGCAGCATCTGCATATCTGAGGTTATTGATATTTCTCCTGGCAATCTTGATTCCAGCTTGTGCTTTATCCAGCCTAGTGTTTCTCATGATGTACTCTGCATATAAGTTAAATAAGAGGGTGACAATATACATACTTGATGTACTCCTTTTCCTATTTGGAACCAGTCTGTTGTTCCATGTCCAGTTCTAACTGTTGCTTCCTGACCTGCATTTAGGTTTCTCAAGAGGCAGTTCAGGTGGTCTGATATTCCCATCTCTTTCAGAAATTTCCACAGTTTATTGTGATCCACACAGTCAAAGGCTTTGGCATAGTCAATAAAGCAGAAGTAGATGTTTTTCTGGAACTCTCTTGCTTTTTCAATGATCCAGCAGATATTGTCAATTACCCAGAATAGTAGAAACTAAAAATTGAACAGATAGGCCCTATATGCTGCACACAACTCAAGGACAAAGGACACGTTTACTTTATTAAAAAAATAAATATACTCAGAATCTAGTATCTGTCATGGAAAATGACTGGTTGAATCAATATATGAATAAGACAATGAATTAATTAATGAATGAAGTGAAAGAAAAACCAGTAAAACAGAGAAGAAACAATCAGAGAGGGGAAAATTTTCAGGAAGGTGGCACCAAATTGCATCTCCTTTCAATGATCTGTAAATAGTATCTTTGTCGTCACTAAGTTCTTCCAAATAATTCTGATATAAAGCAAAGTCTGAGAGGTCCTGACCAATCCAGATACTCTCTGCAAGTGTTTACAAGGTGATGACTTAATTACCCGAAAGGTTGTCTTGCTTGTCTATGTTATTTTATTTTATTTTTGTGTAGACCTGCTCTGGACTCCAGATTTCTAAAACGAGCACCTTGGAGGAGTTCCATGGCAATCTCCCTGGAGACAGAGTTGGGATTATTAATATACTTTTGGAAATAACAGCTCTTAGACACTGTAACTCACATTAATGTGCAATATCCAGACCGCTCACTCTGCGGATGGGAATGCAATGTACTCATTCTGGTTTATTATAAAAGCATTAAAATGTGCTCTGTGGGTTAATCATGATGACACTTGCATCTGTTTTGAGGTTTTGAGTTGTTTTTTGTGGAATTTAATCATACTCTTCTTGAACTTTACCTTCTAGAAATAAATCCAAGACTTTTGGGGCTGGATCCAAGCAATCCATGTCTTCAGCATATGCTTTTTTTGGCATATTAGAGCCTGAATCAAAACTCCTTTCAGAAGCATGAAACTTTATTTAATCACTGTGTACCTATTTTTTACTAGATACCAGGGAGATATGTGTAGACCTTGACAGTGTAATCTCTCATGTAAACCTCAAAACAATAGTGTGAGGGGAAGGAAAATTGTAATTCAACAATTTAAAACCTGAGAATTTTCAGTTCATCAATTTAAAAGATAGGAAAACTGAGCCTCAGGTAGGTTTATAAATCAGTTCAAGTCATTGAACAGATTTCCATCATCTTTCTACTTTACTCTCTTGACTCTTAAGACAGTTCATGAGATGACTGGAGTCCACGGTTCTGGAAAACTTGGGCTTTTCCTCTCTGTTTCTGTTTATTGATGCTTATGTAATATTGGGTTGGTCCAAAAGTTCATTCTGTTCTTTGTGTTGTTTTTTTTTTTTATAGAAAACCCAAACAAACCTTTTGGCCAACCCAATAATTATTAAATGAATAATTATTTTAAAGTAAAAGGCCAGAGAAAAGTTCAGTTGTGAAACTTAATTATTTGGACATTTTCATTGAACTATGAAGATATTTGAGAACATGTAGCCTGTCATATGTCCCTAATATCTTCCCACCACTCCCAGTTACCATGTAAATTTACAAGTTTGATTTCAATTGCCTTTACATTTTATTTGTTCCTTGGGGCTTCATGAGGCTGATAAGATGGACCAAATTCTTCCTGTAAGATTTAGTTGAAGAGCTGAGATTTGCTGAATATTAAGTGATCATTCGTGGACATATAGAGAGATCCAGTTTTGTAGTGACTGCACCTTTTCCAGATATAATAATCAGAAAATGTTATTTGAATACCAAAATATAACAGATAATACTCTAATCGAGGCGGTGGCAAATGTTTTCTATAAAGAGACAGACAGTGAATACACCAAGGTGTCTGTCACAGTCACCCTGTCATTGTGTGAAAAGTGAAGTCGCTCAGTCATGTCTGACTCTTTGCGACCCCATGGACTATAGCCTATCAGGCTCCTCCATCCATGGGATTTTCCAGGCAAGAGTGCTGGAGTGGATTGCCATTTCCTTCTCCAGGGGATCTTCCTGACCCAGGAATCGAACCCGGGTCTCCCGCATTGCAGGCAGACGCTTTACTGTCTGAGCCGTCATTGTAGTGTAGAAGCAGCCAGTTTGTAAATTAATTAATGTGGCTGCATAATAAACAAAAACAACCTCTCACACACACATGAACAAGCTTTATTTATGGACAGTGAAAATTTTTCACTTCAGTCCAGTCATTCAGTCATGTCCAACTCTTTGTGACCCCATGAACTGTAGCAAGCCAGGCTTCCCTGTCCATTGCCAAGTCTTGGAGCTTGCTCAAACTCATGTCTATCGAGTCAGTGATGCCATCCAACCTGTCGCCCCCTTCGCCTCCTGCCTTTAATCTTTCTCAGCATCAGGATCTTTTCCAATGAGCCAGTCCTTCACATCAGGGTGCCAAAGTATTGGAGTTTCAGCTTCAACATCAGCTTCCAAGGAATATTCAGGACTGATTTCCTTTAGGATGGACTGGTTGGATCTCCTTCCAGTCCAAGGGACTCTCAAGAGTCTTCTCCAATACCACAGGTCAAAAGCATCAATTCTTTGGTGCTCAGCTTTCTTTAGAGTCCAACTCTCACACCATGTTAGGAATTCTATTGTCAGTTTTCTTTCAAAGTGACTTCAGGCTCTCATTCAGATGGACAGGATGGGTTGAAGATAGTAGAACTGTAGGTTTGCCTGTCTCCCAGGAGACAACTACAGGGGCAGCTAACAGATATTGCGCCATTGCCCAAGCCTTCCCCAGTGGCTCAGTGGTAAAGAATCTGCCTGCAATGCGGAAGACCTGGCTCAGGAAGACCCTGGCTCAGGAAGATCTCCTAGAGAAGGAAAGGGCAACCCACTCTAGTGGAGTCTGGTGGGCTACAGTCCACGGCGTTGCAAAAGAGTTAGATACAGCTTAGTGACTAAACAACAACAAACCATTGCCTAAACATTGCCATGTGAATACACAAATGCATGCACATGCACACACACAAGCACACACAACACATTCCCATCAGGCTGATTAATCATAAAATGTTATCTCTAACAATGGTCAAGAAACACAGGGAATTAGTTAATTAGAAAACATTTCACAACGTGTTCAGGGTTTTAGGCTCCACATTTGCATCTGTCAAAGGTGTAATTATGTCAGATAATATACCCGGTGCCAAGATTTTTACATAAACACTTGTGGTCTAGTTCAGAGTTATTTCCCCTGTATGGAGCAGCTGTTGGGAGAAAAATATAAGCTATTAAAAGCAGTTTGAATTAGATGTGGTCTAACTTGCTTAAAATATACAATGCCTAGTCACTTATCAAGCAGAGGAGTGAGTTACTGTTTATTTATTCTGCAGAATGTGTGCCTGGATAAGGTATACAAATTAAGTGCTCTGTAGAAGAGCATGTTACCAGTGCTGCAAGACGCTTAATAGTAAGTCACTTTAAATATGCATTGCAATTCCAGATAAAGTCTTCATCCTCAGGCCCACAAATGAGAAACAAATATTGAAGGCCTATCACCAGGGAATGAAGCAATAGAAATTTCCTCTCTTTTTTTCACAATGGTCTTTTAATTTTACTTGGTGACCGTAAACATGATTGCCCTGCTTCCATGGGTAGTCTTTAGAATATAATGGAAAGGCTATTTTTAAACCTGTCCAGTTAAGGTTTAATCAGGGAAGCAGAAGCCGTGTATGTATTATGGAATAAGAACTTCATATCAGGGATTAGATCTTACACGACTGTAGGAGAAGATGAGGAAGGAAAGTTCTCAGAAGAATCAGAAAATGTCTGAGCACATTTTTGTTCTGCTTGGGAGAATGAGCCATCATTTCTGGGACGATGGGTGCCTGCAGTCGCTGGGATGTAGCCATGAAGGCAGGTATAGCGTGAGGGTCGGTCGAGGGTCTTCGCGGCTCCTCCCTCTGCAAATTCACAGCTGAGCACCTGGAGATGTTCTGGGGTTGCTGCTGACCAGCAGGGTGAAATTGGGGAAGGATGGCTAGCTGGAGGTAGGCAGGGAAAGAAAAGGATACTTGTTGGTTACTTTTTCTACAAAATCACAACTTTAAAGTGTTTTTTCTAATCAATAGAACTTATTTTTAAAGCAGTTTTAAGTTTATAGAAAGAAAATTGAGCAGAAAATAGAGAATTTCTGTATATTCTCTTTCTCCACCCCAAGTTTCACTTATTTTCATTATCTTTCTTAGTGTGCTACATTTAGTAAATTGATGAACCGATATTTATTATTATTAACCAAAGTCCATATTTATTTCAGAGCTCACTCCTTGTGCCACCTAGTTCTATGAATCTTGACAAATGTATAATACAATGTAATGTATCCACTATTACAGTGTACAGTATTGTTTCACCACTCTAAAGACCCTCTGTGCTTTCATCTAACATATGCAAATGTGCTTAGTCCCTCACTCAGTAGTGTCCGACTCTTTGCGACCTTATGGACTGTAGCCCACCAGGCTCCTCTGTCCATGGGGATTCTCCAGGCAAGAGTATTAGAGTGGGTTGCCATGCCCTCCTCCAGGGGATCTTCCCAACCCAGGGATCGAATCCAGGTCTCCTGCATTGCAGGTGGAATTTTTTATCATCTAAGCCACCACGGAAACCCAAGAATACTGGAGTGGGTAGCCCTATCTCTTCTCCAGGGTATCTTCCCAATCCAGGAATTGAATCAGTGTCTCTTGAATTGCAGGCTGATTCCTTATCAGCTGAAGTACCAGGGAAGCCCAACATATGCTACTATCCCTCCCATAAATAAAAACTTGCTAAACCTCTCCATTAAAGAAAATGCCAAGTCTCATACATCTTTTTATTCATCTTTGTGTAATATTAATTCCTTTTCAAATGGTGTTATGTTACCTGTTAGATGTCATTTAATGCAAACATTGAGATATAATGTTAATGGTGATTAACATATCTACAATTAGGGCATGGAAAAGGAAAACAATTTGTTAATATAATCACAAATGTATCCATGTTAAAATTAAATAGAAATACTAATAACTACTACTTATTCCTGTAACTGGTCACATGTTTGTAATTTACAGTTATAATTTCCTTCTGTCTCTACTATTCTATATTTCCTTTGCCCTCATTACATTAACTGGTGTTTATGTATGTTACATAAACATACATTAACTGGTGTTTAATGTTTCCTTAACTAGTGTTTCCAGATCTTTGTTTCTAAAGACTCTGGGCTATTAGCAGTCTTGTGTATTGTATTGTGTACAGTTATACTAACTTTTATCAGAAAATATTGAGACATCCAAGGAGATTTCCTGCATTCCAGATATAACCTTCTCTACCATGATCATATGTAGGAACCAAATTCTTCCTTATTCTTATTCTGTGTATTGGCTTGGCCAAAAAGTCTGTCTAGATTTTTCCATAACATGGTACAGAAAAGCCCAAATGAACTTTTTGGCCAACTAGGTAGTTAAGACCAGCCAGGACAACAGTTCCCTTTTTCCCTTGGCTTACTGGCCTGAGAAGTGCTAAGTGGCCAAATGACCCCCTCATGTTCAGTTCAATAGACTGCTAATGCTGTGTTCCCTGATGAGAACATTTCTTTTTCTTAGGAACAAAGACCTTCAAACAAGCAGATTTCAGTGTTGTGGAGATAAGAAGAAAATGATCACTATTGAATCTTCAGAGTCAGTAGTGAGAGGATCCACTCCCATTTTCTCTTTTTGATTTTAGACCCATGGGTCCTGGCTAGGGGAGATGTAGCCCCATATACTGCCTGTGGATTTAGGGCACATGTACATCCTCAGGACATAGCATCAGCCTGTAAGTTATTGCCTCTCAGCTGGCACTGTAATTGAGCCTCCAGAAAGGCCATTCAATTTTCTCTCAGGCTCTCTGCTTTCCCGTGATGGGGAACATCAAAAGACAAGTGAATCACATGGGCAAAAGGCCATTGTTGCACTTTATATTCTGTAAAATGAGCTTCTTGGCCATAAAGAATCCTATGTGGACTACAATGATAATAAATAGAGAATTATGTAAGTCCAAAGAAGGTGAGTTGACACAGAATTTGGGGCACAGTCAGTGCCCTGAGTGAGCAGTAGTAAACCATTGCCCGTCCCTAATAGACGTGGTCAGATATAATCAAGCTACCCTGAGGTGACTGACGGACCCCTCTGGAGAGTGAAGTTCATCTGTGCTGTTAGCAGTGCGGCCCCTCAGCAGTGCTGTAGCCAAATGAGTGTTGGTGAGAGGAAGCTGTGTAGCTGAGCCCATGCATGTCTTCCGCCGCCGTTGTCAATTCCATTTGGTCCATAAACCCGTTGTGGAAGAACACACGTGACTGGGAAAGAGGCTGATTGACATCCACAAGATGGACTGATTTACCCAATGATGAGGAAAGTTTTGTCATTTGCTCAATGATGATGAAAATTTTTCTCTTCTGAGATTTTTCTTTGGTAAGCATTCATAGGCATATTTTATTCTTTCCAAGTCATTGATATTAAGCCAAACTATTAGTCACTAACTATGATGGCATCACTGACTCGATGGACGTGAGTCTGTGTGAACTCCGGGAGTTGGTGGTGGACAGGGAGGCCTGGTGTGCTGCAATTCATGGGGTTGCAAAGAGTCGGACGCGACTGAGCGACTGATCTGATCTGATCTGATCTGATGAATCAGTGTATATCCACGCTTCTGGTCATCTCTCTGAAGAGAAAAAATGAGAAACTTGCTTGCCAGACCTAAAGATTTTAGCTTATCCTAAATATTACAACTTTAGTTGGCTGCCCACTAATTTTTGTCTAGGGACACAAAGATCAATTAGCCAATACCAAAGACCTCTGCTGGTCAAACCATTGGTAATCGCCATGTCATGTCACTTCTGCCCATCATAGTGATGATTTCCACCCTTCTCTTGCTGTTGCGTGCTTGGTCACTCAGTCACGTCCAACTCTTCCAACCGCATGAACTGTAGCCCGCCAGGCTCCTCAGTCCATGTAATTCTCCAGGCAAGAGAACTGGTGTGGATAGCTGTTCCCTTCTCCAGGAGATCTTCTCAACCCAGGGATCAAAACTGGGTCTTCTGCATCGCAGGCAGATTCTTTACCATCTGAGCCACCAGGGAAGCCCTCTTTTGCTGTTAGGGGGCCACCATTTGACCCCTGGGGAATCTTATTATCACCATTGACCCCTGGGGAATCTTATCAAATATAAAATCTTACATTTGTTCAGAAGGTAACACTTCCTACTAGTTTGCTGAGAATACAACTACAGCATTCTTCAAAAAAGTTTGCTCTCCTCACCAACATGACAAAAAATAAATAAATAAAACAATGCAGATATTTTTATTTTTTGGTGATTATGTTTTTCTTGGATACTGTGAGAATAGAGAATGATTCCTTCTCTCCCCAAAACTATTTTATCTTCATCGCAAGGGTGATAAATCTGGACCCATATGTCTCCTATTTAGTATAAACATTTTCTCTCAATCCAAAGGTAATGAAATTTTTCTTATATCCCTCAGAGCTAAATACTTGCATTCTGAAGTAAGGACCTTCCTCTAGTTTCTCCAGAGAGGAATTATTTACATTAAGGGCAAAGTTTTTGCTTTTCTCTAGATGTGAGAAGGGGTATATATGTGGTCGTGGTTTAGTCGCTAAGTCATGTCCGACTCTTTCGATCCCATGGACTGTAGTCCTCCAGGCTCCTCTGTCCATGGGATTCTCCAGGCAAGAATACTTGAGTGGGTTCCCATTTCCTTCTCCAGAGGATCTTTCCCAACCCAGGAATCGAACCTGGGTCTCCTGCATTGCAGGCAGATGATTTACCAACTGAGCTATCACAGCTCCTATTAAAGCTCCAAGTTTTGTAAGTTTGAGGCTTTTTCCTGTAGTATCAACCACTCTGTACATAGAGGATGACACCCGCCTTCACCACATCACCCCAAAGATGAACTGGGGCATAGAGAAACTACACAAGGTAAATAAGAGTAATCAAAACATTTAACAAGAAACCCCACATTCTCAGTTACAAAACAAGTCTTAATAAATTTAAACTGATTGAAACTAATGAAGCATTTCTCTGACCACAACTGAAATAAATTAGAAATCAATAGGAAAAAAATCTCCAGAAACATTCCAAATATTTGAAACTTACCTACTCTTATAAATTACCCATGGATCAAAGGAAAAATCAAAAGAGAAATTAGAAAATGAATCTACTTACTATTAATTAATCTCATCTTAAGAACACCTTCACAGAATATTTAGAATAATGTTTGAAAACTATCTGGGAACCATGACCTAGCCAGCTTGACACATAAAATTAAGCGTTGCAGTGTATATTTAACTGGTAACCAACTGCCAACTTATTTCCAAGTACTGTTTTAAACAGGCCTTCACAGTATTTGAGAATTCTGGTCCAGGTGTTCCATGTCCTTCACTAGCATTCAGTATAGTCATTTTAAAAAAGATATGCAGCTAATAGTATCAACTCATGGCTTTAATTTTCATTTACTTGAGGAGTAATGACTTTGAATTATTTATAGCAGATACACTAGCCTTTTGTGTATCACATTGCAAACAATTTTGCTATGTTTATTAGCAATATTTTTATTTGTAGCATTTTTCAACTCAGTAGGGATCAGTGTGCCATGGACCACAGCTACTGTTACTCTCACAAAATGTGCTATTTTAGAAATCAAACTACACAAAACTCAACTGTACACCTTGCATTGAGTAAATATATTTTTAAGACAGCATGACCAGAGTATGCTTATGTACGCAGATGTGTATGTGAAACATGCTGTACCTCTTCCAGCATCCTCAGTTCCTTACCATCCAAGCATGGCCAATCCCCAGACTCTGATTTCATGGCTGGGATTTATTAGAACACGTGGTAAGGAGAAAGGAATAATTCTGCTTTAGGTAACTAGTGCATTGGAGTCTGCATGAGTAGCTCTATGGATATATTTTTAAACCAGTAGATGTAATTGATATGTGAAGGGCACATTTTAAAAGAGACACTCTACTAATGTAGTTTCTGTGTTGCACTTTCAAGAAAGCAGTTTATATATAAAAATAACTTGCTTAGTAATTAACAAAAGACCCTGATGCTGGGAGGGATTGGGGGCAGGAGGAGAAGGGGACGACAGAGGATGAGATGGCTGGACAGCATCACTGACTCGATGGATGTGAGTCTGAGTGAACTCTGGGAGTTGGTGATGGACAGGGAGGCCTGGCGTGCTGCAATTCATGGGGTCGCAAAGAGTCAGACAGGACTGAGTGACTGAACTGAACTGAACACTGTTATGCCATTTGCAGTTAACATATTTCCATATCTATTGTATTAGTTATTCCTATTTTATACAGGAAAAAAAAAAAAAAAACCTAGGAAGTTCTAGTGATGTGTAAAAGTAGGTGGTAATTATGTCCACCATTGCATAAATATTTTGAATCATTGGCATGTCTGTGTCTGAGCTAATTAGGAGCAAGACTCCAACAGTGATGGCCATGATGCAGCACATGTCCCCCCGTAGCTCCCAGTTTGCTAAGAGAAATAAGATAGTGCAGATAGATTTATGGAGTACAAAGGGTAGAGACAAAAGGGTAGAGCACACATAAAGCCTTGCTCAGTAGATGTAATTATCCACATTTTGCAGCAAAGAAATCAAGCCTCAACAA
The DNA here is from genome assembly GCF_032452875.1 of Bos javanicus. Lineage (NCBI taxonomy): Eukaryota > Metazoa > Chordata > Mammalia > Artiodactyla > Bovidae > Bos > Bos javanicus. Next base: position 5,720,175 of record NC_083881.1, read on the forward strand.
GGTTAATGGACTCGCTCACAGTGCATAGCTACCTGGCAATGGAAGACACAACAGAATTTACCTCTGATTATTAGAAAGAACACTTTCTTTTGATTCTTCCTCTATCCACTAAGTTCATTCCTCGTAAGTTTCTTGTATTGTGGGCTCTTGATATGGTAGTGAGCTCTATCTGCACCTTTGTGTTTCAGTTAGATTACACTGTTCTTGGGGTTAAGCACCTTTGTTACAAGTGTATTTTGATGTTGCAGACATGACTCATGCCTCTTCTGCTTCCCCCATGGCCCCCAGCAAAATCTGAGGGAATAACAGATCGTGAGCAGATAGATTCTTGAAAAGCTGCTGTGGCATATGTAGAACAGGCAAGATATACAAGATATATAGAACAGGCAAATGAAGAGCTGGACTCCAGACCAGTATTCCCTTGGGAACTGCACAGACTGTTTGTAACTTTTTTATTTTTATTTTTTTCTTTCGAGAAATGTAGTTGATACCACTCGAGTCATCATGAAATAAAGTAGGTGCTACCCCAACTCATCCTTTCTACATCACATGGCATCATTTGAAGTCAACCACTTAATTATCATGAGACGTTGGTCTTTTTGCATCATCTCTGATCATTTCAATGTCTCCAATCTGTAAAGTGACAAAGAAAAATCTACTGGTCAGGGTTGTTTATAAATTAAGGAACTATTAACAAGGTGACTAGCACCTAGAAAGCATTCAACAAGGTACAATGTCCTTCCACCAACCACCTCTGTAATGTAGTGGTTGGGAAGTTCACATTTAAAAAAAAAAACTTATAAAAAGCCTTTATATCATGTAAAATGCTATCTGGATCATCTCTTTGTTACTTAGAAAAATAGCTCAGACAACATGGGTTTTCAATAAATTCCTAAAGTTACAGTGTGTTACTGAATCTTGAGTCTTTGAGCCCCACACGGTTCACGCAGCCTGCCTCCCGAGAACAGACTCTCCCAGGAGATTCTGAACACTTCCTTGAATAGCTCTGGACCAAAAATACTTCCGTAACAGTTGGCTCTTCTGAACGTACTCCCAGTGGGAAGGGGAAGGCAGGAAGCAAATAAACAAAGTGAATGTGAAAATATCATAAACCTTAAAATATGTCTATTTGGAAATAACTTTTCCTAGTGTGTGGCAACATGAGCATTCTCTGGCCATTTCAGTCAGACAGCTTGTTAACCCTGGGCAAACACTGAGGGGCGCCTCGTTTTTTGCTGACAGAAATGACCCCCTAAAATAGAGTCTAAAATCGGTAATAATCTTCTTTATCTTAAAGGCTTGTTGCTTTAATTAGAATTCAAATAATGTACATACATTGTTTTCACTTGTTATATAGCATGTGTGCTAAGTCGCTTCAGTCATGTCTGAGTCTTTGAGACCCCACGGACTGTAGCCCGCCAGGCTCCTTTGTCCATGGGAAATTCTCCATGCAAGAACACTGGAGTGGGTTGCCATTTCCTCCTCCAGGGGATCTTCCCGATCCAGGGATTAAAACCACGCCCCCTGCATCGACTGGCAGACTCTACCACTGACCCACCTGGGACGCCTCTCTGCATTTTCTGCAAATCACTAATAAGATCTAAGGACTTGGTCAGTTTTAACCCTTTGAGCAAGACTTTCATCCAGCAGAAGGCACACCAGGTCTGATTGCCTCTTTTATGGTGATGTCTGCAGTCACTGATAATTATTGGCTATATCCATTCTTTCATTAGGACTTGCAAAATAATTTTATTCTAATTTTTTGTATTCATTCTTCATTTGGGGGTTATTCACTACTAGTCAATGAGACAGAAGACGGTTCTCCTGGGAACAGGAGCAGAGTGGGCTTCTACGCAAGGCATTGCTTGCTAATTAAGAGCGGTGCCATGGTGACTGTGCTCCTATTTTGCCACGACAAGCATTGCTTTATGAGGTCCTAATCCCTGGAGCTGTCATAGGCATTTTCCCATCATGTCTTACAATCTGTTGAGACATTGCCAATAGATTAAGGAGAGAGATTTTTTTTTTCAATCAGAAAAGCCTGGAAATTTTATGACTCATTTGAGTAGTGAACCAAATTTCTGAGCTGTTATCTCTTAAAATAACCCATGTTATTTTAAGCCACGTTGATCCAGTTATTATCTTACGTGCAGCCAGAAGTATGCTGAGCATGTAACCAGTCAGAGGCAGACGGGTTATAATGTATGGTGCCCTGGTATGCTGGGACACCAACACCCATCCTGGCTGGCTACACGGAGATCCACAGGGCAGTGTACTCTATTGGGGACTTGAGTTACAGGACTCTACTTGGAGGTGAGAAATACCAACAAATGTAATATTTTCATTATCCAGAAGAAGACCAAAAGAATAAAATGATTGCATGCCTGAGTGTGGGACCAATAACATGATGATAAGAAAAGTCCTAACGTGGTGCTATTGATATTTCATCTGTGACTCCTTTTAGATTGATTCTTTGCCAAGACATCTATTTTTACTGAACCTGGTTCCACCTATGCTATGTACGGTCTTGTGACATCTCATTCAGCTCTTGAAGGACCAAATGCTAACTATCCCCTCACCCAGCCGAGATCCTTAGACTCCTTTCTGCATCTGAGATCGTATGGTTATATAGGAAAATAACACAGATTCTTTTCAACTAAAAATAAAGAATCTTAATTCAGAGGAATTTGTAACTTCTTTAGAAAAGTGAAAGTTGCTCAGGCGTGTCCGACTCTTTGCTACCCCAAGAGTTCTCCAGGCCAGAATACTGAAGGCCTTTCCCTTCTCCATGGGATCTTCCCAACCCAGGGATTGAACCAAGGCCTCCTGCATTGCAGTCGGATTCTTTACCAGCTGAGTCAACAGGGAACATAATCTGTTTTCCCCAAATTTACGATAGGAAAAGACCTTCTAGGCTTCTTCCTATGTAGGTCTGTCTCTGCCCATTTCCTCGTAGGTCATCCCCAGGGAAGAAGAAATGTTTTTCCTCTGTCTGTTTTTGCATGCTTGTACTTAATTTTAATTTTAAAAAGTTAAATTATAATTAAAGAAAATTTTTGCCATTTTCTCTTTTATCCTGTTTCTCATTCAGAATTAGAGTTGTGAGCATGGCAATTAAGAGTACAGTCTGCCAAGACTTGAAAACATTTTTTTCCAAGGAAGACGTACAGATGGCTAATAGGCATATGAAAAGATGCCCAATATCACTAATTATTGGAGATATGCATATAGAAATAAAAATGATTTCTATATGCATGTCTCACAACTGTCTCACAACTATCTCACAACAATTGCATGTCTCACAGTTGCATAGCATCACCTCACATCTGTCAGAATGGCTATCATCAAAAAGTCTACAAATAACACATACTGGAGAGTGTGTGGAGAAAAGAGAACCCTTGTACACTATTGATGGGCATGTAAATTAGTGCAGCCACTATGAAAAACAGTATAAAGATACCTTAAAAAACTAAAACTAGAACTACCATATGATATAGCAATTCAAGTTCTGGGTAGATATCCAGAAAAAAAAAATGAAAACACTAATTCAAAAAGATAGTGTACCCTAGTGTTCATAGCAGCACTATTTACAATAGCCAAGAAATGAAAACAAGCCACATACTACCCAATAGATGGTTGGATTAAGAACATGTGGTCTATAAATGCAATGGAATACTGCTGTTGCTGCTGCTGCTAAGTCACTTCAGTTGTGTCCGACTCTGTGTGACCCTATAGACGGCAGCCTATGAGGCTACCCCATCCCCAGGATTCTCCAGGCAAGAACACTGGAGTGGGTTGGCATTTCCTTCTCCAATGCATGAAAGTGAAAAGTGAAAGTGAAGACACTCAGTCGTGTCCTACTCTTAGCGACCCCATGGACTACAGCCTACCAGGTTCCTCCATCCATGGGATTTTCCAGGCAAGAGTACTGGAGTGGGGTGCCATTGCCTTCTCCACAATGGAATACTACTCAGACTTAAAATATAAGGGGAATATTGCCATTTGCAAAATGTGAATGGGCCTAGAGAATAATGTTGCTCAGATGATAACTTGTGTCCAACTCTTCTGCAACTCCGTGGACTATACCTCACCAGGCTCCTCTCTCCATGAGATTTCCTAGGCAAGAATAAAATGGAGTAGATTGCCATTTCTTTCTCCAGGAGATCTTCCCAACATGGATTGAACCTGCATCTCCTGCATTGGCAGGTGGGTTCTTAACCACTGAGCCAATAAGACAAGCTCCCAGAGAATATTAGACTTAGTGAAATAAGTCACACAGAGAAAGGCAAATACTATATTATATCACTGATATGTAGAATCTAAAAATGATACAAATGAACAAATGTGCAAAACAGAAACAGACTCACAGATGTAGAAAACAAGCTTGTGACTTACCAAAGGGGAGTGGGAAGAGGGGAGGGACAAGTTAGGGGTATGGGATTAATAGATACAAATTACTATATTCAATGTTACTAAATTGAAACATATAAGTAAACAAGAAGATACACTGCGTAGCACAGCTGACTTATATCCATTATCTGTAAAGAAATATAATCTGCAAAAATACTGAGTCAATATTGTACATATGAAACTAACACAATATTGTAAATTAACTATACTTTGATTTTTTAAAAAAGGATATAAGAACATTTGAAAAATATAGCCTGCCCAGCTAAATTTGCATTTTATATAAAAAGCAATGTTTAAAGAAAGTCTGTGCCCCCCTCCATTTCTGGGTTCATACTTTGAATTAATTATCTAAAATTCATATTTAGATGTGTGCCTTATGTTTTATTTGGCAATTCTATCCAGAACAGCAAATTCCAAGGGTGGGGGGAAGGGGTAAAATTTTAAGAATGCCACAGAAAAAATGAAGTCCCAGGAACTTAAATTCTGAGTCAAGGTGAGAGTTGAGGAGGCTGAACAGTCACAGCTCAAGACTTGGAATGCCCTCATTTCTTACAAGGGTGGAGAAAACAGAGAGGGTGGCATGAGGACAGTCTGATGGGGGTGCCCTGTGTTGCCTCTAAAGCCAGAGGGCATGGATTGGGTAGGGGACTGAATAGGATCTAGGAAAAGCAAGAGAAGTGTCTGTTTTACTTAATTATTTTTTTATTTTATTTTTTAAATTTTATCATTATCCTTGCCAAGATAACGTTACTGTCTTCTCTTTGATGCGAGTAACTTCGGCCAGATAGCGGTTTTACTTCGGAAATGCTTTTGCTGGAAGGTCACACTGGATTGAAAACAACGGGTTGTGTATGTGTTTGCTTGCGTGTATGTACACTGTGAATATACGCATAAGTGTTGGTGGCTATTTTATTTGAGGGTCCCTGGACCCAATTCTAGAATGGGGGTGGTGATTCCCCCATCAACAAGGACAGATCCTCTGTGACACCAGCTGGGTGGCCTACACCAGCTTAGTGTCACCTCCTCCACTGTGACTGGCTCCCCTCAAGAGATCATCAGATTCCACAGCAAAGAGCTCAAGACGGACCCCTCTCCATTCTTCCCCTACAGACTTCAGCCACAGCCTAGGTTGCTGCCAGTACCTTCTGACGGAATCAGAGGTTCTTAACCCAGCTTGGGTACAATTAATTGGCTAGAGTGGCTCACAGAACTCCAAGAAATATTTCATTCTCTAGATCACTAGTTTATTGTAAAATGAAAGCACTCAGAAACAGCCAGATGGAAAAGAGGCACAGGACATGGGAGGGCAGGAGGGTCTCGCGCCCTCTCCAGGCCTGACGCACCTCCAGTGCCCCGACATGTTCACCAACCCGGAAGCTCTCTGAACAGTGCTTCCGGAGGCTGTATTACATAGGCATGATTCATTACATCATTGGCCATCCAGGACTGATTTAACCTCCAGGTACTCTTCCCTCCCCAGAGGTCAGGTTTGTAAGACTGAATATTCCAATCCTATATGCAGAGTACATCATGAGAAATGCTGGGCTGGAAGAAGCACAAGCTGCAATCAAGATTGCAGGGAGAAATATCAATAACCTCAGATATGCAGATGACACCACCCTTATGGCAGAAAGTGAAGAGGAGCTAAAGAGGCTCTCGATGAAAGTGAAAGAGGAGAGTGAAAAAGTTGGCTTAAAGCTCAACATTCAGAAAATTAAGATCATGGCATCTGGTCCCATCACTTCATGGGAAATAGATGGGGAAACAGTGGAAACAGTGTCAGACTTAATTTTGGGGGGCTCCAAAATCACTGCAGATGGTGATTGCAGCCATGAAATTAAAAGACGCTTACTCCTTGGAAGGAAAGTTATGACCAACCTAGATAGCATATTAAAAAGCAGAGACATTACTTTGCCAACAAAGGTCTGTCTAGTCAAGGCTATGGTTTTTCCTGTGGTCATGTATGGATTGAGAGTTGAACTGTGAAAAAAGCTAAGCACTGAAGAATTGATGCTTTTGAACTGTGTTGTTGAAGAAAACTCTTGAGAATCTCTTGGACTGCAAGGAGATCCAACCAGTCCATTCCAAAGGAAATTAGTCCTGGGTGTTCATTGGAAGAACTGATGCTGAAGCTGAAACTCCAATACTTTGGCCACCTCATGCAAAGAGTTGACTCATTGGAAAAGACTCTGATGCTGGGAGGGATTGGGGGCAGGAGGAGAGGGAGACGACAGAGGATGAGATGGCTGGATGGCATCACCGGCTCGATGGACATGAGTTTGAGTAAACTCTGGGAGTTGGTGATGGACAGGGAGGCCTGGTGTGCTGCGATTCATGGGGTTGCAAAGAGTTGGACACGACTCAGCGACTGAACTGAAATGAACTGAATCATAAGGTTGGCTCTCCGGGTAGTGAGCCCGCATCTATGCTTGCTGCTGCCGCTGCTAAGTCACTTCAGTTGTGTCTGACTCTGTGCAACCCTACAGATGGCAGCCCACCAGGCTCCCCTGTCCCTGGGATTCTCCAGGCAAGAGTACTGGAGTGGGTTGCCATTTCCTCCTCCAATGCATGAAAGTGAAAAGTGAAAGTGAAGTCGCTGAGTTGTGTCTGACTCTTAGCGACCCCATGGACTGCAGCCTACCAGGCTCCTCCATCCATGGGATTTTCCAGGCAAGAGTACTGGAGTGCGGTGCCACTGCCTTCTCCACATCTAAGCTTAGGTGGGTCCAAAAGGTGACATCAAAGAGACACCTTTGTTGCTCTCATCACAGAGAACATCCCAAAGAGTTTAAGAGCTCTGCACCAGAAACAGGGTTAAGATTTATATTTATTTATATAGCTATATAAATTTATAAATTTTATTATATTATATAATTTATATATTTATATTTATTATAATATAAATCATAGTGCCACCATGGTGAGTTAAGAGAGAATGTGTGTCTGTGTGTCTGTGGGTGGGATTATGTGTGGTATTTTGGTGGCAGTGGGGGTTGATATCTGTGTGTATCCATGTGTATGTGAGTGTGTGATGCTGGGTGGAGATACGAAGGTGTGTGTGGGTGTGTACATGACTGTGTAGCAAGCCGTGTGACAGTATTTCTTTCCATTCGATCTTTAGAAATTATTGAAAACTTGCTTTAAAAAAGTTCACAAGTGATTTTCCCTGGCTCCTGAAGCTCCCTGGCTCCTTAATTAGAATTTTGTAAAAATACCATTCATACTCCCTCTCTCCTGTCTGGGCTTTGTGGCTTCAGCTTCTTTCCTCTTTTATTGCCCCGTACTGTAAGCCAAATGTTAAATGCATAACATCAAGCAGGATAAAGGCACTGTTGACAGATTGTATATTTGATCTGAGAGAAAATATGTGTTTCAGACAGCCTCCTTGTCCTAGAAAATATGTGTGTTGTCAGAAGTTTTGTGACTGAGGCAGGAGGCTCCAGAAAGAAAATGGGATATTAAATTGTGGAGTGATTTGGACAAGATTCACAAAGTACCTTCAAGTTTCAAGAACTCAGCAGCCAGCTCCACACATGTCTGCCACAGAACATTAATATTTCAGTAAACACAAACCTTTTATCACATGTTCTATTTTGTTTTCCTCCCCTTTGAAATCTTCACAAATTTGAGTAGGAACAAAAGATACAGCTTGATCTGAAGAACAGCCATAAGTTGAAGGTTTATATCACTTAGAGTGCATAGGACAACAACATCAGCTATTTACAGCATAAAATACAATGTGTTAATATTTTATTTCATGTCAAAAGCCACATGGTATGTAGATGTTAGAAGTTTCAGAGGTATTTGAAGGTGGTGTGTGAGATACTCGATGTAAACAGTAAGCATGTATTTTCCTTTAAATACAAAAATATATATAATGCAGAAGAGCTTGAGTCAAATTTATAAGATAAATATAAAGAACAAAATTATTTTCAGTTCAGTTTAGTCACTCAGTCGTGTCCAACTCTTTGTGACCCCATGAACCACAGCACGGCAGGCCTCCCTGTCCAAGTTCCAAGTCCACCCAAACCCATGTCCATTGTGTCGGTGATGCCATCCAACCATCTCATCCTCTGTCATCCCCTTCTCCTCCTGCCCTCAATCTCTCCCAGCATCAGGGTCTTTTCAAATGAGTCAGCTCTCCGAATCAGGTGGCCAAAGTACTGGAGTTTCAGCTTCAACATCAGTCCCTCCAATGAACACCCAGGACTAATCTCATTTAGGATGGAGTGGTTGGATCTCCTTGCAGTACAAGGGACTCTCAAGAGTCTTCTCCAACACCACAGTTCAAAAGCATCAATTCTTCTGCACTCAGATTTCTTTATAGTCCAACTCTCACAGCTACTTAATTCACAAGTCTTCTTCTTAGCACAAGATGGGATGATGCACTATACAAAGCCATGGCAGTGGAGGGACCATCACTAGGACATTCCTGGGAGGAGAGACAGAGACATGCCCCCACTTTCAGATGAAATAGAAACACCAGCTCAGAGGCCATGTTGGTTCCCTATCTGCACTTGAGCAAACTCAGCCTCAGTTCAGTTCAGTCGCTCAGTCATGTTCAACTCTTTGCAACCCCACGGACTGCAGCATGCCAGGCCTCGCTGTCCATCACCAACTGCCAGAGCCTACCCAAACTCATGTCCATTGAGTCGGTGATGCCATCCAACTAGCTCATCCTCTGTCGTCCCCTTTTCTTCCCACCTTCAATCTTTCCCAGCATCAGGGTCTTTTCAAATGAGTCAGGTCTTCGCATCAGGTGGCCAAAGTAATGGAGTTTCAGCTTCAATATCAGTCCTTACAATGAACACTCAGGACTGATTTCCTTTAGGATGGACTGGTTGGATCTCCTTGCAGTCCAAGGAACTCTCAAGAGTCTTCTCCAACACTACAGTTAAAAAGCATCAATTCTTCAGTGCTCAGCTTTCTTTATAGTCCAACTCTCACATCCATATGTGACTACTGGAAAAACCATAGCCTTGACTGGATGGACCTTTGTTGGCAAAGTAATGTCTGCTTTTAAACACAACCTAGTGAAGTGTTAGTCACTCAGTCAGGTCCCATTCTTTGCTACTCCATGGACTGTAGCCCACCAGGCTCTCTGTTCATGGAATTTTCCAGGCAAGAATATTGGAGTGGGTTCCCATTTCCTTCTCCAGGGGATATTCCCAATCCAGGGATCAAATTCAGGTGAGATCGAACCCAGGTCTCCTGAATTACAGGCAGATTCTTTACCATCTGAGCCATCAGGGAAGCCCCAGCTTAGTGAAAGGTAGAGAAAATAATAGTGAGGAACTAAATTGATTTAAAATGTGATTCACTGAAGAAAGCAAGAAAAATATCAATATCTGAAATAACAAAGTAAATTAAATTAATTTAAAAGGTATTTCACACAGTATTTGCATAATTCAATTCATATTATTTTACATTTTTATATATTGCAAAGTATAGAAGTTTCTTGGGAATAATTTCTCATAAAAATACTTTTATATGATTTAGATAAAATGAATGTCCCTCTTCCACACCTTCATCTACTAAGGGAAGGATGAGATTATGTTTTATATAATTTATGTTTTACCGTCTCTATCCTCACTTTGCTGCTGCTGCTGCTGCTGCTGCTAAATCACTTCAGTCATGTCTGACTCTGTGCGAACCCATAGACGGAAGCCCACCAAGCTCCCCTGTCCCTGGGATTCTCCAGGCAAGAACACTGGAGTGGGTTGCCGCTTCCTTCTCCAATGCGTGAAAGTGAAAAGTGAAAGTGAAGTCGCTGAGTTATGTCTGACTCTTCTCGACCCCATGGACTGCAGCCCACCAGGTTCCTCCATCCATGGGATTTTCCAGGCAAGAGTACTGGAGTGGGTTGCCATTGCCTACTCCGATCCTCACTTTATGTATATATATATATATATTATATAAATATGTAAACAGTTCTGCATTTGTTTCATGGATTTATATACTACACTTTAATTGACAATATGATTTTAAAATATGATTTTTAAATCATAAATATAATATGATTTTTTAAAAAAAACTGCTTTCAAGCAGCATAAAATTTGAAAATCTGGTTAGTGTACAGAGCTATAGTCCATTTTCTCTAATTTTTTATGATATGGATTAATGATCATTTATATTGTAAAAATCTTCCACACATAATAGAAAAATAAAATGATACTTTATCAAATTTCAATCCCAGCAGCATTGAGAATATATGTATATATCAGTTCCATCAACTTGCTAACAACATATATAATTCAATTAAAAAGAAATAGACAAATCTATTTTGTAAAAAAAAAAAGTACCTCATAATTTTACTAATTAGTAGTTAGGTTAAGTAACTTTTTAATTTTTATTTATAATTTGTATTTTCTTTTCTTTGTAAGAATATTTAAATTGTGAAACTTTTAAAAGTTATATTATTTTCAGATTTATTTGAAGAGGTTCTGTACATAACTAGGGCAATTTGATATATTGCAGCATATATTTTTCTCAGTGCTTTACTTACCTTTCTGTGTGGTTTATGAGACAGTTTTTCACAGAAGTGAAGTTTGACTCAGTTGAATTTTTTTTTCCTGTATTGATTCTGCTTCCTGTGGCTTTTTAGAAACAATTTCTTTATACAAACAATATAATCATATTCTCACATAATTTCTTTTAAACTTTTTGGAATTCTTTTTTAAGACTGTATTCTTAAATCACTGACTTGTCTAAATGTATGAAGTGTTGACTAGCTGTATTTGTTCTTCAAATGCATGACTTAATGACCCCACGCCATGTAAAGAACTAGTTTGGTGGTGCTCGTGGTGTCTGACCACGAGTCGCTCAGTCGTGTCCGACTCTTGCCACCCCATGGACTGTAGCCCGCCAGGCTCCTCTGTCCATGGGATTCTCCAGACAAGAATACTGGAACGGGTTGCCATGTCCTTCTCCAGGGGATCTTCCCGACCCAGGAAGGCTGACTGAGCTATGAGGGAAGCCCAAGAACTAGTTTAAAGGAAAGGAAAGCAAAGTGGCTCAGTCATGTCCAACTCTTTGCAGCCCCACGGACTGTAGCCTACCACGTTTCTCCGTCCATGGGATTTTCCAGGAAACACTACTGGAGTGGGTTGCCATCCCCTTGCCATCCCCTTCTCCAGGGGATCTTCCCGACCCAGGGATTGAACCCGGATCTCCCGCATTGTAGGCAGAGGCTTTACCGTCTGAACCACCACGGAAGTCCCTAAGAACTAGTTCCCTCTTTTCCAAAGAACTTTCTTGCAGGACCCTGCAGATAATGCATGGTCTCCCTCACTACGGGGCGCCATTCACACAACCCTCAATAGGGACTCACCCATTAGGGCTGTGTAACAGATGCTTCCCTCTTCAATGTCAACCATTAACTGAATTTCCAAATGCAGGACAATCTATTAATGGACTCATCTGCTCTAATGACCAGTCTGTATGCAGTTCACACATACGTCACTATCTTTTAATTACTTAAACTTTAAAATAATTTATTTCTGATTAAACAGCAACATTTCTATTGAAATCTTAGCTAGATTATTCTGTTTTATTGAAGTATAATTGACATACAACATTATGTTAGTTTCAGGTGCACAATATGATGACTCGATGTTTGCATAATTTACAAAATGATCTCCACAATGAATCTAGTTAACATTTGTCATCATACAGAGTTGCAAATGTTTTTTTATTGTGATGAGAATTTTTCAGATTTACTTTCTTCAGTTCAGTTCAGTTCAGTCACTCAGTCGTGTCCAACTCTTTGCAACCCCATGAATCGCAGCACGCCAGGCCTCCCTGTCCATCACCAACTCCTGGAGTTCACTCAGACTCACGTCCATCGATTCGGTGATGCCATCCAGCCATCTCATCCTGTCGTCCCCTTATCCTCCTGCCCCCAGTCCCTCCCAGCATCAGGGTCTTTTCCAATGAGTCAACTCTTTGCATGAGGTGGCCAAAGTACTGGAGTTTCAGCTTTAGCATCATTCCTTCCCAAGAAATCCCAGGGCTGATCTCCTTCAGAATGGACTGGTTGGATCTCCTTGCAGTCCAAGGGACTCTCAAGAGTCTTCTCCAACACCACACTTCAAAAGCATCAATTCTTTGGCGCTCAGCCTTCTTCACAGTCCAACTCTCACATCCATACATGACCACAGGAAAAACCATAGCCTTGACTAGACGGACCTTTGTTGGCAAAGTAATGTCTCTACTTTTTAATATGCTATCTAGGTTGGTCATAACTTTCCTGCCAAGGAGTAAGCGTCTTTTAATTTCATGGCTGCAGTCACCATCTGTAGTGATTTTGGAGCCCATAAAAATAAAGTCTGACACTGTTTCTACTGTTTCCTCATCTATTTCCCACAAAGTGATGGGACCAGATGCCATGATCTTCGTTTTCTGAATGCTGAGCTTTAAGCCAACTTTTTCTCTCCACTTTCACTTTCATCAAGAGGCTTTTTAGTTCCTCTTCACTTTCTGCCATAAGGGTGGTGTCATCTGCATATCTGAGGTTATTGATATTTCTCCTGGCAATCTTGATTCCAGCTTGTGTTTCTTCCAGTCCAGCGTTTCTCATGATGTACTCTGCATATAAGTTAAATAAGCAGGGTGACAATATACAGCCTTGACGTACTCCTTTTCCTATTTGGAACCAGTCTGTTGTTCCATGTCCAGTTCTAACTGTTGCTTCCTGACCTGCATACAAATTTCTCAAGAGGCAGATTAGCAACTTTCAAATTTGAAGTGTAATATTATTGACTATAGTCACCATGCTCTTCATTACATCCTCATGACTTATTATTTTATAACTGGAACTTTGTACTTCTTGATAGGCTCTGCTATTCTTACACATTTTCCTTTCCATATGAATGTTAGAACACTTCATCAAATGCCATGAAAAAACCCTTTTGGGATTTGATTAGGATTGCTTTGGATGTAGAAATCAATTTAAGGTCTTTACAATATCGATTCTTATCGTCCTTGAACTAACTAGATTTCTTCATTTACTCAAGTATGTGTTTTCACTGTCTACTTAGATGAGACTATTTTGGTTTTCTTTAATAATATTTTAAGGAGATGAAATATATTGGTGTATTTTCTAACGTGAAATATTCCTTGCGTTTTTGGAACTAGAACCGTGTCCTTTAAGCTTGGTCTTTTACTGCTTTTTAGCATGTTGCTGAGTGTGTTACTCATGCAAGGACACTCATTGGCTAAGTACTCATATTGTGAGGTGGCACATGAGGTTGCCTAGTAAGAAAAGAAAAGAAAATACTGACTTGATGAATTATATTAATCCCCACTCAAACATCCCTCTCCATTTAACACTGGGTTTCTATCATTGTTCACATAATAAAACTTTATGTCTAGTGATTGTCAGATATCCTGGTTATGTGTTGAAAACAGTATGCATATAAACAGTTTGCAAAATGTAATTGTAGATGTCACAGATGTAGACATTTAGGAGTCAATAAAGGATTTGCAGAAAGCCCAAATCATTAGTTCATTCAATGAATATTGATGAATCAACAACTATATATCAGAAATTATTTTATCTGCCAGGATATAATAGTGAAACCAAATGGGTAAGATCCCACCACTTCACTGAGATTATACTTTATTGAGTGATAAAAGTAAAAAAAGTTGGCTCAGTGGTTAAGAATCCACATGCTAATGCAGGAGAAATGAGAGACACAGGTTTGATCACTGAGTTGGGAAGATCCCCTAGAGAAGGAAATGACAACCCACTACAGTATTCTGGCCTGGAAAATTCCATGGGCAGAGAAGCCTTGCAGACTACAGTCTATGGGGTCGCAAAGAGTTGGACAGAACTGAGCACATTATTATAATATAAAAATTTGAAGTAAACTTTATATACGTTGAAGCATTGGAAAAGACTCTGATGCTGGGAGGGATTGGGGGCAGGAGGAGAAGGGGACGACAGAGGATGAGATGACTGGATGGCATCACTGACTCGATGGACATGAGTCTGAGTAAACTCAGGGAGTTGGTGATGGACAGGGAGGCCTGGCGTGCTTCGACTCATGGGGTCGCAAAGAGTCAGACACGGCTGAGCGACTGAACTGAACTGAACTGATATACATCTTGAGTGCATGCTCTTAACAAATACATGCGCCCATATAACCTATCCCTCTCTCAAGATAAAAAATATTTCCATGAAGTCTCTTCCCAGTCAGTTCCCACCCCGGCAGAGAGGCAACCACTTTTCTGATTTTTATCCACCATAGGTTAGTTATGCCTCTTCTAAAGCTTAACATTAATGGAATCATAAAGAGTGCATTCTTTTGTGTTAGACTTATTTCACACAGGGTAATTCCTATAAATCTCATTCACATAGCTGCTAGTTCACTGGTCTCTCTGTCTAAACATCAGCTGTAATCTCTTCTCAGTACTTCCAGGTTCCAGCTTCTGTTTCTTCACTGGGTCCCTTGACATCTCCCACTGTGATGCATAGTTTAGAGACAGGGATTACATGGGGGGATGTTAGCACTTCTGCCTCCCTTTTATTACAGCTGCTTCCCTTTTATTTCCCCGCTAAACTCCCTCTGTTCTTCCAGTCTCTCTCTCCTTTGATACCACAAACCAACAAGATTGTAACTTTCTACTTTCCCAACAGTGTATGTAGATTGAAGAACAAAAGAAAAGAAAGCTAGTTACTCAGTCGTGTCTGATTCTCTGTGACCCCATGGACTGTAGCCCACCACGTTCCTCGGTCCGTGGAATTCTCTATTCAAGAATATCGGAGTAGGTTGCCATTTCCTTCTCCAGGGGATCTTCCCCACCCAGGGATCAAACCCAGGTCTCCTGCATTGCAGGCAGACTCTTTCTTGACTGAGCCACCAGGGAAGCCAGCTTGAAGAATAACCTTGTGTTTAAAAAAAGAAAGCTACAGAAGGTTACATCTCTGTTAGTACAGTGGATACCTTTCTCCAATTTCTTCCTACTTTGGTTACTTTCAGAAAGGATGGTGGCGGTGGTTGTTTTAATCTTTTGTCCAGATTTTATAAATGTGACTTGTGGGCACAGTAGTTTTGCCAAACCACTTTATCATTACTAGAAGCTGTGTGTACATTGCATTATTTATAAAATCTTCTTTGCGGATAGTAATCTGTAAATGTTTCCTCTCCAAGTATCCATCTCTTTGACTTTTTGTTTTATTTCCCAGAGGCTTTCTTCGAATTTGTCTTTAAACTGTTGAATTGATATTTATTCTTACTTCAAATGATATTGTTCTCATTTTTATAGAAGCAGCATCTGCTCTAATCTTTCTGGGGACATCAATTATTTTTCAGAAGGTTTATTCTGTATTACGCACAAATATTTCACAAGAGAGGAAGCAGGGAATGGGAAGCTTGGGGATTCAATCTGGACCTATATTTATTTTCACCTCTAAAAATCTATGGGAATTTGGGAAAAGCTGCTGTGTGAATCAGAGTCCAACCAAAGAAGATTAAAATATTTGCCATAAATAATACAGGTGGGTTTTGTACAGGGAATTGGATTCACAGGTGATGGGAGAGGCGGAGGGGCCCAAGCAGTGGAGGATGAGGCAACTGAGGCTTTAGAAGGAGAGGAAGCTTATGTTACCTCTCAGTGGAACAAAGCAGGGGGTGTTGTTACCAAGGTCTGTGCAATAGACCTAAAAGAAGAAAGTAAGGTGGCCCTGCCTGGAGAGAGAGGAAGCTCCACTTCAGAGGCAGCAGTTGTTAGACATACAGCCCGAGGCAGAAAAGCAAAACGAGAAATGTCCTTGGCGTGTCTTTTCTCCTTCTGTTCAGTGTACTTCTAGTGCCTCCTGTTGGCCAACCCTGGAAGATAGCTGACGCAGCTGCTTGGGAAATGTGGCCTAAAGACAGGGACCAGAACAGGGGAAGGGCCAGGAGAGGACGTGAGAGCAAAGACTGCTGCCAGCAGCCGCACCTCTCTTTAAAACTTGACTTCCTTTGCTTTGAAGTGGGGTCTTCACGCCTACCATCATGCATCTGAGAGAGTATTATGTAAAATACTATGCATCACTTCCTGGCTCTAATTTAACAAATGATCAATGCTAGGGAAAAATTTCTCTTATAAATTGCTTATAGTGGTTTTGTTTATTGTAAAAAGAGATAAACTGTTAAGGAAAGCACATTATACATGTATCTGTGGTGTAGATTGCAAAAAAAAATGACTACAAATTCCTCCCATTCCTTTATGTATTATTGTATTATACATTGTATATTTTTATGTATATACTTTTAAAATGTTGATACTGTTTCTTTCCAACTTGATCTAGAGATTAAAACTTGGCCCAAATAAACATGTGAAAAGATGCTCAACACCACAGGTTCCAGGAAATGACAGACTGACCCAGTGAGATATCATCCCTGGTCCACTAAAATGGCTAAAATCTAAACCACTTCCAACACCCAGTGCTGGTGAGGATGTCAAGCAACAGGATCTGTCATTCATTGTTGAGGGGAATGCAGAGTGGTAGAGCCATTATGGAGGATAATTCAAGTCAATTCATTAAAAAAAAAAAATAGCTTGCAGTGTGGAAAAAAAAAAAATGTGATTTTTGCCATGCCTTTCATCAAGTTAAAAATCTTTCTCTCATCCATGAAATCTGGCCTTGACCACATGATGTGATCTGCCCAACAGTATATGAAATCAATGAACGTGAAAAGAGATTAGACTGAGGATTACCTTCTCTACCACCACGAACTCTACCATGACCAGGAGAGGAAGCCCAGGCCGGTCTAATAAAGGAGGTGGCATCATAGAACAAGACAAGCCATCCCAGCTCAGAAACCCTAGGTCAGCCAACCCATTAGTGGACCTACAGAGCAAAAGTTACTCTAAGCAAGCCCAGCAGGAAAAGCACCCTGCTGCACTAAACTGATAATCTACAGCATTATGAGTAAACGACGTGAGTATGGTTTAACGCCACTGAACATGGGGTGGTTTGCCACCCAGCAAAAGACAGCTGATACCTCTCCACCAGCCATTTGTAACCCTGAGGAAGTCACCCGGAGGTGTGGGGCCCAGGTTTGTTGACTGTAAAATAAAGTAGCAGAGTAGAGAGCTAGGAGAGGCTGCAATGATTTCTAGTTTTCTTCCAACTCTAAAATTCTGTGATGATGCAGGAGGAAGTTTGATTTTTTTTTTCCTTGTTTTTTCTCCTCAAAGTTATTCAAAGATTCGTTTCCTCTTTCCAAATAATCTAGCTTGGAGGATGGTTTATAAATATCTCATTGTGAAAGCACAGATCTGCTGTCAATGAAATGAGCTCCAAATGTCTACATTAAAAAATTTACAAGAAGTTCAAAGAACTCTCAGAGCCGACAGCTACATCAATACTAATGCTGTCTGTTTCCAACAGTGTCATCATTACCGCATACTGTAGGAAACGGCTTGGCTTTAAAATCTGAATGATTTAGGTTTGAATACCAGCCCCGTGGCTCTGTGATTCTCAGAAAATTACTCAATATATGGTTATTGGCCAGAAGATACATATAAACATATGAGGATATCTTCCTCTGAATTAGAATTCAGGGAAAGACAATAAAGATTGTGAGACATCATTGCTCTGCTATTCAAGTAGTAAAAGTGGAAAGTAAAAATTCCAGGGGTTAGAAAGATTGTGCGTCAATAGAGTATCCAAAAATACAAAAAATCATGAAATTTCTCAAATTCACATTGATGGGAGAATGGAAAAATGATCTAATGTACATTAAGCATAGTGTTGAAGTTGAAATGGATAAACTATCCCCCCCATTCAACAGTGTGAATAAAAGTGAGCAGCATAATTTTCAATCAAAAAATAAATTCCAAAGGATTACATATAACATGAGATATTGTTTTCATGATATTAGAGAAAAAAATATGCAAATATACTATCATATAGATGTGAAAAAATATTTAAAATGCAAACAAGGGAATGATGAATGCAGAATTTAGAAGTGTTTACTTGGGTGGGGACATGGGGCTGGAAAGATAGAGGGGAATCAGGCTGAGGGATTTATGGCCTTTGTTGGGTATCAAAATGGGTAAGGGAACCTTGAATGAACCAATGAAGGGAGTGTTATGTATCAAGGATTAAAATTTAATTCATTTGTGTGCACTTGTTGACCTTGAACCCATGAGAAATAAAGAAATAGTTAATACCCTGAAACCAAGTAGACTTCTAATTTTGAGTGGGAAAATGCATCAGATTACATATTCAAGAGGACGCCGAAGTCATACAGTGGCAAACAGAGGTGAGGGTAGGAGAGGAGACGCGAGGCTCTGGGTCATTTCTTCATTTGCCCCCAAACTTTATCTGTGATCTGGTGATAAATGAAAAGGTTTTTGGATGAATGAGGCTGTTGCTTTCTGCTTCCTTACATTTTACCATCAGTCTTCACATATTTGAATTATTTTTTTTCCTCCACCTCTCAATGTCTGGCTCTATAATGGGTGAACAGTAATAGATAAACTTTATTGAATGCTTATAAATACTTCTTAGGCATTCATTTATTGAATTATCATAAATATTCTTTTTTTAACCCTCATTTTACAGAGGAGGAAAAAGACTTAGACAGGCTAAAGAAATTGCCCAAAAAGTGACTGGGAAGGGAAATTAATCTAGGCAGTGTGCTCCAGAGATGGTCTTTTCAATTGCTGCATCTTCCTGCCTCTTGGTACCACATGCCTTTAATACTGAATATATCGGTAAAGAAACCCAGAGTCCCCTATGTCCTAATGAACATGGAGTGTTTCTCCTGAAGAGAAGCTGTGTTAGCAGTCCCCTGAATTCTCTAAATAGAATCCAGCTCCTCCACCAGATGCTCACTGCTGAGGTCTGTCTCGGCATTCTCCATGCCCAGAGTTACATACCGTATTATTCCTGACATGCACAAGATACAGTAATGCTTCTGAATACATTGTTTAGGGAGTGAATGGCTCTCTGAATATCTGTTCCTTGGGGCTAGTGTCTGTGGCTACTGCCTTCTGAGTGAGGAGATATTCACAGTCTATGGTGTAAATGACCTATTTGCTCAAGGATATCAATAGGCACTGCTCTCTTGGTTCAGCTGACCTGGAGCCATTAGCACCTGATGCTCGTGCCAGAGTCTTCCCATCAGTAGAAACATCTCTGTCAATCCATGTTTCCACTTTAAGGAAATACATCCAGGAGGAAATGAACCAGAGGATCTAGCAGTAGACGACCTCTATGACCATACGGTATTATTACAGACATCAGAGAATGCTTCTCTCTCCAACCTCCTGAAGTGGATCTTGGGGTTCTGGATGCTCCCAGCAGGTACAGAAACATGACAGTCTAAGCTACTGAGACCTCATAAGGCAAAGGCTGTGCAAGGTATAGTGGGCTGGGAGGGGTGTGAGCAGATACTGAATTCCAGCAGCTCAATCTATTGGCAGTTTCTACTTAAGTAATTTGGATAGCCTTTTGGAGCCTCAGGTGCTTCCCTTGCTAAATGAGAATCTTATACCAAATATGAGGTTTCATGAAAATGAAACAAAATGAATGAAATGAGATGGTTCAGTCTTACTTTCTTCAAAGTAGTTTTAATGAGGTGATCTACCTGTTCACTTACATGCTTAGTAAATATTTGTGGAAATGCAATTTCTTGGAAAATACAACCTAGGTGATGGTGAAGGACAGGGAAGGCTGGCGTGCTGCAGTCCATGTAGTCACAAACTGTCAGGTGTGACTGAGTGTGCTACAGTCCATGGTACTACAAAGAATCAGACACAACTGAGCAACTGAACTGCAACAATGCATCCTTGGTGGCACAGTGGTGAAGAATCCGCCTGTCAGTGCAGGAGATGCCAGTTCTATCCCTGGGGTGGGAAGATCTCCTGGAGGAGGAAATGGATATCCACTCCAGTATTCTTGCCTGAAAAATTCCATGACAGAGGAGCCTGGCAGGCTACAGTCCATGGGGTCACAAAGAGGCAGCTATGACTCAGTGATTGAGCACATGCAATATCCTAGGTAGGAAATCAACATAAAGAAACTGTGTATGTATCATCAAAATATAAAATAGATAGATATGGTATATAAAATAGATACAGTAGATAATAGAATTTGGAGAAAAGGCATGAGTTTATATTAGGCATGTTTTCAAACCTCAGCACTGATTTTTGTGTAGTCTGGGTAAATCAGTTTGCTTCTCTGTCCTTAAGGCTGGCTTCCAGGTTGAACGAGATGGTATCAGTGAAAACATGGAGCACCACTTCTGACTCTCAGTAGAGCTGAAAGGTGTAGTCGTCTTTCCTCATGCCTTTTGCCCACAGAAGAGCAGTCCAACATGTTGGCAGGCATCCAGGGGTCTTAATTATCCAGGTCAGGTTTAGCCTCACTCCCCATCCCTTTGCAGTTGGCCAGTTGGTCAGGACAGTCAGTTTACTCCTTCCTCTGGACCCAGACAGGACAGCTGTGACTTGAAGATGGCCCCTGCCCCATGAATAAGTGGAACTTTGGACAGAGATTCTCTGGTTCCATCCTTTCCAAGTGTGATCAGACATCTGCCTGCTGTATTATCAATATTCTATGAGACTTAATAACTGCCCACCTTCATGCACGGGTCTCTAGGATAATAACAACTAGTACCAATCAATCTTTACTGAACCACAAACAAGGCACTGTAGGAAAACTACTAAGATCTCTTTGCAATAAAAGAGAAATCTGAGGCTTAGAGAGCTTAAGTCACGTGTGTGTCATATATGGTCGGAAATGAACCCAGAGACGTTACTTTGCCAACAAAGGTCCGTCTAGTCAAAGCTATGGTTTTTCCAGTAGTCATGTATGGATGTGAGAGTTGAGACTATAAAGAAAACTGAGCGCTGAAAAATTGATTCTTTTGAACTGTGGTGTGGGGAAAGACACTTGAGAGTCCCTTGGACTGCAAGGAGATCCAACCAGTCCATCCTAAAGGAAATCAGTCCTGAATATTCATTGGAAGGACTGATGGTGAAACTGAAACTCCAATACTTTGGCCACCTGACTCATTTGAAAAGACCTGATGCTGCGAAAGATTGAAGGCAGGAGGAGAAGGGAACGACAGAGGATGAGATGGTTGGATGGCATCACCGACTCAATGGACAGTTTGAGTAAACTCCGGAAGTTGCTGATGGGCAGGGAGGCCTGGCGTGCTGCAGTCCAAGGGGTTGCAAAGAGTTGGACATGGCTGAGCAACTGAACTGACTGAACTGACTGAACTGAATGAACCCAGTTGATCATATTATACTATGGACTCTGCTAGAGTTTTTTTTTTTTTTTTCATTTATATCCTTTTATTTGATAACCTTTATAAGGAGATCCAACCAGTCCATTCTGAAGGAGATCAGCCCTGGGATTTCTTTTTTTGTTTGTTTTTGGGGTTTTTTTTTTTTTTTTTTTTACTTTACAATATTTTTTTTCTCTAATTTTATTTTATTTTTAAACTTTACATAATTGTATTAGTTTTGCCAAATATCAAAATGAATCCACCACAGGTATACATGTGCTCCCCATCCCGAACCCTCCTCCCTCCTCCCTCCCCATACCATCCCTCTGGGCCGTCCCAGTGCACCAGCCCCAAGCATCCAGCATCATGCATCGAACCTGGACTGGCAACTCGTTTCCTACATGATATTTTACATGTTTCATTGCCATTCTCCCAAATCTTCCCACCCTCTCCCTCTTCCACAGAGTCCATAAGACTGTTCTATACATCAGTGTCTCTTTTGCTGTCTCGTACACCGGGTTATTGTTACCGTCTTTCTAAATTCCATATATATGCATTAGTATACTGTATTTATGTTTTTCCTTCTGGCTTACTTCACTCTGTATAATAGGCTCCAGTTTCATCCACCTCATTAGAACTGATTCAAATGTATTCTTTTTAATGGCTGAGTAATACTCCATTGTGTATATGTACCACAGCTTTCTTATCCATTCATCTGCTGATGGACATCTAGGTTGCTTCCATGTCTTGGCTATTATAAACAGTGCTGCGATGAACATTGGGGTACACGTGTCTCTTTCCCTTCTGGTTTCCTCAGTGTGTATGCCCAGCAGTGGGGTTGCTGGATCATAAGGCAGTTCTATTTCCAGTTTTTTCAGGAATCTCCACACTGTTCTCCATAGTGGCTGTACTAGCTTGCATTCCCACCAACAGTGTAAAAGGGTTCCCTTTTCTCCACACCCTCTCCAGCATTTATTATTTGTAGACTTTTGGATCGCAGCCATTCTGACTGGTGTGAAATGGTACCTCATAGTGGTTTTGATTTGCATTTCTCTGATAATGAGTGATGTTGAGCATCTTTTCATGTGTTTGTTAGCCATCTGTATGTCTTTTTTGGAGAAATGTCTATTTAGTTCTTTGGCCCATTTTTTGATTGGGTCGTTTATTTTTCTGGAGTTGAGCTGTAGGAGTTGCTTGTATATTTTTGGCATTAGTTGTTTGTCAGTTGCTTCATTTGCTATTATTTTCTCCCATTCTGAAGGCTGTCTTTTCACCTTGCTAATAGTTTCCTTTGATGTGCAGAAGCTTTTAAGGTTAATTAGGTCCCATTTGTTTATTTTTGCTTTTATTTCCAATATTCTGGGAGGTGGGTCATAGAGGATCCTGCTGTGATGTATGTCGGAGAGTGTTTTGCCTATGTTCTCCTCTAGGAGTTTTATACTAGAAATAATCAATGACTACAGTAAAGTTGCAGGATATAAAATCAACACACAGAAATCCCTTGCATTCCTATACACTAATAATGAGAAAACAGAAAGAGAAATTAAGGAAACAATTCCATTCACCATTGCAACGGAAAGAATAAAATACTTATGAATATATCTACCTAAAGAAACTATAGACCTATATATAGAAAACTATAAAACACTGGTGAAAGAAATCAAAGAGGACACTAATAGATGGAGAAATATACCATGTTCATGGATTGGAAGAATCAATATAGTGAAAATGAGTATATTACCCAAAGCAATTTATAGATTCAACGCAATCCCTATCAAGCTACCAACAGTATTCTTCACAGAGCTAGAACAAATAATTTCACAATTTGTATGGAAATACAAAAAACCTCGAATAGCCAAAGCGATCTTGAGAAAGAAGAATGGAACTGGAGGAATCAACCTACCTGACTTCAGGCTCTACTACAAAGCCACAGTTATCAAGACAGTATGGTACTGGCACAAAGACAAAAATATTGATCAATGGAATAAAATAGAAAGCCCAGAGATAAATCCACGCACATATGGACACCTTATCTTCGACAAAGGAGGCAAGAATATACAATGGATTAAAGACAATCTCTTTAACAAGTGGTGCTGGGAAATCTGGTCAACCACTTGTAAAAGAATGAAACTGGACCACTTTCTAACACCATACACAAAAATAAACTCAAAATGGATTAAAGATCTAAACGTAAGACCAGAAACTATAAAACTTCTGCTAGAGTTTTTGATCCATGTCATATATTTTACTGGAGAAGGAAATGGCAACCCACTCTAGTATTCTTGCCTGGGTAATCCCGTGGGCAGAGGAACCCAGGGAGCTACAGTCCATGGGGTTGCAAAGAGTTGGACATGATTAAGCATGCATGTGTTTTACAGTTTAAAAAATCTCTGGAAGATTCCACATTCTCTGCTTCTAAAGCCAAACCCTTGCCCAGATACCTGCAGGGGCGAACTATTCTCATTTTAATCCTTAAACATAGCCCTAGATCTCACCTGAGTTTGAGTCACAGCGGTTTCTTTGCTTTGAATTCCTTCTCTTCCCTGGGGATTCCTTTCTTCCCATCTCATCTCCACTCCACACTGACACCATATCAGCTGCAGTTCCTGAGGCCTGGTTGATTTAACAGCCTCAGCAGCATGGCCTCCCAGATCCACAGAGCTCTCCTCCTCCTTCCCAGCAGACTTCAGAGTGGGTTTGCACGTTATGGTATTCTCCCTGTTTGGTTTTCTGCACTGTTCCCGCACCTCCCTGGAGGAATGACTCAGCTCTTGGTGTTTCACAGTTCAATCTCTTGCCTCTTGTCTCTTATGCTAGGCTAATGCTCACCCTGCTTCTATGAAACTACACGTCGGTAGTGACATGTGAGTGCATGCAGTCAGGCTTAACCCTATGCAAAGTGCTTTCATATATATTGTTTAGTCACTCAGTCATGTCTGACTCTTTTGTGACCCCATGGACTATAGCCTGCCAGACTCCTCTGTCCTTGGGATTTCCCATGCAAGAATACTAGAGTGGGTTGCCATTTCCTTCTCCATTCATGTATATTTTATATACATACATATATATATTTTTATATATATATATTAAATCTACTTCACAGGAATAATATAAAATAAGAAAATATGTGGAAGTATAAATTTAAAAAGACATACAGAATCCCAAAGAAACTTACCAGCATTGTAAATGAGGTTTCTCATTTGATCATTATAGCTGAGGTACTCATGTATTTTGGCATCCCGTTTAGTTTAAAACCAAATTTCTTTTCCAGTCCTGCCCTTCACTTACTACATCCCTGGGCTGAGTGTCTCTTATCTTCTCTAAGTTTCCATATCCACACAACAAGAATCATATCAACCTTTCCAGGCTACGGTGACAATTAAATCATTTAAATACGAATAGTCTACTCGTATGTTTTGTACTTTTTCTTTTTTTCATGGTTAGTCGTGTCCAGCTCTGTGACCCCATGGACTGTAGCCCACCAGGCTCCTTTGTCCCTGGTGTTTTCCCGGCAGGAATACTGGAGTGGGTTGCCATTTCCTCCTCTGGGGATCTTTCTGACACAGAGATGGAACTTTTTTTGCGGCTCCTGCTTTTGCGGCTCCTACATGGCAGGTGGATTCTTTACCTTTGTGCCACCTGGGAAGCCTTGGCATTTTTTTGGGGGGGGAAGGGGGATCAAAAATTATTCTTGTTTTGTAAACAAGATATCAGAATCACAGAAGATCAGGGCTCTGCAAGTTCATAGGGTGTATTAGCCTTCCTTTCTCCAAAGCAGAGGTCAGCAAACTTTGCCCGTGGGTCAGATCCCGCCTTCGGAAACAACGTTCTGTTGGAACTCCAGCTCCCTTATTTGTTGGTGTGAAGTCGAAGGCTGGTGTTGCTCTCCAGGGTAAGCTGAGTAATCGGGTGCGGAGATCACGAGGCCTGCAGAGCCTGAGCCACTTACCATCTGACACTTTAGGAACAAGTTTCCTGCAACCTGGTTCCTTGCATGCTGACCCTTCCCTGCTTGGCATCACCCCACGTAGACAGGGAGGTCAGCAGAGAGTCCTGTAACAGTGAAAACAGACAGGACGCTGTTTGGCTTGCTTGGCATTTCTAGGCTGTGCCCTCCTCGGGCCTCGGGGACCTCAGAGACACCTAATATTTTCAGTTGCTCCATCTTAGAACTCAAGCAGGAAATCAACTTGGCTGTAGAATTCTGTGTGAAACATCTTATGTTTCTGACTCCAGTTATGACTCAGAGAGGTAGGGCAGTAAGAAAGCTACTTTTATCTTGTGCCAAAAATGAAAACTGATACATTCACAAAAAAAGAGAGAGGAAAAAAAAAAAAAAAGAGGAAAACGTGAAAGGAGACTTAACAAAGGTTTTGTTTTTCTTCCCTCCAGACCTCACAGGGCTGTCTTTGGCCGGGGGCCACGTTTGGACCGCCAAGTCTTCAACACCACAATCCCAACTTCTCGAGTGGCTCAGACAGTAAAGAATCTACAATGAGGGAGACCTGGGTTCGATCCCTGGGATGGGGAGATCTGCTGGAGGAGGAGCCCCCTGCTTGTAAGGGACTTTCTGCTGCTGGCCACCCAGTTCCTACCCCTTTGTGAAGGTTTTGCTTCTCTGCAGACCTTGTGTTCCCTTCCCCAGAGAGTGAGCCGTAGGACCCACTGTGTCCTGAGATCCTTGTCTGCCCAAAATGACTGGCAAGTTCCCAGGACCTATCAAAGAAGACTTGTTTGCCAATTTCAAGACACCTGGAGGATGTTCTTTGCTGTAAAGTATTTGAAATTCCTTCGAAGACAAACAGCAAAATATACAAATGGAAAAAGAAGGGAAAAATCCATCTGGTCACAGAAAGAGTAGTGTCTTTGAACATCGATTTTTTTCACCCAGTCATTTATTGGATAAATACTTACTTCAGAGTTATTCTATAAAACACAGTTATTCTCTGTCTCTGTTTTGAGACAGAGAAACATGCTGGTTCTGACTCTCGTAGTAAGAATGTTGAGTGGGAACAGATATTTTTAAGTATCAAGAAATAATTGCTTAATTAAACCTGTAATTAAAACTATAGGAAATAAAACCAAGGTGCTTTGATTTCAAAAAACATCTTGAATTTAAAATATGATTTGGGGTTAAGAAAAAAGGATAGATGGTGCATGAAGATCTCATGCAAAGTCCTAAGACATGATAAACCAGGCACTTAGAGTAATAGATCGTAAATATAGCCGTGATGAACTTAGTACTCTGTTGGCTGTGTTTCCTGAGTGTGTGTGTGTGTGTGTGTGTGTGTGTGTGTTTCCAGATGCACAAAAATGACTGGACCTTTAAAGATTGTCTAAATTTACTGTGTTAGTTGCTTGATTCAACTCAAAGCACCCCAGACAAGATGTCATTCCTTTGGCGCTTGAAATCTCCAGTGACACGTTCATTTCCTTAGACAACATTTAACTGCCTTTGGAGGGATTTTCTACTGGAAGCTTCTTCATTACGTTAGCATGGGTTTAGGTTGCCCGGGACCTCTTGGCTTTGGTCTTTGTTCTACTTTTACCCAGGAAGTCAAACTCATATTGCACATGACCACCATCAGGCCTTTGGAGGGAGCCTTCAAATCTGCCTTCAGGCTAAGAACAACCAACTACTCTATACCAAGAATCTTCTTTTTTCATGTGTTTTAAGTGTGCTTTCTGTACTAGACACTGTGATGTGGGATAGGAAGTTGTTATTGTTGTTGTTTGGCTGAGTTGTGTCCGACTCTTTCATGACCCCGTGGACTATAGCCCACCAGACTCCTCTGTCCATGGGATTTTTCAGGCAAGAGTACTTGAGTGGGTTGCCATTTCCTACTCTGGGAGATCTTCGTGACCCAAGGATTGAATCCACATCTTTTGCATCTCCTGCATTTTCAGGCAGATTCTTTACCACTGAGCCACCAGAGATAGGAAGACAGCTGACAACTGGAACAGAGTCATACTTGGAGAAGTTCACACTCTAGGTGGGGCGTGAGACATCTAAATCAGTCAATTGTTTTATATGACAGTTTGTGCTGCTGAAGAGGTGGGCCATAGGAGCAAACTGCAGTGAGCATCTCATTTCCAGGCACTGGATTCTTTATGAAAAGTCCACATAGAAATGGCCTAAGGAGGTCCTACCTTGAACCTTGAACCTTCAGATTTAGGTTCAGTGGGAAAGAATGGAACCAAGAACCAAGCTGGAACCATGTTAGCTCCAGGAAGTACTCTTGTGCCTGGATTATAGAAATGCTTCTATATTTATCCCTCTTCCATGGACAAGTGAGCTTGTTTGTCTGTGTATGTATGTGTGTATGGGTGCACGAGAGAGAAAGAAACAGAGATTTACAGGAAGAAATAGAGAGCATGTTAAAGGCATAGAGAAAAAGCTGGAAATAGAGGAATGGGAAAGAAATATTAGCTGTACTTTTCACCACTTGAGTTCCTTCACAACTGGTCAAAGTACTATATTTGTGAGTGACAGAGGTGCCCACTCCCATCTGTTGGCTCCAATATGTGGAGCCATTCCTGTGGCTGATTTAAATTAAGCTCAGGCTGCAGAGACATATCGTGCATAAGAAATATGTTACGTCGCTTATATAACTTCTCTTTCCCAAATTACCCCACGCGTTGCCAGTCCACAGGCACACAGCACAGGAAGCTGGTCTCACCCTTCGCAGTGCGGTAGAAAGGGGCAGGGCGGAAGCAGAAACAGACAGATCTGAGTTTGCATATTCTCTCTGCCATTTATTAGCTCTGTGACCTAGGTCGAATCACTTGACCTCTCTGACTTCCACAATTGTAAAAAGCCTCGGATGTGCGCCGAAACTCCCTGGGTGCTATTTTTCACAGAAAAGGATGTTGAGATTATGCATATTGAAATGCAATGTGCTGAAAGATGCAGTTTAGAAAGATTTTTCTAGCAGTCTGTCTCAGGGAAGGGCAGGTGCTGCTGGCGGAAAGAGATCGTAGGCGAGTTTAAAGTCTGTTTCTGGTTTCCTAGGTGAGAATCTTTCAAGAAAAGGTGAGTTTTCTGACACCACGACACACAGCTGCCTGCCTTGCAGCAGGAACACAGAAGCAACTGGAATCAACTTTGCCTGGAAAAGGCATGGATAGCTTGACAGGGGAGGTTCAGCACTTGGACGGTGAATAGGAGTTTTATAAGCGAGAAAATGATGATGAGGCATTCCATGATGAAGGGAAAGAGAATACTAAGGGGAAAAAAAGCACAGAATTGTCTGCCTTATGAAGACTGTTGTTGTTTAGTCACTCACTTCAGTTCAGATCACTCGCTCAGTCATGTCCAACTGAGACACGTTTGCCACCCCATGGAATGCAGCACGCCAGGCCTCCCTGTCCATCATCAACTCCAGGAGTTTACTCAAACTCATGTTCATTGAGTCAGTGATGCCATCCAACCATCTCATCTTCTGTCCTCCCCTTCTCCTCCCACCTTCAATCTTTCCCAGCATCAGGGTCTTTTCTATGAGTCAGTTTTTCACATTAGGTGGCCAAAGTATTGGATTTCAGCTTCAGCACCAGACCTTCCAATGAATATTCAAGACTGATTTCCTTTAGGATGGACTGGTTGGATCTCCTTGCAGTCCAAGGGACTCTCAAGTGTCTTCTCCAACACCACAGTTCAAAAGCATCAGTTCTTCAGTGCTCAGCTTTCTTTATATTCCAACTCTCACATCCATATGTGACTACTGGAAAAACCATAGCTTTGACTGACAGACTTTTGTTGGCAAGGCAATGTCTCTGCTTTTTAATATGCTGTCTAGGTTGGTCATAACTTTTATTCTGAGGAACAAGCGTCTTTTAATTTCATGGCTGCAGTCACCATCGGCAGTGATTTTGGAGCCCAAAAAGATAAAGTTTCCACCATTTCCTCATCTATTTGCCATGAAAGGATAGGACCAGATACCATGATCTTAGTTTTCTGAATGTTGAGTTTTAAGCCAACTTATTCACTCTCCTCTTTTGCTTTCATCAAGAGGCTCTTTAGTTCTTCTTTACTTTCTGCCATAAGGGTGGTGTCAACTGCACATCTGAGGCTATTGATAATTCTCCCGGCAGTCTTGGTTCCAGCTTGTGCTTCTTCCAGCCCAGCGTTTCTCATGATGTACTCTGCATATAAGTTAAATAAGCAAGGTGGCAGCATTCAGCCTTGACGTACTCCTTTCCCTATTTGGAACCAGTCTGTTGTTCCATGTCCAGTTCTAACTGTTGCTTCCTGACCTGCATACAGATTTCTCAAGAGGCAGGTCAGGTGGTCCAGTATTCCTATCTGTTTAAGAATTTTCCACAGTTTGTTGTGATCCATACAGTCAAAGACTTTTGCATAGTCAATGAAACAGAAGTAGATATTATTCTGGAACTCTCTTGCTCTTTTGATGATGCAAGAGATGTTGACAATTTGATCTCTTGTTCTGTTGCCTTTTCTAAATCCAGGTTGAATATCTGGAAGTTCATGATTCATATACTGTTGAAGCCTGGTTTGGAGAATTTTGAGCATTACTTTGCTAGTGTGTGAGATAAGTGTAATTGTGTGGTAGTTTGAGCATTCTTTGGCACTGCCTTTCTTTGGGATTGGAATGAAAACTGACCTTTTTCACTCTTGTGGCCACTGCAGAGTTTTTCAAATTTGCTGGCATATTGAGTGCAGCACTTTCACAGCATCATCTTTCAGGATTTGAAATAGCTTAACTGGAATTCCATCACCTCCACTAGCTTTGTTCGTACTGATGCTTCTGAAGGCCCAGTTGACTTCACATTCCAGGATGTCTGGCTCTAGGTGAGTGATCACACCATCATGATTATCTGGGTTGTGAAGATTTTTTTGTACAGTTCTTCTGTGTATTCTTGCCACCTCTTCTTAATGTCTTCTACGTCTGTTAGGTCCATAACATGTCTGTCCTTTATTGTGCCCATCTTTGCATGAAATATTCCCTTGGTATCTCTAATTTTCATGAAGACATCTCTAGTCTTTCCCATTCTATTGTTTTCCTCTATTTCTTTGTATTGATCACTGAGGAAGGCTTTCTTATCTCTCCTTGCTATTCTATGGAACTCTGCATTCAAACGGTATATCTTTCCTTTTCTCTTTTGCCTTTCACTTCTCTTCTTTTCACCACTATTTGTAAGGCCTTCTCAGACAACCATTTTGCCTTTCTGCATTTCTTTTTCTTGGGGATTGTCTTAAACCCTGCCTCCTGTACAATGTCAGGAACCTCTGTCCATAGTTCTTCAGGATCTCTGTCTATCAGAGCTAATCCCTTGAATCTATTTGTTACTTCCACTGTATAATCATAAGGGATTTGATTTAGGTCATACCTGAATGGTCTAGTGGTTTTCCCTACTTTCTTCAATTTAAGTTTGAATTTGGCAATAAGGAGTTCATGATCTGAGTCACAGTCAGCTCCCAGTCTTGTTTTCACTGACTGTATAGAGCGTCTCCATCTTTGGCTGCAAAGAACATAATCAATCTGATTTCAGTGTTGACCATCTGGTGATGTCCATGTATAGAGTCTTCTCTTGTGTTGTTGGAAGACGGTGTTTGCTATGCCCAGTGTGTTCTCTTGGCAAAACTCTATTAGTCTTTGCCCTGCTTCATTCCATATTCCAAGGCCAAATTTGGCTGTTATTCCAGGCATTTCTTGAATTCCTACTTCTGCATTCCAGTCCCCTATAATGAAAAGGACATCTTTTTTGGGTGTTAGTTCTAGAAGGTTTGTAGGTCTTCATAGAACCATTCAACTTCAGCTTCTTCAACATTAATAGTTGGGGCATAGACTTGGATTACTTTAATATTGAATGGTTTGCCTTGGAAACGAACAGAGTTGATTCTGTCCTTTGTTTTGACTGCATCCAAGTACTGCATTTTGGACTCTTTTGTTGACTATGATGGCTACTCCATTTCTTCTAAGGGATTCTTGCCCACAGTAGTAGATATAATGGTCATCTGAGTTAAATTCTCCCATTCTAGTCCATTTTAGTTTGCTGATTCCTAAAATGTTGACATTTACTCTTGCCATCTCCTGTTTGACCACTTCCAATTGGCCTTGATTCATGGACCTAACATTCCAGGTTCCTATGCAGTATTGCTCTTTATGGCATCAGACTTTACTTCCAACACCAGTCACATCCACAACTAGGTGTTGTTTTAGATTTGGCTCCATCTCTTCATTGTTTCTGGCGTTATCCCCCTACTGATCTCCAGTAGCATATTGGACACCTACCAACCTGGGGAGGTCATCTCTCAGTGTCCTATCTTTTTGCCTTTTCATACTGTTCATGGGGTTCTCAAGGCAAGAAGACTGAAGTGGTTTGCCATTCCCTTCTCCAGTGGACCACGTTTTTTCAGAACTCTCCACCATGACCCGTCCATCTTGGGTGGTCCTACACAGCATGGCTCATAGTTTCATTGAGTTAGACAAGGCTGTGGTCCATGTGATCAGATTGGTTAGTTTTCTGTGATTGTGGTTTTCTGTCTGGCTGCCCTCTGATGGAGAAGGAAAAGAAGCTTATGGAAGCTTCCTAATGAGAGAGACTGACTGAGGGGGAAACTGGGTCTTGTTATGATGGGCAGGGCCATGCTCAGTAAATCTTTAATCCAATTTTCTGTTGAAGGGTGGGGCTATGTTCCCTCCCTGTTATTTGACCTGGGGCCAAACTATGGAGGAGGTAATGAAGATAATGGTGGCCTCCTTCAAAAGGTCTATGAACGCACTGCCCCACTCAATGCCCCCGACCCCGTAGCAGGCCACTGCCAATGCACGCCTGTGCCAGAGACTCCTGGATACTCATGGGCAAGTCTGGGTCAGTCTCTTGTGGGGTCACTGCTCCTTTCTCCTGGGTCCTGGTGTGCACAAGGTTCTGTTTGTGCCCTCCAAGTGTTTATTTCCCCAGTCCTGTGTAAGTTCTGGCAGCTCTATGGTGGGGTTAATGGTGACCTCCTCCAAGAGGGCTTATGACATACCCAAGTCTGGTACACCCAGAGTGCCTTCCCTGCAGCAGTCCACTGCTGACCTGTACCTCCACAGGAGACACTCAAACACAGTTCTGTTTTCAGTCTCTGTGGGGTCTCTGGGTCCTGGTGCACACAAAGTTTGTTTGAGCAGTCATGTCCAAATCTTTGAAACCTCATGGACTGTAGCCCTCCAGGCTTCTCTGTCCATGGGATTCTCCAGGCAAGAATACTAGAGTGGGTCACCATGCCCTCCTCCAGAGGATCTTCCCAAGACAGTGATAGAAACTGCTTATCCTACGTCTCTTTCATTGCAGGCAGATTCTTTACCTGTTGAGTCATCAGGGAAGCCCTTTGGTTATCCCATGTTTGTGAAAATAATTAATTTTGATGGTTTTCACACTGTGCTTGCATATTTCACATATGTAGTCATATGAAAGCCATTTACCTGCACTCACACAATTGATGTCCTTTTCACAGTTTTTCAGAGTATCTTTCATTCTTTAGGTAAAGACATAAGGTAAGAAAGCGAATGTTTTCCCCAATTTTATTGTAATTAGTGCACAGGATGCATGTAGGGGAGAGGGGCCTGGGTGTTCAATATTTCCTGGGAGCTACTCAAGTGCTCTCTCCACCAGACCAGAGAGTTATTTTTACTCTTCATTCAGATATTACTTATATCTCTTATCTCCACATTGTAGACCATAGAACCTAGTTTGTTAGTCATTCTGTTGTGTCTGACTCTTTGTGACCCCATGGACTGTAGCCAATCAGGCTTCTCTCTGTCCATGGGATTCTCCTGTCAAGAATACTGGATTGGGTTGCATTTCCTTCTCCAGGGGATATTCCCAACCCAGGGATCAAACCTGGATCTTTCACATTGAAGGTAGATTCTTTAATGTCTGAGGCACCCAGGGAAACTCTGCAATAAACATAGTTCTATAATAAACATAGAACCCAAGATGTCATTAATTTCTATACCTGTGATGTTAAAGATGAGAACTCAGATAATTTTCCTAAAGCTTTTTTTTTTTTTTTTTCCATTTGCCATAAAAGACAGAGACAAATGAGATCATTACTCTTTGGGTTTTGGGAGTGGGTATGATGAGATTTTAGTATTGAGTGGAGAAGTACTCATTTGAGACTTCAAATTCATATTGATGGGAGAAATGAAACAATTATCTCAACCATTCTGGATAAGACAGAAGTAGGGGTTAAAGTCAGGGCATAGATCTTGAAAGATTGTATCAAACAAGGTAAATTTTGACATGAACAAGATATCTTTAGTGTTCTCTGTACAACTCCACAGGACAAGAATGGGATTAAGAATGTAGGAATTCTCAAAAGCACTGTGTTTA
This sequence comes from Bos javanicus, assembly GCF_032452875.1. Lineage (NCBI taxonomy): Eukaryota > Metazoa > Chordata > Mammalia > Artiodactyla > Bovidae > Bos > Bos javanicus. The sequence goes on from NC_083881.1 coordinate 5,754,158, forward strand.
CATCACATAACTGTACAGCTTTGTTTTATAGAGTGTGCTTTGTGGAGAATGATGATTCCATCATTTAAATAAAAATTATATCAAATCCCTGGCAGAGAAATTGAGGTTTTTCACTCATTTGAGAGAAAAAAGAATGAACTGTTTGATAAGTGTTAGTGATGGTGTAGGCAAGTAGGTATGTGTGCATTGCTGGAGGAAATGTAGATTTATATAGCCACATTGAAATTGTTTCAAAAAGTATATTACAATATGAAATTCATAATCAACATGCCCTAAAATGGTCATTTCTGCTGGCTGCTCTAGAGAAAAATGGGAAGTAAGGCACAAGAATGCTCATTAAGGCACTGTTTATAATACTGAGCATTAAAAACACATCTAAATGTCTAACAATAGAGAAATGGCTAAGTAGACATATGCATTCATCCTTTATAATATGAAGAAACACTTAAATGATATAGCTGTACATGCTGTTATAGAGAGTCATCCAAGATTTATTGTTGATAAACACAAGTGGAGCAATACATATGATGTGATACGACATACACACATGTTCATATAGTAAACATTCCGTATTTTTACAAAGTACATTAATTAATCATTAATTAAAGGTCTGAAAGGGTATGCACCAACCCCAAGTAGAAGAAAGTCTTCGAAGAGGATTTTAGCTCACAATAGATTTTTCCTATTAACTCTGATTCTCCCTCCTCCAAATGTCCATGCCCTGAGACTTTTCCGTTACTCTCACTAGTGGGCAGTGTATTTGTATCAATACTCGCTACTTGGTGCTGATTGAGCCATACTTGCTTTGGAGGAGAAAACTGCACCAAGTCTGAATTTAGACCTTAAGACATCTTACATGTTTCTGCTTCCCCTCTTGCCTTCTGCCATTATGATCAGAAGAACATTTCTGGGACAGCCCACTGGTCACAGACAAGGAATGAGAGGAACATGGGTCATTGCTGCTCCAGTCAGCCTTCAGACATTCAAAGAGAAGCAGAGCAGAAGGCAGATGAAACCAGCTGAACCCACCAACCTGCATATGCAGGGGTGATAATAAGACAGCTGTTTTAGGCCACTGAGCTTTGGGCTGGCCTGTTATACCGCATTATTGTGGTCATAGTTGACTAATACGTAGCCTAATTTCTGGTATTTATTTTTCTAGGGAAGGACAATAAAACAAAGCATACTAATACCATGCATAACAGTAAATATTAAAGAAGAAAGTCAGCTAACATTTCTCTACTTGCTTTTTATTGTCTTCAGTTCAATTCAGTTCAGTTCAGTTGCTCACTCGTGTCTGACTCTTTGCAACCCCATGAATCGCAGCACCCCAGGCCTCCCTGTCCATCGCCAACTCCCGGAGTTCACTCAAACTCAAGTCCATCAAGTTGGTGATGCCATCCAGCCATCTCATCCTCTGTCATCCCCTTATCCTCCTGCCCCCAATCCCTCCCAGCATCAGAGTCTTTTCCAATGAGTCAACTCTTCACATGAGGTGGCCAAAGTACTGGAGTTTCAGCTTTAGTATCATTCCTTCCAAAGAAATCCCAGGACTGATCTCTTTTAGAATGGACTTGTTGGATGACACCACAGTTCAAAAGCATCAATTCTTCAGCGCTCAGCTTTCTTCACAGTCCAACTCTCACATCCATACATGACCACAGGAAAAACCATAGCCTTGACTAGATGGACCTTTGTTGGCAAAGTAACATCTCTGCTTTTCAATATGCTATCTAGGTTGGTCATAACTTTTCTTCCAAGGAGTAAGTGTCTTTTAATTTCATGGCTGCAGTCACCATCTGCAGTGATTTTGGAGCCCCCAAAAATAAAGTCTGACACTGTTTCCACTGTTTCCCCATCTATTTCCCATGAAGTGACAGGACCAGATGCCATGATCTTTGTTTTCTGAATGTTGAGCTTTAAGCCAACTTTTTCTCTCTCTTCTTTCACTTTCATTAAGAGGCTTTTTAGTTCTTCTTCACTTTCTGCCATAAGGGTGGTGTCATCTGCATATCTGAGGTGATTGATTTATCTCCTGGTAATCTTGATTCCAGCTTGTGCTTCCTCCAGCCCAGCATTTCTCATGATGTACTCTGCATAGAAGTTAAATAAGCAGGGTGACAATATACAGCCTTGACGTACTCCTTTTCCTATTTGGAACCAGTCTGTTGTGCCATGTCCAGTTCTAAGTGTTGCTTCCTGACCTGCATATAGGTTTCTCAAGAGGCAGGTCAGGTGGTCTGGTATTCCCATCTCTTGAAGAATTGTCCACAGTTTATTGTGATCCACACAGTCAAAGGCTTTGGCATAGTCAATAAAGCAGAAATAGATGCTTTTCTGAAACTCTCTTGCTTTTTCCATGATCCAGCGGATGTTGGCAATTTGATCTCTGGTTCCTCTGCCTTTTCTAAAACCAGCTTGAACATCTGGAAGTTCATGGTTCATGTATTTATTAGATGTGCAAATGGCAGGCTGTCTTCTAAAAGCTGAGGGTAGACAGGACATATTGCAGAATAAAATGTGTACAAAATTTGTGTATGTAGGTACACATATCTGTACTTTATCTGTGAGCGCAAGGAACCTGTGTGACCATGTACAAATCATTTCTCACTATTGGCGCTTCTTTTCTCTTCAGGAAATTGGAGATGAAGGGCTGAGATTAGTGATCTACACTCTCTCAGAGGACACACAACCTAAGACACTGTACCTGCCCAAAGCTTCACTGTGACTTCTTATTTTTCAGCCCACAGAAAGGCAATCTCCTGCTTAAAACAAAACAAAAAATCTTTGACATAATTGTCTTTCTTTTTACCTTCCCCAAAGGCAATTGTATTGCCAATTTTTTCATGAAAGAGAATTAAAAAACATCTCACGTTTAGTCTTCATTACCATATTAGAAAAAGAAACTAAGAATTTTATATTATCAAGTTAAAGTATTTATCAGGGTACGGGCAAGACTATTTTTACATAGATTAGAAGCAGTGTGACACAGTTAGCACCAGCTCAAGGTCTGAAATTAAAGACTGCTTCTAACTAGTATGGGCCTTTGAAAATCAACTTCTTTGAGGCCTTGTGGGTAACTTGTAAAATGAAAATAATATCAATAATAACATACACTTCAATGACTTCAAATGCTTCATTTAAGAGCATTAGATGAACTAAATACAAGTTAAGAATTTGGGAGACAGCTAGGGTATAATAGCAGAAAGTCAATGGCTCTATTGTCCAACACACCCTACAATGAGCCTATGAGGTGAATTTTATTAAACATGCTTTATAGATAAAAATTTTAGAGTTCAAAAAAATGTAAAGAATGTGTCCAAATTAATATGCTATGGTCAATTCTATGGTTAAATGTCTCAAGGATTGCACATCCAGCCAAGTAACAAGTAGAAAGCCTTCCTTCATGCCATAAATAATGAAAATAACTAGACCAAATAAGTATGAAGGAAAAAAAAAAACACTGTTGTCTGACATGCATGCTCAGTCGCTTCAGTCATGTCTGACTCTTTGAGACCCCATTGATTGTAGTCCGTCAGGCTCCTCTGTCCATTGGATTCTCCAGGCAAGAATACTAGAGTGGGTTGCCATGGCATCGTCCAGGGGATTTTCCCAAACCAGGAATTGAACCCATGTCTCCTGCATCTCCTGCATTGCAGATGGATGTTTTGCCCACTGAGCCACCTGGGAAGTCTTACATGGGAAAACTAAATTTTTGTGAATTAGATCATAGATCATGGCAAGCCCATGATCCCTAGGGGAAAATATAAGCCATGAGACGAAGTCATCCTCCTGCCCAGAGAGAAGGAATATCTGGAATGCAGAGCAAACAGAGTACAAGTTCTAACTGAGATGAACCAGAAATGGGAACTCATGGAGGGCAAATATGCTGGTATTTGTGGGGCAGAGGCATAGATTAGAAGAAGTGGTGTTGAGAAAGAGTTCCAGAAATATACACACATTTTCCTTGTGATGTTGCCTGAATACTAAGCTGATCATAGAGTGAAACTCCTTCAAATCCAGGCAAAAGTCATATGCTAAGGAGCTGTAAGCTGAACTCCAGAGAGCCACATATTAAGGATAAAGTGGACTTAGATTAAGGTTGCTCTAGAGCTCAACATTCAGAAGATGAAGATCATGGCATCTGGTCCCATCACTTTATGGGAAATCAATGGGGAAACAGTGGAAACAGTGTCAGACTTTATTTTTGGGGGCTCCAAAATCACTACAGATGGTGACTGCAGCCATGAAATTAAAAGACGCTTACTCCTTGGAAGAAAAGTTATGACCAATCTAGATAGCATATTGAAAATCAGAGACATTACTTTGCCAACAAAGGTCCATCTAGTCAAGGCTATGGTTTTTCCTGTGGTCATGTATGGATGTGAGAGTTGGACTGTGAAGAAAGCTGAGCACTGAAGAATAGATGCTTTTGAAGTCTGGTGCTGGAGAAGACTCTTGAGAGTGCCTTGGACTGCAAGGAGATCCAACCAGTCCATTCTGAAGGAGATCAGCCCTGGGATTTCTTGGGAAGGAATGATGCTAAAGCTGAAACTCCAGTACTTTGGCCACCTCATGCGAAGAGTTGACTCATTGGAAAAGACTCTGATGCTGGGAGGGATTGGGGGCAGGAGGATAAGGGGATGACAGAGGATGAGATGGCTGGATGGCATCACTGACTCGATGGATGTGAGTTTGAGAGAACTCTGGGAGTTGGTGATGGACAGGGATGCCTGGCGTGCTGTGATTCATGGGGTCACAAAGAGTCGGACATGACTGAGTGACTAATTGAACTGAACTGAATTGAAGAGGGAAAAGAAAGAACTTAAAAAGAAGCCTTAAAAATTAAGAAATTCTGTGAGTGGCTAAACTAAATTCCAAAACTGGACTCAACACTCTATAAAAAGACAACTAATATTGACATTCAAAATAAAAATATTCAAATGTAAAATATAGAATTGAGAAGAAAAAAAAAAAAGGAAAGTGAAATTCGCTGTCATGTCCGACTCTTTGCGACCCCATGGACTATAGAGTCTGTGGAATTCTCCAGGCCAGAATACTGGAATGGGTAGCCTTTCCCTTCTCTAGGGGATCTTCACAACCCAGGGATCAAACCCAGGTCTACCTCTTTGCAGGTACATTCTTTACCAGCTGAGCCAGACACTAAAATAATTCAATAAATATGGATTCAGAAGTGACAGAAATGATAGAATTAGCAAATAAAGTCTATAAAAACAATATAAATGTTTTAAAGTGTGTTAGTCACTCATTCGTGTCTGACTCTTTGTGACCCCATGGACTGCAGCTTGCCAGGCTCTTCTGTCCATGGAATTCTCTAGGCAGTAATGCTGGAGTGGGTTGCCAGGCCCTTCTCCAGGGGATCTTCACAACCCAGGGACCGAACCCAGTTCTCTTGCATTGCAGGCAGATTGTTTACCATTCGATCTAGCCAGGAAGCCCCAACAAATGCTTCGGGTGCGTTTAAAGGAAAATATGAACACAGCAAATAGATAAAAGGAAGATGTGAAAAAGAATAAATTGAACTTCTCAAGCTGAAGAAAAAATACTGTACCATTAGAAATGAAAAATCTTAACAGATGATATTAATAATAGAGTAGGTAATAGCAAGAACCAGGAAACCTGAAGACCTAGGAAAAGAAAGTATACAAGCTGAAGCACAAGGAGGAAAGATAAATTTAAAAGAAACGGAAAGAATCACTGATCTTTGGAAATACATTGTGTATTAATTGAAAATTTTAGATGAATACTATAAATCATGTACAAAGGAATATAGCAAAAGCCTCACTGACTTCTCACCAGAAACAATGCAATTCAGAAGACCAAAACATTGAATAAAATAATAAATGAACTAAGAAATAATAATATAATAATATTAGAAATTATACTGAACCTAGGTAGTTTCATACATGATGAAAACATAATTTCAAACAAAGAAAGGCTCTGAGAATTTATCATCATGTGACATGTACTACAGAAGATATTAAAAGAATTTCTTCAGGCAGAAGTGATACCAAATGGAACTCAGGTCTACATAACTGAATGAAAAATGCTATAAATAGGGTAATAGATGGTAACTAGATCATGGTGATCATTTTGTAATATAAAAAATATCAAATCAGTATTTTGTGCACCTGGAAATAACATAGCGTGTGGATCAATTATACTTCAAAAAATTTAAAAATAAACAGAAATATAATGCACGAAAACTTTTAAAAAATCATAAATAGCAAGCATGTAGATCAATATAAACCACGTTTACTCATAAGTTTTTAATCAGCTGTTTAAAGCAAAAATAATGATATGTTTAGTGAGGTCTTACCTATGTAGAAGAGAGTACTTGTAATAGTAAAAAATATAGAAAGGGGAAACAGAATTTTGTCACAATTCATATATAAAATATAATTTTATTATTTGAAGGTAGACTTGAAGACTTAAAGATGCATATTAAAGCTCAAGAGAATAATTAAATGATTAAAAATGGATACATACCTATTAAGTGAGGAAAAGCCATAACATAAAATACAAATTAAAAAATTTACTGCCAAAAAGTTTTTGGAAATGATTAAAATGGTAATCAAGGTGGGCCTTTTTTTTGGGAAAACTGGGAGATTTGAATATGGATTAAATATTAAGTGATATACATGGATTTTATTATTTTTTTCAGGGGTTACAAGAGTAATGGGTTACCTAGAATATCACTTTTATCTCTAGAAAAGGTATGATTAAACACTGAAAGCTAAAATACCATGATGCTTGAAACTGATTTTCAAATGGTTCAGCAAAATGTGTGCAAGTGTGTGTTTCCATGTGAGTAACAGTTCAATTCATTGTTAACATGTGTTTTCAACTTCTTTTATTTTTTTTGTATGTTTGAGAAATTTTGCAATAGCTAGAAAAAATCATGAAAAGTGATTTTGTATACTGAAGCTACATTTTCATGGGACACTAAAATGTGTAACATAAAAGTTTCATTAAGTAACTTTAGGGTCTACAGAACTGATCTTCTCTATCTAGAGCTAGGGAACAAAGACAGCTCTCAACCAGCCCCCTGACACGTTATATCTTCTCTGACTTTCATCATCACTGTGGATCCAAGGCTCTAATTAAGGGCTATCCAGGAGAAGTTATATAATCTGAGGCATCTAGGGCAAAATGAGGATGCAGGATCCCTTGTTCCATAATTACTACCCATTTCAAGACAGAACAGTAGAGCATGAAACCAATGAGAAGCTCCTTGAAGCCCAGGGCCCCATGTGATGACCCAGGCAGCAAGCCCATGGCCATGGCCCTGGGTCTATCCTGTCTTATCTGGAACCCTCCCACACATGAGCTAATACATTTCAAGCTGACTTAAATGCTTAGTTAAAATGCCACTAGAAGACAGGACAGTCCTCCTTATGGGCAAACATCCTGTATTATTTTCTCTTTCTTGCAGCATACCTAGCATTATGCTTTACACTTTGTAAGCCCTTAAAGAGAGGGAGATGCAGTGATTAGTGAATTTACAAGGAGAAGATGTGGTCAAGAGCCATGACTTAGTAGATATGTTTCTGACTGAATCTCTTAAACTCCTCACAAAAATGAATAAAATCCCTATCTAATAGAGATCTTGCATGAGAAAATATGAGATTATTTAGCTGTATTGTCTTACTGCTAGAACACTTTATGATTCTTGGTGCATGGATGAATGGTTTGATTGACACATGTAATGTATGTCTACACTGTATGGAATAAGGAGTGGGGAGTGTAGCAGACTATGACTTTCCTGTGATGGTGCCCATAGCCAAGTCCATAACACATGTCCTGTGATTCCCTTCCATCAAGGCCAGCAGGAAGTCATAGCCAAACCCAATCTGAAAGTGAGCATAACAACAGAGAGCACTGCACAGAGCGACTGCTGAGTCCCAGTCTCACCATTACATTGATGCCATGTAGTTCATCTAACAGCAGCAATAACAGTATCATCACAGCTTTTATGAATGAATTGCAAACAGTAGCCTATTAAGCACCGGATCCTATTAATCATCATCTCAGAAAGTCAAACTTTCCTTTTGCTTTCATTTTTTCTTTCATTCTTTGAATTTCTCATAAAACAATTTAACTCAACAGAATTAAAATATACTTCTGGCTTTCTCTTATTAGGGCTTGTGTCATCCTGTTGGTCTTTTAAGAGCTGAAGTTCCTGGGTCTTATCCATGATTTCACTAGTCAATGCCTTGATAGAATTCTTGTTAATGTCAGACCTAATCTAGCTCAGTAGTTTTATAGAGCAGATGGTGATTATGGTGGCATTTTCTATTTTACAAAACTTAAGCACTTTATTTTACATTTTTAAAAGTATCATTTTAAAATTAGAGGTCACTTTACCCATTATGGTCTTAGTGTATAAAGGGTACTCTCAGTATGGTACACTGGCAATTTTTTTTTTTTTCAATTTACTCAGGAGAGAAGATCACATTTTCAAAATGCAGAGTCTAACTTCCGTAGAGAATTATTCAGAGACAAACGTTTTCTTTCATTCATGTATACATTCAGCCTACTCAATCATTTATTCTTGATTCATTCAACAAAGGTCTATAGAATGTATTTGCAGCACTGTTTTAGGTGTTATTCAGACAAACAAGATGAAAGTACTTGAGTTTTTCAATAAATGATTTCACTGTCTAGAACAATGTGATCTGAGTTCTAATTAAGCCTTTCACAAATGCACAGAGATCCAGAAGGAGGGATGCCTAGGTCTACTTGAAGGCAATAGGACCTCAAACTTGAAGACTGAAGTTTAGAGAAGGCAGAGACTCGATCATTCCAGGCAGAAGGCAGCATGAGAAAAGATAGTCTTAATTTGTATCAATTAGGTCTGCATCAGTTCAGTTCAGCTCAGTTCAGTCGCTCAGTTGTGTCCGACTCCTTGCAACACCATGAATCGAAGCACGCCAGGCCTCCCCATCCATCACCAACTCCCAGAGTTCACTCAAACTCACGTCCGTCGAGTCAGTGATGCCATCCAGCCATCTCATCCTCTGTCTGTCCCCTTCTCCTCCTGCCTCCAATCCCTCCCAGCATCAGAGTCTTTTCCAATGAGTCAACTCTTCGCATGAGGTGGCCAAAGTACTGGTGTTTCAGCTTTAGCATCATTCCTTCCCAAGAAATCCCAGGGCTGATCTCCTTCAGAATGGACTGGTTGGATCTCCTTGCAGTCCAAGGGACTCTCAAGAGTCTTCTCCAACACCACAGTTCAAAAGCATCAATTCTTCGGCGCTCAGCTTTCTTCACAGTCCAACTCTCACATCCATACATGACCACTGAAAAAACCATAGCCTTGACTAGATGGACTTTTGTTGGTAAAGTAATGTCTCTGATTTTCAATATGCTATCTAGGTTGGTCATAACTTTCCTTCCAAGGAGTAAGCGTCTTCTAATTTCATGGCTGCAGTCACCATCTGCGGTGATTTTGGAGCCCCCAGAAATAAAGTCTGACATTGTTTCCACTGTTTCCTTATCGATTTCCCATGAAGTGACAGGACCAGATGCCATGATCTTTGTTTTCTGAATGTTGAGCTTTAAGCCAACTTTTTCACTCTCCACTTTCACTTTCATCAAGAGGCTTTTGAGTTCCTCTTCATTTTCTGCCATAAGGATGGTGTCATCTGCATATCTGAGGTGATTGATATTTCTCCTGGCAATCTTGATTCCAGCTTGTGCTTCCTCCAGCCCAGTGTTTCTCATGATGTACTCTGCATAGAAATTAAATAAGCAGGGTGACAATATACAGCCTTGATGTACTCCTTTTCCTATTTGGAACCAGTCTGTTGTTCCATGTCCAGTTCTAACTGTTGCTTCCTGACCTGTATATAGGTTTCTCAAGAGGCAGGTCAGGTGGTCTGGTATTCCCATCTCTTTCAGAATTGTCCACAGTTTGTTGTGATCCACACAGTCAAAGGCTTTGGCATAGTCAATCAAGCAGAAATAGATGCTTTTCTGGAACTCTCTTGCTTTTCCCATGATCCAGTGGATATTGGCAATTTGATCTCTGGTTCCTCTGCCTTTTCTAAAACCAGCTTGAACATCTGGAATTTCACGGTTCACGTATTGCTGAAGCCTGGCTTGGAGAATTTTGAGCATTACTTTACTAGCCTGTGAGATGAGTGCAATTGTGCGGTAGTTTGAGGTCTGCATAGTGGTTAAAAAAAAAAGGCCATCTCATGAAGTAATGGACATCCTCTGTGTAGAGATGTTTAAACAATAAATCCAGCTACCCAGTAGACATATTGTAAAAGATATGTGTTGGTCTATATGTCTCCATAATCACCTTAAATCCTGAGATTTTAGGTAGAATTATAGTGGCATGCAATTATTCCAAATAATTATTGGGAACAAAGTGCAAGTTGCTCAGTCGTGTCTCTTTGTGACCCCATAGACTGTAGCCCACCAGGCTCCTCTGTTCATTGTATTCTCTAGGCAAGAATACTGGAGTGGATAGCCATTCCCTTCTCCAGGATCTTCCCAACCCAGGGATTGAACCTAGGTCTCCCGCATTGTAGGCAGATTCTTTATGGTGTGAGTTACCAGGGAAGCCCCACTGGGAACAAAGGTAAGGAATGAAATTTTTTTAAAAAGACTTTTTCATTTTTATTTGTTTATTATTAATTTCTGTGGCTACAGTTTTCTAATTTTCATTTTCCCTTCATTCTTCTTTAAAAATGACACACTGGGCCCACTCATCTAGTGGACTCAGTTCTCTATTTTTTTAATTTATTAATATTTTAAATAAAATTGTCATGTAGTTCAGACAATATCATCTGAATTTTATGGAGGACAATTTCATTCATTTATGAATTGGCTAATTTACTGTCATGGAGGCTAAAGTTCAACAAAAGAAAAGAGGCGTTTAATTTGGGAAGAAGAGACTTCGGGTTGGAAGGCGGGGTGTGTGCTTAATAACAAGTGCCTGAAAGACTGCTGCCACTGGCTACAATTTCAGGAGCGCTGACGCTAAGCACGTCCATTGCAATATGTCATTTTTTTCCTATACTCAGTGAGCAACAAACCACCCCAACCCAAATAAGAGGATGCAAAGGATCCAGAGGTTAAGTAACTCCGACAAGCCCACGCAATGGGAAAGTTTAGGTTTGAACTCAAATACATTCTTCCAAGTTACAGAGTCTTCATCCCTAAGCTGTCTGCTAATGAGTAAAACTTGAACCAACAGGAGTTTTCAGAAGCTGTCTTTGCTGGCCCTCAGGAATATGAGAAAAGAGACGTTATCTATTTTAATGAATATTACTGGATTTTATTTAGCAAAAGCATTTCATTTTGAAAACATACAGACAGGTTTTGGAGAAACTGTTACTGATTCTTTCCAATTCTGGAAGTGAAATTTCATATAATGATGTATACTGAGAGTTATCAGAGTACTACATAAAATTATATTTACTTAGAAGAATTAATCTGAACTAGAACAAATTCACCAAATTAGAAAAATTCTAAAAACCTAAATGTGTTTTTAAAATATTTATGATGACAAAATATGGTTTGGAACTTTTGAATGATTGCTTGGTCAAGCAAAATGGAGAACGCAAAGCCGGATTCCCCTGTGGATGACAACAAAACCCAGTGGACGCATAAGAAAAGTACTGTGACTCCTTTCTGCACGGGGTGTCCCACGGCATTAGTAACTGAGTTGTTGCTGGTAAACTGTTGAAATCACTATCAGAAGGGAAATACAAACAGATAGCAGCTTAGTGAGCTGCAGGGACCTGAGTGGGCACAGACATTCCCTGACATTCTGATTCACCTGAAGCCTCAGTTTCTTAATATTTAAGATGTAGGCCATAAATGGAAAGGAAGTTTAAAAGAGGGGATATATATGTATATCTATGACTGATTCATTTTGCTGGACAGTAGAAACTAACACAGCATTGTAAAGCAACTATTCTCCAATACAAATTGATTTAAAAAATAAGAAGCTTTCCCAGTGAATGTAACAGGTAAAAACAAATAAATGAATGAATAAAATAAGATAGTTGCCATGAAACATGTGGCTGTATGATGCTCCTTCAAGCCCAAACATACATACTAGGAGGGTAGGATTTCATGTATGTGTGAAAATGTATTTCAGTGGTTTCCAAGAAAGATCGTGTGTGGTGGTTGTGAAATTACTAAAAGGGATCCTGGAATTATTTTCAATAATTTAAACAACCAAATGTAACAGCATATTTAATCTTTAAAAAAAAAAAAAAAACTCCCTAAGTGAAATACCAAGTTATTTCATCTTGGCTGCAATTATCACAATTTGGTGTGGCAACCTCAATTCTCCCCTCTGACCAAGAAATCTAATAAATAGCATATATGTCTGATTAACAGTAAAAATATAGAATTAAAACACCATAAACTATTTAAAAGGGCTTAGTTTTTGTATTGGGTGTATTTGCTTTTAATAAATGGAGGACTTGGTTCTGGTATACGTAGAGTGAGCCTGCTACTGTTACTGTGCATTTCTTCTGGAAAATTATTTTATATTTTAAAAATCATACCTGTATTTGCTCCAGCATTCTATCCCTGAGGACCTAGGTATAGAAAATAATATGAAAGGGAAAGCTACATACATGGGAATGCCCACTTTCTCTGGAACATTATACATGAAGGAGAACATAAATGACCAAGTGGGAACTGGTTAAACCAACTCTGTGTAAGCATTCCTTGCAATGTTGTGCAGGAATTGCAAATATTAATTAGAAGTAGCATATAGAAAACTAGAAAATATTTTTTATATAATGTTTAAAATTAAAAAGTAGATAAAATACATATGCATTGCTTATAACTATGCAAAATACACGTAGATAATAGACTGGAAGGGAAACCAAAACATAAAATAATTTTTAAAAATAAGTGTCGATTCAAAAATATGCACATAGAGTGTACATATTCATAAAGAATGGCTGGAGTGGAAAATTCAGATCTGGAACTAATTTTTTATGATGTGGATCCATGGGGTCACAAAGAGTTGGGCACGATTGAGTGACTAACACACACACATTAGTAATAGTATTGTCTCTTTTGAATAGTGTGAAGATCAGTGTGGTTCTTTTTTAAATTAGTGTGGATATTATTTATCAGTGTGTGTATTTCTCTTACTGTTTCCAAATGGTTGTGATGCCTTTATATTAGTTTTATAAGTAAAATATGAAAGTAAAATTGGAAATTGTTCATTTGCATATACATATTTTGGTTAGCAAAAGACTGTAAAATATGGGGACTGTTTGAAGGATTATTGTATGATGTATGATGCAGGGAAAATGGACAAAGTGTTTACATTATCTGTGTCCTGGGACTTCTGTTATTGACTTCGTATTTGGCAAGAAGTTTTTGCCTCCAGATTCCCACACCGTGTCTGGCTCAGAGACAGGGCTCAATATTTGCTAAATGAGCAGTATCAGCTTCCAAACCCCTCACCATTCGAGATTCAAATTACAGGAGTGAAGGACGTGCCTGGACCCACAGCGGGGGTCACAGTGGCCGTAAAAGAACGAAGCCCAGGTTTCCCACATTCTTCCGCAGTGATGGATTCATTGCACTAAACCCATGCCTTCCACAAAGGTCGTTTTCCCTGTAGTCACATTATCATCAGGAAATTTTCATCTATTCTGGAAAAAGACCTTCATTAAAATTTAACACTCTCCTCCAGGTGAGAATACTTGGTACTTCAAACCTTATGATGGTTTCTAGCTACAAAAGACGAGCTGCCCTTTCAAATTATGCCAACAAAAATTGACTTTATGTGTGTCAAAGTTTATTACCAACTCCTAAATTCAATAGTAGTCATCAGGAGTCCAGTTCTTTCGATGGGAATCTGGGATTCTAAGTTCCCGTATAATGTGGCACAGGACAGAAAAAAAAACAAACAAGTCACCCTTCAAGTCTGGTCATCTCACTTAAAGGGGGTGAGAAAACTCAGATACCATACCCTTTCTGTATAAATAGGTGTTCTTTTATATCATAATCCCAAAGTCATATGTAGTTCATTGCCTTTACATCAACTCTCAATTATCTTCAAATAAATCACAATGAAATTAATAATTTATGTAAATCATAGGGTTGAATGCCTGAAATAAGACACATTTTTAAAGTCTCATTGATTAACTTTTTGTAATAATACTCATTACAATTGTATAATGCATTGCCATTTACACAATGTCTTCACATGCATGCTTTCATTAAATTCTTCTAATAATCCTATGAAGTACAAATTTTAAATCTTATTACTTTACAAATGAAAAACGTTCAGGTCTCTAAGACATGTTTGAGAAAATTACTATAGAGTCCCAAGAAAAGAAATTAATTTTCACAGTAATTCCTACACTATTTTAAATGGGATTAGAGATAAATGTCTATGGTATTTTCCAAATATGTGCCAGGCATTGTGCACTGGGTATTATACCTTAAATAAGACACATGTAGACCATGTATGTCATGTATGTGTTCATGTATTTTGCAAGTCAACAGGGAGACAGTAGGGAAAAAACAGATTAAAACTCACTAAATTTAACTATTTTAAACTATGATAAAGCAGAAATACAAGGTACTATGGCAGTGAATTTTAAGGGACTGACCTGATCTGGGGTGAACAACAAAGATTCCTTAACATAATTACTGAGGTTTGAAAGATACATGAAAATTTGCCAGGTGACTATGCAGAGCAGCGTACTGAGAATATATCTTCAGTTGATGGAAATGACACGTGGGAAGTTTCTCAGAGAGGAGCATGGTGCATGGGAAAAGGGGAAGGAACACAATACAGCCCTGGGCAGACAGTGATAGGGAGCGTGGGATTGGTCGACGTTGGGGAGGAAAGCGGGACCCCGATGGAGCCTCCTTTACAGACCAAGTTAGGATATCAGCTTTTTCCTTAGAGTGATGGGAGGTCATTTTGAGCAAGGGAATGCCATGATTAACTTTGCATTTTTAAACAGCTCACTCTTACTTGTTGTGTAGAAACCAAGAAGAGCAAAAATAAACCATGAAGACAGGTCTGGAGACCATGCACAGGGAAACAGGTCCTTACCATGAGGAAAACATATTTAAACCTAGCGGCCAACCTCACCCAAAACAGTGAGTACTAACTCTGTTGCAAGAAGCCAAGCGAGGATTCTGACAGGAGTCATCTCACAAGGAGGGATGAAGAACTTCAGACAAGAGAGGAAGCGACTCTCCTAAGATTCTTAGATACCCTGGCTTACATCCACAATGATGGCTGTTTTCCTTGATTTCCCCTTTATTTCTGGACACACCTGAGGAAGGGCATGTGTTAATCATGCTTTTTGATTATCTATTTCTGATGCTTTAACATCTGGTGCCTTGCTGACTTCGGAGAGGTTGCTCCTCTCAAGGTCCATCAATTTCTAGAGACATTACAGGACATGCCTGCGAGTGCACCTCTCATATGCAAACCAACCACACCCCCAGTGCCTTCTTTATGGGGCTCTTACACTTTGGGCCACTATGCATCTGTCTTAATCACCCAGGGCCAGGCGCCAGAAGGTTTTACCAGATTCAGCCTCTACTCCCCAGAGTCTGCTGAAATGATTCAGATTAGCCCATCATAAACCGACTTACACTGCGTCCACAGTAAAGGCTCCTGCCCACCTTCTCTCTCTTCTCCCTCCGCCTCCAGACTGACCCTGGCACTCCCAGCCCCACCCTGTGTGATCCCCTGTGCTGTGAGCCCCCTCCCTCGAGACTCTGAGTAGTGAACTGTCTTTTTAAAGGCAGTTGCCTTCTCTGTTGGCTCCACCCTACCTGACTATGATAAAACCTGCACTTTCACAAACTTAACATAAATCTTTCAAGTGAAGCTCCACTTTCTGGCAAATAGTGTCCAGCATTCGCAGAGGGCATGCTAAGTGTTAGGCACTGTTCTACACACTTGGCCCGCATGAACTCAGCTAATCCTCACAAAACCATGTTATTACTATTTAAGGGGTCTATCCTTATCCCATTTTACAGATGGCAAAGTTAAGGCACAGTGAAGTGAAGTGAGGACTTCCCAGGTAGCTCAGTGGTAAAGAATCTGCCTCCCAATGCAGGACACGTGGGTTTGATCCCTGGGTCTGGAAGATCCAGTGGAGGAGAAAATGGCAACCCACTTCAGTATTCTTGCTGGGATATCCCCATGAATGGAGGATCCTGGTGGGAGTCCAGGGGGTCACAAAAGAATCGGACATGACTGAATGCCTGAGCATGCACACAGGAGATGAAGTGACTCTCTACACCACACAGCTTGGAAGTGGAAAGCTCAGCTCCAAGCCCATTTCTGTCTGACTTCAAAGCCCTCTCTACTGACATGACAACTGATTCTTCTGAGGAATGTGGGGGAAAGAGTACAGAACCTTCTTCAGAGAATAAAGTGCATGAAAGAGAGAGAGAGTGCAGCTCTAGGATTGTCTATTCATGGGGCCACGGATGAGAAAATGGGAAAACAGGAGTCATAAGGGCAGTTGCACACACACCCAGATAGGAAAACTGCGCCCGGCAATGGAGACATAGCGGAATTTTCCTTAAATGAGCATCAGGGCCAATATGATCACTCTCAGAGGCCGCATTTGCCTCTTGGCCAGTTCTAATTATCAGCATCGATGCTTTCTATCGGCAATTATCCAGGCTCAGGGAGCTGCCTCAGTAAATAATTGGAGTGCAGGGGGCCCCGGAAGGTTATTCACACAGGCACACTGGCTTTGCTCCCCAGCTCTGACTTGCAGTTAGCATGGCCTGAGTGGGAGCAATATGGGCCTCTGCAAATCTGGCCCAGGGCTGTTGAGCAAATTGCAAAGCTGATCTCTCTGCATTAAGAGAAGCCCATTAGCACAACGGAGCTATTGTAGCTGTCAGATCACTGGGTGCCTGGCCGAACCTGCCTGCTCTTCCTCCGAGGAGCCTGGCTCTCGGGGGACCTGGGTATGTCTTTGAGATGATCAAAGGGAAGTTGTTCTCCACTCACTCTGACTTCTCAGTGAAGGAGGACTTACCCAGTAAATTAAAACACTGGTTTTCCTCCTCTCTCATCAAATGCGTGGGGTTTTTTTTCCCCTCCCTTGAAACAGTTCTGACATTAACTGTGCAGAGTTAGCACAGACCCCAGAAGTTAAGGGCTTGGTCCCACAGGACTGCCCTCACTTCAGATGGATGATCGCACATCTAGGAGGTCACCCATGCTCCTGGCTTATAGGTTATAATTTGGGGGTTCCTATAATCTTCCCTCCACCCCAAGCTTGATGGTTTGTTAGAATAGCTCACAAAAGCCAGGGAAATACTTTACTTGGTATCACTGACAAATTCCCAGGTGGCACAGTGGTAAAGAACCCTCCTGCCAGTGCAGGAGATACAAAAGACGTAGGTTCAATCCCCAGTCAGGGAAGATTCCTCCAGAGTAGGAAGTGGCAACCCACTCCAGAATTCTTGCCTGAGAAACCCGATGGACAGAGGAGTGTGATGGGCTACAGTCCATGCAGTCACACAGAATCAGACACGACTAAGCAACTGAGCACACACTGATTTGTTACAAAGGATGCAACTCAGGAAAAGACCCTGATGCTGGGAAATATTGAAGGCAGAAGGAAAAGAGGGCAACAGAAGATGAGATGGCTGGGTGACATCTCTGATTCAATGGACATGAACCTGGGCAAACTCTGGGAGATGGTGAGGGACAGGGAAGCCTGGTATGCTGCAGTCCATGGAGATGTGAAGGGTGACACAGGACTTGGTGACTGAACAACAGCCACAACAACTCAGGAACAGCCACATGGGAGAGATGCCCAGGGCAAGGTTGTGGGCAGGGGCACAGAGATCCCGTGTCCTCCCCAGATACGTCCTCTCCTGAGACCTTGATGTGTTCACCAACTCAGAAGCTCTCCAGGTGCCTTTGGTAAGGGTTCTTACGGAGGCTTCTTTACCCAGCCCAGTTAATTTAGGTGTTAATCATTGATGAATAATTCAACCCCTGGCCCATCTCCCTTCCTTGGGTGGCGGGGGAGGGGGGATGGCCCTGAAAGTCCCAAGCTTCTAATCATCTATAGTCAAGTGGTAACCAACTCCTCATCTTTGGGTGCTTTCCAAAAGTCACCTCACTAACGTAAACTCAGACATGGATGAAAGGGGTTGTTACAGATAACAAAAGACCCTTCTTTCACCTTTATCCCTCCAGAGCATCTCAGAAGCCAGGCAGGAAGACCAAGTGTACATTTTTAATTATTTCATAGTATGACATGGGATCAGAGGCACAGAATAGGAATAATTCAATTTCTTTTTAACACTTTTTGGGTGAGCTGTTCCGTTGTCCCAGAAAATGTACCAAACAGGAGAAATATACAGACTAAAATCAGGATGTCTCTGGTATGGGCCAGTCATGGTTGGTGTGGTCCATGAACAGCTGGTGAAGTTGCCCTGCAGTCAGGACTGGGGAGAAGGCCTGGGAGACCTGTGTATGTAACAGCGTAACCTGGTATCACATGGTCAGTGGTAAGATAAAGAGTGTGATCCTTAGCCCAATCTGCTTCCTGTTTCTCAGACTTGTCTTTCAAATGTGGGAACCTAGGCTGTTTCCCTAGTACACCTTCTAGAATAAGCTTCAGATGTCCTCTGCTTCCATCAGCACCTTCCCACAGAACAGCCTGACTTCCCACTCTAAGACCAGGGAAATAAGGGAAGTCTCTGGGGGTCCAGTGGTTAGTCCAAGTGTGTCGGTCACTCAGTCGTGTCTGACTCTTTGTGACCCCATGGACAGTAGCCCACCAGGCTCCTCTGTCCATGGGATTCTCCAGACAAAAATACTGGAGTGTGTTGCCATTCCCTTCTCCAGGAGATCTTCCTGACCCGGGGATAGAATCCAGATCTCCTGCATTGCAGGCAGATTCTTTACTGTCTGAACTTTCACTTCCTGGGCTGAGCTTTCACTTCCTGGGTCCAGGTTCAATCTCTGGTCAGGGAACTAAGATCCCACAGGCCACAGGGTGTGTCCAAAAGAATATAAAGTAAAATCAGAAAAATGAACCATCTTATCCAACACATTGCCTCTGCATCTTACCCTTCTCCCACCTACTTTAATATCCACTTTTCTGAGCACGATTACTCTGGATATGGGAAACTTTTCTTTGCCTGTTTTTCATGGTGGAGAAACATCTCAAAGTCACCAACAATTTCTCTTTGTCTCTTTCTTTGCTTCTCAATGCTGTTTCTATTCTCATCATTCCTCCCACTTGGCTGTAATAAGACGTTTCCCAAGAAATCAGAATCGTTCTTCCTTCTGCCGTCTCCTCACGTCCTATTCATCTGCCGGTTCGCCTCTCCTCTCTCCACAAGCTGTGTCTCCGTTGAATAAAGATGCTACATTTTCAGCAGCACTGAAATAGACACTGTTTCTGGAGCTTTTGAAAAGACAAGGTGGGTTGGCACCCAAACATTCCCTAGGCTTTGTGACTAGGAAAGCTGCATCTTTTTTCCTACTCAGCCAAGCCAAATACACTTTCTGTTTGCCTTTTAATTTACATCCTTCAGAAAAATAAATTGTAGTACACAATTCCTGAAAAGTGGGTGAAGAGTGATATTTTAATAAAATAAGATTGTGGGAGTGAATCACGGCTGCTAAGGACTGACAGGCGGAATGGAAGGGAAATGATTCTCTGATGTACAATTTAATTGCATGTTTCCTGGTTTTCTAGCATTTCCCGTCTCTAGCATCCTGGGAACTTGTGCCTGAACCCAACACAAGTTCACCCACCTTCCCATTCTTACCTACAACCCCTGAGAAACATCTGTTATATAAACAGAGTGACCCCGGTATTTAACAAACATACAGTAACATTCATTTTGTTTCTTCAAATTATTTTCTGACAAAGACTATTTCACTCAAACCACAATGGACTGTTGTCTTTTTAGGAACTGTATCCTAAAAGATCCAGGGTTTCTACCCCATTGCTTCTTGCCAGCATTAGCTACTTAACTGGATCTCAGTTAATGAATTCAGAGCCAACTCCTGCATCTCATAGGAAGTATAGTTTTGTCATTTTGTAGTTATGTGTTTAATTCCCATGATGTTTTCAAGTATAATAAGATCATTTTATTTTCAAGATCAAGCTCTATCAACTTTTTCTTAACTACACATACTCTTTCAAAGCTTGGAAGATTGAAGACATCACTGGTGAAATTAAAAAGAAAATGCTGAGGAATGTTGAAACATTTGGGGGATAACAGTAGAGCTTTGAAGAAGACAATTTAAGTAAGATGTCCAACTTTGAGTTGGTAAGTCCTTGAATGTTTAATTTGAAGATGCCAACCATCATACCCACAAAATTACTACAGGTATTGAAAGTAGATAGTCCTGGGGATTGAGCCTATCTATGACCTTGGAGAAGGAAATGGCAACCCACTCCAGTACTCTTGCCTGGAAAATCACACGGACAGAGGAGCTTGGTGCAGGCTACTGTCCATGGGGTGGCAAAGAGTCAGGCATGACTAAGCGACTTCACTTTCACTTTCACTATGACCTTGAAAAACTGCATGGAATAGTTTATCTGAGCCTTGGTTTTCCAAAGTGCAAAGTGGGAGTAATTGTGCACAGAGGGTAGAGTTATTGTGAGAACAGAGACATGAATGAACCTAGATCAGAGTTCAATCAGGAGAATAAAACCACAGTAAGTGTCTCAAATAGAGAGGACCAAGGACACATGATTGGCTGCCCAGGCACTGGAAAGCTGAGAGAGCAGATTAAAACTAGTAACTGCAAGTCAATGTCTTCCCATGGAGCTGAGGGAAGAGAACTGATGAGGGATAGTACCAGAAACCTGAGCCTATACAGGGAGTAGAACGTTCTGAGCTTCAAATGCCTGATTTCATTTCCCAAAGGACTGATGGGAGGAGGAACATGGAACGTTCTTACAGCGGTGAAGAGTTGGACCCTTGGACCAGGCTGTCTGGGTTCAGATCCAGCTCTGGCACTTAACTTGCTCTGTGTCTTGAACAAACCATATAACCTCTTGATTCTTTAACATGCACATTGGTGAAATGGGGACAAAAATACCACCCATCTCATAAGGACTCAGTGAAACAAAATATGCACCAGATATAATACATATAAAGTCTGACACGTGGTCAGTGCAATGAGTTCTTTGCTAATATTGTTAGGAATATTATTTTACTGTCATTATCACTCATTTTTTAATCTTTTGGCAAAAGCCCCTTTCACACACGGAAACTGGAAGAATGTAAAGTAAATATTGTCTCCACTGAGTTGGCCTGTCCTTTCTGATCAGCTGTCCACCACTTGCTCATAAGCTCATGAAAGCGAGAATCCTTTCTTTTTTGTTGCAAAGTTTTCTATGACTGATAACACTGTTCCTGGTATAAGAGAGGGATGCAGTGAGCATTTACAGGCTGAATGAAATAGATGGAAACTCCTGATTTCTGATTTAGGCATCTGGGTAAATGGTGGTGTCATTCCTTTATTTAAGGCCATATTGAGAGAGATCAGGAAAAATTCAATATAGAGATGGAACAGTATATAGATCAGGAAAAGTTCAACATATATAGAACTGGACAGTGTTGCCCAAAGAAAACATATGAAACAGGAAAGAGTGTGTGTGCATATATACAACTAGGCATATATGTATATATATGCCTTTACTGTATGCTAGGCACTGTTTCAAACACTAAAACAATTGTGAAATAGAAGTAGGTAAAACTTCTTGCTGTCACCAAGCTATGTGGGGCATTCTGATGATGAATGTGATAAAAGAGTGAGTTACATGGACTGTTCAGAATTAAGTAAGTGCCATGGTAGAGGTTGAAATTTTATTTATTTTTTAATTAAAGTATGGTATATTTACAATATCAGTTTCAGGTGTACAGCATAGTGATTTAGTATCTTTTTAGATTATATTCCACTAAAAATTATTATAAGATCACGGCTGTAATCCCTTGTGCTGTACGATAATCCCTGTTACTCGTCTGTTTCATACACACTGGTTTGTATTTCTTAATCCCTAATGCACCCTCCCCACTTCCCGCTCCCCACTGGTTACCACTTGTTTGTTCTCTGTATCTGCGAGTCTGTTTCTGTTTTGCATATATGCTCACTTGTATTAATTTTTAGATTCATCATATGATGATATCATATAGAGGTTGAAACTTTGAACGTGTTGATCAGAGTAGGCATAAGTGAAGACATTTGCACAGACTTAGAAGTGAGGCAGTGGGCCACATGGACATCGAAAGAAGATGAAATGACAAGTGTGAGCCCTCTGACACAGAAGCATGTCTCATTTGCTCTAGAATGAAGAAGAAGCCTCTGTGGACACCACAGAGCAAGCAGGAGGGCAGCAGATGAGTCAGCAAAGTGGAGAAAGCCCAGACGGCCAGGGCAGTGGACGCCCCTCTGAGGATGCGGCTTCGTTCTGAGTGAGGCGAGGGGTGAGAGGGCTGAGTTGGGGCCTGAAGTGGACTCACATTTGAAAGGATCCTCCAGCCCACTGGTTCACGATAGCGCGGTGCCCAAGTGTAGATGCAGGAAGAGCAGGTAGAAAGTAGCTGCAATGATTCTTGTAAGAGACAAAGGCTGGCTTGGACCCTAGTAGTAGCAGAGGAGTCAGAAATAGGTCAGATGTGGGTAAATATGAAAGCCAAGCCAAGTCAACAGGATTTACTCAAGGACTGGATGTGGATTATTAAAAAGAAAAAAAAAATGTCAAGGGTATCTCAGAAGTTTCTGACCCCCAATGCTCAAAGAATAGAGTTGCCTTTCATTGTGTGAAGAGCAGAACTGTGAAAAACTAGAATTTTCCCAGCTGTAAAACACATTGATATTTAAGGAAGGAAAAGAAGACAAACCAATAAAGACCCTGGATGGGAGAAGCCAGAAAAGGCAAAATAATATTGAACTATATTTCTAAAGAGAACAAGAAAGTCAATGATGGCTTAGTTCTTAAGAGGGAATATGGAATAGTATCAGCATTTTTCCATGTTATCCCATTTAACCTGGGTTGTAGACACTGAATTTATCTCAACTAATGCAGAATAAGCTTTCCTTATAGAGAAGAGCCAAGGATTGGTGAGTGGAGAGGTAAGCCTTGAAACTGACCCAAGGAAGAAAACGTGAAAAGTGAGGGGAGAAAGAGCTTAAAACTTTATCACCCCAGGATTGTAGGGTGGTAATGAGGTCACCACTGAAGTGGTGTGCTTTGCCTTCTGTGCCTTATGGTGGGAAATAACAAAATGTATACGTAACGAAAATCTTACAGGGAAAAAAAAAGGCTTGGGACAAATTCATTGGTTTTCTATTACTCCTGAAACAAATTACCATAAACCAATTATCAAAGCAGCACAGATCTGTAATTACACAGTCCTAGAGGTCAGGAATCCAAACTTGGTTTCACTGGGCTGAACTCATGTCAGCAGGGCTGTGTCATTCTGAAAGCCCTTCGGGAGGATTGTTTCCTGCCTTTTCCAGCTTGTAGAGGCTCCCTGGTTCATTCATTCTTTGGCTCATGGCCCCTTCCCTCCAGTTTCAAGAGAGCTTCGTAGCATCTTCTCATCTCCTCTGTCTCTTACCCCTGCTTTCTTTTCAACAATCCCCTTCTATCCCACACTGGGTCTCCATGAAGAAGGAATTCATAGGGGCTGGACTCCATCTTAGGCCTATTCATGCTGATCATGCTCAGCCACCTTTCCAATGGACTCTGAACTCTGTGTTTGCTGCTGCTGCTGCTAAGTCACTTTAGTCGTGTCTGACTCTATGCGGTCCCATAGATGGCAGCCCACCAGGCTCCCCGTCCCTGGGATTCTCCAGGCAAGAATACTGGAGTGGGTTGCCATTTCCTTCTCCAATGCATGAAAGTGAAAAGTGAAAGTGAAGTCACTCAGTCATGTCCGACCCTCAGCGACCCCATGGACTGCAGCCCACCAGGCTCCTCCATCCGTGGGATTTTCCAGGCAAGAGTACTGGCGTGGGGTGCCATTGCCTTCTCCAGAACTCTGTGTTTAGTACCTATGAAAATAACAACAGAAGGATAAGACCCCCTCCACACAGGGGAACCTTGAAGATCATATCTAGGTTACACATCACCTAAGAGAAAACACACTAATCACCCCTTCCTCCAGACAGGCCATAAATTTTTCTTTATCTATCAGAGTGTAACCTTGGGTTTACTGATTATTGACTAATTGTTTGACTGAGCACATGAGCACATAGCACATGAATGATGGGGTTATTGGGATTGTATTTTCCTTGGTTTATGTAAGTCTCAAGGAATTTGAAGTGGTGGGTTCAGACACATACACATGGGGTATAAAAGATTATCACAAATGCTGGTCAGGGTCCTTGGCTAAGAGGAGACTCTACCTTGGGCCCACCAGTGTAATAAGCTGCACTCCACTATCTGCATTGTCCTTCTGAGTGAGTTTGTTTCCCGGAACGTGTGGCTACAACATCCAGACTTCATGCAGAATATCACAATGAAACCAAGACCAGGCATCAGCAGTGAGCATGGGGTTTTCTTCATAATAGTCATTGGAGACAGAAGTTGTCCTAATTCTCTGTCCAGCTGGGTCTTGGGCTCTTTGAGAAGCAGGGTTGAGTAGCCTTGTGGGGGTGGGGGAACTGGCGTGTAAGCCACTGTTTCAGAACCAACAGCCTCCAGGAACTGCAGGGATGCAATGGTGCCCAAAGGGGTTGTCAAGGAGGGAGAAATTTTCCTCCAACCTTTTAGGTTCTTCTGGCTGGTCTATGAAATTGGCATGAGACAGATTACTAGGAGAAAACCAAACAGAGGCTCAATAACATACATACATGGGAGAGACCCAGGAAAACGGTAGCTCACCAAATGGCCAAAACCTTCACCTTAAATACCATCTTCAGCTAAAGACAAAAGAGAATATTGGGGGTGATGGTTGGGGACCTCAAAGAGCAGGAAGGCAATTGACATGAAAAGAAAATGTTTGGTAAATAAATGTTTGCTGAGCTGGGCTGAGACAATGGACACAGAGAGGAATTTTAACAAAAGACAATTTGCTAGGTTCCTCCCTGTTTATAGGCTTCCCTGAAAGCTCAGTTGGTAAAGAATCTGCCTGCAATGCAGGAGATCCCAGTTTGATTCCTCGATTGGAAAGATCTGCTGTAGAAGAGATGGGCTACCCAGACCCCAGTATTCTTGGGCTTCCCTGGTGGCTCAGCTGGTAAAGAATCCACCTGCAATGTGGGAGACCTGGGTTCAATCCCTGGGTTGGGAAGATCCCCTGGAGAAGGGAATGGCTACCCACTCCAGTATTCTGGCCTAGAAAATTTCATGGACTGTATAGTCCATGGGCTCTCAAAGAGTCAGACACAACAGAGTGACTTTGACTTTGACTTTCCCTGTCTACACAGAGGTCACACTGGTGTTACCTCTGGTGACAACGCCCTTCCTGGAACGGGTGTTGCAAAAGAGTCTTCAGTCTTTGCAACCCCAAGGAGGCAACAATACTGTAGTGAGTTGCTATTCCCTTCTCCAGAGGATCTTCCCAACACAGGGATCAACCTGCATTATAGGCAGGTTTTTTTTACCACCTGAGTCACTAGGGAAGATCCCAGTAGGGGAGAGGGTCAAAAATTCTTTCTGTCTTTTGGGTCTGGATCATTTTAAGCTCAAAATAATCTGCATTCCCAGGAGATATTTGGGGGTGGCGAATTTTGCTCCTCTCTGGGATATTTAGTAACTAAGATGAAGAAGTGAGGAAGGCTGAAGCAGTGACCAAAAAAAAAAAAAAAAAGCATTCTGTTTACCACTCCTACATGTGGCACTAAATGTGTAAAAACTGATAGACGAGAGCAAAGGAATATTAGGAAATAATTACCAAGAGCCATGGGTAAAAACAGTGATATTGACATGCACACAGCTATGTAAAATAGATGATTAATAAGGACCTACTGTATAGCACGGGGAGCTCTACTCAATACTCTGTAGTGACATATATGGGAAGAGAGTCTAAAAAAGAGTGGATGTATATGTGTATGTGTAACTGATTCACTTCACTGTATAGCAGAATATAACAACATTGTATATCATCCATACTCCAATACAAATTAATTTAAAAAACAAACAGAAAACCAGCTAGAGTCCTGGTCAGACCTCTGCAGAAGAGAAATCCTTCCCAACTGAGCAAAACTAAAAATCATAATTAAAGTGAGTTCAGTGTGCAGGAGTCAGAATCCGTCATGAAATTAGAGCCCACAAAAGCAAATTCCACCCAAATATTGCAGGT
Source organism: Bos javanicus (assembly GCF_032452875.1). Lineage (NCBI taxonomy): Eukaryota > Metazoa > Chordata > Mammalia > Artiodactyla > Bovidae > Bos > Bos javanicus. The sequence continues at coordinate 5,780,459 of NC_083881.1, forward strand.
AAGTTAGAGGCACAGTATGCTTGCCTTTACCCAGGCAACTTGCACCTAAGGACAGAGAAAACCTCATCACTCCAAGGACAATGTATAGAATATCCTATTCATTCATTTTTAATTCACTGTTCTCCCCACAGAAGCTGCTAAGTGTAAGCAAGTGATGAGCCACGGAAATCTATGACAAAACCCAGATCTTGGGGCTCATAGCTTGTCTGGTTGCTCAGAAATGTGACCCAGTTCCTAAAACATTCCTGAGTCCTGGGAGTCTGCAGCTCAGAAGCAGAAGTGAAGGTGTGAGTGAACTAAAGCAGGAGGCGGAGGTGTGAGAGGGACTGGCTCATCTCACTGTGTCTGCAAACCCCACCACTGTGCAGGTGCTCTAGGCTTATGGGAAAGCCCCTAACAGCCCTCCAGATGCATGACCGAAAATGCTAAGTCACCTGCCTCTACTCTTACCTAGCTCTGTCTCTGAAAACAAGTTCGTGGGGTTCTCAAGGCAAGAACACTGAAGTGGTTTGCCATTCCCTTATCCAGTGGACCACTTTTTGTCAGAACTCTCCACCATGACCCATCCGTCTTGGGTGGCCCTATATGGCCTGGCTCATAGTTTCTTTCGAGTTAGACAAGGCTGTGGTCCATGTGATCAGATTGGTTAGTTTTCTGTGATTGTGGTTTTCAGTCTGGCTGCCCTCTGATGGAGAAGGATAAGAGGCTTATGGAAGCTTCCTGATGGGAAAGACTGACTGAGGGGAAAACTGGGTCTTGTTCTGATGGGTGGGGTCATGCTCAGTAAATCTTTAATCCAATTTTCTTTTGATGGGTGGGGCTGTATTCCCTCCCTGTTATTTACCTGGGGCCAAACTATGGTGAAGATAATGAAGATAATGGTGGCCTCCTTCAAAAGGTCCCATGCATTGTACTGCTAGACTCACTGCACCCAACCCTGCACCAGGCCACCACTGACCCATGCCTTCACTGGAGACTCCTGGACACTTCCGGGCAAGTCCAGGTCAGTCTTTTGTGGGGTCACTGCTCCTTTCTACTGAGTCCTGGTGCACAGAAAGTTCTGTTCGTGCCCGCCAAGAGTCTCTTTCCTACTCCTGTGTAAGTTCTGGCAGCTCTATGGTGGGGTTAATGGTGACCTCCTCCAAGAGGGCTTATGCCATACCCAAGTCTGCTACACCCAGAGCCCCTGCCCCTGTGACTGTCCACTGCTGAGCTGTACCTCCACAGGAGATGATCAAACACAGCTCTGTCTCAGTCTCTGTAGGGTCTCTGAAAAGGCAGAGGAATCAGAGATCAAATTGCCAATACCCATTGGATCATCAAAAAAGCCAGAGAGTTCCAGAAAAAAATATATATTTCCGCTTTATTGACTATGCCAAAGGCTTTGACTGTGTGGATCACAACAAACTGTGGGAAATTCTTCAAGAGATGGGAATACCAGACCACAAGACCTGCATCTTGAGAAATCTGTATGCAGGTCAGGAAGCAACAGTTAGAATTGGACATGGAATAACAGACTGGTTCCAAACAGGGAAAGAAGTATGTCAAGGCTGTATATTGTCACCCTGCTCATTTAACTTATATTCAGAGTACATCATGAAAAATGCTGGGCTGGATGAAGCACAAGCTGGAATCAATTTTTCTGGGAGAAATATCAATAACCTCAGATATGCAGATGACACTACCCTTGTGGCAGAATGCAAAGGAGAACTAAAAAGCCTCTTGATGAAAGTGAAAGAGGAGAATGAAAAATTTGGCTTAAAACTCAACATTCAGAAAGCTAAGATCATGGCATCTGGTCCCATCACTACATGGCAAATAGATGGGGAAGCAGTGGAAATAGTGACTGACTTTATTGTTTTGGGCTCCAAAATCACTGCAGATGGTGACTGTAGCCATGAAATTAAAAGACGCTTCCTCCTTGGAAGAAAAGTTATGACCAACCTAGACAGCATATTAAAAAGCAGAGAAATTACTTTGCCAACAAAAGTCTGTATAGTCAAAGTTTTGCAGTAGTCACGTATGGATGTGAGAGTTGGACTATAAACAAAGTTGAGCACCAAAGAATTGATGCTTTTGAACTGCAGTGTTGGAAAACACTCTTGAGAGTCCCTTGGACTACAGTCCATCCTAAAGGAAATCAGTCCTGAATATTCATTGGAAGGACTGATGCTGAAGCTGAAACTCCAATACTTTGGCCACCTGATGTGAAGAGCTGACTCATTTGAAAAGACCCCGATGCTGGGAAAGATTGAAGGCAGGAGGAGAAGGGGATGACAGAGGATGAGATGGTTGGATGGCATCACTGACTCAATGGACAGGAGTTTGAGTAAATTCCGGGAGTTGGTAATGGACAGGGAGGCCTGGCGCACTGCAGTCCATGGGGTCACAAAGAGTTGGATATGACTGAGCCACTGAACTGAACTACTGAAAACAAACAAACAAAAACCAAATAAATCAATAGCAAATAACTCACCTTCAATCATCCCCTGTCCTCCTCCCTCAGAAGCCTCCCCGCATTTGGTCAAAGTCACTGTGCTGCAGAGGAGGTGAGGAAACCTCTAAGTGTTATGAGTAACAAGGGGGATAACTAACAACATTAATGTTCTAAGGTATTCTAAAAGCTGTGTATATAGCACATTTAGTTCAATTCCATCAATACGTAATCAATGAGGAAACTAGTATTTTTATCTCATTGCATGGCATGACTGTGTTGGACCTTGGATTCAAACCAGTCTAAAAGCATTTAAGAAGCATGTATAAAATCAGCATTTATCTTGCTATTGCCTGGCTCTGCTTCTAACAAAAGAGAACTAAAGAGACATGGTTCCAAATAAGAAGGCATGATTTTGGCTTTGCATAATTGACATCGTTATCTGTCAGGTGGCTTGACTCAGCCCAGGGGCCATTATAAGATCATTAGGAAAGGCGAGCCCTAGGTCCCGAAGGCCAATCACTGGTGCTCTAATCTCAGGAGAAGCAGCATCCCTGACAGGGGCCTCGGGGAGAAATGTATTGAAGCAGAGAGAAGAGTGTAATGAGTGAATCAAGGTGGGAAAATCGCTGCCTGCGCACCAGTGAACAGGATCATTTCCGTGAAGATGCAGATGAGCTCCAGGGCAGCCTCCCCGCCACCCTTCTCTTCTTTTCCCTGGTCCCACAGCAGCAGCTGTCCGAGATGTCAGAGAGCTGAGCAAGGACAGGGGCAGAGGAAAGGCAGGTGTCCCTGACATCAACAGGCAGGCTCCAATCAGCAGATGCCAGCCTAGCCCAGAGTCCCTCCCACCACTGACACAGCGACCGTTAGGGTCAGAGTCTCGTGCATTTCTTTCAAGAACACAAACTTTGCTTAGAATAGGAATGGGACTTGAGGAAGAGAATGAGAACACAGCCTCCTAATTGCAGCAGAATCTAATTTTAAAATCTCCTTTTCAGTAGGCATCTGGATGTTCTGTTTTAATGCGACCAATTACCTGGGGTCTATTTCCTGCCCAGCAGCCTATGGAGAGAAGTACTGGAGGAGAAAATGATGTAATGAGAAGCAGGCCTAGGACAAGCCTAAGTGTCTTGCACAAAAGCATACTGGCTGCAGCAAGGGGCTCCTGATTACCACACATCTCAGAAAACCTTGGCACTGGGCTGATCCAAATTAGATGCCAACATCGGGGAACATTTCTTTTCCATGCTTTTTTTTTTTTTCTTTCCTCTTCAGAGTGATTAGATGTTGAATGGTAAAAGGAAAATATTTCAGTCGTGTTACATTTTGTAAAGAACACCTTGAAATCACCATGGCTGGATAAGCCTGGTTCACCCCTGCTCTAATGTTTCCCAAACCATCTTTTACCAGAATGGTGAACATCTTGCAAAGTCTGGTCTATGAGATAGATCGTTTCAATGATGTTTTGCAGTATTATCATACTCAGCATGCCAAGGCACACAGAAGTTAGGGAATTCACTACAAACCGGTTTGTAATCAAAGTTTACCTTTATTAAGGTGCACTGTGCACCATGCATGGGGATAGTCACTCTGCAGAGATGGTGCTTCTGAAACCCACCAGCAACCTCTTAAAGGGGATAACATTATCATTTTTTTATAGATAAGAAATCATAGACTAAGATGGATTAAATAGCTTATTTAAACTCATACAGGGGCTTCCCTGATGGCTTAGCGGGTAAAGAATCTACTTGCAATGTAGGAGACACAGGAAATGTGTTCAATCCCTGGGTCAGGAGATCCCTGGGAGAAGAAAACTCACTCTAGTATTCTTGCCTGGGAAATCCCATGGACAGAGGAGCCTGGCCAGCTGCAGTCAATGGGGTTGCAAAATGATCAGACATAACTAAGTGACTGAGTACTCAAGCCACACAAACTCATACAAATAGAAAGGGACTTAGGACAGGAGTGTGGGCAGTATAACTATAGGGCTCCTTCTAAAGTTCATGCTGGACTGCTGCTGCTGCTGCTGCTGCTGCTGCTGCTAAGTCGCTTCAGTCGTGTCCGACTGTGCGACCCCAGAGACGGCAGCCCACCAGGCTCCACTGTCCCTGGGATTCTCCAGGCAAGAACACTGGAGTGGATTGCCATGCCTTCTCCCCATGCTGGACTACTGGTTCATAAAGACCAGGATCGAACCTGGTGCCTCTGCATTGAGATATGTTCCCATGATATGCAATAATTTCCTTAAATCTGTGATCCACACCATGATGTAAACAGAGCTGGCACCACTGCCTTCATTTTACTGGAAGGAACTTGAGATGGAGAATCACTGAGTTGTTAATTATAAGGTCATGTTTATGCAACTTTAGAGTCTCCAATGTTTAATTCTCAAAGCCCTGAGAAGCAGGAGGTTCATTATTATCCCAACTTCATTAGACGTGGAAACAGGGCTCTGAGAGGTCAAGTAAAATGCCAAGGTTCAGACACACAGGTGTAGGGATGCCAGGATTGAAATTCTTCTCTCCTCACTCCATCTCTTTTTTCCCTCTCTCCCCTGAGGGCAGCACCTGGAGTATTAGAAGTTCAGTGCGCAGCTGCTAACTAAATGCATAATAAATAACTTATGTTCTCTTGCACTGTTTAGAATGGGGCAAAGACATTTGGCTTAATGTATCTAAAACACATCTTTACTTATTTATTACAAATCATGGAAGCATAAATTTCCCTCTCCTTAATCTATCAACATACATTTTGGCTTATTATGCTATAAATCTCTTTTCTATCTGGAAGAACCATGTAACCATTCCACAAAGGTAACAAATGTACCCACTGCTGGTAAGATGTTTGTCCTTCAACCCCACACTGGGTTTTAATTTGAACACAGCAGGCTCCGAAATCATCCTGCAGACAGATAGTTGAGCATTTTGTTTCACAAGAGCAGACCTGTAAGGAGGTCCTGAGGGCAACCTGTGTTACCCTTCTCATTAAATTGCTCAAACCATTGCTGGTGTTTGTGATGACTTCAGGCCTCTACCAAGGTGTGCTTTTCAGTTCAGTTCTATGCAGAAGTAAAGCTGATTGGGAGCACCCACGATGTACCATATTATGCTAGGTTTGGGTTGGGGTGAAAAATAAATAAGATACGGGCACTGTTGAATAGAGTCTTCCCATCTGAGTGATCTCAGGGAAAGTTCCAAGAGATACTCATGAGACGCATGACAAGACAAGTAAGCAGTGAGAGTCTGCAAAGTATAAACTCTAGTGGGAGGCTAGAGGGAAAAGATCATTATGTGGTGAGGTTAGGTTACATTCTTTGACATGAATAAGCTGCCCAGAGAGGAGGTAAGGAAGACATCACAGTGGCACAGTTGAATTAGCAAGGCCATTTGTTGTCATTCAGTTGCTCAGTCATGTCTGACTCTTTGCAACCCCAGGGACTGCAGCACACCAGGCTTCCCTGTCCTTTGCTGTCTCCAAGAGTTTGTTCAAACTCATATCCATTGAGTTGATGATGCTGTCTGACCATCTCATCCTCTGTCGTTTCCTTCTCCTCATGCCTTCAACTTTTCCCAGCATCAGGGTCTTCTCCAATGAATCAGCTCTTCACATCAGGTGGCCAAAGTATAAAGCTTCAGCTTAAGCATAAGTCCTTCCAGTGAATATTCAGAGTTGATTTCCTTTAAGACTGAAGGCAGGAGGGGAAGGGGAAGACAGAGGAGAAGTTGGATAGTTGGATGGCATCACTGACTCAACGGACATGAGTTTGAACAAGCTCTGGGAGATAGTGAAGGACAGAGAAGCCTGGCATGATGCAGTCCATGGGGTCACAAAGAGTCAGACACAGCTGAGCGACTGAACAACAACAACAGGATTGACTGGTTTGATCTCCTAGCTGTCCAAGGGACTCTCAAGAGTCTTTTCCAGCACTACAGCTCGGAAGTATCAATTCTTCAGTGCTCAGCTTTCTCTGTGCAATGCCATGGAGTCAAAGCATCTAGATGTGGTGAAGGGTAGGAGTGCCAGGTGGCTGTAGCATGAGTATGTACAAGTAACACACTGGGCAAATTGGGAAACCAAGTCGAGGATGTTACAGAGCCATGAATATCATGCTAAGGAGTGAGTCTTGTATAAACGTCTCACAGTCTTACATAGGCAACTACTGATTCCTGGGTCTCTCATTCCCAACAGGTAACCTTTATCCTACTGCACAAGTATTTTCCATTCCACCTCACATATCCATTTTCAGTCCTTCTCTGCCCTGCGCTATGCTCCCTCAAGCTGATCTTTAGAGACTGAGTCATCCAGACTCTCTTGCATTTGAGCTTCCCATTGGGTGTGGCCAGTGTAAGTCATAGACTGAGGATCAAGGGCAGAAGAGGGGATAGGAGAAAGTACCCCCTGCCAGCTCTCACCCCTGCTGGGCTGTGGTCAGCACTGATTACAGTCCTCTGCATAAGATCACAGCTGAGCTCACTCAGCACTAGCTTACTCGAGACTGAGAGGTTTCTCCAGACTTGCCATAGAAAACTGGGAAAGTCCCGAGCTAAGCAGGGTAAGTCAGTTGCTCTGGCCAACTCCTATCTGGTGGCCTCTCTCCTGTAGATGCATCTATTACTGCATCCTAAAGTCTCCCTGGGCTCTGACCATTTCAGTGGCTTTCCTCGATGCTAGTATCCAGACACTTCCCTGACCCTCATCAGTTCCCATCACTTTGCCCACTTCATGAACAGTCCCTCTATCTCCCTCTTTTTCAATGAACTCAATTCCTCCTTTGAATGTGATGTCTACTCCCTGCTAGACTTTGACTGATATGCTTAGAATTTTCTACAATCCATATTATACTTAACTGAATCCACCTTCTTTAAAAATCTCTACCATCAAGAGGGATTCTTCCATCTGACTCCTGGAAAGGCAGTGTTGTTTTTATTCAGTTGCTAAGTTGTGTCCAACTCTTTTCGACCCCATGGACTCCAGCACACCAGGCCTCCCAGTCCTTCACTATCATCTTCCAGAGTTTTCCCATGTTCGTGTCCATTGAATCAGTGATGCTATCTAACCATCTCATCCTCTGCCACCCTCTTGTCCTTTTGCCTTGTAGTAGGTGGTGAAGTAGAGGCTTACGAGCAAAATCTGAGATCCCAACTTTTATGGTGGGTGAGAATAAGCTTTTCCATCACTACGGGTTCTTTGTCTATAAAATGAGAATCATCACATTCATCTGATGTACTTAGTATGGGATTTAAAAAGCAGAATGAACATAAAATATGTAGGTCCATGCTTTAGCTCCTGTTATAAAGCACATTTAACAAGATTTCTGGATTGGGAAGACAGCTAACACTTACGGATATGTAGGCATATTTAGTTGGAAAAGACCCTGATGCTGGGAGGGATTGGGGGCAGGAGGAGAAGGGGACGACAGAGGATGAGATGGCTGGATGGCATCACTGACTCGATGGATGTGAGTCTGAGTGAACTCCAGGAGTTGGTGATGGACAGGGAGGCCTGGTGTGCTGTGATTCATGGGGTTGCAAAGAGTCAGACACGACTTAGCAACTGAACTGAACTGAGGCATATTTAGTTTGGGGTGGGGGGTGGTACAAATGTATCCATACAAGAAATATTTGCTGCAGGTTTACTCTGCCCAGGTGTTGTTTAAGGTGCTAGTTCTTTTCATGTCTGTTGAGAGCCCACCGTGTGTCACATACCAGCCACCTGCCTTCTCTTTTCATCAAGCCTGCCCAGCACGTGCCTGTCTTTAGCAAGTGTACTTGCTGCTTCCTGTTTTGAATATTCTCCCTCCAAATGTTCAAGGGCTATGTCTTTTTCTTCACTCAGGTCTTCACTCCAATGAGAACACCAGGGAGAGAGTCCCATAAGTCCCAGAGAAAATAAATCCCCATTCTCCATCTCAGTGCTATCTCCTGACCTCAGAGTACTTACCACTGCCCATTAAATTATCTGTTTATTTACTTGTTTATTGCCTATCCATCTCCCTAGAACTCAGGGGTACAGAGATGAATAAGATATGCCCTGGGTCATTACAGTTCTAGAGACCTGGAACGGAATATGAGTTAGAGGCAGATACATGGCCGAGGAAAGGGACTAACTGAACAATTTTGCGAGCCCTGCTAAGAGATTTTGACATTCAGGAGACATGAGCTTCTTTAAATATCTCTTTTCTTATCAAATGGAGAAGGCAGACTTGAATATGGAAGATTCAATTAAGCCCGGCGAATTTATCTTTCATTGATTGTCTCCTGATTGAGGAAGCCTAGTTGTAGCCAAAGGAACAACAGTGGCCTGGGATTGTGAAGCTGACTTATGGTTAATTGATGCTTCTGCACAGGGAAGCAAATGAATATTTGAAGAACACCAGGATGTGAGCTTGCACAGAATGCAGTGCTCTTGTTGGCTCTCTGCGTGTACCCAATTTACACTCTCAAAAGCTCATCCTGCTGGTTTTAGAAAAGCCAGTTCAGAGAGGCCCTTTCATCTCTTTGACCCCAGCTTCATTTACAGTGAGACATAAACTGTGTTCTGCATTGTGTCCCCCTTATTCTTATCTGCCATAGTCCATCAACGTTTTTGCATGGATGATGGCAATAATAGCATCATGTCATGGAACCTGACCAAAAGTCCTGGAGCCATGTTTGGCTCCAGCAAGTACCAGCTGTGTGAATGAGGAAAAGACGCTTCATACCTCTGTTTTCTCATTGCTACACAGAGATGTAAATTTCACATGAATTTTTTGAACTCACTTTGTAACGTGTAAAATAGTTTTTAACCGTAGTTTATAAATTCCAAGTCAATGGAATATTCCATATGGAATGTTTATGCTTTGTGGATATATAAAAATGTGCACGCAAATGAAGTATATTGTTTGTAATTAATTAGGTGCATTTTTTCTGGATTCTGTCTCCATGTGGGCTCTAAAGCTTTTGCTAGATTCTCAAAGCTGATGCAAAAAAATGAAGCCTTCCCTCTGTAAAATAGTATAAGATATGGGGACTGTGGGACAACTGTAGCAGGGTCATTTATTAATACTTTGGGTGCTCAAAAAGGAAAAGCCAGTTCATGCAAATTAGTCTTTAGAATTCTTTGGATTTTTTGATAAGTATTCTCTACTTGCTTTGTACTCAAAACTCATGCACAGAAAATTGATTGGGGGAATGATTAATTAGAAAGGTAGGGTCTAATTTTGACAACTCAATGTACTATATGAGCCGTGTTATCAACTAAGGCAGCCACAGAAACACCTAAATTTCACCTTTTTCTTTCATTTGTTTCTGCTCATATTTTTTTTGTATTCATTGGCACTCATAATTTCTTAGAGTAGTTGCAATATTTTCAATGTGTCATCTTAATTCTTACATTAAGAGCTTTTTAGGTTAATCATCTTGTAAGGATGAACTAGTCAATTCAGCAAAAATAAGTTGGACTATATTTATTTATGTCCCTAAAATAAATGAGCCAGTCTTGAGTTCCTTGGATGAGTTGCTAAATTCCAGTGACTCTCAAGCATACTCATCTATGAAATAGGATGTTCGGACGAGATTCCGGTTTTTATCCATTCTCGAGCAATAGATCGTCTTCTACCAACTTTCCACACCTTCTGCCGTCTGAGCTGAGTCTGTGTTCTCCTCAGGTTTGTCCATCATGCTTTCTCTTGCTGGATCACAGGTCTATCTTTTTCATCTACTGAAAACTGAATCCTAAAATCTTAAGTCAAATGTTTCCCAGGTTTTTCTATTCACACTTTATTCTTTTGCCAATCTTCTTCACATGTAAATTTCACCTCTATTTGGGACAGTCCATTACACAGGAAATGTTCAGTATATACTGATGAACGGATATACCTTAATGTACAAAAGGAATTCAACCGAGACACCCCTCTGTCCCAAGATGCAGAGGCCTATAGCACCCAATGATTCACATTTGTTAGAAGCCATGTCTGCTGGTTTTAGTGTGTCTCATCAGTAGAGAGAAGTATACTGTGACATAGTAACTAAGCAGAGAGAAGAAAGTGAAGAACTGGACTAAGAGGAGTTTGGAATTTGGGAAATTAACCTGTGTTAACAGAAACCTATGTATCTATGTCTCCTTTAAGTGGGCCACCTTGGGATAAGGTCTCAGTACAAATGAGGGAGTGAGAGGCATAGAAGAGAAAAAATAGCAAGGGAATGGATGTTTCATTCAGGGGAGAAGAAACTGACCTCTATGAACTGGGTCGGCTGAGTGAGAAAGAAGAGAATGCAGACACGTAAAGCATTCCCAGAGGAAACCAGAGGCCATGGTTTGGGTCCAAGCTGTTTCCTTTCTGGGTCATGTGATCAAGAGCACATTGCTTCATGTTTTGGAGCCTCAGTTGTCTTGTCTATAAAGCAGAGATAGACTTACACTCAGCATTTTGTTTTGTGCATAACATAATAAATGTAGCTGGATAGCCCAATGTCTTACACTATTCATTTTTTATTTTAGACATCCTTTGAGTAATGCATTCAAGGATTATGGCCAATAGCATTTACTTCTGATTGGTACCAGATGGTGAGGTTGAGTGGCTGGCAATTTCCCATCCGGGTTAAACTTTACCCATGGGCTGGAATGAACCTGGAGGGCACAAGGGTGCATGGATTGGCCCATGATTATATACAGCTGACAGGCGGTGGTCACTGTGATGGTCAGAGAGAGAGATGCTGGGGCCTGGGCGTGTTCCACTCTATCATGCCAAGCATGCTGCCAGCCCTTGATCTCCATAGTAACCTCCCCTCTACATACACAAATACCAAACATCTAGGATTCTTATTTTAAGCAATAGCTATTCCCCACCTTTTTTTCAGTCACTTCCCCAGAGTTATAAACTTCTGTAATGCATGATGGGGCTTTCCAGGGCGTTCAGCAGTAAAGAATCCGCCTGCAAATGCAGGAGACACAGGAGATGTAGGTTGTATCCCTGGGCTGATACGATCCCTTGGAGGAGGGCATGGCAACCCACTCCAGTATTCTTGCCTAGGGACAGAGGAGCCTGGTGGGCTACAGTCCATGGGGTTGCAGAGAATCAGACACAACCGAGTGACTAAGCACAGCACAGCATCGCACAATGCATGATAAGCTGCATCTGCCTAATACCATCGACAGACTATTCTGCCAGGAAAAGAGATGCCCAGTGAAAGCAAATCAATGGGCCATGGAAACAACTCTTCCCAGAAATGACCTAACCTGCCTGCTTCAAAAGAAGGTGAGGAAACAATAATTTAGTTGCAGGATGGGATTACTGGAAGCAGTCATTTTATATGCAGCAGCATCCTCATGTTCTTGTTATAGAAGCTACAAAGACAAGCGAGGTGGAAGAGATATTGCAGTGAGCTTGAGTGCTGGCCCTGAGGCTTACCTGTAGAATTAATCTGCTAAATCATGTCCCTAAGCCTCAATTTCCTCATCTGTGAAATGGTAAGGGTGAAATAGCTACCCAACCAACCTCTTCAGGCTTTGATTGCTTTTAAGGTGTGGTAGCTAAAAATTTTAGGGCTTCCCAGGTGGCTTAGTGGTAAAGAATCCGCCTGTAATTCAGGAGCCACAGGAGATGCAGGTTTGATCCCTGGGTTAGGAAGATCTCCTGGAGGAGGAAATGACAACCCACTTCAGAGTTCTGCCAGGATAACCTCATGGACAGAGAAGCCTGGTGAGTTACAGTTCATGGGGTCGCAAAGAGTCAGACATGACTGAATACACTCGCAGCCAAAAATTTTGTACACGTCTCTTACTATACAAACATTAAGTTTTTGTTGTGCACCGCTCTTTGATCATGCTTTAATTTTTAGTAGGAGTCTAAAGCTAAGTCTTCTCTGGCTTCCTCTCTTAAGCTGAGAGAACTACTAAGTAGGGAAAAGTGTAACTATACTGAAGGCAGGGATTTTATTCAGTGTTGTTTTTTTCCCATATGACCAGCCTCAGAACAGGAGTTAACGGGTGTGTGTGTTATGTTAGTCATGTCTGACTCTTTGCGACCCCATGGACTGTAGCACACCAGACTCTTCTGTCGATGGGATTTCCTAGGCAGAGTGGGTTGCCATTTCATCCTCCTGGGGATCTTCCCAACTCGGGGATCAAAACCAGGTCTCTTGCACTGGCAGGTAGATTCTTTATCATCTGAGTCACCAGGGAAGCCAAATTTGTGTAGGCATGTGGTAAATTTGCTGTGTGGATGTATTTCTGTCCTGGTTTGGGGTCTGTAGGAGCAGACTGTAGACGAGGATCTGAGCGTCAGTAGTTCACCTGGGAAGTGGTCTCAGGAAACAGCCGTGGGGGAATGAGGAGGTGCATCTGGAAGGAGTCAAGGGAAGCAGCCATCGAAAGGGTATTAACAAGGAAGCAATGACCACAGCTGGCAACTAGAGCTTAATCCTGCTAGAGGACAGGAGAGCCAATGTAGGACATACCCGAGTCATCCTATCCAAGGCACAAGGGAGCTGGTGTACTGAACCAACCCCTCCCGTTAGCCGATGGGTTAAGGCCTCACCCAGGAGGCACTAGGGCCCTGACACTTCTTGCCCACCCTTCACAAGGACAGAGAGAGGCTCTGCAAGCCAGGGAATGACCTCAGGGGAAGAATTGTGGGTGCTGGCTGTTGAAGTTGGGCCAGCATCACAAAAATACTTAGGGACTATAGGCAGCCACCAATGGCATCGGTTTCAATTGTGTATCAGGAAATTCGTGTAAATCATCTTAATTTCTGTGACCCAGGTGGAGTTGTCCATTGCTCTGTAATTCTAAAATGTGTGATCTATGATCTGATGTTATTCATGTTGGACGTAGGGAGAACATAAGCTGAAGAAGCAGTGTCTAGATTGCTATGATACGGGACCATCCTGTGTTTGTGTGTGTGTGTGTGTGTGTGTGTTTAATAAAAGCTGTTGTCTGTTGTGACTAAAGAGCAAAGTGTTTTGGTGAAAAACTTAAAAAGGGCACTGGATTGGGTTTGAGTGCTTTCCTAGTCATCAACTGATAGGCAATCACAAACAATTCACTTCTCCTCAATTGCAAAACTAGAGTCTTGCACAGAACAGGGATTGAAAACTGTATTTTAAGGCATGTGGTGCCTCCACTCCATTAGGGGTGTCTGCCTAGAGTGCTATGTTGAGAAATACGAGACCATGTTTAGGTCTGTGGTAGGCAAGCCTCTTCACTGTCCGCTAATGCCAACAAGGAGCTGTGAAGGGTCGTGTCTCCACCCCCTGGTTCTAGATGGTTGCTATGGCCACTGTCAACTTCTTTCACCCATCCTGCCCTGTTTTTGTTCTGTAATCATCAACTTAATAGAAAATTTCCACTTATGAGAGACATAGACTAGGAATTTTTTTTTTAATTATCAAATGCAAAAAAACAAAATGCACTTATGAGCACTCACTGTAACGCTTGTATCAGACGCTCTTCCCCTCGGGGTTCAGAAGACCCATCTGAACTGATAATACTCAGGGTCAGTAATGTGGACAGAAAACACCACTGCTGTGAGGTTAGAAGAAGACTGGGTTAATACTGATTTCTATTTCCTGACAAGTAAATGAGCTGTTATCACACATGGGTTCAAAGGCCAGAATTGAACAGGAAGATAGATACAGCATATTGTATCTATGTACAATGAAATACAAAAATGAAACAGAGGTCACAAAACCCTGAGGAACACGATCCTATATCTTGAACAGTCATTTAATAATTACAAGTATTTATAATTTTAAATAGACATTCATATACATTTTCATAAATGGTTCTCAAAATAAACACTAAGACAAAGCCCAGGGATACAGTACTCATATCTCCTTTATTCAATATTATATCACCATTATCTAGACAAATTTTCAATAAATATTTGTTGAATTAATGTGCTATTTCCCTTTTTCTAGACAAGATGAAGCAGTTTTTTATCAGCTCATACAGCTTGTAAACAAAACAACCATTGCTTTAACACAGGTTTTCAATGTATGCACCAGAGGTTGTACCTATATATAAGCATGGTTAATGTTCAGTACTCTCTTAAATCATGTCATTTATTGCTTACGCCCTGATAAGAGTCTAAGCTCTTATCTGTCTCTCTCACACCTGGGACTCTAGTACCTAGCCTAGAGCCTTAGATATAGCAGCTGATCAGAACTTAATTGTTGTAAGGATTTCTATTTTAATGATAACTCAGAAAAAAATTAAGAAAGTAGATCAAAGTCATTCAGAGAATGAATGACAGAGGTTTGTCTAGAATCCAGTTCTTTTTCTTAAGTCCTGATAGAAGTATAATAACAAATGCAGCACAATTTTAGCCACCAGTTCAAGTTCTGTCTGATCTGGATATAAAGGAAGGAATAGTCCCCCAAATGGCACCCCACTCCAGTACTCTTGCCTGGAAAATCCCATGGACGGAGGAGACTGGTGGGCTGCAGTCCATGGGGTCGATAAGAGTCGGACACGACTGAGAGACTTCACTTTCACTTTTCACTTTCATGCATTGGAGAAGGAAATGGCAACCCACTCCGGTGTTCTTGCCTGGAGAATCCCAGGGACCGGGAAGCCTGGTGGGCTGCCGTCTCTGGGGTTGCACAGAGTCGGACACGACTGAAGCGACTTAGCAGCAGCAGCAGCAGTCCCCCAAATACCAGTTGCAAATTAGTTGGTAGAACATTTTTTTTTAAGTTGCCCAAACAGTCACCGTGAGTCAAAATACTCTCAATTTGGGGTGATATATGTTGCCTTTTAAGGTGATCTCTGGCCTTATTGAGCCTAATGAATGGTGACTCCAAATGTCAGATTTTCCTCTTTTCCATTTGACCCTTAAGTTTTAGAGTGAATCACATTTATCACAGAAAGGTCAGCAGAATCTTTGAAGTGAAATATGTGCAGAGAAAGAGGGAAATTTAATGGTTAATGGGAAGTGGCTTTTCAGGATCCTTGCCAATGGGAAGCATGTGGTCAACCCTCTAGCTTTAGGAGAGGGGGATGCAGCTAACACGAGCCTACACACTCTGAGGGCAAGCACAGTCCTCGAAAACACAGCTCGGAAAGAGGGCGAGTGAGGGCATGCCTGTCCTTAGCCTTAACGGATAAATGTTACAAACCGTCCGTGTGTGTGTGTGTGTGTGTGTGTGTGTGCATGCACACACGTGCACATGCATGTTCAGCTACTAGGGCAGGGTACATAGCAAACTTCCAGGAACAATGTTTAAAATGTTGACTTAATGGCTACCGTATGCACTAAGTCTTGAATTTACAAAGATGACTGAAGATAGCCCCTGAATTATTAGGGCTCAGGATTCAAAAGATGATAGATGTCTAAAAATAGATTTCCCTTTGGCTTTCCTTGTGGCTCAGCTGGTAAAGAATTCGCCTGCAATGCGGGAGACCTGGGTTCGATCCCTGGGTTGGGAAGATCCCCAGGAGAAGGGAAAGGCTACCCACTCCAGTATTCTGGCCTGGAGAATTCCATGGACTGTATAGTTCATGGGGTCTCAAAGAGTCGGACACGACTGAGCAACTTTCACTTTCACTTCACTTTCTGTTATCTTGGGAAACTATTGCTGTTTCAAAACTCATGTCAGAAGTCAGTTCTCTCAAAAAACTTTCTGACTTCCTTCCAACTCTCCCTTTACAGATGTCCTTATCATTTGTTTTTTAATACATGTGCTTGTGTCTGTCCCCTTGCTAAAAGGTGAGCCACTTGGGGGCAAAGACTTGTGAGTCCAAACCTCACATTCATACATGACTACTGCTAAAATCATAGCTTTGACCAGACAAACGTTTGTTGGCAAAATAATGTCTCTGTTTTTTAATATGTTGTCTAGGTTGCTCATAGCTTTTCTTCCAAGGAGCAAGCAAGGATACTCTAAAGAGGTTTGATTTAAGGAATCAGCTTATATATCCTTGAAACATTTAGTAAATGGTCTTGTCCAGCTCTGCATCTCCCTTCCTTCCTTCTTTCTTGCCTTCACCCTTCCTTCCTGCTTCCCTCTCTCCTTCCTTTAGTTAAACGAGTTCTTCCTATTGCTACTCCTGTAGGCAATTCTGTATCTTTGCAATTCTATGAATGAGTAATATCTCCAGTCCTCTAAATACAAATGGATATCCAATCGCCTTGAAAGACAGTGGGTCAAATTTCTGACTACTGTATCTTGGGCACTCTTACCACTCACTATTCCTGTGGAGTTGATTTTGGAGCCTGCCATTTTCAGGATAAGCCAACTCTCAAAGAAGATAGTAGCTAATGGCAACCACAAAGGAGATGATAACAGGTTGATTACCAAACGCTGCTATGAAATAAGAGAAGAAAAAGAACAAATAGCTGGCCCCTAGGCTGGTGAGGTAGCTGCAGTTGTATGGCCCAATAGCAGGCATGTTCTATTTTCTATCCGATCTGGAAACCTCAATATCATCTTGTCCCTGGTCCGAAGTTTCTGGCACCACTGCCCCCCTCTTGCACACTGCCATTGTCACTCCAAATCAATGCATGTAATCAAACACCCAGGCAAACTGCCTGGCTCATGGAACACTTGATGTGCACCTACAGCCAATTTTTTTTTCCCATTCTAATGTTGTCACTCACTAATCATGGCTGTAAAATGTAAGGGTAAGATCACACTGCTGGTCAGCAGTTGCATGTTTTCATTGTGAGCTGGCTGTGGACCATTTTCTTTAGGAATGAAGGAAGTCATCCTGAACACACATTCATTTCTAGTAATTGCTTTTTCTTTTATATCACAATATGCCGGAGGATGCGTTTTTTGCTGTTTTTTGCTTTCCTGTGGGTTCCATTGCTTATTAACAGGTTTTGAGTTCTGTGTCTTCAGGTTTATTTCCTGATTTGAGGCAGGGACGTTTATAGAGAGCACTGCTAGGCTTCGGTGAGAAGATCTTGAGGGCAGATGGAGATAGAACACTTGGTCAGATACTTGGTCAGAAAACAAGAGAAGAGTCTAACTTTGCAAAATGTGTCCATAGATAATATCTACTGCTCTTGTCTCAAAAACTCTGTACAACTGGAAGATCAGGTTTTATTATACTGTCTTTACCAAGTCACTGGACATGAGTTTGAGCAAACTCCAGGAGATAGTGAGGGACAGGGAAGCCCTGTAAGCTGCAGTCCATGGGGTCACAAAGAATCCAACACAACTTAGCAACTGAACAACCCAAGAACAAGATTAAGAATGAACTCTGGGAGGTAGAAGTGACAGCCAAAGTTATTTACATGAAGAGTGGTGGAACTTACTTATAACAAAATCAAGTCCTGACTCCTGTGAATTCTTTATTAAATAGACCAATATAAAAGTTACAATAATGCAAACAGACCAGTTATAATTAACCAGATTTTTGCTTTATTCCAGAGGTCTACTGTGGCACCACCAGCTTTCATCTTTGTAACCTAAAAGACAGGCACTTTCCATCACAAGTTGAAGAACCCAAGGGAAGAGCTCTGTTGGCTGAGCTTAATGAAAAGCACAGCCCTGAGACAAGAAGAATGAATGACAGGCAGCATCTGGGTTACACGCTGAACCTGGGGTCAGAGGATAAAGTCCTATGATTGGTCACCTCATGAATCATGTTACGGCATAGGAGACAAGACGGTGCCCAAGAAAATGCAGTGCTAGATGGAGAAAAATATCTTCTGTGTGCTACAGAAAAGCTCTAGTGCAGTAATTGATGGGTGACAAGAAATGGAAATGATAAAGGATGGAAAAGAAAACTGGTCTGGGAAATCAAGTAATCTGGATCTATTCTATCACTTCCTAGATGTGAACAATCATTTTTTCACTTCTCTGGGCTTCAACTTAGCCATCTGTAACATGAGGAATCCCCAAAGTGGCTGCGTAGGAGAATAATTTTGGAGACTTTAAAACATATACTGTATTATTGAAAAGTCCAAACATGAGAAAATTATACACAGCTAATGAGAAAACTTAGAAAACTAATTATCTCTTGGTCAGAAATCAAGGACTACTACACTAAGTGACCTCTCTGGACATTTCTTATCTAAATATTTTATGATTATTTAAGATAAAGAGAAATGGGGGAGAGAAGCACAGAGAGAGAAAGAGAGAGACAGGATGAGGAAAAAGAACAGTTTCATGGCTGACCCAAGCTAGCTGTGCCATGTGCCACTCCATACTCCCAGTATGGTCTCTGCTGATAAACAATGAAACCCTGCCACATGCTTTCAAGCAAAGAAGATTCTCAAGACTTTCCAAATAAAGATCAATGGGCTCATTCTGCATGTAGACAATTTCATCAACAGAAACACACCATAGAAATAGACTACTCCCCGTGGTTTCCTGCCCTCCAGCTTCCATAGAGTCATAGCAGATGCTCGACAGCCTTATGGAGTCCCAGACTGCCAGCAGCTGTGCCTTGACTCCTGCTAATTAAGCCACCTATCACCTGACCAACAGTGCATTCCACATTTGGATTGCTTTAGCTGGGGCAACAGTCACACTAATCATTCACCTTGAGTGGAGAAGGTTTCAGACACAAAACAAGCCTCTTCCAGCACTGTCTGCTTCTACAGGGAAGGCAAAAGCTCCAACTGAAAGCAAGGATACAGTTTGGTAGGGATTAGTGGCATAGCTAGTGTTGAGTGTAAAAACAAATAGCTCAGAGATCATTCAGAGAAAGCAATGGCAACCCACTCCAGTACTCTTGCCTGGAAAATCCCATGGATGGAGGAGCCTGGTAGGCTGCAGTCCATGGGGTCGCTAACAGTCGGACACGACTGAGAGACTTCACTTTCACTTTTCACTTTCATGCATTGGAGAAGGAAATGGCAACCCACTCCAGTGTTCTTGCCTGGAGAATCCCAGGGATGGGGGAGCCTGGTGGGCTGCCACCTATGGGGTCGCACAGAGTCAGACACAACTGAAGTGACTTAGCAGCAGCAGCAGAGATCATTTAGTCAAGGAGTTCTCTACCAAAGTTTATGTTTGAATTACTTGGGGATTAGGGGTGACAGATCCCTGGACACCAGCCTGTCTGTATCAGAATCTCATGGGGGTGGGACTTCCGTGGTGCTCCAGTGGTTAAAAATCTGCCTGCCAATGCAAGGGACGTGGGTTTGATTCCCTGGTCTGGGAAGATTCCACATGCCACAGGCAACTGAACACATGTACCCTGCACTCTAGAGTCTGAGAGCTGCAACTGCTGAAGCCCGCACACCATAGGCCCTGTGCCCCACAAGGGAAGCCCAAGCACCATAACTAGAGAGTGGTCCCCACTCGCTGAAGACCCAGAACAACCAAAAAAAAAAAAATACTGTGGGGGTGGTCACATGTGTAGACTTAGGAAAACCCTTAGTTTACTCTGATGTGCTTACAGTTGACAACAGAATCCCCAGCTCTGTAACCAATATGGATACTGAGATCTAGCCTCATAAGGGGTTAACTTGAGAGTCGAACTCTGACTTTTTGAAAATTAAAAAAACAAAAAAATAAATAAATACAAGGTGAAGATTTGAGGTTTGAAACTATTGTGCAGTGTTTTGGGTTTTTTTTTTTCCTTTTTTTCTTTAAAAGCTAATTTAGACTTCCCGGGTTTTCCAGTTGCTAAGATTCCAAGCTCCCCATGCAGGGGCCCTGGGTTCAATATGTGGTCAGGGAACTAGATCCCTCATGCTGCGACTAAGAGTTTGCCTGTGGCAACTAAGACCAGACACAGACAAATAAGTAAATAATTAATCAAAACTAATTTTAAAATACGTATTTTTGTAACAGACAAGGTAGGAATGCAGCAATGACAATAAACCTCAATTCAGGGTCTCCTAACTGGCTTCTATTCTGCACGTCTATATATACTTGGAACAATATTATGAACGCACACACACAACTAGTTAATAGAGTTTATCTAAAAAAAAATGATGCTACTTCCTAGATTTGAATTTCAACCCCATCATTTCCTGTGAAGTTCATTAACCTCAGAGTCCTCAAGTATGAAATTGGGATAATGGTAATGCCTATTTCACAGAATTGTTGTGAGATTTGATTTTTTTTTTTTTTCAAAGTCATAGATGTAAAGCGCTTTGTTCAATGCTCGGCCTGTAAATGCTTGGACAATGTGACCTATGATTACGATTCAAAGCCTGAGAAACATGTTTCCACTTACAGTAGACACCAACATCTAGGCCACCTGGGCTTATATCCTGACCATGCTGTTTACTAAGAGCCATGATCCACTTGTCAGCGCTGGTCAGAGCAGGGTCTGGACCAACGTGAGTCTGAAGGAGGCTAACAGGGTGGAAAGCTGGAGCCAGCAGCCCTAACACTTTCTACTCAAACTGTGGACCATGGGGGCATCGTGACATCCAGATCACCTGGGAGCTTGTTAAAAAAGCAAGAATCTCGAGCCCCGCCCCAGACACACTGAATCTAAATATGCATTTTAACAAGATCCCTAGGTGATTCATACATATTATACTAAATTTTGAGACATACTACTTTCATGGCCCCAGTCCAGGTAAGGAAGATGCTGAAACAACAGCATAATAGTGCAAAAAAAAAAATGACAAAACAAAAATAGAATTTTCCAACAGTGGGTAAAGACAGTCTCAGAGTAAACCCACTGACAGGTAACTGACAGGTAATTTTACAGGGACAGAGCCAGTAAATGGAATTCTGTATTAGAAGGTTTTGCTATCTGGGACTATTCTTTAGGGTCAGTTCACTTAAAAGGGTCTATAATCCTGATCAGAGAGGTCAAAATATGGAGTGTAATACAAAAAAAAAAAAACACTTTCTGATTTCATGCCTCAGAGGCAAAATGAGAAGCTGAGGCAAAATTTCTGAGCTGGAGAAGCATCTGGGGCAAGAGAAAAGCTGAGCAGTCAGAGCAGGAAGAAATGGAATGGACTGCAGGAGTGGGGAGAGGTTGGCCCAAGAGTAAGGCGTTTCGGAGGAGTCGAGGGCACCCCGTCTCTCTCTCATACATGAGCAGTGAGGCACATACAACGTGGAGAACGTGATCACCAAGCAGCGGTCGTTTGGGGAAAAGCAAGATCATGAGACACGCGAGAGATTCAGGGCTCCTCTAGCCTGGCAGCACACTACCATGGTCAGGGAGAGTCTCAGAGGGAAGCGTCTGCCCCGGAACACTGCTCGACTATCAGGGGCAAGACGCTGACATTTCCAATTTCCCTAGAGGGCCCCACGTGATGCCACAGTGAGAAAGTGTCCTGGGGAGAAGGAGGAACATACTCCAAAGCACCCTCACGGTGAGTCATCACCAGAGATGAGTGAGGGAGACGCTGATCGCATGAGGGAGTGGGTTCAGAGTGAGCCAGAGACAGAGGCCAAGGAGAGGCCACTGATCAGTCATGTCTTCTTTCCTGGACTTAAAAATAACAGTAGCCATTGTGTGTGTGTGTGTGTGTGTGTGTGTGTGTGTGTGTGTGTGTAGGTGAGGGTGGGGGCAGTGGGTGGCATTCAAACCCTAAGCCAGTCATGAAAGAAAAAAGTATGAAAGTGAAAGCCACTCAGTCATGTCCGACTGTTTGTGACCCCATGAACATGCCAGGCCCCTCTGTCTATGGACATTCTCCAGGCCAGAAAACTGGAGTGGGTTGCCATGCCCTCCTCCAGGGGATCTTCCCAATCCAGGGATCGAACCCAGGTCTCCCTCATTGCAGGCAGACTCTTTACCAGCTGAGCCACCAGGGAAGCCCAAGCCAGTCATAGCTGTCCTTTATTGCGTTTTTATCTTGCATGTTGTTCTAAGTATCTCGTATACATTATCTCAGATCATCCTTTAGAACCACCTATAAAATGAGTACTATTATTATTTTCATCTTATTGATACAACATCGAAGCACAGAAAGTTTAATATATTTCCTGGGTCCACAACTCTGAACCTGCAGAGCTAAAACTCAGCAAATCGAGGATGCAGTCATCTGTGCTTTGAAGCTCCATGCCACTTGCCATCTCTCGGTTGGTGGACTATTGTTTCCCTTGCTTTCCGGTCAGGTAGTACCACGGCCTTGTAGTGGTGCAGAACTCTAGGAAAGACTCCTCCAAGGATCCCAATAAGCTTATGGTGTCCGGTGACAGATGGCGTTGTAGGAGTGAAGCCAACATATACAGGAAGCTCCATGTTTGCTCTCCTCTGATTTCCTGTTGTGGATCAGTTCATGATAGGATGTTAAGGATGACTCTTCCTGTGGTCTCAGATTCTGCAGAAGTCACAGATGCTGACAACGGAATTAACCAAGTCTAAGTACACTGTTGCAGTGCAGGTCTTGCAAACGTGATGGCCCTGTTGTTGTTCAGTTGTTCAGTCGTGTCCAACTGTTTGAGATCCCATGAACTGCACCATACCAGGCTTTCTTATCCTTCACCATTTCCTAGAGTTTGCTTAAATTCATGTCCATTGAGTCGGTGATGCCATCCAATCATCTTATCCTGTGTCACCCCCTTCTCCTCCTGCGTTCAATCTTTCTCAGAATCAGGACTCTTTTCCAATGAATCAGTTCTTTGCATCAGGTAGCCAAAGTATTGGAGCTTCAGCTTCAGCATCAATCCTTTCAGTGGATATTCAGGGCTGATTTCCTTTAGGATTGTCTAGGTTTGATCTCCTTGCTGTCCAAGGGACTTTCAAGAGTAAGTCCCCAGCACCGTCGTAGTTCAAAAGCATCAATTTTTTGACCCATAGCTGGTGGCTATATCAGAACTAGTCCATCTTATAAGTAGAGGAGGTCAGAAGTTGAAGACTTGTAGTGTAAATGCTGACCATTATTTTCTTGTTGTTATTTATTTGTTTTTTTCCTTTTCCTTTCTTTGGTAATTGAAGTGCCTGACTTACCAAAGGCATCCATACCAAGGAGGCACCATTTCAATGAGGTTTCTTGAATAAACACAACCATAGCCTAGACAGAGTGCCAGATGCACCCTCTCTGAGGCTTCCTTCCATTTCAGTTACTGACCACTTGCATTAATTTTTTTTTTCTCTTCCCATGATTTAAATTCTCACTTTTACGTTTTAATTCACCAATAGAGAATGAGCCCAAAAGACCCTAGATCTCAACCCTTGACTCCAATGAGAGGAAAATCCAGGCATGCTCTTCCCTCCCCTGACCTCCCTCCCCACTGGACATCTCTATATGGTCCAGTGGACTCTCTGTGTAATTCCAGGTCTTGCAAGTAATAAGCTTCCATTTTTTCAAAGTTTCTGATGGTTATTTCTTGAAGGCAATCATAATAAGAACCACAAGGACTCATCCAACCGTGACATTGGTTTTTGACAGGCTAAGCACAGCTGGAAAAGGCTGGAAGACCTACTCTGACCAGGGTTGTAGGTCTGTAAATTCTTGCTCACCAGGAGGAGAAGAGGGCTTTCTGCCCTTTCACCGTAAAGCTAAGGGCTTCAAGGGAATCAGAGAACTGGTTGTGTGTTCCTTAAAATCCAGGGGGCTTAAGGATTGATGCCTGATTCAAACAGAAGTCTAAAGACAAAAGGTGTTTGCTGGAGTGATGAGGATAACCACTGGAAGTGAAGAATAAGATAGAAGCAGAGACAGCAGCCGGGGCAGACCACCCTTGCCAAGGGGCTGACCCAGACCTTCTTGCTTGGGGAGGTTCCTCTTTGAACCACCTGGGGAGGCACCAAGTAGGACTAACTCCCACTGAACATCTGCAAATCACAACGCTGCTGGCCACGAAACAGCATTTCCACCTTCCCACTACCACTCCTCTCCACCTGCTCTGTCCCTGGAAGATCAAAGGCAGTACAGGGAGAGTGAGAAGGAGACGAAGAAAAATAGAATGAACGGGTGAAAGTACCTTTCTCAGCCTCTTCCCGAATGTTTTCTGGTCTGAGACAGAAGGGGAAGCCAAGGGGAAGAGAAAGGTTTTAAATTGGATGAGTGACCACGTGGGTGGAACTGGACATTTTAACACCTGAAAGTTACCAGGAACATTATAAGAAACAGTCCAGATCCCACCCACAAACTACAGAAAGCTTCATCAGAACTTTGCAGACACAATGTGACACAGCTGGTCTGCCTGCCCCCTGGCAAGTCCAGCTCCTGCTTTGTTACCTTGAGGATTTCGTTGGATCCCAGCTCAGTCCCTGCTCTGCATTTTTTAAAGCCCTCTGCAAACCTCCAACTTCATGCCAGTCCTTGCATGCACGTACCCAGTGCTTTCAGATGGCACATCACGGCCCCACGCCTCTATTCTGGGTTTTCTCATATTTTCTAGGTTATTACGGGAAGAGATGGCAAAGGACTGGAAATAAGGCAGCAATGTCCTCTTATTATATCTGAAGCTCCATTTGAAGGCATGTAAACATGCACGAGTGTTCTGTATAATCACACATTTGTATGTATTATCATTTGCTATTAGTTTTATTTCTCTTGTTTTAAACGTTATTATCCAAACAAGCTGGGCACAAGCTTTCTGTACTTGTCCCACCATAAATAAACAAAAACGCCTAAACACAATTTGTAATATGTCATCTCCAGACCACAGCTAGGATGCTGCATAAGTAGAAAACCAAAATTAAATCAAACTGGGCACCATGCCCAGACCACTGGCTTCCGGCAAACAGACGCAGAGGGAGAAAGAAAGAAAAGACTAAATTGTAAGAAACCGGTGAAATAGCAGGGAAACCATGGTAATTAACCCTAGGACCGGTTTGTCTGTTCTGGAGCCCACCTTCTAGTTACCTCTGGAAACTTGAAATGTTGAAAATTACCTATTTTTGTTTGGAGTAAATCTCCATTATTGGCATTTCCCAATTTTCTGATGGGAAAGCTAGAGAAAAAGCACATTCTTTGTTATTCTGCAGGTGCAGGTCATTTTCTTTAGCCATCTAATACTTTCTTAAAAAGTAAAATAATAGTAAAAGTAGGGTCAATAATAGTAATCACAATGACAAAATCAGTAGCAGCGGCAACTATAGTCACAAGATCTGCTCCCCTTACCTGGTGAATTTAGCAGATGCCAGGGTTAGGGTTAAGGGTTAAGGATTAAGGGTTAGGGTTAAGGGTTAAGGTTAAGGGTTAAGGGTTAGGGTTAGGGTTAAGGTTAGGGTTGAGGGTTAGGGTTGAGGGTTAGGGCTGCCTCACTCACACCCCTCAGCGCATCTGAGTCTTCCTAGACCTGGCAGGTGGGCAGCTCCCAACCTCAAGCATGTGGTCCTTTTCCTTCTCTCCTCTGCCTAAGGGCTTACCCAGCACCATGAGTGCTGGAGCATGTTCCACCGGAGGCAGTCACAGATCGTGGGCAGAAGGAATAGACAACCAGGGACCAACGATTAATCAACTTAGGATGGCAGTCCCTGAGTTAAAACTCCAGACTTTCTGGTCTGTTGTTGGACAATTTGAAGTTTCTTTAGCAGACCTTGGGGGGCTTGAACCCGAGTCCCACTGTGGAATCCCTCCCACGAGTGTGCCTTGGCTTTTCTCTCCCCTCTGTATCATTTTCCCTCCTTGTAGGATCACCCCCCCATAAAAGGGGTTTAAATGGTAGAGCCCTTGAAGACAAAGACAAGAGCAAAGCTCTGGTCATACATTATCCTTTGACTTCTAATAGCAGTGCAATAAAAGAGGCACTATTAATATTTTTAATATTTTACATATGAGACTAACACTCAGAGTTAGCAACTTACTCTGTGAAACTACTTGAGAAGCAGAGCTATCCATCTAGAAAATAGAAGAGTGGACAGAAACAAAAGTGTGAAAGATCAGCGATACCACAGTTAAATCCGTGCCAGGAACTGACTAGTTCCAGACTTCATTTAAATGGATATTATAAACCCCTATTTGTTTAAACCATTTTTAGTCATGTTTTTTGGTTACTTGCAACCAAAACCACCGATTGAGAGTAATTGCATATTTACTGTAAATTAAAATCTAATATGCTGTTTAAAAATCTCTCTTTCAGCATAAAGCATTTGCAAAGAAAATCATATGCATTTCCCAGTATCATCTTACGATTTGTATGACTTTTAGTGGAAAATAATAAAGTACAATGAGGACGCTTGCCTACTAATTTGCTTTTGCCCCATAAAACAACATTCTCCATACAAAATGCCCCCTTAGAGTTATGGCTTCCAGAAGTGAGAAAGTAGAATAGAGACCACCTTGTTGTAACCACCGCCTGATATGAGCGTCCCTGCATTTGGGCGTGCTTGTCTCTCTTCTCCCTGAGCATGAACTAACCACTGTTTGTGTTTAGTTGCTCAGATGTGTCCGACTCTGCAACCCTGTGGACTATATAGCCCGCCAGGCTCCTCTGTCCATGGAATTCTCCAGGCAAGAATACTGCAGTGGGTTGCCATGCTCTCCTCCAGGAGATCTTCCCAACCCTAGGATCAAACCCATGTCTCCTGCCTGTTGGGCATTGCAGGCAGATTTTTTACTGCTGAGCCATCCATTATACTGGGCAGCCTATTTCTTTGATACGGATATATAATACTCTATAAAGTTCTTTCCTTTTGAAGGATTAAAGTCTATTACCTCTCTAGAATCTCATTTGTCAAGCCTGTTTCTGACCCCTAGGGCTAAACATAAGTTTATTAATTCTCCTATATTTTACAAAGATAACTATCTTGCCTTTTCACCGCTAAAAATCAACATACCCTTTCATTCACTCAGTAAATATTTGTCATCTATTATGTATCAGGTACTGTTTTAGATATCAAGAATAGTATAGTGAATAAACTGGGCAATGTGCCTGCTTTCTTGGAATGAAATTCTAGCAGAGAGGAGCAGATGATAAATGAATAAACAAGATAGAAGCGTCTGTTATAAAGACTGAAATCAAAAAGAGAGGAATGTTGTAATATGCAGAGGTTTCCAGGGGAACGTCTTTAGATGAGTTAGGCAAAGAAGTCTGACCCCAAAAGGTAACATATAACCTGAACTCTGAGCGCTAAGAAGTAGCAAGTCATAAGATGTAGAGGAAGAATTTTTCAGGAAGAGAAAAAATATAATGTAAATCCCTGTGTGTGTATGTGTGTGTGTGTGTGTGTGTTTTCAAGATTGCTTTAGCTATTTAGGATCTTTTTGTCATTCTACAGACATTTTAGGAGTTTTTTTTTCTATTTCTGTGAAAAAAATTCACAGGATTTTGATAAGGATTGCACTGAATCTGTAGATTGCTTTAGGCAATACGGACATTTTAACAATGTTAATTCTTCTAATCCATGAGGCAGAATATCTTTCCATTTCTTTGTGTCTTCTTCAATTTCTTTTTTTATGCTTGCACTAATTTTTAAATTGCATTTTACTCCTGGCTGCATCGGGTCTGGGTTGCTGTTCAGGCCTTTCTCTAGCTGCAGTGAGCAGGGCCTGCCCTCAGGTTGTGGTGCCGGGGCTTCTCGCTGCAGCGGCTCCTCCTTTTGCGGAGCGCGGGCTCTAGGGCGTGCTGGCTGCAGTGGTTGCAGCCTGCGGGCTCCTTGGCTCTAGAGCACAGGCTTAGTAATTGTGGCGCAAGGCCTTACATGCTTGGCTGCATGTGGCATCTTCCAGGATGAGGGACTGAACCCGTGTCTCCTGCGTTGGCAGCTGGATTCTTTATGACTGAGCAACCAAGGAAGCCCTCATCTTCAATTTCTTTCAGCCACATCTTATAGTTAACAGGTCTTTCACCTCTTTGATTAAATTTATGCCTAGATATTCTTTCTGTTGTGATTATAAATGAGATTATTTTCTTAGTTTTCCTTTCTGCTAGCTCATTGTCAGTAGAGAGAAATAAGGTAGATTTTTGTGTAATGCTTTTGTACTCTGTAATTGTACTGCACTCGTATATTATTTGTAATAGCTATTTGGTGGAGCTTTTAGAGTTTTCTGTATATGAAATCATGTCATCTGCATATAGTGAGAGTTTTACTTTTTCCTTTCCAAATTGTTTGCCTCTTATTTCTTTTTCTTGCTTAATTGTTGGATCAGTGGCAAGAGTGGGCATTCTCATCTCACTTCTGATCTCAGAGGAACTTCTTCCAGTTTCTCTCCTTAATAACTGAGTGTGATGTCAGCTGTGGGTGTGTCATACATGGCTTTCGTTATGCTGAGGTACAGTCCTTCTGTAACAATTTTACATGTTTTATGAAAAATTATACAATTCTATGAAAAATATTTTACATAAATGGGGTTGAATCTTGTCAAGTGAACAAAGCTGGAAGTATCACACTCCCTGATTTCAAATTATGCTACAAAGCTCTGGTAATGAAAACAGCATGATTCTGGCAGAAAAACAGACACATAGACCAATGGAACAGAACTGAGAGCCCAGGAATGAACTCACAGATATATGGACAGTTAATTTTCAACAAAGGCGCAAAGAAGACACAATAGATATAGGATAGTTTCTTCAATAAACAGTGTTGGGAAAACTGGACAACCACATAAAGCAAAATGAAATTAGATCACTATCTCACACCATATACAAAATCAGCTCAAGATGGATTTAAAACTTGAATGAAAGACTAGAAATCATAAAACTCCTAGAAAAAAACAAACCTCTTTTGGATTCGATTCAGTTCAGTTCAGTTCAGTTCAGTCGCTTAGTCATGTCCGACTCTTTGTGACCTCATGAATCGCAGCACGCCAGGCCTCCCTGTCCATCACCAACTCCCGGAGTTTACTCAAACTCACCTGCATCGAGTCAGTGATGCCATCCAGCCATCTCATCCTCTGTCGTCCCCTTCTCCTCCTGCCCCCAATCCCTCCCAGCATCAGAGTCTTTTCCAATGAGTCAACTCTTCGCAGGAGGCGGCCAAAGTATTGGAGTTTCAGCTTTAGCATCATTCCTTCCAAAGAAATACCAGGGCTGATCTCCTTTAGAATGGACTGGTTGGATCTCCTTGCAGTCCAAGGGACTTTCAAGACTCTTCTCCAATACCACAGTTCAAAAGCATCAATTCTTCGGCACTCAGCTTTCTTCACAGTCTAACTCTCACATCCATACTTGACCACAGGAAAAACCATAGCCTTGACTAGATGGACCTTTGTTGGCAAAGCAATGTCTCTGCTTTTTAATATGCTATCTAGGTTGGTCATAACTTTCCTTCCAAGAAGTAAGCGTCTTTTAATTTCATGGCTGCAGTCACCATCTGCTGTGATTTTGGAGCCCAAAAAAATAAAGTTTGACACTGCTTCCACTGTTTCCCCATCTATTTCCCATGAAGTGATGGGACCAGATGCCATGATCTTCATTTTCTGAATGTTGAGCTTTAAGCCAACTTTTTCACTCTCCTCAATTAATATGCATAATTGCATCATCTAACAACTAATACCAGATTATTTAATACTTATCTCAAGATATTGACTTTCCTAAACTTCCTAAGAGTGTCACCTTACAGATACTACCAAGCTCTAGGTTCAGATTTCTCATCTGTAAAAATAGAAGACCTGATTAGACAACAAATTCTTTTGAAGGGTAAATGAGGACATAGAGATATATAAATGCTTTGTAAATTTCAGAGTGTTGTTTACATGGGTACAGTTTCCAGTGTTGCATTTTTCCTTCTCTAAACTAAATGTTCTCAATTCATTCTCTCTTCCTTATATGACATATTCCATAGCTCCCAGTTTCCTCTTTATCCTGGTCCCCCACTTCAATGCTTAATATACAATATTTATAGCAACTGTGTAATTCCAAGCATCAGTTTTCTTTCTGTTGGTTCAAATTTGTCTCGAACTTTTACAAAGAGCATGGCAGGACAGCCTACAGTGTCTGAGAGCAAGAACAGAGACAGAAATTAAGGCCACTGGATTCTATATCAGGTAGCAACATCACCTCTTAGCGGGACCTGACACATTCTCACTGATCTTGTGGTGAGTTTATCCACTTCTGTGATGGGCATAACAGCTATCAGGATTAATTGGATGAAATGAATGTGAGAAGAACTGCTGAACTCGAGGGACACAGGTAATACCAATATTATCCCTGATCCATCCTCTTATGGAATTAGCAAATTGTCTCTTAATGGATCTGAAGGTACTGCGATGCCATAGTGTATCCTTAGCAGTAATTTGTTCAATGAAACCTGGTACAGTGGCCGTGACATTTGAGTGAAGCACCTGGCACACAGCAAGGCATTCTCTCTCCTCTCACAGTGATCTCAGTAACACGGGCTGAGGAAAATGAAAGCAAAAACTCCAAATATACATACGCCTTACAAAAAAAGAGCTTATCCTCTGACAGCCTTTTCTCTAAGCAAAGCACACTTATGAATGAAAGTACTGTGAACAATTATGTATTTATAATTACAAGTATATACATTGTATGCAAATTATACTTAT
The DNA here is from genome assembly GCF_032452875.1 of Bos javanicus. NCBI lineage: Eukaryota > Metazoa > Chordata > Mammalia > Artiodactyla > Bovidae > Bos > Bos javanicus. Next base: position 5,811,151 of record NC_083881.1, read on the forward strand.
ATATATATGCTGTTGTATCAGCCTATATCTATCATCTGTTTATCTACCTGCATATCTAGAGAATGGCATTTATATATATTCTTCCTAATTCTCAAAACAAATTCATGAGGTAGACCGTATTATCGACATTCCCCATTTCATAAGTCAGACAGAAAAAGATAAATGCCCTATGACATTGCTTACATGTGGAACCTAAAAAATACGACAAACTAGTAAATATAACATAAAGTAAGCAGACTCACAGATATAGAGAACAATTCAGTGGTTACCAGTGAGAAGGGGAGGGGCAATATAAGGGTGGAGGAGCGGGAGGCATGAACTGTCGGGTGTGAGATGGACTCGAGGATGTGCAGTACAATAAGAGGAATACAGCCAATGTTTTGTAATAACTGTAAGTGGAAAGTAACATTTAAAAATTGTGCAAAATTTTTAAAAAATCCCCATTTCAGAGATAAAAATACAGAGGATTAGAAGTTTTACACAGTCAAGTTACCTAGCTAAAATTGAGGTCTTAAGATTTGAGCCTGATTTTGTTTGGTTTTAACGTCTGTGCTTATTCCATTGCCAAGCGTTTATTCGCTTTTGCCCTATTTCTCTCCTAATAAAACTCTCATCAGTATCTCCACCACCATCATCAGCATCATTATTTTTAGCATATGCCTTTTGTTGAGTGTCTACCGTGAACATCATTTCACTTCCCCGCAAACACTCTGAAACGGCTACTATTATACAGAACAAGGGGATGAATCCTAGAAAGATTCATTTTCTTCTTTCAGATTAATATCCAGCAAATGTAGGTCTTTGATACAAACAAATCCCCATCCATCACAAACCTTTGTGCATTGACTAAAGACAAGATTTTTTTTTAAAAAACTGTGAAAATAGAGACTACTAGATATGTGATAAATTAAATTTTAGGCCTTTGAAATAAAGAAGAAATATATATGAAACCATTCCTCTTAGTCTCAATCAAATTGTGTAAAATGGCCCTCAGCCAGCTAAGATCAGACTGGACATGACATATAGAGAGTATATAAACTTAAAAAAAGCATAACTTTTCCAAGAGGAGCTAAAAATATTAATAGAAGACTAAGGAAAAAACATGATGAATTTAGGAGATTGCAAATAGTTATGCCAATCTAGGTGAAATAAAAGAAAACTTAGAGTTTAAATCCTAGAATACTTGGCAATAGGTTTTCAATGTGGCCTGTGAGTGATGTTTTTATTCCATCCTCTTCCTCTTCTCTTTCTAAAAGTATTTTGCAGAGAAACAAGCAAAGATTATAAATTATATTTTAAACCTAGTATCAGAATTTATCTTACGAATAAGATTGCATTTTGTTTAGTAAGACATTCTGGCAGATCTTTTTAACTATGAAAAATAGGTTTCAGATTATGTCCCAAGAAGGAGGAAAGTAAGCTAAGAAAATAAAACAAAAAACAAGAATGCATTGTATACTAATAGGTATTGATAGTAAATTAGTTAGCTCTTACTGTAAACCACAAGTATTTATAGATACATTATCTGCTTATATGCAATAAAATTCCTTTAATTTTTGTAATCATATGAAGTAGGTTGTTCCCAGCTGGTGCTAGTGGTCAAGAACCTGCTTGCCAATGCAGGAGACATAAGAGACGCTAGTACCATCCCTGGGTTGGGAAGATCACCCGGAGGAGGAAATGGCAACCCACTCCAGTGTTCTTGCCTGGTAAACTTCCATGGATAGAGGAGTCTGGCAGGCTACAGTCAAAGGGACTGAAAAAGTGTTGGACATGACTGAGTGACTGAGCACGCACGCACGTGCTATACCATAGGACCACAGGACTGTCAGTGTTGGGGGCTTGAAAACACAAGAGACGTAGTCATCAAGGGGATATAAAGATTTATGTCCTCAGGCTTTGAGCGTTGCCCAGGATGAATCTCAGAAAAGATATTGGGACGTTTGTGCCCATACATTTAAATAGCATCTAAATCTTTTAATCTAAACGAGGTTCTCTAATTCTCTAGTTAGATGAATAGATAGATGATAGATAGAATGTTTTAATTAAAAATAAAGCATTAATCATTATCTCTTGATAAATTTAAAATGCTTCCTCATTTATTTCAATTGTTATTTGGTTTTTCCCCATTTTTATTTCTAATATAATATGATATGCAAAACAAATGTCAAATACCAACATGACTACACATTCCTGAACTGTTGGATCACTGAGTTAAAATTTTTCCAGCAAGCAATATTGGCATGTTCCATAAAAAAATTTTGGCAATTAGGTAATTTTATTCATTTATTCATCACTTCATGGTAAATAGATGGGGAAACAGTGGAAACAGTGACAGACTTTATCTATTTGGGCTCCAAAATCATTGCAGATGGTGATTGCAGCAATGAAATTAAAAGACACTTGTTCCTTGGAAGAAAAGTTATGACCAACCTAGACAGCATATTAAAAAGCAGAGACATTACTTTGCCAACAAACGCCTGTCTAGTCAAAGCTATGGTTTTTCCAGTAGTCATGTATGGATGTGAGAGTTGGACTGTAGGGAAAGCTGAGTGCCGAAGAATAGATGCTTTTGAACTCTGGTGCTGGAGAAGACTCTTGAGAGTCCCTTGGACAGCAAGGAGATCAAACCAGTCCATTTTAAAGGAAATCAGTCCTGAATATTCATTAGAAGGACTGATGCTGAAGCTGAAACTCCAATTCTTTGGCCACCTAATGCAAAGAACTGACTCATTTGAAAAGACCCTGATGCTGGGAAAGATCAAAGGTGGGAGGAGAAGGGGACAACAGAGGATGAGATGGTTGGATGGGCTCAGTGGACATGAGTTTGAGTAAACTCCAGGAGTTGGCGATGGACAGAGAGGCTTGCTGCAGTCCATGGGTTCGCAAAGAGTTGGATATGACTGAGCAACTGAACTGATTCATTTATTCACTTATTCACCATTGCATGAACATTTCTTCACCACATTTTCCCAAAAGATGTACTAGGCAATAGAGAGGTCAATATTCAATGGAAGCCTGGTAAGATGTTACGGTGCTACTTGTCCTAATGGAAGATGATGTGAGTAACGAGATGAAATGTGATTAAAATGGTACTCTATTGGTATTCTGGCCAGGAATTTAGAAACAACCTGTTTTTTCCTGGCTGCACCACTTCTGTTACTGGAAAGGAAATGCACACAGGGCATGGGAAATTCGCCCTCACTCATTGTGCTGTGTTTCTGTCTCAAGCCCCAGGTAGGAATCAGTAAACTCAACTAAGCCATTTGGTGGCCTCGCTGTGTCTATACCAAGAAGGCCTACATTTGGCTAAACAGAAGCTATTCATAAGGCAAGTTAAGGTATTTTTCCATAATGATGCTGCTAAAACCTCAGGTCTCACTACTATTCTGATGCAAAAAAAAGACATAACCGAAGAGCATCTGCTGCTCCTGACTTCCTTGCAGGTGCGAGGCAGCCAGAGAGTATATGTTGGGGCTGCAGATGAAGATGGAGCCGCTGTCTGCTCCATTGCTCTTCTGGACGAGACAGCAGATTCGCACTCAGCAGCAAGTTTTCAAGGATAGATACACCAAGGGAATGACAGAGTGTGCACTAATGAGAAAGCCTGAATCAGTTCAGCAAACCTAAGGGTCTTGATCTCTCAGTGTGTGTCTAAAAGCAAAACTGCAGAGCAGAAGAGGAGAACTAGTCATGCCTAGTCTAGACTACAGAACATTCACTAACCTAATTTGTTGTTGCTGTTCAGCTTAATCTGGACCACAGAACATTCACTAACCTAACTTGTTGTTGTTGTTCAGTGGCTAAGTCATGTCCAACTCTACCAACCTAAAGACACCCCTGAAGTGTTACTGCCTGTCCCTGCTCTGGGGTCTGCCCCTTAAAGGGGAGAAGAAGAGGCATGATTTCTATGGAGGCCACAGGAATATATACAAACATTGGGCTGGAAGAATGAGAGAGACCTACGTGCCCATATCACAGCACAGGGAGAGTCAAAAGGAGCAGAAAAGTAATAAGCAGGTGCTCACAGCCAGGACATGGAAGCAACCTAGATGTCCATCAGCAGACGAATGGATAAGAAAGCTATGGTACATATACACAAAGGAGTATTACTCAGACATTAAAAAGAATACATTAAAACACCAATACAGTACACATATATATGGAATTTAGAAAGATGGTAATGATAACCCTGTATGTGAGACAGCAAAAAAGACATAGATGTATAGAACGGACTCTGTGGGAGAGGGCAAGGGTGGGATGATTTGGGAGAATAGCACTGAAACATGTATATTATCATATGTGAAACAGATTGCCAGTCCAGGTTTGATGCATGAGACAGGGTGCTCAGGGCTGGTGCACTGGGATGACCCTGAGGGACAGGATGGAGAGGGTGGCAAGAGGGGGCTTCAGGATGGGGGACACATGTACACCCATGGCTAATTCGTGTCAATGTATGGCAAAAAAAGAAAAAACCACTGCAGTATTGTAAAGTAATTAGCCTCCAATTAAAATAAATAAATTTTTTTTAAAAAGAGTTCCTGTCAACCATCCTCTCGGGCTGCCTGATGGTCCCAGGACTCTGAAACTTAGCTATGAACCACTCCTATGTTGCATGAAAGAACCCTAACATAATGAATTTGTACACTCACTGCCTTTAATGATTAACAAATGAAGAAGATAGGCAGATAACATAGTAACAGTCATATAAACTCTTTGAGAGGCTATCATGACCTCTGTGCTTTAGCCCAGAGAATTAAGAGGCAGGATCATACTTTTCCAGCAACCACAGAAAGAAACTCAGCCCTGAGCTTCATACCCAGGACTTGCTGATCCTGAAGAGAATGCTTTTCCCAGCAGAACTGGAGATGATTCCAAAGGAAGTCGCTTCCGTAGCACCTCTCAGAGGCTCCTCTGAGTCTATGAAAATGGACTTGAGCATTCTTCCAAGGCCTCAGATCTCTTATTTTGAAGATGCATTTGATATTAGAGGAGCAAAAAGACAAGTCTCTCAGAATCACTGAATAACTCAGGTGGTAACCGGTGCCTCTGGAATGAAAAAAGTACCATGGATGAAATGGGAAGTGTTTCACATGTGTCTTATGAAATTTCTCTGAAAACATTGCTACAAGAGAAGTTCGATGTGTATCAGCCTACATATTTCTTAATGTCACCAGAATAACCTAGGAAATTTAACATCAGCTAAGTGTGAGGTGGCTCAGATGGTAAAGCATCTCCCTGCAATGCAAGAGATCCGGGTTCAATCCCTGGGTAGGGAAGATCCCTGGAGAAGGGAATGGCAACCCACTCCAGTATTCTTGCCTGGAGAATCCCATGGACGGAGGAGCCTGATAGGCTACAGTCCACCGGGGGTCGAAAAGAGTCAGACACAACTGAGCTACATCACTTTCACTTTCAAGTGTGAGGCAAAGAGCTCTGTAGATACAGAAACACTGAGATCTACATACTGCCCTGTACTGAGCTTATAGGATGACTGTATCCGAGTTGCTTCTTCTTTATAGAACTCAGTTTCTCCTTTGAAAGTGAAAAAATCAGCTGGAGAAACAGTGGGTCTTTGAGGATAGCTCATTTGTAAGGCTTTAGGTTTGTATGTGCATCCTAAATCATTTCAGTTGTGTCTGATTCGGTATGATCCCATGAACTGTAGCCCACCAGGCTCCTTTGTCTGTGGGGATTCTCCAAGCAAGAATACTAGAGTGGGTTCCAATGCCCTCCGCCAGGGGATCTTCCCGACCCAGGGATCAAACCCACTTTCTTACATCTCCTGCATTGGCAGGTGGGTTTTTTATCACTAGTACTACCTGGGAAGCTCTAAAGGCTTCAGGTTTGCATTCTGCTAAAAAGTTGGGGTGAATTCAGTGTTAGCGTAGCACATTTTTTTTCTCTCTTCACTCTCTCTAGAAAGGAAAAACACTTAAAGGAATGAAAGAAAGAGTTGAAGATGCAGAAAAGGGCATGAGTTCACTCCCTGCAGGCAGCTGGAGAGGAGATAAGGCTTCTCCTATTTGTGATTTGCCTTCTCCCCTCCCACATAGCTGCGGTGGCAAATGAGGCTCATTAGAACCTCCTATTGATTAAGTGTCTGCCTTTGGAAGGTCATTTGGGACTAACTCAGTTTGCAGAGCAAGAAAAAGTGGGATGAGTGGCTCAGACTGGTTCTACACTGTTAGGGAATTGGGAGAGTGTTTTATGTGCCTCCCAAAGTTACCAGTGACACAGGAGACAAGGATGACCCAGAGAGACGCTGGTAAATGGAGTCCACGGTTGCTCTGTCTGTCCCCTCTGCCTTATGCCAGCAGCACCCAGCGAGAGGACACTATCTGAACATGGAACTATTTACCAAGTCCCGGAAATTTAGCTTATCTGGAGGTTTGTGTTTAACTGTAATTGTCTGCATGGAGCCTGCTGAGAATACACACTCTTGGTTTTAGAATGGGCCCAAGAATAACCATGTTCAAGCATTACAATTCTTTCCATTATGAATACAACACCCCAGAGCAGGTTTCTAAGGGCCCTGACAACTTGAATTACTGTCTTTTCCTACTCAGCCGCCTCAGATTGAGCTGACAATGAAATGGCTTTAAACAATGTCATGCCTCTTTACCCTCAGACTCAGCCTCCAGAACCTCAGTCACACTCCAGTGCCACATGCGAGGAAGGGAGTGTTGGATCAAGAGGCAAAGGGTTCAGGGATTCTCTGGGCAGCTCTGTGGCCGATGAGCCATGCGACCTTGGCAAAGGTCATCCCCAGCTCCGGCACCCACTTTCCATCTCAGAGCAAAATGAGAGGTTAGATAAACCAAAGAAGCTTTCTGACTCTTTCCGATTTCTAATTCAATTCCACAAACATTTGCAGAGTTTATATGTGTTACAGTCACCGTGCTAGACAGCTCCCAGCTGTATAATTTATTTTTTATTCCATTGAAAACTAGAGTCAGGTAATTTTCATGCAATTTTTAGCACAAAATCACTGGACTGGGAGTCGCACGCCTCAGGTTTTACTTACAGCTTCATCACTAAATATTTGTGTGATCTTTCCAAAGTTCCATCAGCCATCTGGGCTTTAGTTTCTTCATCTGTAAAAGGAGATGGAAGAATGAGGGGCTATGTTGAGAGTTCACAGCAGCCTGAGAGTACTTTTTTGTCCACCAGTCCTATAATCACCACCCTCTGAGTGAACATTCTATGCCAGGTGGTTGGATAAGAACTGGGGGTGCAGAGAAAAACCAACTATCTGGAAAGTTGTTTAAAGCAGTCCAAAAGGACGAGCAGTTACATTTATTCCATTTTGACTCAGCCTTGTTCTGGACATCTCCCTGGAGCGCACTGTGCCCACGAAGCCAGCCACTTACCTCCTTTCACTGTGCTGCTCTGGGACAGTGGTCTCCAGTCCACGTTCACTGGGACCTTCAGAATTTTGCAGGACTGTCACATGAGAGACGATTTATATTGTTGAGTCTAATTCAGGAGGTCAGAATTTAAATTCTCATTGCTTGCTCCTTCTCTCCCTCCCCACCCTGCATCCCTCCCTCTCTCTTACCATTTCTCATCATCCGGCTGCTCTGTCTTCTAGATGCAAGGACCCTCCCTTGATTCTTCACAGACTACACCCTTTGTTCTGCCTTGGTGCTCATGCCTAGTCACTCAGTCGTATCCAACTCTTTGTGACCCCATGGACCATAGCCCACCAGGCTCCTCTGTCCATGGGATTCTAGGGGCTGGAATACTGGAGCAGGGTTGCCATTCCCTTCTCCAGGGGATCTTTCTGACCCAGGGATGGAACCTGGGCCCCTGCATTGCAGGCAGGTTCTTCACCATCTGAGCCACAAGAGAAGCCCTTGGAGTCTTTGCCTTTGTTGTTCTCTCTGCTTAGAAATCTTTCTCCAGAGGTTGTTTTCTTTCTTTCATTCAAAAGGACTGACTCTTGGTCAAAATTCTGATTCTAAATCCAGCATTTCCTCCCAAGGGAACATTTTTCCCCATGAGTCATTTACAGTGATATGTTTCAAATATATATAAAATACATATTTCTAATATATATCTTTATTTTTCTTGTTCCTATTCTTAGTCCACCTAATTTTAAATTCCATACTGTTTTGGAAGCCTAAGCCTAGATAAATGACTGGAAACTAACAAGCATTCAATGGTGATTTCTTACACACATACACACAGAGAACTAACAGACATAAAGTCTGAGGGCCCAGAGTCGGCTCAATAAATGCCAAATTTATCTAAACCAAACTTTCCTGGAAATGGAAAGGGGATATTCATGAAACTCTGAGGCAGAATGGAAATGAAAGGTCAGGGGTTGGGCGGGGGTGAGAGATGAGACAGGCGATGTCCCAGGGGGTAAATCATGTAGACACTTGGCTGTCACAGGAATATATCACATTTTATTGTTTAGATAATATAGAGCCTGTGAAGGGTATATTAATCAGGGTCGTTGTTTAAAAAATAAAATCAATCTAGCTATCTTAAGCAGGAGAAGAAATATTTATTATATTTCAGCACTCCCAGAATCTCTGGGGGGATCAGATTTCCCGGGAACAGCCATAAATACAGCAGCTCGGCACATCGCAGGTCCCATCTAGCAGAAACATGCTGCCCTCACTGTCCCGGGCACCTGTGACTCCATAACTGGATGCCAGAAATACCACCATCACTCTCTCAGAGCAATAGCTCAGGTGGCTCACATCAGCCTCTGGGTTTCAGAAAGCACACCTGCTTTGCAGAACCTAGGAGCTACATGAACTCTAGCTGCAAGAGTGTCTTGGAAGTATAGATCTTATCTTTTCAGCCTCCTCAACACAGAAAGATTTATTAGGAGGCTAGGGATGGGTGCTAACGGAGCCAGCCCACTCTAGCTTCCATCTGGAGCCCCCCCTCAGGAGCATGACTCAGTCTAGAAGAGAATGTCAGACAACCGGGCGAGTATTTCAGAGAAGGGATGTCTGCATGGGGTGGGACTGGCCACTTTCTAAGTCACCTTCCAACACTGAGATTCTCTGTCTATTTGGGGATCAGCTTCTTGAATAGGATATACGTTAGGAGAACAACATTATTCTTATTGAGCAATTACTATGCTCCCAATGCTGGGCTGAGTATCTTGCTGGTACTGGTTCATAAAATCCTCTTAGATACCCTATGAGGTATGTGATGAAAACCCTCTCTACCCCTTTATGCTCCCTCTGCCTGTCTCAACACACATCTTCCCTGGGCCGGAACTGTCTGTCCCAGAGGAGGAGAAGTTGAGAGAAGCTGAAAGTCAGAAGACGTATTAGGCTGCACACTTTTCCAGGAAACCGGGTTATTGTCTTTGAAGGTCACCATTAGTCTCCCTCTTACATCTCCTGCTCTGATAATGAATGGCGAGCTAAAGCATGCTCCTGTGTGCCCACTCTGGACACTTCAGGGCTCAGCAACTTGAGACAGAGCCTACTTTGTCCAGGGCAGACCTAGTCTTGTCCCTAACTTCTGTGAGTGTTGTGTTCTCTCTGGAATGAAAGTGCATGAACTCTGAAGATAGAGAAGGGGAAATGGAATTTCACTGAAACCTGCAGCCTCACCAAGTTTCTCCAATCCAGTTTTTACCCAAGATCCCCTCATTAGCAGTGTTAGGCTTTTGTTCAGACATGAATAGATCCTGTATTTCTGTGTATAACTCCCTCAGATAGAAATTTTAGAGAAAGAAAAAGTGAATGCTACAATATGAGCGCCAAAACGTTACGCAGGATCCCTAAAAGCAGGTATTTTATTTTATTTTATCGTGCCAATACCATTTTTCTGGTTGCGATATTGTCACAGATGATCATGCAATCCTGCACTGAGGGAACTGAGGTGGGAGGCACACAGAACCGCTCTTACTCGCTTTGCAATGTGAATCTATAATTAGTTCAAAACGTCATCTTTTTTAAAAAGAAGGTATCAAAATCATCAGCAACGAGGTTTGCAGAATCACTGGTCTCCTCCAGAGCGGGGAGGGCTCAGTCTTCAAAAAACTCAAGGCCTGTTTCTTACATCTTGAAAGAAGAGGAGACCTTTTCATTACTTCCTGAACACATGTGCCGCCAAAAGAGATAAATGACTGGAAAATAGAACAGGTTGAACTTGGATGAAAGAAAGAGAGAGGGAAGGAAGGAAAAAGATAGACATTTTATGTCTACTTTCAGTGGTAGAAACAAAATCTAAGAGTAACTAAACAAGTTGCTCAAAATTATACAGTTGGAGCTACCTGTGTTTGGATTCAAACTTAGATATTTATGTTCCTTTTTTCACTCATTCTGACCTGGGAGGGTAAAGAATGCAAAAACAACTCACCCTTGCTTCCAGAACAATGCTCGGTTACTACAGGGAAGAATTAGACCCTGATTCCCTGTGCAAAGCCCACTGCACAGCTTCCAAGGGAATGACTCGTAGCCAAGGGACCTTTGATCCCTGAGAGCATCTGGACCAAAACACGACAAGCATTTCTCTCTGTCTATTTCAGAGGCCTGCTTATGAACCGCATTTTGCCAAGAGTAAACCAGTGTGAACACCCAGAGACAGAAGGTGTGAGTCCAACAGTCATCTCCATAATGTGCGGTTATGCCATAACCCTGCAGACACTCTAGTATTGCAGAGGGCTTTGACGTAGTGGAGAAGGAGAAAGTGGCCAAGGTAGGATGCAATATGAAGAAATGGAAAGGAATCCTGGCTTCTCTAAAAACTTAAACACCCTGTAATCAAGTGTCTTTTCTTTTATAACTAGCACTGAGTGTGCATGTATGAGCATGTCTGTTCAAAAGGAAATATGGTGCATGGGTGGAAGAGAGGGCTTACAACTCTATGAGATGTAAGTTAACATCTTGTTTAAAGGTGTATTTTCTCCGGATAGCTTCCATACTTAAATACAGGAAGGACATTGATTCAGGGATTTGGGCTGGAAAATGTGAACAGAGGGAAAATCAGAAGTTCAGCTGCTAACAATACATAAAGGATGACAAAATGAGTCAGGAATTGTGGGTCTAAGACCTGCTTGCCTCACAGAGTAGCTATGAAACCCAGAGCAAACCCTTTTTTCAGTCTCTTTCATGAAACATCATCTTGGAACAGGTATAAGGATGAATACAGTAATCTACATGAAAGCAATTTATAAAAGGTGAGGACTTCACGTATTGAGTACTTGCTGAGTGCCTCTTGTACATCAGTTTGCTGTCTTTACATAATATCCCTTGAGCTCGCCAACCAATCCTCTGCTTAGTGTCTTCTGTCTGTTTCCTCTGTCTAGAATACTCTTCCTACTTACTGTTTTTCTTGCTGTCTCCTTTTATTAATTCAGTTCTTCTCCCCAAAGTCACCTTCTCTGCAATGCCTTTTCTGACTCAGTCCCTGCCACTCTCTCATTTTCCAGCTTTACTTTGTTTCATATTTATAATTGTTTTTCTAACAAGAAAACTGAGGTCAGTAGGCATCTCCTTACCTAATAACATAGCTAATGTTTGCTGAGCACAGATTATGTGCCAAGCTCTAGTACAGGCACGTTGAATATCATAGCTCATTAACCTCTATCTGGTTAATTTGCAAGTGTATTTCCTTCTTTAAGGAGTTAAAGTACTAAAGGGAGAAGTGAATTAAAGACAAATCTCTTCCTTTATAGATCTGGCCAAGCCTCCCTGCCTTGGATGGTGATGCGCTGGCTTGTCTGACTCCCCCGCCTGACCGCACCTAGGTCACAGTTGTACCCCTGAACCTCGCACACTTCTTGGCACATCATAACTGATTAATGCATGGTCATTGATTGAAAGGAAAAAAAAAAGCTTTATTGAATGTAAATAATCTTGTGCTATGCCTTGAAGACAGCAGGTAAATATCATTTGCATTATTATGCTGAACTTGTCATTGCGTTCTTCACTTGTGCTTAGTCTCTCAGTCATGTGACTCTTTGCAATTCCATGAACTATAGCCTGTCAGGCTCCTCTGTCCATGGGATTCTCCAGGCAAGAATACTGGAGTGGGTTGCCATGCCCTCCTCCAGGGGATCTTCCTTATGCAGGGATCAAACCCAGGTCTCCAGCATTCCAGGTGGATTCTTTACTGACTGAGCCACCAAGAAAGCACTTGCAGATGCTATATTTCCACGAACCTGATACAACCTAATCAGTACACTCTGTGATCCACATTTTATGTATGAACATTCTGATACTCATGCCGGTTAAGTGACAAACTGGCAGACATCAATTATCTAAACCACCTCCATCTCCATGTCTAACTTTTTTTGCCATCTACATTCATTTCTCCTTTATGAAACTCAGGTTCCAGCAGACTCTAAAACTGTCTCTTTCACTGGCCCAAATGTCTGGAAATGGAGCGTAATCTGTCAAAGGAAGCCCATCTCATATTTCCTTTTCTTGGAAATGTCTTCAACATTCACTCAGCAGGAAACACTGAGTTTCTGCACTGTGCCAGGCACGGTGCTTGTCGTTTAGTCGCTGAGTCGTGTCCTACTCTTTGCAGCCCCCAGGGACTGTAGCCCAGTAGGCTGCAATGTCCATGAGATCTGTAGGCAAAAATACCTGGGCAGGTTGCGATTTCCTTCTCAATACCCAAGCAATGTGCTGGATATTGAGAAAATCTGGAGGTGTTAGACTAGTCATCACCTTCAAGAGGCCCTCCACCTAAAGAGTGAGACCATCATATAAAAATAAATGCTGACGCCATTTGGTCAGGCATTTGTTGATGGTCAGGGCCTTTCAAGATGATATTCCAGTCAGGAGTAAAGCCCTGCAGAGGAGATGAACCTGATCCTTAAGCCCCTTCCAATTCAATATCCTCTAACTTCCCTTCCAGTCACCTAGTTCACTCCCTCTGCCTACTTTAGGAAAATTCACAGCTTAATAATGCATGAGGGAACATTACCTTAAGGTATAATTATGCTTTCCCCCAAATGACCTATGCAATTACACCAGAGTGGTGAACAGTGACTGCAGACAGGAGTTGGAACAAGTGCCCAGGAATATAATGTTACAAAATGACCCCTGTTTCAATTTTCCTTCTTATAACTACATAAAAATTACATTTGCTTCTATCACAGAGATGTGCAATAAAACATGAAAAAGACCCATTAGATTATCAACTCTCATCTCCTCCTAGGAAGTTGTTGTTTTTTTTTTTTTTTAACTGTGATAGTCTTTCGAGGGACTTGAGGCTGTTAAATTATTCCAAGATAATAGGGATAATGAGGGAGGAAAGACCTCCCAGCACAGTGTTTGTACTTCGTAAATCTGCACATTGGTACCTGGCGGCAGGTAAACCTTCATGGCCAGATCATGAGTGGACAGAGCTCAAAGAAAGGTGGGAAGTTGAGCCAGGAGATCCAAGGCAAGCCTGGGATTATAAAATTAGAGCTAGCATTAGAGTCAGAATAAATAGTCACAGCTGGATAAAAGAGAAGGGCTAGTTAGTGGTCATGTGGGCAGTTCCAGACCTGGGAACCAGAGATTTGAGACAGCATGTTTCATATAAACACTGATATTAATATGACATTAATGTAGATTATTACACATATATAAATATTTTATGAAACTTCCATCACACTATGAAGTATTCTGATTCTGTTGAATATTAAATCCATTCCTTAATCAGGATCACTAAAAACACCCCGAAATGATTACCTAAACGCCCTAATCATTCTTTTAAAACTTATTTTACTGAAATATAGCTCATTTACAATACTATATTAGCTTTAGGTGTACAATACAGTGCTTCAATAATTTTTATAGATTAGACTCCATTTTAATTTAATATTAAATATTGGCTGTATTTCCTGTGCTGTAAAATATATCCTTGTGACTTACACATTTTATATTAATACCTCTCAATCCTCTTCCCCTAATTACCCCCATCCTTGACAACTCTTGATATCATCAGGCTTTTTAGGCTTTAGCCATGTTAGTGTTGGTATAATAGTAATATCATTGTGGTTTAATTTGCATTTCTGTAATGAATAATGAACATGAGTATCTTTTACTGTGCTATACATGTTTTAAATCCTTTAGTTCATTTAATTTCATAAATAAAATATTTGTAAATAAATATTTCTCTATTTATGAATGACAATAATTAGTAAATATTAACCTTTACATTATTGACTTATAAAAGATTTTTATTTTTTATTAATAAATATCAGTATTTTACCAGATATATCTATTGTGAATATTTTCTCCTAGTTTAGATTTTATCTTTTAATTTTATTAAACATGGGTTTTAAATAGCAGATGTTTTTAATGTTTTTAAGTTTGATGAAGTCAAAAGTACCTGTGTCTCCTTTATGGTGTTTGTTTTTTGTGTCCTATTTTGAAATACTTGCCTAACCAGAACATCATGGAGATTTCTGCCTGTTTTTCTCTCGAAGTCTTATACTTCTAGCAGTTACATGTGGATTTCTTATCTGTTTTATTTTTGTATATGGTTTGTGGCAAGAAGTGGTTTTAGAGAAGAGAGGGAGAAAGAGACAGACAAACAGACAGATAGAGAGGGAGAGAGGAGAGAGAGCTGAATATGTCAAATGTCATCATTTCAGCATATGAATTCATCGCTGAGCAAGTTGACACCTGTGTGTAAATAAAGCTCAGTGACTTTGATCCACTTGTGTCAAATTTAACATCAAAAGGTATGGTTATTCAAACTGGACTGCCTTTGCCTCCATCAGTGAGTGCTCTGTTCTTACAGTCTACTTTGTCTAACAGTAATCTGGATTAGCGGGATGGTTTTTATTATACCTCTCCCTTGATTTGGCAAGGACTAATGACTGCCCCTCATTATCCTTTCCCCAAAGTACTTGAATCATCCGTGAGAAATGCCACCATAAAAACTCCAACCTCCCAACAATGCATTCATTTATGTGAGATTGAAATAAAGTTTTATTTTCTGCAAGCAAATGTCATATGAGATTTCTGTTAGTTGCATATGAACACAATTCTAACCTGGTATATATTTTTCAATCCATTTACTTTCAACCAATTTCTGTTCTTTTGTTTTAGATATATCTGTTATAGCAACATATAGCTGAATTTTTTTCATCCAACCTGCCAATATTTTAACTCTTTCTAATCTCTTGTACGGAGAAGGCAATGGCACCCCACTCCAGTACTCTTGCCTGGAAAATCCCATGGATGGAGGAGCCTGGAAGGCTGCAGTCCATGGGGTCGCTGAGGGTCGGGCACGACTGAGCGACTTCACTTTCACTTTTCACTTTCACGCATTGGAGAAGGAAATGGCAACCCACTCCAGTGTTCTTGCCTGGAGAATCCCAGGGACGGGGGAGCCTGGTGGGCTGCTGTCTATGGGGTCACACAGGGTCGGACACAACTGAAGTGACTTAGCAGCAGTTAGCAATCTCTTGTAACTGGACAATCAGACCATTCAAATTAATTGTGCCCACTGATATATTTTAATTTATTTCTAATATATTATGTGTCGCTTTCTGTTTGATTTTTATTGTGATAGTGTCTTAAAATTTTCTTTCCTTTTGGATTCTCTTATACTGATTTTTATTCTCATTAAAAATTTAATTTCTTTACTAATTTTGAATGTGTATAACACAAAATATTTGCATCACTTTTTAATGACTCTAAAAATTTAAACTTTACCTAATCTTAAAAATCTGAATTTAAGCAATATCTGGATTATACTCTTAGAAAATGTGTGTATTTTAAGCGTAAATCCAATTCACCTCCTTAGAAAGCAAATGTTAATTTCACCTCAGATCAAATTTCTTTGTGGAACTTTACAACTCTGCATAGTAAGCATTATTGTCATTACTTTGAAATGTCAATGCATGAGTAGTTGTATTCAAATGTTTAACATTGTGTTTGCTTACCACCCATTTCTTCTTAAAATAGCTTTATTGAAACAAAATTCATCAACCTTATGCTTCACCTGTATAAAATGTATGATCCAGTGGTTTTTAATATAGTTACAGAGTTGTACAACCACTACCAAAATTTAATTTTAGGATATATTCATCATGCCCAGAAGAAGCCACTAATCTATTAGAAGTCATTTCACATTTACCCTTTTCACTAACCAACCACTAATTTACTTTATGTCTATAAATGTGTCTTTTCTTGACATTACACCTGAGTGGAATCATACAATATGTTGTCTTTTAGAACTAGTTTATGTCACTAATCCTAATGTTTAATGTTTCTCTCCCTACATTATCAATTTTTTCTCTTCGTTCAATTATTTCTCATCACATACAAATATGCTATAATGCCTCCTTCTAAGAAGTAATATGCATCGAGTCCATATCCCTAGGCCCTTCTGCCTTATTTTTCTCCTCCTCTTAAAAGCAAAATTTCTCAAGTAACTTTTCTCCTCTAGTTCATATCTCATTCTGTCTTTTTGTCACATCATTTTTTTCCTCTACCACTATACTAACTCATTCTTGTCAAAGGCATCAATAAATTCCATTTTTTATGTTTATTTGGAAAACTTTCATGAGCCTCCGGGTGACCCATTTTTGTTAATTATTCCTTAAATATTGCAACACTTTTTTTTTTTCCACTTAGTTTCTGGAATTATCTTGGTTCAGCTCCACATTTGGGGATATTTTCTTATGGAAAATCCTCCACAAGCAACAATGACCCTTCAGATCAAAATTCCACATGAATGGTACCTCGCACTGAACGAAATCTTAAAAAATAATATATTTTCCAGTCAGAGTTCTGAAGCAACTTGAGTGAATATAAAAGATTAAAGGGATGAGATTTTCTTAGTGCACTTGGGATCTTTACCAATAAGTTTACAACAAAGCTGAGTCAAACTGAAAGCACACATTTTCTGTGAATAGACAAGGTCACAAGAAAGGGTAACAGGAAGAATAAAACCGTACATACCCTCTCCCAAAATTGTTCATCATGGAACTTGCCTCATTTCCTCAACCTCAGTGAATGATGGAGAGAAGACAGAACTATTTTACTGATGGATGATCTCTACGTGAAAAGAAATATCATGAGTGACAAACCAACCTCCCACTCTTCCAATGTGACCAGTTCTTGAACGTCATATGCTTAGTTGCTCAATCGTGTCTGACTCTTTGTGACCCCGTGGACTGTGGCCCGCCAGGCTCCTCTGTCCCTGGGGATTCTCCAGGCAAGAACACTGGAGTGGGTTGCCATGTCCTCCTCCAGGGGCTCTTCCCAACCCAGGGATCAAACCCAGGTCTCCCACATTGCAGGCAGATTCTTTACCATGTGAGCCACAGCTTCAGATAAAACTTCAGTGAATCTTTTAAGTAAATTTTTAAAAATACCTTCTATCTGGTGTTCATTGGAAATTAGATACATTATTTTTTCCAAGAAAAGATGAATATAACCCTGATACTCATCCTTCTAACCCCTTTCCTTATACTGCTTTTATAAGTCTAAGGGAATTGCAAACAAGTACAGGGCTACTCTGAGGGGATAGCTGAAAATATAGTGAAAGATGGCATTGCCTATAACTCCACAGAATTCAGTAGGTTACAGGATAAAATGAGGAGATGGACCCACCCTCAAAGTTAACAAGTTTACAAATATCTTATTTGATATCTGGTTGTTTGGTTGGTTGCTAATTCCATAGGTCAATGACAGAGGCTTGGAAATATCTTGGTTCATTTAGCACAATGAAATACAAATATTCATTAGATAGGAGGAAAAATGGAAACTTTATTCTTCTCCAAAGAGGGTGTTTACCATGTTGATATT
Organism: Bos javanicus; assembly: GCF_032452875.1. Classification (NCBI taxonomy): domain Eukaryota; kingdom Metazoa; phylum Chordata; class Mammalia; order Artiodactyla; family Bovidae; genus Bos; species Bos javanicus. The sequence continues at coordinate 5,828,898 of NC_083881.1, forward strand.
TTAGTCCTGATAATTCAGGAGCCAATATTGCTTATGGCCGGACACTGTGCTCTAGCACTGTTCCAAATATGGCTAGGTTAACATGTGTCATGGAAATAAAAACAAATATTTTTAGTGCAAGTACGCTCTAAGCACTCTGCTAATTGCTTTACAGAGAATACCTTATTTAATCCTCTTCACGGTTTGTTGAGGAAGGTAGTATTACTAACTACATTTCATAAATAATATAGTATGCTCCAGGGAGATTATATAACTTGTCCACTCCAGTAAGATGGCATATGCCGATGCTTACATTTAAATTCAGAATGTTGGATTCCCAGTTTTATGTATTTAATTACTTTATAAGACAACTTTTCAATACACACATGTGCTTTCTCTGTGTGTGTGTGTGTTTGTCTATAACAGTCTGATGAAACAATAAGCATTTACATTCAAACAACACACCTTTTGAGTTAAAAAGAAAAAGGCTTACAATAAAATTGTGTGAAAATAAAAGTGAAAAGTATCAGTCACTCAGTTGTGTCAGACTCTTTGGACTCCATGGACTGTAGCCCATCAGTCTCCTCTGTCTGTGTAATTTCCCAGGCAAGAATACTGGATTTGGTTACCATTTCCTTCTCCAGGGGTTCATTCCAACTCAGGGATCCAACCCCATCACTTAGGTGGTGCATAAACACTTCAGGAAAAACACTTCTAGAATGGTAAAACTTTGCCTGGTTTTACCTGCTGAAAGTGGATGAATGTCATGAAGGAATGGAAGGTTTACTCCATATTATCTAAGATTTATTGAGAACCTAATGATTATATTAGGAAAATTATATATGTGATTATATGTGGAAAATTTTTCAAGAGATGGGAATACCAGACCACCTTACCTGCCTCCTGAGAAATCTGTATGCGGATCAAGAAGCAACAGTTAGAACTGGGCATGGAACAACAGACTGGTTCCAAATTGGGAAAGGAGTACGTCTAGGCTGTATATTGTCACCCTGCTTATTTAACTTACATGCAGCATACAATGGCACCCCACTCCAGTACTCTTGCCTGGAGAATCCCATGGGTGGAGGAGCCTGGTAGGCTGCAGTCCGTGGGGTCGCTAAGAGTCGGACACGACTGAGCGACTTCACTTTCACTTTTCACTTTCATGCATTGGAGAAGGAAATGGCAACCCACTCCAGTGTTCTTGCCTGGAGAATCCCAGGGATGGGGGAGACTGGTGTGGGCTGCTGTCTATGGGGTTGCACAGAGTCGGACACAACTGAAGCTACTTAGCAGCAGCAGCAGCATACACCATGGGAAATACCAGGCTGGATGAAGCACAAGCTTGCCGGGAGAAATATCAATAACTTCAGATATGCAGATGATACCACCCTATGGCAGAAAGTGAAGAAGAACTAAAGAGCCTCTTGATGAAAATGAAAGAGGAGAGTGAAAACGTTGGCTTAAAACTCAACATTCAGAAAACTAAGATCATGGCATCTGGTCCCATCACTTCACAGCAAATAGATGACGAAACAGTGGAAACAGTGAGACTTGGGTTTTTGGGGGTCCAAAATCACTGCAGATGGTGACTGCAGCCATGAAATTAAAAGCTCATTGGAAGAAAAGCTATGACTAACCTAGATAGTGTATTAGAAGCAGAGACATTACTTTGGCAACAAAGGTCCACCTAGTCAAGGCTATGTTTTTTTCAGTGGTCGTGTATGCATGTGAGAGTTGGACTATAAAGAAAGCTGAGTGCCAAAGAATTGATGCTTTTGAACTGTGGTGTTGGAAAAGACTCTTGAGAGTCCCTTGGACTGCAAGGAGATCCAACTAGTCCATCCAACTAGTCCATCCTCAAGAAAATCAGTCCTGAATATTCATTGGAAGGACAGATGTTGAGGCTGAAACTCCAATACTTTGGCCACCTGATGCAAAGAACAGACTCATTGGAAAAGACCCTGATGCTGGGAAAGATTGAAGGCAGGAGGAGAAGGGGATGACAGGTGGTTGGATGACATCACCGACTCAATGGACATGAGTTTGAGTAAGCTCTGGGAGTTGATGATGGACAGGGAGACCTGGCATGCTGCAGTCCATGGAAACAGTCGGACACGACTGAGGGACTGAACTGAACTGAATGATTACATTTTCAGCTGCTGCCTTTGTGCAGTATTAGCACAGACATTTCTAAGCTCATATCCTGTACTCACCATGAACTTCACTTGTTGGTAACTGAATTCTGCTTCATGGTTCTATTTTCCTAATGTTTATTCCAACAACAAAATGGTCCCATGTAGGCCTTTCTTTTTTTCTTTAAACTAGGCATCTACACAGGCTTCCCAGGTGGTGGCATGGTAAAGTAGGAGTTTCATCTCCTGCCAATGTAGGAGATGAAAGAGATGCTGGTTCAACCCCTGGGTCAGGAAGATCCCCTGGAGGAAGAAATGGTAACCCAATCAATATTCTTGCCTGAAAACTTCCATGGACAGAAGAGCCTGGTGGGCTACAGTCCAAGGGGTCTCAAGGAGTCAGACATGACTGAGCACACATATGTGCACTCACACAAACACACATACATACAAACAAGTGATGAGCATGCAATAATGAATGAGAAACACTGTTCCTCACAGGGACTGTGCATTCAGGATGCAAAGAACAAGGGCATCATCATCCAGAAATGCACCAACGTCATTGCAGACGAGGCAAGTGCCTGGTATTCTCCAGTACCAGGTTCAATAGTCTTGGGGAGACTGACTCCCCAGGGAGATGCCATTTAAGCTGAGGCCTGTTGAATGAAACACAGTTGCAGGTGAAGGAGGCAAAAGGTGAAAGGTTGGGGAAGTTTTTTCCAAAGGCCCTGCAATGAAAAGGCAGAGGGTTTGTCAACAGAGGGAGGAGGTACACTAGAGTCTATTAAGCAGAAATCATCAGGCATGGCAAAGCCCTGAAATTTAAAGTAGATGTAAAGAGTGAATCCCACCCAAGTGCTGATGGGATTGTGGTGGCCGAGGTGAGCCGGCAGGTAGTGAATTGGTGTTGGGTAGGCTTGGGAAGGCACACCTGGCCGGACACCAGCAGGAGATTGAACTAGTGGAGCCCACAATTGCATGCCAGATGGAGAAGGAAGTGGCAACCCAGTCCAGTATTCTTGCCTGGAGAATTCCACAGACAGAGGGGCCTGCCGGGCTACAGTCCATGAGGTCACAAAGAATCAGACACGACTGAGTGACCAACACATGGGAAGCCCCAGAGAGAGGACAGAATGGCTCCTGGAGCCCCGAGGGTGAGGATGTGGGTCCGGCCTCATCAGCATCACACATCCATGCTTCATTATCCATAGAGTGAAGGGCATGGCGCTACTTCCTGCTCCCTTCCCGACTGAAACATCTGGCTTCCAAGATGGTGAAACCATACCTGTGAAGGGAGAATGAACATTCAGCAACTCTTGACATGAGAAAGCAGAAGTTACAGGGGGGCTGTTAGGGTCCAAAGGAAACATGCTCATCTGGAAGTAAACAAAACAAGATTTAAACTGAGGATGGCACCTACAGGTCGATCTCAGATCAGACATACGACTAACAGTGTATCTCTAGTTTCTTGCACATAAAAAAAAATCTCACTATGTTAACAGTATGCTTATCAGGAACAATACTTCCAAAATGCTGTTCCTCAAAGCATGATCTTCAGGATGCAGACCTCCAAAACATCTGGAGACATCTCCAACACTCATGTCTTAAGGCCCCCACCCCAGGGTTCTGATTCATTAGGTCTTATTATCTGTGTTTTTAACATGATACCTGGGCAATTTGTCCAATGCTTGGGTACTTCTAAGACCATGTTTTGAAAAATACTCCTTAGATACACTCAGCCAAATCCCAACTCTTATCCCTTACGCTTTTCTTTTTTGGCCACATACCATGGCATGTGGGTCTTAGTTCCCAGACCAGGAATCAAAGCCTCACCCCTTGCCTTGGAAGTGCAGAGTCTTAACCACTGAACCATCAGGGAAGTCTTCTTTTACTCTTTAAGAAACTTTTTCTTTAGGTGATTTGACAAAAATGTTTTATCACTAACAGAGGGTGGTTCAAAGTCAAGTACATAGGTACCTTAGGAACTTGGTTCTAAATCCCTGATACCTTGATGCTGATCCTATGCATTTTAGCTAAATGGCATTCTTCACAATCTAATTATAACAAGGCACTGATGATTATAAGGAAAGTCTCTACCTATTTAACTATATCCTTCACTGTCTAGATAGGGGAACCATCTATCAACATGGTTCTTTTCTTTCTGTAAGGGCACATCATTTTCATCTAAGAGCAAATAAAATGAATCTATAGGACAAATCAAATTTAAAAAAGCACCTGTGCTTCTCTCCACAAATCTAATCTCAATAGAAATAGACATACTAATTAATAAATGTGTACAAAATAAATTAGTACTGATGATAGATTAATACAAGAGAAATATAAATATTAAATAAGCCATCTTCTTCTTTGTTGGAAGTTAGCTTGGTCATGGAGTTTAAAGACTACCAAGAAAGAGGAATCTGCATTATATCAGTCCTAATCATCTCCCTCTTTGCTATTTTCTTTCTCTTTCTCTCTCTTTTTTTTAAAATTCCCTTATTGTGACTAGAGTTTATGAAGCACTTACATCATGAATGTCCTATTTATCATGCACAGCAACCCTACATCATCTGGAAGCAGATACTGTGGTTGAGGAAACCAGATCTCATAGAGGGTAAGTGTCTCTGCCACATCCAGACAGTGAAGGAGAGGCAAAAAGATATTAGAAGCCAAGTCATTCGTTTCCAAATTCATTGCTCGTTTATCTTGCAGCAGGATTTTAATCTTTTGGAAAACCTTATTTTAAAAACCAAAATGTCCAGTGACACAGTACAAAAGGCAGCTTGTTTGCTGGGAGATACAGTGGCGATGAGTCTTGATATCCAGGGAGAGGGTGAAAGTGCTAGATTATATCCTTTCGTAGCCTAGAATGATGTCAGATGATGGATGCTTCAGACTGAGTGGATCTGAAGATCACCCAAGGTTGGCACAATAAACAATGACCAACGTAAAGATATAACCCAGATCACTGCCACTGACAAGTCCATAATTTTTATCGTGGCCTCCCAGCAAGACAGCCTAAGTCAGCCATTACTCACTGCTCAGCAGTGTCAGAGGTGAATATGACTGTGCTTCTGACCTCTGACATCATCTCAAGTCTGTGCCGAACTGGGGCCCTGTGTCTTCCACAAATGTTGATCTAAATCCTGAACCCTTCTGTTATCCAAGAGAGATGCAAGTCTCTCTGAGTCATTAGGAATGTTTAAAAATGAAACAAAACTGAAGGCTAATATTCCAAAAACATCAGACATATGACTAAACAAGAGCTCCCAAATACTAAATGTTCAACATGTATCAACAAAAACATGCAAAATGCATCCCTTACCCTTTGGAGGTCACTAGTGCTACCTCGGTTTTTGCATAAAGCAGTTGGGATCTGAAAGTCTAGGTCACTTGCTCAAGGTTGAATAGCTGATAGGGGCAATCGTGAGGCTCTGAGCCCAAGTCTGACTACAAAACCCAAGTCCTTACCACCTTGCCATAATGCCTCTTAGAATGAGATAGCATCAATCAGAACAAGGCATAGGATCCTGGGCAGAGAGGGATGAACACACATTGGAAAAGAAAAGAAGGGCTCATTCTTACAATTGCCCCAGACTAAAGCACCAGGATGATGGCCATGATCAATTCTTTCCCCCAGAAGGAATATCCCTGGGTTCTAATCTGTAGGTAAGGCTTGCATACAATTTTTTTGGTATTATTACAGATCCTTTAAGTCTGACCAAGGTGATATTTGGAAAACCAGAAACAGGCTCAGACTGTTTCTGCCACTGCAGACTGGAGCAACCTGATAAAAATAAATGGTGATTTGGGAAGCTGAGTCTGGCAGAACAATGAAGAAGGGATTAAATTAGGGAGGTGGGAGGCAAGGAGACAGGTTAGAGGTCATTCCAACCATCCAGATCCAAGAACATGTCTGTAATTGATGTTCATGTGGTCAGCCCCAAATTACCACAAGCCCTGGCTGCCGCAAGCTGATTCTTCCTGACATCAAGGGCAGAGAGGGAGGGACATTTATGTCTGGCTGTAACCCCCACATGGGACAACCTGTGAATAAAGCAATCTGTTCACCCATATGGACCCCACACATTTTATAAATGTGAGTAAATTCACTCTCAACTTGTGTTTCCTATGATCAAATTCAGCAGAGATTAGCCATCAGAATGACACCATTTGTAATTCCCTATTGTAGGGAGGGCTTATCAATTAGGTAGAAACACACACAGTCACACACACACCACCAACAATAATGACAAAATTCTTTATCTAAAATTATCTAACTGTTCTATATTCTACAAGGTACCTTTAATCAATAAAACCACAGGCAATCTGACACTTGAGGTCGTGAATATGACTATAAGGTCATTAGAAGGCCTATAAGGTCAATATCTGATCATTGGCTAGTTCTTAGTTAAGGAGAGTAAACTGATGCTGTTTGAGATGGAAATGTCCCTCTCTTTCCCTAAATAATGTCAAGCCTGTCAACCTAAAACATACCCACGGGAAATATATTTCTTTATAATCATTCAGTCAGTCATTTACCGAGTCTATATTAAATGTCTGGTTGCATATGACACAAAATTGTGACAAATGTGATAAGGATGATCTAGGTTGTGGGGAAATAAATATAAACATAACAAGATTCTTGTCTTTGAGGAATTCAGGGTCTATTGTAATATGTTATCAAGTGCCACAGGAGGCAGGAAGGTTAAGGCATATCAGGTTCTTGAAAATCAGTAAGTATGTATTAAATGCCTGTTATGTATAAGATCTTAGGTTAAAGTGAAAGTGAAAGTGACTCAGTCGTGTCAGACTCTTTGCAATCCCATGGACCATACGGTCCATGGAATGAATTCTTCAGGCCAGAATACTGGAGTGGGTAGCCTTTCCCTTCTCCAGTGGATCTTCCCAACCCAGGAATGAAACTGGGGTCTCCAGCATTGCAGGCAGATTCTTTACCAACTGAGCTATCAAGGAAGCCCAAGATCTTGGATCAATTACCATTATTTATAAATAATTGAAAGATGAAACTTAACAATCTTTCAAAATTCAGAAATATCTATGGGTTTTCAAAGTAAGGCAGTAATAGTAGATACATTTCTATTGATACTTGTCATTAAGCAATAGCTTTATTGAGTACCTACTGTATTCCAGGAACTAAGGTAGATATTATGCTGCTGCTGCTAAGTCACTTCAGTCATGTCTGACTCTGTGTGACCCCATAGACGGCAGCCCACCAGGCTCCCCCATCCCTGGGATTCTCCAGGCAAGAACACTGAACTGGGTTGCCATTTCCTTCTCCAATGCATGAAAGTGAACAGTGAAAAGGAAGTCGCTCAGTCATGTCTGACTCCTAGCAACCCCATGGACTACAGCATACCAGGCTTCTCTGTCCATGGGATTTTGCAGGCAAGAGTACTAAAGTGGGGTGCCATTGCTTTCTCCATTTAGTGACAATTAAAATATGGTCTGCACCCTAGTATATCATTATCTAATGAGGTATGTCTGTCAGGTTAAATGATCCCACACAAACAACTTCAAAGGCAACAGAGATTTCTTTCTCAGTCACATCGTGGTTCAGCCTCATCTCTGCTTCACATAGCCTCGCATATAGGGGAAGTCTGATGAGAAAGTGTCTATCCAAGAAATCTCTGCCCTTGTGGTAGAAAGAGGAGAAATAGAGCCAAAAGGGACGCAGGTCACTTCTGCTCACATTTCAACAGCCAATGGGGTGGGGAAAGAAAATCATCTCACAAGACATGGCTTTAGAGGGAAGGAACTGGGATATTTGGTGAACAGCAATATATCTACCACAGAGTGAGGTCACTAAACCCACAAACCCTCCCAGTAGTACTTTTCCTAGTTCTCAAAAATATAATCAGTGTGGACATGCTTATCAGTTGGCAGAAAGGAAATGTCATCTGTTTACCCAAGAGCTGTTATAGTAGGAAAGACCAAGTGCAAACCCATGAAATTACCTCCATCCTCTAATGCCAAGGACAAAATAAAATACAATAGCCCTTCACAAGGGTAATGACCCAACAGGAATTGGAAAGTTCATTCTTCCTGACCCCATAATTTTAAGTTCCATCTTTCCAGAGGTTCTGGTTTCCAGTGCAAGAAAAATTACAATAGAGGGGGTCACAAAATTCTGCTAAACTTAAAATTAGTCAAGTCTTCTCTCAATATATATCAGTTTGTGCATCCTTGACATACTGAATATTGTTTTTGCTGCTACTGATATTACTACTACTACCATCACTCCATCACTGTGGCCACCACCACACCATCACCACCACACCATCATCGTTACCATCATTACCACCACTACCATCACCATTACTACCATCACCATCACCACGACCACCACACTATCACCACCACCATCATCATCGTTACCATCATTACCACCACCACCATCACCATTACTACCATCACCATCACCACCACCACCATCATCGTTACCATCATTACCACCACTACCATCACCATCACTACCACCATCACCATCACCACGACCACCACACCACCACCATCACCATCACCACCACACCATCATCGTTACCATCATTACCACCACTACCATCACCATTACTACCACCATCACCATCACCACCATCACCATCACCATCACCATGACCACCACCACCACACCATCACCACCACCACCATCATCGTTACCATCATCACCACGACCACCATCACCATTCCTACCATCACCATCACCATCACCACCATTCCTATTATTACCCCTTTCGTTACCAACATCACCACCATTGCCACTGTCACTGTTGACTAACGACTGCTGTGTGTTGTGCATGTATTTTTATTTAATTGAATGTACAATGGCCCAACAAGGTAGGTATTGTGGTTTTTATCATGTTATAGCTAAGGTAAATGAGGCTTAATGACATTTTTTAATTGCTCAAGTTTCCATAGTAAATGAATACTAGAATTGGAAATTGAAACTCTAGAATTCTGATGCCAAACCTCAAAAACTTACCTAGCATATAAATTACCTCTAAGGAATATTGAATTATTTAAAAAACATCCACCTCTCTCTTTTTTAATGATGGCACCAACAGAACAAGGGTTAAAAAACAAAACAAAGCAGTGTTCCACTTCTTTCACAACTTTTGGATGATAGTAGGAAAATCACAGGGTTTCTGCCAGAAGATGTCTTTTTTTCTGTTCTAGTTTCACCGCCAATTGACTGTGTGAACTTACAGAAATCTGTTAACCTCTCTGAGGTGTAGCTGTAAAATGGAAACAATAATCTTGGATCGCCTTACCCAGTGCTGGTGAGAAAGATCAAAATATATTTGCGACATCACAGTATGAACCATAATTCCTGTAGAGGTGTAAATTACTATTATTTCTGCTTGATTTCCCCTCGCTATGGAAAGTTAGCCTCCCCTTATCTCACAAGAACTTAGATTATGGTCTCTAGTCCATGGCTGGAGAGATATTCGTAATATTTACTACAAAGGATAATCATAATTATTTGAAGATACTTGCTTTTCAATGATAGAACAATGACCATTTTTCATTCTGATGTCTAGAAAAGAAGGCTGCCGCTGATTGGCCTAGGACCCCCAAGGGAACAGGGCCTCAGGGAATTTCCCAAATGTTTCCAGTTCAATGGGAGGACAGGTGATGAGGAAGAAGTGGAAGCCTCTATTGTTCACCCTAAAGAATCATTTCAAAAGGGAGGATTTTTTCTGACTCATGAGCTGCCAACAGTTCTTCAATTATTCAATTCACGAATTGGCAGGTCCATTATTCCGTCCAGAAAGAAAATAGAGGGAAGATTATGAAACACCACAGGACAACTCCTCATCAGGCTTTTTTTCACAAGCAGAAAGGACTAAGGTCCTGCACAGAAAGACCTCAGAGACACCTGCCTGGTGCGTATTCGAGAATGAAGTACCACTAGAGAGGATACGTTATGCTGGCTTTTCTGAATAAGTGCTGCGCTGCTCACGCCCTCCTGAGTCACCCTGAGCTCACCTGTAGGCCCTCACTAAGGACAGACCAGTGCTTGGGATGCTGGAGAAGAATCCACGAGATTCTACAGGACAGAACTTTGTCCCACCCCCTTGACGTGGGAGCAGATACCTACAGAACCTTCCCTAGAGTAGGGAAGACCTCCTTCTCTGGATAAGACTCATTTTTAAAACTTATTTTAAATGCACTGATGGACAGCCATGGGATGTTAAGGCGTCAGAAGCTGTCAAAGGGTGGCTACTCTTCCTTGGCTTCTTGCCACATACGCTAAGCAATGCTTAGACAATGCCTGCATCCAGCTCATCACTCTGGCAAAGGGGAAATTATTTTAAATTTAGGAGCCGTACTAGGTCCTGGCCTGGCTTAACCTACTTGTATAAATGAGTCAGGACTTCCCAGGTGGCGCTAGTGGAAAAGAAGCCACCTGCCAATTCAGGAGACATGGGAGATGCAGGTTCTACCCCTGGGTCAAGAAGATCCTTTGGAGAAAAGCAAGGAAACCCACTTCAGTGTTCTTGCCTGGAGAATCCCATGGACAGAGGAGCCTTGTGGGCTGCAGTCCAGAGGGTTTCAAAGAGTTGGACATGGCCGGAGACACTTAGCACCCATACACAAATAAGTGAATGTTGAAGAGTTTGCCTGTAACCCTCAACCAAACTCCTGGGTTCAAACAAGCAGCTGCCTACAAGAAGGAAACCATTCTGATGTCTTCCTTTCCTCATAGGGACCAGAAATGATGTGCAACAGAAACCTCTATTTATAATTCTTTTATCATTTTGAACACTAAGAGAGATTTTTCTATATTCTCTAATTGAAGCAGGCAAATCTAATTTCTGGCATAGAAAGTATATTCATAGATATGTTGCCAGCTTTACACTTTATCTTCCTTTATTTTGAAGTGTATAATTTATCTCCTAGGCAATGGAACCCATATCTTAATATGACTTATGTAAGAAAAATAGCCCACAGTCACAGAATATTAATTGTTTCTGCTTTCCCCAGAAGTAAAGAGAGAAAAAAAGTTATATGCCTAGTGAGAGCAGATCCAACTTCAAGTTTTTAAACTTAATTCAATATTTCCCATAACATCTTTCTAATAAATGTTGGGTCAAGATGTCTTCCTTGGTAGTTAAATTTGGTGCTCCCTATTCTGAAGGAGATCAGCCCTGGGATTTCTTTGGAAGGAATGATGCTAAAGCTGAAACTCCAGTACTTTGGCCACCTCATGCGAAGAGTTGACTCACTGGAAAAGACTGATGCTGGGAGGGATTGGGGGCAGGAGGAGAAGGGGACAACAGAGGATGAGATGGTTGGATGGCATCACTGACTCGATGGACGTGAGTCTGAGTGAACTCTGGGAGTTTGTGATGGACAGGGAGGCCTGGCGTGCTGCGATTCATGGGGTCGCAAAGAGTCGGACACGACTGAGTGACTAAACTGAACTGAACTGAACCCTCCTCTTCAGGGGTCCCTGGTGACTCAGACATTAAAGAATCCCTGCAATGCAGGTACCTGGTTTCAGTCCCAGGATTGGGAAGATGCCCTGTAGGAGGTCATGGTAATCCAATCCAATATTCTTGTCTGGAGACTCCCACGGACAGAAGAACTTGGTGGGCTACAGTCCACGGGGTTGCAGAGTCAGACACGACTGAGCAACTGACACACACACCCTCATATTTGGGCTTCCAGGTGACGAGATGGTAAAGAACCCGCCGCCAATGCAGGAGACGCAGGTGAGATCCCCGGGTGGGGAAGATCCCCTGGAGAAGGAAATGACAACCTCTCCAGTTTTCTTGCCTGGGAAATCCCATGGACAGAGGAGCCTAGCGAGCTACAGTTCATGGGGTTGCAAAGAGTTGAGCATGACTGAGCAACGAACATTTTCACTTTTTTTCAGTTCTCCTTCATGCCATACTGACAGCAGACAACTGGGCCCCAGCACAGCAGAAGCTGTAAAAGCCCAGCACTTGGTCTGACCAATCCCATTATTCAAGAATCAAAATACAGGCTGGTGCTGAAGAAAGAGTGAGCCTTGCGCAGAAAACTAGAGGGGTTAGCTCAACTGTGATGTAGGCCAGAAGGCTAAACATTTTGCTAAGTAAGAAACAAATCCAACATTGTTACAACTGTTTCGCCCTACCAGTCTACCCGCGGAAGTCAGCATGACCTTAAATTCCCAGGGCAGGACACACACGAAAGAGGGCTTGGCATTTTAGCAACTCTGCAGATGTAAGAGAGTAGGTTATCAAAATCGAGTCCACATTTCATTATGTTACATAAAATAAATTGGCTCCAAATAACACAAAATCACTTTCGTCATTATGATCCCTTTTAAAATAATACTGCCTCTGTCGTGAGTTTATTCTCATATGTGAATGATCGCACTATAATAGTGTTGCCTAAACAAACAGACCCTTCCCTCACACCCATTCACACACAAGCCTGCTAAGTCATTTCAGTCATGTCTGACTCTTTGGGACCAAATGGACTGTAGCCCATCAGTCTCTTCTGTCCATGAAATTTTCCAGGCAAGAATACTGGAGTGGGTTGCCATTTCCTCCTCCAGGGGATCGTCCAGACCCAGGGATCGTACCCACATCTCTTTTGTCTCCTGTTTTGGCAGGCAGGTTCTTTACCACCTGCGCCACGTGGGAAACCCTCACACACAACCCTGCTGCTGCTAAGTCGCTTCAGTCGTGTCCGACTCTGTGTGACCCCATAGACGGCAGCCCACCAGTCTCCCTGTCCCTGGGATTCTTCAGGCAAGAACACTGGAGTGGGTTGCCATTTCCTTCTCCAATGCATGAAAGTGAAAAGTGAAAGTGAAGTCACTCAGTCATGTCCAACTCTTAGCAACCCCAGGGACTGCAGCCTACCAGGCTCCTCCATCCATGGGATTTTCCAGGCAAGAGTACTGGAGTGGGGTGCCATTGCCTTCTCCGACACACGCAACCCAGAGACACTTAATAATGAGCCAGAAGCTACCAACAGATTCTTCTCTTCCCACACCCCCGATAGATGCGTAGAGAAGAACTTATGCCTGACCAAGTCAAGAAGACTCACCATGTTGTGCTATTTGCTAAGTTAACATAAGGGGAGAATGGCCAAGCAGAAGTTGAAAAGAATGTCTTTAAGCCACAAATCACTTCTTATGGTTTAGTGTTTTTACCAAAGACATATGAAAAATCTTAAGACCCAAAGAACTCCACTAATATTCCTAGAAAAGAATGTCAGCTCCTCTGACTCTCATGTGGCTGTCAGGTGTGGGCAGGGTAGAGAATTACTTGCCATAAAGTGGCCAGAGACTTTCCAGAAACACCTGCATTGACGCATAGTGTCAAAACTGCTCCTGAGTCAGTATTTAAGTGTTGACTTTCACCGCATGGTATCTTGTAATTGTTTGGAATGAACACAAGTTCTTGGGAGCCCACTGGATCTGAGCATGAATTTACACTCTGTCCTAATGAGCTGGGGGGTTTCCCAGGTGGCACTAGTGGTAAAGAATCCACCTGCCAATACAGGAGACATAAGAGACACAGATTTGATCCCTGGGTCACAAAGATTCCCTGGAGGAGGGCATGGCAACCCATTCCCATATTCTTGCCTGGGAGACCCCATAGACAGAGAAGCCTGGTGGGCTACAGTTCATGTGGTCACAAAAGACTCAGAGATGCTGAAGCAACTTAGCATGTATACACTGACAAGCTGGAGGAGCCTGAGTTTCATCCTTTACACACTGGTTGTAACACTGCTGTCTGCATCACATGGTTGCCGTGTGGCTTTACCAAGCTGATTTCTAAGATGCTTTGTTTAACAGCGCCATTCCTCCCTGTTTGGAGAACTACCCACTCCCTCTCACCTGCCTGCATCTTTTTTTGGCCCATCCCAGACAGATCTACCTGGGAACTGCCACATTCTTTTGGAGCCCTCGGCCATGACTAATTAGGCCAAGGTGGGGTCCCAACAGGGATGTTTTGAATCAGAACTTGGAACAGTAATTAAGGGCTAGTGCTATTACTCTTTGGATTCAAAGCTGCAAGATAGCAGCATAATGCTGCCAGCAGCCAAGTTCATAGTCATTTGAAGCCCGAGTCCCATTCATTCAAAATTAATAGAGTTGATCATAATCTTCATTTCTACTTGCATACCTCAGGTCTCCTTTCAAGTAATTTTATTCAGGTTTTTGCCTCTACTTCCTCACAAAATCTTTTCTTATCAAGGATATAATGTATTCCATTTTGCCAAACCCAACAGTTGTTTCTCCGTTTTTATTTTTTATTAAATTCAGAAAATCCTCCTTCTGTCTCAAAACACTCTTTTGTGTTGTTACTTCCTGGACTCCCATCTTTTCTTGTTGACATACCCAGTTTTTGGTCACTTTCTCTCAGCCTCTTCACTGACTCTTTCTCCAACCAACTCTTGCCTGTGAGAATGTCAGCACGGGGTCTGGATTGCCCCATCCTGGGTTTCCACTCTCTTTCCAAACTCTCTCTTCAGATAATCTCAGTAGGCCTGGTCTTTAAGCATCATTGAAACTGTGACTGCATTTGCAGACAGAAGAGGTGATTAAGTTAAAATGAGGTCCCTAGGGCAGGCCCTAATCTAATGTGACCAGTGTCTCGATAAGAGACAATGAGGTCACAGACACACACAGAGGGAAGACCACATGAAGCCACAGGAAGATGGGCACCTACAAACCAAGGAGAGAGGCTGCAGAACCAATCCTCTGACACCTGGGTCTTGGGCAGCCTGCCTCCAGAATTATGAGAAAATAAACCCCTGTTGTGTAAGCCACACAGTCTCTGGCACTGTGTCATGGCAGTCCTAACAAGCCATATGGTCACTCTGGTAGATTTCATAAGGTCCAGAACTCCACGAGCCACTACTGCAGGGGAATAGCTCCCCACCAGACCCAGGCCTGAAGAGATTCTGCAGAATAGAGGGCATGTAGGTGGTGGCTCAGATAGCAAAGAATCTGCCTGCAATGCAGGAGACACAGGTTCAATCCCTGGTCAGGAAGATCTCAAGGAGAAGGGATGGCAACCCACTCCAGTATTCTTGTCTGGAGAAGCCCGTTGACAGAGGAGCCCGATGGGCCATAGTCCATGGGGTCGCAGACAGCTGGACATGACTGAAGACTTCACTTCACTTCAGATGGAAGAGAGGGCCTTCCCTGGTAGCTCAGTTGGTAAAGAATCTGCCTGCAATGCTGGAGACTCCCATTCAATTCCTGGGTTGGGAAGATTCCCTGGAAAAGGGATAGGCTACCCACTCTGGTATTCTTGGGCTTTCCTAGTGGCTCAGATGGTAATGAATCCACCTTCAATGCAGGAGACTCGGGTTTGATCCCTGGGTCAGGAAGATCCCCTGGAGTAGGAAATGGCAACCCACTCCAGTATTCTTACCTGGAGAATCCCACGGACAGAGGAGCCTGGAGGGCTACAGTCCCTGGAGTTGCGAAGAGTCAGACACGACTCAACAGACTAAGCACAGCACGTACAGAGATGGAAAAGAAGACAGAGTCTGCAGAAGAAACAATGCCCCACTTGCTCTATAGCTCAGTTCTTCCCACACCAGAACCCTGGAAACAAGCGCAGGCGAGGACCCAAGGGCCCGTGTTCTAGGCCTGGCAGTCGGTAGCCTGTAATGCTGGGTTAGGCTCCTGATGCGTGTAAACTTCAGTCACCTCTTTGGTAAAATGGACTCAGCCATTTGAAACTTCCAGGAAGCTCAAGGGGATGACAGACAGTAAGCCACTCTGCTAACTTAGACGTGCTCTACAGATGTGAGGGGTCCTTCTCAGTACTTTCCCTCCTGTTTCCATTTAACAAAATCCAACCAGTGGCCCGGGACAAAAACGCATTCAGCCGCACTGATGGATGCCCCCTGCCTCCAAGGTTGCCTCCTTCATTTGTTTCCATTTCAAACACCCTGTGAGCAGAGTAATTGAGTTTGAATTGCTTGGGGGATCCTCCCCCCTCATGGTTCCACGCAAGGAAAGGCTCACGGTTGCTAATGATTTATTATTTCACCTCCTAACTGTATTTGTTGCTTGTGCTCAGCACGGTTGCCATGTAAGAGGCACACACACTTGCCGTCGACTCCAATACGGATGTGAATAAATCCAGGCCGGCCCTTCTGCCTTGGTCACTTATGGAAGCAGCTCTTTTACCCTCTAAAATGGAAATGCTTTTATCTCACAGCCCCTCTCTGGGAGCTGTGTCTAAATTAATCCGGTGTCCTCAAGTGCCCTGGCTCCCACCCAGCCTTCAGGACTTCCTCTGCTCTGGGAAAGGTTTAAGGCTTCAGGGATCTTGCAAGCTCTGAGATATTCCTGTGAATTAGAGTTCACATATAAACAAAAGCTGCTCATATTTTAGACTACTCTTCATATGCTAAGCATTTTACAAGTGTAGCCGTTTTAAGACTCACAGCCTGATGAGGTAAGCATTGCTCTTGTCTCTTTTTGTAGGTGCAGTGGTTTTCAAACATGGCTGTGAATTCTTAGACACTCCATGGTGAGATGGGGT
This sequence comes from Bos javanicus, assembly GCF_032452875.1. Lineage (NCBI taxonomy): Eukaryota > Metazoa > Chordata > Mammalia > Artiodactyla > Bovidae > Bos > Bos javanicus. Next base: position 5,845,549 of record NC_083881.1, read on the forward strand.
CTGTCTCTTCCCCTCAGACCTGGGTGGACTCTGACTGTGCTGACCATTAGAGAAATGACCCACGAGGTGCTCAGTCGCTCCAGAAACGTGTCATACAAAAGCCACTCTGTGTCCACCTTGACTGTCAGAAGTCTCACTCTTGGAGCCCAGAAACACCATGTAAGATGTCTGACCTTCATGCCAGAAAATCTGCACCTGCCTTTCAGTCAGCTGTTCCATACACGCCCAGCCTCCCCATCACCCCAACAAGGAGTCAAGCATGTCAGCAAACTCATCTGGGATCCTCACGACCAGGCCATATGCCAACTGAATAACATCATGTGACCTCCTTTGACACCATGTAGAACAGAAGAATCATTCAGCCAAGCCCTGCCTATGTATATTGCACCAAAGAATTGATGCTTTTGAACTGTGGTGCTGGAGAAGACTCCTGAGAGTCCCTTGGACTGCAAGGCGATCCAACTAGTCCATCCTAAAGGAAATCAATCCCGAATATTCATTGAAAGGACTAATGCTGAAGCTGAAACTCCAACACTTTGGCCACCTGATGAAAAAAGCTGACTCATTTGAAAAGACCCTGATGCTGAGAAAGATTGAAAGCAGGAGGAGAAGTGGACGACAGAGGATGAGATGGTTGGATGGCATCACCAACTCGATGGACATGAGTTTAAGCAAGCTCTGGGAGTTGGTGCTGGACAGGTAGGCCTGGCTGGCTTCAGTCCATGGGGTTGCAAAAAGCTGGACACAACTGAGTGACTAAACTGAACTGAACTGAAATTATGCAGCATATTAAAACAGAGGTATTAAACATATTAAAACTGGAGACAGTATGCACACAGCAGTAAAGACAACAAACATCAGTAGAAGAAACATAGGCGGAAAAAGTGAAGACCTTTCCAAGGTCACATTGATGACATACCATGGATCTCGGATTGGACTCCAGAGAGTCTGCCTCTGCGGTCTGGCTTTTTGACAAGCTATAACTGTAAGATAATTGCATCATGAATAAGACTGGAAGAAGAAGTAGGAATCAGTTCAACAAAGGAAACTGCTTTCCTACGGTTCAAGCCACCAACACGGAAACTGAGGGGGGAAGTCAGCATTTAGAGAAATGTCCAATATGTGACTTCAAATCTTTCCCCACCCCCGTATCAGCTGTGTGACCCCCAAGAACTCAAGTTCTCTAAACCTTTGCCTTCTCTCTTGTAAAGTGGCAAGATAATAACTGTGAGGTTCAAATGAGATCAAACCTAGCAGAGAGTACACACTAAATTTGAAGTGCTGGGGAAATCCTCAGAAGATAATTTCCTCCCTCAGGGATGATCAGCTAACAGATGCTGTTAAGCAGTGCTTGGGACACTTGGCAGTGGGTGAAAGTACTTTTCATTGTCATGATGGAGGTGGTGCTACTGCAAAGTGCTGGGTAAAAGCTAGAAATTCTGCGGAACATATGACAGTGCCCAGGATGGCAACCTCTCCTTCCCATGCTGGCAACGAATTATCTAGTCAAAAATGTCAGTTGCAATGCTGTTTGAGAAACACCCTCATAAAAGAATCTCCACAATGTTAGAAGCTAAAACAGATAACACCTAAGATCCCACAATGATTAAATTGCATCTCTCAAAAATTCTATTACACAGGTTTTTAACATACTATGATTCTGCCCTTTAACAATTCTATGATCCCTAGATGATAAGATCTAAAAGATTTTATGTGTTATGATTCTAAGAAGCTACACTTCTAAATTCCTGGGACTCCATTTGTTACTCTATGGTACTTTAAATCCACTACTTTTCTAAGCTTCTATGATGCTAAGATCTTAAGCCTTTAATCTTAGATTCTAAGGCATCTTGAGGTTATATTTCCAAAAAGCTCCATTCTAAGAAATAAAACTCCTGTGTTTTTACAGTATCATCATGCTACCATTCTTAGATGCTAATGCACCATGATGTACATTTACAGATCCAGTGTGTCTGGAGCATGGAAGCTTACCGTGTTAAAGGAACTCGGCTTCATCTTTAAGCTTAGATTCCCAAGCTGTTTCAGTTCAGTTCAGTCGCTCAGTCGTGTCCGACTCTTTGCGACCCCATGAATTGCAGCACGCCAGGCCTCCCTGTCCATCACCAACTCCCGGAGTTCACCCAGACTCAAGTCCATCGAGTCAGTGATGCCATCCAGCCATCTCATCCTCTGTCATCCCCTTCTCCTCCTGCCCCCAATCCCTCCCAGCATCGGACTGTTTTCCAAGCTGTTTAACCATCTCCTTTTACAATCTAATAACAACGCTTGAGGAATGGAGATTTCCATTGAAATGCTTGTTTCGGTAGATGAAAGTTCAGTACCCACAATGCTACATAGAGCTCCTGGCTCAGTTCTGACTAGGTCGCAGACTCTTGGATATAAAAAGGATACTAAAATTTGTGTGCATTATGCTGAAAAAGAAAAATGTACTTGTGGGCTATAGTCTTAAGGTAACTTTATTGCTGGTCTGGTTTTGTCTTTCTACATATACCCTGTGAGGATAGTTATGCTCTGTTCCTGGGTTATATTTAGGGCCATTGTTATACTCCTTCAGGTCAGATATGAGTAATTAACATACAGCTAATCAAGAAGCAGCTTGTCTGTTACAGTGAAATAATCAAGACTTAAACTTCAATCAAGTTGCAGCTACTTCTCTTTCCTGGACCTGGCTTACTGTCCACTGGCCACCTGTCCTCAGGGAGACATTCATACTGACTGCCTTTTTCTTTCTCCACATGCTCTGGTACTATCCTGTCTTCCTAGTCCTGAAGCCAGGCCCCTTAGGGCTCAGGAATAGGGACGCAAAAAAAGGAGAGAGGGGAAAGGTAAGAGATGTCTTCCTTGATTGAACTGAAGAGGAAAGACTCAGGTTCTCCTTGGGGCTGGTGTGTTAAAATCACCTCTCTCAGGAAACAGCTATGAATTTCTCAGTTTCGCCACCTCTTCTCCGTGGCTTTCCCTTCCCTCTTCTCCCTTCCCTCCATGTGTGTCAATGCATCTCCATTTCAGTGGATCATGCAGGGCTTCTCTTTGAAACTTGAGCCACCCATGGTATGCCTCTGGTTTCTTTCAAGTCCACTCTTCCCTCTCAAGCAAAATCTAAAGCAACTCTCTTGCAAGGAGCCCACTTTATAGGAGACCATGACCCATCCTTCATCCTTAGAAATTCTGATAGTTTAAGTAAGTCCTGACTCAGTTCCTCCTTTCTTAGAGCCTTGAGTCAGCTGGTCTCTTGCCATTTAAGTGTCTCAGGTGTGAGTCTGACACTAGTTCACTGACAGCCCTTCTCCGAGTGATCTCTTCAAGCCCCCTCTTTCACCTAAGGTAGAAGGAAGATGCTCCCTACCCCACCCACCCTGAGGCTGGTTATGGAGAGAATTGGGTAAGATATTAAGGTAAATAAGTGGCTTTATCCCAAAATCCCCTTTACTCGCCAACATTTTTTTTTCTGTTGCTCTGACATCTTTTGTAGTTCAGAGCAGGGGTCAATAATGTATAACCTTTCAGAAAACTCTGCCCACTACCTGTGATTATAAACAAAATAATATTGCAGCATAGCCAGGCTCATTCACACTTACATAATGTCTCTGACTGCATCTGCTCTTCAACAGCGGAGCTGAATAGATAGATTCACCAAAAACTATGGTCCACAAGCTCACACCGTTTACTGTCATGGCTTCACAGAGAAGTTGGTGAACTCTGGCCCATCAAGGGTGCAAAACTGATCTTCTGCTCCCTTCTCTTTCAGGGATAGCATGATCCTCTTTTGCTTCTCTGTTTAGAAGGTAGCATCCACTATACTGCGGGGTTTCCCTGAGGGTCAGTGATAAAGAACCTGCCTGCCAAGGGGTCCAGAAGGTCTCCTGGAGAAGGAAGTGCAACCCAATCCAGTATCCTTGCCTGGGAAATCCCAGGGTCAGAGCAGCCTGGTGGGCTAGTCTGTGGGGTCACCAAGAGTTGGACACCACTTATCAAATAAGAAACAACAATTATTGGGACCTATATGAAACTGAGACTAAAAATAACTTTAATCTGCTATTATTCTGTTCACTTCTAAGTACCTACTCAATACACTGTCAAACCTAGACAGCATATTAAAAGGCAGAGACATTACTTTTCCAACAAAGGTTCGTATAGTCAAAGCTATGGTTTTTCCAGTAGTCATGTATGGATGTGAGAGTTAGACCATAAAGAAGACTGAGCACCAAAGAATAGATGCTTTCTAACTGTGGTATTGGAGAAGCTTCTTGAAAGTCTCTTGGACTGTGAAGAGATCAAAATAGTCCATCCTAAAGGAAATCAGTTCTGAATACTCATTGGAAGGACTGATGCTGAGGCTGAAGCTCCAATACTTTGGCCACCTGATGTGAAGGGCTGACTCATTGGAAAAGACCCTGATGCTGGTAAAGACTGAGGGCAGGAGGAGACAAGGATGACAGAGGATGAGATCATTGGATGGCATCACTAACTCAATGGACTTGAGTTTGAGCAAGCTTTGGGAGATAGTGAAGGACAGGCAAGCCTGTCATGCTGCAGTTCATGGGGTCACAAAGAGTCAGACATGACTGAACAACTAAGCAACACCAACATTCATCCAAGTTACCTTGCTTAATCCTTATAAAGATATGAGGCAAGTAATTGTTCTCCTTTCACAGAGGGGATATTCAGCTTCAGTGAAGCTTAGTAACTTGTCTAAGAATGCACGGCTAATAGCCAGCTAATGCGGGACTCAAACCAGGTCTGTCTGAGTCCAGAGGAAATGTTCTTTCAAATGCCTCAATTCTCTCTAGCTCTATTTTCCAGAGACTGGAAACTGCATTGTGAAGCCCACCTCTTCTCATAACTGATGCTTCATTTCCTGTCCCTAGGGGATTTCAGTGTTGTCACCAGCTCTGGAGCACAGGAGCCTAGCATGCTGGAGGCATGCCTTTGCTGAATAAGTGAGAACTATTCATCCAATCATTCCCTTTCAGATTAGGGTTGAGCCAGATGCTGTCCAGGTCATCATTAATAAAGGTGAATTTCAGCTTAGACTCAGAACTCTTCATCAGGAATCTCCTCCAGGATTGTGAGAAGTGTCACTGAAAAAAAAAGTCCCTAGGAAATTAAACTTACATTTTGCAAGGGAAAAGTAGAATAATTAAGAAAGGACTTTTGACATAATCTGGACTATTCCTAATCCAACTTTTCCACTGTTCCATTATTCAGATGAGAAACATGAAGTCTAAAGGAAACCAAAAATAACTGGTACCAAATGCCAGAGCGACTAACTACTGAGGTTAGAGAAACTAAATTTCAGGTTCCAAGCCTAGTTTTCTCTCTAGCATCACTGGGACAATAGGTAACTACAGCTAACAATGGAGCCTATAGTTCTTTTCCATTTTGCTGAAGAATACTCTGTGTTCACCAGTTAGATACAGAGGTCTTTTATTTTGCTGTAGGAAATATTGATTCATAAAGAATCAATATGTCAGAAGCTAATAGAAGGGGTTACATTTGTTTAATGAGAAAGGTCATCAAGCCACCCCTGGAAGAAATAAATTAATCCAGGATTTATGGAAAGGGGAAAAGGATCCATAAGAGCCACAACAGACAGAGTCCAAGGAGAGTTTGAGAGCAAAAGACAAAAAGAAATTTGGTTAGATTGAGGGTGGGAGGCTGGAGGGGGGTCATCACCATGCTGTATGCACGACTTTGACAAGATGAATAGACTGTATTTCAGATTGTGCCAAATTTTCCTTTTCCATTTTACTGAGAGAACTTGTAAATTCTTAATTACTTCTGTCTCTTTTTTAGATGTTGGACTGGTGTTTCCTTTTAATAGACACATGCTGTGACTTGACAGATGAGTCATTTTTGCTCAAAGTTCTTTCACATTCATTGACCCCTCTGTCCTTCCCTCCATGTAATTCACTTCCTGATTCACACCACATATATATCTTGATTCACAAATACGTCTTGAGTTCTCTACATTGTCTTCTGCATAACTCTCCTTCATTCCCTCAGACATTTCCTTTAAGACAACTCTCTGATCACAATTGCTACAGGCTCCCTCTCTTGGTTGTGTTTTTATCACGCCCACCACAGTGTCTGTTCCATTGCAGGCCTCCAAGAAATATTGCTATGTGATAGTGAGTTGGACTGTAACCTGTCTGGAGTTCTGGGGGCCAAGGTGAATAAGTCACAGATTTCATCATTGAGCATCGTAACATCTGGCACTGAGAAGTCGAGGAAGGAAAGGGAAGAAGGTGAGGTGAGTGTGGAGGGAGGCTCCACTCCAGGCTGGCCCTGTGCTCACTCATCCTTGTATAGATGAAAGCAGAAAGGCTACTCGGGCTGGCCCGGACAGAGACTCATCCTTAAAGGCAGCACAAAATTAGAATTCTGAACCTCTCAGTCCATGTGTTGCCAAGTATACTTCTCCGATTACTTATGTTCCTTGACTGTAAGAGGCTTTGACAAGCAACAAGTGTGGAACATGCTGGGAGTTGATTATTCTATTGAATAGGTTCTGGATAAGTTGGATAAATGAAAGGCATGCTGCTTGCCTCTGAAATCTGGGCTGAGGAAATAAAGTGAAATTGGCAAATACACCATTTCAAATGAACTCCAGCCACCACCTTCAAAGACACCAGAGTGAAACCATTATATTAGGTTCATAGGAGACATCGCAGGTGCTCAGGGTCTATTAATTGGCAATGTCACTCCCGAGTCCACATTATGTGCAGATATATTGAATCTCAATTCCAACTCAACACACATTTATTAAAGGCTGGCTCTTCATTTATTTATTCATTCACCACTCATTGTACAAATGCTTTGTGTGCCCAGAAGTAGGCTGGGTGCCATAGAAACAGGATAGAGCTTAACCAACATCGCCCTACCTCAAGGAAGCTCACGATGTAATGAATGATCCACGCAGTAAATAGTCAGTCAAGATCTGATAAATACAAGGAAGGAAAAGACAGAATGTGGAAAGAATGTATAATCAGGGGCTCTCATCCAGTTTAAAGTCAAAAGATGTCTTCCCGAGGAAGTGATGTTTAGGAAAGGACAGGAGAATGAGGTGGAGGGAGTCAGGTGACCAGCTGGGTTCTCTAGTCAGGAGATGCTTACAGGTCCTCTGTCACAGTTCTGGTGGCTGTGTGTAGAGAGGTGGAGAGACAAATGAGACTGAGGACGACTGCCTTCAGTCATAATGCTTTAGAGGCAAATAACAGAAACCTCAAATTCAAGTGCATATGAACAATAAAGGAATTTATAATCTCACATAAGTGGAAATCCAAAAGTTGGGCAGCCTCTAGGAGAAGAACGCCCAAAATTTAATAAACATGTGGATTCTTCCGATCAGTCTCTCTCCTGTCCTCAGCCCCAGATTCCTCCTGCGTTGAATCTTGGTAGCCCTTGAGTAGGCTTCCCAGGTGGCACTAGTGTTAAAGAACCCACCTTCCAATGCAGGAGATGTAAGAGATATGGGTTCGATCCCTGGGTTGGGAAGATCCCCTGGAGGAGGGCATGCCCACCCACTCCAGTATTCTTGCCTGGAGAATCCCATGGACGGAGGAGCCTGACAGGCTAAAGTCCATAGGGTCACAAAGAAGCGACTTAGCACACACATATGCATCCTTTTTGTACTTTGGCCACCTGATGCAAATTAAAAAATTAAAAAAAAAACTTTTTTATGCAGATTTTTATGCCAAAACTTTTTATGCAAATAAAAAGAAAACTCATTGAAAAAGACCCTGATGCTGGGAAAGATTGAAGGAAAAAGGAGAAGAGGGCAACAGAGGATTAGATGATTGGATGGGATCACTGATTCAATGGACATGAGTTTGAGCAAACTCCAGGAGATAGTAAAGGACAGGGAAGCCAGGCATGCTGCAGCCCATGGGGCTGCAAATAGACTGAACAGCAACAACCAAGCATCTCAGCACATCATGCAGATCTGTGCCTCCGTGTCTCTTCCAGACCAGGACTCCTGCCCTTCCTCCTACCCAGCCTTTTGTATGGTGGCGGTTTGGTATCTAAGTCATGTCCGACTCTTGCAACCCCATAGATTGTAGCCCACAAGGCTCCTCTGCCCATGGTATTTCCCAAGCAAGAATACTGAAGTGGGTTGTCATTTTCTTCTCCAGGGGATCTTCCAGACCCAGGGATCAAACCCAGGTCTCTTGTGCTGCAGCCAGTCTCCCGCTTTGCAGGCAGACTCTTTACTGACTGAGTCACCAGGGAAGCTCACAACTTCTTGTATAGCAGATGTTTATCCAAGGAATAGTGACAAAATGATTGATTTAGCAAAGCTGATACCTACTAGAGCTTCATCTATAATACAACTGAATAAATGCATCTATATTTTTCATTCCTCTCCTCTCTCTCTCCTTCCCCCTCTCCGCTCCCTGCCCCTCAAGTGTGTGTATGTGTGTGTTTGTGAAAAAGAGAGAGAGAGAAGGAATTCTGAGGGATTTCTTCTTCCAGAGTAGTTGAGATTAGTGTAAGTTGAATTGTTGGTTTGTGATTATACCGGAGAGTTCTGAGTATCCAGGAGAGTCTCAGTAACAGACGATTATCCTGAAATGAAGCCAATAGTCAGGACTATGCCGTCAATACACCTGGGTGTACGTTTCACAGAATAACATTGTGAACCTGATGGTCAGCTTCCATTCGTCACTTTCCTTATGGGTTTGCGCCAGTCTCATCCAGATCATCTTACCCTACATCCCCACATTCCACAGCCGTGGCCATGGGGGCCCCCTTTTTTCCTTTGAGTCTTGATTTAAATGTCCCTTTCTTTGGAAGATTTCTTATCCAGACTAATCAAAATAAAGCTGATCCTTTTGAACATAATTTCAGCCTCTATTTTTTCCTTCGTAATACGTATTTTAGCTCACAAGGATTTTTAAATATTTAGCTTACAGTGATTTAGTTCACAATGATTTGTAAATATATGCCCGCTTGCTTGAATATGTTTTTTCTAGAGTAAAATGCAAAATTTATCAAGTCTGATTTGGGTTTGTTTTTTTTTTCATTGTTGTTATTCAGTTTTGACCTCATTACATAACATTGTCCATGATGCTTAGAAGGTAATCAATAAACATGTGCTTGGGAGAAACAACAACAAAGATGGGGAAACAAGGAAGGAAGGAAAGTGGGGTGGGTGGGAGGGAAGAAGAGAGGGGAGGACAAATAAACTAATGGACAAATGAGAGGGAATGAGATGGAGCAAAAGAGTAAAGAAAAGAAGTCAGTTAGGCACCTGATTTAACAGAGCCTCACGTTACTCTCCTGTATTGGGACTCCTGAGTGGAATTAATTATCAAGGATTTTTTGTGTGATTATCAAAGAATGCAAGTTGTAAAACTGCACATCAGAGCCACTAGGGCTTGTCAATGGCTCTTCCTGCCACCCCCGCCCCAGCAGTGGCTTCTGCTCTGGGTACCTAGACATACTTGGAGCTGCTTCCTTCCTTCTGCCCTGAGGCCTTTCTGTTCTGCCTTTATTCCTGCTCACCCTTTAAAACTTCCTCTAGGACTTTTCCATGCCGCCCTGTTTTCCTGCATTATGAGTTAGGAGTTACCTACCGGGTGGCAATGAATCTACCTGCCAATGCAGGAGATGCGAGTTCAATCTCTGTGTTGGGAAGATCCCTTGGAGGAAGAAATGGCAACTCACTCCAGTATCCTTGCCTGGGAAATCCCATGGACAGAGGAGCCTTCGGGTCTGGGGTCACAAAAGAGTCAGACACGACTTAGCAACTAAGGAATAATAACAAACAAATAGGAATATTAGGAATAGGGGTTCCATGATCTTACAGTGACGAGGGCAGGGGGAGGGGCAGAAAGCCACTACCCTGACCACATGGTTTTGTTAAGAATCTCTTTAGAAGAATGAAAGGTCTTATTCATTATGATACCACAACTTAGCCAAATAATTGACATATAGCTGTAAATAGTGAATCAATAAACATAAAGTTTTTGTGAGTGAATTGAATGAGAGTATGAGTGAATGAATAAACATTTTACACTTGCTGCACACAGCTTTTTTGTGAGCATTCTCATACACTTTCTAGCATTTAGTGTCTTAAATATAATAGGTACAGAAATGTATGGCTGTGCTTTATTAGGGGGGAGACTTGTTTTCCTACAAAAGATTCACTGTCTCTATAGTCATGTGGCCAAGTCTGACTGCAAACAAGAATGCCGTGCTCATCAAGAGAGGACAGCGGGTCTTAATGTAGAGACAGTCACTGCCTGCGTAAGAACTGAGCCCTTAATTTACTCTGACAACTACTTTTAAGTAGCCAAAGTGAATTGGAAACGTTCCCTTGAGACATTCTTTGGAAAACACAGTTTGGATTAGTCCAATAACCGAATGTCAACCACCTCCTACAACAAAGCAGTGAGGCATGCTTCCCTCTCTACAGATCAAGTAACCCAGAAGCGTGCAGCCTGGGTAACCGCTAATAAGGGTTCTCAGAGAATGGAGGCCAGTAGAAGAATTGTTTTTCCCCATAGTAAAAGTCCAAACACCTTACCTTAGCACCCACTGCCCTAAATAAGTCAGTCCTGACCTCCCCAGGCATTGAAGACACTCAGTGAAATCCCACGAGCATTTCTAAAAAAGCTAAGGGGACAGGACATTCCCAGTTGAAGGAACAGTTAATTTTTTTGTAATTTCTATTCTTTTTTTTAAATTTTATTTATTCATTTATTGATCTGTTTTTGGCTGCTTCGAGTCTCTGTTTCTGCAGGCAGGTTTTCTTTATTTTCAGTGAGAGCCGGGACTCCTCTTCAGCTCTGGTGGCCAGCTTCTCACTGCAGTGGCTTCGCTCGTCGTGGAGCACAGGCTCTAGAGCACTCAGGCTGCAGCAGTTGTGGAGCTCGGGCTTAGCTGCCCCTTGGCATGTGCAGCTTCCTGGACCAGGGAGCAGACCTATGCCCCTGCACTGGCAGGCGGGTTCTTCACTACTGGACCACCAGGGAACAATTTAAATAAATGCAAGGAAGTCAGTTAAACTTAGCAACCCAGTGAGTCCATATGACACATACGTGGAGGAATTAATAATAAAATAGGGAAACGAACGTCTTATACTGAGATGTCTTGGTATAAATGTCTCTCGGTCTTCTGGTGTGAACTCGCTGTTGTTGTTCAGTTGCTCAATTGTGTCTGACTCTTTGCAACCCCATGCACTGCAGCCAAGAATATTCTGGTGTGAAGGATGGCATAGATGTGTTTTCCTATTCCCTCTGCACTAAGCATCACTATAAGCTCTGGAAGGGGTGCAAGAGACAACCAAGGAGAACTCTGAGAGGTGTAGGAGGAAGGCCAGCAGGCTCTGGCTCCAGGACTGGATGAACGGCTCAGGGGGAGAGCATCTTGTCTTCTCTCAGCCAATAAAAGAAAGTCACCCAGGCCTGGCCTTCACCAATCCCTGACCCACCAACCGAGGAATGCACAGGCAGACTGGTTCTGTCCCTGGGTCACATAGGAGTCTCTCTGAACAAGCAGATTATTCAGACACCCTGAATGCCCAGAGGATAAGCAAACAACTCACTCCCCACTGGGCCTGTGTTGCCTAAGGGAGGAAAGATAGCTTTTTAAACACATGGTGCTGGAGCATTTGGACCCCCATAGGCAACACAGCATAAAAATTAACTCAAAATTAATTATCAGTTCAGTTCAGTCACTCAGTCGTGTCGGACTCTTTGCGACCCCATGAATCGCAGCACGCCAGGCCTCCCTGTCCATCACCAACTCCCGGAGTTCACTCAGACTCACGTCCATCGAGTCAGTGATGCCATCCAGCCATCTCATCCTCTGTCGTCCCCTTCTCCTCCTGCCCCCAATCCCTCCCAGCATCAGAGTCTTTTCCAATGACTCAACTCTTCGCATCAGGTGGCCAAAGTACCGGAGTTTCAACTTTAGCATCATTCCTTCCCAAGAAATCCCAGGGCTGATCTCCTTCAGAATGGACTGGTTGGATCTCCTTGCAGTCCAAGGGACTCTCAAGAGTCTTCTCCAACCCCACAGTTCAAAAGCATCAATTATTTAGCGCTCAGCTAATTATAGACAAATATAAAATACAAAAATACAAAACTTTAAACAACAACAACAAAAGAGAAAGTCTTCAGGGTCTAGAGCTGATTGCAGAGTTCTTGACATCAAAAATATGTCCAAAAAAACAAAAATTCATAAATTGGGCTTCATCAAAATTTTAAACGATTTTTCTTTTGACAATCCATGTGAAGAGGAAGAAAAGACAGTTTATAAACTAGAAAAAAATATTTTCAAACCTCATAGTTGGCCTTTAGAATATATAATGAACTCTCTAAACTCAACACTTAAAAAAAAAATGAGACATTTCACTGAAGATATACAGATAACAAATGGCACATGAAAACAAATTTTCAACATCATTACCCAACAGAGAAATGCAAACTAAAATGGCAATAAGATATCACTATATACCTATGAGAATTAATTAAATTAAAAGCAAAAAATACCAACAACACCAGATGCTGGTGATGATGCGAAGAAAAAGAATCACTCACACAATGCAGCTGGAAATGTAAAATAGTATAGCCACTCATTAAAAGTTAGCAGTTTCTTGCAAAACTAAACATAAAAATCACCATATGGCCAGGCAATCGAATGCCTGGGCATTAATCCCAGAGTAAGGAAAATTTATGTTCATGCTGTGGAGCCCTGTACCAAGGTCACAGGTTGCCAGGTGGAGCCCTATATGAAGGAAATATCTCAACTGACTAAACCTCATAGCAACTGTTGCCATGAGCTTCCCCTCTCCCCAGTCTAAACCACCCAGCTCCCTGACCCCATATTAGGTACAAATACCCACCCTATTCTCATCCTATAGCACCCTAACCAATCACCTGCTGCCACCCGTCTAGCAGGAATTTTCTCTGTCTTGAGGCTATAAAAATTGGCTACTAGCCCACATAAGGTGACTCTCCCTTTAACTGGCCTGCTCTTCTAAATAGCATCTCCTACTCTAAGGCTGTATATTGTCACCCTGTTTATTTAACTTACATGCAGAGTACATCATGAGAAATGCTGGGCTGGAAGAAACACAAGCTGGAATCAAGATTGCTGGGAGAAATATCAATAAACTCAGTTATGCAGATGATACCACCCTTATGGCAGAAAGTGAAGAGGAACTAAAAAGCCTCTTGATGAAAGTGAAAGTGGAAAGTGAAAAAGCTGGCTTAAAGCTCAACATTCAGAAAATGAAGATCATGGCATCTGATCCCATCACTTCATGGGAAATAGATGGGGAAACAGTGGAAACAGTGTCAGACTTTATTTTTGGGGGCTCCAAAATCACTACAGATGGTGACTGCAGCCATGAAATTAAAGGACGCTTACTCCTTGGAAGGAAAGTTATGACCAACCTAGATAGCATATTCAAAAGCAGAGACATTACTTTGCCAACAAAGGTCCGTCTAGTCAAGGCTATGGTTTTTCCAGTGGTCATGTATGGATGAGAGTTGCACTGTGAAGAAGGCTGAGCGCTGAAGAATTGATGCTTTTGAACTGTGGTGCTGGAGAAGACTCTTGAGAGTCCCTTGGACTGCAAGGAGATCCAACCAGTCCATTCTGAAGGAGATCAGCCCTGGGATTTCTTTGGAAGGAATGATGCTAAAGCTGAAACTCTAGTACTTTGACCACCTAATGTGAAGAGTTGAGTCATTGGAAAAGACTCTGATGCTGGGAGGGATTGGGGGCAGGAGGAGAAGGGGACGACAGAGGATGAGATGGCTGGATGGCATTACTGACTCGATGGACATGAGTCTGCGTGAACTCCAGGAGTTGGTGATGGACAGAGAGGCCTGGCGTGCTGCAATTCATGGGGTCGCAAGAGTCAGACAGTCTGAGTGTGATCTGATCTGATCTGATCCTCTCATTCTGCCCCATGTCTGGGAATTCTTTTCCAACCGACATACAGACCAAGACACACACAAAAACCTGACATGAGTATTCATAGTAGTCTTATTCACAGTAAGAAAAAAATAAACCAACAACGGATCAGCTAGGCTGTCCTGCAGCAGGCGAATGGTTAACAAAGGATGGTATGTAAGTTTCACAGATTCCTGCTCATCAGTAAAAAGGAACGAACGACTTGGATGAATTTCCAGGGAATTATACTGAATGCCTAGCAGATTACCTTTTGTATTATTCCATTTTCATAGCATTTTTAAATGATCACATTTTAGTGGCCAAGATTTGAGAACAGAGCTGAGTCGGGGGCTGTGGCAGGAGATGGGGACAGATAAAAAGGCACAACGTGAGAGGTGGACCATGAGGGGATTACTGGACCTGTTTAATGTCTTGACTGTGGTGGTGGATACAGGAACCTATAAAGATAATAAAATTGTATGGAACTTCACACACACACAGTGCATGAAGCAGAACTGGGGAAATTGGAGTGAGATCAGAGGACTGTGTGAAAGTCATTGTCTGTTGATGTTTAATATAGTTTGGCAAAGTTTTCCTACAGAGAGAGAAAAATGGTCAATGGATATATAGGTAGTATTTATTACAGTTGTATCATTGTTCAGTCCATAAATCATTTCCCAATCTTTGTGACCCCATGGACTGCAGCATGCCAGGCAGCCCTGTCCTTCACTATCTCCTCCAGCTTGCTCTAATTCATGGCCATTGAGTCAGTGATGCTATCCAACTATCTCATCCTCTGTAGCCCCCTTCTCCTTCTGCTGTCTGTCTTTCCCAGCTTCAGGGTCCTTTTCCAATGAGTCAACTCTTTACATCAGGTGGCCAAAGTGTTGGAGCTTCAACTTCAGCGTCAGTCCTTCCAATGAATTTTCAGGGTTGATTTCCTTTAAGATTGACTGATTTGATCACCTTGCTGTCCAAGGGATTCTCAGGAGTCCTCTCCAACACTGCAGTTCATTCACAATTGTATGTGAATCTGCATTTATCTCAATAAAACTTTCAAGGAGAAATATTGTTTGCTCTAACTTGGGGCAGACCATGGGCTGGCTAAGCCTGTAAGCTCTAGAGGAAGTAGCTAGAAGGCAGCAGTGTGAATGTGCATTGGCTTCTATTAGCTGACATTCAGTTCAGTTCAGTCGCTCAGTCATGTCCAACTCTTTGCGACCCCATGAATCACAGCACGCCAGGCCTCCCTGTCCATCACCAACTCCCGGAATTCACTCAGACTCACGTCCATCGAGTCAGTGATGCCATCCAGCCATCTCATCCTCTGTCATCCCCTTCTCCTCCTGCCCCCAATCCCTCCCAGCTGACATTAGGAAAGGTTTAAAAGAAAGTGGTGAGGAACTTCCCTGGTCATCTCATGGTTAAGACCTTGCTTTCCAATGCAGGGAGTATGGGTTTGATCCTTGTTCAGGGGGCTAAGATCCCACACACCTCAAAGGCCAAAACACCAAAATATAAAACAGAAGCAATATTGTAACAAATTTAACAAAATAGAAAGCCCAGAGATAAATCCACGCACATATGGACACCTTATCTTTGACAAAGGAGGCAAGAATATACAATGGATTAAAGACAATCTCTTTAACAAGTGGTGCTGGGAAATCTGGTCAACCACTTGTAAAAGAATGAAACTAGAACACTTTCTAACACCATATACAAAAATAAACTCAAAATGGATTAAAGATCTCAACGTAAGACCAGAAACTATAAAACTCCTAGAGGAGAACATAGGCAAAACACTCTCTGACATACATCACAGCAGGATCCTCTATGATCCACCTCCCAGAATATTGGAAATAAAAGTAAAAATAAACAAATGGGACCTAATTAAACTTAAAAGCTTCTGCACATCAAAGGAAACTATTAGCAAGGTGAAAAGACAGCCTTCAGAATGGGAGAAAATAATAGCAAATGAAGCAACCGACAAACAACTAATCTCAAAAATATACAAGCAACTCCTACAGCTCAACTCCAGAAAAATAAATGACCCAATCAAAAAATGGGCCAAAGATCTAAATAGACATTTCTCCAAAGAAGACATACAGATGGCTAACAAACCCATGAAAAGATGCTCAACATCACTCATTATCAGAGAAATGCAAATCAAAACCACTATGAGGTACCATTTCACACCAGTCAGAATGGCTGCGATCCAAAAGTCTACAAATAATAAATGCTGGAGAGGGTGTGGAGAAAAGGGAACCCTCTTACACTGTTGGTGGGAATGCAAACTAGTACAGCCACTATGGAGAACAGTGTGGAGATTCCTTAAAAAACTGGAAATAGAACTGCCTTATGATCCAGCAATCCCACTGCTGGGCATACACACTGAGGAAACCAGAAGGGAAAGAGACACGTGTACCCCAATGTTCATCGCAGCACTGTTTATAATAGCCAGGACATGGAAGCAACCTAGATGTCCATCAGCAGATGAATGGATAAGAAAGCTGTGGTACATACACACAATGGAGTATTACTCAGCCATTAAAAAGAATACATTTGAATCAGTTTTAATGAGGTGGATGAAACTGGAGCCTATTATACAGAGTGAAGTGAGCCAGAAGGAAAAACACCAATACAGTATACTAACGCATGTATATGGAATTTAGAAAGATGGTAACGATAACCCTGTATACGAGACAGCAAAAGAGACATTGATGTATAAAACAGTCTTATGGACTCTGTGGGAGAGGGAGAGGGTGGGAAGATTTGGGAGAATGGCATTGAAACATGTGAAACGTCATGTATGAAACGAGATGCCAGTCCAGGTTCAATGCACGATGCTGGATGCTTGGGGCTGGTGCACTGGGACGACCCAGAGGGATGGTGTGGGGAGGGAGGAGGGAGGAGGGTTCAGGATGGGGAACACATGTATACTAATTAAATAATTTTCTATTAAAGAAAATTAAAAAAAAAATTTAACAAAGACTTTAAAAATGGGCCTCATCAAAAAAATCTTGGGGAAAAAAAGTGATGAACTTGGTCAAGATTGGCTGATATTTAAGAGGAAAAAGAAAGAGATGAGTCAGTTCAGAAATTTGAGATATTGAAAAGTTGGAAAAATGAGTATTTCTGGACTCTCACCATAGGAAATGAGGTTGGAAAAGCTTGGATTGACAAAGACACATCAAGACAGCCTTTCTGTGAAAAGTATTACTGTCTCAGGCTAGCTGTCTTAAAAGCAGAGCAAGAGACAAAGTTTTATGTCCAGGAGTCTTATCTGAGTAGGAATGAAGATCAGGAGAGACATGCAGGGAAGGAGGAAAATCCATTCTGGGAATATGGGCCACACGTGTAGGTGACATGTGCCCAGACACCACATGACTTTCTGAGAAGTTTTACACAACCTCCCTCAAACTGCCAACCCATTAAGTGGGGAATAGGTGACATTAAAACAAGGAAGCAATAAATCAAGCTTAAGAACTGTGTCTCTATTGTGACGGCTGGCACATGTAACTGACTGGAGAGAAATAGATCTTCCTAAGCGTCGTATGTTTGAGGGTAAATTTCATTGTCAAAATGTTACCAAAGATCCTTCAACTTTGAGACCTAAAATGGCTCTTGAAACTCCACACTTGGGTCAGCAGAAGTGGGCTTTACAGATTTATAGAAACTTTGCAGACCTATAATATGCACCCTGGAGGTTAATGAATAGAAGAGAACTCCCAAAGAACAGAGCAAAGGTCTGTGGAGAGTAAAGGACAAGGAGGGTCCTCCCAAACAGCAGAGCAGGGTTTAATTCAGAAACATCCCCATTTCCAAGTTGGAGGATCTTCATAAAGGCTGCCCAGCAGAACTTCAGAATTGATACAGACCAGAGCCTGCTGTGGCCTCCTGTTCTTCCACTTTTTGACTGAGGATTTCCTTGCAAAGGAGGAGGATGGGGAAGCAGACAGTTCACTCTTTATTTGTAACTTATTGAACCATGAGCAGACATATCCATGGGGAACCCTTGAGACTCTGAACGGATATCCACCAGACTTTGAGCAGAATGCAGTGGGATGGAAGAGACCTGGCTTGGCTTCCCTGGGGAGGGCACAAGAGACTTCTGTGTGAGAGGAGAATGAAACATTTTTTTGGGCGGTGACCAAGAGACTAAAAACAATTCCACACTTTCACTTCTCCTTGGGCATATAACTAGATGACATTTTTTACCCTCCAATCAATTAACCAGTAGGATAGGAATTGAAGTAATTGACTCCTACATTTAGGCCTGACCCATTAAATATAATTTTTTTCATAGATAATTTGCAATTCTCTGTTTCCATCTGTTAGCTTAATATAGAAATCTTGAAGCTGGATATAAGTGGAGCCGAAAATGGAAAGAATTTGGAACCCAAACATCTTAAGCCACACACAGTTCTCTTACTGTGATTTTTGCTATTTGGCAAAGTGAAGAAATTTTGCAGATGTAATTATTAAAGTCTCTAATCAGTTGGCTTTGAGTTAATCAAAAGGAACTTTATTCTGGGTGGAAGTGACCTAATCGCATTAATCCTTTATAAAGGGGTGTAGATGTCAGAGTCTTGAAGCAGCAGACTTTCTACCATTGGCTTTGAAGACACAGGCTGCCATGAATTCTATAGACACCAGGAGACGAGGCTGCCCGCAGCCGGATGGAGCTTGGAAGTAGATTCTAGTCTAGTTGTGCTGACACCTGCATTTCAGCCTTGGGAGACCCTGAGAGAGGGTATATTTAAGTTATGCCAAGACTTCTGACCTACAGAAATTGTTAGGTAATGGCTGTATGTTGTGCTAAGTTGCTAATTTGTGGTACTTTGTTGCATAGCAATAGAAAATAGAATACAGCTACTTTGCATAACATACATCTTAATTATTTTGTGGCAAAAACATATCTCTAGAATTTTGTCAGAGAAAAGAGTTTTATTGTATTTTCCCTTATTAATTTATTTTTGCATTTCTTTTTTTTTAATTTATTTTTTTAATTGGAGGAAAATTGCTTGAAAATGTTGTTGGTTTCTGTCATGCAACAATGCAAATCAGTCATAATTATACACGTATCCCCTCCCTCTTAAGCCTCCCTTCCCTCCCTCCACCCCACCCCTCTAGGTAATCATAGAGCTCCACTGAGCTCCTTGTGTTATGCAGCAGCTTCCCCCTAGTTATCTATTTATCTAGTTATATAGATATAGATATATAGATATAGATATATCTAGTTATATATGTACATATAGTGTATATGTCAATGCTAATGTCTCAATTCATCTCTCCTTCCCTTGCTGTATCCACAGTTCATTTTCTACATCTTTGTCTCCATTCCTTCCCTGCAAATAGGTACATCAGTCTCATTTTTTCTTTTTAGATTTCATTTATGTATATAGATAGATAGATAGATGTTAATATATGATATTTGTTTTTTTCTCTTTGTGGCTTACTTTACTCGGTGTACAGGCTCTAAGATCATCCACCTCACTCAACTGACTCAAACACATTCCTTTTTATGCCTGAGTAATATTCCACTGTATTTATCCATTCATCAATCAATGGATGTCTAGATTGCTTCCGTATACTGGCTATTGTAAATGGTGCAGCCATGAACTATGTGTCGTTTAGAATTGTGGTTTTCTCAGGGTATATGCCCAGTATATGCTGAGTCATATGGTAGATTTGTTCCTAGTTTGTTAAGGGATCTCCATACTGTTCTCTATAATGGCCCTTATTTTCTGAAGGCAACCAGGATAGCTTTCAGTAGAAAAGAACCCCTGATGGGTAAGATGGTCTTGGTCACATCCTTGTCTGTATTGAGTCTAACTGATACATTAATGGTATTAACATTACCATTATTACCACTACCATGGCTTTACCACCTTGGAGCATCATCTGAGATAAAATTAAATAAATGTATTTTCTTTGTACATCTCAGTGCAGATTTACATTTTTACTTATGTAAATTTATGTGAAGAATGTATTAGTTATGGTGACAGCAGCTGCTATAAGTGACAAATCCTCAAATAGCATTGGCTTAGGATAAAAGTGTATTTCTACTGGTGAAACATTCTAACAATGGATATTCTCCAGGAAACTCTGTTGGCCCAGGTGACAGTTGCCAGTGTCTGAAGGCTTTTGGTTATCACATTAGGAGGAGGGCTGCTATTGACATCTCCTGGGTGGAGGCCAGGGATACTGCTGAGTACCCTATGATACATGGGACAGCCCTCCCCGTGCCCCACAAGAGAAATAAACTCCCCCCACAGTACAACCAGGGACAAGATTGAGTAACCTGGTGTACAGTAAATAGCAACAGATTTGTAAATCCTTGATACTTTGTATTCCTACAGGAACACTTCTTTAGCATATACTATGTGCTGGGCACTATTCTATATTCAATGACGCAAAAGTAAATGAGACAGCTTCCTTTTCCTCGGCACCTACATTCTGGCTTATTACATATGTGAACCAATTAATCTTCCTGGAAGTTGTGTTTCTCACTTACGAAGTAGGCTTACTTATGAATATGACTCATATGACAGGTACAGAGTTTAAATGAGACAATGCATGTGTAACAGGATGCTAAAATGGTGTTCTTCACGCTTCATGAGGCATGAATTCAACAGATGTTACAGTCCAAAGTGACCTGGAGACAGAACACCATGGAAAATAACTGGTGTTATATGACTACACAAAATGTGGATATACGAGCGGATGAAGGAGTGATCCAGGAGGGTTCTGCAACGGGGGATTAGGGGAGGTCCTTGGAGAAGGCGATGGCACACCACTCCAGTACTCTTGCCCAGAAAATCCCATGGATGGAGGAGCCTGGTAGGCTGCAGTTCATGGGGTCGCTAAGAGTCGGAAAGGACTGAGCAACTTCACTTTCACTTTCGCTTTGGGTCCAGTGAGAACGTGAAGGGAGGAGCCTGATAAGAACACAGTCAGATTTAATATGTACCCAGGTACGGATGCTGATTTGAGCCGGAGAAGCTGTAACTTTGGGCTTCAAGGATGGAGTGAAGCATCTTGGAAGTAATTGCACTCCTGAGTGTCAATCAAACAGGCATGGAACTTCGCGCTGAATGAGGTAGGATGGGAGCTTGCAACAATTTCCAAAGGACTCCTGCCCCAGTGGGCCACCTTCCAGGCTGATAAGACCCAGCACTAATGAGATATGGAGCTTTCTTTGAGGACAGAAGCCCAGAGGAGATTTGGGAAGAGGCAACTGAAGGAAGTCACTTCATAGGGTCTGAGCAGGGGAGATTCTGAAGAATTCACCGTGACATTCACGAAAGAAAGGGCAACTCTATTTATATGCCAAATAAGAAAATTTTAGGACAACACTAGATAAGAACTTTCTTGTTCCCCTTATCTCTCTTCCCTACATTCTGCTTGGTGGGGTCAGAAAATTATTTCACATGTCTGAAGGAGGAGAAATTCCAGGTAGAAGAAAGAGTAGGAGGGTTATACTAACCTCTCTTGTTTTAAATGAGCAGCGTAAACCCACTGTCTTCTTGCAGAGAGTGAAAGATTTAAAAGTAATTCAATTTCAGAAAATTGATAAGAATAGGATAGGCTATGATGAGGTAACAAATAAGCCCATGATTCCAATTAATTCACACAGCAATATTTTTTTTTTATATCTTCTCATCTACATGTCTCAATTATGATAGTAGGTTTGTGTTTCTCATCTACATGTCTCAACTATATCTGGGGGCTCCAGAGCTCTGTTTCACTGATTGAGTGAAATCTCACTCAATTGAGGGAATCTCACTGATTGTGGTTTCATCTCCTCATTACTATCTCAACAAATGACTTCCAAGGTTTCTGAAGCACAGCAAGAAATATCTGGAGTGTCACACATGGACTTTTATAAAATGACCTGGAACAGTATACATGGCATAAATGACTTTTCTCCATATCCCAGTGGCCAGAAATAAGCACTATTGTAGCAAACCCAATTGTACCAGAAGCAGGAAATGTTGCCTTCCTATGTGCCAGAGAATGAGAGAGCTGGATATGATTGAGCACTAGACCCCTTTCAACCTTCTAAGTTATAATCCACTTGTACGAGCCACTTTTAATTAAACCGAGAAACTGAGTTTCCATTGAAGAGCAGAGGAAAACTAAATAGGTTAAAAAGAGATCAGTTCAATTCAGTTCAGTCGCTCAGTCATATCTGACTCTTTGCAACCCCATGAATTGCAGCATGCCAGGCCTCCCTGTCCATCACCAACTCCTGGACTTCACTCAGACTCACGTCCATCAAGTCAGTGATGCCATCCAGCCATCTCATCCTCGTCCCCTTCTCCTCCTGCCCCCAATCCCTCCCAGCATCAGAGTCTTTTCCAATGACTCAACTCTTCACATCAGGTGGCCAAAGTACTGGAGTTTCAGCTTTAGCATCATTCCTTCCAAAGAAATCCCAGGGCTGATCTCCTTCAGAATGGACTGGCTGGATCTCCTTGAAGTCCAAGGGACTCTCAAGAGTCTTCTCCAACACCACAGTTCAAAAGCATCAATTCTTTAGCACTCAGCTTTCTTCACAGTCCAACTCTCACATCCATACATGACTACTGGAAAAACCATAGCCTTGACCAGATGGACCTTTGTTGGCAAAGTAATGTCTCTGCTTTTCTATATGTTATCTAGGTTGGTCATAACTTTTCTTCCAAGGAGTAAGCGTCTTTTAATTTCATGGCTGCAGTCACCATCTGCAGTGATTTTGGAGCCCCCAAAAATAAAGTCTGACACTGTTTCCACTGTTAAATGCAAAACAGTAAAGCAGTTTTCATTAGACTCCACAAGGTCTACAAGTCCAACTTTCTGGTAATAGACATAAAGCCCTGGGTACACTGAGTTACACAGAATGGGTACCACAGGACCATCTCCCTATTTCTTTCTCTTTTGTATGTACAAGTAAAGTTCCTGTACCTTTCTACTCCTGATGAGATAGAAAATAATATCCTATATGATCCTGTTTCTATAACAGCAACACCTGCCGTTTCTCTTGCATCTACTATATGTCAGATGCTTTGCCAACACTTCTTCACAGGCCTCCAGTGGGTGGTTCCATGGTTCCATGAGGGGGTAAATGGAGAAAATTCTACAGAGTGTGACAGATATGCAGGGTCATAATTTCCTTGATCAACATTTTTACTCAAAGAGTGGGTAGACAACATCACTAGCACAAAATACAAAATTGAGAATATTGTTTTATATTAGAATTAATGTGAGAATATCTTTGGATTTTTAAGCTTTATTGAAATATAATATACAAAAAATATACACATTTAGTGTGTACCTTTCAATGAGTTTGGGCATATGCATACTCTCACCACAGCTACAGTAATAAGAATATTCATTACCTCCTAAAATGTCCTTTTATTCTTTTGTGTGTTTTGCTTCCTTTGGTGAGAATACTTAACAAGGGAGCTATCCAGTTAACAGAATTTGAAATGCACAATATTCTGTCCATAACCATAGGTTCTATGTTGTACAGCAGATGTCTGAAACTTTTTCATCTTGCATAACAAAGGAAATCAACCTTCACTATTCATTGGAAGGACTGATGCTGAAGCTGAAGCTCCAGTACTTTGGCCACCTGATGTGAAGAAGTGACTTACTGGAAAAGACCCTGATGCTGGGAAAGATTGAAGGCAGGAGGAGAAGGAGATGACAGAGGATGAGATGGTTGGATGGCATGACCGACTCGATGGACATGAGTTTGAGCAAGCTCTGGGAGTTGGTGATAGACAGGGAAGCCTGGCGTGCTGCAGTCCATGGGGCAGCAAAGAGCCGGACACAACTTAGCGACTTCCATTCTGAGACTTAGCGACTGAACAACAACAATAAAATGGCATATCCATTTCTCCCTCTTCCTAGACCATGACAACCACCATTGTGTTCTCTGCTTCATCAGTTTGACTATTTCAGATATCTCTTTTAAGTAGAATTAGGCAGTATTTGTCCTTCTGTGACTGGCTGGAGAACTGTTGAGTGTGTGCAGCGCATAGAAGGAATTTATTTTTTAAAATATGTTTTTTTCATATTTATTTTTATTTGTTTGGTTGCACTGGGTCTTAGGTACGGTATGAGGGATCTAGTTCCCTGACCAGGGATTGAACCTGAGCACCCTGTACTGGGAGCACAGAGTCTTAGCCACTAGAACATCAGGAAAATCCCGTATTTCTTTTACTTTCATTTCTGTGCAGAAAGCTTCTCGTCCCTTCCTCTTCCCCCCCTCTCCCCACCACACCAGGGATCAGACACAGAGCTGTCTATGTACATCAGAGCATTGCACAGGTATTTCCTGGAGCAACTTGGTTAAATCTCTCCTTGCACTTCACTGTCTTAGCTGAAGAATCGGGAGCACTACCCTCACAGAACAGGTACAGACAAAATTCATGCTTTCTTCAGGGTTTGAAGGACAACTATGAGAAAAGTTAGGAAAACGTAAGTTAGGAAAATGTAAGTGGAGAAAAGAATAGTCAGGGAGAAATACGAGACTGACCAAGATAGACAGGAGCTAATAACATTATCTTCGTTCCCCACTTTCATGGAGTTTCTCTGTGCTCGGGTATCCATTAACTTCACTTCATTTAATGTTCTAACAACATTTCGCTGTAGATATTGTTATCTGAAGCCATGTGCTCAGTAGAATTTAGACCCCCACAAGGTTCAGCAAGGTTTTCAAAGTCACTGTGACTCAAGACCTCACATGTTATGTCCACTCTCCTCCCCTGCCATATGAGGTTCCCTCTGTGTTGCATCCTTGCTCAAAAGCTCCCACACCGGATTCTGCAAATGCCCATTCATCTCCCCACCTTCTTTTTGCCAGAGGGAAGTAATAACCTCTGATTCATTCGTAGAATTCATGAAGGAAGATTTTAATTCCAGGTCAAACAAATCCATTAGTGTAAAAAGCCCCAAACAAAGCAAAACTATAATGATCTTTAGTGCACTGATTGCTTTAGATCTTTTCTAAAACAAGGCAAGCTATAAATAAATACCTGAAATGATAGAAGCTGTAAAAATAATAGAAACCACCAGAAACAGTATAAAGCCGTGTTTTCTAAACTAACACCTCATGGGACACAGGCTCAATAAAAGTTTCTTTTAAAAAAAGACGATATGGTTATGTAGTTTGGAAAATGATCTGCTCTTAAAAATTCATGTTGGCATTGTAAAGATTCTGAGACATCTGGAAATATTATAGTTAACCTGGATTAATTCTGTCAATGAGAATTTCAAATGCATTTAGTTATAAAACCATCTTTTCTCTACAATGAATGCCCTTGATATAAAATATATAGTGTACGGACTTTCCACACATGTGGAACTGTGTGGAAAATGCCAATGGGAAGCTGGGTCTTCCCAAATGGCTCAGGGGTAAAGAATCTGTCTGCCAGTGAAGGAGATAAAAGAGATTCAGTTTCAAACCCTGGGTGGGGAAGATCCCCTGGAGAAGGAAATGGCAACCCACTCCAGTATTCTTGCCTGGAGAGTCCCATGGACTGAGGAGCCTGGTGGGCTACAATCCATGGGGTCACAATGAGTCGGACACGACTGAGCATGCACACACACACACACACACACACACACACACACACATGCACACCACAGGAAATTCTTTCTTTCTCTTCCTCAGCGCAAGCCCTTCATGTGACAGTTCTAAGCCTTGCCCCACCTGGCCGAGCACCACAACCAACAGAAGACTTCGCAGCGCGGGCAGCAGAGGTCCCCATCCCATCTCCGCCAGGCTGCTTCCACCGCGTCTCCCGCTGGACTTCTCTCTAGCTTCTCTGACTTCTTGCTCTTCAGCTGGGATACTTCCCTTCATTCACTGGACCAGGATTTTTGGATTATCTGGTTCGGGCTGAGCTGAGTGAGGTACCCTTCAAAAACCCATTACCTGGTCTCTGACCTAAGAACTTCACATTTGGCCTATTGTTCATCCAACAGTCAACAAGGCTTTACTGAGAGTCCACACTGAACCAAGAGAGATGAATAGGACAGACAGGTACATCCGCACAGTTTGTTTATAACTGAGAGCTAGACAAACAGGCACTCCCAAGGCAGTGCCGCAAAGCATTATGGGAAGGAAGGAATGTGCTGATGAAGAAGAGCTTCTAACACAGACCTGGGGATTAGGAGATAGATTCTGAGGAGGAAACGGCACAGACTGTAAAGAATGGGGGGTAAATAGGAATCTATAACAGAAGTGAAAGAACACAGATGTGGAAGCAGGGCATAAGTGTTCCAGACGGATAGAGCCACATGGGAAAGAGCTTGAGCTAAAAGAGAGAAGATGATATTGAAACTGAAATGATTTCCAGTAACTGAAATATGGCATTTAAGGAGTAACAGGGCACAAGGCCTCAGAGGAAAGGAAAGAAAATGTTCCCTGGGTCAGCAACCTAGGGGTGGACACGTGGCCAGGCCAGGCTCCCAGGCCAGTCCTCACTGAGAATGGAGAGGAATCGTCAGATTCAAGAGCTCTGTTCAGCTGCAGGCATTGATCATCTTTGCTGCAGGTCAGAGTCCTGCCCTTTGCCCAGATCTTCAACAAGTTAAGCTCTGGGCTTACGTCAGGAGGCCCTGCAGTGCCACTCAGAATGGGCCACAGAGGAGGCACACGGGGCTGAGGCCAGGACTACTGTCCACCTGGGGCCTCTGCAGTATTCTCCTCATCTGATCCCGCTTCTATCTGAGGATGTGGATGTTAGAAGAGATTAAGTAACTCGCCTAAGGATATATAGATTATAAATCACAGGATCTAAACACTGGTCTACCAAAACCCGGCCTCTTTCTATCACACTGCCTCCACGAACACATGTTTGTTTCCTGGTTGGTTTATTAATAGCAACGGGAGTCAGATAATAGCACCTAACATTGATTAAATGTCTTCTTTGGATGAGGGCCTTTATTAGCTGTTTCATATTCACCATCGCCCTTAAACCCAACAGTGGCCTATGAAATAAATATCATGATGCTTAATTTACTGAGGATAAACCTATAGTAGAGAAAGTGCAATTTCTCTGAGGTATATGGTTATTATATGGAGGAAGTCAGGTTAAAATTCAGGTTCTGTAACTGTGCTCCTTCCAGATGGAATAACTGAATGAACAGGGACAAGCAAAATGCATTCACAAAAGCACTTTAAAAAAATGAAATCCATTGAATTTCCTAAATGAAAGAAAACACCTTTCTACTCTCTTTTGAGAAGGTAGACGCATCCTAGGGGAGATCTTTGGGGTGTTGTGTGCGGTTTATCCATTATGGTACAAGAGACGCAGGTGTCAAAGGCCCCTACATCCATCATGGGTCTCTTTTATTTTATTTCCAGGTAGATAATGAGCATCCCATTTATGCTAGGCACTTCTGTTGATGACATACTAGTTGCCATAAAATCTGGAAAGTAAGATCAATTTTATGAGCAATTAAATGGGATCTATCCAGAGGTAATTAATTTTATGATGGAGGTTGAACAAGGTGAGAGGAGAGCCTGTTTTAGATGCATTGATGATAGGGAGGAATAATGGCTCATCAGCTATGAAACAGTTCCAAATTACCTGGCTTTCGGGTCATTATTTATATCAGTATTTTAAGTCTGCTGCCCTCCCTGTTTGCATCAGGAACAGAAAGAGTATTGTTATCCACAGCCTTTTAGGAGTGATCCAAACTTGCTCTCAGGAGCGTAATGGAAACCTGGACAGTTACGAAACTAACTTTGCTTTCCTGTAAGACAGATGTTCTCTGATCCACAGTTGAAGAAACAATGAGGCCATTTATCAGTGAAAGGAGCTGCTTCTATCTGAACTCAGGAAATTGATAGCAAATGGCTGAGAAACAGGTTGTTGGCAGTTATGCCCGAGTAGAATTAATTAATCTATACATTCACTAGACAAATATTTATTGGTAATACTCTGTATGTCAGACACCATGCTAAGTACTGGGGCTATAAAATAAAATTAATGCAATCATTGGGAAGCTTGTGAGTCTCTGTTAACTGTGTTTCTCCTTGGGATGATTCAGTTAAAAAAAAAATGGCTCTTGAATAGGTTTGAACATCTCAAAATCCAAGAGTTTCAAAACACATGAGTAATGTGGCTTGCCTCCCATGTTATTGATAATGCTTGCCTTTGTCCTCAGAACGGTGTTCCTGTCACAGAAAGAGGCAAATTTAATTGTGATCACCAGGGACAGTGTAGCATTGTAAAAAATGCCAGAGGACATTCTACTCACCATAGTTTATCAAAGCTTTACTAGTCCTGCATGTCTTCTTCACGAAGCTTTCTGTGTTTTCAGAGCATCCACCCCATTCTCTGTGTCACCAGGGACATCAGAGCCAAACTAATCTGACCCTAGTTGCCCTAATGTGTGTGTGCTTGGTCGTGTCTGACTGTGTGACCCCATGGGCCAGGCTCTTCTATCCACGGAATTTTCCAGGCAAGAATACTGGAGTGGGTCGCCATTTCATCCTCCAGAGTTGTCCTAATACTAGCTTCGATTTAGGCAAGAAATTGCACCTTGATGACCCTCCCCACCACACCCTATAACAAGTCTATAATTACAGGTTTTTAGTGAGAAGATACCCAACCCAATGTGCTGCAGGGAAGACAAAGAAAGGCTTCACTAGACTGCAGGACTGGGACGTCTGGTGGACAATGGCAATAAGCACAGCTGTCTTCATAGTCACCTATATGCAGCTGATTCCATGTCACCCTTTCTCCATCACCTCTTTGCTTTCCTTTTTCTCCAGAGGGTTTCTCAGATGGTGACCTCTGATGTCTCCACATGTGCATTATCCTTATTGACTCTAATTCCTCAAGGAAAAAAAGTCCTCACTGTCTGACTTGCTCAAAAAGACATTTATAAGATTCACTTTGCCTACAAAGGGCCATCTAGTAAAATCTATGGTTTTTCCAGTAGATGTGAGAGTTGGACCATAAAGAAAGCTGAGCGCTGAAAAATTGATGCCTTTTCATTGTGGTGTTGGAGAAGACTCTTGAGAGTTCATTGGACTGCAAGGAGATCCAACCAGTCAGTCCTAAAGGAAATCAGCCCTGAATATTCATGGGAAGGACTGATGCTGAAACTGAAGCTCCAATACTTTGGCCCCCTTGATGTGAAGAACTGATTCATTGGAAAAGACCCTGATGCCAGGAAAGATTGAAGGCAAGAGGAGAAGGGGACAACAGAGGATGGGATGGTTGGATGGCATCACCGACTTGATGGACATGAGTTTGAGCAAACTTCAGGAGATGGTAATGGACAGGGAAGCCTGGCATGCTGCAGTCCACGGGGTCGCAAAGAGTTGAACGCGACTGACTGAAATGAAGATTCACTCTTATTAGACTAAATTGGGTCTCATGTGTCACATCAAACCAACAGCTCTGATGGTTCTGTTCTGGGTGGTAGACCCATCCCTCAAAATAAGGGCTGAGATGAACTCAGTCAGAATCCCATGGACAAGGAGAAGGATAATTTCCCAAAGGGAATTATGAGTGCTGCTTCCAAAAAAGGGAGGCATAATTTACTGGGCAGACACAAACAGCAGAATCCATTCTACCTATTTTTTTTTTCCTGAAAATCTAACAATTGAGCCTCATAAAGTTGTTGGAATAATTAAAATAAGTGACTGCAAATTATCTCACTCAGTAGGTAGCACAGAGTAGGTGTTCAGAAAGTCCATTCTCTTTCCTTTCTTTAAAAATGAAATGCAAAAAAAAAAAAAAAGAAATGCATTGTTTCATGCTTTCCTGTCTCTTTAAACAGGAAGCAGAAGGCTTTTGATTAGGTGCCAACTCATGTTTATAGCTTTGTCAAGATCAATCAGTCCTGTGGCTTACACTGAATGATAGGTGTGTATTTTTAAAGGAAAAGTGTTTATGCAAGCACAGATTGAAATTTCTAGAGAAGTCTAGAGAGATTTCTTGGAGAAGATCACTCATGCTGCTATAGCTGACTTAACTGGTCCTCTTCATCACCACATCATGGCCCAAGAAGGATTCACCTTGAACTCTAACTGAGAGGGAGCTTAAGTTCCCATGATAGGAATGATAATACGATTGGAAAGAAAATATTCAGGAGTCATATCTGACCCAAACAAAAGTCATGCAAGACACAGGGGCTTCCCTGAGGCCTTGACAAACAAAAGTTGTGATGAAGGATCACATAGTCATTTGTTCTTTCAACCAGCCAAGAAGGAATTTGTCCTGGAAACACATCTTGCTTCATCTACATAAACATCACCAGTCAAGTAGAACAGTCTGTGACTAAGATAAAAGAAAAAGCATCTGACTGTCTAGAACAGCCCTAGCTGGACTTTAAGACATTTTCTTAAGACCTGGGCTTGGTAATCAAAGCTTCTGGCTTTAGGATCTCCTGCAAGAACTAACAACCATTCTGTTTCTGGTCTTCCCCTGTGTTATGATTGGCCAATGCCTCTTTTACAGAGACTTTATAGGAACCCACTAATTCCCCTCCCTTGGACAATAATATTATACCCAGAAAGAAAGATCAGGAGGGGAACCCTATGGCTTGAGGGATTCTCAGAGAGCCTGACTAATTAGGAGGCAGTAAATAGAGGAAAGCTGAGGATATAAGTTAAAGCAGCTCAATAATCCAGACTCTGCACACTCAATCTAGTTTCCACCTGCCGACCCCCATCTTTGGACACTGAAAATCACGACCCAAATGCCCTCCGTCTCACTGAGAATGAACATGTCTCTCTGCAAACATTTTTGTCAGTTCCTCTCTGTGCTAATCTTCCTGCCTGTCACGCCTAGGTAGCAAGTCATTGCAGAGTTATGATCTGTAAGTCCAGAAATGTATAATGCAGTTTGAGCAAAGAAAATACTGAAAACTATTTGCTACTTACTGGGCAGGATTATGGTGTGCAGAAGGAATTTGAAATATTTAGATGTCTCAGAATTACAGGTGAAGATTCATCAAGGTCACGGTGGCTTTTCTTTTCCCAGAATTAAGCAAAGCAAGCCATAGAATTTCACCGGGCGGCAGCTTCTTTAACAGGATATTAAAATCACTAGCTCTGTAGTCTCCACTGCCCCTGAAATAATGTTAAATCTTTTATTTATATCAGTTGGCTAGTAGATAGGACTAGACCAAGAGAGCTCAGGGAACAGTGAGGGAGACTTAAGAGAGATGGCAAATTGGATTGAGTATATGTTATTTGGTAGCGATGTTTTTGTTCTCCTACCACGTGCCACCTTTTGTGCCTGGGCTGGTGGGAGAAATGGGCGGCATGTTTGCCCTGTGGGGAGTCCCGAAGAGGCAGAGCCAGCTGGCAAACCCCAAGATCATCCTTCCTCAGTCCTTCCATCCTTCTCACTTGCACGTCGGTTCTGCTCCCGGTTACGGATGCTTTTTACTCACTGTGTGCTCATTTTTGGCCTCATTTCTGCCCATACTTGCTCACCCCTAAAATTTGACCACTGTCCTCTCCACTGCTAGCACCCTGATTTCAGCCATTATGGCTTTTCTCTGGGGAACAGAGAACTCTCCCACGTGGCCCTCCTCATACTACCCTCGTGATCTTGAAATCCCCAAATTCATTTCTCCACACAGTAGCCAGATTCACTTTATCTTCAGAGTAGTTTGACTCAAGCCAGCTTACGAGGTGCCTGAAGGAAGAAAGGGTGTACCCTTTTCTGGAGGCAAATACCACCTATTTCATTATCTGTTGTATTTTGTAGAGGATGTCTGGCAAGTGATTAAAATTTGGAGCACATGAAAAATGTAAGAAAATATGACTCCTGATCAAGAGAGAAATTAGTCAATAGAAGCAGGTCTGACATTGGATGTAATTTTGGAATTAGCACGTTATGACTTCAAAACAGGTATGAAAAATATATTAAATGATCTAGTAGGAAAAGTTAACACATAGGAACAGATGGGGAATCTCAGCAGGGAGGTGAAACCAATAAAAAGGTTCAGTGAAGTGCTAGAAATTAAAAATATAACATTATTTCATGGGCTTCAAAACAGTCTGAGTACATATATCAAGGAAAGGATCACTGAGCTTGAAAGTGAAAGTGTTACTCGCTCAGTTGTGTTTAACTCTTTGCGACCCCAGGGACTGTAGCCTACCAGGCTCCTCTGTCCATGGGATTCTCCAGGCAAGAATACTGGAGTGGGTTGTCATTCCCTTCTCCAGGAGATCTTCCCGACCAGGGATCAAACACAGGTATCCTACAGTACAGGAGATTCTTTGCCATCTAATCCACGTGGAAGTCCCCTGAACCTGAAGACAGGTGAGTAGATGTTACCCAACATACAACACAAAGAGAAAAAGGGATTCAGTAAAAATGAGTTTCAGCATTCAAGACCTTTGGAACAAAATGAATGATATATGTAATTGAGGTACCAGAGGAAAGAATATAGAGAACTGGAGACTTTACAATAATTTTCCAAAATTTTTGAAAGACATCAACTCGCAGAACCAAGAAAGTTCAGCAATATACAAGCAAGATAAATACAAAGGAAATCACACATACATGGTTCATAGTTTTTGAAGTGAAATCTTTAAAGTGCTGAAAAAAAAGAAAAATATCAACTCAGAATTTGTTTAAGTCTTCATTGAATCTGTTACAATATTGCTTCTGTTTTATGTTTTATTTTTTTTGGCCGGGAGGCATGTGGGATCCCAGCTCCCTGACCACGGTTCAAACCTGCACGCCCTGCCTTGGAAGGCAAAGTCTTAACTTTCTCCTTCCAGGGAAGTCCTATCTCAGAATTTTTGATATAACCAAATTACTCTTCAAAAAGGAATGCAAAATAAAGACATTTTGAAATGGATAAAGGGTGAGAAAATTTGTCTACAATTTTGCTGACCTAAACTGAAAGAATGCTAAAAGATACCATTTAAAAGTCAGATTGCAGGAGAAAGCATAAAAGTAACAAAAGGGTCAATATACCTTTTTATTGTACTCACACACACCCACATACACACATGCGTATGTGTTTTTATAATTTCTTTAAAGATGATTGACTGTTTAAAATGAACATAATAGCAATGCACTGCAGGTCCATAGCATAAAACAATCAGATAATCGGAGTGGGAGGAGGGCTGAGGGTGAGGTGAATGAGGCACTGAAAACACAAAATCTAAGGACTGAGGCCGTGTTTGCACCTCATGCACTTCACCTTGGTCCTTGCTCTGAGTGGGAGAGGGAAAATGGAAAATACCATTATAGGAATCTTACATTTTCATGTGATGGTATAATTTTATTTGCAGAAAAATGTAAAATGTTAGCATGCATCTTGTAACATCTAAAGCAACCAATGAAAAGTCTGAGCTATAACAAATAGGTGAATGAGGTAAAGTAGAATACTACAAATTCAAAACTGGAAGAAAGGAATGAGATGCAGAGAAACAAAAAGTAAATGGGATAAACAGACCAATAGGAATTACAGTAGAATTCAACCGAAACATATATATTTATATTGAAAACAAAGAGACAAAGCAATCCAATTAAAAGGCCAAACTTTAAAATTGGATACAAAGCAAGACCTGGTTACAGGTTATTAACAAGAGACTTCAAACAGGCTGATAATAAAAGGATAGAAACAGTACATTATACAAACGTTGAGAGAAAAAGATGTAACTCTATTAATATTCATCAAAGTAAACTTCAAAAAGAAAGAATATTACTAAGCAAATGCATTTAACAATGGTTAAAGATTACATTAATCAAGAAGGTGTCAGGATCACACTCTGTACTAAACTAATAATAGAGTTTCAAAAAGTTTTACAAAACAAACATTGAAACATATGCACTGCCATATGTAAAACACATAGCTAGTGGGAAGTTCGGAGAAGGCAAGGGCACCCCACTCCAGTACTCTTGCCTAGAAAATCCCATGGACGGAGGAGCTTTGTGGGCTGCAGTCCATGTGGTCGCTGAGGGTCGGACACGACTGAGCGACTTCACTTTCACTTTTCACTTTCATGCACTGGAGAAGGAAATGGCAACCCACTCCAGTGCTCTTGCCTGGAGAATCCCAGGGACGGGGAGCCTGGTGGGCTGCCGTCTATGGGGTCGCACAGAGTCGGACACGACTGAAGCGACTTAGCAGCAGCAGCAGTAGGAAGCTGCTGTATAACAAAGGGATCTCAGCTTGGTGCTCTGTGATGACCTAGAAGGGTGGGCCAGGGGCTGAGGTGGGAGGGAGGTTCAAGAGGGAGGGGTCATATGTATACTTACAGCTGATTCACCCTGGGGTACAGAAGAAATCAACACAATATTGTAAAGCAATTATCCTTCAATTAAAACAAATTTTTTAAAAAATTTTAAAACCAAACATTGACAAAACTAGAGGGACATATAGACAAATCTACTATCAAGTACAGAGATTCCAACATTCCTCTTTTGGTAATTAACAGAACATAGATAAAAATACTGACAACATCAATGCTTGTAGAATTTTTCTAAATCAGCATTTAAAGGGAGTAGGAGGGACTTCCTTGGTTGTCCAGTAGTTAAGACTTTACGTTTCTACTGCAGGGGGCATGAGTTCAATCCTTGGTCAGGGAACTTAATATCCTCAGGTGCCACTTGGTGTGGCCAAAAAACTTTAAAAATTAAATAAAAAGAGTTGGAATGGCTTTAAGTGCTGCAGTATAAGAGAGGAATGGTATAAAGGCAAAGGCCTAAGACCGTAACTTAATAAAGATACACACAAACAAAGCAAATTAGACCCAAAGGAGAAAAAAGAAGGCAATCAAAATATGAGTCAACATTAGTGAAATAAAAATTAGATAAAAACAGAAAAAAAAGCAACGATTATAAGTTACTTGAAAAGATGAATTATGGTGATAAAACTTCTAAAGCTGATCATCAAAAGAGCGAGATACCTGAAAATAGCTATGTGACTTGTGAAAGGGGCAAGAAAAATATTTGAACTTGATGAGCAGATGTACAGCTCAGAATGTTGTTCCAAGTCAAAAATTGACCCCGGCTGCATCACAGCTTCACACAGAGGTGATCTTGTAAGACAGCAGTGATGAAGTCTTCCCCACGGGCAGGGTACTGTGCCATCCGCTTCGGGTAGAAGTGACCACATGGATGGTGGCACACAGAACCCAGCAATCTCCCAATTGCTCTAGTCTTCACATTTTTTATCTTTAAAATTATGTGAGATGTTAACTAGCTTCTCCAATATCTTTCAGACCCAATGAATTATAGACTCAGGAATTTTTGTTGTTGTTTAGTTGCTTAGTTATGTTGGACTCTTTGCGGCCCCACCAATGGTAGCCCACCAGGCTCCACTGTCCATGGGATTTCCCAGGCAAGAATACTGGAGTGGGTTGCCATTTCCCAACCCAGGGATCAAACCTATGTCTCCTGCATTGCAGGTGGATTCTTTACCACTGAGCCACCAGGGAATCTCTAGGAATTTTTAGGCCTCCTCCGATTATTTTATAGAGGGTTTTGTTTGCAGCTGCATGTACAGATTTCTCTGAAGTGGGAAGACAGTAGTAAACTTTCTCCCCAGATGATTTAAGTCCATGAACTACTGCTCTAAATTATTGTCATCATTGCTAAATTATTCAAATAATGAAAGGACAGCAAGCCATCTTCACATGAGAAACTCAGCTTCAAAGACACTCTAAGTGTAGATAAAGGCTGCATTAGAAGACAGGCACTTATACAGCTAAAAGGATGTCTTTATAGCCAACATTTACGGGCTGCTCACAGGGACCCACTGGTGACTGTACTTAGCATTTTACATAGATTGGTTAACCTTGATCTTTTGAACAACCATGTGAGGTACTCACTTTAATTATTGCAAATATACATGATGAGAGAAAATAGAGGAGGAAATGAGATTTTCAAAGGTTAAGCAATTTTCTTAAGGTTACATACCTGGGATTTATATAGGCAGTCTGATTCAATCTGACCACATTCAACATGATGCCACTGTTTCCAGAATTCGTTTGCTCCCCAGCATCTACCAGAATTGTGTTCAAATATACACACAGACAGATTTATTGCCTAGCTTCCCTGGATGGCTGCTTCATCAAAACCTTCACAGCAGGTATCTGGAGATGTATATTTTTAACAGTTGCCCTAAGAAGAGCTGAGATTCAGTCATCTCTCTCTGGTGTGGTTACACTACATATAAAGATATTGAAATAATTGCATCATGTTTGGTAAATAAGCTAGTCTCAAGCTCCTCTTCACCTAACCATCCTACTTCCCTGAACCCTCTGACTTTCTCGAGGTCTAGTAAGGAATATGTAAATGCCCAGTTCAGCACGTGACCCCCAGCTCCAGCTCCAGCAGCAGCATTCAGCAGCATCCCATCTGAAGAGTCTGGTGATAAGGCAAGGAGGATACCACCAGGAAGTTCAAGGAAGGGACACAAATAGCTGTGACTTTTCAAGGCGCCATCAAATAGGCCCAGGTCCAAGTCCCAGCTTCACTACAGCCTTCCCCGCCTTGGATGAGGTTCTTCATGGTTCTGAGATTGCTTCTTCATCAAAATAAGGCAAAATAACTTGGGGTTATCATGAGCATTGCACGAACTAATTATGTGAAAACACTGCGGTAAGTTAGCAACACTCTACAATGGTGAAGAGCTTCTATTTTTATTCTTAAAAGAGCAAGCTTAGACAAATATTTACCTAGAAAATAAAAGGAGAAACCCAACTGTATTTCAAAGGCCACCCTAAAATACCACATATCCTCTTAGGGCAAGTAAGAGGCTCTGTCATCAGAATTTCTGGGTCTTTCAGCTGCATCCACTCTTGCTTTGCAGACACCAAGTTTTCTTCCTTTGTCAGTGGAAAAAGTCTTCCGCCTGTCATTTAGACTTTGAGAACCTGAGCATATGGCCTCCTACCTTCAGCGCCCTGCATATTTCCAGGCAGGAGACAAATTGCCAGGAAGCCACGCTGAAGACATTTCTATCGAATCGCTGTATTTCCAGTGAATGGCCCAGTGCCTGACACATCTGCTCGTTGTCTTTACATTTCCTCTCAATCTCACACAGCTGCCTTCGTCAGGTTTCCAGCAGCACTGCGAAGGAGGCAGGAGCAACAACATGCTTAACACTTTCACACAGAAAAGGCTTAGACTGACTATATTCCTGCTAGGAGTCAGACATGCTACTAGTGGTTTGAGGATTTAAGTTGCAGATAGATCGTAGTTAGACAGATACGTACATACAAATATACATACATACATATGCATGTATTTGTGAATGTGTATGTGTACACATATACCCATTTGTGTGTACATATGTCCATCTCTGTCTATATATAAGACACTCAATAAGTATTACTTACTTTTCTTTATTTTCCCATGTGGCACCAGTGGTAAAGAATCACCCTGCCAATCCCCTAGAGGAGGGAGTGGCAACCCACTCCAGTATTCTTGCCTAGAAAATTCCATGGACAGAGGAACCTAACAGGCTACAGTTCATGGGGTCGCAAAGGGTTGGACAGCAGCACCATGCACATATGCACACACTTTTCTAAAATCACAAAGAAAATGGAGTGACCAGACTCCCCACCAACTGCTATTCTGATATATCACTTTAGTGCTCTTTCCTCACACCATAAATACAACGGAAAATGCCAAGAAGCAACAGTTAGAACCAGACATGGAACAACAGACTGGTTCCAAATTGGGAAAGGAGTACACCAAGGCTGTATATCGGCATCCTCCTTGTTTAACTTGTATGCAGAGTACATCACGAGAAATGCCAGGCTGGTGAAGCACAGGCTGGAATCAAGATTGCTGGGAGAAACATCAATAACCTCAGATATGCAGATGACCACCTTTATGGCAGAAAACGAAGAAGAACTAAAGAGCCTCTTGATGAAAGTGAAAAGAGGAGAGTGAAAAAGTTTGCTTAAAGCTCAACATTCAGAAAATGAATATCATGCCATCAGGTCCCATCACATCATGACAAGTAGATGGGGAAACAATGGAAACAGTTCAGTTTAGTTCAGTCGCTCAGTCATGTCCAACTCTGCGACCCCATGGACTGCAGCCTACCAGGCTCCTCCATCCATGGGATTTTCCGGGCAACAGTACTGGAGTGGAGTGCCATTGCCTTCTCCCACATCCATACATGACTACTGGAAAAACCATAGCCTTGACTAGATGGACCTTTGTTGGCAAAATAATGTCTCTGCTTTTTAATATGCCATCTAGGTTGGTCAAAACTTTTCTTCCAAGGAGTAAGTGTCTTTTAATTTCATGGCTTCAGTCACCATCTGCAGTGATTTTCAGATCAGATCAGATCAGATCAGGTCAGTTCAGTCGCTCAGTCACGTCCGACTCTTTGCGACCCCATGAATCGCAGCACGCCAGGCCTCCCTGTCCATCACCAACTCCCGGAGTTCACTCAGACTCACGTCCATCGGGTCA
Organism: Bos javanicus; assembly: GCF_032452875.1. NCBI lineage: Eukaryota > Metazoa > Chordata > Mammalia > Artiodactyla > Bovidae > Bos > Bos javanicus. The sequence goes on from NC_083881.1 coordinate 5,883,903, forward strand.
ATGATGCCATCCAGCCATCTCATCCTCTGTCGTCCCCTTCTCCTCTTGCCCCCAATCCCTCCCAGCATCAGAGTCTTTTCCAATGAGTCAACTCTTGGCATGACGTGGCCAAAGTACTGGAGTTTCAGCTTTAGCATCAGTCCTTCCAAAGAAATCCCAGGGCTGAGCTCCTTCAGAATGGACTGGTTGGATCTCCTTGCAGTCCAAGGGACTCTCAAGTTTCTTCTCCAATACCACAGTTCAAAGGCATCAATTCTTCGGTGCTCAGCCTTCTTCACAGTCCAACTCTCACATCCATACATGACCACAGGAAAAACCATAGCAGTGATTTTGGAGCCCCCCAAAATAAACTATGTCACTGTTTCCACTGTTTCCCCATCTTTTTGCCATAAAGTGATGGGACCAGATACCATGATCTTAGTTTTCTGAATGTTGAACCTAAGCCATCTTTTTCACTCTCCTCTTTTACTTTCATCAAAAGGAAACAGTGAGATGTGAGAGACTAAATATTTTGGGCTTCAAAATCACTGCAGATTGTGACTGCAGCCATGAAATTAAAAGAGGCTTACTCCTTGGAAGAAAAGTTATGACCAACCTAGACAGCATAATAAAAAGCAGAGACATTACTTTGCCAACAAAGGTCTGTGCAGTCAAATCTATGATTTTTCCAGTAATCATGTATGGATGTGAGTTTGACTATAAAGAAAGCTGAGCACTGAAGAATTGATGCTTTTGAACTGTTGATTGCTAGGAAATCAAACCAGTCTATCCTAAAGGAAATCATTCCTGAATATTCATTGGAAGGACTGATACTAAGCTGAAACTCCAATACTTTGGCCACCTGATGTGAAGAACTGACTCACTGGAACAGACCCTGATGCTGGGGAAGATTGAAGGCAGGAGGAGAAGGAGCCAGTGGAGGATGAGATGGTTGGATGGCATCACCGACTAGATGGACATGAGTTTGAGAAAGCTCCGGGAGTTGGTGATGGACAGGGAAGTCTGGCATACTGCAGTCTATGGGGTCACAGAGTCAGACATGACTGAGCAACTGAACTGAATTGAACTGAACTGAATGGTTATATCATTGAAAATCATAAAAATTGTGGTTCTCCAGATGTGATTGCCCAATGCTGGTATGAGAGCCTGAGGCAGAAATTCTAAAATGGTGGACATGGATAAAATGGCAGGTGGTTCCACTGGGAAGCAAAATAGCTTCTTTCCCAAGGGGCTAAAAATGATGGCCCATTCTTCCCACATCATTGACTCACAAGACTGTAATGAAATTATAGTGATCCATCATGTCAGGGAATACTGCTGTACAGGGAGCCCTTGATGCTTGAGCTGTTGGCATAGTGCGCTATGAGGAAACATTAAGGTACAGCTTGCCAGTGTGCCCAATACTAGTAAGTCACAGCTCCCAGAAGGGTCGACTTCTGCCTGCTAATACTGAGGGCTCCATTCCTGAGACACAAAGTTAAAGCTGATGTGGAAGAGGTTTTCCAGACAAATTATGACACTGTTTCTTCATGGGGTAGGAGCAGATGGAGAAAAAGGAGGGGGAATGAATAAAATTCTATTCAAGCAATTAAAAACATCAAAAATATCCACCCAGACCTATATCGCTGTCAGGTCAATCAGCCCACAGGTGGCTATTAGGCCTTTAGGATGAATGAGATATGAAATGATATCTAGAAAGAATATCCTCCTTGGGGTACAGACTGGCATTTTTGCTCCCCAGATTCATAGTGAAATCCTAACATGCAGTGTGATGGTATGAAGAGGTGAGGCCTTTGGGAGCTGAGTGGGTCGCAAGGGCGGAGCCTCATGAATGGAATCACTGCCTTATAGAAGGGCCCAAAAAGCTCTGTCTCTCTTCTTTCTACCATGTGAGAATGCAGGGAGGCATCAGTAGTCTGCAGACTGGCAGAGAGACCCCACCAGAACCTTACATGATGGCACCTTGATCTCAGATTTCCAGCCCCCAGCACTGTGATAAATAAATTCCTCTTGTTTATAAGACATCTGATCTGTGATGCTTTGTTGTAGAGGCCCACACTGATAGGATGCTTGCTCTTTGCTCGTGTAAGCATCTCCTGTGTGGTGAAGCAGGCTTCCAAGGATGTAGCCGTGGAAATAAAATAGTCCAGTAGACTGGCTTTGCATCCTGTTCCACCAGCTTCTCACCTTAAGATCTTGGGTTGAGAACTTGAGTCTAATTGTCCTCATCAATAAATAATAAATGAAGATTATCTAATAAATGAGATTAAATTGTTCTATAATTTAGGTACTCAAAACCAGAAAGTTTCTTTCCTATTTTCTACTTTGATTCATAGACACACATTTGAAAGAGTTGATGTGCTCACTGTTTCAACTTTCTTACCTCCCAGTCGCACCTGACCTATTCATTCAGGTTTTCACAGCCATTATTTCACTGAAATAGGCTTTTCAACATCAGTGATGATGTCTATCTTGCCATATCTAATGGCCAAATCTTTCTTTTTCCTTAACTTGGTCCACCAGTACATTTCCACATCATTGATCTCTCTACTCCCTGAGACACTTCCAGCACTTGATTTCCAGGACAACACACTCCCCTGGCTGGCTGTTTATCTCACTGTCTCCTTTTCTGGGTCCTTTTCCCCTTCCTGATCTCTACAAAGTAGAGATCCCAAGAGCTCAGTCCTTGAGCCTCTTCTTTGCTCTGTTTATACTTGCACTCTTGACGACACTACTCCATCAGGTGTCTTTAAAGTAACATATGTGCAGAGATGGTGGTCAGCTATGCTCTCTAGTTTACCACTTTCACATGTGGCAACCTTTCACCGAGGCATTCCAGAGAAGAAAAGAAAATTATCCTTGGCACCTCCATTTATCTGCTAATCACAGTCTACCAACAATGTCTTCCATTCATACCTTTAAAACATCCAGTAAAGCAGAAACAAACAAGAATGACCAAAAAAAAAAAAAAAAACTACTCATCATGCCCATTGCTGCTAACCTGGCCCCAAGCTGCCCTCATCTCTCAGGCACATCAGTGTCATTGTCTCTGAATTGGTTCTTTGTTGGCCCTTTTCTTCCCTACAGCTAAGTTCCAGAGCATTCTTTAAAGTCATAAATCATTTTATGTCATTTTTCTGCTTAGAACATTTATCACTAAAATAAAATTCAAACTCCATAAAATTTGTTACAAGGTCTCGTAACATCCTACATAATCTTGTCCCCGTCTCCTCTCACTCACCTCCTGCAATCCCACCTGGTAGTCACTGCACTATTGCTGTGGTGCCATCCTGCTTTGATTAAAAAATGTCAAGACTGTCCCCACAGCCTCTCTACTTGTTCTCCCATATTTTGCACAGCTTGCTCTCTCAGTTCCCCATTCTCCAGGGAAATTTCATGTCCTCAGGGAAGCCTACTCTGGCCACCTCAACTCCTGTTTCCTCCCTCCCCCTCCTCCTCCTCATCACATCAAGCTAACTCTCTGCGATAATTTTTTTTGCAATAATCACTATCTGAAGTTATATTATGTATTGATCAATTGATATAATAGTTTATGATAGTGTATTACTTCTTCACCCAACTTCTGTAATAATGTAAGCTCCAAGAGGATAGAGTCTTTGTTTTTGTTCTATATTTTAAGCCCCACATGCTTAAAACAGTCCTGATCATGAAACAGTTTGGATCATAACATGCTCCATGCATATATGTATACGTATATGTATACTATGTGTATATGGACACATACACAATCCATTTCTATTTAATTTGCATTCATACTGTTAAATGAATAAAGGAATAACTTCACAGACACTTGAGTGTGTAGAAGTGAACAAGCTGAGCTGTGTCCACAGTGCGTTGCTTTCCCTGACCACTCTGGGTAATTGGAGCTGCTCCAGAATGCCAATCAAGAAGCCTCTGGGCTGCAGCTAACAAGGAGCAGACCTCTATCCAACAACAAGACCTTTTGGAATCAAGTCTCAGCGGGTCCTTCTGAAATAACACAGATACAGTGCAGTAAAAACAGCCTGCAGAAACAGCATTTATAACTCTCTTTACAACTGAAGTCTATCACAGGAAATGCCAAGAAAACACATATAAATAAAAATGAATTCTCAGATTTATCTGCTGAGACTGTAACAACCTAATAAGGTTTCCCCAGCAAAGTCAGGGGTGCAGGGAGGAAAAAAACACACTCCATTTCTTGTTTTCAGCCCACAGTTCCTACTTGTCTCCATCCAGGCCTCCTCTGGTCACACGTAAGTGGCTCTAACTACCTTTGATTGGAGGTGAGAAGGGCAGAAACCATGCTCCTACGTTGCTCAGTTCTCCGGGGCACATGGTGCAAACAGGCCCCCGGGTTCCCAGGTTTCACATCCTTCTGCACCCACTGATGGGACTGATGCACCATCATCTGAAGGTCTGGCCATCCAAATCGCAAAAGAAAGAAGTATATTTATGTATATATTCATGCGTGCTAAGTCACTTCAATCATGTCCAACTCTATGGATGGTAGCCTGTCAGTCTCCTCTATCCATGGGATTTTCCAGGCAAGGATACTGAAGTGTGTTGCCATGCCCTCCTCCAGGGGATCTTCCCAACCCAGGGATCAAATCTGTGTCCCTTAAGTGTCCAGCATCAGCAGGCATGTTCTTTACCACTAGCACCACCATAAGGGAGCCCTTATGTAGTATGTGTGTGTGTGTGCATATAGTCTGTTTCAGTCAGGAAGTTCACACACACACACACACACACACACACACACACACACGTTACCTCTGTTGTCAACTCATTCTCTGACACATTAGCCTTAACCTTATACCCCGTTCTAATAGCTATATTCTAGTTTCCTTCTCTGTGCATGTGCTCCAATTTCCCAGTGCCTTCAAGATACATATACCTTACCCTTAGGATTTCCATCCCAGAAATGGTTTGTATATTCTTAACTGTTTTCTGGACTCACCTTTTGCCATTCCCCCTTAATAATCGCAGGGGCTTCCCCGGTAGCTCACCTGGTAAAGAATCTGCATGCAATACAGGAGACCCCAGTTTGATTCCTGGGTCAGGAAGATCCCCTGGAGAAAGGATAGGATACCCACTCCAGTGTTCTTGGGCTTCTCTGGTGACTCAGATGGTAAAGAATCTGCCTGCAATGTGGGAGACCTGGGTTCGATCTCTGAGTTGGGAAGATGCCCTGGAGAAGGAAACGGCAACCCACTCCAGAATTCTGGCCTGGAGAATTCCATGGACTGTACAGTCCTGGGGTCGCAAAGAGTCAGACATGACTGAGCAGCTTTCACTTTCACTTAATGTCCCGTACAACCACAACACTGTACTCTCTGCATCCTGCCTTCTTCAGAATCCAGCTTGCTTCCATCCATCATGAAAGTACCAGGCCTGGGTATCATGAGCACCTGAGCAGTGATATCTCAAGATATAGCAATAAAGCAATGAAAATAGGAGGTCATTCCAAGTCATGGGTTATGCTAGAAAAGAACCCAAGTTGTGGGTCCAGAAATTTTAGGGAGCCACAGTCATTAGCAGGAGTAGATGGTTCTTGAATATTAGTTTGGGGAAAACAGAAAATTTTGAATAAAATTACTCAGCGCCTTGGAACATATTCCAGAGTTTGCTAGGCTTGAGGGAAGGGCAGCAGGCACTAGGGTTACAATGGAGGGAGACATAGGAAATCAGCAAATGGGTAAAGCTTGGAAGGAAATGAGTGGAGGAATGCTAACTCATCCAATTGTCAGCATTTCCTGTGATCTATAACATGTGGAGGGCAGTCCCGTGCTCCAGGGACAAAGCTCAGCACCAGCCATCGTAAGAACAGAGCTGAAGTGAGGTGGTAATGAATAAGAAAACTGTCAATTCTAATACTGTTATCCCCAGCAAGATTTTTATTATGCACAGAGCTGCTGAGGATTCTTATTCAATATAAGAGACTGAGCTGACATACGAATTCTCTATCTCCAAGCTAAAACAAATAGAATGCTGGATAAAACCTAACCAAAGTTTCTTATTTTTTCATACATAAAGTGAGGTTAATCCAATAAAGGGATGAAGAGCAAACACATTGGTAACAAGATGACAAACCTAAAGGATTTATGGGAGAATCTGCAGCAAATATGAAATTCTACGCCTGGAGGAGACATCTTTAGCATCAGGAAAGGTGGTGAGGTACCAGCCAGGGTTGCTGTGCATACCAGAGCTGCCTGATAGAGACCCCAAGGCACGAATGTCCATGCTCTATGTGGCTGTGTTCGGTCGATCAGTTGTGTCCAGGCAAGAATATTAGAGTGGGTTGCCATTTCCTACTCCAGGGAATCTTCTCCACCCAGGGATGGAACCCAGGTAGAGAACAAAACTCCCTGAAGTACTTGACAAATAGTAAGAATCTAACAACTGTTAGCTGTTATTATACTATTTTGGGGTTTCCCTGGTGGCTCAGTGGTACAGAATCTGCCTGCCAATGCAGGAGACGCAAGTTTGATCCCTGGGTTGGAAGACGCAGGAAGATCCCCTGGAGAAGGAAATGGCAACCTGATCTAGTATTCTTGCCGGGAAAATCCCATGGACAGAGGAGCCTGGCAGGCTCAAGTTTGTGGAGTCACAAGAGTCAGACACAATTTAGAGACTAAACAGCAACAACAATGCTATTTTGATGCCAGAGAAAACCAACCCATGATAAGCATTGATACATTTTGATTCTTTTTTCAAAAGACGGGATTATTTTAAATTCTGGAAGATACCACCATTCAAACCTTTAAATCTTTGGAACTCTAGGGAAATGATATCTGTCTCCTTTCACAGACAGATAAACTCAGGAAGAGAGGGAAGCATTTGTTACATTGATGAGGGATGGATGGTGAGGATTATTCCAGAACCGCAGTAAGTAAAAGCTGTTCAATCAATTTTAACCAACAGGTTAACTGTGATAGAGAAGAAGAGTGTTCAGACATGCGATTTGGAACGATTTAGGGATAAAACTCCTTGGAAATGTACATCCCTTCTGTCCTCTAATACCTCCAGAAGGTTGATTAACTCACTAAGCTGGGTTTTATGAGAAAGCCCCTGTGATATCTGTGCTTGAAGCCGTGCTGAAAATGACAGAGTGCAGCATCAAGGGCAGTTAATCTTACCTTGTGGCTGTTTGATGTCGGTAGCATCTGATAATGTTCAGGTGTGTTATCAATGCCCGGTGAAGTCACAAAGGCCACCAGCAGTGCCTTTTCTATGGGACAATGAGGACAGCGAGGATGCTGGCAATATTGCTCGGCTAATGACCATATATGGGATTTCCAAGGTGACGCTAGTGGTAAAGAATCCACCTGCCAATGTAAGAGACACAGGTTTGATACCGGAATCAGGAAGATCTGCTGGAGTAGAAAACAGCACTCCAACCCAGTATTCTTGCCTGAAAATTCCATGGACTACAGTCCGTGGAACCACAAAGACTCAGTATAGCACAACAATGACTATATATTGGGGCTGTAATGATATCTTCATTTTACAGTTCAACAAACTAAGACTCAGAGAGCTTAAGTCACATTTTGAACAATGGCAAAATCAAAATTCCAAGTCAGTCAGTCTGATTCCAAAACTTCTGCATGGAATCTGCTGTAAAATAATCAAATCAAGGAAGTCTGTAAATAGATTTTCTCCATGTTACTCTTCCTCAGTCAAAAAATAATAATAATGATATTAAACGAAAAGAAACCATATTTGTAAATATTATGAAAAAAGATGTTTCAATAATAAGATGCTTCCACTTGAAAAATTACTCTTGCTATTCTGGTATATTATTGGTGTATTATTTATCTATACTGCATGCTTGGTTTCATAAACACTTTCCACAATGCTCGTATGTCCTTAATAAAACAATGTGGCACTTGCATTATGGGCTTTCCATAAATTAGTTTGACAGCCAGTAAAAATCATGTTAAGAAAAATAAAAATCTCAGCATCCAAATTGTGGTGGACATTTATTTGGACATTTGACAAGAGTATTTGAACATCTGGAACACACACCCTGATTATAGTTTACAATTGTTTAGCCAGCTGTCTCATTTCTTTTGCCACTGGGTGTCATTCAGACACATATCTTAATCATTCATGAGTTTTGTGGCCACATGCCAGGAGGAGCAAATAACGGGGCCACCCTTCTTTCTTGAATGTTGTCAGATAAGGTGTAGAGTCCTTGGATGTCTGAGATGAAAGAACTTGAGTGATAATTTGTCCAACTACACCCTATTACAAATGAATAAACCAGGGCCTACAGAGAGGCTGTGATCACTGTATTTGTCACAATAAGGCAAGGTTAGATTGCAGCGGCAAGCAATCTCATGTCAGTGCTTTAAAAAACAAAAGCCAGGGGTAGAGGGAGTGGAAATTCCCTGGTGGTTCAGTGATTAGGGTCCCTGAGCTTCCACTGCAGTGGATATGGGTTCAATCCCTGGTTGGGGAACTAAGATTCAGCATGCCATGCAGCATGGCCAAATTTAAAAAAAGGTGGAAGAGGCAGGGGGTATTTCTGCCTATGCTACATGACTGAAATCAGTCAACCAGGTACACAGGCTGTAAGAGGCCCTCCTCCCACGTGGGCATTCCCTGTCATCACAGTGAGATGAGCACAATGCAAAATGTACCCTGGGTATTCTTCTTTCTATTTTTTGGCAACACCAAAAAATGGCATGCAGGATCTAGGGCCTTGACCAGGGATTGAACCCATGCCCCCACCATGAAAGTACAACATCTTAACCACTGGACCACCAGGGAAGCCCCTGTACCCAGGGTCTTAAACTTTCTTTGATAAAGCAAAGCTTGTCACCTCTGCTTCATTTTGTTGGCTAAAAGACTCCACATGTTTAACTTCAAAGGGAGAAGGGACCTATCATCCTACCAAGTACTAAAAAGGTATGTTTTTAAATTGCAATAAGTATCGTAATCCACATTAACTATAGCTCACAATGTGACATTAGCATAGACTTTAGTGCAAGGCATGACCCCATTGGAGGTTAAAGCAGAGACAAGGGTGCTCTGGCAGACTTAGATGGGCAGTGACAGAAGGCCAGGTCACAGGTAACACCTGAAGTCGGAAGGAAAGCTGATGTCTATTCTAATAATCTCTCCAATTGGGGCAAAGGACTCTCTGGCTAGTCTGGAACATCTGGCTAGCTCATCTGGCTAGCTCTGCCCAGTTCTGACCCTATAGATGGAGAAAACCATGTTGGAAGGATGGAAGCACCAAGTAAGAGGGTGCTGGGGATGAATCAACCTCCGCTGTAGGCTCAGGAGATGTTGGCAAATCGAGAATTCAGATTAGGGTGGAAAACAGTCAAAGCTGCAACCAGACTATGTGTCAACGCTTGTGATCCAGACTAAAGTGTGCTGAGGGTAAAGAGAAGGGGATGGAGAGCTGGATCCCATATAAGGAAGGGATCAAGGCCGACTTTGACACTAATTCCAAGAGATGGTAAGGGACAGGGAGGTCTGGCATGCTGCACCCCAAAGGGTTGGACATGACCTAGCGACTGAACAACAAAGCCAACTTATCACACGAAGAGAGTCAACACAGAGAGGACATACGTTCCCTTTCACACGGCCCTTGGCGTGTGTGTCTCCTGAAAAGAGGGACAGGCAGGCAGCATAGAGATCGGAGGAGTCCTGATAGTAGAAGCCTGGTCTCCAGGCTCCATTCTTCGGTTCAGAGAGAACATTTGGCCTTTGTGAGGACCCAGGGGAGAGTGAGGCTGGGTTCTAGTCCTAGGGAGGGAGGAGCAGAGAAGCAGAAGGCAGAGAACCCCACACCTAGCAGAGAACCACCTCTGTCTAAGGCAAGCCCTGGAATCCCAGATAAAGGTCCTCAGGTCACTTCGAGACCCCATTCCCTGGCCCTGGAGGGTGGTGAGGCTGCAGTTGTTCATACGTGGTTTACCCGATTCTGTCGCGTTGATTGGTTCATAATTGGCTCACAGCAGAGACACGAATATGTCTTGATGTAAAAACCTGGGAAAATTTAGGGCCTGACAAAAAAAACCAAGCAAGCAAGCTAATGAATCCCAGGAATATGAAGGCATTTCTTCCTTCCTTCAGAAGAATCCACCCACCAAATATTGTTTAATTTCCCTTAAAATATGAGGGCCTAGGTGATGATATATCCTAGTCTGGGCATAAGGTAATGGCTTGATCGACACATTACGCCATCTTGTTGGTGAATGGAGCATAGTTACTGCTTGTTGGCAGGACCTTTGTTTTTCACTCATCAGTTTAAGAGAAACTAAAGCTGGAAAGGAAGTGACCATAACCCACTCACATACACGAAGCAAAAAGTGTGATGCCCTGAGCCCGTGTGTCTGTGTGCCCTGGATGTGTTGGGCTTTTCAAGCTGGCTGCAGCTTAGACACTGCGCTTTAGAAAAATGGAAGAATTCTCTTAGGAAGACAGTTGTTCTTGGTTTAGGAAGATTCATGAATAGATCTCCTTCAAAACAGATTGAGAGCCAGAAGCTGAGCTGAGGTATACACTAGGAGGGACTCTTCTCTACATAACAAATGAATAGGGCCTCTGTCAGTCCTCCAAATAGAGGATTTTGAGGATCCCTAGGGCAGTTGGACAGAGGGGTTCAGGATAAGTAAGGGTTGTCGGTAAAGGATGAAGGGTGAAGGGCTGGCACCAGTCGCAGAATGACTGGCCAGGTCATGTGGGGAAAGACAGCCAATGAGAGTCAGCCCAAGGGAGCTTTTAAGTCACGGCGCATCCTATAGTAATGTCTCACCTGTTCTGTCCTGAGACATGGTCCTGCTCCCTCATCCTCGGTGCTCAGGAAGTCTGTGGTACACAGTGGCTTCATGTTAGTAATTTTGGAAAGTGTAAGTCGGGTGAGTATTCTCCATTTGGAAACAAGCAAGACAGAGAGTGGACAGCAGCTTCTGAAAGTTATGTGGAAAGCAGTGCGTGCATGCTAAGTTGCTTCAGACCTGTCAGACTCTTTGAGACCCCGTGGACTCTAGCTTGCCAAGCTCCTCTGTCCACGGGATTCTCCAGGCAATAATACTGCAGTGGGTAGCCATTCCCTTCTCCAGGGGATCTTCCTGACTCAGGGCTTGAACCCAGGTCTCCTGCATGGCAGGCAGATTCTTCACCATCTGAGCCACCAGGGAAGCCAAGGGAAAACCCCAAGGGGAGTGTGATTTGAGGGCTCCCTGCTGCACTGCTTCATTCAGTGAATGACACTGAATCAAGTGCTCATTCACTAGAACTGTCTGGGTCTCTGCTTTGCCAGCTACCCCTTCTTCCACCCTAACCCAACAGATCTGTTCAGGGCTACTCCTTGGCCACAGGATTTCACATTACCTGCTTGTCTGTGTAGATGGTCACTCACAAAGACTGGAGGATGTTGGGAAAGTCTCAAGTCCTGCAAAGGAAGCTGAGCCTCATGTGGGATTAGAAATAGGCACAATAAATCAATCAGATGCCAAGGCACCTCACAGCCTCTCCCCCTCTCTACCCATCTTTCTCCTCACCTTTCAATCTCTCATCCTCACTCTTCTCAACTTCCTTGTGTGAGAGAGTGCTCAGTCGCTAAGTTGTGTCCAACTCTTTGCAACCCAGGCAGGTCCCAGGATTTCTTTCCAGGATTTCCCAGGCAAGAATATTGGAGCAGGTTGCCCCCCTCTCCTCCAGGGGATCTTCCCGACCCAGGGATCGGACCCACAACTCTTGTGTCTCCCTCATCAGCAGGCGGATTCTTTACCTCTGCACCACCTGGGAAGCCCTCCAACATCCTTACTTGGTCTGAAAACAAATCTAGCCCCTCATCCCACACTTTTACACAGTTTTGCCCAGATAAAGGGCACAACACAGACCTATAAGGCTCCGCGTTCTGAACTCCAGATTCCTTGTAGGCAGAAGCCAGTTGGCTTCATTTGCGCACTCAGTCTGCACTGGCCAGACCAGCAGTGGCTGGGGGCGGAGTCTAAGGGACCCCAGAGCACATTCTTAGGAGAAGGTAAGTGATGCTTAAGGAGTGCGTGAACGCTGAGAAGCAATGAGAATTTCTAGTGTTCGACTGTGAAGAGTCCATGCATCCAGGCACCATGGTGGGTGCACTGGATAAACTGTTGTATATAATTCTCACAAGAACCAGGCAGCTTAGCCACTGTTAGCCCATTTTACAGATGAGGACTGAGAGATGCGGCAGACAGAGTCCAGCAGAGAACAGATGGCACACTCCAGCAGGGCTCAGACAACATCAAGGGACGATGTTGACCCAGGAATCAGCTTCAGTGGTTATCTACTGCCACCCCCGCACCCAGGGTCAGGGCAAGGGTGTAGTGTTCTGGGACCTGGTGGGAGCTGAAACTTCCCCCTGGGAGCTGTGGCCTTGGGCAGAAGCACCAGCTGCCACCCAGACTCTGGTTCAATGGGGACAGAGCAGTGAGAGCAAAGACGGCGGCCACTTTCATGCCAGTCTTCTTCTGCTGGGGCCTCCCTCCAGTAACGAGACCGTAGAAGTGCTGCTCAGATGATGTAGTACACAAGGGCAGCCTCCTGGGGCACCAACTGAGGTAAAAATGGGTCTCTCAGGCAGATGGAGAAGAACTGAACACAGGACTTGACGGTCCAGGGCTTTGGGGGTTCAGCCCTTATTTTTCACCTTGCAGTATTTCTCATTGCTTCAGCCTCCTTTAGCACTTGACTCTCTCCTGTCAACTAAACTCCAACCATGTTAAGTGACTTGGGTCACTGATGCCTTGCCGCTCAAAGCAGGGTTCACAGACCAGCGGTATCAGCATCCCCAGGGAGCTGCAGAGTTTCAGGCTCCATCTCACATCTGCTGAGTCCAGATCCACTGTGAATCGACATCTCTAGATGATTCCTGTGCCCAGGGAAGCATAGGGGGTGCTGCCCTCATGGACCATGCCCGCAAGAACTCCAGGACTTCGTAGGGGACGCACTTTCCTTAGTCCAGAAATAATCCTAAAGGGGTGCCCAACATGATGTGGATGTTAATTACTAATACATGGCTGATCTCCCCCATCTTAAGGGCATCTCGTGATTCAGGCTGACTTGGGTGCATAAACTGCAGAGTCCAGAGACAAACTCCAGAACAGTGCTTCTAATCACCCGCCATGGCTGAGGGAATACATGAGTGAGCAAGAGAGCAGGAACATGGCCCAGCCTGGACCTCTCGGTGTGCTTTCTCGGGGAACTGACATGGATCCTGACAGAGGAATCACTTATATAAGGACCATGCAAGCCTGGATCAGTTTAGGGTCCTCCACTTGCCTAAATAAGAAAAAATCCAAAAGAGATAAACAAGAAAATAAAATATATGTTATATGTTTAAGAACAAGAGAATTGAAGACATTGTCTCGATCAGGTTTCCATCCATACCAAGACACTCCCTTGAACCCCTCACTTAGCACAGCCAACAGGTTATTTTTTGTGTGTTTGCTACTGCTAGTGCTAAGTCACTTCAGTCATGTCCAACTCTGTGTGCCTGGGATTCTCCAGGCAAGAACACTGGAGTGGATTGCCATTTCCTTCTCCAATGCATGAAAGTGAAAAGTGAAAGAGAAGTCGCTCAGTTGTGTCTGACTCTTAGCAACCCCATGGACTGCAGCCCACCAGGCTCCTCCATCCATGGGATTTTCCAGGCAAGAGTGCTGGAGTGGGGTGCACTGCCTTCTCGGTCTTGTGTGTTTAAGCTTATGCTTTTTGGTATTCCTACTCAAAATCTGAATAATATCAGATTAATTCTTCTGGATGTTCTATATTCATAGTCATCTTTCTGGAAGAGCTGAAGTGTCTCCTCCTCCAGGAAGTCTGCTGTGATACTTCTTCCCTAAGCAGAAATAAGTGTCTTTTCTCTTTGTCAACATGATCTTCTGAATGTATCTCTGCCACAACACATATCACATCACAGAATCACAGCCTGACCCAGCATCTTTCTCACTGGACTGAAGTGAGGGCCAAAAGCAAGCACACAACTGTCTTTTCACCACTGAAACAGCAGCATGTTGAAAAGTGTCTGGCATATAATGGACACTTACTGTATTTGGGGGGGTTTTGTTTTTTGTTTTTGTATTAAGACTGCTAAAATGCTTGCTATGGAATTTTTATTTATGTGCTGTTTTTCTTTTTACACGGCATGCTTTTTTTTTTAATTGATACATAGTTGATTTACAATGTCATACTAATTTCTGCTGTACTCGGTTATACACATATATACACTTTTTGGTATATTCTTTTCTATTAATATAAGTTGAATAGAAAATCATGGGAAATAACTGTTCCACATTCTATACACATGCAGAATGTGTTTTAAGTCCTTGTGAAAATTTCAAATTAGTAGTATTTCAGCAGAATTGGACAAATTCTCCTGGGCAGGTCCAATAAAAAGAAAAGAACAATGTAATCACCCACTCTTTTCAGCTTCATTAAGTAAGGAATTGGAGGTAAAACTGAGAAGCCAGACAGCATTTGGGAATTTGATACATGTCTTTTAAAGGACTTAAAAAGAACAATTACAAAGACAGGGTTCCGCAGTTAAAATGAATCTTAATTGAATCAGTCTGGAAAGAGAAGCCTGAATTAGATTTAAAGAGAAAGTTTAAGGGATTCTTCATAATTAGGTAAGTTAATTCAAAACATTCACAGTCTAATAGTTCCATCCACTCCTAGGGCTGGGTTGAGAGGAAAGAGAACAAATTAATAAGAAGTACTTCTATAAAATCGATACTATGTAGTTGAATCTCCTTGCCTCCATGGACTAGGACCTGAAGTGGTGGAGAAATTACATGGTGGGAATAAGATGATGCTCCAAACTGAAGATTGGGAAATGCAAATCAAAGGAGAATTAACAGAGGCTGCATTTCCAAAGGCAAAAATCAATGAAAACAGCCCAAGTCATATTAACAAACCTAAAGAAAATCTGAAATGAAGAAGCAAGTGCAGCTGTCTTCCCTGGAGTACCAGAAACACAGATGATCCGATGTACATCTAGACGTCACTGCCAGGCACTTGCCAGAATCAGTTCACGGAAGCTGGGGCATTAGACAAAGTGAAGATGTGAGGCCACCTGAATGTTCATTGCAGAGCTGTTAAACAACCAAGCAATCTAAATGTTTATCAACAAACGAATGAATAAAGATGTGGGACATAGATACAATGAAATACTACTCAACTATTAAAAAGAATGAAATAATGTGCTATTTTTACTCTTTTCATTAATAATAATGAAAATAATTTGCAGTAACATAGATGGATCTAGAGATCATCATACTAAGTGAATCAGACAAAGATAAATATCACATGATATCACTTATATGTGGAATTTTAAAAAATACAAATGAACTTATATACAAAAAAGAAACAGACTCATAGACATAGAAAACAAACTTCTGGTTACCAAAGGGGAAAGGCGGAGGGGCAGTGACAAATTGGGAGTTTGGACCTGACATGTACACACTGCTATACACAAAATAGGTAACCACCAAGGACCTACTGTATAGCCCAGGGAACTCTACTCAATATTCTGTAGTAACCAGAATGGGAAAGAATTTGAAAAAAATAAAAAAAAAAAAACCTGCATGTCTATGTATAAAGATTGTGAAAAGATAGAAGGCAGGAGGAGACGGGGATGACGGAGGATGAGATGGTTGGATGGCATCACTGACTCAATGGACATGAGTTTGAGCAGGCTCCGGAGATGGTGAAGGACAGGGAAGCCTGGCGTGCTGCGGTCCGTGGGGTCGCTAAGAGTCAGAGACGACTGAGCGACTGAACTGAACTGGTACGTATAACTGAATCACTTTGCTGTACACCAGAAACTAACACAACATTGTTAATCAACTGTTCTCCAGAATAAAATAAAAACTTTTTAAAAAATCGAAAAAAGAAGATGCTAGGCATTGATGAAAGGAGAGAGGGTAACATGCGGTTCCCCAAACACAAACTGTCTTGACTGTTACTTTGTTTGTACAAGATGGTAAAAGAGATTGTGTGCCTCCTGTGTACACACCTCTGTTAGATGCTAGGAAATTCAGAAATTAATATGACTCTTTTAACTTCTCCCAAGAATGCATTTTTATTATCCACTCCCAAAGCTTATTGAGATGGAGTAGAGTATACTTAATTTTATGAGGGATTACGGATATACTGAGATAAGTAAAAGACAGCCCCTGCACTGGTGATGCGTATAATCAGGTAGATGTAACACATGACACCAGAATGCAAGCCTGCCAGAAAAAAAGCAGTGCAAGACTTCTTCACAAAGCAAAGTTGGTCAGAGATTAATTCTGATCCAAGGAACAGGATGTAACTGAGTGATCCTTTTGCAGCCAGCATTTCAATAGGGAGTAAAACAAAGAAAAGTGACCTCAGGTAAAGGAACCAGCACACATCTCCTGGATAGAAAGATGTATACATATCTGAAGGATATTTTTGCCACAAGAGAGAATATATATGATTCTCTTACTACAACCACTGCATACCACTCTCTGTTACAAGGCATTCTTCACAAAACACTTCATATAATGCATTTTACTTTATTATCCTCTTCACAATCCTGTGAGATGAGTAAAACATAGGATTTGATTCTCCTTTTACATATGAGGAAACTGAGGCTTAGGAAAATGAGCCAAAAATAGCAGAGCCAAAGCTGGAAAGCTTTCTACCCTCAAATCTGCTGCTTTCTGCTGTGCTATAGACCAGCAAATTGGACCAGTAATGAAATAGGCTGAAGGAGTGGTCGTAACCACATCATGTGACATCTTTAGTGTTTCTCTAGACAGTCTAGAATGTAACATGTAGGTAGTTAACAATCAATATTTCACTATTTCGTTAATATTTGAAGCAGAGACTATCAGTTCCAATTCTGTTGCAAATCTACTTCGGCAAAGAAAAACAACTTGGATCAGACATTATTTTCATGCTCATGGGTCATCTCCAGAGGAGGCCAAACCCCTCCCCACCTGTATCCTTCTTGACCTGCTCCACCAGAGGAAGCCTGAGATGTGTTGTGGTGGGCAGCCCCCAAGGTGACCCCCAATCATCCCTGCATTCATGACTTTGTACAATATCCCCTCTCCTCCCTGTGGGCTGGAATTACTAACTCGTTTCTAACAAAGGGAACAAAGCTGAACCAACAGCATGCCACTCCTGATTAGGTTTTAAAGATGGTGGCTTCTGACTTGGACACTTTCTTTCACTCTTTGAAATTTCTCTGTGTACCATGGTTTTGGGGTGCCCTGTGGAGAAGTCCATAGGGTAAGAGATCAAGGCTTGCAAACAGCCACATACATGAGCTTGGAAGTGAATGTTCTTCTCTAAATCAAGACTTCAAATGAGACCACAGACTTGCTTGACAGCTTGACTGAAACCTCACGAAAGGCTTTGAGCCAGAGACACTCAACAAAGTTTTCCAAGAGCTGTGACCCACATTACACACCAGATCATAGAAGCTTGTTGTTGGAAGTTGGTAAGTCTGGGGCATTTTGTTATACAGCGATAGGTAACTCATACAAATTTTGAAGACTGCAAGGACTTTTCAAGAGTATATAAGCTGACCATCCTAATATATTGGCATTTTTAATGGTTGATATTTCTTTGGTTCATTTGCTTATTTTTTCTAAAAAGGACATGGTGTCTTGCGAAGAGAGTAAGATTCAGCCAGATTAAGGCAGGACTCAGATATTTTCATTTTCAAAGGGCTGCATGGGTGATTTTGAAGGTAACCAAAGTTTGAAATCCATAGTTTCAGTGGAAATGTCCTAGCCTTTGGGACACTAAGAGTTGGGTTCAACCCTAGGTCCATCATATACTAGAAGTAACATTACTTCCAACATTATTTGTTTAAGTTGTTGGAGTTTCATTCCCTAAATATATAAATGGGAAGAAGTCTATCACCCTCTCAAAGTTATTTGCGGAACAGATAAACATAAGGGAGCTGCAAGGACTGGTGTTTGGCACATAGTAAGGACCCAGCAAAATTTCATTTTCTCCCTGGTCCCCTGAGTTTGGCCTCAGACCAGGACTGCATATGCATGATGGTTAATTTCATGGTGTCTACTTGACTGGGCTCAGCAATGCCTGGCCACCTGGTAACATATTATCTCTGGGTTTGTGTGTGAGAGTCCTTCCAGGAAAAATCAGCATTTGGTGAACTGAGTAAAGCAGAAGATCCTCCCCAGTGTGGGTGGGCATCACTCAATCCTTAGAGGGTCTAAGCAGAACAAAAAGGCAGAGGAATTCTCTCTCCGCTTCAGCTGAGATCCCCATCTTCTCCTGCCCTCAGGCATTGATATCATCGGTACTCCAGATTCTCTGGTTACTGACGCAATTGTTCCTATTGTTATCGTTTAGTCTCTAAGTCACGTCTGACTCTTTGTGACCACATGGACTGCAGCACTCTAGGCTTCCCTGTCCTTCACCATCTCCCAGAGCCTGCTCAAATTCATGTCCATTGAGTCGGTGATGCCATCCAACCATCTCATCCTCTTCCGCCCCCTTCTCCTCCTATCCTCAATCTTTCCCAGCATCAGGGTTTTTTCCAATGAGTCAGCTCTTTGCATTGGGTGGCCAAAGAATTGGGGCTTTAGCTTCATCATCAGTCCTTCCAATGAATATTCAGTGTCAATTCAATTTCTTTTAGGATTGACTTGTTTGATCTCCTTGCTGTCCAAGGGACTCTCAAGAGTCTTCCCCAACCACAACTCAAAGGTATCAATTCTTTGGCACTCAGCCTTCTTTCCGGTCCAACTCTCACATCCATATATGACTACTGAAAATATCATACCTTGACTATACGGACATCTGTTGACAAAGTGATGTCTCTGCTTTTTAATATGCTGTCTAGGTTTGTCATAACTTTCCTACTGACTGACAGACACTTAAACCATTAGATTCTTGGCCTTCAACTTGAACTGAATTATACCACCTACTTTCCTCTTTCTCCAGCTTAGAGACAGTAGACTGTGGGACTTTTTGACCTCCAAAACACTATGAGCCAATTCCTAGAATAAATTTCCTTTTAAATCTGTCTATCTATCTATCTATTTATCTATCAGTCTACCTGTCTACCTCCTGTTGGTTCTGTCTCTCTAGAGAACGCTGATTCACACAGTATGTTAATACTCACCGGGGCAACACTGCTAGAGCAGAAAGCCTGGGGAGTGTAAGTTTATTGCATCTCTGTTAAGGACTGAAAAGGTCTGTCATCTGATATTTATCTCTTTTAGGTCAGAAAATAGAGAGCAATGGGAAAAATAAGATTGAGCCAAAAGTAGCCACCCAAACCTCTCAATCCTCAGCAAGTATGTTATTCCTGAGACTAAGAAAACCTTTTTTCCCCGTGAAGTAGCTGAGAGAAAGATGCAAGATATGTGAATATGCATGTACACATTTGTAAATATATGTACACATATATACGTGTATACACGTGTATATGTATACACGTGCAAATATATGTGCATAGATACACACATATATGTATATAGACATCCATATTTGTATGTACAGATCTGTATGTATCTGTGTCTTATGTGTAAACACACACATAAGGCCCTGAAATCAAACTAGAGAGGGACTATGTTGCATTACTAAGGATGTGTGTTTTTTCTTTAAACACACAGAAGCTACCTGCCTAGAGAGCTGTCTGCATGGATTTATCACCCTGGAACCAGGGCACCGACAAGTTCTAACAGACGTTGTGGAATTATAGTCAAACAAAGACATATGTCACCTGAGAGCTCCCACACCACATGGCACAGTGCACTGAGTGGAAGCGTTGTGTCTTCTCGTCTCACATTTGGCAGCCTCCTCTCAGGGACCTCCCCGCCAGCACACTGCCCTGCATTGCTCATGCCTCCTTCTTGCTGTTTATTCCTTTTTGCCACAGCTTATTCCACTCAGGTGTCATATGACTTTTGGTTTTCCTCCACTTGGGGGCATGCAAGTAACAATGTGTGCTTACTGAAGACCAAAGACACCAGGCTGGTTGGAGAACGCAGAAGCTGGCTGAATCCCAGGCCTGGTTTTAACTCAAAGACATGCCTACATTTCTGTCTGTTCTCTATTCTTCTTTTTATTTTTTTGTCTGCACCACAAGGGCAAGCAGGATCTTAGATCCCCAACCAGGAACTGAACCCATGCCCCCTGCTGTAGAAGTCTGGAATTCTAACCACTGGACCAACAGGGAGATCCCTGTTCTTTTTACCACACGAATGATTTTGAACATGTCTCTTAACATCTTGTTCATCCAAATTCATTGGGTTATCAAGAAGATTAAAGAACAACATCCATGTAAAATGCTGGTATGTGGTAAGAACCCTTTAAATGCTACTTCATTATTGTTGCCGTTTTTATCATATTTTATTTTATAAGTAAATCAATTTTCTAATGCATCTCCATGGAGCCATTGAAGCAACTGAATGAGATAATCTATGCATTGTAAGCACTATGGGACTAGACACATTGTAGAAGCTCAGAATAAGCTACTTCTATTTCTTTCTCTTCCTTTCACTTATCTTCTGAAATCTTCCAGGAAGTAGAAAGGTATGTCAAAGATAGAGAGATGAAATACAGCATTCCAGAAAAGTGTCAGCTACTATAGCAACCCTGAGACAGTTTTTAAATTCTTCAGACAGGCCCTGGCAGTGCCCAGTTCTTTGTGACAATTTCCCAAACTCCCAGGTTCCTCCACATCCAAGAATATAAACTGAATTTTCATTCTGAGAATAATAACCAAAAAGAAGCCAAAAATAAAAGCAGGAACTAGAATTTGCTCTAGAGTTTCCCATATCTCAATCTTACTTGAAACAAAGTGTGCTGAGATTATCAATGCAGACAACAAAGTTTATTATGACAAAGATCAGTTCCTCTTTGACAAGAATCTATGTTTCTGTTCCATGATATAGAGGTGTTTCTGGGACACAGATACTGTTGCAGGGAGAAACTTATCATTGTGTTCTTGCCAACAGCGGAAGCAATTTATATCACATCTTGGCTTGACCCCACTCAACACCCTTCTGGATGATCCTGTTTTCTGACTTCTTCATTCACCTGCCAGATGAATGTTAATAATCAATGTAAACTTGAAAACCAAAATTTCATGCTGTTGGATCCTCCTCTAGTCTGGTTTCCAAATAAATCCATGGAAAAAGCTACTCTCACCACTATCACCCATCAAATCACCCACTGGCCAAAGTCAGTCTTACAAATGACATCCCTTGGAATTTGCTGGAAATGTTGAGAAAGAAACTCTTTCCAGCTATTTAGCTGTACGATCCAGACTGAGATCAGTTTATGGTCATCCTTTCACGTCATTAGACCAGCTCACCCAAGAGCAAAGCCCCTGCATAGAAAATCGGGACTAGCTAAGAGGTGAACAGAGGCAGAAACTTCATAATGGATTTTTCACAAGCATAGGCCATTTTTTTCCCACTAAACTGTTTCAGCCATTTCTGGTTTTTTGTTTTTTGGGTTTTTTTGGCCCTACCCTGTGGCATATAGGATCTTAGTTTTCAAACACGGATCAAACTCATGCCCCTTGCACTGGAAGCATAGAATATTAATGGATCGACAGGGAATTCCCCAGTTTGAGCTATTTCTATTATATGCTGTCTAGAGACTTCTGATGAATATAACTGTATCTATGTATTATGTTTAACTTCCCTGGTGGCTCAGATGGTAAGGCGTCTGCCTACAATGCGGGAGGCCAGGGTTCCATCCCTGGGTTGGGAAGATCCCCTGGAGAAGGAAATGGCAACCCACTCCAGTACTCTTGCCTGGAAAATCTCACGGACAGGTTACAGCCTGGCAGGTTACAGTCCATGGGTTCACAAAGAGTCGGACACGACTGAGTGATTTCACATGAGTTCACATGTATTGTGTTTATTCAAAAATCCTTATAATATGATTCCTTGTCTTGTGATATGTCAGAGTCACAACATAGCAAAATGGAAAGAACACAGTTCTTTTAATTTGTTATTTAATAGCTGTGTGACCATGGCTATATTACCTAATGTTGCTAAGTTCAAATGTCCCATTATAAGTTGTGTGGATAAAAATATAACAATGTACAGGGTTTCTGGGATGAAGAAATGAGATTGCTGGATTCTAGTTCTGACATATGGTGGATTGAGCTAACACTGTAACATCGATGTCCCTCTTGCATCTTCCATAGAAATAATGGATAAAATAAATTCTTTAAAGATTAGATATATATGTGAACATAAAATCCAACGAGGACCAGGAATACCCAGGTGCTCAAAATCAATGCTATCAGTTTATGACCTACTCTTGAAGTCTTTGAAGCCTAAAGATACAAATTAAAACAGACATTCTAGAGGCTTAAGGGGTGTTAACCCCAGAGAAGGGAAGAAGATTTGTTATTTGGCCATAACATCCAGAGAGTTTGAAATGAATATCCAAAGATGTTGAAATGAGTTTGCTACTTAAATGCCTAAGTCAAGGAGGGGCCAAGGAAAGAGGGAACAAAGTTTGTCTCCAGCCAGACCTCTGGCTGAGAATGAAAAAAATGAAGAAGGCCATTCACGAGGAATTCTTAAACATACAAGTCTGTGGGGTATGTTGGTTTTACTCTATCTGAAATGCTCGTGAGTGCATCCATTCTAGTCACTCAGTCATATCTGACTCTTAGCAACCTCATGAACTATAGCCTGGCAGGTTTCTCTGTCCATGAGGTTTTCCAGGCAAGAACACTGGAGTGGATTGCCATTTCCCTCTCGGGGTGCTTTTCCTGACTCGGGTTTCAAACCCGAGTCTCCTGTGTCTTCTGCCTTACAGGTGGATTCTTTACCTGCTGAGCCATCAGGGAAGTCTCATCTGAAATGCTCAGTAATCTCTAAACCAATAAATTAGCAAATTAACCCAACTCAAACCTGGAACACTCCTGGGACATCCAGGGGAAGGAAAATCAATTTTTTTCTGAGGCTACATTTCCAAAATCTAAGCGTCTCCCATCAATACCCCAAATAAAATACTCCTTATGAGGATACTATCTTTGATATCAATATTTGGATACCTCCCAAGTGGAGCAGTGGTAAAGAATCTGCCTGCCAATGCAGAAGACATGAGTTTGATCACTGATCCAGGAAGATCCCCTGGAGTAGGAAATGGCAACGCATTCCACTATTCTTGCCTGGAAAATCCCATGGACAGAGAAGACTGCCAGGTTACCATCCATGGGGTCACAAAGAGTTGGACATGACTGAAAGACTAATATTACTACTACATTCTTTTAACATAAGCCAGAAAGATACTAATTAAGCGAATGCAGAAAGCATTAATATGGATAAAGGTGACCTTTATAAATGATAAAATGAATAATTCACCAGAAAGATAATATAATCCTGCATCTATGAGTACGTAAAACATAGATGCTAAAAGTTGAAGTAGAAAGGACATTTGATTAACTTAAAGAATACTCAATAGAAAGATGTTAACACATCTTGGTAAGAAAATTATAAATCAAGTAAACAAAAAATACTAAGGATACATCCATGCTACAGAGTAGTGCCAAAAATTTAGGGGTGAAACACTGAAGACAGAGTAAGCTTATTACACTGTTTACAATTTTTACCTAGCTCTCTCCTGACTTATGAATTTAAATCAGTTCAGTTCAGTCACTCAGTTGCATCTGACTTTTTGCAACATCATGGATGTTGCATGCTAGGCTTCCCTGTCCATCACCAGTTCTTGGAGATTGCTTACATTCATGACTACCAAGTCGGTGATGCCATCTAATCATCTCATCCTCTGTCGTTCCCTTCTCCTCCTGCCTTCAATCTTTCCCAGCATCAGGATCTTTTCCAATGAGTCAGTTCTTCACATCAGGTGGCCAAAGGACTGGAGTTTCAGCTTCAGCATCAGTCCTTCCAATGAATATTCAGGACTTATTTCCTTGAGGACTGACTGGTTTGATCTCCTTGCAGTCCAAGGGACTCTCGAGAGTCTTCTCCAACACCACAGTTCAAAAGCATCAATTCTTTGGTGCCCAACTTTCTTTATGGTTCAACTCTCACATCCATACATGACTACTGGAAAAACCATAGCTTTGATTAGACAGACCTTTATCGGCTTTTTAATAGGCTATCTAGTTTGGTCATAGCTTTTCTTCCAAGGAGCAAGTGTCTTTTAATTTCATGGCTGCAATCACCATCTGCAGTGAATTTGGAGCCCAAGAAAATAAAGTCTCACTGTTTCTGTTGTTTCCCCATCTATCTGCCATGAAGTGATGGGACCACATGCCATGATCTTAGTTTTCTGAATGTTGAGTTTTAAGCCAGATTTTTCACTCTTTTTCATTTTCATCAAAAGGCTCTTTAGTTCTTCTTCGCTTCTCCATGTCAGAATACTGCAATGGGTAGCTGTTCCCTTCTCCAAGGGATCTTTCCAATCCAGGTATCAAACCCAGGTCTCCCACATTGCAGGCAGATTCTTTACCAGCTGAGCCACCAGGGAAGCCCCATGAATTTAAATACCAACTGTTATTCTTGAATTTGCTTCCTTTGTCCCCAGAAGAGCGTCTTGCCCCAGGTAAGATTGGCCAGAACAGGCGGGCCTTTGCAAAACCAATCTCCAGTGGCCCATTTCCCCTCCTAATTATTGGGTATAGAAGCAACTGCACAGTATGAGAAAACAACAAACTTATGTAATCCTGCTTTTAATTTATGCTTGCAATAAGTTTAGGTTGTGTCTAATTGCCCGTGGCAAACACAAAGTCACAACGGGAGGAGAATGACAATGCATTTCTAAAAATAGACTTTGGCTGAGATCGCCGATGTATCGAGCAGATGAACTCTGAAGGTCTGAAGAATGGTAGTTTGCACATAATCAGTGAACAACTCTTAGGACTTTAAAAATATACATGTGTACAAATGATCTGTGATTTTTCCTACTTGTGTTTCTATTGGCTTCTCTGACTTGAAACACACAAATCATGTGCCTGAGTCAGTGACCCTGAATGTGACAGTAACATAAGCAGAAAGGAATA
Organism: Bos javanicus; assembly: GCF_032452875.1. Lineage (NCBI taxonomy): Eukaryota > Metazoa > Chordata > Mammalia > Artiodactyla > Bovidae > Bos > Bos javanicus. The sequence goes on from NC_083881.1 coordinate 5,908,921, forward strand.
CTTTTCTGGAGACTTCAAGGAACACAGCCGTCCCTCCCCATGCAGGTCAAGCTTCCTCTGATGAGACTGCACAGACCAGTGAAGTGGAGGACAGATGCTCTTCTACAGCACTGGCTTTCTCTCTGCTTGATCATCTGAAACGGAGACATTGTGTGTTTGTCCTTCAGGGAGAACTCTGAAGGTGATATGACAGCTATATGTACCACCTAGGAAAGTGGAAGGTAGAAATCAAGTGAAGAAGGTAGAAATCATATGGCTCAGTGTTCATTTCCTATGGTCCTGAAAGATATTACTGTAAATCTAAAATATGTCCCTTAATAAATGCCTAAGAGTGGTCAATCATTTAACCTTCCTAATTTTTAGCTTCCTCTCTCATACGTGGGAGAAATAATGTCTCTCTCTTAGTGTCTGCAAGGGTGACATATAAAGTACTTACTGGTGTGTAAGACAATTCTTGGGCTTCCCAGGCGGTGCTAGTGGTGAAGAACCCGCCTGCGAGTGCAGGAGTCATAAGAAACACAGGTTTGATCCCTGGGTCAGGAAGATCCTCTGGAGGAGAAGACGGCAACCCACTCTAGTTGTCTTGCCTGGAGAATCCCATGGACAGAGAAGTCTGGCTGGCTACCATCCACAAGGTCACAAGAGTCAGACATGACTGAAGTGGCTTAGAAGCAAGAGAGTTCAAATGTTGGGTTGGCTGATGCTTTGAATCAATAAGCTCTGTCATGTATAAGGAATGAGACAAAATGCTTAAAGTGTTCTTAGTGTAAAACTTTCTGAATGTAATCCTCACCACTTTGTGAGAGTGTGGTGGTGGTTTAGTCACTAAGTCATGTTTAGCTCTTATGACCCCATGGCAGCCCACCAGGCTCCTCTGTCCATGGGGTTCTCCAGGCAAGAGTACTGGAGTAGTTTGCCTTTTCCTTCTCCAAGGGATCTTCCCGACCCAGGGATCGAACCCAAGTCTCCTGTGTCTCTTGCATTGCAGGCAGATTCTTTACTGACTGAGCCAATAGGGAAGCCCTTGTAAAGGCGTGATCTTATTCATTTTACATGTGTGAGAAAATAAAGGCTAAAGAAATTTGTGACTTGGCCAACCTCACACAGCTGGTAATGAGGTGAGACCTGGGCTCAGACCTGTGAATCAAATGAAGAAATTGCCCCTGTACTCAACCTGAGAGTAGAATTGTTTTCTCAACTCTTCTAGAGACTCTGGAAAACAGTGTGAACAAATGTCAACAGGATTGCCTCACTTAAGTTCTTTTTTTACTTGAAAAATTGTAAATATAAGAAGAGTGAATTCAGTCTATAGGACAAACTATATTCTGCCTAAACTTGTGATTTATGGATGTTTTCAACAAACATCTATTAGTACCTTCCACACACCACTTAACCATATACTGAATACGAATGATGTCCATGCTGCTGCTGCTGCTGCTGCTAAGTCGCTTCAGTCATGTCCGACTCTGTGGGACCCCATAGATGGCAGCCCACCAGGCTGCCCCATCCCTGGGATTCTCCAGGCAAGAACACTGGAGTGGGTTACCATTTCCTTCTCCAATGCATGAAAGTGAAAAGTGAAAGTGAAGTCGCTCAGTCATGTCCGACTCTTAGCGACCCCATGAACTGCAGCCTACCATGCTCCTCTGTCCATGGGATTTTCCAGGCAAGAGTACTGGAGTGGGGTGCCATTGCTTTCTCCAAATGATGTCCATAGACACACACCAATGTAATAAAGTATCTGTCTATATAGGCTTTAATAGATATTAGGTCAAATCTTTGTTGTTTAAAAGTCATATAGAAGCTTCCCTGCTGGTCTGGGGTGAAGAATCTGCCTTGCAATGCAGGGAACACGGGTTCCATCCCTGGTCAGAGAACTAAGATGGTGCATGCCAAGGAGCAGCTAAGCCTGCAAGCTGCAGCCAGAGAATCCGAGTGCCTCAACAAGAGATCACAAGTGGTGCCGCAGCGAAGATACTGCATGTCACAACCAAGACCCAACACCTCCAAGTAAATCGATGAATAAATATAAAACTATTAATCTAGGATTTAAAAAAAAACTTCATAAAAATGTAATATAAGAATCACCTAACTGTGGGTCTCATGGTATTTACCAATTTTACCTCACTGGGACTTTGGATGAGCCCTTAGAAAGCTAAAGGTAGCATCTATGTCAGCCAATACTAATGTCATATTTATTTATTTATACTGCACATTAGTTGGGCTTAGCATTAAATAAAGTACTAGTCTTTGGGGGATACATTTCCTCAAATGTTAGCTTTTAAAAGAATTGTGCTTTAATTACCCAGAATTCATAAACTGTCTCCCTAGGTCTTTGTTTTCATCCCAAATAGCTATTTTGTAAATCTATGAAAATGACAAAATTCAACAAGCGTGGCTCGCCTTGAATGTAAAAACATCACAATAACCTCTATGAAATGCTACGGAGCTGTAATGGGAGGAGTTTAATTACCCTCCCCGGGTTTTCAAGGAAAAAAAAAATTATTTTCCTGACTGACTACTGCCCAGAATGCACACCCCATAACTAATGTACCTTTTCATTTTGCTTATTTCCTATCTACTGCCTTCAAATATTTCTCCTCCTCCCACCTCTAGCCTCCTCTATCCTGCCCAGCCCAACTGGGGCAGACAGAACATCAAGTCATACAGAATCACAAAGTGCTTTCTTTCTCGGGATCTGCTTTGCAATCAATCCATGTCTGCTCCATGGGAGTTCAATTGAAAACATATGAAAATGCAATTGCATTGTTCTGGCTTTTCATTTCTTGTCGCTAATGCATATTTTGCTATAAAAATTCAAAGATACATATGTGGGTAAATAGGAATAATCTCTAAATTATGCATGGAGTATGCATTTCTATAGAAAAATACTGGTAGAATTATTTATTACAAAGGAGTGAATTTTTCATATATAATATAAAAAATAAACACTGAAAATGTGAGAACAAGGACAGACTAGATGTATGTAAATATACAGGTACATATATTGCTTCAATCACTTAATAAATATGAGGGCTTCTATGTCAGGAGGGTGGTAGAGAAGACTCTTGAGAGTCCCTTGGACTACAAGGAGATCAAGCCATTTGATCCTAAAGGAAATCAACCCTGAATTATTCACTCATTGAAAGGATTGTTGCTGAAGCCAAAGCTCCAATACTTTGGCCACCTACTTCAAAGAGCTGACTCATTGGGAAAGACCCTGATGCTGAATAAGATTGAGGGCAGGAGGAGAAGAGGGTGGCAGAGGATAAGCAGGTTAGATAGCATCACTGACACAATGGACATGAATCTGAGCAAACTTATGGAGATAGTGGACAGAAGAGCCTGGCGTGCTGCAGTTCATGGGGTCGAAAAGAGTTCAACATGACTTAGCCACTGAACAACAACAGCATGTCAGGCAGGATTACGTGTGGGATGCAGAAATGAGGAGACACATCCCTGCCCTCAAGAAGCTCACTTTGATGAAGGGAGATAAACAAACATATGGACACATATAACATGGAAACTATTTTAAGAGTAATCTCAGAGTGTCTGCAAGTACATCAGGGCCTCCAGGTTTCTTGAAAATATTAGACTAGTTCACATCTGATGTCAAACAACTGACCCGTAGAAAAGTCATCTGTTCTACAGTTGTCAGATGCATGAGTAGGAGTTAGCATTCCTCTCTCAAGAGGGATCACTGGCAAGATGCTTGGGGGAAAATTGTTAACATTTTTTAGAGAGTCAGACAGTAATTATCCTCTGAAAAAAATGAGGAATATGACAAAATAATTTAGGATGGGAATGCTATTTTGTTATCAGCTTCTGTTTATAAACAATTCTAGTGCATGTGTGTGAAGTCGCTCAGTCGTGTCCGACTCTTGTGACCCCATGGACTGTAGCCTGCCAGGCTCCTCTGGCCATGGGATTCTCCAGGCCAGAATACTGGAGCAGGCTGCCATGCCCTCCTCCAGGGGATCTTCCCGAATCAAGGATCAAGGTCTTTTTTGTCTCCTGATTGGCGGGTGGATTGTTTACCGCTAGCACCAGCTGGGAAGTCCAACCAATCCTAGGCAAGAAGAATAAAAGAGCAACGTTTCTTGTTTCTCTCAGACTTTTCCTTTTGGAGTTTCTTTTTTCTCCTGAACAATCTAAACGACCAAGAAATGAAGGAAAACACAAGCACTTGTAGACACAAGGGCTTCCCTGGTGGCTCAGCTGGTAAAGAAACTGCCTGCAATGCGGGAGACCTGGGTTTGATCCCTGGGTTGGGAAGATCCCCTGGAGAAGGCAAAGGCTACCCACTCCAGTATTCTGGCCTGGAGAATCCCATGGACTGTATCGTCCATGGGGTCGCAAAGAGTCAGACACGACTGAGCGACTTTCCCTTTCACTTTGCAGACACATACAGGCACACACACCACCATCATCATCATCATTAACATGTTGCCCTCAGGCATGAGAAGTCTAACATAATACAGTTTCCCTAAAGTCAGGATGCATAAAGATCTTTATGTTGAGCAAGAGTGTTGTAGGAGGAAGGATGAAAAAACCACATGGGGAGACAAGAAGGAACATTAGGGCACACACTTGTGGTATGTATGTGTGTGTGCTGGCAACTCATAGGGACTGATGTTTAGCAGGTTGTTCTATAAAAGAGAAAATCTTTACCGGATTGAAGCTAATCCCTTAATCCCTTCCATTTGTACATCAATTTACAGTCTTCAAGCACTTTTCCAACCATTTATCACATTTAATCTTCACAAATGCCACGAAAGAACACGGGACAGGGATTAATCAGTCCTTCTAATGCAAAAGGAAAGGATGTGATTTGGCCAAGCTCACGAAAACAAGGAGGGACAGAGCTGGCTGAAACTCTGTGCTATTTAGTTTTATTTCTAGGCATGGTCTCTCCTTTTCCTTTTTTAAAGCCTGGAGGTAGATATTAATTTGGGCCATGGGGAGAAATAAAGTCAACAAATGATAGTTTTATGCCAAGCAGTCATACCAGGTGAAAACTGACTCCTTCTAAGATCCTGCCTGTTCTCCTAAACTCAGTCAGAAGAGACTCCAGAAGCATGGCCCAAGGACCTCTGCCAGCCACAAAAAGTGTGTTTTCATTCTGCAGTGAGGAAAGGGGTTTGTGCTTGAATGCATTCGTCACATTGGGGTGGCATATTTTTTCATGGCAAGGCTTGGTCGATCAAGGAGGCTGTGCATGGCATGGATGTTGGCATAGACTCAGGCTCCCATCATGGTCCTGGAACCAGCAGCCTTTTAAACAGTATGGCTATTGACTAATGAAACTGATGACACTGAATTAATGAAACTAATGAGATTCCCTCATGTGGGATTTCCAAGTGCCCTTTCTCCTGCTAACAGTTCGAGTCCCTGTGGAGAACCTGGAACTCGGGGAGCCTCCAGTTGAGATCTTGCTCATAACTTCCGTGTCTTCCCCACTCTCTCAACTGGAATAAGTACCCATTTATTCAACCACACCCTTTTGAGCCTCTGCTTCTTGGCAGCTGTGGACTACAAACAAGCTGATGAGGTCCACTAACATGGAAAAGAACATTAATGCAAGAAAGTGCGGAGGGCTGAGAATGGAGAAATGCATAGATGGCTCTGGAAAGACCAGTCAGGAACCGATAAACTGGGAGGTGAGGGAAGATCTTCAATAAGACACCCAAGAGGAAGTGATGACTGTACCAAGCCAGATGAGTGCTGGAAATTTACAAGGTGGAGGGAAGTGCGTATCTCACAGAAGAAACAGTGAGTAGAAAAATCTCAAGGGCAAACTACAATGTGCTCACAGAACCGCGAGCAATTTACTACTCAGTGGGGAGAGGTGCATGGCACAAGTGGGAGAATCCTGACCATAAAGGGTCATAAAGGATCTTTTATGCCAAAGTAAGAGGCTTAGTTTTCATTCTGTGGGCAGTGGTAAGCTGCTGAAGGCATTTTTGCAGGGTTACAGAGGAATAAGGTCAAAGTTTTTAGAGACTATCTCTCTGAAAACTTTAAGACTGTTGGAGGAGGCTTAATAGGAGAAAGAAATTAATGGACTTTTGCAGCAATCCAGGAGGGCAGGTCTGGCCAAGACAGAGACAGTGGAGACTTGGGAAAGAAATTTGAACATTCTAAGAGGTTGATATTGTTAATTAAAGATAATATTGGGTTGAAGAGTGTTGAGAGAGCATCCAGGGCAACGTAGTTCATGGTTTGTGCCACGTGTCGAACCGTAACATACTGCTTCTCAGCCCAGCACTCATTTCTCTGGTAACAAAGCAAGTTGCATGCAAATGTCAGGACCGACCTACCAGTGTCTGTTGACCTCTGCCCTGCACTGGCCAGGTTGTGCATAGCAACCAAATCGGGCCAGCAACACAGCCAATCACAATGACCCTCTGCACTTGCTCACAATCTACTCATCCATGGATCTGGGGTCCCACAGCAGCTCCTGATCCTGGGCTGTCTCATGGTCCCCATCTCATCCCATCTTCTCAGCCTTGGTGGTTGCTTCCATCCTCTGCCCTCTGCCCTCTGCCTCTGCCTCTCCCCAGTGACCACGGGTGGGATAACCCATTCTGCCTGTTTTTAATTGCATCGGATGAAATGTCCTATCTAGCCAGCACTCAGGATCCAGGGGTAACTGATCCCAGCTTGCCAGCCAGCCTCCTAGGCTCAGCTGAGTGACTCTGCACTGTATTTATGTCCCAAATGGCCTTGTGTTTGCTCTGTCTTCCCTGAAGACTATGGGGCAGCCACTTCTCTTGGAGACCACGTAGCTCCGAGGGAAGGTTTCAGGACCTAATTTCTCAGCTGTCCTGGTAAGGCCCACAGTCGACCATGGCTCTGGTTGTTGCTTTGCTCCCTAAAGGTGAAGGAAAATTGATGCTCACAGAGTGCACACGTGCCTCGTGGATGAGGCACCAGGAGGGCCAAATAATAATGTCTGGCTCACAGGTGGTACCTGAATCCTCACAACCAGTGTGGTTTCTTCAACATACATTCCATGCCTGTGCTATGTACCAGATACTGTTCAAGGGGTCAGAGACGCAGAAGGGAGAGAAGAAGGAAAAGGTTTCTTTTTGGCTGTGGAGTCAAAATTTTAGTAGACAGGAGAGGGACATGAGCAAACAAAAAATTCACTTAGTGCTAAGTTTTATGACGAAAATAAAACAGCCTGAAGAGATAAAGGGTTTTGGCAATTCTGAGTCTTTATGGTTCCATATTAAATTTTAGGAATATTTTTTCTTGTGATAAAGGTCATGGGTAATTCGATACATTAAATCTATTTACATTAAATCTATGGATTGCCAGGGGAGAGGGAGGAGGGGAGGGATGGAATGGGAATTGGGGATTAGCAGATGGAAACTATTTTATTTAGAATGGATAAACAATTAAGTCTTACTGCATAACACAGGACATTGTATTCAATATCCTGAGAGAGACCATAATGGAAAAGAATATAAAATAGAATGTGTGTAAATATATATATATAAAACTAAAAAACTAAGACAACATTGTCAATCATCTATACTTCAGTTTTAAAAAAGAGATAAAGGGCAGTGGGAGAGAGTATTTAGGGCGGCCCCTCTGAGCAGGGGCATTTGAATTGAGATAAGCAGGGGTCAGCCCTGGTTCCTGAGAAAGTCAGTAGGAAAAGTCTTTAGTTGGAGGGGGCAGCTGGTACAGACACTAAGGTGAGGACCAGCTTAGCTAAATGCAAGGAACCCATGGTAAATTCATCGTGGACACCTATGTAAAAACTGGATCTTGTTTCCAAAATTCTGCTCTGGAAGAAGACTGCTGCTTCTCAATTTCCCAGTATCTTAGTACCTGTTCTAAGGGGCATGTTATGCTTCCTCTCTGCTTTGTCCTATCTTTGTTGCCTATACACATATATTAGATCATTTCCAAATGTGCCTTCTTTGCGCTATGTCAAATTTTTCAAATGCAATCTATTAAACAATAAAATTATCAGAAAAAAAGAAAGCAGTTTGTTGAAAACCACCAAGCCATGCACAACTGAACTTAGTACGTCTTAGATTTTGACCTGGGATTATTTTCCAGTCAAATCAACAGAGCCATACAGAACGCCAGAGATGGGGAAGGAACTGCACTGGGAGGGTGTGCTGGACAGAGCCAGGGGCTTCCAGGGTCCTGGGACCCAGGAACCAGGCAAAAGGCGGCACAGAGCTGGCATGACTCGGGCACCTCTCGCCCTGCCTCCACTCAGCTTCATCGGCTCCATGTGAAGTGAGGGGCTCACTGTTTTAGTAGAACAATGTGAAGCATCACTCAGAGGGTCTGAGAGCAGAAACTGGTCATTGGCAGGTCACTAATACACGGTGGAGGGGTGGTAGTTCTGGCGAGTGACCTGCTAATGGTTAGCCTTGGCCTTTCCCTTTAGAAGTATCGGATTTCAGAGCACTCCACGCAAGCAAGCACAAGTACTTCAGAGGACTATTATTCACACAGGTATAGGCCAAATGACCCTGGAAAAAGAAACCTAAGACTTTCATTAAATCATCCAGAAAGAGCAGAAAAACAGACTGCAAACTCATTGTCTGTGCTCTCTGGACTCAACAAATGGATTTTGGACTCAGCCATTGGCAACACAGGCTCCACTCTAACCAATCGATCCAGAGCAGGCGACTGGTAATTTTTTTTTTTAAACCAATCACTTATCTTTATGTAACTGCACGGCTTCTGCCTTTGTCAGGACAGGTCTTCACTGGACTGCTCTCTCTCCTCCTTGCCCATGTTGGGAAAACCCCCCAAAGCTTTAAAATCATTGTTCCTGATTCATTCTTTGCAGTTTAATATTCATGTCTACTTTGCCTTTGTTTCACTTGTATTAGTACATTCTGACGTGTCACACTGAACAGAGATCTGCATTTCTTGCTGATTTCTCCCGGTAGTATTTTTGAGAAATATTTTTTGGACCTCACCACAAGGCATGAAGGATCTTAGTTCCTAACTAGCGATTGAACTCATGGCCCTTGCATCAGAAGTGTGGAGCTTTACCACCAGACTGCCAGGGAAGCCCTTTGTCTCTTCCAGTATTGTTGATATGGGAGTATACCTATTCACACAGCAAACAGTTAGGCAGTGATCTTAAGCCGTGTCCTATGTTACACACCAGATTTGTAAATTGAGTAAGCACCCCTGGTACTAAGTGTTGATAATACAGTGAGTTGGCAGGTACAGGGAAAGAAAAACAGGGAATAACGCAGGCGTGAATGCGCTGTGAGAGAGATGTTCGTAAAGAACTGAGAGAGAACCGAGATGCTCAGTCCCCAGCCCCAGGGGAGAGGGCTGGGTCAAAGTGGCCTTGCAGAAGAGGGGACTCCTGTTCTTTGTTTTTGCCAGTTCTTTATTCTAGTGAACATCCAGGAATGGCTAAAATCTGGCTACAAATGTTTGCTTACATAATACCAGCTTTCCAAATAAGGGAGAGTGTCTCTAGACACCACTGAATAAGGGGTTTAGGTATCAAGCACCTGGGGTAGCATTAGGAAATCTTAGGAAGATTTGACATCCATGGTTCTGATGCTCAGAGATGATCTTTGATCCCAGTTGGCCTGACGCTTGCTTTTCTCACCTTTGAGAGTGTTGCTCTAGGCATCTTTAGACCTACACAGCGTTTTCCCTCGGCCATGCTGTCTGTCTCTCCCTGAAGGCACACCTCTTTCCAACACAAGCAACTGAAATTTCAGTGGGAAAGCAAAAGAGGTGAGGAACAACTTTCTTTTGGACCTGCCAGGTTTAATCAAGAATCCATCGTCTCTCCAGCTTCCAGACTACGTGGTTCCAGAAAAGGAAATAGAGATGAGGAGCTCCCTTTAGCTATTTCATTCACATATTCACATACACGGGAGAGGACGATGTGGTTTTATCAGAGCAAGAGGTGAGCAGAGAGCACCAGCACAGGTGTGCCAGCTGCTAAGGTTCAGGAACATAGGTTTCGGTGTCAGCAATAAAGGAGTTCACCCCCTGGCCATGCCAATCACTGTGAACTTGGCTGTGTTATTTAACCTGCCTGATGCTGTTTCCCCTCATAGCATGAGAATGAAACTTGAGAGTCTATGGTGAGGAGGGCTTTTGCTAATAGTTTTTCTTATGTAAACGTTCATCTCAATTGTAGAAATTTATCCTTAGAGCAAGTTAAGCATGGTTAGTGTTTGAAAAATTTGGAGGAGATTCTCATGATCAAAGAATGAAGCCAACCTCAACAGGAAGAGAAGTAATGTTGTAAATTCCAATTGGAATGTCTTTGATGAAAAGCCAGGGGTGGAGAATTTTCACCTAATGCTGATTCAGATGATGTGTTCTGCAAATGGTGTTGTTTCCAGAAACAGCTTCAGGTCTTTGCCATTAGCAAATACTGCTCAGACCACTTCGGGGAACACAAGTGTGAACTGATGCCTTAAGAGCATGGATTGTGTTTATTCATTATTATCTCTCAGATAATAGATGGTAAATAAACACGCTCCAAATGAAGGGACTAGAAAAGACTTCAACTTGATTCTTATTTATTTTTTAAAACAAGTGTGCAAATAACCATAAGGCAGTGCAGAGAGTGGTAATTGCTCCAAGTTTGATACTGGAGAAGAGAGATGGGATAATACCAAAAGTGTGATGGATCAGGAGGAAGAGGGGGAGATTTATAAAACATCTCGTCTCTGCCTGTACAACCTCGAGAAAGTTAGTCAGTTCTAATCAGTGTTTATTGAACATCCATGATGCACCAGAAATCTACCAGACTTCTTAACGGAGGGTCCCTGACATCCCCGTCTATAAAATGAGGGTGCTGGCTACACTGAATTCCTTGGCTCTTTGTGAGGCATTAGTGAAACAGCATATACAGAAGCACTTTTTTAAACTAAAAAAGTGGTTTTAAAGTATGCATCATTGTTGTTAAGTCTTCTGCTCTGGGAATTGATTAAGCAGAAAAAGATGACTTCCAGATGGTGCAATGAACAGAAATGGCTCCCACATAGGGACCAGAAACTTAGCTGAGTCCTTTTACCTTATATCTGTGGAAACATCATGGAGCATTGCTGAACGTTTCCAAAGAGAAAAGAGAAAAATGTACTAATTGAATAAAAGCTGGATGTTTATTGTAAAAATGTCATTCAAAAGGCTTTGGAAAACATGCTTGGCTAATTAGCTATTATGATCAGGTATCTATGGAAACAGCTGTATATCAAAACTCAAAAGAGACAATGATTTAACCATTTAACAGAGAAGACCACAGAAGCTAGCCTTGTTGAGTGATTTCTTGTAACATATAGAATTGGAGAAAATGTAGGATTGGAAAAGAAAAGAATAACATTAAAATAAAATGGCTCCAAGGTGCGAATGGGGGAGTAGAATAAATGAAGGAAACCATGTGCATGACTAAAGGCCATGCCTGTTTTATGTACATTAGCACCATTAGCTGCAAGGCAAGTTGGGCCCTTGATAAGATAATAATCTGTAGGAATATTTCATATATATAATCGATAATACAAAAAACATCAAATTTTACTGAGGTTGTCTAACAAAACAAAGATGAAAAGGATCAGATCTCTGTCCTTGAGGAATTCAGGACAGATCAGGAGGCAGATTTAATAGGAGAGATACATGTCGGGTATTCTGGGAAAACAGATGAGGACATTATCAATTTGGTGTTTGAGCTGGGGGTCAGTGAAAACCACAGGGACAAGAGGCATGAGAGCGCAGCCTTAGAGCCAGAGAGACAGTCATTCAAGTGGACAAGATGGGTGAGAAATGGCACTGGCAACTTGCCATGACCTCAAATTAGGGGCACCATGTCTCGGGAAATGACCAAAACTGTGGGTTTTGAGGCTTTCTTGAGACTTTAAACACATTACCAATATATACTAATTTAAGCTTCATAACAACCCTATATTGGGCATGATTATCAGCAGGCAAATGTTACAAATAATGAAGCAGATGCTCAGAAATATTCCGTGACTTGTCCATGATTGCCTGGCTGAGAGTCAAGATTTCATTTAAATAGGTAATTGCCTGACTTACAAGCCTGGAGTCTGCAAGCAGCTTCCCACTCTGGTTTGCTCCCTCTTGAGCCTCCCTCCCAGCTCCCGCATCTCACCCCTCTAGGTCATCACAGAGCTGAGCCCCCTGTGCTGTCCAGAAGCTCCCCACTAGCTGTCTATTTCAAATCCCATGGATGGAGGAGCCTGGTAGGCTGTAGTCCATGGGGTTGCTAAGAGTCAGACACGACTGAGCGACTTCCCTTTCCCTTTTCACTTTCATGCATTGGAGAAGGAAATGGCAACCCACTCCAGTGTTCTTGCCTGGAGAATCCCAGAGACGGGGGAGCCTGGTGGGCTTCTGTCTATGGAGTCGCACAGAGTCAGACAGGACTGAAGCGACTTAGCAGCAGCAGCAGCAGTGTATACACATCAGCGCTACTCTCACAGGTTGGCCCATCCTGTCCTTCCCTCACGGTGTCCTCAAGTCTCTACATCCGTGTCTCTATTCCTGCCCGGCAAACAGGTTCATCGGTACTGTTTTTCTAAACTCCATATTATTCAGCCTTGAAAAGGAATGAAGTTGGGTCACTTGTAGTGATGTGGATGAACCTAGAGTCTGTCATACAGAGCAGAGTAAGTCAGAAAGAGAAAAACAAATATCCTACATTAACGCAAGTATATGGAATCTAGAAAATGGTACTGCTGAAGTTCTGTTTTAATCTGGAAACTTCACTTGCTTGTGACTTCTTTAACAACATGTGTGACTGTGCTAAGGACAATTGTTGACTTGATAGACGACCCTTGGTCTTGGAGTAGATGTCCATGAGGAGGCTTGGCACAGACAGAGCAAGTGAGCACCAGGGCACAGCCAGCAAGACCTACAATAGCACCTGGTCAGTTTCGGTGAAAGGCTGCCTTTGGAACAGAATGGAACTCCAGTCATTTTTAGTCTGCTTTTGATGTATGTAAATGTAATACATGTGAGAAATATAACCTAAGGAGGAAAGGTAAAAATATTAATTTATATGAAATATTCATTCCAAACTGACTGTGAAAGATATGACAGGTATAGATGCTGTATTACCTAAAAGAACCAATAAGAAGGCCCCCCAAAAGTATAACTCAAAAGCCTATAGATTAATTAAAATGAAATGCTATTAATTTCATATTAAAGTAATCCTAAAGAAGGAAGTAAATGAGGGATGAAAGAACAAAAACCAAAGGAGACAGGTAGAAAGCAAGTCATTAAGTGATATACTTAAATGCAGTCATATCAATATTTACGTTAAATGTAAATAGTCAAAGCACACCAATTAACAGATGTCAAATTAAATTGGTGGGGAAAAGACCTATTTCTATCTATAAAATACCATTGTTAAATAAAATAATACAGATAAATTGCAAGCAAAAAGATGAAAATGATGTATTAAGCAAATGTTAATTTTAAAAGAAAAAAATGGAGTGGTTATTAGTATTAGATCAAGAAGACTTGATGTGGTTTTCCCTAGTGGGAGTTCCCTGGTGCTCTCGTGGTTAAGACTCTGCACATCCACTGCAGGGGGCACAGGTTCAGTCCTTGGTCAAGGAACTAAGATCCCAAATGCCACAAGGCACAACAACAGGGAAAAAAAAAAAGTAGAAAAATAAAATTTAAAGTGGTTATTATTTCTTAGGGCAAAAAAGAAACCTTACCAGGCATCAAAACAGATATCATTGATAATATGGACAATTTGCCAAGTATGTTGGTTTGTGCAGGCTGCCATAGCTAGGTACCACAAACTGAATGACTTAAACAACAGAAATTTATTGTCTCCCAGTTCTGGGAGCCAGAAGCTAAGACTCAGTCTCAGAAGGCTGACTCCTTCTGAGAGTCGAGGAAGAATCTGCTTCCTGCCTTTTCCCTGGCTCCCGTTGCTCTGCTGGCAGTCTTTGGTGTTCTTGACTTGTAGAAGGATCAGCCCAATCCCTGTCTTCATCTCCACACAGGCTTCTGCTTGTATACATGTCTGGGTCCAAGTTTCCTCCTTTTACAAACCAGCCACTTGTACTGGGTTAGAAGCACAGTCTGCTGAATTATGTCCTCATCTAACTACATCTGCAACCATTCCCCAGAGAATGTAACATTCTGAGATACTGAGGGCTAGGATTTCAACACACAGATTTGAGAGGGACACAATTTGATTCATAATATCAAAAAACATTGTAACACTAAAATGCCCATGAATATAAATTCAAATTTTCAAGCTACATGGAGCAAAAACTGGTAGAACTAAAAGGAGAAATGGACAAATTCACAAATATAATCTGAGATTTATGAGGGACGGGTTAAGGCCAGACGATGACATATATCCAGATGAACAACAATGGCCCTTGCGAAAGCAATAAAGAGTGAGGGAGTAATGAGAGAAAATCGTCTTTGTTTACAGATGGCATGATTGCCCATGCAGGAAAAATCCAAAGGAATCTACGAAAAGGCTCCTAAAATGAATGATTGAGTTCCGCAAGGTCACACTTTACAAAGGTAATATAAAATATTTCTATAAACTAGAAATAAACAATTGGAGATCAGAAAATTTTCAAGTAGTACTCACTATAGCATCCAAAAAGGAAATATACATACAGATACATACTTAATAAAGTTTGTATTAAATACGTATCTTAATAGATACATACTTAATAAAATATGGGCAGGATCCAAAGGTTGAAAACTACAAACCCCTAGTGAAATAACCAAATATGATCTAAGTAAACAGAGAGAAAAATACTGCTTTGTGGATTGTAAGACTCCATGTTGGAACTCTTAAATTCATCTACAGAGTCAATGCAATCCCAGTTATTATCTCCTATTGACAAGTTGATTCTGAAATTTGTATAGAAAGCAAAGGAATAAGAAGAGCCAAACAATTTTGAAAAATGACACATTTGCAGAACTCACACCACCTGATTCTTCATTGCAAGATGTTCTATAAAGTTACAGTAATTAAAACAGTTTGTTATTGGAGAAAAGATAGAACTTTTGTGTACCTGGATTATGTAAGAAATTAATCCTGACTTCTGCCCCCAAACTCACCACATTTTTCCTTCCATACCTCAACCTAGTCTTGCTTCTCCAACTAAAACATCAGTAGTTGAGTATTACAGACCAAGCCAGAATCACAGGAGCTAAATCATAGGATTTCCTACACAAGGACAGAACTGCCATGAAAGTGAATCTTCAAGGCCAGTAAATTTCCCAAGCAATCTTGTTTTCCTTGATCCCCCATATCTTTACAAGTCCTGATGGGGATCTAGGATATTACATGAACAATCCCATAAGAATCCAGTGGCACTACCTGCCCCTAACATTCATCTATTAATGCAAGTCACATCTCTAACACTGCACTTTGAATCACAAACCAGGAAATAAAACAAGTGTAAAATACTAAATACTTTATGTTTCACAGAACCTCTGAATATATCTAACTATTTTTCCACTCAGCACAACCCTGCAAGAAATAATTTCAGTAATTGCAACTCCACATTTCTATGCTAAATACACACATATGTACATACACACACATAAACACACAGCCACAAACACACCAATTATTTATCAATGCATATGCATTATAACCATATTCCAAAACGGGTAAAATGTACATATGTAGCTGTGAACTTTCATTATACATGTAACCAAAAATCAACTGTGGTACAAATGAGCATATTTGATAACTAAATTTAGTATGAATTAAAAAGCTAGAAATAAATTATGCACTATTAATGAAACACATTGGCTGGAATTACAATCCTTGTGTCAATAGTAGTGAATAATTTAGATCTTCCAAATATACCAATCCAAGGTATATATAAAGATCTGATATGACCTGATTTGGAAGTTTATTAAGGCAATGTCTTAAAAATTCCTTGAGCACTCAGAGGCACAGTTTCCTCATTTACAGAACGAAGGAATAATAGTTACTCACCAGTGCATTTGAGTTTCTATTGAAGTCTTACTTTCCAGGCACTGTTCTAAATGACTTGTACGTATTTGCAGACTTTTGATTCTCACATAATCCTATGAGGGAAGTATTAACCCTGTTTGACAGTTGTGGGAACTGAGGCAGACTGATGGGGAGTGACATTGAGTTAGTGCTAGGAGCATGATTTTAAACCAAGCCTTGGAACTCACCTGGCAATTACTACTGCTACTACTTGATACTAGATTTGAAATGCTGGTGGGTTTGTCTTGCACCTGGAACACTCATACATTCTTGATGGAAATATAAGTTGGTACCACAACATGGGCCAGCTCTGTAGCAGCATATATTAAGGGTGAGGATGTACAGATGCGGTGACCCAGCAATTCTACACCCAGACTTAACACCCAACAAATACACACTCATTCACTAAAGATGAGGGACAAGACCATCCATAGGAACATGACTAACTGAAAGCTTTAAATAGAATATCAGGTATTAAGAATTAAAAAAAAAAAAAGAACCTGTAAATTTTCTCAAATCCTTGATGACTTCCACAAAAAAATGTAGAGGTATACTGAGTGAAAGATCCCAGGCATGAAAAAACATAGGATATACATATATATTTTATACCAAGTTAAAAACAGGTAAATCACATATGTACGGTGGTAAGAGCTGGACCATAAAGAAGGCTGAGCACTGAAGAATTGATGCTTTCAAACTGTGGTGCTAGAAAAGAGTTGAGAGCCCCTTAGACTGCAAGGAGATCAAACCAGTCAATCCTAAAAGAAATCAATACTGAATATTGATTAGAAGGACTATGTTAAAGCTGAAGCTCCAATACTTTGGCTACCTGTTGTGAAGAGCCGACTCATTAGGAAAGATCCTGATGCTAGGAAAGTTTGAAGGCAGGAGGAAAAGGGGACCACAGAGGATGAGATGGTTGGCTGGCATCACCAACTCAATGGACATGAATTTGAGCAAGCTCCAGGAGGTTGTGAAGGACAGGGAAGCCGGGCATGCTGCCATCCCTCAGGTCACAAAGAGGCAGACACGACTTAGCAACTGAACAGCCAACCACATAAGTGATGGTACAAGTCAGGGGAATAGTTATCTTTAGGAAGAAGTGTGATTGGATGGAGATAGGAGGGCCTTCTATCATTCTGGTAATGTTGTGTTTCTTCATCTTGGTGTCAGTTACACAAATGTGTTTAACCTGTGAAAATTCACATTAATTATTTGTGGACTATACTAGACTTCTGTTATATTGTACTTCACTATGGGGAAAAAAAATTGAAATGTCTTCTCCTGCCTCAAAATGTAATTTGGAGACCTAATTCCCCCCCACCCCTGCCGCCCCATGCTCTCTGCTTGCAGGATTTTAGTTCCCTGACTAGGGGTCAGATCCAACCATGGCACTGAAAGCTCCAAGTCCTAAACCCTGGACTTCCAGAGAATTCCCAAGGAGTTCTATTTTCACTACATACTCAGCAATTCCTGGAGGCACTCTGCAGGCACACACACACACACTCTCACACAAACACACACTGAGGTGCACTCTGGGACACTCGTGTGCCAATACAGGAAAACACACAATGACAAAGGCTTACTCACACATATGTACACACATGTGTACATGCACACATGCAGATACAATCCACCCATGCACACTGGGTTTTCTGCCATGTTTAATGATACCAGTGGTGCCAACCTTCACTCTCTCCCAGCCTCAGCTGCTAAGCCCTTCTCACACAGGAATTCTGTGCTTTCTTCTTTTTCTGTCCCCTGCTGGGCCCGCCTCTTTGTCCAATACATGAACAAATAATTACATGTTTATTGCTGACCCATTGAAGTCTGCAGAGTTAAAAAGCCTTGGCTCTTAGAAATCTCAACACTGGAAATGACAGAAGTTGGCTTCACCCAGAAATTGGGTGTGACCACATTCTAGTCTTTCCACAACTTAAAAGAAAAACAAAAAGACAATGATAACACTTCAGGATGGGTAAAGAGGTCTGTCTTGGTAGCAGACACTTCTCCCTTCTTCATACCTCACATGGATTCATTGAGGAATTCACTCATGCACATTGCAAGGAGCTGAAGAAAGATCTCAGCTGAGTGGAGAAAAGGAAATAGGGACAAAGAGAATGAAGAAGAGAAAAGGGAGCAAAAGAGAAGGCAGTCAGAGAATTCCTCGGTGGTTCAGTGGCTAAGGTTCCGTGCTCCTAATATAGAGGACCCAGGTTCAATCCCTGGTCAGGGAACTAGATCCCATACGCTGCAACTAACAACTCCTTACATCCACTGTCATAGTACTCAGCGTATTTCATTGTGTACGGTGCTGGTGGTTTAGTCGCTAAGGCGTGGCCAACTCAACTCTTTGCAACCCCCTGGATGGCAGTCCACCAGACTCTTCTCTCCATGTGCGTTGACGTTTTCTTCTCCAAGGGATCTTCCTAATCCAGGGATCGAACTCAAGTCTCCCGAATTGCAGGCAGATTCTTTCCTGTCTGAGCCACATCCCCATGACAGAAGGGAGTGTCTTCCCCACTCACAGCTGCAGCCCAGTGCCCAAACCCTATTTCAGCACCTGGCACTAGCACATGCATGATATGTATTTATGTAAGACAGAAGTATTTTGATGCACATAATTGTTCTGGAAGTTTATTTTAAAAGTAGATGTGTTGGATTCTGTGGATTTGTGACACAATCCAGGAATTTGCATTGGGTCAATCATTTTTCAAATTTCAAGGCTGGAAGATAGTTTGCATGTGTTTATTGAGTGAGTTAATGTTTAAGTGGATGGATGGGTAGGCTGATAACAATGAATAAATATTGTATTGGCCTAAAGATTCATTCAGGTTTTTTGTAACATTTTACAGAAAAACCTGAATGAATTTTTGGCTAGCTCAATTACATCCGTTGTTATTATTGTTGTTGTTTAGTCACTAAGTTGTGTCTGACTCTTTGCGACCCCATGGACTGCAGCGCGCCAGGCCTCCCTGTCTTTCACCATCTCCTGGTGCTCATACTACATCCATTAGCCATCTAATTAATGAATGAACAAAGAAACATAATGTTGAGCTCAGGCTAGATCTGAGATGATGTTGACCCCATTAAGATTCATTTTACTCTTCCCTGAGTTCAGTCTAAATAGATGGTGAGTCTTCCCTTTGACATCTCTTTAAAGCAAATGCTCTGGGATGAATGATAATCATCATTACATTTTACTCACCCCACCAACACTCCAGATGAAGACTTTGTGCTAAATATTTACAGAAACAAACAGTTGGGAACTAGCAAAAGTCTTCATCAAATTGGAAGTAAACACTGGCTTGCCATTTAAATAACCATCATTTCCCTACACAAACTGCTCAAGACCAACACTGAATAAATGCAGAGAACACCTTATCAGTGAAAAATGAAGAAAATAGTATTTATGAAATGAGTAATTTGAACTTGATGACTGTTTATAAATGTGTTTACATATGAATTGAATATTAACCTATAGCTTGAAAAGGTTTAATTAGCCTTGGAATATTGTTTTGGAGCACAAGGAAAAATAACCAATTCACAAAGGGAAAGGCAGAGGAGATCTGCATGCACAAATGAGGTCAATTAATTAGGCAATTTGCATGTATTTGAATGGTTATTCTCTGGGCTGTTTTTTCGACATTTGGCTCTTCCTATTCCCATATTGTGTTTTCAACTTTCTATTTATACAACACATCAATCACTCAGCTGCTCTGAGTGCGTCATGATTGGCTCAGTTGCAGCACTGGAGACCACAGTCTTCCTGAGAACTAGTTATCTCTACACAAAAGACACAATTACTTGTCCAAATAAGCCCTAGAATGACAGGGAAATCAGATTTCAACCAAAACAATGAATTTGATATTGACCCCAAAAATACTGGGCTTCCCAGGTGACTCAGTGGTAAAGAATCCGCCTAACAATGCAGGAGAGGCAGGAGACATGGGTTCCATCACTGGGTCAGGAAGACCTCCTGGAAAAGGAAATGGTAACCCACTCCAGTATTCTTGCCTGGGAAATCCCATGGACAGAGGAGTCTGGCGGGCTACAGTCCAGGGGTCACTAAGCGTCGGATAGGACTGAGCGACTAATGCTTTCACTGAGGAACTGGGAACGTGAATATTTTGGGGCGGGGTACCTCGGGAGCCTAGTTTGCAGTCACTCTAGTCTGTTCCTTAGGGATTCCCAGGTGGCGCAGTGGTAAAGAACCCGCCTACCAATGCAGAAGACCTGAGAGACACAGGTTCAGTCCCTGACTGGGAAGATCCCCTGGAAAAGGAAATGGCACCCCACTCCAGCATTCTTACCTGGAGGATCCCATGGCAGAGGAGGCTGGTGGGCTACAGTCCGTGAGGTCACAAAGAGACGGACATAAGTGAATGAGCACACGTGCACATTAAACAATTGGTAAACAATGAGGAGAATATAGTAGACACTCAGTAATGAATTGTTGAAGGAGTAAATAAATGAATGAGAGCTATCTTGGATTTCGAGAATCATTGAATGCAGTATTTTTTAAAATCATTGCAATAGTCTAATGTAAACCTTTTAAAACCCACCCTCTCAACAATGCTTTAGCCCTCTGTGTGGTGCACTGGCCCATGCCTCAGGAAGATTTTGTGAATCCTTGCTGTCCTCCAGTTTCTTTATAAAAATAAAATGGATACTTAACATGTTTCTACAATGAGCTATTTGGGTCCTTTAGGTTTTGAAAATTCCCTCAAGGGATCCTCCACCCTCCCAATGTCAAGGCAGTTTTATAGAGAGTCCTCAAACAGCTATTTAATCAAATAGTGATAAGAATAACTAGATAGGCAATGATACCTAACTTCTCCTCCCTGCCAATAAATGCAGAAGGAAGTCATTGTTAAGCAAATGTCCAAGAATTAGAAGTCAGTCTAGGGACAAATAATCGCCCCATCAAGAAAAAACCCGTTCTTCATAGGTTTTGTAAAGTATCCAATTGTGCAAAGTGCTATTACACGAACTATTCAATATCAATTTATGGAAGATGTCATTGTCCTCATTTCAAACGAGAGGAAATCTGCTCTCTTTACTGGAGTGGGATAGTCAAAGCATTATCACCGTGACACAATTCTGATCCTCAAGCTTGCTCAGTCTTAAAGGCCAATGAATGGTCCAGAGAGCAGTGCAGAAAGAAAATCCATTCATTCAGAACGGGTTAGCATTTAGTGCTGTATCCCTTGTGTGTCATAATTGTAAGGAAAGTGCTCTGGGCATCCCCCACAAGGGTTCCCTAATTTGCACGAAAATATATTAAGTGTTTAACTACAGTGAGAGCATCTCTTTCCAAGGGGTGATAAGAATGAAGAAAATGATACTGCTAGGAACAATCATTATTTATGCTATGAATAAAAACAATCACAATAAAAGATGTCTAGTACTCTTGCCTGGAAAATCCCATGGACGGAGGAGCCTGGTAGGCTGCAGTCCATGGGATCACTAAAAGTCGGACATGACTGAGCGAGTTCACTTTCACTTTTCACTTTTCACTTTCATGCATTGGAGAAGGAAATGGCAACCCACTCCAGTGTTCTTGCCTGGAGAATCCCAGGGATGGGGGAGCCTGGTGGGCTGCCATCTATGGGGTCACACAGAGTCGGACACCACCTAAGTGACTTAGCAGGGCTAATAGTAAAGCATGTCTTTCAGTAGTTTTTGGTTAGGTGGAAGTTTAGACAGAGCCTGATAGAAATACATTCTTCAGATGAGGTGGTTGGAGAGAGTTTTTTTGAAAGAAAAAATGATTCATGAAAGATATGCTACTATACTGAAATCAATCTTTGTCCATTCTCCAACTTCACCAAGATATTCATCTAGGTAATCTTTTTTATTATCCTATCAATCAAATAGTTGCCATGGGCCTACTGCTTTAGGTGATGTGAATGGTTGAGAGTGTAGTGGAAAGACTGAAGTTGGAGTGACATCATTTTGTTAAAAAGAGTGAAGAGTTCATCTGTTGATGGACATTTAGGTTGCTTCCAAGTCCTGGCTATTGTAAATAGTACTGCAATGAACAGTGGGGTACATTGCATTATTTCCTCAGGGTATATGCCCAGGAGTGGGATTGCTGGGTCATATGATAGTTCTATTTTTAGTTTGACTTCCCTCATAGCTCAGTTGGTAAAGAATCTGCCTGTAATACAGGAGACCCCAGTTCAATTCTTGGGTCAGGAACATCAGCTGGAGAGGCGGTAGGCTACCCACTCCAGTATTCTTAGGGCTTCCCTTGTGGCTCAGCTGGTAAAAAATCCACCTGCAATGTGGAGAGACCTGGGTTCGATCCCTGGGTTGGGAAGATCCCCTGGAGAAGGGAAAGGCTACCCACTTCAGTATTCTGGCCTGGAGAATTCCAGCAACTATACAGTCCGTGGGGTCACAATGAGTCGAACATGACTGAGCGAACTTCACTTTCACTGTATCAATTTACATTCCCATCAATAGTGCAAGAGAGTTCCCTTTTCTCCACGGCCTCTCTAGCATGTATTATTTTTGTAGATTTTATGATAATGGCCATTCTGACCAGTGAGAGGTGATTCTTCACTGTAGTTTTGATTTGCATTTCAGCTCTGTGCTTTTCGATGACCCAGAGGGGTGGGGTGGGGGTGACAGGGGAGGGAGGTCTAAGAGGGAGGGAATATATGTAAAACATATTGCAGATTCACTCCCTCTTACAGCAGAAACTAACATAATACTGTAAAGCCATTACACTCCAACAAAAAAGAAGTTTAAGAGAAGAGTTAATATATATTAAGAGCCTGCAATGTACCAGGCATTGTACTAGGCTTATTAGCATACACTACCTAATTGAATTGGCACAGTTACGCTTTGAGGAACAAATTATATCCATTTGTATTTATTTTGCGACTTTAGGCTCAAGGAATGTTTAAGTGTGTCCAGTTTCCCTTAAGCAACAAGCAGCAGAGCGAAGGCTGGAGCTCAAATCTGCCTGACTCCATTTCCTGGTGATGTGAGGTCCACTCACACAGTTCCACTGAGCACCTTGAGCTCTGATGACTTAGGTCACAGGAGGACAGACAGCTTACTCCAGGCTCTGAGAAAATAAAACCTGAGACTGATTTCTATCTTCCCTTCTACATTCAGGTCAGAGAATTCACAGATTCCTGGCACAACAACCATGTCCAGCAACTGGAAAGGAATGTTTGTTGCAGTGAAAAGGAAAGAAGGGGAAAGAGTTTTTTGGTTTTTGTTTTCTTCCCTGAGAACAAGGAATATAATGACAACAGTGAGCAGATCTGAACATTCCTAGTTTTTCTGCTTTAACTGCTCCTAACTCTGCATGTCTGTAACTGAGTTTGCTTTCCAGCCCCCTAACTCTGCAGGAGTTACACTTTACACCTATTTTCCTTTGACGTATGCTAAATGCATCCTATATCTGGTGTTTACCCTTACAACACCCCTCCCCTTGTAGTTACATATCAGAAAGAAGGCCACAGAGCCACCGAACTGCCAGACTCAATTACTGGGTTACTGAGGCCAGTTTATGACTGTCTTTGAAACAATGCAAGAGGAAGAAATCAAGATCCTAACACCTTTGTTTCCCATCACCTACTCCTGACTGCAAGCCCTCATCTTATATAAGCCCCTAGACTTGGACTTCCCTGGTGGCTCAGATGGTAAAGCGTCTGTCTACGATGCGGGAGACCCGGGTTCCATCCCTGGGTTGGGAACCCTTGGAGAAGGAAATGGCAATCCACTCCAGTACTATTGCCTGGAAAATCCCATGGACAGAGGAGCCTGGTAAGCTACAGTCCATGGGGTCGCAAAGAGTTGGACATGACTGAGCAACTTCATTTTCATTCATTCAGACTCCTCAGGGAGGGGGGACACCATTCTTAAAGCATGAGCCCACTCTCCGCCAGCTGAGAATTAAAGCTGACTTTCTATTTCCTCCAGACTCTGTCTCTGTATTTTTTATTTGGTTTCAGTGGGCAGAGAAAGCCAAGATTTTGGCCAGCCAACATGCTTTCCTAAACCCCACTCCCAAAACACACACACAATTTCCCTTAGCTATAATCTTCATCTTTCCTTCCCTCCCTTCCCTCCCATTTTCTATTCATGATCTCTGGTCCCTGACCAATGGCCCCTTATTTCCTCATCTGTGAAGGCAACACAGAGCAGGCAGCAGACTAAGATTTAAGAATCAGACCGAAGTGGGCTCTAATTGCGACTGAAAGGCTGATTCTTTTGGAATCCTGCACAAGCTTAGTTCTCCCAGTCTTTCCTTCCTCATGCATTAAACAGAAAATAATATTTTATTTTTATTATTTTTTTTTACAATATTGTATTGGTTTTGCCATACATCAACATGAATCTGCCACGGGTGTACAGGTGTTCCCAATCCTGAACCCCCCCTCCCACCTCCCTCCCCATACCATTCCTCTGGGTCATCCCAGTGCACCAGCCCCAAGCATCCTGTATCCTGCCTCGAACCTTGACTGGCGATTCATTTCTTATATGATATTATACATGTTTCAATGCCATTCTCCCAAATCACGCCCCCCTCCCTCTCCCACAGAGTCCAAAGGACTGTTCTATACATCTGTGTCTCTTTTGCTGTCTCACATACAGGGTTGTCATTACCATCTTTCTAAATTCCATAAATATGTGTTAGTATACTGTATCGGTGTTTTTCTTTCTGGCTTACTTCACTCTGTATAATCGGCTCCAGTTTCATCTACCTCATTAAAACTGATTCAAATGTGTTCTTTTTAATGGCTGAGTAATACTTCAGGCTCTACTACAAAGCCACAGTCATCAAGACAGTATGGTACTGGCACAAAGACAGAAACATAGACCAATGGAACAAAATAGAAAGCCCAGAGATAAACCCGCGCACCTATGGACACCTTATCTTTGACAAAGGAGGCAGGAATATACAATGGAGAAAAGACAATCTCTTTAACAAGTGGTGCTGGGAAAACTGGTCAACCACTTGTAAAAGAATGAAACTAGAACACACCATACACAAAAATAAACTCAAAATGGATTAAAGATCTAAACGTAAGACCAGAAACTATAAAACTCTTAGAGGAGAACATAGGCAAAACACTCTCCGACATAAATCACAGCAGGATCCTCTATGACCCACCTCCCAGAATATTGGAAATAAAAGCAAAAATAAACAAATGGGATCTAATTAAAATTAAAAAGCTTCTGCACAACAAAGGAAACTATAAGCAAGGGGAAAGAAAATAATATTTTAAGCAAAGTATTCTGAGTGTAAAATGTCTAGTTTGCAAATCAAGCTAATACTATTTGTCTCCTTATATGATATCAAACAGCCTACATGTGTAGAATCTGGCTTTTATATTAGACTAAAGTGTTAGTCACTCAGCTGGGTCCCACTCTTTGCAACCCCAGGGACTATAGCCTGCCAGGCTCCTCTGACCATGGGACTCTCCAGGCAAGAATACTAGGGTGGGTTGTCATTCCCCTTCTCCAGGGGAATCTTCTCAACCCAGAGATCAAACCCAGGGCTCCTGTATTGAAGGTGGATTCTTCACCACTGAGCCAACAGGGAGAATTCAAGCCACCGATCCAAGAAATAGGAATGTCCTGGTTTGCCCCATGGCACATCCCTGCTCACCCTCTGGTCTCTTATGGATGTCCTTGCCTCCTGCTCCTTGCCTCTTACAGGCCCCAAGCACCTGAGACATTGCACTCTTGGTTCTAACCTCCCAATGTGTTTGGATCATGCCGGTCTCCACTGTTCCCTTCTCCATCCTCTCTTGGGTGTGACATCCTGGTGTGCATTTTTGGAAGGAGATTCATATCATTTGCTCTCAGAGAACCATCCCAGGAGTTCAGGGCTAGGCTTTGGGTATTCTGGGTCTTCAAAACACTAATTTTTCCATTTAGAGAAAGTGTATCAAATGTGCATCCTTTCATTGACCTCCTGTGGATCTCTATCCTGTGAGCTTTCCTTAGAAACAGATGTCAGTATACATGCTCTTATCCCAAGGCTAGTTGGAATGCCCTCAATGTTCTGCTCTGCCAAAAAAAAGGAAAAACATAACCCTTACACATCTTTATTAGCAAATACTGTAGTTTAAGTTGGGCTGCCCAGGTGGCTCAGTGGTTAAAAAAAATAAAAATAAAAAAATCAGCCTGCCAATGCAGAAGATGTAGAACAGGTGGGTTTGATCCCTGGGTTGGGAAGATCCCTTGGAGGAGAAAATGGCAACCAACTCTAGTATTCTTGCCTGAAAAATCCCATGGGCAGAGGAGCCTGGAGGGCTACAGTCCATGGGGTTGCAAAGTCAGACATGACTGAGCATACATGCAGTTTAAGTTGCTGCTGGGTTTGGGTAATTGTTCTCCCACCCTGCCGCCCCATCTGCCTGTCTATCTAGTTTTCTTTCTTTCAACGAGAATAGGAAGTAACCAGAAACCAATATCTGAGAATCTGTTTGCCATCCATTACTTCTGAGACAAACACCTCTGTTCCCAAAACACTCCTTTTCTAAAGGCTTCAGAACCAGCCAGTCTCCTTCACATAGCTCTGTTGATTCATTCATGCCAACAAATGTCAACTCCAGAGTTCATCTATTCTGAAAAATAACTTCCATATGAAGTTGCACTACCTTGTCTCCAATCAAAAACTGCCTAAAATTTCAACTAAATCAACTTAACCAAAGTTTGGTCATTCAAAGCAGAAATATATTTTCTAAAGTCAAAATCCTAGCAACTCTCAACCATAGGAAAAGGATATTAACATGTCCATGTATAATTTAAGATTCAATATAAATTCCAAATATGCAGTTATTCTGAACAAACTTTATTGTTTATTATAGATGTTTTCGTAAGAAACAAACTCCTGCAGACTAAGTATCGCCTCTGAATGTTATACTGTAGAAAAGTGGAACTCATTGGCTTTACATTCCATTAGCAAATTGAATGGCAGAAGCTAATCAACTTTATGAAAGGTATTAGGCTTATTAAATTTTATTAAAATTTAAATAAAATTTGTTAATTATGAAACTAAAAAGTTTAATTATAATAAAACATAATCAGATTTGACAATAAAAGTCATACATCAGATATAGATGAATTGCTAAAACTTTAAATGAGTGCAACTAGGAAGGGTGTGGTTTTTAGTTGTATGATTTTACCCATTCGTTCATTTACATGCTAATGATCTAGCTACTGTGTTCTACATTTTATGTTAAGGACAGAGATAAGGACCCACAGTCCTTGGAGGAATCCCCACTGAGTCTGGAAAGGCATTCTTGGGTCACACAATGGTGCCCGATGTGCGTGTAACTCAGCGGTTCCACGGAGTCTTTGTTACCTTATCCTTGCAGTAGAGTGGACTCCTGTAGGGCAGGACATGTTGTACTGGGACCAATGACCTGTCACCAGGGGAACTGCCGTAAAGTAAGGAGCTGTGGAGGGAGTGAACACACGGGAGGGAGAAAGTGACATATGACATATACACGCATGCTGGGCATTGGGGTGGCCGAAAGGTTCATTCAGGCTTTTTTGTAACAGCTTATGGAAAAACCTGAACAAACTTTTTAGCCAACCCAATATAGGGCTATATACAGAGAAACATACGTTTATAAAATCTATCCAGTCCAAAAGTTAGCACCGAGGAGAGAGTCCATAGTACTAAATCCTTACTTGTAAGAAAGGGAAATGTGGTCTGAGGAGACAAAGAGTTTTTCTCCTGACTTCAGAGAAGCTTCTTTCTGAGAGGGAGATAAATTTGTTGTTGTTTAGCTGCTCAGTCCTGTCTGACTCTTTCTGGTGCAGCCCACCAGGCTTCTCTGTCCATGGGATTCTCCAGGCAAGAATACTGGAGAGGGTAGCCATTGCCTTCTCCGGGGGATCATCCTAACCCAGAGATCCAACCCAAGTCTCCTGCTCTGGCAGGCAGATTCTTTACCACTGAGCCACCAGAGAAGGGCTGAAGTGCTTCTATGGCTGACTTGGGTACTCATTCTGCTTCGTTCCTGCCTGGTGCCCTTTGCCTCTTCAACAACAGCATCGTCTTCTCTTGGGGAGCAATTCTGCCCCCTCCTACCTCATGGTTTGTGGCAGAAAAAGTTAAAGGCAGGCTAAGCCTTAGACGTGTGTTGACTCACAACCCAGTGCTTCCCAATCAGAGTGCTTCCTGGGATTTTTCTGAATCAGAGCTAGTCCAACGTGGAGACAACTTAACCTCAGAGGTGCCTGGATTCCATGCACCATCTTCAGAAAACCAGCACTCATCTGCAGGATGAAGCAGAAGGCATTGAAGGAAGGAAATGTACTGCTACTCACTGGCTTTCTGGTTTAGTTTACTTATAATGTTAAACTGCATCACTGCTTTCCGGATTTTAATTAATTCATCCAAAATAATTAGGATATTATACTTTCACCTAATATATTTTTAGCTTGCTTTCTGACATTTGTCTGTTTGGTTTTTTTTAAAGTGTCATTGGATTTGATTAAAAACAACCACGCTGAAACTTCCCTGGTGGCCCAGAGGTTAAGATTTTGCCTCCCAATGCAAGGAGTACAGGTTTGATCTCTGGTCAGGGAGCTAAAAATCCCACCTGCCTGGCAGCCAAAAAAAAAAAATACACATAAAGCAGAAGCTTTATGTTGTAACAAAATTTAATAAACTCTTAAAAAGTGTTCTTATCAAGGAAATCATTAAAAATAATAATAAAAACAACAACCCTGCTTCATGTGAGCTCCCTCTAAGATAATTTTATAAGTTTGTTTCTGCAAACACATACATAACACCTACCTTGGGCCTGTGCTTCTCTGGGTGCTAAGAACAGAGTGGGAAATTAAACCAGATTCAGCTCCTAGTGAGGAAGATAAGAACAATGAAAGAGACATGCACTGTCTTAATGGTATAAAAAAATAGGTTTGATATAGTCACAAATGCCAGGAAGGGACTCCGAGAAAATGGCACTAGAATTAGAAGTTCTTGGGGTCCATTCCTACTCTAAATTTTATTTTTCTCCAATCCCTGAGGGAGGCGAAATGTCAAGCACTCCTTATCTCATGATGTCACTTAAGGAATAAGGAGTAGTTTGCAGTGTCCTCTGCCTCCACCTTCCCTCTAAGGCTTGCTGCTTCTTTCAGCAGACCTGACACATCTAACTTGATTTTCTTGAGTTGGCTGAATGGCCACCGTCCCCTGATGAGCCATCTCTACTGATTCCCGGGTGACTTGAATTACGCCAGCAACTTAGCACTCAGCGGCTGTTCTTTGGGGATAAGGAACTGAACTACACCATCCTTCTCACTTTACTGCCTGCTGGGTTTCATCTCAGTTTCCAAGATACACCCATTGCTGCTGTATCAGTTAACTCTAAGAGTTAACCGATAACGAAAATGCTTCCCTAACACTCCTCCTGTTACAGTTCCAGGTACCAGACCTGGATGGACCACATAATCAAATATTTACTAGGTCTGAGGCAGCAGGACTAGTTATTAGAATAACAAGAAAGGCAGACATTATAGTTCATTACCTAGTTAAGCTGAGTCGAGTATGATGTGGTTTCAAATACTTTTGAATGAGTAAGTGAGTGAAAGTCGCTCAGTCATGTCCAACTCTTTGCAAGCCCATGGACTGTACAGTCCTTGGAATTCACCAGGCCAGAATACTGGAGTGGGTAGCCATTCCCTTCTCCATCAGATACTTTTAATTGCTTTTAAATAGATCACATATAGCTGTGAATAAACCACTAATGTTCCTAGATTGGCTAGGTGTTCAAAATAACCATCTTCCCATAATTTAATCTTGAATCTCTCCTGCCTCTTTCAACGTCTGTAAGATTCCTTTCGAGAAACCTCTTCAACTACCAACTAGATTTCCCCAAAATGGGCCCAGAGGGGACAGAGCAGTGAGGAAGCATGTATGTTTGAGGGCTTCCTTTGAACCAAACTCTTGCTAGATATTTTAATAAGGTCCTCATATCACCACAACAAGCACTTTCTTCCTAAGATATTATTATGCCAGGCGTGCAGATGAGGAAAACTACTTGGGCAAATTCCCCAGGTAGAGAGAGATGGAGATTATATCTGGGTCTGTTTAGCATCTAAACCTAAAACCTTGATTCTCAATACACAGCCCAGAAGGGTCACTTCCATTGGCTTTCTGCAATGTAGCACTTAATCTCAACCAGGTAACCTGCCTCTGTTTCACATATATTGCCTTTGTGTCTCCTGAAGAGTCTGTGTGTAGAAAACATCATATCTTACTTGCATACAGTTAGGCAGGATGCTCAGAGTTACTGGAGGTACAAAGTGTGATGAAGTGAGGAGAGAAGAAACTTAAACTGATTCAAGGAGATGGTCTCCTGCATTAGACAAGAAAACCCACATATAATGAAGTGACAGTGTTAGTTTCTCAGTTGTGTCCAACTCTTTGCGATCCCAAGAACTGTAGCCCACCAGTGCATAGAATTCTCCAGGCAAGAATACTAGAGTGGGTGGCCATTCCCTTCTCCAGGGGATCTTCCAGACCCAGGGATCAAACCAGGGTCTCCTGCATTGCAGGCAGTTTCTTTACCGTTTGAGCCACAAGTGGCTCCCTAGACCTTAAAGCAATTGTCATTATTAATAGGATATTCTGAGAGAAATGTGTCTTTCTTCATCATGTTATGGGGAATCCCACTGCAGTATACTCATTTTTTTTTTAAGTTTTCTCAACCTAGGTCCCTTTGAATGAATCCCTTTATTTTAATCAATATGATTCTATGACTCTTATATTAACCCAAATTTTTAATACTAATCAGTGAAGCAATCCTACAGTTATAAATATTATCTCATGAAAATGAAGAAACTTTTTTTATAGAAAATAAACATTTGACATATAATATTTGCATATTTACTTTTTTCCTGACTTAAAAATGATCAATTAATTCCTTATAGAGGTCAAATTCATAGTCTTTCCCAAGAAACATATGTGTTTGAATTCAGCATCTCCGCTCAACTTGGTACAAGGTACATGACCTTGAACAAATTATTTCACCTCCCTAAACCTCCGTTTTCTTATCTAGAAGATGGAGGTGATGACATCTTTTTTCAGAGCCTCTTTAACTGTAAATATCATACAGAATCTTTTAACGTAACACTTAACACATAGAATTCAGTAAATCTTGGCAGACTCTGAAAAAAACTGTTGGTGGCAAATCTTAGGGTTTGAGATTTCTGGTCATCTAAAATTTTGCCTCAAAGGTCATCATTCTGAACCTGTCATAACCACCATCAACACCCAGCACGTGAAGTCTCAGTTCAGAGTCTCTAGATCATATTTAGAGATGAGTAACTAAGTGCTGCTTGGTTTCCTTTGATCACACACACGCACGCACATACACATGACATATTACACAAATATTTACTCAGCTCCTTCTGTGTGCAAAGTTTTATAGACAATAAAAGGATAAATCAGACATGTATACCCTGTTGGCAGGCATTTAAATTTAAGCAGGGGAAATAAAAAAACCATAAATCATGGGAATGTAAGGTTGAAATAGATAATAATAGCTACAATTTATTGGACAACTTCTGCCTACCTGGTATTTTTCGTTTGGCAGTTCTGTTTCAGAAATCAAGCTTTTTTTTTTTTTTTTTTCCTGAGGGTAACTCTTTGTTTTCCCTCTCACATTCCCCATCTTGGTTAATACAAAAGGGATTTTCTCTGTCCCTTTGCACATTCCCACAGGTACTAGGAGAAGATACTAAAATACCAAAAAGGATGCTGAGGTACTAGGAAGAATGTTGAAGTGCAGACAGAAGGCGGGTGCCCCTACTTTCTCTCCATTCCCATTCTCCTCGGTCTCCAAGACAACAAAGCACGTTTAATCCATTGGACCAAGTTACCATTGGCTGCCTGAAAAAATAAAATAAATTCCACCACCTAGGTCTCTCTCACTCTTTGTCTTGTGGGTCAATGTAAAAGAGAATGTATTCTCTTACCTGCCATGTAAACCCTCTGGGAGGAGGACTAAAGGTCCACCTTCCACCTTTGTCTCTTCCAATTTTGGTGGTGCTTCTGCCTGTGTGACTTTTGTCTTAGCCACTAGAAGCAAATAAATTATTCCATGTAACTATAGCGTTTCATCTGAGAACTTTGATGTCACTGCCACGTGGGAGGCAGCCTCGAAGACAGCAGAGAGGGTCAGTAATCCATCTCACCTTCAATATATTGAGTGTTTACTGAGCACCAGGAATTGGGCTGAGTGCTGTCTACTCAGGATGCTGACAACAGCCCTGAAGTGAAGTGAAGTCTCTCAGTCATGTCCGACTCTTTGCGACCCCATGGACTGTAGCCTACCAGGCTCCTCGATCCATGGGATTTTCCAGGCAAGAGTACTGGAGTGGGTTGCCGTTTCCTTCTCCAGGGGAGCTTCCCGACCCGGGGATCGAACCCAAGTCTCCCGCATTGTAGGCAGATGCTTTACCATCTGAGCTACCAGAGAAGCCCATTGAGGTGGCTAATAAGAGGTTCCATTTGACCAAGGGAGGCTTCCCTGGTGGCTCAGTTGGCAAAGAATCAGCCTGCAATGTGGGATACTCAAGTTCTATCCCTGAGTCAGGAAGATCCCCTGGAGGAGGCAATGGCAACCCTCTCCAGTATTCTTGCCTGGAGAATCCCATGGACAGAGGAGCCTGGTGGGTTACAGTCCATGGGGCTGCACAGAGTCAGACACGACTGAGCAACTAACACACTTGATTGATCTCCAAGAGGACTACCACCACATCCTCCAACCTTGGCCCGGCAGTTTGGTTCAAAGGTTCAATTTGCAGAATAGAAAGGTGTACTGACAGTGCTTGAGGACATAGAATTCATAAACACATGATGAGATACACTGGCGAGGAGGGAGGCAGGGAAGAAGGGTCAAGGAAAGGTGAAGCTTTCAACTCCGACTCTTGCAAAACTTCTCTGTGATAAAGCGCTCTTGCTGTGAAACTTTTGGCTCCTCTGCAGATTTGTGACCAGAACTTCCAGGTGAAGGTAAATTCTGTTAAAGTTTTAAGTCTCCTCTAGCACTTACAGCATTTTAGACAAAGCGTGTTGCTCTGAACATTGCATGTGATCATCTATAATAATATGCACCAGAGAATGAGCACTGAGCCACACCAGAGCTGTGGTCGGCAACGGTTCTTATGAAGAGAGTCTCCTGGAGCAGAGTGGGCACCCAATCCACTCCCTCCATCTCTCAGTGTGCTTGGGAGAAGTCAGAACTGATGAGTTTCAACTCTGATTTTAAATATGCAAAGTAAACACAGGAATAATAACCATCTACAGTTCACTGAACAATCCCACGCCTGCTATATTGATTCTCACCACAACCTTATGAGACCACTAGAGAGAATATAATCTATTTTTATTATTATTTTCAGAAGCTAGAGAGCAGAAAGAAATTTTACAAGAATGCAGGCCTTTAAAGTGTTAGTTCAGGTCAGTTCAGTCACTAAGTCACGTCAACTCTTTGTGACCCCATGGACTGCAGCACACCAGGCTTCCCTATCCATCACCAACTTCCAGAGCTTGTTCACACTCATATCTATCAAGTTGGTGATGCCATCCAACCATCTCATCCTCTGTCATCCCCTTCTCCTCCTGGCTTCATTCTTCCCCAGCATCAGGGTCTTTTCCAATGAGTCAGTTCTTCACATCAGGTGTCAAAAATATTGGAGTTTCAGCTTCAACATCAGTCCTTCCAATTGAATAGTCAGGACTGATTTCCTTTAGGATGGACTGGTTGGATCTCCTTGCAGTCCAAGGGACTTTCAAGAGTCTTTTCCAACACCACAGTTCAAAAGCATCAATTCTTCAAAATGCAGCTTTCTTTATAATCCAACTCTCACATCCATACATGATCACCGGAAAAACCATAGCTTTGATTAGACGGACCTTTGTTGTCAAAGTAATGTCTCTGCTTTTTAATATGCTGTTTAGGTTGGTCATAGGTTTTCTTCAAAGGAGCAGTCATCTTTTAATTTCATGGCTGCAGTCACCATCTGCAGTGATTTTGGAGCCCAAAAGATAAAGTCTCTCACTGTTTCCGTTGTTTCCCCATCTATTTGCCATGAAATGATAGGACCAGCAAGAATCCCTCAGAAGAAATGGAGTAGACATTATAGTCAACAAAAAAGTCTGAAATGCAGTAGTATTTGGATGTAATCTCAAAAACAACAGAAAGATCTCTGTTCATTTCCAAGGCAAACCATTCAATATCACACTAATCCAAGTCTATGCCCCAACCAGTAACGCTGAAGAAGCTGAAGTTGAACGTGCTATGAAGACCTAAAAACCTTCTAGAACTGACACCCAAAAAAGATGTCCTTTTCATTATAGGGGACTGGAATGCAAAAGTAGGAAGTGAAGAAATACCTGGAGTAACAGGCAAATTTGGCCTTGGAGTACAGAATGAAGCAGGGCAAAGGATAATAGAGTTTTGCCAAGAGATCATACGGGTCATAGCAAACACTCTCTTCCAACAACACAAGAGAAGACTCTGCTCTACACATGCACATCACCAGATGGTCAACACCAAAATCAGATTGATTATATTCTTTGCAGCCAAAGATGGAGAAGCTCTATACAGTCAACAAAAACAAGACTGGGAGCTGACTGTGGCTCAGATCATGAACCCCTTAATGCCAAATTCAGACCTGAATTGAAGAAAGTAGGGAAAACCACTAGACCATTCAGGTATGACCTAAATCAAATCCCTTACAATTATATAGTGGAAGTGACAAATAGATTCAAGGGATTAGATCTGATAGACAGAGGGCCTAAGGAACTATGGACGGAGGCTCCTAGCATTATGCAGGAGGCAGGGATCAAGACCATCCCCAAGGAAAAGAAAAGCAAAAAGGCAAAATGGTGGTCTGAGGAGGCCTTACAAACAGCTATGAATAGAAGAGAAGCAAAAGGCAAAGGAGAAAAGGAAGGATATGCCCATTTGAATGCAGAGTTCCAAAGAATAGCAAGGAGAGATAAGAAAGACTTCTTCAGCAATCAATGCAAAGAAATAGAGGAAAACAATAGAATGGGAAATTCTAGAGATCTCTTCAAGAAAATCAGAGATACCAAGAGGCCATTTCATGCAAAGATGGGTACAATAAAGAACAGAAATGATATGGACCTAATACAAGCAGAAGATATTAAGAAGAGGTGGCAAGAATATACAGAAGAACTATATAAAAAACATCTTCATGACCCAGATAATAATGATGGTGTGATCACCAACCTAGAGCCAGACATCCTGGAATGTGAAGTCAAGTGGGCCTTAGGAAACATCACTACAAACAAAGCTAGTGGAGGTGATGGAATTCCAGTTGAGCTATTTCAAATCCTAAAAGATGATGCTGTGAGAGTGCTGCACTCAATATGCCAGCAAATTTGGAAAACTCAGCAGTGGCTACAGGATAGGAAAAGGTCATTTTTCATTCCAAACGCAAAGAAAGGCAATGCCAAAGAATGCTCAAACTACTGCACAATTTCACTCATCTAACATGCTAGTAAAGTAATACTCAAAATTCTCCAAGCTAGGCTTCAGCAATATGTGAACCGTGAACTTCCTGATGTTCAAGCTGGTTTTAGAAAAGTCAGAGGAATCAGAGATCAAATTTCCAACATCTATTGGATCATAGAAAAAGCAAAAGAGTTTCAGAAAAACATCTATTTCTGCTTTATTGACTATGCCAAAGCCTTTGACTGTGTGGACCACAACAAACTCTGGAAAATTCTTAAAGACATGGGAATAGTAGACCACCTGACCTGCTCCTTGAGAAATCTGTATGCAGGTCAAGAAGCAACAGTTATAATGGGACATGAAACAACAGACTGGTTCCAAATAGGAAAAGGAGTTCATCAAGGCTGTATATTGTCACCCTGCTCATTTAACCTCTACGCAGAGTACATCATGAGAAACACTGGGCTGGGGAAGCACAAGCTGGAATCAAGATTGCCGGGAGAAATATCAATAACCTCAGATATGTAGATGACACCACCCTTATGGCAGAAAGCGAAGAACTAAAGAGCCTCTTGATGAAAGTGAAAGACAAGAGTGAAAAAGTTGGCTTAAAACTCAACATTCAGAAAACTAAGATCATGGCATCTGTTCCCATCATTTCATGGCAAATAGATGTGGAAACAGTGATAGACTTTATCTTTTTGGGCTCCAAAATCACAGATGGTGACTGCAGCCATGAAATTAAAAGTCACTTGCTCCTTGGAATAAAAGTTATGACCAACCTAGACAGCATACTAAAAAACAGAGACATTACTTGGCCAACAAAGGTTGGTCTAGTCAAAGCTATGGTTTTTCCAGTAGTCTTGTATGGGTATGAGAGTTGGACTATAAAGAAAGCTGAGCGCAGAAGTGTTGATGCTTTGGAACTGTGGTGTTGGAAAAGACTCTTGAGAGTCCCTTGGACAGCAAGGAGATCCATCCAGTCCATCCTGAAGGAAATCAGTCCCTGAATATTCTTTGGAAGCACTGATGCTGAAGCTGAAACTCCAGTATTTTGGCCACTTAATGCAAAGAACTGATTCATTTGAAAAGACCCTGATGCTGGGGAAGAGTGAAGGTGGGAGGAGAAGGGGACGACAGAGAATGAGATGGTTTGATGGCATCACCAACTCAGTGGACATGAGAGTGAGTAAACTCCAGGAGTTGGTGATGGACAGTGATGCCTGGCATGCTGCAGTCCATGGGGTCACAAAGAGTCAGACATGCCTGAGCTACTGAACTGACTGAACTGATAGGACCAGATGCCATGATCTTAGTTTTTTGAATGCTGACTTTTAAGCCAGCTTTTTCACTCTCCTCTTTCACTTTTATCAAGAGGCTCTTTAGTTCTTTCTGCCATAAGGGTGGTGTCATCTGCATATCTGAGATTATGGATATTTCTCCCAGCAATCTTGATTCCAGCTTGTGCTTCATCCAGCCTGGCATTTTGCGTGATATACCTTGCATATAAGTTAAATAAGCAGGGTGACAATATACAACATTGACATACTCCTTTCCTGATTGGAACCAGTCTGTTCCTCCCTGTCCCTCTGTTCTATGTTGCTTCTTGACCTGCATACAGATTTCTCAGGAGGCAGGTAAGATGGTCTGGTATTCCCGCCTCTTGAAGAATTTTCCAGAGTTTGTTTAATCTACACAGTGAAAGGCTTTGGTGTAGCAGAAGCAGATGTTTTTCTAAAACTCTCTTGCTTTTTGCATGATCCAACGGATATTGGCAATTTGATCTCTGGTTCCTCTGCTTTTTCTAAATCCAGCTTGAACATCTGGAAGTTCATGGTTCACGTAGTGTTGAAGCCTGGCTTGGAGAAATTTGAGCATTGCTTTACTAGCGTGTGAGATGAGTGAAATTGTGCAGTAGTTTGAGCATTCTTTGGCATTGCCTTTCTTTGGGATTGGAATGAAAACTGACCTTTTCCTGTCCTGTGGCCACTGCTGAGTTTTCCAAATTTGCTGGCATATTGAGTGCAGCACTTTCACAGCATCATCTTTTAGGATTTGAAATAGCTCAACTGGAATTCCATCACCTCCACTAGCTTTGTTTGTAGTGATGTTTCCTAAGGCCCACTTGACTTCACATTCTAGGATGCCTGGCTCTGGGTGGGTGAGTGATCACACCATCATTATTATCTGGGTCATGAAGATCTTTTTGTATAGTTCTTCTGTGTATTCTTGCCACCTCTTCTTAATATCTTCTGCTTGTATTAGGTCCATACCATTTCTGTCCTTTATTGTGCCCATCTTTGCATGAAATTTTCCGTTGGTATCTCTAATTTTCTTTCTTTTTTTTTTAAATTTTATTTTATTTTTAAACTTTACATAATTGTATTAGTTTTCTTGAAGAGATCTCTAGAATTTCCCATTCTATTGTTTCCCTCTATTTCTTTGCATTGATTACTGATCAAAGTGGTAGAGTCAGTGTCTAAATTGATTCCATAATTTTTAGTGAAAAAGTTCATGCAAACTAACTGAAAATTGCAATTATGCCTGTTGTGCTGTCCTACCTTTGTGTGTAGATAACCAAGATTACATTAAGAACAAATAGTGGTGGACTTCTCTGGTAGCTCAGTGGTATAGAACCCACCTGCCAATAGACGAGTTCAGTCCCTGGTCCAGGGAGAGTCCGCATGCCCAGAGTGACTAAGCTCATGAGCCACAACTATTGAACCTTTGCTGGAGAGCCCAGGAGCTGCAACTACTGAAGCCCGAGAGCCCTAGAACCCATGATCCATGCCAAGAGAATCCACCACAATGAGAAACCCGTGCACCACACTAGAGGGTAGCTTCTGCTCACTGCAACTAGAGAAAGCCCGTGTACCAACAAAGACGCAGTGCAGTGAAATTAATCAGTTAATTAACTACTTGATTAATTAAAAAAGAACAAATCACAGGTACTAAGTACCTGGAGGAAGGTGTAGAAAGGGTGTCTTAACACTCAGTGAGAGTTGGGTTTGTAGGATGCCCTGCGTCTTCCTCAGTTGACTTTGTAGAGTCAACGTCTGACTCTGCACCCTGAAGCCTGGAGAGGCAGCAGGAGGCGTTGTGGCTGACAACATTAGCTCCTGATATGAGCAATCGGAGCCTTCCCAGAGCCCCAGGATGTGCCTCTGACAGTGGTGTTCTCTTCACAGGCTGCTGTGGGAGCGTGGCCGGCTTCCCCACACTTCATTAACCACGCTTCTATTTTTGCCTTTTGTCTTGTTTCCGTTCAGTGT
Source organism: Bos javanicus (assembly GCF_032452875.1). Taxonomy (NCBI): domain Eukaryota; kingdom Metazoa; phylum Chordata; class Mammalia; order Artiodactyla; family Bovidae; genus Bos; species Bos javanicus. Next base: position 5,947,665 of record NC_083881.1, read on the forward strand.
CAGAACGGATGCTCACCCTGGGGTCAGAGGCATTTGTGAGAGCCACAGTCAGAAACGCCTCTGTCTTCGTGTAGAGGACTTTTTCTTTTGGGGTTCCTTGGCCAAAGTGGAGTCATCTGGTTTCCTGATGGAAGAGGGGGTGACAGTGGGGCCTTGTTTTCTAAACACTCACAGGCTATGATGTTGCCTTCCTTGCTCCCTTCCTCTCCCCCTCCCTGCCTTGCTTCCTTCCGTCTTTCCTTCCTTCCGTTCTTCCCCTCTTTCATGCCGGAGCATAAAGGTAAGTGAAATTTACCTCTCCTCCTTGAGTTCCCAATAGTTAACTGGGGAAGACAGGTAAATCAAAACAAATGATCACAGTGACAGCCTGATAACAGAGGTGTGCCCAGCATGCTAGGCAGAAGCTCAGAAAAAGGAGGTCTCGACTCTCACCAGGAAGACCAGGAGGGGTACAGGAAGGAGAGACATCCCGTTAGATGGGGCAGGTGTGTGTGAGAGACACAGGAATGAGGAACGCACACGTGGTCTGCGTACCAGGTGAAGACCTGGAGCGTTAGCCTGGAGCTGGTGGTTTTATGGAGAACAGCCACATCAGGCAAGAGTTAGAGGAAAATGATTCTGGTGTCAGTGGAGATAGTGGGTTGGAATCAAGTGAGACAGGAACGGGGGCCTGTAGACACTGGGATGGATGCAAGTCAATGAGGGTAGACAGAATAGGGTTATTTCCCGTAGACTTCCCAGACCCTGAAAAGGCTATGAATACTTATTCCTCCATACCCTTAGCTATGATTCAAAGGTATATATAAATACAGTATTACGACATAAATTAGAAAAAAACTATATCCATGGTGAAATTAAAATGTCTTTCTAGGTTTTTATCTGAAGCAGATAATTTTGTACAACCTCATTGAAGTCGAACTTTTCTCATTTCCTTTTTTGAGCCCTGCCTTAGATTCCCTAAGTGTGAGCAGAGTTGATGTGTGAAGAGAAGAGGTCCCTGGTGAGGACTCACAGATCACAGCCTCGAATGTCACAGCCTGCCATCGGCATCAGAGGTCTGGCCTTCCCACTGCCCCCCGGCACACAGGCTTGGGTAGTGACTTCTGAACCCCAGGCTGGAGGGGCGTGGTGTGGCTGCTTTGTGAGTCTGGCATCTCGGCCTGTCTAATGGTAGAAAAAATGCATGGGATATCTGTGTACAGGCATGTGCAACAAGGATGTGAACTGGTCTGGCTCAGTTAACGTTCAGTCACTAGCCGTTGTTACTGTGATGTGGGTACAAGCTCACTCTTGGCTCTTGAGATGGCTCCTTGTGCTTCGTGGGGACTTCAGCAAAAGCAAGGGGGTGGAGGGATTCTTTGGCAAAGGCAGCTAAATAAGGCACAGTGGAGAGGGTGGAGGACATGATTACAATCCAGGAGAGGGATGGTGGCAGCTCCTGAGGGGCTGACAAGAGCATTACTACAAACCACAGTCCCCTGAAGGAGAGACCAAGGCTCTTACCCAAGCCCGGCTTCCCTAAACGCTGGATTGTTTGAGTTTCTGGCTCTTGTGAGATGACTTGAGACAAAGGAAACGCCTTCCCCATCACCTCCCCACACTCCAAAACACAGCTGCCCTGCTCTATTCCTACTCACATCTGAGGCTGCAGGAATTAAGGTCACACAAGGATCCAGAACTTAATTCCTAGGATGGGAGCAGCATATCTTTTCCATACTGAGGCCAAGATCTCTCACCTCATCTCAGATAATAGCAATGTGCATGAGTGCATGCTCAGTCACTCAGTCATGTTCGATTTTTTGTGACTGCATGTACTGTAGCCTACCAGGCTCCTCTGTCCATGGGATTCTCCAGGCAAGAATACTGGAGTGGGTTGCCATGCCCTCCTCCAGGGGAATCTTCTTAACCCAGAAATCAAACCCACATCTCCTGCATTGGCAGGTGGATTTTTTACCACCGAGTTACCTGGGAAGCCCCTAATATTGAAGTAAGAGCTCTTAATTTATTCATTTTGAATCATGACTTGGATCACTTTGGTTCTGGTCTCTCTCTCTGTCTCTGGGTCTGTCTGTTTCTCTTTCTATCCCTTATATTCCCTCACTTCTGTGTCTGTTCTCAGTATAGAATTATTTGCATTTCTTAAAAAAGGGCCATGCTCTTTTCCGACTTTATGGTGATCAAGTCTTCCTCCTTTTCCATAGCTTTTTGTTCTTTAAATCTGACACCACATCCTCCAGGAAGCCCCTCTGACCCTTCCCAGGCTGGATTAGCTCCTTTGCACTGCACCTTTATAATCAAGTGGGACCCCATGGAGTCTTTCTAGGACAGACCTCCACTTCCTCAGCCTGCCTTTTGTTTATTGAAAATGGTTAGGCCCCTAGGCCTTCCCTCAGTTCCAAAGAATAAACTTAATCACAAAAGTGAGGAAAATGTAGAAACAAAGGAAAACAGTCAAGCAACACACAATGATAATTGCTTAGCCGTTAAATAAAATCAAGGGCCTTTAGTTCTCCTTCAAAGACTATAGATGATATTTTGAGCCATATTTTTGAGCTGTTTTTCAGATTCAGAAACTCCCCCAGGTGGAAGAAGTTAACTGCGCACTGAGCACCAGCACATAGAACTTGGACCAACTGGAATCAGAGGGTTGACAACGCTGATGCCCACTTACCTTGCCACCAACCAATCAGAATGCTGTCAACTTAAAAAATATTCACAGCCTAGAAGTTGAGACTTTTGCTGTATTTGGCAGAAATTTTTAGGGCTTAGGCCTGGGAGCGGAGAAGGCAACGGCACCCCACACCAGTACTCTTGCCTGGAGAATCCCAGGGACGGCGGAGCCTGGTGGGCTGCAGTCCATGAGGTCGCTAAGAGTCAGATACGACTGAGCAACTTCACTTTGACTTCTCACTTTCATGCATTGGAGAAGGAAATGGTGACCCACTCCAGTGTTATTGGCTGGAGAATCCCAGGGCCAGGGGAGCCTGGTGGGCTGCTGTCTATGGGGTCGTCCAGAGTCGGACATGACTGAAGTGACTTAGCAGCAGCAGCAGCAGGCCTGGGAGGCAGCATCTCAAGTAACCCTGAGAGAACTGCTCCGAGGAGATGAGGGGAAGACCGAGGTTACATAGAAGCTTTGCAACAAAGGTCGAGTAGTCTGAACATCAAAAGATCATTGGTAATTAAAGAAAACCAGGTATTCCAAGTTAAGGAATTTAGCACTTTTCTATGTATGTGTGTTAGTCACTCCAGTTCAGTTCAGTTCAGTCGCTCAGTCGTGTCCGACTCTTTGCACTCAGTCGTGTCCAAACCTTTGCGACCCCATGGACTGTAGTCTGTCAGGCTCCTCTGTCCATGGGATTTTCTAGGTAAGAATACTGCAGTGGGTTGCCATTCCCATCTCCAGGATATCTTTCCAACCCAGGGATCAAACCCAGGTCTCTTGCATTGCTGGCAGTTTCTTTACCACTGAAAGAGAAGCCCCCTTTTCTGTGTACAGGAAGATGCAAGAGTCTGGGCTATCTGAAATCATTCTTTTCATATGTATCTCTGCTATCTGGGACCAGTATCCTGTTCTCACATCCTGAGCTTCCTTTCCTCAGAGTTCATTGTAGGGAGAGGCTCTAGTCTGATGGCTGCTATACAGCAGGTCTTCTTCTCCTTCCTGAATTCCCTTTGACAGTGGAGGGCTGCAATTACTGATGCCTGTGACATCTTTGTTTACTGATATGGCAGAAAATATTCCATTTCTCAATGTCCACAAGCTGATCACAGTCAACCACTCCCCTCTTTGCTTGATGCCCTGAAATAAAGGTGCACTTTCCTTCACTACAATCATGTGTCAGTAGATTGATTTTATTGTGCAAGGGCAAGTGGGCCCAGGGAGCTTCCCTGGTGGCTCAGAGGTAAAGAATCTGCCTACAATGCAGGAGACACAGGTTTGAACCCTGGGAGGGGAAGATCCCCTGAAGAAGGGAATGGCAACCCACTCCAGTATTCTTGCCTGGAGAATCCCAGGGACAGAAGAGCCTGGTGGGCTACAGTCCATGGGGTTGCAAAGAGTCAGACATGACTGAAGTCACTGAGCTTGCACATATGATGCAACTGGACCCAAGATTTGTTCCATAAACTTGAAACACAAAAGGACAGCAGTTCTGAGTGGGCATTCTGCTTAGGCTCATGGGCCCCTGGTCAATGGCAGCTCTTGGATCCTGTCCAGCAGCTGCCCAAGCATCTTTGTCTCAGCAACAGCCCCAGATACTGACCAATGACCAGACATCACTGGCTCATAGTGCTTTCAGTTCTGTATTAAAAAAATAAAACAGAAACAAGGCTCTAGCCTTAGTCTGGTCTGGTCTGGTGTGGTCTTCTGGACATGTCCTGGTAAGTAATGAGGTTCAAGTGTAAGAATACTGCCTTGATATTATCTTGCTTTCTTGGACAGCAAACTCCATACAACTCTGTTGTAAAAATCTTCAATTTTGTTCCTGCCACTAGAATGGGAGTTTCTTGAAGGAATTTTTTATTTTAATATATCGCTGATGGTAAAACACAACCTTAGTTTAATAACAATGTTTTGCTGATTGAAAAAAATCCTTCCATGAGAAATATAAGTATTGATTATAAAACACACTCCAATTTCATAACACTAAGACGGAAAACAATGTGTAACTTTATACTGAGAAAACACGGTTTGCTCATGCAAGTCTTCCTTCTTAGCACCTGGCAGGTAGTAGGGTTGGCAGAGGCTGTAAATGTCCTCAAAGGTCCATGCACTGGTCTTCATTTTCCCCAGCAGCCACACAGCTAGGGGATGTCACATGACTCTGTCCTCCCGTGCAACACAAGCAGAAGCGATGGGCCAATTCCAGGGAGAGATGGTTCTGGCTAATCTAGGCTTTTCCACACTCCCATTCATGAGACTGGAAATGAGGCCCCCGAGGTGGTTGTGTCCATTACAAGTTAGACGCGATTTGGGTCTCTGCTTCACCACATTCAACCCACACAGGACTATGGGGGAAGCAAAAGTAAACCTTTGCCGTGTTAAGCCACTGAGGTTTCATGTTGCTTCAGACCGTTGCTGCTGTTACTACACCATAGTCTATATTTTCTTTATTATACCCATTGGGCTTCCCAGGTGGCTCAGTGATGAAAGTATCCACCTGTAATGCAGGAGACACAGGAGATGTGGGTTCAGTTCCTGGCTCTGGAAGATCTCCTGAAGAAGGAAATGGCAACCTGCCGGGAGCCAGCGTGAGGAACTCCACTCATGGCAAAGGTCATGAGGAAGGAGGCTCGGCATACGCAAAGGCGGGATCGAGCCTCAGGAGTCCCCCTGGAAATTCTCGAGCATCTACCCCCAAAACCAGAGTCTGCCTACTTTACTGCTTTGTGCTCTCACCTACACCTCTGACTTTATGGGGGGCTGTACTGGGCGTGACAAGAGTGTTTTAGTTCACAACTGTGAGAGGCATGAGATGTTCTAAACTGTCTAAATACAGATTCCTGTGAGCAGTTAAAATATTGATTAGAAATTGTATTGGTGAAGGGTTTTTCACTTGTTGGACCAATGTTTGCTGCTAAGTTTCCATATCCCTTACCTGCTGTGTCCCTGGCAGTGTATTGATTAATATAATTGGTGTAAGTAGTAGCTTTAATGTTTGTAACCTTGGACCCTTGAGTTAATTCTTTTTCTTGTTATAGCCCACCACACCTTTGCCCTGTAGGAATGCAACTTTATCTAATGCTTTTGGAGGGTGGCGCCTGACTAATCACCTTTAGAGAAAAATAAGTTTTCTGAAGAAAGGGTCTTAAAATGTTAACAGGCCTCCAGGCCAGAAGATGATGCAAATCACCTAAACTTTTGCATATGATAAGTTTGCAGGAAGAAAGCCTGGCTTATTGCATGACTCCACCCCTTCCCCCATTATCCTCTATGCATAACTTAAGGTATAAAAAGTACTTCGGAAAATAAAGTGCGGGCCTTGTTCACCAAAGCTTGATCTCCCCATGTCGTTCTTTCTCTCACCTTTTGGCTGAATTATTCAGCCTCTTTTCCCCACTGAATTTCCTCACTGAGCTATCCTTATTTAACCACTCTTTATATCCTTAATTAACGTTTAATTAAGCAATTGTTTCCTGATCCTCGCCGATGCCGTCCCCGCTTCGAATTCCCTGGATCCACCGGGGCTGGACCCCGGGAACAACCCACTCCAGTATTCTTGCCTGGAGAATCCCATGGACCGAGGAGCCTAACGAACTACAGTCCACCGGGTCACAAAGAATCGGACATAACTGAGCTATTAAACCACCACCATCATATATTTTATTTATTAATAACATAGGTCAAAACAAGTGTGTTATAAGTATCTGCTTGAATCCTAAAATCAGACAATCAACTGCTACGTTAAGGACAAATGAAGAACGGTCATGATTTAGTTTTAGAAGCTGAAAAGTCATGTGTAAAAGTGAAGAGCTTTTCTTTCATGAATACAACTGCTGATGTGTTCCACACCATCTATTTTAATTCTCAGAGCATCTCCAATGACGTCATCTCCCGGTGCAGGTGAGGAGTTTGTTCTTCACAGAATTTAAGAGTCTTGTTCAAAACTCTACATGTGCAGCTAGTTAAGTGGTGGAGTCCAGATTCCCAACCTACCCTTCCATTTAAAGCCTATGTGGATTCCCAACTCTTCTGCAAAAAAAAAAAAAAAAGAGAGAGAGAGAAGGTGTTGGTGGCACAGCAACACTTGGGGTCATCAGGAGTGCCAGCTGTGTGCACAGGAAGGAAACTTACACATGAGGAGAGGGTCTGGATCAAAATGTCCACACTGCTCAGCAGGGAGATGATGGCTCAGCATCTCTTGTGAAAGGGGCTGAGAGTGAAGTACAGAATTATTATAGTTAAGTATAGAACTATGCTGTTTGAGTCAGCCTGCTTTGCTCGAGCCCCGTGTTATCCCCAAAATGCAGATCCTTTTTATGTAAAATGAAATTAATACATCTACTTAATCATGCTGCTGTGAGGACGAAGGTAGATGTTTCATGTGAACCAGCCAATAGAGACTGCTACCGAGTGAGCCTTCAGGAGAAGTTACCTAGTAATCATGCTGTTAGTATAACCAGGAAGTGTAGGGCACCAGGCTTGTGTGTACCAGGGGATAGACCCAGCATGTGCAGTCAGGTTTCCAAGGAAATGGCATTTAAAGTAAGATCTGCTGGGACTTAAGAATCTGCCTAACCAATGCAGGGGATGCAGGTTCAATCCCTGGTCAGGGAACTAAGATCTCACATGCTGTGGAGCAACTAAGCCTGAACACTACAGCTACAGAACCACTGTGCCACAGCTAAGACCCAATGCAGCCAAAAATAAACATTTTCTAAAATAAAGTAAAAAAAAATCAAGTAAGACCTGGAGAAAGTGTGAGGATTAGTTAGGTGAAGAGTTCTGGACAAGTTTCCTAGAGCACTCCAAGGAGAGACGATGTCATAAACAATAACTTAGGCACCAGAAATATCGGTGCAAATGAAAGACACAGAGCTAAGTAGGGGCAAGGTAATGAAGAGAATTTGAAGCTCAGTTACAGACTTTAGAATGTATCCTTTGTGCAAGGCAAGTCCCTGAAAGGCTATAAACTTTCCTTATCTAGTTGGCATCTGATTGGATTTTTCCAAGCTCAGGAGGCTGCTGATTCCTGGTTTTAAGAGTTCTGTCACTCAAGCATATAAGGCATGACAGAATATCTCCAAATTGTATCCCCAAATTTGACCACATCCTTTTCTCCGTGACCATGAAGCTAACACACTTTCTTCTTGGATTTCCAAACCAACCTCTGAAACTGCTTTCTCCTACTCAACACCTCCACCCCAACCAGCTTAATGCCCTGCACTCAGCAAACACAGTAATCTCTCTAAAGCATGATCAGATTATGTCATCCCTTGAATAAAACCATTGAATCATTTTCCCTTCTATTTAGGAAAAAAAAATTCCAAAATCCTTACCCTGCTTTACACAGTCCTAGGTAATAAACTAAATTTTCCTTTTTGTTTTTAACCTTTTCAGTTTCCATTTGAAAACCTGTTTCTCAAGGAGACTTTTTCTGAAAACTCTAGGTAAGACAATGCTGGATCTTTCATCTCCACAGAATAAAATTTATTTCCCTCTGTATATAATTCCTGGTATCATTTTTGGAGATTTTATCAGTATCCAGACCTATCCCTGAATTCATTTGTCTACCTGTTTGTCATTTGTCTTCCCTCTCTGGTAGATAAATTATGTTGGGAATTTTCTCTGTTTCATCTGCCCCCATGTCCTCAACACGTGGAGGAATTTATGGCCCAAATAAGAGAGGAAATTTTAGTTTGGTTACCCACTAAGTAGGTAATTCTTCTAATCAACATTTAGGTCCCCAGGTTGTTTTGTTCACCTTTATGTTCGTCTTAAACCTTCATGCACCACAAGACTATGAGACAATGAAGCTCTGATCAGTCTAAATTCCAGACCTTCTTGGATCTGAATTCATCTGACTATTACTGCTACTTCTAACCATCGCCATCAGCACTACCAACATCACCATCACCACCATCATCACCAACATCATTGTCACCATCATCTCCACCATCATGACCGTCATCCCCACCATCATGACCATCATCCCCACCAGCAATGTTTATCAGCACAAGCAACACCACCATTCTACAATAATAGCTGCTTCTATCAAACACATTTCATGTGCCAGACATTCTGCCACTTTCTTATTTAACCTTCACAATGAGAGCAAGTTGACACCATTTTCTTTATTTTTCAGATGGAGAGACAGCAGCTCAGAGTTCAGAAAATTCAAATGAGTTGTTCAAAAGGACATAGCTGAGATGTGAGGGAGTGGGTTTCAAATCTAGCTCTGCTTGAACCCAAAGGCAGTGCTTTCCACAAGGAGTCTACTCTCTGGTTTTATCCCAGATTTTCTCATTTTGTGACCATTGACTACATCTTCAGAATTCCAGTTTATCACGACCTTTTGGAGTAGGACATTTCATCCTACTCTTTTTTCCTGCAAGGACTGTGGCTTGGAATTGACATCTGGCTCCTGTGGTCTCATCCACCCTGGACAGAGTCCCAAGTCCACTCTAATTCTCATTCCAAGTAGAAAACATGAGAATGTTTGTATAACTGGATTGGTGAAATCAAGTTATTAAGACAAATTCAGTGATGGTCTCTCAGGGTCCACATGTGGTCTTTTGTTGTCTACACTAAGTGCTGACTCTCTTGATTTTAATACAAAAGATTGAAGCTCAGACAATCCAATATCTTGATGGGCACATCCGTCAGAACTGGCGACTGGCACAAGCCTGCCTGCCAATTCCTTTGCAAAGATTTCTTAGTAGAAATTAAGAGATCTTCTTGAAATGAGCATGATGGGATGGTGCTTTTTGCTCTCATCACGTTAACCACATTAGAGCCTGGTGCATTAAGCCTTGCTTTTGGAATTACATTAGTAATAAGCCAAAGAGCTGCAGATTTGAGTTAAATCTTTGACATCTCAAGAGATAAAAAAATAGAAAAACATGCCTCACATTTTCTCTCCCTTGTCAGACAAATTGGTATTCTGTTGATCTTGTTTTTGAAATATCTTGCATTTCAAGCCATTAGAGAGAGAAAACACTTATTTGTCATCACTTTCCTATGATACTTAGATGTGCACTGTCAAGGATGATTTTTCAGACATAATCCAGCCCTGTGAGGATTGCTATTCATGTTAATTAGCATGTGACAGCTTGGATTCCTCCAGAGGACCTTCCAATTCTTATGGCTTATTTAAGGCAAGGAGAAACAAATCTACTGTGCAGCCAGTGGCTATGGACCTAACATTTCCTCTGCATGACCCCTTGCTCTAAGTGGTTTTATAAGATGTTTATCGCAGATGTGGTCAAGTGTGTTTTTGTGTGGTCAGGCTCCTTTCTCAACACCCGTAGAGACTATCACTTCTCTGCAATTTTGAAATCTGAAATTCTGAAGGCTTCTTTATAAGCATTTTGCAGTAAAATGTTACCTGACTCGACAGGAGGCTTTTTTCAGTCTTTATCCCTCTAGTGTGGATGGGTTTTTTGGCTACTGCATAAATATCTATACTTCTTGTCCCTGACCCCACTGAGGACATGACCTTTCTGAAAATAAAGGAAAGAAAGAAAGAGGAAGGAAAGCGGGAGAGAGGGAAAGAAGAAAGAAAGAAGAGAGGGGGGACTTCAAAAGCACAGGCTCGAAAGCGTCCAGATATTGACTGAGAAACGGTGCTTCTATGTTGGTGGTACTGTACGGATATAGATTAATATTAAACCCTGAGTTCCATTAGTAGATAGATGACCAAATGCCAAGTTGGTAAAAACCCCAACTTTGTCTTGGGTCTCCAGGCAACCTCTCCTCTCTTCCCTGTCAACATAGAAACCTCCTTTGTTCTCCATAACCTGAAAGTCTCACCATATTGCAAATCCCAAATTCACTCCCCAGTGACGTATTTCCTAACACAGGGATTGGCGCTACTCTCCCGAGTGTGATGCAGGTACCTTTATCACATTCAAACTTTGACTTATAGTTAATTGCATGTCTCGCACACTTGACTGTAAAGTTTATTTATTCATGCAATGACTCAAGTTTTAATGCCAGCCTTATACTTGGTAATTTTAATATTTTGTTTTCCAATTAATCATTGCAGAAACCTTGGTTACACTTATCAATGCTTCGATTTTCACAGAAGAAAAACTGAAAACTGAGGCTCAGAGAGTTTAGACAACTTGTTTAAGGGCATGCAGCTTATAAATTGTACATTTAGGATTTTAACCCAGGTCTTTCTGACCCAAAAGCCCATGGTTTGTGGATTCTACACAGTGTTTGGGGGACATATTGTCCTGTTTGCTTTGTTTTGATCATGATGTAGTACATTATTAAAGTGGTTTTTAAATAGGTAGTTAGACATATTGCTCATTGCTTCCATTAGATGACTCAGAGGAACACAGAGATCTCCTGCATAACTGCCTGATACAGTTAAGGAATTATGCCCTGGTCTTAGAGTTTGACCAATTGTTTCCTGTACTGACCTTGTTTGTTGACTTTTCCTTTTAATGCATGTTCTAAAAAAAAGATACTAGCTAAAGCAGAATGCTGCTTAAACACAAGAGAATGTATTATTTTTAATTTGAAGGATAACTTTATGACTGGCTACTCCAACAGTCAGCTGTAAGATCCCAGAACCTGCTCAGTCAGGGGGTTATATTTCCCCAGGCACCCCACCACCGAAGCTGCAGTACAATTGCCATGAATCTATTGTTCATCCTCTAGGATACAGTCAAGAAAGGGAGTCTAAAACTTTCTGTTAATCCAACCTGATTGTTTGTGTGGTTAATTTCCACAAGGAGTGTGCATGTTCAGTCATGTCTGACTCTTTGTGACCCCATGGACTGTAGCCCCCCAGGTTTCTCTGTCCATGGGATTCTCCAGGCAAGAGTACCGGAGTGGGTTGCTATTTCCTTCTCCAGGGCATCTTCCTGACCCAGGGGTCAAACTCACATCTTCTGAATCTCCTGCACTGGCAGACAGATTCTTTACCACTGAGCCACTTATGGGAAGCCCCATAAGAATACTGGAGCCAATTGCTGTTTCTTTCTCCAGAGGCTCTTCCAGACCCAAGGATCGAATCTGCGTCTCCTATATTGGCAGGTAGATTTTTTACCACTGAGCCACTAGGAATCTCTTGCAATTGACTTTTTTTGCTCAGCATCATATAATGTGACTCATCCTTGTTGATATGCATAGCGGTGATTTGCTCTGCTTCACTGTTACGTTTGTAAGAGGGTACCATAATGAATTAATCCACATGATGAATTTCTAGACACTGCATAATCATAATCAGGTTTTTCTAATTTTCTTCTTTTTTTTTTTTAATTTGCTTATCCATTAATCTATCCAACAGGTAGTATTTGAGGGCCTATTCAGTGACAAGCAGTCTTCTATGCCCTTAGGAACACTAGTAAACCAATGGAGCAGTGCCCTTAGACTGCTTAAATTCTTGAGTGAAGAAGCAAACAAAAATAAATGTGAATACTCAGTATGTCAGGTGTGGACAAAAAACAAAGTGGGATAAGGGAGATTAGGATTGTTGCAGTTAGAAAATGTAGTGTAGTCATATGTTATACAGCATAGTCAGGGCAATTTTCATTGACAAGGTGGCCATTTGTATAGCAATCTAAATCTGGTGCTCTCTGGAGGAAAAAGTATTCCAAGCAGAATATAAAGGCCTAAGTAAGTAGGATTTTGGACTATTTGAGGCATGGTAAGTGAGCTATGGTGCCTGGATCAGAGAGACTATGAAAGAGTGGAGAAAAGAGGTCAAAAATGCTACAGGGAAGTAGAGGCATGCAGAACTTGATGGTTAGGATAAGCATCTTTGCTTTTGCTCTAAATGGAATGGGAAGTCCGTGGGGAGATTTGATGAGAAGAGTGGCATGGTGCTATTTACTCTTTAATAAGTCACTCTGGTTGCTGTGATGAGTGTGAACATCAAAAATCCAGATATGAATCAAGGAGTCTGGTTGGGGGTTATTGTGAAAATAAACTTCAAGGATGATGGTGACTTGTACCACTAGAGTGGTAAGTAATCCAATTATATAAATACAGTAGGATATTGATGTATTAGTGGGTTTGACTTTTCATATCTTCCTGTGTCCATGCTGACATTGACTTTGAAGTTGACATTTGACTTATTTTAGCCAATAGGATAGTATCAGGTTGAGATTAAAGGAGATTGAAAAACTGCTTATATACTTATGCTTCCTGGTCACCAGCCTATCAAAAAGTCTGGATGAGCCTGCTTGAGGGATGTGAGAGATGTGAAAAAGAACTGTCACTGAAGCCCATGCCACCAAGGCTAGTCACCAGCTGACCACAAATACGTGAAATGAAATAAGCCAACCCGGATCCAAATAATCAAAACTGCTCTGTTGATCTATAGGCATATGAGAACATAGTAAATCATGTCTGTTTTAAGGTTTGGAGCAGTTTGGTAAGCAGAATTAGCTAGTTGATCTACGTATGAAGACAGAGCAGACGTGTTAGTGAGAACCTTTTCTGTTTATTTCTACTTGTTCTTAGAGGCAGAAAATAAGGAAGGTGACTGAGAATGAGGATTAGGTACCAAGCTTTCAAGGAGGTTTTTGAGTGAGTGAAAGTGAAGTCTCTCAGTCGTGTTTGATTCTTTAAGACCCCATGGCCTGTACCCTACCAGGCTTCTTGGTCCATGGGATTTTCCAGGCAAGAACACTGGAGTGGGTTACCATTTCCTTCTCCAGGAGATCTTCCAGACCCAGGGATTAAACCTGGGTCTCCTGCATTGTAGGCAGATGCTTTACCATCTGAGCCACCAGGGAAGGGAGGTATAAATTATTCATCTAGAAGGATGAGAGAGAAAACAAACAGTAAAATTCAGTAAAAATCACTTATTTTAAGATCTCAGTTGGGATTAACACTTAACAATGTAAAGGGAGACAGGGCAATATGCCTGTGTGTTTTTCTTCAGAGATATTGAGCTGATGAGATAGGAAGAAAAGACTTGGATTTAGGCAGGCTTATTTTAGTTCTGTTTTGGAAAAGAGGGGAGATGGTATCAGGAGTCAGCAAACATTTTCTGTAAAAGGAGATACAGTAAATGTTTTAAGCCTTGTGTGCCGCAGGGTCTCTGTAGGGACCACTGAACTCTGCCATAGCAGCATGAAAACAGCCACAGGCAATATGTAAACAGATGGCCTGGTTCTGTGTTTCCAATAAAACTTTATTTACAAAACATATGACCCTGCCCCAGGTCTAAAGAGTTGGAGGTATCCAAAAGGGAGTGATTATAATGTTGGTTCATGTAATCAGATTGGGAAAAGAGATAATTGAAGACATAAAGAATGAACACTCTTACACATGTCAATTGGTACAAGTGTGTGTATGTGTGATGTGCATGTGTGTTGAAGTATTACTTGTCTGATCAACATTACTAGGTAATGGTAACTTGTTTTCCCTACTATCTACACCATTTTATCCTTCCAATAGCATATTAGGAAAACAAGGATGTTTCCCTACATCCTTGTCAATAATTATCATTTATAGATTCCTCTCTCTTTCCTCTATTTCCATTTTAGTACATCTTCTTGGCTCACCATGTTTTCTGGAATCTCAGAACGGCCATCCTGCTCACTCTGCAGGATGAATGGATGTGCAGAGAAGCTCCACACACACTCCAGGCCACTGCTCATTGAGAGTCAGACCTCTGTCAGGGACACACACATGGCATGATGCACGTGTTCAGGTCTGTTCCAGGCCCCAGGCCAACCCTGATCAAGATGGAAAGTACTTTGTGACCTGAGGCCAATTATTTGATGGAATCTAGAAATAAGTCATTGAGCTCAATGCATTATTTACTGAGAGACTTCCACAGCGTCTTAAGCATCATCATGCTTCTATTCATAGTTATGGAAATGGCTCCTACTGGGATGCATATTTCTGAGTATTAATAAAAACATGAAGGCCCATAGTGACTTGGATCTCCCCTTTATAGCATCTATTTGCAGATGGGCTTAAGGAGAGGGTCTCAATGCCAGCATGTCTCATCCATAGAAACCAATGAATATTTTATTTTGTCCCTCACGCAAACTTTATCTGGTGAGCATTTTTAATAGTTACAGTTGTACAAAAATTAGCTGCTCATTCTCAAAAAATATAAAAGCAGAGAAAATGACAAAAAATAAAATCAATGTATTCAGAGCACCACCACATAGCAATGTAAATGCTTGATTATCCTGTACATGGGTATTTCTGGCTCACACACACACCACTCTCAGGATACATTATACAAGACGTAGATGTTGCTGTACCTTACAAACAGTGACAATCTGCAACATACAATTTTTTAACCACTTTTGTTAAAGTTTTTTTTTTTTTTTGGATGCAGAGCATTTTTATAGTCTTTATTGAATTTGTTACAATATTGTTCTGTTTTATGCTTTGATCTTAGCTCCTAGACCAGGGATCAAACCTGCATTCCCTGCATTGGAAGGTGAAGTCTTAACCTCTGGTTAAGATTTTCATTAACCAGGAAAATCTCTTAACTGCTTTCTTGTTATTTGTAAGCCTTGGCTTGATGTTTATTAGATAATATCATCCTCTTCCCAAAGGTTGGAGTTTCAGAGTACCTAGTGGGAAATGATGAAACATGCATGGCTTCTAGGAGGACCCAAGAGGGATCCTTGCCCTTGTCACTTACCAGTCGTGTCATAGCAACAAGAAAGTCAGCGGTTAAGATGCGCTGATGTCATGCTCGTTGCTGGGAATTGTCCTCAGTACCTTTGTGGTATTGCCTGTAATTCTCACAAGGTAATAAAGTCATAACACTGTCTCCATTTTACATAGGAACATATTGAGGCATTGGGTAACACACCTTCTCTCAACGCCATTGCCTATAAAACAGGGGATATTAGTCAGGGTTCTCCAGAGAAACAGAACCAATAGGATATATATATAGAGAGAGATAAGAGGAGATTGATTATGGGGACTGGCTCACATAATTATACAAGCTAAGTCCCACAATCTGCCACCAGTGAGCTGGAGAACCAGGAAACCAGTGATGTAATTCAGTCCAGATTGCAAGGCTCAAGCAACTGAACCTCTGATAACTGATCACCAAGAACAGGAGAAGATGGGTGCCCCAGATCAAGAAGAGAGAAGATGACCTTGTGCTCCCTGTGTCTTTTTGTTCTATTTGGGTCCTCAGAGGGTTAAATGATGCCCACCTACACTGAAAAGGGTGATCTTTACTCAGTCTACCAACTGAGAGTGAAATTCTAATCCCTTCTGGAGACACCATCACAGACACACCAAGAAATAATATCTTAACAGCTATTTGGGTATCCCTTCATCTTGTCAAGTTGACACATAAAATTAACCATCAGGCAGGGCAATAATATATTCCAAATTCTGATGATAATATACGATAATGAAGTCTAAACCACCAAGCAATGCCTTTTTCTCACAGTATGTACTGAGGAAGTATTCATTCTTTTTCTTCTTCCTTTGAGGAGTCAGGTTTCCATAACTGATAGCTCTGATAGTACAACCTTCCAAAAAATTTAAATAAAATTATCCATGTGAAGAGAAGAAGAGAAATTAAGGCAACATATTCATTGTTCTCACAACCTTTTGACTTGATAGCCAGATGGGGAATCTTGCAGAAACAATGCTCTTGGAGGGAATGGGTCTGTTGGAACCACACCATCCATATTCACCAACCTTACTCCAGTCAAGTGAAAGATCCCAACAGTACTTGCAATGAAAGGGCAACCTTCCAAAAATAATGCAAAAGTCAGACGATGCAGACAGATGTCTGCAACTTGGTGGTCCCAGAAGCACACCTTGAACAAAGATTGGCTCAGTGGTAAAGAATCCATCTGCAATGCAGGAGACACAGGAGACACAGGTTTGATCCTTGAGTCAGGAAGACCCCCTGGAGGAGAAAATGGCAATCCACTACAGTATTCTTGCCTGGTAAGTTCCATAGAGGAGCCTGGCAGGCTACAGTCCATAGGGTCGCAAAGAGTTGGACATAACTGAGCAACTGAGCATGCACCTTTCCATTCAGATGGGGAGAGTTCTCAGGAAGCACCATAAATGAATGGGGAATTGAGGTGAGGGTGGAAGGAACACAGTGAATCATGCATTGATGAGCAAGTCACTTCTGCAAGCAAGTGGGAGGTGGGGCAGGAGGGAGTCCATACCACTGAGGACTGAACAGGTCCAGAGATAATTATTGCTGAGTTATGTCACCCAAAGTTAAGGACACTGGGGTGAAAATCCACCACTTCTGAATGTCATCAGTTGAGGGTTTTCCTCAGGGGAGCTGCACCCCAGCAATCTGGCTGCCTCTGCCCAGCAGTTTGGGGAGGAAAGGACTCAGCTAGAGTCCCAGATATTTTCTGCAGACAGGCCTCAGGCTAAGGAAATGGTGAGTGATGAAGAGAAAGGGACCAGACAGCAGCAGTCCTAGCTGTAAATAAATGAGGTGACAGGTGGGTTTAATATAGCAAGACAGCAACTGCAGCCAAGACTAGCCTCGCCACAGTTACATTATAAATATTATTACCAAAATGCACATTAAAATGAAAATAACCTTCAGTATGTAGGTGGGGAGACAGAACAATTATTAAACTGAGGGACATAACAACTCATTGGAACAGGTGTTCGGCTTTCTTCTCTCAGGTTTTTTTATTTTTTTGTATTAAATTTTATTAAAGTACAGTTGCTTTACAATTTCTGTTAGTTTCTACTGTACATCAAAGTGAATCAGATATATAGATAGATATTGATCGAAGACAGGAGGAGAAAGGGACAACCGAAGACAAGATGGTTGGATGGCATCACTGACTCGACAGACATGAGTTTGAGCAAGCTCTGGGTGATGGTAAAAGACAAGGAAGCCTGACGTGCTGCAGTCCGTGGGGTTGCAAAGCATCGGACATGACTGAGCAACTGAACAACAACAAATATATATATATATATGATTTCTTTCTGAAGCTTTTTTAAAAATGTGCAGTAAAGAGGTTTTTTGCAATGAAGGAATTTCGCCAAATGCCCTCTGTAGCTTCCTATAGGAAGATCATCTGAAATGTTGAGTAAGCTAAATAAAATATGCTTTGTATACATACAGAATGTACTAAAAAGGAGAAATAAATCTAAGTCCTTAATTTTTATCCATTTTAATTGTTTTTAATGTCATGTATTTAATTGCAAGTTTATATTTCTGTTTCAATACTGGTTTTTATAATCCAGCTCTCAATGCCTCACTTTTCTGATTTCAAATCCTACACTCAATTGCTCTGTCTTTGAGAGAGTTTACTTGGTTGCTTGGATAGGCCCCTGTGAGGCTTTTGATTATCCAAGTTCTATTTTCAGTAAGACAAAGCATTTTCTCCTCTCTTCTATTTTTAAAATTTTTCCTTTATTTTCTGTTTTTAACTGTGGTAAAAAAAAAAAAATATATATATATATATATATATATATATATACACACACACACACACGCATGAATAAAGCGAACCATCCTCACCATTTCCAAGTGCACTGGTCAGCTGTGTTAGATGTATTCACACAGTTGTGCAGCCATCACCAACATCCTTCCACAGAACATTTTTTATCTTACAAGACAGAAGCTTCATGCCTGTTGAATCACAATACCCCATTTCCTCTCCCTCCAGACCTAGCAACCACCATTTTACTCTTTGTATCTATAAATGAGACTCTTGTAAACACCTCATATGAGTAGAATCATACCCTACCCCATTTGCTTTTTGTAACTGACTTCCCTCACTTCGTTTGCCATCCTTAGGGTTCATCCAGGTGGTAGCATGTGTCAGCGTTTCTTTCCTTTTTGAGGCTGACTACTACTCCATCGCATGGATGGACTGCCTTTCTTCCCCCATCCATCTGCCGATGCTCACCTGGGAGCCTCCATCTTCTGGCCATTGTGCAAAATGCTGCTGTGAACACAGGTGTCCCGTCTCTCATTTTTGCAGGTGGGGAGACCGAGTCTGAGCGACGTGATGAAATGACTGTCTGGTTCCAATGGCCTCAGGCAGCAGGACTTGGGCTCTGCTCCAAGATGCCTGAGAACCTGTCCTTCCCATCCATTTAACCAACACGTGCTTTTTGGATTAGTTCCTGTCGCCAGGCCCTCTGAAAGATGCTGGGGATGGAGAAGTAAGTAAAACAGACTCAGTCCTTGCCCTTTCCATGTTCCAAGGAAGAAACAGATAACAAACTGGCAAAAAAAAAAAAAAATAGACTGTGATATGTTCTATGAAAAAAAAGATGTTGGGCTCTGTCACAGCTGAGCAGAACCTCTTTACAAAGGGACTTCTTCTTCAAGGGCATGACCCTTGAGCAGAAACCCAAAGGATGAGAAAAAGCCAGGCAGAAGAGAAGCAGAGAAAGAGGCTTCCAGACAGAAGGAGCAGCAAGCATGCCTCTAGGATGGATGCAGGCTTGGTGAAACCAAGGAACACACATGATTGCCATGTAGCCAGAGCATCTCGAGCAAGGAGTTTAGGAGTGTGATCTGAGGATGAAGAAGAGGCAGATGCTAAGTTACACAGGGGCTCTACTGAGGCTTTTATCCTAAGAGCAACAGGAAGAACTGGCAGGGTTTCAAGCGTTAGAATGCTGTAATCTGATTAACGTTCACCACTCTGGCTCTGTTACACTTTATTAATAATCACCATCATTAGTAACTTTTACTCTATACTTCCCACATGTCAGATATTGGTTTAAGCTTATATTAACATCTTTAAGTCTTACAACTCTCCTAAGAAACTATTCTTATCTGAGACACAGAAAGGTTAAGCAATTTGCCCAAGGTCACACAGCTGAGAAATAGTAGAAATAAAATCCCAACCTTTGAAATTTGACTCCAATAACCATCTACTTAGTGAAGACAGAAAGTCAGTAAAAATATTTGGATATAAATCTGTTTGGATGAAGCTTTTCATTTGTTTATTTTACAAAGACTTGTTGAACTGGGGCTTTTTGGACAATAAAGAGAGTGTCATCTTATAGTTGTGAAAGGTTTCCTGGTTAATACCTGTTTTGTTTTTCAACATTTATTTAAGTATCTACTTGCATTCTCTGCCCCCTTTATTTTTTTCATGGTGTTGCTGTTGTTTTATTTTTATTTATTTATTTTTAGGCCGTGCCATGTGGCAAGAGGGATCTCAGTTCCCTGGACCAGGTATTGAACTTGTGCCCCCTGCGTTGAGAGGGAAGAGTTTTAAACACTGCACCATCAGGGAAGTCCCTGGTTAGCACAGTGTTTTTATATATAGATACCATTATTCGGTTTAATCCTCTCAGTGACATAAAGATGCATGTTGCTAGATGCTGGTGGGCAGGAAGGAAAGCTGCTTTCCACACCTGCCATTTCCTCCAAGTGGAGGCAGGTCACACCGCCGGTTTCTCTTTTCAGTGTCTCCTTCACTGCTCCTTGGGCAAGTCTAGAGACACGTTATGAGCAAGTTACAAGGAGAAACTCGAGCCAGCCTAGCTCATGCACTGCCTCTTCTTTTCTTGAGAGCAGGCTGCCAGCAGATAGCTGGAGGTCTTGATTGTTCTTGGACCCAGGGAACTCGGCAGTAGAGGCTGAGAAGACTGCCAGACCTCGAAGTCTGGTGACCAGGGAACTGAGCCCGACTCATTCCCTGGATCTGAGTTAGAAGCTTCAATAACTGAGACCTGCCATCTCCCTGCACTGATGCAGGGCCAGGGGGATGTTCTGACTTTTCTATCCCAGTGTGGATTTCTTTTCTTCATTCCTCAGCTTGTTTAGAACTCAGGGAAGACAGGCATTGCATCATCTGACTTGCCAATTCCAACTCTAGGCATATAATGATGACCGAGGAATTTGGGAGTCACTTCTAATCTTCAAAGAGCTTCAAGGACCCCCATCAAGTCACACAACTCACCAGGGACAACTGACATCAAGCCCGTACCTGTCCTCTGTGCCCCAGGGACTTAATAAGCCAATGAAGCAATGAGCACATACAGAGCTCTTGGGGCTTCCCTCATGGCACAGTGGTCAAGAATCTGCCTGCCAGTGGAGGAGACGCAGGAGACGCAGATCCGATCCACCCTGGAGGAAACAACGGCAACCACTCCAGAACTCTTGCCTGAGGAACCCCATGGACAGAGGAGCCCGGCCGGCCACAGTCCCTGGGATTGCAAGGAGTTGGACACACGCTTTAGAGCTCTTGGCTTCTCCGAGCCCCCTGGGTGCCCACCACAATGGCACACATTTCAAAAGAGTCAGATGGAGAGCCCTCCTGGCTCAGCCGCAAGGGTTTCCACAAGGCAGAAGCCCCTCTGGCTCAACTCTGAAACACAGCTTCTCCAGCTTTTCTAGCCCAGAGCCCTAATTGCTCCAGGCATCGTGAGCCCAGTGCTGAAATCACCATCAATAATTTAAGTAGCCAGAGAAGCTGAGTGTCTACTGTTTTGCAAGAACACTGCCCTTTCTGTGGCTCATAGCCCTTCAACCCTCTGCAGTCTTGTCAAGGCAACTGTTTTCCCCAACAGGTGGGAAGCAGTCAGTCTTAAACCTGGAATACCATTTTCTCTCTCACCAGAAAGAAGTAAAAATAAACACTGTCAATGGTAGATGACATCAGATCACACTGGAATATTATTATCCAAAGGGCAGAAGGTGGAGCCAAATGTCACAATACTGGGAGGAAAGATTGCTTTTTGGATGTGGACATCTGTGGTCTCCCCTGATACCTCATATGCTGCCAAATGCTTGATTGCTGTAGAGAAGATCATGGCCTTAGGAGAATCTTATTTGGCTTCATTTCTTGACATTTTTTTCCCCTTGTTCTCTTTTGTAAGAGAAAAAATGGGAAATAAGTTCCAATTTTTAAAAACAAACCTAATCTTTGGATATTCATTAAAATAGTTGCTTTTACTGTGAATGAGAAGGGGCTTTCTGAAATGTTGTCTAATTGCATTGTATATACTTTATTGGGAGAAAGAAGTGAAGCAAAAGAATATAGGGGTAGGGGATTAAGAGGTACAAACAACTATGTATAAAATAAGCTACAAGGATACATTGTAAAACACGGAGGATATAGCCAAAATTTTATAACTATAAATGGAGTCTAACCTTTAAAAATTGTGATTCACTATATTGTACACTCTTGCCATCTCTTGTTTGACCACTTCCAATTTGCCTTGATTCATGGACCTGACATTCCAGGTTCCTATGCAATATTGCTGTTTACAGAATCGGACCTTGCTTCTATCACCAGTCATATCCACAGCTGGGTATTCTTTCTGCTTTGGCTCCATCCCTTCATTCTTTCTGGAGTTATTTCTCCACTGATCTCCAGTAGCATATTGGGCCCCTACTGACCTGGGGAGTTTCTCTTTCAGTATCCTATCATTTTGCCTTTTCATACTGTTTGTGGGGCTCTCAAGGCAAGAATACTGAAGTGATTTGCCATTCCCTTCTCCAGTGGACCACATTCTGTCAGATCTCTCCACCATGACCCGCCCGTCTTGGGTTGCCCCATGGGTATGGCTTAGTTTCATTGAGTTAGACAAGGCTGTGGTCCTAGTGTGATTAGATTGACTAGTTTTCTGTGAGTATGGTTTCAGTGTGTTTGCCCTCTGCTGCCCTCTTGCAATACCTACCATCTTACTTGGGTTTCTCTTACCTTGGGCGTGGGGTATCTCTTCACGGCTGCTCCAGCAAAGCGCAGCCATTGCTCCTTACCGTGGATGAGGGGTATCTCCTCACCGCCGCCCTTCCTGACCTTCAATGTGGGATAGCTCCTCTAGGCCCTCCTGCGCCCACACAGCCACGGCTCCTTGGATGTGGGGTTGGTCCTCCCTGCCACCGCCCCTGGCCTTGGTCGTGCGATTGCTCCTCCCTGCCACTGCAAGTGTGAATGTTGACATTCTAGGAATCAGCGAACTGAAATGGACTGGAATGGGTGAATTTAACTCAGATGACCATTATATCTACTACTGCAGGCAGGAATCCCTCAGAAGCAATGGAGGGGCCATCATGGTCAACAAAAAAGTCCAAAATGCAGTACTTGGATGCAATCCCCAAAACAACAAAACAATCTCTGTTCATTTCCAAGGCAAATCATTCAATATCACAGTAATCCAAGTCTATGCCCCAACCAGTAATGCTGAAGAAGCTGAAGTTGAATGGTTCTATGAAGACCTACAAGACCTTTTAGAACTAACGCCCAAAAAAGATGTTCTTTTCATTACAGGGGACTGGAATGCAAAAGTAGGAAGTCAAAAAACACCTGGAGTAACAGGCAAATTTGGCCTTGGAATATGGAATGAAGCAGGGCAAAGACTAATAGAGTTTTGCCAAGAAAATGCACTGGTCATAACAAACACCCTCTTCCAACAACACAAGAGAAGACTCTACACATGGACATTACCAGATGGTCAACACCGAAATCAGATTGATTATATTCTTTGCAGCCAAAGATGGAGAAGCTCTATACAGTCAGCAAAAACAAGACCAGGAACTGACTGAGGCTCAGACCGTGAACACCTTATTGCCAAATTCAGACTTAAATTGAACAAAGTAGGGAAAACCACTAGACCATTCTGGTATGACCCAAATCAAATCCCTTATGATTATACAGTGGAAGTGAGAAATAGATTTAAGGGCCTAGATCTGATAGATAGAGTGCCTGATGAATATGGAATGAGGTTCATGACATTGTACAGGAGACAGGGATCAAGACCATTCCCATAGAAAAGAAATGCAAAAAAACATGTGAATGCAGAGTTCCAAAGAATAGCAAGAAGAGATAAGAAAGCCTTCTTCAGCGATCAATGCAAAGAAATAGAGGAAAACAACAGAATGGGAAAGACTAGGGATCTCTTCAAGAAAATCAGAGATACCAAAGGAGCATCTCATGCAAAGATGAGCTTGATAAAGGACAGAAATGGTATGGACCTAACAGAAGCAGAAGATATTAAGAAGAGATGGCAAGAATACACAGAACTGTACAAAAAAGATCTTCACAAAAAAAAAAAAAAGATCTTCACGACCCAGATAATCACGATGGTGTGATCACTGACCTAGAGCCAGACATCCTGGAATGTGAAGTCAAGTGGGCCTCAGAAAGCATCACTACGAACAAAGCTAGTGGAAGTGATGGAATTCCAGTTGAACTATTCCAAATCCTGAAAGATGATTCTGTGAAAGTGCTGCACTCAATATGCCAGCAAATTTGGAAAACTCAGCAGTGGCCACAGGATTGGAAAAGGTCAGTTTTCATTCCAATCCCAAAGAAAGGCAATGCCAAAGAATGCTCAAACTACCGCACAATTGCACTCATCTTACACGCTAGTAAAGTAATGCTCAAAATTCTCCAACCCAGCCTTCAGCAATATGTGAACCGTGAACATCCTGATGTTCAAGCTGGTTTTAGAAAATGCAGAGGAACCAGAGATCAAATCGCCAACATCCACTGGATCATAGAAAAAGCAAGAGAGTCCCAGAAAAACATCTATTTCTGCTTTATTGACTATGCCAAAGCCTTTGACTATGTGGATCAACTGTGGAAAATTCTGAAAGAGATGGGAATACCAGACCACCTGATCTGCCTCTTGAGAAATTTGTATGCAGGTCAGGAAGCAACAGTTAGAACTGGGCATGGAACAACAGACTGGTTCCAAATAGGAAAAGGAGTTCATCAAGGCTGTATATTGTCACCCTGTTTATTTAACTTATATGCAGAGTACATCATGAGAAATGCTGGACTGGAAGAAACACAAGCTGGAATCAAGATTGCCAGGAGAAATATCAATAACCTCAGATATGCAGATGACATAGCAGAAAGTGAAGAGGAACTCAAAAGCCTCTTGATGAAGGTGAAAGTGGAGAGTGAAAAAGTTGGCTTAAAGCTCAACATTCAGAAAACGAAGATCGTGGCATCCGGTCCCATCACTTCATGGGAAATAGATGGGGAAACAGTGGAAACAGTGTCAGACTTTATTTTTCTGGGCTCCAAAATCACTACAGATGGTGACTGCAGCCATGAAATTAAAAGACGCTTACTCCTTGGAAGGAAAGTTATGACCAACCTAGATAGCATATTCAAAAGCAGAGACATTACTTTGCCAACAAAGGTTCGTCTAGTCAAGGCTATGGTTTTTCCTCTGGTCATGTATGGATGCGAGAGTTGGACTGTGAAGAAGGCTGAGCGCTGAAGAATTGATGCTTTTTAACTGTGGTGTTGGAGAAGACTCTTGAGAGTCCCTTGGACTGCAAGGAGATCCAACCAGTCCATTCTGAAGGAGATCAGCCCTGGGATTTCTTTGGAAGGAATGATGCTAAAGCTGAAACTCCAGTACTTTGGCCACCTCATGTGAAGAGTTGACTCATTGGAAAAGACTCTGATGCTGGGAGGGATTGGAGGCAGGAGGAGAAGAAGACGACAGAGGATGAGATGGCTGGATGGCATCGCTGACTCAATGGACGTGAGTCTGAGTGAACTCCAGGAGTTGGTGATGGACAGGGAGGCCTGGCATGCTGCGATTCATGGGGTCGCAAAGAGTCGGACACGACTGAGCAACTGATCTGATCTGATATTGTACACTTGTAACATATAATATTGTACATCAGAGATACTTTAATGAAAAGAAAAGATTCCGATTAAAATGATAATCTATTTCTAGAATAATAACAGCAAAATGACTGCATGTACATGGTTTTGATGGGCATCTAACCGCCTTTCTTCCATATAGGTCAGGTAATGATACTTTACTCCATACAACCTTTAATGAGTTTGAATACTGCAGGGTAAAATATTGAAGTCATGGTTCACAGTGCCTTGAATCTTCTCAAATGTTGACTGTATCTCCCCTACCCTGGACAAAAATCCCAATTACGGACCAGTCTTCAGAATAAACCATATAGGACTTTTACAAAATCTGACTCCAATAAAATATTCAAGACTCAACTTCCAAAATATGTCTCCCCGTCTCCTTACCCTTCCCTACTTGATGTCCCTGAAGAAGGAGATGTGTCTGCAGTCAGGATGTGTCTGGCTCCCAGGCATCTTCACCCACACACCTGGACAGAATACCTGAGGCTTTGTGGATCTTTCTCTCTCTCTCTCTCTCTGTCTCTTCGTGTGTCTCTTTCTCCTTCTCTGATGCTCTGGTCTCTCTACAAGGTCGCTAAAGGAGGTTCTTTCCAACCTGGCCTCAGATGTCACATGGCTTCAATTCTGCCACATTCTATTAGCCAAGGGACTCCCCAAGCCTGCCTAGGTTTAAGGGGAGGGACAGAAATGCTCCCTCTTAATGGATGGTGTGTCCAAGAATGTGTGGACATGTTTAAAAGACACCACGTATGATCACCCATTGACTGAACACCCTCTATGCCCAGAAGCTGCACATAACCCTGTAATGATCTTTTTTTTTAAGATTTTTATTTTATATTAGACAATAGTTGGTTTGGCTTGGTGGTAAAGAATCCTCCCGCCAATGCAGGAAATGCAGGTTCATAGGTTCAAACCCTGGCTCAGCAAGATGCCCTGGAGAAGGAAATGGCAACCCTACTCCACTACTCTTGCCTGGAAATTTTCATGAACAGAGGAGCCTGGTGGGCTACAGTCCATGGGGCCACAAAGAGTTAGTCACAACTGAGTGACTAAGCACAGCACTAGTCAATGAATGCTTGAATGAATGAACATTGGATTTCAAATCCTTCAAACATTCTATAGTGTCTAACATCTTAAATAGCACAAACTTTTCTCCTGGGCACTAGACACTGTTTTTATATTTTCAGTTGCTGGCCTGGATTATTTATTTATACAAGTATGTCTCCAACTTGGACCTATTTTAGACTATCATCCAGAACCTTCTGCCAGGAGCTAAGGGGAAGCAGTGGACAAGCCCAGCACAGTCCCTGTCATCAGAGAGTTTATATTGTAAAAAAGGAAGACGACATAAAGAGACAATATCATGGGTTAATGAACTATAGGTGTGGCAAACATCATAAAGGGTAATCTTGGGGTTGTGATCGAAATAGAATTTTTTCCTTCAATGATAACACTGTTACCAGGAGTTTCATTATGGCTTAGAGAGGAGCTGGTGCCCCATCTCTGCTAACAACACCAGCATCCAGGCAACTGAAGGTGACCAGATCCCTTGGAATAAGGTTGGCAGCACTGCCTATGGGTGTCTGTTCTGCAGTTATTAGATTGTGATTACAGCATTATGGTGAATCAATGGAATTGATCACTGGTCAAAGCCCAATTTCTCAACCGTGGCTCTAATGACATTTGGGCAGGATTATTCTTTGTTGTGGGCTCCCTAGGTGGTTCAGTGGGTAGCGAATCCACCTGCAATGCAGGAGATGCAGGTTCAATCCCTGGGTCAGGAAGATCCCCGGGAGGAGGGCATGGCAGTCCACTCCAGTATTCTTGCCTGGAGAATCCCATGGATAGAGGAGCCTGGCGGGCTACAGTCAGGTGGCAAAGAGTCAGACATGACTGAAGTGACTGAGCGCATTCTTTGTTGTAGAGGCTGCCCTGTGTATTGGAGAATGTTCAGGACAGCCTTGGAGAAGGAAATGGCAACCCACTGCAGTGTTCTTTCCTGGAGAATCCCAGGGACAGGGGAGCCTGGTAGGCTGCCATCTATGGGGTCACACAGAGTTGGACATGACTGAAGTGACTGAGCACATTCTTTGTTGTAGAGGCTTCCCTGTGTATTGGAGAATGTTCAGGACACCCTACACCTCAACACACTATGTGCCAAGAGCAACACCCATCAGGGGTGACGATCAGAAATGTCTCCTGTTGCTGTCAAATGTCCTTTGGAGGACTCAGAATACTAGGATTGGAGACAAACAGATACTGGGGCAAACCTAAGGACTTCTGCTTCCTACCTGTGGGGACTTGGAAAAGTCACTTAACCAGCCAAGGCTCAGTAATAGCATTCACGAAATGGGCATATGCAAGATGATCTCCTCATAACGTTTGCATAAGAACTTCAATAGCTCTTGCTAACATTCATTAAATATTCATAAGCCTGGCGCACTATTAAGAGGCTCTGCACATTAATTCATGGAACCCCACAGAAATCTCACATGGTCACTATGATATTTTTTATCTCCATATCCCACACAAGGAAAGTGAGAGACTGTAGCCCTCTGGTCCATGCTCTGCCAAGTGCTTTATAGAGATGACACGCTATTTTTAGCCACAATATGCACCATTACCAGCCTTGTCCCAGATGGCCATTACTTGCCTGACAGATCCATCCACCAGAGTTATAAGAGGCTTTCTGAGAGATCAAGTAAAATAGCAGGTTCATGGGAAAGTTAGAAATCATGGACTATGTTCTCTGTTCTTGGCACCATGTCAAGCGTTGGGAGTCTAGAGATGAACGAAGCCCGTGCCCTGTCCCAAGCCTGCCGAGTTCCCTCTGAACTCTAAACAAAGGGCTCATGCTCTCTCCACCACGCCACAGACGTCCCATGGGTGCTTGGACACCAGCAGGATCCCGTGTCCTGAAGCTGGTGGGTCAGAAGGAATCAGAGAACACACCCGACCACCCAGTGACAGCCTGACAGTCCAGTCTTGAGAAAGCCTTAGAGGAAGAGGGACTGGATCAAGGAAATCAGCTAATGAAGATGTTACAGTCCCTGGGAGGGGAAGGGATGCCTTCATCAGGCATGAACCATGTGGCTTGGAAAGGGAAATAATTTTGAGTCAGTTTCACCATCAACAAAATCATGACAATGGTACTAATTTATCCAGATGCCATAAAGATTGAACAGGATCAAATCAGACAGTGCATGTATCAGAGGACAACAATGAATCCTCAATCAGTTTCAGCTACTATTATAATTACCATAAAGCACAGAGTAGGTCTGAAAGCCTGGTAGTTTTCTTGCCCAGTACCTTTCTCTAATGCTTCCGATCTCTCTCCTATGCCCTGAGGATCATGTTATTGTAAACATTGACCTAATAAAGTTGCACAGAAACCTCGTTTCATACATCGAAGCAAAGTAAAGCAAAACAAAGTCCAAAAAGGCAAAGCAATTCTCTTTCATGTTTTGCAAGTTCCGCTGGGATTTCCTTTCCCAACGAAGATATTCTATTTCTATTCCAGGAAATAAAGATATTGAAAATAAGAAAGTTCCCCTTAAGATTCGCTATTCAGTAGCTCAGCAGTTTTGCCTTTTTATTTTCTCATTTCCCCGTATATCATCTGACTTATATTCACCCTCCTGTGTTCTCTTGCCAAGAACATGCTGAGTACATTTAAAGAGGGAAAAATAACCACTCAAAGCATCCAAATCTAATAAACATTGGGTCTCTTATTTATTTATACAGCAAATAATCATTGTCTACCTACTACGTGTTGGGTATGTTCTGGGCATTCAGGAAACACATCTTGTTTTTTTAAAGTCTCTGCTCTAATGGAGCTCCTACTTGAGTCCGGGAGGGACACAAGCAAACAAATAAGCAATATGATTTCAACTAGCAGAATACTGAAGTGGGTAGCTATTCCTTTCTCCAGGGGATCTTTCCCATCCAGGGATTGAACCCGGGGACCTGCATTGGAGGCAGATTCTTTACCACTTGAGCCACTACATGTACGCATGCGTGCTCAGTCATGTCTGACTCTTTGCAATCCCACGAACTGTAGCCCACCAGGCTCCTCTGTCCATGGGATTCTCCAGGCAAGAAGACTGGAGTGGGTAGCCATTCCCTTCTCCAGGGGATCTTCCCAACCCAGGGATCAAGCCCGCGTATCCTGCATTGAAGGCAGATTCTTTACCATCTGAGCCACTACATGCTAGCCTGAATGCTCAGTGGTGTCTGACTCTTTGTGACCCCATGGACTGTAGCTCACCAGGCTCCCCTGTCCCTGGGATTCTCCAGGCAAGAACACTGGAGTGGGTTGCCATTTCCTTCTCCAATGCATGAAAGTGAAAACTGAAAGTGAAGTCACTCAGTCGTGTCCAACCCTGCAGCCCAATACTGAAGGCTATTCATACCAGAAGTATTAATGGCAAAGACTGATGGGAAGAGAGTGGAGCTTCCTGAGACAGGGAGAGAATAGGAAAGCCTTTTCTGCAGAAGTGGTCTTTGAGTTTAAACTTAATGAGCTCAGAAAGCAAGCCATAGGAGGGACTTGCCTGGAGGTCCAGTGTCTAAGACTCTGAGCTCCCAATGAAGGGTGCCAGGGTTTGAACCCTGGTCCAGGAACTAGATCCCAAGCCCACAACTAAAGATCCTGTAAGCTGAGACAAAGATAGAAGATCCTGAGTCCTGCTAATACCCAGCGCAGCCAAAAAAAAAAAGCCATAGGAAGCTCTGGGAAGGGCAGTTCAGGTAGAGAGAAAGCAGTGAAGCTCCCAATGTTAGAACCTGTTGGGGGTCTCTGAAGAACAGCAATCCTTACATTGCACAAGAATGAGAAAGAACACAGGGGTAGGTGGTGACCCTGGAGAGGAGCAAGGGAAGGTCACACAGCACCTCCTAGGCCATGGTAAGAATCACTTTTATCCTAAGAGAGATGAATGGATAATTTAAGAGGAACCAGGGGACTTCCCTGGTGGTCCAGTGGTTAAGGCTCTGCCCTCCCACTTCAGGGGGTCCAATCCCTGGTTGGGGAACTGCATACTATGAGGCATGCCCCCCCGCAAAAAGAATAAGATAACAGCAGAAAAAAAAAAAAAGAGGAACCATAGAAGGTGCTCAGGGAACAGCTTTACATTACAAACAATCAGATGGAACACTCAGATGGGCTGATATACAGGGAAGGAAATAAATATGATGAGGACAGGTCAGGTGCTATTAGCCAGAGATGACAGTGCCAGGCAAGGGTCACAAAGAAGATGTGCCCACATTTGGGATGACTAGAGTCAGAAGATTTGCAGCCAGACTAGAGGTAAGAGAAAATAAAGGCAGAACAGTTTTGTCTGAGCCATAGCATGGACGGTGACACCGTTTCCTGAGATGAGGGAGATTAGAGGAAGAATGGGTTTCGGAGAGCAGGGATGCAAGCTGCAACTCAAGATGCCTGTTTTGAACAGATGACGTGAGAAGGAAACTGACTAAACACCCCTGAGAGCTGGCAGGAGTCACTGGGCATGTCCGTACGGGGTTCAGTGGAGATGTTCAAGCTCTAGCATCTGCTGACTCATTGACTAAGTGAGCTTTTATTAACAGTAAGCATGTGGCATGCACCTGGAACAGCACACAGTAGGACTCAGGGAAAGAAAAATGCTAAAGACACATCCTCTGCCCTCAGGGTGTTTACAGTGGAGAAAAGACACTGACTTTTATGAAAGATGAGCAGGAGAGAATGAATTTTTCAAAGAGAAGTAAAAATGTATGTGTCTTGGAGAAAACAGCAGGAAGTGAGAGACGGAGGGGACATTTTGCCAGGAGCTGAGAGATGATGAAAGCTGAATTGGGTGTTAGATGAAGAACTGGAGTTCCTCGGTAGGGAAAGAAGAGGCAGATGAAAGAGGATTCCTGAAAGTGATAAAGACATGGTGTACGGGTGCCAGCAAGCCCCAAACCTGCAGGGTGGGCTGGTGACCTGACCACAGGAGCGTCAACGGTGCAGACAAAGTCTGAAGTCAGTATGGGGGAGAATGATCTCCTGTTCAAGCACACAAGTGGTTTTGTTCTACTCCGACCTTCAACTGATTACACGAGGCCCATCCACATTAGGGAGAGCAACAGTAAGAGCGTGAGCCAACCTAACACTCTGCACGGGAGCAGAAAGTCCTGGCTGGAGCTGAGAAAACACATGATCAATATTTGGATACTGGAACAACCACGCAGGGGCGTAGGTAGTATTTAAAAGCCTAAGTATAAATAGCATTTAAAATAGTCAACAATACATAGATAGCAAAGAATTCTGGTTCGGAAACTGTGTTTGGGGGAATGTAAACAGGAGGTGCTACGAAAGGTGGAAGAGAAAGTGAAGGAGGAGGAAGAAGGAGGTGCCGGAAGCGGTCACAACCACAATGTTCTTCGTGTTACAATTACCTGAATGGCACCTGGGGGCAAGGTGATGCGATGAAGAAAAGAGCACTGAACATGAAGGCAGAGAACTTGAACTTGAGGCTTGGTTCTGACAACAAGCAGTCGTAACCTTGAATAAATCACGTCTCCTTTCTGGGATCCAGAGTCTTGCTTTCTCACACAAGGGAGTCAGGGCACACACACACAAAAAAAAACCCAAGCGTCTCTCCCTGCACTAACATTTAGTAGCTTGATGCAAATTAAAAGTAAACAAGGAACCATTTTAAATCTCTGCTACCTGCAGTCCAGGTAAAGCATCAGATTGCAAAAGCAAGAAGATTCAAAAATGGACTGGAGGCTGTAAATGAGAAGCATCCACCCACAATTGACTCCATGTGGCCTGAAGGATGCAGGCACCTCGGAGCCAGAATGAATGTTCTCCTTTAAGAACACCTGTGGGGACCCCCGTCTCCGCTTATAATCATGTCCATTAATTTATTCAAGCTGCTTGCACTATTCTTTTCCTATTGTCCGGAATCCATCAAATTATTCTGCCCTCTCACAAGAACTGCTGATAGCAACTGATCGATTACTTTGTTTACAGAGCTTTGCAGTGTCCCAGCTTTAAAATAAAATTAAAATAGAAAAAAAAAAAAAAGTCCTAAAACAACCCTGCAGCAATCGGGAAATTAATCGTATGCTGGTTTCCAAAACATGCTTGAGGCTGAGATTAAAAAACATCAGCAACCACTGCCCCCCTCAAAGGATCATAGCATATAAGGGCCTCCGCTCACCACCAGAAAATTATTCTGGAGTTTCCAGTGGAAACCAAGCCACTCCAGGAAGCATTCCCCACACCACTCAGCTTCCACACTGATGGGAACCTGTGGGTCACGGTTGCACAAAACAGAGCAATTTGGAAGCCATTCTGATAAATGAAACCTCCTTTTCAGAGACAGCTGGACACACAGGTGCTGTCACTTCTAAGTGTATCTAAATTGTCCGGCACGGTTCAGGCGTCATTTAAGTTCTAGGAATGTTTTGTCTGATTCTGAAACAGGGAGCCGCTTAAAATGTAGGTCTTCAATTTAAGGGGGAACACCCCCCTCCCCGACTAAATCCACATTCCATTCAAGTAAGAGCCCTATTGCCCTAGATGACATGGTCAATAAATTGCTGTGACTAATAGGAAAACACAGACACCTAAGAGGGCTCTTCCTGACAATGACTGGTTGTCAGTCTTCCAGTCTGAGTGGGACCAGGGCAATAAACCTAGAGACATCACTTTGTGGACAAAGGTACATGTATTCAAAGCTGTGGTTTTTCCAGTGGTCATGTATGGATGTGAGAGTTGGACTATAAAGAAAGCTGAGCACCAAAGAATTGATGCTCTCGAACTGTGGTGTTGAAGAAGATTCTTGAGAGTCCCTTGGACTGCAAGGAGATCCAACCAGTCCATTCTAAAGGAAATCAGTCCTGAATATTCATTGGAAGGACTGATGCTGAAGCTGAAGCTCCAACACTTTGGCCACTTGATGTGAAGAGCTGACTCATTTGAAAAGACCCTGATGCTGGGAAAAATTGAGGGCAGGAGGAGAAGGGGGCGACAGGATGAGATGGTTGGATAGCACCACCGACTCAATGGACAAGAGTTTGAGCAGGCTCCGGGAAGCAGTGAGGGGCGGGGAGCCTGGCGTGCTGCAGTCCATGGGGTCACAGTGCGTTGGACACGACTGAGCGACTGAGCGACCACAAGGCAGGAAGGAAACCTGGAACTGCAGTGCTTCTTTTACTTGGCGCCGGCCTCTGATGCCTGGCCAGACCTTTCAGGATAGAGAACATCGCCTAGGCAGCGGTACCTTCAGCAGGTTTGCACTCACTCAGAGTGTGGGTCCATAGCCCTGTCCTGCCGCCCGGTGGCTTTGGAGCACCCCGCAAGCTCCTTAACTTCTCTGCGTTGTAATTTTCTCATCTCTAAAATGAAGGAAACAAAACACTTCACATTCCCATAGAGCTCATTTTCAAAGCCCCAGCACGTTCCATCTTGTTCTTCAAGTATCCATTCGCTTCTTGTCACTATGATATTAAATGCACAAGGGCCCTCAAAAATTAACATTTTATGAATTAGGAAAGTTTAGAGAAATTAGGAGAGTGTGCCAGAATCTAACAGTCAGTTTGTATCAGAGTCTGACTAGAACTCAGGGTATCTAATATTAATATCAATTTTAATATTAATAATTATAATAACATGAATTGAGTGCAGCATTTCAAACTTGATTATACAGTTAATTAGTTTTGAATAAGTCATCCATTAAGTTTGTTCAAAATCAAATGTATAAAAGTATTACAGTGAAAAATCTCTCTTCCATGTCCCCCTTTCCCCAACAAGTGACCCTAATTAATACAGTGTCTTAGCTTTTCTCCAGAGTTTCCCTATGCATAAAAAAGCAAATGAAAATATATTCTTGATTTTTTCAACTTTCCACAAAAAGATGCAATGCTACATAATTTGTTTTCTCAAATGTACTACTATATTTTAGAGATATTTCCACATGGACATTTTCTCATCCTCTTTTATAGCAACTTAGAATTTGGTTGCATCAAAGTATCATGATTAATTGTTGTACAATGATGTTGTGCAACATAACAATGTCACAGTGAATAATCCTATGCTTTAATTATCTTGCACATAAGTAAGTAATGCTATAAGATAAATTCCCAGAAGTATAATTTCTGGAAGAAACAGCATATGAATTTATAATTCTGATTGACACTGCCCTTCGTATGGGGTTCTGCATTTCTACAAGCAATACGTGAAAGTGCCTGTTTGCCCACAGTTTTGCCAAAGAGTCCATTAACTTACATTTTCCATCTTTGACAAAATGGTGAGTAAAAATAGTAAGTATAATTTTAACTCCCATGTGTCTCACTGTAAGCAATACTAAAGCATCTTTTCATGTTTAAGAACCTTTTTATGCAAACTCTCTATTCATATCCTTTGCATGTTAAGGCTTCTTCATTTTAATCTATAACATGAAGATTTTCCCTTAGTTTCTAATTTACCTTCTTTTTCTTTTTGACAATGCAAAGTCTTCACAAGACCTCATCTCATCTCATTGAAACTTGACTGGGTGCCAGCTTGGAAATCCAAGTTTGGTTCTGTTTATGGACCGAGACTTGGGGCATGGGGGTTTCTGAGTCATGTTCCTGTGATGAGTGATTTTCCTGTAATTTAAATCCTAATTCTCCTCTGTTGCTTTGACTTCTCTGATCTCCACAACTGTGAATATCTGGGGAGCTTCAGGTAGGAAACATTCACTTGAGATTCAGACTTAAATCTAGCTACATCCATGCTCCATCTGCAGGATGAAGATTCAGGCAGGTGGATGAGGTGGGGGTCCCCCACTGCCTTTCTGATTCTGCCCTCAGTTTCCTCCAGTTTCTTCTTAACACCAAAGGCAGATACCGTTCTGAGAAAACCATCTAAATGTGCACATTTCGTTTTGAGTAGAAAAACAAATTTGACCAGGTCCCATTGCCTTCCTCAGCTCTCTGACCATACCTCTTATATTCTTCTCATTTTATTCAGCCACATTGACCCTCTTACTATTTCACAAACTCTACAAGTACACTTCTCTCTTTGGGGCTCAGCGCTTGCTACTCTGGGATTCCCAGGCAGCTCAGTGGTAAAGAATCTGTCTGCCAAGTAGGAGACACGGGTTCAATCCCAGGTCTCAAAGATCCCCTGGAAAAGGAAATGACAACCTACTCCAGTATTCTTGCCTGGGAAATTCCATGGACAGAGGAACCTGGCAGGCTATAGAGTCCATGGGGTCTCCAAAAGAGTCAGACACAACTTAGCAACTAAACACCAACAACTTGCTTGTCTTACAAATGCTATCTTTTCAATGAGGCTTTCTAAGAATATATTATTTACAATTACAGCCCCTCTGCATCCCATCCTTCTCCCTGCTTTAAGTTTTTCTGACACTTCAGCATCTAATCACACATACCTATATATGCAGGCATACACACATTTATTTAATTTTAATGATTATCCTTCTTCCCACTATAAATTCCATGAAGGCAGAGATTCTGCCTGTTTTGTTTACTACGGTATCCCTAGTGTCTCAAATGATGTCTGTCATAGATTAGATACTTAATAAATAATTGACATGCCAACCAGGAGGGGTTATCTAAATATTAAAGACTATTCTGGCAGATCCTATAAGTTGGGCAGATAAGGAACTAATTAAATGAGGTTTGGGTGGTCAGATTTTGAGTTGTGAATGACATATTTGAAAGTGTTGTGATAGTGTGATTGTTTAGAGAAAACTTTCACTTCTCTTTCTTTGTCAGAAGAGAAAACCACAATCCTCTTATCTTAAAGAAATATCTCTATAATAGCCAAGACATGGAAGCAACCTAGATGCCCATCAGCAGATGAATGGATAAGAAAGCTATGCTACATATACACAATGGAGTATTACTCAGCCATTAAAAAGAATACATTTGAATCAGTTCTAATGAGATGGATGAAACTGGAACCTTTTATACAGAGTGAAGTAAGCCAGAAAGAAAAACACCAATACAATATACTAACACATATATGTGGAATTTAGAAAGATGGTAACAATAACCCTGTATACCAGACAGCAAAAGAGACACTGATGTATAGATCAGTCTTATGGACTCTGTGGGAGAGGGAGAGGGTGGGGAGATTTCGGAGAATGGCATTGAAACATGTATAATATCATGTATGAAATGAGTCACCAGTCCAGGTTCGATGCATGATACTGGATGCTTGGGGCTGGTGCACTGGGACGACCCAGAGGGAGGGTATGGGGAGGGAGGAGGGAGGAGGGTTCAGGATGGGGAACACAGGTATACCTGTGGTGGATTCATTTCAATATTTGGCAAAACTAATACAATTATGTAAAGTTTAAAAATAAAATAAAATTTTAAAAAAAATAAAACAAACAAACAAACAAAAAAGAAATATCTCTAGCCAAGGACAAAAGATCCTCTGAAATGAGAAATACTGAAAACTGACAGTCCCAGAATATAGGTTATTATAGAATTACAGAATATAGGTTATCTGTGGCACCATCACTAGACTACTGGCTTTGAAGTCAAATATTTAGTCCAGAGTTCAAATCTTGGCTCTGCCTAGTACCACGTGCATGAGGAAATTCACATTCTTTAAGTTTTAGTATGCTCATCAGTACCGTGGCAACACCTCCACTTCATGAGGAATCAGTGGCACAATACAGGTTCACTGTAAAGAGCTCACTACAACATAAATTGCTTCAGTAGTGACGATGATGATAAAACAGTCCAAAATCCCATGGCGACATTTCTGAAATCTGAAGCTTTTGGTCAGACTATTTAATGGAACAATTTAACCCAACCTGAGCCTATCTAGTGGCATTAACTACTGCAGCCTGGCAAGAGGCTCTTTATAACCTTTATTCATCCTACTTGTTGTCAACATCCCTAAGTCCATGTCAAGAAGATTGCTGTGCTTAACAGCAAAGTGTTCTCCCAGGTCCCTTGGAAAATATGTGACATAGTATACCCATTTGTTACTTCAAAAAACTTTTAAAAAAAGCATTTCAAAATATATCTGGCTCCAAGGAGTTTAAACACATGGCTTTGAACCTGTATTTTTACAAACAGATCCAGTTGAAATAAAAAGGATTATTGTGAAGTTCAGAATTTAACATCGTTGGGGCAATGTATTATTGTGGCACGTATTTCTTAGGTCTAAAATGAATGTGTCAATAGTTGATTGATGATTTCCCTTATTCCTGGAAATGAATTATTGACTATGATACAGCTCAAAATGCTACCTGTAAAAGTCTAAATACGTGGTATGGGACTGGGGTGACAGTCTCAGTAGAGACAATTTTAACCTAAAAAGTGTGACTAGTGAATTAGGACACAAACTAAGAATGAGCATTCAGATTTCCTGAACAATTCTCTAATATTTTGGTGGCAGTTAGTCATTTTATTAAAGCCTTCTTTTTAAAATATTTATTTATGTATTTAATTTATTTATTTACTTGGCTGCACCAGGTCTTATTTTCAGCATGCAGGATCTTTAGCTGCAGTATATGGGATCTAGGTTGGATCAAGGATGGAATCTGGGTCCCGTGCATTGGGAGTGTGGAGTCTCAGCCACTAAGACACCTGGGACGTCCCTATTAAAACCTCCTCAGGTGATCAGTTCATTCATTTGACCAGTCTTTCTGCTCATTAATTATCATCTTCTATTTCCAAATGCAGGAGTGGACTGGACTTTCAGAGGTCAAGACTCTGAGCCTCAGAAAGGGAGATGAAATCAGACGTGTCAAAAATGATCAGCGTTCAAAGACTCAATAGGTGAGTTCTCTTGTTTCCTGGAGGCACTGAGAACCTAATTTGCAATATAAAACAATATGACAGACAGCATGGGGCAATTAAGTGAGCTCAGAAAGCAGAAAGGCTTTATTTGAATGAATATGGTTGGAGTCCAGATGACATGAAAATCCAGGAAGTAGGAATTTTTGAGGGAAAGTATAATATTCAGATGTTCTTGTTGTTTAGTAGCTAAGTCATATCTGATTCTTTGTAATCCCATGAACTGTAGCGCACCAGGCTCCTCTGTCCATGGGATTTTCCAGGGAAGAATACAGGAGTGGGTTGCTATTCCCTTCTCCAGGGGATCTTCTCCACCTAGGGACTGAACTCGCATATCATGCTTGGCAGGCAGATTCTTTACAGCTGAGCCCCTGGGGAAGTCAATATTCAGATGGGTGATAGTGAATCTCAGGATATCAGTTGAGCTGAAAACCTCGAGACAGCAGCAACTTGAGTCAGGATCAAGGAATTAGTTTGGGAA
The DNA here is from genome assembly GCF_032452875.1 of Bos javanicus. NCBI lineage: Eukaryota > Metazoa > Chordata > Mammalia > Artiodactyla > Bovidae > Bos > Bos javanicus. The sequence goes on from NC_083881.1 coordinate 5,986,156, forward strand.
GAAAAGCCTACTGATACAGAAACATCCAGGAGGTCTAGGAGGGTCTCACTCTGGTGATTTAAGGTTTAAGGAGACATCGATGTTGCAGAACAAAAGAGCAAGTCCTAAGGAAATTGATTTTTAGATCACAAAAATGTAAGCAGAAATTTTATTTTGAGATAAGAAATTCTTGGTTATCCAGCTGGAGAAGACTCTTGAGAGTTCCTTTGACAGCAAGGAGATCAAACCAGTCAATCCTAAAGGAAATAAATTCTGATGCTTCATTGGAAGGATTGATGCTGAAGCTGAAGCTCCAATACTTTGGCCACCTGATGTGAAGAACCAATCATTGGAAAAGATCCGGATGCTGGGAAAGATTGAGGACAGGAATAGAAGGGAGCAATCGAGGATGAGATTGTTGGATAGCATCACCGACTCAATGGATGTGAGTTTGAGCAAGCTACGGGAGATAATGAAGGACAGGGAAGCCAGGGGAGCTGCAGTCCATGGGGTCTCAAAGAGTCAAACACCACTGAGAGACTGACCAACAACAATAAGAAGAAGAAAATCTTCCTTTTCCTGGTGTTGGGACAGAGTGGAGGCAGCCAGCCTTGGAGACTTGTCATGCGCAGGGGAAACCCTTTGCCTTCCACCCTCTTAGATTTTAGGAAAGTGAGCTAGCTAACACTGCTCACTGCCTGAACTGGTCTCTTGCTCACAGCATCGTCCCCTCCACTAAGAAGACTTCCTGCCTGCCCAGGACATACACGTGTCCCCATTCCCTTGACCTCCAGTCCCAGCTTGCCCATTCAGGGATGGAATTTTTCTTTTATTGGTTTCTGGAACATACTGTGTAGACCCTGAGGGCAGGCACCAGGTTACATCTTCAGAGGTCCAAGGACTTTGCCTGCAGAGAACATGCTCCCCCTCAATGGAGCCTCTCCTAAAGCCGATGGAGAGTAACAGCTGGCATATGTCTATTTTCATGTCTGCATCAGAAGACACTGGGTGGGTTTTTCTCCCACCCAGTTTCATCTGCTGATGAGTAATCCATTTGACCTGAAGAAAAATATTTTATTATTAGGAATTTGATTAACTCTTGGCTCCGTAGGTGTGAGGACACTGTGTACCTGATATTAAGGTTAGAATATCAGCGTTGGAACTAATTTAATTTTGATGTCTCATTTTTTCTCTACTTTTTCTCCTGGGTAAAGTGTCAACAAATTGAAAGTTAATTCTGTTGCTAAAATTATCCAAGGTAATGCAACAGATTTGTTTGCAGGAAAGAGACAGGTGATCACCTGATTCTGCAACAAGGCTGATTGGACCAACGTCATGATATGCTATTACTATTTTTAAAATTGAGTTCTGTGTGTTAGGTTTAATGCAGTCAATGCTGCTATTTCTCAAGCAGAAGAGGCTAAATTGCTCAGATTTCTGGCTAATAAGAGCTTCTCTGTCCTAGGGCAAGTGCTGAAGAAAGGATGCCTTTGTAGCGTGGGGAATCTGATTTATATGGATAAGGGCTCCATACATGTGGATGAAAAGAAGGAAGACAAGGGGGCTGGAGGAGGCAAGAAAGGACAGAGATAAAAGGCAATTATTCAGTATCTGTATGTGCCAAATACCTTACATTTTATTAAAACTTATTTAGGTCTCACCATAAACTTTGGGATGGTTACTGAAAGACAAAGAAATGGAGGCGTAGAATCGGCATGTAAGTTGCCTGAAGTCAAGCCCATGTCTATATCACTTTATCCAATATAACCGAGCAGCAGTTAAGAGCAGTTAACGGACTCAGAGAGAAATCCAAGACAGGAAGTTGAGCCCGCCAACACGTCCCTTTGAGCCTTAGTTTCTTTGTACATAGTACAGGATGGAGAAGACCTATGTCCCATGGGTGTCAGGAGGGATCAGTGCAGTGAGGCTCATCATGCTCTAAGCACAGAGTCCAGCACAAGGGATTGCTCAGTACGCAGTCCCCCCAAGTTGGAATGGCATCAGAGCTGCTTGGGATGCCGTGTTTAGGACTATTGCCTTGTTGTGTCCTCCCAACTGAAACCCTCCTAGGACCAGCACCAGGTACAAATGAAGCATGAATGATGCTTCAACATAAAACCCCACAGAAGGAGGACTGGCTCAGAACTGCATACGGCCCCTGTTCTTGTGGGTGGAAGATGAGGGGAAGCAAACTTGGGCTCAGCTGACAATAATAAATCACATATTAAAAGCACCCGACAGAGCAAGGACCATAATTGCTTCCTTGGTTTTCTGTGAATGTTCGTGATGGCTTGGAAAGGGCCCCAGATCATAGAGGGACCATCTGACGTAAAATATCACTAGCCTCATCTCTTATTAAATAAAAGACAAAATATTTAAAGAGCTCGATTCTCAAATTTTAAGAACTTACAAGTCCCTGTCTCCCTGTGCTCCACTCTGCACCCTCACCCTCGTGTAGGACTGAAAAGAGTTGGGGGAGAAGGTTTCTAGAACCAAAGCTGTTCATAGCATACAAAACAGTGACACCTTAGCGTGAATACGGAAGCTCCAGCCTTTTGTCCCCAAACACTGAGGAGGCACCTACACCACAGTCTGTCTCCAAGTGAAGCCCATGCCCCCACCTGTTCCAGCCACTCTCCACCTCTTCCTCTCACCTAGCACCTCTACAGCACCCCATGCGGGCAGAGGGAAGTATCCACAGTGCCTTTGCAAAGGTCGTCGGTCTGAATGTCTCACTTTCAGGTGTGGGGAGAGGTTAGCTTCTTGTCCAGCCTGAGATAACATTCTCCAAAAATCCAGGGAGAGAGCTGAGCTAGGGTCTGGTTCATAACTGAAAAGCCACTGGTCTCTCCTCCATACTGCATGGTTTTCACTCTACTCTGCTTCAGGTGGCCTTACATTTGTTCATATCATGTTAATATCCTAACACAAACAATATTAATAAGGGTAGAAAGTGTTACCAAAGGAATAATACATACTAAATATGCTCCAGGCACCGTTCTAAATACCTTATATGTAGTAACCAATTTCCACTTCAAAACAAAGTGATCATATAAGTGAAGTGAAGTGAAGTCACTCAGTCGTGTCTGACTCTTTGCGACCCCATGGACTGTAGCCTACCAGGCTCCTTGGTCCATGGGATTTTCCAGGCATGAATACTGGAGTGGGTTGCCATTCCCTTCTCCAGGGGGTCTTCCCGACCCAGGGATCGAACCCAGGTCTCCCGCATTGTAAGCAGACGCTTGACCATCTGAGCTACCAGGGAAGCCCCCGATCATATAAGTAGTACATCCATTTTGTAGGTAAAATAACTGAGTCACAGAAAAGTGAAAACACTTGGGTTGGCTCACAGAACCCATGACCTCAGAGTCTGAAGACGAGTATCTGTATTTCATTTTTATTTTGGTTCGAAGTTAGCATCAGCTGAGATCAGAGTGACCCAGTCTCTGCACTTGACACGTTAAGGAAAAGTCTCATGCACAGCACATCTGGCTTGGGTTGACGGAGCCAATTGGTATTTTGTCTCTTCTTAGAGAAGCGGTAAAGTCTATCAGTTAAGTGTGGGTTTGTCTCCGGAATATGCTACTTTATTCACCCTTTGTTTCAGTTTCCTCTGCTCTAAAGTGTGAGGATATTGTGAGGATTAAATGAATAAATGATTGTAAGGAGCTTACAAGAGAGACTTGTCCATATTAAGTATTAGCAAACCTTTGTTGTTATTTCACTTTTAAGACCGTAGGAGCAGGTTGAAAGTACAAGCATCGTGCAGGTAAGAACACGTGCAATCCTGCAAGGAACTGCAATAATTCAGCCAGGGCAGAGGATGCTAAAACTGGAGAAGGCAGGTAGGTGTTTCATGAGATCTTGAAGACCCCTTAACTTAATCCTGGATCATTTAGGAATCACTGAGGGATCATAAACAATGAAGTAATAAGATTTTTTTTTTTTTAAGAAAAATTGCTCTGATCATTTCCAGTTGGATGAACAGAAATGGCTTAATGTAGTATCAGTGGAGTGACAAGTTCCACAGCACTGGGCCTTGCATCTGGCCAGAGATACATTTTAATTATTGCTGCTTCATCTAAAAGCCCGTTTTCTGCAGCCTTTGGCTTTATATAATAGAAACACGGCTGCAGTAACACGGCTCCTGACCCTCTGATCCATCTTTCTGAGATGACCCTGCTGAGGAACACTCCCTCGAATTGACGACAGATGTGTCACAACTGCCCAAGGTCCCTTGCTCTGACAACAGTGGCCCAGGAACTGTTCTTAGTTCCTTAGACAGTAAAAGGCACTAAACAATGTACTTGATTGTTGCAGCTAAATACGGGTCAATCAAAAAAAAAAAATAACAAAAATAGAAAGTTTATCCCAAACTTTGCTTTTTAAGGAAACGCACAGGGCTTCCTGGTGAAAGTAACGGTCACTCAGTCGTGTCTGACTCTCTTTGCAACCCCATGGACTGTATAGTCCATGGAATTCTTTAGGCCAGAATACTGGAGAGGGTGGCCTTTCCCTTCTTCATGGGCTCTTCTCAGCCCAGGAATCGAACCCAGGTCTCCCGAATTGCAGGCGGATTCTTCACCAGCTGAGCCACAAGGGAAGCCCAAGAATACTGGAGTGGATATCCTATCTTTTCTCCAGGGGATCTTCCTGACCCAGGAATCGAACTGGGGTCTCCTGCATTGCAGGCAGATTCTTTACCAACTGAGCTATCAGGGAAGCCCTAGGTGGCGCAGTGGTAATAATTCCACCTGCCAATGCAGGAGACATAAGAGATTCAATCCCTGGGTTGAGAAGATCCCCTGGAGAAGGAAATAGCAACCCACTCCAGTACTCTTGCCTGAGAAATGCCATGGACAGCGGAGCCTGGAGGGCTACAGTCCATGGCATCACAAAAAAAAAATCGGACATGACTTGGTGACTAAACAACAGCAATTGGAGGTGGGACCCAGACAGGGGTCCTCTATTTGCAGTTTGCAGGTAACCCCAAGAACCTCTGATTTAGGCCATGAATGTAAGATATTAACTGGTCTCTCCTCAAAACCTTAATATCCTTACATTCTAATCCATCTTCTGTCACTCTGAGGAGCCGAGTCCAAGTCACTTGATACCTCACAGCCTGAGTTCATTTCATCACCTATGAAGCAAGAATAATAGCAGTCATGTCACCTACCTTATCGGATTCCTATGAGACAAACCTGGATGGTCTCTATGAACAGGATACTGCCGTGTACATCTTAAGGTGCTATTAAAACCCACCTGCTGAGATTCCTCATTCAGCAGAAGGCCCAGAGGAAAGAATGGGGGTGATTTGAAGCAAAGAACTGCTGTTTCCAAAAATAAACACATAAACAAGCTACTTATCTTCTGACAAGGAGGGCCCCTACCATCTTCACAGCAAACCATAGAAGGCCCTGGGTTTAAGCATGAGTCAGAGTACAATTCTGATAGTGCAGAAACTTTCTAATGAAAGTTGCCTTCTGTGTTTGCCCCTGTAAAGTAATTCATTTCCCCTGACTCCCCGGAGTTTCTGCGCCCAGGGAAAGAAGGGCAAGGGGAGGATGGGCCTCCAGGATGGTGGGCTCTTTTGTTAGGAAGGCTGCCAGGAACGTGGCTGGCCCCTCTGCCCTCCTTCATACTAGCTAATTGATTTAATGGAGACACTGATGGAGGTATTCCAGCTCCACAGGGGCCCATCCGCCTGATTTATGTAACACAGGAGAAACTCCGCTCTTCCTGGTCCCTTTTGTAATTGCTACTGAAGGGAAGGAAGGCGTATCGCGTTAAGAGGAAAGAGAGTCATTCATCAGCTCAACAATGGCTCTTGTTCAGAAGGTTTCTACTTTAATAAAAGTCCTGTTTCTTAAAGAGAAGGCTCTGGAAGGCACGTGTAGAAATAATGTCAGCAGAGAGAAGCCGTTTCTGTATCTGCTGTCTCCCTGGCTTTTGTCCTCAGCCAGGGTGTATGTCTGCGTGGCCCACTGAGAAAAGCAAAGTGTCCCTCCTCAGTGGTCATCTGAAGGGCCCACCAGTGTCGGCCAGCCAGCTCCCACCCAGCACCTGCACACGGTGTCAGGGAGCTCCCCAGATCAAGCCTCTGCACTATTGACATTTGGGGGCCCATGAGCCTCTGCGGGACGGAGCTGTCCTGGGCACAGCAAGACCTCCAGAGCACTTCTGACGTGTGTGCTCAGTCACAAAACCATGTCTGACTCTTTGCAACCCCATGGACTGTAGCCCACCAGGTTCCTTTATCCATGGAATTTTCCAAGCAAGAACACTGGAGTGGATTTCCATGTCCTTCTCTAGAGGATCTTCCTGACCCAGGGACTGAAGCTGTGCTTCCTGCATTGGCAGGTAGGTTCTTTACCACTGTGCCACTGGGGAAGCCCTCAAAGTTGTGACGACCAAAGATGTCCTCAGACATTGCCACACATTTCCTGGTCAGCAAAGTGCCTTCTCTCCCCAGCTAACCATCACTGGTCTTTGGAACATGGAGGTAGACAGTCACCTTATCCCCTGATTCTGGCCCCATCGTGGGGCAGATGGTATCACATGACAAGTCACTTTTTTCCTCAGACACCCAGGTCCCTTCTTGAATACTCATCAAAAGATTGAATGTAATAATGTGTTTGAACATGTTCAGTGAATTTTAACACATGACCAAGTGACAGTTTTGATGACCACAAAGATGCCTACGTATGATGTCCTCTGTGTTTCTAGGAGCTCCTAGCAGCAGAAAAGCTTCAGCCAGGTGTGAATGCTTCACACACCTGGTTTCAAGCAGGTGGCTGTTCAAAACCATCGTTTTCAAATCTTGCTCGCTATAGCGTCAGAGGGCTTCTCTTCATTGCAGCCAACCAGCCAGCAGTGTCCCTGTGGGTAAACAAGGGTGTGTATGTGTTCACTGGCATAAATGCGTGTGTTTGTGCATCACAGGGAGCAATGAGACGTGAGGCATAGACTGTATAGATTTGTACAGTGTGTGAGGGATGGGGGCAATGGGGCACGGGGGCCGGGGAGTGGAGTGTGAATGTGTGGGAGATGTGGGGTCATGATGAACACAAGAAGGTCCCTCATTCGCAAGATGTAAATGTGCATTTATTGTGCTTTTGTAGATGAATGCATATGAGTGATGAGAATAACGTGGGAAAGTTCTGTATAAAACTCAAGTATGTGTGCTGGTGTGGTGTGTGTGTGTAAAGCACATTTTTGATTTGGAGTGTGCATATGTGAATGTTGGTGTAAGGATGTGGACTCTGGGTTTGGAGGCACATAGGTGATGTTGATAGCGGGCAGGATATTTGTCATTTGTTCATCGCATAGTCTATGTGAAACTCAGATGCTCTGCACTGGTGCAGTGAGATGTGCTGGGTACATATTTCTATAGAAGTATTCACGTGCATATGTGTGTGTGTGTTTATCCAGTGGTTATGTATGGATTTGAGAGTTGGACCATAAAGAGGGCTGAGCACCAAACTGTGGTATTGGAGAAGACTCTTGAGAGTCCCCTGGACTACAAGGAGATCAAATCAGTCTGTCTAAAGGAAATCAGTCCTGAATATTCATTGGAAAGACCTATGTTGAAGTTGAAGCTCCAATATTTTGGTCATCTGATGCGAAAAGCCGACTCATTTGATAAGACCCTAATGCTGGGAAAGACTTAAGGCACGGGGAGAAGGGGATGACAGAAGATGAGATGGTTGGATGGTATCACCGACTCAATGGACATGAGTTTGGCCAAGCTCTGGGAGATGGTGAAGGAAGGAAAGCCTGGCATGCTGCAGTCCATGGCGTCGCAAAGAGTTGAACATGACTGAGTGACTGAACAACAAAATATGTGTTTATCAATACTGTATTTTAAGCTTTTAAATCTCATTTAAAAGAAAGAATGTACTGTAATGGAATGAAGATAAAATGCTTCCCTGGTCCCATTGATCCCAGGCCTCTTTCATGACCTAACTCTGAGACAGATCTTTGCAGGTTCTCAGCCCCACTTAGGGTTCTCCACTCCTCCATGAAATCTTCAGCACAGCAAAAGCTTTCTGCTTTGGGTAATGTGTCTCCCAATTTTGCTCTCTCTTGAGCTTCCAAATGGATTGGATCCATCAATGAGGAAAAAAGTGTTTTTTCTGGTTGAATAACTTGTTGGCCCTGCTCCCCATTCTGTTTATGGTGTGGTGCAGGCCCTTAACAGGGAAAGCACTGGAGAAATAATAGCAATAAACTGTGAGCTCTGACTTCTGATTGTATTTTCCACATCCCATACTCAAGAAACTATTTCTAGGTACAGCAAACACCTTTGGGGGCTTTTGCTACATGGTATGTCTTCTGAGCATTCTAGGAACTCAAGGATAATCAAGACGTGACCGTCTGTCAAAAGTTTTCATACTAAATTAGAAACAAACAATAAAGACTGACTTCAGTTTGGAGTGGGGCCCATGTGAGGCTGTGGATGGGATTATCCACAAAAATACAGTATTGATAAACACATATACTTAGCCTGGGGTCGGCTAAGTTTGCTAGTTTGGGGAAAGCATGGGACCACTTCTCACACTACAGGGTGAGTGATACTGAGACAAGCCGGGACGTGGGACCCTTTGCAGCAGGGCTGCAATGCTTGCACCTGGACACACCTCTCCTCGAACAACTAAATATTAATACAAAGAAACTGGATGAGACTAAAAACTGTGTGCATGTGCAGTTGGAACAAATGCTGGACCCAAAGAGACCAAAAAAACAAAAACCCAACTGCCACTTCTGAGAAGCCTGGAGCAAAAGCAAGGGGTCAGGGGCAAAGGCAGAGTGCTGCATGTGCCCCTGCACTCAAGGCACCTAAGGGGCCATAAACCACCCAAGCCACTCCTTGGGTCCGAACCCTGGACACAACCCTACCCTCCCCCCACATAAGGAATGAGCTCGCCCACCTCAGGGCTCCGGCAAGCAAAGCCTGTTATTTGTTCTCACTTCCTCCTGCTGCAGCAGGGACCCCAATAAAGCCTTGCCTGAATTTTTATCGTCCAGCCTCTAGTCCCTGTCTATTGACGGGAGAGGGCCAGAAACCCTGGTCATTCTACTGACAAGGCGAGAAGGGAATTCCAAAGAGAACAGCATGAGAGTAAGTGTCCCTCCAGTAACTGACAAACACCTCAGAAAGGTGGGTGAGGACATGCGTTAGGACAGAGAAGAAAGCATCATTGAGAGACTGGAGAACCTCGTTTATGTCAAGAGCAGGACTTGCATTCTATACACTGAAGACAGTCACTGAGGAGCTCGTACAGAGAAATGGTATGAACAACTGTGATTCTAGTCCTTTCCTTTCTACCTCTGATGTCCTATGTCAGGAATTAAAAAATGCATTCCCTTCTGAGGCAGAAATCATCTGTTTCACTGTCCTCTTCTGCCTGGTATGTCCAAATGAGCTGAATAAATTCCCCAATGTCATCTGTCTTTGTATCATTTGCTTTTGAGAATAAACCAGCTCTAATCAATATCCAAATACTTTATTTGAATTTATATTTTAGAACACTAAACAAACAGTGTCTGAGAACATTTGTGTCAAAGACAATCTGTAAATAGAGCTAGAAAGTTGCTGTTGTTGCTGGGGAGTCATTTTTAACTTTTGGCCAACACCAAACTTCCTGTGTAAAAATGTGTAGGGGATAAAATGTGCTTTTTAATAATAGAATGAAAAAAAGATACTTCTGATTGAATAAAATATATATAATCATGGTATAAACTGGCAGTGTGGGCATATTTTTTTTCCTGGGCTTCATCTCAAATTTGAAGGATGGAAGAGAGGAAATCTAAGAACTGCCCATGGGTGAGGAACACCATCATTGAAAGGTGGGACAACAGATAAGGCAGAAAGGACTCCCCAAGTGTGAATACCCATCCCTCATCACTCTCAGCATCTCTTTATTTGAGGAGCTCTGAGTCTGCAGGCAAGAGACCAGCCTCTACCCCGATGTTTCTGCATAGATTTTAGAGCACTGGCTGTCAAACTTTAATGTGATGACAATCACCTGGAGGGTGACTGACACCCCCAGATTGCTGGGTCCCACCCCAGAATTTCAGATGTGTTATGTCTGGAGCAGAGACTGAGACTCTGCATCTCTACCAAGTGTCCAGGTGATGCTGATGTTGATGCTGCTACTTGCTGGACCACACTTGGAGAACCGCTGCCTTGTGGGGTCATCATCTCTTTATGCCCCTTACAATGGATATCTTAGAGTGAGAGATAAATTTAAAACCACACTTTCAAAAGTTCTTACAACGTAAATAGGCATTCAGTCATTGCAACCTGAAATTACACAGCACGAATTCAAGCAAGTCATACACACTTCACGGCTGCCCCAGTGACCTCTGATCAAAGGAAACAGGCTACGTCCTCCTCTAAAGAGCTTTCTATTACTTTATTTTATACTGAATTCAGCCTAAAATCCATGAGCTATATTCTAATAGTGAAAGGCATTTGGATTCACAATAATATTTAGAAAGGAGTTTTATTTTGTGTAAGACCATATTCAATTCCTGTATCACTGACATATTTTAAGAATTAGTGAAAAATGTATATTTACCTAGGTGGTTATTTCTGTCAAGGTTTACCACATATAATTAACATTTCCATTGTTTAATATTTGCACTTTTCAAAGAGAGTTGCATTTGAGATTAAACTAACATTATTTTTCAATTATAAATCTCTAGAATGTGATGTAGACAGAGCTAATATATTAAAGGACTGAGAATAATGAAGTAGCTCCTTCTAAAAGAGAGAGAAATAATATAGAGCTCAATGATGATTGTGATCAGATGGCTTTCTCTGGTAATTAATCACTAATGCATTGTAGAAATAGAGAAGCAAAGCTTGACACAAAAGAGGTGACCTAGACTTATTTACAATGACTACTGCCAGGTTCCAAGGTTGGATTCTGTGCTTTTCAGGCTAATTCAGTCACTTTCCTGGGACTTGGGGCCTTATATTTTGATAATATCTATTTTTAAGGGGCTTCCTTGGTAGCTCAGAGATAAAGAATCTGCCTGCAGTGCAGAAGACCTAGGTTTGATCCCTGGGTCGGGAATATCCCCTGGAGGAGGGCATGCTAACCCACTCCAGTATTCTTGCCTGGAGAATCCCAAGGACAGAGGAGCCTGGCAGGCTACAGTCCATGACATTGAAAAAAGTCAGACATGACTTCATGACTAAACAACAATAAAAAAAAGTTTTAGATGTTTATGCTACTGGACACAAAATTTTCACTCTGTTGGATCTGTTGACAGACACCTATTTCAAAAATGCAAGTACAAAAAAAATATGGTGACCTTGTTTGTAAAAGCAAAAATAGATGTGACAGAGATGTTCTGCAGTAGGGGACTGAAAAAAATTAGTCATAGTTCATGTACACAGTGGAGAACTGTGAGTGCTTAGAAAGTATAAATCTGTCTCTTTGGGGTGCTACAGAGCCATCCCCGAGATAAAGGAGAGAGAAAATGCTATGGCAAAGTGCACACTACATGAAGAGGAGGAGGGTATGTGAAGTAGCCACACCCACACCCACACTTAAACCTACACCCACAGCTATGGCTGCATCTGTATGTACAGTTTACCTCCAATTACAGCTGTATTTTTAGTTCTATCTCATCTACAGATGCATCCGTATCTACATATACAAGTATATCTACATTGACACCTACATCTCCCACTTAAAATTGTATCTACCTCCACATCTACACCCACATTGGTAATATCAATATATCTCACCTGCATCTACACCTCTATCTGTTGATCACCTAAACTATTCCTTATGTCTGCAACTACAATCGCATCCATATCTACATGTGTATCTGTATCTCATCCACATTTATGGCTAAACCTCTGTCTGGACCTGGACCTGCCTGTGGACTAAGTCGCTTGAGTCATGTCCAACTCTTTGCAATGCTATGGACTGTAACCCATCGGGATCCTCTGTCCATGGGGATTCTCCAGGCAAGAATACTGGAGTGGGTTGCCATGCCCTCCTCCAGGGGATCTTCCTGACCCAGGAATTGAACCTGTGTCTCCTGTGTCTCCTGCATTTGCAGGCAGGCTCTTTACCACCAGTGCCACCTGGAAAGCCCTCCTGTATCTGCACCTATACCCATATCTACATCTCATCTACATCCATACGTGTCCCTTTTTGTATACAATTTAAAATCTTTGGAAAAGTACATGAATGATTGCTAATAGTGATTGATTTAGAAGTGAAACAGGAGTATGGGTTAAGACAAGGTCAGAAAGAATGTTTTGTTCACTATTTTGTACAGCTTAAAGGGCTAGCTAAGTATGCGTCTCAGTTCTTCACTATTTTCTTGGCTCCAAAATCACTGTGGATGGTGACTGCAGCCACGAAAGTAAAAGACACTTGTTTCTTGGAAGAAAAGCAATGACAAACCTAGACAGCATATTAAAAACAGAGACATCACTTTGCCAACAAAGGGACATGTAGTCAAAGCTATGGTTTTTCCAGTAGTCATGTATGGATATGAGAGTTGGACCATAAACAAAGCTGAGTGTCAAAGAATTGATGCTTTCAAATGGTGGTGTTGGAGAAGACTCTTGAGAGTTCCTTGGACTGCAAGAAGATCCAACCAGTCAATCCTAAGGGAAATCAACACTTAATATTCATTGGAAGGACTTATGCTGAAGCTGAAGTTTCAATAATTTGGTCACTCGATGAGAAGAGCCAACTCATTGGAAAAGATCCTGATTCTGGGAAAGATTGAAGGCAGGAGGAGAAAGAGATTACAGAGGATGAGAAGGTTAGATGGCATCACGATTCAATGGATATGAGTTTGAAAAAGCTTCAGGAGATGGTGAAGGACAGGGAAGCCTGGCATGCTGCAGTCCATGGGGTCACAAAGAGTCAGTCAGACAGGACTGAGCAACTGAAATGTACCTGAAATGAACAGGTACATAGACTCTGAAAGAGAGTGCAAGATGTAGTCATCCTATAAAATGGGAAGGAAATCCAAAAAAGAGGGGATGCGTGAGTACATATAGCTAAATCATGTTGCTGTACAATAGAAACTAACAGATCAAACAGAGTTGGACGAAGAGTTGGGCAGAGTCAGACACAACATAGCAACTGAACAACAAGAAACTAACACAACATTGTAAAGCAATTAAACTGCAATAAAACTAATTTTAAAAATGCAATCCTTCTCCCACATGTTTTGTGATTTCTGTATCTTCCTTCCAGGTCAAGGATGGGGTGGATTTGACCTTGAAATTCTCTATGGATTCCTGGGTCCCTAGAGGCCTCTGTGTGGATTTTACTTCTACTGTTTAATTTTCTAGCCCAAGCTTGTTTTGACAATCCTGATTCAATTTTCACTTGGTTTCACTACTATAATCAGGACCAATACTACAAAGACAAGGAGACTGGGTTCAGAGAAGGCAAGTAACACTCCCGAGTCATCACCAGACACTGACAGAGCTGGAACTGGAATCAACTCACTGGGGATACTAACCCTGTTCTCTTTCCCATGCATGCAGCTCCACTTTCAGCGTGTTCCTGGATGGATCTCGAAACTTAGAACTCATCATGATCTCAGGCGCAGACGATTAGGGATATTCAAATGAAAACCTTGCCAGTGCTACGTGCGTGGTCTTAATGACAGACTCTTCCCCCTCCTCACCTCACTGCCCCATAAGCCTCCTATTGGTCCTTCTACCTCTCTCTCTCTCCAAGTTCGTTCTTTTTCCCCTATCTTCTGTCTGGTGTCAGATTAAAGTGCACACCTATGCATTTTTCATCAACCTGGCAAGTTCCTTAAACACTTGGTATAAATAAATCACCAACATATAATTCATTATGAATAGCATCAAGCCAGGGTATGATTTTGCTACAAAAAGAGTCAGCATGTTTTACAACTTCCAATAGGAGAATTTCCTCTCTCTCTCCTTTCTTCTGAAAGCAATTTTAACGTGTTCCTCATATACATATATGTTAATGTCATCATTCTTTATGCTCTTCAGCCATTCATCTCAGCTGCCTCCATTCAGCTCTGTCATACATGAGGGTAATGAATCATTTCGGTTCTCATTCTCAAGAGAAATGAAGAAGAATGGATCCATGTGGTGGCCATACAAATAAACACCCGAGGTGAGGCATGGTTCACGCTGGCAGGTGGGTCGGAATTCTCCTTTCTTTTCATGATCTCCTCCTGCAACTTATAGGGAAATGACCAGCTGTTTTAAATGCTCAGGATAATAGTAGAAATACATGACAGTTGATGCTGCTACTGTACCAGGCCCTGTGCTTGCTGCTTTCCAGTGCTTTTTTTAAACCTACTTCAAACCTCAGACCCACTCTATGAGATAACTTTGCTTCTCATTTTCTAAGGAAACTGAGCTTCAAATGCTGAAATCGCTGCTTCAATGCCACACACTGTTAAGAGGCACTCAAATCCAAAACCATTTACTGCAAAAATTTGATTGGTATGTATTTCTGTGTCACCCACAAATGTGGGGGTGAATCTATGTGTCACCCACAAATGTGGGGGTGAATCTACATAGAATGAAATGCAATGAATGCAGATTTTTTTTTAAGTTGCTTATGAAACACTCACGCTTGTACATCTTGCCTGGATTTCTGCTGTGATGCAATTACCTTCATGAACATTTTCCAAGTTGGCAAGTTCTCCTCTCTTAGCCCTCTTGAGGAACTCTACTGATTCCCTTATAGTTGAACTGTATTAATATGCTTAATTAACATTAAGCAGCACTAGCTCAGTAGTTAGTGTTTGACCTGGGAAAACTCTCTTCTCCTGTGTTACAAAATGTCAGGACTTGTGAGAGTCTGACCCAATTTATGCTGCTTGACTATGCATGTCAATGTCTGGTGACAGATGTCCTAATGTGTGGTGACTCCGGACACTGCGGCCCATGTCAGTGACGGTCGAGCCTCTCCCAAGCTTGCCCTTTCTGGATCGGTGGGTCCGTGAGTATTCAGGGCTGGATTAAGCAGCACTTAGTTCTCACTCTAAGACCTTTGGTGTAAAGTTCACATGCCTCACCCACACCTGTTTCTGCTCTTGATCCCTTTACCTGCTTATCACCAGACGGTCCGCTCAGTGTTCTGTGGCAGCATCTCTGTTCTTCAAGCTATTTCTCTCTAACCGGTCTATGGATTCTTTCCCAGAGGCATCCCCAGCAACACATGGCAGGGGCCCTGCTATCAGGAATTGTCTGCAGCATCTGACCAGGGCAAAACCCAGACCAGGGTAGCAGCTGGATGCACCAAAGCAAGTGAAGTTGGGAGACAAGAGTCCAGACAGTTACTTGAGATGGAGCAAAAGAGACTTTCCTGGTGGTCCAATGGCTAAGACTCCATGCTCCCAATCCAGGGGGCCCGGGCTCGATCCCGGGTCAGGGAACTAGTTCCCATATGCTGCAACTGAAGATCCCACCTGCCGTAATGGTCCCTCATGCCACAACTAAGACCTGGCATAGCCAAATAAATACCATTCTTGAAAAATAGATGGAAAAGTGAGCACTTTAGCATGAGCAGCTGATCAGAGGTGGGTGACTCAGAGATGTGGACATAGGAAGGTGAGTCCAAAAGGCAGATTCTAAACTGGGAATTGTCGTGTTTGCTGTTATCCCACTGGCTGAAATTTGCATGGCCAAGCTCAGTAGCAGTGTGGTAGGAACCACCCCAGGGTGTGGACACAGAAAGGCGTGAACAAGTGAGGGTTCATCAATGGAACAGTCCATCAGAGTCAATTCAGAAATGACTTCACTGTCTCACATAGCAGGTCTTAGGAATAGACAGAAACTCTAAAAGCCAGAGAATGCATGAGAAAGGCCTAGAAAAGGCTAAGTGGCAGGCAGTGCAAGCCAGAGCAAAAGTGCTCAGGGCACAGCCTGGGAGTCTGGAGCTGGAAAGAGTCACAGAGAGCCGCCGGTATGGACAAAAAGGTATTCGGGATCCCAGCCAGGGAATCAAGCCATGCCTCAGTGAGAGACGAAAGAAAAGGCTGTCTTCCCTGTAGTACCAGTTAGGTAATTAATGCTGGCAGGAAGGAGCGAGGGTCTGAGCACAGCTATGATCTATTCCTGAATGTGTTCACAGGAATTATTAAAATGATTCCCACTGAAATGCCTGGAAAAGGAAGCAGCTGGTTCTGCCCCTGACACTTTCCAAAACTGCAAAACACCAAAGAAGCAACTGACTTCATCTCTGAGAATGTCTCTGCTAAATAACAGAGATGCTATATTGTCAGGAGTAATCATTGAAGAACTATAAATCCAATCCATCTTCACTCATTTAAAATGATTACTGGGGTGGGAGCGAAGTGGGATGAATTGGGAGATTTGGATTGACATATATACACTTGTGTGTGCGTCAATCGCTTACTTATGTCCGACTCTTTGCAAGCCCATGGACTGTAGCCCACCAGGCTCCACTGTCCATGGAGTTTTCCAGGCAAGAATACTGGAGTGGGTTGCCATTTCCTACTCCAGGGTATCTTCCCAACCCAGGGATCGAACCTGCATATCTTGCATCTCCTACATTGGCAGGTGGATTCTTTACTACCGTGCCACCTGGACCGGGTTACACTGCTATGTACAAAATAGATAACTAATGAGAACTTTTAAAAAATATTTCTAATCTTATTAATTTTATAAAGATTTAGTTGACTCAGTTTGCATTGATCCCACCTATCCAGGCTAATTTCATATTAGACTTGTTATCCTGCCCATAATATTAGCAAGTTTTATATATAGATATTTGTGTGATTATTGACCTCATACTATCAACCTGAAGTACCATAAAGCAGATTTTAAAAATTAATAGAGGTATAAAAAATAAAATAAAATGATTACTGAGCACCTACTGTATCAGTTCAGTTCAGTCACTTAGTCGTGTCCAACTCTTTGCGACCCCATGAACCACAGCACACCAGGCCTCCCTGTCCATCACCAACTGCCAGAATCCACCCAAACCCATGTCCATTGAGTCAGAGATACCATCCAACCATCTCATCCTCTGTCGTCCCCTTCTCCTCCTGCCCTCAATCTTTCCCAGCATCAGGGTCTTTTCAAATGAGTTGGCTCTTCTCATGAGGTGGCAAAAGTATTGTAGTTTCAGCTTCAACATCAGTCCTTCCAATGAGCACCCAGGACTGATCTCCTTTAGGATGGACTAGTTGGATCTCCTTGCAGTCCAAGGGACTCTCAAGAGTCTTCTCTGACACCAGTTCAAAAGCATCAATTCTTCGATGCTCAGCTTTCTTTATAGTCCAACTCTCACATCCATACATGACCACTGGAAAAACCATAGCTTTGACTAGACGGACATTTGTTGACAAAGTAATATCTCTGCTTTTTAATATGCTGTCTAGGTTGGTCACAACTTTCCTTCCAGGGAGTAAGCGTCTTTTAATTTCATGGCTACAGTCACCATCTGCAATGATTTTGGAGCCCAGAAAAATAAAGTCAGCCACTGTTTCCACTGTTTCCCCATCTATTTGCCATGAAGTGATGGGACCGGATGCCATGATCTTAGTTTTTTGAATGTTGAGCTTTAAGCCAACTTTTTAACTCTCCTCTTTCACTTTCACCAAAAGACTTTTTAGTTCCTCTTCACTTTCTGCCATAAGGGTGGTGTCATCTGCATATCTGAGGTTATTGATATTTCTCCCAGCAATCTTGATTCCAGCTTGTGCTTCAACCAGCCCAGCGTTTCTCATGCTGTACTCTGCATAGAAGTTAAATAAATACAGGTAACCTACTGGATACCAGACACTATAAATGTGTGATGCCTGCTATCCTGGAGAATATCCACTTCTAGGAGGGTTATCTCCTCCTTCCATAATTCTCTTATTGTAGCACAATTCATTCTTCTTCCCCAATGTTACTGACAGCCCCTACCCTCCCTTGAGAATCACTTTCCGCTTAGGAAACAAAATATGGGAAGAACTTTTTCTTGTATGTTCCTCTAAGTGAGATTCACATTTCTACGTAAACACCAGAGTATCATCTTCAAGTGCCTCGACACTAATTTAGCTTTTTTTAATTGAGATATAGTTGATTTCCAATATTACATTAGTTTCAGGTGTACCACACAGTGGTTCAATATTTATATACATTATACTACATTTAAAGGTATTATAAAATAAAAGCTCTGTCTCCCTGTGATGTATGATATATCCTTGTAGCTTACTTATTTTTTATCTAGTGGTTTGTGTCTCTTAATCCCCTGCCTCTATCTTGCCCTTTCCACCTTCCCTCTCCACACTGGTTAACTACTAGTTTGTTCTCATATCTGTGAGTCTGTTTTGTTATATTCATTCATTTGTTTTATTTTTCAGATTCTGCATATAAGTGATAGCATAGAGGATTTGTATTTCTCCGTCTGACTTATTTCACTTAAGCATTATACCCTCCACGTTCATCCACATTGTTGCAAATGGCAGAATGGCATTCTTTTTATGGCTGAATGATATTCCACTGGATACTGCACTAATTTAGTGGGTTTTTTTTTTTAGTTTTATTTTATTTTTTAACTTTACAATATTGTATTGGTTTTGCCATATATCAACATGAATCCGCCTCAGGTAAACACGTGTTCCCCAACCTGAACCCTCCTCCTTCCTCCCTCCCTGTACCATCCCTCTGGGTCGTCCCAGTGCACCAGCCCCAGGCATCCAGTATCATGCATCGAACCTGGACTGGCGACTCATTTCATATATGATATTATACATGTTTCAATGCAATTCTCCCAAATCATCCCACCCTCTCCCTCTCCCACAGAGTCCAAAAGACTGTTCTATACATCAGTAAGTCAGCTCTGGAAATCCTCAGTGTAGACCCAGCTCAGAAGCTTATCATCAGGAAAATGGACAGGCTGAAATCAGCTAAGTCTTTAGCAATAAGCCTTTAATAACATCAAAATGATTGATAGTAGTGATATTTAGGGAAGAAATGGGCTTCCCTTGTGGCTCAGCTGGTAAAGAATCCACCTGCAATGCGGGAGACCTGGGTTCAATCCCTTGATTGGAAAGATCCCTGGAGGAGGAAAGGCTACCCCTCCAGTATTCTGGCCTGGAGAATTCCAGAGACTGTATAGTCCTTAGGGTTGCAAAGAGTCGGACACGACTGAATGGCTTTCACTCACTTTGGTGTTTGTCTAAATCTTACTCTTCCTTGGCTCACTGTTTAAACAAAATTAATGCTTATAGATTATGAACAACTTACGCAAAATTAAAATACTTATGTTTTGTAGAAAAGTCAATAACTGCTTGTATTCGTTTTTTTCAACAGATTCAGTTACTTACAGTAAAAAAAAAATTTCATTATATGCCCTAAGATAACACTTAAACCAGAAAAGTAAGCCAGGGAGGCTTGAAAACTAGCACAGAATCTTAAGAATTCCTTCAGGGAGATCTCACAGTTTCACATAGTCCATCAGGATCATAGTTACATTGATCTAGATGTTTCTTCAAAACTGTTTTTGTTTTGGGGTTTTTCAATTTACCAATGAAGGTAGGTTCTCATTTCTAAAATACTCTCATGTCGAGTAGGCTACGAACCCTTTCTATATCGCTACTCTTTTTCCTACCAGAGAACATAATCACCATGTTTTTGTAAATGACTGTTTTTGTTTGTCCGTTTCTGTTTTGCCCACACACATTCCAAACTCTGAGCTCCTTGAGATTAGCCATGATATGCAGCCATTTTATATTATGGTTTTCAAGTCATAATCACCATCGGAGACCGGGCACATAGTAGTTCCTTAGTAAATGTTCTCAGAAAGACAGTTGCAGGACAAGTCCAGCGAGCAGGTGTTTTTGCATGTTTTCCATAAACTAAAGTTATAGAGTGAGTTTCCTAAGACTGACTATGCTGTCGTTGTTTAGTTGCTAAGTCATATCTGACTCTTTGCCACCCCATGGACTGTAGCCCACCAGGCTCCTCTCTCCCCGGGATTTCCCAGGCAAGAATACTGGAGTGGGTTACCATTTCCTTCTCTAGGCTGACTATAGGAATGCCTAAATAAAAAGGGTGAAAAGAACACATAACCCTGGCATGTGAATACTGTTTTCTTTTCTAAATCAGGTTTTATTTAAAATAAAAAATCGGACAGCTAACTCTCCTCTCTGAGAAGAGCTTGGGGATAGAGACCAGAGCTGCATCACCTGCTGAGCTCTCTTCCAGCACATCTCCATTGCCTCCTGTGACCTCCAGGGCAGAGATGGAGCAGAAGGATGTTACAGGGAGAGGCGTGGTGGGTGGGGGGCAGGAGATGAGGGCTGATCACGTAATTTAGGAATACTCTCAGCCCTGCAGTATTGGAAGTGTTTAATACTATTTAAATATAAATCTGATCATATCCATGTACATACAGAACCGCCATCATATTTAACACCTATTAATCCCCCCCACAGAAGGTCTGCATGCTTGGGGAAACAGTACTTACTTTCTGCCTCTCTCATCAATCACTGTTTAAAAATCTTTCTGTCCTTCCCTCTCTGGAAAGTGTTGCTTTATCTCATCTTGATTTTCAGAAATTGAAAATCACATTTAAGTCCTGACTCTCCCAAGAGGCTTGTATGGTTGGCATAGGAAGCTGAGTGGTACCTTTATCAGAAGGAGGTGTCAACTGTGTGTCTACAAATCACATCCAGATGAAGTCTGCTTCCAGAAGCCACCACTGCTCCTATTCGGAAAATAACACCCTGGTGCCTGGTGACCAGTAGGGAGGTGGAGACAGTGCAAGTGTAAAATACACCAGCAGCACCTACCAGAGTAAAGCGTTCTTCAGCTGCACGTGGGGCTTCCTACTAACACTGGTGGCTTATTTAGCGATGCGGGTTAACCTCTCATCCCAGTGAATATGGCTTTGTTGTTGTTTAGTTGTAAAGTCGTTCGATTTAATCTTCAGGGGCTAGGATTGTCATCCTCACTCTACAGATACAGAAGGGTCAGCCCGAGACCCTCCCGTCTCAGCCTGGCCACTTCTGAGCTGTGTGGCCTTAGGGTCCTTTACCTCCCGGGTTAGAATATGCACAGCAAGGAGTTTCCATCACTGTTACCATGAGCTAAACGTGGGGCACAGGGCAGAGGTGACGTAGCTACGTGGTGTGTGTTCAATCGCTCAGTCGTGTCCAACTCTTTGGGACCCCGTGGACTGTAGCCCACCAGGCTCCTCAGTCCATAGGATTTCCTAGGCCAGAATACTGGAGTGGGTAGCCATTGCCTCCTCCAGGGGATCTTTCCCACCCAGAGATCAAACCCACATCTCCTTCATTGGCAGATAGATTCTTTACCACTGAATCACTAGAGAAGCCCAAATACACACTTAGCTTAAACTAAAACTGCTTTTTCCTGAGGGCACAAGCTGTAGCTTTGGGATTTGAAATAGGATCTTTTTACAGAAGCCATGATTATTTTCCTGTGAAAAGCTTACCGCACAGCTTAACTGAACAAACAACATTAAACACACTGAGAGTTAGTTTATTTATTGAAAAGAATTAAATAGATCTAGTCTTCACTTTAGACTCTGTTATTTAATATTTGTATCACACTGAACATGACTCCCTTCTCTCATAAGAACTGGACTAATAAGATATATCTCAGGGTTTTGCTAAAAGGATGTAGTAACACGAGGAATGTACAGCTCCTGGCCTTGTATACAGCACAATACAGGACAGATCTATTTATCTAATCCCCTGACACACACCCAAGAAAAATGAGGGTGGATTATAGTAAACAGTATAATGAGAGATTGGTGAATGAACAGAAAACACAATGGCAGTGCAATGAAAAGAAAGAGGGATACAGATGTTCTATAATGAAGCACCCAATCAAGGCGTCCGGGAGCCAGACCGAAGACACTCAGGATAGTGTCTTTAGGCCAAAACATCTAGGAGTCAACTCCAGTCTCACACAATCCTGGACCACCACCATCCTGATCACCATAATCTTCATCATTATGCTTGCTCAGATCTCAAGGCGCTTAACAACTAACAAAATCCTGGGACTTCCCTGGTGGTCTGGAAGTTAAGACTTCACCTTCCAATGCAGAGGATGCAGGTTCGACCCCTGGTCAGGGAGCAAGGATCCCACATGCCTCGTGGCCAAAGGACCAAAACATAAAACAGAAGCAATATGGTAACAAAAATCAATAAAGACTTAAAAATTTTTTTTACAAAGTTCCTTTTCCCACTGGATTGTCACAAGAGTCCTGAGATTTAATTGGGGTTCTGTATTATCCTTCACCTACAGAGTGAAAATGTGAGGCTCAGAAAGGTTAGGAGGCTGCCCAAAGTCACAGAGCAAGTGTCAGAAGAACTCAGATCCCATCTCTGCTCTTACAATCCCCCACTCAGTTCATCTCAGTTCTCTGCTACCCTCAAGTCCACAGTCACTCTGCATGACAATGAACCCACCTTTAAAGGCTGACTTCCCTCAGGAAGTAGTAAGGGTGATGCATTCCTGTGACATAGCTCCTGGTTTTCTCCACATCTCTGTTTTTTTTTCTGGAGAAGGTTTCTACAAAGCCTCCTTCAATTGCTGAGGAAATTGGCTTCCTAACTCACTATTAATTACTCGGAAGAACCCTGGCCTATTACAGAGTATCAACACCAGGCGGAGTCCCTCTGTTAATTTATTCATTCCTTCATTCTGCATTCTGGCTGATGGACCCTCTTGGCATTATAAATCCAGAGCAAGTAATTAACAAGCACACTTTGAACCCAATTCTCTTTCTTTTTTTCTTCCTAACTACCTCTGCCTTCTTTGATTTGGTTCATTCTCTTAATTAACTTATGTGCCTGCCAGACTTGTTTCCTCATGTCTGTGTAAACTGGGGCACTCTGGAAGCATGAGAGTGAAGCTGACTTTATGGCAAAGAGGCAAAAAAGGTCATGGCCACCACCACCACTGCAGCAGCGTGAACTCCAAGAAAAAGCAATTAACAACAACCTCCACTATTACAAACTCACCACTCACTAAACAATCACCACATCCTTTACTTCTCATCCTCATCATCCCCTTGTGAGAAAGGTACCAAGGCCATGCCCACTACAGAAATGGGTGTGCATGTGTGTGTGCTAAGTCGCTTCAGTTGTGTTCAACTCTTTGTGACCCTATGGACCATAGCCTGCCAGGCTCCTCTGTCCATGGGGTTCTCCAGACAAGAATACTGGAGTGGGTTGTCATGCCCTCCTCCAAGGGATTTTCCTGACCCAGGGATAGAACCCACGTCTCTTATGTCTCTTGCATTGGCAGATGGGCTTTTTACCACTAAAGCCACCTGGGAAGCAGATGGGCAATTAGCCTCAAAGAAGGTTAAGAGGTCTGCTCAAGCTCTTAAAGCTAGGAAGTTACTTCAAAACTATTATCTGTCCTACCAAGATGTTCTTATAGGGATGGCCTAAAAGTTGGGTGGACAGCAGTCCAGTATTGAGTGTCCAGTGATGCCTAATCATGGGTGGCCCTGAGAACAAGAGGGATGAATAAAACTCAGAGGGTAGATAGAGAATTAGATACAGAGGAGCTGGGCTCTTCTCCAAGTCCATCAATTCTGGTTTACCAACCTCTCTGTAACTGACCTCACACAGGGCTTCGTGGTACAGAAGCTGGGATGCAGAAAAGTGACCAGCAAGCAATCAGGAATTTTTCCAGACTCCAGACAACTAAGTAAATCCAAAGTGAAAATGTCAGACCCAGTGGAAGACTAGAGAAACTCAAAAAACTCAAGGCAGGGGCCAGGTCATATGGTGGGGCTTCAGGAAAAGTGTCTAGGTTCCCTCGGGGTGAGTCAGCCATCGGGCCCATAGTTGCAGAGGCAGTCAAGCTTCTGGATGGAAAACACCCTGCAGGACAGAGGCTCAGACCACAGTCTTCAGGGTCAGACACTCCTGAGCCTGATCTTGATTGTACTGCTCTGTTCATGCGCTGTTTCCTTAACTCACTTGACATGTGTGAGTTCTGGTTCTCTTCTCTGTAAAAGTGGAAAGATGGAGCCAGTCTCATGATGGCAGGTGGGCTATGACAAAGTGAGTTAGTGTGTTTAGAGACCTGAGCATGGTACCTGCCGCATGGTCAGCAGCTTTAAGGTGGTTTCCACTTTGATCACGGCTCATTCTAAGACTGGACAGAGCTGGACTTGGGCTTGATGGGTGCACGAATTATCACTGTGTGTGTGTGTTCAGTTGTGTCTTGATTTTTTGCAATGCTATGGACGTGAGTTTGAGTGAACTCCGGGAGTCAATGATGGACAGGGAGGCCTGGGGTGCTGTGATTCATGGGGTCGCAAAGAGTTGGACACGACTGAGCAACTGAACTGAACTGATGGACTGTAGCCCCCAGGCTCCTCTGTCCATGGGATTCTCCAGGCAAGAATACTGGAGTGGGTTGCCATTTCCTCCTCCAGGGGATGTTCTTGACCCAGGGTTTGAACTCATGTCTCTTGCTTGGCAGGCAGATTCTTTACCACTGCACCACTGGGGAAGCCTCCATTTATCACCCATGTGAGCAATGATTCTCGGCCAAGGCTGAGGCATGAAGGCTTACTCATTCCTTACCTGTCTCCTCCATTACTTGCTGCGATGATGCTTATATCAAGAGCCTAAGAAAGAACATGTTAGTTGATCATTAATTTACTTTCCTGATACATTTAAATGATCTATATAAGGTTTTTTATACAAAGAAATGAATCAATTTATAAAAGCATTTATACCTCCAATGGCCCTAAACATTGATTATCCTCAATAGCATTTGACAGTCCTGAGTCTGGACTCCAGATAGGATAGCTCAGGAAGGAGAGACGTAAACCTCCTTATGTCCACAAGGAAGGTTTGAACACAGTCGTGTCTAACCCAGCTGGTTAGAGCTGCAGTGACCTTGGCATTAATCTAACCCCCAAACAGAGGCTGCTAGGGGATCGATCACCCAGGCCACAGATCTGGTTAACGTTAAGAATCAAGGTCTCAGCTCGCTCCTCTGTCCTGAGCTCCAGTCCTCCATGCGGAATTTTTCAAAAATGACTATTGGAATAAAGAAAAGTAAGAGGACCACAGAGCCTCTTACTGTGAATATTCTATCCATAGAATAGAATATTCTATCCAGAATAGCCAAAGGATCTGATCTTCTCCAGGGTAAGATCATGGACTTGCATCTTTTAACCCCTTGGTGAGAAGGCTGCTGGAACATGGGTGACAAAGTTCATGGAGCCAGGGCTCTTCTTCCTGGACATACAATTTCCTGAGTGAGGAAGGGGCTGTATATCCTGATGCTTCTGAGAGGGGTTTTGAATTCGCCCAGATGAATCTTAAAGTGCCTTCCCAAGGTCTGTTGAGTTAAATACATGGGCTTCCCAGATGGTGCTAGTGGTAAAGAACCTGCCTGTGAATGCAGGAGACATAAGAGACTTGGGTTCGATCCCTGGGTTAGGAAGGGGGAGGGCATGGCAACCCACTCCAGTATTCTTGCCTGGAGAATCCAATGGACAGAGGAGCCTGGCGGGCTACAGTCCATGGGATTGCAAAGAGTTGGACACGACTGAAGGGACTTAGCATCCATAACTATGACCCTTTCCTCTCTTATGCACCCGTGTTATCCTCTGCCTCGGGGGCCACAAGGACACAGGAGGGAGGCATCAACCCTCCTGTTTCTACACCTTTGCTGAGAATTGCTTCTCCTTGTGCTTGTGGCCAACAGTTTTCCACTGAAGCAGATGGAAAATAGGGCAGTAATCACAGGCTGAGGTCGAGGCCACAGACTTCATTTGTGGGTGTTATCTAATATGTGGTCAAATCTCAGCTGATCAGAAGGCTTGGGCAGGAGATGGTATTGAGCTAGAATTGTTCCATAGAGTGATTATCGATTATGCCTCTAATAGTACTGCAGCACATTGACCGTGAATCCAATTAGACGTAATTATACACTTTACACGAACGTGTCCAATTGAAAGGGGTGGAATTTGCAGAGACTCCAGCAATTCTTGAGTGATCATGGGATATGCCTAAAGAGAGGGGAGTTACTGAGATTTGCCCAGGGAAGTATTAGACTCTGCAAGGCTCTGTTGGCAGGAAGTGTTTGTTGTTAACGGATGTCAGAATCCAAGAAACCTCAGAAGGATGGCAGGCAGCCAAGTCCAGTAGACAGACAGATGCCAGTCACTGCAATCATCATCATCATCATCTCGACAACAGCTATTATTTTATTAGGTACTTTCTATGTTCCAGACACTGAGCTGAGCATTTTACAGATAGCATCTGATTCAACGCTCTTGGACAAAGGCTGGCAAACTACAGCCCAAGGGCTCGATCCAGCCTGCCCTGTTTTTGTAAATAAACTTTACGAGCACACAGCGGTGGCCTTTTATTTGCATACAATCCATGGTGCATTTCACCATGTGGTCAGAGTTTGAATTTGTCCCAACCCGTCCCCTTTAGGAGAGGGCTATTGTGCCTAGCACGCCCCTGCCACGTTGCCAATTCTGCCCTCCAGACTTCACTTTCCCTCCCTCCAGCCTGGAGTTCTCAGCTTGCTTCAGGACAAAGACTTCGATGACTGTGTTTCTGACAAACTGTGGAACAAAGAAACTACTCTGTTCAATTGAACCCATTTTCCCTCGAGATAATTCTTGAGTGTACAAGTCACTGGAAGTTAAAAGCTAAGCCTTTTGGAGGATCATGTAATAATAGACCAAACTCAACTGCTTGACTACATATAAATACAATGAGATAGATCCCGCTGATGGAATGGAAAGCAACCCATCAGAGGCATCATTGCCGTCCAGTGTTCATGACACAATGCTAGGCGTAAAGAGAATAATGGAAAAGTGAGTCTTTATAATAAATTCAGTCGTCACAATACTTCCACTGTGATGCCAGGAAC
The DNA here is from genome assembly GCF_032452875.1 of Bos javanicus. Lineage (NCBI taxonomy): Eukaryota > Metazoa > Chordata > Mammalia > Artiodactyla > Bovidae > Bos > Bos javanicus. The sequence goes on from NC_083881.1 coordinate 6,013,031, forward strand.
ATCATCTGCAGTGATGTTCTCCACCTTCAGGGGTTCCCTGGTGGCTCATTTAAGGCAAAATACCAGTGAGGGCTGACTTTTTTTTTGGCTTCCCTGGTGGCTCTGTCGTCAAGAATCCACTTGCCAATGCAGGAGATACAGGTTCAATCCCTGGGTGGGGAATATCCCTGGCTTGGGAAGATTCCCCTAGAGAAGAAAATAGCAATCCACTCCATTATTCTTTCCTGGGAAATCCCAAGGACAGAAAAGCCTTCTGGGCTATAGTTCATGGGGTCACAAAGAGTTGGGTACAACTGAGTAGGCAAGCACAGCAAATAAGGAGGCTATTGATGGGAGATAAAGTCAGAGAGATGAGGAAGTCTCCAATGTAAGACTGTGTTTGCCATGCCCATTAAGGACTTGAGATTATTCTGAAAACTCTTAAGGCAATGTCTCTAATTGACTGGGGAGAATGGGCAGTAGGGGAGCAAAATAAAAATGCAAAAATGACACAGCTGTGATGATAGATGAACACAAAGTTAAACCACTTTGGGGACTTCCCCGGCAGTCCAGTGGCTACGCATTCATCTTCCAATGCAGTGCATGCAAGTTCAATGCCTGGTCAGGGAGCTAAGATGTCACATGATTTGAGGCCTGAAAACCAAAACAGGAAATACAAGCAATATTGTAACAAATTCAATAAAGGTTTTAAAAATAGTCCACATCAAAAAAAAAATAATAATGATCTTAAAATATATTAAACTACTTTGATTTATTTGGGGTTAGACTTTTTAAAATATTGTCTCTATTTGAAATTCTCTTCATGTTTCCTATATAATTATAGCTGTTAAAAAATAATTCAATTACTCCCAGCCAAAAAAACATAAAATGAAAATGATGAGGCCATCAGCTAGACTGGATAAGTACCATCCAGCGACACTTCCTTTCCTGAAGGAAGCTCCGGCCCCAAGCCTGCAGCTCCTCCCTCCACTCACTTGCCCTGCTCCGAGGTTCTGGTTCCTGCCCGGAGCTCCTCCGGGCTCCAGATTGTACCCAATGAACAGCTTTCGCCATTGATTAAATGCTGCCGCTCGCCCAGAGCCATTAATCAATTTCACCAGCTGTTTACAGCTTTATTTACTACAAAGGAAGCAAGGTAATCCCTGTAAACTCAATAGATCTAAATTAACTGCGTGTTCAGGAGCCAGCTTAGAAAGAATTATTGCTCCCTGACTCAGGGGGACAGAGAAGAAGAATGAACACAGGAGCCTGTGACAGAGGGTGACAGAGGCTGTGACTCACTCCCTGGTGTCCAGAGGGGTCATATCACAGGGGGCACTTGCTGGTTGAGTCTCTATTAACCAGGTCGTTGAGCCGAGAGTCCAGCTAAAGCCTTTGCTTGTTTGGAATCAGCATTTCCTGCCATTCATCTTGCATCTTTCATTTCTTTCTTCCCACTCCTCAGCCCAGAATTGCCTTCCATCCCTTTTATTCTATAGGAAGCATCCCTCTGCCGTGATAACAGTTTTTTCTACATTCTTTCATTTGTGAATAATCATGATAATCTTTGATTTGTTTATATCTCTTTCATGAAACTATATTCAGTCCAAATTGACTAGGCAACAGCTGAATGCCTGGGGAAGAAACTAATATTTATATGCCAGGAATGAGTCATATAAATGCTTTTATGTAATTGGATGTTTTTTTTTATCTGCTAGAACAACCCCGTAAGATAAATGTTAATGTTCTCATTTTAAAGATAAGAATACTAAGGCTCAAAGAGATGAAATGCTTTGCCTAACATAACAAAATTGCCTAGTAGATGACCCTGCTGGTCTTCACCCTGATTTTCCAATACAGTAAGTCCCCTACATATGAATGAATTACTATTTGAGAATGCATTCATGTCCAATTTGTCCTTAAATTCAACAAAGTTAGCCTAGGTACTCAACTAACACAGTCAGCTATATATTACTGTATTGTAATAGGTTTATAATACTTCCCATGCAAATAATGCATGGAACACATTAGACACAAAGAATAAACATTTTTAATGTTTAACATTTTTACTCTTACATTACAGAACCCTGAAAAGTAGAGTGGTGGTTTAGGTGCTAAGTCATGTCCAACTCTGCATTCACATGGACTGTAGCCAACCAAGCTCTTCTGTCCATGGGATTCTCCAGGCAAGAATACTGGAGTGGGTTACCATTTCCTTATCCAGAGGATCTTCCCAACCCGGGGATCAAACCTGGGTCTTCTGCATGGCAGGCAGCTTCTTTACCATCTGAGCCACCAGGGAAATTCTAAAAGTGTAGTACTAGAGTACAATGGAGAAGGCAATGGCAAGCCACTCCAGTACTGTTGCCTAGAAAATCCCATGGATGGAGGAGCCTGGTAGGCTGCAGTCCATGGGGTCACTACGAGTCGGATGTGACTGAGTGACTTCACTTTCACTTTTCGCTTTCACACAATGGAGAAGGCAATGGCAACCCACTCCAGTGTTCTTGCCTGGAGAATCCCAGGGACAGCAGAGCCTGGTGGGCTGCCATCTATGGGGTCGCACAGAGTCGGACACGACTGAAGCGACTTAGCAGCAGCAGCATCAGAGTACAATAGCTGGCATAGAGGGGCTGACATCAAGTGAACAGGCAAGAAGAGTTACTAACTGGAGGAGAGAGAGGAGGTGGGAGATGGTAGAGCCGAAGGATCGTCAGCAGTTGGAGACAGAGGGCAAGCTGCAATTTCACTCATGCCTGATGTAATGGGACATGCAAACCCACGTTCGCATATTTGAAAGTTCACAACCTGAAGGTTCATATGGAGGGGACTCACTGTACGTGCTTCTCCTTGGTCATCCTTCTAGGTCAGAGCACCCAGTGCTTAGCACTGTAGGGTCAACTCACTCCCAAGTACACAGAGAAGGTGAGGAAAAGGAAATCCAGGGTGACTTGGGGTCAATAACCCCCTTTTGCTATTTTGCCTGACCCCCACCCAGAGCCCCTGCTTCTAGGACCCCTTAACTGCCCACTTCTCTCAGCCCATCCTTTTACCGACTCGCTCTCACCTCTTCCAACCTCCCACCATCACTACTGCACAGTCTAGACTTTTAAACCTCAAAAGGCTTGTGATACCACCACTAGGCAAACCTGCCTTTGCCTAGGCTCTTTCTTCTAAAATGCTGTGGCTTCCTTGCCTCCCTGGTGAGGTCCTGCAAAACTTCCAGATCTATCTCTGCCACCACCTTGAAAGTGAACCTTGCCTCTTCAGCCCTTTCCTGTCCTAGAGGGGTTAAGCATCCCAGATCTGAGCACCTCACACCTCCACATCTATTGCCCTGTTGTATTTATCCTCAGGTCTCTGCTCCTCAAACGTGTGACTGGCATGGGATTTGTGTCAGTCACTTCACTTCCCAGGTGGCACTAATGGTAAAGAGCCTGCTTGCCAACACAGAAAATGGAAGAGAGGTGGGTTCCATCCCTGGGTCAGGGAAGATCCCCTGGAGGAGGGCATGGCAACCCACTCCAGTATTCTTGCATGGGTAATCCCACAGACAGGGGAGCCTGCTGGGGTAGGCTATAGTCCAGGGGGTCACACAGAGTCAGACATGACTGAAGCGACTTAGCACACACACACACTTCACTGAAGGGCATGAAAGCAAGGAAGAAGACTCTGCCCTTCAAATGCCCTAGGGAGACAGGCCTTAAATACAGGCAGAGCCCTGAGACAGATAAACAAGCATATGAGTTTGCATCATCACAAAATTATTATCTTTTCCAAAGATGACAACCTCATCTTTTTCAAAGTGTCATGACATCAGGCAAAACAGCAACAGGGGGTTATTTATCCCAAGTCCCTGCGGTTCTCCCTTCTCTCCCCTTCCATGCATGTGTTTGTTCCTGGCAAGCTAAATAGGAGCAGATGGATGACATAGCACCCTTCGCTTCCTCCAGAGTCTGAATCCAGTGTAAATTCCAGTCACAGTGTAATTGCATGCACTTGCTGTCTTCACACCCTTCCCACCCTGAGCTAAAAATGTTCACGTCCATCTTTCTCAGTGGAATCATCATGACCTGCCATCAGCCTCTGAGGTCAGAGGTTCCCTGTGCTAAGAGATGTTCTCATGTCCTGTCAGCTGCACTAACCTATGAACAAGCCGGCCAGGGCTCACCAGGATGCTCCGCCCTTTCACACAGATGCTGCTGAAACTGTCTAGAGCCCAGGTGTGTGAAGTGCCATGGGTACAATTTACAAGCATCGGACAGTAGCCCTGGCATCTCTTGATCCAGACAAAAGACAGTAATTATGACTCATCAAAAAGAGTTTTAACTGGTGCTCAGGACTCTGCTCTTCAGTTTTTTAGGTTGTTTTTGTTACTCATGCCTCTTGAGTCTTCTGCAAATAGGAGACTCACAATACACAGATACAGAGAGGGTGTTTTGTTTATCAACATGCTGGTAAAAATAAAAACATGAAGTCAGCTAGAGCAGGGTGTAGCTCCAAGCTCAGCTATTTTCTAAACACTTGATTTGGGAAGTTATTTAACCTCTTTCAAACTCAGTTTTCCTCTAAAAAGAGTTATCATATGATCCAGTAATCCCACTCCTGGACATGTATCTGGACAAAACTATAATTCAAAAAGATACATGCACCCCTATGGTCATAGCAGCATTATTCACAATAGCCAAGACATGGACACAATGCAAATGTCCATCAGCAGATGAATGGGTAAAGAAGATGTTGTATACACACACACACACACACACACACACACACACACACACAATGAACTACCTTTCAGTAATAAGAAAGAATGAAATAATGTCATTTGCAGTAACATGGACGCACCTAGCGATGATCATACTAAGTGAAGTAACTCAGGAAGACAAACACTATATGATATCACTTACATGTGAAATCTACAATATAACACAAATGAACTTATCTGTCGAACAGTAACAGGCTCACGGACACAGAGGACAGAATTGTGGTTGCCAAGGGTGGGAGAGGAAGGACGGGTTGAAAGTTTGGCATGAGCAGATGCAAACTATTATATGTAGAATGGATAAACCACAAGGCCTTACCATATAGCACAGGGAACAGTATTCAATATCTGGTGGTAAATTATAATAGAAAAGAAGATGAGGAAGAATATATATTTATATGTAACTGAATTACTTTCTGTATAGCAGAAATTAACAGAATATTGTAAATTATACTTTAGTAAAATAAATTTCAAAAAAGAAAGAAACTCAGTTTTCCAGTTCTGTAAAGTGGAGACAGAGCATCTTCCTCACTGAGCTCATTAATTCAATGAATCATTAATTCAATGATTAAATGAGGTTAAAAAAAAAAAAAGGTGCTCAAATAAAGTTCCCTGCGCGAATTAAGACCTCAGTAGCTAAAACAACTCATAGGCTTGTCAGAAAGGTTGAGTGAGCAAAGGAACACAAAGTGCCTGGAATGGCTGAACAGCAGCTAATTCCTCTTTCTTGGCCCCCTCCCCAGGGAGGTTAGGGAGGTGATACAGAAAAGGCAGTGGCAACCCACTCCAGTACTCTTGCCTGGAAAATCCCATGGGCGGGATTGTAGCCTGCAGTCCATGGGATCACGAAGAGTCAGACACGACTGAGTGACTTCCCTTTCTCTTTTCACTTTCATGCATTGGAGAAGGAAATGGCAACCCATTCCAGTGTTCTTGCCTGGAGAATCCCAGGGACAGGGGAGCCTAGTGGGCTGCCATCTATGGGGTTGCACAGAGTCAGACATGACTGAAGCAACTTAGCAGCAGCAGCAGCAGCAGTGGGGTAAAAAAGCTACTTTTCAAATAGGAACCTTCTAGGCAATTTAGCAATCAGTAGGTGGTGGTAGTTTAGTTGCTAAATCGTGTCCGACTCTTGTGACCCCATGGACTGTAGCCTGCTATGTTTCTTTGTCTATGGGATTTCCCAGGCAAAAATACTGGAGTACGTTCCCATTTTCTTCTCCAGGGGATCTTCCTGACCTAGGGATCGAACTCACGTCTTCTGCATTGCAGGCAGATCCTTTACCATTAAGCTACCTGGGAAGCCCTTAGCAACCAGAATCGGGAGACAAAAGCATTCCTAATCATCAGCCTAGCAATAATATTAGAAGACATCTATCCTAGGAAATGTCCCCACTCCCCAAATAAGACAAGCTATGTGGTAGAGTTGTTAAATATCAGTGCGAAAATATTTAGAGGAGCATAATATCTAACAGAGATTTGTTCGTTAAAGTCAGTGGCATGATAAGTAGGCATTAGGAAGCATTCTTATAAGTATGCTACAGACCCATGAAAAAATTACCACGTTGAGTCCCTAAAGTGAGATGGAAAATTGTATACAGTCTGATTGCAAGAGTGTAAAATTATATAGGCATCTGGACAAGCCAAGAAATGAACCTACAAGAATGAAAATCATCGTTTTAGGGTGATGAGATGGAGGGTGATTTGAGGTCTATTTTCCCTCCTCTTTCTCTTCTGTGGTGACACTGACTTTACTGCGGAGAAAGGGAAAGAGAAATAAGCACCTTCCGCTACTCAGGCTTTGACCTCAGCTTCAGCTAAAGTGTTCTGGCCCCTTTGCTTCTCTTGCAGGAAAACGGGGCCTGAGTGCCAGGCGAAGATAACAGTAATCGGAAGTTTTCCGGGCGTAATAACCCCTTTTTGAGACAAACTCTCTTTCTTTAAACAAGACACAACAATCCTCTAAAGATAATGGTCCTCCCTCACTCTTCTTTTTGTCACCTCCGGGCCATTTCTGTCACCAAAGTAATCGTTTTAAAGCATATGTCTCATCACTTCACTCTCCAGCCACGAGACACTCGGCTTGTGTCAGAATCTTCTGATAAAGCCCAGAAGCTCTCAAACAGCTTTACTCCAGCCGTCTACTTCTGTCTAGTCCTCAATCAGGTCCGGGCTCTCACCCTCAGACCTTCACCCGTGCCCATCCTTCTGCTCCAAATTCTCTCCCTCTCATTTCTTCTTTCAAATCTCATCTTAGCAGTGAATTCCTGGGACTTCCCCGACTGTCCAGTGGTTAAGACTTTACCTTTCAAAGCAGGGACTGCAGGTTTGATCCCTAGTTGGGATCCCTAGTATGGGAGCTAAGACTCCACATACCTTGAAGCCAATAAGTCAAAACAGAAGCAATATTGTAACAAATTCAACAAGGACTTAAAAACAAAAATGGTCCAGGGCCTCCCTGGTGGCTCAGTGGTAAAGGATCTGCCTGCCAATGCAGGAGACAAGGGTTGCATCCCTGATTCGGGAAGATCCCACATGCTGTGGGACAACCAAGCACGTGAGCCACAGCCATGGAGCCTGTGCTCTGGAGCCCGGGAGCTGCAACTGCTGGAGCCTGTGTGCCCTAGAGCCCATGCTCTGCACCAAGAGAAGCCACTGCAAAGACAAGCCCAGGCACTGCAACTAGAGAGGGAGTCGCCCCCACCCACCGCAACTAGAGAAGAGCCTGAAGACCCAGCCTTGCACTGTGTGCTGTGCTAAGTCGCTTCAGTCATGTCTGACCTTTTGCAACCCTATGGATTGTAGCCTGCCAGGCTCCTCTGTCCATGAGATTCTCCAGGAGAGAATACTGGAGTATGTTGTCCTTTCCTTCTCTAAGGGATCTTCCCAACCCAGGGATCGAACCTGTGTTTCTTACATCTCCTGCAGTGGCAGGCAGGTTTTTTTTACCATTAGTGCCATCTGGGAAGCCTGAAGATCCAACACAGCCATAAATAAATAAAACTTTTAAAAAATAATCCACATTAAAAAAAAAAAAAACTTAAAAAATAAAGTGAATTCCTGACATCTCAGCATGGCCTCTCTTGCCCAAAACAAATACACAAGCCTGAGCATGAAGCCATATGTGTTTTCTAAATGCTCCTGCTATATTTTTTTCATGGCACCTAATATACACATGACAGTGAGCTGGGTGATAGAGTGATATTTTCTGAGGAAACAGAGGCTTAGAGCGCAGAGGAAGCTGGTCTTAAATCGCTGAGGTGGACAAGCTGAGCTGGGAAGGAGGAGACGCAGGATGCAGGGCTCCGAGGCTGAGCCCTTTGTAGTCCAGCCCGAGCCCATTTAGGGTCACCAGGAGCCTGAACAAACGCTCTTCCTTTTCTCTCCCTGGCATGTCTGATCAGTACGATCATAGTAGATGGCTTTGGGGAAAGATACAACTCACCACATAAAAATGTGGGGGAAAGATACAACTCACTATGTAAAAAGATGTGGGCTTCCCTGAAAGCTCAGTTGGCAAAGAATCCGCCTGCAATGCAGAGACCCTGGTTCGATTCCTGGGTTGGGAAGATCCAATGGAGAAGGGATAAGCTCCCCACTCCAGTATTCTGGCCTGGAGAACTCCATGAACTCTACAGTCCATGGAGTCGAAAAGAGTCAACCCAACTGAACGACTTTCACTTTCACATAAAATTAGTTCAGAGAAGTTGCTCCTGCCTTCAAGGAGACATACAGTCTTTTGTTTTCAAGACCATCTTAGTCAGAATATTTCATTCCATTGTCATGACACCTTTGAAGATGGGTGAGGAAATTTCTCAAGTTACCCAGACCCAGACTGGTCTCTATCATAGAGTTTATGCAACATTAACCATCCAGCTTGATTTACTGTATGGTTATTTGAAGATATTTTTGATTTACAGTCACAAGTCCAGTAACTCCCTACAGACATGTGTGCCTTCCTGACTAGGCTGTGAGATTCCAGAATTACAAGAAGACTCTATTCTGGGCTTTCTTGGTGTCTCCAATGGTAAATAAGCTGCCTGTAATGAGAGAGACCTGGGTTCGATCCCTGGGCTGGGAAGATTCCCTAGAGAAGAAAATGGCTATGCACCCTAGTATTCTTCAGTATCCTTGCCTGGAGAATTCCACAGACAGAGGAGCCTGGTGGGCTATAGTCGATGGGGTCATGAAGAGTTGGACATTACTGAGCAACAACTTCCTTCATTCTGGGAACTGCAGTGTGTAGAATAATGTTTGGTTTGTTGTGGGTGTACAATAAAAAGCATGTGACAAACATATAAGTGAATTAAACAATAAACAAATGAATATATGGAACCAAAACACTCTCAGTTATTTCAAAAAAATCACCAAATTTTAGCAAAAGATGTGCACCTACTCCAGTGGGTCTTACACTTGAAATCTCTTGGGCACCCCTAAGAAAAGTGGGACAAGAAAATTCAAATTTCAATAATGAAGTTTTTTCACTTGAGGTAGTTGATACAGATGCAAATACTGTGGCTAAATTGTAAGAATACCTGGACTCTTAGTTATGCATACACAGAACAGAGGTATCACTTTCAGCTTTTCATAAATGTTCATTTAATAAAAACACAAAATTTGAAAATTCTCACAGAACACTCAACTACTCCAAGAATATGCTCCCCAATCTCATAGATCCATGAATCCCAGCGTACCAAGAAACACTTGGGTACCACCACCTTCGGCTCACAGAGCAACAGACCCTAAACGTGAATGACTTTCCCAATGTCACATACCCCTTTAACGGCAGAGCAAATTCTAGAGGGCAGGTGTTGGGACTCCTAGAACAGTGCTCTGTTCCACAAACTGAATGACCAGCAATCGGTCTGACAGTTGGTTAATGGAATGTTGTCTGTGGCATCAAATTAAGTGGTACAAATACTATATTTGGAAAGCAAACCAATAAACAGAGCCTCATTACCACTGGCTCCCGATTGGCTGGCCCCTGGTCCCCAGCTCCATCAAGGTCATTGGAAAAACCCAATGCAGAGGAAAGAGACCCACTGCTCTTATTCACGAGGCTGTGTGGAATCACTGCTAAAACTCATTGCATGATTTAAGTGCAAGGACTTCAGAGTTTTAAGTTCCCCTGAGGCACTGTGCTTTTTCTTTGTTTGTGAGGGAAAAATGAAGAGTAAGCAAAATTAGTACATTATTTTCTATCCAATACATTTAGAATCATTATGTTGATCAGTGGAGGCTGAAATACACTTTAGTCGTCTACTGCATTTTCAGGATTTGGCTGATACATAATGACACGGATTCAGGCTCAGAACAATAAAATTCAGGGCTGAGATTAATTGGGCAAATGTTTTGCTGTTTGACAGAAAAAGCAGACAATTTTATTCCCAAGTTTCAGTAAGAGAAAGGCACAACAATGAGAGAATGGAAAATCCCAGTGTGTGTATGGTTTTTTTCCTTCTGATATTTTTGCACAGCCCATAGCTAAAAGCAGTAGGTTAATGATCAAAGTCAGCATATATTTTTGCATGATGTGTAAGAATAGAAAGTTATTTGGGCCATAAATTATCAACTAGAAGGGGAAAGCACCAGCACGCTCACCCCTTTTTGCTGGTATTTGCGATGCTCAGGTATTGTGCTGTTTACGAACCTCCTGTGTTCCCTCCTTTGCTGAAAGTTGTCAGGTTGTGCTGTGGTGGCAAAGCCTGCCAGTTCACAAACCCACCCTCTGATATGTGAAAAGGTGAGCCAGCAGGTAAGTGACAATGTATGGGAGCAGCTGCTTCACCCGTACCCTCCCCAACAGGGTGACAGACTCTCCCTGTTTGCTAGGATTTTTGCACTGAAAGTCCCATGTCCAGGATAAACCCTCAGTCCTGAGCAAACTGAGCAAACCATGACCTTGACTCCTAATTTTGCCCAAGAATCTGCCTGTGGACCACTCTCACCTGAAACATACTAGCAAGAGGATTCTGGACTATGCCCTACTATGCCCATTCCAGATGGACTCAGTTGACTCATTACCAGAAGGCTCAGTGGTAAAGAATCTGCCTGCCAATGCAGGAGATGCAGGAGACATGGGTTCCATCCCTGAGTCTGGAAGATCCCCTGGAGTAGGAAATGGCAAACCACTCCAGTATTCTTCCCTGGAAAATCCCATGGACAGAGGAGCATAATGTGCTACAGTCCCTGGGGATCAAAAAGAGTCAGACATGACTGAGCACACAGCATGCTAGACTCATTACAAAGGCACCAGAGAAGCCAACTACTGGTCATCGTTTCCTCTCTTTAAATGCAATTGTTTATTCAAATCACAATAGAAACAATTTTAATATATACAACATAATACGTAGCTAATGATATATATAAAAACAATATTAAAAATTAGTAGCCATGAGTTTTGTCCCTTACTCTATTTTCAATCTCTATTTAACCAAATTTTTGGCTGCCTTTCTACTTTCAGGGATTGCTTATAATTTTCTCTCACCTCCTGTGCTCTTAGATTGAAGAGCTCCAGGCCCCAAGACCAGAGCTGATAGTGGCTGACAGATGTGAGCAGCTTGGGCACAAAAGTCCTTGTGGACATTCTTCCTGCTGTCTTGTCAATTTTCAGCCCGGTTGCTTGAAGCTTTGCCTCGTGTAGATGCCTCTGGCCAAAAGAGACGTATCTAATGACTGGCATGCTAGCCACTCAGGCCCCATGACCCCATTGTCTATGCACCTTCACTGGTGTGTCAGAGGGGAGGGAACTTTTCTCTTCTGGGTCAGAATGCACATGACTGAGGCAAGACAATTTTACAACTGTCATCTCCCTGGTGGCTCAGATGGTAAAGAATCTGCCTGAAATGCAGGAGACTTAGGTTTGATCCCTGGGTCAGGAAGATCCCCGGGAGAAGGGAATAGCTACCCACTGCAGTATTCTTGACTGGAGAATCCCATGGATAGAGGAGCCTGGTGGGCTACAGTCCATGGGGTCGCAAAGAGTAGGACATGACTTGGCAACTAAATAACAAACAATAAACTCTATCCAGCTCTACTACAGGCTGAATTCACTCTAAAACAGGATCAAGAAGTGAGTTTGAAGTGATCCTTTAAGTGTCAGCCTCGCAGGGCACAAAGAAGGCTAGTGAAACTGGAAGGAACCAAAGGAAAAAGTTCAGCTCAGGGCTCCTTACAGTGACATTCAAACCAGCTTTTCCTAATTTCCAATAAGTAAAGGATTATCTTTGCAACAATGTTACTAACCCAGTTAATTAAGCCCTCCAAATCCTTCATTGTCCAATTAACATGGTCAAAACTTTGCAAAGCCCTCTAACTCCAAGATGCATTCAGATCAATATGCCCTTAAAGAATTCATGGATTTATTTTCTCTAGATTTTTTTTCTCAAAAAAAAAAAAAAAAAAGAATGCAAGTAAGGCAGAACAAACGAAAAGAGGCTATAGCCCCCTCATGTCTGCATTCGGAATCTATGCTTTGAGACAATATGGCAAATGAAATCATATAGAAAGGCATTACCAATAATTAGCCTAGTTAAGGCCCTAGAGCCTGAGAGAGGCTGATGAAGCAGTGCAGAGGGGCTGGAGTGGGAAGGGGTGTGTTCGAGCCAACCTGTCTGCCACTTGGGAGCCTGTGACCTTTGACACGTCACTACATCTCTCTCAATCTCCAACCTCCTCACCTGCTCATGGAAACAGTCATTCTTTTACATGTAGTTATGAATTACAGATAAAAAAAATACACCTAAGTACACTTGAGACATTGCAAAATCTATATGAGGATGTATTGATCATTGATGGACAACCAAACCTCAGCAATGGGTGGCAGGTTCTGGGACATCTCAAATTTGTGTCCCAGATATGTGCTGAAAGGAGAAAAGGTCATTACAAAAAATCACTTTGCAACATTTCTTTAAACATTATAAAGAGTGTATATCATTAACTTAGGAATGATAGTATTACATTTGAGCATTTGCCTTTTTATAATGCTTTACTGTTTTTGCCTGTTTCTCTGAACAATCCTGGGAGGTAGACAGAGCACAGTATTACATTTTTTTGTTTTTGTTTTTGTTTTTTTCCTTCTGATTGGTTAGAAAATCCAAAGGTTAGGTTGTTAATGGAAGTAAGAATGCAGTGCAGACAGCTAAGGTCCTAGATAAATCCATGAGATGAGGTTCTCCCAGAAAAACTGGTGTGAAAATTGACCTCTGGAAGTCAAGGCCACTCTCCTATCTTCCAGAAAAAGGAACAGACTCAACCCCTATCTCTGTTCCCATCTGTAAGTTTGACCATCACCATACCCACCATACCCACCTTGATGGCTATGAGATTTTTTTTTATGAAATTGCTTAAGAGTTTATGGCACAAGCAAGTGATAATCTTAAGCACCACCTGAATCTGACTTTGTATTTTCATGAGAGGATTCTAGACATCTTTCTTAGATATCTTGGACTGAGGACACTTGACCATGGTGTGCATTTTATTTCATACTTATTTTCCAAGATAGTCTTAGCTTTTGCCCTCCTGTTCATTAGAGGGATGCATATTGTCCTCTCTCATCAGCACAGATAGTCATCATTCATTTATAGTTGTATTCATGCCAAAAACATCGAATGATAAAGATCCCATGAATGGATTGCTTGCCACATTCCAAGGATTGTGGTAAGCGCTATATAATCATTATCTCATTTAATTTCACAAATTTGATGTGTTCACTGTCATTTCCATTTAGATTTGGAAAACTGAGCCCTACGGATGGGGTTCATCCATTCAGTCATGCATTCATCCATCCACTGGGTGATGAATCCAGTGTATGAGCACCATGCTCTTCAGTGTGCCGTGTATCAGCTTCAGTGTGATCCAGCGTATCAGCTACACTGTATCAGCACCACGATCTTCAGGTGGGTGGGACCTCCCTTCATGGAGATCACACTTCGGCAGTTTATCTTCTTGCCCAATTACACACTGGTAAGTGGTAGAACCAAGACTAACATTTAGTTCTCAAGGCTTTCCTAGTGGTCCAGTGGTTGAGATTCTATGATTTCACTGCAAGGGGGACAGGTTTGATCTCTGGTTGAGAAAAAAAGATCCCACCAACTGCAAGATGTGGTCAAAAATAAATAAAATAAGATAAAATTGTCTTTAAAAGAACACATATAGTTCTCTCTGGCTCCAAATCCGGTGCTTCTAACCACCGCACCTTATGACTAATTGTTCTCGGTAATGACACAGCACAACGAAAGGTCACTTCCCTATAGACTGTTTCTCCTACAGAATGCTTCATGGATACTATGAGGTCTGAACGGATCCTGAAGGTGATACAGAGACTACCAAAAATAAGAAGAAAACAGATCCTCATTACAGGTATATAAGCTGATTGAAAGAACATGGCAAATTGAGGTCAAGGTGCAGAACCTGAAGCTGGGGTAGACTTTGGGGCTCCAAGAGGATTTCTGGGTATCCAAGTAGTGACCTATTTCTGTGTAATGGACCACTCCAAAGCTTCAGTTCAGTTCAGTTGCTCAGTCGTGTCCGACTCTTTACTACTACATGGACTGTAGCACACCAGAGTTCCCTGTCCATCGCCAACTCCTGGAGCTTGCTCAAACTCATGTCCATCAAGTTGGTGATGCCAGCCACCTCCAAAGCTTAGTGACTTCAAATAACAGCCCATTATTTCTCATAATTTGATGTGTGGATCTATATAGAAATCTTTCTACCATGGCTATAAGTTAACTAAGAGGTGAGCACAGAATAGGTAGGGCAGCAGACCAACAGGTCATTACCTGAAATGGTAAATTGAAGTATTACTCGAAAGGTGAGAGGAGAACCAGTCCCAGAAGGATATGACCCACTGCCAAGTCTTCAGCAAGAAGTGGACACATTTAGTGGGAGAGTTGTGGCTCAGATGGTAATGTGTCTGTCTACAATGCAGGAGACCCAGGTTCGATCCCTGGGTCAGGAAGATCCTCTGGAGAAAGAAATGGCAACCCACTCCAATACTCTTGCCTGGGAAATCCCATGGATGGAGGAGCCCAGTAGACTACAGTCCATGGGGTCACAAAGAGTCAGACAGGCCTGAGCAACTTCACTTCACTTCACTTCACTTCATTCATACTGGGATTTTCTGTCTGAAAGAAGGGTCAGGTCAGCAGATTTAATGAAGGCGACCTACCACTTCTAAGAAATCAAATCATCTCTGGGACCCAAATTGCCAGGGTGGCAGACAGTCATGTCTGAATCTGCAGCTCACTCTGGAAGGCACCCAGCTTTAGACAAAGTTTCAGCACATGAACCAGGCAGGTTAAAACCCAACATGGAAGCACCACCATAATTAATCAGCTTGGACAGAAAGCTGGTGACCTGAGGGCCGGTATCCGCAGTACCTGCATTAGAGGAACTATACAACCCTTGGAAATTCTCCTCCCATGAGGGTCCTGGCGCAGAGCAGATGTTTGCACATCATTTAGCCTGTCGGTGATGAATTAGTTTTTAATGGCATTCTCGTGTACTTGTTATAAATCATTAAGTGTCCAACAGACTGTCTCCCGTCTTCACAGACTTGGTCTGCCGGGGTTCCTAAGCAGTAAAAATTCTCAGTGATGAGAACAAGGCTGCCTCACCCAGCTGAAAACTGTAATCCTCCACTCGCCTTCTCCCTTGTGTTTGACATCTGTTTCTCTCCTCCTCTCTCCTTCCCACCTCCCCCCTGCCCAACCACACCCCCTGTCACTGCCCAGGGCCCCTGCCCTTTCTACCTCCTCAGGCTTCTTTCCATGCCTTCCCAGCCCCCCTCACAATTCTGCATCAACTCTTATCTCATTCCTCCCTCCACCCTTTTCCCTACTCCTCTTTTTAGCACCCCAACCTTCCCTCGGCATTAGAAATAAAAGCTGTTTTCTTTCGATAAGCCGGGCGAGAGATTCACATGCGGACACAGTATGATTCTTAACACCAGTAATAAATTCATGGTCAGCCTTTCCTGGAAATGCAGGAAATTAGAGTTGGGTGGGGACAGGGAGCGAGACCAGGAACCAACCTGAGAAAGACGGAACGAGTTCCAAGTCGGTTGAACAGCATGGGTCGGCATTAACTGTATGTGAGACAGTGCGCCAATCATGAGAACGAACAGCGCAGTATTTATACCGGAGAACGGTTCCTCCTCTGGGAGAAACATGCAGGCCTGCTGGAGACATGCGAGTGATGGTTTGAACTGTGGGTTCAGTTTCCCAGGTGGCGCTAGCGGTAAAGAATCCTCCGCCTGCCAATACAAGAGGTGCAAAAGACACCAGTTCTATCCCTGGGTTGGGAAGAGTCCCTGGAGTAGGAAATGGCACCACACCCAGTAGTCTTGCCTGGAAAATTCCATGGGCAGAGGAGCCTGGCGGGTTTCAGGAGCTGAACATGACAGCGACTGAGCACATGGGTGTGTCACTTACTCACCCTGTGACTCTGAGAATTTGGGAAATCTAGGGTCAAAGACATTGAACTTATTTGCAAAGAAGAAATAGAGACACAGATGTAGAGAGTAAATGTATGGATACCAAGGGGTGGGGGAGGAGGGAGGAATTGGTATTGACATATACACACACATTTACACACACTAAGTAATGAGAACCTACTTTATAGAACAAGAAATTCTAGTCAGAGCTCTGTGGTGACCTAAATGGGAAGGAAAATTTTAAAAAAGAGTGGATATATGTATATGTATAGTTGATTCATTTTGCTGTACAGTAGAGACTAACATAAAATTGTAAAGCAACTATACCCCAATAAAAATTAATTTAAAAAAAGATCGTAGACAGAGTAGGTGTTTCAAAATAATTTTCCTTTCTCATTTTAGTGTCTACTTGGGAGTTAGGAAAGAGAGGAAGATTAGCGAGAAGTAATGCTCAAAATTCTCCAAGCCAGGCTTCAGCAATATGTGAACCATGAACTTCCGGATGTTCAAGCTGGTTTTAGAAAGGGCAGAGGAACCAGAGATCAAATTGCCAACATCTGCTGGATCATAGAAAAAGCAAGAGAGTTCCAGAAAAACATCTATTTCTGCTTTATTGACTATGCCAGAGCCTTTGACTGTGTGGATCACAATAAACTGTGGAAAATTCTGAAAGAGATGGGAATACCAGGCCACCTGATCTGCCTCTTGAGAAATTTGTATGCAGGTCAGGAAGCAACAGTTAGAACTGGACATGGAACAACAGACTGGTTCCAAATAGGAAAAGGAGTTCATCAAGGCTGTATGTTGTCACCCTGTTCATTTAACTTATATGCAGAGTACATCATAAGAAACGCTGGACTGGAAGAAACACAAGCTTCAATCAAGATTGCCAGGAGAAATATCAATAACCTCAGATATGCAGATGACACCACCCTTATGGCAGAAAGTGAAGAGGAACTCAAAAGCCTCTTGATGAAAGTGAAAGTAGAGAGTGAAAAAGTTGGCTTAAAGCTCAACATTCAGAAAACGAAGATCATGGCATCCAGTCCCACCACTTCATGGGAAATAGATGGGGAAACAGTGGAAACAGTGTCAGACTTTATTTTTCTGGGCTCCAAAATCACTGCAGATGGTGACTGCAGCCATGAAATTAAAAGACACTTACTCCTTGGAAGGAAAGTTATGACCAACCTAGATAGCATATTCAAAAGCAGAGACATTACTTTGCCAACAAAGGTTCGTCTAGTCAAG
The DNA here is from genome assembly GCF_032452875.1 of Bos javanicus. Taxonomy (NCBI): domain Eukaryota; kingdom Metazoa; phylum Chordata; class Mammalia; order Artiodactyla; family Bovidae; genus Bos; species Bos javanicus. Next base: position 6,030,463 of record NC_083881.1, read on the forward strand.
GCTATGGTTTTTCCTGTGGTCATGTATGGATGTGAGAGTTGGACTGTGAAGAAGGCTGAGCACTGAAGAATTGATGCTTTTGAACTGTGGTGTTGGAGAAGACTCTTGAGAGTCCCTTGGACTGCAAGGAGATCCAACCAGTCCATTCTGAAGGAGATCAGCCCTGGGATTTCTTTGGAAGGAATGATGCTAAAGCTGAAACTCCAGTACTTTGGCCACCTCATGTGAAGAGTTGACTCATTGGAAAAGACTCTGATGCTGGGAGGGATTGGGGGCAGGAGAAGAAGGGGACGACAGAGGATGAGATGGCTGGATGGCATCGCTGACTCAATGGACGTGAGTCTCAGTGAACTCCAGGAGTTGGTGATGGACAGGGAGGCCTGGCGTGCTGCGATTCATGGGGTCACAAAGAGTCAGACACAACTAAGTGACTGATCTGATCTAATCTGAAGTCAAATTCAAATATTGTTAAAAGCAGGCAGTTATTGATGGACATTATTATTGCTGTATGTTAGACATGATTCCGGGTTCAGTGAAGGTTCTATGTGTTCATCACTACCATGGGCTTCTGCTGCTGCTGCAGCTGCTGCTAAGTCACCTCAGTCATGTCCGACTCTGTGGGACCCCATAGACGGCAGCCCACCAGGCTCCCCCATCCCTGGGATTCTCCAGGCAAGAACACTGGAGTGGGTTGCCATTTCCTTCTCCAATGCATGAAAGTGAAAAGTGAAAGTGAAGTCACTCAGTCATGTCCAACTCTTACCAACCTCATGGACTGCAGCCTATCATGCTCCTCTGTCCATGGGATTTTCCAGGCAAGAGTACTGGAGTGGGTTGCCATTGCCTTCTCTGACCATGGGCTTCTAACCCTACCCAAACTAAGCACAAAGCTCTATTTTGTCATTGTCAAGTTAATCTAATTTTAATCCAAGGCTTTTACTCTTGGAAAAACACTAGAGCCTTCCTTCACTGAGATGAAGACTCTGACATTTGAGAAACTTAAACTGCCAACCCTGATAAAGAGTTTCTGCCCATCACCCTCTGTCCTGCCCTCTTTGTCACCAAAGCCTACGGGGTAACTCCTACCTGCACCCCAAACCCTTCAAAGATCTCCGTGTCTAAACATCTCCCTTTCTCCACCCCTCATCCTGCAGATCCCTGCCAATCCATGTTGCAGTCTGCTCCTGAAACAGCACTGAAATTAGTACCAGTTCCTCAGCCTTTTGTTCACATGTCTTCATGCTCTTTCTCCACCCAGACCTCAGCGTTTGTTAAGCGGCTGATGTGTAGAAGCTGTGCTAAGGGACACACACTGTGCACGTGCATGTGTGTGTGTGATTATTACACTGTCTGACAAAGAGCAGGTGCGCATTGCATTGGAGATCTCAATAAATAATAGCTTCTTTCATTATTACATTAGGAACCCCAAGTATTTTTCTCCTATGACAAGGGAGTGATCATATATAATTCAATGAGTTACTGTGAAGATGAAATTAGAGAATATATTTATAAAGTTGAAGACATTATTTATGACGCTCATGGTGATACCACATTGATATTAGTTTCCTTCCCACTTCCATGAGCCTGGGACTGGTGATTACTCTCCAGGACTCTAAATTTTAAGTAGAAATTCATATATATTTTTTTCCTTTTATTTGGCTACAGGGCACATCATATGGGATTTTAAGTTCCCCAACCAGGGATGGAACCCGTGCCCCCTGCAAGGGACCGCAGAGTGTACTGCTGGGTCGCCAGGAAAGTCTTGATATCCACACCTTGATTCCAGTGCTTGTTGTTCTTGTTCACTCGCCAGTTGTGTCTGACTCTTTTCAACCCCATGGACTGGGGCACGCCAGGCCTCTCTGTCCCTCACCATCTCCTGAATTTTGCCCAAGTTCATGTCCATTGCATAGGTGATGCCATCCAGCCAGCTCATCCTCTGATGCCCTCTTCTCCTGTCCTCAATCTTTCCCAGCATCAGGGACTTTTCCACTGAGTCAGTTCTTTGTGTCAGGTGGCCAAAGTTTCAGAGTTTCAGCTTTAGCATCAGTCCTTCCAATGAACACCCAGGACTGATCTCCTTCAGAATGGACTGGCTGGATCTCCTTGCAGTCCAAGGGACTCTCAAGAGTCTTCTCCAACACCACAGTTCAAAAGCATCAATTCTTCAGCGCTCAGCTTTCTTTATAATCCAGCTCTCACATCCATACATGACCACTGGAAAAACCATAGCCTTGACTAGACGGACCTTTGTTGACAATGTCTCTTCAGGGGACCCGGGTTCCATTCCTGGTCAGGGAACTAGATCCCACATGCTGCAACTGAGAGTTTGCATCTGGAATGAAGATTAAAGATCCCACATACTGCAACCAAGACCTGAGGCAGCCAAATACATAAGTATTTAAACAACAACAACAAAACCCAGCCAAGTTCTTGCCCTAGACACATAGATGAAAATAGCATAATACTGACACGTACTGAGATGCCAAACTTCAAGATCTTTTGACTCTATTATAAATATTTTTATATTATTTATTTAAATAAATATGAATGTGTACATCTATGTGTGCATGTGTGTGCATGTGTGTACACATATATGAGATGTACAAGTATACACACATGCATATATACATATATGTGTATACATATGTGTGTGTATATATATATATATACATAAATACATACATGTGTGCATGCTAAGTTGCTTCAGTCGTGTCTGACCATTTGCAACCCCATGAACTGCAGCCTGCCAGGTTGCCCTATCCATGGGATTCTCCAGGCAAGAATACTGGAGTGGGTTGCTATGCCCTTCTCCAGGGAATCTTCTTAACCCAGGATGGAACTCGCATTAACAGGTGGGTTCTTTACCACTAGCACCACCTGGTATGTTACTGGGGACAAAGACTGGCACACAGGAAGTGCTGCCCAAATATTTCCAGTGCCCCCTCCTTCAGGCACCTGGAGGAATTGCACTTCCCTTAGGGGTGATCATGTGATGGGCTTTAGTCAATGAAACGTGATTGAGACTGACAGGTCAGTTCCAGATAGAAGCTTTTATAGCTGGTACCTCCTTCAGGGTCCTTGCTTCCCTTATACCACTGATAAAAAAACCATCCAGATTACAGCTGTTTTGTCTGCCTGGGTCCTAGAGAGATGGCAGCATGAGTCAGGACCCTTAGACAACTTTGAGTAGACAAGAAGGATGAATGAGAAATAAATCTTTACTGTTTGGGGCTCTGAGATATCAGGACTGTTTGTTACTACACTGCAGCCTAGCCTCTCTGTTTCTGTTGTTGCTGTTTCTGCTAGTTTCTTATTCTTATTGGTAGTAGTAGCAATGTCATCATCATTATTCGATTTTGCCATCCTCACTCACGTTTGTGAGGAATAGCCAACATGCCTAGTGTGAGCCTGGGAACACTGCATATATTAAAGTTTCATTATACAGACCATGAAGTGTGATTCCAATTCCCCTTACCACACTCCACATGGGAACCTCAAACGGTCTCCAGTCAATCCCCAGGAGAGAAGAGACAAGGGGTGTAGGCAAGGCCAGGACTGTTTAATCACGCTCATTAACTTCAAGGTAAAAGTTGGGTTTATGGCATTATAAAATGCAGAAGTACTCCCTAGCCTAACGCCTTAGGAGAGAGGCCTGAAAGTCATTCTTGGTTTATTTCTCTGGGGAATTAACTGCTTGGATTCCTTCAGAGTTTAATTAAATTGTCACATAACACATAAAATAGCAAATAAAACAGGCTTTTCCTATGTCCTGGTGTTAATTTTATGTCATCAAAATTGTTTAGCTTGTTAGCCGCCTAACTCTGGCCGCCCCAGTTACCAATTAAGGGTTCTATGTGAGTGCGTCTCTCCCATCTGAACACCAGATCCAGCTGCACTCTTGTTAAACTTCTCATTTCCTTGGGGTTACAACTTCTAATTTTTTAAATAGGTTCTTGGTCCTTTAAATTTAATGCTGTGCATTTTTTGATAGCAGAAGAAAAATTGGAGAAGTTTGACTTAAGGAAAAAGGATCAACAAGATGAAGTGCTAGTAGAAAGGGACTTTACAGCTTAAGATCTCTAATCTGCTTGTGGTGTCGAAGAAAGAGAGGTTCAGAGCAGTGGCCTGAGCTGTCAGTGGTCCCACAAAGAACCGATGGCCAAGATGGGATTATAATCCAGGAAAGCAGATTCTCAGCTTGATGCTTTTATGAACGTACATGGCTGCCATTTTGCCTGATAACTTCTTCTCCATTCAGTGACATTTCCCAACTGAGGGTCCAACCATCTTTCAAGCAGGCTGTTGATGTCATAATCTTTTTTTTTTCCTTTTTAATGTAGGACCAGAAACTATAAAACTCTTAGAGGAAAACATAGGCAGAATACTTGATGACATAAATCAAAGAAAGATCCTCTATGATCCATCTCCTTGCCTAATGGAAATAAAACCCAAAGTAAACAAGTGGGACCTGATTAAACTTAAAAGATTTTGCACAGCAAAGGAAACTCTAAGCAAGGTGAAAAGGCAACCCTTTTTTACCGGGAGAAAATAACAGCAAATGAAACAACTGACAAAGGATTAATTTCCAAAATATACAAGCAGCTCATACAACTCAATACCAGAAAAACAAACAACCCAATCAAAAAGTGGAAAAAAGACCTAAACAAACATTTCTCCAAAAATGTCATAATCCTTTTAATGGTGTCCCTGATTCTAGGCACATTATAAGGTAGACACTCTTATCTGTCCCCATCCTTCCTCTTCCTCTCCCTCTCCCTCTCCCTCTCCACAGCTCAGTTTCCATAAGAAAGATGAGAAGACATTCATTTCACTCCCAGAGTTCGGGGGAGCAGAGTTGGCCTGAGGACCCCAGGTCATGTGGCCCCACCTACCTCCCTTGCCTCCCATGGGAAGGGGAATGTCCCCACATGCTTAAGGCACCTTTGAGGCAAAGGGCAGAGCCACTGCCCTGAAAAGCTGTTGCAGACCTGGACACTGACCGTCTCAGCCCCTCTGCTCCACAAGACACTGGGCGTGTGGACAACAGTATGACCTGTATCCCAAGGGCTGGGCCGGTGTCTTCTTGGCCGATCACACTCTCACCTCACATTCTCTGCTTCTGTGACTTGTGGAGAGGAAGGAGGAAGCCTCTTTTCGACTTGGGTTCAAACTTATTCCATAAGTTTAGTTCTGTCAAGGAGCCCTGAACACTAGGTTATAATGTGGGGGAAAAGTGATATTGCATTTCTGCCTCCAAGCCCATTTTTTAAAAAAAATTTAGGCTGTGTTGTGTGGCAGGTGGGATCTTAGTTCCCTGACCATGGATCAAACCTGTGCCCCCTGCATTGGGAGCAAAGAATCTTAACCACTGGACCACCAGGAAGTCCCTCCACGCCCATTTCCAAATTATTAGAAACCAGTGGGAAGGAGGGGTGAGTGGTGGGATCCACAACTTTCCAACACAAATTCTTCCCATTTATCCTCCCTACTTATACCCAACATATCACTGAGAGGTTAAAACCCTTGAGTATGTCCCCAAGGCTTAAAATTGGCATAAAATTAAAACTATTTAGAATAATGATAAAAGATGTTTCTTATATGGCCCTTCTCTACCTATCTACTAATCTCTCTCATCATCCCCCTCCTTTCAGCCTAAATCTCAGTTACACAAGGCCACTTGAAGCTCCCTCTGAAATATTGCAGTTTTTGGTGCATCTCAAAAATACCCCTCTGCATGGATTGTGTACCCATACTGGCCGCCTCCATCTCCACTTCCACACACACATAATGCATACTTGGCACACTCCTTCCCTTCCCTCCAGAATATGCTAAAAGTCGACAATTTCAATGAACAGACCAGATTCCAAGTGACTTGATTAGCAAGGAGCTCAGGTACACAAAGTCCACTTACGAGTGCGTTAAAATTCTTCTTTCAGTTTCTCTGTTTTTAATTACAACTCAAAAAAGTTAATGCTATGGTAAGAATACCTCACATATTACTCTGTTATATTTTTAAGTGTGCAAGATGGCAGTGTTATCTATAGGCACATCAGATCTCTATGTGATTGTTAACCATCTGACCCATTAGAAAAATCATATAGATGATATTATTTGCAAAGCAGAAAGAGAAATACAGACATAGAGAACAAATATATGGATACCAAGGTGGGCAGGGAGGGGTGGGAGGAATGAGAAGATTGGGACTGCCACATATGCACTGTTGATTTGGGCTCAGTCATGCAGTCGTGTCTGACTCTTTGTGACCCAGTGGACTGCAGTCTGCCAGGCTTCTCTGTCCATGGGATTCTCCAGGCACAGATACTGGAGTAGGTTGCCATGCCCTCATCCAGGTGATCTTCCCAACACAGGGATTGAACCTAAGTCTCCCACATTGCAGGTGGATTCTTTACCATCTGAGCCACCAGAGAAGCTTTATTGATACTAAGTATAAAATAAATAATAATGAGAACATACTGCATCGTCCATTTTTAAATTAGGTCATTTTTTTTTTTGCTATTGAGTCATAGGAGTTCCTTATATATTTTAGAAATTAACCAGTTATCAGATATATGGTTTGCAAATATTTTCTCTCATTCCATAGGTCGCCTTTTCACTCTGTTGATTGTGTCCGTAGCTGCACAGAAGGCTTTAGCTGTAGCCCTATCTGCCTAATTTTGCTTTTTTTGCCTGTGATTTTGGTGTCATATCCATTAAATACATTTCCAAGACCAACGCCAAAAAGCTTTCCCCCTATTTTTTTTTTTTTTTGGTAGAAGCTTTAGTTTCAGGTCTTACATTTAGGTCAATAATCCATTTTGAGTTGACTTTTGTACGTGTTATAAGAATCCAGTTTTACAGTTTTGCATGAGGATATCCAGTTTTCCCAACACAATTTGTTAAAGAAACTATCCTGTCCCCTTGTGTATTCTTGGCATCCTCGTCAGGGATCAGTTGATCATGGATTTTTTTCTGAGCTCTCTGTTCTGTTCCATTTGGTCTAAATGTCTGTCTCTGTGCCAGTGCCATACTGTTTTAATTTAATAATTTTAGAAACAAATAGCACCTCCTCCTCTCCCCTTCTACTTCTTGGAGTCAAATTATTCCCTGGACCTGCATTGCTTAGCTTGTCCTTTCTTTTTTTTAAGGTTTTTTTTTTTTTCTTTTTGATGTGGATCATTTTTAAAGTCTTTATTTAATTTGTTACAATATTGCTTCTGTTTTATATTTTGGCTTCTTGGCTTCATGTGGGATCTTAGCTCCCTAACCAGGGATTGAACCCATACACTCAGCACTGGAAGGCAAAGTCTTACCCATTGGACCCCCAGGGAAGTTCCTTGGCTTGTCATTTTAATTTAGTCAGTACTCCACTGAGATAGAGTAGGGATATCCCAGACTATTATAATAAAGTCCTTTCTCATGCCTGTTTCTGAACAGAAAAGGTAATAGCCTGAATGTCATAAACTCATGTATTAACATCATAAATTCATTCACTGATTTTATTCAACCAGGTTTAATTACTTTATGTCAAGCCTTCTGCTATTTGTTGAAGATTTGAAGATGATTAATATATAAGCCTATGCCTATGAAGTTCACAAATTAGAGGAGATGGAATTTAGATAAATGTAATACAATGTAAGGGAGTGATGGATAGAATTCAATAGGGCTTCAGTAACCATAGGGTGGGTAGGAAACTTTCTGAGAGGAACTAAAACTCAGTCTGGGCCTTGAAGGATGAAGAATAATTTGCAAAGTAGATAGGAGAAGATAATGCAGCCCAGAATCTGAACATGAATGAATGCCAGCAGGTAAGGCAACCTGCTAGCATTCATTAAAATTAAAAGATGCTTGTCCCTTGGAAGAAAAGTTATAATAAACCTGAAAGAAAAGTGAAAGTCAAGTTGCTCAGTCGTGTCGGACTCTTTGCGACCCCATGGAATGTAGCCTACCAGGCTTCTCCGTCCATGGGATTTTCCAGGCAAGAATACTGGAGTGGGTTGCCATTTCCTTCTCCAAGAGATCTTCCCGACCCAGGGATTGAACCCTGGTCTCCTGCATTGTAGGCAGATACTTTACCATCTGAGCCACCAAGGAAGCGCCCATATAAACCTAGACAGCATAATAAAAAATAGAGATCTCTTTGCTGACAAAGGTTCATACAGTCAAATCTATGCTTTTTCCAGCAGTCATGCATGGATATAAGAGTTGGACCATAAAGAAGGTTGAGCATTGATTAACTGATGCTTCAAATTATGGTGTTGAAGAAGACTGTTGAGAGTCCCCTGGACAGCAAGAAGATCCCACCAGTCAATTCAAGGAAATCAATCCTGAATATTCATTGGAAGGAGATGCCAAAACTGAAGCTCCAATACTTTGGCAACATGATGTGAAGAGCCAAGTCCCTGGAAAAAGACCCTGACACTGGGAAAGATTGAAGACAAAAGAAGAAGAGGGTGACAGATGGTGAGGTGGTTAGATAGCATCACTGAATCAGTGGACATGAATTTGAGAAAACTCTGGGAGATAGTAGAACCTGGAGCCTGGACTGCTGCTGTCCATGGGGCTGCAAAGAGTTGGACATGACTTAGCGATTAAACAATAACACAACTAGAGGAAAAGCTTCAAAAGAATATTCTACAATCCAGTGTTCAGAAGATTCTGGTAACTGTTTAAAAATCCAATTATATTAGCCAGTATGAAGCCTTAGCAAAGATCTCTATAAAATGGAATGCCTATCATTTTCAATAATTATTCTCAGAAATTTCTACAATGATGGGGCTAGTAACTAATATTAGGGAGAAATTTCTTCGTATGCGTCCAGCACTCAGCTAAGCACTTTCCAGGTATTATCTAATTTAATATCGGGAACCAATCTGTAGGGTAAATACTATCATTCAAATAATTATTTCAATTAAAACACTTGGGTCTTACTCAGCTGCTAATGGGGAAGGTGACTGACTATTGGAAAAATAATACTCATTTGCAGGCTGGGAAAAGAAGCAGAGGTGATGTGTCTAAGAGAAGAGGAGTTGCTGTGGGCAAGTACACCTGCTGTTCGGAAGCACGTTAGGAGCTGTAAGCAGCACCGGTCAGAGTGTGGGTGTACACGGGCTCCTGGGGGGTAGTTAAGGGGTTAGACAACTCATCAGGAGCGTGGTAGCCACATGATTAGAAAGTTAGAGAACTCAAGACTGGGAAACTTTCTCCCTTGGACTGACTGCTCCGGGGAGCTGTGCTGCCACGTAGCTTGTCTGACAATGTCCCTCGTGCCATTCATGAGTTATATGTTTCTGTGACCGCATGACCACATAACACAGCTCCTTCTGTGCCTGCTCTCCTTCCATGACTCACTTTGGTACTTCACCTCCCAATAAAGTCTTAATGTGCAATGCCGATTTCAGCTTTTGTTTTCTAGTGGAACAGAGCTAAAGCCACACTTCTGAACATTAATCTTGAATGAGGCTTAGCCAAAGAGAATAATCATTGAGGTTATTCAAAGCTTTTCACCTTGAAAGCGCCCATGATAGTCTTCAGTCCCAACTATGGGGATCCTATTAAGCAGAAATAAATTAGGGCTTTGAGATCAGACAGATCTAATTCCAATACTTGGCTCTGCCATCTGCTTAACCTGGATGGATCACTTATTCTCTCTGAACCTCGGTTCCTGTATTTAAAAAATGGAAACAATCATATCTGTTTAATAGGGCCATTTTTAAAAGGCAGCAAGGCCACATCCAAAGAGCTGGTACATCATTTAGCCCATGATAGGTAGTCAATAAATATTATCTTCCCTAGTTTGGGATCCTAACTCCTAGGTATAGAGAACTGTGGATATTCAGAGTTTGCTAGCTGCTTCTTTTTGTTTAAGTTCTAGACAGAGAAGCCATATATCAGAAGAGACCAGTGGTGGCTGCCAGGGACCATGCATTTTCAGAATGGCATCCGTGTGGAAAGGGACTGACATTTCTGGCACCCAGGTGGCCCATTTCTTCCCAGATGCCTGTCACTTCTTAGGGACCTTCTGTCATTTGTCAGAACTGTCTTGCCAGGGGACGTCCTCCACGTGTGGCTTCTACCTCTGCTCTCCTTTTGGCAGAAGACAAATGAGAAAATAGAATTCACAGTCATTTTTACACAGTACAGAAAAAGCAGCTTGGTATTTAATTTGGCACTCCTGCCCAATGAACTTCTCCTGAATCCTAGGATCAAGTTCTGTGAATAAATTGTCATTTCCAAACCTTCTGTGTGGGATAGTCTTTCCCATTGAATCCAGGAATATATCTACATAAGTATGAATATTAACATGCAAATGCATGGAAATGAGGCCCAAACAGGGCTAAATATAGGGCTGTAAAAGAAAATTAACTTGTACATGCGAGCATATAAATGCTGTATATGAAAAAAAGGCATTTAGCTATTGTTCTCTACATTTATGAAATATGCTCAGCAGGAAATTGCCCACAACAAGAGGCATCTTAATTAAACACAGGAAGAACTTCTTGATTTTTCTCAGGGCAGGAAGATAAACAGAACTCTAGAATGGGCTACTATGGAAAAGTATGGCATTTTATTTTTTTTTTTAGCGTGTTCCCTGACTAGGGATCAAACCCATGCCCCTTGCAGAGGAAGCACCATGAGAGAATTCCCCTGTTGTGTCCAATTTAGTCAGAATGCAGAAAACATTTAGATTCCAATATGCCTGGAGGCATGAAGAAGGGAAAGATGGCTTTGATTCAGGGAGAGATGTGACTGCACGTGGACGCAAGCCCTTCACCAGCCTGTTTCCTATGTAAGAAAAGTAAGGGTCAAGGAAGCGAGTCTTCGCCCTGCAGAGCTTCTGCTGTTCTCAGGGGGATTGGTATGTTCTAAAAACTAAAGACAGACAGAAGCTCAGATAGAGTCTACATTTTCTCTTCTAGGGTAAAAAAGTCCAGTCACTTAGAGGAGTGAAACAGAGGATTGAGTAAGAGTGGGGACTGGACATGAATGTGTCCAGTGGGGACAACACTGAGTGTGCTTGAACGCGAGGGCCCTGCCCATCCCTTCTGTGTGCAAAGAGGAAATGTTCTGGTTGATTTCACACCTTCTGGATGGACTCAGAAGAGTGAGAAGAGTTTATCAGGAAGACACCAGGGAGGAGAAGGGAGGCAGAGGCTGGGAGGTATGCAGGAAGGGGGCTGTTTGGGGAGCTCAGCATATCTACTAATTCTACCAGGAACCTAGATGGGGTCCTTCAGATGACTCCTCAGAATTGTACCATCTGAGCCAGATGGTTGGATAACAAGAGGGTGTCGAGTCCTCCCTCCCTCCCTCCCTCCCTCCCTTATAAAGGACCAAGAAGAGAGAGCACCTTTGCTGGATCTTGGCCCAGGGAAACAGGCCCTGCCAGGGTCTGCTTGCTTTCCACGAGGGCACAAGAGAAAACATGGAACACATGGGCTTCTGCCCTTATGGAAGGAAGACCTGCCCTCCCTGGCCCAAGGCCCCCCAGTGCTTGTCTTGGGTTCTGACCAGTCCTATTCCTCCTCCTGCCTTCCAACGCGGTTGCCAAGAAGTGGGTGGGCAGCTGGCAAGAGCAGATGGCTCAGCGCCCACCTCCCGCACACTTGGCGTCCAGAAGCAGGCAGCAGTAGGCAATTCCGTACATAGAAATAAGAAAACAAAATCACAGAAACAATAGCTCACATTTACTGAAGCAGCGATGAGGCATGGATGGAAAAATATTTAGTGTATTTTACTGATGTTGCATCTATGATTTGTTTTAACCCTCACAAAAACTCCATGAGGTCTGTGTTACTAATATCTCTGGGTGACAGATGAGGAAACTGAGACACAGAGAGGCTCTCTAGCCTGTGGTTCAGAGACTTGCAGAATGTTCTGTAAGCTCATGAAGATATGTATATATGTGTGCATGTGTGTGCAGGGGTCATGCAACTGAATCTAAAGGGGATAGAGTATATGATAAAAATAGGGATGGTGGTGTCACCCTAGACTTCCCCCTTTTCTTTCACGTCCACATGTCCTCTACAAGAAAACAGTCAGTTCTACCCTGAACACATTTCCATGCTCTGACCGCCTCCTAGACCTCTCCCTTCTCCTGCTCTGGCCCAAGTGAAAGTGAAAGTCACCCAGTCATGTCCAACTCTTTGTGACCCCTTGGACTATACAGTCCATGGAATTCTCCAGGCCAGAATACTGGAGTGGGTAGCCTTTCCCTTCTCCAGGGGATCTTCCCAACCCAGGGATCGAACCCAGGTCTCCCACATTGCAAGTGGGCTGTTTACCAGCTGAGCCACCAGGAAGCCCAAGAATACTGGAGTGGGTAGCCTATCCCTTCTCCAGTGGAGCTTCCCAACCCAGGAATCGAACCAGGGTCTCCTGCACTAAAGGCAGATTCTTCACCAACTGAGCTATCAGGGAAGCCCTGGTCCTCATCATCTCCTGTCCAGCTCTGCAACAGACTCCTAACTGGTCTCTCTCCTTCCACTCTTGCCCTTTCCAGCCCCATTCAACACAGCAGGAGAGCCAGCCTGTTAGCATGGGGGTCAGTTCACATCACTCTTCCATTGAACTTTCCTACCTCACCCAGAGAAAGACCCAAACCCTCAAAATGGCCAAAAGTTCTGACCTCCAGTTTCCTCTCTGACTTCATCTTCTTCTATTTTTCTGTGCTTTCCTTTGCCACGTTCCAGATGCACTGGCCTCCTCCCTATCCCTGGGATAGGCCAGGCTCGCCACACCACCATTAACACCCACCCCCTGCCACACCTCCAAAGCCTCTGCATGGCCTCCCTTCCTGGAATGCTGCACCTACAATTATCTGTATATCTTGCTGCCTTCTCATCTTTTCTTAAAAGTCATCTATTGGGGAGGTTTGCTCATTTTCCTCCTTGGCACCAAGGACTAACACTCACCATGCTTCATCATGGCTATAAGATGATTGTTTTGTTTGTTTTAACATCTTTGAAATCAGGATGTATCTTGCAGTTTATGGTGAGTCTTGGCTTGGGTTCTTCTAACGAACAGGATTGGGCTTGAGGCACTGTATGCCCACACCCGGGCTTCCCAGGTGGCATTAGTGGTAAAAAAAATTTGCCTGACAATGCAGGAGACATAAGAGAGGCAGGTTCAATCCCTGGGTCAGAAAGATCCTCTACAGGAGGGCATGACAACCCACTCCAGTATTCTTGCCTAGAGAATCCCATGGACAGAGGAGCCTGATGGGCTACAGTCCATGGGGTTGCAAAGAGTTGGACAGGACTGAAGTGACTTAGCATGTATGCATGTCCACACCCATACCCCCATGTCATTAACTCCCCACAGTCAGGGGTACATCTGTGGTCTCAACTAAGCAGTATCTTATGGTCCTAAAAATGACCATGGTGCCCACAGGAGGCAGGCCTCTGACCAGTCCAGTTGTGACCCACCACAGCTGCACAGAATTCATGTGACACCTGGGATTACAATGTCAATTACCACTCAGCTTCCTGGGCACCACTTCTTTCTTAGTGGCCCATAAAAAGTAATGCAAATTACAATCAATATTTGATCATGTCTTTGACTTGATGAAAGATGGTAGTTTTCTTACTTATTGTGCATGTCTGTTACTAGAAGCCAGTCTCTATGATAGTACCAAGGTTGGTGCTCTCCAAGGTTGGTGGAAGAAGAACAAGCTGCCCTTTTTAGATATGCCTGGCACAGTCGGATTTAACTACTGTTAAATGAATGAAGCAACTGAATAAATAAGTTCTATATGCAAATGCATGAACAAATCACAGGGATGGTCTCTTAAAACTCCAATCACACAGTCTAAAATCATTTAGCAGGATTGTCATTACTCTCTGACCAGAGGTGGTCTTCTTGATAAGGTTAGTGACACTGGTCTCGAAGGAAGTTCTAACACCCTCTCCAATCAAGGCCACGGATGCTATTTGTTACCCTGGGGAGTGGGTGTGACTCACTGGGTGTCAGGGGTGAGGTGGAAGGAGGGACTTCGGAGGGAAAAGAAAAAGTTAGGTGAAGGCTCTTCATATGAGTCATATGGTCTTCCTTCTGGCATGCCTTTGCTCCTTTAGGATGTATCTTTTCTGTCTGCTCCCACACAGGGATCTGCTATAGCATAAGGGGCCAGAATAAGGACCATCACTCATCCCCTGAGATGCCCAGCAGAAATGGCCCCAGGAGCAGCAAGCAGCCCTGTCTAGTCTAAGGGAGAAATGGTCTCTTTCCCTCATGATCTGGCCTGGACCACATGCAATTCACAGGTATTCCTTTGGGCCCAGTTCAGCTCTGCATGTTGGAATTCCCTACGGGAAACAGTCACCACTCGTGATTTTTTTATCCACCTGTATCTAGTATGACACTTATCAGTTGGCAGCTGCGGGAAGTGGCGAGAGTTTGACATGGTTTGAATGTTTCTCTCAATCCAAGGAAACTATACAAACTCAGACTCCACAAAGGGATAGACCAGTGAAGGTGCTTTGAAGGACTCTTACCATCTAGATTCCCCATGTCCAGAATCTACTATGGTGCCCTCAAAAGAATAGCTCTTCAATAAAGTTGCAAGAGAGAGTCAGGGGGAAAGCTTCATGATAATAAATAAATCATCTTTGGTGTTGTTTAGTCATTCAGTCATGTCCAACTCTTTGGATCCCATGGACTGTAGCCCACAAGGCTCCTCTGTCCATGGGACTCTCCAGGCAGTGGAGTGGAGTGGGTTGCCATTTCCTTCTCCAGGGGATCTTCCTGACCCAGGGATCAATCACACTTCTCCTACATTGGCAGGCAGATTCTTTACCACTGAGCCACCAGGGAACCCTTCACCCCAAAAAAGTCAGCACTCACTGGTATTTTGCCTTAAATGTTTCTTTCTGGTGTTTAACATGGAAAAACTAATATACAAAACATGGCTGTGTTTAGCATTGGACAAGCCTCTTCCCCTTCTGAGTTTCCATTTTCTCATCTATAGAAATAGGGCATGATCCATATATCTGCTAATATCCTCCCATCACTGTTTTCTAATGGATCTCTGTGGTTCACTTTGCCTGATTTCCTATGCTTGGTTGTTCTTCCCAAAACTCAACAGGCCTATGTCCCTTTAACTACAACCCACACAGAAATATTACATACCTTGGTATGAAAAGGAGAGATAATCTGGAGAAGGGAAAAGTTCCTGAAAGCACTATTTTGCTCTGACTCACCATTTTACACACCCCCTCCCCAAATATTTGTGTTTTCAAAACACAAATGAAATCCTGAATTTTTCTTTGGCATTTTAGCTCTTTGGCCTCTTCTATAACCATGAAGCACTTTGTGGTATCCATGAAGCAAAGAAAGGCGAGAGGCCTGGCTCATGCCAGCCCCACTCCTGCTTTCCTTCTGTCTTTTCCACAGTCTTTTCCACAGCCCCCCTGTGCCTACAGCCTGAAATCACGGCTCTAACTCACATTAAAGGCCCTTTGCCCTCTGGCCTCTACTTGACTTTGTCAGTCTCACCTCATAGCACTGCCCTTCACTTAGGCTCCACCCAAACTCTTTCTGAAAACACACACAGAAAGAAGGACGCATCCTGCAGCTGATGGGATGCTGCTGCTGCTGCTGCTGCTACTGCTAAGTCGATTCAGTCGTGTCCGACTTTGTGCGACCCCAGAGACGGAAGCCCACCAGTCTCCCCCGTCCCTGGGATTCTCCAGGCAAGAACACTGGAGTGGGTTGCCATTTCCTTCTCCAATGCATGAAAGTGAAAAGAGAAAGTGAAGTTGCTCAGTCGTGTCCGACTCTTAGCGACCCCATGGACTGCAGCCTACCAGGCTCCTCCACCCATGGGATTTTCCAGGCAAGAGTACTCGAGTGGGATGCTATTGCCTTCTCCGGCAGCTGATGGGATAGGAGAGGTTAAAGGGGTCAGGGGATAGAGTCAGCTCCTAAAGATGAGTCTGGGGACTTCTCTGATGGCCCAGTGGCTAAGACTTCACCCTCCCAATACAGAGGGCCCAGGTTCAATCCCTGGCCAGGGAGCCAGATCCCACAGGCCACAACTAAGGGTCTGCATGCCACAACTAAAGATCCCACGCACCGCAAAGAAGATGGAAGGTCCTGCGTGCCACAGCTAAGACCTGGTGCAGCCAAGTAAGTAAATAAAGTAAAATAAAAATGAGGCTAAGTGAGCAAAGACAGCATCACCATCCATGCAGTTCTCCTCACCGGCAAGAAAGTTAAACCAAAGAACAGCACATAACCCCTGGAAATGTGATACGAGATGTGGTGTTTCATAAACTAAGGAGCTATTTATGTGGAACACACTGAAATAACTATGTTAAAACCGCACAACTTGTTAAACAGAAACTCTAACATACAAACCCAGGTGTAACACCAATGGCCTTGCTCTTTTTCCTGCATGACATATTGCCCAGAAATATCAACTTTAAGTAGGGTCCACACGATTGAGCAGCGGTAGATCAAAGAACCACTCCAGAGGTTGAAAGCATCACCCCAGCATCTGAAGAGTTAACACTCTTGTTCATTCCCTCATTGGCATTTCTTGAGATCAACTGTATTTCCCCCATTTAACAGATGAGCAAATCCAGATAAGCCTAGAATGATTCTTGATTCGTTCCCATCAGCACAGCATTTTTGTTTGGGTTTGCCTTTGGTATAACATAACCGCCATGACCTAATTGATTCCATCTGTATCCATTAGGGGATGCTTTTGTCTGCAGGTAACGGGAAACCCAACATAGAATGGCTCTGAGCAAGAAAGACATTAAATTAGCTCATGGAACCAGAAGACCCGAGCTTCTGTTCTGAGACTTAACCAGGTTAGCAAAGACTCAGACTCTCTCTAATCTTCCTGGTTAGCTATCCTTAAGGCCCTGGCCTTTTCCTTGTCTTTGTTTATTGCTTTAGGGTCGCGAGAAAACTTCCACAACTCCAGACAACATGTCCTTTGAATGCTATTTCTCTCAGGAAAAAGTGAGAAGGTGCTAAATGCTTTCTTTCTTCAGGTTCTGCTTTTTATTTGGAAATTAAGACCTGAGCAGACTTCTTCATACATCTCATTGGGCAGAATTGGTTTATACAGTAGACTAAATGCGGGCAGAGAATATGAGATTTCCACAGCAGCATTAGGTCATTGAAGACTGATTCTCTAGGGGCTAGGGTGGAGTTTGCTTTCCTAAAAATCACTGAATAAGTCCTGCCAGTCACACAGAGAGTACAATTTGGGTCTCCCGAGTCCTCCATGCCATGAATACAGCATCAGCTCCTGGAATCTGACCATAAAATACGACCAGCAAATCAGCTGCTCAAACTTGACAGAAATTTTCATTATTCACTAAATTATTTTGAGGCTCATGTTTTACTGTAAAAATCGGAATAAAGCATTTGTCCTGATGTGTTTGGCAACTGACAACTGACAGCAGAGGCTCACTCAAGATGAAGGCGGAAATGATGCTTTCGAACATACCTCTTGGCCTCAATACTGTTTCACAGTGATCTGACTCTGTCGTGAGGTTCTCAGCCTCCTCCAGCATCCAAACCAACCCAGCCCTCCCCAACCACACATTGTCCTTTTTGAGCAGATCCAGATGGAGTATCAACACAGGCACATCTGAAGAGCCTAAATCCAGAGTGAAAGCCAGGTCAACACCAGGCTCTGCCACTTATAACCTCTATGAACTGCAGCTGTTTTGTGTAAAGACAGGGAACTCCAAAGCGAGGGCTGTACCATAATCACTCCAGCTCTGGGTTATACCACATCCTAGGATATGGCTGGGACTCAACAGATGCATGTATTCATTCATACATTCATTCATTCATCAGTGTTATGTACGTTCTAGGTGGTGGAAATAAAACAGCGAATAAAACAGATTGATCCCAAGTCATCAAAGCATACAGTACAGCTAGCTGAGATACAGCAAGGAAATAAGCTGTTACAGTGGAGTGCTATAGATTCTCTATGAGGGGAAGGGATCCTGCAGGAACACACCAGAGGGATAGTAGTTAAAATTCCAAGAAATCCTCATTTATGAGGGGATATATAATCGGAGGTCCAAGGCATGAGTTGAAATTAGCCAGGTGAGGAGTAAGAGGAAAGAAAGAGCACCCCAGAGGGAAGATAGAATCTGCCTGCAATACAGGAGACTCCAGTTCAATACCTGGGTCAGGAAGATCTGCTACAGAAGGGATAGGCTACCCACTCCAGTATTCTGGCCTGGAGAATACCATGGACTGTAGAGTCCATGGGGTTGCAGAGTCAGACACGACTGAGCGACTTTCACTTCACAGAGGGATAGAACAAAGATTTGAGAGCAAAGGAGAGCACAATGCTTTTGAAGAAGTAAAAGTAACTCAGACTGACTAGGATTTAAAGTATATGTGCATTTAGGGTTGGGAACACAGTGGGGAGGTGGTAACTTGTATTAAAAGTGTTCAGAATAGCAAGACATGCAACTAAAGAAGCAAACAAACACCAGATCAGAAAGGTCTTTATGAGGCCCTGAAAAAATGTTTACTCAGGATCCCAAATTCAAGGAAGGGCTTTCAGCAGAGGTACAAAAGCATCATATTTACATTTTTTAAAATATCCATTTGGTTTCTGTGTAAAGCATGGATTAGAGGAGGCCAAGACAGGTTATACGAAGATTAATTAAAAAGTTATTAAAATTGTCCAGGCTAGAAATGATGAAATGAAACTATAATATGGAAATGATCTTAACTGACCCATCTACTTCGTGTGTGTATTTATTCATTCATTCTCATTCATTGCCCAGCTCACTCATTCAACTGTGGTTTACTAAATCTCTCCTCAAATACCCCTGACTCCTTACTACAGGGAGGGAGATGCTCCCATCACTGCCATCAAGGATTACCGTCCGGCGAAGGAGACAGACTGGTAACCAACATTATGTTCATGTGGTAAATGTTAAGGTCAGACTTGTAATACGAATGCTTTGTTGGCTGGTTTGTTTTTACTTATCTAGCTTCCCGTTCCCCTCCTCTGGAGAACAGAAGCTTTCTTTCCTGTGGGAGACCCATCTTATATGGTTTGGGTAAAAACGAGCAAACAAATCTGCTCCCTGTCTGCAAAGGGTATTTAAATCTGTGCATCTGTATCTACCAGGGACAACTGAGTCCCCACCATGAGATTTAGCATATGTACACTGAAACAGAGAGGGCGTCTGTTCTCTAAGATTGTGACTTGTAAAGACGATGGAGACTTGCCTCCACCTCAAGACCTGCTGAGACTGAAGTTGAGGTTGTTGCAGCTTAGTTGCTATGCTGGGTCCAACTTTTTTGCGACTTCATGGTCTATAGCCTGCCAGACTTTTCTGTCCATGGGATTCCCCCAAGCAGGAATGCTGGAATGGGTTGCCGTTCCCTTTTCCAGGGTAACTTCCTGACCCAAGGAACAAACTCATATCTCCTTCACTGGAAGCTGAGGTAAATGGAGCTGAAAGGTAGAGAAAGAGAGAAAGTACACCCATGCCCTAATTATAATGTTTCAAAGGCTTCAGCAATATGTGAACCATGAACTTCCAGATGTTCAAGCTGGTTTTAGAAAAGGCAGAGGAACCAGAGATCAAATTGGCAACATCCACTGGATCATTGAAAAAGCAAGAGAGTTCCAGAAAAATATCTATTTCTGCTTTATTGACTATGCCAAAGCCTTTGACTGTGTGGATCACAATAAACTGTGGACAATTCTGAAAGAGATGGGAATACCAGACCACCTGACCTGCCTCTTGAGAAATCTATATGCATGTCAGGAAGCAACAGTTAGAACTGGACATGGAACAATAGACTGGTTCCAAATAGGAAAAGGAGTACATCAAGGCTTTATCCTGCCACCCTGCTTATTGAACTTATATGCAGAGTACATCATGAGAAATGCTGGGCTGGATGAAGCACAAGCTGGAATCAAGATTGCCGGGAGAAATATCAATAACCTCAGATATGCAGATGACACCCTTATGGCAAAAAGTGAAGAGGAACTCAAAAGCCTCTTGATGAAAGTGAAAGAGGAGAGTGAATAAGTTGGCTTAAAGCTCAACATTCAGAAAACGAAGATCATGGCATCTGGTCCCATCACTTCATGGCAAATAGATGGGGAAACAGTGGAAACAGTGTCAGACTTTAATTTGGGGGCTCCAAAATCACTGCAGATGGTGACTGCAGCCATGAAATTAAAAGACGCTTACTCCTTGGAAGGAAAGTTATGACCAACCTAGATAGCATATTCAAAAGCAGAGACATTACTTTGCCAACAAAGGTTCGTCTAGTCAAGGCTATGGTTTTTCCAGTCGTCATGTATGCATGTGAAAGTTGGACTGTGAAGAAAGCTGAGCATCGAAGAACTGATGCTTTTGAACTGTTGTGTTGGAGAAGACTCTTGAGGGTCCCTTGGGCTGCAAGGAGATCCAACCAGTCCGTTCTGAAGGAGATCAGTCCTGGGTGTTCTTTGGAAGGAATGATGCTAAAGCTGAAACTCCAGTACTTTGGCCACCTCATGTGAAGAGTTGACTCATTGGAAAAGACTCTGATGCTGGGAGGGATTGGGGGCAGGAGGAGAAGGGGACGACAGAGGATGAGATGGCTGGATGGCATCACTGACTTGATGGATGTGAGTCTGAGTGAACTCCGGGAGTTGGTGATGGACAGGGAGGCCTGGCGTGCTGCAGTTCTTGGGGTCGCAAAGAGTCGGACATGACTGAGCGACTGAACTGAACTGAACTGAAACCTTAACAATCATCCCCACCATCTCCTTATCCTAGTTACGTAAGCTGACAGTTTCATCCTTCTAACTATACAAATTTGAGGCAGGTTTTTGTCACTTAAATCCAAAAGGATCCTAATACGAATGGATCCATGAGAATATAGAACAAGAGCAATATACAACTGCTTGTAGAAAACTAAATTTCCTAGAACTCAATCTTGACCTGGTAACAGTGATTGGAGGGCACACATCAGGTGGAAGGAGTAGAAGATGACGGCACTGTAGGCAAGGGAAATGGACAGAACGTGAAGACATGAAAGAAGAGGAATGTCCAGGGAGCCACAGGCATTTTAAAATTGTCAACCACATGAGTGTCTATGGGCAAATGCCATAGGTTGGTAAGGAGGGGAGGATGGAACCTTAGGGAGAGTCCAAAGATGCCTCCCCCTTCTCTTGCACACACATCTCCCCAAACTCACATATACTAGACAGGACAATGTTTGCTCTAACCAATTCTTAATTGACATGAACTTTAGGATCATCTTGGAGAAGGAAATGGCACCCCACTCCAGTACTCTTGCCTGGAGAATCCCATGGATGGAGGAGCCTGGTGGGCTACAGTCCATAGGGTGCAAAGACTCAGACACGACTGAGTGACTTCACTTTAGGATCATCTGGGTTTGCTGTTCTCTCATCCTTATATCTGGGCTTCCAGATGGAGGAGCCTGGCGGGCTACAGTCCATGGGTCACAAAGAGTCAGACACGACTGAGTGACTTCACTTTGGGATCATCTGGGTTTGCTGTTCTCTCATCCTTGTATCTGGGCTTCCCTCGTGACTCAGTTGGCGAGGAATCTGCCTGCAATACAGGAGACCCGAGTTTGATCCCTGGGTCTAGAAGATCCCCTGGAGAAGAAAATAGCAACCCACTCCAGTTTGCTTGCCTGGGAAATCCCATGGACAGAAGAGTCTGTTGGGCTACAGTCCATGAAGTGATAAGAGTTGGACACGACTTGGTGACTAAAATCAGAAACCATCCTTATGCCTACAATCTGTTTTTATGTCCCTAAGCCTTGTATATAGCATCCTGTAGATTTTTAATCTTCCTTACTTTTCCTATTCTCTAAAATCTTTTGGGACTTAACTTTGAGAAGGATGTCTTAAGTTTTTAAAATTTATTTATTGTTATCCCTCTTGATTTTACCAGGCAGAATTTGTGCCTCTTCCTCTGAGCACCCACACCCTTAACCTGTGCCTCTTTTAAGCACTTAGTTCATTCTCTCCCCTATGACTCTAATGTTTGAATTAGTTAGTTTTGTGAGCTCTTGGGCAGCAAGGGCCTTTACTTATTCATCTTTGTGCAACCTAGCACAGTGCCTCGTCACAAGAGTTGTCGCATACATGTTTCAAAAAATGGTAGACGTGCCAGCAATATAATTTTAATCAGTTGAAAGTGTTTCAGAATGAGCCCAAGAGCAATATCAACAATGAAAATCTAAAGCTGCAGAATGTATTTGAACTTTCTAAGTTGGGAGATAATTACAAATCTCCAACTTCTGAGGCTTTTCATTAAACAACAGGGAAGAAGTGTGAGACTGGCTCCGCTCACAGTATTTCAGCTTGACAGTTTCTGGGCTTGACTGGACTCCATGAAGGGATTTAAATAATGGAAAGAGTCCACCCACAAGGTCTCTTGGAGCAAGAAGAAGAGTAGGGGAGCCTTACCATCTCACTTCTGGGCTTTGGGGATGGGTTTTAAAGTGCCAAGCAGTCAGGTTAAAAGGGAGGAATTCCAGTCATCCTGCTCCAGATTTGCAAATAGTACACCTGGGTCCTTGGCATCGTAAGGACCTTCATTTCAAAGCCCAGGTCATTTTTCATCTTTTATACAGATATTTTAGTACCAAGCAGACTGAGCTTGTCAAGATATTTCTGCCAATATGGCTGTTCACTGACCATTGAAGGAAGAAAATATGAACTGGATTCCTTGAGTGTAAAGGAGTCTGAAAATACACAACTTTAAAGCCTTAAGTCTTTAAGATCTGGAATTTTCCTCTGTCTCTTTTCCACACGATGTAAAAACTCATCTGGATCCAGCAGAGCACCTTGATGACCTGCCAGAGTGGTGCAAGGGATTAGCAGTCATGAGTCCTAGATGCTGTATTAGGGAAAACTTCCAGGGACAAGTCAGAGAGGACAAGGCACAAGACCTTATGAACTAGAACCCAGGCTTTACAAATAATGTCCACAAAACTTTCATACAAATACAGACGATGCTTACATGGCAAAGTTAACTGTAAAATAATGATTCTAGTGTATCTGACATCAGACACCAACTATACACACGCACTTACACACGGGTATGCACATATATGTGCGTATGTATTTATGTACATATGTGCATTTACATATGTATATTTGTTTCACAGGAGAAAAACTATGTCTTAAGTCACAATAAAGACTCCATTTTAGCAAAAAAAGAATCCATATGTTTCTTACCCAAGACATTCTTGAGATATAGAAAAAGCCCCTATAGTAATGAGAAGATTTATGAGTATCTCAAGACTCTTTCAGTTGCAAATGGCAGAAATCATCCAAATAACTGATTCTTCCAAAAGATTATTTCCAGGCAGAGCTTGATCAAAGACAGGACCTGGTCACCTTTTTGTCACCTCTCGGCTCTGCTTCCCTGCTCTGACAAGAGATCTCTAGACACAAGAGTGCTTCAGTGGCTTCAGATCTTATATCCTCACAAATGAAGTACTGCAGAGAAACAGTGATTTCATTTTCCAGAAGCCTGTGCAAAAATTTGTTGTCTCTGATTATGTCATATGTTTGAGCCCAACCATGTGACTAGGGAAAAGTAATGCCTAGCTGCGCTTGGTCCCTAGAGTGTCAAGCTCCACCCACACCACTGGAATTCAGGACCCGGGTGACCAAAGTCCATGACTGACTGCCAAGGTCACTGTGACAGCGTGGAATTAGCATAAGTAGAAGTGGGTTGTCCTAGACACTTGTCTGCAATGCTGACAGGCTCCCTCCGTGAATAGATAAATATCATGAATTAGCCATAAACAAATCAGTATTCTCAGTGATGCAAGTGACATTCAACTTCAGGTGACCCTAGAAAGATCATAGGGGTGCTCTACTGACTACACTGCCGCATCTGATAATACAAAATGTTGGCATTAAAATAAACCCTGGGGAAAAATAAATCTTTTTTATTTCATTTATCTTTGCTGAATACATGCCACGTTATAGACACTGATCATACAGAAGTGAATGAGAAAACTGTTACCATCAAGCTGTGTATAATTTAGAACAGGAAAAGGCAAGAACAACAGTGATCATTCGTAGTGGGAAGAGCAGTGAACAAAGAGAGACTCCCTTCTTTTCTCCTCCTCCCTTAACCTTATTTCTCCATAACCTAAACTTCTCATTCTTCCTCAGTTCAAAAACAGAATATTGTACATATATCCATGGAGCACTCATTCATGTCTGACTCTTTGTGACCCCATGGACTGTAGCCTGCCAGGCTCCTCTGTCCATGGGATTTCCAAGTCCATGAGATTTGCCAGGCAAGAATACTGGAGTATTCCTTCTCAGGAATCTTCCTGACCCAAAGATCAAACCCATGTCTCCTGCACTGGCAGGTGAATTCTTTACAGAGCCACCAAGGAAGCCAGTTGTGAAGCATATATTTGCTAAATATCAGCTTGGAGGGGCCAGCAAGTTATAAACCTGCAGGGAGATGGATCTGGTCTTGGTCCAGCCTTTGTGTACAACAAGAACTCACTGCCTTCACCTCCCTGGCTGGCCCATCCTCATGAGTCACTGCTAGAAGGTGTGTCCATAGTCTGGTTTTCCAAAATGAGGAAACTGAAGTCTAGAGACGAGAAGTGACTTTCCCATAGACACAAAGCAAGAAGCATCAGCTCTAACACTTGTATTCTCCACTTCTGATTCAATCACAGAAATATCTCATTCCCTTCACACCATGCCACCCTGCCCTGCCTCATTTTTCCTCCACCAATGGGCACAGATTTTCTTCCTGCCATGCAAATAGGCTAATCAGTACCAGTTATCTAGATTACACATATACGCATTGATATATGATTTTTTTTTTCTCTTTCTGAATTACTTCACTCTGGATAACAGGCTCCAGGTTCATCCACCTCATTTCAACTGACTCAAATTCATTCCTTGAATGGGTGTGAAATAGATGGCTAGTGGGAAGCTGCTATGTAGAATAGAGAGCTCAACTCACTGTTCTGTGATGACCTAGAGGGCTAGGATTTTCAGAGGCAGTGCAAGGGAGACTCGAGAGGGAGAGAATATACATATACATAGAGGTGATTCACATTGTTGTACAGCAGAAACCAACACAACATTATAAAGCAACTATACTCCAATGAAAAGTAAATTTAAAAATAGGCACAAAATTATCCTGAACTTTCCTTCCTCATAGAGCACCTGTGGGTGTACCCAATGGCATCCTGGTGAACGATCACAAGGTTCCTGTGCTAACAATTAGCCCCAAGACCACCCAAAAGCCAGATTTATGAAAGGGCCATGGAAACCAGCATTAGCACTTGCCCTACTGGCTGGCTTTCCTTGGGGATTTCGACACTGCCTCTGGTCATGGTGATTGATGAGTTAATAATGAAGATGAAGGTTTCTGGGTGCTTGAGCAAAGAGTAGCTGTCCACCAAAATGGATGAGCATTGTCCGGCTGGTGTGGTCCTGAGGGGAGCCCTGCTTTATGCTCTTCTAGGGACCTTGTTTAGCACCGATCACCTTGTCATAAGGATCTATTAAAGGGAAAGCAATCTGGGCTGGCTGCTCAGAAATACTGACCTCTGACTGCCTGAAAA
This sequence comes from Bos javanicus, assembly GCF_032452875.1. NCBI lineage: Eukaryota > Metazoa > Chordata > Mammalia > Artiodactyla > Bovidae > Bos > Bos javanicus. The sequence goes on from NC_083881.1 coordinate 6,056,050, forward strand.
TTTTAAGTTTGCAGAGCAGATCCTGCCCAAGGGGAGGGAGGTCAGAGGGGAGACAGAGGCCCAGCTTCTCTGCTTCCTCTGGAGCCAACAGGGTATGGGGTGACTTGTTGAGAAATCACCTCTCTGAGCCTGTGTCCTTACATATGAGTAAGAGTATGGGACTAGGTGATCCTTCTAGAAGGACCATCCAGGATCCTTCTATTTAAGCCACTATGTAAACTGTCAGTAACAACAGCTCACTGTCACCTCCACACATATTTGCTGTTAAAATGAAGCCAAAGCCTTCAGTGAAAGGCTGAGTTTCCCAGTTGGACACAATGAGAATGATCTGAATTCAGAATGTTAAATTCACCAAGTTTCAGGGGCTACCCCAGATGGAAAGAACTATATCTACAGGAAGATGCCTGGGGTCCCTTAACAAAAACCTTTTTTGAAGGGGGTGGATTATGCAATTTGGGAAATGCTGGGGTAGAGAACTGCAGTCCTGATGATGTAGAATTGCAGGTCCAAGGTCCACAGTTCTTGAGCTTGGGCGCAAGGGAAGCACCCAGAGCTTTACCATCCCTACTACCTTGATGCCAGAAATTTGCATTAAGTTGAAATGAGGTTTCGTTTTGGGGGTTTTGGGATTTTAAGGACTTCCCAAATGATGCTCATATGCATCCAGAATTGAGAACCTCTGCCCCAAATAAACTGGGAGTGACTTCTACATCCTCAAGTTTGCTCCTCCACTACCAAGGGTGTAAACAGAAGTCCTACCAAGTTCTGATGTTCTTGTCAGGGCTCCACTGGGCAATCCAGCACCTGATGGAGACTTGGAAGACCAGAGGGCCAAGTTCTACCACACACCAGCATGGGGGCGAGAGACAGGAGGCTCCGTGAGCCAAATAGGGGCATGGATTCCTCCACATTGCTGGGAGGCGGGCCTCATTCAATGTCTATTCACATCCTAAGTACTCAGTGGATGCTGGCTAGATTGAAATCAGGGAAGAACCAGGAGGGCTTTTAGGAGATGACAGGGATCTTTCAGTCCAAAGATAATTGGCAAATAGCTGTCAAGAGCATGCTGATCATTTTATTCAATTTTAAAAGCAGAAATCGTAGTAACTTTAGCTGCCATTTTTTGAGCTCCAATCATGTCTGCTGCACTGGGTTAGACTCAACAGTTAGCACCACCAACTCTCACACCATCCATGGAAAGTAGGAGTCTGGCCCCAGGTGACCTAGGCAAGGACGCTCAAAGTCAAAGACGAGAAGGCTACACAGCCAGCACAGGCCAGAGGTCCAAACCCACCCCTGCTCCATTCCACACCACCCCTGCCCTTTATTCAGTGGGCGGTTTTATCTCTGTGGAATTAAGTCTCTCCCTCTGCCCATCCCCTAATCCCGTATCATTTCTGTGAGCACTCTGTCCCTGGAGCACCGTCTCCGGGGGAGCCGGCAGCCCTTCCAGCCTTCTGAAATGTCTAGAGCTGGAGCAGGCGCCTGGCTGTGGGAGGCGGGGTAGCACTTATGCGGTCAGCATGAGACTATGTAGGGAGGAGTGTCCACTTGGAGGGTGACTTGACATTTTTAAAATGTCTATTTGTCATCTACAATATCCTTTCAGACTTTTCAAAATCGTATTAAAACCAACAAAATCAGCCACAATGTGAGTCACACTATGTTCCCTGTCACTGCCTGAATAGTGCTGTTCCAGCAGTGAAAGGGGATGTGTGTTTATGCGTGTGTATGCGTGTGTGGGCATGTGTGCCTGTGTATGTGCACCTGTCTCTCTGTATGACTATGTGAGTATATGTATGTGTGTGCATGTGTATGTGTGTACGTACATCTGTTTGTGTGCATGCATGTGTGGGCATGTGTGTAAGTGCATGTGAATACATGCATTTGAATATATGCATCTGTGTGTGTATATATGCATAGGCAGGCACATATGTGAGAGCATATGAATGTGTTTGCATGTGTGTGAGATTACATGTATACAGAAGCACATGTGTATATGTGTGTGCATATATGTATGATTTAAAGCCTATGGATTTACGAGCCTTAGGGACTAGGGTGTGTAGATCAGACAGAAAAGTCTCTAGCAACAAAGTGGACGCAGGACAAAATCGGAAGAACCTGATTCTACCCACTCCTCTCACTACAAAGGAGAGAAATGAGCAGAGATATCAGATGCAACCAGCCCTCAAATCCCAGCTCCCCTCTAGTAATTTATCAAATAGGTTAGGATTCAGAATCCTCAACTGTAAAAGGAAAAGATAGCTGAATGTGGAATCAGCTCCCACCTTGATCACTCGCAACCCTCAGCAAGTCATCTAACTTCTCTGTGCTTCAGTTTCCCCATAGGATTACTATGATGATTAAATGAGCCAATAAACATAAAACAAAATACACAGCATGTAATAAGCATGGCTATTATTCCTAACTCAAAAATACTATTGATTTGTTCCGCTTCACTATCCTAGGAAAGAGATTAAAGACATATTTCCTTTAGTATTCAAATTAGAAAAACTGCCACCCTCATGACTATGAGTCGACAGAATATCTAGCCTTTCTCCTGAGGTCCCCTCTCCCTGCAATTACTATGATTCTCTGAACATTGTTTAAAAGCTTTATTAATGCACTCTGTTTGCAGCTTTTTCTTCTTTCTCCAGCCATCTACTCTCCAAGTTGTCATTACTCTGCAATTTATTTCACAGAAAGTATCCTGGTTTGTTCTAAGCTTGGACACAATCTTCTGCATTAACTTTTCCCCTCAGTATCTCAGCACTGCTTGGGGTTTGGTAACCTTTACAAGGCTGAGACCCATGTGATCTTTTGGTTAGCTTTCTGTGACTGCGATTTTCATTCTCTTGGCTGTGGGATTATAAATCTTGCATCCTGGTGGGAGGGACTGGCTGGGGAAAACTGGGTCTTGCTCTGGTGGTCAGAGCCATGCTCAGTAAATCTTTAATCCAGTTGTCTGTTGATGGGCTGTGCTTCCTCCCCTAGTTGTTTGGCCTGAGGTGACTCAGTCGTGGAGTCTGCGGGCTCTATGGTAAGGCTACTGGCAGCCTCCAAAAGAATGATACCAATATGCATCTTTCAGGACTGCTGCTGCCACTGCCCCTATCACCACAGCAGGCCACTGCTGACCCATGCCTCTCCAGGGTCCTTACCCCTGCTAGAGCAATAGTGAAGAATAAAGCAACGATTGGTGTAAGTTTCTCCTAAGGTTGTTCCTGGGTCTTTCAAACTGTTTTAACTCAAACTCAGGGTTTCATTTCACAGCTGGTGGACTTCCTTATGGAGGAGGCACCCAACCCTGACTGGTGAGATCTCCCTGCCACTCCCTCCTTCAGAGACCAGACAGCCACTCCTTGGTACACAGAAAGAAGGTCCCTTCTGCCTCCCTGCCCATACATGGCTCAGTTCAGTTCAGTTCTGTCACTCAGTCGTGTCCAACTCTGCGAACCCATGGACTACAGCACACAGGCCTCCCTGTCCATCATCAACTCCCAGAGTTCACTCAAACTCAGGTCCATTGAGTTGGTAATGCCATCCAACCATTTCATCCTCTGTTATCCCCTCCTCCTCCTGCCTTCAATCTTTCCCAGCATCAGGGTCTTTTCCAATGAGTCAGTTCTTTGCATCAGGTGGCCAAAGAATTGCAGTTTCAGCTTCAGCATCAGTCCTTCAAATTAATATTCAGGACTGATTTCCTTTAGGATGGACTGGTTAGATCTCCTTGCAGTCCAAGGGACTCTCAAGACATTTCTCCAACACCACAGTTCAAAAGCATCAATTCTTCGGCTGACTTCTTTTCTGACCTAGAATCTGAGACATCAGGGAGCACCCCTATATTCAAGACACACCCTGGTCCTCCCTCCACAAGCAGGATGGAGTCTGATGGCCCCGGACAGAGCTGTCACTGTTATTGACATTTGTTTCTGGGCTTAAATAGCGCTGGATGAGAACATCAAGAGTCCAGCATAAATACATATTTAGAAGGACTAATTCTTCAAGGGCTGAGTCAGGAGAAACACACACTAGACTAACATCAAAAGGTCAAGCACTCTGTTCAGCAGAACAATTTGTTGTTGTTGTTGTTCAGTCACTAAGTCATGTCTGACTCTTTGCGACCCCACGAACAGCACACCAGGCTTCCTTGTCCTTCACTATCTCCCTGAGTTTGCTCAACAGGTGCTGGGTTTTCCTGATACATAACTAAAGGGACTTAGCAGTAGTTTTCTGAAATTGATGTTTCCCAATTGCAAGGAGCAAATGTTATCAGTGATCCCAAAATGTCCATATTCCAAATGAAGAAGAAAATTCAAGACCCTCTTCCTTGTACACCTCATCAACAGAGATGTGGTAAAAACAAAGCAAAATGCACTTGGTGAATTTCAGAACATTTAGCAAATTAGGGAAGAGGGAGCCCTCGGGAAGAAGACACTGACTTCTTCAAATCCGGGTAGTTAAACCCTAGAGCAACGACTCAAAAGTTTAAGAAACATCCATGTGTTTTTCCCCCAAGCTTGTGTCCCCAGCCACATGGGGAGTGTGAGGGAGGTTGCCTACCTTGCAGCTGTTGTGAGGATTAAATGAGAATCAGATGGGAAACCTCAGTGTAAGAGCTTGTTCTACCCCCATTCCCTCTCTTATTTCCACAGTGCTCAGAACTGCACTTTACACACTGGAAAGCTCCAGGCAAGTTTTGTACAGTGAGTGATGAAGACAAAGTTGGAGTCTGAAAAAGAGGTGAACAGCATCCTGTTACCCCAAGGTCAAAGGAAGTGAGGACTCAAAGGGGCTCCTGTCCTGCAGGAGAGGGAAGCTGTCTTGAGTGGCCAAGGAGCCTTTCTATAGCCACACAATGAGCCTCCTTATTCTCACACAGGAGGTCACCCAGCCTCCTCTTACACTCCAGAGCTCCCTGAGGGATCAGGCTGAGGCTATGACTCCTCCTGAAATGTCAGCTTTGCCTGTCTCCTACCCCTCCCCTATCTTGTACCCTCTACCTCTGCCAATTCTTTTACTTGGAGACTTCCCTTTGACAATCCCTTGCTCTCAGATCCTTGGCTTGAAGTATATTTCTTCTAACACCCTTCTAAGGGATATCTTTTTTGAAAAATGAAAAATGTTATTTTGCATCCCAGTTTTAATCCTTTCATGCTTCACTTTCTTTTTGTTTGCTTTAAGTTTTATTGGAGTATAGTTACTTTACAATGTTGTATGAGTCTCTTCTGTACAGCAAAGTGAATCAGCCACATGTATACATGTACACATACACCCCCTCTCGTTTGGACTTTCTCCCCTTAGGTCACCACAGAGTTCCCTGGGCTCTATAGTAGAATCTCATCAGTTATCTAATGCTTTGTAGGTTTAGGAAGTATCTGTAGAGTTTCAAAGCTACTCTGGCTATTTTGGACAAAATTGGCAGTTTTCAAACTGTCTTTGGAAGCAGCGACCAGTTTTTAGATGAAGCAAAACCTTCTTTGGAACCACAGTATAGAAATCAGAGACAAGCCTCTTGCTCAGTCAACAAATAATAGTAGCACTTGAAGCCCCTTCTGTCTGTGTCCACTTTACTTCCCCCCACCCCGTCCCCCGCTAATTATTCCCAAATCACCTCTCGAGGATGTGAAGATTCAATGAAACCCTACTGGCAAACAAGCAAATGGAGCTGTTTTCTGTGATCCCCTGTGATTTGACTGTGATGCCTTGTGATGCAGTTCTCAGATCAGTTTCTATTTTTGTAGAAGAAAAGCAAGCAGGGCTCCCATCTCTCACCACTGCTTCCACTCCTGGCACCATACCCAGAACCCTGGTGGCTCCTACCCCACCGCCTTGCCAAGCTTTACCATCAACTTCAGGTGACCGGGCATGTTGCAATCTTCTTTCCTTTTATTGCAGTTTGGGGTCTCATACATCATGCTGCCAGATATGACCACAAGCTTTAGCAATCAAATGCCCACTGGCATTTTCAGTCTGAATTCTAAAGTGGAGAGAGACTCTTTCCTGGAGCAAACCTGCCTTTCTGCAAGTAAGAACTCACCATCCCTCATTTCACTGACCAGTCCTCTCTCAAAAATAAGTTGAAAGCCTTGAACAAAAGTAATGTAGCCCAGCGGTGTATTGTAACAGAACAGCATCTGCAGGGAAGTGTAAACAAGAGCAGTAGCAACTTGATATCCCCCACTCATTTATAAACTTATTTCACATTCCTTAAGTCATTCCTATCTTATAGCAGAAATATTTATGTCTGGGGTTCTTTGAAAACTCCTGTATATGCTTTGGCCACCTGATGCAAAGAGCTGACTCACTGGAAAAGACCCTGATGCTGGGGAAGATTGAAGGCAGGAGGAGAAGCAGGTGACAGAGGATGAGATGGTTGGATGGCATCATCGACTCAATAGACATAAGTCTGAGCAAACTCTGGGAGATAGTGAAGGACAGGGAAGCCTGGCATGCTGCAGTCCATGGGGTTGCAGAGTCAGACAGGAATGAGTGACTGAACAACAACAAAATACTTCAAAACCCAAATGTGGTACTTGGGATGTGCCAGGGAGAAAGTGACCCAGAATGGTCTTGGATGCTTGGACAGTAATGGGCTCCCATGGCTGAGAGTAATAGTCTTACCTCAAAGGCCATGGCTGTTGAAAAACTCTTCCCACTTCATCAGCTCAGAGGAGTAGGTAGGCATCATGGCAAAAATGAAAAAAAAATACCACTTCCCCAACATTTGTGTAGATTTGTGTTGTCACAAATAGAAACAGACATAGAACCTTTGAAAGCTAGCAGATTGATGCAGCCTCAAATGTACGGTTTGAACTTTACATCACTGCTGAGCAGAAAGAAGAGTTTTACATTCTCAGGGCATCAGCCCAGTTGGAGGAAAGCTCACGTTTGATAAAAAATGACAGCAGCAACGTGAGACACACAGCCCACACAGGAGTCTGGAACCGGCAGAAGACAGGGCCAACCTTCAAAACAAAAGCAGAACCTGCCAGCGCTGGTGACTCTTCTCTCAAGGCTTCTTTAGGACTCCTGGGAGGCAAGATTATTATTTAACACCTGAATGACACCTCAAAGAAGTGATCTGAGAGGCAGAGGCTGTGGGGACCTGACAAATCTGAGTTTGCCCCCGTGACTTGCTAGGATCTGACCCAGGAGAAGTTAATCACCACCTCTAAGCACTCGCTTCATCTGGAAATGGGAGTCATGTCTAATTCATGGGGCGGCTGCAAGAATAAAATGCTGCTTGCAACTTTTCCAACATAATATCTGATATAAAAACAAGTGGTTGAGAATGGCCACTCCTCTTTTTCTTCTTCTGGTGTATTGTGTGATTGGTACATCTTCTCGCCATTTCTCAGCCCAGAGACACCATCACTACCCTCTTCCTCCAGGTCTTACACCTCCTCCACTTCCTCTCTCATAGAAGTACCGAACTTGTTCAAGACGTCTTTCAAAAATATCCCAAAGCTCTGACGGCTCAGAGCTGTCTGCTGGATGCAAGATCAGCTCTTTCATGGTCTTCCAGAGAAGCTTTGAGCACCAGCCTCATGCCAGGAACTATGCCAGTTAGCATATAAAGGGGTGAGTGGAGCTGATCTCTGCCCTCAGAAGCAAAAATTCTGAGTGAGGAGATGTAGAGGACAAGTCAATAGAGCTGTTGATATTGGGCTGAAGGTCACCCCACAGGAAAGATGCCTTATGGAAGATGGTGCTGGTGGAGCCAGATTGAGAAAAGACACTCCTGACATTGTCATGGGGACGACCTTGAGCACAAGGACTGTACCAACAGACGTGTTCTGAACACACCCACCCCCCTAGTTTCCTGCCTCCCTGCCTCTGTCCCCCGTGTTCCCTCTGCAAACAGTCCACCCCTCCCCTCCTTCCAGATACAGCTTTCTTAGTGTGGCTTCTTCCAGGAGCCTCCCCTAACACACCCAGTGGGAATGAAAGCTTCCCTCCTGAGGGACCGTTCACAGGCAGGCCGCAGAGCGATCTATTTAGCTGTCGTTGTATTTTCTGTTCCTGTTCGAGCCACTTGTTTACAGTGACCCCAGCTCAGCTGTGGGCTCTCAGGGCAGAATCCAAGCTTTATTCGTCTCCTTCGTTCCCGCAGCCCTAAGCACAAGGCACTGCATCTAGTAGGAAATCGATAAATAGCTGCTAGATGGAAGTGTACTCATGGTCAAGCCTTATTTAAAGACAGTAGCTGAGGTTTATCCTTTGACGGCGTTCAGGGAGGAACAGACTATGGAACACATGATGATGCCTTACCCTGGGCATCCCCAAACCCCGGACTTCCTGCTCCTGACCCAGTGTGCATCCTTGCACCTTTTCTCCGTGTAACAGCCTGTCTGCAGTCTCCACTAATCCATACCCTTGAAATGTATGCAACTGGGATTCTCTGTTCTGTAAGTGGATTCTGTCCCTTACTTTGCCTGTAACTATTCTGCACTTTGATTTCCTCGTGCTTTTTCAAGCATCACTACAAATTAGTCCGGTGTCTTCCCCGTTTCTTTTCCTTCCTGTGTCAAGCTCCTCTTGTTGAGGCCTGTGTTTGTTTCCCATCCGTGAAATAACCTTTTTCTTTCCCCAAACTGTACACTGTCATCTTCTTTTCCCCTGAAAACTGATCAGAGAAAATATAACCCTCAACAAAGCTGTCATCGGGGAACAGATGTTTCTCTGCAAAGCCTCTCTCCATGTGGTCCAGACTGAGCACTCAAAACTCACCCTCTTTCTCCCCAGATCTTTGGCTCCATGCATCTCAAGTTGAACACCCAAAGCATCCTTGCTGACCAGTCTTCACACACACATTCTCTCTCTGATCAGCTAACCCCCTGGCAGCTCACAGATAAGGACTTTTCTTAGTCTGTACCTTCTATCTAGGCTCACAGCCTGTTTGGCACGTTTTCCTGCAATTTGTTCTCATGAGTTAACCTCCTTAACAGGTTTTGAAACTTCACCACTATCTCTATTCCCATTTCAGTGCCTCACCTGGCTGAACCTGACAGCACCTCACCCCTATCAAGTTTTAACCTCTCTCCAACCCATTCACTATAGCAACAGTCTCCTAACTTATATTTGATTATATTTGATTGAGTTCTGACAGTAAAAATCATTCCAGCATGCTCTCTCATCCTCAGTATCTATCTATCTATCTATGATTAATGAGTTGCACAATATAGATTTATCATTATCATCCCTTAATGTCTCAACCCAAATCTCGTACATTTAACTGAGACTCACCATGAACAATTATACACATAAATGCACATTCTACTTATGCTTATTCAGAATCACTTACACACTCTTCCTGGATAGTAGGCAGCAGACTCCTGCATGGGGCAGGGGCTGAGCCAGGTGTGATCACAAACTCAGAGCTGGAGGTAAGTCAGGCATGTTCAGACACCTCCACCCCCGAGTCCTCTGGGCAGTGGGTTAGACCTTAGTTTCTCTATTCCCGGGCACCTTCATCCTCACGTAAATCCCGCAAAGTGTGGCCATGCTCCAGGGCTCCAAGCAACCTGTGCTTAGAGACACTGACTGAGATAACAACCAAGGAGGCTCACGACCCTCAGTCCATGGATCCGCCACTGCCTGGGGAACCTGCAAACCCGCAGGATCCGATGTGGACACAGGACTCCTGAGAGCAGGATCTGCTCCGTGTTTTACTGTAGTTGTTTCACGGAGCCTGAGAATAAGGAATCTGAAGCAGCCTTGGCATCAATTTATGGGGAAGTGCGGGCGGAGAGGGCTGCTGCTCCTCAGGCCACTTCCAGAATCTTTGTGCTCCTCCTCACCTCTCGGCCTAGGGATGCCCCTGGGTTCTGTCCTCCAACCCATTCACTTTTCATCACACTCACTCACTAGCCAACCTCCTATACTCCTGTGATTTTAAATGACATCCATTTTTCAAGTTTTTTTTCTTTAATTAAGATAAAAGTGACATAAAGTGAAATGCACACATCTTAAATTTAAAGTTAGATGATGATTTTTTACAAACATATACTTGCACAACTAATATTGCAACCCCAAACAAGATAAAAAAATATCTCCATCACACCAGAAACTTTTTTTTGGACCTGCCACGCAGCATACTGGATCTTACTTCCCTGACCAGGGATTGAACCCATGCTCCCTGCAGGGGAAGTGTGTCTTAACCACTGGATTTCCAGGGAATTCCCCAGAAACTGCTTTCATATTCTTTCCAGTCAATTCCTGATCCTCCCCCAGAGACAGCCACTCCTCTGACTTCTTCCCTCCCTGATTAGTTTTGCCTATTTGTAAACTCCATATGAAGAGAATCATATAATATATACCCTTTCATGTCTCTTATTTTGCTGAGCATAAAGTTTTCAAGAGTCACCCTGTGCATGAATTAGCAGCTCATTATTTTTCATTTCTGACTAGTATTCCATTGCACAAATAGAGCACAGTTGAGTTTCAGCTCAACTTGCAAAGAACTTAGACGTTGTCGCTCCCATCTTTACAACAAGAATAAAACTGAACCATGAAAATCATTGATTTCTCCCAGATCCATCAGAGAACCAAGATTAAGAGGAAAACTATGGCCCCAGAATCCAGAGAGATGGGCGAAGGCAGACTCCTATCCTAGCACAGAAATGTCTGAAGACATAAACGGGCAGGAACACTTCGGTGATAATTTTGACAAATTAGCGGAGTGTCTTAGGGAGGCGCCCAAACCTTTGCAGCTTTTACCTCCAACAACCCCATTGGGTTCTCACACCGCAGAGCTGAGAAAGTTAACCTTGTGGCTCTGGCAGGTTGAGGAGGAGAGTAATCCTTGTGAAATACCCCAGCCGCTTTTTCACAAATAGAGCCCTACCCTCCGGGGGGAAATAGTTCACCAGAATTCTACTCCACCTTGGAAAAGAGCATTTGCAACCATACATTTCCGGTAATAACTTCTGCAAGTCAGGGGTGCAAGCCCAGGCTGACCCTTTCTCCTTGACCCTTGACCCCTTTTCCTTGACTCCTGACCCCCTTGGTGGGCACCAAGAATGCCTCCTGCAGCCCCTGGCCCAGCCCTGTGTTTACAGGTATGACATTACATTCAAGATATCTGCCTATATAATTGTCTTCTCATCAGAATATGATCCTCAAGGCAGAGGCAATGCTTTGTCCATCTTATTGTCTCCAGGCCCGGGGCAGGACTTGCACTCAGAGATCCAGCAGCTCAAAGTGTGAATGTGGGAATAATTAGAGTTGAAAGATTGTCTTTGTAATGAGGGGGAAATGAGCCCCCAACTCTTCAGTTTAGGAACACATGAGTTTCACAGAAATTCAGCTCTCTGTCTTGATCTCATGTGTATGAGCCTCTTCACCACCTAGATGTATATGACACATGATCCTTCCTTCCTCCTGTCCCACTTATTTCATATTAATATCACGCTTCCCTCATGGCTCTGATGGTAAAGAATCCTCCTGCAATTCGGGAGACCCAGGTTCAATCCCTAGGTTAGGAAGATCCCTTGGAGAAGGGTATGGCAACCCAGTCCAGTATTCTTGCCTGGAGAATCCCAAGATCAGAGGAGCCTGGCTACAGTCTGTGGGGTTCCAAAGAGCCAGACATGATTGAAATGCAAAGAACATCACTCTCCAAGGCATGGCAATGACTTCTAAAGCTTGAGCTCTTAGGTGCCAAGGGAAACAGCAGGAAGTTCACCAAGTATAAATACAAATGGACAATAATAATTATATAAAAATATTTAGCTGCACTAATTATAAAAAGCTGCACTCATACAATAACATTAAAATATCCTCTTTTTTTCTTTCAGTAAGAGAAGTCTTTTTAACTAAATGCTCCCAGATGCTGATGTTCAGCAAAACACAATCTCCAAAGCACTAAAATATCAATGCCCACAATGACCCAGTTACATAGATGGGATCTCTATTTCGTATTCAGGAAAATGAGGCTTCAAGAAGATAAAGCCTCGGACTGTTTAAATTTTCCACCCCCAATCCCAAATCCTCTTCATCTCTTAAGACTATTTCCAGGTATTATCTCTTTCAGGGAACCTTCTAGGATAGAGCATCTTAAGCTGGGCTTGGTATATCCCCTAATCCCCTGTGCATCCCCGCATCTCTGAAGCTGCACAGTATTTCATATGCATTTGTTTAGAGATCTTATCTCTCCTCATGGACTGTGATCATCATGAATATAATGACTGCTTCACTTAATCTCCCCCATCTCTGCCCCTCACATGCCACAAACTGAGCCAGTCGCAGTGAGTGTGTGTTAAAGACTGAGAAAGATGGTGAGCCAGAGTTGAACCTCTGCCTTTCTGACCTCAAAATCCAGCTTCTGTCTAATACATAAGGCAGTCTTGCTGAATTTATAGAAGTCTAGCTTCTGATGGGCTTGGAAATACAGCCTAAGGGGCAGACAAGCCAAGATTCCTCTCCTTTTCCTGGTACGTATGATACACCCTGCCTGGAGAAAGCTTGCTTCACCTTTCTCTTAGGTAGGCAGAAGCCCAGCCATCATCTTATTCTGCAGGGAAGGGGCACCCTCCTGGAAACCCATCTGGCTTTTAATTGCCAGGCAACCAGAGGGTCTTTCTCAAGACAATCTCACTCAACATAATTGGCATCTTCCTCCTAGCTTCTCTTTGTTTCTATATGCAGAGTGCAGGCTCCCCTGATACATGAACTCGAACAATTTCTTGAGCCTTTTTAAAGCTCCAGGCAAATAAGTTATTTTACCAGTTTTATCACATTGAACTGCAAACTAATTCTGCAAGGAAGACTTTAGAATATTTTTTTTTTCCCAAGCTGAGAAAACTGTGGTTCAGAGATGTAAGAAACTTAGCTCAAGGTCACCCAGAGAGGAAGAGACTCAGGGTTTTTACCGGCTCGGTCTGACTCCTGACCGCGGCGCCATGTGCCGGTCCAGGTCCCCTGCCTTTCCCATCATGCTTTGCGATTCCATCCTGAAACTGGAGCCCGGATACACTAATGCCGCCATTCTGCAGTAAACACGCTATGTGGCCCCACTTCCAAATCCGGTCACTTATGGCCCTGGGTGACAGCAACTTCTGCCCCCTGGAAGCAGCACCCCGCCCCTCCTCCGCCCACTTAGAACTTTTCCCAGCTTCTTCCTTCTCCAGATTCAGCACAATCAAATTTCCCCATTATATTAGCCAGCTGCCGGTCAGCACCTCTCTCAAATAGAAAATTATTATAGATAGGCCCCATTTTATTTTCCCTCCTCTGTGTGTACCTTTCGGAAAATAGAGATGTTTTATTTCTCCACCTCCTCACAGTCTCGAGCAGCCGAGATGGACGAGTGGAACCCAGGCCGTGATTTCTCCGCTAGTTTCCTCCAGCCAGCATCTTCCCCACGATGGTTGTTATTTGTTCAGTTGAATTTAAAATCCCAGATGGAAGTAAATATATGCCAGGCGGCAGGCAATTTCCCAGGAAGAAAGAAAGGGAGGCTGCCAGGCAAACGAGACAGTTAAACTAAATTTAATTCCGTTGGACACCCACAGGGGAAGGACAGAAGGAAAGACAATGAGCACCTACTATGCACCCGGCCAGTGGTAGGTGCTTCACAACCTCACCGTGAGACATCCTCCCCATCTTTAACAAGGAGGGACCTGATATCACCCCAACATGTGGGATGGGTGGGTATTTGTCAGAAACTAAGTTCATAGCACACCATGCATACCCACTAGGGAAGTCTGAAATGCCTTCTGCAGTCTTAGGAGCCAGCCAGCCAGCAGTATCAACAGGTCCCACCATAAGACTTGGGTTCCCAAAGCTCAAGAGAGCACCGGAAGTGCATCAACACCCCCAGGCGGCAGCAGGGTGTCTGGAGAGCGTGGGTCCTAGACTTGGGGACCATTCAGCTCCACCCTGCCCCTCGGGTTTAGTCCCTAAGATTAGGTCCCATCTCCTGTCTAGGCTCCTTGTTAAGAATTTGAAACCTCTGGCCTTACTAATCAGACTTCCCCTGAAAATCCACATGTTGCATTGCAAAATATTAATAGATTGGATTACAGGATTCTGCCCTAGACTCTACTCAGCGATACATGTGCATGCTCACGCTTAGCTGCTTCAGTTGTGTCTGACTCTTTGCGACTCTGTGGACTGTAGCCCACCAGGCTCCTCTGTCCACGGGACATTTCAGGCGAGAACACTGGAGTTGCCATTTCCTACTCCACGGGAACTTCCCGACCCAGGGATCCAACCCATGTCTCCTGTGTCTCCTGCATTAGCAAGTAGATTCTTTACCCACTGAAGCACCTGGGAAGCCCCAGTGACACTCAGTATATGCACGGCATTACTTCTCTAAAATCCAGAAAACAGAATTCTTCAAGGTACGCTTCTCAAAGGATACAGATAAGAGACTGCAGAAATACACGGCAGTCCCTCCAGACCTGCTGGCGTGAGGACCCAATGGAGGGACGTGCAGGCTGAGTGGCCTCTGGTTTTCAGTCCTCCATTCTTCCCCACCACGAAGGAGATGTCCCAAACCGCTTCTTCCCGCAGGTCTAGAAGTGACACTTGACCTGAAAAGTGCCCGGGGGGGGGGCGGGGGCGGTGGGCAGCACGAGAGCTTGTGGCCTTGTGATCATGCTAGTTAGGACACCCTTCCTTGCAACCTTCTCGTTTACTCTCTTCACCCATGGTTTACATGCGTTTGCTTCTCTCTCTGTTCCCTTCCCACCATCACACAGCACCCCAGATATTTCATCATGCTTTTGCCACATTGTATTCCTGAGGGTCCCAGCAAGTGCAACAGGACACATTTCAATAAAGGAGGATTTTAGGGGAGTTTAACAAGAGGTTTATTTATAGAGGTGAAAGCAGGACGTGGGCAGACCCCAGGGGCACCCACTGCTCTGGGCTATACCCACCCACTGGCAGGGATTAGGGAAAGGGAAGATAATCAAAATCCAGAAGGGCAAAGTCCTATGGAAAAGGACTCCTTGGCCTTCCTTCTAAAGACACAACCCAAGGGACTTCCCTGGTGGTCCAGTGGCTAAGACTCTATGCTCACAAGGCAGGGGGTGAGGGAACTGGATCCCATATGCCACAACTAAGAGTTTGCATGCTACAACTAAATATCCTATATGCCTCAGCTAAGACCAGGTGCAGTCAAATAGCTACATAAATATTTAAAAAGTAAATAAAAATACAGCCCAAATGAAGTGTGAACCTCCAGAGAGGGAGTGAAGATGTATCTTGATGCTACTTCCTTTCCTCCCCTGGAGCTCCCACTGGCTGAACCCACCACATGTTATGTGATCTAATCCCTACAGGTCAGCTTCCTGGGGCAGATTGGAGACCGATGACGTCACCTAGCAGACTGGTCCTCACCCAAGTCATTGAGTCAGGAGAGAGGTGGCTCACGGCCAGCTTGCCATGGATGTGATGCATGGCAGGAGACATCCGAAGATATTTAAATGCACTGTAATTGTTGGCTTTACTTGTTGGCTTCAGGCAGCTCCAGGTCAATAAAGAGTATTTTTGCTCATCTTCCCATCAGCAGTGCCTGGCTCCAAACCTAGGATGGAGCACGTGGTCAGTAAACTATACAAGGAAGAAAGTATAAAGACAGAGGTTGACCAAAGTGAGTCACACGTCTGCTGATTTGGGTTTGGTTTTCCCTCGTCAGTAAAGAATCTTCCTGCAGTGCAGGAGACCTGGGTTCAATCCCTGGGTTGGGAAGATCCCCTGGAGAAGGCAATGGCGACCCACTCCAGTATTCTTGCCTGGAAAATCCCAAGGACAGAGGAGCCTGGTGGGCTACAGTCCATGGGGTTGCAAAAAGTCGGGCACAACTGAACGACTAACACTTCACTTCACTTTGGTTTGGTTTGGGGTGTTTCTTTGAACTGAGGGTTTGGACTGGATGATCTCTAAATCCCGTGAGAACACCGGACATCCTCATGGCCATGACAGTAACATCATTTCATTCATCTTTGTCAACGAACTTTAAAAATGCCTTTGGTTGTTATTCAGGCCCTGGGCATTCCGGTTGGCCCACAAAGACCCTAACAGGAACCGAAGCATCAGGCAAAGTTAACAAGTGAGCCCAGATCCTCCACTGCCGAACGCCCTCCCAGCTGAAAAGCTCATTCATGCCTTTGTTAATTCATGGCTCCCCCTGTCCCATCTGTCCTGCTGTGGCCTCCACAGCCAAATTTCCAGCTATTCAGAAAACCACAGCTGCCTCGGCTGCCCAAGCACGCTGATTTCTGGAGAAGCCAAGCATGTTATGTGAGAGAGAGACTGTTGGATTCAGCTCATTTGGGGCCTTCTCAGTTTACAAAAAAACCTGATCTGTGCGCAAAAACCTGATCCTAGCATGGAGGAAGGAACTAGCATTTATTAAGCACCTGTTCTGTTCCCTCACTGAATCCCTGCAAGAGCCCTTAGGTCCTGAATTCCCTGCTGTGTAAAGAGGAGGAGACCTGCCCAGTCTAGACGAGGCCCCAAGCAAGCAGGTCACTGTCAGGGTCTCGCAGAAAACCAGTGGCTGAGCAAGGGGATAAAAGTCTAGCCTCCCCGATCCCAGTCAAGCACTATTTCAGGAAGTGTTTGTCAAATGCTTACTACATTCAGCTTTCACACATCTGGGCCTTTCAGTGTGCTGAGCACGGCTCCTGGAACCAAAGACGCGTGGAGACCTCTGCTCTTGCTGCTTGGTAGCTAATAAAATCTACTGCAGGTGCTATGACAGTATAGTGTATTAGATGATGTGCAGTGATGTGGATGAACCTAGAGTCTGTCATACAAAGTGAAGCAAGTCAGAAAGAGAAAAACAAATATCATATATTAATGCATACATGCGGAATCTCGAAAAGTGGTACAGATGAATTTATTTGCAGGGCAGATGTAGAGAATGGACATGTGAACAAGGGGAGGAAGGGGAAGGTGTCTAGACAGACAGATTTGAAAGAGGTGGGAGAAGAGACTGAGCTGAACAATTCAGTATTTTTACCCCAAATTTTCTCATCAGTTAAGTTACGTTTGCTTCAGTCTTGAATTGTTCATTTCACATTTTCCTCTTTTGGGAAGAGAAGTAAAAGTTCCCTTCTTACTATGAAAATTTATTCAGGGGCAAATAAAGTTAACCTATTCTGACATAGGTCTGAGCAGTTCAGGACACTCATACTAAGCACAGGAGTGAAAGGAGATTTTTAAAAAACCAAAATACTGTGATTTTCATATTTCAATTTGGAATCCAGAGTTTAGAGTGTTCTAACACCCTACCTTTAGCATGGATTCCCACCACTCCATGCTTGTTCACTTCTTGGTTGATTCTGCCAAAAGGTCCTTTCAAAGGGTTAGCTGGTCAAATTCAAATGGTGTTTCTCAGACAACCTTCTACCCTTCCAGCCAAGGTCAGCTCTTGGCAATAATAGGTCCTTAGTAAATCACTGTTTACCATGTCTTTGCAACTTGCAGTGCACCCCCAACCCCTACCCTCTACTCTTTGTGCTTCTCTGAAATGAATTCCAAGTCCTAGGGGACACCAGCCTGAGTCCCAGGGCCCATGACGAGGCACCATCCCACACCTCTGCATTGTGCATTTATGACAATTCTGGATCTCTTCTCATCTTTCCCCTCTTGGCTGGAGATCCACCCGCTCACTGTCCCAGCTGCTTCTGCCAAATCCTGTCCCCAGGGAGTGCACTTGGCTTTTTGGCAGTGCTTGCTCTCATCCAACTGCCAAGAATAGAGGAAGGTAAATGACACAGTTCAGTTCAGCTCAGTCGCTCTGTCATGTATGACTCTTTGTGACCCCATGGACTGCAGCACACCAGGCCTCCCTGTCCATCACCAACTTCCAGAGCTTACTCAAACTCACGTCCACTGAGTCAGTGATGCCATCCAACCATCTCATTCTCTGTCATCCCCTTCTCCTCCTGCCCTTAATCTTTCCCAGCATCAGGGTCTTTGCAGATGAGTCAGTTCTTTGCATCAGGTGGCCAGAGTATTGGAGTTTCAGCTTCAACATCAGTCCTTCCAATGAACACTCAGGACTGATCTCCTTTAGGATGGACTGATTGGATCTTGACACTGTACACAGATGAAATGAAGCCTAATGGCAGAAATCATGCTGCATTTTTTAGATGTAGATTTAAAAAATTAGGCAAGTCAGGAAAGACCTTCCATAACATCTGACCCATCCTAACTTTCCATGTTGAGAAAGATAAGACTGAAAGCATTTGTGGGATGGGGTCCCTCATGGTTGCCCAATGAGGAAGGTCATGTCTCTTTCAGCATCACCCTCCAAAGCACTCATGAATCAGAGGCTGCCCATCTCAGAAATACTCTCATATTATAAAGATAAAAGCAAATACTTAAATTCATCTTAACAGTCAGTGTACTGGACATCTCAGTTAACGAATATTTCCCTTACATCGGGTCATCTAGTCTAGAAGAGAGATGTCTCCATAAGCATATCCACCAGTCCCTTGGTCTTTCTCTTTCTCTCTTCCCTATTCCGATTGATCCTATTGATTCTGTTTCTCTGGAGAACACAGACTAAGACAATTCCTCAATTAATAAGCTAATGGTGCAGCTTGATACCCAGTTCACGAGGCCGCCGTTAACTGACACATTCCTCTCCTCCACACCTATCACCTCTCTCAAACGATTTTTTAAAATATTCGTTTATTTGACTGTGTCAGGTCTTAGCAGTGGCCTGTGGGATCTTTTGTTGCAACACGTGGGCTAGTTGCCTTGGGGCACGTGGGATCATACTTCCCTGACCAGGGATCCAAGTGAACCTGCGTCCCCTGCGTCCCCTGCTTTGCAAGGTGGATTCTTAATCATTGGACCATCAGGGAAGTCCATGTCTCTCAAAGTTTAGATCTGCATTTTCTCTTCCCTAGATTCTGGCAACTACTTAAAACTTCTCCCTGCTTCCTCTCCCATCATTTTCAAAACCATCTTCCACATTATTGTAAAATTCATTTGTTAAGAAAACCATTTGCCTAACATTTTTTTCCCTCTAAGAACCCATGAATAATAATAATACAGCCACACTCAATTTAAAGCACAATTCTAAGTGTTTTATGTAATTCAACTCTTTAAATTCTCCCAGCAACCCTATGGAGTGAAATTTTCAGGATTCCCATTATTGCAGATGAGGAGATCCAGGCAGAGGGTGGTTAAGTAGCTTGTTCAAAAACACCCTCTGCTCAATGTTATGTGGTAGCTTGGATGGGAGGGGAGTTTGGGGGACAATGGATAAATGTATGTGTACGGCTGAGTCCCTTCACTGCTCACCTGAAACTATCACAACATTGTTAATTGGCTATACCCCCATAGAAAATAAAATGTTAAAACACACACATACAGCGAGGGAACAAAGCTATAAGTCCTGTTAGCACAGTGCCTGAGGCTGTGATCTTAACCTCTGTAAGTCTCACTTCCCTTCGCCCACAGGAGAAAACCCATGCTCCTTGGCATGCGGGCATTCATGACATTGCCTTAGGGCTCCCACGCTGAACACTCCAGTCATATCACTAACAGCCTAGTGCACCTTCTCATGACTAGGCAACTGACACCCTCGAATGCTGCATAATTCCCAAACAGATCAGATTCCAACTTCAATCCGTTTCCACAGGCACCTATCTTCATCTGAAATGTCCTGTCCACAGCCAGCTCACTTGGAAACCCCCTCTTTCAAGTCTCCTCTCATCTTTTGTTGTTGTTTCCTTTAGTCACTAAATCATGTCCGACTCCCCGTGACCCAGCACGCCAGGCTTCCCTGTCCTTCACTGTCTCCTGGAGTTTGCTCAGATTCATGTCCATTGAGTCAGTGATGCTATCTAGCCATCTCATCCTCTGCTGCCCCCTTCTCCTTTTGCCTACAGTCTTTGCCAGCATCAGGGTCTTTTCCAATGAGTAGGCTCTTTAAATCAGGTACCCAAAGTATTGGAGCTGCAGCTTCGGCATTAGTCCTTCCAATGAATATTCAGGGTTGTTTTCTTTTAGGATTGACCAGTTTGATCTCCTTGTAGTCCAAGGGACTTTCAAAAGTCTTCTCCAGCACCACAGTTTGAAAGCATCAGCTCTTTGGTACTCAGCCTTCCTTATGGTCCAACTCTCACATCCATACATGAACAACCCAAGTGAACTGGACCAATTCATTTCACACTTCCTCTCTTAGGACTCTCGCTGGTATAGAACCATTCACTAACTCAATAAACTGAGTAAGTGATTAAATGAATGCATTATTAGGTTTGTTGAAACAGAGTGTTAGAAATTTCAGAAGATTCACAAGAACCATAGGGGCAAGAGTGATCTCATTCTTGGATATAGATAGACACAGGGCAAATTCTCAGAAGTGCTACCCTATTGATTAGTTAAAGCCTACAGTTCCACCATTAACATTTGACTCTTGTAGCTTGAAGTCAAAACCAACTTAAAAAGCAAGTTCTCCTCTGAGGGTTACGCCTAAGATGTAATCATTCAACTGACCCGGTACTTCCCTGAGAACAGGTCAGGAAAGGGTCAGAATCAGTGGAGAGAGAAGAGAGAGAAGAGGGCAGAGGTTGAAAGAGACCCTGGATTAGTGAGTCATTTTCCTGAGCATGTCAGATGAAGAGTTAGGGTAAACAGCCCCAGCTCAACATTTGGTGAGTTTCTGATGACCTCCCTTCTGGCAGACACACCTCTCCCCCACTCTCTGTCCCCAGACCACCTAAATCTTTTACTTTGTGAAGCTAAAGGAGGTAGTGGAGGCAAAGACCCCAACACAAGCACTGGTTCTGCCATTTCCAGGCTGTTTGCTTGTCCTGGGAAAGTTGCTTTAACTACTTCAAGTCCTGTTCTTCCTCCAGGCCAGGCCCTCTGCTCAGACTTCACAACTCCTGTTTCTGGTTCCTGTAACTCTGTGAAAGAGGAAGGGCTCTGTCATTTGACACATGGGGAGACAGGGGCCCAGGGCCATGGAAGGACATGGCCCAGGGCCCAGGACCAGCAAGTGGACAGATGGAGACCCCAACATGGGTCAGCTCACACTGACCCCCTGCTCCGCCTGCGCTCCCACGAGCCTCAGTTTGTTCATCTGTAAAATGAAGGGGTTGGAATGATTGTCTTTCCAGCTCTTCCTTTTTATGACTTGATGTTCACTCGTGACTGGGGCAGGTTTCAAATGACTTCAGAGATCTAGCATCTGCCAAATCATAATCAAATTGGCTGCCTGATCGGAAGTCTGATGAAAAATCCTGTGCTCGTGCCCATGACTCAGCCTTGCTTGGTGATGGCGGTGGAGATAGCATGTTTCCAGGGGTTTTGGAGCCCACTGGGGGACTGGCCTAGGTCACTTCATTCCTCACACTCCACACAAGGTGATACCAGCTCTTCAATATACATCAGCACGTCCCCTTGTGCTGCCAACAGAACCTCTGTTCACACGATGACTCAATCACTGTGATTTATTTTAATTGAAAAGTCCACCAGTCGCCTTTTGCCAAAGCATCTGGTCTTGTCCTATTTGATTCCTACCAGAAAATACCCAGCTAGGCAGCAGCGATTAAACTGGCTGCCCAAGGGGAGGGGGAGAGTTGTAGAAAGCCATTTGGCTTCAGCCTGACATTTCAGAAGATGCTCAAATTTAGATTGTAAACTTTTTCCCCCAAAATGATAATATAAAAAAAAAATCATTGCATGGATTTTTGTAGCAGTTTTTAAATAGTTATCTATAAGAAGTAGAACCCAATGCTTCATACCATTTTTTTATATTTTTATCTTAAAATTAGTGAATGCATCAAACAAATAAGAGAAACCAAGATCTCCTTGGTTCCTGAGATAGTGGGGTGGTCCAGGTTTCACACTTTCCTGCCCTGCATCTTCAGACATGTTGCTTAATTTTTTTTTTAATCTTGGTTTCTTCATCTGTAAAGCTGAGAAGTTGAGATACTACTACCTACATGTGAATGGTTTGAGTTTTCTTTTTTCTTTCAACCTTTTTTTTCTTTCTTTCTTTACACCCTCCACTTTGCAAACGTTCTCTTTTTGGTGAGGACTAACTGAGGAAGCATCGAAACACATCTTTGCAAATTAAAAAAAAAAAAGGTGAAATTAAAAGACTCCTATTGTGATCCAGGATAGTAGAGGAGAAAACACACACACAGGGGGAAAATGAGGGAGAAAAGAAGGAGAGAAGGGGGCATGAAGGAAGGGAAGATGAAAGAGGGAAAAGGAGGGGCAATAACTGTTTACAGGGACTTCCCCAGTGGTTCAGTGTTTAAAACTCCACATTGACAATGCAGGGGGCACAGGTTCAATCCCTAGTCAGGGAACCAAGATTCCACATGCCATGTGGCTGAAAAAAAAAAAAACTAATATGAAGTTCTTTCATACTTTGCCAGTTGGTCTTCGTTGAATTTTCAAAACAAATGCCCAAGAAAAACAACTTGTTATTACTATTATACAAATGAGGAAAATCAGGCTTGAAGAGCTTGCAAGATCTGTCCCATGTAACTCTCTTGTGAGGAGAAGGATTGAAATCTAGCCCCTACCCCTTTCAGGGTCAGGCTGCACCCCGCCTAAATCACAGTTCAATGTGGGAAATGATGCCCTGCAGAAGATGCTGCTGTGTGAGGAGTGAGCGCCTTGTAGCCATCACACGGGGTAAAGGGCTCGCTTGTCCATGACTTTGTAGGGAGGAGTCCTGCACTGAGCGGAAGCTGGATGAGCTCCCTTCCACCCCTTCATGCTGTGAGATGATGAACTATCCGAATGGATTTTGTTTCCCCTTTGTCCCATCCTGGAAACTGCCACGACTTCTTTCCAATATTTTATCCAGCTGCTAAGCATGCCTGACTCTCTGCAACTGCATGAATTGCAGCATGCCAAGCTCCCTTGTCCTCCACTATCTCCTAGAGTTTGCTCAAGTTCATATCCATTGAATCAGTGATGCTGTCTAACCATCTCATCCTCTGCCACCTGCTTCTCCTCCTGCCCTCAATCTCTCCCAGTGTCAGAGTCTTTTCCAATGAATCAGTTCTTCACATCAGGTGTGCAAACTATTGGAGTTTCAGCTTCAGCATTAGTGCTTCCAATGAATATTCTGGACTGATTTCCTTTAGGGTGGACTGGTTGGATCTCCTTGCAGTCCAAGGGACTCTCAAGACTCTTCTCCAACACCACAGTTCAAAAGCATCCATACTTCGGCACTCAGCTTTCTTTATAATCCAACTCTCACATCCATACATGACTACTGGAAAAACCATAGCTTTGACTAGATGGACCTTTGTTGGCAAAGCAATGTCTCTGCTTTTTAATATGCTGTCTAGGTTGAACATAGCTTTTCTTCCAAGGAGCAAGCATCTTTTAATTTCATGGCTGCAGTCACTATCTGCAGTGATTTTGGAGCCTGAGAAAATAAAGTCTGTCACTGTTTCCATTGTTTCCCATCTATTTGCTATGAAGTGATGAGACCAGATGCCATAATCTTGGTTTTTTGAATGTTGAGTTTTAAGCCAGCTTTTTCACTCTCCTCTTTCACTTTCATCAAGAGGCTTTTTAGTTCCTCTTCACTTTCTGCCATAAGGGTGGTGTCATCTGCATATCTGAGGTTATTGATATTTCTCCCAGCAATCTTGATTCCAGCTTGTGCTTCATCCAGCCCAGCGTTTCTCATGATGTACTCTGCATATAAGTTAAATAAGCAGGGTGACAATATACAGCCTTGATGTACTCCTTTCCCAATTTGGAACCAGTCTGTTGTTCCATGTCCAGTTCTAACTGTTCCTTCTTGACCTGCATACAGATTTCTCAGGAGGCAGGTCAAGTGGTCTGACATTCCCATCTCTTTAAGAATTTTCCACAGTTTGTTGTGATTCCCTGGTGGCTCAGCTGGTAGAGAATCCATCTGCAATACAGAAGACACTGGTTCGATTCCTGGTTTGGGAAGATCCCCTGGAGAAGGGATAAGTTACCCACACCAGTATTCTTGGGCTTCCCTGGTGGCTCAGCTTGCAAAGCATCTGTCTGCAATGCAGGAGGCCTGGGTTGGGAAGATCCCCTGCAGAAGGGAACAGCTACTGACTCCAGTATTCTGGCCTGGAGAATTCCGTGGACTGAATAGTCCATGGGGTCACAAAGAGTTGTGCAGAACTGAGCAACTTTCACTTTCACACAGCCAAAGGCTTTAGCATAGTCAATGAAGCAGAAGCAAATGTTTTTCTGGAATTCTCTTGCTTTCTCTGTGATCCAACGGATGTTGGCAATTTGATCTCTGTTTCCTCTGCCTTTTATAAATCCAGCTTGAACATCTGGAAGTTCACAGTTCATGTACTGTTAAAGCCTGGCTTGGAGAATCTTGAGCATTACTTTGCTAGCCTGTGAGATGAGTGCAACTGTGCACTCATGTGTTTGAACTCATGTGTTTGAACAAAATTCATGTGTTTGAACATTCTTTGGCAGTGCCCTTATTTGGGATTGGAATGAAAACTGACCTTTTCCAGTCCTGTGGCCACTGTTGAGTTTTCCAAATTTGCTGGCACATTGAGTGCAGCACTTTCACGGCATCATCTTTTAGGATTTGAAATAGCTCACCTGGAATTCTATCATCTCTGCTAGCTTTGTTCATAGTGATGTTTGCTAAGGCCCACTTGACTTTGTATTCTAGGGTGTCTGGCTCTAGGTGAGTGATCACATCATTGTGGTTATCTGGGTCATGAAGCTCTTTTTTGTATAGCTCTTCTGTGTATTCTTGCCATCTCTTCTTAATATCTTCTGTTTCTGTTATGTCCATACCATTTCTGTGCTTTATTGAGCCCAACTTTGCATGAAATGTTCCCTTGGGATCTCTAGTTTTCTTGAAGAGATCTCTAGTCTTTCCCATTCTACTGTTTCCCTCTATTTCTTTGCACTGATCACTGAGGAAGTCTTTCTTATCTCTCCTTGCTATTCTTTGGAGCTCTGCATTCAAGTGAGTATATTTTTCCCTTTCTCCTTTGCCTGTCATTTCTCTTTTTTTCTCAGCTATTTGTAAGACTTCCTCAGACAACCATTTTGCCTTTTTGCATTTCTTTTTCTTGGGGATGATTTTTATTATGGCCTCCAGTACAATGTTATGAACCTCCATCCATAGTTCTTCAGGCACTCTGTCTATCAGATCTAATCCGTTGAATCTATTTGTCACTTCCAGAGTGTAATCGTAAGAGATTTGATTCAGGTCATACCTGAATGGTCTAGTGGCTTTCCCTACTTTCTTTAATTTAAGTCTGAATTCTACTCACAGGCATCCAAAATTTCATTTTGTTTTGTTTTCCTTCAAATTGGAAACATATTGTATGGACTGTACAAGGGTGAATATATATAAAGTACCATTCAGTGGACATGCTGCTGATATGTCTTTAAACTTTTCCCCCTTAAGGGACATATAGGTAGATCTGTTTGCTAACATAAATAATGCTGTGGGAAGCATTCTTATAGATAAAATCTTATGCAATCTGTATTTTTTGAAATAAATTATTTGGAGCAGAATTCGGTTTTAAAAAGAGAATTTCTCTTTTGTGCTTACTTTAAGCTGAGCAACTTAAAGTAGAACAACTGTGCCTAGCAAATTCTTTACCTTTTTCCAGATAAATCTATGAGGGCAGATGCCTGATCTGACTCGTGCCTGGTATCCCAGGGCTTAGAGAAACATCTGGCATATATTAGACACTCAATAAGTACTTAGTGAATGACTGAGTGAATGAATGAAATGAAAGTAACTTCACTGAGTCTTCTTCAGGAGAAGATTCTCATATTCCCTGAGGTTCCTGAGAAATGAGTAACTGTATGTATGAGACAAGGGCAGCTAAGTGTACCCTGTTGTTTGACCCTAGGATGCTCTGGCTCTCCTGGCTCTCCCCTGACTTCCTGTTCCAGCACTGGCCCCAACACATATGGGAAAATCACAGGATTTAGACTCCAAGAGACTTAGGATACCAGCCCATATACCATCTGGCCATGTACTTGTTGTGCACACGCCAGCTCTGTGCGTACACGTACATATATGTTCACACGAGTTGTGCATATACAAGCTAGAGCAGACAAGGTTGACACTCTAGGCGGCAGTCCCTCATCATCACAGCAGGTCAGATCAGATGATCGCTGTGTAAAATCTTCTCATTTCCTCTGAGTTCATAAGAGGGCTGTTCGTGTCTCTCTGAAGGTGTGCTGTACTGTGCTGGATTAAAAAACACGAAAGAAAGGAATCTAATGCTTCTTAACTGTGAGGTAGAGCCTCAGTTAGTTGATAATCTCGTTTCCATTTCTACAGCACTTCCAGTGCCTATACAACTTAACCACACAGGGCTCATATAAATAACTTCATAAGATACATCTTATCATTCCCATTTTGCAGATTAGGAAAGTAGAGTCTGAAATTCATTCCTTTAACGAACTCATGACCACAGAGGGAGTAAGTGCCAGCACCAGAATCGTGCCCATCTGAGAGCCAACCCGGTGTGAGCCCTCCACTGTCGCATCCTCCTATGGACCTCGCCACCTGCCTCCCCCTCTCACCTTCCCCTTCTGATGTGCTCCCCCACCTCTGCATTTCCCCAAGGTCTCCAGGCACACATGGCTATGCTCAGACCCACTGATGGAGGACCCCAGGCCCCTTCTCTGAATGGCCACATCCTGCCATCTGCCTCAAGGACCAGCCAGGTCCACACAGAAGAAAGGCTTGGTATCGAGTCTGGCCCGTGATAAGAACAAAAAACAATCACTCATTAGGGCTTGGCCTGAAGGCGTATCATGTCTCAGACACACTGCAGCCCAGCTGTCCAACAGAAGCAATTTTTATCACCCTGAATCTGGACCATTTGCAGACCAGTGACCTCAAGGTAAAAAGATTCAGCCAAGCAGTTCATTACCAAGCCACGGAGCCTTTGAAGCCAATCACCCTGCCTCAACTTGCTTGCCCAAATATGGAATCATTTAGAGGATGCCGTGAAGGGTGCCATCTGCGGTGATGAATCTAACTGGTGTCATCTTTCCTTCCCAGGGGGAGCTGTGTGCATTCCAAGTAGGAAAGAGAGGTTTCCTGGCCCAGCTTTGGAATAAATCAAAGACAGCAGCTGAGACCTCAGCTTTCAGGGCGATGGTGCTAAAGCAGGGAACACTTCCTTGATCACTCGGAGATTAGGAATGGCCAGGGACACTGTGGATGGCCTTCCCCAGTAGCTCTATAGGTAAAGAATCTGCCTGCCGATGCAGAAGGCTCAGGAGACATGGGTTCTATCCCTGGGTTGGGAAGATCCCCTGGAGGAGGAAATGGAAACCCACTCCAGTATTCTTGTCTGGAAAATTCCATGGGTAGAGGAGCCTGACAGGCTTCAGTCCACAGGGTCGCAAAGAGTCAGATAAGACTGAGTACAGCACAGTGGCATTTGGAAGTTCTTGGGAGGGGTCAGTCCCAAGTAGAGATGAAAGGATGGTCATGGCCAGAGTCTGAGAACCGGGGCATCTGGCAAGGAGGCTGGCAGGCAGACACAGTTGTGGGAGGACTGCCAGGCAGAAACGAGCCAATGGGTAAGAAAGGACAGTTGCACCAGTGAAGTTCAAGAGCAAAGGCGGAACAAAAATGGATCCACCTCAGGAAATTCATTCATACACTCACGTATTCATTCACTTACTAAATATTTACTGAAATGCTGTGCTGGGTCATTAAAGTCTGTCACTGAACAAAATCAACAAAGATCCCTGTCGCCAGAATACAGATCTCTGTATTCTGTTAGAGGGAAGACAGAGGAAAGACGACTAACCTAAGAAGTAAATAAATTATATAACGTGTTATCATAGACACGGAGCTAAATCTCAAGGAAGGGTTTTATCCTAAGATAGAATAAAAGGTAAACACGGGTGCAGCTACAAAAGGGAAGCATTCAGAGGTGAGACTAGATGGACCAGGGTGGGCAGAGGAGGAGACCCTGGGGTGTGGCTGGGCAGATGTGGAGGGTGGGTTTGTTCCGATGCCACTCAGGGTGTTGTCAGCATTCATTCATTCAGCCGGCAAGCGTACCTTGCCCACCCATGCGTTTGAGTCACTCTGCCAAGCACACAAGGAACTCACCTTCCAGAGAAGTGGTTATGAACATCCTTGACATCATCGCAGGAAAATATTAAAGTTCAGACTCTCAGACCTCACTTCTGAAAAGTCTGACTCTATTGGGTTGGCCAATTCAGGTTTTTCTGTAAGCTGTTATGGAAAAACTCAGATAAACCTTTTGGCCAGCCCAATATATCATTGGTATTTTCAATAAGATTTCCAGGTGGGTCTCTAGAGACGGGTTTGGTATGTAAATAGTTAATCATAAATAGGGAGAGCAGAGACAGACATACTGCAAATTCAAGGAGTAATCAGCAAGGGCTTCCTGGAGAAAGAACATAGATCCAGTTCTTTAAGGTCAAGTAGGAGCTGCGAGGCAGGAAGTCAATGTGACTAGAGACAGTGAGAGAAAATTAGCCAGGAGAAGTCTTACTGAACAGAGTTCAGTAAGTTATGAGTTCTGTTAGTTCTTTATTCCACAAGCGCATCTTTTTTCTGGAAGAAGACAGTAGGTGAGACTTCTGATGTGGACTTGGCCAACCCTTGGCCAGGATTCTCAGCTCACATACCTTTGGTTTTAGCCTACTTGATGGTTCCATCCACCATTAAGCACTCGTGAAATTAATCATAAAGAGAAAAACAATATGGTATGTTAATACATACATGTTATACATGTATGTTACATATACATATATGTTAATACATATATATAGAACCTAGAAAATGGTATGGATGAACCTATTTGCAGGGCAGGCTACCTTGTGTAAAATAGATAGCTAGCAGAAAGCTGCTGTATAGCACAGGAGGCTCAGCTCAGTGCTCCATCAGGACCTAGAGGGGTGGGATGGGGGTGGGGTGGAGGGAGGCTTAAGAAGAGGGGATGTGTGTATACTTATGATACTCTGTTGTGCAGCACAAACTAACAACACTGTAAAGCAATTATATTCCAATAATAAATTTTAAAAGAACATTAAAAAGCTAGTAAGAGCTGCCTCAGAAGAGAAGAGCTAATCCACACATTTGTCAGTAAATTCATTCCACAAGCAGTGGCTGGGGCTGGGAGATGCTGCACAGACATGATGCTTGAGCTGGATCTTAAAAGTCTGCCAAGGGTACTCTCAAAAAACCCAGAGGACATAGAATGCAAAGAATGCTTTGAGAAGCTCTGATGGAGTATGGTGGCTCAGTAATTGTCGGGAGAAAATAGGACATGAGGCTGATTGAAAGAAAAAAAAAAAGATTAAGGCCAGGTTTTGAAGTGTCTTGACTGACATGAAAAGGGACCTATTCTGAAGATAAAGGGGCCATTGGTTGTTTTGGAAAAATATGTGTTGAACATCTGTTATATATGGTTTGGTCTCATAAAAACTGAAAACACACTGATTATTAAAACCGAGTTCTGTCTTCTTGGAACTTACAGTCTAGAGGGAAAAAGGGACAGAGGACAATGCATCGGGCTGACGGCCTAGCAGGACTCCAACTGGATGAGAGAAGCTAAGCGGGCCACGTCAACAATATCTGATGGTCATCCCTTTATGCCACCACTAGCCCTCCAGGAGTCTTGGTCCTGCCTTCTATTCCTAGGGAATCCCAGGTGTTACAGGACACAGAAGGCACTGAGCTCCCAGGCAGGTGAGATTGAGGACCTAACAAGACGCAGGACTCAGACAAGTCTCACTTCTGCCTGCAAGTTCAGCAAACAATCCACCGGAATCCGTAACAGAAAAGAAAACGTGGCGCTGCCTTCCTCGTTCCTCTGGCTCCCCGGTCCCGGTGGCGGGGACTCTCTCCAGTTCACAGGCAGGGATGCTGACTGTACCTAGGACTGTACCTAGGACTGACTTTCGGCATCTTTCTGCCTTATATTGCAAACAGTGTTTTTAAATCTCAGTAGTGAAGTACACCAAACAAATGCAATCACAAATGCCAAGAAGCAAAATCCACATAAATAAATGATCGCTTTCCTTCTCACCGCTTTCAGAAAGCTCATTATATCTGAACTCACAAAACAACATTTCACAGACTGTATTTGTCTAGCTTGTAATTAAAGCACTAGTTTTTCCCCAGTCTGAAGTCAAGCAAGGGGGGAAAACTTCGCAAATTGTTCTCAAAATGGCATTCTTTTTAAATTACTTATAAAATTTACATTGCAATCGACTCTCCATTAATAGAGTATATATTTTAAATTTGTGTTACTCTAGCTTAATTAGCTATTTGCTACTCACAAAAAAAAAGCAAGGGATAGAAAATACACAATGTCTATGTTTAATAACAATTTAATGATCACATTGGAACCTTCATATTTAAACAACTCCAGGACTCCAAATGTACTGGAGAAGAGTGGGGAAATAGCTCCAGAATGAATGAAGAGATGGCATCAAAGCAAAAAAAATGCCTAGTTGTGGATGTGATTCATGATGGAAATAAAGTCCAATGTTGTAAAGAACAATACTACATAGGAACCTGGAACGTTAAGTCCATGAATCAAGGTAAATTGGAAGTGGTCCGACAGGAGATGGCAAGAGTGAATAATGACATTTTAGGAATCAGTGAACTCAAATGGACTGGAATGGGTGAATTTAGCTCGGATGACCATTATATCCACTACTATGGGCAAGGATCCCTTAGAAGAAATGGAGGAACCCTCATAGTCAACAGAAGAGTCTGAAGTGCAAGTAATTGGATGCAGTCTCAAAAATGACAGAATGATCTCTGTTCATTTCCAAGGCAAACCTTTCAGTATCACAGTGATCCAAGTCTGTGCCCCAACCACTAATGTCAAAGAAACTGAATAGTCCTATGAAGATCTACAAGACCTTCTAAAACTAACACCAAAAAAGATGTCCTTTTCATCAAAGGGGACTGGAATGCAAAAGTAGGAAGTCAAGAGATACCTGGAGTAACAAGCAAGTTTGGCCTTGAAGTCCAAAATGAAGTAGGGCAAAGGCTAACAGAGTTTTGCCAATAGAACGCACTGGTCATAGCAAACACCCTCTTCCACCAGCACAAGAGAAGACTCTACACGCAGACATCACCAGATGGTCATTCCCAAAATAGGATTGATTACATCCTTTGCAGCCAAAGATGGAGAAGCTCTATACAGTCAGAAAAAACAAGACCAGGAGCTGACTGTGGCTCAGATCACGAACTCCTTATTACCAAATTTAGACTTAAATTGAAGACAGTAGGGAAAACCACTAAACCATTCAGGTATGACCTAAATCATATCCCCTACAATTATACAGTGGAGGTGACAAACAGATTCAAGGGATTAGATCTGATAAACAGAGTGCCTTAAGAATTATACACAGAGGTTTGTAACATTATGCAGGAGGCAGTGATCAAAACCATCTCAAGAAAAAGAAATGCAAAAAGGCAAAGTGGTTGTCTGAGGAGGCCTTACAAGTAGATGAGAAAAGAAGAAAAGCCAAAGGCAAAGGAGAAAAGGAAAGATACCTCCATCTGAATGCAGTGTTCCAAAGAATAGCAAGGAAAGAAAAGAAAGCCCTCCTAAGTGATCAATGCAAAGAAATAGAGGAAAACAATAAAATGGGAAAGACCAGAGATCTCTTCAAGAAAATTAGAGATACCAAGGGATTATTTCATGCAAAGATGGGCTCAATAAAGCACAGAAATGGTATGGACATAACAGAAGCAGAAGATATTAAGAAGAGATGGCAAGAATACACAGAAGAGCTATACAAAAAGAGCTTCATGACCCAGATAACCACAATAATGTGATCACTCACCTAGAACCAGACACCCTAGAATACAAAGTCAAGTGGGCCTTAGCAAACATCACTACAAACAAAGCTAGCAGAGAGGATGGAATTCCAGGTGAGCTATTTCAAATCCTAAAAGATGATGCTGTGAAAGCGCTGCACTCAATATGCCAGCAAATTTGGAAAACTCAGCAGTGGCCACAGGACTGGAAAAGGTCAGTTTTCATTCCAATCCCAAACAAGGGCAATGCCAAAGAATATTCAAACTACCTCACAATTGCACTCATCTCACAGGCTAGCAAAGTAATGCTCAATATTCTCCAAGACTGGCTTCAACAGTACGTGAACCGAGAACTTGCAGATGTTTAAGCTGGATTTAGAAAAGGCAGAGGAACCAGAGATCAAATTGCCAACATCCGTTGGATCACTGAAAAAACAAGAGAATTCCAAAAAACATCTACTTGAGCTTTATTGACTACGCCAAGCTTTTAACTGTGTGGATCACAACAAACTGTGGAAAATTCTTAAAGAGATGGGAATACTAGACCACCTGACCTGCCTCCTGAGAAATCTGTATACAGGTCAAGAAGCAACAGTTAGAGCTGGACATGGAACAATGGACTGGTTCCAAATTGGCAAAGGAGTATGTCAAGGCTGTATATTGTCACCCTGCTTATTTAACTTATATGCAGAGTACATCATGCAAAATGCCAGGCTGGATGAAACACAAGCTGAAATCAAGATTGCCTGGAGAAATATCAATAACCTCAGATATGTAGATGACACCACCCTTATCACAGAAAGCAAAGAAGAACTAAAGAGCCTCTTGATGAAAGTAAAAGAGGAGAGTGAAAAAGCTGACTTAAAACTCAACATTCATAAAACCAGGATCATGGCATCTGGTCCCATCACTTCATGGCAAATAGATGGGGAAACAATGGAACCAGTGACAGATTTTATTTTCTTGGGCTCCAAAGTCACTGCAGATGGTGACTACAGCCATGAAATTAACTGATGCTTGCTCCTTGGAAGAAAAGCTATCACGAACCTAGGCAGCATATTAAAAAGCAGAGACATTACTTTGCCGACAAAGGTCTGTGTCATCAAAGCTATGGTTTTTCCAGTAGTCATGTATGGATATGAGAGTTAGACCGTAAAAAAAGCTGAGCACTGATGAATTGATGCTTTTTAACTGTGGTGTTGGAGAAGACTCTTGAGAGTCCCTTGGACTGCAAGGAGATCCAAGCAGTCAGTCCTAAAGGAAATCAATCATACCCTGAATATTCATTGGAAGGACTGATGCTGAAGCTGAAACTCCAATACTCTCTGGCCACCCAATGCGAAGAACTGGCGCATTGAAAAGACCTTGATCCTGGGGAAAATTGAGAGCAGGAGGAGAAGAGGATGAGAGAGGATGACATGGTTGGATGGGATCACTGACTCAACAGGCATGAGTCTGAGCAAGTTCCGCGAGTTGGTGATGAACAAGGAAGCCTGGTGTGCTGTGGTCCTTGGGGTAGCAAAGAGTTGGACATGACTGAGTGACTGAACTGAACTGATTGAGCACTCAAAAATTTATGAGTGCTGGCTTTTTGATGTTGGAGGATTGGCCTACAGATTAGTATCTGGGATTTCTTAGACGGAAAATGCAAGGTAGGATTGTAAACTTTGTCCTGATAGCTATTATATAGTGAAACAGAGCAAGGTGGAAGCTGCAGTTAGAAGAAGTTATATCAGATAAGATAAGGTACATTTGAGAACAACTAGGAAAATCCCATGGACACAGGAGCCTGGTGGGCTGCAGTCCATAGGGTCCCTAAGAGTCAGACATGACTGAACGGTTTCACTTTCACTCTTCACTTTCATGCATTGGAGAAGGAAATGGCAACCCACTCCAGTGTTCTTGCCTTGAGAATCCCAGGGACGGGGGAGCCTGGTAGGCTGCTGTCTATGGGGTTGCACAGAGTCGGACATGACTGAAGTGACTTAGCAGCAGCAGCAGCAGCAGGTGTCCAAACGAACACTTAAGTAAGAATTAAATTTCTCTCACCCATGAAAGAGGTATGAAGATTGGCAGCATAGAGCAGGGTAGCTTCTTGAATTTGTCAGCACCAATTTTCTTCTATGTGCCTGCTCTGGCATCCTCAGCACACAGCCTTTACCTCAGAGTCCAAAATGGCTGCTCAAGTACCTGCCATCACATCTCCCAGCAGGATGAACAAACATATGCTCCCTTTGGAAATGTTTTCTCTAAATCACACATGTCACTTTAAGAACATGGTCATTTCCATACATTGTACTGCATGGGAAATAGATCTATTCAGGCCAAGTGCACACTCAGTTAAAATTTGCATGTTTGAGATGTTTATAAATAAAGAAAAATCAGTCTGGAGACAGGAAGTGGCATACACTCTCTTAGCCCAGAAGGAGCACCCACTGTCAGGACTGGAGGAAAACTAGCGTGAGCACTGGCTGGGTACAGGAAGCTTAGTGCTTCTGGAACACACCAACTTCTTTCTCCTGTGTCATGGGGTCCCCTAACCTTATTTCCATTCCTCTCGCTGGAAAAAAGGAGAAACACAAAGACTGTTTGCATATCCCTGAAGGAGACTTCTGTCTCCTTCCCCATCCACACTAGCTGGTGACATCTTCCCTTGTTCACTGTGTGTGTGCTCAGTAGCTCAGTCACGTCCAACTCTTTGCAGCCCCACAGATTGTAGCCTCCCAGGCTCCACTGTCCATGGGATTTCCCAGGCAAGAACACTGGAGTGGGTTTCCATTTCCTTCTCCAGGGGATCTTTGGGCCCAGGGATCAAACTCGCGTCTCCTGGATTGGCATGCAGATTCTTTACTACTGTGCCACCTGGGAAGTCCCATCTGATTCAATGAGATGGAGGTTAAATCATTTCACATTTCAGATGGGATTTTTATATACGTAGATTAATTTTGATCTGATGAAAACACATGCCTGGTGTGGTTTTCATGCCCCTTCAAATGACATCGGTAGGCTGTGGGCAGGCAAGGGAAAAAAAAAGTGACTGTCAATGGTGAAGACATCAGGCACTTGCTTGGAGGGGAAATCCAGGCATGCCAGAAATGCAGCTTCTGGGAAACCATCCAAAGATCCTGCTTATCCCTGCTGCTCAGAAGAGACTGCCCCTCTTTTTACAGATGTGCCATCCTTTGTGGGTATAAATTCTTCACATACACATTCTTGAGAGGAGGAAGAAAGCAACAACACAATGTCAAATCTCATCTCAGATTCACAGAGTTGAAATCAGAAGGGAAATCAGGATCAAGTGTGGCTTTGTTTAAAGATAAAAACCTGAGACTTCCCTGGTGTCTCAGGGGTTAAGAATCCACCTGCAGATGCAGGAGATACAGGCTCAATTCCTGGTCTGGGAAGATTCCACATAGCATGGAGCAACAAAGCCCACGTGCCACAAGGACTGAAGCCCTGGAGCCCTGGAGCCCGTGCTCCACAGGAAGAGAAGCCACCACAATGAGAAGTCCGAGCCCCGCAATGAACAGTAGCCCCTAGTCGCTGCAACTAGAGAAAGCCGGGGCACAGCAGTGAAGGCCCAGCATAGTTAGAAACAGTCAACCAATAAATACTATTTTTAAAATGTTTAAATTAAAAAAAGATAAAAACACAACTGCTGCTAAGGGATGGTGTCAGAGTCAGGGCCCTTCCCTGGTAGCTCAGTTGGTAAAGAACCTGCCTGCAGTGCAGGAGACACAGGTTTGATCCCTGGGTTGGGAAGATCCCCTGGAGGAGGAAATGGCAACCCACTCCTGTATTCTTGCCTGAGAAATCCCAGAGATGATGGGTCAAGAATCTCTCATTGTCAGAGGTATCACTCTTTGAACCAGGTCTGTGTTTATTACACTAAATCAGGTTTTATCATTTTTAGAACAATCTGGATTCATTTCAGATAATATGGAAAGAAAAATACAAATGAAGAAGTTACAATTTCCTATTATGGGAGATGCTCATTAAACCACCTTCTACAGGGCCTCTCTGACCACCAAGTTTTCCATTACTTTTCAACTGAAATTTGTGGACTGGAATCATTTCATACCATTCTTAAGCAAAATATTCTAAGGTCTACATGGCATGTAATGGCGTGTGATCCCTGGAGCTATACTGAACATAAGGATACTTCTAGCAACCTGGAGAAGGCAATGGCACCCCACTCCAGTACTCTTGCCTGGAAAATCCCATGGATGGAGGAGTCTGGTAGGCTGCAGTCCATGGGGTCGCTAGGAGTCGGACACGACTGAACGACTTCCCTTTCACTTTTCACTTTCATGCACTGGAGAAGGAAATGGCAACCCACTCCAGTATTTTTGCCTGGAGAATCCCAGGTACGGGGGAGCCTGGTGGGCTGCCGTCTATGGGGTCGCACAGAGCCGGACACGACTGAAGCGACTTAGCAGCAGCAGCAGCAACCTGAACCATCTAAGGAAAGAGAGGTAAGCCCCTCCTGTTATAAAATCATGTGCACACTGGGAACTTATGGCACACGACACAGAAGTGAACTCACAAGAAAGGAAGGGAATTACTGGTCTTCAGTGATAAAGGAAAGTAAAACCAGCATGATAAGCCTGGACTGATGCTGAAATGGCCCTCGGGGCTTTGGACCAAGATAGATGATGAGAACTAATGTTTTGCTTTTCAGGAAAATAGAAAAGATACAGCTTTAAGTCCATGACACTGTGAACAGGAACTAAGTCTTCGCATAAGTTCCAGACTCCTAAATCCCTTCCACAAAAACTCTGCTGGCTGCTCTGGGAAATAAGTCTGTCAAGGGTATTAGATATGGTTTACAAACACTAATGAGAAAACAAACCCAGGCCTGTGTTATTAAAATCATAAATTAACATTAAAAACTAGTCTGATAATGATGGATACGTGTCATCATGAAAAAAGTGAAAGTGTTAGTTGCTCAGCTGTGTCTGACTCCTTGTGACCCCACGGACTGTAGCCCGCCAAGCTCCTCTGTTCATGGAATTCTCAAGGCAAGAACTTGTCCGAACTCACAGACTGCACGACACTGAGAGAGAACCCTAATGTAAACTATGGAGTTTAAGAGATTACAGCGTCAGAGTAGGTTCATCAGTTGCAAGAAATGCGCCGCTCTGGTGGGAGATGTTGGTAATGGGGGAGGCTATGCATGTGTGGGGTAGTGGGTATGTGGAAGAGCATGGAACCTTCCTCTCAATTTTGCTGTGAAACCTAAAATTTTCAAAACAAATCATAGTTTGGTTCATTAAAAACCAAATGCTCCAGAGTCAATTAAGAAACTTTATTCAGTGCTCTCACAGGAAAAAAAAAAAAAAACTTAATGAAAAAAAAAGAAAACTCAGAAAAATTAACAACCATATAAAGAAGCAAACTACCATGATGGATTATAAGGTGTAAGAAATATAAGAATTACTGCCTCAAGAATGGCTATTCTTAGAAAACAAACTTATGGGGAAAGTGGGGAGGATAAATTAGGAGTTTGATATTAACATGTACACACTACTATATACAAGATAATCAGCAAGATTCTACTGCATAGCACAAGGAACTCTACTCAGTATTGTATAATACCATATATGGGGAAAGAATCTGAAAAAGAATAGATACATGTGTATGTATAATTGAATCACTTATTCATCAAGCTGAGACTCCTCTTTTCTTCAATACAGAGAAACTGTGATTGTGTTGCTGTACATCTGACTAACACAGCATTGTAAATCAACTATACTCCAATATAAAATAAAAGCTTTTAAATAAATAAAAATGTTAAGAAAAGAACTGGCTATCATAGAAACAACAATGGAAAAAAGAGTACTAATTAAAGACATAAAAGAGATTAAAGGATAAATGCAAAAAATAAACTAAATAGAAATACAGTGTGAAAAAAGCAAGCAAATTAGAAAATGTCCAAAATCTGGCTTTTATTAATAAAGATTTATTTAAATAGGATAACTTTAACTGAAATTAGATATGATTGAAGTAATGTTTAGTAAATTGACAGACCTGAGGGAAGCATCATGAATGGAAGAGAGAGCGGTGGATAATCTGTAGCAAAGAGAGATGCGGGAGATTAAGAAAGTTCAACATGTATCTAAGAAGAATTAAAAGTTTAAAGAGAATGAGAGAGGCTCATGTTTGAGAAAACACAATAACAGTTTCTCTGTATTGAAGAAAAGAGGAGTCTCCAGCTTGATGAATACGTTTTCAGCAAGATAAACACACAGAAATGCTAGTTTCTCCGTGAAAAACAAAATGGAACATCAAAAGAAAACAACTGGAAAAAACACAGGTTAACTCCAGGGGCAACAAATAGACTGTCAGCAGACTTCTCATCAGCAATAATAGATGGCAGAAAGCAATGAAATAGAAGTGTTATTGAAGTATGTCAGAAAAGCAAACAGCGTATTTTAACACACACATATGGAATCTAGAAAAAACGGCAGAGATGAGCCTGTTCACAGGGCAGGAGAAGAGATGCAGGTGTAGAGCATGGACTTGTGGACATAGCTGGGGAGGAGAGGGAGGGACAAAGTGAGAGAGAAGCAAGGGCTTGCATGTATTAGAGACAGCCAGCGGGAAACCACAGCATAGCCTGCGGAGCCAGGCTCCGTGCTCGCTGATGCCCTAGAGGGGCAGCATGGAAGCGGGTGCGAGGCTCAAGAGGGAAGGGATGTATGCATACTTACAGCGAATTCACGCTGTCGTACAGCAGAAACCAACACAACGTGGTAAAGCAATTATTGTCCAATTAAAAACGAACAACAACAAAAAACATTTTCAAAGGGTGGAGGAAAATAGCTGTCAGCTCAGAATCCTAGAGCCTGATGAATTACCATTCAAAGGTGAGGACAACATAAAGACATTTTTAGATCACTTCTCAAAGCTCTAACTCAAAAATGCCACATTGCAAATGCATTTCAGAAAAAAGGAATTTGAGGACAGGGGAAAAAGCATGAAGTTTCATAAGTACAGGTGAAAAAAATTGAATCTGTAAGTTCGTGGGTATAAAAGAATTGCTTTTGACTCAGCTACAGCACATTCTTCCTCACCGTAAGGGGATGTACTCCAAATTTATCATTAATTTTAAGAAAGCATTTGAGTCTTGGATTCAGTTTATTGGCCCAGCAGTGCATTGTTTTCCAGGCAGTTACAATTTTTTTTAAAACCATAGTGCCCCATTTCAGATAGAACAAATTTAAATAAAAATTAGTTTTAACAATAAAAAAGATAAAGATGATCATTTGGATTGGTTTAAAAACAAGGTGGAACTTGTACAGTTGATTGTACTTTGAAAGAGGGTAAATGTGTTGATTAACTTTAGACTTGGTAAGAATGCCTAATAATGATACAATTGAAAAGAGTCATGAAATATCTGCAATAATTATGTTTAATTTCCAAACAAGAAATGTGAAGTACATTTAGATAAAACTCAATCTTTTAGCAGAAGGTTAAAAATAAATAAATAAAGGGGGAAACAGAACCAAATAAGTTAAATATAAAATGCAAAATAACAAGTAGAAATAAGTCCAAACATCTGCCTAATGACAATAAATATTAGATTCTCAGATTTTATTTTAAAAACATGTTGTTTACGCTTATTCATAACTAAACAGAAATTCCTGTTTGAACAGATATGGACGATCTAGCCACAAGGCACTGTGGATACACTAATGAACAGAATAGATTATGCTTTCTCTTTATGGAATTGATATTTTAGAAGGATGAAGTCGTAGTAAACAAACAAACAAGACAGACAAATACTTAATATTAAATACATATGAGCCTGTAGTGGGTTGAATAGTGTATCCCTAAACTCATGTCTACTCGGAGCCTCAGAATGTAACCTTGTTTGAAAATCGAGTCTTTGCACAGATAATGAGGCAAGTTATCATGCTGCTGTTGGTTAGCATCTAAGTTGTGCCCGACTCTTCTGTGACCCCATGGACTGTATCCGGCCAGGCTTCTCCGTCCATGGAATTCTCCAGGGGATCTTTCCAACCCAGGGATCGAACCCACATCTCCTGCCCTGGCTGGCGGATTCTTTACCACTGAGCCACCAGGGAAGCCCACTTCCACATGTAGAAATAACAATAATGACAAAGCTGTAACAACTGCCCCAGTTTTTAGCACACTCATATGCTACACACTGAGCTAAATACATGCAGTATCGCCGTCTCAGGGTCACAAACTGAGCTTAATACTAGTCTCTCCTTTTCACAACTGAGAATGGAAGCTAACAGAGGTCCAAGAATTTGTCCAGGGTCACACAGCCAGTAGAGGACAATTAAAATCCAAACATGGTCTGTCTGCTCCTGAAGCCGGGGACTTCACTGGTATTTTGTACTGGCAGTTCCTGATGGCTGAAGAACAGGTATGGGTGAGATCTTTCAAAGCATGAGCACTAAAAACATCCCGGTCCCCATTCCAATGGGTAATTCAAATAAAGCACCATGAAACCTTAACAAACAGAAGTGACACATATGCAGACATTTACACGACTGACTTCTAGGCTTTTCTGATTGCTGCATCACTTCATGGGAAATAGATGGGGAAACAGTGGAAAGTCAGACTTTATTTTGGGGGCTCTAAAATCACTGCAGATGGTGACTGCAGCCATGAAATTAAAAGACCCTTACTCCTTGGAAGAAAAGTTGTGACCAACCTAGATAGCATATTCAAAAGCAGAGACATTACTTTGCCAACAAAGGTCCGTCTAGTCAAGGCTATGGTTTTTCCTGTGGTCATGTATGGATGTGAGAGTTGGACTGTGAAGAAGGCTGAGCACCGAAGAATGGATGCTTTTGAACTGTGGTGTTGAAGAAGACTCTTGAGAGTCCCTTGGACTGCAAGGAGATCCAACCAGTCCATTCTGAAGGAGATCAGCCCTGGGATTTCTTTGGAAGGAATGATGCTAAAGCTGAAACTCCAGTACTTTGGCCACCTCATGTGAAGAGTTGACTCATTGGAAAAGACTCTGATGCTGGGAGGGATTGGGGGCAGGAGGAGAAGGGGACGACAGAGGATGAGATGGCTGGATGGCATCACTGACTTGATGGACGTGAGTCTGAGTGAACGCCGGGAGTTGGTGATGGACAGGGAGGCCTGGCGTGCTGCGATTCATGGGGTTGCAAGGAGTTGGACGCGATTGAGCGACTGAACTGAACTGAAGGTAAGTTAATGCACTCATAGTCTGCCTTTCATTTCTGTTCTGGTAGCTTGCTTAGTACCTGTGCTCAGGCTGTCTGAAATCATCCTGAATGGAGAAAAACCAAATGAAGCTGCAAGTCCATCCAGTTTACTTGTCACTGTGAGGCATATTGAACTGGTTGTTGTTCAGTCAGTTATTGCAACCCCATGGACTGCAGCACGCCAGGCTTCCCTGTCCTTCCCCATCTCCTAGAGTTGGTGATGCCATCCAGCCATCTCATCCTCTGTCATCCCCTTCTCCTCCTGCCTTCAATCTTTCCCAGCATCAGGGTCTTTTCCAGTGAGTCAATTCTTCCCACCAGGTGGCCAAAGTATTGGAGCTTCAGCTTCAACATCAGTCCTTCCAATGAACATTCAGGGTTGATTTCCTTTAGGTTTAATTGGATTGATCTCCTTGCAGCCCAAGGGACTCTCAAGAGTCTTCTCCAACACCACAGTTCAAAAGCATCAATTCATCAGTACTCAGCTTTCTTTATGGTCCAATTCTGACATTCATACATGACTACTGGAAAAGTCATAGATTTGACTACACAGAGCTTTGTCGGCAAAGTAATGTCTCTGCTTTTTAATATGCTGTCTAGGTTTGTCACAGCTTTTCTTTCAAGGGACAAGAGTCTTAATTTCATGGCTGCAGTCACAATCTGCAGTGGTTGTTGAAGCCCAAGAAAATAAAGTCTGTCACTGGTTCCATTGTTTCCCCATCTATTTGCCACGAAGTGATGGGACTGAATGCCATGAGCTTAGCTTTTTGAATGTTGAGTTTTAAGTCAGCTTTTTCATTCTCCTCTTTCACCTTCATCAAGGCTCTTTTATTTCCTCTTCACTTTCTGCCATCTGCATATCTGAGGTTATTGATATTTCTCCTGGAAATCTTGATTCCAGCTTGTGCTTCGTCCAGCCTGGCATTTCTTATTACTTACTCTGCATATAAGTTAAATAAGCAGGGTGACAATATACAGCCTTGACATATTCCTTTCCCAACTTGAAACCAGGCTGTTGTTCCATGTCCAGTTCTAACTATTGCCTCTTGACCTGCATACAGGTTTCTCAGGAGACAGGTAAGGTGGTCTGGTCCTCCCATCTCTGTAAGAGTTTTCCAGTTTGTTGTGATCCACACAGTCAAAGACTTTAGCATAGTCAATGAAGCAGAAGTAGATGTTTTTTGGAATTTTCTTGCTTTTTCTATTATTCAACAGATGTTGGCAATTTCATCTCTGTTTCCTCTGCCTTTCTAAATCCAACTTGAACATCTGCAAGTTCTCTGTTCACATACTGTTGAAGCCTAGCTTCGAGAATTTTGAGCATTACTTTGCTAGCGTGTGAAATGAGTGCAATTGTGCAGTAGTCTGAAATTCTTTGACACTGTCCTTTTTTGGGATTAGAATGAAAACTGACCTTTTCCAGTATTGAATTAGAATGAGGCCTAAATCTAAAGACTGATACCCTTATAAGGGGCTTCCCAGGTGGTGCTGGCAGTAAGGAACCAAGCTGCCAGTGCAGGAGATATGAGACTCAGAATCGATACCTGGGTCTGGAAGACATGCTGGAGGAGGGCATGGCAACCCACTCCAGTATTCTTTCCTGGAGAATCCCATGGACACAGGAGCCTGGCTGGCTACAGTGCATAGGGTTGCACAGAGTTGGAACCCTATGATGATGGAAGCAATTTAGCATGCCCACACAGAGGCATCCTTAAAAGAAGAGAAGAGCCCCCACAGAGACACACACAGGGAGAAGACAGGTGAGGATGCAGGCAGAGACTGGAGGGAGGTGTCAATTAGCCAAGGAAACCCCAGTAT
Organism: Bos javanicus; assembly: GCF_032452875.1. Taxonomy (NCBI): domain Eukaryota; kingdom Metazoa; phylum Chordata; class Mammalia; order Artiodactyla; family Bovidae; genus Bos; species Bos javanicus. The sequence goes on from NC_083881.1 coordinate 6,098,851, forward strand.
TGCCAGCAACCACCAGAAGCTGGAAATGGGGAGAATGGATTCTCCTTTAAAGCCTACAGAGGGAGTATGGGCCTGCTGACGGCTTCCTTTCAGATTTCTAACCTCCAGAGCTGTGAGAGAATACATTTTGTTGTGTTAAGCCACCCAGTTGTGGTACTTTGCTACAGCAGCCCTTGGGATCAAATATTATGGAGCCTTCTTCATGTAGAGATGATCAATTCACCAATTATGAACATTATTTCCAGCCCTTCTTTCTTCCCTGGAGTTGAAAACCCCAAGTTTCTGTTCATGGCTTGGTCTTCCTGGTGACCAGACCCCCATCCAGAGGCATCCAGGAGCCCACCTGGTCACCTCATTAGAACCAAAGAAACCACTGGTGCCCTTCTCTTGCGAATTTATGAGGGTTTTAGGAGCCCAGTGTCAGACAGTGGGCACAAAGACCAAAATACATACTTTCTGTTTTCACACAGACATCAAATGAGTATGACTTAGACTTAGTTTCCTTTGACTTAGCTTCCTCACCTGTAAAATGGGTTTAATAATAGTATACTTCGGAGAGGAATAGACTGGGAATTTGGGGTTAGCAGATACAAACTATTACATATAGAATGGATAAACCGGGTCTTGCTGTAGAGCACAGGAAACTATAGTCAATATCCTGCGATACACCATAATGGAAAAGAATGTGTATGTATGTATTTCCATACAGCAGAAATTAACACAGCACTATAAATAGTTCAGCAAAAAAATAATAGCATCTGCTTTAAAAGTTTATTGTGAGAATTCAATGAACTAATACAGGGAATACATTTAAACCACATTGGGACTCATGATAATTACCTATTCGATGTTAGCCTTTTTTTATGATAAACACTCAGGCCTCCAGGGTACCTTGTTCTATCTTATTTTCATTATAAGTTACCTCAGACAATTAAAAAATATATATTTTATTGAGGTTTTGTTGACTTACAAAGCTGTGTTAGTTTCGAGTCACTTTGGCTGCTCTCCGTATGCCGCTGCTGTCCACCTCCCCTGCCTCTGGCCACCCTGAGGACCGCAAGGTTTCACCATGCCCTCACTCCTGATTGGCCTCTCAGTACTAACCATTCCATTTCCTTAAACGATCTCTCTGCTCAGGATCATATTAATTTTGGGAGGTCAAGGGCCTCACATCAGAAATATTTACTGATCTGTTCCCTTCTGCTTCACTCCGTTACCAGCCTCTTTGAATCACTCATTATCCTTCAGACCAACCCTTTCAACATCCTTTTAGGCAGTCCTTGATGGCTTCAGCTACTGATCTCCCACAAATTCAATTTGCTTTCCCAAGTAATTATCCAGTTTTCCATAATAATATGAGTCCATTTCATATTTTTCATAATTTAATTCAATAATATTTACCTAGTTACCTACTTGATACATCTAGAATGACTTTTCGTAGTATAATTTAAATTTAATCACATCTCTTATGACAAATACATCAACCAGTGCTCAGAGGAACCCAGAGGAACCCAAGCCCCTTGCAACAGTGCATACAGTCCTCAAACAGGATCACACGAGCCAGAGAGAGTTACTACTCTGATTCTTTCAGGAATCAGGTTCCCAGGCCTTTGCAGGTAGTTCTCACCCTACCTAAAATATTTTTCCCTCTCTTATCTATCTAGAGGTCACCAAAAATGACAATACTGTGCTTCTCAATGTATCTTTTCTGTTGACTTGTGTCTTCCTCACTGCAGAATATTCAATCAACGTGGTTTTCAAAAAGTATAATTAAATGTCTCACAAGTTTATCTTTTTTGTGACTTTTATTATTTAAAGGATTCACAGTTCAGAAAAATAATCTGTTGGCAAGTCCCATGTCTCAATGTTGGGTTTGTACTGAGAGGCATGGGGCAGGTATTCAAGATCGACCGAAACAGGCAGGGAGTTTTGGATTGTTTATTCCAAATCCAAGCCTCAAGGACCCCCTTTTTTTTTTTTTTTGAGATTTGTATTTTGTCTATGACCACAGAATTTAATGTCCTAGCTTGGATGAAAGATTATCTAACCAGCTTTTTCTCAATTTGGTGAATCAATGAACAAATCAAAAATCTGGATTAGCTTTCCCTAGCAGGGTCCATAGGTCTGGAAACATTAAAGGGATTTTATAAAAGAGAGAATAAAAAATAAAAGTGGAAATCAAGGTCTACACCTAGTGCTTGGGATAATGAACTTGAATTACTGTGTGTTCAGGAAACACAAAATTATACTTGTCTAATGCATACCAGTCTTGTTTATCGAGAGTAAATTAACCCAAAAGACTCTAATAGCATGGATCTTCCTTTCTATAAAACACAGTCTTAGTGAACCAGCATCAGGCTTCATCTTATGTAATATCAGGATAGAAAGAAAGATATGGGTAAGAGGCTGTATGCCACTCCTAGGTACCAGACATCACACAATATATTGTAATGGACCATCTCTGCTAGGATGGCTGTGGTATGTCTATTTCAGCAAGAAGGATACTGGTCTCCAGAGAAGTTAAGAAACTTGACTCAAGCCACACAGCTTGTAAACCATGTTTTGAAAATTATACATGCTAATGCATACAAAGCACTTAGAAAAATGACTAGCACGTAGCACGCCTTTAGTAACAGTGGGCATTAATATTATATAGAACATACTGGGGAAACTTGACTTTTGCAAGCTATATGTAGTTATGGCTATTAAATCAAGTTTCAAAATAACATCAAAGAAGAAAAATTATGTAGAGAAAAGTAAGAAACTCCTAGCAAGAAAGGATATTAGAGTTTCGGTGAGGATGCATGCGTGTATGCTGTCACTTCAGTCGTGTCCGACTCTCTGCGACGCCATGGACTGTAGCGCACCAGGCTCCCCCACCCATGGGATTCTCCAGGCAAGAATACTGGAATGGGTTGGCATTCCCTTCTCCGAGGGATCTTCCCGACCTAGGGATCGAACCCACATCTCTTATGCCTCCTGCGTTGGCAGGCAGGTTCTTTGCCACTGGCATTACCTGGGAAGCCCTTTGGTGAGGAGTTCGGTTCAGTTCAGCCACTCAGTCGTGTCCAACTCTTTGTGACCCCATGGACTGCAGCATTCCAGGCTTCCCTGTCCATCACTGACTCCCAGAGCCTACTCAAATTCATGTCCGTCAAGGTCGGTGATGCCATCCAACCATCTCATCCTCTGTCATCCCCTTCTTCTACTGCCCCCAATCCCTCCCAGCATCAGAGTCTTTTCCAATGAGTCAGTTCTTCACATCAAGAGGCCAAAGAAGTGGAGTTGCAGCTTCAGCATCAGTCTTTCCAGTGATTATTCAGGACGGATTTCATTTAGGATGGACTGGTTAGATCTCCTTGCAGTCCAAGGGACTCTCAAGAGTCTTCTCCAACACCACAGTTCAAAAGCATCAATTCTTTGGCACTTAGCTTTCTTTATAGTACAATTCTAACATCTATACATGACCACTGGAAAAACCACAGCTTTGACTAGATGGACCTTTGTTGGTAAAGTAATGTGTCTGCTTTTTAATATGCTGTCTAGGTTGATAATAGCTTTTCTTCCAAGGAGCAAGCATCTTTTAATTTCATGGCTGCAGTGACCATCTGCAGTGATTTTGGAGCCCCCCAAAAATAAAGTCTCTCACTGTTTCCATCGTTTCCCCATCTATTAACCATGAAGTGATGGGACCGAATACCATGATCTTAGTTTTCTGAATGTTGAGTTTTAAGCCAACTTTTTCACTCTCCTCTTTCACTTTCATCAAGAGGCTCTTTAGTTCTTTTTCACTTTCTGCCATGAGGGTGGTATCATCTGCATATCTGAGGTTATTGATATTTCTGCCAGCAATCTTGATTCCAGCTTGTGCTTCACCCAGCACGGCATTTCTCATAATGTACTCTGCTGCTGATGCTAAGTCGCTTCAGTTGTGTCCGACTATACCATCCCATAGATGGCAGCCCACCAGGCTCCCCCACCCCTGGGATTCTCCAGACAAGAACACTGGAGTGGGTTGCCATTTCCTTCTCCAAAGCATGAAAGTGAAGTCACTCAGTCGTGTCCGACTCTTAGCGACCCCAGGGACTGCAGCCTACCAGGCTCCTCCATCCATGGGATTTTCCAGGCAAGAGTACTGGAGTGGGTTGCCATTGCCTTCTCTGAATATACTCTGAATATAAGTTAAATAAACAAGATAACAATATACAGCCTTGATGTAGTCATTTCCCGATTTGGAACCAGTCTGTTATTCTGTGTCCAGTTCTAACTGTTGCTTCCTGACCTGCATATAGGTTTCTCAGGAGGCAGGTCAGGTGGTCTGGTATTACCATCTCTTTAAGAATTTTCCAGAGTTTGTTGTGATCTACACAGTCAAAGGCTTTAGCGTAGTCAATAAAACAGAAATAGAGGTTTTTCTGGAACTCTCTCGCTTTTTCAGTGATCCAGTGGATGTTGGCAATTTGATCCTTGGTTCCTCTGCCTTTTCTAAAACCAGCTTGAACATGTGCAAGTTCACAGTTCACATATTGTTGAAGCCTGGCTTGGAGAATTTTGAGCATTACTTTGTTGAGGAAGGAGGACTTAATTTAGTCATGTGTTCCCACAGTTTGAATTTTTTAGCATATATATGTATCCTCTTATTAAAAAAAAACATAATGTTCTTTATCCACTATAGATAAGATAAGAATATAGATTCCAGTTTTAGCTCTAAGGGTCTCAATAGAAGAGGATGACATGGTGAATTATAATTTAGGTTTGGGGAGGTTGTGGCCTGGGAACAAAGGTCACACAATGTTTAATCTGAAACTAATTCATCATCTGTTTCCATCTCCATCTTCAAGTCCCTCACACTGTATCCAATATCAAGCCACAATCCTGTCTTCCAAGTTCTCAGGCTCAAAATAGATTTGCCCACAGATCCATTCAAGCTAAAAATGGTGACACTGAGCTTCTGCTTTGCAAGTGTTCATTAAATCTTAGTCCTATGCATTTTGTTGAATTACTTCCTTATTTTGCTTCAAATATGAACTACTTCATCATACTCAATAAACTTTTATTTATGTTTTATGTTCCATATTTTTAAGAGCTTTATGGAGGCTTAATTGATATACAGTGAATTGCACATATTAAAAGTATACAATTTGATGAGAGTGTGTGTGTGGGTCAGTCGTTCAGTCGTGTCCGACTCTTTGTAACCCTGTGAACTGTAGCCCACCAGGCTACTCTGTTCATGGGATTTACACCAAGCAAAAATACAGGAGTGGGTTGCCATTTCCTTCTCCAGGGGATCTTCCCAATCCAGGGATTTAACCCCTGTCTCCTGCATTGGCAGGCATATTCTTTACTACTGAACCACCAGGGGTGCCCTAATAAATAAATCCTATTTTTGTTTCAGTTTAATAAAAGGAAATGGAAGTTTAGGGTAACCCATTCAAGGTCACACTGTGAGCAGAGGAGGCAAGACACAAACCCATCCTGACTAGTTTCTAAGACCCATAGCTCAACATCACACAATGCTGCCCCAATAAATAAATTCTTCCAGATTTTAGCTCTGAACCATTTTTAGAGTCATTGGATTCTCTCATATTTGTGAAAAACGTTTTAAGTATCCTAACAACCACTGAAGCAACCACTTCATTTTTTTCACTCCTTACATGTCTGACCATTACCTGTAGATAATGCAGAGCCTGCTGATCTTTCAACCCATCTAATTGTGTTGCAATGAGCATGCATTGTAGACACAGACTCAGATAGCCTCCAGACTATTTTCCTCCCTGCCTCCTTCCAGCATCGCTGGGTAATATGTTCTACGCTTTGAGTTGGAATGATGAAGGGTACTTATCCTGAAATGAGACTAAAACATATGCTTTCACCTCTCCCTGATATAACCCTGAAATTTGAAACTCTCCCATCAAGCCTGACTTAGTTTGAAGCCTGGTGGTAAGGTTTTTTTTTTTCTCTTTTTCTATCTCCACATAGAAGCTGAAAGCCTGGCTCTGGGCCCAAAATTGTATCATATTTCCTTTCAGTTGGAGTTTTGCTTTATTCCATCCTCTCTGCTGTGGAGTGATTCCCTCCCAGAGCTGTGGAGCTTGGGTGCCATATAAATTAAAGTTTAATGTGTGTTATTATGATCACTATTATTATCATTACTGTTATTAATAATGTTCTTTTTGGCAGCGTTTGGAAGCCATTCCAGCAGTGACATTTGGCTCCTGGGATAATGGATCTTTTTATGTACAGGCCTGTGGACTTGATGCCTGCTGTTTTCATTGCAGGGAGGACAATTTCCTGACATCAGGGGGCTGGTGGGAACCGATAAACTGTGAGCCTTAGTTGGATTTTCCAACGTGGACCAAAGCTCCTTGGGTGACCAAGATGGAAGGACTCTGCCACAGTCACTGATGAAAACATCGAATCCACGCAACTACTTATCCATTCATTTATCAAATAAAAGTTTGCTGTTCACTTGTGGACCATTTATTTTATTCTTTTTAAAGTAAAATATGGACCAACCACTGTTGCAAACACTGGGAATGATATGGTGAGCAAAATCAATTATTCTTCCTGCCATCTGGAGCTAAGAGTCTTGCAAAAATATTGTAAAACATGGCAGAGACAAGGGCTATGAGAGCTGGACCCATGCGAGTAAGGGAGGCAGAATCTGCAGGTGTCAGAGATGATGTCTTTAAGCAGAGACGATGGGTCTAGAATCTGAAAGGTGAGTAGGAGCTTACCAAACACAGAAAAGAGGAACATTCCATAAAAATGAAACAGTATGTACAAGAGCCTAGTGTGTGAAAATGAGAAGTCCTAGTCCTGATTCATCAGAAGATGCTGTGCCAGCAAGGGCATCTGATGAGGGCTGCCATTCATGAACTGCCATTAAAAAGACATATGCATGTGAGCTCAGCTGCTGCAGTCATGTCTGACTCTTTGCAACCCCATGGACTATAGCCTGCCAGGCTCCTCTGTCCATGAGATTCTCCAAGCAAGAATACTTGAGTGGGTTGCCATGCCCTTCTCCATGGGATCCCCCCAGCCCAGGGATCGAACCCACATCTCTTATGTCTCCTGTACTGCAGGCAGATTCTTTACCCACTGAGCTACCTGGGAATACACAGAGCTGTATTTAAAATGGATAACCAACATGGACCTACTGGATAGGACAGGGAACTGTGCTCAATACTATGTAACAACCTAATGGGAGAAGCATTTGGAAAAGAATAGATACGTGTGTATGTATAACTCAATCACTTTGCTACACAAAGTTATCACAACGCTGTTAATCAGCTCTACTCCAATATAAAATAAAAAGTTAAAATAATAATAATAGGTAAAAAAATGAATCACAAAGATCCATCCTCTCTTGCTCCTTGTTCAGTAGAGAGATAAGACACGCGTGGCAGTGTGTTAAGTTCCACATAGAAGAGAAAGTCTGATACAGATTTCAGAGAATAGACAGTTAACAGCTGTAGACTGTTGGGAAAATCCCCGGAAGCGTGTAGATTTGAACATAAAAATGCCAGTCTAGCACCCAGACCAATGTTGGGTCTGGTGTGGGGGCGGGCATGGAACTGGGAGTCACCACCAAGATTTCACAGTGGGCATCAGGACAAAACATGAGTTGGGAGGCTGCAGGGTATGAAATGATGAAGGGCAATCAGGGGACAGCATTTGGGGAGAAAGGACCCCACGGGGAGACAGATCAACTAGCTGAGCTGTGGCCTGGACAGAGGAGCTCATTTACAGGTTGGTGGGATAGAACCCAGGCATCAGAGAAAAAGGAATATGCAAAGTGAAAGGTGGCAGATGATGCTTGAAAAAACTTCTTGGTCAGCAGGAAACAGCTCAGCTCTGTTTTTGTCAGGCTCTGGCATGGAATACAAGGGAGCCACGAAAGGTCCCACCAGACTGGACGGCTGCCCCACAGCCCAGGCAAGAGGCTATGCTGCTTTGGCAGCTGGAACTGGGACAAGCATCTCCATCACCTGATTTTCAACCCAATGTTACTTTCTGGCTTTGTCGTATCTTGATTTATTCTCCGGTTGCTTGGCCGAGAACAACTCGGCTTTTCCAACCCCGAGGCTACGCGCGAAGCGGCGGCTATGGAGAGAGAAATCTCCGAGGTCCAATATGCAAATGACCACATTTTTCATGAGCCTGAGGGTCCTCGGAACGGTAACTTCCAATAGTTAAATATCCTCCGGAAAGTAGCGGAATGGAAAATGACTTTTTTTCTTTGTGTGTTTAACCTAATTTATAGAGAATGAATTCCCTTAACCATTTTAAAGAGTTTCTGATTCAGGCTCACTGCTAAGATACTTTCAGAGTTAAACCCAGAGCGTTCTCCCCATTACGCTGACAGCTAGGAAGCCCGAGAAGACTGACCTGGCGTGTCTTCATGCTGCCCCGTGAGCTGCGTGCTAAGCCGCTTCAGTCGTGTCCGACTCTGTGAGACCCCATGGACCGTGGCCCATCAGGTTCCTCTGTCCATGGGATTCTCCAGGCAAGAACACTGGAGTGGGTTGCCATGCCCTACTCCAGGGGATCTCCTCGACCCAGGGATCGAACCCATGTCTCTTATGCCTCCTGCACTGGCAGGTAGGTTCTTTACCACTAGGGCCACCTGGGAAGCCCTTCACGTGGCCCTACATGCGCTCAAAACCTATTCAGCAGCCTCTTCTAGTCACATTTTCTTTGTATAGATTGAAAATGGTTTCACAGCACTTGACGGCAAACTCCAGGAGATACTGAAGGACAGGGGATTCTGGCTCAGTCCATGGAGTCACAAAGACTAAGACATGACTTAGTGACTGAACAACAACAAAATAAATCAATGTCCATTTTTTTGGCCACTTTTATGGGCTAATCCCTAATTTTTTTAATAGACTTTCAACTCCCACTTCCAACGCAAACCATCCACAGAAGACACACCTCTTAAAGCATTATCCTTCTCACAAAAGATAACAGAAATTTTTCAATTATTTTCCCAACCTACGTAGAAAAGGGGGAAATGAAGAAGAAGAAGAATCAGACCTAAAGGATGATGCAGATGAAGTCAGCATTTTGGCAGGAAATTGAGGAGTTCCGTGCAGGCTGATGCTGACAACTGGGAGCTACAGGATAAAGTTGAGATGGCAGATGCAAGCCATAAACCTCGGGCTCCAGCACCGAGCCAAGACTTTGAGGGGCATTGAGGTGGTCTCTGGCTTATAGCAACCCCTGGAAGCCAGAAGACACATCTGAACTTTAGAGGAAAGTTTCCCCAGTATTGTTCTTATAGATTCTGACAAATTAAGGTCAAGCAATGATCTCAAAATCAAAGCTCAGTGAGCACCCTGGATAGCAAAGCACCATGGGTGAGAGTTTGCAGAACGTAGAAACACATTTAAGTCTCTAAAGATTGCAGTTATTGGAATTGTGAGATACAGAATCTTAAATCACCACGTATAAAGTGCTTAAAGAAATAAAGATATCATCACAAAGATGAGCAAAAAAGGCCATTAGAGAAATTAAGGGACAGATGTGAAATACATTCCACCTTCTAGAAATGACATATATTTGTAGTATTGTGTAATAACCTAAATGGGAAAAGAATTTGAGAAAGAATAGATCTGTGCATGCTGCTGCTGCTGCTGCTAAATCGCTTCAATCGTGTCCGACTCTGTGCAACCCCATAGACGGCAGCCCACCAGGCTCCCCCATCCCTGGGATTCTCCAGACAAGAAGACTGGAGCAGGTTGCCTTTTCCTTCTCCAATGCATGAAAGTGAAAAGTGAAAGTGAAGTCGCTCAGTAGTGTCCAACTCTTAGCAACCCCATGGACTGAAGCCTACCAGGCTCCTCCATCCATGGGATTTTCCAGGCAAAAGAGCACTGGAGTGGGGTGCCATTGCCTTCTCTGTAACTGAATCACTTTGCTCTACACCCAAAATGACACAACATTGTAAATCAACTGTAGTCCGTTATAAAATAAAAATTTTTAAAGAAAAAAACAAAGGTCTTTTAAAAAAGAAAAAGGAAAGAAATATTTATAGAAAATAAAAATGCAATGAATAGTGACTTCATGTGGCTATGTGAGAGCTACTGTTACCAGACGTATCTTACTACCCTAGGCAACAACAAAATGCATCATCATCACCATTTTTCAATCAGCTTGTTGATTTCTACAAAGAAGACATCTGGGATTCTCATAGGGATCACACTGAATCCACAGTTTAGTTTGGAGGAAACTGCCATCTTAGCAACACTAAGTCTCTCAAGCCGCGGATATGGGATGTTTTCCATTTATTTAGAGCTCCTGTAATCACTTTCAGCAATTTTTAAACTAATTTTCACAGTGTAGATGTTTCACTTTTGTTTTTTGTTTTTGTTATTTTCTCTCTTGAATGAAATTGCTTCCTTAGGTTTGCTTTTGTATTGTTCATTGTGAGTGTATAAAAATACAACTGATATTTGTATGTTGATTTTTTTCACCCCACAACCTTCCTGAACCCATTCATTCTAATGGTTTGCAGTAGATTCATTAGAATTTTCTGTATACCAGATTTTGTCAGCTGTGAATAGAGGTTGACTTCTTCCTTTCCAATCTGAGTGCCTTTTCTTTCTTTTTCTTGCCTAATTTCCCTGGCTAGAACCTCCAGTAGATGCTGAATTTGTTGTTTTAGTTGATATGTTGTGTCTGACTCTTTGAGACCCCATGGACTGTAGCCCGCCAGGCTCCTCTGTCCAGGAGATTTCCCAGGCAAGAATACTGGAGGGGGTTGCCATTTCCTTCTCCAGGGGAGCTTCTCAATCCAGGGATGGAACCTAAGTCTCCTGCCTGGCGAGCGGATTCTTTACCACTGAGCCACCTGGAAAGCCCAGATGCTGAACAGAAGTGGTGAAAGCAGACAGGCTTGCTGTCTTTATCCTGAGCATACAGGGGAAGCACTCAGTCTTTCATCATCTTCTTCCCTTTTGCATGAGACTTTAATATAGCCTCCTTTCTCTGAAATGCATCTTCTCAGGTACTAAAGATATGCCAGGACCAAGGGCACACTCATTTTATATTAAAATGACTTCCTATTCCAAAAATCCTCCAAGTTTATTTGGTTATCTGTGCTTGGAGAAAGATGGCTGTATGAGGGGAAGAGTCGTGTGAGGGGAAGAGAGGTCATCGGGAGGCACCCCGCTTGTGGATTTAAGGAAAAAACAACTTGTGCATTCCGAGAGGACAGCTGTGCTCTGAGTGGCTCGGAGCTCTGCTTTCCTTGTGGGTGCCCATTAGCCTCAGATTTACTGTGGGGAGAAGATGTACCAGCCTCAGATCAGCAAAGCTAAGAGGCTTCTTGGCAAGAAACAGACAAAGAAGACTGGAGGCAACAAAAAGGGCCAGAGAAAGACTGGGAGAAAATGCCATCCTAGCAGCGGTAAATAAATCATTTGGCTAAAAAGGATATTTGGCTAAATTGTCTCCCAGTGTCTATTCCCACTGGGCCTTTTTGATCAGAAAATTCAGAGCATCATGAAAAGGCTTCAGAGATGAGGGCTGTATCTCACTAAGAACCTGTCGGGGGGTTGCAAAGGAGGGAGCTTCATTGCTAGAGTGTGCACAGGGGCTTCAACCACACTGCCTGATGTACCAGCTATATGACCTTGGACTAGAAATAGATCCACAAGTCTCCATCTTATCATCTATATTACAGAGACTACAACCTCTCTTTTACAGGGATAAAGGATTAAATCATGTAATCAGGAGTAAAGAACCCACTCGCCAATGCAGGAGACATAGGCTTGATCTCTGGGTCGGGAAGATCCCCTGGAGGAGGAAATGGCAACCCACTCCAGTATTCTTGCCTGAAAAATTCTGTGGACAGAGGAGCTGGAGGGCTACAGTCCATGGGGTTGCAAGGAGTCAGACACATACACACACACACACACACACGATGCCTGGTTCATGGTAGGTGCCCAAATTATGCTGGTTTCCTTCACCCTTTCTTCTGATAGCATGTAGAAAATAGCAAATGTTTCTTTTCAGCATGACCCATAATATCTTCATAAAACACCTACCGATTATCAAGAATTTCCAAGACTTAGGAGTCCTGCCTTCTGAATCGAATAGTAAACCATCAGCTTGTTTCGATCACCTCTCTCTTTCTCTCTGAATCTCAGTTTCCTAATCTATCACCTAGGGGAAGGGATGGCTGTGATTGTTTAACTCTCAGTTTTATCCCCATGCCTGCTCCATAGCTGGTCCATACAAGATACTTGGTCAATGCTGACGGAAAGAATAAGGCATTGGTTGAACCTTGAAATAATCCTACCAACAGGTGGGCTCCGGCCACCAGTCAGTATGAGTGGTGCTAAGTCTCTTCAGTCGAGTCTGTTTCTTTGTGACTCTATAGCCCCCCAGGCTCCTCTGTCCATGGGATTCTCCAGGCAAAAATACTGCAGTGGGTTGCCATGCCCTCCTCCAGGGGATCTTCCCGACCCAGGGATCAAACCCCTGACGGCTCCTGCACTGGTAGGCGGGTTCTTTACCACTAGCACCGCCTGGGAAGCCCTGACCACCAGTGTATCAGGTATCAATTCTGGGATCTTGGACTAGACTCTAGAAGGAACAGGCAAAACACTCACTGGTTTAGGCTTTCTAAGGGGGCTGCAAAACATTAGCATCTGGGGGACTTAGACAAAACACACATAACTTCTTTATCTTGTTCAAATTCTGACTTTAATTTTATATCTTTTTTGGCTTTCAGATTTTAGAAAGTGTTGCCCCTCACAAAGCAGAGGTCACAGAGAGCTTAAATAAAAAGTTCTACTTGCTTCCATGTACCACTGGGTCTCCTCTTCTTAAGACTTTTTCCTACTGTTTTTCTCTTCTCCTCACATCTTCCTTCTCTCACATCTGCCTTACCGTCTCCCTGTCCTCACTTTGACTCTCATTCTCATCTGTATAATGGGAACAACTGAGATTTCTGCCTATTGAGGATAGCAGGGTTTTATGGAAATTAAAGAACTTGGGTGATGAACTTATCACAATGCAAATAGTAAGCATTGTGGCACATAGTAAGACCTCAAGAAATGATCTGTCAGTATTTCCATCCCATTTAACCCTTCTAAGAAACTTAGCAGGAGAAAAGAGACCCACCAGGGCAAACCAGAAGAATCTGGATCTGGATACAGAGGTCTTCTGATTCTACAGCCCATGTTGACCCATCATCCCAAGCTGGAAGGGAAGATAAAGAGGTGCCCGGGATCACATTTGCCCACTGAGACAGATAGAAGGAGCTGGGACAACCAACCCAATCATATAGTGTAGCCCAGGACCACAGAAAAGGCACAGTAAAAACACCACAGGTATATTCACAATATAAGTGGGCAGCGGGGTACAGGGAGCCAAGTTAAGCAAGGTCTCCAATTTGCAGGGAGCAGCTGTATTGGGTTATAATCAAGTCCAGGAAGACAGGCAATGTCGAGGAGAGACCTCCAGTCTTGAACGTTCAGAGACACAGCTCTAAAAGACAGAAGAGTCCAAGGTGAACCAGGACTGCACTGACAGGAATCACAGCCAATGACCAAGGCTATCGCCCTATGATAAAGACAAAGGCTCTCCAAGGATGAATGAGGATTAGGAGGGAGAAAGTGAAGTGACTTAATAACGGAAGATTTATTTCATTGACCATCTGTTATTTTCCAGGTGTCTTACATTGTGATTTGATTGATTTCTGACATCATTTTAATTTATTTCTATTGCCTCTTTACAGCAGGTATGATTGTCTCTAATAGGCAGACATAATGAGGTCCAGAGAAAGTAAACAATTATATAAAACTTATTGGTCAGTAAGTAAATAAGAGCTAGAAATTCAAAGTCAGTGCTATTCGATGCCAAAATTAGTGTTCTTTCCTCGTTATCACTGACTTTATAAATTACATTCAAGGTATTCAGAGCCTCATTTCTTAGTCTAGACTATTCTGGGGGAAGACCTTTGACCATCAGGTCAGGAGGGAGGGGGTTAGTGGTCTAATGGTCACACCCATGGGGAAGAGCTGAAGTCAAGAGCTTTTTTTGGAGCTTTCCTTCCTTCCTTCCTTCCTTCCTTCCTTCCTTTCCCCCTCCCTCCCTTCTTTCTTTCCCTCCTCCCTTCCTTCTTTCCATTCTGGCCCTGCACAGGCTTCTTCCCTTGAACAAAATTAATTGTGCAAATGTCACTACAAATGTGCTTTCCTTACCCCTGCAAAGAACATAACCTCTCCTTCAGCCCATCTCCCATCCCACCGTGACTTTCTGCCCTCCCCCTGCTTCTGTGGAAGGAAAGCCCTGGTCCCACCTGAGTGCTTCTCTCTGAAGACACGCCACCAGACTGTTTCATCAAACAGAGTCATCCAAGCAGAAGGAAAGAGTGATGAGCTCTCAGGGGGTTGTTCCCGTGGAGATGGAGTCAGGGCAATCCATCACCGGGGGGGAGGATGCAGGACAACCCACCTCACACTGTGACCTTCACTGCAACCTCCTGGGGGCAGTCCTGACACCTACTGTTCAGACAGGTAAAGCCTCTCTATGATCACATTGATTTTCTCATACACAGCCAATCCCACGCAGAAAAAAAATAGCTAGATATTTACTCCATGTGTTGATTTTGTAGTCTGATGAATCTTGTACAAATAAACTTTTATACCAAAAACAAAAAGCAGAGTCTTTCTAACCAAAGTCTTCACTTGGGGTTAGTTGAGATTAAACAGTAAGAGAAATTAACCTCATGTAAGCCTCACAGTAGGACTTCCCTGATAGCTCAGTTGGTAAAGAATCCACCTGCAATGCAGGAGACCCTGGTTCAATTCCTGGGTCTCAAAGATCCCCTGGGGAAGGGACAGGCTACCCACTCCAGTATTCTTGGGTTTCCCTGTGGCCCAGAAGGTAAAAAATCCACCTGAATTCAGGAGACCTGGGTTCAATCCCTGAGTTGGGAAGATTACCTGGAGGAGGGCATGGCAACCCACTCTAGTATTCTTGCTTGGAGAATTCCCATGGACAGAGGAGCCTGGTGGGCCACAGTCCATGAGGTTGCAATGTGCTGGACATGACTGAGCAACTAAGCACATCACAAGCCTCACAGCTATCCTCTGAACTTTACATCAGCATCCCCATTTTACTACTGGAGGCACTTGGTTTGGGAAGCAGGTCTAGATTCAAACTAACTCTGAGTTTCATCACTTTGGGGACATGATTTAACTTGTCTGAGCCCCCAGACCCTCAACAAAAATGGATGGGAAGAAGTCATTCAAATGAAGGTATAATCCTTTTCATCAGCTATTACTCTCGCCATTTGTCACTGCTGTCAAAGTCCCTGTCTTTCACAGGGTTGAGCCCATGAAACATTCTCAGAGCATTAACAAAGACCCTCCAAGTCTGACAGGAGCTCAGAGTTTCACCATTTCATCTCAAGACAGCAGCCACGAAGAGGAAAGACAGGAGTAGGAGATATCCTGTGTTGAGTTTCATCGTTTGGATTTTTGACCATGTGGAGTTTGTGTCTTCCTGCCAACATATTCTAACCAGCATAATGGATAGCACATTAGTCCATCATATCTTTGTAAAAACAATTGTGCAGTTTTTTAAAAGACTGTAACTGGACTGCCAGGAAGTCGCTTTCAGATTGTCATCCCATCTTTAGGAGGGTAAAGCCATAAGAATAAAAGGCCCAGAACAAGTGCCATCCCCCGGCCCCGGCAGCCCTGGAACCCTCCTTGGCAGCTGTACCCAAGCCTTCAGGCTGCCCATTCTCTACCTCCTCATCCTTCCCTCCCCACCCGCACCTACTGGAGCATATTTTTGGAGACCTAGCGAGTTGTTTCAACATTGCAATAATTAAAGAGCAATCACTGAGAAAAAGCAAACATATTAAATCCAAATGCATGTGGGATGTGGCACATTAGGAGGCTGTTTCTAGTTGGCAGACAAGAATTTATTTTTAAAGTTCCGAGACTGTGCTTCCAAACTTGGTTCCCTCAGCACCCAAAGACCTGGGGTTTTTTTCAGCTAGGGCAGCATTTTTCTCTTGCAGGAAATCCACTGGGACTGATGCTGGTTGCAAACTTCAAAGGGACTCAACAACTTGATCATGCCATGGAGCTACGACATAAATATAAGTACAAAGATATTGCCATGCACTCAGAAGTCAGACTTAGCTCAAATATGCAAGAAGGGTCACGCTATCCATAGGGAAGGACTCCGACCAGGAGGCCAGGAAAACTACAGACAGCACGATGGAGCACACACAGTCCAGAATCCAGAGGCAGGAAGTCTCTGAGCTTAACACAATGTTGTTATTGTTGTTTAGTCGCTAAGAGTGTCCAACTCTTTGCAACCCCATGGATTGTAGTCCACCAGACTGCTCTGTTTGTGGGATTTCCCAGGCAAGAATACTGGAGTGGGTTACCGTTTCCTTCTCCAGTGGGTCTTCCCAACCCAGGGATCAAACTTGCATCTCCTGCATTGCAGACGGGTTCTTTACTGACCGAGCCACCAGGAAAGCTGAAACAACTTTACTTCCTATAAATCCTTTTGGGGGTGCTAAGCCTTTAGCTGTAGCTGACATTTATTATTTGCCTGGAGAGAAACTGGAAAAAAAAAAACAAAGATTCTAAAGCACAATTTATAAACTTTGTGAGTTGCATATCATAACAGAGGAACAATCCAACTAATAATTCTTTGTTAACAGTAAAAAAAATTATTTTCTGCATATATTGCCTTCAATTCATGAATTGTCCAATTATTTTTAAAATTTGAAAATGAAAAGTAAAAAGGAAAGATTTAAGTTCGTGACACTTAAATCTTCCTCCATGACTTGAATGGATTAAAAAAGAAAGAAGAACATCCAACGGATGTTAGCTAAAATTCTAATGGACCGTAATTTTAAAATTTCTTCCTCTAATTAAAATGGAAATGAATGTTCCAGTGTTGAAGGGAAAATTTACTTCTGGTTATAGGCAACCAGAGAAGTAACTTTCTCCAGTAATTAGTAACTTTCTCCTCAGTCAGTTCAGTCACTCAGTTGTGTCTGACTCTTTGCAAGCCCATGGGCTGCAGCACGCCAGGCTTCCCTGTCCATCGCCAACTCTCAGAGCATGCTCAAACTCATGTCCATCGAGTTGGTGATGCCATCCAACCATCTCTTCCTCCGTTGTCCCCTTTTCCTCCTGCCCTCAGTCTTTCCCAGCATCAGGGTCTTTTCCAATGACTCAGTTCTTAATGCACTAATTTTCTCTTCCTTTCTCTCTCTCTCCTCCCATTACAGCATGAACAAATAATAACTATAATACTGGTAGAGACAACCTTGGCTAAAAATATTAAGAATAATTGTTATAAATATATTAAAAGGGAAAATAACCCTATTTTTTGTTTAAAAAAACAATGAGGAAAAATTATCCATTTGGGGCAGAGCATCTAGAACGTGTCATTGTGTTTAGCAGCTTATATTTCTCTTCCAGCAGCATGTGGTATCCTGTTAAAAACTGGAGAATTCAGCAAAGGCAAAACTATACGTTCAGTGGCTAAATCAAATTCTAGCAGAGCCTTAATAATAAGTTAAAGTATTCATAAAATGTAGAAGGTAAATGTTACATTATGGTAGTGTTTATTGACAAGGAAAATAATATTAATAATAAACAATTCTCTGCTAGGCCTTGGGCTAAGGAGTTTTATGTTCTTTAAACCTTGTTAACAAATCCAAGTGAGGTACCTACAAAAAAATGATTGTCTTTATTCCACAAATAAAAATAATGGCACAAAGAGTGACCTCCCAGCTCATAAATGATGGAGCAGGTATTTAGACCTCCGCAGCCTGACAACCTGTTGACAAGATGAGTTGGAAGCTCTTTAGATCAGCGTGATTGTTCCTGGCTGAGCTGCTGGTTGTACTGAAATTTGCGTCTTCTCATCCTCCCCTCTGTACAAAAATCCCTGACTTTAGCTGGGTCCATAACCACCCACAGAAAAGATGCCCGACTTCACCCGCAACCAGGTGTGGACATGTGGTGAGCTTCTGGGCACAGACAGTCCAGGAGAAGGGGTGCCAGGGTGAACCTTTAGAAAGGAGGACCACGCCCCAATCCTGCCCCATGTGTTTCTCCCTCCGCCGGTCCCCTGACACCATGTCTGGGTGTGGGAAAAACTAAGATCACGGCATCTTGTCCCATCACTTCATGGCAAATATAAGAGGAAAAAGAGAAAGCAATGACAGATTTTATTTTCTTAGGTTCCAAAATCACTGCAGATGGTGACTGCAGCCATGAAATTAAAAGACACTTGCTCCTTGGAAGGAAAGCTATGACTAACCTAGACAGCATTTTAAAAAGCAGAGACATCACTTTGCCGACAAAGGTCCATATAGTCCAAGCTATGGTTTTTCCAGTAGTCGTGTGTGGATGTGAGAGTTGGACCATAAAGAAGGCTGAGTGCCAGTGATTTGATGCGTTTGAACTGTGGTGTTGGAGAAGACTCTTGAGAGTCCCTTGGCCTGCAAGGAGATCCAACCAGTCCATCCTCAAGGAAATCAGTCCTGAATATTCATTGGAAGGACTGATGCTGAAGCTGAAACTGCAATACTTTGGCCACCTGATGTGAAAAGCTGACTCATTGGAAAAGACCCTGAAGCTGGGAAAGATTGAAGGCGGGAGGAGACGGGGGCAACAGAGGATGAGATGGTTGGATGGCATCACCCACTAAATGGACATGAGTTTGAGCAAACTCCAGGAGACTGTGAAGGACAGGGAAGCCTGGAGTGCTGCAGTCCATGGGGTCGCAAAGAGTCAGACACGACTGAGTGACTGAACAACACATTCACTCATTCATTCTTTTTTTTCTTTTTTTAAACAGAGATAGCAGCTTTTTTCTGAAATGGAAGAATTGGATGCACAGACTTTTTCGTGGCTAGATGTGCTGGAGATTAAAGAGGTAACTGTCCTTCATAATTCACACTCAGAAGTGGTGAAAAATAATCCGTTATTATCGAATGAAAAGAAAAGGAGTAATTTATAGCCAACCATGAATACTTAATCATTAGGCACAGTGACGTTGCTCATATTAACTCAGCCAAAATAAATCAGCCGTAAATCCACAGCTGACGTCAACGTGGCATCAGGAAGATAAATCTATGGGGCCCAGCATGAAAGAGTCTGTCTATGAAACAGAATTATTAATCAGTGGTAACCCGCCACCCGGCCCTTCTGCCGGTACTCAGGCCAAAACCACATCAGCCCAGCAGCAAAGTAACATGACTGCAGACTTTTATAACCAGCAATTAGAATACCACTGCAATTCCAAACACATTAATTACTCCTAAAAGGCCCCAGGTTGTCTTTCTGTTAATTTTCCAGTGGATAAATTCGCTACTAGGCGACAAGTGGAGTAAAACTTCATTAATTGAGACTGCCCAGGGGACCACGGTCTGAGTTAGTGAAAAGTGCAAATTTCACTTTTATAATCAAGGAAATGTGTTGCTTGTGCTTCTGAGAACACTGGGTAATTGGAAGTAGATTAGCAAAAGCTTTATTTGTGTCACTCTGTATATTTGGAAGCAAAAGGAAAAAATATTGATTTTTTAACCTAAACGTTACTTTTTAGAGTAGAGTTTCTTGGATTTGTTTTAATAAAAAGATTCTGTTTATAATTTGTTCTTGTTGTTCAGTTGCTAAGTCGTGCCCAACTCTTTGCAACCCCATGGACTGCAGCACACCAGCCTTCCCTCTCCATCACCAATTCCTGGAGTTTGCTCATGTCCATTTAGTGGGTGATGCCATCCAACTATTTCATCCTCAGTTGCCTCGTTCACTTCCTGCCCTCAATCTTTCCTAGCATCAGAAAAGACTGACTCTTTTCCAGCGAGTTAGCTCTTTGCATCAGGTAACCAAAGTTTTGTACTTTCAGCTTCAGCATCAGTCTTCCCAATGTTTATAATTGGCAGAACAATTATTTCCAAAGGCACTACACATAGTCAGGAAATTTTAAAACACTGTTTGAATGTTTCTCTTCTCTTTCAGTTCTAAAGTCTTTCAACATTATATAATCTGTTTAACAATCTTCTGTGTCTTGGGTAACCTTCAGGCTAGTGTTTTTCCAAACTAGTTCTTAGTCTATAAGCACACTAAAATGCATGTGGTCATATAACATGGATTTCTCCTATCTGCCTTCCTCGTCCTGGTCTGCACTGACTCATTTGATGAAGCCATGCAGATCCTGCCGTGGTTGCTTCCTCTAAGGATTTCTTAAAGCATATGTATTGTTTGTCCATCCAGGAAGATCCCCTTCTTCCCGTCTACCTGTGCAACCCTTGGGACTTCCCTGGTTGTCTAGTGGCTGGGACTCCACTCTCCCAATGCAGGGGGCCCAGGCTTGATCCCTGGTCAGGGAACTAGATCCCACATACCGCAACCAGGAGTTTATATGGCACAACTAAAGATTCCACATGCTGTAACTTAAAAAAACAAACAAACAAACAAACAAAACAAGATCCCACATGCTGCAACCAACAGCCAGTGCAATCAAATAAATAAATAAATATCAGCAGAAAAAAAAAATTGTGCGACCCTCAAACAATCAGGCATATCTCATCAGGACCCCTCAGGAGCACAGGAATAGGAGAGAGAGCAAGTACCTCTGAACAGGAACACTTCAGAACAACCCTCTGAGCCACGTGTTCCCGTCACTTGGCAGACGAATAATTGAGAGCTGCAATAATGACCCAAGTGTTCTCAAGATGTCACCGTTAATACCTGACTGATTTGAGATTCAAACCCAAGTCCATCTGAACCCAAGTACCATGAAGAGAGCAAAAGCTAACTCACTGGGTATCCCTCAGAGACTCAATTCAGCTTCAGTCCTCATTGGAAATGGTTCTTCAGGACATCAAACGGTCCCCTGCCAAGGGAGAATGGAGAACATAGATGGCCCTCTTCACACACTGAGGAGCCAATGAGTGTGAAGCTCTTACAACCTGAGGCAGTAGAAGCAGGAGGTGCAGGAGATTGGACAGACCTAGGCTGGTTCCAAGAAAAACGCATGGAGATGACTGCTTGAAAACAAACTCCTGAAATCAGCTTCCCATGTTTTAACTTCTGTAAAACTTCAGCCAAAATGAGTGGAGACATCCCTGAGTATTTGGACTCTATGGGAGAGGGAGAGGGTGGGAAGATTTGGGAGAATAGCATTGAAACATGTAAAATATCATGTATGAAATGAGATGCCAGTCCAGGTTCGATGCACGATACTGGATGCTTGGGGCTAGTGCACTGGGACGACCCAGAGGGATGGTATGGGGAGGGAGGAGGGAGGAGGGTTCAGGATGGGGAACACATGTATACCTGTGGTGGATTCATTTTGATATTTGGCAAAACTAATACAATTATGTAAAGTTTAAAAATAAAAATAAAAAAATAAAAAAGAATCTATTCCTTTATATAAAAAGGGATGAGGAGGCAAAATCATATGTGATAAAGAGCACAGATCTTGGAATAAAAGAAGTTTGATCTCAAAATGTGTATCAGTTGCATTCTAAACAAGACCTCTTTGTCTCAGTAACTTCTGGGTAAAACTTTGAGTCGACAATAGCTATGCTGTGTAATGATTTTCTGGAGATTAAAAGAGACAGTACATACAGAAAGTCTCCCTCTCTAGCCGGCATAGAGTAGAGATACGAATTACTCCTTCCCTTCTTCCTTTTATTTCCTTGCATCTAAAAAAATCATATAAGTGTCAACAGACCCAGATTCAATTATTAGGTCTAGAAGAGAATGAAACATGTTCTTAACAATCTCTGTCACCTGGGACATACATCCTCATGAAAAAATATATGAATGATAATTCTTACCATAAAGAATTCTTACCATAGAGAGGGCCCAGGACAATGCCTGGCAGACAATCTTCTCTACTTTTGACTTGAATAAATGATGTTAGTAAATTATATTCATTTTTAGGACCTCAATTTTCTTACATTTATTTATTCTACAAATTATTACAGAGCACCTTCTATGTGACAATGCCGGGGATGCAACCACAAACAGGTAGGATAAGGTTCACGGTCTCAGGAAATGACATTCCAGTGAGAGAAGCCACAAGAAATAAGTAAACAGTCAAAGTAATGTGGGACAGCAACTCAAGCTGGGAATAAATCACCAGGATGATGGGACAGAGAGGCACCACACAGAGAGCAATGTTCCTCTGAGGCTCCTTCCAATTCTAACATTCTGGCGCCGTACCTTCCGCTGGAACTTGGACTCCAGGATGCTGTTGCTGTGTGGGTATTCTCTGCCCTCACCCACTGCCTGTACATGCCCTGGGTTCTGGAAACAGGACAAGCCTTCTGACCTGGACAGTGAGGCGCCATCATGAAAAAAGCTCAAGTTTTGACTGGGAGGAGTTCAGGGTCTCATCATACTCTGTCATCTCCCAAATAGAAGGAAATGAAGCACATAATGGCCCTGCTGAGGCTCACGTCTTTTGTTCGTGGGGCAAATATTCTTGAAACACTACTTTAATTTATAGATGCTTTAGTTGTAATTTCACCATTTATCACTACCCACCTCCCAATCAGATAGCTAGAGAAGTGCTTCTCAGATTTAAGATTCTTCAAGGAATTTTTTCAAATGCAGATTCTGCTTCAGTAGGTCTGGGACCAAGTCTGAGAGTCTACTTTTAACATGGCCTTTCAATGATGAAAGTGATGTGAAAGTGAAGTGCTAGATGCTCAGTCATGTCCAACTCCTTGCCACCCCATGGACTGTAGCCCACCAGGCTCCCCTGCCCATGGAATTCTCCAGGCAAGAATACTGGAGTGGGTTGCCATTCCCTTTTCCAGGAGATCTTCCTGATCCAGGGATCGAACCCAGGTCTCCTGTATTACAGGCAAATTCTTTACCATCAGAGCCACCAGGGAAGCCCATCCACTACTGCAGAGACCAAACCCTGAGCAACAAGAAGCAGACTACTCTCTATGTGGATTGCTTCTAGGAAGAGATGGGGGACAGAGAGCAAAGGGGGAGAGGAAAAAAATTCTTCAGGTGGTTTTAAACTCCTAAAGATCAACTTTTCCACCCTCTACCCTAGCAAAGAAGATGACTCCCCCAGTGGGATGGGGGGAAAAGAGGATAATTGACAAGCAACCAAAACCATCAAGTTAGTGAAGGATGGACTCCAGGAAGAGGCAGATCTGAGAGATGATGGGGAAAGGGGCTGGGTCTGACTATGTAGACAGCCTAGCCTCCCTTCTTCAGGGCACCTCTGTGCCAGCTCCCAGGAGTGGCACTGGCATTGAGATGCCTCTCAGGTGAGTGTGCATCACTGCACAAGGAGCTCTCAGTAGTGGGGATGATGGTGGTATTTACTGTGGTTGGTTAGCTGTAATGGTGGCCCTGATGGTAATGTTGATGATGCTGGTGATGTGGGTGGTGGTGGAGATGGTGACAGTAATGCCAACCGCAGAGGTGGTCATGATGGCGGTACCAGTGGTGGTCACGACCGCGGTAGCATTAATGGTCACAGTGGTGGTAGTGGTAGGGGTAAGGATGAATATAAGGGTTTCCCAGGTGATGCAGTGGTAAAGAATCCACCTGACAATCCAGGATACACAGGAGAGACGCAGGTTCGATCCCTAGGTCAGAAAGATCCCCTGGAATAAGAAATAGCAACCCGCTCCAGTATTCCTGCGGGGAAAATCCCATGGACAGAGGAGCCTGGCCAACAACTGTCCATGGGGTCGCAAAGAGTTGGATACAACTGACCATGCATGCACCAGCAGCAAGGGTGGGTATGGGAAGAGTTGTGGTGGTGGCACTGAGGCTATTGAAGACTCTGATGTTGGGAAAGATTGAAGGCAGAAGGAGAAGAGGGTGACAGAGGAAGAGATGGATGGCATCACCGATTCAATGGACATGAACTTGGGCAGACTCTGGGAGATGGGGAGGGACAGGGCAGCCTGGCGTGCTTCAGTCCATGGGGTTGCAAAGAGTCAGACATGACTTGGTACTGAACAACAACACTGACAGTATTCTTTACTTTCATGGTTTGAAAGGGAAAGCCTCTGAACCAACTTAAGATCCCATTCGGCCAGAGCATAACAAATTGCAGCTCCATCACGTCCATGAAATGGATATTATGAACCCTAACTCATAGGCTTGTTTTGCACAAAATGTGAGCCTTTGTCTACTGCAGAGCCTCAAGAAATAAAAGACTATGCATATACATTTTATCATTATAAATCATTATAAACCTATGTGCCCAAATCACAGAGAATCTCTCATTGTTTATCTCACTCCTATTTGCCTAGAAGTGGCTAGCCTGGGCTGACAAGTCTTCAAAGTAGAACTTCCTGAGAGCAGGTTCTCTAACACTTGATTTTTTTCCAAAGGAGGTATTTTTGGCCCAGGGCTCTGTTCAAAACATCTTCAGATCACACAGCCCGGGTCACTGCCTATTCCTCCCACTCCCTCCCCCAAGTCCGCTTACATTTCAGATCCTATTATTCTTCCCAGGGGATGATAAGAAGAAAAAGAAGCTCTCCTCAAAGTTTTCTCAATAAATGTTCAGTGAACAAGAGGTCAAGAGGTGTGAGGAATTAATTATCAACACTCTGTACCTTGTCTTTCCAGAATGCGAGAGGGAAAAAATGAATTTTTAAAATAAATTTTAGAAAAAACAAGCTTATCTCAAATGGAAGTTTTTCATGAAAAGTCCTCTTGACACAGGCTTCATGACACAAGCCATGAAGAATGGCATCAATCTAGAGGCAGCTCCCAGTGGATTTGGGAGTAGTTGTGAGCTCCACTGGTTTCCCTGGTGGCTCATTGGTAAAGAATCTGCCTGCCACACAGGAGATGTGGGTTCAATCCCTGGGTCGGGAAGATCCCTTGGAGTAAGAAAGAGCAACCCACTCCAGTAACATTCGTGAATTTCTCAGACTGTTAAGTTGTTTCTTCAGAGGCAGTGGCTGACCATCAAACATGCTGGAGCCTTGCCACCAACACCATCATCCCCTGCCTCAGTGTAATTAATGTCTAAATCAGAGCGTAGGTGCAAGGCCTATGGTTGCAAGCTCCTCATTTAATTTGGGCCCCCTTCCATCTCCCATTATACCCTCCAGATACAATGTTCTCAGATACAATTCTACCACTCTCGTTCCTTTATTTCATTTATCCATCTATCTCATTATTTTTTTATTTTATTATTATTATTATTACTATTACTTTACAATATTGTATTGGTTTTGCCATACATCAACATGAATCTGCCACGGGTGTACACGTGCTCCCCATCCTGAACCCCTCTCCCACCTCCCTCCCCATACCATCCCTCTGGGTCATCCCAGTGCACCAGCCCCAAGCTTCCTGTATCCTGCATCCAACCTGGACTGGTGATTCATTTCTTATATGACATTATACATGTTTTAATGCCATTCTCCCAAATCATCCCCCCTCCCTCTCCCACAGAGTCCAAATTGTTCTATACATCTGTGTCTCTTTTGCTGTCTCGCATACAGGGTTGTTGTTACCATCTTTCTAAATTCTATATATATGCGTTAGTATACTGTATTGGTGTTTTTCTTTCTGGCTTACTTCACTCTGTAAAATAGGCTCCAGTTTCATCCACCTCATTAGAACTGATTCAAATGTATTCTTTTTAATGGCTGAGTAATGCTCCATTATGTATATGTACCACAGCTTTCTTATCCATTCATCTGCTGAATATCCATCTATCTCATTATTTGATTTATTTGTTGTACATATACTACGGTCTGAAGGGTATACAAAATGTTAAAAAGGTAGATATTCCTCTGCAGTGATGTTCAGAGAGATTAGATAATACCAGAAATGTTGGTTCCTCCTCATCTTAAATTGTTGCTAAAAGATACCCAGAGGACTTCCCTGGTGGCCCGGTGGTTAAGACACCACACTTCTACTGCCAGGGGTGTTGGTTTGTTCCCTGGTCAGGGAAGTAAGATCTCACATGCCAAGTGATGCAGCAAGAAATAAAATAAAGACACCAGAAAATCTTAGATGGAAGAGCCAAGAGATGTCCTCACTCCACTGGAAAAGCAAATCACATTATTCGGTTAGGACAGAACAGGTTATAGTGAAGCAACAAATGCACTCCCATTTCTCACTGTGTTGAGACAATCAAAGTTTTATCACTCATGTCAAAGCCTTGTGAGGCTCATGCAGCTCTTAGGGCCAATCTTCCCAATGGTGACGGGGCACAGGTTACTTCCATCTTGTATGGATAACCTCTGAGACACATGTCTTCCAAGGAGACTGTAGGTAGGTGTGAAGGCTGAAGGATTTGCAAAATGAGTTTAAGGGCCAACCCTTGAAGTTGCTTATAATATATCTGCCTACAGCTAACCATCCAGAACCTAGACGTAATGCCCCAAGACACCCATAAGTGTGGCTGGGAAACAGAGAGGTGCCCGTGGGCATTCAACGAATACCAAAAGTCTTGCCGCATTCGTGGTCCAGGAGTCTGACCCAAACTCTCCCTCATCGGAATTTTACAGCAGCAGCCCCACACTTGGCACCCACTGTGTGAACTACACTTGCATCAGCAGGCGCTGGAGCACACTCGACCTCTCACACTTCGCGTCGCCTCTTTAAAAAAGGGAAGAACAAATGGCAAAGAGCTGGGATTCCCTCCTATCTCCCCTACCTGTCCACCACATGCCCTTGAGCGAGCCTCTCGACTTCTCCGAGCATCCTTTTTGTCCTCTACAAAATGGCAATGATCCTGCCTCCTCGGAAGGTTGTTATGAAAGATGAATGAAACAATACAAGTAAATGCTGCACAAGGAGGTGTACACAGATTGCTACTGATGTTTATTGTTGCCTGTGACAGATTTCCACTCTTCCACATTGATCTCATCCTCCTTGTCTTGACACACTGAGAGCAGATGCCCAAGGCAAAGATATGTCTTGCCATTGCTCCTCATGTTGACAGAATGATATACTTTCATAGCATGGATCCGTCAGCGATGCGGCAGTGAGCTTTCACTCTCAGGCCCAGGTCGGCGGAATGGTTGGAAATAGTCTGCTATAAAAGTGTTCGCTCTGGGGTCTTGGCTCAAGAGGTAGGAGTTCTATCCAAGAGCTCGTTCTCTCCATGGGGGCGGATGGAAGCAGAAGAAGGGCAAATGGAAACCCCCCATATTTCTCAAGGCCAGGGCTTGGAAATGGCACTCTGTCCACCCACTCACATCTCGGATGCCAAGGCAAGCCACAGGGCCATGCCCAGTACCCATGGGGTTGGGCAGATGGAAGTGAAGGGTCCTAAGGTAAAAGTATTGGAAGGGAAGAAAAATCAGAAATATTTCTATCATTTACTTCACCCCCAAATGCCTGCTAAAAAGCATTCCCAAACTTGGGAAGTAGTGTACAAGCTGGAAATAATTTTCCCTTAAAACACCACATTATGGGGCTTCCCTGGGGGTCCAGTGGTTAAGAAGCTGCTTTGCAATGCAAGGGACACCGGTCCAGTCCCTGCTGGGACGATCCCACACGCCGCAGAGCAACTAAGCCGCAGCGCGGCTACTGAGCCGGTGCTCTAGAGCCCGGGAGCCGCAACTGCGGAGCCCACGTGCCACAAGCACTGAAACCCGCGTGCCTAAAGCCGGTGCTCTGCAACAACAGGAGCCACGGCAACGAGAACCTGCCCACGGCAACTTGAGAGTAGCCCGCGCTTGCCGCAACTAGAGAAAGCCTGTGTGCAGCACCCGAGACCCAGCACAGCCAAAAACAAAAATACAAATACATCTTTTAAAAAAGCTCCATTTTATAAATAAACAATGAAAGGCCCAGAGAAGGCATCAACCCACTTAATCCAGTGCCTGGTTGAAAATGCCAGCTCTTGACTATCAAAGGGCCTCCGAAGCAAGAAGATGGTTGAAATCATTTCACCAAGCCTCCGAGCCCATCTGTGTCAGATGTACCATGATCTACCAGGACAACTGTCATGTGAGTCTCTCCACTTTACAAACTGGGAGGGGAGTCAAATTACATGGAAAAATGCATTTGAAAGCTCCTCATTCTTTTTAAAAAACTGTGTTCAAACTGTATTTGCTAGTTTGCATCACTTGGATTATAGGTTGATCTTAAATGTGCAAAATAATATATTGAATCAACACTGAAAAATGAAATGAGGGACTTCCCTGGTGGTCCAGTGGTTAAGACTCCAGGTTTTCAAGAGGGGGGCGCTGGTTTGATCCCTGGTCAGGGAACTAAGATCTTACATACTTTGCAGTACAGCCAAAAAATACAAAACAAAGTAAAAAAATTTTTTTTAATTTAAAATTATTTAATTAATTAAAACTTCAAAATAATGAAGTGAAACATGGGAGAATGTGAGGTGAGCCTTGTCTGGGGAAGGCACTGACAAGAAGAGAGGGGAAAGTGCTTTTTCTATTAACAATTTGTAAACATTTAATTATGGCTTGATTTTGGTGACTGCAAATAAAACACTTTCTCTCTTTGGGAGCTAGCATGTCAGAATCTCAATCTAGGTTAGGTAGACACTGTTTTTAATAAGAAGTCTGATGAAAAATAAGAAAAGACCACCCCCATATTATAAAGGTAAGAGGTATTGAGGGCTGGGCAGAGCTATATAACTTCCTTGAGAAGACAGCTAAACCCTATCAGTCAGCAGTCTTTAATTGGCAAATCTTCCCCACTAGAGAGATGAAGACATAGAGACACAGAGAGGCTAAATAACTATAAGCCAGGTCACAGAGCTCATTCCTCTGTTGAAAAAATACTTCCTGGGATTTATCTGTGCCAAGCAGTTCTCTTGTCTCTGGGCCAGAGACAATTAAGTCAGAAGTCTCTGCACTCAAGGAACTGATGGTCCAAAGAAAAAGACCATCACGGAAAAAAAAAAAAAAAAAAAAACAGGTGGTCATGACGTCCCTGGTGATCCAGTCACTAAGACTTTGCCTCCAGTGCAGAGGTGCAGGGCTTATCCCTGGTCACTGAGCTAAGATCCCACATGCCTCAGGGCCAAAACCCCAAAGCATAAGACACAAGCCATATTGTAACAAATTCGATAAAGACTTCATAAAGGGTCTACATCAAAAGAATCTTTTAAAAAATAGATGGTCAAAAATGCATACTCACAATATTATATATATATTATGTAAAATATATGTTAATATAATATTATATGTAATATATAAATGCTCTTTCCACTAATATACATATCACAAGGCTATGAATTCATATGCACTCCCGCTACCCAGCTCCATGTGCTAAAGCACAGAACTCTCATGCTGACATAGACTCACGTATGCCAGGACAGACCCATAAAAGTTATGTTCACAGCAGCAAGATTCACAGCAGCTCCAAACATAAAACTGCCCAAATACCCTGAGCCAAAAAAATATGTAAATAAATTATAGCACATTCACCCAGCAGAACACAAAACCGCGATGAGTGGAGCACACACAGCAACAGGGATGAACTTCTCAAAGTGCGCTGAGTGAGAGAAGCCAGGCACGAAAGTGTGCGAGCAGCATGATGCCATTCAGAGGAGACAAGAAACATCCATCCCCGCTGGGGCAAGCCAGGGCCACGATCATCCCTGGGCGGGGAGAAGACCGAAGGATGGAAAGAAAGCGTTGGGAGGATTCTGGCAGGTGGTCATGCTCAGCATCTTGATCTGATGATGCTGGGGACAAGAGTGATTTCAGTTTATGGAAATTTATTAAGCCAGGCCCTTATGATATGTGTGCCTTTCTGTGTGAATATTATACATTAGTTGAAAGTATTTTTAGAAATGCAGTGAACGATGGCCTCATCCACTTCATCTCTTTAATAATTCTCTGATTTGCTTTCTTTGTCCTGGGCATAGCCAGAGCTCAGATTGCTATAATATACCACAGTATCCTGGGTTAATAGAGCAAGTAGACATTTTTATTCCCATAACAAATCAGCAGGCTGATAAACAAGTGTATTATTGAATGTGTATGCATCTGTTTTGCCAGTGCTTTAATTTTTTCACTCCTTTAACATAAAGACCAACACACCCTGGGTCTTAAGATTCTGCTCCAAAGAAAGCCCATCAAGTTCTGATTAGCCGCAATCCAGAATGAATCTTTTCAATGAATGAAAATGAGGCGAGCTTTTATGGGCCTATTACCCGGGGGCATCCAGTGGTATTTTTACTCTCCATATTTGACCTTAAAAATGTTTTGTAGTTTGTCAAGGATATAATTTTCACCCAGTCAGGCTGCAGGGGCAGCTAATTAAGTGGTGTTTAATGACATTTGTTCCTTAAAGGAGGGCTGATTAAATGTACCATGTAATTTTTTACCAAATCAAGCAATTCACCCAATTTTCAAATGTGCTTAATAAGCCAGGCCCAAGTCATTACGGCCTGCCAGCTGGGTGACGGATGTGGCTCCTTCGGCGGCAAGAGCTCTCAAAGTGCTTCAGCTTCCTCCCTCCAGGCCTTTGTCCGGCATCCCTTCCAAGTGGACATTCTTTTCTGTTCCCCCTTTACCTCTGCCAGTCTGACTCATTCTAGAGAATGCATATGAAATCTGACTTTTTTCCTTGGAATTTCCACCATCTGAAACTTTCTCCAGTTTAGCCAAGATCAGCTCTCCTTCCTTCAAACTCCTATGACTCCTGGCATTTGCCCCTTAGCTTTGAATCCGTTCCTCTTTCATCCCTGTGCCCCTCATGTTCCCAGTTGAGGGTCCCTTAGACTGCCAGGAGATCAAACCAGCCAATCCCAAAGGAAATCAACCCTGAGTACTCACTGGAAGGATTGATGCTGAAGCTTCAATACTTTGGTCACCTGATATGAAGAGCGAACTCATTGGAAAAGACTGATGCTGGGAAAGATTGAAGGCAGGAGGAGAAGGAGATGACAGAGGATGAGATGGTTGGATGGCATCACTGACTCAATGGACATGAGTTTGAGCAAACTCCAAGAGATGGTGAAGGACAGGGAAGCCTGGTGCACTGCAGTTCTTGGGGTTGCAAAGAGTCAAACGACTTAGCAACCGAACAACAACAACAAATATGAGTTTCAGAAACCATTCTGCTATTGGGTTGGCCAAAAAGTCCGTTCGGGTTTTCCTGCCATGATGCTATGTTAAAACTGGACGAACTTTTTGGCCAACCCAATACTTTTTCCAAACCTCAGAGTCGCACAGAGTCAGACACGACTGAAGTGACTTAGCAGCAGCAGCAGAAGGGGCACAGAACAGCTCACATTTGGGAAGAACCGGACGACTGCTTTAAGAGGACACACAGATGTTGTAATCTCTCCACTTAGTCTCTGTGTGGCCTTGGGCAGTTAATCATTCATGTTCTTTAAGCCTGAGGTCCTTCACCTGTAGAAGGATATATATAAAAATCTCCCTAGTGTGATTCTAGTGGGAGTTAAATAAGAGAAGGCAGCGGCTCTCAAACTCTGCTTTGCCTAAAATTATCAGAGTGGTTGTTAAAAATGAAAAATCCTAGGCCACTCGCCTTTTCCCCTCAGAAATTCTCACTAGGGCTAGAAAAATGCTCAGAGATCTTCAAGCATCTGTCACCCCCATATACAACTCCAGTGCAGGTGTTCAGAAGGATCAGCCTTTGAAAAACACTGAGATATGAAACAATAACAGTAACAATAATGATATTTAATATTATAATTATAAAGCAAGTTGATGTCAAAGAGCTAATAAATAGCTCTTCAACTTGGCACCCAATTTAAAGACAAATTTAAGAGATAATGAAGCAATAAAATGAATACAGTTTGCAATGTCACCCTCATTTTATAATAAAAGCTCATAATAGACAATGTGGTTGTGCCTGGAGTTAGAAAGTTCCTGCTTTGTCACTTTGGTTGGGTTTCTTTGGTTGTAACAGAAAGAGCCCTTGATAAATACCATGTTTCCACACCTCTCTGTAATTCTTAGCACACAGGCATGATGCTGAAGCTCCAATACTTCAGCCACCTGATGTGAACAGCTGACTCATAGAAAAGACCTTAATGCTGGGAAAGATTGAGGGCATGAGGAGAAGGGGGTGACAGAGGATGAGATGGCCGGATGGCATCACCTACTCAATGGGCATGAGTTTGAACAAACCCTGAAAGATCGTGGAGGACAGGGAAGACTGATGTGCTGCAATCTATGGGGTCACAAAGAGTCAAACAAGATTTAGCGACTGAACAACAACTTAGAGCAAGTCTCTAATTTCTGGAAGCCTCAGTTTGCAAGGCAGGAAAAACGGTCATGAGTATAATTAGATAATTCAGACTTAACCATTAGAACGGATGCCGGTATGCAGCAGGGTTTTACACGTGAGTTCCTGTTGCATGAGGCTTACACTCACTCTTTCTGAAGATGAGAGGAGGAGGTGTGCCCAGGGACACAGGCTGGGACTTTTTGAAGTGGCTTGTGGGCTCATAACAGAAACCAAAAGACTTCTAAGACAGCGTTGCATCCCTGGATGCAAAATAAAAGCCAGCCCAGCCAGAAGACACACACGTCAGTGGCTCGAATACCCGCCATCACTTTGCTTTTTAAGTTTAAGAGAAAAATCAACCAAACAAAACCTTTTCTCTCATTTGGTTCTTTTCATTCCTAGGTCTTTGTTCCATGCCTCACTCACCCCAAGTCTCTCTCTGTCAAGATCTGTTTTTATCACCACTTCTCCCAAGAAGTGCACTCCCTGGAACTGCATCTGGCTCCCTGATGGTGACACAGACATGCTGGCTCCAAGCTCAGCCAGGACCACTCTGCAGAGGTCCTCAGAGGGTGAGGACGCTCCTGAGGGCAGGTGGTGCCTGGATGGATGGCAGATACAGGACTAAGCATTAAACAGATCAAAGGCAGAGACTCAAGGTGGGGGCACTCACCAGCCTGCTGTGTTCATGGTAGGCTTCCAAGAAGAGGGGTCCATGCTTGTTAGTGAGCAGTAGCAATGGCTGCATCAGGAGATTTATTTTAAAACTTGGAAAACATTTACAGTTGTTTTTACTTTCCCACATCACCAGTCATGGATAGGAATGGCTTCAATCTCCATCAAGAAAATACAGCACCATGCAGTGACTATTGCATCCACTGGAGAACTCCGTCTTTGGTCCAGCGTTAAAGGCTCCTGGATTTGGTCCAGGAGATATTTACTGAGCACCAACCATATACCAAACCCTGGGTTCTCATGAAGAGTTGAACACGTGCACCCACAGCAGTTGAAGAGAGCAGGTATGGGGGCCAAGTGACAGGCTTGGGGAGCACAACTCATGGGGTGGGGAGGGGAATGGGGGGACTGGAGCACTGCAGGCAAGGGGGTGTGGCTGGACCAGAGCACAGGGGACCTGGAGGTCAGACTTGTGTCCTAAGAGAACTCAGTCCCTGTGCAAACAGAAAGGCCAGGGTCACACCACCCAGGATGGCAGAGCTGTGCTTCAAACTAGGAAGCCCAGCTCCCCTCTCAGGGCTACTCACAACACGCAATGGCTTCCCCAACCATTTCTTTACATCCTGGCAAATAACAACAGCAACAATAATAACAGCAACAACAGTTAATGTTTACCGGGTGGTCACTGTATGCCAAGTGCTATTCTAAGCACGTGACGACTTTATTTCTTACAACAATCCTATTTTAAAAAATAATAATAATCATTAACTCTCATCTCACAGAGGAGTCTTTAGAGACACAGAAAGGTTAAACAACTCAATCAAAGCCACACAGTAAGAAATACAGCTGATACTCATTCTGATACCCAGCATTCTGAATCCAAAATCCATTTGCTGACCACCTACGTTCTGCTGGCAGGCTAAGTCCATGGTCCCATCTCTGCACTGATAAAAGGAAGGCTGGGGGCCATCCTGATGTCTGAATTTCCCATCTGCCCTTTCCTTCAAAGTAATCAGAGACATTGACTTGATGTTGCTAGCTTTGACCTCCTCTAGGACACAAGCAAGATGCTCACTGCAGACCTGGCCCCACACCTGGGCAGGCGAGTCAGCAGTGACACTGGGCTCTGTGCCAGGAGGGGCTACCACCACCTTTTGAGCCTTGAATGCCAACACCGTGCATCTTTCTACTATAATCCCCAGGTGGAAACTGGCAGGCCAGTTGAAAACCATGTAAGCAGTGGTCTGGGAGCAAAGGGAGAAATGGCGGGAAGATAACAAAGTCTCACTGAAAAGCAGCAGGCACCCAAATAGCAGTCGGAACTATCAGTCTGGGGGCGGCATGCTGGTTGTGTTATTTTGCAGAAAGACAGACAGTACGTCAGTCTTCCTAAATGCTTTGAGCCTTTGCTTCCTGGCCTACACAGTGGAAGAACTGACCTAAATCCCTTTCTTTAAAAGAAGCCTGCACAAACCCTCATAAAAGGTCTGTGCTGGGCAGGCCAAGATCTGAGGATGGAGAGCAGGGAGTGAAAGGGTACTTGCTGAGTGTACTGCTTGCCAGGCACCCCTGAAGCGTCTTGTATTCATTATCTTTTTTCATCTTCTGATGTGGGTGTGATGAGTGTGCCTGTTTCATCGACAGGAGGCCAAGGCACAGATGGTTCGGGAACTAGTGCCGGGGCCCACGCTCACAGAGGCGGTGTCAGGTCAGCCCCAGGGCCCGGCTCCCACCCACCACACCACCAGCCTCCCCCACCAAGTCTCGGGCCAGGATCGGAGAAGCTTTATTATTCTCGTGTTCTGTGACTCGGAGCCTTGTGCCCTGGTGATCCATCTGTGGGCTCAGCACCCGCGGATCCATGATGGAGCACACACCGGCTTGGAAATAGACAAGCAAGAGGCCTGTTCCCACCTCAATGAGATCACACCAGGGGCTGTGACACAGACATGGACAAGAGCAACTCAGAGCAACACGTGCTGACCAAGTCCATCCAGAGAGCCCACTGACCCCCGACTCAGCACGTCTCTGCCCACTGCCATCCCCTCCCCTGGATTCCGTATTTCCATTGTGTATGTTCGTTGCTCAGTTGTGTTCAACTCCTTGTGACCCCATGGACTGTAGCCTGCCAGACTCCTCTGTCCATAAAATTCTCCAGGCAAGAATACTGGAGTGGGTAGCCATTCCCTTCTCCAGGGGACCTTCCTGATCCAGGGATCGAACCCTGGTCTCCCTCATTGCAGGCAGATTCTTTACCTTCTGAGCCACCAAAGAAGCCCCTCCATATTTCCCTTAATTACAACTAAATGCAGAGACAGACAAGCTGGAGAGCTAACAGCCTCTCGCCTCTCCCAGGCTTCTCTTCTCTCAGGTACAATCAGGGCTGCTGTTTCCAGAGCACCAACATCTCTGCGGGATGACCTGGCAGTGCCTGGAGTTGGGCTCCTCACTGCCCGCCTGCACCCACCAACGTCGCTCTGTTCTGTCCCACTTCCCTCCTGCAGCCAGGACCCCTCCATCACCCTCTGTAATGACCCCGGCTGGTTCCCCATCACCTACCACAGGGGGTCAACTACGATGGCAGACTTGAGGTCCCTCCTACCTCTGTGGACTCCCTCCAGGGGTCTGACCCCAACTACCAGGCTGTCCGTAGACAGCGCCATCTTCCTGAAATAATGAGGATACGAGGTGACACGTCAAGAGCGGCTGCTGACTCTGCATTGAAGGCTGCACAGGAATTACCTTGTTTAACCTCACAAGCACCCAACAGGTGCAGTATACTTTGAGACCCACTCTAGAGCCAAAAAAGAGAGGCTTCGAGAAGTCCAATAACAAGCCCACAGAGTGAGTAAGAGGTGATGATGGGTCTGACCCCAGATTTTCTGCCTTCAGAGCCCGTGTTCCTAACACACTCACCCAGGACTTGCTGAATCAAGGCCCCTTTGCCCTTCAGCCTGAGCCTTAACACCATCTCTCTTTGGGAGGCTCCTCTGTGCCTGAGTGGACACATGCCTTCTTCATGGTGGTCCTGAAGTCCACCTGTGATGGTGGCTCCATCACAGTCTCCACCAGGGAACCGAAGACTCCATAGAGTTTAATTCTAAGCACAGCTCCTCCTGAAGCCAGCCTCCACTGGTGTCTGAGCAACTCAAGGGTCACCCTTCTCTCACATGCCTTGCCCAAGGCCAACTAGGGCCGAGGGACCAAATTAATTCATTTGATGAAGGCACATGAGAGCCTGGATACTCTCTGGGCTGTGGGTTTGGGGGGTATACTATCTTATTTCTTGCTCTCTTTTCTCTCTAGTTTTAGTTGTGGGTGATTTTTTTTTTTTTTTTGGTGGAGGGAGTGGGGAAGTTAGTTGAGGGGTGACCCAGAACCAAGGAAACAGAGAACTTGTTGCTGAGTCCTGTACGAGGCTTTAGGCTTTAGGAGAGAAAAGGACGTTCACCAAGCAAGGAGACCCCAAGGGCCAGGTTGTCCCACAGTGTGGGACCCAGACTCAGAGGCCAGGCTGCATGCTTTCAATCCAGCTTGGCCACGCTCACCAGCCGTGTGATCCACAGCAGGTCATCTAACCTCAACAAGCCTCCTTTCCTGATGGACAGAATGCGGGCAAAGTATCACTCTCATTAGAGTTGCTGTGAGGGTGAGATGAGTTAATAAATGAAGCAGTCTCAGAAATATGTCTAGCTGTATTATTATTTTGAAATTGCAAGTGTAGTCTCAACTCTCAAGGGCTACAGAAAACTTGAGAGAGTTTTCTCCATCCATTTAAAATAATCTCTCTACATTTTAAATAATGCAGGATGGTTTATAATGAAATAGTCATTGATCTGGATGGATGCAACTCATATAACAGAATAACAAAGTAGGAATCAGGAGAGCTGAGTTTTCAACCCAATTCTGTCTCTAACCAGCCACGTAACTTTGGGGCAAGTTTCTTAACCTCTCCTACCTGCCTTTTCTTTGACTACAAAGCAGAGATCATGGTGATGACTTGGATGCTTTTGGTAAGAATTAGAATAGACAGTTTAGTCTATTTTTTAGTACTTAGCCTAGTTGAAGAGTGTCAAGATCACTCTATAGAGATAGAACAGACTTTTTGACAAATGATGTTGAGACAGCTGGACATTGACTTGCAAACGGAGGCAGGTGGACTCTTACCTCATATCATATACAGAAATTAACTCAACTACCATACAACCCAGCAATTCCACTCCTGGGTACAGATCTGGAAAAAAAAAAAATACAAATTTAAGAAGCTATGTGCACCCCAGTGATCACAGTAGCACTATTTACAATAGCCACGATATGGAAGCCACCTAAGGCTCTACTGACAGATGACTGGATGAAGAAGATGTGTTACATATGCACAATGGAATACTACTCAGCCATAAACAGGAATGATATTTTGCCATCTGCAGCAGCATGGATGAACCTGAATAACATTATACTAAGTGAAATAAGCCAGACAGATAAAGACAAATATTATGCAATATCACTTAAATGTGAAATCTAACAAATACAACAAACTAGTGAATATGACAAAAAAAGAAGCAGACTCACAGAGAACAAACTAGCGGTTACCAGTGGGAGGAAGGAAAGGGAAAGGCAAAGAGATACAAACTACTAGGTATACAATAAGCTACAAGGATATACTGTACAACACGGGGACTCTGCCAATATTTTATAATAACTTAAGGGGAGTATAACCTTGAAAAATTGTGGATCACTATATTGTACCTCCCTTGGACTGCAAGGAGATCCAACCAGTCCATTCTGAAGGAGATCAGCCCTGGGATTTCTTTGGAAGGAATGATGCTAAAGCTGAAACTCCAGTACTTTGGCCACCTCATGCGAAGAGTTGACTCACTGGAAAAGACTCTGATGCTAGGAAGGAGAAGGGGATGACAGAGGATGAGATGGCTGGATGGCATCACCAACTCGATGGACATGAGTTTGAGTGAACTCCGGGAGTTGGTGATAGACAGGGAGGCCTGGCATGCTGCGATTCATGGGGTCGCAAAGAGTCAGACACGACTGAGCGACTGAACTGAACTGAACTTACGTAATATTATATGACAACTATACTTCAATAAACAAATAGTTTTTTTTTAATTAACTCAAAATTGGCTAAGGAATTAAATGTGACAGCTAAAACTTTATAGTTACAGAAGAAAACATAGGTGTAAATCTTCTTCCCACACAGAGTGAGTTCAGAGGGCTTCTTGGGTCTGGTCTGAGCAGACCCAGCCTTCAAGTGTTTCCTCTGAGAGAAGACAGAAGCACACAGGAAGCGTTAATTCTCCTCTCCTGCTCCAAGGACCAGGCTCTGGCCTTCAGAATCATTGAAAAAGTTTCCTCTCAGTCCAGGTGTGTTTGGCTAATGTGGGATTCAGATTTAGGGAAGCCCCTGACCCATACATAATGACATAAGTCACTTTCTGTATGCATTACAGATGTACTGGCATCCAACTGCCTTACTCCTATAGAATTCTCAATTGGTTCAAAACTCAGGTCGTTAGTAACAAAGTCATCCTCCGAGCCCCTCCATATCCCCAACAACTACTTCTAAATGGCAGGTAAAAGGGGCTTTAGCTGAAGTGCCCATAGAAGAAAATAAAGCAGGCAAAATGAAAAGCTTGACTCCACTAGGTGGATAGAGAGGAAACCCACCAAGGGGGTGATAGCTGAGCAGAGGATTTTCACTAGCTAAGGGAGCAAAGAAGGAAACTCCAGAGAGTGGGTTGTCTTGAGCATCGTCCCAGAGGTGAGACAGTAGAGAAATATTCATAGAACAGAGAAAAGCTCATTGTGGATAAACCCAGATTTCAAAGGGAGATGAGTGGAGAAGACTCTTGGGTGATGCCATTTTTTCATTGAGCTATAATTGGCATGTAACACTGTATACATTTGAGGTGTACAGTGTGTTGATTTGATACATTTCCATATTTCAATATGATTGCTCTGACACCTCCATCATGTCACATAATTATCATTTCTTCATGTGGTAAGAAAACTTAAGGTCTAGTCTCCCAGCAACTCAGAGGTATAAAATACAGAACTGTTGACTACAACCACAGTTCTGAGCCCTCCAGCTCCAGAACCTATTTATCATCTAATTGCAAGTTTGTACCCTGTGACCAATATCTCCCCAGCTCCCCTACAGCCCCCTGGTAACCCCCATTCTACTTTCTGTGTCTCCGAGATCGGCTTTGTAGAGTCCATGGATAAGCAACATCATACGGTATCTGTCTTTCTCTGTCGGACTTATCTCACTCAGCCTCACATCCTCAAGATCCATCCACATTGTCACACATGGCAGGATTTCCTCCTCCCTCATGGCTGAATAACACTAGTTCATTGTGTGTGTGTGTGTGTGTGTGTATGTGTCCCACATCTTATTTATCCATTGGTCCAGTTTTTCCACTGACAGACACCTGCTTCCATCTCCTAGGCTTGTGAGTAATGCCTCCATGAACGTGAGAGTGGGTGATGGCACTGCTGATAGAAGGAGAAAGGCATTCACTGTTAGGGCCACCCTGGGGACCCAGTTAGGGAGTTTGGGGATGAAAGTAACATGGTAATGTACCTGCTTTCTCATTAAAGATCACTGCAGTAGAGGCTAGAAGTTGGGATGAAGGCTGACTGACTGAAGGCAAGAAAACCACCAAGCAGAAGCCTATCAGCAAGGCCCCAAAACAAGCAAGAGCGAATCGTCAAAGGTGCTGCAGGGGAAGTGGGCAAACACGGATGGCTTCAAAGCCCGTCGCGGTCAGGGATATTTGGGTGGCATCTGTGATGCTGCCACTTGCCAGCCGTAGGAAATAGGACAATCATTTCAACTCTCTGCTCAGTATTAACTGTTGGATCCACTCCCAAGGTGAGGTCAGGATTAAATGAGGGAGTGGATACCTACGTGCTTTCTTCTAACTGTAGTAAAATTCACGCAATGTGAAGTCCACCATGTTGAAGCGTGCAATTCAGTGGCTTTGAGTATACTTGCAACACTGTGCAACCATTGGCACTCATTTCAGAACATTCTCATCACCCCATGATGGAACCATGCACTCATTAACAGTCAGTTCCTGGCCTCTGGCATCCACTAACGTACTTTCTGTCTCTATGGATTTGCCTATTCTGTATATTTTATTTAAATGTAATCACCTGAAATGTGGGCTTTCATGTCTGGCTTCTGTCACTTATCATGGTGTTTTCAAAATTCATCCACATTGCAGCATGTATCAAGACTTCATTCCTTTTTGCCTTAATAATGGATTTCATGGTATGTATATTCCACATGCTGCTTATCTCTTCATGAGTTGATGGACATTTTCCATTGTTTCTACTTTAGGGCTATTAGGAATAATGCTGCCCTGAACATTTTATGTACAGGTTTTTGTTTCAATGCCCTTTTTTAAACTAAAAGACATTCATTCACTTCATTTGATTATTTACTCAGCACCAGAGGGTGTGCTAGGTTCTGGGGTTAGAACCATCCACAGGACAGGTAAGGTGCCTGACCTTTGTGTATATACATTTTATTGGGGGAGAGAAGCAGTAAATGAGGAGGCAAGTAAATAAACCAGGTATCAGGCTGGCCAAAAAATTCATTTGGGTTTTCTCATAAGATTTAATGAAATTTTTGGCCAACCCAATAATGCAAATAGTGATGTCTTATGAAATGGAAACAGAGCAATGAGTGAGCACAGTAATTGATGAATAAGAAGTGAGGATTTAGGCAAGATGATCCATGCATTGGTCAGGGTTCCAGAGAAAGAGTAACATTAGAATGTGCATATACAGAGAGAGATTTATTTTAAGAAATTGGTTCGTGTGATGGTCATGGTTGGCAAGTCCAAAATCTGCAAGGTGGGCCAGCAGATTGAAGACCCAGGGAACAACACACGTGGCAGCTCAAGTCCAAAGGTTATCCACTGACAAAATACCCTCTTGCTTGAGGAGGTCAATCTTTATTCTAGAACAAGACCTTCGACCGACTAGATGAGGCCCACCCACATCACAGAGGCAATCTGCTTTACTCAAAGTTCACCCATTTACAGGTTACTCTCATCCACAGAAACACCATCACAGAAACATCCAGGATAATACGTACTACATCAGTCTCGGGTATGATGGCCTCACCTAGTTGACAAGAAATTAACTGTCATAATCAAGAAAGGTGTCCTTGAGGAGCAATAATTCTGGCTGTGATGTGAGGAGCAGGAGCCGTCTATGCAAAAAGCTAGAGGGCAAGCATGCCAAGCAGAAGGAACAACACATGCAAAGGCCTCAGGGAGGCAAACTGTACAGATTAACTGGGGGTTGAGGCAGCTCAGAGCCATGATACCAGGAGGTGAGCAGAGCAGATGCAAATGGAAGGGCATTCTTCTTAGAGAAGGAGGCGGGCTCGTGGTCACTCCTCCATACTCCACTGCATCAGACAATCAACCTCCAAAGCCACATTCTGCTGTGGGAAGTGGGCTGGAAACAGCATTTCCAGGCAGCCACACAAAAAGAAATCACCAGGGCTTTTGAAAGAAAACACC
Source organism: Bos javanicus (assembly GCF_032452875.1). Classification (NCBI taxonomy): domain Eukaryota; kingdom Metazoa; phylum Chordata; class Mammalia; order Artiodactyla; family Bovidae; genus Bos; species Bos javanicus. Next base: position 6,140,279 of record NC_083881.1, read on the forward strand.
AGGAAAGGTAACATCGAACATAAATATGATTTCTCATGGCTGTTTCCCACGCTTCCAGAGACAGACAAATTTACTTCTAAACAGTCCTGCTGAGTCTGCCTCTATCGCCAGCCTTAGGAAGGCTGCATCTGGGCCAGCTGGGATGCGGGTCGCCTTCTGTAACGTTCGCATTTCATGGCTTAGACAGCACCTCAGCCCCCAGAAGCTTGATTTCCCCCAAGATCCCAGCAGCAGCCCATCACCTTGATTGCTTCTGATCAAGGCAAACGGAGAAAAATGAACAAGAGACATCTGTTCTCTTTCTGTCACTTGAGCCAGCAAACACCTGCAGTCAGTGCGGTCACTCAAAACCAACGTGAAAGTCAACCCCCAACACAAGGAGCCCTGATGCAACACGAGGAATTAAAACTTGGCTCTGTCCTCTGTTCAGAAGGAAAAATCACAGGCTGCCTTTCGCCAGAACCTGCTGCTTGTGTGTCTCAGTCACACAAGTCTGCCAGGGGAAGTGCTGGCTTGTCCTACCTCTTGACCTCGTCTTTGCCACTTGTCATCTGTCCCCACCTGTGCCAAATGCATGCCAGCACCATCTGTTAGGAAGCATTCTGCACCATTGCCTCTCACCTGACTGGCCATGCAGCCTCCTCCTGGGCTCCTTGGATGTTCTCCGGCCCCTCCTTGAGTTCTCCATGCTGCTGGCCGGCCATGGTCCCCTCCTGCCTCCTCCTTGTCTCTTCAGACCTCACTTCAAACCTCCAGTCCAGCCCCAAGGCTTTCACTTTTTCCTGCAAGTCATGCTGACTTTCACCTCTGCACCTTTGCACAGGGGTTCCTTCTACCAGAAACATCCCTCCTCTGCAGCCCCCTTCCTTACGGTCATCAATGAGTTAACCCTGATCCCTCCATCAAGTCTCAGCTTTGGAAACCCTGTTGTTTTCATTAGAACCAAAATCTATGGTACAGAATGAAGTTAAGTCAAAAAGACAAAAACAAATAGCTCATATTGATAAATATATCAGGAAGATCCCCTGGAGAAGGATATGACAACCTACTCCAGTATCCTTGCCTGGAGAATCCCATGGACAGAGCAGCCTGGCAGGATACAGTCCACGGGGTGGCAGAGTCAAACACAATTGAGTGGCCAACATACAACCATATATTACCATATATACCATACATGGAATATAGAAAAATGGTAATGATGAACATATTTGCAGGGCAGAAATAGACGCGCAGTTGTAGAAAAGGGACTTGTGGACACAGCAGGGGAAGAGGAGGATGTGACAAATTGAGAGAGTGGCATTACATATACACACTATCATGTATAAAACAGATAACTAGTGGGAAGCTGCTGTATAACACAGGGAGCTCAGCTCGGTGATCTGTGACAACCTAGGGGCATGTGATGGGGTGTGGTGGGAAGCTCAAGAGAGAGCAGATATATGTATACTTACAGCTGATTCACAGAAACCAAGCCAATATTGTAAAGCTGTTATCTTTCAATTAAAAACAAAGAACAAAAGTCCCAGATGGTTGTTGGTGTTGTTGTTCGGTCACTAAGTTGTGTCCGACAATTGTGACCCCATAAACTGCAGCATGCCAGACTCCTCTGTCCTCCACGATCTCCCAGAGTTTGTTCAAACTCATGTCTATTGAGTTGGTGATGCCATCCAACCATCTCATCCTCTGTCACCCTCTTCTCCTTTTGCCCTCAATCATACCCAGCATCAGTGTCTTTTCCAATGAGTCAGCTTTTCGCATCAGGTGGCCAAACTATTAGAGCTTCAGCTTCAGTATCAGTCCGTCCAGTGAATATTCAGGGTTGATTTCTTTTTGGATTGAGTGGTTTGATCTCCTTGCAGTCCAAGGGATTCTCACGAGTCTTCTCCAGCACCACAACTTGAAAGCATCAATTCTGCACACTCAGTCTTCCTTATGGTCCAACTCTCACATCCAAACAAGTTCCTGAGGCACTTGACCAAACACGAATCCCGGACGTCAAAACAACCTTCACATGTATCCCCACCACACTGCTCACTGTGGATCCCCAGGGCCCAGGAGGGCACCAAGCAAAGGGCACGTGTATATCACTACTTTTTGAAGGAATGAGTGAATGAATAGCACAGCGACAGTCTCTGGGTATACAATGTTAAAGACTCGTAAGACCATCACTGTGTCATCCATTCATTCAGGTCAGTTCCCAGGCAGGAATTGAGGTCATTCATTCAAATACAACTGAGCGACTTCACTTTCACTTTCATGCATTGGAGAAAGAAATGGCAACCACTCCAGTGTTCTTGCCTGGAGAATCCCAGTGTCAGGGGAGCCTGGTGGGCTGCTGTCTCTGGGGTTGCACAGAGTCGGACACGACTGAAGCGACTTAGCAGCAGCAGCAGCAGCAGCAGCATTCCCACCTCAAGGCCTAGCTACTGACCTCCCTGGGCTATGATTTTCTCCTTTGCCAAGCCCGGTGGATGTACCCCCAGCTTGCAGTGAGTCTGGATGGAATGGCACTGAGCGGCCTCTGAGGCTCTGCTTTGCTGTGGTGATGTGAGATGCTAGTCTATGAAGCTCAAACATGCCTGGAGAAGTTCTGGCGTCTCACATTAATTCAAGGAAATGGAGAGATTCCATGAGGACAAATCACCTTAAAATTTTTAAGTCAGAAAACCACATTACATGAGTCAAGTAAGTGTTAACAAGAACTCCTCTGCTTCAAAGTTTAAGCTCTGGCAGCACTATAATAGGTCAGACCTAATGAAATTGGCATTTCTGCAAATCGAAACACTTAGACTAGCAGCAATTTTAGATCATTTTATTTGATGGGCCCCTTTACAACCCAGGACTTCTCTTGCCCCAAACCTTCATCCATGCTGTGCCCCTGTTTTCAACATCCTTCTGCCCACAGCAACCCACTTAGTCCTCCCAAGGAAGACAGTCCCCAACTTATGATGGTCCAACTCAGGATTTTTTGACTTTAGGATGATGCAAAAACAATTAGCATTCAGTGGAAACTGTACTTCACATTTTGGATTTTAGCCTTTTCCCAGGCTAGCTGTATACAGTAAGCCCCTCTGTCATGATGCTGGGCAGTGAAATTGTGCCATGGCTCCCAGGCAGCCCTTTACGGGGTAATCTCTGCTTTTTTGTACTTTAATTTTTTTCTTTCATTGTTCCCTTGCGGTACTTTCCCTATAGCACCATGTTTAGAATGTCTATCTCCTATACTTTAAATTAGAGGGTAAATGTTTTATTTTGTCTTATTTTGGTTATTTAATTAGGAATGGAGCTGTGGGCTAGATTTAGTTCAAGACATTCATTGTACATGAAATCTTCTAGGTGTAAACTAGGTGCTTTGTTTAAGCCATATCTTGGTTTGTCCAAGCACACTTTCCAGTATGCTTACCTTGTTATGACGTGTCTTCTCTCACACGGTTGATACGTGTGAATAGATTTAAGTGCATCGTGTTTATCTGAGGAAGGTGACGGTGGTGTTGATCACAAGAGTAAAAGACCAACACTCTGGCAAGCATTTTGTACCCAGACAGCTGTACTCAATTACGTGCCACTGTCCACAGTTCATCATAAAGCAGACTTTGTGTTAGGTGATCCTGCCCTACTGCTGATGTTTCGAGCACATTTAAGGTGGGCTGTGATGTCACGTCAGGTGCAGTAAGTGTATTTTCACATTTTTTTTAGAGAAAGAAAGTTGCTTCAATCGGAAAATTCAGAAAAAAAAGAAAAACAAATATATATTAATGCATATATGTGGAATATGAAAAAATTGTACAGATGATCTTATTTACAAAGCAAAAATAGATATACACCTATGTAGAAAACAAACATATGGATATCAAGGGGGAAAGATGGGTGGGATGAATTGGGAAATTGGGATTGGCATAGATACACTATTGATGTGTTGTGTTAGTAACTCAGTCGTGTCCGACTCTTTGTGACTCCATGGACTATTGCACCTCTGTCCATGGAATTCTCCAGGCAAGAATATTGGAGTGGGTTGCTATTCCCTTCTCCAGGGGATCTTCCCAACAGGGATCAAACCCATGTCTCCTGAATTGCAACCAGATTCTTTACCATCTGGGTCACCAGGGAAGCCAATGCACTATTGAAACTATGCATAAAATATACAACTAATGAAAACCTACAGTTATAGCACAGAGAACTCTGCTCAATGTTCTGTGGTAATCTAAATGGGAAGGAAATCCAAACAGAGGGGATGTATGTATACATTAGCTGATTCATTTTGCTGTACAGCAGAAACTAACACAACAATGTAAAGCAACCTTACTTAAAATCTTTTAAAACAAATATTTTAAAAATAAATAAATAAAAATCTAAAAAAAGAAAAGCTAGCAACCTGGGGAGAAGGTGGACTTACATCCTAAGACCAACTCAAAAGATTCTATGCAGCCATGGTGATGTTTAAAGAGAGAAAAGGAAGTCAGGGATTCAACAAGGCAGGAGGTTGGGTTCTGCATCCTTCTCCACTGCATGCAGACTGGCTTGCTCTTCAGATGTTACCTTGTCTATATGATTGCTAAGGGGGCTATTGGAGATAGAGAGCCAATTATTCTTTAACTGATGATACTTTCAACTTACAATGAATTTATGGAGACATGACCTCATCATCAGTCAAGGAAGATCTGTAGCACCTAGCAGAGACGTTACTTTGCCAACAAAGGTCGTCTAGTCAAGGCTATGGTTTTTCCTGTGGTCATGTATGGATGTGAGAGTTGGACTGTGAAGAAGGCTGAGCACTGAAGAATTGATGCTTTTGAACTGTGGTGTTGGAGAAGACTCTTGAGAGTCCCTTGGACTGCAAGGAGATCAAACCAATCCATTCTGAAGATCAGCCCTGGGATTTCTTTGGAAGGAATGATGCTAAAGCTGAAACTCCAGTACTTCAGCCACCTCATGTGAAGAGTTGACTCTTTGGAAAAGACTCTGATGCTGGGACGGATTGGGGGCAAGAGGAGAAGGGGACGACAGAGGATGAGATGGCTGGATGGCATCACTGACTCGATGGACGTGAGTCTGAGTGAACTCCGGGAGTTGGTGATGGACAGGGAGGCCTGGCGTGCAGAGTTTCATGGGGTCGCAAAGAGTCAGACACAACTGAGCGACTGAACTGAGCTGAACTGAATTCCTAATTATCCTTTAGGGCACAGTTCGGGCATCACTTCCTCCAGGAAGTCTTCCTCAAGCACAGTATTAGCTATCTATTGCTACATAATGGTATTACCACAAATTTAAGGGGTAAACCAATATACACTGTATTGTCTGACAGCTCCTATGGGTCAGGAGCCCAACCATAGCTTAGCTGTGTTTTCTACGAGGTTATCACTGAAGTATCTGCCAGGGCTGAGTTCTCATTCCAGCCACTGATGTGGTGGCTGGAAAAAATTCCTTACTGTATGCATCTCTCCAAAGGGCAGTTAACATGGCCACTTCCTTCATCAAAGCCAGGCAGGTAGCAAGATGGGCATTCTACTCTTATTTAACATAATTGAGTGTTACCAGTTACCTCTGATGTTTTCTACTGGATAGACAGAAATCACAGGTCCTTTGTGGGGAGGTCATTACTCAAGGACATGAGCGCCAGACGGTGGGGAAAAGGAGAGGGACATCTCAGAGTTTATCTACTATAGCCAACAGGACTGAATTATGGATCCTCCTTGGAGTACCCACTGCCTCAGGCATGCCTATACCTTTAGCTTTGCTATATAAACCTAATGATTTTCCGCTTATGTGCCTCCACTCCCCCAATAACTTGTGAGATTTTTGCTGGATGGAAAAACTACCATAAGTATCACAAGGCCTGGCACATAGCAGACACTAAGTATGCCCTTGACAAACTCGCTAATTGATGGCGTGGATGCTAAATGGACAAGTCACTGGACAACCCAGACCAAAAGTATCTCCTAGGCTTCATCCATGTTCAGTCAAGCCTGGGTATACTAAACCCAGTCATTACATTCCACAGTTAAACTACCAAATTGAAATTAGGTGAATGAAATAATTAGAGGAAATTTCACTGCACTAAAGAGCACAGGCACTAACTGAGATTTTGTGACACCCCATCAAAGATTGGTTCTGGATGCAGCTGAGGTGAGCATTCTGATTGCAGAATTAAATGACCCAGCAACGAGCCCCTCCTCAGATGTGAGTTCTGGGGTCAGTATTGCTATATCATGATCATTAAAACAGAGAAAAAGCAAACACGAGAATAAAGAGGGGCTGGAAAGGAAGAGAGGGCAAAATTACTGGCAAGAACAAGGGAATGAGATGTAAAAATATTAAAATTAAGATATTTAGTGTGCAGTAGCCAAAGACACTCCAAAGAAATGGATGGGGCTTATGGAGATAAAAAGATGGTGGAGGGTCAAACCCAGCTTTTTTAAAAAAAGTGACTAAACCAGGGAGAACCTCAAACTCACATCTCTGCCTGGATTTAGGGTGTTTAGACCTATGATACTTAAAACTTCCTGTTTATGAAATACCTATGATAGGGCAGGCTTGGTGCTAGGAGCTATGGACACAGTGGTATCAAGACATACCTGGCCCCTGCACTCATAGAGTGTACACCCTGCCATGGAGAAGACTGATTAGAAACAACATGTGAGTAAATGACCACAACAATTTCAGCCTGGGACTGTCTACCCAGTAAATGGCTTTGGTGGCAATGGTAAAGGTTGTTCTCTATAATCACTAGTTTTACTAGCTCAGTTACTTAATCTGTGTGACCATCAGTGTCTTCATCTGTAAATTGTGGCTAACAATCTCTATCTGCCAAATCAGCACTGGTATTAAGTCAGTGGCTCAGATGGTAAAGAAGCCACCTGCAATGCAGGAGACCTGGATTGGGAAGACCCTGTGGAGAAGGGGAATGGCAACCCACTTCAGTATTCTTGCCTGGAAAACCCCACAAAGAGAGGAGCCTGGGGGGCTACAGTCTATAGCAGGTTGCAAAGAGTCAGACACATCCAAGCGACTAACACACACACACAGTCAGTTAATGAAAATATAAACCACATAGTACATGGCATTGAGAAGACCTTTAATGTCACTGCTATTACTATCCAATTTAATTGTCCAGTTGCATTTCCAGTTTAAGTCCTACCACTATGCTGGACTATTAGGAGATGCTTGGTTTATGTGGGTTGAGCTCTGAGACTGGGCTTTTTGATAGAGCACGCAGGCAGCATTGCTGTTTAGATACAGATGCGTGTTTTCATAAAGAAAACCATCATATTTCTTATTTTATGAGCCCGGGGAAGTTATTAAATTAAATAGTTCCCTTCCTGATTGTCAACCATACTATCACTACCCCCCAGCCAGTCATGCTAAAATTAGTAACAACCTTACTGATTCAGAAACCCAAACTGGTATACAGATAAATCAACAAAATAACATGTCTACATGATATTATGGTCCAAAAAAGAAAAACAAAACACCTGTCAGCAGACCTGGTTTCCAGTAAAAATAATGTGCCATTGGCTCATCTATGATATTGAGAAAATCACTTTCCCTCTTTAGGTCAAAGCACACTCCCTTCAAATTTAAATTAAGTAAATTAGAAGTCAGGCTCAGATAGTTTCCTTTCTTTTTTTTTAACAGATAGTGTACAGAATTTTCAGAAAGATAGCTGTTAAGGTAAGAATCTCTAGGGTCTCTTGGCTCTTTGCTTGTAGACGTATGGCAGGCTTGTTATCCCCATCCCTGATACAGTTATATACATTCATGTGACTTGTTCTGATCTATGGATGTGAGTAGAAGTGACTTGTGTCACCACCAGTCATAAGGTTCAAGGTCTCACATGATTCACCCCAGTCTTTTTCTCCCTATGACATGGGTGATTTCCAACATTTGAGATGGTATTGTTCCATCAGCCTGGTCTCTGAATGCCCTCCATGCTGACCAATGAGATCACGGATGTGTTGTTACTGCAGCATGACCCATCCTATCCCAATAGAGGAACTGTGATGAGGGAGGGAAAGATAATCCAAGTCCAAAGAGAAGGAGTCTGGTCAGAGGAAGAACTAACAAAATCAAGAGCTGAAACTGTCCTTGAATGGCATTCAGGCCCAGCTATCAGAGCAGGTCACCTGAGAATTATCACTAGAACACACAAAAAGACCCTCTTTCCCCAGGGACTTTCAGACCTGGAATCATTGGTGATGTGGCTGGTGTTTGGGTGGGATCTGGGAAGAGCTGGTAGGTTATCAAGGTCAGTGGCTGTGGAGTGTCTAAACCTGGAATCATTAGTGATGTGGCTGGTGTTTGGGTGGGATCTGGGAAGAGCTGGTAGGTTATCAAAGTCAGCAGCTGTGGAGTGTCTAAATCATGTGTGTCTCCAGTCTACAGGGCAGCTGCCATTCTCCTGGCCATTCCAGGCAAAGGACAGACAGAGCTGACTGGTGACATCCTGGTGCCTTAGACAGAGAGCAGGACCATCTGGATTGGAGGTCTTGGTACACTTTTCTAATTCTGGCAGCTCATGAATCTGAGATTCAGTTGTGCTGGAAAAATACAATGCAACCAAAGCTGCCTGTCCGGAGAACCCTCTAAATTATTGGTCCCCAAGAGTTTTGGCATCAGGGATCAGTTTTATGGAAGACAATTCTTTCATGGAACCAGGGGGCAGGGTGGTGGTGGTTTTGGGATGATTCGAGTACATTACATTTATGTGCATTTCATTTCTATTATCATTATATCAGCTCCACCTCAGATCATCAGGCATCAGATCCTGGAGGCTGGGGACCTCTGCTCTAAATAACAAACAACACCAGTTAGAGAGGTGACTTTGCAACAAAGTAGGGAGTGACTGGGTGAGTTATTCATCTTTTCATTAATAAGGCCGGTGCTGTGAGCCTGAAGGGGGTGGGCTTAATAAACGGCAGTGGGAGAAATGTAGGTTAACCCCAGAAGGAGGGCACGTCGGCGAGGGTTATGAAACACCAGGAGGAGTGACGGATGAGGTTGTGTCATCTGCTCTCCCTGAAGGTCCCCAGCAAGGAGATGGAAAGTTCTCCTCAAAGTCAGATGTTGAAGGACAAGTCCAGGCCCCGTCTAGTGGGAGGTGGGGTTGGGGTCTCGAGTAAGGGGTAGGTTGCATTGTGGGGAAGTGATGATAATAAATTCCATTCCTATTTCCTACTCAGGCTCTCAACAGACTGAGAAATCATGAATAGCAAGGCAGAGGGAGGTCAGCCTATAACCTGGGAGTGAGGGCCACAGAGGTCTGTGCAAATGCCCTGCATGAGCAGACCAGCCAGCAGCGGCCCAGCAGCCCTCCAGCCACACACAGGGACAGAGCCCTGGAAGGGCCCCTTCCAAGGGTGTCTCTGCATGCACCCTGCTCTCTAAAGTAGAGTAAGAGCCGGGCCGAGCTGAGCATGCCCCATGTGACCTTGTCCACTCTCCACTCCTGTGCCTGGGACAGAGGAAGAGGACAAGCAATGGGATCGTGTCCAATGGGATCACTACTAGGGAAGGGGCTCCCAGGGGAGCAGGAATACCCCCTCCCCAGTTTCAGTCACTTCCTGCCTCTCTCCACTGTATGATGTCCACGTGTTGTCCAGGACCTTCAAGCTCATTATTGCATTTAATCTCTTGACAACCCTGGGAGAAAGGTATCAACACCACACACAGCTCACAGACGAGCAGACTGAAGTGCTGAGAGGGTATCAGCCAGTGGAGACAGGCCAGTCTTCTGATCCCATTTTATCTGTCCCTTGTATTTTTTGTAATGCCTAAGAATGAAAGTGAAGTCGCTCAGGCGTGTCTGACTCTTTGCAACCTGATGGACTATAGCCTACCAGGCTCCTCCATCCATGGGATTTTCCAGGCAAGGGCACTGGAGTGGGTTGCCATTTCCTTCTCCAGGGAAGTCCTGGCAAAGAGCAATCCTTTACTTTGGGAAAATCTTACCAATACCATAGGCAGAAGTTAGATATCCATACTGATATTAAACTACTCTCCATCCCTAAAAGCCACTCTACCCATAAGACCAAAATGGTTTTATGGTTTTACAGGGAATGTTACCCAAAAGTATCTGAGAGACACAAGAGGGGAAGAGAGGAAAGAATCTCCGATGCCCAGAGTTCAGATCCCATCATTTGAAAGACCAAAAAAGACCTGCTGGGGAGAAAGGGGAGGTGGGTCAGGGAATCCAGCTGCTGAGTCTCAGAGCTGGGAGGTAAACCCCGTAGCTGTGAATCCCAGTCTTTATTCCTCGCTGGCTTCCTCCACCAGGACACGGGCACCTGTGGACCCATATACACTCAAATGCACAAGGACATGGTCTGAGCCACAGCTTTAGGGACCCGTCACTCTGTAACTTTAGGGAGGTCACCTAGACACTTGATTCTCAGTTCTTAGACCCAAGCAAGAAACCATCCTAATATCAGGTCCACCTGCTCACAAATTCTCTTGTGAGAGAATAACCAGGAGGAGTTATACAAGTAACTAAGATGGAAAATAAAAATTAAAGTTGGGGCTGCTTCTGCAGAGGGCAGAAGGAAGGGAATGGTATTGATTCTGCATAGTTACATCACCTCCTTTGCTCCGGACCAGGGTTGAAGGGACTTTCCCTCGACCCCCTGTGGCTTTGTCCAGGTTTAAGGCTTGAAAATTTCTTCTTAGTTCCTTATACTTACAATCTTTTCTATTTTGTGACCAAGACAACTCAAGCTTTAAATTCAGGCTGAGAGCTCTGGAAAGCACCTCTTCCCGCTGCCCGTGGGAACAGCCCCAAGGCCTAGGATAACCCTAGAGACAGGATAAGGACTGGTTACAACTGACCTACACTCTGTACCCGCTTATTTTGAAAACTCATTTAAATCCATTTTAAGTTAAAAAAAATCCCCTCAAGGAAAGAAAGGTAGTGAAGCAAAGCATCCAAACAGCTTACAACTGAAACATTTTGTTGCAGAAAATTTTTCCCCCAAAATGTGGTGATAATGCAGCAAGAGGAAAGGAATATTCTTAAAGGTTATGTCACTTCTGCGAGCAGAAGTTGGGGTCATCCATCAGTGCTTGAAAATTATATAGATTCCCCCGCAAGCCAATGAATGTCCACCTACTGTGGGTGGAAATGGACATTGGGAGGCACAGGAATGGATAAGTGAGAGGGAGGTCAGCGAGGCTTCCTGGTTGACAGCCTGGGTATCGAACAGAAGAAATCAACCAACTGTATGTATTTATAAAGACCCGTGAAAGGAAATGATCTCATCCAAGAGCTCACACACGACCTGGAGAACAAGCCCCACCTCACAAAGCACATCCTTGTGGAATGAGATGGACCTCCACCAAGTGAGCAAATAATTTCAGTGAGTAACCAGTGCTAGGGCTTCCCTGGTTGCTCAGTGGTTAAAAAAAAAAAAAAAATCCACCTGCCAGTGCAGGAGATGCAGGAGCCAGGAGTTCGATCCCTGGGTGGGGAAGATTCCCCTGGAAAAGGGAACAGCAACCCACTCCAGTATTCTTGCCTGGGAAATTCCATGGACAGAAGAGCCTGGGGGGCTACAGTCCATGGGGGTGCAAAGAGTTGGACACGACTTAGCTGCTAAACAACAACAGTAACAGCCAGTGCTATGGGAAAAATAAATCAAGTGAGTCTTTGAGGGTACATGGGCTGAAAGGCTAGTGCTGCGTAAAGTTAGCTTATCATCAGCATCCCTGGGCCTCAGTTTCCCCATTTGTCAAATGAGAAACTGGACCAATTTCTGAGGGTGCTTTCAGTTCTGAGACTGCCAAGCTAAAGAGGGGTCAAGGCAGCCCGCTTATTTTATAGGGTGTGTGCAATGGCACCTACAACTGGGAATGCATTAAACCGAGAAGACTAACATTCTCTTCTTGGTGATGGTTTAGTCACCGGGTCATGTCTAACTCTTATGACCCCATGGACTATATATAGCCCCCTGATCTTCCTTTCTCAGGGATCGAACCCAGGTCTCCTGCATTGCAGGCAGATTCTTTACCACTGAGCCAGGAAAGCCAACTTTATATAGGGCTTTGCTATGTGTATGTTCACACACATTTTCCTATTGATTATTCATGCCTCACCCTCACCCTCAGGGCGACAAGGCTCCTCTCATTATCCTCATGTATGAACAAGGAAAACTGAGGATCAAGGAAGTCAATCAACTCACCTGACGGCATATGAGAAAGGAGCCAGGACCTAACCTAGACAGTCTGACAAAATCGCCCCTCTTCCCGCTGCACAAGGCCCCCTACACTTTCGCTGGACCCCCAGGTCCACACCCTCAAAATTAGAAATTGTTTCTCAGCCTTAGGCCAGATCACTTCTATTAATAAAACAAAACCAGGTTCTTTGGTCTCTACAAATCAGGTTAGTCTCTCATCACACAACATTGTTCTAAAGAGATTTCAAGGGGCTCATGGAATTAAAAACAAACAAGCAAAAAAAAAAATCAAACTTGTAGAAAAGTGGTTGGTTGCCAGGAGCTGAGGGGTGGGAAAACAAGGAGAGGTTGGTAAAAGGGTACACCTTCCGGCTATAAGACGAATAAAGTCTGAGGCTCTAACATATAATGTGGGGGTTAGGGTTGCTATACAACACGGTATTGTCTAGCTGAGACCTGCTAGGAGAGTAGAAGTTAAATGTTCTCACTAAAAATAATACTAATAACAACAGAACACAGATTCACAGACATAGAGAACAAGCTTATGGTTGCCATGGGAAAGGATGGGGGGAAGGGACAGGTAGGGAGTTTGGGATGGACATGCACACACGGCTCTATCCGAAATGGATAACCAACAAGGACTTAACTGTACAGCACAGAGAACTCTGTTCGATGTTCCACGCCTGTCTGGATGGGAAGGGAGTTTGGGAAAGACTGGATACATGTATATATACGGCCGAGGCGCTTTGCTGTGGGCCTGAAACTATCGCAACATTGTTAACGGGCTCTACTTTAATATAAAATAAAAAGTTTAAATAATAAATAAATCAATATGTGATGTGAGGGATGTGAAAATTAACTAGATGAAAAGAACCCTTTCCTAATGTATATGAATACCAAATCATCATGATAAACACTTTAAATATCCTCCAATTTTGTCAATTATGTACTTCAATAAAACTGAAAAAAAAAAAAGGCCAAGCAAACCTTGGGGAATAGTATCTGGGGAAAAAAATGAAGTCAACCGCTGGGAACCCACATTTTTCCCTCTGTGTCAGCATCTCAACAGTCCTAACACATCTGCAGGGCAGAGCTCATTAACGGAGCTCGGAGATGAGCACTCCTGGCACGGAGCATAATTTATTTCACTTCGTTTTCTTGTCTCCTGCAGATTGAGGCCTTCTTTACATATTATATTTTGCACTTAAAAAAAAATACACAGGACGATGATATCTCTGGTGGAGACTTTTTCTTTTTTCCCATCAGGCTGATGTTGAGAAAACCAATCTGACTCCCTGCCCCTCTCCTCCTCGGCTGTGAAATCACAAATCAGGCATAATAATAGTGTTCTCCTTAAGGATGCACCCGAGCGTTGCCGCCAGCTTGGTGTACCAATAATGAAATTTGCATTGTGCTTACAGGACTGTTTTATTGATATAAATGGACTTTTGTACCCAAATGACCGAGCAGCTGGTTCCTCTGCCTTGGTGTGTATGGGGCCTCTTGTTCTCTTCCTGGGTCCCTGGAAAAGGCCAGCCGTGCGTGACCACAATAGCGTGAGCAGACAGAGACCGCTGGTGATGCTGTCTGTTCCAGGGAGAGAGTCATCCAGCTCTGGCCATGTCCTTCTTCTGTCCCTCTCCTCAGAGTCCACATGCCTTGAGAACTGCACTTACTCGTGCTTCCCTGAGGACTGCAATGGGTGAGCAAGTGCAGAGATGGACCCCGGGGCCCGGGGCCAGCCACGGGGGATGGATGGGGATGGAGTGTAGCCACAGTGCGTGTGCTAAGTTGCTCAGTCATTCATGCAACCCTATGGACTACAGCTATAATCTGTCCATGGGATTCTCCAGGCAAGAAGACTCGAGTGGGTTGCCATGCCCTCCTCCAGGGGATCCTCCCAATCCAGGGATCAAACCCGTGTTTCGTATGTCTCCTGCATTGGCAGGTGGGTTCCTTACCACTAATGCCACCTGGGGAGCCCAGCATAAGTGAAAGTGTTAGTCATTCGGTTGTGTCTGACTCTTTGAGACCCCAAGGACTGTAGCCCGCCAGGCTCCTCTGTCCATGGGATTCTCCAGGCAAGAATACTGGAGTGGGTTGCCATTCCCTTCTCCAGGGGATCTTTCCAACCCAGGGATTGCACCTGGGTCCTCCTGCATTGCAGGCAGATTCTTTACCATCTGAGCCACCAGGGAAGCCCAAGCATATGTCGTCAAATATTCAGATGCTTCAGTCAACAGGAAGCTCACAACTGCAAAGTCTAAAATTTCATGTGTGGCTGCCTTGACATCTTTGAGTCCCATGGAACTCCAAAGATGCAACCAGCTGTGCCCCCACCTGGCAGAACAGCTCCCCACCCAGCTTGTTCCCTTATTGGCCAGACCAGCTGCTCGCTACCCCGTCTTCCACCTAACAGCTTTCCCTCCTTGCCAGCTCATGAAATCATTCTACCACACTGGCCACATACTTCCACAGGAACCAGTGGTCAACCCCAATCTTGTCACTAGAAAGTCTGCCTCCCACCACCCCTGCTGGCTCACTTTGTTCCCAAGGACAACCTCTTCGTGGCCCTGCCTGGCTCAAGGTATTCTCCTCTGGGCTCTGAGTACACATGATTCATAAATTGCTGCCAGTCTTCTCCATCTGGCATCCTGTGTTTGACCATCATGTATTGTTTAGGGCAGGAAATCCCTCCCTCTCCAGTGGTGTGAATAGGAGACAATAAAAACAGCTTTTTCCAAGGACTTCCCTGGTGGCTCAGAGGCAAATTTGCCTGCCAATGCAGGAGACACAGGTTTGATCCTTGATCCGGGAAGATCCCACATGCTGCGGAGCAACTGAGCCCCTGCGCCACAACAGTTGAGCCTCTGATCCAGAGCCCAGGAGCCACAACTACTGAGACCACATGCCCTAGAGCCTGCGCTCTGCAACAAGAGAGGCCACTGCGATGAGAAGCCTGCGCACCACATCAAAGAGTACCCCCTGCTCTCTGCAACTAGCAAGCCAAAAATAAACAAAATTATTTTTAAAAACATCTTTTTCCAAATTAAAAAAAAATCCACAATTCCATTTTAGTTGCATTAATGGATGGAGAGGAAATGGGTAATCTGCCCTGCACTCCTCTGATCAGTGGACATCTGGAGCCCAGGTCAGCCCAGGTCAGCCCTAGGAAGCACGTTTTTAGGCAAAAGAAAGAAAAGTGAAGTCACTCAGTCATGTCCGACTCTGTGACCCCATGGACTGTAGCCTACCAGCGTCCTCTGACCATTGGATTTTCTAGGCAAGAGTACTGGAATGGGTTGCCATTTCCTTCTCCAGGGGATCTTCCTGACCCAGGGACCAAACCCTGGTCTTCCGCATTGCAGGCAGACGCTTTACCTTCTGAGCCACCAGGGAAGCCATTAGCAAACTGGAGCGTGCTCAGAGAACCCTGCTCAGCCGGACCACAGGGGACCAGGGCCCAGACCCAGATGGGACTCCTTCACTCAGCAGTGAGATGGGAGGGATGAGGCAAGACTGCAGATGAGCAAACTGAGGCCCGTTCCACAGAGCACCGGGAGCAGAGGCTGGCAGTGCTCTGCCTGGTCCCTCCTGCCTCTGACACTCCTGCCCCAGCCCCTAGCTTCAGTGTGCTTCTTTCTAAACATCTCACTGTGAAACCTCATTGAAAAGATGACCCTTGTGGTCCTGGAACTACTTTCTTTAGGCACACTGGGAGCCAAAGCTAATGACCGCAGAGCCGTCCATCACCAGTGACTGGCTGGTATGAGGTTGCAGAGGAACCCTTGCCTCGAGGAGATGAATGATGCACATGTAACTTACACTCCAGAGCGCCTCCCCTCAGGCCCAGCCCCGGTCAGGGACTCACGGAAGCTGTACTACTGTCCCGTCACCCGGCTTCTATGCAGATGCTCCCAAAGCACTTCCCTCATAAATCACCCTTGCACAAATCTTCATCTCACAGAGCCTGGGGGACCTGAATGAAGTCAGTATCCAAGGGTCAGACCTCAATCAGGTAAATAAATGATGCATCAGAGACTGCAGGTGGGTGTGGGTGGACAGAGAGGCAGAAATCAGGCAAAGTATGCCAGACAGGGAGAACGGACCTGAGACAGTCCAAACGGGTTTATCACCAAGGATGTGTGACCCAAGGAGCTGATGCATCGTCATCACAGAGAACTGGGGTATTGCAGGGCCACCAGGACCCCAGGGTAGGAAACAGGCAATGGCAAACAATAAACCATCAAAATGAGAAGGTCATCGACTTGACTCGGTCAAATGTATTTCCTGGGAATCCAAGCTGAATATCTTAGAAAAGAAGCATGATAACCAACTTCAGATACTTGAATAACACCCATGAAGAAGAAGTCTGTATTGTTCTCTGGGATTCCATAGTGGTAATTTGGATCCATATATGGAATGAAGTAGAGATAGATTTGGGCTCAGTTTTAGGAAGATCATTCTAGGAGCCTACAGGAAATCCTAAAAGAAATCAACCCTGAATATACACTGGAAGGACTGGTGCTGAAGCTCCAATACTTTGGCCGCCCGATGTGAAGAGCCAACTCACTGAAAGAGACCCTCATGCTGGGAAAGATTGAGGGGAAGAGGAGAAAGGAGCAATAGAGGGTAAGATGGTTGGCTGGCATCACCGACTCAATAGACCTGAGTTTGAGCAAACTCTGAGAGACAGGTAAACCTGGTGTGCTGCAGTTCACGGGGTCGCAAAGAGTCAGACACAACTCAGCGACTGAACAACAACAGCAAATTCTAAAAGCCATAACTGTTCAAAGATGGCATGGTCCTCCCAGGAGTTAGTGAGTATTTGGTCACTGGAAATGGACCACACTTTCTACGCATACAACTGAGCATGTGAAAGCATCTCTGAGAGAGGCTATGGAATTAGAGAACTCGGAGAAGGCAATGGCACCCCACTCCAGTACTCTTGCCTAGAGAATCCCATGGGTGGAGGAGCCTGGTGGGCTGCAGTCCATGGGGTCGCTGGGAGTCGGACACGACTGAGCAACTTCACTTTCACTTTTCACTTTCATGCATTGGAGAAGGAAATGGCAACCCACTCCAGTGTTCTTGCCTGGAGAATCCCAGGGATGGGGGAGCCTGGTGGGCTGCCGTCTATGGGGTCGCACAGAGTTGGACACGACTGAAGTGACTTAGCAGCAGCAAGGTCCAGCCAGAGCCCAATAAATTGCAGTTTCTTTCTCTACTCTCAGCCCCACAACAAGCTGGAACAAACAGACCAGGGCTTCCAGCTCCATTTATTTCCCTCCGCGTTTCTTCAGCACTTAGCAAAATTTCAGCAAGTAAAAAAAAAAAAAATCTCCAAAATGAACAATCAGTTCAGTTCAGTTCAGTCGCTCAGTCATGTCCGACTCTTTATGACCCCATGAATTGTAGTACACCAGGCCTCCCTGTCCATCACCAACTCCTGGAGTTCACTCAGACTCACGTCCATCGAGTCAGTGATGCCATCCAGCCATCTCATCCTCTGTCGTCCCCTTCTCCTCCTGCCCCCAATCCCTCCCAGTATCAGAGTCTTTTCCAGTGAGTCAACTCTTCACATGAGGTGGCCAAAGTACTGGAGTTTCAGCTTTAGCATCATTCCTTCCAAAGAAATCCCAGGGCTGATCTCCTTCCTGAAAATGAACAATACCCTAAAACAATGGATACAACTACTATATATTTCAGATTTCTAACAAAAAATAATAGAATGATCAAGGTACAGCAACTCGTTATTTTGCTAGTACTTATCATTAAAAATAAAACCTAAAATCTATTTTTTAAAAAGTACTGCTTTTCCCCAAATAGGTAAGCTGGCCATATTACACTGGCCTATAGATGGTGAACAGGTGAAAACTTCATTACATACTAATCTTGGTCCACAGGCCAGTATTTGGAACCTTTGCCCTGAAAATACATGTCCATTCAAGTCTCACCATATCTCTGTTTCTGGTTTTCATGATTTAGAGGATATATTTAGGTAATAAAAGGTCTCTTTCAAGCTTCCATAACTGAATTCAACATTCCAGTAATAAGAGTTAAGACTGTTAGGATTCTTTGCTGTTTCATGTGACACCTCACAAATCACTAGAGCCTTGAGTTTTTAAAACATTTTCACATCATGATTTCATGCGGCAAGCAGCCCCATGCTGGTGTCCTTCCTGCTGGGAAACAGGTGCCTGGGGTCCAGGGTGGCTGTTAGCTGGGCACAGACATGGGGCTGTGAGGAGGTGAGCACCTCTGCTCTTACTCAGCTCCCTGAGCTGGGGCGTGGGGTGCATGCACCCTCGAGAAGTGCCTGGGGAGTGGGGGAGGGGAGAGGATGCTTGGGGTGGCGGGGAGGGGGCGCACTCCTGCTGTTCTAGGCAGAGGAAGGAGGGTTAAACCAGGTTAGCAACTGAGTAACCCCACCCTGATAGCTCCGTTGGTAAAGAATCCGCCTGCAAAGCGGGAGACCTGGGTTCGATCCCTGGGTCAGGAAGATGCCCTGGAGAAGGGAAAGGCTACCCACTCCAGTATTCTGGCCTGGAGAATTCCATGGTCTGTATAGTCCGTGGGGTCACAAAGAGTCGGACACGACTGAGCGACTCACTTTCACCCTCCCATTGGTCGCTCTCGAAACACCACCACCTCTCACCCCTCACTTCTCTGTCGGGATGCGATCGCTCTCTTTGTCCTTCCTCCAGCTCGGGCACAAGCTCGCTTTGTTAGTCTGTGTATTCCCAGGGCTAAGCACAAGCACTGGTACACTGTAGGAGTAGAATTAAATGATTTTAATTAACCATAAAAATAAATAGAAAAATTAAGAAATGGATGATCAAGAAAGACAGGGACACTAAAGAGTTTGAAGGGTTCATGACTGAGAAGGAAGTGATGTAGAGTTTCAAGGGGGATCTGGTCAGCTTCACAGTTGAGAATAGCAGGACTGGGGGTACACTGGCTTGGCGTGGAGAAAGGAGTCAGGGCTGTCAAGCTGCTACAGTGAACCAGGTGTTCACGACTGGACAGCGGGCAGCCATTCCCTTCTCCAGGGGATCTCCCTGACCCAGGGGTGGAACCTGAGTCTCCTGCATTAGCAGGCAGATTCTTCAGCCTTGAACCACCAGGGAGGCCATTCCAAGTATCATATAAATGGACTTATTATGAAGAATTGTCTCAGGTGATTATGGAGGCTGGGAAGTTCCACACTCTCCCACCTGCAAGCTGGAGGCCCAAGAAAGCCAGTGATATCGGTCAATCCTAGTCCAAAGGCCCGAGAACCAGGGGGAATAAGTCTCTGTTCCAGGGCAGGAGAAAGCCACTGTCAGGTTCCCACAGTCAGGCAGAAGGAGTAAATCTCCCTTCCTTCTGCCTTTTGTTCTCTGCAGACCCTCCGTGGATTGGCCAGGGCCCAACCACACTGGGGAAGGCCATATGCTTTACTGAGTCACTTCTCTCAGAAACACTCTCACAGACACACCCATCAGTTCAGTTCAACTCAGTTCAGTCACTCAGTCATGTCCAACTCTTTGCAACCTCATGAATCGCAGCACCCCAGGCCTCCCTGTCCATCACCAACTCCCGGAGTTCACCCAAACTCATGTCCATCGAGTCGGTGATGCCATCCAGCCATATCCTCTGTCGTCCCCTTCTCCTCTTGCCCCCAATCCCTCCCAGCATCAGAGTCTTTTCCAATGAGTCAACTCTTCACATGAGGTGGCCAAAGTATTGGAGTTTCAGCTTTAGTATCATTCCTTCCAAAGAACACCCAGGGCTGATCTCCTTTAGAATGGACTGGTTGGATCTCCTTGCAGTCCAAGGGACTCTCAAGAGTCTTCTCCAACACCACAGTTCAAAAGCATCAATTCTTCTGTGCTCAGCTTTCTTGATGTTTAACCAGATACTCAGGAAGTTCATAGCCTAAATCAATATGACACATGAAATCAACCATCCCATGCCATAACAATCTCCTGGTTTCTGGCGGCTCCTGGCGATTCTTGGCATTTCAGGCCCTGCAGACACACATCTCTAGTCGCTGCCTCTACTCTCCTCCTGGCCTCTCTCCATTGTGTCTCTACATCCCAAACTTCCCTCTACCTTTCTCGTGTTACACACCACATCATTGGACTTTGCACGGATGCCCATTCAGTAGTGTCCAACTCATGGTGACTCTGCACTGTAGCCTGCCAGGCTCCTCTGTCCACAGGGTTTCCCAGGCAAGAATACTGGAGTGGGTTTCCATCCCCAGTCCAGGGGATCTTCCCAAACCAGAGATCAAACCCGAGTCTCTTGCATCTCCTGCATTGGCACATAGATTCTCTACCTCTAGCACCTCCTGGGATCCAGTCACTGGACTTTGGGTCACCCTAAACCTAGAAAGCTCTTATCTCCAGATTCCTAACTTAATGACATTTGCAAAGACCTTTTTTTTTTTTCAAATAAGACCACAGTCACAGTTACTGGGAGGCTAGGGCTTAGCACTGACTCATTGGAAAAGACCCTGACGCTGGGAAAGATTGAAGGCAGGATGAGAAAGGGATGACAGAGGATGAGATGGTTGGATGGCATCACCGACTCAATGGACAAGAGTTTGAGCAGTGGTGAAGGACAGGGAAGCCTGGCGTGCTGCAGTCCATGGGGTCGCAAAGATTCAGACACGACTGAGCAACTGAACAACAAGGTCTTAGGTGGATCTTTTGGGGCAGGGGGAGCACTGTTTAACTCACTACACAGGCAATATGGAAAGTGGGCTCTCATAGTCTGTTCTGCCACATCGTAAAGATGCGAGAGGAAGAGCAAACGAATGGAAACACGTGGTTAAAACGACACCTCAGACGTCCTTAGCGACAGACGGGGTTCAGCAAAACCATCTCAGCGCCGTTTAAAACACACGGATTTGCACTGGGCCCATCTCTTTCCCCTTTTCATTTCCCTCAACCACTTGATTTAAATACCCAGCTTTGGCATTAACTCACCAGAATAATTGACATCTCAATATCTTCCTCTCTTTGTCACCCGTTACTAAATATACATTCTCTTCAGCAAAGTTTTCAGATTGACTGCTTCTAACAGACAACACAGATTTCAACATTTACACAGAAGTTGTCTGTCAAAAAAAAAAAAAAAAGAAAGAGGAAAAAAATGCCCTATTTTAGGATGTCTCTTTGCTTAAAACGCAGGAGAGAAGGGAGGGAGAAATCTCTCCTGGTGCAGAACAGCAATTTATGCCGGGATGCTCAGTCTGGCTGGAGAGGTTGCTAGGCAACTGCCTGGCAGCATGTCGGGGGCAGAGGGAGATGGAAGGTAGAAAGGTACCCAGGCCTGGGCGCTGCAGGACACCGCCCAGGACACCCCCCTCGCCCCCTTCCCCAATGGCTTGGGTGATTGGAGGGGCGAGTTTGAAGCTCTCTCTTTGGCCTTGAAGTCAATAAGAGAGATTCCTCTCTCAAAGCCCAGCTTGGAACACAGCCATTGTTGCTGGCATGGTGTCTGCCATCTTTTGTGCAGCGGAACAAGCTTGGGAGTCCAGCAAAGCTTGGTTTCTCCATCTGTGAGGTGGTGATTATAACTGTGCTACATCACAGTTTAGTGCTGAGAATTTACTGCACTTTCCAGGTGCCCAGACTTACCTTTCTGGCGAGTTACCATCCACCGAGTTACGCTGAAAGCCTCTGTTCCTGTCTGTCTGCTACCTGTGGGACTGCGGAGACCACGTTTTCCTCATCCATCATTGCCTGGTGACAAGGACACTGCCTGGAACACAACAGGGAGTCATTAAATAATTTTATTTTCTCTGATCTGAATCAGGGCCTCCTAGAGCACCTTATAAGACCATTCGTGCTCCAGCTTCACTGACATCTCTGCCCGCATCACCAACTATCCCTGTGTCTTCAACCCATCCTCCCAACACCAGCTCAACCTTCATTTTATCAGCACACATACTTCTTGAATGAGCCAGGGCTTCTGAACCATAGTTCCCTCTCCCCTATTACCTTCTAGTCAACTCCTACCCGGGCTTCCCTTGTGGCTCAGCTGGTAAAGAATCCGTCTGCAAGGAGGAAGACCTGGGTTTGATACCTGGGTTGGGAAGAACCCTTGGAGAAGGGAAAGGCTACCCACTCCAGTATTCTGGCCTGGAGAATTCCATGGACTATAGAGTCCATGGGGTTGCAAAGAGTCGGACAGGACTGAGCCACTTTCACTTTCACTTTCAACTCCTACTCATCCTCTGAAACCCGACTCAAGCATGGCCTCCTCCGTGAAGGCCATGTGAATTGACTTAAGCGTCTAAGCTGCAGGTGGAGAATACAATGATATGGACAGAAGGGACTGTGGCATACCAGAAACCCATTCTGAGTTATTTATATGCAGATAAGAGGAGAGAAGGGCTTCCCAGGGGGAGCAGTGGTAAAGAATCTGCCTGCCAATGTGAGAGACTCAGGTTTGATCCCTGGGTCAGGAAGATCCCCTGGAGGAGGAAATGGCAACCCAATCTAGTATTCTTGCCTGAAGAATCCCATGGACAGAGATGCCAGGCCAGCCACAGTCCATAGGGTCACAAAGAGTTGGACACAACTGAGCAACTGAGCATGCAAGCACACACACACACACACACACACACACACACAGAAAGAGACAGAGAGAGAGCTGTCCTTTTATGACCTCTGCTTTTCCAAGTCTTGGGGTTGTTATCAATATCTGGCTTCCTGAAGATCTTAGAGAGAGTAACTGGTGATCAGATCTAAGACAAAACCCAGTTCTATCTGGTCCCAAATATCCGGCTGCTGCTGCTGCTGCTAAGTCGATTCAGTCGTGTCCGACTCTGTGCGACCCCATAGACGGCAGCCCGCCAGGCTCCACCATCCCTGGGATTCTCCAGGCAAGAACACTGGAGTGGGTTGCCATTTCCTTCTCCAATGCATGAAAGTGAAAGGTGAAAGTGAAGTCACTCAGTTGTGTCCGACTCTTAGCGACCCCATGGACTACACATCCTTTTAAGTAATAAACTGCCTGGTAGATGTAATGTAAACTATTCCTTCACTAATTCCAACATGTAATCATCATTTACTAAGCACATGTTTTGGACTAGTTGTGCAGGCTGCCAAACTGCTGAGTATCCATTTATTCATTCAATTCCATCATTCATGCTTTCATTCAGTACAAGGCACCACACTAGTCTCTGGACATTCAAAAATTAATTCCTCTGCTCCCAAGCTGCTCAGGCAAATGTGCATGTACGCTCAGTCACTAAGTCGTATCTGACTCTTTGTGACCCCATGGACTGCAGCCCCCTAGACTGCTCTGTCCATGAGATTTCCCAACCAAGAATACTGAAGTGGTTTGCCTTTTCCTTCTCCAGGACATCTTCTTGACCCAGGGATAGAGCCCAAGCCTCCTGCATCTCCTGTACCAGCAGGCAGATTCTTTACCACTGAGCCACCTAGGAAGCACTCAGGTAAGCACTATAACACAATTCCAGGCTGGTTTGTTTCATGTATGTGATGGGTCTTATCTCCACACCTGGACAGTCAGCACCTTAATGGACTCCCAGGTCCATTATCCTGCCTTTGGGCAGCTGCTGACTTGGGGCTTAGGACAACAGGAGATGGTTAATATCTTCTTGTTGGTAGCAGTGGAGCTGCTGGTAGTTTTCCTTAACCTAATTTGTGAGATTTGATTCCACAAAGGCAGGGGTAAGGGAGTAGCAAGTATGAAGAACCCAACATGCACCTCATCCTGTGAGTGCCCTACATTTAATCCCTCAACAGCTCTTTGAAGTGGGGATCAGGATTCCTGTCTTCATCCACGAGAAAGCTGAGCTGGGGAGGGGGGGAATAAACAATGTGCCCACAGCAGGTCACTGGCAGAGCCAATGCTGAAGCCAGGACTCATCTCGAAAATCTCTGTCCCTTTGGTGACAACCATGCTGCCTCCCACAGGCCTCAGAAGATGGGTCAGATTTCCAGACATAGGCTAGGAACAGGGAGATGTCAGTGGAAGAACCAAGGGCAGAAGCATGAAGGTTCATCACATTAGGGAAACATGGAGATCAGGAAGTGCCCAAAGATGGACACGGAGAAAGTGGCTGAGATGCAGGATGGAACATGAAATGCCTCCTTGGTGTCTCATGGTTCATCCCCCCATGAGTATTCACTGATCACAATTGTGTCTTTTCCCTGCGAAGGCCACAGGTGGATCTAGGAAAGCACATTTATTCTGCTGTGTTCATGAATGTTACCCTTATCTGGCCCACAGCAGAAGCTGCTTGGTTCTTACAGCCGTGATCGCGCCACACCCTGATCGCTTTTCAATCCATCTCCCCTGATTGGTTGTGAGCTCCTGGAATGGAGATTTTATTTTGGATGTGTCTCTGTGAAGCCACTTCCTGGCAAGATGCTCACCCCATGACACAGGCTAACCTTGTGCTCTATTTTTTTATGAAAGAAACCATGCTTTATTTCCTTTTTACTGTGATGAAATAGACGTTAAAAATTTTGACATAGCATAAAATGTATCACTGTAAACATTTTTAAGTGTCATTGCCAGACCCTGCGCTATATTTTTTTTTGTCAGTTTTACATTTATTAAAAGGAATTTGTGCTGGAAGACATTTTCTTTTACTGTTTCCCATACCTCAGAGCTTCTCAGGTGGCTCAGTGGTAAAGAATCCACTTGCCATTCAGGAGACACGGGTTCAATCCCTGGGTAGGGAAGATCCCCTGGAGAAGGAAATGACAACCCACTCCAGTATTCTTGCCTGGGAAATCCCATGGACAGAGGAGCCTGGAGGGCTACAGTCCATGGGGTCACAAAAGAGTCAGACACGACTGAATGACTCAATAACAAATACCTCAGAAAGAGCTTAAGTTTTATTTATCAAAGTTAAAACCAAAGTTATCCTTTTTTTTTTTCTCTCTACCATTTGAGAATCTTACAGCATATCCAATATTATAAGTCACCAAGAAGGAGAGAGTCAGGCTGTGTTCCGAATGGCAGAATCATCCTTTTACATGCCTCGGACACAATTTGTCTTTCTCAATGATCAAGGAATACGAGATCATAATGCGACGGATTGAATATTTCAATATGTCTGTCAACTTTCGGTTTGTACAACTAAAATACGATGATTGAGTCGAGACCTTCGAGTTGGGGGCACCGTGAAGTTTTATCTGTAGACACTATCTCTGGACCTGTGAGACAGATCACAAAGATCCTTACCAATGCAGTGATGCAATGATTTGAGACTCTGTACTCTTGTGTTGTTGTTTAGACACTAAGTCACGTCCGACTCCTTACAACCCCACGGACTGTAGCCCTCCAGGCTCCTCTGTCCATGGGACTTCCCATGGCAAGAATACTGGAATGGGTAGCCATTTATTAATAAGCAAGACCCAGAATCAGTGACCAAGTGAAACAAACCATTTTTTTATTTGTGTGTAAATATGAGCAACTCAGGGCTTCCCAGGTGGCGCTAGTGGTAGGAGACATGAGAAATGTGGTTCGATCCCTGGGTCAGGGAGATCCCCTGGAGGAGGGAAACCCACTCCAGTATTCTTGCCTGAAAAATCCCATGGACAGAGGAGCCTGGCAGGTTATAGTCCATAGGGTTGCAAAGAGTTGGACACCACTGAAGTGGGTTAGTACGGACACAACAGCAATTCAGAATCTTGTGAGAAGGCTATCTTACACTTGAGGAAGTACTTAGTACACGGAACCCCCTTCGTACCTGATGAACCCCCTTTGCAAATACATGACAGAGGATGTGGCAATAAAGTCCCACTGAGCCTGCAGTGTGGTCTGATCTGGCTGCTCTGGTGTGATGTCCACTCCAGACCTCAAGGCAGAGGGGTACCCTTGCCGGGCCTGGGGAGGGACAGACTCTGAGATCTGACTGCTAATCAGGCTGGTCTTAATTATAGCCATTCTTCATGCTGCAGAGTGGGAAGGGGAGGTAGGGAAATCGAGGGTTTTATTTTTAACAACTGCACTTTTTGTGAGAAGCGTGGCCCCCATTTACAGCAGCGCGTGGAAGCCACGCCAAGGAGATGGGGCTGAATTATTAAGTGCAAATAATTAGGCCCTTAGTTACTGGACTTGGGAAGAGGAACAGCACAGGGGTGGGGAGAGGACCATCCATTCTGAGTCTCTCATCATTTAGGATGATAATTAGTGAGAGATAATGTGCCTCCGTAGCCAATTTCGCCTCTGATTATTTACTTGAATATGGTAATTGTGTGGTTTTGTTTTGCACTCTCTCAGACAGGCTTCCTAAAGTCCTTGTGATGTTTTCGGGGCTGTGGGACTCATTATGATCTCTGAGAGTAACCATGGAAATATATAATTAGACATTATTCAGGGTAGAACGACCCAGGTAGCGGGAGTCTCCGCGGAACTGTGGATTTAACCGTGCGAGGACATGCCTGAGAGCAGCTGGGGTTTAATTTCCCGCCGACTCAACAGTCCCAGCATGGAAGGCTGTAGAGGAGCCCACATCCAGGCCACGGGAGACTTGCTTTCTGGTCCCAGCTCTGCCCCTTTCGGCAAATGGTTTTAACCTCTCTGGAAACTGGGGCGAAGGGGCCCCTGAGTAATTTCAAATTCAGCACCAAGTACCTGCACGTGTGCTGTTTTGTACTCCGTTTACTTCTTTCAAGCAGTGGGCCCTTGTCAAATTTCTTCTTTCCATTAGAACGGCTGAGTGCACCAAAAATAGGGGGAGGGGAAATTCTGTGTTTGTTAAAAGATAACTATTTATTCTGTGCATCATGGATACAGAAGGAGATGAAGAGGCACTTTAAAATGTGCTTTAGGGGCTTCCCCAGGGGCTAAGACTCAAGTTCCCAGTACAGGGGGACCAGGTTCGATCCCTGGTCAGGGAACCATATCCACACGCCCCAGCTACAAGATCCCCCATGACACAACTAAGAGCCGACGTGGCCAAATAAAGAAACACTTTTTTGTTGTTCAGTCACTCAGTCGTGTTGAACTCTTTGCGACCCCATGGACTGCAGCACACCAGGCTTTCCTGTCCTTCACTATCTCCTGGAGTTTGCTCAAACTCATGTCCATTGAATCAATGATATCATCCAACCATCTCATCCTCTATCATCTTCTTCTCCTGCCCTCAATCTTTCCCAGCATCAGGGTCTTTTCCAATGAGTCAGTTCTTCACATCAGGTGGCCAAAGTATTGGAACTTCAGCTTCAGCATCAGTCTTTCCAATGACTATTCAGGACTGATTTCCTCTAAGATTGACTGGTTGGATCTCCTTGCAGTCCAAGGGATTCTCAAGAGTCTTTTCCAACACCACAGTTCAAAAGCATCAATTCTTCAGCACTTAGCCTTCTTCATGGTACAGCTCTCACATCCATATACGACTACTGGAAAAACCATAGCTTTGACTATACGGACCTTTGTCAGCAAAATGATGCCTTTGCTTTTTAATATGCTATCTAGGTTTGTCATAGTTTTTCTTCCAAGGAGCAAGTCTTTTAATTTCATGGCTGTAGTCACCGTCCGTGGTGATTTTTGGATGCCAAGAAAATAAAGTCTCTCATGGAGGAGACTGATAGGCTGCAGACCGTGGGGTCGCTAAGAGTCGGACACGACCGAGCGACTTCACTTTCACTTTCACTTTCACTTTCATGCATTGGAGAAGGAAATGGCAACCCACTCCAGTGTTCTTGCCTGGAGAATCCCAGGGACGGTGGAGCCTGATGGGCTGCCATCTCTGGGGTCGCACAGAGTCGGACACGACTGAAGCGACTTAGCAGCAGCAGCAGCAGCAGATGGGACTGGATGCCATGATCTTAGTTTTCTGAATGCTGAGTTTTAAGCCAGCTTTTTCACTCTCCTCTTTCACCTTCATCAAGAGGCTCTTTGGTTCCTCTTTGCTTTCAGTCATTAGAGTGGTATCATCTGCGTATCTGAGGTTACTGATATTTCTCCAGCCCAACATTTCTCATGATATACTCTGCGTGTAAGTTAAATAAGCAGGGTAGCAATACACAGCCTTGACATACTCTATTCCCAATTTGGAACCAGTCTGTTGTTCCATGCCTGGTTCTAACTGTTGCTTCTTGACCTGCATACAAGTTTCTCAGGAGGTAGGTCAGGTATTCCCATCTCTTTAAGAATTTTCCACAGTTTCATGCCAAAAGGAAAAATAAAAATGTTTTCTTAAATGTGGATGAAGTAAGTTCAGAGACTCAGGTTTTAACAAAACTGCCTAGGTGTCTTTACTTCCCAGAATATTCCAAATACTAAGTGGTGTGGTGGTTCCCAAGATGGGAACACAGTAAGGAAGATTCCCCAGCCTGTCTTCTCTGGCCCCACCAGCCCAGCAGTGTGTGCGCCCCAGTGTCTGTATCACCTGTCAGAAGGCCTCCTGTCGCAGAGTGTGTGCAAGGGATATGCAAGTGCCCGTGGGAACAGGAAGCCTGGGAACAGGCAGGGTTGATGCTTTGTCAAACCAAAAGCTTATACAATTTGAGAAACTACTTTAAGAAAGGTACAGAAAAGTCCTGTGTGTGTTTTACAAAAATATATGATTATGCGAATACATAAATAAAGACCCACTTTTAAATCAGGCCCAGGCTGCTTGACCATTTCTGTGTTCTCTGGAAAGACATTCCCACAGAAGTGCTCCGGATCTACTCAAGTTCAAGAGCTTCTGGAGGTAAGAACTATGCTTTTTTCAGCTCTCTGTAGCCATTGCTCTCTTCAGTAACCACTGTTTGTATCCAAGAAATATGCCAATATATAGTAGGCACTCAAATAATGGCTGATTGATGAAACACCTGAAGGGATGGACATCCCAGGGACAGAGGGGCCTGGTGGGCTACAGTCCATGGGGTCGTAAAGAGCTGGATATGACTTATCGGCTAAACAACAACAAGGTTTTAAGGATGGATGGATGGCAGAAAGGAACGGAGCGAGGGAGGGAGGGAGGGGGGAACCTGACTTGGTTTATTCTCTAAGCAGTAGAATCTTTAGAGTTTCTCATCACAGGAAGTTCACTTAATGGCAGCACAGAAGATTTATCAAGAATTTCTCTTTTTAAATTAACCTGAGCACAGCATAAAGGTCAGCAGTGAGTTACGTTCTTCAAAACACTCTGATGTGCAACAGAGAATCCAGCTTCTCTTCTTGGATCTGTCAAATCCACTCTTTTCTGCCTGGACCTTCAGGAACCCATCACCTCCCAGGTTCCTGCCCTGTCACAGGAAGCTGGGGCGACTCCACGCTGGGGACTCACATCAGAGCCTGAAACAACACTACCCTGAATGTGAGTTACATCCGTGGATAATCCAACCCACGGGAGCCTAGCAGGGAAAACGCGGGACACAGAGTCAGTAGCTGCACACAGCTGAGTCACCTGGGACACTCATTAAAAACACGTCCTCAAGTCCCACTCCAGACCAATGAAATCATATTACCTGGCAGAGAGGCACCAGCACAAGTGTGTATTAAAAGCTCCTTATGAGAGTACAACGTGCATCCACGTTGGGAAATTGCTGGGCTACAGAGGTGAACGCTGCTTCCAAGCTGCTGTTGTGGTTTAGTCACTCAGTCGTATCTGACTTTTTGTGATGCCACGTAGCCCGCCAGGCTTCTCCGGGCATGGGATTTCCCAGGAAAAGATACCAGAGTGGGTTGCCATTTCCTTCTCCAGGGGATCTTCCCAACCCAGGGACAGAGCCTCTGTCTCCTGCCTTGGCAGGTGGACTCTTTACCACTGAGCCCCCAGGGAAGCCCTTTCAAGAGCTGCCCTTAATTCCTTAGGTGAGCACAAGTAGGTTCATGACATTGTCTGGACCACAGTTTTCTCATCTGTGAAATATGTGGGATGAACAACATCATTCCTAATGCCCTATTTAGAGAGAAAACGGTTAAATCTCCATACATGGTGTATAACAGACACTTCTGTAGCTACCACAAAGGCAAGACTCTGGGGACTGCAAAGACACAGGTGTGGCCTCTGCCCTCGGGCAGTTTAGAAACAGTTCCAAATCCATTGGAGTAATAGGCAGAATGGCATTTGTTGGCTTGATGGATGGGTGGATAGATAGATAAAAGAGAGAGAAGAAGAGGAAGGAAGAGGAGAAGAAAGGGAGGAGGAGGAAGACGAAGGAAGGAAGGAAGGAAGAGATGTTTTCCTTCTGAAATACCCCACATATTATTGTGATTCCTTACCTCCCCTTCTAACTTGTAGCACTATCCTGATGTGAATCAGGAGAAAATAAAGCACACTGTCATGGAGGTTACAGGAAGATGTAAATCAAAATTTTAGTCTTGTGTTGTTTACTTTATGGACCTAAAGCACACAAAAGTCATAATTCTTGGCTCAAGAAACATGATCATCCAAGGCCCAGTGAAGTGAAGTCGCTCAGTCACATCCAACTCTTTGCAACCCCATGGACTGTAGCACACCAGGCTCCTCCATCCATGGAATTTTCCAGGCAAGAGTAATGGGGTGGGTTGCCATTTCCTTCTCCAGAGGATCTTCCTGACCCAGGGATCAAACCCGGGCCTCCTTCATTGCAGACAGATGCTTTACCATCTGAGCAACCAGGGAAGCCCCATACGTATGGCCCATGCCTTCTATTATTTCATAGGATTTAGATAAAATCCTACCTACCTAATAGGTAAAGAGCATCCATCACCTAACCCATGAGTAAGAACATGACCATTTACTTGACCTATGGCTCTTCTCATCCCATTCCCTTGCCTTCCCAAGTCCACTCACCCAGGTCCAGAAATGAAAATGACTTTAAGCTTTGTGTCTTTCAAACTTTCATTTTAGAAAAAAAGTTTCATCCTAACCCTGGTGATTGCCAGGAAGAAGTCTAGAAAGGGTGCATTGGAATTGCCAAGGAAGCCAGTGTCGGAGCCTCGGGAAACGCCATGGCAGTGGAGCAGTGAGGACCAGAGTCTGAACATCCCAGGTTGTACAGGGCACATTAGGTGAGGGCGAGAAAAGAGCGGCTGATAGAGACAGACACGCGAAAGAGCGGTAAGTAGAAGAAACATGGGCTTACATAAATCATCTGTTCTAGAGATGCAGAGGCTAAGACTCTGTGCTCCCAACACAGGGGGCCTGGGTTCAATCCCTGGTCAGGGAACTAGAGTCCACCTCCCACATGTGACAATGAAGATTGAAGATTCCACGTGCCAGAGGAGCCAAGTAAATAAATAAACACTAGAAATACTAAAGATGCAGAGACTTAAACATATTAAGAGGCTGAGGAGAAGACGTTGGTGGAAAGAAATTTGAAAATATAAGAACTGCCTTTCCTTGACAGAATAAAACCCTTCTGAATGGGGAGAATTTACACCCTCTCCCCTTAAGCTGGAAGTTGGGTAATCTTTTCTTGGAGTTCATTGGAAGTATCCTCAAGTCGCCAGCCTATTCAAAGGAGTTATTCTAAATAATCAAGTATGATTTCTGAGCTTTTCAGATCCAATATTTGTAAGTTTTATTAATACAGTATCACCCATTATTTCCTAGAGTCTGAGAATTAGAATCATATGGTGTCTGACCATCTCATTTTACTAAAGAGAAAACTGTCATCCTAGAACTTTATTCCACTTAGTCAAGGTGATAATAAATACTATAATAAATTAGTGATGATTCCCAGGCTTGTGAATTCCAGTTTAAAAACAGTCCATTCAGGGAGTTCACTGGTGGCCCTAACCACCTAACTGGTGGTTAGGATTCCAGGCTTTCACTGTCATGGCCCAGGTTCAAATCCTGGTTGGGGAACTGAGATCCCACAAGCCACATGGTATGGTCAATAAATAAGTAAAAATAAAAATAGTTCATTCACTCACTCAACATACACTGACCATACAAAACTCATACCAAATCCCTGTTCTTGTGGCTAATACAGGATGATTTCCACTAAACCAACCTGTCCTTACATGTTTATTTCAATGTCTCTTCAAAAAATAAAACAACAAATTCCCTGGACATTTTTAATAATGACTAGAGTCAATTCTTACCTCATTATGGCAGTGAAGTCTTTCAGCCTCCTTCAACTTAAGCAGTCTTAGCTTCCCAGGTGATGCTAGTGGTAAAGAATCTGCCTGCCAATGCAGGAGACATAAGGAACTCGGGTTTGATCCCTGGGTTGGGAACATCCCCTGGATGAGGAAATGGCAACCCACTCCAATATTCTTGCCTGGAGAATCCCATGGACAGAGGAGCCTGTAGGGCTACAGTCCATGGGTTGCAAAGAGTTGGACACAACTTAGCGATGAAGCCACACATGAAGTAATCTAGGTTTTGTCCTGCCGACAATGGAAAGTTATCAAAGTTTTTTAAGAAGTGACATGATGAATCAGGGTTGGCACCAAATATGTGTAATAATTGGCAGGTACCAGGACTGGGGAAAGAGTTCGTGCCCTCCAGATGAGAGTCTCCATTTATCTGGTGAGCTCTATTTCTGAATTTAATAAACCTTGAAAATGTTAACTTTCAATAGACATGTTAAAATGATCAGAGTCAACCAAAAAGGCCAAGAGATGTACAAATTCAGTTTTCACAGTCCTGCCCCAGCTTCAGCGGGATCCTGAGTCCTTGAAAGCACTTGGTATGCATTGAGTTGATCAAAAAACATCGGGGAAAACATATTTCATCTGTGGACATCATTTTTCTTTGGTACAGAGCGACTTTCACTCCTAACCAAAAAAAAAGGAAAAAATGAAAAGCAAAGTCTTCATATCAAAGCCTTATTGATTCTTTTCATTTACAAAAAAACTCAGTCATGCCTGTCTATTAAAAATAGAATGTCTAAGGGCCTGAACTTAATGTCGTGCCAAGAACCCAACTTTTCGCTGACTTCAAGGAGATTTTTTGGGTTGGAACAAAGCAGAAGAGGCCAAAAGAGGACTCAAAAGTCAAATCCCAGACCCAGGTCTTCAAAACCTGATTTTCTTATTCTCTCCCTACACTCCACACAGTGTGGAGTTGAAATATCACGCAGGAGGTATCAAAGGGCTTCATAAGAGATGCTGTTGTGAGTGACAGCAAGACAGTCAACAGATATTTGAGGACCTGTACTGTGCTGCATAACCCATGACTTTCAAACTACCTTTCCAGACTCATTGCCCATCACTCCCCCTACCTACACTATATGCCATCCAAAGTGCAACCTGCAGTCCAAACCCAAACATGGCATTGACCATAATATCGTCAAACCTCTGCCTACTTACCACCTTGTCCTACCATGTCCAGCCCAAACCACCTGAGATCAGTCTGTGCACACAGAAATTATGTATACATGTCAGCTTTACTGTTTGAGCCACCAGGGAAGCCCTTCTTCCATAATAATGGAAACTAACTCCACAAAGACACCAGGCCTTATTCACTTTGTACTTCCAGTACTCATCAATTTCCTTGAAAAAAAAATATAACAGGTGTTTCAAAAAGAATGCAGATAAAGAAAGGATGAGGTAAGCACTTCCCTGGTAGTCCAGTGGCTAAGACTCTGTGCTTCCAGTGCAGAAGCTGGGTTTGATGCCTGGCCAGGGAACTAGATCTCACATGCTGCAATGAAGATGCAAGATTCCTCAAGCAGCAACTAACACCCTGTGTGGCCAAATAAATACATTAAAAAAAAAAAGAAAGGATAAGTTAAACATAGATTCTGCTATCAACAAAGTCTCAAAGGAGAAGTAGTAACAGAATAATATACACAGAAATCTTAAGCAAAGTGATAAGCGTGATGAGAGATGTTTAGAGAAAGTCTTTAGAAGCAGGGACTAAAAAGTAGCTACTGAGGGAGAAGAAGAGAGGTGTGGTCACGGAAAGCTTCATGGAGGAAGTGGCATGTGAACCAAAGCTTGGAGGCTGTCTGGGGACTGAACCAATTAAACCAAGCAGCGCACCTGTAAGAGCTAAAGGCAGCATAAGCAAAACACCAAGTCCTTAATGAGAGCTAAATAAATGGCAGCTAATGAAATAATAGCAGTATATGTGCTCAGTCACTAAGTCATGTCCAAAAATTTATGACCGCATGGACCATAGCCTGCCTGGCTCCTCTGTCTATGGGATTCTCCAGGCAAGAATACTGGAGTGGGTTGTCACTTCCTGCTCCAGGGGATCTTCCCAACCCAGGGATTGAACCTGTGTCTCTTGCATTGGCAGATGGGTTCTTTACCACTGAGGCACCCGGGAAGCCAAGAATAGTCTAGCTAGTCTCAAATGGATATGTTAATGGTTAGTGCTTCCATTTCATTTCTTCTATACTTTATCTTGACTGGAGTCTCAGGCTGTATGAGTCTGAAATTGGTATGTCTCAACAGTGAAGAAGTCAACTTGTTAACAGTTTTTGTACAGACAGTCATACAGGATACTGAGCTCCTGGTTTGTTCAGCCTTGAGCTTTGCCTAGTTCCTAGAAGTTGGCTGAACTGGCAAGGCCGTTGCTGTGCTCACACTCTACGCTTTACAGCCAAGAGTCAGCTCAGATATTTATTCTCCCACCAAGGGGGCAGACATTCCTCCTTTCAACCAAATGCTCCTACCTCTAAATGAGGACCCCAAGAC
This sequence comes from Bos javanicus, assembly GCF_032452875.1. Taxonomy (NCBI): domain Eukaryota; kingdom Metazoa; phylum Chordata; class Mammalia; order Artiodactyla; family Bovidae; genus Bos; species Bos javanicus. The sequence continues at coordinate 6,174,991 of NC_083881.1, forward strand.
TCCCTTGCACTTTCATTTTGATGATCTTGATAATTAGCCAACAGGGACGCAGGGCTCTTGCTCTTCATATGAGATACACAACAGGGGTTCCACCTACTCCTAAAATGGCTGTGGCCTTTTTTCGACCCACATATGTTTACAAAGGAGCTGTGTCTTTCTCAGCTGTGAATGCAGTTCCAGCAAACATGGACACAGTTCTCCTGAAGGCTCCCTGCTCCTCCCTACAGTCCAGCCTCACGACACCAGCATGGTCTTGCTGACACCCAGACATCCTCAGGCCACTCCTCCGTTTCAAAGCCCTCTGGCATCCTGTCCTTTGCTGCAGCAGTTTTCAAAATGGGATCTATGGAGTCTAGAAATCCCTTAGCCTATGAATAACTTATTAGGGGGAGAAAAATGGAGGACAGAGCAGAGATATGGACTCTGAAATGACAGGTTTGCAGTTTAAAACCAGTTCAGTTCAGTTCAGTGGCTCAGTCGTGTCTGACTTTTTGAGACCCCATGTACTGCAGCACGCCAGGCTTCCCTGTCCTTCACCAACTCCTGAAAACCAGTAGCCCACTGCTTAAAAAAAAAAAAAAAAAAAAAAAGGTCAATAAAACTCACTGAAGATCACTCAAGCCCTTTGCAACCTTGCTGCTCTTCCCTCACCTCCCTAATCCATGGCCATGCCCGTGTACGCACTTAATGCTTCTACAAACTATCCTATGTCTCAGAAGTACTTGCCCAGGCGCACGTCAGTGACATCTGCTACATACACCCACCCGCACCCGACCCCACCCCTCCCCGGGACACTCATGTTCACGCTCTAACCCCCAGGCCACATGCCTTGTGCTCAGTCCATCATTCCTCAGCTCTCCCAGCAAAAATCCCCTGCTCCCTCCTCTCGACCTTCCCATTGACCTTCATACTCAGACAAGACAGAGCCTCCTCTGAGAACTTGATAGCTATTCTCCACAGTTACAAAGCTGAATAGAGAAGCCCAACGATCTTACAGAAATAATCATTATCAACTGTTTAAAAGAAAACAGTTCTTGTCACAACACGTGGCTCTATTCCTACCATCAGCTCTGGGTTCTTGTTGATTATGCCATGCCTGGCAAGCATCTCAAAAGGAAATTGTTTGCAAAATTAAATTGTAATTCTTACAAAGATACAGAATTCTGTGAGCTTAATAAAATTGATGTTGGGGAACTACTCAAAAGAACAGGATACCACTGACAAACGATGATCTATTAATAACTCAGAGACAGTTGTCAAGCAAAAGGATAAAATCTGTAGCTAAAAAACAAGAGTTTACTGTATAGCACAGGTAACTATATTAAATATCTTTTAATAACCTATAATGGAAAGGAATCTGAAACAGAATATACATGTGTATGTATAACTAAATCACTTTTGCTGTACACCAGAAGCCAATACAATATTGTGTATCAACTATACATCATTTGAAAAAAATAAGAAGAAATCTGCAAACTCAACGGGCAGTTCACAAGAGGTTTATATGAATATTGCAGAGTTAAAAGTAGCCATTGTTAAAATTAGGATTCCCTGGTAGCTCAGCTGGTAAAGAATCCGCCTGCAAGGCAGGAGACCCCGATTCAATTCCTGGGTCAGGAAGATTCCCCTGGAGAAGAGACAGGCTACCCACTCCAGTATTCTTGGGTTTCCCTGGTAACTCAGCTGGTAAAGAATCTGCCTGCAATGCTGGAGACCTGGGTTTGATCCCTGGGTTGGGAAGATCCCCTGGACAAGGGAAAGGCTTCCCACTCCAGTATTCTGGCCTGGAGAATTCCATGGACCGTGTAGTCCTGTGGGGTCACAAAGAGTCGGACACGACTGAGCAACTTTCACTTTCACTTTCCTTGTTAAAACTGGTGAATCCCTTAGAAAGCTGGACAGTTTAAATTCATAAAGATAAGCTAACTATTGTAACAAACAACCTCAAGATTCTCAGGAGCTTTACATGAACGCAAGTATGTTTCTCACTCAGGAGGTGGTCTAAGGTGAGAGGCCAGGGGTGAGACGGGATGGGAAGGAAGTCCTCCTCCAATCTGTTTCCATACATGTCTCCTAAGACCAGAGGTGGGCAAACTTTTCCTGTAAAAACTAGATAGTAAATCTTTTCAGCTTGCAGGTCACCTGGTCTCTGTCACAACTATTTAACTCTGCCATTGTTGCATAAAAATGGCCATAGACAATGCATAAATGAATGGATTTGGCTGTATTCCAGCAAAACGAAATTTACAAAAATAAGCAGCGGGGGACTTCTGTGGTCTTCCAGAGGCTAAGATTCCACATTCCCAATGCAGGGGACCTGGATTTGATTCGTGGTTGGGAAACTAGATCTCACTTGCACAACTAAGACCCAGTTCAGCCAAATAAATAAACAAATAAGTAAATGAACATGTTTTTAAAAAGCAGTAAGTCAGTTATGGACAACTGGCTACGGTTTACCGACTTCTGTTGTAGATCCTCTCTTTATTCAAAAGGTAGAGAGGAAAGACAAGACACACTTCATAAAGTTACTAGCACTTATACAGTCCATGCTAGAACATTAGCTCTAGAGATATTTCCTGTTTTCATCACTGATCTGAAATACACAGAGGAATCCATGCAGGTAATCAATCAATATCTATTCAATGAAATTACTGAATATGTTTATTATAATAAGATTTTGAAAAGCAAAATGAAGATTTGATAATTTTGCTCATTCTAAAAATTAAAAATAGTAGCTAATGTTTATTGACTGTTTAACATATACCAGGTACTGTTCTAAATCAATTATGTGTAATATGCCATTAAGTTTCTCACAACCCTGAGAAGGAAGTTTCATTATTTTAACCTTTTTCTTTTTTTCAGATGAGAGAACTAAGTCACAGGAAGGGTGGTCATAATTTCAATTATAACATAACTGAATCATTATAAGTAAAATGTATTTACTTTCAAAATTTTGAATTTTATGTTGCTAAATCGAAATAGCATTGAAAGCCTTTTTCTACCCAACTTACATTTTCTTCTAAAAGTAAATTCTCCTTGGGTGTCTTTCTCTTGGTACCAATTATTCTTCCTTACTGAATGCCTTCTATGATGGTTTATAAGTGTGTCTGTTATCAATTGATTGCCTCTTGAGTGCAAATTAATTCTTCAGTACCAATTCTGAAAAAAAAAAAGGGAGGGGGCGGAGCTGAGCGCTTTAACTATTTTTTCCCCATTGTGAACTTGCCAACAGAGGGCGCTGAAGAGACCTTGCAGGAGGAAGGAACTCTTAAGCCAGCTCCAGCTGCAAGGTGGCTTCCAGGCACCTCCCAGGGCTGTTCAAGGATGACTTAAAAGAAAAATGGAATGTAAAATACTGACATACAGTTCATGCACAAGCAACCTCGTATCCCTCTCTTAATAAGTAATTATACCTGATTTCAGTACTGTGGAGGATTAGCAACAGAACGTGGGGATAAAAAGGGCGTAGAAAGATTTTTTTTCTCTCCCCTCTGTTATTTTAGAAGGAAAAATACCATTGCCCCACAAAACAAATATTTATCTCCTTTACTAAGATCATAAATTTACAGGTCAATGAACAAACATTCCCTATGTAGTCCTTTTGTCTCCAGAGAAAAATAGAATCAGAATCACGTATTCGAAATATTTTGTCCTGTAACCTTACTTTGCCAGACTTCCATTCATCTGGGAAAAAAGATTTGGAGGTTGAATGTTGTCTCATTTTTATCAGGAGACTGCTTTTGTGGAATAAGAAAAACTAACGAGGTATTCAAAATGTGTGGCAATTATTTATCAAACTTGCAAAGCAAATCATTTCTGATCATCAAAGTAACAACAAAAGTTAAGAGGTATAATTCACACACTACAATGAGGAAATGTAGCTCAAAGAGTTTATGAAATTTACCCTATAGCACAAAGATTAATAGTGACACATCCAGGATTTGAACCCCAGATGCAATTGGCCCAGAACAGACATTTTGCTCTGACACTATCACACTTCTCTCGCAAACTGTCAATGACAATAACACTTGATGAAACCGGATCATAAACCCAGGTCTACCTGACTCCATAGCAAACACCTTCTCCATTATAAAGGGCAGAGGATGGGAGGTGAGGTGGGCAGGAAGTCAGAACCAAGCACAGATATTTATCATGCACTAAGTCAAGAAGTTTGGTCACAAGTGACAAGATTCTAAGACCAATGAGCTCAGCAAGTTGCAATGAAGAGAATTTATTGACTCATGGCACTGGCAAGCCCTGGGACAAAGCTGCCTTCAGGCACAGCCCTGGATAAGGGTTCAGGAATGACTGTAGCTCCCTTTCTGTCCACTCATGCCCATCTCTGCTTCCCTTTGGTGACTGGCTTTATTTTCTAATTATAGTCAAGTTTTCTCCATGCAGTAGTCAAAATAGCCACCACCAGCCCCACGCCTCCATGTTTACTGCCCTTGATTCAAAAGAGAAAATTTCTCATCTACTGCCAATATGGAAAATTCCAGGAAGGTCCTCAACTGCTGAAAATCACTAGATTCCTCTAATTACTTGGGAGTAGAGGGAGGAGGGGTACCCTAAACCATGAAATGTTGACCAGAAGTTGTCACTACATCCCTAATACCCCCTGCATCTGAGCCAGAATTACATAATTCTAATGTCCCCAAAATTGAATATTCTAAGAGGTAAAACATGAAACATTTTCATACAGCCAACAGACAAAATCAGCTAAATGACAATCACATTGTTTTGTTGTAGAAGTGACATCATCAAGGTTTCATCCAATAGAAACCAAACAAAATATGAAGTATTAACTGTGTCTCACTGAGAATTCTACCATCTCTATATCGGGTTGAGCTTTGCCAATCGTGACTCCTTGGCTTATTGTGCGAGCTTCAATATTATAAAGTGTGTGCAATATTGTGTGATGCTATTTTTGCCCAACTGTGAACTCCGGGAGTTGGTGAGGGACAGGGAGGCCTGGCGTGCTGCGATTCATGGAGTCGCAAAGAGTCGGACACGACTGAGCGACTGATCTGATCTGATCTGATCTGTGATCATTTTGATCTTTTTTTTTGTTTTTTACTGCCTCTGATGCATCATGAAATATTCTACTGTGAAATAGCAAACACAGAGTCCCTCTTTAGAGTCCCTCTTGGAGAAAACTCTTGAGAGTCCCTTGGACTGCAAGGAGATCAAACCAGTCAATTCTAAAGGAAATCAGTCCTGGATATTCATTGGAAGGGCTGATGCTGAAGCTAAAACTCCAGTACTTTGGCCACTTGATGGAAAGAACTGACTCATTAGAAAAAACCCTGATGCTAAGAAAGATTGAAGACAAGAGGAGAAGGGGACAACAGAGGATGAGATGGTTCGATGGCATCACCAACTCAATGGGCATGAGTTTGAGCAAGCTCCAGGAGTTGGTGATGGACAGGGAAGCCTGGAGTGCTGCAGTCCATGGGATCACAAAGAGTCGGACACGACTGAGTGACTGAACCGAACCGATTGAAGCAAACATATGTGGACCATCAGTTCAGTTCAGCTCAGTCACTCAGTAACGGATATGGACCATAATAGATGCATATCAAGTTTAAATGGCCAAATTGCTATATTTAAGAATTACCTGAGCACAAGGACTTCCCAGGTGTCGCAGTGGTAAAGAGTCTGCCTGCCAATGCAGGAGACACAGGAAATGGGAGTTTGATCCCTGAGTTGTGAAGATCCCCTGGAGTAGGAAATGGCAACCCATTCCAGTATTCTCACCTGGAAAAGCCCATGGACGAGTTACAGTCCATGAGGTCACAAAGAGTTGGACATGACTGAGCAACTAACACACAGCACATTTGGCTAATTCATCCAGGGGAGTAGTTAACGATACATGTCCTTTGAGGACTGATGTTCCTTTCCTCTGCACTTCTAATGCTCTGATTCTGTTACTATTAGATAATGCAGTACAGCATGGGGCTCGGGCTTCTCTGGTGGCTCTGACAGTAAAGAATCCTCCTGAAATGAGGGAGACCTGGGGTCAATCCCTGGGTTGGGAAGATCCCCTGGAGGAGGGCATGGCAACCCACTCCAATATTCTTGCCTGGAGAACCCCATGGACAGAAGAGCCTGGCAGCTACAGTCCATGGGGCCGCAAAGAGTCAGACTCGACTGAGCACTCACGCACACTCAGAGGACTTTGTTCCCATCCTGGGAAGCCAGTATGCCTTTAATGCTGGATGATTCTCACCTCACATGAACTGACATCTAAAAGGATATCCTAAGCTTGGATACATGCTTGTTTACATTAAACCAACACTTCTGAAAGCATGTTCATATTCTGTGGGGGCACACGCCCTCAATATGATAAATCTAAAAAAGGTTCAATGACTAAAAGCATACCTTCTCTGAGATAATGATAATGTGAAATAGTAGATAAAAACTCTCTGAGAACTGTAATTAAGAGGAACTATTTAGCTTTTCTGAAACCATGTGTCTTCATTTGGATGTCCCCACAGGCAAAGTCTGAGACATAGATTTGCACAAAGAGTTAGAAAGGTGACCACGGGAATCGGGGTGGACAGAAAAGTAAGATTCGGATGGAGGCAAAGGTGATAAATGTTACATTATGGAAGTGGTTCCCACTACGGTTACCTGGGGGTTGGTCTCCGGAGGGCTCCCTACAAGGGATGGTGGGAAATGCCCTCAGAGTTTTCCATCTAAATTCAGGAAGCCAGCATTTAACCACCACCTCCGATCCTCTATTGCTGAGGGTTGATGCCCTAAGCACTAACCCTCTTACACGCCTGCTGACCTTCACACAGGACAAGGGACCTGGTGCAGCGTAGGGGAGACCATGGGGCCAAACCACAGAGGAGAAGCACAGCGCGCTACTGTAGGGGCTGAAGGTCGGACCCCAAGCACGGAACTGTGTACCGAGGATGTGCTGAAACCAAAGGTGGAAAAGAGAAAAAAACACAGATTTTTTTTTTTTAATCTGCTTACATATTATATTTCCCCAAATATTTTGAGAGTAGAGTCCTTGCTGTATGAAGCATCTTTTAACATCACACACAGTTTGGAAAATGTTCAGATCGACCATTATGTAGAAAAGAACCAATAAGGGTAGATTTCCAGAAGAGCAGAGAAAGAACCTCTGAAGATGTCCTCTTCCACAAAGCCAACAAGAGCACTGGCAAAAAAAAAAAAAAAAGATCAAATCATAGGTTTCAAAATTCTTTAAATTAACAAATTTCTTATAATAAGCCAAGGAGCATTTACTCAAGGAAAAAAAAACAGCTGAATCTTGGAAAGAATCGGGAGTTTTGTGAGATTTTAACTTGCTCTATTTCCATCCTTTCTTCTCCGCTCCGTAGGGACCTTGAAAACCAACTGAGCAGTCTTGACAGCTGGGCAGACAAGCAGCCTCGCAGACACTGACGGGTCTGGGGCTCTTCTGCAGTCCCACCCCCATCACATTGCACGATTTCTCTTGTCCAGCAGCTCCCTGGAAAAGCCCGATTATTTGACCTGAATCAGAGCTCATATAATGAGAAAAGTTCTATCCCCAGGGTATTTGTCAAAAACAATCAGTGGTCAAGAGGATGAGAAAACAAGCCAGACTCAAAGAAAATATTTGCCAAAAACATATCTGAAAAAGGACTGTTATTCAAAATATACGAAGAATACTTAAAACACAACAATAAAAAATGAGTAACTGAATTAAAAATGGGCAAAAAATTTGAGCCATCCAATAGCAAAGAAGATGTACACGTGGAACATGGAACTGTGCTCAATGTTATGTGGTAACCTGGATGGGAGGGGAGTCTGGGGGAGAATGGATACATGTGTATGTATGGCTGAGTCCCTGTGCTGTCCACCTGAAACTATCACACTGGTCATCGGCTCTACTCCAACATGAAATAAAAATATTTAAAATAAAATAAAATGGATAGCTTTTAACAAAAATTATTTCACCTCCAAAGAAAAGTATCTCATACCCAGTAAAGAAAACAATCAATAGAAACTGTCCACCAAGCAGCATGGATATGCTTACTAGATCTTCCCATCAGCTGTTTAAATCAGTTATTACAGTGTATTCAGTGTGCAGTGACGAGAAGCAGATCTGTGATTACTGGTGGATGGGGAGGTGATGAAGAAGGACTCCAAGGGGCAGGAGGATGCTTGGGAGGTGGCGAATGTCTTCACATTGCTGACTGAGGTGGTAGACTCATGGACATATATGTGCGATAGATTTTATTCGTGCTAGGTCACTTCAGTCATGTCTGACTCTATGCGACTCCATGGACTATAGCCCACCAGGCTCCTCTGTCCATGACATTCTCCAGGCAAAAATACTGGAGTGGTTGCCATGCCCTCTTCCAGGGGATCTTCCTGACCCAGGGATCGAACCCAGGTCTTTTATGTCTCCTACACTGGCAGATATTATATGTCTCCTACATTGAGAGCTCCAGAAAAAAAACATCTATTTCTGCTTTACTGACTATGCCAAAGCCTTTGACTATGTGGATCACAACAAACCGGAAAATTCTTAAAGAGATGGGAATACCAGGCCACCTGACTTGCCTCCTGAGAAACCTGTATTCAAGTCAGGAAACAACAGTTAGAACTGGACATGGAACAACAGACTGGTTCCAAATTGGGAAAGAAATACATCAAGGCTGAATAAGAAATGCTGGGCTGAATTCCAGCACAAGCTGGAATCAAGATTGCTGGGAGAAATATCAATAACCTCTAATATGCAGATGATACCACCCTTAGGGCAGAAAGTGAAGAAGGACTAAAAAGCCTCTTGATGAAAGTGAAAGAGGAGAGTGAAAAAGTTGGCTTAAAACTCAACATTCAGAAAACTAAGATCATGGCATCTGGTCCCATCACTTCGTGGCAAATAGATGGGGAAATAGTGGAAACAGTGGCTGACTTTATTTTGGGGGGGTCTTCAAAATCACTGAAGATGGTGACTGCAGCCATGAAATTAAAAGATGCTTGCTCCTTGGAAGAAAAGCTATGACCAACCTAGACAGCATACTAAAAAGCAGAGACATTACTTTGCCAACAAAGATCCGTCTAGTCAAGGCTGTGGTTTTTCCAGTAGTCATGTATGGATGTTAGAATTGGACTATAAAGAAAGCTGAGCACCAAAGAATTGATGCTTTTGAACTGTGGTGTTGGAGAAGACTCTTGAGAGTCCCTTGGACTGCAAGGAGATCCAACCAGTCAATCCTAAAGGAAATCAGTCCTGAATATTCATTGGAAGGACTGATGCTGAAGCTGAAACTCTAATAATTTGGCCACCTGATGCAAAGAACTGACTCACTGGAAAAGACCCTGATGCTGGGAAAGATTGAAGGCAGGAGGAAAAGGGGATGAAAGAGGATGAGATGGTTAGATGGCATCACCGACTCAATGGACATGAGTTTGAGTTAGCTCCGGAAGGTGGTGATGGACAGGAAAGCCTGGCATGCTACAGTCCATGGGGTCACAAAGAGTCAGACACGACTGAGTGACTGAACTGAACTGATACGGGGGCTGGTTTGGGCAGATACTACAGGATTTTTTTTTAATTATGAAAGTATGATAACACATTTACAGAAGTCCTGGAAAATACCCAATAAGGTTACATATAGTTCCACTGTATATTACAATTATTTTTTAGTATTAATAGATAAATTGAAATTTCTAGCTGGAGTTTCAATATCAAACTCTTCTATATTAATAGAGTGAATATACAGAGAAGTAGAAGGATATAGTAGATCTGAAAGGCACTATGAATCAAATCAACAAAACCAAGATTTACACAATTGTTCACACAACAGTAGGATACAAAGTCTATTCAAGTTCCCATAGACTTATAAACCAGGAGACACTGGAACATATCCAGGGACATAAAACAAGGTGCAAAAATGCTATGGTCTAAAGGATTAAGTCAAGATTCCGAGCCCCCAGAATGGATGAATCCAGGTAAGGCAGTCCCCTGCAGAGCCCTGAGACACGGCCCTGTTTTGCCCTCTGTTGCCCTGCACATGTGAACTTTCACTGGAAGGACTGATGCTGAAGGTGAAGCTCCAATACTTTGGCCTGTGATGCGAAGAACCGACTCATTGGAAAAGACCCTGATGCTGGGAAAGATTGAAGGCAGGAGGTGAAGGGGACAACAGAGTTGTTTGGCATCACCATGGTTGGATGGCATCACCGACTCGATGGACATGAGTTTGAGCAAACACTGAGATACGGAGAAGGACAGGGAAGCCTGGTGTGCTGCAGTCCATGGGGTCCCGAAGAGTCAGACAAGACTGAGGGACTGAACAGCAACACAGCTGGTAGCTGGACTGTTCAGATGAGTCTGAGATTCTGATACACTGCTCCCTCCTCGTGCCAACGGAGAGCCAGCTGCTTTTGCAGCTCCAGGAGCTCCTGGGATGCAAGGCCACGCCGCCTCCTGCCCACCCCACTGCCTTCCCCCCGATTCCCTGCAGCCAAGAATCCACTCTGCTGCCTCAGAAGCTCGAACTAAAAACACCCCACGGCCTGGCTCTGGACTGTGAAACCCTGCCCCCAGGAGCTTCTATTACTTTCCTTGCTTTCTCTTGAAAAATAGGATTTGCCATTTTTCAGTTCTGCAGAGGCAGAAACGAGAAGACACTGGCGGAAGCTGTCACCCGGAGGATCTGAATAAGATGTAAGGTTTTGTCTCCCCGAGAGTGGCTAGATTCAGCACCTGTGTTCTCTGCTCCTGCGGTGAGCCAGGCTCTGGGAGGGACAGAGAGGTGAGCAGGGAGCCTTCCAGCCCCCAGGGAATGTGTAAAGCCATGTCTGGAAAAATGTGTTGTTAAAAATGAAGGACAGAGGGGCTATATGTATACTGATGGCTGATTCACTGTTGTTGTACAGCACAAACTAACACAACATTGCAAAGCAATTACACTCCAATTAAAAAAGAAAAAACTAAGGGAAAAAGCAGTGCTTTGATGACCCAGAACAAGTCTGGAATATATTCGGGCCTTGCAGTCAAAAGCAGCCACTTCCTGAAACCCTGCAAGAATGGCAGGGAATTTTTTCTCTCTCGGTTTTTAGTTGGAATATGGTTGCTTTACAATGCTGTGTTGGTTTCTGCTGTACAACGTGCATCAGCCATAAGGATACATGTATCCCCTCCCTCCTGAGCCTGCCTCCCACCCACTCACTAGGTCATCACAGAGCCCTGGGCGGAGTTCCCTGTGCTCCACGACTTCTTCCCACCAGCTGTCTATTTTAAACATGATGGTGTATACATGTCAACGCTGCTCTCTCAGTTCATCCCACCCACTCCTTCCCCTGTTTTGTCCACAAGTCCAGCCTTATGTCTCCATCTCGATTCCCGCCCTGCAAATAGGTTTGTCAGTACCACCTTTCTAGATTCCATATATATGCATTACTGTATGATACTTCTGACTTCAGTCTTTAACGGGCTCTAGGTTCATCCACCTCAGTTCAATGTATTCAATGAAAACCTATGAAGACAAGGAGGTGAGAGGAGAGGACAGCAATGAGCGGGCGGACTAAACTTCAGACGATGGAAAGTCTTTTTACTAACCTGCCTGGAGAGGTACCAGCGGGAAACATGCTGTGCTAACTGGGCATCCAAATTCTAGCCCCTTCTTTGCTTGATAAAGAAGCCAGTTTGGTTTGCAGCAGAAAAACGCAGGTCAAGGAATCATACTGAAGTGGGTTGCCCTTTCCTCCTCCAGGGGATCTTCTCAACCGAGGGATCGATGCCACGTCTCTTGCATCCTCTACATTGGCAGACAAATTCTTTGTACTGAACCCCCAGAAAGCCCTAAATACGTGATATGTGATTCCAATATTGTTTTCAAAATTTTGCATTTTCTAACATATATACACATGCATAAACTTATACAAAGGTATGTATGTAATTATAGAAAGAAAATCAGAAAGCTCTATAGAGTTAAACACCCAACTGTTAACAATGGATATCTTTCAGCAGTTCTTACAAGAAAAATTTTAGGCCATTATTTGTGTTTTCAAATATATCCTAAATTTCACTTTTATACTACTTTAATTATAATGAATCTTGTTATATAATCAAAAATAATATCTAAAAGTGGAAACAAACAATACTTAAAACACTTACGGCAGTGTTTAGGTTATAACGGGTATTCCTTGAAGGTCTGATCCTCTTATAGACATTTGAAGCAAGAACAGAGAACAAAATTAAGTGATTCATCTTCAGATCAAAGTTATGAACTTAATCCTATTCTCTCCATTCTCTGATTAACTTAACTTGAACCTACTAAAGAAAATACGTGTTTTATTGATCTTTGAATCTCATGTAGCCCAGTATCTGGCCGATAGTCAGTACTGCATAAACACAGCAAGAAAAATGAATAAGTAAAGAAATATCCTCATGTAGAAAGTAGTCTTCAGAGGAATCTGGAAAGCAAGGAAGGGAGGGTACCACTGTGCCCAGTGCTATTTCAAGGTGCTTCATTTACGTGTCCCATTTATCTCACATTTGCTGTCATTACATCCCTCTTACAGATGAGGAAATGGGGATCCAAGGTTAAGCTGCTTGCAGAAGTTCGTACAGACAGCCAGGGGTGGAAAAGAATGGACAGCAGCTCTGTCCGACTTTCACATCTGTTCTTTTCCTCCACCCCTGAAACCTGGCCTGCAAATGCATGCAACTGCTGCTGCTGCTGCTGTTTAGACACTATGTCGTGTCTGACTCTTTTGTGACCCCATGGACTGTAGCCCACCAGGCTCCTCTATCCATGGGATTTCCCAGGCAAGAACACTGGAGTGAGTAGTCATTTCCTCCTCTAGGGAATGTTCCTGGCCCAGAGATTGAACCCGTATCTCCTGCATTAGCAGGCACATTTTTCACTACTGAGCCAACAGGGAAGCCAAAGCATGCACTCGTGGGGGTTAAAAGCCAGCCTGATCATTCAGTCTTTACTGTGGTCACAATACCAAGCAGTACAGATGTGGGTCCTGATGGTCCAGAGGCTCCCTGATCAGGAAGGAGCTTGCAGAGACACAACCACCCCCTCCCCCCCAGGGAATGGGGTGGAGCGGCAGCTCTGCTCCGCTGAAGAAATTCAATGAATTTCCATCCAATCCCTTAAAGTATCCTTTTCTCCTCTCAGAAAACTTGGCAATCAAAGAGACAATACCAAGAGAAGCAATGGGCTTGGGAAGGTCAGTGGTGCTAAAAAGCCCAGAACCTTCCTCCATTAATGCCCTAATTGTTTTTATCACCTAGTTTTCACTCAAACGTCAAACTTAATCTCTGCCTTTCTCCTCTCCCAGGTCACAGATGTTTAATATTCCTAACTAAGGCATAATGAAGCTTTTTATGTCACTGCAATATTTAGTCTCTTTAAAACATGATTAGCTCCATCCATTGTGCAATGCAGGGATGACCAGAAATTCTAGAGATGGGATTCTATTAGGCGGATATTATTACCAAGTCGAGCCGAAAGGGAAATTAAGCCAGGTGGCAAAGTTCAGTGGTGATAAACTGCCCTGCCAGCTTGAGGTTGACTGTCTGTGAAACTTGGGGAAAAAAAAATAAGTAGAGGATTGGGGTATTAAGAACTTTGGGAAGTTATGATTTTACAATTTTTTGAAAGTCTGCTTCCCAAGTGAAAAAATACATATATATTCTTTAATGTTCTAGAGTAGTAAGACTTTTTAAAGAGTAACTTCCATCTGTGTTCTTCTGAACTGTAGTGTTCATTTTGAGTGGTTCATTTGGTAAAAATAAGTTCACAAATCAATGGATAGGCAATTGCTCATAAAACATCACTGAAAAATGTAAAGTGCATTCTTGCTTTTGTGCAAAAAAAGCATGAGGCTGCACCTACCATTTCTTTTTCTTATTTCTCAAAAATAACATGCAGCCCCAAGCCCATGATAAAACACAGAATATCTTTAAAGCATATCAACAGACCATGCAAGGAAGAACTGATAAAACTGAGCTGAACACACTCCAGGGTTCTTTGTGGCAATTACTCCAATTTTAAACATTTCATCCCAGACTTGTCACTTCAGTCTTTACCTAGGAATTCACTTCTTTATTTTTGTCTCCCAGTTGTCCATTCCATCGATGACTTTAAGCTTGAAATAACCCCATGAAGAAGAATTAGGACTATATCTGACATTTCTTCTGAATTACAAGTCAAAGGAAATGCTACAGAAATAAGGGGGAATACAGGGTCCATGAAGCATTTTTATAATTATCAAGGTGAAAACACTGGCTTCTGATTTTTGTCAACTTGCTAAAATAATAATTAAAATTCTAATAATTATATGAGCATTGCTCAGCATCTACGATGATTATTTTAAGTTGTTTTCATTAGATATGTCATATGATGAATTAAACATATTGCCTTATAGCACACCACTCTTGATTACTGGAATAAATGCCATATAGTCATGCTGTGATTTTTTTTTAATGTTTTGCTGAATAGTTTCTTAAAATTTTATTTAGGATTTTCTATTATTATGCATAGGACTTCCCAGGTAGTACAGTGGTAGTAAAAAATCTGCCTGCCAATGCAGGAGACTCAGGTTCAATCCCTGGGTCGGGAAGGTCCCCTAGAGGAGGTAATGAAAACCCACTCCAGTGTTCTTGCCTGGGAAATCCCATGGACAGAGGAGCCTGGCGGGCTACAGTCCATGGGGTCACAATGAGTCAGACACGACCGGGCAACTAAGCATGCACACATTATCATGTATGGCATAATTCATTGCTGGAGGATATAGGCACAGCTTGTGTGGCACCATCAGGAAAGGATTTTTGAACCTTTGCCCCTGGTTCCCTCTGAATTTTCCCTGAGTATCTTTTTCCTTTGCTGATTTTGCCTTGTGTTATTTTGCTGTGATCAATTACCCCAAGTGCTTTGGAGGACTGGCTAAAGAGAGGTTAGTTGGGGATGTACTTAGTGGGGATTTGTTGAGATACATTTATTTGATTTGTTGTGCTGCCATTTATAGTTATTGCTAACCATCCTGGTAGAGGACTAGCTCTCAGAAGTCTTCACGGTGCCAATTACCCCACACAGCTGAAGATGCAGAGTGTGACCTGGAAGGAATCCATCCTCTAGTCCCTGGAACTGGATCTATGTGGCTGGTGGGAAAGAAACAAGGTTTGAAAAGTACACAGCCAGAAGCCAGAAGGTTCCAAGGGCTGAAGATATTTCCAGTCTTCAACTAAGTTTGTTTCTCCTTCTCAAGTCAAAACAGAAGTTCTCTCCATCAGCAATATGCCCAAAATCACAGTAGTTATAATTATAAATGTACTCTACCTGTTTTTCTTTTGTGATGGGAATTGTACAAAATAGAATTTATCAAAATTCTTGTGTGTGTAGAGTAGAAACCAGTATCAGAACCAGAAACAGAATAACAACCAGAACAAATGTGTCTGTGTGAGAAGTTGTGTGTTTTATGCATCCTAACATATTGGATTGTGTCTACCACATCCAATACATCTCGTCCTGAGGAAGTCTGCTGGTTCTGGATGAAAGAGAAGACAAAACTGTCAGTGACACAGCAGAGCAGCCTGAGGAAAAACGTGACGTTTCCCTACGCGTTCATCAGTACGTCTGCTACTGGATGTCGCAGAAAGAATAATTGGATTACACTATTAAGTAGCTCAGTACAAAGTAAGAGGCAATTTTAAAAGCATTTGAATTCCTCTTGTGTATGCTTTAATTTCAGATTAATTTTATACATTTTAAGAAGTATTGATCAAAGCAAAATGAAAATGTGATGGAAAATATCTTAGTAGAAGCAAAAAAAAAAAATTAAACAGGCCAAGACGGGCAGAATCTTTATGTCAAAAACTCTATTATTATATCACAACAGAAATTAAAAATTCTGACGGACAGAGTCAGAAAGATGAAGAAAAGAATCCTAGTAACCAAAGGATGAAAATAAAACGACAACTGAAAAAATAACAAAAGTGTGAAAATCAGGACACCTCCAAAGAGAAAACTGAAGGGAGAAGAAAATAAAAGTGAAATAAGACACAAGTTGTACCAGTGGCAAAGCTGGCATGAAGGCCATCCTGTCCTGTGAGCGTGCCCTTGTCTTGTTGCTCATACATCATGGCCCATTAAGAGAGGGAGTCAATGTTGTGCTTTTTTCATTTTCCATTTTTATATTTCACATAGAAGTGGGAAAAAAATAAGTGAACAAATCAAACCAAAGATAAACCCTTAGATACAAAGAGCACAGTGGTTACCAGAAGGGGAGGGGTTGGGGGAGGGCCATATGGGTCAACCAAATGGTGAGAGGTTGACACTAAATTTTTGGTGGTGAAAACATGCTAGAAATATAATGCTGTACAGATGAAACATATAACGTAATAAATCAATGCAACTGCAATTATAATTAATAATAACATCCAGGTGGGGAAAAGAGAGATAAATCAAATAAACCATCCCCTAAATACTACTTCATTATTTGTAGGTTCCACTTGGGATGTGGGCTGCCCAGATGAACCTATCTGCCAGTGCAGGAGTCGTAAGAAACATAGGTTCAATCCCTGGGTCGGGAAGATCCCCTGGAGGAGGGCATGTCCACCCACTCCAGTGTTCTCACCTGGAGACTCCCATGGACAGAGGAGCCTGACAAGCTACAGAGTCAGACACGACTGAAGCAACTTAGCACACACGCACTTGGGATGCAGCCAACACTGAGATGTGACTGGTATTATGTGCTGGTCTTCTAATAAAAACCCTATGAGAAAATTTTAAATTTTTTGCCAACAACCTATGACTTCATTCAACCAAGTGAAACAAGTTTGAGGCCACTGTAGCCAGCCCTTGAATCTTATCCATGGTCAGTCACATGAAAACACGGCTACTAAGGAGAACAAAGGGCTCCACGTGCGCTTTTAAAACATTTAAAAATAGCACAATGTGTGCATTGAGCGTCTCACTGCCTTAAACCTATTGAAGAGAAAGCTGCCTCCATGGTGCTGAGGTTGTTGATAGCTTTGGTATTCTGCTACATTAAATGTTTTCTTTTCAGGTTTGAATTGTAGATGTGTTATTTTATCCACACAAACCAACTTGGATTTTTCTTTAAAGATTTTAAGGGTGATAAAATGACCTGGCTGTTATAAAGCTATTCTAGTCTTGCACATGGACATAAAGACATTAAAAGGACTCCGACATACATTTTTCAAGACTCAGAAGACAAACCTGAGCACAAAGAAAACGTAAAAAAAAAAAAACTATTCAAAAGTTGATAAAGCTTCAATACACCATTTCCAATGCAATCTTAAAAGGCATTTTGGAATGTTTCAATAAAACATAAGAAATACAGGCACCTGAAATGATGTTTAGGAAGAGTACCTTCTTTTATCATCTTTATTTGTTAAGGAAATGAGAGGAAATGCAATTAAAAATTAATGAAAATAAAATGAAAAAATGTAGGAAAGAATGTGGTAGAAATCAATCTGACATTTAGGAGTGAATTATAACAAATACAATGGTTCAGTTCAGTCGCTCAGTCCAGACCAACTCTTTGTGACCCCATGAATCGCAGCATGCCAGGCCTCCCTGTCCATCACCAACTCCCAATGTGGTTATCCACTAGATTGTTTGATATTTTGATCAATCTAAAGGATTTGATCATCTGAATAAGTTGGGAAGATATTCAAATATCTGGCTTCTCTGAAATAAAACACTCACATTAATCAAGGTTCTACAAAACTCAAAACAAACTATGACAGGAGGAAATCATTGACAAGCTACCTCATAAATCAGTCATTCAAAGATAATTTAGTATTTAGTTACACAAGGAAACTTACAATGCCTTTATATGTTATACCCCATCTAAGAAAGACATTGGATACAGTTCTTCCTGAAATTGACAGCAATTCTAAAAACCTACAGGACAGGACTAGCAATCGATGATCAATAAATGGTAATAATTCTTAACGTGATTTTTAGCAAACTATTCTCCTATGTATCTCTCTCTTTCAACCATATTTTAAATGTCTTGGAAGGTCTGAGTCATCCATAGTTACTTATCCTTCTTTTCTCAATGCCAAGCACAGTGCCTGGTTCCTGATAATTAATAAACACTTGTACAGTAAGGTCAAGTAAGCATTGGGAACACACAGAAAGTGGGGTTTTGCTGCACTATTTTCTCCCAACACAAATGATTATCTGGAAATATCACGGCTCTGTGTTTGGCCACAGGCTTTGCAGAGGGCAAGCCTGAACACAAGGTTTCTTCCAGCAGGACCAGCCTTCAGCTGGCCTCTCAGCAAATAAGGATATTCAGTTACTATGATTTAGTACCATCTGGTACAGAGTCCAGGGAGGTGCATCTTCATGGAGGTGAGAGAGAAGACCCTGTGAGCCACACACACAGCACACCCTGAGGAAGTAGCCACAGCCACAGCCAGTGGACAGGCCAGGACCAGCCAAACACCCAAGAAGGAGGCTCAGAGGGCACAAAGAATAAGAAAGACTAACCGCGGCGGCCGGTAAGCCCCAGCGCAGTGCCGGTGTACTCTAGATTGGTTCTCATCTCTTAGTTTCCACGTTTCTCCCTGCGTGCTTCTCATTTACTTTGTTCACCGTCCATGGTGCTTTCCCATTACCTTGTTTCACAGGGCAGCCCTGAATGTTCTAAGCCGTGGCCCGCGGTGCCCCTGACAAGGTGAGGCAGTGCAGGCGAGCCTCAGCCTCCAGCTGCCTGCAAATGCTGCAGCCGGAAAATGGCGGGCGCACTGGACCCCCAGAAGGACAGCCGCGGGCACGCTCCCAGAGCTCTTCCATCTGCGTTGAAATCATGTATAACAGTTTCTGAACCTCAGCTCTGCCACTCTTCCAGCTGTGTGAACTCAGACTGCTTAACCTCTGACTCAATCTCCTCATTTGAAAAATAGAGACAATAGCACCTACATAATTGAGTTGAAGAATTAAAACTATGGCTTATGAGTATTTCTCATTTGTCCTGCATTGTTCTAAATATTTCTAACACTTTAACCATTTAATTCTTATAACATCAACTATTAGTAGTCCCATTTTATAGATGGAGAAAGCAAGGCAGAGACAGGATTCAGACCCCATGCATGGCAAGGCACAGCTAGCAGTGAGTTAACCCCAGACAGGTGGTGCCAGAGCCCACACTATTAACTCATCTTCAGGACTCAGTGAGCTGCTGCTGCTGCTGCTGCTGCTGCTGCTGCTAAGTCACTTCAGTCGTGTCCAATTCTGTGCAACCCCATAGACGACAGCCCACCAGGCTCCTCCGTCCCTGGGATTCTCCAGGCAAGAACACTGGAGTGGGTTGCCATTTCCTTCTCCAATGCATGAAAGTCAAAAGTGAAAGTGAAGTCGTTCAGTCGTATCCGACTCCCAGCAACCCCATGGACTGCACCCTACCAGGTTCCTCCGTCCATAGGATTGTTCAGGCAAGAGTGCTGGAGTGGGGTGCCATTGCCTTCTCTGACTCAGTGAGCTAAGGGTATGCAAAAAGCCTCGTAGGCATATAGCACATAGTATGTACCCTAAAAATAATGGTTATTATCCAATTCCCAAAGTTTTGTGCTCACTTGTTCAGTTGTGTCCAACTTTGACCCCATGGACTATAGCCTGCCAGGCTCCCCCATCCACAGGATTCTCCAGGCAAGAATACCAGAGTGGGTTGCCATTCCCTTCTTCAGAGGATCTTCCCAACCCCGGTATCAAACCCAGGTCTCCCACATTGCAGGGAGACACTTTACCATCTGAGCCACTAGGGAAGCCCCCTCAATTCTTAAGGCACATGATAAAAGAAAATTTACCCAGATTCAATTTGGGTAAATCTCCACTTTATGAATAAGTGACAGGAAACAGAAGATTTAACAGCTTCTACCTTCTAGAGCTCTGGTTCTCAATGAGGGGTGTTTTCCCACAGTAAAGGACATCTGGCCATGCCTAGGGACATTTTGGTTGCCCCAGCTGGGTGGGGATCCTCCTGGCATCTAACCTGTGTGGACCAGTAGCCTGCTAAACAAGCTACAGTGCACAGGACAGTCTCTCACAATCTGTCATTTAAAAAAAGAATTATCTGTCCCCAAATGTCACTGGTACCAAAGCTGAGGAACTCCGTCCTCAAGCACTGAGTCTGGACCGTGTTCACTGATGTGGGCTAACTGCCCGGTACCAAGTGTCGTACAGAGTATGAATGAATAAATACATATTCTTCAGCTCTAAAATGCTGTCCACTGAACAACGTAACATCAACTTAACAGATGTGGTTCACAGTGAAAGGAAATAGCACCACAGAGTGCATACAAAGAGCACCACAAGATACATGCCAAGTCAAAAACGTTCAAGTGAATAGGAGGCGGGGGAGGTATGCATCTTAGAATCAAGTAAACAGAATATTCCTTATGTTTAAAAATAAATGAAATCGCAGAAGAAACAATCTTCCCAATATGGAAAGAACCACCAAAATATAACCCAAGATACCTTCAGGGCCTTGCTCAGCCCCCAGACAGGCAACACATAGAAACCAGGATAGCGAGCAGAAGTTATCTTGGGCCTCAAGTTATTGGTAGAGGGCTGGATTGAGAATAATGATGAGACAGTGTCTAAATTCAACAGGATAGGCACCATGATTGATTAGTAATGTCTGTGCAGACACGGAGGGGAAGCAATGTTACGTATGACACCAACCTGCTGTCAAAAGAAATCTACTCTAGTCAAACCTACAAGTGGATTTTGAATCACACTGTCTAGATTTGAACCTCAGCTCAGCCACAGAAGAGCTATTCCCTTCAGGAGATTGGTATGCTTCTCCGACAAATCTATTCTTCTATCAAATGTATATAATACATGTTAGTTCCATGACATGGTTGTTTGAATGAGATCCATTGAAAATACTAAGTATTACCATGAGACTAAAATGAGATCATCTATTCTGGTGCTTCGTAACCTAAAGTTCCCAGGTACTCTCTAGGAGATATTCCATTTTCTGCATAGATTAGATTATTTGAAGGTGGAACTTTAGGCCATTCTTTAGGCTCATTTATGCCCTTTTTTAATCTAGATGTCAGAACTGGGCATGCTTTATGTAATAGGAAATTGATTGCAAAATAAATGACTGGTCTAATAAATGCCCTTTCCTGACTCATATTAGAGCCTTCCAGGGACAAAAGATAATCTGTCCACTGCTAAAGTGGATACACAAAGGAGCTATCATAACTAGTCTCCTTATGAGCCATGTCTCCCAGGCTTCACACTCTTGCATAATCTTGGCCCTTTGAACCTAGGCTGGTCCTTGTGCTTTATCGACTAGAACATGGAGGCAGTGATACTACATGACTTCTCAGGCTGGGTTCAGAAGAACACTTGCAACTTCTTCCTTGACCTCCTGGTACATTCATTCTCAAGCAAACCAGATTCCACTGAGCAGCATGATAACCTTAACACTGACATGATGTGAGGAAGCCCAAGCCATCCAAGAGCAGCTAAGTGAAGAGAGACCCAGCCAGCTCCCAGGAATTCTATCCACCCAACCAAGGCACCAGACACTGGTGAAGACATCACCTTGGTTGTCTAGCCCAGACAAGTCTTCAAATGACTCCACCCCCGGCTGCCATCGACTTGAACTATATGGAAGACCAAGCAAGAACCATCCAGCGAAGACCTGCAAACCCACAGGACCTAGAGAGATTATAGTAAATGATCATCTTAAGTCACTACTTTTGGGGTCGCTTGTTACTCAGTGTTAGCAGTCTGAACCAGGAGCCATCTTGGATGTCCAGATGTGAGAAAGACCACCATGATAAACTGCTTACCTTCTGCCCTGGAGTAAGGCCACATTCTGAGCTGAGGCTTAGAATGTCAACAGTTATTTCTTTTTTAGGACACAATTCAACACATAAAGTATACACTCAGATTTTTTGTGGCTGGAGTATAATATCCACTAATTGCTTAATAGGCAATGAAGCTAGAAAGGTAAGTATGTGTCTGATCCTGAGTCTGATTCTGAGTCCATGCTAAGGACTTTAGACTTTACCATCAAAGAAACACAAAATGGATTTAAGCAGAAAGGTCAGGTGATCAGACCTGACTTTTGAATAGATGACTGTGACTATACAAAAATGTATGCTAATTCGTAACCAGAAACTGGGGTGAGTACCAAGCAAGATGCCAGTCAAAAGTCAAGGTGAACCTTGCAAAGTACATACAAATTTGACATGGTTCATAAACCTAAATGTGACACAGTGAAGCTTCTAGAAGAAAACATAAGAGAATATCTTCATGCTGCTGCTGCTGCTTCTAAGCCGCTTCAGTCGTGTCCGACTCTGTGCAACCCCATAGACAGCACCCCACCAGGCTCCCCCGTCCTTGGGATTCTCCAGGCAAGAACACTAGAGTGGGTTGCCTTTTCCTTCTCCAATGCATGAAAGTGAGAAGTGAAAGTGAAGTCACTCAGTCGTGTCCGACTCTTAGCGACCCCATGGACTGCAGCCTACCATGCTCCTCCGTCCATGGGATTCTCCAGGCAAGAGCACTGGAGTGGGGTGCCATTGCCTTTTCCTATATCTGCATGACCTTTGGGTAAAGATTTCTCAAATATGTCACCCAAAAAGCACTAGCCATAAAAAAAATAGATTAATACATTGGACTTCATTAGTGAAGAACTTCTGTTCATCAAAAGATACTGTTAAGAGAGTGATAAAACAAGCCGTGGACTGAGAAAAGATACTTGTCACATATATATATGAAAATAGACCCATATCCAAAATATATAAATAATTCCTACAACACAAAGGCTGATAACTCAATTTTTTAATGGACCAAACACACACATGTGCACTCAAGTGTACACACACACAAGCCTAAATGCAATAACAGAGTGTTGATGAAAATATGGAATAGCTTCAACCCTCCTACATGGCTGGTGGGAATGTAAGCTGGTTCAACCACATTAGACAACTATTTGGCAAAATCAACTAAAGCTAAATATACATATTGTATGACCTGGAAACTCTACTCTGGGCTTTATCTCTAAGATAAACTAAAACTTTTTTCCACCAAAAAATAGGTGCAAGGATGTTTATAGAATTATTCATAATTTTAAAAGAATCTGGAAATTATCAATACTAAATGCCCATTAAAAGTAGAAAGGATAAATCATGCAGTATATATAAATTTTCTTCCTTAGAAGATGCTACAGACTGAATGCTTGTGTCCCTCCAAAATGCATATGTTGGAAAATATACCCCAATGTGATCATATTAGGAGTTGGGGGTCGTGGAAGGGGTGATTAGGAAATGAGAGTGAAACCTTCATGAATGGTATCTGTACTATTTATAAAAGAAACACCTTGCCCCTTCCATCACGTGCTGCTGCTGCTGCTAAGTCGCTTCAGTCATGTCCGACTCTGTGCAACCCCATAGTGAGGTCACAGCAAAAACACAGAAAGACAGCTATGCACCAGGAAACTGCACTTCACGAGACATGGAACTGCTGCGACCTTGACCTTGGACTTCCCAGTCCCCAGAATTGTGAGAAATACATTCCTGTTGTCTACAAGCCACACAGGACTACAGCATGTCATATCATTAAAGCAACTCAAAAGAACAAAGACAGTGGAACCCTTCCTCTTCATGAAAAAATCTACTTTCTAACACAATGAATAAGATTTATCTCACGGCCATAATAATGAGAAGAAAACAAACAGAAAAGCTAGATACAAAAATATATATTCTTTATGATTCCATTTAGAAGTTCAAGAACAGGTGAAAGTAACCTTGATAGAAGTGATTAGGATAATGTAGCCTTTGGTTACCAACAAGAGGGCTCAAGGGAGCTGCTGGCCTGCTGGCAATCTACATCTCAATCTAAGGTTCCACAGGTGTAGACATATGGAAAAAGTCACTGGAGGTACAGCTTGGGCTTGTGCACTTTGCTCATACAGGTAGCAGGTAACAGCTCAGTGATGGCTAAAGGAAGCTGGGGCTTCCTCGGTGGCTCAGGGGTATAGAATCCACCTGCCAATGCAGGAGATGCTGGTTCAATCCCTGGGTCCATAAGATCCCCTGAAGAAGGAAATGGAAACCCACTACAATATTCTTGTGTGGGAAATCCCATGGACAAGAGAGGCCTGGCGGGCTACAGTCCATAGGGTCACAAAAGAGATACAGCTTAGCGATTGAACAACAGCAACAAAGGAAGCCCAGGAGAGCCGGGATGAGAGGCAAGCGGGGAGGGCAGCGCTGAGGATAGAGATAGGAAAGGCGCCTGACACCTGGGGGTGGCGATGGTGATGCCTGGAGAACCATTAGTCAAATCCATCTCCCCTGCCTTTCCAAATCAAAATCGTCTTCAAAAGACGCGCGCCTGCCAAGCCGCACGTAGCCTAAACAAGAAGGTGCTCACCTGAGTTGCTGTCTTCCAGAAACTTGGATCAGCTTCATCCAGTTGGAGCCGAGCTCCTTAAGATTGGATGGGAATCACGCACCCTCCAATTGGGCGTGCGTGGGCGTCCACTGAGTGACCTTTGGTGTCAGAGGGCTGAGAACTCCACCCTCTGCTCATGCCCTGTTTTGACCTCGTGAATGCCGTAGCTTGGATAAGCCTCAGCAGAACGAGGATCACCATCACCGCATCTTTTTCCAATCGCCGCCCCACACCCACCAAACCTCCCCACGCTGGGACCGCCGGGCTGCTTTAGTCTTCATCCCATAAATAGCCCAACCCCTGCCTTAGAGGTTTATTTCTGAGGTTTGTCTTTGCATCTCCTCTCTTGTCTTCCTCCTGAAAACAACCCTCTCTTGGCTGCAAACCTTGGCGTCTCAACATTTTGGCTTGCTGAGCTGGGGGCTGAGACTAGGCTGGGTGGGTACCAGTGGGAAAAGCAAGACTGGAAACCATTCTAGATGGAAAGCAGGGGAGATGAGAAGATTCCTCTCTTAGTCCTGACTCCAAGTGTCTACAAGAGTGAAGGAAAAAAGCCAGGAGAGACAGAAAGAAACCAGAGCCTCACCCAGGGCTCTTAAGAAGAAGCTGGATTTTGTTGGGGGTAATTGGTGTTTGGACAAGGGAACTGGCCCTGAAGGATGAAATCCATGCACAAGGGCTGTTAGATGGGGGCGCTCATGGCCCATTTCCCCACTGCCAGGAGAATTTCTAAGATCTTGTGATACAGGTCATTTTTTTTTAAAACCATTGTTTTGCAAAAACATGGTAACAAAACCCTAGAGTACAAAATCTGCAGTCAAATCCTCCTCCAAGATGGAAAATGGCTGGGGGTGGGAAGGAGGGACGATCATATGTAAAACACTCAATGCTGCAGTCTTTCCAGAAAAACGCTTTCCGAATCTGAAGCTCACTTTATCACAATTGTCAAAACAGACACAGGCAGTACATAATTTATGACCCTGGGGTGGCAGCTGAGGGGAAGAAGCCTAGAAGATTGGTTTATTTTTCTTATTAATATTTATTGGCTAAGAAATAGCTCTGCCCCCACTAGACCGGAATGTGGGCTTAATTTGAAGGAGACACATTTGATTTGTGTTTCTGAGCCCCTGGGGCTGGTCCTCCGGGCTGCCTGGAGCGGTGACAGCTTGGGGACACTGCCCTCCTTCACTCTGCTGGCCATGTGGCAGTGGGCCCCTCTGATGGAGCCCGTCCACTGCAGGGACACGTGCAGGGCAGGGGGGTGGGGGTGGTGAGCCCCATGTGGGCAGAAAATGAAGGTCCCCAACACAGAGCCTGGAAGACACCTGGATACCTGAGGCAGCCCAAGGGTGCAGAGGAAAGAGACCTGAGCTACAGTCTAAAGGGCCAGAACTTCCGTGAGATATGGAGGAACGGTGCTCCAGGCAGAGGGAACAGCCCTTGCGAAGGTCCAGCAGCATAAAGGACGACGTCTTTTCTGGGGAATGCTCTCCTTTTAGGAACAATAAATGGAAAAAAACAAACAAACAAACTTACACCCATCATTGATAATGGCTTCCCTGGTGGCTCAGTGGTAAAGAATCTGCAATCTGTCTGCCAATGCAGGAGACATGGGTTCCATCCCTGGGTGGGGAAGATCCCCTGGAGGAGGAAATGGCAACCCACTCCAGTACTCTTGCCTGGGAAATCCCATGAACAGAGGAGCCTGGCGGGCTATAGTCCATGGGGTCTCAGAGTTGGACACGACTGAGCAACTAAACAACCATCCTTGATATCGGGGTGGGAAAAAGAAGCAGACGAGAAAAATTGATAACAGCCCCTTCCTAGAAAACCTTGAGTGCTGAGTCGGGGGGAAGATCTGGACAACAGTCAGCAGATGGAGCTTTTTCCAGCTAACTGGCCGTGGGCAAGGGGTACAGATGCCACCTGGACTTGAAGTGAGGCGGGCAGCTCCGAGGCCCGCCACCTCACCTGTGGCAGCCTGCACGACCTCCCTGCTGCCTGAGAGGTGGCTGGGGTGGGTGGTCCTGTCACAAGGAAGGAAAAAGGGCCAGGCAGGGGGGCACTGCCTGGGTCTCACTCTGCACAGAGTGTGGACTCGGACTCCAGGTTCCTGACTCTCCTGACTCAAAATCCAGCACTTTCTCCCTGACACCACCTCTGTCCAATCTCTACTTCAATCCCGAGCATAAACCTGATTTTTCAGAGAAAGGAAACAGCTGAAGAAAAGGAGGGTAGAGGGAAAAGGGGATGGAGGAGAGGACCAGCTTAAGGCGATCAGGGACTGGGCTAGATCCTGCCTTGCTGGGGGAGTTTGGACCAGTGACACAAAGTTTATGAGAGGTGTTCAAATCTTTGGAAAAGGGGCCCATATCTGTTTCATCAAGTGCTCATGAAGTTAAGAGGTTGCAATAAATACAAAAGAGCCCAGCTTATGTGCCAGGCACTGAGCTGCACCCTCGTGCAATTTATTTACTCTCCAGACCATGCTGCAGAGCGAGTGTTACTACACCTGTCTTCTGGAAGAGGAGACTGGGGCCCGGAGGGGCCACTGCAACCTGCCGAAGGCTAGTGGCACAGTGTCTAGACCCTAAAGTTAATAGTACTCTTCCTTTAAAGAATTAAAGGGGAAAATTCTAACCAGTCCAGACAAAGACAGGGGAGCGAAATCTCCAGGCCCCCCACCAGACATGCCCTGACCCCCCAAATCCAGCAGTTAGGATCCACTCTCTTAAATGCTTCTTTCTTGGTTTACACTACTTTGTCTTTTTTTTTTCCTTTGCTAGGAGTCAAGATGTCTAAAGGGAAACCTTCTGTTTTTAGGTGTGGTTGTTTTTATTTATTTATTTATTTTTGAGAAGAGATTTTAGGCTGTTTTAAAAATCTTTTCTGGGAAAACTCACTCCCAGAGAAAAGCCTTTCCTCAGAGCACGAGAATTACAGGGAGGTAATGGATTCTGATCTCATTAGCTTTCCTGGCCTGCCCCACCGATGGTCCCTCATCCCCTAAGCCTCAAAAAGAACCCAGGACGCTGTGCTGTGGCTACCAGATTAATGGGATGTCTTTCCCAGTGGAGACTCACACAGGAAGACCCCAAAAGAAGTACTGAAGGGAGAATGAGGGTCAGGCCTGCAGTGGTGCTGAGCTTCCCCAGTGGCTTGGTGGTCAAGAATCTGCCTGTGATGCAGAAGACCCAGAAGACGAGAGTTCGATCCCTGGGAAGATCCCCTGGAGGGCACGTGGCAACCCACTCCAATATTCTTGCCCAGAGAATTCCACGGACAGAGGAGCCTAGCAGGCTACAGCCCACAGGGTCGCAAAGAGTCGGACACGACTGAAGTGACTGAGCACACACTGGGGTGCTGCTGGAGAGAGGGGGCTGTCCAGAGGAGATTCTGGAGCGGGGTATGTCAGGGGAGGAAGGAGAGGGCGGGGGGAGGGCATCTTCATGATGACCCCCACATCAGTGGGTTGAACTGTCCCCAGAGAGGTAGGACCAAGGCCCAACTCCCTACCTGTGCATTCATCTTACTTGAAAATAGGGTCTTTGGGGAAGCTTCTTGAGATGAGATCATCCTGAATTTATGGTTTTAGGAAGGAGGGCATGGCAACCCACTCCAGTCTTCTTGCCTAGGAAATCCCATGGACAGAGGAGCCTGGCAGCCTATAGTCCATGGGGTCTCAAAGAGTCAGATAACACTGAAGCAACGGAACTCAATACACAGCATATCCTGGCTTGAAGGTGGGCCCAGAAGTCAAAGACTGACCCTTAGAAGACAAAGGACAGGGAGACGTGAGGCAGAGAGGGAGCCCACGTGAAGTTGGAGGCAGTGATGGCAGTGATGTGTCCACAGGCCAAGAGCACCAAGGCTTGGCAGCGGCCCCCAGAAGCCAGGGAGAGGCTGGCCTGAGCCTGAGGGCCTCCAGAAGGGAATCAAGCCTGCAGGCACCTTGGTCTCAGACCACTGGCCTCCAGAACTGTGAGAATGAGTGTCTGTGGTTCTAAGATGCTCACTTTGTGGTAACTTGCTACATCTGCCCTGGGAAATGAATACACCCACCAAAGGGCCAGAGCCCTGAGGCTCCAGTTTGTCACTCATTTCTGACTGGTTTCAGGGGCCTCAGTCTCGGGGGGTGATGAGGCAGCTGGATCCTCTAGTATTAAATTCCGCTCGTTGGCCCCACGGCTCCCTGTTTCATTGGGGGCTACAGGAGTGCTACACGGGGGCTCAGGAGCCAACCCTCTGCCCCCAACACTCTGGGTCACATCTCTTCTCTGCTGGCAAAGACTTCCAAGGTTGAGCCAGGCCCTACTACTGATGTGAGAGCAGGACCCAGCCACACAGCCTCTCCTGCCCCTCCATCCGGGCTGGTGGCCTTCCAGCCCAGCTCCAGGCTCCTTTGGGGTCTGAAGAAAGACCAGGGCATCTCCCACCCTGCAGGACTCAGCCCTGAACCACAGCTGGGAGGAGAGACCTTGGTACCATCTTGGACCCCACCCCAGGCCTCTGTGCCAAAGACCCCCATCCCCTCCTCCTCCCCAAGCAAACTAGCTCCAGCAAGTCAAACGCCGGCAGGGCTGAGAGCTCGTGGATTCATCAAACACAACCAGACGCTGACTCCCAGCTCCCGCTCACTGTCCGCGGGTCCCAGCACCACGTGCTTCCCCCTGTTGGGGCCTCCGAGCACCTTGTGGAGCGTGCAGGAGCGGATGGACCGAGCGGGTAGGAATAGATGGACCAAGTGGCAGTGGAGGTTCTTTAGTCGCTCAGTCATGTCTGACTCTGTGACCCCGGGGACTGTGTAGCCTGTCAGGCTCCTCTGTCCATGGGATTTCCCAGGCAAGAAAACTGGAGCGGGTTACCATTTCCTCCTCCAGGGGATCTTCCTGACCCAGGGATCGAACCCACATCTCCTGCATTGGCAGGCGGATTCTTTACCACTGAGCCATCAGGGAAGCCCTTAGTCTCTCTTAATCTGTTTTAATGTTCCCTGAAGAGTGAGTCTCCAGAAAAGCTTCTGCCACCAGCCTTTGCCTGTGCTGATCCCTCGGTCTGAAGCCCCCCACCCCCCATATTCACAGAAGCCCCTCAACATTAGCTCTGCCGCCCAGTCCCTTCCCTCTGTGCCCAGCACTGGTTTCCATGTCTCTTCTCTGTTCTTCCTGTTGGCCGAAAAAGCCCGTCAGGATTCTGGGGGTCTTCGGTGGTCTAGTCTCACATCTGTGTGTTTGTTTATCTCTAAACACGTAAGCACTACAGATACAGGTGGCTTCACAGTCTGCTGACCCACAAGCCCAAAGTAAATAATTTTCTCAGCATTGGTCACCAGAGAAGGAAACTGTCGTGGGTGAAATATAAAATATATATATTTTTTACACCCTACAGGCAGGTTGAAACTGAGGTAGGACAAAGGAACGTGCGGCTCCTGTGTGGAAAACACCAAAACAAATTAAAACACTAAATCTGGGACAATGGCAGAAGGCGACTTAATACACCTTCCACAGAAGCAAATTCTGAGCAAGAACTCATCACCACCCACCATGGTCCCCACCACCGCCGCCATCCGCACAGCTTCAGGAGGGCAGATGTGGGGTGGTGAGAGGCTGAGAACTCTGGGAGTTGGGATGGAGCTTCTGGTTTTCCTGGTTGCCTTATCCT
Organism: Bos javanicus; assembly: GCF_032452875.1. NCBI lineage: Eukaryota > Metazoa > Chordata > Mammalia > Artiodactyla > Bovidae > Bos > Bos javanicus. The sequence continues at coordinate 6,205,074 of NC_083881.1, forward strand.
AAGTCCATGAGATAATGTGTGGGTCGATATTCTGGCCTTTAAAATGGAGATAATGATTCCTTTGTAACTGTACCAAATAATTAGAAAATTTGGAAGGAACCCCATGGGAAAAGCATAAATCTTCTATAAATACTGGTGTCTTCATCAGCATCTAATCATTTTTATCAGAATTGAAATAACAACAATAATGAATCTGTTCATACTTAACCAATTTCTCTCGGAACTATAAAACCACACTTTATGGGTGAAGTTGACGAAGCTCTAAATCACTGCAGCTCATCAGGGTCAGAACTGCCGTATACAGCTGCATAGGTTGTGCACTGCAGGACTCTAGGCTCTAGAGATGCCATTTTGGTTATCACAGTTTGATATCTCAGCAGAGGGCAGTGAGAAGGCTTGAGGAAGAGGCAACTTTTTTTTTTTTTTTTACAAAATGAAATAGATGAAATACCAGATACCAGACAGAGATACAAAATGAGACATGAGATAGCAGAGACTGCTCTGTGAGCAATCACCAAGAAATAGAGGTGGACAAGGCTCAGGAAGCCATTTGAGCAGATGAGGACAGCACACTCAGAGAGTGGGCCCTGATCTGGGGGTGCTCCAAAGCCTGGACCAAGGGCAGCCACTCGAGGGCTGGCATCTGAGAAGCTTGGAAATCAGGTCTCAACCCCACAGGTGTTGGTGGAGGAAACCTTACACCCACCTTGAGGGATGTGTCTGTAGGTCTTACATGGGAGGTGCTCTCAAAGGGCAGATTTCCCTCAGCTGAAAAAGCAGAGCACCCCAATATACCACATGTGGATCCACCTTCTCATGATGGGTTCCCCCCTCCATCACTTCTGGGGGCAGGTAGCCCAGCATCCCAGGCTTCCCGGGCGACTCAGTGGTAAAGAATCTGCCTGCCAAGCAGGAGACAAGGGTTTTGAAATAAAAGAAACCCGCTCAGATCCTGGGTCTACCCTATTCTAGCCGGTGAGCAACAGCATCTACTGGGAAGATTCTGTCCCAGCAAGTGGGCCGGGCTAGTCCCTGCTGTATACTTACAAGGAGGGATGCTCAGCCAGGAGTCAAAAGGCACGATCCTTCCCTCCCCTTAGTGGCCACTCGCTACAGGTAAACCCCTTAACCTCACCCAGCCTCAGCTTCCTCACCTAAAAACCAAGCAAGGGTAATGATGGTTAAATGAGAAAATTGATTTAAAAGCATTCGAACATTAGCAGAAACAGCTAGAGCTCAATAAGTACTGTTGTTATTGTTACACATGGGATATGTGTAACAATAACACTCTTTGTAACTCTTTGTAACCCCACAGACTATAGCCCACCAGGGGATTTTCCAGGCAGGAACACTGGAGTGGGTTGCCATTTCCTTCTCTAGGGGATCTTCCTGACTCAGGAATTAAATCTTTGTCTCCTGCTTGACAGGCAGATTCTTTACTACTGAGCCACCTGGGAAGCCCCATAGGGTCACTACCTCTCAGCTACTGCCCTAACAGCGCTGGGTAACAAGGACTCCCTAAACTCGGTGGCTGACAGCAACAAGCATCTTCTCATCCTGCATGGTCCTGCAGCGTGGTCTATAGTGCCATTGGTTTAGCTGATCTACCCTGGGCTTGGCTGCCCCATGGGCCTCTTCTCCATCTGGACCAGCAAGGCATGCTCTTCTAGGCAGATCACAACCTCAAGAGGCAAGTCCAACCACACAAGCAGGTTTCAAGCAGGCATTCAGGGCACGCTCACTAGCATCCTTCAGCTAAAGAAATTCACACGGCCAAACTCAAAGTATAAAGATGTACAACTCACTGCGTCCGCGTAGGTCTGGGCAGGGGTGTGGAGGTAGAATGCGGGGAGAGTGCAAAGAGTGAGGATCAGTCTCCAGAGGAGCCTGGATTTTAATTTGTTCTGAACACAATGGAGAAGTGAAAGCAGGGGAATTAAGGCCCCAGGAAGATCCTACTGGTTGAGTGAAGGATGCCTTACAGAAGGGAGGGGCGCAAAGCAGAAAGACCTCTTACAATAGAGCCTCTGGGAGTTCCATGGCCTGACCCCTGTGAGTGACCAGAAGGGTGAATTTGTGAACTAGCCCCAGGCATTTTCCGATAAACGAAAATCGCTCGCTTAGGTCACTGGGTAACTTGGGAAAGATCGGTCAGAGGATGAAATGATTTTTCTAAGGCTCCATTAGCGAGGATCAGGTGACCAACAGGACTGGCTTTTGCTTTCATGCCCACCAGCGTGGGTTGCCCACACAGCATTGCAAATTATTAGTCGCCGTTTGAGAAGTCTTAATTATCTGGATCCATTGGAAACCGTGTCAGTTATTTGAAACCAAGAGGTCGATAGCTCCGATCAATGCCGGGCCATTAAGGCACAGAGAGGTCGATAGAAACAGCTCCAGCTCCCCACGCCAAACTCAGGGAGCCCGAGGCACCTTCATTTTCTGAAACGAGAACCCAAAACTCTTCAAGTCGGACGGACAATGTGGTCAGACTTGCTGAGGAGGCTGTTACCACAGCTGTCAGGAGGATACCAGATTAGACTGAGATCTTTTATTTTCCATGGTTGTAAAGTCTTGCCTTTTACCCCTTAGGAAACTTGTTATTTATTTTCAGATTGAGCCAGACCTGCCTGAGGGTTTGTTTGTTTTTTTTCCTCTTGTGTCTCCCCTGTAGCCCAGTATGATTCCAAAGGGCCTCATCAGGCCAAGAAGAGCTGGCCTCCACTCAGGCTGCCCTTGCGGCTCTGCTGGGTGACCCCTGTGCCCCGAGGCACAGTTAGCACCCCCTTGGGTGTTGTGACGTGACTCAACCATGACACAACCCAGCCTGTTCCTCTGCATCTCCTCCGTCTCCAAAAGTGGCATATTGTGGGTGCCATCGACAATTCAAACAGTCTGGTACCTAGTAGACGCTCCACAAATATTTATGGAGTGGGCAAATAGAGGACCCTGGGGAAGTTATATACTCTCTTGGAGTCCACCTTCCCCATCAGTAAAGAAATGCAACGGTTTCTCCTCCTGAGGAGCTGTTTAACAGTTTCCCCGAAATAAGTGAGAACTTTAGCACAGTGCCTGACTCCCCTAGCGGTTCAGATGGTAAAGAATCTGCTAGCAATGCAAGAGACCCGAGTTCAATTCCTGGGTCAAGATGATCCCCTGGAGAAGCAAATGGCAACCCACTCCAGTATGCTTGCCTGGGGAATCCCATGGACAGAGGAGCCTGGTGGGCTACAGTCCACGGGGTTGCAAAGAGTCGGACACGACTGAGCAACTAGTACTACTACTATGGGCACAGCTAGGCCTGCTCCTTCTGCCCGCTGATGCGGGAGGCGGCCGTCTGTGCAGCAGGGGGCACTGGAGAGGGGGTTCCCAGAGCAAAAGGAGAGAGGGAATTGAGAGGACCAAAGCTTCTCATGCAAGCTCAGAACCAGCCAAGGATCACACCCCGACCATGCCACCTCACCCTGGCATCAAAGGGCAGGTGACCCTGAAAGGCACGGTGTTCTTAGCCCTCCCAGCTGCCTCTCCTCTGCAACTCCCCTCCCTCCACCGCCCCTGGAACCTTCCACTCCAAATTCAGCGAGCTACGTACCACCGCCAGATCCTGTGTCCTCGTGTCTGGCCCTTTCATTCCCTCATTCGGCTATCCTTCATTCACTCCTTCCACAAAGATGTGCTGGAGCTCTGGGTTCAGGGCAAAGGATCTGAGGCACCCCTCCTCAGGGAGTTAGCATCTCCATAAGGAAAATGCTAATGGGAAGGGCAGACTGTTGAACACGAAGTGATTGATTACGCAACGATTAATTACACCCATGTGAGTGCCTTGCCTGAGACTTTCTGGGTGATGAGGGCAAACAATAGGGAACTAACCCAGAAGATGCCTCTAAGGGTATGAAGGCAGGCCGGGCAGAGGAAGCATGTGTATGCGGCCAGGAGCGGTCCAGAGCTCCCAGCATGTGGACGCAAGGAGGAAGGTGGTCCCAGGAGACTCTCTGGATGGCCCATGTGTCTTCTGAGACCACAGTCAGGAACTGGTGGGATGGAGAGATGAAGTGCACTTAATGGGACCCCACCCTCAGTTTTCCCATCTTTGGCGTGACTGGGCTCAGCTTTCTCACATGTCTCTCTGGGACTTCCAAGGTGGTCCAGTGCTTAAGAGTCTGCCTGCCAGTGTGGAGACCCAGGTTCGATCCCTGATCTGGGAAGGTCCCACATGCCGTAAGCTAAGCCCATGCACTGCTGCAGCTACCAAAGCCCATGCACCTGCTGCAGCTACCAAAGCCCACGTGCCTAGAGCCCGTGCCCCGTAACAAGAGAAGCCACTGGAATGAGAAGCTCACGCACTGCAACTAGAGAGGAGCTCCTGCTCGCTGCAGCCGGAGAAAGACTGCACAGCAATGAAGACCCAGCACAGTCAAAAATAAACAAAGAAAGGTTAAAAAAAAAATGTAAGTGCCTTTCCCCAAGAAAATATTGTGATTCTACACAATTCATGGAGGAGGCTCCAAGTACCTTGGGAGTTATTCCAGGTTTTCCTACAGTGACGACAAAACAGCAGCCATTGCTGCCCGTCAGTTGGGTGAAAATATGGCCACATGTATGAAATTGATTTACTACCAGAGAAAGGGGCATTAATCCAGCTGCAAATTCTCTCTGCTGGGACACGAGGCGGTAAATTTCAGCTAGCCGGCAGCAGCTCCGATACAGCATGAAATATGGTGCTTGTGTTGTGTGTGTGTGTTTAATAAAGGGAACTCTTTTTCAGATTCTTAATTGACAATCACATTTTCCCATCTGAAAACCAGAGCAGATGATGAGATCATAAAATCGTGAGGCAAAAAAAAAAAAAAAATGCCTTTTCCCTGCTCTTGTTGACACTTCAACACACAGAGTTTATTGAGTGAGCCTTTTGTCTGTAGTCGGGACATTCTTGTGTTTCTGAATATCAAAAGGGAATTAAACCATCCAGAATAATTTATTGAACACATATTAAATGCAAGTTGGCTTTTAAGAACAATAATAGCTTGTAGTATTATTCCTTGTTATTATTGTCATTAACATTTATTGAATAATCACCATGAACTTTCTAGAGCTCTTGCCTATAAATTCTGAAATAGCTGGAAAAGGCAGGCTGTTACTCTCCCCATGTTTGGATGAGCACTATGATCAGAGAAGGTAGGTGTGCTCTCCAGGGTTGCACAGGTAGATGACGAGCCAAATGTGAACCCGAGCTTGTACATTTCCCACCACATCACATAAATTAGACCCAGATCCCCAAGGCCTATTCACATCCTCATGCTCTGAAACAGGAAGCCCCTCCCACTCTTCCCCTGCAAACCTCCCCCTCCCAATTTCCTATTCTCATGGGCTCCAGGGAAGACTGGATAAAGTCCAGATCCCCAGCTAGTCCCTTGGTCTGGTTGTCTGAACTGGACCTTATGGCAAATTTCTCCCTAAAACAAAGTCCGTTTCAAAGGGCATTTTCCTAGCACTGTTTAATGTTAAAAGGGTTTCCCCTAGATAGCTGTCGTTTTCACCAGTCTTATTAATTTCATGAACACTAATTGAGCACCTACTGCATGCCAGAGCATGCCCTCGGCCGTGGAGAGACAACTCTGTGGTTCCTGCTCTAGGGAAGAGAGGACTGCTCTTCATCCAGCCCCAGCTAGCAGCCCCTCAAGCCTACTTCCTTGGAGAGTCCTTCCCTCGATGAGTGGAGGTGGGGCTGGTCAGCACGCACTGGACACAGGAAGCTACTTGCCCCCAAAACACCCTTCTCTCCCTCCTCCTTGACCAGCAAAACCTCCCTCCCAACGAGAGAGGCTGAAAAGACCCGTCCTCACGTTCTCAGAGTCTGCTGCAGCTAAGAGCAGTCACGTAATTGACACCAGCCAATGAGAGTAGACAGAAAACTCGTGGCTTCTAAGGAATGGTTCCTGCTGATCAGACACAGATGCTCAAGAAGAAAGCCTCAGCTCTTTCTCTTCTAATCTTGATTTTTATTTGGTTATGCAAGGAGGTCAGACATCCTGTGACACGGAGGACTTCAAAACACACTGAGGAGACAGAGTAGAGAGAAGGCAAGGACCCGGGTCCTTGACGGCATCCCTAAGCTGTCTCCTAGTCTGTAAAAGGAGGCTGTGTCTATACATGAAAGAATGGCAGCCCCAGAGATCTAGATATCACAGCAAATGTGGAAAATAGCCGAGTCGATAGTGATGGTTTCTCTCCAGAAAGCACATGGGTGTATCCGCGGAGACAATGGCCATTGGACGTAGTACTCAGTAACCCTTCATCCAGCGCCTGCGTATTCTTTTTTTTTTTTTTTTTTGATGTTAGTTTTGAATGGAGGATAATTGCTTTACAATGTGTTGGTTTCTGCCATCCAACAATGTGAGTCAATCATAAACGTAACATATGTCCCCTCCCTCTTGAACCTCCCTCCCTCCCACCCCACCCTCCATCCTATCCCTCTCGGTCGTCACAGAGCACCAGGCTGAGCTCCCTGTGCAGCCTCCCACTAGAGATCTCTATCACATATGGTAATGGATGTGTTTCAACGATACTCCGTCAATTCGTCCCACCTTCTCCTTCCCCCACCGTGTCCACAAGTCCCTTCTCCACGTCTGCATCTCTATTCCTGTCCTGCAAGTAGGCTCATCAGTACCATTTTTCTGGATTCCATATATATGCGTTAATACACGATATTTGTTTTTCTCTTTCTGACTTACTTCATTCTGTGTAACAGGCTCTAGGTTCACCCACCCCTGAGTTTTCTTTTAAAGTATCCACAGTTAGCCCCAAACCAGGTCGGGCAGGATGAGGTGTGGGGTCTGAAAGCGCTGACCCAGGCTCTGATCCGGATCCCAGGCTCTGGATCCCACCTTCACTGAACCCTATCCAGGTTCCCCAGCTGCTTCTAGGATTGAAAAGGGAAAAGAGGAAAACCCAGCCTGGAAGAGCTTGCCTTCAGTAGCGAGTCAGCTGGGATGGAATCAAATACTCCATCAAGGAGGAAACGAGGACACTGGAGTAGGGAATTGGAAATGAAGCTGAGACTGACAAGAAAGTAGATGGAGTATGAAAAGAAGCTCTCTTTTTAATGCATTTGTACATGAGGACATCAAAAATACCACATCTGAGAGAGCCCACATTTCCGTTTGCAGAAGGAACTGGGGGACTAAAAGTCGGGGTGGGAGGTGGCAATGGCATCATTACGGGGCCACTCGGGGGCCCAGGGGTTTCCCCTGTTCCTATTCAACGCATCCTCTGGGGAACAGCCAACAAGCATGTACTGAGCGCCTTCTGTGTACCTGGCACGGGAATAAACACCAGTACTTAAGGAAGAACTGGACACACTGCAAGCTTGGAGGAGTTGCTGACCTCTGGGGAAGACAAATACACAAAGAAATGATCAAAACTCGGTGTGCGCAGGACAACCTGCACATTTGAGAGGGGAGCCCTGTGTGAGGTGTCAGAGCCCACGTGGGGTGAGGAGGGCACCCAGGCAGGGGGATGGCCAGTGTGGGGTGGACGAGACCAAGCTGGGTGAGGAGGGCAGCCTCATAGTGGGGCAGCCCGTGGGAGAAGTCGGAGGCCAAGCAGGAAGAGGAGGACATCCGTGTGGGCGAAGTGGTGGAAAGGGACAGAGGAGATTCCAGGTACAGGAGGGTTGTTGACAAGTAAACAGATATATTGAGGAGGCTAGAAGTCAGACTTCTCACCATTGGACTTATAAATACAGAAGGAGTGAAAGCTAGAATAAACCCTGTGGGTCTGGATAGGAATTGGATGTATCAGAATTAACTCCTGGTTCTCAACACAGACAGATAAAGAAGTAAACATAGATTTAAATGTCCGATGAGAGTGCCTGGTGGCAGCCACACTAAGCTCACCTCTCCCCCAGATCTTGGCTTTTGTATTGCCCTTCTCTTCCCAAAGGAATCGAGCCTTCTGGATAAATGGCTATTTATGTATTTTGAATGTAATCCCCTCACAAAATACGGATCACTTGAAAGGGGAAGTCAATTACAATGGAGAAGCTCTGGGCGTCCCATCTACTAACCCAAACGTTCAAATTGATGGGACAAGTGGAAGCCATGAGCACAGCATCCCTTCTGTGATATTCCTGCCAAAGGGGCCTGGCCTGCACTCAGCCTAGAGGGCTCTTCAGCCTGAAGTGAGGGCTACTGACAAGAGAACTGACCTGACACTTTCAAAGGTGTCAAGGCCATCAAAGTTAGGGAGAGACTCGGATCTGGGATGTCCCACACACCTACCCAATCCCTGGGGACCTGTGACATCCCCTGGCCGGCCCTCCCTTCTCAGCAGGGAGCCCTCAGCACTGACAGCTCGGCCGTGGTTCCATTCATCTCTTCTGAGATGCAGAATTTAATATTACTGTGGGCCACCTCATCCCCTTCTCATACAAGTTCACCAGGGGAACAGGAGAAATTAAAGAGTACAGCAAGGAAAATAATTACTGGGCTGAAAGACTCGATAATTGCCAAATGATTGAAGTTCACAGAGAGCTGGAACTATGGAGATTGGCCAATTGATCTTCTTGACAAGGGTTCAGAAACAACATCACTTCCTGTAGCAATAATTGCAGAGTTCGCTAGTCCCAGGAGGGAAAAGCAAAGTCTGTTTCCAAGAAAGTGATCTATACAGTTACAGAGAAGTATTTGTCGTGTCTCCACCCCCAGTCAGCAGCAGACTCATCAAGTCTGAGCTTGGGGGTCAGGTTTTCGAGTGGTCACAGCATTCACTGGCGGTAGAGCCCTGGGCAAGTTCTTGTTCTATCTGAGCCCCAATCTCCTTTTCTATAAAATGGGTTTAATGATACAAATGTCCTAAGGTCGTAAAAGTGTTAGATCCTACATAAGCTAGCTATCACAGTGAGAGCTCAGTGAGGGCTGGCACCCACTGCTGTGGCCGCATTATGCACCTCTATCTTCTTACCTTTTAAGAGGTGATGACTTCCCTGGTGGCTCAGATGGTAAAAGCATCTGCTTACAATGCGGGAGACCCGGGTTCGATCCCTGTGTTGGGAAGATCCCCTGGAGGAGGGCATGGCAACGCACTCCAGTACTCTTGCCTGGAAAATCCCATGGACAGAGGAGCCTGGTAGGCTACAGTCCATGGGGTCGCAAAGAGTCGGACATGACTGAGCGACTTCAATAGTGGAACAAAAATGGGAACCAGTGAGCGCAGAGAGGAAGGCAAAGTAGCTCAGGTCTTAAAAGAAGCCTTGCCTCCTCCAGGAAGCCTTCCCAGATTTCTCCAGGACAAGTCAGTGATCCCGCCGCTCCAGGCTTGCTGCAACCAATACAGTCTGAGTCAGACCACCCAGGGCCATGCCTACAACACAAGGGGCTCTCACAGCCCAGTACAAGGCAGCCCCCACCCCCCACCCCGTGCCCACACTCAGGTCCCAACTTGTGTGTCTCCTGAGTCTGACCTTGCACTTGATCTTTGGACTCATAACAGGTTTGGCTTCTCCGGCTAGACTTGGGCTTTCTGTGTGTCTTTTTTCACGTCTCTGTCTTTCTCTCTGAGCGACCTGGCCCCTACTTCCTACCTCTTGTGAGCCCCCAGCTGATGTCCCCTGAGCTTAGTGATGAACAGTGGGATTCTATGCCAGGAGACCCCCCCCACCCAGCCACCCACACAGTTCCTCTGGAAACCGCCCATCCCCACCCCAGCTCCATCTCCAAGTCCACTCCCTCTTATAAGGCTGGGAGGCTGACTGGACCCAGGAATTTGGAGCTGTTCCCCAGAAATTTCCAGCTGCAATGACACTTCATCTGCCTTTGGTGATGGAGGCTGTAGACATGAAGATCAGAGGCTGGAATTGAACAGAATCCTCCATGTAAAGGAAGCTAATTTGCAGCAAATGAAAAAGAATCCAGCAACTGGGAGACGCGGGGCTGGTGGAGTGGGGCTGGGTGCTTGGCACAGGGCTCCTGTCTGATGATGGGTCTCCACAACCCCATGTGGCCCCTAATTACAGATGTCGCCGGAGAAGAGGGGAGCTGTGTGCATGGTTAAGAGGGCGGCAGGAGCCAGAGGCTGTGCTCCTTCAGCTGACAGGCCTGTACTATCCCACAACTCCAGCTGTCCCTGCTTTCCCTCAGGCTTCTGGTGGCCTTATCTCCTGACTGCTGGCTCTGACCTTTAAGGCCTGAGGACACCCCCTTCCCCACTGCTGCCCTAGGCACTTGGCAGGGAACCCCAGGGGTCAGCAGTTATCAGAGCAAGGCTGTTTCCTGGGACCCCCGCCCACTCCCCTTCTGTGATTTGGGTCCAGAGTCTGGACAGGCTCAGCGTCCTGCATCTCCCACCAGCTCCAGCTTGTCCATCCCCGGGGGTGGCCCTCTGACACCCTTCCACGTATCCCTTCCCCAATCCCCCCCACACCCACAAACACCCTCCGTGCGGGTGTGCTAACCCGCTTCAGTCATGTCTGACTCTTTGCGATCCTATGGACTGTACCCGCCAGGCTCCTCTGTCCATGGGATTCTCCCTGCAAGAATACTGGAATGGGTTGCCATGCCCTGCTCCAGGAGATCTTCCCGACCCAGGAATTGAACCCATGTCTCTTGCCTCCTGCACTGGCAGGTGGGTTCTTCCCACGAGGGCCACCTGGGAAGCCCATAAACACCTAACTCCCACTGTGAATTCCTACACGCAGTCCTTGCATCACTTCTGTTCCCCAGCCCCAGTGGACAATGCAGAGGTGGGAGGGAGCTGGACTCCTCTCTGGATTCCTCTCTCTGGCTCCTGAGACCCAGGTGAGGCCTCTTGTCCATGACCATCCAGCCCTCCTGTGGCCCCTTGGCCCCAGCACCCACTCCTGCCTCCCAAAAGCCTGTGTCTACACAGCAGCAGCCAGTCTGGGAAGAATTCCTACAGGTAAATGCACCAGGAACACGAATTCACAACTTAAGGGAAAAAATATCTCAGAAACACTTAAAACATTGTGAATGTGGAACCAGACCACAAATGATTAGGGATAATGTAATTTATTCACTTAATGTTTAAAGGAAAAAAAGAAACTACTCATTTTACATGAGATGTAAAATTGGCAGGCAGATCTAAAAAGTGATGCTTTTCTAAATTGAAAAAAATAATCATTGAAAGTTAGAACTCAGCAGGTCAAATTGCAGAGTGGCTACAGATGGAGAATTCGTGAACAGAAAGGTAATTCTGAAGAAATATCCTCCAAATGAGGCATAAAGAGACCAAGCTGAAAAATGTAAAAGAAAGATTAAAAAAAAAAAAAAAAACAAGGAGACTTATGTGAAAAGGGGTATGATCTTATGATCAAATTTCCAGAACGTGAAAATGAGGAAGAGGAAAATTTGAAGAGAAAAATCTGATTTTCGAGAATTGATGAAAGACAAGTCAGGGTTCAGGAAGCTCTACCTACACCCAGATTGAAAGTGAAGAATGCTGAGAACAAAGAAGATGCTAAAAGCTTGCAGAGATAGAAGCCCAATTTCCTCCAATGGAACCACCACAAACTGAGAGATGACTTCTCTAGCAACAGTGAAATCCAAAGGACAGAAAATAATATCAGTGAAGTCCTGAGAGAAAACATTTGTCAACCTAAAACTGTATATTCAAAAAAAAAAAACACAAAACTTTAAAAATGAAACACACAAGACATTTTTCAGACAAGTACAGACCAAGAGCATTTATGACCAGCAGCCCCTTTACTGAAGGACATTCTGAAGGAAGCCTTTCAGGCAAAGAAAAAAGACCCCCTGAAGGTGGCACGTCCCTCAGAAGAAACAATGAGCAAATAACTGAGTAAGCAAATCTAAGCAAATTTTGTACAAAACAGCAATCTTTCAACAGCATTCATGTTTCATTCACTCATTTATCCCACGTGGATTTTTCAGGCACTTTCTGATCTTCAGCCCTGCCTGGGATGTATCACAAGGAAAATGGGCTTCTGTAGAAGAAGTCTTATCAATGACCTAGAAACCAAGAGAAAATGTTCATTGAATTACTGTTTTTGTTAGAAAGCGGAAACTACTGAAAAATAGAAAGGTGACCAAGAAAATGATGCATTCAGTATATTGACCTTCCCCATAGGCTGGGGAGCAATGCAAAGGCTTGGACCCCAAGCCTGATGTTTGCTCTTTTCTACAGGACAAGGGGGCAGGGCCATGAGCATTCAGAGGCCGGGCAGTGGCGAGTGGTTTTCTAGGAAAGTTATACCTGTTCAGCCTGCAAGAGACAGGGGAGGTAAGCAATAAACCAAGGCTGGGAATTTTCTCCATTTTCCCCAGCATTTGCCCACTGCTCAAATCAGAAATGGGAGAAAGCAAAAAAAAAAAAAAAAAGAAATGGGAGAAAGCAATGGCACCCCACTCCAGTACTGTTGTCCGGAAAATCCCATGGATGGAGGAGCCTGATAGGCTGCAGTCCATGGGGTCGCTAAGAGTCAGACACGACTGAGCGACTTCCCTTTCACTTTCCACTTTCATGCATTGGAGAAGGAAATGGCAACCCACTCCAGTGTTCTTGCCTGGAGAATCCCATGGACGGAGAAGCCTGGTAGGCTGCAGTCCATGGGGTCGCACAGAGTCGGACACGACTGAAGCGACTTGGCAGCAAATCAGAAATCTTACCCTGTTTTGTTTTGTTTTTTTCCTCTCCTTTTGTGCACTTATAAATTTTAAAAAGGAAGAGCACATACGTATGGGTAGAATTGGGATACTTGACATATACACTCTATGCTCTGTGCTTAGTGGCTCAGCTCTGTCTGACTCTTTGCAACCCCATGGACTTTAGGCCACCAGACTCTTCTGTCCACGGGATTCTCCAGGCAAGAATACTGGAGTGGGTTGTCTTTTCTTACTCCAGGGGACCTTCCCAACCCAGGGATCAAACCTGCGACTCTTCCTCTCCAGGACTGGCGGGTGGATTCTTTACCACCAGCGCTGCCTGGGAAGCCCCATACATACACTGCTGCTGCTGCTAAGTTGCTTCAGTTGTGTCCAACTCTGTGCGACGCCATAGACGGCAGCCCACCAGGCTCCCCCATCCCTGGGATTCTCCAGGCAAAAATACTGGAGTGGGTTGCCATTTCCTTCTCCAATGCATGAAAGTGAAAAGTGAAAGTGAAGTCGCTCAGTCGTGTCCGACTCTTGGCGACCCCATGGACTGCAGCCTCCCAGGCCCCTCCATCCTTTGGATTTTCCAGGCAAAAGTACTGGAGTGGGGTGCCATTGCCTTCTCCGCATATATACACTACTATGTATAAAACAGGTAACTAAAGAGAACCTCCTGGATAGCACAGGGACCTCTACTCAGTGTTCTATAGTGACTTAATGGGAAGGAAATCCAGGAAAGAGGGGATATACGTGTGCATGTGTGGCTGATTCATTTTACTGTACAGAAGAAACTAACACAGCGGTGTAAAGCAGCTACACTCCAATAAATTTTAAATTAATAAAAATTAATTTTAGAAAAAAGTCACAAGCCAATAAAAAAAAGAAACAGGCTGATCGAGCATTGACTTTCTCTCCTCTCAGTTGCCACATACAGGATGTCGGGAATTAACAGTGGGATTGAGATGGCAAAGCGAGCTTGGAGATTCAAAACAAGGTGAAGCAAGAAAGCCCCCCTGTGTGCCTTGGATCTTTCTGCTGATGCACCTCTTTGCTGACATTTACTGACAACCAGCATTTGATGGGTTTCTCCCTCCCCTCTCCCTCCCCACTGAGAGTCAGTCTAACGATGTGTATTGAAACCATTGCTGACATAAGCAAGCAGGACTCCACAGCAGCCCCTCCAGCTCCAAAGTGAATTTCCAGCAGCGAACAGCGACTGGAGCTCTCAGAGGACAGCTTTGCAGCCTCGGCCGTCAGCCTGGGCGGGGAGCCAGCGCATTCTTGGACAATCAAAACGTGTGCGGCAAACAGAACTGAATGGAATGGTGAGACTAGTGTAGGAAAGGGCAGGGGGAGGGGTCCCAACGAATTCGCTGTGGGATTCCTTGGGGGCAGCCTTGCCTCTTCCAGCTGGGTGCTGTTAAACCTCTGTGAGCTCTGAGCACACAGGCTTCTAACATCCTCCAAGACAGAGTTCTGAACAGAAGATGCTGAGTTCATCGGGGGCACCGTCACATGAGTTGATCTGTCTTAGACATGAAGTTCCTACGGGGCAGGGCCAGATCTGAGGGCAGACTTCACAGTACAAACACAGGAGACAATGAGACACAGGTCAGGCCTCCACTCCTGGTCTTTCTGGTACTTCAGAGATTCAGGTTGGCTTTTCTGTCTTCTTTTTTTCATTTCTACCTGGGCAACTAAAATGTCCATCATGCCTCTGAGATGTGATAACTTTGAGCAACATTTAGCAAAGAAACTGTCTCCCGAATTCTGACCCAAATACCGATTCCCAGAGTTGCTCTCCTTAGGCCCCCAAGAAAGCTCTGCCTGAGATTATGGAAGCCAAGGCTACATTTATTTTTTTAGTAAACACATTAGGATTTATTCATACAATTAAATATCCAGAAAAGAGAATGATAGTGTGAACACAACACAGAAGAATCACAAATGAACATCTGGTGAAAGTCACAGAAGAATATGTCCAGTATCATTACATTTATGTAAATGAAAAAGTTTGAGGATATAAAAACAAGTTATAAAAACTATATGGCGAGGAGAGAATACACACACACACACACAGTCATACAGACACACACTCATACAGACACACACACAATAATGGTGATCTCTGGGCAGAAAGGATGGGCCCATCGACCTGGGTCATACAGGCAGGAGTTGTAGCCACGAGTCTTCTAAGGCCTGGGCTTCAGCCACCACTGGGCTTGGGCTGCCTGAGGTTGAATCTTGCCTCTTGCAAGTGTGCAAAAATAGGAATTTTGCTTGATCCCCTGTGCTTACATCCATAAACTATGAAGCTATGAACTACTTAAGAGACTTGCTAAATCATGTATAGTGCTCATGTAAAATATTACTTGAAAGGTTTAATAAATGACATCCATTCTCATTATTATTAGAGCTACCAGGCAGCACTGGCCCCTCTGCTGACTTGCCTCTTCATAGCTCTGTTGTCACAATGTTCATCCATTCACTCATCCACCCATCCATTCACCCATCCACCCATCCATTCACTCACTCACTCATCCATCCATTCATTGCACAGGTGTTGCTTGAGACTTCGTATACACCGGACCCTGTAGTGTGCTAGCAATCCAACTTTTAAAAGTGCGCTGCATTTATAGCATTTGCCAACTTACATGGTGTAAATATTCCTACCAATGCCAATTTCAAGCTACCAAACCATTTAAAAAATCCCATTGGCAAAATTGATCTGTGAAATCATCATTATTATTACCCCATTTTTTAAATCAACATTCGGAAAGGACAGCTTTAGTCTCCAACTTGTGGCTCTAAAGCAGCTTCGGAAAGCAGGAAATGGGTGTGGCCACGTGCCCACTGCACTTTATTTACAACAACAGGTTGCCCACTGGATTTGGTGGACAGGCCACTGTTTGTCCACCTCCGTTCTCAAAAGTGTTAATTGTCTGGGGGCTTTGGACATTTTGTCTGTGGGCTCAATTTGCAAACAATGAATGAAGACTGTTTCCCTGAAGGATGGTTTGCTCTGTAAGGAGGCTCCATGACTGTGATGTTGATTTCTTTGCAATGACTAGATCAGAATTCCACTACGGCCTTTCGTGGGTGGAGGGCCGATCAAGCACTACTTGACAGATAGAACCATCAACCGTCAGGGCTACAAGGGAAGTGTGTATGGTAGAGCCCCATGTGCTTTCCGATGAGGAAACAGGCATCCAGAGAGGGGACGGGACACCCCCAAGGGCCCAGGATGAACGTCGCACGCACGCGACTGCGTTAACAAGGTTTGCGCTGGGGGAATGCCCACCTTCTGCTGGAGGCTGTGTTTCAAACACATTTCCAATCCTGACCCACTGCCCTGCTTCTCCTGCAGATGATTCTCAGAGACAGGACCTCAAAGGAAGCCCCCATTCCAAGACTCTCTTCGTGGTGGAAATGGGAATTTCACGTGAGGGTTTGTGTGGAGAAGGGCAGCCGGCTTGAAGGTGGCTGAAGTGGCTGGCATCCCAGTTCTGTCCTTCCTGGCCGTGTGAGCCCCCGTAGGTCACTTAACCTCTCTGAGCCCGTCTTCATCTGCTAACGGAGGATGACGGTATCTGCCACGCATGGTCGCTCTTGTAGTTGAAGAAGGCATGGACCCCGGTATCTTGCTGGAGCCACACCCCAGGAAGGGTCGTAGGCTCGCTGGGCCTCCAGTCTGCCCGACGCACACAGGGCAGCGTCTCCCAGTCTGGAGGGACTAACAGCTGGGGCTTGATTTGAATGGTTCCGTGTGAGTCTGAGTCTTCAAGAGCTGAAGACTCATCTCAGCCAAGTGACTTAGGAAGTTCCTATGGACCCAAACTCTTAAAGCACAAGTACCCACTGAATGTCAGCCAGGCCCACGCTCGAGCGGGAGCAGGGGATGGTGAATTTCCCAGGACTTAACAATGCTCCAGCAAGATCGCAGCTGCCAAGGATGCTTGGTGAGCCCCTGGGATCCACTGAAACCGGGACTCTGGGGTCAGGAAGAACATTGTGTTCTCTCTTGGGGCCAGCCAGCAGCCGCCCCATGGTGCCCACAGTGGGCAGAGAACTCTGTGAAGTGGACCCAGGAGCCAGCCCAATTCACCCCCGCCCCCTGGGGTGGGGGGACTCAGATCCCAGCAACCTGCCCTGGGCAACAGTGAACATCAACCAAGGCCCTGCTTGGCACTCAGGAAACAAGGAGGCTTGAGACCCAGTCCTGTCTGCCGAGGGGCTCCCAGAGATGGGAGAAGCAGAAACAGAGGAGCCCGTGTCATTAGAGTGGGGTGACCGGGGCTCCCCTCCACACAGGTGTGAAAGAGCCTCTGCGAGCAGGCAGCCCCGCCTGAAACCCTGGGTGGCTGGGCAGGGCCAAGGGCCAGTGCTTAGGGCTGGCTGCGGGGCCTAAAGCCTGTCCAAACCACCTAGCACCAGATAACCTTTGACATGCACTGTCTGTGACTCTGTTGCCCCTCACCGGCTGTTAACAGAGCCCGCTGTAAGAATTGCTGCCTGGAAAGAGGAGCAGAGAGTTTCAGAGTCAGGACAGGCTCCCTGCTCCTGGAAGGCAGGTGGAATTGGCCAGATAAGCTCAGGACATGGCTGCAGGCGCAAGGCAGCTGGCACACCTGGGCACAGGGCAGAGGTGGGTCTGCCGAGAATAGAGACCCACTGGCAGGGCACACCTCCTGCTGTGTCCCAGGACCCGAGGCTTCTTTCTCACCCGGGGACCACTTTGGACCACCCCTCTGCCTGACCGTCATCCGCCAGTGGCCGGTCTAGGAGTATTCAGGAGGCCACCGCTCCCTGCTTCCCCCGCCCCCTCCCAGTCCTTTGGAGTCCGAGTTCTGCTTCCTCTCTTTGGATGGCCCTCGAGTGCCAGATACCATGTGGGGAACTCACAGCCAGGGAGTCGCTAAGCCAGCGAGAGCAGCTGCACCCTGGACCTGCCCCCAGCCCCGTGCCCAGCCCAGGCTCATCCTTCATCATTACAGTCTGCTCATCCTGCCCTCATCCCAGAAAAGAGCCGAACTCCAGGCCTCCTGGATTGATCCTACAGCCCTGCCTGTTCTTTCTAATCAGAAAAACGCTGCACGTCACCCAGTCCACTCTTCTTAAAAGGTGTGAGGCTTCCTGAAAGATGTGGGGAAGGTGATGGGTGGGGGCCCAGCTGTCGCGTAATCAAGCCCACGTGTCTTCATAGCCCGGGACTGGAGCCGGGGCGGCGGGGAGAGTGGGCCACGAGGCTCCATCCTGCCCTGAACACACAGCCAGGCCTCGGTGAGGGGCGCCCAGCAGGGCAGGTGGTCCCAGCCTGTCCCCCTCTCCCACCCCTCAGGGCATCACATACCAGGGAGGGTGGAACCATGGGGGCCCCCAAGGTCCAGGGCCTGTGTGCAGAACTGGGCTCTGCCACTCAACCAACTGTGGGTCCTCAGCTTCTTCACAGAATGATGAAAAGCGGATGGAAAGGATTGTACTTAATTCCTGGAATCCTCAGGATTAACCAGGCCGAGGTAAGGAAAGCTCCCAGCTCAATGCCTGGCTTCCAGACAGGGCTGATCAAGTTCTACCTGAGGAAGAAAGACCAGATATAGAGTCACAGAGGCGAGGAGAGAGCCAAGGCCGGGTTTAGTGGGAAGCTTTGGTTTTACAGTGATGGCGTATTCCCCGAGATCTTCGCCTCCCCCTGGTCCTGCCTGGAGATGGATGAAAAGACAGAAGATCCCAGCATGTACAGTTTTCTCACAGACGAGCCCCCAGCTGAGAAATCTTGGGGAGCAAATTCCTTCTGGAGGGAATTCAGGGAGGGTGATGACAGTTTCAACACGAAACGGGCCTCCCTTCCTCCGGGGAAACTGCCTTGTTTGGCACCGAACTGCTGGCAGGGTCCTCATCCTGCTGAAACCGGAGAGTCTCCTCCCAAGGATGATCTGGGTGTGGGTGCTGCCTGCATCCACAGAGAGCTAACCTCATCTCTCTCTGAAAAGTGTGAGCATGCTTCAGAACAAATGGAGAGGCGAGACTCTAGTGTTTCCAGATGAAATATAGAGCAGTTAAATCTGCATCTCAGATAAATAATATTTCGAGGGTAAAATATGCTCAAATATTGTAAAGAACTTGCTTGTACTTAGTCTTATCTGAAACTGAACCAGGCATCCTGTATTTCTATTTGCTAAATCTGACCGCCCTAGCCTGAAGGCACTGCATTTCTTGACTCTGAGATGGGCATGGGCCAGTTCTGGGAAAGGATGTGATATGAAGAAAAATGCCAAAGCAGCTTTTCCCCGGCTTCAAACTGCCGCGTTCTCCTTTCTCCCTGCCCATGGTCCCCTGGACCGGTGCAAACCCTGCCTTGCTCAGAAATCTGAGCCTTCCCTGTTGGCTCTAACCCCCACCAACTCATGTTGATGGATGCCCCCAGAAGCTCCCCTTTAACGACATCCAGACCCCAACATTGCCCTCAAATCAGCCAGACCCAGGGCTGAGCCAATCAGATTCTTCATTCCCCAGCTGCAGTGATTGGTTGGGGGCTGGCAACACATGACCCACGACGGCCCAATCAGAGTGGATGGCAGAGCTTTTGCTGGATGAGGATGGCCTGAGTCTCACCTGGAAGGACTCTGAGCATCACAGGACCTGAGTCGCAGCCAGTCCAGGACCAGATCTAAGAGACAAGCTTGCTGTATCTTCAGAATTTTCTGCTTATTTAAATCAATTCATCTTTAGCTGAAAGCCAGCTTGTTTTGGGTTTTTCTGACCCTGGAACAAAATGTCCTGGTACAAATCTCAAAAACTGGCGTTAAGTGAGGGAATCCAGAGAGCCTGTCCCATCTCCATGTAGGCAAAGTGCTGGGCCCCACATTTCCTCATCTGTTCCTTTTATCCTTCTATACAGCACGCCCGCCTTGCAGGAAACCATCCTCAAATTCTGCCATGGGGAGAGAGACAAGTCACAAACGTTGGTGCATAGAAATGAATAAAGTCCACCAACTTCTATGCATCCCATTAACAAAGAGTAGGAGCAAGGCATTTCTCCCAAGGGGCAACAAGATGGTGTGTCTGCTCCTCACAGACTGTAAAGTGTTGTTAGCATTTAAGAGAAGTGAAAAATAAAACGTTCTGGCTTCTCCCTACCACTCACCTTCTGCTGACTTTTCTCCGAAGGAACCTTAGAAACCTCAGAAATTCAGAATTAGGGAAGGGGGCCTAAGTCACTGATGGCCTCCCTTCTCATTAGTGGAGCCAGGAATGTCAAGGCCAATGGGCCTCACTCCAAAACCTAAGCATTTTTTTTTATCCTATTTAAGGCCACCTGAGTTGTCTTAGTGTGCATGCATGCTATCGCTTCAGTTGTGTCTGGCTCTTGTGACCACGTGGTCTGTAGCCCTCCAGGCTCCTCTGTCCATGGGAGTGTCCAAGCAAGAATACTGGAGTGGGTTGCTATGCCCTTATCCAGGGGATCGTCCCAACCCAGGGATTGAACCAGTGTCTCTAAGGATTCCTGCATTGGCAGGAGGGTTCTTTATCATTAGCGCCACCTGGGAAGCCCCTGCCTTGGTGTATTACTTTCCTATTGCTGCCCTAACGAATTGCCACTGACTTATTGGCTTCAGTTTCAGTTCAGTCGCTCAGTTGTGTCTGACTCTTTGCAACCCCATGAATTGCAGCACGCCAGGCCTCCCTGTCCATCACCAACTCCCGGAGTTCACTCAGACTCACGTCCATCAAGTCAGTGATGCCATCCAGCCATTTTATCCTCTGTCGTCCCCTTCTCCTCCTGCCCCCAATCCCTCCCAGCATCAGAGTCTTTTCCAATGAGTCAACTCTTCGCATGAGGTAGCCAAAGTACTGGAGTTTCAGCTTTAGCATCATTCCTTCCAAAGAAATCCCAGGACTGATCTCCTTCAAAATGGACTGGTTGGATCTCCTTGCAGTCCAAGGGACCCTCAAGAGTCTTCTCCAACACCACAGTTCAAAAGCATCAGTTCTTCAGCGCACAGCCTTCTTCACAGTCCAACTCTCACATCCATACATGACCACAGGAAAAACCATAGCCTTGACTAGACGAACCTTTGTTGGCAAAGTAATGTCTCTGCTTTTGAATATGCTATCTAGGTTGGTCATAACTTTCCTTCCAAGGAGTAAGCGTCTTTTAATTTAATGGCTGCAGTCACCATCTGCAGTGATTTTGGAGCCCAGAAAAATAAAGTCTGACACTGTTTCCACTGTTTCCCCATCTATTTCCCATGAAGTGGTGGGACCGGATGCCATGATCTTCATTTTCTGAATGTTGAGCTTTAAGCCAACTTTTTCACTCTCCACTTTCACTTTCATCAAGAGGCTTTTGAGTTCCTCTTCACTTTCTGCCATAAGGATGGTGTCATCTGCATATCTGAGGTTATTGATATTTCTCCCAGCAATCTTGATTCCAGCTTGTGTTTCTTCCAATCCAGTGTTTCTCATGATGTACTCTGCATAGAAGTTAAATAAACAGGGTGACAATATACAGCCTTGACATACTCCTTTTCCTATTTGGAACCAGTCCATTATTCTGTGTCCAGTTCTAACTGTTGCTTCCTGACCTGCATACAAATTTCTCAAGAGGCAGATCAGGTGGTCTGGTATTCCCATCTCTTTCAGAATTTTCCACAGTTTATTGTGATCCACACAGTCAAAGGCTTTGGCATAGTCAATAAAGCAGAAATAGATGTTTTTTATGGAACTCTCTTGCTTTTTCTATGATCCAGCGGATGTTGGCAATTTGATCTCTGGTTCCTTTGCCTTTTCTAAAACCAGCTTGAACATCAGGAAGTTGAGGGTTCACATATTGCTGAAGCCTGGCTTGGAGAATTTTGAGCATTACTTTACTAGCGTGTGAGATGAGTGCAATTGTGCGGTAGTTTGAGCATTCTTTGGCATTGCCTTTCTTTGGGATTGGAATGAAAACTGACCTTTTCCAGTCCTGTGGCCACTGCTGAGTTTTCCAAATTTGCTGGCATATTGAGTGCAGCACTTTCACAGCATCATCTTTCAGGATTTGGAATAGCTCAACTGGAATTCCATCACCTCCACTAGCTTTGTTCGTAGTGATGCTTTCTAAGGCCCACTTGACTTCACATTCCAGGATGTCTGGCTCTAGGTCAGTGATCATACCATCGTGATTATCTGGGTCGTGAAGATCTTTTTTGTACAGTTCTTCTGTGTATTCTTGCCACCTCTTCTTAATATCTTCTGCTTCTGTTAGGTCCATACCATTTCTGTCCTTTATCGAGCCCATCTTTGCATGAAATGTTCCTTTGGTATCTCTGATTTTCTTGAAGAGATCCCTAGTCTTTCCCATTCTGTTGTTTTCCTCTATTTCTTTGCATTGATTGCTGAAGAAGGTTTTCTTATCTCTTCTTGCTAATCTTTGGAACTCTGCATTCAGATGTTTATATCTTTCCTTTTCTCCTTTGCTTTTCGCTTCTCTTCTTTTCACAGCTATTTGTAAGGCTTCCCCAGACAGCCATTTTGCTTTTTTGCATTTCTTTTCTATGGGAATGGTCTTGATCCCTGTCTCCTGTACAATGTCATGAACCTCATTCCATAGTTCATCAGGCACTCTATCTATCAGATCTAGGCCCTTAAATGTATTTCTCACTTCCACTGTATAATCATAAGGGATTTGATTTAGGTCATACCTGAATGGTCTAGTGGTTTTCCCTACTTTCTTCAATTTCAGTCTGAATTTGGCAATAAGGAGTTCATGGTCTGAGCCACAGTCAGCTCCTGGTCTTGTTTTTGCTGACTGTATAGAGCTTCTCCATCTCTGGCTGCAAGGAATATAATCAATCTGATTTCGGTGTTGACCATCTGGTGATGTCCATGTATAGAGTCTTCTCTTGTGTTGTTGGAAGAGGGTGTTTGTTATGACCAGTGCATTTTCTTGGCAAAACTCTATTAGTCTTTGCCCTGCTTCATTCCGTATTCCAAGGCCAAATTTGCCTGTTACTCCAGGTGTTTCTTGACTTCCTACTTTTGCATTCCAGTCCCCTGTAATGAAAAGGACATCTTTTTTGGGTGTTAGTTCTAAAAGGTCTTGTAGGTCTTCATAGAACCATTCAACTTCAGCTTCTTCAGCGTTACTGGTTGGGGCATAGACTTGGATTACTGTGATATTGAATGGTTTTCCTTGGAAACAAACAGAGATCATTCTGTCGTTTTTGAGATTGCATCCAAGTACTGCATTTCGGACTCTTGTTGACCATGATGGCTACTCCATTTCTTCTGAGGGATTCCTGCCTGCAGTAGTAGATATAATGGTCATCTGAGTTAAATTCACCCATTCCAGTCCATTTGAGTTCGCTGATTCCCAGAATGTCGACATTCACTCTTGCCATCTCTTGTTTGACCACTTCCAATTTGCCTTGATTCATGGACCTGACATTCCAGGTTCCTATGCAATATTGCTCTTTACAGCATTGGACCTTGCTTCTATCACCAGTCACATCCACAGCTGCGTATTGTTTTTGCTTTGGCTCCATCCCTTCATTCTTTCTGGAGTTATTTCTCCACTGATCTCCAGTAGCATATTGGGCCCCTACTGACCTGGGGAGTTCCTCTTTCAGTATCCTATCATTTTGCCTTTTCATACTGTTCATGGGGTTCTCAAGGCAAGAATACTGAAGTGATTTGCCATTCCCTTCTCCAGTGGACCACATTCTGTCAGATCTCTCCACCATGACCCGCCCATCTTGGGTTGCCCCACGGGCATGGCTTAGTTTCATTGAGTTAGACAAGGCTGTGGTCGTAGCATGATTAGATTGACTAGTTTTCTGTGAGTATGGTTTCAGTGTGTTTGCCCTCTGCTGCCTTCTTGCAACACCTACTGTCTTACTTGGGTTTCTCTTACCTTGGGCATGGGGTATCTCTTCATGGCTGCTCCAGCAAAGCACAGCCGCTGCTCCTTACCTTGGATGAGGGGTATCTCCTCACTGCTGCCCTTCCTGACCTATAGCACAAATTTATAATATAAATTTAATTAAACTTAATATAGCCACAAGGGCTTCCCTTATGACTCAGCTGGTAAGGAATCCACCTACAGTACAGGAGACCTGGGTTTGACCCCTGGGTTGGGAAGATCCCCGGAGAAGGGAAATGCTACCCACTCCAGTATTCTGGCCTGGAGAAGTCCATCGACTATATAGTCCATGGGGTTGCAAAGAGTCGGACATGACTGAGTGACTCACTTTGAGCACAAATTTATCATCTGAAACTTCTGTGGTTAGAAGTTCAAACAATTTGGGTCCCACTGGGCTAAAACCAAGGTCCGAGAGGGTTCTTGGCAGCTCCCGCCAGAGGACACTTCTCTCTTGCCTTTTCTAGCTTCTAGAGGCTAGAAGCTGCGTTCCTTGGCCCGCAGCCCTGTGCTCACCCTCAAAGCACAGGGCTCCACCCTCTGGACCCGCCCTCATGTCTCCTCTCTCTGACTTTGACCTTCTTGTCTCCCTCTTACAAGGACGCTTGTGATGACGGTGGGTGCCCCTGCAGAATCCAGCATCTTCTCCCCACCTCAAGGTGCTTAGCTTAATCACGCCCAGAGAGCTCGTTCTGTCATCGATGGTAACGTACTCACATGTTCTGGGGGATGGAGGCATGGACGTATTGGGGGACATCATTCTGTCTACCGTAGCTTGCGTTCCCCCAAATCCAACCCAGAGATAAGGACTTGGGTACAAATAGTTTATGTGGGAGGTGGGAAGAGAGGGCAAGGGGAAAGGCCAAGGGAGGTGCGTTAGCGAGAGGTCACCGCTGGGGGGGCGCCCGGGGCTCATCTCACCCAGGCCCCTCTGGGAACCCGGGTAAACCCCGCCTCCCAGTTCCATACCTGGAGGCAAGGAACACAGTGACGCCCACCCGGTGCGTCCCCTGCGTCCCCTGCGCCCCCGCCCCCTCGAGACTGAGGATTTCTCCTGGGGGCATCAGCTCGTGGGCCCCTCGAGAAGCCTCAGTGCTGGAGGTGGAGGCCATCCACGGGGGAGGGACTCTCCACACAGGCCTCCGTGCCCGCCAGTGGTGCAGGGACGGCCCCCGCCAGGGTCTGTGTCTGTAGGGTTTGTGCTGGGAGTCCCGAGCCCGCAGAGGCGCTGTGACTTGTTACTGAAATGGGAGGAAGGGGAACCAGAGAGAGAAGGGAAGGCAGGAGGAGGGGCTGCTGGGACTGCTTGTCCATGCGGGGGGCGGGGGGACAGCCCCGCAGCTTCCCTGTCCCCTCCAAGCCCATCGCATGGCTCGGACTGGATGCAGACTGGTCTGGAGAACCCCAGACTTCAGCTTCCAGAGGCTGCTCACACTGTCCTGTGCCACTGGGTGTGGACAGGTCTGCAGCGACACCTCCGTAGGGACACCTCTGTTTCCCACAAGAGGTGGCTCAAGCTTGGAGGACGGAGTCAGCGCCCCAGACCTTTCGTGGAACCCAGAGCAGCACAGAGCCGTGGGGAAGGCCTCCCAGCCTGCCCTGATGAACAGGGATTCAGAGCTTAGCAGGTGCTGTAGCCCACCGGGGATTCTCTAGGCAAGAATACTGGAGCGGGTTGCCATTTCCTCCTCCAGGGGATCTTCCTGATCTAGGGATTGAACCCACATCCCCCATGTCTCCTGCATTGTAGGCAGATTCTCTACCCACTGAGCCATCAGGGAAGCCCAGAATCAGACAGATTCAGAGAGACCAACCCAAACACAGAAGGCCTGGCTTCTCTTGCCCCTCTAGTGCCTGCCTGCGAGAAGTTGGTTTAGGCCCACGTTGGGGTCCAGAGAGTCCCCCCACCTCCGGGTGTGGCTTTGCCTTCCTGGGTTTCATCCCACTGATCCCCACAGGGGAACCTGTGCAGAGAAGGCTTGTCCATCCTTGAGCATGTCAGCACAGGTGGCCCTGTGTGCCAGTCACTTGTCCTCAGGGAGAGCCGGATGCTGGGGCTGGGGCATGCGGCCCATCCCAGATGTACTCTGGCCTGACGAGATCTCGGGCCTGGGGGAGGCAGATCTCCCAGGAGTGGGGACACAGGTCGGTGCTCAGGGTCACCATGGAGGTCCTGGGGGACCCTACATGCCACTGTCCCAGGGGCCCAGGGCAGCCCTCAGCCCAGAAAGTGGCCACGAGATGAAGTCCATCCTCCTTGAATCTTGGTCTGACCCTCTTTTCATCATTCTGGGCTGACTGTGACCTGCTGACCCCTCTTTCCTACCTTTTTGGCTGCATTTAGTACAATTCTGATAAAACTGAGCAAACCAATTTACTCTGAATGCCCTCAAAGGGGCCTCATCAGAGAAAGGGGTGAGGTCCAGGGAACCACTCAGTCCTCTCCCCGCTCACTGCTTTTCTCGAAGCTTTTCCCTCAAGGTCGAGTTTTCATCTTGGAGGCAGGGGGAGGCTGGGCCCCACCACCCCTCCCAGTGCCCGTCAGCCTCCCCCCAGCACGGCCCATCTCTTCTGTGAAGCATCTATTTACAAAGCAGGTCACAAGCAGCGCCGTGCTGCCGCCTAAAAATAGAAAGTCATTATGGCGCCACCGCCAAGTGCCTGCGCTCTCCTGTGATCCCCCGGAGCTGCAGGCGCTCAGCGAGGTCCTCCTCTCCCATCTGGGCTCCTCCAGCCCCTCCCTGCCCCACCGTCCTGGCTCAGCCGTGGAGCCTGCTCCCACGGGACCTGCTTTCCCTTGGATTCTTTCGACAACCCTCGCGAGGCCAGTGCTCTGGCCCATTTGTCCCCGGAGGGACCCAAGGCTTCGAGGCCCAGTGGATGGTTGAGCTGAGGGCTAGCTGGGTGGCAGGTCCATCTCCGGCAGTTTGTCCATCACGCCACGCATACCACGTACACTGGCATCAAAGGAGACCCGGGAAGAGTCAGCCCCTGTCTGCCCTCCCCATCCTGGGAAGCCTGCCTGGGAGGCTGAGATGGGGACCCTGATGTGCCTCTTTCCTTGGGATTACCACCCCCGCCCGGGCCCCCAGACCACCCCCACCTTAGCCCCACCCCCTAGTGTACCGACAGCGCCTGCCTGGGCCCCGTGGAGCCCTTCCACAGTGGATAAAGAGGCCAGCTCTGCAGGACAGAAGGGGGTGGTCTCTGGTGCCTGTTGAGAAGGAAAGGAGACAGGAGCCTTGGGCATCAGCAAGGGCGAAGAGGGGCCTGAGACCCCCAGCTCCTGCCTCCCCGGAGGCGGTGGGCAGCACAGCCAGGTAGGGAAGGGTGAACGTGCCTGGTTGAGAGAAGCCCCCGAGTGTCAGACTGGCTGGACGTGGGGAGGCTCCAGCTCAGGTGGGGGCTTCCCAGGTGGCTCAGTGGTGAAGAATCCACCTGCCAATCCAGGAGATGTGGGTTTGATCCCTGGGTCAGGAAGATCCCCTGGGGGAGGGAATGGCAACCCACACAGCCATGGACACAGGAGCCTGGCGGGCTACAGTCAGACATGACTGAGCACTACGGAACTACACAGGTGGGGGCATTTCTCCTGTCACTTGTGGCCAGCATGGCAGGGCCCCTCCTTTCTCACCTGCAGGGGCTGCTCTAGCTGACGGGAGGTGGATGACGTCACTGACAGTCTCCTGGGCTGGGGTCCATCTGCTTGGGGGTCCCCTCTCCCTGACCCACCAGGAACCTGGATGAAGCACTGCTCCCTTAGATCATCTGGCCCTGTTGAGCTCACAGTGACTTCGGAGACAGGCTTAAGGAGTATGCTTTGCTGAAGAATGCAACTAACTTTCCTATTGTAACACAGCGAGAGGACTGTTTTTTCCAGCTAACCTGATTCCCTCGTACCACACAGTGGAGGGGTATGGGACAAAATCTTATTGTTGGAGCCATGGCCATTGGATGCAAACAGCAAAGGCCTGCATCGGGCCGGATGGGAGGTAATAGCGTGTGAACTGGAGCAAACTAGTGCCCTGGCTCCACGCCCCTGCAGACCCGGGGCACACAGAAGGCAGGCTGGGGCTGTAGGTCCTCTGCTTATCATGCAGTCAGAAATCTAGTAATTGTGTGCAGTTATTTTGTAACAGATGACAATAAGCTGAAACAGCATCTGGGACAAAGGAAGCATTTTGTTGGCAAGGCAGAAGCAGAGAAAATACGCACAGTGCTTGATATTTAATGTGAAAGTTTTTCTAAGGTATCTGTAGCATGACTTGAATTATTTCATATAATAGATGTGTGGGAAAAAATATCTAGGGAAGTAAATATTCTGTGATATGGCTGCACTGTTTGGTTTAAGATGAAGTTAAGTGAGGTATGCTTTTGAACTGTGATGATGGGGAAGGCTCTTGAGAGTCCCTTGGACAGCAGGATCAAACCAGTCCACCCTAAAGGAAATCAACCCTGAATATTCACTGGAAGGATGGATGCTGAAGCTGAAGCTCCAATGCTTTGGTCACCTGATGCAAAGAGCCTGCCCATTAAAAAAGACCCTGATGCTGGGCAAGATTAAGGGCAGGAGAAGAAGAGGGTGACAGAGGATGAGGTGGTTGGATGGCATCACTGACTCAATGGATATAAGTTTGAGCAAACTCAGGGAGATGGTGAAGGTCAGGGGAGCCTGGCGTTGCAGTCCATGGGGTCGCCAAGAGTCGGACACGACTGAGCGACAGTAATGATAATACAGAGGAGGAGCAGCTCGCCTTGATTAAGTCTGCAGTCTTAGCACGAGTGATAAGCCATGTGTTGTCGTTAGGAACACTGTGTGTGGTTTCCCTTATGGATCTTGAATCCCCCTCAATCCAGAGAATCCAGGTGGCGAGGCCCACGCAGGGCCCACGCTCCTGGGACTTTCTCGGACTTGGAGCTTCCCCTATAGCTGTAGACAGCCACCGCCACAGGAGCCCAAGGTGGTCCTGGACTCAGCTGTCCAGGTGCACTTGCCCTTCACATCCCTCTTTGGAAGGTTTAGGATCTTGCCTCTGCACCAGCTTTTGACATCTTGGGAAATCATTTCCCACCCACAAAGGGAAGCAGATCCAATCCCCTCTGTCTGCACAGTTTTGTTATAATTCACTTTGGATGTTGACCTTGATTTCCCCAAGACAGCTGCCGGCAGCCTCCCCGGGGGTCTGGCCTTGGGAGGGGGATGAGCACAGCGTAGCACTTTGTCTAGGGATTTGGTCCTGCATCGTTAGGCGGGAACACCACATGAGGCTAGACTAGAGAGCTGAGGTCGTGCTGGTGTTTAGAAACCGTGTGTGATCTCCCAGCCCACCTGCGGGTGGGTGTGTCCCCTCCCAGCTCCTGCCCCCACCCAGCTCCTGCCCCCTCTGCAATGCAGGGGCTCTGTCAGCCCACGGCGCCACCGGTCAGGACCCCACGGGGGTGGTGCAGATGGAGAATCTCCACCTCCATCTCCATTCCCAATGGAGATGGGGATCTCAGCGCTGAAGGAACCGAGGGTTAGAGCTCTTTCACATCGCCCAGCTGATGGGGGGTGAGAAGAACTGGGAAGTGTGGGCCTGGCTTGTAAGCAGCAGCCAGGGCTTAGGGGTGACAGGATGTCAGGGGTTAACGGGACACCCGCGGAGCCAGGCGCTTCTGTCTTGAAGCCAGTGGTCCGCTGCTGGGACCAATGTGTTAAGAGTCGCTGGGTGGGGCAGCCTCTTGCTCCCATCTGGTTAGACGGGTTGAGGCCGGCTCAGCCAGCAGCCTGCATCTTTGGGGTGGGGGGTGGGGGGTGGAGGCCAAGGCCCCTGGGTGGAGCCGGCAGCAGGGAAGTGGAGGGGCAGTGGACAGCAGAGGCCGAGCCTGCCTCGGGCCGCGAGGGTTAAGGGGAGCCTGGAACTCCCACCCAGGGGGCTGCAGAGGGCGCCTGCTGGGGTGAGTGTGGGCATGCTGGGGAGGGGGCAAGTCCCCATCCTGCCTCAGGAGCTCACTGCCATGGAGACGAAAGCTGAGGGTCTTCAAGTGGCGGAATGGGAGGGGTGGTGTGCACAGTCTCCATGGGACGTGCTTCTGCACGTCCGAGGAATTCACGGATAACACGGGGGAGCGCAGCACGTGCCGACCTCCTCCTGACGATTCCCTTGAGGGATCCAGCACCCCTGTTCTGTTGGGGGGGGGACACTGAGGCACAGAGGTGTCGGGGAGCTTGCCCGGTGGGTCAGCTGCCAGGTGGCCCGGGGCCCGGCCTCCTGGAGCTCCCCACCCTGAGCAGTCACCCCCACGCTGTCCTGGGGCTGCTGGGGCAGACCACTGGCAGGAGGAAGTGGCTGTGTGACTTCTGAATGCAGGGCAGCATCTGTGGCCGCCTTGTTCGGAGACTCTCCCTCCTGGGGCCCTGGCTCCGGGGAAGGCTGGCTGCTCTGATGTGAGGACCCCGGGCAGCCAGTGGAGGGGCCCGGGGACAAGGCCCATGAGTGAGTCGGTGCGTGTGTTCCATGGCCTCAAGGGACCACAGCCCCTGCTGATGGCTTGCACCCTCGTGAGAGATTGAGCCAGAAAGAGCGCCAGGCCCCCCTCTCAGGATACACGCGGTGTGTGCCTCTTAAGCTGGGACAGTAGGTTACACTGCAGTAGACTGGAGCACCCAGGCATCAGCTTCCGGGGGTGCTCTGTGCCGTCAGAGGCTGCCCTGTGCTGGGTCACCTCCCGGACCCCAAATGAGGGACCACCTGGAGGAAGAGCCTCTAGGGGGAGGGCAGAGCAAGGACAACCAGCCATCTGGGACAGGCTGCCCGGGAAGGTTCGTCTAAAGGCAGTTAGGTGGGCGGCCTGGGGAGGGGCTCTAAAAGTCACCCCGGAGCAGGAACACAGATGCAGAGCTCTTAGCTTCTGCACAGAAGCATCTTTTTGCCAGAGTTTTCCATCAGGCAACACAAAAGCATCAGGGCTGGGTCACTGTGCAGAAGACTTTTGTCCTACGGAAGCCAGGACCGTCTGAAATCAGAAAGCAGAACTCCTCCGGTGTGGTGGCCGTGTTGTTGACAACTCCACGAAGGCATCCCTTCAAAAAGCCAGCTCTAAGGGTTGAATACAGTTAAGTATGCACTGAAAAAGCCATCAGTGGTTATTTTTAAAACCACAGGAAGTCACTCAGAGCCTTTAAAAATCAAACAGTAGAATGGCTCTCAGCCTGCCACGCTTGGAAGCTGCCAAGAAGACAGATGCATCAAGGAGGCACCCTAGCTGAGATGGACCAAAACCAGCTTAGCTGGAGAAAAGCTGAGTTTCAAATCTAAAGACTTTAGTCCAGTTGTTCCCTGCTGACCCCGCCCTCTCACACGTCCTCCCCCTCGAGGAGGAGCTACATTCCGAGAGCCTGTGAATGTAGGGGGTCTGGCCTAGGGGCTGAGCTGGGGAACGGTCATCTTGGGGCAAGCAGGTCCTGCAGGGCCCGAGAAGGCCGTGACTCCAAGGCAATGGATGAGGCCGGGGTCCGCGCCCATTTCACATCCAGCCAGTGGCCCCGCTTCCTGAGCGTGTCTCACATGTGGACCGTCCTCAGGACCTGCGTGCAGGCCTCCCTCTGATCTCCACTGCAGGCTTGCTAATGGGACCCCACGTGGCCCCACGACTGCCTCAACGTGGTTGCCAGTTATCCTGCTGAAATACAGGGATCACATCCCTCTCCTCCCCTGAAGAACAGCTCCGGGCAGCCCTCCAGGCCCGGCCCTGGCCCCTCGTCCGTCCCCCTACATGGACACTGCCTCTGTGGGGTGCCTGTGGCCCCTGCGAGGGCCTCAGTGCAGCACATTGCTGGCTCTTCTAGGTCCCGACAGAGGCGTCCCCATACTCCCCCACGGCCCAGCCAGGTCTGACCCCCTCCAGTCACTGCGCTGCCGCCCCTGCTCTGACCCTCCTGGCGTCCTCCAGTTTGCTGCTGATGGTCTGGCTCCTCCCACTAGGATGTGAAAGGTATGAGGCCCCTGGTCTGACCTGTGCTCTCACACACAGGGCAATGCCCAGCAAGTAGGAGATTCTCCGCCAATGTGTTTGCCGGGAATTCAGTGCCCAGGCAGCGGAGAGGAGGCCACAGTTAAGGCAGCAAGAGGGGGATCGGGAGAAGGGGACAGGAGGTGAGTCGCAAAGTTCCAGTGCCTGGGATTCCACTCGAAGCTTTGTGACTGTGTCACTGACTTGGTAGAAGAGGCTGCAGGCCAAAAGGGAGTCAAAGTGTGGGAACACAGGACAATCCAGCTCAGGTCCTAATGTTCCTCCTTGTTTAGAATTAATTCCGCACAGACGGGTGCTCGGAGGCTCTGCTCTGAGGGGCACCCAGCACCCTGGGATGTGGGTATTATTCTTTGCCCTTCTGAGATGAAGGGCATACGTGACAGACACAGAAATGTGAACTTCAGGAGCAGAAGAGCGCAAGGAAAAACGAACCTATCAGAAGCTGTTCTGTGCTCCCACCACAATGCTCCCCACACCACACCCCTGTAAACAGTGAATGCCTTGAGGAAAGGTGACTTTGAAGTAAGACAGTGACAATTTCACAATGCGCAGGATCGTTTTCGAAGTTTCAAGACTAGGAAGCCTGTTGTGTGAGCTTCTAACAGAAAGAATGAAACACCTCCTCCTGGGGTTGAGGGGTGGGGGGAGTTACTGAATTAAAATCACAAAGCACTAGCCAATGATGAAAAGAGCAGGAGCTGACTGCTACTGTCCATGGGGATGGCGACCTTTCTGTTTCATGACAGATTACGGAGGCATGAAAGCTGGGTTTCCATCCTGGCAGCGCCACCCCGCTTTCTGCAGAAGCCTTTTTATAAGTAACCTTTCATGTGGCGGAATGCTTTTGGCATAACATATTTGTATTTATTGGTCCAAAACTGAGATGGAGAAATCATTTTCAAATCTGGAATTTGTGCTGAGTCTTGACTTCCTGTAGTGAGGTGCAGCCACATATGGTTCTCAAGTGTGCAGAGTTCAGAGCTGGGCTGAAATAACAAGCCTTTGTTTTTCTAGGTTTATATTAAAGTAGAAGCGATTGAAATGGGCAGCCTTTATTAAGTAATACACAAATCATTTGTTTTCTGTTAGGGGACAAAGATTGATTTTCTTTCCCTTTTTTTTTAACAGACTTTTCAAATCAGAAAGCATACCATTTTATAAAACATTTCATGAAACACAAAACTGCAAAAAAAAAGATGATTTTCAAGTTCTCAAGTGAATTCATTTACTGACTAGGCACGTTGGTGAGTTGACTATTCTTAAGCAGTCCATAATTGGAAGGAAAGTTCCTGAAAGAGAGGAAAATGAAAAATATTTGTATACATCAAGAAACAAATATTTATACTCTGGTGGCAACACAGGATTTAGGCAGAGGAAGCAGGCGAGCTGAAATTTAATAGAAATGAGAATACTTACGGAAAACAAGGCAAAATAGAATTACAGAAATTAAGGACATAAAATCTTTGTGTTCAGTAGGCAGATGAATGATTTAAATAGTATGATGATCATCAAAATGCCATCCATTATGACATTTATGGGTCTGCTTTCAGAATGGCCATGCTTTTTTCCACATGGAACTTTCAATATTAAAATATAAGGTGACTTCCTATGGATACACACTTGTCACCTGAAACTTGGCTTTCAGATGTATTTTATTAACACCAAATAATACATTTTGATGTGTTAACTACAACAAAATTGTTGTTTCAAAACCCAAGCGGCAATCAGAAGGGAAGAGAGCCGAATCCAATCACAGTGGAGACACGGCCATTGCCTCGCTTACTCCACAGCTCCGGTCACAGACGCCCGTCCCGGGGTCTCCGGGTTCCCTGTGACCTGGCTGCCCACCCTCCTGTCCCCGCCCATGGGTGCCACACCTCACATTCCAGCAACTGCGTACTTGCCCCAGACCCGTGAGGCCCCTCCCTGCCTCGCAGACCTGCCTGTCACCTCTGACACGTCCTCCTCTTCCATCTGCTTCAAGATTTCAACTTATCTTTCAAACCCTCTTTGGGTTTCTCATCTCCTCCTCTGTGGAGCCTTTCCCTCCTTGTCCTTCCTTGACCATTGCACGTGACCTAGGTCTCTGCACCCCCTTGGCCTTCACCTCGCCTGCCAGGACCGCACACAGCACCGGTGTTCTGTGGGACGAACCAGGCTGTTTACTTTAAAAAGGGAAACAGCTAATATGCATGTGTGCTCAGTCATGTCCAACTCTTTGCGACCCCCTGGACTGTAGCCTGCCAGGCTCCTCTGTCCATGGGATTTCCCAGGCTAGAATACTGGAGTGGGTTGCCATTTCCTATTCCAGGAGATCTTCTTGACCCAGGGATTGAACCCATGTCTCCTGCATTGGCAGACGAATTCACCACTGTGCCACCAGGGAAGCCCGAGTGTTAATTAGGGTACTGTTTAATCAATGCACATTTCCTCAATGGCTGGATGACTGTGCTCTCCTTGTACATGACAGACTTGCTCCTGACCCTCGAGGACTCTCAGGGGTTGCAGGACCACCCACACATCAATCAGTAGATCAGAATCAGGGGTTCGCCCCTTGGGTGCTGTCAGCCAGTGCTCCCAGAGTGAAGAGGAAAAAGGGTTTTCGGGGGGCAGGAGGGAGAGAAGCTCTTGAGGAACTGGCAGGCTCTGGACAGCCAGCGAAGAGGAGAGGAAGCGGGGAGCTGGGCAAAGGCAGGGTGGACAGAGGGGCCAGCTGGGGGCCGGTTTCTGCGGAGAGGCCGTGGGCCCCGCGGGAGCAGAGGCGGCCCCTTCCCCTGGTGCATCCAGGGCTGAGCGCAGGGCCCGGGGCGGGCTGGCCTCAGACTCCATTGGCTCATGAAAGGAGGTCCCAGGAGCGAGAGGAGACCTGCAGGAGCCCGAGGGAGCGCGATCCGTCACCCTCTTTACCGTGGATCCTCAGCGATCACTGCAAGACACAGCCGAGCGCCCAGAGCTGGCCTCGCTCATTCCCACGGGGTCTGGCCCCACCACATGCACGTGGGAACAACTGTGAGCCCATTTTGCCAAGAGGAGTCTGCTGTGTGTAGGTGCTAACAGCTGTATACTGTGATGGACAGAAGAACACTGGGGGTTCAAATTTCCTTCAGAAAAGCGTATTAAGATACACGATTACCTCTACGGGGAGCAATACAGTAATAACTATAGGAAAATGTAATGACTCAATAAATCTATTTTAGAAACTTATTCTACAGATGTGTACGAACGTGCACAAGGACAGAGATGAAAGGCTGCACTGTCTAGCGCTGTCTCTAATGAGTGCAGAACACTGGAGGCAAAATGTCTGTCAACAGTTGTTTCAATTATGATGCATTCATATAAATATTATTCAGCCAATAAAAAGAAAAGCATACCTTTATAATTGAAAATGATAGAAAATGAACTCACAGATATACTCTAAAGTGAAACAAGGGAGGCAGACAACAGTGTACTGTTCTGTATGTAAAAACAGTAATAATCTGTGCAGAACCAAAGCGTATGTTTTTCTATCTCTGAAAAACACACAAAAAACCAAGACGAAGAGCTGCTTCTGGGTATTTCAGGGCAGGGGTGGGAATTAAGACCAACTTTCCATTGTACACTTTCCCCAAAGTTTTAGATTTTGTACCAGGTATGTCTATCGCCTACTAAATAAAGGGCATAGTTTTGTTTTCTAACTTCACCTTTCCTAGGGAAAAAGCCAGTGGTTACAGAAGTTAATGATCTCATTTCCACTGACAAACTAACAGCGAGAGGTGCTCAGGGTCAGTATTTTAAAATCACAGAGCCATTTGCTCACTGACTCAGTCAGTCATCGGCTCCTCCGTCAGCACTGTCATGCCAGGGAGCACGCTGGGGTCTGGATGCAAAGTCAAATGAGACGTGGTTCCATGTGCACAGAACCTGAAGTGGTGCTGTCGGTGAGAAAGACAAATACAAAAAAACCCAGTGAGCGGAGATCAGCCCTGCCTTCACGAGGCGTCTGCTCACTTATTCCAGCCCCTCGGTTGAGAGCCTATTAGGCGCTAGAACTGTGTTAGGGAGTGGACATGGGCAGGTGAGGAAGGGCATGGATCTTCCATGGAGGTCAGGTGAGCTTTTACATATGTGTGTATGTGAATGACTACATTTAGCAACCTGGTAAATTCTTTTCCAATGGAAGAATGACTCTAACTTGACCCGATGAGGCAGATAAAGTCCTAAGGCACAGTCCTGCACTCAGAGACACGATGCCACCTGGTTCATTTCACTCACCAGGTAAATGACAGCTGCATGGAGACATGGTGCCTGCGCTGAGGGCGTTCACACCCAGAAGGGGGCGGGGGCTTGAGAGGAAGGGACCCCGTGCTGCACGTTAAGAGCCCTCAGGGCCCTCCGGGGGGATTCTGCTCTCAGGGCACACGTGGAGACACTGTGAAGACTTCCAGAGTGAGGAGGTGTGTCAGTCTTACTCCAAAACTGGACAGACCGGTGCGGGCTGGCTGTAGCAAGTGCTGGGGAGAAGGGTGGCGACAAGTGATCTGGGGCAGAGAACGGCGCAGGTCGCACAGCACGCTGAAGGTACGTGCCCGCGAGGCTGCAGCAGAGGGAGAGCAGAGGCAGGCAGGCCGCACCCGCGCTGGGAGCCCTGGAAGGACTCGCACTGAGACAGGACAGTGACAGCAGGCGGTGCCGGTCACAGCCAGACAACTAGGTGTGTGGGGTAACAACCCCTCCAGAATCAGTCCCGATCAGGTAGGATGAGGGGAGGATGCAAGTCAGATTTTAAAATGTCCTACAATCTTTCTCAAAGATGGAAACAGACTCAAGCATAAGATTTTGTTATTTTAAATATAATGATGGATTTATTTTCCTTTCTATTCCTACAATGTCAATACCAATCAATACAACTAGTACATCACTATAAACAGTAGATGGGCTTCTCAGGTGGTGCTAGTGGTAAAGAACCCACCTGCCGATTCAGATTAGAAGACATAAGAGATGCGGGTTCGATCCCTGTGTCTGAAAGATCCCCTGGAGGAGGGCATGGCACCCCACTCCAGTACTCTTGCCTGGAGGATCCCATGGACAGAGGAGCATGGAGGGCTACAGCCCATGGGATCACACAGAGTCGGACATGACTGAACTGGCCTAGCATAAATAGATATGATTTGCATACAGAATAACAAACTACTGTTTATACTTATCACATATAACCTAGAAAGTGGCTTAACTTATTAGACTTATTACTACATTGTAATTTTTTCTCCGAATCATCAGAGTCACTGTCTAATTTTAAATTAGACTGCCTGAATTGTAATTCAATTTATGTGAGTGATTGCTTTCTTCCTGTTTTGGGTCTCTGCTACTACACCCAACCATTCCTAATACTGCCTGTCAGGAGTCACACGGATCACGCTGACAATAGGACTCTTTCATATTCACTGACTTGCTGGATGCTTAAATTGTCACACACTGTGCTAAGAGATGCAACAAGAGGATGGAAACACTAGGCCCCTCTTTTTTAAGGCTCTCACCATCTGGCTATCAGATCAATAACCAGTGCAAAGAGGTCTGTACAAAGTTCTTGCCGGAACAGAGACTGAAAAGGGCGCCATGTCTGCCTGGGGTGTGCAGTAGGGCAGGTTCTAGGGTGAAGAGATTACATTTCGACATGGGCTGTCATGTTTGTGCTTCTTAGCAGGACCTGCAAGATCCTTCATTATGTGTCCCTTGTCTACATAGACAACATCATCTATTGGTTTCTCTAATAATCCAATATAACTAAAGTTTCCTAGATAACTGTGCTTTCTTATAATCCAAATATTTGCATAAAGCAGTAAACAAGAGCAAATACCTAGGTTTGTGGCAGGCAGGCTTCCAATCTTCACAGCAAACTGAGGTGGGCATCACTATTGTGTCCATTTTACAGATGGGGAAACTGCAGCTTAGACTAAAGTTCAGAGAGGTTAAGTCACGAAGCCGGTGGATGACAGAGCTGGGTGAGACTGCTTCCAAGAAGACCCTCCCTATGTGGTCATCTTCTACTGGGTCCTGAAACCCCTGCCGGCACCCTCCCTCCGCCTCCACCGCCCCACCTGGCGCCCATGTCTCTCCCTGCGCTATACCTGTCTCAGCCCTGCTAGCACCTTCCTTGCCCGTCTCCCCAGCAGGCAGCTGCATCCATCATCACCGCGTCTCCACTGTCTGCAGCACAGCAGACGCTCAGCCAATGCGTCTGCATAAACACCGACACTGATTCAACTTGGAATATCTTGAACAAAGGAAGGTTCAGAACCTAAATACAGCCAAAGAATCTCTCCAGGAAGGAATCTGGGGCAGGGGGAGGGTTATCAGTCACAGGGTCTGCCAACACTCAATGTTGTGGGGTTACTTTAGGAATACAAGGTAAGATAGGAGCCAGCCCCTGTCCTCAAGGACCCTTCAGTATAGGGGGAGTAAGTGCCAGCCCAGAGAGCGGGACAGCCTAACAGCACAGCTGGGAGCAGAGACCCTAGATTATAGTGGATGCTGTGCAACTGACTGCTGCCTCCGGGCTGGGAGCCTACACAGGGATCTATCGCCTGAAGCGTAAGCCTCTTCCTGGGTAAAATGGAGATGACAGTCACATTCTTACTGTTGTGAGGATTCAATGAAAGTGATTCAGCACAGGTTACAAGTTGGTTGGCAACTTCTAACCAATCTAAGTCACATGGTATCAATACTAAAAGGAGGAAGTGTAAAAGCATGCTATTTCAGAGAGCACGGCGGACTGTGGTTGAACTGGTGAAGACATCATGGAAGGGTGGGCAGGCACGGCTTCCAGGCACAAAGGCCCAGCGACAGGAAGTGCAGGTGGGTCAGGCCACCACCTCCATCCGTGCTGACCTATACTATACTTGAGTGTAAGGTCCACGTCCCACAGACCGCAGCGCCCCTAGTGCCTCAGGTGTGTGTGCGGGAGAACTCAGTAAATGACCCGCGAGCTGGGAGGCCCCGGGGATGACTTGGGAAGGATGCAGTGTGCACGGAGGGACAGGGCAGGACCAGGCTGCTGTCTACAAGTCTTGGCTGTTGAGACAGGGAGGAATGAGGCTCAGTAGAGGATGTGCTGAGTAAGGGAAGCCCTCGAAAGCCAAGCAGAACCATCCAAGAGCATCCTGGTGGCTCCTGACCTTTCTGCATCACAACCCCCTTTTACAGTCCAATGGAGCTATGGTTTCTTTAAGAAAATGAAAATAAACATAAAACTGAACAATTTCTCAGAACGAGCTCTGAAAACTATCTACTAATTTACCTTCCAGGAATCTGTCCATAATTTCTGATTAAAGAAGCCTACACTTATTATTCAAGATGCCAATTCCTAAAAACAACAACAAAAACTTACTAAAGAAAATAGTGAAAAAATTTCAATATAACATCATAAATTGAAAAAATGTGTTATTCACATTGGCTTTCTGTACAAGAAAAGAGGCACCAAACAAAAGAGAACCCCAAACATTTATTCTGATTTATGAGAGTGAAGAGAACTATTTTCTTCCTAAGAGTAATTGGCTAATTTTGGTGATTAAGGAGAAAAAAAGCGCTCCTATTTCCCATGTATATGAAACATGTGTATTCGACTTCAATAATGAAACTCTACATTATGGTATCACCTGCCAGCCTTCAAAACACTCTGAACACTGCCTTGCTTAATGCTCAGAACAACTGCAGGAGATGAGGAATGTCCCCATTGTGCTGACAGCTGAAGCCAGACCACGTCACCCGGCGACGGGCAGGCTCACACACTCCCTTACAAGTCAGATTCTCTGGGATGTCAGGGCCCATGCAGCATTCCTGACAGTTTAGGAAAAAACAAGAGTAACTGAAAAGTGAGACCGTATTAATGGTCTCAGATAAATGATATCTTTCTTTCACGATCCCTATTGTTTGAATTTTATGAAACAATTTTATAAAATACTTGGCAATATTTACCTTCTTAAAAGCGAAATTTTGTTTTGCAAAACTCAAAGTAGAAAAGGACACACATGCAAAAATCATACTTTCACAAGCCTACGGTAATTATTGTCCAAAATTTCCAGCACATCTGTGTCGTATTATGAATATATACAGAGAGAATATATACAGCCTTTGAAGAAAAAGTGGGGGATCATCACAGTTATCAATAGGTTTGGGAAACTTTTTTTTCCACTTGAAACTGAAAAATTTTTTCCTGCTACCAACCAGCCTGTTACATTTTTACTGAGGAGGTAACGGAGTTACTTACACACTGCGGGGGGCCAAGCCTCCTAGCTCCACAGCCTGTGCTGGCCTGACTGGGTCTGACTGGCTTACATTCCGGAAGGTAATTTGCCACTGGCGCTATGTCACTAGTTGGTAGCAGGAAGCGCGCAGAAGAGCCTGAGGCCATCTTCGTCCTCCAAGCACATCAAAGAACCGGAACAAGGACACTCACCTGTGTCCGCTGGACTGACGGCCGCCTTCCTTTCACTTTCCAAGGTGGCTGACATTCCTAACAAAAGAAAAGACCTTTTTACTCAAAGAGAAGAAAGTCCCTCAGGAAATAAAAATTAAACATTTTACACAATCTACAGTTTTAAAAAAACTTAGGCCAAATGATTAAAGAAAAACTTTATTAAATATTTGTCAGTTTTAAGAAGTGCCCTCAATTACTAACCAAATAATGTATTACAAACAACTAGTTATGAGGTTTTACATTTGTTTAACAGGGTATAATTGGCCCCAATTAAACTGACTAAACTAAGGCTTTTTAGATTACTAAAACAAATTAAACTTTTTAAAATGAGAATTTAGGTGATCTTAAACCCTTTCTAAAATGGATAATGAAACTTGCTAAGTTGTAACCTCCCTGGTTTTATTAGTTATATTAAGATAAATTAAGTGAGATTAAAATCTTATTTGATTTATTTACCTTTGAAAATGAAGACCGTTTAAGGGTTACACATCCTCAGCCTTGTCGAGTGCGACCTCAATTAGTCAAGTCAGAAAGTCTTTAAAAGCTTTGTGCTTATTGCTTCCAGCATGGAGCGAGGTGTTCATTAAGGTACCAAAATTCTCATAAAAAATCCAAAGTTGCACTAGTGAAAAAACGCTCAACAAGATGAAAACTGATCACATCTTTTTCAGAAAATCAGTAGTTATTTTAAAACCAGTTTTTAAACAAGATTAGGTTTTGCGTAGTTTTAACGTGCCATTCAAGCAGCTGGACACCATTTGGACTCTTTAAACAGCATTTAAATCTACGGTGAGTATATAATGGTACATTTAGTTTTAAACCATGTTTTAAATAAATTGTACAATGTTTAGTGTGACCCTTTTTTGACAAGCATTGTTAAATGAATCTTTTCCCTGTTTACGACTATTTATGAAGGCCTTTTTAAATAAGAGAGACATGAAATTGTTAGCTCACACACACAAAATTTCTTTCAAAAGTTTATTTAGTATCAAGCAAGAGGAGACTTTGCTTAACACTACAGAACATTTCAAGACTTGAGTTACAAAAGAATACCACATTATTTGCACTTGTAACTGGCTTCCCTTTTTACGCATGTTGGCAAGAGAAAAAAAAAATAGCATATGGCTGAAAGATAAAATAACTAAATTTCTATGGAAACCTTTAAAATGAAAGGTGAGGCTTATGTTAAAAGGATGGATTAACATATTTAGTAAACCTATCTTTTTTGTTTAACACTAGTTAATCAAAGTTATTTTTTTTTTCCTTTTGATGACCTATTTTTCATATACAGACTGGAAATAACAAAATTTTACATGTCTTTTTTTTTTTTTCTGCCCAGGTTGATGTTTCAACAAAGTAGTTTTAAATTCCATCCATTCAGATTTTAAGCATTTTGATTTATTTAAAAAGGGATTGTTCATAGAAAAAAATTACTTTGAACAGTATACAGGACTGGTGGAGACTGGCTATGTCACAACAGCAGACAGCACAGTCAGTATCTGCCGTATGGCTGGTCCCTGTAGACGCCCTTCGCGGTCCTCGCCGAGGGGGCCTTGTGTCTCGAGTTAGTCCACTCCTCTTGCCCTAAAGCCAGTCAGATGAAGCACAGTTAGATCAACACCAGAGAGCCCATGGCTTCATTTCTCAGAATCTAACTTAGCCCTGAACCCATGGTAGATGTCATACTGAAGATATAAATCCCCAACGTATTAAAAAACTTGAGAGAATTAACTTTTAAACAATTACAAACACAATGGAAGATGTTCATCTCACTAGTAAAACCTACCAGCCTGGGAAGACATGATCCTTGTATCTTAAATGACAGCCAAGTTTGCAAGAACTTCCTTTTGGTCACTCATTTAATAAAAGTTCACAAACTCCAGCAGCAAATTGAGCTGCCTCTTGCTAAATGTGAAGACATTTATGCATGGGAAAAGGGTCACTTGGGATTTCTTCTTCAAAGACAAAGAAAACACAGATAAAAATCTGTGAAGGCAAAAGGAGAAAAA
Organism: Bos javanicus; assembly: GCF_032452875.1. Taxonomy (NCBI): domain Eukaryota; kingdom Metazoa; phylum Chordata; class Mammalia; order Artiodactyla; family Bovidae; genus Bos; species Bos javanicus. Next base: position 6,247,074 of record NC_083881.1, read on the forward strand.
TACTGGAGTGCAAAATGGCAATGGGCAGTTTGGGAAATGTGGCTTTGTTCTTCACGGGTCCTTCATGTAAAGAAGGAAGGAAAGCTGTACTGGGTGGAGATTTCTGTTTCCAAAATACTTCCTGGATAGGAAATAATCTCATGACATAACGTCAAATTGCACTCATCCTCATACTAAATCCACACGAAATGATGGATTTCCAACAGAGGACCCTGGTTCACTCCAGCTCAGGGCTGTCAGTGAGTCACTTGAAGGTCTTTGACAACAAACAGTTAATATCTATGCTGCAGCACACAGTGATTTAAAAGCCATGTGTCCACGGAGACCAATTTTAAAAAGCTGTGAGGAAAACTGCTTAAAATGACCTCTTCTTTGATACAAACATGCAATCAACATCATTCCCTCAAGCTAACTTGCATCAATTTAAGTAGACAGCATTCAACAAACCAAGGTATGTCTCTTAAGTGTTTGTTACGAATAACAACAAAAAAAATCCAAGGTGCGGTCATCAAGGCTTGGGGCAGGTGATATAACAAAATGCACTTCAAAAGGAACACTGGAAAATGGTTTTTCAGTTATGTTCAGAGAAATGTCATAACATCCATTAACGAGAATCCTGATTCACTTGCACTGGGCATGAGGCATTCATCAGAGCTTTGCAACTGATTGAAGCTTCGTGTTCTCTGATCTCTGCGCCCGGCAGCAAAGGAGGTTCTCAGTATCATTAAGTTGCTGCAGCCAATTCTTTTAATTAAACCTGTCGTCCTTCTGCATATTGAGACTCTGGATGTGGATTCCCCAGCACCTTGGGCAGCTCCCACTGGACTCAGTGGGGTTTCACTGTCTCTCTGTAAGCCTGAGACAGCCATCCATCTCCTCCCTGGCCCAGCGCTTCTGCAGCCTTTAACGAATGACTCCCACTGTAATGTTTTTAGAGGAACTGAGATTGGGAATAAATTAAAATATAAAGATGGCTGTGGTGGAATCACCACTACAGCAGTTGAGAGCTGTAGTCTCAACTGCTTCACTTTTCTTTACTCTCAGGAAGCAAAGACACTTCAGAGAGAGTCATTCTATCAAGTGTCTGTAGTTTGGCAAACTATTCAAGTAAGTGAGAAAATCAGCACATTGCAATCAACCCAAACAGAAAATCTTAAGTTCAGAATCAATGCCTGCAATTTTCTGCAAGTCTTTAGTCCCCTTTAAATATTAAGTTTAAACCTTAGAGAGCTTCTGAAAATAGCTGGATAAGCACAGATGAACTGAGAGGCAGCAGTGGTCTAAAATTCTGTCTGTATGAGTCTCCCCAGTTAAGTGCTTTAAGGTATTTCTATGACCTTTCTATTTATGGCTCCACTCCGCCATTTACTCACCATAGGAATCATACGTTTCTTCACTGAGTCCATGTCCATAATCATAGTAATCAGCACCGCTGCATGAAACAAAACACACAAGCAGAGAGAGACAAAAACACAGTTAGGACAAACTGATGTGGCTGTGAGTTTAAATCATACTTGATGAAGTATCTAAAACTTAAAGATAACTACTAAAAGCAGGGCTGAAAGCTGAACAGAGTTCCCACGGAGAAGAGCGATCTTATTAGGACTATCATCGGCCCCTCCTGTGGTCTCTGACTTGAATTCACAACAACCATGTCTGACACTGAACCACCACGATCAGCCTGTCCGTGTGGAGAGTGCTGACAGCACCTGAGGAGTACGCAGTCTCTTCTGGGAGGAATCGTGGTCTGAGAGGGTACGCGTATGCAGTGGACCCAGGCTGGGATCGTGCAAGGGATCAGGGTGGGGTGGGGGGGATGTGTGTGCAGGAGGAAGCGCAGCCACGGCTTCTTTCCTACCGACACTGAGTTCACAGAAGGCACAGCCCTACAGACCAGACACCTCGATTCTGTGCGAGGCCCAGGCACTAGGCTTTACAATAAAGCAACACGGCTATGGGGTGACATGTTTAACCCTCTAGCACCACACCATTACCATCAGGGGTGGCCGCTCAGCAGGGGCTGTGTGTGGTGGGTGGGAAAGGCCCCTGGGTCCAGTCGCCCGCCCTGGCCAAGCCTGTGGGGACGGAGGCACGTGCGCAGCTGTCCTGTATTCTGACGCATGATGTCCCTGAGACCCAGGGAGGGAGTGATCTGTCATCAAGGCCATTTTGTAGATGATGCAAAACAGGCCACTCACATACACAACATGTGTGATCTAGGTGTAACCTTTACAGGAACGACTCTGGGGAAATCTGGATGACGGGACTATGGCCCACACAGTCAGTTTCTCACACTACTCTGGCTGTCTGAGGAAGGGCTTCTACCACTCTCCCTGGCTTCCCCTTTCCCAGTTCTCATAATTTTGTAGGGAAACAATCACCCTGAATTTGTTATCTTGGATTGTCCTGGAATAAACACTCTCATTATTCCAACTTGATGCAATCAAGCAAAGAAGTTCTAATCAGAATGGAAAACGATCCAGCTGAGCTGCTTAGCACCCAAGGAAGCTGCTGCTAAGTCGCGTCCAACTCTGTGCGACCCCATAGACGGCAGCCCACCAGGCTCCCCGTCTCTGGGATTCTCCAGGCAAGAACACTGGAGTGGGTTGCTATGTCCTTCTCTAATGCATGAAAGTGAGAAGTGAAAGTGAAGTCGCTCAGTCGTGCCCGACTCTCAGTGACCCCATGGACTTCAGCCCAACAGGTTCCTCCGTCCATGGGATTTTCCAGGCAAGAATACTGGAGTGGGGTGCCATTGCCTTCTCTGCCAAGGAAGCACGGAGTGAATAATATCTGTGCCAGCCCCAAGACCCCCAAGCAGCCGTTGCCTACCCTGGACGTGACAGAGCTGTCATGCCCATTTTACAGGTAAGGATGCTGTAGAGCAGAACAGCTGGGGCGCCAGCCTAACATCACACAGACAGCAGAAAGGGGACATATCCAGTTAAGTCCACACCTGGTTCTCCTACGTTTCGTTTCACAAGCCCAGATGAACTTCACTGGAGACTAACCATCAACCTTCTAAGACAGCACAGGATGGCGAGCCCTGTGAGAGGGGATGGGGGTGGGAGCTACAGGCTTGTGTCATGCCTATGGGGACAGGTCTTCGCCTCTGCCCTCCTCTGCCAGAACGGTTCCTCTTGTCCTTTGCTCCCAAGCACCTCCTACCCAGTCGTTAGCCCAAATGCCACTTGTAGAAGCTGCAACTCAAAAAGGTTACACTGCCTGTCCAAGGTCACACTACTTGCAAATGGAAGAATAGGTGCAAGACTAAGTGTGCCTTTCCTTCACAACCCGAGCCCTCTGTCCACCTGCACGCGTCCCAAGGGACCGCATGCTGTCTCAGGGTCTGCAGGAAGCCCGCTGCCAGTGGGCCATGGCGAACTGCAACCGCCTCAGTACTCTCTGCTCTCCAGTGCCTCCTCTCCCTTGGAGCCCTAGTTTTCCATCCTGGTATACGTACATTTACGGCAAGAAGAGAAGAGGGGCTAGCTGAGTGAGGAACAGAGAGACATGCATAGTCAAGAAGGAAAAAGTCTAGCAAAAACAAGCAACAACAAAAATATATGGCCTCCCTACCCCTTAAAGTTCAACAGTTTTAAATATGAGAATGCTATTAAAGAAGAACACTTTCCTCACCTTGTAGACAGACATTCAGAAGGGATACTTTTGATAAAATGCCACTGTCCAACACGGGTCAAGACTCCTGAGTCTAAACCCAGGCCTCCCAGCACGGACAGTCTTGGGGCAGTTGTCCACCTGCCTGCTGAGTCCAAGTGCCCCTCTGCCTGCCAAATCTCACCACGCTAGATGCCCCCCAGACCCTGGGAAGCCCTAACGTTCTCAGTGCCTCACGTACAGCATCTGGACACAGCAGTCAACATAATTTCTCATTTTGTTGAAAATAAATCGGCTACTGTTTCTTAGAAACTCGGCACTAAATTAAAGAAGACTGAGTGAACCTCAGTCTTCTTTCCAAATGTCAGAAGTTACAATATAATGGCTCCTTAGACAAAGTTGCAATGTTCTTTATTATCTCATCTTTGCTGCACAGAAAACAATGAGAGTGACCTCTTCATAAAACTGAATAGAATTCCCTTTACTGAGACAGGTCCACTGTTTAACTTGGAACTGTCAGTGACAGGTACTGAGACCAATAAACAGGAGAAAAACAACTGCCTTCTGACTAAACAAAGTCCCCTTGATTAAATGAAGTGAGCATTAATGAGCATCGGGGTGGACTGGAAATCCACCTGGAAGTGCTCTCACACAGATCAGCATAAAAAAAAAAAAACAAAAAAAACAGGGTGAAGAATGTTTCCCAATGAACGGAAGGATAAAAGGAAACATAATTTGGTCAGGCGATGGTTTGGTGATAAGACAATCTTAGTTTTGACAACTGGAAACTTTAAACTGACATATTTTATCATTTCACTCAGTTTCTGATTATTTATTTCAAGACTGTCATCAAGCCAAGAAGCTGGGAGCAGCTGAGCCCCATTCTCGTACCTGTCAGTTCCATCTGAATTGCTTTTGCAGCATTTCATTTCGTGCACCTCCAATGTCTATTAACCCAAGACGTGTCCTATTTCCCAAGGATAAACTAAAAACCCAACATAAGGCAAAGGGGGAAGACTCTAAAAATTTCTTCATTTATGAATACAACTTACAGCATTAATAAGAAGCAAGAAAACACGGTAGGTTGACTATGCCTTTTCTCCATCAGAAGGTGTCAATAGGAGTCCCTCCCTCAGGTGGTCCAGAGCAAGCTCCTCTCCCGGCACCAGGGCCGCCTCCCAGGCCTGCTCTGTCCTCCATGTCCCACCCTGCATCAGGGGTAGAGGGAAGTCCAAAGGCTCAGCGTAATTCCTGGCTTTCCCGGAGGTTCTCGATCCATCAACCAGAGTCAAGAAACAGGCCCAGCACTGGGAGTAAACACAGGGGTCACAGAGCAAATGGCAGCACTGGGACCAAGCCCACGTGCCCCAGGGCACGGACAGGCGTTCAAAAGGAGGACAAAAGCGAGCTCCCAGACCACCCTGTCTCCATGAATGGGACTAAGAAGGAACTCCTGACATGAATCTATCTGGTGTCTATCTCGTCAAGCCTCTACACGAATTTTGACCAAAAAGTCGCTGGGACTCATGTCATCAGGCCCTCGGCTGGTCATTGCAGCTCAGGGAACTCTAGATCACTAGTTACTCTTTATCTCCAGCACTTGTAGAGCTCCGCCCGTCCCCGTCTGTCCCCATCTCCGTCCCAATTCTCTCTGTGCCCTCCGGAAGTCACGGCTCATCGCGCATCCTCCACCTCCTCTTTAGACGCTCCCTTGCCTTCTTGCTCAATGAAACTCAATTCTCCTCTAATGCCACCTCTCCTTCAGTGGCCCTCTCCTCTCCCTTATCCCCCATGGCCCATGTGCCCCTGGGACAACAGGAAGGTGAGTATTCTCTTCACCAACTGCCCCCGCATTGCCACCTGTAGCCCATTACACTCCACTCCTCTGCACAAACACTCAGCTTTCAATCTCTCAATGGCATCTCTGTCCTAAGTCTTGCTGTTTTCTGTACGCAGGCAGATAATCCTTCAAATACGGTGGTCTGCTGACTCCCTGGACCACTCTTGTCCACTGATCTTGCCTCTACTCTCCTTTGGCCATCAGCTCCCAGGTCACATCTTAGTTCCTGTCATATCAATAACCCCTCTACCCCGCCTTGCGTCAGTTTCATGTACTCCATCCCCTGACTATGGCTTCCCCTCTCCAGTTTCACTCCCGTCCTCTAGTTACATGCTGACCCTCCTTTGCAGCACATTGCAATCGTCCCACTACTGTTGTTACATTTTCATCCCTTGGCAAGGGGACCAATGAACTTTAACCTGCTGGATTTGGTGGTCAGTTCGCAGGTCTGCTGTGTGACAGGGCAGGAGATGTGACACAGCTAGTCACACAGAGTGGACGCCCCCTGAGGGGATGCAGCCTGGGTCCCACAGAGGTGCACTCTGGTCCAACGAAACAGGAGGGCAGTATAGCGAGAGCAGAGAGACCCAGGAAGGCAGATGGGGGTCATGCAGACCACGGAGAGGCTTGGTTTCTTGTTTTTATCCTGAGTAAGATGGCTCCAGGGAGAAACGTCCCCATAATGAAGTTTGCCATCACCTGAGACGGGGAAGTGGAAGCAGAAGGAGCTCTGGGCAGGGAGCCGTCAGGAGTTTGGCCTGGGACAGGCTAGGTTGCATAGGCCTCTCGGACCTCCCAGAGCAGCTGGAAAGAGAAATCAAGAGGCTGGGGGAGTGGTCTGAACAGGAGACATAAGTCTGCCGTCCTCGTAGTGTGAAAGGTACTCAAAATCCAGAGACGCCACGTGATCTCTCCAGGGACACATGCAAGCAGACAGAGCTCAGGCTGTGGAGTAAGGCTGCACTTAGTTCTGAACCTGTTTTTCCATTGGGAAGTGGTGTGATCTTCAACAGGAAGCATCATCTTTTTGAGGGGTAGCTTCTACCAGTGTCTGAAACACAAGAGGTGCTCAACAGGAGCACTGGCAGGAATGAACGGATGGCATTTGCCGCTCAGGGTGAGGGCCCCAGCGGTGTCCTCTGACAGGGCGACAGGGGGGCCACGATGCAGTGAGCTCACACACAAAGCCCTTCTCACTGGCTGGACACTTCCTCTAAACCAAATAAAGAGCAGTGATCAGCCTTAACCGTATTGTTGTAACGAAGTTTGCCAAGCCTCATTTCAGATGAAACAATTACTTTGTCAAACAAAAAGATTTTAAATGTTAATGTAGGTCTGTCAGAGAATCAGAAACAAAAGGTTTGCCACTTACAGCAATCCTCCACCTCTAGTGTGAAAAACTTCTCAATCTGACCTCACTGTAAAGTGCAGGAACTTACTCGTACTTGACCGATCAAAGGCAAGAAGTTGGCCTTGAGAAATCACGCGGTCCATCCTCTGGGCTTCAGGCTAAATTGTCTTAATGATCTCAGAGAATGATTCCCTCTCCACTTTGAAAGACTTCCAGTAATACAGTCTGACTAACCTGTCACAGTAACACCCTCGAACAGGCCTGACAGAAAGTTCCATGTTAACCTTCATCTCTCACAAGACTCTCAGAATTCTTTCTCTCTGGCTCTGCTTCCCACAGAGCTCGAGAGCACCTCCTCCTGTGACAGACGGCTCAGGAAGGCAGATCACACAGGGCAGGAAGGAAGGAAGCACACGCCTCAGGGGTTACTGGTAAACCTAATTTTAAGGACCTATGTCAACTACTATGGCTTCCCAGGTGGCAGAGCAGTAAAGAACCCACCTGCCAACACAAGAGATGCAAAAGACACGGTTTTGATCCCTGGGTCGGGAAGATCCCCTGGAGGAGGAAATGGCAACCCACTCCAGTGTCCTTGCCTGGAGAATTCCATGGACAGAGAAGCCTGGCAGAGCTACAGTCCATGGGGTCGCAAAGTCAGACACTACTGCGTGACAGAGTACATGCACGCATGCACACGCGCACACACACGTCAACTACTAGGATCGGGTACAGGCTACTGGGCAGAGACATGCAAACGAGATCTAACACTAATGATAGATACTATCAAACAGCATCCACCATACATTAGCCAACACCGATTAGGAGCCATGCATTCTGCACAAATTTTCTCTCATATTTAAAACAAACTCGCAATCTGGATCTCTATTTTATAAATTTAGGTTAAAAACAACATTTTCCCACCATGTAAGAGAGAGACTCTCACTTGTTACGTTCTCTCTTGAGAAAGGTGCTCTTGATAGGAATTTCTGAAGCTCAGATGTCACCTGTTCCCAGCATCTGTTCCACAGATATTTCTGGAACACCTACCATGTGCTGGGCACCAGGATGCAACAGTGAACAAGTTCCGGACTTTGTGATAAAACACGTCTGGTCTAGTGCGCAAGGCAGGCAACTGTAACTAGGCCGGTGGAGGACTGTGATTCCCAGAAGCCCAGAGTTCTGATGGACTCAGGGTGGGGCACCTGGCCCAGTCCTGGGGTACCTGGGAGTGCCTCCTGGAAGGAGGAAGGTCTAAACCGACACTTACGAGAAGAGCCAGACAGAAAGGAGAACAACAACATGCAGTTTTGCCCTGGTGACAGCAGTGGTGACTCAGACACGGAGCACTGCTCTAAAGCCGTGTGGCCACCGTGCGGGCAGGGGGGCAGGGTGCAAGTCTAGTTCCCCTGGCTCCCAGGGGCCTCTCTCCACCATCTAATCGGACGACCAGTCACCACACTCACAGCACAGTGGAAGTATGTTTGGGCACTTTTTCAAAAGACAGCGCCGTTCAGGGAGCCAGAAAGAGATGATGACCTAAGACACCCACAGTTGAAAAGCAGCAGCTGGAAAACTTCTTGCCTGGGTGCTGGAATCCATCTCCTGCTTACATGGTGTGTACACTGAAAAACAGTCACTCAACTGGACGCTTTTGACAGGTGTGAATTTATGCCCTTCGCTATAGGTATATAACATTTCAGGAAAAGGAAAACAAATCAAAAAAATAAAAATAAAAAAAACTAACACTCAGGTTAAAAGGGAAGAGCCAGTGGGCAGCTGTTGCCTATTCAGTGTACACTCTCCCCGTCCTCCTTAGCAGAAGATGCCCTGTGAGACTGAGGGTGAGATGCTAGTGGTAACGCACCCAGCCATTAATCTCCATTTCTCGACCACTTCTACAGGGAGGATACTGATGAGACAGGAGTGTACTTCCGGGAGTGAAGCTTCCAGGGACTTCCTAAGAGCAGGCGGACCTGCCCAGGTTGCAGGGCCTTCCTCCTCTTCTTTCTCCCTGCCTGAAGCCCAGCCTGGCAGCTGGACTATGACTGCTGCCCTGAGAGCAAGCTGAGCGTAAGGGCACAGGGCAAGGGCGAGGAGGATGCGGCAAACAAAGGAGCACCTGGCTGCTCAGAGACTCCACAGAGCGGTCCCAGGGGTCGGAAGCTGCTAACATCCATTCTTATGTGAGAGAATAAACCTGATTCAGTGGAATGTGGGGTTGATTCAGAGCTTATCCCAGTCCTACAATACGGTGCAAGCATCCTGACGTGAGGGGCACCACGTGTCTCTATTTTTCTCTGCTGCAAGGATATCCGCTCATGCTTATTTCAACAGCACGGTCAGTACTCTTCTCCATCTGCAGCAGTCTACGCTACTCCTATCAAAAGTTTCTTAAAAGACTGCAGATGGTTCTATGTAATCTTTTAGAAACGATGAATTCTGATTATATTCCAAGAAAAACAAAAGAGTAAAAGATAAGAGTTTTGTTCATGAGCGTCTCTTCAGCTCACTGTGCCTCTCTCCTCCTCCCACACACTCGAGGCACGCCTGCACGGAGGCCTCAGGACACTCAGGGAGTGAGTTTCACAGAGACACGCACTGATGCTGGTGCTCCATGTGTACACCAGGCTAAACCTGCCTTACACACTCACAGTCACTTATCAGCAGGCTTCCTGTCTTAACATCATCATTTTGGAAGACAGTACAGAATTAACACTTAAGAACAGGGCTGTGCAGTCACACACATTATCAGAATCTAGGCTCCAGCGTTTACTGTGTGTGTAAGCTTGTGTGTGCTCAGTTGTGTCCGATTCTTTGTGATCCCCTGGACTGTAGACCACCAGGCTTCCCTGTCTATGACATTTCCCAGGCAAGAATACTGGAGTGGGTTGTCATTTCTTCCTCAAGGGGATCTTTCTGACCCAGGGATCAAACCCGCATCTCCTACCATTACAGGCAGATTCTTTACCACTGAGCCACCAAGGTGTAAGCTTGGGCAACGTTAACTCAATTTTATCTATAAAATAGTTTTTAAAATAAATCTTTCATAAGATTGCTGTGAGGTTCAAAGAAGATCGTGTGTTACATACATAAACTTAGCTCTTATTCAAGGACAGCTGTTATGAGTACTATTGAGGTAGAGTGCCGGGAGCCGGCATATTGCATATTGAGTGCAGCACTTTCCACAGCATCATCTTTCAGGATCTGGAATAGCTCAACTGGAATTCTATCACTGCCGGTAGCCAGCGTGAGGAACTCCGCCTCTGGCAAAGGTCATGAGGAAGGAGGCTTGGCATACGCAAAGGCGGGATCAAGCCTCAGGAGTCTCCCTGGAAATTCTCGAGCAATCTACCCCCAAAACCAGAGTCTGCCTACTTTCTGCTTTGTGCTTTCACCTACACCTCTGACTTTACGGGGGGCTGTCCCCCACTACCTCTCTGAAAAAAGTTAGCTTACAGCTCCAGTTAATAATTCCTGGGTGTCGTGACAGTGTTTAACCTACAAACTCCTTTGGAAATCCTCTAGCCTGCCTGAATAGGTTTTCCGGCCACATGTGATTGTTCAGAGCCTCCCAACTGTGAGAGGCAGGAGATGTTCTAAACTGTCTAAACACAGATTCTTTTGAGTAGTTAAAAGATTGATTAGAAATTGTATTGGTGAAGGGATTTTCACTTGTTGGGCCAATGTTTGCTGCTAAGTTTCCATATCCCTTACCTGCTGTGTCCCTGGCAGTGTATTGATTAATATAATTGGTGTAAATAGTAGCTTTAACCTGGGACCCTTGAGTTAATTCTTTTTCTTGTTATAGCCCACCACACCTTTGCGCTGTAGGAATGCAACTTTATCTAATGCTTTTGGAGGGTGGCTCCTGACCAATCACCTTTAGAGAAAAATAAGTTTTCTGAAGAAAAGGTCTTAAAATGTTAACAGGCCTCTGGGCCAGAAGATGATGCAAATCACCTAAGCTTTTGCATATGATAAGTTTGCAGGAAGAAAGCCTGGCTTGCTGCCTGACTCTACCCCTTCCCCCATTATCCTCTATGCATAACTTAAGGTATAAAAACTACTTTGGAAAATAAAGTACGGGCCTTGTTCACCGAAACTTGGTCTCACCATGTCGTTCTTTCTCTTACCTTCTGGCTGAATTATTCAGCCTCTTTTCTCCACTGAATTTCCTCACTGAGCTATCCTTATTTCAGCCTCTTTTCTCCACTGAACTTTACTGAGCTATCCTCATTCTATTACTCTTTATATCCTTAATTAACATTTAATTAAGCAATTGTTTCCTGATCTTCGCCTACGCCGTCTCTCCTTCGAATACCCTGGTTCAGCCGGGGCTGGTCCCCGGCAGTAGAGGTTCCTTCTGAATGAACAGTATTTTTCCTAGAGTCTTACTGATGTTACACAAGCTATTTCTGCTTATTTGCTAGAGTGAGGAATGTACCTTTAATGACAACAAATCCACCAAAAATACCAATAACAACTAATAGTTTCCATCTATTTGAACAGTTCTCTGCAATTTCCTAACTTAAAGGAAGATAAGTGCTATTGGGCTCTTCATTACTTTCTGTAAAACAATATTTTATTAATAGTTGTCAGTACAGAGGTCTTGAACATTTTGGTTAAAATTATCCTTAAGACTCCTTATACACCACTGGTAGGAATTAATGTACAAGTACTTTGAAAAACACTTTGGCAGTTTCTTAAAAAGTTAAACATATAATTAATATTTGACCCAGCAATTCTACTCCTAAATGTCTAAAGGAAGCTAAAATACAAGTCTGCACAAAGATCTGCACATAAATGTTCAATGCAGCATTATTCATAATGCCAAGGAGTGAAAACAAACCCCGTATCTGTCACCCAGTTAATGCATAAACAAGACACGGTAGAATCATAAATGGAAAACCATTCAGTAATAAAAAGGAAAGAAATACTGATCAAAGCTATAATGTGGATGAACCTCAAAAACATAATGCTAACTTCAGAATACCTGATGTAAAAGATCATATATTCTGATTATATTTATGTCCTTTTCCTTTAGTTGTTCTCAATCTTTTCTCTGTTTTTTAGCAACTGGTATACATTACACCTTGATGTGTTTATATTCATATTTATCCTGCTGAGGGTTTCTCTGCACTTTGCAGATCTGTGTGATGGTATTTTTTGTTAATTTTAGAAATGTTTGTCATTATTTCTTCAAGTACTTCTTCTACCTCATACTTTCTCTCATCTCATTCTGCAATTCTGATAACATTAGCCTGTTTTACATCATCTTGCAGATTTCATACCCAATGTTCCTTCTACTCTTCATCTTTCTCTTTTCATGTTTGAATACTTTTTTATAAGTTGTCTTCAAGTTCTCTTACTATTTCCTCTGTAGTGTACAATCTGTTAATAAGCCCACTGAAATAATTATTCATCCCTGACATTGTAATTTTCAATTCTAGCATTTCCATTTGGCTCTTTTTAAGAGTTTTCATTGGCTACATTCCTATCCTATCTGTTCATACATACTGTCCACATTTCACACAATATCATTTAGCATATGGAATGTATCAATTTTAAGACACTGACTGACAATTGTAATATCTGGGCTCTCTGTTTCTCTTGACTATTTTGTCTCTTGACTCTGGGTTGTATTTTCTTATTGTATAATTTTTATTCATAATTGAATGCTGGATGTTTAGGGGAAAAAACAGAGTGAGATAAGTAAGATTTACATTTATAAAGGACATTTCTCTACCTCTGTCAGGCTGTTGGTCGCTGTATTGATTTTCTACCAAAGTTGTTACAGGTCAAGATATAAGGGTGTACAGACCACAGTCTTCTCCTGTAACTTCATAATTTTAAGTCTGCAAGCTCCTTTAATCATACTGGGATTAATTTTAAATAGGAAAAAGTTCTTACAACACATTCTTGAAAAGCAAAACATTTTGTTCCAAACTTCAAAGATATCTTATTCTAAAGGGAAATCTCAAGTTTTCTATTAGGAGAACTTGAAATTTAAATATGAATGGAAGAAAACTGTAACTTTAAGGATTTCCAAATACATAAGACACACTCCTTCTTTTATTTGAGGATTTTTGCACAGATCACTGTGTTCCCACAGATACATCCTTAGGCAAACTTTTACCTCCTTCAAGTCTTAAATCATCTTCTCAAAGAAGCTAAACAGGAAGGCCACTAGCTAAACGTGACCACCACTAGGACCTGAACTCTACTGGGCACCCTCCTTACCCCTTTTTGTTCACTGCTGCTTACCGAGCACCTGGGACAGTTGCTGGCAGAGTAGGTACTCTTTAGTGGTTTGCTGAATGAATGCATGAAAGACACGCTAGTAATTTATTTCTTTAGGAAATAAATATTTACTTAGCAAGTATCTGCAAGGCACTCTGAAAAGCTCTGAACATATAATATCTTATTCTCATAGTGCTCACTAGACAAGAAAAGCAGTTTTCAGCCTCGGCTGCTCATAAAAATTAGCTGTATTTTAAAAGTTTCAGATAGCTGTGCTATCTCAAAACTCAGATTAAAAATAAGAAACGAGAGATTGGCTTGGGAATCTCTTTTTTTAAAGGCTGTATAAAGGACTCTTCCATTTAGCCCAAGTTGAGGGAAGGCTACCTGCAGTTCCACATTAGACATTCAGAGGTACCAGACTTCTTACCGTGTTTCCAATAAAGGTACTTGTAGAACAGATGTGCAATTCTTAAATGTTACCAACTGAAATGAAAAACCCATAGAGGTCCCTTTCCTGGTTGGTACTACACTAGGTACTGCGGATTAAAGGACAAATAGAAAAGGGTTTCTGCCACCAAGGGCCTCTCTGTATAAACAGGAGAGAGATTCTCAAATCCAGCAGGTATGAGTGGTGACCAGAGGCAAGCATGCCATATTCCAGAAACACACAAGGCTGGCTGAGTACTCTGTGAATGCAAAAGGGGATGTCAGAGGCAGAGAGTTTATCAAGAAAGCCTGCTAGATAAAGTAACAACTCAGTCAAGGAACCTCTGCTCTGAGGCAACCCATCTGGCAAAGACTAAAATGTAAAGAAAAGGAAATTATCCTGTTTGCACCATTGCGGAAAAGTCTAAAAACACGACAGGCAATTTTTATAGAAACATGCCAAATAACCACAATGTCTTTAAACACTGTAAGTAAAGAAAATTACTGAAGGAGCCATGAAGAATTTGACAAAATTAAGTTTATTCACATAATGTATGCTTTGAGATCTATTTCATCTGTGACTGAGCAAATTATAAATGAATCATGACTGAAAAATTCAATACAAGGTTAGATTGGGTGAGTGGGTGACTTGACATGAGATTAGAGAAAAATCAGGGCCAGATCAAGAGAGGTCCTCTTAATGCAATGGCTGCTAATAGATGGGAAAGTCCTGTATTAATCCTTCAAACTATACTATTTAAAAATTAATTGCTGGCACTAACCATACTTGGTAGGATTACAAACTGCCAAGGCTGCATACATCCCCCTTCAAATCCCCTTGTTTTTCAATTTGCCATACATGCTTTCCATCCCCCTTGGTAATCACATTTTCCTTGATCATAAACTTCACATAATCCAATGGGCAATCACTGTCCTGGAGAACCACAAATAGATGCCCCCCACCCCAAAGAGTTGTAGACACTTAGCCGTATGGCTTTTAGATTAAAAATTATAGAATTTTAATAATAGCTAGTGAGACCATTCACAAAGCGCCAGGTGCTTTCCGTGTATCAACTCATTTGACATGACAACAGCCTCAGAGGTGGTCACTGCAACCATCACGTCCGTCATGCAGATGAGCAAGCTGAAGCACAGGGGCGTGACGTGACCCCAGCTTCACTGTCAGAGAGCTGCAGAGCTGTGACAGACTCCTCCCCTTCACTCCCACTAAATAAATCTCGATTCTGCCTCAACTGAGGTGCTGGTTTATCTACATTACTTTGGCCAAGTTGACATGCATACCTTTTTTCCTATAGCTAAAATGTATTTCTTTCCCTGAACTTTGCCAGAAACTGCTTATTCTTTTTAAATAGTTAAATATATTTACACTGTGTTAAGTGTTACATTGTGTTAAGTGTTACATTGTGTTAAATGTTAGACCTATCCAACTCTTGTGACCCCAGGGACTGTAGCCCACCAGGCTCCTCTGTCCATGTAATTAGCCAGGCAAGAATACTGGAGTGGGCTGGCATTCCCTACCCAGGGGAATCTTCCTGACCCAAGGATCGAACCTGAGTCTCCTGCATTGCA
The DNA here is from genome assembly GCF_032452875.1 of Bos javanicus. Lineage (NCBI taxonomy): Eukaryota > Metazoa > Chordata > Mammalia > Artiodactyla > Bovidae > Bos > Bos javanicus. Next base: position 6,262,142 of record NC_083881.1, read on the forward strand.
GACATATTCTTTACCATCTGAGCCACCACTTGCTATACACTAAGTTTAGGCACTTATTGTGTAAACACTGAGTCAAAGGTTACAAACACTTGGAAGGATCCGACGGACACTCATAATTCCAGAACACATCCCTTCATGATGTCAAATAAAAGGGAAAAAATGCTATCTCATTTAATCACACCCGCATGGTGTGTGAATTACTTCTGCTTCTAAAGCTGTAAGCCCAGTAAATGAGGTTTGACTAGATTCTGAAAAATTCACGCACTGACGTTCTCTACTGTAAATCATTCTTCACAAGCAACTTCAAGCTGTGACCTCAAGCCTATGCTTCCAAACATCTTAGGACTCTAGACTAGCTAAATTACATGAGGCTGTCCATAAGTTTTTGTTTCACAAATGGGGAATCAAAATGGGATAGATGATTTTGTTTCTTTGTTGAGATTTCATTGACTGCAGTTCTCCTCAGGAAAAGGCTGCACAAGCTTCTAGATCAGACAACTAAACTGATGAGGACAAGTCACCCAGAGACAGTGCAGCGGAGGGCTCAGTGCCAGCCTAGCACTCACTCTGAAACAACCACAGGGAAGTTCTATAATCTCTGGGCCTGAATTTCCTCATCTATGAAATGGGGTAACAGTAATAACCTACTTATAAGGCTGAAAAGTGCTGAGAACAGCTCCTAGTACATGTCATCTTTGCAAGTTTACTAAACTTCTGCTCTGTATACTGCTTTTGCTATCTCATTTAATCACAATCTCACAAGTCAAATATTCTTACCATCATTTTACAAATGAAAAATGAAGACTTGAAGAAGTAGCTTGGCCATAAACCTACAGCTGAGGAAGTGACAAAGTGGATTCAAATCAAGGTCTGAGTGGTTTCAGAGCCCTCCAGTCTGTTTAACAAAACCATGTGTCTCATTTTAAGAGTCAAGAAATACAAAAAGGGTTATCATCTTCTTTCATTAAAAAGAAGACACAATTTGTTAGAAAAATTATTCTAAAACTAATAAAACCCATTTTAAGAACATATGAAACATGGGGAAAGAAAATATAGGAGATTCACCAAGTAGATCTTTATCTACAGACCTTAAAATCTGGTAGTGAAGATGTAAAGCTGGTGGCATGATAATCAACAAACCCGCTGTTTAGAATCTGCATTGTGGTGAGGAAACTTCTTCCCGGGCACGTTCCCGCCCAGCAGCATCTGTCACTGCTCTGAGTGGTTGATCATAAGCACCGCTGTCGTCTTCTCGATGCTATTAAGCAGATGGCAGTGCTAAATCCAAATGATGTAGTACATCTCCCCGGTGGACTCTGTTTTCACACACCACCATTATCCCACAGCCCTCGGTGATAAATCTCACGTGTTCTCGAGAACGTGAAAGACTGCACTGACGGCGGCACTTGACTTACTGCCATTGGCGCGCCTGTGCCCTGCCGCTGCTTCCACGCTGCCGTGGAGCTCACGTGCGAGGACTCCACGCGGCCACTTCACAGTTCTGGCATTTTCTACATACGTAGGGACTTTTTTTTTCCTTAGTTGCTTTCAGGTTAAGCAAAAGAATGTGCGCTTGATCTTAAAGAGAACTGGATATGAGGCCTGACTGCTATTCATAGTTTTGTGACTTTGGTCAAGCTCAAGTTCTAAGAACATTAGTGTCCTTTGTAAAACTAACAATCTTACAGATGTTCTTGGGAATTAAATAAAATGATAGACATGAGAGCATTTAATGTACTAGCTAATACTTGATAAGTACTCCTTGAAAATGTGTTAACGAATCTTGAAAAAAAAAAAGTGCTATGGGCAGTATCTGCCCAGCATCAGCCCTTCATGGACCACTTTCAGGATGTCTGCCATCTACGTCTGCCACTCATCCTGTGAGTGACTTAATATTATTCTCTGTATTATAGGTTTTATTTTAACTTAAGTAAGTTTACTATAATTTTTAGCAATACTGTTCATAAAATCATGTGGTTGATATAGCAATTCTACTTTGCCAATAACTAAAATCTAATCATTAAAGCTAAAAGCGTCTGCCCATGTGCCACCTGAAAGCATGCTGTGAAACACCAGTGGTAAGTGTGCTTCTTTGAGAAACACTATGACAGAAAGAAAATGGACTGAGATCAGCATTGTCACTAAGCAAGTGACTCGGGCCACTTACTAAACCTCTCCTTGTGTCTCAATTTTCTCAAGAAAAGGGGGTGAGAATATCTAACTTTTAAAGTTAAAATTAAGATCAGAGGGGATACATGCGTGGGTTCACAAACACATTCACCCTGAGACAACCAATACTGCATTAGAGGTCAACGCACATAATTAACAGCGATACTAGTACATGTTAAAACTTTGCCCTTAGACTGTTCCTTTTCCCTTTTAGGTTGTAGCTTCATTTTCACTATAACCTTCCCTCCTTTTTCTTACCGTAGGGTCCTTGACTGAGAATATATTTACAGCTTTACTGTATAAACTGGGCTGGTGTGTCTGTCACTTGGTCAATGTCCACACATTACTGTGTGAGAAGTTTGTTGTCCATCGCTACACTGCTTAGTTTGTGTGCTAAAGAGATTCTTTCAGCGCTCGTGCAGCAAGCAGTTAAAACCCTGGGCTAGGTGAAAGCATATTTCACAAAAATTCTGCAAGGTGTGGTTAATCCAGGCCAAACCATTACTGTTTTTAAAAGTCCAAAACAACCAACCCTGAAACAACACAGCGCTATCTTCCAATAGACAGTGATTTTACTGATGTTGAAATGCTACATCCTAAGTTGAACAATAGGTCATCATTTCCAAGGTGAAAATCGCAAATTATATTCACACCTCTCAAGTCAGCTCCTGAGACGACATTATTGCACATATAATGCTAAAGCTGCCAAGAGAAGCAAGAGAAGCAATGGCAAACTAGAGAGCAGGGCAGACAGCGGCATTAACTTCTGGCTCATTGCTCTTCTTGCAACTGGCGTCTGAAAACACAGCTAGAGTACGTGGAGCTTCCTGACAGCCTCCATTACTCTGCCTATTTGGATAAAAGCGCTTAGGTGTTGTTTTGTCATAAAAACAAGTCAATAATTTTGTATTCTAAAATTTTTTCTTAGCTGGATAATGGTTTTCAGAGATAGACAAAAACCTAAGCTTAAGTACTCTTCAGGAGTGCATTCTTGGGAAAGTTGCTAAACATCACATCTTCAACTTCTATACGTGGAAAAACTCAGCAGGTAGGGCCATTGTGAAAACTGGAGGTAATGCATTTAAAGGATATAGACAGCTGAGTGCTAGACTTAATAGATTCTCCCAAACTAGCAGCTCTTATTTCTAATTTCTTCTTTCAGTATTTCTAAGCATTTTCAGGAAAATCACAGAGATTGTGGAGGATGAAATGAAATAAGTACTTGAAAATACAATCAAACCACAAACTACTATGGGAAATTAGTATGTCAACATTAAACCTGCCAGAAAATAAAACTGTTACTACGCAGTCATCCACTTAGGCTCAGGGGGTTATTAGCACTTTTTGGAAACCCTTTTTGTTCTACTTTTTTAATAATTGATAATTAGAGGAATCAAATATTTCTTAGAGAATTTACAAATATTCAGAAACACAGACTAAAATATTCTGAAATTTGAATACAGTCAAGATAACTAACAGATCTCCTAACGTAGTTACCTTTTGGTCTGTGTGATGAGAGCACCTGAAATTTACTCTCTTAGCAAATTCCCCAAACTCAATACTATATTAACTACAGTCATCATGCTGTAAAATTGTGACTGTTGTTAGAATCATAAATAAGACATCAAATGAAAACTAATCCCACTTAGTTGAGAAGGCTCTGGTCATGCCAGGGCAGGTGCAGGTTGAGCTCTGAGGCCATTTATCATCTGCTCCTTTACTCCTCACAGCTACTCCAGAGCTGTGAGCCCATAGGAATGACTCAGTAACTATTTTTGTGCTGATGTATATTAGAATAATTCCAATATTGTAAAGAACAGTTCATATTTCTCTTCACAGATAGGTGACAGCTTGTTGCTCATTAAGCGTGTGAAGTCAGGTAAACAACGCTTGTTTTACACTGCAGTACGAGGCCATTACAAACACTGATGGGAAACACAGCTGAACCATGCTGAATTTTTTAGAACTCTGTAGGGACTCTTATTTGTACTCTAATTTTTATACAAGGTATTTGAAAATTGATAAGAGAAAATTCCTAATTTGTAAACCTCCTGAGGGAAACTTTTTTCCTGCAACAAAAGTGTGATAAAATGATTACAGCACATGAAGTGTAGATATCTAGTTTTAGCCTGCAACATTAGCATGAAGATAAATGAAATTCTTAGGTCTGATGAAAATGAAGAATCCTCCTGCCAGTGTGGGAGACACAGCAGACCTGGGTTCAATCTTCGATCCCTGGGTCAGGAAGATCCCCTGGAGGAGGAAATTGCACCCCACTCCAGTATTCTTGCTGGGATAATCCCATGGACAGAGGAGCCTGGTGGACCTATGACTGAGTGACGGGAAATATGAACATGAATCAGTTTAAGCAACTGAAATCAAAACCATGACAAAAAGCAAGTTGAAAGATGATGGAGCAGAGTACAAAACAGAATGCATGGGGCCAATGTGGATCTACCACTGCTCAGCCCTGTGAGTTAAGACAGGTGAGTTAACCTCTCTGAACCTGCATGCAGGGAATGACATGCTTAGACTTGAATTCTGCAATATTTCAGGGCACACTGAGCAGAGAGAGTCTCTGTGAAGCCCACAGAGTACACCAAGCACACGGCCAACGTTCAGTACCGACAGTGAGAATGATGGCAATTTACAGGTCAGTACCCACTACTTGATTTGGGGGATGATTTCAAAATTTGCTCTAACTGGCTCAGACTAGATTTCTAATTCTGAGACATACAGTGTTGTACTTAAGCCAATGTTACGATATGTGCATATTATCAACTGACCTGTCCACCCAGAATCATAAATCGAAGCCCCACCCCAGTACCTATAATGTGTGTTTAGACACAGGACCTTTAAAGAGGTGATGAAGTCGAAGGAGGCCTTCCATGGGCCCTCGGTCAATCTGACTGGTGTCACTGTAGAGAGGAAATCTGGGTACAAGGAGGCAGCAGGGGCATGTGCCCACAGAGAAGACATCGTGTGAGGACCAGCACAGCAGTGCCAGCCGCAAGTCAAGGAGGGAGCCTCAGAAGAGGCCAGATCTGCCAACACCCTGAGCTTAGACTTCCAGCCTCTGTGGCCCTGAGAAAATAAGGATCTGTTGTTTAAAACAGTCTGTGGCATTTTGTTATGGTAACTCTAGCAAACTAACACAGCTCCTGGAAACACTTCTTCATCCTATTCCGTAATGTAGCTGCTTCATCATGATTTACAGTAATTGCTGAAGAGGAAGACAGACAGACCGAGGTGCAAAGTCAAGCCCCTTAGCTTGTAAGATGCATGATCTTAGGCAAGTTTACCTAATTTTTATAAACCAGTCTTCTTTCTTTAAAAGGACTGATGCCTATTTCATAGGTTATGAGGATTAAATGAATATTCAGAGTACCTGACCAACAGCGATTTCTGCATTTTCCAGAACGTGCAATTCTCACACAGTTCTCTGCAGTCCTTCAAGTAAGATGAGTTGTAGCGCTGAAAAGATCATGACCAAGAAGGTGGCTGGGCTATCGGTAAGATGTTCCTTTTAAGTGAGTGTTCCTTGATGTTTAAAGGGCTTATAATATATAAGGTGCCATCTAACTGGTCTCTGCCTCCAGGCTCACCATCTGCTAACCTGGCCTCTACACGGCCTTTTGGTTAATTCTCCAAACCCAAGTGTGAACACACCACTCCCTAGCCAGCACCTCGTCGGCGGCTCCCTAGTGCTGCTGATGGTCTGGAGCCTGCACCCCAAACCTGGGAGGACACGGCCACCCCTCTCCCACCTCTTCTCTCCTGTGCATCACACCATGGAGCCCAGACAACACGCTCTGTGCCTGGCTTTGGGCAATGTCCTCTGGTGTCTGTACCTTCATGACTCCTACTAGCCCTTCACTTTCTCAGTGAAATGCCCCCTGTGTTCCCAATCAGACTCCAGCATTGTCTTAGCACTATTTTCTCTCAAACTCTCATGTGGTTACCATTTTACATTCCTTTTAAATATTTATATTTAATTCTAGCCTGTGAACTTTCCAAGGAGAGGGTCTCTGTCTCAATAATCTTTGTAATCCAACATTGAGCACAGTGCCTACATTTAAAACATGTAGTGGACATTTAATACATACTGGCTGAATAAATGACCACAGGAATGAACGCCTGTGATCAATCATATTACTATGTTATCACAGTTTAATACGGGCAGACTTCAAGCTCTCCAAGTCTGCTTCACACTCTGCATTAGCTATTTACTTCTCTGAACCTCGGTTTCATCATCCATATGACAGACGTGTTAACTCCTGTGCTGCCATTCAGATTAAACGAGACGTGTGAGTAAAGGGTTGTACTCCATGTATGATTCTTGACTAATTACTTAAACTTATGCTCTGCGCTTTTCTTCATCTATATAATGGGAACATAAAACTGCCGGACACTGATGGGAAAGAGTCTTGTCTGCTGTTTACTGTGTGCGAGTCACTCCAGGTGTGCCCAGACCTTCACGGGTACAAACACCATGCACGAGGCTTCCTGGAAAGAGGACCAGCTGGGAGTCAAAGCTTAAAGGCCACTTACTTGTGACACACTATACTGGAGAAAAACCTGGCATGAACAAAATGAGAAGAAAGTATATCTCTGCCCACCTCAGGACCCAAATGCCGATCTGCTTAAAGCTTGCCTTGCCCCACATGACTTCAGGAGTGAATTTATGCTTCATCAAAAAACCCATGGAGTCCATATTTATTGAAATTTATGCTTGATACAGCCAGCATTTTGGCTTGTGTATGTCTATCTTTGTCTTCCACTTAGAGTTTTAAGCATAAAGCAAGAGGCTTCTCAGGATTTAGGAAAAGATTCTGAACAGAACACACAGATTTCATATACTAATGAACATCAAAGTCTACTATGCCATGATTTTAAAGCTGTGTTCCCCCCTGATAACACTCATTTCTAAGTGAACACTTCTTCAGAAAACGAATCAGAACTAACTCATTTTTCACAAATGGAATCTGAAGTTGTTAGAAAACAAGAGCACTGTTGCTAAGAAGCAGAAATGATTTATGAACACTGAACAAAACTTCCGCCATTCCCATCCCCTGCGCTGATGAAGCAGGAAAGTCACACGCTTCTAAGATACTCTGGAGCTCCTGGACTCGAGAGCCACAGACCTGGCACACACTGTTCTTCCTTAGAATGTACTGAATGCTTAAGCTAAATTTTTAGAGAAAATAAAAGTTTCGAATTGTATTTTCCAAGACGCATTGCTTTAGCACTACAGTAAATTTGAGTGTAATACATGCTAGTTGGTAGGACAGACAGAGTTTCTCCGCTTAAAACAAAACAAAGGCCAAGTCAGATCATCCTCACTGGCCAATCGTCATCCTGTTCCCAGAGGGTATAAAATGTGGACAGCACAAGCATCTGCTATGGAGTCTGTTCAGAAAGAGTGACACTTACCTTTGGGTTGGGGCACTATAGCTGTTATCATAGGAATCATAACTCTGTTCATCATAAGCAGTGCCATATCCATCATCATAGTCCTAAAATACAACAGAAGGACAAAAAGTTCAGAGAAGTTTCTGGAAAGAAAGCAGCATTCTGCTTTCACTGAATCTTTATTAATTCAGCTACCATTGAACTCTATATCTAATTATAATGTAAAGAAAAATATAAAATTTTCGTATCAGTGAAAATGACAGAGTAAGAACCTCCAAAAATTCCCTCTGAAAAAGCAAAGAGAAACTGGCAAAAACTGTCAGAATGAACATTTTTAGAACTCTGGAAATTAACCACAGGCTTACAGAGATCTAGGGAGCATTTATTTTTAAAAATTGGCTGCATCTTGGAAAGAACGGTGAGCTCTGATGTTTTAAACCTGTTCTGTTCCCATCCCTGACCCCAGCTCTGTAGGAGCCCAAATCAATCAGGCAGGAAAGCAGCAGGCCTGAGGCCACTGGAGGGGGCAGGCAGGGTGGAGTGCCTTCCAAACCCCATTCCCAGAGGACTTGGAGCTCATCCAGGGCACAAGGCCTTCTCCCTGAGGATCTCTGAGAAAATAACTAGGGGCAACTGTTTATGATCTCAGCCACTTGAGGTGTGGAGGAAAACTGGTGCGAACACCAGGCTACAAGGAAAAGTAGAGGAACACAAGATCCACTGGGGCTTTGCAAGGCTCTGCCATAGTTCTGGAGTTAGATACCGTGTCATATAGCTGCCCAGGACAGACCTGAGAAGGTCCTGAGCGCTCTCCTCTGGCTGACCTTGAGGTTCAGCGTAAGAAGGAAAGTCAAGGCTAAGCCAGAGTTAGTTGTAAACTGCCTGGCTGAGTGTGGAAGAGATATTCCAACATGTACTCACAGACTCTTGGCAAAGATGAGGGACTTAGTTTCTAACCATTTGATAAAACCTCCGTCCAGTCATCAGCTGAGCACCATGGTAACAGAGAAGACACTTCCCTGGCAATGCAGGATAAATACCGACTTCACAATGTAAGTTTGGAAAAGTAACTAAAGTCCCAGCCCAAAATGCGGAGAATTTGATTCCCACATGGAAATATTATTTATTAAACATCTAGTTTTAAACAAACGACAATATGCAATGTACAGAGAAATGCAAAAGTACAGTCCGTAAACAAGGAAAAAAGTAGTCAATAGAAACTGTCCCTGCAGAAACTGAGACAGTGCACTTGCTAGACATAGATCAGTTATCTGAGATGAATTCAAGGAACTAAAAGATAGACTGCATGGAAAAAACTAAAGAAGGGTATGAGAACAATGCCTCACCAAAATAGAGAATATTAGTACAGAAATGAGTCCAAAGAAATTCCTGAAGTGCAAAGTATAACTCAAATGAAAATTTCACTAGTGAGGTTCAAGAGCAGTCAGTCTTTGTCATCTTAGTTATTAGTTTCTTAGACAGGCTAACAAAAGCAAAATAACCAAAAAATGCAGACTCCATCAAAATTAAAAACTTCTCTGTTAAACGACATTAGGAAGAAAGTGAAAAGACAATCCACAGTGTGGGAGAAAATATTTGCAAATCATACATCTGATAATGGTCGAGCATCAGAATAGATTGAACTGATGAAGAACGGTCATAGCTTAACAACAGAAAGACAATGCAACAAGAGCTAAAGCCGTCCTCCTGGTTCTACAGGGACATTCTGAGACACTGTGCAGATGTGATAACAAGTACACGATGGTTATTTCAAAGCTATTTTGGAAGTGAAAAACGTCCAAAGAAATGATCATTCTGTAAGATCAAACTGCTGCTCAATGACATTTATATCCATGGAAGTGTGAATCCTGCTCAACAACTGACTTCTAAGTTTCTGGGGGTAATCAATTACAGTGACTTTGCATTTACTGATATTTAGTTAACATTTAAAAGAGCCAGGATATAATCTAACTATTTTTAGAACATCAGTATTATCAATGATAATCAATTTAATGATTACCGCAGATCTCTTGGAGTGGAGAAATGTGGTCAAGGGGTAAGAGAAAAGATCTGGAGACAGATGGGCTTCTGTGTTTTATTGTCACTGATTTTAGACAAGATTTTAAAGTGATGACCGTGGTTATTCTCTTTGAAGAAGCATCTAAATACCATAACTCAATTTAATTTAGAAAAGCAAAACTATCTAAATAGCAAGTTAAATTATAATGCATTTAATTGTGTGAGACAAATATTAATTCATAGGGATGACACTGTCTTTGTAGGAGTAGGCTTATACAATTTGTACATGATCACCTGAGATTTTTTAATGTTTATTCACAAAGGAGAAATTGAGTATTTATTGAAGAGGTATGTGTTCAGAATTTTGAAAACAGATAAATATAAAAGGAATACTCATTAAATAATGGCAGAGGAAGAATAAAAGTCAAAAATATCCTGGGAACATACTGGAAAACCACAATGTCTCCTGCAGTAGCTGAAAGTGAGTTGCTAATATAGCTATGCTCTTGCAGTGACCAATGCAAGGAGGAGAAACATATCAGATAAGATTCAAACCAACAACAATACAAAACAAAAATTGAGATGATTTTAGTTTTAAGTAGCAAAATGAGATATTACAATTCTGGTGAATTAATAAATTCAGAAGTTAAGAAAGCAACTATCATTCTTAACAACAAAAAAAGTAATTTTTACTACATAAAAAAAATCAAAACCCCAAAACAACCCAACAACACTACCTCCTCCCTGTGGCCAGCACTCCTGCTGGACACCAGAGAGGAAAGGTGTGTCCTGGTCTAGTGAGGACTCTGGCAGAGGTGACAGGTGACTAAAGAGAGAACCATCAGGCAACACGCCAGCTGTTGTGGCAAAGGGAAGCATCGGGGTAGCACAGAACAACCCAAAAGGCAGAGGGGAATTAAGTGTCCCAGAGTGATGAAAGCAGAGAAAAGCAAAAGCAGCTGGGAAGATTTATTAAAAATCAGGCAGAATGAACAGCAGGTGCAAAACAATGGAGGTACAGTCATAAGACCCCTTCTCATCCAGGGTCAGGGGGGCATGCTGTGCTGCAAATGCAGGTGGGGAGCAATGAGCCTGAGATGCCCATATACAGACCACGTGTGGCCAAGGTACAGCGTGTGGGTTTAGATTTTGCACCTCAGGAATCTCTCCGGAAATGCTGTGGGCATGGAGGAGGAATCAATCTGGAGGGCTGGACGTGCAACTAGGTCACTGCCTTGAGTGTGTGGTTTGGCAAAATGTAGAGCTTACTGCTGCTTCAGTAATCCGTTAGCAGCTCTAAAAGAAAATGGCTTCAACCATGCAGAATTCTATGCTTATTTAAAGAATCAAGATTCTTTAAACTCCTGTAAATGACTACAATTTTCTTAACTGAAATGTAAAGTAACAGACTATTTTAAACTTAGTTATGTCATTCATTCCTTGCTCAATTATTCTGAGATAGTATTAATACAAGGCTCTGTGTGTGTCAGTCACTCAGTCATGTCTGATTCTTTCCAACCCCATGGACTATAGCCTGCCAGGCTCCTCCATCCATGGGATTCTCCAGGCAAGAATACTAGAGTGGGTTGCCATTCCCTTCATCAGGGGACCTACTTGACCCAGGGACTGAACCTGGGTCTTCCACATTGTAGGCTGATTCTTTACTATCTGACCCACCAGGGAAGCCCTAATACAGTGTTAGTTTATTTGAATTTTCAAATTGTTTAGGTCATGGAATAATTGACTTCCGTATTTAACATTGATGATTTAAAAAGATTAAAAATGCAACTCTCACAAGATTTCTTTCATGATGATTTCACAGCTGGATTTGTCCATGGTTGTGTAGCCTCTTCCATTACAAGCATTATTTGTTCAATGGACAGGACTTGAAAAATACAGGGAAAGCATGAAGCAGATTGTAACCGACAAAAGGAAGACAAATGAGTGTGAACATGGATAAATGTGGCTTCTGGGAGGGAGTGGAGTGGATTCTTGTTGATACCTGCTATTTTATTGCAAGACAGAGATGAGATCATTGGCTGAGAAACAGCAGAGTGGTCAGCCAGCAAAGGATCAACAAATGGTTAAAATGAGGAAGGAGCTCAAAGCTGTAACTACTGAGCCCATGGGCCCTGGAGCCTGTGTTCCACACGAGAGAAGCGACTGCAAGAAGCCCACACGCCACAACCAGAGAGGAGTCCCGACTAGCCGCAACTAGAGAAAGCCCAAGCGCAGCAACACAGACCCAGAAAACCGAGAGTAAATAATTTTTTTTTTAAGTGAACAAAGATGGACAAGAAATAAAAGTATATTGATAAACATTCTTGCAGCATTCAAGAGACTTGTCAAGATCCACTCCTGCACTTTCATCTTTGATAAGGAAGACGTCTAAATGGAGCTGACAGGGCAACCTGGACACTAGGTAGGCGTCAGGGGGGCCACAGTAGCCAAAACATGTTCTAACACAGGTAAAGATCCTTCATCTGCCATTCCCAACCTGAAAACCACAGACATACGACCTGATACCAAGAAATCTTACTTTGAAGAGAAAAGATGTTCTAGGATAAAGGAAACAGCATGACCTATTTAATTCTATTTCTGTCACAAGTAAAATCAAGCATAAAATTTAAGATGGGAAAAACCATTTTAAACAGAGAATTTACAAAAGTGATTTAAAAATCATGTTTAGGTTCTGGGTCCTTTCAAAAGGAGACAATTATGCTAACTATACACCACTTCACTATAATTAGGGTGAAACCTGGTCATTTCAAAATGTACAAAGTTTTCATATAAAACAGTGTTAAAAGATTTAAATTTAGGCTTATGATTATTTTGAGTTTATCAAACACACACATTAGCTAAGAATAGTCTTTTGAAAAATTCATTTTTGCTGAAGTTCTGAATAATAGTAATATCCTTGTTGAGTATCACCAATGACCGTGAACACATCACATAGCCAAGTTATTTTTTAATTAAGGACAAAAATCACAATTTTAACAACAACTCTAAATAAGAATCTGTCCCCTATAATCATTTAAATAAGACATCATTAATTCAACAATCAAGCTGTACCCCCACGTGTTGATCTATGGCTGTGAGGAATACATTACATACTTCCAGACTCGCACACCCCCTCACCACAGTCTCTGGAGTCTGACACCTATGTTTTGACCCCAGCTCTGCCTCTGATCTGGCTGTGTGGCTTTAGGCCATCACCTGCCCTCCTACCACCTCAATTTTTTTTTTTTTAACTTCATAATTTTCATCCCAATTTAGTTTTATTTTATTTTTATTTATGTTTTTTTTTTACTTTTTATTTATTTTTTTAAATTTTATTTTATTTAACTTTACAATATTGTATTGGTTTTGCCATATATCAAAATGAATCTGCCACAGGTATACATATGTCCACATCAATTTTGCAATCTTAATTCATCCCCTGGCTGTTTCCAGGGGTTGGGGAGAAACTAACCCAAGAAATATACATGAAGGCTGTCTGGCACAGCTCTTGTCCAATAAACCTGGTTCCAGTTTACTGACGACTAATTCCTGTTAACACTCTCAAGCTATTAGGCCAGAGAAACATCAGAGCTACCAACCAGGTAGCTTTCTTTTGGTGAATGTGATAAATTCTTAAAATATTGTCTAAACTGTGATGTCTACATCTTGACTCTGCAAACACGAGTATTAACTACTGCTGTGATTTTTAGATAGAAGAGTGGCTGACCAAGAGTAGTTGTAATTCTATCCACATCTGGCCACAGCTTTCAAAAACAGGTCTCCATCAATTATTCATAGAATGTCTTCCCTCCTCTGTTTGTCTCTCACTGAGATAGAGCTAGATTTATTTAGATTTGACAAGGAATACAATGTAATATAATACAGAAAATAACAAAGAGGTTAACTCAGAAATTCCACAAAGGAAAGAGAAAACTGTAAATAGAAAATTAAACCAAATATCCCACAAAGATGAGAAAAGGGGGTAACTCAATTTTATTAAGCCCACATTATGTACCTCTGCTAAGGATTTTTATGTGGGTTTTTCCATTTTCCCCGGGAGGCTGACATCTGTTGAATGCCTACTGCTCTGAGCCCTTGGGGAGACTGTATTGAACAAACAGAATAAAACAAGCACCTCTGTCCTCAGGCAGCTTCCATTCCAGAGGGGAACATAACACACCTCAGTCCTCAGGGACACAGGGAGAGAGCGGGGATGCTGGAGATCTCGGAGAGGGGCCAGGAGTCCTCACAGAAAAGACTACAAATGCGAAAGAAGTGAGAAGCCGCTTATGTGGATTTTTGATTTTGCTGGTGGTGCTACTGGTACTTCCAGCAGAAGGAAGGGCAGATGGAAAGGTCAATGTGGGGTGAGCCAGGGAGGGAAGCGCAGGAGCCATGTCTCAGGGGGCCTTTGGGGCTTCAAGTGAGGTGCCACTGGAGGCTCTGGTGCCTCATGCGATCTTCAGGGCTGTCCAGGTTTTTATCTATTTCACTGATTTAACTTCCAATACACTATTTCTTCCCTTATCTGAGTCTAACCTGGAACTAAAACCATCTCATTATTCTTTATATTTTTCAATTCTAGAGTATCTGTTTTCTATATTTTCCAATTCTCTGCTTAAATCATCAATTTTATCTTTTCAATTCCATGATTATAAAGAACATAAAGTTTGTGTCTGCTTTATGAATCTATTATGGTCTGTTTTTACTGGTTCCTCATCTTGTGTGCCTATAATTTTTGATTAATTGCAATTATATATGAAGAACGAGAGAAATACCTGAAGGCCCACACTGTTGTGTTTCTCTAGAGAGAATTACACTTGCTCTTGGCACAGGACAGGAGGAGTCGCAGTCCCAGCTTTACCGCACCCCACACAGGGCCATGACGACAAGCAGCCTTCCTCTGGGAGGACAGCTTTTCTGGGTTCCCATTCAAAGTTGAGGGGATTTATCAGCCTCCTACACCCAAACTTGGGGGGCCGTGGACTCCAACTACTTAACCCTCTCAAACTCTGGATTTCTTCTGAGGCTCAATTCAGCTTCTCAGCTACCTCTGCAGGAACTGGGAGACGCCCTCACAGCCTTTCTCAACCAGGGTTCCACCAGAGTGTGAAGCCAGCTGCCCACAGCGTCCACTGTGTATGAAGTGGGCTCACTACTCTCCTAAGCAGAGCAGCGGTTGTTGGTACCACCCCCACAAAGCTAAGGAAATAATCATGCATGTCATTTTCTATGTTCTGCTATTCAGACGAGGAACCCCAATTCCTATCAAATATCCAATGTATCTGATTATTACCCATATCGTCCACTAGAAATGCAGTCTCCCTGAGAACAGGGGCTTCACTGACCTTGTCTACTAGTGTCCCCAGGGCCTGGTATAAGAAAGACTTCAGTAAACACTTCCTGAATGGTGACTGACTGGTAGGGAAGGGTTTACATGAGTTCTCTCATTCTTCCACGGGTCATGGCTTGACTGGCCAGGAGAGAGGCCCCAGGTGCCTCCGATCCCATGCTGGAAGGGGAAAGGGCTCCTGACCCACCAAGACATATGCCTGATTCATAGTGCAGAGGTTGCTCCACAATGAAAACATCCCTGTCAGAATTTCATACGGTTAGTATTACGATTACTCCTTGCTCAGTTTGTAGACTTACCCAGAAACCTTCAGATTATCATCTAGTCTAATAGTAGAGGGACCAGATGTGCTCGAGGTTTGTTCAGCTTGAACAAATCTGCTTGATGAAAGACGTGCTGTTCTGTTATAAACAAGAGTATCTGGTCTGTCTAGTACAATGTTTTTAATACACAAACTGATCATGTTTTCAACTTTTTATTCATGTATAATGTAAGCCATACGAAGGCACACACCCCAGGTGCACAGGTCAGTGAGCACAGCTGTGTAATCAGCACACAGATCAAGAAAGGGAACATCTCGGCCCCCGGACGCTCCCCTTGGGCTCATCCTCAGTTACTACCTCCCGCCAGAAGGAACGCCATCCCGACTTTCAACACCGCTGGTGAGGTTTACTTGCTTTTGAGCTTCATAAAGATGGAATCAGGGTGGCAACCCCTCTGTGCCTGTTTCTTTCAATCAGCTTCATGCTCATGAGATCCATCCATTGTGCTGCAGGCAGCAACCACTGGTTCCTTCTCGCGGCCTGAAAGCTTGCCTATATGGTTGTACTATCACGTCCTTATCCACCCTAGTTGTAAATGCTTTTTCAGTTTTGCCTACACACCTCTTACATAAGCCTTATGAGTCTCTTTTGTGGTTCCCAGAGCAGAGCCGCTGTGCTTTGGGAAGAAGGCCTGTTTTTAGCTTTAACATGTGGTACCAAACCACCAAACCCTTTTCCAACATAGATGTATGGACTGACATTCCCATAGCAGTGGGTAAGAATTCCTACAGCACCCCATTCCAGTTAACACTTATTGTTTTAACTTTAATCTTCCTGGTGGGTGTGAATAGCACTGAATAGTTCCTAACAGTCCGATGTGATAAGCACTAATATTTCCATTTACAGATTAGGAATTGAAGTATAAAGTAGTTAAGCAACTTGCTTAAGGTCACACAGCAATTAAAGGCACAGCAAGGAATTAAAACTAGTCAGTCTGGTTCCCAACCTTGTTTTTAACCACTGTGATACACTGCCTGACTCCATACTGAGGGTCAGACCCTGTACCCTGATGAACTCCCCCAGATAATGTCGCACTATGAGGATATCTCTAGATGTCCCCCTAAATACTCATGTAAGTCAACTGCAGGTGTTCTTATCCTGAAGAGTCACTGTGCTTTGTTCCCATGTCAAGAAATCAAACACTGATTACTCACTTGATGAGGGGCTCTGTGGATAAAAAGGCATGGCCCTATCATCAGCTTAAAATAATGGGAAAACTGACAAGTAAAGGAGTGACCATATCACTCCAAGGTGATACCCTAACTAGGATGTGCACACATGGATCCAAACAATAGAGAGGGAGCCCCTGGCGCACACAGGGGATTGTGGGAGGCTTCAACGGGTCCTCTGTAGACTAGCATCTACTTGCAGGCAGGACTGAGCTCTACGCAAGCTGATTAAAGGCTCAAGAAAACAATAACACTAAGATGGCAGGTTCCTGTAGGAAATCCATTGTAACCGAGGACTAATCGAGTGCCTCAGGACTGACCCGCCTGAGGACTAGGATGCATCCATCGTGCTCGCTCAGATAACCTTCCTCACTAGGGAGGCAGGATCTGCTTTCCAGGCCTCAGAGACACTATCATTTCAGAGTCCTCTGCTCCATGAACAAAGCACTTTTCTGGGGTTGTTTTTGCTTAAAGTAAGAAGGAAAAACAAAATCCCTTCATATTCATAAGTTTAAAATCTGAAATTATTTCCTAAAGTATTGCATTTCTAAAATAGGTCAACTTTTCAAGCAGTTTAGGAAAGAGACAGACTTGTGAAGCACCTGATAGACATTTCAAGTAAATTGCACACTGCACTTACTCTTGCTTCTGGTAAAATGGAGATAAAAAAATTATAGAACCTTCATCTTTTTATCTAAAATAAAAAGGTGTCCCTAGGCTTTTCAATTCACATTTAAAATGCATTTTCATAAATAACCTTTTCACAATCTGCACTGTTTTAATTAAATTTTTCGCTATGGAAAACAAGATAATTGAAGCAGTTTAGACATTAGTTAACTGTCAAAAAATTATACCAGCAGTCACTGCAACGGGAAGATTTGCGTCAGTACAACTCTCATTGTACTCAAACTCCCAGACTAGTCACATAATTAAAACTTCAGGTGAGCTCTCAGAAGAATGAGGAATGTTCCTTCACTGAGTCTTTAAACAAAAGCTATATTAAAGAATGACATGTACATTTTAAAGACATATTTGGTTTTTCCCTAAAGGCTTTCACTGATGTTCCTCGTTGACTAAACTTCAGAAGGGTTTATTCTTCGGGCAGATGGAGAAACAGTGTTCCCTGTGGTGCCATTTTACAGACAAAGACACTGTCTATGTGGTGTTTTCTGGAGACAAGTTTCTTCCTCTATAGCTTTAATGAGCCTGATCGAGGGACAGGCAGAAAGGGTGGCCTGCATGCACAACACAGTGAGGTTTCTCCCATTCAAACTGTCTCTATGACACTTCAAACCTGGGTTAGGTTGACCAATGTCAGAAGCCCCATGAGGAAATACTAGTTGCAGAAGAACTAGTGACACCAGTAACTTAGTCATAGACTGCTTGCTCTAGTAAGTCTCATGTAACAACCTTTATATCTGAAGTGATGAAATAATTTCCCATTCATTTGATAATTTCTCTGTTTGCAAATACAGAGTTTTAAATTAGATGGAACTGGCTTGTCCAGGAAGCACTGGGTCTTGGCTAAGAGTGTGGCTCTCAAGCCAGACGGCCCGGCTTTACATTACAGCTCTGCCCTGACCAGTGGCATGCCACTAGGAAGTGTTAACTCATGGTGGTGTTTTCTGGATATGACAGATCCATGCAAAGAGCTGAGAAACGTGCTTGTGAGGAAGTAAGGGCATGTGGGTTTTATTACTAACTAGAAGTGTGATTTGGGAAAACTTAGCTATCTTCTCTAAACTGCCTGGAGATCACTTCATGGGGATGAAGTGAGGACTAAATAAGATGATATAGGGTACAGTGCCCAGCAGACTAACACATTCTGTAAATACCCAACAAATGGCAGCTTCCTTTTCTTCCATCAACTCTAGAAGTTGAAGGGTACTGTTTTTCTGTCGTTACTGAATCAGAAAAATACTAGAAGACAGAAGAGTACTATTCTGTACTTCTCTGATGGTTTCCAAGTAAAACCATCTGCTTCAGGTACTGTCCTTCTAAACATATAATAAATTAAAGCAGTAACTTCTGACCTGAAGACTGAAGTTGATGAGCTCACAAAGAAGCATCTAGAAAGCTCGGGAGCTTCTGCAGTCAGTAAGACAGGCCATGGACGTGGAAGGTCCATGGCTAGGGAGGTGCTGACACACAGTTATGACTGGGTCGCCAGCTCTGGTGCTTCTACTCTTTCCTCATTTATTTTCTCCTTCTTGATAGGTCATAACATTACACAAGTTAGAATACTGGGAATAAAAGCTTCAGAGTCCGGGTTAGGGAACCTGGGATTGACTCTCAGTTCACCCCTTTTCCAGCCCACAGGCCATGGGACAGGTGCCTGTCCTGGCACAGTGCCGGCCAGGATGCCTTTCTTTCCTACTGTCCGGGTGAGGACTCCACTTGGCAGCGCTGTGGGGCCTGGGGCAGCAGCGTGCCCCACCGCACATCGAATCGTCCATGGAGAGGGCCTGACCAGAGGGTCTGCAGGGAAGAGGGCCGGGTGCTATGGTCAGACAGACCTGGCTCTGCTACTCCCTATACCCCTGCAGCTTCGAGGAGCCTATGTCTCCTCCTCTCATACACGCAAATCCCTTCACGTGCCAGCCACCCTGCACTGTGCTCAAGCTGGCGCTGCCATGCCAGATGGGGTGGTTTGAGGACAATTCCACATTCTGTTCAGTAAACATCATACAGCTGCGTAATCAGAGCATATCAAGTACCTGAAAGAGCTTTCATAGTCTGATGAACTCATATACCTTCATCGAGAACGCTCCACCGTACGTATGTTTAAAGGTGATTAACCCATCAGCTCAGGCTCAAAAGCTTAGACTGATCACACAACATTAAGATAGCAAGGGATGTTAGTGAACGGTAAATACTTATGAATAGATGGCTGACACAATCATAATGAAATGAGGGAAAAAATTATATGATTAAAATTTCTAAGACAATTTTAGTTTATGTATCTTGAGAGGTGAGCTTGCATTTGAAAAAAGATCTTCATTTTTAAAATTACTTTTTAAAGTTTGTTTCAGAATTCAAAAGATTCATAGCCACTCACCTTTTGTTTATTTCTCTCATTAGAATGCTTGCTTTGCTTATTCTGTGACCCTCTTTTCAGTATCAAGATTTCCATTTGATGAAAATACAGTTTCTTATTAAAAGAACATGTTTAGGGTGACAGTGGAAAGCAAGTCAGTTTCAGAAAACAATCAATTAACAGAATTTTAAAGTTGGAAAAGAGGTTAGAACAGCATCTGGTCCATCCTGCTGATTTACAGGTAAAATACCATCACCTGCATTTTGCAGATGAAGAAACTAAGAAGGTTAGTTTACATAAAAATAGTGATGTAGACAATAAGGAGAATTAGAAACTGAGTATTTTACATCTCAGAATAATATTCTTTTAATTAAACTGCACTCTCATATTTATTAGTTCACTGAATGTTTGCTACAATTGGCTTTATTTCATGACGTATGTTAACAGCGTGCATGACACATGGAATGACAGTTAGCTGGCCTTGGTAAAAGTCGTCCTCATATGTTTATTTAGTAGCTCCAAAATGTCAGGCCTCGTGATAGGCTCTGGGCAAACTAACGTTTTAAAAAATGATGTAGTTCTTCCCTAAAGAAATCCAGCCTATGGGGGACAAAGACAAGTAAGTTGCCTCTGAGGCAGGTTTCAGGGCACCCAGGATGCTGCTTCCTGTGCCTGATGAGGACCAGGAAGGCTTCAAGACTGAAGAATAAACAGTAACGAGAACTGGTAGGGACAGAACAAGAAAAGGCATTCGAAGGGAACCAAGAGCATGTACAAAGCCACACACTTCAAGTCCTGCTATGTTTAAGGAACTGCAATGCAGGGATCTATGGACCTAAAATGATAACGTGGGAAGGGCAGGGGGTTAAAAGATGCTGTTGAGAAAGTCTCAGACACCACTCAAAAGAATCTCAACTTTATCCTCCTAAATTTATAAACTAGTTCTCACGCTCCAGGGATGGTCGAGCAGTAGTATCAATCAGGCTTTAGATACCAGAAAGTATAGACTAGGAGTAATATGAGAAACACATTATTTAAGGGAAGGACCCAGGGGGAGGGAAGGACCACAAGCAAAGCTCAGGCAATGACAATTGTCTGTCTGTCCGTCTGTCCATCCATCTCAACAACCAGCGTTTACTGAGGGAGCACTATATGTGAGGTGGTAGGAACAAGAATAACACAGATTTAAGGTTTGTGTGAAGTCAGACATGACAAAACATACAGCTAACTGCTAGGTGTGGAAGGTGCGGGCTCTTTGAGAGGACATCATCACAGCTAGACGCGGGAGGTGGACGAGAATGCTTCCTGAGATGCAGGAGGACCGGCGTCTCCCCTGAAGTGGCTGTGATGGAGGTGACCTGGAGCTCAGTTCCTCATGGGGAAGTGAGCTGTGTCTACTGTGTGAACGCAGGGAACGAAGACGGATGCACGCGATCCTGGGCGCTCGGTTCCCTCAACCTGGGCCCTGGGGGCTGCACCTCAGCCTCCACCGAGCTGTGGGTGCTGTGGGGAGGAACAGGAAGGGACTCTATAGAGAGTCAGAGGGGTGGCCACTAACCAGCGATTGTCAGGTGACAGGATGGAAATGCACAAGACTTCAGAGACAGTAAATAAAGCGACCACACTGACTGTCTGGGGAACAGTCGGCCCTCAGTAGCCACGAGGGGCTGGTTCCAGGACCCTCTCAGATCCAAAACCCACAGGTGCTCAAGCTCCTATATAAGATGGTACAGTATCTGCATATCTACCAACCCCACCCTTGTACCTTAAATCATCTCTGGATTATTTATAATACCTAATGCAATGTATTGCCTGCATGTGGCAAATTCAAGTTTTACTTCAATTTAAAAAATTTCTGAAATAAAAAAATTCTTTTTTCCATTAGTAGTTGGTTGAACGCACAGATGCCAAACCTGTAGATATGGAGGGCCCTCTGTACTTTGTGCTTTCTTTGTATGTGGAGCCTAAAACAATTCATCAAAATGGATTTCGCTTTAGAGATTCATATGTAAATTGGACTCTGCCAGGAAGCATCAAACATGTCCTTTTGTGTAATGACACCAACATTTTGAATTGTTAAAGTGTTCTCATTGAATAGATTCTGGGTTATACTAATTATTTGTCGCTTATTTAATTATTTGGACATAAATAATGAATCAATGTCATTTTGGGAAAAAGATTCTTCTTGTCCTCAAAAAAGAGATGAGAAGTTACTGTAATTACGTCTGATTTTACTAAGTTAAAAGTGGAGCAGAAAGCCCCAATTTATACTCAAATGGTTGAAAACACATCCATTACTCATTTTCTTCCTTTTTGGAAAAAAACTAACTATGTTGAATTGCACTGCATCCTTTAAGTTATTCTTAGAAGACCAGTGTTCACGGAGATGGTTAACCTCTGCTATTCACACGGCCACTGTGAGTTCTACATGCTTTAGTGATAATACTGTTCTCACCATCAGATTTATTTGCTAACAGAGGCTCTTCTCAATGACACATGCTCAGGGAATATTTGTGACGGTGACTCTGATGAAGAACAGTTGGCTCAGATGACATTATAATCAAATATCTTCACCAACTCACTTTGAGAAAAATCAGTCGAATTTCAATAGGCACATTTCAACAAGAAAAACTTTTGCATTACCAGGCTTTCTTGCTTGGCCTAAGAGGAAACACTTTTATAGTGCGCATACTATTATGCCCACTTTTATAATGGGTCATTATTTAATAAAAATAATTTCAACATATATCATAAATTGAGTTTTTCTTGGGCCTAATACTGCACTGGAATACCTTCATTTTAGTACACATAATCTGAAGAACATTGAGTATTCTAAGGACTGACATATATAGTTTCTCAAAAAAAGCACCAGTTGTGGCAGGATTAAAAGAACAGGTTTCATCTCTTCTTTGTTTAAATAGGCAACTGATAGGACTTCTTTGCATCTTTTATTCTGGAAATAATGGCCTTAGATACTAAATGTTAAATGAAAATTAAAATAAATAAACCAAATGGGTCAGATATAACCAGCAAGTTCTATACAAAAAGATTTGTTACCACAAACATATTTCAAGTAAATCATTAAAAATTACATTTTTGAGTTCTAAAGGAATGACAAGCCTTTTTTAAAGATACAGATGCTCAGAAATTCCTAAAGTGAAAATGCCGGTTCAATTTTTTGCCAATACATATGATAATGCCTTATTTTTTTTTTTAAGTCCTAACCCCATCCCGTCCGTCTTAATGGGCTTCAGTTTCCATTGCCCTACTTAAGGCAGCTTATAACCAGAGAATGATTACACTGAAGGGACCACAGAGTGACCTGATCTCCCTCACTGCACCTCCGAGGGGAGCAGTATGCGGGGCCTGCGGCACTTTCCTGAAAGATGAGCGGACCTGACCCTGCCAGCTCGTAGAGCCTGGTCTCAATCCGGCACCGGCTGCTCAAGACAGAACACAGGCCCTGAGTCGTGGATCCCCGTCTGTGCCCTCTCTCCACCCTGTGACTTGGGAAAAGATACAACTCCCCACACCTTAAGTTCTCACAACAGGACCACAATACCTCTGAGTGGCTGTGAGAACAAGATGGCACAACATGTAAGATGGTACCTCATGGACAGCAGTTTCTCATTAAATGTTACATCCTTCTTGAAAGTTCATTCTTACACTCAGATCAGATTTATAATACGTGATTCTATGATTTTCAGGAGTTATACAGAATCAGCCTTCCACCTCTGTAATCTGCAATTGCCCTCCTAACTCTAGAAGACGAGAATGATGAAGGGATGATCTTTTCCCAAATGCCAGCTATCATACTCTTCCTATGGGATGATTAGAGCAATTGGCTTGGAAAAGATCAATGGCAACCTTCATTAGGAAAACTTACCAGGTCTCTGTGCAGCATTGTCTAGTCCAGTAAATACTCACTAAGAGCTTACGATGTGCCAGTGAGACTACAGACTGACAAAGATACATGGTGCTTTTCCTGAAAAGTCTACTATTGTCTGAGAAACATACATATACTGAGTGAAGACTGCACAATGCTGCTAACAAGTTAGATATAAACTGCTAAGTGATGAAAATCAACATAGCACACAGGAGGAGTTTGGGGTGGGTCCTCCACAGTTGGCAATTAAAAAAAAAAACTCAGTCTTGAGAATATTGATATTAACTAAGGACTAACTATGTGCTGGCCATCATACTAGGTGTTGAGAATATAAATGATATTCTGATGCTGAAGCTGAAACTCCAATACTTTGGCCACCTAATGCAAAGAACAGACTCACTGGAAAAGACCCTGGTGCAGGGAAAGATTGAAGGCAGGAGGAGAAGGTGACAACAGAGGATGAGATGGTAGGATAGCATCACTGACTCAATGGGCATGAGTCTGAGCAAGCTCTGGAAGACAGTGAAGGACAGGGAAGCCTGGTGTGCTACAGTCCATGGGGTCACAAAGAGTGACTCAGTCACGACTGACTGACTGAACTGAACTCAGAATACAAAGGTGTGAACAGGGTGTGTGTGTGTTGGGGCAGGGGGGTTCTACTTTCATGGGATTTAGAGTCTAATTTATTATTATTCCATCAATGGAGTAATTATTTTAGTATATTCTAAGGAGACCACTTTCAACTTTCCCACTTGTCACAAGAATGAATAACCACTTGGGAGGTTACAGAATCCAGCTTTTCTAAGTTGGATATTCTGTAGCATACCCACCCGATCAAAAATCCTAGAAATTAGCAAACAAACAAACAAAATACTTTTCCCTTTTCCATGCTGCAAAGCTAAGCAGCCAGTGTGAGTAACCTGTAGAATCTCAAAAGGTTAAGACCAATGGCCAATTATATTCAGGACCACCACTGTAGCCCTCTGCTCTCTGAAGGCCCTGCTGTGGTCAGGCTGCAGGAGGCAGGCCCTGGGTGGGAAATGCAGGCTCGGGAATTACACTGAGTGTCTGGGGAGAGCCAGGCATGAAGTGTGGGCTCACCCGATGAAGGCTCCATCCTCCTTCAGAGCCTCCACCCTCGTCTGCTCCTGAAAGGACACGTGGGTTCCTCTGGGGAAGCCACTATCCCCTCCCTGTTGCAGTGGATGGGAGCAGGGGTTATTAAGAGGATATCTTGCAAATCAATTGTTTTAGTGCTTTTCTCATCATTTATCAATAAATGGCAGAGTTAAGCTTAGAAAACCAAGTGCCTTGAATTTCTCTTCCTTTTGCTCCCCTAAACTTTAAACTTTCAAGAAATTTATACTTGTATTCATCTAATTTCTCTCAAGACCCATTAGAGTAAACACTGAGACACAGAACACGTGCGTCTGGTTCACACTATGGGAATTCGATCCACCCCGTTGAGTGGAAAGATGAATTAATGTATGCAAAGAAGGCACCAGGTCTTTCTGAAACAGGCAGATTGTGAAGCCAGCAAAGCTAAGTCCTTTCCTGACTCATCCCATGCTTATGGCGCAGGGAGGCCAGGATCCACACACCGGCCTGATGATGATGAAGATGCCACCCAGCACGTCTACAGCAGCCAAGCCTATGAGAACTCCAGGGAAGCTGAGGTGGAAAAGAGAAGACACCAGGCTACCTCAAAGGAATTTCACAACATTTGCTTCCTTTCACAACAGTCTCTGCTACCCTCACAAGACTCAACCCTTGTGGATGAGTCTGAGGCCCAACTGCCAGTTTGGTAAGAAGACGAGTAAACAGGAGCACGTCCAACTGTAAGGAACACAGAGACAAGACAGAGACCTGCCCTTCCCCAGCTGAAGAGCCCAGTGGTGAAACTGTCCACATGGGATTTATGTTTAAAATATACTTCACTGAGCTCCCGGTGTGCCCTCTCTGCTGAGTGTGAGGGGGCAAAGCTCTCGTCCCTGACCCCCAGCACCCAGTCCAGCCGGGAGGCTATGGGGACACCTAGCAGGTAGGCTCCAGTAAGAGCTGACCCAAGTCTGCAAGGGCAGACAGGAAACGCTCAGAGGATAGAGAGGAGCTCTTGAGGCAGAGACCACTGCACAAGCAGAGCTCTGGAAGCCTAAGAGGACTCAGCACACTTAAGGAATTACCAGAAGTTCAGGATGACCAGGACAAGGGCTCAGGTCTTTCCAGTGGCTGCAGATGACATGGAAGAAGTTGTCTGTGGCCCAGGGATTACGTCAGACTTCCAGAAACTGTGCAAAGAGGTGCTGAGCTCCAAGCAGGAGACCTCCACTAAGGGAATCATGAAAACCTAGTGCTCTGGGCACTGCAGGACTGGCACTGCTTCCCTTTCTTTGACAACACTTGATATACTCTTCCTTTAATATTAACACTTTAATGACTAATATGACACATCTATCCAGTACTTATTTTCCTCCTTTATGTTAAAATAGAAAGTCATAGAAAGAATCCCAGGGGTTCTGTATTCTTGTTAAAGAATCCACTGCTCCCACCCCCTGCTGCCCATTTTCCATGGATGTATTTTCTTTCTCTTATGTTAAGTAAGTCTGTGGACCGTATCAAAGAATTACTGAATGATAAAGGGAAAAACTGATTTGCATTAATTAAAAAAAACTAGAAACTTTTATTTTCTTCACTGAAAAAGAATTTCCACTAAAAATCCATATTCAGTAGCAGAGTCTAAGAGGAAACACTTAAGGGTAAAAACAGCTTGTTATAGGCAGGCAATTCTTTTTTAAATGACTGAATCACTCAGAGGCAACCTGTAGTGGATGACCACCATGTCACATGCCTGTGTGACGGCCTGACAGCACGTCTCCTTGGTCCTAGTCTTGAGCCTCCCCACCACCAAAATTCACCTTCATAGTTATTTGACAAAGGAGGTTATTTCTTTCACACTTTCTGTGTCTCTGATACCAAGTATTTATTTAGCACTCAGTAAATGCTAAAGAGCTCAATTTAAGCAGGGTGAGGGATACTGGTCACCACGCCTGATACTGTATCATAGACCATCAGAGCACCTTCACTTACATAGTCTCCATAGGTCTCCTGCGTCGGGGGCGGCGGTGGAGGTCTGTACCCAGTTGGGGGCACTCCTCGTGCTCTGGGAGTGAGCAGTCCTCTTCCGCGACTTACTGGCCCTCGGGTGGAGAGGACGCCCCTGGAAGCCGGCGTCCCCCGTGGTACCCCGACTCCCACTGGCCGGGCTGAGACTCCTCCCCTGCCCCTGCAAGCAAGAGGGTCACATTAGCAATTTGCATGGTGTTCTCCAGCATTCCAGTGTTCACATGTACTAATACCTCATGAAAATCAATGTTCCATAAATCTGTAAAAAGAAATAAGGACACTATATGCAAAGAAAACACTAAAGCAAGTCAGGAACAGATTATCTACCTAAAGAAAGGAACTTCAATCATTCAGGCACCTAGTCCAGTGAAAATAAACATGGTAACATCAAAGAAGCCCCAGCGTCGGTTTCTGTTTGGGACCCAGAACAGGAAGCTGACATCTGGGGAGGCTGCATCCCCTGGGACCATCACACCCCACCAGAGTCTCAGCCAGTCCTCACTCCAACACTGCGACATGGGCCTTATGGCTCGTCTGTGGACAAGAAAACAGAGCCCCACAGGGATCTTAAGGCTGTCTGAGAACACACAGACGGCAAACCCAGGACCAAAATACACACCAGATCCCGTGAGAGAGGGAATAAAATGGACTTTCTCAAATAACATATCTACTAGATAGGATGGAAAGCATAGTTCTTAAGTGAAATAAACATATATTTTCTGAAGAAGAATGCAACATATTCATGTATTTCTAACATAAAATATGAGACTTCAAGTCAAGAGAAGAAGGAAAGAGGCAGCTAAAACCTGAGCAAGCGTGCAAGTCCCATGAAGAAATGAGGACAGATATTTGACTCCACTGGAAAATACAGGCCCAGCCAGGCCTACCTCCTGTGGACAACGTCTTGCAAACAAGAAGAACCGAGCAGCTGATGGGGCTGCCTGTACACCAGTTCTCTCCTTCTTTAGTTTGATTGGGATAGTAAATACACAGCTGAAAATGCAAATTCCACAAACAACAGAGAAAATTAATGAAACCAAAAGCTGGCTCTTTGAAAGAATCAATAAAATTAATAAACATCTAGACAGGCTAAACAAGGAAAGACAACAATATCAGAAATGAAAGAGGGCGTCACACTACTGACCTCAAGGACATTAAAGATAAAAACAGGAAGATTATGAACAACTCTAGGCCCACATATTTGTTAACTTAGATGAATTGGACTAATTCCTCGAAATACACAAATGACCAAGAAGAGAACTAAATAATCTTATGTTTATTAAAGAAATTTAATTGATAATAATCTTTCAAAAAAGAAAGCATCAGATCCAGAGGATTCACTGGCAAAACCCATCAAATATTGAGAAGAAATTATATCAGTCTTCCACATTCTCTACCAGGAAGTAAAATCAGAGGGAACTTCTCCCAACACATTCCCTGCGGCTGGTCCTTGGAAATGCCTCCTGAAAATTACTTCTGCATTACAGGCTGGGCCTGGCCTGAGCCACCAGGGACGATGGAAGTGGCCGGCCCCAACCTGGCCTTGAGCCCTCATAGGGACCTATCACAGGAGGTGTCTCCCAAGATATTTTTTTCTAAGTCCACCTGTGGGAGTCACGACTGGCCAAGGTGTTGGGAGACAGAGAGGCTGAGAAGGGTGACAAGGCTGGGCTACGTGGTCTCTGACCTCCCTAGGAAGAGATGTGTGGTCCAAGGAGAAACAAAAGACATTAAGGATATTATAAAATGGAAATAAAAACTTATAAATCAGTATCTCCCATGAACAAAGATGCAAAAATCCTCGAAAATAAAGTAAGATTTATTCTAAGTATGCAAGCCTGCTTCAACTGGTAGCTCAGCTGGTAAAGAAACTGCCTGCAATGCAGGAGACCTGGGTTCAATCCCTGGGTTGTGAAGATCCCCTGGAGGAGGGAATGGCTACCCACTTCAGTATTCTGGCCTGGAGAATTCCATGGACTGTATAGTCCATGGGGTTGCAAAAAGCTGGACACAACTGAGTTACTTTCATCGAAGGTTGCTTCAACATTAATGAGAATCAATGTGATCCATCCATCACACCAAGAAGGCTTAAGAAGAAAAATCTTAAGATCATATAAAGAAGAAGCAGCATTCAATGAAATACAAGGTCATTCATGATTTTAAAAATCTCACCAAATGGAGATACATTCACTCAAGTTAAAAAAGCACACCTACAAAAAACCTATAACTAATGACACATCAAATGGTGAGAGACTGAATGCTTCCCCTTAAGATTAGGAAGGAGGCATGATGTCCAGCCTTACCATTCCTATTGTACTAGAAGTCCTACCTAACTCAATGAGGCACAAAAAGGAAAAAAAACTTTCAAGATTGTGGAGGAAGAAACAAAACTTTGTTTGCAGGTGACATCATTTCTCTGTAAAAGTTTCCAAAGAACCAACCAGATCAAGATAAAAAAAAAGCAACCATACAAGCAAACAGTAAACCAGAACTAAGAAGCACATGAAACACGGTCTTGGGATACAAAGGTCGTAAGTCAACTGCTCTCCTGTAAACTGCAATGAATAACTCAAACTTGCTAAGTGGCTAACAGTGATAAGCCATGCAAACAGTATGTTTCCATGATATGATATAATAAAAGTAGCTATCTACCCTGTGGTTTTTGTTCCCCAAACTAATAAGCCTAGGCTAATCTGAAAAATATTAGACAAATCCCAAACAAGGAACATTTTACAAAGAACCTGATTGGTATTCCTCAAAACTGTCAAAATCATTAAAAAAAAAAGAAAAATATATGACTTTCACCTTTAGGGAACTTGTGTTATCCATTTTTCAAGCATTGTAAGTTAGATATATATATATATATATATATATGTTTAAGTACTAGGCCATAAAAATTGGTGCAGTAAAATTGGTGGTCAAGAATGAGGACGCTGGATTCAGATCTGAATGTGATTCCTGACTGTGGTTATACAACTCTGCCCTCCAGTTAACATTCAAATTCATCAAGGGTCTGAACTTCCCAGGACAGTTTCCTCAGCTGTGAGAACTCTTTTCTTGGTGTTATGGGGAAGGAAAAATGGCACAGGGCACACACAGTATTTAGCACATTTCCTACTCAAAACAACTTAAACAAATTTCATGTCTCTGAACTGTATCGACAGACATCATATCTTTAGTCTTACTCATCTTTTTATCTCCATTATATATCTAAAAAAATCTTCAATGTAATTAGAGAATAGTTTCTACTTCTGGTACATCTGACACATGACTACATGTGCTATGTCAGTCATTCCTTGTATAATCAAACTAATTAAGGCTCCTGCTTCTTTATCTCATATCCCATCCCTGTCATCCAAGGCACTATATCAATCACAAAATATTCAATATTTTTGACTGTATAACTTCAGGTCTTTTAAATTGAAAACATAAATTTATATTTAAGAACCTCACAATTCTTTCCCATCGGCATCAACACTGTTAGGTTATGTGCCCACTGGTTATAGGAATTACACTAAAGAACCCGTTACAGAGTTTCAGACGAGTCATTTGATGCATGTAGCTCGGGACCCTTACTACAAAAGACACTTTGAAGATTCGTTTCTATGAGTCTGAAACCCCACAGGAAGGGTGTGAAGCGGAACAGCCTTAGTGCTGTATGAGGCTCTTGGCGAGGGAAGTCTTGACGGAGGCACGGCCAGCATGCACATCCCGCTGCACCGCCGTGCACGCTCACCCAACGCTGCAGATCAAGCTCAGGGCAGAGCTAATTGGCAGGATTGACGACATGGGGTGAGAGCAGAAAACGCATCTGTGAGATGAGATTTAAAATGATAATCAATGGGAACTCGTTTATTTTTTATGTGAAAAGTTGCTTCAAATAGACAGGACTGGGTGCTGCACTGCTCAGAATAGGGATAATAGAAAAGCAGAAACCTAACCCATCTGAGTACACGGTTTCATAAGCTGGCAAATGTGTGTGATTTTAATGCTTCTGTGCATTTGCATTTTTCAGCACAGTGACCTTGATTTCTGGTTTTGCAGGTCAGATATGAAAATAATCGAAACAAGTTTTTTTCCCTGGGAACCATGCTTTGAATGAATACAAAAAGTTATTGATCCATTAGGAACTAATTATTTAGTTTATATGTTAGTAAGAGGTTTTAGGATATAATGAAAAAGCCCGTGCTTTGGGTTCCAACACACTCAGCCTCAAAACTCAGATCTAGTCCTGCCATCACTGGGTTGCTGAGCCTGGGTTTCCCATCCACTGATCCAGTAAATAAGATCCAGCTCTCGTGGAATAGTTGTGAGGGTTACAACTATATCAAGTAAGTGCCCAAGCAAAAACAGGCACTCATTAAGTGGCGATCACTATATGGACTCTGTCCTTAATACTGTGCTTCTGGCTGTGGACCAAAGAGTGAGGAGAGAGACGGCAGAAGGTACAGCTTGCACTAGGTCTCATCTCACACGTTCGGCAGCAGCATGTGTACGGACCTTCTATACATTTAGCAGCAGTAATGCAGTGTGGTAGAATAAGGGTACAAACGTATATCACGGTGTTTGGCTTTTGTTTATATATTTTATGAGAAGCAAAAGTACAGAACAAAACAATGAATTTGGTGAATTAGCTCAAGCCAGCTCCAGCATTATTAGCTAGGTGAGGCCTGGGCCTCAGGAAGAGAAGGGCCTTTAGCTGATCATAGCAGGGGCCTGTGGATCTAGTCAAGGTCTAGCCAGTGTCACAGTAAGAAAAGCGCTCTCTGAGATCCATCCGGGGATCAGCCTTGATGCAGTAATGACCTGAGGGGTGCTTTACTTTCCCATAGAATCCCTGACATGTGTGACAGCTTTTCTTCATCTCTGATGGTGTGTGCTTCTAAGAGTCAAGTATAATCATTGAGATTTTTTTTTTCTTGCCAGAGGTTGAGAAGGGAATGAGAGGTCAGACAGAAGGGAAAGATAAATGCAGCCTGAGGTCTCAATCCCTCAGACTAAACATAAGAAACCGCCAGGGCGAGGGAGACTGATGTTCTGAAGAGAGGACTGGGGCAGCTCTCACCCGGAGCACCTCTGCAGATCCTGACACGTGGGGCTGGGCCCACTTCTCCTCTCACACTTTACTTCAGCACCCACAGCACCCGGGCCTGGTCTCAGGGCAGCATCGATATCAGGAGGTCTAGGCTGGGACTGAGACTGTATGTCCAGCAAGCTCTCAAGTGCTGCTGTGTGTGGCTTGGATCCAGAGCTTACAGACCTGTTATGAAACCTGCTGGCTATCTCTCTTCTTTCCCCTGTGATTCATCTGATAGGGACAGAGTGAACGGACAAAACAAGGGGTTAAACAGTTAATCCCCCTAGGTGATTGTAAGTATCCTCAGAAAAAATATGGGAGACTCCTGTAAGTTAACGATTTCCCAAGAAAGCAGGTTTGCTTAACCACAAAACCAAGCAGGCTTGCTGAGCAACAAAACCATGAAAAAAACATGAGACATGTCCCCAAATTATGAAACAATGGTGGCATGAGCCCCACATCCTGAGCGTGAGCTCAGTAAGCTAGTGATCCTAAGGACATGCTCTCTGCACACATAAACAATAATCTGTGGACCCAGCTTGACCATATAGGGACAAGAAAACTCTCCTGCTCAACTGATGATGGAGGAGAAACTGTAAGTATCTGTGCTGCTGCTGCTAAGTCGCTTCAGTCGTATCCGACTCTGTGCGATCCCATAGACGGCAGCCCACCAGGCTTTAATTTTTAGTGAGGGGCCATTCTGAGTAATCAGAAAAGGAATTATGCCATAGTCTAAGCTTCAATGGGACAGTTAAAAAAATTAAGTAGGATTTGGATTACTGTGTGCTCCATGTTCTGTCCCCATTTCACTGATGAAGAAAACTAGGCTTAGTGAGGGAAGTCCCTTGAGACCACCACTAGGAGGGCCTGGGTGACTCTGATTCTCCTGCAGCCACACTCCAATTCCAGGCATATGGCGCCACTTTCCTGCTTTCAAGCCCTGGCCCCTCTGTGCGGGATGACTTCGCTCTCCTGAGCGTGTCAGTGCTCACGCTCCCCATTTTCATTTCTATTTCACTTCACTCTTCCTCATACCCCTCGTCCTCTTTTCAGCCAGTCTGCCATCACTACTCACTTCTCTGACTTTCCTCTTACTCTCCCTGAACAGCCGGACAATGACTCGGTCACCATCTGTGTAGCTTCACTTCCTGTCACAGAAAGAGCTCAGGAAATGTGTGACATTAAATGACCTAACACCAGAAACTGACTTCACGTTCAAAAAGGAAAAAAATTGATTAAACTTTTGAAAAGCCAGGGTGCTCTGGTGCTGTGACCAGGAGAACCGTGCTCTGTTCCAGGCTGGCATTTACAAGACAAGTTCTAGTTGCAAGTTTTCTCATTGTTTGCCATGTTATTTGCCTCAGTTAGTGTCTTCCCCAAACCTACTAAGGCGATTTTACAGGCTTTTCTCCTGTCTCTCCTTAACCCACTCTAGTATGGCTGTACTAACTCAGAGAGCACGAGGGAGGAAAGGCAGTGCGTGTGAGGACGGAGGGATAGTTCTGGGCTTACGGCAAGACAAGCAGAGAAGCTCATTTCCAGGGGAAGTCCTCCAGCCTCTGCCTGCAGCGAGGAGCACATGTGTCCTGATCACTGCCTGGGTTTCCAGGGCACGGACAGTAGACACAGTTGGAAGGAAGGGGTGAGACAGTTCTGACAGGTCAGGTGGTACAAGGTCCTCAGAAGGCAAATCCAGGAGGGACTCAAACAATTTATATACCATCCCAAATTAACAGGTTTTTTTCCAATTGGAAACTTATAATTTAGTAGAAAAAGAAATAGATCATTTTTCCTATTTCCAGCCTTTCCTTAATAATAAAAAAGGACTTTTTAATATAGATTGGTAGATTAATGTAAATCATATCATATGCTGGTGGAATATTTATGGCCCATATATTAACTATTCAGTTTTCCCAATAACATTTCTCATAACTTCACCTACTGTGGAGAAAAACATATCATTTTCTCTCACTAAAACAATCTTCAGTATCTATGATATTATTCATAATCCATTTTAAAAAGAGAATAGGTACCACGTGAAGGTTAGTGTTGATGTGAAAATGAGGGTGACCATGTCCCGTCTGATCCCATGGTTGAGAAGTTACGTGGTGCCCACTAGTCAACGCGACTGTGGCTAGAATTTATCAGCAGCTGCTGACGTGCCAGCCGTATAAAAACACAGTATCATTAATATCAGTGGGGCATGATCTAATGCTAAGATGACAAATGATCACCATACGCTGACAGTTCACACAGCGTCTGGAAGCTGCAGATCTCTGAGGTGGCCCCATGACAGTTTAAACCCCTCATGGCAGCCTGCGAGTGTGCTGCAGAGTCCTGCACTAGGCACAAAGGCTGGCAAGTGCAGTCTGAGGATCTAACCTGAGACTGCCATCCAAGAAAAGAAGAGAGAAGGAGCAGGCAAAATATGTGAAGAAACCGTAGCTGAAATTTCCCCCATTTGATAAAAGGTCTTGAGTTGATAAGGTAAGCCTCATCTCCTAAGTTGAAACAAACCCACCACATGTAGTACCCAATACTGGAGAATGTGTATTTACTACCTAGAGAGACAGGCTGTATTCACTTTTTTTCCC
Organism: Bos javanicus; assembly: GCF_032452875.1. Taxonomy (NCBI): domain Eukaryota; kingdom Metazoa; phylum Chordata; class Mammalia; order Artiodactyla; family Bovidae; genus Bos; species Bos javanicus. The sequence goes on from NC_083881.1 coordinate 6,296,304, forward strand.
CTGCTGTCTCTGGTAACAAATGCAAGGAGAGGACACTGCCTGCTACTCCGGGGAAAAGCCAGAGGGGTCAGAGACAAGGCCAGTGGAAAAGGTACACAGAACCAGCCAGATGTTCTGCAGAGTGGAAGGAAGGGAGCATCCTTGAGGGCTCAGATCTGTCTCACCCAGACCATCCAGGCAGCAGCAAAACAAGGGGTAGAAACCCTGCGGAGAAAAACATAAAACTAAACAAAAGTTTGCCTGGGGTGGCGTCAATCCTAATTTCCCTGACACTTCTCTGCTGGGGTCCTTGCAAGGACTGAAGTGACGTATCACAGTCGGCACAGGGTAGACTGGAAAAAAAGCAACTTGCTCATCTCCTAGTAAGAAAGGCGTAAGTTTAGTCCTCTCATCTGAAAACTGAATGAAAAGGTTTTATTAAAGTACATATTACTCCCTATGGCAGGATTTAATTTTAGATCATTTACATCTTTTAGCAGAAATGTATCCTAAAGTGAGAACAGTGGGGAACATGCAAGAAGATTCCAGGAATGACCTGCTCCACTGAGACATTCCCCAGTGGTGCCATCCGAGTGACCAGTCCCAACAGGCGACTCCCACAGTAAATCAGTCACCTGGCAGACAAGAACTACACTAACAATACGTAAACGTCAACACTCCATCAGAAGAGTCTAAGGAATTTGCAAACGTACTGAATTCACTCAACATTTATTTCTGAGTCCTATATGCCATGTATTAGAGACACAAGGTCCTTTAAGGTTCATGTATGGATGTGAGAGTTGGACTGTGAAGAAGGCTGAACACCAAAGAATTGATACTTTTGAACTGTGGTGTTGGAGAAGACTCTTGAGAGTCCCTTGGACTGCAAGGAGATCCAACCAGTCCATTCTGAAGGAGATCAGCCCTGGGATTTCTTTGGAAGGAATGATGCTAAAGCTGAAACTCCAGTACTTTGGCCACCTCATGCAAAGAGTTGACTCATTGGAAAAGACTCTGATGCTGGGAGGGATTGAGGGCAGGAGGAGAAGGGGACGACAGAGGATGAGATGGCTGGATGGCATCACTGACTCGATGGACGTGAGTCTGGGTGAACTCCAGGAGTTGGTGATGGACAGGGAGGCCTGGCGTGCTGCAATTCATGGTGTCACAAAGAGTCGGACACGACTGAGTGACTGAACTGAACTGAACTGAAGGAGTCACCAATGAAAATGTGAACAAGTCAGAAAGGTAAATTCAGTTTGATAAATGCTGTTACATAACCAAGAAGGGTGTGTGGACTGGCTCCTGGGCTACACGGTGGCCCTTTCAAACAAGGAGACGGCAAAGGCTTCTCGGAAAGGTGCCTGGGTGTACTGAGAGCAAGGTGCTGAGGGGCGGGCAGGCGACTGCAGACAGGCCTTCCGGGAAGGAGGAAGGAAGGCCAGGGACACGGAGAGAGACTGGGATGGCCTGTTTGAGGAACAGAAAGGAGACCAGTCTGGCCGGAATGCAGAATGAGAAAGAGGATCAAAGAAAAGTAGATTTATGGATAATTTTAGAGCGAAAATCAAAATGACTTCCAATGACTTCGATGTGGTGAAGATCCACCAAGGAGCTTCCAACAGTCCCAGGACTAAAGTGCGAGGATGCAGTAAGTACATTTGTCTTTCATTTTATGACTGTTTTTAGCCATTTAGACATCATGAATTCTATAACTGTATTTTCCTCAGCTTTGGCCACTAGAAAGGACAAAGCATAATCTGGAGACCAATTTTGCCAACCTTACAAAACAACATGCACCTTTTTGTGTATTAATCAATCTCACTCTTAGGATTTTTGTAATTTTCTACCATAATACTTTCTGTATCAATTAACTTTTATTCTGTTAGATGAATATTAACTTACAGAAAGTTACCATATGATCTGATGAGGAAAAGTAGTAAAAATACAAATTTCTCATCGTAGTTTGTATTAATCGTGCTGTAATTAAAATATAACAAAAGTGACAGAATGAAATGTCTATGGAAAAATGGCAAGGGAAGAATGGGTGGAAGAAAAAAACAAGATTCTGAATGAAAACTGAAGGGGAGGCTCAAAGGGAGAGGCAGGTTTCCAGAATCAGACTGCCCGCATCCCCCTGGGTTCCCTGCCCACTGTCCTCATTCATGAAGTGGTGACGAGCAGAACAGCACCCGCCTCACAGGGCTGTTGGTGAGGCTTAACCTAGTCAAGGTCTGTGATACGCTCAGGAAGTACTGTCGGCAGTGGGCGCACTGTGAGTGCCTGTTGAAGTAAGTTGGCTGCACAGACAAGTAGGATTTGAACAGGTGAGCGGCGGAGAGAGGACTGCAGATGCAGGAACAATGTGAACAAAGGTCTGGAAGCGGGGAGCACACACATCCACCCAGGGGTGGGGCCAGGTGCTCAACACAGGGAACACGGCACAGTAATGAATAAGACCAGTTGGGAGACAGGTCTTAAGAACAGTACAGAAGGGCACTGTATGCCTCTTAGAGGAACACGAATTTAATCCTGTTTAACAAGAGCGTCTGGAAGATGTGGTGCCATGGAGTCACATGGAGGGAGGAAGCAGAGTCCAGAAGTACCCTCATGAAGGGGTTCAGTCAGCACAGCCAGCCACGACTCCATACACTAAACCACAGGCTCTGACCTGTGAACTGAACAGCAATTCTACCCAAGAATATCAACCACCAAGGCAACGGAAAAGCTTAAAATGGTAAGCAATGCATATGTTGTCATCAAGAATATTTTTTTTTTTCATCTGGGTGGATGGAGGGGTTTCTCTAGACATTACACTCCCCAAACAGAAAGTTTCTGCCTCCCTGCCTGTTCCTAAGGTAGCATTTTCTACGTAACCAAAAACACGACAACCAGACAGTACAATGAGAGGTCTGATCTGGGGACAGAGCACCCCCTAGAGCGAGGCCTTGCCCGCGCTCTGTGCTCTCCATCCAAGGGGTAAAATGGGCCTTTGCAGGTGTGAAACTCCAAGCGGGCTCTAAATACAGGCAAGCGCTCCCCTAAGGAAGGCGGGCCAATGGCGCTGAGCAAGACAAGGGGAAGGAGAGAGAGCAGATATGGACTCAAGGCGAGGACTGCCCACAGGCCCAGAAGCTGGCAGGGTCCAGAAAAGGATTCCTGCTACCACCTCCAGGGGGAGAGCTGTCAACACCCAGGCTGTGGCCTCCTTTAGCTGACTGCAGACATCTAGCCTCCAGAGCTGTAACCAATTTCTATTGCTTAAAGCCATCAAATTGGTAGTAACTGACTGCAACAGCCACAGGAAACTAATATAGCAAATATGTAATTTTTTATGATTTCAAGTAAATTATTTAACATTAGGAGAAATGGAAATGAAAGAGATTTACCATTTACTCAACAGCTACATAAATTATTTCATTATATCATCTGCAGCAATCCTATTATTAGCCTGTTTTATAGAGAAAACCCACCTGGTACCATGCCCAGGTCTGTGTTTATTCTACACTGCAATAACACCTGTCTGTAACTGCTCTGACAGTGTGCTGATCCGCAACACCCCCCAGGGAACTGACTTGTTATTCCTCCAAATGCACTTGGTTATATGGAATACGCCTATTTAAAATTATTTGGGGAGGGAGGAGGGAGGAGGGTTCAGGATGGGGAACACATGTATAAAAAAAAAAAAAAAAGATAAAAAGAAAGAAGAAAAAAAAAAGAAAATACTAGAGCCAAAACTAGAATTTAGCCTTCTAACGTCCTGGTCCTGGACTCTAAAAATAAATAAATAAATAAAATAAAATTATTTCATGCAAAACTACCTGAAAAAATACATGTAGTCACTAGTAAAAAAAAGAAAATCTGTGTGACTAATTTCCACGGGGTTCTTTCGAGGGCAAAAATTAAAAAATTAAAAATAATGCTCAAATAGGTTTGAGAGTCATATCTTAATCTACAGTTTGCTTCAACTGACTTGTAATTCATTAAAATATTTTTCATGTTTAAAGGGGTCATGAATCATTAGTTTGAGACAAAAATAAAATTTCAGTGTGCCTGGACGAGATCTGGAGTATCAGATACCACAGAGCAGCTACATGAAATAAAACGAGAACAGGCATGGGGGCATTTACCTGGTACCTGATACTGCTCACCACTGGAGATGTGGCACTGAACTAGCTTGATACCATCTGCACTCAAAAGGAAGCAAGCTTCCATGACGTCCACTTGTGCATCAAAGCTATTGCTTTCATTTTAAAGAATTAAGGGATTAATAACATGAAAGTGATTAAATAAACTTATCATTCATTAGCTAGTAAGTGGTACAGGTCATATTTAAGCCCAGGAATGTGCATGCTCAGTTGTGTCTGACTTTTCGTAACCCCACAGACTTTAGCCCGCCAGGTTCCTATGTTCATGGGAATTTTCCAATGTTTCTATGCTTCCCAATTTTTCCTATGTTCATGGGATTTTTTCCATTGGAGTGGGTTGCCATTTCCTCCATCTGGGGATCTTCCTGATCCAGGGATTTAAACACAAGAATACTGCAGTCCAAGTGAATACTCTTAATATGATACCATATTGCCTGAAAGCATTCCCACAGGCTTTGTACCAACACGCTGGTAGACCTGCTTACCTGTTAGTAAAGAAAACAGGAAAACTGTTGCCATGACACCACATTCTAACAACAAGGCAAGTCAATTAATCACACCTACCTGGTTATTGCTGGGGTTGGTACACCTCTTGTACGTAAGGTAGGTTTCCCTCGAACCACTGGGACATCGGCATTTTCGGAACCACCATTCAAATATGTTAATTCCTGGAGCTGTGCCTGCCTGATTTCATCATTATAGTCCTACACAAAAAAACAGAAGAGAGCAAAGCATTTATGACAAGAAGCAAACAATTTTTAATAGAAAAAGTATATGAAAAATAGTTTAAAAAGATAAAATAAGATTTGAGTCTGTTGCAATGAAAATATATGAATGAATTGTTGTAAAGAGAAAAACCCAAACAGTATTTTTCCCCTAAACTAAAATTTTCTATGGTCAGCCGTAACTCCTTCTCTTGGGCATACTCTCCCAGTGAAATATTTATAATAAAATTAAAATATCATGTAACTGATATATGGATATTACTATTTACAACTCAGTCAACTTGTAGTTACTAAGCATAAATGATGTGCCAACTAACACAACCCAGGGGAGCACACATGGTTCCTGCAGCCAAGGACTCAGTCTGACAGGGAAAGGGGGAAGACAAAGAGGCAACACGGCAGCTTTACTGAAACTAAGAAGGGCATGCACACAGTTTCTTTGTACGTATTCATTTGGATATTGTTCAAGTCACAAAATTCGGCATTTCCAAAACTGAATACATCATCTTATTCTTGAAAACCTGCTCTTACATTATTTTCAAAATATTCAACTCAGAAACTTTGGGAGTTATCCTTGATTTCTCTCCTTTCCTTAATAATATCCCCAACTCCATTCAATAATTGTCAAGAAAGATATGTAATAAACATAAGTGTGGTCTGTTTTACAATCAAAAGAAAGTTCAGGTATATATGATCAAAAAGGAAGGCCATCTAACTCAACCATGGACAGTTAAGAGTAGATTCTCTACAAGAAATGTCATCTAAGAGTGAGTGAACCAGTTACCAGAAGGGAGGCTGAAAAGTATTCTAGACAGAGGGAAAAGTATATTTTAAAATCCAGAGTAAAAGTGTGTCCAGGGAACTGAAATAAGTGCTATATGGCTAAACTACAAGAGACAGTCTGGAGTGGAAGAGTGGTCTTCAAAGTGAAAAGGAAAGCAGAAACCAAATCGAGTAAAGATTTAAGTCTTTTTAAATATAACATCAAATGTCTGGAAATTATGGTACTAAAAATTATTTAATTTAAGAAAAGGAGGTTTATATTTTGAAAATGCTATGAACAACTATGTGCCCACAAGTTAGATAACTTAGATGACACGGACAAATTCCAAGAAAGACACACACCATCAAAACTGACGGAGAAGAAATAGAAAATACGAACAGTTAGTAACAAGTAAAAACGCTAAATTAGTACTAAAAAAAATTTTTAAAGTCCTGCAAAGAAAAGCCTAAGTCTGTGGGGCTTCACTGGAGAACTCCACAAACAATTAAAAAAGAATTAATGTGATCCTTCACAAACTTCCAAAAACTAAAAAGGAGGAGACATGTCCTCACTGATTCTATGAAGTAAGTATTGTTGCCCTGATACCAAAACCAAAGATATTACAAGAAATCTGCAAAAGAGTGTTCTTAGGAATATAGATGCAGCGGCTCTTGAAAAAGTGTTAAGAAGTCAAACCCACTAGCATGAACAATAGAAAAGGAAACACACACACAAGGACCGAGCAGAACTTACACCAGGACTGCAAGCTGGCTTTAACCCATGTGAAACTCAATTAACATAATACCATAATGATAGAATAAAGGACAAAAATCACTTAGTACTTTTAATATACCAAGAAAAAATTTGACTGAAGAATCCAACATACTTTCATTATAGAAATACCCAACAAACTAAGAAAACCCATAGCTAATACCATATTTAATGGTAAAAGACTGAAAGTGTCAGCCTAAGTCCAGGAACAAGACAGGATATATACTTCTGCCACTTTTGATTAATGGTATTCAGATTGGAAGAGAAGAAACACAATAATTTCTGTTTACAGATGGCATAATCCTATATACAGAAAAACACAAAGAATCCACAAAAACATTAGAGCCAATAAAAGAGTTTAGCATAGTTGCAGGATACAAGATTAATATACAAAAATCAGTTGTATTTCTTTATAGTAACAATGAGCATTGTAAGAATAAAAAAAAAAGATTCCATTTAGAGTAGCATCAAAAAGAATAGCATACTTAGAAGTAAATTAACAAAATAAAGGTAAGATCTGTATACTGAAAAGTACAAAGTAATATTGGAATACATTTTAAAAACTCTAAGCAAAAGGAAAGATACCTCATATTCATGGATAGGAGGACTCAACATTGTTTTTATGACAATAACTCCCCCCACCCCCCCCGCAACATACACAAATGATCTACAGACTCAAGGAAATCCCTATTAAAATTCCAGCTGGCCTCTTGCAGCAATAGACAAGCTGATCCTAAAATTTACATGGAAATCCAAAGAATCTAGGATAGCCAGAACTATCTAAAGGAAGAACAAAGTTGGAGGACTGTATGCTCTGATTTCAAAAACTCCAGTAAAGCTATAGTAATCGAAACAGTATGATACTGACTTAAATAATACAGAAAGATCAATGAAATAAAACTGAGAGCAAAGATATCAAGTACAGTCAATTGATTCTCCAATAGTCTCCAACAAATGGTGCCACAACAACTGAATATCTACATCAAAAAAATCAAGTGGGCCCTGTATTTTTGCCACAAAAACTACAAATGTTCTAATTTAGATTATGTTGATGCTTGTAGCACTATGGAATATACTAAAAACCACTGAATCATATATTTTATATGAGTAGATTTTATGCTGTGATTTATATCTCAAAAAAGATAATAAAAGGGGTGGAGGAACTCACTGGAGGCAGAAACATTAGGTGGAAGTAGTTAAGTAATCCCAGGATGTGGTAAAGATGACCTGGAGTAGGGAGGGACATGGCAGGAAGGGTGGGAAGAGGTTTAGACATGGAGTTATTTATAATGCTTAATTTTATTAGATATGGTAATATATTAGATCTTTTGTGCAGGTTGAGTCTGCAATAGTCTATAGTATATAAAAATTGAGATATTCTATAGCAATCAGATAGAGGAAATGAAAACTTAGAAGTCAAAGAGAGGGATACAGAAGTGGGCAAGGAAGAGTTACACAGGCCCCACACATTACAGAGTAGGGTGTGTCATCAAGGCTGGCCCATGGTAGGCTCTTGGCAGAGAACCTCTGAATCTGTCGTGGGTTCTGCCTATTAAGACTGCTTCCATGTGCCTGAGGCCTGAGGTCAGGCTGTACCGACTTGGCCAGATAAATCTGTCTCAGGAACATGACCAATGGGGAATGTCTGTTGTGGCTCAGAAAGGGGGATTCTGGTGCTGGCCTCTGAGCATCTGTCAGGGGCACTGCATGTCTTTGGAACTGATCTGCAATGAAAACCCTGGACACAAGGTTCAGGGGAGCCTCCTTGGTTCAAACGAACAGTCCAGTGTCGTCACATAGGGTTGCTGGGAGAGTCAACGAGTCCTGCGTAAGTCCACTGGGAAGGGACAGCAGGAAGCCTGGGCCTGGTTTTCCCAGCTGGCTCATTTTCTCTTTGCTGAGTGCTCCTAAAGAACAGCTGAGCTCGCAGGTGGCTGTGGGGACCTCTCACGAGAATCCATCTGTAGACAGCATCGGCAGCAGGCAGGGCTGTGTGGGAACCATCACAGAGCGAGAGAAGGGCTGAAGACACCGCTCTGAACACCAACATGCAGAAGGGAGCGGACCTCACAAAGACGACAGGAAGGTGTGGCGAGAACCGGAGAGGGACAGGTAGGTGATCACGCTACAAAAGTCACAGCAAGTCAGTGTTGCATTCACATCAATAATAAGCCAGGCTCTGACTCTGTGGGATTCACTAACTACAGAGGCAGTACTGACTTCATAATCATTTTGGTGAACAGTGAGTGAGCTAGAATTCATTCAGGTAGAATGAAGAATGAATGGGAACAAGTCTCAGATACAGTAAAGGAGCCAGCTTCTCCCAGTTGTTTGCTACAAAGAGGAAGAGAGAAGGACTACAGTCTGAAGAAGGAAGGAAGGATTTGATGACAGAAGAAATAAAGCAAATCTGAGTATGAATAAAAGACTCAGATGAGACAGTATCCTGAATTATTTCAAATTAAAATATAAAATGCTGAAGCTGAAGCTCCAATACTCTGGCCACCTGATGCGAAGAGCTGACTCACTAGAAAAGACCCTGATGCTGGGAAAGAGTGAAGCCAGGAGGAGGAGGGGACGGCAGAGGATGAGATGGTTGGATGGCATCACCAACTCAATGGACATGAGTTTGAGCAAGTTCTGGGAGATGATGAAGGACAGGGAACCCTGGCGTGTCCATGGGGTCACAAAGAGTTGGACATGACTGAGTGACTAAAAAACAAATGCTCTCTTCCTTACTTTTCAAAAGTAGAGTGCAAAAAACAACTTGTAGGAGAAAGCACTGTGAAGTAAGAAAAATAATATGGACACCAATCAAAAATGAAGCTGACATCATAACCAGCTAACACCTGCAGAGTAAGAGGAAGAAAGGTAAATGAAGAAAAATCCAAGTCGTCACCGTTAGCAGGGGGGCTAAGGCCTGAATCTAGGTTTTACTGTAATACAGGTTCTCTAACCTATCTGGGGTATCATGACCTCAGAAGTCATGTGAATCTATAGTTATTTCAACTTCTTTAAAATAAGCCTATTGACATGTTCCTTGCCATTTTACTAAAAATGTGTGATTAATAAATTATTTGTAAAGCACATTCTAAATAAAATGTGCTATGTAAATGCTAAGTATTGGCCCTATTGAGAAGTGTTAGAAAGCAGGACACAAAATTTTATGTGCTTAAAAACAGATTCAGGGAAAAAGAACATAACTGAGGCCCCATTAGAAACACATTAAAAATTAAAAAAAAAAATAAGCAAAAGCTTTGCTCTAAGTAAAGTTAGGTAATTTACAATGGTGCCACAAAAAGTTGAATTAAAAGCTTATTTTAAACATCATCTGTGTGAAAGTAAATTTTAAAGTAGATAATGTAGTTAGGAGGGAAAACAAACAAAAAAATGGAATCTAAGTCAATCACATCTGAGGTTTAGCCTGAATTTAACCAACTGCAGAGCAGCTATGTAATTTTCGACAACTTCTTTAGACACGATGTAATTGTTTCTTCTGATGTCACACAAGACACTAGTTACAATTTTATTGGTCTTTGAAATAATGTTTTTAAATCAGTAGAGAAACCAAGTCATAGGTGGCACCTTACAGACTAAATTATTTTTACAATTTTACATTTTAAACTAGTCATTACTAAATTATCACTTTAACTCCCCATCTGAAAAGTGAAACTATCGTAACACTAACACCAACACTGTCATCAATTGTGAAGAGCAGAAAATGGATTAGAATTCTAATTAAATATGTGTAAATGGGATTTCTCTAGCCAATAAATTTAGAATCTATTTAAATGTGTTACCCTGGAGAATCAGAAAAAGTTTTTCAATAAAATCATTAAAAGTAATTTATTAAAAATTCAGTGGGTTCTTTGCCAGAAATGTACTCTTCAGATATGTTTGCCAAAATATGCTAATATTTATGTTCAAGGTTAATCCTGGGATCGGTGTTTGAATAATAATCTGTAAGAAATAAATGTTCATTATTTGAAGACTAATTAAATAGATTCTAAAACATGCATATAAAATATTATGCAGACATTAAAAAGAATGAAGCAAAACCGCATATGCTTATGTGGACAAAGGTACAAAACAACCCATTAAAAACAAAGGTTACAAGCGAGCACGGGACTTGCAGGGTAACTGAGGAATTTATCAAAGCTCTTCCATAAAAAGCAACAATAAAAGCTGACTGAATAGTTAAAAACAATTTTAGGACTCTGGAAACTTATTGAAGGGATACAATAAATGGAAAATAAAATAAATCTGTTTGTGAAAAACTGCTAAGTCTCAGGTAAGAACGGGGGGAGCCTGTGGTGATTTTGTCTGAGGATGCTTCCATCCCTCCTCCCAGCCCAGATGACGCGTGAGTTCCACTAGGATGGTAAACCACAAGAACCAGAAGGAGGCGGTTCACTCAGCTGCAAAGCACGAACAAAAACGCTTCACGTCCAGCAGCACTGCCAATATCAGCAGCAACTGGGAGTGAATGACTAGAGAAGACCAGTCAGCAAGTCTAATCATCAGGTTTGGGCTGGCGAGAGCAACAAACAGAAAGATTGGCAGATTAGCCAGAAGTTTACCAGCCATGGGGAGCTTTGATAGCTCTCTGCCTGACAGTGTGTGTCCACGCAAAGGGGATACAAGGACTCCTGGCAGAAAGTAAAAGCCGGGGCAGACAGGAACCTGACTGTACTCCCCAGTGACAGCCAGTTCCATCAGCAGAGGGTGAAAGCCCTACAGACACAGGTTTTGAGCACAACCTCTGACAACTCACTGGTCGATCTCTCAGCAATGCTAACCCAGAGAAAACTCCTAGAAGGCCAGGCTTAAGAATAACATTGAGAAAAAAAAAAATTAACAAAACTTTAGACCGTGAAGGAGACAGACTGCAGTTTCAGTCCAATTAAATTATTAAAGAAAAGAAAAGAAAAAACCTGCAACAACAACCCTCTGGGAAAAAATGAATCGGAATCAGACTCATTGCAAAACATTACCTAAAACATAGTGTTCTCACCAATAACCTAAGAGATGTGTAAACAAAGGAAAATGTCACCCATGGCCAGGGCAGGAAGAAACTTCCCAGGAGAGGACCCAAATCTGGACTAGCAAAAAAAGATTTTTAAAAACCCCAAATAACTATAACCTCAGATATGCAGATGACACCGCCCTTATGGCAGAAAGTGAAGAGGAACTCAAAAGCCTCTTGATGAAAGTAAAAAAAGAGAGTGAAAAAGTTGGCTTAAAGCTCAACATTCAGAAAACGAAGATCATGGCATCTGGTCCCATCACTTCATGGGAAATAGATGGGGAAACAGTGTCAGATTTTATTTTTGGGGGCTCCAAAATCACTGCAGATAGTGACTGCAGCCATGAAATTAAAAGACACTTACTTCTTGGAAGGAAAGTTATGACCAACCTAAATAGCATTTTCAAAAGCTGAGACATTACTTTGCCAAAAAAGGTCCGTCTAGTCAAGGCTATGGTTTTTCCAGTGGTCATGTATGGATGTGAGAGTTGGACTGTGGCGAAAGCTGAGTGCTGAAGAATTGATGCTTTTGAACTGTGGTGTTGAAGAAGACTCTTGAGAGTCCCTTGGACTGCAAGGAGATCCAACCAGTCCATTCTAAAAGAGATCAGTCCTGGGTGTTCTTTGGAAGGAATTATGCTAAAGCTAAAACTCCAATACTTTGGCCACCTCATGCGAAGAGTTGACTCATTGGAAAAGACTCTGATGCTGGGAGGGATTGGGGGCAGGAGGAGAAGGGGATGACAGAGGATGAGATGGCTGGATGGCATCATCAACTCGATGGACATGAGTTTGAGTGAACTCTGGGAGTTGTGATGGACAGGGAGGCCTGGCATGCTGCGATTCACAGGGTCGCAAAGAGTCAGATACAACTGAGCGACTGAACTGAACTGAAAGTTACTTAGAGGAGTTCATCAGAAGATTTGAGATGGCACAAGAATGAATCAGTGAACTTGGAGGTAAGTCAACTAAAAGTGTTCACTCTGAAAAACAGAGAAAAGCAGACGAAGGAAAATGAGTCTGAGATATCTCTGGGGCACCATCGAATGTACCAACATACACATAATGGGAATCCAGAGGTTGAGGGGGTAAGGGAGGAAGAGTAAGGTGGGAAAAAAATCTAAAGGAACAATGGCTGAAAACTACCCACGTCTGAAGAAAGACATAAACCCACATATCCACAAAAGCTTAATGAACAAGAAAGATAAACACGTACACCAAAGCCAAATTGTTGAAAATCAAAGAGAAAGTCTGAGTAGCAGCAAGAGAAAAACAACAGATCATGTACAGAACAAAATAATTAATGATTCTTTCCATCAAAAATAGTGGAGGTTATAAAAGAGATGAATGGTCTTTTACTACCTAACCACCAATCAAAAAATATATACAGGTATAATTCAGAGATATTGTGGGTTTGGTTCCAGACCACTGCAATAAAGCAAATATTGCAATAAAGAAAGTCATACAAAATTTTTAGCTTCTCAATGCCTAGAAAAGTTATGTCTAACACTATACTATAGTCTATTAGCATGCAATAGCACTGTGTCTAAAAAAAAATGTACCTACCCTAATTAAAAAATATTTTATTGCTAAAAACTGCTAATCATTATTTGAGCCTTCAGTGAGTCCCAGAAGTAATAGTAGTAATAGAGATCACTGATCACACATCACCATAACAAACACAAAATTAATTTTTTTAAAAGTTTGAGATACTGTAAGAATTACCAAAATGTGACAGAGACATGAAGTAAATAAATGTTATTGGATAAATGATGCCAACAGACTTGCCTGACACAGGGTTGTCACAAACCTTTAATTTGTAAAAAACATAGTATCTCTGAGGCATAGTAAAATGAAGTGCAATAAAAAAAAGTATGCTTGTAAACTAAACTTTAGGATATCGGTGAAATAAAGACATTTTGAGAAAAAAAGAACAATTTTACTAGCAGACCTATGTTACAAAAAAGACTAAAGGAAGTCCTTCAGGCTGAAAAGAAGCAACATCATATCATATGGCAATTATATCTGTATAAAGAAATGAACAGCACCAAAAGTAATAAATGTGTGTGTTACTGTCTATATAAATACTGTACTACAAACCAATATCACCCACAATTATAGATGTAAAAATCCTTAAACTATTAATAAGCCAAACCCAGCAACATATAAAAAGGACTATATATCAAGTTGGTTAAATCCTAAAACCAAGTAGGATTTAACCATGGACTGCACGGTTGGCTTGACATCTGAAAATCAACTATGCAATACACTAGGATTAACAGAATAAAGGAGAAAAAACACATGATCATCTCAATGGACAGAAAAAAAACATCTGGCACAATCCAATACCCATTTGTGATAAAACAAAAACAAAACCAAAAAAGCTCTTAACAACTAGAAATAGAACTTCAACATGATAAAGGGTTGCAATAAAAAAGACCCTACAGCTAATATCACACTTACTAGTAAAAGACTGAAAACAAGAAAAAGATTTCTATCTTCACGTCTATTCAACAAAGCATTGAAAAAGTTCTAGTTAGTGCAATAAAGAAGACAATAAGATTAATAAAAAATGAAAGGCATCAGATAGGAAAGGAAGTAAAGCTTCTTTATTCACAGATCACATGTCCTTGTGGGCATCCACACTCTCAATCAGTGTGGGCATCCACACTCTGAAACTAGCACACACATCTAGCAAGGTCAAATAAGATCGGCTCCATTTTTATACACCAGCAACCATCTGAAAATGAAATTTAGAAAAACAGTTCCATTCACAGTGACATCAAGAAGTATATAATACTTACAAATTTAACAAAAGAAATGCAAGACTTGGATTCTGAAAACTATAATAAAACACAGCTGAGAAAAAATTGTAAGTATCTTTTAAAAAACAGAGAGACATTTCAAGTTCATGGACAGAAGATATAATACTGTTAAGATGGAAATTATCCCCAAGTGATCTTCAGGTTCTATTGTATCAAAACCCTAAGAAAAAAAATTTTTTTTGGTAGAAATCCACAAGCTAAATGTAAAAGAAACATAAAAGTGCAAAGCAGCCAGAAAAGACAAAACAACTGAAAAAGGAGAACACAGTTGCAGAACTTACACAACCTGGATTTCAAAATCTGCTCTAAGGCTGAAGTAATTAAGAGCATGGTCCAGGCATAAGGACAGGTATATTAATCAACTGAACAGAACTGAGAATCCTGAAATAAATTCATACATTTATATGCAGTTAATTTTCAATACTGGTGCCGAGAATCCAACAGAATTGTCTTTTTAGTATATGGTGCTGGGACTACTGGATACCTACACAGAAAAAGATAAATTTAGATGCTAAATCTAATGCCATACACAAAAATTAACTTTGAACGGATCACAGACTTAAATCAGAGAGTTAATACCATAAAATGTTAAGAAGAAAACACAACAGAAATTCTTTGTAACTTTGCGTTAGGCAAAAGAGTCTTCTGGCCTGCTAAGGTTCAAGGGGAAAGAAGTTGGAACCTATGCCTTGGTGGAAGAGTGGAAAGAGACAGGGCGGAGGTCTGCCGCTGCCGCCTCTGGAAACAGAGTCTCTCCTGCTTGGCTAAGCCGGCACCCCCCAGTCCACACTGAATGACCAGGAAGGGAATAAACCCCTCCTTCCTCTTGTCAGAGTTGCAATTTTAAAGTCATTTATATCAGTATCTGATTCTAACCTGTCTCTCCCATTACATAAGCCCCATAAGGGCAGGGGCTATGTCATTTATTGGTTTACACGTGTCTATCAAATAGAAAGCACTCAAAAACTTTGTTTTTAAACTAAATGAATAATAGGATCATCTTAACTGGCTTGACGGAACCAATAAAAAGTTAACTATATTAAGTTCCCAAATTAAAGTACTTAATTCAATCTTATGCCCTGGTTCTTCCAAGGCAGTCATGATTTATAACATGCTTTCCTATAAATATGACAGTTTCCTCACAGATAATGTAATCATGACACAGGCTGCAGTATGCAAGTCAATCTACTGCATCTGCTGAGCACAATCTGACCCCAGACAGCTGTTGGCGGAGGCGACAGTTTCTCTACAGTAAACTGTCTGAAGAGGTTCGATTTCTATTTTTTTTTAATCTAGACAGGTCCAAGTTTTTGTTTTTTAAATCTAGAACATGCAAATTATACAGAAGGCCTGCATTAACCTTGTAGTGGAAACAAGGATATATTCTCTTTAAAATTCTCAGCAACATCAAGGTGTCTGAAGAGCATTAAAAGACCACCCACTGTTAACAAAACATAAACGTCTGCACAGCACCCTTCCTCTCTGTGCTCGTCTGCTCGTGTCCATCACCCTAATCACGCTACAAAAAAATCGTCTGCATCCATCCCTTCCCTAAACCACACAGCCTCGAGGCCGGGGCTGCACTCATCTCGCACCAGCTCCAAGCACAGTGCCCAGCTCGTGGCCGGCACCAACGAGCTCATGCTCCATAGCAATGAACCTGTGAGGTGACTTCAGTGTCACAAAAAGGCTTAGGACCTGCGACCCAAAACACACACCACTGACTGCTCTTCACCATTCTTGCTGGGTCACCCGAGCTGTATTGCCTCATCTCTTTCAAGATCCCTAGCCTCAAAGAAAAAGAAGGAATAATGCCAAGTAGTTCACAGGGACACTTTAGCAGATCAAGCACTATGCAAATAACAATTACTGATAAGAATTATCCAGGATTTTAAACAAAGGGAGGACTTTCAAGTACCAATTAATTATCAAGAAACACTGTACTAACTGGAATGAGGAACTTTTTGATTTCTTCCAGAGCATGTCCCATCCGGGCATAGGCTTCTGCTGGGGGTGCAAAAACTTCAATGAGAACGTGGAGATCATCATTGAGATGGAAGTACTTTGCTTCTCCACTTTTCCTCAACTCTTCTTCCTGAAGAAAGAAAACTCATGTTTAAAAGGGTGTCATTGTAAGAAAAGAAAATAAAAACTACCAAGTTTATTTCACACATGGTGGTCCTAAAGATTCACTCAGCAGCAAATACCACCCGAGGAAGTACATTTAAAACATATACATGATTCTGGCATTCCCAGGGCCTTTATGGAGACTCCACAGGCTTCCTGCTGCATGGGAGGAAGCCTCAAGTCCTGCCTCTGGCCCAGTAGTCCTCCTGCTGTCTAGCCAAGGCCACGCATGCCGGCTGACTCTCTTCACCGCCCCAACTCCCAGGCCTTGCTGGCTCACCCCGCCCAGGCACCACAGAGAACTCCTCTGTGCTCCTCTTGACTCTCTTCACCAACCCCCATACCCCCGCCCCGGCCTTGCTGGCTCACTCCCGCCCCAGGCACCGCAGAGAACTCTTCTGTGTTCTTCAAACTGGCCACACAACCAGGCCTGTGTCTGAGCTGGTTACGCTGTGCGTTTACCGCTAATATCTAAAATACTTTACTGTTGGTCCATTTTCTAATCTCTCCCACTTAAAGTGGTTGCCATGGAGCAGAACCCATGGTTGTCTTGTTTTACTGCATGCTTCTTTGTCTAGAAAAGCGCTTGGTAGATAGTAGATGCTTAATGAATATTTCTGAATGAGTAGGTAAATATTATTCATTTTTATGTTCATTTGCTCATTCATATATTATTTCAAAAAATATTTCCACATGCCAAACCCTACACTCATCTGAGAAGAAAACTGTGAATAAAATAAACGAAAAATTTTTTATGATTTTATTTAATTATGAGAAACATTAAAAAAAATTTGGTTGATACAATGAAATTCAGGGTAAGAAAATAGGTGGGGGGGTGGGGCACTCAGATCATAAAGGACTCATATCACTAACTTTGCTTCGTGAGCTTTTTCAACAAGCCTTCATTAGAGCAACAATTACAGAATCAGATTCTTCTAACAGTCTTTGTTCTCAACATTAAGATCAGACAGACACAGAAAGATTAGTAGGAACCTACAACCGGAGAGATTTCCAAAAGGCAGGAATCCCTGCAAGCCGCTCCAAAAAACCTACCCTGTAAGAGAGAGAGCCCAGGGATTCCTGGCACACCACCTGCTGGTCCTGGCATTAACCAAGAGGCCAAAGAGGCACACACAACCTGGATCTAAGGCTCCAACTTTTGTTAGTTAACTAATTTGAATTCTCATGAAGAAATGCAATCAAAATACAGAGCATGAAAAGGGCAGGGGACCTGGAGCCAGACAGACCTGAATTTTAGCCATGCTGGTCAACATGGGTGTGAGTCTGAACAGATCATATGTAATCCAACACTTAATTTGCAAAATCAACTTGGTGTCAGGGCTTCCCTCATAGCTCAGCTGGTAAATCATTTGCCTGCAATGCAGGAGACCTGGGTTCGATTCCTGGGTCAGGAAGATGCCCTGGAAAAGGAATGGCAACCCACTCCAGTATTCTTGCCTGAAGAATCCCATGGACAGAGGAGCCTGACAGGCTACAGTCCATGGGGTCACAAAAGTCAGACACGACTTAGCAACTAAACCACCACCACTAAACCACTGTATGTATATGAATACCCTGGTGCTCAGACGGTAAAGTGTCTGCCTGCAATGCAGGAGACCCAGGTTTGATCCCTGGTTCGGGAAGATCCCCTGCAGAAGGGAATGGCAACCCACTCCTGCTTTCTTGCCTGGGACATCCCTTAGACAGAGGAGCCTGGCAGGCTACAGTCCACGGGGTCACAGAGTCAGACATGACTGAGAAACTCTGGCGATGTACATGAGTGCAGGCCCGCTGAGATGACTAAAAAGGCCGCTTGGGTAAAGGCTGGCAGAGGAGATGGTGCACACAGTGCCCAGGACGCTGCCTTGCATGCGGCAGGTACTCGGGAAACGCTAGTTTCCTTCACATTTATGGAAAGTGGACCAGAGAATGAAAGAAAAGAAAAAAATTATTTGAAGGGAGAGCAAATATAAGCTACCTATGCATTTCCTTCAAAATCTGTCAAGTGTGAAAAGGACTGTTCTTTATGCCACTGGCAGACTAGTTCTTGTCCCAATCAGAATATTGTCGTTATTTGATCTGACACTCTGACTTTCAAAGTTGAGGTCTTAAAAACTGGATTCTGTGCCCGGTAGTTCATCTTTGAAAACATGAACTACTGAAGTAAACATTTCTTATCTTTTTCTAATAATGGCACCAAGCTAATGCTTTTAATGAGATTATAATTGTTGATTCAGAGGCAAACATTTTAATTTCTTTTACAAACTGAAGCTGGAACTGGGAGGCTTTCTGATCATAACCACAGCTGTCCTACAACTCCACAGAGTGAGCAGTTATTACTGGGTTTCTTCTTGGGTTAATGATGAGAGGCAATACTCCGTTTGGGGAAGAACACAGACTTTATTGAGTTCTGCATTGAAACCCCAAATCCAACAACTGGTCAGGCTATTTTATCTTTATCTTGAAGAGGTGATTTTAAAATGAATAATAATAATGTAGTACCTACTGCTCAAAGGGTTGTTATAGTAATAAAGTAGCCATCATAATAGTCATTAGGAGTTATTAGTAATAAAGGTGTTAGAGTCATTCAAAAGACATCAGAAGTCTTTAGAATTATGCTTAGCATAAAACAAGCACTCAAATGATAAATATAGTAATGATAACTATTATAACATAATGATAGTATTAATTATTGTATTATCCTATAACATAGATGATGTGGACAAAACATTCAGCATGTCTGGCACAAACTGAAGGCTCAAGAGACCATAGCATTTTAGTGATTATTATGCTACATAACCAGTTGATACGTGTCAGTAATGAATCCTACAATTTTATCAATAGAGCAAGTACAAGAAGAAAATGAATTATGTTCACATTAGAACTTTAATGATGAACACTATGAAAATCTAAAAGGATGAGATTGTAATACTAGGGAATGGAAATGTCTTTAGAAATAAACATTATTAATGGAGGACTTCTGTAAAGTAAAAATCAATAAAAAGGATAAACTGAAGTTAGGCAGTGAGGATCTGACTGCTACCTGGCAGATGGGACACATCTGTCACTGAAACAATCACTGTGGTTACTGTCAGGGAGACGCTTCTGAAGGTGTAAGCCATGGACCACGTGGCACAGTATGATGGGCGAGAAGGAGACGAGGTGGGCAGGGTAGGGTGAAATGGGCTCTTTCTACTGCATTGAAGAGTTCAAAGACGGAAATGGCAGACTCAGGACTTGACATGATCAGTTCAAGGCCCAAAGAGCAGAAGTATCCCAGAAAGTTTCCCTGCTGTGGTCACAGGCTGCTGGAGCCAACAGACCAGGCAGAGTTTGGGCATGTATAGCTGAATGACCAGCAGACTGCCAGCCATCCCTATGGGGGACTAAGGACAGTGTCTGGAGGACCACGAAACCCTGAGAGCTGGATGGGCAACATCTGGAAGGATTCGAGTAACTCTGAGTACAAACACTAAGTCCCACTGAGCCTTCCACACTGGCAAAAGCCTGTCTCAAACAGCCAAGGAAGCTGCTTAAAAGGAGATGACAATTCTCATGCTTTCCTTCTACTACCCTTTATCACCTCCTGGCCCAAGATTGGATCCCCGCCCACCCCGGGGATGCAGAAAATAACAGAGCTGAGCTAAATCTAGAGGAGAAGGTTGCATGAGGACAGCAGCTGTAGGACTCCTGGTGTGTGTGTACTAAACATTTACTCCCAGCCTTTTCAACAAGGATCTGGGACCTTTTACTATAATAAGCGTACGCTGAAAAGGAGAAATACTCATACAGTTTGAGGATGAACAGACTCGATTCTGAGCAAATGCTGCTCTGCTGAAGGCCACCAATGAGACTGGGGTTTATGGGATCAAGAGATAAAGTGCTTCTGGTGCTGGTCCCCTATCAGTGGGCTCAGTAGACTACGCTACGTCCTCAGCTCCCAGGTGCCTTGATGAGATGTAAACTATCAGCATGTGAAGAATCCCCATACTGACCCACTGACTGATGTATTCAAGGACACAGAAAGGAGATTTGTGAAGGGGTGATACCTGGTCTGGGAAAGAGGCCCAAGTGTGTAGTAACCGGGAGTCCCACGCGATGCAGAGCATGGCCTCTGTGACCAGGTAGCCCAAGGGACCCACTGCAACAGATGTCAAAGCACCTCACTCCCAGCCCCCTCAGTGCTACTCATGAACGTGACTGCAC
Organism: Bos javanicus; assembly: GCF_032452875.1. Lineage (NCBI taxonomy): Eukaryota > Metazoa > Chordata > Mammalia > Artiodactyla > Bovidae > Bos > Bos javanicus. The sequence continues at coordinate 6,316,874 of NC_083881.1, forward strand.
CACATGGACTGCCCTCAAAAAGGATTCCTGGCTCCTGTCACTGCTGCCTGTCTAACATGCCAGTAGCAGAGAACAATCACCAGCCCTTAAAATGGCCGCAAGATCTGGGAGGACCACCGAGCGTGGTTAGTGAGCTGACACGGTTTAGGATGCCTCTGATTATACCCAGCCAGGCACTTGCTCTTTGGACGTACAATGGCTGAGGACTTGCCTCCCCTGCTTCCTTCTTCCTGTAAAACCATCTGTGGACTCCCTGATCACTGGCACAGAACACTGCTTCTCAACAAGGAAGGCCCTTAATAACAAATAAGCAGCACAAAGTTGATGGGTTTCACTGGTCATATCATGGACTTCATTACCAGATGGCCTTCCTGAAAACTTAAGTAAGACATCAGCATAGATGGGATACTTCCCAGTAAGACACACACAGTTTCTGACCAACTGACCCATATATGGTTCCATGTTCTCCTCCTGCCAGAACAGGTGAGTCAGGGAATCAGAGGAACATCTTTTGTCGACAGTGATGCTCGTGAGCAGTTCAGCTGACCTAGCGTGCATCAGAATCCCTTAAACACCTATTGAAAGTTCATTTTGAGGTTCTACCGAAACAGGCTGGGGCATGGGACTCTATTTTTAAACAGTATCTCATACAACTGTGATATGTAGCCATGTTTTAATAAAGTAATATAAACTCCACTAATAAACCTGGATAATAGATTTAGGTTCTCTGAATCTCACTTTTCTGACATAAAATAAGAAAAATATTATGTATCTGTCATCATTTTTCCAAGGATAACATGCAATAATAATAATACATGTAAGATGGTGCACAGAGTACCTGACTCACAGTGGCTTTTAAATAAACAAATGGTGGCTTTTTTTTTAATTATAAAAGCTATTGTTTAGACGGACTTTTTTGTAAGGAGGCTGAATTTTGTTTAAACATGCTTTTTATCTGACACAATAATTGTTCAACATTTCATGGAAAGTGATCACTGAAGGCGGATTTCATTCTCAATAATATAAATCTTTTAATAATGAGAGAACAACAAAGTAATAATAGGACAACATAAGTGATACCACATTATGAAATGTGAACATTTCGTTTAGAATTGTTATATTTAAGAAAGTGATCAATAAAAATAATTCAGTAATTTTAGTTTATTAAGAAAAGAGGCAGTCATGTGAATACATCCAAGTAGAACAACTATGTGTCCGATTAGGAAGCAATTAACAAAACATTTATGATCAATTTTAACTTGATAAAAAATGCATGGGGTAACAAAAGAAGGGTAAAAAGAGCAAACAATAGCATATACTTTAAAAACTCAACAATATGAAACACAGGCATAGAAAAAAGACCCAAAGAAATTAATCTAAAATGCAAATAGTGAAGCTGAGACTTTAGATAACTTTTCTCCTCATGATAATTTCAACAAAACTGCACTTTCTAGACGGTATTGTGTCTACTATTTCACTCCATAAATTAAAGTAATAGTCACAGATTTTGGTTTAAGATACTACATATTCTGAAACTGGCCTGAGTGACCCAACTTTCTGAATAGTGTCACAAATATATTACCATATGTAGCATTTTCATATAATTTACTTGGGACCCTAGTTAGCTTTTATGTAATACGTATTCACACCGTGGCTGATCTGAAAGTACATTATATAACTTGACTGAACCAGGAGCCATTGTTTACAATAAGCTTTACCTTCGCCTTGTCTCTCATGGAGCCTTTTCCAAGGATGGACATTTTTGTCAAGGTTTCTTCTTGTAAACGCTTCAGAGAATTTCCACGTGGCCCCAAAAGTTTTCCCACAAAGTTGAACTAGGAAAAATAAAAAAAAAAACAATTTGTAATATTCATATCTGAAGAAAGCAATTTATTTTGTGAATTTCGGGAGACACTGCAGTGGTACTGCAGTACGCTGCACATCACTGATTAATGACAAATAATTTCAGTTCCTGCTATAGCATCACCCTATAACGTTTCCCACAAACTGCATAAACAGGGCTAAAAAATACATAATTTAAAACAACATGTACTTCTTCCTAGCAAGTCACTCCAGTGGTGAGTGTATTTCCTGTAACTGTAAGTGAAGTTAATTCCCAGAATTCCTCAGTTGCCATCCTGACAATTTCAACACCCATTCAGTACCAACCACGAGCAGGCTGGGGGAAACAGTCCCAGGTGTCTTGTAAGGTGCTCTGAACGGGCACCACGAGCGCCTGTATCCTTCCCCCTTCATTAATCAGCACTGAGTGCTTGGTCTGGGTGTCCACCCATCCAGTCAGCCTAGATGCCTAGGGCTCTCCTTAACAAGCAGAGTAGCAGTGAATTAATCAGGAGTACTACAGACTGAGGACTGTAAAACCTGGCTATCCCATTTTTCTGCTGAGAGACCCTGGCTCAGGATAACCAGGCCCTGGTACTCTCATCTGTGAAATGGGAATCATAAATGGCAACAGGACCTCCCTTCATAGGGCGATTCTGAGGATTAAATGGGTCCACAGAAATAAATAATTTAAAATAGTGCATGGCACATAATAGACAATAGATACAACTGAATGAACTAATTATTGTTAGGAATTTTACATAACTTTTAAAAGCCTTATGGTAATTAAGAATCCTGTGTGCTTTCAAATAGAAAATCAACCCTATTTACCAAGAGAGGAACATCTCTTTGGCAAGATTGTTGATTACAAACTTACGGAGTTGCAGCTTTGGTATCAGCCACATTCCAGGAGTTACACCACTGCTGTGCAGTTGCTGTTTTTTAAGACAAAATCATTTCTAATGTCTCTATGGTAATTGAAACAATTTTCCTGAAATACGTACTTTAAAAAAAATCAAAATGGTACTTTTTTCCTTGCCCACTTTCCATCTTATTGGTCTTTAACAAAAACTAAATTCTCTATTTTTAACCTTTACATGTAATTACTTTTTGTTTTTTAAAATTTAAGTAAGTTACTTAAAAACTATAGAGGTGAAATGTACAGAGTTTAAAATATCAAATAATACTACAAAGTGGGGGAAAGAAATCAATGTCTCAACCCACTCGACCTTATTCTTGTTCCCCATTTTCTCTGCTTTATCCTTCTGGAAATTCTCCTATTTGGACACTGGGCCTCCTGATTAGGGTCTAAGTTTCTCTTATTCCTCCTCCTTCCTTCATCTCTCTGTTTTACTTTCAGAGAGATTTAATTATATTTCCTACACATCCACTGTTTTTTTTTTCATTTCTACTATCAAATGTTTTAACTACCAACAGTATTTTCTTACTCTGGTTCCTTCTTTATGGCATTTTAAAAATACTTTATGGAAGTGGTGTGAGTCCTTATCTCCCTGAGGCTGTAATGGCACTAGGTGCCCCACCCCCACACTGGGGAGCTTCTAGGAACATATGTGTGTCTTTCACTGATGCCTCTTACCCTTTACATTTGGAGAATTTATTTCCTGCTACATTATGGCTTTTCCTCACATGACTGGTCACCCTCTGCTTTTTGTTTTTAAAATTTTTAAATTGAAGCTAAAACACTAACTGGACTTTCTGCTTTTGTACATGTGTGCAATCTGACAACTGCATGTAACAATTCACTGTGACACAGCAGCCCGGTTTTATCACCCAAAGCTACTCAAACATCAATGTCCGCATTTCTCTTCTTTTGTGCTAGGCATTTCCCTGAATAGGAACTCCCTAATTTCCTAGGAGGAGGAACATGGAGAATCTCGCTATGAAGCACAAACACCTCGACTTAAAGGGATACTTCCTCATCTTCAGTGCACACCTCCCGGCAGCCCTGAGCCCCATCCATCTGGGTCTCAGAGCCAAAGCGTCTCTTGCTCAGACTCCCAGGAAGTCTCCCATCCCCTGCGAGGGTGAGAAGGGCGGATGTCAGGTTTGCTCAGCTAGGAAGAGCATCCAGGGGTCTAATAACCTCCACGCAGAGACTTTCCACCACATCCTCTCTTGTCAGTTCTACCCCGTCAGTGTAGCTCCACAGTAACTGCTATCTACGATTCCTGAGTCTTCTTGAGGTTTTCCACACTAATAAGCATCTTTTTGGTTGCTTTTTCCTCCCCTGCAAGCTCAGGATTCTGCTTTCTCTGGTCTCCTAAATCATCACCACTTATCCATTTATTTTGCAACCACCAAATTTTACTAACATCGTTTAACTAAAGTTGCCTCACACGCCCATTCTTACCTTCATAGGTCTGTGCCGTTTTCATTCATTTATATTCATTTTTGCAGTTTTCAAGGAGAGCATAAAAATGAGTGTTCAAACAGCCACATTTACATCACGTCTGTAATAGTTAAATATCTCCCAATTAATAAACTTAAGGGAACCTTACAAAGCATCCAGCGCAAATACCGAATTTCACACTGAGGCAATGGAAGTCCATGGAACATGACTCACTCGAGTCACTTGACAATACATCAAACCATGAGATTCCAGCACTCCTCTTACAGGCCCTGTGCTCCCAGGGACCAGCCTCGGGTAAGACGCATTCAGGCAACCGTCCCTTCTGCCCGCCCCTCCCCACTCTGCCAACGTCCCTCGTCCCTCACCTTCCTGGCCTCGTCCACTCTCCGTACAAGGTCTGACCACCGGGACATCTGCAGGCCTTGGGCTCAGCACGCTCTCTGTCACTTCAGCCCTTCCCTGAGCTTCTAGAAATCCTCCCAAATAAATTCTGTCCTTCCAGAAGCCAGGTTCTATTTTCTACTTGATGACTGTACTAGTAAGACAGACAGTAAGACCCTCGTACACATTAGTCTTTATTTTTATTAATGATTCCATTTGTGCACAGATCTGAATACAAGGTGAAAGTGTTACATCCAAGATCAATGATTTTTCCCCAGATGCCAATTATTATATGACAAATATACTATCATATTACAAATGTTACAACTGTAAATAATAAACTTTTCAAATGATTATAAAGATGGTAAACCAGCACAGAGTATATCTGAGTTTTACCACACAACCTATAAGATCCAATAATTATGTTCTTCCTCAGTAAAGATCAAGGAAGGACTAGCTTTAATTGATCCAAACTATATTTGTGACATGACACTGTTTCATGGGGAACAATTAATAGTGAAGCTGTCATTTCATAAACAACTAAGACTCAAGAACATGTCACTGTCTCCATTAAAAGGTTTCCCTTAATTGGGTGCTCACCAAAAAGTTGATTAGTCTAACAAAGGGATGCTTTATTGACCTCTAACTCAACACTAAAACTGAACTTGTAATCCCTGCCAATGTAGCATCAAACACATTATTTTTCCCAGAAAATGGCACTACCATCCATGCGGGAGCCAGAAACCTAACAGCCATTCCATGAGGGCAGCAAGGAGGCCTTTTGTAGTCACTGCTCCAACACCCTTGCAGAGAGGGCATTTAATCAACATCCAGCAAATCAATTAATGGTAGCAATGTCACCTCCGAGATCTCTCTGAAACCTGCCTATTTCCCTGCAGTCCCAGCTCAATCACTAGTCCGAGCCATCATCATCCCTCACCTCGCCCACAGCAGAACTCCATCTCTGTATCCACTTCAATCTCCTTCAATCACAGGGAGGTCTTAACAGCTTTCTGTGACCCTGTTGTATGTCTGTTTAAAACAAAAGGTCTGGCTACCCTTACAAGAAACTCCTCACAGCCTGGAACTGCTGTGCACAGCCCAGCACTCTTGTGCCCGCCTCCCCAGCCTCCCCACTCTCCTGTCTCTGACTTTAGCCCTCTGAATTCATTTCAGTTTCTCAAAATTACCATGTTCCAAGAACTACCCAGTGCAGCTCAGATGTAGTGCTGTAAAGAACGTCACTCTCACCCTTAAAACAACAAGAAAACAGAAGAGAATACCAACTAATGCTGAAGTGTCCAGGCAAACTCCAACCACACATCTGGAGAGCGTGCAAACACCTGCAGGGCGAGACAAGACTCAAGCATCAGCTTCTCAGGATGCCGGAGAGTTGACACCCTCTCAAAGGATTTTTCTGCAGGAATCCAACACCATCACCCCCTAACCCCCAAGTGTGCACAGGGAAGATGAGGGAAGACCCCTGAGAGCACCTGCCCTGGCTGGGGGCTGGGGTGGGGTGGGGAGCAGCCTCTGCTGAAACCTCAGAGCCCGGACCCTCTCTCTCCTCCTAAACAAAAGCCTGAATCTGCATGAAGAAGGGCAACAAAACTCGCTTTGCTTTGTTTTTTTAAATACTGACAAAATCAACAAAGCCTGTCCTGAGATCAGTGTCAAGCCCGCAGGAAGCGTTGTTACTGCTACACGCTGGCAATACTCAATCTTGTTCCAGGTGCTGGGTGGAGAACAGAAGAGCCAGACGACAAGAGAAGCAGACGTGCAGACACAACATCTGTTCATTACTGCTAAGCTCTACTGAGGTGGACAGAAGGCAAGGACAGACAGCACGGGTATCACAGAGGGCGGAGCAACGTCAGCCCAGGCGGGCCTGTGACCGTCAGCTTGGCTATGTCTTAGGCAAGGTTCTGCAGCAGAGAAGTTCCTGCGCTGTGAATAGCAAATGCACAAGCCCTCAGCCACTAAGGAGCTTCTCTGAAACAGGAAGGCGGCCAGCCTCCTGAAGCAGAGCGGCTGGGGCGGGAAAGTAAGAGGCAGAGTCATCCGTCTGGGCAGGAACCTGGGCTTAAACTGGTGTTTAAAATCCAGTCACTCTGGGTGGTTTCAGCTTTTCCTTGTAAAGAACAAACACAACACACAAGTGCAGGCACTGCCAGCCCTTTCCAAGGTCAGCGGCTGACAGGCCCGCGGCTGCGTCCCCGACACCCACAGCCCACACGCTCTCTCACCTCCTGCTTTCTCTTGTCCCACTCACCAAACTCTAGTTTGAGACATTTCTTTCAGGCTGTATTCCCTGCAAGAGAAATGCGTCTTACTCAACTCTGAAATCTTCTCCACATCTCAATCCTGGTCTTCGTTCTCAATAGACGTTATGTGTGTGTAAGTCGCTTCAGTCATGCCCAACTCTTTGAGACCCCATGGGCTATAGCCTACCAGGCTCTGCTGTCCATGGGATTCTCCAGGCAAGAACACTGCAGTAGGCTGCCATTCCCTCCACCAGGAGACCGCCGTCCCCCAAGGGATAGAATCTGGGTTTCCCCTGCACTGCAGGCAGATTCTTTGCCGTTCGAGCCTCCAGGGAAGCCCTGGTTTATTTATAAACACGTGCTTAGTCACTTAGTCGTGTCCCTGAGCGCCCACCTCCCACGGTGGCCTTGGGGTGACAGGACCTTGGCATGGCATGTGTCTTCTAAGATCAGAAAAGCAGAAGCTCTCAGGCTTCCTTAAAGCGTGGGCCTGGAAGTACACTTCTTGTCAGTTAAGGGAGCTGCAGGGTCAGGCCAGACTCAAAGGAACAGCACACACAGGGTATGAATGTGGGGAGCAGCCACTGGGGGGCACTCTCCCACAGACAAAAACCACAAAGCAGTCATTTATCAAAAAGGGAGGCTTTTACAGTCTCAAACCTCACAGTCTTTTTCCAGGCCCAGTGATTACTTCCTACCTTCCTTTTCTTAAGAGGGGATGGAGGTGCCAATCTGAAGGCAGAGACCCTGACTGACTCCCCTGTGTACCTCAGCCTTAGCGAAGAACAGCATGGGCTCCCGACAGAGCCCTTGAACAAGACCATGGACTCTGGAGCCAGATTTCTTCAGTTCAAATGCCTGTGACTTACTGCGTAACATTTAGCAAGTTACTTAACTTCTCTGTTCTTTAGTTTTTCACATGTAAACAGGAGATCATGCTTCCCTCCTCCTAAAACTGTAACGGTTAACACATGAGAAGTTAATAAAAGGCCTGAGATGCAGAAACCATAGGCTACATATATTACAACAGATATTCTAGCATGTTTTTCTAGCACCCATATGTAAGGCTGGACTCAACATCCCTCTCTAGAAAACACCACCCCACATCCTCTCTCTAGACTTACTGGGGAGAAGAATTAAACTGTCAAGAAACAACATTTGGTTTGTCATCTTCACATTCACCTAATTACTGTCCAATGGCAAGAATCAAAAGACAATAAATGAGGTTTGTTTTAACCTATCTTCTCTTGAAACAAAAGACCAGCTCACTATTTTCATTAGCTTTACCAGCCACTTTAGGTTCCAATAATTTAGCCACTAACACAATAAATAAGGACTTCCCTGGTGGCTCAGATGGTAAAGCGTCTGTCTACAATGCGGGAGACCCAGGTTCAATCCCTGGGTCAGGAAGATCCCCTGGAGAAGGAAATGGCAACCCACTCCAGTACTATTGCCTGGAAAATCCCATGGACAGAGGAGCCTGGTAGGGTACAGTCCATGAGGTCACAAAGAGTCAGAAAAGACTGACTTCACTTCACTTCACTTCACAATAAATAAACAAACCCACCTTCTAGTTCTAGTTCTATTCAGAACACTGATCTCATTTGAATTAAGTCAATGTCATAAATGCAAAACTCCAAACAGTGGTAAACCTAACAACAGACTGTGGACTGTTTCATTCACATGAAACAGAGCAGCCTCTTTGGTAACCAAACACTTGTTTCTCAGGATACTTAGTTATTGAATCAAGCTCTGGATTACTGACAATAATTTTCATGATTCTGATAATCACCTCTAAAAATAACAATCACTTTTACATGGAAGTTCAATTTCCAACTTGAGTTTAAATTAATCATTCTTAAATGTTGAGTTTAAAAACAAGGTAAGATCTTTTATAATGCAGAATACTTCCTACTATACATTCTACTTGCTTATTTATATCTCTCATAAATCTTCCAGGCCTCCCTAGGCTATATAAAGTCTAACGCACAAGTACAGTACCAAAGGCTTTCCATGCTAGTCATCACCAATGACTGCCACAGTCTACATCCCATAATTAAATAATTCTGGCCCCACAGTTACTCTGCGCTTCCCTCTCATCTCTGCTTGTTAACATCCTGAACTTATACTTCAGTTCAATTCAGTTCAGTCACTCAGTCGTGTCTGACTCTTTGCGACCCCATGAACTGCAGCACACCAGGCCTCCCTGTCCATCACCAACTCCCGGAGTTCACTCAGACTCACGTCCATCGAGTCAGTGATGCCATCCAGCTATATCATCCTCTGTTGTCCCCTTCTCCTGCCCCCAATCCTTCCCAGCATCAGAGTCTTTTCCAATGAGTCAACTCTTCACATGAGGTGGCCAAAGTACTGGAGTTTCAGCTTTAGCATCATTCCTTCCAAAGAACACCCAGGACTGATCTCTTTTAGAATGGACTGGTTGGATCTCCTTGCAGTCCAAGGGACTTTCAAGAGTCTTCTCCAACACCACAGTTCAAAAGCATCAATTCTTCATTACTCAGCTTTCTTCACAGTCCAACTCTCACATCCATACATGACCACTGGAAAAACCATAGCCTTGACTAGACGGACCTTTGTTGGCAAAGTAATGTCTCTGCTTTTTAATATGCTATCTAGGTTGGTCATAACTTTCCTTCCAAGGACTAAGTGTCTTTTAATTTCACGGCTGCAGTCACCATCTACAGTGATTTTGGAGCCCCAAAAATAAAGTCTGACACTGTTTCCCCATCTATTTCCTATGACGTGATGGGACTAGATGCCACGATCTTAGTTTTCTGAATGTTGAGATTTAAGCCAACTTTTTCACTCTCCACTTTCACTTTCATCAAGAGGCTTTTGAGTTCCTCTTCACTATCTGCCATAAGGGTGGTGTCATCTGCATATCTGAGGTTATTGATACTTCTCCTAGCAATCTTGATTCCAGCTTGTGCTTCTTCCAGCCCAGCGCTTCTCATGATGTACTCTGCATAGAAGTTAAATAAGCAGGGTGACAATATACAGCCTTGACGTACTCCTTTTCCTATTTGGAACCAGTATGTTGTGCCATGTCCAGTTCTAACTGTTGCTTCCTGCCCTGCATATAGGTTTCTCAAGAGGCAGGTCAGGTGGTCTGGTATTCTCATCTCTTTCAGAATTTTCCAGTTTATCGTGATCCACATAGTCAAAGGCTTAGGGACTACATTTAATTCCACCTGTAATTCTTTCTCCAGAAATAATTCTCCCTCACTCTTTTAAGTTCTTGCAGTGTCCATTTACCTCTCTTATGTTAGTATGGTCTTTACTCTCTATCATTTGGAATAAATTTACTCTGTTTCTGCTGTTCAACTGTAAATCCCTGGAGAGTAATCAGGACCCTTATTTGATTCATCATCTTTCCTGCACAATGATTTCTCAATAAACACTTGTGCAATTAAAGTTTATTTTGCCCCGAATCAAATGGCACTGGTCAACATAGTTTGTATTGATTTTCTTTGCTGCAGAAATCACTGCAACACATTAGATCTATATAAATACTATTATTTAGATTTATTACTTTGCCAACCACAAATCACTAAGCATTATTGGTAGTGGTTGAGATTATCTGGTACTACACCATTGATTGTAATTTTAACACAGCATCTACTTTAATGGTAAACAGTCCTACTTATTTAGACATCAGCAGCTCTGAAAATTAGTCAAGCAAAATATACAAGTAACTTCTTCAGGAGATGATACGGGGAAAATCACACATGCAGAGACACATGCAAGTGATACAGCATCTGAATCACCCACTCACGTGCTTTTTAATCTCTGTATGCTCAAAGCTGGATTATATTCTTTGGGTGGGGGTGTGGGGATGGGTGGACAACAAAACAAATAACACAAGCAATGAAGCCCATTTATACGTAAGTTTGAAACTGTTAATCCAGAAAATCTCAGACTGCATAGTCTGGCTTCAAATGTGGAGAATGGGATGGAGGATTTGAAAATGGATAAGAGGATATTACAAAGGACTGGTGAGGGATGACAATGGTCTAAGTTAAGGAGTGGCAATGTAATCCAGAGAGTGAGAAATAATTTATAAGTAGAAATTACAAAATGCATGTCATTGCATTTCAAGAATCGACTGGGAAAGGTAAACGAAGAAGAAGTTAATAGACAAAAATGATGTGCTAGTTTTAGGCATGGGCTCTTAGATACGTGTGCTGTCTGTCATTCACGGACAAAGGAGCACAGGGAAAGGTCCAGGTTTGCCCAGAAGAGTATGAAGCTCACTTATGGGCACGTATAATATAAGATATATGAAGTAAATATAAGAAGTCCGCAGGACAGCGAGGTGGAGGCGGTGTGGTAGGCGTTTAGCCTGATGAGAGAGAGGGAGAGAGGGAGAGGACAGAAGGAGAGAAGGGCGGAGACAGAGGAACAGCTGTGCCGGCCCTGGTGTCAAACAGGCCCATGTGACAGAGCCAGGGCCTCACCAAGAGGGCTGACTGCCACAGCTACCCAATTCCCTCTGCCACCGTCTCGGGATATATACTAAGTGCCCCTGGCTTCCTGAAATTGTGTGTCAATCCCTTGTTTTCATAAAAGTTCATTCTTTGGGCCATCTACTAAATTTTTGCCATTTCACTCCTGTGGGGTAGGGGGGAAATCCGTGAAGAGACGGGATAAGCTCTGTTTATACTTCCTGTGTCCAACAGTACAGCTACGCAATTTTCAGTTGATTCAACCTGGAGGGCTTCACGGGGCCCAGGGCCAAAATAAGCAGTACAATAATATTTAAGACACCTAAGCCAGTAATACACTGCTAAGCACTAAAATTGTTTTACCTTTTGGCTCAGCAATACACTTAAAAGACCTATTCTCCATCACCTCTCAAAAGGAAGCAGTGATGGGAAAAAAAAAAAAAAGACTGACATAGGAAGTATTCATCACAGACTTCAATTTCTTAATGTACTCCACTGTGACCAAAGTACATATAATGGTAGCATTTCTAGATTTTAAATGTAATGAGATTGTGGGGGCGGGGGGCGGGGGTGCTATATACAACCAAAGTTTTTAATTATTCATTTGACTCAGATTCCTTACTGTCTAAGCCACCAGGGAAGCCCATAATAAAAACAATAAACCTCTAAAAAAAATGAATAAATTCTTTCATGAGCCCCTATATATGTGTGGCTGTTTCTGAACTCTGCTTAATAATTTTAAAGCTAAGGGGCTATTTTCTGGATCAATAATCAAGCATTTTAAAAGAGAATAAGGGGAAAGTCATAGCATAAGATTTGAAATTCCTTCACAATATTTTTTGAAAGCTATGATATTCACAAATATCAACTTTCCAATTCTCATGACACAGGGGTGAGTATTAGAAGACCTCAAGGGCCCAGAGAAGACCTCTGAGGAAAGAACAAAAGGAGCCTGGGAAGAGACTCATCTCTCCTTACAAGCGCACCTCCCTCCAGCCCACTGTGAGATGCAGGCGGTCAGGATGGGAGGGACTGGCCTGGAAGGGGACCTAGGCTCAGTGAAGCAGAGGCCTGTGGGCCACAGGTCTTCCTAATAAGGCTCTCTGCTCCAGAGCAGTCCTTCCACTTCCCCACAGGGCCCCAAGATTTAATGAATGCTACAAGGGGCAATGATCGTTGCCTTATCACAGAAAAGGCAACTTTTAACACAACAATATGACTGTCAAGTATTTACTACTCTATGAAAAATTTAAAGACAAGATGACTTTTATGAAATAGTCTTCCACCAGTAGCAGATTCACGGATTTTTAATTATCTGCAGTTCACTATAAGGGAAAAACAAGAGCCAACCTTAGCAAAGGAAGTTTCCTGAGCTTTATTTCAAACTCCAGAGGAAACATGCTTTTATATACATTTTTCTCTTCTCCCTCAAAGACTCTTAACTGAAGAACTTCTGTGAGATAGTAAATATATCAAATTAAAATATGCATATAATAGGAAAAGATTTAATGTAAGAACCCATATTAATATAAAGTTACTGAAAATAATATGTAAGCATTAGAATGCTTTAAGAGATTAAACAATGATCAAATTAAGAAAACTAATAAATTTCATTTAAACCTATAGAGTTTAAATCAGTACAGTAAATCTTAAAAATCACAGTAATAGTACACAGGTATCTCCTAAATTAACAATCTGGGGCATGTTTTTCCCCCCGAATGGGAATGTGTTTTTTAACCTAATTATAAAAGTGACACCAAGTTATTGTTAAAACATTATAGTATAGTAATATGTAAAGTGAAAGTGAAAGTCATTCAGTGGTATCCAACTTTTATGACCCCATGGACTCGATGGAATTCTCCAGGCCAGAATATTGGAGTGGACAGCCTTTCCCTTCTCCAGGGGATCCTCCCAACCCAGGGATCGAATCCAGGTCCCCCACATTGCCAGCTGAGCCACAAGGGGAGCCCAAGGATACTGGAGTAGGTAGCTTACCCCTTCTCCAGTGGATCTTCCCAACCCAGAAATTAAACCAGGGTCTCCTGCATTGCAGGCAGATTCTTTACCAACTGAGTTAATCAGGGAGCCCTATGTAAAGTAGAAAACTTCTAAACAAGGGCTTCCCTTGTGGCTCAGATGGTAAAGAATCTGCCTGCAATGTAGTGGACCTGGGTTCGAGCCCTGGGTCTGGAAGATCCCCTGGAGGAGGAAACAGCAATCCACTCCAGTGTTCATGCCTGGGGAATCCCACGGACAGAGGAGCCTGGCGGGCTACACAGTCCATGGGGTTGCAAAGAGTCAGACAGGACTGAGCGACTAACACTTTCATTTTCAAAATAGAAAATAGCATAGAAGCCTATCCTCCAGAAAATAATTGCTCTTAAGATTTAAGTTATTTTCTTAAAATAAATGTTCAACTAGAATTTTATCTGTTTTACATGTTCCTTCTCCTTTTTTATTTTACAGTATGATGGAAATGGCAACATACTCCACTATTCTTGCCTGAAAAATTCCATGGACAAGAAGAGCCTGCAAAGAGTCAGACACAACTCACAACTGAGCAACTGAGCACAAAATAAAGACAATCTTACCATAGTGGTAGATCATGTATGTATAATGATATATAGAGATAAGATATAGCTTAATTTTATATAACAAGTTTTTTAAGACTTTACACACGGCGTTCCGACTCCTGATAAAGTTTAAAATAATTAAACACCTGGAGAGCCACCTCAGACTCTAAAGCAGTCCCCACTGGCCAACCCTACCTTATACTAATATATACAGTGACGGGGGTAGTCCCTGTACACAGCTCCCGTTTCACTTTATTTATAAATCCTTAATGGAAACCCGCACATCATTTTGCAATTACGCTGCTTAGCCAAGGACGAGGCTGGTGGTGTCTCAAACACCCTGTGCCTGTGTCCCTCTGTCATGGCCATCCCTCCATCTTCCGGTCTCACTTCGGACCCCTCCCCTGCCAGCTCCTTCACAGCCTTAGGGAAGGCTTCTGAGACTGTCACATGATCCTGTATCCTTCCAGAGCATCCCAACATTGAGCTCCTCACACTGTATTATACTCATTAGGTGATTCATCTCTATGCCCCACAAAACTTAGAACTTCTTGTGCAAAAAAGCAAATTTTAATCAGTTTGTTTTCCAGGCACAATTCCTGGCTCAGAGAAGACCCTCCATAAATGTTACATGTATGAATAGATAGATGGGTTCAATGATGAAGAAACAGTTTATTAAAAAAAAAATCAATGTAAAACCTAAACCACAAGGCATTCAAGGTCCTCATAGACAGCATGCCTTGTTCCAATGGAGATTTGGCACTTAGGTTAATTCTTACATCTAGTCACTGTCCAGAACCAAGAATTAGAGTTTACCCACAAGTAATATGGAGGAGAATTTCTACAGCTTAAAGTCTTAAAAAAAAAAAAAAATCATGAAACAATGTTTGAGTTTCATACTTTACAATCTTGCACACATACTCAAGAGAGCAAATGTACTTTGGGTTTGAACACTTGAGGACTCATGTCCAATGCTGTGCCATTGAAAGAGAGTTGAATAGGTTCATTAAGAGAAGAGAAATTATTCAGTTAATGGAATCACATTCTCTGAACAGGTATTGTGCCCTCAATCCCACACCAAGCTGCCCGCCCGCTGCTACTCGAGAGGGGCGAGTACTGCCGGCTTCCTCCAGCTCAGCCTATTAACTGATACCAGCATCAAAGTTTTTTCTTAGAACTGATGTGAGTGCTATATTAGCCTCTACACAAGGCTGGCTTGAGATTCAAATGCTCAATTTGCTAAGCAGAAACATCCTTTTCTGAATTCTGAAAGCAGATTTTCAAGCAGCCTACTTCAGACATTATAAGGACTTGAAATGGACTCTGCTCTCTGTGAGACGCAGCAATTATAATCTGTCTTCCCCTATTCTCCTCAAAGCTGACACTGAAAAACAACATTTGAGGTTTATTCCATATACTTAGCTCAAACACATTCTGTCACATAATTACTTATACACAGCAGAGTGTTAACTTCAGATTAAGCATCTGCTAGACTATGAACTCCTTAGAGACAGGGACAGAGTCTCTGCACCTTTCCTCCTACTGCATACGGCGCATACAGTGCACATCAAGCCTGGAAAATTAATTAATGAAAGTTTCCATAAGCCATGCTTTGCTTAGTAATTAGTATGTCTATAAAATGTTCATAACAGTTTTCTGTTTACTAAAATGTATATCCTCAGTTTTTGCAAGTAGAGCTAATTAAGTTCCTAATAGGCTGTCTATAGGTAAACAACTATAAACTCTTAAATGTGGAACAAAATACAAAAAGCAACCATCTAAAGTCTGTATAAAGCTCAAAATCAAAGGGATTTTATAGAAGGGAGTCAAGACTTGGAAGAAGGGAATGGCCTGGGTGAATTTACTGACTGTAGAGCTTTTTAGCTGAGTAGCCGAGTTTGAGGCAAACACAGTGCTGAAATCAATAGGAGGAATGCTAGAAATGACAGTTAGACTTGGGGAGCCCCACATTTTGTGTATAAAATCTGCCAATCATGTATGACAAAAATAAATGTAAAAGTCCAACTAAGAGGTAAACTAAGTTCTGCATTCCCATCCAACAGTCTGCAGTGTGAATCCAAAAATATCAACCTTCCTCAAAGAAAGAGAACAGAATCCAGTTTCCACAGTGTAGTACAATGTTACAGTATACAATCCAAATGTATATGATATTTGATTCATATATAAACATATATATTTGAAACATTTTCATACCACCAAACTCCAGGCCCAGAGAGCTTCACTAGTAAATTCTATCTAATAAAGAAAATACAGCACCAAATGACATATATTCTTTAGAGGAGGAAAAAAAAAAAGGAGGGGACACTTCTTCACTCACTATATAATTTTATATATATAAATATTAGTCTATGTATACTTTTTATTATAAATATATATTTATGTATAAATATATATTTACATAAATTTATATAATATTTTATATAAATGTATATAGGTTATAGGCCACTATCACTCAGGAATACAGAAGCATTTGAATCCAACAATGTATAAAAAGGATAATATATCATTAAGTCGACTTTAATTCAGAAATGCAAAATTGGTTTAATTTATTAACACTATATTAACAGTACAAAGGAGAAAAATCCTGTGCTCATTTCAGTAGATGCAGAAAGGATATTCAACAAAAGTCAGCATCCAGTCAGAATCAAATAGTCAACAAAGCTAAATTAGAATAAAACTTCAAATTCCCATAGCTGTTACCACGCTTACTGGCAAAATATTGAATGTTTTCCACATTGATGTGAACAAGAGAGAAATGCCTAATCTCACCACTTGTATTCAAGCATTATACTAGGGATCCTAGCCAAAATAATGATACAAGATAACAATAAACATAAAAATTGGAAAGAAAGAAGTAAACTGTTTATGCAGATAATGATTATGTACATAGCATATTCTGAAAATTCTATAAAACAATTACAAGAACAAGTGAATTTTAGCAAGGTAGCAGAATACAAGGTCAATATACAAAAGTTTCTATTAGAGGCAAAAAACTGGAAGAGAATATTTCAAAATATTCATTTTACAAGTGTTCAAAAGACATAAAATACTTTTAGAAGTAAGTTTAATAAGACAAGACCTTTCCCTTAAAAGTGATGGAAATTAAATTGAAAGATACATCGTATTCAAGGAAGGGAAGACTTAATATTATTAAGATGTCAGAGCTCCCTAAATGGATCATCAGAATCAATGCAACTGCATCATAATCCCAGCAGAATGTTCTGCAAAACTAATTCTTAAATTTATATAGAGTTGCAAAGGATATACATCCAAACAATCCTGGAAAAGGACAAAGCTGAAGGGACCATATTACCTAACTTCACGTCTTACTATAAAAAGCTGCAATGATGAAGACTGTATGGTACTGGCATAATGATCCATAAATAGGTCAGTGAAACAAATCAGAAAGTATAGAAATAGATCCTCACTTAACACAGTCACCCAATTTCCAACACAGGTACCAACACAATCAGTGGGAGGAAAATATCTTTCAACAAATACCACTGAAAAAACTAGATGTCCATATGAAGAAAAAATGAATTGACTGTCTATCTCATACTGTACACAAAAACTAATTTGAGATGTATCACAGACATACAATTAAAAGCTATAATGTTAAAGCTTTTAGAGGAAATGGAAAAAATAAACTTATAAAGGATTCTAACATTTCCTTGAGGTTGGCAAAGATTTCTTAGTTGACAGAAGGTAAAATCATAAAAAAAAAACTTGATCCATTACATGTCATCAAAATTAAAAATGTATCATAAAACTCCATATAGAAAATAATATGCAAGCTACATATTGAGTCAAATATTCACAAAACATATCCACCAAAATATATGATCCAGGAAATATGTCTTTAAAAAAGCTCCTATGACTCAATGATAAGAAGACACATAGCCCAGAGAGCAGAAAAAGATCTCAAAAGAAACTTCAAATTTGAAGATATATAAATGGCCAATAAATGCACACCAGACAATTAATCATCAGGGAAATACAAATTAATACCACAAGAAAATACCAATACCCTAGCAGAATGGCTGAAATTAAAGAGATTGACAATATCAAATAAGAGTTTAGATATGGAATAACCATAACTTTGCATGTGTAGGTCTAGAAATGCCACAAATACAACCACTTAGGAGGAAAAAATTATGGCAATTTATTATAAAACTAAATCCACAGCAATTTAAATCTTAAGTATTTACTAAAAATAAATGAAAACATATGGTCACAGAACGACTTGTATGAAATGTTCACAGCAATTTAATTATAACTCAAAACTGAAAACTACCCAGGCAATGGATAAACTCTAGTATATTCAGGTAATGGATTATTGTTCTGCAATCAAAAGAAATTAACTACTAGTATATACAACAGTATGCATAAATCATGTACAAAGACACATAAAGAAAAAAGAAAGCAGAGAAAAAAGCATCAATTTAGGCCAAATCTAAGATGATCAAGATTTTATAATTAGGATTTAAAAGTACTTATTGTAACTGTGCTCAATGTCATAAAAATCACACTTCTTTCTAGAATAGATAATTAGAGAATTTTTTGAATATTTATGTGCCAAGCCCAATGCAAAGCATTTAACGTGGATAATTTTATTTAATTCTTATCAACCAAGCTTATCTTACAAATGAAAAACTACAACAGGAAAAAGTTGAACTGTCTGTCTGAAGTCTGAAATATAACTCAGAAGAATAATTTTTAAGACTTCATAACTCACACCAAAGTCAAACGAAAAGGATAGAATCACTAAGTTTTTAATTAATTTTAAAAGTATGCATGTTGGGATATTCTGCGAAGGGAAAACATCTCAAGAAGACACTAAACAGAATGTAAATTAAACAAGCGTTCCCTTGTGATAAAGATTAACACACCAGCTGTGCGCACCTGTCTTACCTTAGGAAACTGTTTTACAGGAATTAACACTTTCTGTCCCAGCTTCATGTTCTTATTAATCACCACATCAATGTACTTTTCTTCATCCTTGCCTTCTCCTTTTTGAAACTTCTCTATTTCTGTGGAGGAAAAACAGAAAACCAGGAAGTGTCAGACCTGGAACTTCAGAGACTGGGGGTCCTTCTTAGCTCTATGGTGGCAAGAAACCAAATACAGAATGCGGACTTCAGATGCCTACAGCTTGCTCAGGTAATGACATGTTCCCGTTTTACTGATGATTCTTCAACAGTAAGTGGGGAAACACACACACGTACACACATACATGTGCTCCAAAGTCAAGTGTCAACGACCCAAGCTCATGGAGGGGAACAATACACTAGCTACAAACATAAAAACAGACTCTTTGAGGTCCTCTGGAATTCTCAAAAAAGGCTGATCAAACAGCAAAGAAAAGCCGGAAAGCATTCTCAGTTTAGCATTACCAAGTACCGACAGCCCGTTCTACCAGCTCTGCCTGTGTCTCCAAGGTGGTTCCCACCAAGAAGGATTCTTTAAGGGGGCATTAAAAGCCCTAGACAGCCTTGTGACAGTCACCTCCCCAACAAAATCTTCCCACCTCACAAGTGATGAGCCCAACCACAAGCTCGTGGCTTTGTTAGTGCTCTTTTCTCTACTGGTGATGCTATTTTGATGATTTCCATTTCACACATCGCCTTCAAGATTCAACCATATTAAATACTACTTTTTATGCAACTGTCACTCTCCTTGACGGGGCAGCAGAATCAGTCATTCCCACCATGGCACTCACAAAGTACTTCATGCACAATTCTATTATCATTCCCAGCTTAGGCCTGCAGCTTCTGAGCAAAGCTTCTAAGCATAAAGATAATTACTAAATCTCCAAATACACTGATTATTTTGTTTGCTTTCTTGTATTATATTACGCTTTGCTTCTGTAAAACTGATCATTCTATATAGAATCTGCATGGGAACAAGATGCATTGAACAGAAGTATGTGAAATATAAACATTTACATAGATAATTCTTGCCATTGTTCTTGGAAAAAACCTTTCGAGAGTACTTTTAATTTTGACATTTTTCTATAAATAAAATATACAATTAAAAGAAAGTTTCTCCTATATCCATACTCCAGATGTAACAATATACCATGTTATATACTCTTATTTTCCATAAATAAGAGTGTCTGTGCGTGCAGACACAAAATATATTTGAAAATTGTAAAACTAATGGTGGATATGAGCTAAATTAGTTTCGTTTTCCTCAGTAAAAAGCAGTAAGTCACATGCCATTTGCTCCATCGAGTACAACAATTCATGAGTTCAGCTTTAATTAGTACAAGGAAAATAATTTCTACATTTTATTTTTATTTATCCATTTATGCTATAATTGAGAATACCTTTAGCGAGTTAGAAGATTTAACAAAATTAGGTTCACTGAAACTTTCTAGAAAACAGAAGTTTTAATGTATAATACATCAGTCAAGATAGATTTAACTACCTATTTTCTTTTTATATAACAAAGGCTTTTTAATAATTGTTGAGCATTGATAGGCACAATTTAATATTTAATTCTTTAATCAGCCTTCAAAATGTTACTCCTTGTATCAGTGATATTTATCATTTGAAGCAACATGGAAAGTCATGTTAGGTTAAGGTTAAAAAATCACAAAGACTTATGCATTTTACTATATATTAAAGTTCGAGATATCCCTACAATTTTTAAGAAGGAAATAAAAATTAAAAGAAAAGTAACTAATTTCTTCTCCAGATAGTCAACTTTACAAATCTTATCTTGCTAAAATACCTTGTTGCTACCTTAAGTAAGCTTCGAAATATGCTGAAATACTTCACTGTTTAAGATTTTAGAAAAAAAATGTAAGGCCCGATGCCATGTTGAAGCATGTAGGTGTGCTAGACCTCACATGCCACACGGCACCCGAAACAGCCCCGCCCCTGTCACAGGCGTCACGCAGGTCTGGTTTACACCTCGGCTATTCTACTTCTCTCAGGTCCCCGTGGCCCCCAGTGGTAAAATTCAGAACTGGCCAAACTTCCATTTTTTTAGGCACCGTTCAATCAACAGTTTGGCATTTTCTACTTGACTGAAGATCGTAAGTAGGTTTATTGTGTTCAGGGTGTCCAATAAAGTACAATGCAAAATAATGGGAAGCAACAAGATGACTTATGAAATCTTGAAATTATCCGTAAATGGGAGTTTCAAACTCTCAAACTCATACTACCACTCCTCTGGGCTTCCCTAGGTCAGGAAGGGACTGGACAGCTACCAAGGTAGCTTTAACCTTTCAGTAAATTGGAGCATATGAAGGCAAACCACTGAAAATCCAGCCAGATGCTCAAGGTCGAACACATAGGGGATTTGACTTTCACTAATCCCCAGATTACATTCGTTACATACAGTTTAATGTACCAATGCCATCTCCCAGCTCAGAAATAATAAGCAAAAGTGTGATTAGGTTTTAGATGATGTAGAGGATTAAAATGCTATGTTTTCAAACCATGGACACCAAATTTCTGTCAACTGGGAAAGCTAGTGTCAGTTATGACTTTTTTGGCTGTTTTTTTTTTTTTTTTTTTTTTTTCTGTTTCTGTCTTGGTTCAGTATGGAGCTTCCTAAGCAATGACCACTTACCCTACCAAATATGCTAAAATCCACGAATCCTCTAAGACACAGCCAAATACTCTTTGAATTAAATAAGCTAAATTTTCAATATAAAAAAATTTGGTAATGTAAATTTTCATTAAAACTGCTTAAATTCTCTCACAGAATCAAGCACATCAAAACTGACATTTTCCTTTGTCCCAGCAACTCCATTTTTACAAATTTGCCCTAAAGATATATGTGGATAGATATAAAATATTATACACAAATTTATCCATTTAACACACTGTGTTTAATAGTAGAACACTGGAAATCATCTAAATATCTAGAATTAAGAGCTTGGTTACATAAGCAAGGGCACAGCCAGTGAGGCAGCATAAGTTACTTTACAACATCAGCAAAGATGAAGAACATGAAGACATGTTCTGATGAGAAAAAGTCTCCACCAAATACACTGTTTGTACACACAGACACACAAACACAAGTCACAGTGGAAAGCAGTGGAAGACTATATGTTCATATTCACCTGCATATCCACAGAAAAGAGCTCCCTTCTTACATATAAGAAACGAGTAACTGATTGTCAAGGGAGAAATGCAATGGATAAGAAACAGGAATAGAGACTTCTCACTATATTTCTCTTTTACACTGTTTGAAAAGTTTGAATCATGAATATTTTACCCTTTAAATTTGCATAAATTTAAATTTTTAAATACTTTTGTAGAATTTTTTTTAAATACCAAAACAGAATAAAATATGAATGTATACAGGGATGGTCATGTTTCTATTTTGCATGGCTGAAAATCCAGAGTTTGACTCTCCTTTGATCATTCATTTAAATCCTTCACTAAAATACTCTTTCACTGAAGCTATGATAAGGATATACCTAGACTGCTCGTCTCACTTGAAGTAACACACACATTTCTGGAAACTACAAATACAGTATTTCACTTTGAGAATCCAAATGCAGCGGGGTTCACGTGGTGAGGGTGAGAGAAACAGGGATCTATCCCAATCAGGCGTCTGTCCACAACACTGACTGAATTCTGACACACGGAGAAAGTGCACGGGCTGCTGGGGACAGAACACACAGTCTGTGGGACCACACGGGCAAGCGCAGTGCGCACAGGGCTGAGAAGAGGGGCTGACGGCTCTGGAGCCTGGAATAGTGTTCAAAAAGCTAGTAAACGTGAGCTGAGTTCCTAGAGGATAAGGAAGGGAGGCTGCCAGGCAAAGAGCTGATGAGTGCTTCAGTGAAGTGAAGGAACCCTGGGTTACACCAGTTCCCTTTCCCTCATCTGACTGAACAGCTGACACATGGAGATTTACTTTTTTTGGTTTCCTTTTCTCCTTTAACAGTACACAAGAGAATGAATCACACAAGTAGTGGTGACAGAATCCTGTCACCACAGAGCCAGTTAGTGAACAAGCCGAGACATGAACGCAATTTCCTCACCCCACACCCTGGGTCGCTGCAGAAAGAAGCAGGGTGAGAACAGGGGCAGTTCTCCGTGGCCAACACAGAGAAGAAAGGAGGACAAAGGCATGAAAAGGCAGGCCGGGTTCTTAATGTCTACATGGATCAGATCCTAAGGGTTCAGTAACAACAGGGGGATGCGGAGAGCAATCTGCTGAGGAGAGACGCCCTCCTGGAAAGGCGGACCTGAGCAGAAATGGAATGGACGCAATGTGGGGAGAGAGGGCAGATGACATCACAGCTGGAAGATAAGACAGTCTGTCCCACGAACAACCAGGGAGGGCGGAACTAGAAGGGCTGATTTCTATTTGAAGTGGACGGAGAGCCATCAGAGGAGGCACCAAGCCCTCGGGACACCCCACCAGAGTAAACCACAGGCACTTGCCTTGAGCGCCTCTCCCCTCTAGCATCCAGCCCTTCTTGGCTTCTGAAGCACCCGCTCACTGAGGCTAGAGCTTCTGCACTTGTCTCCCAAGACAGGAACATCTCTGGGGACTTTCCCCCTACAACAGCCTTCTCTTTGGTGCCTCTGCTAAATTCCACTTCCTAGAGAGGCTCTTTTTGAATTCCCAGACTACTTAATCAAAATAAAGTAGCATTTTTACCACAGGTATAACTTCCTATTTAAAGTCTGTCTTCAACAGACTATCAGTCCCCCTGGCCACACGCCCTTAACTCCTTTAATGATCCTGACAATATATTGGGAAGGTTAAAGTATTGTTCACATTTTGCACATAAGGAAAGTTAGAAAATATATTTCTAAAAGTCATACAATTAGCAAGGAACATACCATGACTCAAACATCAGGTCTCCAAGGTGGAGACACTTTCCCAACCCAGTCTATCAACAGGTCCTTAGAATATTTTGTGTAGCTAACAACCCAGTAAAGCCTATGGTACATAGTGCTTCTATACAGGAAACAAACATTCTTTACAAAACAAGTCCATGAGAGAATGTGCTAATGAACCAATGAATTCCTGTGCGAGCCCACATGGAATCTATCCTTTAAGATCAGAAACTGTGAGTTAGAAACCCTGATACCCTGCAACTCTGTTTATTCCCAGAGCCTCTGTTCTTTCCTGGGTGAATGATCCAAGGAACTGTATTCCATGAATAAACAGATGGCATTCAAAGTAGATAATCTGTAGAGAATTTAATTAAGGACCTATGTATAAAGATGTGAATATCCTGAAACAATAGCAACAATGAATGGTGTGGTACTCTGAGGTTAGGAAGGAAGTATGGCTGCCCCAAAGCTGGGAAGCAGGAAGGGGCAAGGAAGAAAGGAGACTGTGTGGAGGGCAGCCTGGCAAGGATTATAATGTCCTCCGAGGGAAGCAGCCAGCTTGTGCTGACCTAATAGGGAGGAAGCTAAAGCGCACACACTGGGACCTCACTTCCTTCTGCAGATCTGCCTCTGGTGGCTCCGCAAGGAGGGACCAACCTAAGCAGAAGCCAGAGGTAAGAGTGTCTGCTGACGCATCCCTCAGCCCCCAGGCACAGAGCAAAGGACAAGAGGCAGCAATCTAGTCCCCACCTTGGCTAAACTGAAGGAAGCTTTAAACAGAGCATCTGATGCCTCCTGTACATACAGAAGTTCCCATTTGTGCTGATCACATAAAACATTACACAGCAAAGTACTGAAAAGTAATGAAAACCATTTTGAAAGTGAAAGTCACTCAGTCACGTCTGACTCTTGGCTATCCTACGGACTAGAGAGTCCATGGAATTCTCCAGGCCAGAATACTGAAGTGGGTTGCCTTTCCTTTCTCCAGGGGACCTTCCCAACCCAGGTCTCCTGCATTGCAGGCAGATTCTTTACCAGTTGAGCCACAAGGAAAGCCCAAGAATACCGGAGTGGACAGCCTATTCCTTCTTCAGGGGATCTTCCCAACCCAGGAATCGAACCAGGGTCTCCTGCATTGCAGGCAGATTCTTTACCGACTGAGCTATCAGGGAAGCTCATTTCAGAGATCACTTATTATGACAGTACTAGGTAAATAATAATTGTTATGACTTTGTTTGCAAGGATTCACCGAGTTAAGGGCTGTGCATTTGACATGAAGTCTCTCTTTATTCTAATGAACCTATCTATGATAGGTTTACAGAATAAACCTTCGCTTTACAGAATAAGACCCTGAGGATTCCAATGGGTAAGAAGCTTGCCAAGGGCTGGACAGTTCATAATCTCTTTAGAGGGATTCACACTAAAGTTTAGTTAACTTGAAAGCCTATGTCATTAGCTGTTTAAAAGTTATTTAATAAACATTCATCAAAGGTTCAGAAAAGAGTAAATAATATGTTAGCCTGCACAATAGTTCTAGGGTAAACAGTAATACAGTCAAACCCTGCCCCCAGCCCCCTTGCCCGAGGACCTTAACTCTGTACAAACTTATTAAAGGACAGGGGTTAGCCTGATCTATAAGGAAACAAGAAGTCCATATAAACAGAATGATAATACCTACATGCTCAACATTTAGAAATCTATTTCAAAGTAATATAAGAACCTAGCTGGAGGATTTAAAATGATCTTAAAATATATATAGTGTTCAAAGCCAATGCAAATTCTATCTGACAGATTACTAAAATGTTACTGTGGCTGTTGGTCTAAAAAGATATCTTTTAACCTCCAACATGACAGATGTTTTCACAAAGGAATTATTTTATTTAAGTAATCCAAACCTAACAGAACACCTATTAAACCCAAACCAGAATTGAATACACTAAAACCTGCCCAGACGAGATTGATTCAAACAGCTCAAGATCTTGCAAATAATCTTCCATAAACAAGAAATAAATGGCACAGCAGAATAGATGCATATCACTCTCTAATAAGAACGAATGAGCTCATCACAAATAAACAAAAATAAACCATCAAAAAATAGTCAATACTCTAAATATTAAAATGTTTGGAAGTAAACTTACAAAGACAGAGCTAGTATTTGTACACAAAGTATTCTTAAATATATACACACTGCATAAGATTAAAGCACACACACAAGGAAATTCCTCCAGGAAGGAAGAAGACTGACTGGGGGGAGCGGGGCAGGGGAGGGAGGAAAGACAGCTGACCCTTAAACAAGGAGGGGGTCAAGGGCGCTGATCCTCCACCCAGTCCAAAACTCCAGGTATAGCTTATGGTTGGCCCTCCATACCCATGGTTCCTCTGTATCCATGGTTCAGCATCTGTGGATTCAACCATATTCTCTGTTTTTAAAAACTCTGCATATAAGTGGACCTGCACAGACCAAACCCACATTATTCAAGAGTTGGTTGTAATTCTACCCATCACAGGTAATTAACAAAAATATAACAATAACACTGATAGAATTTATTTACTGACAGTCCAGTTCAGGTATTTAATCCTTGTAACAATGTAGCAGAAGAGTGGTAATAATTTTACAGAAAAGAAACAGCTACTTAACAGATATCTAGTGATGTGGCTAAGATTCCACAGCAAACCCAGATCTAGGATTCCAATGCTAGTGTACTCTGACCTAAAGCCTCCAGTTTCTTGGTATTATTGAAGTAAAGGGATCTTGACTTTGAGAAAAAATTATTCGGCTTATTATTTAGTTTTGAGGGAAATTAACAAGGTTATTTCAAGTATCAAAAGACATGATGCTTATCAAAGTGATCTGAAAACTGTAACACATAATGCAAATACAGGTTATTATTGCCTACTTAATACAAAGCCTAAATTGTGGTAACTGATTTACATGTATTTCATTGTAGAATGGATTTCAAGAATTTGTGAAACCTATATGATTCTAGAAATTAAAATGCAGATAACTAAAAAATTCTGAGTGCTACTCTGAATTATCATTACACATTTTATCAAATTATTTTCAAGAGAAAAAATGCTTCCATGGTACTGACCTCTTATCTTTCCCTTAAATATAGTGCAATCATTCACCAAACAAAAGGCATCATGGTAGAAAAAAGAAAAATACAAAGATAAGACATGATGATCACTGGATGCGCCAGTGAAATGCAAATTTATCATCTAAACAAGGGGAAACACTCAAAGACCTTCAGAAATGAGGAAGTTACTAGATTTTGGTACTAAAGTCTAACAATTTTCAAAATAAACTTTTAAGTGTAATGTGTTTTTTTGTTTAAATCATTTTAAAACAATAAAGATTAAGGGATGAAAATCAGAGATGAAATGTTCCCTAAAACTCATAGAAGGAATCTAACAATTTGCACAATTACTATTTCCAGACACCATGCTGGAGGCCCTGCACATGAAGCCCACACAATTCTCAGCATGCTGGGACAGGAATCAACGTCCCCTAGTACCTAGTACGTGGCAGACCTGAAATTTGATTGCAGGACTGCGGACTCTCAAAGGATTTGCCTCTTCTCCGAATTACCACACAACTGGCTTCTGTGAAATAAAACTCATATTTTATGGCAAGACAAGAAAAATTTAAACATAAAGATTTTTCTCTGCCCTTTGGCCTCCTCTGCCCCCTCTTCTGTGCAGCGTGTACCTGCACCACGCATCGACCAAACCTCCCTCCGGCAGAAATACCCGCTCAGCCGTAAGAGCAGCATTCTAGCTTCAACAAGACAACTCCTCAAAAAGATAACCTTCCTTCTTAATCTTGCAAAGGGCCACACTGACCCATGGCCCACTACCTGCTTTGTAAGCTTAGATCTGGACTGTGTAAACTGTCAATAATACATCATTTAATACATAGCCCTCTGTCTCAAAAACGTATACAACTATGCTCTGGCCTCTCATAGGCAGAACAGTTCCCAGAACTTTCCAAGAGGCTATTCTCAGATTATAATCCACAATTTGGCTCAAAAAAAATTTTAGATTGACTGATCAATTTTTGCTGACACTTAAAAACCTCCTAAACCAACAGATAACAAATTAAATTCCACCTCCAACATATGAACAGAATTTTAGAGGACGAGTCAGTCAACTTTACTCATTGAATGTTCACTGTTTACTGAGAAACACAACAGAAGCAACAGAGAAGATCAAGACATGAAAGTGTAACAGTCTGTATCAATTCCAGCATGCTTCTACACACAGTGTGGAGAAAGTAATCACTCAGGGCTCGGGGGCCCATGGTTTTATCAGCCCTAAGTTAATATTGGCTAATTTCTATTCACTCACTTTCATCTGGTAGTAAGAAAAGTTCTGAAATAAGTTTTTATTGAAACCGGGTGCAAAGAAATGTCTCAGTTTCTACTTAAATCACCCAAAAAAGGCAGAAAAATGAACCCAAATGACAGAGAAAAAAGAAGCTAGGCGTTCTGCCATCCCAAATAGACCAGTCCCTTGGCTCTTCCAAATGATCCAGGATTACTCCTAATATATCCCAACGCATTTGTCAAATGAAGATTCAGTAAACCCCCAGACTAAGTGAAGACAACAATACATTAGGTTAATTCAAGTTAATAATGACTCAAGTCAATAACTATTGGGAAGAGGAATGGGAATAACTACTAAAGATTGGGAAAAAAAGGAAAATCTACTTTTTAGTTACACCTGCCTAAGGGTTAAACCACATTTCTCACTTTTAATTGCAAACATCATTAAGTATACTGCAAAAGACCAGCTATCTTAAACAATTATCAGGCTCCAGAGGTCACCAATTAGAACCCTGCAAGGATTTGAATTAAAAAAAGGTTTTATGATTAGGTGAAGTAATGATCCAAGAAAGAGATTAGTTCTGTTCAAACTGCACTCATTATAAAACCCATTTCCTTTGTGTGAAGATTCAATGTCTTTCTCATTTATCCCGCTGGCATTATCACACTTTGAGATAGAAATATGACTGTACTAATGATATTCTATAACAACCATATAATACAAGCATTTTGCTCTCTATTACTTTCATATCTAATAAGATTACCAATGAATATTTTCTATTGGTTAAATGTACAATAATACTAACTCTGTAGGTGCGACAGACTGTGCAAAATAAATTCAAAGCAGGATACAATCATGCTTTGGCTATACATTTTTAGGTTAGCTTCAGAATCATAACTGGTCCTATTTATGCAGCAGAGAGTCAGAATAATCAGAGGGAAATAATCCTTAAGACATTAAATCATGTTTTCATATAACAATTATTTACAGGTTCGCTTTTATAAAAGTAATTCTAAAAATAAATAGCATGATCAGGATTGCAATCAGATCCCCAGGAACATCAACTCTGATGACGTTTGAAGCCATATTGACAAAATCATGAGAGCTATGCTAGAATAATGAACACCACTAAAAAAGAAAAAAAAAAGTGCAGCTTAATATGAGTTTAAAACATACAAGGTGCCTCAAATATTATATTTCCCTCATAACTCAATGTTGTTCTAAGGTATCTAGAAACTGCCAAACAAGCATAAAACACTTTTTAAAAACAAAATACAATTACAGAAGGAACATTTTTTGTCACTCATATTTAGTCATCATAGAAAGTTAAGACACTGGCAAACAATCCAGCAGTGCACATTAAAAGTCACAGCCTCCGAGGACAGGAAATGTCTACATTTGTCTACTACACCTACAAGTACTGAAAACGAGGACACCTTCCCACATCGATTTCAAGTCAGGATGTGTTATCTGTACTAGGTCATTCTCCAGTCATATTTTATTTTCCTTCTCCTTATGAGTCAGATGCTGTCTCTTCACAGAGGACATTCCCACTGGAGGTTTTCTCAAAGGGATTTGTCAAGTTAGGTACAGATCTTCACATTTGAGACCAAGCTGTACATTAAAATCATTTAGGAACTTATAGAAAAATAACTACACTAAGGTCCGTCAACAGCATTCCTCTGTTCAACCATCAAGTACCTGGTTAAGCAATCATGTATTCTAGTGGGTTCCACTTGTCAAATCTACTGACAACGGACTCATCTATTTTAAGGCTAAATATACAGCTAACTTTTAATGTCACGAAACTGCACCACATGGACAAACGAGACAGAATCAAAGGATAAACACAGAGCATTACTCTAGCTAAAACTAATGACAAGTATCTCAGGTTGATGTCTGACTGCCCTCTATTCTCTTTTCTTAAACACAGAGGTCAGATAATTTATTGATCTATTCTGTGAGTCTCAGTGAACTCCGGGAGTTGGTGATGGACAGGGAGGCCTGGCGTGCTGCGATTCATGGGGTCGCAAAGAGTCGGACACGACTGAGCGACAGATCTGATCTGATCTGATCTGATGAATGAGTAACAAACTAAGATGAGAACACAGAGACTAACAACATGGCCAGGAATCCAGAAAAGTGTTCCCTAGATTTTCAAGAATTTACCAGTTTTCAAGCAACAATGGTGATTGGCTCACCAACGGGCCACAGTCCATAATCAGATATACAATTAATGTTAGGTATCACCATTTCATCAGGGAAGGGGGACGAGAGAAAGATTGAGGAGAAAAGATGTCTAAAGGGGCTCTGTAAGAGAGAAAATAATGAAAACCAAGTTGAAAAGTTCCGTTCAAGACAAAAACAAAACCAACTGAAATAACAGAAATGGCCACCCTGAAGGGTAAAGGACTGAGGAGAGAATCACTGACTCGCATACAATTATTTCTGTATGTCATGCAAAAGAGGGATTAGATTTGGTCAGGATTAAGGCCAGTGACATAGCATTAATATTGAAAGAAAGAGAGAAAGGAGCTACCATTCATTTTAGAGATGAAGATTTTAAAAATAACATTTTCCAAAGATGGAATCTAAAGATGGCTATCTTGAAGGAATTTTAAGTTCATCCATAGAGGCCTGACCAGCAGGCTGGACCCACCTGACAGGAACATTATAGAAAGGATTCAATCACCTGACGGCAAGCTAAACTTGAAGGTTCCTTTCAAGCCTGAGATTTGCATACATCCCTATCATTTGTCTCACTGACTAGCTCTCATAAACACAAAACTGTGTTATTAATCATCACATGCCCAGTACTGAGGTCTGCATCATGAATATAACATGCATTCAAAAAATATTTGTTTAGTGAATGAGAGTGAATGATGATATTCTTCATGGAAAAGCACAGTAAGATTTGATGAACCTTTAAGAATACCCAGCGTCTGAATTAAGCAAAACGAAAGTCATCTATCTGCCTTTCATTTTCCTAAACAAACCATCTCTGCCAGTTACTAAGCACCATCTCTCAGCTCCATACACACCCATCAAGAATGCTGGACAGGGAACTCGCAAGCCCTGCTTCTCTGCTGCCTGGGGCTCCCACTAGGTTCTGCATCTGGGAGGCCAGAACAGGGTGCCATCCCTTCCGTTTGCTCCAGTTCCTGGCAGCGTACAGAATAGAGTTTCCAAAATTCTGGCTATGACTCATTTTTCACACTCACACACCCCAGCCCCAGTCTTTGCACCAGGTCAGCAAGCCAGGACCCCCTGCTCTGAGGCGTGAGTCACTGGACTTAACGGGTCTTGGTCCCAGCTCCATGGAGCATTTCCTCCCAAATGTCTTCCCTTTGTTCCTCCAGCCCTGGTGGTTCTGGCTCAAGGCAGAGCCCGTGTTACTATTTCTGTGTCCTTTCAGTATCCCTCATTTGCTTTTTCAGTCATCGAGTACTTCCCTAACCAATCCTTTCTATCAGATCTCCTTTGTTACAACGCCTGCTATGATTTCTGCTCTCCCTACGGACACACCACCTTGATGAGTTCCCAGAAATACCAAGGACAATGCTGGACATCTCAGGACTCTGTGCCAGGTGCCATGCTAGGCCCCCACCGGCCACAGAGTGGTGAGTGAAGCACAGTGAGGTGGCAGGAGGACACAGGCTGGGGACAGTCCCAGCCTGACCACTAGTGGGCCTCTGGCAAGTCACTAGCTTCGCTGAGCCCTCCTCTCTTCATCTGTAAAAACAGCAGAGCCCACGTTTGTGTGACCCAGCCCCAACTCTGGGGGCCGGAAGTCACTAATCTAACAGTATCAGCATCTTCTAATTCGATGCTTCTAGTTCAATATCACTTGGAAGGCCAAATAAACATCTTCAGACCAGTGATTTATGAATGGTAAGAAGGCTTCCTGGCAGCATCTCTTCACCTGCTGAGAGCGCTTTCTTGCTTGCTCCCTCTGTCTCGGGGGTGGGGGCTGCTGTGTAACTGAAGAAGTGCGGGTGGCCTGTTATTCCCCACCCCACCTCCACATATACCATAACCATCACCATCAGAGTCTGGGAAACCGGCATCTCCATAATGACATTAGCATAGATGGTCTCTATACAATGGAGCCATAATGAATATCCTGGAGGCTGAATTATCTGAGCTACATCTCTGATTTCCCCTGTGAAAAGCACAGGAAGACAATACAACCCAGGACTATTCGGCAGGTGATGTTTACCTTGTGAGGCAGACCTATCAACGTCCTAATCTGAGAAGCACAGAGTAAATGTCTATGAATATATAACCATTCAACACACTATTCAGAGGAAAAAGTGTTTATCATCTGCAAAACATTTGCTATTCCAAGAACTAATTAAGTTTACAAACTGTGTTGTGAATACCAGAAGGCAGTAGACATACAAATCATATTGTTAATTATGCCTCTGACAAAGAAACTATTCCAGGTATTACATACAAATGCTACAACCAGCCAAGTCCTTTACATTCCATGATCTCAAGCTCAGGAACAAATGAAGCCAAAACATGAGTAAAAATGAATATAAAATTAAGTTGCTTAGAGGAAAGTTCAAAAATAGCCCTAAGTGACTACTTAATTGCGTTATTCTGTCACCGTTTTTCCTCATGGCCCTCCCAGAGCAGCCCACTAACCCACAGCCTCCAGACGAGCACAACTGTCTAGCTTTTTGATATCTGCATTGAGAGAGTATAAATTAATGATAACATGGGGAGAAAAGAGCTTAATTTAGTGAGACTTTAAGTGATAAAAAACATGGGTTCAAATCACAGACCAGCACTTACAATTGACACTGGGAAAAAAATCAGCAAGTCACAGGGCTCTCAGCCCCGGGCCATCAGTTAGGGACACTGACACCCACGAAGGGTCGCAGGGATTCATGGTACACCTCAGGCACTCTGTCTCAACACATGCACAGCAGATTCCAACCTCCTGCATACTCCAGACTTCAGTACATTAATGCGTACAAAGGCATATATGAAGAGAGGGCTAATAAAACTGTAATGAATATTTAAATATTAATATAACAAAAACAAAGATCATCAGAAGAGATCAGAGTCACAGTCGTCTAGATTCTCTTGTAGTGAGAAAGCTGATCGGTTGTGGTCCTGCCGCCCCTGGACAGGGTCTGGGCACTGCTTACCAAATTAGGGGCACACTGAACAAGGAGTCAGTCGGAAGGTCTTCAGGTGAGCTATCTATCCTCTCTGAAACTCTACTTTCTCCCTTAGTTGAGGTGGAAATGAAATGAGACCATGGGGAAAAAAATTCACAACCAGAAAGAGTTATGCAAATACCAGAAGAATCAGAGCAAGGGCCCCAGGAGCTTCCTGTGCGGGCTGGTGGGACGTGGGGATGGGGGTCCATCCAAGCAGGAGAAGAAGCCGCAGGAAGGTGGGAGTGTCTAGTGACACATCTGAGAAGGTGGAGAGACTGGAGACAGACTGGGAAGGACTTCTGATGCTGCACTGAGTGAGCAGTTGCGTTACGTCAGGACTGGAAGAGTCATTGATACAGGGCAGGAGCGGAAGAGATTCAGAGTTCAGAAAGAGAGAAACTGCATTGTACGGCAACGCCCCAGGGCCATTCCATTGAAACTGATGACTCAGTGTCCATAGCTGTTTGTGCAACTTTCATAAACAAAGATGCCACGTAAAGGCTGCACAGAAACGAAAAAACATGATAAAGAAAAAGTGGATCTCGAGACCCTCTACAGGCCTCTGTAACTGCCTACATCAAAAGAGTGAAGCAAATTTTAAAACTTCAATACTTCATGCAAAAAGTGCAAAATGTGCTGGTATGAGTTTCAGTGAAAAAACTCACACATTATAATGTTAAATATAAGGCTGTAGGCTGAAGACTGAAAAACATGAGAATTACTACACAACAGCACCCACAATGCCTTCCTGTAGAGTCACTTTACTCTGAGACTAAAAATTAAGACATTAAAAAAAAATTCTGTTATATAACATCTATGAAAGAACCAAAAACCCCTACATTACAACTTTTCTACAAAACAGAAAGAACACAAGTGACAAGCTTTATACCTTTGGTAAACATGATTAACTCCAACTAGTAAAGCAGATATAAATCTTATTGAAAGATGGATAAAAACCTGTGACTTCATATTTCTTTTCCTCAGGTCTACTTCTAGCTTAAATCTGTTGAATTCATGCCTACCTACTTCCTTCAAATGCAATCAGATTTCTTAAACACTCTTTATACCTTTTAAGCTTCTTCCTCAATTGCTACATTTGTTTCTTAAAGAAATTATTTTTACAAGTCACAGAAATTATATATTAAAAAAAAAACTGTGCCTGAAACAAGAACCAACAATGATAAGAATAGTGACTGATATTTTATGTGGACTTACAAAAGTCTGAATGCCAAGGCATCAAAACTTTCTGTATTCTCATAAGTCACCAGCTGCATATAACAAAGACCCTAAATTCTAAGAAAGAAAAAATTACAAAAAAATAAAAAAGGTGGGGGGGAGCTCAGAATTAAGCCAGTGCCATTATTGGTTTTTCTTTTTTTTAATAAAATGTCTGCTCAGCCAGAGATGGGAGTCAGCATTTACTGAGAGCCTCCTGAAGCACAGACAAACATTTTTGGTACTTTTAAATACACTGTTTTCTTCGAGGGAGGCAGAAAAACAAAGGAGGGTCTTATCTTGTCTATGGAACTGGTAAGTGAAAGCACTAGATATTGCATCCACATGTGATAAAGTGTGATACACTTAATACAAGCTGCCACTAACTCCTGGATGATCATTTTACTCACCTTTGCAATGCATTCACCCCCTGCTACCTGGCAGCATCAACCATACTGTTTGAAAGTGAAAGTGAAGTCACTCAGTCATGTCCAACTCTTTGCGACCCCATGGACTGCAGCCCACCAGGCTCCTCCATCCATGGAATCTTCTAGGCAAGAGTACTGGAGTGGTTTACGTCTGTCTTAATCATGGCTGAATTTCAGCACTCAGGACAGCGCCTCACACATGGCAAGTACAAAATGAATAAAGCAATGTAACTGTAAGACGTGAGTTCCCTGTTGATTTTGCCATGAACTATTAAACGACCTTGACCAAACTATTAAAAGTTCTCAGAATTTTATTCCATTTCTTCTAGGAATTATTTTCCAAGCTCTCTCTTTCCAGCCCAGCCCAGCCCAGCCCAGGTCAACAACAGGTAACTAACTGCCTTCTGAGAAGAAGATGGGGTGGACTTCTGCTTCCTTTTCAGACAATTCCTCTTCTGAGTGGTCTTTCTCCTTCCCATTTCAATATCTGCTTCTCTAATCGTCTATCAACCCTATGAACCCCTCAAACCCTCTGACAAATTCAAGTTTTGTTGGTCAGCCTGGGTCAGTTTCCATTCTTTGAAAACAAAAGACTCTGAGTGACATAGTGGGAAGCAAAATCTCCTCCACATTGTAGTGTTTCAAGATTACTTCTTTTCATGTAACCCATTAAAAAAAAAAAAAAAAAAAGGCTTTAGTCAAACTACTACCAGATCCTGCCTGCCTTATCAATACCTCACAGTTGCATTTCTTCCCCATCACCAGAGCTCTACTTCTGCCTAAACTTCCATCTCATCTTGAAATCCTTTTGTCTGTGTTTCTAGGGTTAAGTCTCACCTTCCTGAGCAACTGCAGTGATTTTCCAGAATCAACGGTGCATTTAGAGACATGTAGTAGCATTAAGTATGAGAATATGATTTTGTACTTAAAAAATCCATCAAATGATAGTTTTAATTCTATCATAGAACTATACAAAGATAAAGTTTAAGTGTAGCATTTCTTTTTCATTTTAACCTTGTGGCAGCATGAAGGGGATAAGAACTCTAGGAGGGGAGGAGAAAAAAATAAAAGGAAACTATTTAAAGAATATTTTTTCCTTGCCATCTAATATAAAAAGCCTCTTTGATCAAATAAAATCCAGAGTAAATCTCCTCCCTCCAGGCAAGGTTAAAAACTCAGCAAGAGAATGTAAGTAAGATAAATGAGTTTCAGGCACTGTGATGTGTTCCTAGAGTAAAAATTAATAATTTTTAAAATCTAAGATGTATAGATACTACACACTAACAAAAGTATGACCTGCTGGCTATAGCCTCTATCTCAAATTTTGTATCTTCAGAAATAGGAAATCATAATGAAATCAAAGTTACAGATAAGAGCAGCAATTTCCTTTTTGTATAGATAAAGAAACATACACACATACAGCCAAGTATTTGGAAATTTTAATAGCATGAAAGTAGATCAGTAGAAATACTGATTTAACAATAAGAAGAAGGAGACTTAATTTTATCTCCAATACAGAAACCCACACAACTTTGGTCAAATTACTTAATCTTTGACACTGTCTTTTAATTGGCAACATGTAGGTCATGACGGGCTTTCCTGGTGGCTCAGAGGGTGAAGACTCTGCCTGCAATGTGGGAGACCTGGGTTCGATCCCTGGTCAGGAAGATCCCCTGGAGAAGGGCATGGCAACCCACTCCAATATCCTTATCTGGAGAATCCCACGGATAGAGGATCCTGGCGGCCTACAGTCCATGGAGTCACAAGAGTCAGACATGACCGGGCACAGCACAGATCATGATGCCTTAATATGCAGAATAGTAACAAAACAGAAAACAAATATAAACAAGTCGAACAGGCAGTAGATATTTATGTTAATTACTTATTTATACTGCTATAATATTTCATTTAGGCACATCTAAGGTGACACCCTTTCCTCCCAAAAAGACACTGTAAACATCAACCTCTCTCATCCACAAAGCTCTTTGCTTTCTTCCAACTCCTTTGCCTGCACGGTTGAGTGCCTGCCCACTAGAACAGGCATCAAAACTGACTTGTGGTTGTAGGGTAAGAGAAATAGGAAAACCAAGTAGATTCTAAAAAGAAAGCACAGTGAACAGAAGCGTTGGGAAATGGATCTACCCCAAGCGTATGATGATGAGGCTCCTGTCAAACACCCAGAGGTGTCCAGCACGGAAGGAGACAGGTGTGCAGGAGCCCTCACTGTGACAGTGGCACCTTTTACTCAGGAGCCTTCTCCGAGCTCCAGACCATGTGCCTGGGGGCAGATTAATGTCTGTCTTTCCTCTTCCTTATCCTCTACACCTCAGGGTAAACGCTCAATATATTTAAGATGACTAAGTGATTAACAAGTGTACTTATATCCAAAACAAACAACAGAAGAAGCAAACAAGCATAACCCTTACTTACTCCTTCAACATAATTTTCATTCACGTAAGTATGAAACGTCTTTTGCATGCCAGGGACTCTGCCGGCTGCAGAGTTCTTCCAGAAACAAGACAGACAGAGAAAGGTGATCACGAAACGTAGCAGAGCAGCAAAGGCAGGCATCAGGGAGATAATTACAGCAAAGGGTGATGAGTCCTCGGGTACGGGATGCACAGACTATGAAAGACAAGCCCCAAAGCCTGACGGAGTCCATCGCAGGGTCAGAGGTGGACAGACAAGCTAAGACTTGTTGAGAGGTTTTCAGTACAAGAATTACATGCTCAGATCTGGCTGTTACAAGATCTCACTGGCCATCCTAGATGGATAGTCTGCCGGGGATAAGCAACTTCAGTAGGGCAGATGGACCACTTAGGAAATGGCTGCTGAGACGTTTCTTAATGACTAACAGCTCTCTTTACCAACCCCCCAAAATTCCCAAAGAAAGCGTGTTTTATGTACTGTGGTTTCAATGTCTCAGAGCAACGCAATACAGACAGAACATAATCAGGGTCTTCTCATCTTTGAGTTTGTGAACATCTTGAAGCCAATTCATTCCCTTCATACAGAGCCATGAAATACGCTTCAATGAACACATGAGTCTAAGAATCAAACCACAAACACAGCATAGCATAAAGAAGATAGTTTCACTGCACCTGGTGATTCGGAGGACTTACTATCACATGTTAATCATTTGACAGTGACCTGATTACTAACAGAATAATAATATATTTTTGAGAAGTTGCACAGGATAGTACAAAACAAATGGCCAATTTCTAGCCGTGTGACCTCAGATAAGTTACTTTTTCACTTGGTTACAACTTTACTCATTTTAAAAGATGGAGAAAATACTACCTACTTTTCATGACTATTGAGTAAAAGTAAGTTCAGTGTATAAAGGAACACCTACTATTTGAGGGGAAAAAATTACCTACTAATACAGTATCCGACAGCAGATGTTAATAAATGCTGCTTTCATAGGCATTTACATTAAAACATCAACTTCTTCCAGTGGGTCACTTCATTTGTATAGACTTGGCCTAATAACCTTACAAGTCTTGTTTCTTTCATTCCCTCTCCCAGCCCAAGAAAAGAGCCTCCATATGTGCAGCTTCCTATACAGTAACAGACCACAAGACAAGCACTTATACTAAAGGTAGCAAGGCTGAATCATACAGAAAGGAAATGTTTAAAAACCTGGAAGCCTTCAAAACAACCACTAAAATGGAGCAGTAAGTAGGAGGAAAAAGTAGGCAGGAGGCATGCTGCTAAGGTCTTGAGAAATACCCTCTTCTCAGAAACACCCATATACCCCTACCACCAGGACACGGGGGCACCTCTGCCACATCACTGGAGGCAGCACAGTGGGTTTTCTGAAGCCCCCAAAGGGCACTGACAGCCAAGTGTGGGAGTGAAGTAGGCAAGTCCTACCTGGACCGTGCTGCTGTGCACGAGAGAGCAGCATGTCCTACTGGAACCGCCTGTGCTCATCACAGTTCAAATAACGCAGACAGTGGCGATTTCTCCGCTACTCCTCCCTTGGAGAGATGCGAGCCAAATTCATTCATCTTGAATCTGGGCTCACTCCTCTGACTCAGCCAACAGAATGCAGTGGAAGTGACACCCCAGGACTTCTTAGGAAGCACTGCAGGTCCTGCTCGGCCTCTTGACGTGCTCTCCCTCCCTTTGGGAACTGCTATCCGGAGCTCTAAGAAGCCTGTGGCGTGCATGACGAGGCTATAAGCCAGCTAGACGGCCCACAGCTCGGGCTAAGCTCTCAGCTGAGGTCCCAGCACCAAGGGCTGCCCTGCCAGCTGCGGGAGGGAACCTCCTGGGCGCCCAGGCTTCAGGTGACTGCAGCCCCAGCCTCCCACCTGCTGCCACACAAGAACCGCTCAGCGGGGCCCAGGCACTCACTCACACAACACACTGCTCTGGACCACTTCAAGGCTGGGGTGGCTGATGACACAGCCACAGAGAACAGACACACTGACCAGGGTGTGCAGATGTCAAGTTGAGGAATATCACCAGGCAGTCACTTGCCTCAGTATTAACTGGCCTTCTCCAACTTCAACATGGCCAACGTTTACTTTTTCTAAAACCGTGGTATGTGTGCTTTAAATACTTCTGAAGAGTTTCCTTCAATTCCTTGGTCTATCTTCTTCACAAGCATTTTTTCTTTTTCAGTCTGACCTTTCCATTTCCCTGCAGTTTTCCAATTTCTGCTAATAGAGATCAATGGCTAAGCATGGCCCTCAGCTGGGGGTGCAATGCCAGCTTTCCCCGCCCTGGCCCTGAGCATATCCACAGAGTCTACTCTCCCCGGTGAAGTGAGTGAGGGGGTCACTCAGTTGTGTCCGACTCTTTGTGACCCCATGGACTACACAGTCCACGGAATTCTCCAGGCCAGAATACCGGAATGGGTAGCCTTTCCCTTCTCCAGGGGATCTTCCTGACCCAGGAATTGAACCAGGGTCTCCTGAATTGCAGGCGGATTCTTTACCAGCTGAGCCACAGTTCTCCACAGCACATATGTACATTTCAACTATACATCCCAAAATATTAAAAATACCATACATCTACACTTAAAACACAAGTAACAATTACGTCTACCTCACAGTGACTCATTCCCCAAATTCTCTAATCATCTTCCTGGAGGCAAAAAATAGGCTTTTTCACACACTGCCCTCCTCCTGACATTCGCACCCATTCATCCAGCTACAGTGACTGCCCAGGTGCCAGGCCTGGGCTCCAGCCAGGAAACAGGGCATTATAAAACAGCCCCTGAGCACACGGAATTCAACCCTGGTAGAATAAACAGACTTGCAATGGAAAACTGAAAGTGTTAGTTGCTCAGTTGTGTCTGATTCTTTGCAACCCCATGAACTCAATGAACCACCCCCGCCAGGCTCCTCTGTCCATGCGATTCTCCAGGCCAGAATACTGGAGGGTAGCCATTCCCTTCTCCAGGGGATCTTCCTAACCCAGGGATCGAACCCAGGTCTCCTGTACCGCAGACAAATTCTTTACCCTCTGAGCCAGCTGGCCCAAATCAGAGTATAGTATGATAAGGGAAAATATGGAAATCACAAAGGACCCACAAACACCATGAAGAAAATGGAGTTTAATTGCTGTTTATCAACACAAATTCAGTGAGGAGACAACACCACCTTTCTGATTGTTATCACATACTAACCCTAAAGAGCAGGTATCAATGAAATTACAAATGTACAATTGAAGAGGAAAAAAAATAAATAAAACCAAAATCTACTTCTTTTAAAAGCTCAGTAAAATTGATAAGCCCCTAGCCAGAGTGAGAAAAAGAGTGAAGATATACTACTAACACCAGGAATAAGAGTGACATCACCACAGATCCTACCATTATTAAAAGAATAAAGAAATGTAACCCAACAGTTCTATATCAATAAATTCGATACTTCAGATGCAATGGACAGTTTCCTTATAAGACACAAAACTACCAAAGATCACTCAAGAAGAAAAAGGCAACATAAATAAGCCTTTACCTATTAAATAAACTTAATTCATAGATTCATAAATTGGTGACTGTGGGTGGAGAAAGCGTACAGTAGATTTTACAACATATCCTTTAAAAAATTAGTGATTTTTCCTGTTATCAAAATTCTCAAAATGTGCAAAAAAATTTAAAACACACTTTATTACATTAGAATAGCAGTTTATAGAATAAGCAGTTACTAAATTGACAAGCAGAACAACATCAAACAACATGTTAATAGTTATTGGTCAAGAAACTTATTCACGGAACAAACTTTTGTACATCTTCTGGCAAAAGTACAAAGCATTACTGTAGGTGTGAACCATGGTCTCAAAAACCCGGGAGCTTTCCATCTCTTTAGTCTTAGGATCCCTTTTGACTTGGACTCATACAAATTTTTAAGAATGTCAGAGAGTTTTTTTATTTATGTGTTATATAATCCATCAATATTTACCATATTCTTGCAGAGATGAAGGAGACATGGGTTTGATCCCTGGGTCGGGAAGATCCCGGAGAAGGAAATGGCTACCACTACAGTATTCCTGCCTGGAGAATCCTGTGGACAGAGGAACCTGGCAGGCTATACAGTCCACAGAGTCCAACAGGACTGAGCAAATGAACATGCATGCACAAATTAAAACTGAGAAATTTTTAAAATTAATTTTAAAATAATTATTTTAAAAAATAAAATAATTATTTGGTTCTAAAACATCAGTCATAATAAGTATGTGTACCAACGATACAAATATTAGATTTTATATAGGGTCAAATGCTAGTCACCATTTTTCAATGCTATTTTTGTCATTGCCTATTTTAATAATCTGTATTTAAACCTAAAAGTATTATTAAGCAATAATACCTTTTAAAAAGCCAATAAAATTTTTTAAATTGGCTTTTTAAAAATCCAATAAAAAAATAAAGAACAGTTCTCTATCATTCATGACTAACACTGGCAGACGGTGAAGTTCAGAATTTCAATCCCTGGTAACAGTTCCTTTTCTAAACAATGTACCTCAGTCTGCTCCTTGGCTTTCCTCGTAACACCTGACTACCCAGTGCCTTGTATTACTCACTCACTTTCATATTATTAATCTTTTCAAACCTAATGATATAAAAAATGCTGCAAGCCACACCTGTGTTTCAATAACTCTAACAGTACCAGTGATGGCACTCTGCCTTTGTGTTACATTGACCGTTTACAAACTGAAGAGTCTCTCATGTCTTCCAGTTGATCTTACTCTGCACCATCATCTCACCACTTTAAAGAGGAGGACACAGAGCAGGAAGTCATTTGTCTGAGGTCACAGGGTTCAAAGAAAGGCTCTACATCACCAGCATCCATGGAGGGTTTAAATAAAGGCTCTTCTTTAAATAAAAGCTCTTGTTGCTGTTACATCAGCAACATCCATGCAGGTATACAGGGAAGAAGGGCAGGCCTTTCCCTCCAGGTACCATTTCTTGAACAGAACACTGCACTGAACAAAGAGCAGTCTACTTCTTAAGGTCTAAAGTTGCAAAACCAAACCGTAGACAACTTTTGTCAAAAGAAAGGGACACTGGACAGACGTGCCCTTATTCACAGCTGGAGGCGGGGTCAAAACAGCTGCTGGCCTTGGATGAGAAGGCCTGCTCCCTCCACATGTAGATACAGATCCGTGGTTTCTCTCCTCCAAGGAAGAATCCCGGTCTTTCCCAGATACACAGGGTCCTTCCAATGCATCTGGAGGGATTAAGACTATGATAAGCACTCTGTAACCAGGAAATGGTAAAGTGTTTCTGTATCTACAACACACGTCATTTATTCCACAAGTCTCTGAAGCCCACTATGTGCTCCGACACCAACAGTGACCAGAGACACATCACATGCCTTGCTGGACCTTACATGTTAACGTTAAACATATTAATCACCACTGACAAATGACGTTAAATGATACATATACTCAAGACATTATGTGAAAATATTTAATTTAAAATGTTGAGAAAAACAGAAGAGAAACAAAGATTATAGAAGGGAAATTTATTTTACATAGGTCTAAAGTTCAAGGTCGGGGCTTCCCAGGTGGCACTAGTGGTAAAGAACGTGCTTGCCAACGCAGGAGACCTGGGTTGGATCCCTGGGTCAGGAAGATCCCCTGGAGGAGGAAACAGCTACCCATGTTCCAGTATTCTTCCTGGGAAATCCCAAGAGCAGAGAAGCCTGGTGGGCTACAGTCCATGGGGCCACAAAGACTTGGACACGACTGAGTGAGCACACACTTGATGCTCAATGTTAAAATACCAGACAGAAAAGAAAAGTCATTTTTTTTCCAAACAGATGAGCTCGAACTGGCCTCTTTTAGAAAAAGAGAGAAAATAAAAGAGCAGAATCAAAATGGTGTCTTTCATCAGAGATGCTTTTGGAAATGAGTATTTTTGTGTGATATTATTCATGTTTGATCAGATCTGATTACAGTATTTCTGCAAATCAATTTCTGTCACAGTTAAGCATGCCAACTTATAAATGAATATATACTGTATAAGAATGGGTTTTGCTACAGAAGTAAACTGTCAACTGTTATTATTCAAATTGTGCTCATACACTGGGAACACCTGGGAGACAAAGCACAGGACACACATGCCTAAGTATGCACAGCTTATATATAAACAACTGTTACATTCCTTTTCAATGGAGCTGAGAAAGCTGTTCAAGTCACGTTGGAGGGACCTGGGCTTGAGCACTTCCTGCCACTTGACTACAATATAACTCAGGGCAAGCTACTGAACCTCTCTGAGCTTCAGTCTTGTCACTTAGACAATGGAGACCACATCCACTCTGACTACTAACAAATCTCTAATTTCTGGAGGAGTCTAAACTTCCCCAATCTGCTCTTGACCCACCAACAGGAGCTCGGACAAGGGGTAGCGAAGTGGACTCTGGCAGACAAAATGAGGCCACCACCCATTTACTGTTCACCCATCCAAATGCCTCTGCTCTCGTAAAGCTTGGCTTCTGTGGAAGGTAC
Organism: Bos javanicus; assembly: GCF_032452875.1. NCBI lineage: Eukaryota > Metazoa > Chordata > Mammalia > Artiodactyla > Bovidae > Bos > Bos javanicus. The sequence continues at coordinate 6,360,711 of NC_083881.1, forward strand.
GACGCTCCAGAGAGCAAAATAAAGGATCATAAGCAGTACTGGAGAGGGGCTTGGGTCCATCAACCACAGTCACATTGCTTGCTTCTCCCACGGGAGGCCCACAGGCTGGCAATGTGCCGGAGAGCCTTGGCACTGTGCGCATGTCACCCCTGGAAAGCTAACGGGGGATCAAATGGAGCACACAGACCAGGCTTCTTGGACACGCTGCTCTCTACACCCCTGGATCCCCGGTCCAGGACCGCAAAAGTCAAGCAAAAACAACACAGAGCACTCAGAAGCTAAGGTCTTTGGCAGGAACAGGAGGATATATTTCAAAGGCCTAGGCAAATGAAGAAAATATACAGATGAAGGATGCTACTCAATCCTACTTACCTCATCAAGCTATTAAGAGGCTTAGTGAAGCAACACATGAAAATCTTGGTAAGAGAACCGTAAAGTGACCCACAAAGGCCACCATCATCATTACTACTACCTTTACCATCACTATTTAGTTCTGCTTGTGCTTGATATCACCAAGGAACAGCTAATATTCAAGGGATTAACTTCACCCAAAAAGATGAAGCTACCATATGAAATCTCACATAAAACAAATAATTTCCTACAATAAACAAAACAAGAGTTTAGACGAGAACTAAACCCTCGGTACTGAAGACTAAATAACCAGTCAGAAAATGAATTCCTATTATCTCCATGCAAGCTGGCCATCAGAGCATCTGATGTGACAACAGGTGGCAGCCACTCCTCCCACTGACGTGCCAGACCTCCCGCCTCAAAACCTCGGCTTCTCTGGCTGCAATCCCTTCTCCACCGGGAGATAACTGGCGCTGGGTCGCCCTTCAAGGGTAAAGAGCATCATCTGTGTAATTCTCCTCATTCCATTCAGGTTAATGCACCGCTTTCCTATCAGCGCCGCCAGGGCACCATCGGCATTCATTCGTCCACTTCTCTCACTGAATGCCGACGTGCCAGCCACCCTGACAGGCGCTGGGGACACAGTAGCAAGCAGACCACATGCTGTGTGCATGGAGTTTACACTCTAGGAGGGAGATGGACAGTAAACGTATCACCTGCCAGACGGAGAGGGATGCTCCGAAGAAAGGGCACTGAGGGGGGGACCTCTCCCCACTTGTGCAGTTTATCCCACTGCACAGTCTGGCAGATGTGGCTCCTTCTTTCTTATTCGTTGCCACCTCCCCAGCGGTTAGCACAACGCTTTGACAAATACAAATTGTAATAATAATAATAATAATAATAAAAACCTTAATACAGAAGCTGCCATTAATTGAATGTTCCCACCCACCATGTAATAAATGCTTTATGTATGTTAGCAGATCTTCGCAACAGGCCTTGGAGGTAGTGTATTTACAGTTTCCACAATTTATTCTGGAAATTTAGGTACTGAAGGGTTAAATTACTTGCTGCTGGCTCTGTGCCCAGCACACAATCGTCTATATTCAGAGTAGGAATCTTCCGTCCTCGGGTTTGGTGCTGTGCCGCAATGCGAGTATAATACAGTAATTACTGGTTTGAGCAGACAACATTTTCAGATAGGTCTGACCATTGTACCACATTTAAAATATAACCAGCAACTTTCAAACATGAGCCAGGTGGAAAGGGGATTTGACTAGTTAATATCTGCGCCTTGACCTTTCTTTTTATTGGACAGGGTTACAAAGTTAGGGAAACAGAGAAAGAAAGGGAGGAAAGAGACTCAATGTCTAGGAATGTTACGGAGAAGAAAAAATGCTACTACTGTTCCCAGAAATAAGCACAAGAACAGTAACAAAGCAAAACCTACTATCTAATGTACTGAGTTCTTCTCCAGATGTTCTGATGGGGAAATCCTTATGAAAAAGAAAGTTATGAACACTGGCTGGGCATCGGCTCTGTGTCAGGTACAAATGTTTCCTTTACCACTCTGACCTTCACACACACACACACACCTCCCCATCCCCTCGGCTGGCTGCATGGTGTCACCCCCTCGCCTAGGAGGGCACTGCTGCAGGGAATGTACCTGCCCACGTGCTCCTGGCTAACAGATGGCCCAGAGCCCATCTGCCATGTACTCTGCCAGACTCCCTATTCAAACAGTGAAATCAAAATCTCAGAGGGCAAGCTCTTCTCAGGCCCTAGGGCCTCTTCCCACCCATCCCAACACACAAACTCTGGACCAAAAACTTAGACAAAGAAACAGTAAGGGAGAAAAAAAAAAAAAAAAAGGCTCCATTTGGGACCATGGAGGTATAAGGACAATGGGCATATAACTGGTAGAAAAATATCTTCCACAAACTGGTCTGGTAACCAACAGTTCAGCTCTACCACCCTTTTCTCAAGGATTAACCCTTACAAAAGTAACCATTTTCTATATCCCAGGGCAGCACTGTGAAATGCTTTGTAATTCTGTGAGTTTTATCAGATGGAAATCCAAATACTATACACATCATGGCTAATTATTTTTCTCTCCATCCTATCGACAACTTCAGCCATGAGTCCATCATCCATGAACTTATCTATTAATGTAATACTCAATAACATTATAACACCTTTGTAAGTTTGAAAAACCGTAAGGAGATCAGACAAAAGCACTTCTTCAAGGGTGTCTCCAAATTCTGAAAAAACACTAATTCTGGCAGTGGGCCTCTTCCTGCTTTGATCATTATGCTGAGTGTCAAAGAAAGCTCTCTGCCCGTCTACAGCATCAAGGAACAACATCTGAAAGATAACCACACAGCAGAATGGGAAATGGAAAACCAAACAGCCAAACAGCTGGCTTTCTAGTTTAGTACATTATGCTCCCATTACCAACTACCCATAAAAGGTGCCAGGCTGGGAGCCTGCCAAGTAACACTTTCTACTTGGCATCTCCCTAAATAATCAAGCTGAGCACCTGTGTTCCAGGTACAGTGGACACAGCCCCGCCTTCAAGGAGCTCACTCTGTAAAAGGAGACGTAAGTAAGGAGATGAAGATCCAGAGTGATAAAGACTGTGACTGAGCTATGCACAGTGCTGAGTCCTAGTGCCTAAGAGATCAGAAAAGAACAAAGGAAGGCACCCAATCCAAAATTGAGAGTGGGCAGCAAACTGGTTTCTTCCGGGTGGTGACACTTGAGCTGAATCCTTAAAGATAAATGGATTAAGCACATAAGAGGGAGAAGGGCATTTGTGTTACACAAAGCAGAACAGAAGAGCAAATGCGAGGTCTCACAGAGAAGAACAATTGGCTGTCATGAGTCAGACAAGAAACTGAGCACAACTGTAACCTCAGGATCAAAGAGGGGAGCAATAAACAGAGACTGGGAGGCCAGCAGGGCAGGGACCACCACCCTGAGGAAGATCCCGAGGACACCATTTATCCGGCAGATACGATGCACAAGTGAAAATTTTAAACAAAAACAAGACTTCATTAGATTTGCAGTTTAAAACGATTTGCATTTTGCATTGCTTCTTTTTAAAACGCAAATCTTGAAAAAGAGGAGAACACTAGTGGTAAGGAAAAAATTCAGGCTCTTGCAGTGATCCAGGTAAGGGCAGAAATGCACAGAATGTAAAGACACAGAACAGACAAGTCAGAATTAACAATTAAGTTAAAAAGTTGGAAATGTTCATTAGTGAGCAATCAGCTAAATAATGGATGACATACATCACATGGAGTACTACTGAGCCATGAAAAACAGTATTCCCAGTATTCTGATGATCTAAGAAAATGATGACAGATATTAAGCTAAAAATATGAAATTATGACAATTTATATGGAAAAGTCAACTGTCTAAAATACTAACAATGACAATCTCCAAATGACTACTTTGTGGGGAGTGCAACTGTTTTTATCTTTCACACTTCTTTTTGTCCACAACAGGCATTCGTTTATCAAGTGTGTAAAGAGCACTCTCCATGCTCAAGGCGCGAGCGCAGGTGCCTGGCCCAGTGGTCTCCAGAATAGACACAAGTCCTGGCCTCATGGGATTTATAACCCAGTGAAGTACACACTACACGTACCACCACAAGAAACACTCAGTTTTTAACTTAAATACAGAGGGAAGGGAAAGACAAACTCATTTGCTAGTTTTAACAGATTTTTAGTGGACTCCTTGTGATTTTCTATATATGAGATCATGTTAATTGTACTTATTCCTTCCCAGTCTGGGTGCTTTTTATCTCATTTTCTTGCCCAACTGTCCCAGCTAATACCTCCAGAACAATGGTAAATAGAAGAGGTGAAAGCTGACGTCGTTGCTTGTTCCTGATCTAGGGCAAAAAGTCTTTCACAATTAAGTATCACCTGTGGGTTTTTCATACAGTGTACTTTATCAGACTTTGGGAACACTCCTAACTTGTTGAACATTTTTATCACTGAAAGGGTTTCAAAATCTATCAAATACTTTTACTGTGTCTTTTGAAGTAATTATGTGATTTCTGCCCTTTATTCTATTAGCATAGTATCGGAAATTAATTGATTTTCAGATGCTAAACCAACCTTGCATTTCCGGACTATGATTGTGTATGATCCTATGGGATCGTGGTATATCCTTCTTACACGTGGCCTGGATTTTGTTTGCTAGTATTTCACTGTGGATTTCTGCATCTATATTCATTAAAGATTACTAATTAATCTAATGGTCTGTAGTTTTCTTGTGATGTTTTTTTGGAATCAGGGTGATACTGGACTCAAATAATGAACTGGGAAATATTCCTTCCTCTTCTAAATTTTGGAATAGTTTGTGAAGAATGAGTTGGCTTAAAACTCAACATTAAGAAAACTAAGGTCATGGCATCTGGTCCCATCACATCATGGGCAAATAGATGGGGAAACAGTGAAAACAGTGGCAGACTTTGTTTTGGGGAGCTCCAAAATCACTGCAGATGGTGACTGCAGTCATGAAAGTAAAAGACGCTGCTCCTTGGAAGAAAAGTTATGACCAATCTAGACAGCATATTAAAAAGCTGAGACATTACTTTGCCAACAAAGGTCCTTCTAGTCAAAGCTATGGCTTTTCCAGTAGTCACGTATGGATGTGAGAGTTGGACTATAAAGAAAGCTGAGTGATGAAGAATTGATGCCTTTGAACTGTGGTGTTGGAGAAGACTCTTGAGAGTCTCCTGGACTGCAAGGAGATCCAACTAGTCCATCTTAAAAGAAAGCAGTCCTGAATATTCATTGGAAAGACTGATGCTGAAGCTGAAACTGCAATACTTTGGCCATCTGATATAAAGAACTGGCTCCTTAGAAAAGACCCTGGTTGAACTTTCCATGGCATCACCGACTCAACAGACATTGAGTTTGAGCAGGCTCTGGGAGTTGGTGAGGGACAGGGAAGCATGGCATGCTGCGGTCCATTGGGTCACAAAGAGTCGGACATGACTGAGCAACTGAACTGAACTGAACTATGAAGAATGAGTACTAATTATTTCTTAAATGTTTGGTAGGATTCACCAGTGAAGCCATCTATACCTGTGCTTTTCTTATTAAGAAAGAAAGTTTGTTTTTAACCAATTCTCTCTCTTTACCAGTCCATTCAGATTTTCTATTTATTCAGTCACTACAGTAATTTGTGTCTTTCAAGGAATCTGTCCATTTCCTCTAAGACACTTAATTTATGAGCAAGAAGTGTTCAAAGTATTCCTTTACAATCCTCTTCATTTCTGTAAAGTCCATAGTGATGTATAAGTATTCCCTTGAGACCCGAGTTCGATCCCTGGGGTTGGGAAGATCTCTTGGGAAGAGAACAGCAACCCACTCCAATACTCTTTCCAGGAGAACTCCATGGACAGAGGAGCCTGGTGGGCTGCAGTCCATGGGGTCACAAAGAGTTGGACATAACTGAGTGACTAATGCAGACATAATCCTTTTCATTTCTCTATAATCCATAGTTACGTATCTTTTTCATTCCTGATTTTTGTCATCAGTCTTCTTCCTTTCTTTCAGTCAATGTAGCTAAATTTTATCAATTTTGTTGATCTTTTCAAAGAACCAATTTTTGGTTTATTTTCTCTGTTGTTTTTCTATTCCCTTTTTCATTAACTTCCATTCTAATCTGTATTACTTCCTTCATTCTGCCCCTTTTAGATTTAATTTGCTCTTCTTTCCCCAATGTCTTAAGATAGAAGCTTAGGTAACTGCTTTGAGATTTATCTTCATTTTTAATATTAAGTATTTACAGCCAAATGTTTGCTTCTAAGTACTGCTTTAGCTGCATCCCATAAATTTTGAAATGGCTGTATTCTTATTTTCATTCATCTCAAAATACTTCCTAATTTCCCTTGTGATTTCTTATGTAGCTCACTTGTTATTTAGGAGTCAGTCTGTTAATTTCCAGATATTTGTGAATTCCTCACATTTTTGTCTGCTATTAATTTCCAATCTCATTTCACTGTGTTAGAGAACATACTCTAAGTTCAATCGCTCAGTCCTGTCTGACTCTTAGCAACCCCATGGACTGCTGCATGCCAGGCTTCCCTGTCCATCACCAACTCCCAGAGCTTGCTCAAACTCATGTCCATTGAGTTGGTGATGCCATTCAACCAGCTCATCCTCTGTCGTCCCCTTCTCCTTCTGCCTTCAGTCTTTCCCAGCATCAGGGTCTTTTCCAATGAGTCAGTTCTTCACATCAGCTGGCCAAAGTATTGGCGTTTCAGCTTCAGCATCAGTCCTTCCAATGAATAGTCAGGACTGATTTCCTTTAGGATGGACTGGTTGGATCTCCTTGCAGTCCAAAGGACTCTCAAGAGTCTTCTCCAACACCACAGTTCAAAAGCATCAATTCTTCAGCACTCAGCTTTCTTTATACTCCAACTCTCATAGCTTCAACTAGATGGACCTTTGTTGGCAAAGTAATGTCTCTGCTTTTTAATATGCTGTCTAGGTCGGTCATAACTTTTCTTCCAAAGAGCAAGCATCTTTTAATTTCATGGCCGCAGTCACTATCTGTAGTGATTTTGGAGCCCAAGAAAATAAAGTCTGTCACTCTTTCCACTGTTTACCCATCTACATGCCATGAAGGGATAGGACCAGATACCATGATCTTAGTTTTCTGAATGTTGGGTTTTAAGCCAGCTTTTTCACTCTCCTCTTTCACTTTCATCAAGAGACTCTTTAGCTCTTCTTTGCTTCCTGTCATAAGGGTGGTGTTATCTGCATATCTGAAGTTACTGATATTTCTCCCAGCAATCTTGATTCCAGCTTGTGCTTCATCCAGCCCGGGATTTCCCATGATGTACTCTGCATGTAAGTTAAATACACAGAGTGACAATATACATCCTTGACATACTCCTTTTCCAATTTGGAACCAGTCCATTGTTCCATGTCTGGCTCTAACTGTTGCTTCTTGACCTGCATACAGATTACTCAGAAGGCAGGTAAGGTGGTCTGGTATTTCCATCTCTTGAAGACTTTTCCACAGTCTGTTGTGATCCACACAGTCAAAGGCTTTTGTGTAGTCAATAAAGCAGAAGTACATGTTTTTCAGAAATTCTCTGGCTTTTTCGATGACCCAACAGATGTTGGCAATTTGATCTCTGGTTTCTCTGCCTTCTCTAAATCCAACTTGAAATCTGAAAGTTCTAGGTTCATGTACCATTGAAGCCTGGCTTAGAGAATTTTGAGCATTACTTTGCTAGCATGTGAGATGAGTGCAATTGTGCAGTAGTTTAAATATTCTTTGGCATTGCCTTTCTTTGAGATTGGAATGAAAACTGACCTTTTCCAGTCCTGTGGCCACTGCTGAGTTTTCCAAATTTGCTGGCATATTGAATGCTGAGTCCTCTACATGATTTACATTCTTTAAAATATGCTGAGGCTGGTTTTATGGACTAGCATATGGTCTGTCCTAGAGAATATTCCAGGTGCACTTGAGAAAAATCTGATAGTTCCTGCATGTTCTATAAATGTTTTCTAAGTCTAGTCAGCATACAGTGGTGGTGTTCACGTCTTCTATTTCCTTACCAATTTTCTGCCTAGTTTTGCATCCACTATTTAAAAAACGTATTGAAGTCCCCAACTGTTCTTTTGTTAAGCAGTTCATAATTATTTAAGGAAATTATATTAGTTTTCTATTGCCACTGTAACAAATTGTCACCAGCTTAGTGGCTTCTTGTTTATAATGTATTACCTTATGGTAGTGAAAGTCAGAGTCTAAAATGGGCACATGTAGGCAGCATTTCTTCTGGAGACTCCAAGGGAGAACCCTTTTCCTTGTCCCTCCCATATTCCAGAGGCTGCCAGTACTCCGGGCTGCAGCCACACCACCCCAGTCTGTTTACACCGTCTTCTAACTCTGACTCCTCCTCCGCACTCTTCTTGTAAGGACCAGTGCTGATCATACTGGGCCCACCCAGATGACCAGGGATATCTCCTCCACCTCAAGGTCTTTAACTCAATCATATCTACAACGTCTCTTTTGCCATTTAAGGCAGCATTCACAAGTTCTGAAAATTAGGATATGGCCATATTTGGGGGGCCACTGGTCAGACTACCACAAACATTAGTTGAAACAAATTTCTGAATCAAGTCCTAGTTTATTTTTATTTCATGCCACTGAGCATCAGGGCCAGCATAAACCAAGCACTTTTCAGCCCTACTTTTGACATATAACCTTGTGTTCTTTGGGCATTCTTTATTTAATTACTATTGCATCAATTATTTTTAGTTATTTTCTTTTTATATTTTTCTCATATTTTATGAAATTATTTCAAGTGATCATGTTGAATATGTATGACTGAAACAAAAACCTGCAAACAAGATACACCTTTTATGGCATCAAAAAAGAGCACAGATTTTTAGTCAAAACAGAGCTTGGCTTTACTCTTTCTCAGGCTCAGTTTCATTATATATAAAATAGGGATATTAAGAGAAGGCCATCTTCCTGACCCAGGCACTGAACCCCAGTCTCCTGCATCACAGGCAGATTCTTTACTGTCTGAGCCACCAGGGAAGCCCATTTATCTGTAGAAGGCTGCTGCAAAGATTAAATAATGTATGAAACAATATGGAAAATAGATGGGAGGAATGGTAACTGAGGAGTAATTTAACAGAAAGAATATGAGCTTGGGAATCAGACTGACAAAGTCCACAGCCTTCAGTTCAAGCTTGCCATGTAACACTGAGCCAATCACAGTTCCATGGAAGCCTGTTTTCTCATGTATAAAGTGAAATTTATTCCATTCATCTCAGATTCATCTCAGAGGGCTGTACTCAGAATTGAGAAAAATATGCTCTGTAAATCTCCTGACACAGCATATGACACTTAGCAAGAACTCAACAAAATACCTCATTATTATTAATAATTACATGACACAAATAAGTTATTTTAACATCTCTAAAACCCCTGATGTATAATTTGAGATAATGCCCTAATACATGAAAATCCCTAAAACCATGTTGAAGCTATACTCACTCAGTACTTGATAAACATCAGTTTCTGCTGCCTCTCCAGTCCCTCTAGTGGTTGACAAAATAGTGCCCCTTCCATCAAAGATGCCCACATCCTGATTTCCAGAACCAGAAAATTTAAGGTGCAGGCAAAGGAGGATTAGTGGTTGCAGAGAAAACTAAGGTTCCTGATCAGCTGACCTTAAAATGGGGAGATTATCGTGCATTATCCTGGTGAGCCAAATATAATCAGGATTTTAAAGACAGATGAGGAAAGCAGGAGAGAGAGAGCCGCAGAAGAGGCAGTGCTGATACCCTGACTCCAGCCCAGAGACCCATTCCAAACATGTCACCTTCAGAACTATAAGATAACGAAGCCAACAAACGTGCAGCCATGTGTCCCAGCAGACACACAAAACTAATGCACTCTCTTGTCCAGTTTTTCAATTTTACTGTAAAGTGTCATCGCCCAGTCGTGTCCGACTCTTTGAGACCTCGTGGGCTGTAGCCTACCAGGCTCCTCATCTGTGGGATTTTCCAGGCAAGAGTACTGGAGTGACATATGAATCAGAAAAATGAAAAAGGAAAAAGCAGATTGTTTTTGTTTTCTCTCTACAGATAGATGCACCTCATGTTAAAATGATGACTTAAGAAAATCACTTCCAACTGATCTGTATTGAATGAGTGATCCTAACAGGGCTTGATTCCTGGTCCCTGCCATAAAAGAACTTAGAAGATACTGAAATATAAACGGACTTGTTAACATTCTGGCCCAACAATGTAAAATAATATAATTAAGATACAATGTACAGCAAAGAAGAACCTAAGGTTAAAAGAAAGAGTCAAAGTGAGTGGAGTCTTTATTAAACTAAGCAAAGAACTTCCCTGGTGTCCAGTGGTTAATACTCTGCACTCCCAATGCAGAGGACCCAGATTCAATCCCTGGTCAAGGAACTAGATCACACACGCCCCAGTTGAAAAAGCCCATGTGCCACAACTGAAGTCTGGTGTAGCCAAATAAACTAAAAACCTAAGTAAGACAAGATCAAATCAGTCAATCCTAAAGGAAATCAGTCCTGAAAACTCACTGGAAGGACTGATGTTGAAGCCAAAACTCCAATACTTTGGCCACCTGATGCGAGGAGCTCTGACTCATTGGAAAAGACCCTGATGCTGGGAAAGACTGAGAGCAGGAGAAGGGGATGACAGAGGATGTGATGGTTGGATGGCATCACTGACTCAATGGACATGAGTCTGAGCAAATGCCAGAAGATGGTGAAGGAGAGGGAAGCCTGGCATGCTGCAGTCCATGGGGTCGCAAAGAGTCAAACACAACTGAGCGACTGAACAAAACAAAAGCAAGACATAGTATGCATTTCCCTTGGGGATTGGGCTAGATTCAAGAGCACTACATGGTAAGTTTCAAGGGAAAATTCATGGTTTAAAACCTATACTAAATATTGTGATTTTGTTTAACCAGAAAAAATACTTTTTCTTTATGTATATGTGATAACAGTAGAGACCATTATCTTCTCTTCAAATAAGAAAACCAATTCAAGGTACTTAGAAAAGTTTGCTACTGAAATTTTCAAACAGAAGGCAAAATTATACTGGGGAAGGGTTTGTTGTTGTTGTTGTTGTTTTAAGGTTAACCGAGTACTGACAGCTTTAAAATGAAATGAAATCTGAAACATGAACTGACACTTTACTAATTCTTACTATAGTCTGAAGGCAAAGGAACTGAAAAACAAAACGTCAGGTATGTCAGTGACATACCCAATGTCTTGGGGACACCAAGGATCCGTGCTGTCCTCTCCAAAGCCTGTAACAGCATTACCAGTGGAAAGAACCGAGGCTCAAGTGAGGCTCTGGGACCCCTGTCACCCCGCCTGGGATACAGCACAGGAAGACGGGGCCTCAGGGGGCTGGGAAGTGAAGCTAAAAACCATCCTCTGAAAAGGGGGACTTCTCTGGGCTTTTCTCCTCCCACTCTCCTTTTGGGGCCCACTTTACCATGTAGCTGCGGCAGTAAGAAAGCCCCACGGGGCTACCCATCTTGGCTGAGGCTCTTGCCAACCATGCAGAAGCCCAGATAAGAACGACGTGAGCCAAAGAGAGCAGAAGCTCGTCTGCTCCTGCCTGAGTCCTAAGTGAAAGGTGCTGGGGCCAAAACAATTGCCTGCCAAAGGGTCACGTGCCAAAGTTCTGTGGCCAGAGTTCTTTCACTATGATCAGAGCCTGGAAGGCTGTCTGCTACCCAGCCTAAATCCCCAGGGAGCCCTGAGGCCTGGGGAACCTTGGTCAGCCAGCAGGACTCACACTCAGGGCGGAATCCGGAGCCGCCACCACCTGCGAATGTAGCAACACAACAATCTCAGAGAGCAGTGATGTCTACCTGTATTTGCGGTGAGAACCAGAAGCCGCAAAGCATAGCCTTTAAAGTCTCCTGGAAAGTGTAAACCAGCCCCAAGTCAATCCAGAAGATGTGCGGTCAGGAGCCAGCGCGGAAGCCTCTGACATACTGACCTCCCCCACGTTTCCTGAGGCTCCTCCACATTCTATCACTTAGGGTTTGCGAAGCCTACAGAGACCCTACTTGGCTTCAGAATCACCAGTAGCGACAAATTTTAAGATTTCTATTTGAAATACATCACACATAAAAAAGGCTTTTAAAATAAACATTTTAAAGTGTAATTTACACTAATGGAATCACGCAGCCTTTATGAAGCTACTCACCTTAAGAACAGGAAAGAATGGCGGGTTTCTTCTCCTTTGCCCAAGCCTCCTGTTGACATGGCTGCACTGATTCCATCCTCTGCCCTTTCCTCCTTCGACCCTGCACAGGCACCCTCTCCCTGGGGGATATCATCTCCCAGAGGATCTCATCATCCTCTGTGGCTTCAAATGCAAGGCAACGCATTTTTATGAAAGCCAACATCTAGAAATACCACCTGTAGCTCTGAACTCACATAATTCAAAAGCTTTTCAACCTGCACTGCTCAGCAAATACTTTCTAAAATGCATAGCTGACCATGACATTGTCCCGCACTGATGCTTCAGCTGTGCTCCAGAACCTTAAAATGCATTCACACTCCTTAGCCATTCGGGGCCTTGCATGCTCTAGTGCCTGCCTACCCCTCTAGCCTCACTTCTTAACACACTGCTGCTTTTACCTTATATTTCAGACTGACTGATGAAAGAAACTGCTTTCCCCTGTCATTCACTCAACAGACACCGAGGGCCTGCTGGGTGGCAGGCACTGTTCTGGGCACTTGCGATTCATCAGGGAATAAAGCCTCGGGGCTCAGAAGCCTTGGAGAAGGCAATGGCACCCCACTCCAGTACTCTTGCCTGGAAAATCCCATGGACGGAGAAGCCTGGTGGGCTGCAGTCCATGGGGTCACTGAGGGTCGGACACAACTGAGCGACTTCACTTTCACTTTTCACTTTCATGCTTTGGAGAAGGAAATGGCAACCCACTCCAGTGTTCTTGCCTGGAGAATCCCAGGAACGGGGAGCCTGGTGGGCTGCCGTCTCTGGGGTCGCACAGAGTCGGCCACGACTGAAGCGACTTAGCAGCAGCAGCTCAGAAGCCTGAGTCTCAGAGTCTTGTCACAAAAACCTCACAGGAAGTCTGGGACATGGGGAGTGTCACGATTGTCTCAACAAACTAAAGCGCTGGTGTTTAGGGAAGCGAAGGGATGTGCCCAGATCCGGAAATCCCTAAACAGCCCAGGGAGGTGGCCCACAGGTCTGAGTCCCAGACTCAAGGCTCAAGTGCACGCTGCCAGTGCACACACGGTCCCAGCTGCCCGAGAGAGGGAGCTTCTCCCCTCAAAAGCAGCAGCCAGAAACTCAAGCCAAAGAACAGCCTTTCTCCATTTTCCTTTACCAAGGCATCCTGAAATCATGAATCCACGACCCTGAGCCCAGCTAACCAGTCATCGTACAGACACTTTCTGGGCACCGACCGTCTCCTGGGCCCTGCGCTCAGCACTGGAGGAGGAAGCCGAGCCAAGAAGGCAGATTTTCTGTCTGTAGGAAGCTGGGATGCCCATGGGAGAAACAGCTCCCAACAAAGCCTTCTAATCCAGAGTATGACAAAGGCAGGCATGGCTGAGAAGAGGCGGGGCTGTACTGGGGCCTGGGGGGAAAACCGAAGAGGAGAGGGTGGAGGAGGAGAGGGACCTCACAGGCAGCCAGGCCTTGCTCTACCAGCAGGAAGCGGCTGGAGCAGGAAAGGCTGCCCGCGTGTCTCCCCAATATCAGGCCTCACCCCAGGCCTTCCCGCTGCCCTGGTCCCTAGGAAGACCCCGTGCGCGGTCTTTATTACAGCATTCACTACCCTGCAATATAAATGTCTTTTAATTTGGCTGCTTCCCCACTGGGCTGAGAACCCTTTAAGCAGGATGAAGGACTCCCAGCCCTGAGCCCAGCCTGAGCGTGCCACCCTTCCTGAGCAAGAAGTGGACACCCTCCAGCCCAGCGGAGACACTAGGGAGAAACTCACACCTCCCGGCCTCCTCCTGAGGGTCCTCCCCAGCAGCCGGCAGGGGTTTCCTAAGGCTCTGAAAGTCCTCAGCATGAGGAGCAGACAGCGCCCCACCTGGCAGACGCTGGCTCCCAACACTCCCAACACTACCTTCTGTTCCACATCCTTTGCTGCAGGTAACATGGGGCCCAGGACCACAAAGACCGGCAGGCAGGACCCCAGGCGGTTTCTAGACCAAAGCTCAGAGCGGGTAAGGGCAGGGACAGGGCTGGGCCGCGGCCTGTCTCCCCACTGGGCCCCACGAGACGGGAACAAGGACCATGCTCTGCGGCCAGCGGCCTCCGGGACACAGGGCACTGACTGCAGGACAAAGATCCCCTGATGCTCATTTCAGACATGAAGAGCATTCAGCCCAGAGAGTTCATTATCAACAAGGGCACTGCTCCCATCTAGCATTTCAGGAGCAAAAAGCCCTGACAGAGGACAAGGAGATACAGAGCACACGACCCATGCACTGCACTGAGTGGCACGGCCTCCGTTGCTGCCCGCCCTCCAACCTCACTGCGGACCACACGAGTGGGCAGCAGCTCTGTCCCCTTGGGCTCTGACCGGCGGAACCAGCACACTCACTCGGTGAGGGGCCGGGAGAGCTGCCTCTGACTCAGAGTCACCACCAAGGCATAACTTCCTCAAGAGTACTTTTCACACTCAAAACCACAACACAAAGTAAAATCCATTGAGCAAATCAAAGTCCTATGGAGCCACCTCAGAACCTGAGGACAGAAGCCCAGGGGGAAGGAGACAGCCGTCTCCCACTTTCTCACCAGACCAGGGCTCCCCACAGAACCATGAAGTGCTGTGAGACACAGAACTTTAAGACCACTTTTTATGGATTTGAGAGAAACGGTTGTGCCTGCCAATGCAGAAGACGTGGGTTCCATTGCTGGGTGGGGAGTATCCCCTGAAGAAAGAAAGAGCAACCCACTCCAGTCTTCTTGTCTAGAAAATCCTACAGACAGAGGAGTCTGGCAGGCTACAGTCTGTGCGGTTGCAAAGAGTCAGACACGACTTAGCGATTAACATTCTCACTTTATACAGTAACGGTGAAGGACTACAACCAACTGAATGTATACAGATAGCTGATGGAGGGCAGGCAAGAGGTAGGGAAGATGAAAGAAGGAAAGAAAAAAAGAAAATTGTTCCCTTTCAGCAGAATGTCAACCAATACACATGCAGACAGAATGTCGGAGTGAAAAAATTACCATTTTACAACCATCACAGTAATAATTAATTCATGTAAGAAACATTAATGGGTACTAAAATTTGTGAGGGAGAGTTTAATAAGGAGTATTTACACAGTCTCAAAGCATCACCCTACAAAAGTACTAATTAATTACAAAAGGAAAATGGAAACTTTACAGGGGACAAAACCAGCACCACCTACATCAAATGAACAAAACTTAGCCTCATCAATAACAACAGGATAAAGTGACAATGAAACTGTGTGCCTCCTGCTGTGATGTATTGAGGAGGACACACCATCACCTTGGTGGAACTCCTGCCAAGAGTGCACAGTTCAGTTGCTCAGTCGTGTCTGACTCTTTGTGACCCCATGGACTGCAGCATGCCAGGCCTCCCTGTCCGTCACCAACTCCCAGAACTTGCTCAAACTGATGTCCATCAAGTTGGTGATGCCATCCAACCATCTCATCTTCTGTTGTCCCCTTCTCCTCCTGCCTTCAATCTTTCCCAGCATCAGGGTCTTTTCTACGGAGCCAGTTCTTCATATCAGGTGGCCAAAGTATTGACTGGAGTTTCAGCTTTAGCATTGTCCTTCCAATGAATATTCAGGACTGATTTCATTTAGAACTGACTGGTTTGATCTCCTTGCAGGGACTCTAGACTCCTTGCAGAAAGGGACTCTCAAGAGTCTTTTCCAATAACACAGTTCAAAAGCATCAATTCTTCAGTCCTCAGTCTTCTTTATGGTCCAAATTTCACATTCATACATGACTACTGGAAAACCACAGCTTTGACTAAATGGACCTTTGTCAGCAAAGTAATGTCTCTATTTTTAATATGCTGTCTAGGTTGGTCATAGTTTTTCTTACAAAGAGCAAGCATCTTTTAATTTCATGGCTGCAGTCACTATCTGCAGTGATTTTGGAGCCCAAGAAAATAAAGTCTCTCACTGTTTCCACTGTTTTCCCATCTATTTGCCATGAAGTGATGGGACTGGATGCCATATTGATCTTAGTTTTTTGAATGTTGAGTTTTAAGCCAACTTTTTCACTCTACTCTTTCACTTTCATCAAGAGACTCTTAAGTTCTTCTTCACTTTCTGCCATAAGGATGGTGTCATCTGCATATCTGCCCGGAGGTTTCTCCGGGCAATGTTGATTCCAGCTTGTGCTTCATCCAGCCTGCCATTTCCCATGATGTATTCTGCACGCAAGTTAAATAAGCAGGGTGACGATATTAGCCTTGACATACTCCTTTCCCAATTTGGAACCAGTCTGTTGTTCCATATGGACCTGCATACAGATTTCTCAGAAGGCAGGTAAGGTGGTCTGGTATTCCCATCTCTTGAAGAATTTTACACAGTCTGTTGTGATCCACACAGTCAAAGGCTTTTGTGTAGTCAATAAAGCAGAAGTACATGTTTTTCTGAAATTCTCTTGCTTTTTCAATGACCCAACGGATGCTGGCAATTTGATCTCTGGTTCCTCTGACTTTTCTAAATCCAACTTGAACATCTGAAAGCTCTCAGTTCATGTACTGTTGAAGCCTGGCCTGGAGAACTTTGAGCATGACTTTGCTAGAGTGTGAGATGAGTGCAATTATGCAGTAGTTTGAACATTCTTTGGCATTGCCTTTCTTTGGGATTGGAATGAAAACTTTTCCAGTCCTGTGGCCACTGCTGAGTTTTCCAAATTTGCTGGCATACTGAATGTAGCACTTTCACAACATCATCTTTTAGGATTTGAAATAGCTCAGCTGGAATTCCATCCCCTCCACTGGCTTTAACAGTGTGAACAGAGTGCACAAGATGAACCTAAATGTAAAGAAGCAGACACGCCACACTGAGAGGTCTCTACAGAACCCAGCCTGTGCAGTGTTCAAATATGCATGCCATGGAAGGCAAGACAGAGGAGCTGTTCCAAATTAAGAGACGAAAGTGCCTGACAGCTAAATGCAATGTGTGGTCTTGATCCTGATCCTATAAAAGACAAAACTGGAACAACTGGCGAGAGTAGCACATGGACTATAAGTTATATAATAAAAATACCAAAACGATGACTAACTTCTATCATCACTGTTAACTGGTAAGTACAGTTATGTCAGAGACAGCCCTTAATCTCAAAAAATACAAAGGTACTTAGGTAGTAGGAGTAAAGATAGATAACACACACACACCCCTTACTTTCAAATGAGTTATGAAAATGGACAGAATGGCAAAGCCAAATATGGGAAAATGTAAACAACTGGTGAATCCAGATGAGCAGGTATACAGGGGGGTTTCAGCACTATTCTTTTAACTCTCTGTAAGTTTAAAGTTGTTTTCAAATAAAAATTGTAATGCCAGGAAGGAAAATGGGAGGGGGAGACGAAAGAAGACAGATAACCACAACACACAATGACAAGCAGGAATGTGAAGATGTTATGCAAACATAGAAACAGGAATTAATAACCTGGAGGAGTCAGAAAATTTACCTATCCCTGACAAGTCCTTTCCTCCAATTTCTGCATCCAGCTAATCCTCTCTGAGAAAGCCTCTGCCAGAAAGCCTAGCTTGGTCCTGAGATGAGAGAGGTCATTCTGATTCCCTAAAGCCCGTATGTCGTCTTCTTCTACAGCACTTAACACACTCTTAAAATTGTTCCCCCTACATGTTTATCTCCCCCACTGGATTACAGATTCTCTGATTAAAATATGATAGTGGTGGTGATGAGGAGGATGGTGAGGAGGAGGGTGGTGAGGAGGAGGAGGATGGTGAGGAGAAGGAGGGTGGTGAGGAGGAGGAGGGGGGTGAGGAGGAGGGTGAGGGGGAGGATGGTGAGGAGGAGAGTGGTGAGGAAAAGGATGGTGAGGAGGAGGACGGTGGAGAGGAGGAGGGTGGTGAGGAGAAGGTGGTTGGTGAGGAGGAGGAGGGTGGTGAGGAGGAGGGTGGTGAGCAGGAGGGTGGCAAGGAGGAAGAGGTGGTGAGGAGGAGGATGGGGGTGAGGAGGAGGAGGGTAAGGAGGAGGAGGAGGGTGAGGAGGAGGGTGGTGAGGAGGAGGGTGAGGAGGAGGGTGAGGAGGAGGAGGGTGGTGAGGAGGGTGGTGGTGAGGAGGAGGTTGGTGAGGAGGAAGGTGATGAGGAGGAGGAGGGGGGTGAGGAGGAGGAGGGGGTGAGGAGGAGGAGGGGGGTGAGGAGGAGGTTGGTGAGGAGGAGGAGGTGGGTGAGGAGGAGGAGGGTGGTGAGGAGGGTGGTGAGGAGGAGGGAGGTAAGGAGGAGGAGGGTGACGAGGAGGGGGGTGAGGAGGAGGGGGTGAGGAGGAGGAGGGGGTGAGGAGGAGGAGGGGGGTGAGGAGGAGGAGGGGGTGAGGAGGAGGAGGGGGGTGAGGAGGAGGAGGGGGTGAGGAGGAAGAGGGGAGTGAGGAGGAGGAGGGTGAGGAGGAGGGTGGTGAGAAGGAGGAGGGGGTGAGGAGGAGGAGGGTGGTGAGGAGGAGGGTGGTGAGGAGGAGGGTGAGGAGGAGGAGGGTGAAGAGGAGGAGGGTGAGGAGGAGGGTGGTGAGAAGGAGGAGGGGGGTGAGGAGGAGGTTGGTGAGGAGGAGGAGGTTGGTGAGAAGGAGGGTGGTGAGGAGTAGGAGGAGGGTGAGGAGTAGGAGGAGGGTGAGGAGGAGGAGGGTGAGGAGGAGGGTGGTGAGGAGGAGGAGGGGGTGAGGAGGAAGAGGGGGGTGAGGAGGAGGAGGGTGAAGAGGAGGGTGGTGAGGAGGAGGGGGGTGAGAAGGAGAAGGGGGGTGAGGAGGAGGGGGGTGAGGAGGAGGAGGGGGGTGAGGACGAGGTTGGTGAGGAGGAGGGTGGTGAGGAGGAGGAGGAGGGTGAGGAGGAGGAGGGTGAGGAGGAGGGGGGTGAGGAGGAGGAGGGGGTGAGGAGGAGGAGCGGGGGTGAGGAGGAGGAGGGGGGTGAGGAGGAGGAGGGTGAGGAGGAGGGGGGTGAGGAGGAGGGTGGTGAGGAGGAGGGTGGTGAGGAGGAGGGGGGTGAGGAGGAGGGGGGTGAGGAGGAGGAGGGGGGTGAGGAGGATGGTGAAGAGGAGGAGGGTGAGGAGGAGGAGGGTGAGGAGGAGGGTGGTGAGAAGGAGGAGGGGGGTGAGGAGGAGGAGGGGGGTGAGGAGGAGGGTGGTGAGGAGGAGGAGGTTGGTGAGGAGGAGGGGGGTGAGGAGGAGGGGGGTGAGGAGGAGGGGGGTGAGGAGGAGGAGGACTGCTACAGCAACCATTTATTCTACACTTATTAGATGCCAGACATGACAGAGCTCTTCACACACCCCACTGAAATCCCACAAAAACTTCAGAGGCTTTATTAACTGTTCATGCCCATTTCTTCATCATGGAAACTGAGGCTGAGAGGGGTTCACACATCTACAGTCACAACGCAGAGAAGCGGCAGAGCTAAGATGTGAACTCAGGTCTGTCTGATTTAAAATTGTGTCCTTAACCAGGTGTCCTTCTCCACTCATATGAATCTTATTTCAGTATCATCTTTAGTTAGCTGCAGTTTGCATAATGAAGCAAACAAAAAGTGAGAGAGATTTTTCTAAGCTTCTGTTTGTGTTTGCTGAGCCCATGTAACCAGAAGAAAGGGACGGGGTGGCACAAGGCAGCAGCCAGCCAGCCCTGAAAATGACTGGCAGACAACCCACTACACACGTTGGTGACCATGACCTGATGCATGAAATTCAGATACAAAAAATAATGTAAAGTGAAGATAAACATAAATGCATAATTATCTCCTATTGGGTATAAAAATATACCTATATCCTATATATTAAAAAAAATTTAATAAAATTTTAAAAATACAAAATCATTGTCATTTCGCCCCAATGACCTACAAGGCAGGCATTACTGCCAATGTGCAGACAAGGGAACAGAGACTCAGAGAAGTAACTGGCCCAGAACAAACAGTTCAGTTCAGAAGGGCAGATACTCAACAAATACTAAATAAATGAATGGAGTTAAAGAAACTTCAGTACAAATTTTTCAATTCCTATGGACTCGATCTAATATTTCAGCTAAAATTACTGAAAGCAGAATCAGAGCTTTGTTCAAAGTTCCCCATGGCTTTGTACCTGGTACTGATCTAGCCCCTGGGCCCACACGAGTTAGGAGACAAAAGAAGCAAAAGGAAGCAGCAGTTTCCACACCAGCTGACAAAGCTTCGGCTACCACTGTTTGCTTCCTCACACAACGGATTTGACTTCTACATGCCAATGCAAGTCACCATCAGCACTATAGTTCTCCCCAACAAAATCAACAGAGCATATGTCCAACAGCCGTAAGCCAGACTACCCCAAAACTTTCCTCCAAAAACTGTTGTTGTAAGTTAGTTGCATGACCCTGAACAAGTTATATAGCTCCCTAGCCTCCATTTCTTTACCTGTAGAATGACAACAACAAAACTACTTACCGAGGCGGTCACCAGGACTAAAGGGGGTAATGTATGAAAAAGAACCTTGCAGCAATGCCAGGCACACCTTAGGCACAAAACAAAACTGATCTTGATTTTCTGAAAATGCTGGCTAGAGAGTATGCATCTTAAAACATCAGCAATGTGGAAGATTAATATCAGTACATGAATATCAAAGCAACGCAAGCTTGATGGATCAAGACTAACACTGGCTCAGATGAGGCCCCCTGTGCGGATGCAGAGGGTGACTGGGCTATACGGAGCGCCATCTAGTGGAAGAAGAGCAGGGCACAGGGCGCCAAGTAACTGAAGCAGCCGGAGAACAAGGGAAAATGACGGGAAGGAAACCATCCGCTCTCCCCTACGTTACAATTTCTCCATGGGCGCGTGAACCAACAATGACCCCAAGTGTAAGATTCATATCAAAAAGGGTGCTCTCACACACTCACAACTCTTTATCACACCAAGGAAGAACATCAATAATATGCCAAGAACATCTTTTAAAGTTCTTAAAATAGCAGCAGGGGCTGATTGGTGAAAAATTATGGAAATGCAAAAAATTATGGAAATTTACAGCTTACCAATTCAGAGCAAGGTACCCTGTGCCTGTGGAGAGCGGCTGCTGAGTGTCCAGACATGTTTTAAGATGTGCAGTCATAAATCTGTTTATGGAAGCCTCATTTGTTAATGGAAGCCTCAGGTGCTGCATCTTGACTAGCATAATAAAAACCAGTCAGAGCTGCTGCTAATTTTGTACATGATATTAATGAAAGAGGCTTCCCAAAGAATGAGTTTCCCCTTCAGTATCTCCAGGATTGGAAAACTAAAATCATTTTAATAACATAAAATTACCCTGAGGAAGGAGACTGGATGATTTATGCATTGAGTTATTATTATATACTTTATGTCTGGAAAGTGATGCCTGTGCGCACACACCTGTCTCGGGCAATTCTGTGAAATGAGCAGGTAATGTTTGTTCAGGACACGGTACTTAGACCCCATCTAAAATGGCCACCCCACAGAGGAGGTATAAGGTCTCCAATGTTACAGATGAAAACTGCGGCTCCGGGAAGCTAAGGAACTGGTACAGGGTCACGGACTAGAAAGTCGTCACCTGCCAGAATCACGTGACTCCTCTGGCAGCTCTTCCCTGCGAAGCAGGACCGTTGCCCATGTAAAGGCATCCGCCAGACCTTCCACGCTGCTTGTGGTCACACAGCTACTACCCCGCACGGTCGCCGCACTACCTGCCGGCTGTACAGTCAGCCGTGCTCACAGAGCGCCAGGTCAGTGCCAGGCAGCTCACTTTAAAAGCTGCATGGCCGAGGTTCTCCCAGGAAAGTCAACAGGAAAGCCCAGCCACAAGGAAAGCCCCCACCTCTGCTGGAGTGCACAGCACTCTGCAGGGGGCAGATAAAGATCTGAATCCTGGCTTACCACTTATTAGCTGTCTGACATTATGCAAATTATTTAACCTCCCTGCCCTCAGCTTCCTCATCTACAGTATAAGGTAAAATGATTTACTCTTTTCAAGACTGTTTAAAAAATTAAATGAAATCATGTACATAAAGAATCTAGCCCAAAAAAGGTTCTTGATAAAAAGTAGTATTATTAACAATTGCAATCAAGTATATTCAAACATACCCCACTTCCTTCACAGAGCCAAAATCATTATCTGTGAGACTATGTTCTTGTATATTCTTGATATTTTTTTTTTCTTTTATAAGCCTAGTTTTAAAAGATGGGGAATTTTTAAAACATACCGTAAACTGTCTCTAAATTCCTGATATCACACCAACTGTTTCTGCGAGAGTATTTAAACACGAAGAGCTCTGTCTCTAAGAGAGAGAGCTTCATCAAGAAAAGACTTATTTCAATACAGAAAGGTTTCCTACTTTATCCGTGATTACTGGAATATACATAAGCAAAACTCCTTACCTTGCATGCTTACTAAAGACTGAAAAGTACTGCTGGAGAACATAGGAAAAAAGGGAGCTTGCCTTTTTGGTAAAATACATTCTGGGAAACCTCATTTAAAAATTCATCATCACAAAGGGAACTTCCTAACTGGCTTTCACTGTAATCAAACAACAATGTTGAGTTCTGTCTTTGAGTCTCTTCTTAAAGTATCTTATCAAAACACAAGATGGCTTGATTTAGAAGTTCAGCCTGAGGACTGTGCACCCTTTAGAGCCTCAGATGCCTCATCTGAAAAAACAAACGACACAGGCAGGGGATAAAATCAGCTACCTTCCAAGATCTTGTGGGGACTTGATAATGCACAGGAAGCACCAGGCACAGAGGCCCTCCTTTTGGCAGCTTTTATTGTGATCATTATCCCAAAGCTACCAACACTCTACTTCTGTTTCTTGGTAAAACACATAAGCCATTCTATCTCCACTCAGGGGGAATGATGACAAGCAAAGGGTCTCGTGACATCCAAACTGCTGCTGGCGTTCCATCCGCAACCACCACTGTTCCTGGGTCTGTGTGGCATCTGAGAGTGAAGATTAACTCCTTCAGGTAAGGCTTATTCAGCAAGCGACGAGGGTCACCCAACTTCTGGTTTAAATCTGTTATGAGAAATCTCATTAGTTTAGGCAAGGAGCACTAACAATGTTAGAGTGCACTGCCTAATAAGTTCCTCAAGAAAGAATAAAAGTAAATAATCATCAGATTCCAAGCAGATCTGATAAGATCTCCTCACCTCCTGAGAAGGACCCCTACAGCCCACCCCATGGAGTGAGCTCTGGGGTGCTCTCCTGCTTGTTCAACACTGCATTCACTTAGAACCCCCTCCCGTGTCTGCCTGCACACCTGCGGGGGACTTCCTCCTACCCCTACTCAGTCAGGTCTCTCAAGTGGTAAAAAGCAAAGGCATTACAGACTGCCAAACTCCAAATACTTTCTGATTCTTCTACCTTTATGAGAATTAAAACAACACTGAAATGAAGACTGGAGTTTACAAGGGCTACAGACTAAGAACTATATGAGATTCTGAAGACACAAAGATAGGTAAGACCAAGCCTTACCTCCCGAAGAGCTCACACTCTCCAGGGAAAACAGAGATCCAAATACTACACTGTGATGACTATCACCCCATCAGAGAGTTAGGCACCACCTGCTTCAGGACCAGAAACAGGCACTCTAGCCCATGGAGGGAGGGAAGTGGTCAGACAAGATATCTACAGCAGAAACTTGGAGGATAAAGTATCAATGTAACAATGGATGCTATATAACTCATCTTTCAATTCCAGCACAAGCTAGAGAGAAAAGAACAAACTGCACATAAAAGGCCAGAGTTTTAATCCCCCTTCTGTCATTAACTACCTGTATCATCACAGGTTGACCCTTCATACGTCCAAAGGTCCGTGTGATGTGGAAAACAACAAAGCTTGAACATCCCCTCAGACATTCTGTCAGTATGTCGCTCTGGGTAAGTATTAAGTTTATAGATATGGCTGAGTATGGAGAAGTACCTCGTAAATGTTTCTAGAACAAGAATTAAATCTAAACCACCTTGTCACAAAATAGTTCAAAAGGATAGTTGACGGCCAATAAGACATTCCTCTGGAAAGGAGAGAGCATCTAAACACTTAAAGCCCACTCTCAATCTGATGCAGAAGAGAGCAGATATTCCTCAGGAGTAGAGGCTGAAATTTTTCCCTCTCTTGGTCCAGGACCAGCAAAAACACCCTGCGAGGTAGGTTCTCAATAAACCTGCTACTAATGTCTGGATACCAAAGCGCCATAACTGACAATCACTGGATCCTTCTGAGTCATAACACTACAGAAAATGATTTATCTAAATATGTGAGTCAAAGAATAAATACGTGAGTCATTGCATCCATTTTCTTACAAAAAGCAAAACCTGATAAGCCTAAGAAAAACTATTAGAAACTAAATAACCACACTCTTCCCTGGATGAAGCAGAGAAGTGCACGCTATGGCGTGAAGGCACCACAGCTAAATGGAATTCTGCAACCTTCACTCTCATTCTTCTCCTACTTTACACACTTGACAACACACAAGCAACCAAAACAATTTCCAGAAAGTGAAACTCTTAAGCCATAGAGCTTTGTTGTACAAAGAGAAGCACATAAGGCAAAATAATGATCCTTCCTTCATATATGTTTATCCCACATACTAAATAATGCTAAGAATCTCATTATTAAGAGAAAATGATGTAATATGAAAAACACTTATTTTGAAACACCAAAGAAATTTATCTGGACATTAACGCATGCATGCATGCTAAGTCGCTTCAGCTTGTGTCCAACTCTGTGTGATCCTATGGATGGTAGCCCACCAGGCTTCTCTGCCCATCGGATTCTCTAGGCAAGAATACTGGAGTGGGTTGCCATTTCCTTCTCCACTGGACACTAACAGACCACCATAACCTGGAATCCTCTGCTCCACTTCCTCTTGTAACCAACCACTAAATATAACTTGGCAGTGAACCAGCCACCAATCCATATATTATATCAGGTAATTAAAAATACAGGGTTATGTAATCTTATTTAATGGTTACTTGGCTTGGACTGAAAACCATCCAATGCAAGACCAGAGAACTGGATTAAATTATAATGCGTAAGACATTTCTGAAGATGTTTTTAGTAAGAGTCAGCACATCCCCTAGTAGCAAATATAATATAAAACACGGAATGCAACTTTCATCTCCAATTAACCTCCTTGGCAAGAAACTGCAATGTCAACTCACTCTACAGGCAATGGAGGTGGGGATTTAAAAAAAAGTTTATTTTATTTGATTCAGTTTTAACATCAAGTAAACATCACACGTTATTTTTGGCAGAGAAACAAGAGCACTCAATATTTGAGGGGGTGAGAGGAAGGAAAATTTATCCTGAGAAATTGCAATAAAAGCCAAGAACTAATGCCCACTAGGAAGAATAAGCCTGGAAAAAGCGTAAAAGCCAACCTACGTTAGCATAGAAGCATATATCTTGTGCTTCCAGCTCAAGTTCTTACTTGAATATAATTAGGAAAAAAAGGTAATTCAGCTATCAGTGTCTACAAATGCCAAATTTTTAAAAAATGAACACACCTCATTTATCAACACTATCACAGTGTGTTGATTACTAAAATCATATATTGGTCCCCAAAGGGCTTTAATTCAAAAATGCCTCTTGACCTGAGCACTAGAATCCTGTAGGAAATATCTACCATGAAAGCTTGTTTCTTCAAAGAAGACCACTAGACAAGCACAGAAACAAACGTTTTTAGAAAATCAACAGGAAGTCAACAGGAAACAAGCATATTAGTTCTATTGACTTCGGCAGGGTTTTAAATTCCCATCTGTGAAGTGTTTCAGTGCCATCTTTTGGAGAAAGTCTGAGTATGGAGAACAATGGCCTTATGAGACCAAAGACCTGAGTTCAGATTCACCTATCTCAGTCACCTACCAGCTGCCTCCCCTGAAAAACAGAGACATCAGCGTCTGCCTCACTGGGGCTTGAGAGTGAGAACACAAGTAGACAGCTGGGCCTCAAAGAGCCTGGGAAACTTCAGAATACTATGCAGAGGCACTGACAGCATTTGGTGATGTTAACCATCAAGTCTACTTATCACAGGCCACTCCACAATAAAATAAAGGTGTGACCCATTACCATGTACGAGGTAGTGCCTGAATACCCATCCTAGTATCAAGATTCATCTGAAAAACAGATGTCTCCCTTTAGAGGGAAATAGTCAAAAATACAGATTAAAAAAAGAATAAAAATGCTCTTGGTAGTCAATCACAAGATGATTATCAGATTTAAAATCAAAGCTTCATAATAATCGATTCAGATTTAAGACACCGTGTTTTAGAAATGCCACTTGTAATCCTGGAGTTACATAACAGCATAATTAATATTTTAAATGATAGAGCTTTGCATTCCAGATATCAGCCTGTGATTTAAGAGGAAAACAGTTCAGTCTGAAAAAATCAAAATTAACAGTAATAAGAACATCTGAATAAGTTACTTGCCTAACTGTTCAATGTGAGAAATGTACCTCTTGCAAGAATTACATTCTTAATGAAAAAGTAAGGTAATCAGGTTTAACACCATTAAAAAAAAAAAAACACACACACACTAAATGGCAACATTGCCCAAGATCTGTTTCAAATAACTGAAAGCAATTACCACAGGTAAAAACAAAGAAACCAAAAGAATTCCGAATGTATTAGCAGAATGAATGCCACAGCAACCTGGCACAGAAAATTAGTTCTGACTTTCAAAATAAGATAACTTACTACACTTTTGTTAAACTGCTTCTTTAATTGAGTACAACCTAACTTTGACTCAGATTCTTTATTCAGAAAAATACACTTCAATCCAGAATATTTCTAATGCCAATGATCTCACACAACGTACAAAGAAATTTCTTTCATAGAGATGACAGCCCAGCAGGCAACAAAAGATATATGTAAATCACAAAGAGAGAAGAGTACAAACCCAACTGTAGAACTGTTCACAAGAGCATGGCAATAAAACTTAAAATTCGCTTTCTGTAACGCATAGCCATTACTTTTTCACAAGCCCGTTTTATTAAATAAAAATAAGCCTACAATTAAAATGGGAAAGCTCAGTGAACCCATCTCTGTTCAACAAATTAAATATCAAGCTTAAATTCTTGCAGACAGTCAGTCCCTCCACCAAGACCCTCACTCGACCACACACACACCCTACTAGGAAGAACGTTGCAATAGGCAAAGTTGCAATAGGCAAATACCGGAGGTCGCTGTTGTAAAATATAGACACCTATATCCAAATAGAATATGTCTGCCTCATCTTTCACTTTCAACAATAAAAAAGCCAGGGCCAGCATGAAGATCAGCAGACCCGGCTGAGTCGGGAACCACAGACCCTCAAGGCACAGTGATTCGTGCAAAAGGTAACAGATCTGATACCAGCGTCTCCCAAACTCATCTTTATCTGAAACACGCATTCCAGATCCATGGGGGGATGAAGGACACCGCTCTGGGGAAGGCGGGCTTCATTTACCGTCCATCCCGGCAGATTACTCGGGAAGCTGGAGAAGGAACAAGCCAGGGAACGCCGTCCTGGGCGGGCACGCCTCCGTACGCCCCTGCACCCCGCGTCCGGTACTTCCCCGGGCGGCTCACGCCCTGAGCTGGCCGGAGGCGTGCAGAAATGGCATAAGCAGCGAAGGCTCCTTGGCCAGTGTTCTCAACCCCGAGCCAGCCCCCAATGAGGGTGACCCACAGAGAGCCTCCCACAGAGAGGACAGGCAAGTCAAGAAGCGGACTCTCCTGCGTGGGTCTCTTCCCGCCCCCCGATGACTCTCCAAGGGCCGGCCTGCAAGGCTAGGTGTGAGCTGCCCACCCCCGGGGAGGGCGGCGAGAGCCCGGACCCGTGAGAGAAAGAGAGAGAGAGAGAGAGAGAGGGATGAAGAGGGAACCGGGATGGCGGGCCCTGCTCCTCCAAAGTGCCAGGGGTTCTGACCCCAAACCTCCTCCGAGGTCCTCAAACTTCACCAACAATCCAAGCACCTGTTCCCTTCACCTCTTCCGCTCCCGATCCCCTCGAATCCTTCCATTTTCCTCGAGTTCTTTCTCCAGCTCCCTAGACTAACCAAACGCAACTAGTCCCCTAGAGCCCCCCACCGCCCCATTCTCCCCTCCAATGAGCTCATTCAACCCCTGCCCCAACGAAGCCCCCAGATGTTCGCGGTCCCCCGCAAGTTTCCCTGGGGTACCCTCGAGTCCCCCACAGATTCCCTTCAAGTCTCATCCAAACGCCCAGCCTGCCTTCCTTCCCGCGTCTCCCCACAACGCGCACACAACACTCCGGCTTCCCCTAGGTGTCCCACATCCCCACCCGAATCAGCTCCCCCAGATCGCGACCTGGGTCCCCTCCAGTCGCCCCGAGGTCGACGGCCAGCCCGCCCCCACGGCTCCGCAACTCCCAACACCTGCGCCTCGCCCCCGGGCCCGACGCCCCCCAGTCTCCAGCCCCCCGCCCCTCCCCCCAGCCCGCCGCCGCTCCCGGGTCCCCAACGGCAGTGGGCGACCGTTAACGGTCGGTCGGTCGGCCGGCCGGCCGGCCGGCTCGCGCCCTCACCTTGGTTCACCAGCCGCAGGGCGTGCGTGAAGGAGGGGTCCAGGGAGTCCTTCTCCGCCATCAGCTCCGGCAGGTACTTCTCCTCCATGCTCGCCGGCCGCCCGGGCCCGGGACGCGGACTCCTGGCGGGCGGGCGGCGGCGGCGGCCCCGCAACCCCCGACCCCGCCCGCGCCCCAGCGGCGCGGAACCCGGGCCGGACGCCGCGGCGGGGCTGCGCGGGGCGCGGCGGAGCCAAGCCGATCGGTCGGCCCTGGGGCGGCGGCGGCGACGGAGGCGGTGGCGGCGGCGGCGGCGCGGGGCGGGAACCGGCCGCGCAGCCCCGGTCCCCGGGGGTTGGCCGCCGACGGCCCCGCGCTGGCGGCCGCCGCCTCCCAGACGCGGGCCCCGCGCTCCCGCCACGGGCCGGAGCGATCAGGCGGCCCTCCGGCCGAGCCGGCGGCGCGCTCCGCGAACTGGACACAGTCCCCGGCGAGCCCCGCCAGCCGGCGCCGGAGCGGAGCTCAGCAGCGACCCGCACGCCGCGCGCCGCCCCGCGCTCTCTGAGCCGCGGAGCCGAGGGCCTGGCCCCGCCCGCCGCGCCCGGCCCCGCCCCGCCCGCCGCGCCTGCGCGCTGAGCCCCGCGCCCTGCCGCCCGCCGCCCGCTGCGGCGCGCCGCCTGGTGGGGCTGCTCCCGGCTGTGCGGCCGGGCCCGGGTGGGGCGTCCCGGGGGCCTCCCGCCGGCGCCGCGCCCGTCCGCAGCTCCGGGAGAGGCGTGCGCGGAGCGCCGCGCGGCTCGGTCACGGCGGGCCGAGACGCAGAGCCCGGGCAACTGCGCCCAGAGAGGTCAAGCGGCTCGCCCAAGGTCACCCAGCCAGCGATCCCGGGAGGAGGGCTGCGCGCTCGGCTCAGGGGCCGGGCGGAGAAGGACGCGGAGGAGCGCCCGGGCTCGCCGCCGCGGGCTCTGGGAAAGGGCGGCGGGGCGAGCTGCCCTGCTCTCAAGCTTCCTGGACTTCCATAACTTAGCTCGCTTTGCCTCCCCCGCTCCTGTTTGCTAGGAAATAACGTGGGTGCCCAGCCGTCCTGTCTCGGTGGGTGCCTCTTGAGCTCAGCTCCAACCCGCGAGACCCTCGGAACCGAGGTCGATTATATAAAAGCGCGTGCCCTTCAGGTCGGCTTTGTCATTCCGGCTTGCTGCCGGGTTGTCATTCTCTTCACGCAGAAATCCGCCGAGTCCGGAGGCGGGGCAGGGAGCTGCGCCCCAGCCCGTACCCTCTGGGGCGCAGTCCCCTGGACGCACGTGGGTGCTGCCGTCCTCCTTTCATTTACGCCCCGCCAACCCCCTAGACAAATCCTCCATCGGACCGTTTTCAGATATCCAGGTAGAGTCAGTGGCGGGGCCCGAAAGTCTGTCCTGTCTTTGCCCCACCATATCCCACCTCAAGTCCAGGCCTCTACGTCTCTGTTCTTGGACAGCCTTCTAGGACTTCCCCAGCAAAGTGGTACCTGTTCTGTGTCCCGTCAGAACTGGTCAGGCCTCGCTCACGGAGAACTCTGATTCTGTTTTCCCCAGACCATGAGCACCTCACAGACAGGGCTGGAGCTTTCTTTTATGAGGAAGGGTCCCCAGCACTTAGTGGCCTAGGACGGGTGTAGGGGCACCAGAAATGTGCGATGAAGGAATAAACCATAGACATGCCACTCCTCTGGGAGCAGGTCTTCCCCCCAGGCTCCCAGACAACTTGCCTGTACCCTTGACGCAAATAGAGGTGACTCGACACCCAAGGGGGGCCTCCCTGATGGCATGGGAGGAAGAATCCACCTGCCAAGGCAGGAGATTCAGGGTTCTATTGCTGAGTTGGGACAGTGACTTGGAGAAAGAAATGACAACCCACTCCAGTATTCTTGCCTGGGAAATCCCATGGACAGAGGAGCCTTGCGGGCTTCAGTCCGTGGGATCGCAAAGCATCAGGTGGGACACGATTTAGTGACTGAGCACTGCACTATACCCAGAGATGCTTGGGGCTGGAATCAGGGAGCTCCAAGCTGCCCAAAGTCCCAGCCCGAAATTTGAACTTCCTTCATTCTCAAGCTCCACCCTTAGATGAAACTGACTGCTGGTGAGGTGCCATTCCAGAGTCCCAGTAAGAATCTTCTTCATGTCTCTCTTTGGTCTAAACTTGCAAGAGGTTGTCAGATGAGACAGTTCAGTAATGTAGCCTCTGGGACCAGAGAGCCTGCATTTAGAATCATGGCTCAGTTGCTCACTAGCTGTGCTGTCTTGGGCTAGATACTTCACCTCTCTGTGCCTCAGCTTCCTCATCTGTAAAGTGGGAATGATAATAGAGCCTATTTCCTAAGAGAGTCATGAAGATAAAATGTATCACCTCTTAAGGAAATCCACATAAAGTGTCCAGCACACGTAGCCAGTGCTTAGCAGTTCTTTGTTGGGTTTTCACCCCTGGATTGCTGTTTCCTGGGTCTTCTGAGCCTCTCCTTCCCTTCAACTGTAGCTCCTGGGGGCACTTGCATCGCCCCAGCATACCAAGTGAAAGGCCTGGGACCACTGTTTCTGACTGGGGGTCCAGAGTGTGGTCGGTCAAACACTCTGCAGTCCCAGCTCCTCTCTGACCGCTGTGCATCCTCAGCTAAATAACCTTTCTGAGTTTCAGAGTTCACCTCTTCAAAACTGGGCTTATGCCAGCAGTCCTTGAGGGCAAGTTGGAAGGATTTAAGGGGAAATGTTTTCTCCTTTAAAATTAGAGTGGAATGCACAGACCTCTGACTTCCATGCCTTTATCACAGACTTTGCTTTCTAGGGTGTGAGCCCTGGCAGCCACTTTTCAAGGGAGGAAGGGAGAAGGAGAGAGTCTAGAATTCACCTGCCAATGGAGGAGATGCAGGGTTGATCCCTGGGTCAGGGAGATCCCCAGGGTAGGAAATGGCAGCCCACTCCAGTATTCTTGCCTAGAGAATCCCATTGACAGAGGAGCCTGGCGGGCTACAGTCCATAGGGTCGCAAAGTCAGGAACGATTTAGCATGTGCACACACACACACAAACACACACACACACACACACACACAATCCCAGGGGAGGAGTAGGGGCCAGTGTTCAGCTGCTCCCCTCACCACTTGGTCTAAGACCCTCCTTTCCATTCAGACCTTCTGCCCCCGTGACACTCCAGCCATGGAGTAACTGCTCTTTTTATTGAGTATCTGCTTTGTGCCAGGTGGGATGCCAGGGTCTTTGTACCCACTATTTTCCATTCCCTCAACACCCTGTAGGGAAGATACTATTCATTAGCACTTACAGTTGAGGACACTGAGGCCCAGAGCAGTTTAATACCTGCTTAAGTGCCACTGATGTCAGAGAGCGGTCCCAGGCCCATGGGACCTCTAAGCCTCCTCTCTTCCCTTCCCTGTCCTGCCCTCGCAGGCAGTAGCCTGGGACCCTGGAGACCAGCTCCTCTCCTCCTGCATCCAAACAGTTGGCAGACAAGTCTCACCAGCAGCTGGGGAGGAGGGCTGTATGCCGGGAAGCCGAGAGCAAAGGCACTGAATCTTCTGCTCCAGACCCTCCTTCTCTCAGAGCCGTCCAAGAGGGCAGGTGCCCGGCACGTAGAGTATCCCTGTGGGGTCCTCCAGGGAGGAAGGAGACAAATGTCTCTGTGAGATGCTCAGGAAATTATCCCCACCCACCAGCCTGGCCAGGCCATTGACCGTGGGGCACCTCCACGCCTCCTGCAGACTCTGCTGGTCTTCTTGAGATGGCCACCCTGCAGGTCCCAACTCTCCCGATCCCTTTGAAGGTGAGAAAATCAGGCCTTGGGAAAGGTCATGGTTTTCCCTCAAGCAGCTGTGGGTAGTGCTAGTGCTCACAAGGTCTAACGACTTCCAGGGCAGAGAGAGATCTCTTCAGGCACACACCAGGACTTGCCGAGCACAGGCTTGGTGCATGCACAGTTCTGGGAACAAAGGACGGGCTGTGCACAAAACAGACTTCTCCAGAGCCACGTCGGCCGGAGGCTCGGGGCCGCTTACTCCATCCACAAGGCGTGTGTCTGCCCTGTACCGGAGACCCTAAGATGTGTTAAGAAACTCACAGTCACACGTCTGGAAACAATGTCTCAGTATCAGAGACAGAAGGGCACTTTCCCGATCAGCCTCAGGTGAGGCTGATCAGGTGTCACTAGGCCATTTCAGGAACTGCACTGCCCCAGAGCAAGTCCCCCCTGGCACAGCCGACCACCACATGGCTGACGCCCCACCCAATCACTCCCACCACCGCCACGCCCACGTCTGGAGAAAGATACCAACTGCAGTGGGTCAGACACGGCTACATCAACACCCCATGTCATCAGGGGCTAATGAGTGTGAAGAGTGTCTCTGAGGTCATTGTCATGTTCCTGCTGAGTTACTGCTCACACTACAAGCTTCCTGTTCCTTTTGTTTTAAAAAGGTGCATCCTATCCCGGTTTCCCTGAGACCCGGCAGTACCCTGGGCGTGGTGTCCAAATCTGACTGGCCAGAGGGCCAGAGAGACCTTGATTTGGCCCCCAGCTCTCCTACTTACTAGCTGTGTGATCCTCAGTCAATGACTTGATGTCTCTGAGCAGAGGGAGAGGAAATACCAACCTTCCAGGATTCTGCAGGGTTTAAACTGAAGCATGAAGCCTGTCCTTGGCACTGATGGTGTTTGGACTCTCCCTGCTCTCCACTCCACCAGTGCTGTCTGTGTTCATGGTCGGGCCCCAGTCACTGGTGGACCCCCTTGACCACACACTGTCCTCGGAGCCTGCTCAGCTTCACAGCCCGAGTGCCCAGCCAGGTGGTCAGTTCACAGCAAGTACTCCACGCTCGTTCAAGTCCATTTCTCCTGAAATGCAGTCCCCCAAGAGCATTGCTTCCCAGCTACCAGAGATAAATGAGTTTGTCATGTAGGACAAGCACCAAAAGATGGCACAGCCTTACCTAGAAATCAGTCATTTATGTGTCAAGGAGACAGACACCACACATGTTCACCATGATCCCCAACCCCAGTGAGTTACAGAGGGAAATGCATTTTCAAACCTTGAGAATGACTGGAAAGGCTCAGCACACATGGAGCAGGAAACAGAGAGACTCTTCAAAGTTGGGAGGCTTCGCAGAGTTCACAGCCCATCCATAAATCAGGCATGCCTCCACCGAGGACTGGCTAGTCTGTGAGTGCCTCTCTCCTATTTTATTCCACTCACCTTCCAAACAGCCTACATTCAAGACCCAGAAATACAACTGGAAGGAACCACAGAGATCAGCAGGCTCACAAGTCACTAGTTTGTAGAGATCAGGAAACAGTTGCTCCAAGCACTGAAGTGACCCCAAGGTATGAAGTGAGAGTTGAACACACACACACACACACCCCACGCACCCTCCAGCCGTGTCTAAGGATGAATGGAATCAAACATTTCAGCCCAGTCACTCCCATTCCTGAAGACTTATGTTCTGTCTCTGCATCCATGTTCCCTATGTCTGCTTCCTTCTCTTGCTGCTTGCTACTCTAGCCCACTTGCTTCTTTCTCCAGGAAAGAAGCCATTCTGCTGCTTTCTTCCCAGAGCGAATAAAACCACAGACATTGCACAGGCACCCCCTAGTGGCTACATGTGAAAGCACAGCCTCCCCCCCTCCCCCACCTACCCAAATTAGTTGAACCAGATTGAAAAGCCCCTGGCTTGGACCTGTGCTGTGCTCAGAGGCTCAGTCCTGCCTGACTCTGTGTGACCTCATAGACTGTAGTCCGCCAGGTTCCTCTGTCCATGGCATTCTCCCAGCAAGAATGCTGAAGTGGGTAGCTATTTCCTCCTCCAGAGGATCTTCCCAACCCAGGGATCGAACACACATCTCCTGCATTGGCAGGCGTGTTCTTTACCACTAGCACCACCTGGACCTAGTCTCCTCCAAAAGGGAACCTCACACAGGGTTTCAACTCGTTCCCAGGAAATGGGAGAGTAGAGTATGATCTTAGATGAGAGTGAAAAACGTAGAGGGTAAAGAAAAGGAGAGGGTGGAGGGAGAAAGGGAGAAAATGAAGACAGGAAGAGATCAACGGGAAAGAAATGAAGAGAAAGTAAAAGACACATAGTAGGAGAGAGTACAAGAGAATAAGGAAAGCTTAAAGGAGAGACATTTCTCTGTGTTCAGCCTTGCTCTAAGATAAACACTCAAGGAAAGAGTAATGGAAAATAAGAATTGACATACCCAGGGTCAGTTGGCTGCCCTGTGGCACAGTCAGGTGGGAACAGAGGAGCCAGGGAGAAGAAGGGACAAGGACCCTGCAGTTGACCCCATCACTGCCTGACTTGGTAATCTTTTCAAAATCCAAATCTTTCTCTGTCTCTATTTCTGCGCGTGTAAAAGGGTCACTAATAGCAGCTGTTCTCTTCCTGTTTTATTGAGATCCAGTGAGAACAATAAAGATTTGCAGAGAAAGCCCCGAAAAGTGCTCGGAAAAGTTCCCCGATATAACCATCACAGAAATGTGTTTTATCGTTTTTCGCTATGCAACAGCAGCCCTCCATCCTCTGCTTCGGGGACCAAAGAGGTAATATGTGATGCTGGACTGCCAAGGCACTTGCTGTATTTCAACCATGCATCAACTTATCACGGCCTCTGGTGCTTTATAAGATGCCATGATTTGAAAGGCGCTGTCGAAATGTAAAACCTTATTGCCACAGTAGTAAAAAGATCAATGTCCATCTCCTTACCCACTCTTTCTTGTCAGGATGCATAGAGATACACACCAAACAACTCCATCCACATTAGCAGAATACTTCGCAATAAAACTGCACATGTCTGAGTTCGGCAGAATAGCCACAAAGCAAAATATTTTTGGAAGTGTCAAGGTACCCTTCATGTCCAAACAGCTGCCAAGGGGGTGATGACATTTTTAGAGTCCGCTGCAAAGGTAAACACATCCAGGTCTCATATAAACATGCCAGCTTGTGTTTGTGTTCTTCAGTAGTTAAAAAAAAAAAAATGGAGAGAGAATCTTATCAAAAAATGGCTGTGGGAGAAAAATGGACACAAAGTTGTCCAACTTTATGGAGTTGTGTATGGAGCTGTGTAGTCACGTACATGAATCCTGTGAGAAAGCGTGTCTTCTCAAAACAACGGTGAACTTTTGTCAGTGGACACAGTGCCCTGTGCACAACTTCCTAAGTGTCTCTGTGGTTTTGTCCCTTGGCGTCTGTGTATCACGACACTAGCCTTCCCACAAACCTCAGCGCTCACTGCTACCCTGTTCCAGTTTATCCCAGGTGATGTAGAACACCTCAGCATTCATTGCTTCCTCCTGATAGTGGAGGGGAGTAGGGTGCCAGGTGCATGCGTGCTTTGCATGCTAGGTGATTTCAGTCGTGTCTGATTCTTTGTGATCCTATGGCTCCCCCATCCATGGGATTCTCCAGACAAGAATACTGGAGTGGGTCGCTGTTCCCCCTCTGCCAGGGGATCTTCCCAACCCAGGGATCGAACCCCCGTCTCTTCTGTCTCCTGCATTGGCAGGTGGGATCTTTACTACTAGTACCATCTGGGAAGCCCAGGTGTACCCAGGAGATCTTGATGGATTTGATCCAGCCTCAGATGGCAGCTGGTACACAGGGAAGTCCCAGCTTCCTCTGTCGAATCTCATCCTGGTAATTTTCTCCTGGTCTTCTTAGCCACATGCACTGGTAACAGGTCTGCAAAGCTGCAGCAACTTAGATGTAGAAACCACAGTGATCTGTGTGCCTGGTAAGTTAAGCTTTGAGCAGGTAACTGTTGGAGCCACTGGCTGAAGAACCAAACAGGCGTGGGTGCTCAAAGCAAAGCGGCCTCTTCCAACCCCTCTTGCCCCACCTATGAAACAAAGGTAGTACCTCTCCTCACAGAGAGTTCCTTAAGATCTCCATGAAATAAATGTCCGTGAAGTGCTCAGCACAGAGCTGGTGCTCAGTGGGTTTGGAATGAGTGGAATAGCCATAGAGCAGAAATATAACATGAGCCACAGAAACACTTGTACATTTCCTGGCAGCCACATTAGCAAGGTGAAAAGAGAACAGGTGGAATTTATTTTCATAAGATGGTTTAATCATACATATCCAGAATAGTAGTTCAACATGTAAACAATAATTTTAAAATATTAATGAGATTATTGTTGTCATCATTGTTTAGTCCCTAAGTCATGTCCAACTCTTTTGTGACCCCGTGGACTGTAGCCTGCCAGGCTCCTCTGTCCAAGGGATATCCCAGGCAAGAATACTGGAGTGGATTACCATTTCCTTCTCCAGGGGACCTTCCCAACCCAGGAATCCAACCCACATCTTCTGCATTGGCAGGCGATTCTTTACTGCTGAACCACCAGGGAAGCCCTATAAATGAAACATTTTATGTTAAAAAAAGTTATCTACTATGAAATCTGGTATATATCTGCACCTATAGCACATCTCAATCCAGAAGCAAAATTTTCAACAGTTGAAGTAAAATGTGGTCCTACTGAAACTATAAAGTTGTACTTAATGGGAACATATTTTACACGGCTTCCATTTTAAAATTAAAATTCAATTAATTAAAATTAAATAACACCGGTTCTTCATAATGCTAGCCTTAATTCACGTGCTTGTTAGCCACGTGTGAATAGTAGCCATGGTATCGGCATTGCAGATCAGAGGAAGGAACTCGGGGGCATGGAACAGAAAACACAGCTGTCAACTGCTTAACCAAAGAGATGTGCCCTGGTCTCGCCCCACGTGAAGCCCCAAATAGGCTGCCTGAGGCTGGTGCAGTGGGTGCAGAAAGTCATTGGTGAGCCAGGCTCCTACCTCCTTTCTGCTCTGCCCACCTTAGCAGGGCAGGATGGGCAGATGGGCAGATGGGCAGGTGGGCAGCTGCCCACCGTGGGCATCTGACCTCACTCCAGGCAGGAAAAAGGGGAGGAGTGAAGGTTAAAGGGAAGATGACCATCATCTGTCCAGTCTGCTCACCTGTTGGGCTTTCTTGGAAGTCCCATCTAATGGCTTTTGCTTAAGTGTCATTAACCAAACTGCATCACACACGGACACCCTTATTTGTACAGGGCAGAGCTGATAAATATAGCATTTTACCTGGGCACATTGGTACCTTCAACCAAAGTGGTTCCTTGGAATAGAGGATGATGGATATTGGGAGGCAAATGACAGCCTCTCTCAGAAGTGGCACCTGCAATTATCATTACTCATGCCCCCAGACTTTGATTCTCAAAGAATCCTTAAAGAAATAAAATGAGAGAGTTTTTTTTTTTTTCTTTTTCTTTTTTGCTGAACAAATCAGAAATTCTCTTACTGCATCACATCTTAGAAAACAGTTGGGTGAGGTCCAGGGAATCAGAATTGATAGAGCAAGGAAGGCAGGTGGACTGGCTGCTTCCCTAGGTGGGCAGAATGAAGGGTGGCGTGGGCAGAAAACAATTCCTTTGTAGGGGCAAGACACGTGCTTCAGCTCAAGTGACTATTGGATGGAAAACTGCCTTAAGCAACAGGGCAGGTCACATTATGGAAAGCAAGAGTGCTTCCTGAGGAGGGTCCTTCTCACGGACAGCAAAGATGTTTCTATGAGTTCAGCTGCAGCTTGGCGATCTTTCTTGGGAAGCTGATCTCCTATCCCCCGGGCCTCCTGACTACAGCCTGGCTCATCGCTGAGCTGGGAAAGATGC
This sequence comes from Bos javanicus, assembly GCF_032452875.1. Taxonomy (NCBI): domain Eukaryota; kingdom Metazoa; phylum Chordata; class Mammalia; order Artiodactyla; family Bovidae; genus Bos; species Bos javanicus. Next base: position 6,399,002 of record NC_083881.1, read on the forward strand.
ACTACCAACCTCAGTGTCACCCAGGTGGTGACCTTGTTTGTTCTTGGAGGGTCACTGAACATCTAAGCCTCCCTTTCATCCTAAAATGGGGACAATAACAGGGCCACTTAATAGTCCAATTGAGAGGATGAAATGAGCTAATGTGTTCAAAATGCTTAGCTCAGGCCCTACCACACAGAAAGTGCTCGATAAATTATTATTCTGAGTTTTCTCTTTTTATCCTAGAGTGAGTTTTGTGTTTCCTTTTGTCTGCTCTATTATTTTATATATTGGTTAGAAGCCTGGCAAGAAGCAAAGGGTCTCAGAAGGAGTCATTGAAGAGAACTCCATAAAGGGACTCTTTACAAGGCGTGTGTAGGGCAAAGGGAAACGATGAAGGAGGAGATAAGCAGTCTGCGTAACCTTGCCAATTTGTGCCTGAGGAGGCAAGAGGGCAGGTCCCAGAACCTGCAAGAACCGTGGAAGTAGGAAGACTTGCAGTGGGAGCCAGGGCAGTAGACAGAGCCCAACCCCTGCCAAACAGTGACGTGACCTGGAAGGAGCCAGGGGACCATACACCTTGACCTCTTTCTTCTGCACCCTCATCTCCTGCAGGTGCCTCCCATCAGCGAAGTCCAAACTGAAGCCAGACCCCAAGGAAGCCCAGCTGATGCAGTCCCTAGATATCAGCCTCCCAGGGCAGAAAACAGTGTCAAAAGGGATAGAGAATGTTATGCAGAGGGACGAGACAAGGATGACCCAACCACGCTGCAACGTGCTATAGTAAAAGATTTCACCTCAAATATCCGGAGCTGACTTGCTGGATTTGCACTCTGGGTAATGCTCTTTTTCTGCTCGGGGTGTTTGGTAGTCAGGTTATGTGAACACTTGGCTTCTGTTGAGAGTCCAGAGGCAGAGAGGCATCACAGTATTAATGTTTTACAGTCACTGACCCAGAATTATATGCCACATTTCTCCCACTCACCAGCCAGTGACCTAGTGCAAGCTAAAGGGCCCCTCTGAACCATGCTGTCTAGTCCATATCATGGGAGAAAAAGCAGTTGTCTCGCTGGCTAGTTAGGAACATTAGATGAAATGACATGAGTTTCCTTTGCCTTTACTACTATGTGAAACCCAAAGGCACGGTGGCTGAGAGCGCAGGTTCTGGAAATGGGATGACTGGATTCAAGTCCCAACTCTGCCATTTAAAACTCTGTCCTTGGACTAGCTACTTAACCTTTTAGCATCTCAGATCTCTCATCTGCAAAATGAAGGAAACCTGTCCCCACTGTATAAGGTTGTTGTGAGGATTAAATGAGCTATTACATGAAAAGTGATTAGAACAACGTGTCACTCTATCATCAACACGCTGTTATAGGTAAAGCTCTGAGACGAAGACGGTGTGCTTAATACACACTGAACTCCCTTCTGCGCTGTTCCTGCATGATCAGCACCAAGAGCTCGGACAGTACCCTCTCAGGACTCCTCCTTTACCCATTAGGGCAGGTAGTACAGAGGCAAGTGTTCTGAGCATCTGAGCAGGAACAAAGTACATGTCGTGATTCATGAGGGGTAGCTCCCTGTTCTTCAGGAAAAGGAAAGTCAGTGCAGAATCCACTGCTCTCTGCTTCTGGCCAAGAAACATCTGAGCCTAGTTCAAGTACAGGGCTGCTCAGTATCGTGGTTAAGAGCATAATTGAACGAGTCAGCTTTTCTCTAGCTGTGTGATCCTGAGCTGGTTACTTAAAATCTCTGTGCCTGAGTTTCCTCACTTGTAGAAAGGTGATTACAACAGTGTCTACAGCAATGGATTGTTATGAAATTAGTCAATATTTGAAAGTGCTTAGAACAGGCCCAGGTACATAATATGTGCTTTATAACAGCTTCTTGAGTAAATAGAATAATCTCAGTTCTGTAAACAAATTTTAACCAATTGATTTCCTTTGTGATCTGTACAAATCTGAGGCACTGTTCTCTCTTGGGAACTAAGAGCAAATCAAAACTGTGTTTGTTCAGGGGAAAAGAGAAAATGCTTAAGTCCGCAAAATGAAGAGGTCCATTTATTGATAGAAGTCACTGAGATCCACTCTGGCATCCCATAGTCTGAAAACTCTTTGGTTTTTCATCTTGTGAACAAAAAGCACTGCCAGATGCTTTCCGATCACCAACAAATCATTTTGCAGATGGGAAATGAGATTCTTACTCCTTCCCTTACTGGCTTGTTTATATGACTTGGTCATACTATTTCATCTTTCTCTGAGCCTCTGCTTTCTCATCTGTAAAATGGGAATGTTAATTCCTATGTCCAATATTCCTTCAAGCACACAACAGTTAGTTAATGGAAGTGGTTTCCTTCTACCTTTGTATCTATAAACAATGAGAAAGTCTGGGAGAGAACTAGTTTGAGAGACTGAATTTCACAGATGGCATCAGCTAATTAAGTGTTAACAAATTTGAAACCACGTGTACAGCAGGGTTTCTCTCTTTTTTTTTTTTTTTAACTGAGCAACACACAATAATGCTTCTCACAAGTGCTAATCTGAAGAAGGCTCTGGCTCTGCTGTTTTTGCTTTGGATGAAAGAAAGGCTGATACCTCAGAGGCACGGTAGTGAGAACACAGCTCTTGGAATCCAACTTTTCAGCTCCCTGATGTGTGATAACCTTTAGCAAATGACTTAATTTTTTTTTTGTCTCTTTTCTTTCTTTTTATCATTAAAGTGTCTTTTATTCTGAATTTCAGAGTCAAGACCACTAACATCTTTTCTAAGCCTCAGTTTCCTCAACTGTAAATACCTACCTTACAGAAATATTGAAATTGATTAATATTATGCACACAAAATGCCTGGCCACACAGTAGGGGCTCAGTAAATGGTAACTGTTATCATAAGTGCATAATCAAACAGACTGTATAAAGTGGAAAAAGGAAAAAAAAAAAAACATTATTTGCCACTCTCACTGATGATATATCTTCTGGATTTCCTGAAATATGGGGAGGAATGGAACATTATCCTCCAAAGAAATAACACTGAAGAAGCTATTAAGCTTTAATGACATGAGGACGATTTACTTGAAATAAAGTCCAAGCAGATGCTCAGTGCTGGTGAAGTTGCTCCTAAATAGGTCTTTACAATTAGCTGGGAATCTGAGGCTGCATGGGGAGCAGTCGTTGTAGCCAATGAATAGTTTCTCCAAGATGTCAAGTTTGTTTTTATAAGAGGCCCCTCAGATTAGCCTAAGAGCCCTTACAACAAGTGAGTCTGATTAAAGGATTGTTGTTGCATCTGCCACTTTTGTCTTCCTCTGAGAGAAGGCTTTAACTTTATTCCTCCTCCGCCAGCCTCCCAGATCTGTTCTCTATCTGTGTTCTCCATCTCATCGAGTGGCTGCTCCATTATTCCAGAAACCTGGAGGCTACCACCCTCTCCTCCAGCCCCTACAGTGACAGCCAGCAATTCCTGTGGATTTTCCCTCCTAAGTAAACCCAGATTTCCCTCAGCTCCCCTCTCTAGTCTTCTTCTAGCTTCTGGCCTCCCTCCTGCCTGTTGACTGTGCTGCACCCAGACTGACCCCTAAGAATGCAAGTCTCATTATCTCTTCTTTGTGGAAAACCTACCAGTGGTCTCCTTTGCTCTTGGTTTAGATGAAGGACCAGATCCTTTATTCAGCCTGCTTTGCCAGTCTTTTCCCACTCTAGCCTAACAGACTTAAAGCTTGGAGACTCGAACCTGGAATGAATGGAATGGGTGCACCATAGCCTACAGTGACTCCATTTTGCTTGTAGCATCAAAGTTTAACATTCCTCTCACTTTGACTATGAACCCATTGGCTGTCATGCCCTTTCCCTCTCTTTGCACCCAGAACCCAGCGACATTTCTGGGGCTGGCTTCTCTCCACTGGGGGCAGCTGAGGTAATGTAGGGTCAAGTCCCCGTTCCTCTTTCAGAGCGTCATGGTGATGAGCAGATTCAACCTTCCACACCTTGATCCATCCGCCTACCACACATGCACCGAAATACACACACTTGCATACACACATAGGCACGGACATGCGCACACTTGCACATGCAATGGACACACACACAAGAGAGTGCATGGATGGACTCACGCACACACACACATATTCACTCACATACTAATCCCCAGACTAGAGCACTGAAGTCAGTGCCCAGACTCGATAGTGTGGTCAGAGGTAAAGCAGCTATTTCTGAGCACACTTAATAGCTCAGCTATGTTCTTTTTTCCCTTAGCATTCATCTCTGTATTGATTCAGTGTTTGGTGAGTGCATATTATGTGTTAGTTACTGCTTCAGCTTTTGGAACAGAGTCCCTGCCCTCACAAAGCGTAGAGTCTAGTGGAGGAGACATATGTGCTCCTTATCAGCTCTATGACCTTGAGTAAGTTACTCAGCCTCCCCGTGTGCCAGTTCTATTATCTGTACAATGAAAATATTAATGTCACCTTGTATAACCCTGTTATGGAAAGACGTAAAATAGAGTACGTCGATGGCTAAGTGCTGACTTCATGAGACCGATGTGAGAGGTAATGAGATAATACAGGAGAAGTGCTTAAAATCATATCAGGATAATATTTCTTCAATAAGTGATGGCTTCATATTATTTTGTGAAGAGCGGAACGTAGAATTGCAGATTGTGATCAGTTCTCTGAAGGGAGAAGGGCTGGCACAGTGACAAAGAATGCCAGGGACTTATGCAGGAGGAATGGCTGGGGAAGGCCCCTCTGAAGAGGTAACTGTCAGGATGTGAAGGAGTCAGCCTGGAGAATCAGCCGAGGCAGGACCAGCATGGGCCTCCTAGACGCCCAGGTCTAATTCGAGTGCCTTCCCTGCAACTCTCCAGCCGTGTGTCCTCAGGAGACCCTGACTGTTTCCCTGAGGCTCAGTCTTCTCATCTGCAAAATGGAAATTACAATGTCAGTGATAAAGAGAAGTCATATGATGAAGAAGATAATGTCAGCATGGTAGATTTTTTAAAAAATATTTATTTATTTGGCTGTACTGGGTGTTTTATTTTGGCTGTACTGGGTATTTATTTATTTAATTGGCTGTACTGAAGCTCCAATACTTTGACCACCTAATGCAAAGAACTGACTCATTGGGAAAGACCCTGATGCTGGGAAAGATGGAAGGCAGGAGGAGAAGGGGACAACAGAGGATGAGACGGTTGGATGGCATCACTGACTTGATGGATGAGTTTGAGCAAGCTCTGAGAGTTGGTGTAGGATGGTCAATCCTGGCATGCTGCAGTCCATAGGGTCACAAAGAGTCGGACATGACCGAGCGACTAAATTGAACTGAACTGGGTGTTAGCTGTGGCATAAGGAATCTTTAGTTGCGGCATGTGGAATCTAGTTCCCTGACCAGGGATTAAACCCGGCCCCCCTGCATTGGGAGTGTACAGTCTCAGCCACTGAACCACCAGGGAAGTCCCCAGTGTGGTAGATTTTAAGTAAGAACTCGTGTCAGTCACCAAGCCAAGAGCTTATGCATAACAGGCAATTTAATAAATGCTAGGTTGCCTCCGCTCCCCGGTGCTAAGCATCTTCCCAAAACGAACAACTGCTACCTTGGGATCATTCACACAACCAGGCACTCAGGCTTCAAAGCCAAGCCAATCTAACTGCAACCCTGGGTCCATCCTCTTCACCACCGAGCAAGTCCAGAGTCATCACAGCAGCAAACACAGGGGTAGGAACACTCACTCTGTCGGCACGTGTGCTAAGTTGCTTCGGTCGTATCTGACTCTGTGAGACCCGGTGGACTGTAGCCTGCCAGGCTCCTCTGTCCATGGGATTCTCCAGGCAAGAACCCTGGAGTGGGTTGCCATGCCCTCCTCCAGGGGATCTTTCCAACCCAGGGAATGAACCCACGTCTCTTGCATCTCCTGCATTGGCAGGCAGATTCTTTACCACTGGGCCACCTGGGAAGCCCAGTTTTTTGTGGAGTAACTACCAAAGGCTGTTATCAATCCTGTTTCACAGATAATGAAATTGAAGCCAAAGGTCATTTAGCTTCTAAGCTGCTGGAGGCCTTGAACGAAAGCCTGATGCTCTCTCCTCCTGAGAGGTATCGCTCTTCATGTTCACATCTTATCCTGTGAGGTCCACAGTAAGCCTTCTGTGGTCCACAGAACTGTTGATGTGAGCCTCAACCTACATACAGCCATGCCTTCCCATCACACTTCAGAGCCCATCCCAGACCCCAACCTTCCCTCATCAGTGTTCATCTTTTTATGATGAAATGATCTATTGTTACCGGCCTCTTGAATTGTGAGCTCACGACAGATTAGTTTCGTGTTTGTGCTCCAGGCTTGGGACAGCCACATCCTCCTGCCCTTGTTCTACACTCTAAAGGATCACTTGTCCTGTTTCCCAGTGCTCCCTCCCCTGGCTCCTCACTTCCACCCTGGAGGAGTCCTCCTGATGGCATACCCTTCCAGGAGGAGGTGTCCCTCCACGGGACCCCCAGAGCGAGGGGCTACCTCATGGCTCGGCAGCCTCCTCCAAACCCTCGTCTGTCTCCCACCAGGGTCCTGTTTCCCTGCTCAGTCCATGTGAAATGGATAAATGGACAAACGACACATTTCTGTTGCAGCCCTGAGTTTGTGGCAAGTCTTCCCATACAATCAGTTAAAAAATGCTAAAAAATAAATGTTAATATGTACTGTGTTAGCCATCTGTGTTCCTTTCATATCCAACAGACTTATACTGGGTTGATTTGTTCTGAGACGTGGCAATTTCAAATACAAAAGGAAAAGATACTGCTTATGGTTTAACCAGTTGCAGCATTTAGAAAAAAAAATTCTCTAGGTATTATCTGGAAAATTTTTAAGGAGGTAGAGGTGGGGAGGGCTTCAAATACAGGGTATATTTTTTTTTCTTTGTGCTTATAAGAAGCATCAAGTTTCCGTGTTTTAGCAGCTAAGAGTGTGAAAAAGAGTGTTAAATTACTTAATAGTTTGTTACATATCAGGTCTAGAAAACTTATTATGTAAAAAAAATCCACATGTATTTAATAAAATTGAAATCTATGTGAGATTAAAAAAATAAAAAAGCTTGTTACTCCGGAAATTCAGGTTATAGTCTCTACTTGCATAATGGTCAGGATGTGTTTCAGTCTTCCATCCACTTATCCATTCAGTACATTCTTGGGTACCACACGCTGTGAGCACTGGGGAGTCAGCTGCATCCTCGAGTTATGGTCTCTGCTCCTCCCCTGGGGAAGACGTGTATTAAACAAGCTCACACATCAACATGGAAGTTACAAATGGTGAGAGATGCTCTGAGTGATGGAGAAGGCACTGGAACCCCACTCCAGTACTCTTGCCTGGAAAATCCCATGGATGGAGGAGCCTGGTGGGCTGTCGTCCATGGGGTCACTAAGAGTCGGACACGATTGAGTGATTTCACTTTCACTTTTCACTTTCATGCGTTGGAGAAGGAAATGGCGACCCACTCCAGTGTTCTTGCCTGGAGAATCCCAGGGACGGGGAGCCTGGTGGGCTTCTGTCTATGGGGTCGCACAGAGTCGGACACGACTGAAGTGACTTAGCAGCAGCAGCAGCAGCTCTGAGTGAAGAACGTCAGGTGACCCGCTTAAATCAGGTGATTAGGGAAGTGACTGGCTAGAGGAAGACCACTTTGTCCCCTGTCCTTGTTTTTCACTTGGGAAGACAGAGACCTAGGGCAGGATTGCTGTAGAAGCCCAGGGACAGAGATGAGGGGAAACTCAGGTCTCCTCTTTCCATAGCCTGAGCTTTCTCCACTGGTCACAGTCCTCCTTTGCCTAAATGCCTTTCACAAACACGGAATAAGGCCTGGTTATTTCTAAGATCTTTCTACCTCTAGCAGTCAGTGATCTGATTTGATTCAATCCACACACAAATAGATACCTTTTGATTACTTTTTCTGACCCAAGTATGAACGATTGACAAAAAACAATCATAGTCATTCCATCAGAGGATTATTTTTATCCCCTGCTCCTTTTAAAAAATGTTTTCTCACAATATCTGAAAACTGTTTTCTTTACAACTTAACTCTAAATATAAGTTTGTGTTAACAGACACAAAATAATTGAATGAAGTTCCACAAGGGTGAAACTGGGGAAAGGAAAGATATAACCAGATAGCCCATGCTTATTTTAATATATAAGTAATCAGAATGTTGGAGAAGGTGATGGCACCCCACTCCAGTGCTCTTGCCTGGAAAATCCCATGGACTGAGGAGCCTGGTGCCTGCAGTCCATGGGGTCGAGAAGAGTCGGACACGACTTAGCGACTTCACTTTCACTTTTCACTTTCATGCATTGGAGAAGGAAATGGCAACCCACTCCAGTGTTCTTGCCTGGAGAATCCCAGGGACGGGGGAACCTGGTGGGCTGCCATCTCTGGGGTCACACAGAGTCGGACACGACTGAAGCGACTTAGCAGCAGCAGCAGCATCGATCAGAATGTATATGCAGAAAATATTTTTCTGAAATAGTCTGAAATAATCTATACTTCATTAGATAGTAGTGTTTGTAGAACAAAATCTTGCCACAAAATAAGTTCTCTGCAATCTGCAATTAATTAAGCAAAGGGACAAATTGTATTTAAAGATCTGTTGAAAGGATATCAACACCATTATTTTCCTGATACAAAGTGCCTTTTGCCTTAATGCATCTGACCTCTCTCTCTTTTTTTTTTTCTTCTTTAGTACTCGATTGCAATGAAATTCTTAAAATAGGCCGAGTTCTCATCAGAGCATTTTAGTGATCTGTGGATGTGTCTCAGATCCCCAGATACCATCTTCCCCCACTGTCCTCTGAGATTTCACCATGGTGGTTTCATTCATAAGGCTTTGTTTTATACTGAACAGGACTTCCCCTTCCTTCCTTGTCCTTCCTTCCTCCCTTTCTTCCTCTCTATCTCCTAACCCTTCATCTTTCCACCCTTATCTCCATTCTGCCCAAATATCAAAACTTCTCACCGTTCCTGGTTGAAATGGAAACTGAATCCACCCTAGTGCCCTCATCCAGACCTTGCCCACCTGGAGCCAGCATAGCACCTGTAGCCTCAGGAGGAGTCCAGGGCACCCACTTGCATAGATCATAAGACAACACCAGAGGGGGGTCTTCCTCACCTCTGCACAGTGCATGGGACAGCATCTGACACCTCTAGTTGCTCAAATAGTGAAGCTATTGAACTGAATTCAACTGAGACTGGCTGGCTGCGAATTATAGAATTTGAATCTTGTCCTACTGTGCTCAGCTGGCTTATGAGAAATTATTTATTCAAGTGAGAACAAAGCTTTTCTTTTCAGGGTGTGATGAAAAGTGTTGGACAGACTTGTTTTCAAGTCCTGACCCATTCATAGCAATGGTAGAACTTTGGTCAAATCATCTAACTCCCTTAAAATAGGGATGATAAGGCATCACTGGATGGCTAGGAGAATGTAAGATAAGATCACAATCAGGTGTCTTGTAGGCTCTGGCACATACGAGGTTTCCAATGCATGTTCACAGTCAGCGAGGGCCTTTTCACCTCCACCACCTGGAGGGTAGAGCCACAAGTCGTAACTTGACTATTACAACTCTCCACTATTCTCCAACGCGTCTGCTGAATGAACAGAATTCCTCCAGCATATTTGTTAAGCACCTGCTCTACCTACACAGGTGTGCTGCTATGAGGAATAGGAGGAAAAAAAAAAAAAAAACTAAGACAGGGCTCTAGCCATCAAGGAAGTAATCATTATGTTTGACTGGATCATTTAATCCATCTCATTACTTGGTAACAAACTGGGCCAGCTGCAAACTCCCCTGGATGCAAATAGGAAGAAGGGTTTAAACAATTTACTCCAACAAACTGCCTTCTCTGTCTGAAATACTGGATGAGAAACAGGAATAGCTGCCTTGTCTTTCTGGTTTGTCACCAAGATAGACAGGGCAAGAAGCTCACCAGCTACTTTTCCATTTTCTTACAACCTCCATCAGAGTGGTGCACCTTTGATTGGGTTATTGGATGAACGAGGAATGAGTCCCCAATGTTTTAAAATGCATACTAAAAAATGAATGAGTGAACACAGAATGTCCATAATTCTGGGCTTTCCTGCTTAATTTTCAGTGTGCAGGTATTTCACTCATTCAAGCACTTATTTCACTGATGTAAACAAAGCATCTCCTGTGTGTCAGGCACTGTGCAAGGGACTTTGCTAGACTATTGCTGATCCAGACAACAAACTTGCAAGGTCGTTATTATTATTCCCATTGTATAGATGAGGAAACTGAGGGTCAAGAGGTTAAATGACTTACTTTATACCATTACCAAAAAGCAGAGTCCAATTCTAATTCCAAAACAGTCTTCGTGTAAATAGAAATTGTATTTATTAAGGGGTGTAGGAGACTTGCCCTCCGTAGCTTCGCTTCCTACGTTTGTTCCCATTTCATTTCAACCATTTGTCCTCTTTTTCTGTTGCACTGAAATTTTTTCCTCTGATGCTCCACACCCAATCCACCAAAAAATCCTGTTGCCTTTACCTTCCAAATAAATCCAGAATGGACCACTTCTCATGACCTTTCTCCAGACTCTCAGCGAGTTACTGTGGCTCTCCACTCTCCCAGGTTTCACCCTTGCTCCCTAGAGTGTATTCTGAACTCTGAAGCCAGGGGGAGCTCTTGCCAGTGGACAGTGGGTTGTGTCCGCTTCCTGTGGCTCCCACCTCACTGAGAATCAAGGCTGTAATCCTGACAAGGTCTACAAATCCCTGCCTGCCCTGGCCCTCTGTTTCTTCCCCACATCTACCCTCCCACCCTCTGCTCTTCACGCCCTCCTGCTCCTGGCATCCACACAGGCACATCTTCTAGCTCTGGATCTTAGGCAAGTTACTGAACCTTCCTGTACCTCGGTTTTCTTATCGTAAAAAATGGAGACAGTGATAGTAACAGAACTGCCCGAGACAAGGCAACCTGGCTCTGGTGCCCTAGGAAGACCCGCTGTAGCCTCCTCCAGCCACACACTTTCCAGGGGACCAAGGAGACATTTCACTGGGATCCTCCACACTCCCTTCCACAGTGTTCTGGATGTACCACATTCCAGAATTCCCATCCCAAGCAACCTCTAACCCATCTACTTTCAGGGCCTCCAGGGCCTCTTTCCTAGCCTGTCCCCTGTGGGCAGACTGCCCCAGGGACACTCCCAGGCAAGGCAAGTGGCCAGTGAAAGTGTTAGTCACTCAGTCATGTCCAACTCTTCTCTGACCCCATGGGCTATAGCCCACCAGGCTGTTCTGTCCATGGGATTCTCCAGTTAACAACACTGGAATGGGTTTGCTGTTCCCATCTCCAGGGAGTCTTCCCAACACAGGGATTGAACCCGGGTTTCCTGCATTGCAGGCGGATTCTTTACTGGCTGAGCCACCAGGGAAGCCTGGCAGGTGGCCAAGGGGCCACTGTTTGGGAGACGTTTCTGGACTGACTGAGGCTGAACATGAGACTAAGAGTAGAAAAAGAAGAGAAGATTAAAAAACAAACAAACAAACATGAGACTAAGGATAGAAAAAATAACATGAGGCTAAGGGTAGAAAAGAAGGGAGCTATCTGCTCACTGACACGGGTCTGCAGGAAACTGTTCGATGTGTGATACAAGTCCTTCCTGAAGCCTCCAAATGCTCAGAAAAGTTGACCAAGCTCATACAAGTTTATCATAGGTAGAGTACGTGTGTGGATGTGTGTTGTGCAGAAACGGGGCCCGAGCTTGCTTTCACGTTGGGGTCAGCACAGGGTACATAAGGACAGCACAAAAAGTAGGAGACAGAAGCTGAAAGAAGGGAATGTCTTGGGCTCAGCGGGAATCATGCAGGTGCGTGTGGATTCCTGTGGGCCGGGAAGTGTCTGAAAGTGGCTGACACTCTTGCACCTGGTCTTTGGGGGCAGGGAACCGTGACTGACATTTGGGTTACACGGAGTGAGAACAAGTCCTTATGCAAAGAGTCAGTGGGCCCTCACAGGACAAATGAGAACTGAGCACTGTCCGGAGACGACAGTGCAGACTGACTGGCTGGACCAGAGAGCAGGGAAGGAGCCTGCTGAGAGGACGGCCCAGGGTGGGAGGAGAGGAAGCGGAGCGCCTGTTGACGCCGGTTTCCCTGGTCCAGCTCCCTCCCCCAGAGTCTCTGCTTCTCCAAACAGATGCTGAGTTACACTGCTCTCTCTGTTCCCAGGGCCTGTTACATGCCTGCCAGCAACAAGGCACTAATAAATGTTTGTTGAACAAACAAATTAATGGAGATGTTTTTGCATATAAAACACGATATGTTGCTTAAAAATTCAATTTGTGCTCAGCTTTGCAGATGCGCATCAATAGTTGGTTATTTTAATTACATCCAGCTTTTTCTGTGCAGCGTTTATGAAGTGGACTGTGGCAGTAATATAATTAAACTAATCAGAGTAGCAAGCTAAATAGGATTATCCAAGGGTGATGTTGACTCTCAATTATATGATATGGTGACCACTATTTAGGACGGTTTAAGAGGTGGGGTGGTCCGCTGGAGTGATCAACTCCCTGGGACACACCTTCTTGGTTCAAATCCTTGCTCTGTCCCTAAACTTCTGTGTTAACTTGAAAGTGAAAGAAAGTGAAAGTGGCTCAGTTGTGTCCAACTCTTGGCCACCCCGTGGACTCTACATTCCATGGAATTCTCCAGACTAGAATACTAGAGTGGGTAGCTGTTCCCTTCCCCAGGGGATCTTCCCTACCCAGGGATCAAATCCAGGTCTCCCACACTGCAGGTGGATTCTTTACCAGCTAAGCCACCAAAGAAGCCCAAGACTACTGGAGTGGATAGCCTATCCCTTCTCCAGTGGATCTTCCCGACCCAGGAATAGAACTGGGGTCTCCTGCCTTGCAGGCAGATTCTTTACCAGCTGAGCTACCAGGGAAGCCCCAAGTGTGCACTTGAACAAGAATCAAATCCTTCCTCTGCTATATGAAGGGACTTATATTTACTTCCTAATGTGCCATTTATGAGTGACAACGTGAGGCTGTACGTGGAATATTCAGTAGAATTACTCTACTTTCGGGTGCTACTCTTCTTGAATGCAAACCTTTAATCATTGTGAACTTGAGGTGCAGACAGGTAAGATGCTTTAGGCATCAACTCCCAAGTCAGGATTCAAATGCCATGAATGTCAGAACAGTTGACTCTGTCTGGCTTTAATCCAAACCCCGTGACCCAGCATTCATCTCCATGCAATATGAAGTCTGATCCCAAGCACTGAAACAATATTTAATATCAGCCCATTGTGCCACTGAGGTCTGCCATAATCTGTTTTCAGATTTGCTGAAGTTTTCTTTTCGATTTTATTAGCAATTATTTCAAATGAAATTGGCACCAGACAACCGGATTACTGAATCATTGACTCCCATATCCTAGTAGACGGTGAAAAGCAAATGCAATTTCCACCAGTTATGTGTCAAGCCTTGGCCTAGAGAGACGCAGAGGATCTGAACGGATGAGAAACCTGGATGTGAGCTCTTTCTATGAGCATGGCTTATGTTTATAAAACAGGACTTGCAAGGCTTAATAAATCAGCTTCTTATTGTTTCCACAGTACATATTCATGTCAACCACACTTCATTCCTTTAAGACATTTTACCATGCCTTATCCTCCAAGTAACTCTTCAAGGAAAAATAGACCAGATGACTAGCACAGACATCAGGGCCGGAGAGAACCAGATTTAATTCTTATTCTAGCAAGATGTTGTTTTACCTGAAGAAAGACATGATAAGACCTCCTGGAAAACTTGTTAAAAAATTGAAAACAAATGGTCATTTACAGCATTGTCTCAGTCATTCCCAATTCTTCCCTCTTTTATGGATGAGGCTCAACTATTCATCTATTTGGCAGGTAATGTTTTTGTCAGGTCCTAAGTGGGGTTAAATGTGTTACTGCTGTCAATTATCTGCCTTTTTTTTTTTTTTTTTCTGTTCTCTGGGTCTTTGAATGTGAAAACACATGGGACAGATCTGAATTCAATCTGCAGCATTGAATACAATATTGTAACTCACTGACGTTTCAGTTCAGTTCAGTTCAGTTCAGTCGCTCAGTCGTGTCCGACTCTTTGCGACTCCATGAATTGCAGCATGCCAGGCCTCCCTGTCCATCACCAACTCCCGGAGTTCACTCAAACTCATGTCCATCGAGTCGGTGATGCCATCCAGCCATCTCATCCTCTGTCGTCCCCTTCTCCTCCTGCCCCCAATCCCTCCCAGCATCAGAGTCTTTTCCAATGAGTCAACTCTTCGCATGAGGTGGCCAAAGTACTGGAGTTTCAGCTTCAGCATCACTCCTTCCAAAGAACACCCAGGACTGATCTCCTTTAGAACGGACTGGTTGGATCTCCTTGCAGTCCAAGGACTCTCAAGAGTCTTCTCCACACCACAGTTCAAAAGCATCAATTGTTCGGCGCTCAGCCTTCTTCACAGTCCAACTCTCACATCCATACATGACCACAGGAAAAACCGTAGCCTTCACTAGACGGACCTTTGTTGGCAAAGTAATGTCTCTGCTTTTGAATATGCTATCTAGGTTGGTCGTAACTTTTCTTCCAAGGATTCTTTTAATTTCATGGCTGCAGTCACCATCTGCAGTGATTTTGGAGCCCAAAAAATAAAGTCTGACACTGTTTCCCCATATATTTCCCATGAAGTGATGGGACCAGATGCCATGCTCTTCGTTTTCTGAATGTTGAGCTTTAAGCCAACTTTTTCACTCTCCTCTTTCACTTTCATCAAGAGGCTTTTTAGCTCCTCTTCACTTTCTGCCATAAGGGTGGTATTATCTGCATATCTGAGCTTATTGATATTTCTCCCCGCAATCTTGATTCCAGCTTGTGCTTCTTCTAGCCCAGCATTCCTCATGATGTACTCTGCATAGAAGGTTTAGAGGGTGTTTGTTGACACATAAAATGCTGACTAATACACTGTATGCTTACAGTAAAAGACTGAACAAAGCAGCTGCTGTTTCCAGCTCATGGAAGTCATACTCTAAGAAGGAAGCTATTGAACAAGTAGTTATAATAAATTGTGCAGGGCTCCATGAGGGACAAGGGAGGGGTTATGGGAGGCCTCGTCCTACTTATGAGGTCAGTGGCCAGAGATGAGGCCACAAGCCTGGACAGCTTTTTTTTTTTTTTTTTTAAAGAGCTGGAGTGTGGATTTCATGGAAGGAAAATGATGGCTTCTCAAAGATGTCCACCTCCTAGGTGGGAATATAGGTGTGTTTACCATTAAGATGGTAAACAGAACTCAGATTGTTAATCAGCACACCTTAAAATAAGGACATTATCCTGGATTATGTGGGTCAGCCCAATGCCATCTCAAGGGTTCTTTCAAGTGGAAGAGGGAGGCTCAAGAGGGATCCTCAGGGTCAGGGACAGACTAGGAAGTGTTACCTGCTGGATTCCAAAGTGGCAGAACCTGCTCCAAGCCAACGAATTGCGGTAGCTAGAAGCTGGAAGGGCAAGGAAACAGCAGATAGGTTCTCCCTCAGAGCCTGTAGAAGGAGCACAGCCCTGCCAATACCTTGATTTTAGCCCAATGAGACGCATTCTCAACTTCCAACCCTCCAGAACTCTAAGATAATACATTGTTATTGCTTTCAGCCAATATATTTGTGGTCCTTTGTTTGAGCAGCCGCAGGAAATACAGATCCGGCTCTGTCTCCAGAGCCTTTGGTGCCTAGGGGACTACTTCCTGTCTTCTCTCCCATGAGCGCTGAGCCCCTCTAAGCATTTCAACTGACTTCAACACCTCAGACGGTGAAGAATCTGCCTGCCATGCAGGCAGGATCCAGGTTAGATCCCTGGGTCGGGAAGATCCCCTGGAGAAGGGAATGTCTACCCACTCTAGTATTCTTGCCTGGAGAATCCCTTGGACAGAGAAGCGTGATGGGCTACAGTCCAGGGGGTGGGAAAGAGTCGGACATGACTAAGGGACTAACACCACTACTCAGCTCCAACTAGAGGCATGGGAGGAGCCACATGGAGTCGCACACATCAGCCCAACGTCCGATTTCTGATCACGTCACCAGGGTAGAGAGTCTCTTGGGCAAGATGAGAGGGGCAAGAGAACCTGAGGGTCACCCGGTCCATCCCCTCACTTGACAGCTGGGTGACTAAGGTTCAAAGATGGGGAGAAACTTGCCTAAAGTACAGGGAACTAGACTAGACCCCCATCTCCTGAACCTGGATGAGATGTTTTCCTCGTAATTATAAGGCAAACACATTTCTTCCCCAGCAGCTCAGCCTTCAAAGCTGGTCGTGGTGCCGCATGACAGTCGGTACCTGAGGAAGAGGGAGGGGTTGGGGCCGGGGACAGCATGGTGGCAGGGCTGCAGGAGGAGGGTGCGTTCCTCCAGAGCCTCAGCAAGGTGGCTGCCTCTGGTTCAGCAGCAGAGGGCGGGGCTGGGACGCCCTCTCTGGCTCTGGCCCTGGCAGCTGCATCCTCCCACCAGCTAACTCCAAGGTCCCTCGTAGAGAGCAGGCAGGTCGTGCTCCCTGCCGGCGTCTGTGAAGCCTGGGGTGGGCTCTTCCCTCCCCCTGCCCACCCTCCCTTTTGCCAAACCCAGCAGGAGCAGCTTTCGACTCTGTGCTCTGTCATCCCCGTCTCTGCGCCTCTTCCTCCTCCATTCCAGGCTGGTGGGAGATATATTTGTCTGACTTCAAAACGTCCCTGGCAGCCAGCGGCTGCCGGGTGAAGGCACCACGCGGGGCTGAGCTCATTTGCAAGCAGCCCTCTCTGAGCTTCAGACCCGGCTCGCCCAGTGCCGACCAGAGGCTCCCGTGGCTGCACGGCCACCTGCTGCCCTCGCCTGGCCCCTGCCACCCGCCAGCCCCACCTTCCCCTTCTGTAGAAGAAAGGCACCCAGTGGCCCGGTTCCTGTGGGGCCAGGACAAAACTCAGCGATCGTGGTACCTGGGCTCCAAAGGATCGTCAACGAGCCTCTGAAAAGCCTCAAAGCCGCTTCTGAGACCTCTGTGATGTTTCTGCAGGGAGCTGCCAGCGTTTAGGGCCTGGAGAATATAATCAAGAAATGCAATTAGTGTACTGGCCACCCTTCCTGCCCCGCCACCACCAAGACTAATCTCCCTTTGCCCCAAATGTGCTAAGTTGCTTCACTCATGTCCGACTCTTTGCGACCCCGTGGACTGTAGGCCGCCAGTCTACAGTCTATTCTTGCCTGGAATTCTCCAGGCAAGAATACTGGAGTGGACTGCTATTTCCTCCTCCAGAGAATCTTCCCAACACAGGGATTGAACCTGCTTCTCTTCTGTCTCCTGCATAGACAGGTGGGTTCTTTATCACTAGCACCACTTGGGAAGCCCTTCCCTACAAATACTGTAATGAATTTTAAGGTGTTTTCACTTACTACTGGAAAATAAACAGTTATGGCCTTATTATATTACTTTAAGAATCTTTTGTGGGGAGGAGGTAGGGGCTGACGGGGAGGGGTGATACCCAGTAGCACATCCACAGCTCCCCAGGGACCACAGCAAATTTCCATAAAGCAGCGCCCTCCGACTTCGCCTCCATCGAGGACCCAACTTGGAAAGAACGTCGCTGACCCTGGTTTAGATTTCAGTGTGCAGTGTTCACTGTTCTGCATTTGAGGTCTTTCCTAATGTGTAACTTTCCTTTCTCTCTTTCTGTGCTGCTTGCACGAGAGGAAAGAAGACAGAGACAGAAGGAGGTCTCAGCAGGGCCCTCACTCCTTATTCTTAAACAAAGCCTCCAGTGGGAAGGGAGAGCTTTTCAGATTTGTCCATTGCAGTTGAAAAAAAAAAGTTCTGGTGGATAGGAAGGGATATGAACATGACCCAGGAGTGAAAAAGAAAAAAAAGTTGCACTTCTTTCAAAGTAAATTGAGTAAAAAAAAAAAAAAAAATTCAACTGGGACATCCTGATGGTTCCTGTAAGACTGGAGGAGGGGCTGAGGCTATCACTTGACACCTGATATGTTACATTTTATCTAGACTTGACATTTTATTTTGGGACATTGTTCTTTTCAGGGTATCAAGGTCATCAAGATCACCCTGGGATGTGAGAGCCTTCATCCTCACCTGGGGCCTCAGTTTATACTGTTTCTTCAATCTTACAGGGCTTCCCAGGTGGCTCAGTGGTAAAGAATCCACTTGCAATGCAGGAGACACGGGTTCAATCCCTGGGTCAGGAAGAGCGCTTGGAGAAGGGAATGGCAACCCACTCCAGTATTCTTGCCTGGAGAATTCCAGAACAGGGGATGCTGGGGGGCTACAGTCCACGGGGTCTGTAATATAGTATGTATGGCCATAGTCTGCCAGGCTCCTTTGTCCATGTAACAATCTATTGTGATACTTTTAATGTCTCCACATCCAGTGTTCACCATCTCAATAAATGACGACAGCTTCTACCCAGCCGTTCAAGCCGAAAACCTAGGAGTCATTCCTCATCTTCCCTCTCCCTGAGCTCACACCCAATCCACCAGCCATAAGCAAATCTGGCTGAGTTTCCCTCCACGATATCTGTGACTCCATCCATGTCTCTCCTCTCTCCTGCTGCCCTAGTCAAAGCCACTATCATCTCTTGCATAAGCTCTATCCAGAGCTTCCCAGAAGGCCCTCTCCTCAAAGTTCCTCTACAATAATATTCACACATCACCAGAGGGATCTTTTAAAAATATATAAATTGGATTCCACCATTGCCCTACTGAAAGTCCTTCAACATTTTCCCCTGTAGTTAATGAGGTTTAATGATGTACTCCTTGTTTACATCTCCAGTCCTGTGTCAGTCCCTCCTTCTATCTCCTTGGCTCATGCCAAGCTTTTTCCCACCCTGGGGCCATTTTGCTTGTTGTTCTCTTTGCCAGGAATCCTTTCTATCTAGGTTCTTTGTGCATCTGGCTTCTTCTTGCCCTTTAGGTCATCGCTTAAAGGTTACCTTCTCAGTAAGACCTGCCCTGGCCATACTAGCTAAGAACGTTAATCTGCCTTTTCCATAATCCTCTCGCTCTTGCTGTTGTTTATGTAATGGAGTTGAGACTTACATATTACTACCAATGAGAAATGCAAAAGCAACAGCTTAATTTTTTCCCTGTAGGCAACCTCCTTCTTCCCTAGAGTCCTCCTTATTCGGCTGTTGGAGACAACAGTGGTAGTGGGTGATGGAGGGAACGTAAACTCACACTCTTCTGGTCTAAAAACAGCTTATTCCGGGTAAGCACAGTCTCTCTGGGGAAGATGCTCCATCTGCTCTAAGACCGAAATTGTCCACCTCTCTCAGAATGATCCTTCCCTTCTTTTGTTGCTCTCCTCTCTCCATCCGTTTTCCCAGATACTGTCGAGGTACTCGGGGAGGCTGTTTACCTTCCCCAGCACTGGGAGACGGTGACTCTGTGTATTTCGTTCCTGATGTTTCCACTGTTGGCCAGTTTGGCCTAGTCCTGTGTCTCCGGTGTGGGTCCTTGTGTCCTCTGAGGCATGGCTAATCCTGCCTGGTTCTTAGGGGTGTCAGGTGGTTCAGCTATTGAAATACCCATCCCATTTCACCCGCTCTCCGTGGAATCTTCTGTGGGTCCACCATCCACTCAGGACCTCCATGACCATCCCCTCACCCAGCAGAACTTCTGGATTGCCTAAGGATGGGTTTGGGAAGCATCTCAGGGCCATCCATTCACGAACCTTCCTCTGCTCCTGGTGCTCTAGCGGTTCCCCTTCACCATGAACGTGGGGAGAAGGTGGACAGGAGGCTCTACCTGACACTGTTTCACCTGCTGTCGCCTGTGTGTGGCTCTTCCGCATCGCACCATCTTCTTGTGAGTCTCACAACTCTGCATGGGGAAGATGTTTCCCAGAGGCAAAGCCAGCATCTGCAGCCTGGGTGGGAACCCTCCAGGTCTCTTTGCTTTCTCCTGCTCTGAAGAGTATTCCACTTCCTCCTCTTCTCAGCTGGGAACTTGCCTTGCCTGACACCTCCAGTCTCTTTATGTTTGGGGTGCCTGTTTTGGAAATCAAAAGTTCCATATGGACTCCTTCTCAGTGTTCCTGCTTTCCATATCCTAACCCTCCCTAAAGCAGTGGATTCCCCTGGCTAAGTAGCATAGAGACAGTATAAAAGGAAGCATTAAAAAAGCAGACATGTGAAGGAGCGTGTGTGAGGGTTTGTGAGTTTGCATGTCACTGGTGCCTATGTGTGTGTCCTCTATGTGCATACGTATTGGGTGTCATGTGTGTGAACGTGTGTGAATGTATAAACATGCAGTTATGTGTGCAGTATTGGCCTATGGAGGTACATAAAATTGCCCCTATCGCATCTACTTCAAGACACTTGACATGGTTTGTTTACTTGTTTATCATCAGTTCCCCTCTCCAGAGTATAAGCTCTGTAAAAGAAGGGACTTGCCCATCTTGTTCATCACTGTATTTCTAGCACAGCCCCTGACCCACAGCTGGTGTTCCGACAGCATGCATTGAATGAATGAATGAAGAATGAATCGGGATCCATTATGGCCTGAGAAAATGCTGGGCTTTCCATTTAACTTAGGATTTTACCCTTGTCACTAAGGTTTCTTATTTTCTGTAATGCTCAAGGATTGAGTAAAATTTGTGAACGAAGTACCAACATGTATTGACTATGTCCTGTATTGTGCTAAGCATTAACATGAAAATCTCCTTTAATCTTTGCAATTATCCTCTGAGACTTGAAGCCCGATCATCCCCTCTGCCCAGAGAAGAAGACTGGGGCTCAGAAGAACGAAGTGATTTTTCCAAGTTCGAAAAGCCAAGAAGCGGTGGCGCTGAATTGGAACCCATGTTTCTGTCACGCAGGATCCCAAAACCTTACTTTGGAGAAAGAAGGCAGGAACAGTCAGGGTGCCTGCTTCACAGGGTGTGTGGATCAAATAAGTAACAGTGACTATTCTCTTGGCACAGAATACACAGCTGGCTCTCAAATGATGTGGGAATTAAGGATGCCAGCTCTCTGAACAGTCTAAACTTTGCCTGTAACTTACAGTCAGCCTGCTGGGCCCAACAGCTCCATATCTACAGATTCAGCCACCCATGGACCCTTTAGTACTTGAGAGTGTACCATTGGGAAAAAAAATCCATGTAGGACTTCCCTGGCAATTCAGTGCTTAAGACCTCACCTTCCAACGTAGGGTGTGCAGGTTCCATCCCTGGTGGGGAGCTAAGATCCCCCATGCCTCACAGCCAAAAAACCATAGCATTAGCATTAAAACAGAAGCAATATTGTAACAAATTCAATAAAGACTTTATAAAACTCGGTATAAAAGTGGACCCACATAGCTTAAACCCGTGTTGTTCAAACTGTACTGCTCATATTGGTAGTCCTGCTGTTGTTTTTACCCAGCTGGTGAAATTGGCTGGTGTACTCACCTGCCAATTTATTGTTTCATAGTTTCCATTTTCCTTTCAAGAGAAGAAGAATAAATAAACTTCATATCTCTGAGGGTAAAGGGCACTTACACATTACCTTCTCACCTTCCCTCCTTCCTTCTGTTCTCCTTGATAGAAGCGGGGAGAACCCGGTGAGAGCGCCACCTGCAGGCGTCACAGATGAAACTGGAGGAGGGTGTCTGACACTCAAAGGCTTATTTCAGGGCGGAGAATGAGAAAAACTGCACTGAAATGAAAGTCATGGTTGTGAAGACGATATTGCATTCCTACAAGGACCCTCAGGAGCTGGAAGGGCTCCGAGCGGGACAGATGTGGGGCTAGGGGGTAGGGTGGGCACTGGGACTTAGGCTGTGCCTGTAAAGAGGTAGCAGAACCCAACACACATGGTGCCCAGAATGAATCTGGGGAGGGCATCTCCTGCTCTCCCAGGGGCCAGGGCACCAGATTTGGGCTGCTTTCTGTGGACGTGGGGAATAACCTCATCGAGACCAGAGCGAAGATGGAAGTGGAGCTCAGGGAGACTTGCAGCCGAAAGCAACGTTCAGAAAAAGGAAAGTTAGACGTTTGGCCGCAGGAAAGAAGGAAGTAGAGATGCAGTCAAGGGAGCTTTGGAGAGAAAGGCTAGTGTGATGGGACCTGGCCACCATCCCCACCTTTCAGGGAGCCCCCGGGGCATCCTCTGAGCTGTATCTGCGGATCCTCTTCTACGGGAAGAAGGGTGGTCTGACCTTCTCTCCTCCTTTTCCATATTCTTAGACTGAATAATGGCTTTACAGTGACTCATGTAAACTACACGGAGAAGGCAATGGCAACCCACTCCAGTACTCTTGCCTGGAAAGTCCCATGGACAGGGGAGCCTGGTGGGCTGCAGTCCGTGGGGTCGCAAAGAGTCAGACACGACTGAGCGGCTTCACTTCACTCACTTCATACTTTATCACTGGAGAAGGAAATGGCCCCCACGCCAGTATTCTTGCCTGGAGAATCCCATGGACAGAGGAGCCTGGCGGACCATGGTCCATGGGGTCACAGAGAATCAGACACATCTGAAGTGACTGAGCATGCACATGTAAACTACAAGTACTGTAAAACCACAGGACATCGCTCGTGTTATAATCTTTGTTTCTCCAAAGCAGAAGAGGGAGAGAGATGGGTCCTGAGGAATGGAGGCTGGTTCTGAGTTGTTAAAGAACATCTTTCCAGTCCCTTCAAAGCAAAGAGTCCTATCTTTGGATTTGAGAAAAGCCAGAGAAAAAACTGGCTGTTGGGAAGCCAGAACTGTGAATGTAGGCAGCTCAGGGCCCCGCCATGGGGGGAGTCTCACATTAAAGAAACAGGGAAGAGGCAGGATATCAGAGCTCAGAGGGACCTGCAGGAGGGTCTGTGCCTGAAGGTTTCAAACCTGCTTCCGCCCAGCAAAGGGGCTGCTGAACTGGTTGCCATGGAGTCTTTCTCCACCCTTGTTCCTATTTCAACCTAAACGCTTCTACTTCTGCACTCTTTAGGTTGGGTTTCTGCATACAGTTCTGCTGTCGCTACATGAAGTGTGCAGAACTCAGCCCTGTTCCACTTCACTCGGTGCATTGGAGGAGGAAAGGAAGTCTTCGTGAGCAGAGCACACTGCTCCCAGATCACGCAGCTAGTTTGGGGCACAAAAGGGACTTCAGCTTGGCACCCCAGAAGGAAACAAATGGGACAAGGAAGAATTCATTTCCCCCCAAGGTGCTTCCTGGGTCAGAGCCAGTGGCCTGGGAGGGCCTCGATGGCTGTCTGTCCACTGGATGCCACATCTGATTAATAGCCCGGGACAGAACCAGGCTGCTGGAGTTGTTTATTATCTCAGCCAAGGAAGACTTGACAGGGAGAAAAAAAAACACCTCTTCATACATTTGCATCAAAATGCTCTCCAACCTTTTACTTCAGCACTGCCTTTGTTAGCTGGAGAGCTCTATTATCATCTCTCTATAAATCTGGCAGCGGTATTTGCATATGCCCAGGTAGGCGCTATACCATTTCCAGGCTGTCATGACATTCAGAGAGGTGAGCGGGAAGAACATGCCACTGGAGTGAGAGGTGAGCCTCCCCACACCTGTGCCGATGACCCCCTGGGGTGTGGGTGCAGCTTGGGGGAGGGAGGCGCACTGTCTACCGATCACAGGCAGGAAGCTAGCCACTGCCCTCGGCACCCTGGTCGGCATCATTCGGTCCCCATGACAGCCTGAGAAGTGAGCATCCGGTAGTTAGAATGGGCTAGGCTCAGATCAAAGCTACAATGGGGTATCACCTCACACTGGTCAGAATGGCCAACATCAAAAATTCTACCAATAACAAATAGTGGAGACAGTGTGGAGAAAAAGGAAACTTCCTACCTTGTTGATGGGAAGGTAAATCAGTGAGGCCACTATGGAAGACAGTATGGAGGTTCCTCAAAAAAGACTAAAAATAGAGCTACCATATGATCCAACAGTCCCACACCTGGGCATATATCCAGAGAAAAGTCTAATTCGAAAAGATACGTGCACCTCAGTGTTCATTGCAGCACTGTTTACAATAACCAGGAGATGGAAGCAACCTAAATGTCCATCAACAGACGCATGGACAAAGAAGATACGGTACATATATACACTGGAATATTACTCAGCCATCAAAAGAATGAAATAATACCACCTGAAGCAACATGGATGGACCTAGAGATTATCATATTAAGTGAAGTGAGTCAGACAGAGAAAGATAAACATCATATGATATCACTTTTATGTGGAATCTAAAAAGTGTGATACAAATGAACTTTTTTACAAACCAGAAATAGACTCACAGACTTAGACCAAAGGGGCAAGGAGTGGGGAGGGATAAATTAGGAGTTTTGGATTAACGGACACACACTACTATACACAAAATAGATAAACAAGGACTTGCTGTATAGCACAGGTAACTATATTCAGTATCTTCTAATAACCTTTAATGGAAAAGAATCTGAAAAAGAATATATGCAATGATATACAAGGGCTTCCCCATGACTCAGCAGGTAAGAGAATCTGCCTGTAATATAGGAGACATGGGTTCAATCCCTGGCTTGGGAAGATCCCCTGGAGAAGGAAACAGCAACCCATTCCAGTATTCTTGCTTGAAAGTCCAGTGGGTTGCAAAGAGTCAGACATGACTGAGCAACTAAGCAGCAGCAATGATATATAAATATCATTATATATATATACACACACACACACACATAATATTGTATCACTTTGTGTACACCTGAAACTAACACAACACTTTAAATCAACTATGAAGTCGTGTCTGACTCTTTTGCAATCCTCACGGGCCGTAGCCTGCCAGCCTCCTCTGTCCATGGGATTTCCCAGGCAAGAATACTGGAGTGGGTTGCCATCTCCTTCTCCAGGTAATCTTTCCAACCCAGGGATCCAGCCTGTGTCTCCTGCATTGGCAGGCAGACTCTTTACCCACTGGAGCTAGAATTTTTTATTTCAACAACAGAAGAGCACGCTAGGCTTTGTGACAGTAACGTATAAACTGGAATCTCAGTGGCTTCACATAATGAAAGTTTACAGGTCTTGCGAGTCCAGACTGGGTTGTGAAATGGATGCTTTGCAGGATCTTCTTTCTTTTGGCCAGGTCTCTCCTACTGTATCTAAAATCAAGTTCATCCTGCTACCTCTAAGACTGATTCTTTCTTCCTTATTTATAGTGTAGGCCACACAGGATGTTCATAGCTTTCCTATTAATAAAATTTTACCCTATTCCCCAATAAAATCTCGTGCTTTGTCAGCACGTGTGTTTCCTCAGACATTTCCAAGTATAAGAAAAGAGCCCCATTTAGGCCTTGGAAAGGGTCCCCCTTCCTGAAACACTTTGGCCACCTGATGTGAAGAGCTGACTCATTAGAAAAGACCCTGATGCTGGGAAAGACTGAAGGCAGGAGGAGAAGCGGATGACAGAGGATGAGATGGTTGGATGACATCACTCACTCGATGGACATGAGTTTGAGCAAGCTCCGGGAGTTGGTGATGGATAGGGAGGCCTGGCGTTCTGCAGTCCATGGGGTTGCAAAGAGTTGGACAGAACTGTGCAACTGACAACAACAACAGAAAATTAAGGAAGGTACATGATATCAGCATCACAATGGAGCTTTTTAGAAATGCAGACCCTCCAGGCACCACTTCAAACCTTCTGAATCAGAAATTCAGAGGGTGGGGCTGGTAATCTGCCTTAACAAGCCCTCCAGGGAATTCCTGCACAAAATCCAGATTGAACTACTCCAGGTTAAGTGAAAGTGAAGTAGCTCAGTCCTGTCCAACTCTTTGCAACCCCAGGGAATGTAGCCTACCAGGTTCCTCCCTCCATGGGATTCTCCAGGCAAGAATACTGGAATGGGTTGCCATTTCCTTCTCCAGGGGATCTTCCTGACCCAGGGATCGAACCCAGGTCTCCTGCATTGCAGGCAGACACTTTAACCTCTGAGTCACCAGGGAAGCCCTGGTTAAGTAGCCATCTAAATTCCACTCCTTTGCCAAGGAGCTATGCAACTTTGGAGGTTACTTGACCACTGTGAACTTCTGTCTTCGCATTCGTTTTTGGGGTTCATCATAGTATGTTCTGGAGAAGGCAATGGCAGCGCACTCCAGTACTCTTGCCTGGAAAATCCCAAGGATGGAGGAGCCTGGTAGGCTGCAGTCCATGTGGTCGCGAAGAGTCGGACACAACTGAGCGACTTCACTTTCACTTTTCACTTTCATGCATTGATTGGAGAAGGCAATGGCAACCCACTCCAGTGTTCTTGCCTGGAGAATCCCAGGGATGGAGCAGCCTGATAGGCTGCTGTCTATGGGGTCCCACAGAGTCGGACACGACTGAAGCAATGCAGCAGCAGCAGCATAGTATGTTCTGGGCTTCCCTGGTAGCTCAGCTCACAAAGAATCCACCTGCAATGTGGGAGACCTGGGTTCAATCCCTGGTTTGGGAAGACCCCCTGGAAGAGGGCATGGCAGCTCATCCCAGTATTCTTGCCTGGAGAATCCCATGGACAGAGGAGCCTGGTGGGTTACAGTCCATGGGGTTGCAAAGAATCAGACATGACTGAGCGACTAAACACACCCTATTTCTTGGGAAGTAATACAATGGCCTGATGATGCCAGTGGGGAAGGCAGCTTTTTCCTGCCCAGACTTAGATTAAAAAGCATTCATTGTGCATGAAATTAAAGAATATCACACTGAAATTCCCTTTTTTATTACCTGGGAGAGAAATTTTAGGTCTCATTTCATCCCACCACAAATACAGCTCTTTCATGAAAAATGACAATACTGATTTCATTCATGATATAATTAAGGGGGTGAGAAACAAACACTTAAAACCTAAATATGGGGTTTAGTGGGTTTGCTAAAACTTTTATGATTAGCTATAAACAATCAGATTTAATGAAGCGATACATCTGCTCTTACAAAGTATAAATGATTATTAGAGTTGTAGACAAAACATTCCTGCTCACAGAAGGCCTAATGGAATGAAAACAGTAATTACAATGCCAAAAATATTGTTAAGTGTTAAAATCGACACCGGGAAAATGAAACACTTTGCTTAATTTTTGATAACGTTACATGTTGAGACATGACATGCCTGGCATTTCAATTGACACAAACCCTTGTTTCTTAGCTCAAACACATTTCAGACTTTCACACTCTGCTTTGCAATATTATTTCCCAAGTTTGGCCAGGTTCCTGCTGTTTCAGGGCAACATGGGTCCAAGTTACATTTCCTTTATTCTTGTACATTGCCTAGACTCAAGAGTTTTGTCTTGTTGCTGTTTTCCCTTTTAAATGCAAGTTGAATACTATAATCTGAAATATCACTGCTTGCAAATATCAGCTCCCCTCCCAAGAGAAGCAACATGTGTGTGGACAAAGCATATAACTCAGGCCCCACAGAGATCCATGAACCATATTCTGTATCTGCTCCTATGACATCTGATACTACATATACAAGCCAAACGTCAAGTGGGGACCATTTTGCATTTTGCCTGATGTCTCTGGGCCATCAAAACATTGCCTAGAAATGGTTTATAATTTCTATTTTAATATATTCCCTGTAATATATGCAGGTTTCTACAAACAAAAGGAACCCCACACATTTCAGGAGGCCGACAGTCTGAAAAGGCTCTCTCCTCAGAGCGCTGAAATCAGCACCATTTGAACAAAGCAGCCTGTCCTTTTAAGAAAAATCCCTCTATAGAAATGCTATAATTTCCCTGTTACAAAGGAGCCTTTTTCAGAGCACGTAAAGTGCCAGTTTGTTCAGTGTGACCTCTGCTTTCATTCTATCAAGGTTGTATCTGATTACAATATAAGACAGATGAAGGGGATGTCGTGTGAGGCAAAGAAGGAAAAAAAAAAGTTTTAGTCTTGGGTCACTTGCAAAAGTGGTTCATCACTTTTATTGGCAATGTTTTCAATAACGTTCTGGGGGTGGTTCTCCTATGGCAGTCTGAAAAGATCTGTCTGAGATATATCTTCAGGGGCTTTGAGGTGCTTATTGGGAGTTGACCCACAAGGGTGAATTCTGTATTCCTGCTCTCCTTCCAGAAAACACAGCGGCTGAACAGGAGGGGGTCTCAGGGGACATCACGTGTGCATGGGACCTTCTTGTGTCTCCGGCCATTTGGTTATAAGCCCGCACTGGCCCACGGTCTGAATCCTACAGGAGTCGGTGTGACTTCAGAGGAAGATCCTTGAACTGTAAAGAACAAAACAGAAGTTTCTTGTGCATTGCCGGATACAGAAAAGCATGGTGGGAAAGAGCCTGAAAGAACTGGGTCTTAAAGCCTGGCTTTAAACTTACTAATCCTTGCAAACATTCTGTACCATTCTTATTATTTAGGCTAATTAGCTCTCTGAGACTCGGTCCTATCCTCTATCTCACAGGGTTTTCAGGAGTTAAAGGAGACAATGTCCCTTACTGAGCCCAGGACACAGTAAGTGTTCAAGAAATATCATATATGATTATTATTCGTAGTTCTTACTTTGAAGGAGAGAGAAAGCCCTGGGAATTCTTGCCTCCCTGAAAACCATGGGAGGGAGCATGCTGCTGCTGCTGTTGCTGCTAAGTCACTTCAGTTGTGTCCAACTCTGTGTGACCCCATAGACAGCAGCCCACCAGGCTCCCCCATCCCTGGGATTTTCCAGGCAAGAACACTGGAGTGAGTTGCCATTTCCTTCTCCAATGCATGTCCATGGAATTTTCCAGGCAAGAACACTGGAGTGGGTTGCCATTTCTTTCTCCAATGCATGAAAGTGAAAAGTGAAAGTGAAGTCGCTCAGTCATGTCCGACTCTTAGCGACCCCATGGACTGCAGCCATGGCTGCAGGCTCCTCTATCCATGGGGTTTTCCAGGCAA
The DNA here is from genome assembly GCF_032452875.1 of Bos javanicus. NCBI lineage: Eukaryota > Metazoa > Chordata > Mammalia > Artiodactyla > Bovidae > Bos > Bos javanicus. The sequence continues at coordinate 6,427,825 of NC_083881.1, forward strand.
GAATACTGGAGTGGGGTGCCATTGCCTTCTCCGGGGAGGGAGCATGGTTGAATGTAATAGAAGTTGCCCAGACATGGGAGTTAGACTTGTATTCTGTCCCCAATCTGAGACTCTGGCTTTATGTTTCTGTCATTGAGCTTCCCAAGTATTGAAAACAAGATGCTTTCTCTTCCTAGTGCCTAGCCTATGGGATGGTCCATACATGCTTTATGAATGCAGGGCTGAGATAACAAATGGAAAGCGCCTGGGACATAACAGACACTTTAACAATGTCACAGGCATTTAGGGGTTGGATCATCTCCACCTCAGCGGGTAAACTGTGCTCCTTTCAGTGCTACCTTCAAAAGCACAACCAGCCCTACCCCTATGCTGCGGTCCAAACCCTCGGCCCCTGCTGGGAGCAGAAAATTCCTTCCTATCGCCACTCAGACTGCCACCTGTCCTCCACCCAGCAGTCTGGAGGGATCTATCCCCCCAAATAGAGTAAATCATGATGCTCTCTGCTTGAACCCTACAGGAATTCTTGTTGCTCTCAGAGTGAACCCGCCCAGTCCCTACCCTGGCCCCTCCTCGCTGCCCATCTAACTTCACCCGCTGCTGCTCTGCCTTCCACTCTTTTCCACCTGGCAATTCTGTTGTCCCTCTTGTTCCCCAAATGCATCAAATCAACCCTGAATATTCACTGGAAGGACTGATGCTGAAGCTGAAGCTCTAATAGTTTGGCCACCTGATTTGAAGAGCCGACTCAATGGAAAAGACCCTGATGCTGGGAAAGACTGAGAGCAGGAGAAGGGGGTGACAGGATGAGACGGCTGGATGACATCACTGGCTCAATAGACGTGAACTTGAGAAATCTCTGGGAGATGGTGAAGGACAGGGAAACCTGGTGTGCTGCAGTCCATGGGGTCGCAAAGAGTTGGACATGACTGAGCGGTTGAACTACAACAACAACGCTTCAAAAACTTGGCTGTCCCTCTGCCTGGATTTTTCTTTATCCAGATCTTTCCTGGCTCCTCCGTCTCTTCACTCGTGTTTCAGTTCACATGTCTTCCTTTCAAGAGGCCCCTGGACCAAGGAGTTTTCATCCTAGGCCCATAACCTCTTGACCATACCGTCTTACTGTCTCTTGGGCAGCAGTCACTCTCAAGCATTCTCCGCTTTTTTTCTTACCGTTTTTCCTATCTCCCTGACTGAATTATACCTAAGATCAAGTGCTCTTTATGTAATGGATCAGGTGTATCCATTACCCTTGTATCACCTGAGCCTAGGACAGCTGCTGGCATATAGTAGGTGTTCAATCAGTGCTGGATTAATGAACATTGATTGCTTACTGTGTGCCGGGCACCCATTGAAAAGTCCAGGGTTCAGAGATGAATGGCTGTTTTCTTCTCCAAACAGATACATATTGCAAGAGATACAAACTTAGGATATTACAGGAGAACAATAGATAGAGAAATACATCCACAAAAAATAGGGTGATGATGAGGGTGGTAGAATCTTCCCAGGGTGGCCCAAAACACCTGAATCTCAAAGACCATGGACTGAATTGTAATGCCTCCCTTGCCCAAAATCTGTACCAGGTAAAAATGGATTACCTATGAAATTGCTTTGTAAACAAATTTTTAGTGTCATCATCACTGGTAACCTTTGTATTGTATAAGGCTGTATGTTGGCCTTTGCTTCTCTGAGCTTGGATTTCAGGATGGTCTGTTTCTTTTCTCTACCCATGCAAAGAAAACCCTAAACCTTCAAACTCTAACCTCAAGCCTTTACATTCACCAAGAGACCGTGGGTAGTGGATTTAAGAGAATAGAGAAGCCGGCTCTGGGCAGAGCCTCGGGAGATAGCTGCTGTTGTTGCAAAGAAGGATGATTCCGCTGTCAGAGCACTCTAGCCCCTCACAGTGTCATCAGGGGAGATGCAGGGGAGAGGCTCTCACAGAAAAAAACACAAGAAGAATTGCTGTTAAAAATATTGTGACAAGTTATATGAAGCACTGAGGGATATTCCTGAGTTTCTCAAGAGTGAGGCAATCGTTCCCACAGTCATAAAAGTGCCTTGGCAAGCAAGGATAGTAAATGTAATAAACAGGGGGAAATGTTGTCTGAGCTCATAAAGGAGGAGGGTGATTGTGTAGTTACAGACCTTCATAAAATCCCTCAACACAGTCGAGGGAGAGAAATTGGGTCAGCAGACGACGCCTCCATCATGCGTGCTAACCTCAACAAGATCGGCCACTGGAAAAACAATGGGACCATGTCATTATTCTAGTGAATAAAGGCGGGGTCTTGGGGGAGAGACTTGTCATTTTAGAGGCAGTACAAGACATATTCCAGAAGTAGGAAACTTACTGGACTAGGGATCAAGAGACCTAGGCTCTGGGCCTTTTTTTTTTTTTTTTGCTCCTTTGAGTTTTAGCTTGAAATAATCACACAATGTATTAGTCAGGGTAGTTAACTCCAGATGCTATAACAAACAACTCCATACTCTGAGCAACCCAACACATTAAAGAGGCGTTGGTGAGGTCTCTATGACACCATGAAGTGAGTCAACAGAGGGCTTTGCTCCACAGGGTCATTCAGGGACTCATGCTAATGGACAAACTGCCATTTTTAGCACTCGATTCTTAAGATCACCCTGGTATTAACCTATAACCTGCAGGTAAGAAAGAGAGAAAGACTTTTGAGGACCACAAGGGATATTAGGAATCTTGGGACTTACAAACTACAATTACAAATTATCTCTTTCTCCTGATGTATGATGGTGGAGCAGGAACAGAAATTCTACAATAAAGTCTCCCAGTCACAAAAGGAGGGGAAAGAAGGCACATGGTAGCAGAGATATCACTTTGCTGACAAAGGTCCATCTAGTCAAGGCTATGGTTTTTCCAGTAGTCATGTATGGATGTGAGAGTTGGACTATAAAGAAGGCTGAGCACTGAAGAATTAATGCTTTCAAATTATGGGGCTGGAGAAGACTCTTGAGAGTCCCTTGGACAGCAAGAAGACAAAACCAGTCAGTCCTAAAAGAAATCAACCCTGAATATTCATTGGAAGCACTGATGCTAAATCTGAAGCTCCAATATTTACTTTGGCCACCTGATGCAAAGATCTGACTCACTGGAAAAGACCTTGATGCTGGGAAATATTGAGGGCAGGAGGAGAAGCAGGAGCCAGAGAATAAGGTGATTGGATAGCATCACTGACTCAATGGACACAAGTTTGAGCAAACTCCAGAAGATAGTGAAGGACAGAGAGGCCTGGTGTGCTGCAGTCCATGGAGTCGCAGAGTAGGATACGACTTAGCAACTGAACAACAATTATGTGTGTTGGGGAGCAGCTCTGCTTGAGGAATGTAAGTTTCTGGAGCCTGATCTTTGCTTATAGTGGGTTGGAAGGCAAAGAGTTGTCTTAAGTTTAAATCATCGAGGATTTTTTTTAGTCTGAAATGATGGTTTCCTTGGTAATACAATCCTCCCTAAACCTTATTAGATGTCTGACCTTTTTGCTTCCAGGTGGTTCAGTGAGCCAATAATGATACTCAAACATCTCTCTTGGATGTATTTTCAAACCTACTTTATCTCTTAGCTTCCCCATCCCTATACCCTTCTCTCTCAACTTTGTGGTACATGAGGCTGTCAGGGTTAAGTGGGAAGACCACGTTTTTAATCTGGTCTTTGCTGCAAGTTTTGTTTGATTATTTAGACAAAAGTCTTTTTAATTCCTATTTTCTACCATCTGGAGTCTAGAATCAGTCAGCTCTAGTGATCCTCAAAGTTCCACATTTCTGGACTCTCTCTGTTGCCCTGCATTCTTGCTCAGAAACCAGCTAATGGTCCCCCGAGCGCATCTTGCATTGCCTTCTCCAACAGCCAACATTTGCCAAGCCCTTCCAACATTCAATTTTTCACTGGAGATGAGAGATTTAGTACCTTCAGATCCAGCCCACATCAAATGTTCTATTTCTTGGATCCATTCCTGTACCAAGTATGGAAAGAGTCAGGGTTTCCTGTTTCAGGAAAAGAAAAATTCCCCCAGGTGTTCTGAGCAGGAAGGGATTTAATATAGGCAGGTAGAATTTGCCCAGTCATTGGAAATGCTAAGGATGAAAGGTCATGAAACCCATTGCACACTCATTCAATCCTTCAGAGGGGAAAGGCAGTCATTAAATTGCAATTGTATTTATTTGTTTAATATTATGATGCACATTATATAAAGAAGTTCTGGGGTACTCAGAGTGCACAGCTGGGCAACCTAGTGTAATATGAAACAAAAAGAATAGACTCCTCTTAATTCCTTTGTTTAGGCTTCAGTACTACAAGAAAGACTAGCTAGCATTCCATATTTCCCTGACATGAAGGTATTGTGAAGATTGGCTCTTGTAAGCCATACTGATTAGATGGCTCCATAAAGCATTCTGATTGAGTCCAGTGTTTAGATTCAAAACTAATAAGCGGAATGCTTTCTACTCCAGTACTTCCAAGTTACACTCTGAAATCTTTAGCATGACACACGGGGATATTCAGGGTCTGACTTCTTACCTCTTATCTGGCCTTTGATTGGATACCACTCTCATATTCTGTGGTGGTAGTTTAGTTGCTAAGTTGTGTCCAGCTCTTTTCTACCCCATGGACTGTAGCCCACAAGGCTCCTCTGTCCATGGAATTTTCCAGGCAAGAATACTGGAGTAGGTTGTCATTTCCTTCTCCAGGGGAATTTCCTGATCCAGGGATTGAACCTAGTTCTCCTGAACTGCAGGCAGATTCTTTACCAATCTATAATACAAACTTTAAAATACTTTTTATAATACACTTTTGTATTATAAATTTTTTGTATTTTTTTATAATACATGTAAATGTATGGGTGAGTCCCTTCACTGTTCACCTGAAACTACCATAACATTGTTAATTGGCTATCTCCCAATCAAAAATAAAAAATTTAAAAACAGCCCTTTAAAAATTTAAAAAATAAAGTACAATCATATTGTTTACAGTTAATAAAATATTTTGAGCTAAATTAAATTAAAAATAAAACTAGTCAAAAATCATTTGCTATATTAAAAGCAGTACTGTAAGCTGAATTTATAGCAATATGCATATATTAGAAAAGAAGAAAGGTCTGAAATCAATAAAATTAGAGAAAAAGAGCCACATAAACCTAAAGCAGTAAAAAGAAGTAATAAAATTAGGAAAAGAAACTGATGAACTTGAAAGCAGAAGAAAAGTAGAAAATAGCCAGTTATTTGAAAAGATTTTAAAAACTGATAAACCTCTACCCTGTTTAATCAAGAAAAAAGAGACAGAAAAGGCACAAATTACAGTATCAGAAATGATACCCTCACTACTGATCTCATGTACATTCAGGATAAAAAGGAATATTATAAATAATTTTCTTTGATGATTGATGAAATAGGTCAATTTGTATAAAAAGATGTAAACTACTAAAACTCATACAAAGAGAAATAGTTAATCTGAATAGACATATCTATTAAAGAGTTTTAACCAATAATTAATAACCTTCCAAGAAAGATGGCACCAAGGCTAGATGGTTTTCCTGGTGGATTCTACAAATATTTAACAAAGAAATAAAACCAATACTATATGATTTCTCCCAGAAAATAGAATCAGGGAGAACACTTTCTAACTCATTCTCTTACAACAAAAGAAGTTTACAGATCAACATCTCTAATGAATATTGATGTAAAAATCTTGCAAAAAAATCAAATTCAAGAATGCATAAATAGAATTATATGTTCAAATTACAAGTGGAATTTGTTCCAGGTATAGAAGACTGATTTTATATTTCAAAACCAGTCGCTGCAAATCACCTTGTCAACAGGCAAGAAAATCCATATGATCAAATCTATTTATATAGGAAAGGCTTTTGACAACATCCATTCATGACAAAAACTCTCAGCAAACTATAAAGAAAGGAGAACTTCCCCATCTTGATAAAGAACATCTATAACACACAGCTAATACCAGACTTAATGGAGTGAACCAAGGTGCTTTCCCTCTAAAATTAAAAACAAGGCAAAGACACCCGCTCTTCAACATCATTTTAGAAGTGCAATAAGATATACACAGAGAGAAACTACAAAAAGGAAATAAAAGGTATACAGATTGGGAAGAAAGAAATAAAATTGTCTTTGTTCACAGATGACATGTTTCTTCTGTCGAAAATTTTAAAGAATAGCCAAAACATTTCTGGAGATAATAAGTGATTATAGCAAGATTAATATAAAAAGTGAATTGTTTTCCTTTATACCAACATTGAACAATTGGAACTGAAAATTGAAAATTACTATCATCCTCTGTCCATGAGATGCTCCAGGCATGAATACTGACGTGGGTTGCAATTTCCTCCTCCAGGGGATCGCTCTGAGCCAGGGTTCAAACCGGCATCTCTCATCTCCTGCATTGGCAGACATGTTTTTTACCACTAGTGCCAGCTGGGAAGCCCCAACAGTTCAGTTCTGTTCAGTAGCTCAGTGGTGTCTGACTCTTTGCAACCCCATGGACTGCAGCACCCCAGGCTTTCCTGTCCATCACCAACTCCTGGAGCTTGCTCAAACTCATGTCCATTGAGTTGGTGATGCCATCCAACCATCTCATCCTCTGTTGTCCTCTTCTTCTCTCGCCTTCAATCTTTCCCAGCATCAGGGTCTTTTCCAATGAATCAGTTCTTTGCATCAGATGGTCAAAGTATTGAAGCTTCAGCTTTAGCATCAGTCCTTCCAATGAATATTCAGGACTGATTTCCTTTAGGATGGACTTGTTTGACCTCCTTGCAATCCAAAGGACTCTCAAGAGTCTTCTCTAACACCACAGTTCAAAAACATCAATTCTTCGGCACTCAGCTTTCTTTATGTATACTCTAACTCTCACATCCATACATGATTACTCGAAAAACCAAAGCTTTGACTAGATGGACCTTTGTCAGCAAAGTAATGGGAAACCACAAAACTCTGATGCAATTAAAGATCCAAATAAATGGAGAGAGTCCATGTTCTCAGGTTGATAAACCCAACATTATTAAGAAAACCATCCTTTACAAGTTATTCTACAATTCAATGGAGAGTATGGGAAATTATTGTTAAATGGGTATGGAGTTTTCGTTTTAGAAGATGAAAAGTATTTTGGAGATCTTGGTGATGTTCACACATGAATATGAAAGTGCACTTATAATGGCTAAAATGGTAAATTTCATATTATATGTATTTTACCACAATTTTAAAACATGGACCGGAAAGCTGAACAGATATCTCACCAAAGATATACAGAAGGCAAATAAACATAGAAAGGTAGACATCATTTGTTATTAGGGAATCACAGATCCAACCAACGGTAAAAGACTACTACACACCCACTGGGTTTCCCAGGTGGTGCCCTGGAGGAGGCTGTGGCAGCCCACTCCAGTACTCTTGCCTGGAAAATCCCATGGACAGAGGAACCCGGCAGGCTACAGTCCATAGGGTCGCACAGAGTCGGACACGACTGAAGAGACTTAGCATGCATGCACACACCTATTAAATGGTTAAAGTACAAAAAACTGGGAATACCATTTCCAGTAACAATCACACCTACCAGCCAGATCATGGTTGCTAATATCATTCTCCAGTAAAAGGAACCAGGATTCCTTAGAGAAATACATAGATGCCCGGGTCATGAAACACACAAGATGTGCCTTGTGATACTGAAAATTTTCGAAGCTAAAAAATATAAAATGGAGGGGAATCTATTAAAGGAATGTAGGAGCCCGGTGAAAGAATTCCCAACTCTCAATAGCAAAAGTTGGAACACTTGAAGCAAAATCTTACAGTGCTATTATTGGATTATAACCTAAAGTATAAAGTAAAAATTCCTGGGTCCATCCTGATAGAAATAAATGGTTGAATAAACAAATAAGTGGGGGAGAACACACAAGTCTTCAGTACAGAAGAAGTCCAAATAATGTATGTAGATACTCTGCCCTTCAGAGGGTTGATCCCAGCCCTTTGGTGTGGGCTGTGCTTAGGGACTTTCTTCTTAAAAGCACAGTAAGGAAAAGGGAAGAAAAAAGTAACAACAGGGGAGAAAGCAACAAACACTCTTAGCCAGGTGATCAAGGTAACAGCAACGGGGCTAAGTCGTGTTGATGGCATATACCCTTGTGCAATGTGACGAAAATGGCAATTTTCCTCTGTGGTTTTCCTCTCAAAAGCCCATCACCCTAATCTAATCATGAGGAAACTCTCAGAGAAATTTCAGTTAAAGGACACTCTACAAAATATCTGACCAGGACTCATCAACAATCAGGAACACCCAAGGAAGTATCAATCAAGAAGCCGAAGAACACACGATGACTAAGTGTAATGTGGGGTCCCGCTTGGGATCCTGGAGGGAAAAGGTCATTAGGTAAAAACTAGGGAACTAGGAATAAAACATCTTTATATAAAATATCATTAACTTTAGCTAAGGACGATGTAAGAATATTGGTTTCATTGTAACATGTCCTACATTAATGTGACATATAAGCAAAACGGAAAACCAAGTGTGGGGTATATGGGAATTCTCTGAATTATCTTCACAATTTTTCTGTTAATTTAAAACTGTTCTAAATCTAAAAGTTACTTAAAAAGGGAAAAAAGTTTAGGTTTGACAAATTACATGGAAAATAAAATTGAAGACAGTCAAATCACTGAAATAAATGATTATAAATGTTTTTGCCAACATCAAGAACATATAAAGAATATTTTTAATCATTAAAAAACCAAGAAGTACATTAGAAAAACAGGCAAGTCACAGAAGAAACACATTCAAAAACACAAGAAACACATGAAAAAGTTCTCAACTTCTCCAACTGCTGCTGCTCTGCTAAGTCGCTTCAGTTGTGTCCGATTCTGTTCTACCCCATAGACGGCAGCCCAGCAGGCTCCCCCGTGCCTGGGATTCTCCAGGCTAGAACACTGGAGTGGGTTGCCATTGCCTTCTCCAATGCATGAAAGTAAAAAGTGAAAGTGAAGTCGCTCAGTCGTGTCCGACTCTTTGAGACCCCATGGACTGCAGCCTACCAGGCTCCTCCGTCCATGGGATTTTCCAGGTGAGAGTACTGGAGTGGGGTGCATTGCCTTCTCCGTCTCCAACTGCTGAAGACAGTCAAATGAAACAAAGTTAACTTTTTTTTTAATTGCTTGGTTTGGCAAAGATTAAAGATTGAGAACCCTGGGCTGGGAAGTTGTGTAGAAATGGGCATTTTCATTTTTTAAATGTACATTTTTAAAACAAATTTGACTATAGCTATCAAAATTTAATTTGGCCCAAGGTTTCTACTTCTCTGAAAAAAAATTGTAAATAAGGATTCATTTCTGAGCACAAATATGTTAATTCTAGAATATTAACTGGAAATTTATTTTTAACATTGAAAAGGGCAGATGACCTAAAAGCCCATGAGAAGGAAAGTGGTTAAAAAAATTCATGGCATGTCCAGGAAAATCTGTTTATCCATTTAGAAAGAGTCAGGCACTATATGGAACTATTGCTAAGAAATATTTTAAGTGAAAACAGCAATTTTCAGAACCATGCTTATATTATTACCTCTTGTATCTACACATACAGATTTATGTGTGTTTAAGGACTTAGAAAGGAACTATAAAACCATGCAGTGATACGTTTGAATCTGTGTCTTTGGGGGAGGGGAAAGGGTAAGGAGAACTTTGTTTTTGTTTGTTTGAAATATTTACATTTCTTTACTGGGATATAACTGATGTATAAACGATGTTAGTTTCAGGCGTACGAAAGGACGATTTGATATTTGTACACACTGCAAAATATCACTATAATAAGTCTAGGTAACATCCATCACCACAAAACTATATATTTTTTTCTTGTGATGAGAACTTTTAAGATTAGTCTCAGCAACTTTCAAATATACAATAGAATATTATTAACTATACGAGCGTGCTAAGTTGCTTCAGTCATGTTCAACTTTTTCAACCCCATGGGCTGCAGTCCGCCAGGTTCCTCTGTCCATGGAATTCTCCAGGCAAGAATACTGGAGTGGGTTGCCATGCTCTCCTCTAGGGGATCATCTAGGCCCAGGGATTGAACCCACATCTCCTGTGACTCCTGCTTTGAAGCAGATTCTTTACCATTGAGCCACCAGGCAAGCTCCCATTGTTAACTATAGTTGAGTTATATTATTAATAGCATGAAATATGAAGTTATGAAGTAATGGAATATTACTAAGTTGTATACATTTATATTTTTCTAAATTATACTTGATGTATGTCCTCATTTTGAAAAACACAAAATTAGCCACCCTAAGTTCGTCTTTAACATATTCTTTGGAACTTTATTAACACATCAAATTCCAAAGCCTGGGAGCCCATGGGTTCCACCCAAGCTCCTCTGTCCACACAGCTTCCTGAGCACAGGGGGCTCAGGCTGCAGCAGCTGCAAAACGGCCAGCTAGCAGCAGCGGTGTAGACTGTGAGTTCTCTTTAAGCTGAACACCATCCAGCCTGATTTTTGTCTGTTCTTTGGAAACAACTGGAGAGATGAAATGATGTATTTATACTAAAAAGATTTTTAGTCTGAAGGTTGGAGAGTCTTGATCATGATTCCAGCTCATCACTAAGCAAGTCACATAACTGGTACTCAGTTTACAAATAAATCAGAACAAGAAAAATAAGACCAGCATCTGCTCACTCACATGGGTATGGTGAGGTTCAGACAAACTATTAGATGTAAGTGCCCATTGACAGTAAAATACCCTAGAATGTAAGTTAGGACTTGATTGTCCAAAATAGTGAAGATGATAATGCTGAGATGACCCCTGTCAGGGTCTCTCCCAGGGACTCCAGGGTCACCCACTGAAGGGGGCCCCTGTGGAGCTGTTCTCTGCTGACCATGATCCCCCCTAGGGTCTTCTGAGGTTGGATCTGCCTCCGAGACCCTCGCAGCGCCCTGGTCTCTCCTCCTGCAAAGTCAAATGTTAATATGCCCTGTGCCTTTGCGCTCCTGGTTAATAGAAGTCCTTGTCTTTCAGCAGTGGCCTTGCTCGCTGTCATCAAAAAGGGACATGTGGGGACGTTTCGCGTTCTTGCAAGTGACAGGCTGGAAGCGCGTCCCTCCCCTCACTAGCCTTGGGTTCACTTTCTAGTGACAACTGTTCTAAACACGAGCCTCATGACTTGCCTTCCACAACTGTGTCCTCCCTTGCATGGCCCTGGACACAACAAATATGCCAAACAAATGAGTGAACAAATGATGATGATGATAAAGAGCACTCACCACATGCAAACACTGTTCTAAGAACCTCACATACAGTAACTCATTATGAACTCATATAATTCCCACCCCAGCTCTGTGAGGCAGGAACATCATTATGCCCATTTTACAGACGGGGCCATGAGACATCAGGAGACCCATGTTCATATAGCCAAGAAGCTTTGGGGCTGAGATTTAAGCCCAAGCATTTCTTGGATCCAAAACATGGCCACAGCCACTAAAATATATTATGCTGCCTTATTTTTTTAACCGTCAAGGATTTTGAAGTGGATCAATTGCATGTTCTCTTAATCCTTCTTGTCCTGCCTCATCAAACCTGAATGTACTTACTCCCTCACACTCTGGGTCTGTCTTTGTTTGGAGTACATGTGTCCAATTTTGTAAAAAATCTAGTCATCTTCATGACTCAGTTCAAATGTTTCTTCCTCCAGGCAGTTCAGTCTTTCAATCGTGTCTGACTCTTTGTGACCCCACGGACTGCGGCACACCAGACTTCCCTGTCCATCATCAACTCCTGGAGTTTACTCAAACTCATGTCCATTGAGTCAGTGATGCCATCCAACCATCTCATCCTCTGTCATCCAGGGGGCCTTCCGTGAACACTTCGTTCTCTGGGTTCCCAAAGTCTCCTGAGCTCTGGTCTCATAGCTCATCACAGTGCCTTGTCTGTCTGTCTGCATCTGAGGATGCATGTCTTGTCATGGCTGAACTCTGGAGCCAGACTCCCCAAGACTGAATCTTGGCTCTGCCATTTGCTACCTGCATGACCTTGAGAGGTTGATCTAAACCTCTCGGCCTGTTTTTCTCTTTTAACCTATAAAATGGGGATGATAATGTGAGGGTTAAAAGATTACACTACAGTAAAGAACTTGGAACACTGTTTGGTAAAGAGTAAGAGTTTTATATCCATCCCCCTCCAAACCCTAAACACTGTTAGAGCTGATTTCTGAATTTCCCAGGACTGGTATAGTATCTGGCACATAGTAGGTGCTCAGTAAACATCTGCAGACTAAATGGATACACATGCAAACAGCTCTTGGGAGAAAGTGCAGGGACTCATAGGCACACCTAAGAGACCAAGAAAAACTCCTTCCCGGGGACGAGAGAGAGATACGTAGGGGTGAAAAGACATCTTCTCAGTTATATCCTGGACAAGCAGAGTGGGATAGGGAAGAAGGGCAAGCAGCCCCGTGGAGGGAAGTCATTAATACTGCACATTCTTATATCAGTTGTGGCAGCAAGGGATGGGGACGGTTTCTGAAGACTACATGGTGTCGGGGAGAGCACACAGCTGGGAGTGAGAAGGCCTGATCTATGGTTGGTGGGAGAGGCGGCTATAGACCGGCAAGTCTGAGTCCTCCCGCCAGGTAGGGGGCCAGGATTTGGCAGTTGTTAGGAACTGATTATTCATATGTGCATGCTAAGTCGCTTCAGTCGTGTCCGACTCTTTGTGACCCTGTGGGCTGTAGCCCACCAGGCTTCTCTGTCCATGGGATTCTCCAGGAAAGAATACTGGAGTGGGTTGCTGTGCCCTCCTCCAGAGGATCTTCCCAACCCAGGGATCGAACCCGTGTCTCTTGCATCTCCTGCATTGGCAGATGGGTTCTTTACCACTAGCACCACCTATAAGGCCCCAGCTTTTTTGTAACTCCCTCACATTCATATGCTGATGCCCTAACCCTCCGTGTGTTTGGAGATGGGGCCTTTGGGAGGTGACTAGGTCCTGAGGCAGGGCCATGGTCTGACGGGGTTAGTGCCCAGGAAAGGCCACACGAGGATACAGCGAGAAGGAGGCTATCTACAAGCCAGAAGGTGAGTGTGTACCAGAATCCAACTGTGCTGCCTCCTTGATCTCAGAACTCCAGCTTCCAGAGCTGTCAGAAAACCCATTTCTGCTGCTTCAGCCACCCAGCTGATGGCATTTTTTTACGGCAGCCAGGGCGGCTACAGCACCACCTTAGCCTTTGTGATCTTTCTGTTAACCTGCTTTATTCTCTCTGCAGTACACTTTGAGCCATGCCTGCGCTCCTATTTGAGTATCAGTGCATTTGTTTTATCTTCTGTGTGCCCTTCTACTGCCCTGCAAGACCACACAGCCTCGATACAGACCCTTTGGCAGGTCATTTGGGGAGTTTCCAATGCATTTGCTTATATAAAACCTGTGGCCATGAACTTCTATGTGCGTGTCTTCCATGCGCACGCAGGAGTGTTTCTTTGGAGGGTCACCCCATGAGTGGCTGCCTGGGAATCGCTTATGCACATGCTTTATTAGCAGCTGCCAAAGAGCTCTGCAAAGTTGGCTGCATCAGCTTACACGCCCAACTTGGGAGGACTTGAGGATGTCTTTGAACGTGGATGCTCTGTGAATTTATTATCTCCTCCCTTCCCCATAACTGTCTTGCAGTCTCCTGGAAGGAAGTGAAGTACTCTGGGACCTTGGGAGGATGTAGCTGTACATTAAGAATAATGCTGCTTGCCAGAACCCAGAGAAGAATACAGCTTAGGAAGGACAGTCATGACTAATGAGAAAGGCTTTGTTTCCAGGCCTGCCACTAACTCCCAGTTACTTTGGGCAGGTCTTTACCTCTCAATGCCCAGGAAAGTCAGGAAGTTTTAATCAAGTACCAGAACTGTAGGAGGTGGAAAGTGTCACTTACAGGACTCACTGACTCCTCCTGTTGCACCAGCAACTGCAGAGTACTGGGGAACACACCTATGACACCACCTCTTATCCTTCCCCTGGAATTCACAGATCAGTTAAATGAATTCTAGAGTTTGCTGCTCAAATAAATCATCAGAGATATAGGCTCTTTTATCATCAGTCTTTTCATTTTCATGCTTGTCACTTAATGGTTGCAAAGTGGCTGACACAGCTCCAGGCATCACATCATACTTAAGGCAACAAAAAGGGAGCAGAATCAATTCCAAATGGTCATGTCTCTTTCTTTAGAAATGCAAAAACGTCTTCAGAGATCCCCAGCAGTCTTCTCTTAAAATTCTGTTGGCCAGAACCATTTCTCACCACCACTTTTAGCTGTAAGGGAGACTGTTAAAGGGTAGAGCTTTGAAAGGGGGATGGAAATAATAATTGATGTAGCCTAACTACCTGCAAGTCACCTACTTAGGATTCTCGATGCTTTCTGTAGTTTTGCCAGGGAAAGAGATGGTCTTGGAACAAGTTGAAGGTTCTGGTCATTCCCTGTCATATACTTCCTCCAGGTCCTGACCTGAATAATTATCCTTGTTCAAAGACATTCAGAATTGTTTCAAATCTCAGCAAGATAGTGTAGAGTAGAAGTTAATGAGCTGATCCTAAAATTCCCAAGGAAATACAAAGTCCTAATAATAGACAAACAATTCTGAAAATGAACAAAGTTGAAGGACTCACCCTTCCTAATTTCAAAACTCACTAGAAGTCTACAGTAATTAAGACTATGTGGTATTACCACATACAGGTCAATAGAGCAGAATTGAGAGTACAAAAATAAGCTCATCCATTTATGGTTAGTTGATTGTTGCAAAGAATGCCAAGACAATTAAATGGGATAAAAACATCTTCTAAAAAGAAATGGTGATGAGACAACTTCTTATCTTATACAAAAGAATGAATTTGGACCCCTACCTCACACCAGACATAAAAATTACCTAAAAATGGATCATCAGTTCAGTTCCGTTACTCAGTCATGTACAACTCTTTGCAACCCCATGGACTGCAGCATGCCAGGCCTCCCTGTCCATCACCAACTCCCAGAGCTTGCTCAAACTCATGTCTGTTGAGTTGGTGATGCCATCCAACCATCTCATCCTCTGTTGCCCCCTTCTCCTTCTGTCTTCAATCTTTTCCAGCATCGGGGTCTTTTCCAATGAATCAGTTCTTCACATCAGGTGGCCAAAGTATTGGAGTTTCAGCTTCAGCATCAGTCCTTTCAATGAATGTTCAGGACTGATTTCCTTTAGGATTGACTGGTTTGACTGGTCAAAGTTCAAACCAGTCAAACTAGTCAAAATGGATCATAGACAAAATAAATCATCAGTCAAAATGAAAGAGCTAAAACTATAAAGCTTTTAGAAGAAAACACAGGTGTAAATCTTTGTGATCCTGGTTTCTGAAGATAACATCAAAGGGACAATGAGAAAATTGAAGCAATGGATATACTAGACTTCATGAAAATTAAAAACTTGTGTGCAAAGGACAGTGTCAAGAAGGTTAAAAGACAACCCATAGAAAGGAAGAAAACACACATCATATATCTGATAAGGGACTCATATCCAGAACCATAAGGAACTCTGACAACTCAACAATAAGGGGATTTAAAATGGGCAAAGGATTTAAATCATTCTTCGAGAAGATATGAAAATGCAAATAAACATGTGAAAAGACACTTAACATCATCAGCCATTAGGGAAATGAGATTCCACTTCGCACCCACTATAATGGTAAAATGGACTGAATGTTTGTGTTCCCCCTAAAATTCCTATGTTGAAGTGCTATCCCCAGTGTGATGGCATTTGGAGGGAGGTCTTCGGGAGGAAATTAGGATGGAGTCCTCAAGAATGTGATTTAGTGTCCCCTCTTACCATCTCCAGTCCCCTATAATGAAAAGGACATCTTTTTTGGGTGTTAGTTCTAAAAGGTCTTGTAGGTCTTCATAGAACCATTCAACTTCAGCTTCTTCAGCGTTACTGGTTGGGGCATAGACTTGGATTACTGTGATATTGAATGGTTTGCCTTGGAAACGAACAGAGATCATTCTGTCATTTTTGAGATTGCATCCAAGTACTGCATTTCGGACTCTTTGTTGACCGTGATGGCTACTCCATTTCTTCTGAGGGATTTCTGCCCGCAGTAGTAGATACAATGGTCATCTGAGTTAAATTCACCTATTCCAGTCCATTTCAGTTCGCTGATTCCTAGAATGTCGACATTCACTCTTGCCATCTCTTGTTTGACCACTTCTAATTTGCCTTGATTCATGGACCTAACATTCCAGGTTCCTATGAAATATTGCTCTTTACAGCATCAGACCTTGCTTCTATCACCAGTCACATCCACAGCTGGGTATTCTTTTTGCTTTGGCTCCATCCCTTCATTCTTTCTGGAGTTATTTCTCCACTGATCTCCAGTAGCATATTGGGCCCCTACTGACCTGGGGAGTTTCTCTTTCAGTATCCTATGATTTTGCCTTTTCATACTGTTCATGGGGTTCTCAAGGCAAGAATACTGAAGTGGTTTGCCATTCCCTTCTCCAGTGGACCACATTCTGTCAGCAGAATGTGACCAGCAGATTTGGAATATGCCAAATCTCAATATGCCAGCAGATTTGGAAAACTCAGCAGTAGCCACAGGACTGGAAAAAGTCAGTTTTCATTCCAATGCCAAAGAAAGGCAATGCCAAAGAATGCTCAAACTACCGCACAATTGCACTCATCTCACATGCTAGTAAAGTAATGCTCAAAATTCTCCAAGCCAGGCTTCAGCAATATGTGAACCCTGAACTTCCTGATGTTCAAGCTGGTTTTAGAAAAGGCAGAGGAACCAGAGATCAAATTGCCAACATCCGCTGGATCATGGATAAAGCAAGAGAGTTCCAGAAAAACATCTATTTCTGCTTTATTGACTATGCCAAAGCCTTTGACTGTGTGGATCACAATAAACTGTGGAAAATTCTGAAAGAGATGGGAATACCAGACCACCTGATCTGCCTCTTGAGAAATTTGTATGCAGGTCAGGAAGCAACAGTTAGAACTGGACATGGAACAACAGACTGGTTCCAAATAGGAAAAGGAGTTCGTCAAGGCTGTATATTGTCACTCTGTTTATTTAACTTATATACAGAGTACATCATGAGAAACGCTGGACTGGAAGAAACATAAGCTGGAATCAAGATTGCCGGGAGAAATATCAATAACCTCAGATATGCAGATGACACCACCCTTATGGCAGAAAGTGAAGAGGAACTAAAAAGCCTCTTGATGAAAGTGAAAGTGGAGAGTGAAAAAGTTGGCTTAAAGCTCAACATTCAGAAAGTGAAGATCATGGCATCTGGTCCCATCACTTCATGGGAAATAGATGGGGAAACAGTGTCAGACTTTATTTTGGGGGGCTCCAAAATCACTGCAGATGGTGACTGCAGCCATGAAATTAAAAGACGCTTACTCCTTGGAAGGAAAGTTATGACCAACCTAGACAGCATATTCAAAAGCAGAGCCATTACTTTGCCAACAAAGATTCGTCTAGTCAAGGCTATGGTTTTTCCTGTGGTCATGTATGGATGTGAGAGTTGGACTGTGAAGAAGGCTGAGCGCCTAAGAATTGATGCTTTTGAACTGTGGTGTTGGAGAAGACTCTTGAGAGTCCCTTGGACTGCAAGGAGATCCAAACAGTCCATTCTGAAGGAGATCAGCCCTGGGATTTCTTTGGAAGGAATGATGCTAAAGCTGAAACTCCAGTACTTTGGCCACCTCATGCGAAGAGTTGACTCATTGGAAAAGACTCTGATGCTGGGAGGGATTGGGGGCAGGAGGAGAAGGGGACGAGAGAGGGTGAGATGGCTGGATGGCATCAATGACTCAATGGACGTGAGTCTGAGTGAACTCCGGGAGTTGGTGATGGACAGGGAGGCCTGGCGTGCTGCGGTTCATGGGGTTGCAAAGAGTCGGACACGACTGAGCAACTGATCTGATATGATCTGATCTTACCATCTCTCTCTTGTACATGAGGACAGAAAAAGGAGATGACCATCTGCACACCAGGAAGAGAGCCCTCAGCAGAACTGAATCTGCTAGACTTCGATCCTGGACTTTGCAGCCATCAGAATTATGAGAAATAAATAATTCTCAAGCCATCCAGTATCTGGTATTTTTGTGATAGAAGTTGAAACTGACCAAAACAGCTAGAGTACAATCACAAATACTGTTGAGGAGGTAGAGAAACTGGAAGCCTCCTTCATTGCTAGTGCGAATGCAAAATGTTACATCCACTTTGTGAAACACTTTGGTAATTTTTCAGCTAGCTAAATATACAGTTACCATATGACCTGGCAATCTACTCTTAAGAATATATTCAAAAGAATTCAAACAAGTGTTCAAATAAATATTTGTGCATGGATGTTTATAGCAGTATTTTTCATAATAGCCAAAAGTGGGAAACCTCAATTAGAGATGGATAAACAAATGCGGCATATTCAAAGGAGCGATACGCAGCTATAGATAGGAATGAAGTAATTGTCCAATATAGATGGACCTTGAAAAAATTATACCAACTGAAAAAAGACAGACACAAAAGGCCACCTACTTTGTGATTCCATTTATACACAATGCCCAGAATGGGCAAATCTATAGTGCCAGAAAGCAGATTAGTGATTGTCAGGGGATGGGGGACGGGGAGGATAAATCAGGACTGACTGCTAATAGGTACCAAGATTCTCTGACACTGCTGGCAATTTTCTAGAATTAAATAATGGTGGTAGTTGCACAATTCTGTGAATATGTTAAGAACCAATGAATGGAACATTTTAAAGAGATGAATTTCATGGTACAAGGATTGTATCCTTTTCATCATCATCATCATAATGCTAGAAGGATAACCTAGGGCAGATGTTCCCAGAATCCTGAATTTGGTGAAATTTCAATATTTCAAAATAATATGGGGACATGGTTTGCCAATTAAAAAAAAAACAAAACTTGTTTTTGCTGTTAAATAAGATGTTAAAATAAAAAGAAACCTGTATTATATGCTACCACCATAATTTTTTAAAAAGGTATTCTGATTTTCCACATCAGAAAGTGGGAAGGACATATTCTTGGAACAAAGCTCAGTTCTTAAAATTTACTATTTACTTTTTTGAAAAATATATTATATTCATTCATTCATTACTCAAAAAATGCTAACATCAGGCACTGTGCTTGACTTTGGACAGGGCTGGTCATCAGCTGTAACCCTCTGGTACAGTGTACTGACCACCATTGGCTCTGACTGGCAGGACCTGCATGTAACACCAGCTGTGATGTATTTTGAAAATCATTCCTCCTATTAGACCTACAGAAGTGAACAAGGCAACGTCCTTTCCTCAGGGAAAATCCGGGCTTTTAGGGAGACAGATATTAAATAGGCACACATACTCAGAATCTGTGATTAAATATTTTGACAAGCACTCTGAAAGACAAGTACTGGACTCACAGAGGATGCACTTCTAATATTAACAGGGCAGGGCTCTCAGAGGCTTTCTTTTTCTTGTTCCACCTTGGACTGGTGCAAACTTCACAGATCTGCACAGATTTGGAATCAGGAAACACTAGGGTAGGTGAAAGGCTCCATGAGAAATGTGACCAGTGACAAGTGTCAGAGGAGACTGTAGGGATACGATGGAAGCTGTTTGCACCAAAGCGCAGAGGTGTGTCTTTGTCCTGAGCAGCCTGCCTGGGCAATCGTTCAAAGAGAGAAGCCAATCTGGTGGGAACAGTTGGACAAGAAGGTGCGAGCTGTGAGCTTGTTACATTTCTGTCACCCTCCCAGGGAAGCCAAGAAACCTTGCCTAGCAGCCACGACCTTCTCTCCAATCAGAGCATCTTCTGGACAGGCAGTGCGTGCCTCCAGCTGACGACGGGAGGAAGAAGAAAAAGGACATGGACAGATTTCCTCCAGGGTGTCAGGCACCCTCTCAGCATTTTATATTTGCTCTCAGCCTCTCTTTTAACCACAGTTACCTAAGCTCCCCTCCAATGGCTGGGAGTGTTTGTGTGTGAGCGGGGGGAGTTTGACTTTTCCAGAAAGGAAGTTTGGCTTCTCTGAGCTGGAACCTTGGCCTAGAGTTGCTTCCTGAGCCAAAAGGAGAGCTAAGAGCTGGAAGGGTGAACCAGGGCCATGTCTGTGAGGCAAGCTGAGGTCTCGATCTGGGCTAAGCAGACCAACACTGCTTTCTTTCAGTTGGGAGTGTCAAGAGACCGAATCAAGAGATGAAGCTCGTGGCCCTTGTCTTAATTTCACAAAAGTTTAAGTAAATCAATCCTTTATCTGGTTATCCTTGTAGACCTGATAGAATTCAGCAAAATAATTGATTGACACTGTAAAAAACATCAAAGGCAAATAACTTGTTTGTACAAATTAAAAAGAGAATTCTTTAGGCCAGGGGTTCAGTGACCATGGCCCTTGGATGAAATCCAAGCCACAGTCTGTTTTGTGAATAGCATTGTTGGCATCCAGCCATGCCCGTTTATATCTGTATTGTCTGTGGCAGAGTTGAACGGTTGTGACATTGACCATATGGCTTACAGAGCCTAAAATATTTCTTATCTGGCTTTTCATGGTATAAAGTTTGCCAAGTCCTGTTTTAGGTCTTCAGTGCACAGAATTCTATCTACCCAGACATGTTGCATTCATTCATTCATGCAATACAGGCTAATTGAAACTTACTGTTGATATCGAGCAGGATCCCATGGGCTTCCAGGACACAAAGGCTTCCTGTGTCTCCTATTTCTTGATCACAGGAAATACGCTTCATTCAGCGTTAGGAGTCTGCCTTCAGCAGAACTGACTCAGCCTATGTGGGGCCTCTGACCCCATGAATGGGGCCCTGGCTGGCACCTGGCTGCTGAGAAGACCCCAGGTCTCCCTGAACTCTCCTCTCCTAAAGTTCTGGGTGTTTGGACCATAAAGAAGGCTGAGCACCGAAGAATCTATGCTTTCAAACTGTGATGCTGGAGAAGACTCTTGAGAGTCCCTTGGACAACAAGGAGATCCAACCAGTCGATCCTAAAGGAAACCAACCCTGAATAGTCATTGGAAGGACTGATGCTGAAGCTGAAGCTCCAATACTTTGGCTCATTGGAGACTCATTGGAAAAGACCCTGATACTAGCAAAGATTGAAGGCAAAAGGGAAGGGGGTGGCAGGGGATGAGATGGCGAGATAGACTTATCAACTCAATGGACATGAATTTGAGCAAACTCAGGGAGAGACTGAAGGACAGAGAAGCCTGGCATGCTGTAGTCCATGGGGTTGCAAAGAGTTGGACATGACATAGTGACTGAATAACAGCAAAAACCATCCTTTCCCATCCTGATGTTTCTTTCACCTTCTGCATCAGCTCAACAAGTTTTTCTTATCTCTCCCCACCCCCATTTTCCAGACTTCCCTGAAGATAAGCATTGCCCAGGGTTCTGTAATAGGCATCAGACTGCTGAATATTTAGCTGGACCTCAGCGATTTTTATCCTCAAGGAGCTTGGGGAACCTGGGCCCCAGGACTTAGGAATGTGGGTGCCTTAAAGCAGACGTGGTACATTTGCATGCTGTGTTCACAATAGACGTGATGCAAAAAACACCGTGTCAATCAGACAATCAGTCAGACATGGAAGCTCAAGCTGACAGGTGATCCGAGAATTCCAGACATCTGGACCCAGGACCTGAGGAGTGCGTGCAATGTCTCGAGTTTTCCTTCCATCTTTCTCTTCCTCCTCCTCTGGCTCCTCTTCATTCTCCTTTCCTTTCTTCCTCTTCCCCGCCAACTCCTATCCTTGTCCCTTTAATCTCCCTTGTCTCCTTCCCTTCTCTCTTCTATTTTTCCCTTCAAAATAGACATTCAAATAAATCAAACGACTTGCCCAAGGTCAACAATGGAAGTGAAAAAAAAAAAACAATGGAAGTGAGTGTACTTACATCCCACTCTAGAATCTTTCACACATTTTGGAGGATTTCATTTGAGGAACATTAAGCAAAATCATTTAAAAAGCAGAAAAAATCTGCCCAGCTAATATTAATAATTTAAAGTTGTACTCAACATAGGTGTGACTCTGAAGGAAGCTCACATGGCGAGGGTTCCACCTGATGTTCAAAGGTCTCTCTCTTGCAGCCGGGAGTGGGGGGGTCCCATGTCACTGGAAACCCCATTCTGGCTGGGTGTTACAATGGCAGCCATGCTGCTTGGAGAAGGTATTAGACACGTAGGATGTTTGCTAAAGTCATTTGTGTCACAGCAGCAGTTATTATAAAACAATCACAGTTTCTGTGGGGTTCAGGGAAAAAAATAATTTGAGAGAGAAGGCTTTCAGGGAGTTCATTAATCATGTGTACACTTTTAAGGGCCAACAGTCAAAGGAACAAAATGACAACCTTTTCTCACCACCAAATGCCCTTTCTTTCAATTAAGGCACTCCTGTTGGTCTCCCTGAGACTCAGGAGCACTTGTAGAAAAACCCCACGTCGTGTGGGAGAAGGCTTGACTGGTGCTGCCTCAGGGCTTTGCATTCAGAGGGGCTTTGCAGAGGAGAAGAAGGGGCGCTGGGTCCAGGCAGAGGGGTGCAGCCACCGTCTGGGACCTCGGGCAACTCTCTCAGCCTCCATGGCCTCCACTCCTAGGGATAAGAAACCTTCCTTATAGGGTTCTTGTAGGAAATAAGAGGGGTTCACTTATGTGAAGGGTTAGGCCACCAACTGCTACTCACTACGTGGTCAACACAGAGGAGAGAGCTTTTGGACACGTCGTAATAGCCCCCATTTGACAGACGCATCATGCCTGCCTACTGAGTGCCTGGGACTTTACATGCATCATTTCTTATCTTCGTAACAACCCTACAGGAAGGAGGGTGGAAGCTAGGCATTTTGGAAAGTTGCGATTCATATTAGAGACTGTGATATCTCACTGACCTCCACAGTCTAGGTAGTAAGCACCCACTGATCTGTCTTGCGGAATATTGAGGTTGAGAGGGATCTTAAACATCTCTGGTTATGCTTGTGCTGAGTATCACCCAACTCTTTGCAACCCCATGGATTGTAGCCCCCAGGGTCCTCTGCCCGTGGAATTTTTCAGGCATGAATACTGGAGCCGGTTGCCATTTCATCCTTCAGGGGATCTTCTTAACCAGGGATCAAACCCACATCTCCTGCATTGGCAGGCAGGTTTTTTACCACCTGCCACCTGACTCTAACCACCATAAAATGTGTTAAACCTCTCTGCAACTCCAGGACAAGGGAGACACAGCATCAATTTGAATGCACGTCATGATGGAGAAACTGGTCAAGCAGACAGTTTCCTTGCAGAACGTTTTCGACCATTAGAAAGTTCTAAATAATGAGCCAGTTCTCATCTTCACCTTCCATCCTTGATCATTGGGTTTATGCAGAAAAATGTCTAAGTCATGCTTGGGCTGAGTTTATATAGCTAGCTGCTAGATAATAGATCTATTTAACAGAAGGACAGGCTTGTCCCTTTCCTCTCGATTTTTATATTTTGAATGCATATAAAGTAAAGTGCTTTTAAAGTCTGGGGTCATTTTAATAGCTAATAGTTATACTTTGGTTAAGAAGTAGGGATAATGTTGTACTTAACAGAGTGGGCTCTGGATTTCTACAACCTAAGTTCAAATCCCAGCTCAGCTGCTTACTGGCTATGCGACCATGGGGCAAGTTACTCAACCTCTCTTAGATCAGCTTCTTCACCCACAAAAGGGGCATGATGAAGTTAATACCCACCTGAAAGCACTGTTGTAAGAACTAAATGAACTCATATATGAATAATTCTTAGAATGTGTCTGTAATATGGGCTTTCCTGGTGGCTCAGATGGTAAAGAATCTGCTTGCAATGCAGGAGACCCGGGTTCCATCCCTGGGTTGGGAAGATCCCCTGGAAAAGGGAATGACTACCCACTCTAGTCTACTTGCCTGGAGAATCCCATGGACAAAGGAGCCCGGCAGCCTACAGTCCATGGGGTCTGTAATACAGTATGTATGACATAGTATAGTAATCCCTCTTTGTGACTGAAAATCAGGTATAATAGGAAAGAGGAAGTAAGAAAGAAGGATGTGAGGTTGAAGCCGTGTCCGTTGACAATAAGACTCAGGGTGATGTGGCCCTGTAACTTCCTGTTCTGGATGTGAGGCAGGAGATAGGTGGACTAACCCCCCTACCCCTTCCCCAACAGGGTAAGCAAATGGAATCCATTCCCTGTGGACAGAAACTCCAAAATATGAATAGCAGGACAATCGAGAGAGGAGGCTGAGCCCTGCCCAGATAAGAGATTAAAAACCAAATATTCCTCATTCTTGAGGTCAGGGAGACCTTCCTAACTATACATGTGCAGGAAGGCTTCTCGGAGGTCAAAAGGGAGGGGCCTCACATCATAGTCAGTGATGCAAACCTCCCATAGGCCTCTTCACTAGAATCCAGCTTGGCCAAGAAATACGCACATACAGGAGGACCCTGAGATAAACCAAACATGGTCTCAGAACCAGGCAAAGCCAGATTATTGGCCAATGGAAACTGGAAAGAAATGCCCCATAAAAAGGATTCAAGCTACCACGAGGGCGGAGCCCGCCCGTGTGTTTATCCACACGTACTGTACTCTTCCCCCTAATACACACTTTCCTTGTTTCGCTACTTCCTTTTTAAAAAATGTTTACCTGTTTATTTTCTGGTTTTGGTGGCACTGGGGCTTGTTGCTGCATATGGGCTTTCTCTAGCTCTGGTGTGCAGGCTTCTCGTCGCAGTGCTTCTCTCGGTGCAGAGCACAGGCTTGGGGGTGCATGGGCTCAGTAGTTGTGGTTCCTGGGCTCTAGAGCACAGGCTCGATAGTTTTGGAGCATGGGCTTAGTTGCTCCGAGGCATGTGGGATCTTCCTGGACAAGGGATCGAACCCATGTCCCCGGCACTGGCAGGTGAGCCAGGGAAGTCCCTTGTTTCACTACCTTCTGTCTCAATGTAGAAATTCCTTTCTACACTGTTGACAGGCCAGGGCCATGTTACTGGCTACGGTCCCTGGTGGCCTAGGGGCCAGGATTCACCACTCTCACTTCTGTGGCCCGACCTCAGTCTCTGGCCAGGAACCGAAATCCTGCTTCAAGCTGCTGCAGGCTGAGGCCACTCGAGATCAGATGAGTGTATGAATGAATGACTACAAGAAATCCACAGAGGCCAAAAGAATACCAAGCTTCTCCCCTTCAGGGCTGTCCTTTTCCTGCCATGCTCCCGCATGGCAGCATGCCCCATTGTGTACACACACAGATGCACCTGTGACCAGCACTCAGCGTTTGTTAGGTCACTGGTCTTTTGCTTGTCTGTTTCCCGTGGCTTCAGCGGGCAGTGACCCTTCCCACCTCTATACCCAGCACCTAGCATGAGTCTTGACAAGTAATAGGTGCTCAGTACGTTGTTGAATGAGTGAATGAACACACCTACAATCCATCAAGCTGAATTTGAGTTTTACCCGCTCCCAAATCAAATGAAAACCACAGCTTTAAAACAATGTCTTAACAGTGTGCATGGCTTTCCCCTCAGAGTGCTAAGGACAGCGCTCTACTCAGATGAATAATGTTCCCATCAAACTTTACCTACTGAATGGAAATGAGTCCAGATGCTAATTTGGGGGCAACCTTTGTGCTTCCACCTGTAGAAAAATGAGCGCGTCCTGCTCAGAAATCAGTCTGTGGCTCAGTTGGAATCATGCAGAACTTCACAGCATGCTTTTCTGCCTGATGACTTTCTTTTAAAATTGTGTTTTCATCTTATTATTCCAGCTTATTCTCCTTTCACCCCAGTCTTCTAATTTATTTTTATTTTTGTCTCATGGTGCTGTGTATAAGGACTTCTTCAAATTCTTTTCAGAATGAGGTCAGCTTTAAACAAACACACAGCAACAAAAAATACATGTCCTTGGGAATTCAGTGACAAGCATTCACCTGTGTCATCTCTTCATTGCTTCCACTATCCACCCCCACCCCCAATCCCCAGGGAAACATTAGTTAACCTACTCTTGCCTTTCCAGCTAAGTTCTTTTTACCAGTGGTCTGATCTGATTGCCATCATAGATTTTCAGGTCTCTTCACACCAGCCATGAATTGGCTTATGACAACACCAGAAAATATCAACAGGAGGCCTCTGTTTAGGACTTCTAAAGCTTCGAGAAAGACCTTGAAAGAACGGTTCAGCTGTGAATGCAAACTAAAGGACTCAGAGTCTTCTCTTCATCCTGAATTTCAAAATATTTGGAATTTTCTATAGAATTGAAAAATGCAATCATTTTTCCTTTAAATGCCCTTGAAAACAAAGCAACAGACATTATTTATAAAAATCAAACATTTAAGATTTATTTTTATTGTTTCTCCTGCAACTACAATCTTAAAGCCTCTATCATGGAAGAAAGAGGTCTCAGGTCCCATAGTCAAATCATGTCACTGTCAAATATAAAATGAATCAAGAACAAAGCCCTTCCTTGTCAAGAGAGCTTTTTTGCACTGGAATCTCTTTTCCCCTTTATTACGGTCCTTAGTTCTTTTAACATCCTTATTACTCCCACCACCCAGGGTATTGGACTTCTGGCGTGGATTGTCATTTACTGAGCTGGCTGAGGGTGGAGTGGGCTCTCCGAACTCCCAGGTATATCGGTGGGTGGTGCCCACTCCTTGGTCTGGATCTGGATTGATGAGTTAAAACACCATCAGATCGGGACTTTACTGGTGGTCCTGTGGGTAAGACTCTGAGCTTTCAGCATGGGGGACTCAAGTTCCATACCTGGCTGGGGACAGATCTTGAATGCAGCAACTAAAGATCCTACATGGAGCAATGAAGATCCCACACAGCCAAATAAATTTATATATAAAAAAGACTGTCAGAACTTCACAGGCCCCAAACAACCCTCTCCAATATTGTCCTTTATGATGCTGAAAGTTCTTCTGTCTCCTTTTGTTCTAAGAAACTTTGTGCCTGCCAAACAACAGGAAACGTGGAGAGATAGGGAGAACAAAAAATAATTAATATTTAATCTCCTTATCTCCTGAATTTTGTATATATTATTATGAGATTTTTAATTAAAAGCTCATCTCAGATTCAGTTTCTCTATTAAACAGGGTAAAGGGAGACGGGTAGGGTGAACAACATGACTTAAGTTTAGAAAGGTACGGGTTTCATTGACTGTTCCCTGATCCTCTGAAAGACGGTAATGGCACACATCAGATAACTGGGAAGGATCTTCAGCTTTCTGTATTTCAATTTCTGAGGAGAGATCAGTCTGGTGATGCACTGAGTTGGACTATTAATTAAATACTTTGAAAGCAAAGAAGAAAATCCAAATCATCGCTGCTCTTGTGGCCCCACTCGAGTGATGGTAGGATGTCCCCCTGCCCCCCTGCCCTTCTCCTCTGTGTGTGAGGGTCTCTGTGGGATCTTCCCACCAGGGCTCTCTCCTATTCCAGGCTAGGGTGGAACCTCTCACTCGGATGAGTTTTCACTGGAGATGCTCAACTGGTCACCGCAGCTCTGGAACCAACAACCTTTCTCAGACCAGTGCATTTCAGCGAGAAAGAAGAGCCCTCTTGTCTTCTGTGCCTCGATCTTAACACAGGCGGTTCTGTAATGTTGAACGGACCCTACCTGCAGACTAGAGTGGTAAGGAAATGATAATTCAGAGGTACTTATGCTGGGTAAAACCACCTTCAGCTCTGAAGGAAAAGCCTCTCCCGGGGCTGGTCCTATGCTGATGCCTCGTGACTGCTCCAGGCTCCTCTCAGTAAGCAGAAGTCAGTTTTGCCTTCTGCACCAGCGGGGTGAGGTGTTGAGTACATCTCTGATCCTCCACAGGACAAAGTGTCCTCTCTCTCCTGATCTGGGTCTGTCAGCAGACGCTTTTCGTCTGTTTTCAGATTTGCTCTTTCCAGAGAACACTCCCTCCCTCCTGGAATCCCCACCTCCTTCTCCTAAGAGTTGGTCTTGCGCTGTGTCTTCCAGCAGGCAATCCCACGCAAATACAGCAGTCCACACGCAACGCAAGGCACCTTGCTGGCCATCTTCATTCTGGAGATGATCAACCACTATGACTATGAGTGGAGCACTAGCAATCTAATGTGGGCTCATTGTAGGGTCTCTTTTAGCTGGAGATGGTGGTCAGGCCCACGTGTCATTTCTGCATCTTTAGGGGGTCATTTCCTGATGTTCTGTGAGAAAATGGCTACCCAGACACCCCTCTACACACACATCTAAGAGTAAATGAAAAATTTCCATCCTAAATCCATATACAGAGAAGAAATCTTTCTCTAGGAAACAAAAGTGGCAGATACTCAGCTCTGCCCATGATACAAGCAGGTTTTCATGGAGTTAGCCACTAGGTGACAAATCTAGGCAATGTATTAAGAAGTAGAGACATCACATTCAAAACTACGGCTTTTCCAGTACTCATATGTGAATGTGAGAGTTGGACCATAAAGAAGGCTGAGCACTGAAAAATTAATGCTTTTGAACTGTGGTCCTGGAGAAAACTCTTGAGAGTCCCTTGGACAGCAAGGAGATTAAACCAGTCAGTCCTAAAGGAAATCAACTCTGAATATTCATTGGAAGGACTGATGCTGAAGCTGAAGCTCCAATATTTTGGCCAACTGATGCGAAGAGCTGGCTCATTGGAAAAGACCCTGATGCTGGGAAAGACTGAGGGCAAGAGGAGAAGGGGGTGACAGAGGATGAGATGCTTAGATAGCATAACTGACTCAATGGACATGAGTTTGAGCAAACTTTGACAGATAGTGAGGGACAGAGCAGTCTGGCGTGCTGCAGTTCATGGGGTCACAAAGAGTCAGACATGACAGCAACTGAACACCACCAACAAAGCTGCCAGGACCCAGAGTACCTTAAAACCCTCAATTTGAGAAGCAGGTCTGTGCTGTATGCATGCACAGTCATAGGAGACAAGGAAGTGAGGGGTGAGTTTAAAGGACAGCACTCGTTTTCCCACCTGAAAGGTGGTATTCCTACAGCAAAAGCATGGTTAGCTCCAAAGGTGGACTCAATTGTCCACCTAATAGAACACAGAGACTTTCTCATAGCTTCAAAATGAGAGATTTCCAAGACCTAAGGGTAATGATTTAGTTGAAATTCAATATACAGATGTCTCTCGTCTCTACCTCCCTACCCTTACACCATCATCTCTGCAAGATGAAGCCTCCACCCAGGGACTGGCCTCAGAGTGAGAGCTCAACTCTGAGAAGTAGGCTGAGGCAGGTGGAGGCTGGGTTGCCCCTCTGTTACTCTGCTCAGGCTGTTCCAACAGAATACCATAGACAGGGCATCTTAAGCAACCAATTTTTGTTTGTCTCAGTTCTGGAGACTGGAGGTCTGAGATCAGGGTACTAGCGTGGGGGCTCCATCCCCTTGACTTCATGTAAACCCTGTTACCTCCCAGAGACACCACCTCCAAATACCATTGCCCTCGGGATAAGGGATTCAACATATGGACTTGGGGGGATGTAAACATTCAGCCCATAGGGTCTCTGACTAGATATTGCTAGGAATTACTTTCTCCCTCCTTCTCTCTCTCTCCTCCTCCTCCCGCCATCCGCTTCTCTCTCTCTCTCTCTGTATATAACTGTGTGTGCAAATGAGAGAAAAAGGAATACAAATTTCATCAAGCATCCAGATGTCTTCAGAAATCTGTCATCACATACTTGATTGAAAGCCATTTTCACCCAACACCTGTTTTTTGTTGCTGTGTCAACTCAGGGTAAGACGAGCCAAGTTTTCAGAACGGGAAGGGAACGTTTTGATTCTAAGTCTTTGAGACAAGTCAGGACTACTTGCTGCATGGAGTGTATCAGACCCCTTTGCATCCTGCTTCTCATCCTCTCCACCTCATCTCCCATCCCAGCCCACATGGGCAGATGCTGCTGTGCAGGATTAAATGCCCCCATGCTGGTGCTTCTCTTCTTGGGCTCAGGTCATGCATCTTTCCTGGCCACTCTGATGCCCTGATGCTGGCTTGATTCTACTTAGTGAGGACCCTCTCCCCATATGACCGGGCAGTGCAGGAGAGTCAGCACCCACAGATGGACTTTCCAGATGCTCAGTGGTGAAGAACCGGCCTGGCAGCGTGGGAGAGGCAGGAGACGCGAGTTCGATCCCTGGGTCAGGAAGATCCCATGGAGAAGGAAATGGCCACCCACTCCAGTATTCTTGCCTGGGAAATCCCAGGAACAGAGGAGCCTGGCAGGTTATACAGTCCTTGAGGTCACAAAGAATCGGACACGGCTTAGCAGCTGAGCATGCACAGCACACACACAATGGCAACTCTCAACAGGGGTCATCTACTTCTCCTGGTTGGTTTTGGGTGAAAAGCCCCGAGAAACATTCTGGACACTCTTCAGAAGTGCCCCAGAAGGACGAAACCATGGGTGCCCATAACGTTGCGTGACCAAATGCTGACTTTTCCTCAGATGAGGAAATTGAAGCTTTTAAAAGATTAAGTAAATATCTAACAGCTATTAATAAAAATACCAGGACTTCAACTCAGGGTCCTCCTTCTAAGACAGAAACCAGAGAGAACTGATATTAACACTAATGACAGCTTTTTCTTTACTGAACAGATGTCGGGATCTAAGCTTATGGCTTTCTGTACGTTATTACTTTAATTCTCACATGAACCCTATGAGAAGGATTCTGTTAAAGCCATTTTAAGGATTAAGTATAAAGATGGGCAGAAGTTGGCAAAACTGAAATGTGGAGAATCTGGGATTCAAAACCAGGTCTGTTTGTCTGCAGAATCCTACATTATCTACTTTTTCATCCAGGAAGTCATTGTTTTGCTTTTTTTTTTTAAATTGTAAACAATTTTTTGTAAACTGGCAATAGTTTGATTATTACTAAAAATCATACTATGACATTGTTGATCTTCCTCCTACTATAAAAATGATTTCATTGTATATTTCTTATTTCATACTTATAATAATATTATGTTTTCTACCTACCAGGTACTTTGCTTAGTGTTTTCCCTGAATTATTCTTTTCGATTCCCGTGGCAGTTCTGAAAGAGAAATGTTGTTATTAGTCAAATTAGTAGATGAGAAATCTAGACTTCAGGGTGTTTAAGCTACTTGCTCAAGGTCGTCTCTGAATCCAAACCATATCTACCCACTGTGTTATACTGTACCCTTCTGAATCTTTAAGGAGAAAGGAAGCCTTTAAAAGAAAGCATATTGAAAGGACCAACATGCCCCCTCCCCCACAGAAGTGAAATCTCCAGCCCCAGGAACACGGTAACCCTGCTGAGTACCCACTGCTGCTGCTGCTAAGTCGCTTCAGTCGTGTCCGACTCTGTGCGACCCCATAGACGGCAGCCCACCAGGCTGCCCCATCCCTGGGATTCTCCAGGCAAGAACACTAGAGTGGGTTGCCATTTCCTTCTCCAATGCAGGAAAGTGAAAAGTGAAAGTGAAGTCACTCAGTTGTGTCCGACTCTAGCGACCCCATGGACTGCAGCCTACCAGGCTCCTCCGTCCATGGGATTTTCTAGGCGAAAGTACTGGAGTGGGGTGCCATTGCCTTCTCCAGAGCACCCACAGTACACGGCTATGATTTATCTCATTTTCATATGATGAACTGTGCTTCTGTGTCACGATGGTGTCATTCTTGATTTCATCAGGAGCTCTGCTTTCATCTCCCTCTTTGTATTTTCCCTGAGTCTCATTGTTTGGGTCCAAATCAGACCTGAGCAGGGAGAGTGACAGAGGGTACATTGTGCGTTCTGTTGTATAGACAGTTGTGGCTGGAGGTCACAGCTATTCCAAGAGAAGCATATTTTCTGGACGGAGCATTTGCAGGGGGTGGGGGTGGTTGTTCAAAGAGAATTACAAAATTGCAAAAATAAGACATCTGGCCATTTCACCTTGTTGACAAGTTTTCAGGCAAGATAGATGGCTCCAGCTCTGGCCCCAACATACACATGTGCCAATACTGTAAATTCTTTTCTAGTCCATACATCTTGATTAAATCCTCGACACTACCGATACACTTGATGAACAAATACCGAGCACAAAGGCTCAGCGAGGCGAGCAAGTCCAGGGAAGTAATTTGACTTGATGTAAGAGAATGAGGTGGTAGATGCCCTAGTAAAGGGACTCCCTGATGGGCCCATCACCACTGGAAGATGAAATGTCGGCCGGTGACCTCAGCAGGCCCACGAGGCAGGCAGAGATGCACAGATGCATGGTTCAAGGAAGGTGAGGTGGGGCTCCAACTCCAGCGGGCTCACATTCACCCTGGCTCCCATTTCTTCAAGCATCAAGTGCCCCGTGAGCACCGAGCCTGTGCTTGGTTCAGTGCCGGGGCTGGTGGCGGGGGGCAGATTATGAGACACTACCATCTCTGCCACTAAGATGAGAAAGACTCAGAAACAAAAACTGACCCAGATTTTATCACAGGAGGGCAATGCAGATGGTGGGAGGGAAAGCAGGGAGGCATCATTCAGGTGATGAGGTTTGGAGGAGAGCCAGGATTGAGCAAGGAGAAAGAGGAGGAAGGAGGAACAGCAGGTGATGGCTTGAGTGTCTAGACATGTCCAGGGTTTAGAGTCCATGAGGAAGTGGGACTGATAAAGCTGGGAGACAGAAAACAGGAAGCAGGTCAAGTCAGCTGTGAGACTTTATTAGATAGAACTGCTTTTTTTTTCAGCTTCTTTACAGCCACACACATCAAAATGACATGTCCTCCTAACATTGTTGAAGATGGCAAGATGAACAGGTTATTGTTACTAAAATAAAATAGAGGCAAGCATGGTTTTGTTTTTCTAGATGTAGTTTTGAAAACCATTGTTAGAGGCCACAGAGAAGCGCTGAGGGTTTTGAGCATGACACACGTATACACCAGGGCTCCTTGAAGCCCCCAGCAGAGGCCACTACACACCAAAGTCCAGTCTTAGGTTAACACTTGAGGTGTCTTAAACTTTTGTCAACGTATTAGAAGCATCACTGGGAAATAAAGTTTATGCAGAGCTCATCTATTCTCAGGGGAACTGATGGGAACTAGACAAACCATAGTGATAGACAAATTGATACCAACTGATTAAGTTTTAATTAGAAATTTGCTTCCTTATCACAAGTCCAGATTGCAAGTGGATCTGTACATCCTGGCCTTTGTTCTTTCCCCTCTCGAGGAGGAAGATGATCATGGAGAAATGGAATTATTCTCAGGAATTTGTTGGATGGATTTTCATCCAATCTGGTAGTGTTTGCACCAGGGACTCTGTAGGGTGTGTGTGTGTGTGTGTGTGTGTGTGTGACACAGCACACACCAGGATGGTGAGGCAGAACATCTGCACCAAAGTTGCCTGGGGTCTAACAGGGAAGACGCACCTCAGTAGGAATTGAGTACAAGAAAGAAGTGTTGAAATACAGGTAGGATCTGAGAAAGCCAGAGAAGTGCAAGACCCCCACTTTCATATCCCACAAATAATATTTCTTTATAAAACTGGTCACATCTGATTCCTGGTACAGCCCTTGGCAGGAAGCAGTGGTTTTCCAAATGAAGTCATTAATAGAAATCTAATAGCAAGGGACTTGCAATGAAGTAGATAATAGGCAAACTACTTATGCTGGATGACTAAGCAGGCTCTGCGGAGTTGGAGCCGATGCCACAACAAAACTCACAAACTGAGCAATTTAAACAATAGAAATTTAGTTTCTCACAGTTCTGGAGGCTAGTAGTGTGAGATTAATGTGTTGGCAAGTTGGCAACCTTTCTCCTAGGCTGACTTCTTAATGGTTTTCTCACGGTCTTTCCTCTGCTTGTGTCTGAGTCCTGATCTCCTCCTCTAATGACACTGCTCATAAACAGGGCCACTTCAGTGATCTAACCTTAAAAACCTCTTTGAAGACTATATGTCCAAGTATGATCACACGCTAGGTCTTGGGGTTCAAAGTTCATTATATTCATTTGCATTCAGTCCACAGACTTCGCTGGTGGCTCAGTGGTAAAGAATCTGCCCACCAATGCAGGAGACTTAGTTCAATCCCTGGGTCGGGAAAATCCCCTGGAGAAGCACATGGCAACCCACTCCAGTATTCTTGCCTGGGGGATCCCATGGACAGAGGAGCCTAGAGGGCTACAGTTCACGGGGTCGCAGAGTCAGATATGACTGAGTGACTAAGCAACAACAACCAACAGTTGAGTCCACAAAAAAGCCATATTGTGTGACACTAAGATGGGGAAATGTGAAAGCAGGAATACTGCTCTAAGTGGAATAGAATCAGGATGTCTGTGAAAAGAGGAACCAAAGTGCCATAAATCTAAGTGGAAAGGGGCAGCTCGCAGGTCTTGATTGACAGTCGTCTGGACAGTGGGCTTGTTCAACACTATGCTGTCCTGCATCCTGACTCCCACAGCCTGGGACCCAGGGCACTGGCTGGGCGGGGAGGTTCGGAAGCATAAGGAGCCCCACGTTAATCTCGGACAACCTCTTCCAGTCGACACTCTCAGTCAGTGTTGTACTCGTAAGATATCTGTGATTTCCACGAGGTTGATGACATTGTCACCACCTGACAACAGAAAGGAACTCTCTCAGGCAGCCTGAGATCGCATGGATGCCTCTGCCACCAGATTTGTCTTCATGATTGACTGAATACTTTGGCCACCTGATGCAAAGAGCCAACTCATTGGAAAAGACCCTGGTGCTGGGAAAGACTGAGGGCAGGAGGAGAAGGGGACGACAGAGGATGAGATAGTTGGATGGCATCACTGACTCGATGGACATGAGTTTGAGCAAGGTCCGGGAGTTGGTGAAGGACAGGGAAGCCTGGCGTGCTGCAGAATCAAACAACTTAGTGACTGAACAACAAGTTCCCACCTAGACAGTGGTCTGTTAATGACCTGTTATGTGTTGCTCTTCCATTTTAAAAGGCACAGTGATGCATCATAAAAATAGTGAGTGAAAAAATAATTACATGTTCCTGAAACTGCTTAGTAGTTATCCTTGAACTATCAAATCATTGCAATTAATTACTTGGTAATATAACTTTTCTTTTTTTAATTTCATGTTAATGTTCCAATTTACTAGCCACAAAAGATCCTGACATCACTGCTACACCAGCAGGGTGGATATTTTAAGCAGTTTTGACAATATAATTATGGTGATTAGCTAGATATTTGCTTTCTATCAGCTAAATGATAACACCTTGTCCTGAGAACCTGTTTCTTGGAGGAATCTCAAAGATGTTTATCAGCAAGCATTATTTATGGGGATGGTGGGTGGGTCAAAGGCCCCCAGGTTGAGGGGCTCACATTTCAGGTTGACACGAGGCCAGTGGTAGTTAAAGGAGACCCTAGCCCAAGAATGGCACTCAGAAGAAGCAGATGGTAAGATCATAAAAGCTTCATGTCACCAGGGAGCCTGGTAGCAGGGGTGTGGTCCCTGGATCAGGGGCCCTTGGGACTGAGATTCTTATTTCTTTAGGCTGTGCTGGGTCTCCATTGCTTGCAGGCTTTCTCTAGCTGCGGCAAGCCAGCACTGCTCTGCAGCAGTGGTGCGTGGGTTTCTCATTGTGGTGCCTTGTCTTGTTGCAGAGCATGGGCTCTAGGGCTCCTGGGTTTCAGCAGCTGTGCCATGTGGCCTCAATAGCGGTGGCTCTCGGGCTGAGCTACACCGCAGCACGTGGGGTCTTCCCGGGTCGGGGATTGAACCCATGTCTCCTGCACTGGGAGGCGGAGTCTTTACTATCAAGCTATCAAGAAAGCCCAAGGCTGAGATTCTGCACCACAATGTCAGGAATTTGGGCCTCTACCATTTCTGAGAGGCCAGTATTAGAGCCCAATATAACAGATAGGTAAGTTCCTGAAAGTCTGCTATGTCCCAAGAAGTCTAAGCCAGATATATTGTGTGCTCTTGTGCTAAGTCGCTTCAGTTGTGTCCAGCTCTTTGCCACGCTACGGCTTGTGGCCTGCCAGACTCCTCCGTCCGTGAGATTCTCCAGGCAAGGATAGTGAAGCAGGGAACCCACCTGCCAATGCCTGGTATATTTACCTTGGCAGTAAAACAAGCAAACAAAATAACTCTTACTTTAAATGCATAGCCTCATTAGCAATTAAAGTAACATTAAGTAAAAGCAACTTCTAATTTACCATAGAACACCTATTGAATAAACAGTACCAAACAGATGCTGTCAGGGATGGAAAGACACACGAGTACACTCTGCCTCTTTTTTCTGGAGAAAGGCAACTCAACTGGATCTATAAAACTATTTTCTTTGACTTTTAAATTATTTCAAATGGAATCACATGGATGAAGTTCTGAGTACTTTGCCCAGCACTTAGCAGGTCACCAAGGAAACCATGTCTCCTTTCCTTTGGGTACTGCTTTAGCTCAGTCTCCTGGAAAATCAACCTGAGGCACAGCCTAAGTGATAGTGTTTATAAGGGGATAAAAAGCCTGGGTAGCAAGAGGTGGGAATTTTTGTTTTTTTAGTTTTTTTTTTAATAAGAGAAATAATTTTAAGGTGGGAGCTTTAGGATGAAAGTTTCTTTTCTTACTCAGGGTATGATGAGGCCAACAGATTTGGAAATGACTGCCACAGTTTGTTATTTCCAGTTCCCAGGAGGAAGGACACACATGGTTCCCACGGGAAAGCACCAAGGTGGATCAGGATGCAGAGGCAGTGGTATAAGTCAGGGATGGAGGCAGCATTGTGGGTCCTGAAGGGAAGAACAGGGTGGGTGAGGGTGAGCAGGCTTAGGGTTGGCTGATGTGAATAATTCCTGTGGGTGGTGACATAGGGACTCTCTCTGGTGGTCTGGTGCGTGGTCCTGGAGCGATCAGAACAGGCGGGTGTGGCAGACTCTAGGTTCATCCACATCACTACTGATCCCGTTTTATTTTTTATGACCGAGTAATATTCCTTTGCATATATGCATACATATCTTCTGTATTCACCTCACGGCGGACATTTAGGTTGCTTCCATGTCCTGGCTGTTGTAAATAGCACTGCAGTGAACATTGGGCAGCTGCTGTACAGCACAGGGAGCCCAGCTCTGTGATGACTTAGAGGGGTGGGATGGGGGCGGGTGTGTGGGAGGGAAGCTCAAGGGGGAAGGGATATATGTATACTTACAGCAGAAACTATCACAATACTGTAAAGCAATTATGCTCCTTTTTTGTTTGTTTGTTTTTCAGAGGACAGGTGGGTGGTAAGCCTGAGTGTGAGAGCCCCAAAGAGATGGGTGAAGTTGGGGGCGGGGGGAGGCTCTGGATTTGTTGTTTGCATGTAAAAGGTAAACTCACAGGTGAATCCTTTGCTATTTCTGGCAGGTGGCTGACCCCGAAGGGGCAGTCTCTACTGGGTCAGCAAGATCCCAGATGTCAGAGCATCAGTATTACTATAGCAATAGAGAGGGAAATGACCTAAGAAAAACGGGAAGAAAAGTACAAAGTGCATTAAGACTGAGAAAGCTGCATTTTCACACACAAAAATGCTGGTGGATTCTCTGTTGTGTGTGAGATGTCCCCAGACACCATGGATTGGAATGACTTATTGGGGTGGGAGAAGAGAAGGATTTATTTTCCAGCACCTCTCCATCTTCTATTACTCACTCTGCAAGGGTTACCATCTGGGTATGAACCTCACTGTACTCCCAGGTCACATCCCAGAGTCACCAAAGGGCAGAGGGCAAGAGGTTGACAATGAGGAGACAGGTGAGGTCTGCTCCAGCTTTGAAAAGTCAGAGAAGGACCCCGAATGAAAAAGAAACATCTGTGGGCAGAACCGTGATTGCCCCCAAATCCGTATGCTGAAGTCCTATCCCCAAGACCTCAGCATGTGTATTTGCTGCTGCTGCTGCTGCTGCTAAGTCGCTTCAGTCGTGTCCGACTCTCTGCGACCCCATAGACGGCAGCCCACCAGGCTGCCCCGTCCCTGGGATTCTCCAGGCAAGAACACTGGAGTGGGTTGCCATTTCCTTCTCCAATGCAGGAAAGTGAAAAGTGAAAGTGAAGTCGCTAAGTCGTGTTCGACTCTTTGCGACCCCATGGACTGCAGCCTACCAGGCTCCTCTGTCCATGGGATTTTCCAGGCAAGAGTACTAGAGTGGGGTGCCATTGCCTTCTCTGGTATTTGCTACTAGTCTTGCAGTAATGCAGGTAAGGTGCAGTCAGCAGGGGGGCCTGTCCAACAAGACTGTTGTCCTTATAAGAGGAGATCAGGACACAGATGGGCCCAAAGGGAAGGTCATGTGAAGAAGCGGGGAGAAAACGGCCCTCTGAAGACCAAAGAGAGAGGGCCCAGAAGATGCCAGGCCTGCCAACCACCTTGAATTTGGACTTCAAAAACTGTGAGAATATAAATTACTGTTGTTTAAGCCACTCAGTCTGTGGCACTTTATCATGGCAGCCCTGGGAGGCTAATACAGAAGCCATTGTACAAAGTTGTTCACAAGCTATGAACTTACAATAGATTTCAGAAAGGATGATTGAAGAACAAAATAATGAATAATTAATAATGAATAATAAATACCTAGCCATTAAAATAAAAATTCTCTACAGTAGGCAGACAATTGTGGGCATTGAATGATGGTGAATAAAAAAGGCAGAAGGGAAAATAGAATGTATATGCTGATTACAGCAAAGTAAAATAAATGCAACATCTATTAAGATTAAAGAAGATTTTGGAGTGATGGGAAATTAATTCTTTTTCCCCCAAAAGTTGTTTGAATTATACTACAGTTGAACACAGGCATACCTTGGAAATATTGTGGGTTTGGTTTCAGGCCACTTCCATAAAGCAAATATTGCAATAAAGCAAGTTATACGTACTTGATTTCCTAGTACATATAAAACTGATGTCCATCGAGATGATCACACTACGTGAAGTCAGAGAAAGACACTCATAGTATTTCCCTTATATGAGGAATGTGAAAATGATACAAATGAACTTATTTACAAAATAGACTCACAGACATAGAAGAGGAGCTTCTGGTTATCAAAATGGAAAGGGACGAGAGGTATAAATCAGGAATTTAGGATTAACACATGCCCGTTACTATACATAAAAAAAAAAGATAAACAACAAGGACCTACTGTATAGCACAGGGAAATACAACTAATATCTTACAATAACCTGTAATGGAAAAGAACCTGAACAAGAATACACATCTCTATATGTATGGGTACAAGTGAATCACTCTGCTGTGCACCTAAAACTAATACACCATAGTAAATCAACTACACTTTA
Source organism: Bos javanicus (assembly GCF_032452875.1). Taxonomy (NCBI): domain Eukaryota; kingdom Metazoa; phylum Chordata; class Mammalia; order Artiodactyla; family Bovidae; genus Bos; species Bos javanicus. The sequence continues at coordinate 6,467,053 of NC_083881.1, forward strand.
ATAAAAAAAAATAAAATGAAAAAAGTTTTATTTACACTCTACTGTACCCTACAAAGTATGCAATAGCATTATATGTACATACCTTAAATTTTAATATGCTTTATTGCTAAAAACTGCTAACCTTCATCTAAGCTTCCAGCAAGTCATAATACTTTTGCAATAGTAATAGCAAAGATCACTGGTCACAGATCACCATAATAAATATAATGAAAATGTTTGCCATCTAATCATCTCATTCTCTACCACCCAATCTATCATTTGTCCCCCTCAACTTCTCGTATCTTCTGTTGCCTTGAATTGTTTTTGCTGCTGTTGTTCAGCCACGCAGTCATGTACAACTCTTTGTGACCCCATTGGACAGCAGCATGCCAGGCCTCCCTGTCCCTCACCATCTCCCAAAGTTTGCCCAAGTTCACGTCTGTGCATCAGTGATGCCATTTCATCCTCTGACCCCCTCTTCTCCTTCCGTCCTCTGTCTTTCCCAGCATCAGGGACTTTTCCAATGAGTCAACTGCTCGCATCACATGAATTGTTTTCACTGTTATGCCTAAACAGAATATGCAAATGATCAGGGGCTGGGTAACTCCACTAACTGTATTAGTTTGCTCAAGTCTGCTTACTTGATCTGTGAAGCTAAGTTCAGTTGCTCACTTGTGTCTGACCCCATGGACTGCAGCATGCCAGGCTTCCCTGTCCATCACCAACTCCCGGAGTTTACTCAAACTCAAGTCCATTGAGTCAGTGATGCCATCCAACCAGCTCATCCTCTGTTGTTCCCTTCTACTCCTGCCCCCAATCCCTCCCAGCATCAGGGTCTTTTCCAATGAGTCAGTTCTTCGCATCAGGTGGTCAAAGGATTGGAGTTTCAGCTTCAGCATCAGTCCTTCCAATGAATATTCAGGACTGATTTCCTTTAGGATGGACTGGTTGGATCTCCTTGCTGTCCAAGGGACTCTCAAGAGTCTTCTCCAACACCACAGTTCAAAAGCATCAATTCTTCAGCACTAAGCTTTCTTTATACTCCAACTCTCACATCCATACATGACTACTGGAAAAACCATAGCTTCGATTAGATAGACCTTTGTTGGCAAAGTAATGTCTCTGCTTTTTAATATGCTGTCTAGGTTGGTCATAACTTTCCTTCCAAGGAGTAAGTGTCTTTTAATTTCATGGCTGCAGTCACCATCTGCAGTGATTTTGGAGCCCCCCAAAATAAAGTCTGTCACTGTTTCCACTGTTTCCCCATCTATTTGCCATGAAGTGATGGGACCAGATGCCATAACCTTAGTTTTCTGAATGCTGAGTTTTAAGCCAACTTAAATCACTCAAATCACTTTCATCAAGAGGCTCTTTAGTTCTTCTTCACTTTCTGCCATAAGTGTGGTGTCATCTGCATATTCAGGTTATTGATAATTCTCCCGGCAATCTTGATTCCAACTTGTGCTTCATCCAGTCCAGCATTTCTCATGATGTACTCTGCATATAAGTTAAATAAGCAGGGTGACAATATACAGCCTTGATGTACTCCTTTCCTGATTTGGAATCAGTCTGTTGTTCCATGTCCAGTGTTAACTGTTGCTTCTTGACCTGCATACAAATTTCTCAGGAGGCAGGTCAAGTGGTCTGGTTTTCCCATCTCTTTAAGAATTTTCCAGTTTGTTGTGATCCACACATTCAAAGACTTTGGCATAGTCAATGAAGCAGAAGTAGATGTTTTTCTGTAACTCTTTTGCTGTTTAGATGATCGAACGGATGGTGGCAATTTGATCTCTGGTTTCTATGCCTTTTCCAGCTTGAAAATCCAGCTTGAACATCTGGAAGTTCATGGTTCATGTACTGTTGAAGCCTGGATTGAAGAATTTTAAGCATTACTTTGCTAGCATATGAGATGAATGCAACTGTGTGGTAGTTTGAGTATTCTTTGGCATTGCCTTTCTGTGGGATTGGAATGAAAACTGACCTTTTCCAGTCCTGTAACCACTGCTGAGTTTTCCAAATTTGCTGACATATTGAGTGCAGCACTTTCACGGCATCATCTTTTAGGATTTGCAATAGCTCAACTGGAATTCTGATGCTTCCTAAGGCCCACTTGACTTTGCATTCCAGGATGTCTGTGCACTCCTGCATAATTTCTGCGTTTCGGGGAATGAGTTCTCATCTCATTGCTATTTAGTCTCACAGTTGTGTCTGACTCTTCAGTGGCCCTGTAGCCTGCCAGGCTTCTCTGTCCATGGGATTTCCCAGGCAAGAATACTGGAGTGGGTTGCATTGGGTGTTATTGCAATTGGGTAAATTGAAGTAAAATGTGTTTGGATGGAAGAGAAGGAATCATTGCTCATCCCCTTCTACTTATATTTCCCTTTGGAAAGCTTGAGATGCACTATTTGACAGATCTTTATTGTATATGCAGGCACATATATGTATGCATATGTATGTCAGAGACTGTTGTGTGTTCACTAAAACACACACCTCTCCCAGACCAGTGGTGGGAGATAAACTCCATGAAGATTTTGGACTGCCTCCTTGGTGAAATTGGGTGAAGACAGGTGTCTAACCTTCTGGGGCACATCACAAGGTATAAGCCACATTATTGAACCATGAGTGCATGTGTGCTGTCACTTCAGTCGTGTCTGACTCTTTGTGACCCCATGGACTTAGCCCACCAGGCTCCTCTGTCCATGGGATCCTCCAGCAAAGAATACTGGAGTGGGTTGCCATGCCCTCCTCCAGGGATCTTCCTGACCCAGGGATTGAACCCGTGTCTCTCAGGTCTCCTGCACTGGCAGCTGAGTTCTTTCCCACTAGTGCTACCTGGGAAGCCCTAGTGTACCTTGAGTTCCCTGCAGATAAAAGTTGGGCACTGTGTTTGATGGGCCTCTTTGGTTTTGGAAGCAGTGTGTACCACATTTGAGAACATTGTTCCAACAGTTTATTGATGACTAGGAAGGCTGCCAGTTTTGACTGGGGCCAAAAGCCAGAGGCCAAAAGCAACTTCTGCAAGAGGATCAGCCTGCTGTAAAGGCGGCTCTGACATGGAGCTATATGACCAGGCAGATTTCAGGTGCCAGATCTATTGAAGTAGACACGAATGCTGTGTGGAGGGCTTGGCAACTTCAATAGGAGAGCCACAGAGAAGACCTTTAGGTTTCTGGATCAAAAACACACTTACATCACAGAGAATTACGCACTATTCAAAAAGAAGCTCCTGCCATGCTACTGGATCTTAATAAAAACTGAGTGTCTGATCATGGGGCATCAAGCAATCGTGTGATTGGAACTGCCCACCAAGAGCTGGGTGTTGTCAGCTGGTCAACCTAGTCAGAAGATTGAGTGTATACAGCAACAATCCATCACATGATGAATTGACTCCTAGTCAACGGACAATAAATGCTAATTCTTCTCCTATACAAGTTAGAAGCATTTAGGCTAAGCTCATTTATGATTTAGAAGGAAAGATAACTTGATTACATTTCAGATGCTATCAAATTCCAAAACACAATGAGTACTGCAGAGGCTAAGAGAAGAGAGAAGAAAGCAAGTTTTTGGAAGCAAATGAGATGAGATTTAATATAGATAAAGGTAAGCGAATGCACCTGCAAAAAGTCACAATCAGCATTAATTTAAAGTTGGAACCTGCAATTTGTGGAATAATCATACTGGCAAAAAGCTGAGGATAATAATGTATAATAAATTATGGATTGAGTAATGTGGTACTTATTAGAAAGCCTACGTCTACCCTCTTGTGGGATGGAAATAAATATGAACAGACATGGTCACATCGCTCCAGGACTCTTCCTGAGACAGAGCTAGACACTGAGGATGCGCTGGTCAAGGTAGAATGGAAAAGCAAAGTGAGGAAGGAGACAGGGGGTTCAGCTGAGTCTGCAGGGCACTGTGGACTTACACAGGGTTGAGATAAAAACCGTGGAGCAATCCAATCTCAGAGCATGGGGATTAAGACTAGAGGTCAGCACAATGTCCTCAGCCAGGTAAGGGGTCAGGGTAGCAGATACACAGCATCAGTAATAGAGACCTTGAAACTCTGGTCAAGGTAAGGTTATTCTGACCTCACTTGAAGGCTTTGGTCACTGAGTGTCAGAGTAGAGATGAATCCCTGGGAGAAGCTGACCTTTCTCCCCTTTTTTAGGGTAGAATTTAGGGTTCTTAGGGTGAACAGTGAAAGTGCTTCATGTGAGGGAGTCAGCAGAGAGGTGCCTTGGATAAAAGCTGCTTGTTTCCCATATGACCTGTTAGCTGAGATTCCATTCATCCGCAAGTATGAGAAAGCTGGACACTGTGGCTTATGTAAGCACATACCTTGCTTTTTTTTCATGAATCAGGCTGTCTGGAGGTTGTCTATCACTGGCATTGGGAAGAAAATGAAGCCATATGCTTATTTCTCTTTCATGAGATGAAAAAGCATGTGCTGAGTAGAAGGACTCACATGAACGAATGCACAGAAATGTGTAGAGAATGATACCAGTGGCAATCACAGTTTACCATCTACTCAATACACGTGGTCCCTTTCTTCCTTCGTAATCAAAGCCCAATTCAGTTTGGAAGCCACATGATCATCTTTAGAGAGACACGTGCTTTCCTCAGCATCCATTGATCTCTAGCAATTAACTGAAAATTTTCCTTCTAATAATACGTTTTCCTAACGAAAGGTAAGTACATATATGGCATCACTGGTTCCCCTTACCCTGTCTTTCTGGCTTGAATGAGAGTGTGGTCCTAACATCGTGGCTGCTGCCTTGTCATCATGGAGGAAAGACCAAGACAAGCTCCAAGACGTCCGTCCTTTAGGATCCAACCTCAGGGTCACCTGTTCAGACACCCTTCATGGGGACACCCTCCAATGCTTCTCTGTCGCTTCCTTTGCTTAGTTCCTTCACTGAATTTATTTCAACCTGAAAAAAACCTTTGTTTTTCAACATACTTGTATTATCTCTCTCTCCCATGAAAATGTAAGCAGTGCCTTGAAGTCAGGGATGGTGCATAGCGGACACTAATGAATAAACGTTAGATATCCAAACTCCTGAAGGTAGGAGTGAGGCCCGTAGGACTCCGTCATCTCCAAGGCCCTTTATCATCAAACAACCAACCACTGATCCCTCATATTTCTAGGTTTTTCTTTTGATTGTTGGGTTCTTAAGACTTTTTTGATCATGACCTCCTGGCAGCAATAACTTTTGCATCACAGCTAATTGTGTGTACTTGGTCAGGAACTGTATTGCCTTAATGTTGAAAAAAGAAAGAAACTAACTCCCAAAAGGTCGGACACAGTGACTGAGCAACTAGCACTTTCACTTTCTTTTCCACTTGTTTATATGACCTATTAAAGGTCTGCAACCTGAAGTCTGAAAAGCTCTTGCAGTTGAGGTATTTTGTCCCATGCAATCTGCCATTAAACTATGTCTTACTTGGGAAAATATTTTTAGTAATGATAAAATAATAATATACAAGGGAATATGCTTGTACATTATTATAAAATATATAGCATGCTATAGAAGATATAATAATAATATAATTAAGCAATAAATCTAACATGTATACAGCTCTCCAGAGCACACAGATTACCATCACACAGAGTGTCTCGTCTATGTACTGTGTCAATCCTCTAATGATGGTAGGCTCATTTATCATATGAGAAAAACTAGCTCAGAGGGCATATAATTTATCTAGGAATACTTTGCAAGCTAGTGACAGAGCCAGGGCTCAAACCAGGGTGTTCAACTCCTCTCTCAGATAGCTCTCTCCTCATTAAATGCCTGTTAAGGATGCAGATAATTTAGATGAATCCTTTCTGTCATTCTGGCCATTGTCTCTCTCTGCTGTAGCATCCACTTGGGCTCTGTTCATTGCAGTATAAACTCTGGGAGTCAGGACAGAGACTCAGAAGGAATCAAAAAGCATGCACAAGTCCATCTCGTTTCATGACCTGGCACGTTATTTGACTTCTCTGAGACTTGGTTTCCTCACCTGTACGTGGAGGTCATTCCCGTTGGTATACCAAACTCAGGGGCTTGTTGTGAATGTGCTTGTGGAGATCCTTAGGCAGTCTGAGCCTCTGGATTTTGTCAAGGGCCTTCCCTCTGCTGGGGATGTCTGCCCTTCTGCTTGGCACAAACTAGACATTACTTATCCTCATTCACATGTCTCCTCCTGGGCACTCCTGCCTCATGTTATTCTTACTTTGATTACAGCTCTTCCCCATCCCATTAATATGTGCTTCCTGTACATTTTAGCGTTTGGATGGAGTGGGTGCTCACTAATTATTTCAAAGCATCATCCCTTGTACTCTATATTCTAGACCTGAGCTGTGCTCTGGGTAGTTATCCAATAGCAAGCTCAAATTCTTGGGAAGATGTCAGTATTTCCATCATCTGCAAACTTTGTGGGAGGAATCACAACACACGCTCCACAAAGCGAGTATTACAGAATGTCCCCCCAGTGGTTTGATGACTTTCAGTGGCACCCATATGGATCATGGAATTCCATCTCTTAGTCCTGCACTTGGTGGCCTCAGGACTGTGGAATTACAAGTAGAAGTTTGTAGGCAGGTGGCTGCAGATGGTGCAGTGCTCAGTGAGGTCATGGACTGGGGACAGAGAAAGGACAACCTTTTTGATTAATGTGCCAGTGAAGACATCAAATGTAGAAGGTGTTACTTGGATACTGTTTCTCAGGCAGCAGGGATCAGAGTGCATGGAGCATGCAGCATTCATTCTTCAGGAAATGCTAAGAGAAGCAGAGATACGAGTGAGGGGCTGGATGAAGCAAGAGGAACAGTGAGGGGAGATAAGATCAGAGAAAGACCAGAAACTCAGTGTGTGTGGACAGGGGGTGAGCTTAGTCACTAAGTCACATCCAACTCTTTTGTAACCCCATGAACTATAGCCCACAAGGCTCCTCTGTCCATGGGATTTCCCAGGCAAGAATACTGGAGTGGGTTGCCATTTCCTTCTCCATGGGATCTTCTAGACCCAGGGATCAAACTGGCGTCTCCTGCATTGCAGGTGGCTTCTTTATCAATAATTCACGGTGCCCAGGACAAAATGAAGATGCAGAGTCTCTGGTTCAGAAATTACTAAGAATTCCAAGACAGTGACAGTGGAGCTTCAAACCAAACACAGGCCCTTCTGAGCACGACCGTGCAATACCGTCTGCACACCGTGAAGCCGGCCATGTGTGGGCCCGGGAAGCCACCACTTGCTGCTTCGCTCACTCAGTGAGAAATCCCCAGAGACTTGAAACCAAGGGGGGTACAGTGAACCGTTTCACTTAAATCACTGAATGTTCTGGAGGGGTGCAGCAGGGGAGGAAGGGAAACAGAGAGACCAGCTTCAGGGGTATCACTGTCATCAGAGAAAGGGGTGTCTTGAAATACTTTCCTGTCAGATCCCATTTCTTTTTCTTTTCTTTTTGGCCACACTGCACAGCATGTGGGATCTCAGTTCTGCAACTGGGGATTGAACCTGCACCCCTACAGAGGAAGCACGGAGTCTTCTCAGTGGTTAAGATTCTGTGATTCCACTGCGCGGACATGGGTTCCATCCCTGGCTGGGGAACTAAGACCCCACATGCTCTGTGGTGATGCCAAAAAGAAAAGGGAACCTGCAGAGGAGCGGTCCCATCCGAGGTGCTTTTTGGGAGTAGAGACATAGGGATTTGCTGGTGAGGTGAGTTGAGTTTGAGGGCCAGAGAGAACATGAAGGTATTTTCTAAGTTTTTGGTCTGAGCTGTTGAGTGGATGCTGATGCCATTTACAGAAACAGGAAAGACTAGAGGGGAAACAGATTGTGTAAGAAAAGAATCCTCTTGGAACTGATGTTAAAGATGTGGGTCAGACATTCAGGTAGACAGACATGAGTGGTATGGTAAGACAGACATGAAGACACGAGACAGACATGGTTAGCACCAGAGATGGAGTTGGCCTCAGTACACGTGGTCCATGAAGGCTGCGTTCAATAAGGAAGGTTCCATACGTCCTAATGTTCACCACCAACATGCAAAGCTATGCTTTTAGGTAGAGTCCCAGCTCTCCTGCTTATCAGCCATGTGCCCTTGGACATGTTTCTTTGCCCCTTTCCATTCATAAAATAAGAATAAACATACATATCTCCTAGGGTAGCCCTGGAGATTAAAAGGGATAATGCGTGTAATCTAATGGCCAGCAGGAAGCACTGTATCAATAGTTGCTATTAATGCAAATCAGTTATCTATGAGATAAATTCAATTGTCCTGAAATGTACTTAAGGAAATTTAGTGTTCAAACAGAATAGATTCAACCTTGAAGATAGGCAAGAGGTATTTTCGACTCTCCTCCCCCTTCCCCAGTGAAGGTCAGAGATTTGACTTTATTTAAAGTTAGACTAGGTTAAGAGGCCAGACACTCGCATAAAAACATCCCCTTTATCTCTTTTCCTTTCCACATAATTGCTGCAGAATCTCTCTCTCTCTTTTTTCTCAGTACAAGCTTTCAAAGTCCTGGCTAAAGATTCAGACTTCCTGGTACCCAAAAGTTAAGCAAAATAAGACGTTTGAAAGCAAGAAAGGCTGATCTTGGCTCCAGAAATATGGGATGGTCAGAAATACTGGGGATTTGATGTGGGGGTGCTACTGCATTTGAAATTTGAGACCTGAAAAAAAGGCTTCCCGAACCTCTTGAGAAACCTGTATGCAGGTCAGAAAGCAAGTTACAACTGGACATGGAACAACAGACTGGTTCCAAATAGGAAAAGGAGTATGTCAAGGCTGTATATTGTCACCCTGCTTATTTAACTTACATCCAGAGTACATCATGAGAAACGCTGGGCTGGAAGAAGCACAAGCTGGAATCAAGATTGCTGGGAGAAATGTCAATAACCTCAGATATGCAGATGACACCACCCTTATGGCAGAAAGTGAAGAAGAACTGAAGAGCTTCTTGATGAAAATGAAAGAGGAGAGTGAAAAAGTTGGCTTAAAGCTCAACATTCAGAAAGTGAAGATCATGGCATCTGGTCCCATCACTTCATGGGAAATAGATGGGGAAACAGTGGCTGACTTTATTTTTGGGGGCTCCAAAATCACTGCAGATGGTGATTGCAGCCGTGAAATTAAAAGATGCTTACTCTTTGGAAGGAAACTTATGACCAACCTAGACAGCATATTAAAAAGCAGAAACATTACTTTGCCAACAAAGGTCCATCTAGTCAAGGCCATGGTTTTTCCAGTGGTCATGTATGGATGTGAGAGTTGGAGTATAAAGAAAGCTGAGTGCTAAAGAATTTATGCTTTTGAACTGTGGTGTTGGAGAAGACTCTTGAGAATCCCTTGGACTGCAAGGAGATCCAACCAGTCCATCCTAAAGGAGATCAGTCCTGGGTGTCCATTGGATGGACTGATGCTGAAGCTGAAACTCCAATACTTTAGCCACCTGATGGGAAGAACTGACTCATTGGAAAAGACCCTGATGCTGGGAAAAATTGAGGATAGGAGGAGAAGGGGACGACAGAGGATGAGATGGCTGGATGGCATCACCGACTCAATGGACATGGGTTTGGGTGGACTCTGGGAGCTGGTGATGGACAGGGAGGCCTGGCGTGCTGTGGTTCATGGGGTCGCAAAGAGTCGGACATGACTGAGTGACTGAACCAAACTGAAGCATGAGGAGAGATCAGACCTGGCTCCTTGGAGAAGGCTGGAGACACTCCACCTTTGGGAGCTGAGGGTCCTGGTTCCACCAGGCTCTCCACAAGCCTCTCCCCTTGCTCCATTCTGTCAGCCAGACCTGCAATCATCTGTGTACCTTCTTTAATTGATTCAATTAGGAAATGTACTAAAAACTTCAGAGAATAATAAACTGTCCATCCAGATATTTGCTTTATAAATTATTTAACAGTAAAAGAAAATGTAAAATGGAAGTCCCTTCATTCCATTCTCCTCTACTGAGGAAATCAGGGTCTAAGGAATGGGAAAGACTAGAGATCTCTTCAAGAAAATCAGAGATACCAAAGGAACATTTCATGCAAAGATGGGCTTGATAAAGGACAGAAATTGTATGGATATAACAGAAGCAGAAGATATTAAGAAGAGATGGCAAGAATACACAGAAGAACTGTACAAAAAAGATCTTCATGACCCAGATAATCACGATGGTGTGATCACTGACCTAGAGCCAGACATCCTGGAACGTGAAGTCAAGTGGGCCTTAGAAAACATCACTACGAACAAAGCTAGTGGAGGTGATGGAATTCCAGTTGAGCTATTCCAAATCCTGAAAGATGATGCTGTGAAAGTGCTGCACTCAATATGCCAGCACATTTGGAAAACTCAGCAGTGGCCACAGGACTGGAAAAAGTCAGTTTTCATTCCAATCCCAAAGAAAGGCAATGCCAAAGAATGCTCAAACTACCGCACAATTGCACTCATCTCACACACTAGTAAAGTAATGCTCAAAATTCTCCAAGCTAGGCTTCAGCAATATGTGAACTGTGAACCTCCTGATGTTCAAGCTGGTTTTAGAAAGGGCAGAGGAACCAGAGATCAAATTGCCAACATCCGCTGGATCATGGAAAAAGCAAGAGAGTTCCAGAAAAACATCTATTTCTGCTTTATTAACTATGCCAAAGCCTTTGACTGTGTGGATCACAATAAACTGTGGAAAATTCTGAAAGAGATGGGAATACCAGACCACCTGATCTGCCTCTTGAGAAATTTGTATGCAGGTCAGGCAGCAACAGTTAGAACTGGACATGGAACAACAGACTGGTTCCAAATAGGAAAAAGAGTTTGTCAAGGCTGTATATTGTCACCCTGTTTATTTAACTTATATGCAGAGTACATCATGAGAAACGCTGGACTGGAAGAAACACAAGCTGGAATCAAGATTGCTGGGAGAAATATCAATAACCTCAGATATGCAGATGACACCACCCTTATGGCAGAAAGTGAAGAGGAATTAAAAAGCCTCTTGATGAAAGTGAAAGTGGAAAGTGAAAAAGTTGGCTAGAAGCTCAACATTCAGAAAATGAAGATCACGGCATCCGGTCCCATCACTTCATGGGAAATAGATGGGGAAACAGTGGAAACAGTGTCAGACTTTATGTTTTTGGGCTCCGAAATCACTGCAGATGGTGACTGCAGCCATGAAATTAAAAGACGCTTACTCCTTGGAAAGAAAGTTATGACCAACCTACATAGCATATTTAAAAGCAGAGACATTACTTTGCCAACAAAGGTCCGTCTAGTCAAGGCTATGGTTTTTCCTGTGGTCATGTATGGATGTGAGAGTTGAACTGTGAATAAGGCTGAGCACCGAAGAACTGATGCTTTTGAACTGTGGTGTTGGAGAAGACTCTTGAGAATCCCTTGGACTGCAAGGAGATCCAACCAGTCCATTCTAAAGGAGATCAGCCCTGGGATTTCTTTGGAAGGAATGATGCTAAAGCTGAAACTCCAGGACTTTGGCCACCTCATGCGAAGAGTTGACTCATTGGAAAAGACTCTGATGCTGGGAGGGATTGGGGACAAGAGGAGAAGGGGACGACAGAGGATGAGATGGCTGGATGGCATCACTGACTCGATGGATGTGAGTCTCAGTGAAGTCCAGGAGTTGGTGATGGACAGGGAGGCCTGGCGTGCTGCGATTCATGGGGTCGCAAAGAGTCGGACACGACTGAGCAACTGATCTGATCTGATCTGACCAAACACGCTTAAATCTTTGGACTATCCATATACAGCTCCACAAGCAAAACATATTTTTGTTTTTTGCACATTAAAGCACTTCCATATATGTCTTATGCTCATATGACTCTTTTTGTAATTTGCTTTCCTCATTCGACATTATGTTGATAAATATGTTCTGTTCATTAATTTTAATTGCTAAGTGCCTCATTTCACAATTTATCTGTTTCTATAATGAAACAATGTAGGTAGGTTCTTTTCTCTTGTTGTTTCACTCACTGTTTCAAGCGACGCTGGCTTGGCCACCCTGGGTGTGGACCAGCACACCTGCGGGTGACTCCCCAGTGCCCTCTGACAGCAGACTTGCAGCAGAGAAGCTTGCTTCTCTTCCATATTAACAGATGGTACCGGATTGCTTTCCTAATGGTTTCCCTACTTTACATCACTGCCGGGGATGTTGAAAGTTCTTGCATCTCCATAGTCTATGACTATGAGTTCCTTACTACTGTGCTAAGTGGGAAAGGCACCTCCTTGTTGCTTTCCTTTCATTTCTTTGATGGGTGGGACACGTCCCTCTCCAGATCCTTATTTGTCAAAGCCTCTCTGGCTGGATCTTTATTACCTGTAGCCAAATGTCATTTCTAAGGAAGGCAGGCTTTCTGACCAGTGCTAACTGACCTGCCGGGCTTCCCAGGTGGCTCAGTGGTAAAGAATCCACCTTCCAAGCAGGAGACTTGTGTTCAATTCCTGGATCAGGAAGATCCCCTGGAGGAAGAAATGATAACCCACTCTAGTATACTTGCCTGGAGAATCCCATGGGCATAGGAGCCTGGTGAGCTACAGGCCATGGGGTCACAAAGAGTCAGACATGACTGAGTGACTAAACAATGACAGTAATTGACCTGTGAGGGACCACCTGGAGCTCAAGCCGGGGAGGGAGAGTGAAGAGAACGGGAGTGGGTATCTCAAAGGACAAACTTCATCAGCTTCATGATTTTGCCCAGGGATCTCAGGAATCTTGCAATTCAATTTAATACACGATTGTCCAAGATTAAACCTAACAAAACTGTGTTCTCCGATTTTGGATTCTAGTTTTGACATGTGTCTCCTCCCCACTGCTTACCTCTGTGCGGGGTGCTTGAGGAGTTCTCTGAGCTTGGGCATCTTGCCCAAGACTTATAAAGAGTCAGTCTGGACTTAAAAGAAACCTCTATGCAGGCCAATCCTGCAAATATTTATCAAGTGTCTACTATGAACAATTCACTGTTTTCCTTCAAATACAATGTATTCCCTTCGAGGGCCAATTAACAAAGTGATTAAAGAAAGGAACAGATGTATCACTGCCTACCTTTCTCTTTTGAGAAGCCCCAGGTCGGGTAGGAAGTGGCGGTTTCTTCTCAGTTCCCCAGCCCCACCGACTGAGTCACCAGGAGAGGTCCCAGACCCCACAGCCTTCTGTCCCAGACACCTGGCCGTATCCTTGTCTGGGACCCTCCTCAGCTGCCAGCCCGCCTCTCTCCATACATTGTCAGGAGCACTCCCTCCGTTGACTTCAACCGCATTTGGAAGTTAAAAAACACAGATGGCATTGTGGTTCCAGGCTAATTGCAGCATATTTCTCTGATAAGCGATTCTCATTATGTGCTCGTCAAACGATTATGGAAATTAGTGGTGGTTCCATCTTTGTGCCTGTCAGGTCTGGTTAATAAAAAATGGAAACAAAAAACTAAAGAGAGGAAAACTTAACAGCTAAGAGTGGTCTTGTGACCAGGAGGCTGGAGGTAAAGAGGAAGGAGCACTTCCAGGCAATCCTCAAGGACGGCTCCAGGCAGGACTGGCCATGTCTGCTCCAGGGAAGTTCGGTCTCTACTCAGGGTCTGAGGCTCCCCAGACTCAGGGGGAGGAGCACATAGGAGCTGCTCATCCCTTGCCCCGCCTTGCACCTGATGCCCTGCCTTGACTTCCTTGGGTGAGCTTAGCCCTTGAGCCTTGGGATGCTGCTCACATGACCGTGGAGATTCTGCTCTGGCTCCTGTGGCTCCTCAGGCTTCTCCATCCACCATGGAATGCAACACAATCTAGAGGGGGGGAACGCAGGCTGAAGACAGACCACGCAGGTTCAATCCCAGGTCCACCACCTTTAGCCATCGCCTTACACTGATGGTCTGAGCCCTCCAGAGCTCAGTGTGCACACGGGCGAAACAAGAAACAGCAGGAGCACTCGTTCCGTGCAGCTCCTGTGAGGCTGTGATGAGATGCTGCACCCAGAGCCCGTTGCACGACGCCTGACTCCACACAAGCAGTCAAGCGATGTTGGCCCCGTCAGGTCACAGCTGTGGAGCCAGTTCTGCCATCTGCTCATCGCTTAGCCATCTTAGTTGACCAGTAAGCTCCACGAGAGCAGAGACACCGCTCTCAGAGTATGCCAACAGCTCACACATGAAAGATGCTTAACAAACTGATACTGAATGAGTAAGTACGTTGAGGAAAACCGGCCCTGAGAACTGTACGCATACTCATAATGGGAAGATGGAGAAATGACTAACCAGAGATTCTCAGGGGAATAATGACATAGGAGCTTATAAAGCCATAAAGCCATATTAAAAATTGCAAAAGAAACTAATACAAAAATAGTTCTAAATTTCCAAAATGATTGTCACTTATGTCAGTTAAATAATCTCCCCATTGAAGTGACTTATTTATGATCATGATTAAAATTTTATAGGAGAAACCTATGATTTTCAGAGAGGTTAAGTAACCTTCCCAATATTGCCCAGCTATTAGTTAGCAGGCATGTGCTAAGTCATTTCAGTCATGTCTGACTCTGTGTGACACTACAGACTGTAGCCTGGGGTACAGTCCTGTAGGCTTCTCTGTCCACGGGATTCTCCAGGAAAGAATACTGGAATGGGTTGCCATGCCCTCCTCTAGGGGATCTATCAGACCCAGGGATTGAACCTGCATCTCTTATGTCTCCTGCATTGGCAGGTAGGCTCTTTACCACAAGAACCACAAAGGGTGAGATGTAAGCTTGGGTCCTTTGAACCTCAAACATGCTCTCTCTTTCCATTAAAAGACCCGTTTACTGCTGGAAGAGCCAGGAACACTTGTGGGCTCGTGGTGACACTTGCTGTTTGGGGAAAAAAAAAGCCACACAGATATTAAAGTAAACTACTTCCCTTTTGGTCTTTCCTTTCATATTAGGCAGAGTTCAAAGTAAACCGGTTCTTGTAATCCTCTGACGATTTCTCACCCTTGTGTATTGATCTGAGAAGCCTCTGGAGTACTTTGCTTCCCAAGGGCTCATCAATAAATGAAGAGGCTTTACCATCAGCAGGTTACAGCGGCAGAGGGAGCTGAAGGAAACTGGCAGACAAAGGAGAGGTTGGGTTGACTGGGGAGACCCAGGGGTCCACCTTTACACGACAGCGCCTGAAGAATTTCCGGCCGGTGACCCTGTCCCTTCTTCCCTCCTTCACACCTTTCTGGTGTGTATCCACGTGACATGATGCTTCTTGGCTGCAGCAGATGGAGTCTCAGTTGCATGGATGGTGGGGTTGGGGGCCTGGAGGGCCCATCTGGGGGGGGTCCCTACAGGGGGTGCCCAGCACTGTCAAGCTCCCAGGACCACTACTGAGCCCCACAGGCCCCCAGACTCAATGGCTTCCCTCCCAGGCCCCTGCTCTCTGTTTCCCCAGCCCCCCCACCCCCACTCCCTCTGCTCTCTCCAGAATGGTAGCAGAGTGGCCAGCCCCCCACCCCACTTCTTGTGCCTGGCCACATCCAAGGGCAGGGCCCCTGGCCCTCCGGCCCACAGGATCTCACTTTCCAAAGAGGACAAGAGGGTGTGGGGTGAGAAGAGCCCAGTGAGGGGAAGGATGAGTGCTCCTGAAGGCCGAGCCCCGTGGTCCTACTCTGGGGTGTTGACTCTCCTGGATGAATGCTCCTTATCCTCTTCCTGTTAAATGTCTTGTTCTAGGCCTACAGGCAAAACTGGGGCTCACAGGCGAGAAAGGACCCGGAGCCCCAAGCTCCTACCATGTGCCAAGCATTGCACTGGGTGCTAAGACCAGGATCCATAGAATCCTCAGAAAGGTGCAAAACCAGCCCTTTCTGTGTCCGTTTTGTGGATGAGGAAGGAAGATATGAGGTGCCCAGATGGCGCAGCCAGTGGGTAGCAGTCAGTACTCAAATCCCACCAACTGGGACCCCATCTCTTTTCAAATGTCCATCCGAGGCCCTCCTGTCCTACAGCTGGGCCCATGTTACTACGGAACCCCATTTCTTGAGGGAGGTTTGGGGATTCTTTCCCCACACTGGTACACAACATCTTGGGCCTGTAAAGGTGTGGGAGCTTGACTAAAGGGCTACAGGATATGAGAAGCCTGGCAGGACCCGAGGCTGTTAGTGGACTTGACTGCTTTGTTGTCAACACTTGAGAGCAGTTGGGAGTTAGGGAGAAGAGTTTAGACAAGACTGCAACTGGTAACGCGGGTTACTGGGCTTGCATTCATTTTTAGATCTTATTTCCCCAATGCTGGTAATTAGCACTTGGAAGTGTATCTGTGCTGATGAAACTGCCTGCCTGTATTTGTTTCCTGGCTTCTCTGAAAACAAAGGGCTTCATCCACCCTTCCTGAGCCTGTGCATGTGAGTCAATGGGAATCATAAAACATACATTGTAAAGCTGTGTGGTGCTGTAGCAACTGTGAGGAGATACCCCACGTCCATGGGCAGAGAAGCCGCGGCAAGACAGTAGGCACTGGAGCAGCGGCTGCCCAGGGCTGGAGCAGCTGTGAGGAGATATCCCACATGCAAGGGCAAAGGAGAAGCCCCAGAAAGAAGGTAGGAGGGGCAAAATCGCATTTAGAATCAAACCCCATACCCGCCAGACATGCTCAGAGGGCTCAAATATACCTTGTGCACACCAGGACCCAGGGACTCCACAGAGACTGAGCCAGAACTGTGTTCAAGTGTCTCCTGAGGAGGTACAGGTCAGCAGTGGACTGCCACAGGGGCAGGGACTCTGGGTGCAGCAGACTTGGGTATGGCATAAGCCCTCTTGGAGGAAGGAGCCATTAACCCCACCATAGAGCTGCCAGAACATACACGGGACTGGAAAACAGACTCTTAGAGGGCACAAACAGAACCTTGTGCACACCAGGACCCAGGAGAAAGGAGCAGTGACCCCACAAGAGTCAAGACTTGCCCGTGACTGTCCAGGAGTCTCCTCCAATGGAGGCGTGGGGTCAGGGGTGGCCTGCTGCAGGGTCAGGGGCATTGAGTGGGGCAGTGCATGCATGCAACCTTTTGAAGGAGGCCACCATTATCTTCATTACCTCCTCCACAGTTTGACCCCAAGTCAAATAACAGGGAGGGAACACGGACCCACCCTTCAACAGAAAATTGGATTAAAGATTTACTGAGCATGGCCCTGCCAATCAGAATAAGACCCAGTTTCCCTCTCAGTCAGTCTCTCCCATCAGGAAGCTTCCATAAGCCTCTTATCCTTCTCCATCAGAGGGCTGACAGACTGAAAACCACAATGACAGAAAACTAACCAAACTGATCACCTGGACTACAGCCTTGTCTAACTCAAGGAAACTATGAGTCATGCCATGTAGGGCCACCCAAGATGGATGGGTCATAGTGGAGAGTTCTGACAAAACATGGTCCACTGGAGAAGGGAATGGCAAACCATGTCAGTATTCTTGCCTTGAGAACCCCAAGAACAGTATGAAAAGGCAAAAAGATAGGACACTGAAAGATGAACTCCCCAGGTTGATAGGTGCCCAATATGCTACTGGAGATCAGTGGAGAAATAACTCCAGAAAGAATGAAGAGACAGAGCCAAAGCAAAAACAACACCCAGTTGTGGATGTGACTGGTGATGGAAGCAAGGTGCGATGCTGTAAAGAGCAATATTGCATAGGAACCTGGAATGTTAGGTCCATGAATCAAGACAAGTTGGAAGTGGTCAAGCAGGAGATGGCAAGAGTGAACAATGACATTTTAGGAATCAGTGAACTAAACTGGACTGGAATGGGTGAATTTAACTCAGATGACCATTATATTTACTACTGCGGGCAGAAATCTCTTAGAAGAAATGGAATAGCCATCATAGTCAACAAAAGAGTCCAAAATGTAGTACTTGGTTGCAATCTCAAAAACAACAGAATGATCTCTGTTTGTTTCCAAGGCAAACCATGTACTATCACAGTAATCCAAGTCTATGCCCCCAACCAATAATGCTAAAGAAGCTGAAGTTGAACAGTTCTATGAAGACCTACAAAACCTTCTAGAACTAAAACCCAAAAAAAGATGTCCTTTTCATTATAGGGGACTGGAATGCTAAAGTAGGAAGTCAAGAAATACCTGGAGTAACAGGCAAATTTGGCCTTGGAGCACAGATGAAGCAGGGCAAAGGCTAATAGAGTTTTGCCAAGAGAATGCACTGGTCATGGCAAACACCCTCTTCCAACAACACAAGAGAAGACTCTACATATGGACATCACAAGATGCTTAATACCAAAATCAGACTGATTATATTCTTTGCAGGCAAAGATGGAGAAACTCTACACGGTCAGCAAAAACAAGACTGGGCACTGACTGTGGCTCAGATCATGAACCCCTTATTGCAAAATTCAGACTTATATTGAAGAAAGTAGGGAAAACCACTAGAACATTCAGGTATGACCTAAATCAAATCCCTATGACTATACAGTGGAAGTGACAAATAGATTCAAGGGATTAGATCTGATAGAGTGCCTGAAGAACTATGGACAGAGGTTTGTGACATTGTACAAGAGGCAGTGATCAAGACCATCCCCAAGCAAAAGAAATGCAAAAAGGCAAAATGGTTGTCTGAGGAGGACTTACAAACAGCTATGAAATGAAGACAAGCAAAAGGCAAAGGATAAAAGGAAAGATATACCCATTTGTATGCAGAGTTCCAAACAATAGCAAGGAGAGATAAGAAAGCCTTCCTCAGTGACGAATGCAAAGAAATAGAGGAAAGCAACAGAATGGGAAAGACTAGAGATCTCTTCAATAAAATTAGAGATACCAAGGGAACTTTTCATGAAAAGATGGGCTCAACAAAGGACAGAAATGGTATGGACCTAACAGAAGCAGAAGATATTAAGAAGAGGTGGCAAGAAAATACAGAAGAACTATACAAAAAAGATCTTCACGACCTAGAATAACCATGATGGTGTGGTCACTCACCTAGAACCAGACATTCTGGAATGCAAAGTCAAGTGGGCCTAGGAAGCATCACTACGAACAAAGCTAGTGGAGGTGATGGAATTCCAGTTGAGCTATTTCAAATCCTACAAGATGATGCTGTGAAAGTGCTACACTCAGTATGCCAGCAAATTTGGAAAGCTCAGCAGTGGCCACAGGACTTGAAAAGGTCAGTTTTCATTCCAATCCCAAAGAAAGGCAATGCCAAAGAATGCTCAAACTACCACACAATTGCACTCATCTCACGCGCTAGTAAAGTAATGCTCAGAATTCTCCAAGCCATGCTTCAACAGTATGTGAACTGTAAACTTCGAGATGTTCAAGCTGGATTTAGAAAAGGCAGAGGAACCAGAGATCAAATTGCCAACATCCGTTCTATCATCAAAAAAGCAAGAGAGTTCCAGAAAAACATCTACTTCTGCTTTATTGACTACACCAAAGCCTCTGACTGTGTAGATCACAACAAACTGTGGAAAATTCTTCAAGAGATGGGAATATCAGTCCATCTGATCTGCCTCCTGAAAAATGTGTATGCAGGTCAAGAAGCAATAGTTAGAACTGGACATGGAACAACAGACTGGTTCCAAATCGGGAAAGGAGTACATCAAGGCTGTACATTATCACCCTGCTTATTTAACTTATATGGAGAGTACATCATGAGAAATGCTAGACTGGATGAAGCACAAGCTGGAATCAAGATTGCTGGGAGAAATATCAATAATCTCAGATACGCAGATGACACCACCCTCATGACAGAAAGTGAAGAATTAAAGAGAATCTTGATGAAACTCAATGAGGAGAGTGAAAAAGTTGGCTTAAAACTCAACATTCAGAAAACTAAGATCATGGCATCTGGTCCCATCACTTCATGGCAAACAGATGGGGAAACAGTGGAAACAGTGACAGGCTTTATTTTGGGGGGCTCCAAAATCACTGCAGATGGTGACTGAAGCCATGAAATTAAAAGACACTTGCTCCTTGTAAGAAAAGTTATGACCAACTTAAACAGCATATTAAAAAATAGAGACATTACTTCAACAACAAAACTACAGTTTTTCCAGTAGTCATGTATGGAAGTGAGAGTTGGACTATAAAGAAAGCTGAGTGTGGAAGAATTGATGCTTTTGAACTGTGGTGTTGGAGAAGACTCTTGAGAGTCCCTTGGACAGCAAGGACATCCAACCAGTCCATCCTAAAAGAAATCAGTCCTGAATATTCATTGGAAGGACTGCTGCTGAAGCTGAAACTCCAATACTTTGGCCACCTGATGTGAAGAACTGACTCACTGGAAAAGACCCTGATACTTGGAAAGATTGAAGGTGGGAAGAGAAGGGGATGACAGAGGATGAGATGGTTGGATGGCATCACCAACTCAACCGACATGAGTTTGAGCAAGCTCTGGGAGTTGATGATGGACAGGGAAGCCTGGCGTGCTTCAGTCCATGGGGTCGCAAAGAGCAAGACACAACTGAGCACGTGAACTGAAAGCATACGTCAATCCAGGGCAAATGTGAGATGAACCCGACTTTCACCTACAGGCAAATGCTTTGTGGGACCCATTTCTGGCTTGATGGTGTGCTGTGTGTGGCCATGAGGCTGTTCAGCCCCAGCTCTGGGTTCCCATGTAGGTTCAGCCTCTTCCTAACACTGTGCCCTTGGCATGAGGCTAACCTCTCTGAGCTCTAGTTTTCTCATCTGTAATATGGTGATAAATACAGAATCAGAGATAATAGGTGCAAAACCCCTGACACAAAGTGAAAAGTGAAGTTTTTAGTCACTCAGTCATGTCCCACTCTTTGCAACTCCATGGATGATAGCTCGCGAGGCTCTTCTGTCCATGGAATTCTCCAGGCAAGAATACTGGAGTGGGTTTCCATTCCCTTCTCCAGGGGATCTTCCCGATCCAGGGATTGAACCTGGGTCTTCTGCATGACAGGCCAGATTCTTTACCATCTGAGCCACCAAGGAAGTCCCAAAGTAGGCTATTATTATTACTATTATCATCACTTTATCTTGGTATAGTAGTCATGGTTCTCCAGAGAATCCAAACCAACAGGCTAGATATAAATATGGATATAGATACACATACACACAAACACACAGATTTATTCTAGGAAATTAGCTCATGTGATTATAGATGCTGAGAAGTCCCAAGATCTGCATTTAGCACACTGGAGACCTAGGGGATCTGGTGGTACAGTTCTAGTCTGAAGGCCCATGGGCTCAGGATCCAAGAAGGCCAAGGTTTTTTCTGGCCTTCAGACTCTCAGTTCACTTATGAAGACCAGGAAAGATCGATATCCCCATTCAAGCAGTCCAGCAAGAGGACTTCCCTCTTCCTTGATGGAGAAGGCACAGTCTTTTTGTGCTATTCAGGCCTTTACCTGGTTGAATGAGGCTCACCCTCATTAGGGAAGGCAATCTGCTTTATTCAGTCCAGCAATTCTGATGCTAATCTCATCCAAAAACACCCACCCAGAAACTCTCAGAATAGTATTTGAACAAATATTTGAGTATCTTATTGCCCAGTGAAATTGATACAAAATCAACCATCATACTTGGCATGGTCCAGTTACTTAGCAGTGAGACCAGATGGGGAGGAGCCAATGGCTGGCTCTAAAGCCCACACTCTAGAAGGAGAGATGCTGAGAAGAGGCAGTTGTAGCCACAGAGGGGAGTGGCAGGTGATGTGATCAGGCACTACTAGAACCAGAAGGAGAGCCTGCCAATGAAGAGATTCGGGTGTTAGCTGGTGCGAGTGGAAGCACACCCAGGAAGCCAATGTGCAAGAAACAGTTGAAGGGATATGGGCATACGGCTTCCCAGCTGATTCAGTGGTAAAGAACTTGCCTGTCAATGCAGGAAATGCAGGAGACACAGGTTTGATCTCTGAGTCGGGAAGATATCCTAGAGTAGGAAATGGCAACCCACTCCAATATTCTTGCCTGGGAAATCACATGGACAGAGAAGTCTATTGGGCTACAGCCCATGGGGTCGCAGAGAGTTGGCCATAACTGAGCACACACACACAAGTGATGATGTGAGCATAAGAGCACTGAGTGTGTCTGCTGCAGATGCCTGGACCAGGGAGGCTCCTCAGAGAAGGTGACATTTAAAGATGAGAAGAAGCAGACATGAGCCTAACAGGGAAGAGAAGCCAGACGTTAAGTGGAGAGGACAGGGTTCTGCAGAAACTGAAAGAGCCATGGACAGTGGTAAACTGGAAAAGGGTGCTGGTAAAATCTGCTTTATCCTTCCTGTTTTATAACAGGGACAGGGGAGGAAGCGGGAGGCCCAGAGAAACTGAATAACTTGCCCAGTTCACAGAGCCAGCAAAGCCACAGACCTCAGTTCTGACTGCATGAGCAAGGGGGTGAGGGAGGCAGGTAAGACCATGCTGTCAGAGGGGTGAGGGGACTAGAGACACAACTCAGGGAGCCTAGCAGAAGAGAACAGGCAGGAACACCTTGACCCCTCCTCCTCCCACTCCTGACCCAGGGAGCCTCCTGGGTTGCTATGGTTCTTTCTTCGGGCAGGAAAAGCTTCTCAAGTACAAGGATGTAACTGAACAGACACGGTTATAAATAAAGTGACAGATACCATAGCAACAGGGAAAGCAAAATGAAATGTGCCATCTTATTGTAAAGGGCAAAACCTACACTATATATACAACAAGCAAGCATCTCCTTCCTCTTCCCAGTGCTTTCCTACACAGACATCTCAGACTTCACACGCAACAGGCCTGTCTCCTCCACTGAAGCAATTCTGATACAGAATTTATACATATCTTTGTGCCCGTCTCTTTGTGTGTTCAAGTGTTTAGTTACATAAAGTGCCCCCAGCTCTGTACATCAAGATATACTTTACCTTATGATCCAGCAATCCCACTGCTAGGCATACACACTGAGGAAACCAGAAGGGAAAGAGACACATGTACCCCAATGTTCATCGCAGCACTGTTTATAATAGCCAGGACATGGAAGCAACCTAGATGTCCATCAGCAGATGAATGGATAAGACAGCTGTGGTACATATACACAATGGAGTATTACTCAGCCATTAAAAAGAATACATTTGAATCAGTTCTAATGAGGTGGATGAAACTGGAGCCTATTATACAGAGTGAAGTAAGCCAGAAGGAAAAACATCCATACAGTATACTAACGCATATATATGGAATTTAGAAAGATAGTAACAATAACCCGGTGTACGAGACAGCAAAAGAGACACTGATGTATAGAACAGTCTTATGGACTCTGTGGGAGAGGGAGAGGGTGGGAAGATTTGGGAGAATGACATTGAAACATATAAAATATCATGTAAGAAACGAGTTGCCAGTCCAGGTTCGATGCACGATACTGGATGCTTGGGGCTAGTGCACTGGGACAATCCAGAGGGATGGTATGGGGAGGGAGGAGGGAGGAGGGTTCAGGATGGGGGACACATGTATACCCGTGGCGGATTCAATTTAATATTTGGCAAAACTAATACAATTATGTAAAGTTTAAAAATAAAATAAAATTAAAAAAATAAATAAATAAATAAAAAGAACTAAAAAAAAAAAAAAGATATACTTTAAATTGTAGCTATATCTTGGACTGCAAGGAGATCAAACGAGTCAATCCTAAAGGAAATCGAGCTTTGAATATTCATTGGAAGGACTGATGCTGAAGCTCCAATACTTTGGCAAAGAGCCGACTCATTAGAAAAGACCCTGATGCTGGGAAAGATTGAAGGCAGCAGGAGAAGGGGGCGACAGAGGACGAGATGGTTGGATGGCATCATTGACTCAATGGACATGAGTTTGAGCAAGCTCCAAGAGGCAGCTAAAGGCAGGGAAGCCTGGCGTGCTGCAGTCCATGGGGTCGCAGAGTTGGACATGATTTAGCAACTGAACAACAATACATAGTAAGCCTTCCCCAAAGGCTTAGTAGTAAAGAATCCGCCTGCCAATGCAGGAGACTCAGGTTCAATCCCTGGATTGGTAAGATCTCCTAGAGGAGGAAATGGGAACCCACTCGAGTAATCTTGCCTGAAAAAATCCCATGAACAGAGGAGCCTGGCAAGTTACAGTTCAAAGGGTCTCAGAGCACAAGCATACATATTATATCTCTGCAAAATACTAAGGTATAGAGATTAGGTTCTGTGGCAGATTATATTTTCCAAAGATGGCAACAATATTTGTCTACAGAGACCTTGACCACTCTTCTTCTTGACCTATTGTAGATCTACATCCTCTCCCTTTGAATCAGGAAGGGCTTATAACTGCTTCACCCAGTAGAGTGTGGTGAAAGCAAAGCTTTGTGACTCCTGGGGATAAGCAAGAAAAGGGCCAGGCAGCTTCCACCAGTTTCTCTTGGGACACTGGTTCTATGAGGGGCCAGCCCCCATGTAAAAGCTCAATTTCCTTGAGGCCACCATGCTAGAGAGACCATGTACTGACACTTCAACCAAGAGTCTCGACTGAGCTCAGCCGTCCAGTCACATGTGCCAAAATGTCAGACACTTGGGTGAAGCTGTTTTGCATCCACCAGCCAGGTACCAAGAATAACCGCAGGTGATGCTGCAGAAAACAAAGCATGAGCCAGGTCCTGCCCAAATTTGGGACCCAGTGGATTTGTGAAACATGATTATCACTGAAGTCACTGAGTCTGGGAGTAATTACTTACACCACACTAGAGAAGGGGGATGGGTACCCACATAAATGTCACAAGAGCCACCAAGAGCACAGCATGTGTCACACCCTATGCTGAGCCTTGACGTTCATCATCTCCTTTTAGCCCCAAGTCAGCATCATAAAGTAAGAACCACAACCTCTCCATTTTTTTTCCAAAGTGCAAATAGACTATGATTTATCTAACTCCTCTCACTGTTGGGTATTTAGATTGCCACCAGTTTTTAATTTCACAGATAATGTCACAAAAGTGGGAAGAAGGGAGGAAGCAAGCAAGGGTAAAGAGCAAGAAGAGCATCAGTCCACACCATCGTATCATCTAAGACCTAGAGGCAAAACACAGCGCCACGTTCAGACCTTTGGTCACGGAGAGCTGACCTCAGGCTACTATACTTCAGATATCAAGCTACAACCTCTGCTTTTCAGATGAGGAGACCTGCTTTTCAGGTCTCAAGCAGGAGCCAAGAATAAGAGCCTAAGAAGAAGAATAAGAGAATAAGAGCCTGGTCCCCTGGCTGTAGAGGGCCCACTTCTAACTACGAGGCTAGACCTCACTGCTGAGATTCGACCCTTTTAGCTTTTCCTTATGTAGACTCACTCATGCTTTTTCCTTTTTTTTTTTTTTTCAGAAAAAACAAAATGGGACTCTATTATGCATACTCTTGTGTAACTTGCCATTTTCAGTTAACATATTTCCAAGTCAATACATACAGATCTATATTACCATTGTAAACGGCCATGGCCCACTATGCCAGATGGATTTACTTTAATGCATCTAACCAGTCCTCCTGAGGATGGATATTTAGGTTGCTTAAATAATTTTTTTTGTACCATTACATATAATGTTTTCAAGAACTGCTTTGCACATTTATCTTTCTGCTCTGGTATAATTATTTTCCTAGAACAAATTCCTACACATCAATAGACTGAATTCCGCAAAGGCAGTATTTAAATTTTTACAATAGCATATATGAGCTCCTATTTATCCAGGCCATTGACAATACGGGAATTTCTCCACTGGTTTTCATTGTGTTCATGTGATAACGCTGAAGCTCCAATACTTTGGCCACCTGATGTGAAGAGCCAACTCACTGGAAAAGACCCTAATGCTGGGAAAGATTGAGGGCAAGAGAAGAGGGTGGCAGAGGATAAGATGGGTAGATGGCATCACTGACTCAATGGACATGATTCCGAGCAAACTCCAGGAGACAGTGAAGGACAGGGAACCCTGGTGTGCTGCAGTCCATGGGGTCACAAAGTCAGACAAGACTTAACAACTGAACAATAGCCACTGGTTTCAATTTCTACCATAAGCACCTGTTCAATGCTGGTTGAAAAGACCCTCTTGAAGTCCGTGCCTTCTGTCAGTTCTGGGGTGATCCTGGCTCCCCCCACCATGATAAGAGTGGTTTATCCATTGCCATGGGTCTGAGCTTTGGTGGCTGCTGCCGGCACCTCCAGCTATGGCATCACTTTAGACTGTGAAGTTGGTTTTTGTTGTAGCTGAAAAAGCATCCTTAGCAGCTTCCTGAGCTGAAAATGCAGGTGAGGCTTCTGAAGTTTGAACGCCGGGGTTTTGTGAGTTCTGACACCTCCACCACAGTCTTGTCCCCAGGGCTTTGCCTTTCCCGGCCTCACAGTTACTCAGACCTGTGTAATAGGCATGGCTTGAAAGTGAAAGTGTTAGTCGCTTAGCCCTGTCCAACTCTGTGTGATCTCATGGACTGTAGCCCGCTAGGCTCCTCTGTCCATGGATTTCTCCAGGTGAGAATACTGGAGTGGGTACCCATCCCCTTCTCCAGGGGATCTTCCTGACCCAAGGATTGAACCTGGGTCTCCTGCATTGCAGGCAAATTCTTTACCATCTGAGCTATCAGGCATAACTGGCATGGCTTACATAGCAAAATACGCTCCTCAGTTGTACATTTCCCTGTGGTCCTGGCATGTGCCTCTGATGGCCCACCTCTCCCCTTATTTCTAAATTCATATCAAAATTTGAACTTGCTTCCTAAGTGGGCTCCTTTCCTATCATGCCCCCTGGCTGAGTTTTCTCTCTCTCCTTTTCTTTTGATTTGCTCTCTTACTGATACAGAGAAGGCAATGGCACCCCACTCCAGTACTCTCGCCTGGAAAATCCCATGGACAGAGGAGCCTGGTAGGCTGTAGTCCATGGGGTCTCGAAGAGTCGGACACGACTGAGCGACTTCACTTTCACTTTTCACTTTCATGCATTGGAGAAGGAAATGGCAACCCACTCCAGTGTTCTTGCATGGAGAATCCCAGGGATGGGGGAGCCTGGTGGGGTGCTGTCTATGGGCTCCCACAGAATTGGACACAACTGAAGTGACTTAGCAGCAGCAGCTTACTGATAACAAAACTTGTTTTTCAAACACTGTCCGTATGTTAACTTGTAAGCACAGCACAACAAAATAGATGGAGTCAAGAAGATCTAGGCTTTCCAGAACTATCCAGTTTTAAATGAATCTTGACCACACATGTCCCTCTGAGTTGTACATTCCTCCTAGCAATGGCTCCTCCATCAGGGCAGCCTCTAGCCCGAGCCTCATCGATTGCCTGTTCTCTTGGAAGAACCATGTCTTCTCTGGGTCCCAGTCCCATACATGATTTAGGTGTGCCTGCTCAGAGCACACTTTTCTACTCTTTTCCCCTTGGATCACACTTAATACTGCCAACCTTCTCAGGTTACCCCTTTTGACTCTGTCTAGATGTGTGTGACCACTTGGCCTGGCTCCTCTGGAGTCTAAGAAGAGCTTGTCCAGTTGTTCCAATGATGGTCTCCACCTCTGGCTTTGAGAATGAGCCTCTACGTACTTTCTGGACCTGGAATCCCTTCTGAGAGTCACTCTCTTCTGCACCTTCAGTATTAGATTTATTTGATCTTTGATCCCTGCCATTTCTTACCATCTGCTGCTGCTGCTGCTGCTGCTAAGTTGCTTCAGTCGTGTCCGACTCTGTGCCACCTCATAGATGGCAGCCCACCAGGCTCCCCCATCCCTGGGATTCTCCAGGCAAGAACACTGGAGTGGGTTGCCATTTCCTTCTCCAATGCATGAAAGTGAAAAGTGAAAGTGAAGTCGCTCAGTCGTGTCCGACTCCTAGCGACCCCATGGACTGCAGCCCACCAGGCCCCTGCGTCCATGGGATTTTCCAGGCAAGAGTACTGGAGTGGGGTGCCATTGCCTTCTTACCATCTAGGAACAACTAAAACACATCCTTCCTGTTGATTACATCTTTCATGATGTTTGGGATCATCCTGACCCAGGGATCCAACCCTCGTCTCCTGTGTCTCCTGCGTTGGCAGGCTGACTCTTTACCACTGTGCTCCTGGGACGCCCCATGACCTTCTTCATTTTCCTCCCCTGCTTTGGTAAGAAATCTGAGGCACATTTTCAACTAGTTAATCCTGTTGTGACTCTGGAGGCAAACAATAATTAGGCAGAGAAAGTTTCTTACACAGAACATTTAAATATCTTCCTCGTCCATCACATTTGTAAAACTGTTACCACATTGTTTCCTAATTCAACATGAAAAGCTGACACAAACCCTATGTCACAGGGACCCTGCTCCTTTTTTCTGTTTTTTGGATCTCTGATGATATCCAGCAACTTGTGGCGGACAGAGCAGCAATCTGAGTCTCTGAAATCTAAAGCCATGGCTGGACCCAGGTGTCTGCGTGGGGAGCGACTGATTATGAGCCCCGTTTGCCGCATTTAGGGCACAACCTTCATACATTACTGCCTCTGGAGCTCACAAGGAATTTATCTGCTTTTCCAATTTGAAGTCCTGGCTTATGGTCCTTGCTGAGAAACACAGTAAAAGAAGCAAAAAGTTATTCCTCCCACTGTCAGCTGAAAAGTCCATAAACTGAAGCTCTATCTGTTCTGAGGCAGGTCTTCCCCAGGCTAAACAACTCCCTTCGTCCCAGAAGCAGAGGCTTGGCTCATTGGTACCTGCTCAAGTCAGAATCAGCCAGCAATATCTGAGCATCAGGACTCACTAATGATCATGGTCCAGAGTCACGTGATGGTCATGAGCATGCCCGCAGGAGAAGACGCTGGAAACCACAGGTGAAAACCCTCTGGGACACACCTGAAACATCTCGGCCATGCCAGCAGCAATGTCTCCCCGCACTATTTTGGACTCCAAATGATCATTCCAATGCCCATTTGTTCCAAGCAAAACTTTTTATATGTAGGATTTTGAGGTGGGGGGGGGCATTAAATAATAACTATGGAATCTCAGAGTTTGAAATAAATCAAGAAATGACACATAGGAGTCAGAGAAATGGAAATCAAGCATCAGTTCTATAACCAGGCTGGCTGGTTTGGAGAGTGTAGCTTCCATGAGCTGTCATAATCTGGGCTTCCCACCCCCTTCTCCTCCGCCACATTGAACATGACCAGCTCAGTCTCCAGGCCTCCTCATCTCAGGAACCCAGGCATTTGCTGCTTCTCTAACTTTATCAGATGGATAAGCAGAAAATGTGGGTCTCCCAAGGCCTCCAGGAGGCCCATTGACTTCTCCGCATCTAACCCATCAGAGCACTGACTTCCCATCCTGAGTTCCCTGGAGATGGGGCTTAGGGCTGGAAGAGGGGCAGAAAGATGCCTACAGTAGACAAAGAATGAGACTAAGTGTTCCCTAACACTAGTCCCAAGGGACTGCTGCTCTGTTTGTGCCTCATTAAAATGCCAGAGCTATGCTAAGAGTTCAAAACACCCTCCAATAAACAGTAGGCTGAGCAAGAGGCAGAGAAACAAAAAAGGATTCGAGAAGTACATGAAAACTTTCTACCTTACATGCCTGGACTGCTGCTCAAGTCACAGGACTCCTCTGCCCTATCATATCCTGCCAGAGGTACCCATACTCTACTACTACTAAGTCACTTCAGTTGTGTCCAACTCTGTGCAAGCCCGTAGACGGCAGCCCACCAGGCTCCCCCGTCCCTGGAATTCTCCAGGCAAGAACACTGGAGTGGGTTGCCATTTCCTTCTCCAGTGCAGGAAAGTGAAAAGTGAAAGTGAAGTCGCTCAGTAGTGTCTTGACTCTTAGCGACCCCATGGACTACAGCCCACCAGGCTCCTCCATCCATGGGATTTTCCAGGCAAGAGTACTGGAGTGGGGTGCCATTGCCTTCTCCACTCGTATTCTAGCTCCACAGAATTGGTACATTTATCTGCCTGGGAGAATCCGGGGGTGGAGAAACCTGCAGGTGAGTCCCCCAGGACAGGGGAAGAATTCCAGAGTTCAGAACCAGGGAGAACTCAAGTAGGGTCTCATAAGCATAAGAACTGGGTTGGGACAGAGATGGGAGGAGTGTTTCAGACTGATGACACAAACTTCTGCTATAGCAGAGGACTTGCTTTCATTGATCGGATGAACATAATAGTGGATTTACTGGACTCACTGGGGGCTTCCGAGTGGCACTAGTGGTAAAGAAACTGCCTGCCAATGCAGGAGATTTAAGAGACATGCATTCAATCCCTGGATCAGGAAGATCCTCTGAAGGAGGGCATGGCAACCCACTCCAGTATTCTTGCCTGGAGAATCCCATGGATAGAGGAGCCTGGAAGTCTGCAGTCCATGGGGTCTCACAGAGTCAGACACCACTGAAGTGACTTAGCGCACATGCATTGGGCTCATTTAAAGAATCTTTGTTATATAGATGAGGAGATGGAGACCAGGAGTGGTAAAGGAAGTTGCCCAAGGTCATGTAGTGGGTGAGCTTGGATTTGAACCCTGTCTCCTGACTCTCAAGCCCATGCTCATTAGTAACAGGAGGCATCTTTTGACTAAACTTGGCAAAGCTGCCGTGACCCTTCTGCATTACTTCATCACACAGAGAAAAGCCAGGGGCAGCCTTGGTCTCCTGAAATGCTCCACAACTGACATGCAAATGACCTCCTACCTTGACCTTGAGCATGATCACAAATTCATAAAGAACACATGTATGTATACATAAACATTCCCTGTGTTTGAAGTAGGTAGGAGTCCTTCTGGCGTAAGCTAAAAGGGAATAAACAAATACATGGTATATAACATCCTCAGTAATGGGAAAACAAATTCTAAGTTGGATTAAAGGAGAGCAAAATCTTAGAGCAGGAAGAAAACCACTTGAAGAAAATGTCACAGAAACAGCATCCACCCACTCCTTGCTGCTTCCATTCTTTCCCATCAGCTCGGGCCAGCTGGTATCTCCCTCTGCTCCACCCACCACGGCTTCAAGGTCCCGTTTGCAGTTCTCTGCCAAAGTCTCCCCTTGGTCTCTCAAACCTGTGCCTGGGGGAAGGCGAGGCCTGGACATGGCTCTTCCCTAAAGCGCACGTGCCTTACCCGCCTTGTCATTCATATCCTAAATATCATCTCCTCCCAGTGGATATCACTGCTTATCTAGAAATAGTTTACAACATAATATTATACAAATTTGGGGGGTGAGTGGGTTGCAGGGAAAGTACATACAAGAGTGGTAATCCCCAAGAACCAACAAGACCCCCTATTGAGGTATTTTTCCATTATGGAGACTCACATGAAATGGTGGTGGTGGTAGTTTAGTCACTAAGTCATGCCCAATTCTTGTGAGCCAATGGTCTGTAGCCTGCCAGGCTCTTCTGTCCATGGGATTCTCCAGGCAGGAGTACTGCAACAGGTTGCCATTTCCTTCTCCAGGGGATCTTCCTGACCCAGGGATCGAACCTGTATCTCATGCACTGCAGGCAGATTCCTTTTCTGCTGAGCCACCAGGGAAGCCACACATGAAATGGTAAACAGCCAAAGATTAAAAAAAATTTTTTTTTTATTTTGGACCCGGTATTAGAAGGAGTAGAGCACATGTTTGGTGGCTGTAGCAAAATTCTAAAGGACATCAGACTGTAACGATGGACTCACACAGGAAAGATCACTTTTCTTAAACCTCTCTGACTGTGTTCTGTTGCATGCCTTAGTGCCCCGACCAGGGATCGAGCTTATGCCCCCTGCAGTGGAAGCAAAGAGTCTTAACCACTGGACCGCCAGGGAAGTCTCAAGATCACAATTAATAAGGAAATAGAGGTAACCCAATATGCTGAGGGAATATAAGCATGAAAAGCCAATGAATGGCACAGATGGGGGCAAAGGAGAGACCTAGCTTAACAGCAACCCATATGCAAAGTATTTTTTAAAAATATGGGGCTGTGTTATATGGGATCTTAGCTTCCTGACGGGGGATCAAACCTGAGCCCCCTGCTGTGGAAGCATGGAGTCTTAACCACAGGACCACCAGGGAAGTCCTGAAAATTTTTTGAATTATAAAGTTTAGGAAAGTATTTTTCAATAAATTTGCCAGTGTACATCTCCACCAGCTTTAGGACTTTTAACCTTGTAATCCACTTCTAGAGCACCCTCTTAAGTACATAATAATAGATTTTGACAGAGATGTGTATATATAAAAGTACTAAATTAGTGCAGCATTCAAGTAGTAAAAAATGAAAATAACCCTAATTTCTAATTATAGAAATGTTCAACTGAATACTATGCTTCGTTAAATGTCACATTTTCATAGAATTTTTAATGACGGAGCAAAATCTTTGTTTTACAACACTGTCTTTCTAACTCAAGTTGTGCCTGTAGTGACAATATTTGAGGCTTCATGGAAAAACTGTGGGGGCAGTTAGGAGGTAAAACACATCAGTCAGTCAATCACTTTCTCAGTCTCTGTATGAGGTCACCCCCGAAGCATCCGAGTGTCCCAGAAGGAGGCAAGGAAAGGACATTGAAGGGTAAACGAGGTTTCCTGAATCAAGCCTGTCTCACATGAATACTGGGCTATCGATGCCATTTCCATGGTCAGTGACCCCCGGTACAAAAGATGCTACAAGGCATCATTTCCTTTCATGTTTACTCCTCAAGCTCCCCCAATATAGAAATCATTTTAAGCAACTGTCAGTTTTCCAGACACTTTTACTTGCAGCTTGCATCAGTAAAGTGGTGCACCCATGACTCTCCCCATATCCATCACCAACACCAGTGCAAACTAGCCCCTCCACTTTTTCTCCCGGTCTCCCCTGTGGTCATCTGCAGACCTGCTCTCGGGAAAGAAGTTTAAGGGGATAGACTCTAGTGGCACCCTCTGCCTCAGTTCCCAGGCATACGAACTAAATGGAGGTCAAGAAGGGGTTGAGCCTCTAATGGCAAAACACCAATGAATTCCTGGAGCAGGGTTAATTAAATACACATTCAGTCCTAGGACCAAGCTTACAGCTATCAGAATCAAGATATTTTCAAGGTGAGAGAGCTTTAAGAGTCTTTTTGTGACATTGGCTAACAGTCTATTGAGGAATGATGAAGAGAACAGGCTTAAGGTCAGACTAGAGCTTGTTTGAATCCACTCTATCACTCATATCTTAGACGCAAGTTTGAGCAACCCATTCCACAGATTTTCAGAAAAACTATCCTGTGAAAAATAACACTATCTACTTTCCAGCAACAGGGGCAAGGTTAAATAAAGTAATGCATACAAATGTTTAGTGTACTGGCCTATCAATTGAGTACTTAATAACTAGGATCCTATCTATTGCAGCATTCTTTAGAGAGTCAGTAGATCCTGGCCCCCAACTTTAAACAACGGGGGACGGGGACAGGAGTATAAGCAGAGGATTAATTGACAAGAAAGTCATTTTTACAATGTGGCAAGGGATGAAATTCAGAGGTTTGCATCACTTTTCAACACATAACAGCGATTACTTGCCAGTCAAGGCCCAGACACTCTTGTCCAGGAAGTCTAGCTTTCCTTCTTGCCTCGACTGTGGTGGTTTCTGCAGATTTAGTGTTGGGGGAGTGGAGTAAAGGGAGGAATGGTGCAAAGGATACACATGGCAGAAGATGGCATTCTGGGAAGAAAGTTCTTGAGAAAAGTTTGCATCTTGGCTCCACTTCTTGCTTTTGCAGTATGACTCAGTTTTGGTGAGAAAGAAGCGTTTTGGCTGCTCCTCAAGAACAGAGCCTGTTGTCGACGAGGACTTGGGACAGCGTGCTCTCCTTCTCTCGGAAGACCCGCTGTCCTCTCTACCCAAATCCGTCTGCTCTGGCTCAGGAAGGAATGCTAAGCCCAACACGTATGTGTCAGATATGCTGCAGGGTGTCTGCTACAGCCCAGCCATCTGTGACAGCCGGATCTGCCAACCCGTCACCATGCAGGGAAATCCACTTCACATCCTCCCCCTCATGCCAGTTGGAAGTTCTCTTCTCTCTGATTAATCTCTCCAGTAAGGGGGTGGGGAGGGTGCAGACCAAGGCAGCCGTATCTGCAGAGTTTGGGTTTGAAGAATTCTTGTTCACAAATGAGAGTCTTTGTGAGATAGTTGAATTTTGGGGGAGAGGATAAAGCACACAGGTCAAGGGTGAGAAGAAATTCAAAACAGGTCTTTAACCCTGGGAGTTTTCAAAGTAATGATGTCTGATTCTACTCAGAGAAGTATGAAGCATGTGTGATCAGTCGTGTCCGACTCTTCAGGTCCCCATGGGCTGTAACCCACCAGGCTCTTCTGTCTATGGGATTTCCCAGGCAAGAATACTAGAGTGGGTTGCCATTTCCTTCCTCAGGGTATCTTCCTGACCCAGGGATCGAACCCACGTTTCCTGCATTGGCAGGTGGATTCTTTACCACTGAGCCATCTAGGAAGAGATCCTGGCACAATTGATAAAAGGTATGGCCTGGGCATAGGATTTTTAGAAATTCCCTGGGTGATTTTAATGTAATGCCAACTTTGAAAGACACTGGTTAGGAAAAGTGCATCTCAAACTTTAACTTGCTTGAACATCACCTAGGCATCTTGTTGAAATGAAGATTCTGATTCAGTAGGTCTGGGGTCGGCTTCCTTGGTGGCTCGGTGATACAGAACTCCACCTTCCAATGCAGGAGACATGGGTTCAACCCTTGGGTCAGGAATATTCCCCTGGAGAAGGAAACAGCTACCCACTCCATATTCTTGCCTGGGAAATCCCATGGGCAGAGGAGCCTGCTGGGCTACAGTCCATGGGGTCAGACACAACTTAGCAACTAAACAACAGGGCCTGGGGTCAGCCTCAGCCTCTTAATTTCTGATGTGCTCTTAGGCGACGCTGGTGCCCCTTGTCTGTAGAACACACTTTGAGCCATGAGGTTCCAGATTAGAACATCCTTCAGCCTGAAATTCAGCCTCCTTCTGTGTCTGCCCAGAGAACAAATTCAAGACTCAAGCTTAAGTATCCTCTGCATCTCAAAGACCTTCTTGCATCTTATGCCATCTCCTTGGCCTCAGAAGTGACCACACCTTCCCATGTGCCCTTACTTGAACTGACACGGTCCTCTGTCCCCTTGAAATCCAGCGAAATTCCAGCCTTATTCTGCATCTCCTGTGTAGTCAGGGCTCCTA
The DNA here is from genome assembly GCF_032452875.1 of Bos javanicus. Classification (NCBI taxonomy): domain Eukaryota; kingdom Metazoa; phylum Chordata; class Mammalia; order Artiodactyla; family Bovidae; genus Bos; species Bos javanicus. Next base: position 6,502,051 of record NC_083881.1, read on the forward strand.
ATCGTTTACTGAATCAATGAGCACAGCCCATGGGCTCTACTTACTCTGCTTCATTTCACTTTATAACTGTTAGGATTATTTGCCTATTGTCCGTCTTCCTCCACTAGAATATAAGTGTCAAAAGGAAAGGTACTTTTATCTTCTTATTTACTGTCTATTCCTGGCATTCTAGCACATCGTATATGCTCAATAAGTATTTGCTGGATGAATGAATGGATGTTAGACAAGGCATATAGCTAAGGTTACTGTCCACCCCTAGATGGGCTGAGGGAGATGGGGAGTGTAGTAGGTGCAAGAAATCAGGCAAATGCAGAGCTGTCTAGGCCCACTTGTATTTATTTTCCATTTTCTTTTATAATTATTTTTAAATTGAAATATATTTGATGTACAATATTGTGCTAGTTTCAGGTGTACAGCACAGAGATTTGGTCATATATATCAGATCAGATCAGATCAGTCGTTCAGTCATGTCTGACTCTTTGCGACCCCATGAATCGCAGCACACCAGGCCTCCCTGTCCATCACCAACTCCCAGAGTTCACTCAGACTCACATCCATCGAGTCAGTAATGCCATCCAGCCATTTCATCCTCTGTTGTCCCCTTCTCCTCTTGCCCCCAATCCCTCCCAGCATCAGAGTCTTTTCCAATGAGTCAACTCTTCGCATGAGGTGGCCAAAGTACTGGAGTTTCAGCTTTAGCATCATTCCTTCCAAAGAAATCCCAGGGCTGATCTCCTTCAGAATGGACTGGTTGGATCTCCTTGCAGTCCAAGGGACTCTCAAGAGTCTTCTCCAACACCACAGTTCAAAAGCATCAATTTTGTGTGTGTGTGTGTGTGTGTGTGTGCATGCTTCCCTTCAGTCATGTCCGATTCTGTGTGACCCCATGGACTGTGGCCCACCAGGTCCCTCTGTCCATGGAATTCTCCAGGCAAGAATACTAGAGTGGGTTGCCACGCCTTCCTCCAGGAGATCTTTTCAACCCAGGGATCAGACTCGTGTCTCTACCATCGCCTGCACTGGCAAGTGGGTTCTTTATATACATATATAGATACATATTCTTTATCACATTTTTTTCTCTTATATATTATTGTAAAATTTAAGTATAATTCCCTGTGCTATACAGTAGGTCCTTGTTGGCTCTCTATTTGATTTATTTTAAAAATATTTATTTACTTATGTACTTGGCTGCACCGGGTCTTGGTTGCAGCATGCAGGATCGTCAGTCTTTAGTCGCAGCATGTGGGATCTAGTTCTCTGACCAGGGGTCATACTTGGACCCCCTACCATAGGAGTGTGGAATCGTAGCCACTTGACCATCAGGGAAGTCCCTGCTTATCTATTTTATATATAAATATGTGTTTACATTAATCTCCAACCAGAGTTGTCCACACAGTGCCTGGCACATAGCAAGCACTCAGCACATCTTAAAAAATAACTCTAGTAATCTTTGAATAATTTTTCTCTGCTTCAGTATCAGCCTTCAATGCTTCTGTGAGCCTCAAGGTCAATGCATTTACATCGCTACACCCACCCACCAGCCATCTACCCATCCATTTATCCATGTATCCATCCATATGTATTGTTTTGGTTAATGTCCAACAATAGAGCAAAAAAAAAAAATTAATTAGCCAAGGGAGTTTACTGATGTTCTTTGTTCAATTGTTAAACATTGCAAATGTGTTTTTAAAAAATCCCTCTCTTTGGTAAGTGAAAAATGTAAGTTCCAAGATCAATCAGAAAAACACACTTCACAGGTCAAAGATACGGAAGCAATTCCGCTCTTGTCAGCATTTTCTCAGCATAGATGTGCATATTCTTCTTTGTTGATTATGAACCTGAGTCAGTCAAATGAAATGCCTTGCTTGCTCATGGCAGAATTCATCTCAGCGTTTCCCTGGGCAGAGTGGGAGTGGGGAATCAGAGACAGGAAAGAGCATTAACTCCCCAGGCAGACCCAGTGTAGGGCCCTGTGGAGAGATGTTATTGACTAGATGGTTCTGCAGAGACCTGCCAAAAATAGGATTTGGAGTAATAGGGATGAACAAGGCTTAGCCAGACAATCACTCTGTATTGCTCAGTGGCCCAAAATTGTTCCCTGAGATGTGCTTTCCAGTTATTTGTCCAGATTTCTATGATCTTAACAGATTGCTCCTGGGTAGAAAATAGCTTGACTTCCCCAAGCTCTGACAACCCTTAATTCGTCCTCGTTAATTCTTTTGTAGCCTGTGTGGATTCCAGAGGGAAACACACTTATCTGGCTGTCTGATTCAGGGGATGATTGCCTCCAGATTGCTCAAGAAGCTGTACTCAGGAATCTTAATGCGCAGGACGTTAGAGGCAGAGACTTCTGTTTCTCCTGGGTGTTTAGCCTTTGGAAACCAGAAAAGCCAAGCTGACAGTGTCTCTAGGGGACAGACGGGACACAGGATCTCACCCACTGGGTAGCCCAGGGATGAGGGACGGGAAAGACAGAGGAACATCATTTGAGCCTTGTCAGGGTGGAGGATTTTGTGGTCAGGTAGAGGCTGGCCCTCCATTCACCTCTCCTTTCTGAGAACGCACATGTCTTTATATACTTCCTTAAAATGCCTAAAATTTTTATTTTTTATTAATTTTAATTGGAGTATAGTTGCTTTGCAATGTTGCATTAGTTTCTGCTGTACAGCAAAGGGAATCGGCTAGGTGTCTACATATATCCCCTCTGTTTTTGATTCCTCCCCATTTAGGTCACCACAGAGCATTGAGTAGAGTTTCCCGAGCTATGCAGTAGATATTATTAGTCATCTATTTTATACATAGCATCAAATGTATATATATGTCAACACCAGTCTCCCAATTCATACCCCCCCCTACTTCCCCCACCTTGGTATCCATACATTTGTTCTCTACATCTGTGACTATTTCTGTTTTGCAAATAAGTTCATCTGTAAGATTTTGGGTGGGGGAGGGTGGTTTCCCAGGTGGCGCTAGTGGTAAAGAACCTGCCTGCCAATGCAGGAGACCTAAGAGACTCGGGTTCGATTCCTGGGTTGGGAAGATACCCTAGAGGTGGGTATGGCAACCCACTCCAGTATTCTTGCCTGGAGAATCCCATGGACAGAGGATCTGGCAGGCTATAGTCTATAGGGTTGCACAGAGAGGGGCATGACTGAAGTGACTTAGCACATATCATTTTTCTAGATTCCACACGGAAGTGATATTATACAGTATTTGTTTTTCTCTTTCTGACTTAACCTCACTCTCTGTGACAGTCTCTCGGTCCATCTACTTCTCTGCAAATGGCACAATTTTGTTCCTTTTATAGCTGAATAATATTTCATTGTATATATGTACCACATCTTCTTCATCCATTCCTCTGTTGATGGACACTAAAATCTTTATTTTAAAAAATTGCCTGTTTGATCATTTTGGCTGCTAAGACAGAGAAACTGAAAGCTTGCCTTTGCTCCATCACTAACCAGTGACCCAGCTTGGCTAATCCTGGTCACTTCTCTGCACCTCTGTTAGCTCATCTCTATAATGAGAAGGGACTCAGAATAGTGGTTACAACTACAGACTCTGTGTTCACACCAGCTCTGCTTCTTAGTAGTAAGGTGACCTCTGAAGCTTCTCAACCTCTGTTTTCTCATCTGTAAAGTAGGGAGCTCTGTAATACCTCGTAAGGTTGTTGTAAAGATTAAATGCATCAATATATGTAAAGTGCTCAGTATGGTGGCTGACACATGTTAAGTGAGACAGAGACATTTGCTATTTCTAAGAACAGAGGATGGCTGTTTAAGGCTCCTTCCTTCTAGATTTAAAGGATGAGTCATTACCATATGACTGTCGTATATTTTTGGCTGCCTACCCAGCATTCATTTCCCTATTTTCCCCCCTTCCAAAAGCCCCCAAATATCCTCTGAGGAAACACCCTTCAGAACCCCCATGAGACCATGCAATACCACTTTAGATTACATTGCCTGTGTGCTGAGTTGCTCAGTCATGTCCAACTCTTTGGGACCCCATGGACTGTAGCCCACCAGGCTCCTCTGTCCATGGGACTTCCCAGGCAAGAATACTGGAGTGGATTGCCATTTCCTTCTGCAGGGGATCTTCTCGACCCAAGAGTCACCAGGGAAGCCCTATATAGCTGGATATATAGACATATATATCCATTATATCTTATTAGCTCTCCTCTAATGACAAGGATACAAGTCATTCAGCAAATCTATTAGAAGAAAATTGCAAAAACATTGGCCAAAGCATCCTAGTTCACATGAATAAAATCTGCCCCCACCCCTCTCTTACCAGGTTGTTTCTGGGCATTCTATGAGATGTGCCATATCAGAAAAGATATCCCTTCGGTTCCCATCTGTAGTCTCATTCTGTTATGGTTTAAAAAAAAATGTATGAAACCAAATCTGGGCACACAGATTTTCTGGTGGGCATGATGATGGTCTGTGTTATCCATAAGGCAATTTACAAAGAGACTCCATATTCATTCACTGACTTTATTCTTATGATAACATTCAGGGGCCCCATTTAAGGAGGGAAAAAAAAAAAAAACACTGAGCCTCTGAACAATACTAAACTTCGATTCTTGGAAGTCTAGTGATCTGTCTCACTAGAGGGGGAGGTAAGGCCAGAATCTCAAACATGACTTCCTCCTTTCTGAAATTCTTTTTACATTGGTTTTCTAGGAAACTCACACTCTTCTGTTCCTTTTCCTAACCTGTAAAGTCAAGGGTCTAGGACTGTTCTTGTTCCTCTCCTTCTTTAACATTGTCCCATTAAATTAACTCATTTGATACAATGGCTTTCCATGCTCTCTACTTGCTGGCTGATATATTTACTGTCTGTATTCTCATTAGAATGTAAATTTCAGTAGGGTAGAATTTTAACTATTCTATTCAATTTTGTATCCACAAAGTCTAAAACAGTACCTGGATTTCATTTCCTTTGGATATATGCCTGGAAGTGAGATTGTGGAATCATACAGTCATTCTATTTTTAATTTTTTGAGGAACGTCCATACTGTTTTCTGTAAAGACTGCACCAATTTACATTCCCACCGAACAGTATACAAGTGTTTCCTCTTCTCCACATCCTCACCAAGATTTATCTTTTGTCTTTTTGACAATAGCTATATATGCTTGCTGCTGCTGCTGCTGCTAAGTCGCTTCAGTAGTGTCCGACTCTGTGAGACCCCATAGACGGCAGCCCACCAGGCTCCCCCATCCCTGGGATTCTCCAGGCAAGAACACTGGAGTGGGTTGCCATTTCCTTCTCCAATGCATGAAAGTGAGAAGTGAAAGTGAAGTCGCTCAGTCATGCTTATGCATACATAAAATATAGTAAAATATTCAACCTTAAAAAAAGAAGGAAATCTTATTTGCAAGGACAGGAATGAAACTAGAGAGTGTTATGCTAAGTGAAATAAGCCAGACCCAGAAAGACAATTCCTTCATGATCTCTGTTACATGTAGAATCTCCAAAAGTAGAATTTACAAAAGCAGACAGTAGAATATGATGACTTCCAGGGGCAGGAGGGTGAGGGGAGTAGGGAGATTCTGGTCAAAGGGTAGAAGTTTCAGTTATGCAGGATAAATAACTTCTGGAGACCTAAGATTCAGTATGGTGATGATGCTTAATAATATTGTATTGTATATTTGAAATTTGAGGGCAGATCTTGTGCTCTTACCGCAAATAAACAAAATGGTAATTATGTGAGTTGATGGATATGTTAATGAGCTTCATGTGATAATTATTTCACAATGTATACATATACCAAAACCACATAATATACCTTAAATATGTACAACTTTTATTTGCCAATGATACCATAATAAAGCAGGGAAAAACAAGAGTTCCTGGAACTTAGCAGGCACTCAATAAATGTGTGAGGGATGAATGAATGTATAACTTCAAATACAAAGGTCTTGCTTCAAACTATATCATTTCTGAGGTCTGTAGTACAGAACAAGGCTCACCTACCACTTGAGTGTGACCTACATTTGGGGCTAGATAATTCTCTGTTGGTGCGGGCCTCTTTGATGTCTTGTTAAATGTTGAAGAATCCCCAGCCTCTTCCTACTAGATGCCAGTTGAAATGCTCAGTTATGACAACAAAAAAGTCTCACCAGTCATCACAAAATTGCCACAAGAAGACAAAATTGCCCTAATAGAGAACCACTGGGATAGTGGAAAGTTGGTTTACTATAAATAGTAACTAAAGAGCCTCTTGATTAAAGTGAAAGAGGAGAGTGAAAAAGTTGGCTTAAAACTCAACATTCAGAAAAATAAGATCATGGCATCTGATCCCATCACTTCATGGCCAACAGATGGGGAAACAATGGAAACAGTGAGAGACTTTATTTTGGGGGCTCCAAAATCACTGCAGATGGTGACCATAGACATGAAATTAAAACACGCTTGCTCCTTGGAAGAAAAGTTATGACCAACCTAGACAACATATTAAAGAGCAGAGACACTGCTTTGCCAACAAAGGTCCATCTAGTCAAGGCTATGGTTTTTCCAGTGGTCATGTACGGATGTGAGAGTTGGACTATAAAGAAAGCCGAATGTGGAAGAATTGATGCTTTTGAACTGTGGTGTTGGAGAAGACTCGAGAGTCTCTTGGACAGCAAGGAGATCCAACCAGTCCATCGTAAAGGAGATAAGTCCTGAATATTCATTGGGAGGACTGATGCTGAAGCTGAAACTCCAATACTTTGGCCACCTGATGCAAAGAACTGACTCACTGGAAAAGATCCTGATGCTGGGAAAGATTAAAGGTGGGAGGAGATGGGGATGACAAAGGATGAGGTGGTTGGATAGCATCACCGACTCAATGGGCCTGAGTTTGAGTAAACTCCGGGAGTTGGTGATGGACAGGGAAGCCTGGCATTCTGCAGTCCATGGGGTCACAAAGAGTCAGACACAACTGAGCGACTAAAATGAACTGAACTGATAAACAGAAGATCAGGGTCCCAGTTCCAGCTGTGTAACAAGTAATTCACCTCTCTGTGCCCCAATTCCCTGAATTATAAAGAAAGGATTAGAATAGATACCACATAAAACAGTGGTGAGGATTAAATGAGTTAGTGAATTCCAAAATAACCAGTGTGGTGTCCAGTTAGTATTCATTTCCCTCTTGGCTCTGGGACTGAATTTCTTTCTGTACCAAGGTTTCATGACTCCTTTTGAGTCCTACTTACTCTCTTGGTTTTGTCTCACTATTCTTGCCTTGACCTTGGATCTTGCTTCTTTGTCCCCAGTACCTGGGATCTTCTCTGACTGTCCTTTGAGCTTTCTCTTACAGCCAATCTTCTAGCCACTGGATATTCAGTCTCCATTCTGAATCCCTCATCTGGTTTTGGAACTACAGCTCCATCTCAGATAGTTTCTCCCAGGCTTGTTCCATCCTTAAACCTCTCCCATCCGATCACCTTTCCAGCCACGTGAACTACGTCAAGGTTATTTTCCCACCAGCACTCATGTTGGTGGAGATGAGGAACAAATCAACATGCCTGGGATCCGTGTCATCATTACCCACAACACACAAAGGCAGCTACTTCTCTGGGCTCTGGACTTCTCATCCCATCAATTAGAAGAGAAGTTGTTAGTTGGAGTTGCCTTTTTCATTGACCATGAGATAAAGACCTATTGGCCTTCCTAAAACCAACTGAACATTAAGTCTCCTTCCAATTTCAACAGTGTATGTCCAGGTTTCAAACATGGGAGTGAAAGAATAGTAAAGGGTTAAGAAAGTTAAGAGTTAAGGATTAAGAATAGTTACGGGTTAAAGTTAAAAACATCTTAGAATTATGGTTTCCTCTCCTGTCCCTCAAACCTGGACAGCATGTTAAAAAGCAGAGACATCACTTTGCAGAAAAACGTCTGTATAGTCAAAGGCATGGTTTTTCCAGTAGTCATGTACAGACGTGAGAGTTGGACCATAAAGAAGGCTGAGCACCAAAAAACTAATGCTTTCAAATTGTGGTGCTGGAGAAGACTCTTGAGAGTCCCTTGAACATCAAGAAGATCAAACCAGTCAATCTTAAAGCAAATCAATCCTGAATACATATTGCAAGGACCGATGTTGAAGCCGAAGCTCCAATACTTTGGCTACCTGATGGGAAGAGCCAGCTCATTGGAAAAGACCCTGATAGTGGGAAAGATTGAAGGCAAAAGCAGAAGTGGGCAGCAGAGGATGAGATGGTTGGATGGCATCACTGACTCAATGGCAATGAGTTTGAGCAAACTCCAGAAGAAGGATGGAGGAGGCTGGCATGCAGAAATCCATGAGGTCACAAAGAGCTGGACACAACTTAGTAACTGAACAACAACTCCTGTCCTTATCTAGTTGCTTTCTGGTGATCAGATCAGATCAGATCAGTCGCTCAGTCATGTCCGACTCTTAGCGACCCCATGAATTGCAGCACATCAGGCCTCCCTGTCCATCACCAACTCCTGGACTTCACTCAGACTCACATCCATTGAGTCAGGGATGCCATCCAGCCATCTCATCCTCTGTCGTCCCCTTCTCCTCCTGCCCCCAATCCCTCCCAGCATCAGAGTCTTTTACAATGAGTCAACTCTTCGCATGAGGTGGCCAAAGTACTGGAGTTTCAGCTTTAGCATCATTCCTTCCAAAGAAATCCCAGGGCTGATCTCCTTTAGAATGGACTGGCTGGATCTCCTTGCAGTCCAAGGGATTCTCAAGAGTCTTCTCCAACACCACAGTTCAAAAGCATCAATTCTTCGGTGCTCAGCCTTCTTCACAGTCCAACTCTCACATCCATACATGACCACTGGAAAAACCATAGCATTGACTAGTTGAACCTTTGTTGGCAAAGTAATGTCTCTGCTTTTGAATATGCTATCTAGGTTGGTCATAACTTTCCTTCCAAGGAGTAAGCGTCTTTTAATTTCATGGTGGCAGTCACCGTCTGCAGTGATTTTGGAGCCCAGAAAAATAAAGTCTGACACTGTTTCCCCATCTATTTCCCATGAAGTGAAGGGACCGGATGCCATGATCTTTGTTTTCTGAATGTTGAGCTTTAAGCCAACTTTTTCACTCTCCACTTTCATCTTCATCAAGAGGCTTTTTAGTTCCTCTTCACTTTCTGCCATAAGGTGTGATGCATTGAATAGGGTTCAGGTTTTGGGGTCAGATGAACTGTAGGGAATCTTCACTCTGCCACTCACCATACAAACTAAGTTTGTATGTAGACATACAAACTTAGTTATGTTAGCTACTCATTCTGAGCCCTCAACTCTCTTTTGTTTTCCACCAGAAACAGCTCCTTGTTTTCCACCAGAATCAGCTCCTATAAGGGCTGTATGTATTGAGTTGGCCAAAACATTTGTTCAGGTTTTCTGTAACAGAAAACTCAAACAAACGTTTTGGCCAATCCAGTATAATGTATAAAAATCCCCAGTGAACAGCATCTAGCACAATATGGGCCTTTGCTAAATGTCATTTTCTCTTCCCTTCACATCCTCAGTCTGGTCCCTCTATTTAATCCTCTCACATGGGCAAAAATCCTAGTTCTTTAATCTTTACATTTTCCTACCCTGTATTCTTGCATATTGCTTTTGCATAGCTATGATTTGATTAAGCGTCTATTGGATAAAATGGACTTGAAATCTGACATGCTATAGGATAGGAAATAGAAATAAATCATATTAAAATATGGGCTTCCCAGGTGGCTCAGCAGTAAAGAATCCGCCTGCAATGCAGGAGACACAAGAGATGCAAGTTCAATCCCTGGGTTGGGAAGATCCCCTGGAGGACGGCATGGCAACCCACTCCAGAATCTCATGGACAGAGGAGCCTGGTGGGCTACAGTCCATAGGGTCGCAAAGAGGTGGACATGATTGAAGCAACTGAGCACACACACAAAATATAGTAGAAAATAATGAAAAAATATGAATACAGAAGAACCAGAATGATAAGGAGAAATTGGCCTGAGAATTCAATCCATGCTGTTTTCAACGAGGCTTTGTGTGGGTGAGCAGTGATGAAGAGCAAGGACTTTGGAGTAAGACAGAGCTGGGTGTGGAGTCAGACCAGTCCAGGACCTAATAGACTATCTGCCACACAACAAATGTTTCTAACAATAAATACTTAATGAAGCTTGTTACATGTTTTAATATACTGGACTTTAATTATGTCACAAGCAATTATTTTACTTCTCTGAGACTTGATTTATTAGTCTGTAAATTGGGAATAGTAACAAGAATGAAATGAATGAACGTAAATAAAGTGGCCGAGTGCCCCCACACAATCTGTGTGTAACATATCATAGATGCTATCACTGCAGAGCTTCTGCTTTACCTTGGGCTAACTGACATTGCTGTTTGTGAATATGCTTAATACAAATCCCTGGATGTTGGTAATCATATTCCATGGCACATGGGGCTGACTTTCAGAACACTGAAGCTAGAAAAAATAGTGAGGTATAAATCAGACCAGCTCAAAAGCCTGCAAACTGTGCAATGTTGGGGAAAGCACCTTGCTTTTCTGATTCTCTGAGTAGTTGTGGTCTGGGATCTTCTCTATTTCTAAAAATCTTTGAGTAGGGCTAATTGAACTTCATGTTTAAAAGTGTATGATTAGAAGAGCAGGCTCTGTTTCCCTAAATATTGGTCAGTGATGTTAAGTGCGTGTGTTTGGTTGGGGGCCAGGGAAGGGGCACTGAAAAGAGTTCTAGTGACCAAGAGGGAAAGGAAAGGGGAGTAATACATGTTGACGGTCTATTAAACCAAGAATATGTGCGTCACATGCCATGCATTTTAAATATTCCCATAAAAACCCTGTCAGAATTGAGTTCCAAGCTCTGCTATCCCCATAAGGGAGTTAAGATTGTTGTTGTTCAGCCACTAAGTCGTGTCTGGCTCTTTGAGACCCCATGGACTGCAGCACACCAGGCTTCTCTGTCTTTCACCACCTTCCGGAGTTTGTTCAAACTCACGTCCACTGAGTCAGTGATGCCATCCAACCATCTCATCCTCTGTCATCCCCTTCTCCTCCTGCCTTCAATCTTTCCCGGCACCAGGGTCTTTTCAAATGCGTCAGCTCTTCGCATCAGGAGGCCAAGGTATTGGAGCTTCAGCTTTAGCATCAGTCTTTCTAATGAATATTCAGGGTTGATTTCCTTTAGAATTGACTGGTTTGATCTCCTTGCTGTCCAAGAGACTCTCAAGAGTCTTCTCCAGCACCACAGTTAGAAAGCATTAATTCTTCCACACTTAGCTTTGTTACTGGTCCAACTCTCACATCTGTACATGATTATTCAAATCAAGAATATGTGTGTTACTCGTCATGTATCTTACATATTCCCACGAAAAAACTGGCAGAATTGAGTTCCAAGCTCAGCTTTCTCCGTAAGGAAGTAGTGATTGAGAGATGTTGGGATAAAATCCCAAGAGGAAAACCTTTTTTTTTTGTTTGTTTTTTCCCTTCTGTGCTTCCCCAACCTCAAGCCTCCTCAGGAAGTGCCCAGATTAGTTATTCAACTGGTATGACTCGGGACCTCCCAGCCTGCTTCCCTCCAGTCCTGCCTCTGTGATGCTGAGAATAAGATCATTTCATCTTCCTTCAGGAACCTGAGACTAGCCCTGAGGGAAAAGTCCAAGCTCCTCACCACAGTTTCTAAGGCTCCAGGTGATGTCTCCTGCCAACTTCTGCAGCTATACTGTCACCTTTACCTTTTCATCTATATTCTTTGAGCACCTTCCTCATAATAGACATTTTGCTGGGCTGGCTCCACAATGGTAAGAAGTGGTTCTGACCTTTTCTTATAATGTAGTAGGGTTATATATGCCATAATCAACTAACCACACAGAAACCTATCACTACTGTGATAGATAGATCATCATCACCTAAATATCATCATCACCTATTAGCAATAAGTAACATTTATTAAGCACTTATGATCAAGGAACTCTTTGAATCACTTTAAATGTTTTGTTTTTTTTTTTTTCACTTAAGCCTTCCAACAAGTCTATTAGATAGGCATTTTTATTTCCATTTTCCGGGTAGGAAAACTGCCTCATTGACAGTTTACATTTCTTGTGCAAGGTCACACAGCTTGGAAGTGGCAAGGCTGGGATCGGTCCCCAGGAAGTTGCCTAGACTCTTCACAACGTGCTACTACTCCAGTTTATGGTTACAGAGGGCGGTAAGCACCTGGAAGAAAGGCTTGCACCATGATCTGTGTGCAGCTGGTAACAGCAAGCCTGAGGAAACAGTATTTGCAAAGTCATCTTTTCACCTGACTTCCTTCTTCCTTCACCCATTATGCACACTAGCCTCTGACAGAGACGGACCTCTGGCTGCCCTGCGCTCTCTACAGCCTTCCAGATGTTCTGGATACTTCCTCTGCATTGGAGGCCTGTCCCTCTTCGACAGGCTACCATCTGCTCATTCACTCATTTGCCAAGTAATTGTTGGAGCTGCTATTGTGTCAGACACTGCTAGAGTCTGAGTCTACTGAGATAAACAGACACACCCTCTGGCCCCTGGTGCTGACCTTCTGGAGGGGAGATGGACATACAAACAAGCACAGAATGGGCAAGACCTTAGCATGATGGGCTATGTGGATGAAAAGGGTGAAAGAAAAGAGAAAAACAGCCTGCCTGTTCCATAGAACATTGTGTGCTAAGTCACGTCAGTTGTGTCTGACTCTTTGTGACCCCAAGGACTTCTCTGACGACCCTGCCAGGCTTCTCTGTCCATGGGATTTTCCAGACAGGAATACTGGAGTGGGTTGCCATTTCCTTCTCCAAGGGGATCTTCCTGAGCCAGGGATCAAACCCACATCTCTTATCTCTCCTGCATTAGCAGGTGGGTTCTTTACCACTATCGCCACTTGGGAAGCCCCATAGAACATTGCCACCATTTTTAACAACAAAAATACTATATACAGTCTATATTTTTAAGCCTAAGATCAGTTTTAATTATTACCAGATCAATAATCTGAAAGCCTCTAGTGATTTTTTTTCTCAGTGCAGTACATTTTGTCTTCCTACTCCTTCCATCCTTCCCCTTTCTCCTTCCTCCCTCCCTCCTTTCTTCCCAATCACCCTTCGGAGGTGATGTAAATACCTGCTTTGCTTTCTCCTTGCCAGGCACTGTGCCTGTTGTTCATCCTTCAAAACTCAGTATGAGGCCTTCCTACAGAAGGCCCTTCTTCTTTTGTGTGTGTTTTTTTTTAAAGGATTGTGCTGGGGTCCAGCCCCAGCTGATCCAGGGAGTTCGAAGGGGAGACGGCATCGGCGATTACACTGGCTTTATTTAAATATTCATCAAAGATATAAAGAGTAATAGAATGAGGATGGCTCAGTAGGAAAATTCAGCAGAGAAAAGAGGCTGAGTAGCTTGGTTTACGTGGAAAATCAATATAACCTGTGACATCAGGTTAGCTCTGACCACAGAGGCTGCAGGCGCCCTCGCAAATAGCGGAAGGTGCCCCAGCTTAGGCACCTTCTCGAGTGGGTCTTAGAAGCCCTGACAAATGAATGGTTGCAGAGGACCTCCATGCTCCAGATGGAGACTCAGCCAGAAATTGAGAAAAAGAATGACATGGGGAGACCAAGCTTCGGTGAGCAAGGCCCCTAGCTTTATTTTCAACAGGGGCTTTTATACCATAAGTTGTACATAGAGGATAATAGGGAGTGTGAAAACATGCAAAGTCAGCGTCTTTGATCCTTATCAAAACCAGGGTTTCTTTCCTGCAAATTTATCGTATACAAATGGTTTAGGTGATTTACATCATCTTCTGGCCAGAAGGCCTATTAACAGTTTATGACTCTTGACAAAGGTTTGTCAATCCATAAGACTTATTTTCTCTAAGAGCAATTATTTTAAGGTTTGGCGCCATCCTCCGAAGGTGTTAGATAAAGTTGCATTCCTATAGGGCAGAAGTGCAGTGGGTTTACAACAAAGGAAAGAAGTTATTACCTTAAGGGTCTAAAGTTGCTAACACCAAGGCCACTACTTATTTTTTTCTACATACCAACTATATTAATTAATACACATTCAAGGATACAATACAGGGGATGTGGAAACTTGGCAGCAAGCATTGGCTCATCAATGAAATCTTTTACTAGTTTTATTCTGACAGTTTCTAACTCTCTGAGAGGCTCTAAGCTATTTGAATATCTTAGGCTTCTGTGCCTCTCGCAGCTGAGAGACTGTAAACAATCGTATGCATAGCTGTAGGAGTCTGGGTAAACTTGTCAGGCGAGTTAGAGAGCTATCTGAGCGGTTTGAATTTAAACACTTCTAATGCCCAGGAACTTTATTAACTGGAGCTGTGAGTTAACTCTTTATCAGAGAGAGCGAGATGGTGGTGGGGGACAGCCCCCAGTAAAGTCAGAGGTGAGAGCACAAAGCAATAAAGTAGGCAGACTCTGGTTTTGGGGGTAGATGCTCGAGAATATCCAGGGGGACTCCTGAGGCTCGATCCCGCCTTTGCTTTTGCCAAGCGTCCTTCCTCATGACCTTTGCCATGGGCGGAGCTCCTCACACCGGCTCCCAGCAGGATTGTACACCATGATCAAAGGGGATCCATTCAAGGTAGGCAAGGACGGTTCAACATTCACAACTCAATCAGAGCAGAAGGCCCTTCTTGAACCAAAAGTTTCCAAAAAGGTTGAGTAGGGTCCTCATCTTTCTGCTTCCACTGTATCCTCTAAGAACTGATCATGAGGCCACAGTTGGAGGGTCTGTTGTCTGCCTTCCCACTAGACTATGTCCTCCCTGGGGGAAAGGACTCTATAGATATAGTTTGAAACAGTGACTGCACACACAGCAGATGTAGGTGCTCAGTAAATATCCATTGTGTCTGTAAATAAGTTAAATTCAGGACAAAACCACCATGGAAAATATGCAGAGAAAAAGGGCTTGAATAGTATTCTTGCAATCTGAAATTCTATGAGATGTAAATTATCTGGTTACTTATGCAAAGATGGGCACAATAAAGGACAGAAATGGTATGGACCTAACAGAAGCAGAAGATATTAAAAAGAGGTGGCAAGAATACAGAGAAGAACTATACAAAAAGATTTTCATGACCCAGATAACGACAGTGGTGTGATCACTCACCTAGAGCCAGACATCCTAGAGTGTGAATTCAAGTGGGCCTTAGGAAGCATCACTACAAACAAAGCTAGTGGAGGTGATGGAATTCCAGTTGAGCTATTTCAAATCCAGCTGTGAAAGTGCTACACTCAATATGCCAGCAAATTTGGAAAACTTGGCAGTGATCACAGGACTGGAAAAGGTCAGTTTTCATTCCAGTTTCAAAGAAAGGCAATGCCACAGAATGTTCAAACTACTGCACAACTGTATTCATCTCACACACTAGCAAAGTAATCCTCAAAATTCTCCAAGCGAGGCTTCAACAGTACGTGAACCAAGAACTTTCAGATGTTCAAGCTGGATTTAGAAAAAGGAGAGGAACTAGAGATCAAATTTCCTATGGTTGATTCATGTTTGACAGAAAACAAAATTCTGTAAAGCAATTATCCTTCAACTAAAAAATAAATAAATATTAATTAGGTCCCATTTGTTTATTTTTGCTTTTATTTCCAATGTTCTGGGAGGTAGGTCATAGAGGATCCTGCTGTGATTTATGTCAGAGAGTGTTTTTCCTATGTTCTCCTCTAGGAGTTTTATAGTTTCTGGTCTTACGTTTAGATCTGTAGTCCATTTTGAGTTTATTTTTGTGTACGGTGTTAGAAAGTGTTCTAGTTTCATTCTTTTACAAGTGGTTGACCAGTTTTCCCAGAACCACTTGTTAAAGAGATTGTCTTTTCTCCATTGTATATTCTTGCCTTCTTTGTCAAACATAAGGTGTCCATATGTGCGTGGATTTATCTCTGGGCTTTCTATTTTGTTCCATTGATCTATATTTTTGTCTTTGTGCCAGTACCATACTGTCTTTATGACTGTGGCTTTGTAGTAGAGCCTGAAGTCAGGCAGGTTGATTCCTCCAGTTCCATTCTTCTTTCTTAAGACTGCTTTGGCTATTTGACATTTTTTGTATTTCCATACAAATTGTGAAATTATTTGTTCTAGCTCTGTGAAAAATACCATTGGTAGCTTGATAGGGATTGCATTGAATCCATAGATTGCTTTGGGTAGTATACTCACTATACCTAATTAAAATTAAAAGCTTCTGCACAACAAAGAAAACTATAAGGTGAGAAAACAGCCTTCAGAATGGGAGAAAACAATAGCAAATGAAGCAATGGACAAAGAATTAATCTCAAAAATATACAAGCAACTCCTGCAGCTCAATTCCAGAAAAATAAATGACCCAACAAAAAATGGGCCAAAGAACTAAACAGACATTTCTCCAAAGAAGACATACAGATAGCTAACAAACACATGAAAAGATGCTCAACATCACTCACTATCAGAGAAATGCAAATCAAAACCACAATGTGGTACCATTTCACGCCAGTCAGAATGGCTGCGATCCAAAAGTCTACAAGCAATAAATGCTGGAGAGGGTGTGGAGAAAAGGGAACTCTCTTACACCGTTGGTGGGAATGCAAACTAGTACAGCCACTATGGAGAACAGTGTGGAGATTCCTTAAAAAACTGGAAATAGAATGGCATACACACTGAAGAAACCAGAATTGAAAGAGACACGTGTACCCCAATGTTCATTACAGCACTGTTTATAATAGCCAGGACATGGAAGCAACCTAGATGTCCATCAGCAGATGAATGGATAAGAAAGCAATGGTATATATACACAATGGAGTATTACTCAGCCATTAAAAATAATACATTTGAATCACTTCTAATGAGGTGGAGGAAACTGGAGCCTATTATACAGAGTGAAGTAAGCCAGAAAGAAAAACACCAATACAGTATAATAATTCACATATATGGAATTCAGAAAGATGGTAATGATAACTCTGTATGTGAGATAGCAAAAGAGACACAGATGTATAGAACAGTCTTTTGGACTCTGTGGGAGAGGGCGAGGGAGAATGGCATTGAAACATGTATATTATATATGTGGAATGAGTCGCCAGTCCAGGATCGATGCATGATACAGGATTCTCGGGGCTGGTACACTGGGATGACCCAGAGAGATGGGATGGGGAGGGAGGTGGGAGGGGGGTTCAGGATGGGGAAAACATGTACACCCATGGTGGATTCATGTTGACGTATGGCAAAACCAATGCAATATTGTAAAGTTTATATATATATATATATATATATAAATTTTTAAAAATTGGCAACATCCATTGGATCATAGAAAAAGCAAAAGCATCCCAGAAAAACATCTACTTCTGCTTCAATGACTATGCTAAAGCCTTTGACTGTGTGGATCACAACAAACTGTGACAAATTCTTCAGGAGATGGGAATACCAAACCATCTTACCTGCCCCCTGAGAAACCTGTATGCAGGTCAAGAAGCAACAGTTAGAACTGGTCATGGAAAAACAAACTGGTTCCAATTCGGGAAAGGAGTATGTCAAGGCTGTATATTGTCATTCAGCTTATTTAACTTAAATGTAGAGTACATCATGCGAAATGCTGGACTGGATAAAGCACTGGCTGGAATCAAGACACCACCCTTATGGCAGAAAGTGAAGAGGAACTAAAGAGCCTCTTGATGAAAGAGAAAGAGGAGGGTGAAAAAGCTAGCTTAAAACTCAACATTCAAAAACTAAGATCAGGGCATCTGGTCCCATCACTTCATGGCCAATAGATGGGGAAACATTGGAAACAGTGACAGACTTTATTTTCTTGGCTCCAAAATCACTGCAGATGGTGACTACAGCCATGAAATTAAAAGACGCCTGCTCCTTGGAAGAAAAGCTATGACCAACCTAGATAGCATATTAAAAAGCAGAGACATTACTTTGCCGACAAAGGTCCATCTAGTCAAGGCTATTGTTTTCCCAGCAGTGATATATGGATGTGAGAGTTGGACTATAAAGAAAGCTGAATGTGGAAGAATTGATGCTTTTGAACTGCGGTGTTGGAGAAGACTCTTCAGAGTCCCTTGGACTGCAAGGAGATCAAACCAGTCAATCCTAAAAGACATCTGTCCTGAATATTCATTGGAAGGACTGATGCTGAAGCTGAAGCTCCAATACTTTGGCCACCTGATGCAAAGAAAAGACCCTGATACTGAGAAAGATAGAGGGCAGGAGGAGAAGGGGACAACAGAGGGTGAGATGGTTGGATGGCATCACCAACTCGCTGGACATGAGTTTAAGCAAGCCCCAGGAGTGGTGATGGACAGGGAGGCCTGGCGTGCTGCAGTCCATGGGGTTGCACAGAGCAGGAAATGACTGAGCAAGTGAACTGAACTATGCCAGGCAGTCTGGACACCTAATTGCCCTTTGCTTAGTCTATCTGTTGTGATAGTAGACATTTGACACATCTCTTCACTTAAGACTTATGCAGAATCTCTGATTTTGGCAAAGATTCCTTATTGCCTTGATCCTCCAAAGTATTGTTGTTTAGTTGCTAAGTTGTGTGACTCTTTTGCAACCCCGTAGACTGTAGTCCACCAGGCTCCTCCCTCCAGGGGATTTCCCAGGCAAGAATACTGGAGTGATTGCCATTTCCTTCTCCAGGGATCTTCCTGACTCAGGGATCAAATCCAGGTCTCCTGTATTTGCAGGCTGATTCTTTACTGAAGAATCCAGAAGATTACACTGAACCACCTGGAAGCCCTCCAAAGTATTAGAACCTCTGGTTTTTAACTGAGCACCTGGCCACCCAAAGTGAAATCTGCATCTCTTAACCTCTGTCTCAATCATATTAGCCAACAGGAAGTAAGGACCCATGCTATGTGAAAATTCCACTTAAAAACAGGAGATGTTCTTTTACCTCAGTCCTGCTGGCTGGAATATCCATCCACTCATGTGTTCAAATATTCATGCAGACATGGGTCATGGCAGAGGATGGCAGGATGGCAGAGCAGCAAGACAGGACCTGGAGTCTCTGACAGCTTGGAATCCTTACTGACCTTGGAATGCTCACCTCCAGACCTAAAGGAGGGAGAGATAAAATAGACCTCAGTCTTGCTTGAGGTGCTGTTATTTGGAATCTGTTACATGCAGTCATGTCTAATCTTGACCAGTACACTGATTTTCTTTCTATAGAAACACAGATTGTCAGAGGCATATGGGACTTTAGAACTAACCTAATCCAATGTCTCTTAACTTTTTTGGAATCAAGAATATTTTAGAATTTGATGGAAGCTCACTACTGCAAAATGAGATAAAATGCATGTCCATGGTAACAGCCCTTTCCTGGTTAAACATTTCCAGTTCAGTTGTAGGCCTTCGTTTTACCTACCAGCAAGCTGTGGTTCAGAAAGATCCTTAGAGTTTCAGGCAGTCCCATGGGAAACTGGACCAGTATCCAAGCTTTTTTACACACAACCTGATTTTTTTTCCTCCAAAAGATACTGCCTAGTTACCATGGGCAAAGTTCCGGTGATGGCTATCTGATGGTGCTTCAGAGATATTTTAGGTTTCTTGGTAAATATTGATGGTTCTGCCTTCTTATTCATTCATTCATTCACAATCATTCCTCCACTTTAGAAATAATTATTGAGCATCTTCCAGGATTAAGCACAGGACAATGCCCTGTTATACTCTGGTGAACAAAATATAGATATTACTTCTGTTATTATGGGGCTTACATCCAGTGGATGAGTCAGATGTTAAACATGTCAAAATACAAATACATTTATAATAACAAATTGGGGTAAGTACTATGAAAGAAGAAAATGGGATGGTAGCAGAAAATAATAAGGAGATCTATTGGGAATCAAGGAAGACCACTGTGTGGAGTTGACATTTAAGCTGAGATGAAAGACAAGAAGAAACTGGACATGTGGGGAGTAAAGGAAAGGGTATTCCAGGCAGAGGGAACAATTCACACAAAGATCCTGAGGAGAAGAGAGCTAGAATATTAAAGATCTGGGAGAAGGCTCAGTACAACAGGGTTTAGTACCTAGGGAAGATGGTGAGAGGTAAAAAAGGCAAGATTGTACAGTTCCAAGTAGACCCCTGATGGCCTATTAATAAAGCAGCCAGGTCTTCCCTGGTGGCTCAGACAGTGAAGAATCCGCCTGCAATGCAGGGGACCCGGGTTTGATCCTGGGTCAGGAAGATCTCCTGGAGGAGGAAATGGCAACCCACTCCAGTATTCTTGCCTGGGAAATCCCATACAGTCCATGAGATTGCAAAGAGTTGGGCACAACTGAGCGACTAACACACACATATGTGTATTAAGAACAAAGACACGTTATAATTGCAACAAGAAGCCACAGGAAGGCTTTCAAGAGACAGACTTTATCACTTCTCCCGGGGGAGAGGTGATATGATTCTAGCTTTTCAAAAGACCACTGTGGTTGCTATGTGAAAAGTAATTGGGATGGTGGATAGGAGCCGACACAAGGAGGCATTTGAGAGGATATAGTTGTAGCCCACATCATTAATAAACAGGTTGCATAGATGGATTTGAAACGTATTTTGGGCATAGGATGTACTTTGGTTTGGTGGTATAGAGTGTGAGGAAGAAGGAAACCAACGGGTCTTTGCAAATCTTCAAGGATTTCGCTATGGAATTCTTCAGCAAAGCAAGCCCAGATATATTGTAAGGTTAATGAAAGATCCTTCTCAACATATATATATCCTTCTCAACATATA
This sequence comes from Bos javanicus, assembly GCF_032452875.1. Lineage (NCBI taxonomy): Eukaryota > Metazoa > Chordata > Mammalia > Artiodactyla > Bovidae > Bos > Bos javanicus. Next base: position 6,522,743 of record NC_083881.1, read on the forward strand.
TCCTTCTCCACCGACCTGTTCACACACATTTCCTGGGATGCAAAGCAAAATAAGGTTAAACTCCAGATTGTTTCAGTAGGCTAGATGCCATTTCTTCAGGAAAAGGGTGGAAGTTGCATGTTCATAATAAAGTTAGGGAGAAGTTATTTCATTTTTAAAAATAAAGTGACTGAAAATAGCTCACTGATTTGGAAGAAAATATTAATAAGATATATGCTACAGTTTTTGAGTTATGCTTACCCCACTCCAGTACTCTTGCCTGGAAAATCCCATGGACAGTGGAGCCTGGTAGGCTGCCGTCTATGGGGTTGCACAGAGTCGGACACGACTGAAGCAACTTAGCAACAGCAGCAGCAGCAGCCAGGACTTCAGTTGCCGAGCACAGGATCTTAGGATCTTATATGAACTGAGTGAAAAGGTAGAAATTTAGAACTTCAATTTTAAAAGATTTCAGAAAACATTTTTATTTAATTACTCATTATAATTATGTTTCTATGGCAATAACTTGGTGTTTGAGAAACCAAAATAGGGAACAGCTGATCACTTATCTATCTTAAAGCAACAAGTGGATGAATATAAAGATCCTCTGTCATTACCTCTTTTTCACTCAGGAAAGCTGAGTCCTTCCCTGACTGAGTTGATGCCTCAGAAGCTTGCTGGAAAAATCAAAGTACCCTTCAACCCCTAGACCCTCTAGAAGGACAGAGGGGGAAACAAATACTGAGTGCATTGTAATGCCAAGTAATTTCATGTATGTTAATTAATGTTAATTTTTCACAACAACTTGAGTAGGTTTTATTATCTCTACTTTGTGTTTGAGGAAAAAGAACTCAGAGAAAGAAAACAGTGGAAAGACCTGTGGAAGAAAATGTGTGTGTGTTCGTCAGTCTGCCCATCAGCTTGGGTCCCAGCTGGAATAAACACAGACTCAGTCGTGTCTGACTCTGCGATTCCATGGACTATAGCCTGCCAGGCTCCCCCGTCCACGGGATTCTCCAGGCAAGAATACCAGAGTGGGTTGCATTCCCTTCTCCAGGGGATCTTCCCAACCCAGGCATCGAACTCAGGTCTCCAGCATTGCAAGCAGATTCTTTACCGTCTAAGCCACAATGTAAAAAAGTAGGGTAGGATCTCTAAAGCCCGCATCACTATCATGCAGATTTCAAGTGTTTCCCAGTTCTAGAAGTGAAGGAACAATATTAAAATATTTCTCCAAGAGTCCACTGTTCCCAGCCATAATTGGTTCTTGGATAGCTCTGACAACTTAGTATCCCATATGGCAGTTACTGGCCCCAACTTTCATCAGTTTCTGCATGCCCCTTTCCAGGTGACTTTAAAGCTCTTCCCACTGGAAGCAGAGCAATTACTTCTGAATCTCCTTGATGTTGGTCTTAGTCATGTGATCCATTTCTGCCAATGAGGTAGTGAGGTTCATGAATCAAGGAAAGGCTTGAAATGCATTGCATTTCAAGGATTCTATTTGCCCTCTTGTGCTTTAACTGTTACCTGAAAAGACCATTCCCAAGGTAAGCACTGTCTGTCAGCCTGGGTCCCAGCTGGAATAAATGCAGGTGGCACAGAACTGAGCTGAGACTTGCAGCAAGAAGTCAAGCCTAGACCTGAAGCAACACCACCCAATCAAGCACAGTCAGGATCAGCCAGTTCTCCTTTGACCTGCGGACCCATGAGCAAGAGACTAAGCGTTTGTGGTTGTATGGCTTTGAGTTTTGAGGTGGCTTACTATGCACTGTTTTGGGGACAATGATTGATATACCTTGTGATAGTAGCTTTCACTTCCTGGATATTCAGCTTCGTAAAATGTAGCCAGCAAATACTATTTGAGCACTGGCTATGTAAAAATCAATATGAAATTCAAACAGTGGCTTTGGAAAATACAAAGACTAAAGCACAAGGTTCCTTCAAGAGAGCTCACAGTCTAATGAGAAGAGCAGGCAAAAGATACCAAACACATGGGGTGAATAAAGCGAGAATGGGGAGGAGCCACTGGATAAAGGTTGATTACAGAACTTACTCAGCTTCAAGGATCCAAATTAGAGGAAGGTGCCACTTTTTAAAAACTGACCTAGTGCAGTTTGTGGCAGAAGGTTTAAGCAGGCTACCTGGCCAGGACTGTGATACTGTTACAAACACAAGCCCCTGCACTCAATGCACAGTGAGGCCAAATAATACCAAAACATCAGCATCTGGAGCAGAGGAAGTGTAATTGCAGGGCCATGCAAGGAGAAAGGGGGTTCATGCCTTAAAACCCCCAGACTCCCTGAAGGCTTCCAAAAAAGTCCTTTTATAGGAAAGGTGAGGGAGGGACTTGATTAGTTCTTGCAAACTTCTTGATCTCCCATCCTTTGTTTTTGCAACTGTCCTCATGATCAAGTCAAGGTCAGGCCACATATGCCTGTAAAGTCCATCAAAGCAAATGATAGTCTCTGTTCTGCAACATTTTATCTAAAGGTATAATGCTCTTAAAGGTCATAGCCTTGGGAAATATACCAGAAGAGGAAGGGGAGGAATCAAATTCTTTCTCCATGACTCTTGGCAGCTTTCAACACTTAACAAATCGGCTAAGCAAAGCAACATCCTTGCCCCTCATCTTGTTCCAAGTTCCAAGGACTGACTTTCACCTATGAGGCCCAGGCCCTGGCTGGGAGAGTGAGGGTCCCTGCTCAGGCTGGCCACCCTGCACTGGAGCCTTCGTCCAGCAGCAGGTCTGTGTCTTCAGCTGGCAGCATCTTCAGGGCCAGGTCCCCAGCCCCTGCGTAGCCATCACCATCAAGGGAGCCAGGTGCCCAGGACACAGCCGGCCCTCAGGCTGCACAAACCAGGGACCAGATCCCTCGGACCACGACCCAGGGGAACTGCTGCTGCAGGGCCCATCACCATGCAGACCCTTGGCAGAGCCGCCCCGCCCCAGTAGAATACTAGACACGCCACAGGACCAGTACCAATGTATTTGTGCTTTAAGATAACGTAACAAAAACTTACTCCATTTCAGGTTTCCTTCTGAGGACCCTTGAGGTAAGTACAAGATACAGTCCAACTTTAGCCCCTTGAGGTAAATACAATGATTCCTTTCCATTTCCGAGATTAAGACACAGGGGCTTTAAGAGTAAAGTGTTCCAAATTGCGCATCTAAGGAGTCCTGGAGCAGGGATGAAAAAGCGACTGCGGTAGCCGCACTCCAAGGGACACTCATTGGTGCCTGCCCCCTAGGGCTCACCAGGCAGAGTCTCCCCTGGTTGCACAAGGCCTAGTCTGTGTGACCGACAGCATACTGCAAAGCAACATCAGGGCAAAGAGGGGACCGCGGCTTCCACTTGAGTCTTGGGCTCTTTCTCTTGAACTGGAATAGGGGCAGGGCGAGCAGCAGCCATTACCTCGAGACCTGTTAGTGCAGCTGTTACCGCGAGACCTTCCGCGCGAGACTGTATCAGTCCAGGCTCCACCAAGAGTCAGTCTGGCAGTGGTCCTCGCGGTAGAGAGTGTGATAAGATGCGATCAGTCACAGCCTTCTCCCCTGGCGCCCTCCAGCCCGGCAGGTGAGCTGAGGACCTGGGGACAGGCTGGTGCACTGACCCGTAGCGCCCCAGAGCCCTTGAAGGAGCAGCGGGCCTCTCCCCCATCCCCACCTCTGCGACCTCATGACAGTGGCGGACTCCATGGGCTGTGGTCCTTGGCAGCTGGAGCATACGGACACTGCCATTAAGGTAAGAGCTTCAACCGCCTTCAGCCTCTCTGTTCAAGTTTCAGAACTTGGTCCAGCTTAGCTGAGTTCTCTACCCCTAGGAAGTGGCCAGAGGTCAGGGTAAAGGTGCAAAGACATTGCACGTCATTACTTTGGGTCCGTTTCTGTGGTCGGGGCTATTCTCAAAGAAGAGCAGTTATGGTGAGCTGGGGATTAACCTGATTGCTATTTGCTACAACATGTGTTCCTGTTGATCTTGAACAAACGATTCTTTCCAGTTTAAATAAAAAGCCTGGGTCCTGGGAGCCTGGCTCCCCAAGTGATAATGGCTGGGCAGGGTCTGGGGACCAGGCCATATGGGCGCTGCCAGCTGACATGTGCCTCCTCAGCTGAGCTTGGGCGCTGGCAGGAGGACCCAGACTGGGTGCTGGACTTGGGGTGATGGGGTGATGCAGGGATCCACTCCTCTTAGCCAGGACTTGGATCTCAGAGGGCAAAATTCAAGCCTTGGAACCTTGCCTTTCTTGTCAGAACAGAGAATAACAGGTTTTAGGGGAGATTTACAGGAACATCCTGACTTGTCCATGACCTGACGTCAAGAACAAAGGATCTGACACCCAAAATTTGCAACAACTAATCATACGCCTCTCTCACCTTTTCCATAATAACGTTTTGCTGAAAGCTTTTAAGGAGTTCAGTTTTTACGACAGGAGCCGCCTGTCTCTTTGCAGTGTCCTGCACTAAACCTTTCTCTGCTCCAAACTCCAACATTTTGGTGGTGTTTGGCCTCAGTGTGCCTGGGGCATAGGGGAAAGGTGATAGTCGCTCAGCCACATCTGACTCTTGCAACCTCATAGACTGTAGCCCTCCAGGCTTCTCTGTCCATGGAATTCTCCAGTCAAGAATACTGGAGTGGGTTGCCATTCTTTTCTGTCGGGGATCTTCCTAACCCAGAGATCCAACAGAGGTCTCTTGCACTGCAGGCAGACTCTTTACTGTCTGAACCACCAGGGCATAAGGACTTCCATTCAATCACAGAATCACTTGCTTTGCGGGAAACCAACTGCCGCATCCTATGTACTGTCAGCAGTCTGGAGAGGCCCACTTGGCAAAGAGCTAAGGCCTCTTGCCAGGGGCCAGGGAGGATCTGAGGCCAGTCAGCCACCAAGGAATAAACTTGAAGGAGGACCCTACAGCCTTCAGATAACTGCACCCGCTCCAGGACTTGACTGCCACCTCATGGGATGTCTCAATGCTAGAATCACCCAGCTGAGTCTCTTCCAAATTCCTGACCCACAGAAAAATGAGAGGGAATAAAGTGTGCTGTTTTAAGCCACTTAGAAGTCTTAGTAATTGTTTATGCAGTCACAGGTAATGCAAATAGCCACTTTTTCCAAAACCCCTGTGACAAAGCACTGCTTTTACAGTTTATAATAATAGTTCTTTAAAAATAAATATAAATATTTCTGTTACCTTTACAGTTTATAAACAGCTTCTTCATGCTCTTCTAATAGAGGAATCCATTCTCTTTGCTTTACAAGGTGCTGACTCATTTCAGGATAGTACAGTTTCCAGTGGTTAACATTTTGCCTGATATTCAGCATAATATAGCAGGAAAATATGTGGGCACTGGAATCAGACAGACAGGATTATCTTAACTAGATAAAAATTCAGTGCGGTTCAGTCGCTCAGTCGTGTCTGACTCTTTGCGACCCCATGAATCACAGCACGCCAGGCCTCCATGTCCATCACCAACTCCCGGAGTTCACCCAAACTCATGTCCATTGATCCATCCAGCCATCTCATCCTCTGTCGTCCCCTTCTCCTCCTACCCCCAATCCCTCCCAGCATCAGGGTGTTTTCCAATGAGTCAGCTCTTCACATGAGGTGGCCAAAGTACTGGAGTTTCAGCTTTAGCATCATTCCTTCCAGAGAACACCCAGGACTGATCTCCTTTAGGATGGACTGGTTGGATCTCCTTGCAGTCCCAGGGACTCTAAAGAGTCTTCTCCAACACCACAGTTCAAAAGCATCAATTCTTCGGCGCTCAGCTTTTTTCGCAGTCCAACTCTCACATCCATGCATGACTACTGGAAAAACCATAGCCTTGACTAGATGGACCTTTGTTGGCAAAGTAATGTCTCTGCTTTTTAGTATGCTATCTAGGTTGATCATAACTTTCCTTCCAAGGAGTAAGCATCTTTTAATTTCATGGCTGCAATCACCATCTGCAGTGATTTTGGAGCCCAGAAAAATAAAGTCTGACACTGTTTCCACTGTTTCCCCATCTATTTCCCATGAAATGATGGGACCAGATGCCATTATGCACAAGTAAATAAACATTTTTAAAGGCACAGTTCAATGAGTTTTGACAAGTGCTCTTCAATGTACCGAAAAACACCAGTAAAATTAAGGAGCACTTCTGTCACCTTAGAAAGTTCTCCATAACCCTTCTAAATTTAATCCTTACCACCCTAGAGGCAACCAGTGTTCCGATTTCAGTCACCAAAGGTTAGTTTTGCCTTTCTTGAATAAATGAATTTTACATTTGCATTGTATATGATAACTTTCACTCACTAGAATATTCTTAGAATTCATTCATGCTGCTGTGGATAACAACACTTTATACATTTTATTGCTAATTAGTATTTTGTTGGGGGCTTCCCATGTGGCTCAGTGGTAAAGTATTCACTTACCAATGCAGGAGACACAAGAAATGAGCATTCGATCCCTGGGTAAAGAAGATCCCTGGAGTAGGAAATGGCAGCCAGCTGCAGTATTCCTGCCTGAAAACTTCCATGGACAGAGCAGCCTGGTGGGCTACAGTCCATGGGCTTGCAAAAAGTCAGACATGACTGACCAACCAAACACATTTTGTTAATATATTAATATAATATAATACACTGTATTCTCTTCTCCTATTGCAGGTTGTTTGCAGATTGGGGTTATTAAATTAAGCTCTCATAAACATTTTGGATAAGTCTTTTCTAGACATATGTTTTCATTTATCTTGGGTAAAATATCTATGAATGAATTTGCTAAATCATAGGGGAGATATATAATTTTCTAAGAAATGGCCAAACCATTTTTCCAAAGCATTTGTATCACTGCATTCCCACCAGCAGTATATGAGGGTTCTGGTGGCATTCCATCCTAGTCAACATTTGGTGTTACTGTTTAAATTTTAGCCATTCTAGTAGATATGTAATGGTATTTCATTATGGCTTTAATTTGCTTTTACTTGATGACTAAGGATGTTAAGCTTTTTCTCAAGCTCATTGCCCATTTATATACTTCTTTTGTGAATTATTTGTTCAAGTCTTTTGTCTGTTTTTATAACTTTTAAAAAATTATTAATTTACAAGGATTATTTTATATTATGGACATGCATCTTTTGTCAGATATAGGTACTGTGAATAATGTCTCTCAGTTGGCGGTTTGCCTTTTTCTTTTCTTAACAGGCTTGTTTTTGTTTAATGACTAGAGCTTTTTAATTTTTATAAAGTCTGATTTTTTTTTTTTTTCTTTTGGGTTTATTTTTTTATTTTTTCTAAGAAATCTCAGCCATACTGAAGTTTGAATACATTCTTCTTTTTCTTAAAGAAGATTAATAGTATTGACTTTAGTCAATAGTATTACATGTCCATGATTCATCTTGAAATAATTTTTGTGTTTGATGAGGAAAGTATTGGATTTTTTCCTCCATTTGCTGCATAAAATTTTCTTTGTTAAGTTGTTGGCATGCATTTTTTACAAATGAATTGATCCAAATGTACAAATGTATAGATTTATTTCTGGATTATCTAATTCTTTACTATTGATCTATTTTTATATCCTTAGGCCAATACTATACTGTATTGACTGCTGTAGCTTTACAGTAAATCAGAAATCAGATAGTTTAAGACTTTCAAGTTTTCTTTTATAATATTATTTTATTGTCTAGGTCTTTGCATTTTTATATACATTTTAGAATAAAAATTTCAATTTGTAAAAATCTTATGTAACTTTTATTGAATTATGCTTGTAAAGGAATTTATCCATGTCCTCTAAGTCATGGGATCTATGATCTTTTTAACATCGTCAAAATCTGTTGCTCTCTTCCATTCCAGTGTTTCTTTGTATTTATCCTGCTTTAGGTTAGCTGGGCTTTAGAGGTCTATAGGTTGATATTTTCATCAAATTTGAGACATTTTGACGATTATTTCTTGAAATATTTTTTTTGATGTATTCTCTCTACACTCTCCTTTGGGAACTTCGATCACATGAATACTAGAGAGTTTGTATTACTGCACTTGCTATTGAGGCACTTTTCCTTTTTTCAAGTTTCCCCCTGAATTATTAAGATTGTATCACTTCTACTGATCTATCTCAAGTTTATTGATTCTTGCTCTGCCATCTCTAATATATCGTCATTAAATAAATTTTATTTATGTATTATAATATTCACTTTTAGAATTCAAATTTTTTTCTCTTTTTAATTATTATAGCTATCTTTTCCTTTATATCCTTGAATGTATTCATAATAACTGTTTTATAGTCCTTATTTGCTACTTCCAATGACTGGATCAGGTACTGACTTATTTTTCTATAAATTACAGATCAAATTTCCCTACTTCTTCACATATTTAACAATTTTTAAATATACACTGAGCATTTAAAAAAATGCATTGTAGGAAGTCTGGATTGTGTCTTTTTTTAAAGAGCGTTAAATCCTGCTTGAGGAGTTATTAAATTGCTGTTAGATTTTCTCAACTTTCCAGGCTTGGATTTTTTTTTGTTTACATTGTTAATGGCTGGTTTGTTTTCACTTTTTCTGTATCCTAGGGATTGATTCTGTGTCTAGGATTTGGTCATTACTCCTCAGTCTTGGCCTTTATGAGGTCTCAACTGAATCCCTGAGGTGCTCTCCACTCTGTGGAGTGGGAGGTCTCTCCACTCTGGCTGGATTGAAATTCCCATACCTACAGGTTCTCCATGATCTCTGTGATGCTGGTGCCCAGCAGCTGCTCTCTGCTAGACTTTGTGGAGTCTCACCTCGTGCACATGCAGTGGGAACCCCCCAAACATATGTCTCAACTTCCCCTCCTTGCAGATCCCACCTCTCTCTGCTGAAGTTGGGCAAGTGTTTTAAAGCACAGAATCAGACCAAACATGAGGTTTATTTTGTGTGATTTTCTTTCACTAAAGATCACAGTACAATGCTCCTTGATATCCAGTGCCTGAAAACTATTGCTTTATGTACATATGTATTGTAAGTTGTTATCATTCCTTGAAGTAGGAAGGTAAGTTTGTACTAGTTACTCCATCGTGACCAGAGCCAGACTTGCTTTCAGTCTCTTGACATTGCTGCTGTGTGACCTTGAGCAAGTTAATTCATCTTCTGTGTTTCCATTTGTTTATTTATAAATGAGGCTCATAATACTTAGACCATAAGTTCAGTGATAACAGCTATGCCATTTATTTTTCTTATTTCTGAACCTTTAATAACTAACACAGTGCACTCAACACACATTCATTATTTAACTGTATTCACGCATTCATTCATTCAAGAAACGTTACTAAGTGAATACATGCTTCACAGAAATGTTTTTAAGAATAAATTCAATCATTTATGTAATGTAATCAGTACCAAACTTGGCTCAGAATAAAAATCCAGGACATTATAGGTATTTAAAAGGTGTACTGACTGAAATTAATTATATTTCTAGGTCCTAGAGTTTACAGATATTCTACTTAAGAAAAAAATCAGTAGGATTTTAGGGGAAAAAAGCATGACCATGCCTCATTTAGAATTTCACTAGTTTACAAATGCCACTATTAATCTAAAAAGGCATGGAGTCAGCCCATCTTCACTGTTGATCCTGTATATGGAGCATCATAAGCTCTGTGCTCCCAGTGTGTTAAGCACCGCGTTGATGGCTGACTGGCTGGTTGACCAGTAGGTATTAGGACTCTTGCCCTGCTAGGGTGAACAGGCTGGCTGAGCTTAGTTGGCTGAATCCCTGCAGCACTCCCCAAGGATGGAGTCACTGCCCACACTGATGAGTCTCTGCACTCCAATAACTTGCAAACAAGCCACGATTTCTGGCCCAGCGTGAACTACAACTGCAGTGGGGAAGCTGGGAGGGCAGGAAGCAGGAGGAAGCTGGATTTATGAAGCTCCACGGTAATGTTCAAGGCTCTGTGCTCCAGCAGTGCAATGACCACCTGATTAACAGTTCCTTTTCTGCATTCTGCTTTATTTTCCAAAGTGCTTTCTGCATCTGTGACCCCATTTGACCCTCACAACATCCCCCAATTGGATAAAGGGTATTATTACATGTCTACATTTTAAAGATATGGAAACAGAGCGAGAGAGAGATAATATGATTTAGCCAAGGCCCCATAGTGAGAAAATGTGAGAGCTGGGTTTGGAATCCTGCTGGCAGAGGGTAAGTATTTTTTCCATGATTTAGAAATGACGGTTTTCCATCTCTTTAGCCAAATGGTGGTCATTTCAGCATGCGTTTGGAAAGTGGATGGACGATTGGGATCCAGCAGTTCCTTCTGTCTCCGTACAGAGTCTTAGCGCTTCAGAGCTCAACGAGACCTCATATACACATAGTCCCAGTCACCTTACTCTGTGATGCTGACATGGAATCTCAGGATGTTTCAGCCACTCAGTCAAGCTCAACAGCAAGTTCTGAGGATGACCTGATACACCATTACTCATCTTTCCCTCATACCATGCTGTTTTTGCAAAAGCCTCTCTGGCCTCCGGCTTCACAGAATCAAACAAAACAGGACAATGACAGCTTTGGGACTTGGGTAGAGCTCTGGCCCTGACTCCACTCAGAGGCCATGGGTCAGTTTGATGGGTCGCCATCAAAGAGAGCCTTTATGAAGACGGTGCTTTGAGACACCCAGTCAGTGCGTTTTTGTTAGTTTCTCCAAACTTAAGCTGAGTCAAGCTGTATTGATTAAAACCGGTTGGGAAATGAATTCCTGAGGCTGATCTATAAAGAAATTCAATCTGGAGATGGAGCGAACTGTCGTCAGGATTCCTTATTAGGCACTTCGCACCAGGGGCTAAATAAAGCAAACAAACAGATACGTAACACAAAGGGCACACTTTTTCAGGGGATGAAAATGACACTGTGGTTGGGGAATATCACATCTAATACCATAGGAACTGACCATTTCTTAATAACCAACAAATCGATCCCTCCCTAACAATGCTTCCAAGAAGCGAGAATAAGAAGGGACTATATTAACAAAGAGGGATGGAAATGAAATTAAGTCCCTAACCCAGCCTTTTCAGTATCTCTAAGATAGGAGGGTGATCCTGTCAGAAACTGCATTCTACAAAGAATCCAGAATGGTTGCCTCATTTAGTTAGGAGGAGAAAAGCGTGTGGGGAGAGAGGGAGTCTTCTGGGTAGGGGAGTATAGCAAAGAGATCGAACCTTCTGTTTCAAAAGTTGCTTAGCAAAAGCAATTTTAATTGCTGCCTTTGTTATAACAGATTAAAGGTAGTTATGTCCTGGTGTACCTCACTTTAAGCAATCAATGTGTTCCTGAATAGTTATGTGCAAATCAAATTTTGTAAATCAAATCCAATTTTAAATGCCCTCAGAGAGCTTGTTCTTTCCAGGAAATTTTTGGTGAATTCTTTGGTAAGACCTAAGACAATCCTCTTAATTTATTGGGTTGGTAGCTTTAATTTCTTTTAGATGATGATAAATGTTATTCCCTCTCCCATATTCTGAAGAGGGGACTGAAAATAGAATGGAAATAAAATGACTTAATGATGCGATATAGTAACTGATGGTATCTCCTATGGTAGGTTAATTTAGTAAATGGTGAGCTTACCTCTTGTATTTTCTATGAATAATGACTAGTATTTAACATCGGGACAATGAGACTGTAAGAAAAAATCAAAAAGGATTACTTGGAAGGAGTTTTAAGAAATATCTAATCCAACCTTCAAAACTGATTTCTCTTTGCAGTATTCCAGAATAATGACTGTTTAGGCTCCACTTGAATACTGTTAGAATGAGCTGTGATATTCATTGATAAATTTATTCATTAAATATTTATTGAGCATTAACTATATGGGGGACAGGAAGAAAACTAGATATTGGCACCCACCTTCTTTAGAACTTAATTCACCTGGGAAGGCAGATATTCACTAAACAGTAACACAGTAATTGATACATTATTTGATAGACATTATGAAGATTAAATATAGGATGCTATGAAAGTGGTCAGGGAAAACTGACCCAAGGAAATTGCATTTCATCTAAGACCCAGAAGATGAATAGGTGCTGAGACGAAGAAGAGCCAGCAGAGGACGCCATGTGTGGGATTGACACTATATGTGGGACTGTGGTTTGAGATAGTTATTCTGGCTGCTGTGTGAAAAGTGGACTGGATCAGGGCAAAGATAGGAACAAATAGACCCACAGTCAGGGTAAAAGATGCTGGTGACTTAGGCCAAGATGCTAAATGTGGGGCTGGAGACAAACAGATTGTCCTGAAAAATTATTGGGAATATGCTCAGTAGGACAGAGTGATTGTCTGTATATGGAGGTGCATGCATGCTTAGTCGCTAAGTCATGTCTGACTTTGCGACCCCATGGACTGTAGCCCACCAGGCTCCTCTGTCCATGGGATTTCCCAGGCAAGAAAACTGGAGTGGGTTGCTATTTCCTTTTCCATGGTATATGGGAGTATGTGAAAGCAAAGAGTCAAGGATGATCTTGGCATATCTGAGTTGGGCAAATGGAAAGACAGTTATCCCGTCTACTGATATTGAGAGCATTAGCAGGAGAAGAGATTAGGGACAAGAGATTTGGTGCAAATAATTCTGGGCATGTTAAGTTAGAGGTGCCATCAATGGAAATGTCCAGCAGGCAGTTTAGTAACTGAGTCTGGGACTTGACTTTCATGACTGTGGCACCCTGTAAGCACCTTGCAGCAAGGCCAGCACACAGCAGCCCCCCACGACTGGCTGGGGGTTCAGGACACGGTTCCAATCTCTGGAGAAACAAAGTCCTAGACTGATAAACCAGGCCAGCAGCCAAAACTATAACTGGAACATAAGACCTAGACCTAGGCAGGAATTAAATGGGGAGTGTGGGGACCCAGGACATAGGAATGCAGGCGGGTTCAAGTATTAGTGTTCCTACTCAATATTTATGATTTGGGTCATTGAGGTAATAAAAGTAGTAGCCAGGAGACTTTTTTTTTTTTAATGTGGACCATTTTTAAAGTCTTTATTGAATTTATTACAACATTGCTTCTATTCTGCGCTTTGGTTTATGACCCCAAGGAATGTAGAATCCCAACTCCCTGACAAGGGATCAAACCCACATTCCCTACACTGGGAAGCAGACTACTAGACCACTAATTGTCAAACTGCTGGTCCCAACTTCTGGACCTCTAGGGAAGTCCCCAGGAGACTCTTTTGACCTCTGATGCCAACCAGCATTGTGATAAGAGGCAATATGCTCTCTGCTGCTGCTGCTAAGTCGCTTCAGTCGTGTCCGACTCTGTGCGACCCCATAGCCAGCAGCCCACCAGGCTCCACCGTCCCTGGGATTCTCCAGGCAAGAACACTAGAGTGGGTTGCCATTTCCTTCTCCAATGCATGAAAGTGAAAAATGAAAGTGAAGTCTCTCAGTCGTGTCCGACTCTTTACGACCCCATGGACTGCAGCCTACCAGGCTCCCCCATCCCTGGGATTTTCCAGGCAAGAGTACTGCAGTGGGTTGCCATTGCCTTCTCCAATATGCTCTCTAACTCATCAGTAATAAGCTTCACAAAATGTTTAAACCCCGTTTGGTCACCATAGAGAAGTGTGGACCATACCAGGCAGGTGCAACATTTGACTGAAATTCTCATATATTGGTGCCTCTGTCTGGAGACATGAGAACGGTGAGATAGGACTGAATTCTGTCTTGTTTATCATCTGCTCAAATTCAGCTGTTTATGTCTTGATACATCTTCGGATAACCTTATCTCCTTCCTCTGGGTTCTTGATATAGCAAAATTCAAGTCAACAGCTCATCAGAAAGGAACCTTGGTATATTGGTCCATGTCTTCCAGTTGCATATGACAGAGCCCCACCTAAAACAAGTTTAAGCATTTGACTGGAGTCAGGAATAGACCCATTGACACAAGCCAGGCACATGAGGGAAGTAGTCCATGGCCACTGTTGGAGAAAAGCAGGCAGAGACTAGCAGCCCGATGCTACTTGCCAGAAGAAACAGGGAACCAGCATCTCAGCGTCCCAGAAATGCAGTTCCTTTTGTGCTTTGGAAGGCCCCATAGGCCAGTTGTGATTGTCCTCTGCACACGGTTCTCCATGAAGGATGCAAAGAATGATATCCCTCGTAGAGAAGCCGGCACTAAAGTCAAGTTCCTCTATGTGTCGTGTCTCCCTCTTCCTTTCTGCCGCTTGTCTTCTTTCACATCTTACCAGAGCTATTTCTGTCTATGGGGAGTTAGCAGGAAGATCACATATTGCACAGAGAGCGGGGTGTTAAATTTATGCAAAGGCAAGGAATGTGTTATGGCAAAAATTATTTATTGCATGGCGTCTCCCTTGAGGGTTAGTCTCTTGTGAGAGTTTTAAGGACAGCAGCTCTATATTTGTCGCATGGCAGAGCCACACTCCTGCCTGCCTCCTGCTGTCGGTGCCAAAAGCATTTATGTAAAGTCGTGATGCAAAGCTGCCACCTTTAGGAGGCACAAAATGGCCCAACACAGAGCGTCTTGCCTTGTAGCCATTTGTGTTCTGAGAGGGGTGAGTCTGCTGCCAGTGAGAAGGAGGAAGGAGCAGAAAGTGCTGGATGTCCTGGAATTGGGCCATATCATGGCAAGACAGCTTGTTTAGCTAGCAGGACCATTTATGTAGCTCAGGGCATTTTAGAGACGCCATGCTGTGGTTCAGCGTCAAGAATCCATCAGATCTAAAGCTGGATCCTGTTTCTGCCATTTACTAGCTATGGATCTCAGGAGGAGTTAGCTGGCATCTCTGAGCCTTCATCTTCTTGCCTATAAAATAGGGACATTAATAGGCATTTGCATTGTGTTGTGTGGAGTAAGTGAAATAAAATGTATGTTCAATGGTAAGTGCTACCAGTTTTCTCCTTTAAAAAAATTAAAAAAAAATTTTTTTTGTTTAGTTTTTGCTTTTTATTTTTTGGCGTGTGGGATCTTAGTCCCCCTAACCAGGGATCAAAACCACACCCCCTGCATTGGAAGGAAGTCTTAACCACTGGACCACCAGGGGATTCCTTCTCCTTTCTTTTTATGAAATTAAGTGTCAGTTCAGTATTTTTCTGAGAGGCTTTATTCCCTGAATCTCACAGGTGGTGTTCTCTAGTATAAAAATGACAAATGCTTGCAAAGCCTAGCACAGCTTCCTTATTTTCTTTTAGCAGACACTGCTTATTGATTATGCCTCGCTTTGCTGAGAACCCCTCAGGGTCCTTCTGAACATAACCCTCAAGGGTCATTTATTAAAAAATAAAAAAAAGTCAGAGTTAACATAGAAAGTAAAATATTTTTTCCATCTGTGATCCAGAGCTTGTCCATAAATGACTTTGTTGATTATTGCACCCAGTATGCACAGATGGTTTGTAATGTACATTAAATGTGCAAATGGACCTCCAGGTGCGTGGAGGACATGGTGCTTCTGAGAGATGTGCCAACATATTCTTATTCTTGCTTCAAATGTTGAATCATAGAATTTCTATGTCACCTTTGGACATTTGTGCCCCACAGCATATGTTCTTGAGACTAGAGAGGTGTCAGCACTTCCTCAGCTTCTCATACATATCTAGAGAGTAGAGATAACAGGGAGGCAACATGTACATCAGAGGTTAAGAGCAGAGCTTCAGAGTCAGACAGTCCCTGCCACATACCAGCTATGTAAATTTGGTTAAGTGAGTCAAACTTTCCAAGCTTCGATTTCCCCATCTGTATTTTTGTAAATGAGTATCAGTAATACCTGTCCCCAAGGCTTGTGAGGATTAAAAGAGATAATGCTGGTAAAGAGTGGAGCCGAGGTTCAGGTTTATATTCACCGGTCATTATCATCATCATTATTAATATTAACTGAAATATATTCAGGAGAGCCCAAGATGTTCAAAACCATGTCATAAAAGAACAGAAAAAGAATGGGAAATTGAAGAAGCTGGGGAAGACCAGGAACAGATGGTCTGTATACTGCACAGTGGAATACTATTCACCAATCAACAATCTACACATCTATGCTACAACAGAGATGACCCTCACTGTGATATTTGACTTTTAATAAGAAATATGTGTTTGGTCATCATCTCCTGGCACAGAGCTACTAAAACCATTGGAATTTCCTGTGATAAGAACAGTAAAGATATCTTCTGTTGTGTTATTATGGTGACTTGTGGAAAGCCCTTAGGTAACCTAAGTAGTTGGGGGTGGGGGGATGGGGAGGTGGAGCTGGCTAATTAGAAGGTTAGAACTTCTTGATTAGAGGGTTGGAACTTTCAGTCACCCTTCATACCCACCCTCACCCAACCTTGGGGAAGGGAGACAGATGGAGACTGAATCAATCACCAATGGCCAATGATTTCATCAACCACATCTATGTAATAAAGCTTCCCTGAAATCCCAAATGACTGGGTTCAGAGAGCTTCAGGGTTGGTGAACACACAGAGATGTGGGGAGAATGTCACACCTGGAGAAGGCATGGGAGTTCCATGCCCTTTCCCCGTACTTTGCCCTGTGCATCTCTTCCATCTGACTGTTGTTGAGTTACATCCTTTTGTAATAAACCAGTAATCTAGTAAGTAGAATGTTTCTATGAATTCTGTTGAGTTGCTTTAGCAAATTAATTGAACACAATGAGAGGATCTAGATGGGTACATCTGATTTATAGCCAGATTTGTCAGAGACACAAGTAATAAACAGGATTTGCTAGTGGGGACTGAAGTTGGACTAAGAGGTGTCAGTCTGGAATTAAATGAACCCTTAACCTGTGGAATCTGGTGCTATCACCAGATAGGTAGTGTCAGAATTGAGTTGAGTCATATCATGGTATCATGAGAATTGCTTGCTGGGGTGGGGACCTAGTCCCCACTCCCAACATTGGAATTGATACCGGAACCTAGTCAGTTCAGTTCAGTTCAGTTCAGTCGTTCAGTCGTGTCCGACTCTTTGCGACCCCATGAATCGCAACACTCCAGGCCTCCCTGTCTATCACCAACTCCCAGAATTCACTCAGACTCACGTCCGTCGAGTCAGTGATGCCATCCAGCCATCTCATCCTCTGTCGTCCCCTTCTCCTCCTGCCCCCAATCCCTCCCAGCATCAGAGTCTTTTCCAATGAGTCAACTCTTTGCATGAGGTGGCCAAAGTACTGGAGTTTCAGCTTTATCCTCAAATTTTCTAGAAGGTCAGGTTTGACCGTATAGTTGATTGTATTATAGTTTTCAAATATTGGCTACCCTATCCATGTAAGTATCACATCTCTCAGCTTCTTTAATAATTGACTGGGCCATATGACTTACTTTGACCAATTAAACATGAAAGTGATGATTGCCATGATTAAGCTTTAAGAATCTGCATTAAAATTTCTCATTGGCCCCAACCAACATGGAGAATGCTCCTTCAGCCTGTGCCCTGAAACAACGCAGGTTAATGAGCAGAGACTGAGCCCACCTGGAGCTGTGAGCCCACCTGGAGCTGACAGGTACATGAGCAAGAAAACAACACTTGCTGTTGTGAACCATTGAAATCTAGATGTCATTTATTACTGTAGCATAAATTAACAAGGTCGAGGCATTTTCTTTTTAGTCTTATGGGGTATAGTTTCATGCCACTGGGTAGAAGATGTAACATTTCCTTTCAATAATCTTCTGTCAGTAAAATCTGTCTAAAAGTAGGGAGGACTGAGACTTCCTTGGCTGTCCGCTGGTTAAGACTTCACCTTCCAATGCAGGGGTGCAGGTTCTATCCCTGGTCAGGGAACTAAGATCCCATATGCCTCTGGCCAAAAAACCCAAACATGAAAAACAGAAGCAATATTGTAGAAAATTCAATAAAGACTAAAAATGGTCCACATTAAAAAAAAATCTTAAAAAATAAAAGTGAGAAGACTGCCTTGATTCTTAACAATGGAAAAATTCAAACAAAGTTGAATAATTACTTGTTTCCAGTATTATACAGAATTGTAGCAAAGAGACTTCTGAAGGTCAAAAGTTCTTGGTATTTGGGGAGAAATTTGCTCTAGAATCAAGCAGAAGTCTCTATGTCAGACTTAGAAAGTTTAATACACTGATATTTGCCATGCCTCTACAAAATGATATTGTATATATAATGTTTTCCAAACTTATTTCACCAGAACACCCTCCTCACTCCTACCCTACACCGTTCCCAAAAGAACATCTTATGGGACAAATGGGTTTTTGTTGTTGTTGTTTGTTTGTTGGCCACACCTCACAGCGTTTGAGATCTTAGTTCCCCGACCAGGGATGGAACATGCACCCTCTGCAGTAGGAGCTCAGAGTCTGGACCACGGCACCACCAGGGAAGCCCCAAGACAAATGCTTTCGAAACACACTTTAGGAAATGCCGGGTTGACAACTTCGTGATTGTCATTGTGTTATCCCAGATAGAGTTTGAGGTTTGTTACAACACTGAGGGTCGCATGAATTAGTCATGCTTTGAGCCTTCAAGGAGAATACCAAAGACTTGCTGGCGGCATGGGTGCTATTAATAGTTAAAACGAAGAGCTGATGCAGATTGAATCAGTTTGCATCCGACTCCACTGCTTATTGGTTATGTGCCTTGAGTAGGTTAGCTATTCCTTTTTTCTCAGAACTTAATGTTCCAAGAATTTATATCTTATCCACTCTGGAAAATTCACAGTTATATTTTTAAACATTGCCTTTCCCTCATTCTCTCTCTATTCTACTTAAATGATAGATTCTCTCATTCTGTGCAGTGGGTCTCACGCTTCCTTCAGAGGCTTTGTCTCTGGATTCCCTGTGATGCATTCTTCAGAATCATCTCTTCAGCTGTATCTAAACTGATACTTCATTTGTTCATTGGATTTTGAATTTTGGGGAACCCAGTTTTTAATGTCTTGATCTTTATCATTAATGCTTTTATCTTTCCAAGCAATTTGGCCTTTTCTAATAATATTATCTTTTTTTTTTTTTGTAATTACTAGTCTGCTTATCTGTTGGATGCTTTTAAAAATTCTGATTTTGCCGTTTCTGTGGACTGTTCTTTTCTCTCAAACTCTTGAGAGTTGCTCCCCTTGATGATTGTGATTGTTAAAACTGCTTTGTGGTGAGTCACTTCCCCATGTATTTTATACATGTTTATTGTTAAGTCAGGCCTCCCAGGAGGCTCAGTGGTAAAGAATCTGCCTGCAGTGCAGCAGATGTGGGTTCGATCCCTGGGTTGGGAAGATCCCCTGGAGTAGGAAATGACAACCCACTCCAATATTCTTGCCTGGGAAATCCCATGGACAGAAGAACTTGGGAGACTACAGACTGTGGTGTCACAAAGAATTGGACACGACAGCAACTAGACAACGATTGTTAATTCATCTTTACCAAAGATTAATTTTCCGCGTGATAGGAAGTTCATGTATTTTGGGAATGAATCAGTGTTTCTAAGCCTTTGTTTTCGCCTCTATGAAGGGGGTTCAGGTTTACCAGAACCAGGAATCATCTTTTATATTCATATTTTTCATTCAGATTTCTGAACTCTGTATCACAGCGTTCAGTTTCCAAACCCATCTGTAATGAAAGTTTAGGGGTTTTGTTTTTCACTACGTTTTTGGTTTTTTTTTAACCTTCAAAAGAGCTCTGGGTGGAGAAATGCATCTTTGTAAATTCCCAGGGTTGGTGGTTCAAGTTTTTCTAATTCTATTTTCACTAAGAATTAGTTTTTTATGGTTCCAGGTTTATGAAGTCACAGTTCCAACTTTCCACCTGTCACAGACTCCAGGCCTTATCTCCTGTGCTGTATGAGACTGAAACCCATGCCCATAAACAGGTGCACAGTTTTCTAAGGTCTAACATTATTCCCTACGCACAGTATGAGATGTTGTGCTTATCACTCTGGCTTTCAATTCTTTCTTTGTTTTTGGCACTTGGTAATTTTCTTGGCTTAAATACAAAATAAGCTACATGCATATATCTTGCTTTTTAATCTATTATATCTTTCCCATCATTTCCACTTGTAAGTTGTATATATGTAGTAGGAAGGCTTCTGGGTTACTGCACACTGTCAAGTACCTAGTCTTAGGACAATGTATATACACATATCTGTCTCATCCTCTATAAATCTAATGTAATAGCATCTACTTCATTGGTCAATATGAAGATACAATACTTAATGAAAGTAACACCCTCAACATAGTGTCGGCCATATAGTGAATGCTCAATAAATGTAGGGCATTATTATTGTTATTACAGAAACAAGACATATACATTTCGAAAAATAATTATAAATATGTCACAGAACCTTAGAAAGGGATAATCATTTGTATGTCCCTTCAGCAAACATTTCCGAGCCCTTTACAGACACAGTCGGCTTCTGGGAAAAGTCATTAATAGAGCTTGAAATTGCCCATCTGCCCTAGGCCCATTGGATCGAGGGTTTCAAGTGAGAGGGAGACAAAGCAAGTCCATTTCATGACCTCTCAACAGTACCCTCGTGGGCATAAAGCTCTTCTAAAGAAAGTGACTGTGGTGTTTGGCCTTATCTCATGACCTGACTGTGTGGGGAGAGAGGCACTTGAGAGTCGGCGTTCTGCTAGGTCATCCTACCCACCACACGGGGACTTGACAGGTCACCTTTGCAAGCAGGATGCGCGTGGTATAATGGCTGTGATAATAAGCTAACTACCCTTCTTTGAGTCCTTCCCATGGGCCAGGCTGTGTTCCAAGCCCTTTCCATACATTTCCCGTTCGATCTTTATAAGGAGTTAAGTGCCGTTACGATGATGCCTGTCTAAAGCTGAGGAAGGTAATTGCAGGGTTGCAGCCCTGTACCTGGCTGAAACATGAAGGAGCTGGCTCACCCTGCTTAGGAGCATCATAATGGCTGATACTGGGGGTGGGCAGTAAAAAGAAGCAGGAGCAAGTGGTGTAGTGGGGCGATAACTGACTCCAACATGGTGTCAGTGTTAGTCCAGAAAGCACAGCAGAGCAAAAGAAAAGGTGAATTAACTTAGACGGAGTGCTTGCTGGAAATAATACAGTTTGCATACATGCTGTCTGCTTAAAACGCATTTTCTAATTTAACTCCCTAGATTCTATGAGGCAGAGATGTCTATCCCATTTTGTTGCTGTTGTTCAGTTGCTGAGTCATGTCTAACTCTTTGTGACCCCATGATCTGCAGCATGCCAGGCTCTTCTGTCCTCCACTCTCTCCCTGAATTTGCTCAAAATCATGTCCATTGAATCAGTGATGCCATCTAACTACCTCATCCTCTACTACCCGCTTCTTCCTTTGCCTTCAGTCTTTCCCAGCATCATGGTCTTCTCCAATGAGTCAGATCTTTGTCTCAGGTTGCCTACATATTAGAGCTTCAGCATTAGTCTCTCCAATGAATATTCAGGATTGATTTTCTTTAGGATTGTTTGGTTTGATCTCCTTGCTGTCCGAGGGACTCTCAAGAGTCTTCTCCAGCACCACAATTTGAAAGCATCAATTCTTCAGCACTCAGCTTCTTTATGGTTCAACGCTCACATCTGTACATAACTTCTGGAAAAACTATCCGGCTCTTTGTCAGCTAAGTGATGTCTCTGCTTTTTAATATTCCATCTAGGTTATACATGGATAATTGATTTCTCAGGCAGGTAACTTGCCCCTGACTACCATCTACTAAGTAGTACTTGGGTGTCCTGACTCAAGCCTACAAAACATATCCCCCTCTCCAAGCCCGCAACCTCTGAGACTCTGAAGAGGTGGGACATGCATTTGTATCTATTTCAATGCCCAAGAGGAGTATGTGTGATATACCAACTGTCTGCCAGAAAAAAGAGAGACTTGAGGGATTTGGGGCTTAGGGATTATGTTAGGAAAAAATATAGAAATATAAAGAAGGAATATAAATATAATAATATGGTAGTAAAGAAGCAAAGGTAAACCGACGAGGACTGATGTTTGCCATGATAGGCCCTGGAGTCATGAAGGCAAGAAGGCTTTCATTTCCATTGAGAAGAAAATCCAAACCCTCATCTGGGGTATTGGGAGCTGAGTTTCCCAGAATTCTCTTTGTTCTGAGGTTCTGGTTTAGAGTTGGCCAAGAGAGAAAGTCATCCTACTCTCAGAAGGATGTCACGGTCACATATGGCAACGAACAGGCACAGAGAAAGCCAGCGGCTCCCACCCACCCACACGCTCCTTGGCGGCCAGCTCATCATCTCAGCTGCTGACCACCACCCAGGCACTGGCTGTGCCTCCGTGATAGCAGTTATACCCATGCAACTGCCCCCTGGAGACAACAGCTCCCAAAGACCACTCCTGAGCACCCACACCATTTCGGGAGGCCAACGTGCTTGTGGTTGTGGGTTTCCTGCAAGCTCTGACACCCCCACCTTGTCTGTGCTTCAGCAATGTATCTATGATCCTTCAACTCCCTCCCTCTAGATACCCACTTCCCCGCACCTCCTACATGTGTGGAAAGTCTAACTCCTATAATAAATCTCTTATTTTTGTGCTACTTGCAGGGGTTCTATATCCCCAACTGAAACCTGGAAGGTACACCTGGCCCACAAGGGCTCAGCCTGCCTCTCCAGCCTCTCTCTGAGCCATCTTCCTCATGCTCCTTCTAATCCACTCTCTCTAGAATATGCCGTGTTCTTCACCAGCTTAAAGTTTTTCCTGTTGATGTCTTTTTTGAGCATTCCTTAGGTTTTACCCATTGAGAACAAGAAGATAACAGGATTTGGCAAAAGAAGGAATATTCCCTTTCACCCTTCTGATCTCAGCCCAAATGCTGCATCCTCCTGAGACCCTTCTTAACCACCTCGGTTAGGAAAGTGTCTCAGGTTTCCTCTCACAGCACTCCATCTCTTGCATGTCCCTTACGTCCGTCTGTGCATTCTTCAGCTGATGTGTGTGCTTTTACACTGTTTCCCTGCACCAGAATGTGAGATGTGCGTTCAGTTCAGTCACTCAGTCGTATCCGACTCTTTGCGACCCCATGAATTGCAACACGCCAGGCCTCCCTGTCCATCACCAACTCCTGGAGTTCACTCAGACTCACGTCCTTCGAGTCAGTGATGCCATCCAGCCATCTCATCCTCTGTCGTCCCCTTCTCCTCCTGCCCCCAATCCCTCCCAGCATCAGAGTCTTTTCCAGTGAGTCAACTCTTCGCATGAGGTGGCCAAAGTACTGGAGTTTCAGCTTTAGCATCATTCCCTCCAAAGAAATCCCAGGGCTGATCTCCTTCAGAATGGACTGGTTGGATCTCCTTGCAGTCCAAGGGACTCTCAAGAGTCTTCTCCAACACCACAGCTCAAAAGCATCAATTCTTCGGCGCTCAGCCTTCTTAGCAGTCCAACTCTCACATCCATACATGACCACAGGAAAAACCATAGTCTTGACTAGACAGACCTTTGTTGGCAAAGTAATGTCTCTGCTTTTGAATATGCTATCTAGGTTGGTCATAGTGTAGGCATATGCTATTCACTCTCGTATGTGTGACCAGCACAGTGTCTGACACACAGTAGGGTTCTCAAAAATGTTTGTTGTACACATAAATGAATTAGCAGACCTGGCCCACTGTGCTAGCTTCTAGTATCACATCACATTGTGTTGGTCGTGAGGATGATGTTGGTACTGAGGGTGGGACAGGAGGGCAGAACTGGGTCAAATTGTTCTTCACTTTTCTACCTGTGGTTTTCATAACATGAGTTCTCAAAACAGAAAAAAAAGGGGGAAGGGGGATGGTTTGCTGAGAAAAGTAAAGGATTTAGGAGCAAAAGAGCTGGATGACAGAGGCAAGATGGATTTGAAGGACCTGGTAATGTTTGGCAGGGAAAAGAGAGGATCCAGGCAACCTGGATACTGTGGGAGGAAATGCAAAAAGGATGAGAATTTCCAGGGATCCTGTAGAAAAGGGAATTGGTGAAAGACAAACATCTACCAGGGGACATATATTTTTTCTTAATTTTGCTCCGGGTCGTGCTATGTAAATTTTCTCCATTCCATAATTGTCAGTGAATCCACATTGCTCACTAATGCTTTGGTGTCAGTGGATCCTTTAGGGGAATTGAACAGCTGTTGAAGTCTGCAGCCAGGTGGGTAATGAGATAAATGCAGAGACAGTACATGGCCGGTGGCCTTGAAGGCTGAGCTTCACCCTCAGACTTATGGTTGACACTCCATAATCCTATGTATTGAGGAGAAGGTTGGAGAAATCTCACAGTGACACACACAGAGGCTTCTACTCTTAAAACATACCAAAGAAACCAAATTAATGAATGTTATCCAATGCTTTTCCAGTCTTAGCATCCTAGTGAGTCTGAATCTCGGAGGTGGAAGAAGCTTGAGAACTGAAAGTCATCAGATCCCAAGAGTAGGAGTAAGAACCAAAGACTCTCTTTACTTAACGATGTTGTTAGAGCCTAGAACTTCTCGGTGGTCCTCCTCAGACTGATGTTTCCTGGAGAGTATAAATGCAAACTAGAAATAATGTGTATTCTTATAAGCCAGCTGCCATGTGAAAAGCTTGGTCTGGATTCCTGACTGATGAAAGACCATCTGGTGAGAAGGAGATGCCTGGCAGAGCTGAAGCGAGGCTCACAGCTAATAGCCAGCACCAAGGGTCCAGACATGTGCGTGAGGCCATCTTGGATGCTCCAGCCCGACAAGCTGCCCAGCTGACACCATGTGCAACAGAGTTGAACCATCTCTGCTAAGCCTGGCCTGAACTCCTGACCCACAGTGTGGGCAAAAACATGACTGGTGTTTTAAGTTACTGGAACAAACAAACGAAAAATGACATTGATACTACAGCACATACTGCAAGGTCAAACATGCTTTTTCCCCAGCATCTTTTGTTGTTCATGAGTTCCTTCATGTTGACTTGTTTGACTGTCTTTTACCTCTTGCTCTGGGAGAGGAGGCCTGGAAATTTACTGGAAATCGAGTATTCTGTTCAGTCAGGACCCAGTTAATCAACCATTTATAGATTCCTTCTGATAATGAGTTTGGGAAAATTGAAACAACAGAAGACCAACTCGAGAGAGTTGACCTAGATTATAGAACCAGCTGCTGGCCAGGGTCTCTCCCCTTTTCTCTAGAGGATAATTAGCACTCAAAGTTGTGAAGAGCTCTTCATACAAGGATGCTAGGCAAGAACATTCCTCAAGACACCACGAAAAAGGCAGTCTCCAAGGAAGTCCAATTAAAAATGTGTTTGGTTGTAAAAGCAGCCAAGTTTTAGTCATTCAGATGCCTGTCAGCACCTGTGGACTCTGTCTTCACACCATATTCTTCATCAGAAAGATTTCCCTGGACATTAAGGACTTTGAGTTAAGGTGACCTTCAGGTGCAAATATGTTAAGATAAATGGTTTCTAGTGAGGACATCTGAGGCATCAATAATAAGGCTGAAGGAATCATATGAATGTGCTGTTAATATAGTGAGAGGAAAATTCAAGGAAATCTGTTTGTCATAGAATGAAGAAGCTTGCTTGCACTGGAAGGAATTTGGGGTGCTGCTGACTCTGGGGTGCCCAGGTCAGCTCAGGTGTGCTTCCTTGGAGCGCAGCATTGAGAAAGCACCAACTAGACTTGGTGGAAAGGAGTACTTTGATAGGATGACAATGCCTATCTTTGCAACAAGATGACAAATGTAGGAACCCACTCTATTCATCTACCATATTTTATCTTGTACCAACTCTTTACAATTAGGCAATGCCTCATGGAAAAGCTCAGCATCCCACATGCTGAATGTCCTGTGGGAAATTAGTGGAAGGGCCAGGATTTGCCTCCTTGATTAGTTTGTACTAGTTTTTCCCACTCATATTTGGCATGGGGTTCAGATTTGTAACCCTATATTTGCCTGTTACACTGAGATCGACGTCCTTTGCTTTGATTTATGGCACATTTTAGGGATTTTGGCTCAGAATTTCCCCTCAAGTCCTGGAACTCAAGAAAGATGGATTGTTTTTGTTCAGTTGCTAAGTCATGTCTGACTCTTTGCAACCCAGCATGGACTGCAGCATGCCAGGCTTCCCTGTCCTTCACTATCCTTCGGAGTTTGCTCAAACTCATGTCCATTGAGTAAATGATGCTATCCAACCATCTCATATTCTGTTGCCCCCTTCTCCTCCTGTCCTCAATCTTTCCCAGCATCAGGGTCTTTTCCAGTGAGTTGGCTCTTTGCATCAGGTGGCCAGAGTATCAGAACTTCAGCCTCAGCATCAATCCTTCCAGTGAATATTCAAGGTTGATTTCCTTTAGGGTTGACTGGTTTGATCTCCTTGCTGTCCAAGGGACTCAGAAGTTTTTTCCAGATTGCCCTATGTCCAACCTTAATTAGCATCTTGCTTGGCCAGAACCTCACTAGGTTTTTGAAAAGGAACCAATACAGTATACTAATGCATATATATGGAATTTAGAAAGATGGTAACAATAACCCTGTGTATGAGACAGCAAAAGAGACACTGATGTATAGAACAGTCTTATGGACTCTGTGGGAGAGGGAGAGGGTGGGAAGATTTGGGAGAATGGCATTGAAACATGTAAAATATCATGTATGAAACGAGATGCCAGTCCAGGTTCGATGCACGATACTGGATGCTTGGGGCTAGTGCACTGGGACGACCCAGAGGGATGGTATGGGGAGGGAGGAGGGAGGAGGGCTCAGGAGGGGGAACACATGTATACCTGTGGCGGATTCATTTTGATATTTGGCAAAACTAATACAATTATGTAAAGTTTAAAAATAAAATAAAATTTTTAAAAAAAGGAAATAAATAAATAAAATGATCCAAACCATGGAAAAAAAAAAAAAAGAAAAGGAAATTTGGGCAAGTCTCTGTTTGAAGCTGTTTCACATATTATCTTTAGATTTAGTAGTTTTGGAAACATCCTTTATGCTCTGAGTGCAGGTCTGGATTTTGGGGCTCCTGTCTCTAGATGTATTTGATATGTCACCTGTGATGGGTTCCAAGACTCAAAAATACTGTGGGTTGCACGGCTTCAGTCCAAGTGCTCAGTTTCCCCTCCCCTAAGAGATGGGCTCGGCTACTGTCCATCCCCATGTGGAAGGACCAGACGAGAGCATGAAGACACTGAAGCAGCATCTGATCTCTCAGAGACTCCATCCAGCGTTTGGAGAAGAACATGTTCTTGCCGCTTTTCCAGTCTGACTCTAAAACGACCAAGCAGATCCAGTTGATGTTCTACCTCTGGGCTATTGACTCACTCTCAACCTGTGGGAACCTGGTTCTCATTATAGATGGAAATACTCTGACTGAGGTCACCTCCAGCTGCTGACCTGACAGCGTCTTAGGAGAAGAGCACCTCTCCTTTCACTCCATGCCTTCCGCTTGCCTGCCTGGTCTCTGACAGTCATTAAAGCTCTTATAACTACTGTCCTTCACAAACACACACACATGCATGCAACTGCACACACATGTGCACTCATCTGGTGTGTCTGTGTATATTGGGTATTGCTAACAGAGAACAGTAAAGCTAGAGACTCCCTAGAATAAAGTACCCCAGTCAGTCTCTAGCTCATTACTCTGATTTATTCTGAGTGTTTGCCACTGGGGTTTGTGAGCATTGTGACAGGGAGCATTAGGACAGTGCCTGGCAGATGGTGAGTGAGCAGTGCCTGTCAGCTGGCATCAACCAGATAAAGACAGCAGAGCTCCTGGGGGTGGGGATGGAACCACAAGCCTCCTAACTTCCTTCCTTGCCACACATCTGAGGCACCTTATTAGCTTAAACATCCCAACTGAATCAAAACAGCTCAGTTAAGAAAAGAAGCTGAGACCCAGGAGCTCTGTTATTTGGCCCAAGTCACACACCTGCAATAAAGCCAGAACTAGGTCCAGGTTGTCTGAACTCCATCTGGGTCCTCATCCCGCATGTCTACCAACTTCACTTCTCCTAAAGACTGAAGTGTAGTTAATGCAGACTAAGGTTCATCTACCATTAACTATTCTGGAATTAACAGTTAATAATTATGCTCATAGATGTGATATTAATGTGGAGTTACTAACTGTATTAGCAATTGAGATAAGAGTCATGAATTAAATATTTATGGTGATTCAAATGATCATAGTAACAGGATGGAGACTGAGATCAGCCAGAAAGTCTGCTTTTCTCAAAGCATTTCTTCTTATCAGATAGAGAGAAGAGAGGGTTTTGTGGTCACAGAAGTTTGGAAAATATACTAACTCCCTCCTGGAAATTCACCACACTCAGGAGCATATTAAAAGGCTCTGAGAAATGCTGCAGGAGAGGAATCTGTTTCTATGATTTTATTTGCCCACCAAACTGTCTTGAGAGATATTACCTGTTAAAACTCATTGAAAGTGTTTGTGAAACAAACCGCAGTAAATGTAGCTATGAGCCCGACTAGGTACATAAGCACAGGCCATCTGGGCTTTCCGGGTCCCCTGCAGCTGTGGGCTTTAACCTGCAGAGTTTACTTTATCCTAAATAGAACATAGCAGGACTTCCCTCACAGTCCAGTGGTTAAGAATCTGCCTTGCTTGTATATTTTTGAGATTAGTTGTTTGTCGGTTGCTTCATTTGCTATTATTTTATCCCATTCTGAAGGCTGTCTTTTCACCTTGCTAATAGTTTCCTTTGATGTGCAGAAGCTTTTAAGGTTAATTAGGTCCCATTTGTTTATTTTTGCTTTTATTTCCAATATTCTGGGAGGTGGGTCATAGAGGATCCTGCTGTGATATATGTCGGAGAGTGTTTTGCCTATGTTCTCCTCTAGGAGTTTTATAGTTTCTGGTCTTACGTTTAGATCTTTAATCCATTTTGAGTTTATTTTTGTGTATGGTGTTAGAAGGTGGTCTAGTTTCATTCTTTTACAAGTGGTTGACCAGATTTCCCAGCACCACTTATTAAAGAGATTGTCTTTAATCCATTGTATATTCTTGCCTCCTTTGTCAAAGATAAGGTGTCCATATGTGCATGGATTTATCTCTGGGCTTTCTATTTTATTCCATTGATCAATATTTCTGTCTTTGTGCCAGTACCATACTGTCTTGATAACTGTGGCTTTGTAGTAGAGCCTGAAGTCAGGTAGGTTGATTCCTCCAGTTCCATTCTTCTTTCTCAAGATCGCTTTGGCTATTCGAGGTTTTTTGTATTTCCATACAAATTGTGAAATTATTTGTTCTAGCTCTGTGAAGAATACTGTTGGTAGCTTGATAGGGATTGCATTGAATCTATAAATTGCTTTGGGTAGTATACTCATTTTCACTATATTGATTCTTCCAATCCATGAACATGAACGACCCAATCAAAAAATGGGCCAAAGAACTAAATAGACATTTCTCCAAAGAAGACATACAGATGGCTAACAAACACATGAAAAGATGCTCAACATCACTCATTATCAGAGAAATGCAAATCAAAACCACTATGAGGTACCATTTCACACCAGTCAGAATGGCTGCGATCCAAAAGTCTACAAATAATAAATGCTGGAGAGGGTGTGGAGAAAAGGGAACCCTCTTACACTGTTGGTGGGAATGCAAACTAGTACAGCCACTATGGAGAACAGTGTGGAGATTCCTTTAAAAACTGGAAATAGAACTGCCTTATGATCCAGCAATCCCACTGCTGGGCATACACACTGAGGAAACCAGAAGGGAAAGAGACACGTGTACCCCAATGTTCATCGCAGCACTGTTTATAATAGCCAGGACATGGAAGCAACCTAGATGTCCATCAGCAGATGAATGGATAAGAAAGCAGTGGTACA
This sequence comes from Bos javanicus, assembly GCF_032452875.1. NCBI lineage: Eukaryota > Metazoa > Chordata > Mammalia > Artiodactyla > Bovidae > Bos > Bos javanicus. The sequence goes on from NC_083881.1 coordinate 6,552,408, forward strand.
TATACACAATGGAGTATTACTCAGCCATTAAAAAGAATACATTTGAATCAGTTCTAATGAGGTGGATGAAACTGGAGCCTATTATACAGAGTGAAGTAAGCCAGAAGGAAAAACATAAATACAGTATACTAACGCATATATATGGAATTTAGAAAGATGGTAACAATAACCCGGTGTACGAGACAGCAAAAGAGACACTGATGTATAGAACAGTCTTATGGACTCTGTGGGAGAGGGAGAGGGTGGGAAGATTTGGGAGAATGGCATTGAAACATGTAAAATATCATGTAAGAAACGAGTTGCCAGTCCAGGTTCGATGCATGATACTGGATGCTTGGGGCTAGTGCGCTGGGACGACCCAGAGGGATGGTATGGGGAAGGAGGAGGGAGGAGGGTTCAGGATGGGGAACACATGTATACCTGTGGCGGATTCATTTTGATATTTGGCAAAACTAATACAATTATGTAAAGTTTAAAAATAAAATAAAATTAGAAGAAAAAAAAAAAAAAAGAATCTGCCTTGCAACGCAAGGGATACCAGTCCGATCCCTGGTCCAGGACGATTCCATACCCCTGAAGCAACTAAGCCCGTGCACCACACCTACCGACCCAGCACTCTAGAGCCCATGAACCACAGCTGCTGAGCACACGCGCTGCGACTGCTGAAGCCCATGCACCCTGAGCCTGTGCTCCGCAACAAGAGGAGCCACTGCAGTGAGAAGCCCCGCACGCTGAGTGAAGAGTAGACCCTGCTCGCTGCAACTAGGGAAAGCACGCATGCAGTGGTGAAGCCCCACCACAGCCAAAAAATTAATATTACTTTATTAATATTTAAAGAATTAAAGAGAACATTGCAGAGAAAGAGGTGGGCTCTGTATAGCCTGGGGTCTTTGCCTGTTTCCTCTGCTTCAGCCAGAGAGGTTCAGCTTTTCTGTGGTTTGGATATTGATACTGTGCATAAAATAGCCATCTGCTTATTCAGCAGATAATGCCCAGCATGTGCCAGCCACGTCTGATGCACTTAGGATAAATCACTGACCAGAAACAATGGAGATTCTGACTTCACAGAACTTGGCAGAGAAAGAGGAGACAATAGATAATAAATGTGATAAGCAAGAAAATTACAGAGTATGTTCAAGGATGATCAGTACTATGGGGGAAAAAAGAAAAAATAGAGTAAGGGGGACTGGATGTGCAGGGGGCTGCAGGGGTGTCATTTGAAGTAGGGATCAAGGCCAGCCTCACTAAGAAGGTGATACTTGGACAGAGAATTGGAAGAGATAAGAGAGTAAGCCCTGCACACATCTGAAGGAAGAGCATCCAGAGAGAACAGCCAATGCAAAGGCCCTGAGGCCAAATGGAGAGCTGAGGAGAGAGTGCCAGAGATGTAATAGAGAAGCCAGAAAGGGCTGTGATCAGGGATGGGTGTGCTTATGCTCTGATGGGCACTCAAGGGCACAGAAGTAAATAAACATGTAGAAGAGACCAGGTTGGACTATTTATTGTAACTTGTGATGTACCCATCAGAATCTAATCAATAAAACAGAAATGACTTGCTTATATTTCAGAGAGAGAATTTAATGTGGGACATTAATTAAATAAGTAAAGTAGCACAGTCACGTCTGACTCTTTGCAACCCCATGGATTGTAGCCTACCAGGCTCCTCAGCCCATGGAATTTTCCAGGCAAGAGTACTGGAGTGGGTTGCCATTTCCTTCTCCAGGGGACCTTCCCAACCCAGGGATTGAACCTGGGTCTCCTGCATTGCAGGCAGATGCTTTACCGTCTGAGCCACCAGGGAAGCCCTCTTCATTAATTACACAATTGATAGGAAAATTGGGGGAAACAGGGCCAATGATCAGTAATACCAGCAGACACGCCCAGCCCTCCGCTGGAGGGACGGAGGAAGCAGTGGAATGGTGCATGGGGGCTGGGCTCACATGCCAGAACCTGAAGCCCGAAAGAGCTAGATGGACAGAGGAGATGCAGTCTTGGCCAGAGACACTGCTTGAAGCTCCCTCCTTCCTTCTGCCTTTCATTCTCCTGTTAAGACTCTGCCTGGAAAATACCACCTGCAGAGATGAGCCCTTCTCCAAATAGCTACCCTAGGAATGGCTTGTGGTGTCACAAACTACCCCACAGTTCTGTGACTTAAGACACAACCATTTTTTTAAACTTTTAATTTTGTATTTGGGTGTGGCACTAGTGGTAAAGAACCCACCTGCCAACGAGGGAGCCATAAGAGATGCAGATTCAATCCCTGGGTTGGGAAGATCCCCTGGAGAAGCGCATGGCAACCCACTCCAGTACTTCTGCCTGGAGAATCCCATGGACAGAAGAGCCAGGCAGGCTACAGGCATGGATTTGTGAAGAGTAGCACATGGCTGAAGCAACTTAGCATGCACATAGCCAATTAACAATGTTGTGATAGTTTCGGGAGGACAGAAAGGGACTTGGCCATACATATACATGTATCCATTCTCCCCCAAACTCTTCTCCCATTCAAGCTGCCACAGAAAATTGAGCAGAGTCCCCTGTGCTATATAATCGGTCCTTGTTGGTGATCCATTTAAAATAAAGCAGTGTGTATAAGACACAACCATTTCATTTGCTCAGTTTACTATACTTTGGGCAGAGCTCACCCAGGACTGTCTGTTGCTGCTCCAGCAGACCTTGGGAGGACAACTTAGAGCTGGCGGGTCCACTTCTGAGATGGCTCTTTCATGTGGCTGGACATTGGCTGGGAGCTCAACTCACACTGTCTGTAAACTGAACCACATAGCTTCCTGCCTTTGCTCTCCAGACTAAATAGTAATCTTTGTGGTCTGTGGTCCTCCTCCACCTAGATGTCTGGCAGGTGGAAATAATAATGGAGGCTCTTAAATTTGGATGTTGAAGAGATTGGGTGGGGCTTAGGGCCAGCCGTCTAGTCTTTCAGAATCCTGGTCTGCCCATCCATAACAGCAAACCGGCCATGAACAAACCTCCCTTACAAACTGATTCTGAGACTGAACGAGATCAGGACCAGCACTGAGCAAATGACTGCTCTCTTGGTCTGTCTCCCCAGCTAGCAATACCAACCAGAATAAACAGAGGACAACCAGGTTCTTCTCAAAGAAAGCTTCCTTGCTTTAAACTCTTGAACAATGAAGAGAAGAAACAAGAGACCAGGTTGGCAGGAAAGGATGGATGCAAGAAGAAAGGAATCAGCCTGTCCGTTTTAGCTCCGTGGACTGAGTTAAACTGGCCTATCAATTTCAGTGTCCCCCAGGTTAATCTGTAATGGAAAGAACACTGGCTTTGGGCTGGAAGGACCAGAAGTCAAGCCTCAGCTCTGTACTAGAATGAGAATAAGTTGGGTGACCCTTAGGCAAGGCTCTGTATGACCTTGACTTTCCATACTTAGACCTATGGATATTTCTTCCTCCCTCTTAGGTTTCTGTGCAAATTGAACTAGGTAATTATATATTTTCAAGCGTTCTGCAAAGCCAGATAAAAATGGAATGGATTAATTATAATTTCTATAACTATCACCGTTGCCATTTTAGACTCTGATTTCAATCCCTTCTTCCTTTGTCTTCTGGGATGCTCCCTACTTTGCCCAGAAAACTCATTCATTAGACGTGGGAGGATAATTCCCACACGAGAAAAAGATACACGGCTTCCAGATCAGATAAGTGGAAATGTTTAAATTTTTCATCTATTCCCTTGTCTGCTTTTTGGTCAATAGCTTATTCTGACAACTTCATTACCTCCTAATTACTCCAGGTTCCTTTGCTCATTTTCTGTGTGTGATAAAAACCCTCCCAAGAAAGGGATTTGACACTAGAAGTCACTTGACTCCTGACGGACAACCAGACTGCCCCTGCTCCCTTGAATGTGGTTTTCTTTCTCTTTGTTGGAAATATTTGCAAAAGCCCTTCTAGTGCCTTGCGTGATGGTCCTCTTCTGCACACTTTACCTGCCACTGGAAGATGTGAGCGATAAGACACATTGTCTTCTTTCTCTCGTCAGAGCTGATTTATCCTCTGCCTATAAATCTTTGAGCAGCCTTCAAGAAGCTGTATCAGATGTGCCTTAATCTTTGTATTACTCATTTCTTAAAGGAATTTTAATCTATTGGGCTTTAATTATACGTCCCTCAGAAAGTGCCAGCCTTTTCTTAGCAAGGCACTTTATTCTTGGGATTTGATAATCACTCTCACTTTCTCATTGGAGAAGGCAATGGCACCCCACTCCAGTACTCTGGCCTGGAAAATCCCATGGACAGAGGAGCCTGGTGGGCTACAGTTCATGGGGTCGCTGAGTCAGACATGACTGAGATACTTCACTTTCACTTTTCACTTTCATGCATTGGAGAAGGAAACGGCAACCCACTCCAGTGTTCTTGCCTGGAGAATCCCAGGGACAGAGGAGCCTATTGGGCTGCTATCTATGGGGTCGCACAGAGTCAGACACGACTGAAGCGACTTAGCAGCAGCAGCAGCTCACTTTCTCATGAGGCTATACTTAGAAAATTGGAGGAGGAAGGGGGCTTTGAGGTCACCCAGCCTCCTGTGATGCCCAAAGCTGGCAGCTTGTATTAATCCCAGGGCTTTTTATTAAAAGTACAGATTCCCAGACAACTCTCATCTGAGTGGAGCTCTATCAAGTGTATGCTTAAGGTGCTACACAGGTGATTCTAGTGAACAGGCAGCTGAAGGAACCATGAGTCTAGTCCATGGATTTCAAATCAGAGATGACTTCAGGGTGGAAGGAAAGAGCAAAGAGTTTGGAATTTGGGGGATGGGATGCGGGGTCAAGTTTTGTAGCCTATTCATACCAGTGGAGCATCCTAGGGCAAGTTCCTGATTCTCTGTGGCCTGAATTTCCTAACGTGTAAAGTGGGGATCATGGCGCTACTTGTTGTTGTTTTGTTTAGTCAGTAAGTCATGCCCAACTCTTCTGTGACCCCATAGACTGCAGCCCACCAGACTCCTCTGTCCATGGGATTTCCCAGGCAAGAATACTGGAGTGGGGTGCCATTTCCTTCTCCAGGGGATCTTCCCAACCCAAGGATAAAACCCACATCTCCTGCATTGTCAGGCAGGTTCTTTACCACTGAGCCACCTGGGAAGCCCTTCATGGTGCTATAGTTCTGATGCTTAAAATATAAAAACATGTAGAGGTGTCTAGCGTAGTGTTGATCCCTTCCCAGTGGGAATTTGATCCCTTCCTCTTCTCCCGTGTGCTGTGTGCTTAGTCACTCAGTCGTGTCCGACTCTTTGCAACCCTATGGACTATACCCAGTAGGCTCCTCTGTCCATGGGATTCTCCAGGCAAAAATACTGTAGTGGGTTGCCATGCCCTCCTCCAGGGATTCTTCCCAACCCAGGAATTGAACCCAGGTCTCTTGCAGTGCAAGTGGATTCTTTACTGTCTGAGCCATCAGGGTCTCTGTTATTTCCAATTTTGCACAGTTTAACTAAAATTATGTTTTTATGATTACCAATGTTTCCTTGGTGATCATTTATGTAGCCCCTAATTTAATCCTCACAACATCACTATGAGGACAGTACTATTATTATCTCCAATTTACATATAAGAAAAAATATATATAGTTAAGTTATGCAAAACTCCACAACTCAAGTGGTGGTGTTGGAATCTGAATACAGAGCACCTGGCTCCAAAGCCCATACCCTCAAAGGTCCCATCTGGCCCATGAAGCTTCTACTGACTTCCTTCCCTACTTGGCTGGACCGGGACTAGGGAGTGGCAAGCAGGGCGCTGAAGAGACTCCATTTAAGAAGGCTCTCACTCTCACTGAACGATCTGCCCTTGCAAAGCCCCAAGAGTAAGGGTCTCCTTAAATTTTGCTCCCTAAGGTTCTATCCGTATTCTCTTTGGTCAGACCCTAGTGGGAGGGCCTTCCAACCAGAGAAGAATAAATAACTGAAAAGTGAAGAAAAGGGCATTGCTGGCCTCTTCTGCTATCTTCCCATCCAAAGGGACATGGCACTGGGGCATTTATTCCCTGACATGCAGAAGGGCCTGAGAAGGCTGAAGGAAGAACAGGTCCCCATGAGTTACAAGGAATATCTGAGCTCTGGCCTCCACTCCCACCCCCTATAACACACACACACACACACACACACACACACACACACACACACTTTGGACCAAGTTCGAGCACTTTGGTTAGCTTGAAGCTAATGACCCTTCCCCAGATGATTCTCAAAGCTGGCTAGAGAATGGAAGGGAAACTGAGGCAGGATGGCCTTTAGCTGGGAGCCAATGGATTTGCCACAGGGAGAGCAGAACTATGAGTGGGGTCGAGAGGGCAGGACAGTCTTGACTTTAGATTTCCTCCCTCAGCATGATCCAGGGCATCACTTTGAATCTTTCTAATAACCTTGTCAGAATGCCATTCATAGTATTTTACAGGTGGTAAAAACTGAGGGTTAAGAGGGAAGGTCTGTTCAGAACTAGAAGACAAGAGGTAGAAAATGAGTATTAAGTAATGAGTATTAAGTACTATAACTTAAAAATGTTCACAACCTAAAAGTTGAGAGTTATGTTTTATTCAGTGGGAATTTTTAGGACATCAAGCCCAGGAGACAGCGTCTCAAGTGCCCCGCCGAGAGAACTGCTCCCCAGGAGGTGAGAGGAGGAGCCAGGTTATATACAAGTGTTGCAACAAAGGGCAGGTAGTCTGAACTTCAAAAGATGATTGTTAATTACAGAAAGCCAGATATCTCCAGTTAAGGAATTTAGCACTTAACTAATTATGGGGATATGCAAGAGTCTGGGCTCACTGAAATCATTCCTTTGATATGCACCTCAGCTCTTGGGGGCCAGGATGCTGTGTTTTCACATCCTGAGTTCCCTCGGGGCTCACCAGCTCACCGTCTGTGGTGGTTGTAATTGCTGGCAACTAGGACACCTTTGTTTATTGATATGGCAGGAAATATTCCATTTCTCAATACCTACCCCAAGCCATATTACTTGTGCTATTTAATGTTATTTAAATAGTTTAATGGGGAGGGAGGAGGGAGGAGGGTTCAGGATGGGGAACACATGTATACCTGTGGCGGATTCATTTTGATATTTGGCAAAACTAATACAATTATGTAAAGTTTAAAAATAAAATTTAAAAAAAAAAAAAGAAAAAAAATAGTTTAAAGTTATCACAGGCAGGCATGTGATACTGACTGTTGTGAATACAGAGAGGGCATGTGGGTTTGATGAGTGATGTCATCTGGGTTTGATTCGTGATGTCTGCCATGGCCTTGGAGGGAAGCGTGAGCATGCATGCCATCCGTACACCACAGTCTTTCCAGGAAACTAACCCCACACCATGGATCAGGAGGAAGTAGATCCAGAAGGTGGGACACCACGTCTTCTGAAAGCAAACTCCACACCTCTGTCACCATCTCACATCCCACATTGTTTTCATGAGTGCTTACTGTGAACTTCTTCCCGGGCATTTCTGTAGCTGCAGTGCCTATAGCAACAAAGATGCACTTACTCTGAATTCATTTGCTACACTGACACCCGAATTGACACATTTACCTGAACTGACTGCATAGTGAAGATGACAGGAATTTTGCCCCTTTACACAGATGGAGGACCAAGGCAGAATGTCAGAGCTAGTCAGCAGAGAAACTGGGATTCAGATCTGGAACTGTGATCTCCGCATGGTATTCTCAGCACTAACGCCTGTGGAGGGAAGAGGGGTAAGAGGGAGGAAGCAGTGACAGTTGTTCTGGGAGGAGGCCGTGAAGAGAAGAAATTGCCGCAGGTCTGTTTGTTCACACCTCCCTCTAAATCAGGGCTGTGTGTCTCAGCACAGAAACAATGAAATAAACTGCCTCTGGCAGCCCCAGGGTTGGGTATCAGTGTGAGGAGGCCGGCTTGCTGCGGTGCTTGGTGTTCTGCTTCAGGGGCAGGGTAGGAGGAACAGGCAAAGAGCCTCTGAATTGGAAAGAGAGGCCAGCCTGAGACATGGACTCAGGGGCTAAACTAGCCTTTTCAAAGAAGCTGATTCCTTTTCAGCCTATTCTCCAAATTCCTCCATCCTCCCTCCTGCTTTCTGATCTTTGACCCTAAATAACCATTTAACTCCACAAGGAGAGAAACTCAAGATGCCAGCATCCCTGAGAGGCTGGGAATTATCAGCCAACTTCATACTAAAGTGTAAATGACTGATAGAAAGAACTCACATCTGAACTCTTCAAATACTATTTGGAGAACAGTCTGTGCAGAGCACTGTGCTTGTACCTGTCATGGATAAGTTCTACATCCCTAGGAGATTTTCAAACATAGGGAGCAGGCAGTGGATACATTCTCTTCTCTGTACCCTCACATCCCTTTGTATTGGGTTGTAAAAATCTCCTATTTCATTCTTTGAGCACTTACTCTGTGGCCTTTGCAGTGGAGATGCATAAGGCGAGACTCTTCTCTACCTGGAGCTCACAATCTTCCCTGGGACATGGCAAAGGAAAAAGAGCATCGTAGTCCAGTGTGAGAGATCAGCTAAGTAAAGGACACAGTAAGAGACTGGGAGGGGAAGGCAAACCTTCCTGAGAAGGCGTGACGGGCTTAAGAGGGGAAGAGACTCCTAATCGAGATGGAAAGGACAAAGGCAAGCCTGGATAGAGACAAAGAGAGGCAACATCAGAGCTTGAGAGTGGCTCATGGGAAGATAATAAGCTGTCTTTAAAAAAATAAAGAAATGATGGTTTTGTGTGTGTGTGTGTGTCTGTGCCCACAGACTATAAAATTGAAGAAAACCTAACAAGAAGCAAGATTGGTGAAGTAGATAAGCGCATGATGGGAACCATGAGTCTAGCTAAGAAGTTTGAACTTAGAGGTCAGGAGGAGCCACTATGGGCTTTTAAGCAGAGAAATGAAAAGACAAATGTGAGTTTCACTCTGCCTGATGAGAGGAGAGCAGCTGGGAGTGTGGCAGACCAGATTATGGCTCCCAGCTCTTCCCTTTCTCCCAGTGTTTATGATTATGTATCAACACCCTTTGCTATGCTATTTTGCAGTGAGGTTTCTTAACCTCAATGATATTTGCCGTTTGTATTGGGTCATTCTTTGTGGTGGGGGCTGGCCAGGGTATTGTAGGATGTTGAGCAGCATACTACCCACTTTCGGTTGTTGTTTCTTATCTCAACTGTGTCTGACTCTTTTGAGACCCCATGGACTGTAGCCCGCCAGGCTCCTCTGTCTGTAGGATTTCCCAGGCAAGAATACTGGAGTGGGTTGCCATTTCTTTCTCCAACTGTAAGGCTTTTAGCAGCATCCTACCCTCTAGTTTCCAGTAAAATCACTGCCACATCCCCCTGCCTCCATCCCACCTGTGAGAACCAAGAATATCTCAGAGTAACCCTGGAGGGGAAAACAACTCACCCTGCTCCCCTAGTTGAGTACTGCCATTCTAAAAAAGATGGAATATACAGCTCTGGCCAACTGATCATTTGCTTGGGCTAGAGGAATGCGAGCAGTTGGTATATATGCTGTAGCCAACCAGCAGCTTTAAATGAGCTTTCATGTCTCAATGAACTCTTCTGGCATCATAAGATCATGCCCCAAGTAATCTCTTTCAGCCTGGATTCTGGAATTAAGACATTTGCAGCTGACCTGGACCAACCTGAAGCCTGGAGTCAGTCAAGTCTAACTGAGCCTAGCTGAGATCAGGTAAAACAATGCCAGCCTGAAACGCATGAGCCTGAAATAAAAGGCTGCTTTATAGGATTTCCCTGGTGGTTCAGTGGTTAAGATTCCATGCTTCCAATGCAGGGGGCACGGGATAGATCCCTGGTCGGGGAACTAAGATTCCACATGCCTTATGTTGTGGGCAAAAAATAATAATATATATGTGTGTGTTTGTGTGTATATATATATATATATAATAAATAATTAAAAAATACTGACTAGTAGAACTAATAGCATTACTTATTACGCAGCTTTACTATAGCAGAACGCCTGGCTATTACGAGTAAAAGCTAGATGCAGGGAGATCAGTGTAGATTTGTTTAGAGCCAGTTCACTGTAAATTGCTCTTCCTGGGTAGATGGAAATGGGATGGGGGTAAGGGTGGGACCTGGGGTGGCTGGGCAGAGGTGAAAGTTTCATCATTCTCGTAGCTTCGGATTGAATGAACTAGCTCCCCACCATTAGCTCATGCAGCCACATGACCCTGGGCAAGTCACCCCATCTCTTTAGGGCCTTCTTTTTCCATCAGGAAAAGGAAGCATCTGGTTTCACTGATGCCTACAGTGGCCTCAAGCTCTGGTCTCAAGTACAGCAGTGTTAAGTTAACTAGAGGTGCCTGCCCTGCCTGACCAGACATTGCCATAGGACTGTCACCACCCAGCTGTGGTCCAGTGATTGAGAAGCTCCCCCTGCAGCTCAGTTAGGAACTGGATGTTTTGAGCTCTTGACATGAAAGAATCGAGGAGTTTTCTTGAGAACTCCCTGAGACAGTACCTATGGCTAACTCAACTGGACTCGTGTAATCCAACTCTCTCTGGACTGACCGGGAGGAGGGAGGAGATCTGACTTTTAGCCCAGGCCCTGTTCTCTCATAGTTGCATGATCCCATGCCACGACTGGAAGACCTCTTCAGGAGCTTCCAACCCTACTATTCAGCGAATCTAAGAAAGCTCTCATTTGCTTCTCCAGTGGACTCTAGGTATTTGCCATCCCTGCACCCTACTGTTTTCAATCATTGCTGGCACTGGCCCTTCTAGCCACTCATTCCTCATTTCCGTATGGTAAGGAAAGCCACCACTTTCCTTATTTCTTCCACCATGATTTAGTCCTAGCAATCATTCCTCTCCTGGGACAATAGCAATATTGTAAATAATTACCCAACTCCCACGATTGAAACCCCTAGTTCACCCACCATGCAAAAGACTAAGTGATGTTTTGAACATGTGAACCAGAATGCGTTACTTCCTTAATTAAAATCCCATTGCATTTGTAAGAAAATGGAGATTCAGGGCCTCATCCCACCGAGCACCCCACGCTCTGCCACACCTCCACGCACTCCTTGGCACCATCCTCCTGTCGCTCCAGCCGCAATGGACTTCCTCTTGCTCAGACACAGAAAACTCTTTCCAGCCTTTGCCTGGACACATTGCTTCCAATGATACCTCCTCTGACAATTCCCAGTTGCCAGTCTGGAGAGGCCACTCTTTGATTCTCCCTCAACGCACCATTTTTGTTTCTTCCTTGTACAAAACAAATGTTACAGTGACACCTGTGTTTCGGGGTTATTTGAGTAGTGTCTGTATTGGAAGCTACTTGGAGGTCATATTCCTGTAGGTCTTGTTCGTTGCTATATTCCTGATGCTTAAGGCCAACCCTAACACCTAGTAGGGACGGAGTGTTAAATGAGTGATGGGATGAATGAAGAAGTAAGAGTTGGCCACCTGTAAGACGAGGGGAACTGTGTTCCTGGCAGAGGGGAAAAGATGGGCAGAGGCATGGAGGCATCAAATAATAGTTCTTCTCTCTCTAGGATCAGTTGGACTCCAGCGTTCCTTAATTGCCTTGGGATCTTAGATGACCACAGCTGGATGTGGCTGTGGAAAATGCCCCCTTTGAATTCTCCAGATTCTTAGTGGGGAAATTGGACTTCCAAGAGGGTGAATCCCCAGGCCAGCTCCAAGCCTGGCCTCCTCATCCTTGGCATAGGCTTTCCCATTGGCCTTACCACCCTGAGGAAGTAGGAAAGAAAACTTGCTACCTGGAGGTGCCCTCTCTGGAAACTCACCCAGCAACAGAGAAGAAATAGTTTCAGAAACCAATTTTTTGTCTGCGAGAGGAAAACAATAAAGACATTAAGAGGGAAATAAACTTGAGGGTCGAGTGGCTGGCTAAGAGAAAATTAAGAAAAAACCACTGAATGATGGCAAGAAAAAAGAAAAAGGACCATGTAGGCACTTGAAAGAGTAGGTGAGGAAAGTATAAGGCAGAGTAAGACAAGATGCTGTATATTCAAGAATTCCAGGGATCAACATGTACACACTGCTGTATTTAAAATAGATAACCAGCAAGAACCTACTGTATAGCACAGGGAACTCTGCTCAGTACTCTATAATAAACTAAATGGTAAAAAGAATTTGAAAAATAATAGATACGTGTATGTGTGTGTGTGTATATATATATATATATATATATATACAAACTGGGCTTCCTAGGTAACGCTAGTGATAAAGAACCCACCTGCCAATGCAGGAGATGTAAGAGACATGTGTTCGATCCCTGGGTCAGGAAGATCCCCTGGAGAAGGACCTGGCAACCCAGTCCAGTGTTCTTTCCTGGAGAATCCCGTGGACAGAGAAACCTGGTGGGCCACAGTCCATGGTGTCGCAAAGAGTCAGACACGATTGAAGCGACTTAGCACACAAATATAAAACTGAATCACTTGTACACCTGAAACTAAAACGACATTGTTACTCAACTGTGTCCAATATAAAATAAAAATTAAAAAAATGAATTCCTGTAGCTGTGGTCAAGTCAGTCTCCTCATATATCACCCATGACTCCCCATTGCTTGGAAGACAAAATGAGAGAATCGTGGTATATGAGTTAAAAGCCTGTCTGATGGGTGCCTATCTCAACCATCCTTAATTGTAAAATAATGTTTTTGAACTACCTAATATATATATAATTGTTGTAGAGAATAAAAAATATATGGTTGTTATAGAGAAATACCAATACTGCTGAAGTAAATTTAAAAATTGTTCAACCCACTCCCTTGCCCAAAAGTAACTGCTGCTAACAGTCCAGTGAGATTCTTTACAGGAATGTCAATGTATTTACAAATATTAGGTTTTTAAAATGGTATCCAGCAGTTGCACTATTCAAATTGTTCTCTGATTTACTTTTTTACATAATAATAAATATTTAGTGATTCTTCGAACTCAGTAAACAGGGATCTAGATTATTCTTTGCAAATGGTTGAATACAGTTTTATGAAGAGGAGGTACACATGATAATTTATGTGATTCTTCTCCTTTTAATTAACAGCTAGGATGTCTTCAAAACTTCACCATTAGACTGCTGAAATGAGTATTCTTATAAAAAGAAAAGTATGCCCTTGGGTGTTCTGTCTATAGGAGATACCTATAAATGGAATTGCATATGCACTTCTAATTTTAGCAACTTCATTGACAGTGAAAAAATAAAAATTAATCATCATTGAGTACTCACTATGTGCCAGGCACAGCTCGCAGCATTTTCCACGGATTGTTATATTTAATTTCACATAACTCTAAATATAGATATAGATGAGGAAAGCAGGGTACAGAGATGAAGTAACTTGTCTGAAGTCACACAAAACTGGATGGAGTGCTGGGTGGTCTGACTTCAGAGCCCATGTTCCTAACCAGTTTCAATTTTTTGTCATTTAATGAAAATATCCATTTTCCAGCAACTTAAATAACATTGGATTTAATTAACTATATAGATACATTCACTAACAGTATAAATTTTACCTTTTTAATTTCAGTGTGCATTCCCTTGATATTTTATGGGATTGAAAATGTTTCATATATTTATTAGCCTTTATATGTCTTGTATTAATGGTCCTTTTATATTCTGTTCCTATATTTCTATGAAAAATTTTAATGATTGGTTATAAAGAGGTCTTTATATATTCTGATTATTAGTCATTTCTTACAAATATTGTGATATTTTTCTTATTCTGCATTTTTTAATTTGCTATGTGTGTCTCATAGAAAAAGAAATGAAAAATGTATTATGATCAAGTATGTCCATCTTTGGGTCCATGGCTTCGCAGTATCAGACACAAATTAGCAACTGAACAACAACGAAAACAGCAACAAATATCAGTCTTTGTCTTATGGTGTCAAAACTTTTGAATCTTTAAATGGTCAATTTTCCCAACCTAAGGTAATAAAACTATTCCTCTATATTTATTATAATGTTTCCAAAATTTTGTTTTTAAAACATATCTTTAATACATCTTGGTATTATTTCCATGTATGGTGTGAGTCAGAGAGAGAATTTTTTCAATAGTTATTCAGCTGTCTAAACTCTGTGTCCTGAATTGTTACTCCTTTTATGTCAGATATGAAATGAAACATCATAAATTTTCAAATACCACAGTTTGCATTCTGACCTCTTTTTTCTGTTTTTTAAATTGATTTGTCTCATCTTTGGACAATGCCAGGCTTTGAGAGAAAAATTAATGTTCCTATCCCTAGAATATAATTTTATTTCTGATACAATGAGTTGATCTTATTATATTTCACATTCAAAATACACATAGGTATTCTTACTAATGTTCTCTGAAGAGGAATTTTAGAATCGGCTTATTGAGTTCTGTTTTTAAAAATGAGATTTCAATTCTGTCTCTATTTTACAAAGGGGGACTAAGAGCAGAGCAAAGAAGGCATTTATTCAAGGTCACATGTGTGTAAACGATATGCAAATAATTCATCTGTAGGGTAGCTGATGCCCTGGCTCTGGATCGAAGTCTTACCACTTTCTGCCCACCTGAGAGGTGCAGAGTCAAGCTTCCACACTGGGGTCTTTCTCCATCACATGTGTTGGGTTTTAAATCCACAGAGGCTGACCAGAAGTCAATATTTTCATCTCTGATGATTTTGTAAAGACAGACTCTCTTTCTTCTCTTTACTGTGTTTGTCCTTTAACTTGGTATCAACAAGCCTGACAACATGGGGCACACAGACCACATACAGCCCACCTTCCATTGAGTTGTTCACTGCCCAGGAATAAGACCGCCCCCCCTCGCCACACAGAAACACTTATCAGACCAATTTGGGTAGTTTTGTTCCTCAAGAAACAGCACACTCCAGCCCAGCAATGACTCCCCTCGAGAGTGACATGAGTGCCCTCTGACCAGCAGCTCAATGGGAGAACCCTTGTTCTCCTGAAGCATCTCATCAGCATGACTTAGGAGTGCAGTAATTAGTCGGACCAGGGAATCCAGTCCTATTGCCTTTACATTTTAAAAATTAAATCTTGAAATAATTTTCCAGAGGAAGCCAACAGAGACATATCCCTTTATGTTAACTACCCATTGAAACAGTCCTCAGTGGTATTAATATTTCCCCAACCTCATCCACACCAATTACAGCATTTTAACCTAGAATGAATCAAAAATTGTTCGTGTGGGAGGGAGGCAGGCTCCATGGTGGGAAAGAGAAGAGACTGGAGTGAGGAAGTCCTGAGTTCCAACTTTAGCTGCTGACTGAGTGGGGTTTGGAAAGACAGTTGAAAAGAGAAAAGCATTTCAGGAAGCAATAGTGCGAGCGTGCTCCATGTGTGCTCAGTCTGCGACCCAATGGACTGTAGCTGATCCATCAGGTTCCTCTGTCTATAGAATTTTCCAGGCAAGAACACTGGAGTGGGTTGCCATTTCCTATTCCAGGAGCTCTTCCTAACCCAGGGATCAAACCCACATCACCTGTGTCTCCTGCATTGGCCCGCAGATTCTTAAACACTGAGCCACCTGGGAAGCCCATAAAACTGTGTGGAGTGATGGAATGCAAAAGCATCTGGAGAGATGGGTGAACCGCAGGAAGGGTGGGATGTCTGGAGAACAGGGCATGGCGGGGATCTGGTGGCAGGAGGTGAGGCTGTGCTTGATGCTAAAGAGATTTTATCTGGTAGCTGGTATGGTGCCATCAAATCCCCCTATACTGGAAGGTCTGCCCTGCTCCTTACTAACAGTGAAATTGAGATAACAAGACTTCTTTTGTAGAGTTGTTTTGAGGATTAGAGATGTTGTGTATAAAGGCTGTGGCACCATGTCCAGCTCAGAGATGTGCTGCTGTAGAGAGTTGCTTTTTTTAGGAAATGAATGGTCATGGGGAGTATTTATTGTGGTGTTGAAAGATCATCTTGCTGATGTTTGGAACATTGAGGAGAAATTTGTCAGAAGGGCACCCCGATAGGAGGTGATTGTGCTTTACTGGACAAGAAAGACCGAGGGGAAGGGGGCAATGCATGGGGGGAGTGGAGAAGGAGATGAGGGACCACTCAAAAGTAATTTGGAAAGCCAAAGCTACAGGGCCTGGGGTGTGTGGTAAGTGGTGGGCAGAGGACTGGGTGGGTTTAAGAAGTAGGAAGGGTTTAAGATGATGGGCAGATTTTTGCTTGGATAAAGGTTGAGAGTGATACCCCATTGAAGATAGAGAATAATAGGCAGAGGGGCAGATTTTCCATGGAAAAGATTCACTCTTAATTTAGGTTTAAGAAAAGCCAACACCAGGAAGTAAAAATACAAGTTCCCAGGTTATTTATCTGACCCTTGGTCAAAATCCAAATATACAGAGGCAGTGAATAATCATGAACGAGCAGTGGATCTTGATTTAGAAGATCAAGCATGTCATCTCTATCTAATCTTGCTGTGTAATTTTGAGGGAAAAAAAAGCTCAGCTTCTATGAGCTTCAGTTTCCTTATCTATAAAACAGAAAATGAGCATCAACCCTGCCACCTCCATCACAGTGTGATGAGACTCTCCAGAGCCACTGTCTCAAGACCTTGGTCTCATGGAAGCAACCTAGATGCCCGTGAACAGATGAATGGATAAAGAAAATGTGATACATATATGCAATGGAATATTATGAAGCCGTGAAAAGGAATGAATTCATCAGTTCCAGTGAGATGGATGATAAACTTAGAGCCTATTATACAGAGTGAATAAGTCAGAAAGAAAAAAATATATATTAATGCATATAAATGGAACCATATATATGGTTTGTGACATTGTACAGGAGGCAGGGATCAAGACTATCCCCAAAAAAGAAATGCAAAAAGGCAAAATGGTTGTCTGAGGAGGCCTTACAAAGAGCTGTGAAAAGAAGAGAAGTGAAAGACAAAGGAGAAAAGGAAAGATATACCTATTTGAATGCAGAGTTCCAAAGAAGAGCAAGGAGAGATAAGAAAGCCTTCCTTGGTGATCAATGCAAAGAAATAGAGGAAAACAACAGAATGGGAAAATCCAAGAGATTTCTTCAAGAAAATTAGAGATACAGGGAATATTTCATGCAAAGATGGGCACAATAAAGGACGGAAATGGTATGAACCTAACAGAAGCAGAAGATATTAAGAAGAGGTGGCAAGAATACACAGAAGAACTATACAAAAAGATCTTAATGACCCAGATAAACACGATGGTGTGATCACTTACCTCGAGCCAGACATCCTGGAATGCGAAGTCAAGTGGGCTTTAGGAAGCATCACTACAAACAAAGCTAGTGGAGGCAATGGAATTCCAGTTGAGCTACTTCAAATTCTAAAAGATGATGCTGTGAAAGTGTTGCACTCAATATGCCAGCAAATTTGGAAAGCTCAGCAGTGGCCACAGGACTGGAAAAGGTCAGTTTTCATTCCAATCCCAAAGAAAGGCAATGCCAAAGAATGTTCAAACTACCGCACAATTGCACTCATCTCACACTCTAGCAAAGTAATTCTCAAAATCCTCCAAGCCAGGTTTCAACAGTACATGAACTGTGAACTTCCAGATGTTCAAGCTGGATTTAGAAAAGGCAGAGGAACCAGAGATCAAATTGTCAAAATCCATTGGATCATTGAAAAAGCAAGAGTTCCAGAGAAACATCTACTTCTGATTCATTGACTCCACCAAAGCCTTTCACTGTGTGGATAACAGCAAACCGTGGAAAATTCTTAAAGAGATGGGAATACCAGACCACCTTACCTGCCTCCTGAGAAATCTGTATGCAGGTCAAGAAGCAACAGTTAGAACCAGACATGGAACAATAGACTGGTTCCAAATCGAGAAAGGAGTATGTATATTGTCACCCTGCTTATTTAACTTATATGCAAGGTATATCATGTGAAATGCTAGGCTGGATGTAGCACAAGCTGGAATCAAGATTGCTGGGAGAAATATCAATAACCTCAGATATGCAGATGACACCACCCTTATGGCAGAAAGTGAAGAAGAATTGAAGAGCCTCTTGATGAAAGTGAAAGAGGAGAGTGAAAAAGCTGGCTTAAAACTCAACATTCAGAAAACCAAGATCATGGCATCTGGTCCCATCACTTCATGGCAAATTGATGGGAAAACAATGGAAACAGTGAGAGACTTTATTCTTTTGAACTCCAAAATCACTGCAGATGGTGACTGCAGCTGTGAAATTAAAAGACACTTGCTCCTTGGAAGAAAAGCTATAACCAACCTAGACAGCATATTAAAAAGAAGAGACATTACTTTGCTGACAAAGGTCCGTCTAGTCAAAGCTGTGATTTTTCCAGTAGTCATGTATAGATGTGAGAGTTGGAGTATAAAGAAAGCTGAGTGCTGAAGAATTGATGCTTTTGAACTGTGGTGTTGGCAAAGACTCTTGAGAGAATCCCTTGGACAGCAAGGAGATCCAACCAGTCCATCCTAAAGGAAATAAGTCATAAATATTCATTGGAGGGATTGATGCTGCAGCTGAAGCGCCAATACTTTGGCCACCTGATGCAAAGAACTGACTCATTGGAAAAGACCCTGATGGGAAAGATCAAAGGCGGAAGAAGAAGGGGACGACAGAGGATGAGCTGGTTGGATGGCATCACCGACTCAATGGATGTGAGTTTGAGTAAACTCCAGGAGTTGATGATGGACAGGGAACCCTGCAGTCCATGGGGCTGCAAAGAGTCAGACACGACTGGGCGACTGAACTGAACTGATAGAATCTAGAAAAATGGTACTGATGAAGCTATTTGCAGGGCAGGAATAGAGATGCAGTTGTAGAGACTGGACTTGTGGACATAGTGGGAGAAAGAGAGAGTGGAACAAATTGAGAGAGTAGCATTGAAACATAAACATTACTATATATAAAACAGATAGCCAGTGGGCAGCTGTTGTATAACACAGGGAGCTCAACCTTGTGCTCTGTGATAACCTAGAGAGGTGGGATGGGGTGGGAGGTGGGATGAAGTTTCAAGAGGGAGGGGACGTATGTATACTTACAACTGATTCATGTTGATATGGCAGAAACCAACACAACATTGTAAAACAATTATCCTCCAATTAAAAAAAATAATAATAAAAAACCTTAGTCCCTAGTGCATCAGACCCACTCAAGGATGGGTCGGCCTTGTGATCTTGTGGGTCATGAATGAGCCTGTATTTTCAAGGGGCAGGTGTAGATTTCCAAATTGTCCTGCTTGCCTTCCTGGCAGGACTCGCTGAGAGACTCTAGAGCGGGGACAGTGTGCTCCCTGTGGGAACACACAGCAGTCCGGCCATCTGCCTGAGGCAGAAGGCAATGGAAACAGCATTCTGCCCTCTTCAGGGACTGGCACTGCGGGAAGAGGAGGAACAAGAAGATCTGTGCCCCTCAGTCCCGAGAGAAGGGCTGCTGAGCGTTTTCGCTGGGCTTTCCTGAAGCCAAGATGAGAAGGAATATGAGGATTTTAATAGGAAGGATGGAAGGAAATAAATATAGAAGCCTAGAAAGAAGCAAGAGAGGGAGAGTGGAAGGAAGGGGCTTCAGTCCATAACCTGACCTCCTCCTCCTCGTGTTTTCAGCAGTCAGGACCCAGTACTAGTAACTGTGACTTCCAAGGCCAGTCCTGGTGCCTACACCTTAATCCAGTGCTCCTGTTTGTTCTTCATGATTCCGCCCAGGTGGCATCTCTCCAAGGGGCCATTCTTAACCGTCATGGGCAGGTTAGATGGTCCCCAGATGCTCCCACAGTACTGTCTTTCCACATACTCCCTTTTTTATATAGCAATGATCTTATTACATGCCTCACTTCCTTACATGGGCTTCCCCGGTGGCTCACCCAGTGGTAAAGAACCTGCCTGCAGTGCAGGAGCAACAGGAGACACGATTCAAAGATCGTGTCTTTGGAAGATCCCCTGGAGGAGGGCATGGCAACCCATTCCAGAATTCTTGCCTGGAGAATCCCATGGACAGAGGAGCCTGACGGGCTGTGGTCCATAGAGTCACAGAGTCAGACACGACTGAAGTGACTGAGCACGCATGCACACCGTCTTCACAAGACTATGAAATCCATGTTATTACCACCACCATCCTTCATAAACACACAAGTTGGTTGGAGCTCAGAGAAATTAAGTAACTACCCTAAGGTCACAGAGCTAGGATGTGCAGATCCAAGATTTAAACCTGCCTTACCCTGGTCTCATTCCAAATCTCTTCATTTTCCCCATTTCAAACTGTTTTCTACAACAAATAGATTGCTAAAGTGCCCCCATTGGAAACATGTTTCTCTAAAGTGAACCTCAAGCTGGACACTCAAGAGTGGTCCCAAGGGTCCTGGGGCAATGGAACATTCTGCCTTTCAAAGAGAATGATCTTATAATTCACAAGTTTGCCTTTCAATTAACTGAGGACTGTGACTCTTTATTTAATGTTATTTCTACATAATCTAATTTCGGCTGCAGGTTAATGGACCCATGGGGAGTTATTGCTACTTCAGTTTCAAAAGCATTCAGCAGCATTCCCAGATTATTGGTCATTAATGGAATCACCCAGCTGTTTTGACTTTCTCCCAATCCTTTTTGAGGTGACCTTAGAGGAAAGGACAAAAACAGAGACCAAGGGACTCACTCTTAGGATAGTGGGACTCGCTGAACTCTTATCTACTTCTGCCAGCCCTGTGACCTGTGGATTCCAGGTCCTAGAAAACCAAGGCTCATCTCCAGACCCTACTTGTCCTAGACTATTATTAATGCAAATACACTTACTAAGCAGCTAGTATGCCCAATATACCACGCTAGTATGGTTGGACACATAGAGATGAGTCAAGTATGGTGTGAAGTAAGAATCCCACTCAGTTGGGATAATCACTAAAGCTGTAGCTTCCTATTAATGTGTGCAGGGTTCATGTACAGTTTCATCATGGTGCTTATTATTGCTTATTTATCCAAGTAATATGGATGGAAAATCCAACATGAATTAGGTCCCTTCTGATGGTAACTTCTGGTGAGTCCAACCTTGTAAGAGCTGATTGTCTCCTGAGGGATGCAGATAAATTAATAGGTAGTGACAATTCAAGGAGATGAGTCAGCAAAGTTGGAAGCATCAGAGATTATGAGAGCATAGAGGAGTCATTCCTGTTCAGGATCGAGGAGTCAGGTAGTCTTCCCAGAGAATCTTACGGTTTCATCAAAGTTTAGACCTGAGGGTGAACAGGTTGTTGTTCAGTTGCTCGGTCGTGTCCAACTCTTTGCAACCCCATGGACTGCAGTGTGCCAGGCTTCCCTGCCCTTTATCATCTTCCAGAGTTTGCTCAAACTCATGTCCATTGAGTCAGTGACACTATCCAACCATCTTATCCGCTGTCACCTCCTCCTCCTCCTGCCGTCAATATTTCCAAGCATCAGAGTCTTTTCCAAGTGAGTTGGCTCTTTGTGCCAGGTGAACAGAAGTCAGCCCCAAGAATCAGTAAGGAGATAGAGGTGGAGAATGTTTGGTTGGAGGATCAGTATGAGAAGAAACATAGGATGAGAAAGAAAAGGTCACAGTGGGGAAATTGCAGTGGTTAATGTGCCTTAAGTAGAGTTCAGAGTAAAGACAATAGTAAAGAGGAATGGAAAAAGCCTGTGCAGAACATAGACGTTCTACGGAAAAGTCTACGGAAGAGGTTGAATTTCGTCCTGTAGATAATGAAGAGTGTGTGGAGGTTCTCATAGGCGAGTGATGTGAATAGATTTAGATTTTTGACAAATCATCCAGCTGCCCTATGCAGATCTGATTTGGGCATTGAAAAGGGGAGTTTGGAGGAACTGGACCAGACAGTGACCAGAGCTACTGAGGAAGCACTAAAGATGAAGAGAAAGGGCACCAATGTGAAGAAAAATTTGGATTAGTGTCAACAGAAGATATGAGAAGTGAGATGAGTTTCTGTAACTTCAGATATTTGACTTTCAGAGAAATACAAGCTAGAAACTTCAGCCCACCTCAAGCCCAGATTTCCACCTTTTGTGAATGACTGACATGCAAGTTAATCAGGTTTTTCCATATTACGGAATATAAGATCAAAGCCATTCTACTCAAGATTGTATGTATTTAATACCATTTGAAGAATAAAGAGTTTGGGGATCTACTAGCACAGATGGCTTTGATTGTAGTCTACGGGGGTGATTCAGGATCCAGTAGGTCATGGAAAAATGTCCCCAAATGATGACAAGGTAAACGAACATCTTTCATTTTAATGAGTGTACAAGCTTTGTTTTCATGGATTTTTAAAATTATGCTTCATTGGTGCAATATTTAACTTGCTTTAGAAATGAAAAAAAAATCTTGGTTCCTCAAAGGCATGGTGGTGATAAAGATTGGTGGCCTGTTTCGTTGTATTCCACTTATAAAATGGCTTCACAATTGCACAGAAGCTACTGGAAGCAGAATATCTTAACAGATTTTTAAAAGTATGAAAAGTCTTCACTCTGGAGAAGACGATGTTTCACGTTTTCTGAAAATCACACCCCAGCTTTTGTACCACTAAGGTGTGAGCAGAAGTGGAAGGACACGTTGTCTGGAGGCCAACCGATGAGCTTTGAACACCTGTTTGCACCTAAGCCAGCTGCACAAGTTCGGGGAAATCACTCAGTCCTGGTGGTGTGCTGTCTTATCTGTGAAGTGAAGGTGGTGATGAGCGCCCACCTCACAGGGCAGCTGCAAGGTGTGAGTCAGAGCACTCTGTCTTCCCTGGCCCAATGCTGCATCGTCATCTGTAAGGTGACGAGCCTACATCCTACCAAGCCTACTTTCCAGGCTGCCATAAGCTCGAGGGACCCACCTGATCCTGGCTCCTGTTCAAATGCTGAATGTCTAGCGGATGGGATCTTTAAGCACTCCTGTCACCTGGCTCCTACTGGCACTCCATGGAGTTGCCAGAATTCAATCAATCAAAAGGAATTTGACTTCTGTGTTGTTCACTTGTAAAATGTAAAATGCACTATCTTTGGAAAAGGAGAAGAAAGCACTGTCAGAGTGATCTGTGGTTTGGAAAGAGGCTCTCTCTAGGTCACTTTCTGACATTGGTGTTGGGCTTCCCTGGTGACTCAGACGGTAAAGAATCTGCGCAAAATGCGGGAGATCCAGGTTTGATTTCTGGGTCAGGAAGATCCCCTGGAGAAGGAAATGGTTATACACTCCAGTATTCTTGCCTGGAGAATCCCATGGACAGAGGACCCTGGCGAGCTACAGTCCATGGGGTCACAAAGAGTCAAAGACAAGCGACTAACACTCATTTTCACACTTTACTGACATTGGTATTACCCAAACAGTAGCCTAACGAGCTCTGCCATCACACTGTCCCCCAGAGACCCCTGCACCCTAACCCTCACCCCTGGCTACTGCTCACTCCTAACCCCACCGCCCCACTCTTCTACTGCCCTGATCTGGGCCATCAGGAGTGAGTTGATAAGACGAAAACAGAGGAAAGAAATCAGAGATTGACAACTTGACTTCATCTACTTGAAATATTCTCAGAGACAGGATAGGGGGATATTTAATAGCTGATTAAAAGAAGAGGTGCCTCAATAGTATCTCTGAAGACTACAGCTGTGCCCACCCCCTCCCCTGCCCTGGTTCAACTCTTCATATCTTCTCACAAGAACCCTTTCAAGAGTATCCTAAGCTTTCTCTCTTTCCCCACAGTCCTAGGGTTTCCCTCCCACACAGGTCTGAATCTTCCACACCCGTCCCAAGCACTCCCCTTATGAAGAGTATAGGCTTTGCAGACCCAGTGGCAAATCCCAACTCTGCCATGTGGCTCCTGCAGTCCTCCCCTGACAGATTTGTTGCAAAGAGCAGTAACGATGCAGCTCAGACACAGAGCAGCCATGCAAGAAATGATAGCTCATATTATTTAAAAAGGAAAGCTCCTGACTCCTCAGCCTGGCTCTGATGGCTTTCCATGCTCAGCCTCTGACTACCTCTCAATTATCTCACTCTCCAACTCTGAACTACTGTCCAACTAGGTCAGCTGGGGGGCCCAACATGTATAAAAGGATGAACCTGAGGTTCTGAGGGACCAGAGTGGGTGGCTGCAGTGGGGCTTCCAACCATTTCATGAGCATTTCATGTGAGCATTTCTGACCAGTGGATTGTGAGAGGTGTCTGGTGTCAGGGAGATGCATAATCTTCTAGTTTTCTTTCTCCATCACAACACCATTGCTGAAATGCAACCATGAGATCCAAGAGCCCAGCTTGCTAAGTCACTGAGTGAAGGAAAACTGGCCTGGAGAGTCTCTGGGACTCTGCATGGCTAAGCACCCAATCTTTGCTGTGCTGTGCTGCTTAGATTTAGGGGCTGTTTGTTACTGTTGCATAACCTATCCTATCCTAACTAATACATAGGTGAAATATTTATTAAATAGTTATTATTCCTGACTTTACACAAGATCATTATAATAAGTGATAACAACGATACCCATGAGCACTGTTTTCATTTAGTGAACTAATGATGAAGTACTGCATCAACAGACGATTACAATACAGTATGATACGTGTGTGTGTGTGCTCTATTGTGTCTGACTCTTTGCAACCCTGTGGACTGTAGCCTGCCAGGCTCCTCTGTCCATGGGATTTTCTAGGCAAGAATACTGGTGTGGGTTGCCATTTCCTTCTCCAGAGGATCTTCTCAACCCAGGGATCAAACCTGAGTCTCCTGTATTGGCCAGCACATTCTTTACCTGAGAAGTCCAGAGTGGTATGTACTCAAATACAGTTTGCTCTAGGAGAATAGAACAAGAAAATTCAATACAGTCTGGGGTCAGGAAGACTTTCTTAAAGGAAGTAGCATCTAGTCAGAACCTAAAGAATGAATGACAGGGGATATGCTGGGTTGTTTTGAGGATTAGGTGATATGTTCATTATGAATGTCATGGTCAATAAATAATCCCATCTCTGACCTTTACTTTTCAAGTGCTTTAACCCGGATCTAGTCACTTCTTTCCAGAAAAATGTAAAAGTCTTTCCCTTTAATTATTAGCACACAAAATCCTCTTTCTACGCTGAATACCCTTTACTTGGAATTCTAGAATATCCAGACTTACTTTAGTACAGTCATCCGATATTTTTTGGGCTTCAGAGATAGTACAGACGAAGCATGAGTCATTCCATCTTGTGACTTAGGGAATGTGTCTTAGAGACTGAGTCATAAAATTATAAAGTCGTGGGACATTTGGATGGAAGACCAAAGGGAGAAAAAAAATAAAAGTTCTTCTTGGCATATGAATTATCTTGAAACAGATTTGTAATAGGATGCTGAAACTGAAGCCTCTAATAAGCACCATGAGATAACAGATGAAAATTCAAAGCCAGATCTCTGGGTAAGGAATTTGCAAAGAAAATGTCAGAGGACCTGTCCCAGAGATCGAGGACCCTCTTCCTCATTGAGAGTTTAAAGAGAGTTAAGGGAAACAGAAGGAAAATTGTCAAGGAGCTTTCTTTAGAGATACTGTTATATTGATGTATCCCAACTAAAGTGTGTCAAGAACTTTCAGTGGAATCATTCTAAGAGATTTGAAGTATGTTCCCTATATCTGAGGTCTGATTCCCAGACAGGAAATGCAGAGGGTAGAAGAGGGCTGGTAAGCTGCTTTGAGGGTAGGACTTCGGGAATCCTACTATGCAGGGACTCAGTGTTTCTGGAGCAAAAGATGTTGGTGTTCCCCATGAGACAGTGTGGGATTCTTTGCAGTGAGGGAAAGCCAGAACAGGAATATTTCAACTCACTGGGCTCCCCAGGGTGGATGGAATTCTATCATCAAGAGCCTGAGTTCCAGACTTCCCTAGTAGTACAATGAATAGGAATCTGCCTGCCAGTGCAGAGAACATGGGTTCAGTCCTTGGTGGGGGAAGACTCCACATGCTGCGAGGCAACTAAGCCCATGCACCACAGCTACTGAACCAAGGTGCTGCAAATACTAAAGCTCATGCGCCTCGAGCCTGTACTCTGCAAGAAGAGAAACCACCACAATGAGAAGCCCGTGCACAGCAAAACAAAAAAAAAGAGTAACCACACTTGCTGCAACTAGAGAATGCCCAGCATAGCAACAAAGAACCAGCTCAACCAAAATATAAATTAAAAAAAAAAAAGAAGAGCCTGGGTTCCTAGGGTCTGAGTTGGTTCCAGCTGGATGAGGGGAGCCTCAGGGGTGGTTCTCAGTGGTAGGATTTCTGAGATCCTCAAATGCTGATACTCCTGCCAGGTCTTGGGTTGCTGGGGCAGCCGATCGTGGTGCCATCCCAAGAGGGCATTCTATTCTCTTACCTCTCCTCCCCTGCCATCCTGAGGGGTCAGAAGCTACTGAGAAGCTGTAGTTTTGGAACCTGTTAAAGCACAAGTCAGAAGAAAAACAAGTTGGTCCTGAAGTCCCCAGCTTTCCCTTCATGGGTTCCACCCTACAAACATATGAGCTGGGATAAGCAGGAAGTTGTTCAGTCACCAAGTCGTGGATGACTCTTTATGACCCCATGGACTGCAGCACACCAGGCCTCCCTGTCCCTCACCATCTCCTGGAGTCTGCCCAAGTTCATGTACATTGAATCAGTGATGCCATCCAACCATCTCATCCTCTGTCACCCTCTTCTCCTTCTGCCTTCAATCTTTGCCAGCATCAGGGTCTTTTCCAATGAGTCAGCTGTTTGCATCAGGTAGCTAAAGTATTGGAGCTTCAGCTTCAGCATCAGTCCTTCCAATGAGTATTCAGGGTTGATTTCCTTTAGGACTGACTGATTTTATCTCCTTGCTGTCCCAGCAAACTCTCAGGAAGTAGGAAGACTCACTATCAAGTCTTGTTTAGATTTTTGGCTCACACCTTTGACTGGACACTTA
This sequence comes from Bos javanicus, assembly GCF_032452875.1. Lineage (NCBI taxonomy): Eukaryota > Metazoa > Chordata > Mammalia > Artiodactyla > Bovidae > Bos > Bos javanicus. Next base: position 6,579,223 of record NC_083881.1, read on the forward strand.
ATTTCTGAGACTTAAAATGGCTATGGAAATGCCAATTACCTGAGAGTCATCAGAAAAGTCTTGGACTTAACCTTACTTTCTTCCAAAGGCAGAAGTTGCCCCATTGGATACATTTTAAAGAAGTGGTGGGAGAACCAAGCACAAGTGCATTTTAATTGCTTCACAAGCTGTGCTTGTTCAGCCTGCATCTCATGAAGGATTTTCAAGCATCCCTTTGAAACTGCAGGGAAGAAGTAATTTTTTAAGATCCTTAAAAATTATTTAAGAATAAAAATGGCAAATGGATGCCAACTGTATAGGGCTCCTTCCCTGGTGGCTCAGTGATAAAGAATCCACCTGCCACTGCAGGAAACATGGATTTGATCCCTGATCCGGGAAGATCCCTGGAGAAGGAAATGGGAACCCACTCCAGTACTCTTGTCTGGAGATCCCCATGACAGAGAAGCCTGGCAGGCTACAGTCCATGGGATCACAAAGAGTTGGACACGACTTAGCAACTGAACAACAACAGCAGTCATTCACTCAAGATGTACAAAACGTCCCTTGTGTTTGCTTGATTTAGTATCAACTTTCATTCCTTCCTTTTAGGAACTTCCGTTTCCTTTCCTAAAGCAGCTGTCATCTCTCTCCATTGGCCAGAACCCTGCTCCCATTCCATACCCCATCTGCTTACACACACTGTTCCTGGTTTGGCTGAACAAAGGCTTAGTCTTTAGCCAAGTCCCAACCAGCTGCCCTGGGCTTGCCCTGGGCTACTGAGATCCTCAGGCAATCCCAGGGACACTGAGGGGTGGATGTGGTTGGGGCAGGAGGTGGGGTCCTGGGCATCAATACTGCTTCGGTGCTTAGGGTGCCTTTCTTCTTTTTTAGGAAATGACTGCATCACGCCTCTAAATTTTCCTTTCCTGAGGGTTTTCCCCCACAACCCTGTTCTAGCTGACTGAAACTACAGAAAGACTAGGTGCAGCTCCCATGAAATGGGTCTTCACATTAGTGGAGCCTCCAGAAGGGGAAAAGATTTCCTCTAACTTTGACCTCATAGGCAAATTATTTCCTGTTACAGTGTACTACCAAGAAATAGGAACTCTGTCTCCCTCCTTTTTTGAAAGCAAAATATTGCCAATAATTTTGCCAATTCAATTAAGTGAAAATATTCTTTGTTCCTCCGAATCTGGCCCTGCTAACCAGCCCACATTCTCTCTTTTATCCATCTTCCTTACTGAATACATATGGTGGTTTATAATTGAAAATGCGTGAACATGCAGAAACCCAGGGAAGCTGGCAACTTCTTTTAATGTGTAAATTGTGTTCAAAAAGTAAGTACACCTTGGCATTCTCAAAAGTCATGCTCCCTTGCCATCAGCTGCAGGAACAGAACTAAATTATAAATTAAAGCCAGTTGCCAAGCATATATATATACACACACAAAGGCATTCATTCCACAAGTGCATCCTAATTTGGGACCTTATTACGGGGGCCAGTGACAAATAGTTCTGCAAACTTTCAAGAAAGCAAGAGAGCAAGAAAAGTAGAATACATTTGGAGAGGAAAATTAAATGGTATTTCATTACAAATGGCCATCTGAAGAAATTCAGATCGGGGACATCGGTCTTCAAAGAGTTCAAAGTTGGCAATAAAAAAAAAATCTATATCCACTTAAAAGAACCAAATATTAAAAAAAAAATACAGCTTAAAAAAATCATCTCCTTTCTCAGCACTGACAAACTCATTTCTTGGCCAGCTCTGTGTAAGAAGGCTGCGACATCTTGCATTTTGCATGAGGGACACATTTTCAAAAAACTGTAAACTGTATCAACTAGTTTTTATTATCTAATTTTATATCACTTTGTCAACAAAGCTATGGTTTTTCCAGTGGTCATGGACAGATGTGACGGTTGTGCCATAAAGAAGGCTGAGCACCAAAGAATTGATGCTTTCAAACTGTCGTGCTGGAGAAGACTCTTGAGAGTCCCTTGGATTGCAAGGAACCCAAAACAGTCAATACTAAAGGAAATCAACCCTGAATATTCATTGGAAGGACTGATACTGAAGGTGAAACTGCAATACTTTGGCCACCTGATGCAAAGAGCTGACTCATTGGGAAAGACCCTGATTCTGAGAAAGACTGAAGGCAAAAGGAGAAGGGGGCAGCAGAGGATGAGATGGTTAAGTAGCATCATGGACTCAGTGGACATGAATTTGAGTAAACTCCAGGAGATAGTGGAAGACAGAGGAACCTGGCAAGGTGAAGTCCACGGGGTAGCAAAAAGTTGAACATGACTTAGCGACTGAACAACAATGACAGTTTTACTTAGTGACACCCCATTCTGCTGCCCCTGCCCATGTAGCCAGTACTGAATATAGAAAGAGGCAATGAGGCATCCTCTGATCTAATTAGAGTCAGAACTAATCTTTGCCAGAGAAACCTGCAGGAATACATCATGGCAGGGTGGTGATGGAGAGCGGGAAAGATGGGGTGGGTGGCCCAGGGCACTATCTCACTCCAAAGAGCTGTATGCCCATCTGGAAAGCAGGGCATGTTGGGGACAGTTCTGGGAGGGGTCTCTCTAGTATCTCCTCAGCCCCTGTCCTCTGCCATCACCACTGCCCCTTGAAACAAATTGTACATGATCCAGACTCTTTGGATAGCTCCAAAAGGAACAGTAAGTAAACTCCGGGAAGAACCTTAGCACTCGATGGAAGAAATTCCATGATTGATTCTTGGCTTTGAAAGAGTTTCCACCAATCAGAATTTGGTTTTTAAGTCATAACTAATTGTTTCCTCTTCCTAGATTAATCATCCATGGGTATAAATCAGCAGATGATAAATGCAAAGCAGGAGACAGCAATAAAACACTATCAACTGGAGCTTCTGCAGCAGACACTCCTGGCTGCCTGACCAATGACCAGCTCCCTCATCCTTCTGTGTCAAAGAAGAGCCCACCTCTCCTGACGGCCAGAAAGTGCTGGATCCTTGCTTTTGAGCTTTCCTGGCAGTGAGGGGTGTTCGTGGAAATCAATCTGGGCTAATGACATGTAAAGGAAAGTTTGCTGTGTTTGGAGGAGACTTCCAGAAAATACTCCTCCCTGCTCCATGATTAAAATGCTGCTGTTTAGTCATTAAGCTGTGTCTAATTCTTTTGTGACCCCATGGACTGTAGCCCGCCAGGCTCCTGTCCCTGGGATTTCCCAGGCAAGAATACTGGCATGGGTAGCCATTTCCTCCTGCAGGGGATCTTTTTGACCCAGGGATCAAGCCCATGTCTCCTGCAGTGGCAGGCAGATTCTTCACCACTGAGCATATGAGGGAAGTCCCATGATAAAAATAGATTTTATTTTAAGAAGCAGCATGCCTCCCTTTTCCTTTTGCATTGCCACCTTAGGGCTGTGCGTGGTGACAAAGCTCATCAGCTCTGAGAGAAGGGAACAGGTGGGTTCTTGACGGCACTGACCCGGTGCTGAGTCAGTACTGGAACCACCGGCTACTGGACACATTGTTATTGAAAACAAGACCTCACCTTGAAGCCACGATTAGTGAAATCATTTGCCTTTTTTAGCTAAAAGCATCCTAACTAGTATGATTATTTAATAGGTTACCTGTTGCTTTGGTCACCCACGAGACTGTTGTTTAAGTAGAACTCCTACAGAGCCTTTGTTAATGTTGAGGATTGCTGGTAAGTCTGCACTGTTACCTCTGGGAAACCCCATGAGAAAAACTAATGTTCTTGTTTTCCAGAGAGAAGGAGCTGAAAGGACTGAATCCTGTCTCAGCTTCTTTCTAGCTCTGCAACCTTGGGCAAGTCCTTAGCACCCTGGAACTCAGTGTGCTCATCTGTAACATGAAGCCTATCACCAGGACTTACTCCAGCTCCTGGGGGGTTGAATGAACTAATGCCGATAAGGCGCCCAGCACAGTGCCTGGCGTGCGGGGAGAACGCAGCCCGCTGTGCTGTCGCCTCTGTTCCCCACCTGCAGGGGGTGTGAGAGTGTCCAGTGGTTCTGAGTTGCTGGTAGACCAACTAGCTCTTGTTTTCCCTTACATGTTAAAGTAAGGACCACGCACCTGGACCTCTTAGCAAAGGAAGACGCAGTGTGAATCCTTCGAGAGGCTAGAGGGCTATGAGAGAGAAGTTCAACTTCCAAACCATCACTTAAGAAGGCTGTTCTACTCTGAGACCTGTCACTTTTCTCATCTTATTTCTGGGAGTTGCTAAAAAAGGACTCAATGCTAGAGCCATTCTTGGGTCTTACCTGAGTCCCCCTCTTCTGTGATTCCTCATGGATTTGTCCAGGCTGCTCCCAGGCCTGGGGCATCATTCACCATCACCTGGGGACTTCTGTCTCTTCACCTCCTAGGAGCCTCATTTCTCATTCTGTAGACTCTCTGCTGGCCCCCATCATAGAACCCTTCACGGGTTTGATTTCTCCCCCTACTAAATTGTCTCTTCAGTCCCAACACATATCTTGCCTGTATCAAGTAGTAAATAAATCTTGGTTGAATGACAACATACCCATAAGATTAAACTCAATGGTAAGTAAACACTATTCTATGTGGTTGTATATTCGATCTAGCAAAGTTATTTCTATTTTTTTTCTGTGAGATAAACCTGATTGTTTATTATCTCCACCAGAATTTATTTTTTTTCTGAGAACCTTCTGCTTTATTGCTGTAAGGAGAATAGACTACCACCACTTTGCTAGAGTGAAATTGTGCAAAGAAACACAACATATGTTTAACAATTGAAAAGTAACAATTAATAATTCATGAATTAGAGCAGAATTCATAATGGAAATTCAGAAGTGAGTAGTGATAAAGGCATTACATGTTAAATTATGAGTAATGTAATCTAAAAGGTACTTAGATGGAAACATATTGTCTTAACATATGTATTAGAAAAAAATGAAATCTTAAGCTACTTATTTAATACAAAAACTAAAAGTAAAGAACCATAGAATAAACTGAAAGAAACTTTAAGTAAAATCAGGATAAAACCAAGAGTGATTAAATAGAAAATAAGGACACGGTAAGGAGATTTGTTTTCAAAAGGGTAGTTCATTGAAAATATCCATAAAATAGCTCTCTGACAAGATTGCTCAAGAAAGAAAAACACAAATAAACAATATTTAGAATGATAAAGGAAATATGCTGCAGTTTTAGAAACATTTTAGCAATCATTAAACCATGGTGTGAAGAGTCTTATGACAATCATTTTGATAACTAAGATGGGATTAATATTTTCAGAAAAATGAAAATTATCAAAATTGACTCAAGAAGAAACAGAAAACCTCAATTGACCATTCAGGAAATTAAATTTGTGGTAAAAGAATCTGCCCACCCTCCAAAGAAAAGCAAGATAATTTCAAGTTTTACCAAACCTAGGAATGCATAATTCTTACCTAATACAAGCTTTTCTAGAGACTAGAAAGGAGGAAACTAGCTGAGAGAAGGGGCTTCCCAGGTGGCTCAGTGGCAAAGAATCCACCTGCCAAGCAGGAGATGAGGGTTTAATCCCTGGGTGGGGAAGATCCCCTGGAGGAGGAAAGGACAACCCACTCCAGTATTCACACCTGGGAAATTCCATGCACAGAGGAGCCTGGCGGGTTGCAGTCCATGGGGTCAGAAAAGAGTTGGATAGGACTTAATGACTAAACAACAGCAAAGTTGAAAGAAAAGGGTTAATAGAAACCTTCTCTTCCTAGTTGGATAAATTTGACCATGTTGTAAGCCCAAACTCCTGATAAAGGTGAAAGAGAGCTCTGTTCCAGGCAATGTAATTTACAGTTAAGGAAGCACAAGAAGCCCCATGATTGATGAGCTGCTTCATTCCTGGGAGAACTGTGGATAGACTATCAGTGCCTGGCAGGATGCTATAATCTGGGTTTCCTGTGTGGAGCAATCTATACCTGGCCTTTTCTCTTATGGAGATATAGAAGCTATGGCTACAGAACTGTTACAGCTAGCTATGTGAGTTCTTATTTCAGATAGGAGTTCTAAATCCACTCAGGTGGTCTCTCTGCCTTCACCTGAGTCGTCACTGGGGTGATCTGAGAATAGTCAGTGACTGCCAAGACTCACACCTGAGAGAGATGTCCTGCTGACAGGTGTGTCTGACCTGCAGGCTTCAGTGTCACCTGGTGGCAGGTGTACCCTGTGGATTCAGCTTGAGAGTCTAAAGATCCAGTTGAACACTAAGACCACCGTTCGTGGAGGTTGCAAGATCCACATCGAGAGGCCAGTCTAAACTTGATACAAAATAGAGAAGGATCAGAGTGGAAAGTAAATTATTGGCAGTGTCACATTTGAACGAAGAGGCAGACATCCTGCTATTATTGTGGAGCACACAACGGAAGTCTCACTTTCATACTTGCATTTGGGCAGTTCTTTAAGGTGGTCCATGGATACAGACCTGGATTCATGGAAAGACAATACTGGTTCTAGCCCCTCCTCTTCTCATCACTAAAGAGAGGACTTTGATCAAGTCACAATTTAGCTTCTTGGACTCAGGAAACTGGGGATAATGATACCATTCTGGGAGGTTACTGTAGCAGTTCTATGAGATAAACTATGTGCGAGCTTGTTGCTTCTTATAAATATGTTATAAGTCATTCAACTAGGTTTGGCTGGTGTTTAATTCAGGCTGAAGAATGGAGATAAAATCTAAAGATGGAAATGCAAAAGGTCTGGGGAGAACAGAGTAAAGGGATGGATTTTGAGTAATTCTGTAGAAAGAAAGATGGTCATGTTGGAGAAAAACCCAAAGAATTTCCAGACCAAGAAAAGGGCATTTACTTAAGTTGACTTGCTGGGAGCCAAGGGCTTTACACAGTTGCAATGGTCTGTTGTCCATTTCTGAACACAGTTGTAAGCAGCTTGTCCCTGGGAGGGGACAGGAGCCAGTGAATGGCCATAAAGTCTATGCTGGATTCTATGCCTGCTCAACAGAGTGGAGAACGTGGTGGGGCTGTACACAGGCAATAGTCTGTATTATAATGAGAGCCAGTTTGGGCGTATAGCAGGGGGGCTTTCTAAACCTCAGTGCTTTCTGCAGAAAATGGAAGTTACCCGTCTCTTGCAAACCCTGGCAGGAGAAGGGATACATTTAAGAAACCAAACTGTTTCGAATATTACTGCTAATGCCACAGGACATTTGGACAGCAGGTTGAAACAGCAGTTTCCTTCTTTCCGAGTCCCCGCTACTTCAAAAATTTTCAACCCCAAATGTAGCCTGTTCCTGTGCTTGGACCCTTTGGAGCTGACGCAGTTCACCAGCGTTAATGTGCCTCAGAATTCTTAACAGAGCTTTTTAACAAGCATAGCAGATAGAGCCCACCCAGACCTACTTAAACTAGAGTCTCTGGAGTGGAACTTTTTCTAACCTTGTACGAAAGGTAATTGCAGTCACAGCTAGGGCAGAGAACTCAAGCTAGGAGCCAGTGGATTGAAGCATTGCATTTCCAGGCTTCCCTGTTAGAAGGTAAATGTCACCCAGGACAGGTGAATATGAAGGTGTAGCCCACCTTTCACACTGAAATACAGTCATTGGTGGGATTATTTGTTATCAGTCAAGGGGACCAGGAGGAGATTCCTAGGATGTGTTAGAGGGAACATGGAAGCTGTGAGTGAAATCACTCAGTTGTGTCCAACTCTTTGCAACTCCATGGACTGTAGCCTTCTAGGCTCCTCAGTCCATGGGAGTCTCCAGGCAAGAATACTGGAGTGGGTTGCCATTTTCTTCTCCAGGGGATCTTCCAAACCCAGGGATCGAACCCGGGTCTCCCATGTTGCAGGCAGACACTTTACCATCTGAGCCACCAGGGAAGCTCCAACACAGCCTCATCTATCAAATGAGGTCGTATTTCACAGAGTTGTTGACGGATTGAGTGACATGAGGGGTTGGTGCTCCATCCATCACATCTCCTTTCAGAGGATGGGTGAGGCAGGAGTGCTAGGAAGGGGGTGCCGTCAGGACACCCAAGCTGGATGGGGATTGAGCCTGGGCTGTCTTCGTAGGTGGGAGCTTTGATCAGCAGGTTCATGGTACAGGTGTGTCATGGAGAGAGGGGCCTGCAGTCTGTGGAGCCTGTGTGGTGGGGAGAAAGGCAGAAAACAGGCATAGAAATATGAGGCTTGTTGTTGTTCAGTCACTAAGTCATGTCCAATACTTTTGCAACCATAGCACGTAGACTATAGCCCGCCAGGCTCGTCCCTCCACGGGCTTCTCCAGGCAAGGATACTGGAGTGGGTTAGCATTCCCTTCTCCAGGAGATCTTCCTGACCCAGAGATCAAACCCATGTCTCCTGCACTGCAGGCGGATTCTGTACTGCTGAGCCACCAGGGAGACAGCATGCCCAGCAACTGTTCCCCACAGATTTCCCAATAAAACCAAGCCTCATGGCTCAATGACTGTGTTAGTTTCCTAGGTCCAATGTAACAAAATACATGAAAGGCTGGCTTAAACAACAAAAGGTATTCCCCCACAGCTCTGAAGGTCAGAAGTTCAAACTCAAGGATCATGCTCCACTTGCCATAAGCCAGATCCACTCCATGCTTTTTTTGTAACTTCTGGTGGCCATCCATCCTTGGCCTTCCTTTAAAAAAAAAAAAAAAACAACCTCTTATTTTACTGTTGTTAAGATTATCAATCATTTCTTGTGTCACCAAATTTTTAAAAAGTCAGCAGTTATTTGTATTTTCCTGAAAGTAGATTCAAGGTTCCTGGGTGAAGGTCAGATTAATGTTTTTTAAGTTTTATATCTATACAGTTCAAATTTTTTTCAATTAAAGTATAGTTGCTTTCCATACTGTTCATGGGCAGTATGAAAAGCAACTATAGGGAGGCAGTCCTAAGATGGCAGAGGAATAGGACGGGGAGACCACTTTCTCCCCAACAAATTCATCAAAAGAACATTTAAACGCTGAGTAAAATCCACAAAACAACTTCTGAATGCCGGCAGAGGACATCAGGCACCCAGAAAAGCAGCCCATTGTCTTCGAAAGGAGGTAGGAAAAATATAAAAGACAAAAAAAGAGACAAAAGAGATAGGGACGGAGCTCCATCCCAGGAAGGGAGTCTTAAAAGAGAGAAGTTTCCAAACACCAGGAAACACTCTCACTGCGGAGTCTGTGCCAAGCCTTGGAAGCACAGAGGGCAACATAATAGGGAGGAAAAATAAGTAAATAATTAAAACCCACAGATTAGGAGCCCAACGGTAACTCCCCCAGCAGAGAAGCAGCACAGATGCCTGCATCCACCACTAGCAAGCGGGGGCTGGGCAGGGAGGCGCAGGCTGCATTGCTTAGAGTAAGGATCAGGCAGAATGCCCCCAAGGGTATTCAGAGCGAACTAATTTGGGCTAGCAAACCAGACTGTGGGATAGCTACCACGCAAAAAGCCCTAAGACACCGCCAGGCCCATGCACAGAACAAAGGGCGGAACAAAACTAGCTGGCTGCAGACCATCCCCCTCCAGTAACAGGCAGCCAGAGCCGGAAGGGGGCAATCGCAGCCCCACAGAGACATTATCTACCAAACTGCAAGAAGGCTTCTTTGCTTACTAAGACTTCTTGGGGTTCTGGACAGTCATCCACCTGAGAAGGTGCGCCGGTTGTACACCCAGAAAACCGAGCGGCAGGGACTGGAGAGGCGCTAAGTCTCAGTGACCGCGCTCGGCAAACACCTCATCACCCGAGCTGCTCGGAGCTGGGAAGGGCACAAAACGCAGGCCCAACGGAGTCTGCGCCTCTGAGGACTACCCGAGTGCCTGAACCTTGAGCGGCTTAGACCTGGGAGCTGCATGCAGCCCAGGGCCAGCCTCGGACAGTTCCCGGCAGAGCAACCTAGAGCCTGAGCAGTGTGCACAGGGAGGGCACATGCGCCGTGAGCGGGGGCAGGCCCAGTGTGGCTGAGACACTACGAGCACACGCCAGTGTTATTTGTTTGCAGCATCCCTCCCTCCCCACAGCACGACTGAACAAGTGAGCCTAAAAAAGTGTCCACCACCCCGCCTTGTGTCAGGGCGGAAATCAGACACTGAAGAGACCAGTAAACAGAAGCTAAAACCGAGGGAACCGCCTTGGAAGTGACAGGTGCAATAGATTAAAACCCTGTAGTTAGTACTGACTACATAGGAAGGGGCCTATAGGTCTTGAGAAATATAAGCCAGACCAAGAAACTATCCGAAAATGAACTGACCCCACACTGCCCACAACAACACCAGAGAAAGTCCTAGATATATTTTTACTATTTTTACAATCATTCTTTCCTTTTTTTTTCTTCTTTTTTTTTTCTTTTTTTAACTTTTTAAAAAATTTTTAAGTCCTCTATTACTCCTTTAATTTTCATTTTTATAACCTACTATTACTTTTCAAAAAGACTTTTTTTAAAGCAAACTTCATATATATATATATATATATATTTTAATAACTTTTGTGACTTTGTTTTTTTTCTTCTTCTTTTCTTTAATATTGTATTTTTGAAAATCCAAGCTCTACTCTAGAATTTTAATCTTTGCTTTTTGGTATTTGTTATCAATTTTGTACTGTTAAGAACCCAATCTTCAGTACCTATTTTTACTTGGGAGCGAGATTACTGGCTTGACTGCTTTCTCCCCCTTTAGACTCTCCTTTCTTTCCATTAGGTCACCTCTGTCTCCTTCCTCCCCCTTCTCTTCTCTACCCAACTCTCTGAATTTCTGTGTATTCCAGATGGTGGAGGACACTTAAGGAACTGATTACTGGCTGGATCTGTCTCTCTCCTTTTCATTCTCCCCTTTTATCCTCCTGGCCACCTCTGTCTCCTTCCTCCCTCTTCTCTTCCCTGTATAACTCCATGAACATCTCTGAGCAGTCCAGACTGTGGAGCACACATAAGGAAGTGATTACTGGCTAGCTTGCTCTCTTCTCTTTTGATTCCACCTCATCTCATTCAGGTCACCTCTAACTCCTTCCTCCCTCTTCTCTTCTCCATGTAACTCTGTGAACCTCTCTGGGTGTCCCTCACTGTGGAGAAACTTTTCATCTTTAACCTAGATGTTTTAACAATGGTGCTGTATAGAAGAAGGTCTTGAGACTACTGTAAAAATAAGACTGAAAAATCATAAGCAGGAGGCTTAAGTCCAAATCCTGAGAACATCATAGAACACCTGACTCCAGGGATCATTAAGCGATAGGAGCTTATCAAATGCCTCCATATCTACACTGAAACCAAGTACCACCCAAGGGCCAACAAGTTCCAAAGCAAGGCATACCACGCAAGTTCTCCAGCAACACAGGAACACAGCCCTGATCTTCAATATACAGGCTGCCCAAAGTTACTCCAAATCCATTGACATCTCATAACTCATTACTAGACAATTCATTGCGCTCCAGAGAGAAGAAATCCAGCTCCACCCACTAGAACACCGACACAAGCTTCCCTAACCAAGAAACCTTGACAAGCCACCAATACAACCCCACCCACAGCAAGGAAACTCCATAATAAAGAGAACTCCACAAACTGCCAGAATACAGAAAGTCCACCCCAAACTCAGCAATATAAACAAGATGAAGAGACAGAGGAATACCCAGCAGGTAAAGGAACAGGATAAATGCCCACCAAACCAAACAAAAGAGGAAGAGATAGGGAATCTACCTGATAAAGAATTCCGAATAATGATAGTGAAAATGATCCAAAATCTTGAAATAAAAATGGAATCACAGATAAATAGCCTGGAGGCAAGGATTAAGAAAATGCAAGAAAGGTTTAACAAGGACCTAGAAGAAATAAAAAAGAGCCAATATATAATAAATAATGCAATAAATGAGATCAAAAACACTCTGAAGGCAACAAATAGTAGAATAACGGAGGCAGAAGATAGGATTAGTGAAATAGAAGATAGAATGGTAGAAATAAATGAATCAAAGAGGAAAAAAGAAAAACGAATTAAAAGAAATGTGGACAATCTCAGAGACCTCCAGGACAATATTAAATGCCACAACATTCGAATCATAGGAGTCCCAGAAGAAGAAGACAAAAGAAAGACCATGAGAAAATACTTGAGGAGATAATAGTTGAAAACTTCCCTAAAATGGGGAAGGAAATAATCACCCAAGTCCAAGAAACCCAGAGAGTCCAAAACAGGATACACCTAAGGAGAAACACCCCAAGACACATATTAATCAAATTAACAAAGATCAAACACAAAGAACAAATATTAAAAGCAGCAAGGGAAAAACAACAAATAACACACAAGGGGATTCCCATAAGGATAACAGCTGATCTTTCAATAGAAACTCTTCAAGACAGGAGGGAATGGCAAGACATACTTAAAGTGATCAAAGAAAATAACCTATGGCCCAGATTATTGTACCCAGCAAGGATCTCATTCAAATATGAAGGAGAAATCAAAAGCTTTACAGACAAGCAAAAGCTGAGAGAATTCAGCACCACCAAACCAGCTCTCCAACAAATGCTAAAAGACATTCTCTAGACAGGAGACACAAAAACGGTGTATAAACTCGAACCCAAAACAATAAACTAAATGGCAACAGGGTCATACTTATCAATAATTACCTTAAACATAAATAGGTTGAATGCCTCAACCAAAAGACGAAGACTGGCTGAATGGATACAAAAACAAGACCCCTACATATGCTGTCTATAAGAGACCCACTGCAAAACAGGGGACACATACAGACTGAAAGTGAAGGGCTGGAAAAAGGTATTCCATGCAAATAGAGATCAAAAGAAAGCAGGAGTAGCAATACTCATATCAGATAAAATAGACTTTAAAACAAAGGCTGTAAAAAGAGACAAAGAAGGACACTACATAATGATCAAAGGATCAATCCAAGAAGAAGATATAACAATTATAAATATATATGCACCCAACATAGGAGCACCGCAATATGTAAGACAAATGCTAACAAGTATGAAAGGGAAATTAACAATAACACAATAATAGTGGGAGACCTTAATACCCCACTCACACCTATGGATAGATCAACTAAACAGAAAATTAACAAAGAAACACAAACTTTAAATGATACAATAGACCAGTTAGACCTAATTGATATCTATAGGACATTTCACCCCAAAACAATGAATTTCACCTTTTTCTCAAGCACACATGGAACCTTCTCCAGGATAGATTACACCCTGGGCCATAAATCTAGCCTTGGTAAATTCAAAAAAACTGAAATCATTCCAAGCATCTTTTCTGACCACAATGCAGTACGATTAGATCTCAATTACAGGAGAAAAATATTTAAAATTCCACATATGGAGGCTGAACAACACGCTGCTGAATAACCAACAAATCACAGAAGAAATCAAAATATGCATAGAAATGAATGAAAATGAAAACACAACAACCCAACACCTATGGGACACTGTAAAAGCAGTGCTAAAGGGAAAGTTCATAGCAATACAGACATACCTCAAGAAACAAGAAAGAAGTAAAATAAATAACCTACTCTACACCTAAAACAACTAGAAAAGGAAGAAATGAAGAACCCCAGGGTTAGTAGAAGGAAAGAAATCTTTAAAATTAGGGCAGAAATAAATGCAAAAGAAACAAAGGAGACCATAGCAAAAATCAACAAAGCCAAAAGCTGGTTCTTTGAAAGGATAAATAAAATTGACAAACCATTAGCCAGAATAATCAAGAAACAAAGGGAGAAAAATCAAATCAACAAAATTAGAAACGAAAATGGAGAGATCACAACAGACAACACAGAAATACAAAGGATCATAAGAGACTACTATCAACAATTATATGCCAATAAAATGGACAACGTGGAAGAAATGGACAAATTCTTAGAAAAGTACAACTTTCCAAAACTGGACCAGGAAGAAATAGAAAATCTTAAAAGATCCATCACAAGCATGGAAATTGAAACTGTAATCAAAAATCTTCCAGCAAATAAAAGCCCCGGTCCAGACGGCTTCACAGCTGAATTCTACCAAAAATTTAGAGAAGAGCTGACACCTATCCTGCTCAAACTCTTCCAGAAAATTGCAGGGGAAGGTAAACTTCCAAACTCATTCTATGAGGCCACTATCACCCTAATACCAAAACCTGACAAAGATGCCACAAAAAAAGAAAACTACAGGCCAATATCACTGATGAACATAGATGCAAAAATCCTTAACAAAATTCTAACAATCAGAATCCAACAACACATTAAAAAGATCATACACCTTGATCAAGTGGGCTTTATCCCAGGAATGCAAGGATTCTTCAATATCCGCAAATCAATCAGTGTAATACATCACATTAACAAATTGAAAAATAAAAACCATATGATTATCTCAATAGATGCAGAGAAAGCCTTTGATAAAATTCAACATCCATTTATGATAAAAACTCTCCAGAAAGCAGGAATAGAAGGAACATATCTCAACATAATAAAAGCTATACATGACAAACCCACAGCAAACATTATCCTCAATGGTGAAAAATTGAAAGCATTTCCTCTAAAGTCAGGAACAAGACAAGGGTGCCCACTTTCACCATTACTATTCAGCATAGTTTTGGAAGTTTTGGCCACAGCAATCAGAGCAGAAATAGAAATAAAAGGAATCCAAATTGGAAAAGAAGAAGTAAAACTCTCACTGTTTGCAGATGACATGAGCCTCTACATAGAAAACCCTAAAGATTCCACCAGAAAATTACTAGAAATAATCAATGACTATAGTAAAGTTGCAGGATATAAAATCAACACACAGAAATCCCTTGCATTCCTATACACTAATAATGAGAAAATAGAAAGAGGAATTGAGGAAACAATTCCACTCACCATTGCAACGAAAAGAATAAAATACTTAGGAATATATCTACCTAAAGAAACTAAAGACCTATATATAGCAAACTATAAAACACTGATGAAAGAAATCAAAGAGGACACTAATAGATGGAGAAATAGACCATGTTCATGGATCAGAAGAATCAATATAGTGAAAATGAGTATACTACCCAAAGCAATTTATAGATTCAACACAATCCCTATCAAGCTACCAACAGTATTCTTCACAGAGCTAGAACAAATAATTTCACAATTTGTATGGAAATACGAAAAACCTCGAATAGCCAAAGCGATCTTGAGAAAGCATAGAACTGGAGGAATCAACCTACCTGACTTCAGGCTCTACTACAAAGCCACAGTTATCAAGACAGTATGGTACTGGCACAAAAACAGAAATATAGATCAATGGAATAAAATAGAAATCCCAGAGATAAATCCACGCACATATGGACACCTTATCTTTGACAAAGGAGGCAAGAATATACAATGGATTAAAGACAATCTCTTTAATAAGTGGTGCTGCGAAAACTGGTCAACCACTTGTAAAAGAATGAACCTAGACCACTTTCTAACACCATACACAAAAATAAACTCAAAATGGATTAAAGATCTAAACGTAAGACCAGAAACTATAAAACTCCTAGAGGAGAACATAGGCAAAACACTCTCCGACATACATCACAGCAGGATCCTCTATGACCCACCTCCCAGAATATTGGAAATAAAAGCAAAAATAAACAAATGGGACCTAATTAACATTAAAAGCTTCTGCACATCAAAGGAAACTATTAGCAAGGTGAAAAGACAGCCTTCAGAATGGGAGAAAATAATAGCAAATGAAGCAACCAACAAACAACTAATCTCAAAAATGTACAAGCAACTCCTACAGCTCAACTCCAGAAAAATAAATGACCCAATCAAAAAATGGGACAAAGAACTAAATAGGCATTTCTCCAAAGAAGACATACAGATGGCTAACAAACACATGAAAAGATGCTCAACATCACTCATTATCAGAGAAATGCAAATCAAAACCACAATGAGGTACCATTTCACGCCAGTCAGAATGGCTGCGATCCAAAAGTCTACAAGCAATAAATGCTGGAGAGGGTGTGGAGAAAAGGGAACCCTCTTACACTATTGGTGGGAATGCAAACTAGTACAGCCACTATGGAGAACAGTGTGGAGATTCCTTAAAAAACTGGAAATAGAACTGCCATACGATCCAGCAATCCCACTGCTGGGCATATACACTGAGGAAACCAGAAGGGAAAGAGACACGTGTACCCCAATGTTCATTGCAGCACTGTTTATAATAGCCAGGACATGGAAGCAACCTAGATGTCCGTCAGCAGATGAATGGATAAGAAAGCTGTGGTACATATACACAATGGAGTATTATTCAGCCATTAAAAAGAATATATTTGAATCAGTTCTAATGAGGTGGATGAAACTGGAGCCGATTATACAGAGTGAAGTAAGCCAGAAGGAAAAACACCAATACAATATACTAACGCATATATATGGAATTTAGAAAGATGGTAACAACAACCCGGTATGCGAGACAGCAAAAGAGACACTGATGTATAGAACAGTCTTATGGACTCTGTGGGAGAGGGGGGGGGAATGATTTGGGAGAATGGCATTGAAACATGTAAAATATCATGTAAGAAACGAGTTGCCAGTCCAGGTTCGATGCACGATACTGGAAGCTTGGGGCTGGTGCACTGGGACGACCTAGAGGGATGGTACGGGGAGGGAGGTGGGAGGAGGGTTCAGGATGGGGAACATATGTATACCCATGGCAGATTCATTTTGATGTTTGGCAAAACCAATACAATATTGTAAAGTTAAAAAATAATAATAATAAATTAAAAAAAATAATAAAAATAAAAAAAAAAATTTTTTAAAAAAGAAAAGCAAATATACCCCAATTTTTAAAAAAATTCAAGCTGTATAGGTATAAAATTTTTTTTAAAAAAAGCTATGCTATGTTTTTTCCAGCAGTCATGTGTGGATATAAAAGTTGGACCATAAAGAAGGCAGAGGGCCAAAGAATCTAGGCTTTTGAACTATGGTACTAGAGAAGGACTGATGCTGAAGCTCCAATACCTTGGCCAACTGATGCAAAGAGCCAACTCATTGGAAAAGACCTTAATGCTGGGAAAGATTAAGGGCAAGAGGAGAAGCAGGTGACAGAGGATGAGATGGTTGGATGGCATCACTGACTCAATGGACATGAGTTTGAGCAACCTCTGGGAGCTAGAGAAGGACAGAGGAGCCTGCTGCAGTCCGTGGGGTGGCAAAGAGTCAGACATGACTGAGGAACTGAACAGCACCACCGCAGTTCTTTACAATGCTGTGTTAGTTTCTGCTGTGTATAGCACAGGGGGTTCAGCTCTGCGCTCTGTGGTAACCTAGATGGCAGGGGGAGGAGGTCCTAAAGAGGGGATATACGTATGCTTCAGCTGCTCCTTGGCCAGCCTTGGTTTGTAGATGCGCACTTCTGGTCTCTATTCCTGTCTTCACGTTCTCTCTGCATCTGTGTCCTCACACCGCCTGCTCAGGAGGACACCATTCATTGGATTTAGGGCCAATCATAACCCAGTGGGCTTCCTAGGTGGCACAGTGATAAAGAATCCATCTGCCAATGCAGGAGACGGAAAGACACAGGTTCAGTCCCTGGGTGGGAAAGATCCCCTGGAGGAGGAAATGCCAGCCCACTCCAGTATTCTTGCCTGGAAAACTCCACAAGCAGAGGAGCCTGACCATCTACAGTCCGTGGGGCCACAAAGAGTCAGACACAACTGAGCTTCTGAGCACTAACCCAATGTGACCTCATCTCAACTAATTACATCTGCCCAGATGCTATTCTCAAATAAGGTCCCATGCTGAGGTTCTGTGTGGATGTGACGTTTTGTGCAACCCTATTCAACCCAATCCAGGGATGATGATCACTGAAGACCCTGTGACTTTTCTCCTCTATACTGTATGTGCACTGAACTATAATCTCTTGCTGGTTGTTCACAATAGATAATAGCCAATTGTTTACAAGTCTATGTCCTACCAAATGGTGAGGTGTTGAGAGCAGAGCCCAAAATTTTGCTTTGTTTTTGTATTTTATTATTAGCTTGTTTGTTTTCTCTGGCCATGTGCATGCAGGGTCTTAGTTCCCTTACCAGGGATTGAACCTTTGCCCCTGCAATAGAAGCTCAGAGCCCTAACCACTGGGCCAATAGAAAGTTCTCCTGTTTGGGTTTTTTTTACACCTTTCAGTATCCAGGATGTAGCACAGGACCATGTTTATGACTGGCCTTCAGTAAACATGTATGAAATGTCGAGTTACAGTCATATTTTTTGCAAGACTGACCCTCTGCCCTTGAGGATGTTAGAATCCAGGAGAATGTCTGAAGATTTCTGGAGGCAAACAAACCAGGCCAGAGCTGAAAAACTCACCTACCACGCTGCTTCTCTGCCTTCAGGATTGGAAACGTCTAGCTGGTTTCTTGTCTGTTACTGGCACATTGTGGGACACATTTCCCCATCTGACCTCAGTTTCCCACTGTAAATGAGGGATTTGGACCACAGTCCCCAAGTCCTTTCATCTTCTAAGCTCACTTATCTTTATGATCGCATGGGTCACAATCAGCCAGAACTGAGGTTATTAAGAGAGAAGCATCGACGAACCAGTTAGGGAAGCTTCCTGAATGCATCAGCTTCCAATTCACTGTGACCAGCCTTTTCCTATTCAGCTGCGGTGTCTGCGGCTCAGGTGAGAAATCGCTCCCATTGCCTGGCAGGCCGTGAGCTGAAATTCCTCCAGTGAAGATTGCCAAGGTGCCTGAGAGCAATGATAAACACAATCTTTTCACTCCTACCCTCCATTTAGATCTGCTTCCCTTTTGAATCTCAATTGGTTACAGCAGGATTTTGGGTTCCTTGCTGAGGAGGTGTTTGGCAAATCATGAAAGGGCGAAGGCTCCCCAGAGAGGAGATTTTCCCCTTATATCAGAACCTTTCAAAATAGCAGGAGGAGTGAAGAATTGCAAATGGTCGGCCAACCAGCTCCTCACCCGGTGAGAAGAGGTGGGACTGAATTTTCACCTTCAAGCAGCACACGATTTTCTTTCTTGAGAGCGACAACTTTTTCCTGAAAGAATATGGAACCAACATGTTCTCCAGGAAGCCCTCCCTGGTCACGCCCACCCAAGAGTGGGGTCCCACATTCTGTGTACCCACTATTTCTGAAACTTACTTTCAGGCTGATCTCAACACTGGGTTGCAACGTCTGTTTTTCCCCTTAGGTGCTGTGACGCACAGACCTCGTTTGCTCTTCCAAACCACTCTTCGTGCATCTTGGTTTGGATTTTCCTGCAAAGAGATCTTGGAACAAGGTCCCGGAGGAAGGTAGTTCATCCAGAGGGTCACTGTAGGAAGCATTTGTGAGGAATGAGAAAAGTGAGAGAGTAAAAGGAGAAACGTCAACAGGAGGGCGTGTTTATAGCTGGAGCCCTGTGCCTCTGAGGACCCTCCTAAGGACCTCGTGGAATGAGTTTGAGAGTTGACCCACTGAGGGCTGATGGTAAAGCTGCAGCACTTTTCTGTGGATTCCCACTTGTTGCGAGTTTCCCATGGGAGGCATTAACTGCTCTGCAGTTCTGGCTGCCTTGATGTCCAGCCAGAAGGGGGCGCTCTTTTGAGGTCAGGAAAAGCCCTCCAGCAGGAAAGCAGAGGTGGGACACACACAGGCCAGTAGAAGGTGCTAGAGAGACCGGTCAGGGTAGCCCCAAGGTTGAGGGGTGGCAGGGGGTTGCTGGAGGGGGGCCCTCTCCAACCGCAACCCTGCTATTTGTTCACATAATCAGGTCTGCCCCCAACCCCTGCATCTTCATCCTTGTGTCAAGGGCACTGCTAAGGACTTTGTTGGTATCATTGTGTTGAACTGAAAGAAGTTTTCACTGCACACAGGACTCTCACCAAAGAAAGGGCCCATGGTGGGGTTCTGGGACATTTTCAAAGAGGCTCCAGGGTCAATCCAAAAGGGTCTCTTAAAACAACCACAGCTGACACAGTAGTTGGCTCTCTGTCTGGCTGATGGGGGATTTCTGCCCTTCACAGGTTCTTTTAAAACTTCAATTATGTGCTGTAAATCAGTTTTTCCCAAGTGTGTTCCAAGTAACAGATTAGATAAGAAAGGAGAGTGGCCATTCAACTAGCTTAGGAAACACTAATAACGTCCCACTGAACACTGTGGGAAATCCCAAATCTTAAGAGTTTATAGAAATGGTACCGATGAGCCTGTTTGCAGGGAAGAAATAGAGATGCAGATGTAGAGAATGGACTTGTGGACCCAGTGGGGGAAGGAGAGGGTGGGATGAATGGAGAGAGTAGCGTTGGCATCTATACATTACCACATGCAAGTAGCTAGCTAGTGGGAAGATACTGTGCAACACAGGGAGCTCGGCTCCTGGCTCTGTGACCTAGAGGGGTGGGAAGGGGGTGTTGGAAAGGAGGCTCAAGAGGGAATGGGTATGTATATACTTAAAGCTGATTCAAATTGTTCTACAGCAGAAACTAGCACAAAATTGTAAAGCAATTATGCTTCAATTATATTTTTTAAAGAATTAAAAAGAAGTTTATAGAGAGGCCATAATAGGATTCAGTCTCATACGCCATCCAGGTGATCTCAAGCACACGTGTTCTTCCATGGCTGCATTCTTGAAACAGGTCCCACTGTGGGAACAGGACCCTGAGTGTACATTCCAAGGATTGCAGGGGGGCGGGTTTGGCGAGGAGCCCCCAATTGCCCCGGTCCAGCTTGCAAGTCAAATGGCAGTCATCTCCTCTCCATGACCTCCCCAACATCAAATGTGATTTCCCTGCTCTTCTCAGTCTCAGGGATGGACACAACACAACATCTGACAAGATCCAGAAATCAGCACCTGAGATGCAGGGTTCATTTGTCACTCAGCAGAGCTGTCTGATACAGAGTGAGTCTTTCATCTCTTAACAGGGAAAAGAAATGAATATGATGTTGAACCAAATAGCAAAAGGTATTTCCTTGGGGTTCCTCTTGGAATTAGCTACTCTTTCAGGAAAACTGTTGCCTGAATTGGGATCCTAAATAATCAAACTTTTGCTCTGGTGAGAGGAATAACATTCAGTGAGCACTTACTCTGTGGAAGCTTTGTGTGCATTGTCTCATCTTACCTTCTCAACAAAACTCCTCAGGAAGTATTTCTAGTCTTATTTACAGAAGATAAACTGAACTCAGAGAGTTTAACTGACTTTTTCAAGGTCGTACAAAGGATAACCAGGATTTGAAACAGACCTGGAATTCAGACAAAATCTATATTCTTTCCTCACATCATGCTAGAGTAGCAATCATCAGCTACTGGAGATGCTAACAAAGGCTTCCTTTGAGGGGCCTGTAATGAGGTACATTCAGCACAAAAGGCACCTCCCTCCTGACACCATTAAAATGTTTCTCACAAACAACTTAGTAAAAAAGATTCCTCCCATCTCCTCAAATTATTGAAAATATTTCTCCCAACCAAAATGAGAAAAATTCTTCTTGGATTTTTTTTTTTTAAATAATTGGGTCTTTGAGTACTTCCCCAGTGAGGTCATGCTGAAACAAACGATCTTTGAATTTGATCAGACAGGAAAATAAGGAAGCATCTCTGAGACTCTCAGTGATCCTGGAAACATCTGCTCATGGATAACAATTTCTACTCATTGATGCCAGCCATGATTCTAGTCTTTTAAAAGATGCCCTGCTGACCATCAGCTTAAAGGAGACTCAGTCAGTCAGTAAAGGTTTCCAGGAAGACTTCCTTGTGCCAAACACCATGCTAGGCACAGAGGACAGTTTACATACTGATACATTATCTTCTTTCTCATAATTATAGCAGTTGTTGTTCAGTTGTTATGTCCAACTGCTTGTGACACCCATGACTGCAGCACACCAGGCTTCCCTGTCCTTCACCATCTCCTGGAGTTTGCTCGAACTCATGTCCATTGAGTTGGTGATGCCATCTAACCATCTCATCCTCTGTCACCCTCTTGTCCTCTGCCTTCAATCTTTCCCAGCATCAGGAGCTTTTCCAATGAGTCAGCTCTTTGCATCAAGTGGCCAAAGTATTGGAGCTTCAGCTTCAGCATCAGTCCTTCTAATGAATATTCAGGGTTGATTTTCTGTAGGATTCCACAGGCATTTATCACAGATCTGGAGGCTGTGAGATAGGGTGCTGACATGGTCAGGTCCAGGCCAGGACTGTCTTCCTGGGGGGCAGGTGCTCACTAGCTCACTGTGCCCACGTGTGGTCTTCCCTCAGGTGCGTGTAGAGAGACACACAGTGAGCTCTGGGGCCTCCTTCTCCTCTTATAAGGGCACTAATCTCATCACGGAGGCCCCACCCTCAAGATCAATTACTTGTCTAAAGTGGGACCTCCACCTTCAAACCTCATCACCTTGGAGGTTAAGGCTTCAACTTAGAAAGTTGGGGAACAGAGATAATCAGTCCATAAAGCATGGGCAGTTCAGAAGGCATCTCCTCTCCCCTCTGAACCTCTTACCTCTCCTTCTCATTCAGAGGATCCTGAGTGTCCCCTGTGTGCCAGACAGTCTTGTATATGCTGCAGACATAACCAAAGACAGGAAAGAAGTAGCCTTCGTGTCTGTGAACCTTCAGCTTCCAAGATTCTCCTCTAAGAAAACTTCGTCACTTAAGCCTCTTTTCTCTGATGTTCTTTTAGCTGATTCTCCTTTGTATCCTTTTAAAAAATGCTTTATTTATCTATTTGGCTGCACTGGGTCTTTGTTGCTGTGCATGGGCTTTCTCCAGTTGTGGTGAACAGGGACTACTCTCCAGCTATGACATGTGGGCCTCTCACTGCAGTGGCTTCTCTTGTTGCAGAGCACGAGCTCACAGCCTGAGTAGTTGCAGAACCTGGGCTTAGTTGCCCCACGGCACATGGGAACTTCCTGGACTAGGGATTGAACCCATGTCCCCTCCACTGGCAGGTGGATTCTTAACCACTGGGCTACCACGGGAGTTCTCCTTTGTATCCTTTGATCCTGTTCCACTCTCAGGAAAAACCTTTTGAGCATACACTCTTCTGCATATGTACAAATTATTTGTACAAATTTACAAATTACATGCATATTCTAATATATAGTGTATACTATAACAATACAGGTATCCCCCACTGTCCAAAACCTTTCATGAGCCAAAGTGGTGTAAAGAGAAAAAGCAATGATCTTAAGATGCGTGTTGCTCACAGACGCACAAAACAAATGGAGATAAAGCACAGATGCTCATAGACAAAATTCAAAGCCTTGGTGGCTCCATGCTGAGATGCTGAGTGTGGTTCCTAGGGAAGCAGCTCTCTGCTCTGCGTGCTCATTCCCTCTGTAGTGGCGGCTGCAAATAACACTGAATGCAATTGTTGATTTCTTCCAGTTATCAAAGACAGGTACTAATGTGAGTTTATGCAAACAAGGGCCACACTCAATTGAAATGTTAATTCTGACTTGTTCCTTTGAAAGTTAGTCTTTTATTTTTTTCAATAAACTTTTAGGACAGTTGTAGATTTATGGACTCATCACAAATATAGTACAGTTTCTGTACACCCTACACCCAGTACCCCCTTATTAGTAGTAGCTTACGTTAGTATGGTGCGTTTATCACATGAGTTGATATTGATATGTTGTTATTTACTGAAGTACATACTTTATTCAGAGTTCCTCAGTTTTTCCCTAAAGTCCTTTTTCTCTTCCAGGATCCCACCCAGGTCACCACCTGACGTTTAGTCAAACGTCTCCTTAGGCACCTGTTTTCTATGACAGTTTTAAAGACCTTTCTTTTTAAATAAAATTCTTTAATGATTTTTAAAAAGCAGGTTACATAAAGGAAACTGTAAAAAAGGAGGAGACAATTATTTATAAAGCACCAATTTATAATAACAGAGTAAGAAGCTGGGGGAAGAAAAGTGCTGAGTGATTTCCCAACATTGCAGTGGTGTGAGCACGTAGTATGAACACAACCTTCTTCAGATCCTCTGATCCCCACAGGGACCCCACTTCCCCAAGCCCCCTTGAGAGCTCTCACTCATCCTTGTGGAGCTGACTCTTTAAAACCTGTCTATCTCCCCATGTTGAAAGCTGCCTCATCCATCTCTGTGTCCCAATCACAGAGGGGATTCTCCTGTAGACTTGTCTGGAAATATATATACACACAAATGAGGCATTGATATTGTTGCAATGACTATGATCACAATTCCAAGATTGGGAGGAGAGGACAATTCTCTTCTTAGGTCTTCCCACAGATCCTTGGTTGGATCATCCAAGGTTCTAGATCTTGAAACCAATGTCAACTGAATCACGTGATCTGACAAATATGAGTGTTAAATGGTGTTGAGGGTTTGCTGGCATCAGGCATGCTGCTAAGTACTCAAATGCTGCTTCTGTAACCTTGCCAACAGCCTCACAAGCCTGCTGTATCCCACTCTGCAGAAAAGAGAACGTGAACGCCTTACGCGATTTTCCCAAGGTCACAAAGGTAGAGCTAGAGGTAGAAATAAGACCCGCCTCCAAGAACAGCCTTTTTAATCTCTACACTGAGTCAATTCCCAAAGGACTATTCCATAAGCCCTGCGTCAATACATGAATGTGCATCTGTAGAAGGAAGACTTCATCTCGATGTACGACTGTATTTTAAGCACGTCTCCATCATGAGGCATCGTCCCATCTGGGACATGATGGAATGGTGGAGTTACTGAGTATTCTAGTGTGTGTGGCCTGGAAAGCACCTGTATCCCAGACATTCGGTTTTGTTGCTCCTTAGCTCAAGGTGACCCAACTTAGCTCAAGGTGGTCTTAGAGCCAAGCCTCAGACTGAGCCCCACTGACTGCCATACCACCATCTCCCTCATACCACACTGCTCTTCCCCCTTGAAAAACTGTGAAGTATTATTACTGCCCAAATCCTATCCTGAAATTGCTCTGAGAGATAGGGCACTCAGAAAGACACTCTTGCAGCCACTGACCTTTAGCTCGTCTCCTCCAACTGTGACCCAATCAGGCATAATGAGTTTAGAGCAGACTTGGAATTGTTTTCTTCTCTCTGCTTTTCTTCTCTGCCAGCCTTTATCGGTACTTTAGCAGAAGGCTGTTTTTCCTTCTGCACTTATTTATATTTAGCCTGAGCATCCTGTTAATTACAGAGCAGTTAAAGGAGAATTAGGGACACTATATATAAATTTGCCATTTATGCAAATTGCAAAGAGAGAACAAAGAAAAATTAGCTTAATTAGTGTAATTGCTAAAAAAGCGGGAGGCGAGGCAAACAGAGCTTTAATCAAAGAAGAGGCAAAGGAAGTCTCAAGGAAATGGTGACCCGAATCAGCAGATTGGAGAGTTCTGACCTTTCGAGATTTCAAGACCTTGCTGAGGCGTACGGATGACATGAGGCCACGGAGGGGAGGGGCAGAGAGTTCTCAGTATAAAGATGCCAAGTGGTTGCTTAAGAAATGAAATAAGACCCTTGCACCTGGAAAGTTACTGATATTCCCATTAGCGTGGGTACCTGGCGGAGGGTTTGAAATATTGCAAGACCGTCCACCAGTAAAAGGATTACAGTTCCTGAAAGCTCTGATCATGGATAGCGTTTTTTATCCCTAAACTATTTTTTATCAAAGTATGTACATTGTTTTTTCAGACATGATGCTACTGCACACTTAATAGACTACATGTCCATGTGCATGCTAAGTCGCTTTATTTGTGTTCAACTCTTTGTGACCCTTATAGACTGTAGCCCACCAGGCTCCTCTGTCCGTGGGATTCTCCAGGCAAGGCTACTGGAGCGGGTTGCTGTGCTGTCCTCCAGGGGATCTTCCTGACCCAGGGATTGAACCCACGTCTCTCCGGCATTGCCAGGCAGATTCTTTACCACTAGTGCCACCTGGGAAGCAGTATCACTTATACATAACTTTCATATGCATAGGAATTCACAATCTTCCTGTGACTCATTTTAGTGTGATGTTCACTTTCTAGAGATGGTCTGGAACCACACTTGCAATATCTTCGAGGTATACCTGTAAAAATATAGGCAACCCAGTTAAATTTTAACTTGAGACAAGCAACAAAAGTATTTTTAGTTTAAGTATGCCCCATGACATTCAGGGAAATTATTTATACTAAAAAAAGAAAAAGGAATGTGTTGTTCATCTGGAATTCAAACTAACTGAGCATCCTGTATTTATTTTTCTGGCAACCCTCCTGGGGAGGTACACAAGAGAAGTCCTTCCTGTGTCTCCCCAGGACCACAGAAAAATTTGGGACTTCCTGTGAGGCAGAAAACTGTTCCCTGGCCAAGTGCAAGTCCCTTCAGCCTTGCATCATAGCAACAGAGAGGCAGAGAGAGAGACTATGAATGAGAAGAGTCTACGACACTCATGGGTTAGTGAAGGGGGTGGGGACTCCAGGAAACACTGGACTCTTCACCTCTGCACCCTGACATCTTACCCCAACTCCCCAGATGGTCCATAAAACTGCCAGATACATAAATGTCTGTGTACCTTAGGTGTTCTGTGTTGCAGGGAAATCAAGGAGAAGGCAGTAACTCTACATCTGGGCAGCTTGCTCTGCTCTGCTCTAAGACTTTGCAGATTTTAACTCACTCAATCCTCACAAGAACCCACATGAGGCAGACTATCCTGGACCCACTTTGTAGATGCAGAGTCAGGCACATGGAAGCTAAGGGACTCCAGAAAGAGTGGTCAGTAAGCAGAGAGCTGGGATTTTATCCAGGCATCTGGCTGCAGAGACTGTCCTCTGCCACCTGCCACATGGGAACTGCCGGCCAACACCAGGATAACCAAATGGAAAGCTGATCATTCATTCACCACTTTTGCTTTGAAAATAGCAAATCTATCTACACTAGACTACAATGTAGTCTAGTGAAAAGAAAGGAAACTCAAAGACTCGTGTTTGCTTTCTTTTCTCTTTAATTAATCAATTAATTAATTTGACTACATTGAGTCTTAGCCGCAGTACATGGACTCCGTAGTTGTGGCATGCGGGCTTAGTTGCTCTGCAGCAAGTGGGTTCTCAGTCCCCTGACCAGGAATGGAAAACACATCCTCTGCATTGCAAGGTGGGTTCTAAACCGCTGGACCACCAGGGAAGTCCACAGTGTTTGATTTCTAACTCTGTCCTGGGTAGCTCAATCAGATAAACATCCAAACCCAGACTGTACATTGTAGGAGCTCAGGTTTCTCACTCTGGTTTCTGCAGTAATGACTGCAGTGGTTGCACCCAGCTATCTAGCCAGAGTAATACCAGCTGCTGCTGCTGCTAAGTCGCTTCAGTCGTGTCCGACTCTGTGTGACCCAGGCGACGGCAGCCCACCAGGCTCCCCCATCCCTGGGATTCTCCAGGCAAGAACACTGGAGTGGGTTGCCATTTCCTTCTCCAATGCATGAAAGTGAAAGTGAAGTCACTCAGTCATGTCCGACTCTTAGCGACCCCATGGACTGCAACCTACCAGGCCCTTCCGCCCATGGGATTTTCCAGGCAAGAGTACTGGAGTGGGGTGCCATTGCCTTCTCTAGTAATACCAGCTATCAAGCTGTAATTAATCCCAGCTTGGAGAGGACCTTAATGCAGGAATTTATAAAGGTAAATAGAACATGATATGTGTTTTCTGTTCCTCAGTCATGTCTGACTCTTTGTGGACTCCATGGACAGTAGCCCAGCAAGCTCCTCTGCCCATGGAATTTTCCAGGTAAGAGTACTGGAGGAGGCCACCATCTCCTACTTCAGGTGATCTTCCCAACTCAGCATCCAACCCTCATCTCTTGTGGCTCCTGCATTAGCAGGCGGATTCTTTACCACTGCACCATCCGGGAAACCCAAATAAAGCATGGAGACAGGCTGAACCCACCCAGTAGAATTAGATATCTGTCCTACAGAATAGAATATACAGTTCTATTCTATTTAATGGATAGAACTGTATATGGTTTATCTTGCCCATTTACCTGCGGGACCAGAGTGAGACCTGATACCTGCCTTCCTTGCTGGTTACTGGTAATTCTTGTTGTTTAATTGCTCAGTCATGCTGACTCTTTGCAACCCTATGGACTGCAGCACACCAGGCTTCCCTGTCCCTCACTGTCTCCCAGAGTTTGTTCAAACTCATTCCATTGAGTCAGTGATGCCATCCAACCATCTCATCCTTTTAGCCAACAAACAAATGAAAAAATACATAAAATTTATTTAGAAGAGTTGGTTGGATCTAGCTCATTTCTTGACTCTCATGCAGGATGTCTGTTTCTGGTATGTGGAAACTTAATGTAGGTCACAGCAAGTTCCCAGTGTTTGCTCCTGCACAGGCCAAAATTATAGTGTTCATACACTGATCCTCCCCTGTCACCCCTGGACAGAGCAGAATGCTTTCTTGATTGAGGTCAGATCACAAAAACTGTTCTGGAATCAAGAACTGGCAAGAGGGGTGGCTCTGCTTGGGCCAGGTTCACTTTCAACAGTCAGTGTTCGTCTATCGTTTACTCAAGAGGAGGAGTTGGCACTTTCCTGGAGTCTCTCAGGGAAGCTTCAATGGAGAAAATACCCACAGAATTGGGGTAAGGTGATGCAAGGGCCAGAGGGATACAACTATTTAACATTTCAAACCTTCTTTGATCTGCCTTCTTCTCTTCATTAGGGATTTCTTTTACAAGAAACAGAAACATATAAATGGTAAAACCCAACCAAAAATAAAAGTTGAAAAAGTAGGAGTGAGTTCTGTTGGCATGTAAGGGCTAAAACTATAGCTCAGACTCATAAGGGACTGGAAGAAAAAACAAATCTGGGTTATTCTATTTCTCTGGGTCATCACGATATCCTTCTCTGCTTTCTTGGTTGAGCAGCAGAAATAGTCACCATGCATCCACATGTTCTCACAATGCATGTGTCCAACAATTCCTAACTATTTTTGTATCACATAGTCCAAAATATTGAGAAAAACATGAGACAGAGATCAGCTGAAACTAGCTATGACTTGCTTTCTCTGGGGTCATTTGCCCACCCTTGGTCCAACCATCTGTGGCCAGAAAAGAATGATCTCCAGTACAAACAAGGTAACTGGGGTTGTAGGAAGTGATTTGCCAAGATGGATCTACATGGGGAAGGACGGGTGACTTAGCTACTGCACTTCCTTTCACTTTTATCCCCTTGGATGACATCTTTATAATGCTTGACGTTTCTGTAATGCCTGACTCTTTACCTAGGGAATTAGATACCTCAGACTTGCATCACCAGTGTACCTTGCAACCCCTTTGGCCGCCTTATAAGGCGATGACACCCTGAAACAGCCCAAGGGTGTTTGTTTTGTTGGGAATGTGCCTCTCCTGTTTGTTCTGTCCAATGACATCCAAAATCCCATTTTGTCTCAGGATGTTTTGCTGTCTCCTTTTGTGAACAGGGCACATGATAGAGTTTGAGCTTCCTCACATTTTCTTGCTGGGCTTATTTAATATGAATCACTTGAAGGACAAGGATGAATCCAAGCAGAATCCTTGGTGGCACAAAGTAACACACACACCCAACACTAATTGTTGGGCTCCATAGAGAAGGGAAAGACGTGTCTACAGGGGAAACATTGTGGATGTAATCCCTCAAAAAGATAAGCATGAAATGCTCCCATCTTCTAATCACTATCAGTAACTATCTCTACGTTTGATGTTGTTGTTGTTCAGTCACTCAGTTGTGTCCGACTCTTTGTGACCCCGTGGACTGAAGCCCGCCAGGCTCCTCTGTCCATGGGATTCCCCAGGCAAGAATATTGAAGTGAGTTACCATTTCCTTCCCCAGAGGACCTTCCTGGCCCAAGGATTGAACCCATGTCTCCTGTTTACCAGGCAGATTCTTTACCATTGAGCCACCTGGGAAGCCTGAGAAGAGTTCTGAAAACAGCACAATTTAGGGACTTGGAGCACATTCCAAACCCCCGGGAATTCATGTATTCAGGGAAGGAAGGTGGGTACACAGATGACCCGAGAGCAGGAACTACTTGGAGCATTTTGAGTGATCCCCAAATGAAAAAGTGCCTTGGAGGAGTCTTAAAATGAGCTTATTGAAAGCACATTGCTGTGTTTGGTGGGCTGCAGCCAAAGGATAGCATGTCCCACCAACTTAAACACACCAGGCACTGGCGCACAGAGCACATTCTGATGGTGCTCAAGAGTAAATGATATTTACAGAATGAAGTTTCTCTAAAGACATCCTGCTCTTCCTGTAGAGTGAGACATGCCGAGGAAGAGAAGGGAGAGCCTGGTCTTTCTGTGGGGAATCGAGCAATTGCATGGAAGGGGATGTCTACTCACAGTTCAGTTCAGTTCAGTTCAGTCACTCAGTCATGTCTGATTCTTTGCGACCTCATGGACTGCAGCACATCAGGCTTCCCTGTCCATCACCAACTCCCGGAATCCACTCAAACTCATGTCCATTGGGTCGCTGGTGCCATCCAGCCATCTTATCCTCTGTCGTCCCCTTCTCCTCCTGCCTCCAATCTTTCCCAGCATCAGGTCTTTCCAAATGAGTTAGTTCTTTGCATCAGGTGGCCAAAGGATTGCAGTTTCAACTTGAGCATCAGTTCTTTCTATGAATATTCAGGACTGATTTCCTTTAGGATGGACTAGTTGGATCTCCTTGCAGTCCAAGGGACTCTGAAGAGTCTTCTCCAATACCACAGTTCAAGAGCATCAATTCTTTAGTGCTCAGCTTTCTTTATGGTCCAACTCTCATATCCATACATGACCACTGGAAAAACCATAGCTTTGACTAGATGGACCTTTGTCGGCAAAGTAATGTCTCTGCTTTTTAATATGCTGTCTTGGTTGGTCAGAGCTTTTCTTCTATGGAGTGAACGTCTTTTAATTTCATGGCTGTAGTCACCATCTGCAGTGATTTTGGAGCCCAAGAAAATAAAGCCTGTCACTGTTTCCATTGTTTCCCCATCTATTTGCCATGAAGTGATGGGACTATATGCCACAATCTTAGTGTTTTGAATGTTGAGTTTTAAGCCAGCTTTTTCACTCTCCTCTTTCACTTTCATCAAAAGGCTCTTTAGTTCCTCTTCACTACTACTCACAGGCAGATGTAAAAGCTTACAGAACTTTCTGAACTACAAATGATGGGCTTCACATTCCAAGTTCCTTAGTTAGGAACAGCAGGGCTGCCAAGAAAGAGGACGTTTAAGTCAGGTTTCGGAGGATAAGGAGACTGCTCCAGGGATCTATAACTGTTGCAGCAAAGGTGACCCCTTCCTGGGCCTGAGAGCAGGCTCTTGCCCAACACTCAGAAATGAATTGTCCAAGGAGACATTCAGTTCATTTCAGTCACTCAGTCGTGTCTGACTCTTTGTGACCCCATGAATTGCAGCACGCCAGGCCTCCCTGTCCATCACCAACTCCTGGAGTTCACTCAGACTCATGTCCATCGAGTCAGTGATGCCATCCAGCCATCTCATCCTCTGCCATCCCCTTCTCCTCCTGCCCTCAATCTTTCCTGGCATCAGAGTCTTTTCCAATGAGTCAACTCTTGCCATGAGGTGGCCAAAGTACTGCAGTTTCAGCTTCAGCATCATTCCCTCCAAAGAAATCCCAGGGCTGATCTCCTTCAGAATGGACTGGTTGGATCTCCTTGCAGTCCAAGGGACTCTCAAGAGTCTTCTCCAACACCACAGTTCAAAAGCATCAATTCTTCGGCACTCAGCCTTCTTCACAGTCCAACTTTCACATCCATACATGACCACAGAAAAAACCATAGCCTTGACTAGATGAACCTTTGTTGGCAAAGTAATGTCTCTGCTTTTTAATATGCTATCTAGGTTGGTCATAACTTTCCTTCCAAGGAGTAAGCGTCTTTTAATTTCATGGCTGCAGTCACCATTTGCAGTGATTTTGGAGCCCAAAAAAATAAAGTCTGACACTGTTTCCACTGTTTCCCCATCTATTTCCCATGAAGTGATGGGACCAGATGCCATGATCTTCATTTTCTGAATGTTGAGCTTTAAGCCAACTTTTTCACTCTCCACTTTCACTTTCATCAAGAGACTTTTTAGTTCTTCTTCACTTTCTGCCATAAGGGTGGTGTCATCTGCATATCTGAGGTTATTGATGTTTCTCCTGGCAATCTTGATTCCAGCTTGTGTTTCTTCCAGTCCAGCGTTTCTCATGATGTACTCTGCATATAAGTTAAATAAGCAGGGTGATAATATACAGCCTTGACAAGGAGACATACATGTTGACAACGCAAGAAACTTTACTGGGCAGGGGCACCCTGGTGGAGAGCAGCAGAGTCAGGGAACCCAGAAGGACTGCTCTGCCATGTGGCTTGAAGTCTCAGGTCATCTGGTGATAGGGTTAGTTTCTTTGTTGTCTCTGACTCATCATTCTGACTCAGGGTCCTTCCTGGTTGCACACGCATTGCTCAGCCAAGATGGATGCCAGCAAGAAGGATTCTGGAAGGTTGAAATGACATATGGACTGATGTCTCCTTTGACTTTTCTGAAATTCTTCAGATTGGTCGTGGTTTGTTAGTTTTGTGTTCCTTACCAGGCATGCATGAATGCTCAGTCATTTCAGTCACATTTGACTCTTTGCGACCGCGTGGACTGTAGCCTGCCAGGCTCCTCTGTCTATGAGATTCTCTAGGCGAGAATACTGGAGTGGGTTGCCATTTCCTCCTCCAGGGAATCCTCCTGACCCAGGGATCGAACCCACGTCTCCTGCATTGCAGGCGGATTCTTTACCACTGAGCCACCAGGGAAGCTCTCCCTACCAGGCCCCTCTGTCATAAAATAACTCATGCAAATGATTACTAGGGGGCCTGGCCAGGGCGGGTGGTTTCAGTCAGTGTTTCCCCTAATGTAAGTGAAAGTGAAAGTCGCTCAGTCATGTCCGACCCTTTGCGACCCCATGGACTATACTGTCCGTGGAATTCTCTAGGCCAGAATACTGGAGTGGGTAGCCTTTCCCTTCTCCAGGGGATCTTCCCAACCCAGGGATCGAACCCAGGTCTCCCGCATTCTTCACCAGCTAAGCCACAAGGGAAGCCCTAACCTAACCGCCTAACAAATTACCACCAAAATTCATAGGCTAATGTAACAATTTATTATTATATCTCTCTTGGTTCTGTGGGCTGACTGGGCTGGCCCAGATGGTTCTGACATAGACGCCCTTGGGACAGTAGGCAGATAGATGGTGGCCAGGGGTGCAGTCCTCTGAAGGTTGGATGTCCAGGTTGACTCACTCCATGGCCCGCAGTGGTGCTGGCTGTCAGCTTGGAACTCAGCAGTGATTCTCAACCCGAATACCTGCACATGGCTTCTTTATGTGCCTTGGGCTCCTCACAGCTGGTGGATGGGTTTTGAGAATGTTCCATGAGCAGGAGTTCAAGGCTTCTTATACCCTAACTTCAGAAGGCCCAGCAGGTCAGTTCTATTGATGAAGGCCAACCTTCTCTGTGTGAGGTAGAGGGGTGCATACCGGGGCAGACAAGGATGAAATGGTACAGCCTGTGCCTTTGGGAGGGTGAGAACTAATAATGAAAATAGATGTGTGATTTCATATCTGGGATTAACTGAGTCGAATGCTCTGATGAATCCCTTATCAGATCTTTGTGGGGGCACTAAAGGAAAAAGCAATTTAGGAGGAAATCAGAGTGGGCTTCATAAAGAAGGTGTCAGCTTGCACAAGGGCAGGAAAGGGAAGTTACTATTTGTCCTGGACAATGTGTGTTTGTGTGTGTGTGTTTATGTAGAGAGGAAAGAGATGAGGAAGAGTATTTGGCAATTCAAGTGAGAAAACAGCATACTGAAACAAACCAAACAGTCTGATGCATTCTGAGAACTGTAAACCACAGCAGAAAACTCACAGAGGGATGGATTGTACAGGGTGCTAATGTAAATCATCTGAAAGGATTCACTGAATAAGGAAGCTTAGCAACAAAGTCAAACTTCCTGCAGCACTTCTTAGATTTTATAATATGCTATTATGTATTTTGAATTTGGGCCAATTTTGTGGGATGGTGGGTGAGTCAAGAGTATAAAATATTTCCCGAATATTTTTTTTAAGGCAAATATGCAAGTAGGGCTGGTGTTGTCTGGATGGTAATTTGGGAAATGTTGGTTTTGTGCAAAGAAGGTAGTATGGCAAAGGAGGGGACTTCAGTAATTGATGGAAGTTTGGCCCTTACCTTCAGGACTATTGACAAATATTTACGAAACACCTACTACATCCCAGCCACTCTTCATGGCACTGGGGATCTCTCAGTGAACAAGGTAGGAAAAAGCCCCTGTCCCCGTGTAGCTTACCTTCTCCCTGAAAGAGACAGATGCTAAACAAGATAAATAGGAGTGATATACAGTCTCATATAATAAAATAATATATGAGATGGTTAGATAGCATTGCTGACTCAATGAACACGAATTT
Source organism: Bos javanicus (assembly GCF_032452875.1). Lineage (NCBI taxonomy): Eukaryota > Metazoa > Chordata > Mammalia > Artiodactyla > Bovidae > Bos > Bos javanicus. The sequence continues at coordinate 6,613,502 of NC_083881.1, forward strand.
AAGCAAACTCCAGGAGATAATGGAGGACAGAAGAGCCTGGCGTGCCGCAGTCCACAGGGTTGCAAAGAGTGGGACTCAACCTGGCAACTGTAACAACAACAAATACAGTGTCTTAAATGATGATAAACACCATAGATAAAAAATAAGGCTGAGAAGAAGGAAAAGGGAGTTAAGAATTTTATACCAGCTTGTCATTAAGAAATGACATGTTCTAATGAGGTGGATGAAACTGGAGCCTATTATACAGAGTGAAGTAAGCCAGAAGAAAAAACATCAATACAGTATACTAACGCATATATATGGAATTTAGAAAGATGGTAACAATAATCCAGTGTACGAGACAGCAAAAGAGACACTGATATATAGAACAGTCTTATGGACTCTGTGGGAGAGGGAGAGGGTGGGAAGATTTGGGAGAATGGCATTGAAACATGTAAAATATCATGTAAGAAACGAGTTGCCAGTCCAGGTTCGATGCACGATACTGGATGCTTGGGGCTAGTGCACTGGGACGACCCAGAGGGATGGTATGGGGAGGGAGGAGGGAGGAGGGTTCAGGATGGGGAACACATGTATACCTGTGGTGGATTCATTTTGATATTTGGCAAAACTAATACAATTATGTAAAGTTTAAAAATAAAATTAAATTAAAAAAAAAAAAGAAATGACATGTGACTAAAGACTCAAAGGATGGTGCCCAGTTCTGAGGATCTTTCTGGAGGCAGAGGAGTCTGGTGCATTGAAGGAAGAGAAAGGGGACCAGTAGGACCAGGTGGGGGGCTCTGGGGGAGGGTCCTGGAAGACGAGGTCCACCCTAGAGGATTGGATTGCAGAGAGCATGCAGGATCCCGGGTCTTTTGCTTTTTTCCTGAGTTAGAAGTGAAGCTCTTAGAGGGCTTTGACCCCTGGAGTGATAAGATGGGCTTACTTGTAAAAGGACCTCTCTTGCTAATCTGTAGAAAATAGAACTAGAGGGGCAGAAGCAGAAACAGGGGACTCATTATAAGGCTCTTGCATCAATCTGGGTGAAATATCTCAATGGCTTGTAACAGAGAGGGAGCAGAAGAGTCTGTGAGAACTGATTGGATTCTGGATATATTTTGAAGGTGGAGCCAACACGATTGGCTGGTAGATAGAATGTGAAATAAGAGAATCAGAAAGAGGAACCAAGATAATGATTTCAAGGTTTGAGGTTGAGCCCTTGGAAGGATGGAATTCCTGTACCTGAGCCCAGGAGACTTTCAGGAAGAGCAAGTTTGAGGAAGAAGATTGGAAGTTCGATGTTATAGGAGTGGGTTCAGGGAACCTATAGACTCCAAAGCAAGAACATGGTGCAATTGGATTAGCACCTGAGAAAAAATAAGCTATGCCACTCTGGCAGCCTTAGAGAGGATGGATTAGAGAGGAAGGATGAATAGCAGGGGATGCTCCAGGAATAAGGGAGGCATTTCAGAAGCTGAAACAAAAATCCAGAAAACTGATGATACACTGATCTAGAGCAGCAGGTTGAGAACGGACAAGGAGGCTTAGATTCAGAGGCAGGGATGAGGCAAGAAAGGAGAGAAAAATCAGTAAGTTTTCTTACGTGGCCTAAAGTAGGGAAAGGGAGGTCAATACCAGAGCCACTTACAGTTCAGGATGCAGTGTGGATGTGGCCCTTTTAAAAATCAGGAAAATAGAAGATGGAGTGGTTTGGTGGAAGAGGATATTGATTCTGTGAGGAGCCCGATGAACTTGAGCTGCCCTAGTAAACTCTACTGTGGATGTCCAGGGGCCTTTGATGTGCTGATTCACAGCTCACTAAGTACCTCCTTTTCTCTAGCACTGTGGCAGTTTTCAGGGTCATGTGACTAGTTCCTGCTAATGAACTAGGGGCAGAAGTCATCTGTGTCACTTCCAGATGGGAGGATTTAAGAGCCATTGGGCAACACTTTCTCTCACTAGCCCCCTGCCACAGAGACTAGAGGTCATGAGTTCAGAGTTCATGGCAGAGCACCCACCAGCCTGGGTCCCTGAGTGATGCTGTGGAGCTCTGTTTACCAACTTCTGCTGAACATGACTTGTGAATGAGAAATACATATTTGATGTATGTGAGTTGAAGATCGATTTGTTACCACAGCATAACCTATGCTCTCCTTACTAATATGTTTGAATATATATATATAAAACTTGGGAGAAAGATGTTGGAATTTTACCAGTATAAATATGACAGTTAAGTCTGGGAATTGAATGGGATCACTTCATAAGAGACTACAAAGTGAGAGCCAATGGAAAGACTCTGGAAGGCAGCAATATTTAAAAAGAAGAAAGATAAAGAGGCGCCATGAAGTCTGAGAAGGAGCTTTCAGACGCATGGAAAAACTAAGAGAGTCATGGGAACCAAGATAGCAAAAAATGTAAGGAGAGAGAGGTCAGAAGTGTCAAATGCTTTGGGATTTATTCCAATTCAATTCATTTCCGTTGTTTTCCTTTTTTCATTTTAAAAACATAGAGAGACTGCCTCTGACATTCCAGGGAAGTAGAATTGGGATTATGAAGACACCAGTGGATAGAATAATCCATAGGTGATTAGATGACCTTTGTCTACAGCATTTTCTTAGAAAAGTGATGGAGGAAGAAGGAAGACTGAGACAGGTTGAAAGTAAATGGAAGATTAGGAGGTGGAGCTCACCAGATGTGACTTTTTTAAGGCTCTTGATGTAAAGAGAAAGACAGTAAGGTGCTAGTTGTGAATGACAAGAGGAAGAAAAGAAAGTGATACACTCATTACTTATTAGAGAGTATCTAACACCCCAATAATCCAATGATGGGAAAATTTATTCCTCATGCAGCAAACAAGGTTCAGAGAACCAGAATACCTGTTTCTGCCATTTACTAGCATGAACTTGGGCAAATTTTCTTATCTGTAGTTGAAGAAATACCATCTTTCTCCTGTTTTGTTGTGAAGATTGAGTAATCAACTGTCCTAGTGGCTCCAGGATTGAAGGTTTTCCCAGAGCATGGATCTTTCCTTGCCAAAACCAGAACAGTTCTAGGCAAAGTAAGACATGTTGCTCATTTGATGGTTGAGTGGATTTTAAAATACTTGGCACAGCGCCTGGCAAATAGTAAAGCTTAGCTACGATGACTGCTGATCTTCCACATGCATCAATTTCTTTATCTGTACATGGAAGACACTTGGACTTAACACAGCGGAGTTTTGTGGAGATTAAAAAGAAGATGCTTAATCAGCACATGTAAACACTCAGGAGTATTCATTATTGTGATGATGGTGATCGTGATGATAGAGATAATGATGAAGAAACAAGCTGAAAAAAGTTAAGCACAACTAATTAGTAAGAGAACTGGAGTGTGAAACCCAGTTGGCCCATCTCCAAGGCTCTTGGTTTTCCTTTTGTGCCATGTTTTAAGCAAATGCAAGGAATTATTGCATGAAGATATAGAATTTGAACTAAGCCTTAAAAGATGAATTGAGTTTGACATTTCCTCAGTTGTTGATTTCATCAGCAAAAGTTTATCCAATTCCAATCATGCACAGGATATGCTATGGGGTGAATATATATATACACACACACATACACACACATGTATGAATAACTAGAATTCAACAGATTATGGAAATTGGAAGGTCATAATGTCATCCTAGACAGAGAGACAGATGAACTTTGGTTTAAATCCTCCTGCCCTTCTCCCAAGTCAATGTGAGTATTCACACATGTAAAGATCCTTGAGATGTTAAGCCCACTCTACAAATCCCAAGGGGAGAGCTGACATCTAATTAGAATGTCTTCTTGTTTATTAGCTTTGAACCAAGCAAGATGATTTCTCACACAGTCATCAAGCCTTGTCTCGGTGGTCATGTCAGCCCCAGCTTCTTTCCAGCCTGGCACTACAGGTGATGTTCTAATTCTGTGCCAACGCTAATAACACACCCAAAGAGGCTGCAGACAAATAAACACCATGTCTATTTTTAGCCCCTTTGCCATGGATTTTGGCAGATCTTTGCTCTGAAATTCAAGGGTAACCTCTGAGCTTTCCTTGAAGAATAAATACTCTTTCTGAAATGTTCCCTTAAAAATACAAATAGATAATAGATCCAGTATGGGATCCAAAGCTGATAAACCAGAGGCAAACAGCGAGCTCCCAATTAATGGATCCTTTGATAACACATAGACACCCCCCGCCCCATCTTTAGCAAATCTCCCTGTCAACGGAGGCAGTTTTGAGCATGCAGAAGAGGAAGGCTAGGAGGCTTCATTCCCTGATCCTAGCTCTGAATGGGTCACTGAGGAGGAGTTTAGTTCAGTGAAAATTCTTTTGAGGGTCAGTCTGTTTCAGGTAACCCAGAGAAATAAAGGGAAACACAGGTGGATCAACAATAAAATGGTGAGCAGGCAAACATCAGAATTTCTTCATAGAATGTGCATCAGGAAGCTTGCAAGAGAAAACTGCATCCCATGGCTTGAGAACAGTCATGCATCAGGTTATCAGGCCCCTGAACTGAAATGAACCAGCTCAGGGCCTCCCAGTAGAGTTCCTGGCACAATAGAACCTCTCACCCAACAGATAAGACCTGGAGTTGAATGGCTTCCTCCAGAGCCTGGGAAGGACCCGGGAAAGACCTATAACGCCAGGACCTGGATCCTTCCCAACGTACCCAGAAGCAAGGACTCAAGACTCAGATGTGATTCGGTGTCCTTAAATTCCCTGGGGAGCTGGCCCAAAAAATCAAGGCTGATTGACAGGTCCTAAGAGTAAGAATAAACCACAAGTCAGGTATCAGGTTTCATCCTCAAAATGTAATGAAAAGAGAGCACTTAGGGAGGCAACCAAAAGGTCCTGAGTAATTGCATTAATAAATCTAAGATGTCTGGGAATGAAGAAGGAAGGGGCCACACACCCTCAAACTCATTCATTCATTCATGCATCCTGTCTCTCATTTGTTGTGGTCACTTAATTGTTTTGTTGTTTTAGACAGCCATAATTCAGTTGGTCAACTAATTCAGATAAACGGTAAGTCAGCCAACCTTTCAGTTCACTTTCAGTCATTCCTTCTCTGGGCTTCCCAGTGGCTCTAGTGGTAAAGAACCCACCTGCCAATACAGGAGATGTAAGAGATGCTGCAGGTGTGATCCCTGGGTCAGGACGATCCCCTGGAGGAGAGCATGACAACTTACTCCAGTATTCTTGCCTGGAGAATCTCATGGACAGAGGAACCTGGCAGGCTGCAGTCCATAGGGCCACAAAGAATCGGACACAACTGAAGGGACTTAGCACACACACATTCATTCTCTAATTCATTTATTCAGTCTTCAGTTGGCAATTTAGTCAGTATTGTCAATCATTTAGTCATCTATCCATCTAATCACGTATTTATTCAACTAATTAATTCATTCACCCATGTTGAGTCTCAGGAAGTCTTTGACGCCATTCATTCATTCATCCAATGAGTCCTTGCTTCTGCCAGTCAGTCATTAGATAATTAATTAGCTATTTTTACTCATCCATTCATTAATTTATTCTGGCTTTCAAAACTAGTCACTAATTTGCTTGTATTCATGTATTTATTCATTTACTCATGGGTCTTTCAGCTCATCAGGCAGTTACTTAGTCAGGCAATCAGTTCCTTAGTCATAGAGAGCTTGTCCACCAGACCTGGAGAGAAGAGCTTCTAATCTATACTTTTCTTCAATTAAACTTAAATTTGCACGATCGTCCCAAAGGCTCAGACTATGGAGGATGGCTTTAGGTATAAATGTTCTCTTCTTGTTAAAAAAATAATAATAATACAGTTCAGAGCCTGGTGTTGAAAATATCTTTGCCCAAATATATTCATGAATTGTAAGTCCCCTGAGGCCTGCTGCAGTGATTAAATGAGTCCAGGCTCCAAATGGTCCATGAGGAAGTCTACCCTGAGGGGCCAGGTACCCAGAGACCATTCTTCAGGATGGGGCCCCAGCACAGAATTTATCCCAGAATAGACACAAACTGGTTGTTGTTTTTTTTTTTTTCCAATTATATCTTTCCTTGGTTTATTTAAAAAATAGAGAGAGATACATAGTCATTTGAAAATGAAGAAAAGTCTGAATAAGAAAATAAAATACAGCCGAGATGCGACCAACCAGAGTTAATAGTTGTTAACATGTTAGTGTATACACTTATGTAATTATTTGTATGTGCATGCAAGCTAAGTCAATTCGGTCATTCCTGGCTCTGTGACTCCACCGTCTGTAGCCTGCCAGACTCCTCTGTCCATGGAATTTTCCAGGCAAGAAAACTGGAGTGGGTTGCCATTTCTTACTCCAAGGGATTTTCCCGACCCACATCTCCTGTGTATCCTGCATTGGCAGATGGATTCTTTACCAGTGAGGCACCTGGGAAGCCCAATTATTTGTATATATTTTTACAAAAAAAAATTATGTATGGTTTGTATTAATTAATTACAGGAAGACCTCAATGATGTTGAAGGTTTGCTTCCAGACTACCATAATAAAGTGAATATCACATAAAGTGCATCACACAGAGATTTTTGGTTTCCCAGTGCATATAGAAATTATGCTAACACTATCCTGTAGTCTATTAAGTGTGGCAGCTTGATGGTGAAGAATCTGCCTTCAGAGCAGGAGACCTGTGTTCAATCCTGAGGTCAGAAAGATCCCCTGGAGAAGGGAACCGCTACCCATTCCAGTATTCTTGCCTAGAGAATCCCATGGACAGAGGAGCCTGGTGGGTTACAGTCCATGGGACTTTTTCTTTCAGCCACTTTTTCTTTCAGTATTATGTTTAAAAAATGTACATACCTTAATTTAAAAATACTTTATGACTAAGAAATGTTAACCAACATCTGGCATTCAGCTAGTCTTAATCTTTTTGCATTAGTAACATCAGAGATGACTGATCACAAATCACTATAACAAATATAATAATAATTTTAAAATGAAATGAAATGAAGTTTGAAATATTCTGAGAATTATCCAAATGTGACAGACAGACGTGAAATGAGCCAATACTATTGAAAAAAATGGTGATGGTAGACTTGCTTGACACTGGGTTGACAGAAACCTTCAACTTGTTATTTTAAAAAGTGCCTGTATTATTATACAAGGAGGGTGTAATTCATATAGAAATTTTTGTATTTAAGAGAGTTTGTTTTATCGGGATAGCAGTTAAACTTTGTGATCACAATTAAAATGAGTAATTTAGGAATTGATTTAGACTTGCTGTTTTAAGTTGAATTTTTACTAGATTTATGTACAGTACTTGAGCATATATGATATCATAAGAATCATCATGCTTATGAGTTTAAGGTAATCTATTAGATTTATAATACGTGAATACTTGGGAAATTTTGTTAATCGGACAAAGTACTGAAAATAGAATGTACCAAACGAGATGCCAGTCCAGGTTCGATGCACGATACTGGATGCTTGGGGCTAGTGCACTGGGACGACCCAGAGGGATGGTATGGGGAGGGAGGAGGGAGGAGGGTTCAGTATGGGGAACACATGTATACCTGTGGTGGATTCATTTTGATATTTGGCAAAACTAATACAATTATGTAAAGTTTAAAAATAAAATAAAATTTTTTTTATTTTGCTTTGAAAAAAAAAAAAAAGAAAATAGAATGTACCAAGATTATAAAGACAGTTGAAAATCCTTAAGTTAATAAATGAGATTAGGTATTAATCAGTCTCCTTATATGTGATTGTTAATTTTCACCAGGCTTTTACAAATAAAATAAGATTTATAAACTGAACTTAAAAGCTTGAGAAGGAACACAACTTTGTTTAATAAATTTAATAAACTCAGTGTTAAACTTTAAAACCAGAGTAACCTGTGAGTGATTTGTCATGCGCAAATAACTGTCCCTTGAGAACACTAAAAAAACACTCCATCTTACAGCCATATCAACAAAGTGGGAATAGCGAGTAGCATCTCGCATCTTCCACATGGACTGCCCCTTCCCAAGGGGAATGTCATGGGCAGATGGCTGCCCCACCATCCAGAAAGGCATCAGAGATGATGACCAGATTTCTGGTTTGGGCATCCAGGTGAGTGGCTTCATCAACCACTGAAAGATGCCAACATAACAAAAGATGAGCAGCACAGTTAGGGCCGGTGGGGACTTTGTGTTCACGTGTTTGTGTGTCAGTCTATTTGTTGTTGTTTAGTTGCTAAGCTGTGTCTGACTCTTTTGCCACCCCATGGACTGTAGCCCACCAGGCTCCTCTGTTCATTAGATATCCCAGAAAAGAACACTGAAATGGATTGCCTTCAGGAGATCTTCCCAACCCAGGGATCGAACCCGCGTCTCCCGCATAGACAGGTGAATTCTTTACCACTGAGCCACCGGGGGGAAAAGTCTAAACAATGGAGATGGAAGGACAACCTTCTGCCTTCAGTTCAGTTCCATTGCTCAGTCATGTCCCACTCTTTGCAACCCCATGAACCGCAGCACGCCAGGCCTCCCTGTCCATCACCAACTCCCGGAGTTCACCCAGACTCATGTCCTTTGAGCCGGTGATGCCATTCAACCATCTCATCCTCTGTTGTCCCCTTCTCCCCCTGCCCTCAATCTTTCCTGGCATCAGGGTCTTTTCAAATGAGTCAGCTCTTCCCATCAGGTGGCCAAAGTATTGGAGTTTCAGCTTCAACATCAGTCCTTCCAATGAACACCCAGGACTGATCTCCTTTAGGATGGACTGGTTGGATCTCCTTGCAGTCCAAGGGACTCTCAAGAGTCTTCTCCAACACCACAGTTCAAAAGCATCAATTCTTCAGCGCTCAGCTTTCTTCACAGTCCAACTCTCACATCCATACATGACCACTAGAAAAACCATAGCCTTGACTAGATGGACCTTTGTTGGCAAAGTAATGTCTCTGCTTTTCAATATGCTGTCTAGGTTGGTCATAACTTTCCTTCCAAGGAGTAAGCGTCTTTTAATTTCATGTCTGCAATCACCATCTGCAGTGATTTTGAAGCCCAGAAAAATAAAGTCTGACACTGTTTCCACTGTTTCCCCATCTATTTCCCATGAAGTGATGGGACCGGATGCCATGATTTTAGTTTTCTGAATGTTGAGCTTTAAGTCAACTTTTTCACTCTCCTCTTTCACCTTCATCAAGAGGCTTTTTAGTTCTTCTTCACTTTCTGCCATAAGGGTGATGTCATCTGCATATCTGAGGTTAATAATATTTCTCCCAGCAATCTTGATTCCAGCTTGTGCTTCTTCCGGTCCAGCATTTCTCATGATGTACTCTGCATATAAGTTAAATAAGCAGGGCTTCCGCCTTCATCCACCTTCAAAACATCAGAAGCCAGCCCATTTCTGGTACTCATCACATGTTCAACAGAGATGCCAGGATAACAAAAGATGAGCACAGTTAGTGCCGGTGGGGAGGGTCTCAAATCTGCAGACAGTTGGAGGGACCTCCACCCTAGACATTTCTCCCTATCTGCAAGCTAACCCTTTGTCAAGATGCAGGTCACAGGGACATAAAACCCAGGGGAGTTCCTGTTCTCTAGAACTTTCTCAGCTTTGGAGGCCTCTTAGTCCAAGCATTTCCTCTGATTATTCCCCACTGTGCGTTCAGACAGGCCTCTGAGGGGCTCGTCACAGTGAAATTCCTGACCCCACTCTTAGGTCTGAGGTTACCTATCATCAATAGGAGAGGAAAAAAATGGCACTGTGGAAAATGCCTAATAGCTGACAGCACATTGTTTAAAGACTCCAGGCAGTGAGCTTGCCCATCTGTTGAGGGGAAAAAAAAAAAAAAAAGAAATCTCGAAACAGAAGGGCTGCCTTTTATCCTTGAAGACTCAGTCTCACAGGCTCCAGGCAGGTGAGGGTTAGTCAGCTCATGCAGGCTCTGGACACACCAGGTGAAAGGGATTCAGAGAAGGGCAGGCAACTGGAAACTGCAGGCTTGCTCCAAAGCGTCAAGCCTGCCACTCCTGTCTTCCTAAACTCAGCTCTGAATTAACTAAGCCTCTGCTGGAAGCTTCGCTGGCTTCCTCTCCCAGGCTGACTCGTCAGTGGGCAGGCAAGTCAGAACTGAATGCTGTATTTAGGCATCACAAAGGGGACGTTGTTTACAGATGAAGACATTCAGACTCAGAGGTTAAATAAATCACCCCACCTCCACCGTGTTGTTAGTGAGTAGCCCCACTGGGACTTGAACCCAGAGCTTCTCTAACAGATCCAAGGTCAATCCTCAGAGCTCCGTAGCCAGGCAGTGTTTCCTACCAGCCCTCCTTCCCCAAGCATGACCAAAAAATGATCCCTTCCTTTATTTGTCCTTTGGTTTTTCTTCTCCAGAAAAACTCTATTCCACTCTCTTTTCTCTGTCTGTGGAAACCTGACTCTTAATTCCAAACCTTTCCCCATGTCTTGAGTTTGAATTTCAAAGCACTAATTAAGATTCCATCATTTCCCTGGGTAGCAGACAATTTTGCCCCAAACTGTTAACCTGAGTCCAAGAACATAAGTTAATACTCTTGGTTTCTGTAAAAAGGGCCATCATTGCATTTTTTCACCTCTGTTTCCCCAGAAAACAAGGACAAACGATGTCTTCCCTCATCCTTGGTAGATATATATATATATTTGTCCCCAATGTATAATGAAATACTAAGTACAATCAGCTGTCTCGTAGCTCAGTGTCCCTCCCACTCTCCTTCCCTGCCCCACATTCTTTCTCCAATCTGTGCATATATGTACCCATACATGCATGCCTGTGTACGTCATTCTTCTGCCCATCCATCTGTTCATCTACACACTCACCATTTCCACTTCTTCCATAACTAGCTAAACCCAGGATACCCCAGTGCTTGACTTCATCTGTAGGAGAAATGACTTTCATGTGGGCTGGGATAAGACCTTCCCCAGCACAACCCATCCTCCCCCAAATTACAAGAGTTGCAGTATGTTAAGTTTTTGACTCGTATATTACAGAGTTTTTTATTTTTTATTTTTAGGCCATGTGACTTGTGGGATCTTATTTCCCTGACTAGGGATTGAACCCTGGTACCCTGCAGTGGAAACACAGAATCCTAGCCACTGGACCACCAGGGAATTCCCAAGATTTATATATTATGAATGACAAGCATTAACAGGAGGAACAAGATAGGCTACTTATTTATTTTGAATGCTTCCTCAGTACCATCAATATTGTAACCTGGGTCCAGGGTCAAGAAGGAAGCCACGGAGGAATCATCCCCATTTGCTCATGAGCTTTCCCTGTAGCCTCTCTAAGATGCCTCCATGTTGACTTTCAAGCTGATTCTAATTCTTTCCTATAAGCTCTGATAATAGCTATGGATTTCAGAGATCAAGAGTGTGGCTTCAATCATAGAGATTCAGCAGAGTCCATCAATGAAGAAATTAAAAGTATGAGTCCTTCCACAGACTTAGAGAATGAACTTATGGTTACCGGGTGGAAGGGTAAAGGGAAGGGATAGATAGGGAGTTTGGGATGGACATGTGCACACTGCTATATTTAAAATGTATAACCCACAAGGACCTACTGTATAGCACAGGGAACTCTGCTCAGTGTTATTTGGAAACCTAGATGGGAGAGGTGTTTGGGGGAGAACAGATACATGCTGAGTTGCTTTGCTGTCCACCCGAAACTATCACAATATTGCTAATCGGCTATACTCCAATATAAAACACAAAGTTAAAAAAAAAGGAGTATGGTGTCCTTAACATAAAAATGTTCTTATACCATGTTCTGGGATTGATCTTTAGCCCATTACCTCACTAATTCATTTATTCGCTCAACAAAGAACTTACTGAATACTTATAAGGCATGATCATATGAACTGAGGGGATAGTAATGAATGAAATAGCAGTACAATCCTCCAGCAGCCTCTAATACAGATTGGAAGGAAAGGATAACTCAGAGCCTAGAATCATGAGTACTGTGATGAGGTGTGAGTGAAACGTTGACGAGGACACAGAGAGGGACAGGCACGCAAGCTGAATCCTAAAGGAGTGAGCACCATGGGGCTGGTGAGGGAGGAGATGGAACCTTCCTGAAGCGGGGAAACAATGAGCAAGCTTGGAGGCTAGAGGAAGGACGGGAGCTCAGGGAGCTTCAGGTGTGAAGCTGAAAACGATGAGCTGAGCTAGAGGAGTTTGCCAAAGGCTACAGTGGGATGAGCATTGGCTGGCCTCCTTCGGACTTATTCCTGAAAATGATCAAGGTCTCTTACAGCATTTCCAAGGAGAATTGAGACAGTTTCCAAGGTCAGTACTGTTCAAAGAAGCCTCATTAGTGTTATCCCAGATCCTGAGACTTTAAGAGCACACACAAATAAAATTTTTCTCAGTGTGAGGGAACCCTAGAGAATCACAGGTTAGCTAAAGAGCAATATCAGACACCACCCTATCCCCCCCAAAAAAAATAGTTGCAGAGAAAGGCTCTGCAGAGTTGAGAATCTCCTGTGGCCACATTAAGCACCGCTATTCCAACAGGAGGGGCTTCCCTGGTAGCTCAGACAGTAAAGAATCCGCCTACAATTCAGGAGACCCAGGTTTGAGCCCTGGGTTGGGAAGATCCCCTAAAGAAGGAAATGGCTACCCGCTCCAGTATTCTTGTTTGGAGAATTCCATGGACAGAGGAGCCTGGTGGACTACAGTCCATGGGGTCACAAGGAATCAGACACGACTGAGTGACTAACTTACTTACATCATTCTTACTTACATCATTCCAACATGAACATTCCTTTCACAAACATACAGGCATGCCTCCCTTGAGCCCAGCATCATAAGAACTGCTATTAGAGACAAAAAAAGAAGAAGAAGCACGTATGATATATAGCCCCTGCCCTTTGTGAGCAAACAAATGCATCATTATTTTCATCAAACATCGGTATTTCTTTAGGTCGCCTATTCTGTGCCTCTTCTCCATTCTGTCAATTCTCCACCATTCAATTAATTTCGTGTCTGATTCCAGGCATCTCTGCAGCTGCTGATTGCAGCCAGAACCACTTAAGCACTTGAGCCTCCTCAGATCTTACAGGCTGCTCAGAGCTCTCATTTTTTAGTGATCTTTCCATTGAAAAGATGTCTCCAAGCACAGTGAAACACCAAGGCACTAATAGGGTTATGTTTGGGGGTGTTTGGAGGATTTACAACACATTCTCTGAAGGCTTCAAGCTCCATCGACTGGGAGAATGGATTACAACCATCCATTTGCCAAGTGTCTCCATCCGGGAACGTTGTGATAATCTTCATTTCAGCATCTTGATCGTTTTCTCAAGTTTCACCTTTTCTAACAATTTTTTTTTTCCCTCAGGCACCTTCTCTGTATTTGGGTTCAGAGATCTGACATCTTTTATTGGTCCCCCTTTGTAGTCTTTGGACACCCTGAAATCCATAAAGTGCATTTTATTCCAAGGTGGTGCAGCGGTAAAGAATCTGCCTACCAATGCAGGAGACAGACACAGGAGATGCCGGTTTGATCTCTGGATCGGGAAGATCTCCTTGAGTAGGAAATGGCAACTCACTCCAGTATTCTTGTCTGGAAAATTCCATGGACAGAGGAGCTTGGCGGGCTATAGTCCATGAGGTCTCGAAGAGTCGGACATGACTGAAGCGACTTAGGATGCACGCGTTGTGACTTTTCAGTTCCTGGTTGCCGTCCTTTCTGATGCCCCTTTACATTTCAGTCCTTGGAGTTAAGACATGTTTACTGAGCAGTTAGGATCTCCCAGGCACTTTTCTAGGCTCTGGGGCTACAGTGTGAAGCAGAAAGTCACAACTTATGCTTTCATGCAGCTTCCAGTCTACTCTGACCAGGTAGACAGTAAAGAAGTAAATAAAAGATTCAGTGACATTATTTTGGATAATGTTAGGTACAGTGGGAAAAATCTGAAAGGGTGAAAAAAATATAAAATGACAGGATTGGGTGGGAAGATCATCAGAGTGCACATCAGAGATGACAAGGGCCCCCCGGCACGGCTGTGCTGACCATGCCTGTCCACCTCTAACAAGTACCATGAGCACAAACTGTGATGGGAACAGTGTCCCCCACCCCCCGAAGTTGTGCAGTGCCCAACAAGGACAACGAGAAGTAGCAATCCTGGAAGAGGACTCTCAGAGAAATATTCATGCTAAAATCTTTGTGGAAAGAAGGAGCCAACCAAGCGCACACTTGAGAGAAGAGCATGCCAAGCCGTGGGAAGAGCTGCTGTGATGACCCAAAGTAGAGAATGACTTTGGCCCATTCAGAGAACCCAAAGAAGGGCAGATGCTTCTGCTGAATCTGGGGGAGTGAGATGAAGTTAGTTAGAAGCCAAGGAATCTGACAGTGGGTCAACTTGGGGATGATAAGGAGTATTTCTGTAGGGTCAGAGGACAGTGCATCTATAACCGTGGAGAGTGATGAGAAACAGCAGCTGGCGGAAGGGAAAGTCAGAGTCGGAGCTGGGTGGCTCACTAATGTGATGCTACAAAGTATGGACTTAATTCTTAGAAGCATCAAGCGCAAGAGGACCCACAAGGTGCGTTGGAGACTTGGGGATTTTTCTGTGCAGCTGATAAATCTAGCTGGAAATCTGAGGCTTGCCATCTAGTGGTAATCTGTGCACCCTTGAACATCCTCAGAACTGCTGTAATCTGTGAAAGAAGAAGACACCCTGAAATCCATAAAATGCATTTTATTCCAAGGCAGGAAAGACAGGAAGATGTCTCCTTAAAGAGGAGGAAAAATCCATGCTACATGTTGCATGAAGCATTGATGGTGTTGATAAGCCGGTGAAGTCTCCTCATTTCTGAATCACTTGGGGGTCATTCAAGATACTATTTTGCAAGTGCAAAAAAGGTCCAGAAAGTCTCCTAGTAAGGGACATTTCCCTCACTCACTGTGTTGCCTTTTCCAATGACAAGAAGAGCTAGAAATGGAAGAGGTTTCAGCTGAGTTGGAGGCTTGGAACTTAAAGTTCCTGAGTGGGCTGCAGTTCTGGCAAAAGACATTTTTCTCTCCCAAGGATTTTATTCCGTCTGATTTTCTGATTGTTGCCAAGATGGAATGAACTTGTTTTGTTTGCTTCTCAGTGAGAACTTAGATTTCCTTAGAAGATTTGGTTGCAGGGCACCGCTGAGCCCTTAACGACGGTGGCTGGGGAAATAATAATAGCTTACAGGTCTGCAACCACACAATCCACAAAGCATTGTCACACACTCATCTCATTGGGGCTTGGCAGCGACCCTACGAGGGAAGCAGGATTGGCACGATTACCCCGATTTTACGGACGACTAGATTTCCGGTGTTCTTGCCTGGAGAATCCCAGGGATGGGGGAGCCTGGTGGGCTGCCGTCTATGGGGTCGCACAGAGCCGGACACGACTGAAGCAACTTAGCCAGCAGCAGCAGCAGACTTCCGGGACCCCCTGCTCAGAGAGTGACCCATGCCATCTGGCTGGGCAAGCCAAACCTTCAGGTCCTCCTTCATACCTCCCTCCCCCTCACCAACTCCAACCCAAACCTTGACAACTTTATCTTTGAAGTGTTTCTCACATTCACTTCATTCTGCTTCCTAAGTCACCATCTTAGTTCAAATCACGGTCATCTCTCATATAAACAAGGCAATGCTCCTTCCACCTGACTCCCAGCTCGGCCCCCTCCTAGCTGTTCCCCACAAAGCAATCAAAGGGATCATTTCAAGATGCAAATGCATTTAGGTCACCTCTCTGCTTAGCACACTCATGTGGTTTCCCAGACTTGGAATCAATGCGGATGTGTTTAGTGTGATCTTCCAATACTGTGCCCCCATGGGGTTTGGCTGCTTCTTCTGTCCATCTCTCACATCCTCTTTGTAACACTCAGTTCAGGCAATCCTGGACTCATTTCTGTCCCTAGTAAGTACCAGGTACCCTCCAGCCACAGAAACTTTGTGCACGCTGGTCTCTCTGCGTGAAGGTCCTTTCCTGCCATCGTCACCTAGTCAATTCCTTCCTACCCTGTGTATCTCAGCTCAGTCATCACTTCCTCATGGCAGCCTTCCCAGATACCCTGACTAGGTCAAATCTCCCCCACTGAACTCTCTCAGAGAACAATGACCTCCCAACCCAGCCACATACCACAGTCGGGAGCATTCATTCCACGGTGATAATTGTATGATGATTATCCACCTTTTCCACTAGACAGCAGGTTCTACAGGGGCAGCATCAAGGTACCCTGTAAACCACCCAGCATACACAAGGCATTCGATAAATGCTTGGTAAATGAGTAGCTAGGTTGAGGAATGAATAAGTGAAGCATCTGATGTGTGTAGAGATTTATTACTCCAGGTCACTCGGTCACAGCGAGTTTCAGAAGCCTCTCCACTCCCTGTATCAGTTTTTTCGGGCTATGTTCCCAGTGTTCCCAGTAGCTGTGGGTCTCATTCTGCAGAATTTTCCCCAGCCTCAATGATATAGAGGCCATCAAATTCAGACTTCCTCCTTTTATCACAATTTAAGACAGGCCCATACCTCACTCTGCTCAGATACAGTTTCTATTCACCGAGAACACAAGGGTCCCACCGAAGAGAAGCACAATTCAGAGAAGCCTTAGACGCCTTGTAGGATTGGGACAGACCGAGGGACCTTTCACCTCCCTCCCCTCATCCTATGGAGCACCACTTGTCTGCTCTCCTACAAGATGGGACGCTGGCTCGGCGGTTACAAGGATCACCACTTTGGGACTTCCCTGGTGGTCCAGTGGTTAAGAATCCGCCTTCCAATGCAGGGGACACGGGTTCAATCCCTGGTCAGGGAACTAAGATCCCACATGCTGTGGAGCAACTAAGCCCAAGTGTGGTAACTAGAGAAGTCCACATGCCGCCACTACTCAGCCTGTGCTCTCTAGAGCCTAAGACAAGAGAAGCCGCATGCTGCAGACCCAGGACGGCCAAAAAATAAAATTAAAAAAGGAAAAAGATCACACTCCTATGACTCAGAATCCCACGTCTAATAGAACTCTGGCCTTGGGATTTTTATTCCATACCTCAGCTGTTGCCTGGATTCATCCTTTGATGCCTGGGCTTCAAGAGTCCCTAGGGCCATGGCACCCCACTCCAGTACTCTTGCCTGGAAAATCCCATGGACAGAGGATGCTGGTGGGTCAGACACGACTGAGCGACTTCACTTTCACTTTTCACTTTCATGCATTGGAGAAGGAAATGGCAACCCACTCCAGTGTTCTTGCTTGGAGAATCCCAGGGACGGGGGAGCCTCGTGGGCTGCGGTCTATGGGATTGCACAGAGTCGGACACGACTGAAGCAACTTAGCAGCAGGGCCCTGGGTAGGGTTACGGGTGATGGGCATTTCTTCTCTCCAAGGCTTCACTGACCGTTATTTCTCTCAGTACCCTTACAACTGTTTCTCCGATCCATTGTCTCCCAAGTCTTCTCATCCCTCCCCGCCTGCTAGATTTCCATACATCCTGCAAAACCAAGCTCAACACCACCTCCACGTAGGCTCTTCCTGCCCCCTCCTCAGAGTTGTCTTTGAACACTGCAGGTTTCTATCGGGTATTTTTTACGCCAAGTATATAACGGAACGGGGCTTCCCTGGTGGCTCAGTGGTAAAGAATCTGCCTGCAAGGTAGGAGATGTGGGCTTGATTCCTGAGTCAGAAAGATCTCCTGGAGAAGGAAATGGCAACCCACTCCAGTATTCTTACCTGGAGAATCCCATGGACAGAGGCGCCTGGTCAGTTACAGTCCATGAGGTTGCCAGAGAGTCAGACATGACTCAGTGACTAAAAACAACACCACAAAGGGACAGCTTGCCGTTATTTCAATTCTCTGGACCTTTTTTGCTCTTGCAAAACAAGGTTTGATTGAAAAGCAGCGACATCTTTCCAGTCCTTGCTTTCATGCCACAACTCTGAGATGAGTCATTGCCACGGAGACTGGAAGGCCCACAAAACCTATTTACTCTCTGGCTCTTCACAGACATTTCCCAGCTCCTAGTCTGCAGCGTCTATATCACGAGCTGAACTTTTTTCTTGTTTAGCTACTTTCCTCTTTTTGTTTACTAGATATTAAATTGCATAACAGCAGCGACTTTTTCTTGTTCAGTGCCCGTTTTTTAAAGTGTCTTACACACAATAGACACTTCTAAAATATTTGTACTATGATAAAGTTGACAACTGAGAGTAAAACCCCAGCTGGATTTTTGGTTCTATAATAGATTGCACCGCTGGACACGGTAGGTGAAGAGAAAATTACCCCTCAACTTTCTTGAGTTCTTCTGGCTGGACTAACCCTAATGTTGACACAAGACAGATGAACAGGAGAAAAAGAAACACATTTTAATTCATGCTCATGGAGGTTGCATAGAAATAGGACCTAAGAAGTGGACAACGCAGCGGCTTTTAGACTTTTTAGATAAAGAAACAATAACTGTGAGGAATTAACAGAACCAAGAAATGAAAGTTTTGTTTGCTCAGTTAGTGAAGAATCTAAACAGTCAGGTCTCAGGGTAGGAAATTAAGTAAAAAGATGCTTTTATACGGGATTCTTTGTCCAAGTTTTCTATTTCTGGTGATAAGGGGGTCCTCTCTCCCCAAACAGGGTGTTCACCTTTCACGTCAGAGATTTATCTCCTGCGTTCAGGGAGACAAGGAAAAAGGATCAGGGTGTCCATTTTGCACTGGTCATTTCATAAATTTAATTCCACTGTGGCACACTTGGGGGCAGCCCAGCCTGGGTTCCAACACTGCGTTTCTTCATCCCTCCTGAATGTTGACCTCTTGCCTTGCAATCTGGCAGCACCTCCTACTACAGGGAACAGAGTGGTGCTGGCAGTTTAGTCACTAAGTTGTGTCTGACTCTGCAACCCCATGGACTGCAGCCGCCAGTCTCCTCTGTCCATGGGATTTCCCAGGAAAGAATACTGGAGTGGGTTGCCACTTCCTTCTCTGAGGGAATAGAGTGTATTTTCCCAATCCTTGGCATGGTTCAACAATATGACCCCCTTTGGCCAACAGAATGAGGCTCAAATAACTGTGTGCCAGCTCCAAGTCCAGGCTCTGAAGTCTCCTCCCATCAGCATGGGAACAACACACCCCGGACAGCCCCTGTCCCAGAGGAAGAACAAGGGCCTCAAGGGCACGGAATCAAACCTCCCCAGCCAAACCCGGTCCAAATCAATGGACTCACAAGTAGTGCACAGATCAGTGAGTTCAATGCATGTTCCTTGTGGTACGCTGAGCTTCAGGGTGGATGTTCGATTTATCACAATTGTAGCAATTAGATAAAGGACGCAGTGAACCTCCACCGTTTACAGCTGCCTATCGAAGCATCAGCTTTCTGCTCTGCTAAATGGAGATTGTAATAATTACCGTCCTAGACGCTTCATGACAACAGGTGTGAAAGCCGCTTCACAGATGATGACGCACCAGACACACGTGAGCTCTTCTTGCCTGTTATTAATTAGAGAGCGATGCACGTCGATCTGTTGCAAAGAGCTAAATTGAGCCTAATCAAGTGGTGGGCTGGGGAGCGCTGGCAGGAAGGCAGTAGCTAGGGCCCTTTGGGGACAGCTAACAGACATGTGGCTTTGTTCTCAGCCACAGCTTGTCTTGGACCACTCATCCAGAGAAGGCAGGACAGGCTGGGTTCTTAGGAGCCAGCCTTGGGCGATTTGCCCAGAAGAACAGGTAGGGGAAAGATGCCCCCAGAGTGGGCTTGGGGTGTGGGAGAAGCATCCTGAAAGGGAGTGGCCAGGGCTTTCCCAAGGGCACAGTGGATAAAGAATTGGCCTGCCAATGCAGGAGACACAAGAGACATGGGTTCAATCCCTGGGTGGGGAAGATCCATTGGAGTAGGAAAGGGCGACCCAGTATTCTTGGTGGGAAATCCCATGGACAGAGGAGCCTGGTGGGCTATAGTCTGTGGGGTCACAGAGAGCCAGACACGACTGAGAACACATCATGAGCACGAATTCATGAGGGATTTCTCAGAGACACTGCCTTGCTCGTCACATCCAACACTTAACTAATTGGACTGAGAGACAAACAAGAAAGGCTTCAGCATTTGATAAATTAATCAGTGAGGGCTGCAGCAAATTGCCCACTCACATCATTAATTAGACATCCTGAAAAGTCGAGAAGGCTTTTTTAAAGTGTTGATTCTGCAGCTTTTATTTTACCTTTTTTTTTTTTTTTTGGTAATTGATGGGCTAAGACTTTGATCAGATGTCAGTAGGCAGAGAAGAAAACATCACCGTTGAATCCAGTTGCCAGCTATTGCCTGGTCCCAGAGAGAGGGGCGAGGCTCTCTGGGCAATTCCCAGGAGACTTGGTACTGAGCTAAAACAGAGCCAAAGCATCAATTGACATCTGTACCTGCTGAAATCCCAGGGGCCTCAGAAAGCTTTTAATCCAGGAATGCTGTGTAATGGGATAACTGCCAATTAGCCTTCTTGACCAGTCATCAAAACTTCCTCTTTTAAAAGGCAGCTGACAATAAGGAGAATGAGGTCTGGGGGCCCCCTAGCTGTTACGATGACTTCAGCTTCCATTAGAGCTTGTCCGTTCCTTCTGTCTTCTCATCACCGCCGCGTTTTGAACTATTTCTGAAGCTTTTCATGGCCTCCCAAGAACGTCAGAGACCCCACAAGAAGAAAAGCCAATTTCTTTCAAACGAAGAGCTAAAAAAAGGAAAAGAAACCTGCAAGATTGGCAGGTAAGGGGCTGTCTGAGCCTCTTCATGGGTCCCTTGGCCCCCATCCATGGTGAGGATGCAGCCACCGTTTAGCAAGGCCTGGAGGCAGTGTTACAGGGCATGCAAGAGTCAAGAGAGGAACCGCTCGTGTGCTTTCAACCACACTCCCAGGCCTGCCATTAAATATGGCAGGCTTAGCAGTTCTCACTTCAAATGAGGCTGCCAGAGTCCCCGGAGCCTCCTACCCACCTTCACTCATTGTCTTTATTCTGACGAAGCAGACAAGGTCAGCGATTTCCGGCTTTTTTGACAGAGCCCCATTTTCCTTGCAGAAAAGCACAGTGGCATTTGGGGGGCCTGAGGGCAGCAGTGACATCCAGACCACAAGCACGGAGTGGGCAGGCTCCGCCTCTGCTCCCACCTGCCCCCCATCCTCCAGCAGACATTCAGAGCACCTGGCCAGGCTGGGTTGCAAGGACTGAATTTCACCAGGGAAAGGCTGTAATAAAGCAGGCTGCTGTGGTGGGGCAGAATGTAGTGCACGGGCCCGGTAACTGCCTGCTCAGACTATAAGACTCAACCTAGAATTTCTCCTTCCAGAAGCTCCCTCCAGTTCTTTCTCCTCCAGCTGGGGTCAGACGCACCATATTGGCATTCCCAATGAACCCAGTGAGTCCCAGGTCCTTCTCTCATAGCATAAACATGCTTCATAGTGGTCTGTTTACTTGTCTGACTCTGAGCTACTCAAGGGCATAGATTTGTGACTTTTCAGCCCTTTTCCTCCTCCTAACGCAATACCAGGCACAGGTGTATATTGGCTGGTCCTGCAGTGGTGGCAAGCCCAAGGTCTTTGGAGTCTGACAGCCTGGATTCATATTTTGGTTCCAGTACTTATTAGTTTCTAACCTGGAGTATGTTGCTTAAGATCTCTGAGCTTCATTTTGGCTATCACTAAAGATGGTATCTAATTTTGGGGGTAGCTACAACAGAAAGGAAAGTTATGACTAACCTAGATAGCATATTCAAAAGCAGAGACATTACTTTGCCAACAAAGGTCCGTCTAGTCAAGGCTATGGTTTTTCCAGTGGTCATGTATGGATGTGAGAGTTGGACTGTGAAGAAGGCTGAGCACCGAAGAATTGATGCTTTTGAACTGTGGTGTTGGAGAAGACTCTTGAGAGTCCCTTGGACTGCAAGGAGATCCAACCAATCCATTCTGAAGGAGATCAGCCCTGGGATTTCTTGGGAAGGAATGATGTTAAAGCTGAAACTCCAGTACTTTGGCCACCTCATGGCAAGAGTTGACTCATTGGAAAAAACTATGATGCTGGGAGGGATTGGGGGCAGGAGGAGAAGGGGACCCCAGAGGATGAGATGGCTGGATGGCATCACTGACTCGATGGACATGAGTCTGAGTGAACTCCGGGAGTTGGTGATGGACAGGGAGGCCTGGTGTGCTGCGATTCATGGGGTCGCAAAGAGTCAGACACGACTGAGTGACTGAACTGAACTGAACAACAGAAAAACAAGATAAGGCATGTAAAACCTGCCCAGCAGAGAGCGTAGTTCACACGCTCAATAAATTGTTTCCAGTGCATTCAGGTTGGTGTTTGAAGCAATAGTAACTTGGTTCTTGATATTGTACTTCATCATATTTCATTGTTGCTATTCAATCGCTAAGTCATGTTTGACTCTTTTGTGACCTCTTGGACTGTAGCCCACCAGGCTCCTCTGTCCATGGGATTCTCCAGGCAAGAATACGGGAGTGGGTTGCCATTTCCTCCTCCAGGGGATCTTCCAAACCCAGGGATGGAACTCATGTCTCCTGCATTGGCAGGTGGATTCTTTAACACTGAGCCACCCCGGAAGCCCCATTTCATCACATTACCTAGTAGCTAATTAAATATT
This sequence comes from Bos javanicus, assembly GCF_032452875.1. Lineage (NCBI taxonomy): Eukaryota > Metazoa > Chordata > Mammalia > Artiodactyla > Bovidae > Bos > Bos javanicus. The sequence continues at coordinate 6,636,068 of NC_083881.1, forward strand.
TGATAACCAGGACAACTGGCATAAACTGCTTTGAGAACAAACAGAGCTGACTCTTAATAAGTAGAAGACACACTTAGTAGTTACAAGATGCCAATGCGTATTAGAAAGTGGTCACTTCCTCCCACAAGTGTTCAGCACAGAATGGGCTTCAAGAACTGGGATTGTTAATGGGAATAATGTACTATAGCACCTAGGAGAGAGCTGATGAGTAACTCCTATTATTATGTCAGTTATTATTATTATTATCACTATTATTATTAGCAATTGCTTTCATTATTGATGTGGTTGTTACTTGGGTTCTGGTTCAAATCAGGGTCATTTTAGCAGCCCTGACTATGCCCCATTTAAGAGTTTCTCATTCCATCAAAAAAACATGGAAGACTGCCAAAACAGGCTTACAAAAATTGTGGCCTGTTTTAAATGTTGACTTGGAATAAATTAACACTTTTAGTGGAGAAAATTACAAAGCAATATAATTATGATTTACATAGAATAATTATACAGTTTATTTTAAAACATGAATTTGCAGTATTTCAGGCCCCAATGAGTGTTGAAGTTTGCTTGAGGAAATTGACTTCAGTCAGTCCAGCTGAGCATCGAATTCACTGGGAGAAAAAGCTCCATTTGAGGACTTTTGTGAATATGAGGCCTGAGTCAGAAATTCCTCTGCCCCTACCAGAACCTGAGTTTGGTCCTTCCTTACACCTTCCCTTTGGGTCTCTTTCTCAGTCTCTCTTTCTTTCACACACACACACACACACACACACACACACGCACACACACACACATGCAGAGCTCAATGTCTGGAGTCATGGTTTTACCTAGCTGCACCCCTGAAGAAGGGAATGGCTACCCACTCCAGTAGTCTTGCCTGGAGATTTCCATGGACAGAGGAGCCTGGCAGGCTACAGTCCATGGGGTAGCAAAGAGTTGGACATGACTGAGTGACTAATACTTTCATTTACAGCCCTGTCCTAAGAGCTCATCCTTCCTTTAATAAAGACAGGAAGACCGGATACAAGTCTTTCCCTTTTCACAAAACCAAATTAAACTTTCATAAACCAAATAAACTCATAAAGGCTCATGAGTTCCTCTGTGCGGTTTTCCCTTCAGCTTCTCCGTGGAAGCCAGCAAAGTCTCAGCTGAATTAACCCTTTCGCCTCAGCTCTGAGTGGCATCTTCATTTGGCAGCACAGGGGGGCTGCCCCTGGCTTGTCTCCAGAGGCTCCAGCCCTGATCAAGCACCCAGCTGGAGGTGCTATTTGCCCAGCTCGTGTTGACTGGGTCCCACCAGAGTTCCTCCCTGACCGTCTCACTTGAGAAAGACATCTACCTCCTTGCAATCGGTTTCCTCTACTCAGACTTTCTTTCTTACAGAACTATCTTCGGGGAACAAATTAGCTTGTTACAGATTCCAAATATATGAGCTAAATTCTCCCCTCAGCTTCTAACACGCTGTGTTTTTTTCCCCTCTGAAACAGGAGGTGCCGGTACTGACATCTTTATCACTCAAAGTGCCTTCTTGACTTGCTACTCCCCTCCTGGGGCGGCTCCTGGCTTTGCAATCCAGGGCATGCTCGTGCGGCACCCACGCTTGCAGGTGGTAAAAAGATATCACTAATATGTCCTACAAATGTGTGTTGTAATATACATTTGTTGTTGTTCAGTAGCTCAGTCATGTCTGAATCTTTACGACCCTCTGACTGCGGCTTCCCTGTCCCTCACTATCTCCCAGAGTTTGCTCAGACTCATGTCCGTTAAGTCGATGATGCCATCCAACCATCTCATCCTCTGTCATCCCCTTCTCCTCCTGCCCTCAATCTTACCCAGCATCAGAGTCTTTTCCAATGAGTTGGCTCTTTGTGTCCGGTGGCCAACTTATTGGGGTTTGGGTACAGACAAATACTGTTTGATTCCACATATATGAGACACCTAGAAAAGTCAAATTCATAGCATCAGAATGCACACTGGTAGGTGCCAGGGGCCAGCGGAGGGAGTAGGAAGGGGAAATGAGGGAGTTAGTGTTTAATGGGGACAGAGTTTCAGTTTTAGAAGGTAAAAGAAATCAGGAGATGGGTGATGGTGAGTTGCATAACAAACTGAATGTACTTAGTGCCACTGGACTGTACAATTATATATGGTTAAAACAGTATGTTGCGTATTATGTGACTTTTACACAATTAAAAAAACATTTTAAAAAGATATCACTAATAAATGCTAGGAAGTAAATTGAAAAATCACCCATGTCTCAGTATTACAAAATCTAGTAAGATACAACTGGAGAAGGCAATGGCACCCCACTCCAGTACTCTTGCCTGGAAAATCCCATGGACGGAGGAGCCTGATAGGCTGCAGTCCATGGGGTCGAGAAGAGTCGGACACGACTGAGCGACTTCACTTTCACTTTTCACTTCCATGCATTGGAGAAGGAAATGGCAACCCATTCCAGTGTTCTTGCCTGGAGAATCCCAGAGACAGGGTAGCCTGGTGGGCTGCCGTCTATGGGTTCGCACAGAGTCGGACATGACTGAAGCGACTTAGCAGCTGCAGCAGCAGCAGTAAGATACAACATCACTGTGAAAATATAAAAGTTTCCTGTACACCAAAGCTGGGCAAACATTTAAAATTAAAACTCTGTTTATACATAAGCAAAGCCCTATGAGTGTGAGAAAAAGTGAACCACAAGCCCCTAGGTGATTGCATTATATTATATTAGGAGGAATGGAAACTCATGGGACAGAAGGGCTTAGGACATAGCTGTGGGTTATTTGGATCAATGAAAAGTGTCACAGGATGCACAGAATCAGAGGATACAAGAAAGTAATTACACAGACAAAACATCAGGATCAGACATTCTGCAGAGTCTTCCACAAAGGTGGCAGGCTTTCTTATGTTCTGTCATCGCACAGACAGATGCAGTAGCAAGTTACGAATGGAGGTGGTGACAGGCAGTAGCAGGAGAGTCTGTACTCTGTTTAGACAGAGAGAACAGTCCTATGTAAACACTGTAAAATCCTTGACCCAATGTGGAACTGTCAAAACACAGGCTGTCCTGGAACATGAGACTAACTAAACAGGAAGAGAATTAATATCCAGTACAGAGGCCAAGAGCTGAAGAAGAGTCTTCTAGCAGGATCGGGCAATTTCCTTGGTCTCACTTGACTAGGAATTTTACCAGTTCCTCAATGAGAAAGAGTTACTCTTAGCACTGAGTGTGCATGTTTGTGTATATGTATGTGCATTTGACTCTATATTAGTTGAACTGTATCTTTCTGAATGAATCCTTTCACAATATCCAGTTAGACGAACACTTTCTTGGTATTGTTAAAATATCTGCAAAGGAACCCACTTGAAAATATAACCAATAAGGCTTCAGCAATACGTGAACCGTGAACTTCCTGATGTTCAAGCTGGTTTTAGAAAAGGCAGAGGAACCAGAGATCAAATTGCCAACATCCACTGGATCATCAAAAAAGCAAGAGAGTTCCAGAAAAACATCTATTTCTGCTTTATTGACTATGCCAAATCCTTTGACTGTGTGGATCACAATAAACTATGGAAAATTCTGAAAGAGATGGAAATACCAGACTACCTGACCTGCCTCTTGAGAAACTTATATGCAGGTCAGGAAGCAACAGTTAGAACTGAACATGAAACAGCAGACTGATTCCAAATAGGAAAAGGAGTACATCAAGGATATATATTGTCACCCTGCTTATTTAGCTTATATCCAGAGTACATCATGAGAAACACTGGGCTGGAAGAAGCACAAGCTGGAATCAAGATTGCCGGGAGAAATATCAATAACCTCAGATATGCAGATGACACCACCCTTATGGCAGAAAGTGAAGAGGAACTCAAAAGCCTCTTGATGAAAGTGAAAGAGGAGAGTGAAAAAGTTTGCTTAAAACTCAACATTCAGAAAACGAAGATTATGGCATCTGGTCCCATCACTTCATGGGAAATAGATGGGGAAACAGTGGAAACAGTGTCAGACTTTATTTTTGAGGGCTCCAAAATCCCTGCAGATGGTGATTGCAGCCATGAAATTAAAAGATGCTTACTCCTTGGAAGGAAAGTTATGACCAACCTAGATAGCATACTGAAAAGCAGAGATATTACTTTGCCAACAAAGGTCTGTCTAGTCAAGGCTATGGTTTTTCCAGTAGTCATGTATGGATGTGAAAGTTGGACTGTGAAGAAAGCTGAGCACCAAAGAATTGATGCTTTTGAACTGTGGTGTTGGAGAAGCCTCTTGAGAGTCCCTTGGACTGCAAGGAGATCCAAACTCCAGTACTTTGGCCACCTCGTGCAAAGAGTTGACTCATTGGAAAAGACTCTGATGCTGGGAGGGATTGTGGGCAGGAGGAGAAGGGGACGACAGAGGATGAGATGCCTGGATGGCATCACCGACTCAATGGACGTGAGTTTGAGTGAACTCCAGGAGTTGGTGATGGACAGGGAGGCCTGGCGTGTTGCAATTCATGGGGTCACAAAGAGTCAGACACGACTGAGCGACTGAACTGAACTGAACTGAAGGCAAAGATTCAACACTTCTCAAGAATCTTAAAATGCTTTATAATCCCCTTGGTAGGGATACAACTTTGGGGAATAATCTGAGATGTGCAACCTAGATTTCTGTGTAAAGATTATCAATGTAGTTTTCTAAATAAAAGCTAGAAACACCCTAATTGTCCAACAGTTGAGAATTTAAGAGATGAGAAAGACTGGAACTCAGAATACAAGGTTAAGATTCATTCATTATTTCTCATCTCTTAAAATATTTATGTCTCTATACAATGAAAATCTTCAAAAATGAGGTTTTCAAAGAAAAAAATGGAAAAATACTTACGATATAAAATTAAGTGGGGAAAAGCAATATTTCAAAATATGTATCATCTTACCAAGTTAGCATGTCTGAGATGTGTGAAGTGCTTTGTAAGCTGCAAAGCCTTCTGCACATGTCAGGAATAGCTCTGACTTGATAGGGTGGTCAGAGGCCAGTTGGTATCTAACAAGAGTAGGTAGTCGTGAAAAGAAAGCCACAGGGCACACCCAAAGGAGATCTGTCTGTCCACGTGTTCCCACTCATCCAGTCTCTTCACCGAGCCAGCTCTTCTCAAAGGAGCCCCAACAGAGAATCAACTCTAGAGAATGACAACAGGTTACATAGTCCAACCCAAGAATCATTACTGAGGATAACTGAGAAATAAAGAGGCAGACAAGGGCAGCAAAGGGGCTGCTCTGGAAGATCAGAAAATCAAGCATCACAAGAGCAAAGGGAGCTTAGAGAGAGATGAGAACCAGCTTAGGGGTGCAGACAGCCCAGAGAGGGAGGCCTAAGATGTTTCAAAGGCAAAATGAGACTGCTCAGAATTAAATCATTATTTTTCTTACTTTTATTAAATGTGATGATCCCCCACTCCACCCCTACCATGCACACAAGTTTTGCATAGCATCTTCTATGATGACAGACCGGGCTTTAACTACCCCTTTTGAATTAGAGATTTTTATGGATGGCACAAATACAGTTAAGAAGAGTCCTGATGAGCCAGTGACTCTGTGAATCCAGGCTAGCTTTCTTGCTGGAAGGATTTGCCCTTTTTATCAGATAAGTGAACGACCGAACTCATTGTGTTCTGTGCATATTTTTGCCTCAGCTACCAGGCTTACTCCTTGGAAGGAAAGTTATGACCAACCTATACAGCATATTAAAAAGCAGAGACATTACTTTGCCAAAAAGGTCCATCTAGTCAAGGCTATGGTTTTTCCAGTGGTCATGTATGGATGTGAGAGTTGGACTGTGAAGAAAGCTGAGCACCGAAGAATTGATGCTTTTGAACTGTGGTGTTGGAGAAGACTCTTGAGAGTCCCTTGGACTGCAAGGAGACCCAACTAGTCCATCCTAAAGGAGATCAGTCCTGGGTGTTCATTGGTAGGAATGATGCTGAATATGAAACTCCAATACTTTGGCCACCTGATGGGAAGAGCTGACTCATTTGAAAAAACCCTGATGCTGAGAAAGATTGAAGACAGGAAGAGGAGGGGACAACAGAGGATGAGATGGTTGGATGGCATCACTGACTCAATGGACATGGGTTTGGGTGGACTCTGGGAGTTGGTGATGGACAGGGAGGCCCGGCGTGCTGTGGTTCATGGGGTCGCAAAGAGTCGGACACGACTGAGTGACTGAACTGAACTGAACCAAGAAACACTGCTACACTTTTGGAGCTCAGTTGTCATTTCAAGTGTTGGACTTTGCCTGTATTGAAAGTAGCAGTAGTATTTTTAATGACTTTCTGTCTCTCCTTAGACAACAGCTTCTTGGGAGGCAGAGACTGTCTGACTCCTCTACTCCCCTGTTCCTTCCCTATGGATAAAATGATCAATTAAAGTTGAAAATTTTGATGAGTGAATGAATCTCAACCTATGTTCTGAGTTCTGTCCTTTCTCATCGCTTAAGATATTTCTGGTCTTACCTGTGTAAACCTTGTTACCGCATGTTTGTTTTTACAATGCAAACTGCCTCAATTTTTTTTAAGGGAGTGAGTATAAGTTAGGAAAAAAAGAGAAGGAACAGGGAAGGAAGGAGAGAAGGAAGGAAGGAAAGCCAAGTTCAAATCCCCTTCAGTCATACAACCCTATGAGAACTGCCCCTCATAGAAAAAGGTATGCAGTTAGCCTAGCGAGGTTTAGTTTTATTTTGGTGCATATACATACTTTTTATACTACCAAACATATTCACTGAATAGGCTAATTCATATTCATTGAAAAAGTTTGGGGAAATGCAGAAAGGTGATGCAGTAACAATTCTAACAGCTATAATTTATACCTGACTATGAGCCAGACTCTGCCAGAAATTTTATGTCCATAAACTAATTTCCCAACACACTTGAAAGGTAGTTATAATGCCCATTATCAAGATGAGAAGCAAAGTCTTAGCAATGTCCATTGGCTTACTAGAGGCTGTAGATCTGGCTTTGAACTCCAGGCTGCTGACATTCAAAGCTTCTCTCTATTTCCCTTACCAGGATCCCCTTTTCTCTGCAATGGAAAGGCTAATCAAAAAGAAATATATATATATTTTTTATTTCAATGCACTTCTGCCCCCACCTTTGGGGCTTCCCTGGTGGCTCAGATGGTAAAGAATCCGCCTACAATGCAGGAAAACCAGGTTCAATCCCTGGATCAGGAAGATCCCCTGGAGAAGGGAATGGCTATCCATTCCAGTATTCTTGCCTAGAGAACCCCATGGACAGAGGAGCCTGGTGGGCCACAGTCCATGGGGTCACAAAGAGTTGGACATGACAAGTGACTAGCACTTTTTGCAACAATCCATCAAAATGGCAATAGGTTGGTGAACAGCTGTGACCCTAAGAGGCAGAAATGGGATCCCTGACTGTAGATTCAGAAACAGCCATGACTGCATTCTCACCCTCTCCCCAGTCTTCCCCCCACAGCATAGGGCTTGGTCTACTATCAGGAAGAGGTAAGAGGTGGCCCCCTGTACTAATTCTTCTCTTTTTAATCTTGCTGATGGGCAGGGAGGCCCATCAGACCTCAGTTGCAGGCTAACTTCTCTGTGCACTGATTCATTGCCCCGTCTCATCTTCACAGTTACACAGTTCCCCTGCGTCTTCGTCCCTTTTGTTTTCAACCGGGAATGTGAACTAAGAGAAGGAAACCACAGACCTTAGCAACCGTAGGCATCCAGTGAATTCTAGATTATATTCAGTCACATTTTCAGCAAATCTTTAGAGAGTAACTCTGACTTCAGTAAAACACATAAAGACAATAAATTCTAGGGACATCCCTGGTGGTCCAGACACTAAGACTCTATGCTCCCAACGCAGGGGACCAGGTTCAGTCCTTGGTCAGGGAACTAGATCCCACACGCCATGGCTAAGAGTTCACATGCCACGACTAAAGATCCCACACGTTTTATTTATTGATTTCTGGCTGTGCTGGGTCTTCATTGCTGTGAAGGCTTTTCTCTAGTTGTGGAGACCTAGGTCTAATCTCTAGTTTGGTGCACGGGTTTCTCATTGTTGGGGCTCCTCTTGTGGTGGGGCACAGGTTCTAGGGCCAATAGGCTTCAGTAACTGTGGCTCCTGGGTTCTAGAACACAGGCTCGATCGTTGTGGGTGCACAGGTCTAGTTGCTCCTTGGCATGTGGCATCTTCCGGGATCAAGGATCGAATCCATGTCTCCTGCCTTGACAGGCAGATTCTTTACCACTGAGTCACCAGGGAAATCCCAAATAAATAAATTTTTTTTAAAGGGAATAAATTCTAAAGTTAACTCACTCTGAAGAAATGAGTGGGGCACTCAGATACTGCTGGAATATATACATTTTTGTGTCTGCATATATGTATATGAGACTTCCCAGCTGGCGCTAGTGGTAAAGAATCCACCTGCCAAAGCAGGAGATACAAGAGACATGGGTTTGATCCCTGAGTTGGGAAGATCCATTGGAGGAGGAAATGCCACCCCATTCCAGTATTCTTGCCTGGAAAATTCCATGGGCAGAGGAGCCTGGTGGGCTACAGTCCAAGGGGCTGCAAAAAGTTGGACACAACTGGGCAAGTGAGCAGGTATACAAATTTTAGGATTATGATATTTTTGCAGAGACTGTTTCTTATCCCCCTGAACCAATTCTCTCTTCTTTAGCACTCATGAATGTATTCCAGCAAAGCCAGCTAGACTACAGTGGAAGTGATAAATGCCATTTCCAAGTTGGTACCTAGGAGGGATGGATGTCTCCTGAATCCACCTCTTCTTCCTCTGAATTGGGTAGAGCTGGGACATGACGGTGGCCCAGATTTGCCTGAGCAGTTGAGGACTATGCTGTATGAGGTGAAGGGGGGACAAGATGGAAGGGATCTGGATCCCTGAATAACTGTGTGGAACACAGGTACCACTGAACAGAATGCTTTCCCAGGCCCATTACATGAGAAAGAAGTAAACAGCTTTGTGCTTTAAACCATATCATCACTGTCCTTATTATTGAGTTGGCCAAAAATTTCAATCGGGTTTTCCACATGACGTGACAGAAAATTCCAACCAAACTTTTTGGCCCCACCCAATATTTCAGCGTTGCTTTTTACTCTAGTACAGATGGGGACACATGAAGCTGGCATCATTAAAACTAAAAAGTTGAGGACTTCCCTGGTAGCTCCATGGTGAAGAATCTGCCTGCCAATGCAGGAGACAGGGGTTTGAACCCTGAACCAGGAAAATCCCATGTGCCTTGGGACAGCTAAGCACGTGCACCTCAGCTATTGAACCTGTGCTCTGCAGCCCGGGAACTGAACCACTGAGCCCGCCTGCCACAAGCACTGAAGCCTGCTCACCCTAGAGCCCGAGCTCTGTAACGAGAGAAGCCGCTGAAATGAGAGGCCTGAGCGCCGCGAATAGAGTGTTGCTCCTGCATGCCGCAACTGGAGAAAAGGCCTGGCAGCACAGCCAAAAATAAATAAACACATGCAATTATTGTTAAAATACTAGCAATGAAAATAGGAAGAAGTGTTATTTACTGACTCGTGGCACTCTTTCCAAAGCTGCAGTGCTGTCGTCCTTCCTTCAATTGTTGAGACTTTAATCAGAGGCTATGAATAGAGGGTTAGATCTTCAACCTCTCATAGTCTCCATTTCCTCATTCACAACCTGAGGTTACCATAATTACACCAAGGGGGCAAGATTATTATTGTGAGCAATGCCTAGTTTTTATGTTTGTAAATCCTCTGATACATAGAGGGTGACTGCCTTAACCCATAACTTTGGAGTTTGAAGAAAAAATATCAGACCACAATAAATATTATCTGAGTCGAGTTCTATAAGTCAAAGTGAGAAGATGATTGTCTATGCCCAGACTTGCCAGGATGTTTCTGCGGTAATGTCAAGTATTTCTTCTTTCAAATTGGTTCTCCTATGACTGTCATGAAGCAAAGTTCCCCAGAGAGGACGCACATCAGAACAGAAAGAAGGTGTGTTCAGGCGCATGTCATTGCTCATAAATGAGACAAAATCCAATAGGCTATCAAATCACTTGAAGATGTCAAGAAGAAGGGAAATAATGACACTTTCTGTTGAAGGAGGTGACACTCCATTGCTAAAAGCAAAGCAGAATCGAGTGAACATGAAGGACATAGGCCAACTGACTTTGCCATTTTAAAAAAGCAGACGCAGGCTTTACAAAGGCTCTTAATCCAAACACGACTGTGTCCCAAGCTCTTGGGCAGAAGAGACACGACAAGCTTGTCAGGGGTGGGAAGGAGCAAGAAAACAATTTTCTTAGCTACAGACCAAGAATTTGAAAGGAAATCAGCCCTTTCCTTCCATAAAGGTAAGCTTTTGGAATCACAGTGATAGGAACATTCCCAGCCGAAACTTGATTCCCAGTGGGGAAGAAGTGTTAGAGGAAATAGCAGCCCCACGGGGCCTAGGACAACCCTAACAAACATTTGTACTTTAATAAAATACACAAAAATATATCAAGAAATGCAGACCTTGATGACACTTCTTTGTTCTAATGAATCTAGACTATTCGTAACCTTAACTTGCTAAAAACTTCTCAGTGATGTCATCTTTTCACATTGCACTAAAATCTTCAAATATGCTTCTGGCTTTCTTGTAGATAATGTTCACATGAAGAAGTCCTTCCCTTTAGCCCCCGCCACTGGCCCTGCTTCCCTGTGATACAGTTTAATGAATTTCCTAATTTATGCCTTGGATGCTCTGACTCAGCCTCTCAGGTCCCCTTGTGGCTCCAGATACAAGAGTAACTTGGATGTTGACAGGGCAATTGATGGAGAAACACCTTGGAGATGTCAAAATCCATGGGTGCTGATTTTGTCAAAAGCTTTTTCTGTATCTGTTGAGATGATCATATGGTTTTTATTCTTCAATTTGTTGATGCGGTGTATTATGTTTCTTGATTTGTGGATGTTGAAACATCCTTGCATCCCCAAGATTAATCCCACCTGAACATGGTGTATGATCTTTTTAATGTATTGTTGGATACAGATTACAGTATTTTGTGGAGGATTTTTGCATATATGTTCATCAGTGATATGGGCTTGAAATCTTCTTTTTCTGGGTGGTATCTTTGTCTGGTTTTGGTATCAAGATGATTGACAATGGCATTATTTCTGTCTGGGGAAATAAATTTCCATGCTGAAACCAAAGTGAAACCATACCTTTATTTACTACATTGCTGTGATGGAGCTGCTATTCTGAAAGCTGCCTAATACCCTTTTTCAACAATTATCCCCGGCAGAAATGGCTCACAAATCAGAGCTATTGAAACGTGAATCCTTGAGCTCATGGGAAAAGTGAACCTGAGATTTCAGTTAGGTGATAGTAGTCCAGAAGCTGTTATTCAAAGCTTACTGTACAAGCATAAGTTAGAAACACCAAGTCTGTAAAGTTAGTCTCGAAAACACATAAAAATGAGCTGTCAAAAAAATTCAGGATCCCTACTCCCTGGGTCACTGATCCTTATTTTTTCTTTTATTTTGCAAGTTGCATTTTTTAAATCTTATGTTTCTGTTTCCAATCTATGTTTTACATTGTACGTAGGAGTTAAAGTATGTCTACATATATTATTCGGGATAGGTAATCTCTTGCTGCTGTAATAGACAAACCTCATAATGTCAGTGCCTTAACTGTACACAGGTGACGTCCATTCAGGCCTCCTGAATTCTTGGGTTCAGTTCTTTTGTGAGGGGTCCCTATTCTGCTAGCTCAACATACAACTTGCAGAGTCATTATAGCAAGAGAGGAGAAAACAGGAGTGCCTTTTAAGAGTGCGGCTGGGAAATAATTAACATTTCTAAACATCCCTTTGACCCCCAAAATGCAGTCCATGACCCTGAGTTAAGGTCAGTGGAGCCTGGGGAGTGCAGTCCTTTGTGTGCCAAGGCCCAGGGAAATGAAACGGTATACATCGTCTCTGCTATGCCATCTCTTTCTTTGTGCATCAACCCCATCCCCACACACAAAACAAAGCCAGCCAGAAAAGCACAGTCTTCCACAGAACTTAACAGCATCCTCCCCAACCTGCTGGCAGAGTAAATAGACCCTGGTCCCACTGACTCTCTGCATATTCCTGGGTGGCCATTTATAGAGTCGGACCCCAGTCTAACTGCACTGTTGAAAGCCTGATGGAGTCATCTCAAAGCAGACCCCTGGGGAAGGAGAACTGCTCAGTGGCTAATGAGCCATCCTGAAAGAACAGAAGCAGGAGCAGGGAAAATTCCCTCCCTGGTTAATGAGAGGCGAGGGATTACAAGCTCATCGGGAGCTTGATGAGGATTCTTCCCTTGGGGGATGAAGGGTTGCATTAATGCATCTCCTATGTTCTCAGTTCCCTTTGCTTCTCAACCTGCTTATCCAGGTAAAACCAGGCTAGAACAAAACATCCCCAGGCTGCCCTAAAGGAGAAAAAAATTAACCAAAGCCCCTTTCCTGACCTCCCTTGTGAAGTCTGATGGTCTGTCCTCTATGACTGCAAAACTCCTACAAAGCCTCTAATGTCACGCTGTATTGGAATTGTCTCCATGTCTGACTCCCTGATGAGATGAGGCCTTGCTTCTCATGGGAAGAGCACAGGATCTGGAGTGTAAGGAACTAGCTGTGCAGACTTCTCTGATCTTCAGTCTTACATCCCTAAAACAGAAAGCTCCCACTTTACAGTTGATTTAAATGTAAAACAGTGGCTCTCAACCTGACTGCAAAGTGGTCCCCACCCTCAAGATTTCTAATTTAATTAATCTGGGCATGGCCTGAGGGTCAAGATTTTCAACAGCTCTTCAGATGACTCTTTGTGTTCAGCTAGGGTTAAAAACCACTGATGTAAAGGAAAGAAATGAAAATCCATCACTCCTGGGTTCTTCCTCTAGCCAGGGCCCCATTGATGCTTTTCCCCTAGAGAGAAGGGTAGGAGCCCTGGATAAACATTTGACTTGACCCTTACAGAAATCAGAACTCAGAAAACAAGGTTGGACCTTCGAAGTTCCTATTATTTCTCTTGTCGTTGGGTGGAGATCTGAACACAATAGAGGTTTGATTAAGCAAAACCACAATGGCTTCCTACTTCTGGACAGCAGAGTGCCATAATGGAAGATGATGACTGCAAAAAAAGGAAAATAGAATGACTCTGGACAATAATGTAAGATGCACTGGGGGGCTGTCCTATGATTGTTCCAATGGAGGGAATTCAGCAGATCCTGAAAACCCAGCAAAGAGAGGAAAGCAGGGAATAATCACCATACCAAGAAGGGATAAGAGGAGAAGCCAGGAGTTGGAGCCTAAGAGGACCCAGCAAAGAGAAATGTCCCGTGTCTCAGGAATGACTGGTGAGTGTTTGGCATCAGTGACTGACATTTGACTTAGAGTTGACTCTGTGGAGTGTGTAATTGCCATTCACACCATTCTCCTCTAAATTGTCATGTAAAATCCTATATGCAGCCAACTTGGATTATTGGTGCCTTGGAAGAACTAAAGGTTACAGATGTACATGCCTTGGGTGAGGACGTAAAGGGACATGTACAGTTTCCTCTTCTGAAACTGGTGGGTGGTACCTGCAGAGCGTCGGGGAAAGAAGGTGGCCCCGGGCTTCTACGGGGAGACGAGCTGCAGGGTCAGTGGGGGTCAAGAGTGAGTGGAGCGGAGGGAAGGAGGAAGTGGCAGCAGAGACGTGGGCTGTACTGGTGACTGGACAAGAACAGAGGGAGGTCATCCATTCGTCCACGCCACGAATTCTTTCTTAAAGACTTTTTTGATGCGGGCCATTTCTAAAACCTTAACTGAAATTGTTATGATACTGCTTCTGTTTTATGTCTTGGTTTTTCGGTCTAGAGGTGTGTGGAATCTTAGCTCCCCACTAGGGATCGAACCTGCACACCCCCTGCATTGGAAGGTGAAGTCTTGACCATGGGCCACCACAGAAGTCCCCACAAATATTCATTATAGGCTAGATAGTCACTCTGCTAAACACTTAGGATACATCAGTAATAGAATAAAGATTCTAACTTATGGACCTTACATTTCAGAGAAGGCAGACAGACAATAAATAATACTTGAGTAAATTACATGGTAGATGAGGGGCTTCTCTGGTGGCTCAGATGGTAAAGAATCCACCTGCCAATGTAGGAGATGTGGGTTCAATCCCTGGGTCAGGAAGATCCCCTGGAGGTGAAATGGCAACTCACTCCAATATTCTTACTGGGAAATCCCATGGACAGCAGAGCCTGGCGGGCTACAGTCCATGGGGTCACAAAAGAGTCAGGCCTTGCCTAGTAACTAAATCACCACCACCACCATTCCCAGAACCTGAAGGACAGGCGTTTTAGTCCTAAATGTTTCAGGCCCCAGTTCCAAAAATGGGCCCTGGAAAAAGGAGTGGAACAGGTTTGAAAGACTGGGAACGAACTCATGTTTCCTTCTGTCCTTCTTTCCTTCCATTCTGTCTTTCTCTCATTTTTTTTTCTTTTGCTTGTTTATTTTGAATGATACTGTAAGTGGAAATACTGTGTTGCCAGCTGTATGTATAAGACTGAAATTCAGAACAGAGCTCCTGAGTGGAGGCGTATATTTGGAACACACACACACACTAACACACAAAGGGATACAGCAAACAAGAATTCTCGAGTCAGTCAACAAATACTAACAATTTCCACACATAATAATGCAAGAATCCCTCCATTCAGGTCCCATTCCCTGATTTGATTTGAGATTCCTCCAGCTTTATCCGTGTTTGTTGGTAAACTCATGGTCACCAGCACCGCACTCACTCTCTTTCTTCCTCTTTCTGCTTCCCACTGCCTCTCACCGAGGAACAAATTACAAATAATATTTTTGTATCAAGAAACACATTTCTGGAAGAAAAATTAAGACTGCCAAGAAATGGAGTAGTAATTTCTGCCACATGCCCACTGGTCTGAAAAACACGTATTTGCTTTGTAAGAACAAGGAAATTGGGACAAAATTTTTGATTTGAAAAAGGGCAGTCATTTACCCAACTTGAGAGGCAGGTGATGTTTCAGGAGGTAGATGAGCAGGGTTTACAGCTTGGCAGATATCGTGTGAAACATACCTGAGATGTAGGGTGAATCATTTTTTAAAATATTGATTCTGTCTTTATTTTACTTTTTTATTTAAAAATGTTAATCAATATTTATTGTTACTATTGTTATTATTGGAGTATAATTGCTTTACAATGTTGTGTTAGTTTCTGCTGTACAGCAAAGTGAATCAGCGGTATGCATACGGGTGTCCTTTCCCTCTCGGCCTCCCTTCCACCCGCCCGTCCCACGCCTCGAGGTCATCACGGAGCACGGAGCTGAGCTCCCTGTGCTGTGCAGCAGCCTCCCTCTAGCTAGCTATTTCACACACGGCAGTGTCTGTCGGTGCCATTCTCCCAACGGCGGGAGGAGGAGAGAGTAGTGTGAACCTTTCACAGCAGCCCTGGCTGCAGTGGGAAGGGCCATGCTGAAGGCTCAGAGCCAGCACATCTGCCTTAAAAGAGAGCTGAGAGGAACGTGGACAAAGAAGGAAGCGGGAGGAGGGGACTAGCAGTTGGCCTCTGACCTTACGAGCTTCTGAGCCTGAAGAGCACTCAAAAGAGCAGAGCATCTAACAGTTCAAGTCAGAATCATAATTGCTCTGTCTCGACAAACCTTCACAAAAGGCTGAGTTGGAAGCATTTTTCTTCCCGGTTTGAGGGAGATCTGCAGGTGTGAGGGGAAGGCTACACACCTTGGAGTCAGAGGCCCCAAATCTGATTCATGGCCTGGCCTCCCCACCTGTGAGAACCTGGTGAAGAATTTTAACCCCGAGCCTTGTTCAGTTTATCAACACACACAGATCTTCATTTAAGCAACAACACTCACTGGCCCAAATTCTTAAGAAAAAGTAACATTCAACTTTCTAATTCTTTTTCAAAATCCCATTAACAAGAAATGATATTTATGGATAATTACCCAGGATATGGGCTTCCCAGGTGGCGCTAGTGGTAAAGAACCTGCCCACCAATGAGGAGACACAAGAGACGTGTGTTCAGTCCCTGGGTTGGGAAAGATCTCTTGGAGGAGGGCATGGCAACCCACTCCAGCATTCTTGTTTGGAGAATCCCTTGGACAAAGGAACCTGGTGGGCTACAGTCCACGGGGTCGAAAAGAATTGGACATGACTGAAGCAACCTAGCATGCGCATATCCAGGGTATGTAGTTCATTCATTCCTGTAGATTGAGGGAGGGCAAACCTTTTTTAAAGGGCCATATAGTAAATATTTTAGATTTTTACAGACCATTTGGTTTTGCACTTCTCTGTTGCAGATATGCAGCTCTGCTGTGAGAACTAGAAAGCAGCCATAAGTGATAAGTGAACAAACGTGTGGCCATAGTTAGACTTTTCCTGGCTTAGACCTATCATTTTATTGCTCAGGAAAATTGAGTTTTATAATTCTGCTTCCTTCATGGTGAACTAGGTCACACCAGACCAATCCTCCCATAGATAATAAGTATATACCTCTAGAGATTAGACAGATAAGTAGATGGATAGATAGATCAATCTAGATAATATAGATATAAACACAGACAAAAGCAAAACATGCATAAAACAGCTACCTGAAGTCCTGGAGAATGATCAAAAGCAGACAGAAACTAGATAGGAAGCTACACGTGGAAAAAAGACAATGACACTGGATGAGCTTCCCGTTTTTATGCGTTTCACCTCCCAGCAGGCCCGTCAGCTCCTCATGTGATGCCTGAACATTCAGCTTCCTTCCTGCTTCTCTCTCAGGAGCTAGGTCCCTCACGCCTGCCAGAGGGACGCAACTGGTCTGGTTATTGCCTGACTG
This sequence comes from Bos javanicus, assembly GCF_032452875.1. Taxonomy (NCBI): domain Eukaryota; kingdom Metazoa; phylum Chordata; class Mammalia; order Artiodactyla; family Bovidae; genus Bos; species Bos javanicus. The sequence continues at coordinate 6,652,929 of NC_083881.1, forward strand.
CCTGAGCCACGCTGGTCCAGAGGAAACTCTGAGGTCTTCCCAAGAGTTCACCTTGGAGGTGGGGCACGTGTCATTCCTGCTCATAAATTCCCCACTCCTACCTGGGAATAGGGTCATTCTTTGGATTGGAGTATTCGCTAAGTTGCTGTAGCAATAGCAATAACAAAAGTCCAAAGCCACTGTGTATATGAGATAAAAGTTTTTTTCTCTCTCACTTAAAGACTAAAAAGGTCACGGCCAGGGTTGGTAGGGTAGATCTGCCATTTTCAACTCAGTTGGTCCAGCCAGAGCATTTCACAGAGAAGGAAATCCAGGCTCAGAGAGCAAAAGGGCTTGTCCAAGGTGCCACTGCCCACAGGGGACAGAGCCAGCTGGGGCATTCTTCCTTCCGGGATGGCACTCCTCCCACACAGCCGTACTGACCTCGTCTTTCCCTCCTTTCAGATGTTCTAGAGCACGTTCCAGTTTAGTGGGTAAGCAGGCATCTCTCTGCCATGGAGCTCCTGGGACCACCTGGCAGAGAGGCCCAGAAAGGCTCGAGCAGACCATGTGGATGCTCTCCCAGAGGGAGGGCTGGACTAATGGCTCTTCCTGCCTGGGCGAGTCTCTGCATCCTCCCAAATGCCTACCGTTCACATAAGGACCATGCAGCCCAGGGGGTGGCAAACAGAGGGAGGGCACAGCCGGTGTGAGATCTGCAGGAAACAAGAGTGACCTGAGAATGCCTCTTACTCACCCAGCATCCATTCACATTAGTCTTCTCTTGCAGTACAAAGTCCCAAAAGAAAGTTTGGGGGAGAGGCTCTTTTGCCCCTTTGCCCAACAGGTCTCCCCCTCTTTTCATGCTTCTTCCAAACCCTAACAACCTCCACACTCAAGAAGGAAGAGCCCAAGATCTTCACTGCACTCTGAACAGCAGGAGGGTGTGCGTGAATGTGTGAGTGTGTGTGTCTGTGTGCTTACGCATGTGTGGGAAAGCCTATGTGTTTATGTGGTTTAGCAAATTCTATCTGTACCCTGGGCATGCAGAGCTCTGAGAAGAAGAGTCAGTTTTCACAGTGTATTTTCACATTGAATTTCACAATGTTCACATGCCTCCTGAGACATTAAACAAGACTCCTGGGACTTCCCAGGGCGGTACAGTGGTTGACTTCACCTTCCAATGCAGGGGTATGGTTTCAATCCCTGATTGGAGAGTTAGGATCCCACATGACTTGTGGCCAAAAAGCCAGAACACAAACAACAGGAGCAATATTGTAAAAAAACTTTTTAAATGGTCCACATAAAAAATATATTTTTAAAAAGGCCCCTATTCTTTCTTTCCAAAATTCAAAACTAAGGACATGAGTTGAATGAACTCAATTAATTCAGACCCAGAGCCATGGAAGGAAAAATCAGTCCTTGGAAGAAAAACTGCTCCGAAGTCAAAAGAGTTCTGGACCAACACACCGATGCTGACCCTAAATTAACAGAAAGCATGAGGATGTGAGCTAAGGACAGGGATCGAACTGTTTATCTTTTATTGGAGCTGATTTGAATTGGACTTCCGTGGCTCCCATCAGGAAGAATTTTGACTACATCATCTCTTTACAAAACATCAGCAAGTGAACAGTACTGTTAATTATATTTCACAGGTGCGGAAACAAAAGTGCAGAAAAGTAATTAACTGTCCCTAACATATACCACGACCTGACTTCATGGTCTGCACTTCAAGGGTCCCTATGCTCTGCTGTTTGGACTGTGCTTTTCCTCTCCATCTCCAAGGTCATGTATTTTTTCCAGAATATAGTGGAGGACTCACCCCCTTTCTTCTCCCATCATGGATATATCCAGGTCCCACCTGGTCAGAGCCCAATGAGTGAAAAAAATGTAGCTTAAAATACCGTGTCTGAAAGCTGTCTTGTTAGGGATTAATTCCACAGAATATTAATAGGAGTTACTCAAAAGCAGATTCTGGAATCAATTAGTTTGGGAAATTCTGAGTTAAACACTATTAAAGAGTTTGGAGGGGCTTCCCTGGTGGCTCAGGTGGTTAAGAATCTGTCTGCAATGCGGGAGACCTGGGTTTGATCCCTGGGTCAGGAAGATCCCCTGGAGAAGGAAATGGCAACCCATTCCAGTATTCTTGCCTGGAGAATTCCACGGATAGCAGAGCCTAGGGGGCTACAGTCCATGGGGTTGCGAAGAGTCAGACACGGCTGAGTGACTAACACTTCCACTTTTTTCAAACAGTTCAGAGATGGATTTTAGCATCAGACTGAAATAGGTTTGAGTCCCAGCTTGATTGTCTATTAGCTTTGTGACTCTGTGCAAACTATTTAAGCTTTTTGTGACTCAGTTTCTTCATCCACATAATAGAAATGATACTAGTCCCTGCCATTGTCAGCCAGGATTCAGTGCGAGAAACAGAGAACATTGCAAGTATTTTAAGTGGAAAAGGATTCAATACAGGAAATTAAGAGCTTACAGAAATCCCTGTAAAGACTGGAGGAGAAAATCACACTTCCATGAGTGATGCCCAGAAAAGAAAAAAAAGGAAGTAGCACTGACTGTACCTCTACCATGATTAGAAATATGAAGAAACTTAAGGCCTTTCAAATACCATAGTAGGCACTATTCAGGGTTCAGGAAGCCACCAACACCATTACTGGACTGGCCCGACCATTAAAAAGTCAGTCTAGTCATGTCTCCACCACAACCGCCTCTCTGTACCCAAGAGAGCATCTGGTCCCCATGACCACACGCGCTGGACCCTAAAAATAGCCAACCCACCAAAACTCACTCCATCACTTCTTCTTTCCCAGTCTTACCGTAGGACATCTTGCTAGTGGAACTGTTTTCTCAGCTGGAATCCCACGTATAAGAGAGTGTGAAGCATGCCATTTCAGGGCTCCAACCTCTGCATTTCAGAAAGATACACAAGCTGAATGGGACAGCAATGCGGTTAGCACAAGTTCATGTCCCTGAAGCACAGGAACGCCAAACAAACTGAATGTCAGAGTTTGGAGCAGAGAAAGGCTTATTGCAGGGCCATGCACGGAGACAGGTGGCCCATGCCCTAAAAAACCCCAAGCTCCCCAAAGGGTTTTGGCAGAGCACTTTTAAAAGCCAGGTTGGCAGGGAGGGGAGTGTGCAGGGTCTGTGAGCAGCCCATGCCCAGTTCTCTGATTGGCGAGTGGAGAGGGAACAGGGTGGTGTCACATGGGTTAGCATTATCAGTTCTTAGGCTCCAGGAGGCCTGGGGCTGTGAGCCCATGGTCATCAAGTAAATATCTTCTGTTTGGTGGTGGGTTTTCACATCTGCAAAACAACTCAGGAAATGTGCATGAAAGGCTAGTATCTGGGTACTTCAGAGAGCAGCTAAAGAAGAGGATGTGGAGGAAGGCCGACCCCCCAGCCAGCCAAGGCCTCATGGGGTCTTGCTCAGTTGGAGTCCCAGGTGCCAACTGACTACATCCAGCTCTCCATGCTTTGTGTCATTATGAGATTGAATGAGATACTGTGCAATATGCACCCAATAGTGCCTGAAACAGAACCCCAAACGTCTGCTGTTCCGTTTCTATCGTTGTCATCTGCAGCAAGCCTTCTCAGAGGCTTTATTATGTTGACGTACAAGTTTTTCCTCCCCGATGGTAAAAACAGTAGGAAGACTATATCTTCTATTTTCTTTTTTCAGCCCAGAGAAAAATTTTAGATTCAATTATAGCACTTGTATATACCTTATGCCTATCACCTTTGTGTTATTTTTACCTCTCTTTGAAACTTTCTATCTTTATTTTTATTTGGTCCTTTTTAATTCTTCTTTATGTCTTGGCTTACAGTAAATAGGTTCTGGAAAGGTAGTTAAAATTCTTTATGGTGTGCAGCCTGGTATAAATAAACACATCTATTAAGTGAGTTGATAAATCACTCGGGCATCAAGGGCATGACTCTTAATGATGGAAATCGAGAATGAAGGTGATATTTTGGATGGGGTTCCTTCCCTACATCGTTCAGAAAACACCTCGTGGTTTCCCATGGGCTTGCCCTCACCTCACACCTCAGTGCTGAATTGTCCTCTAAATATGAGAGGAGAAGCCACTGGGGAACTAAGGTGTTTCCCAACTCTGCCCCCGGCATCTCTTAGAGAGCCCTGTCCACAGTTTTCTGGGCCACTCTTTTCCTTGTCAGGCAGAGAAGGTCTTTATTTCTGCTTTGACTTTGGTGAAAAACCTTAGGGTCTTTTCCTGAGCTAACAAAATGGCCGAGTTCTTGCTTTGAGATTATCCAAACTGATCCAGCGAGACCAAAACCCCTGCCAGGCTGATGCTCCAGACAGCCGAGGGTTTTGATGTGCTCTTCGCTGCCTCTGACAGCCCCACCCTCACAGCAGGTGAGAATGTTCTGAAAACCCTTCAAAGCATCAGCGCTCCCTGGGTTTTCCCGCGAGGTGACATTTCTGCAGACTGAGCTGGAAGAGGAAAGAAGGAGCCCATGCCGGCTCCTCCGATGCAGGGTTTCATTTCTGATCCTTCAGTCATCAGATTCCTCCATGCACTTTCTTGATCTTTCAGCTCTGGGGCTCCATCTTCTTTGAAAACTTTGCAGCCCACATACACCCCTCCTCTATTTTTTGTACACCAATTTTTTCCTCTTTATAAATAATAAGTAGCATATTTCATCTTTGTAAGTAATAATGTATAAATTAATACATTAATAAGTGCATTAATGTAAAGTTTTATCCTGGAGATTGTATTACAGGTAAAGTACTAGTTCCCAGAGTAAGAGTACTACTAGGTCCCTGTTTATATGTGAGGACGTGTGGAAGAAGGCGGCAGACCATGGGCACCCATTAGCATGGTGCTAAGTACTTTCCAGTGAGAATTGCTCCACACACACTAAATACTTTGGATTTCTTGCCTGATTCTGGCAAGGATGCAGCCAGAAGCTATAATGATCATGCTCCAGATGAGGAAACCGAGCCTTTATGACTGGTAAAGAATTTCCAAGTCAAACACATAATTAAAGGTCAGGTCGATCCGGCCTTGTTGCAATCTTGGGCATTTCTTTAAAAGGGTGGTGTGGTGTCATTTGCTGCAGGCATTTTTATCTGGACCCTATAGGAGGAAAAGACCGTCCTCAAAAAGTTTACATTTGAGTTGAAAGCCAGAAGAACAAGACACAACACAGATCCCAAACAAATCATAGCAGAAAAATATCCAGGTGCTAAATGGGCTTGTGAGCAGGCTTCACATGGGGAGAGAGGCCCACACAAAGACCCTCAAAGGAAGCTAGGAAGAATTTTCCAACCAGTCAAATACTCAAGTCTCCTCTGTCAGGAGACTGTCATGAAAGAGGCAGCAAGGAATGATGGCAGAAAAGTAGGTGGAAGTCAGATTTGGAGGACCTCGAATGAGACCCCTGAGAAGGTAGAACTTTGGACAAAGTGGATTCATGAAAGGTCTTTGAGTGAGAAGGGCTAGGACTGATGGAAGAAGAGCCACAAGACGTGTCATGATTATGCTGCTGCGGGTGTTAGGCCAGAATTAGGACTCAATCCCATTTAAAGAAATGTTCCAATTCACTAAGTCAGAGGAAACTGACTGATTTTTTTCTAACCACAAAAAACATGGTGCTTGCACAGACTTAGAGAATGAACTTATAGTTGCCGGGAGGGAAGGAAGGGGGCAAGGGATAGCAGGGGAGTTTGGGATGGACATGTCCACACTGCTATATTAGAAATGGACAACAAACAAGGTCCTGCTGTAGAGCACAGGGAATTCTGCTCAATGTCACCTGGCAGCTTGGATGGGAGGGGAGTTTGAGGGAAGTGGATACATGTGTATGGATGGCTGAGTCCCTTTGCTGCCCACCAGAAGCTAACACAACATTGTTAATCAGATATACTCCCATACAAAATAAAAAGTTAAAAAAGAAAATCATGTTGCTTGAATGGAACTCATGAGAGAATACTGCCTTCCATTTATGGACTTAAAGCAAAGATGGGCCCCCTCATAGAATTTGCCTTCATCCCCCAAATCAGCTTAAGTTCCCCTCCTCTAAAATTCTACAGCTCTCAAAAAGTGAAACTAATCAATCTTCCCCAAGAATTGTATATGGAAAATATGACATTATCTTGCATTGAAGATGAGCTTCACAAGTTTCCTCCTTTTATCTTTCATTAGCAACGGAAGATTTCCGAGAATTTCATAAATAATTGCATACATGTTCTCATAGATCATTTAGATGTGTTTCTTCCCCCTCATCAGTCACTTCTCTTTCCTGACACTCAGCTTTCTTCCACTTGAAAATGGTGTTCCACTCCAGCATTGATTTCATATCTATGACGAAAAGCATACAAATTCAGGGTCACTGAAGACCTGTCTGCATGTCTCCCACACAGTGGAGCCCCAGTTTAGGGGGACAGGGCATGGGGGGAATGGAAGGTGAGTCACCTCTCAGGCCATGAAAATGAATTTAAATCTGGCTTCATTTGGGAGTTGTCTGTTTGGAGGTTTAATCTTCCCAGAAAAGCCTGATGCAGGGTGCTACGGTTTGATTTCTGATTGTTTCTATGCACTTTTCTTATTACGGTTTATGAAGACGTGGACTTGGAGCTAGGTGAGGGTGGGGCCTTATCTGGGTTGCTCACAGCTGTATCCTGTGCAGTGGACAGTGCTTGTCACCAGACAACACCCAACAAATAGATGCTGAGAGAACGAACAAGAGAGGCTGAGTGGGGTCAGGAAGGACACATTTGACTCAGCCACATGGAACCAGGAGTCCCACTCATTCTCTTGTGTTTGGGGTTGGAAGTGTAGCATGGGGAAGCATGGACAGTACCAGGGTTGCAACCTGATGGGTGCATGGATATATGCTTCATTTCACTGTTTAACAAGCTGCACTGAGTCCATTTCATGATATGGTTTAAAGACCCCCATGCAGTGCCTGGTATACAGTCAAGCCTGAGTGATTGTCAGCAAATTAAGTTAAGGTCATCGGATGAGTTTGATTTTAGTTAAAGTAAACTGATGAATTGGGCGGGAGGGGGGGGTATTTTTATCTTCCTATGTTGACAAATCCCTATATGTTCCCTTATGGACTGATGACAGAAACAGATGGCTTCCACTGACAATTACAGTCAAGACTTTGGTGTCCAGAGAGGGTAGACTAGACCCCTTCCTGACTGTTACAGAGTGAACGTTTGTGTGGGCTTCCCAGGGGGCACTAGTGCTGTGGAGCCTGTCTGCCAATACAGGAGACATGGGTCCAAGCCCTGGGTCAGGAAGATCCCGTGGAGGAGGGCATAGCTACCACTCCAGTATTCTTGCCTGGAGAATCCCATGGACAAGAGGAGCCTGGTGGGCTAGAGTCCATGGTGTCCAAAAGAGTAAGTAGGACACGACTGAAGTCACTGAGCACAAATGTTTATGTCCTCCCAAAATCCACATGTTGAACCTCCAGGGTGACGATACGTGGAAGTGGGGACTTTGGGAGGGAATTGTGTTTGGGTGGAGCCCTTCTGATGAGATTGTTGTTGTAGCTGTTTAGTCACTGAGTTGTAAATCAACTGTACTTCAGCAAAAAATTTTAGATATGTTGAAAAACTAAAAACATAAAATAAACATCTTTAAAAAATAAGCAATAATTAAAAATATCTGTAACTGCTCCTTGAAAAATCCAAAATGAAAGTTAGTTATTGAAGAAAGAAGAGTATTAAATAAAAGTAATAGATCCAACCAGTCCATTCTGAAGGAGATCAGCCCTGGGTGTTCTTTGGAGGGAATGATGCTGAAGCTGAAACTCCAGTACTTTGGCCACCTCATGGGAAGAGTTGACTCATTGGAAAAGACTCTGATGCTGGGAGGGATTGGGGGCAGGAGGAGAAGGGGATGACAGAGGATGAGATGGCTGGATGGCATCACTGACTCAATGGACGTGAGTCTGAGTGAACTCCGGGAGTTGGTGATGGACAGGGAGGCCTGGCGTGCTGCGATTCATGGGGTCACAAAGAGTCGGACACGACTGAGCGACTGAACTGAACTGAACTAAATATTCATAAAGACAACAGTGTGGTTTCATTTGGAAATATTTCCTCCTGGGGGACCTCCAGGAGCTTGTGAAACTGAGAAACTCTCCCCCTTGACACACGCCAATTTTCTTTTTCCTGATTTTATCTGGTGACCTCTGCTCTTGACATGCAGGGCCTAGAAGGCTTGTATCTCTATTCTTCTTGATTTCTCGATCTTGCTGGAGCTGACTTCTTAGCCTTTTACTGACGACTATTTCCACCCCTTAATTATCCTCCCTTCCCCTCAGTCAATCCATTAGTTCTCTCATGAATGCTTCTACATCGTGACTATTTCTCCTTGCCTATAAAACCTCTGAAGGCTGAAAGTGGACGTAGTTCTTGCCAGCAATTAGCCTCCTGAGGCTTCTAAGTCTTTGAATCAATTAACTCCACGAGGTGGAGAGTACTCAAACTTCACATCACTCATGCTTGGGAGGTTTCCAGAACTTCTCATCAATGAATCCCAGGAGCATCCCAATCACCCTGGCTGTTTTGGCCTGTCCATATTGTTCTAGCTGAACAAGAATTGGCTGGAATTTCAGACCATCTTTTCTCTCCCTGAACCACCCTGGAATGTTACCTTGTGCATTTTAAAGACACTCATTTGTACAAATGAGCCTATTTACAAAACAGAACTAGAGTCACAGATGTAGAAAACAAACATATGGTCACCAAGAGGGAAAGGGAGAGGAGATAAATTGGGAGATTGGGATTGACACATACAACTACTATATATTTGTTGTTGTTCAGCCACTCAGTTGTGTCTGACACCCGGTTTCCCTGTCCTTCACCATCTCCCGGAGTTTGCTGAAACTCATGTCCATTGAGTCGATGATGCATCCAACCATCTCATCCTCTGCCTCCTCCTTCTCCTCCTGCCTTCAATCTTTCTCAGCACTGGGGTCTTTTCCAACAAGCCAGCTCTTCGCATCAGGTGGCCAAAGTATTGGAGCTTCAGCTTCAGCATCAGTCCTTCCAATGAATATTCAGAATTGATTTATTTTAGGATTGACTGGTTTGATCTCCTTGCTGTCCAAGGGACTCTGAAGAGCCTTCTCCGGCTATATAAAAACAGATAACTAATAAGAACCCACTATATAGCTCAGGGAACTGTATTCAATACTCTGTAATGACCTAAATGGGAAAAGGTTCTAAAACAGAGTGGATATAGGTATATATTTATGTGTGTGTGTGTGTGTGTATATATATATATATATATATATATGACTTGCTTTGCTGGACAGCAGAAAATAATACAGCATTGTAAATCAACTACACTCCAATAAAAAAATTAACTTAAAAAATAAAGACACACATCCAGAGGTGTCCACTGCAGTCTACGTAAGTGTATTCACTGATGCCTGTGCTCATCCCTTCACTCACTCAAGTCTTCTCTACCAGCCTGTGGATCCACAGGAGCAAGAACCACCTGCCTCCCATCACTGAGCCTGCTTTGTGGGGCTCACAGAAGTGCCCCCTGAACTCTAAGGAAGGAGGAATGATTGCCTGGAGGGTCTTGCAGCCAGAGCCTCTCCCCTCCAGGTTTTCTTTCTTTCACTGAGTCACTTTGCAGCCACCCAAACATAATGTGATTAGGCTGGAGTCTCTAGGCCAAGGGAGAGAGAGAGAAAAAAATGATGAATCAACAACTTTAATAGACTTCTAGGCACCCACCCAATGTGTTCATTAGTGAGAGAAGCGGACCCTGCAAGTGAGGATGCTGTTCCCAGAAGCCAGAGCCCTGCCGACAGGAAGAAGAGCCCAGGGCACTGGCCATGAAGAGGTGGCCCAGGCTGGTAAAGGCAGGGCTGCTGGAAGCCAAATGGTGCAAGAGATGCCCAGGGTGACTGTCCTGCCCCCAGCGGCCAGAGAAACTAGAGAAGGCGTGTGCCTGCCCACTGCCCCTCGGGGACCTTCCTGGAAGCAGTTGCTGTCAGGAGAGGCAGCTGGAGCAGAGATCCCGGAGGACTGGGGAGAGACACAGGGCAGGGAGAAGGATGCCGCAAAGATTAGATGGCAGTGCAAAGCTCAGGGCTGGGAGCCATCTTTTTTTTTTTCTTTTTTGCTGGGGTTGTTTGTATTAAAGACACTTGTCACTAGTAACTCTAAAGTCATTTTGAAGACTTACTGAGCCTTGTGTGGAAAAGGTGCCCCCAATTTTGATTCTCTTTTCCTTTATTTCATCTTCCTTACCCAACTAACCCTGGGAGCAGGATCCATAACCCCAACTTCATGTCTCACTTTGTATGTCGCTTAATTCAGTGAGCACCTCACCTTGTCTTGTCCCGGGTGTCCCCATTTCCAGTGGGAAGGCTCACAGTTGCTGTGCCTACCCAGGTGATCGTACACAGAAGGACACTGCTGTTTACTGTGTCTCTAGGTCACTCAATATCATCAGATTCCTAAAATTACCCTAGAAGATGGACGTGGCTATTCCAGAATGAAGAAAACTGCCATTCACAGATAAAAATACCAAAGCTCACGTAAGTTAGAAAATGACTAAGACCTCAGCTGGTGTAACTTCATGGGGATTTTTAAAAGCCAACTCCTTAATAACATATATACACTACTGTATATAAAGGAGGTAAAGCACAAGGGCCCCTATGTAACACAGAGGACTGTACTCAATATCTTGTCATAACCTACAGTGAAAAAGAGTCTGAAAATGAATATATACATTTATACGTATATATAACTGAATCACCTTGCTGGAAACTTGAAACCAACACAACATTGTAAATTTATACTTCACTTTTTAAAAATAGTCAAACAAAACCAGCTCTTTACAATTAAAGAAATCAGCTCTACAGACTTGATCTGTGATCACGTGATCCAATGGTTAAGAATCTGCCTGCTCATACAGGGGACTGGGCTTGATCCCTGGTGCAAGAAGATTCCACATGCCATGGATAACTAAGCTTGTGCGCCACAACTATTGAACCCAAGCTCTAGAGCCCATGCTCCACAAGAGAAGCCCCTGCAATGAGAAGCCCACACATCACGACTAGACAAAGCCCACGCATAGCAACAAAGACCCAACATAGCCAAAAATAAATAAATGAATATTTTAAAAAATACCTCTATAACTCCCAGTTCCTATAAAACGAAGTCAAAGATTGTCATCATGAATCTCAAACCCCTAGCTTCTATTTAACTCAGCATTTTCAGTTCACCTTGCCCACTGATTGCTCAAATTCTGTTTGCCATATTATCTGATCATTGAATCTTTCTCCCTTCCCAAACACACCCCTGCACTTTTGCACTCCTGTGTGGTGGTGTTGTTGTTGTTGTTTTTAATGCTGTATTTCTACCTGGAATGTCTAGCCTAACTCTTAACTTCTCATCTTTCAAGGCCACTCGACATCAATGAGAGCAATGCTTCTGAAAGTGTGATCTACCTGAATCCAGCTGGGAGGTTTCAAAACTGAAGGTTCCAAGATTGCTCTCCTGACTTAATTAGGCAGATTTCTGGAAGTGAGATTTGGGGATCTATGTTGTTAACATGTTCCCCTGGTGACTACTATTTCAACACAATTAGGAACCTGACTTCCATAGACTCTAAGTTCCCAGGAGGTGTATTTCCTCCTACTCCTATGTCTGGCATGGAGGCTGACCCATAGAAGACTGTAAAGACCCACAGAAGACCCATAAAGACTTGGGGAAGCCATCACACTGAGCAGTCAGAGTTCATTAGGCACAAATGGATTTAAGTGCAATTGTCAGATGGATAGAATAATGCGTCATGGGTGGATAAATGGAATTAAGTGCCCAATACTCCTACCTCTTTATCCAAGAATGTGTCACTAACATTCCATGCCTGAGTAGCAATAGCCATGCCCATCTCACGGTCCCAACACATCCTTGATTGGGTCGCAGGAGCTGTCTGCCTCCTGCAGTGGTCTTTAAACTCATGGAAAACATAGAACATGTGCCTTATTCTTCTCTTAATCCCAACACTTAACAGAGGTCCTGGCTCAGAGTTATTGCTCCATAAATATTCAGTGATTGAAAACCTATTAACTGAATACAAGAGCAAACAACACAAGAGGAAGGATGCGGGTGAAGGTGGACCAGACACAGGCAGTTTGATGGGAACAAGAATCCTAAGATCTGTAGTTTCCTACATTTGGTGAAAGGAAAGCACCTCCTTTTCCGCCCAGTACTCAGAGCTAGGAGCAGAGGGAGACTCCATCTGGGGAAGGGAGGACAGGAGGGAACAGATTTAAGAGGGTGATGTCCCTAAAGTGCTGGCAGCGGGTGCTGTTGGCGATGTTCAGCTCTGCAGGCCAGCCCCCGCAGGGAGCTGTACTCAGAAGAAGGGGAATTCAAGGGCTTCATAAGGCCGAATGTTGTAATGGAAAATGAGGGCATGAACTCTGGAATCATACAGACCTAGGCAAAAATTCCAGCTACTCTGTTCACCAGCTTTATGCTTTCTCATATGTAAAAATAAACCCAAAACAGAGAAGAGGGCAGAAAAGGAGATGGAGAAAGATAGACCCTGATAATGCTATCTGGTATCCTAGATCCAACTGTGAAGTTAAATAATAAGCCAAGTTGGTGGATGGTTCAGAATCAAGATTATTACAGAGTAGGTACAAGCCGCCTCTCCTGGGACTGTCTTGAACACCTGGGCAGGTGCTTTTGCTTCCAGTAATCCTTGTCCCTGATCCTATTCATGGAGGTGGAGAAGAGCCAGATGTATTTTAAAGGCCAGGGACACCAGACACCAGCAGGTGACAGGGGCATCTCAATTACACTGCCTGAGCCATGAGAGATCTAGAAAATTTCTAAGCACTTCTATAGTGAAACTTTCAAGAGCAACTCTCAGAAAAGAAGTCATCATAAAAGCATCATGCTGTCGAATCAGCAGCAGTGCCTACCATTAATCGAGCTCTGATTTTCAATACAGGCAGAAATAAAATGAGAGTCTGACTGTGATGCTCCTTTATGGAACCTGCCCAGAGGGGAATGTAGAAGCAAAAGGCGCTGCTAGCCAAGGAACCCAAACAGGCTATTCTCCAGAATTCTACAAACCCTGACTTCCTGTGATTTTTACCAGTCTGCACCATAAGACTGTGTACCCAATGGTCTACAGCAGGGGGGCATCAGTAGAAACTGAAAACCCAGAGTTTCTCTCCTTTAATTCTCTACCAGTGTACCTTATAATTTTCTTTCATTATACTTACCATGATTTGAATTATGCAGTTACTTATTTCTTATCAGTTTTGGGGGTGGGGTAGGGTGATGGGTCTCAACCTTGCCTACACAAAAGTATTACTTGGGGATCTTTGGAAAGCACTAATTCTTGGATTCCCCTCCATCCCCCAGATGCAGGAGACCTGGGATAAGACCAGGAGCTTTTAAATCTCCACCAGGAGATTTCAGTGCACAGCCAAGTACACCAGATTTGAAAATAAGTTTCATGAAAGCAAGGACTGAGCCTAGTATATTTAGAGCTCTATCTTCAGCATCGAGCCAGAACTAAGCACTGAATCCTTAATGAATATTTGCTGAATGAATGAGTGAATGAGTCAGCCCCCCTCTTCTGTGTTCACATAGCATCTGACTTTCATCTCAGTACCTAAGAAAGTGCCTGCAGCATAGTTGGTGCTTGTATTAAATGTTTTGCTCCAGGGAAGAATAAATTTAAATCTCACTTTCTTCATCTGCAAAATGGGGATGTTCTTTGCTTCCATGCAGACAGTGCAGCTGGTGCTTTGTGAACTTTCAGCTCAGTGAGACATAAAGGCTTTTCTACCTGTTGGCAGAAACTTTGATATTATGAGAACAGCAGGGTGCAAATCAGAAACCTTAGTCTGCACTAGAGCAGAGGCAGCAATAAATGCCTCCTGCTTAGGTCAGATTTAAAAACCAGCTGTTGGGGTTAATCCCTTCTCTTGCTGTTCTTTGTTGGTATGGCTGTGCTAGCTGCCACATTTTACCACACTTGTTTTTTAATCACTCAGCTTTCTGCAGGTCATAAAGACAAAAAACAGGATCATTCAAGAGGTACATGGATCTACTCTATTATCATAATCCTGAGTCCTCTGTCTTTACAAAGCCAAGGAGCCAAAATGGAGGGGCCAAGGAGACAAATATCAGAACGTATCTGCCATCTTTCTATCTTGCCTTTCTTCTTTGGCTCGGCCACTAGAGCATCTAGTCAGGTTACCATGGTTACTATTAATACAGATGATGGGCAAAGGGTCTGGAGGAATTGTCTGGAAGGTGTGCCTATATCTTCTGAAATATCCCTAGACATATAAATGCCTCCTCCGACTCAACTGAGCCTGTCTCCTTAATGCATCTGAAAGGAAAAAAACTGCCTCCGGGTTTTTTCTTTCAAATTTAAATTTTTTTTTCATCAATGTCATACACACACGTGGTTTAAAATGTCAAAATCACTAGAAGACTTACAATCAAATCAGAAGTTGACTTCCCTGTGTCTCCCTACTCTAAAAAGCAACCAATTTTCACTTTTTTAGCTGTATACTCTGCACTTCCCACCATATTAGATTTTCATCCAAAATGCTAGCTATTACTATGATTCTTGATTTCTTGATTTTTGACATTATCTAAATCTATTATATAAAAATGCAAGTCAGCACCTTCAAGTGTCTGCTACATACACCCTCCAATTTTATTCTCCCTCTCTCCCCTCATCAACGTTTTTTGTTAAATCCAGTGTTTATTATGACGATGTAAAGCTGTTCATGACTAAGCTAAATCTAAGAATGCCATTTTTTTTCCTTATACAGCTTTTTATTTTTTGAAGGAGTAATTCATTACTTCCTTTTCGGTTGTTGGCACTGAGAATTTGCTTAGTTACTTTTCCACGTTCCAAATTTTTTTTTTAATTTTTTTTTTAATTTATTTGTTTGCACTGGGATCTTTGGCTGCAACCTGTGAGCCCTTAGATGTGGTTTGTGGAATCTAGTTCCCTGACCAGGGATCGAACCTGGGCCCCCTGTATTAGGAAAGCAAAGTCTTAGCCACTGGACCAACCAGGGAAGTCCCTCCATGTTCCAAATTTTCTAAAAAAAATTTATAGACACTTTAAATAATTTTTCTTCACAAACGAGCACTCCATAAATCTCTTTAATTAATTTATTAATATTTCCTGGAAAGACTCTTCTGAGCTGGCTGAACTTCTGCCCACAGCACAGCTGCCACACTGCCTCAGCTGCTTCAGCTCACCTGGGCATGGACCTTCTGTTCTGGATCCTGTATCTTCTCTCTTGATATGCTCCCATCCTATAAAAAGCTAACTTGAAAGTAAAAGCATTGAGGATATGCATGTTTGAAAGCATATTTATCCTAATTTCCTAACCTCATGTTTAATTGGAAGAGCAAGAGAATTTTAGGTTAAAGACCTAGATTCTGAAGAATTGAATTTTGAAAGCAGTGGTCCATTTTCTCCTAGCTTTCAATGTTACGATTAAGACTATCGCCCACACACCCTGTCTTTTTCATGCCACGTGCTTTCTCCCCTTCTCTCACCTCTCCCCACCTCCTCCTCCCTCTCCCTCCTTCTTCCCTCTCTGTGGCCCTTCTTCTTTTTCCTCTCTGCCTATCATGCATGTGCTTTTAGGATCTTTTCTTTAATCTCACCTGGAGTTTCACGTAAAATCTGTATCTGTTTTGGATCTTTGGGTGGACCCTTACAATTTGGAAATTGAAGTTTTTTCCATCTTGGGAAATATTCTTATGGTACTTTTTAAAATCTTAATTTTAGGCTAATTGTAGATTCACACGCATTCATAAGAAAGAATATAGAGATACTGTTTACCCTTTAACCACTTTCCTCCAATGGTAATATCTTAGAAAACTACAGTACTGTAGAACAATGGCCTTCCCAGGTGGCTCAATGGTAAAGAATTTGCCTGCCATGCAGGAGACATGGATTTGATCGCTGGGTCTGAAAGATCCCCTGGAGGAGGAAATGGCAACCCACTCCAGGATTCTTGTCTAGGAAATCCCATGGTCAGAGGAGCCTGGCAGGCTATAGTCCATGGGGTCAAAAAGTGTCAGATACAACTGAGCGACTGAGCACACACACATGCACAATAATATAGTCAGGATAGTAACAGTGATGCAGTAATGAGAGCCACAAAGATCCTTCATATGGCCCTTTTATAAGCTACATCCACTTCCCTCTGTCCCCTACCCCCTTGTTAATCACTGGTTACCATTATATTATTCCCCATTTGTATAATTGTGATTTATCAAGAAGGGTATATAAGTGCAATCACAGGATGTGTAACCTTTTAATATTGGCTTTTCTCACTCAGCATGATCCTCTGGAGATTCATCCAGGTTATTTCAAGTCACTTACCCTCTCAAAGGCTCAGTTCCTCATTGGTAAACACAGGACGATATTGCATTTGCATAGAAGCTCTGTGACATGAGTGAAACAATGGATATGAAATGCACGTGTGGTATTTGGCACAAAGGAAGAGGAAAATTTAATGACAGTGTCACTGTTGTGTGGTGTGGGGTTTTTAGCTCCAGCTAGATGCAATTGCATTTTCTTGGCACATTTTTTTGCTAAAGAATTGGCTTGTCTGAGCTGCTGGCCAGTGTGTTTGATCCAGAACTAAATGCATCATCTGCTTCCAGTTCCTTGCATCTTAGGAATAGAGATAAAATGCCAGTGGATAAGGTCATGAGAGCTTCAGAAAATCCTAAATGTGTGCTTCCCCAGGTTCTGAACTCAAAAGTTCTCTGGAAGACTCCAGGCATCTCCACTTCCTCCAGGGAAAGAAAGGACTCCATGAGCCCGAGGTGCCACCACAGCCTCTAGCAAGGAGGCCAGGAGAGCAAGGAGGTCTATCCTCCCAGAGTCCTGGCTATTTTAGGTTTAATATTTAGAGAGATATACTTGCTATGCCTTTGATGTTTGTGAAGGCATTTCCCACATTCTTGTAGCCTGAGGCCATCACAAAGTTCAAAGGATGGAGTCGATTTATTGACTCAGACATCAGGAGGGTCTTTATATTCAGCTCCAGATATTCATTTTTAAGGGAAAAATGAAATGTTTTGCTTTTTAACCAAGATAAAGTAGAAGCTGTGCAGATTTCTGAGACCTTGGGGTTTGGCGATGAAGTGAAAGCAATTTTGGGGATTTTTAACTACTTCCACATCCTTATGCGGTTATGTGGAGTAACCACAGAAGCATGAGAAAGGCCACCAGGCCCATGAGTGTCTGCCCTGATGTCTGAGTTTCGACCACTTGAAAATGCCCGCTATGGAAAGACAATACGGTTCTGGAGACAAAGCAGGTGGATCAAAGACAGAGGGGTGAATTTCATCTCTGCGGCTTGCTGGCTGTGTCAGCTGGCCTCCTGGATCTGGTTTCCTCACCTGGAAAGCAGAGAGTGATGACGATACTTGCACACGGAACTGCCTTATGTGCATATGAAAGTGCATATTAAAGCATTTTGGGAATGACGAGAAAGCAATTCCGCTATTTGTTAGCCGGCTGTTAGAATGTTACCCTTGATATTAAGAGCAGTTCTGAAAAGAGCAGTGTTCTCATTATTCCTCTTTCACAGAAAAGAAAACCAAGGCTCACAGAGCTAATTAACCCATTCTTTGTAACCCTGATAGATCTTGTGGGTTTTCCTGCTGCCAATGTTACTGATAATTCTCATAATTTCTGAGAATTACCCGTAAGATACAAATGTCACCATTCTAGTTACCTTGAGTTTTTTTCAGCCCTTACCTCTCTGGCTTAAACTCATTTTTCTCAACTTCTATGGATAATAGAACCCAAAGAATCATATAAAATCACTTCTGCATCTACTATGAAAGTACCATTTAATGTATTGTTTATTATGTCATTAAAAGACTCATATACTGTATCAGGTAATAAATTCCTTTAAGAATGGCATGTCAGGAAATACATTTTTACTGCTTTAATAACTGATATCCTTTGTTCTAACAGATAATAAGAGCATTTCAATCTATCACATTTTCTCTTTTGTCTCTGCCACTAAAATGTATCTAAACCACATATATATGCTGTTGGTACTATGTATAAAATAGATAACTAATGAGAATCTACTGTATAGCTCAGGAAACTCTACTCAGTGCTCTGTGGTGACCTAAAAAGGTAGGAAATACAAAAGAGAGGGGATATATGTAGACATACAGCTGATTTACTTTGCAATACAGTAGAAACAAATACAGCATTGTAAAGTAACAAAAGCAGAGACATTACTTTGCCAACAAAGGTTCGTCTAGTCAAGGCTATGGTTTTTCCAGTGGTCATGTATGGATGTGAGAGTTGGACTGTGAAGAAGGCTGAGCACCGAAGAATTGATGCTTTTGAACTGTGGTGTTGGAGAAGACTCTTGAGAGTCCCTTGGACTGCAAGGAGATCCAACCAGTCCATTCTGAAGGAGATCAGCCCTGGGATTTCTTTGGAAGGAATGATGCTAACACTGAAACTCCAGTACTTTGTCCACCTCATGGGAAGAGTTGACTCATTGGGAAAGACTCTGATGCTGGGAGGGATTGAGGGCAGGAGGAGAAGGGCATGACAGAGGATGAGATGGCTGGATGGCATCACTGACTCTATGGACGTGAGTCTGAGTGAACTCCGGGAGTTGGTGATGGACAGGGAGGCCTGGCGTGCTGCAATTCACGGGGTTGCAAAGAGTTGGACATGACTGAGCGACTGAACTGAACTGAACTGAAAGTAACTATACCCCCAAAAAAATTAATTTTAAAAAAAGATGGTATTTAAGGCCCAAATTATAGCTGCCATTTTGAGTCACATTTTTCTGTAAAAATCTTCCTATGTGAATAAAAATTTGTCTTTTCTCTTGCTAAAATAAGTAAATAAATAAAAATTTTAAATAAAATATTTTAAAATTGCAAACAAAACCAAAACAATGTCTAAGCCAAATTAAATTTACATTTTTTTCATATTTACTCATTAAATTTTTTTATTCATTAACCAAGTATTTAATCTGATAAATGCATACCTTCTGTTCCAGACATTGTGCTGGGGGCTAAGAATACAGCATTGAAAGAAATATATATATATACATGAGAATATACATCAATAATATTAATAATAATATTAATAATAAACATATATAGTACATAAAATACTGATAAATACTATCCAGAAATAGTGGGGGAAATGTATACATATTAGAAGAATATATAAATAATGGAAAATATATTTGTGGGAATAAATATGCACACATATATTATCTATGTGTATATATAATATACATGTACAGTATGTATACATATATTACATTTATATACATTTCTTCTCTCAGAGCTTGTATTTTGTGGTGAATATATGTCAATAATGAACATATATAGTACATAAAATACTGATCAATACTACCCAGAAAAAGTGCAGAGAAGAGAAAAAAGGCTTTAGAATGGAGGTGGGGAGGTGATAGGCTGCCATTTTAACAGGGTGTCAGGAAAGTTTTCATAAAAGCGGTGATACTTCTCCCATTGCCAACTATATCCTAGCCAGTTTAGATCAGACCAAGCTTCTCCCAAAAGACAGAAGAAAAAAAAAATCAGATAATTATTTTTAAAGTATTCTGTTTGAAGGAATTAGCAACCTACTTAGCTTGGAAGGCTACGATTCAAGAGAGAAGAGAATTACAGAAAAGTGAGCCCTACATTCTGTCTCTGCTTGAGATATTTACTCATTAGTAAATGATAACCAAGAGGCAAGGAAATCAAGAAAAAACTGTGCTTAGAGTTCAGTCATATCAGGGCTAGAGAGAAAATATTGTAGTTCAAATCATGCCAAGGAGGAGGGCCATAGTATATACCACAGGTTTTCAGCTGGGGCCACTGAAGTTCTACTCCCTAGAAATAGGCATACTGGAAATTTGCCAGCTTCCACAAAGACTGAAGACACTGCTTCCACTCAGCTCAATATCAGATTGGTTTACTACCATCTTAATCCCTAAGTACTTGAAAGAGGAAGATAATTTCCTCCCAGAGTCTCATGAAAGTTCTTGAATTTTTTCACACACAATAGCTGGAATTCAGTGAAATTTACCAGGCATATTAGGAGACAGAACCAAAAGCACTAAAGAAAAGCAGCCAATAGGAACAGGCCCCAAAAAGATCCAAAAGTAAATTTTAAATAGCTGAAATTCAGTGACCAGGCAGGAAATTGGACCAGAAAACTGGAAAGTAGTTAAAAAATAATTAAATAGAAGTTCTAATATTTAAAATATGGTATCTGGATTTAAGAACATAATAGATTGATTTAACAGAAAACTAGGGAGAGAAGAACAAAGGAGTAATCAGCTACAAGACAGGTCAACAGAAAATATTCAGACTAAACGATGGTGAGACCAAAGGGTGAAAAACACAGAAAAAAAGAATAGAATACATCTGACACATGACCAAAAGATTTCATAGCAATTAAAGTTCCAGAAAGAAAGGACAGAAAAAATCAGTTAAAGACAGTATTTGAAAAGATAGTGGCTGTGGACTTTCCACCACTAATGAGCGAAGGAAACAAGCCACTGATTCTTGAGCAAACACCTGAGATAGCTGAGGGTGGACTCATGAAGGTATCCAGGAACGTGTACTCTGGGCTTGGGACGCAGCAAGTGCAAACGTAAATGAAGCCGAAGAGGTGAAGATCGGGTACAGTCGAACCCTGTAACATATTTATCTTTTATTTAATATGACATATATACATAAGTCACTGAGTCGTGTCTGACTCTCTGTGACCCCATGGACTGTAGTCTGCCATGCTCTTCTGTCCATTGGATTTTCCAGGCGAGGGTACTGGAGTGGGTTTCCATTTCCTTCTCCAGGGGGTCTTCCTGACCCAGGGATCGAACCCAGGTCTCCCACACAGCAGGCAGACACTTCACCATCTGAGCTACCAGGGAAGCCCATGGTAAACCCCCTTTCTCAAAAGAAAATAGAAGCCATAATCTGATTTATCTCTGAAAAGTCAACTACCATGAAGAGAACAAGTTCCTTATTATTCCTCACGTTAGTTTTCTATCATTGCATAACAGCTGGCTCAAATTAAGTGGCTTAAAATAACACACCTTTATTATCTCACAGTTTTGTAGGTCAGAATTTCAGGCAGGCTCATTTAGGCTTTCTGCTTGGGGTCTCAGAGGGCCGAAATCAAGGCATGGGCCAGAATGAGATTTTATCTGGATGCTCTAGGAATGCATTTGCTCCCAAGGGTTTTCAGATTATTGGCTGATTCAGATCCTTGTGGTTGTAGGACTGAGATGCTCGTTTACTTGCTGGCTGGCTCTCAGTTCCTAAGAGCTGAAGGCGATTCAGATCCTTGTGGTTGTAGGACTGAGATGCTCGTTTACTTGCTGGCTGGCTCTCAGTTCCTAAGAGCTGAAGGCGATTCAGATCCTTGTGGCTGGCTGGCTCTCAGTTCCTAAGAGCTGAAGGCGATTCAGATCCTTGTGGTTGTAGGACTGAGATGCTCGTTTACTTGCTGGCTGGCTCTCAGTTCCTAAGAGCTGAAGGCGTCCCTTGCTTTTTGCCCCTCTGTCTTCAAAGTGAGGACTGGCACAGCCTATTCCCCTCGTGTTTTAATCTCTGAATGTCTCTTCTGCCATAGCAGAAGAAAACTTGCTGCTTTTAAAAGACCTAATTGATTTAGTAAGGCCACCCAATTAACATCCATATCTTAAGGTCAACTGATTTGAGACATTAACTATATCTGCAAAAGCCCTTCGCAACCGTACCTAAATTAACATTTGGTTGAATAACCAGGGACTGAAACTTTGAGAAGGCATCTTTAGAATTCTGCTCACATTTCTAGTTTTCAAATGAGCAAAATGAGACACAGAGAGGTTGTGACCTTTCTAATATCACATTACTAATTATAATTGCTATTGCTTTTTTGTTTCTGGCCAAAATATTAATGGACTAGGTAGGGAAAGACGGCAGGAGAAAGAACCCAGTTAGAGTTCTTTTACAACTATTCAGGCCAAAGATGAATGTGGTGTCACTGAGCGTAGTAATAGTAGAGTTTATAAGGAGCAATTAGTTCTGGATAGATATTGAATGTGTAGTAAATAAGAGCTGATGATGGATTGGATGTGGAATCTGAAAGGAGATGCCAAGATGTCTCCAAGGTTTTTGGTCTGAACAAAAAGAAGGACTTTTAGTGAGAATATATTTACTAAGTTTGGGAAGTCTGCAGGATGAACAGGTTTGTTGGGGGAAGATCTGGTTTTAGACATGTTAAATTAAGATGTCTCAGGCATTCAAATGAGATGTCTAGTAGTGTATAAATTTGGAGCTCAGGGGAGGTTGTCAGTGGATAGATGATATTTAAAACTCTGAGACTAGACAAAATCACAAAAAGAATATAAGTATCATTAAAGAAAAAAAGAGCTCCAGAAACTGAGCCCAGGATATTCAATATTTAAAGGTCAGGAAAAGAGAAGCAACTCCCAAAAGGTAATAAAGAAGGAGCAGCCACTTATGTAAGCGGAAATTCAAGAAAGTATGGTGAGTCAGAAAGAGAAAAATAAATATTGCATATTAATGCATCTTTATGGAATCTAGAAAAATGATCCTGGTGAACCTATTTGCAGGGAAGGAATGGAGACGCAAATGTAGATAATGGACTTGTGGACACAGCAGGGGAAGGAGAGGGTGGGATGAACTGAGAAAGCAGCACGACCTTTATACACTATCATGTGTAAAATAGAGAGCTAGTGGGAAGCTACCATTCATTATAACACAGGGGCCCCAGCCTGGCACTCTGTGATGACCTAGAGTGGTGGGATGCGGGGAGGTGAGAGGGCTCACCGTGAAGAGGACATGTATATAACTGTGACCAATTCACGTTGTTGTACGGCAGAAACAAACACAACACTGTGAAGCAATTTTAAGTATGGTGTCCCAGAAGCCAAGTTCAAGTATTTTACTAAAGAAGGAGTGAGAAGTCATCTGGATGAAAAGATGCTGAAAGGTAAAATAAGATGAGAACTCAGAACTATCCATCTTATTTAACAACACAGAGATTATTGGAACCTTAAAAAAATTTTTTTTTTTTATATAGGGATGAGGGTACAAGCCTTACTGGGGTAAGTTCCAAGAAATAATGGAGAGAGATACTTTGGTGAATGAGAATATAGACATCTCTTTTTCATTGATTTGTTGTTAAAAAACAAAAACAATCAGAGAATTTAGGCCTAAGATATATAAAAGCTGGAAAGAGCATCGCTTCAATCCTAACAACAAGAATAAGTGGGATAACATACAAAATATTGGCTTTCTTGAACCCATCAGACATCTGAGGTCACGGGACTAACAAGTAACTTGAAATTCAAGGAAAGACAGACCTGGAAACCTAGCTCACCTGGGGCAGACCACAGAAGACAGAGATGCTGGGCCCGCTGCATGCGTGCTAAGTCTCTTCAGTCGTGTCTGACTATTTGCAATCTTGTGGACCATAGCCCTCCAGGCTCCTCGTTCCATGGGATTCTCCAGGCATGAATACTGGAATGGGTTGCCATGCCTTCCTCCAGGAGATCTTCCCGATCCAGGAAACGAACCCATGGCTCCTGCATCTCCTGCATTGGCAGGTGGGTTCTTCACCACTAGCGCAACCTGGGAACTCAGGCACAGTACAGGCAGCTGAAAGAGCCAAGAAACTGCTAAAGGCTGGATGTGAGCTAGGATGAGAGTGGAAAACCCAAAAGTGGAATTGCTGGATCAGGTACAGCTCTGCTCAGTTCTGTTTTCACTCTTTTGAGGAACTCTCCATACTGTTTTCCATAGTGGCTGCGCCAATTTACATTCCCACGAACAGTGCACAAGGGTTCCCTTCTCTCCACATCCTTTCCAGCGCTTCTTATTTGTTGTCTTTTTGGTAAGTCATTCTGACAGGCGGTATCTCATTGTGCTTTTGATTTGCATTTTCCTGATAATTAAGGAGGTTGAGCATCTTTGCAAGTGCCTCTTGGCCATTGTCTGTCTTCTTTAGAAAAACATCTATTCAAATGCTCTGCCTATTCTGTAATCTGGTTTTGATTTTTTGCTATTAAGTTGTCTGGGTCTTTCATACATTTTGGACATTAACACCTTATCATATATATACTTTGTCATTATTTTCTCCTATTCAAGTAGGTTTTTTTCCCCTATCCAGTATATTTACTTTAATCTCATTACTGTCTAAGAAACTTTCATTTTAAACCATCTTAAATTTTTTGGCGAAGGAAGAAACTTTGAATACATAAATATATTATTTTTCAGTTTAACGACTCTCACTTCAAGTTCTGGTAAAACTGAGCATGGGTAAGGTAATTTCGGTAAAGGAGAGAGAGGAACCAGATTTCGAAAGCAAGTTACTCCCTCAGAACATAGACTCATTCTGTAGGTGGAAGGGAGGCGTGCGTTACAGGATCCTGGACAACCAGGAAGAAGTTTAAAATCTCCAGGTTCCTATTCAGCAAACAGCCATTGGGTTTCTACCATGTGCCAGACTTAATAAACTAGTACAGACCTTGCTCAGTGGGTAAGGAATTTAAGAGCAAAAAACTGCCCTGAAAGGAACAAAATCTCTCTTTACCTGTTTGTTAGCTGAAAGATTGGGGCAAATGTACATGCTTTCCTACCTCGCAAGGCCTTTCCAAATATCATTTGACAATTATAAACAGCAAAGCCTTGCACAGAAATTAGATATTCTATGGGATTAAACGCCAGCTAAATCTACTTCTGACCCTGACTCCTTGCTTTCCATGATTATATGAGAATAGGTGATCAGTCTGAAAACAGAGCCTTTGTACATGAGTATGACTTTCAGGTTATCTGGAGAGGATGAACAATCCCTTTGCTCAGATCTTCCTGTGGGCTGACTACAATTTCTCATTTATGTGTCAACTCAAATGCCAACCCCTTAAGAGAGGCTTCCTGAATTACCTAGTCTAAAATATCCCCCACCCCAACCATTTTTATCTTCATAAAAATTTATCTCTATGTAAATGCCACACTTGTAACCGTTTCTTATTTATGCCTGTATACCTCTCCTGTTATAAAGACAGCTCCAGGGGCTTCCTTGGTGGTCTGGTGGATAAGACTTTGAACTCCCAATGCAGGGGCCCCAGGTTCGATCCCTGGTCAGGGAACTAGACCCACATGCTCTAACTAAGAGTTCAAGTGCTGCAACTAAAGATCCTGCATGCTGCCGTTAACACCCAGAGAAGCCAAATTAAAAAATAAGTAGGTAAATATTTTTTTAAAAAGGAGAAGAAGAAAGAAAGAAAACTCCATGCAAGCAGGACATTTGTCTGCCTTCCTCACCTCTGTGAGTGAATAAATGAATGAGAAAATGAATTAAAAGAGCACAGGCTTTGGAGTAAGACCCACCTACATTCAAACCTGGCTAAACCTGGGAGCGTTAACTGAACTTCCGTTAGCCTCAGTTTCCTTATTGGGAATTGCAAATAATAATTCTTCCCTGAGGGTTATTGCAAAGATGAAAACAAGTGCAATCAGGATGTGTAAAATATCTGATATTCTTAACAAATAACAGCTCCAGCTTCAATTATGAGGAGATACCCAGTTGGCCAAAAGAAAGGAAATCAAAGAGGAGCTTCAGTCACGCATTCTAATCTGGAAGCAGGCTCGCAGTGGTTCCAGACGAGCCCAAGGGACAGCGGAGTTCCGCAGAGCAGCTCTGCTGCAGCCAGCTCTCACCAGCTCCCCGCCCTTTCCCTTCTACGAGTGACTGAGACTCCACCTGTGGGCCTTCCTGCCCTGTTGCATGTCTCGCTATGCCCAGACTGCTAGACCATTCTCCTCCTTCTCCTTCCCCTCACCTGCCCCCAACTCTTGCCAGGCAGGGGGGGGCTCATCTTACAGCCTCTTTATTATAGACCCGCACCATCCAATGTAGCAACCACTGCTCAGGTGTCACTGGTGAGCACCTGAAATGTAGCCAGTGCCACTAATGAATCACATTATTTTGTTTTAATTAATTTAAACAGAAATTATAAAAGCGATATTCAATTCAGCTGTTGGAAAATTTGTAAGGATGTTTGAAATAACCTGGGTTGTGAATCCACTCTTTCTACAGCAAGTTTCAGGAAATTTAAGTAAAACTCAAGTCATTCCAATGAAAAGTTAAGACTCCCAAGAGAGATGTGCTAAATGTGTTAGCATTTCACACATTTCAAAGGCTTAGTCTAAAAAGAGAATATAGAGCTTCTGGGCTGGTGAGCACGTGGAGATTCAGGGAGAGTGACGCATTCAGAGGTTGGAGAGCATCAGAGCTCCTCTGCCCTGCCCCCATACACTGGCCAGTGAATCTCTTCTATCTGCTGTTCCCAAGTTATATCTTTTACAGTACATCAGTCATCTAGTACGAAAAATGTTTCTCTGAGTTTGGTGACCCGCTCTAGCAAATTAATCCAACATAAGGGGTTGTTGGAACCTCGACTCTACAGCCGCGCCATCAGAAGCACAGGTAACAATTCTGGACTTGCTATTAGTATCTGATGTGGGGGCTAGGGAGGGGCAACAGTCTTGTAGGACTAAGCCCTTAATCTGCGGGATCTGATGCTATCTCCCCGTAGGCAGTGTCAGAATTGAGTTGAATTGCAAGACATTCAGCTGGAGTCAGAAAATTGTTTGGTGTTGGAGGGGGGCAGATGGAGGCTGCACAACTTGTATTTAAAATCATGAACATGGTTTGTAATTGCAAAATGTTAGAACACCTAACACAGAGAATGGTTGAGATAAGTCTGGCGTATCCATATAATGAAGGGCTCTGAAGCTGCAATTAAGAATAAGAAATCTTTGGGAATTCCCTGGTGATCCAGTGGTTAGGACTTTGAGCTTTCACAGCTGTGGGCCCAGGTTTAATCCCTGGTCAGGGGAACTAAGATCCCGAAAGCTGAGTAGCATGGCCAAAAAAAAAAAAAAAAAGAAGAATGAGACATCTTTGTGTTCCAATATGGCGAGATTTCCAGGATGTACTTTTAAGTCAAAATTAGCCAAGTGCCAAAGATTATATATGGTGTGGACCCTTCCAATAGGAAAGGAAGGAATTTTTTTTTTTTAATTTCTACAATGTTGTCCAGATTTCTGACATACAGCAAGGCAAATAAGCCACAATTAAACAAACATCCCCTCCCTCCCTATTTTCTCTCCCATCCCCCATCCCATCCCTCCAGGTCATTCTTTAAAAGCATATCTGCTCATTTTTGAAAAAGGATAGGATGAGGGCAGGAAAAATTAACCAGAAACTACTAAGGGAATGGACCAAAACAGAGTATAAAGACTGCTGGACTAGGAGCTGAGTAGCAGGGAGTGGGGAGGAGGCAGACACTTCTGTCTGTCTACCTCTTAGTTCAGCTTACGACTTTTAGGAGCATGCCAAATAACGAAAATCAACCACAATGGAGATACCCTCCCAAAACAGGGGAATGTAAAATATTGTAAAATGAATTTTGCCTGTTTCTTTGTACTTTTAAAAATATGGCTGCTAGAAATTTTTAAATTATAACTCTGACTTGCCCTTCATGCCTACTGGGCAGCTCTACTGTCTGCAACAAGATCCTGAAAAGCTGAAGCTTGTCTTATGCATATGTGTTGCCCCCATGCCCAGCTGGGAGAGAAGCTGGTACAGAGAAGGGGCTCCAGGGAGGATCCCTGTAAATTTCTCCAAGCCCCAAGAGCCAGGCCAGCCTTTTCGTTCCCAGAATCCTCCAGTGGCATTCAATCTTCCCTGGAATAATGCAAGCTCAGAGCTTGCCAGCCAGCAGCACACTACCTGGAAGGCACTGCTATTTATAGCTGATGCCATCCTTGGGAAGTAATAGTCCCGCAGAATTCTCAGAAGGGTTTGCCTCTCGATGAGAGCCCAACCCGATTGGGAAAGAGAAGACCAATTTGTGAGTATTTTTAGGCCATCCAATGTACAGTCAGGAGTGCTGAAAGTCAGATCTAGTCTCCCCCCATGAGGCTGAGCACAGCTGCAAAGTCAAAAGTGGGCTTTTGCATGAGGAAAACTAATTAGCTTCCCCGTAAACAGTCTCCATGGAGAAAGTCAGTGCTTGGGTCTGTTGGAGGGAAAGAGAGATGACCTGGGCGCTGAGGAGGGTTCCCCAGAAGTTGACATAGCAGCTGTTTCTTGCGAGTTTGGTGGGAGCTGCTTGGGGATTAGATTTCCATCTCATTATCTTATTCTCTCACTGGTCATTTATGAACTTTGCTTAGTGCTGATTGAGAAAATTACGGAAAAAAAAAAAAAAAATAGGTTGTTTGACAGCGCCCCCTGCCAAAAAACAATTTGGAATTCTCTTGGTTCTGAGGAATGTATCTGTAATCTTGGGTCTCCAGGCAAAGACCCAGAGATAGGTAGCCTCTAGTCTCTTCCTTTTAATCCAAATTCTGTCTGGTGAACTTCAGTGAAAGAAACAACTTGGCAGGAAGTCCTTCCCTCTGACCCGTGATGGGCGGCCTTTTCTGTTGACTGGATTCACTGAGAACCACAGACAGTGGATAAGCACTGAACACAAGTCTGGAGACGGCGGCACTAATAAACTGTTCTTGGGCACAAAGACCTTGTTACCATATCTGGAGTAAGCAACAATTTTAAGAGTCGGTGGAATGTCCTGGCCCCTCTGACATCATAAGGGTGCTCACATCTCATCTTTCAAACTGCCTAACTCACGTGCTCACGTGTGGGCAGGCACACCTTCATATACTGTAGTAGTTTTTATAAAGCACTTTGGGGTTGGGTCTTCCTCTTTCTCTTTCTTCTTTTAAATCAATTTTTATTGAAGTATAATTACTATACAGTGTTAGTTTCTGCCATGCAACAAAGTGAATCAGCTATAAATTCCCTCTTTTCTGGATTTCTTCCCCATTTAGGTCACCACAGAGCGTTGAGTAGAGTTCCCTGTACTATCCAGTAGTCATTAATTATTTGTTTTATCCATCGTATCAACAGTTTACATGTGTCAATCCCAGTGTCCCAGTTCATCCCACCTCCCTCCTTGGTATCCATACATGTTTGTTTTCTCTGTCTGTGTCTCTTATTTCTGCTTCGTAAATAAGATCATCTCTACCATTTTTCTAGATTCCATATACATGCATTAATATACCATATTTGTTTTTCTCTTATAAAGCACTTTATAGCTTGTATAAACTTATCATAGAACTCATCATTATAATATTATTCAGTTCAGTTCAGTTCAGTCGCTCAGTCGTGTCCGACTCTTTGCAATTCCCTGGACTGCAGCACACCAGGCTTCCCTGTCCATCATTAACTCCCGGAGTTTGCTCAAACTCATGTCCACTGAGTCAGTGATGCCATCCAGCCATCTCATCCTTTGTCGTTCCCTTCTCCTCCTGCCTTCAATCTTTCCCAGCATCAGGGTCATTCCAACGAGTCAGTTCTTCACATCAGGTGGCCAAAGTATTGGAGCTTCAGCTTTACCATCAGTCCTTCCAATGAATATTCAGGGTTAATTTCCTTTAGGATTGACTGGTTTGATCTCCTTGCAGTCAAAGGAACTCTCAAAAATCTTTCCCAACACCACAATTCAAATGCGTCAATCAAATCATGTCAATATAAGGCAAAACCACTACAATATTGTAAAGTAATTAGCCTCCAATTAAAATAAATAAATTTATATTTTTAAAAAACTATCTGCTATTATTATCCCTATTCTCAGAAGAAGAAACAGGCTGAGAAAGGTTCATTGATTTGTCTGAGTCACAGAAAGACAGTGGCAAGGAGGACTAAATGCATGTCATCCAACACCTAGGCTTGGCATTGCTTCCCTATATAACACTGTATCTTCAATAGTCATTCAACAAAGACCTTTTCAGTGACTGTTAACAACTGTGGGTCTGCCGTGTGCTATGTGTTTTCCATACATTAGTTTATTCCTCAAACAGTTGTGTGAAATATGTAAACCTCAGGAAAGCTCATCAGACTTCCAGTAAATGACAGTGGGTTGAAATAAGCTTGTATTTTTCTCCATGCTAGTATTGCACTGAAATAGTGATGAATGACATTTTTGAAAGGTCAGCTATGAGTCAGCTTATTAATACATGTCAAATTTTCCTTTCTTTACCTGGATTACCTCATTTAAGGCTCACAAAATCCTACAAGGGAAGTCTTATTATTATTCTTGCTTTACAGATTAAAAAATTGAGGCAGAGAGATGCTAACTAGTTTGCCTAAAGATTTACAGTTAAAAAGCAGTGGCACTTTCTGAGCACGGCATCTTCGGACTCTGTTCTCTCAATTTCTACAACTGCACAGAAGTAAAAAATATTTAAACTCACAGTGAAGATAGTACTTGCAGAAAATCCTTTTGCCATTAAGGAATTTCATTCAGAAAATCCTTTTGCCGTTAAGGAATTTCATTCAGGTCCCAGGAAATGGCATGGAGAAAGGTGACTGATGGCACAGGATGGATGGAGACTCAGCTTTGTGCATTAGCAGAGTGACATGTGTGTGAAAAAATGATATCCTGTAACACAAAACTCTGGAGAAGCCCAGACGTGGTGAGACCACTAGGAGGTTGAAACCAAGGTTCACCAAGATAGGGGGCTGGAACCAGAGACACTAGCCAAAAACCTGGGCTCGGAATAGTTTCCCTTCCTCCCCAGCCACACCCTCTGTGTGCAGAGCACTGCCACCCAAGTGTGTAACCTGCCTTCCCCACCCTACACCTCCCCTTCGGGCAGAACACCTGCTTGTTCTTTTCAACTGAAGATTTTGAGTGATCCCTCCTCCCAAAGGATCCCTAGTTGAGAATTTAGGATTCTCTGAGCATAACAGCTAAAAACAGAAAGAGCTTTAAAAAAAAAACAGGAAAGAGACACAGCTCCATGGCCTAATATTTTTCTAACAGGTTATCACATTTTAAAGCATGACGATAAAGAAAAGTCTCTAAAAGCTTCCACAAGAAAGGTTCTCATTTTAAGATGGCAGAGTAAATCCATTTCAGCCATCTTCTCCTTCCAAAATTTCCCCCCAATAACAATAAGAAGTAGAAAAAAATCAATGCACTTCTTCTTCAAAGAAACAAAGAGACATCTTAACACGCTATATGAGAAGATGGACTACAGACGGAGAAAAACAAATGACTTAGCAGAGAGAACACGTCAATCCTAAGTGCCTGTAAAGAGAGGAATCAACCCAATTCACCCCTCCAGGAACAGAGAAAAGCTTGAAAACTAACAGGAAACGAAAAATGAAATGAAGTCGCTCAGTCATGTCCAACTCTTTGCGACCCCATGGACTGTAGCATACCAGGCTCCTCCATCCATGGGATTCTCCAGACAAGAGTATAACAGGACCAGGTATCAAAAGAGGCTCAAGGATAGGGTGGGCAGCTAAACACAGAAAAGTGGTTGAAAGTTCCAATATTAACAATTTAGACCCATGGGTCCCCGTCCCAACCCTATCTTACCCTCTAAGACACCATGGGTTTTTTTTTTTGTTTTTTTTTTTTTTCCTCCTTGAGGCTATACTCTGCTGAAAATAGGTTAAAAGTAAACTCTTGTATATATAAATGAGATGGGGTTGGTGAGTAGCCCTTTGATTTGAGGATCATTGCGTGACAATGAGAAAGTACCCAAGTACCTGCCTGACGGCGCAGGAGATTCAAGAGACTCAGGTTTGATCCCTGGGTCGGGAAGATCCCCTGGAGGAGGAAATGGCAACTCAGTCCAGTATTCTTGCCTGGAGAATCTCATGGACAGAGGAGCCTGGCGGGCTACAGTCCATGGGTTTGCAAAGAGTCAGACACCATGGAAGCACACAGAGCACAGAGCCCTGCAGAAAAACAAACTTAAAAAGCAGGAAAAGACTCACAAATCTCAAATGAAAACTGTCCTCTGGCCTCTACAGGCCTTCTTTGGAGATCACCAGTGCACTCAGGGTCTATATCTGGATTTAAACACCTTACTCATAAAGATGAACAGACAATTAATTCCAAAAAATCAGGGAAAACATCCCACTTGATAAAAGAAGTCTGAACAAAGAGGCAACAGAATTAATGTAGAGAGCATGAAAAACTTCAAAGAAAATGTAACTACTATGATCAGAGAAATAAGGGGCAATATTGTAATCTATAAAGCAAGAAAAATGCAATCACAAAAAAAGTACATTCAGAGAATAAGTTAGAATTCCTGGAAATTAAAAATATGATAACTCAATTTTTTTTAAAAAGACTCAAAAAAAGTACTTTACAATAAAGTCAAGAAAGTTTCCCAGGAAGCAGAATAAAAAGACAAGCGGGGGTTGGGGGAGAAAGGAAAAACAAGAAAATTAAAAGATTAATCCAAGAGGTTGAACATCCTAATGATAAGAGTTTCCAGAGAGATCAGAGAAAATAGGAGGATATTATCATAGAAAAACATGCAAGAACATTTCCTGGAATGGAGATAACAAAAATTCTCCCTGAGTCATAAGTAAAAAAAGATATAAGTCCAAAGTCCTAAACTAAAGTTCTCTTCAGTCGCCTAGTCGTGTCCACCTCTTTGTGACCCCATGGACTGCAGCACACCAGGCTTCCCTGTCCATCACCAACTCCTAGAGCTTGCTCAAACCTATGTCCATCGAGTCGATGATGCCATCCAACCATCTCATTCTGTCGTCCCCTTCTCCTCCTGCCTTCAATCTTTCCCAGCATCAGGGTCTTTTCCAATGAGTCTGCTGAAGCTGAAACTCCAGTACTTTGGCCACCTGATGCGAAGAACACACTAAAGTATATCACTGTAAAACTTCAGAACAAAGGAATCTCCTAAATGTTCCTCAATTTTTCTCTTCAATTACCAGTTGTATTTTTTTACTTGCAGTTCTGTTATCCCTTTGATAACAGCAGTCCTTTACTTTTTACCCTTGACTTGGAATTATTAGCTCACTAAAAAACATTTTTGAATTTCATTTTATAAGAATCTATAAATATATATATTTTTCTCTGTATCTTTTAATCTATGTCTTCTCAGTTTTTATATGTCTTAACTTCTTTTTTCCTGTGGTTTATTTCTTTTAACTTATGTATTATGTAGCTTCTCATTTTGAATATTCCAATAGAAGTTGATTCTTAGAAGCCTCTTTATTATTCATTTCTAATTTAATCATACTGTGAACAGATAATACACATTAAATTATATTAAAAATATGGGAATATGAATGGCATTGGACTTCTTCATAGGAACATAAGGGAGCCAAGAAAATGGAGAAATTACTTCAAAATTCTGAGGGAAAATAATTTCAACACTACCCAGATTATAAATTGATGTAGTGTTAGTCACTCAGTCGTGTCCAACTCTTTGTGACGCGACGGACAGCAGCCCACCAAGCTCCTCTGTCCATTGAATTCTCCAGGCAAGAATACTGGAGCAGGTTGCCATTTCCTTCTCCATGGGATCTTCCCGACCCAGGGATCAAACCCTGGTCTCCTGAATTGTGGGTGGATTCTTTACTATCCGAGCCATCAGGGAAGAGAAATATTTTAACATGTCAAGTCTCAAAAATTCAATTCCTGCTCACTTACCCTTTCTCAGGAAGTTACTGGAGGAGATGTTCCAATTAAACAGGGAGGTGAATCAAGGCATGGAAAACCCATTGCAGGGGAGTGGGGAAGGGAACCCTAAGGACAATGGTGGGTGGATTTCTAGCATACAGCTAAGGATCTATTTAGAGAGCAATGGGTCCCTGATAGAATCAGGAGGATGGAGGCACCAAGAGGCTGCAAGAGAAAAGTAGAATATATAGAGTATTTGATGGGTTTGATGACGTGGAAAATTAACTCAGCTTTACGTAATCTAATAGAGCTGTTATAGGGTGTGAGAAAACAGTCAAATGAGAAGAGCAAACACATCAATAGTGTTTACTCTTTTCCAGGCACTGTTCCAATTATTTTACATATATGAACTAAGTAAATAGAAAAACAGGTAATTATTAACTCCAGGGAAAGCTAAAATCTTTGTTAAAAAGAAAGTGTCAAAATTGTGCATCACTAGGCTCAGCAGTGGGCAGTGTATATAATTATAGCAATAAAGCCACTTAAGGACTTCCCTGATGGTCCAATGGGTAGGAATCCACATGCTGTGGGGTGACTAAGCCCACATGCCACAGCTACTGAGCCCTCAAGCTGCAGCTGCCGAAGCCTGTGGGCCTAGAGCCCAGGCTCCACGGTAAGAGA
The DNA here is from genome assembly GCF_032452875.1 of Bos javanicus. NCBI lineage: Eukaryota > Metazoa > Chordata > Mammalia > Artiodactyla > Bovidae > Bos > Bos javanicus. Next base: position 6,687,156 of record NC_083881.1, read on the forward strand.
AGCCACTGCAGAGAAGCCCGCACCCTGCAGCAAATACTAGCCTTCACCCACCAAAACTAGAAAAAAGCCCAAGCGGCAGTAAAGACCCAGCATAGCCAAAGATAAAAATAAACAAAATTTTAAAGAATAAATAAAGCCACCTCACATACATTTAGATTTTTTAAATGTGGTATGACTATTTTGAGAGAATAAACTAGAAAAGGTTAAAAAAAAAAACATTTCTCACTTATTACCATTAGAGAAAATCCATAAAATATGCCCCAAATTTATTCCGGTATGACCCCAGCAGCAGCATGACCCCATCTTCAGTTATCTAATTACATCTGCAGTAATTTCATTCTCTAATAAGGTCACATTCTGGGTTGCCAGGGACTAGAATTTAAATATTAATATATCTTTGGGGAAAGGAACACAATTCAATGAGGGCTTCCCCAGTGGCTCAGTGGTAAAGAATCTGCCTGCAGTGCAGGAACCACAGGAGATACAGGTTCGATCCCTGGGTTGGGAAGATCCCCTGGAGGAGGAAATGGCAACCCACTCCAGTGTTCTGGTGAGGAACATTCCATGGACAGAGGAGCCTGGCAGGCTACAGTCCATGGGGTCACAAAGAGCTGGACATGACTGAAGTGACTTAGCACTCATGCGCACACAATTCAAGGCATAATGGTCTCCCAGAAAAGAGACAATCATCAGAATAGTGGTGGGTGTCTCGTGAGTAACACCGAATGCTACAGAACCAGGGAGTACGTCCTAAATACTGAAGTTAAGCCTCTTCCAATCCTAACTAGCCCGACTAGGAAATAAGTGTATCTTCACACATTCAAGGGCTCTGAAGATTTATCTACCTTATGGGACGTAAAGAAGGATGTGCTTCAGCAAAACAAGGAAGTAAATAGGAAGTAGGAAAGAAATAGGAAAGAAATAGGAAAATGTGGAATTCAGGAAACAAACACCCCCAGTCGGGTAAGGGCACAAGAGGTGTCCAGGATGGTAGGCGTGCCACACAGAAGGGAACCTGGATCACCCTAGAAAGGACGGTTATGACGTTATTAATAATTAAAATGCTTAGGGGGACTTCCCTGGTGGTCCAGGGGTTGAGACTTCATCTTCCAATGTGGGGGGTCTGAGTTCAATTCCTGGTCAGGGAGTTGGGATCCCACATGCCTCACAGCCAGGGAACCGAAATGTAAGACAGAAGTGATGTTGCAACAGTCAATAAAGACTATTTAAAATGCTTAATAGAAGATTTGATCAGCTGGAGCTCTTGGGACAAAATATGAAGAAAAAGTATGAATATAAAGGAGATTTTGCAATAAGGAAAAAAAAAAAAGAATGGTAACCAGAAGCTTTACAGAAAAAGAAACAAGACACAAAAGCTATATAAGAAAGAAAATAAAATCATAGTGTTTCATCTGGTTCTAGAACAAACTTCAAATAGTCATAATACTGAAAACTCTACTAAAACATTAAACGCATGTTGTGATATAAATTTGTCAAGAAAATTAGCAAATATATGAAGGAATTAAATCCTACTTAATTTTACCTATACAACAATAAATGCTAAGTGTGTAAAGCCAAAAAAAAAGCAATATAAGAAATTATATTTAGAAATATGGAGATAACTACCAAAAGAAACAGTTCAAAGAGTTAAAAAGGATGGCTCCTAAGAAGCAGGACAGAGGTGGGGCAAGCAGGTGATGGCTGCTCTTTTCATTATAAAAATGTTTTATTCTATTTAATTTTTAAAGCCCTGTGGCCTATTCAAATTACTAGAAAGGGTCCAGGCAATTCACAGACAACTACACAATCAGTAAGTATAGTCAATACTGGGATTTGGGGAATACTTTCTTGCTTAAGCCTGACTCTTCACACTGTACCTTGCTGTCCACGATAATAGACTCTGTGACTTACCCTCAGGACACACAAGTGAATAAAACTGTGCCCTCCCTAAAGTGCCTCCCAGTCTGAATAGGAGGATGGAACAAGATATTAAAAAGTGACGCATGCGTGCGTGCTCAGTCATGTCCTACTCTTTGTGACCCTGTGGAGTGTAGCCTGTCAGGCTCCTCTGTCCATGGGATTTTCCAGGCAAGAATACTGGAGTGGGTTGCCATTTCCTTCTCCAGCGGATCTTCCCAACCCAGGAATCAAACCTGCATCTCACAACTCCTGCATTGCAGGCAGATTTTTTACCACTGAGCCACTGGGGAAGCCCAAAAGTATGCAAGAAAGACCAAATCAGAGATGTGTATAAAGCACTAGGATCTGATAAGGGAATAACCTTGAATATGGCTTTGAAGGCTTGCGTGATCTTACCAGGACCTATTGTCCAGGGTGGGTGGGCAGTTCTGCAAAACCAAGAAAATAAATTCCAAAGATTATTTACCCCCAAAAGGTCCTTCGGACATTGGTACAGGTAATTCTGCAGTTTTAGCTTCTTGGTAAATAGAAAGATGAATAGTCCATAGCCTGGAGCACAGTGGAATCCGAGGTGTAAGCTATAGCCTGGACTTAACAGTGTCCTGAGATTTCCCGTGTTGGATGTGAAGACACACTGGTAATGAACATGTCATAAAACAGATGGAGGTGAGTTTTCTGAGCCAGGCTGCTCCCACACTGGGCTGGAGGAGGACAGGTCTGCTTTCCTGGGAACAAGTTAGCAAGAAGAAGGGATGGAGCTACAAACCCACGGCATATAAATTCAGAAGGACAAGCAAAGGCTGGCAGAATGATGGATAATTCTCTGCATTCAAGGTGCATATTCTGAAGCCAAAAAGCAACCATTACAGTAGAGCAAAAAAAAAAAAAAAAAAGGCGGGGGAGAGAAGGGAGAATATGAAACTCTGGGGAAGAATGAGAACAAATAGAAACCGGTCAATGAAAGAGTATTGATATAATCCAGTAGAACAAGAACTAAGATGGCAAATAGATTTATCCCATCCCAAAGTTTACCATGTGGTCCGCTCTGCCTGGAACAAAGGCTTGAGAAGGATTTTAAAGGTGGAAAGAGATCTGTGATGAATTAGCAATACCTGCAGCTGGCAACCGGGGAAGGCAATGGCACCCCACTCCAGTACTCTTGCCTGGAAAATCCCATGGATGGAGGAGCCTGGTAGGCTGCAGTCCATGGGGTCGCTGGGAGTCAGACACGACTGAGCGACTTCACCTTCACTTTTCACTTTCATGCATTGGAGAAGGAAATGGCAACCCACTCCAGTGTTCTTGCCTGGAGAATCCCAGGGACAGGGGAGCCTGGTGGGCTGCCGTCTATGGCGTCGCACAGAGTCGGACACGACTGAAGTGACTTATCAGTAGCAGTAGCAGCAGCTGGCAACAAAGGAGGAAGAGATGGCCCATCACCTTATATTCCCCATCCTGGTTTTAAAGATTCTCAGCAGATGGATTCACTCCTTTCCAGGGATCAGCATGCTAAAGTCTTAGGAAGTGTGAATGTTAAGACACAGGAAACAAAGGACTCTTCAATTTCTTCAGCATTCTAAAGTCTTAGGAAGTTTGAATGTTAAGACACAAGAAACAAAGGACTCTTAAATTCCTTTTCACAAGGCCACGGTGTGTTACCTTCACAAAATGAAGAAATCTAATGCAAGTGAGAGTTTTCATTGAAAAACAAAACTAAGGAAACTCATTGTTGCCTTTCAGGCTAATTTCCCTCCAGTCTTTTTTAATTTATTTATTTTTAACTGGAGGATAATTACAATATTGCGTTGGTTTCTGCCATACATCAACATGAATCAGTCATAGGCATTCATAAGTCCTCTCCTTCTTGAACCTCCCCCTCACTCCATTCAGTTTTAAACATGTGAATACACTCAAACATGGGAGTACTTGTGATGAGAAAATTTTAGAGTACAGGGTGTTTGTTTCATAGTTTGGATTTAGTAAGTCTCACTCCAGCTGAGGATTTTTCTTTTATTTGTATCCCATCAAATTCATAAAGACCTACTGAAGCTAAAGCTTTATTTTGACAGGGCCAATCTATTAAAAGTGCCCATGAGGAAACTGAACTGCCCTCTAACTCAGAACTTTGGGCCAATTAAACACTTCTTTATAGACAAAATGGATACTTTTCAACCAAAGTTCCCTGAGAAATAAGCTCTGGAACCAACCCTTCCCTATACCTCCCTCCAACAGCCCATGTGCACACACATACACACACACACACACACACACACACAGCAAATTGTTACAAACTGACAAATCATTATAATTAGTTTATGGTTAATTGGGAGATTTGATAATTTACTAAAATTATCCTTCAGCAAATTGATCAACTATCAAGTTGGGCTTCAGTGAATGGATTTTTCATTGAGTTGAACTAGAATACCCTTTCAACGTTTTAGAATTTAGGGTGGATATGACCATTTTGCAGAAGGAGCCAGAAGGCTTCTAAACACCTAAACTCTCATCCCATTTAGAAATGAAAAGCTAAAGAAACCTGTTGGCTTGAAATGGGATGGTCCCAGCCAACATCTTCTGATGGGTAAGGACACTGAGGACCCCAGAAAAGACACTCACTGTGGGGATTAGAGCAGAGAAGACTGGATTTAGTGTCCTGACTTAGTGGCTCAGTTGGTAAAGAATCTGCCTGCAATGAAGGAGACATGGGTTCAATCCCTGGATCAGGAAGATCCCCTGGAGAAGGGCATGGCAACCCACCCCAGTATTCTTGCCTGGAGAATTCCATGGACAGAGAAGCCTGGCAGGCTACAGTCCATGGGGTCACAAAGAGTCGGACACGACTGAGAGACTCACACACACAGTGTCCTGAGCAGAGCCCAGAGAGGGGAGATAGGGGTCAGAGCTGACTCTGGGGACCTTGATAGGGAGCTATGGACTTTCTGAGAAGTATGGAGAATCTCATGCTTAATATATTTGCCAAAATAAGGAAATGTGTCTGCACCCCAGCTGGTGACACAAGCCAAACTCTTCCCATGAAGAATGGAGCCTACATAAAGGGTTGTCCTGCAGGACATGCTGTAAGTGATAGATGAACAGATAACAGATGCTCATTGGGTGTCTACTGTTTTGCTTTGGAAACACAAATAGAAATGATAACTCACTCCCTACACTTTGTTTTTATTGAAGAGAGAAGATGAGACAGGTGAAATAAAGAATATGATGAGATCCTTGGTGTTCGGGAAAAAATGACTTGGTAGCAGAATGATAATACCCCTGCTGATACCTGTCAAAATTTATTTAGCCCTTTGTAAACAGCCTTCACAATTGTCATCACATCCATTTGTACCGTACCACCTGCCCTATGATTTACTTAATATATATTTTGAAAAGTGAAAAGCATTAGTTGCTCAGTCATGTCTGACTCTTTGCAACCCCATGAACTGTAGCCCACCAGGCTCCTCTGTCCATGGAATTCTCCAGGCAAGAATACTAGAGCAGGTTGCAATTCCCTCCTCTAATTACTGAGATGTATCATTTGTATCTCTTTACTTGGAATTCATTTCTAATGGAAAATTGCCTAAATTGGTCAATAGAATCAATTTAGTTATTACATGTTTTTTCATCCAATGATCTCAATTTACTTAGAAATTCTGAGGGGGAAGAAAAGGCAAATGATGCCTGGAATGATAATCTGGCAATGAGAAAGTACAGTTAGAGATGGTGTATCTAATCATATACCTATAGACAAGTACTGTCTATAACAAAGCTTTAAAAGATATGTTTTATTGTTGTAATCATTTCTTTCTTTTTTTCTTAACATGTATTTTAATGGGCTCACATTTTTTTTTCCATTTGGGAGGTGGGAGGGGGGTTCAGGATGGAGAACACATGTATGCCCGTGGCAGATTCATGTTGATGTGTGGCAGAACCAATACAATATTGTAAAGTAATTAGCCTCCAATTAAAATAAATACATTCAAATTAAAAAAATAAAAATAAAAAATGAGATATAAATCAAAAAAATACAATCTTCTTATAAAAGAAATTCTATACTATGGGTTTACTGTGGTGGTTACTATTTTTCTAATACATTAAATGTAAAATGTCCATTTATGCAGCACCGAAAATCATCTCACTCCATGAGAGCTGGCTGGGCAGGGATCCCCAAGTGCCTTGCGGCCATTTCTGTCCCAGTTAGGACAGAGGTAAAGGGGGCATGGAGGGGATGCCGGAGTTTTTTCTCAAGTTCTGACCACCTCCACTCCGGCTCCCCCTCCACAGTCTGTCAGCACACATGCCATCACAGAGCTAGTTCCCTGTGATGGGTCCTGTGATGGGTTGGCCCAAAACCACCACCCAGGAGCAGAAGGATTGGTCTCGACCCTCCGATGGCTTCCTGGACACTTCCTCTCTGTTGCTCAGAACTCATCTCTGGTGAAGACAATGATCTGAGGAGATGAAGCCAGAAGTCCTCTGTGTCCCAGCTGGACAGGGAGGGAGCAGAGAGGGGACCCCATGATCCTTTGAGGTCTTTCCCCACACCGTGCTGCCTCGCACTTAGATGCCATCAAAGGTGTAGGACATCATACTGGGCAATATTAGTGGCAGCCTCTGGGGTGGATTGTAGGGTTCTTCATTTGGGTTCTCCCAGAACCAAGACCGGGCTTCCCTGGTGGCTCAGTGGTAAAGAATCTGCCTGCCAATGCAGGAGACACAGGAGACGTGGATTCCATCCCTGGGTCAGGAATATCCACCAGAGGAGGAAATGGCAATCCACTCCAGTATGCCTGCCTGGGAAACCCCATGGACAGGGGAGCCTGATGGGGTACAGTCCATGGGACCACAAAGAGTCGGACACTACTTACTAACTAAACAGCAACAGAGCCAAGATGGGCAGCAAGGATTTCAGACGAGAAAGTGGACACTTGGCCATAACCTCACAGTTCATCTAGACCAGTCTGGAAACTACGTGTTTCCATGCCCTCATGCTGCGTGGCTGTTTCCTAGAGTTCCCAGAGCATATTTCTCACAATAACTTTGCAAACCGTTACAGGAGGGACAAAAGTGAGTTCTATTCAGCTGCTTATACTTTAGTGTGAAATGGCTTTGAATCCATCTTGAAGATCACTTTTCCCATACAGGTATATGCACAGGTATATAGCAGGGCTGGAAGAGGAGGGAGCAGGGGGTGGGGAGGAGGAGAGAGAACCGAGGAAAAGGGCACAAGGAAGGTGTGAACACACAGGGACTCTGAAGTGGACTGGGGTTGAGACCACCTACCCCGTCCACCCTTCTTTCTCTGATGTCCAAAAAGACACATATTGACCATTTACAGCGTGCTAAACCCTGTGTGAAGGGCCCAACCATGTGGTAGGAGATAAGGGGAAGATTTAAGTTCAGAACATCTCAGACTCAAGCAGTTGATAAAGACAGGCATTATGAATTAGCAAATTCACCAATTTTCTACAACAGCTCAAGAACTTTCATAAACAAGAAAGATCAACCTGATCAAGTCCCATGCTCTCATACCAAGGGTCCTGAGGTATATTTCTAGAAGGAATCCCATTTCCTGCCAGTATGTGAACACAAGCATTTCATAGCTCTGGTTTGAAGCTAAAGGGTATTTTTTTTCCTATATATATGCTTTGAAATAAATAACAGATCATTTTCCACTGGTGCACAGACATCTGAAGAAAGGAAAAAGTCAGGAAGACATTCTTAACTGGAGACAAAAGTGAGTGGTCCCATCCCCCACCCCCATCATTTCCCCATATTTTCTTTTTCTTGCTTTACTTCACCTGGAAATGGAAGGGGAAAAGCTCTTTTCTTTTTTTTTTAAACCATCTTGCCTCTAAAAATGTCATCTCCCTCATTTCATTTTTCTCTCAACTCCCTTTTAGTTCACCACCTAGCTATTGGGAGAAAAAATGGAGATTTCTTGGAGGATTTTGGAAAAGCAGTGGTGCAGTGGGTGAACAATGAGCAGCTCTGGACAAGAAGCCACTCCAGCCAGACTCTGCCCTTCAGACTGTGCAAGTGACTCAGTTCTCAGGTCCTCACTTTTCTCATCTATAAAATGATGACATTTCTCATCTATAAAATGATGAGATGAATCTTCACCTTCAGAGTCTGGCAAATCTCCCTTATCCAACCTCTTCTGCATGCCTTGTTTGCAATTGTGAACACAGAACCACTTACAGGGCTTCCATGAAAAGGTGTTGAATGAAAAGCAAGCATGTCAAGCATGTCTTTGAACATGTAATAGGAAGGTCTGATGTCAAAAGGTGAGATTTAAAAGGCTCAGGAAGTAGTGAAGTGCAGACAATGACTGACCACTGTGTGAGTCTGAGCAAAGTTGGCCAAAGTTAGCCTGGCATAACTAGTGATGGTTTCACAGCTATTGTTATTTCTCCCCTTCTCTGAAAATAAGTTCAAATTTGACTGATATTTATAAACACAACCACTATGAAGGGTGTAAAGTTCATTAGGTCATGGGGTGGTTTCAGTTTTGGCATCTGGGGCTCCTTGGGATCTATAGATGGAGGAGGCTGTTTGGAGCTTGTTCGGAGTCAACTGAGTCAACAGTTCAGAGTCAACTGTTCGGAGCAGACAAACTTTGCTAATTGGGGTGGAGGCTGGGAGCAGGTGAGAGGGGAGAAAATCTAAAATAAGCACAGGGGCCTGATATTAGTTTTAAGACAGGATGGAGAAATGCCAGGGTATGACCTAATTTGACCCTTGTAGGAAGAGAAAGAAGGGATATTGAGAGGGGACTCGTGGGTTCTGGTCTCAGGCCAGCTTGGGTGCAAATCCTGTCCTGCTGACTAGCAAATTGTGTGACCCTGACTAATGCATTCAACTTTTCACTCTGGTCCTCAGCATTCTCATCTGTTCATTGGGGATGATGATATTCACATCATCATCATTCTCATGGTAACAAAAGTGCTTAAACCACAGTAAGTCACCAATTCCCTTTCTTGATAGTTAACATGGAAGGAAGAAGTGTCCTCACTCCAGAGCAGACACTGTGCCAGGGCTGGGGACTCAGAGGTGCCAGAGCAGATGTTTAAGAAGTCAAAGTCTCCCACTCTAGAGACCCCTCCCCACCCAGGCCCACCTAGAAATTCTATATGCCTAGGGACTCCACTGTAACATTGCCAGTGTTCTTCAGTGGCTAAGTCGTATCTGACTCTTTGTGACCCCACGGACTGCAGCACACCAGAATTCCCTGTCCTTCACTATCTCCCACAGTTTCCTCAGACTCACATCCACTGAGTCGGTGATGCCATCTAACCATCTCATCCTCTGTCGTCTTTTTGCTTCCTTTGTCTCCTTTTGCCTTCAGTCCTTCCGAGCATAAGGGTCTTTTCCCACGAGTCGGCTCTTCGCATGAGGTGGCCAAAGGATCAGAGCTGCAGCTTCAGCATTAGTCTTTCCAATGAGTATTCAGGGTTGATTTCCACTGTAACATGCACTCACCCAATTCAAACACTCAACGTTGTTAGGACCCATCAAGGCTGCTTGACAGAAATCCTCCCATTATTCCCCACAAAATGTCACCCACCTGTCGGCAAGCAGGCCTTCAGTCCCCACTGCCTTTGAAGGAGCCAGGAACCAGGTGACAGAATCTACAGACGCCCCCTCTTTGGGTGAGTTGATTGTTTTTTTCTTTGTTAAATTAGAGGCAATTGGATTCTTCCAGACAGCAGAAAGAATAGATGGAGGGTGAAGGTGAAATCATAAAGGAGGAAGAGAGACTGTAGATAAAGAGAACAGAAGAAAGGACCCTCACGATGAATAATGATAAATCATTGTTATATTAATAGGTAATTTTGGGGCCATGTCCTGTGCTAGGCACCTGAAACTCACACACTTCAAACAGAGGTTCCATCATGATTAAAGTGACCCTCCGTGGTTTCCTAAGCAATCGGGATTCAGCAGCCTAATGACCCGGATCATGGCCCCTCGCTCTTCAGTGGCCGCCCCATCTGGGCACTCAGACCCTCTCTCTCTAAACTCTGGACCTGCGTGACCCTGCACAGTTCCCAGGTAGTACCACCCCCTCTCCAGACAGCCTTAGGGTGGCCCCTGCTCTCTGTGAACAGTAACTTTCATCCTCAACCCTCTGCCTGGTCCTATACCCATACCTAAAACCTAAAGGCAGTCAGTCCTAAATATTCATTGGAAAGACTGATGCTGAAGCTGAAACTCCAATACTTTGGCCGCCTGATGCCAAGTACTGACTCATTGGAAAAGACACTGATGCTGGGAAAGATTGGAGGCAGGAGGAGAAGGAGGTGACAGAGGATGAGATGGTTGGATGGCATCACCTACTCCATGGACATGAGTTTGCACAAGCTCTGGGAGTTTGTGATGAACAGGGAAGCCTGCTGTGCTGCAGTCCATGGGGTTGCAAAGATTCAGACACAACTGAGCGACTGAACTGAACTGAACTGATACACAACACGAAGTCTTTACCAGGCCAGTATCCTCCTGATTTTCAGTTCTCACTCGGAACACCACTTCCTCCAGGAAGCCTTCCATAACACCCTACGATAGGTCTGTGCTCTGCCCCTCACTGGATGTGTCTCACGATTGAGTTGATCTCCACTCTCATCTGACTCCATCAGCAGACAATGAGCTCTTTGAGGTCTGGCTGTTGCCTGGGGTTAGTCTTAGTGTGGGTTCCCCGCAAACAGCCTGAGACCAAGTCTCAGGTGCAGGCAATGTGTTTCGGAGATGATTCTGGGAAGGAGAACCACAGGATTGGGGAGGATGGGATAAAGATTGGGAAAAGCCAATACCAGTACCGGGGTGCATTTCAAGGTCGTTGCTGTGGGAACGGAGGCTCTCCTGGATGGGTTCAGGACTCTTTCCAGAACCATCCTCTGAAGGACGGGGGAGGGAGTTTTACCCACCCATTTTTTTCCCCCATTGATGCCCTGATAAAGTCATCTTTCTCAGCACCTCCCCATAGCTCCCAAGAAGCTTTCAACCCTTGGGCTGAGCGTGGGCAGCTTTCCTGAATGCAGTCGAGCCTCCCACTCATGCCCTCGCTGCGGAATCCTCTCTCGTCTTTCGATGGGGCCTGTTCCGTCTCCTCTGGCTTCCAGCTTACCCTCCCTCCAGGAGAGAACCCTTCCCCGCCTTTTTCATCCAGCTCCTGCCCAACACCCTCTCAAGCTCTACCTTCTCCAAGAAATATTCCCAGATCCCTTGGCCCAATATAGTTCTCAAGCTTGGCTGCAAACCAGAATCTCCTGGGAAGCTTTAGAAAAACAGTACTGACACGGGGCAGGGGGGTCCCACCACCAGGGATATTGGAGTAATTGACCTAGGAGGAATCCTGGACAGCAGAACGTTTTAGAATCTCCTCAGGTGATTTTAATATGCAGCCTGGGCTGAGAACAGTTTGCACGCCTCTGTTTTAATTGTGCATCCTCTGAATTTCCATGCGCCCTGCATCCCACCATACTGATCGCTCTGTCTTGTAATCATCTGTTTATTCCTCTGACTTCTCCCTCCTCCCAGGGCTCATCAGGGGCTGCACTCTCATCTCTTTCCCCTACACCCCGTGCTCAGCTCACAACAGACGTGCCGAGGCTGCCATTTCCCAGGCCGGGTAGCTTCTCTCCTCTCACCTCCCCTCCCGATGCCTCATTTTCCAGCCCCTGAAATGCAGCCCATGCTTCAGGGCTGCAAGACGCCTGGCTCTCTCAGCTGCATCCTTCTCCGAGGTCTCTGCTTCTATCTCTGCTCTCACAGGCGCTGACACTCCAGCTCTCCAGCGCCCACAGTCATCAGTGTTGACAGCCGCTGCTTTGCCTAAAAGCACTTCAGTGAAGTGCTGGGAAATCCCTGGAAATTGCTCCCTGGGCACCGCCCCCACCCCCAGGCTTCCTGCCCTGTGGAGGAGGAAAGGCCTCCAGGGAGGAGCGCTGCCGCCCCTCCTCTGGGTAGGAACCCTGCAGACCTCAGAGCTCAAGGGCTCCAGGTCGCTTGCTCCAAAGAACGTTCAAATCTCTGACTCCACCTCGTTCCAAGTCACTGTCACTTTTGTTTCCACATTCGATTTAATCTTCAGGGCAAGGACTGTCATCCTCACTCTACAGATACGTCAGGGTCAGTCGGAGACCCTCCCGTCTCAGCCCGGCCTCTTCCTAGCTGTGTGGCCTTAGGGTCCTTTACCTCCAGGGTTAGAATATGCACAGCAAAGAGTTTCCATCACTGTCACCACGAGCTAAACATGGGGCCCTGGATGGAGGTGATGTGGCTCCATGGTGTGTGTGTGTGTCTGTGTGCACAGCTGTGTCTGACTCTTTGCGACCGCATGGACTGTAGCCTGCCAGGTTCCTCCGTCCACGGAATTTTCTGGGCACAAATGCTGGAGTGGGTTACCACTTCCTCCTCCAGGGAATCGTCCCAACCCAGGGACTGAACCAGCATCTCTGGTGTCTCCTGCATTGGCAGGCAGTATTTTTTACCACTGAGCCACCTGAGAAGTCCTGAAGCAATGTGGTACAGATGGGTAAGACAGCTCTCCAGGGCTGGGAGGGAAGAAGGGGAACCATGTGAGGAGAGATGGAGCAGAAACTGTCCGCTCGCTGTCCTTGGGATCCAGCCTTGGGGGCACCAAGGACATGGCAGGTGTCTAATACGCACCCCTTTCCTCCTGGAGCTCTTTCGGGAAAAATGTGTTCCCTGGGGGCCCCTGGCTGCAATACCCTAACCTGGCTGATGTCACCTCTGGCTTGTGGCTCATGGTCCCCTTAGCCCTGACTTCCAGCTGACCATCCCAGGACACACCCGAGACCACAGCCAGACACTCATGGTTTGCCAGACACTCCTGCCTGCGTGCTCCTCATGGCTCTCATCCCACTCCCCTGGGCCACTCCTGCACTCCCAGATACCCAAGGCCATGCTCTCCAAATGGTGCTAGGGAAGCCCACCCCTCCTCACCTGTCCCGCTGAGCCCATCAGAAGGGCACAGGATCCCCCAGTGGCTGGCACCCTCCTTCTGAAGAGAATCTGCCTCTGTCCCTTCCATCGACCTCCCTGCAAGTCTTCTCTACCCTCCCAGGGAATGACGGACCAGGGCCTTTAGACTGATTTGGGGGCTATTCCTTGGTGGTTCTTCATTGTTCTTGGTTTTTAAAATCTGTGGCCTAAACATCATTTGTTCTCAATTTTGGAGGTGCAGCCAAAGTTCAGATAACAAGAAAAATGCCATTTAAGTTTCCATTGGCTGAGCCATGATTTTTATTGTTCCTGAGCACAATGAATCCCCCCACTCAAATTGTGGGACCCTCAGCCCCTGTCCTTTCTGTGAGCCCTGCCCCAGTCGAGCCTGGTCTATGCTGTGGAGGGCTGGCCTGTGCCTCCCTCCTCTCTGTGTTCTCAGCACGCAGTCCCTCGCAGGCAACCAGAGCACCTCTGTTCAATGAACAAAGGGATGAGCATCTTAAATAATGCTGTTCACTGAGCAATCAGGTACCAGGTCTCACTTACATGGAAGGCATGGCCTATAGGGGCGGTGGAGTATGAAAATAAATGGATATTACACATATCCAAAAGTGATGTGTAACAATAATAGACACAATTGTTCTAACAGAAAACATCGATTGACCTAGTCTATCTGCTCCAGTTTACATACCGATGTATTCAGTCTTCACAATGAGTGAGAGGGGTATTACCATGTTCCCATCTTACAGAGGAAGAAAGTGAGGCACACCAGGCTGCAGTGTCAGCTAAGGACTCTAGACATTATATAAAAACCAAGACTTAAGGTTTCTAAGAGAAGTTCAGATATGGGCGAGATGGCCTCTCTTGAAAATGTGCAGAACGGTTTTCCTGGAAGAGGTGCTATGGCACGTGAGCCTTAAAGAGTGTGACTCCCATAGGTGGACGTGGGAAAGAAAGATGGGCCAGGTGGACCAGCAAAAAGCCAGGTGTCCTGCTATCGAAGGAAGGACAGCAGATGGCATGTGCTCCAGAACCAGCCAGGAATTCTGTACTGACCAGATGTGAGGAGTATACGATCTAAAAGGGATTCGGAGCTTGGCGTCCATACGCAGGCAGCCACTAAGTATGCGGAGTGACCAGACCAGAGGTTAATCTGACAGGGTGCGTCTCCTGAACTGACGGACAGTGAGTGGACAAGGCAAACTAATCAGGAGATTCCTTTGTAACTCAGGACTGGTTCACTGAATAGCAAGAGTTGAAAGAAAGAGTTGAAATAAAAATCACTGTTATAACTGCACTCTGCAGACCAGACCAAGAAAACAGAGATCACTGTGATAACTGCGCCTTGCACATCAGACCAAACTGTCTGAGAGAGCACACAGGGTAATACCCAATTGCCTCTCCCAGAAAACATCACCTGGTCAGGAGGTAGCAGGAGGTTCATGCTGAACAACTGAATGAATAGGGGAATGAACAAACCAGGAAGTGACCTCTTCCTTCCCAGAGTGAGAACTTCGGCTCAGCACTGCTGGAGGGATGAAGAAGCGGGTGAGAGTCCTTGTCAGAGAAGCATGGATGGATGGAAAGATGCTTGGTTGTGCGCAGAAATGGGGAGCAGAGACGTACTTGAATGTGAGCTCTCTTCTATCTCGGCAAATGTCATTTAATCACTCAGTCGTCACCCAGTTGTGTCCGACTCTTTGCCACCCATGGACTGTAGCCTGCCAGGCTCCTCTGGCCATGGGATTTTCCAGGCAAAAGTACTGGAGTACGGGTAGTCATTTCCTTCTCTGGGGCATCTTCCCAACCCAGGGATGAAACCTGCCTCTCCTGCATTGCAGGCAGATTCTTTACCCCTGAGCCACCAGGGAAGCCCCTCTGGGCCATGGTTTCCCCATCTACCCAGCTGTTGGTAGCAGAAAGATTGGACCTCCAAGGTCCCTCTTGGTTCTGCTATTCTGGGATTTGCGGAGAACCCAATGCCCTGCTGTCACCCCTGCAGCTACCTTTTGATGCTCAGTGGGGCCAGGAAGAGTGAAGACTCCAAAGCAGCCAGAACCCCACAGGTCAGCACCTGCCCCCAAAGGCAGCCAGGCCTGGTTATTCTGGGCCGGCTTCACGGCCCCAGCCTCCCTCTCTTCTCCTGTCCCAGGCTTTTATGAAAGCCCCTAAAGAGCCCACGCTCTTACGCATTTTAGAAATCTCATCTAATAGGGGCTCATGGAGTATAAATTAACCCCGAGGAGCAAAATTGCATTAATCCCTGCGGTGATTATGCATTAGCCAAAGAAATTTCTTTGCCTATTTTAAGCAGCTGAACCCAGACTGTCTGGGGTGCTTTTCTGCTTTGTCTCTGTAGCCAGCCATCCATTCATTTAGAACATCTCACTTTATAATACATCCCCTTCACTCCCCCCCCCACCCACCCACCCTGCCCAGCTGTGGGGGTCGAGGAGGCCACAGTGCAGTGGTGGGCACCCCCCCCCTCAGGCCAGTCTGTCTCCGTCCACATGACCTTGGTCAAGACACTTCACTTCCCTGGGTTCTGGCTGCTTGACTTTACCCAGTGATAAGAAGGGTAACCTTCCAGGATGTTTCTGAGTTGAAGAATTCACATTTGGGACTTGCCTGGTGGTTCAGTGGTTAAGAACCCACCTTCCAGCACAGGGGCCAGTGGTTTGATCCCTGGTCCAGGAAGGTTCCACATGCCGCGGGGCAGCTAAGCCCACATGCCACAGCTGTGAAGCCCGCGTGCCCTAGAGCCCGTGCTCCACAACGAGAGAAGCCGCCACGACGAGAAACCTGCATGCAGCGACTGGAGAGTGGCCCCCGCTCGCCAAAACTAGAGAGAGCCTGCATGCAGCAGCGAAGGCCCAGCACAGCAATAAATAAACACATGAAATAAAGATTCACATTCGTAGAGCTCTGCAGGCATGGTAGGCCCTCACCCCTTAGTCCTCTCCCCTCCCTTTCGTCATCACCTTGCTTGTGTTAATATGACCAGAGCTGAGGGTGGCTGGTTAAGAAAATCACATGGAATGAGAAAGATCCGAAAAAAGTTTCAGCTGTAGGTTCATGCTCTGGGGCTGAAAATAGACCTAATTAGTATTCTGAAGGCATTAATGAGGTCTTCAAAATCAAGTAAAGGAAGAACTTTACTGTACATTCACCAGAGGTGTGTTGTACCTCTCTGGGGACTTTCTGGGAAAGAAACCAAGGTGTGATTACCCACACTGCCTGCCGCCACTTCGAGCTTGAGTCATCCTGGTTTCCAAATCGGAAATTTTCACTGAAGACTGGTCTTGCAAGCAGGCAGGACCTTTCTCCTGAGAAGTTCAGAAACACTGCTGAACTTCTGGGGACAGCATCTTATGAGGAAGGGGCTTACCTGGGCCCCCAGTCCCTGGGGGAGTGGATCCCATTTCCCACAGCAACCTCAGAGCGCCAGGGGCACAAAGACCCCACTCTGTGGCCTGGCCCCGCCTCACTCAGCCCCTGACCCAACCACAGCTCGCACACACAGCCCTCTGCTGCTCACCACAGCCTTTGTGCAGATTTTTATCTTCCGTGGAAATTGCAACAATTCTGAAGGGCGGGCTGAACAAGAGGAACACCATGCCTGCTGGACAATTGAGGACAGACTCCCCTGAAATCACAAAAGCAGAGGCAACCCTCTGCACCGCCTCCGACAGCAGCGGTCACATGTGGTCTTGGATTGTCCTCCACCTACATCATCACCCTCATGATACTGGGCGCCCCTTGAAGACGTCCATCTTTGGTGCTATGCTGTTTTCCTTTTAAGGTTTTTAAACTTAATTTAATTTGTTTTTGGCTGTGCTGGGTCTTTGTTGCCACACGTGGGCTTTCTCTAGCTGCAGCAAACGGGCTTCTCTTGTTGCAGGGCACAGGCTCCAGAATGCATGGGCTTCAGTAGTTGTGGCTCACAGGCTCTAGAGCACAGGCCCAGTACTTGTGGCAGGCAGGCTTAACAGTTTCTCGCCTAGACCAGGGATTGAACCTGTGTCCCCTGCATTGGCAGGCAGATTCTTACCCACTGTACCATCAGAGAGATCCTGGTGCAATGTTTACCGAGGAGACTCTTAAGTATCAATGCATACTTAAACCAGTGGATAGAGCTGAAAAATTATATCACAATTAAAATTTGTTTAGCCAATGATACACTCCTTTCATTTTAAACTACATATCTCTGTGAGATTTTTTTTTCTAGGAAGATAGGATTAAAATTAAATATAGAACTAGAATTTGGGGTTTTTTTTTTTTCATAGTATCATTTTCTTTGTTTTCATTAATACTATAAAATAAACCAAGCTAGATAGAACCAGAATTTTGAGTTGCTATATAAGAAAGTACTCAAACATTTTTTTCCGAAAGTAATAAAGCATATTTATAACAGTGCTCTTATTAAACATATTGCTATACTACCAAAAAAAAAAAAAAAAAGAAACAAATTATATACACCTGATGTGAAGAGCCAACTCACTGGAAGAGACCTGGTGCTGGGAAAGACTGAAGGCAGGAGGAGAAGGGAGCAACAGAGGATGAGATGGTGGATGGCATCACTGACTCGATGGACATGAGTTTGAGCAAGCTGCAGTCCAGCCTAGCGTGGGTCCTTGAGCTGGTCCCTCGGGACCACAATTGCCCCAGTTAAACAGCTCTGGTTGAACTTACAGCAGGTACCAGGATACACAGATAAACAGGACAACGGCTCCCCCAGGACCCTTGGTCTAGGGACTCAGACGTGAGGACCACCATCCATCAGGCAGGTTGGTGAGCGAGCAGGGCAGCTGGCACTAGGTGATCTGCTTATCAGACACAGAGCTTTGCCTGGACCAGAGGGGACGGCAGGTCAGGAGAGCAGTTAGGAGTGGCCATGGTCTCAGTGAGAGAGCACTGAGCCAGGTGGTGCTGTGCAAATATATGGCGGGGACTGGCTAAAGATGCCAATACAGAGTGGACAGGACTGGGGGGCCACAGGCTGGAGGATGCTGGAGATCAGCTGAACGGAGCCTGACCAGGGCCCAGGAGCAGAGAGAGGGGCCGCGGCTGTAACTGCACAGTGTCCCTGGGGCCTCACTGGGTCTACTGCGGTAGACTGGAGACACTCCAGGTCCCACTCCGCCATGCCAGCCAAGACTCAAAAGCCCAGGCACCTGCAGAAGCTCTCCCTGTCCCACTCCCATCCTGCTCCTTCTCTTCCCTGCCTTGCTCCACAAGCCTCTCTAAAAAGGAGGGAAGAGGAAGCCCAAGTTCTTCTTGGCTCCCACGGGGCTGACGCCTGGGGCGCCCCCTGCTCCTTGTCCTCCCACCAGGAGGTTCACACAGCCTCCTCCAGCTGAAGGGCGTGGGGGCCGCAAAGCGGGGCTCTGTGACTCACACTGAACAGATAATGAGCTCTGGTGACAAGCGACCCAGCGTCAGAGGGAGAAGTGCCACCTGTCCCAGGGCGAGGGCTTGGGCCCGCGGGGCTCCTCCGTGGGAGGGAGGCTGAGCCAGAGTGACAGCTCCCCCGGCCTCAGCCTCTCATCACATTCCAGTCCCACCGCCCCCACCAGGGAAGTCTTGCTCTTTTAAATGTGCATTTTGCAATTAAGACAGTTAAAACAGGAGGGTCCCCCACTCCTGGAGGCTTGAAACTGGAGGCTCCATCTTTGACTTGGGCTGTCTCACTTTTCCTTGAAGCTCAAGCGCTAGCCCCGTCTCCACACGTACATCAAAATATGTTTTCTCTGCCCACTTGATCGCTGATCCTTTTAGCTTAGTCAACCCATTCATACTGCAGAGCCTGCCTGACCACTAAAAGTCAGCAATGAATAACTGTATGAGTTCCAGTCATCACAGCAGAAGTGAGTGACATATACTCTAAAAGCGGTGCCCTTGTAGCTGTGTGGTTTAAAATGCCACGTTGTGGGAATTCCCTGGCAGTCCAGTGGTTAAGACTCTGCCTTCCAATGTAGGTGGTGCAGATCCTAGCCCTAGACGGGGAGCTAAGATCTCACATGCCTCGTGGCAAAAAATCCCAAAACAAAACAGAAGCATTGCTGTAACAAATTCAATGAAGATTTTAAAGATGGTCATAAAAAATCTTCTAAAAATACCATGTTGTTAAGACTGTAATATTGGTATGACCCTGGTGATGAAAAGATGATGGACTAAGTAAGAGAAGAGCAAGACTCTGAGACAGAAAAGAGAATGCAGCTACGAGACAGCACCCGTTTTACCTGCCCTGAGATATCCCTGTGTCAATGATGATGCCGTGTACTGGTCTGGGCCCTGGCAGGGAAGCGTGGCGCTTGCAAGCTGGATGCACAAGGGCTCAGCGATGGAGCTACCTGCAGGAGAGAAACTGGAAGGAGACAGTGCAGAAGCTCTGTGCCAGCAGAAGCAGGGCCAGTTACCATCCCCCAGGTCCAAAGAAGCAAAGAAGGGGAGAAGTTACCAGAATCCCGAGAGTAGCTGCCTGGAGAGGGTCTCCCAACAGGGCCTGAGGTTCTCAGTAGGAGTGCAAAGCTGATAAGGAGAATGGGTGCCCAGTTCACCAACCTCCCTCCCTCTACCCTACCTGGACTCCCTACCGGCCAAACTCAACCAGACATCCAAAGGCGGGGAGCCTACTGAAGGAGTCCGTGCAGTCATCCCCCAGCTCTTCCCAGAATGCGGGGTGTCTGGACCTCACTGTGTAGCAGTTGTAGACAGACAGGGCGGGTAAGGAATGGATGGAGGGCATGGAGAAGGGCAGTGAGTGCTCACCCCTATACTCCAGCCAGGTTCTTAGGGATGAGGAAATAATGTCAGCCTCTCCAGTAGAGACTTCTTGGTGGCCTTCCCAGCATCCAGCTTCCCCATCCTCTCTTATGACAACTCCGAGGAAGCTGACTCCAGCTCCAGGTGTGGAGGAAGATACAAGCTATGCTAAACCAATCAGAATACCCCTTCCCCACTGGAAACAAGCATTTGACTTAAGTCCAATTTGACTCCATGACTTTTCCTTGCAATTCTGGGAAATGACAACCTTGCTTTCCTGCTGGTTGTAAACAAGGAAGACTGGAAGCCCTAAGATGTGGGGGCAGCCACTGGGGTCATGAGGAGAGTCAGTATAAGGATGGAGAAGACACCATCAAAGGCAGGACGGAGAGACAAAGTGAAACCAAGCACTTGGCAACATCAGTGAGCTATTGAACAGGCCTCTCGGATGTACACCTGCCTCTGTGCTTTTCAGCTAAATAAAACACATTTCTGAGCTGGAATTTTTTTTTATTACAACCAAAAATTCATTACACCTGGGCTTCTCAGGTGGCACTAGTGGTAAAGAATCCATCTGCCAATGCAGGAAATGAAAGAGACATGGGCTTTATCCCTGGGTTGGGAAGATGAGGGCATGGCAACCCACTCCAGTATTCTTGTCTGGAGAATCCTGGAGAGAAGAGCCTGGTGGGCTATAGTCCTTAAGATCGCAGAGTCGGGCATGACTGAAGCAACTTAGCCCACATGTACAACCAAAAATGCTTCAGTTGATACACCCTCCAAGAGTTAAACAACCCTCCTACATCGTAGGAGGCCCACTAGTAGGAAAGATTAGAAAGAAGGATCTACTAATCTAGGAATCTCCCCTCTAGGGAAGGCCCTCTAGAGGGAAGGATACATTAGTGGTTTTATACTATGCAGGAATATTCTAACTGTAAGAAGCCACAAGCTTCTGGCAGAGCACGCTCACAGTTCTCATTGAAAAATGTATTCCTCTTTGTAACTGGCTATTTTGGTATCTTGTTTGACATAACTCTGTGTGTGTGTGTTTGTGTGTGTGCGTGCTTGGTTCATGTCAGTCTATCACTGAAATTTTTCTCTGCTACGCTCAGAAATTCTTTTAATTTAATGTTTAGTTTGCTGCTGCTACTGCTGCTGCTAAGTCACTTCAGTCATGTCCAACTCTGTGCGACCCCATAGACGGAAGCCCACAAGGCTCCCCCGTCCCTGGGATTCTCCAGGCAAGAACACTGGAGTGGGTTGCCATTTCCTTCTCCAATGCATGAAAATGAAAAGTGAAAGTGAAGTCGCTCAGTCGTGTCCGACTCTTAGCAACCCCATGGACTGCAGCCTACCAGGCTCCTCCGCCCATGGGATTTTCCAGGCAAGAGTACTGGAGTGGGGTTCCAGTGCCTTCTCTGAATGTTTAGTTTAAGAACTTTCAAAAGATGTTGCTGGGGTTAAATCTAAGAAGAATTGTCACCCATGAAGCCTTCTGATGGGCAGCCAGCTACCTTCCTCCTGGCACCACCACCACCAACCGAGCCCCTTCTGCCCACTGGACTGAACAACAGGCATGAGTGATAAGACTCCTAGGATTCAAATCACAAGCTTTCCAACCCAGGTATCCTAAGAGACTTCAAGAAAGGGAACACCATTGAGCAACCTGGGTATCTATGGCTTAAACTCATGTTTACCTTCCAACCAACCCTGACATGGTTATCATAAAGTACCCTCCCAGGGCATGACACAGCAGATCCATACCTTGATGGCAGGTGATGATCGAAATCCGTATCAAAACTTGACCATGCCAGACAGAAAAAAGCAACAAGCTGATGCCAGGAGAGTCTGGATCTTGAGCAGAGACAAAACGAGGGGATCCTAGGCCTTTTCCTTTACTGATTAAGCAAACTTTTATTTTTGAACACCTTTGATATGCAAGGATCTATACCAGATGTGAAGAACTGACTCATTGGAAAAGACCCTGATGCTGGGAAAGATTGAAAGCAGGAGGAGAAGGGGACGACAGAGGATGAGATGGTTGGATGGCATCACCGACTTGATGGACATGAGTTTGAGCAGGCTCCAGGAGTTGGTGATGGACAGGGAAGCCTGGCATGCTGCAGTCCATGAGATCACAAGAGCTGGACATGACTGAGCAACTGAACTGATTGATCTATACCAGAAAAAGAATTAGCCATTGCTTCATTCCACAAACATTTCTTGAGCACACACTTGCCAGGTGCAGTGCAGAGAAATAAACGTGAATAAGCCTGGAATTTAGTCCATTCCACTGTCCTCATAGCTCAGTGTTTCTGAATGTGTGAGTGGATACACGTGATTTTAATTGTTTTTAGTTCTACAGAGAGAATTCTTGTTCGTGCACAGGTAAGATATTAAATAACTGACTTCTGTAGTGTGAAAGCCATTCTCTTCTCATTTTTTCCCCAACTCCTCTTATTACTTTGAGAATAAAGTCTAAGTGTGTTACCATATGTTGTTAACATCTAAAAACTTGCCAATTTCCTTCTCTTCTAACAGAAAGAGAGACAAGAGAGAAACAAAACAAGAGACAGAGAAAATTTGCCTTCTGTCCAGAACCTTCAAAAATAAAATATCCAGGGAAAATTTAACACCATTCTTTTGTTATCCCTGGTTTTACTTTTTATGGTAACCTTTTTAAGTAATGATGATTTTTAAAGAAAAATGACAAGTAAATAATAAGACAGCTGTCAAATAAGTATGGTGAAATTATGAAGGGAGGTATAAATGATGGAGTTTTAGAAAAAATAAGAACATGGTATTGTGAAGGAAAGTTATGTCCAACCTAGATAGCATATTCAAAAGCAGAGACATTACTTTGCCAACAAAGGTCAGTCTAGTCAAGGCTATGGTTTTTCCTGTGGTCATGTATGGATGTGAGAGTTGGACTGTGAAGAGGGCTGAGCGCTGAAGAATTGATGCTTTTGAACTGTGGAGCTGGAGAAGACTCTTGAGAGTCCCTTGGAGTGCAAGGAGATCCAACCAGTCCATTCTGAAGGAGATCAGCCCTGGGTGTTCTTTGGAAGGAATGATGCTAAAGCTGAAACTCCAATACTTTGGCCACCTCATGCAAAGAGTTGACTCATTGGAAAATACTCTGATGCTGGGAGGGATTGAGGGCAGGAGGAGAAGGGGACGACAGAGGATGAGATGGCTGGATGGCACCACTGACTCGATGGACGTGAGTCTGAGTGAACTCCAGGAGTTGGTGATGGACAGGGAGGCCTGGCATGCTGCAATTCATGGGGTCGCAGAGTCAGACACGACTGAGCGACTGAACTGAACTGAACTGATTGTTTACTTTTTAACCAAGTTTTCCATTTTTCTCTCCTTAAGATGCTTTACCATCTGTGCGGATTCTACAGCCCTACTCTGATGAAGTCAAGAATCATCATGTGACTCCAGCCAATGAAATCTGGGCCGAGTAACACGTGTCATTCAAGGAAGAAACGTGAAGCGCCATTACGTCATTTGCCATGTCTTCTTTCCCTCTTCTGTGGACAAGCACTATCACCCCGAAGCCTGTGCGTTTGTCTGGGTCTGGATTAAGGATGGCAAGAAGCAGAGCTGCAACCAGGCCATGCTGGACACCAAGCATGAGAGAGAAGTAAGTGTTTGTTCTTGGAAGCCACTGAGTCTTGGGTGATGCTTGTTAATGCAGCATATCTTAGCCTATCCTGACTGATAAAAAAAAAAGGCCACAGAAGCATCTGACAGAGATGCAGCTGGCTCAGAAAAGTCTACCCCCACTCCTCAGGGGAAGAAAAACTCAAAATTTTATCCTGAATGCTGGATGTCCTGTGGGGAGCGAGCTCCGCCCGTGGCAAAGGTCATGAGGAAGGAGGCTTGACATACGCAAAGGCAGGATCAAGCCTCAGGAGTCTCCCTGGAAATTCTCGAGCAATCTACCCCCAAAACCAGAGTCTGCCTACTTTCTGCTTTGTGCTTTCACCTACACCTCTGACTTTACGGGGGGCTGTCCCCCACTACCTCTCTGAAAAAGAGTTAGCTTACAGCTCCAGTTAATAATTCCTGGGTGTGACAGTGTTTCAACCTACAAACTCCCTTGGAAGTCCTCTAGCCTGCCTGAATAGGTTTTTCCGGCCACATGTGATTGCTCAGAGCCTCCAAACTGTGAGAGGCATGAGATGTTCTAAACTGTCTAAATACAGATTCCTTTGAGCAGTTAAAAGATTGATTAGAAATTGTATTGGTGAAGGGATTCTCACTTGTTGGGCCAATGTTTGCTGCTAAGTCTCCATATCCCTTACCTGCTGTGTCCCTGGCAGTGTATTGATTAATATAATTGGTGTAAATAGTAGCTTTAATGTTTGTAACCTGGGACCCTTGAATTAATTCTTTTTCTTGTTATAGCCCACCACACCTTTGCTCTGTAGGAATGCAACTTTATCTAATGCTTTTTGGAGGCTGGCGCCTGACTTTAGAATAATCACCTTTAGAGGAAAAGGCCTCCGGGCCAGAAGATGATGCAAATCACCTAAACTTTTGCATATGATAAGTTTGCAGGAAGAAAGCCTGGCTTGCTGCTTGACTCTACCCCTTCCCCCATTATCCTCTATGCATAACTTAAGGTATAAAAACTACTTTGGAAAATAAAGTGCGGGCCTTGTTCACCGAAACTTGGTCTCACCATGTCGTTCTTTCTCTTACCTTCTGGCTGAATTATTCAGCCTCTTTTCTCCACTGAATTTCTTCACTGAGCTATCCTCATTCTATTACTCTTTATATCCTTAATTAACGTTTAATTAAGCAGTTGTTTCCTGATCCTCGCCGACGCCATCCCCGCTTCGAATACCCTGGATCCACCGGGGCTGGTCCCCGGCAATGTCCCATGAAGACACATAGGTATTTCCAATGGGACACACTCAGGCATCTATTTAGGAGTGGCACTGGTAGAAGGCAACCCCTTCTGATGAGCCTTCTGCCTGAGTAACATGAAATCAATTTTATTGGTAATGGGGGCCAGATAAGTGAATGGTCTTGATGTCTTTAGAATGAGAGAAAAACGGGAAATTAATTACATACCTTAAACACACTGTATGCCAGAGGCAATGTGCCAGACACTTTATATCCTTTCTCCCACTGGATCTTTTTTTTTTTTTTAAAGCAACTTTTTATTGGAGTATAGCCAATTAACAATGTTGTGATAATTTCAGGTGAACAGCAAAGGGACTCAGCCTTACATATGCGTGAATACTGAAGAGTGGATATTATAACCATTTTATAGATAAAAAATGAAGGCTTGGGCTTCCCTAGTGGCTCAATGGTAAAGAATCCGCCTGACAATGCAGGATCAGTTCAGTTCAGTTCAGTCGCTCAGTCACGTCCGACTCTTTTCGACCCCATGAATTGCAGCACGCCAGGCCTCCCTGTCCATCACCAACTCCCGGAGTTTACTCAGACTCATGTCCATCGAGTCGGTGATGCCATCCAACCATCTCATCCTGTCGTCCCCTTCTCCTCCTGCCCCCAATCCCTCCCAGCATCAGAGTCTTTTCCAATGAGTCAACTCTTCACATGAGGTGGCCAAAGTACTGGAGTTTCGGCTTCAGCATCATTCCTTCCAAAGAACACCCAGGGCTGATCTCCTTCAGAATGGACTGGTTGGATCTCCTTGCAGTCCAAGGGACTCTCAAGCAGGATAGATGGGTTCAGTCTCTGGTCTGGGAAGATCACACCTGCTGCAGAGCACCTAACTAAGCCCGTGCACCACAGATATGGAGCCTGTGCTCTAGAGCCCAGGAGCCACAACTAACGAGCCTCTGTGTCGTGACTACTGAAGCCCGTGTGCCCTAGAGCCCGTGCTCCACAAAAAGAGAGACCACCACAATGAGAAGCCTGCACGCCGCAATGAAGAGAAGTCCCCGCTCACTGCAGCTGGAGAAAAGCTCACGCAGGAACGAAGCCGCAGTGCAGCCAAAAATAAATAAATAGCATTATATCACAACATGGAGGCTCTGCCACACAGAGTCATCCCTCCAGTAACTGGTGCAGCTGGGACTTGAACCCAGAGCCTCTTGAGTTATAGTCCCTTTGTGGCTTCTCTACACAACCGTGGCAAGATAGGGCTGGAAGAACGCCACCAGCTACATGCATTTTCATCACATCCTATGTCGATACTTATTGGAAATGTGGAATATGAAGGCTTCAGTTAATGATATTAGATTCATCCCCACATTCATCATCTTTTCTGTGACTGCAACATCCAAATTGAATCTGGGATGGAGGTGGCGGAATTTATCAGGACTGGAATAATTCAATGAATGCAGCAGCGGGGTTTCTCAATAGTCTGCCAGCTGCATGTCACAGTGATTGGGGAGTATTCAACCACCCTTCTCAAGCTGGGAATTAAAGCTTTTTAACCATGATTATATGGCCTAACATTCAGCTAAACCCAGTGAAACGACACTCAAATAGCTATTAATCATGAGCAGTGCTCCCAGAAGCCCTCCCACCTTTTCTTCTTCCCTTCCCTGCTCCTTCTGGGTTTCCCTACCTCTCAGCCTCCATTCTTAACCTGGAAATAAGTATAGTCTTCAATCCACTCATTACTGATGTAGCTAAAAGAAGCAGAGGAGTAAAAAAGAAAAGGCAGAGGACGGGAAAGAAATGATAAGGGGAAACGTGTGAGGGAAGAAAATGGAGATAATTGATCTCTTGCTGTCTGTTAAGTCCAGCATCTCATAGAACTCTCAGAGCAATCTAGCAAGATCACCCCAACACCACTACCAATCAGTAATGATCTTTCTGTGGCCACTTTTCTAGGATCAGGAAGACATAAAAGACATTTCAGGAGTAACAAGTTGATCTCTTGGCCCAGAATGGCCAAGAGAAAGTTGTGCTGAGTGACAACTGTCAAGCATAACCTCCTTGAAGGCAAACCTGGCTTTTCCAGTCCTTCTCTATAACCTTACTACCTAGTACATATGTTGTCTTTATAAAGAATAATTCTGCATGCATGCTAAGTCACTTCAGTTATGTCTGACTCTTTGCAACCCCCTGGACTGTAGCCCACCAGGCTTCTCCGTCCATGGGATTTCCCAGGCAAGAATATTGGAGTGGGCTGCCATTTCTCTCTCCAGTAATTCTTCTACGTATGCTTAAATGCCAGTAATCTTCTTCAGATTCAGTTAATCTGTTTAGTTAATTAACATAATTAGCATTCATTTAGTAAGCATTGATTGTCTAGTGTATATCAGGCACTGTTGTAGGCATGAAGAATAGAACAGTGTGCAAAGAAATAGGAAGAATCCCTGCCCTTCTAGAGCTTACATTCCAGTGGGAGGAGATAGACATTAAACAAAATAATATGTAAACCATATACTACTGTGTTGACCCAAAAATTAGTTTGTTTGTTTGCCTTTTTATGGAAAACTGAATGAACTTTTGGGCCAACCCAATATTTAAGGATATGTGAGGTGTTATGGAGAAAAATAAAGTCGTGAAGAACTTCAGAATGTTGGAAGGAAGTGGGATGCAATTTTAAATTGAACACTCTAAAGCTTTACTGAAAATATGACAGCTGAACAATAACTTAAAGGAAGTGAAAGAGGCAGTCATGAGAAAATCTGAAGCAACAGCACTTTAGGCAAAGGGGACAGGATGTGCATGGGTCCTGAGGTCTGAGTGTGCCTGCGGGTTCAAGGAACAGCAGGAGGTCAGTGTGGACCAAGAGGGGTTAATGAGAGAAAAGGTGCAGTGAGAAGAGATTGGGCCCGAAAAGCAACAAAAAAACAGATCATGTTGGCCCATAGAATATCTCAGCTTTTACTCTGAGAGAGTTAGGAAGCAATTGATGAGTTTTACCCAGAAAAAGTGGTATTTCTGGTCAAAATAAATTGAACTAAAAATAGACTGTAGGAGAGGACAGGTGGCGTCAGGGGTACAAGCCAAGGGCTATTGCATTAATCCAGGCAAGTTGCCTGGGAGATTTGAAATCTAGCTATGCTGTTGCCACGTTTTGGAATTTGTTTCTTCTTCATCATCTACAGTGACCCTCTCACAATTCGGGCCCTGATCCCCACTAGCCTTTTTATTTCAATAGCTGCTTTTGGGGCAGGGTGAGGGGGGGTTAAAGAAGAAATTGTAATTAAAGTTTAAAAACAGCATTACCAACAATTGCTTAATACAACTCCATTGAACATGGAAAATTCATCAAGGAAGACAATATCCTCGATCATAAAGTGATTTTCAGTAAATTTTAAAGGATTATAAACAAATACATATATGCTTTAACTACAACTACAGTAAAGTGGAGGCCTTCCCCAGGGGCTCATCAGTAAAGAATCCGCTTGCCAGTTCAGGAGATGCAGGTTCGATCCCTGGTCCAGGAAGATCCTTTGAAGGAGGAAATGGCAACCCACTCCAGTATTCTTAACATTTCTTTTTTTTTTTTCTAATTTTATTTTATTTTTAAACTTTACATGATTGTATTAGTTTTGCCAAATATCAAAATGAATCCGCCACAGGTATACATGTGTTCCCCATCCCGAACCCTCCTCCCTCCTCCCTCCCCATACCATCCCTCTGGGCCGTCCCAGTGCACCAGCCCCAAGCATCCAGCATCGTGCATCTAACCTGGACTGGCAACTCGTTTCCTACATGATATTTTACATGTTTCATTGCCATTCTCCCAAATCTTCCCACCCTCTCCCTCTCCCACAGAGTCTGTGAGGTACCATTTCACACCAGTCAGAATGGCTGCGATCCAAAAGTCTACACTCCAGTATTCTTATCTGGAAAATCCCAAGGACAGAGGAGCCTGGATGGCTACAGTCTGTGGGATCACAAAGAGCCAGACATGACTGAGCACGCACACACATCCAACATTAAATTTTAAATCTATAATAATAAGATATTATTATTACCAGCTTTAACTGGGCTCTGTCTCTAGTCTGGTCCCCTGAGTTAGTCAGGATAGGAGAGGCTCTGCTGCAACAAGGGATTAGCCCTGGAAGGTCAGTGACTTGATGCAGTAAATAAGCATTCTCACTTGAACCATCATCTGACACAAGTCAATCTGACTTCTTCCACCTTTTCTCTGCACTCTCTGAAACATGTGGCTTCCATGCTCTTCACAGAAGAGGAAGACATGGAGGATTTTGGAACTGTAAGGACTTCCCTGGTGGCTCAGACGGTAAAGCGTCCGCCTACAATGCGGGAGACCCAGGTTCAATCCCTGGGTCGGGAAGATCCTCTGGAGAAGGAAATGGCAACCCACTCCAGTAATCTTGGCTGGAAAATCCTATGGATGGAGGAGGGTGGTAGGCTACAGTCCATGGGGTCGCAAAGAGTCGGACATGACTGAGCGATTTCACTTCTTCACTTCAAGTCTTAGAAGTATCTTACAAATCTCTGCCCATATCCATTTGGCCAGAACCCCATTCTGTGGCACCGACCTAATTTCACAGAAGGCTAGGAAATGTAGAGCAGTTCATGAATATTTGATATGCACCGCATTCTCTGCCACACATCCTCCCATCCTTCTGGTCTTTCTAAAGCATAAATATCACCATGTCCCTCTCGTGTTTATAATACCCACTCCATCACAGTTGTCTGATACAATCAGTAGCTCTTCCATTAGTTTTCCTTCCTTTTTCCAATAGCCTTTTGGGGAGGAGGCTTTGTTTCTCTACACTAAGGAATTAAAAATTCAGTTTGTAAACAAACATTCTTGCCTTGCTCATCTCTATCCTCTCTCCTTCAGCCCATACAACCATCACCAAACAATAAATATTTTTAATGTGTTTAGTGAACCTTCTAAAAAAATTAATTCTCAGATATTTCCCAGGAATTGAGGTTTTAAAACATATAGATGGTGGTTTTTCACCACATTTTTGAAGCACATATAAGCCAAGCATTAATATTTGCTTTAAAGAAGAAACCAAGACTCAGAAAACCCATATGGAGAGTAGTCCCAAAGTCTAGGTACAAACACAGACTTGTTTGTCTCAAAAACTAGTGTTTCTTTAAATAAATTGAGAGGACTTCCCTGGAAGTCCAGTGATTGAGATTCCACACCTCCAAAGTAGGGGGCACAGGTTTGATCCCTGATGAAAGAATTAAGATTTCACATGCCATGTGGTGGGGCCTAAATAAATAAATAAATAGAATATACAAGAAATAGATAAATGAATATAAAGCATACATTTAAATAAATAAATTCAGGAATGATATTATAACCTCCTATGGGAATAGGGATTTAAGGGCAATTATAGGATTATAAAAGTCACTCAGTCATGTCCGACTCTTTGCGAGCCCATGGACTTAGTCCATGGAATCCTCCAGGCCAGGATACTTCTCCAGACAATCTTCCCAACCCAGGGATCGAACCCAGGTCTCCCACATTGCAGGTGGATTCTTTACCAGCTGAGCCACAAGCGAAGCCCTTTTCATTCCAATCCCAAAGAAAGGTAATGCCAAAGAATGCTCAAACTACCACACTACGGCACAATTGTACTCATCTCACACAGTAGTAATGCTCAAAATTCTCCAAGCCAGGCTTCAGCAGTAGATGAACCATGAATTTCCAGATGTTCAAACTGCATTTAGAAAAGGCAGAGGAACCAGAGATCAAATTGCCAACATCTGCTGGATCATCAAAAAAGCAAGAAAGTTCCAGAAAGCCATTTACTTCTGCTTTATTGACTATGCCAAAGCCTTTGACTGTGTGGATCACAACAAACTGTGGAAAATTCTTCAAGAAATGGGAATACCAGACCACCTGACCTGCCTCTTGAGAAACCTGTATGCAGGTCAGGAAGCAACAGTTAGAACTGGACATGGAACAAAAGACTGGTTCCAAATAAGGAAAGGAGTACATCAAGGCTGTATATTGTCACCCTGCTTATTTAACTTCTATGCAGAGTACATCATGAGAAATGCTGGGCTGGAAGAAACACAAGGTGGAATAAAGATTTGTGGGAGAGATATCAGTAGCCTCAGATATGCAGATGACACCACCCTTATGGCAGAAAGTGAAGAAGAACTAAAGAGCCTCTTGATGAAAGTGAAAGAGGAGAGTGAAAAAGTTGACTTAAAGTTCAACATTCAGAAAACTAAGATCATAGCATCCAGTTCCATCACTTCATGGCAAATAGATGGGGAAACAGTGGTAGACTTTATTGTTGAAGGCTCCAAAATCACAGCAGATGGTGACGGCAGCCATGAAATTAAAAGATGCTTACTCCTTGGAAGAAAAGTTATGACCAACATAGACAGCATATTAAAAAGCAGAGACATTACTTTACCAATGAAGATCCATCTACTCAAGGCTATGGTTTTTCCAGTAGTCATGTATGGATGTGAGATTTGGGACTATAAAGAAAGCTGAGTGCCAAAGAATTGATGCTTTTTGACTGCAGTGTTGGGGAAAACTCTTGAGAGTCCCTTGGACTGCCAGGAGATCCAACCAGTCCATCCTAAAGGAAATCAGTCCTGAATATTCATTGGAAGGACTGATGGTGAAGCTGAAACTCCAGTACTTGGGCTACTTGATGCAAAGAACTGACTCATTTGAAAAGACCCTGATGCTGGGAAAAATTGAAGGCAGGAGGAGAAGGGGACGGCCAAGGATGAGATAGCTGGATGGCATCACCGACTCGATGGACATGAGTTTGAGCAAACTCCAGGACTTGATGATGGACAGGGAGGCCTGGCGTGCTGCAGTCCATGGGGTCACAAAGAGTTGGACATGACTGAGCGACTGAACTGAACTTATAGGATTATGATGGCCTTTGTGTTAATCTATTCTCCTTTTCATGTCTCCTCAGCCTATGGTGGTTTCTATTAGTTCCAAAAATCCCAACCTTGCTCATGTCTCAGTGACAGGTTGGGAGCAGCTATCATAAAGAGAGGAGCTGAACAACTCTCCACTGATTATTAGTTCAATTGAGAGAAAGATTTTTACTCTGAAGGTTTCAGATGTAATACCTATGTCAAGGGTCATTTTTAACTATTTGTTTATGTATCTATCTTCCCTAGTAGACTGTGAGCTCCTCCATGGCAAGAGTCAAGTCTTATTCATTGCTTCATCCATGGCATTATTGTATTTGAAATGAGTCTGTTCCTTCTTATAAAGGGTCTATGGCAAAAAGAATGGAAAAGAGCTATTGATCCAAGGATTGCCAAAACCAATCTAAGATTCTGACCCTTGAGATAGAACTCATAATCTATGTCTTCCTTCAACACTATGCCAAACACAATGTCAGGCTTGAAGGTGAAAAATAAACCACATCCTTGAGGCTTCCCTAGTAGCTCAGATAGTACAGAACAGATAGTGCAGGACACCTTCATTCCATCCCTGGGTCAGAAAGATCCCCTGGAGAAGGGAATGGCAACCCACTCCAGTTTTCTTGCCTGGAGAATTCCAAGGACAGACAAGCCTGGTGGGCTACAGCCCATGGGGTTACAAAGAGTTGGACACAGCTGAGTGACTAACACTTTCACTTTCTGTTCTCAAAAAGCTCATGTTTGGATCCAGTGATGCCCTAAACGGCCAACAAGAGGCCAGTGACTACATTTCTTCCCTCCATGGCTTTATTCCCAGAACCTTTCACACACACTTGTATACGCTCTTGCATCTAATACTCCAGAAAGCAGGAATCTATGTCCACAGAAACTCAAATATGACCATTGTAAGCATTGATTTTTTGATTCAAGGAACCTGGGTCCCTTCCACTGTAGTGTCACTTTCAACAATCTACTACCATAATCTCAGTTTCTCCATATGCAAAAAAAAAAAATAGAATTAGACTGAAGAAAATTAGACTTCTTCCAGCTCCAAAATTCTGTGCAGGCCCGTTGAGTGTTGTGCAGAGGCCACCTTATTAATTCAAACCTAGAAAAGAAATTCTCCAAGTATAGAGTTATTTATCATTCGCAGGAAGAGCTGAGCAGAACTCAAGCTGTTCAAGTTCCCTTCTCCTTGGCCAAGCACGATTTCCTCACAAAAGTTTTGGGTGGGATTTTTTAAGCTTCCAATGAGACTCTAAAGACTTTTTGGACATTGATCTGTACTTTTATGCCATATGGTTAGAATTTAGTAGGAAGAAGTCAAGAACAGACAGAATGCACTGCCTGTGCCAAGAACCCAGTAATTTAGAAAGTTCCAAGAAAATGGATGATTTAAAAATACCAAAAAAAAAAAAAAATTGGAGCAGAATGGGTATATCCAAACAGGCCAGAGGAGAATGAATGTTCTGGAAGTCTGATGTATCAGATTATCTGCAAAATGAACCAGCCCAAAACTTAGTGACTTAAATTGACGGCTACATATTTAGCTCTTTATTCCATGGGTCAGGGTACCTAGATGGCTTTTACATTTGTAATTTGACTCTCTCTCATCTGCAGGATGTGTTTGTGTTTTTTTTTTAAGATTGATTGATGTATGGTTGTGTTGGGTCTTCATTGCTGCATGCAGGCTTTCTCCAGTTGTGGTGAGTGAGGACTATTCTGTAGATGGGATACACAGGCTTCTCATTGAAGTGACTTTTCTTGTTGCTGAGCACAGGCTGCAGGCCCATGGGCTTCAGCTCACAGGTTGTAGGATGCTGGCTCAATAGTTGTGATGCACAGGCTTTGTTGTCCCGTAGCATGCAGAATCTTCGTGGACCAGAGATAGAACCTTTATCCCCTGCATTGGCAGGTGGATTCTTTACCACTGAACCACAGGGAAGCCCTCATCTGCAGGGGTATGGCTGAAATGGTTCCTTTTAGCTCCACATAGCCTGTCATGAACCATCATTCAGGACTTTTCAGATGTTGGAATCTCAAGACAGTAAATGCCAATGATCATTTTTCAAGTCTCATGCCCATCAGCCAAAGAAATCATATGGCCACTCGAGATTCAAAGGGTGAAAAAAAAAAAAAAAAACATACTTTTTGGTTGGAAGAACTAAAAACAAGTCAAGTAAATTTAAAGATACAGAGAGGGGAAATGTTGTGGCCAGTTTTACAGTCTACCACAGATTTACCAGTTTTACCACCTAGTTACAGGAGAATTGGTTTAAATTCACTGGG
Source organism: Bos javanicus (assembly GCF_032452875.1). Classification (NCBI taxonomy): domain Eukaryota; kingdom Metazoa; phylum Chordata; class Mammalia; order Artiodactyla; family Bovidae; genus Bos; species Bos javanicus. The sequence goes on from NC_083881.1 coordinate 6,720,885, forward strand.
ATTTCACCTTGAAAAGTGAATATTCGGGGCAGGAGAAGATAAATAAGGGTTTGGCAAAGGATGACCACTACTTTCAAGGATTTGAAGAGCTCTCACAGGTAAGAAGAATAGGTTCATACAGAACTATTATGGTTAATGGCACGAATCACATAATGCAAATGGAAAAACATTTGAACAATCAGAGCTTCCCATATAGGTAATAAGGAAGGGATCAGACATTGAGCAGCTACCGTGAACCAGAAAATGTATCTAATGTTCTCAAAAATGCATTTCCTTCCATATTTTAGAGATGAAGTGAAACCTCAGAGGGCTTAAGTGACTTTGAAGTTCACAAGCTAAGAATTGGCAGATGTAGGATTTGAACCCAAATCTCTTTGATACCAAATTCCATACTCTTTGATATGATATCATATTGTCCTTATGATATCATATTATCCTTTCTGGATCAAAGCAACAGAGGCACACCCAGGTTCAGTGCAAAAATAGATGCTTGTTGAAAGTACAGAAGTGCTGGAAATTTTCTCAAAAGCATCTTTCACTCTCTTATCCACTATTTCCATTTCTAATCATTTGCCTAGATCTCTTTGCCCTCACACCCCTAGAAATCAGGAGCCCCAAACCCCATTAAAATATGCTGTTTTACAAATTCCAAATGTGTCCATTTGAATTTCATTACAAGAATGAGCCTTCCCTCCTGGATGGGAGGGGAGTTCAGGGGAGAACGGATACAGGTATGGCTGGGTGCCTTTGCTGTTCACCTGAGACAACATTGTTAATCAACTCTATTCCAATATAAAATAAAAAGTAAAAAAAAAGAGTGAGCCTTCCTTGTAGTGTCTGCATGTAAATGATTTTCTGGAAACCAAAATGTCATAACAAGAGTTAACATTTTCTTAGCACTTTTTATACCATACCTGATTCTCACCAAAAACCCACTACAAGTCAGTACAAGTATTACCATTTTACAGACAAAAATCTGAGGCTCAGAATTGAAATCCAGTCCAGTCTACAAAACCAAAGTCAGTACTTTTTCCACTATACTACACTCCCTCTTGAAGCAAAAGATGCTGGGAGCTTCATAGCCCATGCAAAAATTGGTGGTAAAGATAGTTTTTATCAAGCAGGCTTTCCTTTATTTATACCACATTCTACCAGAGTGGGGTGTATGAGAAATGCTGATCATTCAAAATGAACCAGATCTGATCATTCTTGCCATTAACCTTAAAAGATTTTAGGAGATCCTTAAAACTTCCTTTATAAATAGAAAAATTTCCGACATATGTAAAAATAAAGCAAAAAGCATGATGAACCTCCATATACCCTTCATTCAGTTTCAAAAATTTCAACATATGGTCAAACACATTTCCTGGTAGATTTCTACAAGATGAATCCCAAACCTATGGTTGATAATGAGCTGCTTCTGCTTTCCCCAGATTAATAGCCAAGGAGTGTTGAAGCAGGAAAAACTCCAGCATCATTCAGGAAGATCCCCTCATTTTGAAGGAAGAAGGGTAAGGTCGAGAAACAGAACTGGACTTGCTCAGAGTCACACACGGAGTTAGTAGAAAAGGAAGAATTAGGATCAGGGTCTCCTGGCTCCAAGCTCAGAGCTCTCCCCATTTTTCCAGCCTTCTCCAAGGCATCAGAATGCTTGTCAGTACTCACTCCCTTAGCAACCACTGCCATCTCCAGAGGAGAAAGAAGTCAGTGCAGCTTGGGTTTGGCCTCCATCCAGCAGGCTCAATAGACTTTGTCATTCATGCCCTTCTCTGACCTTCTTACTCTTTCAAGGGTAATTAACCAGTCAAATGGGTTCCCTCTCCTGAGCCTTGGCATCCAAATAATCACAACCCCCTCCAACCGCTGGTGACCAAATCACTCCTGAGAGGTCCCACTTGGTCCTCCATTGTCATGACCTTCATCAGTTCAGCTCTCCTTATTCAAAAGTGAAGTGAAAAGTGAAAGTGAAGTTGCCCAGTCATGTCCGACTCTTTGTGACCCCATGGACTGTACCCTACCATGCTCCTCCGTCCATGGGATTTTTCAGACTACAGTACTGGAGTGGGTTGCCATTTCCTTCTCCAGAGGATCTTCCTGACCCAAGGATCAAACCCGGGTCTCCCGTATTGTAGGCCAGTGCTTTACCATCTGAGCCACCAAATCTGGTGTCAAATACAGATGGCAGACTTGCATGTGGAAATAACAGAGTTCACAGATATCTCTCTGCCACTTGGTTCCAATGACATATTCCTTAGTGAGAAATGACCTCCTCCCCCTGGGTGAACGCAGAGAACTAGGGAATTAGAGCATGAACATGGCATAGAATGACGCTTCTCAAACTGGGAATTTTGGGAGATATATGGCTTTCTAGGGGGTCCTAGAAACTATAGGATAAACATCTAGGTAAGAACATTCATTTTGCATCAACTGCAAAGCTGGAAGTTTCAGAGTGAGAATCCCATGACAAGCAGTGTTATAAATGCTTTATACAGGAGAAAGCAGCCAACCCTCACTGTAACCCTGGGAGGTTACTGTAAACCTAAGAGGTAGTGTTATCTCCACTGTGAAGAAACTGAGGCACAGAGTGATTTAGTAACTTCTCAAAAGTCACACAGCTATGAAGTAGTAAAGAGTATTAAGCAAAATAATAGGGTTTAATAGATGCTGTATAAACTCTCATTTTCTATTCTATTTGTTTATTTGGGTACATCAAGTCTTACTTGTGGCACATGGGATCCTCTTGAGGCATGCAGGATCTTTCCTTGCAGCTCACAGACTCTCTAGGTGGGGCACACAGCCTGCAAAGCACGCAGGCTCAGTAGACAGTGTACGGACTTAGTTGCCCTGCAGCCTGTGGGATCTTAGTTCCCTGACCAAGGATTGAACCCAAGTACCCTGCACTGGGGGCTTCCCAGGTGGCTCAGATGGTAAGGAATCCACCTGCAATGCAGGAGACCTAGGTTCTATCCCCGGGTCAGGAAGATTCTCTGGAGAAGGGAATGGCTACCCACTTCCTTGGCTGGAGTATTCTTGGCTGGAGAATTCTCTGGACAGAGGAGCCTGATGGACTACACTCTATGGGGTCGCAAAGAGTCAGACACAACTGAGAGACTAACACTTTCACTTTCTCCTGCATTAACCACTAGACCACCAGGGAAGTCCTGTGTAAACTTTAAAAAGGGGTTATCACATGTGTAGGGATACTACTGAAGCCAAAAATTCTGAGCATTGACAGGGAAAAGTATGAACTAAGATGTAGTCAAGTCCTCAGTCTGCAGTCCTGATGGAACAGGCTGAAGGAACATAGGAAAGTAAAAACTAAAATAAAAAACTTATCAGCAAGAACTTCAGGGTAGGACAGAATATTTGGAGAGTAACTTCATTTATAAAATCTTTTCTGAGTCCCTCTCTCCCCATCTTAACAATGACCCTTAGTGTGAAGATTATCACAACTGCTATTTTACAAATGAAGAAAACAAAAGTTCATGGGGACACATGACTTGCCAAGTATCTAACGAGGCACGAGGACTGACTCCAAATCCTGAGCCTTTTTAAAAAAAAAAAGTCTGGGCTCGCTATACAGCATGTGAGATCTTGGTTCCCCAACCAGGAACTGAACAAGCAACCCCTGTGTCGGAAGCACAGAGTCTTAGCCACTGAACCTCTAGGGAAATCGCCCTTTTAAAAAAATTTTTCTGAATGCTGAGCCTTTTGCAGTCCATCCCAGGAGAGCTAATTTTGAATCTGAGGGTATATTCCTGTTTCTCAGCTGGGTGTCTCAGCTCTGGTCCCATGGGAGCCTGCAGAGAATAGGGTGGATATGTCTTGCTTTGTGCAGAACGGTCCTGGTTTATAACTGTGTCCTAGTATAATTAATATTAATAACAGTGCCTTTTTTCACTCTCAAAAGAGTTCTTGTTTGAATGAAAAAAGAAAAAATTATAGAGACACCCTAAACCTGAGCAACACTTTCCTAGTGTCTGGATTTGCAAAACAGAGCAGTAAGTTTCTGCAAACTTGCTTCACACTGGGAACATTGCTGGAGAGCTGTTTCTGAGGGGTAAGAGACACAGTGGAGACTAAATTTAGGACAACACGTGGGGAGAAACTTTCTAGTTTATTCCTCCCACTCTCACTTCCAGCCCCACCTGACTGTAGATGTGATGGTTCTCTGAGTGGAAGATTCAGAAAGAAGAGAAATAAAAGAAGAGACGAAAAATCAGAACTGCCCATTTGCCCTTCCCTGGCTGCATGCCTGAATTCACTGGACATTTGGGAGTTCAGATGCTCACAGTAGATCACCTGCCTCCCTCTGTATTACTAAGGTGACCCAGATTCCTCCAACGTTCAGATCATTTTACACGTCATTCCCACCATCATTCTAAAAATCAACGACAACTTTTCCCAAACCTCTTTTCCACTATCCATCCCTTGCTCGAGTGAAGAGTGTTAAGACGACAAGAGAGTGAGCCTAGACAATTTTGAAGCCCCAGGACAACCACGGGGTGTCTCACCAGGCAGGTCACCCAACCAGAAGCCCAACCAGGTCACTCAGGCTCAGTATTTTCCTTAGGGACAAGCAGGAGTTAATATCAGTATCTTCTCATACAGTGTCTGCAGAAGACATTACAGAGTCCAAGTTCTCTGGTCCTGTGAACACAAAGACCATACCTCCTTACCTGTTTCTGGAGGAAGGCAGGGAGAAACCCATGCTTTTCTCCCTTGTTTCTTTGAAATACATTGGATCAAGACCAAAGTCTAGTCAAGCTGTGTTTAAAGAGCTATGTGTGTGCTAACTCATTTGTGTCCAACTCTTCATGACCCCGTGGACTGTAACCCACCAGGCTTCTCTGTCCATGGGATTCTCCAGACAAGAATACTGGAGTGGGTTACTATGCCCTTCTCCAGGGGATCTTTCTGACCCAGGGATTGAACCCACATCTCCTGCATTGGCAAGCATGTCCTTTACAACTAGGTTCTTTACATCTGGGAAGCCCTAAAGAGATACAGTGGTCTCTTAACTGTCAATTGTGTTATTGATGATTTTATCTTGCTTAAAGATTGATTCCTACTTTTTAATTTGATGGAAATCAAGATTTTTTGCTTAAAAAAATAGAGGTATAGTTGTGCAAGACTTTGGAATCAGGTATAGTTGTGCAAGACTTTGGAATCAGGTATAGTTGTGCAAGACTTTGGAATCAAGACTTTGGTCCAACTGGTAGCTATAGACCCTCAATGAGTTATTTTAAGTTCTCTTTGCCTCAGTCTCCTTGTCTACAAAGTGGAAGCAATGCTTACTTTATACAGAAGTTGTAAAAAATTAGATAATGTGATTATCGCAAAGAAGCAAAGGGAGCAAATATAGGTGCTGCCTGTAAAAAATCCCCCATGAGATCCTCTCTCTTGCTCTTTCCTTTCTTCTTCTCGAAATGCTCCAGGAAACCATGAAATTCTTTCATGTGACCTTCTGACTACATGGAACAGGAGTTCTACCATCTGCTCCACAGGCGCACGAAATTAAGTGTTCACTTGTATCAAACCACGGAGAGTTCTATTGTATATATCAGCTAGCTATTGTGTGAAACAAACCCCTCCTACACATTTAGTTCCCACTATGAACTGATTCATGTCCCTCAGAATTCTTATGTTGAAACCCTATTCCCTAACAGGATGGTGTTAGGTCATGAGGGTGGAACCCTAATAATGGCATTAATGCCCTTCTAAGAGACACCAGAAAGCTCTCTCTCTGCCATGTGAAGAGATAGCAAAAAGACGGCGGTCCACAAACCAGGAAGGGAATTGTGGGAAATGAGTTCCTGCTGTTTAAACCAGCCTGTCTATGGTACTTTGTCATAGAAGCCCAAATTGACTGAGACAGTGGCTTGAAACAACACCATTTGTGATATCTCACAAATGAACGAGTCATTTGTGACGTTTAGCTTACTCTGAATGGACTGGACTTGGTCTCAGTTGGGCTCACTCACTTATCTGAGGTCAAGAGCCATGCCAGCTGTGGGCTGGGTGGTCTGGAGTGGATTATGCCGGGATAATCCCACTTCCTTCCGTGTGGTCACTCTCACTCCAGCAGGGTAGCCCAGGCTGGTTCTCATGGCAGTGACAGGGCCCACCAGACAGCGGGGAAGCACACGTGGCCTGCTGATACCTAGGCATGGACCACCATCTCCTCTGCGGTATTCCACTGACCAAAGCAAGCCCCAAGGCCAGCCATATTCATATATTGAGGACTAGAGCCATCTCTTAATGGGAGGAGAAGCAAATCACATTGTGAGAGGTCATGAGTTGGGGCCAGTTTTACAATGAACCTACAGCATAGCAACTAGGGTCACCTTAACTAGTACTGTCACAAACAGATGGTGATGACAGAGCCAGAATTCAATTTCAGACCTAACATCAAAATCAGAGCCCTTTTTAGAATACCATAATACTACTTTAAGGAATACAAAAATGACTTTGATGAAACCAATAATAACATCCAAATCTACAAATGGATAGAAGACTGTCTCTTCTTCCTCCCCATTATCCAGAGCATCTTCAAGGATGCTGAAGAGGTGGAAGCAGCTCTATTTTGTTACTTTCCAGGATTAATTCTTCAGATGTGGAGTCACCTCCCTAATTAGTTCTAATTAGATGCATAGTTCATGTCAGGTCACAACAAACCCAAATGTGAATAATTTAAGAAGGATTCAAAGTCAGTGACAACAAAACCAGCTTCATGGCTCCCTGGGCGATGGCTAGCCTTCCTCCACATGGATTGCCAGGTAGCTAGCTGACTTTGAATACCAAACATGGGCTGATCTTAATAGAAAGAGGGCAACCATCATGCATTCAATGGCCTCAGGGAGGGACGGGGGGAAGGAGTTGTAATTTCCTTCACTTCTGGGAGTGCTTGGCCTACACTGACATTAAAAGTAGATTTCTCCACTTCTCCAGACTGGCAGACCTCTTTGGAAGTTTTGAGCATCCCTTGAAATTCCCTTCATTGCCCCTTTGAGAGAATCACCATCAGAGAGCATGTGACTTAAAAGGAACTGATTGGTCGTCTTGTCTAATTCTACCATATTAGAAGGGACAATTGAAGTCTCAAAAAAAGAAGGATATTTATCCGAAGCTGTAGAGCTAGTGAGCAGCAGAACCAAAGCTAGAACCTGTACAAAGCTATGATAGTTTAACAGAGGAAGTAGGATCTTTAGATTCAGTTTTAATTCCAGTCACAGCTCTACCAGGTATGCTGTGTGGCCTTAGGCAAATACCTGACCTCTCTGTGCCTTAGTTTGCCCATCTTTTAAAAAGGCATGGTGGGACTTCCCTGGTGGTCCTGTGGTTAAGAATCCACCTTACAATGGAGGGGACACGGGTTCGATCCCAGGATGTGGAAATAAAATCCCACGTGCCGCAGAACAAGGAAGCCCTCGCACCACAACTGACCTGCAAGCTGCAACGAAAGATCCTGAGAGCCGCTACTAAGATCCAAGGCAGCCAAATAAGTAAATAGATAAAAATAAAAAGGCATGGTTTACCTTCCTTGTAAGAGCATTATGGTATGGAAATGAGATGCCATATATAAAGTACTTACCAGACTTCCTGGCACATAGTAGATGCTCAACAGAAGATAACTATTATGCTAGTCACATAGCCGGTGTGGAAATGGAGGTGGTGGTAGGAAGTAGAAGCTATGGATATTTTCTAAGTAACAATGAACAGGAAATGACTTTTCCTGAAATTCATTCTTGAGATGTGTCTCTTTAATAGAATGTGAGCTCCACAGAGAGCAGAAACTTGGTCTATTTTATTCTCTGCTGTATTCCTAGAGCCTGGATGTAGAGGACAACATCCATTTGTTTAAAAGGTGGTTGGATTTATTTTAGGTCGGGAGTAATGGATTGTGCAAGTGTGGTTCTTTCCTTTCCGGGGGTAGGCTAGAAACTCAAAAGATGTCATCAGTAAGGCTTCCTCTCTCACCTTCATCAAATTAACACGTAAAGAAGACAGGAAGGAACTAATAAGGACCTACCATACAGCACAGGGAGCTCTACTCCATGCTCTGTAATGGCCTATGTGGGAAAAGAATCTAAGAAAGAGTGGATATATGGATATGGGGCTTCTCAGGTGGCTCAGTGGTAAAGAATCCACCTGCCAATGCAGGAGGTGCAGGAGATGTGGGTTCAATCCCTGGGTTGGGAAGATCCCTTGAAGAAGGAAATGGCAACCTAGTCTAGTATTCTTGCCTAGAGAATCCCATGGACAGAGCAGCCTGGAGGGCTACAGTTCATGGGGTCTCAAAGAGTTGGACACGACTGAACATACACGCGTGTATGTAGATTTAAACAGACTCACTTTGCTATACACCTGAAACTAACGCAACATACATCCACCTCACTCCAGTAAGAATATTTTAAAAAAGAAGTCAGGCAGGGTACCTCCCATCCTGAGCTTTATAGCCTCAGATCAGAGAGTCTTGGATAGGAACCCCAGTTCTGTCATCTGTGAGCATGTGATTTCAGGTGTGTTACTTATTTTCTTTGAGGTTCCATTTTCCATGTTTATAATGAGGATGATAAAAGTGCATCTTTCAAAGGTCTGATATGAGTAACACTGGGGAGCAGGAATACTTGTTTAGCTTAGAGCTTGACACCAGGTGGGGACATCCATCAGTAGAAGCTCAACACATAAAAATAAATACAGGACCATACCACAGTCTCCCTCTTGGTGGGAGGGGAGGCTAGCCCCTCCCAAGTCTATCTGCCCCAGTGTGTAGCCACATCATCACTGTGGTTATAGAGTATTTATAATCCAAGTACAGAAATGGGAAGAAAACTTAGCACGATGGGGACTGGTGCTGTGCCAGGCAGGTTCTAATGTGTTCCGTCCCACTCTGGGATTGTGGACCTAAGAAACCATGACACTGATGGTTCTTCCTCGTTTACATTGGCCACCAGGAGGCAAATAACTCAATTATGGCCCAATTTTAATGGCTAGTTGTAACTTCTATGTTTGCATATCTATGTTCTTTCTTTCAACCCTCTCTGTTGTTTTTTGGTTTTTTTTGTGGCCAAGCCATGCGGCATGTGGGATCTTAGTTCCCCAACCAGGAATTGAACCCTCATAGCATCAGCATGAAGTTGAGAGATACACATAGAGATGCATGATGAGCATAGAGCAAACATACAACAATCATCAGTGCGATTGTTAGTGATATTAGTTCTTTTGGAAAAATAATAACTCGGAATGCTTCTGGAGTCATGTTTTGGCAGGCTCAACCCATCAAAAGGTTCAAAAGGGAAAGGACTCCACTGCCTCATATATAAATGGAGGGTCACCTTTCAACATGCAGTCTGCTGGGGCTTCGGGCATCTCTTGGTCATTACAGGTGCCAACTGTGAATGTCGACACCAGTGACGTTTGCCCTTGGCTTCCTTCACAGAGTCACCGCCAAAGATTGCTGGTGACTGGTGGATATTCCTTCCTCTGCAGGACGTGTTAAATATTTGCAGCTGGTCAGCATTGGGTGGAAGACTTCAGTGGCTATATTTAACTTGTCCGTAGCAACACTAGCAGGATGAAGCCGCCCGTGACCTTGGCTATCCACTACCCTCGTGATTTTCTCCTGGTGAGCCTGCCACTTCTCTTTGCCCCCTGTGCACACACAAAGCAGAGGACAGGCAGGGGTTAGGAAGCATGGCTTTGCATCTGCATGTAGCCTGAGGGCTCCAGAATGGCCAAGCAGTAAAGGGCTCTGCCTGGAGACTGCTTTCATTGCACACACAGGGAGTCCGGGGCCCAGAGGAATGTGCTCAAGGTCACAAAGCTAGTTGATGGAGGAAGAGGACCCAGGACCTCTGGCTGGTGGCTGTTTTTCCTTCTGCTACCCCAACCTTTGTGAGACTCTGTTCAAATGGGCCCTTCAAGGCATTCTGCTTCCTCTTCATACCACTTCCCCAGTTTGCTCTGGGAAGATCATGCGGAACCAGTCACACTTCTTGGAGACAGAAAGAAAAGATATTCACCTTCACTCAAGAAAGCTTATGTTGGAGAAGAATTTGAAAAAAGAATGTTGCTGTTGTTCAGTCGCTCAGTCGTGTCCAAGATACTTGTATAACTGAATCATTTGCTATACACGTGAGACTAATGCAACATTATTAATCCACTATGCATGCATGCTAAGTGGCTTCAGTCCCTTCTGACTCTGTGTGAACCCCATGGACTGTAGCCCCCCAGGCTGCTCTGTCCACGGAATTCTCCAGGCAAGACTACTGCAGTGGGTTGCCATACCCTCCTCCAGGGGATCTTCCTGACCCAGGAATTGAACCCATGTCTCTTCTGTCTCCTGCATTGGCAGGCAGCTTCTTTACCACTAGCGCCACCTGGGAAGCCCCTTAATCAACTATACTCCCATACAAAATGAAAGAGAAAGAAAAGAAATAAAGCTTATGTTCCTCACCAGCTTCACAGTACAGCCCTCTTGCTATCAAAGCAATCCTCATGCTTGACCAGCAAAGGCCCCTGCAGCCTGGTCCCCACATCATGTGGCTGACCCAAGAGACTCTCAAGGCTGACCCAAGCCCCCACACCATGCCTTATACCACCTGCCTTGTGCCTCGTGTGCAAGGGTTCCCTATCAATACTAAGGGAACGACAATTGACCACACGTTTCCATACTTGCTGGCACCCCTGGCTGGGCCCCAGGGAATGAAGGCTGCAGGTCCCCGGGGCATGCTGTGGGCTTAGGCCCATTGGATACTCCCGTGGGACTTGCTTTCCTGGTGGCTGCCAAGAGGGTCAGGTAACACACCTGGCAGTATGGAAGAACCAACTCCCATTGGGTGACCTTTGATCATTAAGGGATGGGAGACAAGAAGGAGCAAGCTCCTTTCACCCCTGGATGGACTCTCCCAAGCTTAGCGACACACAGGGTCCAGTAGGGGAGAAAAGCCAAGCAGAAAACCAAGGTCTAACATGATAAAGGCTGGAGACAGAGACCAAAAACTCCCTGTAGAAGGCAGAGATCAAAGACCTTCAGCCGCAAACCCAGATATACAGCAGCAAAGGGAGTACGACCCACTTTAAGAACCACACTCTCAACAGAAAGCAGCTTTGTGCTTGGGCTTCTGAGACTTCACCAGTGGGACAACTTATAAGCAGGTGCGAAAGATCATGGGAGGAAAAGAAGTCGTATCCTTGGAGTCAAGTGCCTGTTCATCCAAAGCATGTTCATCCAGAGGGTTATATGGTTGCCATTGCTATGGTTGATCGCATTAACTAAGCAGATGAAAGTAATACATGAATAAACAAGAAGTCATCAAAAGGAAAGAAACCCTTCTCTTAAAGGCAAGGGATGATCCCAGAGACTGAACGAGACTAAAAACTATGACGAACCTAGACAGCATACTAAAAAGCAGAGACATCACTTTGCCGACAAAGGTCTGTAGTCAAAGCTACGGTTTTTCCAGTAGTCATGTTATGGATGTGAGAGTTAGACCATAAGGAAAGCTGAGCACCAAAGAATTGATGCTTGTCAACTGTGGTGTTGGAGAAGACTCCTGAGAGTCCCTTGGACTGCAAGGAGAGCAAACCAGTCAATCTTTAAGGAAATCAGTCCTAAATATTCATTGGAAGGACTCAGGCTGAAGCTGAAGCTTCAATACTTTGGCCACCTGTTGCAAAGACCTGACTCATTAGAAAAGATCCTGATGCTGGGAAAGGTTGAAGGCAGGAGGAGAAGGGGGTGACAGAGGATGAGATGGTTGGATGGCATCATTGACTCAATGATCATGAGTTTGAGCAAACTCCGGTTGATGGTGAAGGACAGGGAAGCCTGGCGTGCTGCAGTCCATGGGGTCACAAAGAGTCAGACATGACTAGATGACTGAACAACAACAAGTTATGATCTCTTTCTTATAGCTGCTCCAGGCCCTTCGTCAGCAGGCTCTCCCTTCCCAGTGATGAGATGGCCAAAAGCATCAACATCTTCTTCCAGGATCCCAGTGACATTTCAATGCATCTGTTTGGCTTCTATTGGTTCCCATGTGCATGCTGTCACTTCAGTTGTGTCTCACTCTTTGTGACCTCAGGGACTGTATCGCATCAGGCTCCTCTGTCCATGGGATTCTCCAGGCAAGAATACTGGAGTGGGTTGCCATGCCCTCCTCCGGGGGATCTTCTCCTGGCTCGCATACCTATTCCTAAACCTATTGGTATGGCCACCATGAGAGACATTTTCCTGGGGCCCAGAAAACACACAAACTAAAAGTGGATTTAGTTCCACAAACAAAAGCAACAATTTGAGGAGGAAACAGTAGATCTCCAAGCAAAACTCCGAGCTCCTTGCAGAAAGAAGAGGATATGGACAAAGAGCTGCATTGCATAAATGTCCGCTGTCCAAAAAGCAATATGCGAGGGTACTGTGTTAGTACCCTAGCACCTCAGCTTCCTGTGGACAAAAAGACAATTGCAATGAAATCCTTGCCGGGCTTTTTGTGCAGTTTGAAAGAAATCACATAAAAAGCATGGAACTGTGTCTGGCGGAGAGCAGGAATCAAGAATCACATGAAATCATTCCCTTTCTTTTATTAATAGATTTAGTTTCCTTTTTATGTTACAGAGATTTACTCCTCTTTCTCTGCAGAAACTTGTCAGAAATATCTTTATTAGGACACAAATGTGCCTTCTTCTGAGTAAAACAAATGTGCTGTCTCCTGCCAAGTTCAGAGGCACCCAAGGTTAGCAGTGTTCTTTAGCGCGCACCGTGAAGGAGGGCCAGTCTCCGAGGCTCGGGGAATTTTCCACAGGCCTTGAGGAGCCGTCCAAGTTATAAAAAGAATGTTCATGTTTAAAAATTAAATGTTTGGTTTAAATATTTAAATGTTCCATTTTTCCCCCTGCCTGGTTGTTAATTCAGTATTAAAACAGAAGAGGAGTTGATTTACAGCCTCTGACATTAGCCTCTAGGGCTTTCTGAGTAGACACTCTCAATTCCTTCTTCAGAGTCATAATCATCTTCATAGTCCATCATTTTCTGAGTACCTACCCCGTCCCAGCCATCAGGACGGAAGTCATTCACGGATTGACTATGTTTCCTTGGAAACTTAACTCTGCAAAGAGACTGGGATCCCATATTTTACAGGTAAGGAGGCTGAGGCTCAGAGAGGTTAAGTTAGTTTTTCAAGATGACCCAGTCAGCCTGTGACAGAAGAGGGATATAGGATATTAATCCAGGTCTCTGTGACCTTAAAATGGGTATCATTTCAACCAACAGTCTTAGGTCAGGAAATCAGACTCCAAACTTGCCATGATTTGGGACTGCCCCATCCTTGAGTCAGGAAGATCCCCTGGAGAAGGAAATGGCTACCACTCCAGTATTCTCACCTAGAGAATCCCATGGACAGAGAAGCCTGGCAGTCCATGGGGTCCCAAAGAGTCAGACACAACTGAGCAACTAGTACTTGTACTTCCAGGCTTCTCAGGTGGCTGCTGCTGCTAAGTCGCTTCAGTCATGTCTGACTCTGTGCGACCCCATAGACAGTAGCCCACCAGCTCCTCTGTCCATGGGATTCTCTAGGCAAGAATAGTGGAGTGGGTTGCCATTTCCTTCTCCGTCTCAGGTGGCACTAGTTGTAAAGAACCTGCCTGTCAATGCAGGAGACATAAGAGACACAGTCTGATCCCTGGTTCATGAAGATCCCCTGGAGGAGGGCATGGTGACCCACTCCAATATTCTTGCCTGGAGAATCCCATGGACAAAGGAGCCTGGTAGGCTATGGTCCATAGGGTAGCAAAGAGTCAAACACAGCTGAAGTGACTTAGCACACACATGCATCCTTGAAATACCCACTTTGACCTCCTTGCCAGTTGCTCTGAGGGATTCACAGAAATCTGATTAGAGTCCAACAAGGCACTTGCAAAGATGAAAGATTGCAAGATTAAAGCGAGTTCTTGTTATCAATCATTCTGGAGTAGCTCTTAAAGACACATCATCAGCAAAGTAATGAGATATTTATTGTTTCCCAGATTTACTGGCACTCTAATAAATGCCAGAATTGACATCCGTCAGTGTGGGAGGAGGATTCTGCAGAAAGATGAGTTTAAACATTCCTCTTCACATTTAGGAGGAAAACATGAGAGCAGGTTGTGGCTCATGGGATGTGCTGTTTCTGGTCAATCTGTGGGTCCTTGTCAGGAAGAAATTTCTGCCAACCTCAAGTTTTCAATGTCAAACCAGGAGGGAACCTGAGAGTTCTCTTCAACCAGCCATCTACTGTACAGCAAGTCAGCTGAGGACCAGACAAGGAAAGTCCCTTCCCCAAGGCCACACAGCAAGTCGGGGGTGAATGGTGAGCCCAACTCCGGACTTCTGGCTCCCTGGGCAGAACTATTTCAACTCTGCCAAATCTTCTGGAATATGAGCTGCTCAGTGCATACGCCTTAAACACCTTCTGTGTTTGGATGAATTTTTTGAACTGGTAGGTTTCTTCTAAGTCCTTCAAAGACAGAAGAAAATCTTTTCCAGTAAACACTGATTGACAAGAGGTTGGAAGTGGATTCTAACACAAGCCAAAGAGGAGGGGTTGGGAATGAGATGGCTTAGCAGAGTAAGAACAGAGCTAGTGATTCATCCCAGGAAAGAGCAGCCCAAGAACCACCCTGTGGAACTACAGCAGCCCAGGGGGTCTCAGCAGCCCCAGGAATGCAAAGAGGAAGCAGCTGGTTACCTTGTGGACTGACGGCCACGTACAGATGAAGGAGAGGCCACACCCGAAAGTCTTCCTCAACAGGCGGCTAAAGACGGTCGATTCCGCACAAATGTTCACACAAGAATATCCTAGACTCATGGATGGCATGGCCCTCATCTTGTATGCACACACACACACACCCCTACACACATACATACCCCATACATGTACATACACACATACACCACACATACACGCATATATACACCCCACACATACACACACACACACATGCCCATACATGTATACATACACACATACGTATACATTCACACACACCACACATACATACATACACACCATACACACATACATATACATATATATACACACACACACACACCTCACACCTCATACATACATCCCACATACACATACTCACACATACACACACACACCCCACACATACATATACACCATACACATGCCAAAAGGCTGGTGATGAGAAAATTATATTCGAGCCTCTAGAGCAGAATTTCTCAGTCTCAACACTCTCAACATCAGGGACCAGACCATTTCTACTGGGGGATCTGTCGTGGCCTTGCAGGGTGTAGAGCAGCCCCTGATCTCTGCCCGCTAGAAGCCTGCACTCCCACCCCTGCCAACTACAACAACCAAAAGTGGTTCTTTACCAGCTGAGCTACCAGGGAAGCCCAAGAATACTGGAGTGGGTAGCCAATCCCTTCTCCAGGGGATCTTCCTGACTCAGGAATCAAAGCAGGGTCTCCTGCATTGCAGGCAGATTCTTTACCAGCTGAGCCACCAGGGAGGCCCAAAAACTATCTCCAGGTGCTGCCAAAATACTCATTTCTGCTGAGAACTACTCATCTAATAGATGCCTGGTAACATTTCATGAGTTTGCTGCTGCTGCTGCTAAGTCGCTTCAGTCGTGTCTGACTCTGTGTGACCCCATAAACAGCAGCCCACCAGGCTCCTCCATCCCTGGGATTCTCCAGGCAAGAACATTGGAGTGGGTTGCCATTTCCTTCTCCAATGCATGAAAGTGAAAAGTGAAAGTGAAGTTGCTCAGTCATGTCCGACTCTTAGCGACCCCATGGACTGCAGCCCACCAGGCTCCTCTGTCCATGGGACTCTCCAGGCAAGAGTACTGAGTGGGGTGCCATTGCCTTCTCCTTCATGAGTTTAGCTTTAGGATTTTCTTCAATGTTGTTTCAGTGGCATCCTTTATTTGACTGGAATAGCACTCAATGTTTGGGCTTCCCAGATGGCTCAGTGAGAAATCAGGAGACCTGAGTTCAATCCCTGGCTCAGGAAGGTCCCCTGGAGAAGGAAATGGCAACTCACTCCAGTATTCTTGCCTAGGAAAGCCAATGGACAGAGGAGCCTGGAAGTCTACAGTCCATGGGGTCGCAAAGAGTTGGACACAACTTAGCAACTAAACAACAACAAGTACTCTGTGTTTATCTTCAGTTCCTCTAAAGAGGGAAGGTATATATTTTACAAATTATAAATCAAGTCACTCCCGTGGTGAACAGTGCTTCTGAGGAGTTCAGCAGTTTCTTCCTTCTGGTCATCACTGAGTCACATCCATCCACCCACAGCTGAAACACCTTATTTGAAAGCAAAACCAATGAACAGATTCAAAGATGTTCAGAGGCTGCTTTGAGAAATTCCATCCTGTCCACTAAGTGAGTGAAATAAGAGGCCAGTTCTCAGAATCTCCTGAGAAAGCCTTGTAAAGATACATATTTGTGAGTCCTACTCAAGGAATAAGGCCCTACAATCTGTGTTTAAAAAAGAAAAAAGAGAGAGAGAGATCTTTCCAGGACATTGTGATGATTAGAAAAGGGTGGGGATTACCTCTGAGTCGGAAATTTTTCTTCTTATTAAAAATCAAAATGGTTCTGTCCTTACTGTCCCCTGGGACTGCAGCAGAGGGTAACTTACTGGTGCATAGATTAATGTGGGCATTTTCTGCAATCATGCATGATACTCAGATTTAGTCACTCAAAGAACCACTTTATAAATACAACTTGAGAGCGAACTGTTATAAGTCCATATCTGAATAGCTACAGCTGGTCAGTTCCCACTAACAGAACTTAGCCTGGTCAACCATTTCTCCTAACACAACGAATTATCAGGCCCTAAACCAGCAGTCCCCAACCTTTTTGGCACAAGGGATCAGTTTCAAGAAAGATAATTTTTCCATGGACTGGGTGGGAGAGATGGTTTTGGGATGACTCAAGTGCATCACATTTTTTGTGCACTTTATTTCTATTATTATTACATCTGCTCTGCCTTAGATCATCAGGCATCAGACCCTAGAGGTTGGGGACCCCTGCCCTAAACAACAGAGAGGACGTGCAGCCCTAACCATCCCCTTACTCGGGTTATACTTAAAACTCTTCCAAACATGCCAGTCAGGTAGGGAGCACCAACCAGGAAATCAGGATAGTTTCCAATTTTCTCTAGTCCTTGCCCTGACACTCATGAGCCGTCTGATCTTGGTCAAGCCATTTCAATTCTCTGAGTCTCAATTTCCTTGTCTGGAAAATCAAATTAGATAACGATGGCTAAAACGAAACTTAAATGGATTATGTAACTTGCCCAAGGGTAGAGTTAGTTAGAAGCAGAACCAGGGTGGCCACCCAGGTCACCTGCCCATGTTACTCCCCCTCCAGATACTCAGTGTTGCCCCATCTCACTGCACTGGGCAACTTGCCTGGGCTACAGGCCTCTTGAGATTATTTCTTTAAAAGACTGAAGAGGGGCTTCCCTGGTGGCTCAAGAAGACACAGGTTCGATCCCTGTTCGGGAAAGATCCCACATGCCTTGGAAAAACTAAACGTGTGTGCCACAACTATTGAGCCTGTCCCCTACAGCCCATGCTCTGCAACAAAAGAAGCCACAACAATGAGAAGCCCATGCACTGCAAGTCGAGAGTAACCTCACGACTAGAGAAAAGCCCTTGCGGCAACAAAGACCCAGCACAACCAATAATAGATAAATAAAATTATGTTTAAAAAAAAAGACTGAGAAGAGCTTGAGCTATATCCATTGATGTGGTCACGGTAATTATCTCTTGCTGATCAGAAGCTCTTATAGCTGCATGTGGCTTTGAGTAACTTTGAGGACTTACGTTTTAACCCCCATCTGCCCTTAACTCAAGATGAGACCTTGAACACATCCCTTTTTTAGATATCTATTTTCTTCATCTGTTAAATGAATGGGTTTGACTACATGAACAATGAAGATGCAATATGGCCATGAGCTCTCGCTATTTTTGGCAGTGGCAGCAGATGCTGTTTGTTGCTCATCCAGAAGCTGCTCTCCCCAGGGTCTCTCTTGCTAATGGGCTCACATTTTTCCTGGGATGATCACATGGCAGGCCTTGGGGATGGCCCAGGAAGACTCCCAGGATGCTTTGCCAGATGCTCACTTTCCCAGAATCCCTTGCAGCTAGAGGTAGCCATGGAATCCAGTTTTGATGAAGGAAACATGAAGTCTGAGGAGGAGTTTCTGAGGAAGCTTCTGATTTCCTAGGGAAAGTGACAGAGAGGACAGCCTGCCCGCTCTGCCCTTCACCTTACATGGACATGGTCCCTGGAGCAGCTGTAGACATCTTGGGAAATCCAGAAGGGAACAAGCATGAAGGGAAGACTCAGGATGTCAGAGGTAAAAGATGACTGACCTTAATGGCTGACCTGCCTGACCAACCCCAGAGATGTCTCCTCAGGACCTCTTGCTAAACTAACATTATATGTCCTTTTGGTTGAAGCAACCGTTAGAAGGATTCTGTAAAGCTACACAAAAGCAAACATGTGTTTGCTTTGCCTTGGGCTGGAATCATATCCATGGATGTGGTCATGGTGATTATCGCCTGCTGATCAGAAGCTCTTATCAGTAGCTGCATGTGCCTTTGAGTACTAATAAATGGTGAAATGAATTGCTTCATAATAAATGCAGTTTATTTGGTAGACAGAAACCTTTCTAAATGTAGAGACCGTGAAGGAAGAAGAGAATGTTAAAGAGAAATCTTTGGTGGTGAAAGAGAAAAAGAAGGCCGCCATTACTCTGCCAGCTATTCTGTTTGTCATATGCATTTGTGTTTGAGCGCTTATTGTATGCCTAGCACTGTGCAAGGTGGCGGCACCAAAGAACAAGACAAGCAAAGCCTTACCCTAGTAAGGTTTAAGGACAGTGGCGTGACAGGCTATTCAAGAAGGGTTTGTTGTGAATATTAATAACACTTATACCTTCAAAATACACTTAGAAGTACGATAATCTGTGGAGACACTAGATTTAACAAAGGGGTATTTGCAAAGTGAAATAAAAATTCCATTTGATTACCAATTTAAAAAAAAAGGAATAAGAAGAAATTATAGATGAGATGTTAAGTTACAAAAGAGAAAGCAGGGTGTTGTATAGAAGCTCTAACAGCAGGAGTTGACTCATTGACAAGGTCAGGAAGGGCCTTGCTAAGGAAGCAACATTTCAGCAGACAGCTAGAAAGTAAATAAGTGTTAAGCTGGAGAGGAGAAGGGAATATAAAGTTCCAGAGAGAAGGAAGACTTTCACTGACTTCTTAGCACAATCCTGTGCCATAGTTGTCCCATGGCACAGTTGGTAAAGAATCTGACTGCCAATACAGGAAATGAAGGAGACACAGGGTCAGTCCCTAGGCTGGGAAGATCCCCTGGAGAGGACATGGCAACCCACACCAGTATTCTTGCCTGGGGAATTCCATGGACAGAGGAACCTGGCAGGCCACAGTCCATGGGGTCTCGAAGAGTCAAACGTGACTGAGTGACTAACACTTTTAGTTTCATGATATGTTCAAGGTCACTCAGCTAGGAGGTGGCAGAGTAGGAATTTGGGATTAGGGTTTCCAACTCAATCTAGAGCACTTTCTGCTGGAGGTGAATTGAAATACCTGGAAAAGCTTAGAAATGCTAAGCTAAGAAATGCCAAGGAGAATCCCACACTTGCTGGGCATGCTGGACTCCATGTGCTGGCCACTCTTAGCAGGCTGGCAACCTCAGTGGCCATTCAGAGACGTTTCCTTCCAGCCAGCTCGGCTGGCAGAACAGAGAATGTGAGCTCCCCAACCCCGTCTTTATTGTTCTGAGGCATTCAGCTCTTCTTCAATCTGCCGCTTTGAAATGCAAAGACATCTGCGGGTGTGTGCTGCCAAGATGGGCCCCCCACCCCTTCCACGGGCACCTTCTTCTTGGAACAACAGGCTTTTCTGCACGGAAGGCTGCCGGCACCACCTCAACTTGTTCCCAGTGTGCTTCCTGGCTTCTCACCTCCTCAGAGGGGAGCTACCACTTCAGTTTCCCAGATTCTGGCAGTATCTTCTCAGTCTCTGCCCCTGATCCAAGTCCAGACCAGGTGAGAGTCACACACGCACATACTTTAGACGTGTGAGGCTTGCAAGCCAAGATCTTGGCTAATGTGTACATCTCTGGTAGTAAATTACTTCCTCCTCTAAATGTAGTTCAGGATGATCAAAATATCTAAAGATCACCCGCAAAAACGCAGCAAGATACACCCTGACTCTTTAAAGCTTTCACCCAGAAGTGTCAGAGTCACTTTTGCACACTTTCATTGGTCAAAGCAAATCACATGATCACAAGCTCCTCCCTGCAGGAAGGGGCATCAGTTATGAATGATCAGTGCTGTATTCTATTACCTGATCCTTAAAAGGATCACCTGAGTGATCCCTTTAAGACGGCATGAAGAACATTTCAAAAGTCAGTTAAGTCCATTCTGTTATTGAAGTAAACTCACTATTGCATCCTGCAATAGTGAGAAAATTCTATTGGTTCCACTTTCAGAATGCATCTCCAATCTGCCCGCATCTCACCAGCCCATCAGACCCCAGGTTCAGGCCACCATTCTCCCTCCAGTGGACTCCTTGTCTCTTCCTGTATCTGCTCCCTACACTTTATTCTCCACGTTGCTTCAAAACACCAGATGGAGCGAGTCATTCTTCTGTAGCACAGCTCCCCATGGGCTCCGTCTCCCTCAGAGTGGAAGCTGCCGTCTGCAGAAGGGCCTGCTGGCCCCGCATGTCTGTCCCCGTGGCCTGCCTGGCCTCATCTCCTGACAACCTCCTCTGTCTCAACCCCCAGCCAGGCTGGCATCCTGGCCGACCTTGAACACTCCAGACGCGGCCCTGCCAGTGCCAGGGCCTCTGTATTCATCCATTTTTCTGTCCCATCTTCTCTGTACATGGTGTGCACACCTCCTCTCTGAGCCGTTGTACACATGCTGCCTTCTCTGTGGGGTGCAGGGGAGTGCCTGTCCCTCTTACTTAAAATTGAACCACTACCCCCAACCAGCCCCGCCCTGTACTCCGTGCCCTTTCTCTGCTTTATCTTTCTCCATCGCACTGACACCATCCAACACAGAATGTCTGTTGTGCAGTTTGTTTTCCTGTCTCTGCCCATTCAGACAAAAGCTCCAGGGGGACACCATTATTCGTCCTTTTTTTTGCTCACAGCTGTAAGAACAGTTACCATGGAACAGCTCCAGGCCCCCGGTTTGTGCGTGTGTACTAAGTCGCTTCAGTCGTGTCCAACTCTTTGCAACCCTATGGACTGTGGCCCACCAGGCTCCTCTGTCCATGGGATTCTCCAGGCAAGAATACTGGAGTGGGTTGCCATGCCCTCCTCCAGGGGATATTCCTGACCCAGGGATTTAATCATGTCTCTTATGCCTCCTACATTGGCAGATGGGCTCTTCACCACTAGCACCATTGCTGTCTAGTACATATTTGTTAAATAAAGGAATTCCATGACAACCTTAAGGCTTCCCAGGTGGCACCAGTGGTAAAGAACCTGCCTGCCAATGCAGGTTAGATGTAAGAGACACAGCTCGATCCCTGGGTTGGGAAGATCTCCTGGAGGAGGGCATGGCAACCCACTCCAGTATTCTTGCCTGGAGAATCCCAAGGACAGAGGAACCTGGCAGGCTGCAGTCCGTGGTGTCACAGAGTTGGACATGACTGAAGCAACTTAGCGCATAACAATCTTACGGCAATCACCTTAATCACAACCTTTTCTGAGCCTGAAAAGAAGAACACTGCCTTCTCTCCGACAATGGGAACCATGGGTGTTGGGGGGAAGGGGAGCTGGGTTCAAATCCTGGCTCTGGCACTCGCTGCCTGTGAGGATATGAGAAAGTTACCTACTACCTCTGAGCCACCATATCTCTGCAAAATGAAAGGTTATTTCTCAAGACTGTTTGGAGGAATCAATGAAATGATCCATGTGAAGCATGCAACACAGTGTCCAGCCCAGCATGCACACTTGAGAACTGGCAGCAGCTCTTCCTAATTATTGCATGACAATGCCTAGATGCCATAGGGCTGGCAGCTCGCTCACCAGCTCAGCCTTCACCCTGGTGAGTTGGTCTCACAGCCCTGGAAATTTAAGATTCACCTCAACAAAGTCACAAATCATCACACAACTTGGGTCTTCAGAGACTCTGACAACTATTCAAATTCACAAGGTGAAGTTTCAGACACCAAGGTTTCCTGAAACATTAAATAGCACCTGAAAAAGAAGCAACGTGGTGGAAAACGATGAGAAAGACTTGGATGAGACTTGGAGAAATAGAGAACTTCAACCAGCAGGGGCCATGCAGAATGTAAATACTTGAGCCAATGCACAAATTATCAAGAGTCCAGCGGATCTTGGACAAGTGAGGTTCACCAGGCCCACAGCCCTGAGAGTGAGCACCTCCTTAAATCGTGCTCCCTAAGTGCTCGGCTTGCCTCTGGTCCCAGCCCTACAGTTGGGTAAGCAAAGAATCACGGGTGAGATGTGCTTCTCACAGCGCTACCGGCATGATGATAAAATACAGAAGCTCTGGCTGGGACTTCCTTGGTGATCCAGTGACTAAGACTCCGCCCTCCCAATGCAAGAGTCCCGAGTTCTATCCCTGGTCAGGGAACTAGATCCCATATGCCACAACTAAGACCAGTGCAGCCAAATAAATAAAAATACAATTTAAAAAAAAAAGTATATGGAATTTCTTTCCGAGATGATGAAACTCTCCTGGAATTAAGTGGTGGTGATGGTTGTATGACTTTGTGAGTCTACTAAAAAAATCACTGAATTGTACCCTGAAAAGGGCAAATTTTGTGCTATAGGAATTATATCTCAATTTTAAACTTCATGTAATATGACTTTGCTTTAGGATTAATCTGTATATGTTGAAATACTTTCCAATATTAAAGAAGCTCACCAAAACCACCATGTGATTGCCACTGAAAAAGAAATATTTTTTTAAAAAAAAAGAAGCTCCAGCTCATCTCTTCTCTATGTTTTGTAGAAATCTGCACTGTTTTCAGGGTACAAGACTCCCAGGTTCCACTCCAGCTCACAGGTCTGAATCAGCATGACCATTCAGCTTCAGGTAGGTCACACTTGCACAACCTGTCCTCGGCCAGGGCAGACCAGACATGGCGAGACCCTCCACCCAGCTGCTGTCCTGGGTAGGTAATATCACAGACCGCATCCCTGGCACTCCTCTCCCACAGCAGTGGCATAGATTACACTGCAACCTGCCTCTTGCCCTCCAGTGAGCTGGCCTGGCACCCACGTGCCTGGCAAAGCTGTGACTATTCTGTCCTTGTACACTGGAGTTTTCAGAGGCACGATGAGGCCATCCAATCGGCATCCATGTCAGACGGGAGGCTCATAGGATTGTGCATGGGCTTTAAGGCCAGATGTCCCTGGATTAGTAGATGCCTCTGTTCTCACTAGCTCCAGGTTTGTAGATAAATCTGGAAGCCTCTGCTTCTTTATAAGGAAATACAGTGTTGAACACAGTTCAGGGATGTTATGAAGAACAGAAACAGGGGTATAAGAGCCTGGTACAGAGTGGACCATTGAAAAAAATGTAGCATTTTTATCACCTAAAATAGCTCTTGCTTCTGTACCTTCTTCATCAGGAACTTGGACTGTTGCAGTATCCACCAGGGGGAGCTCCCTGACAGTAGTCTTCCCCTTCCCGTCCTTCCTCCAGTGTCACCAAAGAGATGCTGCCTAATTACTTTACCATACTGTAGTGGGTTTTGCCATACATTCACATGAATCAGCCGTGGGTGTACATGTGTCCCTCATCCTGAACTCCCTCCCACCTCCCTCCCCATCCCATCCCTCAAGGTTGCCCCAGTGCCCCGGCTCTGAGCACCCTGTCTCATGCATTGAAGCTGGACTGGCGATCTATTTCAGATATGGTAATATACATGTTTCAATGCTATTCTCTCAAATCATCCCACCCTCGCCTTCTCCCACAGAGTCCAAAAGTCTGTTCTTTACATCTGTGTCTTTTTTGCTGTCTCGCATATAGGGTCATCATTACCATCTTTCTAAATTCCATATATATGTGTTATTATACTGTATTGGTGTTTTTCTTTCTGACTTACTTCACTCTGTATAATAGGCTCCAGTTTCACCCACCTCATTAGAACTGATTCAAATGCATTCTTTTTAATAGCTGAATAATTAAAATAAATTAATTAATTTACAAAAAAGAGAGAGATGTTACCTAAAACCTAGACACAATTATGCTACTTCTCTGCATGAATATCCACAAAAGAAAATAGAACTCACTGTGTAAGTGAATATGAAGAGGTGGACATTAACAGAGAATGTAGAGCCAAGGGAACCTGGTCTTCCAAATTCCTTACAAGGATTTGCCCTCATGGGCCATGCCAGAACTTGCCACAGTTCTGTCTCCTTCCATGGAGTATTTGATTCAACAAACATCCATTGAGCTCTCAGCCCCCAGGAGACACTGGACTAGGTGCCAAGAATACAGCCACCCCCCAGATAATCTGAAGTTTCACTTTCCATGGTTTTAGTTACATGAGGTCATAAAATATCAAATGGAAAATTCCAGAAGTAAACAATTCATAAGTTTTAAATTGCACTCCATTCTGAGTATCGTGATGAAATCTTGCACATTCCACTCCACCCCGCCTGGATCCCCATCCATCAGCATCATCTGCTCTCGATGTCCAACCATTGCCATCTTGCATGATCTGGGTCACCTAGAACAGATGACCTTCCCTCCAACACATGGTCAGAAGGTCATAGCAGCCTCGCCCTACATCACAGTACCTACGTCAGTCACCTCACTTCCACGACGTAGGCGTTTTGTCATCTCACATTATCATGAGAAGAAGAAGGGTAAACTAAAAAGAATGAAGGAATGCCATTTGCAGCAACATGGATGGGCCTAGAGATTGTCACACCGACTGAAGTAAGACAGATAAGAGATAGCCTATGACATCCCTTACATGTGGAATCTGAAAAGAAATGACACAAGGGAACTTCTTACAAAACAGAAAGAGTTTCACAGACTTTGAGAGCGACTTGTGGTTGCCAGGGGGAAGAATTAGGGGGAGGGATAATCAGGGAGTCTGGGACAGACATGTCCACGCTGCTCTATTTAAAATGGATAACCAGCAAGGACCTACTGTGTAGGCCAGGGAACTCCGCTCAGTGTTATGTGAGAGCCTGGATGGGAGGGGAGTTTGGGGAAGAGTGGATGCATGTGTATGGATGACCGAGTCCCCTCGCTGTTCAACTGAAACTATCACAACGCTGTTAATCAGCTATAGTCCAAGACAAAAATTAAAAGTTTAAAAATAAAAAAAAGAAGAGTGAGCAGAGTACTTATAAAATACTTTGAGAGACCATATTCACGTAAATTTTGTTACAGTATATACTGCTATAATTGTGCTCTTTTATGAATAGTGATTGCTAATCTCTCCCTGTGTCTAACATAAATTAAACTTTATCATAGGTGTGTATGTATAGGAAAAGCATAGTATTACATACAGGGTTCAGTGTTATCCCCGGTTTCAGGAATCCACGGAGGGTCTGGGAAGCATCTTCACAGATAAGGGGGAGGGCTACTGTACCGGAGTAAAGAGAGTAAATTTGCTGCCCCCCAAGTGTGAGAGTGTAGAGGTCCGCAGGTGAAAGTCAAGGCGTCCCGATGCATCCCAACTGTAACAGATGAGGAGATGGAGGGGGTCAGTCCACTGCGGGCACGCTCAGTTGTTCAGCTGCATCCGACTCTGCGACCCCATGAACTGTAGCCCACCAGGCTCCTCTGTCCATGGGATTCTCCAGGCAAGAATCCTGGAGCAGGTTGCCATTTCCTTCTTCAGGGGATCTTCCCTACCCAAGGATCAAACTCCAGTGTCTTGCATCTCCTTCACTGGCAGGAGGATTCTTCACCACTGCGCCACCTGGGAAGCCGTAGTCGATCCACTAGAGATGTTCAAAAAGCACATTCATGGGCGTGATGCTCCATGGTTGTAGGTAACATCAGCCCCCTCCTTGAGAAAACAAAAGATGCATCAGAAATGTGTCTTTCTCAAAGGAGAGACTCAGGTCTTAACTAAAAGGAACCTATGTGGCAAATCACCGAGATTCAAAGCACTTTGTTATTCAGTTGCTGAGCTGTAAAATATTTTAGGGCTTGCTGATAAGGAAGCAAGAAATGCTTTTGGCCATTTCTAAAGCTAAAGCAACAGGGAGCCCTGTTTCTATTTCAACACCTCGATCCGTGAAGGATGGATGAGCAGGTGTTCTTACACAGAGAGAACAGGGCAGTCAGCGGTTCTAAATCCCTAGGTTGCTAAGAAGCCTCCATCGTGTTTGCCAAAATCTCAACTCCTCAGCACCAGCCCCCAGAGAAAGACGCAGCAGGAATGGGTTGGGCTCAGGCTTTCGACTCCCAGCAAAGTCCCTAAGGCTTTCCGAGGCTTGGTACACAGGTCACACTTGGAGAATCTCTGGAGGATGGGCAGGGTGTAGCATGAGTGAAGGCAAGGACGTGGGGGTCACCCTGGTGTCTTCAAGAAATGGCAAGCATTCCTAATGGCAGACCAGGAAGGTAACGTTTCTGTGTGTGTGTGTGCTAAGCTGCTTCGGTCGTGTTGGACTCTTTGAGACCCCATGGACTGTCGCCTTCCAGGCTTCTCTGTCCATGGGGATTCTCCAGGCAAGAATAGTGGAGAGGGTGACCATTTCCTTCTCCAAGGGATCTTCCCGACCCAGAGATTGAACCTCAGTCTCTTATGTCTCCTGCTTTGGCAGGCAGGTTCTCTACCACTAGCATCACCTGGGAAGCCCCCTGGAGATCAACGCTGGATGGGGTGGGGATGGGAGGGAGGAGGGGACCCAGGGCATATGCACACCACTGATGAAAGCGGCCTGCCACGGAAGAGGATGGAAGGTACCTGCCAACTCCATGCTGAGCAGCATGCTTCCGTCTGTCCATTAACACCACGCACGCTGGACTTCTGCAGGCCTCTTTTAAAATTTCTATTTATTTATTATGTGTTTATTTTTGCCACCACTAGTTCTGATTTTTCACACACACCCCGCCCCCATCATTCATTCCGCAGAACAAAGACTGAGACCCTCATGCCCCCAGCCTTTCCTCCAGCATCCTATCTTTTTGCCTCCAGCCCCATCAGCCCCTTCTCAGGCAGGGTAGGGTTTCTCCTCCAGCCACGGGAGCCCCTCTCCCAGCAGAATTCTAATCCCTGATCCTGTGAGGTTTCTTGTTGGCTCTTCAGCACACACACTACCCACCCCCGACCCCCGCATTGTGACAGAAATGTATGTGGTTTCTTCTAAATCAAAAGCCTCTCTCCCTTCCAGCCCTCCACAGTCCTTTTTCCCTGGATCGATGGGATTAGAAGCGGCTGATTTAATTAGTCCAGTTGCAGCTTCGCTTTATTACTTTCTCATTTACAATGAAATAATGGGGAGCAAGCCAAAGGAATTTGTCATTATCTAAGGAACGGATGAGGCTGGGGAGGATGCCAATTTCTGGACTCAGCTGCAGCCCTTGGCTCCAGGCAGCAAGGGAAGTCGCTGCCTTTCCAAGAAAATCAGGATTTGTGACAGTTTGTGGAGTCCAGCAGGCCACTGGGACCAATAGCCTGGGACCTCCGTGTTTCCAATCATCACCCAAGGGACCGGAGTGGGAAACCTTCTGCCGCTTCCCATGTGATGATGGACAAGTCCCTGACCTCGCTGGCTGAACCGCCAACCCATCTCATTTCATCTGGAGGATTTCTACAGCCTGTCGCTGTAGGTGCCAACCGACAGGTGCCAGCCCAGCGATGTTGATTCCTCAGGTCTGAATGGGGCCTGGGAATCTGCCTCTTTAAACGATGCTCGGGTAACTCTGATGCATGCTGGAACTGAGGACTCCTCAACTGGACAGACATATACAGCCTCTGGTCCCAATGGACCACCCTGGCCTTATTGCTCACACGTACCCTCACATACGTCATATGTGTTGGCTGCAGAGAAATTCTCACCGGTGCCCAAATGCCCTATCTTTTCCCACCTCTATATTCTACACGTGCTTCCTGCCCCCCTCCCTCCCCCAGGGATTTCTTTTTCTTCTTCTACTTCTACTTCTTTCTCCAGCTGGCAAAGTCTTTCTCCCTATAAAAGGCCAACGAGTATTACCACCTCCACAAAGCTCACCCTGAATCTCAGACATAGAGCCTCTCACACTGGCCCCCTGGGCACACAGCCCATTCTGTACAAGCCTTCATCAGCGCACACACTGAATTACATGTACTTTTTGTCAAGACTTCTCCCCCAAACAGATAATGAAGTTGGTGGAATTATATTCTGTTTATCTCAGTATACTCAAACCCCAGATAAAAGTGTCTGACACTCAGCGAGTATTCAAACTGCCCACACTGCTGTATTTAAAATGAATAACCAACAAGGACCTCCTATACAGCACAGGGATCTCTGCTCAGTGTTATGTGGCAGCCTGGATGGGAGGGGAGTTTGGGGAAGAATGGATACATGTATACGTGTGGCTGAGTCCCTTCACTGTCCACCTGAAACTATCACAACATTGTTCATCAGCTATACTCATCATGGACTGCAGCCCACCAGGCTCCTCCATCCATGGGATTTTCCAGGCAAGAGTACTGGAGTGGGTTTCCATTGCCTTCTCCAAATACAAAATAAAAGGTTAAGAAATAATAAAACAAATTAAAAATAGATTTTTTAAAAAGAGTTTTAAAATTGTGTATACCTGATGAGAGAATCAATCAATCAATCAGTCCATAATCAATCAATTAATTTTAAGCCAAACTCATTGTCTATGAAGCCCCAGCTCTGAGCTTAAGAACGATAAAATGTACAGTTGTCTAAGTTATGTGATTTCAGAGAGATCAATAACCCACTCTCTGCCCCAAAATAGCTTCCCTCAAATCTCATTATGGTGCATGAAATTCTCACCATTAATTTATACTCATTTCATTCAGCAAATATTGATTGTGACAAGAACTGTGTGAGATAAACTTGAAATTACATCTGGACCCTGTCTAGCGCACCCATCTGAGAGAAG
The DNA here is from genome assembly GCF_032452875.1 of Bos javanicus. Classification (NCBI taxonomy): domain Eukaryota; kingdom Metazoa; phylum Chordata; class Mammalia; order Artiodactyla; family Bovidae; genus Bos; species Bos javanicus. Next base: position 6,750,017 of record NC_083881.1, read on the forward strand.
CATTGGAGGAGCTACTCTTTGTATGGCGGGAAACACTTACCTGTGGAAGGTTTTCAGGAAGAGTTTTCTGGCTCTTGGAGAATTGGTGGCCCTCCTCTCTGAAAGAAGGAAAAAGAATGGGAGGAGAAAGAGATGCAGTGGGTAGAAAGAGATAAGGAGTTCACTTGGGGCCATCTTGAACTGGGGAGTCTCGGGGAAGTGGCCAGTAGGTGATGGATACAAGCAGCTCACAGGAAAAGTGTCCCAATTACTGTGATTGCCACCCAGGCACAGGCAGGTCCAGAGCATGCCGTGGAGGTGATGACACAAGGAAAAGATGCAGTATAAGAAGGAAAAACAACCAAATAAAAGGAAAATTTCTTGGAGAGATAGGGCACCAGGCACCTGGCTGTTGTTGTTCAGTCACTAAGTCATGTCTGACTCTTTGCAATCCCATAAACTGTAACACACCAGGCCTCCCTGTCCCTCACGATCTCCCAGAGTTTGCTCAAATTCATGTTCATTGAGTCGGTGTTGCCATCCAACCATCTTATCCTCTGCCACCCTCTTCTCCTCCAGCCTTCAATCTCTCCCAACATCAGGGTCCTTTGCAACAAGTCGGTTCTTCTCATCAGGTGACCAAAGTATTGAAGCTTCAGTCTGGTGGCTCAAAGAATCTTTGGTGGTAAAGAATCGACCTGCCAATGCAAAAGACCCAGGTATGACCCCTGGGTTGGGAAGATCCCCTGGAGGAGGAAACGGCAATCCACTCCAGTATTCTTGCCTGGGAAATCCCACAGGCAGGGGAGCCTGGGGGGCTACAGTCCATGGGGTCACAAAAGAGTTGGATACAACTTAGCAACTAAACAACCTTATGTCTAACTAAGCTCTTACACATAATCTTCATCTTGCTCAACCATCATTTGTTGATAGAAAATAAATAAGTGAATAAATAAGTTCACTCTCTCCTCTCTCTCTTCTCTGTGTTGTAATATCACTATTTGTGTTGTAAATACCACTATTTCCATTTTCTTTTTATTTACTTATTTGTATTTATTTTTTAAACTAAAGTTGATATACAATGTTGTATTAGTTCCGGGTGTACAGCAAAGTTATTTTATTTTATATATATATATATATATATATATATATATATACACACACGCATATACATACATATATATTCTCAGAAGAAGGCAATGGCACCCCACTCCAGTACTGTTGCCCGGAAAATCCCATGGATGGAGAAGCCTGGTAGGCTGCAGTCCATGGGGTCGCCAAGAGTCAGACACAACTGAGCGACTTCACTTTCACTTTCCACTTTCATGCGTTGGAGAAGGAAATGGTAACCCACTCCAATGTTCTTGCCTGGAGAATCCCATGGATGGAGAAGCCTGGTAGGCTGCAGTCCATGGGGTCGCACAGAGTCGGACACAACTGAAGCGACTTAGCAGCAGCATATATATTCTTTATATCTGTATATATACATACATATATATATGTATGTATATTCTTTTACAGAGTCTTTTCTTGCTCAGGTTATTACAGAATACTGAGCACATTTCCCTGTATGGAAGGTCTTTATTATATTATTTCCATTTTCCTGGCAGGGAAACTAGAGTTTACGGAGCAAAATGACTTAACCAGGATTATACAATAGAGGCAGAGCTCCAATCAAACTTAGTTTTGTCTGATTTATCCCTTGATTCTTTATCACCTTCTTTTGTGTTAAGTAGATATTCTCTAACCTAATCTTTCTTAAAATCCAGCTTAGGGCTACATTACCTCCACGTGGAAACCTCCCCAACCCTGTCTTTAATTTAGCCCACAGTAAAAGTGGAAGTGTCAGTCGTTCAGTTGTGTCCAACTCTTTGCAGGTCATGTCCAATTCTTTGGAGCCCCATGGACTGTAGCTCACCAGGCTCCTCTGTCCATGGAATTCTCCAGGCAAGAATACTGGAGTGGGTTGCCATTTCCTTCTCCAGAATCTCTTATGCCCCTGCCCAAACTGGAAGCCATTTGCTAGGCTTGCCAAAGCAGAAACAACTCCAGGCCACCAGTTCCTCAAGGGCAGCAAGCTTGCTTTGGTCGTCACTACATCCTCGCATGGAGCCTGGCACAAAAAGGACTTCAATAAATGTTTGGGGTTTTTTTAGGGGTAAAGATTATAAGTAAACAGACAATTACAGTTTTGAGTTCTGAGTGCTAAGATGAAAAAAAAAAAACAAGGTACTGAAGGACCACAGGGAAAGATGGTTCCAATTCAGACTCAGGGTCAGGGCAGTCTACCTAGGGCTCATCAGATGACTAGGAGTTAGTCTGTGATGAAAGCAGAAATAATGTAATAGGAAGGTGGATCTACGTAAGGATTCCCAAAGTAGAGAGGAAGTGCTACCCCAGAAGACAATTTTAGACCACGTGGGAAGAATCTGTGTTTTTTATCTCAATGGTTATATATTTATTTTCATGTGAACTAGAAAAAATTATGCATATACTTGTGTCCAGTACATTAAACCCATGCTTTTGCACGTATTGCAGCTAAGTTGAAACTTACATTTAAGTAACAATCTTTAAAATAAATATTAACAAAATAGTGGTACAGATGGGGACTTTCTGGGTGGTCCAGTGGTTAGGAATCCGCCTGCCAATGCAGGAGACACCAGCTTGATCCCTGGTCTGGGAAGATTCCACGTGCCTTGGAGCGTCTAAGCCCATGTGCCACAACTATTGAAGCCCACACTCTAGAGCCTGTGCTGCATAAAAAGAGAAGCCAATGCAATGAGAAGCCTCTGCACGGCAACCAAAGAGGGGCCCCCACTTGCTGCAACTAGAGGAAGGCCTCACACAGCGTCAAAAACCCAGTGCAGCCAAAAGTAAATAAATTTTTTTTTAATTTTTAAAATAATGGTGTAGGTGGTATGTGAACATGGCAAAACTGTGAAGGCGATTCTTGAGCACCTGAAGTTGTGGAAGCACTGAGCAAAGGCAGGGAGGTGCGGACAGCGTGGGGCGAGTAAACGATACAGGCAGTTTAAACTGATGAGACTGTAAACCGCATGCAGGGACACCGCGGGGGCGGGTCTGGGAGGGACCACTTCAAACACTTGCCTTGGGACTTCGGAGGGCCAAGCACCAGGGAGAGGACCGAGTCGAGGAGGTGGTCAGGCTCCGGCCAAGCAAATGGGACACTCAGCCCCACACTTCAACAGTCTTAAGAGACGCCTGCCAGCTCAGTCAGAGATGTGAGCCAAGTTACACCTGCTGGGCTAATTCAGGGTAGCATCGTCTATGATGGCAGAAAATTACAAACTAGCTAAATGTGAGACAAAAGATTGAGTACAAAGCAGCAGATCCATGCATGAAGGGCGCAGCCGTCAAAGTCGTTTTTAAAATACACAATAACGTGGGAGAAACGTTCACACATAAAGTTAAGTGAAAGATCTAGATACAAATCTGTATATATGGCAGAATATATACATACATATTCATTATAGGAAAAAAATTGGAAGGATACATACACACACAAATGCGCACATATATATTATAAATATAACAGTGTTTAGAGTTGATGACAGGCTTGCAATTTTTTAGACTTTCAGATTCTCTAAAGTTTCTACCACAAACAGTATTTCACTTGTTTATTTTTCTTTCATTTCTTTGACTTATTTTTGTTGAGGAAAAAAAGCAATTTTTAAAGGAAAAAAAAGCAATTTTTAAAGGGAAAAAAAGACTTTTTCACCAAATGGTACTAAAAGAAAGGAAGAAAGCGTTTGGTCCCCAAATCGGAAGCCAAAGCAAAGTCTCTGAAAGCCAAGAAAGTAGTGATAAAGGGTGTCCACTCAAAAAAAAAAAAAAAAAAAAGGCCCACATTCCAACAGATAAGACCTAGCAGCTTGCAAGGTGGCCCAAGTCTAAAAGAGCACCACCAGGGGGAACAAACCCAGCCATTATTCTGTTATCAAACTCCCCTGATGATGGAGTTGGCCACGAACAAGATCAAAGACAACAGCATGCTCAAGTCTACTAAAGACATCCAAGCCAACAAGCACCAGATCAAACAAGCTGTGATGAAGCTAGATGACCTTGATGGGCCAAGGTCAACCTCTTTCTCTTGACTGGATCTGATGGAGTGAAGAGGAGGACATTTGATTGTCCCAGTCTACACCACTTGGGATGTTACCATCAAAACTGGGATCATCTAAGCTGGCTTTGTCACCTGCAAAGACAAAGAAGGAAAAAGAAGTCACGGGGGACAATTGCTGCCCCGTAATAATCTCCCCGGGAAAGAGAAAAAGGAGCGGATCTTGTGACTAATTTTAAAACTCAGAGGATGTGTTCAAATCCACTTTTATAGTCACTTCCCTTTTGTCTCCTGCCAGCTAGTAGAAGGCACTGAGCTTTTGTTCCTTAAGCCTGGGCTTAGCCTCATCTTTAGCAGTGTGCCAGACTCTCTTCTGCCTCAAAACTGGTGCCGTGGAAGAGGAGGGTTTCTGGTTAGGCCCCAGTGTTTGTCCTGCACAAATGAACTTTCCTGGGAGGGGGTGGGGACAGAGAGAAAATAAGAATACAATGTAAAGGAAAAAACTATTTATACTCCAGCTAATTATTTCAATCTGATCCTACTTTGGCAATGGACTAAAATGGAGCTAAGGCTTGTTTTTGTGTTTTTTTAATGCTGTCCTTTTTCTCTTCATTCATTATCTGGATCATAGAATCTCATGGTTGGGAGATGCCCACAAGTTCATTGGGCTCAGTCCTTTCACTTTGCATAGAGGAAATAGAGGCTCAATGCTGGGTTGACTCAGGATTCAGTAGTATAATACAATGACAAGAATGAGGAGGAACAGCTGGGATGTAGTGAAAAATAGGATACGGTTTGAAATTAAGCAGAATTCCGATCTTTATTAGCCATGTAAGTGTCAATAAATGTCTATCACCACTGAGACTCAACTCTGCAAATATAAATGGGGATAAAATTACACACTTGAGTGAATGTCTGGAAAACTGCATGCTGGGCCTACTACTGGATCTCAAAACTGGCCACACATCCTCCAAAGCACGTGGCACGTACGTCACACATCACTGAATGCTGAGCGTGAGCTTGGGAGTGGCTCTCACCATCCTTCTGTTACAGACTAAGAAGCCAAGACTGCAAAGCTAGAAAGGGGCAGAGTCAATATTCACACACAATTCACAAAATCAGGTAACAGGAGCTGGTGAAAGTGAAAGTGTTAGTCACTCGGTCGTGTCTGACTCTTTGGCGACCCCATGGACTGTAGCCCACCAGGCTCCTCTGTCCGTAGGATTCTCCAGGAAAGAATACCGGAGTGAGTTGCTGTTTCCTTCTCCAGGGGATCTTCTGACCCTAGGGATCAATACTGTGTCTCTTGCATTGGCAGGTTGATTCTTTACCACTGAGCCACCAGGGAAGCCATAAAACAGGGACTGATGTTCAAATAAGGGCAACACAGTACTGACCCGTGTGTCTCAGCCACATACTGACAAGTTTAAATGGGAAATTCAAGGTTCTCTAGTCCAGGAGTCACAAACTCAAATGCCTATAGGTGCTGGGCAGACAATATAATAAGTGAAACAAATTTAGAGTCAGACAATAGGGAGAAGTGGGGATTGCAGTGAACAAAGACACTCATTGAGAGAACGGCTACATTTCAGCTTTGTGTAGAAATGTGGACTCTGGAATTCTAGATTTCTCCCATTACCAATGGAAGGCAGAAATTTCACTAAAAAAATTTTTTTTTGAAATATAGTTGATTTACAATGTTGTGTTTTTAGGCGTACAGTACAGTGATTCAGTTACACACACACACACACACACACACACACACATGTGTTTCCACTCTTTTGTAGATTGTTTTCCCATATAGGTCATCACAGAGTATTGAGTACAGCTCCTTGTGCTGTACAGTAGGTTTTTGTTAGTTATTTACATATAGCAGTGTGTATATGGGGCTTCCCTGGTAGCTCAGCTGATAAAGAATCCGCCTGCAATGGGGGATCCCTGGGTTAGGAAGATCCCCTGGAGGAGGACATGGCAGCCCACTCCAGTATTCTTGCCTGGAGAATCCCATGGACAGAGGAACCTGGAGGGCTACAGTCCACAGGGTTGCAAAGAGTCAGACACGACTGAGCGACTAAGCACAGCACAGAACAGTGTGTATATGTTAATCCCAGTCTCCCAATTTATCCCTCCTTTCCCCTGCTGTTATCCATAAGATTGTCTACATCTGTAATTCTATTTCTGTTTTGTAATAAATTTATTTGTACCATTTTTTTCGATTTCACGTATAAGTGGTATCATATGATATTTGTCCTTCTCTGACTCATGTCACTCAGTGTGACCATCTCTAGGACCATCCATGTTGCTGCAAACGGCGTTATTTCTTTCTTCTTTATGGTTGAGTAATATTCTGCTGTATATATGTGTTACCACATCTTTATCCGCCCCTCTGTCAATGCACACTTAGACTGCTTCATGTCCTGGCTATTGTGAATAGTGCTGAGTGAACACTGGAGTGCTCGTAAAAAGCCTATTCTGAGTTTTAAATTCTGGAAATTAACTTGGATTATTTTAGAGACCATATAGACCAAGCAGATATTTCTGAGGGCTAGATTTTTCCCTTAGGCCAATGGTTCACGACCCTTGAATCTAACCCATCTCCCTCCCATCCCAGCCAAGGACCCTGAGCTTTATGAGGTGAATGCAGTGGCCCATCACCACCAGGGCCGGAATCCCCGTGTCCTGTGACCCAGTTCGGGACTCCTCCACTGCCCTTTGCTGCTTCTCCTTTCATTGCCTGGAATGGACTGGAAAAGGAAGATACAAATTCAACACAGCAGCAGCAAAACTCAGATCATTCAGCCTCCACTCTGGCCGGGTGATTTGGCCAGAGAACAAGACAGAAAAGAGATGATTTGCTTTCTGACCATAAGATAAGCAACGGGAGGAAAGAAACCCTGGACTCATGTCAAGGTTCATAGCGACTTCATTCTCTTTCAGACACTGATGTATCTGCATATTCATAAAGTCTCAATCATTATTCTAATAATGCCCACCCTTGCTGCTCTGTTTCCTCAGGTGTTACCTCTTACCTGTTGAGCAGAGAATATCCCCAAAGGGCTGCCCTTCTTTCTCCCCCAGAAAGACACGCTGTTGCCAAGATAACCAGCTTCGAAAGTCAGAACCACAGAGAGTAAAAGGCCTCAGGTTACACAGAAACAATCATGCCCCAGACCCTAACTGGATTATTAGCGGTCCAAAATTCAGCTTTAAGCAATTATCTACTCCGCACCCATGAAAAAATAAAGCACAGTCATTTCTTAACTGTCCTTCGTAACAAATGAGAGGAATAGATTCTTCTTGCCTTGTGTGAGACAGTTTCTATTAATGAGGCAGAAAACAAATTCTTGGAGGAAAAAAAATTGCATACATCCACACAACCCGCTGGTGACTTTTCTTCGATTATTAAAAGGTTTTCTAAAAAACTGAAGAAAGCCAGTAATTTAAATCTCTATACATAGCCCAGTTATTTCTGTATCAAGGCTTGCAAAGGATCTGATAACCCTTTTCGAATTTCCCAAATGATTTCTTGTCTCCTGTGAATCACCAGACCTTCAGTTCAAGACAGCGTGGATGGGTAGATTTCAGACCGGCCATGTGCCAGCCCCTGTGTGGGCTCCAGACTTGAGCAGGGCTAACTGATAAGACCTCAAGGAGCCACCTGAGGGCATCCCAGATGGTGCTAGTGGTAAAAAATCTGCCTGCCAATGCAGGAGATGCAAGAGACTCCGGTTCAATCCCTGGGTCAGGAGGATCGCCTGGAGTAGGAAATGGCAACCTGCCCCAGTATTCTTGCCTGGGAAATTCCATGAACAAGGGAGCCTGGCAGGCTACAGTCAATGGGGCAGCACACAGTTGGACACCGCTGAGCGTGCACATACATACATATACAAGTAGCTGTGTCCTCTGAACTTAGAGTCAAGGGGTAGAGAAGCTGACACCAAACCAGCTCTTTATAGGAAAATACAACACGTATGAGTCTGAACATCTATACCAAGCTCTGTGGAAGCAGAGGACTGAGCAACTAGCAGCACCTGGGAAACCACGGAAGGCTGCACAGAAGAGGTGGCATTTACGGGCGTCGAAGGATGAGCAGGAGTTTCCCAAAGAGGCAAGGTAGTAGGTTGTCATTATGAGCAAAGAAGGCAAGTAAAGTATGGTTATACTTACAAAAATCCTCTGGGGATGGGGGTGGGCCTGTGTAATTGATGACAGGCCCTCTGATGCACAGGGTGAGCTGCAGCACCTATGAATTTCTGCAAAGTGTTTTCAATTCATTATTTCATCTGAACCTTAAAAATATCCCAAAGCCCTTGAAGTCAGGTCTTGGAAAGAGCCAAGCACTTGGGTGAGTACTCTGCGTTTATCATTTAATTTAATTTTCCTATCAGAACTTTACAGAGGGTATCCTTCCTATCCCCAACTTGCCAACCAGAGTCCAATCAGAAGGCTATTAGTTACCTAACCTGGGTCATAAAGCAGGAGAGACAGGATTTAGTCCAAGGCATGCACCTGCCACCCATGTGAGGTGGGTGGTTAATAACTAACCACAAAAGTCCAGGCAATACAAGGCAACTTTTGAATCAGGGGCTAGATCTGGATCTCTGGCGTTCTGGCTTTCCCAACTCCAGTGTGGCCCAAGATGACCAGTTTCCAACAAACTCGTGCAGCCTACTATCTATGGAGAGCAGGCATTTAGGCAAACAGGTGTCAGATAGCACCAGTGGCTGTGATGTTTCACATCACTGGCTTCCCCTCTCCTGCACACAGGCTGGGAATTGCACATCCACCTGCACAGCAGCACTGGTGGAAATTCCCCTCGTCAGCATAGGAGAGACGCCTTCACACACGAACTGATAAAGTCTCCCTGAGACGTTTTAATTTAATTATTTATTCCCCACCTTGGCTTCATCCTCCCCCGCCACACACACACCACCACCACCACCACCCATCTCTAAATCTCTAAAAAGTGAAACGTGAGCCAACTCAGAAGCAGAGAATGGATTTGAATCCCAACTTTGCTTTTTATTACCATCCTGGGAGTGGAGATCCCCTAGCTGTAAATGGGATTTATCCATTCAATGCATATTTACTGGGGACCGGTAATGCACCAGACACATGGAATTCATGGTCAGCAAAATGAACTTCCTGCCTCATAGAATCTACAATCTAGCAGGAAGGAAAAGCAATGAAATCAACCATTACGATCAATTTGATAAGCATTCAGTCAGAGGAAGCAGGATTCTGAGAACCAGGAGGGTGGTAGTTCAATTCTCATCCAGATGATTGAAAGCAGACCCCCGTCCAGTGCCTGGGAGCATTTGGAAGGAGCCTGCTCAGAATCAGGAGGCCATGGAAAGAGAAGAGGCTTTAGATTCAGACAAGATCAGGTGCCACCGTTCACAGGACACACTTTTCCTCACCTGTAAACTGGGTCTAGGGCATCCCTGGTGGTCCAGTGGTTAAGAATCCACCTGCCAGTGCAGGAGACAGGAGTTTGATCCCTGGTTGGGGAACTAAGATCCCACATGCCACAGAGCGCTCTGCAACTGCTGAGCCCCTGTGCTCCAGAGCCCAAGACTAAAGGTCCCAAGAGCCACAACTAAGAGCTGATGTAGCAAAATAAAAAACTAAATATTTTTAAATAGGTCTATTAGCAAGATCTACCTCTCACATTTGTTTCCTTTTTTTTTTTGAGAACTAAATGAGATAACGTCTGTTCTAGATCTGACATAGTAGGCCTTCTACCTGTTGTCATTCCTGTCTTCTGGGCCCATGCAGGCAGATGACAGCACCCGCCTTGCACTGCAAGGCCTGAGCTGGGAGAGACATCAGGTCACACACCATCACTGAGTCACTCTTTCAATCAGTCCCTTGTTTGCATAGGAAACCCAACAATGTACATGAAGCAGGATGAGGACCAAAGAGGCCTGAATGAAAATATGGAAGAAATTTGTTTCCAGCCACAACCAGGGGACTGACTTCCCAGGGGGTCCTGGGCCTCTCTGATCAATTTTATTTTCACCTAACAGGACAGTAGTATCCACACCAAACATCCTGTGGTAATTAATGGTATAAAGATCAGAATCTGGTGAAACAGTAAATGGCAAGCAGTGGAAAGCCAGAACTGATGAATGCGCTTATAACTGTCATGATTCTTATTGTTCAGAAGCTAGACCATGTTCTTAAATGGGGTTTATCATAAATCATGATCTCGATGTGCCCACTTGCCTTACCACAGACAAAATAGAAAGGTCATGGTCATCATAAACAGAAAGGCTGAGATTAGAATCCCATCTCAGTCACTTGCAGCTGGGGATGTAAATTAACCTCTCTGAACCTCCATGACTTCTTCTCCAAAATGGGGATGAGCAATGCCTTCCCCACAGCATAGTGTTGTTCTGAGGAGGAAAAGAGCTGATGGCAAGTGCCTGAAGCCTCACAGGAACTCCACTGATGTGCGAATCCAGGTGAGCGATGTTAGCTCCCCAGCTTCTTCATGATCCCATATCGCCAAGTGACCCCACATAGTCAATCCTTTCCTGATCCCAAAATCACTCTTATCTCCAGAGAACTTGCTCTCTGAGATTGTGCCAGGAAAAGATTTTCCTTCTTTTGTCTCAGCCCAGTCCCTCAACCCACAACTTCAGGTCCTACCTGTCCAAACGTGTTCCCCATCCCCCTCCTCCCATTCCAGCAAGGCAGCAACACTCTCTGAAAAGTCCCTCTCTCTGCCGAACCAGCCTCAGAGGGTCTTTCCTTCCACCTTTTTCTAAATGCCTCCATCACAGCTCAGTCCTACCTGTTGCTAATGACAGAACCCACTTCTAGCCCCTCAGCCCAATTCCTAGGTGTTTGTACCTCCAAACCGCTCCTTTATGTCTCACCTCTTGATCCTAGCCATGATGCTCGAATTCCTTATGGCTGCAGGAAAGCACAGGCCTGCCCTGACCACTGCCCACACACAGCCATCAGGGCTGCGGTCCTGTTTCCCTGCGAGGAGAGTTCTGACAACTCCCGCGTGTCATCTGGGACCCTGCTCCTTCACCAAATGTCTTCCACTTGCAACCTAAGCTTGCTGATTGTTGTGCTTCTAATTACTTCACATCTAGCACACTAAGGATTTGCCTCAATTTCCCTTTGAGAGGTCACCAGAAATGTTCATCTGAACCCTGAAACCATCCTGTCTGTGGAAGATTCCGTGGGGCTAGGAGGCTGACAAGGAAACAGTTCCTCCTATCCAGAGCTGCTGGCAGCTCTGAAATCAAGAGCCAATTCAGAGGTCAGCAGAGACTGGACCAGAACTCTGGGGTCCAGAGGAGAGTTGGCCTGTCTGAGCGCGGTAGGCAGGGCCAGGAGTAGGTATCAGAAGCCATCTCGTTGGTCTAAAACTCAGCGGTTCGGGCTGGGAACTCAGGAGCCAATTGCCGGGAGCAAGAGGCCAGACATCTAAGTGGCCAACTGGGTCTGAACCAGCCTGCTGCCCACGTGCCTGCCTTGGTGTAGTTCCACAGAAAGAAGCTTCATTTATGAGGTCAGACCCGGTGGTTGCTTCCCAAGACTCTTTCTCCTCAAATGCCACGCTGCTTGATGTCACACCCACCACACTTTCCACTTGAAGCTCTACCCTCTTTGCATCCTCCCAGCTCTCAACTTCTCCCGGTTCAGTTTCCATGTCCTCTCTCTCCTCTTATCTCAGGGCTTCCCTGGTGACTCAGTTGGTAAAGAATTTTCCTGCCATGCAGGAGACCCAGGTTTGATCCCTGGGTCAGGAAGATCCCCTGGAGAAGGAAATGGCAACCCACGCCAGTATTCTTGCCTGGAAAATGCCCTGGCAGAGGACAGAGGAGGCTGGCAGGCTACAATCCATGGGATCACAAGAGTCAGACATGAGTCAGCAACTAAACCACTACCTCTTCTTTCTCTATAGCCCCTATTGTTTATAAAATCACCAGGCTAGTAAGCAGAACTGGGACACAGTCTCCCAATACCCAATGGCTTTACTTGCTCTGAATCTGTCGTAGCAGAGACAACAGGCAGCTGAGAAATGAAGACCGTTTACTGTTTCAAAATTCATCAAGCACTTACTGTGGGGCTGGATCTATGCCGGGTTGGGGTGGAGGGGTGTAATTCTAAGGCCCTCAAGGAGTTTCAGATGAGAAGGTGGCTGAATGGTGGGCATTTCGTACCAGAGACAAGGCTCTCCACCCTCTCTGATCTGGAGTCATTTTTAGACGAGCTAGAAGGCATCACTCCAAGGTCCTGACAAGTATGTGGTTACCCGGTAATTGTCCTCACGTGCATTTGCACCAGAAGCTGGACTTTTCTACAGCTGCTGCCTGCTGTATCTGCAAAAACCATCAGCCTCACCATCAATCCCCAAGCTTGTATGGTCTCTGAATTATTTAATGCTACATTCCAAGAGGCTGTGAATAATGGAATGGGGTGTAAATAATCTTATCTTCGTCTCTACATGCAGAGGTTGTGAAGGGGCACCTAAAGAGGTACTATTCTGCCGGAATCTTACAACACCTGTGCGTGATTAAAAACCAAACCAAATGCCCCCTAAGATAACGGCTGTTCCCTAGCGGGGGAAAGAAACGAGCAAGTGTCTCATCATATTTCATAGAGAGAGAGAAGCAATTATATATCAGGCTTCAGGTTCAAGTGCACTGGGATAATTACAGCACTGCTTTGGAGTTGTATGGAGGCTGACAGATCACCCGGTTCTTCCCGCCTTACAGGGGCAGGCAGGGTGCCTTTCCTAATTGATAGACGAGGACACTGATCCCCATGGAAGTCCCCTGGCTCACAAATAGAGTTACAAGGAGGAAGAAGCAAGCCCGGGGCTTGGGTCTTCTGTCTTCCTTTGCAGCAGTCTCTTTGCCGCCTTCCCACTTGCTTATCAGGGCATCAGCCAAATGTGCCTTGTCAGGTGTGATCATGTCACCCACCCACATGTCAGGCTCATCTTCACGTCAAGTGGATTTTTGTGAGTTCATGGGAAGAGATCCCTATGATTTTCAAGCACCGCACTGAGTGTCAGACACTTGCCCTGTCTACTCAGCTTAATAAGCCACTAAAGTCAAGGAAGGAGAAAGATGAAGACATGAAGGGGAGGCAGGGCTTTGTCAATGACCCCCACCCCCCTATCCCCAGCACTAGGGTGTGAGAGCAACAAGCTTTGGACCAAGAATCAAGAAATCTAGAAACCAGTTCTGATTCTGCCTCTACCAGTGGTATCATCTTGGAGAAGTCTTATCACTGTGAATATCCAATTTCTTTCTCAATAAAATGAGATAAACAGCAGTTGAGATCCACAAGTTTGCAAAGCGACCAAAATGGGAACTGTGTACAGTGGTGGAAGTGTTATCCCCTATGACTGCATTTGCCTCAGATTCTAAGGATGATGCAGGAAGGTAAATACTCATCAGTATTTGGGGTAATTTGGGAGAATTTTCGATCTTTCTAGAGGTAAGGGACCAAAAAAAGGCAGAAATATGACTCCCGCAAGCCTAGTTCTCAGGAATAGTCCATGTTAACCAAATGATTGTAACCACCCCGCATCCTCACCCACTTTCAGAATCTCCATCATAGAAACCTACCTCCCTGGACAAGGATGGAGGAGAATATGGTCAGAAATGATAGAAGCAATAAACACTCCACCGCAGTCTTCACCCTCATTTCAGAAGTGTTTATCCTCAAAGGCCTTTCTTCTCTTAGGAACTCGAAATTTCTTGCGACACCTATTGCCTAACCATGGGACCCTAAAAGACCACTGAGGCACAAAGGCATCTCAATGCACACCTCAGGTCGACCCTTGTATCCATCTTAACTGGACACCTGACCTCCAAAATCACGTGGACATCAACTAGGAGGGAGGTGAACTAAGGAAAGCAGCTTATTATAAACAGGCTTCATTTCAAAAAATATAGGAAAATCCAGGATGACAGAGAGCTGAAACATCACCTAATTGGGAGAACAATTGGGAAGAACTATTAACCAGAATAGATTCACTTCCAGACACCCCGCTGCTTAAGTGTCAAGACCAGAATAACTTCCCCAAGTCTGATCGATGACTCCACTTCTTTCCCAACACCGTGAAAGAGCGTCGAGTTCGGATGATAAAAGATTATACAAAAGACGAGGCTTGTTCTACCTGCTCTCATCCTTCCTCCTCTTCTCTTCCCAGCTTTATTGTGCACTGAATTCTGATTATCTTTCTGATACTTCTGTGAGCATCCTGAAGGGAGAAAACTGTACCTCATTTTTCTTTATTTACTCAATAATTTGCTGAACGTCTCCACACAGGTGGTCCACAGACATCTTTAAATCAAAATGTCTAACAGTGAGTTCCTTATCTGCCCCTCAGATTTCTCCTTCCTTCTACTACTCTGCCTCAACGGATGGCACTGCGAACACCTTCATCACCAGGCAAGGAGGAGCTCCCCTGGACCCCAAAAGTCCTTTGCGTGCTACACCCACCAGCCCTAAATCTGATTAGGTTTTACCTTGATCTTCAATTAACTATCTGATATTTGTCAGATTATTTATATGTGCCATATATTTTTCTACATAGCTCCAGGAAAATCAGGGTAGACAAAATGAACATAAAACCTGTCCTCATGGGTTCAAATCCAGCCACTTCCTTTGGGCAAATTATTTTTGATTTATTCTTATCTTCTGCCTGAGTCAGGGCCCTCATCTGAAAAATGAAGATAAAAATAGTTTCTATTTCTGGATGGAAGGATGGATGGATGAATGAAAAACTGGTATATACATTTGGTGGGATATTGTTCATCCTTAAAAAGGAAGGAAATCCTGTCTTGTGCTACAACATGGGTGAATTTTGAATTATAGCAAGTGAAACAAGTCAAATAAAAAGGACAAATACTGTTGATTCCACTTTGACAAGGTTTCTAAAGGAGTCAAACCCATAGACTCAGACGTTAGAATGGTGGTTGCCAGGGACTGGGGGAAGAGGGCTCTGAGAAGTCATAATTTAACAGGTAGAGTTGCAGTGTTGCAAGATGAAAAAGTTCTAGAGCATCACTATGCAACCACGTGAATATATGTAAGACTGCTGCACTGTACACTCTAAAATGGTTTAGATGATAAGGTGTGTGTTACGTCTTTTTCACCTCAATTAAAAATTTTTTAATCAACCTACATCCTTCACTACAAGTTCCCATTTACCTACTGTCTCTCATGTCACCCGCCATGAGCCATGACCTCCTTAAAGGCAGGAATTGAATCTTATTCACCTTCATGACCCTAATATCTGGCACAATGCCCAGTGCGTAGTTGGTGATACTACACACACACACACACACACACACGTGCACACACACACACATGGGCTTCCCTGGTGCCTCAGACGGTAAAGAATCTACCTGCAAAGCAGGAGATCTGGTTCAGTCCCTGGGTCAGAAAGATCTCCTGGAGAAGGGAATGGTTACCCACTCCAGTGTTGTTGCCTGAAGAATTCCATGGACAGAGGAGCCTGGCGGGCTACAGTCCATGGGGTCACAAAGAGATATGACTGAGTGACTAACATTTTCATTTTTCCATTTAATCATATATATGTTAGATATATTTATATACATATATATATATGTATAATTAGAGAGAGGCAGTTTCCCAGTCTAGAAAAATGATACCAATATGAGTAGTGCAGGAAAGACTCCACCAACATATCCCCCCAGGGAAGTATATCCACTTATAATTTTATTCCATTAATAAGAGGATGTGGGGGGGCTTGTTTAAACCCTTTTCTTTAAAAACAGAACACAACTGGGAGTGTTTGGAGTTCCCACAGGAAGAGACGGCTCCCCTGCTCCAGGCTCCCTCAGGGAGCTGGTGCAGAAAGTCTGCTGCTGTTTGAGCTGCCTTCTCTTCTGAGCTGTCAGCTCAACTGCTTCTGAGGAGCCCTCGGAGAGGTGGGAGGAAGAGGAGGTGGCTTTGCCGGTGTTGAAATCAAGAAAAGGAAGTCTTAATTAGCCGGAGATGGGGCCAGTGCCACCACCTCAGGGAAGGCGCAGGAGAGAGATGGGTGGAGGTGAGGAAGGAGGAGGAAGGTCCACGCAAACATGGCATCGAGACACCAGCCCAAGGATGCTGGTGGGGGAAGAGAGAGACCCAGCGTCTCACTCCCAGCTCCCCCAGCACCACCCCAGGTCAGGGCCTCTCCTTGCCTGAAGCCACAGGTGGAGCCAACCCCACCCACCCTCACTCCCAGCTGGGAGGTTGGGCTTCACTACGCTGCCATTCTGGCTTTGCGTTGAGGCTCCACCGCTTGCCAGCTGCATGACCCAAAGCTAGCCAATGAACCTCGCAGAAACTCAGTTTCCCGTCTAAAACTGGAAATGGCAACCCCAGCCTCAAAGCGTTGTTGAAATAATTAAACAGAGTTAAATGTGCACAAAGTTGCGAGGAGATAAAATGATTTCAAAACATGAGTTCCACATCTCCCTGGCCACTTTCCAAACACGGCAGCCACCTGAACCCAGAGGAAGATGCACTGAAGGAAAACAAGGATAACTTGGATTATACAACTTGGAGGTGAGTAAAACCACAGTGTGTAAAGTGTTAGTCACCATTCTGACAATTGAGGAAAACAAAATGAAACCAACAAATATCACATGGAGGCAAATCACAGTGGCCAGAAGCCCTGCGAGTCCGTGCTAGCCTGCGGACGGGCACGGCAGTGTGGAGGCCGAAACGCATAGTATCCCCTCTGACCCTCAGACTGTATGCGTTTTTCAATATTGCCTCCATCAGACTAATGAGGACACTGAGGCTCTGCTCTCACAATGGCTTCCTCAAAGAACCCCAGCTAGGGCTAAAGAAGATTGGAAACCCACTCCAACTTCCCAGAAGCACTTCCTCTCTCTACCATTCCTCCACAGGTTCTCTCATGCGCATTCCAGATCATCCAGTCCCTCACCCCGTGTGTTCCCCTCATCACAGAGACATCTCACACCCTCTCCTGGTCTCTCATCATTTCTAAATGATAAGAACTCCGGTTGCACAAAGCGCAGACTTGACTCAAACAGGAGGAACAGAAAGGACATCCATTGACCCCTACGCCTGGGATGCGCCCGGGGGTGCTCAGGCTTTCGGGATAACTGGGTCCAGTGCCCTGTGCGTAGCGCCAGTCAGGAGAAAAATGCAAGGTGTCACCAGCTCCTACCAGGCCCTTCTTTTCCAGCCTCACTGCCTTCACCCCCAAAGCTTGTACTCCTCAAACCTTCCCTCCTAGACAAAAGGATCCACAGAGCACCCTCTCCGATCACAGGTGGAGCACCACACCTCTGAGCACTGCCTCAAAGAAGGTGGGACACAGATCTGTGTCCTGTCTGTCCCGAGCCCCCCTTGCGTTTGAGGTGCCATCTCAACCCTTCCTCACAGCAGCACCCCAACGTGTCCACATATGATGCCCAGTGTCTGGGACAAAGAGAGTTAAGAGAAGCTGAGCAACTAGCTCAAAGTCACCTGGCCTGCGTGGCAGCACCGGGCTTCAGGCTGGGTCTAGTCCCCTGGGTGGCTCCTCACGCAGGGGCCGACAAGGTGGCATGTGACACCTGACTCTGCCTTGTCATGTGTGAGTCCTGTGCTTTTCGAGTGAATCCTGTGCTGTGCTGTGTGTGTGTGTGTGTGCTCAGTCATGTCCAGCTCTTTGCGACCCCATGGATTGTAGCCCACCAGATTCCTCTGTTATGGAATTCTTCAGGCAAGAATATTGGAGTAAGTTGCCATTTCCTACTTCAGTTTCATGGGCTGAAACCCAGTAAAAGAATAAGCGTCTTTAAAAAATAATTTTGCATTATAACACTTGCTGAACTGCTTAAAGAAATTAAATTCACAAATCAATTTTTGTTTTAGCATGAAGGTAATCTTGTCAATACTCAGATCTTCTAGGTTCTCCCTTTCTTTCAATAAATTGAAAGGAGAGGCTGAGAGCAGTGAATTCGCCTTGAGCTGGGCTTACCTGCCCCTCTACGAGGCTTCCCCCTGCCCCATGGACCATCAGCCCGGATCTCAGGGCACTCAGCTCAGCACAAATCCTCAGGCTCCCAGCACAGAATCTTCTGCATCCCTGATGGGGCAGTCAGCTTCCTGTCTCTCCCTCTGTGCTTTCCCAGTCTCAGCATCTCCACTTTCTCCATCCATTTTCCCCTCCCCCTGCCTCTCTGCATCTCCTCCCTGTGCATACACATAAACTCACTTTATGCTTTATATCAAAGCCAGTTTCTTTCAAAGTGGGAAGAAAAACTGTCCTGAGAAAACTAGATATATTTTCGCCAATATTGCCAGGTGGTGGTAGCTTCCCCCAAAGCCCTTAATATCCCTGTTCTCCTCTGTGTCTCCAGGGAATCGTCCCTGAAGCGCAAAGGCATCTGTTCACATAGGCACCGAGGCCCCTATTCTTCCTCTGGGGCTTTCCTGATCTGTTCTGCCTGCCCCTGGGGGTCCTGAACCTCCAAGAGACCTTGGGCAGGAGCCCCAAGAGTGCCCAGCAGATGCTTAGCACAGCCCCTCCTGTCCTTCCCTGTGCTTTCCTGCTCAGGCCGAGCTCCCTCAGCCAGAGCTCTGCCTGTTGGTAATACCTCAGCCCAGGACAGCCAGCGGAGGTAGGGAGGCAAGGTGGGCAGGGGGAGGCAAGGTGGGCAGGGGGTGTCCTGCACTGACTGCAGGGCTATCACTGTAAAGATCAGCTGGTTGTGAGGGTCCTCTGTCTATTGCAACAGATGATGCGCACATCAGGCCGACCCTGGGTACACCCCTGGGAATGCCCATCTCAGCACTCAGCAGCCTTCTGAGGATGGAGTGGACTTAACAGACAACACACGACGGGCTCTGAGTGGCAGGCCATCTGTCACACGGTCCCACTGAGGCTCTCTCTGTTTTCCCCTAAACGACAACTTTTCCCGCTCTGATTTCACCTAAGAGCATGTCAGATGCAGACAAGAATAGGAGACCCTTGGGGATGGCAGCCTTCTCTGGCTAATCAGTCCTCTGATGGCTGTCCAGCAGAGCACAGACACGAGTCCCACAATGTCATGGAAAGAGCTTCAAGTGAGACTGAACTTCAATTCCGGCCCCATCACTTCTAGACATGTGACCTTGGGCCAGTTACTTGGTTTCTACATCCTGGCAGGGAACAAGTAGCCACTCAGAATGAGAACTGGTGGTGGAGTTTAGCAGAGAACTATTCAGAAAGGAAGGGCAGGATTTGAGAAAAGCTAACGGACCAATAACAGGAAGCAACCCTGAGCAGCCCAAAGTCTGATGAGTGGAAGGAAAGAGCCTCTGCATGGACAGGAGTTGCAGCCTTCGGTAGAGGGATGCAGCCTTCAATAGAGGGATGCAGCCTTCAGTAGAGGGATGCAGCCTTCAGGAGAGGGATGCAGCCGACTGCAGCAAAAACAATAGAAGCTTCCTCTCTTCCCACCTCCCACTGCCCTGTGCCTCCTCACCAACACACCCAACCAGAAGCCAAAAGGCAAGGGACCCATGGAACCAGTCCAGCCTGTTCAGTCCCAGGAGAAGAGGGAACACACCCAGAACACGTTAAGCCACAGTAACAAAATCTACAAAATGGAAGCAGTAATAACCGTAGGATTATCGAGACAATGCAACAAAATAATAGCCTCTGGAACACAGGAGCTGTTCTACATCTCTTTTCACCACTACCCTGTGCTTGCTTGCTGCTACTGCTACTAAGTCGCTTCAGTCATGTCCGACTCTGTGCGACCCCAGAGATGGCAGCCCACCAGGCTCCTCTGTCCCTGGGATTCTCCAGGCAAGAATACTGAAGTGGGTTGCCATTTCCTTCTCCAATGCATGAAAGTGAAAAGTGAAAGTGAAGTCACTCAGTTGTGCCTGACTCTTAGCGACCCCATGGACTGCGTTTGAGTCTCCCCCAAATCAGGACTAGAGAAGGAAATGGCAACCTCTCCAGTGTTCTTGCCTGGAGAATCCCATGGACACAGGAGCCTGGCAGGCTACAGTCCATGGGTTGGCAAGGAGTCAGACACGATTGAGCAACTAAACAGCAAATCAGGATACATCCCTTCACCCAGAAGCTCCCCCAGAAACAGTCAGCAGCATCACAGGATGTCCTCTATTTAGAAAACAGGGACACCCAAAGTTTAAACATCATTTTACACAGCTCTTAATCTGATTTAATGCTCACAGCAGCCCAGGCAGGTACACGTGTTTGTCCTCACTTTATAGATGAGGAACTGTGACTCAGATTAATCACTTTGCCCGGGTACATGTGCAGAAGCAGAAACAAGAGAGCCATGACTCCAACATTCTTCCCCACCATCTAGGTCTGTGTTTCTTTACATTTATTCAACATTTTGCACCTCACACCTATAAGGGGAGTAAAGCGTGTATCTCCTTCTCAATTTTCTGACCCACCCAGAGGAGACCAGGGTCTGTCTGTGTGGCCCGACTCTGCAGATCTCTTCTGAGTGCACTTTTTGTTTTCAGCTCCAAAACTGAAAGTTTTCACAAGAGAGAAGGAAGCTCTGGAGGCTGAGGGGGTGTACAGAGATGCTTCTCCAAATCTGGAGGAGAGAAATCAGAGAACGCTTTCTGAAAGATATATTATCTGGGTTGAGGCTGAAAGAATCCATGGGCCTTATCCGCAGAGAAGGGAAGAAAAAATATTTTCCAGATCAGTGGTCAGCAAAAGCTGGTCTTATCGCAAGACTGCCAGTCGTCCAGCGTGACTGGTGCTGAGAACTGGGTGACCTGACCACAGAGGGCACCAGGTGGGGGCCGGTCACCCTCCCCACCCCCTCCTCACATCCATGCTATCTCTTGTCCGGCAGGCAGGCAACATGAAGCTCTGCCGGCAGCAAAAGTCGGCCCTGTGTCCTGTTGCAGACTGACCCACATGCAAGGACCCCCAGGGCCATCACGTCCCTCCTCCATCAGGCCCTCCAAAGTGACTCCCTGCCCCCGGCACTGACACAGCCTGGTGCCAATTACAGGGTAAAAGCGACTCCTCACCACGGAGCTTTCAGATCGGTGCTATTATCCTTACGTAACATTTATATTTCCTTTTGTCCTCTGCAGCCTCAGGACTTCCGGCTCCTGATTAGTCATGGAATGTGACTTCTGCTGCAAGGAAAAAGGGTCTGGATGGCTTTATTCTGCTCCCTCTCAGGTCCTTTTGTTAAGCTGTCCCCTGTTCCCCACCCCACACCCCCGAGATGGCTGACACCCCATGACAAATTGAGAAGAAGAGAGCAGCCAACTATATGTGCTAATGTATAAGCCTGTGCCCATTTATTACAGGGCAAGAGAAAATCAACACAGGCTGTCAGGAAGAAATGGACTTGATGTTTAGAGGAGGGAGGGAAGAGGAAAGGAAAGAAGGAGGGAAGGAAAGGAAGGAGAGGAAGAAGAGAAGGAAGGAAAAACACCAGAGGGGGCAAATATACTCAGAGAAGTCAAGTGCAGTATGAGATGAGGTCAAAGGTAGGATTAGGGGATTGGAGGGAGATTTCCCTGGCAGTCCAGTGGCTAAGACACTTAGCTCCCAATGCATGGGGGCCAGGTTCAATCCCTGGTCAAGGAACTAGATCCCACACGCCACAACTAAGTGTCTGAATGCCACAACCAAAGATCCAGCATTCTTCAGCTGCAAAAAAGATCCTGCAAGCTGCAGCTAAGACCTGGTACAGCCAAAAAAATAAATATTAAAAAATAAAATGAACTCCTTTGCCTACAAAAAAAGAAAAAAAAACTAGATGGGGCCAGCTCACATAACAACTTGCTAGGCATGGCAAATAGTTTAAATTTAAATGCAAGCGGGAATTTTTGAAGGTCCTTGGGTAGATAAGTGATGAGATCTGATTTACAATTTTCAAAGAACACTCAGTGTTCTATATAAAGACAAAATTCTAAGAAGCAATACAGGTAGCACAGAGAACAGTTAGGAGACTGTTACTAATGCTAAAGGAAGAAATGGTGGAGTTGGGGGCACTCAGAGCAGCAAGGGAGATGGAGAGAGGTGAACAGATCCAGAGTCTCTCTTAAGAAGAGCCCCCACAAGGCTCACTTATGGGCTGAATGTTCGGGTGAAATGCTTAGATGAATTAAAGATGGTTCCCAGGCTTGAGTTTGAACCACTGGGGAAAAAGTGGTGACATTTACCAAGATGGTGAACAGTAAGGGAGGAACAACTTTGGCGGTAAGGTGAGAAAATTAAGCCTTTTTTTTTTTTTTTTTTAATGTATTGAGATACCCATTAGTCACCTAAGTGGAAATGTCAAGTTAGCAGGATATATGAGTCTGCAGCTTTAGGGTGTTAGTGCTGGAGTTGGAATTGGAAAATTGGAAGTCATTATCATGAAGAAGGTATTTAAAGCCACGGAAGTGGCTGAGGTCACCTAAGGAGAGTGTGCAGGTAAAGAAGAAAAGGGGACCCACAGCTGATCCAACATTTGGACCCAGAGCAGCAGAGAAGACTTTGTGAAGACAGGCTGGGAGGCGGGAGTGGGCGCTGGAGAGAGCGGTGGGAGAAAAGCCA
This sequence comes from Bos javanicus, assembly GCF_032452875.1. Taxonomy (NCBI): domain Eukaryota; kingdom Metazoa; phylum Chordata; class Mammalia; order Artiodactyla; family Bovidae; genus Bos; species Bos javanicus. Next base: position 6,772,624 of record NC_083881.1, read on the forward strand.
AAACCAGCTGGCAAAACTTTGGCTTCAAGAAGCCAAAGGGACCGGCCACGTGACTGGAAAATAGACTTGATGACATGGAAGAGGCCCTGGAACTCACCAGCTTGGAAGTTGATGATGACCTGACAAAGCAGTGGCTGTAGTGGAGTGGCTGGGGGTCATATTCAGCCCAAATGGTAGTAGCAGAAATCAGAGTGGGTGATGATGAGGTCAATGGACATTGAAGACAAGACCCTATGATGAGAGCAGAGGCAAATACCTGAAGCTACTGGGTCCATGGTAAAGGTGGGAGATTTTAGAGCATAAATCATCCCAGTAGAAGATGAACCTGTAATGAAGACCACAAGTGTGAGTTCCCTTTGATGGAAGCAGGAAGCATCGTCCATTGAAATAGGAAATGAAGAAAGTATAGAAGCGGACGCAGCAAGGATTCCCAACCTAACTGCTTCTAACTGATGCCATTTGGGTGCTGGGTCACCTCATGGGCATTCTAGAAGGATGGGCAGTGGTGGCCAGACAGCATGATCTTCTTCTTTTTTTCTTTTGGTGTTCCGGCATTGATCTTTATTAGCAGCATAGCTTAGGTTCTCCATCTTTAAGATAAGGCTTAGATAGGATCCATCTAGTTCTAATACGCTGACTCTGAAAAACTTCACAAAATACACATTTATCAAGTAAAAGGTGTCTTGAGTATTCTTTGGCGAGAGATGTACTTGCTTATACAAAAACTGTTTTTCACCTCTGGGTAACTATGAATATAACGTATCTTTTTTTATATATAATATACCGCATCTTTGCATTATCATCCTAGCAATGTCCATGTCTTGAATGCATTTATGGCACTGTAGACTTCTGTGTGGACCTACATACAAAGGAATGAAAAGGAGAGGGTGGGATGAATTAAGAGAATAGCACTGACATACATACATTACCGTGTGTAAAACAGAGAGCTGGTGGGAAGCTGTCGTAACACAGGGAGCTCAGCTCAGTGCTCTGTGATGACCTAGAGGGGTGGGATGGGGGGAGGAAAGTCCAAGAGGGAGGAGAATGTATATATGCATACTACTGATTCACTTCTTTGTACAGCAGAAACTAACACAATTTTGTAAAGCAATCATGCTCCAATAATAAAATAAATCCATGAATAAGAGTAAGTCTGTGAGGTTCCCAACCAGTGCCAGCATGTGTGACCTTCCCTGCCCTCTGGATGCTCAATCCCCCCTACTCTTTCTCTCTTACAGCCTCCAAGGTAGACACTCGGGGCGGGTTCTTGCACATTCATTAATGTATAAAACAGATGGAGGTGGAAAGTAGAGAATTAAAAACAAATAAAAACCCAGAAATGCTGTCTTTGCAATCAGACCTGGGCTCGTGTCCCAGGTCTGAACCTGACTTTCTCTTTGACCTGTAGCACACTCCTCGCCTGGCCTCCAGACTGTGTCAGTTCACCTGTTAAAGCTAATAGTTGGACTAGATCTGTGGTTTTCAAATCTTTCTTTTCAAATTAGTAGGACTTCTTTGACAAAATCTGATTTGAGGTATAAAAGAGATAAAGGGGGGCTGGTCTGATTAAAATGTTGAAGGCATCCTGCACCACATAGCTCCGCCACCCCCAGGTCCCCAAGGTAGGTGGCTTGGTAGTCCCAGGGCCAATGACTCCAAGGTACACAGCCTGAGAGGCTGGTCCGGACTCCGACTGCGTGTGTCTCCTTGGCGCCTCCTGATGGAGATGCCCAGCAGGTGCAGCCCCATATGGGCCCCTGGCTTCCTGGTCCTGGAGCTCACCTGGGCCCCAAGGCCTCTCTGGCTGGAATGCTGCTCTGTTGGTGATCTTGATGGATGATGACAGCAATTAGCAGAGAGAGAGATTTCCCTGTAGAAAGATGGGAACATTCATTAAGCACTTCATGCCAGGAGGCAGAACACAGCCCCAAATTCATTACTATTTAGGGCCAGCAAGCCATCCCAATCTCACTGAAAGGTGAAAGGGAAACCCAAACTTCATAAATAAGGGGCTACGAGGACCATCTAAATCTTGGCTTGCAGTGAAGTGGAGTTTCCATCTCTCTAATTTGCCGTCTTATTCCCTGGGCATGTCAGGGCTGATACGAGGCTGGGCCGGGGTGGAGGTAGGGGGGTGGTTATTAAATCAAGCACCTGTCAGGTGGAAGCTGGTTTCACAGTCACTGATGTGGCCAAACCAGCCATGGGTGAATATCCAACAGGAACCCCAGCTGTGAGGCTTCCAAATAGGCTGCCCCCTCTGGTACCCTAAAAGTTTGGGGTCGTTTAACAAAGCACATTAGGGCTCTTAGCATACCAAAATGCTGCCACTTTGCTTTTGTCTTTCATCTCTCATTCCCGCTTACATGGGTGGTTTTGAGTTCATCCATGGATACACGCTGAGCACTCTCTATGCAGGAGTCTGTGCATCAGACGCTCGGGACCTAGAGCTAACTATTCCTGTCTAAATGGTCCCTGCTTGCAATCCCCTCAGTCTACCGGGGGGCGTCCTGTTAACTGTCCCCATGCACCCACCCCGTGTTCCCTTCATCTCTCTACCTAAGGATGTGCTCTGGCCAAGAGGAAGTCTAGACGTGCCAGGGACTCAGTGTCCAGGAGTTATCAAGGACCAACCAGGGAGGGAGACAGCAGATGAAGACCCCAGTCTCCTTGATCTGCAGAGAGACGGTTCTGGGGTGTGTCTGAAACCATCTCTCAGAGGTCCCCAGTGAAAACACTTTTTGTGACTTTCCTTCCTCCCCAGGGCCCTTCCCACTCCCATGCCAGTGCTTCCTGGGACCACGGACCACATCCCTAATAAATTAACTGCACCTAAAGTCTTATCTTTGAGGGGCGCTTACCATGTAGTAAGAGGTTACATGTGATAAAAACAAGCTCCTCATTTCACACTGGAAGAGAAAGAGTAAGATGCTTTGAGATGTTCACTTTATCTCCATGTCTGTAGGAGAAGCTTCCCAAAGGCTGAGATGATGCCTGTCTTCTGTTCCTTTAGTGTTATTGGGACACCAGATACAATGCTGGGTACACGATCAAAGCCAAAGAGATGCACACTGAGTTGAATTGAATAGTAAATGCTGTGAGCTTCTCCCCCAGCCTTGATGGGTGCAGCAGGGCTGTTTCCCAGCGTGCTGCTCCACCCAGACACGAGAACCTAAATTCCATTCATCCTCCCTTTCCGGAATGCAGGGAAATGAGAACATCCAGCTTCATCTCAGGGCAAAGAGACCTAAGTTTAAATGATGGTGTCTGACACCAGGCCAGTCACTTTCCACGTTAATTCCACAAGGCTTTTCTGAGCACCCGAGAGAAACCAGTGGGGACACAGCCGTGAATAAGATAAATAAGGTCACCACCTGCTTTCAGAGTAGTGTTATAGGGTCAGGACATAAATCAGCTCTCATTTCTCTGCTTTTAGAGAGTCCAGAGGGGTCAGAGCCAGGGTCAGCTCTCAGCAGGGCTCTCATCACTGCTTCCTCTTTCTAGCAGTTGGTCTCTCTTTCTCAGACAGGCGACCTGAGCCCACTTGGAGCCAAACACTGCAACCCACAGCCTCTCTCTGCCTCTTTCTCTCTCCCGGGTTTCTTTTCCTCCAGGGATGGGAGCTTTCTCTATTTCAAGCTCAGCTTGCTGAGGCAAGAAAGCAAAGAGGTTAAAGAGATAAACTCTGGGGCCAAACTGCTAGGCTCCGCCACGCACCACAGCTGTGTGGCCTCAAGTAAACAAGGGAGGCTCTCACATCCGGATTCTCTCAGCCACCAAATGCGTGCAGCAGGAGTGATTTTCATCTCATAGTCTTGAAGCGGCAGGTCGAGGGCTGCATACTATGTAAAGCACCGGATGACTCCTGGCTATTTCCCCTAGTTCAGGCCAAGGAAGAGCTTTTTTGGTTCTTGAGACCCAAACATCCTTCTTCATTTGCCAGCTTTCTGCACCAGGCCTTATGTCTCAGAGCTCCTTACATATCGCATCAGAAAAACCCAAAAGCACTTTTTGGCCAACCCATTCATGATACTGGGTTGGTCGCTGGTGGCTCAGATGGTAAAAAAATCCACCTGCAATGCGAGAGACCCAGGGTCAATCCCTGGGTTGGGAAGATCCACTGGAGAAAGGAATAGCAACCCACTCCAGCATTCTTGCCTGGAGAATTCCATGGACAGAGGAGCCTGGTGGGCTACAGTCCATGGAGCTGCAAAGAGTCAGAAAACAACTGAGCAGCTAACATATTCAGCACAATAACAATACTGGGCTACTCCTTTTCCCTTTTCTATGTCGGTGCTCAGCCGTGTTGCTTATTCCTGGATTCCCTGCCATATCATCAAAAATCACCTAGCGTCACCCCACCGTCTCACACAGACCCTTCTCTTTGATTGCACAGGTTTGGCTGCGATTTCTTCTTGTGCTGAGAAGACTCAGAGGAACACTTTCTCCCGCCAGCCTTCACCCTGACATGCAGCAAGACAGAAAAACCGCTGCTTACCCCTTCCAAGCAAGGCCCCCATCGCTGTTAGGAGCTGCCTCCCCTTCACTCCCCTCTCCCTGCGGTTTTCCCCAGGCAGGAAGTAGGTGGTGGGGAGGGGGGAATTTCCGACTCCCGGGCCTCCTTGGAGCGCGGCATCCACCGAATTAATCAGAGAGGCGGGCTATGTCCATCCAACCTGAAGGCCACCTGTGTTCCAAATTTGAGAATCCATTCACTTGGGAGAAGCAGAGAGTCCCACAGGGAGTCAATGGATTTCACTTCACTGAACATTGCTTTGGGCAAATAAGCAATTTTATTTCCTCTTCCCTACCCCCCTTAAAAACATCAATGAAGTGTTTTGTGGTGTTGCTGACAGCACATGTCACTTCGAAGCTGGAAATAAAATCTTCTTTGAGCTATTTATAACCGATTGGCAAATGGAAGGTAGTGGGAAGGAAAGGGAGACCAAAGCAGGAATGGTGAGGGGAGCTGAGTGCCAGCCCCTCCAGCTCCCAGCTGCACGGCTCTGCAGGCATCACTCAGAATCCCTGGACCCCACTCTTCATCTGTAAAGGAGGCTGGGGGACCCCTACACCTGCCTACAAGGGGTATAAAGCAAGCGAGTGGAAGGAGGGGCCCTGGGAAGCTAGATTGAGGACACTGCACACTCTCCCGGGAAAGGAGGTGTGCTTTGTAAACTGTAAAGTGCTTCTGAGGTTTCAGAGACTGCAGGATCCATTTTTTCAAAGCAGGGTGCTTCAACCTAGGAAGCAGGTTCTCAGCAGCTTTAGGGGTTCTGGAAACCACCTCTAATTTTATGCAAAAGTTTCAAGTGCAAGGTGTGTCTCTCTGGAGAGGTCTTTAACTTACATTAAAATATCAAGAGGATCTCTAACCCAGGAGAGGCTAAACCCAGCATCTCAGGTGCAACATGGGGCTGTAAAACCAAATGACCGAGGATCAGGCAGATGACCTGGAAGAGAAGCTGAGTGAGTCTGCAAAACTGACAGACCCATGGGGACTATGGCAAACTGGGGGGGTCCCAGTGAAAAGGAGGGACCCTCACTCAGCTCCAGAAGATGATGGCCAATCAGGAATGGGATCCAGGGATGCCCCAGTCTTTGCTTTTTAAGAAAATAAATCAAAATCCAGATTTCTACTTATAATCCTGCACTTGTTTCCTTCAGCTAACTCACAGCTTTCAGTTTTACCTGGGTTCAATGAAACACATGGAGAAGCTAGATTCAGCCCGAAGACCTCCATTTTGTAAATTCTGTGCTAGAGTCTTCCTGTGTGTTCACAGCTGCTCGGGAAGAAGCCACGGCCGGGGTCATGACTACTCCAGCTGCACAAATGAGTGACCTTGGCCCCCTCTCAAAGCCACAGATGCTCCAGATGTTCCCCTGAGCCATGGAACCTCCACTCCAGCCTGCCCCCCTCAGGCCCTGGCTGGACCATATCTGAGTTCCTGCTCATCACTGCTCAGAGTCTCTGCATCTCCTCGACTCTGGCTGGTCCATGTCCACCCACCGTCTCTCCATCATCACCACAGCCGCCAACTGTCCCCAGCTACCAGCCTCTCCTTCCTTTGCATCCAGACCTCTAGTCTCTGCCACACACAAGGACAGAGGAGGCCGGGTCACTTCCCTTTCTTGAACTTCAGGTCCCAACGGGCTCTAATTCTCCCTGGAGTCCCTACAACTCATCACGAACTCCGCTTCCTACCCAGCTCCTACCTCCAAATTCATTCATTGAGTCAGAATCACCTTTCCTTCTGTGCAGAGAAATTAGCGGGTCACAGGCATAGAGGAAAAAACATCAACAGTGCTCCTCCCAAACCTTTCCCTCTTGGAAAGTAGGACTTTCCTTCTCCTTCTGGAAATGCAAGGAGCTGGCACTAAATGTTCCCATACAACACAGCCATTCATTGTTCACAGCAAGATGGGAAAAAGGGACGTGCCCTTTTCAGACAAAGCCCAAAAGCTGTTAAGAATAACCCCAACACTTCTGTCATCGTTTGCAGGGGCTTTGCCAAGCTTGAAGCAGAGAACGTAGCTGTGTATTTAATACCCTCATCTCTCCTGCTGGACTTAAGCCTCACGAGGCCGGCTCTGTATGTGTCTGGGCATGTCTGTAGCTTAGTTCCCAATGTGCATTGTTCTGTGTGTGTGTGTGCAGTCACTCAGTTGTATCCGACTCTTTGCAACCCCACAGACTATAGCCCACCAGGCTCCTCTGTCCATAGAATCTTTCAGGCAAGAATACAGGAGTGGCTTGCTATTTCCTCCTCCAGAGGATCTTCCCCACCCAGGGATTGAAACCACGTCTCATGTGTCTCCTGCATCTCAGGCAGATTCTTTACCATTGAGCCACCAGGGAAGCCCTGGAGCATTGCTAGGGCTCAACAAGTGTTATTGAAATGAACTAAATCCAGTAACAGTGATACTCAAAATGCCACCCCCCACCCACTTACCAAATCTCTTCGCCTTGCCTAACACCATACAGAGTCTTCAGCAACTCTGGACCCCAGACCAGGAGAAAGCCTGCACTTTATAGGGCCACCCCTACCACACAATGCTTCATGCAGGGCCCGAGCAACCCAGGGCTCCCAAAGCTGAACCAGTTTCTCTCTGTGGACAGTCCCCTGCTCCGAATGTGCCTGAGACACGGTTTGTGTTTCTGACAGCGCCAAGGGAGCTCTGCACAGAGGAGGGACTGGAGTCGCCTGCGAACTGCTGCCAGAAAGAGTCCGAGTCCACTGCGTTCAGGGAGAACTGGCTCTCTTTACAGATGAGTAGACAAAGATCTGGAGAGAGACGTGTCATCCCAGAAACGGGGGTGGAATTGATCGGAAAGAGAGAGTTCCCCAGAGGGATAAATGGTGAGCTGAGTTGTTGAAACACTGTGGTTTGAAAACAGACGAACCTCCAGAAAAAGAAAGACAAGGTCAGAGCAAAATGAGACATTCGCGCCCAGAAGGCTACCTGCTGGAGCTTTTCATGAGCTCTGCCTCGGTGACAGTGGAGAGTAATGAATGGAGAGGGAGCCTTGACTCAAGACATAAGTCCTATGAAATCCAGGAAAACAACCCTAATTTTCCCAAACCTACGTTTCCTTCTCTGTTGTGACAGATTGAATTAGGTCCAATTCTTCACACCCCAGTAACAGTCTCTGCATCTCTCCCCACTTGCGCACCCTAGCTTTGGCTTAACCACTCACCAGGATAGGAGCAGAGATGTGAAACGCAACTGGGTTTCCAGTGGACTTGCTTCTGTGCTCTGGTGGTCTACTGTGACCTGGGGGAGCTTCTGTTCCTTCAGCCCAGGACCTACGTCTGAGCTCAAGCTGCAGCCAGATCCACAGTAAACGAGTCCCACCAGCTGAGCCAGCCCATGTCGGCCTGGATCCCATAGATACCGTCAGCAGGAAGATCCATGGTGGGGGAGAGGGGAATGCCCACTGCTCTATCCTGCTGGAATTCTGTGCATGTGTGCTACATAGAGGAGACTGCAGTGTCCATCAAACAGGGGCAGCACCAGTTCCGATGACCTCTGCACTGTGCTGTGAATCAGAGGCCAGCATATCAGTGCCAATCTCTCATACGTTATGCTGCTGCTCAGTCGCTCGGTTGTGTTCAACTCTTTGCAACCCTATGGACTGTAACCCGCCAGGTTACTCTGTCTGTGGGAATTCCCAGGCAAGAACACTGGAGTGGGCTGCCTTTTCCTTCTCCAGGAGATCTTTCCAACCCAGGGATCGAACCCGGGTCTCCGGCTTTGTAGGCAGATGCTTTTACCATCTGAGCCACAAGGGAAGTAGGTGGTAAAGGTAGGTGGTAGGTAGTGTTAATGGCTGAATAATCGATACAAGTCTTAGGTAAGGTGAACAGAAGAAAATGATTGAATGTGAACATTAAAAACAAAGTGACTATATTATCTCACACCCCAATTCAGCCTTCTTACAGAGACCAGCTCACGTCATTACCCTAACCCTAACCCTACAGACCCTCCCCCAGTACAAGCCTCCATCCCCAGCCCTGAGAGCTGCAGGCATTCTTGGACCCAAGGCTGTCTGCATCAGTCACTGCAAGCCTGTGCCCATCCTCATGTCTGCTTCCCTGGCTCTGCTTCTCCCGCCTCCCTCTTTCCCTGTAAGGGTCCTTGTGCTGATGTTGGGCCACCTAGATAATCCTAGGTCACCTCCCCATCTCAAGATCCTTTATGTAGTCATATCTGCAAAATTCTTTCATATATATTCACAGGCCCTGGGTAGGAGGACATGGACCTCTTTGGGTGACCAGTACTCTGTCCATCACAGTGAATTTCTAACTTCTATCCTGGAAAAGTAGAATTATCTGGTGGTTCAGTGGTAAAGAATCCACCTGACAATGCAGGAGACGTGGGTTCAATTCCTGATCCTGGAAGATCCCAAAGACCCCAGAGCAACCAAGCCTGTGTGCCACAGCCATTGAGCCTGGGAGCCACGCCTCCCGGGGGTAAAAGAAAAGTAGGATTCAGAAACTAGAAAATTATCTAAAAGCAGGAAAGTATATGATGACGGTCATTGGCACATACATGCTCACATAAATGGTGGTTCTCTCTCCTGGTCACATGGTAATACTTACTTACTTGCCCCCTTGGAAACGGTCATGCCCATGCGACTTGCTCTGGCCACTGGAACAGGAAAAGAGGCCAGAGTGCTTCTGGGTAATGTCTTACTGTGATCTGTGTAAGATGTACCTGTTTTTTCACCGCCCTCCACCAGGGTCGCTGGCAAACGGTGGCTTCTCTATCAGCCCAAGTCCTAGAGTGACTCGGACCCCAGCCCCCCAGATGTCCCCTGATGGACACACAGCACTAATGAGAAATAAATTGTATTATTTTAAAGCCACGAAGATTTGGGAGTCTAAACTAACCCATCCCAAAGGCATTCAAAGGTTCAGGGCAACCAAGGCAGGTCGACTATAATACTACATTGTATGGGTTGGCCAAAACGTTCATTTGGGTTTTTCCATAAGACCTTCTGAATTTTTTTTGCCAATTCAGTAATTGCCTATAACCCCAAGAACTCCCACCCACTGGCCCCAACTGAGCTGTCATGGCCAAGGTGCAGCAACAATGAAAGAATCCGGAGAGCAAGCTAAGACTGTAAATTCAGCTATGCATCCTTCTACTACTTGTTGAGTGCATGCATGCGTACGCACATAAAAAGACATACAGAGAGAACCAAGCTGTATATTCTCAGAAAAACTGCCCCTTCCTTGCCTTCTTCTGGGTTCCCAGTTTCTTGCATAACGCCTGGCCGGGAAGAGCCAGTGGCGTGGAGAATGGGGCTGCAGAGGGAAATGGCAGCACTGGGTCTAATGCACTAGGGCTGTCCAAAGTCTAAATGGGGATAAAGAGCCAGGTCGACTGACATGGTCGAGAGATGCCCAGCTGAACAAATAGAGTCGACAAGCTGGTTATGATTGCGTCTGCCCCAAGTCCTCACTCCAGGAAATGCGAGGAGACAGAAATTCAGACAGCATGTGTCCTGGCGAGGCAAGCTAGTGAAGGAAAATCCTCCCCCACATATGTACTCACTAGAAAGGGCTTCACGGGTGATGGCTATTTGCCAGAGAACCAGGCCTGGAAGACAGCTTGAAGGAAAAGGAGAAAACTGTTGTGTGCGGGGGTGTGACTTGGGGGCCTGTGGATGTCAGTGTGGGGGTTGGGATGGGTAGGGAAAACAGAACACTGTTTGTCTTAGAAATAAATCCAGGAACTTTCCTCCCGGGGTGTGTCTGGTACGAAGGTGATTCTCTGACTGCGGAAGAGAGGGGCTCTGGAATCTGGGGGAGATTAAGTGGTGAACACGGTTTTGGAATCAAGCACACCCAGGTTTAGACCCTAACCACTGGGCAGGATGGCAGAGGGGAAGGAGGCTCAAGACGGAGAGGACATATGTATGTTATTGTTCTCTAGTTGCTTCGGTTTTGTCCAACTCTTTGTGACCTCATGGACTGTAACCTTTCAGGCTCCTCTGTCCATGGGATTTTCCAGGCAAGAACACTGGAGTGGGTTGCCATTCCTTTCTCCAGGGGATCTTCCTGACCCAGGGATCGAACCTGCATCTCCTGCACTGGCAGGCAGACTCTTTACTACTCAGCCACCAGGGAAGCCCAGGATATGTGTATATTTATAGCTCATTCACGTGGTTGTGCAGCAGAAACTAACAGAACACTGTGAAGCAATTATCCTGCAATTAAAAACAAATAAATTTAAGATTAAAAAAATATCTTAACCACTGAGTGTATGCTTAAGTCTCATCTACTTAATATACATATCACTTTTAATTAATATTACTTTTTAAATTTTTAAAATTAACATATCAATTTTTGTTTTCTTTGTTTTTAGTATCATACTGAAACATAGATGTCATTTCTCCATCCAATCATGTATTCATGTATTCATTCTTTCATTCATTCTGTATTGTAAGAAGCACAAATAGAGCAGTAATCTTATAATCATGGAAGACATAAACAAGGCACAATCTCTGCCCTTAAAAAAATCATGCAGATAATACGAAAATGCAAAAAGCTAACCATATCGGAGACCAGTAGTCTCCAAAGTGGGAGAAGGGACACACTTACCAGCAGTGACCAAGACAACCACTAGGAAAGAAAAATAAAATATTAGAACTCCTATTTCTGTTTGTTTTTATCTCGTATTTTCTAAATGTATATTTTGTATGCTTTATAACATACGATAAAACAATACAATGGCACTTGTAATTAATAAATAAATGAAGGAACAAGGAAGAAATATTTTGGAGTATTGTGCGCTCAGTCATGTACTACTCTGTGACCGCATGAACAATAGTCCACCAGGCTTCTCTGTTCTTGGAATTTTCCAGGCAAAAATACTGGAGTAGTTTGCCATTTCCTTCTCCAGGGGATCTTCCTGACCCAGGGATCAAACCCACATCTCCTATATATTACAGAAAGATTCTTTACCACTGCACCCTGTAGGAAACATATGTTGTCAAAAAACGTGTACTGATGAGATGCATAATCGAGAATTTAGGGGCAGCTATAAATTTTCGATTTCCTGGTTAAGAGAACTGCAAAATAACAGCACTTGATTCATCCTTATCCACCTCCCCCATTGAAAGACTTTTGAAAATATACCCTGGAGAACTAAAGGTACAATAATACTGAAAACCAGAAATAATGTTCCATTATCTACTGGAGCCCAAGAGGAATTCTACTAAGTGAAGAATTGAGCGCTGCTATGAAGCAGAACTGCTGCCATGAAATTAAAAGATGCTTGCTGCTTGGAAGAAAAGCTATGACCAACCTAGACAGCATATTAAAAAGCCGAGACATTACTTTACCAACAAAGGTCCATCTAGTCAAAGCTATGGTTTTCCAGTAGTCATGTATGGATGTGAAAGTTGGACTATAAAGAAAGCTGAGCTCCGAATAATTGATGCTTTTGAATTGTGGTGTTGGAGAAGACTCTTGAGAGTCCCTTGGACTGTAAGGAGATCCAACCAGTCCATCCTAAAGGAAATCAATCCTGAATATTCATTGGGAGGACTAATACTGAAGCTGAAACTCCAATACGTTGGCCACCTGATGTGAAGAACTGTCTTATTGGAAAAGACCCTGATGCTGGAAAAGATTGAAGGTGGGAGGAGAAGGGGATGACAGAGGATGAGATGGCTGGATGGCATCACAGACTTGATAGACATGAGTGTGAGCAAGTTCCAGGGGTTGGTGATGGACAGGGAAGCTTGGCATGCTGCAGTCCATGGGGTTGCAAAGAGTCAGACGTGATTGAGCAACTGAACTGAACCAATGAAACAGAATGGGCTTCCCTGGTGGCTCAGTCAGTAAAGAATCTGCCTGCAATGCGGGAGACCTGGGTTTGATCCCTGGGTTGGGAAGATTCCCTGGAGGAGGGCATGGTAACCCACTCCAGTATTGTGGCCTGGAGAATTTCATGGACAGAGGAGCCTGGCAGAATCCAGTCCAGGGGGTCACAAAGAGTCAGTCATGACTGAGCAACTAAGCACAGCACAACACATGAAGCAGAACAATGACAGCAGCCATAAGAAGACACATCTCCAACATCACCACTGTCTGCCCCTGCCTCAGAGACAAGAGCATCTTTCCCAATGGGAAGGACAGCAGGAGAACTGTTTCAAGTGTCTAAAATCTGTATGCAGGTCAGGAAGCAACAGTTGGAACTGGACATGGAACAACAGACTGGTTCCAAATAGGAAAAGGAGTACATCAAGGCTGTATATTGTCACCCTGCTTATTTAACTTATATGCAGAGTACATCATGAGAAACGCTGGACTGGAAGAAGCACAAGTTGGAATCAAGATTGTCGGGAGAAATATCAATAACCTCAGATATGCAGATGACACCACCCTTATGGCAGAAAGTGAAGAGGAACTAAAAAGCCTCTTGATGAAAGTGAAAGAAGAGAGTGAAAAGGTTGGCTTAAAGCTCAACATTCAGAAAACGAAGATCATGGCATCCGGTCCCATCACTTCATGGGAAATAGATGGGGAAACAGTGGAAACAGTGTCAGACTTTATTTTGGGGGGCTCCAAAATCACTACAGATGGTGACTGCAGCCATGAAATTAAAAGACGCTTACTCCTTGGAAGGAAAGTTATGACCAACCTAGATAGCATATTCAAAAGCAGAGACATTACTTTGCCAACAAAGGTCCGTCTAGTCAAGGCTATGGTTTTTCCTGTGGTCATGTATGGATGTGAGAGCTGGACTGTGAAGAAGGCTGAGCACCGAAGAATTGATGCTTTTGAACTGTGGTGTTGGAGAAGACTCTTGAGAGTCCCTTGGACTGCAAGGAGATCCAACCAGTCCATTCTGAAGGAGATCAGCCCTGGGATTTCTTTGGAAGGACTGATGCTAAAGCTGAAACTCCAGTACTTTGACCACCTCATGCGAAGAGTTGACTCATTGGAAAAGACTCTGATGCTGGGAGGGATTGGGGGCAGGAGGAGAAGGGGATGACAGAGGATGAGATGGCTGGATGGCATCACTGACTCTATGGACATGAGTCTGAGTGAACTCCGGGAGTTGATGATGGACAGGGAGGCCTGGTGTGCTGCGATTCATGGGGTCGCAAAGAGTCGGACACCACTGAGTGGCTGAACTGAACTGAACTGACTGAACGCTGTATGACAACTAACGTGGCATTTAGTGGCTTAAAACAACAAGACCCATGCATTACCTCCCCCAGTTCTGTAGACCAAGGATGCAGGAGCAAGTTGGTTGGGCAGTTCTGACTCAAGCTCTCACAGGATGCTCTCTGTTGGGCCTTGACTGGAGTTCCAGTCTTCTAAGTGATGGACCATGGCCAGGAGATCCACTTCCAAGGAGGTTCACTCAAGTGGCCAGCAAGTTGGAACTGCCAAGTTGGTTTCTCTTCATGTGAGGTCTCCACAGAGCTGCTTGAGTGTCCTTCCAATATGGCAGCTGGCTTCTTTCAGAGAAAATGATACAAAAGGCCAAGACGGAACGTGCAATGCATTTTATTACTCAGGCTTGGGTATCACACACTGTCACCTCCACCATATTTAATGGATCACACCAGCCAGCCCTAATTCAACACAGAAAAGGACTACACAGGACATGGGTCCCAGGAGGCTGTAGTAGAGGCTGGCCACCACAGACGCTCACCCACCAGGGATCGTTTCTGAGGTCGCCAGGGCCCTTTTCTGTCTCTTTTTCTCTTTCTCTCTCTTCTTGTCCTTACTCTCTTCTTCTTTATCTCTTCTTCTATCCATCATATCTCCTCTATTCATTTTCATTTGTCTACATATTTTCAAGAACTATAATATCCACTTACGAAAAGACAAAATCTTTATTGATCTCACAACCAGCAGCAATGAAGGACGAATGTAAGCATGAAAGGAACATACACAGCTCAAAGTATCTCTGAGAAGAGCGAAGAATGGACTCTGAATCTATCAAATGCAGACACACTTGTGGGGATTCTCTAACAAAAACATCACAACTTTCACTATGTAGCAAGTGTAATGACCAGGACTAGACGACAGAAATTCTACCAGCCCTGCCCCCAGAGAACCAGACAACTCCACCGCCTTCTGGACGAGGACCTTCCCCAGGCAGACTGAAGCCTCACATGGTTCACCTCTGATTCCAAGTCTCAAGCAAGTTCATCTAATTATAGGGACCTCGGTCCCCTGCTACTATACTGGCTGAAAACAAGCCTCAGGATGAAAATTTTCTGGATTCTACCTTGAGAAGGCAGGAGTCAAAATGTGAAAAATAATTAGGATATACAGAGGCCATTAAAGAGATATTGGACAGCTGCAAGTGACATGTGTCAACTATGGAGATAAAATTAGCACAAAGAATATGAGCTAATGAGAAGGAGCGGGAAAAGCAAAGGTGCTTCCCACCGTGGCTGCCCACCCGTACTCTCCAGGAAAACGCCCAGACAGTGTTGTTGATTGTCACTGGAAGTGCGAGTACCCTGCATGCGTGCTCAGTCACTTCAGCCCTGTCCGACTCTTTTCAACCCTATGGACTGTAGCCCACCAGGCTGCTCTGTCCATGGGGATTCTCCAGGCAAGAAGACTGGAGTGGGTTGCCATGACCTCCTCCAGGGGATCAAACCCGCATCTCTTATGCCTCCTCCATTGGCAGGCTGGTTCTTTACCACTAGCGCCACCTGAGAAGCCCGTGAGTACCTTAGGGTTGTAGATATTCGAATCTATCATCTTGCTTAATCTCACAAAACCCCAGTGAAGTTAACCAGCTTGGGGTGATGAGCTCAGAGAGAACAGACAAGACAGTTTGCCGGAGCTTTCACTAAACAACTAGAGACACAGAAATGTGAATCTCCCTTGGCATTTGCATCTGCGTCTCTTCAGAGGGTTCCCCATCACTTGTCTTGGTAGAAAACCTCAGCTTTTGTAGACTAGAGATGGGTCCTCCTTCATCTACAAGAACCCTGTTATAATGTCTTTCACATGGACTCCAGGCACAGAGGTGTTTTTCTCTATCAAAATGCATGTGTAGGTCTGTCTTCTCCTTGCCTTTCACCAAAGCCAGCCAAACTACTGAAAAGAGCTGCCGGTGAGTGCAGCAGGGCCAGAGGAACAGGCACAGTAGTCCTTTATTGTTTTAAGTCCAAAGTTTCTTCCTGTTTGGCAGAAATCCCCAAATCGTGCGATAATCTTGGTGATGCACAACATCCATGGAAGCCTAGGGAAGCTAGATAACTCCCCTCCACCACCCAGCAGCTGGGCAGTCACATGACTGCCCAGTAGGACTTCCCATCTTGAACACTCAGTCTCACCTGGGTTCTCAAACGCCTTGCCTCCTATGGTCTCCATCATTTTTTTGAGCTTGGTTTTCACTCTTTTAACTAGCCAGCACCCTTCTCAAAGATTCCTCTCCTGGGACTTCCCTGGCCGTCCAGTGGTTAAGACTCCACACTTCCAGTGCAGGGAAGATAGGTTCAATTCCTGGTCAGCGAACTAAGATCCCACATGCCTCAGGGCACAGCAAAAAGAATAAAAAATCCCTTTCCTGCCTTTTCCTTTTCTATACAGTGTTGGGTATGCAGAGACAATTTTACATCTGTAACGTAATGCTAGCCACTAAAGAAACCAAGGTTTTTTTTCGTCTGCACAGCTTCATCAGGGCCAAAGGACAATTTTTGTCAGGCTTTCTGAAGGGCCTTATTATTTCAACAAACATTCCTTGTTTGCATTTTTTGTACCAAATCCTCTTTGATGATGAAGACTCAGGGTTGACTAGGCAACAATCACTTCTAAGAGTTTGCAAATAGAAGGAGTCCAGAGCTGTTTTAATGCTCTCCTCTGCCGGTGAACAATCTGCCTGCAATGCAGGAGACCCTGCTTCGATTTCTGGGTCGGGAAGATCCGCTGAAGGTATAAGCTACCCACTCCAGTATTCTTGGGCTTCCCTGGTGGCTCAGCTGGTAAAGAATCCACCTGCAATGAGGGAGACCTGGATTCGATCTCTGGGTTGGGAAGATCCCCTGGAGAAGGGAATGGCTACCCACTCCAGTATTCTGGCCTCGAGAATTGCATGGACTATCCGTGAGGTCACGAAGAGTTGGACACGACCGAGCGACTTTCACTTTCACTTTGTGGCTCAGCAGTAAAGAATTCACCTCCAATGCAGGAGACTTTCAGGAGACGAGGGTTCAATCCCTGGGTCAAGAAGGTCCTCTGGAGGAGGAAATGGCAACCAACTCCAGTATTTTTGCTTGGAGAATATCATGAATAGAGGAGCCTGGCTGGTTACAATCCATGGGGTTGCAAAGAGTCGGACACAACTGAGTGACTAAAACAACAGCAACAAAATGCCCACCACTATTTTTTCAGACACCTAGAAATCAGGTTAGAAATCACTGATCCAACCAAAACTACTTCTTTCACATTAGGAAAAAAAACCTAAGATCCAGAGAGATAAAGAGATTTCTCCAAAGTCATAACAGCAATTTCCCAGCACAGCTCGGAGCAGAACTCAACTTCCCTGAATCCCAGGCTCGAAGCTCTTTCCACTTCATCACCTCACCTGCAGGAGATTTAAACAGCAGACATCATCGGCCCTTTGGTTGGTTTTTGCCAAATGGTCAACCCCGAGATGCTGGCAGGCAGACGAGTGAATGCCCAGTTAAGCCCAGTTGGGGTCATCTGCAAAACGGAACACTACCTGAGGAGGGAAAGAGTCTCTCGAGGCCCCAGGGAGACACCGTGGAGGACAAGCTTGGAACCCGCAAGCCCGAAAAATGGGAACAGCATGGAGACATCCAAGCGTGCCAGTCTGCCTTTCCAGCACACCAGCCCCGGGAGCATATGGCCCATAATTAACCACCAGGGAGCCAGTTATTGAACCACAAATGGAGAATTATGGCTTCAGGTGAGGATAAACAGCAGGATACCAAGCCCTCAGAAGACCAAGAAAACCACGTTTTCATGCAAAAATCTTCAGCAGTCATAAAAGAAAGGAGACAGACAGGGGCCAAGGGATGATGGCAAAATGCAAGGCTGCTGCTGCGGCTGCATTGGACGCTGAATACATACTTCTGGAAGGTCTTTGAGACCCAGCGGAATCTCCCAGGCATTCCTCATGGGCCCTGGGAACCGCCCCTGCTTTACTGCAGGACAGCAACCTGAACATCCCCTCAGGGACACAGTTGAGCCTGGGCTTCCAGTGACATGCTTTTTTTGGTTGGGAAGACCCACCTCGTACCTGAGAACTGGTCGAACAGAAAAAGAAAGTGAATTTGCTCGGTCGTGTCTGACTCTTTGGAACCCCGTGAACTATAGCCTACCAGGCTCCTCAGTCCATGGAATTTTCCAGACAAGAGTACTGGAATGGGTTGCCATTTCCTTCTCCAAGGGATCCACTTTCTGACCCAGGCATTGAAACCAGGTCTCCCACATTGCAGGCAGATGCTTTTCAGTCTGAGCCACTAGAGAACTGGTTGAAGTGCCTCTAAACAGGATTCATTTGGACTCTGCTCACCACACGTCATTCCCTTCCAGACCACTGGGAGGCGGTGAAGCAGAGCAATCAGGAACACAGTCTGGTGGTTAAACGCCTGAGGCACCACACCTGGCTGTGTAATCACAGGCTCCTACTGCATTTCCGTGTAAAATGGGGAAAATGTTGCTTGGAAAATATCAGTTACTGCACTGAAAGCTCTTACAAGAGTATTTAGCACATCGTACACATCAATGGGCTTCCCAGGCGGCACTAGTGGTTAAGAATCTACCTGCCAGTGCAGGAGACGCGAGACTCAGGTTCAGTCCCTGGGTCAGGAAAATCCCCTGGAGGAAGGCATGGCAACCCACTCAGGTATTCTTGCCTGGAGAATCCCAGGGACAGAGGAGCCTGGAGGCCTACAGCCTGTGGGGCCACACGACTGAAGCAACTTAAGCTTGCATGTACTCATTCAGTCAAGATTAGCGGTTCCTATGAATAGTCCTGTGAATAGTCACAGATCAGCGACTTCCCTGGTGGTTCAGTGTTTAAGACTCCGCGCTCCCAAGGCAGGGGGCCTGGGTTCAATTCCTGGTCAGGGAACTAGATCTTATACGCCACAACTAAGAGTTCACATGCCGCAAGTAAAGAGCCCACATGTCAAAACGAAGAACTGGCACAGCCAAATAAAATAAATAAATATTTAAAAAGTAAAAACAACTTAAAAAAAATTTTTTTAACAGAGGAGAAACGAGTGTTCATACCATAAGAGGCAATCCACCAGGTCTGGCCTGGGGGCTGCCGTTTGCCGGACCCCACTGTTGAGGGACAAGCACTGAGCTCGTTATCACACAGCCATATCCCAGTCCTGCTTCCTCACCCGACCTTCCTAACGGTGGCAAGTTACTGTCTATGGGTTTGTTTCCTCCTTGGCAAAAAAAAAAAAAAAAAAACCTGGAAAAATAACAATGAGCTTCTTACAGGATTGTTGTCAGTCTTCACTGAGATATAGCATAAAATGGCTTTGGACACAATATCCCAAGTAATGAATTCTAAGTTTGCATAGTGGTGACTCTTTCTTCTCATGGAGGAAGAATCTGACAGCTGGAAAGTATGAAATAGTCAGGGGAGAAATCAACTCAGAAAAGTCCTGGGTCCCACTCCTGACTCCATCACTTAGAGCTGTGTGACCTTGATTGCGTTCCTCAAGCTCTCTGAGCTTCAGTCTCCTCATCTATAAAACACAGATGATACCCTCAACCTCACACTATATTTCAATGGTATAAAAAGTACTTGACATATAGTAGACCAAAAAAAAAAAAAGCAATTATTTATCCCAATGCCATCTTGATATATTTTTTCTATTTCAAATTTCTTTTTTTTTTGGAGAAGAAACCAACGTTTTTCATCAAAAGCCTGACTCCTCTCTGCCTCCAAAACATCTCTTTTGATCATTCCCCTGTGCTCCATCAACATAGCCGGCTCCTGCCTCCCGAGGGGAAACCTTGTTGCAAGAAACTGGGGCAGCCCTTTGAACTGGCATTTTTTCCCCCATGCTGAGAAACAACATTGCCTGGCGTGCTGGGAGTTGCTTGTTTCCTCCCCTTCGTCCCTGGACTCGCCCTTTCTGGGTCTGAGGCTGACAAGGAACTGGTCCAGGGAGGGGCACTCTCTACCCAGGCCTGGGATTGCAGCTGCAGGGGCCCAGGGCCCTCTGTGCTTTGTGAGCCAGGATGAAGGTCTGTTCCCAGCCCGACATATCTCTGATCTGACATCAGCAGCCCTGACACAGATCAGGCTTCTCGTCTCTCTGAAAAACGTTTCGGGTGGAGGCCTGTTTAGTGCTGGAAGGCTGGCCTGGCTGAAGGAGCCAAGATGGCTGAGGAGAGGGAAGGTGGAAGGCAGCCTCCTTCTGGCTGGCTGGTCCTCCTGCCTCTCGCAGGAGATGGATGGGCTGAGCTTTGCATCCCGGAGGTCAGAGCCAGGAGAGAGGCCAGAAACAGGAGAAGCCAGGGTGAATGCGAGCCCAGAGAAGTGGGGGGTACAGAAGGCTGGGTTTAGTCACTGAGTCTGATGAATGAGGGCAGAGCCTGAAGTCAGGACAAAGTCAGAGTCAGATGCCTTAAGTTCTCTTGTGTCGATTCCTTTCCCTGAACCAGACACTGTTATGACACTGTTATGTGCTACTCTCTGGGGAGACAGCAGAGAATAAGATGAAACTCCTGTTCTCACTGGGTTTATATCTGGTGAAGATCCATAGCACTTGTGTGCCTATAGGGAAATCTGAGCTCAGAGAAGTGACACAACCCATTATAAGCCACACAGTATGCTGTGAGATGCAAGCCCATGCCTGTCCGTCCACCTGGGAGTGTCCAGAAAAAAGGGTGGTTTTCTCCGTCCTCTCTCAGAGCCGTTGACAGAGCTTCTCACTCTTCCTCTTTAACCACTGGTTGTTTAAAAACACTGTTAATCGCAGTTAATCCAATTGCAATGGTAACCACTCATTAGCATCTAAAGAGCAAGTTTTAGGTCATGGTTCTGATTAGATTTTGTGGGTTGCAAGCAACAGAAAGTAGCTCTAGCTAACCTGAGCCAAAAAGAATCTTGTGGAAGGATGTAGGGTAGCTCCAGCAACCAAAGGCAAAGCTGAACAGCCAGCTTCAAGAAAAGCAGCAGTGAGAGTGACCTTGGGTGCTGGTACCACCATCAGGAGAAGCTGGTCACAGTCACTTGCTGTTCCCCGGTTCCTATCTCCACTTTGCATTGTGTATATTCTGCTTCCCATCATTTCACTCAGGACTCAAAGTCTTGGGGGAGAAAATGTGACTGGCCAAGTCCCATGCCCATATCTTTGACACTCCCACTGACATTTCACCTCCTGGGGGAGCAACTTCCTCAAATGGGACTGCTGCTGCTGAGAGGAGGAAGTAGAATGGCTGCAGGGCAGGAGCCTACAATCCCTTCTGTGACGGTAATCATTAGAGAAGCTGTGGGGTGGCAAAAAGAACAACGGACAGGAAGATGGACTCTTTGGGTCTAGTCCTGGCTTTGCCTCTGTGGGGCCCCTCTTCCTCTGCTAGGTCTGGCCTGCCATGCGGGAGGCCTTTGCCTCTGTGGGGCCCCTCTTCCTCTCCTAGGTCTGGCCTGCCATGCGGGAGGTCTACTCTAGCTCTGATAGTTCATGATTCTTAAGACTTTGACTCCAGTTTTTCACTTGATTTCAGATCATTCATGTAACAGTTCCATTCATGTGCTTGGAAACTTGCTGTACAGTGGACACCACAATCAATATTTTCATGTATGTGTTTTAATGCTCTTAATAACAACAGGTGAGCTAGGTAGCATTATTCCCATTTTGCTGAAGAGTATTTGAGACAGAGAGGATAAGAGAGCTTCCAGGATTCACAGCCAGGTCCTCCTGACTCCAAAGCTCCTAAATCTTGTCATCGGCAGCTCTGATTCTCTGATGGTCCTTTCTGTTTTCTGAAAATGCCCCACCGGTGGAGGTGTGGGTTGGCAGTAGCCTGCTGCAGGGTCGGGGGCACTGAGTGAAGCAGGGTATGCATGGGACCTTTTGAAGGAGGTCGCCATTATCTTCATTACCTCCACTGTAGTTTAGCCTCAGGTCAAACAACAGGGAGGGAACACAGCCCCGCCCATCAACAGAAAATTGAATTAAAGATTTACTGAATGTGGCCCCGCCCATCAGAACAAGATCCCGTCTCCCCTCAGTCAGTTCAGTTCAGTTCAGTCATTCAGTCGTGTCCGACTCTTTGCGACCCCATGAATCGCAGCACGCCAGGCCTCCCTGTCCATCACCAACTCCTGGAGTTCACCCAGACTCACGTCCAACAAGTCAGTGATGCCATCCACCCATCTCATCCTCTGTCATCCCCTTCTCCTCCTGCCCCCAATCCCTCCCAGCATCAGAATCTTTTCCAATGAGTCAACTCTTCGCATGAGCTGGCCAAAGTACTAGAGTTTCAGCTTTAGCATCATTCCTGGGAAATCCCAGGGCTGATCTCCTTCAGAATGGACTGGTTGGATCTCCTTGCAGTCCAAGGGACTCTCAAGAGTCTTCTCCAACACCACAGTTCAAAAGCATCAATTCTTCAGTGCCCAGCTTTCTTTTTCCCCTCAGTCAGTCTCTCCCATCAGGAAGCTTCCATAAGCCTCTTATCCTTCTCCATCAGAGGACAGACAGAATGAAAACCACAATCACAGAAAACTAACCAAACTGATCACATGGACCACAGCCTTGTCTAACTCCATTAAACTATGAGCCAGTCCATGTAGGGCCACCCAAGAAGGACGGGTCGTGGTGGAGAGGTCTGACAGAATGTGGTCCACTGGAGAAGGGAATGGCAAACCACTTCACTATTCTTGCCTTGAGAGCCCCATGAACAGCATGAAAAGGCAAAAAGATAGGACACTGAAAGATGAACTCTCCAGGCTGGTAGGTACCCAATATGCTACTTGAGAACAGTGGAGAAATAACTCCAGAAAGAATGAAGGGATGGAGCCAAAGCAAAAACAATATCCAGCTGTGGATGTGACTGGTGATGGAAGTAAAGTCCAATGCTGTAAAGAGCAATATTGCATAGGAACCTGGAATGTTAGGTCCATGAATCAAGGCAAATTGGAAGTGGTCAAACAGGAGATGAACACTGACATTTTAGGAATCAGTGAACTAAGATGGACTGGAATGGGTGAATTTAACTCAGATGACCATTACATCTACTACTGTGGGCAAGAATCCCTTAGAAGAAATGGAGTAGCCCTCATGGTCAACAAAAGAGTCCCAAATGCAGTACTTGGATGCAATCTCAAAAAACACAGAATGATCTCTGTTCATTTCCAAGGCAAACCATTCAATATCACAGTAATCCAAATCTATGCCCCGACCAGTAATGCTGAAGAAGCTGAAGTTGAACAGTTCTATGAAGACCTACAAGACCTTCTAGAGCTAACACCCCAAAAAGATGTCCTTTTCATTATAGGGGACTGGAATGCAAACGTAGGAAGTCAAGAAACACCTGGAGTAACAGGAAAATTTAGCCTTGGCATACAAAATAAAGCAGGTCAAAGGCTAACAGTTTTGCCAAGAGAACGCACTGGTCATAGCAACCACTCACTTCCAACAGCCACAAGAGAAGACTCTATACATGGACATCACCAGATGGGCAATAACGAAGTCAGATTGATTATATTCTTTGCAGCCAAAGATGGAGAAGCTCTATACAGTCAGCAAAAACAAGACCAGGAGCTGACTGTGGCTCAGATCATGAACTCCTTATTGCCAAATTCAGACTTAAATTGAAGAAAGTAGGGAAAACCACTCAACCATTCAGGTATGACCTAAATCAAATCCCTTAGGATTATACAGTGGAAGTGAGAAATAGATTTAAGGGCCTAGATCTGATAGATAAGAGTGCCTGATGAACTATGGATGGAGGTTTGTGACACTGTACAGGAGACAGGGATCAAGACCATCCCCAAGAAAAAGAAATGCCAAAAAGCAAAATGGCTATCTGGGGAAGCCTTACAAATAGCTGTGAAAAGAAGAGAAGCAAAAAGCAAAGGAGAAAAGGAAAGATATACCTATTTTAATGCAGAGTTCCAAAGAATAGAAAGGAGAGATAAGAAAGCCTTCCTCAGTGATCAAAGCAAAGAAATAGAGGAAAACCATAGAATGGGAAAGACTAGAGATCTCTTCAAGAAAATTAAAGATACCAAGGGAACATTTCATGCAAAGATGGGCACACATAAAGGACAGAAACTGTATGGACCAAACAGAAGCAGAAGATATTAAGAAGAGGTGGCAAGAATACACAGAACTGTACAAAAAAGATCTTCATGACCCAGATAACCACAATGGTGTGATCACTCAACTACAGCCAGATATCCTGGAATGCAAAGTCAAGTGGGCCTTAGGAAGCATCACCACGAACAAAGCTAGTGGAAGTGATGGAATTCCAGTTGAGCTATTTCAAATCCTAAAAGATGATATTGTGCAAGTGCTCAATATGCCAGCAAATTTGGAAAATTCAGCAGTGGCTACAGAACCAGAAAAGGCCAGTTTTCATTCCAATCCCAAAGAAAGGCAATGTCAAAGAATGTTCAAACTACCACACAATTGTACACATCTCACACGCTAGCAAAGTAATGTTCAAAATTCTCCAAGCCAGGCTTCAACAGTACATGAACCGTGAACTTCTAGATGTTCAAGCTGGATTTAGAAAAAGCAGAGGAACCAGAGATCAAATTGCCAACATCCGTTGGATCATTGAAAAAGAAGAGAGTTCCAGAAACTTCTACTTCTGCTTTGTTGACTATGCCAAAGCCTTTGATTGTGTGGATCACAGCAAACTGTGAAACATTCTTCAAGAGATGGGAATACCAGACCACCTGACCTGCCTCCTGAGAAATCTGTATGCAGGTCAGGAAGCAACAGTTAGAACTGGACGTGGAACAACAAACTGGATCCAAATAGGGAAAGGAGTCCGTCAAGGCTGTATATTGCCACCCTGCTTATTTAACTTATATACAGAGTACATTATGTGAAATGCTGGATTGGATGAAGCACAAGCTGGAATCAAGACTGAGGGGAGAAATATCAATAACCTCAAATATGCAGATGACACCACCCTTATGGCAGAAAGCAAAGAGGAAATAAGGAGCCTCTTGATGAAAGTGAAAGAGGAGAGTGAAACAGTTGGCTTAAAACTCAATGTTCAAAAAACAAAGATCATGGCATCTGGTCCCATCACTTCATGGCAAATAGATGGTAAATAGTGAGAGACTTTATTTTGGGGGGCTTCAAAATCACGGCAGATGGTGACTGAAGCCATGAAATTAAAAGATGCTTGCTCCTTGGAAGGAAAGTTATGACCAACCTAGATAGCATATTAAAAGGCAGAGACATTACTTTACCAAAAAGGTCCATCTAGTCAAAGCTATGGTTTTTCCAGTAGTCATGTATGGATGTGAGAGTTGGACCATATAGAAAGCTGAGTGCCAAAGAATTGATGCTTTTGAACTGTGGTGTTGGAGAAGACTCTTGAGAGTCCCTTGGACAGCAAGCAGATTCAACCAGTCCATCCTAAAGGATATCAGTCCTGAATATTCATTGGAAGGATTGTTGCTGAAGCTGAAACTCAAATCCTCTGGCCACCTAATGCAAAGACCTGACTCACTGGAAAAGACTCTGATGCTGGGAAAGATTGAGGGCAGGAGGAGAAGGGGACGACAGAGGATGAGATGGTTGGATGGCATCACCAATTCAATGAACATGAGTTTGAGCAAGTTCCGGGGGTTGGTGATGGACAGGGAAGCCTGGTATGCTGCTATCCATGGGTTCGTAAAGAGTCAGACAAGACTGAGTGACTGAACTGATGTTGCCTAGTGGAATCAGCTCTAAGTTGTCTTGGAAAACCAGGGTTAAGACCCAGCTCTGCCCTGAAGTCACCATGTGAGCATGACCCTCTGTGGGACCATTTAATCACCAGGAGGAACCACAAGTCTGGCTCTGAAAACTTGCAGCGGGGGTGGGGATATCAGATGTGCTTCCGGATAGAAAAATGCCTTAGAGAGGGAAACCTTCCAACCAGTATAAGATGGTGCTTATCCTTCATGCATCAGACCTCACTGAGAGCAGAATTCTGAAAGCGTCTGAATTCTCTAAGCATTCAGAACTTGTGAAGAAGAAGAAATAGGTGTATAATTTTTGTGTTATTGGAAGCTCGAAGAGGGATTGGGAAATCGTGACTTCCAAATCTCACAGCTCTGAGTGTCTGTGGACAGCTGGGCCTGGAGATGATGTCATCTGGCATGAGTGAGAAAGCCTCCCTTTAGCAAAAAGTGATTTGCAGGGAAGGAATTTCTGAATGCAGCGTGTGGGCACAGGACAGCCAAATGTTCCCTGGTGTTCACACTTCATCACCAGTAAAAATGGGGTCCCATTCTAACCGTCCACGGGGAAAAAAGAATATGAAACCACATAAAACTATTTCCACTCTAAGGTAAAACTGAGATCCTCTACATGAACACACTTTGGAAAGCAGAATATAATAATCTGATGTGTATGCTTGTCACATCACGATTGGCGGTATAAAAGTGGACACAGGGCTAAGTCTCTTCATCCGTATCTGAATCTTTGTGACCCCATGGCCAGTTGATCACCAGGCTCCTCTGTCCATGGGATTCTCCAGGCATGAATACTGGAGTGGGTTGCCGTGCCCTCCTCCAGGGGATCTTCCCCACCTACACATCAAACCCGTGTCTTTTATGTCTCCTGCATTGGCAGGGGTTCTTTGCTACCAGAATCATGTGGGAAGCCCAGAATTTCACAAGAGTGAACTGGTTAAATCAATTTTATGGTAGACCCACTTATTAGAATACTGTGATGCTCTTAAAGGGATGTTTTCAAAGACTTGTTAATGGAGTGAGGAGAAGTTAATAGTGTGACTGTCCACATGTCCATGGCTGATCTCCAAAAGATACACAACTAACTGGGAACAGTGCTCTGGGAAAAGAAAGTGTGGCCCAGCAGACAGGGTTAGGAAAGAGACTTTGCATTGTTCAGGTTCTCAGAACTTTCGAATCTTCAAATGGAAAAGGGCCATAAATGCTCAGCACAGGAAAGGAAATAGGACCCACACTTAGACACTATTATAAGATCCTAGCAACTTCCAGCAGAAAAAAAAAAAGAGGTCCTATACAAGGAAATTGGAATCAGAACACCATCAGGCCATTTCCAACTGAATAAGCTAAATAAAGACGTTTACAGATAGTTGCAGAGTCAAAAATTATCTTCTCCGTATCCCTTCTTGGGAGGTTACTGGAAGTTGTGCTTCAGCGATTCATGAAAGTCAGTCAAGAGGAAGATGGAAATCAACTAAGTCGAGAGGAAGATGGGAGATCTGACACAGGCCAAGAAAAGATGTAGAGAGAACAGCATTCTAGCCCAAAGGACCTTCACTGCAGAGCAGAGAGGGGCCAGGGTGCTCCTGGAGGGAGGTGTCCAGGAAAATAAACTGAGGACCTGTGTGATGTTAGGTCCCTTGGAAAAAAGTAAGTCATAGCTCCTTATAAAGGTAAATAAACAAAACACATGGAATGCTTTTTTACTATAGGAAAATACAGTACACCATTTAACTCAGGGGTGGAAATGGTCCACAGAGTCATCACAATGGATGTGCTAGTTTGGGTCCTCTGGGAAGCAAATACTGTAAGACACACACAGTACTTAGTAGAGCAAACACCAGCAAAAGACAAGGGGAGGGAGCCAGCGGCAGAAGGCAGAGCCACCACTTGGGAAGGAGAGAAAGTTAAGAAAAACTTGCCCAGGCTGTATTGTACAGAGTGAAGTAAGTCAGAAGGAGAAAAACAAACATCGTATATTAACGCATATATGTGAAATCTAGAGAGACGGTCCTGATGAACCTATTTGCAGGCAGCAATCAAGACGCAGACACAGGGAACAGACTGCGGAACCTGGGGTCGGGTGTTGGGGGGCGGGAAGGAGAGGGTGGGACGAATGCAGAGAGTAGCGTGGAAGCATGCATGTTACCATACATAGAATGGAGAGCCAGTGGCGTTAGCCGTATGACTAGGGAGCTCAAATCCAGTGCTCAGGGACAACCTCGAAGGGGCGGGATGGAGCGGGAGGTGGGAGGTAGGTTCAGGGGTGGGGGGCATACGTGTACCCATGGCAATGTACCAACACAATATTGTGGAATCATTGTCCTCCAATTAAAAAATAATTTTTTTTCAAATTGGCCAGGCTGATGGGGAGCCTTCTAGCCATCGTCCCCCACTAAAGGAGTCCTACACCTCGTCCGCCCAGCACCCCAGCTGTTCTCCAGCTCCAGGTCCCGCTGCCTCGGTAACCCACTCACCTTCTTCTCAGTGGCCCAGGAATTTCTATGCTCTTTCACTGGAACTGTTTCCCTGTTTCTTTCCCCTCTGAAGATTCAGCCTCCACCCCCAGCTTCAAGAAAGGACTGAGCCTTCATCCACTGGTCAGTTCCACCCTGGGGCAAGGGACGCCCGTCCCTCTAAGACATGAAGTCTCCCGCTCTCTCTTAGGAAGGGGAGCATACTCTCCTCCCCCGCCCAGAGAGAGCCAGGGCCCCAGGGAACTGGTGGACAAGTGGTCCACCGTACACTGCTCCACTGTGTTGGCCTAGGAGGCGCCATTCATAGCAATAGCCATCCTCGATGGAAATGCTTATTAAAGGCCATTTCTACAAGATCAAAATAAACTGAGGAAGAGGAGGACTTTCTCTTGGGCTAGAGGTGGGGCTGAGAGGAATCTACCCCAAAGCAAAGGGGGAAAAGACAATACACCCATTAGTCTTTCAATGGCTCATCCTGTGAACATTGAGCACCAACCTATCCAGGTGCACCTCTAAGTACGTTCATTGTGTCACATGATCTCAAAAATGACCCTATGAAGTAGACACGTCACCGTTGTGCTCAGTCACTCAGTCGTGTCTGACTCTTTGTGACCCCAAAGACTGTAGCCCGCCTGGCTCCTCTGTCCATGGGATTCTCCAGGCAAGAATACTGGAGTGGGTTGCCATTTCCTCCTCCAGGGAATCTTCCTGACCCAGGGATCTAACTTACATCTCTTGCATCTCCTGCATTGGCAGGTGGATTCCTTACCACTAGTACCACCTGGGAAGCCCAAGACAACAGTAGAATCCTCAGTCTGCAGGAAAGGAAATCAAGAATTGGTTAAGTAATTTGTCCCAAACCATACACCTAGTAAGTAGAAGAGCTGGGTTTTATCTTTTGGCCACAACTTAAGGCATACAGGATCTTAGCTCCCCAAACGGGGAGCGAACCCTTGCCTCCTGCACTGGGAGCATGGAGTCTTAACCACTGGACCGCCAGGGAAGTCCCAAGAGATGAGACTTGAAACCGTGTCTGCTTGACTTCCCAGACCTCACTCTTTTTTTTTTTCCTAATATATATTTTTTATTGAAGTATAGTTTACTTACAACGTTTCAGGTACACAGCAAAGTGACTCAGTTTTACATATAGATGTAGACTATTTTTCAGATTATTTTCCATCATAGGTTATTACAAGATATTGATGATAGTTCCCTGTGCTATACAGTAAAACTTTGTTGCTTGTTATATATGTATTTTTAAAAAATGGAAATCTAGCATTCTATTCATACTAAGTCAAACAAGTGGAATCAAAATGTCATAGATGTTTTAGTTAAGCAAAAATTCTTAAGTTTTCTAAAAAATTTATATATTTAAAATATATACTTATATATATAATATAATATATATATGGTGTATATATATATATATATATACACACACACACACACACACACACACAAAAGCTAGGCTTGAGAAAGAACATCAAAAAGAAGAAGAGATGGATAAATCATAAAATATAAACTAAATAAAATGGGAGCACTGAATATGAACTAGGAAAAATGAAACAAACTAGATAAAAGTAGAAGATCCTCATATAGCCCAGGTGTTTTTAAATGCGACTGCTCCTTAGAAACATATCTGGAACTTTGAAGAAAAGAAGCAGTGCCTGCCAGCCCTCATTCTTAACCTCTGTGGGTGATAAAGTTATGCCAAGACTCAGCCTTGGGCAAGAAGGGATCAAAAGAAACCTACAAATGTGAGATGAAATCAATTTTTGCATAAAAATCCTGCCGAGGTCTCTTCCCAGAGTTCCACAATGATGGGATCACACAGAGTGAGGAGGGGTCTGCCTTTCAGAAATCTGATTGGAGTCCAGGAACAGCAGCTGCCTCTCCAGCTTTGGGCACTTTGCTTAAGGTATCAGAGCCTTTTGGTAAATGTCACATTGCTCTTGAAAATATGGGGGTTATTTTCAAAAATCTTTTGATATTGATTTCTAGTATAATTACAGACCCTGTATGATTTCAACATCTTTGTGTTAGTTGCTCAGACATGTCTGACTCTTTGTGACCCCATGGACTGTAGCCCACCAGGATCCTTTGTCCATGGGATTTCCCAGGCAAGAATACTGGAGTGAGTTGCCATTTCCTCCTCCAGGGGATCTTCCCTACCCAGGGATTGAACCCACATCTCCCACATTGCAGACAGATTCAATACCTTTAGACCATGAAATTTTTGCACCTTGTTTCATGTCCCTGGATATGTTCCAGTGTCTTCTAGTTTACAGTCTATGGGAACCTGAATAGAATTTGTAACCTACTGCTGTGTGAAAGGAGAAGGCGATGGCACCCCACTCCAGTACTTTTGCCTGGCAAATCCCATGGACAGAGGAGCCTGGTAGGCTGCAGTCCATGGAGTCGCTAGGAGTCGGACACGACTGAGCGACTTCACTTTCACTTTTCACTTTCATCCATTGGAGAAGGAAATGGCAACCCACTCCAGTGTTCTTGCCTGGAGAATCCCAGGGATGGGGGAGCCTGGTGGGCTGCCATCCAAGGGGTCGCACAGAGTCCGACACAACCGAAGCAACTTAGCAGCAGCAGCTGTGTGAAAATTGTACAAATCTTAATTATGTTGAATTGGTTCATAGTGTTTTTTAGGTCTACTATATCCTTCTACTTGTCTGTTTATTCATTCTATTAACTTTTGAGAGTTTGATATTGAAACTCCAACTATAAAATCTTCATTTATCTACTTTTAACAATAATTGTAATGTATAGTGGAACCATATGTAACCTAAGTCTATATTTTCCAAGTCTCCTCTAAATGTGTTGTCATACTTTCATAATTAAAAATTTTTTTTAATTTTAAAAAGATATCAGAGCCTCAAATTCTCTCCCTGCAAAACTAAGGCTGATGCTAACTGCTTTGCAGGAGGGAGGCTAAATGATATATCCTATATAAAGTACTTAGAATGTTTTCTACGTAAATATGACTTTCTCATCTTCCAGCTACAGATTGGCACTTGCCATCTACTTCTACAAGGATTAAATCATGAACTGCTGGAGCTGCTGACCTTCAACATCCCCTGCAAAGAGTTCAGGGTGGAGATCAGGAATGAGGGAGGCACTCTGTGCTCTGAGAAAAATGGCAGAACAGGTCTGCCTCGACAGTAGGATATTTTCAGGAGAAGATTTTATGAGCCCAATTTTTGCATCTCCTCATATCCAGAAAAAGCACTAAAATCATTAACAGTGACATCTGCTCCTTGCAATAAGCAGTGAGCCTCTGTCAAAATGTGTACTCAGCTGCATGTACCCCCTCACCAGGATCATAGAATCATATACGACACTGACCTTTCGCCTACCTCTCTGGAGCTCTTTCTCAGGGCTATCTGAGATGCTGTCTCCCAGGCTATAGTCCTCATTTTGCCCCAAATAAAACTTGGCCCACAACTCTCACATTGCTTCTTTTTTGTAGCCAACACTCCCCATCACCGATTCTCCGCTTTCCTAAAATCCCCACCCCCAAATTTTCAAGGAACCTGCCTTTTCAGTGGAATTCCTGGAGTGGGCTTTTAGAGAGAGACTTGAGCTAGGTTTTATTATCCGATGCAGATAACTTTTTTGATGTATATCAATCATTTTCATTTGTAAAGTGGATGGATTTTATATATCTAGATCTAGCGGCTGCGAGAAAAATCTTTAAAGCTTCAAGATGGGATTTTAAAACATCTTTATAGATGAAAAAAAGCAAAAGTTTAACCTTCAAGGAAAATAAAAGAGAACATGAACTCTATACTTGAACACACACAATACAAAAAAAAAAAAAAAAGACTGAGCCTGGGATTGCAAATGTATGACCTTGACATCCATTGTTCAGGCAGCAGAAAAAAAGGATTATTTTCACCTGACTTGGTAGACGAGGCAGCCCAATGCATCAGATGATTCCTAAATCCATCCCCATCCACAGCATGGCCAGGGACCCTGAAACCCATTATTAGAAATACCTCATTCATTTATTCATTTGTCAATTCTCTCTCTCATCTACTCTCTCCACTCATTTATTCATCTACAAATCTCTTCTCAAGCAGTTACCCTGTGCCAAACCCTGTGCTATCTGTCGAGAGCTCAGAAATTATTGGCAGCCCTGTTACAGATGTCTGCTTTACAGACAGAGAGACAGACATGCACACATAATCATAAAATCAAATGTTTTATCTAAAATATGCTATGTTGATGCTTTTGAATTGTGACGCTGGAGAAGACTGTTGAGAGTCCCTTGGACAGCAAGGAGATCAAACCAGTCAATCCTAAGGGAAATCAGTCCTGAGTCTTCACTGGAAGGACTGATGCTGAAGCTGAAGCTCCAATACTTTGGCCACCTGATGTAAAGAGCCAACTCATTGGAAAAGACCTTGATGCTGGAAAAGAGTGAAAGCAAAAGGAGAAGGGGGCAGCAGAGGATGAGATGGTTACATAGCATCACCGATTCAATGGACATGAGTTTGAGCAAACCCTGGGAGATAGTGGAGGACAGAGAAGCCTGGCATGCTACAGTCCCTAAGGTTACAAAGAGCCGGACACGACTTAGCAACTGAACGACAGCAACACTGAGCTACAAAAGCAGTAAAAAAGTAAGACTCAATTCAAAGACATACATGTGTCTTGAGGTGCAATGAGCATTCATAGAATCAAAAAGGCTTCACATTGCCTAGGGATATTAGAGAAGGCTTGGGGGCCAGGGGTGGTGGTTTCTGAGCTGTAATGGTAAGACCAGCAGACCAGGAAAAGAAAGGATCATGGATATTTTTGTCTCCCGGTAAAAACCAAATTATATAAGAGGAATAAGCCAGGCATCTTAATTACCCATTCATGTATTTGCTTCCATAATTCTTTAGTTTACCTAGTTGCTTTGCAGGTCAAGGCTGTGAAAGTGTAACACACCAGACAAGCAGATTTTATAAAAGGTTGGAATGGAAAAGGTTTAAAGCATCACCAGTTCCAAACTTGTCTTTTACAGATCAGCAATTTCAGGTCCAGAGAGATCTGCCCAAGACCACGCAGCAAATTAAGACCTAGAACCTGGGTTTTTCTAATGCTCTAAATGCCTCCCACTACAAAGGCAGATCACAATTATATGCAGAGCCTTCACACACTGGATAAAGCAGGTATTCACCCTCCATTTTGCAGACAAGGAAACAAAGTGTCTAAAGGACAGGAAGCAACTTGCCCCGAATCACACAGCAGAAGTTCTAGGCAAAAGCAGCGCTGCTAGAACCCCAGTGCCCGGACGCGGGCTCCAGAGTGCTCCTGGTTATGCCATGCTGCCGCCTAGGGGCGAGAGCTCAGAGCAAGGCCCCCAGAGGGAGGCAGGCTGTCTGGGCGAGGGCACAGAGGGGAAGGAAGGATGCTGGAAGCCGACTCAAAGGCTCCTTTCATCCACCGCTCAGTCTCGCTGGGGACCGCCTCCTGCTGCTGCGCGCACACTAAAACTTCCTGCACATCTCTCCAGAGGGGACTGTTAGAAGTTACACAATCTAATGTTGCTAAACTAAAATCCAGACTGGAAATAGGTGCGGCTTGCAGAAGGATCATTTTCCATCCTCCTCATGATGAGCATATGGAGCGAGGAAGGCATATCCCTTTGAAATAGTTTTGGCAGCAACCTGTGGGTTTTCACAAGGAATCTGTGAATCTTTTAAGAGAGTAGACAACGAGATGTCGACCCTGCAGGTACCATTCCTGCCCAAAAATTAAAAAAAAAAAAAAAAATCAGGTACAAGGAAGCCGAGGTGCAGCTAATCACCTGCCCCACCCCATTTGTTATTGATCATTTTTATGTGACATTTTACATTGTAAGTCTAACTGTTGGTAGCAATCATCCGTTTGAATGATGCATTGTCACAGAGCAGATGGAGACAATGGAGGAACCCAACCGCGGGCCAATAGCGCCGCCTAGTGGTGAACTAGAAGACGAATCCTTCATCTCCCCATGAGCAGAGACTCAGAAAGCACAAGAGACCGACCTCATTTTAGATGGGAAACCGAATGCTAGAGAAAGGCCTGCTGCTTCCCAGATCTAACAATTTCACTAACATATTCACATTCCTGCTATGTGCCCGACACCAAGCCACGCTTCATAGAATCTATTATGAGTAGAACTCTGCCTCTGTCTCATGGGGAAAGAGCCATATGACACAAAGGATTCAACAGGATCTGATAGCAGCTAGAAAAAGAGAGGGTGCAGAGCCTGGCAGCTTGTAATCAGGTCAATTCATCTTTAGCAATCCTGCCCCCCTTTTGCCACATATTCAAAATTATTTTCTCTCTCTGGCAATTCTGGGGAGTAAATTATATCCATCAGAATAATTCTTGACAGAGCCAGTTTTAATTGTCTGAAGCCGTTGTTCTTAGCTTCCCTAAATCCACATACTTAGAGTCTGGTGAAGTCTGTGCATTGTGCTCCCAGAAAGTGCACCAGTGTAGGCAGCAGCATGCTATATGCACGTCAGTCTTGAATTTTTCCTCCAAGAACCCAACTAAGAGTTCCTGATGTCAAGAATCTTCCATCCTGATTACTTGGAAATTTGTGCTTTAGAGCAAAGTGGTAACTCTTTCTACCTTAGGGAACTATGTCATTGACTTAAATGCAAGTCATCAGTGAAAGAAGAGAAATTATGGAGGGCCCAAAACATATGCAAAAAAAACCAAAAACAAACCTCTACAAGTTGACAAAGTGCACAGAAATATAACCTGTAGCCCTTCCCATTGAGAGTTTGGACACCCAGATGTTCAGGGCCCAGGCTTTGGGTTCACATGCTGGCTTCAGCCTCAGGACAATCACCTGACCTCTCTGAGCCTCAGTTTCCTCATCTGTCCAATGGGAGTAATGACTGTGAGTTCCTTACACAGCACTGGTGGGCAGACAGTAAAGAACCTGCCTGCAATGCAGGAGACTTGGGTTCGGTCCCTGGGTCAGGAAGATCCTCTGGAGGAGGAAGTAGCAACCCACTCCAGGATTCTTGCCTGGAAGATTCCATGCACAGAGGAGCCTGGCAGGGGTCATAAAGAGTCATACATGACTGAGGAACATACATACTAGTATGTATGTACACATATGCACACATACAGCACTAGTTAGAATTAATATAAATCAGTGACTGACAGATACCAAGAACACAAACATTGGCTTTTATTATCAACAGTATAATTAGGTTGAAATAATTCATTAATCCATCCAGTGAAAATTTAGCTATTACCCACTGTTTACCCAGGTGACAAGTACTAAGTACTGGGAACAGATTTGGTTAAATGCATGGTTATGTAGCCAGTTTCAAAGTTTCACCCAAGGACAGTCACCAAAGGCATCTTCCAGTAGCTTACTGGGTTTCTTCCATGTCTTGGTTATTGCAAATAGTGCTGCAATGAACAGTGGGGTACATGTATCTTTTTGAATTGTGGTTTTCTCAGGATATATGCCCAGCGGTGGGATTATATGGTAGTTTTATTCCTAGTTTTCTAAGGAACCTCCATATTGTTTTCCATGCATGCTAAGTCACTTCAATCCTGTCCAACTCCTTGTAACCCCAGGAACTGTAGTGCCCCCAAGCCCCTCTGTCCATGGGATTCTCCAAGCAAGAATACTGGAGTGGGTTGTCATGCCTTCCTTCAGAGGATCTTCTCGACCCAGGGATTGAACACACGTCTCTTACTTTTCCCGCTTTGGCAGGCAGGGTCTTTACCACTAGCACCACCCGGGAATCCCTGTTGTTTTCCACAGTGGCTGTATCAATTTACATTCCCACCAACTGTACAGGTGATTTCCTTAACTCCACATCCTCTCCAGCATTTATTATATGTAGACTTTTTAATGATGACCATTTTGGCCAGTGGGGTTGAGGGGCGTGGTACCTCATGGTAGGTTTTTTTTTCCTTGTGGTTTTCAAAAGGTTAGTTTCCTGACCAAGGATGGAATCCGGACCCTCAGCAAGGGAAGCACAGAGTCCTAACCACTGGACCACAGGGAAATTCCCTCAAGGTAGTTCTGATCTGATTTGCATTTCTCTAATTACCAGCAGTGTTGAGCGTCTTTTTTATGTGCCTGTTATTGACCCACTGTTTTTCCAGGCGTTCCCATAGCAAACAGCAGCGCACAGGTCCGCCTGGACAGCACCTCACCTCGGCTATACCATGTAACGCTCATTTTCTGTATCAGCATTGCTTTTTCAGCTTCTTGTGGGGCCACATTTGAAGACAAAGTCAGCCATCCTGTGTGTGTACAGACCTGGAAGATGCACATGGGGTTCCCTGTGTAGACCCTTCGTGTGTGGGAGGTGAGAGCCGATAATGAAGACTCTCATTCTATTCTCTCAGGCGAAAATTCCAGAATGCATTCAATAGAGTTCTCCTGAGGGTCCTCAGCGAAACTGAGCTCCAGGTGTCTACAGCCTCAGCCAGCTCAGTTGCGCACGTGCTTTCTTTCCTCTCCTTCCCTGATTCCCTCTTCTAAATTCCCCCTCTGCTTCCTCAGGGTCACTTTTCTAAAGAAACCACACAAACACATGCTCAGATCAGGTTCTGTGGTGGGAGAAAGTCTAAGGCCAAAGAAAACTTTCAAATGATGATGAACAGGTGGTCCTGAGTCAGTGTATTATTATCTTCCATTGAAAAGATCTTCTGGGGTACTTGTCATCATTCAAAGGCCTGGTTATTGCTGGGGATTTCTGTGCCAGGTTCTAAGCTCCTCTGTTCCCCCAGTACAAGCAGTCTGCAGGAGACCATGAGCAGACATGACGAAGGAGGAGACAGAAAAGGCACATTAATTCTGCTCCCTCTGCCCAGGGCATCTGTAAGCAGTGGCCCTTTCCTACGTCACTAGCCTGGAGTAGCCTCTAGCCCCTGCTCATGCAAAACTCAGCCTCCTAATAACCTCAGCAGCAGCCCCCAACGGGCCTTTCGCCTGCGTTCCCTAACCTGCATAATGCTGTACCCTATGCAAAACCTTGATGGGTCAAAGTGAAAAAAATTGTCAGTTTACCTTACCGTAATGTTGAATGTGAATCTGATCAAACTTCTAGTTCTATTACCAGCTTATAGTAAATATAGAAGACAAAGAAATATGTTATATCCATCAAATCGAGAACATGGAAAAATCTAGAAGATAATTGACCTAGTTTCTTTAATAAGAAGTTGACAAGTAAGAGAGAGCAAAGGAGTGAGAGACTGAGAGAAATTATCTGAGATTAAATGAAGCTTAGAAACTCATCAAATAAATACAATATATGGACATATTCAAACCAAAGCGATTGTGAAGAGTTTTTTGTCAATCAGGGAAATTTGAAACCTGTCTATTTGATGACATTAAGGAGTCATTTTTAAGTGTTAGGAGTAATGATGGTGCCATTATTATATTTTTTTAAAGACTTTGTTATACATACTGAGTCACTTGTAGATGAACTAATGTGATGTCTGGGATTTACTTTAATATATCCCAGCATGGGGTGAAAAACACAAAGAGGGATGGAGTGCAGATAAATGAGATTGACAAAATCGTGATAATCGGTGCGGTTGATTGATGGATCCATGGGAGTTCATTATACGTCTCTCTCAGCTGTCACACAGGTTTAGAGATTTTCCATATTTAAAAAAAAGGGGGGGAATCATAAGGGGGAGGGAGAAAGGGATAGAGCAATAAAGAGAGACTGAGAAAATTGCCATTTTAAAACTAATAGGAAATTCCCTGACAGTCCAGTGGTCAGGACTCCACAGTTTCACTGTACAGGGTGTGGGTTCAAGTCCTAGTCGGGGAACTAAGATCCCACAAGCCCTGTGGCACAGCCTATATATATAAAATTTATACATACACAAAAATTTTATATGTGTGTATATATATATATGCGTGAAAAGTGAAAGTTGCTCAGTCGTGTCCAACTCTTTGTGACCCCATGGAATACACAGTCCATGGAATTCTCCAGGCCAGAATACTGGAGTGGGTAGCCATTCCCTTCTCCAGGGAACCTTCCCAACCCAGGGATCAAACCCAGGTTTCCCACACTGCAGGCGGATTCTTTACCAGCTGAGCCACCAAGAAGGCCCGAGAATGATGGCTGGTGGGTAGCCTATCCCTTCTCCAGTGGATCTTCCCACCCAGGCCCAGAGCATCACAAAGAGTCGGACAGGACTGAAGCGACTTGGCACACAAGCTCAGAGATCTGTCACAAGGTGGGGACGGTGGAGGTGGAGACCTTCCTGGCTGGTAAATGACAAGGATATGACTGGACATTCATAGCTGGGTTCCTGTCTTTCTTCCTCTCCAGAGTGAACCGCCCCAGGAACACACTCAAGCTTTTGAACCAGATTTTTAATTCGTAGGGGAATCACTGAAGGATTTTAAACCAAGAAAGGAGGGTTGAACATCTTCTCTTTCTCTCTTGCCTTCAGTCCTTTGCATCTTCTGCATCTTCCCTTCCCAGGAATTGAACCAGGGTCTCCTGCATTGCAGGAGGATTCTTTACTAACTGAGTTGCCAGGGAAATACTTATATATATGCATGTATATATAAACATATACATATTTTTATATGTGTATATTTTTTTGTCTTTTAGCTTAGAAATAATACAACCTAAGCTCAGTCATGTCTGACTGGTAGTGACCCCATGGACTGCAGCCTACCAGGCTCCTCCATTCATGGGATTTTCCAGGCAAGAGTACTGGAGTGGGGTGCCATTTCCTTCCCCAGGGGATCTTCCCAACCCAGGGATTGAACCCGGGTCTCCCACATTGTAGATAGATGCTTTACCGTCTGAGCCACCATATACATATGTATGTGTATATACATATATATAATTATTTGGCTTCCCTGGTAGCTCAGATGGTTATGCGTCTGTCTGCAATGCATCTTCGATCCCTGGATTGGGAAGATCCCCTGGAGAAGGAAATGGCAGCCCACTCCAGTATTCTGTATACATATATATGTGTTTTGGGGGCTCCCCGGGTAGCTCAGCTGGTAAAGAATTCCCCTGCAATGCAGGAGACCTGGGAGGCTTGGGTTCAATCCCTGGGTTGGGAAGATCCCCTGGAGAAGGGAATGGCTACCCACTCCAGTATTCTGGCCTGGAGAATCCCATGGACAGAGGAGCCTGGCAGGCTACAGTCTATGGGGTCACTACGAGTCAGACGCGACTGAGCAACTTTCACTTTCATACATATATACTATTGTATACATATGTAATTACATATAATTGTATACACATAATTTATGTGTATATAAAAACATATGTAAACATATAAATATATACATAGAAATTATGTTAGAATGTTTATAGAATATAAATGCAATTACAATTATGGCGTATAATATAATTTCTATGTATATAAAACAAAACAGAAATAGACTCACAGATAGAACAAATTAGGGGTTACTGGTGGGGAGAGGGCTGGAGGAGGGGCAAGATGGGAGGAGGGGATTAAGATGTTCAAACAACTAAATACAAAATTCAAAACCACAATGCACAGCCCAGGGTATACAGCCAGGGTTTCATAGTAACTTTAAACTGATTATAATCTATATCAAATCAAATCACTAAGCTGTACACTTGAAACTAATACTGTAAAAAAAAAAAAAAGAAAGAAACTAATACTGTAAATCAGTGATACGTCAATTAAGCAAACATGAATCTTTAAATAAAACTAGAAGAAATTTAGTTGTTGCTTCTCCAAAGATGGCATCTTGATAGTACTGGTAATAGCAAACCGCCACCAAATGATAGCAGCAATAATAATAATAACAATCACGACGGTGGCGCCTGTGCTAAGGTGGGACCAACACCCCGTAGATGCTGAAAGAAACTGGGCGTGAGGAGCCAGGCTGCTCCGGTGGCTGTCCTCATCAGCAAAAGTGTCGAATCTCTTCCGGTCCTGGACCTCACTGTCCTTAAAGGGTTGTCTGGGAGAGGTGTCTGTGTACCCTCTTCACGTCAATCTCTGTAGAAGACGAGGGAATACAGATGACGGCAGGAAGGCAGTGGTTATAGAGGGCTTCTGGAGGACCTCTGAGCTTCCCAGGTGGCATGAGTCGTAAAGAACCCACCTGCCAATGCAGGAGACGTAAGAGACACAGGTTCGATCCCTGCATTGGGAGGATCCCCCGGAGGAGGGCATAACAACTCACTCCAGTGTTCTTGCCTAGAGAATCCCACGGACAGAGGAGCCAGAGGGGCTATGATCCAGAGTCGGACACGACTGAAGCGACTTGGTACACAAGCTCAGAGATCTGTCACAAGGTGGGGACGGTGGAGGTGGAGACCTTCCCGGCTGGTGAATGACAAGGACATGACTGGATCCTCAGAGTTGGGTTCCTGTCTGATTTCCTCTCTAGACTGAACTGCCCCAAGAAACACGCTTAAGGTTTTGAACCAGATTTTGATGACACAGGGAGTCACTGAAGGATTTTAAGCAAAGAAATAAGAGCTGTGTATCTTTTCTTTCTCTCTTGCCGTCGGCACTTTGCATCTTCTCTTCCTTCTGCCTGGAATGCTCATCCTCGAACTCTCCACCTCTTCTCCCAACTTCCACTCATTCCTTAGGAGCCAGATGAGGTGCCGCTCCCTCCAGGAAGCCTTCTCTGACCATTATCAGCACTTAAAATCTACACTGTGCCCTAAGTCCATGTTCACTAGTCTCCCCACGAGGCTATGAATCCATGAGAACTGGGACCACTTGCCCTGTGAGTCCTTGAAGCCTAAGCCTTAGCTCCATGACACATCACAGTGCTTCATTAATCATCTTAGTATGAATTACTGAGTTGACTCTGTAATATCCCAACAACGTGTACCAGGATGGAGCTGGGTCAAAGGTCCTATACCAAGAAGGGTGGACAGGAGGTGATGAGGGGGGCAAAGCAAGCAGAGCGCCTCCACCAGCAGGCGCTCCATCAACATCCACCGAGTTGGAGTCTGACTTCCCTTCTTTCGGTTTCTGCTCCAAGAATCCACCACAAGCTTCTTCCTCAAAGAAGACGCCCTTGAACTGGCATCCATTTTTGTTGTTGTTTAGTCAGTAAGTTGGGTATGACTCTTTGCAGCCCCATGGGCTGCAGCCTGCTAGGCTTCTTTGCCCATAGGATGACCCAGGCAAGAATACTGCTGTGGGTTGTCATTCCCTTCTCCAGGGGATCTTTCCAACCCAGGGATTGAACCCAAGTCTCCCAGGTCTCCTGCATTGCAGGGGAATTCTTTACCAGCTGAGCTACCAGGGAAGCCCCAAAACATATATATATGTATACAGAATACTGGAGTGGGTTGCCATTTCCTTCTCCAGGGGATCTTCCAGGACCAGGGATCGAACCCGCGTCTCTTGCTTCGCCTGCACTGCAGGGGGATTCTTTACCACTGTGCCCCCTGGGAAGACCTGGCATCCGTTACACCTATGAGAATCTTCTGGCGTTTGGAAAATAGATGGTGATGGAACATGATTTTGCTGTCAAGGGACAGTCTGGTGGTGACAGGGATACACTGCGGTGGGTGGATAACTTCCCAGTCCACTTTTTCACCCCGTTTGTGATCCATTCATTCATCCAAAAAGTGTTTACTAAGAGGTACCATGCGTCTGGTTTCCCAAGTGGTGTAGTGGTAAAGAATCTGCCTGTCAATATAGGAGACGCAAGAGATGCAGGTTCAGTACCTGGATTGAGAAGTTCCCCTGGCATAGGAAATGGCAGCCTTCTCCA
The DNA here is from genome assembly GCF_032452875.1 of Bos javanicus. Taxonomy (NCBI): domain Eukaryota; kingdom Metazoa; phylum Chordata; class Mammalia; order Artiodactyla; family Bovidae; genus Bos; species Bos javanicus. Next base: position 6,814,243 of record NC_083881.1, read on the forward strand.
GTATTCTAGCCTGGAAAATTCCATGGACAGAGAAGCCTGGCAGGCTACAGTCCATGAGGTTGCAAAGCGTCAGACATGACTAAGTATGCTTGCACCATGCCCCTGGCACGATTCTAAATTCTGGAGATAGATCAGGGAACAAAACAGGCAAAAATCCCCACCCCGTGGACCTAACACCTGGTGGAATAGACATGAAATATGAAGTGTTAGTTGTTCAGTCATGTCCAACCCTCTGCGACCCCATGGGCTGTAAGCTGCCAGGCTCCTCTGTCCATGGGATTCTGCAGGCAAGAACCCTGGAGTGGGTTGCCATTCCCTTCTCCAGGGAATCTTCCTAACCCAGGGATCGAACCCCAACTTCCTGCATTGCAGGCAGATTCTTTACCAACTGAGCCACCAGGGAAGCCTCTCTCTTTCATAGCACCTGCATCATTTCCCTTAATCATACGTCTTTATATCTCCCCTGAATTCCGAGATACTCAAGAGCAGACTCTGTTTTATCCATCCCTGGATACCCAACCCTGGACGCACTATATGCTCAGTAAATGTTCTTCAGAGACATCTCAGATATCTGCCTTATTCTGAGTTGTTTGAAATGTAAATGAAATTATTTTGAGCCCCACATCGGGACAATCTCCCCCAAGAATTTGAGAGAAGAGACAAGACAGAAAAATGGGAGAAGGGTGGCTTTTATTTTCTTCTTGTCCCTGTGTTAAATCCTCTTGCCCCATTCAGAACCCTGGACCCTTCTTGCCTTGTATTCCACACGAAGAAACCTTCTAGCAGAAGGCCTGGGGGTTTCTTGCAGGACGTTTGAATATGTGAGGAAAGAAGAAAGCGGTGATTGGGCCAGCACAATGCAAATAACTCAGATAAACTGCTCCTGAAATGGCTTGGGAGGATGGTGTCCGCAGAGACGGTGGAGGGGGGAGGGAGCACCTCCAAAAATCCACTCCTCCAGAAACACAACAATCTGCGGAACATTTGCTTAAGAAAAAAAAAAAGGCTTAATCTGGTTCTTTTTTTTAAAAAAATAAACCATGTGGCATCTTAACTTGCTTGTTCTCCTCCTTCTTCTCCAGCTCCACAACAGGCTTGACAACCACAACCCTAAGTCACAGTGGAACCCAGCAGCCCATGTGCCACTGGAGTGGGGCAGAGAACTATACATCAATGAAAATTTTAGATTAAACATACGTAAAAAAAAGAAGTGTTTATACCCTTTTGTGTAAATAGCGTCACACACACACCCCTCTTGAAGGTACAAGTGGCCACCTTTGCTTTGGTTCTAATTCATGTTCTTCCCCTCTCTCAAACACAGAGAGACTCAATTTGATTCTCCGCCTTCCAGAAGCTTCTGTTGTGGCTGGGAAGACAAAGAAAGGCTCACAGGTACAAATGCAGGGCAAGTTGAAAAGCCCAGTGTATAGTTTCTCAACCGGTAAGTAAAAAAGGCATGGATGAGTAATAAGGACGGGGTAGGCAAAAGCAGAGACATTACTTTGCTGACAAAGGTTCGTCTAGTCAAAGCTATGGTTTTTCCATTAGTCATGTATGGATGTGAGTTGTACTATAAAGAAAGCTGAGTGCCAAAGAATTGATGCTTTTGAACTGTGGTGTTGGAGAAGACTCTTGAGAGTCCCTGGGACTGCAAGGAGATCCAACCAGTCCTTTCTAAAGGAGATCAGTCCTGAATATTCATTGGAAGGACTGATGTTGAAGCTGAAGCTCCAATACTCTGGCCACCTAATGCAAAGAGCTGACTCATTGGAAAAGACCCTGATGCTGGGAAAGATTGAAGGCAAGAGGAGAAGGGGACGACAGAGGATGAGATGGTTGGATGGCATCACTGACTTGATGGACATGAGTTTGAGCAAGCTCTGGGAGTTGGTGAAGGACAGGGAAGCCTGGCGTGCTGCAGTCCATGGGGTCAGTCTGACATGACTGAGCAACTGAACTGAACTGAAGTAGAAGTTATTGCCAATGGAAATATAGGAGAACATCATGAAAGAGACGAAGCTGGCCAGGTCTGCAAGTGCTGGGTGCATGAGTTTGAAGCACAATAAATACATTTATTACTAAGCAAACAGAGTAGAGAACAATCGGACGTTTTCTTCGGAGACCAGCGGGATTGTCATTTCACTTTACACCACCAGAGGGCACTATAACATGCGTTGGGATTTATGGAAGAAAGTTGGTTTTGGTTTTTCCTTACCAGGTCCAGTTGTCAGCAAGGTCTTTGTAAGTTTATAGCTGCTAGTACTCTTGCCTGGAAAATCCCATGGACAGAGGAGCCTGGGAGGCTGCCGTCTATGGGGTCGCACAGAGTCGGACATGACTGAAGTGACTTAGCAGCAGCTGCTGGGAAAAACTTGGCTAGTTCTGAGCATTGCTAATGCCCCTCCCCATAAGAAGGTGTTAGCTGAAATGTGAGGCTGTAACATTTGTAAGAAGGGATAACAGGAATTTTTTCCAAATTTGACCTCAATGTGCTCCCTGGTGTGTGCGTGCTCAGTCGGGTCTGACTCTGCGTGACCCCATGGATTGTAGCCCACCAGGCTCCTCTGTCCATGGGATTCTCCAGGCAAGATACTTGAGTGGGTAGCCATTTCTTCCTCAGGGGATCTTCCCACCCAGGGATCAAACCTGCATCTCCTGTGTCTCCTGCATTGCAGGCAGATTCTTTTACCGCTGAGCCACCAGGGAAGCCAAGAGGATCCAGAACACCTGGGCCAAGCACCTTCTTCTTTCTGCTGAGATGGCCCTCCCCCAAACCTTTCTCCTCCTCATCTCCAAGGACCACCTTCTCTCTGAGTCCCCAACATCGGACAAACATCGTGGTTCTGTTAGTATTGATTCCATTGGATTCTAAGGATTCTAAGGATTCATGTTATTTTAATTAAGGTTTCTTAACAGTCAGAGAGATTCAAGGGACTAGATCTGATAGACAGAGTGCCTGAAGAGCTATGGACGGAGGTTTGTGACATTGTATAAGAGGCAGTGATCAAGACCATCCCCAAGAAAAAGAAATGCAAAAAGGCAAAATGGTTGTCTGAGGAGGCCTTACAAATAGCTGAGAAAAGAAGAGAAGTGAAAGGCAAAGGAAAAAAGGAAAGATATACCCATTTGAATGCAGAGTTCCAAAGAATAGCAAGGAGAGATAAGAAAACCTTCCTCAGAGATCAATGCAAAGAAATAGAGGAAAACAACAGAATGGGAAAGACTAGAGATCTCTTCAAGAAAATTAGAGATACCAAGGGAACATTTCATGCAAAGATGGGCTCAATAAAGGACAGAAATGGTATGGACCTAACAGAAGCAAAAGATATTAAGAAGAGGTGGCAAGACTACACAGAAAAACTATACAAAAAAAGATTTTCATGACCCAGATAACCACAATGACGTAATCACTCACCTAGAGCCAGACATCCTGGAATGCGAAGTCAAGTGGGCTTTAGGAAGCATCACTACGAACAAAGCTAGTGGAGGTGATGAAATTCCAATTGAGCTATTTCAAATCCTCAAAGATGACACTGTGAAAGTGCTGCACTCAATAGCCAGCAAATTTGGAAAACTCAGCAGGGGCCACAGGAACGGAAAAGGTCAGTTTTCATTCCAATCCCAAAGAAAGGCAATGCCAAAGAATGTTCAAACTACCACACAATTGCACTCATCTCACACACTAGCAAAGTAATATTCAAAATTCTCAAGCCAGGCTTCAACAGTACATGAACCGTGAACTTCCAGATGTTCAAGCTGGATTTAGAAAAGACAGAGGAACCAGAGATCAAATTGCCAACATCTGTTGGATCATCGAAAAAGCAAGAGCATTCCAGAAAAACATGCACTTCTGCTTTACCAACTATGCCAAAGCCTTTGACTGTGTGGATCACAACGAACTGTGGAAAAATCTTAAAAAGATGGGAATACCAGACCACCTTACCTGCCTCCTGAGAAATCTGTTTGCAGGTCAAGAAGCAACAGTTAGAACTGGACATGGAACAACAGACTGGTTCCAAATTGGGAAAGGAGTATGTCAAAGCTGTATAGTGTAACCCTGCTTATTTAACTTAAATGCAGAGTACATCATGCGAAATGCTGGTCAGGATGAAGCACTAGCTGGAATCAAGATTGCCGGGAGAAATATCAATAACCTCAGATATGCAGATGACACCACCCTTATGGCAGAAAGTGAAGAAGAACTAAAGAGTCTCTTGATGAAAGTGAAAGAGGAGAGTGAAAAAGTTGATTTAAAGCTCAACATTCAGAAAACTAAGATCGTGACATCTGGTCCCATCATGACAAATAGATGAGGAAACAGTGACTACTTTATTTCGGGGGCCTCCAATATCACTGCAGATGGTGACTGCAGCCATGAAACTAAAAGGCGCTTGCTCCTTGGAAGAACAGTTATGACCAACCTAGACAGCATATTAAAAAGCAGAAACATTACTTTGCCAACAAAGGTCCATCTAGTCAAAGCTATGGTTTTTCCAGTGGTCATGTATGGATATGAGAGTTGGGCTATAAAGAAAGCTGAGCACCAAAGAATTGATGCTTTTGAACGGTGGAGTTGGAGAAGACTCCTGAGAGTCCCTTGGACTGCAAGGAGATCCAACCAGTCCATCCTAAAGGAAATAAGTCCTGAATATTCATTGGAAGGATTGTTGCTGAAGCTGAAACTCCAATACTTTGGCCACCTGATGCGAAGAGCTGACTCATTGGAAAAGACCCTGATGCTGGGAAAGATTGAAGGCAGGAGGAGAAGGGGACGACAGAGGATGAGATGACTGGATGGCATCACCAACTCAATGGACATGAGGTTGAGTAAACTCCGGGAGTTGGTGAAGGACAGGGAGGCCTGACATGCTGCAGTCCATGGGGTCGCAAAGAGTCGGACACGACTGACCGACTGAACTGAACTGAACTGAACAGAGAACTACGCAGTTTCTTGTTTGTCTTGGGCGCATCTCGTGAAAGACCTCTGTCCTATACCCTTCACAGAAGCTGACTTTTAACCTCTGCCACCCAGCCCTGGGCTGACAGCTTCCCTGTGTCCCATAGCAGGGGCTGCTGGAGGCCAGGGTGTGCCCCAGGCCACTCTGTATCCTTGGTGCCAAGCAAAGTGCTGGGCCACGATCGGATGAACAGGAGGATGAATGGAATAGCCATTCTCATTGTGTGACCCGAGCTCCAACCACTGGGCCACACTACTGGCCTGGGAGGCTTCCACGGGCACCCTAGCAGAGGGGCCAGTGTCCGCAAAATGCCAGCATCTTATCTGACCCAGTCCCTGCAGTGTTCACGGCCTCCATGGCTTCCTCATGCACTTAAATGAAATCCCAGCTCCTCGCTGTGACCTTCGAGGCCCTGCAGCCCCATCTCCCCGACCCATCTCCCCGCCACACTCTCCACCCCTCCCCCTACTCCACCCCCGGTCCATACACGCCCATCCTGCCCCCACGGTGGGGCTCTGGCCCACATGCAGGTTCCTCTCCCTGGAAAGGCCTTCCTTCTTTCTGTTGTTGTTGTTGAATGGTATACTTTAATTAAGAGCAACAGAGTAACAGCATCTTAACTATACAGCTGAACTAACAAAATTTGATATTTACGCTATTAAAACCTAAAATCCAGGTCAATCATTGAAAATAAAATTAGACACACACAGAAATCAAAAACATAACTTAGAAAATGCGAGTAGCTACACAGAGAAAAGAAGGCATTAGGTCCCCTGGATTATCTTTCTTGAGCTAATTGTGTTGAATAAACATAGGTCTCTTGATTAAACCCGGGATGGTTTTGGCATTTGCGGGGGATCAAAGAGGGAACTGGGCTTCCGTGGTAGCTCAGAGGTAAGGAATCCACCTGCAATGCTGGAGACAACTGGTTCGATTCCTGGGTTGGGAATATCCCCTGGAGAAGGGATAGGCTACCCACTTCAGTATTCTGGCCTGGAGAATTACATGGACCGCATAGTCCATGGGTCACAGAGTCGGACACGACTGAGCAACTTTCACTTCACTTAAAGAGGGAATTGGGTCCGTTAGGTAACATGAGGATGGCTGCAGCCACTCACAGGTGAGCCCTATCCTAAAGACTATGGGAGCCCTTCCTTCTGGTCACCCCATGGCTGGCTCCATTTCGACTTTAAGATCTCAGTTTGGGGGAATTCCCTGGTGGTCCAGTGTGTAGGACTCCAGGCTTTCACTGCTGAGGGCCCAAGCCCAATCTCTGGTCCGGGAACTAAGACCCTGCAAGCCACTCGATTTCAGTTTCAATGTCACTTCTTGGAAAGGCCACACCTGGTTGCTGCTGCTGCTGCTGCTGCTGCTAAGTCGCTTCAGTCGTGTCCGACTCTGTGTGACCCCAGAGACAGCAGCCCACCAGGCTCCCCCATCCCTGGGATTCTCCAGGCAAGAACACTGGAGTGGGTTGCCATTTCCTTCTCTAATGCATGAAAGTGAAAAGTGAAAGTGAAGTCGCTCAGTCCTGTCCAACTCTTAGCGACCCCATGGACTGCAGCCTACCAGGCTCCTCCATCCATGGGATTTTCCAGGCAAGAGTACTGGAGTGGGGTGCCATTGCCTTCTCTGCCGCACCTGGTTATCCAACTCAAAACCCACACCCATCGCCCATGAGCCAGCTGTAGCTCCCTGTAGAGCGCTCACCCGGGTTTCTATGTGCTGACTTATTGTCTGATGCCCCAGGTAAACGGCAGGATCCTAAAGGCCAGGTGCTTCCCAGTGACAAAGAAATAGCCTGCTAATGCAGGGGGCATAAGAGATGCAGGTTCAATCCCTGGGTCGGGAAGATCCCCAGAGGAAGAAATGGCTGGAGAATCCCCACGGACAGAGGAGCCTAGCGGGCTACAGTCCAAAAGGTAGCAAAGGATTGGACACAACTGAAGTGACTGAGCAGGCGCATGCAAAGGCCAGGACACCCCCAGAGCCCAGCTCAGAGCAAGCTCCCAGACGCCAAGCCGATGCTTCCGCGATGAAGCCCACAGCTAGTCCTGGGCCAGACGCTTTGCATTCTCACCGCAGACCCTGCCCTTCAGCGGGAGTAGGGTGAGTTCACACAGAGGAAGAAGGTCAAGGCTGAAGAAGAAGTGAGCCTGCAAACTTATGGTTACCAAAGGGGAAAGGTTTAGGGATAAATTAGGAGGCTGGCATTAACATATACCCACTATTATGTATAAAATAGGTAACCAACAAGGACCTACCATATAGCACAGGGAACTCAACTCAATATTACATAATAACCTGTAAGGGAAAAGAATCTGAAAAAGAATACATATGGCTATAGGTGTATGAAGTGAAGTGAAAATCACTCAGTCGTGTCCGACTCTTCACGACCCCATGGACTATACAGTCCACGGAATTCTCCAGGCCAGAATACTGAAATGGAGAGCCTTTCCTTTCTCCGGGGGATCTTTCCAACCCAGGGATTGATTGCATAATTGTAAATCAATTATATATTATAAATCAATTATATTGTAAATCATTTTAATTATATAAAAATGTAAATTATATATTATAAATTATAATTATTGCATATTGTAAAAGTGAAAATTATATTGCTAATCAATTATATGTTGTAAATTATATATTATAAATCAATTCTATATTGTAAATCAATAAATTGTAAATTGATTGTATAACTGTAAATCAATTACACTTCAATTAAAAATTTTTTTAAAAAAGGAGTCTGGAGAAAAGTACAAGTTCACCAAACAGGGATCTGGGATTTAAGAGCCAGAAAAGGTGCCACTTACAGCTCTGGGAGTTGTCTGGCTTCCCAAGATGAGCAAGAGACAGAAACAAAGAGCGTTAGGAACGTGAATGCGGGTTCCAGAGAGTGTGGGTTTGAATCTGGCTCCTCTTCTTACTAAGAGATGACCTTGGGCAAGTCACCTCATTGCCTTGTGCCTCAGTTTTCTTATCTGTAAAATGGAGATGAAAGAAGTATGAAAGTGTCAGTCACTCAGTGTCTGATTCTTTGCAACCCCATAGACTAGCCAGCCAGGCTCCTCTGTCTATGGAATTCTCCAGGCAAGAATACTGGAGTGGGTAGCTGTTCCCTCCTCCAGGGGATCTTCCCAACCCACAGGATCAAACCCCAGTCTCCTGCATTGCAGGCAGATTCTTTACCATCTGAGCCACCAGGGAAGCCCCCAAATGGGGTTGATAATCATAATATCTACATCACCAGGTTCTGATGAACTTAAAGTACCTAATGCTTTTAAAGCATCAGCGTCCAGCATGTTGATCAGTGGTGTCTCTCTGGTCTCCGATGAAAACTAAGGGCTCCTTGATCAAGGGGTCTGCCTATGCACATAGAGGCACTGGGTTCTGTTTGCACGAGCTTCTGTTTCTCTTTGCGTCCTTACCTTTAACAAAGCCGTTTGCAAGTCCCCTTATTTTCCAAAAGGAGCCGCTTCACAAGAGTGGGCTGGACCCATATGCAAGAGACGCAGCTCTGCAAAAAATTAAAATAGACGCCTTTCCCTTTAGGTTATTTCTGCTTCCCCACCGCCTTGTGAGTGGCATCACTCCATCCTGAGGCGCCCTGGAAAAGCTCTCTCTCCGCAGGAATGTAATGGATGTCCCGTGCAACTGCCAATACTGCAGCCGATTTCGCGGGGAAATTGCCTCTATCCATCACAGCAGCCCGGAGCCAGATGCGCATTTGCTGGGAAGACCCCAGGCCAGCCTCTCCCGAGGGTCTTCTCAGAGGTAGCGAAAAGAAAGCCGCTGCTGCAACAAAATAAAATGAGAGAAACAAGGAAGGAAATGAAAGCCACTGGAATCAGTAGCTGTTCCCCCTCCAGGTAGACTCCGTGCTCACCATCACCAAACCCGGGACCAGAGAGAGACTTGGCATCCCCAAAAATGAATTTCCCAACCCCCTCCTCCAGAGGGCGTGCTGGAAGTGGAGACCTGGGTCAGTTTGGAAGGCTGTGCAACAGTGGCTGAGTGGGTGGCTGTCCCCAAGGGCAGCCTCCTTCCTGCAGGGAAACCCACAGGTCGGTCCCTCTCATCCATCAGCTCCATGCCTGCCAAGTGAGCAAGGCACACGTCCCCTACTCCTCCAGGATCCATGCAGGCATTTCCCCTGGGGTGACCGAGCCCAGGTCTTCTTGAACCGAGCAGATGGCTGGCAGAGAGGCAGCACCTAAGCTGACCTCCATGGGGCTGTCTGACCTGCAGGAGCACAGAGGATGCTGCCCTGAGCCTCCCAGCCTTGGGGTCTCCCTGAGCTCACAGCCAGCTGAAGGCTGAGGCTCTGAGACGCTGTGGAGAGCACCCGAGGTCACAGGCAGAAGAAGGGGTGAGGACTGGGTTGGAAGCCAGGTCCTGGGGACCCCGCCACCTCCCTGCGCTCTGGCCTCCACATCTGCAACTGGATTTCTGTCCGTGCAGCCAGGAGAACAGCAAGGATGGGGGTAACATGGAGACATCTGACCCAGGCCTCCCACCCCTTCTTGTGAGTTCTCCAGCAAGTCTTTCCTGCTCAGCCACTTGAAGAGAACAAACACTTCTGTTCGCGCCGGCTGATCACCGGCCAGAGTTTGTCCTCCCTGGAGAAGACGCTCCGGGCTGTCTCTGTGTTCCCACGACCCCACTCAGGGTTCAGACACGGCGAACACACAGTCAGGGCTTCTGGGGCTGAACTGAATTTGCTGGGCCTACCATAAGTGGGGAGGGGGCTTCCCTGATGGCTCAGACAGTAAAGAATCTGCCTGCAATGTGAGAGACCCAGGTTCTATCCCTGGGTCGGGAAGATCCCCTGGAGAAGGGAATGGTTACACACTCCAGGATTCTGGCCTGGAGAATCCCATGGACAGAGGAGCCTGGCAGGCTACGGTCCATGGGGTCTCAGAAAGTCGGACATGACTGAATGACTAACACACACACACACACACCATGAGTGGGGAAGGTGATGAGGTTGAAAGCTCTGCTGAGACACATAATAATAAAACCCAGGAGGCTTCCCTGGTGGGCCAGTGGTTAAGTCTCTTCGCATCCAATGTAGGGGGTATGGGTTCAACTCCTGGTTGAGAACTTCAGATCCCACATGCCACGCTGCGCAATGAGGCCAGAAATAAAAAGATAAATAAAAGAATTTTTTTTTAAAAGGTGGCTGCTTACTAATTATACACAATAGAAAGACTTTTTTAAAAAATAAGTAAAGAAATAAAGCCCAGGTCTCTTCAAGCCCGACAGAAAAATGAAAATATGAATTCAAGGAAGGTGCTGGTCCCAAAGCCCCTGCTCTTGACTCCCTTGGGCTGCAGCTTGGGACACATTTTCTCTCTTTCCTTTGGGAAGGAGACAAGCAATTTGCAGTTTGGCTGGAATCAGGGGCTTCTCCACTTACTTGCTTATCTGGATGGAAAATTCGGAACAAAGCTGCCAGGCACCTGTGAGCCACCTCTGCAACAACTTGAGAACACAAGTGATGGAAGCCTTCCAGATGTGAATACCCACAACTGGGTATTGATGATGAAAGCCCGCCGAGCGCTTCCTGCCATTACCAGCAAAACCCCAGGAAGACGAGGAGAGGTGTTCACGCTTTTCTCCCTCATGCACGACCTCAGCTTCATTCAGGAAGCTCTTTGGGGCTCCTCGTCCAAGCCAGGGTCCAGACTGAGTGCCGTGGGGGAATGCAGAGGCTGGGTTACAGCCTGAAGGGCAAGTGCTGGAAGCTACTGCTTGGGGATAGATTCCAGCCCTGGCGGCTCAATGGTAAAGAATCCACCTGCAATGCAGGGGATGCTGGTTTGAGCCCTGGTTGAGGAACTAAGATCCCACACGCCTCAGGGCAGCTAAGTCCATTTGCTGTAGCTACTACAACCAGGGAAATCACACGAAGCAACGAAGATCCCCAGTGCTGCAACTGAGACGCAGTGCAGCCAGATAAAGAAAGACTTTTAAATAACGATAACAGTCGTTGAGAACAACAGAACACACAGTGTGATGAACCGTACGCAGTGTGTAAAACAGTTAGCACAGAATGTTCGGAATTACTCAGGCAGCATTTTACAAATAACAAAATATGTGGGATGCACTCCACCCCCTTCTCTGGATGGAACATAAAAGCTCCAGCTGAACATGAAGACGGGAACTTCATGCTGTCCTGCTTCTGCCCGCGTCCTTTACTGAGAAGGCATGACCCGAAGGATTGCTCTCTGAAAATGGAGCTGTCTGGGGCAGCACTGCAGCGAGGCATGTATGTTAGGGACACTCAGACAGTAAATGATCTGTAAATTCAGATCCTTTGAGGTTATTTGGTCCAGCATGAGCCACAATTATCTCATCATGTTGCTGTTTAGTTGCTAAGTCATGTCTGACTCTTTGCAACCCCAAGGACTATAGCCCGCCAGGCTCCTCTATCCATGGAATTTCCCAGGCAAGAATACTGGAGTGGGTTGCCATTTCCTTCTCCAGGGGATCTTCCCAACCCAGGGATGGAACCTGCAGCTCCCGCCTGGTTTCCTGCACTGCAGGCCGCTTCTTTTACTGCTGGGCCACCAGAGCAGCCCATTAAATGGGCATAAGCATACCTAAGTCACAGAGCTGTAGAGAGAATTCTAGGAAATATACTGAAAGCACTCAACACGTAGACCTTCTCAATAAGTGAAAATTAATCTTCCTCTCTGTTAGTGGAGAAGCCTTCCAGGGGCCGACTCTGCTTACCTTTGTGGAGTCAGAAATCTGATTTTTGTCAGTCCGTGGAGAGTTTAAACCACATACGCTGGGATGGAAGCATAAATCAAAATGCCAGTTTATTCATATACGTCGAGAAATCACTGCCATGGTGTATTAGTTTCCTCTTGCTGCTGTAACACATTGAGTGGCTTAAAACAACAGAAATTTATTATCCTACAGTTCAGTAGGCCAGAAGTCTGGCCCCCAACTCACTGGGCTAAAATCAAGCTGTCGGCGGGCTACGTTCCCACGGAGACTCCAGGAGAGACTCTGCTTCCCTGCCTTTTCCAGCTCCTAGAGGCGGCTGCACTCATTGCCGTGCCGCCCTCTGCCTCCATCTGCAAAGCCGGCGGCACTGGCTGAATCCCCCTCACATCTCCTCACTCTGACCTCAGGCTGCTGCCACCTGCCTCTTTAAGGTCTTTAAGGACCCCTGTGATCTCATGCCCACCCAGATGACCCAGGATAATCCCCCTCTTCTAAGACCAGTTTAACTCCATCTGCAACCTCAGTTTGCATTTGCCATGTAACATAACTTAGTCACGGGTTCTAAGAATTGGAACATGAATATCTTGGGGGGAGAGCCTTATTCTGCCTACCACACATGAGAACAGGAATACTTGAGTCCAAGAGAAGCAACTAAAATGTCCATCAACAGAGGAATGGATAAAGAGGATGTGGTATGTACATAGAGTAGAATATTACTCAGTCACAAAACGGGATGAAATTGGGTCATTTGTAGAGAGGCGGATGGACCTAGAGAGTATCACATCGAGTGAAGTAAGTCAGAAAGAGAAAAATAAATATCGTATATTAACGCACGTATGTGCATTAACAACAATCTAGAAAAATAATAATAATCTAGAAAAATGGTACAGACGATCTCATTTGCGAAATAGAAAGAGCCACAGACAGAGAGAGCGAATGTATGGACATCAGCTGGGGAGATGTGAGGGTGGACGGAACTGGGAGATTGGGACGGACATACACAGACTACTACATATAGAATAGATAACTAATGAGAACCTACTGTGTAGCTCAGGGGATTCTACTCCATGCCTTGTGGTGACCAAAAGGGGAAAGAAATCCAAAAAAGAGGGGATATATTTGTATGTATAGCTGATTCACTTTGCTGTACAATAGAAACTAACACAACATTATAAAGCAACTATTAATAAACTCGAATAAAAATTAATTTCAAAAAAAAAAGAATACTTGAGTTCATATAACCAATACATTATTTCCCTGTATATAGGTCTATGAAGGAGGTTTGGTGAGCACGGAAGTGGAGCCACAACAGTGTCAGACTTACACAGTCCAGCATGTCCCCCTCCACCATGGACAGGGGTCAATGAATAGACCCAGGTATGACTCCTTCCCTGCTGAGAGGTGGGCTGGTCCTGACAATATTTGGCTCCGTGACTGTTTTCCATACCTCCAAGGCTGAGTAAACACCACCACAACCTTCTGATGGACACACTTTTCCTTTAGGGGATGGTACTGAGGTCTGCAAAATCGCTGCAGACAGCAACTGCTGCCATGAAATTAAAAGACACTTGTTTCTTGGAAGAAAAGCTCTGATGAACCTAGACAGTGTATTAAAAAGCAGAGATACTGCTTTGCCAACAAAGATCTGTGTAGTCAAATCTTTGATTTTTTCCAGTACTCATGTATAGATGTGAGAGTTGGACCATAAAGAAGGCTGAGTGCAGAAGAATTGATGCTTTCAAATTGTGGTGTTAAAGAAGACTCTTGAGAGTCCTTTGGACTGCAAGGAGATCAAACCAGTCAATTCTAAAGGAAATCAGTCCTGAATTTTCACTGGAAGTACTGATGTTGAAGCTGAAGTTCCAATACTTTGGCCACCTGATTAGAAGAGCTGACTCACTGGAAAAGACTCTGATGCTGGAAAAGATTGAAGGCAGGAGGAGAAGGGGGTGACAGAGGATGAGATGGTTGGATGGCATCACTGACTCAATGGACATGAGTTTGAGCAAGCTCTGGGAGATAGTGAAGGACAGGGAAGCCAGGTGTACTGCAGTCCATGAGGTCACGAAGAGTCAGACACAACTTCGCAACTGAGCACACACCCACTCAGGTCTTAGGCAGCCTGGGTGTCTTCATGCTTACACAACCACAGTTTGTAATCCACTGTGGGTGGGGTTTACAGTTGAATACTCAAATTGTAAACATATCTCCTAGCATTTAGGGAACGTTTATGTCCTGAAAGTGCTCACGACAACATGAATCTAATCCTCTGGGTGCTCAGAAAGGCCTTCTTTGCGTCAGCAGCACAGTGACCTACTAGAGGGTAAATCAGCCCCCGATGTCAGATGTCGCATCCCAAGGCCTTCAAGAAGGGCTTGGGGCTTCAGAGGGGAACAGGGCCTGTAAGCTGGACAGAGCCAGAAAGAGGATCCAGGACTGGGGCTTGCCCGCTTCCACACTAATTGAATCATTTGACTGTGGAAGGCTTTGTACTGTGACCCATTTTCATCATGCCCAGACTTGATTGTGGGCAATTTTCCCTTAATTTTGAATACTAACCCAAAGGGAAAAGAACAAGTTGTTTGTTCTTATGATCACACAGTAGGTATGAAACCATATGCTGTGTTTCAGTTGCCAAGATTCTTAATTATGTTCTTTATGTTCCGCATAATGATGAGTATGTATTGGGTGTTTTTTTAGGCTCACTGGGGTAGGTGCTATCTTTTATCAGGTACCAACAACAGCTGACATTTACCGGCTGCTTCCTCCTTGCCAGGCACGAGTGCTCAGCACCTTCCACGTGTCCCATCCCTCAACCCTCCCAACAATGCTAGAAGCTGGGTCCTATTATTATCCTGGTTTTTGCAAATGTGGCAACTACAGCTCAGGGAGCTTAAGTGGCATTGCTGAGAGCTAACCACTGCATCACACAGCTAGAGCCCGGATCTGAACCCAGATAGTCTCCCATCAGAACCCATGAGCATAAGGTAAACAATGCCTTTTTACCCTTGACAGGAAGGTTTGCAGGTGAGACATAATCTTAAATTGTGGGGAAAGACGCATAACATAAAATTTACCATTTTAAACATACGACTTAGTGCTACCAAGCACATTCCCATTGCTATGCAAACGTCCTCACCCTCCACCTCTAGACCATTGTTCATCTTCCAGAACTGAAACCCTGTGCCCACTGAACACTAATTCCTGGAACTTGCCTGGTGGTCCAGTGGTTAAGTCTCCGCACTTCCAATGCAAGGGGCGTGGGTTTGATCGCTGGTCGGGACACTAAGATCCCACGTGAGGCAGACAACCGGGATGAGGCACACCGTGTGTGCCACCCTGCCCAGCACCGGCAGGGTCTGCCAACGCTGGCAGCACTCTGTCAATGCAACACGGAAACACCGCGACTGCACTCTTTACAAACTGGGATCAGCCTTGCCTTCCAGGTCTGTATGTGTAACTTTTCTATGCTGGCAATTGCACATGCAAAAAAAAAGAAAAAAGAGTGAAGTTAAAGGAGGATCAGTCTAATGAATAAGAGCAAGAATTCTGGAGCCAGGTATCACAGGGTCAAGTCCTAGCTCTCATATCTGTCAGCCGTGTGACCCTGGACAAGTTACGCAACCTCCTTGAGCTTAATGACATCGGCTGAAAAGATAACAGTACAATCTTAGGGTTTTTATGTATATGGAAATTATGTAAGTAAATATACAGCAAGTACTTAGAATAGTGCTGGGGATCTTGTAAATATCCTGTAAGTTTGCCACGTTATTTTAACTTTTTGAAAATTTATTCATTTATTTATTTTTGGTGGTGCTGAGTCTTTGCTGCTGCCCACGGGCTTTCTCTAGTTGCGGTGAGCGGGGGCTACTCTCGCCGCAGAGCACAGGCCCTAGGTACACGGGCTTCAGTACTTGCAGCACACAGATGCAGCAGTTCTGGTGCACGGGCTTTAGTTTCCCACAGCATGGGGGCTTCCTGGACCAGAGGTGGAACCCATGTCCCCTGCATTGGCAGGCGGATTCCTACCCACTGCGCCACAAGCGAAGTCCCTATTCTAACTTTTTTAAATGGCCAGTCAACGTAAAGATTACAGTCACTTCAACAGACTATCCAACTAGGGAGAAACTCTGCTCCCTGGTACGATACTATGGATAAACCCATATTTTCTTTATGCACTCCAAAACTCCTGTAAATACAAGACATATAGAAAAGCACAGCGCTAAAATAACTTGATGGAAAACATACAACCATTACAATGTCATGTAGAGAGGAATGAAAATTAAACAAGAAGGTATATCATTTTCACAGTAAAGTCCTTGCAGAACTGTAAGCCTCATAGAATAATCCTATTTTATTAAGATGTCTTCTCCAGTCTGGAATTTATCATGGGCACTTACTAACAAATTCTAGTTCTTGGCTTTTTATTTCCAAGGAGTGTATTCTCTAATGTACAGGTTTTATAATGCCTGTAACAAGGCACATAATAACCTCAGCTTCACAAGCCAAGGTGGGAATCCTGGATTTTTCCCTTGTAACTAGGTCAAGCAGCCAGGCTTCAGAAGGACCTATAGTGCCCTTGGTGACAGAGGACCTGGAGTCGAGTTCTGGCCCCACCACTTACTACTTGAGGGGCCTGAGATACCTGGCCTTAGTTTCCCTGGAAACATGAACAAGTCCTGCTTCATGAGAAGGAAATGAGGACCAGGGGAGAAAAAGGATGCAAAAGGGCTTTTTCAACGATACTTGAAATTAAGAAGTAGTACAGCAGAAACTAGGGCTTCCCGGGTGGCTCAGTGGTAAAAAATCTGCCTGCCAATGCAGGAGACCCAGGGGAGGCAGGTTCAATCCCTGGGTCAGGAAGATCCTCTGGAGGAAGGCACGGCCAACCCACTCCAGTATTCTTGCCTGGAGAATCCCCAATCCCTTGGACAGAGGAGCCTAGTGGGCTACACTCCATAGGGTCACAAAGAGTCTGACACGACTGAGCACACACAGCAGAGACTAACACAAGATAGTCAAGCAACTCTGTACGTATTCAGTCGCACAGTCTTATCTGACTCTTTGCAGCCCCACGGACTGCAGCCCGCCAGGCTCCTCTGCCCATGGAATTTTCCAGACAGAAGCAACTCTACCCTAATAAAAAAATGAAATAAAATAAAAGTAGTATGTCTCAGGGTCTCATTGGCAGACAGACACTCTACCAGTCACTTTAACGGGGAGATGCTGGTATAAAGAATCATCAGCCAAGTATGAGAGAACTGAAAAAAAAAAGGGAGGGGTGGGGGGTGGAAGACACTGAGACATCACAGAGTCACAGGCTGCAGAAGCAGCCCACCCAGAGCTGGGACATGGAAGTGGAGGCCAGGGTTACTAACCCTTTGAAGCTTCTCGGAGGGCGAGGAGGGGCCCCGTGGGGCTGGAACACGAGCGTCTAAGGAAAGGGCTGCAGCTGGCTGGTGGGGGCCTTTCTTTGTTGAGGGTACGCTCAGGCTGCCCCTGGGGTGTGGAAACTGACACCTGAACCCATGTAACTCTTGGGGTCAACTGTCGTGACAGCTTTGAGGTGGAACAGATCAAGGATACCGTCTTCCTGTATCTTCACCAATGCCCTCTGGTACATGCTGCTGAAGAACTTAATCTGGAGCTCCCAGGAAGGGGCAGGAGGGGATAGAAATGTGCTTTCAGGGTCCCAGTCCCAGCATCCCAGAGCAGAGAACAAAAGGCTGGGCTTAGGGCAGAGGGCCAGTGTATTAATGCTCAGTGCTAGAAGGTGGAGAAAAGGCATTAAACCCATTGTCAGGGGCAGCCCCTATCGGATGGGAGTGGAGCCCCGTCCCTCTCTGCACCAGGATTCCACCTGTAAAACTGGACCTTTAGACTCAGGCTCTGGAGGCTTCATCCCTGACTCTGGGGTTTCTGAGTGTGGGATGTTGTAAAGACTCCAGCAGCCTCCTCTTACAGAGAGGGCCCTTCCTTGGTTTCTTCTCCTTTGAGAGAAAGAGAAAGGCAGACGGACTGGGTTTCCTGGAGGTGGAAGGTGGGGGTATCTCTCCGAGAAAGAGAAACTTGAGCTCAGATCTGAATTACAAGCCAGGCTCACAAACGTCCTCGAAGGGGATTCCAGACCAAGGCTGGTGTCAAGTGTGCGAGGCGGGTGTGCGCTCGGCGAGCTGGAGGCTGAGGCAGGAGGTCAGGGGGCTGGATGGTGGTCAGCCGGACACAGGGACAGAGGCTGAGGCAGGAGGTTGGGGGGCTGGATGGTGGTCAGCCGGACACAGGGATGGAGGCTGAGGCAGGAGGTCGGGGCGCTGGATGGTGGTCAGCCGGACACAGGGACGGAGGCTGTGAGGGCCAGTCCCGCAGTGGGCTCAGGGGTGCAGCCGTGACGTCTTCAGATGTCAGCCCCTGGCAGTGCCTGGCAGGTACCCACAGGACTGAGGGTAGGCAGTCAACTGAAATCATCCATGAGAAGGACTGAGTGCAGGCCCCGGTGCGATGACTATTCAGTAAAAGTACGACTGACCGAGAATAGGCAAAAATAAGAAAGTTAGTATGGCAGGCAGAAACCTACACGATTTTGTAAAGTATTTGTCCTCCAATTAAAATTAAAATAAAACTTAGGAAAAAAAAAAAAAAGAAACAGGAAAGATTAGATAAGAAGTCCACTGATTGGGAGTTCCTTGATGGTCCAGTGGTTACGACTTCACACTGGACACCATACTTCCAATGCAAGTATTGGAAAACCATGCAGTGCAGCCAAGAAAGTTAAAAAAACAGCAACCACTGATCTTATCTGCAAAGTACAGGAGATGGCCCAGACTGAGGGTGAGGTGGGAAAGGCAGACCCTTGAGGGTGGGTAAAGACCCTCGTCTTCTTCTTGGTACCTGTAGACACCCATCCCTCCGTGTCCTCCTATCTGCCTGCTTTCCTTTCCAGATCTCTCTTCCTGCCGGACTGTGACCTCCTGGTGGACAGGGACTGTCTCATTCACCCCATGGAGGGAAAGAAGACCTGTCACAGTGCAAGGGAGTCACTCCTTGTTGGCAGAGAGTAGAAAGCAAACGGGTGGTTGTTACGGGGGAATCCTACAGAGCCAGCTCCACCAGACCTGCTCTCCTGTCTCAAGACTGGAGTGTTTTTTTTTTTCCCTCTTGGCTTCTCCTCAAAGGGACCCTGAGGACACGTGTCCAGTGTGGAGCCTTGAGATGGACGTGGCTCTGTTCTCAGCCAGGACCTCCCCTCCTCCTTCCCCCCAGTCCCTTCATTGCTTCCCCCCTCCCTTCACTACATCATTTATTTACACGTCTCTCCTCCTAGATTTTAGACTCTGTTAAGAGCTATTAAGATAATGTCATCCACCCTTGTAACCATGCGATAAAAATGAAACAGAAATCAGCCCAAGAAAAGAATGGGTGTTGGTTCATAACTCAGTGTAAGGAAACACAAATTGCTAAGGCTTTCAACAGAATGAAGGGCAGCCGTGGGAGACAGTAAGCCCCGCCCCCCACAACCTCCCACCTTCATCCCCTCCCCCACCCCACCCCACCCCGGGGAAGTTTGCAAACAAGAGCTGCAACCACCTGTTGGAAAAGTTGCAGCGTTTCCTGCAATGACAGCCGGATGTGACCTTGGTAGGCACTACATGGCTTCCTGGGCTCCTCCACAGAAAATGATCTGGGCCCCAAGGTGTCTAAGCCCTGCTCTGAAACCCCAGTCCCTCAAGTCCGCACGGAGACAGAGAGAAGTTGGCCAGCAGCCGTTCCAACTCAGAGGGTCCCCGTGGACCCTGAACATTGCCCTCCTCCAGCCTGGCTGACCCACTGTCTGGAGGCACTCCGAAGGCCAGCTCCACAGAAATGCCAGTGCCAGGCTTGCAGTTCTTAATTGGATACTTGGCAGAGAATGAGGACGATTCATCAGGTCCACTGCCCGAGGCTGCATGTACGCAGGCAAGGGAGAAAGAGTCCCCGGCCAGAGCACAGGATGCCAATTTCTACTTGGCAAAGGGGAGGGTGTTTCAGCGAGGATTACAGGGCAGTTCTAACCAGCTGTCACAAGGGCCAAGTGTTGTTCTAACCAGCTGCCCCCGTGTGAACCCAACTCTCCAGTCAGGCCAGTGTGCCCTATCCACCGAACGCACAGTGACCTGGCCCCTGCCTCACCCCTGCACACACTGTGTTCTCCCCCGAGGTGGCTCCCCACCCCCCAAGACCCAGCTGAAGCCCATCTCCTTTCTGAACCCTGCCCAGACCCCCAGACAACAGGGCCCTCAGCACCTCTAGACTCCCCATCTGGGTAGTGGAATAATAACGACCACAGCTGGCATACCTTAAGCTCCTATTGTGTCCCAGGAGGTTGCCAAGTAATTCCCAAAACAGGCCTGCAAGGAAGGAAGTTGTCTTAAAGATGAAAACACTGAGACTTCACACTGCTAGCTAAGCTAGTGGACAACAAGCCGGGCTTGTCTGCCTCCAAGTCTCACGTGCTTTCCACGCAGGAATCAAATGTAACTACCTTTCTCATGGGCTCCCCTTGCCCTTCAGACTGAGCCTACACTCCTTGAGATCAGAGCCATAATCCCACATTTCCCCAAAGTTCGTACTCGGGTTATGAGTGAAAGTCTTTCTAATACATTTTCCCCTGTATCTGATCCGTTTCACGTGGGCTTTCTGTCACTCATCACCAAAGACAGCAGTCCAGAAATGTCCTTCTCACTGAGCAATTATAGATCTTTGAAGGAGAATGAGGACTCAGAAGGTCACCTGCAGCAGGTAATAAGGCCACATCCTGGGCATCCTCATACAGTGAAGAGCTGTGACTAAGCTTGTGGATGAATTGCTAGTCCACATTTCCTCAAATTTGAATAATCTCAGGAGACAAACAAAATCTTCCCAAACTCTTCTTTTTTAAACAATATATTCTCTTAAAAAGTCTTTATTGAACTTGTTACAATGTATTTTGGATTTTGGGCCCCACGTCATGTGGGATCTTAGTTCCCCAACCAGGGATTAAACACACACTCCCTGCATTGGAAGGTGAAGGCTTAAACGCTGGACCACCAGGGAAGTCCCTTCCCAAACTCTTGAAGGTGTCAAGATGCATATTTAAAATCATGTCCCATAAGAACTCCTAGGACAGAAAATGAGTGAAAAGCTGATTCAGTGTTGTCCTGGCTGGGAGCCGGCAACTGACCAGAGAAGGTGGTCCTTCTCGCTCCCCTCTCCCTGCCCTGGGTCAGCCCCAGCCCAGTGCTCACCCTACTCCAAGGCTGCTCAGGGTCTTGGAGTGTTGCCTATGAGATGCACATAAGCTACCTCACTCTGGCAGGTAACAGAGAAGCAGCAATGTCAGCCGTGCTGCTCAGGGCTGCCTGGTGGCCGCCTGCAGTCTCTCTGCCACAGAGGAGAGAGCCCATCAGCTTTGGCCGGCTGCCCTGGCCACCCAGTAAAGTCAGGCCCAGACTTGTTAGCCCTTTGCAGTTTCTCACAGAAGCCATCTTTTTGTGTGTGAAATCTATCCACTTTTTTTTTTTTTTAAATATTGGCCATTTACTTCTTCTTGTTTAGTTGCTAAGTTGTGTCTGACTCTTTGCAACCCCATGGACTGTAGCCCACCAGGCTCCTCTGCCCATGGGGATTTCCCAGGCAAGAATACTGGAGTGGGTTGCCATTGCCTTCTCCAGGGACTCTTCCCAACCCAGGGATGGAACAAACTGCTTTTAAAAATTGACCTGAATCAATTAACCCCATTGCAGCCTGGATCCTACCTACCGATGGCCACTTGCTGACCCAACCACTGAAGCAAGGGCTGAGTCCAGAGAGGTGAGGCAATCTGCCAAGGGCACACAGCCTGTTGGTGGCAGAGATGGCACAAAGACCAGACCTCCCGACAGCCAGGCTCCAGTCCAGCCTCCTCCCTGCTCTGCAGGTCTCAGTGGGCGGGAATCCCTGCCAGGATTGCTCTGATGGGACACACCTGCAAGGTCATGGGAGCCCACACCTTAGCCAAGGTCCCTACGAGTCACTGCCACATTCACCTCCCTAATCCACAACTCTTCAAGGATGCCCAGTTATTTCTGAGACTCACGTCCACTCTTCTGGGCTGAGCATAATATTCTTTCTCTTTCCTTGCTTCCTCCAAGGTCATCCTGGGAGCTTTAGAATTTGACTCATTCATACACATGCATGCCCTGAGTACCCACTGTGCAGGGCACAGTGTCTAGCTGTGGGAACACAGAGTCAGGTGAAATTCAGGGTTGGCTTTGAGGACCTTCGAGGGTCAATCTTATGAATCTGCTTGGCTGAGCCAATCTTATGAATCCGCTTGGCTGGCCATAGTGCCCAGATATTTTGCTGTGAAGGTATTTGTTAGGTGTGCTTGCCATTCAAATTAGCAGACTTTGAACAAAGTCGATGACCCTCTGTAATGTGGGTGGGCTTCATCCAATCAGTTGAAGATAGAGAAAAGGCTGAGGTTCCTGGAAGAAGAGAAAATTCTGCCTCCAGATGCGTTTGCACTCAAGCCACAGTATCGACTCTTTCTTGGGTCTCCAGCCTGCCTGCTTGTCCTTCAAGCTTTGGTCTTGTCAGCCTCCACAATCACATGAGCCAATTCATTAAAATAACTATCTGCCTCCAGAGAGATAGACAGGTAGGCAGGTAGGTAAGTAGATAGATAAAGCCAGAAAAATAAATAGGCAGAAAAATAGAATGGATAGATAGACAGCTAGATAGAAAGAGATAGATGAATGGATGAATATATACACACACAGACACACACACACACCTTATTAGTTGTTCCTCTAGAGAACCATGACTAAGATAGGAACTCAGGAACTCATACTCTAGTGCCAAGTATACTATATTACTTCCTCACATTATACTAAATTCACACTTGAGGTGAAGGCATAAGGAAATGAGGGAAAGGGCAATTTCCCCCCAGACTTGTGAGCAAGAATTTGTGTATCTGTGCTATGCGCATTAAAATAGAGAAAATGATAAATAAATCATAAATCAGAGAAAAATGTCAAAGAATTTTGGAACTCCTCCCCAGAACTCAAGGACCACTAAGTTTCCAGTCTAATCTTCTGAAATTCAGTGGGATATAAAGCATCTCTGTGGTCTGTTTTTGTTCTATTAACCAGGGACCTAGAAGGTTTCCGATGCTGATTCCAAAGAAACCACTGAGGAATAATAGAAAGTGTCTTAAATCCAGAATCTGACGTTTGTGGATCCAACCCCCATCTCTGTTGTTTATTATCTCCATGATCTAGGACATGTCACTTAAACCCCCTGAGCCTCAGTTTCCTCATCTATTAAGTGGAAATAACACCATCCCACAGAGTCGCTGTGAGTCTTAAAGGAGGAGGCAAACATGACTGAGCGGTGCAGGGCCTCACTCACAGAGACTGCTCAGAAAA
Organism: Bos javanicus; assembly: GCF_032452875.1. Lineage (NCBI taxonomy): Eukaryota > Metazoa > Chordata > Mammalia > Artiodactyla > Bovidae > Bos > Bos javanicus. The sequence continues at coordinate 6,837,365 of NC_083881.1, forward strand.
CGTCCATTTATTAATAATTCACACAGTTAAACTCAAAGCCCAAGAAACCACCGTCCTCAGCTTGCAGGCCTTCAGTGTAAGTCGACCAAGGTCAAGTTGCTTTCCTTTCAGTCACGGACACACTTGCCCGCTGACTGGGTTTGAACCCAAACCATAAGGAACAGCGTACATGATGCGCCTGCTCCTTTGAATCCAAACTCCCAAGATGGGACACATACTTTTGTTGTGTGGAGGCAGCTTCGCTTTTCTCAGCTGCCAATCAGGGATAATTATACCTCCCTCAAAAAACTGTCACAATGCCAGGATGTGAGCACTTTACAAATGCCCGTCTCTCATTCCTCAAACCCAGCAGAAGAGTGGAAGCCTGGAGCCTTGGGTTTGAGAATCCAGCCTTGCAGTTCTATCTGATGGCATCCTGGTCATAAGGCTTTGGTTGACTCCAGTATCAAGTAGGATTGATAAAATGTGGTATCTCATAGTTTACCAGGATTTAATGAGATAAGTTATACAAGGCTTGAGCTTCCTGTCTAGTAGGAACTGGAAGAAAATCCTATTATTATTATTATCCTAATTTGTTTTGCCCATGCCAGACAGCATGGGATCTTGGTTCCCTGACCAGGGATAGAACCCACATCCCTGCATTGGAAATGCAAAGTCCTAACCACTGGCCGGCCAGGGAAGTCCCAATTATTACCCTAACTTTTGCAGGGAAAGGTTCTCACTGCTGATACCAAGTTCTTGCTGTAAATTTTCCCTTTACCTAACCTCTTTTGTTTTGGGGTTTTCTTGTTCTGTTTTCGTTTGTTTGCTCTTAAGTATCTGTTTTCTTTGGCTGCTCTGGGCCTCTGTCGCGGCACGTGGGATCTCTGATCTCAGTTGTAGCATGCAGGACCTTTTATTTGCGGCATCTGAACTCTTAGTTGCCAAATGTGGGATCTAGTCCCCTGACCAGGAATCGAACCCGGGCCCCCTGCACTGGGAAGGCAGAATCCCAGCCACTGGACCACCGGGGAAGTCCCTGCCTAGACTCTTTCGAATGGGCATTCTATCACCTGCCAGCCGAGGAGCCAGGCAAACGCGTTTTGGGAAGGTACTCTCACTTTACATGTTGGATCACTGAGCTGGGCGGGCAATGACTTCTTATCCCCCTTTCCAGATGGGCCATCTGAGGTCTGAAAGATGAAGCCACTTGCCCAGTGGGCCGTGGTCAGGGAGCAGTGGAAGAGTTTTATTCACCCCCGATGTTTCTGCCTCATCCTGCTGACTGCATGGGGGTCAGAAAGTTGATAGAGCAGCCAAGAAATTTGGCAAGAACTTCTCAGTCAGGGGGTCACAGAGCAGGAGAAAGCATGGAATTTTGCCCCTAATTACGTCCTGTTTAACTTGGCTTTCCCGGTAGCCGACAAAGCCAGACTGTCAGCTGAGGTCTCGTCCTTGGGTAGCCATCAGGAGCTCTGGCTTCTAATTTGGGCTGATCACTCTGGACAATTTGTCCAGCCTTCCTATTCTCATCTTCCCATTTATAAGTCTGGGATAATAATAGCTTCTTCTCTTTGGGGGAACGTTTCAATGGCTTTTTTTTTTTTTTCCTGAACAGGGTTACATCATTTGTTCTCCTTAATTTGCTTTGTTTGGGTAGGCAGGAAATTATTTTCAGCCAGCAGCCAGTAATTACTAATCACACTGACAATTTGTTAAAAAAAAAAAAAATGAACCACCAAATATGTTTCAAGACTAGATCTCTATTTGCTAATGAAATAGTCCCCTGGGAGTGGGTTTTAGATGATGTTCAGCCACCACTTGGCTGTGATTCCAGGCTGGACCGGACTAGAAAGAGCACTGGACTGGGTGTTAGGGAGCCCCAGCTGAGGCTGGAGACCCTGGTGAAGTTACTCTTCCTGTCTGAATCCCTGATTGATTCTTCAACCATAAAAGGAGGGCATAGGACTAAAAGATCCTTAGGGTCCTCTTCCACAAAACTGCTCTGATTCCACCAACAATAATCATGTAATAAAAGTAGCTCTCAGTCACCCTGGTCCCTCCCAACCTGCTACCACTCTCTTGACAGCTACCAGCATTAATCTAATCATGCCATTTCCTGTTCAAAATTGCTCTGATAGCAGAGGCACGGACCTGAAGATCATGGCATGTCTATGCAAATGTATCATAAGCAGTCACTGAAATTAAAACATAAAGAGGAGCTTGTGGGACTTCCCTGGTGGTCCAGTGGTTAAGAACCACTTCTCTTTCCAGTGCAGTGTGTACAGCTTTGATCCCTGGTCAGGGAACTAAGATCCCACATGCCTCTGGGCCAAAAAAAAAAAAAAAACAGAACATAAAAAAGAAGCAATATTGTAACAAATTCAATAAAGATTTTTAAAAAATGGTCCACATCAAAAAAAAAAATCTTAAAAGAAAAAAAGAGCTTTCAGTAAAATGGAGACACGAAGAGCTTAATTTAGGTGAGAAAGGCAGGATGCAAAATTATGCAATAATATCTCAGTAATGAAAAATGCATAAGACAAAGATTAGAAGGAAGTATCACAAGACGTGAACAGTGGCTAACTGACTCAGCCTACTAGGTGCCAGAGCTGGGACTTAAACCCTCATCTCTGAGTGGGGATCATGTGCAAAGTTGTTAGAGAAATGGCATAAACAGTAAATATCCAGTACTTCGAAGACTTCAAAGACAAGAGTGCTGGAACTGTGTCATGGACCGAGAGACCTTATTTAGAGAAGTCATCACTGTTTTCTACCATGGACATCACCATGGATTATAATCAAAGCTAGTTAATGCGTTTCCCCACCAGATCATTCACTTTATTCCTTTCCTTCAGCAAAATTTCTGCACACATTAAGAAGCCATATTTTGCTCACTCTTGAGACCATCCTCTAAATATCTGTAGAAGCTGAGCAACAATTCTTTTGGCAACTTAAGCAGTGGATCTTTATTAGTTTCATTAGATCATTATTGTGTGTGTTAGTCGCCCAGTCGTGTCTGACTCTTTCTGAAACCATGGACTGTAACTCGACAGGCTTCTCCATCCATGGGATTCTCCAGGCAAGAATTCTGGACTGGGTTGCCACGACTACTGTACACAAAAACGTCTGATGTCTCGTCTTACGTATTTTCGCTGTTTGAGAGATTTGCCCCATCGAGACAAACAAAAACTACCCTGTCTCTGAGATGAGGTACAAGATAGAAGGCCACTGTCACTAGAAAAACAATTTCACCTAAATGATCAAGAAGGGAATAGTCATTCAAGTTAAGCAGTATTCGATGGGGCAAATCTCTCGAAACAGCGAAAATATGTGAGACGAGACATCAGACATTTTTGTGTACAGTACTAATGGCAACCCACTGCCGTTTTCTTGCCTGCAGAATCCAATGGACAGAGGAGTCCATGGGGTCTCAAAAGACTTAGCAACTAAACAACAAAAACTACACGATCCATGGTTGGTTGAATCCATGGATGCAGGACCATGGACACGGAGGGCTGACATGGGACTTGAGCATCCTAAGATTTGGTACATATGGGGGCTCCTGGAACCACATCCCCGTGGATACTGATGGGGATGACTGGAGATACAGACAGAGGCAGAGATAGAGAAAAATGGAATATGATTCAGCCACAGGAAAGAAGGAAGTCCTGCCTTTACAACATAGATGAAGTAGAGGGCATTATGCTAAGTCGGGCAGAGAAAGACAAAGTTGTACGATATCACTTTTCTGTGGATTCTATAAAAACTGTACTCACAGAAACAGAAAGTGGAGTTGTGATTACCAGGCACTAGGGATCCGGGGCGGAGGTGGATGTTGGTCAAAGCGGTCCAAACTTGTAGTTATAAGATGAATAAGTTCTGGGGAACTAATGTACAGTAATGTACAGTATGGTGCGTACAGTTAATAATACTATAGTATACACCTGAAAGTTGCTCAGAGAGCAATCTTAAATGTTCTCATTACAAAAAGGAAACAGTAATTACTTGCTGTGATGGAGGTGCTAACTAACGCTAGGGGAATAATCATTTTCAACATATAAGAGTGTCAAATCAACACACCGAGGACTTTAAACTTACACAATCTTATATGTCAATTACATTTCAATAAAGGTAAAAAATTTTTAAGAATTTAAAAATTCTCTTGAAAGAATATAATAAATGGATAAGTTTACCCCCTGTGCTTTTCTAGACACCTACTAACTTTGACTAGGCTCATTTTTCCATCACCCTTTGGAAATGGTCCCACCCTGCCTCCACTCCATTCTTCTCCCATTACAGGGACTGTGGTGTGTTATGACTTCAACTCAAGAAGCATGTATGAATCCACTCCGTCTTAGGCAGCAAAAGCTTCCATAATAAAATACCGTAGACTGAGTGGTAACAACAACAGCCATTCGTCTTCTCCCAGTTCTGAAGACTCAGGAGTCCGGGTTTCTGATGAGAGCTGTTTTCCTGGCTTTTAGAGTCACTTTCCTGGCAATGGCACCCCACTCCAGTACTCTTGCCTGGAAAACCCCATGGATGGAGGGCCTGGTGGGCTGTAGTCCATGGCGTTGCTAAGAGTCGGACACAACTGAGCGACTTCACTTTTCACAGAATCACTTTCCTGCAGTGACTTCACGTGAAGACAAAAAGAGAGAAGGGGTGGAGTGGGGGCTGGGAAGGTGGAGTCAGTGTCCTGTGGACTCTTCTTAAAAGGATATTAATCCTATTGGGTCAGGGACCCATCCTTATGACCTCAAGTAACCTTTTCTACTTCCTTACAGTCCCCATGTTCAAATACAGCCACACTGGATGTTAGGGTTCTATGAATTTAAGAAGAGATACAAACATTCAGTGTACAACAAGCTCCACATGAATGTCTGAGGATGAAAACAATGAAAAACAATATCAAAAAGAAAAAAACAAAACAATTGAAAAATGGGAGACTTCCCTGGTGGTCCAGTGGCTAAGACTCTGAGCTCCCAACGCAGGGGGCCTGGGTTCAATCACTGATTAAGGAACTAGATCTCACATGCCACAATGAAAGATTCTACATGCCACTGCTTAAAAAAAAAAACCCATATGCCACAGGGCTGCCCAGGTGGTGCTGGTGGTAAAGAACCCACCTGCCAATGCAGGAGACATAAGAGATGCAGGTTCAATCGCTGGAGGAGGGCACAGCAACCCACTTCAGTCTCTTGCCTGGAGAATCTCATGGACAGAGGAGCCTGGCGGGCTGCAGTCGATAGGGTTGCAGAGTCAGACATGACTGGACCAACTTAGCATGCACCCATGTATGCCACAACTGAGACCCAGAAAAGCCTAATAAATAAATAAATTTTAAAAAGAAAGAAAGAAAGAAAGGAAAACAAGCCAACAAGTAAGTAAGATAATCTCAGGAAGTGAGAACGCTATGTGAAAATACAGCAATATAACATGCTAAAGGGAGCCTGGGAGAAGGATTCCATATGTACGCGTTAACATACGATATTTGACACCTCTGATGGGTGTCTATGGACATCCGCTGAGCAAGCTATGTCTGAGCTGAGACTTGAGGGGCAAGGGGCCAACCTTGAAGAACATGAAGATCTGGGGAAAGAACATTCTAGGGAGAGGAAACAGCAAGGGCAAAGGCCCTGAGGGGGAATGAGCTTGGCTTATTTAAGGGAAGGACCACACGCCAGCATCACTGAGCAGAGAGAGCGCAGAGAACAGTGGCGCAACACGAGGTTGGAGGCCCGTGTTTCCTCTGTTCCGTCTCTTACATTTTGGTGCTCAGTTTCTCCACCTGTACAATGGAATTGGTGATCATTGACAGCTTTTACCTCCTAGGATCTCTGCAAGAAGTCTGTGCCAAAGTCAGGTATTAACATTCTCCACTTGATGGGTGAGGGAACTGAGATTTGAAAAATGACTTTTTCCGAAATCACACACTTTGATTCAACAGAATCAGGACTCAAATTCAGCTCTCCTGATTGCTATCACAAGGCCCTCCCCACTCTGTTATAACCTCCTCCATCTCACATGCGCATCTCAGTAACAGTCACCACAAATCCTGAGGTGGGTCTTCATAACCTCCAGTTCTTTTCAGAGACGTTTAGCCCCAGTGTTGTAAGAATAGATAAATCGAATTCTTCAGCCTGGAGCACAGAGCCACCCATGGGTTCATGAGTTTTATTTTCAATATACTTTTGCTATTTACATGTTTATCTCTCCCACTAAAGTGTGAGAGGTCAACATACTGGAATGATCCATGTGGTAGAACTTGGGTAGGCAGAGAAGTTGGGGATGGAAGATATGGTGAGGGGCACAGCGTCCAGGATACACAACCAAAGTCACTCAGCTTTTAAATTGTGAGACCAGGGCTTCAGCTGATATCTATCCAAATGGAAGCTCTTCTATTTACAATAGCTAGGACCTGGAAGCAACCTAGATGTCTATTGGCGGATAAATGGATAAGAAAGTTGTGGTACATATACACAATGGAATATTACTCAGCTATGAAAAGGAACACATTTGAGTCAGTTTTAATGAGGTAGATGAACCTAGAGCCTATTATACAGAGTGAAGTCAGAAAGAGAAAGACAAATATTATATATTAACACATAAGGTCTGATGCTGTAAAGAGCAATATTGCATAGGAACCTGGAATGTCAGGTCCATGAATCAAGGCAAAATGGAAGTGGTCAACAGGAGATGGCAAGAGTGAACGTCAACATTCTAGGAATCAGCAAACGAAAATGGACTGGAATGGGTGAATTAACTCAGATGACCATTATATCTACTACTGTGGGCAGGAATCGCTTAGAAGAAATGGAGTGGCCATCATGGTCAACAAAAGAGTCCCAAATGCAGTACTTGGATGCAATCTCAAAAACGACAGAATGATCTCTTTTCATTTCCAAGGCAAACCATTCAATATCATGGTAATCCAAGCCTATGCCCCCACCAGTAATGCTGAAGAAGCTGAAGTTGAATGGTTCTATGAAGACCTACAAGACCTTTTAGAACTAACACCCAAAAAAGATGTCCTTTTCATTATAGGGGACTGGAATGCAAAAGTAGGAAGTCAAGAAACACCTGGAGTAACAGGCAAATTTGGCCTTGAAATATGGAATGAAGCAGGGCAAAGATTAATAGAGTTTTGCCAAGAGAATGAACTGGTCATAGCAAACACCCTCTTCCAACAACACAAGAGAAGACTCTACACATGGATATCACCAGATGGTCAACACCAAAATCAGATTGATTATATTCTTTGCAGCCAAAGATGGAGAAGCTGTATATAGTCAGCAAAAACAAGACTGGGAGCTGACTGTGGCTCAGACCATGAACTCCTTATTGCCAAATTTACACTTAAATTGAAGAAAGTAGGGAAAACCACTAGACTATTCAGGTATGACCTAAATCAAATCCCTTATGATTATACAGTGGAAGTGAGAAATAGATTTAAGGGACTAGATCTTATAGACAGAGTGCCTGATGAACTATGAACAGAGGTTCGTGACATTGTACAGGAGACAGGGATCAAGACCATCCCCATGGAAAAGAAATGAAAAAAAGCAAAATGGCTGTCTGAGGAGGCCTTACAAATAGCTGTGAAAAGAAGAGAAGCGAAAAGCAAAGGAGAAAGGGAAAGATATACCCATCTGAATGCAGAGTTCCAAAGAATAGAAAGGAGAGATAAGAAAGCCTTTCTCAGCGATCAATGCAAAGAAATAGAGGAAGACAATAGAATAGATCTCTTCAAGAAAATTAGAGATACCAAGGGAACATTTCATGCAAAGATGGGCTCGATAAAAGACAGAAATGGTATGGACCTAACAGAAGCAGAAGATATTAAGAAGAGGTGGCAAGAATACACAGAAGAACTATACAAAAAAGATCTTCACGACCCAGATAATCATGATGGTGTGATCACTCACCTAGAGCCAGACATCCTGGAATGTGAAGTCAAGTGGGCCTTAGAAAGCATCACTACGAACAAAGCTAGTGGAGGTGATGGAATTCCAGGTGAGCTATTTCAAATCCTAAAAGATGATGCTGTGAAAGTGCTGCACTCAATATGCCAGCAAATTTGGAAAACTCAGTAGTGGCCACAGGACTGGAAAAGGTCAGTTTTCATTCCAATCCCAAAGAAAGGCAATGCCAAAGAATGCTCAAACTACCACACAATTGCACTCATCTCACATGCTAGTAAAGTAATGCTCAAAATTCTCCAAGCCAGGCTTCAGCAGTACATGAACCGTGAACTTCCAGATGTTCAAGCTGGATTTAGAAAAGGCAGAGGAACCAGAGATCAAATTGCCAACATCAGCAGGATTATCGAAAAAGCAAGAGAGTTCCAGAAAAACATCTATTTCTGCTTTATTGACTATGCCAAAGCCTTTGACTGTGTGGATCACAATAAACTGTGGAACATTCTGAAAGAGATGGGAATACCAGACCACCTGACCTGCCTCTTGAGAAACCTGTATGCAGGTCAGGAAGCAACAGTTAGAACTGGACATGGAACAACAGACTGATTCCAAATAGGAAAAGGAGTCCGTCAAGGCCGTATATTGTCACCCTGCTTATTTAACTTATATGCAGAGTACATCATGAGAAACGCTGGGCTGAAAGAAGCACAAGCTGGAATCAAGATTGCCAGGAGAAATATCAATAACCTCAGATATACAGATGATACCACCCTTATGGCAGAAAGTGAAGAAGAACTAAAGAGCCTCTTGATAAAAGTGAAAGAGGAGAGTGAACAAGTTAGCTTAAAGCTCAACATTCAGAAAACTAAGATCATGGCATCTGGTCCCATCACTTCATGGCAGATAGATGGGGAAACAGTGAAAACAGTGTCAGACTTTATTTTGGGGGCCTCCAATATCACTGCAGATGGTGACTGCAGCCATGAAATTAAAAGACGCTTACTCCTTGGAAGGAAAGTTATGACCAACCTAGATAGCATATTGAAAAGCAGAGATATTACTTTGCCAACAAAGGTCTGTCTAGTCAAGGCTATGGTTTTTCCAGTGGTCATGTATGTATGGATGTGAGAGCTGGACTGTGAAGAAAGCTGAGCTCCGAAGAATTGATGGTTTTGAACTGTGGTGTTGGAGAAGACTCTTGAGAGTCCCTTGGAGTGCAAGGAGATACAACCAGTCCATTCTGAAGGAGATCAGCCCTGGGATTTCTTTGGAAGGACTGATGCTAAAGCTGAAACTCCAATACTTTGGCCACCTCATGCAAAGAGTTGACTCATTGGAAAAGACTCTGATGCTGGGAGGGATTGGGGGCAGGAGGAGAAGGGGACGACAGAGGATGAGATGGCTGGATGGCATCACCGACTCAATGCACATGAGTTTGAGTGAACTCTGGGAGTTGGTGATGGACAGGGAGGCCTGGTGTGCTGCGATTCATGGGGTCGCAAAAAGTCGGGGACAACTGAGAGACTGAACTGAACTGAACTGATGTGAAATCTAGAAGGACGGTACTGACAACCTTATTTGCATGGCCGCAAAGGAGACACACATAAAGAACAGACTTTTGGACTCAGTGCGAGAAGGAGAGGATGGGATGATTTAAGAGAATAGCACTGAAACGCATACATGACTGTATGTAAAGTAGACAACCAGCAGGAGTTTGATGTGTGACGCAAACCCAGAGCCAGTGCTCTATGAATACCCAGAGGGATGTGGTGGGGAGGCAGATGGGAGGGGGTACAGGATGGAGGGGACACATGTATGCCTTGGCCGATTCATAGTGATGTATGGCAAAAACCACCACAATATTGTAAAGTAATTATCCTCCAATTAAAATAAAGCTTTAAAAAAAATGTGGAAATAAAGTGGGTGCTCTTTATAATAACTGGGATGATGCTGCATGCAAAGGACCATGCAGAGAGCCTGACATGGTAACAGCTCACTCAACTGCAGTGGCTGTTAGTGTATTGCAGTGTCTTCTTCAAAGGGTCTCTCCCTAGTCGGCAGTCATCCAGCCTAAAGACAGCAAAGCCTCTACCTGGAGATGCTCCGGACTTGAAAGATCGCCTTGTGAGGATTCCAGATGATTCCAAGGGCTGTGAATCCTCCCTCCATAATTCACACAAAAGCCTGACAGTCTCGCTTCATTTCTCAGAACAGAATCTGCTGGGGACTGAAAGATTAATCAGACTTCATTAATTCTGCAAAATAAACCGTGGCATGTTTATCCGTGCACTCAGAGGCATTATCATAAATCACTAAAATTAAACCTCACCTGTCTTTGGCCTGCACTGGGGCCCTGTGAGCAGAAGGTCACGGCATCAGTGGTTTTTCCCAGTGGCTTCATTTCTTCCTGAGCTTTCGGTGACCAGTGAGACCAGCTGCGCGTTGCTCCAGTTTGATCATTAACGGAATCCTGGCCGCTTGTCCAGCGGTGAAGGGGCTCTAAAGTGTGTGTTTTTGCTTGGAATAAGTAAAGAGACTAAGCTACATTGAGAGGAGATTAGAAGTTTGAGAGGCAGTGACTTGTTTTTTCAAGCCATAGCTTCTTAAGCCCAAAGCCTGAAAAGGTTTCAGAGATCCGGAAAGGATTAGTAGTGTGTCCAAGGTCACACAAACCATTAACAGCAGATCTGGACCCAGAACTCAGGACTCCTGGTTCTCACTTTAGTGCTCGTTCCACACCAATGCATCTGCCTACGGGCTTGGGGGAGATTAAAATGCATTCCAAAATATTTACTCCCTTGTGGGACAAGTCTGCCGCTTACCTTGGTCTTGGTCACACGACTTTCTTTGGCCTTCAAATAGGAGCTGACCCACTGCAAGCAGGGGTTGGAATGTGCTTGACAGGTTGGTCATAAGACCTTCACAATCTCATGGGCCCAAGTGTTACTGAAAGCTTGGCCTCTCTGTGCACCTGTGCCGAAGCAAATCCCAGAGATAGAGTAGAAAAGGAGAGCTTTAAAGAAGGCTGAGTGCTGAAGAATTGATGCTTTCAAACTGTGGTGCTGGAGAAGACTCTTGAGAGTCCCTTGGACTGCGAGAAGATCAAACTGGTCAATCCTAAAGAAAATCAACCCTGAATATTCATTGGAAGGACTGATGCTGAAGCTGAAGCTCCAGTACTTTGGCCACCTGATATGAAGAGCTGGACTCATTGGAAAAGTTACTGATGCTAGGAAAGATTGAGGGCAGGAGGAAAAGGGGACGACAGAGGGTGAGATGGTTGGATGGTGTCACCAACTCAATGCACATGATTTTGAGCAAACTCTGGGAAATAATGAAGGACAGGGAAGCTTGGCATGCTGCAGTCCATGGGGTTGCAAAGAGTTGGACACAACTTAGTGACTGAACAACAATTGTTTTGCAAAGAAAAAGGGGACACAGTGGGCTCCTGCCTTAAAAAAACTACGTGTCCCAACTCAGGAGGATTCGGTGAGGACTTTTACAGCAGTACTTCAAGGGTGGGATTTTGGACAAATTAGGGTGTGTGCAGGGCCTCAGTCTCCTAATCTCCATAAGTTTCTCAGGTCCCTTTAATCTTGCCTTGTGGTTTTTTTGCTCCTCCTCCTTTGATTAGCAGCTGTTTGGAACTCAGGGAAGGACATGGAGGCTGCAGTCTTGCTTACAAGAAACAGCAGACAAAAAAAGCTTTCGTGCCCAGGAGCCCACAGCTAACTCCACGCCCAGTTTAACTAGTGTGGTTTGGCTAAATGACCAAGTTCTTCTCAAGAAAGATATAAGTGGAAATGCCATGCACTGCTGGAACACATCCTTAAAAAGAGTGGACTCACCACCTTCATCATTCCTACTGACTTGAAAGTGGACACAATGGCTGGAGCTCAAGCAACCATTTTGGAATAGGAAACTGCACGCCATGTACAGCAGAAAGGAGACAGAAGGAGTCTAGGCTCTGACACCACAGTACCAGCCCTGAATCAGCTGCCTATGAATTTCTTTAACATAAGAGAAAATAAATCATTAACTTGATTAAGCCACCAAAATAAACCATTAACTTGATTAACAACTTGTTGTTATTCAGTCGCTAAGTTATGTCCAGCTCTTTGTGACCTCATGGACTGCAGCATGCCAGGCTTCCCTGTCTTTCACTGTTTCCTGGAGTTTGTTCAAATTCATGTCCATTGAGTAGGTGATACTGTCTAACCATCTCATCCTCTGCCACTCCCCTCCCCTTTTGCCTTCAATCTTTCCCAGCATCAGAGTCTTTTCCAATGAGTCAGCTCTTTGCATTGTGTGGCCAAAGTATTAGAGCTTCAGCTTCAGCATCACTATTTAGGACAGCCCTATTCTGCACTATCTCTACACAGATTCTCAGTCACCAGTACAGAGCTGCTCTGGGGCCCGGGAATCTGTGTTTTGACAAGCTTTCCAGGTAATTCGTATACTCAATAAAGCTTGAGAGGCACTGATTTAGAGTTTCCCACCACATACACCTAACCTGATAACTGATAAAGTAGTCCTAAATTGCAGGTTTTGTCAAGGGCTTGGTGAAAGCTTAAAAGGCAGGTAATGTAAAGCCAGGAAAGACAGCAAAGGCAATAACTGACAATGTCAAGATTTAAAACGATTTTGACAGAGTGGAACGCTGGACCAAAGCCAAGCAGATGAATGCAATAGGGATATTAAAAAAGCAAATCTAGATGTTCTTTTTTTCTTGAAGCAAATATAAAATGTTCTATCTTTGACTTCGTAAATTAAAAAGAAGAAATGTAAAATTACTTATTTTGAAAGACTGCAAATAATGGTATAAATCAATGCCAATTACAGCTAGTGCAAGGGACAAAAGAAGGAAAGGTGATCTGGAAAGGGAATGAGAACAAAACCCAACATCATGAAGAGATGTAGAGTCAAGAACAGAAAGGAAGAGAATGGGGGCCCCAGTTCAGCATCACTCTGTGGATCCGTCTAGTCTTTGCATCTGGAGGTGATCATGATAAAGCATCAGATTATATTAAAACTCACTGTGCACCAGGCACTGGGTGTTATGCAAATGTATCCTCTCAGGAACTCTATGAGATAAGATCTATTATTATCATTGCTTCTCAGATGCAGAAACTGAAGCAGAGAGAGGCTGAGTCATTTTCTAACAGCCACACAGCTAGCACAAGGTGGAACAAGCTCGGAACCCAGGTGGCTAGACTTCTGGTCTGTGACCCTCAGCACCCCTGGCATGGACCCTACCCTTTGGTGCTGCTGCACACTCCTCACTGATCAGTTTCTACTGACTGATAACCTGGCATAAAAACAAGGAAGCCCATTACCTCCTGTAACTGTAAAGCCAGAAGCTGAACGGGAATCTAGATGCAGTCTGATTGCAAGCACAAAGACAGCGTCACAGACACACTCTGTTTCCATTCCTATGTGCTACTGTCCTCAGCGTCTGGATTTAGCCTAAGGCTGGTTCCCCGCACAGTTCCAACACAGCCAGGCAACCGTCCTGAAACTTCGTGCTTTGTTCTTCATGGCCAGCAAGGGAGAGACGTCTTCAGCCCAAACATGGAATACACTGGAATACATACTCCTTAATTCAGTTTATTATACCAACGTAGGCAAGTGACCATCCTTAGACAACAGAGGTCACCCGTGGGAATACTGCGAGTTGAGTGGGATAGACAACTCCTTGTGGCCAGAGATGGTCTCGCCAAGTCAGGGCTTCGTACTACTCAGGACAGATGGGTGTCACTATTAGCTGTGATTCTTTTTCCTTCTAAAGCAAATTAAGTTTCTTTCTGTGTTCGAATTCTGGCAAAACAACAAGTACTGAGAAAATCATACACTATTCATTAGAAAGCACCTTGGGTAGAAATCAGTAAACCTCTCTTACCAACTCGGTGCTGGTAGCAGGTGATTTAGGAGGAGAGAGGTGCCCAATGTGTACTAGACACCAAGAATGATGCCTCATGCTTTATTATTTCTTTTAATCATTACAAGGAAATCATATTATCCCCATTATGTAGATGAAACAACCAAGGCCCAGAATTTGTTTGCATGTGAATTGCTCAATGCCATTCAGCTTGTCAAGTGGCAGAGGTTTAAACTCAACCCTATAGGATTCTACAACCCAAGTTCTTTCCATCCTACTATACTGACCCAGTACAGGGTCATTTCCATTTGTGAAATTATTAAAATTGAATCTCATTTTTCTTTTTCATTTTTGACTGCACACTGCAGCAATGTGAGGCCTTAGTTCCCTGACCAGGGACTGAACCCACACCCTTTGGCATTGGAAGGCAGAGTCTTAACCACTGGACTGCCAGGGAAATCCCAGCATTGAGTCTTTTAACTGAGATTTCTTGCTATTTCTTATCTGCTCTCTGGCCCATTTTTCCAAAGAACTACTCCACTTTGCTAAATGCTTTATGTGTACAATCTCAGTTTATCCTGCCAATAACCCTATAATGCAGTTTATTATAGAGAATGCTTTTAGTTGCAAATGATAAAATCCCAAATCAAACGTTATGTGCCAATGGCCACATCCCCAGTTCTTTTCTAGTTATGATTCTCTCTAGACTTAATTGCAAGTATTTTGAGTTTATTTTTCTTCAGTGGCAGAACCACACTTATAATCTCTTTTCCTGGAGTCATTTTGTCCAGTTGAGAAGATTTAATGGGTGCCACCTTCATCCACTGAGAGGTTTTCATAGAGGGACCATGCCTTCTATTGGTCCTTGGTACAAGACTGAATTTTAATCAACCTTTGTCACTTAATCAAACTGGTCAATCCTAAAGGAAATCAACCCCAAATATTCATTGGAAGGACTAATTCTGAAGCTAAAGCTCCAATTCTTTGGCCACCTGATGCGAAGAGCTGACTCACTGGAAAAGATCCTAATGCTGGAAAAGATCAAGGACAGATTAACAATGCTGTGATAGTTTCAGGTGAACGGCAAAGGGACTCAGTCATACATGTCTCCATTCTCCCCAGAACTCCTTCCCCAGCCACAGTGCCATGTAACACTGGGCAGAGTTCCCTGTGCTATACAGCAGGTCCTTGTTGGTTATCCATTTAAAATACAGCAGTTTATACAGGCAACCGTAAGTTCATTCTCTAAGCTGACAGCAGATATTTTTGAGCAAATGATACAATCTACCCAGTAGTGTTCTGGTGAATGTTTAATAACTACCTCTTGGGGCATAAAAGTTCTGATTTATAGCATTTGCCAATTTACATAAGGTAAATACTTCTGCAACGCCTGATTTCAAAATACCAATGAGATGTCACTAAATGCAGAATTAGAAAGCGTTGTGTGCAGTTAGCTTTGTGAACAAGTATGAGCAGGCTGTAGCACGGCTATGAACTTGCCCCATTTTAATTAAATCAATTACCATCGACCTCCAGACCTCTTAGCCACAGATTCTGAATCGGGGATTAAACCAACCATATGTTGAAAATATTTTGAAAAAAAAAAAAAACATTTCAGAAAGCTCCAAAAGGCTAAAGTTGAATCTGCCGTGCACTGCACTATTTACATAACATTTACATTGTATTTGCAACTATTTACATAGCATTTACATGGTATTAGATATTACAAGCAATCTAGAGATGATTTAAAGTCTGTGTGTAGGTCAAATGCAAATGATATGCCATTTCATATATGGGACTCGCGCATTCGTGGATTTTGGTGTCCGTGGAAGTCCTAGTCCCCTGGGATCCTGAAGGCCTGTTAAGTGTGTGTGCTTCGTCGCTCAGTCCTGTCTGACGCTTTGCAACCCCATGGACTATAGCCCACCAGGCCCCTCTGTCCTTGGGATTTTCCCAGCAAGAATACATAGTGGGTTGTCATTTCTTCCTCCAGGGGATCTTCCCAGCCGAGGGATTAAATCTTTGTCTCCAGAGTCTCCTGCATTCACAGGCAGATTCTTTGCCACTGAGCCACCTGGGAAGCCCTAAGGACTACTATACTAAACGTAAATTATCTATACTTGTTCCACAGCTTGACTATGAAATCCTGCTGTGGACTAGAGCTATTATATGGCAGCATATACCTGCATAAACCTGCCTTACGCCTAAATTAAGGATTTCCAGTAGGGCAAGTAGGACCTAGACAACTCAGACTTCATCTCCACATCATTTGCTATTCCTGCGTTAACTGGCAAATTCAAGAGGAGAGTAAGACTGTGAGGTTGAAATAAAAATAACCCTTTGCCTCTATAAATAAGATTCAGCCCCAGGTTCCTCCTCTTTTGCAGACATACTTATTAAGAACTTGGCTCTTTTCTAAGGAAACTAAGGTAGAGATCATTCAAAAACCCTTTCATTCCAAATTACTCATGATAGGAGTCGCTTAATGAAGCTACCTCTTGATTTTTAATCTTTACCATCATAACTTTTTTTCCAGTAAAAACTTTGTTTAAAATGTCCCTGAGCTTGTAATTAACTTTTACAAACAGAAGTTTTCCGTGGTTTTATTATTATTATTTATTTATGAATTTTTGGTCATGCTGGATCTTCACTGCTGCACAGACTTTATCTAGCTGCAGTGAGCAGGGACTACTTTGCATTGAGGTGCAGAGACTTCCCACTGTGGTGGCGCCTCTTGTGGAACATAGGTCCTAGGTGCATGGGTTTCAGCAGTTATGGTTCATGGGCTCCAGAGCACGGGCTCAGTTGTTGTGGTGTCCAGGCTTAGCTGCCCACCGCATGAGGGATCTGTGCAGATAAGGGATCAAACCTGTGCCCCTGCATTGGCAGGCAGATTCTTATCCACTGTATCACCAGGCAAGTCCCATGGAGAAGTCCTGAGGTTTTTTTTTCCAAAGAATATACTTTTATCAAATTGATATCACCACTGCAGTGACACTGAGCAAGTTGCTTATGTGCCCTGAATTTCTCCTTCCCCATCTATCAGATGGGATAACAATTCTTATTTCTGGCTACTCCTTATAACCTTGCAAGGTTGTTATGAGACAAGTATCCCGGCACACCTAAAGCACTTGCAAGAGAACGTTGCATGTGGTAGTCAATCAATAAATAATCATTACCATGCATTACGGAGGATAAGAATTTTCATGATTACTATTCAGGCATGGTACTAGAGGGTTGGAGCTACCATTTACATAGTACGGGGCTTTATTCAGTAGCTCAGAGCATTTGGCAGGAGTAATTTGGCTGTTGATTTTGAGTACATCTGACGGGAATGACTTTTGCAGCTTCCCTGGAAGCGTGGATGTTATTGTAATTTAACAACATTCACCTTCCTAGTTTTTAGTCCATTATGGCTGTTGGTCCCTAGCTTCCCTCAAATTGCCAGTCCAACAGAAAGACTGAGCAGCCTGTCTCAGGACAAAATTGTGGCCTGGGTAGGTGTGGGGGATGGATGGGAAGTATGGGGGGCGGAACCCTGAGCCCCATCCCCGGGAGAATGAACAGTTCACTCAGTTCTCCTGCAGTCTTTCATCACGACGCATACACAAAATCTCAGGAGCAAACCCTGCCTCCAGCTAGCTCCACAGTAGTCCTGGAGGAGCAGGAGGGCCATTCACACACAGAAGCCTGGTTCAGTGCTGCATGCCGCCTGAGGTCACAAGACAATCAGTGCAGAGAGACCGAGATGACAATCCACAAAAAGGCTATCCCCCCTCCCTTCCTGGGGTCACCTCATTCATTCTTCCTGAGTTGCTGTGAATACTCAAGATTATTATTTCAGACTTCTTTAAACCTCTTGACTTAAAAAAATAATGATAAGGGGACTTCCCTAATGGCGCAGTGGATGAGAATCCGCCTGTCAATGCAGGAGACACAGGTTCGAGCCCTGGTCCAGGAAGATTCCACATGTGGCAAAGCAACTAAGTCCGTGCACCTGGGCTAGAGCCTGTGCTCTCAGGCCCAGGAGCCACAGCTACTCAGCCCATGTGCCCAAACTACTGAAGCCCCTTCGCCCTAGAGCCCATGCTCTGCAACCAGAGAAACCACTGCTGTGAGAAGCCCGCGCACCGCAACTAGAGAGCAGCTCCAGCTCTCTGCAACTAGAGGAGAGCCTTTGCAGCAGGGAAGGCCCAGCACAGCCAAAAACAAATAAATAAATAATTTTAAAAGATAGCTCTAAAAAAAAAGTGCTGATGCGGATAATGACAACAGTTAAAACGGTAAAAGTTACCTGAAAGTCCACATAGTACCGTGTGTGTGTCTGTGTGTGTGACACTATGTACGCATGTGTGTGTCTACTGGTTTCTCCTGAGTGGCCTAATTATCAGCTTCTGGAATTGAACATAATGATTTTTTTCTAGCAGTGACAGTCACACATAGGCCATCAAAAACTTGGAAGCAAGGATACAGAGCCATTCTTAACTGGGTTCTGGAGAATGTAATGTTACTTGTATGAGCAGCTCAATAAATTTGGGGTGTGAATATGGCCACATGGTCTTTTCCAATGAAGCCATAGAATAAAGCTCACTGTTAAAACAAACAACCGCCCCCCAACATTTTCATTTATTTCTTGCCCATCTAACAGTCCAAAATGTCTGCAGTTGAAGATCAGCATTCTTCCACAGAGTGATTCAGGTATAATCAAGTCTGATTATACCCTCTTTTCTGGACAATGTAGTCACAAACTTATTCTACAAAAGGTGGCTTCTCCAGTACTCCCAGGAGACGTTTAAAGAAGCCAACTAACCTTTCTGGCCCTTCTCTTGATACAGCTAGGAGGGGGGAAAAAGTATGTTAAAGCTTTACATTCACTGGGGCATCCTCGTATATTGGATTCTTTGAAATGCAAGAGCTAGATGTCATTTCAAGGTTTTAGTAGATGAGTGTCTTTATCTACTAAAGAGAAATGAGAATTTGGAGACTATCTTCATAGGTACAGGGGCATAAAGAAATTGAAAAATGCATACGTTTTTATTTAGTTATTTATTTAATTATTTAGCTTTGGCAGGTCTTAGTTTCAGCCCTCGGGATCTCTAGTTGCAGAATGTGAGATCTAGTTCTCTGATCAGGGATCGAACTCTGCACGTTGGGAGCTCAGAGTCTTAGCCACTGGACCACCAGGGATCACCAGGGAAACCCCTATAAACTCTTTATTTTTGAAGGACTCAGTTAATATTTATAGTTTTTTATAAGACCTATAGTTACTGTTCAGAGAAGGCAATGGCACCCCCACTCCAGTACTCCTGCCTGGAAAATCCCATTGGATGGAGGAGCCTGGAAGGCTGCAGTCCATGGGGTTGCTGAGGATCGGACACGACTGAGCGACTTCACTTTCAGTTTCCACTTTCATGCATTGTACAAGGAAATGGCAACCCACTCCAGAGTTCTTGCCTGGAGAATCCCAGGGACGGCGGAGCCTGGTGGGCTGCTGTCTATGGGGTCGCACAGAGTCGGACACGACTGAAGCGACTTAACAGCAACAGCAAGAGCATAGTTACTGTTCAACACATTTGTTGAATCCAACCTCTTGAATCATGCCTGGAACTTGGCCGCTCAATTGTTGCTTATTAGAATTAATAAGTGAATAGTAATGCTATTAGTCTAATACGTACTTCAAAATACGTACAGATCCTTAGAAATAACTCTATACAGTAAAAGTCATTTAAGTTTTTGAGATGAAAACTGGTGGGCATTCGATAAATATTTATCTATTTGTATTATCAAAAGTATACTTGGGATCCTTTAAATTTTCAAAGTAGACAGAGATGTGCCTTGTATATATCACAATCAGGACGGCTACATGTTGAGTACGGTACAGAGGAAGTCATTTGTAGAGACACCCATGGAAACAGCTTCCCCTAGGGTTGTGCAGTGTGCATTACCCACACAGTAACTTCAGTCTATCAGCCTGAACAGGTTATGAAGGTGCAACAGCGGGCTCCCCTTGTTCACCACCAGGACCAATTGAGCTTCTTGGCTAACTGGGTAGTCACAGCCTCTCAATACCACTTCTTTCTCATTCACCACCTTTCCCTACAAGTCTATGTTCTTGTCAAAGATGTTGACTCTCCCAGAGAGAGGGGAGTGTCCTGCAGTAGAGAGTGTGCTTGCAACTCTGCGGGAGCCCCACTCCACCTCCAGGGGCCTCTAAAGCCTGGAGCAAGAGATCCCTCCAGATAGGAACTGAACGTTCTCCTCACTTTCTAATGAGGTACTTATCCAACGTCCTTTTTCCTAACCCAACTTTTTTTAAAAATGTGGTTATTTATTTATTTGGCTGCACCGGGTCTTAGTTGTGGCACAAGGGATCTTTGATCTTTACTGCGGCATGCAGGATTTTTAGTTGCACAGCATGTGGGATCTAACTCCTTTACCAGGGGTTGAACCTGGGCCGCCTGCATTGAGAGCTGGGAGTCTTAGCTACTGGGCCACCAGGGAAGTCCCCCTGGTAGGTGTTAGAGTTACGTACAGGAATGAAATATACCAAAACCCCTGCCCTCAAGTAGCTCACAGTCTAGTGAGGATAAGACCCATGAACACATAAGGTATACTCGTAACACTGAATAAGAGCCATGCCAGAGGGATGAAGCATGGCTGTCCTCACAGACATAGCAAGCACAAATGCAATTAACTTGGTGGAGAGGGCGTGGACAGAGAATCCTAGGCAGGTGAACCTTCGTATGCACAGAACAAAGTAAGTATGAGAAACTACAAGTATTTAACATTCCTGGAGCAAAAGAGTTCTTGCAAAAGTAGTGGGAGACCTGGCTGAAGAAACTGGCTGAGGATGAAGCATTAAAAAAAAAAAAAAAACATGGATGAAGTTTGATCATTTTTCCTAAAGAGGGACAGAGGAGCCGTGGAAGATTAAGCTGTTTGATGACATGGTCAATTCTCTGCCCTTCAGAAAAGTCTCTCTGGACTCTAGAGTACAGTCGAAGTTGGGCTGGACCAGTCAAGATGAGGTGAAGACACCAATTAAGGAGGGTTTTGTCCAGATGAGGGATCCTGTGAAGGCTGAGGGCATGGGGAGCAGTTCATGGTTATCCCCGTCATTGGAAAGGATGACTTTATGGGATTCAGAGACTAACAGGATAGAGGTGGGGATAAACAGAATGGCTTGTGCTATTGGATACTTCCCAGGTGGTGCTAGTGGTAAAGAACCCGCCTGCCAATGCAGGAGACATAAGAGATGTGGGTTCATGCCCTGGGGAAAGATCACCTGGAAGAGGACATGGCAACCCACTCCAATTTTCTTGCCTGGAGAGGCCCCATGGACAGTGGATTCCCTGGCGGGTTACGATCTCTAAGGTCACAAAGAGACACGACGGAAGCAATTTGGCATGCACTGGGTGTTTGGGCTTCCCTGGAGGCTCAGACGGTAATGCAGGAGACCCAGGTTTGATCCCAGGGTCGGGAAGATCCCCCGGAGAATGAAATGGCAACCCAATCCAGTATTCTTGTGTGGAGAATTCCATGGACAGAGGAGCCTGGCGGGCTACAGTCCATGGAGTCGCAAAGAGTTGGACACGACTGAGCGACTAACTCTGGCAGTGCCATTCACGTGAGGAATAAGAGGAGTAGGCTTGGTAGGGATCCACTCACACACACATATAGGGAGTTAAACAAGACAGCAAAGGGAGACCAGGACCACACACAGCAACACCACCAGGCTTTGATTAGGCAAAGGAACAAACGCTACCAGTCCAGAGTAGCAAACACTGCTTGATCTCTTTGTCAAGACTCCTCTTTGCATAACTTTTCTCCTTTATGGGAGCAGTATCACTTGGAGGAATCTGCTTGTTATCCTTAACAACATTTGAAAATCTTTCTAGGTCCGCAGCAGCAGTTAGTAAGAAATCACGACCTCTTCTTTTCTGGATTTCCTACTTCTTCTTTGGGGGTTTTATTTTTTACAGTTATTTTAGCTGCGTACAGGCTTTCTTTAGTTGCGATGAGCAGCGGCTACTCTCTAGTTCTGATGCTCAGGCTTCTTCTTGGGGTGGCTTCTCTTGTTTCACAGCACAAGCTCTAGAGGGCGCAGGCTTCAGTAGCTGTGGTTCGTGGGCTCAGTAGTTGTGGTGCACGGGCCTAGCAGCCCTGCAGCATGTGAAATCCTCCCATACCGGGAATCGAACCCGTGTCCTCCAGACTGGCAGGCAAATTCTTAACCACTGGACCACTAGGGAAGTCTGTGAACTTCCTACTTCTTGCTCTGCTCAGTATCTTCTGCTACTGCCAAAGCCTTCCTTCATTGCATGAGTGTGACCATGTAATTTCTGGTGCATTTTAGAGTAGTCAAAGATTTATAACTTCCCAGAAAATATTTGGTTCTGAGATATAAACACAAAGTAAAGGCTGCCCCTAAGAACTTTATGAAGTAGGCAAGGAGCCATTCAGCCATTCAACAGCTAGTCATTCTGTAGTTATGGTTCTGAGGTTAATGCTGGAAATGCAAAGTGGAACTAAAAACCTTTCTTGCCATTAGAGTTTTACATTTGATGGAGAAGGTGAATAAATCAAACCTTAAAGGAATGGGCAAGGTATGATTTATTACAACATAAGATGCTATCTGAGAGCAAGGAATAGGAAGAGCCAACTCATATGTGGATATCCAGAGAAGTTTTCAATAGGTGAAGGACACAAATCACAGAACACAATGTCTACCAGGAACAATGTCCCAAGTAAGGAACGCACCAAGTGCTCAGAAAGAGGCACTATTTCATTCTAAGTAGATCCAGCAAAACTTTTTGGACAGAAGTACGTTTTAGTTGAAATTTGAAAGGGTCCAGTGAATTGAGTTCCAGAAAGTAGGGAGTATAAGAGCATGTTTGAGAAGCTGATGATGTCCTTTACCCAGATCAGACTTAGGTATTTTGGAAGGACTCTAAGACAGGGAAGGAGACAAATACTTTTAAACATTTAACAGCAAATCTAGAGTTAAATAGTATTATAGCATTCAAGAAATACCACAAGGCAGTTAGTGATTAAGAGCGAAGTCAGAGAAAGGACTAGAAGCACATGGAAGGATGAGGTCACCAG
The DNA here is from genome assembly GCF_032452875.1 of Bos javanicus. Taxonomy (NCBI): domain Eukaryota; kingdom Metazoa; phylum Chordata; class Mammalia; order Artiodactyla; family Bovidae; genus Bos; species Bos javanicus. Next base: position 6,860,252 of record NC_083881.1, read on the forward strand.
TGTGTCTGAATCATAGGGTACCCGCACAAATCTGAGGTCACAGGTCTTTTGTGGGCTGGAAAGGCATTCTCGCCTACTCGGTGGATGCAGGGTAAATGTTGGTTAACTGAGTTAATCTTCCCTCTGGTAGCCAGAAATTGTGGAGGACCTTGCTACTGTGTTTACATTTTAACCACAACTTTAGGAAAAACTAAGGCTCCCCAAGGAAACTGAGGAAAGCACCATTCTGGTGCTTATTTGGGCAAATTCATAGCCAGAAAGCTGCCCTCCAAAAACTGCACCAAGGCTGTCCAGCCCTCTTTTCTAAAGTTCTAAACTTTAGCTGGGCGGGGCGGGGGGAGATGAGAAGGGTATTGGTGTGCATTAAAAAGAGATTCACAGAGAGCAAAGGGAAGTTCTTCACATGCTTTTCTTAGTGGTCCACCTCCCCTCGACCCCCACCCTGCCTCCTTGAGGGAAAGCCATGTAGGCAAGAGTATTGAACTTGAAACCTGGGTCTCTGCCACTACCTGACAATGAACAGGTCACTTAATCTCTTCATCTCCGAGTCCTCTGTCCTCATTCATGGTTGTGGGCTCCATACTATTTAGGGTCTACGATATGAAAGGTGAGGCGTTTTCCACGCTCTCTTTTAATCCTCACAACCACTAAGGTAGATTTCAGTAACCCCATTTGACTCAAGACATTCAGTTCAGAGTGTGTAAGTTACACGTCCAAGGTCACACAGCAACAGCGCGGGGGCCAGATGGCAATCCAGGGTTGCTTGAGTCTCTCACTGCGCAGTCCCAGCTTGGCATCAGTTGAGCAGCCCGATACTGGTTCCCTGGGTCCCCCACTCCTGGACTACCGGACTGCCTCCCCTCCTCCCACCTAAACCCCCAGGCTAAGCGCCCCTTTCACCACCGGGCATGCTCAGTCGCTCAGGAAGAGTTTTCGCTCTGCCTTGGGAAATTTTTCACGCCGCTCCGGCAGCCGAACCCGCCCCGCCCACGGCTTCTCCTCACCGGATTGGTCGAACTCAGGGAAGCTACAAGGAGGCCCCGATGACCTCCCAACTACCCCTCCCAACGATCTGGGCGCGCGCGTTCCGAGCGTGCGTGCGTGCGTGCGTGCGTGCGTGTGAGTGAGCACGTGAGGCCCCGGAACGTGCACTGGGGGATGGGGGCGGGACTGGAAAAACCGGAGGCAAGGGGCGGGGCTGCCGTTGCCATAGCAGTGACGTCAGGCGTCGCGGAGCGAACCCGGCCCCTTCCCCGCGCGCGCGCGCGCGCGCGCGCACACACACAGAGAGACAGGCACACACGCGCGCGCACCGCCGCTCTCCGTCAGACACACTGGAGGGAAAGGTCAAACTAAAGGCGAGGGAGCCGGGAGGCCGGAGGGAGCCGCCGCCGCGCGCCATGACGGACGCGGCCGAGGCGGCTTTCTCGCCGCCGACGCCGCCGAGCCGCTGCTCCCGCCGCGCCCCCGATCCCCCCTTAGCGCCCCGCGCCCCCTCCCCGGGCGCTCGCGCGTCCCCGCGCCCCCTCCTCCCCGCTGCGCTCCGGGCGCGCGTCGGGCCCCGGGCGCGCGCCGGCTGGAGCGGGCGCCGGCGGGTGGGAGGCCCCGCGGCCTCCACGCCAAGAGCCCCCCGACCCCCTCGGCTGGTCCCTCGGCCGGAGCCCTCCAGGTGAGTGCGGTGGGGGACGGGCGGCGGGGAGAGCGGGTGTCAGGAGCTGTCCGGGCAGCCGGCGGGCTCAGCCCGCTCCCTGACCCCTTCCGGGGGTGCTGACAGGCGCGCGGTCCCCGGCCTCTGGGGGGCGTCGCGGGGTCGGCGTCTCTCTCACGGGGTTGGGGGGCTGCGGGGGGGAGCCTGTTTGGCGTCCCTGCCCTTCGGGGTCGGCCGCGGAGCGCCGGGCGCTCGGGGCCGGGGGAGTGCCGCCGCCGGGCGGGAGTCGGTCGGGCGACCCGGCCGTGGGGACCGGCGGCGGGAGGGCAGGTGGGCCCCTCTCGGGGGGTGAAGTGTGGGAAGGGGGCGAGGGGCCGGGCCAGGTGCGCGCGGGGCGGGGGGTCCGCTGAGCTCTCAGGAAATGTTTGTCGGGCAGTTGGGAGAAACTCCTCCTGGGGACGAGGCGCCTTGCATTTTGCCCCCGGGGCAGCGAAAGTGGAAGATCTTTACAGCAAAACTCGGGGGAAGCCTGGCTGGACCGGACTAAAGGGAGAGGGGGACCCCCCCCCCCCTCCACCACCACCCCTGCACAGGGACCGGAGACGAACAGACCTGCCTGTGGGTAGCATTAGGGTGTGAGGCGTGGACGTTGCCATGCCAGTGTTGGATGTTTGTTGCTGATGGTTATTTTAGGACTAAATGTTTAAAAAAAAAAAGTTTCTTGGGAGAGAGGGAACTGCTTGAATGGTCAGGAGTTCTTCCCTGTGTGTGTATGTGCAGGAATTGGGTTAATCTTTCACACCATCACCACCACCCAACTGAATCGATGCCCAGTGGACTTTAAAAATAATAAATACGAACCCCTAAAGCCCTGAAACGAAATGGTGTTTGTCTGATGAGTTTCAGGTGTCAGGCTCCGGGTTTTGCGAGAAAAACAGAGAGGCAGGACACCGAAGTACTTGATATGCTCCAGCAGCCGTCTTTTTTTTTTTTTTTTTTGGTGGTAATAAGCTTTGGAGCCCATCAAAGTGGAGTTTAGTTATAACTGCCAGGGTTAAGTAATCACATTGACCCCGTGCCACCCACCAATCAGGAGCTTCCCTGAAAGTAACTTGGAAGCGAGCTATCAGTGCAGTCCTCTGCTGATTGCGAATAACCACTGCTTCTGCTCATTCCTTTTTCCCTCTTTAATTTTCCGCTGTTGTAATGCATGCAACCTATTTACCAGACGTTGGAACGAATCATCCATAGTTGAGTTGCTCTCCACACACTTTTCAAAAGATCAGGTGCTAGCTGTAAGATAATTTCTTTTCATGTTGGAAAGTTGTTCGGAAATTTCCATTATAGTAATTTCACATGATAAAGATTTTTTTGAGTGGAAGTCTAGCTTAAACAGATGATTACCAAGTGGGTAATTGGGAAGATTTTAGAGTTTAAATCTCATCCAAGAAAACTTCTGGTTTGTGAAAGGTGCAGGATTGTGACCGTTGAGGAAATGTCTTTGGTAAAGAATCAGGAACGCCCGGACGCCTGGTGAATTTCATGTTAATTGGCAGGCTCCGCATATGTTATACAAACTTTCTCCTTACCTAAGCATTTCTAATACGTGGGTGCTGCTTTGGTTGTTTATGGATCTTTAGTTATTCATCATTTTCAAAAAGTTCTATGAAGAGAGAACTCTCACTTTGAAATTAAGTCCTGGTAGTCGTAGCCAGGATACCAAAGGTTTTCAGTACAAGATGTGAGGGAGGATTTTTCAGTGTACCATCTTAATTCTTTCTCTGCAGCTATTTTTGTACCTGGTTCTGTGCTCTGATGCCCCTTTTAGGCCTTATTCCTATGGCAGTTGCTGACATATGTCTGTATACAATCCTGTAATGGGGTACTTAAATGTTACGATTTAGAACATCATTTCCTGTACTATATAAATAACTTTTTGTTTGTCTTCCTTCCTTATCTGTGTCTAAAGGGAACTGTAGAACTGGGCAAATCAGTACTTAATCAGCATATCTCCCCTCCTGTAAGTCTCATTGACCTTGGTGCCATCGTGGAGGTCATGTGTTCATGGAGATAAACAGTTCTTGAATAGTTTCCTCCAGGTGACAAAGGCACATGGGAAAGTGATTTGAGATATGAGTTTCTTGATTTTTCAAAAAAAATCATTTTAATCAGGCATTTATTGTGATCATTGCCAAAATAGTTCATTGACTTGTCTTTGGGAGTCTATACATTTCTATTTCACATTTTAAAGAATCACTTAATTTCTTTTTTGACTTTTCTAGTGTTGTATATTCTACTACAGATGAACAGCTGGTTTTTTGGGTGACATTTTTAAAACTTGGGAAAGAGAGAGAAGCGCAGTAACGCTGGGAAGAATTTAAGCAGTTGTGCTTAACTTTAAGAAATTTGATATTTACAAGTGTAAGATTACAAAACAAGTAGTGGTTACTTATGTTATATGAAAATTCTAAATTTTACAAAAAGGATTCCCTAAAGGGTGCCTTCAAATAATAATCCCTTTTATATGTTATTTACCAAATGTGATTTGATTTTTGAAAAGTCAGTTGTCATACAACAATTTAAGAACAGATTTTTGACATAATGTTAAGATTTATCAGTGTGTTCCTTGAATTGTCCCTTTCCCTAAGGTGTTTTGGGGCAAAGTTAATATTTATGGGTTTCCTGAATTCAAAGTTGTGCCACTTATATGCTGCCTATTAAGTAAGGTTTTAACTGAATGGAAAAATTGCCATCTGATTTGTGCTGTACCGTTTACAGAGTACATTGAAACCTAATTAAAATGCCAAAATTTTATGGTCTGGTTTGTCTGGAACCCTACCCAAGGTTGTTCAGTTACTAAGGTATCAAAGCAGCTTGTTGTAAGATACTCTCACTAGGACGGTGGTCCCGCAGCAAAGGCCAACAAGTGGTTATACCCAGACTTCAGCAAAATCCAAATAAATAGATTTGGTCTAAAGTCCACATGCAGTGAAAACCATTACCTGAGATTTTTCTCTAGGTGCAAATTATTCTTCAGAATTAAAGGTTTGATTTTCCTAAGCTGTAATTCTATTTGGGTCACTTGTGAAAAATCTATTTTGATAAAAGAACAACTGCATACTCTTGGAACTTTCAAGGGAGCTTTTTTTCCCTCTCTCTCTTTTTGTTAGTGCAGTTGGGTTTTATTTGGAATCCCAGGAGATACTGAATGAAGTCCTTGGGGAGTTTTCATTCCAAAATCATTTGGCTTTGATGATATTTAAAAAAAAAAAAAAAGGAATGTGAGTTAATATGAGTAGAACTTGCTTATGTGTTAGCTCAGACTTTATGTTGGGATAAAGGGGAAAGGGAGGAACTGAACACAAACTTAATTAAGGATAATTAATCAGATTTGTTTTATGCTGTTCATGCCTGGCTGTGTAAGAGTCTCACCCTTCCTCCCTAGCTTTAGAGAAATCTTATTCCTAGAGAAGGGATTTGAAGGTTAAGAGCTAAGTGTTGAGTATATAAGTGTTGTTGGAGTATCTTTTGAGCATTTTAATAGTTTTTTGTCTTGTTCTTGTGCATTAGACAGAAAGCAGGAAACTATTTTCATGCTGAATATAGATTGAGAGCCCAACTTTGGGATAATGGGCACAGTTTTATTGCTCTTAGCATAATTGAATATTATAAAAATTAAGGGAACAGCTTGAATGATGCCATTAATTTTTTAGTATAGGCTCTTAGTTCCTCTCCTGAACAAATGAATAAAAATGAAGATTGAAATTGTGATGTTAAAAGAAATGTTTTCAAGTTTTGTTTTGCTTTTTTAATCTCAAAGGACTGTCTCAAGGATTGCTAATTTAGAACATAGGTAAAAATTTCATTACTTGGGTTTATCATAATTGAGGGCATGTAATTTAAAAAAATTTTAAGTATATGCAAAAAAATAAGTAGACTACTGCATTTTAAAAATATTTGTGCCAAGATCTATGAGAATAGGGGTAATGATCAGAAATTTTAATTGGGACTTAAGGCTGATTTATGTTATTAGTATCATTATTTAACCCAAAGTCACTTTTAAAATGTCATTTAATTTTTCTTTTCTGTAAAATACAATCAGTGGAACATATTTTACATAAAATTGGGTTCTTAAATATTTGGTAGACTTCTTAAGTATAAAATATTACCAGGCAAGAGTACTGGAGTGGGGTGCCATTGCCTTCTCCATAATAAAGATGTTTAAGTCTATAGGATTTTTAAAAGTTTTTAGACCTTGTAATCTGCAGAAATTTGGAGAAAAAATTTTAGAAATAAGAAAGGCTGAGTTCAGATTTATAGTCATAGATGATCCCATAAATTGCATTTTACTCATTCTACTTAAAGGGTTTTACTGTTCCGTGTTTATATTTTGCATACTCTCGTCACACTGGGTTTTTTATTTTGATTTTTTGTTCGCACACCACGTGGCATGTGGAATCCCAGTTCCCTAGCCTGGGATTGAACCTGTGCCCCCCACAGTGACAGCTTGGAGTCCTAATCACTGGGGAAGCCTCTGGTCACACTGGTTTTTAGTGTTGGATCATCTTATCTTTAGCATCAAAGTTCTTTTGTAAAAACTGTCCTCTATTTTCTCCCAGCTCCTCTATCTGAAAGATTGTTTGAATCTGTTATTGAATGTTGTTTAATCAGAAGTTAGTCTATATAGAAGGGTTTTTGCAGTTTTCACAAACTTGGGAAAAATACAGATTTATCTTAAGATAATTTATGAACTTCTTTGTATTAATACAAGGACAATTAAACGCTGTATATAATTTAATATTCCTATTAGCATTTATTCTAAGTTTATTTGATGTATTGTTGAAATCAACATAGTAATTGTACAGTGTCCAAAAAAATATCTATTTTGTCTATGGGATAGTTTTCAAAACACTTCCCTTAAGTGGGAAAGAGATGGAAATTTTACTCTGAAACTTTCTACTTGAATATATAATTAAATGTTTGAGATTGGGTGTTGTTTTGATTGTTAGTTACATGGAGGATTTTTTGTACCTTTTTGTAGGATTACTTTCAAGTATGTTTTCATTTGTAAAAAGCTATTTTTTTGTTGTTGTTGTTATTTTGTTAATGATTGCAAATTCTCCGGCTTTTATATTTGAAAGAAATATAAGTGAGTAATTTATTAAACTGTTTCCCTAAAGTGCATGTGGTAACATTTATTTTACTATAACAAAGAGAGTTATCTTCATCCCAAACAAATTTATAGCAGAATAGTTGGTTATTTTTGCAAATTTAGGGAGTGTTGAGTGTGCCCAGAAATGGCGCATTGAATGCTAGATTTTGGACTGAGTTTATCATATGGAGAGGGTGTTTATCTTATAAAGACGTTTATATTTCTGTTTAAGGACCATATCTTACGTATGCTTGAAGTGACTGTGCTGTACATGTTGGTCAAATGATTTATGGAAGAGTTAATTGGTATCCTGAACTTCTGTCCCCTCTTCCTCCTTTTACTAATTGTCACTGGTTGGCTCTGAGCCAGGTGCTAGGAGGGAACTTTTAATGCTCGATAGATAGTTAGAGGATGGTTGTTGGTTTCTTCCCAGTGTCATATCCTATAAAGAAAAGTGAGGTGATTCTCTAACTTTCTTTTAATATGTGTTAAATGTTGTTTTGAACATTTGTTTTTAATCAGTCTATTTATAAAGGGGATGATACTTTAAAAATTTTCGAGACTGTTTAAGTGGTTATGTTCCCCACAGCAGGGAAGGAGAGGGTAGAGAGGATTGTAAGGATTTGATTAAATTGTGTAAAGCGAATATAATTATTTTGATATAAAACATGTTAAATTAATCACTATATACCTTTTCTGTAGGATGGTAATCTTGCTTTTTTAATGAGCATATCTCACTGTGAAGAATCAGGAGTAGTGAATTGCTAGGAGAGGCATATGCATATCATTAGTCAGTTTTACATGTTATTGCTGGGGACATTTTAGATGGCCATGAGAAAGATAAGCAGTTTCACTGAAGATCATTTTCAGAGATCTCACTTGGAGCTCCACATTTTAAAAGGTGGGAGAACAGATTCTCAAGTGATGAATGGGGAAGCATTTTCAGATACAAAGTCACTACTAAGAAAACAAGTGTACCAATCTTTAAAAAATTACATTATACCAATTACAATCATATATCCTATATTTTCCAAAACTGTACCAGTTTTCAATATCCTGTGGCCATAAATACACTAGAATTTGTCCACCCATAAGTTCTAACTTTGAGGTTAAAAAGGATAGTCACTTACATTATAGTTTAACTCATAAATGAAAAAGCTGATCATTTTTATCTTCCTTTTCCTATATTATAACTTTGCCATTGACTTTTGAAGGCCTAACGTTGTTGTTCAGTTGCTCAGTAGTGTCCCCAGCGTGGGGGTCACAGCATGCCGTTTTGCCCAGACTCATGTCCGTTGAATTAGTGATGCCATCCAACCATCTCGTTGTCTATCATCCCCTTCTCCTGCCTTCAGTCTTTCCCAGCATCAGGGTCTTTGCTAATGAGTCAACTTTTCACATCAGGTGTCCATAAGTGTTGGAGCCTCAGCTTCAGCATCAGTCTTTCCAATGAATATTCAGGGTTGGTTTCCTTTAGGATTGACTGCTTTGATCTTCTTGCTGTCCAAAGGACTCTCAAGAGTCTTCTCTAGCACCACAGTTCGAAGGCATCAATTCTTTTTTGATGTCAACCTTTTTTACTGCCTAGCTCTCACATCCATACATGACTACGGGAAAAACCATAGCTTTGACTATAGGGATGATGGTCGGCAAAGTAATGTCTCTGCTTTTTAATATGCTGTCTAGGTTGGTCATAGCTTTTTTCCCAAGCGTCTTTTAATCTCATGGCTGTAGTCACCGTCTGCAGTGATTTTAGAGCCCAAGAAAATAAAGTCTGTCAGTGTTTCCATTGTTTCTCATCTATTTGCCGTGAAGTGATGGTACCGGATGCCATGATTTTTGTTTTTTGAATGTTGAGTTTTAAGCTAGCTTTTTTACTCTCCTCTTTCACCTTCATCAAGAGGCTCTTTAGTTCCTCGTCACTTTCTGCTATTAGGGTGGTGTCATATGCATATCTGAGGCTGTGTAACCTCAGATTCTATGATTGAAGAGAAACTGTAAGAATGAATCCTGGCACCTGAGACGTTAGATTCACATTGGGAAAGAGAGGCATGAAGTAAATAAAACACATCTGTGTGGCTATATTAATTCTTCTGAAAAGCAGTGGTTTTGAAGCTATATTCTGTAAAGGGTTCATTCTAAGCATATTCATTCCAGTTTCAACCAGCGCAGTTTTATGTTGCTGTTTTAAATGTGGACGTTTACATAAGATTTCATGAAATCGGGGTACCATTGTTTAAAATAGAAAGTGTGATAGCCACTTTTGTTAGCACGTTTGGTCTTATCAGTGTCCTGCTTAAACCCTTGCAATGCTTGAGTCTTTATTATGACTTACACAACTTATTTATCTAGCTCCAGCTTCATCCTTCATCTCTTATCACTGTTTCCCTTGCTTTCCTTGGAAACCTTGCATTGTAGTGCTACTTAAATTGCTTGATATTCCCTAAGAAGGCAATGCTCTTTCCATCTCCATGCCTAAACGTGGAGCCACCCTCATTCTCGTCATGCTGAGGAACTCTGTTTCCTTGGAGCCTTGGTCATTGCTCCACCAAAGCACTGGTTTCATTATTTTGTAACTATGGCTTTCCTCAAGAGCAGAAACCATCTAATTTATCTTCATATCCATACTGCTTGGTGTTCATTAAGTATTCAAATGTCTGTTGAATAATTGCATTCAGGACTTGAGAAGTAGAAGAATTACTGTAATGCGTACTCATGTGAGTAACATCACAGATCTAGTCTGTGTAAAAGTACTCTTAGTGACATTTTGTCAGGCACAATGCTAAGTGTATAAGAAGTACCCAGATGCACTTACCAGGAAGTATAACAAAGCCAAAAGATACATTAAATGGAAAGTTAGATTAGATTAGGTACCAGTGATTTAAATGAAGTAATGTATTGGCTTCAGTCATCTAATCCTGCAAGCTGGTTGTGGAAGCATTTTAATAATTCCATACAGTCTTGAAAAACTTTCTTTCTATGTGACTAATGCTAATAGATTCAAAAAGACCTGCAGATGTCAAAATTTAACATAGTGTTGTGCGTGTGTGTGTGCGCTCAGTCACTGAGTCGTGTCCAACTCTTTGTGACCCCATGGATGTAGCCCACGAGGTTCCTCTGTCCATGGAATTTCTCAGGAAAGAATACTGGAGTGGGTTGCCATTTCCTTCAGGGGATCTTTCTGGCCCAGGAATCAAACCTGCTTCTCCTCCATTGGCAGGTGGGTTCTTACCACTACTTGGGAAGCCCCTAACATACTGAAACCTATCCGTAAGAGTGAGCTCTGGAGCTGTCCTGCCTGAATCTCAGTCCCTTTCCTAGCTTTGTGATCTTGTGCAAGCTGTCTAATCTGTGGCTCCTTTTTCTTATCTGTAAAATGAGGATTTCAGTCATACCCTATATGGCTGTGATGAAGGGTGAACACAAGTTAATGTATGTCGAGCAGTTAGAAGAATGCCCAATACACAGAAAACATTCAACACATGTTATAATTTCTAGCAGCTTCTTAAGCAGTTTTTTAAAGTGTACATATTTCCATCATTTAAAGACAATTTCTTTAATACATGAGTCTCTAAAATAAAAATAGCACTTTTAGTTAGTTACTGTTCTATCTCCTTATGGCCTTCCCTTGTGGCTCAGCTGGTGAAGAATCTGCCTGCAATGCCGGAGACCTGGGTTCAATCCCTGGGTTGAGAAGATCCCCTGGAGAAGGAAAAGGCTACCACCACTCCAGTATTCTGGCCTAGAGAATTCCGTGGACTGTATAGTCCATGGGCTCACAAAGAGTCAGACAAGACTGAGCGACTTTCACTATCTCCTTCCTGCCTCATTCTCCTGTTTCCCAGTGGAGTATAGGCCGTTTCTGTCCTCTGGTTGATGTGAGATATGAAACTGTTCTTCTGATTTCTGCAGCAGAGCATTTTGTTCCCATGACCTGTGTGGTTCCTGATGGTGCTGACAAGAGAGGAGGGGGAGGAGCATCAAGTGTAGGAAATCCAGTGACAGGTTCCTAAACCAGCCTTAACCTGTACCAAGTAAGTCCTAAACTTTCATCCTTCTTGGTAGAGGATAGGTATGCAACTTTTTTCCTTTACACTTTCCCTGACTTTTTTGTCTTGGAAGAATAGATTTTTAAAAAATCCGACTTTATATATGCATACTGGTGTTAGTTGCTCAGTTGTGTCTGACTCTTTGTGACCCCCTTGGCTGTAGCCTGTTCCTCTGTCCATGGAATTCTCCAGGCAGGAATATTGGAGTGGATAGCCATTCCCTTCTCCAGGCGATCTCCTGACCCAGGGATCAAACCCAGGTCTCATGCGTAGCAGGCAGATTCATTTACCATCTGAGCCACCAGGGAAGCCTGTGGACAGAGGAGCCTGGTGGGCTACAGTCCATGGGGTCGCAGAGAATAGAACACCACTGAGCAACTAACACATATTCCGGAAAGGCACATACAAATTTAATAAGTCAGTGAACCTATTTTTTAAGTTCAGCGTTCACACATGTACCTGTAGTGAGGACAGGAAATGGGATGTTAGTAACTTGCGTCAGTACCCTGAAAATCCTGTGTGCCTCGAAATCCTGTCCAGTGTGCCCTTTTATGATACAAAGAACACTTCCAAGGAAAGAGAGCTCTGTTTCCAAGATACTCGGTAAAGAGTGGTTATTCACTTCTCACTGTAACAAGAATATAATATCCAGTGTATCCTTACAGCCTAGTGTGACCGCCTCTCTTGTGTAACAATTAAAATATAATGAAAAGCCCATTAGTTTTTTTTAATATTTCATTAAAAAGAAAGAAATTTAACAAATAATTTTGAGCTGACTGTGAGTGATTTGAAAGTGAGGGGCCAAGATATAAAGATAAGTTGAGCACTTATCTTTACTACTTATGACCTATTAGAGAGACCAGAGTACTTGGAAGTTGAAAGCTGGGAATGAGATTGTACAAGTGCTGGGTTTTGAACAGATTAAGGAAACAAAATAAGACGTTAACAAGGGACCATTTTAAATGCCAGTGGCATCCCGTGTGATTGTTTGCCTTGGGAAGTTTGAATCCTTATACAAATCAGTCAGTAACACTAGTTTAGCATTAGCAAATTTTTGCTCAAGGGCCTTTGTAGGGACTGTCGAATCCTTTGCACCTTTGTGCAATTGATGAGTGAGGTCATACAAGAAAAACCAACTTCTAGAACAAATACAGTTTTGACTAAACATATTTCTTCCGTGCAGACCTAGACTCTGTCCATGTTTAAATGTTATCTAGCCTTGAAATTTCATTTCCTTCAACAGCATGCCTTTCTGTATTTGTCAGGCCAAAGAACTTCTTGTTTTACTTCTTACCTCAGTTTTTGTTCTTTGTTGTTGGTAGTATTGATAGTATTATTTAATCAGGAAGGAGAAATACTGTTTGGACATTTTCAAATGCCTCAAAACTGTTAGGTTACCTAGTGGAATGAGTAAGATTTGTGTGACTTCTGCCCAGTTGGATCACCTCAAGAACATCTCTGTGCTGTCATCCACCCTTCCTTGTTTTAGGGTTCTGAGTGTTAGAAATAACTTCTTATTGAACTTGATTTGTTTCCCCTCTTAACTTTCACTTACTTGTCTTTGGCTGTCTAGGGCACTATATACATGAAACTTAACTCTCCTTACGCACAGTAACTCTTAAAATGCTTGAAAATGACTCTTAAATCCTGCTTGAGTCTTGTTGCCACAATAAGGGGGGAAAAAAGCCCTAATTCTCAACCATATGCACATGACATGGTTTACAGACCTTTCTCCGTGCACATTGCTAAACTCATGACAAAGTCTTTTTGTCAATAACCTCTCAAAATACAGTGGCCAAAACTGACTGACGGCCTCAGATGTGGACTGCCCATTGCTGAAGACAATGAAGCTATTATCTGGGTACTGTGCTTCTGTTAATACAGCCTGAAATTTGTATCACATTTTTTGGCGGCAGCATTATCCTTTGATCATATTTAGCTTATGGTCAACTAAAACGTTGTCTCTTTTTCATGTGGACTGCTTGAAGTCTAGTTTTTCTCATTCTTTACTTGGAAGTTGATGCTTTGAAAATAAATGCAGGATATGATGTATTACATTACCCTGAAAGTTTAAGTGAATTTTTTAAAATCAAATTTTATCTTAATTTGACTATCTAGAGATACAGCATTTGTATAAAAAAGCACAATTTTCATGGTGCTCTCTCATATATTTTTATTTAATCCTTACAGCAACCATCCCAGAATCAGAAGAGAAAAGTGGTTTTCTGCTAGGTCAGTTATTGGCAGGTGTAGTACTTGGTCACAGGGGTTTTGGTTCCAGATCCCCTGTTCATCTTAGCCACTGTTCACTTAGCATTTAGCGCGTCCTCCGCCATGTGGCCGGCTCCGCGTGGGGCTGGTGCGTTTGTGAGCGAGACAGCCTCTGCCCTGTGGTTTGTGGCTTGCGTGTAAATAGTTGCTGCCGGCTCCTGCGCACCTTCTCCTTCAGAGGGCGCTGTGGTGGACTGTGGGATCGTCCACAGTATGTGTTGCCTCTCTCCTAGGGTCCTCTCTGTCAGAGGATTGTATTTCCCACTCTGTTGACATCAGGTTTGGACACTTGGCTTTCCTAGACTGATAAAACGTTAAAGGAAGTGGCATGTCCCATGTTTGAGCAGATGTTTTAGATTCTGCTTTGCAGTTCTGCCAGTGGCTCTCTTCCTTCTGTCATGGAACCAGCCTGCCTTAGCTGGGGCTGGTCCCAGAATGATGGAACTTCAGACAGAATTCCTGAATGATGGAGCAGAGCTGAAGCCAATTCACGGTTGACATCTAATGTAACTGAGAAATGAAACCTTGTGTTGGAGGCACCATGATTTTGGAGCTGTTTGTTAGCATAGCATCATGTATCCCAAGCAGGCTGTGATACTGACATTCAAGGTGCTGTTTGATGATAAATAAGACTTAAGCCTTGTTCTCAAGGAATGTGCAGTTTTGGCGGGTGCAGTAAATTTCCATCAGTTACTGTAGTTGAGGAAGAGGAGAGTACGTGAATGGAAAGGTCTTTGAAGCTGAGGATCTTTCCTGACTGCTTCATCTCTAGGCTGAATCAGTCAATATGTTTTAAATTCAGAGTCTAAGGTCCAGCTACTCACGGTCACAACTTCTATCCAAAATTTGATAAGCATGCTTTCTCTGTCTTGGTTCAAATCACCTTTTTAAAAACAAATGTTCAAGAGGATGGGCTTTGACAGAATAATCACTAGAAACTTCCTTCCTAAGTCTTACTAGTTAGCATTCACTAGGTAACCTAAGAACCTGCCTAGTTGAACTGTTTCCCCAACATACCCATGAAAGTATCATGAGATCCTTGGTCCTGTTGGAATTTTATTTGTCAGCATTCAGATTTTCCATTGCTACAGCCTCCTGTACCTGGTTTTGCATGGGTTTTCATTTAAAAAGGAAACCCAGGCTGGGATTCTGTGAGGAATTTCCTTACCTGAGAAGCTGAGGGATGCGTGGCCAGGGTTCAGGGGAGCTCTTGAAACCTTTGAAAAAATTACATGGAAAATTTTCTGTAAATATACCTTGTTCTGAGCTGTAGCTTTCATCAGATTATCAAAGAGAATTAATGATTCCCCTTAGAAGGTTGCAGCCACTTTTGTGGCGTGAGAGGAGAAGTGGAACGAGGATTGAGAGGGCGTGAGTGTGTAAGGGACGGGTCGAGAGGGCACGGGTGTGTAAGGGACGGGGGGCCAGAACCCAGGAGGAGGGCTGAGAAGGGAGAGGGAGCAAGGGCTGAGGACCGTGGACACATGTGTTTCAGAAGCCAGTTCCTTATTAGTCAGGTTGTTACAAATCGTTCTAGGATTTTGCATGGATTCTACTTCCATTCTCATGGCACTTATTTGTGATTCCTTGGAAATTACCCAATTTTCAGATATATTTAATGTTTTATGCTATAATTTTTCTCAATCTATAAATATGAATTTAAAGCAGTTCCTTCTTCTGTTCCCATCTCCTTCCTATCTTCAGCTTTGATTTTTTTCTTTCATTCTTTTTTTTATCTCCCCCCCACCCCCCGCCCCGTACCCTTAATCCTTATTTACCTTTCTCAGATTAAAGGTCATTCTTATTTAAGAAGGCTGACTCAAGATAGAAACTGTTCCTTAGGTTATCTGTTGATAATTGGCCCCAAGTCAGGAGATAGCGTTTGTTATTCTTTCTTGTTGGGAAGGCTTCCTCCACCTCACCCCACCTCAGGATCTTAGATTCCCAGCCAGGGATCAAACCCTGGGCCACAGGACTGAAAGCACAAAGTCCTAACACCTGGACTGCCAGGGACTTACTGAGGAAGGCATTTTTAAGTTTAAAATTTTTTAACACTTATGACAAATATCTTAAAAAAAAAAAAACTGTATTGAGATATAATTGTTATACAGTTAACTGCACATATCAAAAGTATATAATTTGATAAGCTTTGACACAGTGCATACCCATAAAACCATACCTGTAGTCAAGATACTGAGCGTATTTGTCACCCCTCAGTTTTTTTAGTCCCCCTTGGTAACCTCCCCCCCTTTATTACCCAGGCAACTACTGTTTATTTTCTTTTTCTTTAGTTTAGTCAGCATGTCCTAGAATACAGGATGCACTCTTTTTTTAATTTAACTTCTTTCACTCAGCATGATTATTTTGAGATGTATCCATTTTGTAGTGTGTATTAATAGTTTATTCCTTTTTTAGCTAAGAAATATTCTATTGGATGGATACATACTATAATCTGTGTATCCGTTCACATCTTGATGAGTGGGGTGGTGATTCTAGTTTTTGGCTTTTACAAATAAAGCTGCTGTGAACATCCATGAGCATACCTTTGTATGGACATATGTCCTCATTTCTCTCGGGTAAATTCCTAAGAGTGAAGTGGCTGAATAATATGGGGGGAGGGGGGAGACAGGGAAGAAGAGGTTGAGAAAGTAAGAGAGGTTTATTGTAAGAAATTGGATCACAGGGGTGCGGGGGCTGGCAAGTCCAAAATCCATGGGATGGGCCAGCAGGCTGCAGCTGGCAGGGGAGTTTGCTGTTGCAGTCCTGAGTCCAGCATCTATAGGACGGGCCCGGAGTCTGGGAGTTCAGGCAAAATTTCTGTCCCTGTCTTGACACAGAATCCCTTCTTCCCCAGGAAGCAGCAGTGTTTTGCTTTGAAGGCTTTCAACTGATTAGATGTGGCCCATCCACATTGTGGAAGGCAATCTCCTTTACATATAACATCAGCTAGTTGTACATGGTAATCACGTTTGTGGAATACTTTCACAGCAAACTAGTGTTTGACCAAACACCTGGGCACGAAGCCTAGCTAGGCTGACACAAAATTTAACCACTACAGTCCCTAAATATTTCGTATTTTTAATGCTGTTATAAATTTTTTATTCATATGTTTTTAAATTCAGTTTCCGGTTGTTGCTAGCTCACTAGCATGCTGTTGGTGTTTTCTTTTTTGTTTTGTTTTGTTTTGTTTTTTAATTTTTTAAAATTTATTTTTTGGCCATGCCACACAACCTGTGGAATCTTCGTTCCTCGACCAGGAATTGAACCTGAGCCTCTGCAGTGAAAGCGCAGAGAACTGGACTGCCTGAGAGTTCCCTGTTGTTTTTTTTAACTGGCCACCTTTATACTACTCTTAAACAGATAAGTGTCAGTTTTTTCATTCTAGTTCAGGATTACCTTCCATCTTTTTAGACATATCCTTTAAAAATAGGAATTATTTTAGATACTTCATAATGTCATTACTTCTCACTTCTCTTGTTTATTGGAATCATCTTGACAGGAATGGCAAGTTCATCTTAATAATCTTGTCTTACCTTATTTGAGTCATCCTTTTTATTTTTTTTAATCATAGGACTATAATACTTCTTAAATATTTTAAAGATTAAAAATGTAGGTGGATTTAGAGTCTAGAACCTAGAAAATTTCAGAGCAGAGGCACTGATACCCAGAAAGGAAACAAAATTTGGGAGAGAAGATTCAGGCTCATATTTTAGTCATCACCTTTATGCCACTCTCTTTGTGATTCACTTTTTGAGCTACAGGTCCTCATCTGTAAAATGGAATAATAACATCGATTTTCATCAAGCCATTGTGAAGTTAAGTGAGCAGTTTTGTGTGAAGAGGCTGGAATCGTGCTTTTAAACATAATAGCTCCCATTACTATTAGCATTTTATTCAGCAAATGTTTGATACTTCTATTTGCATTTTTTAGAATGAATTTTGCAAGAAGTTTATCAGATTCTCCACCAAAAGCTTGCAGACACTGTTCCATGCTCTAGAACTATAGGAGTTAAAAGGATGAGCAAGGTTCCTGCTCTCATGAAGGTTCAACCTGGCAGGCTCTGACAGGACAGGCGCACAATAAGCAAGTAAAGGAACGAGCCGAGGACACCATTTCAAGCCGTGATAAGAACTGTGAAGAGCAGCGGGGCAGATGCAGTGACGTGGGCCGGTGGGGGCAGCCCTGTCAAAGTGGGCAGGCCGGGAAGACCTCACTGCAGAGATGACGTTGGAGTCAAGACCCCGTCTGAGGCGGGTGTGAAGGAACCAGGCATGTGAAGGGCCATGTAACAACTGGTGTGGCAGAGAGTGCAGAGCCTCTGCAGTGGGAAGGATTGGCAGATGGGAGGAAGAGAGAGGAGCCCCGAGAGCTGGTGCAGAGGAGCGGGGGAGTCAGAGAGGGGACGCGCGTTCCACACCAAGCACAGGGGGAGGCCTTGGACGGGTTCTAGGAAGGGAAGTGACCTGATCAGGGGGCATCGTTGCCCTGGGCCTGTGGGGACATGAGCCCAGCCCTGAGGCACCAGCTTGCTGCATATTTCAGTGTGACTTGGATTTCCAGTTGCCTCAGAAACATTAAACTACATGTTTTCCCCGATATAAAGATCCCAGCCAGACCCTGTCAAAGCCAAGGGTGTATTGTCTAAAGCAAATTCTGTTTTATATCTTCCCAGTTTTACTAAGATTTATTATATACTTCCGTGTATTTTCAAAAATAGTGTTTTGGGGATTTTTTTGCCCTTTCAAGCTCATGTGGCAATTGACTGGCATCGCAGTCAGGGCTCAACCTTGGTGTCAGATATCAGCATAATTATTGACCACATGGTAGCATTTGGCAAATATTAATATCAACAGATCTTTATTACTAGAATATGATTCCCTCATAGAATCATGGAACCAGTGAACTTAAGAATTTGTTGGTCTCGATTCTTTCCTTTTATAGAAGAGACAGCTTGCATCCAAAGAGGTTAAATGGTTCGCATTACATAAACATAAAAAAAAATAAAATAAGCCTGGTTTATGTTATCCTCCCCTGATCTAAGGTGAGAGATTCTTGAGGCAAAATACGGAGCCAGTAAAGACGCAGACATGAGTTTTCTTTATGTTTGCTGCTTTCTTCTCTGTGGCTCGTTTATTTTATACCTGTGGTATTTTACACTTATCCCTGGACTAAAGATACTGGAATGAATCAGACAGCCATTCTGTAGTGGGGAAATAGGGAAACAGACAAGTAAACAAGCAGTTGCCATACAAGTCACATGGCACAATGAAGGCAAGCTCAGCCTGTGGGAGCGTAGCCTGTTATGATGGCCTCGTCTGTGAAGTGTGACCCCAGGTTCAGACTCTGTTCACCTGCAGAGCTGGAAGTGCTTCAGCCACCTTTTAATAGTGTGCATTATATTGCCTTAGCTGTTTGACCTTCTGGTTTCTTGCCTCCCATCCATAGCCCAGGGCTAAATGTAGTGAGTTCCAAGGTCAGGCTGTGTCTGACCAGTCCATATCTGACCAGTAAGACTTGTCTTGATACAGCCCTGCTCTGCCCCTGCCACTTGAGAAGCCTGAGGCCTCAATATGGACCCACAGCCAGTGGTAAGTGACAGCTTGTCTTATTTTAAATAGAAACCCATTTAGAGACTAATTTAAGAATAGTTGAACTTGATGTAGTTCCTCTCTCAAGTGATGCAGATTTTGTTCTTTATTTTTGAAAAATTCTTAAACAGAAACAATGACTTTCTTTTTTTTGGTTTACTCTGGCTCGTTTGCCTTTTTGCTGTGTTTTATGTGGGGAGAGTGGCCTTTCCTAAGAAAACTAGCACATGAAGTTCATTGTCATCTTATACCATGTTCTCTGTCTTAAAATAAGGCTCCAGAAATGCACTCAAAGAACAGGTAGAGAAAGCAGCACTTCTCTGATTGTGAAGAAACAGTAGTTTGCTGTTAAGCCTTTCTCATTCAAGAGCTTATAATTTTCTGTAAAAGCTAAACATTGTCCCTTGGGCGGGTATGTTTTATTCTTGGCTCTGATTCTGTGTTAGAAAGTTTGATTTAAAAGGGAAGATATTAGCTTTTTGTCTCCCACACAAAGAATGTTCTTATTTGTCTTTATTTTTGGTAAGATTCAGTTTCATTCTCCTGAGCCAGGACTTCATTGGCAGTCCAGTGGTTGAGACTCTGTGCTTCCACTGCAGTGGGGCGCAGGTTTGATCCTTGGTCAGGGAACTAGGATCCCACATGCCACACAGTGTGGACAAAAAAACTGAAAACAAAAAAATACCCCTGAGCCTGCCTTAGTGTGAAGAGTAGTATCAATATCTTTTATCTACAAAAAGTATCTTTGCCATCCTATGTGTGTATTTGTGTGTGTGTGTGTGTATAAAATCAAAACCTGCAAATATGGTATATGTTGTCGAGGGTATTAATCAACTCCTGATGACTATGTTGTATTTGCACTGGGTGTTAGATGACAGCCATTTTTGACAGTCCAATGTAGTAGGTGATACAGCATTCTCCATATGGGGATAAAATGATCCATCTCTATTATCCATCTCCTCCATTATGGTCCTAGTCCCCTAGATGGGAACTAGAATTTTAGATGTGTGCACTGAGAAAAATGGAACTTGAGTTGGGTAGCTCAGATGGTAAAGAATCTGCCTGCAGTGAAGGAGACCCGAGTTCAATCCCTTGATTGGGAGGATCCCCTGGAGAAGGAAATGGCAACCCCCTCTAGTATTCTTGCCTGGAAAATCCCATGGACAGAGGAGCCTGATGGGCTATAGTCCATGGGGTCACAAGAGTCAGATGTGACTTAGTGATTAAACCACTGTAGCAGCCTAAAAAAATGTAAAACCTAATTGTGTATGAATAGTAGTTTGTCCTCCTTTATTTTGTGCACATTGAGAAACTGAGCCATAGGGGTATTTTTAATGACTGGAATAAGCTGTTCGTAGTGAATGATTTTAGCTTGTACAGAAAAAAAAGTCTCCAGGTATACCAACTCTAATGCTGTCAGCTCTGAAGGTCTCTGCAGTGATTACTCCTCCTCCTTGGATGACAGCGACAGCACGTAGTACAGGGGAGAACCGCCTCTGGAGCCGGGCTTCGGGGTCCAAAGCCCAGTCCCCGAGCTCCTGTGTTGCTCTGGGCAGACTGCTTTCTGTCTCACACTCCCTTCCAAAAAGGGGATAATACTAGTACTTCCCTCACAGGGTGCTAGGAGAATTAAATGAGTTAATATATGTGAAGCACTTAGAACATGAGGTAAGATTTTTTACCATCAATAATAGTTGATGCTTTTCTGCCATACATTTTAAGTGGCCAGTTTTCCTAGAGAGTTTGGCATTTGAACCGGGCCTGAAAGAATAAATAAGATTTCCAAAAGTGAAATGTAAAGAATTTAAAATGGGGAAAGCTGTGTGTTGAGGGGAGGAAAAGAACGTTAAGCGGAGGTAAAAAATCTTTTCTCCTCCGTTTTGTCTCCCGTTTATTGCTTACTAATTTTACACCTGCCGCAGAGCTCAGCATTGATGAATGTTACGTAAGCTTATTCAGCCCTTAGGAAAACCCTTGCCAGATAGGTGTTTTAAAATCTCATTTTACAGATGGGAGAGTAGCCACAGAAAAGTCAAGTCACCAGGTTAAAAGCTTGGCCTAGTTCTGACTGTAAAGCTCAGGCTCTTAATTATCATCTAGTCCTTCCTTCCTAAGAGCAGGCTGTTAGAAGACGGCTCCAGAAAATATTTATAAAGCGATGAGTGCTCTGTGGTTGGAGTTGAAGACGTTCAGAGTGGTGCTGTCAGGGGCGCACGTGATCCCTTTGTCCCAGCGAGAGACAGAGACTGTGTGTGCGATCGTCGCAGAAGATGGACGAGAGGCTCGCGTGCCCGCGCGTGCTGCCTGCGTCGCCGTGCCCGTCATTCCGGCAGCGTGGAGGTGCGTGTGTGCTCCCAGCTGAGAATGGCAGCATTGGGTTGTTGAGGTCTTTATTATTTTTCTCATGAGAAATTGCACACGTTTCCCCCGCGACATCCCGATTGACCCCTTGGACTCAAGTGCTCTTCACTTCCTTTTGTTGCCTCAGATTGACGGCTGTTTGAACACCCTTTTCAGTTCCCTACCTACATCTGCTTCCCAGCCTGGAGCACTTTTTGGTTTCATGCCCGTGAGGTCTGTTGGGAATACAGTGAGGACGATGGTAATTCTGTTGCTGTTATTCCTTCCATCCCCTTACTGTACTTTGTCACACTGTCTTCCTTTTGAACCTTTAATGGAATCTGTCATTTCATCCTCAGACTTTCGTCTCAAATAGCTCACTGGCCTTGACTTGAATTTTAAGTTGTTCTGTCCCCATGTACTACTTCCTTCCATTAATTAGCTAATGGCTGTTTTTTTTCCCTCTTTAATGTTCATGCCTTTTTTTTTTTTTAAACTGTCAAACTCCTCTTTCCAGAAGACACAACCAACAACTCAGTACTAGGCTTTATAAAACTAGAATCAGACTAAAATGAACTAGAATCTTGGTAGCTAGTATCTTTCCATGGAATTTATATCTTTCTCTGCTTTTAAGGGAGAGGGAAAAAAAAAAAAAAAGAACATTTTCTGAAAACAAGTACCAGAGATTCAGCCAAAAATTTCAAAAGAAAAAGCAAAAACATTCAAGATTTATCAGTCAACCATTAACATCTGTTACATAGCCTCCAAGAGACAATGAAGGTTTTTACTTACAAGTCAATCTCATGTCTATACCTTTTACTTATTTCTTTTCATCATCATGAAACAGGCCTTCATGACTTCTCTGGACTGTGGCAGCAGTCTTAACAGCTGGTTCCTTATCCTTCCCACTTCCCCAGGTCGTCATCCCTATCAGCAGCAGTCTGATGGTTCTTAAACAGTGATCTAATCTCATGTCTTAAAAGTCTCCTTTGGCCCCTCCTTGCTTGCGCTCATATTTAAATGCCTAACATGCTTCTTGCAGCCTTGTAGCCTGCTTCAGAGGTGGTGCTCCTTGGAAATAGGTACTTTATTCACCGCTCCCCCCACACCTAGATCAGTGCCTGAAACAGCCTCTCATGCCCTGAGCTCACTAGGCCGGGGCTTCCCCAGAACAGGTCCTGGGTTTGCCTCTCACAGGTCACAGGTGTGTTGAGAGGTGCTGGTCGGGGCCCTCCACCTTTGGGATGGCCAGGACTCGACTGAGTAATGGGACTCTCAAGTCTGCGCGCGGGCGAGGAGGTACCCTGCCACCTGCACAGCTACGATAGCCGCCCGCTGCAGGGCGTCCCGCTGTGGGTGAGGGTTCCGGGGCTGCTGGCGGGTTTATGATCCAGGGGCCTGAGCAGCTCAGCCAGAGGTGCTGCTACTCAGAAGCAGGGGTGGGCTAACAGAAGGCCAGTCAGGGGCGTCGCCTCTGTCTTCACTCCCACAGGATACATTTCGGTGCTTCTGTGGGTGCTGTTCACATTTAGTAGCATCCAGGTTAGCCACGGGCTGACCAGTCCACTAGACATGAAAAATATAATTAAAATCAGGCTTATCTTTTATACCTTTAGGAAGTCTTTCCTAACCTAAAAGTGAAAACTAAGGGTATTGTTCATAGTAGTATTGTCCTTAGGATTGCCGATGGATGGGCCCAATTAGCCTGTTTGGTGTGAAAGAGAGGCCACTGTTGTTGGTGCTCTTTTGTTTTTATTTTTTGCCCAGGCCAGTGAACGTCACATCAAAGAGAATTCTGTAGAACCCTGTCGTGTTCCCACAGACCATGATCCTCATGGTTGTCCTGTCTTTCCGATGCATACTCAGGAGGAAGGTTCGCAAGAAAATATAGGTGCAGACCTGAGACTGCAGTCAGCATCTGTACAGTGCTTTGTTATTTCAGATATGCTTTCATACTCACATAATTTTGTTTAAACTTCACAACCATTCTGTGAGAGTTTTGTTTTTTTTTTTTTTAATTCACATAGGATTTTCTAGTTTTGCAGATTGAAAAACTGGTTCTGAGTAAAGAAACTTAAAGTCACACAGCCAGTATATCAGTGGAAGTGCAAAGATTTGACTGAGCAGGTGAGTAGGGACACAATGTAATCAGACTGTATGGAAGATAATGACTGGGAGAGTCATTCATACCTCTTGTTCTTAGAAGAGGATTCTTTTTCTCAAGTAGAGCTTTAAGTAGATTTATTATTAGAAAAGTTTGAAAAATTGAAAACAGTATTTAAAACTCGATAGATATACATGGATCATCTCTGAAGATTGACACAGCTTTGACATTAAGACATGCACAGTGAGACGCATGACATCCACTTGTGTTTCACGTGTAGCGATATGTCTGATACATAAGTGTGTGGATATTTACTCTGTGTCACTAAGGTTCACAGTTAGGGTCTTAGATCCTTATTTGCTGAAATCTCCTTTTGCTTGTAAGTTGAGGCCAAAGTTGGCAATTTTCCTTCCAGGTGTGGATTTTGAAAATAAAGTCGACTTGTTGAAATGTGACCTGCCTCATCGTGATGCATTCATATCCAGGATTATGGGAAATTTTCAGTGTCGTAGTTTGGCTGATGGTATCCATGAACCATGGAAAGCACTCTCCAAGTGAGTTAAGTGGACTGAGCGAGTTATTAGTTTTGTTTTGGGTGCAGTTCATGGTGTTTAAGTCTATAAAGCAGAGTTTGGAGCCTCTTGCATCCTGTTGGCTGAAGAGACTCTGCCTTTCAGCACTTACCCGAGCACTGTGGAATCACAGACCTGCTCAGCTTATCCTGATTCGAGTGGTCTAAATGCTCGGGTCGGCGCTGTGTGTCACTGGTGACTGATTTTGCCCCGTTTATGACCTGGGACCTTCGGTGGATGGTATTTTGAGAATCTAAAAAGATCCTTAAAAATCATGAGACTCTAAAAAGCTGCCTGCCATCAGCTCACTGTCAGTGGTCAGCAAATTTTATTTTAAAAAAATACAGGGAATTCCCTGGTAGTCCAGCAGTTAGGAATTTGAGCGCCCGCTGCAGGAGGAACGGATTTGATCCTTGGCCAGGGAACTGAGATCCTACATGCCATGTGGTGCGGCCAGAAAAATTTGAAAACTTTTTAAAAATTAAACTACCAACTTGTGACTGCCCTATAGTTTAATACAGTGATCGTTTTGTCCAAAACACTGCCCTACCTACCTCCCCCCAGGTGGTTTTTTGTTTGTGTTGTTTGCTGTGCTTCACGGTGTGCGGAACCTCGGTTCCCTGACCAGGGAGCCAGCGTGCACTGCCTACATTGGATGCGCACAGTCTTAACTGCTGGACCTCCAGGTCTCTCGCCTCCAGGTTTGAGGCATTCCTGGGCACGCTTTTTTTTTTTTCGAGTAAGTACATAACAACTCAGTGGTTATATGTAGATATATGGCACCCCTCTCATGGAAAGCTTTCTTTGTTCACAACAGTAATGGAGAAAATGCATAGTTACCCTGAAATGGTGAACTAAATTAGCCATTAACACTTCCTGGGATTTCAGCGTAACCTTCTTTCTCCACCCAAAAGGCAACATGTGTTCAGTCCATAATGTCACTGATCCATTTTTTCCCCTCCCCCACTTTTTTTCATTTTTTATGTGAGTAGTTTTTTGGGCTTTGATCTGTAATGGCGATTAGGGTAACGGATTAGTCCTTGCCTGCCCAGGACTGTCTGGGTATTAAAACTGATAGTCCCTTTCAATTCCAGACGAGCCCTAACACAGGGCTGTGTTGTCAGTGGGCTTTGGCCATGTTATTGGAACTGTGGTAGCATCTGGATCAGTGGTTAGGAGAATTTAGTGTGCCTCAGAACAACTTGGAAGGCTTTGTAAAACACTGATTTCTGCGTCTGATTCCCCCTAATTCCTGATCCAGTGGGGTTGGGGTAGAAACCTGCAAACTACTTTTCTTACAGTGTCCTGGGTAGTACTGATGCTGCTGGTTTGGGGTTGAGCCATGTATATACCGTGTGAGTATATGATGATGTTTCATTAAGCTTTGTGGAGAAAGGAACTGGCTCTCTGCCTTGCAAGCCTAAGCACTGACTACCCCAAATGGTGTTTGTGTGTCTGAGCAGTGATCATGCAGTGCCAAAAAACAACCCATCCTGTTAGAAGTGACAGAAATGGGGGAAAAGTTTTAAAAAAAAAAGTCAAAACAGGTCATTTTTACACAAACATGTATCTGTATATACACACACATACATATTTTATAGTAAATTTTCTAGGTAAACTTTCATTTGATAATCCATTTGGATCTCATAAAGTATCTGACATGGGTAGTTGCTTCCAGAGAACACATAATTCATTATTATAGCAGAACCGATGTAAGCTGAGTGGAGTAGAGATGATGATACCCACCCTGCCTGCCCCTCGGAGCTCACCATGAAAACCCACAGGGAGGTGTGATCACGCCATGCAGACGTCAGATGTCACGGTGACGATTTCCGTGCTTTTCAGCGCTCTGCTCTTCACCGTCTCACTGGTTGTCTGGTGGTCAGTTTGCCAGGCTGGTCTGTCCTCACAGATGGTTACCTTGTAGATGGTTCCTTGAGAGAGGCTCACAGTCAGACCACCTGCCAGTTTGTACCGTCTTCCTCACCTGTAGACACCTGCTCTACTATAACCTCAGGACTCTAGTTATACGGCTAACTTGAGAAATCATATGAAAGCACGTTCAAGCCTCTGTTCCCAGTGGCAATTGGCAATAATGAGTAAGTCATAAATGAGCCTCATAGAACAAGAAGATATTGTTTTGTACTAATGCCAGGAGTAAGAATGGTCGCTCTCAAATATGAAATAGATTTGTGTCAAGTATGTAAGTCGTTACGCACACCAAAACGTGTTCATCTTTAGCCTCAGCTGTACCTTCATTAGATTCAACCTGCTTACTCGGTTTTTAATGATGAATACAAGAGCAAAAAGAACATTTGTGAAATACAGGTTACATATTGTAATTACAATTTGTGTCTAGATACTTTATAGAATATTCATAATTGATTTTATTAGAACATACTTAATTATTCAACTTCTATACGTTTAGTTTTCAACTGTCTTCAAGAACACATCATAAACAAATTACAGCATTTGACAAAATTCCCTAACAACCCTGAAGAAAAGATTTTATATATTATATGTGAGAATTAAATATAATAGCTCTGATAAAGATGTCAGTCTTTTTATCAACCTTTAAAACAGAAAAACAGGGAAATTGTTTGAAGGAGAGACTTGCAATCGCTGGTTCATTGCAACTCAGTATGCAGCATCCTAATTAGTCAAGTATTGTGTGCCTACCTGGGCATGAAATAACTTTTTTTCCTAATTTAAATCTGGAAATTTTCAATTGCAGAACAGCTTGAATACCCTTTGTTGGAAATAGCCACTGGGTTCTTTTTTTTAAGTATTTGTCTTCAGAAACAATGAAGGTCATCTTGTATCCATAGAGACCACATGCACTTTCCTCATTATTTCTAGCATTGTTTCTGTAATGGGTAGTTATTTATGACATTTAAAGCAAAAAAAAAATGCAGAAAGCAACATTAAATATTACCACAGTAAATATCAGTGA
Source organism: Bos javanicus (assembly GCF_032452875.1). Taxonomy (NCBI): domain Eukaryota; kingdom Metazoa; phylum Chordata; class Mammalia; order Artiodactyla; family Bovidae; genus Bos; species Bos javanicus. Next base: position 6,886,930 of record NC_083881.1, read on the forward strand.
CCGAAATCGCTTACTCCATAGTTTCTCAAAGAAATTAATTAATATTAGAAAATTAGTAGCCTTTCAAAATTGTGTGTATTGATGTGTTCAGTAGTTATCCTGTAGGGTGTCTGTCTGTGTGTGTGTGTTCATTTCTTGGAAATCACTGAAACTTAATTGTATACTCTTAATTGTTTTAACTGGGTTGTTTTTTTTTTTTTTTTAAGAAACAGTAACTTCACATACTTTAGATGAAAGCAACTCTTGGTTTTGGTGGCGTGCCGATTTTTTTTGTCACCTAATCTTCCTTCTGTCTTTCAGGAAAGTGGTGTGGTAGCAAAACGATTTTAGCCTATCACTGCTTATAAACAAAGCCAAGGTCAGGAGTTCGTTTGCTTATTACCTGCCTTGCTTTGTTATCTCCATGGCCTGTATGTGCATCTCTAACCTAACTCAGCTGGGCACGGGCGAAGAAAGCATGAGAGTCTTAGTACAGGTCCACTGCCAGTGAAACCCACTGTATTCGTGACCTAGATTAGGATGCTTTTGTTAATGGAAGAGTCACTTTTAATGACAGCATCAGGGCAGCAGGCATGCCTTCAGACTGTTTCAGGCAAATGTATGGTCTTTCTGATTATTCGGATTGTCATTCTGGTGTGTTTATTATTAATTCTGAAACTCTGGGTTACGGGAGAGAAAACTTCATTTTTTGCACATATCAAATAGAAAGTGTATCTTCGTATAGAATAACTGGGTCATATCTTTAATGTTACTAATTTGCCAAGATAACTTTACAATGCATATTGTCTTTTGTAATAATTTATTCAGGAAAAATTGCTGTTGATAAACCACTTATCTCTTGCTAATGAATTTCATTAATCATTTCATTTTTTTGTCCCAAAATGTCACAGATAGTGTTCAGGACTAAAAGGCCTAACAAGCATTTAGAGATGGTGACCAGCAATACTTGTGTCGATGCCCTCTGTTAACTTGTGCAGAAGGTCTGTTGTTGTAAACATCCCCGACTGGAAGCTGTACCACACAGCTAAGCTTTCAGTCAGATGTTTGCTGCTACCGGCTATTCGCAGACGTCATTTCAGTGTAATTACATCTTAAGAGGTAGAATTGGGGGGGGTGGGGGGCGTGCCTGTAAAGTGTGTGGATGAACACCAGGAATCTTTGGGGTTCTGCCTTCACTGCGCTCTGTGCGAATGCGTGTTTCATGCCGAGTAGTGTGGGATGCTCTCTTCAAAACAGGATATCCTGGAGCAGATGCCAGCCGAGCTTCCAGACTTTAAGATGCTGCTGCTGCTGCTGGGCTTTAGAGAATTCTGTTAAAAAGAAATTTTTTTTTTCCACTATGGATTCTTATTTCTGGTTTTTACCCTGTCAGTGAACTCACATTCTTTATTGCCTTTCCAAGTAGGCTAGAGTTTGACTTCCCAGCAGTTCAGAAGACTGATTTCCTCCTTTAGAAATTCTGTAGACGTTCTTGAGAGTAAATTTATCACCACCGCCCCACCCTACCGCCCAGCAGTATATAACCTAGAAATTTTCAGTTTTCTCTGTAGTGAAGAAATGTGTGTATAAACTCTGTCTCTCTCCTCTCAACACCCCCCCACCCCAGCTTCCTGTTCTCCACCCTGAGTGACGTCACAGCTCCTAGTCAGAACTGTCCTCTAAAAACTTTTGCAGGACCTCAAACTTCTGAGCCTTTTTACAGCATTCACCGTTGGTTATATTTGTCTCAGTTTATTGAGTATGTTTTCCTGCGTATTCTCAGGTCATCACTTGGCTTTTCTCTTCCTTATTCGCATGTTGATGCCTTGTGAGCAGATGCACTGAGTCTATTTTTTTGGGTTTCCCCACAGAGCTGAAGAATACAGGGCTTTTCTCACAGCCGACATTCAATGCAGACTGTTGATAATGTATAATTTTACAACAGCTCTTTCTCCGCGTTTTGAAAATTTGCTTTCTTACCTCTATTTGTCTTGTAGACACTGGAAAACATTTCTGTTTTATTGAAACCTTTCTCTTCAGGAAAGCTTTAGTATTTTTATCATGTATTAATATTAAACTGCTGAACATATTACTGTATAGGGCTCAGTGCATAATTAAACCAAAAGGTAAAGCCCTTGGTAACTTTTTACGTGCACATCTTCTGAGGGCGAGGCCGTCATATCCTTATAATTATCCGTTTTCCTGGCCATCAGCACCAAGTAGGGCACCTTGCGTGCACCGGGCTGCACCAGCGGTTTTGTTTTGCTGCAGGGGCTACTGTGTCCTTTCTGCAGAGGAGCAGATGACAGTTTGGGGCATCTTGTAGCTGCCCAGTTGTGTTCCTGCAGCAGCCCCACTTCTTAAACACTCCTTCGCCAGAGTGCTAGTTTACAAGCCTGATGTGGCCAGCGTGGAGGAGGGGAAGGAGGGTGGTGAGCTGCTTCAGACACAGGTGGCTCTGCAACTTGAAGTATAATTTTCAAGCTTGATGATTCGCTTGCAGCAAGTGTCCCTTCCTGCTGAACTCTTAGTAAAGCAGGTTTCTTATGTACTCCTTGACCCTCTGATGTAGGCCTCAGAGTCCAGATAGCAGCAAACAGATGGGGCCATTTGGGCTCTGAGAGCCCGAGGCATGTCCCCTCAAAGGGTAGAACAAGTCCTCTGCTAACAGGGTTGTTCTGTTAGACAAGGTGACAGTGTTTCCTATGAAAAGTTGTGTTACACAGCCTTGAGATTCAGTAAGATGGATAGAAACTGCCCAGTTTAATAATTTGCCTGGCTGGATTTGAGAGGCTTGTTAAAATGATAGCCCAGATCTGTGCTAAAAGGAGGATGCGTGTCTTGCACAAAGCTGTCACCCTCTGCCCAGCCCAGCCCCTCACCCCTGGCTGCAGGATTAATGTACAATCTGTGTTACATAACATTTGTTCCATGTTATTCTGCCCTGATGAGGTGAATCAGAGGCCATGTCAGCTTTAATTCTGGATGCCCTTGCCTTAGTGTACTGGAATACCACCTTATGAAAGTCATCTGCAGATGACTTCTTTATGTTTTAATTTGGAAGAACCACAGACTTCCCAAATGACCTGCCAATATAGCAATTGACTGTATAGGACAAATACTTTAAAATGTTTGAGCATTAGTTTTTGCTAATAAACCTATAACAGCTTGTCTCCCCACATTTTAATTTAGTATTGAGGAAGAAGTGTGTGGTCTTTATTGACAGGTCCCAGAAAGCTCAGAAATTCTTTCCTAAGAAGATATTTTGATTGAAAGTAAAACATTTTTAGTTGCTGAGTAGTATTCTGAAAATGACAGGCTTTTTTTCCTTAGCATTTGCTTTGAGATTTCTAAGGGGTTACTTTTTAAAAGCAAAACTGCACAATTGTGTCTGCAGGTTCATTTCCAGTTAGACACATTTGTGTGCAGATGTTCTCTGTTGAAGGTCGCTGTTTGACAGGTCCTCCTTGGTCTTGGTGCCGGAGTCCCTTTTACTCTGACTGGCTCCCTCCATTCCTCTGGATAAAGCTTTATTCATTGAGTGAATGTACCTCTATTTGCGGTGGGTATTCAGGGGAAAAAAAGTTTCAAGTGTGAGTCCAAACTTAATCACTTTTCAAAACTATGCTGTTTTAGGTTGTCTCTGCCAGTTTACCCGGCCTGGTTCCTTACGGGTGGACAGTGTGGTGGGTGTTTTGATGTTGGGTGGGTTTTTTTTTTTTCTTCATTCTTTAGCATATTACAAACTTCCTGACAATTTGATGTTCACTGCTCTTTGCTCTGGCTCTCCAGCATGTTTGGTAACACCGTTATTAACGCGTTGGTTTTCAAATAATAGCAGATATCAGAATTACTTGGGAGAGATTGTTAATTAAAATACTGATTGCTGGGCCTTGCGAGACTTTCTCATTCACTAGGTCTGCAGTGATGCTTGCTTCTCCTAAATGCCCACGTGCTGCCGATGCTGCTGTCCTAAGTCTAGGCTTTCAGAACCATGGCTCATCTTCCGTTCGTCTCCTGGGTCAGTGGTGGTGGTTGTTCAGTCATGTCCGGCTCTGTGTGACCCCATGGACTATAGCCCACCAGGCTCCTGTCTGTCCATGGGACTTCCCAGGCAAGAAGACTGGAGTGGATTACCCTTTCCTTCACCAAGGGATCTTCCCGACCCAGGGATCGAACTCATGTCTCTTGTGTCTCCTGCATTGACAGGTGGTTCTTTACTACTGAGCCACCTGGGAATCCCTCACTGTTCAGTATCCATGCCCAATTAGCAACTGAAGAGAAATGTGCATACAATCCCTAACTTAAAAACATACAGTAATCCAAAAATTTGTTTTGAAAAAGATTTGTTGGAAATCTGGGACCCACTTTTCTCCCAGAGAAAGCATCATATTCATTGTCTAGCCCACAAAACCTGTTTGAATATATTTGCAAAGAAAAGCAGAAGGAAAAATAATAGTGTTGCCGTGGAATACTTGAAGCAAAAAAACAGTATATTTGTAGAGGAAAAAAAAATGTGTATGTTTAATCTTGAGAACTTGAGAATTTAATCAGAACTCCTGATTTAATCTTGAATCAGGAAAAGTGGCCTGAAGAGACAGGAGGCCAGGTAGAGACAGGAGGTTCACAAAGGTCCTGGAAGGCCCGCAAAATTCCAGAGATTACTTTAGAGTTTGCTGGCAATCATTCTGTTATTTAATTTTACTTCCAAGTTTGAGGATTTTTCTCTTCTTCGAGGCAAGTGTATTGATCGGGCTGCTTAAAGTGCTTTATAGAGGTATCAGTGGTAGTATTTTCTTAATCAGAGGAATCCAGAGAGACGACGGATTCCTGGGAGGCGACTTAGCAACACTTGGGCAGGAGGAGGAGGACCCGGGTTAGAGTGTGGAGACGTGTTAGTGAGGTGAACATCCTGAGGCAGGAGCATGGGGAGGAGATGAGGAGAGGCTGGGGGCAAGGAGGCTGCCGCGGGGCCCTGAGCTCCTCACACATGTGCTGCTAACTTTGTCTTCGACTCGAAACAGGAAGCTCCTTCCTGAGGAAGAATGGGTTCCCGATGTGCCATCCCGGCCATCAGGCAGGTTCCTGTAAACGCAGGCTGGCTTGTTTGGAAGGGAAGGCTGTAAACCCAGCCACATATAGGTCTGGAACATTCATGAGACGTCTGCTATATCACCACCAGTTACGAGAAGAACATCACTTGTTCCTTTTCCCCTGGATTCTAAACCTTGTCTCAGAAATACCTCTTGACTGGACTTTTACCTCATTCATGTCAATCTTTGTACCTCCTGTTCTTTTTTCAACAGATTCTACAAAGTTATCTTTTTAAAAAAATCATATAAATTATTCATCATATATCCCTTAATTTAAATTTGAGTCTCAAGGAAAGGACCGGTGCAAATACGGTAAAGGATTGTGTAAGTCCTGCTTTAAACCAAGTTTTCAGTTCATGTAAACATCCTACACTCAGCTGTAACACACGAGTCGGCTGGGAGGTGGATGTTTACTTCAGCTGACTTGGACTGTCAGCCATTAACACGGATAGAGGATATGGCAAAAATAGTACACAGAGGCTTGATTTTTTTTTTCTTTTAATGTAATTACTGTAAACTTTCATTACTGTCATATCTTTGCAGTTGTATTGTTGTATCTCTAACATGACGTGAGACTCGGGGGTTGGGCAAAGGAATGTCCTCACTGGAGTGGTGGCGTGCCGGCCCTGTGGAGCTCGCGCTGTGCTCCGACAAGAGGGGCTCTGACAACAGACCCCTGGAGCCGCCTGGGCTGTGCTGGACAGTTTGCTGTGTGATTTGGAGGAGGGAAAGGCACTGCTTCACACCTCAGTGCTTTTCTCATCTGCAAAATAGGTATGGTATCCACTTCACAGGATCGTTGTAAGGACCGACCTCTGTGATGAGCGCAGAGTGGTTCATTAGTCAGTGCTTGTCACGTTAAGTCCCGGTAAATGCTAACGGGCTAGCTGTTGTTCTGCCAGTGAGAATGCCTAATAATAGTACATAGCCTATTTTAAGTGTTCAGTGAATAATTGCTGTTCTGTTTAAAGTAGATCAGACTCATTTTTATTTTAGCAATAAAGACGATACCGGCTTTCCAATTTAATGGAAATGGTTTGAAATCACTGTGATTTAGTGGTAGGGTTTTGAAGCCCAGCTTCTTGAACTCATATCCTGGTACTACCGCATACTAGGTGTGTTACTTTGGGAAAATTATTTCTCCATTTCCTCAGTCTGCTAAATTGGGATTATAATAGTACCTCCCTAATAGGATTGTTATGAGATTAAATGAGTTAACGTAATAAATAAGTTAATAGCGGTCAAGTGTTGTAATAATTCCTGGTACACACTAAGCTCCTGATAAATGGTAGCTGTTATTATTGTTATTTCAGAAACATGTTGGTCATCCTTTTTTTTTGGAGCATAGTTGTGCCAAACATTTATAGATAATTTAAAGATAAGCTAACACCTGATAATTAGTTCTAGATATATATTGTTTGATTTATATGATACTCTCATATTTCATGCTCTTATTGAAAACACTGTACTTAAAATTAACTTTCTATAACTTTGTTTTTCAGCCCCGTGAAATCACCTCTGCTTTTCATTTTTTGATGATACATTCATATTCTATATAGGTGTAAAACAAAGTAAACAACAGCCACCAAGTCAGAAGTACTGAAGGACAGTTTTAACAGCTTGGCAAGTATCCATAAATTTATCTATGCCTACATTCAGAATTACAGTTCACATTTGATGCCTGTACTCAGGAAGATGTCTATGTTTATGAAAAAGTCACAGTTAAATAAAAATGTGAAGTCCAGACAGGGAGACTTGTTCCTGAACAGGTGAGTGCTGTCTTTCTAATTGTATTCTGTTTGTTCAGTAAACTAAAATTTTGTGTGTGTGTTTTAAGTTTCTTTTTATTAAGTGGGAGTTATTCTGTTATGTACTTGGATATAAAACATATTTCAGTGAGTTTCACATTTTCATTTGAAACTTGTGAAATGCTTAAGTTATTTAATAATTTATAATACTTGAAGAGAAGTATCAGTGCATTATGGAAGCATCATATAACCTAAGGGTAGTTTTATGAAAAGTGTTTTTTCATGTTTTCAGATTAAGCATATTTGGAGGTTCCCCATCAATTTACCTTTGAACCTCAGTGAATAAAATATAAAATTTTTCTTTCATATTCTCCAATATGAAAAAGCATTCATTTAGCATATCATTGTGGTTTAGGCTTCCAAACACCTTATAGCTTAAATTTCTAATTTATAGTTTTTTAATTTATTGCTTTTTTCTTTTGTTTAATAGTCCTGTGTTCGTATCTTTATATTACACACTTTTCTGATCATAGTATCATTTGGGCTATCAGCTGTGTCTCACTTCAGCACTTAGAAAAAGCTCTATGTGAAAGTTGAGTTGTAGTTGAGTCAAAAAAATTTTTTTCACTTTATCTTGTTTTAGTTAATACTATAAAGCATTCTGTAATACTGAGCTGTCTCCCACATTTTAGATAATACATGCCTTGATTTCTTTGAAAACTGTACATTTATTAGAATTTTTTCTGATGAACATGTGCTTATAAGTTTTAAATGTTACAGAATCTGGATAAATGTTAAAATGTTCCCATTTTCCCCCATTATTTTCCAGTTGTCATTTTTCATTTCATTGATTGATAGAGAACATAATATAGTTGGATTTTTACAATATTTGACATGTTCTGAAATTAAACTCCAGCTATTTTCTATCAAGTTTGAAGATTTGTTATCTCTCCTCATGATTATTTGCTATGCATTTGGCTTAAATTATTTAGCTTCTTCCTGTTTCATTACATCTTTCTCATCCCATCAGTTCCCAATAGTAGGATTTCATGCTTCCAAACAAATGTCTCCTATAGACTTCAGTAGTTGAAAACTGTCACTTATCATGGGGAATCTGATACACATGAGTTTGCCTTTTAGTTTATTCGTTTCAGTTTTTTTTAAAAAGCAGTTTTACCTTTTGATAAAGGTAAGATGTTATTCAGTGGAAAATATTATGCACAATTATAATTAATTAAATGATCTCTTTTTGTTGTTAATGGCTTGTGATATTAAGGTTTGTTTGTTTTTAAACTATAGAGATGATAGTATCAAATTCTGGCTTTTTCTGGCTTTCAATGAAAGGTGGGATTTAGTTTGTTTTGTTTTTAACTTTTAAGTTACCAGTGCATTATGAAACCAATAGCAGTTTCACTTTTAGGATTTTTATATTTATATAAATTAGGATTATTTATTAATATTAGCTTTAACTTCCTTTAACTTTACGGAAGAGAACCTGTCCTGAGGATGTTTGTATAATTTTATGCATAATATTCCTGTGAGGCTGAGTAAAATTCTTCCATCAACTAAAATCGTAGCAGTAGAACCTGTTCATCTACTTAGCTATCTTTTTTGGGATTAACCAGATGCAATTATAACTGGCTTTTAAAAGTTCCAACCTTTTCCTTGCTTATTTCAAAGTGGTTCTTTAGAACTGTTAAGCTATATGGTCAGTATTTGTCCTGCTGTCTAAAGCTACTTAAATATAGGATTGGGGCTGTTTGTTTTTTAAAAGTAGTTTGAAAAAATTTCTTTGCTACTTGTTCTTCATGCAACTTTTATAGGAGTTCAAATTCCCTGGAAAAATAAGGGTTTTGTAAGATTTCTTTGAAGAAGTATAAAGGTTGCTAAAGGTATATAGTTGTCTTAATATTGACATAAATTTTCCTTATTCTGTAGGTATCTCTGAAAATTATTGTTTTAGGTATTCTATTTATGTATATAATCATTGTTTAAAATTCTGTAGTAACATAGTCAGTAGCACATAAAGATACCATATTAACCAGAACACTGGGTTATTTCAAGTAAAGATATGACTTTGAATGAGAAATGGAGTTTGGGAAATAGGTACTGGGAAATCCTGCATTCTGAGATAACTTTCTAAATATGTGGTCATTCTGTATTATTTAGACTAGATGTGAAGAGTATATAAAAATATTCTCTTCACAGTCACATACCACTGGCCACCTTTTTCTTACACTCCGCAGTATTAATAATGGTGATCCTTCCAAGCTCTTGTGTTTTTACACAGTCATACGTTGGTGATATATTTGGGATTTATTATACCATGAAATCATACCATATCTTGTACTTTTTTCCATGCTTTGGAGAACTTTCCATATCTGTGTCTCACGTATTTTTTTTTAGTTCTGTATATAAATACACCAGATTACCTGTTGGTGAATGCAAAGGTTGCTCCAGTGCTTCACTGTTGTAGGCTGTCCTGCAAAATACAGAGTATTTTGATGCATATTTTGTGTGATTATTTCTGCAAGACCATTTGTAAAGGTATAATTGCTGTGTCAAGGAACATACCTATTTGAAATACTTACAGGTACTGCAGAATTGTTCTCCCAGGAGTCTGTGCCGGGTTACCCTTCGCTGGCAGTCTAGTGCTTGTTCCCTCACACGCTTGCCCCCAGGGCATTACCGTTCTTGTTCATTTTTTTTGCTGATCTGATGGCCGCAAAAAAATATCTCTTTATTTTCATTCCCTTGTCTAAGAGCAAAGTTAATATCTTTTCACATTTCTGTTGGTTTTCTTTCTTTCATTTTTATTTGTTTGATTGTTCATCCCCTTAACCCACATTTCTTTTGATTTGTTCATTTGTTCTCATTGTTTTCTAGGAACGCTATATATTTTGGATTGGGTTACTATATATGTGTTGCAAGTACTTCCTCCTAATCTGTCATGTGTTTTTTAAAACTTTATTTTAAACCATTACGTAGTCTTTGGTAACTCTGGGTTTTGTTGTCTTAGGAAGGCCCGTTGCACCCTTAGTATTATAAATGCATTATGCTGAATACATTATCCTTTAATCTTTTGAAACTGTATTTCATCAAGGCTAAGAAATACCGTCGTTGATTACATGAGCCAGTATTTTATATACTGAGATAGAGGGGACCAAATCTTGAGGAATGCACGGAGTATTTTCTAGTCGTTTCAAATTTTATTTATAGTTACATAAAGATTTCTTCTAAGACATTTATTCTGATCAGTTTTTTAAAAACTCTCATAAAAAGGAACGTCTGTTCTGTCAGTTCTTTATCTTTGCATCAGCAATCCTCAGACCTTGGGTGTTCCCCTCAATTTGTCCCTCATTTTAATACAGCTTTCATTATTACTGAGTATTCATCAGGCAGTAATAATGTATATGGAACACCTTTTATGATACAAGTATTTTATTAGATACTTGCATAATGTTCTCATCTAAGCCTTGCAGCAGCCCTTGAAGTGTTATTAGTGTGCTTTACAGTTGAGGAAACTGGGACTCAGAAAAGTTAAGTTGCTTTGTAATTACAAACAGTTAAAGTGATGGAGATTCCTGAGCTCAGAGCAAGCACCCTGGGTACCGTACATAAGTGGTTCAGAGATGCAGGCTGTGGGTCTGAGACATTTGTAGAGATTGGAAAACTAAATACATGGGCGAGATTGACCCTCAGGTATATGGTCAGTCTAGAATGGAGCACGTAAAGTGTGTGATTAAATGTGTGATTCTAATTTTCATACCTTTCAGAACCAGTGTATGCCGTGCCTCCAGATCAATGTTTACTTTTGCCCTTATTAATAAGCTTGCTGATACTCCGGCTCTTGTCAGTTTTCATATTGTTATAGTTCTCGAATCAGTAGGATTTATAACTGGATCTTCCCTTTAATGTGGGGAGTAAATGCAGTGGTACCAGAAATGTTGCATAACCACTCTCTCCATCTGTATGTTAAACCTAAACCAGAGCAGGAGATGAGAATTGTGCACTAGCATGAGCAAAGTCATTGCGTTTGAATCACAGTCAGTCTCAGTAGTCCTCCTCCTTGAACCTTTAAAGTATATTTTTAAAACTGCTTACATAGTAAGAATGGCAGAGTTTTATTGTGACCCTTGGCAGAGTTTTATTATGACCCCAAGGAAGTTAGTTAAGCTTTTTATTTCCACACAGGCATTTAAAGTTTTTGTTTCAAACTGAACAAACAGAATGAACAGTCTGTACTGTTTGCTTGTGTATAAAAAATGATTGAACAGATCCCAGGCATCTCAGACAGGGCAGGTAGAAGAGTCCCAGGGCTCATGTTAGGAACACTAACTCAAGTGCCTAGAAAACCTACTGTTGCCACGCCATACAGGGATTTGTGGCTGTAAGGGCTGGAGGCAGAGCTCTGGGTAGACAGAGTGCAAGTCTCTTCTCCAGTCCTGTGGCTATCTGGGGTTTAATCCATGCCTTGCAGTTACTTCTGTGTGTAACAGGTTGAGTGTGTGAGAAGCAGTGTTCTTAAACGTTGGCAAACCTGTTTTACTTGTTTCTCAACCTTTGCAGATCATTGCTTATGAAACACTGGTATTTACAGTAAATATCTTGTTTTAGATGTAGGCCAGCCCCATCCAACCGTTTGTCCTTCAACAACTTCGCTCTTTGGTAAGTTGGCACGTGGTTTGAGGTGGCCTTTGGTGATGGAGTGTCTAAAGGGAAAAGCTAAAGGGAAAGGCATGAAGAGAGTAACATTTCCAGGAGCACGTGATCATACCAGGGATGGATGAGCCCTTGAGAGGAGAAAGGATTATCTCTGTCTGTGTTATGTGACCTTTGGCTAATTCCTGCAGCATCCTGACTTCATACCTTTTGTGTAAATGAGAACATTTGGATGTTATACACCCCTTTATCCCTGTGACTCCATCCGGTGATCTGTTTTACTGTGCGTGTGTGTATGTCAGTAGCTCACAGTGTTAATATTTAGCAGATTGAGTCCTAGATTAAACCATCTGAATTCATTTGTAAAACTTGGTTACCTGTCTCCTAAATTGTAGCCGTAATTTAATTAGATAATCCAGATAGTCCCTTAGTATGGTATCTGGCCCATACTAAGCCCTCAGGAAATAACTCGCTCTTCAAAACTCTGTTCAGATGTCCTAATGCTACCTGTATCTTGGGTCTCCCAGGTGAAAGGGGGAGAGTTCCTCTCGTTGTGCCATACACACGTCTTCCACTGTCCTCTCATTCAGCACCATGCTGTGGGTGCTAGCAGGGCTGCTTAGCACTGGTGCGAGAATCGTCACCAGTTTATCTGCATGTGTAGTACTCCACTTAGATTATGAGCCCCTTGAGGACAGAAACAAGCTTATTTGTCTGCATAAATTCAGTGTCTGGCATGATAAGTTTTGTTGGAGGAAAAAAGTTTATTCCTGTTTAAATAAGGTCCCCTCCTCTCTCAGAAGAAGATAATGTTGGAACAAAGGTGTTCAGTAGAAATATTCTCAGAAATCCTGGGCATAGGGACTTCCTTGGTGGTCCAAGGGTTAAGACTCTGTGCTTCCAGTGCAGGGGGCTTGGGCTCAATCCCTGCTCAGGGAATTAAAGAGTTTGTTTCCATGCCGTGACTAAAGTTCTCACATGCTGCTACTAAGACCCAGTGCAGCAAAATTTAAAAAAAGTTGGGCGTCTTCTCCAAACACCTTTCTTTCTTATTTTTTTTTTAAGTTATTTGCCACTGTACTCCCAAGGATTCAATCAGTTTTTTTACTTTGCTTCTTCACAGTGTTTTCCTTACAAAAAAAACTGAAGTGAGAAAATGACCGCCTGGTGGAGAATAAAGCATCACAATGGCAGCACAAAAGAGTTGCTCCTGGAATCAAGGCCCTGGGGTCATGTTACAGCATCTGCTGCTTTCTCGCCACATGACAGTGATCGAATCATTGTATCTGTCTGACTCTACAAAGTGGGCATGCTTCAGTGACTTGTAATGGTAGAAATACAGACTCCGGGATGTGAAGGGCTAGAGTCCTCTGGTGGTGCTCTGGTCTCTCAGGTCTTTTCTAAGTTCTTCTAACTTAATCGGAGGTGATACTCATATAGTGCCAGCACTGGACCTGCTTACTAGAACACACTCAGTTACTTCATGAGCGGAGTTAGTTCAGTTCATACCATACCCTTGGGGGTGGGGGGAAGCCTATTTATTTTACCTCATACACAATTTTTTATTGTTAAAGGTGTTTAAATTAATTGTACCCTTTGTTCCCTGTTGAAAAACAGAACTAAGATGTAAGTGGTGATCAAGTAATTATAGTTCCATCATGCCGGTGTTGTAGGGAAGAATGAACAGCAAAGGCCTACCTGAGGATTAAGTTGTACGATTAAAGGTTAATACTTTCTCAACACAAACATACGGGTCTCTCCTTCATCCTGTAACTCTTACAGTTAATTTTGGTAACTTGAGACACACACAAAGCATTAAAGCCGACTAGGTCTTCATTGACTGCATGTTCCTTAGAAAAGATGGAAGTGTAGGGAAAATTATTCTTAGTACTACTGATACAAATCAAACTATTAGGTGCCTTTCAGCATAGTGCATATGGTATCTGAACCTTTGTCACCTATGAAATTTTTGTCCAAATCACTTCGCAGTTGCCGTGTTTTAAAGGAACCCCTCAAAATCCCCCGCTGGTAAGTTCTCCTTTCCCTGTTTTACTGGTTTTGAACCTCATACCGTTTTACTGAATAAACATTTTCTCCCAACTCTTCAGTTTCTGTTTTCTTCATTTGTTCTGCTTTTCAGAGTGCATCAGTGAGTGAGTGAATTTTACTGCAGTGTAATAGAGAACTGCCGAACTGTGGCTTAAGATGGTGGTTACTGTCCTACCCCCTTACGTGGTTTGTTTCCAGGAATCTCGATGGAAGGGCCGACCGAACTAAGATAACCATCCCATGGCTCCAGACTCAGATGTCAAATAAAGCATAAGCTGTGCACAGCCAACAGCAAAAGGAAGTCCCAACTGCCGGAAATGAAGAGAGAACAGAGCAATGCACGGAGGAACTGGAAGAGACACTGGCCTTCAGGGTCGTCATCTTGGCTGAGAACCTCGCCGTTGAACTGTGGGGCTTTTACAGCGAGACAGAGCCTGACAGTTCCAGGAAGGGGGCCCGGGACCCCTGCTGGTGCTGCAGCCTCCAGGAGCGGGGTGCAGAGCTCTGCACAGCAGCCGCTAAACCTGAGACTGGGTGGAGGGAAAGGAATGGTCCCGTGAGAAGAGCTGAAATGTCTGGTGCAGTCTTGCTCTCCAGCATCCACGCGCAGCTCAGGAATTACTGTGTGCGCCTCCTTAATGTGCGGGGGCAGTGGGCTGCTGGTGCTGAAGCAGCGAAGCAAACAAATGTCTGCCCTCCTGGGGGCCTCTCTTCCTGTGCCACTGGGAAGGAATGTACTATTGTACAGATCAGACACACTTGATAGTCTAAGAAGTGGCAGGAATAAGATAGAATAAGTGTAAAAGAGATGGGGAAAAATGATTCACACAAGGAAGATCCAGTACACACATATATTTTAGGGGTTTTAAGCAGGAGAAAATAGGTGTGGCAGTTGTGAGCTGACCTAAACCTATGTATTCATGTACCACCCTTGGTAGATAATAGCACCCACTGAAAGCCCACTCACCCCACACACTCTCTCTCTCCTCCCCTCCCATCAGCCCCTAGCAGGTCATAAGGAAGACAGTTTCTTAGCGACTTATGTCACCAACACAGATTAAACAGTTCTTACTGCCTCTTCTGCAGGCTTAAGGAAGTTGTTCTCTGCCTTTGAGATGCCCTAACTACTGCCTTACCTGAAAATCCCCTTCAAGAAGCAGAATTCTGTTACCCTTAGCAAAACCTTGTTCGTGGCTGGACAGAGGACCTTCCAGGAGCCTGTATTAGGACATCTTCCCAAAGGGTGAGGGTTCAGACCAAGCTGGGTTCTTTGACCTTTTCTTGCAGGGTGGACGTGCAACTCCACTCTTGGCCAGTCCATGTAATCTTACAGGCCACTAATTTCACCAAAACTTCTGATATTTAGTATGTAAATTAGCAAAGCATTATATGTTGGCCAGGAGAAACACAACAGTACTTAAGAAAGTTTCTTAAAGATTTGACAGGCCACGTAACATGTGGAGAAGTTTTGAAGCTAACCAAATCCCGTGGACAAAGAAGGCTGGCAGACTGCTGTCCATGGGGACACAAAAGAGTTGGACACGACTTGTAGACTAAACAGCAGTGGTGACAGAGTCAGGATAGAGTTTATACTGGCAAATTTTCAATAAAACAAGTTGATATCATAAAAGAAGACATGAATAAGGATATAGTTAAGGTTGTTACATAGATAAGGGCTTCCCTGGTGGCTCAGCTGTTAATTTGCCTGCAAAGCAGGAGATGTGGGTTTGATCCCTGGGTTGGGAAGATCTGGAGGCAGGCATGACAACCCACTGCAATATTCTTGCCTGGAGAATCCCATGGGCTGAGTAGCTTGGCGGGCTACAGTCTAGTCACTAAGAGACAGACCCACAGTGACTGAGCATGCACGCGCAGAGTTAAGGTGTTTTTTTTTTTTTCTTTTAATAACAAAACTATTGTGAATATTTGTAGATAAATTTGAAGTTTTAGATATTTTTAAAAATGTGGATCATTGTAAAATAACACTGAATCTGTTTTTTAAAGTCTCCCAAGTAATCCACCAGAACTGGATGGTTTATGATGTGGTCTGTCAAACATTCAAGAAACCACCTTTATAAATACTGTAGTAGAAAAATTTTTTTAAAGGAGAGGGAAGTTCAGCTGTGACGCTGAAGTTAAATGGGATACGTGAAGGGAAAGTAATATAGTTCAGTCTCTCATGAACATGGTTAAACTAATCTAAATTGTAGAATTTCACTTTCACCAATTACAATACACTCATTGTGGCAAAGGAAAATTGATTGCCAAAATGGAAGAATGATATACACCGGGAAAATCTTTCCATGTAACATTCCACATTGATAAAGACAAAAATAGCATCTCAATGCAAAAGAGGAAACAACGCAGCACTCGTTTTAAAAATCAACAAAATGAGGGCCTCCCTGGCATTCCCGTGGCTGAGTGCTTCCACTGCAGGGGTGCACGTTGGATCCTTGATTGGGGAACTAAGATCCCGGATGCCACTTGACGTGACCAAAATAGAGGGGGGAGACAATCAGTCAAACGAAACATTCTCTTGATGGATTATGAATAGACAGAAGCTTCCTTGATATGGTTTTGATAGGGGCTTCCCTCATGGCCCAGCTGGTAAAGAATCCTCCTGCAATGCGGGAAACCTGGGTTCGATCCCTGGGTTGGGAAGATCCCCTGGAGAAGGGAAAGGCTACCCACTCCAGTATTCTGGCCTGGAGAATTCCATGGACTGTATAGTCTATGGGGTCACAAAGAGTCGGACACAACTGAGCAACTTTCCCTTTACTTAATATGGTAAATGGTAACTGGCTCAGTGGGCAAAGAATCCGCCTGCGATGCAGGAGATGAAGGAGACAAGGATTCAGTCCCTGGGTCGGGAAAATCCCCTGGAGAGGGAAATGGCAACCCACTCCAGGTTCAGTCCATGGAGTCACAAAGAGTTGGACACAACTTAAGTGAGTTGATAACACACATGCACACTAAAAACACATGGTTTGGGCCTTCCCTGGTGGTCCAGTGGTAAGGACTGCAGCATTACCAAAGCAGGGGGCCTGGGTCCGATCCCTGGTCAGGGAACTCGATCCTGCATAACAATAACATGACGAGTTAAGGGTATAACGAGTAACTAGATACGTCAGCTGTAGGACAGGGATGACTATTGTGCATCTTGTTCCGCGTTACGCTGAGAGCCTGGCCACCACAGTAAGACTAGAAGAAGAAATAGACATTGTAAAGTAAGAAACGATTATTATTAGCGGGCAATATAATTGTTGATTTCAAAGTCCTAGGGAAATTGCAAAGTATTGTAACAAGAAAGTTGAGGGTTTGGAGCTAGAATATGCAATATACAAGAATCAATAGTGCTCTATTTAAAAGTGTAATATTTAAAAGAGTTTTATTCACAATAAAAACTATAAGACAGCTAGTAAAATGCCTAGTAAAAAATGTGCAAGAATTATATAAAAGCAGAACCAAAATAAATGAAGCAATATTCCATGTTTCAGGATGGGAAAAGCTAATATATTAAAGTGTCAGTTCTTGCCAAAGTCATCTAGAAATTCACTGAAGTTCCAAACAAATTCTCAA
Source organism: Bos javanicus (assembly GCF_032452875.1). Taxonomy (NCBI): domain Eukaryota; kingdom Metazoa; phylum Chordata; class Mammalia; order Artiodactyla; family Bovidae; genus Bos; species Bos javanicus. Next base: position 6,904,040 of record NC_083881.1, read on the forward strand.
CAAAATTTTTCATGGAATACAATAAACCTACCTAACTTAATATGGAAAGACAGAGAGCCAAGACAGTTTTTTTTTTTGTTTTTTTTTAAGAGAATCATTAGAGGGGAGGGGCACCTATATCTTAGGCAAGACAACAGGACTTAAAAAGTTGTGATTAGCCCTAGTGGTGCAGGTTTGGGATGTATAGATCTATTGTGTAGAATAAAGGTCCAGATATGTGAGAACTTGATATGACAGAAAGTGGGGAAATAAAAGTTCCTTTGGCTTTATTTGCTGGGTTTTCCCTACTGCACATGAGTTTTCTCTAGTTACTGTGGGGGCTACTCTCTAAGGGGAGTGGGCTTCTCACGGCAGTGGCTTCTCTTGTTACAGAGCACTAGGCGTGCAGACTCAATAGTTTTAAAGGAGTTTTCGATAAATGGCATTAGGACAATTGCATGTTCATGTGGGAAAAAATTAATGTACCTTTCTCACACCATACACAAAAAAATTTGGTAGATTGAGAACATTTTAAACATACTTTGGAAAGACATACAGAAAAGAAAAAGAAAAATACCATGACCTAGTGCAAAGAAATAGTTGAATGTGACAGAAAATCATCCATTAAAAGATAAATGCATCTGTTTGTATTAAACGTAGAAACTTAAATCGTGCAAAAGACACTAAATATGAAAAGGCAATCCACAAACTTGCAGTGAACTTGCAATGTATCTACCAGTAACTGACAAAGGAAGCATCCAGAAAGGATGAATTAAGGGGAAAAAAATAATACATGAAAGACCCAAAAGGTCAATTAACACAAAAATATTTTAGATCTCTAAATATAAGACCAGAAACTATAAAACTCTTAGAGGAAAAGATAGGTAGAACACTCGATGACAAATCAAAGCAAGATCCTCTATGATCTACCTCCTAGCGTAATGGAAATAAAAACAAAAGTAAACAAGTGGGACCTAATTAAACTTAAAAGCTTTTGCACAGCAATGGAAACTATAAACAAGCTGAAAAGACAACCCTCAGAATGGGAGAAAATAATAGCAAATGAAACAACTGACAAAGGATTAATTTCCAAAATGTACAAAGAGCTCATACAACTCAATACTGGAAAAACAACCCAATCAGAAAGTGGGGAAAAGATCTAAACAGACATTTCTCCAAAGAAGACATACAGATGTCTAACAAACACATGAAAAGGTGCTCAGCATCGCTCATTATGAGAGAAATGAAAATCAAAACCACAATGAGGTATCACCACAAACCGGTCAGAATGACCATCATCAAAAAGTCTACAAACAGTAAATGCTGGAGAGGATGTGGAGAAAACCCTCTTGCACTGTTGGTGGTAATGTAAATTGGTACTGCCACTTGGTACAGCCACCATCCATGGAAGATGGTATTGAGATTCCTTAAAAAACGAAGGAGAAAAAAAAATCTAGGAATAAAACCATATGACCCAGAAATCCCACATGAGTTCAGTCCCCCAGTTGGGGAACTAAGATTCCACCTGCTTTGTGAAAACAGCCCTCATGTTGCACCTATGCAGCCAAATAAATAATTTTTAAAAAGAAAATAGATGTCATAAAATAACAAAATAGTTCATACATCCACATAAAAACACAACAGAGCAACTTGTTGCTTATGATAAAATACATAGACTCTAATATCTCTGAGACCTTTGCATTAATCTCCTAGTATCTAACACATTTTATATTTAGTTCACTAGTTGTAAAATCGCTTTCCTTATTAAGGAAGGCTGAGATTTTATAGTCTTACGTATACATACATAATTTTTAAATCCTAGTGATTAGCGTTATAGATTGACTTCTAAAGAGAGTCACATATTTCTAACTTCATATTTTTATTTCTGGAAGAAGTTACTTATATCATTGTTCCCACAATATATTGTGTGCTTATTTGGGCTTCCCTGGTGGCTCCAACTGTAAAGAATCACCTACCAATGCAGGAGACCCAGGTTTGTTTAATCCCTGGGTGGGCAAAATCCCCTGGAGAAGGGAATGGCTACCCACTCCAGTATTCTTGCCTGGAGAATCCCATGGACAGGAGCCTGGCATGCTACAGTCCACGAGATCGCAAAGAGTAGGACACAACTGAGTGACTAACACTTTCCCTTTTTTTTTTTTTTTCATTCTTTAAGATATCTACAGGGATGTTTCTTACAGCAATGACTGAAGTAACAGGGGCAAAAGTAGGTGACTTACATACTAGCACTAGAGCCTCCAGTCAGATCCAGTCTATAGCCCTAAGCTAAGAATGGTTTTACAGGTGTGCAACGAAGGGCTTAGTGAGTCTGGCTTACTCAATCCTGCTCATTCCAAAGGTAAGTCTGACCCTTGGCCAGCTTCCCTGGGAGATAACCTTTAAGCTCTTGGAATAACCCGCCTTCCCTGAGTGCCTGTGTCTACCTGGGGCCTGAATCACATCAGACAGTTTATCCTAACAGTGGTTTCTGGCAGGAGGGGCCTCGTGAATGGCAGGATCAGTTTGCTCTCCAGAGGATTTAGGAGCTGAGTGACTTAAGGTCAGCCATGTGGGTGCTCCATGCCTGTGAGAACTGACCCTCAATGGCAGCCCTGGACATGAAGTTTTAGTTTCCCTGGTTGACAAGTCTATATGTGTGCCCCACATCACTTTGGGGAGAATTAAATGCTGTCCATGCGACTTTTCTAGAGAGGGCGCCTGGAAGCTTGTACCTGGTTTTCTGAACTCTTCCCTATGTGCCTTTTACATTCACTGATTTTAAACTGTCTTTTTGCTATGGATTGTAGCTGTCAACCACTTTTCTGAGTTTTATGACACTGAACTAGAGGGTAATCTTGGGGACCCTGACACAACATATTAAAAAAAACTTTTTTAGAGACCATATGTGTCCTGTGAAGCTTAAAATATTTTGTCTGGCCCTATACAGAAAACTTTTGCGAATTCATGCAGAAATGTAGCAAATAAATAACCTATGTTATTTTCATACATTGACATCAGATCAGTTAAAATGGATGAATAGAGATATACATAAAGCTCCAACTGTTTTAAGTGAAAAAAGTAACAAGAATAAAACAGTATGATACTATTGGTGTAACTTAAGCTATCAAGACTTCCTTATAACTCAGATGGTAAAGAATCTTCCTGCAATGCAGGAGACCTGAGTTCCAGCCCTGGGTCAGGGAGATCCCCTGGAGAAGGAAATGGCAATTAACACACACATGAGTAAATGCACAGCTTGTTTATTCACTATGTCGTGTCCCACTCTTGCGACTCCACGGACTGTAGCCCATCAAGTTCCTCTGACCATGGGGATTCTCCAGGCAAGAATACTGGACTGGGTTGCCATTTCCTCCTCCAGGGGATCTTCCCAACCCAGGGAATGGAACCCATGTCACCTGCATTGGCAAGCAGATTCTTTACTACTGAGCCACCTGGGAAGCCCAACAGTACAGGTAAAACCTAAAAGATTACTACGGAGGGCATCTCGAACTTTAGGATTGTGGTGAGCTCTGGGGAGCAAATGGAATGGAAGGTAAGGTTCATTTGTCAGATTTTCATCCTTAAAAGGAGAGATTCAAGGCGGGGGGGGGGAAATGAGTGTCTCCCATCCAAGTGCTAGCTTCCCAGATCAGGTAGGATCAGGCGCATTCATGGTGGCATGGTACAGACTAAGACTGAGTCTCGTAAAACAAATGAAAAGGTTTTACTTTATTGATACTAATATATATATATATATGTATTTTTTTTTTCACCAAATCTGTTTATCTTGGAATTTTAGAATCATCATTCTAAAGATCTCAGCTGCTTCAAATTCCTCAAGTCCTCAGTTAAGAAACAGGCCTTGGTAGGTGAATTGCCCAGGGTCGTGCTGAATTCTTGTTTAACAGGCCCTCTGTGGGGAGTATGGTCATGCTGGTAGGGTCAGTTATTTTGAACTGTGGAAACTTGAAAACTGATTCTCATAAAGATATGAGGGCTGTGGTATACATTCCAGAGACATACCAAGTTCTCTTTCAATTTTGTCAGTCTATAAATTAAAGAACATTGAGAGATTAGATGAGTAAGGAGAGAGAGGCGCATACATTCTGAGAATTCATAAAACCAGCTTTTTTACAAATAGTAAGCCATGTCCTTCTCGGGTTAATTTCCTTTATGCTGGGAGCAGGATTCTGAACCCATTTAGGTTTACAGTTGAAGCAATGTACATAATTTGTGTTTTCTTTTAAAAAATTTTTGCTCTTTGAAGCAGTTATAGAGATCATGCCAAGTTTATTGTCTGCTGATACCTAGATGATTTTAAAGGTATTAAAAGTTAAATACTAGTAGGATCTTAAGTACTCATCAAATAAGCAAAGGGTTTTTAAAATGCTTTGTAAACTGTAAATTAGGGTGAAGTGGTACTAATGTGAACCATACTGAATTCAGACTTACAGTGTATAAAATTTAATGATACCTTCCCTACCTACCTTAAGGGCTCCCCTAGTGGCTCAGATGGTAAAGCGTCTGTCTGCAATGCAGGAGACCCGGATTAGATCCCTGGGTTGGGAAGATCCCCTGGAGGAGGAAATGGCAGCCCACTCCAGTATTCTTGCCTGGAAAATCCCATGGACCGTGGAGCCTGGTAGGCTACCGTCCATGGGGTCGCAAAGAGTCGGACACGACTGAGCGACTTCACTTTCACTTCCCTACCTACATTCAGGGAGTTACTGGGAGAATCAAATGAGATAATAAACATTTTAAAAGGAAAAAAAAGAAGAAATCTTTTATAAATGTTAAAATACTATGTAAATGAGTTATAATAAAGTATTACCATCATTACTGTAATGACACTCATGGGGGCTAATTTTAATTGTGAAGGGAAAAGAAAGGAAAACATGCTTTCTTGGTTCCTGAGACCAGAGGTGAGCTGTGAGCTATGAATAAGGAAAAGTAATAAACACTCATTTAGCTTTTCCTTCGTCCACACGAGGTCACACGAGAGATGAAAGAAGAGCACAACACAGCTCATGCCATTTTCTCAACATTTACTGAACACCCACTGCGTGTTAGGTGTGGGGGTCAGACGGCTGAGAACTTACTGTATTAATCGTCCTCAGATTTGTCTAATGAGGTATTCTCCTTGTTTCTCACATGGAAACTGAAGCCCAGGGAAGTGAAGTAGCTTAAAATCAGATGGATCCAGAGCTAGCCTTCAAACCCGTTGTTTCTGGCTTCAAAACACATGCTTCCAAAAATCACCTACGATACAAGAAAGCTAGGATCCAAACAAGCAGTCTGGTGAAGGGAAGCAACAATAGAGGAGGTAAGTGAAAGAAGACACTGGTGTAGGGGGCGGGGGAGCAGTTCAGGGAGGCTTCTGGAACCAGGCAGGACGTTTAGGAGACCCTGCAGGATAGCTGGAATTAAGAAGATGCAGAAGAATGAACGTTATCAGCAAGGGAAGGTGGTAACTATGGTTACCATTTACCAGGCTCCCTACCAGGTGGAGCCCAGCAGTGTGTCCTACGGATGGGAACATGCACCAGGTGTGCTGCCTCTCTGGTCAGTTGATCCCAGGACAAGAAACGGGCATGGGTAGATGGGGAAGATGCTGAGGAAGCAGGAAGCAAAGGATTTTTCTCGTTTCCCTAAGGCCTGTACGGTAACACTCATTTGGTCAACATAACCACATTGGAGAACCATGGTGATGGCAACCAACTTGTGTGTTTGCTTAAGTCTGTCATTTTGTTTTTATTTAATATTTTCTTCCAGTTTTATTGAGATATAATTGACATTTGTTGCTTTTCAGTTGCCAAGTCGTGTCCAATTCTTACGACTCCATGGACTATAGTTCACCAGGCTCCTCTGTTCGTGGGATTCTCCAGGCAAGAATACTGGACTGGGTTGCCATTTCCTTTTCCGGGGGATCTTCCCAACCCAGGGGTCAACCTGTGATTCTTGCGTCCCCTGCATTGCAGGCAGATTCTTTACTTCTGAGCCACTAGGGAAGCCCAGTGTATGGCATAGTGACTAACATATACTGTGAAATGATAACCACAATCAGTTTGTTTAATATCCATTGTATCATATAGATGCAACAAATATTGTTTCCTTGTGATGAGAACTTTTAGCATCTACGGTCTTAGCAACTTTCAAATATACCATACAGCAGTGTTAGCTATAGTCTGCACGCTGTACATTACGTCCTCAATATTTGTTCACCTTATAACAGGAAGCTTGTACCTTTTGAAAAATCCTTTATAAAGTAGCTGTTGATGTAAGGTGGAGAGGGGTTGGGGTTTTGAAACACGGAGGTAGAATTCAATAGACCTGGGTGCAGTGTAGAATTCAGTAAACCTCTTCCCTTAACACAATGCACTGTATATGCACTTACGCATTTTTATTACTTTTTAAATTTTCTTATTTTTGGCTGTGCTGAGTCTTTGTTGTTGCTCTCTAGTTGCAGCAGGCGGGAGCTACTCTTTGTTGGGGTGCACGGGCTTCTCACTGCGGTGGCTTCTCTTGTTGCAGAGCACAGGCTCTAGGCATACAGGCTTCATTAGCTGCAATACACAGGCTCAGTATTTGTGGCACACAGGCTTAGTTGCCCTGCAGCACGTGGGACTTCCTGGACCAGGGATCGAACCCATGTCCCCTGATTCTTAACCACCGGACCGCCAGAGAAGTGCACTTATGCATTCTTAAATTGTATGAGTGTATTGAACCTCAGTTACATCTGTCCTACCTTTGGGGTTATGAGTATAAAATAACCAATGTGAAAATACTTTGAAAAATGTGGACTGATGCAGATGATGGGTTTTGTTTCAGCAGCACCAACATCATTCCTATTGTAAAGCTGAAATAAAGTTGAAAACAGGAAGTTTATCACAACATGTGCTCTAATATGGTTTTAAAGGCTTCCTGTCCCCCCGCCAAAGTTTATAAGACTTGTAAAATAGATGTCTGTATATTTCTCATTTCTTTCAGCAATGGTTTTTAAAGAGAACTAAATCATGTTCTGGTAGCCGAACTTTCCAAATAAAAGTGGTACTCTGAGCCAAGGGAAACCTCATTCTGGACATAAGGCACTGTGAGTGTTGTAACTGCTCAGTTTTCATGTTTTTCCTAAGACTAATGAAAGTGCAGATGGTAAGTTTCCCTGTGCTGTGCATCCTCTGCTGGTCGCCAGGGTCAGGAGGGTACGTGGGCTTCGAAGCAGGCAGATTCCTGCGCCCGCCTCGTGCTGCGCTGCACCCCCCCGTCCAGCAGTGCTTTGGAACATGCGCCCGCCTCGTGCTGCGCTGCACCCCCCGTCCAGCAGTGCTGTGGAACATGCGCCCGCCTCGTGCTGCGCTGCACCCCCCGTCCAGCAGTGCTGTGCAACACTGTAACTTGTATTCTGCCAGCCAGTTTTCTTTGTCTGTTTGATCTGTTGTTTTTGTTGTTTGTTTGCTTTTTCTACCAGCCAGTTTTGTCAGATTTCAATTCTTGTAGTGTGTATTGTTAGGAGAAGGCGGTGGCACCCCACTCCAGTACTCTTGCCTGGAAAATCCCATGGGTGGAGGAGCCTGGTGGGCTGCAGTCCATGGGGTCGCTGGGAGTTGGACAGGACTGAGCGACTTCACTTTCACTTTTCACTTTCATGCATTGGAGAAGGAAATGGCAACCCACTCCAGTGTTCTTGCCTGGAGAATCCCAGGGACGGGGGAGCCTGGTGGGCTGCCGTCTATGGGGTCACACAGAGTCAGACACGACTGAAGCAACTTAGCAGCAGCAGCAGTGTGTATTGTTAAAACAGCCCATAGGTTTTTCCCGATCTAAACATCTGTTGAGATCCACTCCTCCTGTTAAGAGTCACTGTCCTGTAGAAAATAAGGCAGAAATGAGACAGTCTTCATCACTCAACCTTCTGAACACTGACATGCCCCTCGACTTAGCACAAGATGCTTCATTACCTAGGCCGGTGGTTTTCAAACATTTCTTATAAGGGAACATATCCTTTAAAAAAGAAATCTTGTAATATTGAAACATATACATTACCATATGTAAAAGAGATAGCCAGTGGGAATTTGCTGTATGCACTTGGAGCTCAAACCCAGTGCCCAGTCTCAGCCTAGAGAGGTGGGATGGTGAGGGAGACGGGAGGGAGGTTTAAGAGGGAGGGGACATAAAGTATGCTTGTGGCTGATTCATGTTGATGTATGGCAGAAACCAACACAATATTATAAAGCAATTATCCTTCAATTAAAAATAAAACAGACAAAGAAAGGAAACTTTAGGGGACTTCCCTGGCAGCCCAGCCGTTACGTTTCCACACTCCCACTGCCCGGGTATGTGTTCTACCCTTGGTCGGGGAGTTAAGATCCTGCATGCCACATGGCCAAAAACTAAATAAAATAGAAATCTTTCATCAAAACCCAACATAAGTCACACGCCTGTGAGCCCAATTGCTAGGCTGCTCCCCGAATCTAATCCCTGGAAGCATGGGAGGAGCCTGACTTGACCGCCACTAACATAAGGCTGCCTTCCTTACCCTCCTCATCTTTGGCCACTGGCCTCAACGAACTCTCCAGTCTAGCCATTCCTACCTAACCTTGTGTGCGTCTGCAGAGTCCTTCTGTGTTGCAGTTCTGTGCCTCTGCATACGTTATTCTACTGGGAATCTCCCCCACATTACAGAGTTTTTATTTTGATGACATTTAATTATCCTTGATCTGAACTTTTCCTAGAACCCTTCCCTGACATCCTTGTCTGGGCCTCCGGGCCATTCATTTGGCTCCTCTACCAGAGAAGTGACTTCACAATAATGGTTCACCTATTTGTCCGACTCACCCACGTGGCAGGTATGTTCTTTTTAAGGGCAGAAACGTTGTTATTTAATATTCTGCTTCCTGTGTTAGGCAGGTGGTTGGTAAAGTGATGAATAATGTCTACTGGATGGGTGGATGTGCAGGAAGATGGACAGATAAAAGAAGGAATTTACCAACAGACCCGGTGAATGAAGTGTCCCAAGACCTCGAACCCAGCAGGGGAGCAGACGGAACAAAGAAGAGAATCCTCTTCAGAGGGCTGGCTGCCTTGGAATGTGCCTGTAAGTTAGGAGTGGACCTGCCGCCACTTCCCAGAATACAGTCATCACCCGGGTGGCCCTGGGGAACAGTCCAGCATGAGTCATATGCCCTCTCTCCCATATCTGGTGCCGTGTATTTATAGCTAATGCTGGTGGTTTGTCACTTGTTAAACAGCACAAGAAAAATGATTGCATGAAGGCCAAGCAAAAGACTAATGGAAATGGTTTTAATAATTAATTTTTAAAAGGCTTACGAATGACAATTCAGCTGGGAAGCTATCAAAACATTTAAGCTGAAATTTCAGCTGAAGGATGCTGCTCTTTGGATTGTTCTTCTGGGGTTAAATGGGGGTAATTTGAAGCTGGCAGAAAGAAGGCCAGTGACACATCATTTTGCTTGCCTTTTTTTTTTTTTTCCTCTTAAACAGCAAACCATATCCATGAAAGGAAGAATGTTTTACATTCGAGTGCTCAAGGATGAAGAAAGACTGTGAAACAAACTGGAAGCTGTGTTCAAAACAGTTTTCAAAATTACTCAGATAATATTTAAGCTTCACTGTCCTCTTAGCCTAATTGGCACATTACTTCCCCCAGCTAATTATCACAGAGCAAAAAGTCCTGGAGAGATTTTCTCCTTAAGTTTTCCCTTTCCGTATGGAATTCCATTAATGAACCCTTGATAAAAGGTTAACAAAATTAAATTCATAAATGCAGCAATTCCCTTCTTGGAAAGAAAGAATGGAACTTGCATTTATTGAGCATCTACAATATCCAAAATGCTCTTAACTTTTTCATGAGGTGTCTCAGGAAATCTTCACTATCACCCCAAAAAGAAGTACCGCTTAGGCAGTTTTCTCTCCCTGTGCCTGTGGCACCGATAGAACTGGACCAGGCCCGTGCATGCATGCTAAGTCACTCAGTCGTGTCTGATTCTTTGCGACCCCATGACTGTAGCCCCTCAGGCTCTTCTGTCCATGGGATTCTCCAGGCAAGAATCCTGGAGTGCCCTCCTCCAGGGGATCTTCCCAACCCAGGGATGGAACCCAAGTCTCTTGTGTCTCCTGCACTGGCAGGCAGAGTCTTTACCACTGCACCACCTGGGAAACCTATTATAGGGAGCGAAAGGAGTGCCCTAAACTGTTGATTGCCTCTCTCTACCTCTTCTTTCCTTCCTTTGGAGATGAGCAAAGCTGCACCCCTGATTACGCTCCCCCACCCCGCCCCCCATCACTAATCTATTCAGTGTCTAGATTGATGTTATAAAAAGCTGATAATTTACATTTGAATAGTATTCCAGGAATTTACAAAGAATCTGCAATATCTCATTTCATCCTCATTGTGCAACAGAGAAAATTAAATTTCAAATAAGTTTGCGACTTTGCTAAAGTCACATAGCTAATTAATAGCAGAGGACTTTAACTCAATCCAGAATTCCTGATGCCAGATACTCTTTCCACCACCTCCTTGAATGAGAACGTGTGCGAGTTTTTTCTAAGGATGAAGAAGATTGCACTCTCCAGAGCGCCACTTGTTTCTTCTTATCTTAAGAAAAACTTATCTTTCTAAGACATGAAATGTATTAGCCACATAACAAACCTCACTGACAAACCACTCCATATCCTGCTGTCATTATCTGGATGTGCAGACACTAACTCTCTGTCAAAAAATGTCAAAACATTCCAAAAATGGGCGTAGCAGAGAACATGCAAATGGTTAAACCATCATTATTTATTCCAAACAATATGAGGGCGGCCTCAGCAGAGAAGGCTCAGATTAGAAATCCGCCCACTGAAAGAGAGTCCAGCCCACTCCTCTGCCTGCGCCTTCTTACGTAACTGCTACAAAATCCACCAGCTAAACAAGCCCAGAAGATGTCAGAATAAAAGGGGGACGGTAGTGGTGGTATGGTCTCACCTTCACATTTTCCTTTAAAGATTTCTTCTTTTTTTTTTTTTTGCCGTGGACCATTTTTAAGGTCTTTATTGAAGTTGTTACAATGTTGCTTCCGTTTTTGTTTTATTTTTTGTCCTCGAGGCATGTGGGAGGCATGTGGGCCCTTAGTGCCCTAGCCAGGGTCAAACTCAGCCCTCTGCACTGGAAGCTTTTGATTTTGACCTATCTATATAGCAAAGAAGGGGGTACTGTTAATAAAGCCTAGGGGGTGATTTAGGGATTGCCATTTTTATTGGAAACTATTTGTTAGTTATTTGCAATATTGGACTTGGAAGTAAACATGAGAAAATATTTGTTAACCATAATGCTTTATTCACATCATAGCTTTTGCAATTTTATTATGATGATAAAGACAAATGAGGGGAATCTAAAATCTCCCTTTCACTTCTCTTTGTTACTCTCAACATTGAAGATGCATGTTTTGATGTATTACTAGAATAGAGAAAAACAGTTCTTTATCCTGTCAAAGAGCTTTAACCATCATGGGCTCTGGGAGGAAGTAATGATAACAGAGGGATTTTCTTCTTCTGGTAATAGAATATTCAATGCTGCTGCTGCTGCTAAGTCATTTCAGTTGTATCTGACTCTGTGCGACCCCATAGACGGCAGCCCACCAGGCTCCCCGGTCCCTGGGATTCTCCAGGCAAGAACACTGGAGTGGGTTGCCATTTCCTTCTCCAATGATGAAAGTGAAAAGTGAAAATGAAGTCGCTCAATCGTGTCTGACTCCTAGCGACCCCATGGACTGCAGCCTACCAGGCTCTTCCGTCCATGGGATTTTCCAGGCAAGAGCACTGGAGTAGGGTGCCATTGCCCTCTCCAAGAATATTCAATAATTTATACCAATCCTCCCACAGAAGACAACCAAAAATCCTGGACCAAATAATCTTTTAAGTCAAAGAAGAACTACTAATATAGTGAAGAATTGCCAGCAGCATCCACAAACAATTTTTTGGTTTTTTGGCCACACCTTGCCACATGGCATGCAGGATCTTAGGGAACCTGTACCCCCTGCAGTGCAGGCGCAGTGTCCTGACCACTAGACTGCCCAGGAATTCCCCACCAACATTTCTGTCTCAAGAGAATTTGCCAAACTAGGGAGGAAGCCAAGAGTTACAGCTTCACATTCTTGGCAGCTCAAGGAAGGTCAGAGTCGGAGTTCAGTGCTTAGGCTTCCACTGCCAGGGCCCAGGTTCTGTCCATGGTCGGGGAACTAAGATCCTGAATGTTGTGCAGTGTAGCCAAATAAAGACATTTTCAGATGATAAAATCATACTTTATCACCAGTAAACCTGCACAAAAGAAATTCTAATGGTAATCCTTGAGCTGATCAAAGTTCAATGAGGCAGGAATGATTAAAGAGTAAAGAAAGTGATAAACGTGGAGTTAGAAATATTTAGAGAGAATTAAAATACACTCTAACACTAGCATACAGATGACAAAGCAGGTAAATTCAGTTCAGGTGCACTAAAGTGCTCGCATTGCCTGAGAAGAGAGTAAAGGTATCGACTCACATTAGACTCTGGTAAGTCAGCCGTGGATGCTTTGCTTTTGTTGTTTAGTCGTTAAGTCATAGCCAACTCTTTCAACCCCATGGACTGTAGCTCTCTAGGCTCCTTTGTCCATGGGATTGTCCAGGCAAGAATACTGCAATGGTTTGCCATTTCCTTCTCCAGGGGATCTTCCCAACCCAGGGATCAAACCCATGTCTCTGGCTTGGCAGGCAGGTTCTTTACCACCGAGCCACCAGGGAAGCCCATGTTTTGCTTTGTGAGACCGCTAAAAGAATCAAAATCTATTACTTTCACTAATAGTGAATCTGAAATAGAATGCCTGAAAAAGACAGAGCTCTAGAGGGTGGTGGGACAGAGGCAGGATAGGCAGTAAACACAGTAAGAGTGGATTTAAATCTAAATATGTCATTAAGATTAAACGTAAATAAAGTAAATGCTCCAATTAAAATACAAGAATTGTGAAACTAAAAAGTCCAACTGCATGCTGTTTACAAGAGACACATGTACAACATATGAATACTAATAGATTGAAATAATGGAATTAAGTTACACCATGGTAGCTATTATTACATAAAATAGAATTTAAGGCAAAAAGCATCACTAAGAAGGTCATTTATAGTGGCAAAAGTTCACATCACCAGCAAAATACACTAATTCTAGCTTCTATTTAATATGACTTCAAAACACATGAAGCAAAAAATCAATACATCTACAAGGAGGAATATATAAATCCACAATCATCATGAGAGATTTTAACACAGTAAGCTCGAAGAGGGCAACCTTACCTACCAGGGGATGAGAAACGGTGGAAAAACACTCATCAAGTCACCCTCAGGTGACTGATTCTACATGAATCCTCAGTCCCCAGAAAAAGTGCCAGTTCCTCTCAGCAGTGATCGACTCAATAAAGCACCCTTTGAATCGGATTGTCCGCCTTCCTTGTCTTATTCTCCCCAGATCCCATTCTTTTTCCTTGAAATCATATTCCAAAATAAACTCTTGATTGCAAGTACTTTTCTCAACCTCGTTTCTTTGGGAACCCAGTTTAAAATACTTGGTACCACAAGCAGCTCTATAAACAGACATTCCAGGTGGATTCTAGAATTGGATCAATTGAACAGTGATAAGGATCCCATCTTTGTTGATAAGTGGGGTGATCTTAACCCCTGGTATGCCGCAGCATCACAGTTACTGAGATTTTCACCAGCAGTGAACTGGAATCATGAAGATGGAAGATGAAGCATCTTTTATGAGTCAAAACTCATTAAAAATAAATACATGGTCAGTGTTCATGACCAGGAATGTAGAACTGGCTGACTTTGGTTGCTGGTCTTTAGAAGACTTGTAAAAGGAAAGGAAACTGGCAGGCTTGGTTAGGCAACTATCAGCCTCAAGGAATGCTGTGAAACTGGGAATGCTTCCCCGGCAGCTCAGAGATGGTCCCCTTCCTGCCCACAGCCGCAGGAAGATGGCTGAAATTCAGTCCCAGGGGTTAATTGTGAGCACAACACAGTTACCACGGAGAACAAACACAGCCTTAGCAATCTCTGGTGTCAGTGTCAGGACCCAGATAAGGAAACAGTAGACCTTCAGACACGGTATGGGGGTATTTGAATGGACAAACCTGAGAACCTTTAACCCCAGAAGCAGTGCTGTCCCTCTTCATAGAGGACAGTGGTCTTTCTTGCCTGCAGACCTTGCAATGACACCACCAAACACAGGAGCCACACGAGATGGTGTTTGTCCTTAGATCTGCTTCTGTCTCCCTTATTTCCTCCAGATCAGCAGAATCGGGTCATGCACAGCTCGAGAAAGGTGACCCAACTCCTTCTCTAGGAAGAAATACAGTATAGACCCAAAGAACTGCAAGCTTTGGTTAATATACACTCATGTGAGCTGGGAGACCTCATGAATCGAGAAACTTCATGTTAGAATTGGTCTTAATGAAATGCTGAGAAATAGGACCTCTTTATATTTCAGTTTCTTCATCTGTCACATCTGCTTAATAGTGCCTGTCCAACCTACTTCATATGATTATTATAGTAAATGAAGATATTAATATCTGTAGTGAACTCTGCCAGGCACTGTATTAGACACATTACATACAGCATTTCATTAGGATATAATTGGATAAGTGTAAACACTTTGGGGGCTTCTCAAGTGGTGTTCGTGGTAAAGAACCCGCCTGCCAGTGTAGGAGACATAAGAAACATGAGTTCGATCTCTGGGTTGGGAAGATCCTTTGGAGGAAGGCATGGCAACCCACTCTAGTATTCATGACTGGAGAATCCCATGGACAGAGGAGCCTGGTGGGCAATAGTCCACCTGGTCACAAAGAGGCAGATACAACGTAAGTGACTCAGCACTCATGCAAAACACTTTTTAAATTCATAATCTTGTTTAGAAAACTTTTAAAGTTTTATTTGAGTTGCATGCCCTAGGAGAAACTCAATTCTAAGATTCATGAAACCTTAATGGGTAACAGTTAAAAGGAAAGAAGAAGAAAAGGAAGCTGATATTTCAAAAGTACAAATATATTAGAACATGGCTTTGGTAAGTTATTTTGTTTGGGGGAAGTTGGACCACCCAAAGAGTCTTTTTTTTTTTCCTAACTTTTTGGCCATCCCCCAAGGCATATAGGATCTCAGTGCTCAGACCAGGGATTGAACCCATGCCCCTGCATTAGAAACATGGAGTCTTACAACTGGACCTCCAGAGAAGTCCCCTGAAAGTCTTTTGAGGACGGCTTTATTCATTGATCTTGGGAAAAGCGGGGCGGGAACAGTTTTAATGCAGAAGCTCTGGATAAGCAGTTCAGTGTCCAGTGGAGCAATGAAAAGTCCTGTGTGATACTCGGTGGTATCTGGGTAAAGGCATGGCCTCCAAAACCAGACTGCCTGCATTTGAAACCCAGCTCTTGTGCTTAACCCACTGGGGAATGTATTTTAGTTCTTTCGTCTGCAAAATGGTAGTATCTGTTGCATAGGATTGTTAGAAGATTAAATGGCTTAACTTACGAGATGAATGGTGGCAATACTACAGGAGAACTGGAAAGCCTGCTTGCTTTGATGGAATTATGTATGTAGTACACAGTATCTGGAATAGAGGAGATGCTTAAGATAAGGCACATATAAACTGGATAAATGAAATGCCCAGGTATCATGGCGGGAGGTACAATGCATGAAACACGATTGGCTGTGAGTTGAAAATGGTTAAGGCTTAGCAGTAGGTACACGGGGATTTGTTACACTGTTTTCTGTACTTTGGCATACCTTCAAAATTTTCTTTACAAAAAATGCTTTTAAAAAATAGCCTATGTTTTTTGTTTTCTGTCATCGTTGTATTTAACCATTTAGTGGTCTGGGAGGTTGAGAACTCCCAGATGTAATGGTAAAAATGTAATGTGATGTAATGGTGAAAAAAAAAAGTACTGTTCATCTCATATTCACATTTTAGAGAACATGTGATGATTAAAAATGTTGAGCTGAGTCACGTTAGAAATAGTTTGCTCGCCTTTCTGTTCTCAAGTTGTGGCTGAGTGCTAGCGCCTCTCAAAGTCCTTTCTTTCCTTCTTCTTGGGCCTGGAGCACCCCGAGTCTCCCGTGCAGCCAGGTATGCCATGTAACCGATGGAATGGAGGCAGAAAGGGTGTGTGCACTTCTCCGTATAGCCTGAGCACGGACACGCCTGCAACTCTTCTTCAAACACACAAACGAGGCAACACTCTCAGGAACATCAGAACAGCATATGGAGACACCTACGTCTCTGAGTGACCTCACAGAGCAGTTACCCTGCTAACTGACTGGCCAGACTGTTACTGGATAGAGAAATAAATCTCCCTTTTTTTGTAGCTACTGGATCTTTGTTATAACAACCTAGCCCTCACTCTAACTAATTCGCAAGAGTTTGAGGCTCAGGTATTAATAGGAGGAATTTCTTCCCGTTCAGGGTCACAGAAAGGAAGAAACCGAGTCAGAACTTGAGCCACTCTCCTATGATATCCTCTGCACTGTACGCCTTCTGTCGCTTAGTTGATAAATGCACAGTATAACCCCTGCCAGAGTAATCTCACTCAAGTGGAATGTGTCTACACTTGTTTCTTTGGTGCGGGGCCCAGTTACTATTTCTTTGGCCACAGAGACCCAGTACTATCTTGAGGTTCCGTTTATACTATAAAATTAGTACTTCTAGGGTCTGAATGTTTGTGCTGTCCTCCCCAAAATCTTATGTTGAAATCCTAACTGCCAAGGTGATGGTAACTGGAAGTGGGGCTTTGGAGAGTTGATTAGGATACGAGAGCAGAGCCCTCACAAATGGAATCGATGCCCTTATAAAAGAGGCCAGGTGGTCAAGTGGATAAGACTCCACGCTTCTAATACAGGTGGCATGGGTTCAATCCCTGGTCAGGGAACTAAGATCCCACATGCCACGTGGCATGGCAAAGAACACCAACAAAAAAATTGCCGAAGAGGCACTTTCTGGCAGTCCAGTGGTTAGGACTCTGCACTTTTATTGCTGAGGGCCCAGGTTCAATCCCTGGTCAAGGAAGTAAGATACCGCAAGCCGCACAGTGCAGACAAAAAATTAAAAAATAAACAAGAAACATAAATGCACTGGTGGTGGTAAGGTAAGAATTGTTAAGTCTAAATGATGTAATTCACTTCTAATTTTTATCAAAGCACAAGATCTGAGACAGACCTAGATCTGAATCTAACTTCTCCTACTTAAAAGTTGTGTGACTAAGAGCAAGTTTCACAACCTGTCTGAGCCTCATTTTCCACATTTGGGAAGGAGAGATAACTCCAGTCTCCAGTGAACTGGTGAATGGTTAACAACTGGTTCTCGGGGCAGAAAACAAAAAAATCCTGAGCTTAACATTTGCTAATTTTCATGGTATAATTATTCCCACGATGGCTTATTTCAAGCTGCCAGTGTGATGCCCCTGAACACAGAGAGAGAAATAGATGGCCTGTGGAGTACAGTATTACACAGTATTCCCACCACACGGTAGATGTCGTCACCTCTAGGCCTAGACGATGAACAGATTTCTCCCTGGTATCTGTAGCAGGATGTATGACTGGCCTGTGACCCAGCATTCTGGCAGGCTGTTCTCCAGAAGGGCCATTGCAGCTTACCTGCCTTCCCCTCGGTAGCCTGAGGGCTTCCAAGTTCCCCTCACAAGGTAGGTCAGTGCGGGATGAGTAAACTCAGGACAGACCCTGCAACACCACACAACAATCGAAACATCTGTCTTGGAATATGGAACCGTTGTATAAGCAGAGTGCTTAGTGATAAAACGTAAAAGCAGGAGATCCGTAAAACAATACTGTTTATTTGAAAGTGAAAGTGTTTGTAGCTCAGTTGTGTCCAGCTCTTTGTAACCCCATGGACTGTAGCCCGCCAGGCTCCTCTGTCCATGGGATTTTCTTTGCAAGAATACTGGAGCAGGTTGCCATTTCCTACTCCACAGATCTTCCCAACCTGAGCTCAGTCTTCCTGATTGAGCCCTGGTCTCCTGCATTGCTCACAGATTCTTTACCATCTGAGCCACCAAGGAAGCCCAATGCATACAAAACAACAGACTTTCAAGAACATACAAATAAAGTGCATATAAAGGACTCCCCTGATGATCCAGTGGCTAAGACTCCATGCTCCCAATGCAGGGGGGCTCTGGTTCAATCTCTGATCGGGGAGCTAGATCCTGCATGCCGCAGCTAAGATCTAGCACAGTCAAATAAACAGCTTTGGTTTTTTTTAGGGCATTACATGGGATCACATATCTACAGGCGTCTGGCATGGTACCTGCCACTTCATCTCTTCCCTCACCCTGGTCATAGCGAAAGCCATGCCGACTTTATGAGCCACGTTCAAGGCTATATTCTTACCGCCTTTAATGAGCTGTGTAAAGTTGTACCTTGAAATGATTCTTTGCCAGAAAAATACATGGATCCTGTGTTTACTACATCTCCACAGTACACCAATATTTTCTTAAAAAAAAAAAATTTGTTTTATTTGTTTGGCTGCACAGGGGCTTATTTGTGGCTCCCAGAATCTTCGATCTTTGTCGTGGCAGGTGGGATCCAGTTCCATGATCAGGGGTCTAACGGAAGCCGCGCTTGCTGCTCGATAGCCTGGAATCTTAGCCACTGCACCACCAGGGAAGCTCCGGCAACAGTTTCGGTCTAGGAACGACACATGGCAGTCGTCAAAGCATACAGCATCATGACCCGTTTGTCTGTCTGTGGCCGGTTTTCATTGTAACCGTTGCTGAGCCACAATCAATTTCAACCGTCTTATGTATATTACCCCACTTAACCTTCCCGGAAAGATTTGAAGCTTAGAGAAGGCACGTGTTTTGCCCAAGAAGCGAGAACTAGCAAGAGCAAGGGCCGCAGCTGTCTGGCAAACCCAGGAGTGACTGGGTCCCCTGCCAGGCAGAGCAAGAGAGGCCCAGTGGTCTTTGGAGGTGAGGGTGGGACTGCTAACGGCACACCCACATTCGAAGACTGTCCCCTGCATCCTCTGTTCCAAGGCAGGAAGCAAAGATGGCAACAATGATCAACTGGTAAGTGTGAATTATTTGATAAATGAAGATAAATCTGGTAAAGACTTTGGAGTTAAAAACAAAAACAAAACAACAAAAATCTTGCGTTTAGAATAACAGGGTTTAGAAAATTCAGCTTTTCTAATTTGCCCAAGATCACACAAAACTGTCCATAGAGCCAGGACAGGAAGCCTGATTTGGTAACTCTTAGACTGGGTGTGGTTTGACAGAATCAGATAGACGGGAACTCCAGGAAATCTGCCGGGTGATTGATTAGCTAGCTATAAAGCATAGACAAGCTGCTGGACATTCCCAAGGCGCTGTTCCGTCCGTCATAAAAGGGGCAGTACCTCATACACGCACATGATTTATATGGCTGTTGAAAGATCATTCATCCATGTTTGTATTCCTTCCGCAAGAGGCACCTTCTCTGCGCCAGGCACAAAGATGCACCTGTGAGTAAATCAAAACTCCTGCATTTGTGGAGCTTACATCCTAGTAAATGTATATTTGAGTAGCTAAATAAACGGATATATCAATCAATGAGCACCATAAAAAAAAAATACAAGAGCAAGGAGTATGGTGAAGAAGGTTAAGGAGGTCAGATATAAGATATAAGCAGAGAACTATGTGAAATGAAGGAGCAAGCCATTCCAGTGTCTGGAGGAAGAACATTCTAAGGACAAAGACCAGCAAGAAAAAAGCTCCAAGACAGCAATAAACTTGGCTTGTTCCCAGCCTCCTGTACGACCAAGGGTGACCTTGTAACCCGATCCTGACCAATGAGACCTGAAAACACATTCACTGAAGGATACCTGGAGCAAAGCTGCCTCTAGATTAAATAAGGGCCCTCTTTTCCACTCCATCTTTTTCGTCTTCCTGTCTTGAACATGGTTATGTGAGGACTCAACGGACAGAGCTGTGAAAAGCCATCTTGCAAACATGAGGCAGCAAGCAGCTTCTCTACTCTCCACTGAACAGAACCAAAAATTGGCTCCAGGAGCCTGAGGTGCTTAGAGCTCACTCCTAAACCAAGCACAGAGAGGGCAAGTAACTTCCCCAACATCACACAGCTAGTATGATGTAGAGCAGGGACTTGAATCCAATCCCAATTGGCTGCTTTTATTTTTTCCGCTGCCTCCTTTTCCTTACCTAGAGTCCTCCTCTCAACTCTCTACTCTTCCTACACTCTTCCTAGGCAGTCATATCCAGGACCATGCTGTCAACCATCTCTTCCAGGAGGGAATTCAAAATCTACATTGTTAGTCCCAGGCCCTCCAATAAGAGCCAGTCCTTCATCTGCAGATTTCTGGTCGATGGTCCTGTGGATGGGACCATGGATGCTCCTGTCTTACTCCTCCAGCTGACCACATTTCCTCCTCCAGCTCCCTCCAACTACGTGTCCTTCCCCCTGACACAGTTCATTTTAGGTCCTGAAAGCTCAGTCTTCCCAGTCACCACGTGGGTGTTGAGACAGAACATGGGTTTTGAAATCAGACAGACTTGGGTTGGACTTGACCAGCATTTGGCTGAAGAATCCTTGGGAGGGCTGGAGACATAGCTCTGGCTTGAGCTTCCAGGAGCAATAACCAAAGTCACAACTTTGCTGACCTGTCCTGCCCAGGGGACTGCCGGCTCCAGAGCCCCCCATGCCGCTTTCCTGAGGAAGGGGGAAGCAGCACAACCAGGAAGCAGCCACGGCAGCTCCAGCCCCACAGCCTGTCCGCTGAAATTCACTCTGCACAGCAGGGGCCTTCCCCTTCTCTCATCCTGAGCCCGTCTTCTCTTTCCATCAGATCAGTGGTGCTCTGCAATAGCCATTGATTCCACTCTTTCTAGCTACCATTTTCCTCACGCTTCTCTAGCGCCAGGAGTATTACACCAAGAGGCTGTTCCCCGTCACTGGTACCCCATCCCAATTCACAACCAGCGACAGTTTTCCCAGCTTCTCCCTCCCTCCTTTCCTTACACATGTGTCTCCTGAAAACACTTTCCAACTTTCAGCGCTTAACTCCCCATCTCAGAGTCAGTCTAAGGCAGTTGGTACTAGAAGTGACCCTGGTAAGTCAAGTCTGAAATGGATTTTAATTACTCAGCCATAGAAAAGAATTAAATAATGCCATTTACAGCAACGGAGGTGGACACAGGGATGATCAGACTAAGTGAAGTGAGTCAGAGAAAGACAAATATCATACGCTATCACTCATGTGAAGACTCTAAAACAGTGATACCAAAGAACTTATTACAGATCAGAAATAGAGTCTATGACCATACCACCCTTACGTGCCTGATCTCTGATCTCAGAAGAAATAGACTCACAAACATGGAAGACAAAGGGGTTATGGTTACCAAAGGGGAAACAAGGGAGTGGAAGGGAGGGATAAGTTAGGAGTTTGGGATTAGCAGATATAAACCTCTATGTGTAAAACAGGGCTTCCCAGGTGGCTCAGTGGTAAAGGTTCTGCCTGCCAGTACAGGAGACTCAGGAGATGATGGTTCAATCCCTGGGTCAGGAAGATGCCCTGGAGGAGAAAATGGCAACCTACTCCAGTCTTCTTGCTGGAAAGTCCCATGGAAAGGGATGTTTGGCAGGCTACAGCCCATGGGGTCACAAAGAGTTGAACACGACTGAGTGGATGAGCATGCACATATGTAGAATAGATAAACAACAAGGACTACTGTATAGCACAGGAAACTTTTCAATATCTTGTAGTAAACTATAATGGGAAAGGATCTGAAAAAATGTGTACATAACTGAATCACTTGGCTGTACAACAGAAATGAACACAACATTGTTCATTTGAAGTACAGTAAATCAACTGTACTTCAATTAAAAATAGAAACAAATTTTAGACATGGACCACTCGCTGGCCAGCTGGCAGTGAAGACCCTTCACTGGTGGTCGGGGGAGGATGACAGCCCTGGGCATATCGCAGTGGAGTCGTGGTTTGAGGGAACCCATGACTGAGACATAGCTAGAAAGTGAAGCTTCCAGGGTTTGCAACTTGGTCCCTGTGACTCTGAAGTGAAGTGAAGTCAAAGTCGCTCAGTCATATCCGACTCTTTGTGAGCCCATGGACTATACAGTCCATGGAATTCTCCAGGCCAGAATACTAGAGTGGGTAGCCGTTCCCTTCTCCAGGGGATCTTCCCAACCCTGGATCGAACCCAGGTCTCCCGCATTGCAGGTGGTTTCCTCTGAAGGCTGCTTCTGTTCCAGTGCCGTATACCAACTGTGTGACCTCGGCTTAATCACCCAACCCCTTTCCTCGCTCTGAGATTCTACAAGTCTACTTCTGTTGTTTCTTAGTTGTTAAGTCATGGCCGACTCTGTGCGACCCCATGGACTGTAGCCTCCCAGGCTCCTCTGTCCATGGGGTTCTCCAGGCAAGAATACTGAAGTGGCTTGCTATTTCCTTCTCCAGGGGATCTTCTCAACCCAGGGATCGAACCTGCCTCTCATATCTCCTGCATTGCCAGGCAGGTTCTTCACCACTAACACCACCTGGGAAGCCGATGACCATAAAATTGAATCTATTTTCCCTTGATCCCAGTCATTCAGGAGATAAAGTCTGAACTGACTTTTGCCTGTCTCTCTCTCATTTCTCACACTCCTCAAATTTCCATTTCTCTCACTTTCACCCAAACAAAATATAGATAGATTTTTAGGTGCAGAATACCTTATTTTGCCTCTTTTTTTTCCTGTACCATGCGGCATGTGAGATTTTAGTTCCCCATCCAGAGAGGGAACCCGTGCCCACTGCAGTGGGAGCACAGTCTTAACCACTGGGCTGCCAGATAGTATCCTCATAAGGAGAGAAACAAGAACTCTCCCCACTATCCCTGTGTCATGTGAGGACACAGGAGGAACATGGCCATGAGTAGATTATAGAGGGTACTCTTGGGGTGCAGACACGGCTGCTTCTTGGTCTAAAAGTAACTGCATGGGTGTTCACTTTACAATAGTTTATTCAACTCTACATGGACATTTCATGCTTTGTCTACACAATATGCTTTAAATTTTAAACTGCTTTTTTAAAAAACTAGCCCCAAACCCCAGATATTTCTAAGATTAAGTGAAATACGATACTATAGTAAATATGGACAAACTTAACTAACCCAAACACACTAGGTACATTCATTATCAGAAATAAGCTTTGACCATTGTTATCCATCTTTCATTAATTCTTCATCAAGACGGTAGCCCAAGCAGCCTTCAACCAGCATCAGAGACCAGGGATGCTTCAGGCTACTTCATGTCTCCTTTGGTCTACTAAAAGCCCCTGGTGGCTCAGAGGTTAAAGCGCCTGCCTGCAATGCAGCAGGCCTAAGTTCGATCCCTGGGTCTGGAAGATCCACTGGAGAAGGAAATGGCAACCCACTCCAGTATTCTTACCTGGAGAATCCCATGGACGGAGGAGCCTGGGGGGCTACAGTCCATGGGGTCGCAAAGAGTCAGACACGACTGAGTGACTTCACTTTCACTTTGGTCTACTAAGAACTTAATATAATGATGATGCCTTCATTATGATTACAAAACAGAATTAGAAACAGAAAATTCGAGGTCCCCAGAGTCAGGAAAAGATTAAACTCAAAATAAGAAGAAATACAAGTGGCCTAGATTCCATCCCTGCCAACTGGAGACTGAATTACCTGTTTGGTTCTTCACAGTTACAAGTTCCATAAATTTATTTTAAAAGCATGGTGTGTGTGTGTGTGTGTGTGTGTGTGTGTGTGTGTATAAGAGCACACATATATATAAAAGCATGATATATTTAGCTGTCTTTTGGAGGTATGTGAGTTATAAATAATAGCAGTTGGAAAACTTTATAAAGACTTTGCCAATTTGGTGTTTTGGAGAGAAGTGTTGAATTTTTTAGAAAGTCTATTAGGAAAAAATATTCATATATACCAATCATTTAAACAAATGAAATTTCAGAAAATGAGCTTAAACAAGTTTCCAATCAGTCTAATGATGTTTAGAAAAGTGAAGAAGGTATACTCCAGGGCCAAATTATAATAGCATGGATTTCCCAAAAGCAGTCGACTATGAATGTTAGCAAATGGGCTGTGATCATTAGTAATGTTTATGAATCAGCACAGTTTTTCTAGGGACAGTTTTTCTCATTAATCTTACTTCATTTTTAAGAGCGTTACTAGATTCATGGATAAAGAGAATGTCACTGACATACCTCATCTCAATGTTCACAAGGCATCGATGATGGTTCAGTTAAGAAGTTAAAGTTTTTTTAAGGCTGTCAGATTAATAAAATCGTCATGTCAACCTCTAAGAACTCAGTTCTTCAGCCTGTCCCTTATAAAACTTGATTAGCATCTGGATTGAGAGGAATAAATGTACTTATCAACTGTACAGGTGACCTAGAACTGGAAGAAGAGTTTACACCTTGCATTGCAGACTCACACGTAGAAGGGTTTAAACATGTTTCAAAAGAGGGCTCAAACTACTGAAAAACAGTAGAAAAAGTTCAGCCACACAAGGTCAGGTTTGAGATGATCTGACTTGACGTCAGTGTAGTTGGGAAAGACCCAGGGTTTTAGCCAAGTGTACTCTACAGTTGGAGGAGGGCATGGCAACCCACTCCAGAATTCTTGCCTGGAGAATCCCTATGGATAGAGGAGCCTGGTGGGTTACAGTCCATGGGGTCACAGAGAGTTGGACATGACTGAGTGACCAAGCACAGCACAGCACTTTATACATTTGAGCCAACAATATGATGAGGCCACTTGAAAAGCTAATGTGATTTTAGGATGTATTGGGTTGGCTGAAAAGTTCATACAGGTTTTTCCCATGATGTTATCGAAAAACCCAGCTGCACATTTTGGCCAGCCCAATATCAACACAAGCATAGTGTCCACATCCAAGTGGGCAATGATCTCACAGTGTTCTAGACTCACTAGATAGAGCAGAGATGCTCTTCGTTTTGGAGCACCTCATTTTGAGAGGGAAATGATGAACCAAGCAGTGACCAGAGGACAGGTGGGATTAGGGACATTATAGAAATCAAGCCATGTGAGAAGACCTGGGGAGATTTCATCTTAGAAAGAACATGGAAGCGGTGACCAAGGTGAGAAAGACAACACCTCACAACTGGTAACCAGCAAGGGCTTTGGAGCCAGACAGACTTGCTATCAGTCATATCTTTCCATGCTTAATAGCTCTGCAACTTTGAGCAAGTTACTTAATCTCTCTGAGCTTTGGCTTTCTTATTTATAAAATGGGAAGAATAATGGAAATATAACCATCTCACTGAACGTTTTTGACAATTAAATAAAACAATGCTCTTATTGATAACCCTTGAGGAATTTCCTTCAGTGGAATGTTAGATCTCAAACCTGCAAGACAGAAAAATTTTTATCCCCTGATGAAATCTCCTTTGCCTAGGAAACACGTTTGCCTATGATAAATTTTTCTACAAAAATTGGGAGTACATGGCGCACTCATTATCCACATTAGGCAAAAGAAAGTTGTGATTTCAAGATATCATCAGCCCCCATTTTTGCCATTTCTGTCATGGAGACAGTAGTAAGGTTCACAGCCTTCTTTCACACTTATCTCAACCCTGTCCCTGCTGGAATATTTGTTCAGCTGTAGACTCGAGGCAGAATCTTTCTGCATCCATCTTCATGGCCAGGCAAGCTTGAGACTGCACAAACCCCTGCAGCAGAGTACAAGAGCAATGCGCATGACACCGGGTATGGCTTGGCATTGCATGGCGTGAGGAATTTAAACAGGGAGATGTGCTGGGCAGAATTTCAAGGTGGCTCTAGACTCTTTTTTTTTTTTTTTTTTTTTAAAAAAATCTCATGACGGACGCTCCAAGCGGGCGGGCGTCTAGGCCCCCGACCTTCTCCACTCGGGCCGATCGCAGCAACCCCCGGCAAGCACCAGCGGCGTCCCTCCAGCTCGCAGCTGCCGGCTCTAGACTCTTGACCCCTGCTGTATATTCTTGCACAATCCACTTCCCTGGAGTGTGGGGTGGACCATGAATATGATAGATTTCATTCTGGTAGTTGAGTAAACTGAGGAAGAGGTTTTGTAGATACAGTGAAGGTCCCAAATCAGTTGACTCTGAGTTACTCCAAAGGATGTTTATCCTGAATGAGTCTGACCACATCAGGTGAACCCTTTAAAGACACCTGGGTCTTTCATAAAGAAGAGATTTAAAGCACTAAAGATTCTCCTGCTGGCTTTAAAATAATTTTTTGTCTTTGGCTGTGCTGGGTCTTAGCTGTGATATGCAGGGCCATCAGCTGTGGCATGCAAACTCTTAGTTACAGCCTGTGGGATCTAGTTCCCTGACAAGGGATGGAACCTGGCCCCCCTGCATTGGGAGTGCAGAGTCTTAGACACTGGACCACCAGGTCCCTCTCCTGCAGGTTTTGAAGAAGTAACCTGCCATATGGGCCAGCCTAGAGAGGGAGCAATGTAGCAAGGAACTGTAGGCCTTGAGAATGAAGTGAAATGAAAGTCGCTCAGTCGTGTCCAACTCTTTGCAACCCCATGGACTGTAGCCCACCAGGCTCCTCTGTTCATGGGATTCTCCAGGCAAAAATTCTGGAGTGGGTTACCATTTCCTTCTCCAGGGGATCTTCCCAACCTAGGGATCGAACCCAGGTCTTCTGCACTGGAGGCAGAGTCTACTGTCTGAGCCACCAGGGCCTCGGCCAATAGCCAGCAAGAAAAAGGGAATCTCAGCCAAACAGTCATGAGTAAAGAATTCTGCCAACACCAGTGAGCTTAGCATAAGACCCCCAAGTCTCGGATGGGACCCTAACCCAGATGACACCTTGATTGTAGCCTGGTGAAACCCTGACCTGAGAACCCACGGAACCCATGTCCAGACTTCTGACCCATGGAAGGTGTGAAATAACATGTGTACAGCTTTAATTTTGTCTAAACTTGTGGTAATATGTTTTGCAAGAACTACATGCAATAGAAAATGTGTGCAAGAGTGAGAAACCCATTTGGCCCATCCCTGTCATTTTCTCTTTAGAGCCTGCATTCTCTGTGGCAACACAATAAAAAACCAATGCCCTTCTTTTTTAAATTATTTTGGGCTGCGCTGGGTCTTCACTGCTGCTCAGGCTTTCTCGAGTTGCAGTGTGCTGGCTTCTCATTGCAGTGGCTCCTCCTGTAGCAGAGCACAGGTTCTAGGCTCATGGGTTTCAGGAGTTGTGGCACGCAGACTCGGTAGTGGCAGCTTGTGAGCTCCAGAGCTCAGCCTCAGTAGCTGTGGTGCACAGGCCCATTTGCTCTATGGCATGTGGGATCTTCCTGAACCAGGGATTGAATCCATGGCTCAGGTGGATTCGTCACTACTGAGCTGCCAGGGAAGCACCCCCGCCACCACCCCCCCAACCCCGAAACCAATGTCCTTCTCAGCTCAGAAGAGAAAGTCTGAATTCTGGCAGGCCCAGGTGGAGATGTATCTCCCCAGGTGCCTGATGAGTAGAAAAAAGCTGGTTGTAAGTTCTACTGTCTTCACCATCCTGGGGAGGCCAAGAAGGAGAAGCAGGCTCTGAGGTCCAGTCCCACATCCCTGCCTATGAGTCTAGATATGAAATCTTCTGGGCCTTATGCTAAGAAGAGCAATCCAGGCTGGATATGGCTTTAGAAAGCATCTGCCTAGGGATGGTAACCAGATTCCAGTAAATGTTTCCATCACCAGGAAGAGTGTGAATGGTGAGAACAGAAGATGTGGGCAAGAATCTTGGAAAACACCTCCATTTAAGAAGCAGACAGAAAACAGCAGACTGGCAAAGTTGACTGGGGTGGAGCCGTACGCCCGAGATGGGGAGGGTGTGATGTCACAAAGCCAAGGAACAGAGGAGAGGAAAGAGCAGAGTCACCAACCACGGCGGAGAGGCAAGGTCGATGCAGATCTGGGAAGGGCTTATTCACTTTCAGGTCGATGAGGTTGCTGGAGCTCTTGACCAGAGCAGTTGCAGAGGAGCCCTGGGGCAGGGGCCAGAAGGAAGTGATTTGAGGGGTTCACTGGTGGTAGAGTGGATGGGAGTCCACCCGCCAGTGTAGGGGACATGAGTTCAATCCCTGGTCCGGGAAGATCCCACATGCCTCAGAGTCACTAAGCCAGTAAGCCCAGGCATCACGATGATTGAAGCCTGTGCTCCTAGAGCCCCCGCTCTGCAACAAGAGAAGCCAGCACGGCGAGAAGCCAGCGCACGGCTGGAGGAGAGCAGTCCCTGCTCTCCGCAACGAGAGAACGCCTGTTCACAACTACGAAGACCCAGCACAACCAAACAAAAAATTTTTTCCAATTAAAAAAGTTTAAAAATAGGTAAAAATAAATAAAGCTTAAATTAGGGACTTCCCTGGCAGTCCAGTGGTTAAGAATCCACCTTCCAATGCCGAGGACAGAGGTTTGATACCCGGTCAGGGAACTAAGATCCCACATGCAATTAAGCCCAGTGAGACTGCAAGCAGCTGAGAGAAGCCTGAGAGTGTCACAACTGATACTAGATGCAACTATATCATAGCTAAAATGTAAAAATATGAAAAAAGCTGAAATTACATTTAAAGAAAATGCAATTTGGGGGACTTCCCTGGTGGTGCAGTGGCTCAGACTCTATGTTCCCGAGGCAGGGGGCCCATGTTCCATCCCTGGGCAGGGAACTAGATCCCACAGGCCACAGCTAAGACCTGGGGTAGCCAAATAGATTAATTAAAAAAAAAAAAGAAATTAAAAAATACAATTCGGAGTAAAGATAGAGGATCGTTCTTTCAAGAACTTTGTGTGGCATGGGAAGAGACAGGAGTAGGAGGCTGGTGAGAGATTATGTGTCGAGGGGAAAGAACTTGGTTTGAATTCTTTGGGGAAGGAGTTGATATGGATGGGGGAGACCTTCCACCATGAAGGACTTTTGTTCCCTAAGCCCAGGTCTTCTACAATATCTGCAAGCTTTTTGAGATGATAGGGGAGAATTTGGGATTGGTAAAGAAATAGGTAGGCTTTCCATTGTTTCTAGAGAGCCACATTTCTGTTCTTGTAAAGACTTGATTTGTAAGACAGTAGAGTTGCTTTTAATTCCTCAGGAAAAAAAAAAAAAAACCTGGGTGGCAACCTGAATGAAATCAAGGTGCTTACCCACTCATCCAACTACATTATGTGAAATTTGCTTCTTTGTATCAGAGAGGTCTTCAACTAAGAGGGAAATCAAAGGGAAAAAATCGAACGTATTTTTCTCTTATGTTTTTAGAAACTTCCTCGAGCACCTACCGTACGTACAGCCCTGACTCTGTTGGTGGCTGTGGTGAGGGAGCGGCAGAGAAAGGCTGTGCATCCAGTTTAATAATTTTCCAGCCTGTTCTCAGAAACATTTTCAAAGCTGTGCTCACCGGTTGGCTCTGGGAGATTAGGTGCTATCAGCCCTTGCCTCTGATGTCTGGTACTCAGTCTTCTAGACATTATGGGCTTCCCACATGGCTCAGTGGTAAAGAATCGCCTGTCAATGCAGGAGACACAGATTCAACCCCTGGGTCAGGAAGATCCCCTGGAGGAGGAAATGGCAACCCACTCCAGTATTTTGCCTGGAAAATCCCATGGACAGGGGAATCTGGCGGGCTACAGTCCACGGGGTTGCAGTCAGACGTGACCGAGCATGCACGCACACACACTTCTAGACATTGCTCCACTAATTGGCTCCTCCTGGAGCTGCTTGCTTGGCTGTGCCAAGGGTGATTACCAGGCTCGGCTGATGTGGCTCCCAGCCCTCCTGAGGGGCAGCATGTGAGCTGGAGCCCTTGGAAACCTGGGGGCCAGAGGGGGTCCTGCCAAAGGCCAGAGCACCCCATGGTTCCGGAAGCCTGAGGCTAAATTCCGTGTGAGGGGCCTTTGTGCTTTATTTCTTCTCTGGGTTGACCTATCCTGGGAAAGACTTGGGACAAAGCACCGTTGTTAGCTTGTAGACACAAGAAACAGAAACACCATGGTTAAGAAAGGAACCGGGCATTCTAAACTTGGGCTTCTCGATGAGCTGTAATAAAGGTTCATTTTGTTCAATTTCTTGATGCAGACTAAGGCTTACTCTCACTTCCTGTCATTGGACCCGTAACACATTGTTTGTGGACCTGCCCTGGATCAAAGACCAGGCTTTGGTCAATTTTTTCTTTTAATAAAGATGCTGAATCGGATGCCTTACTTGTGTCTCGAAATTAGGGGTGGTCAACTAGGCTTCCCTTCAGAGACCCAAGAGCTCAGGTCAGAGGTTTCATTCCAGAGACTCTGTCTCCCCCTTCTTCCAGGTGGGTTTCCCAAGAAACAGGTTCCCAGACAAGGATTTGAGTGCTGGGGAACTATTGGTAAGTGACCGTAGAAAGTATTGTTAGGTTATTGGACAGTGAGGGGCTTCCCTGGTGGTCCAGTGGTTAAGACTCTGCCTACTAATGTAGGGGACACGGGTTTGATCCCTGGTCCGGGAGGCTCCCACATGCCATGAGGCAGCTAGGCCGGAGCATCAGAACTACTAATCCTGTGTTTTAGAGACTGTGCTCCTTAGCAAGAAACGCCACTGCAATGAGAAGCCATGCACAGCAAGGAAGAGCAGCCCTCATAGTTCCTCGCAATTAGAGAAAACCCTCGAGCAGCAACAAAGACCCATATATTTATTGTTATTATACACTTGTTAATGATAATAAATCAATAATTTATTAATTTATAAATAAACTATAAAATAAATAAATAAAAGAAAAATATTTAAAAAAAGGATATGTTGAAAAAGAGAGAGATTGGGAAAGTGAAATGATGCAAGGAAGGAGTCACTAACAGGCGACGTGATAAACAAGTCATCAAGGAGGCTTGTTCTGGGGAAAGTTCTGAAATCAGGGGACGCGCACCTCAAAGCTGGCCTGCTCAGGGCACAAGGTTTGGTGCTGATGCAACACTGCCTTGCATAGGTTGAGAGCTGCTGGGGAAGCTGATTATCCCTCCTCACTTCCTGCCTGCAGGCTCCAGCGGGCAGAGAGAGCCTCCAGGCATGGATATGCGGGAGCTGTGGCTGGAACAGCGGGACAAGGGCAGGGAGTCAGCAGCCTCTGCTACACGTGCAGCCTCTATCCTCAGTCCCATCACACCTGCATCTTTCTTTTGCTCAGTGCCCATCACATTGTATGTAGTTACCTATTTCCTTGTTTCTTTCTTAACATCTAGGACAAAGAGTCGGACACGACTGAGCGACTGAACTGAACTGACTGAGGACCTACACTATGAGCTCCCTTAAGGCAGAGGCTGTTGCCTGATCTCTGAACCTCATTGTAGGGTGTGGTCTCTAGTACCCAGAAGATGAAGAATGCATGACTCTGACCCTCAAGAACTCCAGGGTGGGAATGCTCTTATCCCCGTTTTACAACTGAAGAAGCCCAGGCTCTGAGGGCTGTCTCCTGCACTAGATTATGTAGGTAACCAGTAGTGGACTCAGACCTCCCAGTTCCAAAATCAGATTCTTCTCCTCTAATTACAGCTATCTAGACATTTTCATCTCCATTCCTTACCCCATCTGCACACACTGTTGACTTCCATCTGTACATACTTGATACCTTTTTTTGAAAGTAGGCACGGCTTTCTTAACAGAAGAGAAGCTATTTTTGACCTAAGCCGTTTTGTGATGTAAGCCTGGCCACAAGGCTTGTGCTGGAATGGGTCTCAGTAATTAATGATCTGAAGGGAACAACAGAATGCAGGAACTAACCATTGTCACCGGGCCAGAGAAGTAACAATAGCAAAGATAAAGTATCAGTTGTGAAGACTCTCAGTCTGTCTCAGTAGTAAAGATCAGCCAGAATCGCTCAACCACCAGATCAACTGGAACCTAAGAGATGCTGATGTTGACTTTTTCTGACCCTCAAGAGTCCGGTCAACTAAAGCTCTGACTGTCAACCGCCCAAGCCCCTTTGCGAACATGCAGATACCCTTAGCTTAAAACTCCCCCGATGATTCAACTGTTTGGAGCTGCTGAATCGGGGGAGATTTAAAGTCCCCTGTATTTTAAGTTCCCCTGTATTGTCCTTACTCGCTGCAAGTAGTAAACCATTCCTTAGGCTATGCTTGGGCTCGGCTGTGTCTTTTAGCTCGACACCCAACAAGAAGTGAACCCAGTTTTGGGGTAACAAGAGTATTCTTTCAAAAAATTTTTAAAGTATTTATTTATGGCTGGCTGCTCTGGGTCTTCGTTGCTGCACACGGGGTTTCTCTAGTTGGAGAGAGTGGAGGCTGCTCTCTGGTTGCAGAGCTCGAGCTCTAGGCACACGGGCTTAGTTGCCCCGTGGCATGTGGCATCTGGAGCAGGAGTCTAAGCCGTGTCCCCTGCACTGCAGGGAGGACTCTTAACCACTGGATCACCAGGGAAGCCCAATGAGAGTATTCTTTGTTTTTCTTTTCTTTCTTGTTTTTTTTCTGGAAATTTTATTATGTGTTGTAAAACAATGACAATAAATATTTTATAAGATAATCAACATATTAATAAATCATCTCGTGACTCCTAAATTTTCCTATGTGAACCCATGTATCTTTTTTTCAGGGGGGGAGGCCTGAGGTTTTATACTTTTTTGAACTTTTTCTTCTGTATTGGGGTATAGATCAGATCAGATCAGTCGCTCAGTCGTGTCTGATTCTTTGCGACCCCATGAATCGCAGCACGCCAGGCCTCCCTGTCCATCACCACCTCCCGGAGTTCACTCAGACTCACATCCTTCGAGTCAGTATTGTGATAGTTTCAGGTAAGCAGTGAAGGGACTAAGCCATATATGTATATGTATGGCCATCAAGAATATTCTGATAGATACTTACAAGTTGCAAACTTGGCTGGGATCTATGGAGTTGTCCATCCTGAGGCTGTGCAGAATGGCCCTTGATGGACTTCACAATCTACAGGAAAGGGTGGTGCCTTCAGTTGTGGCTCCCTCAAGCCCACCGAGAACTATCACCAGAGTCATACCCACCCTGTGTCTCCTGAAGGGGTTACTGGTTTCAGCGACTCTTAGCAGGCTCAGCTGTGCCTGTCCCCTTGGCTGTTTTCCTCGAAGGGCTTCTGAGGCTTGCTTCTGAGCTTAGGCCCTGTGCCTGGTCCTACCACTGTGTCCATCCCTCTGCTGTCCTGCTGTTGCCAAGTTCAAGACTGCTCTGCTCACTGCACGACAAGCCAGGTAAGTCAGGAGACAAGGTGTTGAGGCGAAGAATGATGACTTTATCTGGAAAGTCGGCAGACTGAAAAGATGGCAGACTAATGTCTCAAAATAACCATCTTATCAGGGTCTGGATGCCAGTTTCTTTTATAGAACGAAAGTGGTGAGGAAGTCTATTAGTCTTTCAAGTTTCTCCTTGCAAGACTTAACTCCATAACTCTGCCCTGGGTTGGGGGTGGGAGTGTTTCTTCTTTCTTGAAGCCATTCCCAGGTGGACAGGGTCTGGATGTTTCCCTGAACAGAGGCACTTTGGTTTAACATTCAGGCAGAGGGTCAGGGTTCCCCCAGGCAGGCCATTCTGTATAGACAGTATCCTTTTAGTGAATACAAGCAACAGGAAGCAAGCATTAAAGTAAAAGGAACAGATCCAACATGGGGTCAGCTTTTGTTCTTCCCTGGAACCCTGCCACACTGGGCTTCTGCGAATTCCTCAACCAGTGTCTCAATGTCCCCACCCAGGGCCTTTGCACAGGCTGTTCCCTCTGGAATGCAACCCTCTTAAAAGTGAAAGTGTTCGCTGCTCAGTGGAGTCTGACTCTTTGCGACCCCATGGACTGTAGCCTGCCAGGTGCCTCTGTCCATGAAATTCTCCAGGCAAGATTACCAGAGTGGATTGTATTTCATTTCCTTCTCCAGGGGATCTTCCTGACCCAGGGATCAAACCCTGGTCTCCCGCATTGCAGGCAGTTTCTGTCCTGTTGCTTCTGCCTAATTCCTTCCCCTCTTCCTTGTCTTCCTCTCCCTCCTCCCCCTCACTCATCAGCTCAGGTGTCTTCCTGAGGGAAGAACTCTTGCTCAGCCTCCCTGTCTCCCCCACCCCAAACACCCAAATGAGCTCCCGTACCCCTACCTGGAAATATTAATATATTACTTGCCTCTTAGCCATTATTCCAGGGTAAAAGCAGACACTCTTGGGCTTCCTTAGTGGTTTAGCGGTAAAGAGTCCGCTTTACACAGATTCCGTCTCTGGTCTGGGATGATCTCATGGGCTGTGGAGCAACTAAGCCCAGGCACCACAAATACTGAAGCCTGCGTGCCTAGAGCCCAGGCTCTGCAAGAGAAGCCACAGCAATGAGAGGCCTGAGCACCACAACTAGAGAGCAGTCCCCGCTCACTGAGACTAGAGAAAAACCCCGCGCAGCAACAAAGACCCTGCACAGCCATAAATAATTTTTTTTCTAAAATGGACCCGATTTATTGGCATCATTTGTGGGCAGGACAACTTCCTCTTTTAGGGTCTAAATTCCCTGAGAAGAAGGAACAGTGTCTGGGTTTCGCTCAGCACTTCATCTCCAGCAGAGCTGGTGCTCAGATATTTGAAATGCATGAATGGATTAATGATCAAATTAAAAGCTAATCCTCACCAGATCCTCCCAAGAGAACTATTATTAATCTCATTTTATAGATAAGGAGACAGAAACTCAGAAGGCTTGGGTTTGTCCAAGTCCAAATAGCTTTTCAGCATGACTGCTCAGCATTTGGATTGACAGCTGCCTGGTTTCAACACCTTGGGGACCTTGGGGAAGGAGGCTCGGTGGAGTCATCTAGGGAAATATGAGTTCTACCTGTTTATTTTCTTTGTCGATGCTCCTGAAATGATCCTATCTCTGTGTTGATGAGAAACTGAGATACAAGCAGCACTAGACAGGAGAAATGGAGACCGTGACAAACTGATGCTCAGCCTTGGACTGTCATGGGAATGAATGAAGTAGGGTGCCAGGCGTTTATGCTAACAGTTCTCCCAAGAGACCTGAAGAGCAACTCAATGCAGAGTGATTTCCTTGCACAAAAATTGGTGAAAGTTTGGAGACTTCCCTGGAGGTCCAGTGGTTAAGCTTTTGCCTTCAAGTACAGGAGGTGCTGGTCCCTGCATCCACCACCCATCACCTCTGGTGGATCAGCTGCCGCCTTCCCAGGCCCATTCTGACTGGAAACTAAAATGAACTAAACAGCCCCAGCCCTTCACTATTCCGCTCAGGTTTATCTCCACCTCCACCCCTGCCCGAGCTGCGCAGTCCCAACTTGCATACACAAAAACATGCCTGAAGGTAAGGGCTAAAAACCACCTGCCAGAAATGAGACTGTTTCCTTAACGATTCGTTACTTTGTAGACAAGATCTTTGACACTGCTTTGCCCCCAGAGTTTGTATCTGTTTAACTTTGTTTATCCCCAAGGACAGAACACAAAGAGCCCCAGCTTGAGTCTGAAGACTTGTCCCTATTTGTCTGCTTTTTTTTTTTTTTTAAGTACTTATTTAATTGATTTATTTGACTGCACCAGGTCTTATCTGCAGGACGTGGGACCTAGTTCCCTGATCAGGGATCGAACCTGGGCTCTCTGCATCAGGAGCATGGAGTCTTAGCCACTCAACCACCGGATAAGTCCCAACAAAATGCCGCTTTTGACCCGCTTACTATGGGTGTCTCTGCTTTCAGTGCCTCATTCCACTGATCTTCATGGAATAAAAATTACAGAAAGATCAATAGAACTATTGATCAAATAGTTCTAAAGATCAATAGAACTATTTTTAAATTTAAAAAGTTCTAACAGCAAAACTTTTTTTTTGTCTTTTAAGTGATACCTTTTATTTAGTTGAGCTTCCCTCATAGCTCAGTTGGTAAAGAATCCGTCTACAATGCAGGACACCACGGTTAGATTCCCGGGCCAGGAAGATCCACTGGAGAAAGGATAGGCTGGCTACCCACTGTAGTATTCTTGGGCTTCCCTTGTGGCTCAGCTGGTAAAGAATCTGCCTGCAATGTGGGAGACCTGGGTTCTATCGCTGGGTTGGGA
This sequence comes from Bos javanicus, assembly GCF_032452875.1. Taxonomy (NCBI): domain Eukaryota; kingdom Metazoa; phylum Chordata; class Mammalia; order Artiodactyla; family Bovidae; genus Bos; species Bos javanicus. Next base: position 6,940,112 of record NC_083881.1, read on the forward strand.
AGACCCCTTGGAGAAGGGAAAGGCTACCTGCCAGGGGCGGAGCTCGCTACCCACTCCAGTATTCTGGCCTGGAGAATTCCATGGACTGTAAAGTTCATGGGGTCGCAAAGAGTCGGACATGACTGAGTGACTTTCACTGATAGTTAATTATTTTTTATTTTGTGGCCTTACTCCCCAGCATATGGGATCTTAGTTCCTTGACCAAGGGTCAAACCCAAGAGCCCTGCATTAGAAGAACAGAGCCTTAACCTCTGAACCATCAGGGAAGTCCCACAAGTATTGTCTTACAGGGGTACTCTTTGTGGGTACAACAGCTTGTGTTGGACGTTTCAAGGGACCTGGAGGCCAGCGAGGGCCAATCCAGCTCTAGGAGCGGTGGCAACGCCATCACTCTTAAATAATCACTTGAGTCCACCTGCAGCAAATTTCGTAGAACAAAGACGTCTACTCTGTTGAAATCGAGTTCAGATGGCAGACAGGGCAGCCTTGTCCTGCCCTGAAATGTTCATACGCAGTCCTTAAAACTTCTGATGTGTGAACGTGTCTGCTTTTGCACAAGAACAGCGGTCATGAGGGTCATATATAACTCGTGAGAAAGGACCCATTAGTGCTGGAAAAAACATATAAGCAAAGGCACCTGCAGTAGGTGGCCAGGGTGTGGTCATTTTAAATTCTCAACCCACACCCCTCTTCTCTCCCTACCTGACCGGTTCCCATTTATTATGATTACTTTAAATTTGCTTGGCTATGCCACATGGCATGTGGATCCTGGTTCCCCCACCAGGGATTGAAACCACGCCCCTTGCATTGCAAGTGGAGTCTTTACCACTGGATTGCTAGGGAAGTCCTCTGTTCCCACTTTAATAACTGGGGCTCTGTGGGCATGGTCTTCTCTCAGCCCCATGACCCTGTTAATGAGCTTCAGTTCTAACATCTGGGGTCAACAGAGCCCTGGTCCTGGCTCCTCGGTCTGTGTCTCAACTGCCTGAGACTCCAACTTCCAACTAAAACTGGAGGCTGGACCTTATCCATCTCTGCCCACCGCCTTGGAGCCAGTGCCCCACCTCCTGAATGGTTATAAAGTGCATGAATCAGGGACAGACTTAGAGTTGGCACTCAATATCATTTGCCATTTTTTTACTTTTTAAAAATTCTGACTCATGTTCTATTTTGCATGACCCTGAAACCAGTGAAAAACATGTTTCACCCTCTTGGGATCATGAGGTCAGCTTTAACGGTAATGGCATGACATGTCATAGTCATTCATATGCATTTAATCTCTATTTCAGGCCTCATGAGGGGTTTATTGATCTTATTTTAGAGCAAATGAACAAAGCCCCACACTCTCAGGTTGCTGTGATCCCTCAGTATTTCATGTGCAGATTAGGGCACCAGAAGAAACCCCTTAATAAGTAAAAAGATAATAAAATATGAAAAACACACAAACACAAAAAAGTCAATGAGAACTCCTGTGATAATGGTTACACTAAATAGTCAAGCGTTGTTAAAGATCACAACTTTGGGACTTGCCTGGTGGCCGAGTGGTTAAGATTTTCCCTTCCAATGCAGCGGGGTACAAGTTTGATCGCTGGCTGGGGAGCTAAGATTCCACATGCCTTGGGCCCAGAAAATCAAAAACACAAAGCAGAAGCAATATTGTAAAAATTCAAAAAGACTTTAAAAATGGTCCATATCAGGGCTTCCCTGCTGGCTCAGGGGTAAAGAATCTGCCTGCCAATGCAGGAGATGTGGGTTTGATCCCTGGGTTAGGGAGATCCCACATACTGCAGAGCAACTAAGCCTTTGTGACCCAACTATTGAGCTGGTGTTCTAGAGCCTGGGAGCCACAATTGCTGAAGCCCACCTGTGCCCTAAAGCCCTTGCTCTGCCAGAGAAGCCCGAGGACCACGACTAGAGAGGAGCCCCCAGTCGCCTCAGCTGGAGAAAAGCCTGTGCTCACAGTGAAGACCCTGCACAGCCAAAAACAAACAAATAAATAAATAAAAACGTGATATATTAAATAAATGGCCCACATAAAAAAAATTCTTTTCAAAAATGAAAAAAGATCACAATATTTGCTTTATTTTGAATTTTAGTAACTTAAGTATTTTAGTAAATTAAGTGTTTTAGTCTTCCCTGTAGTCCGAACAGTAAAGAATCTACCTGCAATGCAGGAGACCAGTGTTCGATCCCTGGGTTGGGAAGATACTCTGGAGAAGGAAATGGAAACCAACCCCAGTATTCTTGCCTGGAGAATCCGAGGGACAGAGGAGCCTGGGGGCTACAGGCCATCGGGTCGCAAAGAGTCAGACAGGACTGAGCGACTAACACTACTATTACCTATTTACTGGATTGGACATAGGATCAGCTACACCCTCTGTCCATTCAGTGCTCATCTCAAAGCTGCTTCTCCCTCTGCTTATGCTCTTGGGAGAAAGCATAGGTTTTTTTGGTTGTCCCTCCGGCAAGGGGTCTCAGAAACACTTTAAGGCTCGGATAAAGGCCGGGGAGCCTTTCCCTAGGAAAAGGAATGCCCCTACTGATGGAATCTTGTGTATAATTTCAGGATGTTCATGTCCCTGAAGCATGGACAAAGACTGCTCTGAAATCTTTCTAGCACCAACATTGGAAGATGACAAAGAAGTTGATATATGGAGAAGCACAAATTGGAGAGCCGACCCTCATAAATCATAGAAGAGGAACAGGTGACAAGCACGCATGTACCACGTGGCTTCACTTCTACCAGCCCGTGCCAGCACGGGACAAGCGGCCGGTGTGGCTCACCCGCCCCCTGGCGAGCTGCTGACACAGTGGGAAGGACAAGGCTACAGCCAGGGAGGCAGGAGCAGGCTGAGCTGATCTGATAAGAGGATTAAGTTTCGGCACCCCTCCCACCAGCCCTAATGCCCTCAGACTAAGCAGCTGCCCCAGCTCGGCTCTTTCTTGGATGGAAAATGTCTCTCTGCTGGGGCAGTTGCTGCGTGCCCACTTCCAGAGCCACCAGCCATTCCCGAACACACGGTGTTCTGTACACTTTTGCCCAGGCTGTGCTCTCTGTGGGCGATGCCCCGCCCTCCCGTCAAGTACAGGCTTGCTCTTCGAGGCCGGCTCAGGTTTCACCTCTGAGCAGTTGCCCTGGTTCCAGCTATGGGCTCAGCAGCTCTGTCCTGAACTCTCCTGGCCCCACGCCCACCCCGCTCTCCCTGCGCTCACTACCCCGTCCATGTGCAACTCCTCCTGCAGTTATTCTTTCATATGATTATCTTCCTGATCAATAGGATGAGTATCTTGAGGACCAGGACCAGCTTCCTACACAGCCACTGGCACTGAACAGTTACTTATAAACATGTCTGGCTGGGACTTCCCTGGTGCTCCAGGGGTTAGGACTCTGAGCTTCCAGTCCCGAGTGCCGGGGTTCGATCCCTCATTGAGGAGCTGAGATCCTGCAAGCCTGGCTGTGTGGCCAAAAAAAATTCTTAAAAGTTTCTGGGATACTACCACTGATAAATAAATGGCCAACTTATGAAAAGAAAGTGACCAGGGGCTTCCCTGGTGACTCAGTAGTAAAGAATTCGCCTGCAAATGCAGGAGACCTGCATTTGACCCCTGATCTGGGAAGATCCCACATGGCACGGAGCAACTAAACCTGTGTGCCACAATAAGAGAAGCCCCTGCAATGAGAAGCTTGCACACCACAGCTAGAGGGTAGCCCCTCTTCTCTACAACCAGAGAAAAAGCCTGGGCAGCAACAAAGACCCAGAACAGCCAAAAATAAAACTATGTATACAAAAAGAAAACAACCAACATGATACAGGGTACATGCAGGAGACAGACACCCTGGAGAAGCATCAAGTTCATGAAAGTTTCTTTCCTAAAAGTAAAGACTACTAATCACAAAGGTGTATAAGAGCAGCCTGAAGCAGAAGGAGCCGAGTGATACATGAGCAGCTCAAAGCGGACACAGGCAGTGCAGCTGGCAGGCCAGAGGCTCAGAGCCTGGAGCCTGGACCCTTCCAGCATCTTTTCAGAAACCCTAAAGGGCCTCCTGGAGTAAGAAGGCCTTCTCCACGCTCTGCACCCTGTGAAAATTTTTGTGCAGGGATCTCGTTTTCCTAGTGCCTCTCACAGACCTTCTGTGTATCAGGCCTACAAGCTTTTGTTTTCTTTTAATTAAATCCCTGGGCCTTAACACTGAACTGAAAGGGTCTGGGAGGAGCGGTGTGGTAGGAGGACGAAGCTGGTCCAGCACATGAGCAGACCTGAACAGACGGGAAGGGACGCTCCATCAGCAGGAAACGGTCCTCAGAACAAGTCACATCAGAAACGGGTGATGCAAAGATGAACCGCCAGTGATGAGACACACACGGAAACAGAGGGATCTGATGGGGGAACTTCAGAGGGACAATCAAGAGCCGGAGCGCCAGGCTTCCCTGGTGGTCCAGTGGATGAGAATCTGTCTACCAATGCAGGAGACATGGGTTCTATCCCTGGTCCTGGAAGATTCCACATGCCTCAGAGCAACTAAGCCCATGCACCTCAACCACTGAGCCTGGGAGTCTCAACTGCTGAAGCCGCTGCAGTAAGAAGCCTGCGCACCACAACTAGAGCGTCATCGCTGCTCACCGCAACTGGAGAAAATCCCTTGCAGCAAAGAAGACCCAGTGCAGCCACAAACAAATAAGAGAGACGTAGCCCCACCTCTCCCTCTGAGCAATCCCCTCCGGCACTTCCGACACTGCCCTCTGCATCCTCAGTTCCCCTGGTCACTGGGCTAGTCCAGAGTCTGCACATATATTTACCTACAGAGCACTCTCTTAGAGTGCATCGTATACAGTTAAGCCCAACAGGTCCAGCAGATAAAGGAGAAGCGGCAGTGAGGGGCGCAGAGCCCTATCCCCCGCCCCAACTTTGTCTCCTCCTCAGACCTGATAGTGGCAGCCCACCAGGCGCCCCCGTCCCTGGGATTCTCCAGGCAAGACTACTGGAGTGGGTTGCCATTGCCTTCTCCTGTCCTAGTAGAGGGAGCCCCAAAGGAGAAGCTGTGCCTCTTCCATGGGATTGATTGTTGCTGGAGTCTGGCAGACCTAGGAATGCAGCAGGCTCTGTGTTCACAGACCAGGTTTTCCCAGGGAAGCCAGAAATCCAGATTTTTCCATGAATTCACCAAAGTTTTTTTTTTTTTTAAATTAATAGACTATTTTCTAGAGCAGCTTTAGATTACAAAAAAAAAAAAAAAGCATGGAAAGTACAGGGAGTTCGCATATACTCTCTACCTGACACTCACTCCAGTTTCTTGACTTATTAACATCTTGCATTGGTGTGGTACATTGGTTGCAACTGATGAATCAATATTGATGCATTAAGTGTTAGACATTCTATGAATCTAAAAACTTTTGTATTTATTTATTTTTGGATGCACTGAGTCTTCATTGATTTTTTTTTTTTTTTTGGCATGGACTTTCTCAGGTTTTCTTTAGTTTCAGCAAGCAGGGACTACTCTAGTTGTGGTGTCTGGACTTCTCATTGTGGTGGCTTCTCTTGCTGCAGAGCGTGGACTCAGTAGTTGTGGGACACGGCCCCAGTTGCCCCGTGGTATGTGGGATCTTCCCGGACCAGGGATAGAAGCCGACTCCCCTGCTTTGGCAGGCAGATTCTTATCCACTGCACCACAAGGGAAGTCCCAATTCTATGGGTTTTGACAAACGTACAGTGACATGTATCTGCCCACGCAGCATCAGACAGAATTTCTTCACCGCCCTCAAGCAGTGTTGGAGGCAGGGGATCGGGGAGACGGGGCGAGTCATCTCAGAAGTGGAAGCCATGAGATAGAAATGGCTCCTGAAGGAAGGACGGCTTCCAGTTGCCAGTTTGGTTTCTGGTTTCAGGTTCAAGCTCGCTCAGCTTGGGAGGAGCCCCTCCAAGGTCAGCGTGCCTGCCTCCTCCAATATCCACCTTGTTCTCATGCCTTCCTCTTTCTCCCTCACTCCCACGCACTCTGCTTGCTTCGAGAGAGAAAGCACGGTGAAAATGCCAGGGGAGATCTGGTCTATGTACTCCCTCCCGGCTGTGACTGTGGCCAGGGTTTGCCCAGAAGCAGCCAGCATAGCCATCCCCTAATAGGCCTGGCTGCCCACAGTCAAAACCAGTGATAACGGGATAATATTTCTTAACATAGGGCTTACAGTTTATTTTTATGCTCATACAATGCTCGTATAAGGAGAACCATGTTTGCATTTAAACCCGAGGAGCAGTTGAAGAACAGGGGGTCAGAAATCAGACAGTCCAGGGCTCAGATGACATTTCTGGTGCCTCTAACTAGCTAAATAAAAACCCTCTCTGGGCCCCAGTGTTCTCCACTACAAAAATGAGCCCAATAATTCCTTCTCTGAGAGTTATTAGGAAGATTGAATATTATAGGTGGCTTGCACACAGAAGTGTTCAATCCTTGTCTGCTCTTTACTGGGAGCTGGAGACCTGGATTTCAGTTCCAGCTTTGTTATCATCCAACTTTGTGACCAGGGATTAGTCATAAATCAGACATACAAGCCAACAGTTGCCCTGCTCCTATTTATTTTTAAACTTTTTATTGAAAACCTTTTTTTTTTTTTAAATTAAAAATTGAAGTACAGTTGCTGTATATTATGAATCACAGGTATACAATATAGTGAGTCACTATAAGTCAGTATAAGCTTTTTAAAGCTTATACTCAATTTATAGTTAATTGTGAAATATTGGCTATATTCCCTGTGTTGTACAATATATCCTTGTGTGTGCTCAGTTGGTCAGTTGTGTCCAATTCTTTGCGATCCCATGGACAGAAGCCCACGATGCTCCTCTGTCCATGGAATTTTCCAAGCAAGAATTCTAGAGTGGGTTGCCATTTCCTCCTCCAGGATATCTTCCCGACAGAAGGATTGAACCTGTGTCTCTAGTGTCTCCTGCATTCACAGGCACTTTCTTTACCACTGTGCCACATGGGAATCCTTGTAGCTCAGTTTATACCTAATAGTTTGTATCTCTTACTTCCCTACTTCTATTTTGCCCTTCTCTCTCCCCAGTGGTAACCACTAGTTTCTTCTCTATTTCTGTGAGTTTGCTTATTTGTTATATTCACTAGTTTGTTGCATTTTTTAGATTCCACATGTAAGTGATATCATAAAGTATTTGTCTTTCTCTGACATATTTCACTTAGCATAATGCCCTCCAACTCAATCTATGTTGCTGCAAATGGCAAAACTTCATTTCTTTTTATGACTGAGTAGTATTCCATTGTGTGTATTTGTGTGTGTGTATACATATATACATATATATATGTGTGTGTGTGTATTTATATACACGCACAGATATATAAGTTCAGTTCAGTCACTCAGTCGTGTCTGACTCTTTGCAATCCCATGGACTGCAGCACTCCAGGCTTCCCTATCCATCACTAACTCCCAGAGCTTGCTCAAACTCATGTCCATTGAGTTGGTGATGCCATCCAACTATCTCATCCTCTGTCATCCCCCTTTCCTCCTGTCTTCAATCTTTTCAAGCATCAGGGTCTTTTCTAATGAGTCAGTTCTTCACATCAGGCGGCTAAAGTATTGGAGTTTCAGCTCAGTATCAGTCCTTCCAATGAAAATATATATGTATGTATGTATGTGTGTATATATATATATATATATACTCTTTACCATCTGAGCCATCAGGGATAGTTAAATACACATATACCACATCTTTATCCATTCATCTGTTGGTGGACACTTAGGTTGCTTCCATATCTTGGGTATTGTAAATAATGCTGCTATAACAATTGTGATGCATGCATCTTTTCTAGTCAGGGAGAAATCTTTTTTTTTTTAATTGAAAATATTTTTATGTACACGCAGAGAGTACACATCAGGGAGTTCCCTGGTGGTCTAGTGGTTGGGATTCAGCACTTTCACTGCCATGGGCCAGGTTTAATCCCTGGTTGGGGAACTGAGATCCCACGAGCCTCCCCAGCATAGCCAAAAATAAAGAAAGTACATGAACATTGCGCATAACTCTGCACATTGATGAATTTTGAAAAGCTGAAGACTCTACGTACTCAGAGCCCAGATGGGAAAAAGCATCCTGAGAGCCGCCTCATCCCCCCGTCCATAGGCTCTACCTGTAAGGGCACAGCTACCATCCTGACCTCCAACACCCTCCACGGTAGCTCTGCCTGTGCTTGGACCTCATAAAACTGGCATCACAAAGAACATGCTCTTGGGTCTGACCTATCTTGCCCAATACGATGTTTGTGAGATTCATCCATATTGTTGGATATGGCTGTGAATTGTCCATTTTTACTACTGTTTTGTAACATTGGCATTCTAGGGCTGGCGGCCCAAATTCAGCCTTCCATCTGGTTTCATAAAGTTTTTTTTTTTAAAGCACAGCCATGCCTGTACATGTCTAGGGCTGCCTTCTACACTGTACTACAGCGACAAGAGCTGAGAAGACCATATGGTCCACAAAGCTGGAGATGCTATCTGCCTCTTTACAAAAAGGTTTTTGACTTCTATATAGTATTCCATCATGTGAATATACTGAAATTCATTTGCTCATTTTACTGTTAATGGGCAGTTTTGTAGTTTCCAAGTTGGGGCTCTTAAGAGTGATGTGCAAAGAACTTGTATGTCTTTTGGTGAAACAAGCAGGTGCATTTCTATTGTGTCTGTTCCTGGGGGTGAATGTGTTAGATTACAGGGCAGATGTAAGTTTATCCTTGTCAAAAGCCATCAACCAGTTTTCCAAAGTGGTTGTGCCATGACTTGTCCCACGAGCAGTATTTGAGAGCTCCAGCTGCTGCTCCATGTCCTGTCCCACTGGTATTCTCTGTCTTTAGCATTTTCCCCGCCCCTGTTTTGATTCTTCTCTTTATAAGTTATTTCTCAGTTTCATGGCTGGGCATTTACAGGGTTAAGAGCATTCACCACGTCTAGTGGCGACTGTTTCATCTTTGGACACTTTATTCTCTTTCTCCTTACTTTCTTGTTTTTGGCCATGCCATGCAGCATGCAGGATCTTAGTTCCCCGACCAGAAATTGAACCCATACAACCACTGAATCACCAGGGAAGTCCCTACCCTTTGTTTTCTTAAGAAGCTCTTCTTCATAGAGTCTCCTTTTGGATATTAAAAATCAACACTCATGTCCCCACTGAATGTAGTCTTCTCCAGAGAGGAACACTAAACATCTCCAGCTTCTTAAAAGTGGCATGTAACACATGGTTTGCATGCTTTCACAATCCTGGTTGCCTGGTGAACAATAGGCTTAGCATCTCTGGGCCTCAGTTTACCCATCTGAAAATAAGGAGGTTTGATGTAAAGATCTTTAAAGTCATTTTAATCCCAACATTCTGTGTTAAGTTGGGAGCCCTCACAGAGATGCCTGCATGCATATCTGAACACGGAACTCCCGTCCCCAGATATTCCTGTTAATGTTTATCTGCTGACAGTAGAAAGTGGAGACATTTATTCATTCCATTTCTCTTCCTTCCGACAAATAGACGATAGTTTCTGAGAGCCAAGGATGTCCCAGGTGAGGCAGAAGGTGCTCAGGAAAGTAAGACTGATCTAGGTTTCTCCTGGTAGACACACAGCTTCAGCAGGAGGGCGAGGTGGACCGCGGACCTGGGGGACCCAGTATGGTCCACGGAATGCATTTTAAGACAGTAAGATGGTGGATTCATTTTGATATATGGCAAAACCAATACAATATTGTAAAGTTAAAAAAAAAAAAAAAGACAGTAAGAGTCCTGGGAAATGTCGGCTCTGATGAACGTCACTCGAGGCTGGAAGGTGACTGGGGGGAGGGAGGTGCTGATGGTTATCTGAGTCTGCTCCCTGGAGGAGGTGGCCTGAGGCACTGCTCCCTCTAGAGACCAGGGAATGCTGGTTTCACCCTCACTCTTCTCAGGATTCATTTTGTTTGCAGCAAATGACTCCCAGGCCAGACTGCTCTTGGCTTCCTCCCTGACATCAGGGTCAGTGGTGTGTAAGGACCAAAGAACCAGTCAGCAAGCCTGGATGGCAGGCCCCTCTGATATTCAAATTTTGCAGAGACCAGCATAATTTAACTGACCCAAACAGTGCCAAAATGTGAAGGCAGGGTGGAAAAAATGAAAATATGAATTAGGCTTTTGAGATATCAAATTCCATAGAGTCTCACAGGATCACTGCTTTGAATTTTTAAAAGAAAACCTAGCTGGTGTGTGTAAATTCATTTAAGGCCCACAATTTAAGCCCATGCAGTGGAGATAATCAGCCTTGTTTTCTGAACGGGAAAACTGAGACACTGTTTTAGAACTTGCCCAGGGCACCAGATTGTAAGGGTGAAGCCTAGTTGTCTTGCTTTACAGACATTGCTCTTTATCACGATCCTTTAACAAGCACAGCGGCAGGGCTTCATGCTTGCAAGGAAACCTTCACTAGCATGTCAGGACTAGAGGCTTGGCAGCTTAGCTAACCGGTGTTGGAGTGGTGAGTTGATGAAATCCCACTTAATCTAACTCTTCCCAGTTTTACTGATGGGCCCATGAATGGCGGTCTCAGGGTCACAGAGCTCAGTAGTGTCAACTATACCATCAATAATAGCGACATAAAAAAAAAAAAAAAAAATCACTCCACCAGGCCAAGGAAGTTCCTGGAGGGAAGCTGGGTGCTGTCACTGGGAGAAGGCGGACCAGGAGAATGAACATTCACCGCAGACTGGGGGTAATTCACCCAAGGCCACACAGGCAACAAAATGGCAGAATCAACCCCGAACTCAAATCCATCTTATGTCGAAACTCAAGGTTAAAAATACATCCCTTGTTTATACCAAATCCTGAATGACCAAATCTTCTCTTCTATTCAGCCAAGCACATGGTCGGCTGGTTCTTTAGAAAATAAATTACTGGGTACCCTTCTTTAAAAAGTAATTAATTTGCTTTTCTGGTCTTAGCATGTGGCTTGTGGGATCTTATTTCCCCAACCAGGTATGAAACCCTGGACCCCTGGCATTGGAAGCACAGAGTTCTAACCACTAGACTTCCAGGGAATTCCCCTGAGTACACGTTTATGACTTTTTCCCTGTGGGTTCATGATGGAATGAGTGGTCGTTGTTATTGTTGAGTCCCTTAGTCCTGTCGGAGGACTCTGTGACCCCATGGTCAGAGGAGCCCGACAGGGAAAATCCATGGGATTTTCCACAAAAGAATATTGGAGTGGGTTGTCATTTCCTTCTCCAGGAAGGAGTGGTAGATTATATTAATGGTTCTGTCTCTTCACTCTACCCTAAGGAGACACTCTTTGTACTGGGAATTTCTCTTCTTTTACCAAAAAGGTGAGTACATTTTTCTTCTTGTTGATTCTGAGTTTGGTCATGTAACTTGCACTGGTCAGTGCGCTGGTAGAAGAGACTTGAAAAAGCACTTGACATTTCTACTTGCCCTTTTTGGTTCCTGCCATCCCATGAGCAGGGCATCCCTAGGCTACCTTGCTGTCCCAGAAGGAAGCTGGAAGCCACAGAAAGCAGAGCCGCTGCAGTCCTTAGGTCAGCAGACTTCCCAGCCAACTTGCACACAAAGGTTCTCCCCAGTGTTCATCCCTTGATCCATCCTCCATCCCTCCAACCCTCTCCCTTCCTTCAATAACTGTTTACTGGGCCTCCGGGTTGGGTCTGGCACTCTTGTAGGGTCTGGCTGCTGCTGCTGCTGCTGCTAAGTCTCGTCAGTCATGTCCGACTCTGTGCAACCCCACAGATGGCAGCCCACCAGGCTCCTCTGTCCCTGGGATTCTCCAGGCAAGAACACTGGAGTGGGTTGCCATCGCCTTCTCTAGTCTCTGGCAGCCCTCCTGTTTTACCCTCCTTGCTGCTGGGATCCAAGGCCACTCCTCCCTTTTTAAAATTTAATTTTTTTTACATTGCCCAGTTACTACCCCTTGTGGTTGCTTTATAGAATATTTATTGCAGTTATAAATCTATTAACTTTTCCTCGGTAAACTATTTAAACACAGCTGATAAATTTAAAATTTTTTGAATCAAATTTCCTTAAACATTTATCCACTGAGTCAAATTGCCCTGTTTCACTATGAGTCTAACATAACTTCTGAATGTTTCAACCACCTTAACAACACAAAAGTTTTTACTGTACCAATACTTAAACTTATTTGTAAAAATCAGAACTATTGATTGGACCAATGTGTTAGCTTACAGAAGATACATTTTGTAGTTCTCCAGGACTGCAAGATCAGATACAAGATAGAAAGATTATCTCCTTCCAAGGAACATGGAAATCACAGCCTCTGGGTCAATGATTGATGGATTCTTAGTGGGAACATTGAATCCTTCCAGGTGACTCACATAGCAGCAGGTATTTGCCGGTTGGGATGCCCTCCGACCAGGTTCAACGGCTAAGTCAACAGGACTCACAAGTAAGTTCTTGCAATCTCCATCAACAGGACTCACAAGTAAGTTCTTGCAATCTCCATGTCCATTGAATTTTGAGTACATGATGTTTTGCCTCAGTTTACAATTAACTTGATTATGCCTCATTAGCATTCATTATAATCAGCAGGACCATAGCGCAGCTTAATCCATCAACCATTCTGCAAGGACATCTGGCTAATTCATTAACTCACAGCACCAATTATGAACACTCCTTCTACCTGGTTATTTTGGAGGCTGCTGGTCTTGACCTGCCCTTCCTGGTTTTGGTATAGTTCTTACTCTTTCTGGAAATCTTTGACTTATAGTAAAGTTATCTGTTCTTTTCAACTTACATAGATACACTGTTTCCCAAACAGATATACTGAACTTCAAGTAAGAAACAAGAGTCCCATATATGCCAAACTTACCTACTTACTAAAATGCTGTTTCTATACTTTCTTTGAGTTATAACTAGCTTTGCCATTACATATAATATTAACTTTTCCTTTTTGATCGCTAAGGACTCATGGCTTTTCACAGACTCAACTTGTTCTTGTAAATCAGCAACTGTAGACCTAGTTACTCTTTGTTGTATCTAAGTTGTTACAACCTGACCTGGGGACCCTCTTTCCTCTTCACCTGATTCCTTTGTCCTTTCAGCAATAGCTCAGCACTTTTGGCAGCAGCCCGGTTTTCTGGCAATAGTAAGATGTCTCAGGCCATGGCAATTTCTTTTTGCTCCCAGACGTGAACTTGGGTTCTCTGAAGGAGCCCTGGCTACTGCTAACGAAAAACGCTATTAAGATCACTCCGTGTGTGCTGAGGTACATGACGTGTGTGCTGGTGATGAGACGGCACCCTATGGCCGCTGAAAAGAACGAACGAGAAAAGACGTTGCTTCCTAAGGTCATAATTATGTTCTCAAATTGCTCAAATCATTTGAATATTACAACATCTTTTTTATATACAATTTTAAATGGATTCTTCCCTACAACGTGTCTATTCAGATTTTTAACACTTCACTCAGACTGTGATTACCTCAATCTCTGATTTTTAGCACTGTGCCTCCAGGTCCATTATTTTGTGGCCCCTCTTACGTATCGTTTATCAAAATTTGCATTCAAGAAAACATAAAATTATGTATACAAATTATTCTGGCTTCATGTAAATGCATGTTTGCCATATAGCTATTAGATATAATTATAAAACTATTGACACAAATGTATTCAATTATGTTAATTTATTATTGCATAATGAAATGTCATTTCATGTAATACATTTCTGGCACAAATTCACTCCTGTGCCTGTCTTGAGAGTCTGAAGAAGCCACCAGACGGCAAGCTGGGAGGCTCACGCCCTCTAGGAACTGTCGCTGAAGCAGGATGCTATTATTTAGACAATTTAGAGCAATTTATATTTACTTCTATTAATGTGCCTTCACTAATTGAAGGCATTCTGGGACAGTACGCAAATGGAGAGTATGAAGATGTTTGCTGACTGAATACGTGCCAATCACTCAGCAGGGCCATGGGTGGACTCATCTCTCCATTTGCAAATCTGGTCCCGTAGAAAGGGACTGTCTCTTGGTCATTTCTGCATGACTGTGGCCAGTAATGATAGGGGCTTAGTGATTCTTCTTTGAACAGAGAAGAAGGAAAATACCATGAGAATAACAGAGAAAATCATAGCTGTCCAAATCATTAATTCAGGAATATCATTCACAATCCACTATTTTTTTAAAAATTTGACTTTATTAATATTCTGAGGCAACTGGGTTTGAGACAAATTTTAAATTGCTTCATTTCCAAAATTCATTTTGGTCACAACATCCAGGAGTAACCCGTCGGTTAATCAATAACATTTAAATACTGTTGTTAGAAAGGCAACCCAGCACAAAACCAATACTGTCAGCAATCAGAACAACTCTAATTTCCTGACGGAAATCGATTCACAGCAAAATAGTGGTTATTGCAAATATTTATCCGTCTGAAAGGGAACACTCATCCGTGCAGCTTTTTGAGCAGTTCATTTGCAAATCAAAGACCGTGATGAGTTCCACTCAGCCATCTATCTTGAGACTTGGAAGCACTGTGGGAGGCGGTGGGTGTGTAGCAATAACCCTAGGATTGCCTTGAAGTGGCCCTTTTGGGGATGGGTGGGTAGTGTGGACATATCCCACATGCGATGTGGGGAAAGTACTGGGCATGGAGACCAGGTCTACACCTGGGTTGTCACTGACCTGCTGTATGAGGTCAGAAAGCCACCTAACCTCTCTGCACACTTTTCTCTTCTTGAAAAGAAGGATATTCTTATTTGTCCAATTTAGCCCTCCTATTGTTGTGAAAAGGAAGAGGTGGGGGGAGGGATACCTCTTAAGTTATATTTAATGGACTGGGTAAATTTGGGGTCTTATAATCTTGAGTCTCTATTTCCCAAGAACAGTGTTAAGGAGCAAGACAAGGTTTCCAATAAATCCAAGCATCATCCTCCAGCTCAATGCTCTGTGCTGCTGTTCAGTCGCCGTGTCGCAGCCAATTCTTCGCGACCCCATGGACTGCGGCACGCCAGGGAACTGTCCCTCACCATCTCCCAGAGTTGTGGGATGTTCGTGGGAGTTTTACTAACTATAAAACAAGTGCCAATGAGAACAAATGTGTTCACTGAGTAACACTGCAGTAGGAGCTGGAAACAAAGATAAAAAAATCTGCGTGGCTTCTGTGCTCAAGAAGTTCATAGTCTAGATGCGTTGGGAGGGGGCTGTGTAAACAGATAAATGCAGTGGGCTTGGGATGGTGCAGGCCCGAAGTGTGAGCAGGAGTGTGGGAACAGTCATGAGCTGAAAGAGAATTCCTTAAACTGAGCCGCAAAAGAGGGGAAGTTATTTCAGGAAAAGGCTTACAACAGGCAAAGATTAGTATTTCAGAAGAACCAGAAAAACAAATCAGTATTTCCCAAATTTTTCACTTCAAATTCACTTTCACATTTATCTCTGTTACCACATAAAACCATTTTAAGTCGACTAATTTTAGAAAATGTAAACAAGTTGGATTTAAAAAGAAAACTTTACACGATTACTACCAAAAATTACATTATTTGCTATAAACAGAAGCAAACCTTTAAAATAAAAGCAACAGGAACTCATTAATTTAATAAATCACTGTCAGGCTGTTCCTAGTTTTGGTGGTCAAAGGGGTGACCAGGATGAAATCAGGATAAATTAATGTCAGACAGTTAATAAATCCTATGGAGAAAACAGAGTGACTTAGGAAGGTTCCTTTGGATGGGGTGGCCCGGCAGGGCCCGCTACAGTATGTCATTTGAGCAGATATCTGAAGAAAGTGGTAGACCAAAAAGGAAAAGGAGGTCATTACAACTCAAGCAGATGCTGTGGCTTGCAGAAAGAAGGCTGCGAGCCAGATTCACGGAGAGGGGTAAGTGATGGGGTGGCGGGCTCACAGCCAGCCGACACTTTCTGCAAGATAGTCTAGAGCGTGGAGAGGCAGGCGCTCGGTCGAGGGGGTTCCAGCTGCTGAATTCTATCTATAAGACTAAATCTAAGCTGAAGCTCCAATCCTTTGGCCACCTGATGCGAAGAACTGACTCATTGGAAAAGACCCTGATGCTGGGAAAGACTGAAGGCAGGAGAAGAAGGGGACAAGAGAGGATGAGATGGTTTGGATGGCATCGCCGACTCGATGGACAGGAGTTTGCGTAAACTCCGGGAGTTGGTGATGGACAGGGAGGTCTGACGCGCTGCAGTGCAGAGTCGGACACGACTGAGCGACTGAACTGAACTGATTCCTAGCGGAAAGCATCTGCAAACAGTGCAACCTTGGAAAGAGAGTGAGCGAGGCCGGCTGTGACCGCCCCGACTGACAATTTAGTAAATAAATGAAAGCCAAGAAAAGTCAAGTCGCTGAGAACTGGGACAAGAAGCGGAAACTCTCCTTCTTCGTCCAGCCCGGTGCGGTTCAAGGATGGGGCTGGCAGGCAGACGCCGGCTCCGGGCAGAGCAGGGTAGACTCGCGCTTCTGCAGTCCTCACTCCCGGCCTCCCGTGAGCCCCTTTCCGGGAGAGGCTCAAAACGCGGAGACGGCAAATCCGCGGAACCGGATGGCTAAGCCGGGATATGGAGTCGGCGCACGCGCAGTGGCCCGACCGAGCCCGGCCGCTCTCGCCGCTGGGGGGGAGGGTCATCCGAGCCTGACGTCCGCGACGCCGACGTCAGCGCCCCGGGAAGAGGAGGGCGAAGACTCCATCCGCCATGTTGGATGCCGCAGATTCGCCATAACCGCGCCGGCTCTTTTCTTAAAAAAATAAAAATAAAAAGCGAAGCATCAGTGGGGCGCCCCGCCTTCTCGGTCGGCGCGGGAGGGGGCCCGGAAGAGCCCGACGCTTTTTTTTCCCTCCGCGGCAGGGGCGTTGCCATGGAGACGCGGGCGGCAGGTGAGCCGGGCTGGGGGTTGGGGTGGGGATGGGGTGGGGGTGGGGCGCAGAGCGGCGCGCGGGAAGCCGTTGCGAGCTCGGAGTCGGGAAGGAGCGCGCGGGCCGCTGGGCGGCGGAGGGATCTACGGCCCCGGGCGGAGAGCGGACGTAGCGGCGTCCTTCGACGGCACGTTCGGTCGCTGGCAGTATCCCGCCGCCTCGGGTTTTTATTGAGAAAAAAAGTAACGAGGATGCTAGCGGAAGAACGAGCGAGGGAAGGCAGTGCGCGCGCGCGTGCGCGGAGCCGTTTCCAGGGCAACGGGTGGTGCTGGGGCGCGCGCCAGCGACCGAGCGCAGGCGTGCCGGCGGGCGGGATGTTCGAATCCCCGCGCCGCCGACTCTTTGGCCGCTCTGCCTCCTTCTTGCCTGCCCTCAGTTTCCTCCTCCGTGAATTGGGTAGCTCCTTCAGACCCACGTTCCTTAGGCAGGGTGTGTTGAAGGGACAAGGTTCCACCGAGCTGCTGAAGGAAACTTTCTTTGTGTCTTGAAGAGGGAACCATAAACGCCAGAGATTATTAGCATTCTGGCTGCCGGTAACCCTGTAACATCCTGTGATAAACTGTAATTTATCCTCTACCTGCCGTCTAGCCCTGCGGGCCCCTTGGTCCTCACCCGTTAAAGTTAAGCTGAAATGCCACCTCCTCCAGGCAGCCGTCCGTCTCTGGCTTCCGGGCGGGGGGAGGCAGCCTTTCTGCCCTTGGACGCAAGAGCAGGATGGATCTTCTGAACACCTGGCCCGAGCCCCTTGACGCTGAGCTTGGGGCTCCTTCCTGCGTGATTAACAAGAAGCGTCTGCACTGGGGCACTGACCTCGCGCTTCCTGCCTCTCTGTTTCTACCAACAGTTCTAATTTGTATGTCTTTTACTGACGAGGAACAAAAGTTCAGAGAGGTCAACTTCATACAGTTTGGAAATGGCAGAACTGAGGCTTTAAAAATCAACTTCCTCCAGCTTGGGATGAAATCCAGACTTCGGGGTGCCTGCCCGGCTTGTACTTCTGGCTCCTGGAACCTCAAGTGCCTGGCCTCCAGTGGGTGCTGTAGGGTACCTTTATCGAAGGGAAGAGTGAATATCTGGCTGCACTGACCACCTCCTGCCCCTTCCAGACTGGTTCCCTAGCAGAGCCCAGTGACTTGAGGAATAATTGATATAAGTTTGGTGTCATATGGTGACTCGGACTGGAAAGAATCTGCCTACAGTGCGGGAGACCCGGGTTCGATTCCTGAGTCGGGAAGATCCCCTGGAGAAGGGAATGGCAACCCACTCCAGTATTCTTGCCTGGAAAATCCCATGGATGGAGGAGCCTGGTGGGCTACAGTCCATGGGGTCCCTAATAGTTGGACATGACTAAGCAATTAACACCGAGTGTCATAGGGCATACCATCAACAATGGCCCCTCCAACATCAACTGCTGAGTCTATAACCATTTTGAAGCAGTTATACTGAGTGTCCCCCATACTGAGGGTTGCAGAAGGCATTTGAGCTTATGTATGGTATTTGGTGCCCAGACGCCAGGGGCACGTTTCATGGATTCTTCAGTTGAAGCATCTCTATATGCCAGGCAGGGATGAGTAAAGAGCCCTTGGACCCTTGGTTCTGCCCTCATACTATTGTGTCAGATTCCGACAAGGAGAGCCAGTACAGTAAAGTGTGTGTGTGTGTGTGTGTGTGTGTGTGTGTGTGTGTGTGTGATGATGAAGCAGACCCAGATCCCCAGGAGCTGTGAACTATGCCTGGCATGCTTTCTGACAATAATGATGTTACCGAATCCAAAACCCGTACTGCTTGCCACACGATGGGTCAATAAATCGAGAGATGAATCACTGGGGCAAGGAACAGTGAGTTTATTTGGAAAGCCAGCAGCTGGAGAAGATGATGGACCAGTGTCCCAAAGCACAGTTGTACCTGAGTTAGAATTCAGGCTTCTTTTATAATAAAAGGGGAGAGGGGGAGTGGTTGGTTGGTACAAACTTCTTGGTGTCTGAATCCTTAGTTCTTGTACCTGTGCTCCTAGGTCTGGTTACAATGTTCCTATAAACCTCCAAGACAAACATTATTCTCTGTTCTGCAAGTTTTTATCTGTATGAATGGAAAAGTGTTGTACTTTAAAGGTCAGAGCCTTGAGAAGGGGCCATTCTGTATATTTCAGGCTGTAGGCAAGGGTTTCTTGACTGGTAGCAAAAACAATAGAATACAAAGGTTAAAGTGGAAGAAACAGATCAGATGTGGAGTCAGACTTGATCTTCCCTACTGAACTGTCTTTGTTTGGTGCTTCCCTTCTCCCAAGTATAGATACATGGCATGCACTACCCACTTCTCTTCTGGAGTTTACCTAACAGTTTCTAAAAACAATCCTGGACATTGTTGTAGTTGCCTTGACTTTTCAGCTATAAGTGACACAGATCATGTTTTAGAATATATTGCTGTTAACTTGCCATCTCTAATTCCTGAAGAGAGTCTCCTGTTTCGCTTGGTTGTTGGATTACGGCAGCAGAGTCAGTACAATAAGTGATAAGGTGGAGTCGTGTTTGGCCTCTAAGGTGCAGCTTCTAGGTGGTGAGCCTGCCGTGATGGTCACCACCTTGAACTGGAGATCTGCCTGCTACCACACTGCTCCCTTCTCAGTCCATTTACCTTGTAGAACAATGATTCCTGTGTTACCTTACAATTTACCCAACAACTTGTCAAAGACAGCTATCCTTCAGTAGAATTAAGTGTCTGCCTAAGGCAAGGGCAGTCAGGAATTAGATATATTAAAAAGACTCTCCCGTAATTGCATTTCCTTTTATAGACAGTTTCATGCAGGCTGCTTCTGCAAACCTCCCCTGCGAGAGGAGCCGGTTTAATTATGTAGAAGGGATTTAGCCTGGAGTTAAGTTTTCTTTTTGTTCTCAACTGTTTATCCTGTTAAACTTTCACTGTCTTTGCAGTTTCTCAAGGGCAGGTGTCAACTTTAAGGGCAGGAACAGCCTGGAGGGTGGAATGAACACGTGCTCTGGGGCCTGGGATCTGCTCTCACCAGATTCCTGCAGGAGATGCCCTGGGCCGGTGCCCTGGAGGCTGGTGGTCCTGCTCCTCATCCCTTTCACCCAGACCCAGTCTGTCTGCCCTGCAGCCTAATGCTTTGTCACCTGCTTGCTTCTTGAAAACATTTGTGATTGGAAAAGTGTGACAGATGTTGACTGATTTTTTTTTAAAGAAAAAAAAATCTGAGAGTGAAGCAAATAGTCATATTAAAAACTTATTACAGGTTTGAAGTTACAGTCTTTTTTTTTTTTTAAGTAGAGTCACCTTAAAAAAATTTATTTTCCTTTGTTTGACTGTGTTGGGTCTTAGTTGTGGCATGCGCGATTTTCAACCTTCCCTGTGGCACGTGGGCTCTTAGTTGTGACATGTGAGATCTAGTTCCCTGACCAGAGCTCCGACCTGGGCCTCTGCTGGGAGCACAGCTTATAAGCAGATTATAGCGGCTTCCCCAATAGCTCAGTTGGTAAAGAATCCACCTGCAATGCAGGAGACCCCGGTTTGATTCCTGGGTTGGCAAGATCTGCTGGAGAAGGGATAGGCTACTCACTCCAGTATTCTTGGGCTTCCATTGTGGCTCAGCTGGTAAAGAATCCACCTGTAGTGCGTGAGACCTGGGTTCGAGCCCTGGGATGGGAAGATCCCCTGGAGAAGGGGAAGGCTACCCACTCCAGTATCCTGACCTGGAGAATTCCGTGGACTGGGTCACAAAGAGTTGGACACGACTGAGCGACTTTCACAAGCAGATCATGCTTGGCATATTAATAGAAAAAAAAAATGGGGTTACAGACTTTTCTGCTTCTAAATCATGTAACAAATGGAGCTGCGAATTGCTTAACTCTGGAATCCAGCACCTTTGTGCCCCCGCTGGGTCAGGACCAAGGCAGGATGGAACGGTGGGCACCAGCTTCAGAGGCAGCTGCTGGCCTTGTTGGAGTGTAGGGGGTTGAGGGGGCCAGATCAGTTATGGCATCTGGAGCCAAGGAAAAGGGGGTTTTGGGAGTAGCATTCTGGAAAATGGGGGTCTTGGATGTCCTGGCAACTTGGAAGGGTTGGTAAGTCAGCCCCAGGACTCCCTGTAGGGCCCTGGCTGGCTTCCTTATTTCTGTTGAATGTTTTCTTCCCATCTCTGCCAGCAGGACTCTTCTTCAGGGGCCACCACCACTGCCTTGCCCTGTAGGGTCCACCCTCCCTCCCTCTCTCCTTCCCTCCCTTCTTTCTTCTAAGCGGCTTCCCTGGTTCACCCAGATGTTTGTGTGAAACTTTGTGCGGGGAAGCGAGAATGCAGAGTCAGATGTGACTCACTGACTCCTCTTGAGGGTCTCATGCGGTCCCAGGAGTGGAAAACGGATCCTTTGGGAGATGGTGCCAGACGTCATGATGGAACTAAGCCCCGAGAATTGAGGGTTTGAGGGGTGGGGTGCAGCTCCCCCTAGCCCAGCCACTTAGGCAACCTTGGTCCTTTTGTTGAAAAAATATGTGGGTACATTTCTGAGCCCTTAGGTCTATTCCATTGATCTGTTTATCCTCCATCCGCATCGCACTGTCTGAATTACTGTAGTTTTCTAGTCATTTTTGAGCTTATAAAGAATAAACAGGAGGGCGTTCTTTGGAGGGGCAGAAATGCAGGCAGGAGCGAGACCCGGTAACAGGCACTGTCGTGGTGCAGCGGTGGCCGTGGAATGGGGGTTGGGGCAGGTTTAGAGATGTGAGGCAGAGGAAAGCCCCGTGGGACTAGGCGGATCGGGCTTTATCTTAGAGACCAGCTAGTCTTCGTCTGTGTTTGTTTTTAGGGGAAAGAGCAGTGATGAACCGAACTGGCACGGGGACACGAAACTTCGCAGGCTCCGTACACACGGCCAGGGTCCATCATTTCCAGGAGGGCCACACGGCCACACTTCCCCTCACTGGGCAGGAGTCAGGCTTGCACACACGGCTAGGGTCCATCATTTCCAGGAGGGCCACACGGCCACACTTCCCCTCACTCGGCAGGAGTCAGGCTCGCACACACGGCTAGGGCCCATCATTTCCAGGAGGGCCACACGGCCACACTTCCCGTCACTGGACAGGAGTCAGAGGACCAGTGAAGTTGCGGGTTTGGGGGTCTGGGTTGGCCTGCGGCTGGCCCACCCTGAGCCGCCCCTTCTCCTCCAGCCCTGGATCTTGGGTGTTTCTCTAGGAAGCAGGAGCTGAGCCTTGGTTAACGATCTTCTCAGGGATTCTAAGGTGAACATTCTGGAAATGTTCTAGTCCTTCTGACAAAGGAAATGCAGCATTTCTGTTTACAAATAAATATGTTTGTTAGCCTCATTGATCTCTTTAGGCTTTTTTTTTTTTCTCTTTAAGCTTTTAACTGTGAATTAAGTGATATTGATGGTTTTGGAGTTTATAATCTTTTAGAGGAGACAGAGGTTAAACAAACACACCACCAAATACATGATTACAAATTGGGGAAATTGCTTCAAAGTGGAGGGTGGTGGGGGAGTGGGCAAGAGAAAGTAACGGAGACCTAATTTGTATTGAAGGGGGTTTCAGAAAAGTCTCTCTGAGAAACTGAAGTTAAAGCTAAACCTAGGTTCTGGATTTTTTTTTTTTTTTTTAAAGTTTGGTGATCAGAAAGCAGCCCTCTCCACTTTGCAGAATTTCTTTTATGATTAAAAATTTTTTTTATATTGGACTGTTGATTTACAATATTGTGTTAGTTTTAGGTATACAGCAAAGTGATTTAGTTGTACATGTCTATTCTCTTTTAACTTCTTTTTCCACTTAGGTTATTACAAAATACTGAGCAGAGTTCCCTGTGCTATACAGTAGGTCCTTGTTTGGTTATCTGTTTTAAACATAGGGTGTGTACATGTCAATCCCAAACTCCCAATTTATTCCCTTTTCCCTTTAGTAACCATAAGGCGGTTCTCTAGGTGTATAAGTCTGTTTTGTAAATAAGTTCATGTGTATTCCACCCCCCCACCCCGCCCCCGCCTCGCCTGCATCACTATCATATGATATTTGTCTTTTTCTGTCTGACTTACCTCACTTAGTGTGATCATCTTCAGAATTTCAGGCAGCTCAGAACTAGCTCACGGCCGGAGTTCTCCTTTGCCCTCTGTCGCCGCCTAGGGGTCATGTGTGGGAAAGGCCCTGCTGCAGGAGCTCAGGAGACACCTTTGTCTATCCAGGTGGCAGCTGCCAATGCAGATGTCAGGCACGACTGAGGGACTGGGGTGCTGGGCCTACAGGGGAGGAGACCCAGGGGCCACTGGGTAGCCTGATCAGATGCAGTGGGAGGGACTGGTCTTGCCAGGGTCACCCCGAGGCCGCACTAGCTGGAGCTGGATCAGGGAGAAGGACGGGCTGCCTGAACTTCAAAAGTTCCCTGCCTCGTAAACAGAGTGGTTGTAGTTGTTCAGTCGCTCAGTAGTGTCCGACTCTTTGTGACCCCATGGACTGTAGCACGCCAGGCTTCCCGATCCTTCACCAACTCCTGGAGTTTACTCAAACTCATGTCTATTGAGTTGGTGATGCCATCCAACCATCTCATCCTCTGTTGTCCCCTTCTCCTCCTGCCCTCAATCTTTCCCAGCATCAGGGTCTTTTCCAATGAGTCAGTTCTTCCCATCAGGTGGCCACAGTATTGGAGCTTCAGCTTCGGCATCAGTCCTTCCAATGAACATTCAGGGTTGATTTCCTTTAGGATAGACTGGTTGGATCTTCTTGCTGTCCAAGGGACTCTTAAAAGAGTCTTCTCCATCACCACAGTTTGAAGGCATCAGTTCTTTGGTGCTCAGCTTTCTTTATTGTCCAGCTCTCACATCCGTACATGACTACTGGAAAAACCATGGCTTTGACTAGATGGACCTTTGTTTGCAAAGTAATGTCTCTGCTTTTTAATATGCTTTTTGGTCATTGCTTTTCTTCTGAGGAGCAAGTGTCTTTTAATTTCATGGCTGCAGTCACCATATGCAGTGATTTTGGAGCCCAAGAAAATAAAGCCTGTCGCTGTTTCCATTGTGTCCCCATCTTTTTGCCATGAAGTGATGGGACAGGAGACAGTGAGGTAGCTGCTCAACTAATAAGGGGAGTGTAGGGCACTGGCGGGAAGACTGGACTCTATCTCTTCTAAAGCAGGAGTCTATGAATTTGGGCCACAAACAAAACCACAGTCACTTTAAATTGTTTTCATGAACAAAATAGAATTATTTACTTATGATTCTGGAGTTTGTATCTTACTCATTTTAAAATGTGCTTAGCATACATAGTATGTGGTACATCTTAGGCATTCATTAAATGTTGAATTGTGTGACTAAGTTGAAAATTTCTTTTTTCCCCAGTATAAAACTGAATGACCCAGGGATGTGGAGAGTACACCTGATGCTTACTTCCTGTGTTAGTTACCAGGAAGAAGGAACCAGATGATTCTGGTGGCCTGGAGCTGGGTGGCTGGTGGGGTTTGGAAAATTCATTTCCTTGTGGCTCTTGCTTAAATTTAAAGGTCTGCTCTGGAATTTGAACAGACTTTAGACACATCTGAGTATTAGAGGGCAGTTCTTTCTTCTGGAATTAATTGTTGAGTTCAAAATGCTTTTTAACTGAGATCAATCACAGGCTTTCATGATAAGTAGAGCAGGTATTTCAGATTCGCCATTGAATTTGTGTGTTTCCCACAGTTCCTGTCGGGCTGTTATTTTATCTCCTTTGATTATGACCTCAGGAGCCCAGAGCAGACAGCCAGCTTCTAGATGATAATAAATGAAATGTCCCCGTCCTCAGCCTCTTTGTTTTTTTTTCACTGGAGGCTGGTTGCTTTACAATGTTGCTGGTTTCTGCTGTGCAGCAGTGTGACTCAGGCGTAAGCGTACATGCCCATGCCGCCGCTCCAGGCCACCCCAGAGCGCCGGTCCAGCTCCCTGTGCTCTGCAGCAGCTCCTGCCTGCCGGCGGTTCCACTCCTGCTGGGGTCTGTGTCAGTGCTCCTTAGTCAGTTCATCCCGCCTCTCCTTCCCCTGCCACGTCCGTAACTGCCTGTTTCTCAACAGCGTGGACAGGAGTTCTGGTCGACATGGTCTAAGCTTCCTAATTCCTTGTCTCCATTTTCCTAAGTCTGTGGGTCCCCAAAGATTTTGGGGTGCTGGAGGCCCTCTCCCGTCCCACTGGCTGCCAGGGAGTGGGCGCTGCAAACCACATTTGTCTAATCTGCAGTGAAAAAGCTGCCGGTGTCCTGGAGAGAACGTGAGACTAGATTTGTGTTCTAGTCCAGACTGTCACGTGCTTGTAAGTGGAAAATACACACCAGATTGTGAATATTTAGTACAGCAACCACAATAAAAAAAGAATGTTGAACTCTCTCATCCGTTTCTAATCTCATGGATTACAAGGGAAAGAATAATATTTGGATATACTGGGGTAACAAAGCATAGTATTAGAATTAATTTTCCTTGTTTCATTTTAATGCGGCTGCTTGAAAAATTTGAAATCACACCAGTGGTCCTGTTTCTGTGGACGGCGCCGGCCTGGCCGGGGGCGTTGGGCCTCTTGAGCCCTGGTAGTCTAAATGGCAGCCCTTGCAGAGCCGCACGTGAGTGTGTTTCTGCACGAGAGGCAGTGTCCGTGGGCAAGCGCTCACACCGGCCATCTGCACGTTGGGGAACGGTGTGTGTGTGCTGAGCCACGCCCCCTAGCGGGTGGCTGTGTGTGCAAGCCCGTCTCCTCTGCCCGTCCCAGTCCTGGGCACCTGTGTCGCGTGGAGCAGCCCTGTGCCCGGTATTGCCTCCGCGCGATTGACCCCTGCCCCCACCGTCCTCGTGAGGTCAGCAGGGCGGCTGCAGTGGTCTCCGTGGGTTTCCAGCCACGGACGTGTGGGTTCGTCAAGGGAGAGGCCCCTCCAGACACGCAGAAGTAGCCACGGTGGGGTCTGAGCCCGAAGCCTCCATCCCGAGGCCCAGT
This sequence comes from Bos javanicus, assembly GCF_032452875.1. Taxonomy (NCBI): domain Eukaryota; kingdom Metazoa; phylum Chordata; class Mammalia; order Artiodactyla; family Bovidae; genus Bos; species Bos javanicus. The sequence goes on from NC_083881.1 coordinate 6,965,979, forward strand.
GCTGAAGCCAGCGCCAGGCGGCCCATCACCTTCCAAAGTTAAGACTGATGGTGCCCCTCCCACCACACACAAAGGAACCCAAATAAACTAAAACAACGAAACCCCCAGACCAGAAACTCAGAGGCCTGGTGGCGGTGGCCATGGGCATTGCTAAAACGGGAGAGCACTTTGCACATCTTGTTTATCCCGTGGAAATGACCCCGGCGATGTGGTGGTCAGCCTGGGAGTTCTGGGGCCACCTCGGTGACTTGCGTAAGGGAAGTGGTGATGTCAGGGGTCCCCGTGGGGGCTCCCACCTCCTTGGAGCCTCCCCCACATCTGCTGGGGCGGGCATAGCGCTGCCACTTAGAGAACTGGGTGATGGGGATGTGGTTCCTGTTTACATCAAATTATTTATGGTGCTTTCCCACGGAAAGGGCCCCAGGGCTGCTCTTCAGCTCTGATTATGGTAAATATGAGTAGACTCTATTGCCCAGGGCCCTCACTTTGAGAGTGCTTAAAAATAACTTTAAAAAAAATTATGCCAAGTTTCAACGTGGAAGAAATGCGTATGCATAAAATTATAATGCCACTGTTTGGCCCAGGCTTAATTATAGCTGATACTGAGCATTTCTCATTTTATTTCGTTAATCCAGTTTCAACAAAGGAACACCCAGGGGCTTTCTCCTTTGCATCTAATAGAAATGTTAACTTTGTGGGGCTATGGAAGTTGGCGTGCTCATCAGCATTTCATGAGCTGAATGGTAATAATACCACAAATGAGGGCATGCATTTATTGGAACTTCCGCCCACTGAGTCTCAGAGCTGGGGGCTGGGTATCTTGGAAGTGGAGGTGGCAGGCGGGAGGGCAGGTGCCTTTTGGGCCCCTCCGGGCGTGGGAGCAGCGGGCGCTGGCTGGGGCTGCTGGCACACCCTGGGTTCCGTCCAGGCGGCTCTGTTCGTCTGTCTGTAAATTAGCCTCTGGGTGAGGCTCAGAGAGCAGGTTCCGTTCTAAGCCATTCGAAGGCCACTTCTCACTGGGGCCTCGAGAGGCTCACAGACTTAGGCAGACTCCTCCGCCACCATGGAGGCGGGGCGCAGGGGACCCAGGTCCTGACTCAGGTGGGCGCCCTTCCTGCTGCTTTGTTTGCAGCGGTGCCTCAGAAGGGGTCGGTCAGCGAGCGGGGAGCGCCCTGCCGATCCAGCAGACGCCCAGCAGGTGTGGGCGTGGAGGCCCAGGAGGCCGGGTCCGCGTGCCCGGGCGCAGGGCTGCGGGGCGGGTTCACGGCCGGATCTGGGCTTCTCAGCCCACTGTGTGCTCACCGCTGTTGGTGACCTCGGAGTCCCCTCGAAGTGGGGAGAGCCGCCCCTCCCTCACTGGATTAATGTGAAAATGAAGTGGGTGGCGGACCAAGGATGGCATCTGGTGGAGTTAAGACTCAGGGAATGTTCACTGTATTTTCATGAGGGTCGGCCTGCCCCGTCTTGGGAGTGGCTTCATCCCAGGAATGGGGGTGTAGTGCTCAGACTGGTCACCAGAGGGTGCTGCTGGCGCGTGTATGATGTGCACTCTGGCCTGAAGGCCCGGGTTTACTCTGTGTGCTGGTAACCTTTTTTTTGCCAAGGAAAGCTGGTCCGCTGTATGTGGTGGTTCTCTGTTCCCTGCTTCAGACCTGCTGCCAAGCTGTGTGGAGGCATGTTTATTAAATGTGTGTTCTGGTGGGTTGGTGGCCCTGCATCTGGCATTCTCATTTCCTGAAGGGAGTTGCTGTTGTAAATTGCATAAAATAAACACACAGAGAGTAAAGTTTCCTTTTTGGTGTAGCTCCTCTTAGTTGTGATTAATTGTTAGAAATATCTCTGTAGCCACAAAGCTGGGTATAGGGTGGGGCCTAAGGCTTCTTGTGTTCTTCACATGGTCCCACTGGTTCCGACCTGTGTTTCTACCTGATTTTTTTAAGTTCCTTATACGTGGACTGAGTAGTTTTGGAAACATATAGGCCTGAACTTGATCTGCCGGGGCAGGTTACAGCTGCTTCATCTGTAACATGGGAGAGTAATACCTTTGTGGCCAGCTCCTTAGGGCCGCTGTGTACAGCTGTGCAGGTTGCACACTGCACAAGAGCAGCATGTCTAAGGGCATCATCTCACGCCATGGATTCGTGTATTCATTATGACAGTTTTCTGCAAGTGGTAGTAAAGTATCTTGTTCTCACAAAGTCAGTATGTTATGACCACTTTCTGATAGGGGGAGCTAATGTCTTTAGGAAATGGCGCCCTTTTTCCTTTCTCACAGAGGTGCCTTGCAGGCTGGCAGCCACCCTGCTCGTCAGGGTGAGAGGTGACAGGGAATGTGGCCCTCAGGGAAGGTTTGCTGCTTCCCTTGAAAGCAGAGTTTGAAGTGCTGTCATGGAGGTGAGCCCAGAGGCAGGGCCCCTAGGCAAGTGTGTGTGTTGGGGGTGCCAAGTAGGGACACGGGGCCTTCCAGGGGAAGAGCAGGGGTTGTTGGGAGTCCAGCCTCCCAGGCTCTTAGCCCATGCTGCGTCTCCATCAGAACCTGGGAATGTCTCTGTGTTTCACTATTGAAAGACTCACATTTTAACATCTCTAACATCTGGAGGTGTCTTACAGTTGATGTGATAAGACTCCTGCATGCCTTAATTTATTTGGTAGCATTTTAATCTTCTTTTAGTCATATTGTAAAGTATCCATGCATCTGAAGATAGATGCTGTCTAAGATTTGAGGAAATAGGATAATGAAACCCATTTCACGGGAGTGTCGTGCAGATTAGACACGCCTGGCCTGAGCCTTGCGTGCTGCCAGCTCATGGTGGGGGTGTAGATTGATTTAAACTTCCGACTCTTCTCCTGCTTCCTCTTTGAATTCCTTTATTTTGGTTACAGCGAGTTCTCAGAAAGTGCGATGGTGATGATGATGTTATATTAAGCATATCCACAGCTCGTTAAAAGTTGTGCGAAACAGACTAAATGGAAGGAAAGTATTTTGATCAAGCCCGGGCCCCCTTTCCTGAAGATAAAGGGAAAGAGTATTTTCGATTGCAGTAAGCTGCACAGTGTGAGGGTTTACTCCCGCCTTGGGTGTAACAGCAGTCTGGCTGTGTGTTACTAAAGTGTTTCCACTCCTGTTGGGATGCTGCCAGCCTGTAAGAGTTTAATAACTTAAGGGCAAGTGAACAACAGGAAGACAAAACCTAACTCCAAAGGAATCTGCCATCCGACTTTTTTCATGAGGTCGGCAGTTTAATAGGATCTTAGCTTAGTCTGTTGAACTCTATTTAAAGTTGATCAATCCAAGTAAAAGACGGTTAAAAAGCAGAGGATGGCATACTAATCGAGGAGAGGAAGGAAGAGAGCTTTGTTTTTACACTATAGTTTTTAAATAGAGAAATCTCATAGTCTGGTAATGAGCATTCTGTCTCCTTATGGTCATCAATAAATATTTGGGCTATTTGTAGTCATCAGCTCACCTGACATTTATCGAGCACCTACTGTGTTCCTAGCGGCAGCCAGGCTGAGAGGAGGATGGCTAATGTTGGGTCTGGTGGGGCTCCGGCGGCAGGTGGTGTGGGGGGTGGTGTGGGGGGTCCTGGGGCCGATCCCCTTCTCCTCCCGGAGGTGGGCAGGGGCCTGGACTGAGCCCTGCTGCCCCCTGGGAGCTGCCTCACTCCAGCCCTGTGGGACGCAGAGACCTCTCAGATGTGGGGCCGCTGCTAATGCCGCTTCTGTTAGACAACATCCTTTGAGTTTATGCTCAGGGTCCCTGTCTGTGACACGCGATGTCCCCTCTCACTTCTCTGTGGGGAGCCCAGCACTGGGGGGTGGAGGGAGGGAAGAGGCCTCAGGGTGCTGGGAGCCCTGGGGGGACTTTGGGGACGTGTAAGTGGGGTGCCCCTGCCTCTTTCGCTCCCAGACTCACAGCAGAAGCTCCGTGCTCCAGCATGCTATCCTTCCCAGGGACTGGTCAGCTGTTGTCTCTACCCCGCACGCTTCTGTGTTATCCGACTGTTCGACAGCTTCGCCCTGTGGCTCCTGTAATAATTAGTAACAGTGATTTTAAACGGGGGCGCCGAGGGCCGGGAGACCTGGAACACCTGCATCCTGCTCTGCTCTTCCCATCCCGACAGGAGATGCCCTTACATAGGACAACAGCAAAATTCTCCTTGACCGTGGGCTGGGCTGGATGTGCTGGGAGCTGGCCGGAGCCCGAAACTTCAGCTCAAGGCTGGACTAACCTCCTTTGCTGGTTTCTTCGGGGGCCCGAGATGTGGGGAGGGGTTCCTCAGGAGCAAGCCAGCTCCAGCCGCCTGATTCCAAAGGGGCTGCCTGATTGCAAAGGCGGGGGCGGGGGGCCCAGCCAGCCCACTCCTGTGACCCATCAGCGCCCAGGGGCGCTCCCCAGGGTCCCAGCCACCTTCCCTGGACTGCAGGCCCGTCCAGGTCGTGGCCTTCCTCTGGGAGGAGTGGACAGAGGCACTCGCTCACTTGCCTCTGGTCCCCCAGGCAGGGTGAGCAAGTGGGGGTCAGAGGTCACAGGCAGGACCCAGCTCTTCCTGGCTGGGAGTGTTTGCAAATCAGGGTTCAGAAATGAGGACTTGTTGATGTGGTTATTTTAAGATTTTCCATTTTAACAGTACAGAGTAGCTGGTTACAAACTGGCAAAAAAAAATCACACAAATTGAGTGCTCAAGCTCCAGACTTCTGTGACTTTGCTTGTGCTGAACACGCCGTTTCCCCTCCCGAGTCCTTTTGATAAGGATGAGTGCACAGTAATTGAACCTAAAAATGCGGCCAAATTATAGCATCTTCATCAGAATTAGATGACAACATAATTATGCTTGTATTTCAGGGTATAAGACCTTTTTTTTCCCCTCTATGCGTCTACTATGAAAAAATGAGAAGAGCAGCTTTGTTGTTATTTGGGTAGATGAACAGTTCTTCACGTCTGGGGGCCGCAGCCCGACGTGCCCGTTCCCCGTGTTTCCGCGTCTTGTCTGCGCTGTGGTTTGAGCATGTCCCTGCAGGGTGCACAGCCTCCTTCCGAGTCAGAGGCCTGGGGCATGTTACAGACGCCATTCCAGCGGGGACACCGCGGATGGGGCAGCACTTATGACAGCAGAGACGAGCTCATCCACCTGCACGGCTCTGGGGACTGTGTGGTCCAGCCGGCTGTTGTGTAGCCGTGCTCCCATCAGTGCTGACCCGGGAGACCGAGTGGTTCCATCAGTGCTGACCCGGGAGGCCGTGTGGTCCCGCCGACTGTTGTGTAGCTGTGCTCCCATCAGTGCTGACCCTGTTGTGTAGCCGTGTTCTCATCAGTGTTGACCCTGTTGTGTCGCTGTCTTCCCATCAGTGCTGACCCCGGGAGGCCATGTGGTACATTGTAGAGCTTGGGGCTGCTGCTGCTGCTGCTGCTGCTAAGTTGCTTCAGTCGTGTCCGACTCTGTACGACCCCATAGATGGCAGCTCACCAGGCTCCTCCGTCCCTGGGATTCTCTAGGCAAGAACACTGGAGTGGGTTGCCATTTCCTTCTCCAATGCATGAAAGTGAAAAGTGAAAGTGGAGTCTCTCAGTCGTGTCTGACTCTTTGCGACCCCATGGACTGAAGCCTACCAGGCTCCTCCGTCGATGGATTTTCCAGGCAAGAGTGCTGGAGTGGGGTGCCATCGCCTTCTCTAGGTCAAGCTGGGTGCCCCCTGAGGCCAGCCTTTCTGAGCCCCAGGCCTGTACCTGTAGCTGAGAGCTCAGGGAGCACGCGAGGTCATGTTGTGGGCGGGTCCTGGAGCCAGTCTGGTGCCCTTGGGCGCCCGAGGGCCCTTCCCAGGTCCGCTTTCAAGATCCTTTCAGTGCCTCCTCCGGGAAGCCTTCCTAGCACTTTAGCCCAGGATCTCTGCCTTCCCTCTGCCCAGCGTGTCTGCTGTTTACAGCAGCGTCTTGGCTCAGATGTTCCTTGAACAGCTACCCCGGGCAGGCTGGAGGAGGCAGCCTTGGACAGGAGGCTGCCCTGCCTGAGCCACTCAGCGCTCATCACTTGTTGCCACAACCTGAATGCTGTGTGTACCCATCACCTCGCTTCTCAACCTTCCTGATTTTTAAACTCATGTAAACAGGAGATTCAAGAGACTCGGGTTCTGTCCCTGGGTCGGGAAGATCCCCTGGAGGAGGAAATGGCAACCCACTCCAGTATTCTTGCCTGGAGAATCCCACGGACAGAGGAGCCTGGTGGGCTGTAGTCCATGGGGATCGCAAACAGCTGGACATGTCTGAGAACGCACATATAGACTCATTGTAGGAAATCCAGAAGTGACTATAAGAAAAGAGTCCAGCAGGCAGGATCCTTTCTGCCTGGCCATCTGTTCTTCCGTCCATCACCCGTAAATCTGTCTCTCCCTTAGGAACAAAGTCACGCACCTGTCGAGCTGTGGTGCGTCCCACTCTGTAGAAGTGAATGTTCATCCTGAGCATTTTCTGTGTCGTCCAGGATTCTTCCCCCTTTGGTTCTCAGCGGCTTGTGGGACTGCTCTGGGGGACGTGTCCTGGCATGCCCGCTGTGGAGCACGCAGATGGTTTCTGGGACTTGTCATCCTGAATGACCTCTGTGTTGAGCATCTCTGCGCAGAGTCCTTGTTTGCATTTTGGACGATTATGAAGCCAGATATCAAGAAGTAGGACCACTGCTCAGAAGTCATGAGCGAGTGTCTTCGGGGCTCTTGGCCCCTTGGTTGGTGGCAGGCGTGTCTCTGTCAGCATTCAGGGCCCGGGTCCTGCAGAGGGGTGCCAGGCCAGCCTCCCGACGCCGCGGCTTCCCTGGCCTCAGCGCAGGTGTGGGCTGCCTCCCCACCTCTGTCTCCATTCCATGCTGCAGCCTCTCCTCTGTGACAGTCGTCCTGGGTCGGGTATCCTTGTCTCTGCCAGCATCCTGGGGACTCCAGACCCAGCACTGGACCCATGGTGGGCATTTGGGAAGTGTGCCGAATGACACAGATGGCCATGGCCAGGAGGCATCCCGGGCCGCCCAGGCCTTCGGGCTGTGGGGGATCCTGGGCAGTGGGTTAGTTAACAGGCGGTGCCATCGCTTGGTCACGTGCAGATGTACAAGTAGTCTTATCTGTGTGGTCTCCAGACAGTGCTTGGTGTGCCTGGGGACTAAGGGGCCCTCACAGGAGCCCTGTGGTCCCCCAAAGTGCTGCTGTTACCTGTCTTAGAATTCCCTTTTCTCCTGAAAGCATAGCAGGAATCAAGAGTAAGTCCAGGCTACTTGGGTAATAGTTGCAGTGAAAACTCTACGATGCGGTTGTTCTGGGCGGGTCTGTCTCCCCATTGGGCTGGTGGCTCATCTGTGGAGGACCCCACGCCCAGTTCATCTGAGTCCCGGATGCCTGACGTGGGGGCCACCCCATGGCCACTGCTCCACAGACGCTGAAATGACCAAGAAAGCACTTGGTATGTGGTTTGGGGATTATGTTCCTCTCTGGAGTGATTTTCACTTCAGACTCGGTTGACTACAGGGAAAAGTGTTTTAGCTTTAACTTGGAGGCAGCTCAGCTCACGGTCTGCAGCCAGAGTTCATGTCAGCAGGCGGCAGAGTCCAGGCTTTGACCTGGGCAGGTTGCTTCTTCTCACAGCCTCAGTGTCCTCAGCTGTGGAATAGGGATGACAACCCCCTTTGCCTAAATCGTAGGGGTCATTGTGGGGTCAGCAAGACACTCAGTGAAAATGACATGGCCTCTTATGACGAAAGGCATCTATCACTGAAATCTCTTCTTGTTTTGGAAGCATTTCGGGTTCCTTAGGAACGAAGCATTTCTTGGAAAAAATAAAATATCGATTGGTGGTATTCACGAGAGACTTTCATTGATGAAGCAATGTTCTGCTTTGTTAAATTTCCATTTCGTGTGTTATTTGGTGAAGAATTCTCGTAGGTCATTACCCTGCCTGCTTATTGGTGGAAAAGCCCTTTCTTTGAAGGCAAGAGAGGGACTTGGTTTCTGGGACCCAGGCACCTCCTGGGCACCACCCTCACTGTGGCAGCGCCGTGCCAGCCCACTGCCTCGTGAAATTCCAAAGAAAGAATTTTCTGGCAGCCGGGGCTACATAAAGCAAGCAGTGAGCTGCCTGGCCAGACGCAGCCTGTGGGAGGCTGGCCATCGCTCAGATGAGCAGCCTTCAGTATTTTTTCTTTGGCAGTTGGACGCAACCACTGTTTTTTGTGAAGATGAAATGACATATTTTGCTTTTGTTTCTTTTCCTTACAGAAAACCCAGCCATCTTCATGTGTAAATGTTGTAACCTTTTCTCACCAAGTCAGTCGGAACTCCTCTCCCACGTTTCTGAGAAGCACGCAGAGGAAGGGGTTAATGCGGATGAAATCATCATTCCCCTCAGGCCTCTGAGTACCCCTGAGCCCACCAACCCAGGCAAACCCGGAGATGGTAAGGGGGCTGGGGTGCTGGGCGAGGGTGCCTGTAGGTGGCAGTGCTGCTCATTTGCTTTCAAATACTTTGCTTCTAGGGCTTCCCTGGTGGACTAGTGATAAAGAACCCGCCTGCCAATGCAGGAGACGAGGGTTTGATCCCTGGGTCGGGAAGATCCCCTGGAGAAGGAAATGGCAACCCACTCCAGTAGTCTTGCCTGGACAATGCCATGGACGGAGGAGCCTGGCGGGCTACCGTCCATGGGGTCGCAAAAGAGTTGTGCACGCTGGAGTGACAACAGGAACAAGAACAACAGCTTTGATGCTGTTTCTGTCTGGCAGGTGTAGGGCCTCAGAGGAATCCAAGTTTCCAACCAGAAGCCACAATAATTTCCATTTGTAGATCTTCTCAAATAGGATTGTGTCTCTGAATTCCCTGTACCCAGTCTTTATAGGTGCTGCTCCAGTGTCTGGTCGGTATATGGAGGGATGAATGAATGACTGAATGAAAAGAGTCAACACCATCCCAACAGGGCAAAAAGCACAAGCTTGTTGTCAGAGAAGTGTGGGTTTAACCCATTTCCAGCACCGGCTCCTGTATTACCTGAAGCAGGTGATGTTTTCTCTGAGCCTCACCCTGCTCACCTGAAAAATTAAAACAGACCAGCCTGTTTCAAGGGGGGGCTGTGAGGATGAGGTCAGAGATAGGGCATAGCACCACGGGTGATGCCTGGTACAGGGAGGACAAAAGGGAACCATTACGATAACATACGTCATGAGTGAATAAGTATAGATAATCTTAGAAACATGTGGATGGCCCATGTGTACCTGGAGCAAGGATTCCCGTCGCAGAATCCTTCAGGTTCACAGTCTGTGTCGGACGTGAAATACACTGGTTTGCAGTGTCCAGACACCTCCCACTGAATGGCATCAGAGGCAGCAGGTGGCTGGATTGGAAGAACCGTCCAGGCACTGTAATTAGGTCCCTGCAGACAAAGAAAATGTATAGTCTGGGAGGAACAGCTGCAGGCCAGAGTCAGAAAAAGCCCCCACAAAACTCTTTTTCCGTGATGAGAGAGGATGGCCAGTCCCCTGTGCCTAAGCTCAGTCTGTGGCAGTAGACTTCTCATCGCAGGATTCATTAGTTACAGTAATAATCCAATTGCTCTTTCCTGGGAATATTCAGGCTGGCATCTCGGAACGGGCTGGCTTATTGATCATCCGTCTGACACCGTTAACAAGGAGAGACTCTAGACACAAAGTGTTTTGGTTAATGAGTCCCTCTGGCCATTCCCAGGGTGCTCAGAGAAGCTTGCCTGACAGAGGATTGAGTTGTCGGGAAGTTAGGAGAAGTTCTATTTAACTCTTAGTGGCATGAGGAGAAACTGAGAGAAGCCAGCGTCTGAAACTCCTAATGGCAAGTGAGGAGGGCCAGGAGGTGTCTGCGTCGCCGTCACTGATCTGGGTGGTGTGTCCGGGGCGTTCCTCCTCCCCTCCCGCCAGCTCTGGAGACAGGGCTGACCTCTACCCGCCAGAGGAAGCTGGAGTGAGGGGGCGGGTTACACATGATTGCTTTGGGGAGGAAGAGCATGGGGGTGGGGGAAGGTCTGTGTCAGACACTGAGCATCTGCCCCTTGACCTGATGAAAGGATGGGCAGACAATCCGAGTAGACCTAATGGCCATCAGATATGTAAAAAAGTGCTCAACATCACTAATCACTGGGGAAATGCAAGTCAACACCACTGTGAGCTGTCATCCACCTCCCGGTTGTGAGAATGGCTGTCATGAAAATGAAAAGAGGTAACAAGTGTCGATGAGGGTGTGGAGAACAGGGACCCCTCCTGCCCTATTGGTGGGAATGTGAATAGGTGCAGTCATTGTGGAAGGCAGTAGGGCAGGTCCTTAAACAATTAAAAATTGCACCACCACGTGATCCGGAGATCCCACTGCTGGGCCTGTGTTCAAAGGAAACAAAGTCAGGATCTTAAAGAGATAGCCCCGTCCCATGCCCACTGCAGTGTTAAATCTCCGCTTATCTTTGGTTTCACTTCCCATGCTTTCTCTTACTCTTGGTCAACTGTAGTCTAGAAATCGTAAATGGGAAAATTCCAGAAATAAAAATCACACATCAGTTTTAAATTGCACGCTCTTCTGAGTAGTGTGATGGGTGCTTTCCTTCCTGAGGCCCCAACCTGCTGACATGACATCATCCTGAGGTCCCCACCCACTGACATGACATCATCTTGAGGTCCCCACCCACTGACATGACATCATCCTGAGGTCCCCACCCACTGACATGACATCATCTTGAGGTCCCCACCCACTGACATGACATCATCCTGAGGCCCCACCCACTGACATGACATCATCACGAGGTCCCCACCCACTGACATGACACCATTTGAGGGTCCCACCCACCAATGTGACATCATCCTGAGGTCCCCACCCACTGACAATGGCATCATCATGAGGCCCCACCTACCGACATGACATCATCTGATCCTGACATCCACCCAGGATCACCTGGAGCAGGTGACCCTCCCTCTGACACATGGTCAGAAGGTTATAGCAGCCTCATACTCCATCACAGTGCCTACACCATTCACTTAGGCATTTCTCATCTCACATCATAAGAAGAAGGGTGAAATGGGACTCCTAAGGCAGTCCAGTGGTTAAGACACCATGCTTCCACTGTTGGGGGCGCAGGTTCAATCCCTGGCTGGGGAACTAAGATCGTGTATCCTGCAAGCCAGGCGGTGTAGCCAAAAAGAAAAAAAAAGGAAGGGTGAATATAGTAAGATGATGGCAAGAGTGAATGTTGACATTCTAGAAATCAGCGAGCTCAAATGGACTGGAATGGGTGAATTTAACTCAGATGACCATTATATCTACTACTGCGGGCAGGAATCCCTCAGAAGAAATGAAGTAGCCATCATGGTCAACAAAAGAGCCCTTAATGCAGTACTTGGATGCAATCTCAAAAACGACAGAATGATCTCTGTTTGTTTCCAAGGCAAACCATTCAATATCACAGTAATCCAAGGCTATGCCCCAACCAGTAACACTGAAGAAGCTGAAGTTGAATGGTTCTATGAAGACCTATAAGACCTTTTAGAACTAATACCCAAAAAAGATGTCCTTTTCATTATAGGGGACTGGCATGCAAAAGTAGGAAGTCAAGAAACACCTGGGATAACAGGCAAATTTGGCCTTGGAATACGGAATGAAGCAGGGCAAAGACTAATAGAGTTTTGCCAAGAAAATGCATTGATCATAGCAAACACCCTCTTCCAACAACACAAGAGAATACTCTACACATGGACATCACCAGATGGTCAACACCAAAATCAGATTGATTAAGTTCTTTGCAGCCAAAGATGGAGAAGCTCTATACAGTCAACAAAAACAAGACCAGGAGCTGACTGTGGCTCAGATCATGAACTCCTTATTACCAAATTCAGACTTAAATTGAAGAAAGTAGGGAAAACCACTAGACCATTCAGGTATGACCTAAATAAAATCCCTTGTGATTAAACAGTGGAAGTGAGAAATAGATTTAAGGGCCTAGATCTGATAGATAGAGTGCCTGATGAACTATGGAATGAGGTTTGTGACATTGTACAGGAGACAGGGATCAAGACCATCCCTATGGAAAAGAAATGCAAAAAAGCAAAATGGCTGTCTGGGGAGGCCTTACAAATAGCTGTGAAAAGAGAAGTGAAAAGCAAAGGAGAAAAGGAAAGATATAAGCATCTGAATGCAGAGTTCCAAAGAATAGCAAGAAGAGATAAGAAAGCCTTCTTCAGCGATCAGTGCAAAGAAATAGAGGAAAACAACAGAATGGGAAAGATTAGAGATCTCTTCAAGAAAGTTAGAGATACTAAGAGAACATTTCATGCAAAGATGGGCTCGATAAAGGACAGAAATGGTATGGACCTAACAGAAGCAGAAGATATTAAGAAGAGATGGCAAGAATACACAGAAGAACTGTACAAAAAGATCTTCATGACCCAGATAATCACGATGGTATGATCACTGACCTAGAGCCAGACATCCTGGAATGTGAAGTCAAGTGGGCCTTAGAAAGCATCACTATGAACAAAGCTAGTGGAGGTGATGGAATTCCAGTTGGGCTATTTCAGATCCTGAAAGATGAGGCTGTGAAAGTGCTACACTCAATATGCCAGCAAATTTGGAAAACTCAGCAGTGGCCACAGGACTGGAAAAGGTCGGTTTTCATTCCAATCCCAAAGAAAGGCAATGCCAAAGAATGCTCAAACTACCGCACAATTGCACTCATCTTACATGCTAGTAAAGTAATGCTCAAAATTCTCCAAGCCAGGCTTCAGCAATATGTGAACCGTGAACTTCCAGATGTTCAAGCTGGTTTTAGAAAAGGCAGAGGAACCAGAGATCAAATTGCCAACATCCGCTGGATCATGGAAAAAGCAAGAGAGTTCCAGAAAAACATCTATTTCTGCTTTATTGACTATGCCAAAACCTTTGACTGTGTGGATCACAATAATCTGTGGAACATTCTGAAAGAGATGGGAATACCAGACCACCTGACCTGCCTCTTGAGAAATCTGTATGCAGGTCAGGAAGCAACAGTTAGAACTGGACACGGAACAACAGACTGGTTCCAAATAGGAAAAGGAGTACGCCAAGGCTGTATATTGTCACCCTGCTTATTTAACTTATATGCAGAGTACATAATGAGAAATGCTGGACTGGAAGAAGCACAAGCTGGAATCAAGATTCCCGGGAGAAATATCAATAAGCTCAGATATGCAGATGACACCACCCTTATGGCAGAAAGTGAAGAGGAACTCAAAAGCCTCTTGATGAAAGTGAAAGTGGAGAGTGAAAAAGTTGGCTTAAAGCTCAGCATTCAGAAAATGAAGATCAGGGCATCCAGTCCCATCACTTCATGGGAAATAGATGGGGAAACAGTGGAAACAGTGGCAGACTTTATTTTTTTGCGTTCCAAAATCACTACAGATGGTGACTGCAGCCATGAAATTAGAAGACGCTTACTCCTTGGAAGGAAAGTTATGACCAACCTAGATAGCATATTGAAAAGCTGAGACATTACTTTGCCAACAAAGGTCCGTCTAGTCAAGGCTATGGTTTTTCCAGTGGTCATGTATGTATGGATGTGAGAGCTGGACTGTGAAGAAAGCTGAGCTCCGAAGAATTGATGCTTTTGAACTGTGGTGTTGGAGAAGACTCTTGAGAGTCCCTTGGACTGCAAGGAGATCCAACCAGTCCATTCTGAAGGAGATCAGCCCTGGGATTTCTTTGGAAGGACTGATGCTAAAGCTGAAACTCCAGTACTTTGGCCACCTCATGTGAAGAGTTGACTCATTGGAGAAGAGTCTGATGCTGGGAGGGATTGGGGGCAGGAGGAAAAGGGGACAACAGAGGATGAGATGGCTGGATGGCATCACTGACTCGATGGACCTGAGTCTCAGTGAACTCCGGGAGTTGGTGATGGACAGGGAGGCATGGTGTGCTGCGATTCATGGGATCACAAGGAGTTGGACACGACTGAGCGACTGAACTGAACTGAAGATGTTTTGAGAGAGACTACATTTACATTTATTATATTATTATAATTGCTCATCACCCTCAAGATGATGTCATGTCAGTGGGTGGGGACCTCAGGATGATGTCATGTCAGTGGGTGGGGGCCTCAGGAAGGAATTTTATTATTAGTTATTATTAGTCTCTCACTGTCTGATAAATTTAACTGTTTCTTTGATATGTATGTATAGGCAGAAACATAGTACTTACAGGGTTCACTACATTATAGGGTACTTACAGGGTTCAAACCACAGTTTGTGGTTTCCGGCTCCCACTGGGGCTCTTGGAAAGTGTCCCCTGTGGATAAGGAGAGACCTCTGTGTTCATAGTAGGCGAGGTACGAAAACAGCCTCAGTGTTCATCGGCAGATGACTGGATGCAGAAAATAAGATGCACACGTGCCCGTGCACACGCAGTCGGGACGATTATGCAGCTGTGGGAAAGGACGCCTTGCCATTTGCTGTGTGGATGAAAGTGGGGGATGGCGTGCTAAGTGAAACAAGCCAGGCACGGACAGATCCTGTACGACCTCACTTATCCGTGGAGTCGACAGCAGCCGCATCCATGGACCAGGCGGCAGCGCAGTGGTTGCCTGGGGGTGGGGGAGACGGGGGGCTGCTGGTCAAAGTGCACGAGCTTTCCTGTTGTATCTAGGGATCTGACAGCCAGCGCGGCGGGTCTAGCTGACAGCACTGAATTGTGCACTTGAGGTTTGCTGAGAGAGCAGATCTTAACTGTTCTCGCCCGCATGCACAGAACGGTCTCTGGAAGGTGGTAGTTGTGTGCATGGGCTTGATGTGGTGAGCACATCACAGTGTATACGAATATTAAACCATCTCGTACACCTTAAAAACCCACACTGTACAACCTAAATATATACAGTTTTTGTTTGACAGTGATGCCTCAATAAATCTGGGGGGGGGGGGGAAGAAATCTGCCTGATGTCAGGGCTCAAAGCTCAGCCCCCCGCCCTGTGCCCCCAGGTCTGGGAGTGAGCAAGGCTCCCTCATCCTGACCCGTCAGGAGCCCTGCCTTCACCACGGCCACCTCCCTGCTGAGCGGTTGAGGGGCCTCAGCTTCCCAAAGAGTGTAGCTTCACGGGCAGATGGAACCATGGCTTTAGTCAAGGACTTAAAATGTGTGTGTCCCTGCCTCAACGTCTATAAACTCAGAAAAACAGATAATCTCTTTTTGTAAAATTCCTGTGGCAGATGGTTGTCATACAGATTAACATGCAAAGAACTCAGAAAGGCTGTTAAGAAAGCTCTTCATTCTATTTTTATTCAACTTTGCTTATTAAGAGTTCTCCTCCTCCTAGGGACTTCCCTGGCCGTCCAGTGGTTAAGATTCCTTGTTCCCAACATGGGGGACCCGGGTTCAGTCTTTGGTCGGGGAACTAAGATCCCACATGCTGTGCAGCCACATTAAAAGGTTTTTCCTCCTCCTGAAATGAAATGTGAGTAAGAGATATATTAATTTGAATTTGTCATTTCATTTCTAAACAATAAAGGAATAAGTCATAATAAAGCAGGTGGGCTGAAGTCCATGGGGTCGCTAAGAGTTGGACACGACTGAGCGATTTCACTTTCACTTTTCACTTTCATGCATTGGAGAAGGAAATGGCAACCCACTCCAGTGTTCTTGCCTGGAGAATCCCAGGGACGGGGGAGCCTGGTGGGCTGCCGTCTATGGGGTCGCACAGAGTTGGACACGACTGAAGCAACTTAGCAGCAGCAGCAGCAGCAGAATCCACATGGATATATGCATGTCAGTGTTGGAAGGTACACGTGTTCTGACTTTTACACCTTCCCTCCTCACCAGTGTTTGTGAAAGGTGTCCCTATGGGCCGTCCTGAATGCCTCCCTCCTCCTGGGAATGCGTGCCCTGGCCCAGGTGGGGTGGGAGGCCCTCCTCGGGGCTCCTACAGCCCCCTGGCCCCCCCACGCCTCAGTCTGTCTTTCCTGTCCTGTGCTTGCAGGGCGCATCGGAGAGGGGCCTTGGGCTGTCCCAGGTCCTGCGCGGGCCCCGACACGGCACTGATGGGAAGAAACAGTCGCCTGTGTTGTGGGTTATTTTCCTCCCAGCAGCCTTGCTGCTCCTCTGTCTCACGGAGCGTGTGTTCCGTTGCGCCTGTCACCCCTCATTCAGGAAGCTCTAGTGGCTAGCCTTCATCCAAACCTCTCCGACCTGGAAACCCTTCTGACCGGCACGAGCCCCCTTACATTCTCTGTGGCGTCGCGGGTGGCGTGAGGGCTGCGTTGGGGCCCGTTCCTCCTCCTCCTCTGGTACTTCAGGCCCCCAAGAGCCGTGAAGATTCTCTAGACCCCAGACCTTTCTCCTTAGAGCCGCACAGGAACCCATTCCCATAAAGCTCCCCTGCACTCCTGCAGGCACACCCCGGGGCTTTTCCTGGGCCCTGAACCCACCATGTGGGTAAAGCTGTCAAAGCAATCACGCCGTTATACTTTTATTTTCAATTAAAGAAGTAATAACACTTTGCTGGAAAAATGTTAAAACAATATACAGTGAGGAAGGTACATCTCCTTAACCATCCCTCCGAGATCCTAGAAATACTAAAACTGAATCCAGCCTCTGAACCCCGACATGGAACTAAATCTCAGGGACAGAGTTTTGGGTGGAGTAAGAAAGAGCAGCTTTATTGCATTGCCAGGCAAAGGGGACACAGCAGGCTAGTGCACTGAGCATTCAGTGTCTTGACCTTAAAGGGGTGTTGAGTTCTGTAGCAGTGGTTCAAAAAGGACGTGAGCAGCTCGTGGACATTCTTTTGACTGGTTGGTGGATGGCATCCATTGCCGAGGTCCAGCCCCGGCTGATCCAGGGTATTCGAAGGGGAGACGGCGTCGGCGACTATTTACATATTCATCAAAGATATAAAGAGTAATAGAATGAGGATAGCTCAGTAGGAAAATTCAGTGGAGAAAAGAGGCTGAGTAGCTTGGTTTACGCGGGAAATCAATATAACCTGTGATACCAGGTTAGCTCTGACCACGGAGGCCGCAGGCGCCCTCTCAAATAGCGGAAGGTACCCCACCTTAGACACCTTCTCGAGTGGGTTTTAGAAGCCCAGGCAAATAAATGGTCGCAGAGGACCTCTGCGCTCCAGATGGAGACTCAGCTGGAAATTGAGGAGAAAAATGACATGGGGAGACCAAGCTTTGGCAAGCAAGGCCCGTAGCTTTATTTTCAACAGGGGCTTTTATACCCTAAGTTACACATAGAAGATAATAGGGGATGCAGAGTCAGCAGTCTTTGATCCTTATCAAAAACCAGGGTCTCTTTCCTGCAAATTTATTGTATACAAATGGTTTAGGTGATTTACATCATCTTCTGGCCAGAAGGCCTATTAACATTTTATGACTCTTGACAAAGATTTATTTTCTCTAAGAGTAATTATTTTAAGGTTTGGCGCCATCTTCCGAAGATGTTAGATAAAATTGTATTCCTATAGGGCGGATGTGTAATGGGTTTACAACAAAGGAAAGAATTTATTACCTTAAGGGTCTAAAGTTGCTAACACCAAGGCCACTACTTATTTTTTCTACATACCAACTATATTAATTAATACACATTCAAGGATACAATACAGGGGATGTGAAAACTTGGCAACAAGCATTGGCTCATCAATGAAATCCTTTACTAGTTTTATTCTGACAGTTTCTAACTCTCTGAGAGGCTCCAAGCTGTTTGAATATCTTAAGCTTCCCGTGCCTCTCAAGGCTGGGAGACTGTAAACAATCGTATGCATAGCTGTAGGAGTCCAGGTAAACTTGTCAGGCGAGTTAGAGAGCCATCTGAGGGGTTTGGATTTGAACACTCCTAATTGCCCAGGAAATTTATTAATTGGAGCTGTAAGTTAACTCTTTGACAGAGAGAGCTAGATGGTGGTGGGGGACAGCCCCCAGTAAAGTCAGAGGTGAGAGCACAAAGCAATAAAGTAGGCAGACTCTGGTTTTGGGGGTAGATGCTCGAGAATATCCAGGGGGACTCCTGAGGCTCGATCCTGCCTTTGCGTATGCCGAGCCTCCTTCCTCATGACCTTTGTCACGCGTGGAATGCCTCACCGGCTCCCGGCAGTCCATGTCATCACGCTTATGACTCCAGCCCTCCTGGGGTCCGCAGTGCTTGTGGGCAGCGTACCATTCATTCCTCTCACCTGGTAGGAATGTTAGTGTCTGCAAAACAGCTCAGAGACGCTGCTGTGGCGCTGTGCACCCCTTGAATGGGAGCCAGGAGCCTGCAGGAAGGCGGCACTGTCGCTTCTTTTGACTGTTCCTCCCTAGTCTGTGCACCTCCTTCCTTCCCTGATTAGCAGATAGCTGTCTGAACCTGCCTGATGGAACTCAGGGAAGGTCATGGAATGAAGCCCATTTCCTATAATGAAGAAGAGAGGAAGACAGAAAGACGTTTGTGCCCAGAAGCCCCACAGGTCCTGCTCAGTTTCAGTATCACTGCTAACAATTAAGTGTGTTCCTAGACATTTCTATATGCATATGTAAGCATATAAACTCTCTGTTGTCTTGTTATTTAGCAACACAACTGTCAGCACTGTATGAATAGCCTGCCACTTCACTACCAACACGTCTCCAAATTCTTTTTATTGTCTGTATTTCATTCTATGGGTAATTCTTAATTTATATAACCTTTTTTTTTCCTGATGATATATATTTTCTCCCCAGCTTTGTGTCATTATAAACAAGGTCACAGATAAGGTTTACATAAAATCCATCATTTTAAAGTATATAATTCAGTGGTTATTAGTATATTTACACTGTAATGCAACCATCACAGCCACCCAAGAAACCCTGTACCCATTAAGAAGTCGCTCCCATGGTTTGCCATTTCCTTCTCCAGGGGATCTTCCTGACCCAGAGATCAGACCCATATCTCCTGCTTTGACGGGTATATGCTCTACCACTGAGTCACCTAGGAAGCCCCACCAGGGGCTGGGGTAGGGGCCAATGGAGAATGACCATTAGTAAATACGGGTTTTCTTTGGTGGATGATGAAAATATTCTAAAACCAGACAGTGGTGGTAGTTGGACAACTCTGCAAATGTATAAAAATCACTGAATTGGACACTTTTAAATTTAAGGATGAATTTTATGGTAGGTGGTACCTACCAAATTTTATGGTATGAATTTTACATCTCTGTAAAGGTACTATTACCAAAAAAAAAGTCACTCTCAGTTTTCCTTTCTTCTCTACCTTGGCAACCATTAATGAACTTTTTTTCTCTTTGGTTTTGCTTTTTTTATAATTTTATATGAATGGAGTCATATCATATGTAGTCGTTTGTGCCTGGCTTCTTTCATTGAGCATGTTTCCAGGTGGTAGTCTGTATCAGTACTTCATTTTTTTTTTTTTTAAATGGCTGAATAACCTTTCATTGTATGGATTGGCCACATTTTTTCAGCTCATTGATTTGTTGACAAACACTTGGGTTATTTCTTCTCTCTGACGATCATGAGTCATGCTTCTGTAAACACTTTGTAGGAGCATTTGTGTAGACGGAGAAGTATTTGTGTAGAAGCATTTGTATAGATACAGATTTTTCTTAAGTCTGTACCTCAGAGTGCAATTGTTGGATCATAGGCTAGTTCTGTGTTTCACTTTTCGAGAAGAGGACTGCAAAACTATTTTCCAACCAGATGAAGCTCTGGACCCATTCCTGTTGTCTGTTCCTGTTAATATATGAGGGGTTCGATTTCTCCGCAGCGTCCCCAGCACTTGTTAGTTTTCCTGTGTTTGATGCTAGCCATCCTTGTGGGTCTGGGCTACTATCACATGGTGGTTCTGATTTGCATTTTCTTGATAATTAATGATAGTGAGCACTTAGGTCTTTGGGGTATATGTTTCATTTCTGTATTCTATTTCATTGTTTCACTCCCGTCTTTGTAATTTCTGTTCTTCGCTTGCGTTGCATCTAGTTTGCTTCTAGTTTTTCAGTTGGCAGAGTAGGCTACTGATCTCCTTTCTTCTTTATTTAACATTTACAGCTTTAAATTGGCCTCTAAGCACTGCTTTTGCTGCATCTCATTAGTTTTGTTCTGTTGCGTTTTTCTGCTTTTCCATCTTAATGAATTTTCTAATTTCCCTTATGATTTCTTTTTTGACTCATTATTTATTTAGGAGTGCCATTTAATTTCCATTTACTTCTGAATTCCCCAAATTTCGTTCTGCTCTTTATTTCTTAAAAATTATTTATTTATTTATTTATTTAGAGCTGCCCTGGGTCTTCACTGCTGCACGCAGGGGCTGCTCTCTAGCTGCGGTACTCGGGCTTCTCAGTGTGGTGGCTTCTCTTATTGCAGAGCACAGGCTCTAGGGTGCACGGCCTTCCGTAGTTCCGGTGCATGGGCTTAGTTGTCCTGCGACATGTAGAATCTTCCCGGACCAGGGATCAAACCTGTGTCCCCTGCACTGGCAGGCAGACTCCCAACCACTGGACCACCAGGGAAGTCTTTTTCTGTATTTCTAATTTCAGTCCTTATAAACTTATTGAGAATTGACTTATGGCCAATCCTTGTGGTCTAACCTGGAGAATGTTCCTTGTGCACTTGAGAAGAACTTGTATCCTGTTCTTGATGGGTAGGCATGTCGTATATGTATGTGTTAGGTTTTGTTGGTTTATAGTATCGTCATGTCTTCTATTTCCTTGCTGGTGCCCAGATTTTATAATTGAGGAACATGTGTTTCAGAGAGTAGAGAAGTTAAAACAGCATATTCAAGGTCATCTGGTTCAAGGGTCCCCAACCTCAGAGTCTGATGCCCGATGATCTGAGGTGAGGCTGATGTAATAGCAATAGAAATAAAGTGCATGATAAATGTAATGAGCTTGAATCATCCCCAAACCATTCCCCCTCTCCCCTCTGGACCCTAGTTTGTGGAAAAATTGTTTTCTGCAAAACCACTCCCTTGTGCCAAAAAGGTTGGGAACTGCTGCTCTAGTAAGTTGGAGAGTGAGATCTGGGTACGCACGCTTGCATGTTTGTTGGGCTGCACCGCACAGACCTGCAAGCCCTGTACTCACCCAGCTTCCAGATCCAAGAAAGAGCCTAGAGTCAGCAATAGAGGCATTGGTGGTTTAATGGATGGGGGTTTACACGTCTGAAGCAGGGCCCTGGAGCGACACGTCCCTGTGTGTGGCGGACAGCGGGCAGGACTTGGGGGCAGTCTTCACTTCTGAGGGGAAGGGAGATGTCCAGTAGTAGGGCAGTTGATGTCGGTGGACTCATTAGTTGCTGCGGAAACTGGTAGAGGGGCACGCCCCTCACCGCTCCACTAAAAAGCTCTCATTAGCTGGGGTGGGTATAGATGAGGGTCACTCACATCAGGAGGGCGTAGATGAAGCCGCCCTCTTGGGCAGGGGATGGACAGAGAGCAAGGGAGCAGCCACCTGGAGAGGCCTGGCCATGCACTGCCCCACTCCGCACCCCGAGCGACCCTCACAGTCCTGGCAGTCCATCTTCTGCGATATTCCTGGGGTCAGGTATGCTGGGGGCACTGCACCCAGACACCACAAACCCAGTGCAGACAGCTGCAGCCAGGGCGTCGAGAGGAAGGCGTCTAGTATGCTAAGGACAGCCCTTTGTCATGGTGTGGGCAGATTCTGGAGCCGGGTGCTTACAAGGTCAATGGCTGCCACGCCCTGGCCGTTATAGGGAAAGTCTAGCCACCCCTGGTTGTCTCACACCCCCAGAGCCACCCCCTCGGGGAGGGGAGGCCCAGTTTTAATGGAAGCATTCTGGTGGCCTCGCCAGGAGTCAGCAGTCAGAGGACAGGCTGCCAGCCCGTGTTGTGTTGGGTGCTGTTAGAGGTGACCCCTTAGGTCTTTCCAAACAGAAAACAGTTAATCCCATTTCACTCCAGACAGCCCAGCCCGGGGAACTCACAGGCGGTCAGCCATATGGTGACCCTTACCAACGGGGTCCTTCTGACGTACTGGCCCGTGGGACAGGAAGGTGGAGGGTCTTTCCGCACCATGGCCATAGTCTCCACGTTGGCACAGTAGCTGGTTGACTCTTCATGGGAGCCCAGAGGAGGCGGATGGTTGTGTCTCACTGGAGACGCAGCAGTTAGACTCATTTCACAGGGAGGAGGGATGCTGCTCTGTCCTTAGACTTCCTTCCTCAGACTAGGGACGAAATGTAAGATACCCGATAAGTACAGCACAGGGGAGAGTGTGACCATTAAGCCAACACAAGCAGTGACCCCAGCTGAGGCAATACCACCTGTAACTTTTGAACCCACCTGCCAACACAGGAGACCTAAGAGACGCAGGTTTGATCCCTGGGTTGGGAAGATCCCTTGGAGGGGGAAGTGGTTACCCACTCTAGTATTCTTGACTGGAGAACCCCATGGACAGAGGAGCCTGGTGGGTTATGGTCCATAGTGTTGCAAAGAGTTGAATATGACTGAAGTGACTTAGCACACAGTTTGCAGTATAGTTCAGAAAACCCTGAAGTAATATAAGAACACGTCTAAAACCCCGTATACAATGGCCACCAATTTTTACCTTGGATATCTGAACTATGCTGCTTCATTTTGGCTTTCAAATGCATTTCCCTTCCTCAGTGGCCAAAGTGAGTGTGCAGTATGTGTCTGAAAGGCCACAAAGCAGGCTGCTCTGGTCCGTGAAGACGAAGTTAAACCGTATATACGCCAGAATGACTTCCTCATGCCTCAGTACATGCAAATTTTCCATTGTTTCCCCTTTTGATCGTAGATCTTCCAGTAGAAAGCACTGATGATCAAAAATATTTGTCCTGTGATGCTGGGGTGCTAGCTCCCACCCCTGGTTCAGATCAGGTCTCCTGGGTCTAGGCCTCCTTTATATTCACCTGGTCATTCATGCTGGGGAAAAGCTAACCAGGTGTCGCGAGCAGGCTCAGAGGCATGTTATTGGGGAGACACTTCTTTATAGGCTCTACGTCGTATCCTTATACCCAACTGTCACTGTGCATGTGCCTTTAGCAGCAGACTTGAAGCAGCAGTGTTACACGTCATGAGCAGTCATACCCTGTGACAATTTCACTAGATAATTTTCTCTCCATCCCCAGGTGGCTCAGCGGTAAAGAATCCGCCTGCCAATGCAGGAGACGTGGCTTCGATCCCTGGGTCGGGAAGATCCCCTGGAGTAGGAAATGTCAGCCCACTCCAGCACTTCTGCCTGGGGAGTCCCATGGACAGAGAAGCCTGGGGGACTACAGTCCAGGGAGTCACAAAGAGTCGGACACGACTGAGCGACTAAACAAAACAGCATCATGGCAAAAGCACGGCTAACACAGTAACTTTCACAAATACAGACCTCAGCTAGCAAAATTAGAATTCAGTGTCCACTGAAATATAACACTGTCCTGTCTAAAATGATCCTCGTCTCCACCAAGCACAGCCAATTAAAACCAATCCATTTGCAAAATAAATCTGGTCAGTTGCCCACATAGGCTCCTCCAAACTGATTGAGGGGGGAACGAAATCCTCAAGAGTTCTTATTCCCAAGACATGGTTATTGCTAGAGTTTATCTAAAAGCTCTTTTTTTCTCTTTTACATTTAGAGATCACAAAAGGCTAACATTCCAGAGAGTCCAGGTAGATAATTTTCATTTCGAAGGCACAATACCAGTCCCTCCTAGAAAGCTGCCTTGGGTGCTGTGTGCTCAGTCCATTTCCTCCTAGAAAGCTGCCTTGGGTGCTGTGTGCCCAGTCACATCAGCCCCTTTGCGACCAGGGATCAGGAAGTGAACCCACATCTCCTGCATTGGCAGGCAGATTCTTTACCACTGGGCCACCTGGGAAGCCCAGAATGCTGTTGATAGCTTAACCAACGACAAAAGGCTCACTGTGATACAAGAGCAGAACTGTGAAGAGGCCACTGTTCTCCAGAGCACTTGGCAGCCCCCATTCAGCAAGATCAACCTCCCTGGGATTTCCCTGTAACTTCGGAGTGCCGCACCCCCGCTCCCTGCCCCCCACCATGTTAACGGACAGGCCCCCAGACTTTCCATATCCCATCCTATATTTCCTGACATCTTGACATCTCAGTGCTCACAGGAGTCTCCTCAGTCTCCTGGCCACTCCGCTGATGGTTGGGCTGCACCTGCTTGACCCAAGCACAAGTGCAAGACCCAAGGAAGAGCCTGGTGTCAGCAACAGAGACATCGGTGGCTTAACGGATGGGGGGCTCACACACAGAAGCCGAGTCCTGGAGCAACACCCCACCACGTGCAGCGGACGGTGGGCCGGGCATGGGGGCGGCCTGTGCTCCCCAGGGGCAGGGGGTGTTGTCAGTAGCAGGGGAATCAGCGTCAGGTGGGCTCATTAGTTACCAGGGAAACCAGTTAGAGGCACGCCCCTCACCACCCCTTGGATGAGCTATCATTAGCTGAGGCCTGGGGCAAGTACTGGGCTGGCCCAGAAGTTCACTGTTACGGAAAAGCCCGGATGAACTTTTTGGCCAGCCCAATACAAACAAGGGTCACTCCTGTTGGGAGGGTGTAGACGCAGCAGCCTGGTTGGGCAGGGGATGGACAGGGAGCAGGGGAACAGCCATCCTGAGAGGCCTGACCGCGGTGTTCCTGTGGCGCTCGGGGCATAATCAGGTTCTTACCACTAAACTTCTTTTAGAAGTTATTTTCCTTCATTTACTAATTTACTTTTGACTTAAATTCTTCTTGCATACATTTTCTGTGTGTGTGTGTGTGTGTGTATGAGAGAGAGAGAGTATATACTGAAAAGTTAGTTGCCTGTGTAATTTAAAAAAGTATTTCTTAAGATTCTAATTAGATTTAGACTATTAACATGAGAACATTTCTTCAAAAGTCTTTAATTAAGAGCCCCGAGTCCTTCCTTCTCTCTTTGTCCAAGCCCATAAAATTTGAGACTTCCAGAATCTCAGTTTCCTCTCTAATGATTTTCATTCAGGTTTAACCTTCACAATTCATTTTAAGTTGAAAGATGCTGGAAACGGTTTAATTAAACCTCTAACTGTGTAGTAATTGATTTATGATTTTGGCCTCCCTTTATAACATGAAGCTTCCTAAGTCCTCTGGTTTATTTTATAGCCTTTTAATCTCTTTTGCTCATGTTGGAAGTGGTCTGCAAAAGAACTTTTCATTTTTTTCTCCCTTCTTCCTAATCAAATCTCTGGCTCTGCTCCAAGAAAAAAATTCCCTAATGGACCAAGTTTATTCTTCCTCTTCTGTGTTTGTATGAGTATATAAAAGAATGTGTGCGTGTGAATGTGTGGTTGTATCTGTGAGTGTGTGTGGCGGTGAGTGTGTGTGTGATGGGTGAGTGTGTGTGTGCGTGATGGGTGAGTGTGTGTATGATGGGTTGAGTGTGTATGTGTGATGGTTGACTATGTGTGTGATGGGTTGCATGTGTATGTGATGAGTATGTGTGTATGTGATGGATGAGTGTGGGTCTGATGGGAGTGTGTGTGTGTCATGGGTGAGTGTGTGTGATGAGATGTATGTATATGATGGATGGGTGTGTGTGATAGGTGAGTGTGGGTCTGATTGAAGTGTGTGAATGTGGGTCTGATGAGAGTGTATGTGTGATGGGTAGGTGTGTGTGAATTTGTGTGTGTGTGTGTGTGAGATGGGTGTGTGTGATGGGTGAGTGTGTGTGATGGGTGCCAGGTCTAATGGGAGTGCTGTGAGATGGGTGAGTGTGTGTGATGGGTGAGTGTGTATGTGATGGGTGGGTGCAGGTCTGAAGAGAATGTGTGTGTAATGGGTGAGTGTGTGAGATGGGGGAATGTGTGTGATGGGTGAGTGTGTATGTGATGGGTAGGTGCAGGTCTGATGGGAGTGTGTGTGTGATGAGAGTGTGTGTGTGTGATGGGTGAGTACAGATCTAATGGGAGTGTTGTGAGATGAATGAGTGTGTGTGGTGGGTGAGTGTGTATGTGATGGGTGGGTGCAGATCTGATGGGAGTGTGTGTAATGGGTGAGTGTATGTGATGAGTGTGTGTGTGTGAGATGGGTGAATGTGTATGTGATGGGTAGGTACAAGTCTGATGGGAGTGTGTGTAATGAGTGTGTGTGTGTGTGAGAGGTGGGTGAGTGTGTGTGATGGGTCAGTGTGTATGTGATGGGTGGGAGCAGGTCTGATGGGAGTGTGTGTATGATGGGAGTGTGTGTGTGTGATGGGTGAGTACGGGTCTGATGGGAGTGTGTGTATGACGGGTGAGTGTGTGTGATGGGTGAGTACAGGTCTGATGCGAGTGTTGTGAGATGGGTGAGTATGTGTGATGGGTGAGTGTGTATGATGGGTGGCAGCAGGTCTGATGGGAGTGTGTGTGTAATGGGTGAGTGTGTGTGTGTGAGATGGGTGAGTGTGTGTGATGGGTCAGTGTGTATGTGATGGATGGGAGCAGGTCTGATGGGAGTGTGTGTGTGATGGGTGAGTACAGGTCTGATGGGAGTGTGTGTGTGATGAGTGACTGTGTGTGTGATGGGTGAGTACAGGTCTGATGCGAGTGTTGTGAGATGGGTGAGTGTGTGTGATGGGTGAGTGTGTATGTGATGGGTGGGAGCAGGTCTGATGGGAGTGTGTGTGTGACGGGTGAGTGTGTGTGATGGGTGAGTACAGGTCTGATGCGAGTGTTGTGAGTTGGGTGAGTGTGTGTGTGCACGCTTGTTCATCCTGGTGGAGGTGGGGACGCTGGGCTTACCCTGGGAGGGATTTGCGTGGGTTTCCTGAGAGCTGGGTTCCGGTTCTCCCGTCACTCCCCCTTTCGGATGTTTAACAGGACCTCATCTCGCTTTCCTCTCTTCCTCCCCCCACCCCCATTTCTTGATCTGTCCCATAACTGCCTCTGCTGTATCCCTGGGCGCTGGCACCGTTCACTGTCTCTTTGCTGCTGCCTGGGCTCCTGGGGACTGCGCGTCAGAGAGGCTGACTGTCAGGCCTGGCAGAGTTAATGCTCCACAATTTTCCTAAATTCTTGAACTGGTGTGACTATAGATGGAGCTGCAGAGCAGGAGCTGGAGGCCTGGCTTTATCCTTGTTTTTAGGCAGAGCGGAATTTGTACTCCCTAGTTCTGTACTGGCCTTTTCGGTGTGTGAGATGTTTTAAAATGAAGAAATTGAGGAGAAAGTGCCTTAATGAACAAGAATGTGTGTACGTCGAGAAATCGCACGATCTCACAGTGGACAGGCTGGGAGGGTAATAGTGTCTTCAGAGACGGCCCAAGTCAGCATATTCATGATTGGAACCAGAGTAAGGAACCCTTGCCGTTTATCCTTCACTTCTTAAGTGCTCTGCTTGGCATTTTAATGGGCTGCTTTTTATTTAATAGTGACTTTTTATAAAATAGCGGTTTCGTGTTTATTTTTTGTGTTAGGCACTGAGTCTGGGGGGTCAGTTTCTTCCCTGGTGGTCTGGTGGCTAAGACTCCACACTCCCAATGCAGGGGGCCTTGGGTTCAATCCCTGGTCAGGGAACTAGATTCCGCATGCCGCAACTAAAGATTCCACGTGCTTCAGCTGAGACCTGGCACAGCCAAATAAATAAAATAAAGTCAAGTATTAAAATAAAAGGTATACAGTCTTTATTAAAAAGAGAGAGGAGCTGAGGCTGTTGGATTTGAACCAGGTTGGCTTAACTCCCGGCCACTGTTCTCAGCAGTGCGGGTCTTGGTTTCATTCCCGCGTCCAGAATGGACCCAAGGGCCATGTGGCTCAGCAGAAAAACCCGGGCTGGGAAGAAGGAACCCATGTCCCAGCCTTGCCCAGTTCAGTGGCAAGTTCTGGAAAACGTGCCAAGTCCCTCGAAACTTTGGGTCCTTGATTTCTTCTCCCATTGAGAAGTTACATTTGCTGCATCTATCTCAAGGTTTTTATGAAGATAAAATGAGATAATAGCTGGGAAAGTGCCTCACAGACTTGAGTGATGTACAAATAAAGGGCTTATGTTATTAGATTTTTGATAATGTCGAGATTTTTTTTCATAGTGCTCACGTTGTCTTTTGATTAAATTTAAACAATGCCAGCTGGTTCTCTCTGTCCCTTGCTAGTTCGGGCCTTGGATCTGCAAGGGTGATTTTCTGACCGTGAGGAAGTTATCCCCAGACTGGATCTGAGATGGACTCGAGGTGCACCATGGCTCACCTCTTCCTTTCTGCTGGAAACTTGGGACATAGGAAATGACTTGTTTTCTAACTGCTTCCTTTCCTGTTAGGAAATGACTTTGTTCAGTAGCTCAGTTGTATCCAACTCTTTTCAACCCCACGGACTGCAGCACACCAGGCTTCCCTGTCTGTTGCGGTCCTTTAATGGACTGGAACCTGGTGGTCCGGAGTCAACGATAAGAAAGTGAGAGAGAGAGAGAGGGAGAGAGAGGGAGGCAGAGAGAGCGCTTTGTCTGCGCGCCGCCGTCCGGCCCGGGACTCTGCCACTTAAATTTAAAAAAAAAAAAAAAAAGAAAGTGAGAGAGAAAGAGAGAGAGAGAAAGAAAGACATGGGGACCCAAGCTCTGATAGAGCAAGGGTACTTTATTAGCAGAAGTGTAGACTTATATATCTTTAGTAAGATGATTACTCAGCTGTTACACAGGATGAAATTTTATTGATAGCCACAATATGGATAGTCTAATACATACAAGGTCACTGACACTGAAAAGAGTCACTGCATGTCTCATCTTATGACCTCAGTCCTGAGAACTGCATGCAGCTCTACTTGTTCTTGGAATAGGAACTGATAAGGAACAGAGAATCCTTGAGAGATAGAAAACAGCACGCAGGAATCCTCCTGTTAAATGCTCCCTGACACCCGTCTCACTATCTCCTAGAGTTTGCTGAAACTCACATCCATTGAGTTGATTGTGGTCCCTAACCATCTCATACTCTGCCTTCCCCTTCTCCTCCTGCCTTCAGTCTTTCCCAGCATCAGGGTCTTTTCCAGTGAGTCAGTTCTTCGCATCAGGTGGGCAAAGTATTGGAGCTTCAACTTCAGCATCAGTCCTTCCAGTGAATATTCAGGGTTGATTTCCTTTAGAATGGGACTCTCATCCAAGGGACTCTCAAGAGTCTTCTCCAACACCACAGTTCAAAAGCATCAATTCTTCGGTGCTCAGCCTTCTTTATGGTCCAACGCTCACATCCGTACATGACTACTGGAAAAACCATAGTTTTGACAACGTGCATTTCTTGTATGGAGTGTGCACTGTGCCTCCAGCACTGCCCCAGATCCTGTGGGACTTGAAGCTGAAAAGGCAGCTCACACCTCAGGGTGTGTGATCAATGGTGGGGGAAGGGAAGCACAGTCAGGAAACGGTGTGGGAGAGTTTGTACATGCGTGTGCCTCACACGGCAACTGGGGGATGAACCATCTCACAGAGGACGTACTGGGATTTGAACGGGGCCTGAAGTGTTAGGGTTTGTAACAGGATTTGGATTCTGATCAGGATGCAAGAGGGGGAGCAGTACAGGGAAGTAAAAAGAGACAGGCGCCATCTCCACATATTTAGGGAGGCCTTGGACGTGGCCCCGAGTGAGTGGGTGGTGGGGGGAGAGAGGGAGCAAGCGCAGTGCTGTGTGTGTGTTTGCACACGCACTTGTGTGCATGTGCAGGGTTGAACTATGTGCTGAGGGGCCTGAAAAGCCACGTCTGAGAGTCATGGGGCAAACTGCTCAAGGACCATGGAAAGTTCTATCACAAGGGGGCAGCAGTGAGACAAGGGATGGCGGGCGGCTGAGATGGTGGGCGGGGGTCTGGGTGCACCGCGAGGGGGTTTACCAGGCAGACATCTTTAGGACAAAGTCCACAGAGTTCGGTGGCACCTGAGTGCAGGGCTTCAGGGAGGAGGACGAGGAACCGACGCTTCCTCCGTTGAGATGCCATCACAGTGTGTGCTGGTAGAGGTGCCAGGGTCTTCCTTGCCCAGTTCCAGGATTCTCCACTGGAGAATTTGTACTACGTGGGTAGCTGATGGCAGCAGCTTGTTTTCGGTGCTTAAATTTTCCAAGTTCATTTATGAAAATTTCATTTTTAGCTGGCTAATTGGTCTTGAGGATCTGAATTATGGATGTGGTCAGATGTGAGATTCGCTTTGTCACCATCATGTTAGAGGTTTCCCAAAGCTTTCGGGGTCGATTTTATGTTTACTCCTTGACAGCAGATTGCACCCTGCTAGTTGAGTTCATTCACCAAGATTTGCGGGGCGCCTGCTGGGTGGGACACCGGATCAGTGCTGGGGGATGCAGACCACTCTCGGGTCTGGTTGGCCGGGCTGCGGTACCACTGCACTGGGAGGGGGTGGCACCCATGGGTGGTGTGGCTGCAAGTGCTCTGCACAGCTCCATGGAGCAGACTCTGGGTACCCTGCAGCGATGAGTGCTGAACCTGAAGCTGAGACAGAGAAGCTCCCGCAAGTCTTCTACATCTGCTCAAGATTGCTGATGCCGGTGGTACAGTGGATAGGAATCTGCCTGCCATTGCAGGGGACACAGGTTCGATCCCTGATCTGGGAAGATCCCACATGGCATGGAACAAGTAAAGCCCATGAGCCATGAGCCCTGAGCCCGAGCTCCAGAGATGTGAGCTGCAGCTCCTGAAGCCAGCGTGCCTAGAGCCTGTGCTCTGCAACGAGAGAAGCCACCACCACGAGAGGCCTGTGCAGCCCAACACTGGCCTCAACCGGAGAAAACTGCAGCAATGAGGACCCAGCACAACCAGGAAACAGGGTTGCGGGCACCTTGCAAATCTGGGGTTCCCAGGGCCTCCCACACTTTTTCAGTTAGGTGCAAATTTGGGGGACCCAAAGGACTCCCTCAGGTTCACTAGTCTTCTATAATGACTCACAGAACTCAGGAAAGCTCTGTACTTGAAAGGCAGTTCTAAACAAAAAGGGTGCAGGTCAGAGCAGGCCAAAGGCGGTGATGCCAGCATGCGGTTGGGGGCCCGGGGGTTCCAGACACGGGGCCTTCGGTCCTCCTCCACCCCCCATGGTGTCCTGGATGCCGCTGTCTTCTTGCAGCTACGTTACACAACAGGACTTAGGAGTGTTTCCAGCCAGGGACACTCACCCAAGTCCTTGGTGTCCAGAGTTTTTATGGAGTTTGACGATGCCCACCTGTGTGACTGGCCCCCCGTCTCCAGCTCCCCCAGGAGGTCAGACTGTGTTCAGAGGTCAGATCTGACCTCACCTGTCACAGAGCCCCAAAAACAAACCCCCGTGTAGACAGTCCCACAGCCAAGCCCCCAGGTACATGGGCACTGCGGTCAGCCTGGGCCTTCCTGGGGCCTAGGGGCCACCCATGTGGCCAAGGGCAGAGGCCGGACCTCTGCACGGATGAAGCCCCCTCTCCACTGCACAGCTGCATCCTCAGGACACGTCAGAGGAGGACCTCTGTCTGCAGGGCAGGGCGTGGGGCAGTAAGCTGTCCTGTAACACATTTCCCGAGCTCGGCGGATGTGACATGTGGTGGGCGGTTTACAGCCTCTCCACTCATTCTGCTCCTCCAGCTATTAACTGCTGCTTCAGTGAGCTGCTGTTGTAAAGAATAATCAGGAGGAGAGTTTTAATGGCTCTGAGGTGAGCGGTTTGTCCTTACTTTGCACGTTTCTCTCTTCACCTCCCTCCCCAGCCTCCCGTACACAGTGGCTGGGCCTCCTGTCCCTACAGCTGTCATTCTCCTGCTAAGATCTCGGGGCCGACAGGGGAGCCTGTTCCCCAACAAGCCCAGCGAGATGGAGGCAAGCAGTGACGGTGTATCAGTTGGCTGCCCCGGCCATGGAAGGCTCTGGCTTGGAGCTCTAGGTCAAGGAGGACCTGCCTTGGCCCTGCAGCTCAGTGGAAACCCTGCTCCTGCAAGAGCTCCCCTGTCTCAGTCCCCCTCTCTTGAGTTCCTGGGGACCCCACGTCTGAGCAGGCGCCTCCATCAGAGCCCACATTGTCTCTCTGCACTTCCCCTGCAGAGCCTTCCTGCCCTCCTCTCCTGCCCCTGTGGCTTCTCTGTCTGATTTGGGAGCCCAGGTGACCCCCTTAAAGGGTCCTCACAGTGACAGCAGGGGGCACTGTGGGTGATGCTTTCCTGGGCACAACCACAGGGAGAGCAGGAGGGACCCTGAACACATCATAATTGCATAGATGACCCTTCCCCCAAGATGGTGCTAGAACCTAGGACCCTTCCTCTGCCCTGATGTTCAGATGCAAAGACGGCTGGCTGCTGATATGCCATGCCTTAGCCAGACAGATGGCTCTCCAGCGATGGCAGGGCAGCCAGGCTGTGCCGGTCAGGGCACCCCTCAAATTGCATCACCTAAGACAGCACTCCACCTGCCTACAACGGCAGGAGGCCCCCTCAGCCCGTTCACCCGTCTTAATTCCCACCTTCCTTTGGAGATGAATGCCTTAAAAATGAATGCTAATTAAGAAGAGATAAGAGGTGAAAAATGATTTGAAACTTGCTCCAAAGCAGCTCTGATGATGACATTTAAATCCTCTGGCCTCCAGGAAACTTGAAAAATATTGTCTCTAGCCCTATAATCTTTGGCTTTAGATTGCAATTATTTTTGTCTCTTTTCCATCAGAACAATTTGGACCTAATAATCATGATGGCTTAAATAGTCGGAATAGTTGTATAACTCATTAAGAGCGTGAAAAGCTAAGCAGCCTTTGAGAACCCTTTGCAGAGACAGTCCCTAGCAAGTTTCTGAGAACTAGTTTTCAGTGGAAATGGTGGTTTCTAAGGAGCCTGGTTTGTGAACTGGAGCTGACAGTCACAGCTTAAAACCCTCCCCACTTTATGGAAGAGGCACAGTGCACAGGTTCTGATAAATTAATATTCGTAAATCACATGATTACAGAATTGACTGTGTAATAGCACAGAGATGTTAGCACTAAGTGATTGTCTGCAGCTGCTCATTTCTGGAACTCCTTCAAGCTTTCCTTTTATTAATAAAATGTGGGAAGCAAAAGTGTTAGTTGCTCAGTCCTGTTCGACTCTTGGCAACCCCATGGACTGTAGCCGGGCCAGGCATCCCTGTCCATGGAATTCTCCAGGCAAGAATGCTGGGGTGGTGGGTAGCCATCCCCTTCTCCAGGGGATTTTCCCACGTGGGGGTGGAACCTAGGCCTCCTGCACTGCAGGTGGATTCTGTACCATGTGAGCTCCCCGTGGAAACAGACATATTTCCACGCTTGGAAACTGAGCGCATGGCCCACCCTGTAGCCTTCTGTGACCCCACGGTGCCCTCTGGTTTCCTCCGCAGAGTTTTCAGTCATGAAGAGGAAGAGAGGCAGGCCCAAGGGGTCCACGAAGAAGCCCAGCCCCGAGGAGGAGGAGCTGGCGGAGCGCAGCGCCCTGCCAGGCGCGGATGGCGTGCGGGCCCCCGAGGAAGGGAGCAGCCTGGAGTGCAGCAAGTGCTGCCGCAAGTTCTCCAACCCGCGCCAGCTCCGCAAGCACATCTGCATCATCGTGCTGAACCTGGGCGAGGCGGAGGGGGACGCAGGTAAGAGCGCACCCGGCAGGGGGCGCCCACGGCTCGCACCCCCTCTTTTTAAACCAGCTGTCTCATTTGAACTTTTTATTTTAAGATTTTAAAAATAATTGTATTTACTCCTTTATTTATGGCCGTGCTGGGTCTGCATTGCTGCGCAGGCTTTTCTCTAGCTGTGGAGAGCAGGGCCCACTCTCTAGTTGGGGTACAGGGGGTGCTTCTCATTGCGGTGGGGGGCTTCTCTTGTTCCGGAGCCGTGTTGTCGGGCCCAGTGAGCAGAAAGGCTGAGGTTAGAATGCTTGAGCCCGTTTGAGTGACCTTGACGGCCTCCACTGTGGCTGGCGCTCTTGAAGAACATACAGGATACCAGGTGCTGCCTTCAGGTAAGAGCTTGGCAAGGCTTCGGCTCTAAAGCAGCTTCTAAGAGAGGCTGATGAGAGTGTGCGCGTGAGCGGGAAAGTCTTCCAGACACCTGTCTAGGAGGAGTGAAACAGCAAGGGCCTCTGCTGTGGGCTCTGTTGTCCTCGTTTGATTCTTGCAACCAGTTTCGAAGTTTTCAAAATATGTCTAAGAATGTAGAAAGTTCTTACTGTTTTGTGCCAGGCTAAGTACTTTACCCCTAGAGTAGGAAATGGCAACCCACTCCAGTATTCTTGCCTGGAGAATCTCATGGACAGAGGAGCCTGGCAGGCTGCTGTCCATGGAGTCGCAAAGAGTAGGACACTCCTGAGCGACTGAGCACATGTGCACATCACATGGGCTCTGGTTCAGGATGTGGGCTTTGGACTTTGGCTGCCTGGATTTGAATCGCAGCTCCAGTGCTTAGTAACTTTATTCTCCTTTAGTTTCCTCCTCTGTAAAATGGGAATAAAAACAACACTAGCTAATTTGGTTGCTTGGAGGATTCAGTGAGACAGGACTTTCTGCAGTGCTTAGAAGAGCACCTGCCGTTTCCAAGCTCCCCGTATGTGTTAGCAGTCACTGTCCTTCATAGTCCTGTGGACACAGTGCTGCTGCTGTCCTTCCTGTGTCACAGGCAAGAGCATTTAGACACTAAGAAGTGAAGCGGTTTATCCAGGGTCTTTTAGTTAGAAAGGGATCCTCCTGGCCTTTGAACCCAGACTGTCTGACTCTGAACCCCAGTTCTTCAGTCCTAGAAACACCTCCCAACAGTGAAGCAAGGCCCTTGGTTTATAAAATCCTAGCACGTTAATGCTGGGAAAGATTGAAGGCGTGAGGAGAAGGGGACAACAGAGGATGAGATATTTGGATGACATCACCAACTCGATGGACATGAGTTTGAGCAAGCTCCGGGAGTTGGTGATGGACAGGGAGGCCTGGTGTGCTGCAGTCCATGGGGTTGCAAAGAGTGAGCGACTGAACTGAACTAAACTGGGCACATTATTGAGGGAATGCACCACCTAATGGGTCCCCCAGGTGGCGCTAGGGGTAAAGAAGTCTGCCAAGGCAGGAGACTTGGGTTTGATCCCTGGATCAGGAGGATCTCCTGGAGGAAGGTATGGCAACCCACTCTAGTATTCTTGCCTGGAGAATCCCGTGGATAGAGGAGCCTGGCGGGCTACAGTCCATGGGGTCGCAGAGAGTCGGAAACGACTGAAGCGACTTAGCATGCTCACACTCACCACCTAAGATTCATCAGACATTGAGTTGGTGGCCAAGGCTGATTGCCAACACCTGTGCCAGTTGTAGAACCCATAAAGTGCTCTTTCCTTTAAAGAACTGCTCTCAGGGTGACCACATGAACTCTTACTAGGCTGCAGGGGCTGTTGCAAATAACAGACAAGGATTCAGGCGAGATGAGGCAGTGGGGTGGCAGCCGTCCTAAGACAGAGTATGAGTGCCCGCCGTGTGGGAAGTGGAGGCGGGGAGCCCTGTGGTTTTCGGGGGAGCAGTGTCTTGCTTCAGAGCCTCAGGTG
Source organism: Bos javanicus (assembly GCF_032452875.1). Taxonomy (NCBI): domain Eukaryota; kingdom Metazoa; phylum Chordata; class Mammalia; order Artiodactyla; family Bovidae; genus Bos; species Bos javanicus. The sequence continues at coordinate 7,001,381 of NC_083881.1, forward strand.
CTTTGGCAGACACACAGAAATTCAGCAGTGAGATGGCCCGGGGAGGGAGGGGCAGGAGCTCACGGCACTGTACCTGAGGCGCCGGTCCCCAGCGCGCTTGTTCCTGCTGGACGTGGTTGTGGAGGGGCTCCCCGTCCTGTCACCTCACCGAGCTGCCCCCCGTGGCCCTCTGAGTGTGTCTCACGCTCACACACATGCACCCCGCCCCCGCGTTTCCTGCACTGACCCTTGGTGTTCGTCACGGCATAGTCAGAGGGGCCAGCTCTAGCCCCTGTTGAGGATCTGTTCTGATTCGGAGCCTCCCCATGGCTGCCTTATCCTGTCAGCCCCCTCTGGGAGACCCCTGGGCTTTCTGCACGGCCGTGGTTAGAGATCGGGGAATTTCCCTCTTTGGTGACGCCGGACATTCCGGCTCCCTCCTCCCAGGCCTAGGATTAACTGAGAGGCTCAGTCCTGTCCATGGGGGTCCCCTCCTCCCCGCCCCCCAGGCTGTGCTGCCCCGGGGTTTCTTCCTGAGACCCACTCTGGTGTCTCCCCTACACAGCAGAGTGCAGGCTCTTCACCTGGGTGTTCACAGGTTTTGCAGAAAGTGTCTTTCCTGGAGCTCTGTGGCATCATTTTTCCATGCGATATGATAAGTTTCCCGTTGTTCGTGCCAACCGTGGTGCGTCTAATGAAAGTTAGGTTGTTTCCTTGTTTTTTTTTTTTTTGCTGTTATAAATATTACTTGAATAAATATTCCCTTATGTACATGTGTGCATTTGTATATGTGTATATGTGTGTATGCTATTTTTATAGGGTAAATTCCTGAAAGTGTATTACATTTCTGGGCCAGAAAGTGTATTACATTTTGCCAGTTTCCCTCCTAGAAAGCACAGGCCAGTTGAGGTTCCAAGTGTCCAAAAGTACCAATTGGGTGTTGTTATTTGTTTCCTTTTTTAATACCTGTAATGATATAAAAAATACTAAGAAGAAAGTAAAAATAGTGCACAATTTCACTGCCTAGGTATAATTTCTATTACACTGTATATAAGAGTGAAGAGAGACCCACATTCTATGTATATTCACATACATTTTTCAGTAATTGAGGTCATACATAATGTTCTGTGTTCTTTTTTCATGCAGTTAATGGAGCGGATAAATTTTTCATGTCAGGTATTTTTTCTTCAACACGCTGTTTGTAGCACTTTCTGTGTTGCAGACATTGTTCTCAGTACTTGCACACTCTTCTCTCATTTCCTTCTCACAGCGGCACTGAGGACACTATTATCACGCCCACTTTATAGACAGGAAACTGAGGCAGAGCCGTCGGGAGTCTGCCAACATCACACAGCCCATAAGGGCTGGAGCTGTACTCTGAACTCACACGGTCTGGCTGTAGGGTCTGTGCTTTTGATTGAGATGCTCTGCTTTCTGATGAAAGAGTCAGTAAATGGAGATTTTCGTTATTTTTAAAGGCCGCACAGCATTTCACTGTGTGTGTGAGCCTTAAGTTTTCCTTCATCGGTCTCCAGTTGATCGACATTGAATACTGTTTAAAATTTTTCTCCCTGATTAAAAAACAGAAAACAAAAAAAACTACTCAGGTGTATAATCTTGAGCCTACCATTTTATTCTATTATTATTATATTTTGTACTTGTGCCTTTGTTACCTTAGGTAAATATCTAGTAATGTAATTCCCAGACTAATAGAGCATCTTTTAGGTCACATATCATATGATTCCATGTATATTCAGAACAGATAAATCCATAGAGACAGAGGACAGTTGGTAATTACCAGGGGTCGGAGGAGAGGGGAGGATGGGGAGAAACTGTTTAATGAGTTTTATTTTGAATGATAGGAAAGGTTTTGTATCTAGATAAAGGTGGTGGTTTCATAGCATTATGGATTCTGTAAATGCCACTGGGCTGTTCGTTCTGAAATGGTTAATCTTATGTGCTGTGAATTTTATCTGCCTGGTCACTAGTGGACGATGTTGTTGCAGATATTCAGGTTTTTGTCTTATGTGTAATTTGGGGCATTCCTTGCTCATGCTCTTTACTTACTACACTTTTGGATTGCCAGATACTCTGAAGATATTTTCCAGCTTTATCATTTGTCTTTTCATGTGCAGAATTGCTTTTTCTTTCCTTTTGCATTTTACTGAAGTTTTAAATATCAGCATTTGTCACTACTGTCAAATTTCATGCCCTTCTTATTGTAGCTTAGGACACTTATCTATATACCCCAAATAATAAAAAGCAACCTTCTATATATTCCTCTGTTATTTGTATGGTTTCATTCTTTATCTGTATTTTTGATCCCTCTGGAAATTGTATTTTTGTGAAAGTTGTGAAGTCAGGCAGTCATACATATTTGATCAGTAAATACGGGCAAAGGAATGTTCTTCATTAAGTGCAGTTTGCAGATAAACTGTTTCAAATCATAGGGTCCACAGAGAATAAGGGTCTGATTCCAAGTCAACCCTTGAAAAAGTAAAAAACTTCATATTTTGAAAACAATTAGTGGGATAACAGGGAGTTGCAAAGATGGTACAGAGAGGTCTCAGACCCTTTACCCTGCTCTCCCCCGTGGTGATGTTTTGCGGAGCCGTTGCGCGGTGTCAGGGTCAGGAACCCTGACAGTGAGATACTGTGTGCGTAGTTCATCACTCATCACCGTTCATCACGCGTGTAGGGTTGTGTAGCCACCACAGCAGTCAGGAAGCAGGACTGCCCGTCACCATGAGGGCTCCCCGTGATCCACTTCACAGTCACCCTCCCCACAGCCACTGATCTCCGACCCAGTGATTTTGTCATGTCGAGAATGTTACATCAGCCAAGTCACACTATGTGTGATCTTTTAAGATTGGTTTAGAAACCCCCTTTTCAAACCTGTTTCATAACTTTATACTTGGGGAAGTTGACGTGCAGAGAGACGGTTCTCTGAGAGTCGCCCAGCTCCCTGGAGGTGGGCTGGGCACCAGCCGTGACTCCCTGCTGCTCCCCTGCAGACGGCTCAGCTCTACCGTGTTCGCGCCTTAAAACCAGTCTTCTTTCTTCTTTGTGGATGTTGATTTTGTTCATTTCAATGTACCACTCTCAGCTTTTTCTCTAACCTCATGCGAAAGGCAAGTTCCACCCTGTGCAGTCCCCACCTTTATTTTCTATTCTGTAATTAATTAGGCAGTCTCTTCAGCAGCGGCAGACAGGCATCGTCCTTCCTAATATGATTATCAGCTTCCTCCAGTGCTAAGCTGCATAGAAAGTGGCCTCATAGTCCATTGATTTGAATGACCTAAGTGGACTCTAACAAATACCAAATGGAAAGGTGGAAGCTCCCGGTGTTTTTCCCTTTCTGGCCACTGCTGAAGCCTCTAAAATATGCGGAAATGACCTAACGCCCGGCCGCCTAGTGGCTGACATACCCATGGTGATTGCTCCACATTCCTCAGTTTGCCAAACACAATATTACAATTTAGAAAATTCTTGCATAATTGTTTTAATACATGCTCGGTAAAGAGCAGTTTAGTGACATTTCAAACAGTTGACCTTGACTCTTTGGCTTGTTAAAGCAATTAGAAGAAAACAAAATAAGCTTTTTCCCTACACTGAACCATAGCAAGTTAAAATAACAATTTTGTTATGTATTCAACATTTATTTACTTCATTCTGCATCTGAATAGTAAAAGAAACCAGGCAAAGAAATTTTTTTTTTTTTTTTGCCTAATGCCATTATGTGGAACAGCTGGTGTTTTTGAAAAACGTTTTACAGCCTACAGAAATCAATGTGTCAAGTTTATAAAAGTGACTTCTGAACCTTTCTAAGCTTGTTATTTCTGGGGTCATTTTATGCAAGGAGAGCTGCAAAAATTTGCTTTATACTTGTTAAATCCTCCCTAAAGAAGACAAGGCATTTATTCTAAGATCTTACCTAAGATGCACCTGCAATCTTTGTGAGGATTTCACACAACAGTATTTCAGGTGTCTTCTACTATCTTTGTGTTAGCAAAAGTGCTGACTTGATCAGTAGCTGCGTAGGCTGAAAACTGCTTTTCAAGAGTCAGGTTTGGAAGTCTGCAGGTGGAAAGGCAGAGTGGTGTCGGTCCTCTGAGTGTGCCCTTTTCTCCATGGAAAGATGTGGAATGGAATGGTCTGTTTCCTCTCGCTGCTTTGCGAACCCTCGCTTCACCTCTGCTCATCAGGGAAACGCAGAGTGCAGCAGCCTCCGGCTGTACGTGGTCCGAGGCGTGCTTGGGAATGTGGGACTTGGGGACAGTTAGCGTCACCTTTCTGTGGCAGCCCTGCCCCCCCCACCTCCGCTTGCCCCACTTTGCTCCCGTCTCTCCAGCTGCCCTGTGAGGTCAAGTTCTGCTGTTAAGCCCTTCAGTATGGCGGGTGCTGCTGGTGTGTTCCAGGTTACATCCTTCAACCAGCCTCCCCCATTGCAGTGGGCTCACAGATCCGGCTTTCCTTCTCATTCTGCTGCAGACCCCCAGGAGGCTCTGCTCATCCAGGGATCAGGCGGGGAGAACGGCCACTGCCTTGAGCGTGTCTGGTCACTGGGCGGCGGGGAGGAGGGCCCGAGGCTTACAGTCGGCCCAGAAGTGGTCTCTGTCATTCCTACCCACGCAGTTCATTGGCCAGAACTGGCCTCACGGTCCCACCGAACTTCAAGGGGTCATGGAGTGCGACCCTCTCTGTGCCTGGGGTGGGCCAGGACTGGACATGTTGGGTGGCTGTCACTAGTGGCAACTGCATGACTCCTGCCATTTCTGTGGATTCGCCCACAGCTCTGGTCTGGGGACCGGCATGTGTCCTCCTTGCCCCAACCCTGTCCTGAGCTCAAAGCCTGCGTCTCGGTCTGGGGTCCCAGAGGCTCCGTATAAATGTCCTCCCCCATCCCCGCACACAGCCTCTGTCCTGGTGACTGGCCACCCCATCCAGGTGTCTGATCCAGAAGTTTCTCCCTCACCTGTCATGTCCAGCCACTTGCTGGACTTTGCCCGCTAAATGTTACTTTGATTCTGCTCTGCATCTCCACTGCCATTCTTATGGGTCAGGTAACTGTCACAGGCAGACCTCAGATACAGGCAAAAAGAATGGCAGCAGGAACCTGAGATGTGAGGACCAGGGTAGAAAGAAGAAAGAAGTGCCCATAGAGTCAGAAGCTGAGCGGGAGCCCGTGTGACGGCTGGACGGTCAGCAGCAACGAGCCTGGGGCCTCCACCATGTCACCTGACCTGCTCTGTGCACTTCCCTCCTTCGCTGGCGCTGAATCTGAGTCCTTGGAGCTAGAATCTGAGTCCTCCTGGAGTCCTCCTCCTGCTCACCCCCAGCCTGCTGGCCGCCTCGGCCCGGTGCCCTGCTTCCCACGACTCTGGTGCCCGCGGTCTCCTCTCTGGCCGTCCTCCCTGCCCCTGGTCTGGCCTTCTCATCTCTCCTGTGGAATCTCTGCATGGTGGACTGGCCACTCCACTTCTGGACTTGCTTCCCATAAGCCCGCCTTTCACAGAATGACGTCACACACAATGGTGACATGCACATGCCTGCTGAGCCTTCTCTCCCCCTTGTGGAGAGATCACCCCCTTATCATGGGACACTGTCTGCTTTCTAACCCCTCCTTGTCCCATGGAGCCGTCTCTTCTCAAAAAAACTACCCTCCACCCTCTAAGGCAGCCCCCAAGCTCCTTCTCATCCTTGAGACTGGCACGGCGCCCCAGTGCAGGCAGCCTTGGTAAGCTTTCCCTGAAGAAAATCAACTGCACGTGACCATTATCTCTGTAATAGCTTCTGAGACTTGGAATAAAATTCAGATACGTGATACCGGGCTCTGTCATCAGAGTTGCCTAGGGAAGGAATGGAGTGTGAGATCCATAGCCTTGAGCCCCAGGAGCCCTGACAGGCCCTGCGTGAGCTGACTGGGTGTGGAGCAGGCTGCGAAGTCTGGCAGGCATTTGTTTACCCGCTTCCAGGATCCTAGAGGCAAGCGGGTCCAGAGCTTCCCGTAGGTCCGTGGAATCCCAGGCCCAGGTCCGCGGGGCCCCGGTGGTGATGCCGCCTCGTCTTCCCCTGAGCACACCAGTGTCAGCTATCGTCAGGGCGCTGAGTGTCCACTCTCACCCCCATGCTGGGAGCCGGGGTGGGGTTGTCCCCTCCTCGTTAGATGAAGAAACAGGTTCTGCCAGATGGAGGAAGCTGCCTGAGGGCCAGCTCGTAATTACACAAACCCTGGTCCCTTTGATTTCCGAGCTCCAGTTTCTGTCACTGGCATCTAGCCATCTTCCAATCGAGAGTCACCTGAATTAAACCCCAGGCCCTTTGGTCACTGAGTGTCCCGACGTGAGACCTGGGACACGGAGCTGGCCCTGTGCGCCTGTGCTGTCTGCCGCAGACTTGCGTGACTCTTGGGGAACCAGAGGGCACTGATGACCCTTTTTCATGGAGGGGAGTGGGGACCAGGAGAGAAGAGAAACTACCTAAATTCCCAAGCAGGACTTTCAGTTGGGACTTTTATTTTTAAATATTTTTGGCCATGCCATGTGGGATCTCAGTTCCCCAACCAGGGGTCGAACCCACGCCCCCTGCATTGGAAGCTTGGAATCTGAACCACTGGATCGCCAGGGAAGTCCTACGCTGGGACTCTGAGAGGAGGCCCTTCCTGTCCAGCATCTTGGAGGGCGGCTGGGGGCTGGGCGGGAGGCAGCCCCATTGCATCGTGCTGTCAGCGGTTCTGGGGCTGCCTGCATCCCGCCTGGAGGGACGTGATGTGGTGGGGGGGGGTGAAGGGCTGGAGCCGGTGACACAGCGGGCCTTTGCTCCAAGTGACGGCTCTTCAGATGAGTGGCAGAGATGCGTTATGACCCCCATCTTGAAAAGGAGTCTCTTTGACCATCACAGCCTGACTGCTGAGAAGTGCTGCAGGGAAGGGCCCGCGGCCCAGGGCCCAGCAGCCTTTAAAGCTGGACTCGCTGCCGCGACTGGTGCTTCCCAGCTGCCGAGGAGCCGGCTGGAGCTGAGGGCTCCGGAGGTCCCCGCGGAGGCCAGCTCTCTCCTCTGTTTCCCCCTTACGGGGCCTGTGCTGTGGCGGCTGGGCCCTAAGCCAGACTTTGGGGATCAAAGCGAGTAAGATGAGTCTGTTCCCTGGAGCAGCTGAGCCTGGGGGGACGAGGACCAAATAGATACAGGATGATGCGGGGGTCAGCCCGGTGCAGGGGGTGCACGGCGGGACCACACTGTGATGGGAACATCCTGGAGGGCTCCCTGGATACAGGGCCGTGAATGCCGCGTCCAGGGCTGCCGTGGGGTCAGGGGCGGGACAGCATTTCCCTCGTGATGGTTCCTGTGAAAGCCTGCAGGTGCTGAGGGATCGGGTGAGGAAGGCGGGCTGGTTCACTGCGGTGGGTGTGTGGCGAGAACAGGGTCAGGAGGAGGCGGGCTGCCAGGTGCTCTGCATGTGCTCACACGTCGTGGACCCCTCTGTGGGGACACGGTGCTCAGAGCCGGTGCTCACCTGGCCTCCCCTTGGATCCAGAGAGACAGGAAGACACAAGAAAGCCCGAGGGCAAGACGGAAGGCAAGAGGGATGCATATTCAGCAGATTTGATAGAATAATCATGGGCTAATAAGTTCCTTAAACTGCTGCATTAGCAGCCTGGAATGAATCGGTGGCAGAGTCCCAGAGTATAATCCCTTATCAGTCTGCTGTTCTGACAACTGTTCTGGGCTTTTTTTTTTTTTTATTAATGTGGCTGATAACACTTGACTCTTTGGGGAGTTCTGAGATTTAATTAGTTCTGGGGCAATTTGGAACAGGTACTTTAGAATATTAGCGCTGTTGTTAATTATAAATGAGTGCGCATGAACTAATTTCTACAAATGTATGACTGCCCGTACCGTTAACTCTTCATCGGCCCACTACCAGGTCAGCTTGCCTTGCCTGGATGCTATTACGTGTCGGGGACCCTGAGAGGTTCCCAGAGGGAGTTAGAGGGTGAACACAGACACAGATCACCCCCCACCTGCTGAGAGTGTGGGGTTTGGCAAGTGGAGTAACATCCCTCCGAGAGAAGCTCCTCTAGGACAGGAGGGGGTGCTGAGTGAGGAGCAGGGGCATTCTGAGATCAAAGGAGCTTAGTTGAGAGCTTTGTATCAGATAAGCTTCATTTTCTTAGTAAAGTCAGACAGGCTCATCCAAGTTAAGGGAGGGTGTGTGTGTGTGTGTGTGTGTGTGTGTGTGCACGCTTCTGTTCCACCCCAGCCCCTCGTGATCACCCACTTGTGCCCTCACCCACAAAAGGCCCACCTGCAGACCCTCACACAGGTGGATAACACCTCCTTGGAACCCTACATCCTACCAAACTCACTGTGTGACCAGAACTAACTCATTCACTCTCCCCCAAACCTCCCTCCCTCCCAGCTGCTGGTGACTCCACTGGCCAAACCCTGTGGGAAGCCAGGAGCAGTGGAGCCCCCGTGGGACCCATTACAGGTCAGCCTCCAGGAGCTGGTGGAGGAAGATGAGGGTCGGCCTGGAGGGACAAGCAGGAACTTTGTGGAACATGGGGACCGTGGATTTTTTGCTCATTACCCTTCAGATGGGGCCCATGCCTGGTCTCTGCTCCTGAAGCTGCGCCGCCTCCGTCTGAAATCTGGACACCTTCCTGCATGCGAGGACCCTGGGCACTGTCATAAGAGTGGGGTCTCTGCACCATCCTGGGAACTGCTGGGAACTCCTGCTTCCATGCTGCGGCGTCAGCAGTTTTTAAACGCCATCTTCTCAAAAGGAGATGAAATATAAAGAATTAGGTCAATGTGCTGGGGTTGAAGAGCAATGATGCACAAATGTCAAGAAATTGAACGTTGTCTTTCCCGAACGTCAGCGACTCCATGGAACATGCTGGCTAGGAGTGCAGCCCTCCCTGCGCCTCTCCTGTTCACACAGACCCAACAGAACCTCCCGGAAGCCGTGGTCCCAGCCCAGCCCCGAGCCACACAAGTGTGTCTTCAGGCATGACGTCACCACCCGAGACGTGCCACCGGGGGAGCGACGGCATGACTCCCCACGTGACAGAGGGCTCTGCGACCTTCCCAGGCCTGAGCCTCACAACCACTCACTTTGTGGATTCGGATCCTGGGTTCAGAGAGTTCCGAGCTGGTCCAGCTGGAAGGCAGAGGCTGGAGTGTAGCTCATACACCCCACAACTCTACGCCGTGGCTCAGAGTGGTGACTGCGCTGCAGGTGGTATCAGACACTGTCCCTCCTACGTCCTCATCCACTCCTTTTAAAGCTGTTTCCAGGGCTCTTGGAGGCACCTGTGGCTGAGGATTGGAGGGCTGGGAGTACCGGTGGTGGTTGGCGGGGTGGCTGGTCTGGACCCCACCCACTGTAACCAGAGAAAGGGGAAAGAAGGAAAGAAAGAAAGAAAGAAACAGAAGTCGCTCAGTCGTGTCCGACTCTTTGTGACCCCATGGACTGTAGCCTACCAGGCTCCTCCGTCCATGGGATTTTCCAGGCAAGAGTACTGGAGTGGGGTGCCATTTCCTTCTCCAGGGGATCTTCCCTACCCAGGGATGGAACCCGGGTCTCCTGCATCGTAGACAGACGCTTTACCATCTGAGCCACCAGGGAAGACCCAATCTACTTTAACCAGAGAAGCCACGCCTTTTTATTAGGTATATTGAAATTGCTTAAAGAACTCACTCAGAATGTCCTGCTGCTAAAAAAAAAAAAAAAATGTTGAAAAGCGCATCCTGGTGCAGCAAGGGTCATGACTGGATTCGTTGGTGACGCGGCGCGGTGTGAAGTTTGACAGAGGAGGGCGCTTCACCCAAGCACCTTGTGTTCTGAAAAGCACCCTTGTTAGAGCCTTTTGACTGTGCTGGGTCTTCATTGCTGCAAGGGCTTTTCTCTAGTTGCAGCAAGTGGAGGCCACTCTCTGGTTGCAGTGCATGGACTTTTCATCACCGGGGCTTCTCTAGTGGCAGAGCACAGGCTCAGGAGTTGTGGCGCACGAGTTTAGTTGCTGTGAGGCACGTGGGATCTTCGGGGATCAGGGATTGAACCCGTGTCTCCTGCCCTGGCAGGCGGATTCTTTACCACTGAGCCACCAGGGAGGCCCAAGCAGTTCTCTTTTAAAAAAAAAAAGAAATCAGACTTGTTTATCTTCCAAATGCTTGTGCTCTTTCACTGGGCACAGGTACAATGAGAAATGTTTAAATTACCTTCTGATACATTATGTAATCGACTTACTATGTTTTAGCTGTATTGTCTGTCTTTTCCCACCAGCACATAAACTCCAGGAGGCAGGGGTCTCTTGTCTTGTGCCCTGCACTGTCCCAAATGCTTAGAACAGGGCCTGGCATTCTGCACGTATCTTTTTAATGACCTGTGGCCAGTAAAGAACAAATACATTCTGCAGTGCTGGGGTAATTTCCAAGTAAATATTTCTTTCTTTTGTGTGGAAATGATGTTTTGTTTGAAGATGGACCTTGAGAAAAATTGGAAATAGGAGAACAAAGGGAAAAAAAAAGCTTGCGAAGAGAATGTTTTATTAAGTACGAGAGGATCATTGTTGAACTTGGTGATAGAGAAATTCTGTTTCAGAAGAGCCGTACTTGACATGAGTACTTCATCAGATGGAGGAAAGGGTCATCACGAGCAAACAGGCAGAGGAACTGGAGAGGTGGGTGTGGAGTCAGGCCCAAGGTGGACCTGGCGTTTCTGCGCCACACGCAGGAGGCGTCCTACAGATACAAGTGAGCGTGGCCACAGAGCCTGCGGGTTAACTTGTCTCGGGTTCCAGCAGGGTCGGGTCTCCCTGACCCTCCACCCTCTTTCTCCTGCAGCTCCACTACCCTGTCGGAAGGGTCTCAGAATTGAGAGATGCAGGGCTTGTCTGATTGGACGCCCCACCCCGCCCGCTGCCGTGTGGTTCACTTTTTCCCAGGGCATCACAATTGCTGTGTGAAGCCCCTCGAAACCCTCCTGAGAAATGCATCTCTGAAGCCACCCTTCCCTCGTTGGGATGGCTTGGCTTGTGTGTGTGCTCAGTCACTTCAGTTGTGTCCCACCCTTTGTGACCCCATGGACTGTAGCCCGCCAGGCTCCTCTGTCCGTGGGGATTCTCCAGGCAAGAATACTGGAGTGTGTTGCCATGCCCTCCTCCGGGGGATCTTCCCGACCCAGGGATCGAACCCGGGTCTCCTGCGTCTGCTGCACCGTGGGTGGATTCTTTATCTACTGAGCCACCTGGGAGGCCTGGGTGGCTCCAACTGCTAGACGTTTCTTCCTCTGGCAAAGTCTGTTGCTGATCTCTACCCATCGGTCCATTGCTTCATGAGCAGAGCAGGTCTGTGTTGTAAAGTTAGGTCCTCAGGCTCAGTAAAAAGAAGACACAGCCCCAAGCTCCCAGAGGTCACAGCGTGGATGAGGCCTCGCGACAGATGACAGCAGAGCAGTGTGGGGAGTCCCCCTGTTGATACGTTGACACCGTGGCGTGTGTGTGTCCTGTGATCCGGCCCTGACTGGGGCTGGGGCTGTGCTGTGTCCCCACCGTCCCCCCAGCCAGCCTCACTCACTCATGCTCCTGTGTGGTCTCCACCGGCATTGGAGTTCACCCCCCACCCCGCTCATCAAAGGACAGCTCCCCGCGTCCTGTGGGCATTCGAGGCCCTGGATTTCACTCCCTCCCCTGGTTCTGTTCCTCCCTGCCGGCTTCTTCAAGTTTGCCCCACAGGGTACCCAGCTAAGCGTTCTTCCTCGTCTTCACGCCCCTTCCTTAGCACCGAGCCCACCACTGCTACCCACACCACCGTCTCCTGTGCCCTCCGCCCCCCACACCTCCTCCGCCCCTGTTCCTGCAGCCCCGACCACAGCTTCACAAATGCTTGCTGTTTACACTGGCTGAAGGGCTGCCCGCCCAGAGTGGCTTGTCTGACCCCTCGGGTAGAATCTTCTGTCCCTCCCCTCGGTCATCCGAGACCCCTTCTTGCTTCAGTGGGCGCACAGCAGACTGCCCTGTCTGTCTCTCCCACCAGACGGCAGGGCTTTCGAGGGTGGGCTCTGGGTCTGTGCCCTGTCAGCCTTGGCGTCCACCACGCCTGGCACACGGAAGGCACCTAGAAACTGGATGCTGAGCATGTGAATGCCTTCTTCTTAGGCTGTCTAAAGAAGACCACCGTGTCTTCCCCGCAGTGTTGTTGGCTGATGACTCTGAGGTCCAGTGGGCTTCCTGAGAGCAAGGTGAGGGCCTGTGCCTGCTGTGTCCACAGCGGGCCCTCAGTGCCCACGTGGGGGCCTGTGCCGGGGGAATGGTGTTTACTGAGTCAAAGGCGAGACCGAGGAAGCGGAGTGACCCCGAAGTGACACAGTGTCCACTTCGCTGGGGACCAGCGTTCTTTTATAACTGGATTTCTTGGTTGCGCTGGGCCTTCGTTGCTTGTGCCCCTTCTCTAGTTGTGGAGAACGGGGCTACTCTTCAGCTGCAGTGCGCGGCTTCTCACAGGTTCCAGGTGTGCAGGCTCAGGTATGGTGCACGGGCTTAGTTGCCCCGAGGCCTGTGGAATCTTCCCCGGCCAGGGATGGAACCTGTGCCTCCTGCACTGGGCAGGCAGATTCCTATCCACTGAGCCCCCGGGAAGTCCAGGGATCAGTGTTTCTACCACACAGGTGTATCCCCTTTACTGTCAGCCCATAAAAAGGGTTCCGCGCGCTCCCCGACTCCATCACTGGTATAAAAAGGGTATTTTATACATCCTGGTATTTGCTCCTTAGGTAACGAATCTGACCTTGAACTGGAGAAGAAGTATAAGGAAGACGATCGAGAAAAGGCCCCAAAGAGGCCACGGGCGCAGAGAGCGGAGAAAATCCAGAAGGTCTGCTCGGGAAAGGAGGCCCCGAAGATGTCTGGGGCCAAGAAGCCCATTATCAGCGTGGTGTTAACGGCACACGAGGCGATTCCAGGTGCGCATGGCGGCGGGAGGGGGTGGCAGGAACGTCTGGCGGGGGTTGTGATCACTGCGGGGCTCTCCGTGGAGTTACCTGGTGACCTGGGGCTATGGCTGATCATCCGTGGCCCTGGGCCATGGTGGATCACCGTGTCCAGAGGTCAGGGTGCGAGGGCTGCTCCCACTGCCGCTGCCCACAGCCTGTGCGGCCGTGACCTGTGTTCGCATGTGAGCGGCTGCTAAAAGGAGCAGTGGGCCTGGAGAGCGGTTCTTTCCTTGGGGCCCCCCAGGTCCCCCAAGACCCTCTCCGGGATGTCTTTGCTCCTTCTTCCTGCCCGGGCTGGAGTATAAGACTACTCACAGCAGAGGGTGCCAAAACCCTCCCCATAACTTCTTTGAAATTCTTTTTTTTTTTGCGTTTTTTTAGTAGGTTCATTATTTATTTTATAATACTAGAGATTTCTATCTCCTTTTCTTTTCACATAAAATAGCCAGTGGATATATTACCCCCTTTTAAAAAGGCCTCTTCCAGGAAAAGATACCTTAGACAAAGAACAGTTTAGGATAGTAGATGCTAAAGTATAATAATGTTTCCGCCCCCGCCGTGCGTTTGGGGTGACAGCTGTCAGATAAAATTTTAAAAAATCAAGTTTAGGATTTTGAGGTCAGCTAGAGCCTGGCATCGGAGAAGGCAATGGCACCCCACTCCAGTACTCTTGCCTGGAAAATCCCATGGATGGAGGAGCCTGGTAGGCTGCAGTCCATGGGGTCGCTGAGGATCGGACATGACTGAGCGACTTCACTTTCACTTTTCACTTTCATGCATTGGAGAGGGAAATGGCAACCCACTCCAGTCTTCTTGCCTGGAGAATCCCAGGGATGGCAGTGAGCTGCCGTCTGTGGCGTCACACAGAGTCGGACACGACTGAAACGACTTAGCAGCAGCAGCAGCAGCAGCAGCAGCAGAGCCTGCAGTGCTGCAGTCCCTGGGGTCGCAAAGAGTAGGCCACAACTGAGCAACTGAACTGAACTGAGAGCCTTTTAAAGCATCTGTTCTCAATGCTAATGGTAACTGACTATGCAAAATGAAAACGCTAAATAAATACCTCTTTATATTATATACATAAAATATTTATATTTTATATCCCGTAACATGTCACAGAAAACCCCGAACGAGCTTTTTGGCCAACCCAGTACTTCACTGTAGGGTGAGGTGCTTAGTAGAGAAAAAAGCCACATAAGATTATGCGACATGAAGTGGTTTCACCGTCCTTTAGACAAGTGTTATTCGGGGAAATGAAAACCCCAGGAGAGAGGTTCCTGTGTTAGCCATCTTGAGAGAAAGTTTCTATAATGATTTCTTAAAAAAGGATGGTAGTGTTTGAGATTTCTGTAAGTGGAGGGTGAAAAATACAATGAATTTGCTTTACTATTCATGTGCACACACACTTCTATGAACCGTCTTTGATGGTTTCACATCGTAGACTTGAACAAGTAAAGGTGACCTCTGAGTTTTCCGCTTCAGACCGTTCACTTCACAGGGTGGACGCAGGGGCCCGGAGGGTGGGAGGCTGATGTCCTGTTTGGGACCTGACCCCGGACAGCGGAGATTACTGCCCACTGTTGAGTCCACTGCTGCTTTCTGTCTTGAAGCTGTTTGATGTTTACTCAGAGTTTAACACATGAGGAGCTGTATGAAATCTTGCAGGGAGGCATATATGTATATGTGTATCTGTCTTGTGTTTTGGTTTTTCAATAAAGAAAACAGAAAGTTGCACAGTCTCGTCCGACTCTTTGTGATCCCATGGACTGTAGCCTGCCTGGTTCCTGTGTCCATGGGATTCTGTAGACAAGAATACTGGAGTGGGTTGCCATTTCCTTCACCAGGAGATCTTCCCGACTCAGGGAGCGAACCCAGGTCTCCTGCACTGCAGGCAGATTCTTTACCAACTAAGCCACTAGGGAAGCCCTTTTAATAAAGAGATCAAGTGAACATGTATCTCACAAGAAGGTTTTGATAGATTATTGGATAACTCCCCCGAAACACACACACACACACACACACACACACACACACCCCAGCACACACACAAGTTAGATGTGTGAGCTGAAGGAGCACTAGCCCCTGCACGGGTGCCACGCAGTGAAGAAACACGCTTCCCAGGCTGTGCTCCCTGCACTGGGGCGGGGGTGGGAATCAGGGACCTCGAGGTGCCTCTTTCTTTCTCACCGAGTTGTGCCTCTCTCTCAGGCGCTACCAAGATTGTTCCAGTGGAGGCCGGGCCCCCGGAAACAGGAGCCACAGACCCCGAGGCCACAGCAGCTGACCTGGCACCCCGGAGAGGGTACCAGGAGTACGCCATCCAGCAGACAGCCTACGAGCAGCCCATGAAGTCCAGCAGGTAAAGCACCTTCTGTTGTGTGTGACCCCAGCCCCCACCTCAGAGGGTGGGAGAGTAGAATGTGCACTTACCAGGACTCTGCTGGCTAAGCTATAGGTAAGGCGTTCTGGTTTCTTGACTTGAACCTAAGAACCAGCCCCTCCATGATGGCCTCATGGTGTGCTGGCTGAGCCCAAGCAGCCTCTGTGGGATGCGAGGCAGACCAGCCGGCTTGGGAAACTCAGCGCCAGTTGGCTTAATGAAGGTGGAGCATTTTACTCAAGGCAAACGTATGCTTCACCTGAATAAAAAGTGGTGTGAACAAGGCCTTACTTAGTAAGCCTACTGGTTTTCATAGCTGCACAATTTATAATGGAAAAGGAGATCTTTATTTCCCCCTTAGTTTCATAAGTAACCCAAGCGTCCTGTAGAAACTTCCAGAGTCTTTATAACGCACAGCTGCTGTAACCATCTCGCCTCTTCTGGTTGAGGTTACCTCTACAGACAGCTTGGTTCACAGGCCACCATAATTTTTTCACAATGCTTCCCTGGTGGCTCAGAGGGTAAAGCATCTGCCTACAATGTGGGAGACCCGGGTTTGATCCCTGGGTTGGAAAGATCCCCTGGAGAAGGAAATGGCAACCCACTCCAGTACTCTTGCCTGGAAAATTCCATGGACCGAGAAACCTGGTGGGCTACAGTCCATGGGGTCGCAAAGAGTCAGACGTGACTGAACGACTTCACTTCACTTACTTACTTACTTTTTTGTTACTTTTTTCCTAACACAAAACACCAAAGGCACTGTTATCAACCTATTTTTTTTTAAACTTACCATGTTTAACTTTTCCTTTTCAGAAAATAATGTTTTTAAAGTGCGTTTGCTGTTGTGTGGATTCTCTAGTTTACCAGAGTCAGTTTTTGCTTGGCAGGCAATGCTGTGCTCAAGGCTTTGGTCCCTCCTTCTTTCAGTATTTCTTCAGGACTTCTTCTGGGATGAATTGCTAGAATTGACATTGCTGTCTTTTTTTGAAAAAGATATTTATTTGACTGCAGCTGGTCTTAGTTGCTACATGTGGGATCTAGTTACCTGACCAGGGATCAAACCCCGGCCCCCTGCATTCTAAGATAACCACCTGAAGTCTTAGCCACTGGATCACTGGGAAGGTCCCTGAAATTGCTGTCTTAAAGGATATGAGTGTTAAGACTTTAACCTATGTTGAAAACTGCCCTCCAGACACACTGGGTGAACTGATGCCTGACCCCTACACCTTCCCTGTGGTCACAGTCTTGGCCATGGTACGTACCTGCTGACGTGGATCAGCAAACTCCCATCGCCCGAGCTCTGCACACATTTTCCAGGTTGAGAGGAAAGACAAAGAAGATGCCAGACGGGGGGTTCCCTGTTTCCTGAAAAGGGGAAAGAAGGCATTCTGGATGAGAGTGTGAGACTTAGTGCCAGTCCTGGGTTGGTTCTAGACCCTTCTGCGTGTGCTCAGTCGCTTCAGTTGTGTTTGACTCTCTGTGACCCCATGGCCTGTAGCACTCCTCTGTCTATGGGATTCTTCAGGCAAGAATACTGGTGAGGGTTGCCATGCGCTTCTCCAGGGGATTGTCCCAACCCAGGGATCAAACTGGCGTCTCCTGCATTGGCAGGCGGATTCGTGACCACTGAGCCTCCTGGGAAGCCCCTAGATCCTTCTACTGGACTTCAGTTCAACAGCTCAGACACCTGCTATGTTCCAGGCACTGTGGGGGTGGGGCGGGGAGGAAGATTAGGACAGACTGGAGGCTTCTGCTCTGCTGGGACTGGACACAAGTGATTTTGCCTCTGAGCCTCTCAGCACCATACATGAGACTGTCTAATAGAACCTGACTCAGTTTAGTGGTGGGATTAAATGATCACATCTTTGCAAAGTGGTCTTGTTAAATTATAACGTTGTGTTATCTGGGGTGTCTTATTAATTTCTAGCCTCAGTCCTCTCTTCTTGCAAATGTGAGCAACTGAATGTATCAGTGAAGTTGTAAAAATATGGACTCCTGTGGCAAAACTGAGATACAATTAATTTTGAAGACCACCCTTGTCTCAACACAGCTTGATTTGTAGACTCTTCATAATATTTCAAAAGTCTGTTGGGGAGAGTTTCAAAACTCCATGCTTATCTGGTTACAGGTAAATGTACTCAATATTTAATCAGTAGATGGAGGCTGTATTCCTGTTGTCAAGCATTCTATTAATATTTTATAATCTAAATTATAAAATAGTTATGAAAGAGGCTTTTTATATGACGAAAGTCAGGAAAACTGTAAGGAAAAAAAATCAGTCGTAACCTCACTCCCCTAAGATAACCACCGTTAATATTTTTAATGTATTTCCTTTCAGTCTTTTTTCAGCCCATATATTTTATAAAACTGAGTTTATAATATTTTATATGCAATTTTGTATCCTGCTTTTAATACTTACCCACATTATACTTACTTTCCTTTGTTACTCAAATTATTTGCAAACTGTGCCTTGTAGTGACATGTGGTAATATCATGAGGCTATCCTGTGACCCCTACTCAGCTCTCCACACTGTAGCCAGTGCACTTTTTATAAAAATGCCCATTTGGTTGTAGCTTTTAAGGCTTCACATTGTTGTTAGGAGAACTAAGCCTATAAGGCCACGTCTCCCTCTGGTTCTCTGTGCTCCAGCATCTGCTCCAGCCATCTGGGTCCTTTTAAAAATTTTTTTATTTATTTTTAATCGAAGGATAATTGCTTTAGAATATTGCTTTGGTTTCTGCCATACACCCACATAGGACTTCCCTGTAGCTCAAACGGTAAAGAAACTGCCTGCAATGTAGGAAACCTGGGTTCAATCCCTGGGTCAGGAAGATCCTCTGGAGAAGGGAATGGCAACCCACTCCAGTATTCTTGCTTGGAGAATCACACAGACAGAGAAGACTGGAGGGCTACAGTTCGTGGGGTGGCAGAGTTGGACACGACTGAGCGACTAACACTTACTTATACATCAACGTGAATTAGTCATAGGTATACATATGTCCCCTCCCTCTTGCACACCCCTCCCACCTCCCACACTTTCCCACCCCTCTAGGTTGTTACAGGGCCCTGGTTTGAGCTCCCTGAGTCATACAGCAAATTCCGCTGACCATCTGTTTTACATATAATAGTGGATACGCGTCCATGCCACTCTCTCTATTCCTCTCACCCTCTCCTTCCTCCCCACCACTTGTGTCTGAAAGTCTGTTCCTGGGTCTTTTTTTTTTTGAAGCTGCATCATGTGGCATTTGAGATCTTAGTTTCCCAGCCCATGATGGAACCCTTGCCTCCTGCAGTGGACGCCTGGAGTCTTAACCACTGTACCTCCAGGATGCTTTGTTTCCCTGACCTCTCCCGACCTCTTCCTCTTTCTGGATGCCAACCTTCCGCCTCCCATACCCGGACTGGGTTAATTCCTGTTTATACTTCAGCTGCCTGCTCAAATGTCCCATCTCAGGGCGGCCTGCCCTGTCCCCTGGACAGCTCGGTCCTCCTTGGCCTGGGCTCCCAGAGCGTCCTGTCTTTCTCCACCCCAGCAGGGAGCTGGTCCTGTTTGCTCATTTGTATGGTTATCAGACTGGCCAGTGCTTCCTCTAGAAGGTGGGCTCCGAGAGAGCGTGGCGCGTGTTTGTTTTTGTCCCCATTGTGTCCCCAGTGCCTGGGACACTTTTTCAAATGAATGAAAGAATGAGTGAAAAAAATGTGCAAATTAGTTCCCTATGTTGGAGCCTTCAAGCAGCTTTCCACTCCTAACTATTGTGAAAAATGGCACAGTGAGCACCTTCACTCTCATTTTGTATTCTTTCTGTTGATAGATTCCTAGCAGATAGAGTCCAGTGGATAATTGGATCAAGGGGTCTGATCTTTTAAAACTCTGCTTGAATGCTTGCAAGCAGTGTGTGAGAGTACCTCTTGAACTGAATAAGGGGACATTTGGGGTGAGATAATGTGATAGGAATCACACGACATCACAGCTCAGCGAGTCAACCCACAGACGCAGGCTCACACTTGGGAGCCCAGCACGGGTGGCCTGGCCACTTCTTCTGACTCATCCCCCTTGGTGAGGGCCAGCACTGAGGGCCTGACCAGGCATCTGTGTAATAATCGAAAGAAATCAGAGCCAGAGATTCTCCTAAGACGATTTAGACCTTGCATTTAGAGAAGGAAATGCCCGTGATTTGTTTATTTAATTAACACTATGAACCCAGAGTTTCTTCCACTAAGTAAAATGATCACCTTCTGGATATCTCTGTCATTTGAGAAATATCCAGATTTGCTTCCTTAAATTTGCCTTGGGTTTAGCATGCAGGCATAGTACCTACTTTCAGATCTGAATGTCTTAATTACAGCAGGAGACTGGTACCCTCTGGTGTTTACAGGCTGCAGTCTGTTTAAATATTTTCTGTTTAAAACATAGAGGAACCTGTGTTGGTCAAACATAGTCGTATGGTTAGTTCCATAAATAGACTTGACAGTTACAATGCCAGTTTTCTAAGTTGCTGCAGTCCTGTCCTACTCTTTGCGACCCTATATGTAGCCCGCCAGGCTCCTCTGTCCATGGGATTCTCCAGGCAAGAACACTGGAGGGGGTTGCCAGTGCCCTCCTCCAGGGGATCTTCCCAACCCAAGGATCAAACCTGTGTCACCTGCACTGGCAGACGGGTTCTTTACCACTGAGCCACCAGGGAAGCCATACAGTTAACCGTGGGTACAGCTTAATGGTGTCTGATTAACAGGACTAAATGATCGTTGGTGTTTCTGAGGATCTGCCTGGAGAACCTGGGCAGAGTCCTGAGGCAGCAGTTTGGAGGAGAAAAAGCCTCACCCACCCCCTGGGCTCACCAGTCAACTCCTGTCCCTGGTACAAGGTGCAGCCCTTTGGTGACTATCATTTGTGGATTGCAGATCGTCCAGCCTTGCTTGTTGATGAATGAATGCCTCCCCCATCCTCAGCCACAGTGTCCGCTAGCTCACCTTTAAGCCTTGGGTGTTTTGGCACCTAGAAGGAAGGTGGGTGGGAGGCATGGGGAAGGTGCAGGGTCTCCACCCATAACCGTGCTGCCCTCTGTTCCCAGGCTCGGGCCCACCCAGCTCAAGATCTTCACCTGTGAGTACTGCAACAAGGTCTTCAAGTTCAAGCACTCACTGCAGGCCCACCTGCGGATCCACACCAAGGAGAAGCCCTACAAGTGCTCCCAGTGCAGCTACGCCAGCGCCATCAAGGCCAACCTCAACGTGCACCTGCGCAAGCACACGGGCGAGAAGTTCGCGTGCGACTGCTGCTCCTTCACCTGCCTGAGCAAGGGCCACCTCAAGGTGCACGTGGAGCGCGTGCACAAGAAGATCAAGCAGCACTGCCGCTTCTGCAAGAAGAAGTACTCGGACGTCAAGAACCTCATCAAGCATATCCGCGACGCGCACGACCCGCAGGATAAGCCGGTGCAGGAGGCCCTGGATGAGCTGTGCCTGATGACGAGGGAGGGCAAACGGCAGCTGCTCTACGACTGCCACATCTGTGAGCGCAAGTTCAAGAACGAGCTGGACCGCGACCGCCACATGCTGGTCCACGGTGATAAGTGGCCCTTCGCCTGCGAGCTCTGTGGCCATGGCGCCACCAAGTACCAGGCGCTGGAGCTGCACGTCCGGAAGCACCCGTTCGTGTACGTGTGCGCCCTGTGCCCCAAGAAGTTCGTCAGCTCCATCCGCCTGCGTGCGCACATCAAGGAGGCTCACGGGGCCGCCCAGGAGACTCTCGTCTTCACCAGCTCCATCAACCAAAGTTTCTGCCTCCTGGAGCCCGGCGGGGACATCCAGCAGGAGGCCCTGGGTGGGCAGCTGCAACTGGCAGAAGAGGAGTTCGTGTTCCAGGGGGTAAACGTGCCCAAGGAGGCAGCCAGCCCCGGACAGGCACGGCCCGCAGTGGAGCCCAGGGCCCCTGCGGAGGTGCCCGCCTCGCCGGTGCGCTTGGCCGCTGCCCAGCCCAATGGCACCGCCCCGGCCCCTCCACCCAGTGAGCTGGCAGCCTCCGCCATGTCCCCGGACCTCCGTCCGCACGCGGGGCTTTCCAGTGAGTTCTTGATGAAGAGCGATCCCCCCACAGCTGAGGCTCCCGCTGCTACTCCCGAGAAGACCGGTGACACCCAGCAGGGAGGCGCTGCCCCGATTCAGGGCCAGGACGTGGCACCTCTGCTGTCCAAGGCCAAAGGCGTGGAAGCAAACTCCGAGGCTCCGGGCGCCAAGAGCCCTCCAGCCGAGGGGCAGAAAGTGGCAGCCTTCTCATGCGATGGCCCAGATCCCAGCAGAGGCCTCAGGTCCAACCCAGCTCAGGCCTCAGACCCTCCCCCGGGAGCTGGTGGGAGGGAGGCGGCCCTGTGCCAGCCTGCCTCTTGCACGCCCGCCCCCGAGCACCGGGCCGGTCTCACTGCCTTCATGAAGATCCTGGACAGTTTGCAGAAGAGGCGGATGAACACCGGCCTGTGTGAGAGGATCCGGAAGGTGTACGGGGACCTGGAGTGTGAATACTGTGGTAAGGGGTGGGGCCGGGCACGAGGCTGGGGGGCTGTCTTCCCCGCAGCCCATCCGGCCACCTGGCTGCGGGTCCACCTCCTGTTTGAGTTGAGCTCGTGTCTCTTTGCAAAGAACACCTTCTAAGTGAGCTCGCCGTCCTGGGTAGATAGCAATGGCGCCACCATGGTGCAGTAGCCTGTGAAGTCTGTGAAGGCAGCTAGAATGCTGGGACAGCCAAACCCGCTGGCTTGGCCAGGCCTGCGAGGCGGAGGTTTATCCTATGGCCCCCGCCTGAGCTTTAGCCAAGAGGTACCTTTCTTCTGTCGCATGAGAAGTTTAAAAGTCCAGCTTTAGTAAGTTGTGGCCGTTGCCTAGGTGGGCAGAGAGATGTTAACGGGAGTGACTGCAGCTCTTTGTAGGGAGACGCTGAGTGCATCCCTCGCAGCTCGCGGTGGAAGCCTGGCCTTGGGGTCTCCTGAGAGCGGGCAGGACCCATGGGAGATGGCCCAGGTGCCTGCGGAGCTTAGAGCCTGGTGATGTCACCCATGTGCGTAAACATACGTGGTACCATAACTGGTCCTCGGTAAGCGCTCCTTTACTCCTCCCAGCACTGATGTCATGCAGAAGGAGTAGCAGCACCCTTAATTTTTGCCACCTGCCACCTTTGAAAAGTCATTTCCAGACAGAGATGTGGTGCAAAGTGTGAAGGGTGACCCGGACAAGCACGAGAGGGAAAGGAAGATAGTTCTTAAAAAAATAAAATAATACTAATACTAATTTAAAAAAAGATCAAATTCAGGATAAAAGAAACTTCCTTGTTCTCATGTGAAAATATTTTTTTAGGCAAACTTTTTTGGTACCAAGTGCATTTTGACATGCATGTCCGCACCCACACCCGGGAACATCTGTATTATTGCTCCCAGTGTCACTATTCTTCCATCACCAAAAACTGCCTTAAACGCCATGTAATTCAGAAACACAGTAACATCTTGCTGAAGTGTCCCACTGACGGCTGTGACTACTCGACTCCAGATAAATATAAGCTGCAGGCACATCTTAAAGTCCACACTGAGCTGGTAAGTAGCCCGCCCTAGTGGCAGCCCCATCTCCCCTGGGTGCTCCCCGCTTGCTCTCGGCGATGTGCACGGAGGTGCCCCTGCTCCTTCGGGAGCCCGGTGTGTGAGCATCCACCCCGGAGAACGGAGAGGCCCTTCTCACGACACAGGCCCTTCATGCTAACAGAGGCCTTCCTTCACCCCAGGGCTCTTCTCACAGGGAGAGCCTCGCGTCTGTTGGGAAGATGATCCCATTGAAAACATTGGCTTCCTCTGCAGATTTTTCAGCATCAGAGAAAGCCTATAGAAGAAAGATCTACAGAACAGAAATAAAGCAAAGGTTTCTTAAATCAGGGGTCCCCCTCCCCCCACGCCCCCAGGCCATGGACCTGTAGCAGTCCATGGCCTGTTAGGAACTGGGCTGCACAGCAGGAGGCGAGAGGCGGGCCAGGGAGCCAAGCTTCATCTGTGCTTCCAGCCGCTCCCCCTCGCTCACATGACCGCCTGAGCTCCACCTCTTGTCAGAGTAGCGGTGGCATAGTAAACATGATATGCTTGGATCATCCCGAGACCATCCCCTCCTCAGCTCCTGTCCGTGGAAACTTTGTTTTCCATGAAACCCATCCCTGGTCCCCAAATGGTTGGGGAACCACTCTCTTAAATGACGGTTTAAAGGACCGTTAATAACAGGGCCAATAATACTAATAGCCACCACTAAAAACTGTTGAGAGGTTAAGTCAGATGATGCCTGCCGAGCGCTAGACACACTGTTTGAGTCATAGTAAGAGCGCAGTCAACATTGAAGATCACTGATGATATTATCGCGTTATTCCTTGGAGACCCTGCGAAAGAATGTCTGTAAAGCATTTTTTTAAAAGTGATATGTTAATTCAAGGTGCTGTTAAATAGTCTCATGGTGGTAAAAGTTGTCTGATTCTCCGGTGAGTGATCCTGTGACACAGTGAGTGAGTGTTTATTTTGCCATATGCTCCTCTACCCTGAGAGCGTGATTCGAGACTCTTCAAGTGGTAAAGGAGGCGCACCTGTCCCAGGCGTGCTTCTGCTCTGACCGCGTTCCTTTCTCTGCGCAGAACAAGGCTTCAGAAGCTTGATCTGACACCTCCGTTTCCTGGCCTGAAATCACTAACACTCGGGAAGTGCATTACCAAGGGAAAGTCAGGGTATTTTGGGTTTAGTGGGTATAAAGAGCACATGCTTTGAGGTTGGATAACTGGATTCAGATATTGTCTCCAGTAATCACACAGGCTGTATGACACTGGACAAATTGCTTGTCCTCTCTGAGACTCAGTAGCCTTCTGTGAAATATGTATTAAAAAGCATATTGACTCTTTATACACACAGTATATGCACAGACATACCCACACATGCATTATGCACACCCACTCACGTGTGCACACGTGTATCACACACACCTCTATATGCAAAATATACATGTACACATACGTATGTCTTTGTATCCATACGTAGGTCTCTTGGATTATCGGGCCGTTAAATGGATCGCTCTGAATAAAGAACTTGGCTCAGTGCTTGTACAGGTACTTCCCTGTAGCTGCTTCCCTCCATCTCCTCCCTCCCATCAGTGATCAGGCAGCGTGACTCAGAGTCAAGGATGTATTGCCATCAAGGAAACATGGGGGCCTGGTCAAGGAAGTTAGTCAATGACATTTCTGAACCCATTGTTTTTTTAACAGCACTGGGCAAATGCTGTGAAAGGGAAACTTGAGAAAACCAAGTTTGGTTCTAGCATGTTAATGTTCAGAACCCATAGCCACCTCTGTGATCTTGGGCAAATTGCTTAGCATCACTGACCCTCAGTATTCTCCTCTGTAAAATGGAGGTATGGTACTTTCTTTGACTTCTCAGGATAGTGAAGATTAAGCTAGAAAATAAATGTGGAACACCCAGGTCAGTGTTTTTTCAGCCCCCAGGTCATGATCCATTAGAGGATTGTGAAGTTAGCTCAGTGGATTACAACTCAGTTCAGATCAATCATGTCCATCTCTTTGTGACCCCACGGACTACAGCATGCCAGGCTTCTCTGTCCATCACCAACTCTGGAGCTTGTTCAAACTCATGTCCATTGTGTCGGTGATACCATCCAATCATCTCATCCTTTGTTGTCCCCTTCTCGGCCCGCCTTCAATCTTTCCCAGCATCAGGTCTTTTCAAATGAGTCAGTTCTTTGCACCAGGTGGCCAAAGTATTGGAGCTTCAGCTTCAGCATCAGTCCTTCCAATGAACATTCAGGATTCATTTCCTTTAGGATGGACTGGTTTGATCTTGCAGTCCAAGGGACTCTCAAGAGTCTTCTCCAACACCACAGTTCAAAAACATCAATTCTTTGGCGCTCAGCTTTCTTTATAGTCTAACTTTTATACCCATACATGATCACTGGAAAAACCATAGCTTTGACTAGACAGATCATTGTTGGCAAAGTAACATCTCTGCTTTTTAATATGCTGTCTAGGTTGGTCATAGCTTTTCTTCCAAGGAGTAAGCATCTTTTAATTTCATGGCTGCAGTCACCATCTGCAGTGATTTTGGAGCCCCCCAAAATGTCACTGTTTCCATCATTTCCCCATCTATTTGCCATGAAGTGATGGGACTGGATGCCACGATCTTAGTTTTTTGAATGTAGTGTATCTTAAAAATGAAATAGAATGAAGTAGAATTTAATCAGCACTCTTTACCCATAACAAGGTA
Source organism: Bos javanicus (assembly GCF_032452875.1). Lineage (NCBI taxonomy): Eukaryota > Metazoa > Chordata > Mammalia > Artiodactyla > Bovidae > Bos > Bos javanicus. Next base: position 7,027,015 of record NC_083881.1, read on the forward strand.
ATAGGTATTGTTTTCTGAGACCTTTAGTTCCATGTTTCAGTGTGTTTATATGCCAGTGTGTGTGCACGTATGTTCTTGGTGGTAATGTCAAAAGGGTGACCTCCTTTGTAGGTCCCATTAGATGAGTTTGCAAGTCATTAACCCCGATGATGTAATTTATGACATTCTGAATCAGCAATACTCAGGGGTAATTGTTATGAATGATATTCCTGGCTCATACCTCCACCATAATTTGTGAGGGGGACCTGGGAACCTATTTTTAAATCAGGTTCATCCCGACACAGACATGTGAAGTAGCAGGAAGTCAAGCTTCCAGTGGATAGTCAGGATATATCAGTCTCTTCCCCTTTGTTCTTCCTGGCTTGTGTGCCTTCACAGGAGCCCTTGCAGGCACCCGATGTTCAGGGCACCATGACTGTTACAAGCCTTCACCTGGGAGGAGCGGACTCATTCTGGTCTTGCATCCTGACTCCTTCACTTGTAAGTGGTGTGGTCTCACTATCTAACGTCTCTGACCCCTTGTCTGTAAAAGTGGAGTGACAGTCCCGGCCTCCAGGGTTTCCGTGGGGACATTTGTGAGGGACCCAGCACAAGTCCAGGCATGGGGGGAGGCAGTCTACACTAGCTCTTCCTTCTTGTTACTGGTGGTAGCAGGAGAAGCCATAGTAACAGTGGTGGTGCTACTGCTTCCATCCAGGGCATAGTGGCTTTTCAGCAAACATTGAAAATCAGTGCCTGTCTTGGAGAAGTGCCTAGTCTGTACTTGTCCTTATTTATTATTATTTTTTAATATACATTTATTTATTTTAATTGGAGGATAATTACTTTACAACATTGTATTGGTTTTGCCATACATTGACATGAATCCGCCATGGGTATACATGTGTTCCCCATCCTGAACCCCCCCTCCCACCTCCCTCCCCATCCCATCCCTCTGGGTCATCCCAGTGCACCAGCCCCGAGCATCCTGTATCATGAATCGAACCTGGACTGGCGATTCATTCCACATATGATAATGTACATGTTTCAATGCTATTCTCCCAAATCATCCCACCCTTGCCCTTTCCCACAGAGTCCAAAAGACCGTCCTATACATCTATGTCTCTTTTGCTGTCTTGCATACAGGGTTATCGTTACCACCTTTCTAAATTCCATATATATGCGTTATTATACTGTATTGTTATTTTTATTTCTGACTTACTTCACTCTGTATAATAGGCTCCAGTTTCATTCACCTCATTAGAACTGATTCAAATGTATTGTTTTTAATGGCTGGGTAATACTCCATTGTGTATATGTACCACAGCTTTCTTATCCATTTGTCTGGTGATGGACATCTAGGTTGCTTCCGTGTCCTGGCTATTATAAACAGTGCTGTAATGAACATTGGGGTACACGTGTCTTTCAATTCTGGTTTCCTTGGTGTGTATGCCCAGCAGGGGGATTGCTGGGTCATATGGCAGTTCTATTTCCAGTTTTTAAAGGAATCTCCACACTGTTTTCCATAGTGGCTGTACTAGTTTGCATTCCCACCAATAGTGTAAGAGGGTTCCCTTTTCTCCCTCTCCAGCATTTATTGCTTGCAGACTTTTGGATAGCAGCCATTCTAACTGGCGTGAAATGGTACCTCACTGTGGTTTTGATTTGCATTTCTCTGGTAATGAGTGATGTTGAGCATCTTTTCATGTGTTTGTTAGCTATCTATATGTCTTCTTTGGAGAAATGTCTGTTTAGTTCTTTGGCCCATTTTTGGATTGGGTTGTTTATTTTTCTGGAATTGAGCTGCAGGAGTTGCTTGTATATTTTTGAGATTAATTCTTTGTCAGTTGCTTCATTTGCTATTATTTTCTCCCATTCTGAAGGCTGTCTTTTCACCTTGCTTATAGTTTCCTTTGTTGCGCAGAAGCTTTTAATTTTAATTAGGTCCCATTTGTTTATTTTTGCTTTTATTTCTGATGTTCTGGGAGGTGGGTCATGAGGATCCTGCTGTGATTTATGTCGGAGAGTGTTTTGCCTATGTTTTCCTCTAGTAGTTTTATAGTTTCTGGTCTTATGTTTAGATTATTAATCCATTTTGAGTTTATTTTTGTATATGGTGTTAGAAAGTGTTCTAGTTTCATTGTTTTACAAGTGGTTGGCCAGTTTTCGCAGCACCACTTGTTAAAGAGATTGTCTTTTCTCCATTGTATATTCTTGCCTCGTTTGTCAAAGAAAAGGTGTCCATAGGTGCATGGGTTTATCTCTGGGCTTTCTATTTTGTTCCATTGATCTATATTTCTGTCTTTGTGCCAGTACCATACTGTCTTGATGACTGTGGCTTTGTAGTAGAGCCTGAAGTCAGGCAGGTTGATTCCTCCAGTTCCATTCTTCTTTCTCAAGATTGCTTTGGCTATTCGAGTTTTTTTGTATTTCCATACAAATTGTGAAATTATTTGTTCTAGGTCTGTGAAAAATACTGTTGATAGCTTGATAGGGATTGCATTGAATCTATAGATTGCTTTGGGTAGTATACTCATTTTCACTATGTTGATTCTTCGGATCCATGAACATGGTATATTTCTCCATCTATTAGTGTCCTCTGATTTCTTTCACCAGTGTTTTATAGTTTTCTATATATAGGTCTTTTGTTTCTTTAGGTGGATATATTCCAAGTATTTTATTCTCTTCGTTGCAATGGTGAATGGAATTGTTTCCTTATTTTCTCATTATTAGTGTATAGGAATGCAAGGGATTTCTGTGTGTTGATTTTATATCCTGAAACTTTACTATATTCATTGATTAGCTCTGGTAATTTTCTGGTGGAGTCTTTAGGGTTTTCTATGTAGAGGATCATGTCATCTGCAAATAGTGAGAATTTTGCTTCTTTTCCAATTTGGATTCCTTTTACTTCTTTTTCTGCTCTAATTGCTGTGGCCAAAATTTCCAAAACTATGTTGAATAGTAGTGGTGAGAGTGGGCACCCTTGTCTTGCTCCTGACTTTAGGGGACATGCTTTCAGTTTTTCACCATTGAGGATAATGTTTGCTGTGGGTTTGTCATATATAGCTTTTATTATGTTGAGGTATGTTTCTTCTGTTCCTGCCTTCTGGAGGGTTTTTATCATAAATGGATGTTGAATTTTGTCAAAGGCTTTCTCTGCATCTATTGAGATAATCATATGGCTTTTATTTTTCAATTTGTTTATGTGCTGCATTACATTGATTGATTTGTGGATATTGAAGAATCCTTGCATCCCTGGGATAAAGTCCATATGGTTATGATGTATGATCTTTTTAATGTGTTGTTGGATTCTGATTGCGAGAATTTTGTTAAGGATTTTTGCATCTATGTTCATCAGTGATATTGGCCTGTAGTTTTCTTTTTTTGTGGCATATTTGTCAGGTTTTGGTAGTAGGGTGATGGTGGCCTCATAGAATGAGTTTGGAAATTTACCTTCCTCTGCAATTTTCTGGAAGAGTTTGAGTAGGATAGGTGTTAGCTCTTCTCTGAATTTTTGGTAGAATTCAGCTGTGAAGCCATCTGATCCTGGGCTTTTGTTTGCTGGAAGATTTCTGATCACAGTTTCAATTTCTGTGCTTGTGATGGGTCTGTTAAGATTTTCTATTTCTTTCTGATTCAGTTTTGGAAAGTTGTACTTTTCTAAGAATTTGTCCATTTCTTCCAAGTTGTCCATTTTATTGGCATATAATTGCTGATAGTAGTCTCTTATGATCCTTTGTATTTCTGTGTTGTCTGTTGTGATCTCTCCATTTTCATTTCTAATTTTATTGATTTAATTTTCTCCCTTTATTTCTTGATGAGTCTGGCTAATGGTTTGTCAGTTTTATTTATCTTCTCAAAGAACCAGCTTTTGGCTTTGTTGATTTTTGCTATGGTCTCTTTTGTTTCTTTTGCATTTATTTCTGCCCTAATTTTTAAGATTTCTTTCCTTCTACTAACCCTGGGGTTCTTCATTTCTTCCTTTTCTAATTGCTTTAGGTGTAGAGTTAGGTTATTTATTTGACTTTTTTCTTGTTTCTTGAGGTATGCCTGTATTGCTATGAACTTTCCCCTTAGCACTGCTTTTACAGTATCCCACAGGTTTTGGGTTGTTGTGTTTTCATTTTCACTCGTTTCTATGCATATTTTGATTTCTTTTTTGATTTCTTCTGTGATTTGTTGGTTATTCAGCAGCGTGTTTTTCAGCCTCCGTATGTTGGAATTTTTAATAGTTTTTCTCCTGTAATTGAGAAAATCTTACTGCATTGTGGTCAGAGAAGATGCCTGGAATGATTTGAAGTTTTTTGAATTTACCAAAGCTAGATTTATGGCCCAGGATGTGATCTATCCTGGAGAAGGTTCCGTGTGCGCTTGAGAAAAATGTGAAATGCATTGTTTTGGGGTGAAATGTCCTATAGATATCAGTTAGGTCTAACTGGTCTATTGTTTCATTTAAAGTTTATGTTTCCTTGTTAATTTTCTGTTTAGTTGATCTATCCACAGGTATGAGTGGGGTATTAAAGTCTCCCACTATTATTGTGTTATTGTTAATTTCCCTTTCATACTTGTTAGCATTTGTCTTCCATATTGCGGTGCTCCTATGTTGGGTGCATATATATTTATAATTGTTATATCTTCTTCTTAGATTGATCCTTTGATCATTATGTAGTGTCCTTCTTTGTCTCTTTTCACAGCCTTTGTTTTAAAGTCTATTTTATCTTATATGAGTATTGCTACTCCTGCTTTCTTTTGGTCTCTATTTGCATGGAATATCTTTTTCCAGCCCTTCACTTTCAGTCTGTATGTGTCTCTTGTTTCAGGGTGGGTCTCTTATAGACAACATATGTAGGGGTCTTGTTTTTGTGTCCATTCAGCCAGTCTTTGTCTTTTGGTTGGGGCATTCAACCCATTTACATTTAAGGTAATTATTAATAAGTATGGTCCGTTGCCATTTACTTTTATTGTTTTGGGTTCAAGTTTATACACTCTTACTGTGTTTCCTGTCTAGAGAATATCCTTTAGCATTTGTTGGAGAGCTGGTTTGGTGGTGCTGAATTCTCTCAGCTTTTGCTTGTCTATAAAGCTTTTGATTTCTCCTTCATATTTGAATGAGATCCTTGCTAGGTACAGTAATCTGGGCTGTAGGTTATTTTCTTTGATCACTTTAGGTATGTCTTGCCATTCCCTTCTGGCCTGAAGAGTTTCTATTGAAAGATCAGGTGTTTTCCTTATGGGAATCCCCTTGCGTGTTATTTGTTGCTTTTCCCTTGTTGCTTTTAATATTTTCTCTTTGTGTTTGATCTTTGTTAATTTGATTAATATGTGTCTTGGGGTGTTTCGTCTTGGGTTTATCCTGTTTGGGACTCTCTGGGTTTCTTGGACTTGGGTGATTATTTCCTTCCCCATTTTAGGCAAGTTTTCAACTATTATCTCCTCAAGTATTTTCTCATGGTCTTTCTTTTTGTTTTCTTCTTCTGGGACTCCTATGATTCGAATGTTGGGGCATTTAACATTGTCCCAGAGGTCTCTGAGATTGTCCTCATTTCTCTTAATTAATTTTTCTTTTTTCCTCTCTGTTTCATTTATTTCTACCATTCTATCTTCTACCTCACTTATCCTGTCTTCTGCCTCCGTTATTCTACTGTTCGTTCCCTCCAGAGTGTTTTTGATCTCATTTATTGTATTATTCATTATATATTGACTCTTTTTTATTTCTTTTAGGTCCTTGTTAAACCTGTCTTGCATCTTCTCAATCCTTGTCTCCAGGTTATTTATCTGTAACTCCATTTTTGTTTTCAAGATTTTGGATCATTTTCACTATCATTATTTGGAATTCTTTATCAGGTAGGTTCCCTATTTCTTCCTCGTTGTTTGGTTTGGTGGGCGTTTATCCTGTTCCTTTACCTGCTGGATATTCCTCTGTCTCTTCATCTTGTTTATATTGCTGTGTCTGGGGTGGCCTTTCCATATTCTGGCACTTTGTGGAGTTCTCTTTATTGTGGAGTTTCCTCACTGTGGGTGGGGTTGTACGGGTGGCTTGTCAAGGTTTCCTGTTTAGGGAAGCTTGTGTCGGTGTTCTGGTGGGTGGACCTGGATTTCTTCTCTCTGGAGTGCAATGAAGTGTCCAGTAATGAGTTATGAGATGTCAGTGGGTTTGGAATGACTTTGGGCAGCCTGTATATTGAAGCTCAGGGCTGTGTTCCTGTGTTGCTGGAGAATTTGCATGGTATGTCTTGCTCTGGAACTTGTTGGCCCTTGGGTGGTGCTTGGTTTCAGTGTAGGTATGGAGGCGTTTGATGAGCTCCTGTCGATTAATGTTCCCTGGAGTCAGGAGTTCTCTAGTGTTCTCAGGATTTGGACTTAAGCCTCCTGCCTCTGGTTTTCAGTCTTATTTTTACAGTAGCCTCAAGACTTCTCCATCTATACAGCACCGATGATAAAACATCTAGGTTAAAGATGAAAAGTTTCTCCACAGTGAGGGACACCCAGAGAGGTTCACAGAGTTACATGGAGAAGAGAAGAGGGAGGAGGGAGATAGAGGTGACCAGGAGGAGAAGAGAGGGAATCAAAAGGGGAGAGTGCAAGCTAGCCAGTAATCACTTCCTTATGTGCTCTCCACAGTCTGGACCGCTCAGAGATGTTCATGGAGTTACACAGAGAAGAGAAGAGGGAGGAAGGTGACAGAGGTGGCCAGGAGGATAAAAGGGGGAATCCAAAGGAGAGAGACAGATCCAGACAGTAATCAGTTCCCTAAGTGTTCTCCACTGTCTGGAACACACAGAGATTCACAGAGTTGGGTAGAGAAGAGAAAGGGGAGGGAGGAGATGGAGGCAACCTGGTGGAGAAAAAGGAGAGTCCAAAGGGGGAGAGAGCATCAAGCCAGTAAGTACTTGCTCCCAAGTAAAAATGGGTACTGAAGATTGAGTTCTTAAAGGTACAAAATTGATAACAAATACCCAAAAGCAGAGATTAAAAATCTAGAGTAGAGGCTGGATTCTCAAAAATACAATATTAAAGAAAAAAACAAAGTCACAAAATTATAAAATATATACATATATGAAGTTTGCTTTAAAAAATAGGGTCTTTTTTTGCAAAGTAATAGTAAGTTATAAAAATGAAAATTAAAGGAGTAATAGAGGACTTAAAAATTAAAAAGTTTTTTTTTTTAATTTAAAAAATGATAATAGTAAAAATATATCTAGGACTTTCTCACATGTTGTTGTGGACAGTGTGGGGTCAATTCATTTTCGGATAGTTCCTTGTTCCGACTTATATTTCTCAAGATCTTTAGGCCTCTTCCTATGTAGTCAGTACTAACTACAGGGTTTTAATCTATTGCACCTGTCACTTCCAAGGCAGTTCCTTTGGTTTAGCTTCTTCTGTTTGCTGGTCTCGTCAGTGTCTAATTTCCGCCCTGACACAAGGGGGCAGTGGTGGACACTTTTTTAGGCTCACTTGTTCAGTCGTGCTGTGGGGAGGGAGGGATGCTGCACACAAATAACACTGGCGTGTGCTCCCAGTGTCTCAACTACACTGGGCCTGCCCCCACTCACGGCGTGTGTGGCCTCCCTGCCCACACTGCTCAGGCTCTAGGTTGATCTGCCGGGAATTGTCTGAGTCCGGCCCTGGGTTGTATGCACTTCCCAGGTCTAAGCCACTCAGGCTCAGGCACTCGGGTAGTCCTCAGAGGTGCAGACTCTGTTGGGCCTGCGTTTTTGTGCCCTTCCCAGGTCCGAGCAGCTCAGGTGACCAGGTGCTTGCCGAGCGCGGTTGCTGCGACTTATCGCCCCCCGCGTCCCTGCCGCTCGGTTTTCTGGGTGTACAATGGGTGCACCTTCTCAGGTGTGCCGTGTGTCTCTCCTGGGGAGCTGATCTCTGGCTGTGACCCTCCCGGTGGATGTCGCCCGTCCAGAATCCCGAGAAGTCTTGGTTAGCCACGAAGCCTGCTTGTAGTTTGGTAGATGATGCCTCTCTGGGGCCGCGATTGCCCTCTTCTGGCTTTGGCTGCTCTCGCCCGCCTGTCTCCAGAGGGGATGGGCGGGTCCGAAGCCGGCTAGCTCTGTTCAGTCCTTTGTTCTGTGAGCAGGCCTGGAGGTGTCTTAGGTTAGAGCTTTACATGGGGTAGCTATCCCACAATCTGGTTTGCTATCCCAAGAGAGTTCGCTCAGATTGCCCTCAGGCCTTACTCTAAGCAATGCAGCCTGTGCCTCCCTGCCCAGCCCCGGCTTGCTAGTGGCGGATGCGGGCATCTTTGCTGCTTCTCTGCTGGAAGTTACCGTTGGGCACTTACCTGTGGGGTTTAATTATTTATTTTTCCTCCCGGTTATGTTGCCCTCTGAGGTTCCAAGGCTCGCCGCGAACTCGCCAGTGAGAGTGTTTCCTGGTGTTTGGAATCTTCTGTCTTTTTTAAGACTCCCTTCCTGGGACGGAGCTCTGTCCTTACCTCTTTTGTCTCTCTTTTTATCTTTTATATTTTTTCCTACTTCCTTTTGAAGACAATGGGCTGCTTTTCTGGGTGCCTGATGTCCTCTGCCAGCATTCAGATGTTGTTTTGTGGAATTTACTCAGAGTTCAAAGGTTCTTTTGATAAATTTGTGGGGGAGAAAGTGGTCTCCCTGTCCTATTCCTCCGCCATCTTAGGACCGCTCCCCCTGTACTTGTCTTTAAAGATACATATATAAAACTTCACCTGTTGCCTTCTGGAAGTAGACTAAAATAATATATTGCCAACAATGCACAGAGAAGTAGAGGGAGCTACTTTTTTTTTTTTTTTTTGGTAAAGTAGAGTAAAATGTTATTGAACTAAAGCAATTGCACACAAGTCTTTTTCCTTTCCAATGGCTGAGAGTGTATATGGTCTTTTAGTCTGTTATCATAGACCATCTGTTTCTGTGCCACCCTGTTTGGAGATTTGTCCACTAGGGACCTCAGACTGCAGAGTTTTCTGTGTATAAAGCAACTGCCGATAAGCAAGCCCGAGGACTGGAAGTGAGGGTCATGGCCTGACTAAGTGGACAGGAAGAGCCTGGAAATTGAAATCCAGGCTGGAACATGTTTCTGGCTCTTTCCTAACTTGTTAACTTAGCCACAATGTTGTGTCAGTTTTCTGGTCTTTGTCATACTTTCTCCATTTGTTTTTCAGTTGCTCAGTTGTATCTGATTCTTTGTGACCCCTTGGGCTATAGCATACCAGGCTTCCCTGTCCTTCAGTCTCTCCTGGAGTTTGCTCACACTCATGTCTGTTGAGTCAATGATGCCATCCAACCATCTCATCCTCTGTTGCTCCTGCCCTCAGTCTTTCCCAGCATCAGGATCTTTTCCAGTGAGACCACTCTTTGCATCAGGTGGCCAAAGTATTAGAACTTCAGCTTTAGCATCAGTCCTGCCAATGAATATTCAGGGTTGATTTCCTTTAGGATTGACTGGTGTAATCTTCTTGCTGTCCAGGGGACTCTCAAGAGTCTTCTCCAGCACCACAGTTCAAAAGCATGAATTCTTCGGTGTTCAGCCTTCTTTATGGTCCAACTGTCACATCCATACATACATACATGACTACTGAACATGGCTGTTTTCTCCTTGTCCCGTGATAGTTTGTGGCCTCTGTGTGCTCGCAGCTCCCATGAGCCCTGTGACGGCAGGGTCAGAGTCTCCCAGCTCTGTGCCCAGCACTATGCCTGAGCCAACACTGGCCCCAGAAGGGTAGAGGAAAGGTTGAGTCCGTTGAGGTCAGCATCTGCTAAAACCATGGGCTTTTTATTCCTGAGAAATTGTTCAGAGTGGAATCTCCCACTTTATTTTTTTTTATCTTGTTGTCAGATACTTTATAGATGTGCTTATGTGATAGGTAATACACTCGGTGGCCGAGTGAAAGGCAGGCTTGATATTTTCCACCCACCACTAGTTTCAGACTTGAGAATAGCCCATTTGCTTTGGGGGTCGAGGCGCAGGCCAGGGCGGGGTTCACTCATCGCTGTGAGCTGGGCTGGGAGCTTCACCCCCAGAGCTGCCCCCATAGCACCTGTCCCCTATCCCCGCACCGCATGGCCACTGTCTCCCTTCTTTCAAAGAGCCCTGTAGTGCTTTGAAGGCATTTCCATCGGAGCAAACAAACTCCGGGGGCTGGGCTCTCGTGATGTCATTACAGCGTGGAGCCCTCGCTGTCCTCTGCAAAGAACTCTTTTAACCACTCTTCTTTTCAAGTTTCCTGTGTCAGTTTGGGTTTTCATCTCTGGTTGGGAACTGAGGTTTTGAAAAAGAAATAAATGAGTCCTTAGAGTGCACCCTTCTCCCAGCACCTTTCCCACTGCCTACGTCCTTCTGACAGTCTTCAAAGGCATCAGGAAATGAGGGGCGCTGATAAGCTCTAAGATAAATTGCTTTCAGACTATCAGAGATTAAAAGGAAAAATCAAAGAGCAAGGGCTCAGGGGAGATCACTGTAAACTCCTTCAAAGCCCTTCTGAATGCCTCCATCAGCTCTGATGATGCCCAAGCAGTAGTGGGTGGTGACAGCCCCCCGCAGAATGTGTGTGGCATGTGCCCAGGGCGTCTTTCAGAAGGGCACGTGAGCACGAGTTCTTCTGCAAGTGCTAGGAGTGATGGCGTGACCTAGAAGGTCAAGGGCATTGGAGGGCAGTGACAAGCCTGGAGCCTGTGATGTAGCCTGGGCGGGAGTCCATGGCATTAGCTGAGCAGAAAGCTAGGACTGTTTGATGGGAGCTGCCTGGACCCCTTAGGCATCTGAGCATGGCAGGCCTTGCTTGGAACCCAGATGCTTGGTGGGAAGTGCGTCCAGACTGGTTGTTCAGAAAGTCTTCCATTTCATTTTTGGTTTTGAATATCAAGTACACGTTTCTTGGGCTTCCCAGGTGGCCCCTGCCACTGCAGGAAACGCAGGTTCAATCCTGGGTTTGGGAAGATTGCCTGGCAACCCACTCCAGTATTCTAGCCTTGGAAATTACGTGGACAGAGGAGCCTGGTGAGCTACAGTCCATGGGGTTGCAAAGAGTTGGAAACGACTGAGCGACTGAGCAAGAGAACAGCACGCTTTTCCTAAGTGTGCTTCAGGAACCCCAGCCTCAGGAGACACTCTGCAGTAGTAGCAATCCATAAAGGAATTTAGAGGAATGGTCACTCAGAGGCCCCTTTGGGGATTCCCAGTGTGCCTTAGCCCGTAAGAAGGTCTGTTAGCTGAGTCTGAGTTGCATCACCAGCAAAACAAAAACCACAGCAACAAAGTCTTTCAGATTTATTGGGCTCTCATTTTTACAGGCTAAGCTCTGTGCTCAGCACATAGTGTGTGTTTTCTTTTGATAAACCTTTTTAGAGCAGTTTGAAATGCATTGCAAAGCTAAACAGAAAGTAACAGATTTCCCCATATACCCCCTGTCCCCCCACATGCACAACTCCCCTCCTTTTGACACCCTGTATCTTAGTGCTGCCTTTACTACAGTTGATGAACCTGCATTGACACATGGAGTAACACCCAGAGTCCGTAGTTTACGTTAAGACCTGGTCTGGGTGCTGCACATTTTTGGGGTTTGGACAAATGTGGAATGATGTGTATACCTCATGAGAGTATCATGCAGGGAAGTTCCACGCCCCTAAAACTCCTCCCTGCTCCTCCTCCTCACCCCTCTCTCCCTCTGCCCCCTGGCTACCACAGATCCCTTTACTGTCTCTATCATTCTACCATTTTCAGAATGTCTTCTAGTTGGAATCATGTAATATGTAGCCTTTTCACATTGGCCTTTTTTTTTTCTCGTCATTATGCATTTAAGTTTCTTATACCTCTTTTCAAGGCTTGAGCTCATTTTTTCTTAGAGCTGAATAACAGTCCGTTGTTGAGATGTACCACCATCTGTCCATTCGCATACCAGAGAACATCTTGGTTGCTTCTCAGTTTTGGCGGTTATGAATCAAGCTGCTTCATCCATGTGTAGGTTTTTGTGTGGACGTGAGTTTTCAGCTCATTAGGGTAAAAAGCAAGGAGTGCAATCGTTGAATCTTACGGTAAGAGTGTTTTAGTTTTGAGAGAAACCGCCGAACTGTCTTCCGGAACGGCTGTCTCACTTTGCATCCCGTTCGGAATTAGCGAGAGTTCCCACGGCTCCGCGTCCTCGCCGGCGCTTAGCGTTGTCCATGCTGTCGATTTGAACCATTCTGTAGGTGTGCAATGAATGGTGTCTTGTTTTGAGTTGGATTTCTCTGATGACATTGGATATGGAACGTCTTTGCACATGCTTACTCGGCATTTGTATATCCTCTTGGTGGGGTGTCTGTTGAGGTCTTTGGCCTGTTTTACCAGATGTGTCCTTTGAAACTATTTTCTCTCAGTCTGTGGCTTGTTCTTTCATTCTCTGGACAGTGTCTTTCCCTGTCTATCAATTCTTTTTCTTTTTTCATGGGTAACGCCTTCAGCGTTGGCTCTGAAGTCATTGCCGCACTCCAGGCCATCCAGGGTTTCTTCTGTGTCTGCTAGGAGTTTTATAGTTTCGCATTTTGCTTCTAAATCTGTGATCCAATGTGAGTTAATATTTGTGAAAAGGTGTCAAGTTTTTGTCCAGGTTCACTTTCTTCTTTTTGCACATGGCTGTCCCATTTCAGCATCATGCTGAGATAACTGTCTTTGATCCATTGTGTAGCATTTGCTCATGTGTCAAAGATCAATTGACTGTATTTAAGAGAGTTTATTTCTGGACTCTGTTCTGTACCATTTGATCTATTTGACTTTCATTTCACCAATATCACGCGCTCTTCGTCACTGCAGCTTTATAGTCTGTTTGGAGGTTGAGTAATGTCAGTCCTCCAACTTTGTTCTTATCCTCTACCATTTTGTGTAGGCCTCATATCTTTTGCATCTCCTTATAAACTTCATAATCAGTTTATCAATACCCAAAAAATACCTTGCTGAGATTTTGATTGAAATTACATTGAATCTACCCATCAGATTGGGAAGAACTGTGGTCCAGACAACATTGAATCTTCCTATCCTTGAACATGGAATCGCTCTCCATTTATTTAGTGCTTTGATTCCTTTCATCATGTTTGAAGTTTTCCTCATATAGATCTTGTACATATTTTGTTAGATTTATTTATACCTATTCATTGTAAATAATGGTATTTATTTGTGCCATTTCATTTTTTGTGTGCTAATGTAAATAGTTCTGTGTTTTTAATTTCGAATTTCACTTGTTCATTGCTAGCATATAAAAAAGCAACTGACTTGTATATTAGACTTATACCTATAATTTGCCACAACTGCTTATTAGCTCCAGGAGTATCTTTGTGTATTCCTTCAGAATTTCTTCTTAGATGATCATGTCATCTGCAGACAAAGACAGCTTTAATTTCTTCTTTCTCAATCTCCGTATCTTTTATTTCCTTTTCTTGTCTTATTGCATTAGCTAAGATTTCAGGTATGATGTTAAAAAGCAGTGCTGGGAGGGGACATCCTTGCCATGTTTCTAATCTTAGTGGGAAAGTTTCTGGTTTCTCACCATTAAGTATAATGTTAGCTATAGGTTGTTTGTGGATTTTCTTTATTGACTTGAGGAAGTTCCTCTCTATTCCTGGCTTATTGAAATTGCTTATCATGAGTAGGTATTTGATTTTGCCAAATGAAATTTCTGCTTCTATTGATGTTATCATGTGACTTTTATTTCCTAACCTGTTGATGTGATGGATTATATTAATTAATTTTAGAATGCTGAATCAAATGAGATAAATCTGTCTTGGTTGTGATTTATAGTTCTTTTAAAACATTTTGGGTTTTATGTGCTAATATTTTGTTGAGGATATTTGCATCTGTGTTCTCAAGAGATACTGGTTTGTCATTTTCTTTTCTTGGACTGGGCTTGGGTATTTTCTTTCTCCCATAAAGACATGGCATTCTCCCTCTTTCAGGTCTCCGTCCAAATTTCCCCTTCTCCTAAAAACACCAGTCATATTGGATAACGGCCTGCAATCTCATCTTAACTAATTACATCTATAATGACCACATTTCCAAATAAGGTCACATTGAGATACTGCGGGTTAGGAGTTCAACATGTGAATTTGTAGGGGACAAAATTTGACACATAACGTCCACTCTCTGAAAAGTTTTTCTGTGAAATGGCATTAAAGTGACCATTAAAGTGAGAGGAAATGTGGATGAGCTGTACAGCGTACTCATTCACCAAAGCTCCTCCCTAACTGAGGATGTGGCTCCGCAGGCAGGCGGGTGATGGCAGTGCAGAGTGAGTGCCTTCCCTGCAGCCCGGACGGGACATGGCCTGGGAGTGGTCAGGGCCTGAGGTGGGCACCCGTATGCTCCAGTTCCAACACCAGCTCTTCCTCAGAGTCCTGGGGCTCGTCACCCTTGGCCTTGGTTTCTAAATCTGTAACAAGTAATAACGCGTGTCCTTCAAGAGTGGTTGTGAGTCTCAATAAAATAACTCACATGCACAAGCGTCTTGAGCACTGGAGGGAGAAATGCACGTCGGGTCCTGGAGATCATTGTACAGCATGGTGTCTGTAACCGACAGCACATATGGTACACCTACAATCTGCTAGAGGGCAGACCTTATACTAAGTGTTCTTATCGCACACGTGATAATCTTGATAAAGGAGGGAACTTTGGGAGATGGAAATGTTAACGACCTTGATGGTCTTAGACCCTGAGGCTGAGCTCTGCTCTCCGCTGGCCCAGCCGCATCCACAGGACTGTCGTTTCTAAGGCCAGTCCCTCCCTCCTGAAAGGGAGGCGAGGCCACTGCCCTGCTACCCTCGAGTCCCTGGGCCGTGCAGGGCCAGCCGTGGGCACTGGGAAAGGTGTCCGTGTGTCTCGCTTTGGTGTTGGTGGTGGTATTTTTCCACAGACCCTGAGTTTAAATGAGACAGTCCATTGATTATGCTCTCTTTCTGTTAAGGACAAAAGGAGTTATTCTTGTCCTGTGTGTGAAAAGTCTTTTTCAGAAGATCGGTTGATAAAGTCACATATCAAGACCAACCATCCCGGTAAGGTTATGCATCTCAGAGTGGGAGACCGATTTTAAAAATGCTTATGTTTATTTTAAGATACAGCGTTGTATAGCAGCTATGTTAAATGAAACTAAAAGAGGGATGAAGATATGAGTCCATTCAAGGGGAGGAGTTATCTTTACTTAAAACTCAGGTGTTTATATAACGATTTGCTTTATTTTATCATTTTATCTAGTTTTCAAAGGCATCTGGCCCCAGTCTTGTGGCTCTCCTCCCCTTTTTAAAACTGTGCTGCCTTCCCAGGTGGCGCTAGTGGTAAAGAACCTGCCTGCCAATGCAGGAGACTTAAGAGACATAAGAGATATTCGATCCCTGGGTCAGGAAGATCCCCTGGAGAAGGAAATGGCAACCCACCCCAGTATTCTTGCCTGGAGAATCCCATGGACAGAGGAGCCTGGCGGGCCACAGTCCATCGGTTCGCAAAAGAGTCAGACATGACTGAGCGACTCAACAACAGCAATAGCCAGTTGACACAAGACTTTCTTTGTTGCAGTTGGGTTGCTTGAAAGAAGTTGTCATGTCGCCTGAGTTCCTTGTGTTCCACAGGACACCCCCGCCCCAGGACACTGATTCGCTGGGGAAGCCCAGTCTTTTCCCCATATTTCCCATATTCTGCTTTTGTCCGACTATTGCCTTGTCATACTGCTCTCTACCGCTCACATTTTGTGTCAACAGGAGTCTAGGTCTGAGAGACTTGCTTAGATTCTGGTATAAAATAGCTTTTTAGGCAAAATTTCTCTCCCATGACCCCACAAGGCACAACTTAACTTGCTGCCTCAGAGCTGCCAGGATTGACTAGGGTGGGGGGTGTCCAGGCTCTGTCACAAGGCCCACTTACCTCTCACTGGAACCACAGTTCTTTGGCCGCTTCTGGTTGTCATCTGCTTTTCTTCTAGAGGTTTCCATGAGCACCATCTCCGAGGTTCTCGGGAGGAGGGTCCAGCTGAAAGGGCTCATTGGCAAGAGAGCCATGAAGTGCCCATACTGTGATTTCTATTTCATGAAGAATGGCTCAGACCTTCAGCGTCACATCTGGGCTCATGAAGGTGCGTGTCCCTCCATCAGAACGGAGCTCGTGTGTGGTTTTAGAGCTGCCTGTGGGAGTTCTTGGGGCTTCCCTGGTGGCTCAGTTGGTAAAGAATCCACCTGCAGTGTGGGAGACCCGGGTTTGATCCTTGGGTTGGGAAGATTCCCCTGGAGAAGGATATGGTAATCCACTCCAATATTCTTGCCTGGGAAATCTCATGGACAGAGGAGCATGGTGGGCTACAGTCCCATGGGGTCACAAAGAGTTGGACACCGTTAAGTAGTGACTAACACTTTCACTTGGGGTTCTTTAGGAGGAAGCCACATTCACACCCCCTGCAGCTAGAGTTCTGTTTACCTACTGCAAAAATGTGTCTGTCAGCCAGCTGAGACCAGTGATTTCAGCTGTGCATGGCTCAGTCGCAGTGAGCAGAGATGTGCAGTCTTCATGGCCTGCTGGGAGCTGTAGTTGAGCAAGTCACCACAATTTCTGTGCGGAAAGTGAGCTTCAGGAGAGCAGGGACCAATGCACCAGCCTGGTCGTGGCGGTGACCCTGGTGGTCTCCCTGATGCCCTGTGTGTGGGGGCGTTGAGGAGGTGCTGGGGTGCTGGACGAAGGAATGCCCTGAGGACATCAGACTCTCTGATTCCCACGGGCAGGGGAGAGCTGGGTGGGGACCGAGCAAGGGAGAAGGGAGGCAGCCCCTGCCTCAGGGTGCTCGCCTGTGCAGAGAGGCGTGGGCCGCGCACGGGCACTCGGGGCAGCTGATGGTCGGGGTGCCATCAGAGACAGTGGGGCTGTGCTTCTCCCCCTGGGAGGGCACGTGGCCTTCCCAGCAAAGAGGCTTGGAGCCCTGAGGCTGGGGGCTGGCCGTCCTGTGAGTTGGGAACCCACAGTGCTGCAGTCAGGAAAGCAGGACAGCTCCCCAGGGGGACGGATGAAGTATTTTCTACAATCTGTGATCAAATGAACGGTTCAGTAAAGAGGGCAGGACACGGCAGAAGGAGCTGAGACCAAAGCCAAGGTTGGGAGATACTTTTTCGTGGGCCCTGGCCAATAGTTGGGGAATGGAGGAGGACTAGCCCAATGGTAAGGATGCCTCAGCAGTGGAGCCGTCAGCCCTGTAGCAGCGACGAGCGTCGTAAAGCTCCGCTTGCCTTGTGAGCTGAAACACACTCTCACGTGTGGGCCTGCACGCCCGGGCCTGGCGACTTTTGCCAAGGCCCTCGGTTAACGCTTGTCAGTGTAACTCAGTTCAGTGGAATGAACGGCCGCTGCTGCCCGTGCTTAGCGTCTGTGCCCTTGGAGATCACAGACCGTGGGGAGGGGCTGTAAGGCACTCACTGTCATGTGTGGTGGACGGTACAGCAGTGATGACAGGGGATTCGGGGGCACCGATTAGGAGGCGAGGAGGAGTTCTGCTGCAGGCAGAGGTGGAAGGGCATTGTGGTTGGAAGGAATAGCGTGGGTCGGAGAGAGGCCTGGGGGGCGTTCGCCGTGTGCACTGCTTTATTCACAGTGGACAAGGGGAGGTGTGTGTGTAGACATGTATGTGTATGCATTCCTTCAGATACACACACACACGTATACATCTGTTTATCTCTGTTTTTTCTCCTCTGACAGGTGTGAAGCCCTTCAAGTGTTCCTTGTGTGAGTACGCAACTCGTAGCAAGAGCAACCTCAAGGCTCACATGAATCGTCACAGCACTGAGAAGACCCACCTGTGTGACATGTGTGGCAAGAAGTTCAAGTCCAAAGGGACGCTGAAAAGCCACAAGCTCCTTCACACCGCCGACGGTGAGTGAGTGACTCCACAGCGAGCTTTTCCCCCTAGGACTGTGGTTTGAGGCGGACCTCCCAAGTCCGCCTACGCCATGGTTGTGTGTGGAGCAGGGAGGAGCCAGGGTCTGGAATTTCTCTTCTGAAGGAGGGCAGAGTGACCTCGCCTGCTTCCTCAGTGCCCCGGGCTCTGTGCTGACCCCACCTGTGCTTGCTGGACACTTACTGCACGTGTGTGTGTGTGTGTGTGTGTGTAAGCACGTGCATGCATTTTTGGGGGGTGGGCGTGGAGGGGATTCTGCCCCGGGGAATAAGGCATCCTCAGAAGACCTTGATCTGGAAGTTTCAGTCCTGTTCAACCCTCTCTCCGCACCCAAGCCTGATGACCTTGAGGAGCTGCCCTGACTATACCTGGTGTGTGTCCCAGTCACCAGGAAAGTCATCTGGCAAGGAGCCAGAGAGACAGAGAAAGGCAGAATTGCACAGTTGTTTTAGGAAGACATGCAGCTATATGGTAAAAGACCTATCACATTTAAAATTCTCCTTTAAACCGCAGTCTTATGAGGGTCTTCTCAATATTCCATGTAATGAGATTAATAAACTATACCAACGAAATGTTATTTTAACACAATTACATACAAAAATCGGAGTCTGCTGTAAAAACTGAAGTGGTTTCAACAGAGATTTTTATTTCAGTGCACAGAGGAGGATCCTGCCGGTCTGCTCTGCCTTTAATTTGAGGTGGTTATGGGGCCTGTCGTGTGTACTGCCAGTGAGCCCGAGGGGCTCAGGGAGAAGCTGAGGGCTTAGCCCGGGATCCGTCGGGACTTAGGATCAGGTTTGCCTTGGGCTGCACCAAAGCCAGAGCCCTGCTGTTCATTCAGACTTAAGCAGTGTGCTGTAAATTAATAAATCCGTAATCAAAATAATTAAAAATACAATGACAGTAAAGCCGTCGTATCCTGAGTAATGGAAGCATTAAGTCGTGTAATTATTCATGAATTCTCACACCTCTGCCAGCAATAAGCCTCTCTGATGTTTCTTGACAGGGTAAGCATATTATTCCCTGAAGTCCCAGTGATGCCCCAGTTACGAGACGCAGCTTCCCCCAGGGCCAGGGAGGTCTGGCGTGTCCCTGGGCCATTGGGGTGGGATCTGGAGGGCCAGGAGGGGCACCGTGGCCTCCTCCTGGCCCCGAGCTCTGGGCTCGGCCCTGAAGGGCGTTGAGACAATGGCACTCACATCTGATTGGGCATCATGGACAGGCTGTCGGGTCTTGGGGGCATGAGATCAGCGTGAGCACCCATGTCCCAGCCAGCATCCTCGGGACACTCAGCCCGTCCCTCCTGTCTCCCCGCCCGCTTCCCCGAGTTCATCGGCAAGGGGGAGAATTTAGATGGACAGAGATGTTTTTCTCATTTAGTTGTTGTTTCTTTGGGTAAGCTGCTGCTGCTGCTGCTAAGTCACTTCAGTCGTATCCGACTTTATGTGACCCCATAGACGGCAGCCCACCAGGCTCCCCTGTCCCTGGGATTCTCCAGGCAAGAACATGGGAGTGGGTTGCCATTTCCTTATCCAATGCATGAAAGTGAAAAGTGAAAGTGAAGTCGCTCAGTTATGTCCGACTCTCAGCGATCCCATGGACTGCAGCCTTCCAGGCTCCTCCATCCATGGGATTTTCCAGGCAGGAGTACTGGAGTGGGGTGCCATTGCCTTGTCTGTTGGGTAAGCTAGGGAGCCTCATGAGCTGTTTGGCAACTTCTGAAACAGGCTTTGAATCCTCAGGGAAGTGTGCTCATATAGGGCCTGGCTACCTTGATGAGGCTCCCAGCCTGTAGCCGTAGGGTTCCCGCTTTACTCAGAGCCACATGTGCCTTTAGAGCCGGCCTGAAATGATTCGGTTTTCAGTGCAGTTGCAGCAGTGATAATTCCTTAGATTGCTCCACAGAGAAGCTACGTTGGAGCAGACAGCTGGAGAGGCATCAGTCTTGCCCGCTTCCACCTTGTACAGTGACCTGGGTCCACTGACCTCTCTGCGCCTTGGTTTCCTCCTAGGGAAGTGGGGATAGTTGTGCCTCCCTGTCTACTGGATGTGAGGGTGAGCTGCAGGCGATGCCCTGCTCCTTGCCCAGGCCTTCTTGTAGCCCCTTGACTCAGTCTCCTTCCTGGTGCCTCCTCAGCTCCGATCTCCATGCTGAGGACTCTTCTGTCCGCAGCTGCCCCCTCAGCGGTCCTGTCTGCTGCATGGCCTTACACACAATTTTTGCTGCGCTGGGTCTGTTCCTGTTCAAGCACTTTCTCTAATTGTACCGACTGGGAGCTACTCTCCAGTTTCAATTCACAGGCTCTCGAGCTGGGGCTCAAGGGTTGTGGAGCTCAGGCTTAGTTGCTCCTTGACAGTTGGGATCTTCCTGGACCAGGGATCAAACCCATGTCCCTTGCACTGGCAGGCGGGTTCTTATCCATTGTACCAGCAGGGAAGTCCTTGGGTCTCTTTTAATTAAGTAAAAAGGAACTGAGTAATTATCTTTTCCTTTACCTGCTTGTGGATCTTAATTTTTCACGTGTATTGGCTTCTTTAAACTGATCAAGCCTTATTTATTCATTCCTATTTCCCAAAGGAGCTCATTACTGTGCCTTAGAAGTGATAGGCTGGAATGGGTGACAGTTTTAGTTAAAAAGATTTGCCAGTCGACATGTACAAAGAGAGATATTGATCTATAAAGGGCCCGATTAAACCCTTTGCATGTATGCCAACAGGTACAAGGATTTAATGCAGAAATCGTGCTGGTAACACATCTCCTCACTTTTGACTTTAAAGAGGGTCTAGACACATGTTGCGTGGTCTAGAGGTTTGAACAAGATTCTGCCCACCCAGAACAGATGGGAAAGGTTCAGTGGTGTAGTGCCTTTGTGTTATGTAATCAAACAGGAATTCTCTAATCATGAAATGAAAAGCTCTTTGAAGTTCAGTGCTAATTCCTTTGGGTCCCCTTCTTCCCCCAATCCAACCTTCCCTCTTACACTGGAGATGAAGAAGTTTCCTGGTAAAATCTGCAAGGAGGAATTACCCAAGCTTCAAACACTCTTGTGTGTGTAGTAATTGGACAAGTGGAGAGTTGAATATGGAAATGAGGTCTGAGCGGAGGATGTACCACTTTTCCCCTTGCTTCTTCAATTTATAATAAGAGATCCCATGGCTCCACATTGAAATATTCTAGGAGATTTAAGTCCGGAGTTTTTTCAAGGTCCTGTTTCCTCTGAAAAACACAATCATTCTAGGGTAAAGTACCCCTACTTATCTGTGTCCTCTTTACTTCAAAGAACATGCATTCTAGAACCAAGAAGTTAAAAGAAGATGGTACTTGAGCAGCCATTTGGGTAATCTTAGCAAGTCCACTGACGAGGCTGCGGTGAGCCTGGTCTCTCCGAAGCGTCCTTCTCCTGCTCTTCCTGCCTTCCTGCTGGAGAGAAGGTCAAGGGTCATGGGTGGGAGTGGGGCAACAACAGGAACACAGTGGGTTTTTTCTGTGACTTATCTTCACGGGCTGGGTCCTGGTGATGGGCAGGAGAGGGGAGGGCTGACTCCAGGATCCAGGAAACCCACTTCTCTGGGCACCCTGCCCGGGGCCACCTGAAGCTCTTTTTCTGAGGTTTTTATGAACCATAAGAGTAACTGAACTCATACTCTAAAATGAACACACAGGTTTAACTGTTGAGTTAGGCTTGGTTACCTACAGTCTCACCTGGTCAGAGGAGTCTCAGCTGCAAATACCTGGCACAGTGTCTCGAATTTAATCCAGGTCTGGTGCCACGTCCTTCCCTGGTCTTTTATAGCGCTCTGCCTTCTGTTTCTCTCCCTAATGCTGATCCATTCCTCCTGGTATCAGAACCGATGTACTAATTACAGAGAATCATCCGTCCCTCGCTACGATTGCTTCAAGTTCAGCTGCTAAAGTGCAGAGACTTCTTAAACAGTCTTTTTATTGCTGTAGCTATTTCTGTTCTGAGTTGCCATTGCACAAATTACCGCAGATGCCAGAACTGGGAAGATGCGTTTCGCTTTGCAAAATGCCTGCTGCATGATGCCTGCCTGCGATGCCTCCCTCAGGGTGCATTTCTCACTGGAGGCAGCCGACCCGTGAGTGCCAGGCTGTGTGGAGAGGCAGTGCAGCAGAGTGGGTGAGACCTTGGGTCCCTGGGGCAGTCCTGGGAAGGAACCACTTCCTGCCTGCGTGCCCTTGAGCAGGTGCCTCGTCATCCCTGTTTGTAACTTGGTGTCGATGACGATTCCTACGCGTGCGGGTGCATTCATTTCCCGCGGCTGCCATAACAGACCGCCACACATGTAGTGGCTTCAAACAACAGGTTTACTATGTGACAGCTTTGGAGGTCAGAAGTCTTAAAATTGAGGGGTAAGCAGGACTGCCTTTCTTCTGGAGACCCCCTGGGAGAAACTGTTCCTTTAAGCTCTCTGGCCTCTAGAGGCTGCCTGCATCCTTTGGTTTGTGAGCCCCTCCTTCATGTCAGCCAGCACATAGCTCTCACTCCCTCTCTCCCTGTGCTTCTGTCATCAAGTCTCCTCTCTGAGTCTGACTCCCCCACCGATAAGGACACTTGCAGTTTCACTGGTCCCACCTGTATAATCCAGGATCATCCCCTAACTCAAGACTTTTAACTTGATCCCATCTACAAAATCCCTTCTGCGTATAAGGTGACTTAACAGTGCAGGAGATGCAGGTTTGATCCCTGGGTCGGGAAGATCCACTGGAGGAGGGCATGGCAATCCACTCCAGTATTCTTGCCTGGGAAATCCCATGGACAGAGGAGCATGGCTGGCTACAGTCCACGGGGTCGCAAAAGTGTCAGACAGAGCTTAGTAACTAAGCAGCACTTTTGGGGGGAGGGCACGATTGCCTTAGCACAGTGGGGTTGTGGGGAGGTTAACTGGGCCCCCACACACTGAGTGTGTCTGCTCATTCTCAGCACTGGGCGTGTGTGCCTACTCTCTTAGTGATCAGTATTCCCATGTACCCCGCCACCTCAGCACAGGGTGGGCTTCAGCACAGGGTGCACCTCGACACAGGGGGCACCTTGATGCAGGTGCAAATAGATGTTGGTGGTGATTAATCTGGATCACCTGTATCATTTAGGAAAGATCAAATTCCTTTCTCTCAAATATTCCTTCACTAGAAAGGGACAGCGCAATAGTTAATATTTGAAGAGTATCAGTTTTGAAAAGGGTAAATGCAGTTTTCTGAAAAATTTGCTTATGCAAAATACCACCTTTTTCAGTAAGACTGGATAAACAGTCATAGAAAGGCATTTTCGCTTTTATGCCTCCTGGTATTTTTACAGTTTATACAGATTTTTTTTTCCTCTAAGTATTTTAGTGCTTCTTCAAGTTTAAGGTACACACGAAGCTTGATTTGGCAGGAATTGCTTAACTTAGCAGATATTTCAAACATGCTGCCTTAAAGCGTGTTTTCCATCTCTGTTTTGTGTTCTGATGGAATCCAAATGCCAGAAGACAAGGGGACAGTTTTATTTTCTTCTGACAGTTTAAGGTTTTTCTGCCATTCCATTCGTCCCTGGTTTTATATAGAGCTCTATTTAAAGTAACTAAGCAGCTGGAGCCATCCTCGGGGAATCTCATCAAGCCAGATGAGGGTGTAGTAAGAAACAAAGGAAGACAGCAGGTGTGTGTTTCTTTTCCTTTTTTTTAAAGAATTTTTTTCCCGTTTTATTGAAATACAGTTCACATATAATGTTGTATTAGCTTAAGGTGTACAACATAATGGTTTGATATACATATATATTATGAAATGACTGCCACAGTAAGTTTATTTAACATCCATCACCTAGTTATTTGGGGGCAGTGTATGGTTTTCTTTTTTCCCTCTCATTGTTACAACTGACATTGTGGGGAACTTTTTCTTGCATATAAACCTGTCCTTCTTTCGAATTAATTTCCTAGGACGTATTTCCAGGAGCAGGAGGGCTGTTCCACTTTGGTTGTTTTAATCATGCACCACACTTCCAGCTTACTTTTCAAAAAATGACATCAGAAACTTAGCAGTGTTCCCGCTGAACTCTTTCGTTTTTAGCATCGCATCTTATTAAACATCTTCAGTTTCTTAGTTCAGTGGATATCAAATATTATCATTTCATTATACTTTTTAGTGTTTTGATGACTCATGATATCAATCAGGTGAATTAGAAGCAGGGTCCCCAACCCCTGGGCCGGGGACTGGTACCTCCTGTCAGATCATTAGATTAGAAATTAGGTTAGAAATAAAGTGCACGATGGATGTAGTGTGCTTGAATCATCCCAAAACCATCCCCCCATCCCCAATCTGTGGAAAATCTGTCTTCCACGGAATCAGTCCCTGGTGCCAAAAAGGTTGGGGACTGCTGAATCAGAGGATTTGATGGATTAAATCAGTAACGTGCATGAGGAATCTGTAACGTTGACTGGTTCCTGGCACTGTGTGTAAACTTCTTTGGGGTCATTGAACTTCTTTTGATTAATTAAATTGGATTTGTTCCTTTCTTGAGTGCGTTGTTTTTTCATGCCCTTTCTTCTGTGTTTGCTTTGAGAAGTTTTGGTGTTTTTTATTCTCGTACTCATGGATTCATTCAACAGCTGTATTTGCTGGGCCTCTTTTGGTTGCTGTTGACAGAAACTCACTTGAGGTCACTGAAACAGAAAAGGGACATTTATTGTATCCTGCAGAGACTGTCCCTTGGATTGCAAGGAGATGAAACCAGTCCATCCTAAAGGAAATCAGTCCTGAATACTCATTGGAAGGACTGATGCTGAAGATGACGCTCCAATAGTTTGGCTACCTGATGTGAAGAACTGACTCATAGAAAAGACCTTGATGCTGGAAAAGATTGAAGGCAGGAGGAGAAGGGAATGACAGAGGATGAGATGGTTGGATGGCATCACCGACTGGATGGACATGAGTTTGAGTAAACTCTGGGAGTTGGTGATGGACAGGGAGGCCTGGTGTGCTGTAGTCCTGGGGTCACAGAGAGTTGGACATGACTGAGCAACTGAACTGAACTGCAGAGACTTAGACGTGTGTGTGTGTGTGTGTGTGTGTTTTAAGATTTTTTTTTTTTTTTGATGTGGGCCATTTCTATAGTCTTTATTGAATTTATTACAGTACTGCTTCTTCTGTTTTATGGTTTGGTTTTGGGGCACATGGGGTCTTAGCTCCCTGGCTGGGGGTCAACCCTGCACCCCTGCATTGGAAGGCAAGGTCCTAGCTGCTGGCCCATGGGGAAGTCCTGGGGCCCTGGTGTTTGGGTTTCTCCTCCTCAGGACTGTTGTTGCCGCCTCTTCCTGTGTCTGGGCCCCGTCACCCTTCAGTCTTAGCTTGCTAGTCGCTTCCCCACGGAGGCCTTCCCTGACGGCCCGGCCCCATGGCCCGGCCCCACCCTGGCCCCCTCCTCCCCCACCCTGCCATGCTGTGCGCTCCCTCCCCCGCCTACTGTGACCGGTCTCGTCGTCCCTTATCTTCTGGTGCACGGGCTCCCCTCATCTCCCGTCTGTGCTCCGGGCGCATGCCTGGCCTCGCACCGTGCCCCCTCCCCCCGCCGTGGCCCCTCAGGGAGAGCTCATGGGGTGGAGGTCTTCATCCCTCAACCTTCGCTCCTCTCGGCCTCCTTGTCCTGATGCTCTCTCTCAGTCTCCCTTTACAGTTGGTTTGTTCACTTGTTTCATCCACAGAGTGGACGTCTAATGACTGACATCTCCTGAGTTACATGCTTCAGATCCCCACAGTTCAGGTTCCTAGCTCCATCGGGTCACTGTCCACTGTGGTCCCATCATCTGCAGCTGTGGGTGGGGGGCATGGTGGGCGGGGGGAAGGGGGTGTGGGGATGGAGAGTGGGGGAGGGGCGGGGGGGATGGCGGGCGGGGGGAGGGGGAGGGCACGTGGCTGAGCAGCCTCCTGCTGGGACGCTCCTGTCACCAGCACTGCCAGCACAAGGGCATAGGATGCAACGTTCACTCTCCTGTTCCCAAAGTCCAGCCACCTTGCGAGGGCACCACAGGGACCAGGGACCAGCCAGAGACGACTCCATGAGCCACCGCCCCACCCCCCAGGTAATTAGGCATTTTGGATACAGCAACAGGGAATGCCAGCAGCAACCAGAGAGAAAACACAGATTCCCCCACCGTCATGACGCTGAGTGAGAAACAAGACAAATCCATAAGACTGGGGTGCGGGGCTGAGGGGGGCAGTATTTTACAGCTGCGTTATGAAGATACCTCAAATACTGAGAAATGCAAATATGAATATGAGGTGGTTTAATTTCAATGTGAAAATGTCACAAAATGAGGGATGTCAAAAAAGAGGAATCTTTTCTTTTTCCTCTCCAATGTAGGTCACATTGTGTTCATTTTTTTTTTTAACTTTTTATTTTACATTGGAGTATAAAGCCTTTGACTGTGTGGATCACAATAAACTGTGGAACATTCTGAAAGAGATGGGAATACCAGACCACCTGACCTGCCTCTTGAGAAACCTATATGCAGGTCAGGAAGCAACAGTTAGAACTGGACATGGAACAACAGACTGGTTCCAAATAGGAAAAGGAGTACGTCAAGGCTGTATATTGTTACCCTGCTTATTTAACTTATATTCAGAGTACATCATGAGAAACGCTGGGCTGGAAGAAGCACAAGCTGGAATCAAGATTGCCGGGAGAAATATCAATAACCTCAGATATGCAGATGACACCACCCTTATGGCAGAAAGTGAAGAGGAACTAAAAAGCCTCTTGATGAAAGAGGAGAGTGAAAAAGTTGGCTTAAAGCTCAACATTCAGAAAATGAAGATCATGGTATCTGGTCCCATCACTTCATGGGAAATAGATGGGGAAACAGTGGAAACAGTGTCAGACTTTATTTTTTGGGGCTCCAAAAAAACTGCAGATGGTGACTTCAGCCATGAAATTAAAAGACAATTACTCCTTGGAAGAAAAGTTATGACCAACCTAGATAGCATATTCAAAAGCAGAGACATTACTTTGCCAACAAAGGTCCATCTAGTCAAGGCTATGGTTTTTCCAGTGGTCATGTATGGATGTGAGAGCTGGACTGTGAAGAAAGCTGAGCACCGAAGAATTGATGCTTTTGAACTGTGGTGTTGGAGAAGACTCTTGAGAGTCCCTTGGACTGCAAGGAGATCCAACTAGTCCATTCTAGGGGAGATCAGCCCTGGGTGTTCTTTGGAAGGAATGATGCTAAAGCTGAAACTCCAGTACTTTGGCCACCTCAGGCGAAGAGTTGACTCATTGGAAAAGACTCTGATGCTGGGAGGGATTGAGGGCAGGAGGAGAAGGGGATGACAGAGGATGAGATGGCTGGATGGCATCACTGACTCGATGGACGTGAGTCTGAGTGAACTCCGGATGTTGGTGATGGACAGGGAGACCTGGCGTGCTGCGATTCATGGGGTCACAAGAGTCGGCCACCACTGAGCGACTGAACTGAACTGAACTGATAGCTGATTAACAGTGTTACGTTAGTTTCCAGTGTACAGTAGAGTGACTCAGTTATACATATACACGTATCTATCCTTTTTCAAATTCTTTCACCATTTAGGTTATTATATAAGACTGAGCAGAGTTCCCTGTGCTATACAGTAGGTCCTTGTTGGTTATCCATTTTAAATATAGCCGTGTCTACGTGGATTCTTATGTAGCTGTGACCCAGGGCTTTGGGGTGCACATCTAGGCTCTACTACCAGCTACTTCACAACCTGACAAGTTGCTCAGCTTCTTGTTCCTGGTTCCTCTTTTGTAAGAGGGATGTCCTACCTGTGTCGCGGGCTCTGGGGGGCTGGTTGAGATCAGACAGATCAAGTCCTGGCACAGCTGTTGACAGCCAGCAGCTCAGTACTCAGAGCTTGCCAGGCATGTTGTATGAAAAATGAATGAAGTTTTTTTTAAAAAAGCCCCACCTCCTTTTTCCTTTGTCATCATTTCTTTCTCTTCCCGGGCTGCTCTGGGACTCACACTGACACAGCCATTTGCTGTGCGTCGCCCAGCCCTTTGAGGTCACTCTAACCTCAAGTAAATTCTGTGTTTCTAGCCGGCTCTCCCTGTGATACCCAGGAGTATCTCAATGGAAAGCAATTTGATAGTCTCAAATCATTGTTTTTTTGCGTTTAGTCGTGTGTCTATATTGCATTATTTTAATTAGGCAGCAAAAGATTCTGTCCAGTGCTCTCCCAGGCCTGTTTGGTGGGGGCGTCAGCGGTTGCTGGAAACATTTGTCATATTTATTGCCCGAACTCTGTGCCTTGTAAGGGATGCTCTTAGGAGCTGCCTTCTCTCCTTGTCTCTTGCTGAGTCATGGGAATATATCCATAAAAGGCTGACTCTGGCTCTCCAACGAGGTGATTCCATTTATTCATTTCAGGCACTAATCATTTTTAGCACTTTGTCTCTTACTCTTTGGTCCAGATGTATTAGTAATGAGTGAAAATATTTATCAGTGTGGAGAGTGGTTTTATCAGCTTTCCTCCCCACACTGTGCCGGTGGGGAACCCAGACACCATTCTGCTCAGGCTGCCTGGCACAATAATGATTTTCTGGGTGAGTCACACGCCAGCAGGGAAGTATGATTGTCTGAGTTTAGATAGGAGATGTACAGCAATAGATGGCCTTCTGTTGAAAAAAGATGATACTGTGTTTAAGAAAAGGTGTTAATTGCTCTCTTGTTGTTGTTATTCAGTTGGTAAGGCATACCAACTCTTTGCCACTCCTTGGACTGCAGCACGCCAGGTTTTCTTGTCTTTTCACCATCTCTTGCAGTTTGCTCAAACTCATGTCTATAGAGGCGGTGATGCCATCCAACCATCTCATCCTCTGTTGTCCCCTTCTCCTCATGCCTTCATTCTTTCCCAGCATCAGAGTCTTTTCTCTTCCCATCAGGTGGCCAAAGTATTGGAGCTTCAGCTTCAGCATCAGTCATTCCCGTGAATATCAGGGGTGGTTCCCTTTAGGATTGATGGACCTCTGTCAGCACAATGTTATCTCTGCTTTTTAATATGCTGTCTAGGTTTGTCATAGCTTTTCTTCTAAGGAAATTGCTCTCCAATTATGACTGATTTGCCTTAAGCATGAAAAGGTTTTCCTCAAGCTTTGGACTTGCAGAATTAGTAGAATCTAGAGCTTGGGGGTCATTCACCTGGAATGACAGGTATAGTTGCCGTATTTCTGTTATTTCTGTATTTCTGTATTGCTGTTAACTGTTTTTCTGTATTTCTGTTAACTGTTTCCCTTTTGCTGCTCCTATTGAAAGTATTATTCATGTGAGTTGTCCAGAATTTCCTTTTTGTTTCTTGCCCAGCTCAGTTTGGTAAAATGCACAGGCTAGTTTCAGTGTGTGCCACGCATTCAGGCACTAGGAGTGCCAGAATGAGTAAGACACGGTTCCTGCCTGTAGGTGGCTGATGGCAGGTGGCGACGATGCCACAGAGCCGGGGCATTGGCAGAGTGTGTGGAATGCTGGCTCCTCGCCTGCTTGTGCCAGAGGTGTTGATGAGCTTGAGTTTTGTGTTAAAGTGAAGAATGACCAGATGCCAGGAGACAGTGCATCCCAGGCACGTAAAGTGTTAGCAGAGGCTCAGGGGTCTTAGACGGCAAAGGCAAAACAGGAGGTCAGAGAGAGGAGTCAGGAGGGGAGAGTCAGTTCTGGTTCTGGGAACCTTCTGTGCCCCAGCCCTGGAACCTCAGCTTTGACCTGTTGTTGGAGTCGTTGGAGGGCTCGGCAGGAAGGTCTGTGGGCGTTTCTGTGTTAGATCAGAATGGAGGATGGGGCTTCAGGATGGATGGATGGATGGTGGAGGCGGGGAGAGGGTGGGTGATGGATGCGGGGGTTACCTGAAGACAAGGAAACTGGTTCAGAAGGCTTTTACCACTGTCCGGAAAGCAAATGATTGGGGTCTAAAACCAGTATGGAGGTTTTAGAAACAAAGGGAAATAGAAACATATTAGGAGTTGAAATCAGGTGCTAAAAAAATGAGGGGAGTGCAGCTGGGGTCGTGGTGACGTTGAGGCAGGCTGCCGGGTCTCTAACTTGGGTGATGAGGTGAGTGATCCCCTACAAAGGTCGGAAGTGGAACCCATTTCATGGGTGAGACAGTGAGTCTGGATTAGAACAAGTGTGAGTGGAAGATAGATTTTGATATCAAAATTTTACAAAAGAAGGAGAACGGGAGTGTGGCTGGGGGACTCGGACTTCAATGTGTAAAGGGTGGAGATGGAAGACAGTGTCTCCAGTATGCAGAGAGGGAACAGAGAGGCACGGAGGGACAGGAGGAGCATGGAGTCAGAGGCGCAGAGGGCTCCCTAAGCATGGCCCAGCGCAGAGCCACGTGCAGCAGAACCTGTGGAAAATAAGGGCTGAAATCTGCCTTCGGCTTGGTTGGTTGGCATCATTGGTCACTGGTCACCTTGGTGAGACAGGTTTTAGGGTGAGCTGGTGCCATCTCCAGAGGGTGGGTTCAAGAGCGAGTAGGAAGGGAGCATGGAGGCTGCGGGGGGACAGCTTTTTCAGCCAGCTTGTCGCGAAAGGAGAGGTGGGCGCGTCGCCAGAAGGGGCTGGTGTTCCTGTGGTACCATGTTCAGTGACCGTGGTGCTTGTCCCTGAGTAAAGCTCAGCGGCCGTTAGGAGTTCATGACGAGCGATGCTGCCATGAGAAGTAGGTCACCTTTATATTTGGTTGCATGTTGCTGTTTTTGCAAGTTGTTTTATTTTTCCTCATCGGGAGGTGAAAAATGTAGCCTGTCTCATGTATCTGTCGATTTAATACATGGGCTTGTTTATCACACTGCTGAATGTTTACAAATTTCTGAAACGTTAATCCTCTGTAAAGGCTGGTATGTCACATTTCTCTGTCGTTTTCTCTCTCTCGAAATCTGCCTTTTATCTCCCCCTCGAATCTGCCTTTTACCTGCATTGTTGCTTAGTCACTCAGTTGTGTCTGACTCTTTGTGACCCCCATGGAGTGTAGCCCACCAGGCTCCTCTGTCCATGGAATTTTCCCAGCAAGAATCCTGGAGTGGGTTGCCGTTTCCTTCTCCAGAGGACCTGCAGGGATCGATCCTGCATTTCCTGTGTCTCCTGCATGAGCAGGCAGATTCTTTACCACTGAGCCACCTGGGAAGCTCCCTGCAGGAGTTGGGAATTCCCAAACACAGATCTCTTCTCTGGCTGAAGGGCATTCTGCAGCTCCTCCCAGCTCTCGGGCTGGGGTCCCGGCTCCTAGGGAGACCCTGCGGCCCCTGGCGTCTGACCCCCACTTCTCCCCCCGCCGAGGCCGAGCCTGCTGCCTCGTGCTTCCCTGCCGGTTCCCCCTGAGGTCCTGGGCCCCACCCGCCGATGGCCCAGGGTGTCCCAGGGCCTTCATTCCCACCCCAGGCACACGCAGGGGCTGTAGCCTGAGCCCGCTCACCTCCTTCTCCTTCTCTTCAGGCAAGCAGTTCAAGTGCACGGTGTGTGACTACACGGCTGCCCAGAAGCCACAGCTGCTACGGCACATGGAACAGCATGCCTCCTTCAAGGTAAGGGCGCCCGGCCGGCGGAGCAGACCTCCGGGTCGGAAGTGCGCCGCTTCTCAAAATGAAGACAGGGAGAGCCTCCTTCCCCTCCCCTTCCGGGCTGAGCCAGCCCGCTCCTCGTGCAAGTGTGGCACTTCTCTGTACTTCGGGAACCAAGTCCTGGAAGAGCGTTGCGAGGATGCAGACTGGAGAAGAGGCTTACTCTTGCTGCAGTAAGATGTATAGAACAGGCTTTTGGACTTGTGGGATTAGGAGAGGGTGGCATGATTTGAGAGAATAGCGTTGAAACTTATACATTGCCATATGTAAAGTAGGTAGCCAGTGTGAGTTTGATGCATGACGCAGGGCGTCCAGAGCCAGTGCTCTGTGACAGCCTGGAGGGACCGTCACAATATTGGAATTATCCTCCATTTAAAATGAATAAATAGATTTAAAAATGTGTGTATCTTAGAAAAACCTGGCGTGATTTAGAGCAAAGAGTATTTTTTTAAGGACAAGTGTGTGCACTGTCAGATCCTGGATTGCCCTGATGTAGCAGGTGTGATGATACTGGGATGGCAGGCGCTGGTGAGAGAGTTGGAGACACCCTCACATGCCTGGCATGGCACCAGCCTGCAGCAGGGACTCTGGAGACCCTGGCTCTCCTGATCTCTGCTTATTCTCGTAGTACCTCCAGTTGACGTTTCTTCCACGTAGATGGTAATTCCCCGGGACCACGGCTTATGGTGGTTACTGGCAGCAAGAGCTCTGGTCCCGTGAATTTGTTTCATAAAAAGTACTGCTCAGCACTTGGCAACTTGACCCTTAAAATCAGTGCTGCTATTGCTGGCATGCACATTTGGAGACGGGAACACTATGCTCTGAGATGTTTGTTGAAATCATGTCCACCTCTAAGTCCCGGTAGAACGTGAAAGGGACTGTGGACGGCCACACTTGGAGGTTGCATTTATTGAGCATCTCCTGGGAGCCCGCGTTGTGCCAGCAACTTCACCCACCTCACTCTGATTCCACACAGTAGGCGTCATTGCCCAGATTTGACATCTGAACAGCCTGCATCTCTGACAAGTGACCCCCGTGAGTCTTGACTCGATGCCCAGATCCACAGACTTCAGTCGCTGTTATAATCTCGGCCAGCCTGTGTCATCACCCCTTCCGAGGTGACACTCCCTGTCGACAAGCTTATCTGATGCTCAGAACAGCCTTGGGGTGAAGTCACAGGAAGCCCATGATCCCTTCTCTTGTCGTTAAGAAGCCAGGTGGCTTGGGGTGGGAACTGTCCAGGAGGTGAGAGAGCCGGAACTGGGGCTTGGCCTCGGGGTCCCAGGCCTGGGCATCCCTCACCAAATCTCAGCCCTTTGCTGTTGGCAGAGAGGGGCCAGTTGGGGCATCTGAGGCTGCCATGCCTGTCGATTCTGTAGCTGCTTTAGCGTCTGTATTGAACACGGGTTTCTTAGGTGGGACCCACATGTCACCCAGCGGGAGTGTGAAACGTCTCAATCAGGATGTTCTGTGTTTGCGTACATTGTATGTAGTGAAAGCTCAGGGCTTTATGTCCATTCCACATCTCTTAGACGTGTTTCTTTGAGGAAGGACTCCGGATTTCCCTAGACTGGTGCAGTGACAGGACTAGAGGATGCACGTCAGGGCGACTTTCACTTCACAGATGAGAGACGTGGACCCGGGGAGGCTGATTTCTGGCCTTGCTGTTCCAAAGTCGGAGCTAGACTTCTAATCTGTTCCTCGGTCTCAGTGTGGAGCATCTTCCCTTCCTAACCAGACATAGCTGAAAGGTTCTCTGCCTTGAAATCCTTGTGGATTTGTTCCTCAGAGTTTTACATCTCTGGTTTGTGTGCAGAAGAAGTGCATTTGGGGATGGTTTAATTGCAGGCGTGTGTGGTCTCCATCACACAGCTGCACTGGGGGGCTTTGGGAGCCCCACTAAGCTGGAGCCCAAGTCATGGCCGGTTTCCCTTGGGCTCCCTGTGGATAAGGCGTAACCCCCAGCTGAGTGGTGCCCCTGCTGGGGATGAGGTTCAGTCTGAGTGAGAACCAGTGAGTCAGTCCTGGGCTCCTCCCTTCCTTCAGGTCTGGGTGCTCTTCTTGTAAACACGTGTGTAAATCATGCTTCTCAATTGCCTGGGGCCAGCGAGCCAAAATGAAGCTGATGCCTGCCAGCTGCCCTCATCCCAACAGTAATTGTCCTTTTCCTTTCCTCTCGGCCCATTAGTTTTCCATTACGTTGTTACAGATTACCTCCACCTTCGTAACTTTAACAGCACAAGTTCATTGTCTTAGGGTCTCCTTGGTTCAGAATCCCAGCATGGGCCACCCTGGGCCAGCGTCTGTGTGACGTGCTCTTCCTTCCTTGCTCTCTGGCTCCTGCAGGCTGTCCGAAGGCTCGTGGCCCCTTCGCCTGTCTTCAGAGCCAGTGGCCATCCTCATCCTTGTCCTCCTCTGATTCTCTCCTGCCCCCTCTTCCAGCTCTGTGGACCCTTGTGACTGCAGTGCGTGCACTTAGATAACCCCGGACAGTATTATCTTAGAGTCAGAGGATCAGTAACCTTGGTTCCACCGGAGTCTTCATTCCTTTTTGCCTTATACATGAGGTTCCAGAGATTAGGACATGGCTGTCTTTGTGCTTAGTCACTCGGTTGTGTCCGACTCTTTGGGACCCCATGGACCGTAGCTTGCCAGGCTCCTCTGTCCATGGCATTCTCCAGGCAAGAATACTGGAGTGGGTAGCCATCCCCTTCTCCAGAGGATCTTCCCAACCCAGGGATGGAACCCGGGTCTCCTGCCTAGCAAGCAGTCATCTTCAGGGAGCGTGTTATTCTGCCCCTGAATTCCCCTCCTATTTTTCCTTCCTCTCACATCTACTCTGTGGTAGAAAAATTTTCATGCATGCCAATAAAACATAGCATGCATCTCCTGCTTTCCCTTTTCCTACCCTCAGTAAGCGTGATGAAGAACTCAAGCCTTGGTGTTTTCCCATCCCAGGATGACACTTCCAGTCTTGGGGCAGCATTGCTCATCCGTTGCAGTGGGCTTGCTAGAGGAAACCAGTTTGCCTCTCTAGACCTGGATGTGTGACTTTCAATATATAATTTCTATCAGGAAACACGGTAATAAGGGCAGACTCCTGTATCACCTTTTAAAATTACACGATATAATTTATGTATTTTTTAATAATGAAATGAAAATATGTTCACTAAATAAGCTTTGGAAAATGCTTTCTGCTCCTTTTCCCTGGAGGAATCTTTGGTGATATTTTTAGACACAATCGAGGTCACACTGTAAATGAGTATTTTATTTTTTTGATGGGGATTAGCATGTTGGCTTTATCAGTGATAAAGCTCTATTGGAGAACGTGGCTTAGACAAGTGGCCAGATGGTTTGCTAAGAATACCCCACTCCTGAGTTTGAGTAATCTCAACAGCTAAAGGCTAGACTGGGGCACCTACATGCTTTAGGCATTGCACATATTGCCTTGCCTTTTTAATGGAAAAACTTTTTTGTATGTTTGGCCGCGTTGGTTCTTCGTGGGCCTTCTCTAGTTGTGGTCTGGGAGCTTCTGACTGGGGCAGCTTCTCTAGTTGTGGAGACAGGCTCGGTAGCTCGGGCTGCGTACTTGTGGCGCGTGGGCTTAGGAGCCCTGCAGGATGTGGGGTCTTAATGGAGCATCAGGGATCGAACCCGTGTTCCCTTTCTTGGCAGGTGGATTCCTAAGCACTGTACCATCGGTCCAGTATTGCCTTTTTTTTTTTTTTTAATTGTCATTTCATAGGCCTTTCCTCATTACATGAAAATTCACTTATTAACTACTTTTAATGGCTGCGTAAGGATGAGACTCATAGTTTTAATTAACCATTCCCTTCATAACTGCACAGTTTGGTCATTCCCAGTTCTTGCTGTTTTAAGTAGCCCTATAGTGGTCATCATCCCCAAAGCATTTCTGGTTCAGTTCAGTCGCTCAGTCATGTCCGACTCTTTGTGACGCTATGGACTGCAGCACGCCAGGCCTCCCTGTCCATCACCAACTCCCGGAGTTCACTCAAACTCATGCCCATTGAGTCAGTGATGCCATCCAGCCATCTCATCCTCTGTCTTCCCCTTCTCCTCCTGCCCCCAATCCCTCCCAGCATCAGGGTCTTTTCCAATGAGTCAGTTCTTCGCATCAGGTGGCTAAAGTATTGGAGTTTCAGCTTCAGCAACAATCCTTCCAATGAATATTCAGGACTGATTTCCTTTAGGATGGACTGGTTGGATCTCTTTACAGTCCAAGGGCCTCTCAAGAGTCTTCTCCAACACCACAGTTCAAAAGCATCAAGTCTTCCGCGTTCAGCTTTCTTTATAGTCCAACTCTCACATCCATACAGGACTACTGGAAAAACCATAGCCTTGACTAGATGGACCTTTGTTGGCAAACTAATGTCTCTGCTTTTCCATGTCACCCTAAATTGCATGGACTGTGAAACACCGGGTGAAGCCTGCCAGACCACTGAGGATCCACAGACAGTGAAGGTGCTGTGTGTGCTTCTTGAAGCTGTAAGTAAAGTGCACTCCCTAGGGTGGAGCTGACACCTAACCTTAAAGATATGCCAGGGAAGATGCTCGGGTGAGGGGAACCAGTGCCGAGCGGGGAGTCTCTGAACAGACACAGGCTTGTTCTTGTGTCCCGGCAGCTCTCTGCTTCTTACACATAAACAAGCCACACACTGTGCTGTAGGCAGCGTGATCAACAGGCACACTCATTTGTGGGGTTTTCTCTGTTAGGCTCAGAGGAACCCGTGACTCTGCCGATAGAAATGTCCTCAGTCGTAGGGCTGGTGGACACCATGCCAGTGTCCCTGCACTTTAATAGAAAAGAGTAACTTTACTTAAAGACATTTTTAAATAATTTTAGTCTGATCATAGTTTCAACTTATGTTTGCAAATCACTCATTCTAAGTATTTTCCGGGCGTTAGGTTTTCCTTGTATGTACTTTGAAGACGGTGGTGTTATTTTACTATTGTTGTTGTTTATGGCCTTGGAGTTAGGCAGACAAGGATCAGAATCTGGATGCCACTGCTCACTAACTAGGTTACCTTCTGGGATTCTGATCCTTCGCCTTTTTGGGCCACTGTCTCCTTATTTGGAAATTGTGAATGAACAATGATACCATTATTTCAAGGGCTGGTTTAAGAAGGAGGGGTTGATTTGAGGGAGCAGATTAGAAGGAAAGTGCCCCCAGAGCTTGGGGCAGACTCAGACCATTAGCCCTGTGCAGGCCACCCTGAGGGAAGAGGTGCTGGGAGGACCTCAGACTTGCTGTCTTAGTAACAAGGTCTCGGGTGGAGCAGCTCTGGCCTCGGCCACCTTTCCCATCAGACTAGTTCTTCTCTTTCAGTAAGCCTGGAGGCCAGCCCAGCATCCTCGACTCCACTGCAGCCCCGTGTGCCTCTGACGCAGGCACTCCACAAGTCCAAGCTGCCAGCCACTGTGCTGGGTTTCGAACTGTGAAGGAAAGGTCCTGTCTGGGTGTGCATATAAAGTGCGCTCCTGTGCATGGCGTAGAGCTGGTCTTGTTAGTGCCTGTGTGTGTGTATCCGCATGCCTGTACACAGCCCTCTGACACTCACTGCTCTTTGACGGCAGTACTCAGTCCATTTGCATTTAACGTAAGTTTTGACGCGTCTCACTGGGTAGTTAACGTTGATGTTCTCCGTCATGTCCGTTCTTCGATCCTCTCGTCTTCTCTTCTGGCTTCTTTCGGGTGAATTAGGCATTTTCCAGTATTCCATTTTATCTCGTCTATTGACTTTTTCCTCTGAGAGTAGAAATTTTCTTTTTCAGGACAGATGTAGAATTACAGAAAAATTGTTACAGTAATACAGAGAGTTTCCATATTCCACATACCCAGTTTCTTTTTAGGACAGATGTAGAATTACAGAAAAATTGTTACAGTAATACAGAGAGTTTCCATATTCCACATACCCAGTTTCTCCTATTGTTAGCATCTGACATTTATATAATACATTTGCTGCATGAGCTGCATGTCATTATTAGCTAAAGTCCATATTTTATTCAGATTTCCCTAGATTCTACCTGATGTCCTTTTTCTGTTCCAGGAGCCTATTAGGATACTGTATTACGTTTAGTCATATAAACTAAACTAGTCATATAAACTAGCCTACGTCTAGGCTGCTTTTGGACAGCACAGTGTCTCAGACTTTCCCCAGTTTTTTGATGGCCTTGGCAGTTTTGAGGAGTACTAGTCAGACACGACTGAAGCGACTTAGCAGCAGCAGCAGCAGCAGTGAATAGTATTCAGTCGTGTCTGACTCTTTGCACTCCCATGGGCTATTCAGTCCGTGGAATTCTCCAGGCCAGAATACTGGAGTGGGTAGCGTTTCCCTTCTCCCAGGGATCTTCTCAACTCAGAGATCAAACCCAGGTCTCCTGCATTGCTGGCAGATTCTTTACCAGCTGAGCCACAAGGGAAGCCCAAGAATACTGGAGGGTAGCCTATCCCTTCTCCAACAGATCTTCCCGACACAGGAATCGAACTGGGGTCTCCTGTATTGCAGGCGGATTCTTTACCAGTTGAGCTACCAGGGAAGCCCCTTAGAGTACTGGTGAGGTATTTTATAGCATATTCCTCAGCTAAGATTTGTTTACTTTTTAGATATAGCTTTTTTGTAAATTTAGTTTTTGTTGTTTTTTTCTTTTTTAGTCACTGCTGTAGACATTACACTATGCATATTCTAACATATTCTACACTATGTATTCTAACACGTTCTAACTAACTGCAGATAAGCTATTTCATAAACAATGGAAAAACTATGAATCATAATTCATATTACTCCCCTTCTACCCTTTGGGTTCTTATTGTCACATATATCATTTCCCTTTGTGTTCTAAACTCCTCAATGTAGTAGTATTTTTTTCTTTAAAGAGCATTTAAAAATACATATGAAAAATAATCTTAAAAATTTCTTTTTCGCTTACTTACTTAGCCTTTCTGGTGTTCTTTATCTTTTCCTGCAAGCCTAGCTTCCATGTGATAAATTCTCCTTCAATTTGGAGAACTTCTTTTAGCATTTGTTATATGCTGGTTTGCTGGAGTTTAATTATTTTAGCTTGTGTCTGTTTGGAAATTCTTTGTCTTCATTTCTAGAGGACTATGTTGATGACTGTAGATTTCTAGGGGACATCACTCGGTATTGTTCCATTACATTTTGTCTTTCATTATTTTTGAGCCGTATCATTTCCTCTTATATATAATGGCTTTTCCCCCCTCTGACTGATTTAAGATTTTCTCTTTGTTTTTTCATTGTATTAATGTCATTAAGCTTAGGTGTGGTTTCCTAGTGTTTACCTTCCTGACATTTTAAATCTGTTGGTTGATATCATGTGTGAGGTTTTGGCCATTCTCAGCTGTGATCTCTTTAAATACTGCTTCTGCCTCATTTGTCTTCTCTTTTTTCCCTGTAGGGCTGTAACCTCCTGTATTGAACTGTTTGATTCTCATAGCATTCAGATGATTTCTCTCTTTCTCTCTCTAATTCTTTGTTCTCTTTGTGTTTCAGTTTATGTGATTGTATTAATCTTTAAGTTTACTTATTCTTTCTCTGATATGTCAGTTCTACTGTTTAGACGTTCAAATGAATTATTCATTTCCGGGTTTCTTTGATTTATAGCATTTACATTTAGTTCCTTTTCCTCTGCTAAAACGTACATATCATTTGTTCACACATGTTTTCCATTAGAGTCTTGAACATTTTTATCATCATTATTTAAATATTTCTGTCTAGTAATTTCAATATCTGAGCAATCTGTGCCTTGGTTTCTATTGACTTTTTTCCTTGAATTGAGTTACATTTTCTTCTTTGCACATCTCATAATATTTACTTGGATGCTTGATGTTACGTGTGGAAGAACAGTAGAGACTGATGGCTGTGGAAAAGTAGATCCCTCTCTGCATCAGGCCATTGCAGTGGGGACCACACAGAGGATAGCAGGCCTGATGCTGTCCTTTCAAAGGTGTGATTGCGAGCGTGGCCCTTGGTTGGTGCGTGGTTGCTGGGATGGTGCTGTGTCCCTGTGGCTTTCTGCTCCCTGGGCAGCTCTTTCCCATCTCTGCCCAGCCTTAGAAGAGCATGCAGTGCACCTGCTGAAGGCTCCATGCATTGGATGAGGGTGGTGGGCTTCCTCTCCCCTGTCCTGTGTCAGCCCTGGAGTCCTTGCTGCCTTTTCTGTGCACCCAACATGTGCCAGGGCAGGGGTTGGGGTGAAGCCAGGCCTGCGTCTGACGCCAGGCTCACGAGTCTGGGGAGAGCCATCTGTGTGTAAGAAGCAAGTGCATTATCTGCTGCGAGACAGTTATGCGCTAAGCTCTCTGGGAACCCAGAAGAGCAGCTAACTGTTCCAACTCTGTCATTTTTTAGAAGCTATGTTGTAATTGAGTTAATAGAGTATTATGTTATCATGTAAAACCTATAGCTATTGAAACCTATAGCAACCGAAAAGTTATAGTTGACTGATGTCCACAAATCAAAGGGAATTAGTGTAATCCCTTGTTGTATTTCTGACAATGAACTTGGTCCCAGAGGTGTTCGTTCACAATGTGTCCATGGGAGGCTGAGTCAAGGTATACATATAGAAGATACCAGACAGCTGAGCTCATGGGATGGGTAAGGGGCTTAGATGCTAAACTGAGCAGAGGGGCTATTTGGACGAAGTCAACCAGGATGTGGCTGTGTAACTAAATCACTCCCAGCTTCCAGTCTAAGCTTGGTAAACAAGGGAGTGCAAGTACAGAAATGATCTCAAGGAAGCAGAGTGTTGAGAACCTCACATTCGTAAACAATTCAAGTTAATCCTCAGTCTGAGATCCTCAGTATCCCCCAGCACGCTGAGTCACCTGGTGTTGCTTGTAGCAAGCATCGTGGCTTTATTTCTGCTATGACATCTGTTACCCAGGAGATGGTTTCGTGCTTCCACCAGAAACTCCGGCCACAGGGAGGTCGTGGCCCCGTGGCCAATACTCCATGCTCCCAATGCAGGTGGCCTGGGTTCGACCCCTGGTCGGGAAACTAGACTCCGCATGGTGCAACTAAGGCATGGTGCCGCCAGATAAATAAATATAAAAAAATAAGCTTCCACCACAGTGTTGAATGTTTAAGTATCTTGTGTCAGAATAAAAAAGACAGATGCACTGATCCCTTTTATAATAGCCATCTGCTGGGCATTACAACAGGTGTGTCAGTATTTACTTTATTTTGCCTTCAAAGATGCTATGATGTAGGTATTAATCTTCCCGTTTTACAGATGAGGAAACAGGCCCAGAGCCCTGTTAAGTAATATACTCAAATAACAGTTGGTGAGTAGTGGAGCTGGGATGTTGAGCTGTATCTTCGTAGACAAAGCTACCCTCGTCCCCCACCCTCTACTTTCTTCACTCTCAAGCCAAGTGGAGGGGCATTTTGACACCCTTGACCTCTTTACCCCTCACTGCTTTGATTGTGTAAGCCTGCAGTTAGATGTTTATCCATCAAAACTCAAACAAAGTCTTTATGTAAAATGCTGACTGAGTGTAAACTTAGCAGCCGTAGCACTTCCCAAGTTCAGTGGAAATTACTGAACCATGGTACAAAGAGAGTAAGAAGTCAAGTGGAGGGTTGTTGTTAGTAGTGTTTATTTTGCTTTTCAGTTCTTAATTTCCACAAAAGCAAAGAATCTGAGATTGTTTCCCTTTTTTCCTTTAAGTGTGTGTGTATGTGTGTGGAGGAGGAAGGGTCATGGTGGGAAGCAGAGGGTCAGAGGGGGCCATTTATTTGCTTTGAACTGAAACATCTCTGCTCAAAACCTGTTACACCATCTTCAGCTTCCTTGTATTTTAGATTTTTAAAAACACTTTGGGGGGGATAAAAAAAAGGAAATTGGATTGTTTTATGTTAAATTAAAATCCTGTCTGTCTAATAGTATGCAGTATATTCTCGGGAAATATGGCATTTTGACAGCATAAGTGATTACCAAAAAAAATCAATAATTGGAGAACGCTGAAGAGTCTTCTAAGCTCTTGCATGGAAAGCAATTAGTATGGATTGATTTACTGTTATTTATTGTGATGAGATAATTGCCTCAGTGTAAAGCCATTTGGGACCCTGTGGTACCCCATGGCTTTAAAACATTTATTCTTTTAAACTGTTTAATTTGTCTCAGGCCTGATTTTACAGCAGAGGTGGCCTTGTGCTTGGTGAATTATGTGAAGACCTGGCTTTTTTCTCTCTGGATCCTTGGTCCCAGGCTTGGTTTTGTTTCCCTGTTGCGGTTGGCCCAGGAATGAAGTCCCAGCCTTGTGCTCTCAGGATCACAGTTCTCAAAAGACAGGGCCAAAAAAAAAAAAAAAAAAAAAGTCACAGTTCTCTTCTCTTGTGTGTAGATGGGCAGCCTTGACCGAGGGCTCAGGCTGCAGAGCACGGTGTGGCTGGTGGGACAAGGACAATGGGGTGGTGGCTCTCGCTCACATCGGCAGCATCCCCTCAAAGGCTTTGGCACAAACCTCTTTTTTCTTTTTTTTTTTAATGAAAAAAGTGTTTTTGGCTGTAGCATATGAGATGTAGTTCCCCCACCAGGGATTGAACCCTCCTGCAGTGGAAGCACAGAGTCTTAACCGCTGCCGTGCGTGCGTGCTAAGTTGCTTCAGTCATGTCTGACTCTTTGCAACCCTGTGGACTGTGGCCCACCAGGCTGCAGTCCTCTGTCCACGGCATTCTCCAGGCAGGAAGACTGGAGTGGGTTGCTGTGCCCTCCTCCGGGGTTCTTCCGACCCAGAGATCGAACCCACATCTCTTAACGTCTCCTGCACCGGCAGGCGGGTTCTTTACCACTAGTGCCACCTGGGAAGCCCAACCTCTGGGCCGTCGGAATTTCGGGCACAGAGCTCTTTAAGGGTTGACCATCAGGAACATGAGTCCATGGATGTCCACTTGTCCCCAGCCCTCCTTGGGATGCAGGTCCTTTCCTTTCTGGAGTGCATCTCTTTGCTTCGGCCTCTGTGTCCCTTTTTCCCTTGTCTGTCTCCTGTGGCCGTCTGTGCATCCTTAGGCTCTTCGTGTGTGTGTCGGGTTGGGGGTTAGTGTACCAGTCCCTGCGCTTGGTTCTGCATGTGTGTAGTTCACATCTGTCTCTGAACTCAGGCTGAGGAGGAGGCAAGGAAGCCAGGATTCTGGATACAAATGCTCTCTAGGAATGTCCCTTCTTAGCATCACCACACTTCTTACGATTTACAGTCTTGGTCCTTTTCCCCATGACTATGCATGCTTTTCTTTTTGAGCGGCTCACTCCCCAGACTGGTGCAGACATACTCTTTGGCGATTGACCTGGCCAGCGTGTGTTTCTCTTGCTGGGTGAGGGGCCTGCACGTGGCTCTGCTGAAAGGGAGCAGGCTGTGGGGACGTGCTCTGAAAATCTGTGAAGCGTTACAGTCTCCTAGTTCGGGACCTCATCCTGAACATCTGCCAAGGGCCAGGCTTTTAACTTTTTCCATGATGTCTGATGGTACCTGGCAGATGGTGTGGTTCCTTGTTTATGTTAGAATGTTTCGTCTGTGAGGCACTTTGTTCTAGATTTTGTTCTAGACTCAGCACGGAGGCAACACTTAATTATCATTTGTGGAGTGAGCAAATGAGTAAATGAATCGATTCTATAGAACTGCCATGACAAAGGCTGATCACGGAAGCCATCCAGGTGGAGGCGCGCTTCTGGGCTCCTAGCCAGGCTTGTAGCCACAAGTAGGCATGGAGTTCAGAGGCCCGTCCTTGCTGGGCCCTCCCTGCTCTTCACTCTGCCCTCAGTTCCCTGCGTGGCCTTGAACCCTCAGTACTTCCTTCCCTCGTAGCAGTGAGGGGCGGTGAGGTTAAAGTGAGAAAAAGCGCATGTAACCAAGCATGCTCCCAAGGTCCCGGGGTCTCTAGATTGACCCAGCGCTGTTGACCCCCAGCCGTGAGCCAGACGTGGCATGAGTCAGAAGGCCCCACGTGGCCCGGCAGGAGCTGTTCTCAGCAAAGCGCAGATTTAATGTCTAGAAGCGTGGTGTTGTTTCACGGCAGGCACAGTAAGCCCCGCTTCATCATTGTGTTTCTTTCAGAAGTGTCTCAGTGGAGATTCCCATCAAAGGGAATGTGTGCAATCTTTTTCTGGTGCGTTCCTTGGAAACCGGTGGAAATATAGGCATGGGGGACTTCGGTGTGGCAGTGTTGCCTACCGTCTGACCCTCAGTTTTGGAGGTGGCGGGCAGCTCCACGGGCCATGCAGATGGGGGGCTGTGCAGTGAAAGGTCCCCATGGTGGGGGCCGCGGGGATAGCGAGGGTAGGGAAGCAAAGTGAGCAGTTTGTTTTACCAGAACTTTCCAGGCTGGAAATACTCCTATGAAAACAGCACTATCTTACTGGTTCTGTAACTGGAAACAGAAAGTCATTTGCAAAACTGAAGATACATAATAATAGGGAAAGCTGCAGAAATCATCTGTTTAATCCATCCCCCAGGGGAGATTGTTGCCAATGAGGGGCTTGTCTGCACGCCTTGAGGTCCACGCGTGAGTGGCTGAGGGCCCCCAGCCCAGCCCAGCCCACCTTCATGCTCCTCAGCCTGACTTGGTGCTGGCTTGCATTTTAGAAAATTGGTGTCCCCTTCAGACATTCATGAAAAAAAAAATCTCATCTTCCTGCCGGGTTTCTTTGCTGCAGATTTGCTGCTGTAAATCTTAAAGGTGTCCTACAACCCAAGCCCCAGGGCAGCACTCACATAATCCAGGACCTCTCTCCACCGTGTAACTTGACTCAGGTTTGGTGATGCTACTGTGATAGTTCATATTTCCTCCGGACCTGTCACCAGGTCTTTTAGAGGGAGCTCCCAACTGCAGTCTACTTTTCGGACGTTTTCAGACATGACGAAGGGAAGGTGTGTGAGAACCTTGGTCTAGTGTCGGCATAATTTCCATGACACTGGTGAAAGAAAATAAAGGTAAAAATTGCTTTGTCTGTCAGGGTATAAATGCCATTGCTGCTTTGCTGTTATTAATATTAATCATGCCGCT
The DNA here is from genome assembly GCF_032452875.1 of Bos javanicus. Lineage (NCBI taxonomy): Eukaryota > Metazoa > Chordata > Mammalia > Artiodactyla > Bovidae > Bos > Bos javanicus. Next base: position 7,071,484 of record NC_083881.1, read on the forward strand.
CATTGGGTGCTATGCCATTTAAGGCATTTTATCTAAGTTACGTGTAATCATCAAAACCCTTGTGAAGAGAGTTTTTTTGGCCATATATTATCCTATTTGATCACCCATTTCTTTTTTACTTCTCTTGTTGTGAGATAGAATGTATATCCAGAATGTCAGATATACATACGAGTATGTGAGGGCATGAATAATTGTGATGTGAACACTCATGTCCCACTGCCCAGAGATGGACCGTTGCCTGTCCTCAGACCTCCTTCATGGGCCCACCCCCTTCTCTACCCGAGTTGTGACTGTTAACCTGAAAATTACTTTCTGGTTTTCTTAGTGGTTCTACCATTGGCGTATACATCCCTACGCAGACTAATGTAGCAACACTGTATGCTTTTCAACTTTATATTATCCATATATCTGGATATGGATATGTATCTATTTATGGATTTACATGTATATGGATTTATATATATATAAGGGCTTCCCTGGTGGCTCAGACGGTAAAGAATCCACCTGCAATGCGGGAGACCAGGGTTCGATTCCTGGGTTGAGAGGATCCCCCGGAGGAGGGCACGGCAACCCACTCCGGTATTCTTGCCTGGAGAATCCATGGACAGAGGAGCCATGGGATCACAGAGTGGGACACGACTAAGTGACTGAGCACACAAACATACATATGTAAATCCTCATCTAGATATATATCTATATCTAGATATATGGATTTATATGTGGAATTTATTTTATTCTTTGTCCTGAACTTGGCTTCTTTACTGAATGGTGTGTTGGTGAGACTGCATGTCATCCTCCTCCATCCATTTTTTTCTTCTTTTAAACACTAATTATTTATGTATTTGGCTGCACTGGGGTCTTAGCTGTGGCATGCAGTATCTGACCAGGAATCACACCCAGGCTCCCTGCACTGGGGGCTCGGCACTTAGCCATTAGACCACCAGGGAAGTCCCCGTCCGTGCTCCCCAGTGTGAAATAGCGTGTGCTGTGCAGCCCTCGCGGGAGTGTTCATCCGCTCAGTTCACCCCCGCAGTTGTGGGGGAGCGGCGGGGCTCTCTCTTTTGTGTCATCGTCACCAGCTCTGCTGCTCTGCGCTGTCTGTGCACGTGTCCTGGTGTGCCCGTCCACGAGAGCCTCTGGGGTGGATGCCCCTGGCAAGCGCTTGGCAGGGCCGTAGGCATGTCTTCAGCTTTACAAGGTGAAGCCCAACCACTCTCCACGGTGGTTGTGCCAGGTTATGCCAGCAGCAGGGGTGCCCGGCCCAGATCTTCTGCTGCTCTGTGTCGGGGCGGGAGGTGGGGCGGGGGAACGTGCAGGATGGCCAGCCTGCTGGGCTGGCCTCTCCGTGTGGCTTTATTTTCATTTTCATGATGGTTAATGGAATTGGGCCCCTTTCCATAAATTTTTCTGGCCATTTGGATTTATTTCTCTTTCCCTTTTTTTTTTTTTTTTAATACTGTTCAAATATTTCCCCATTTTTTCTATTGAGTGGTTTTGCTTTCTTGTTTATTTTCAGGAATCCTCCATGTATCTGGGGTGGGGATCACTTTTTGGGTTACATATTATGAATACAGTCTCTCATGCTGTGGCTTCCCCACCCCCGCCCCCCACATAATGTCTTTTAAAGTTGATACATTTAATGCCATTTTAAGAAACATTTCATCCAGAGTTTTAATTTTAGTTGTGGTTTTTCTATTCCACTCTCTCATTTTAGACCTCTAGATCTCATTTTCACCATGGCAGCAGCTGGATGCGTGGTTCCTTGCCTCCAGTCTTGTTCCTTTCAAATAATCCTCCCTCCATTCACTTCCAGAGTGAAAACTCTTCTGAAGTTGGCACGTCACCCCCTGCCTGATACCCACCGGAAACCCCATCCCGAGTCAGTTTCCTAACGCAGCGCGTCCCCCTGTGACCTGGCTGCCTTCCACCCTCTTCCCAGCCCCACCCACCCCCGCCTGGTCCCAGCCCTCCAGGAATAGCCTGTATTCCTCCTGGCTTACCTTGGCAGTCCTTGTTTGTCCAAGTTGACAGTTAGACGTGGGCTGCCTTATGTCTGGGAAATGCACGCAAACTAACCATGCCCTCCCAGGGAAGACAGGTGGGAAGTCAGATCATCTGGTTGCGGGCTGGACCAGGGGCCCAAAATCCAGCGCAGACAAATGGTAGGGCAGGGAGATTGTGAAGCTTTGGGCAAATTCCCTAACCCTTCTGCGTTTCAGTATTTTTTATCTGTGAAATGGGAATAGCAGTTGTACCTACTGCAGGAGGTTGTTGTGAGATTTGCAGGAATTAATCCATGCAAGACTTAGAACTCTCTGGCATATGGTAGCTGTCAGTAAAGGCGAGCTAAAACAGTCATAAATTCTGTCCGGTCACGCTACTTCACAAATGCACTGTAACACCATGTTGTAGGCATGACGGCAGCTTCCTGCCTTGTTTTTGATCCACTTTCTTTTCTGTCGTTTAGTCTCACATGCACTACAGGGCTGCAGCCTGCATATATTTTCCTCATAACTCTTAGCTGGATGCTGGCCTGAAAGATCTCAATAAATAACTTTCCTTTGAGATGTAGCGTCATTTGCTATCTGCAAGTATCTGACTTAGGAAACAAGTGTTGTGATTTAGTTTGCCTAGATAGCATTTAATCTTTGCAGTTGATATTTAAGTCCAAAGACTCGTGTGCATTCAGGGAATCAGAAGTCTCTCATTTGTCACCATGTCCCCAGGTGAGAACAAGGTCTGACTCATAGCAGGATGTCAGTAAATACAATATATGCTTCATAAATGGAGTCCCAAGAGGTGCCCTGTTCATGATGCAGTCAGACCCTATGCCTGGCAGTGGTTATGGGGCATTACCTAGGCTCCACTTGACCTCTGTCTCCTGCCCTGCAGTGACTACCCCAGCAGAAGTCCTTGCTGAAATGTGGCAACATCCCACAAGTTCAAGCTTGTTCTGCATGAAAAGCCCAGATGCGGCTCAGCCATAACATTTAGGGAGAGGGGGTCCCAAGAAGATGTTAGGTAGTGATTAAATTCCTGTAAAAGGTAATGATGGTACCAGGGAATGGAATAGATGGAAAGGTTTGTCCCCCTAAACCTCAGAGCCGTTCAGTAGTGCAGGGGGCCAGGGGGCTGACCTCCATGCCTGTAACAAAGGATGAGATCACAGACATCAGAGACGAAAGAAGTCTGTCTCATCGCGGAGGGAGGTTTGGTCACAGCCAGTCTTTGAAAGCGTCCCTTCTGGCTTTAAGAGTTGAAGATTTTGTAGAAATCAGTAGCTCAGAAACTTGGGTTCTCTTTTGGACTCACCTGTGCATTTTTTGACCTATCTACTCAAACGATTTGGGAGTTCTTTTCATTAGCATTTCCACCAAGGAACAGGCGTGGGGAAGTACATGGAGTTGAAACTCTTATGAGGCAGTTTATCTGCTTTGCTCTAAGAAGGATGGAATTGACTCTTGAGCCTGAAGTTAGGTTCGTAGGACCATTTCTCATTTTAATTGCCCCTTCGTGCCTCTGTGCCCACTGACCACCCAGCACTGGCAGGAGAGCATTTTTTGGGTTTTTTTTAAAATTTCTGTGCATATGCTAATGTTCCAAAACTAATTTCATAGAACTCACTTATATTGAGATAGGCAAGTACGTCAGAATTAATGGTAAGGGGAGCTACTTGAATAGCATTCACTTGAAAAAAAAAAAGTGATAGATTCCTGTGTTGGATTTTTTGTGATTTTCTTCTTGAACAAGAAATATAAACTCTGGGGTGACAACAGAGGAAGATATGAAAGCAGCCTCGTTTAGCAGAGTCGCCTCCTGCTCTGGGGACTTCTGCCCAGTCACTCGGGGGGTTCCCTGCAGAGGCAGGACTCAGCCACCCCAGGTTTGTGTCTTTTCCTGGAGCATTTCCCGAGGGATGGTCTGCTCCTCGCAGGCCTTGGGAGTCGTGGAGGAGGGGTATGTGTGTGCGGGGCCTCTTCCTTCCCGTGGAGGCTGATGACACAGGGGCTGGCCTGGCCCTAACCCTCCTCCTTGTCCCCCCAGCCTTTCCGCTGCGCCCACTGCCATTACTCATGCAACATCTCGGGCTCCCTGAAGCGGCACTACAACCGGAAGCACCCCAACGAGGAGTACAGCAACGTGGGCACCGGGGAGCTGGCGGCCGACGCGCTCATCCAGCAAGGTAGGCGAGCGGCTGCGCCCCTGTGCCTGGCCAGGCCCCCTGGGGCAGCTCTGCGACCTCCCTCAGCACGACCCGCACATTCCTGGTCATCACTGTTCGCTTCCTCCTCCTCCCTGTGAGTTGTCAGTGTTACTTGCGGCTAGGACCATATTACAGCAACCTTAATGGAAACCTTAGGGCTTCCCCAGTGGCTCAGATGGTAAAGAATCTGCCTGCATTGTGGGAGACCTGGTTTCAATCCCTGGGTCAGGCAGATCCCCTGGAGAAGGGAATGGCAACCCACTCCAATATTCTTGTCTGGAGAATTCCATGGACAGAGGAGCCTGGCGGGCTATAGTCCACGGGATCGCAGAGTCAGACACAACTGAGCAGCTAACACTTTCACTTTTGATGAAAATCTTAAACAAAAGAAGTGATCACTTATCCACACATTTTACCAACCCTTCCCATAACATTCATTTATCGGTACAGTCATCCCTCAGTATCGGCAGGGGATCAGTTCCAGGACCCTCATGGGTCCCACAGTCTGAGGATGCTCAAGTCACTTGTGTAAAATGGCAGAGAACAGTTGGTGTCTGCATTTTCAGCCCACATAGGATGTGGAACCTGGGGGTTCAAAGGGTCAACTGTATGGCCGTCTGTCCTTAGTCCATGCACACATTTGAACAAATGAAAGTTCATGGCTAACTTTCTTTACTTAACGTTGATTAACACACACAGTTTGTTTTCCTTTTTTACACTGTCTTCCTACTTTAACTTCTAAGGGCCTTTTGCAATACAGCAAGAAGCGGGAGCACCCCACTTTATTTATTTTAAATATTTATTTACTTTGCCTTTTTGGCTGCGTTGCGTCTCAGTTGTAGCACACAGGCTCAGTAGTTGGGCACACGGGCTTAGCTGCCCCGAGTCATGTACGATCTTAGTACAATCAGGGATGGAACCCCTATCCCCTGCATTGGAAGGTAGAGTCTTAACCACCAGACCACCAGGAAAGTCCCACCCTACTATATTTAACCATGCTCCTGTTGTTGAACATTCTAGGGTTTCTAGATTTTTCTCTTCTTGCAATTATGAATAGCACTATATTAAGCACATTATGGGTGGGGTTCTTTATCCAAAAATATTTGAGTACTCAAATTACATATTCCTCCTGAAAAGAAGAAACGATTTAGAACATTTAAACTAGAGATTGAGTGAAAACTCTAGTATCTTTGAAAAGTTTGGGGGTTTTTCAATACATGGTCACATTTCCATTTGCAAGGGTTTAGCTCACATGCTGTTGCTACCTAGAAACGCTGTTGTATTTTCATCTGTGCTCCGGTAATTCAGCTGAAAAGTGATTGCAGAGTGTAGTGTGTCAGTGGTTGCTCTTCTCTGGATCCTGTGACTCTTTGAAGCTGAAGACCATTTTAGAAACCTATCCCCTCCCCGCTTCCCTGGCCCTGGTGCGTGAAGCTCCACTTGCTGTAACCGCCATGAATGGCGTCCTAATGTGAAACAAATGAACTGACTGTATCCTTCAGCACTTCCGGTGACAGGGCTGACGTCTGGAAATAGACGAGCAGCAGAAAACTCTCGGATAATTTTAAGTCATCCAACTGGGATAATGGGAGCATGTGCCTGGTGTTGGTATTAAAGGCAGTTTCTAGGAGTTGGAGGGCAGGCCAGTGCGTTGCCATTTGGGCCGGTTACCTACCCTCCACTGGCGGCCCCGAACCTCACCTGGAGCTCACAGCCACCATCACACAGGATTGCGGGAGGATGAAATGAGAACACTTGAGTGTCGGGCACTCAGTACATTTGCATTCCTTTCTTTTGTATTTTTTTTTTCTAAAACTATGCTAAGGCTTCTAGAGCTGGTGTATCATTTTTGAGGACCCCGCTGTCCAGGAATCACAGAAGAGAGGGTGGATTGCCTTCAGAAGTTCAGTTGTCACTCAGTCATGTCTGACTCTTTTTGACCCCATGGACTGCAGCACGCCAGGCTTCTCTGTCCATCACCAGCTCCCAGAGCTTACTCAAACTCATGTCCATCCGGTCGGTGATGCCATCCAACCATCTCATCCTCTGTCCTCCCCTTTTCCTGGGTTGCCTTTGAGTCACAATAAATAATTGGAGTACAGGGCTAGTGACTCATTTCAACATCCTTCACACTCTTAGGCTGGACTGGCGGGAAATAGACATTTACTTGGTCATGGGAACAGGTGTGGAGATCTGATTGATGCCTCTGTCATAGTTCCCTGCTTCCAGACTTTCATCACTACCTTGCACAAAACGTGCTGAGGTCAAGTTGCTTCATGCCCTACAATTTCTTCATGCCCTAAGTTAACTTTCTAACTTGCTCTATAAGCAGTTGGCATTCCCTGACAGGGTCTGGGTTTTCTAATTTTGAAGGGCTATTTTTGGCCTTCATGTGTGTGTTTATGTATTTTTGCTGTGCCCCCATCAAGAGACTCTCCTGGAAGGAAGCAACGGAATGTGTTTTGGCTCATAGGAGACACCGTGCCTCTGTGTCTTGGCAGGAGAACTGTCTCTGAAATCCGAGAGCTGGTTGAGGATTAGTGCAGCTCAGAGCCCTCAAGAGCACACAGCTCTCGCTGACCTTAGGTCTGAGGGAGAGAAGGAGAGAGGAAGAAGATGGGGCTGAATAAAAAGAATCATAATGCTGAGTTGTTTGGGATCACTCACTGGGACTTTTCTCATTTTCTTTTCATTAATTTCATGTAATTCTCCCCATCCTTGTTTGGTTTTATTTTCCTCTTCTACCAACCCCTTAAAAATTATCTTCCTGGGACTTTATAATTTCTTGTTTTGAGATAGAGGAATAGGTCTTAAAATGACATAATAAAAAAATCACATATATATCTATGACCAATTCATATTGATGTATGGAAGAAACGTATCGTAAAGTAATTATCCTCCGAATAAATAAATTAAAAAGTATTTCTAAAATTAAAAAATCATACATGTAGTTTTCTCAAAATGATGTTGCAGTCTCCTGAAACCAAGTGCAGGACTCCTTGTCCGCCCGCTGTGTTGAAACAGTGACACACGGGAGCCGTCGATGGCTGAGAAGGATGGTTCTGCCCCAGGCTCAGGGGTTTGGGGAGGGGGTCCGAGCACTTTTGTAGAGGAGGCGGGGAGAGGACCTAAAAGGCTGAGGTTTCCGCTCCCGGGCAGGTTTCTCAGGGAAGGGACTGTGGTGTTTTTCCTGCAGTTTGGGTCCTTTTCCGTGAACCCTGGAGTGGAGGCTGCTGGGGTGTCCGCCTGTCATGTTCTGGAAATGTTCACCAGCTGGCTTTCCTGGGGCAGGGGACGGGGCGCTGATACGTAGCATTTTCCAGTTTCTGTGCTGCAAATATTACCACTGGGGCCAATTTCAAGCTTTCCATGTGACGTCGCTGAGTTGGGCAGGGATGTGCCCAGCCAGCTACTGAGCTGGTTCCCTCTGGCTCCAGCACACGTCTGGTCCTGGGGGCGCAGGCTGCGTGCCAGCCGTGTGCCACCCACGTGCCAGCCATGCCTCAGCCGGAGGCACTTGGACTCCAGTGCTTTTCTGGCAGTTAGACTTGTACTGAATGCTGTATAAATGCTTTATCCGCTGCTTGTGTTTTATCTACTTCTGATATTTTGAAAGCAGATCAATCTCTTGTTTATTCCTCTCTGTCAGTCACTTGTTCATTAATATGGATTTGAGGTGTTTTCCCACAAAATATACATTTTCTTGTTGTATCACTTCAGTGGGCCTGCCCCTTTCCTCCTCTGAAAAAGCCTGATGAAGCCAGCTCAGGAGCTGGTTCACTAAAACTAGAGGTTGTGAGAGGCATCAGATGCTCGGTGCTTAGCGTCACAAGCTCTCAGCTCGTTCCCGGAGCTCATGGCCTGGCAACGATGGGCTGGTCCTTTTCCAGGGACCTCATGGCCCTCCTTCAAGTCGCTCCAGGATACTGGCACAAGTCTAGGGTCGGGTGCACAGCCCTGGAGCCCGCTGTGATCCCTGTGGCCCCTGGACCAGTTACTCAGCTTCTCCGAGCATCAGTTTGCAAAGATGAGATCTTATTCTCAAAGATCCCAGACCGTGCCTGATGTCACAGTGCCTGATAAATGGCTCACATTCCCTATCGTGTTTATTCCATCGCCTTCTTCACAGTGTATCTTAAGCTCATCGTGTTCCCCATGCTGTGCGAGGCACTGGGATGTGGTGGCATTTGTTGTCATTCTGGGTTGGGGATGAAGCCTGGGCAGCTCTTCCGTGTTCTGATCATCTAACAGAAAGTATCTGCTCCTTTAACAGGCCCCACGTTGCTATAGGAGAGAAGTTCACTGCTTCTCTCAGGTGGTGAACCTTATCTCAGGTCACTCATTTAAGGAGTCATTGAGCAGGGGGGTAGATAAATGAGATAAGAAAAGATATGAGGAAGAGGGCCAGAGAAGGCTTAGTTTGTGGCATCTGCTGAAATCTTTGTGTTGTTTTGAACAGTTATATTAAGATTGTAAACATGTATATCCATACCTTTGATGTACATTCATGTCTTAGTTTTTTCACACCAGATTTGGGGAAAATAGTATAGAAAAAAATCCAGAAACTGTCAGCCAACCCAGGGGTCGAACCCAGGTCTCCTGCATTGCAGGCGGATTCTTTACCAGCTGAGCCACAAGGAAAGCCCAAGAATACTGGAGTGGGTAGCCTATCGCTTCTCCAGGGGATCTTCCCAGCCCAGGAATCAAACTGGAGTCTCCTGCATTGCAGGTGGATTCTTTACCAACTGAGCTATCAGGGAAACCCTTCCACACTAGATTCGGGAAAATTGTATAGAAAAAAATCCAGAAACTGTCAGCCAGCCTAGAGTCCTTTATTTGAATTTTGAACATTTTTATTCTGAAATTGTTTTTATTAGGGCCCAGATCCCATACATTAGTGGAAGATGCTTCCAGTGACGTGATGCTGTGCTGTTGGTTGTTATTTTCCATGTTACCTTATCTCTCATGAGGTTGGCATCATCTTTCCCATTTTAAAATGAGGAGGTACAGAGAGGAGAAAGGACTGGACATCAGCCACACAGTGAACAGGTGATCAGGCCAGACCCGGGTCCTGATTCAGAATGTGGCTTCTCACCACGGATGGGCTACATCCCCTGACGTGAGTCTCAACTGTGCACTTGTTGAGGAGGAAGGAAGGAAGAAGAGGAGGAAGAGGGGGAGGTGTGGTCCTGTTGGGGACTGGTTTGCATTTGCTGGTGGCCACACAAGGTCTCACAAGGACGTGTTGAAAGGTTACACACGCGGGAGCTGTCTGCTTTCTCCTGCTTCTTTGCCTCCAGGTCTGACTGCTAACCTGACCAAGGCTGACTCTAGGGCCTCTCTTTCTCTTTCCAGCCCTTCCCCAGTTGTCCAGAGGATCTCAGATCACCAAGATTTTGAGAAGTGTGTGGGAGGACCAGAAGGGATGAGGGAGACCTTGATTAAGCTCTGACTCAGCCTGACCCAGGGTCAAAGGCACTTTGTTTTCCCTCTGCAGTGTTTCCCCGAGTCCAATTTCGTGTTTCACATGTCAATAAAATAAAAGTTCTCTGTGTCCACTTTCCGTTGATAATTAAGCTGCCTTTGGTCCAGTTACCCTTGAACGTCTGTGTTAGTTTCTTATTGCTGCTGTAACAAGTGACCACATGGTTGGTCGTAGTTTAAAACAGCACAGATTTATTATTTTGCCATTCTGAAGGTAAGGAGTCCAAGCTGGTCTCACTGGCTCAAGTCAGGTTTGCTGACAAGTCTGTATTCCTTCTGGAATCTCAAGATCAGGATGTTTTCTCTTTCCAGCTTCTGGAGGCTGTCTGCAGTCCTTGGCTCTGCCCCCTCCTCCATCTCCAAAGCTGGCAGTCTCTTTGTTAGGTGACGGCACTGGGGTCTGCTGTCCTGCCCACTCTTAGAAGGATCCTTGTGATAACATTAGGCCCGTCCAGATGGTGCAGGATAATAGCCCCATCTCCAGCCCCTTACCTGATCCTTTCTGCCACCTGAGCTTTTATTTTCACATGTTCCAGGGTTTAGGATGTGAATATCTCTGGGGAGCCTGTTATTCTGCTGACCCCACACTGTCTTTTTTTTTTTTTTTCTGCTTTTTATTTTGTACTGGAGTATAGCAGATGACACCACCCTTATGGCAGAACATGAAGAGGAACTAAAAAGCCTCTTGATGAAAGTGAAAGTGGAGAGTGAAAAAGTTGGCTTAAAGCTCAACACTCAGAAAACAAAGATCATGGCATCCGGTCCCATCACTTCATGGGAAATAGATGGGGAAACAGTGGAAACAGTGTCAGACTTTATTTTTGGGGGCTCCAAAATCACTGCAGATGGTGACTGCAGCCATGAAATTAAAAGACGCTTACTCCTTGGAAGAAAAGTTATGACCAGCCTAGATAGCATATTGAAAAGCAGAGATATTACTTTGCCGACAAAGGTCTGTCTAGTCAAGGCTATGTTTTTTCCTGTGGTCATGTATGGATGTGAGAGTTGGACTGTGAAGAAGGCTGATCGCCAAAGAACTGATGCTTTTGAACTGTGGTGTTGGAGAAGACTCTTGAGAGTCCCTTGGACTGCAAGGAGATCCAACCAGTCCATGCTGAAGGAGATCAGTCCTGGGATGTCTTTGAAAGGAATGATGCTAAAGCTGAAACTCCAGTACTTTGGCCACCTCATGCGAAGAGTTGACTCATTGGAAAAGACCCTGATGCTGGGAGGGATTGGGGGCAGGAGGAGAAGGGGATGACAGAGGATGAGATGGCTGGATGGCATCACTGACTCGATGGACGTGAGTCTGAGTGAACTCCGGGAGTTGGTGATGGACAGGGAGGCCTGGTGTGCTGCAGTTCATGGGGGGCAAAGAGTCGGACACGACTGAGCGACTGATCTGAACTGAACTGAACTGATAGCTGATTAACAGTGTTGTTGTAGTTTCAGGTGAACAGCGAAGGGACTCGGCCATACATATATGTGTATCTATTCTCTCCTAATCTCCCCTCCCATCCGGGCTGCCATGTGACACTGAGCAGAGAGTTCCCCGTGCTATATAACAGTCCCTATTGGTTATCCATGTTAAATACAGCAGTGTGTCCATGACCACGCCGGACTCCCTAGTGGTCCCTCCCCTTGGCAACCATAAGTTTGTTTTCTAAGTCTATGAGTCTGTTTCTGTTTTGTAAGTTCATTTGCATCATTTCCTTTTAGATTCCACATATCAGGGATGTCATAAGATATTTCTCCTCCTCTGACTTAATACACCGCCTTTTATAAGGATATAAGCTTCAGCATTTTTGCCTTCATAGGAAAAACAAAAAACCAAGACCCAAGAATTCAAGGAAGTGGTTCTGAGTCATGTGAGCCAAGTGACAAATGCAGATCTCCTGACTGTCCAACCGAGTATCCATGCCATTCTGGGAGTTATATTATTGAAAATGAAATTGAATTTTCAATAACGTCAGCCGCTGCAAAGGAGTGAAAATAGTTTACTTGAAATTCCTCTGGAATAGATTGAATTTCGAAAAGAACAAAAGATGCCATGATGGAGTTTCCGAATTGCTCCTGAAATTCTGTCCTTTGGCTTGGTTCGTCTTTCCTTATGAGGAAGATTGCAACTTGCAGGGAGTGGGGGTTGTGGTTTTTATGGGGTGCACTTAATATCAGGGCTGCAAGGAAACTCACTAGGTCTCCCCGTGACCTTTGCCAAGTGTTGCCTAAGCATTTAATGAATTGAAATGGAAATTAATTTTTCTCGGCTTTGATGTCAATTACCTGGCATAGTTACACCTTCCGTCTAGATTACACATTTCCATTTGTTGTTCTTTAATTAAAGCCACAGTGATAAAGGTGGGAGTTTTAATTAGTGTGGGGGCATTCTCATATTAATTTTAATTTAAGCATGATATCAGGATGTTTTTTCTCCCTAAATTAGTTTCCATTAAAGAACAGCCCAGAAGGAATCCTTAATTTCATTTTAAAGCCTAAATTTAACCTTCGGTAGTTTGTTTGTGTTCATTGCCACAGATTAAGTCTTTATAGAAGCAACGTCAGCTTAACCCAGAGACAAGGTAGTGGTTCTCCTGCCTTGGAGGGTTTTAAAAGATGATTGTAAGAAAATGCATCATTTTAGATGATGAACAAGCAATAACAAAGAAGAACTAAGTTTAATTATCCTCCAGGCAAGAAAGAACAAGCTCATTTGATTTTGCCTAAAAAAGTGCAGTGTGTTTGAGTTTCGGAAAAACAACTGTCTGAGCTGCCTTTTCTGTAGAATGTTCTAGAAGTTCAGGATTTGGTAACTGTTGCCGGTCTCTGTGGGCTTCCCAGGTGACGTTAGTGGTAAAGAACCTGCCTGCCAAGGCAGAAGACAAAAGAGACACAGGTTTGTTTTGACCCCTGGGTTTGGGAAGATCCCCTGGAGGAGGACACGGCAATATTCTTGCATGGAGGATCCCATGGACAGAGGAGCCTGGCAGGCTGTGGTCCATAGTGTCACAAAGAGTTGGACACAGCAGAGCAACTGAGCACTCGCACGCATGCACGGTCTGTGCTGGCTCTGCCCGCTGTCTCTGTTGTACCTGCTGTGCTGCTCTGTGCTCGCCCAGCGTGGAAAGGCCAAGGTTCAAGGGATTGTGCCGTCAGCCACCTGGGTTGGCTTCCATTCCCACTAATTCCTGTTCTGGCTATGAAGGGAAGCCGGTGGAGGGGCTTACACCTATGAGAGATGTGATTTCAGCTGAGTTTTTAAGACCAGCCGTTGTGCTGGGTGGAGAGCAGACCCACTGTGGCTGTGGGAGATCAGTTAGAGGCCTTCTGTTCCCATCTCACTGCCCTGGCCCCTCGGGTGCAGGCCTGATGCTGCTAGCGCTTGGCCTGACTCTGGCCTGCTCAACGTCCGGTAGATTAGAGGCCTGATGTAGGGCTTCTCTGGTGCTTCAGATGATAAAGAACCCATGTGCCAACGTAGGAAATGCGGGTTCGATGCCTGCGTTGGGAAGATCCCCTGGAGGAGGAAATGGCAACCACTCCAGTATTCTTGCCTGGAGAATCCCATGGACGGAGGAGCCTGATCGGCTACAGTCCATGGGGTTGCAAAGAGTTGGATGCACCTGAGCAGAACACACAGCACTGCTGGGGCTGCAGCTGGCCTCCCGGGGGACGAGTCTGCTTCTGAAAGCACTCCTGCTCAGTCGCTTCCCTGTACTAACACTTAGGTTAAACTGACACCGCATTCATTGTAAACCAACTGTGCTTCAGATGAACAAACAAATGATTTTTGTCCAGCTCCAAATTTAGTTACTGCTTCTGATAAAATTTTATATAGTCTTTGTATGACTCTCAGTTTTTTCTTTTTAATTCTATAGTTTTATATTCTCTTAATTAAAACATGCAGGTACTTCCTGGAGCATTTGTCAAATTTAATCAGTTAAATAAATAGTGACATTTCAGGATGTGACCCGCTTTTTCATTTGTCCTTTACGGGGATATTCAAGTGGGGATATATATCCCTGGCTTCACTTCTGACATGAAGGAGGCTGAGCATCTGGCCCTCTGTCTTAGTGTTTCGGGACAAAAGAGATTGAGAAGCGCAACCGTCGTCCTTCAGTTACTTTTCACTTCTAAATTATTTGTTATTTTCAAATAAAAATGTGAAAAAATGATTTAAGCCACTGTATCCACGCAGCCAAAGGAATATTACTCATCTTGACTCTCTGTCACCTAAAATATTAAATGTGTATTAGATTCTCTGCAAATTCTGATTCAATAAATGAAAAGACATGCATTAAGTTTTAAAATCTCTGCCCGGAAAAACATATTGAACTGCTGCTATTCTGTTTATTAGTAGAGTAAGCTTGGATTGAAAGTAAATACTGGAGATGAACGCATCTTTTAGGTTTGAGGCATGTGGACGGAAGGCTGTGAGCGCGTTCTTACCTGTGTCTGTGCTTCCAGGCGGTTTGAAGTGTCCAGTGTGCAGCTTCGTCTATGGCACCAAATGGGAGTTCAACAGGCACCTGAAGAACAAGCATGGCCTGAAGTTGGTGGAGAGCGAAGGAGACCCCAAGTGGGAGGTACTTTTGAAAGCTTGGTCTTGGTCGTGACTTTCCTCAGCACAGACAGCAAACCAGGCAAGCCCGGTGCCGTTCCCTGGAGCAATGGGTTTTCTGGTGGGAAACTTGGACGTCTTTTCGAACCCCGTCTCCCGTCTGATGGGGGTGTACTGGATGAGGTCCAGGCCACGCATGTGACTTCTTACGCTGAGTTGTGTTGCGCCTGGTTTGTGAATGAATGTCTGCATTGGGCTCACTGATACCTTTACTTCTGTTATCTTGAATCCAGAGTTTCAGAAACTGCATCTGGAAGAACAATGCTTGACAGTATATATTGTTAGTCCCCGCCCCGAGAACAGAGAAGGGCCCCGCCTGCTGATTTTAGATCCTCGTCTCCCTCAGCTGAAGGCAGGCGCTCCTGTCACCTTTGTTTCCAGTCAGATGTTGGAGCCAGTTTCCTGGCTGGATTCTATAAAAGCCAGTAGCTGTATTTTGTAAGCCAGTAGCTATTTCTCTTTTCAGGTACCAGGGGTCACTGCCAAATTGCGGTTTACCTGAGGCGGAGTTTCTCAAACTCAGTGCTGCTGAGATTATGATCTGGACAGTTCTTTGTTGCAGAGGGCTACGCTCCACATTTTAGAGTGTTTAGGAGCGTCGTTGACCTCTGCCCATGAGGATCCACCAGCACAGCCAGTTGTGAAAACCAGACAGAAAGCACAGACACTGCCAGGTTCCCCAGGAGTCACAATGGCCCTCAGTTGAGGACCACTTCCTGAGGAGTTTCTGTCATATCAGAGTATCCAGTGGGTTTACTGCAGTTAAGAGTAAGGGCTCAGAAACAAATCCAATGACAATGTGGGGGTTGTTTCAGAAAGCAAGGGAAGGGTTGTCCAGTGGGAGGGAATGTGTTAATCTGTTAACATAACCCATCATAGTATCAGAACTAGGGAGAAAACTGAAAGGATCATCTTCATGGATGGAGAAAAGGCATTTGAAAAAATTCCACATCCACTGATTAAAAACAGTCAATAAAGCAGAATTTGATGCGTACATCTTTAAGACAAAAAACAAAATATATGTGTTTCAGATCAAGAGCCAACATCTTGAGTTTCTTATTAGATTTGGGAACAAGATGAGGATGCCCTAGGGGCTCCGGTCTTTTAACATCATGGGAGGCCTCAGCTGGCATGTTGGACAAGGTAGAGTAAATAGAGATGTAAGAATCAGAAAAGAAATGAAGTATCTCTGTAGGTACAGGATTATGTTTTTGAAAATCTAAGAATGAATGAAAATCTACTACACATGATAAGCAGCAGATTAAAACATCAATATACAATAATCAATGGCTTTTATATAGAGAGAACCTAGAACAAAATAGCAGAGATTTAAATGTGAAAAAAGATATTTTACAAATACCAGAAGAAAACATAAGTGAATCTATTTGTAAATTGAGAATGTGGAGAACTTCCTAACTATAACTCAAAATCCAGATTTAATTAGGAAAATGATTGAAAACAAATTAACCACATGAAAAACATTTTAAAAATCTTATGTAAAAGAACTCATAGAGGGGCAAATGACACACAAAAAAAGTATTTTCAGTCATATCATAGAAAAAAGGTGAATATCTTAATGTTGTAAAAGGCTTCTTCTAGCAATACTGGTGAAAAAGATCAATAGCCCAAAATGCAAGAGATAAGAAAGGTTCAAAGAAAAAGAAATGCAAATGACCTTGGCTGTCTGAAAGCGTGATCAGCCTCACATGTAATAAATGTAATTAAAACTAGACAGAGATAGAATTTCTTACCTATTCAACTGGCAAGAATCCACCAGTTTGACATCATCTCTGCTGGAGAGGCTGAGTAAATAGGCATTCTCATACATTGCTGGTGGGAGTGTAAAACAGTGTGACCTTTATGAAGGGGAATCTAGCAATATCTACTGAAATTACATATGTGCTTCTTTTTCCATTAACTAAACAATCCCACCGTTAGAAAACTGTCCCAAGGTTATACTGACAAAAATGAGGGAAGGTGTCTACACAAGGCTGTTTATTACAACTCTGTTAATGTAGTATGTGAAGATAGACTGTGTGTGCATATACACCAATAGATTGATGCAGAAATAACTCCAAATATATGTGTATACATGGTCAGTATACATGCATGTAGACTCCCCTGGTGGCTCAGACGGTAAAGCTTCTGCCTATAATGTGGAAGACCTGGATTCGATCCCTGGGTCAAGAAGATCCTCTGGAGAAGGAAATGGCAACCCACTCCAGTATTCGTGCCTGAAAAATCCCATGGCCAGAGGAGCCTGGTGGGCTATAGTCCATAGGGTTGCAGAGTCGGACACAACTGAGTGACTAAACTTTAAACTTTATACATGCATGTATTTCTTAGCTTTTTGTGCTAAGAGGACCTAGAAACAGTGACCCCAACTGGCAATGAGCGCACCTAGTCTCCAGGTCTTGGTTTCTAACAGGATTCTCCAAGAAGAGGAACCAGGGTCCCTTGGAAAAAGTGGTTGACTTCAGGGCAGAGGCAGAAATTACAGAAGGTGATCCTGGAACATTTTGCAGTGCTGGAAAGTAACACCAATGTGCTCCACAAAAGTAAGAGAAGTGTGTCAAAATGGCACAGGAGACAACCCGTAGAGTTCCTAGCCATTCTTTCTCCAGGGCTTCTTCCCAACCCAGGAATCAAACCCAGGTCTCCCGCATTGCAGGCAGATTCTTTACCAGCTGAGCCACTAGGGAAGCCCAAGAATACTGGAGTGGGTAGCCTATCGCTTCTCCAGGGGATCTTCCTGACCCAGGAATTGAACTGGGGTCTGCTGCATTGCAGGCAGTTTCTTTACCAGCTGAATGACCAGGAAATCCCCTAGAGAGTTCCTAATGGCCCCAAACTGGAACAATTTGAGTAACAAAGTAAATCATGATAGTATTGGACTAAAAAATCACTCAAAGCATAGAGTAAATATCTCTGCATCCATACTGATAAATGATTGAATAAATAGTAGAGAAGGAACAGTTCTTACTACAGAATAATTCTGATCAATAGATCTAGAAAGTGGGGGAAATAGAAAATTACCATTAGAACACCACAGTAATAATTACAGTAGCCAAGGTCCATTGATGAATGCCGGAATTAGTCAACAGAAGTTTTGAGGAGAAATAGAGTATTGATGTAACCTCAAAATATCTCCCCCTAAATAATCATGAATTTACAGGGAAAAGTAGTAACATCACAGTTCAGACACCTGGCCAACACCACCTTAGCCACCCGACCGAGGTCAGAATTCTCGGTAGTGAGACAGAGTGACATCATGTACCGCGCCCCGCCCCCCCGCCCCCGGCGTGATGCAATCAGAAGGGCCGTCATCACACCATTTGGATTCATGTGATGGTTTCTTGTGATTAGGTAGGGGCCGAGGATTGTTGGAAGATTATTGATGGCCCTTCTGATTTTATATAACAGTAAAAACAAAACTGAACTTTAAAAAAGCAAGCCCTGAAAATTAAGAGTAGAATGAAATCAAGGATCTAAACTATATGTCAAAGCGATGGCAGAACTACATAGAGAAGAAATATTTTAAGAGATTTTAAGATAGAAATTGGATTGTTCCTCCCCAGTGGAATAGAACCTAAGGGCGAAAGGAACTGGCAAAAAAAATACTGTTCTCAGTTATTCCACCAGCAGCGGTTGGTATTGTTACTCTAAGGCTGTTGTTAGTATTTGCAGAGTGGAGTGAAGCACATCAAATGTGTTTAAATCCATGAGTTTATAATAATCCTGGGAGAAAACTCCTTAGTTACCTGTGCAGAGTAATAGTGAATCAACTCTATTTTGATAAATTAAATTGTTACTTTGGTAAGGCTCAGAGTCTAACAATTATTCTACCTCATCGAAACAAACCGTATCTCAGAATAACCGAATGTTGGAGGAGAGAGATTTCTTTGTGTAGAAGTATTCCAGCCAACAAGTGAAGGTTTTCATGACTTCTGTTTTACAACCCTCCACTGGCATCGTGGGTCTAGCCATGACCGTCAGTCTCCTGCCAACACAGCAAAAACAGGGACGCTCAGTCACGGAGTGTCTCCTGATGGAGGTACACGGTGTTACCGTGGGGTCCTCCTGCCTTCTGATCGCCTGATTTAAGCTTCCACGTCTGACTGTCAGTGAACACACTCAGTGGTTCCTGGTGGTGCAGACAGCAGAATCCAGGCTGTTGGAAACTCTGACAGCAAGCGACCACTTTTCACAATGAAACCATAAGCAGAGGAGAAAGAGTGGAAGGAGAGCCTATAAATGTAAGTCTTATGAGACTTTTATCAGGCAGTTCTAATACATGGATTTCAATAACTTAAGTACGACTTGTGGGATTAAGTTGTGAAAAAATGAATTGGGGAAATTAGAATAGCACTTAGGGATGTGAAGTCATTCAGGAATCACTGTTAAGTGTTCTGAGTGTGATGGCGGTGTTGTAGTTCTGGTTTGAAAGAGTTTTATCTTTCAGAGGTGCATTCTGAAATATTTAAATCGATGTGACGTCTGCATTTGCTTCAAAATCAAAGGGCCGTTGTGTGGAGCGTGGAGGGGGCATCAGCAAAAGCGGACTGGCCGTGAGGTGGTGACTGCTGAAGTGGTGCTGTGAGCATGGAGGCTCGCTTCTCCGTCTTGTGTGTGTTTGACATTTTCTATAAGAAAATTTAAGGAATGTGGACTTCAAAAGACTTCCTTGCAATTTCCTGGCTCTTCCTGTAAACAGTTTGACCTTGAGCCATTGCTTGTCGAACCTCTGTGACCGCTGTGTTCTAATGTCTATGGTGAGGCTCCTGCCACTCAAGAGGTCAAAAGGATTGAGAGACAGGATGTATGAAATGCCAGGGTTACTGTCTAGTCCCCAGCAGGTCCTCTGTGCGGCGGCGATGGTGTCAGCAACATCACCATCTATGGAAATCCTCTGGTACTTCGAGTCCATACTTGCAGGGCTTTGCTCTCTGTTAACAAATAGACATGGAATGCTGGTTCCTGATGTAAACAGCATCTCTTCTGGCCAGCTGGTGCTTCTGTTCGTGCAGTCATGCCCCTCTCCTCTGAAGACCTGGCTTCTTACAGATCTTGACACCTTCAGCAGAGCTGTGACTCTACAAATACAGTTGACACAAAGTCACCTACTAGACTCCAGAAGTACGACAGTTGAGCAGCCAAGACGCTGGCCAGGGGTGGTCCCCGAGTGATGACAGGCTGCCTGTACTAGCCATCACGCTGTTGCCAGGCTCCCTGGAGTGCCCTGCAAAGCACTGCCTTCCCACAGATGGTTATTACAGAGAGTACCCCAAAGCCGGGGAGCCGTGCCACGCCCTTCCTGTTCATCACAGGCTGAGATCCAATTCGTGTTGGCCACAATGTTGCCTAATGGTACTTATAAGGAAGCATGCTTCTTTTTGTTCATTTATGCGTTCATCAGATACGCATTGGGTGTCTACTAAATGTCAGGCTGGAAATGAACTAAATGAACTTGACCACTTGGCTGTAAAAGAATAATCACATTCTATTCTGAGCCTTTGTGAATAGCTGATAAGTGCTTACAGAGTATGATAACTTTGGCTCCTATAAATTGTGTGTAAAATCTCCTTTTCGTTCTTCTTTATTGGTGACATTCATGCTTGCCTGCCTTCCAGTGCTAGGAAGAGATGATTATGAATATCTAGTTCGTGTGAAACGTCCACCTCTCCTCTCCTTATCGGTGTGAGATTTCTGTAAATGTCCCTTTAGCTTCTTCTTCTCTCATGGGGTCCTGATTCTGCACAGGTGTATCTTCTCTGGCCAGTTGGATTTGTCATACCCATCCTGTAAAAATAAAATGAGCCGCAGACTGCACGAGTAGCTGAGATCTCCTGAGATCTTGCTGTGTGCCGGGACCCATGCTCTAAGCTGGCCAGAGGTTGTGGTGACTGGTCCTCTCCTCCCGTCTACCGCCCCACGCTGTGCCTCCCTCTTGACCTCATGGCAGGAGGCCCCAGGCACAGGGGATCAGAGCAGTGTTGGTGGCAATGGGAGGAGCAGGGCACACATGAGGGTCTCTCTGTGCGTGTCTCATCACTCATTGTGAACAACATCCTCTGTTCCCTGCGGCAAGAACGTGTCACCAGAGGCTTTCCTCCAAAGCTGGTTTTAAAGCCTTGGCACTTGGCACAGAGAAGTTTCCTCTTTGGGAGATGGGTTTTTATCGGAGCACTGGTTTCTCAGGGGTGCAGGCAAATGAGCTGCTGCAGACACATTGCTGGTGTGTGTTTGTTTTGTTTGAATCCATTATCCCGGGGCTTCTGGGGACCTTCTAGGGGCTCTTCTAGGCAGTCCCATCAGTGATTCTGTGTTTTTGTTTAGCCAGCAACAGAAGCTCCCGAGGAGCCTTCCACCCAGTACCTGCACATCGCAGAAGCTGAAGAGGACGTTCAGGGCACACAGGCTGCCGTGGCCGCCCTTCAGGACCTGAGATACACCTCAGAGAGTGGTGAGAGCGCCCCCCGCCTCCCTGACACCTTAGAGCTGGTCTTTGGCAGGCTGAATGAATGAATGAACTTGTGAATGAGTGATGTCCGTCACTCGATCTCCTTCAGCTGCATTGTGCCCTCAGGAGCGCTCTAGCTCTCTGACAACTAGAGATCTCTTGCAGAGTCTTCTAGAACAGAGCTGCAGGTGAAGTGGTGCCTCCAAACGGTGTTGCCGGATGTCCACGCATATCGTCACGTCTCTCCCTTCCAAGTGCTAACCAGGCCCACCCTGCTTAGCTTCTGAGATCAGACGAGATTGGGCCCGTTCATGGTGGTATGGCCGTAGACTCATCACGTCTCTGAGCAGCGTGTGGGAAGACGGGTCTTATAGTCCTCACTTCACAAGAGGCAGGAGACTTCCTCCTTGTAAATGGTTGGCTGAGGCTCACCCACTTCTTGGGTGTTGGAGCTGGTCTTGGAATCTAGGTCTCCTAACTTTTTGTTGGAGTGCCATCCCTGTTCCAGGCTCCCTCAGAGTCATCTGTTCTGGGGGGTTTGTTCCAGGGTCTACAGGAGGCAGACGGGGGGAGTGGCTGAGACCGGGGGCAGTCTGCTGGCCTTCCTAACGGCCCCTTATGGACCTGTGGGCCCAGGACTGTCTGCTGTCCAGTTCTTCTGAAAAGCCCCAAGTCAGGATCTTCATGTCAGATGTCATCAATGTCAAATGTTAGATCAATTCAAAAAACAAACCACTGTGCCAGCCTAGTGGCAACTGGGGCATTGGGCTGAGAACACTTTTTCTTAATGCTCCTTAAAAAACAGGAACAGAAGACAAGTTAATATAAGGTGCCTCAGTGCTCTGTGTATGGCGGGACAGAGATCAGGCAGGCGGGATTAGAGGAAGCGCGCGGTGAAGTCAGACGGTGACAGAAGATGGGAACTTACCATTTCACCCAGCTCTTAGTCCCTAAGCCCCAGGTGGTAAGAAGGATGCACAGAATGTCCTGTGAGCCACTGTCTTTGGGGAAGATCCGAGGCCGGTGCTGTGCACACTGCCCAGTGAGCTGGGGTGACCCGGGAGAAACCCCGCAGCCTGTGAGAGCGGCAGGCCCTGTGGATGGGGCGTCCGGGCCCCACCATCTGCGCGGTTCCCAGAGCTGACGCTGTGTCTGCTCGTGTTTCCTTCCCGCACATGCAGTGACTTCAGCGAGTGCTCACGCCGGGCCGGGCCAGCTGGAGTCCCCCACGCACACACTCCCTCGCTCCCACACTCCCTCTCTCCTTTGACAGGTTCTCTGTGTCCCCTCCTGACTGTTAGGAAACGATGCAGCTCAGCAGCTGGGCCTCCACTCTGGGTCCTGGCTTCCCTGCACTGCGTCTCCGGCCACCTCAGAGCTGTGCCCGCCTGGGCCAGACTCTGCACGTCTCAGCACAAACTGAATCTGCTCCTCCCCCGCCCAGCACTTTTCCTAGCAACGGCATCTTCATCCTCAGGGTTCAGGCTGTGTGTCACCTCCCGGGAGCCCACCGGACTGTCCTGCGGAGCTCCCTAGTCGCCCCCCTCATATGAAACTGACCAGGGGCTGGAAACAGTGGCTTACCGTCTGTCCCGGTCACCTGCGAGCCCCGGAAGGAGAAGCGGGGAGGCAGCAGTAGGTCTTTGTCTGAGTTCCTACTGGGAACTGTGTTCCTGTGACACTTGGGACTTGATAAATGGTCATTAACAAAGGAAATGGATGAAGAATTAAAAGCTTGCTTCTGTGCATTTTTTTAAGGGTCAGTGTTTTGTTTAGTGTTTGGCTGTTTAGAATGGTTGGCTTCAAGGCACGCCCTCCCCCCCTCCTCCAGGAGTGTGTGTGTGTGTCTGTTTGTGTGTGAGGTGTGTGCAGGGGACGCTAGGCCTGTGCATGGTGAGCAGGTGCCCACGTCATTGCTTCAGTCATAGGCCATGTCCTACCCTCCGTGTAGAACACAGTGAATGCCCTTCTCTCATCTCTTAATGATTCACGTTGGAACGAGGCCCGCAGAAAGCTGTCCAGGAGGATGTAGACATTGGAGGAGACTTCGTACTATTATGCTAACCTGGAGACCAGGCAGTAATTTCCTTCCTGGTGAATTAACGATCGGGGTCAGAGTGGCGTGTTCAGGAGAGTCACAGATGGCCAAGCATATGGCGAAAGCAGGCAGGGTGTGCTCAGTAGCTGTCCTGATGATGTCGATTCCAGGCTTCTGAGATGAGTAAAAGAAAACCCTGATTTAGAAGTCTAAAGACCACCAACTTGACGACTGGGATGTCCTCGCGTGTCCTGCCCGTATCCTGTGTAACTTACCTGGCTCACGCTCACTGGCGCCTCCCACCGTGCTGCCGGGAAACCAGCTCTGCGGTGTGCTTCCCAGGAGTTCTGTTCTGAGAGGCAGCCCTGTGTCCACAAGTTTGCATTCAGAACATCCAGGCTTGAGCCCTGCCCTGTGACGTAGCCGATCCGACGGCCCAAGGCGGGTCTCTTCGATTTTTTGTGGTGAAGTGATTAATTTATAAAGTGGGGATATACCACCACAGTGTCATCTCCTCACAGGTTGTGTGGAGTTTGGAGATGTTCTTACAGGGAGTGTGTTGTGAGCTGTGATGTACCACACACTTTGTTTCTGTGGTCGCAGTGAGTGCTTACTGAGAACGCGTGCATCCTTGGAGAAGGCACCACCCAACCATGGCCTCTAGGAAGGCTGCTTCTGCGTTCAGTGACCTTCACCGCCCTTGGACTTAACCATCTCCTGTTTGTTTCTTCCTGCTCAGGTGACCGACTTGACCCCACGGCCGTCAACATCCTCCAGCAGATCATCGAGCTGGGCACCGAGACCCACGATGCCACGGCTGTTGCCTCAGTGGTCGCCATGGCACCGGGGACTGTGACCGTCGTGAAGCAGGTAGGACCCGCTCCTTGTCCTTAAATACCGTCTCCCCACACTGCCACACAGCCTCTGCCCCCTGCCCACTTTGGTTTTCAGGGCTGTGACCTACCCGAGGGGGAATTTGGAGTGAAACTGACCTGGGTCTCATACATTCTCTTACTCTTTTTTTTTTTTTAAGTTATTTATTCATTCATTTTTGGCTGTGCTGGGTCTTCGTTGCTGTGGCGTGCTTTCTCTAGTCGCAGCGAATGGGAGCTACTCTCTCTCGTTTCGGTGTGAGGGCTTCTTACTGAGACGGAGTCTTTTGTTGTGGAGCACGGGCTCTAGAGCACACAGGCTCAGTAGATGCAACTCGCGGGCTTAGTTGCCCTGCGGCACGTGGGATCTTCCCGGACCAGGGGTTGAACCCGTGTCCCCAGCACTGGCAAGCTGATCCTTAACCCCCTGGACCACCAGGGAAGTCCTGTTTTCTTCCTCTTATTACGGGGTTGATTGTATCTGCAAGAGCTCCATATGTTAGGGCCAAGATACTGAGGCAGGTGCATCACCCCTTCCAGAATGAAGTTCTGGAAACTTCATTCCTTTCCTTTCAATGAAAGGAATCCCCGAGTGACACGAGTGTGATGTGGACCCATCTGGACACATCTGTGGTCAAAAGCAGCCTTGGGGCCTAAGACACGATGTCAGTGGAGCAAGGGGCCATAGGGACCGCCAGAGGAGCCAGGAGGGCTTCCAGGGCCTGGCCTTTTAAATACTGAACATCACCTGATGCAGTCAGCACAGAGGATGGCTGAACTAAACGGATGGGAGAGGATGGCCACCGTGCGAGTAGAGGTTACTCCACTTATTGATGGTTGTTACACTGTTTGGCTTGTTTCCTCTCCTGCTAACCTCAGAGGAGACTTCACCATCTGTTAGGATGTGGTGTGCGTCATGATCAGGTCAGCCTGTTTGTCTGTCTATACCTCTCTCTCTACTGCCTCTGGCTTCACTGTACAAGACTTGTAAGCTGGCTTAGGCAAATGCTTAAGAAAACCAACACAGCAAGCACGTCGGAACCAGGGCAGACCCACGGTGTGGTTTAAAATCAAAGTTCAAGTTCGTGGAGAAAGTTGAATGGCAGACTGTAGCATTTTACACGTTATCCATTGTTTTAGCGATTCACTCAGGAAGTGTTTAGTAAGTGCCTGCAGTGTTCTCATTGCTGGCTCTCCAGGAGAGAGCCGACGTTTGCCATCAAAATGGTTACTCCGGTGGGAAAAAGATCAATAAGACAGAGAGATTGTCACACGGTGAACAAGGGCAGTGGAGAAAAGTAAAATCAGAAAGGGGGAGGGCCGGGGGCTGAGGGAGCGGGGGTGGGGGAGCGGCTGAGGGAGCCGGGGAGGGATGGGGGCTGAGGGAGTGGGGCTGGGGGCTGTTTGATGAAGGGTTGTTGGGACAGGGCTCTGATGTTTGCCCCGAGACCTGGGAGAGGTAGGCTTCACTAGAACAATCCAAGTTCTGCTGTACACGTGGTACCAAGTTTGATAACAACAAGAAGGAAGCATGAAACAGTTAACAGTAGAAGAAGTAAGGTTTTCTTGGCAAATAACAAATAATTTCTTAATGCAGCTCTCTTCTCCCTGAGCGATGTGTTGTTTGTGACTTGCCTTCGATGACTTGGTGGACTTCCCAGTGCTGCCCCCCTGACTGCCCCCCCGGCCCGCCTCCCCCCCCCCCCGCCCCCGCCCACAACCCCCTCGCTGCCCAGGGCCAGGCCACAGCACAAACAGGGAGTTCAGGCTATGGAGCTCCCAGCAGAATTAGTGCATGTGGCTTCAGCTCTGGATTTCCGGCTCCTCAGACAAGACTTAGTGCGTCTAGATGGTCGTTTGAATACTCCACGTGTTTGTACTTCTCCGTTAGCATGCTGTCTCTCAGTGAGACCCCGGGCAGAGGTCAGACAGGACAGCAGGAGTCTGATGTTTCAGGCTGCAGGGGCCGCATGTTCTGCATCGTTGGGAGCAGATTCATAACGCCTCTAGGCCAAATGCTCTCTCAGCTTTTCTTTGTATTTGTTAGATTGCAGTCCTCAGTATGTCTGGTAATCTCTTCTGAAACTCTTCGTCTGTATTGTGGCATGTGACATCCCTAGCTAGACCTGGCCACTTCGGGAAGGGCATCAGGGGACCTTTGGCTGTTGTGGGCATGCCAGATCCTTTGGAGAACTGCAGGGAGGCGCCACCACTGTGACTCACGACTTCCTTCTAGGAACAGGATGGATTTGCTGCTCCCTGGAGACATGATTTATTGCGCGTCACAGGCGGAGTGGTGATACGCGAGGTTGCGGGTGGAGGAGATAGCTTAGCTGTGTTCTGAGGCATTAGGGTGACAGCATGACGAGGGATAAGGCCGATAAGCCTCCGCTGCAGCCCTGTAAAGAGGGATAATGTGTTCGCAGTGGTGGAAAACAGGATGTGAGTCCTGTCTGCCTGGCTGGCACCTGGCACATCAAGGGCTAACTGGGGGTGTCCCTGGTGGCCCAGACGGTAAAGAATCTGCCTGCAATGCAGGAGACCTGGATTCACTCCCTGGGTGGGGAAGATCCCCTGGAGAAGGGAATGGCTACCCACTCCAGTATTGTGGCCTGGAGAATTCCGTAGACAGAGGAGCCTGGTGGGGATGTGAGTCCTGTTCACTTGGCTGGCACCTGGAGCTCTAAGGCTGTTGATAAATGATGGATGGGAGAATGGATGGATGGACAGATGGGCAGGGAGGCCTCAGACTGCCCCTGCAATGCCTACAGGAATGCTAAAGGAATGACCTCTCTATTCAGTTGTCTTATTTAAGCTTAAATATAGCTGTTTTTAAAAATTTATTTGGCCACGCCAGTTCCTTATTTGCATTAACACAGGATCTTTAGTTGCAGCTTGCAGGCAGGATCTAGTTTCTTGACCAGGGATCAAACCCGGGCCCCCTGCATTGGGTGTATGGCATCTTAGCCACTGGACCACTGGGGATGTCCCAATATAGCTGTTTTTATTACAAAAATCAGTTTCTTTTTAACTAAATTCTGGTTTCGGATTTTCCAGTAGAGAAATCATATCTGTTTACCGAGTGTGCTTAGGCCACTCAGATGTGGACTCTGGGGCACCGGCTGGGAACCCGTGATGTTCCCCTCACCCTGGATTTAGGACTGACTGATTTGATCTCCTTGCTGTCTAAGGTACTCTTAACAGTGGTCCATATAATCAAAGCTTTGCTTTTCCCAGAGTCATGTATAGATGTGAGAGTTGGACCGTAAAGAAGGCTGAGCACTGAAGAATTGATGCTTTCAAACTGTGGTGCTAGAGAAGACTCTTGAGAGTCCCTTGGACAGCAAGTCAACCCGAAAGGAAATCAACCCTGAATATTCATTGGAAGGACTGATGCTGAAGCTGAAGCTTTAATACTTTGGCCACCCGATGGGAAGTACCAACTCACTGGAAAAAAACCCTGATGCTGGGAAAGATTGACGGCAGGAGGAGGAGGAGGAGACAGAGGATGAGATGGTTGGATGGCATCACCTTCTCAATGGACACGCGTTTGAGCAAGCTCCAGGAGATAGTGAGGGATAGGGAAGCCTGGCGTGCTGCAGTCCATGGGGTCACAGTATCTTATGGCGTCGTGATAATCCAGTGTCTTCTGAGATAATTCGAGTGCTGTCTGCTGCAGAGGTTACCCCTAAACAGTAGGCGGCAGAGCTGGGCACCCCTTGGCCCAATCGAGCTGACACACAATGTTAACCTTCACATGTGTTCACGTGGCACGTTTCAAAGTATGAGGACCTCTTTGTTAACCCAGGCTACTGTTTACTGAGATACTCCATTGTCATAGAGACGACTTTGAGTCACAGACTTCAGGGCGAGGTGGCAGCCTTGAGACACCCTTGTTTCTAATCACAGGGACATTTCCCCTCAAGGTTCCAGAACGAGAGCCACCTTGCAGGGCCTTGAAAGAGTCATGGTTGAGGAGGGGCCACCCTGAGGGGTCCTCCACTTTCATCCTCAGCTCAAGAGCGAGCAGGTGGTTCTCCTCGTTCCTCCCCTGTGGAGTGAGGGGCTCAGTAGCGACTGTGGTTTGCAGACTCTCTGTGGACAGGCCTGTGTCTCTGTCCCCGCTCCTGCGTCTCTGCAGCGCTTCCTAGAATTGCCACTCTCCTGCTTTTGTTTCCCCCTACGTGCTGGAGGCTAAGACTGCCCCAGACCTGCAGGCACTCACCCATTTCCCCATGTAGACCCTCAGCCTGGCATAGCCCAGAATGATGCTGCCGCCATCCTGTTCAAAATTCCAAGTGGTCTTCCCACTTGCTTTTACTTCTGATTAAAAACATAGGCAAAAATCAAACCTCAAAGCAGAAGTTCCAGCTTTGTCAAAAGCACCCCACCTCTCGAGGGTGCTTTTTGGCACCCCCTGTCACCTCCGGGCAGGTCCCCTGTGGTGGCTGGTGCTGGAAGCCGAGGTCAGTACGTGCCAGCCTGGAGGAGCGGAACCCGCCCAGCCTCCCTTACGGGCTCAGCAGGCAGCCCGAGAGGCAGTTTCCGCAGCAGGTCTCGCTGGAAGGGGTACGTTGGTTGGCAGCCAACACTGGAACTGCTGTCTGTTATTTGTGGTTCGTTATTTCAGTGAGGAAGTGCTGTCCACTCCTGTGGCCAGCCGTGTATATCAGTTGCCTGTTTTCAGGGAAAGTAGGGTCCAGCCTGTCCTGTTTTTCGTGTAAGGCCTTGAGTCACGTGGTCCCTGGAACCTCTTTCGTGCTGTCCGTCAGTATGGGGGCATCTGGTGGGGAGAAGCCACTCTTCAGAGAGGAGGACTCAAGTGCGGCCTCTGAGAAGAGGGCCTTGCTGCTGTGGTCCGTCCTCCAGGGGAGCCCAGGATGGGCCTCCTGACCCGCTGGGGGCAGATGTTGAGCATCCTCATAAGATTTGTGGCAAAATAATGGGGGGAGGGACCTGGAAGGTGATTTGTGTGAGGGAACAAAAGCTATTTTCATTACTACTTAAAAACAGTCACTCCATCCCCTGAATTTGATCTCTTAACTCTCAGCGAGAGACCTGACGGAAGAATCACGTCTGCGCAAGATGCTCTTGTAAACTGTGGAAATCACAGGCGATACTGGCCGCCTGCATTGCAGTAAAGGGGGACTGAGTTGAGGTCTCCCCCTCGTCCTGCCCGCAGACATGGCTGGGTGGAGACACCCTGTTCTCTTACCGCTTTAAGCTCCAATAATCTGGGAATTAATGAGTGTCCTTTCCTCATTCCTGCAGAGGCTCTGTTGGACTCACACCATACACAGACCTCTCCTCGACTCCCCCGAACTCATGGAAATAACAGGAGAGCCACCCCTTCTTTTCTCTCCATTCACATCTCTCCGCAGAACCTGCTCTGTCTTCAGATCACTTGCGTGTGAGTGCGGGAGACGTCATAATTGCAGATTTTTATTCTTTTCCTCATCGCCAAACCCTGGCACCTTCAGTTGACTATCTGTTCTATTTCCCCGATACAGTGGCTTCACCACCGCTGCGGTTCATCCAAGGATTCTGTCCTGGAACAGGGAGACTGTATATAGTGTGGGAAGAGCTGATGGCAGCTGCAGCCTCGCCCCTCTGGGAGTACTGCTAGCGTCTCTGTGTGTCTTCGTCGTGTGATGGGGATGCCCACACCCTCCCACACACACTGACTCTGCGGGGTGATGGCAGTCGAGATGGATTCGTGCCTTGGGAAGGCCCCTGTCGGGAAGCCGCCTGCCTTTCGTGGATGGTCAGATTCGATGTAGACTGCAGGACTGAGGCATCAGCGTCCCCTGTGCTTGCTGACCCTTGGATGATCTCATTCTGGGTTCTCTGTTAGTGGTAGAAGCAATGCCTGCCATCCAAATAGACATCTACCTTTTATCTTCTGATGCCCAGTTCTTCTGATTGGTGTATAAATGGGGACGTCTCACCGACTACTTTCTCTCTTTCTCCCTCTTCTCATGGCCCTTCCCATGAGAGTCAGTTCTCACCTGCATGTTTTGATTGGTGAGGTCTGGCTCCTACCTAAAGAACTTTGTGGCAGAATTTATTTGATCCTGGGGCTCTGCCAACTTGAATTACATCAAGCGTCTAATTACACAGACAGGTAGCCTCTTCAAATATTTGCCCACTTCACATTCCTTGTGGAGTGCCTGCTGCTGAGCTGGGTGGTGACCTTCAGCATATAGATCCAGACGGTTCGCTCGGGGGCTTGGCTGTGGGTTACCCTCCCGGTCACCCCATGCCGGCTGCTGTCCTTGCTGAGCCTGCCTTAGTTCTCCCTCGGCCATTTCAATCTTTGTCTTTGTCTCAAATACAACTTTCCCTCAAGTGATTTCTACTTCTGGTATGATGTCTGAGGCTGATATGCACAAGTGCTTCCTTTCACGGCTCTTTTGCGACTTGCTAAGCCCTCCTGTTCCGTGGCAGTGACTGAAAATTCCATCTCTTTGTGAAATTTTAAAAGTAAAAGTAAGTTCCATTGTATATCCATGATCATATGGGAAATTGTCTGAAAAAAACAGAATAAAAGTTTTTCTCTACTCCATCCTGACACTCTTTTTCACGTAAGACGTTGTTAGCTGACCTGAAGGTGTCCGTCATTGAACCCTGCTTCTTTTACCCTTTTCCCTAAGACCCGATTTCCCCTTGTGCCTCAGAAGCTGCAGCTCGGTTGGTGCAGTTTGCAGAATCCCACTTTATTTGAGTGTTAATACTCTTGTGTTTGAGGCTTCCCTGATGGCTTAGTGGTAAAGAACCCCCCTGACGATGCAGGAGATGCGGGTATGATCCCTGGGTCGGAAAGATCCCCTGGAGAAGAAAACAGTGACCCACTCCTGTATTGCCTGGGAAATCCCACGGACAGAGGAGCGTGGTGAGCTATGGGCCGTGGGGTTGGGTCACAATGAGTCGACCATGACTTAGCAACTTAACAACAACCCAACTCTCGTGTTTATTACTGTTTGCTCGGGTGCCCGTTTCCTGATCCGTGTCCTTGGCCAGGGTAGCTGGGTTTTAGCTGCCTCCTCCCGTCCCTGCAGCGTCCCCTTGCTGGCTGAGATCTCTAGGTCTGCTGCAGGTTTGGGGCAAAGGCAGGGCTCTAGATGGGAGGAACCAGAGCTGCAATCCCCATCTGAAGGGGGTCTGTTCCAGCCTCAGGCTCAGCCCAGGGCAGTGCAGCTGCAGGCTGGTTCTTGCTCGTCACTCCCACATGGGCAGGAGCGCCCATCTTAGCCCAGGAGCTCCCCCTGCCTCCTGTCCATCTAGTAAATGCAGCTCTCCACTCCTGCTCCTGGGAGTCTGTCTTCCCTCCTCGGCCTCTCTCACCCCCACATCTGATCCATCAGCAAGTCCTTCCCTGCTGTGGGTACTCCCTTCATAAGGTACCTTGAATATTTCCTCTGTCCCCAGGCTGCTGCCCCCATCAAGCCCTGACTACGCAGAATGTGGTCCCAGGGCCAGCAGCATCAGCATCAGGGAGATTGTTAGAAATGCAGACTGTCTGGACCCCCTCAGACCTGCCGAATCAGACTCCACATTGCACCGTCGTCCCCTCCTTGGGCTGCTCGTGAGTGTCGTGGAGCCCAGGGAGCTCCGCCCTCAGCTGTCAGCTTCCCTTCCTGGTCACAGACCTGGCTCTTCACCAGGCTGAGTACTTTGTCTTCTGTGGCCCTAAATTCAAGTTTTCTGACAGAGTGATCTTTTCAAAATGTGAATCAGAGCCCAGCATCCCTGGGGGACCAGACTCCGGACGCCGAGCTGGGTGAGCTGGGGTGCCCGTGCTGGGGCAGCCTTGATTTCCAGTTGCTGTGGATGCCTTGCCCAGGGAGCCTCAAGCCCTGAAGACAGAGCCCCTCCCTGAATGAGCAGTGCACAGGGGGACTCCTGAGAAGCCCATTTTAGGGGTCATCCCAGGCCAGGTCACAGTGGGTGGAGAAGGACGCAGCCAGTAGTGCAGTAAGCAGCTGAAAGGGAGCCAGACTGGCTGCACTTGACCCTTAATAGTGTGTGGCCTGGGGCAAAGCCCTTCTCCTTTCGGAAATTCTGTTGTTTCATCTGTAAAGTGGGAAAATAATAGAACCTACCCTGTGGGGCTGATGTGTGGGTTATGTATAATTATGCAAATGAAGCAGCTGGCGGGGTGCCTGGCTCTGGTTGAGTCTAATCTTAGCTCCTGTCATAGGAGTGACATAGCTCCTTAACTCTAATCTGAGCTCCTATAAGTCAGCCATAACTCTTTTTGCTTCCGGAAGCTTCTGTGCAGCAGGCAGGTTCCGATGCAGCTGTCCAGGCCCCGTGCTCAGCAGTACGAGTCCCAGCATGGATGAAATGCCTCCTGCTATGTAGGAGAGTCTGTTGCCTGGTCCAGGTAGATGGTTGCATCGTGTTCACGGCTAGAGACAATGTGACCCTGTCTGTCCCACGTGCCGTGGTTGTGACATTCAGGGTCACCCCCCCTGGAGAGTGGAGAAGGGAATGGCAGGCCACTCCAGTGTTCTTGCCTGGAGAATCCCATGGATAGAGGAGCCTGGCAGGCTGCAGTCCATGGGGTTGCAAAGAGTCAGACACGATTGAGCGATGAACACTCACACATCCCTGGAAAGGCCCTGGAGGAGGCTGATACGGAAAATCTGGTGCCAAGCAGCATCATGGGACCTCCTGCCCAAAGTAGTAGGGAGTTGGGTGGGGGGCTCTGAGCCAGAAGGGGCGCCTGACTTCAGCACAGGGCAGGAGAGACCCCAGGTGGGCGATCTCCCTACTCAGAGAAGTACAGGAAGGAAAGGAGTTGTGGCCAGATGAGCAGGAGGCGGTGTCCACGTGGGGTTCCCACCCAGGGTCTGGGGCTGCTCATGTCAGCGCACGTGGTGGGCATCAACCTCGGAGTTGCACTGGCCTCAGAGTAAGACCCTCACAGTCCCTGACTCTTCTTAGACCTACTTTGTTACCAACGAACTACCTGGGTGAGTTTGAAGAGTGATTGAAGTGGTTTATGTTTTGTTGTCATTAACCGTCTTTAAACAGGATACTCTGACAAACCTAGACATCATATTAGACCAGTGGAGGCATCACTTGCCGGCAGAGATTCATCTTGTCAAAGCTATGGTTTCTCCTGAAGTCATGTACAGATATGAGAGTTGGACCATAAAGATTTAAGACCAAGTGCCAAACAGTTGATGGCTTTCTAATTGTGGTGCTAGAGGAGACATTTGAGAGTCCCTTGGATTGCAAGATGAAATCAGTTAATCCTAAAGGAAATCAACCCTTCATATTTATTGGAAGGACTGATGTTGAAGCGGAAGCTCCAATACTTTGGCTACCTGATGCCAAGAGCCAACTTACTGGAAAAGACCCTGATGCTGAGAAATATTGAAGACAGGAGGAGAAGGGGGCAACACAGGATGAGATGGTTGGATGGCATCACCCATACAATGGACATGAGTTTGAGCAAACTCCGGGAGATAGCGAAGGACAGGGAAGCCTGGTGTGCTGTAGTCCATGGGGTCTCAGAGTCAGACACAACTTAGCGACTGAACAACAACAAACAGAACTTGGATGTGCTCTGTCGCTGGGAGTTTAGTCTGTCTCCCTTGGGCAGGGGTGGCGGCTCTGAAGGTCCTGGGGGGAACAGGGTGTGCACTGCCAGCTCCATGTTCTTGTCCCCAGGGTCTCCTGGAGGCTGCCCATCACCTGTGTAAAAGGACACGGAGAAAAACTTCTAGAGGAAATAGATTGTTGGCTCTCACGGAGCAGAGTCTCCATCGCTGAGGCGAGAAGCCAGTGCCACCTCCCCGGCCCAGCACGGAGAGGGGCCCTGGGGATGGCAGAGGGAGGGGAGGAGTCCATCGGGCCCAGGTCTCCATGGAGCGCCCACCCATCAGGTCCGGGGACTGGTGAACATCAGGTGGGCAGAGGTCTTTTGTCCTGAGCCACACGCAGAGGGAAATGCCCCCCAAATGCAGTGGAGGGGGCTTCAGTGAGCACAGTACTGGAACCCCTGACTGACCCAAGAGTGGTCCACCTTTGGACGGGCTTCCAGGCAGGGGGAGGGAGGCTTCCAGGAGAAGCACATTCCCCCCGCCACTCCCCTCCACCAGGGGCCGGGTGCCTGCCAGCGATACAGAGCCCAGGCATGCGTGGCATTGAGTGGAAATTAACGTATGTGTGCTGACAGGTCGCCAAAGGGCAGGATCCTGCACAGCAAACTTGTCTAAATATCAGAAGATACTCAGAGGCGGTTAGAAGCCACTGCCTGCCCCCTCCTTCCCTGTCGCTGGGAAGATGCTCTGTTTGGGTTCCATTTAAAAACATCTCCTGCGGCAAACATTAGGCTCATTCACATCAGGCCTGCTGGAAGCTCCGTGCTGCATGCACATTGTCTGGAGGAGGGTGTGCTAATCAAGACCCGGGGGGTGGGGCGGAGGGGTGTGCGGGGAGAGGTGACAGTGGTGGGGACGCTGCCCCGGAGGGCCCGACCTGCCAGCAATCGTGAGCACTTCATGCTGCTTCACTCTCCCTGTGCTAGGCACTGGGTCCCCGCTATTTCTTAATTCTCGAGTGAGGCCATGCCACCCTTCCCGCTGTACCACTGTTCACAGCAGGATTCTGTTTTCCTGAGCCACCTGGTTTCCTGAGATCACACCAGTCTGCACTCAGATGCCTGAGAAACACAATGGGTCCTGGCCACGCACTCCCTTTTTGCTGCCCGGGCCTCTGCCTCTAACCCGGCTGCCTGCCCAGTCTGTCTGGCCAACGTGCAAGCCTTCCCACACTCATCCTGTGACGAGCTCGAGGTCTCTCTTCCCGTTTCCGGGCAAAGAGACCCACCCGTTCCCCTCAGGCCAGTCCCCACCTGGCCCTTGACCAAGGCCACTCTGTGCAGGGGGCTCCCCAGTGCCCTGGTGTCTCAGCGCCAGGGGGCCCAGTGTCGCCAGATGGAGCCCTCAGCGTCTCCGAGAGCAAGGATGCATTAGCGGGGACTGTTTTTATCAGGCGGTCAGTCTTTACAGCCCGGACTTTGCACTGTTACGGGGTGTGTGTTTTCAGAAAAGAAGAAAGTTTCTGCTGTCTCATTGCAGCCAAGAGCAAAATACGGTGGAGGGGAGGGACGTCTCATGAATGCAGGCATGCGTCACAGGCCTCCTCCCTTCCCGGGGTGATTCGTGCTCTTTTTTTAAAGGCTTTAAATTTTCTTTGATCTCTGGAATGGTTTCTCCCTGTCTGTGAATATCTTTTGCTATCTTTTGATATTTCAACAAATGTCTTGCACATAGTATTCACCTCCTCTTTTTTTTTTTTTTTTTGGTCCCCTAGATGTGTATATATTTTTAGAGTTGGGAATTTATGATGCTTTTTTATAAACCACATTTGTTCATACCTTTTCTTTCCTCTGTAAATTCAGGATCATATTTACCATTTCCCTTTGGTTCTGATTCAGGCAGCGCCACACCTAACCTAGGGTTGTTACAGTAAACATGCTTGCTTATTAACCTTGGAAAATGGGTCTGCAGTCTCCTATTGAGAATGCTGGAGGAAGCTCTTGCTTGGCTATAATTTAAGCAGTGAGTGAAACCCTAATTGCTGCAAAAAATAAGACAGCTTCCCTAGAGCTTCAACACACCCAGGGGAGCATTTCACCTAAAGGAACTGACCGCAAGGTTCTTTTTCATTGTTTTCTGGTTTGTAGTGTTTGGATTTTTGTCTGCAGCCCTCTAATTCTCACTGTACCCTAGAGTCTGAGAATTTCTGCAGTGCAAGGGACCTGAGAGGATGTTTGCATTCTTTCGATTCCTGGAAACCCTCCAGTGTTCAAGACCGGGGTCATCTCCTGCAGGAAACCACTGCTGACCACCACCTGCTCCCCACCCACCCAGCTCCACCCCACCCTAGGGGTCCAGGAGAAGTGTCCTCTCCAACCCCTCCACTGAACTGGCAACCATTTTGTGTCTAGAAAGTGGGGGACCCACGGTTCTGTCTCCAGCCTTTAGCAGAGTGTCTGACAATTAACTCTCAGCGAGAGTGTTTGAAATACAGGGGGCTGCGTGTATGACAGATAAGAGCCAGACACTTGTCCAATGGCTTATTCAGTAAACGGTTCCGTATTCAGAGGTGTCCAGACAGAGCTCACTGCTCTGTCTGTCTTGCAGAGCAGGTGCTAATGGAACTCGTCCCTGTTGCAGCCAAGGCCGCACCTTTGCTGCCCTGCAGCCCATTGCAGGCACCCGCCCTTCAGATCTGCTCCTGATTTTAAAACTTGTTTTCATCCCTCTTCTGGTTTCTCAGTCTCCCTGGGCCC
Organism: Bos javanicus; assembly: GCF_032452875.1. Classification (NCBI taxonomy): domain Eukaryota; kingdom Metazoa; phylum Chordata; class Mammalia; order Artiodactyla; family Bovidae; genus Bos; species Bos javanicus. The sequence continues at coordinate 7,107,470 of NC_083881.1, forward strand.
GGGTAACCTTTGTCTGCCCACCCACTGGCCACCATCATCAGGCGATGCTCCGAGGGGCCTGAGTGCATGTGGGGATCCTGGCGAGCAGCGTTTTATGCTGCAAGGTCCCTTCAGAACCAGACCTCGTCTTCCTGAGGAAATCAGCCTCCACCCGGTAGCTGCATCCGCCTCCTGCAGGGTCCGCTGCATTCACTCTGCACGGTGACTCCCATTCCTGCTGCTTCAGGGGACACGTGGCCTTGGGACCTCTTTCATCTTCTTGGGGCACAGGCTGAGGGGGCATGTGGCCTTGGGACCTCTTCCGTTGTCATCTTCTCTTGGGGTGCAGGCCAAGTGCCTGATGGACTGCTCTGGAGAGGTCAGCTTTTCCACAGCTGTCCACGTGCCCGCCCTGTGCCCAGCACAGTGCTGATGACTGTCCTGTGCATCTGAGGGAGAATGTTTTCTCAGCCAAGATACCTTGTGGCGTTTGAAAGAAGCAATTCTGCATATTCCTTTTTCCTTTTTCTTTTTCCTCTCTTACTTTTTGCTTCATTTCCCCCAATTATTAAAGGACTATGTTATTTGAAAAAAAAAAATTAGGTAACAGAACAAAGACAAGAAGGGCCCTTGGTTGCAAAGCATGTAAACGACCGTGGAGAATGCAGATCCCCCTCGAATGCAGTCGTGGGGCCAGACGCTGACTGTTCATGAGGCCCTGGCCAGACCCTTCCTCATGCCAGGCCACATAGTAGGTGCTGGAATCAAGTCCAGCACGGCCCGGGTCCCTGCTTTCTCGAAGCTCCTGATGAAGAATAGATAGATGAGCAGGTGACGTGGTCTCCAGGGGCGACAGTGCACTGAAGGAACAAGGGCAGGAGATGCGGGGGTGTGTCTGAGGCCGCTGCTTCTGCTGGGGGTGGGAGTTGTCTGGGAAGCCCTGTTGGACACAGTGACACTGAGGCAGGAGCTTGAGTGAGAGAGGGGCTCCAAGCAGGGCAGTCACGTTTTGGGGAGGGCCCAGGCGGCTGGCAGGGTACTGGGCGCAGGGCAGCGGCTCCGGGCACACAGGCTCCGGCTGGGCAGGGACACCCGTGGGGACACACAGTACGGCACGTAGGGTTGCTTGCTGCCCTCTTTTCATTTATTTGCTCAAAAGCCCTTTTGTCACTTATGGCCGAGTTTGTATGGCAGGTGGGGGTGCTAAGCATCTGGGTCTTAGAGACGGGACCCCCTCCATATCTTTCAGAGGCAGGGCAGAGGTGTGGACTGGGGCGCAGGCCAACCCCATTCATTTCCCAGATGCCCCTTAGCTGATGTATCTCTGTGGGGAGGGTGGGGTCTTGGCGGAAAACTCCAGGAGAGAGGAGCCCTGCGGAGCGCTGGGCTCTGTTCGTGATCTGCTGTAGACAGCTCTAGTGGTGAAGACCCCGCCTGCCAGTGCAGGAGACATAAGAGACCCTGGTTCGATCCCTGGGTCAGGAAGATCCCCTGGAGGAGGGCATGGCAAGCCACTCCAGTATTCTTGCCTGGAGTGGACTACAGTCTATAGGGTTGCAAAGAGTCGGACACAACTGAAGCGACTTAGCATACCACACACACAGGGAAGAAAACTAGATTCTGGAACACTCAAGGTGGGCAGAGCTGCAGAACTCAGAGCCTGATTTAGTGAATAATTTGCACACTCCTGTGGGTTAAGGTTTTCCATTAAGCTCTCTGTGCTGCTAATAATTTAGCTGGAAGATGTGTTAGATACAGCACTTGGGGAAAATGGAGTACCTATCTCGGGGGATAATGACACCGTGAAGGCAGATTATTTCTACCGTGGAGAACAATTGTAAGCCTGTGCTAATAGATTAAACTGCTAGAGCGATCATTCTGAACAAAGAAAATGGTCGAGAGCTATACAGTCAGCCCTAAACTGATTAGGACGGGTAGAAAGTCATAATTTAACCCTACTGATCAATGACACATCATTTCTTTAGTCGCTGCCACACAGCACCAGCCAGGGAAGGTCCCCGGACTTGAGGTCACCTGGATTAACATCCAGATCTGAGCTACCTTCCAGCCCACTGACCTTACATGAGTCACTGGGCACTAGAGGTTTCCCTGAGATGCCCAGGCCACAAGACGCCGTGTGCAAGTGATGGGCCTGGGGTGAGGAGAGTGTCCACTGGGTGCCACGGGGGCAGAGAAGGAAGTCTGTGGTTGGCAGAAACATAAAACATAGAAGCAGAGTGTGAGTCCTGGCAGAGGTGGTGTGCCCGAGGCTGGGGGAGGGGCTCAGCACCCCCTCTGTGATGTAGCCCTCCATGCCCCCCAGTTCCCGTTTCCACAGCCTCACGCGAAGCTGGGCATTTGCACACTCAAGCTCATGAGAACGTGAACTCGGGCCAGTACCAGCCGGCGACCGAACCCTGGGTTACTCTTTGAATGCCCCTCCCGTGACACGTGTGCCGGCCAGGAGGGTCACCCTTCACAGGATTTCCATGGCTGCACATTCACTTTCGTCTCCATCACTCTTCCTGGTGAAGTAAGCCCAGAGGATTACATTTGGAAATTTCATTTTGCTCTCAGAATTGGCAGTGCGTGAACCGAACTGGTGATCCTATCTGGAAGGTGGGGACCCTGCCCAGTGAGTTTGGTGACTGGTGGGGCGGTGAGCACATACCTGCTCTTCGCTGCCTCCCCTCTGCCCGCCATGCCTTCTCCCACCATCTGCAGACACCACCGCCTTCCATGAAGTGGCCCCAGCCCTCATGGGACAGAGTTGAGGCCTCATCTTGGTCTCTGCCCTTCTTCCTGCCCCTGGGTCATCCTGGGCCGGCTCCCGGGACCCCGCCCTGCCATCCTGGGAACAGGCACTGCAGGCTCTGTTCATCCGAAGCCTGGGCCCGGAGGGACCTCCTTGTCTGCGCAGCGGGGTCAGCCCCAATCAGCATTCAGGTGTTAGAGTTGTTCAGAAGGACAGTGAAGTCCGCTGTTGGTGACTTCGTCCTTGTTCCGGGCTTCACCTCTGATGGCAGTCGCTGTATATGAATCATGCTGTCACACCAGGAGTGCGTCTCAAAGCTCATGTATTGGTGGATCTCGCCCATTTTATCATGATTGTTGGCATCTGTTTACCTGAACTCGATGGGCTTGATTTGCCCGCGTGAGGTCCTGGGACCCCAGCATAAATCCTGTGTGCCCCGCAACTCCTTACTTTGATGTGGAATTGACCGGCAGTTCAGAGAAAAGCATTTGTCCAGTATTCCCTCCTCCCTTTCCCACCCGTCTGTCAGGTTCCCTCTTTCAAAGTGAAGTAAATCAATATTTACTTCTAAAGTCTTGGTTCACAGTACATTTTCCCATTTCATGAAATTGAAACAAACAGTAAAAGAAGAGGGGATGAAAGGCCTCTATCTACTGTAGAAAGACAGCTCAGGCCAAATGTGCTAATACTTCCCACTCAGGGTATCTCTCTAGCTTCTGGAAAGTTCTGTGCAAGTTGGAGGTTCCTTCCAATCAGTAACTGTGTGACGCCCACCCCAGACGGGCCTCCTCCATTTTTGTCTCTGAATTAAACCTGACCACGCTCCCCCCAACACAGCCCTTCCTGCTAGCAGGGAATGGCTCAGGCCCAGGGCCGAGGGAGGCCCCTGGAAGCCTGAACGTGGGTCCCAGAGATGGTGTGGGTCGTGTTTACAGGGGGTGGGCAGGGAGGAAAGTGTAAGCCAGGCTTCAGCCAGTGGGGAGTCCGAAAGTATTTCATGAGTGGAAGCTCTCAGAGGCCACCTGAGCAAGCCCACTGCTCCGGATCTCTCCTGGGGGTCCTGGGAGTCCTTGCTCCTTCTGTCCCCGCTCTGCCTGAAGCCCACCCCCATGCCTCCCCTGGAGGCTGGCCTGGCACTCTGTCAGAGCACCGCCCTGTCCTGTGTCTTCCCCCCTACACTGGCTTTCCCCCATGTGCTCCCCGAGCATCCATCACTCACTGGCACCCAGCGGAGCACCCTTCCACAGACACTGGCTGCTTGCCCTGGGCCCACACCTGCCCCGCCCGCCTGTATCTGGGGAGAGCTGTGCCATGGTAGTGACAGCCTGGCCCTCAGAGAGCTCAGTCCACTGGGACTCTGATGAAACGAGGACGGTCTTGTTGAATGAATGAATGAGTGAGTAACTGACATGCCTCAGTACCGTAGGGAAACATTGTTAGTACCTGAATGAGGGCCTGGAAGGCATGGCAATATTAAGCACCCGCTCTGCTTACAAAAGCGTCTTCAGTTCTCCGAGCCGTTCTCTGAAGTGGGCATTCTAATCTCTGTTTCACAGATGAGACAGCGAGGGTCATGGGGGAAAGTGGCCTTTCCAGGCTCACAGCCCACAGCGAGGGAGGTGCTGTGTACGCCCCACCAAGTGCAGGACAGAGAGGCTCTTCCTGCCTCGCCTTCACAGCCCCAGGGCAAGGCCAGCCACCCTGACGTCTGCTCTGTGTCCGAGGCGGTCATTCCCCAGCTCGCCAAGTCCGGGCCCGTCACTTTCCTCCTCGGCTGGTTTTCTGTCAGTCACTTTTGCAACTCTTAGGGTCTCAACACTTTCTAATTTTTGCCTATGTTATCTGTATTATTTCTCTTCTCAAGATCAATAGCAGTTGTAAAACAGACCAGAACAGAGTCAGGGCATTAGCACCAGCTGGAGTTTGGCCTTGTCTGGAATCGGCCTGCTCCGTAGCCAGTCGATGGGATTCCTCTGGTCCCGGCTGGACTGGAATTGGGGCCCGCCTTGTGACCTCTCTCTCTCCCTCCCGCAGGTCACAGACGAGGAGCCCAGCTCCAACCACACGGTCATGATCCAGGAGACCCTCCAGCAGGCCTCCGTCGAGCTGGCCGAGCAGCATCACCTGGTGGTGTCGTCCGACGACGTGGAGGGCATCGAGACGGTCACCGTCTACACTCAGGGCGGGGAGGCCTCGGAGTTCATCGTCTACGTGCAGGAGGCCGTGCAGCCAGTGGAGGAGCAGGCCTCGGGGCCGCCCGCCCCCGAGCTCTAGGGACTCGGGGTGTGCCACAGAGCCATGAGGCAGGGCTGCACCCGGGAAGGCCCCAGACCGGTGCTCCGCATGCGCTCGTGTCTGCCCTCCCGGCTCCAGTGGCCACGCGGGGCCCTCCTGGTCCTCCTCTGGGTGGGTAAGGCCATCGGTTGGCATCACCAGCAATACGGGAGCCCTCTCCCCTCCCCGCAGCACAGACACACACACACCCTCCCCCACTTCACCCACTTCCAGGAGGACTTTCGCATCAACTTCCCCAAACAGGGCCCTCCCTGGGCAGCCCCTTTGCGTCAAGATTCAAACAGAGACCACCCCTCCCCACCCCAGTCCTCATCAGCACCTTCTCTGAATCATGGCCCCAACGCCTGTCCCCCGACCCCGTGTAGGTTCCCCGTCTTTATCTGGGACTGCCCTGCAGCCCGGTGACCGAAAGACAGCCGCCAGAGGAGGTGACCTTAGCGTTTCTGAATCACTTAGCAGAGAAAAGAGGGGAGGGATGGGCCTGCAGAGTCCCGCCCTCCTGGAGCCTCCGAAGCACTTACTATCATGTGACGTGAGCGTGATTTGATGACCCAGTCCCATCCCAGGTGGAGGGGTCTCAGCTTCCTCTCTTAGAATTCTTTTGCTTTTCCAATAAATGCACTTTTTCCTATTTGCCACCTGCTCTAAGGAGGTGGGGTGGATAGAATCAAAGCATTCCTCTACCAGAGTCCTTCTCCTCCTTTAGGTTGGCGGATTTATGTCCGCCCCCCACCACCTCCCACCCCCTGTGAGACCCCAGGCCCCAGAACTCAATGGTGACGTCGTTCTCCCTCTAAAGCGTGCGCCTTGTTTCGGGGTCACTCTGAGAGGCCAGTAGTCTTCCCTTCCACTTCCTGGCACGTCACTTTGGTTTGCTGCAGCCTAGAGGAGGCAGCAGCCGCTCCCCGCTTCAAGAGGGGCAGTAAACCCACCGTTAGGCCTTCCCGACGCTCCTAAGTCTGACCTTTTCATCCAGGGGCTCTTGGTAAAGCCCACACCTTTTGCGCCTCTGCTGTGTGACAGCTTTGTGGGGGTGTCAAGGCAAGTACCGCCACCCCCCATCCAGCCCTGGGGTCTCCTGATGGCGTCACTCACTGTCCAGCTCACTGAGGTCAAGATTTTTTTTTTTTTTTTAATCAAATGAAGTTTTATTTAATTTATAGTGATTCTAACCAATTATTTGAATAAACCATCCTTTTGAGGTGTAAATTGCCAAACTGTTCTTCATGGCTTTAGACTTTCACATTTCTAAACAATGAAATAATGGAAATAATGACATAGGAGGACTCACAAAACTGTTCACACGAAACAAAGTCCTTGACGCTATTTGGGTACTAAAAACAGCCAAAGGTTTCCGTTCAGTAACAAAGAAAAAAGCTTGAGAATCGTTTTTAATCCTACAACGGCTGGTTCTCTTTTGTGGCCAAGGAGGACATTATTGACCCATTTTCAGTGAAGAATGGGCCCTCCCTGGGGGATCAGTGGTAAAGAATCCACCTACAAATGCAGAAGATGAAGGTTTGATCCCTGGATCGGGAAGATCCCTGGAAGAAGGAAATGGCAACCACTCCAGTATTCTTGCCTGGAAAATCCCGCAGTCCGTGGGGTCGAGAGTTGGACAGGACTTAGCGGCTAAACACCACCACCACTAAAGAATGAGCTTTGAGTCATTCTCTAGTAAGGATGGTGAGCTTTTACCAATCTTGGTAGAAGTGAATGGTACAACCAAATGATGGATTTTTTTCCCCTCAATATTTAGAAGCCTGTGTGTGTGTTTGTTTCTTGCTGTATGATTGACCTACAACACTATGTTAATTCTAGGTACATGGCATAGTCATTGGATGTTTTTATACATTACAAAATGATCACCACAGTTAGTCTAGTATGCTAGACGCGTCATACACGTGACAATAAGACTCAGAGGCAGTGATATTCACCGAGAGAATACATGAGGTGCTTGGCACAGTGTCGAGCAGAGAAATGCCCGGGAAGGAGGCTGTGACCTCCCAGTGTGGCCGTGGATGCACAGCGGCATTAGTTGCTCTGAGTTTTGAGGGTTTTTTAAAATTTCCTGTTATCTTAGATTGTTGACCCCAAGGAATTCTCCAGGCCAGAATACTGGAGTGGGTAGCCTTTCCCTTCTCCAGGGGATCTTCTCAACCCAGGGATCGAAGCCAGGTCTCTTGCATTGCAGGCAGATTCTTTTCCAGCTGAGCCACCAGAGAAGCCTGAGTTTTGAGTTGTCTGAGGAGATGGTGACTTATTTTATAACTATATCTACAGGGCCAATTTAGCAAATTAGTTTTTCTTGTAGTAAGTATTTAAAATACATTATCTGTTGTCACTGATGATGTTCCCTGTATCCTTTGGTTCCATCCTTCAAGGCTGAAAAGACTGTTTGATTCCAACTCCATCACCCCGCCTCACCCCTTTTAAAATTTCAAAATGAACTGTCCATCTCACCCGTAGATGAAGTCCAGGTCCATGCCCATCTCCCCCCAGTGGCAACAGTTTTAGGTCGTAGCAGAAGGTCTTTGGGAATCAATTAAGTGGAGTATTACTTTGGAAGAGGAAAAATAACAAAAAACAAAAGCAGAAACGTGTTCTGAAGGGAGGACTTAATTTACCATACATCACAAAATTTTCTAAGTAAATTATTTTCCAGTCAACTTGGCCCTTCTCTTAGCCGTGACGGGGACATGTTTGCGTTTGATTTTAAAAATTCTAATCTATCACTACTGTCACTATTCCTGCTGCAATTTAAGGCTTTGGTGGTTTGTGGTGGATAACAGTTGTTACACTTCCTGCAGGCTAAGAAGGCAGTGACGGCTCGGTGTACTAAACTGTCACGAAACAGACGAAGGAAGGCAGGTCAGTGTCGACAGAAGGCAAGTCAGGTTGGAGTCATCTGCGGCGTTTTCGCACCGCCCCTGTCCTCGGTCCTTCCACGTTGCGCCTCTTTTAGGGCCACCCATCCCAGAACCAGGCCAGTGGGTGATGGGAGCCGCCCCGCCCTCGGGGGGCCCTCGGGTGACAGTCCAGGAGAAACTGACGAGGGAACCAGCAGTGGCAGAACCGCCTGTGGTGAGTTCTTAGGTCATATACATCCCTCCCAGCTACCTGAAGGAAATGAGCCTCGAAAGAAGCTTCTGGAGGGCGGGATGCTCACTGTGCCTCCTTGGTCACAACAGATTGACTGTAATCATCAGTAGATTCGGCCCAGGATGCGGGGTCTCTGCAAACCTATCACCTGGCAGCCTGTGAAGTGTGGATACACCTTTAAACCTTGGCTATGTCTGAGGTCAGACTCCTGGGTTGAAGCTGGGGGTTCACCACTTACAAGCTGGTCCATCACACATTCTCTCTGAGCCTCAGTTTTTCCATCTCTAAAATGGAGATCACAGGAGCACCTTCCTCACTAAGTCATTGTGAGGCTTAGAAAAGGTGATGCCTGTTCTTCTCCTAATGCAGCACAAGCTTCCGAGCTGGGTTAATTATTACCATCCCCACAATTATTGGAGCTTCCCTTGTGGCTCAGCTGGTAAAGAATCCGCCTACAATGTGGGAGACCTGGGTTTGATCCCTGGGTTGGGAAGATCCCCCGGAGAAGGGAAAGGCTACCCACTCCAATATTCTGGCCTTGAGAATTCCATGGACCATACAGTCCATGGGGTCACAAAGAGCTGGACACGACTGAACAGCTTTCACTTTCCACGATTATTGTCATCGTCTTCTCTCATAACCGTGTTGAATGTGTGAATGAATGATTGAGTGGCTGGAGGGTAGGTTACCACCAGAGGAACCCCAGAGCCTGGGAGAGGCCACAGCTGACTCCCTGGTTTATGATAATCAGAAAGGACAGAGCAGGGCTTCCCTGGTGGCTCAGTGCTAAAAGAATCAGCCTGCCAATGCAGGAGATACAGGCTTGATTCCTGGGTCAGAAAAATCCCTGGAGAAGGAAATGGCAATCCATTCCAGTACTCTTGCCTGGAAAACCCCATGGGCAAAGAAGCCTGGTGGGCTACAGTCCATGGGGTCATAAAGAGACATGACTGAGCACGCACACACGCATACACACACACACACACACACACACACACACACACACACACGAGCTTCATGGGTACTAAGCTAAGAGCCTTGATCCAATTTAGCCGCCTTGGTTTTCAGAATAAAATACACAAGACACTGAAGTCAGGTCTGGCCAGCATCACACAGTCAGGCGTCTGCATACCCAAAGTTTAGTGGAGCAGGAGGTCAGAAGATGCTCAACAAATACTTCTTGACTGTTACTTTTCTCCCCAGTAATCGTATGAGGGGAAAGAGGCCAGGAGGACGTTGCCCTGGCTGCTGGTGGCCCGTGGGGATTTGAACGCAGGCACGACCAGCTCCAAAGCCCTTTGTATCCAGCCCTCCTCCACCCTCGTGTAGTCTGCGTGCATGTCACTTGGGCCAAAGCCTGTGGAATCTCTTTGTAACCTGCAAGCTCCAGTCAGAGGGGAGTGAAAACTGAGCCAGAGCAGGTTTTTAACTCAGAGAGGTGGGGCTGTGGGATCAACACCAGCAGGGGGAGCCAGGAGCTTCCTGGATGACAAGCCCCTGAGCCAGGCTGGGTGCCCGGCAGGTACACAGTGGGTTCAGAGGATCAGGACAGCCCCCAGAGAGCAGAAGGGGGTCATGACTTTCTCTGCTGCTGTCTCCAGTTCACCTGGAAGCCTGGGGCAGAGGGAAGAAAAAGACTTGGGACTTGCGGGAACCTGTGTCTGTGCGTGGGCTCTGCTAGCTGGGTGCCATGGGACACAACCCTTTCTATTTCTGAGCCCCAGTATCTTCATCTGAAAAGCGGGATACTGAAGTTGTGTTGGTCACTCTTCTGTGGCTGGACGTGAGGTTTGGTACCTGCTTAGCGGGGCTTCTCACAGAGAAGGTGATGGCACCCCACTCCAGTACTCTTGCCTGGAAAATCCCATGGACAGAGGAGCCTGGTAGGCTGCAGTCCATGGGGTCGCTAAGAGTCAGACACGACTGAGCGACTTCACTTTCACTTTTCACTTTCATGCATTGGAGAAGGAAATGGCAACCCACTCCAGTGTTCTTGCCTGGAGAATCCCAGGGACGGGGAGCCTGGTGGGCTGCCGTCTATGGGGTCGCACAGAGTCGGACATGACTGAAGCGACTTAACAGCAGCAGCAGCAGTAACGGGGCTTCCCAGGTGGTGCTAGTGGTGAAGAGCCATCTGCCAATGCAGGAGATGTAAGAACTCCGGCCTGGATTCAGTGCCTGGGTCAGGAAGATCCTCTGGAGGAGGACACGGCAACCCACTCCATTATCCTTGCCTGGAGAGTCCCATGGACAGAGGAGCCTGGAGGGCTACAGTCCGTGGGGTCACAAAGAGTCGGACATGACTGAAGCAACTTGGCAAGCATGCCCTCACCTGCTCAGTGCCTCACCCAACTCGGAGCGGGTACTGCATCATTCCAGCCTCCGCATCACCTTAGCCCAGCCCGACAGGATGCATGGAGCTCTGCGTAGGGAGCCAGGAGCCCTGGGCCTTTCTCCATCTCTGAGCGGCCTCGGAGGTCTCTTCCACTGTCTGAGCATCCATTCCCTACCACCGGGCACAGGGTTGGGGCTGGAGGACCGCTGAGGACATCGCCCCATGTGGAGGAGCTGGTGCCAGGGGGATGTGGAGCAAGGCTCTGTCCTTGGCGCACAGCTCCGTGGTCTCTGGGGTCCCTCAGCCCCCCTGAGGTTCTGTGAGCTCCTCTGCATGGGGATGTTCTCACCCACCCGTGGGGTCAGCGAGAGAGTTCCCTGTGGCAGCGTTCTAAAAGCCGGCCTCTGGTTTCCTTGGCATGCAGCCTGCACCCCATGTACTGTAGCTATTATTACTCTGATTTCTCAGGGAAGGTATTTTGATTCCTCCAGCCCTTGGAGGCTTCTTGATGAGATCACAGACTCTCACCTGGGGTTTAATATTTTAGGCCTTGTGGGCCACCTAGTCTCTGTGGCAAACTGTTCACCTCTGCCCATGACATCCGAAAGCAGCCGTAGATGGTATGGTAACTGTGTAGAAATGTGTGTGTTTCAATAAAGCTTTATTGGCAAAAATAGGTGGCGGGGCCAGATGGGGCCCACAGGCTTCTGTTAACTGACCCCTGTCCTAGGTGCCTGGGTCTATGGGGCCAGATTCTTAGGAACTGCAAAGGCATTTGTCTCAGTGTTGATTTCCAGCAACCAAACACTTTTGCACTTGAATTTAACTTTGATGGGCACCATGCCATTTTAAAGAGGAATAAACTGGAGTCGCTGGTTGAAGATTCCAGCCCTTCATGGAGTGGACGGAGAGGAGATGGAGGGGATGGGTTTGTCATGATCTGAGTCTGCCACTCGTTCGTGTGACCCTGAGGATACCCCTCTTCTCCCTGGGCCTCGATTTCCTGCTCTGTTATTGGGTAGGGGGTGGGGGTGGAATGGGGAATGGGATGGGGGTGGGAGACGGGGTGTGGAGTTGGGGGGCATCTGAGTCATTGTGTTGGCTGCTTTCTGTTCTGATAGTGAAGCAACTCTAGAGGCTCCTGATTCTTTTACTGCTGCTCCGAGGAAAATGAGACATTCTTGTAAGAGGGAAGATCCTTTAATTAAATTGCTGGGAAATTAGAAGGATTGAGTGATTGAGAACAGAGGGTGATGCTGAGGTCAAGGCGCTCTCTGCGGATTAATTAAGACGCTGCTCTGCTCCCCGCTGTCCAAGACAGCAGACCCTGGAGCCTGGACCCCGAGGAACACTGAGCAGACCCTTCACTGGGGGGACTCTTGCTCTGCCCAGAGGCCACTCCCCCTTGGCACCCCCTTCCCTCCTCCCACTCCCTGCTGCCTTCCTGCTACTAACAGGGATGGGCCCAGGGTGAGCCCATCTTAATTAAGTTGGATGATCTTCCTTGGGCTTACAAAATCAATGAATGCTTTTTGCCTCAGCCAGGGTTTTAGGTTCAGTTTGATCTGGCCATGCCTCCCAGAGAAGCTGGGAAAATGTCCTCCCTAAATACAGGCTCTCTGTTGTTAATCCCGTGCTACATTGATCTGACCCGGTCCCCCAACTTCTAACTGATCCACCCCACCCCCAGCCCGTATCAGACAGGGATGTGAATTTTGACCCGGACTTCAGATTCCCGTTGAACCAGAAGTGTGTTCTTTGTTGGGCTTCCCTGGTGGCTTAGCAGTAAAGAATTCACCTGCCAGTGCAGGAGACGTGGGTTCAATCCCTGGTCCGGGAAGATCCCCTGGAGGAGAAAATGACAACCCACTCCAGTATGTTGCCTCTAGAATCCCAAAGACAGAGAAGCCTGGTAGGCTACAGTCCACGGAGTCACAAAGAGTCGGTAACAACAAGCGTTGTTTGTGGCCCAGCGTTGTCCCCACCCTCTGAGGCCTTTCTCATCCTGCTGGCTTTTCCTGCCTCTGGTCTCCTGATAGCACCTGGCCCGTGTCACTGCCAGCACCCCATCAGGTCAGCACGGAGAACCTGCGTCTTTTCCTCCCTTGGACGTGCACTTGGCCTCTGCAGCCAAGACACACCGTCAGCTTCCCTGGGTGTGGAGGGAAATAGTCTGCTTAGTGCTTCCCCATGGAGTCGCACACGTGCACTCCAACTTTGTGTGTTTGTTACTTTTGTGCAAGCCCTGGAGACCCACGTTTGCACCACCACACCACACACCCACCTCATATCACATACATCACACAGATACACACACACACACACACACACACACACATACACACCCTATCTCCGAAGCCCCCACCCACACGACACAGCAAGGGAAGCCCTGCTTCTTCCCCAAGGAACATCTCCTCACATCCGCTGACTTGTTAATTGACTCTGGCCTCAGGCCTGTTTGACATCTTCCCCTGTGCCTAGGCACCAAATGAAGATAGATTCCAGGAAGCTTTGAAAATGTCTGTGGTGCAGAAGCCTCGGATTCACAGGCTTTGAAGATTAGAATGAGCTTTAATTCTCCTGTCCCTACCCTGGCTCTTGAATTATTTTAAAAATATTTCTCTGAAAATGCTCTGCACCCTGTGATTTTAAAGCAGGTCAAGGCCCTCATGAGAGCTGTCACTCACTCAGCTTGGAGTGCTCACCGGAGAACCACCCACAGTTCCCTGGCCCCACCTCACTGGTCCTGATAACAGCCCTAACACAGTGGCCGAGGTGTTCTTATGACCCCATTTTAAAGAAGAGAAAGAAGAGGCTGAGGATTGGCCCCAGATTAGAGGAGTCTGTGGGGCCAAGGATATGAATCCAGGCCTCCCGGTCCCAGACTCCATGTTCGTAAACCTCGTGCAATAATGCCTCCTATAAATGGCAGGGAATTTGGAAAAGTACAGAAAAGGACAGAGAAGAAAATACAAATTCTAGAGAACAAAACTGTTTATCTTTTATGGATTTATTTTCAATGTATCTATGTAAGCATAAACATATATTTTGTTTTATAAAAAAGTTTATAGAATCTATATTATTCCCATAAAATCACTGCTTTTCAAAGACTTAAAACCAAGGGAGGACTCGGGGAAGGAACGGCAGAAGGTGCCTTGTGACTCAGTGAAAGAGTTGAGCCAGGAGAGGCTCACAGCCTTGTCCCAGGACCAAGGGAGAGGAAGCCATAATTCTCTTAAGGGAGAAGAGAAGTGGCCCAGAGTTGTGGGGCCCAGGTGTGAGCCTCGCTCGCTGCCTGCCAGCTCTTGGGGCCAAGACCCTGCAGGGTTAACCCCACCCATGCTAGTTCACACACCCGTCTGTGAACTGGGGACTCAGCAGAGGCCAGTCATGAAGAATGGCCTAGGGTCCTCAGGGAAGGGCCTGGCCAAGCCATGTGCACAGTAGGCCCTTAGCACAGGAAGGCCCATTTGGTCATCTTGTCCACCTAGCCCTGGGGACAAGCAGAAGCAGCAACACCCAGGGCAGAGCTCGTCTGGTGCCCGGGGCCTCCCGGGAGTGAGCTGTGGGCAGCAGACCGCACCTCCTCCAGGTGTAGTGGACGGCATAGGTTCTGTCGGGAGGAGAGGCGTCTATTTGCCCCACATCCAGCCCATCAGCCCACTCATTACTCTCCCTGTAGAAGTGTTACTGAGTCAAGCTCGCTCTGGTTTAGAGAATGAACTTACGGTTGCAGAGGTGGCAGGAGCGGGGTGTGGGGAGTGGGTGGGAAGAGGGAAGGGATAGTTAGGGAGTTTGGGATGGACACGTATGGACATGTACCCACTGCTCTATTTGAAATGGATAACCAACAAGAACCTACTGTGCAGCACAAGGAACTCTGCTCAATGTTCTGTGGCTGCCTAGATGGGAGGGAAGTTTAGGGGAGAGTGGATACACGAATGTATGGCTGAGTCCCTTTGCTACTTACCTGAAATTGTCACAACATTGTTAATTGGCTATATCCCAGTACAAAATACAAAATAATAAAAAAAAAAAAGATTGTTCTGCTCACCAAACGACGACCAGTAGGTTGGAGTGCATGTGTGAGACTCCATGGGGAACACACTCAGTAGACAAGTAGAAAGACAAGTGTATCGGGCAAGGAAAGCCAACAGGTGGTCAAGATGGTAGATTACGGTCTCTGAATAACAATCTTATTGGGGTCTGTATGCCAGTTTCTTTTACAGAACAGAGAGGGGAGGAAGTAAAGTAAAAAGGCCATTGATCTTGCAAATATCTCCTGGAATGGCCTTGGGGAGGGGATGTGTTAACTTTCAGGTGGAGGGGCAGGGCTCCCCGTGGCAGGCTCTTACGAATAGACAGTGTCCTTTTAGTGAACAAAGCAACAGAACAACTGGAAGCAAAGGTTAAAGGAACAGGTTTTTCCCTGTAAGAGTAGCACCCAGAGGCTGTCCCCAGGCACCATTCCCAGCTACCTCCTGGGTCTCAGCGCCACCTGGCCTGGTCCTGCTCCCCACTGGCTCACCTCCTTTTCCTGCTGTTGCTCTTCACGGTCGTTTTCAGCCCAGCTGCCAGAGGGGCCTGTGAAGATACGATTAGGGTGCACAATTCCTTCTGGTCTACCACGGCCCCTCCATCCGTGGGGCCGAGTCCCTGCTCAGGCCATGACCTCCCGGCACCTCCTCCTCCTTCCAGCCTCCCAGCTCCCTGCTGCCCCTCCTGTGACCCCACCAGGCTTGTTTGCCTGACGTTCAGTAAACCAAACACAGAGACACCAGGGTCTGCAACAGAGAAAAGGTGTGTTCTTGAGGCGGCCAAGCCAGGAGATTCAAGAACAAATCTCAAACCTGTTTCCCTGAAGGTGAGGGGCTGGGATATTTAGGGATAATGAAGAAGGGTGGTCTGAGGCTTGGGGAGCTTGGGGGAGGGAGACTGGAGGTGAGGAAATGTCTTCATTCTGCGCCAGTGCAGCTAAGCTACGTCCTTCTTGGTGGGACACGTGGTCAGAAAATGGCAGTGTGAGCATTGCTTTCTTTTAGCCATTTTTAAAAATGTGTGTTGGTTTCAGGGGAAGAATTGAAGACTCTTGTATAAGAGATAGCATCCATAAAGGGAGTGAAGGGGTCTTGTGATGCATTTGTCACCCTCCCCCAACTCAGTGCTAACATCTGTACCTGCATCTCTGTCGGCATCCACATCTCTATGTTGTGATTATTGCCCCTCTCCTCCCCTCACACTAGAACCCAAGCTCCAGGGGCTGCACTTTGCTCTCTGCTTCACCTCCCCAGTGCCTGGTGCACAGTGCCTGGCATATTGTAAGGGTTCCATAGTTATTGAATAAAAACATGAATACCCTCAGGAGGTAAATGGGGAAAGAAAAGCAGCACCAAGAAATGATGGTGTGAAGTGTGGGGTCCGGTGAGTGGTGCTCGTCGTCTCTGGGTCTCCAGATTCCCAGGGCGTCTGCAGTGACCCTGCTTTATGGTCTTGGTTTGATTTATTGTGGGCTGCATTGACCTGTAAGCCCCCCTGACATGGGGTGAGATGAGAGGGGCTGCGGCTGCACCAGCTGGGGGTGGGCGGCTGAGTCACAGCTGCCCTCCCCACCGTGGGGACTGCGTGGTCACCACCATGAGAACATGTGGGGCCACTTTGAGGAGTAGAGTGGAGAAGGGACGGGAGGCGTCCTGAAGCTCTTCTCAGGCAAGAATGGAAACGGCTGTCTGGGGATGTGCCAGGACAAACTGCACCAAAAATTAGGGTTGGGGGGGCAGGAGGAGGGAAATAACACAGACTTCATCACCCCCTTTGACACCTGCCCAGTGGCCTGAAGACATTGCAAAAGCTGGTCCCAGGGCTGGATGTCCAGGCCCACATGGGGTCATCTGCTGCTCTGGGGCAGAGGCCAGTGGGAGTTAAGCTGCCACCCGGGGACCTGTCCAGCTGGCCTGCATCCTCCGAGGGGCAGGGGTGAGGCTGAGGACATGGGGAGGAGGATAAATCACCACATTGTAGCCCGTGTGATTTGGGGTGGTTGGAAGGAAACGCTTGACGCAGGATGTCAGCATTTGTCATGGACGTGTCAGGCACGGCATGATACAGCAGGCCGGCGCTTCTGGTCCCAGGCAGAGAGAGGGACGGCGGTCCCCCAAAGGGGTCGGTGGCAGGGAGCAGGTGCTGACGGCTGGGGGAGGGCGCTGATGACAGCGCCGACTCTCGTCATCTTGCTGCGGCATGAATTATTAATGGTCGGCTATAACACACACAGAGCTGAGAATCAATTTGCCACCATTCAGCTCCTGGACTGTTCTGTGCTCTGATGATGAAAGTGCCTTTTGATCAGGAGACAGGAGTGGCCCCGAGATGCCTGCCCTTGCACATCAACATTTGCCAAAGACGACCTGAGCCCAGCCTGCGTGGGCTCTTCTCCTTCCTTGGTGCTCTCCTGTCAGTAGTTGGCCCTCTCCCCACCTTCTTTGATTTTCCTCTTTTTTTTTTTTTCCCAGCCGTTCTCTCTGCCTAACAGAAGGGCTTTGCCCCCTCCCCACGTGACCTTGGCTGCCTTGGGGCTGACTCCTTCCAAAGCCTGAGTCCCAGCACCTGTACCCACTGTTTCGGTACCAGGAACTGGATTTCCAACTTTAGTCTCTCTTGATGCATCATCAGGGAATGAGCAAAAAGAAAAAGAGTGTCTCTTCCAGCACAGGCATCAAGAAGCGTAGGGAGCTGCAGACTGTTTTGGAGGTAGGGGTGCTCCGTGGGTAAAGGGAGTGCAGGTACCCTCATCTCTGAAAAACAGCTGTCCTGTGGAGGATGCTGGCATAGGGGCGGTTCACCCCAAACCAATTCATTTGGGACCAATCAGTGGAAAGCCATTTTGCCAAATAAGCAGGTAGCCTGATAACAAACGCCTAAGGATACAAACCAAAATACCACTTTCTAAATAAAGATTGATTATAGGAAAACTGAAGGGAACGATCCTTTTCAAAAATTATAAAAGGGGGATAAAAAATAATAGGACATCTAAATAGAAGGAAAAAGACCCTACGCGGGGACGGATTTTAGGTGAAATGATCATATTTGGTAGGGCAACAACGTGTGCTTTCCCCAGGAGCTTTCCCTGGGCTCGTAGAACATAAACCTGATCCACCAAGCAGAGTGTGTCTTGATGCTTGCTGCCTCTCAGGCTTCAGAGGACTCAGCCCAGAGGCAGCCTGGACGTGGGAATCCGAGGACAGCGTCCGCGGGCTGTGAGGCTGGGCTGCGTGGCCTCCACACGGGCGGCCTGGGCGGTGTTTGCTGTAGCGCAGGAAGCCTGGCAGCCTGGATCGCTCGCCTGGAGTAGGGATGGACCACGTGCTTCAACACAGCTGGTGTCTGTCTACTTTCTGTCCCCTCCCCCACCTCTGAGTGGCCTCCTGCCCTCTCACCTCTCACCTGGGTGCCCACCCAGCCCTAACATCCTTCCTCCAGGCCCGACCCCTCCCATCAGGTCTCCAGTGTTGCCCCCAGAGCACCCTGCAAACAGAGTCATCTCACCTCCCTGCTCGAGGCCATTCCCTGGCTTCCCAGGGGGTTTTCAGTCAAATGTGAACTTCATCCACTGGCCTGCGGGGTCCTCTCTTACCTCTTTCCCACTTGCTCACCAGTCTCCTGCCACTTTATTTATTTTTTAAAAAATTTTTATTGGAGTGTAGTTGCCTTACAATGTTGTGTCAGTTTCTGCTATGTAGCAAAGTGGATCAGCTCTATGTCTCCATATGCCCCCTATTTTGTGGATTTCCTTCACATTTAGATCACCGCAGAGCAAGGAGTAGAGCTCCCTATGCATATAGTAGGTTCTCACTAGTTATCTGTTTTGTACACAGCAGTGTATGTATGTCAATCCCAATCTCCCAGTTCATCCCACCCCCATCTCCCTTCCCTGCTTAGTGTCCACTTTGGCCTCCTTTGTGTTTCTGGAACATTCCAAGCTTTCCCATGTCTCTGTAATTCTCTTTGCCCGGAACAACCTTCCTCCTCTTCCTCTTTGCAAGCCTACCTCATTCTCAGTCTTTGGGGCTCAGCTCATGTGCCCTCCTCAGAGAGGCCTGCCCTGCCCATCCCATCTGAATAGCCTCTGCCCTCAGCCCAGGTCACACCATTCACATCAGTCCGTCCCCTTTCCTCACAGCACAGATCGCACCTGATGTCATCTCAGTCGCTGACCACCTGTGTCCCCCACCGTCAGGTGGGCTCCAGAGAGCAGGGACTAGGTCTAGTCCACCTCTGTGTCCATCCACAGCTCCTGGCCCCCAGAGCAGCACAACAAACTTTCAGTTGACGTTTGATGAATGAATGAGTGAGTGAATCCTTTAGCACCTAGCAAGGTGAGGCAGAGCGCTGCCCTGGTGGCTCAGATGGGAAAGGATCTGCCTGCAGTGCAGGAGACCTGGGTTCAGTCCCTTTTGGGGAGATCCCCTGGAGAAAGGATTGGCCACCCACTCCAGTGTTCATGCCTGGAGAATCCCACGGACAGAGGAGCCTGGTGGGCTCAAAGAGTCGGAGACGACTGAGCAGCTAACACACACGGTGAGGCAGACGGCACTCCCATTGCTGAGCTGAGGTTAGACCAGGGACCGGGCACCTTGGCTCTGTCTACATACCTGCCCAGAGCCAGACCCAGGGATATGGCAGGAGCTTCCTCAAACCTCTCCCACAGAAGTCCTCAGCACATTAGCGCTCTTAGTAGAAAAAGAAAAGGTATTTATGTGCAAAGCCACTTATCTCTGTAGCTCCTCGAGATAAATCCTTTAATTTACGGGTGAGCTGACACCCTCCAAGAGCCAGAATCAATGTGCGTCACCGTAAATCCAAGCCAGGCGTCTGCACTGACTCACCCCTGCCGACGGAGGCCTTTGCTTCTGCACTGGGCCTGGCTGGTGCGCAGAAGGTTGGGGCAGAGCCTGGGGGAGGGCTCCTTGAAGCCTCCTGGGGGACGCCTGACCCTGTGTCCCCGGCTGTGGTCCTCCCCCACCAGATGCCATCGTGGCTCCAGGGCCACGCGGTTGGGGGGCCTTCCCCTCCTCCCAGCCAGCTCAGGTGCTCCCTGCCCTTGGAAGTCTTGCCGGGCACATCCACTTGGAATTCACTTCCTTTTCTGTTGCCCTGGGGGTGTGCCTGGGCGGTGGCACTTTGCCAACCAACTTCTAATGATAACAAGGCGTGCGATTTCCTCTTCTACAAGATGGGAGCGCTGGGATCAGGGCCTCCTCCCTCCCCGCTTTCCTACCCACTGGCCCGGGGCCCAGATTGTATCTCATTAGTTCACTGAGCATCTGCTGTGTGCCACTCACTGTGCTTTGGGTCCAGGGCAAATCAGGCACAGCCCCAGGCTGGGGGCGCTCACAGTCTAACCAGGAAACACATGGGAGATTAGACATCACAGTGCAGGAGAAACAGGGAAACACAGGGCAGGCGTCTGCGTCGGGTGGAGAGGTTGGGGCCCCGAGGAGGGTCTGGCTGTGCTGAGATCTGACAGTGGGAAGGAGTAGCCGACTGAGCAAGGCGGGGAGACCACCCCGGGTGCCACTTGGTGCCTTTACTTGGCAGGTGCAGAGAGTCACGCAGGCGCCCTATGAAGATGGAAATGCGGGAGGGACGGGTGAGGATGAGGAACACAGGGAGTCTCTCTGACCCTCTGGCCCAAGGTGACTGGGTAACAACTGCATTGGCCACGACTTTGTTGCTTGTAGGAATCAGGGCTACACCATCTTCCAATACACCCATGAAAGAATTCAACATCACTGCAAAACACCACACCCAGCACCTTCAGGGTTTTATACATACCAGTTTGTGGCAGCATCAGTTCAGTCCTGGAGCCCTGGCATAATTCTTACTAGAAGCCCCTCCCACTCTCACAAGTACTCCGTTTTGCATGATAACTTACGTGATCATATGTTCTTGTTATTGCTGTTTAGTTACTAAGTCATGTCTGATTCCTTGAATCCCTATGAACTGTAGCCCACCAGGCTCCTCTGTCCATGGGATTTCCCAGCAAGAATACTGGAGTGGATTGCCATTTTATCCTCCAGGGGATCTTCCCAGACCAGGGATCGAACCTGTGTCTCCTGCATTGGCAGGCAGATTCTTTACTGCTAAGCCACCAGAGAAGCCCATGTGGTCATATATTGATATCTTAATACACTGGGACATTTTCCTTATGAGAATATGTCTTCTAGTCTTAGAAATACTCCCTGCTAGAATATTTCTAGGCTCCAAACTGCAACGTTCCTTTATTGCCTCTTGCAACTTTTTTCCCTTAAAATCTGTGAACTCAGACATTCCTAAAGGTGTTAGAATTGTGGCAACTTGTTATGGGAGGGAGATGATTTCTCAGCCTGGTTCTGAGCAAAAGCATTCCATCCTCCCAGGTCCTTTGACCTTCGGACTCTCAGGACTGGCCCATAGACATTTCTTGCAGCCCCCGTGTGGACTACAGTCAATAAGCCATTGATTAGAACCATGTTACAGCTGTTCAGTTCAGCCCCTGAGATCCCAACATTTGTTCTTCAATTTAATTCAGTAACATTGATCGAGCAAACACTAGATGATTTCCAACTTGGAGGTTTTTTTGCTAATTTGAATTTAAGCTGTCACGATAGGAAGAGCTGTGGTTCTGTGAACTCGTTGTATCACACATCTTTTGCTGAAAGTTTGCTTCTAGTAATCGTGGAGTCATTTGCACTGGGCCAGCACTCCTAGAAACAACAACAGTACACTCTGGACAGAATATTTTTTAAAAGCACTATGCGGAGGCCCTTTTGTTGTTCATTCCGTAAGTCATGACCCCATGGACTGCAGCATGCCAGGTTCCTGTCCTTCACTATCTCCTGGAGTTTATTCAAATTCACATCCATTGAATCAGTGATGCTGTCTAAGCATTTCATCCTGTCTCCCCCTTCTCCTGCCCTTAATCTTTCCCAGCATCAGGGTCTTTTCCAATGAGTTGGGTCTTCACATCAGGTGGCCAAAGTATTGAAGCTTTAGTTTTAGCATCCGTCCTTCCAATGAATATCCAGAGTTGATTTCCTTTAGGATTGACTGGTTTGATCGTCTTACAGTCCAAGAGACTCTCAAGAGTCTTCTCCAGCACCACAATGTGAAGGCCCTGTGACAAAAAACAGGTAGCAATGATTCCTAAAGAAGGAATCATCTCTGACTGAATTTCCCACTTTGCAGCTTTGCACCTGAGAGCAGGTAACGTAAACACTCCCACTGTCATGGATTTCAAGCTGCTGATAGGATGCCATTGAACTCAGAGTCGGGAAGAGACGCTTAGAAGCATCACTAACAGATTTTCCACCAGACACTAGATGCAAATTATCTTAAGAGCATAGATATGGTGAACCGTAGCCACATAATTAACAAGTGGTGAAGTTTTATAATTTTTTATCTTTGCTGTTAATATCATTATGTTTGTATAATTTAATTTTCCATGAAGGCTAGATTTAACAATCAACTTGCAAACTTCCTGAAAATTTAGTCATTGGCTCTTGCAAGCCCATGTGAGCTGGCTCTGGTGTACCACTGTGGCTTCTTTCCTTTTTCTCCCTGCTATTAGGAATTCTAAGGACAATGAATTTATAGGATAAATTTACCAGTTTTCCTCATAGTTGTATACCTAGTACTTGGCATGACACCTGGCCCAGAAAACGCCCTCAGTAATGTTTGTAGAACAGATAGTCTTGGGCTTTTTCTTTTTAGAACCTGTGATTCTAACGGGCGAGCCTCTGCAGCCACTACTACTACGCAGGAAAAGGCAATGGAGGTAGAAGTCAAGGCTGCCTGAAATTGGCCCCCAGCTCTGCCACCGACTAGCTGTGTGACTTTCCACAAGTTAGTCACCTTCCTGTGCTTCTATTTCCCTTTTGTAAAAGAGGCAAAATAGCAGTAGTTCCCTCATAGGGGTTGATCATGACACAGGAACAAGTGAGTATTTCAAGTGCTGGGAACTGGTGGCTAGCAGATCCTATGTGGGTATTCGCCGTCATTAATAGCTGTATCATTTACTGGGCATCTGTTGTGTGCCGGATACTCTGCTGGGGGCTTTCCATGCTTTCTTTGTACTGTTTTTGTTTGGGGGGCCATGCCGGGTCTTTGTTGCTGTGCCACGGCTTCTCTAGTTGCAGCGTCCAGCCTAGGTTGCCTTGAAGCATATGGGCTCAGACCCACCTACCTTATATTAGAAGGAGAATTCTTAACCACTGGACCACGAGGAAAGTCCCTCTCTGTAGTTTCTTAAGACAAGATGAGGTAATTGAGGTCCAGGATGACTTCATGACATCATTAATGGGGAGCTGCAAACAGGACACCTGCTGTTGGCCCCAAAGTGCAGGCTCACCTGTGAGGTCAGGAATCCGTGAGCCTTGGTTACTGTGTTCCCTGCACATCATTCAAAATTACTGTTATTGCTCTGGACACTTTACTTACATTTATCAACTTGTTTCCAGAGTCCTTTGTTTTGCTTTCTTTAGGGTTTTGGGTGTGCGTGCGTGCACACGCATGTGTGTATGTGACATTTAAGTGGAATTTAAAAATGTTGACATTTCATCAATGCTCAACTGTCTCCCAGTTTCAGTGCTCACATTCCTTACTTTTTCCTTTCTCCTTTTTTCTCCTCCTTCTTCTCAGGCCCGCCCCCAACCTGTGGGGCACTTGTCCTTCCGGTGCCCGGCTTTAGTCACTCTGCCCTGGAGTTCCCTAAGACTGTGCAAACTGTGCTTTATCACCACTGTTTATAGGTCTGTCTCCTCCATAGACTGGTGATAATGATAAAAACAACGCAGTTATTACTGTGAATAGCTGACATTGTTTGGGTGCCTTCTACAGGTTAGGCCCTGGGCTAGTTGCTGTACATAGAATCTCATTTAATCTTCATAGCAACCCTGCCTGAGATGCGATTATCCTCCCCAACTTTACAGCTGAGGAAAATGAAAGCCAGGAAGGTTGAAGACATTGTCAAAGGTCGCACAGCAAGGGCGTGGTGGGGAAGGAGTCGAATGAGCTCTGATTCACAAACATACATTATCTAGCAATTGCATGTATAATTGTACAGAGCTCTTGGACAACCCTAGTAGATGGATACAGTTGCATGGACAATTACTGCTGCCTTATTTCATAGGTGGAGCCCAGTGATTTGTTTAAATTTACCAAAGAGCATATAGGGAAGTTGGAATCTGAACCCAGGTATGTCTGCACCAGACACTCAAGAATCTTCAGAGCTTCAGCTCAGAGACAGTCTGCTCTTCCGGAGAGTGCCTCCGCCTCTGAAAGCTGGGCGGGCTACCCGGGGAGAGGGGAGGCACCTTACACAAATACCCCAAATAACACGAGGACGCATCATTTTTGTCAGTGTTAAAGGTCTTTGAGCCGTTCATTCACTGAGCTGAATTGGAGTGAAGAAATCAATGTGATTTCAGTCTGTTTGGTTCCTGTCTGTCTGGATCTGTCTCTATATTTCCCCAGGATCTCCTTGACTGTGCAGTGCAGCACCTTTTGCGTTATAGACCTGTCTAGGTAGGGCGGTATTTTCGATAACTTGAAAAGTCACTTTGAACACATGGTCCCCAGCAGATGGTTTTATTGTTCAGTCGCTAAGTGGTGTCCAGCTCTTTGGCAACCCCGTGGACAGTAGCCTAGCAGTCTCCTCTGTCCATAGGATTTCCTAGGCAAGACTAGTGGAGTGGGTTACCGTTTTCTTCTCCAGGGGATCTTCCCAGATCAGGGATTGAACCTGTGTCTCCTGCATTAGCAGGCGGCTTCTTTACTGCTGAGCCACCAGGGAAGCTCCACTAACGGATGGGCAGGGGACTGTTGTGGCTTGAGGTCCTACAAATTGTCTGACACGTTGCATATGGAATCAGCTTTCCATCCCTCAAGGTTTAGGCAAGCTTGTCTCCAACCTCCCGCCAAATGCATGAACTTTGGAAATCTGGGAGTCTATGACTTCTGGTAGTGGGGGCTTCCTCACATGGGTGATGAGCCTAATAATTCCCGTTTCCCTAATTTTGTAAGTTAGAACATGGTGATCCAATGAGGAAATTGTTTTGAAATCTGCATTCCGGAAGCAACGTCCTCTTCAGCCCTTATGCACTGATGTTCCTTAGGTACCCAATCGTTTTCACTAATTACACAGAAGGTTTTTCAAAGTCTTCTGAATGACATCCCCGAGGCAGTAAAATCATACATTCTGTTGTAAATCAACTCGAGGAGCATTCACTGAACGTGTGGTGTGTCCCAGACACACTTGTGTGATCCATGTTCCTTAAGACAAAATTTAGTGAACGGCCCGCAGAGCATTAAGTGGGGATTCAATGTGAAGAAATTGAATTGTTAGCTGTGTGTATCTGTTAATCCTGTACTCTTAATCTCCCCCCCATTTTGGTAACCATAAGTTTGTTTTCTATTTCTGTGACTCTGTTTCTCTTTTAGATTCATCTGTGTTATTTTTTCGATTCCACATTCAAACGATATTGTATAGTATTTGTCCTTGTCTGACTTAATTCACTAAATTCGATAATCTCCAGGTCCGTCCACGTTGCTGCAAATCTTCTTATCCCTGTTTTACAGACAAGGAAACTGAGGCTCAGAGAGGCTGAACACCTTGCCATCATCCCTCACTTAGAAACCAAGCTGGGACTGCAGCCCAGCTTCTTCCAACCCTGGGCCCGTGGCTCGTCCTATGTCACACCCACTGGTTTAGCCAAATAACTTTGGCCTCTTCACGGGACACTGAAGTTGTCTCAATGCAAAATGCGTGTGCTTGCACGGAGCACCGAGAGCGACTGCCTGGACCTCAGGGTGTGGAATCTCGTGCCCAGGTCTGTGTTATCACCCCTGCCTCCCAGATGCACCTCAGACCCAGGACAGACCACAGAGACCTGCTCTGTTCGCTCATTCTGATTGGAAGACACAGATAATGGGATCCTGCTTGACTCCCCTTTTATTAAAATGCTAAGACCAGGACCTGTTCCTGATGCTCCTATGGTCCCAGCCCACCATCTGAGTGCACACTCTCTTGACAAGACCAAGAGACATTTAAATCTTGCCTTTGAAAGTTTACCTGCAGGCTTGGAGGAATCCATTTTTTGTTTGTCTTTTGATTAACTTATTCATTAATTCATTTGACACATATGTCTTGGGGCCCTGTACTTGTGATGGTGGAGACAGAGATGGAGCAAGCATTTGTTGTTAGTATTTTGTCACTAAGTTGTGTCTGACTCTTTTAGGACCCGCAGGGACTGTAGCCCATCAGGCTCCTCTGTCCATGGGATTTTCCAGGCAAGAATACTAGAGTGGGTTGTCATTTCCTTCTCCAGGGGATCTTCCCAGCTGCAAATCTCCACCGTTGGCAAGAGGATTCTTAGCCACTGAGCCACCAGGGATGCCTGAAGCAAGCCTTACCATTGTCCTTTTCCTGGTCAGGTTTACAAGTCCTCGGACAGAGGATGATCCTATGCCATACCAACTGCCCATTCACTAGGGTCCCTTTAACTCTCCATGGGCCTTGAAAATGACTGTTCCATGCTGGAGCCATCCTAACCACTGGTACAATTTCCCCTGGCATGGTCCTGCCACCCCCTGCCCTCTCCCAACTCTCCATGTACACAGGAAAGGTCCCAGCATACCTCAGGCTCTGGTCACTTTGCTCAAGACAGAACCCAAGGTCAGAGGACATCTTTGAGATGGAGAGGGGGGAACTCAGTCCTTTGCCTGTATATCAGAGCCCTTTGTGTTAAGCACAAAAAAAGGACACGTGGGTGAAATTCTGGGTTGATTGTGTGTCCCTAAATAGCTGCTATAATAGCATTGTGCTGTGATTATTGAAAGCTTGAGTTAGCAATTGATTTCGGGCTGAGAGATCAATGGAAAAAGAGATTGCAGTGCAGGATTACGAAGAAGCAATCCGTGACTGCTCGCTCAAGCTGGCCTCTACCACAGCCTTGTCACCTTATTGTAATTGTCCATCTGCTTGTCTGTCTGTCAGTGTGAAATCCTGGAGGTTAGAGGCCATGGCTTACTCCTCATGAACAGCAGCTGGCTTAGGGTAGGTGCTTGATCGATGCTCACAGCAGGCCCTAGTTTATGATGAAGAAACAGAGGCATAGACCAGTT
Source organism: Bos javanicus (assembly GCF_032452875.1). Lineage (NCBI taxonomy): Eukaryota > Metazoa > Chordata > Mammalia > Artiodactyla > Bovidae > Bos > Bos javanicus. The sequence continues at coordinate 7,134,094 of NC_083881.1, forward strand.
ATATTACTTGGCCGTAACCGAATAGGGTGACAGAATGGGGATCTGAACCCAAGTCACAGTCACTGCAGAGTGTCCATCTGGAAGAGTTAGAGAGTCCATGCATGCACGTGGGGCTTCAGCTGTGTCACTGTGCTCTCATCAGCTCCAAGGACCAGCTTTACTCCATGGTCTGGGTCGCCCTGGTGCCCTCTGCTATTGGAGTTATTTATTCTCTGTTCTGGCCTGATGCTACTAGGCGTCATCACCCCAACACATGACTATGGACAAGATCCTTACAAGCTCTGCCTCAGTCCTCATGTATTTCCATTTCTCTGACCACTGATTTTCTTTGTGTGTGTGCCCAACTGCTCAGTCATGTCCAACTCTTTGCTGACACAAGTAGCCTGCCAGGCTCCTCTGTCCGTGGGATTTTTTTTCCAGGCAAGAATACTGGAGTGGGTTGCCAGTTTTCTTCTCCAGGGGATCTTCCTGACCCAGGGATTGAACCTGTGTCTCTTGCATCATCTCCATTGGCAGGATTCTTTACTACTGAGCCACCTGGGAAGCCCTAATAAGAAATCTGTTATGGTTTTCTGCTCATTACCAGGTCTTAGAGGGAAGAACAGAAGCATGAAGGCATGGATGTGGGGTAGTTGACTTGCTTCCTTCATAAGTTCAGTAACTTGTTTTTGTATGCAACCCACTATAATTCAAATTCAAGTTTAAGGAGGTAAATATTTTTGAGTATTTTGAGGAAATTCCCCAAGATCTCATAGCCAGGGCTTGGATAAGATGGCTCTTGAAGCCAGCAGTCTCTTGCTTTGGAGTTGGGAGTCTTAATACCAGGCTTTCCTCTTTCTCAAAGTTTCTAGAGAAAGAAGAGAGCACAAACCCTAAGGAATACAAATCACCTTTGCATTAAATATCTCAACAATGGGGTCAAGAAGACAGTGAAGAAATAATTTCAAAATATTATGAAAAAAAGAACTTATAGTGTGGAATTAGCTAAACTATATTTAAAAAGGTTAGATACATTGCATGAAGAAATACATATAGTAAGGGAGAAACAATCTTGGTTGCAATCCATTAATCTTTTAAAATACTGTCTCTGCTAAATGTTGGGAGAACTGAGTCTCTGACAACCATTTTTTCCCCCTGAAAGCCTAATTGACTTCTTGGGAAGAAGGACAGAAAATATACAGTAGTTGAGTTGGGCTTGAACTTTTACCCTCTCTGATAAACCAGGGCCAGGGACCCAAGAGCAAGGCTGTCAATAATGTTAGGTAAACCCAGACACTCCCTTTCTGCATAGGTTGGTGGATGGAGACAAATTTGAGGGAAGGAACACAGATACATTAATTTTATGATGCAATTTCCAGGCTGTAAAATGGACAGAGTGGATGCTCTAGAAAGCCCCAGAGATAATTATAAAGTCAATGATTGAGTTTCATTTCCACTTAGCATAAATACATTTTAACTGGACGTGTGCTGATCAACCTTGGTATCACGCTCTGCAACGTCAGTGTTTGCATTAAAAGGCTGTCATTAAAAAGTCATCCAAGGGCAAGTTCCCTTATTCTAATGTCCCCCAAAGGCCCACCATCATAGATGGTAACATGCCATTTAAAAATCAGATGGAATTGCTTACTAGGGTCCTTAATTTTTATGGATAAGAAAACAGACTCAGAGGACATGAACATGAATGATTTTTTCCCCATAGTCATCCCAATAGAAAAGGACAGTCAACACCGGGACACACATGTACTCCATTATTCCCTGTGTACTCACTGAGTGTCTATTCGTCAGACACTTTCCTGGGTCCTGGTGTACAGCAATGAACAAGAGAGACATGGTCTCTGTCATCAAAGAGTTTACATTCTAGAAAGGAAACAGTGACTCAAGGTGCAAACCAACAAATCCTCAAAATAATTAAGATGATTAAAGATATAAAGCCAACGAAAGAGGGAGATAGATGGTAGAAGGGTCAGACTACTTTAGACCAAAGAGACAGGATAGGCTTTTTGAAAAGATGCTAATTTGAGATGAGATTTAGTCATTTGAAAATGTGGTTTGAGGGGAAAAAAGGAAGCTGACCGGTTCCAGCTTGGTTAAGTTACAATGGAAAGAAAGCAAATGTTCGTAAAACAGTGAGGGGACAAGATGAAGTGAGAGAGATGCGCTTGGGATGGATTGCTGTAAAATATTTGGATTTTTACTCTGGAGGCAATGGAAGCTAAATAATGTCATAATCTGATTTACATTTTCCAGAAAGATCACTCTTGGTTGCTGTGTGGAGACTAAACTATAAAGGGGCAACAGAGGAGGCTTCAGGCGTAAAGTAGAGGGCAGTTTGGCCAGCAGCAAAGACCCTGTTTCTGGCTAATCCCTGAAATTCTCCTCAATCCAACTACTCCATGATGGAATGAGATTCCAGTCAGGTCGTTTTCCCTCCACTGCCCCGGGTTTCAACCATCTTTCACGGTACTGGAAGAAATGTACAAAGCCAAACATGTTGATTTTAATGTTTATTCAAACAAAGAAAATGTTACTCTTGGTCTTGCTAAGAGCTAGGCATTCTGCCGAGAGTGGAGATAAAGAGATGAGAGACTTGGTCCCTGCTGCTGAATGTGGTCGGGGAGACACTCATGTTAACAGTCAGAAAACTATGTGCACAGAAGGAGGATCTGCAACATGGCAGGAGGCTGTCCTGGAACAGCCAGCTGCACTGGCATGGAACCTCAGTGGGAGACATAAGACCTGTGTTTGAGTCTGGGAAGTGCTTTTATTATTATTTTTTTAATGTTTATTTACTTATTTAATGTTTTTGACCACAATGGGTTTTTGTTGCTATATGCAAGCTTTTTCTAGTTGCAGCGATTGGGAGCTACCCTTCATTGTGGTGTGTGGGCTTCTCTGCTACAAGACAGCATGGGTTCTAGGTGCCCCGGCTCAGTTGCTCTGCTCTGAGTTTGACCTGGAGTCAAACCTGTGTTGCCTGCGTTGGCAGTCAGGATTTTCAAAACCACTGCACCACCAGGGAAGTCCCATGAGAGGTGCAGTTGAGCTGAGTCTTGCATGATAGATACAAGTGTACCGACCAAGGAGGGAAGGGGTCTTTAAGCACAAGAATCAACATTTGCTATTCAGGTAGATAATAGGCAGAAAGGAGAGTTTAAATAATTTGCAGTCATTCCGTTTGGCTGGAGTGCAATGTGAGGATGTCCAGAGGGAGTGTCAGGAAAGGTAGTGTAAAGAGTTCAACTGTGGGGTAGGTGAGAGTCCAGTCTTCCTTCATCTGAAAGACTGCTGTGAATCCCTGTGTACCATCTAGGTGTCTTTCGGGGATGCCTTAGTTAGGACTCTTAGTTTTCAGAAAAGAGACTCACTTAGACTAGATTAACCAAATGGGAATATTTGTCTTTAAGTTTTAGGGATACTTGATGGATTCCCAAGGGAGGAAAGGATATAGCTAGGCCTCTGGTATGAGCTTGTAGAACTATAAGAAATCTGAAAGATTTTCTATCTTTCATCTTTGCTTCTTTCTGTGTATTTATTTGGGGCTTCCCTGGTGGCTCAGAGGGTAAAGTGTCTGCCTGCAATGCAGGAGACCTGGGTTTGATCCTTGGGCCAGGAAGATCCCCTGGAGAAGGAAATGGCAACCCAGTCCAGTACTCTTGCCTGGAAAATCCCATGGACAGAGAAGCCTGGTAGATTACAGTCCATGGGATCGCAAAGAGTGGGACATGACTGAGGGCATATTTATTTGAGTAATTCTCACTGCAGTCTGAATTACTTGCTTCTCAGTCCTCAAGACCACAAAAAATTTCTAGTTTTTGTCTCCTTTGTTCAAGACACAGAGTGAAACAAAAATAGCAGATTAAGATCCAAATTCCCAGGAAAGGAATTATCATTAGCCCATTTAGAGTAAAGTATTCAGTACAATAATTTGCTTCCAGGAAGGTCAGGCCAGGTGGTAAAACATGGCTTCTGGGATCCAGCCTTGTATTCATGTGGCTCATGAGATAATTTGTATAAAATTTTCAGCAATATGCTTGGCATGTGGAAATTGTCCTAAGGATGCTCATTTGAATGAGTTAGGAGGTGTGGGCAGGGGTCAGTACAGAAAGTTGTGTTTAAGGCTATTTCTCTTTGATGGTGTCAAATGATGCAAAGCCTACTGTCTGGCACAGAATAGGGGATCAATAGGCGGTATATGCTGCTATAATTGTGCCAAGTTGCTTGGATTATGTTTTTGCCCTCTTTACTATCCTGTTAGTTTCTGAGCTACTGAAACTTTCATTCTAACCTGCATTCTCAGGACCACGGACAGCTCCAGAGATACAGAATTGTAAATGTTGTCAGTCGGAGGTTAGAGTTTCCAACCCAAGTGAATTGCCATGTTCTCCCACTTCCTTTGTCCCCCCTAAGCTTGGACTTACTTGAGTCTTAGAGTCAGGACCACTCAAGCCTGAGTCCACTGTGCTCCTGAACTCCTTCTTTATCCTTCCTATCAGCAATCATGTTAACAACATCCCAGCATGCCTTGCAGTGTCTGAATTATCTCATTGCAGAAACACAGTTGCCAACTAGCACATTTGCTGCTTTAATTAGACTAGTTTTGACAAGCTCCAAAACTTTGTTTTTGATTGTTATCTTTGGGATGATTTAAAGCACCATAAAGTTGTGTAATTGTTGTGGGCAGGTCACATATCCACCAACATCCATCTGGTTCTTCAGAAAACTAACTATCCCAAGCTTGGAACAGAGCATGAAAAGCAGATAATAAAAAAAGATGTTGCCATAGGTTAATGCTTTTTCTCATGTCGAACACTTTTTCCCCCCCTTAGGTCTTGTGTTTCTGGCAATATAGCTAAGTCACCATTTTGACCTTCTGTTCATCTTTGACAAATAAAAAGTAATTAGCATGCTAGTATTTTGGGGTTTTTGCTTTCAGTGAAGGTGAATATGTTTGCATGGTGCCTGAGAGTTTACCAAGAAAAATTCATGTAAATTATCTCATTTAACATAAGCCTAGGAAGCAAGGCGCAGTGGTTATTATTGGTGGCATTTTACAGATAAGAAACCTAAGCTTAGTTAGGTGAAAGGTATAGAACAAGATAACCCCAGTTTAATGAAATGAGTATTTGCTGAATTTCCACTGTATTGCCATGGACACTGAGATGATACCAAATATATACAAAATATTACTTGGGGCTTCTCTTGTGTATCCCTTTTTCTTGCAACCAGGCATTCCCTCTCTGCCCTCGTGTTTATTGATTTTTTTTTTTTTTTACTATTTATTTATATTTATTTATTTGGCTTTGCTGGGTCTTAGTTGTAGCATGCAAGATGTTTGCTGCTGCATCTGGGATCTTTGTTGGGGCATGTGGGATCTAGTTCCCAGACCAGGGATTGAACCCAGGCAACCTGCACTGGGGTCTCAGGAGTCTCAGCTCCTGGACCACCAGGGAAATCCCTTTATTGAGTTTCAATCACTGGTTAGTCTATATCTATAGAGCATCTCCTTGTATTTCTTAATATTGAGACAACCTGGAGGTTTCAGCTCCCAGGAGGCAAAGTCTGGGATCTGTAAGGTCGGTTCTCCTCTTAGATATCTGTAAATTTATAATTTCATGGTTGTTGGGCTCCATTTCTACCAAGAGCACTGAAAAGAGCCCTATTCTCTCTGTAATTTCTCTTTCCCCAGAATTATTTGATGTAGCCTTTAGGATCTACTCTTCCTTACTTGTATAGATGAATAAAAAACATCATCTACCTGGGAATGTTCATTGTGGACTATTTAACAAAAGAGAAATAAGCTTCAGGGGTTGGTGAAGGCTTAGGCCACCCTGACTACTACATTGACCGTGGGTGAGCTGCTTCTCTCAGCTTCTGGATCATCCAAAGCCAACCACATAGTCTTGAATAATAAATGGTTGCTTGTGACAATTATCTAAAATCTGTTCAGGACTCTTCTCTTTTAATGAATCTGCTATTTACTGCATTCTCTCCTTTCCTATTTCTTTTACAAGGCCTTTACTCCTCAATTTCCCTTCTTGGAACTAACCTCTGAAATTCATTCTCCTGGGAAATATTCCAGTGAGTACAGATACATTGGGATCATTATTTTCCTTCTTTGCTATCAAGTGTGAAACTTTGTCATCCTTCTCCATCCCAAGCACTCAGCACAGCACTGATTCACATGGTCCCCCAGCTGAGTCTTCTGAGTTCCAGCAAGAGCACCACAGGAAGGAAACGGGACTCCCTTCAAGTCTGTGGTTTATGACCAGTCATGACATTATGCTTCCCAGGTAACGCTAGTGGTAAAGAACTCACCTGCTAAGGCAGGAGACATAAGAGACGTGGTTTCAATCCCTGGGTCGAAGATCCCTTAGAGATCTCCTGGAGAGGGAATGGCAACCCAGTCTAGTGTTCCTGCCTAGAGAATCCCATGGACAGAGGAGCCTGGAGGGTTACTTCATTGCAAAAGCATTAACCTATGACAACAGTCCATAGAGCTTCAGAGTGTGGACACGACTGAAGCAACAGCATGCACAGGACACTGGACAGGGGGGCGTATTTCAAGTAAAACAGAGGAGATGAAAATTAAGTACTTCCCCCTTGGCCTCCCCCCTTTCTTGTCTGTCCAATGCTCCTGCTACACCCACTGCCTCTGGGCTCGTCCTCATGGAGTCCCTGTGCAATGTCTCACCTTTTCCTCACCGCCACCTGTGACCTGTTCATGCCTCAGCATCTCCATGAAATGACAACTCTTCTGCATGGTGCAGTGTGGCCTTTCCTTGCTCTGTGTGGTCAGAACATTGACAAGTATTGCTTGATCGATGTTTTGGGTCTAGATCCCTGGAAACCATGTCTGAAAAGTTCTCCTGAAGGCAATTGATTGAGGGGTTGCTCAAAAGTGTGTGTGTGCTCAGTTACTCAGCTGTGTCTGACTCTTTGTAACCCCATGGACTGTAGCCTGCCAGGCTCCTTTGTCTATGGGATTTTTCAAGCAAAAGTACTGGAATGGGTTGCTATTTCCTCCTCTAGGGGATCTTTCCGACCTCAAAAGAGGGACCCACAAGGTAGCAAGGTCAGCACGATGGGTCAATGAAAGGAGTGAGACAAAGAAAACTGGGTTTCATGAACTCATAGAAACAGAGACTACAATGGCAGTACAGGGTCCCAGGTGGGGGGAAGCATACATGTTGGTCAGAGTTATAAGATGAACAGGTTCTGGGAATCTAAGGTATATAACATGGTGGTTATAGTTATAATACTGTGTTATATACTGGAAAGTTGCAAGAGAGCAGATCTTGAATAATCTCACCACAAAAAAGGAATGGTAATTATGTGACATAATGGAGGTGTTAGGTAACCCTACAGTGGTAAGCATTTTGCAACATATAGGTGTATCAAATCAACATTTTGTATACCTTAAACTTATACAATGTTACATGTCAATTACACCTCAGTAAGGTTTGGGGGAAAAAACCAAAACTAGGCAATCAGAGAAAGCCTGGCCTCAGCCTGGTCCCAGGGAGCCCAGGAGGGTGAATTGCACACAATAGTTGTCTTGCCCAAAGGAAAGGTGGCTTAGATCAAATTAGACGTTGTCTAGATGCTCCTCCCTGCTGTGGGGCAGGTGTAACCTCTAGGCAGATCTAACCTCTAGACAGCAGAGAGATGTGCTGTCATGGGTAAGCCAAGGGCAAACACTCAGAGGAGGTGCAGAACTGAGCCCTGAGCAGCCAACCCCGCCAAGTGCGGATGAATGCGCCCACTCGGTAACAGATCTGGGCAGGACACCCACATCATCTGCTATAAATAATCAATGAGGTCTCTGTTAATTTTATCAAACATCTGATGGATCTGTGTTACATCCCAGGCACTATTCTAGGCAGTTTGGAATCATAGATGATGGAGTCGTGCTTGTATGGAAATTTCCTGAAGGCAGACTGGCAAAGGCACACAGAGTGAGACAGGACCCAGGCTCTACAACTGGAGACCTTGGAGAGCTTGTTTATATGAACAAGACAGAACTGGCATTATTGACACTGGGGACCAGAGAAGGCTGGCACGTGCATGCCTGCTCAGTTGTGTCTGACTCTGCAACCCTGTGAACTGTAGCCCGCCAGACTCCTCTGTCCATGGGATTCTCCAGGCAAGAATACTGGAGTGGGTTGCCATTTCCTCCTCCAGGGGATCTTCCCGATGCAGGGATCGAACCCTTGCCTCCTACATCTTCTTCGGGTTCTTTACCACTGCACCACCTGGAAAGCCCCATATCAGCAAAAGGTAAAGTGAAGCCATCAAAGCTTTTGAATTACTATTCCCTAGCTCCTCTGTTAAGTCCGAGCAAGGACAGGCTTGTTGCTGAGCTGGTTGAGGATTAACCTAAATGGTTCCAGTTGGGGAGAGGTGCTGTTCAGGGCACAGAGAGTGCAGTGATTATATCAGGCAGGATGTTAATCAAAGCACTTTATGGATAAGAGGAAAATTTAGTGGCCTTTGCAGAAGCCAGGAGTGGATCTCACCTGAGTCAGGCAGGATTGGGGCCCAATGGGTATGCACTCACCTCCTCATGCTCCATCACTCGGCTCTGTCTCCCTCTGTGTTCTCCTTATTCTTATACAGCTTCTATCCCTGTACCGGCTTCCAGAAACTCTGGATTACATTCTAGCAAGTTCTCAATCCCAGAGATGAGAGAGAGACCGGTTCTCAGTAGTTCCAGCAAACTTTACAGGATTGACTTCACTGGGTAGATTTTGTCGAAGGAGGTCACGGAGAAGGTGTGACCACCGGTTGACCTGAGAACCAGACCTGGAGAGTTGGAGGCTCCTCACCCCTCCCCTGCCCTTGGACTGTATGCTCTGCCCACTGTTCTCACGGCCTTGAGAGACCATCTGGATGGTATATGTGGCTGAACACTGTTAAGGCCTCTCTGTACATCTTTAAGAATCCCGTGGGTGGGTGCGGACATCTACTCATTTTGCAGCCCGAGACAATTCTGGTCTTAAGTCAGTCCCCTTGCTTATTAAACCTGCCACCAGCGACCTAGACCATCTGCCTCTTGCCTCAGCCTTTTTGCCCTACATGTACTGGGGGCTCATTTGTGAACTAACAGGATTTGAGTCATGTGAACCAAACATAAATAATCACCATGGTGAGGGATGGAGCTTACTGATTCCTCTGGCTGGTAGACTGCACACCACCCCACTCATTGAACCTGTTCAGGTCAACCCCGAGTGAACCACATGGTCTGAGAGGGGTAAGGGGAAAGGAAAACTTCTTTCAAATGAGAGGAAAGGTTTTTTCATTAGAAGAGATATGCAAAGAAGGCGGCATCATCAGATAAGTTTCACTGCAACTCTCTTCCCCCAGATTTTCACTTTCCTGTCTTGGACCAAACGCACAGCCAACTATAGAGCCCTGAGCTCATTGCCACTGGCAAGCTCAGAACAGGGTGGATTTGACAAGTCATATTTAATGCTGGGCTTGTAAAGAAGGTCCTCATTTTCATCTGACAGTTTTTATGATGGAAGTCAAGCTCACTAGTTTATAATTGACAGGAATTTTATTCATTTTGGAGAAGTTACAGCAGCTGGTGGCCTGCAGTTTGCAATCTATACAGACATTTCTGTTAACCTTGCAGAGCCGGAGAACTCAGCATCCGCATTTTGTTACCGGTCTTGTCAATTTCTAGACAGGTGACTTCACCCCAATCTCTTCGGGCAGTTTCTCTCCTTAAATTCAAGATTTATTTCCCTGGACAAGGCCAGTGCCAGAGGCTTGAATATTATTGTTTGCTGACTTGTGTAACTTCTGGGAAAATGATTTTCTTGCTGTGATGTGAAATTGACTTTTCGTCTTTGGTGACCAACCACTCCAGCTCACCTTCCCTGGTTTGGAGGGGCACAGATCTATTGAGGGCATATATGTGAGCTTTGAGAATCAGATTGCTTGCTTGTGAAGAACTGGAGAGTAATGATTATCTCTGAGATGGCTTTGAAAGAAGTGTTCTAAAAGACATTCCTAATACTTTATCATCAAAAAAACCAATAGTTGCAGTTTAAAGACTTTAGGTTTTTGACTCACAGTACTGGGGGTGGGATCTCCTTTCTGCTCCTAAATATTTCATTGTTTCTCTGTAATAGCACCCTACAAACCCTCCTAGAAATATCTCTGTGTGGTACTTTCTATTCTATATCATGAACCTGATTGCACTCACTCATTTAGCTATGAATTCAGTGGGCATCTTAATTTTAAGCTTGGGTAAAAGTCACATAGGGCTTCCCTGGTGGCTCAGCAGTTAAGAATCTGCTTGTAATGTAGGAGACGTGGGAAGACGCGGATTCAGTCCCTGGGTCAGGAAGATCCCCTGGAGGAGGAAATGGCAACCCACTCCAGTATTCTTGCTGGAGAATCCCATGGACAGAGGAGCCTGGCGGGCTACAGTCCGTGGGGTTGCAAAAGAATAAGACAGGAGTGGGTGACTAAGCAACAACAAAAGTCACGTGGCTGGTGGAATGGTTTGGGGTGGTGTCTTGGGCTTGGAGTGAAGTGGGGGTCAGGATACAGAGCCTGGGGAGAGAAGGATTGGAAGCCAAGCATGCAGGATGTCTGTGGTGAGAAGGATGGACAGATCTCCTTCCTGTCCTGCAAGGATAGTTTTAAAGCTTCTAAAAAATGAAGTGACACCCGTGAACCCAGGCTGATATTTCATGCATGTGAGTCAATCGTCTGGGATAAGGTTGGAGGAAGTTGGCAGCCCGAGTACCTGCTCTGCAACCCCCTTGGCTAAATTTATTTTCTGTCTCCATAGAAATCTTCAATTTTTATACTTTTTAGCCTAGTGGTAGTAAATTCAGCATCAAGAAGAACATTTATTTGCAGGCATGCCTGGGTTCGCTGACTTTGCAAGATGGGAAAAAAATAATGGGATGCTGTCGCTCTGTTTCTATTTGCCACGCTGTTATTTTTATTTCCAAATGTGAATGTAGACCCCACCTTGTCACCCTTTGTCCCCTCATTTTTGTGCATTTCCCACTTTTTCTTCTTGGGGCTCCCTCCTCTGAGTTTAGCCAGGCTCCCTAGGCCATATGCATAATATGCATTTCACATCCTCTCAATCTGTTAAGGTATTTTTCGTGTGCATTTTACAGCAGATCCTGATTGTAAATTGGTTGTAGAAACTTCATTGGCTTCCTGTCTGTGACATTCCTGATGGATGGTCCCTATTTATACCGAGCAGGATGGCGTGTGCAGAGTTACACAGCTCCATGCCACGCTTAATGGATTGGAAGGAGGGAGGCAGCAGCCCCACTGAGAAGAGAATCATCTGCTTCCTTTGTGTTCAGGAGTCAGAAAAGGCCAGGGATGGAGCTCAGGCTGTGAGAGGCCCAGGAGGCTGAGTCAAGTCCTGGCACTTCTGTAAAATGGGTTCCGCGAGAGCTCAGCCCTGGAAAGGACCCCAGGCGATAAATGCAGGGTGAAGGGCATGGCCGCTGGGGTGCGTCGGCAGACGTGGACCCCCGCCCTGGTCATTTGCTGGTATGTGTGTGTTACTGTCCTCCTATCAAAGGATGGGGGTGTCCTGTTTGGGGGGGACGTTTTGTGATTTTGGCAGGACAGCCCACCTCTCCACCTTCGTCCAACTGGGAGAGAAATCTTGGAAAAATAAAAGAATGTTGGACCTATGCCTTAAAAAAAATTAATTTATTTTAATTGGAGGCTAATTACTTTACAATATTGTAGTGGTTTTTGCCATACATTGACATAAATCAGCCACAGGTGTACATGTGTTCCCCATCCTGAACCCCCCTCCCATCTCCCTCCCCATCCCATCCCTCAGGGTCATCCCAGTGCACCGGCCCTGAGCACCCTGTCTCATGCATTGAACCTGGACTGGTGATCCGTTTCACATATGATAATATACATGTTTCAATACCATTCTCTCAAATCCCACCCTCACCTTCTTCCACAGAGTCCAAAAGTCTGTTTTTTACATCTTTGTCTCTTTCATTGTCTTGCACATAGGGTCATCGTTACCATCTTTCTAAATTCCATGCTGCTGCTGCTAAGTCGCTTCAGTCATGTCTGACTCTGTGCGACCCCATAGACGTCAACCCACCAGGTTCCCCCATCCCTGGGATTCTCCAGGCAAGAACACTGGAGTGGGTTGCCAGTTCCTTCCCCAATGTGTGAAAGTGAAAAGTGAGAGTGAAGTCGCACAGTCATGTCTGACTCTTTGTGACCCCATGGACTGCAGCCTACCAGGCTCCTCTGTCCCTGGGATTTTCTAGGCAAGAGTACTGGAGTGGGGTGCCATTGCCTTCTCCGTTCTAAATTCCATATATATGCATTCCTATACTGTATTGGTGTTTTTCTTTTTGGCTTACTTTACTGTGTATAATAGGCTCCAGTTTCATCCACCTCATTAGAACTGATTGAAATGTATTCTTTTTAATGGCTGAGTAATACTCCATTGTGTATATGTACCACTGCTTTCTTATCCATTTGTCTGCTGATGGACATCTAGGTTGCTTCCATGTCCTGGCTATTATAAACAGTGCTGTGATGAACACTGGGGTACACCTGTCTCTTTCAATTCTGGTTTCCTCAGTGTGTATGCTCACCAGGGGGATTGTTGGGACCCATGCCTTTTGTTGTCAAATTGATGGCCTAGGATTGGGGGCAGGAGTGAAAATTTTCTTTCTTTTGTTAAAGATCAAAACTATGTTAGTGAGAGGAAGGCAAAACTCTGTTGTAACCTGGTGAGAGTTTCATCAGGAAGTTCATTTTTATGTTTGAGGGATTTCTGGTTTATTTAGGATAAGTGACATATCTGATATGAATCCTTCTGTAGCAATCAAGACAAGACAAGACACTCGAATGGCTTAAGAACACAGGGGACAATATTGTAAAGTAATTAGCCTCCAATTAAAATAAATAAATTAATTAAAAAAAAAAAAAAGAACAAAGGGGATTCCCTGGCTTGCAGAAGAGAAAACTCTAGGAGGACTCAGATTAAAGTGTGGCTTGATTCAGAGACCTGAACCGTCAGTGGAGCCCAGCTTTCCCCTCACTGTCTCTCAGGCCCCCTTTCTCTCCACTCTCAGCAGGTTCTTTCCTCATGGCCCCCTTTCCTCCCCCAGTTCTCCTCATTGAGAAAGAAAGGAATTCTCTTCATCTGTCACTGTGGGGCAGGAGGAGATTTTGGCTCCTCCAAGGAAAGAGTAGGGTGGACTTTCCTGAGTTCCCTTAGTTTGTGATTCTTGTTCAGTCGTCAAGTCTCTTTGCGACCGCATGCACTGCAGCACACCAGGCTTCCCTGTGCCTCACTGCCTCCTGGAGTTTTGAGTCGGTGTTGCCGGCCAACCATCTCATCCTCTGTTACCCTCTTCTCCTCCTGCCCTCACTCTTTCCCAGCATCAGGGTCTTTTCTAACGAGCTGGCTTTCAGATCAGGTGGCCAGAGTATTGAGCTTCAGCTTCTGCATCAGTCCTTCCAGTGAGTAATCAGGGTTGATTTCCTTTAAGACTGACTGGTTGGATCTCCTTGCTGTCTTTAGGAGGACATAAACTATATACAGCAAAAGAAAAAAAGACTGTCACGCGACCTTCAGGAGATCTAGCACTCTGTGGGTCAAGCACAACTGATCATAGAGAAACAACTCAACAGAACCAGTGTTGGCTCCATAAGCTCATGGGCTGAGGTCTGTCTTGTCTCTGAGCAATAGGCAAGTCCTTAAATTTCATGTTCTGTTCTTAAAATAATCACAATCTTGACATCCCTAAATGGCTTTCTGTGTATCAAACTGGCCTTTCTGTTGCTATCCTTCTAATGATGACTGGGAGCCGTCTCTCGGGGGTGGAAGGGGTGGATGGGCTGCATGCCAGTGGCTGTGTGACGGAGGAAGATCCCAGGCCTCTGTTGACTCAGTGGCAGTTGGCGGTGGGTGTGCAGGGAGGAGGTGCTACCTTTCTTGCCCTTCTCCTGCTTTAGCCGGGGAAGCAGAGATGATCCTACATCTCCAATCCTAGTTTTCTTTTTTGTTTTGTTGTTGTTTTCTCTCTTTATTTTTTATTTTTTAAATTATGAATGCATGATACCACATTTACAGGAGATTATCGAAGATTCAGAACAAAGTTACATGTAGTTCTACTATATTTTTTAAAGTAGATAAATTTAGTTTTAGTTGGAGTTTAAACTCTCAAGCTCTTGAAAATTAATAGAATGAATATAAAAAAGAAGGATTTAATAGACCTAAAAAGCACCATGAACCAATTCAACATAATTAAGATTTGTACAATTTTCACACAACAGTAGGATACAAATTCTATTTAAGTTTCCATAGATTTATAAACTAGGAGACACTGGAACAGATCCAGGGACATAAAACAAGGTGTAAAATTTTCATGGTCTAAAGGTATTGAAATCTTGGAGAGTCTGTTCTTTTATCACTGGAATTATGCTAGAAATCAATATCAAAATGTATTTGAAAATAAGCCACATATTTTCAAGTGCAATGTGACATTTGCCAAGAGAAATCTTTGACTCTGAAAGCCTCAATAAAGTTAGAAGACTGAGGAAACAGAGGGTGTCCAATCCTAGTTTTATTCAACCCAGGTGTCAGGGGGAACCACCACGTCTACAGATGGCTGAGTTCCTAGAGTCTCTTCTCCTGGACCAGTCTCCTCCCCAGCCTCCTCACTCATCAGACCATGCTTCCTCTATCTCCTCCTTCTCTGGGGGTCGGTTTGATTCCAGTCCTACACTGTGAGTGGGGAGACTCACCGCTCCATCACAAGGCCTTGATTTACAATGGTGGGGCATGAAAGTTGATCCAGTGCTCTTTGGTATCCCTCATTTTCATATAAGTTTTATATCAAAGTATAATATACATACAGAAAAGTACACAAACCATGTGCATGAAAGTGAAAGTGAATGTGAAGTCGCTCAGTCGTGTCCGACTCTTTGCGACCCCATGGACTGTAGCCTACCAGGCTCCTCTGTCCATGGGATTTTCCAGGCAAGAGTACTGGAGTGGATTGCCATTTCCTTCTCCAGGGGATCTTCCCAATCCAGGGATTGAACCCAGGTCTCCTGCATTGTAGACAGACGCTTTACCATCTGAGCCACCAGGGAAGTCCTAACCATGTGCATAGCTTGGTGAATTTTCACAAACGAAACTTTTACTGGTGTCCCAAAGTTACCCGTTGTCCCCATTCATTGTCAAATATCTTTGCTGATTTTTGACTTTATGCAAAGAAAACCGTTTGTCATCTCCTCTCTTGTGTTTATCTTCCTTGGCTCAATATATTTGTGAGCTACATCCATGTTTTTGCATGTAGCAATGGTTGATTTTCATCAGTGCACCATTTACTACTACAAGGCTATGTCACAATTTGTGTTTTCCTGGTGGCTTAGTGGTAAAGAATCTACCTGCCAAGGCAGGAGGTACAGGAGATATGGGTTTGATCCTCGGGTTGGGAAGATCCTCTGGAGGAGGACATGACAACCCACTCTAGTATTCTTGCCTGGGAAATCCCATGGACAGAGGAGCCTGGAGGGCTACAGTACATGGGGTCACAAAAGAGTCAGATATGACTTAGCGACTCAACAACAGCAAAATATCACCATTTATTTGGCTGTTGTTGGATATTTTTGTCCAGTGTTGGGCTACTGTGAATTATGTTGCTTTGAACATGTTCTATGACATGTCTTTTGATGCATGGATGTGTTTATTTTTGTTGGATACATACCTCAGTATGGAATTTTTAGGTCTTAGGGTGCACATTTGCTTTGGTAAGTACTCCCAAGCAGTTTTCCAGAGTGATTGTAATATTACAATATTACATAAGTGTCATAATGTAAACCCAGGTCAGCAGCCATGTGAGAGTTTCGGCTGCTCTACATACTCATTATTTTTAAAAAAGCTCTTCTGATATGTGTGTAGCTGTGTCTTACTGTGACTTTAATTTTGCATTTCTTTGTGACTGAAGGTGTGGAGGAGCCTTTCGTGTGTTTATTGTTTGATATTCTCTCTGTGAAGCACTTATTCACTTCTCTTAACCATATTTTATTGGGTTACCTGTTTTTTTCTTATTGATTTGGAGGAGTGTTCAGGAATCTTGGCTACGAGCCCTTTGTTGGGTACATGTACTGCAAATATCTTATTCAATGGTGCCTTTGATTTTTTTAAAGTTTTAAATCTTAAAAATGTTCAGTTTATTCATCTTTTAACCATCTTAGTGGTTACATCTTTGTGTATGTGTGTTTTGTTTAAGAAGCTTTTCTTCCTCCAAGGACATATTTATATTTTCCTGTATTATCAGCTAGTTTATTATCTTTCACATTTAGATCTATAATTCATCTGGAATTGATTTTTGTTTATGGTGTGAGGTAAGGATATTATTGTATGCATATAAAGAAATATTTATACATCTATGATTTGCATTGTTATCTGTAGAAAGTAAATATTTGAAAAGATCCATAATTTACAGTGTGAATTAAAACTGATGAGTCAATAAACAAAGTGTAGTACATCCAGAAGTGGAATGTTACTCTGCAGTGAAAAAGAATGAAGTGCTGATACATGCTGTACCATGGGTAAACCTTGAAAACACTATGCTAAGTGAAAGAAGCTAGTGACAGAAGATCACATATTCGATGATCCCATTAATATAAGCGCCCAGAAAAGGCAAATGCATAGATAGACCCTCACTGACACGTACGTTTCCCGTGATATTTGTTAACAGGAAGTAGTGGCATTTAAAATGATATATATATATATATATATATTAATATTATGATTTTATTTTTTATTTAAAGAAAAATATCTTTTGCAGGTGTTTTAAAAATGGAGTGTTGCTACGTAAGCTGAGTCAAGTCATCTACATTAATATGTCTTTCTCATTCTTCTCAAAGTTTAGACACTTTTAAGACATCAGTCATGGGCTAAAATGTGTCTAAACTTTGAGAACAAAGAGGAAGACATATTGATATAGATGAACTTACTGCAATGCAGGAGATGTGGGTTCTATCACTAGACTGGGAATATCCCTTGGAGGAGGAAATGGCCACCCTCTCTAGTATTCTGTCTTGGAAAATTCCATGGACAGTGGAGGTTGGTGGGCTATAATCCATAGGGTCGCAAAGAGTTAGACACGACTGAGTGACTGAGCACACTCAGACATCAGTCATTCTGCATGTACTTCACTATTAAATGATATGCACTGATTTTCATGGATTCTGCGTTATTATGGTGATGATGACCTGGAGTTAGAGAGACTTGATATGCTGGGCAAAGATGACATTTGTGTTTTAGATCAGCCTAAGCTCTGGAGCTACACTGGGAGATGCCAATAGCCTTGCTCTCAAGACATTGGTCATCATCCTGCGTCAATAAAGTTGCTTAAGGTTTTATGATTCAGGTTTTTGTCTGTGTTATATTACACCACACCACAAAGACCACAGCCTATAAAAAGATGACAATCAGATATCAGTTGTATATCTGTATACATATTGAACCTGTTCCTGTGTGTATGTGTGTGTATATAAAACGTATGTTTCACTTCCGTCTCTATATTTCTGGTATTGTCTAGGTTATTCATCTGAGAAGGCAATGGCACCCCACTCCAGTACTCTTGCCTGGAAAATCCCATGGACAGAGGAGCCTAGTAGGCTGCAGTCCATGGGGTTGCGAAGAGTTGGACACAACTGAGTGACTTCACTTTCACTCCTCACTTTCCTGCATTGGAGAAGGAAATGGCAACCCACTACAGTGTTCTTGCCTGGAGAATCCCAGGGACGGGGAGCCTGGCGGGCTGCCGTCTATGGGATTGCACAGAGTCGGACACAACTGAAGCGACTTAGCAGCAGCAGCAGCAGGAGCAGGTTATTCACAATCTGCTTGAATAATTTTATAATTGGAGAAATGGACAATTTTCATTTTGGAGGAAAAGCAGTTATTTATAGTATTGATTCTGCAGGAATCAATATAGGATGAGACAAGAGGATGTTATATCTAATGTACACATTTTTTTGTTTTAAAGCACTTTTCTATGCTTTTATTTTTTTGGATACTTATGGGGTAGGCATGGAAGAAATCATTATCACATTTTATGAATGGAGAGAGTGAGGCAGAGAGAGTCAGTATCTTATCGACCTGCCCGCCGAAGTACATGACTTAAGAGACACGGGTTTGATCCCTGAGTCTGGAAGAACGAAATGGCAACTCAGTATTCTTGCCTGGAGAATCCCATGGACATAGGATCCTGGAGAGCTATGGTCCATAGGGTTGCAAGGAGTCAGACACGACCAATGCGACTCCACACACACACACACACACACACACACACACACGGAGGAAGAGAAGAGCTGCCAGGTTAAGGGCAGTTCTGGGAAGGGGTCTGATGGTGGGGATGGTGCAGGTGGGAGCTGTGATAAGAGGAGAGACTTGGAAAAGGGAGTCGATAAGGCAGGCTTCTGACAGCATTGCCAGAGACTAGCCCTGGCTGGCTCCTTTCTTTTTGGTTGACCTACATTTGTAATTTTTACAGGATTTTCACCAATGTAAAAATTTTACGGGATTTTTACTAATGTAAAATTTTTAGTAAAATTAGTAAAAATTTTTACTAATGTAATTAACCCTAATTAATAATGTAATTTACTAAAGTAATTTTACTAATTACTAGTGTAATTAGTAATGTTTACTAATTATGTGGTCTTTGGAAATTCACAGTACTTCCTGAGCTTCAGTTTCTTCACCTGTAAATTGGAAAAGATGCTTCACGTGCTGTCACGAAGATCAAGTGGAATAATGAACAACCAAATGCTCTCTACATGAAAGAATCGTGCCTTTGTATGATTTTATTTATTTATTTTTAAAATTTAGTTATTTATTAGTTATTAGTTATTATTAGTTATTTCTTTGGCTGCCTTGGACATTAGTTCGCTGCGTGCTAACTTTGATTTGTGGCATGTGGGATCTAGTTCCCTGACTAGGGATCGAACGCTGACCTCCTGCTTTGGGAGCTCGGACTCTTAGCCACTGGACCACCAGGGAAGTCCCTACAGGATTTTAATATGCAGCCAGTCACATGACCTCTCTTTTCATCATTACTTGAGTTTTTGTTTTATATTTTGTGGTTTATTTTGTTTAATACCCTCTGGGTTCTCCCATTTCTCACATGGGAAAAGATGGTCAGGCTCAGCCGTGATCCAGAGAGCTGGGTTTTGTGGTTTTGAGCTGTTTCTTTTATATCGGGTGACCTTCCTTACAATTTTGTCACTTTCAAAAAAAAAAAGAAATGAAAACACCAAGCAGTCCTCTCCACCTGAACACTGGCGCTTCTCCAGGGCTCCTGTCTCCTTTGGTGGAAATGAGCTTTCTGAGTGTTGGACCAAGATTTCCCCGGGGACTCCCAGGGCTACTTGAGCTGAATGATGCTTATGACCCTGAAGCTGTTAAGCAGCATTTGGGTGGGGACTGGCTCACAGCCAGGCTCGGACGGTAGAGGGTATTTATCCTCAGTCCTTTCTACCTCCCTTACTGTGCCCTGCCTGAACTCCGAGAGTATTCTTGTCATTGTAACTGTCACCCGCCTCTGAATGTCATCATCCTCTGGGAACCCAGGATCCTGGGGTTCAAGAAACCCCCAGAAATACCTGAGCTGAGTTTTAGGGGGATGTTTCCCAAAGTGAATTCTATAGCACATGGTTCTGTGATATGCTCCCTGGTAGAGTGGTCCTGTTGTTGTATTAGTTGCTCAGTCGTGTCTGACTCTTCAAGACTCCATGGAATTCTCCAGGCAAGCACACTGGAGTGGGTAGCCATTCCCTTCTCCAGGGAATCTTCCCAAACCAGGGACTGAACCTAGGTCTCTGGCATTGCAGGTGGATTCTTTACAGTCTGAGGAACCAGAGAAGGTCCTAGAGTCAAATTTTGTAGTCTCTGCTTATGATGGTCTCTTTTGGAAATTCTTAATGCATAGCTTTTCAAGGGCTCTGAGGATTCCTGCTTTTTATCCTGATGCCTTTCTTTTTGAAATATTCAGTTCAGTTCAGTTCAGTTCAGTCATTCAACTGTGTCCTGGTCTTTGCAGCTCTATTGAGTGCAGCATGCTAGGTTTCCCTGTCTATCACCGACTCCAGGAGCCTGCTCAAACTCATGTCCATTGAATCGGAGATGCCATCCAACCATCTCATCCTCTGTCATCCCCTTCTTCTCCCATCGTCAATCTTTCCCAGCATCAAGGTATTTTCAAATGAGTCAGTTCTTCCCATCAGGTGGCCAAAATATTGGAGCGTCAGCTTCAGCATCAGTCCTTCCAATGAATATTCAAGACTGATTTCCTTTAGGATTGACTGGTTTGATTTCCTTGCAGTCTAAGGGATTCTCAAGAATCTTCTCCAACACCACAGTTCAAAAGGACCAATTTTTCAGTGCTCAGCTTTCCTTATGATTCAAGTCTCACATCTATATCTATATTCAAGTCTCACATCTGACAACAGGAAAAACCACAGCTTTGGCTAGACAGACCTTTGTTGGCAAATTAATGTCTCTGCTTTTTAGTATGCTTTCTAGGTTGGTCATAGCTTTTCTTCCAAGGTGCAAGCATCTTTTAGTTTCATGGCTGCAGTCACCATCTGCAGTGA
Organism: Bos javanicus; assembly: GCF_032452875.1. NCBI lineage: Eukaryota > Metazoa > Chordata > Mammalia > Artiodactyla > Bovidae > Bos > Bos javanicus. Next base: position 7,154,737 of record NC_083881.1, read on the forward strand.
TTTTGGAGCCCAAGAAAATAGTCTGTCGCTGTTTCCATTGTTTCCCCATCTATTTGCCATGAAGTGATGGGACCAGATGCCATGATCATTTTTTGAATGCTGAGTTTTAAGCCGGCTTTTTCACTCTTTTCTTTCACTTTCAACAAGAGGCTCCTCAGTTTCTCTTCACTTTCTACCATAAGGGTGGTGTCATATGCATATCTGAGCTTATTGATATTTTTCCCGGCAATCTTGATTCCAGTTTGTGCTTCATCCAGCCCAGCATTTCCCATGATGTACTCTGCATAGAAGTTAAATAAGCAGGGTGACAATATACAGCCTTGACATACTCTTTCCCAACTTGGAACAAGTCCATTGTTCCATGTCTGATTCTAACTGTTGATTCTTGGTCTACATACATATTTCTCAGGAGGCCGTTAATGTGGTCTGGTATTCCCATCTCTTTCAGAATGTTCCACGGTTTATTGTGATCCACACAGTCAAAGGCTTTGGAGTAGTCAATGAAGCAGAAGTAGATGTTTTTCTGGAACTCTCTTGCTGTTTAGATGATACAATAGATGTTGGCAATTTGATTTCTGGTTCCTCTGCCTTTTCAAAATCCAGCTTGAACATCTGGAAGTTCACCGTTCATGTATTGCTGAAGCCTGGCTTGGAGAATTTTGAGCATCACTTTACTAGTGTGAGATGAGTGCAACTGTGTGGTAGTTTGAGCATTCTTTGGCATTGCCTTTCTTTGGGATTGGAATGAAAACTGACCTTTTCTAGTCCTGTGGCCACTGCTGAGTTTTCCAAATTTGCTGGGATATTGAGTGCAGCACTTTCACAGCATCATCTTTTAGGACATGAAATAGCTCAGCTGGAATTCCATTACTTCCACTAACTTTGTTATTAGTGACTAAGGCCCACTTGACTTTGCACCCCAGGATGTCCGGCTCTAGGTAAGTGATCACACCATCATGGTTATCTGGATTATTAAGATCTTTTTGAATAGTTCTCCCATGTATTTTGGCCACCTCTTCTCAATATCTTCTGCTTCTGTTGGGTCCATACCATTTCTGTCCTTTATTGAGCCCATCTTTGCATGAAATGTTCCCTTGGTATCTCTAATTTTCTTGAAGAGATCTCTAGTCTTTCCCATTCTATTGTTTTCCTCTATGTCTTTGCATTGATCACTTAGGAAGGCTTTCTTTTCTCTCCTTGCTATTCTTGGAAATATGCCTTCAGATAGGTATAGCTTTCCTTTTCTCCTTTGCATTTCACTTCTCTTCTTTTCACAGCTATTTGTAAGGCCTCCTCAGACAGCCATTTTGCCTTTTTGCATTTCTTTTTCTTGGGGATGGTCTTGATCCCTGCCTCCTATACAGTGTCATGAGACTCTGTCCATAGTTCTTCAGGCACTTTGTCTATCAGATCTAATCCCTTAAATCTATTTGTCACCTCCACTGTATAATCTTAAGGGATTTGATTTAGGTCATATCTGAATGGTCTAGTGGTTTTCCCTACTTTCTTCAATTTAAGTCTGAATTTTGCAATGAGGAATTCATGATCTGAGCCACAGTCAGCTCCCAGTCTTGTTTTTGCTGACTGTGTAGAGCTTCTCCATCTTTGGCTGCAAAGAATATAATCATTCTGATTTTGGTATTGACTATCTGGTGATGTCCATGTGTAGAGTCATCTGTTGTGTTGCTGGAAGAGGGAATTTGCTATAATCAGTGCATTCAAAATATTATGACTGCTTGTTGTACCCCATGTCCGAGGTAAGGAGTGGTGGCTGGGCTTTGCTGGAGCAGCTGTGAAGAGATACCTCACGTCCAAGGTAAGAGAAACCCAAGTAAGATAGTAGGCATTGAGAGAGGGCATCAGAGGGCAGACAGACTGAAACCACAATCACAGACAGCTAGCCAATCTGATCACATGGACCACAGCCTTGTCTAACTCAATGAAATTAAGCCATGCCATGTGGGGCCACCCAAGATGGACGGGTCATGGTGGAGAGATCTGACAGTCCACTGGAGAAGGGAATGGCAAACCACTTCAGTATTCTTGCCTTGACAACCCCATGAACAGTATGAAAAGGCAAAAAGATAGGACACTGAAAGATGAGCTCCCCAGGTCGGTAGGTGCCCAATATGCTACTGGAGATCAGTTGAGAAATAACTTCAGAAAGAATGAAGGGATGGAGCCAAAGCAAAAACAATACCCAGTTGTGAATGGGACTGGTGACAGAAGCAAGGTTCAATGCTCTGTAAAGAGCAACATGGCATAGGAACCTGGAAGGTTAGATCCATGAATCAAGGCAAATTGGAAGTGGTCAAACAGGGGATGACAGAGTGAACCTTGACACTCTAGGAATCAGCAAACTAAAATGGACTGGAATGGGTGAATTTAACTCAGATGACCATTATATCTACTACTGTGGGCAGGAATCCCTTAGAAGAAATGGAGTAGCCATCATAGACAACAAAAGAGTCCAAAATGCAGTACTTGGATGCAATCTCAAAAACGACAGAATGATCTCTGTTCGTTTCCAAGGCAAACCATTCAGTATCACAGTAATCCAAGTCTATGCTCCGACAAGTAATGCTGAAGAAGCTGAAGTTGAACAGTCCTTTGAAGACCTACAAGACCTTCTAGAACTAACACCCCCAAAATATGTCCTTTTCATTGTAGGGGACTGGAATGCAAAAGTAGGAAGTCAAGAAACACCTAGAGTAACAGGCAGATTTGGCCTTGGAGTACAGAATGAAGCAGGGCAAAGGCTAATAGAGTTCTGCCCAGAGAATGCACTGGTCATAGCAAACACCCTCTTCCAACAACACAAGAGAAGACTTTACACATGGACATCACCAGATGGTTGACACCAAAATCAGATTGATTATATTCTTTGCAGCCAAAGATGGAGAGGCTCTATACAGTCAGCAAAAACAAGACCGGGAGCTGATTGTGGCTCAGATCATGAACTCCTTATTGCCAAATTCAGACTGAAATTGAAGAAAGTGGAGAAAACCACTAGACCATTCAAGTATGACCTAAATCAAATCCCTTATGATTATACAGTGGAGGTGACAAATAGATTTAAGGGATTAGATCTGATAGACAAAATGCCTGATGAACTATGGACAGAGGTTCGTGATATTGTACAGGAGACAGGGATCAAGACCATCCAAAGAAAAACAAATGCAAAAAGGCGAAATGGCTGTCTGGGGAGGCCTTACAAATAGCTGTGAAAAGAAGAGAAGTGAAAGGCAAAGGAGAAAAGGAAAGATATACCCAGTTGAATGCAGAATTCCAAAGAATAGCAAGGAGAGATAAGAAAGCCTTCCTAAGTGATCAATGCAAAGACATAGAGGAAAACAACAGAATGGGAAAGACTAGAGATCTCTTCAAGAAAATTAGAGATACCAAGGGAATATTTCATGCAAAGATGGGCTCGATAAAGGACAGAAATGGTATGGACCTAACAGAAGCAGAAGACACTGAGAAGAGGTGGCAAGAATACACAGAAGAACTGTACAAAAAATATCTTCACGACCCAGATAATCATGATGGTATGATCACTCACCTAGAGCCAGACGTCCTGGAATGTGAAGGCAAGTGGGCCTTAGGAAGCATCACTACGAACAAAGCTAGTGGAGGTGATGGAATTCCAGTTGAGCTATTTCAAATCCTAAAAGATGATGCTGTGAAAGTGCTGCACTCAATATCCCAGCAAATTTGGAAAACTCGGCAGTGGCCACAGGACTGGAAAAGGTCAGTTTTCATTCCAATCCCAAAGAAAGGCAATGCCAAAGAATGCTCAAACTACCGCACAGTTGCACTCATCTCACACTAGTAAAGTGATGCTTAAAATTCTCCAAGCCAGGCTTCAGTAATATGTGAACTGTGAACTTTCAGATGTTCAAGCTGGATTTCAAAAAGGCAGAGGAACCAGAGATCAAATTGCCAACATCTGCTGGATCATGGAAAAAGCAAGAGAGTTCCAGAAAAACATCTATTTCTGCTTTATTGACTATGCCAAAGCCTTTGACTGTGTGGATCACAATAAACTGTGGAACATTCTGAAAGAGATGGGAATACCAGACCACCTGATCTGCCTCTTGAGAAATTTGTATGCAAGTCAGGAAGCAACAGTTAGAACTGGACGTGGAACAACAGACTGGTTCCAAATAGGGAAAGGAGTTCGTCAAAGCTGTATATTGTCACCCTGCTTATTTAACTTATATGCAGAGTACATCATGGGAAATGCTGGGCTGGAAGAAGCACAAACTGGAATCAAGATTGTCAGGAGAAATATCAATAAGCTCAGATATGCAGATGACACCACCCTTATGGCAGAAAGTGAAGAAGAACTAAGGATCCTCTTGATGAAAGTGAAAAAGGAGAGTGAAAAAGTTGGCTTAAAGCTCAACATTCAGAAAACTAAGATCATGGCACCCAGTCCCATCTCTTCATGGCAAATAGATGGGGAAACAGTGGAAACAGTGGCTGACTTTATTTTTCTGGGCTCCAAAATCACTGCAGATGGTGATTGCAGCCATGAAATGAAGAGACACTTACTCCTTGGAAGGAAAGTTATGACCAACCTAGACAGCATATTAGAAAGCAGAGACATTACTTTGCCAACAAAGGTCTGTCTAGTCAAAGCTATGGTTTTTCCAGTGGTCACGTATGGATGTGAGAGTTGGAGTATAAAGAAAGCTGAGTGCAGAAGAACTGATACTTTTGAACTCTGGAGTTCAACAGTTGTGTTAGAGAAGACTCTTGAGAGTCCCTTGGACTGAAAGGAGATCCAACCAGTCCATCCTAAAGGAGATCAATCCTGGGTGTTCATTGGAAGGAATGATGTTGAAGCTGAAACTCCAATACTTTCGCCAGCTGATGCAAAGAACTGACTCATTTGATGCTGGGAAGATTGAGGGTAGGAGGAGAAGGGGACAAAAGAAGATGAGATGGTTGGATGGCATCACCAACTCAATGGACATAGGTCTGGGTGGACTCCGGGAGTTGGTGTTGGACAGGGAGGCCTGGTGTGCTGTGGTTCATGGGGTCACAGAGTTGGACAGGACTGAGTGACTGAATTGTATTTGAATAGTTATAGGAAGGCGAGTCTGATACCAGTTGGGCCATCATACCTGGAAGTTCAGAGGTAATAATTTAAGTACCTGTTTTGCCACCGTATGCCATGTATCGCATTTTCAAATGGTAATGGCATTTCTTTTGCTTTCAAACTTAAGCTCAGAAAGAAAATCTCAAGTTCCCATCTCTAACCATTTGTTTGATTCTAAATTCCATATCAGCAAGAATTAATGCAAGAGATAGAAATCAGCTTAAATATTTTAAGCAGAAATGCATTTGGTGTAAGGATTTCAGTGCTAACAAAATCATTGGAAGGAATTACTGCCAAAGCAGCATAGAATAGATTAACGAGGGGTGCTTCTATTTTTGAGGCTGTCAAGGAAGCTTTTCTAGATTAAAAGAGTCCTACTATCATATCTAATGCTTATTGGAAGATAGAGAGTTGGACAATAGACTCTGAAATGCTACTGCAGAAAATCTTTGAATTTCCATAGCCTTTCTTACCAGCAAAAGCAGCTTGAGAAAAGGAAGATAGATTGGCTCAGCTTGTTTACTCCTTTCAAATCCCACTCAAAAGCATCTAATTGGTGGAATCTCATTTGTTTCCAGAACTTGGTTTCAAGGGAGTCTGTGAAATGTGGATTTTGGCTTTCTAGTCTCCCCTAGAAGGATGTAGGGAAGGAGTTTGAGCCAGTCCAGAATATCCCATACATACTTTTCTCTCTGTTTAGGATTGCCTTTTCATCCTTTGGATTTCCCAGGTGGCACAGTGGTAAAGAATCTACCTACCAGTGCCAGAAATGCAGGAGACTCTGGTTTGATCCCTGGGTCAGGAAGATCCCCTGGAGGAGGAAATGGTCACTTGCTCCAGCATTTTTGCCTGGGAAATCCCATGGACAGAAGAGCCTGGTGGGCTACATGGGGTTGCAGAGAGTCAGACATGACCAAGCAACTGAGCACATACTTCATCCTTTAAGATGGATGCTAAGTACTACCTCCTTCTTCAAGTTCATTTGTTAATCTCCTGTTGTGTAGCTCGTATATCCATTGCAATGTTTTTCAAAATGGTTTTATAATTTCTTTCTCTTTTTCCCTGTAGACAGAAAAAAAAAAAACCCAAACCAAAACAAAACTCAGGAGTGAGGGTCACCTGTAAGTCACTGACTGAGGGTTAGGAACTGGCTTTTTCATTCTTTATTATTATTACTTTATGGCTGCACCTTGCAGCTTCTGAGATCTTATTTCCCCAACCAGGGATCAAACTCTTTCCCTCAGCAATGAAAGTTCTAGACTGCCAGGGAGTTCCCTGGCTTATCCATTCTTAACACTAATGTCTAGTCCAATGGCTGGCATATTATGCTGGGTGCATGCTTACTGACTGATTTAACATGTTCTAATAAAAGAATAATGGCCATTCCACACTTTCAGGTCACATGGCATAGGAAGATAGACCTGTGGGGGCAATGACCTTGATTAGAGGCTAATATCTCTCTCACCTTATATTCATATTCTTTCTATGTGAGCCACTGGTGAAGATTGAAACTCCCCCCACACATCTGGCTCTTCTGGAACCAGGAAAAGAGACAAATGATGCTTTGACTTAATCCTGCAAGATTTAAAGAAAGTAATTCATCACGATGGTTTGTGTCTGCAACTGTAATCTTGGATCCAGTGGGACCAATCTGGGCCCTGGATCCAGGTTTTCAGAAGGGATATAATAAGTCACTTGCCACCTGAATACTTCTGGTCTATGAACTGGAAAAGAGCACACTCCCTGGAGGGTGATACATGCAGACACCAGGCAAATGGCTTCCCTTGCAGTGGCTGGAATGGATGATCTGCCTCTTGTAGGCAAACACTCCTGTCCCCAGAGGAGCCCTTCCCACTCCCTGGTCCCTCATTAGATGCAGCCCATTAGTAGTGCTGACCCAAATTCTGCCTCCTGGAGTTTGGCAATGGGGCTCAAGCTTGTTTCCGGCTTAGCCCAGCTCGTTGGGATTTTGCTGGTCCTGCATGTGATGGGGAAGCTTGTGTTTATGTGTGCACTTTGCAAGTCCAGCATCCTCTATCCATTCTACTTCTGCCTGCCACAGAATCTTAGCACTGAGACTCTGGAGAACCTGGGAGGGTAGGAGGGTTGGGTGGGGTGCTAGAGAATAGACTCCTGCCCAGCTGCTTTTCTGATGTCATCCATCGGCAGTCACATCATCACTCAGCCAGGACAGCACAGCTGCCTAACCTGCCTGCAGTTGATCTGACATATAAGAGCAGTTATTTGTCACTAAGTCTTTTTCGGTTGCTCTTTTTGCAGCATCATTGTGGTAACAGGTAACTGCTGCTCCAACAATCCTCCCATTAATAATGCTCATTTACTGGGACTTCCCTGGTGGCCCAGAAGTTAAGACTTCGCCTTCCAATGCACGGGGTACTGGTTCCCTAGTTGGGAAGCTAAGATCCCACATGCCCCATGGCCAAAAAACCAGAACATGAAACAGAAGCAATATTGTAACAGATTCAATAAAGACTTTAAAAATGGTTCCCATCAAAAAAAACCTTAAAAAAAGAAATTAACACCACGTTGTAAATCAACTATACTTCAATAAGAAAAAATAATATTGATTGAGCAAATTTTTATTGAGCATTTCCTTCATGCTGGGTACTTCCCAGGTCCTCCGGTCAGTGATGGGGGCCCTGGGTTATGAAAAGCTGTGCTCATATACTTAGATGTTACTACTTCCCACTCTAAAGGATGTGTTAGGATTCAGGTTTATTTATAATCATGCTTTTGTTTTTGTGTGTTACGGTGTAAAGGAGAGGGGATTTGGTGCAAATCTGTCCCTGAAAGAATGCTCAGTTCTGGGGTCCAAGTCTAAATGAAATCCCTGGACCCAGACTATTTAGGCTCTGAATCAGGCTACTGCCCACCATACCGTCCCCATCCCAGCTCAGGAGGTGTGGATTGGGTGAGCTATGTTTGTTTCTAACAGCAACTGAAACCATGTGAGCAAATATATGAAGAAATATGGTTAAATTCCAAATATGCAGTACAGAGATGTTCTGTAGGAGTTTAGGAAAAGGAATGATTAATAGGCAATAATTCTTAGGAAAAGTCTTCATGAAAAAGATAGGGCTTAACTTCATTGGTAATCTTGACGATCTTCATTATATTTACATTTTATAGTGATTTATAGATTACATTGGATGGCATCACAGACTCAATGACTCATCACAGACTTGAGTTTGAGCAAACTCTGGACAGGGAAGCCTGGTGTGCTGCAGTCCATGGGGTTGCGGAGAGTAGGACATGACTTAGCAACTGAACAACAATAATAGCTTACTTTATCTTAAGGTTATTAATACTGCTACTGCTTCTGTAATTGCTTGGATTTCTACCATGTACTAGGCATCATAAACAATTTGTATACAAATTTTTCTAATTTGATACTCACAAAAACTCTTGCAATCATAGGCAAGTAATCTTTGTATTTCCAATTATGGATGATGACACTAAAGCTGAGAAAGGTTAAGTGACTTACCCAAGGTCATACAGAGAACAAGAGCAGAATCAAGATCCAGTCCAAGTCTGCCTATTTCCACACCATGGCACTGGGCTGCTTCTAGAAGTATTTTCTTGGTCCTTGATATCATATCAAGGACCTGTGAGAAAGACAATTGATATATAATTTTTCATCCTCATTTTATAAGTCAAAAAGCCAGGTTTCAGGAAAGCTACAAGTTTTCCCCAAGGCCAATTAACTAGTTGGTAGCACGGACCATTCAATCTGATTTTCTGAATATACTTCATTTTGGTTCAGTTTTTAAGATTGAAGGGGCTAGAATATGAACTCAGTAATTCCTTTCAGCCCCTTTGGGTGATACAGGGGGAGGAGGAGAGACTCCCGAAGGGAAGCCGTTGTTTGATCGTGATTTCATCGCTTGAATCTGAGTGTGGAGATGGCTGGCCCAATATTTTCAATCATCTGTATCAAAACAAAGCTGAGCAGCCCTTTCTTGCTGCCGTGGGTGAGTGAAGCAAATGGCAGGAAGAACAGTTTTGTGCTCTGGGGCTTCGACTTTGGAGAGAACGCATCCGGGCTCTGCCCTGCTGCTGCGGGGCATTCAGAAGCTCAAGGCTGGGCTCTGGGCTTCTTTCCCACGCTCCTCATGTGGCCTGCTCCCTCCAGTCTGTTCCTCCGTCAGGTGCAATCGGCACCTTCCAACATCTTGATCTCTTCCGCTGCCTGAGATGTGAACCAGGACACGCACCTCCACACATGGTGCAATTAAATCTGGATAGACCCTTAACACGTGACTGGACAGCTGAGATTGGAAAAGCTGACTTTTCTCTTAAAGGACAGAACCTGAGTTTCCCTTTCTTGTCTAAAAAGATATTTTTTCTTGGATTCTAAAAGTAAAAGGAATTTTGTAGGTTATGTACTCCAGGATCCTTACAGTGGTTACTTCTTTCATTTATGTTGTTTTTAATTTACTTATTCAGCAAATATGTATATACATATACACACACACATAATATTTATAATATGTAAGTATAGATAGATAGAGAAAGAGTCACTGTCACCTGGCAGATACAATGCCAGGCACAGGGCTGGCATGATGGACAAAATAGGTGAGGCTTAATTTATACCCGTAGCCTCAGTGGTAAAGAATCTGCCTGGGATGCAGGAGATGCAGGGAACACGGGTTCAGCCCTTGTGTTGGGAAGATCGCCTGGGGAAGGAAAAGGCAACCCTCTCCAGTATTCTTGTGTAGAAAATTCCATGGACAGAGGGGCCTGGCGGGCTACAGTCCATGGGGTCGCAAAGAGTCTAAATACAACTGAGCACAAACACATGTGGTCAATTTAGTGAGAGAAATACGTGTTAAATGAATTAGCAAATAATTTCTTATTTTAGTATAATAAATCTATAAAAAGAAAAATATAAACACCTAACAGGGCTGTGAGACTGAAGCCGGAAGACCTCCCCTGAACACGTGAGTGTTCTCCAAGTTGAGATGTGAAGGCCGGGTAGGAGGCTGGAGGACAAGGGAGCTGGGGGAGGGAGGAGACAACTCAGCTGAAGGGATCCAGGTGTGTGAAGGGTATAAGGTGGAGAGAGGTGGAGTTTTCCACATTAAAGAGACGTGAGCGGACCAGTGGGGCCAGAGTGTGGTGAGGAGGGGACAGGGGGAAAGGCGGAAGGTCAGACTGGACCCTGGGTGCCTGGACATCCATCTCCTGCCTCTGCCCTAAGTAGCTGGGTTCCTGTCTGGTCCCTCTCCGAGCACTGCAGAAGCAAACATGTTGAATGATATCTGGAGAACAGATCATGAGAACAAACGCTCACCCTCATCATTAAAAAGCAAAGTGAAAGTGAAGTCGCTCAGTCGTGTCTGACTCTTTGCAACCCTATGGACCATAATCTACCAGGCTCCTATGTCCATGGGGTTTTCCAGGCAAGAGTTCTGGAGTGGGTTGCCATTTCCTTCTCCAGGGGATCTTCCCCACCCAGGGATAGAACCCGGGTCTCCTGAACTGCAGGCAGACTCTACCGTCTGAGCTATCAGGGGAGCCCACAGCTAGAGAAGAGCCTATCAAAGCAAAGCATAGACCTAGCATAGCCATAAATAAATAAATAAACTATTAAAAAAAATCTCCCACATTGCAGGCAGACGCTTTACCGTCTGAGCCACCAGGGAAGCTCATTAAAGAGCAAAATCCCCCTCAAATAAAATCTCCCAGTTCCTGCAGCTGCTTTTCTTGGCTCCTGGGGGCTCTGGCTGGTGCTCAGGAGAGAAGTCGCTGCATCTGGGCCGGCCCCCCCAACTCCTTGCCCGACCCCACCCAGCCCCCGACCTGGGCGATGCACGTGGACAGCTGGAGGCCTGTGCTTTCATCCCATTCTGCTCCATTTCACCCTGAAATGCATTCCCTCCGCCCCTGAAGTGCTGCGATCCTGCTCGGGCTGTTGAGAGATGCTCAGAGAGGGAGTGGAAGGAGGTGGAAGAGCCCACAGTACGTGGGATTCCCACGGAATTTTCTCCCCGTTTTGAGATCTTGCATTTTCCCCACTTTTCCAGGGATGGCATGCTGTAGGTGTTAAGAGTACAGGTCGTGGACACTGGATGCGGGGTACAAGTCCTGACTTTGACGTGTGATTGCTGTGTAACCTTGCAGGGCGCTCACCCTCTCTGAGCCTGATTTTCTGATCTGTAATATGGGGGACACTGCTTTTATCATCTGGTTGTCATCAAGGTTAAAATATTGAATTTATACAAAGTCTGTAGAACAGAGGCTGACACGTGGGAAGCACATTATTTTTTAACAATGTATTATAGAATCTTATAGGGATTTTCTGTACAGGAACCACATGGTTAACTCTGCACATGAGAAAGATTCCTGCTGGAAAGGAGACAGAGAAGATGCTGAGCGGGGCTTGAAATCCAGAGGATGGGCTCTACGCCCCGGGCTCCGTGTCCTGGGCCGGGTGGAGGCCACGCTCGTTTTCAGTGGGAAGTCAGGGTTAATTTAGCTAAAAATAAATGGGCTGGACTTGAATTTCTTCATTCTTCAAGTCCATTTGGCAGGACCCTTGAGAGCTGGACCCGAGCACTTCCGGGAGCCCGAGACCAGTGCTTGACAGAGAAAGAGGCAGAAACGGGCTTATCTCGGGGCTGGACCGCTTCCTGTGCGCTGACGTGACTCCTCCCCTCACACTGATGCTCAGCCAGGGTCGGGAGGATTAGAGACGATACGTTCGGCCCATCATCAGCGCACCCCGTGTCCAGAAATGCAAGGGTGGGGCTGTTCCCAATCAACCCTGAGGACCCCTTTATCTTCCTCACAATGGCTATTTCAAAACCTCCTCAAGGGTCTTCTGGTGTTAAGACCCCATCTCCCACCTGTGCTTTAAGAAATGTCTGCGTCCACTTCAAAGGCATCCGTAGGAGGCATGAACAAGTCTTTTCCTGGAGCCTGAGCAATGAAGTTAAGGAGGGCCTGCCGGATCCCGGGTGACGGACACACCCTTGTGTTTTTCTTTTTTAAATAAATCTATTTCTATTTGTGATGTGTGGTTTCCTCTGAAGAATGAGATCAAGGACTGAGACCCTTTTTGCATCAGTCCAGGAGCAGTCTCAGAGAAGGCAATGGCACCCCACTCCAGTACTCTTGCCTGGAAAATCCCATGGACGGAGGAGCCTGGTAGGCTGCAGTCCATGGGGTTGCTAAGGGTCGGACACGACTGAGCGACTTCACTTTCATTTTCACTTTTCACTTTCATGCATGGGAGAAGGAAATGCCAACCCACTCCAGTGTCCTTGCCTGGAGAATCCCAGGGACGGCGGAGCCTGGTGGGCTGCCATCTATGGGGTCGCACAGTGTCGGACACGACTGAAGCGACTTAGCAGCAGCAGCAGCAGCAGCAGGAGCAATCTACTAGAGGCCACAACCTCCAGTTCTAAAAATTTGTCTGTGCTGTGCTTAGTCACACAGGTGTGTCTGACTTTTTTCGACGCCGTGGACTATACCCCACCAGGCTCCTCTCTCCATGGGGGTTCTCTAGGCAAGAATACTGGAGTGGTTACCATGCCCTCCAGGGGATCTTCCCAACCCAGGGGTTGAACCCAGGTCTCCCACATTGCAGGTGGATTCTTTACCATCTGAGCCACCAGGGAAGCCCCCCAAATTGGCACTTGACCCCAAAACAGTCAGTCAGTTCATTATAACCTCCTGGAAACCCCACCTTGTTCGAGGTGACTGGTGATATGATGGGCCATTCCAGGGAAAGTCTGCCTTGTTTCTAAATCCACTAGGACTAAGAAGCTATTTCTTTCTCTAGTGCTAATGTAGCAGGGAAGATACTGGACTGAAGCTACCAGAGGTGACTCTGAAGGAAAATTTTGCCTAGGAATAAAGTCAATATGGAGGAAACAGAGGTGAGAAATGGAGACAGGTGTATTGGAGAAGACTCTTGAGAGTCCCTTGGACTGCAAGGAGATCCAACCAATCCATCCTAAAGGAAATCAATCCTGAATATTCATTGGAAGAACTGATGTTGAAGCTGAAACTCCAGTACTTTGGCCATTTGATGCAAAGAGCTAACTCACTGGAAAAGACCCTGATGCTGGGAAAGATTGAAGGCAGGAGGAGAAGGGGACGACAGAGGATGAGATGGTTGGATGGCATCACAGGCTCAATGGACATGAGTCTGAGTAAACTCTGGGAGTTGGTGATGGACAGGGAGGCCTGGCGTGCTGCAGTCCATGGGGTCGCAAAGAGTTGGACATGACTGAGAGACTGAACTAAACTGAACTGAGTGCAGACTGAGCAAGATCCTTGATGGCTGCCCATGCATTTGGCCCTAGGGCTACCATGTTGTATTAACCATATCTGCAACTCTCCGTGGGTCAGGCTCTATTTGGCTGTCACTCCAGCCTTATGATGCTTGCACTCACCTGGCATGTGAGGGTCACACACAGCACCTGGACTCTGTTGTTCTAAATCCCACATCCCCATTGCTATCACTGAGCCCAGTTCCGTAATGGCATCTCCCATTCAGCCCTGCCTCACCAAGCTTCTCAGTGACGATGGTGTCTATTCACTAGCACGTTTCTTGGGGAAATAGCTGATCCTCTGGCTCTTCCCATGGAAGGGAGTTCTCCAGGGGGATTTACAGCTTTCCATAGCCTATCTGCTTGAGCACGTCTGCTTTTTTTTAGCTGTTTAATCCCTTCTTCCACTGTCTCCCAAAGAAATCTAGTGCATCTGTCTCATGTATTGGGAGACATCTTTTCTTTTCACGTTTCCAGGAGTCATCAGCAGCATCTTTTAGGGCCTGGCCTCATGTCACTCCTATGTCACAAGAGAGCTTCAGAATCAATACACTCACTTGTATCCAGCTTTAGGTTCTGACTCCTTGGAGCATAAAGAAGGCTGAGCACTGAAGAACTGATGCTTTTGAAATGTGGTATTGGAGAAGATGCTTGAGAATCCCTTGGACTACAAGCAGATCAAACCAGTCAATCCTAAAGGAAATCAACCCTGAATATTCATTGGAAGGACTGATGCTGAAGCTCCAATACTTTGGCCATCTGATGTGAAGAGTTGACTTGTTGGAAAAGACCCTGATGCTGGGAAAGATTAAAGGCAAAAGGAGAAGGGGGCAGCAGAGGATGGGATGGTTAGGTAGCATCACCAACTCAATGAACATGAATTTGAGCAAACTCCAGGAGGTAGAGGGCAGAGGAGCCTGGCGGGCTGCAGTCCACAGGGTGTCAAAGAGTTTGGGACACGACTTAGTGACTGAACAATGAACCATATCCAGCACCCTCAGAATGCAGGCCCACGTAGACTCCCCTGGCTCTCGCTGGAAAAGAGCATACTGACAAGGTTAGGTTGCTCCTGGAGTCTAGTTCTTTTTGGTCCCTTATCGGGTGAGTTTTGTAGTGATTTTGCCTTAACTTAAATATATCGACCTACTGGCCCGGAGGGAAGATGGGGCCAGATCCTGAAGGGGCTGACTGCTTCCCCGGAGGCAGGAGGACCTCGCATTGCCCTAGCTCTAAACAGGGAGTGAGGGGAAGCTGGGGCTTCCCACGTGGCGCTAGTGGTAAAGAAACTGCGTGCCAGTGCAGGAGACATAAGAAACCCCAGGTTCGATCCCTAGGTTGGGAAGATCCCCTGGAGGAGGGCATGGCAGCCCACTCCAGTATTCTTGCCTGGAGAATCCCCATGGACAGAGAAGCCTGGTGGGCTACAGTCCATGGGGTCGCGGAGTCAGACACGACTGAAGCGACTGAGCACACGTACACGCCTCCAGATATTGTCCTTCTGTGCATCGGCGGCTCACTGCTTGGCAGTCAAGCCTCCTGTCCTCGGTCCCTGTCACAGCAGACCTTGCTTGGTTGCAAGCACAACCATATTTAGAACTTGACCACTCTCTGTACTTGACCCTGGGCCGTGGCGCTCAGCTCTCTCTGTGCTTTTACTCCGGGAGAGGAGTGCCTGTTTATATGCTACTGAGGAAGCCTTCTGGCTTTCACGTTACCTTTTAATTGGTGTTTAATTACTCTCAGCTGTTCATTATTTTTTTTCCCCAGTGCATCCATCAGAATGTAGTAACAGCACTCGATTCTCCTGTCCTTACAGTCACTGTTACCCTCATATTTCTCAAATGTCTGATACATCACACTAATTAATGTAAATTCTTCCTTCAGAATCCTGTCCCAGTTCAAAATTACTGAAAGTTGTATAATTGCATTGCTGCCATGCCAGAGGCTATGTGTCACCTCCCACCAGTGATGGAGCCTCATTGCCAACTGGGCAGAGGGTGTCTAGCTCCAAATTCCCATATTAGTATCTGCTTTCTTAGACTACTGCAAGCACCAAATATTACAAGTTGGGTTTCCTGGGACCTAGACACTGAGTTGGAGGTTAGCATGCAGGAGTTTTTCTGGGGAATACTCTTGGGACCAACAGCTATGGAAGGGAAAGGGATGAAAGGAATGGTCAGTGGGAGAATTTGAGCTGTGAATTGGTCCCTGTGGAGCTTGGCCAACCCCATGGAGAGCTCAGAGGCCTAAATGGCTTTTTAAATTGTCCTGAATCAAGGCAAGCGCCTTGGCCTTTGTACCCTGAGTGTGGACTGTTCAGTGATGTCGCTCACCTGGGAAAATCAGGCCAGATGTTGGGTGGAGGTCACTCTTCTTTAGCCGAAACAATCCTGATGTGGGTATTTAAAGCTACATTTAAGATAATTAAAGTTAAATTAGAAATTCCATTCCTCAGTTGCACTTGCCACATTTCAAGTGCTCAACAGTCAGATGTATCTTGTGGTTTCCATGTTGAACCCCACAGAGAGAGGACATTTGCACTGTATGGACAGTTCTGTTGGACAAGCCTGGTTATCAAAAATATGTTTGAGGGGGCTTTACTGGTGGCTCAGGGGTAAAGAATGCGCTTCCCAATGCAGGAGACACAGGTTTGAGCCCTGGGTTTGGAAGATCCCACATGCCATGGAGCAACTAAGCCCATGTGCCACAGTGATTGAGCCTGTGCTCTAGAGCCTGGGAGCCCCAACTATTGAAGTCTGCATGCCAAAGAGCCTATCCTCTGCAGCTACAGAAGCCACCACGATGAGAAGCCCATGCACGGCAACCAGAGAGTAGCCCTGGCTCACCACAACTAGAGAAAAGTCCGTGCAGCCAAGAGACCCAGCACAGCCGAAGATAAAAGGTAAATGTATAAATAAATAAATTTATAAAAAAGATTTGAGTATTTGTGAAAAGTGTTCTGTTTCACATGTTTGCCATCTCTCATGGATTCATCCTTTAGGAATTCCCACTGAAAACCTGTGTTGTTTAACCAAGGAAATGTCTCTCCTCAATCCTGATCTCCAGGTTTTGTTCCTCCAGCTCACAAGCCTCTTGGAGGCTCTAGGTTCAAAGCAGAGGGGAAAAAAGTGGCATGAAATAATTTTAGCTTACATTGCTGTGCTTTCCTTTTCTTTGGATGCTTGGTCCTGATGCTCTCAAGGACCGAGTAATTTTCCAATATTTTAAATAGGTTTTTTTTTTGGAAAAATTTATTCTGATTGTGCTTTATTCTTGGCAGGAGTGTTGATCTGTAAAGAACTAGCTTGTTGTTGCCTGAATTTGCTAGCTCTTGCCTGCTTTTTGAATGTGTGTCCCGTTTGGCTACCATGACACCCTTCACCTCTTTTCTCCCACCTTGCTCGGTTCCATCTCTGTCTCCTTTGTTGGCTTCCATTACTTGCAGTTCTTGGCCCTCTCTTTTTTTTTAATTGGAGTATAATTGCTTTACAATGTTGTTTTAGTTTCTTCTGTCTAAAAACATAAACCAGCTACCAGTTCAGTTCAGTTCAGTCACTCAGTCGTGTCCAACTCTTTGCGACCCCATGAATCGCAGCACGCCAGGCCTCCCTGTCCATCACCAACTTCCGAAGTTCACTCAGACTCACGTCCATCGAGTCAGTGATGCCATCCAGCCATCTCATCCTCTGTCGTTCCCTTCTCCTCCTGCCCCTAATCCCTCCCAGCATCAGAGTCTTTTCCAATAAGTCAACTCTTCGCATGAGGTGGCCAAAGTACTAGAGTTTCAGCTTTAGCATTATTCCTTCCAAAGAAATCCCAGGACTGATCTCCTTCAGAATGGACTGGTTGGATCTCCTTGCAGTCCAAGGGTCTCTCAAGAGTCTTCTCCAACACCAAAGTTCAAAAGCATCAATTCTTCGGTGCTCAGTTTTCTTCACAGTCCAACTCTCACATCCATACATGACTACTGGAAAAACCATAGCCTTATGTATGCATATATCCTCTCCCTCTTGGGCCTCTCTCCTGCCACAACCCCATCCTTTACGTCATCACAGAACACCAAGCTGAGCTCCCTGCGCTTTACAGCAGCTTCCCATGAGCCATTTCTTTTACATATGGTTGTATATATACATCAGTGCTAGGCATATATATGTCTATTGTCCCACCCTCTCCTTCCCACCCTGTGTTCACTTTTTATCCTTTAAATTCTCTCAAGTTAAAAATCACGTAATCCCAGGAGTTTACCACCTGTCTTACGAAAGGCCCCCCAGCGCCTGTATTTTGACCACACCAAGTCAGGTCCTGCTGTGTGTTCCCATGGCATCCCATAATCTCCCCATGACAACATTCACCATGTATTAGTTACGAATAAGCAGTAAGAGACTTGGCACTACAGCACAGAATTTCGGATTAGAGCTGTTTAAAGTAGGTCAGGATTTAACTAGGGACTCAGTCATGACTGGTGCTACTGAGATTCAAGAAACTCTTGACAGGAGGGTTGGAACTTCGTGGGGCTGACCCTCTGAGAGTTCTGGATTATTTATAAAACACATTCGAGCAATGACTGAAGTGGTTCTGCAGTGAAGTGCAATGTCTTCAGCAAGGAAACGTTATTACTTGTAATCCCACATGCACCAGCTGTGAGAGGCTATTTATACTCTCAGTTTTCTGCCTGCCTCTGTACTACTTATGGCCTGGTTGATTTCCTTACTCCTGGGGATCTCATGAGGACAAGCTTAGAAATATTGCCTTGGCAGAATGTGACTCAAGTGCTTTGTGAAAGTTTAAGGTTGGGCTCAGTTAATAATTGTCTGTATAGTCAAAGCTATGATCTTTCCAGTAGTCATGTGCAGATGTGAGAGTTGGACCATAAAGAAGGCTGAGCATCAGAGAGTTGATGCTTTCAAATGGTGGTCCTGGAGAAGATTCTTGAGAGTCCCTTGACAGCAAGAAGATCAAATCAGTCAATCCTAAAGGAAATCAACGCTGAATATTCATTGGAAGGACTGATGCTGAAGCTCTAATACTTTGGCCACTTGATGTGAAGAGCTGATTCATTGGGAAAAAAACCTGATGCTGGGAAAGATATAGGGAAGGAGGAGAAGGGTGAGACAGAGGATGAGATGGTTGGATGGCATGTAGCATCATCAGCTCAATGGACATGAGTTTGAGCAAACTCTAGGAGGTAGTCAAGGACAGGGGAGACTGGCATTCTGCAGTCCTGGAAGTCTGGCATGCTGGGGTCACAAAGAGTTGGACATGACTTATTGACTGAACAACAAGAACAGTAATTGTCTGAAAGGCATTGTGGAGTTCTGGAAAGAGAAGTGGATTAAGAGGCAAGAGGTCTTGGCTGTGTCACTGAAAGCCCAGTTGAGCTTGTTCTTGTTTTCCATGTTTGTATCATTAACTGACTTCTCAACTCCTTATCCAGCAGACTAAGCCAGTGTAAGGTAGAGAGGAAAGGTATGGCCTTTGCAAAATCCAGCATCTTATTCACTAGTGAAAGTGTGGAGGCCTGCTTTCTTGGTGGGAGAGTCTGAAAAGTCACAGTGCAGAGGAAGGGGTAGATGGACGGAGACTTAGACCTTTTTTTACAGTCCATCAAGGAGGGCAGGGGATGTATGGTCAGGTGAGAAGGTTACATTTGAGTGTATGTAAGGAGTGATGGAGGAGCTACACCTGCAAAGCTGAGGCAGTATCATGCATAACATCTCTGATAAATAAGAGAAGATAGAGGTGGGTGGGTGGGTGGGGTAGGAATAGAGGGAGTGGAGAGGGTAGAAGTAAGTGAAGAGGTCACAGAAGTGGGACTTTCTAAGAGAAGACCTTGTAGGACACAGAAGAGATCTGGGTTGAGATGAGCAGCCATGGACGGCTTTGCACAGAAGTGTAAGGTGATTGGGGGCTTCCCTGGTGGCTCAGTGGTAAAGAATCTGCCTGCCAATGCAGGAGACATGGGTTTGACCCCTAGGTCGGGAAGATCCCCTGGAGGAAGGCATGGCAACCCACTCTAGTATTCTTGCCTGGAGAATTCCATGGACAGAGAAGCCTGGTGGGTTATAGTCCACGGGGTTGCAAAGAGTTGGACACGACTAAAGCGACTGAGCATGCAGGCATGCATAAGATGACTGGAAGAGAAAAGTGAAAATGTTAGTTGGAAGTCTGCTAGTCTTCTGTGTCCATGGAATTCTCCAGGCAAGAATACAGGAGTGAATTGCTGTTTCCTCCTCCAGGAAAGATAATTGGACTTCCTTTTAATTCACTCTGTCCACTGAATTAACAGCAAATTTTAAGGCAGCCAGGGTAAAGCAGGGAGATGTGTGTTAAAAGACTGTTGAGATTGCCCAAGATGGTAGCTGGCTCTTGACATGGTGGTAATATTGACAAGTGGTGGGTCTCTGGATATACGTTGAAAAGATAGCAGCATCTGCCAACAGTGGATGTGGGGACAAAAAAACGTTCAGGAGAGGCCAAAGCCTTTTTGTCTGGAACAAGTGGAGGAAGCAGGGAGTCTTAACTGCTGGGCTGCCAGGGAAGTGCCCGGAAGGAGGTTTAGAGTGCCCTTTTGGGTTGGCCGTTTCTTAAGTAACTTAAGTATACCTTCCAGGTACATTTTGCGATGGCCTTCTCTGGCCCCATAAGCACCTTTATCTAGTTCAATTGACTATAAGTAATAAGGATTTATTTCTGGACTCTGAATGGTCTGTCCTTGATCTATCCTTATGCCAGTACCATGCCGTCTTTATAACTAGCTTTATAGCAAGTTTCCAGAATGGGAAGGGAAAGTTCTCCAACTTTGGTCTTTGTCAAAATTTCTTTGGTTGTTCTGGTGTTTTTTTGTTGTTGTTGTTGCTTTCTTCTGGTGTTTTGTTGTTGTTGTTTTGACTCCTGATTGGTCAGGATCATCCTGGAAGTCCAGCAGCAGTATCCACACTACAGTGACCATGGTTCTGAATGCCAACCAATCTCTAAATACTCCTCTTTGGGAAAGCCTCTGTGACTCTTTGCGACCCTGTGTACTATAAAATCCATGGAATTCTCCAGGCCAGAATACTGGAGTGGATAGCCTATCCCTTCTCCAGGGGATCTTCCCAACCCCTGGAGAAGATCCCAGAGGTTCTTCTCTGGGATCCCCTGATCTTGGAGAGAAGACGTGGGGTGAAGACTTGGGCATTGTCTCCTGCATTGCAGGTGTATTCTTTACCAGCTGAGCTACAAGGGAAGCTCAAGAATACTGGAATGGGTAGCCTATCCCTTCTCCAGGGGATCTTCCCAACCCAGGGATCGAACCCAGGTCTCCCACATTGCAGGTGGATTCTTTACCAGCTGAGCCACAGGGGAAGCCCAAGAATACTGGAGTAGGTAGCCTATCCCTTCTCCAGCGGATCTTCCCAACCCAGGAATCGAACCAGGATCAGGATCCTGCATTGCAGGCAGATTCTTTACCAACTGAGCTATCAGGGAAGCCCTCTGATCTCTAATGCCTTCAAAAATAATGCTCTTTGCTTTGTTCAGAGAGTCTGTGATTTGCAAGTATAGCTTTCTTCTGCCTAGAAAGGAATAAACCCAGCATCTTTGTCCCAGCTACTGTGAGTGACAGTCTCTTCCTTCACAACTGGAGGCACTCTGATGGTGGTGGTTTTGATCTTGGGTGGCCTCAGCCTGAAATAGCTTGAAATGGAGCTTGGGTTTCCAGGCAGAGATTGAGCCTGGGTCCTGGTGGTGAGAGCACCAGATCCTAGCCACTAGACCAGTGGTTAGAGACAAGGACTTTGGCTCCTCAGCTTTGCAGAAAAGAATTTCCACAAAGATGAAAAGTAGCGAAGCAAGTCAAGTATTTATTGGGAGGAAAAAGAGTACAGTCTGTGTTAATAGACACACACTCAAAGAGAGACACAGACAAGACACGCACAGACTCAAAGAGAGAGTTTTGTTGAGTCTCACTCCCATGGCAGTTTGAATTACTTTTATGGGGCATCTCTTCCAGGTTTCCTTTGGCCAGTCATTTTTACCTGCCTGGTTCACAATCCGTATTTGGTGTACATCAGGATCCTTCCCAGGTGGTGCAAATGGTAAAGAACCTGCCTGCCAATGCAGGAGACCTGAGAGACATGGGTTCGATCCCTGGGTCAGAAGATCCCCTGGAGGAGAGCATGGCAACCCACTCCAGTATTCTTGCCTGGAGAATCCCATGGACAGAGGAGCCTGGTGGGCTACAGAACACAGGGTCATGAAGGGTCAGATACACCTGATGCACACCCATCTCTTTCCAAGATGGATTCTACCAAGAAGACCTGTGAGTACAGCATCCCTTGACATCACTTCCCTTTTGACCTCCAAGGAGGCTTTCTACGCATGTGTGGTTGGGGAGATCTCCTGACTTTTGCGTGTGTGCTAAGTCACTTCAGTTGTGTCCGACTCTTGACCACCTGTGAACTGTAGCCCTCCAGGCTCCTCTGTCCATGGGATTCCCCAGGCAAGAATACTGGAGTGAGTTGCCATTTCCTGCTCCATGGGGTCTCCTGACTTGGAGGATGAGAAATATGTGGTCTGCACAGGGCCCAGCCTCCTCCTTTTAGTTGTCCTGCTATTCTTGTCTTGGAGTTTCAGTCCTCAGGGAGTGAATCCCATATCACTTTCCCCTGTGGGGGGTCCATGTACCTCCTGCCTCAGTTTGAACCTTCCTTTAATTGATGTACTCCTTGAGTCACTTTTGTTCCAACCTAATTATCCTCCACCTTCTCTGGGGAAGTGAGTCATGTCAACAGTGATCTGAGCTCGAAAGGGTTTTATTGAGGTTTCCTTGCTGAATTTACTATGCAATCCTTGGATCTGTGAGATCCAAGAAATAAAAATTCTTGTTTAGGAGGTAAAGCTTTTTTTTCGTATTCTTCCACTATTGCTTTTATTTTTCCCTTGCTTTATATATGTTCACTTTTCATTTTTCTATTTATACATCATCTTGGCCTGTGTGTTTTTGCATTGTCCTTAATTGTCTGGTATATGCTGAATGGTACAAGGACGTGCTTCATAAGTTACAGATGAAGGCATAAGCTCATTAATCCTGTGGTCCATTCTAGCCCTGCTGATTAATGGTTATGAAGCTGAATCCAGTCTTTGTACCCTGACACCAAATTAAATCTTTGAGACAGAGTTTTGGGTGAAATAGAAAAGAATAGCTTTATTCCTTTGCCAGGCAAAGGTGGCCACAGCAGGCAAATGCCTTCAGAACTGTGTGTCCCAACCTGGGGGGTTTGTGAGGAGTTTTATAGTCCAAGGGGGCAAGGTTGCTGATAAGGGTTGGGTGTGTGCAGGGCCCACTTTCCTTCAATTCAGAGGTCCTCTGTTATCAGGTGATGATGAACAAACTGTGACCTTTTCTGCAAGGAGCATTGCTTCTTATCAAGCAGTTACCATTTCCCGTTTGGTGGGGCTTTTAGTTCTGCATACGCGTGCTCAGTCGTGTCTGACTCTCTGTGACCCCACAGACTGTAGCCTGCCAGGCTCTTTTTGTCCATGAGATTTTTCAGGCAAGAATACTGGAGTGGGTTGCCATTTCCTCCTCCAGTGAATCTTCCCGATCCAGGGATCGAACTCCCATCTCCTGCACTGCAAGTGGGTTCTTTACCAGGAGCGCCACCTGGTATGCAGACACCAATACACATGATACACATGTGCATATATGACATCTTCATAATTAAGTAAATGAGATTTGGGGGATATCATTATAAAAATTAGACAGGTGAACGAGATCAGGGATTGAATTGGCATCCCGTTCATCTCCTGCATTGCAGGCAGATTCTTTACCCGTTGAGCCATTGGGATGAAATGAATCTTGCTGCATCTTTTTAGACCTAGACTGATTTGTTGCTGAGGAAGTAGAGAGCATCTGGGGGTTGTCTAGAAAACTTGCTGAAAACATGTCACAGGGTGCTCTTTCTGTGAAGATGTCCATCCCCTTATCACTTTGCAGGTGGTTGCAGGGGCCCTGGCTGCTGGAAAGGGGTCATTCTGCCCTGAAAGCTTCCCTCTGAATGATGTGTCACAAGCCATCTCTCCCCGCTGAGCCCTGACTTCACGGCTTCAAAATGCAGCCCCCCACCGTGCCCTGCCCTTGAATATACTCTCCTGACTCTTGTTATGGAGAATGGGAGTCATCTGCTAGCATCAGAAAAGAGAATTCAGTCAGTGGACCTTTATAATAAATGCCTAGGTTACTTCTGCTGAGCTCTATTAGAGGCTGCATCCATCCTGCTGTGCTGGGAGCACTTGGTGGGGCCAGACCGTGAATGTCTCTCTGGCCTAATGCCTCTCCAGGATGCGTGTGTGCGTGTGCCTACCTGCCACCTCACTATTATATGAAGACGTCCCCTTAGACAAGGTAGTAGAATCAGCAGGTGACATTTAGGGATGGGGCCTCTGTTCCTAGGGCAGAATTCAAATAGTTAGTGGGAAGTTGCTGTATAGCACAGGGAGCTCAGCTTGGTGCTCCGTGTTGACCTAGAGGGTCACAGGGATGGGCGGAGGGTGGGAGGTTCAAGAAGGAGGGGATATGTGTATACACACAGCAGACTCATGCCGTTGTACAGCAGAAACTAACACACCATTGTGAAGTCATTATACTTCGGTAAAAAGTAAACTGTTGTGTACATCGTCTTGAAAAGTAAAGTTCTTTTTATCAAGTCTTAGGAAAGCAATATAATAGAGTGGTGAAGAGCAAGGATGGTGAAGTCAGACTGGGTGTGAATTCTAGTTTCATCCTTTACTGGCTGAATGATTTGGGGTAACTACTTAATCTCTCTAAGTCTCAAAGCCCGCTTTTGTGAAATGGGAATGACGGTAGTGTCGACTTACAATGATGTGAGAGCCTCGTAAGCTGGTGAAGTCCTTGCTTAACACAGTGCCCAGCACATCCAAAGCACTCAGTAAGCGTTGGTTCTTCCTGTTATTGTTGATGATGAGCCCTCTCACACTCTGCCCTGCAGGATAGATGGACAGCACAACTCCAGGGGACGCCATCGCATTGAACCCAAAGTTGTCAATAAGGATAGTGCTGTGGAGTTGTGCAAGAGGCCACTGGTTCCTGCTCACCGCCAGCCCAGCTTTTTCACTCTGATGCAGTCCTGGGAATGTGCTCCAGAATCGTGTGGAGTCCCCACAGTGCCCTGGGTTTGCAGATCTGCGTCCATTCAGAGCCTTGTCTCAGCCATAGCCCTGCTCTCTGCTGCCCCTGCTGGTCTTTTATGCCACCTGCACTGGGCACCTTCCTGATTAATTAGCTGGGACTGCACTGGTGATCTTGCCAATTCAGTCTCCGGAGTCAGGGCCCTAAGCGAAAAACGTAGGAACCCAAAGGACGTGAAGAAAAGGTTTCTCTAATTCTGTAGTAAATGTGACATTTATATGTCACTTTGATCTGACCAATTATAGCTTCATACTGGAACCCCTAAGTGACAGAGTAGACAGTGCCTTTCAATTTTCCACGTGGAAGACAAGAGATTCTAGCTTCAGAAAATAGTTTCTTATATTGACCTATATATGCCAAAGACATGAAGTCCAAGTTGTCTCATCGATGGGATCTAAGAATGCCACGAGGGAAATAGTGTTGCGAGGGTTCTTTTTCCTTTTAGCTTTTTAAAATTAAACTTTTTATTTTATATTGGAGTGTAGCTGATGAACACTGTTGTGATAGCTTCAGGTGGACAGCAAAAGGACTCAGCCATGCATACACATGTCTCCATTCTCCCGGAGTCTCCCCTCCCATCCAGGTTCTTAAGAAGGCATGTGTCTATCTGCTCCTCCAGGTCATCAACAGTCGTTCCCGAACCAAAGCAGATGAGCAAAAATTGGGGTTTGGAACCACAGGATGCTGGATTCCCTACAGAATTTGCTTTTTCTGTGTGTGCTTTGGTTTGATGTCATCAGTATGTGGGGTTTGGGAAAAAATGAGGACCAGCCACAGATCACTTGCCATTGGGTCCACTGTAAGCATATGATGAGGAGGCCCTTCATCACCACGTGGGCTCATCTTCCTGAGGATCTGGGAGGACATGCCTCTGTGTCTCAGTGCCAAGTATGAATGGCCCTCAGTCTTGATTGCTTTTACCTGATGATAAGCTTATCATGGACTTCTGTGGACCAGGAACTAGGCTACATCATGTGTGTATGACAGTGAGTACAGACAGACTTTGTCCTCCATGAAGCCTTTGGTCTATGAGAATACAGACACTAAATAGTTAATTACAGATATTGTAACAAATAAAGAATATCACATTTTGACTCGGCTTCCAGGAAATTCAAAGCTAAATTTAGAGTGAGTGTTTAAGTCATTAGTGACTGAATATTTAGCTATAATCATGGTTCCATTTCATATTGCCATTCTGTTTTTGCTTCTTTTTATTTTTCAATTAAGCTGTCTTAAATTTTTCCTGGAACAAAGCAAGTTAGGTATTTAAAAGTGAATGCATACACAGAAACTCAGTGAAAGCCATTCATAGAGAGAGGTTCAAATTTTGCCTGATTTTTGTCCCTTTGGATGGATAAATGAGGGTAGGATACACTGTTTCTTCTGCTGAAAGGCAGATGGTGTGAATCTTATGCTTCAGCCAGTGCTGTTGGGTAGTGGCTGGATACTACTCTGGGAGAGAGAGCATGTCTGTCCTGTTATCACTAATCACTCAGAACCAAGTACATGCTTGGTGTCTATTAGCTGCTCCATCAGTACTGTATTTGTTGAATATTTAGTGCAGCAAGAGTGTTATGTAGGACATTATAATTTAAAAAGTACCTTCTTATCTGTCTCTCCTTTGATTCTATCAGTAGCCCCTGTGAGGTCTGTATTGGTGTAATGCTGCTGTATCATAGGGACCCCCAAACATATAGTGGCTTAGATACAATAGAAGCTTATTTCTTGATTGTAAGTATCAGTGCCATGTGGACGCTCCTGGCTGGTAGTTGGCTTTGTCATGTGGAGACTTAAGACCCAGACTCTACCATCCCCTAGGGCCTCAAAATCATCTGCGTCAAGCTTGTGGGAAACTAAAAGTGTGAAGACACTTCCTTTAAGCTCTGATCCGGGCATGAACACGCTGCTTCTGCTCCTGCTCTTTTGGTGAGAATTAGTCTCATGATTACACATACATGTGAGGAGAGGCTGGAAAATGAGGGGACAAAATGAACAGTTGCTTTCCAGCAATAGCTCTGCACTGCAGAAGAGTAGGTAAATTATAGCGCATAAGGAATGTCTGAGTAAGTCTAGAAATCCCCAGACAGGGAGGTGGTTTCCTTATCTTATACCAAAGTGAGAACTAGCAGGGGTTTTATTCTGACACTATACACAACAAGTCAAGGCCAGAGTACATAGAGTTGTCTTGTCCCTAGTCACGGAGATCACACCCTATTGTTTATGCAAAAGTCTAAAGAAAATTGATGAGGCTTCCGAGGTGGCTCAGCAGTAAAGCATCTCCCTGTAATGCAGGAGAATGTGCATTATTGAATGTGGGTTCAATTCCTGGGTCAGGAAGAGCCCCTGAGAAGGAAATGGCAACCCACTCCAGTGTTCTTGCCTGGGAAATCCCATGGACAGAGGAGCCTGGTGGGCTACAGTCCATGGAGTCGCAGAGAGTCAGGCATGACTGAGCGACTATACAGCAAAAAAAAAAAAAAATACGGTGTTGTGGCCTAAAAACGCACGTTCAACTCATTTTTCTGTTTAAGGCAGAATTCCTGGATGTTTTGATTCTCTTCACCTTGGTGTAGAAGATGAAACACCCAATTCAGCTTTCAAGACCATATGCGTGTGTGTGTGCTAAGTCGCTTCAGTCGTGTCTGACTGCGACCCCATAGACTGTAGCCCGCCAGGCTCCTCTGTCCATGGGATTCTCCAGGCAAGAATACTGAGTGGGTTGCCATTTCCTCCTCCAGGCAAGACTATATGCTGCTGCTGCTCCTGCTAAGTCGCTTCAGTCGTGTCCGACTCTGTGCGACCCCATAGATAGCAGCCCACCAGGCTCCCCCGTCCCTGGGATTCTCCAGGCAAGAACACTGGACTGGGTTGCCATTTCCTTCTCCAATGCGTGAAAGTGAAAAGTGAAAGTGAAGTCGCTCAGTCGTGTCCGACTCTTAGCTACCGCATGGACTGCAGCCTGGCTCCTCTGCCCATGGGATTTTCCAGGCAAGAGTATTGGAGTGGGGTGCCATCACCTTCTCTAGGCAAGACTATATGATCCACCCCTAAATACTGGTCAAGCTTTAGCTCTCATTGAGTCCATTCATGCATCTAAATGCATCAGGTACTTTTCTGCTGTTTTTCGCTATGGATTTCCTCTGCTGGAATTGCCTGCGTCTTCCTCCCCTTCTTCATCTATTGAAATCCTGCACGTACATCACTCTCCATCCCAAATGCTACCTTTCCCAAGAAGGCTACTCTGATTTTCCAAGTCAGAAAATCGTTTCCTCTCCTTGTTACTCACCTAGCACTTTGCATAGTGTTCCACTGCTCTGTTACCACTCATAGGATGTAAGCGTCATGGGGGCCAGGGACTGTCTTATTAGATGGCCCTTCATACACACCATCTGCTTCCCATTTAGGCTGATTGCACTGGGCTTTGCTCCATTTGAGATGGTCCAGCTCTGCTCTGTCCTTCTTGGGGCATAGATTGATCAGGTCTCACTGATGGATGGATGGATCTAGTGGATCAGCTGCTTGGCTACATGGACCTTTCCTTCCCATTCATGAGAGGATTTGATGTGATTGTGGGCGAGTGCAGACCCTGTTCTGGCTTGGTGCTCCTGGAACTTTATTGTGCTTACGAATCACAGGGTGATTTGTTAAAATGCAGACTCTGATATAGGAGACTCCAGGGTGGGACCCACGATCATGCATTTCTAACAAGCTCCCAGGTGATGCCCAGGACATGTTGTGTTGACAGAATCTTATGTTTTGTCAAGACTTTGCTTCAAAATAATTCAAAAGCTACTCTTTGAATGTGACCCAATCTTTTACTTTTGTGACCATTTGAAATCCCAGTTGCATTATTAGAGATGTACACATCTGGTTAAAAAGAGGAAAATTCAGCCCAGCTGGTTTTGCCCTGCTTATCCGTCTGCAGGGCTCACATAGTAGACTGGCAACAATAACAGTGGTTGTAATAATGGGCAGGGTTGACTAATTACTTGTTCCGTAGCTGGCACATTACATATGTTTACTCACACAGTCCCAACAGCAACCCTCTTGGTTACGAATCCCATTTTCCATAATGGGGAATTGAAGCTTGAGAAAGTTTCTAAGGAACATATAGTAAGTGTCAGAGCTGGGATTTAAATCCATCCATGTCTGATTTCAAAGAACTGAGGGCTTACAACTACTCTCTCCTACCCTGGTCATTCCATCTTTTCTGCAGATGTTTGATTTATTTCGTTTCATACGGTCTCTCCCTCACGTGCACAAGCGTACACACACACAGTGTCACACACACTCATGTGCCCCACCCCCACAGCACACACAGTCTCAGACAGGTGCTTGCATGCTCTCTCCAGATGCTTGGTGTCAAGGTGGAATAAATATCTGGATAAATAATTCTTCTTTGCCAGATGCCACGCATCTTTCCCTCCCTCCCTGGATGTTTTGATTACAAACTGTGATCCTCTTGGATGGCTCCCTGCAGAGTTTATAGACCTTCCTCACCTTCTCTCATCAAGATTCAGAAACCCATTGGTCATGTTATCCGGAGTTAATTGCCTCATGGCGTGTTTTGCTCCTGCTTGAACATCTCCAAGCATTAAATCACTCCTGGAGTTCCTATTTCATCAGGGATGTTTTCTACCTGGGTTGGTGTCATTCAACATTAAATCATCTCTCCTCTGGAGTAAAGGTTAGTTTTCTCACAATTTAATTTATAGTCCCAAGTAGAAAAGAAGAAAGCACCATGGGGGCTTGCACTACTTGCCTTGCTAATAATCTTCAGGCAGTTATGATTTTAAATTAAGATGCTGATGACAATAAAAATTAAACAAAATAATGTGAGTATTAATAATAAAGTGAAAGTCGCTCAGTCATGTCCGACTCTTTGGAATTCTACAGGCCAGAATACTGGAGTGGGTAGCCCTTCCCTTCCCCAGGAGATCTTCCCAACCCAGGGATCGATCCCAAGTCTCCCACATTGCAGGCGGATTCTTTACCAGCTGAGCCACAGGGGAAGCCCAAGAATACTGGAGTGGGTAACCTATCCCTTCTCCAGCGGATCTTCCTGACCCAGGAATTGAGCCGGGGTCTCCTGCACTGCAGGCAGATTCTTTAATAATGAAAACCACAGTAAACTCCTTACACTTTGGTGTATATAGTAATCATTGACAATGCTCTGTTTTATTAATTGTCTAGAGAATTTACTAGATTGTCTAGTAAATTAGAATTTACTAATTGTCCAGAGAAGTTACTAGACAGATATTAAACAGAAAGATGCACAGATGCGAATCTTGAAGCGCTTCAACCTTTAGGTTAACCTGTTCGGTCTCCACGCCAGATGTGTAAAGCACCACGTTTGGAGGTGACTCATTGCAGAAGCCTGGGTCTGAATTCAAGGTCTATCACTGACTGGCAGGGACAGCTTGGGGATGACATTGTATCTCCCTAAACTCAACTTTCTCATCTCTAAAGGGGGGAAACTGCATAAAATAGATGTAAGATAGAAATACAAAAGATACAGAACACAGTGGCAATAAAAAATGGCAGCCAGTCTGATGGGCAGGTGTCAATCAGACACTCCATCCTCTGCAGCGGATAGGGTGTAACATCGCTTCTCCACTAAACTTAACTCCAACATGTGGGGGAATTTCAGCCTCCCCACAGCATCTGCTCTGTAGGGTTTCCATGGTTAATACTGTCTCGGGGTGAGTATCTGAATGATTATCTGTCCTTGCAAACCACAGTCTTTGAAATGAGATGTTTGAGTCCTACAGAATTGTTGTCAGTCATCCTTCCTGGGGCCGGGTGAGCATTAGTGAATGTGTGAGCCTGGGAGCGGCCGCATTTAGCACACACACTCCTCCTTCAGGGACCCTCGTCTGCTTCTGAGCGTCGTCTTGTTCTCCGATCACTCTCTCTGCTCCTGATTGCCGGGGACCAGCCCCGGCTGATCCAGGGTATTCAAAGGAGAGACGGCGTAGGCGAAGATCAGGAAACAATTGCTTAATTAAATGTTAATTAAGGATATAAAAAGTAATAGAATGAGGATAGCTCAGTAAAATTCAGTGAAGAAAAGAGGCTGAAATAAGGATAGCTCAGTGAGGAAATTTAGTGGAGAAAAGCGGTTGAAATAAGGATAGCTCAGTAGGAAAATTCACTGAAGAAAAGAGACTGAATAAAATTCCAAAGCAGGGAATTAATGTCACCTACGAAGGCCGCAGGCGTCCTCCCGTTCTCCCGAAGGAGAGGAGACACTAAGGCCTCCCCGGTCGGATCTTAGAAGCCCAGGCAAAATTAGTAGGCTTGACAAGCTTCCCTGCCTCAGAGGAAAAATTCAGCTAGAAGGTGAAAGAAAGAACGACATGGGGACACCAAATTCCGGTGAACAAAAGGAGATACTTTATTTTCCAAAGCAGTTTTATACCTTAAGTTGTGCATAGAGGATAATGGGGGAAGGGGTAGAGGCATGCAAAGACAGCAGTTCCTGATCCTTATCGAAGTCAGGCTTTCAAACTTATCATATGCAAAAGTTTAGGTGATTTACATCATCTTCTGGCCAGGAAGCCTGTTAACATTTTAAGAAACTTATTTTTCTCTAAAGGTGATTATTTTAAAGTCAGGCGCCAGCCTCCAAAAAGCATTGGAGAAAGTTGCATTCCTATAGGGCAAAGGTGAGGTGGGCTCAATCAAGAAAAGAATTAACTCAAGGGTCCAAGATTACAAACATTGAGGCGACTGCTTACATTTCTATACACCCATTATATCAATCAATACACCGCCAAGGACACAGTAGGTAAGGGATATGGAGACTTAGCAGCAAACATTGGCCCAACAAGTGAAAAACCCTTCACCAATACAATTTCTAATCAATCTTTTAACTACTCAAAGGAATCTGTGTTTAGACAGTTTAGAACATCTCCTGCCTCTCACAGTTGGGAGGCTCCGAACAATCACATGTTGCCGGAAAAAACCTATTCAGGCAGGCTAGAGGACTTCCAAAGGAGTTTGTAGGTTGAAACACTGTCACACCCAAGAATTATTAACTGGAGCTGTAAGCTAACTCTTTTTCAGAGAGAGGTAGTGGGGGACAGCCCCCCGTAAAGTCAGAGGTGTAGGTGACAGCACAAAGCAGAAAGTAGGCAGACTCTGGTTTTGGGGGTAGATTGCTCGAGAATTTCCAGGGAGACTCCTGAGGCTTGATCCCGCCTTTGCGTATGCCGAGCCTCCTTCCTCATGACCTTTGTCATGGGCGGAGTTCCTCACGCTGGCTACCAGCAGTGATAGAATTCCAGTTGAGCTATTCCAGATCCTGAAAAGTGCTGCACTCAATATGCAATATGCACTCAATATGCAATATGCCGGCTCCCGGCACCTGATGAATCATTCTACTTGCTTGTTTCCTCAGTGTGCCCAGCCATTTGGTGCCCCATGTAGTTGTTCACACCTGGCAAGCCTGTCTCTCTCTCCCCAGCCCTCTCTGCCGTCTAAAGCTCTGCTCAGCTCCTGACACTCAAATCTGGTATCTTCTCTGTGAAGTTCCTCCTTAGATCTTTCTTTCTAAATGACCCCATTTCCCTTTTGTCATTTCCTTTGCTCTTGGAGGAAATAGCTTAGATACTGAAATTACTGTAGGATCTGGATAATATGCATTGACACAGACTGGAGGATCTACAGTATACAGCTGGGTAGGAGGAAATTTATTGATATGAGGGCATTCTCCTGTGATTCAAGATTTAATGTCCTGGCAAAGACACCTTGGAGCCAATTCTAATCTGTTGGGATGACTTCCTGAGTCTTGGAAACAGTGCTGCCTTAATGAGATGGAGATGTCTTAGCAGAAAAATGAGGAGCAAGTCTGAAGGCTCAGAGAGATGGGAAGGATAGACTGAATTTATTATGTGAAACCAGAGTATACTACTTGATTATGTTCCCTGGGAGGGTAGGCAGGAAGCGCCTTGGGTTTAGCCAATAGAGATACACTGCTGGTGGATGGGGCATGGATTCTGAAAAGCTGTATGGCATTTATGAGCCAGGTTTGACAGCAGAAGGTGCCCTTGAGATGGACACGATGAGGTCTACCTAGTAGGAGCCAGGTGTCCACGCTTAACTCCCAGAATCAGGAAGACATCATTACTACTGTATAAGGGGACAGCAAGGCCAGAGGGACCACCAGATGACGTGGACTTACAGGATCGATAGCACGGTTCAGTAGATCACAGTGATCTATCATTCAGAGATAAGCAGGTGGCCAACGAAGGTGTAGCTTGACTTGTGTAACTGGAAGATAATCCAGAGCTGGTGAAGAGAGGGCTGAAGCTGGCCATTCCCAGGTGGCACCAGTGGTAAAGAATCCTACTGCCAATGCAGAAGATGCAAGAGCTGCAGATTCGATCCCTGGGTTGGGAAGATCTCTTGGAGGAGGAAATGGCAACCCACTCCAGTATTCTTGTCCATAATTCCACAGACAGAGGAGCCTGGTGGACTACAGTCCATGGGGTCTCAAAGAGTCAGACACAACCGAACAATTGGGTACATACATAGTGCATGTAACAATGATGTCGCGTGACTTGTATAAATGGAAGAAAATCAGGAGCTGGTGGAGACAGGGCTGAGCTAGCCATCACCACGGACAACTTGTGCTCTGTCACCCAGTTTCTAGATCTGAGGCTGTGCTCAAACACAGAATCCCATGTTTAAACTGAGTCCCCTCATGGAAGAGATCTGCAAAACAGCAGCAAGCAAACACGGTAACAACACCTCCAGAAGATCCCCCCAAACTTGTGACCATTGGCTGAAGGAACCATCTTCTGCAGGAAGGGTTCAGCATCATCTTTTCAGTTCCTTGCCGTCACTGACTGAGGGGGAGGAACACTTGGGCCTGGTTTGCGTATGGGTCAGCACAGTAGATGAATGTGTGAGCTGTACCGCAGCCCCACCCTTGGGATCCCTGAATGACAAGGACAATGGAAGGGTGCAGAGCAGTGGCCAAACACCTGGTCGTTTAGGTTGGGTGGAGGGAAGGGAGAGCTAAGCTAGGAAGTATAATATGCTCCGACTCAGGGCCAGTGCTCAGGACTGGACGGAAACCTGGGGAAGAGACTGGTGGCTGGACTTCAGTATGGTCAAGGTGCGAGGGTCTTTAATGCCCACCTGAGGGTGTCCACAACAGAGAAGGAACTTCGGAACATCAGGGTGGATGGAAAGACTTTCCCAGAAAAGCCAGTGTTCATCAGCTGCTCCAGTTCACTCATCACCATATAATACAGCACATTTTATTTACTATCTGTCTTGTATATAGGAGACAGGCTTCCCAGGTGGCTCACTGGCAAAGAATCTGCCTGGGTCAGGAATATCCATCTCTGGGTTAGGAAGATCCCCTGGAGTAGGAAATGGCAACCCACTTCAGTATTCTTGCCTAGAAAATTCCATGGACAGAGGAGCCTGGCAGGCTACAGTCCACGAGGTCGAAAAGTCAGACATGACTTAGGGACTAAAACAGCAACAGTATATAGGAAATGCGGGTCAGACGTTAATGTTTGTTTTGTTCTCCACTGTAATCCTAACCACCTAGAACAGGCCTGGGCACATGGCAGGTGTCAATAACATTCAATAAATATTTGCCTGAGGACTGAATATATTGTGTATGAATCACTTTTGACACAGCTGATTTTTTTCTGATAAGAATTCTGTTCTTTCCCTTGTACAGCTTAGAAATGGCCGCTCTTGTCCTCATCACTGTCTGATCACTTAAAGGAACATAGGAAATGGGTCTGAGATTTTTTTTTTCTTATAATAGCTTCCTAGAAGTACACTTATCAGAAAATGAATTCTTTTAAAGCTTAAGCTTTATTTTACTAAATTCATTTCGAAAATGGCTATGTGCTCACCTGGCTATTAGGATTTTTAAGAACTTGTTACATACTGCCGAGGTGCTTCCATACGGATCCGACTGCCACCAGAATTTCTAATTCATCACTTCTTCCCCTGGCAGCACTAATTTGCAAGTATTTTCCAGTTGGATAGGTGGAAAAATGCCCCCATATTTTGTTATTATTCATAAAATTGAACATTCATTAGCTATTTGATTTTCTTCTGTCTGTTAATATTATTTATTCATTTTCTAATTAAGGATTCATCCATTTTAATGAACTCGTTACATAAAAATGTTAAACACTAGTGTGAAGAAGTTATTGGGTGCATTTTGTTGGGTTTCATTGCTGTCTTTTGCATTTTGTAGGTGTTTTCTTTTCTGCAGATGTTTGTTTATATTGTAAGGTAGCACACTCTGGTGTTCTAATTTGTGGCTTTCTTCTGCTGTTTTTATGCTGAGAAGGTCTATCCTCTTCTGTAGAGCAGTAAATACTCTATGTTTGTGCCCAGCTTCTTTATACATACAGATCATTAATCTTCACAGGATTTATTTTGCCGTATAGTGGTGAGAATCTAAATTTGATGTATTTTTAAAGCAAAAGCCGTTTTTTACACTATGTCCTGAATAATCTATTCCTCTCTATTTATTTGCTGTTCTTCCCTTATCATATATTAATTCTTATTTATATGAAGTTCTGTTTCTGATCTATGTGTTCCATTTCACTGAAACTGTTGTCTAACTCAGAGTCAGTTATATGCTAACCGACTTTAAAATGATGGCTTTATTGAGATATAATTCACGTGGCATAAAATTCAACCTTTAAAAATGTATAATGCAGTGGTTTTGTTGTGCAGCCGTCACCACGGTCTAATTTGGGAGCACGTTTATCACTCCCCAAGAGAAACCCTGTACTCACTCGCAGCTCCGCCTCAGTCTCCCCCTCCCTCCAGCCCCTGGAACCACTGTGCTTCCACTTTCTCTATAGGTTTGCCTTTTCTGGACATCGTCTATAAATTAAGTCATATATTACAGCATGTGTCTTTTTGTGTCTGGTTTACTTCCCATAATATCACGTTTCAAAGTTCATCCATACTGTGGCATGTATCGGTGTCCATTCCTTTTCACGACGCACTAATAACCCTTTGTGGATATACCACTTTTGCTTATCATGTGGGTTGTTTCCATCTTTTGGCTGTTATGAATACTGCTGCTCTGCCATTAGTGAAAAGGTTTTTGTGTAGACACATGTTTTCTTTTCTCTTTCATATATAACTAGGAATAAAATTGCTGGTTAACAATATACAGAGATTCTTGAGGAACTGCCAAAGCCTTTTCCCAAGTGGCTGAACCATTTTATATTTCCATCAGCAATGTATGAGGGCTAGTTGAAAATCTTCTATTCTTCTATGCAGCATTTTTAACTTTTAAAAATATTTATGTATGCATTTGGCTGCTTCTGGTCTTAGGTGCGGCACACAGGATCTTTGTTGCGTCAGGCGGGGTCTTTGCTTGCGGCGCACGGATTCTCTAGTTGTGACGCTCGGGCGTGGTAGTTGCCACATGCAGGCTTAGCTGCTCCGTGGCGTGTAGGATCTTAGCTCCCTGACCAGGGATTGAACCTACGTCCCCCGCATCGCAAAGCAGATTCTTAACTACTGGGCCACCAGGGAAGTCCCTATGTAGCATGTTTTTTAATTTTAAGTTTTCCTGAAATTAATTTTCTAATTCCTTAATATTTATTTTAATGTATTATTATGTTCTTGCTATTTTTTCAAATGAAAGTGTTTTCTTAGCTTACTATTTAAAACAAAGTGTTCAAAATTATGATTTTACCTGTGTCTCATTTTTAATACGTTACAATTTCTCTCATCCGTTCTAACAAGATGGTGTCTCACTTTTAATATTTAAAACACTTGTAATTATCTTTTATTTTCTGTGTTTTATATTCAAGAGGTGGTAGTGGTGGTGTACGAAGTTGTTAAATGATTTAAAAAATGATTAAGTGGAAAAAAGGGTCTATAAAGCATTTAGAACAGTAAGGACAGACACACAGTAGGGACGTCTTCAATGACATGACAGACTCTTTTTTTTTTTGAAATTCAATTTATTGCTATTTGTCTGTTTGTTTTTAACTTAAAATTTTTTTATTTTGCATTTTTTGATAGAGATTTTTAAAATACACTTTATTTTTAAAAATTTTTATTGGCATATAGTTGATTTAAAACACTGTGAGTTTCTACTACACAGAAATGTGATTCAGTTATACACATGCCTCCACTGTTTTTAGATTCTTTCCCACGTAGGTCATTACAGAGAACAGTAGACTCTATTTTTCTCTTTCCCCCACACCTCTGTCCCTGGCATCCCTCTTTCCTTCTTCCAGATTCTTTGTGAATAAAGACAACCTGAAATTTGTAGTTTCTGTTGATCTTGTAATTAATAAGGTGCAAAGCCGTATCTCCGTGCGTTCTTGTTCCCTGGAACGCAGAGCGCCTTACGTCTCTAGACTCTGGAGGCTTTTCTTCTTCCGCTCCCCCTGCTGCCCCTCCTCTGCCTCCATGTCCACCGTTGTTATTGCTTCTTCCTTTGTTTTTCCTTCTAGAATTAGCACTACTCATGCTTAAGAACTTTTTCTTACGTATCAAACTTCCATTATGTTCATTTTATTCCTTTTCCTGTCTATTCTGAGACGAAATCTATAGCTTGTTCTCTCCGTTGTTTTTCTAGCAGTGTTACTTCTATTTTACCCCCTTGTAATATTGATTTTAACTATTCTTGTATTTTTAGCCTTAGCAGTATTTCCTGCTAGGAGTCACTGACCTTTTCATCTTTTCTAGTGTTCCTCTTTATGCTTCCTTGTTTTTCTTTTTAAAGAGTGTTGTCTTTTGCGTATTATTGATGAAACCAAGCAAATGTCTTTCAGTTAGCTTTTATTACATTAAAAAATAAACACCACAGAACTTGATGACTTATAACAAAATGTTGAATATTTCTCACTCTTCTGCAGGTTGGTTGGGTGATTTTTCTGCTCCGGCTGGCTTGGCTGGGTATGGATGTCTGTGATTACCTCACTCAGCTATCTGGCAGTTGGCAGGCAGGCTGGTATAGAAGGCATTGACTGAGACACGTGCTCTTCCGTCCTCCGGTTGGTAGCCCAGGCTCCTGCACGCGGCAGTCCCAGGGTTCCTCCGAGCAGTGGGGGAAGACCAGCATGAAGGCACAAATAACTTTTAAGTCTTGGTTTGCATCATATTTGCTAAGGTCTCAGTGAAGTGAAGTCCCAGACTAGCCCAGTTTCACACGGAAGAGCACTACCAAAGGGCTAGGAGTGAGGGTACAGCCCAGCATGTGGTCACGTTTACACACTCCACGGATTTAGTGTTTTCTTTAATTTCTTATAGTAAGTCACCTTTACAGACTTGCATTGTTGTTATTGTTTAGTTGCTATATCATGTCTGACTCTTTTGTGACCCAGGAACTGTAGCCCACCAGTCTCCTCTGTCCATGGGATTCTCCAGGCAAGAATACTGGAGTGGGTTTCCATTTCCTTCTCCAGGGGATCTTCCCGACCGAGGAATCGAACTCCTGTCTCCTGCATTGTGGGTGGATCCTTACCGCTGAGCCAACAGGGGGACCAAGGATATGGTATTACAAATACCCTGGTTGATTCTGACGTAGGTGGGACATATCAGAGCACAGCGTGGGAGATGCCAGGGCACAGGAAGCTCAGGGACCTGGAATCAGACGGCCGGGTCCCAGTCTGGGCTCTGTCACTTACTAGTTACCCACGAGTGCTCAGTCTCTTCAGTCCTATCCAACTCTTTGTGACCCCGTGGGCTAGGGGCCCACCAGGCTCCTCTGTCCATGGGATTCTCCAGGCAAGAATACTGGTGTGGGTTGTCATGCCCTCCTCCAGGGGATCTTCCCCACCCAGGGATGGAACCCCAGTCTCTGGTGTCTCCTGCGTTGGCCGGTAGGTTCTTTACCACTAGCGTCCCCTGGGAATCCCATCTACTAGTTACAGAACCCATTATATAATTGGCTTCTGATATCTAATATGTGCCCAAGAAATATTTATTGAGTCAGTGAGCCGACATCTATCTCCTTATCTTTAATATCAAGATTAAGAATCCAAACACCTGTCATAAATGCTGTGAGTGTTAAATTAAGTAGGGCATAAAATGTACCTGGACATATATTGTGGCTCAAAACAGGTAACACCTCTGAGGCAAGTGGATTTCATAGGTATTCTATTGTGTTTGGAGCAGTAAACGTTAGAGGGTTTCTGACGTTAATCAGAGTCAAAGAAGCTGTTGTTAGCCCTTTTCCTTTTGAGATGGTCAAAGGTGGCCTTTGTTACACAGACACATCAATAGTGTTTATTATAGCCTTGATCCACAATGAGACATCACAATTAAGCCTTGGAAACCACCCTCTGCAAAATAACGTAAGTTGTTCACCGTGAAAATTATTCTTGGTAAAGATGAGTGTGGAGATTACATCATACTGCTCCCACTGTGGGTTCTATTTGTTACTTTTAGGGCAGGGTTTTTATGTCTCTGGAAAAATGTCATATATTTAATAAACTAAGATTTATAGAATAACTGATAAGGCAATAAAAAGACTTCCACTATTAACAGTCACATACCTTCTGGAAATATGAGCAAATTCCTGTTGGCTATGTTTGTTAGCTGCCCAGTCATGTCTGACTCGTTGCCGCCCCATGGACTGTAGCCCACCAGATTCCTCTGTCCATGGGATTTCCCAGGCAAGAACACTGGAGTGGGCTGCCATTTCCTTCTTCCTTCCCGACCCAGGGATCAAACCCTGGCCTCCCGCATTGCAGGCAGATTCATAATTTAAGATAAAATTTTTACAACCGGCAATTAGAAAATACACAAAAGCGTAAGTAAAGTATATCACCTTGAGCTTTTCAGAATGAGGATATTCTAAAAACGTACACATATTTAAGAATGTTGATGCAAAAAGTCTCTATTGGAGGCTCTCGGTGTTGTGGAAAAACAGATTCATATACGAAGAGTCTGCTTTATTTGTGAGTATCCATTCCTTCTTTATTCATGATCCAGACTTTCCTGTTTAGACGTAATCATCTGACAGGAGATTCGGAAGCGAATTTATAGATCGCAGAACCCAACAAACGCCTCTGTTGCCCAGCCACTGCTCCTGGCAGACACTGCTAATCCAATTCATGTCTCTTTCCAGTTGAGTCTGTTTCATCATGAAAATCTCAACACAGGACTCCTGGAAACTATCATGGATTAATTAAAGTTGGAATGTAAAAGAAGATGTTTGGCTCACCCTTATTTAGATTAGAGTAGGTTACCAGTCAGTCCTAATGGAAATCGACCCTGAATATTCAGTGGAAGGACTGATGCTGAAGATCCAATACGTTGGCCACCTGATGTGAAGAGCCCACTCATTGGAAAAGACCCTGATGCTGGGAAAGATTGAGGGCGGGAGGAGAAGGGGGCGACAGAGGAGGAGATGGTTGGATGGCATCACCGACTCAATGGACATGAATTTGAACAAACTCTGGCAGATAGAGAAGGACAGAGAACCCTGGCGTGCTGCAGTTCATGGGGTCACAAGAATAGGATGTGGCTTAGCGACTGAACAAAAACAACGTGCAGGTTTTAATGGCAGAACTGGATTTCAGTTCTAGGTCTTGATCTTGCCACTGTGGGCAGCTCTCCTAAGCACATGGACATTGAAGAGCATGGACCAGTGACAAGAAACTGACCAGGAAGAATCCTTTCACTGCATCCCCATCATTGGCTCTTTATCCATTCTGCCATTGACTTCTAGCAATTCACTTCATATTCCTGGGCCAGTAAAGATTCATGCCCATGAAGTTAGGGATAGTTATGTATCTCCAAGTGCTTATATGAGCATCAAAGGAGGTAATAGATGTCACTGCATCTTTCAGATTTTAAGCATAGATGAGTTTCCACTGTTACAACAAAATACAGCTTCCTAGAATCTAAAAAGGGAGCTGCTTTCTCCCAGGTATCTGAGGAATCATCCTTTTCAGAGCCAAGTTTTTCTTTTAAATATTTCAGATGGATGTTTTCCTGTGATGAGTTGCATCTGATCGTTTAAGCATAATAGAATAAACATAATTTGATCTTCTGGATGACTCACTGGCATTATGAAAATTACCTTTTCTAAGACAGTTCCTAGGGACTTACTGAGGCATGCTGGAATGTGGGTCTCTCCAGGGACTAGCTTTGAGTGCCTGTGGCTTTTGTGACTTCTTGTGTCCTCTCTTAATGGATTTTTTCCGCGTTCTATTCCTAACTGGCGTTTCTCTTCCTTCCCATCAGTCTCTAGGAATGTCTCTCCTTAGTTACTTTTTTTACCTTGCTATGGATCATCTAAAGAGATAATCAAGTTTCTATACAAATCACATCATAGTCAGTGATACCAACATTGACATTTTTGGGGTGCCCACCATGTCATGTCTCTTTTTCAATGAGACAGGTCAAAATCCTCAAGTCATCCTGACTTCATTCTTTATCTCGCACTACATGATCAATTCTTTCGGCTCTACTCTCAAAATATACCCAGAATCTGACCTCTTCTAACCACTCCCACAACGGCTCCCTGGTCCAAGCCATCACCACCCCTGGCCTTGCTGCCTACCTGGCCTCCATCCTTCTGGGCCTGCTCCCTTCAGTCTGTTCTCAACACAGCAGCCAGGGATCAATAAGATATAAGTGGGTTCCCATTACCCCCTGCTCCAGTGCCCATAGCATCCCCCCTTTCACTGAGAGCACAAGTCAAGGACATCAGCATGGACTTGGACTTGGATGGGCTGCCCTCATTCCCTCTCTCTCCTCCTCTCCTTGGTCCACTGAGCATCAGCCTTATTTGACTCTCTTTTGTACTTCAC
This sequence comes from Bos javanicus, assembly GCF_032452875.1. NCBI lineage: Eukaryota > Metazoa > Chordata > Mammalia > Artiodactyla > Bovidae > Bos > Bos javanicus. The sequence goes on from NC_083881.1 coordinate 7,196,113, forward strand.
ACTTACTCAGCTCAGTCAAGTCTCGGGGTATTTGCACCTGCTGTGCCCTCTGGAGGACTATGCCCCAGGTCTCCACATGGCTCTCTCTCTTGTTCTTTAGGGCTATGTTCAGAGTCCCGCCTTGACTAGCCCAGCTTAAGTCTTAGTTCCCCTGAATACTCCCTGTCAACCTTTCTTGCAGTATTTTTCTCCATAGCATCTACCATCTCGCATGCAATATTTTAATCATTTGTGTTGTTCTTTGCCTCTCCTCCTTTACTGTGGTTGTTGTTCGGTTGCTCAGTTATGTCTCCTTGCAACCCCATCGACTACAGCTTGCCAGGCTTCCCTGTCCTTCACTATCTCTTGGAGTTTGTTCAAATTCATGTCCATTGAGTCAGTGATGCTATCTTACCATCTCATCCTCTGCTGCCCCCTTCTTCTTTTGCCTTCAATCTTTCCCAGCATCAGGTTCTTTTCCAGTGAGGAGGCTCTTTGTGGTCAGGTGGCCAAAGTATTGGAGCTTCAACTTCAGTCCTTCCAATAAATATTCAGCGTTGATTTCCTTTATTAGAACCTTGGTTTTTTTTTTTTGATATATCCTTGTGTGCTGAACCTTGGTTTTTTTTTGTTTTTTTTTTTGGTATATCCTCGTGTGCTTAGAACAATGCTTCACACACTTTAGGCACTTCAGAAGTGTTTGTTGAATCTTCAAACGAATGAATGAGTGGATGCATGTTATGAACACCCGAAGAAGGAAGTGATGCATTGGACATATGCGAAAGAGACAGGGCTGGGATTTGGAGCTGATGCCTGTAAACTTTAAGCTATGTTTGAATGTTATCCAGAAGAATAATACGTAGACTCTAAGTAGGGTTTGGTTTCCTCCCAGGAGTAAAATGAGTAAGCAATGACAGAGTAGTTAGTTAGTTCTTTGTTTCCTGTACAAAAGCAGATTTTGTTTCCCTTCTGATTTGTAAAGTGTGATTGTCAGATACAGTTGTTGTTTATACATCATTGATGCAATGCAACCAACCAGTCCTTTCTCAGCAAATAGTCCCTGAGTGCCTCTAGGAGCCAGGCTGGTGTTTAGGCAGTGGCTGCCCTCCTGTTGATCACGGCCTCACCGGGAGAGCATAGGGGCCTGGGAGAATGTGTGGATGTGGCCCTCTGTCCTGCCTGGAAAACTTGTGGGAGGGTCTGAGAGTTGGAGAGCCTTGGTCAATTCTGAAGAATTCCAGCAAATCTAGACCCTGAAGGTTGCTTCATGACAATGGAGTAACATAGAAACCCTGGCATTTCTGGCTCTGAGGGCCTACAGGAGGGTGAGCAGAGCTTGCAGAAAGCAAGCCTGGACCATGTCTGGGGATGTCTTGGTTATTGTTATTTTCTTTTATTGGTGAGTAACA